>NC_132840.1:495000-5955000 GCF_048164855.1 Canis lupus baileyi | reverse complement strand
AGAAAGGGAAGCAGAAAGGGAACTACCCTTGCTGACTCTCACTTAAATAAAAGTTGCTATCCTCCTGGCCAGTCTGGTTCATCAGGAGCCTGTAGGAAGTGTAGATCATCTTTGTGATCTCTGACCACTGAGCACACATCTTCCTCAGGGGACCCCAATGAAGTGGATGGTGGCTGTGGCTCTAGAGGGTTTAGAGGTCAGGTTCCAAGACCCTAGCCATCACACAACCTTCTTTAACCCACAGATATGGCCAAAAATTCTAGATGGTCAGGGCCTGATAGATGAGGAAGCAGGAGAGGTGAGGGGCAAGATGGCAGCCTGTGGTGGGGGCACAAGGCTCTACTGAAAATGAGGCTAGAACTCTGATCATTATTCCTTGTAGTTGAACATGATTGTGAAACATGAGCCCACAGCAGACTTTCTACTCGGGAATCTGCTTGGGGATAGGATATTAAATATTTTGAAATAGAGTCCTCTCAACAGTAGTATAGGGAATCAAACTTATTCCAGACAAAACTTCCTGGTACAGGCCGTGGACCTATTAGAGGCTCCTCTTCTGGGTGGAGTGCCCCGCCCTACCAAGTACCCAGCCTTACCCTGGGACAAGTCTCTGTCCTGACGGGTGGGCTGGTGGAAAGGGCCTGCCCAGTGTTGGGAGAGGCTTAGTCTGGGCTCTGAGTCACATCCCACTGGGTTCCCAGTGGGAGTTTGGGGATTGCATCGAGAAGAGAAGAAGAGAAGATGGTTCTTTGAGGCTCTCCCGCCTCTGAAGTTTCTGGGCCCCTCCTTCTCCAGAGCACTGACACCTCCTACTAGGTGAAGGAAGATTTCCTTTGACCAGGATCCTTCTTCATAATTTGCCTCCCTCTCAGACACAGCTCTGAAATTTCCAGCAACTTATTTTTAAGATCCAAAAAGTAGGCAGATGATGGAAGCCACTGAGTTAGTTCATCTCTGGGAATGGTTTTTTGACCCTTCTTGATTAAGACTATTGGGCGGTTAAACTGGAAACAGCTCTTAGGGATTTCCTACCTCAGGTCTCTGAATCTTGAAGACGGTGCTGAAGCAGGCCTTGAGTCCAGGCCTTTAGGCTCAGCAGAACTCCTACCACCGCAACAGACTGCCTCTTGCTAAAGTGTAAAACAGAAAAGGGCCTCTCCAAAAACAATGGAAAAGCCGGGGTGCAGGAGTGAGGAATGATTCTAGCTGCGTGACTCTGTGCTACGGAAATAGACCAGGAGAGCCGCAATTAGAGACGGTTCCGCCCACCCAGCGCTGCAGCAGGCGGTGGTAGATTTTGCCAGACAAGAAATCTTAAATAGCGGGTTTTAGGGATGTCCAAACCCGGGTGTCTCGCTGTGGCATTCCGTTTGCGTGGAGAGACTGCTCTGGTGGTTTAGTGAGTTTTCAAGATAAAGCAATACTTGCATTATCACATTCCTAAATCATGACCAAGAAGATCCAGGCTGTCTAAATAAAGGGAAAGCGTCCTATTTAGAGGCCTCCAAATGTAATTAAACTGCTGAATCAGTAATTTTCTAAATGCAGAAGCCGCGTGCGTGACTAACCACCTTGCTCCCCAATCAAAACACACTCAAAGGAAGAAGAAAACAAACAAAACAAAGCAAAGCCACAGAGATATTTCAAAATGCGCCCTGAGGAGTTAGCCTCGGGCTCCGTGGGTTTCCGTACCCACGCGTAGTGGAGTCAGGAAGCCACAGAGTGCCCGGGGCATGGGGCATCGTCCAGGGTTGGCCAAGGGGTCAGAATCCCGGCAAAGACAGCGGGGGGTGCTCACTCAGGAAGGGGGGCGGGAAGGGCCTGGAGAGCTGCCCCCGGAGCAGGAGCATCGGTGGGGAGACTGAGGCCGGAGGGTCCGGGCCTGGACCTGCACCTGGACCCGCACCTGGACCCGCACCCGGACTGCAGCGCACCTGCTCTCCACGTGCACCTTGCTGGGAGCCGGGGCTCCGGAGGCCGCAGGCTGGGTGGCCCATGTTGGGGCTTCCTTGTCGTTGGGGTCGGAGAAGTGGGGGGTAGAGGTTGGGCAAAGGAGCCTCTGGTTCTGTGGCCCACGGCCCGGGGGGCTGGAGGGGCTCCCCCGAGAGACAGCAGCGCCAGTGGGCTGGATTTCAGCAGGAGGCAGAAGGAAGGCCGGCAGTTACCGGGCCAGCCTCCTGCGAGGGGTGGACAGTGGCTGAAACTGTGCATTCCAACGGGCTTCTCCGCCCCTGCCCCCCTGCCCCCTTGCTCCTTCGCCCCCCACCCTAAGGAGCCTGGCCCAGCAAATGCCCCACAGGTCAGCGGGCGCCCAAGCCTCCTGCGCTCCTGTCCTCTGTGTCTTTCAGAGACGGAATTTATTGCGTTTGGATCCCAGGGTCCCCGGCCCCTGCTAGCATCTAATTAACCAGACCACACTTGGACTTCAAAAGTGCAGAAGAAAATGAGGAGTTGTGTTAGGATGTTCTCTCTGCAGGAGCCTGGGGGACGGTGCTGGGGAGCGCGGCCAGGGGTGTTTGAAATACCGCCTTGGTGGTCCCTCCTTCTGCCAGAAAGCAAGATAAGCAGCTCGGCCTTCCTTTGCTGCTTTTCCCCCCGGTAGAGAGTGATTATCTTTCCTTTCGTCGTCATTGACCCTTCTTGGCCTGAATTTTCCCAAGCTCTGACTCTGAGCTCTTTGGCTGCACCAGCGGCCGAGGGGGCCACCCAGATGTACCCCCCCCCCCAAGAGTCTCCTACCACCTTGCCAGGTGCCTGGATCCCCACCATGTAAACTACTCCCTTATCACCAGGGCACTGTGTCTAGAAAGCACCATGAAAATACATCATCAGTGAAGGAGGTAATGCACTGATCTGTGAGAAGTGGAATCCTGACTTATGAGAGTAGAGTTCGAGGGTTCCTGATTCAGTCCAGTCCCTCGTTTTCAGGCTGCAAAGTTAGAAGCCTGGAGGAAAGGGGTGCAAAATGTGACATCTGTCTAAAGCAAATGACCACAGAAGCCATTTTGTCCATTCTCCTGCCTCCGGGGACCCTAACATGGGGGATGCGGGGCATGGCTACGCCTAGGAGGTGGGGCTAGTCCCCAGAATGGAGCAGAAGGGGCCTTCTGTAGGACGCAGGCCATGTGGGACTGCAGCTGCAGGAGACCACAGAGGCCGGGCTTGACGGGTCTGGGTAAACACTGCCCGGCTCACCCAGGGCGGGGAGTGACCAGTTGCCTGGGCCACCTTGCATTTGGTTTGGGTCACGTCGTTTTCTAAGGAGGCCTCATCTGGCAGGTGGAATGAGACAGGAGCAGGGTTGGGAGCATGAGCATGAGGGTATCATTGTTTAGGGGACTTAAATGAGATAATAACCGTAAGTTAGCCTAGTAACTAGCATGTAGTATGTACTCAATAAAGGTATCGTTCATCACTATTATTTATTTACTTTTTTGTCAATTTATTTTAAACTAAAAAATAAAACAAAAACCCAGTTTCTCTCACCTCTCTACTCCTACTGCTGGCAACTGTCTCTGTAGCTATGAGCTTGTTTTTTTTTTTTTTTTTTAATTAAAAATTTTTTATTTTAGATTCCATAGGAGAGAGATCATATGGCATATGTCTTTCTCGGTCTGATTTATTTCACTTAGCATAATGCCCTTGAGATCCATCTGTGTTGTTGCAAATGGCAAGATTTCATTCTTATTGATGATTGAATAGTATTCCATCGTGTGTATATGTCACAATTTCTTTATCTGTTCATCCGTTGAAGGACACTTGGGTTGTTTCCATATCTTGGCTGTTGTAAATAATGCTGCAGTGAGTATTAGGGTGCATATATCTTTTCGAGTTAGTGTTTTCAATTTCTTCAGATAAATACCCAGAAGTGGAATTGCTAGATCATATAGTACCTCTATTTTTACTGTGTTAAAGAATCTCCATGTTGTTTTCCAAAGTGGCTGCTCCAATTTATGTTCCCACCAACAGTGCATAGGGGGCTCCCTTTGGTCCACATCCTCTCCAGCCCCTTTTGTTTCTAATCTTTTTGATAATAGCCATCCTAACAGGTATATCTTGCTGTAGATTTGTCTTTCCCTCATGATTCATGATGTCGAGAATCTTGTCATGTACCTGTAAGTCTTCTTTGAAAAAAAAAGTCTTTTCAGATCTGCCCATTTTTAATTGGATTTCTTTTGCTACTGAGTTGTATAAGTTCTCAATATATTTTTCATAATAGCCCCTTACCAGGGATCCCTGGGTGGCGCAGCGGTTTGGCGCCTGCCTTTGGCCCAGGACGCGATCCTGGAGACCTGGGATCGAATCCCACGTCGGGCTCCCGGTGCATGGAGCCTGCTTCTCCCTCTGCCTGTGTCTCTGCCTCTCTCTCTCTCTCTCTCTGTGACTATCATAAATAAATAAAAATTAAAAAAAAAAATTTAAAAAAAAAAAGTTTAAAAATAGCCCCTTACCAGATCTATGACTTGCAAACATTTTCTTCTATTCAGTAGGTTGTCTTTTCATTTTGTTAGTGGATCCCTTTGCTGTGCAAAACTTTTAGTTTCTTATTTATTCATTTTTTTTTGTACAGAAACTTTTTAGTTTGCTCTAGTCCCACTTGCTTATTTCACTTCCATTGCTTTTGCTTTTGGTGTGAGATTCAAAATACCATCACCAAGACCAATGCCAAAGAGTTTACTGCCTATTTTCTTCTAGTTTTATAGTCTCAGGGCTTACATTCAGATTTGTAATCTGAATTTTTTTTGAGTTAATTTTTGTGTATTGTGTTAGATGGTGGTCCAGTTTCATTCTTTTGCATGTGGCTCTCCAATTTTCCCAGTACCATTTATAGAAGAGACCATCCTTTCCCCATTGTATACTCTTGGCTCATTTATTATAAATTAATTGACCCCTGTAGGTGTGGGTTTATTTCTGGGCTCTCAGTTCTGTTCACTGATCTATGTGTTTTTATGCCAGTACCATAGTGTTTTTATTTACTATAGCTTTTTAATACTCTTTGAAACCAGGGAGTGTGATGCCTCCAACTTTGTTCTTTTCAAGATTGCTTTGACTATTTAGAATATTTATGGTTTTATACAGATTTTAGGATGTTTTTGTTCTATATCTGTGGAAAATGCCATTGGAATTTTGATCAGGGTTGCATCGAATCTTTATATCACTTGGGTTAGAATGTCCAGTTCAACAGCATTAAATTTTCCAATCCATGAGCATGGTGTATCCATTTATTTGTATAGTTTTCAATATCTAGGTCTTTCATCTTCTTGGTTAAATTGATTACTAGGTATTTTGTTATTTTTGATGCAACTGTAACATCAGTGTTTTTATGAGATGATGTGGATGAAGTGGAAGGAGACATTTCAGAGCCTGGGGAGAGGGACCGAGAGAGGGAGGGATGGACATGAAGACATACGACAGGCAGACGTGCAAGACCCTGGCAATGCAGAGGTGACTGCAGGGTGCACACGCAGGGCGTAGGCTTGTGGCAGCCTTTTGTCTGTCTTGGGAAGAGGAAAGAGAAGTGCAGCAACACATAGCCTGCTGTTTGTCTCCAGCAAGTTCTGCATGGCCTCAGAGACCCTCTCTCACTTGCTCATAGTTAGAGCCAGGGCATGTAGCATGGCTCTTGGCAAGAGTAGGATCTGGTAGCAGACCGTGGCGCCCCGTCCCTCTCTCCTAACCCTTACCATTTTAAAGTCACTTGGCCTGTTTTCTTCCTGCTAGTGTCTATATTTTTTTTGCCTGGGGACTCTCTTAGGTTGCTGAAGCCCTCTCTGCCCCACTGAAGGCGTGGGACAGGGTAGACCTTTGTCTGGAAGACCAGAAATGGGGAAATTAACACCCCTGGAAAAGCAGCTTTCAAGTAATGGCAGAGTGTGTAAGTACCCCAGCTCTCTGCTCTCTGGCAGGGTAAGTCCAAGGCACAGGCCAGGCACCAAATCTCAGAGGTCACCATAGGGGGAGCTTGATAAGGTGTTCTTATTGGCCACACTCCTCTTTCTTACCAATTTCAAACTCCTCTTCAGGTGTTTCCTTTGTCTCCCAAACAGACTGCTAGCACTTGCATTTTTATTTATTTATTTATTTATTTATTTATTTATTTATTTATTTAAATATTTATTTACTTATTTATGATAGACAGAGAGAGAGAGAGAGGCAGAGACACAGGAGGAGGGAGAAGCAGGCTCGATGCCGGGAGCCCAACGTGGGACTCGATCCTGGGACTCCAGGATCACGCCCTGGGCCAAAGGCAGGCACCAAACCGCTGAGCCACCTGGGGATCCAGCACTTGCATTCTTATCTGAGAGTCTGCTCCTGGAAGAATCCAAACTAGCTAGTGCCCAATAGTTTGTTGTGGGGTAATGAATAAATTCATGAGTTGGACCCAGCCAGCATCACTGTGGTTCTGCCCTTATCGCTTGTGCTGTCATCCCTGAAGTTTTCTCCTATGTACAGGTAGCAAATGAACATATACATACTCAGAAACACTAACCCCCCAAGTGTTCCAGTAACTCCAGGCCTTGTTCTCAGTCTTTGCTCCTTGTCTTTGTATTCCTTCTTCTTTTTCTGGCACGATAGAGTGGGGGAAGAAGAGGTTCTCTGCTGTAGAGCCCCGATCCTTGGTGATTGTGCTTGGTGATCCCTCAAGGCATCAAGAAAGGCCTTCCTTTCACTACTTTATTTAGAGCCCGCCTCTCTCCATCTCTCATCCTTAATGATTCTTTAATGGAATCAGTCAAGAAACACATCAGATCTTTGTAGCTTTAGCTCCATGAAAGGCTGAGAAGAGGGGATAACAGTGCCTGTCATGCAAAACAAAAAGAGCCACGTGCAGAGAGACGAGCAAAGTAGAGAGATAGAATCTGAGTGTCCAGGGAATCCAAGCTGCTGCAAGTCCTTCCTCGGAGAAATTTGTTAAACAATCTTCAAGTCTTGTACAATTAGATGACAACATTTATTTGCAAATAGGAAGGGAGATGGTGACAGCACTATAATTTATGTCTTCAATAAGTGGCTCATGCCCAGCGTCAGAATGGATCCATTGCCATTCAATATAGCCCTTGGTTTTCACATTTTTGCATTTATATTGAGGATGTAAGTGACAAAATAGAGCATGTGACAAGCCAGGTTGTTGTCAGCTTCATTCTCAGATTGCCAATCGTGCTGGGTTTTTGATAAGATAATTACTTCATTTTGTGTGTGTTTCTCGCTTCTCTTATGGCAACTCGGGCAATAGAGTGGTTGTCTCTGGAGCATTTCTCCTCAGGAATTTGCAAAGAGAAGGAGTAGGTCGTTATTGCTTTGTTACTTGAGGTTGGAAATTTCCCCGTGAGGCAGAAAACATCCTAGAGCCTCTAGGCTGACAAAAGCCTCCAAGGTCCTCTTATTTATCTCATAATCATAGATCAAATTGCCTCACTGTCATCGCCATGTAACGTCACCCTTCTGTTAGAGGGAGCATATAATTTATTGTCCAAACTAGAACCCTGTAGAGGATGAAAGGGGCACTGATAATAATTATCCTGGGATGACAGGTGTAAATTTGGCAAATTGGGACATATAGGCATGGACCTTCTGTACTTCTACAATCCTTGTGGTGGGAAACTTCTTTAACCTGACAAAATATATATGTCCAAAATCTATTAAAAACTTTTCGGGATGCCTAGGGTGGCTCAGTGGTTGAGCATTTGCCTTTGGCTCAGGGTGTGATCCCAGAGTCCTGGGATCAAGTCCCACATTGGACTTCCTGCATGGAGACTGCTTCTCCCTCTGCCTGTGTCTCTGCCTCTCTCTGTGTGTGTCTCTCATGAATAAATAAAATATTTTTAAAAACCTCCTCATACTTAATGAGGAGATATACATTTCTCTTAAAATTGAGAAGGAGACAAGGATGTTTATGCTTACCTTTTCTTTTCAGTATTACATTGGCATCTTTGGACAGCATAGCACAAGATGTATATATAACAGGAGGTATAAGGACTGTAAAGAGAAAATAAAACTGGCATTCTTCATGGATAATTATGGTTATCTACAGAGAAAACCTGAGAGACTCTAAAGATAATAATTAGAATTAAGAAGATAGTTTATTAAGTTTGCTAGATATAAGATCCATCTACATAAGTCAGTTGTATTCTGTACATAATCAACAAGCCATTAAAAATACTATTTATAATAGCAGCACAAGAATAAAATGCTTAGGAATAAATATAATACAAGCTATATGTGATTTATTTAAAAGAAAGCCTAAATAAACAGAGATATACCATGTTCAAGGATATGTAAACTCTCTATTTAAAAGATGTTGGTACTTAAAAAAAAAGATATTGTTCCTTACTAAATTAGTTAATAAATTTAATATAATTCCAATAAAAACCTGAACAGGTTATTGTGGGGTATCATAGGCTTATTCTAAATTGGCTATAGAATAACAAAGGGCTAAGAATAGCGAGGGCACCTTTGGGGAAGATTAAGGTGCAGAATCACTCTATCAGGCACCAAGACTTGTTAAAAAAGCTAGAGTTATCAAGAAGGTATACTATTATTGTGGAAATAGATGAACAGAACAGAATGGAGAAGCCAGACACACACCTACTCAAGTCTTTTAGTGACAGAGATGACATAACAGATTAATGAATGGTGTAGGGACAATTAATTATATATATGGAAAACAATTCTCTTGCTAACTCATACACAAAAATAAATTCCAGGTGAATCAAACACCAAAGAGGAAAAACTAAGAAAATCTTTAGATGAAGATTTAGAAGGTTATCTTCATGACTTCAGTGTAGGAAATATTTTTTTAAAATTTTAGATGGACAGAATTGGATTAATTATAATCCCTGATTTGTGGCATACTCTCTCCATTATTTTGGCTTGCTTTTATTTGCTATGGTCGACTATTATTAATAATGCAGAGAGCACTTATGAACAACACATCATCTAAAACAAAAACTACCTTGAGATAATATCCTATATCTAAACAGTATGGTCTCCCTATCTGCAGCACAAGGAAACCATCACTCTGCACCAAATGCTCACTATTCTGTTTATTTTCTTTTTATATAGTTTTATTCTACTTAAGTTTTCTTAAGCTGTATGTTTTAAATTTAACTGTTTTTAACTTTATAAAAAGAGTGTCATGGTGCTTTTCATCTTCTGAGAATTACTTTATGACAGCTAACACTTTTTAAAAAGATTTTATTTATTTATTCATGACAGACACAGAGAGAGAGAGAGAGAGAGAGAGAGAGGCAGAGACACAGGCAGAGGGAGAAGCAGGCTCCATGCAGGGAGTCTGACATGGGACTTGATCCCAGGTCTCTGGGATTACACCTCGGGCTCAAGGCGGCGCTAAACCGCTGGGCCACCGGGGCTGCCCTGAGAATTGCTTTATTCACTTTATATTATATCCCTAAGATTTTTCTATTATTATGTCTCACTGTAATTAATTTGACTGTTTTATAATATTCCATGTGTGAGTATACCAGTTTGTTTATACATTCTCCCCGTGATGGCCATTTGGTTTGGTTGTTTCCACGATGTTTGCTGTTATGAACCATGCTGTTAGGAACAGTTTTGTATAGTCTCCTGTTGTACATATTGCAAGAGTTTACCTTGGGTAACCTTAGGGGTAGAGAAAGATTTCTTAACAAGATACAAAATGCATTGATTATAGAAAATACTGGAAAATTTGTCTTTATTAAACTTAAGAACTTTTGTTTCTCAACAGACACCTTAAAGCAAATGAAAAGACAAGTTATAAACTGGGGGGAGATATTTACAATATGCATAGCGTGAAATGGAATAGTATTAAAAATATAAAAAAGATCTTATAGATCAAAAAGAAAATTCCAGAAACCAAATTAAAGACATGAATCAACATTTGGTATGTAGAGACTGTATAGAAGGTCAGTAAACACACAAAGAGATATTTAGTATTTCTTTAACATCTGTGGGAAATGCAAATTAAAGTCACAGTAAGGTTATTTTCATCCACTCAATTGGCACAAATTAAAAGGATGAAAATACCTAGTATTGGAGTAAATCTGGGTCTATCAGATTTCTGAGACATTGCCCTAGTGGCATAAATACTTTGGAAAACATTTTGTCTTTATTGCCTGAATTTGAACATTTGGGTATACAATTACCCAAGACAAAGAAGCACAAACCATAAGAGAGACCTGTCATTTCTATTCCTAAGTATTTATTTTAAACCTGTTATCAAAAAGGTTTGATATTGAAACCTATTCAAAGTCTATTGAAAGTCAAGAGCCAATTGTCTGGGAGATGATACTAGCAATATTACCAACAAAGATCAATATCCAGAACATGGAAAGTGGATATAAATCAATTAGGAGAAGACAAACACCATCATGGGAAAGTGGGCAAAAGATATGAATGGGCAAGTGATGGAAGAACACACATGGTATTCATCAGACTACCAACAACAAAATGTGCCACAGTGCCAAATGTTGTTGCGAACTTGGTGCCATAGAACTATTTTACATTCTTGTTGGGAGTGTAAATTAGTAAAATCAATTAGGAAAAAAAATTGAATGTCTACAAAAGTTTAACAGACAAAAACCCTAAGACCCAGTGCTTCCATCTATAGACATGAACCCTAGAGAAACTCCCATGTGACTTCACAAACAGATACATGTGAGAAAGTTCATGCCCATAGTCTGTAATAGTGTGAGTTAGAAACAACGTACACATCCGTCAATAGAAGAATGAATGAATTAGCTAAATAATAGTCATAATGGACGACTCTATGGTAGGGATCAAGAAACTTATTCTGTAAAGGGCTAAAGAGAAAATATTTTAGGCTTTGCAGGCCATGCAATCTCTATCATGACTATTCAGTTCTGCCATTTTAGTGATCAAGCAGCCATAGACAATACTTACGTGAACAAGTGTGGATGTTTTCCAATAACTTTGCTTACAAAAACAGATGTCAACTGGATTTGGCCACAGAAATGAAATTGAATCCACTAGAGTGACATAGATCAAGGTGGATGGATCCTGTCAATTTGAGATTGAATGGGGGAAAAAGTTGTGGAAGAAAAACATATGTATGATACCACTTACATAAAGTTCTTAAAAAATATATAAAAACTACAAGACAGTGTATGATGGTTAATTTTATGTGTCAGCCTGACCGGGCTAAGGGATGCCCAAATAGTTGGTATAACAGTATTTCTGGGTATGACCATGAGAGTGTTTCTAGAAGAGATTGGTAGTTGAATGGGTAGACCTAGTAAAGAAAGACCCTTCTCAGTGTTGGTGGGCATCATCTAATCCATTGTTCTGGACAGAACAAAAAGGCAGAGGAAGGGTAATTTGCTGCCTCTGAGCTGAGACATCCATTTTCTCCTGCCCTTGGAAAGCAATACTCCTGATTCTTGGACTTGTGGACTTGGACTGGGAATACCATTGGCTTCCCTGCTTCTTAGGCCTTCAGGTTTGAACTAGAACTATACCACTGGCTTTGTAGGGCCTCCAGCTTTCATGATCACTCGAGGCAACTCTTCAAAATAAATCTCTTTCTGTATGCCTATGTGTGTCCTATTAGTTTTGTTTCTCTGGAGAACCCCAAGAAATACATGTTGCTTAGGGGCACAGATGGATATAGTAAAATATGAAGAAATACATGGGAATGGTAGACACTAAGTTCGGGATAGCAGTTCCTTCTTGGGGGTAGAGGTAAGGTCAGAGTCATGCAGTGGGGAGGGAGTCTTGGGGACTTTAGCTATATCGATAAGGTTTGATTTCTTAAGCAGAATAGTAGGTACCTGAGTGGCAGTATTTCATATGCTTTTTTGTGTATCTTAAGTGTTCCATAATAGATTTAAAATGAAGACAAAATGAAAGAGACTTCAGAAGAGGAGATGTCTTCTTTCTTGTGTGATTCCATGTAATTTGACCTAAAATCACCTCCCTGGTCACACTCATGGAACCCTGCTCCAGGTCTCCAGGACGGAGAGCCTCTTTCTCACATGGTCCTTTTCTTGTCTCTGTTGCTCCTAAGAGACCATGAGGCAGGGAGCTGTGGATGGTTTCTGTTGCAATTTCCTGGGACCAGATGCCCCCACTTTGCCCACTGACAAGTGTCAGCCAAGGCCTGTTTGAGGATGACCTGATTTGAGTGGTGTCTGGCCTCTCCCAGATAAAGGGCCCACATCCTTGGAGGCTGTCCCTTGGCTGCTCCTTAGCACTGCCACAGAGTGGACCACATGATACCTGGAGATCCAAAGCCTTCTAACCTGAGGCAAGCTGTTTGGCCTCTCAGAGCTCCTTTCCTCATCTGAAAATTAGGAAGGATTGATTTCTGCTTATGTTGCTTTTTGTGACCACGAAGAGGAGCCCTTCATGTAAAGAAGCCGGCAGCCATTCCTACCCTCAAAGTTCTGAGAGGGTGCAACTTACATTTCCTTAGAAAATAGACACTCCACTCACAATCCAGGGACATTTATGCAGTTTCTGCATCTTGGCTATTGTGAACAGTGCTATTTCAGTCAAGCAAGATGAATAAGCTCTCGAGAGCTGCTGTATAACATTGTTCCTGTAGTCAACAGCAATACATTGTATGCTTAAAAATTTGTTAAGAGGGCAGATCTCATGTTAAGTATTCTTTACACATACACACTCTCACACACATGGCCATTGAAGGGAAAGGGGCAGGGCAGAATGTACAAAATTTAATCATCTTTCAGAGCTTTCCACATTGGGAAGGTTTGTTTATCTCTGCCACTATTACAGTTCTTTTTTTTTTTTTTTCCTCCACCATAAGTGAGATCCTTTTATTTTCTTTTGAACTTCTATACGTTTGTTGGAAGGCACTGTCCTCATGATTGGCTTTTTAAAAGTCCAGTATATCTACAGTTATATTATAGAATCCCAACACTAGAGAAATCTTGACAGGTTACTTTGTTCACATTGAAGGAATCTTTTCCTATGGCTGTTCTGAGAGGTGAGCATTGGTCTCTGATTGCTTCTGGTAATGGGGATCCCATGACCTACAGAGGAAGCAGGACTTTGAATCTATTTTCATACAGCTGGGGGTCAGGATTTATAGGTTTCAGTGCTAGCTCCATCACTAATTGGCTGAGGAACCGTGGGCCAAAATTCTCACTCTTCTGTATCCCACTTTTCTCATCTGTAAAATGGGATCTTTCCAACTGAGACACCAAAGCACCTGAGTCACAAATAGAGCACCAGCCCTCCACTAAGACCAGGCAGGTTTGGGAGCTTTCTGTGGGAAATAACTTACTTTCACCTCTTATTATTATTTTTTTTTCTGGTTATAGAAGTAAATGTGTCCCTTGTTTAAAAAAAAAAAAAAAGAAGTTAGGAAATTAACTAAGAGCATGAGTCAGAAAGTGAAAATTGTCCTGGTTCTCACAAAACAGAGAGAACACATATTCACAGCAAAGGCTATAAAAGATCCAGTTATCTTAATAAAAGTGAACAAGGCAGGATAATAACAATAATAATGCCACAAGGAAGCGTTAATTGCAACAGAAACCAAGGCTTTTCCTAAACATTTTACGTATTTTTTATCTCATTTAATTCTCACAGTGATTCTGCTTTCATTAGCTCCATTGTATAGATGAGGGGACCTGAGATGTCACAAGCTCTGGTCACACAGCAGAATTTGTGCTCTTAATCACTATCAAATTTAAGGTGGAATTTTGAGCTTATCCTTTCAAAACCTCATGCCCCATGCATTTTACCTTATAAAACAAATGTCGGTAAGCAAGGTGCTCACAGCTCTGATATTCTGTAACTGGCAGTGTGAATGGGTGTGCACGTGGCTTACACACCACACGAACTCCGTTCTATTCCGATGAATGCTTGCACCAGTGATATACTTGAATGATCCCCTTTGGGAGATTTAGGTTCTTTTTGGATTTTGGTATGATTAGCAAAACCTTGCAGACTATCTTTGTACTTAAAGCTTTGTCTGCATCTGGTCATTTCCCTTGGAAATGTATGTGATGTATAGTGATTGGGTCCAAGTTTTTGGTGCTCTTAAAGTGATTCCCCTTTCTGCCTCTCCCACAGTAGAATAATTTTAGGTGGTGATCAGTTTCCTTTAAAAAAATCCCCTGGAGATGCTTCTGTTGGAGCAGCAGTGTGGGCTTGGAGAGAGATTGAGAGATGCCAGGCCACCATCTCCACTCTCATTTGGAGCTACCAAGGCATACCAGGCAGCTGGATGTGCTAGAGACTTAGTGAGGTTGTAGACGAAGGCACCCAAAGGTTGAAGTCTTTGGTCAGGATATGGGGTCCCAGACTCCCTATGTGTTGCTGTTAGCTCTCTTGGGGGAAGAAACCCTTCCTTCTCCTTCTTTACTTCCTGGGCGGGCCCAACCCCATGGACAACAGGTAACTTCACCATCTGCCATGTATGTTCTAGCTCGTGTACCCTGCGGTGTGGAGAACTTGGAGGCTGTTGACAAAATCCAGCTTTGTGGTTTCGTCCGAAGGTGGTTGGAGGTGAGTTCATCAGACCTGCACTTCTTAACATTGGTTGGCTTGAAGATTTTCTTCACAGTCATGTATTTAAGTAAAAACAAAAAACAAAACAAACTTTTGAATTTTAAAAAACAATATTTTCATGTGGTAAAAACTAAAAACATGATTTCCAGTAAGAAATGACAGTAAATCTATATGTTATTAATATTGAACTAAAAAAACATTTTAAATAAAATCATAAATAATATTTATGATATGGAAACAGGTGAATTTTGACCTTCCTCCAAGTAATAAGTGACAAATGATGCTTCATGAAGTATGAAAAAGCATGATTTGTTGGCCTGTAGATTTAAACCGACATTTGACATCATGTTTGGATTTGGGGCCAAATGTATATTTAATGGGGTCCAATATATGACTACATATTACAGCTGCAGAAACTGATGTACATGCTTTCATGACCTGACATTCAGCATGTCTGAAATTTTACTTAGAATTAAAACTATTCTTTTAAAAGTGAATTTAGTCTTGCTTTCAAATGACCTTACTGTTTGTGAGCCGGTCCCCACTAATAATGCATCACGGGCTGTAGATGTTTTCCATTTGTAATAAAGCATCAGAACGTGACGCTTTTCTCTTTAGAAAGTGACTCATCTTGAGAATTTTAGATGCTCCTTTAGAATTTTGTATAGATGAATGAATGGGATTTCCAGGTCTGGGTGAGATCGTCTATGGAGAAATTTGCAGGGTCATCCTCACTTTATGCTCCCTGTGTATGTCCATGTCCCGGGGTGAAAGGACCCAGTGTTTGAGCTTTGAGCTCCACGTCCAGCTGACCCCTGCCAACCCCTGCGTAGGCTCCCTTGGCCGGCCCTGGAAGGCTCTTGAACCATTCTACTTTAAAGAAAAAGAAAACACCACACTGATAATTCTGTTTTATTGGTTTTTAAAGAATAAAATTGAAACAGGCAGTTTTATTGTTATGATGACAGGAAACTCTGAAATGAATGCATTTCTGAACCTGGGGGCTTCGAACGCGATTGTAGTAAAATGGTCATTTGGACAAATGTTCCCTGCAGTCTTTCGCCAGGCACTTTCTGCTTCACTTTGGACACAGGATGCCGTGGATGGAGGCCTGTTTGGGAACTTTCCTGAAGTGGGAGGAAATGTCCCTGGACAGGGATTTGGGGGTCTAGCATGGGGTTTGGGGTCAGGAACCTCGGTCTGCTCCAGGACAGCTACTCTCGTTCTCTGCCTCAGTTCCTTGTCACCCCAGCAAAGGTGTAGAATTATATGACCTTGAGTCACGGCCCAGGATTTGGATTTTTTTTTTCAAGCATGAATTCCCCATTCTGCCTATCTCACGGTAGAATAATTTTAGGCAGTGACCAGATTCCTTGAAAAAAAAAAAAAATCCCCTGGAGATGCTCCTTATTGGAGCAGCAGTGTGGGCTTGGAGAGGGATTGAGAGATGCCAGGCCACTGTCTCCACTCTCGTTCTCCCTGGTGAACAATGAGCTTCTTTGAGGCTGTGGTTTTAGGGGCATCCAGAGCTCCAGAAAATTCTCTTTCCCTTCTCTGGTGTGACAGACTTTCCATGGGGAGGAGCGTGAGACAGAGCGCTTTGTGCCTTTTCAGCAGGTCTGAACTGATGGAGGGAGCAAGAATCAAGATGCAATGCAGATTCTGGACTCTGCTTCCTTAGGAACCAGAGATGGGCCAGCGCTCGAGGGTGAAGGATTTGTCCTGAAATCTTCCAGATCCAGGAAAAACTGGCCACCTTCTCCTGCAACTCCACTTCTGGCCTCTAGAGGGGGTAGGACCCAAACTCCAGGGCCCTGGGCCAGAATCCTGCAGATTTGTGGGGAGTTCTGGAATTCTTGAATGTTCCTGCAGAGGAGGGCCTCAGGAGCCAGATGTAGGTCCCTTGCCTCAGCTCACAGCTGGGGAAACTGAGGCCTAGAGAAGGGAACTCACCCAAGGTGAGTTAGAGACTTAGAGGCAGAGCCTCTAGAGACTTAGAGGCAGAGCCAGGGATGGAGCACGAGTCGGCCGCCCCCGGTTCAGGCTTTTTGCAAACCCTGGGTGGCAGGGAGACTGGGCTCTAGGGAGGAAGTCTCTCCCAACTTGTCTTCTCTCTTCCTCAGCCACCGTGTTTATTATGAAATGTTCTAGCCTTTGAATCCCTCTGAGTAACTAAGTAAATTCCCTTGGGGTGGAAGCTCCCAAGGCCAAAGACACAGGCTCTTAGGCCTGCAGGAGATGTAGGAGATCTATGAGCCCAAGATCTCTTGATTTTTAAAAACCTGGGAAGCCCCGGGGGGGCGGGGGGGATGTCAAGGCCTTCTGCTACAGGTGGGTTCTGTCTGGAGGGGGATGGGTTCGAGGCCGGCTCCCCAGATGGCACTTGAGCCTGAATCAAGAAATGAGAACAGAAGAGCATGTGGGGCAGAGGGAGCGGCAGGGGCAGAGGCAGGGCCAGTTGTGTGCATGTGGGTGATAGGGTGCCAGGGAGGGGAGGGAACATATATGGAAAGGTGACCGTGCCATTGCGGGCACAGCACCCCATACCGAAGTCGGGCGCTTTTCCTTATAGGCCGCCGGGAGCCAAAGCACAGCAGAGCTCAGCAAGATGAACTCCCTCTGTGCCCGCCCCCGAGGGAATGTCCCTGCTGGCATTTGGAAAGCAGCTGGTTAACAGCGCGAGCGCGGCCTCCCCACCCTCACAAACTTCTCCACGACACATTGCACCATAATTCTCCCTAATAAAATAATATGAAGCTCAATTATGCTCCTGTTCCCATGTTCCTGGACTTCATTAAGCACAGAGGGATTAAAAACTTGTATAAATTAATCAATGTACCATAATCCTAAAAATTAGAAGATGAGCCCTTGAGGAAGTAATGTAATACGGGCTTTTTAATTAGCAGGGCCCCCGAGATTCATTGCTCTCCCCTGCAAGTCTTGTGTTTATGAATTGCTTTATCATTTGAAGGGGAAGGCCCGGAAGACTGCGGGCCTGTTTTAAGGATGTGGTAAATGCTATACTAATTCTCCGGGCTCATACCCTCCTCAGGGCCAGAGCGGAATGACAGAGCTCGCCTTGCTTTTCTTTCTTCTTCTCCTCTCCCAGTAAGAGCGAACTTTTAAAAGGAAACTCAGAGAAGGGACCCAGAGAGGAAAGTAAGCTGCTGCGCCCGTGGGATTAAGAGAGTAGATCTTAGAGACTCGTGGATCTGGGTTTGAATCCTGACTCTGCAGCTCACTAGCTCTGTGACTGTGGGCAGCTTGGGGTCAGGCCTTTTATTTCCTCCTCTGTCCTAGGTCTTCCTAGAAATGCCCCCTGACCACAGGTGAGAACTGCCTGCGGACCTGGAAGCGTTCCTAGCTGTCTCTCCCTTCCGCCTTTCCCACATGAGGCAAACAGCATCTTCTCCCACCATGGCCAGTCTACTTGGGCTCCACTTCACATTCCTGCCTGCTTGGGCTTCCTAATCTCTCTCTTTTTTTTTTTCTAGACCCTCTTGCTTCTTAACTTACTCTCTCCTTCTCAACAACCTCAAACCGTGTCCCTCCATCCTAATAGAACCAAATCATAAACCTTCCTTGACCCCACTTTCTCCTCCAGCTCCTACCCATTGTGTCTCCTCACCTTTGTAGCTTCCATGGCCTCCCCTACTCACACCTCAGTCCACCAGAACTTGGCCATGTCCCTGACGTGACACTGACATTCTTCTCATTAAGATCTCAGTGAGTCTATCTTCCTTGACCTCTCAGCACTGATGGACTCAAGTGACTCTTCCCTCCCCCTCATAACTCTCTTTGGTTTCCTCTTGGCTTTCTGGACACTCCCTCTCAGACTCTGCCCTGCTCCAGACCCTAAATCCTAAAGACTCACTGGTCATTCTAGTCTGGCATCCTATAGGCCCTTTGAACTCAGTGTGTCCATGATGAGACCCAACCTCTCCCCTCCCCAGAGTGCTCCTTCTTTAGACGAATCATGGCATCCATATCCACCCAATGATGTCAACTCCTGCCTCTCCTCCCCAGGGACAAGGACAGGGTGTTTGGTCCCTATCATAACCCTAGGCCTAGCACAGAACCTGGGGTATAGCAGACCTTTGATTAGTGGATTTCACAGATAGATGGAGACTCCCTCTACTTCCTTCCCCACGAGGACTTGTTGGCTCAGTTAATGAATGAGCTCACGTTTGCTTTGCAACCATCTTTCCTAATGGTCTCAGCCAGGATTGAGGCTGACACTGGCCTTGAATCAGGTAATAACAACTCAAGACTCCTGTTTGGGAAGGAGTCCACCTTCCCAAGCAGGAACCTTCCATTCCATGAGTTGTTTCTCTAGTCTCTGATTTAACAAAGGGTCTCTGGGCATCCCGGGAGTCAGAGGCTGGGTGTGGCAATGCTGGTCCCTCCCTCCATCAGTCCCTCCTGGGGAAGCACACCTTCTGTATTCTGAGAAATGATGGGCAGGAGAGTTACTGGCACCTGCAAGTGAGGCTGAGCCACTTCCGGCTCTTTGCTGCCGTCTATTTTTATCCTGGCTCATTTACCCTGTGTGTTTTGGAAAACACAGATACACACACACACAACAGCACTGCCAAAATTCACATCTCCTGTCTTTTGCAGGATTTTCCCTTGAAGGCTGGTGCTCTTGGAGAGCCAGCGCCGGTCCCTGGATGGGGCTTTGGAGCAGGGAGCCGGGGCCCGGGGCTCTGTGCTGAGCTGTCTTATCAATGCTAGGTTCAACACAGCATGCTGCCATCCCACTATGGTGAGCCCCTCTCTCCCCTCTCTGTCCCTGGGGGGAGCCTAGTCCCAGCTGTCTTGTCTGCAGGAGCCTGAGCTGGAGAGTCAGGCCGCCCACCCCCTGAAGAAGACATGAATCCCCTCAAGCCCATCATTGACTCCCTTCACCAAACTCTCAGCAGTGTGCCCTGACCCTGCCACTGCCTTTCAACCAGCCACAGAGGATGGAGGTGGAGCACTGGATCAGGAGCAGAGAGTCAAATCCACATACCTCTGCAAATGAACCCTGCCTGCCTTTACTTCCCCAACAACCCCCATTGCCACAGAGTCTTACTTTCATTGACGTTTGGTAGATCTTTCCATAACTTTCTAGACGGTCCTAGTTCTGTCCTGTGGGCCCTCACGGACAGAGGACAGGGCCCACCCCATTCTTTCCCAAATCAGAACTGGCTCCATAGATTGTGAAGGCAGGTTCCTGAAATGCAAAGCGCTGGAGCTCAGGAGCAGCCCAGGGACGTGTGGAGAACACCCAAATTGATGCCCCTACAATACTGACTTCCTGCCACCACTGTGCACACAACGTGCTTGCACATATACACACACGTGCACACACGCGAGGTTAGAAGTGTCTCCCAGCTTGCACGGCCCTTGCACCTCAGAGAGCTGAGCCACCGCTGCCAAGTGGCGGTGTCCTCTTACAAATAGCCATGTGACTGTGAATCAGCCCGCAGGGTCTAGTCCTGGTTTGGAACAGTCAGCAGGGCCTGACCTGATGGCTCAACCTTCATGAAGTCCTTTTTCATATTAAAAAATAAATAAATGACAGCGTAATTATAAAGCCAGAAGTAGCTCATTATTTTGCTTTGAAAATCTGAAAGAGTGGTCCCCAGAATTTCTTTAGGGTAGTAGAATCCAGTTTTGAAACAAAAATCTTCTGCAGGCACACTCATGTGTGCAAATGTGTAAAATGCAGAAAAGTGAGGTGACCAGTGGAAGAGGAGGGCAACTCCCCTCCCTGGAGTGTGTCTGAGTGGATTTCTTTCTTTCTTTTTTTTTTTTTTCTGGGTGGATTTCTTTAGGAAATCTTCAGAGCACTGTCTGAAACCCATTGACCTAAAGGCATGAAGCCAGCCTGCTTTCCCCAGGGGCCTACCTCGAAGCCCTCCCCCCCACCCGATTCCTGAACCCTGGCCCTTTTCGGTAACACTGCAGTTGGTGAAGTGACCCTAGGCCCCATCTCTGGTGGAAAGCGAAGAGGAGGCCTGGCCCCGCATCCCTGAGTGGTCCTCTGCGACGTCCTGTGCCACTGGTGCCCGAGGGAGCGTGGCCTGCAGATGCTCACTCATGCAGAAATGCGGAGGCTCCCCTGAGCACCTGCCCAAGAAGGGGGTCTAACCCCTGGGCTTATCCCACGGCCAGTGGCCCTACCACCCGCCCTTTGCTCTCCAAGTCAGGCGCAGACCTGTTTCCCGGCTGTGGAGAGCCACCGTCCCCTGTGATAATTGTTGGAAGCCCAATTTATCTTGGAAATTTTGCAGCCATACAACAGGCTTCCTGCAGTTTTCCCCAGATCTTTGCGGATACTTCCTAGGTCCTGAGGTCCGTCCTACGTCTGATGCCCGTCACAGAGACCCACCGTGGATCCCGCGCGTGTGCCAGCGCCCCTTTAGAGCGAGGCGATGTCTCCTGTAGGCTCTGAGCGAAATGCGGAAGGAAGAGCCCTGGGAGCGGCGGCCCCATAGCGGGAGGAAGGTTATCTCAGGTGACCGCACAGCCTGACAGGTCAGCTTCGGGTGTCTTCTGAAGCTCGTCCTGGCCCGTGGGCGGCGCCGGCCCTTCCCATCACCAGGGCAGCCTGGGAGCTTGCAGGGGTGGGCTCGGGTGATCACAGAATTTTCCACCTGGTACGAACTTGCCATTTCAGGGGCCCCTTGAAAGCACCCAGGGTTTACCTAAAATCTCAGCGGAGGATTATTTCTAGGGAATTCCTTCATATCCGGGATCAGTAAGTCAGAGATACACCTAATCCTGTGGGCGCTCCAGGCCAACCAGGGAAGGTGTTCCAGGACACCGTGGGGGTGTTGGCTTTCATCAGGTCCTGTTGCCCAATAAATCAAGGAGTTCATTTGGCAGACAGGTGAAGCCTCGGTTTATGGGACAGGAGGGATGGAGAAGTGTTAACTCCAGGTTTTTCTTTTTTTTAAAGATTTCATTTATTCATGAGAGACCCAGAGAGAGGCAGAGACACAGGCAGAGGGAGAAGCAGGCTCCACGCAGGGAGCCCGATGTGGGACTCGATCCCAGGACCTGAGCTGAAGGCAGACGCTCCACTGCTGGGCCCCCCAGGTGCCCCTAACTCCAGAGTTCTAGTACTCTGGAGGGTCCTGAACAGCTTGCCCTGGCCCAGTAAACCCTCTCAGGAGATGATCTGGGGATATCAAGGAGTGGGGGTGTTTCCCAGGTGTGGGGTGGGTGCTGTGTGGTCCGAGGTGCCAGGAACCCACCGGAGACGCCAGATGAGCAGAGGGGACCTGAGGGTGGACACGGGCACTGCCGGTGAGGTTGCATGTGCTCCCCTCTCCCCATCACTCCCGCTTATGCCCTGGAGTCCTGTCAGGGGAGGTGGGGTGCCGTGCTGATGGGAGGGGACCCAATCTGGGAGAAAGCCTGGGGGGTAAAGAGTCCACAGGGAGATAGGATTTTGACCTAATGCAACCACTGCCCCAGTTTCTCTTAGAGCGGGGCATCCGGCAGCTCCTTGCCCATCCTGTTTGACAGGCGGCCGCGTGGGACCAAGCGAGGCCTCGCGCTGCTGGAAGCCAGGACGTCTTTGTCTCATCACATTATCCTGCTGTTCTCAGGGACCACACATGCAGGAGGGGAGCTCTGTGTGTGGAAGCCCGCCCCCCCCCCCCAAGAACAGAGGCAGCTGGAGGGGGCCTGCTGTGGTCCGTGGGCCCCCACCGCCTCCTGCTTGCTTTGGGAGGGGCTAACCGGCTCTCCTTGTGCTCACACGGCCTCTGCGCCAGCACTGCAGGGGGCTTGGTCTTCACCACTGCCCATGCTCTTGGGGGGCAGGTGTCGGGAGCCCGTGGGCGTCTCCGAGATGCTGAGGAGCCAGGTCAGCAGTGGTGGGGTTCTTAGTTCCCACGGAATGTTGACCAGGAGGGAAAGCTGCAGAGCTCGTGTTCCTCCCTGTCCCCAGGCTCCCAGACCCTTCCTTTTCAAGTACAGATATTGATCATTTGAATGCGTCCATCCTCCCGCCCCCCCCTCCCCTCTCCCCAGATTTGCTGAGCACCTACTAAGGGAAGACTCCCTGGAGAATGTCAGGGATGCAGTGATGAATCAGTTGAGTAAGTCTTGGGCTCTGTAGGAAGGAGTTTGCAGCCTTGAGCAGAAGGGGTCAAAGTTAATCTGATGGATGGCACGGAGGCGAGTCGCGGAGGCTGCATGCTGGGAGGATGCAGAGGAGGGGAGAGAGAAGTGCGCCTGGGGGAGGAAGGAAGGCTTCTCAGAGGAGCTGACCCATGGGCTGCATCTGGACGGGAGAGATTTTTAAGCAGAGGGGGCCTAAGGTACTGGACGAAGGGTCTGGAATGTGCCAAGGGAGAGGATGGACTGGACGGATGGGACCATTTTCTGTGCTCCTCCCCAAGGCTGGCCGTGGAGACAGAATCGGGGCATCCTTGTTGTCCTGTCTCCTCCCAAGCTCTACTGGCCTCCAGGAGCCCCGCCTCCACGTGGGCCCCTCTCTACCCAGGAGGCCCCCAAGCCCTGCATTTCAGGCCTGGTGAGTGGCTGACTTGCACAGCACTAGTTCAGGGATTGTTTTTTTTTTTTTTTTTTTAAGGTTTTATTTATTTATTCACAAGAGACACAGAGAAAGAGGCAGAAACACAGGCAGAGGGAGAAGCAGCTCCCCGTGGGGAGCCCAGTGCTAACTTGATCCCAGGACCCTGGGATCACGACCCGAGCCGAAGGCAGATGCTCAACCACTGAGCCCCCCAGGCGCCACGAGGGCTTGTTCTCAAGCTCTGGAGCTGAACTGAGTCCTGGAGTTTGTAGGGAATGATGCCAGGGGGGAGGAAACCGTTTCAAACTATGGGGATGGGGCAGCTGGGGCCTGGCATTAGTAATCTCAAGCAAGTGTAATGTTAAAAAGAACTTGAAGCGTGGGGCAGAAGGCTTCCAGATTTTTCTTCAAGTTCTTTTTCCTCCTCCAGGAGCTGCTACCTTCTTAGGGTGGGTGCAGTCTTCCTTCCCAGCTAGTCTTAGAGCCTCCTCAGACAGCAGGCCTCAGGCCTTGGAACATAAGCCCAGGAGCAGAGGTCACGGTGAAGGCGAGCAGAGCAAGCCTGTTGGATTTCGTGTGTGGGTCGAGTCCAGAATTCAAGATTTTTGAGGTTTGTCTCAGGCACCAAAAAGTCTGGTGATGGCCCAACTGGAGTGTCGAAAGATGAGATAAGAACACGCAGCATCGGAGGCAAGACTACCTCCGATCACGTTTCCAGCAACTTCTCTCCCCCTCCTCTCTGCCTTCCGTCCTGCAAGTGGGCGCTCACAGTGCTGGGTTTCGAGGCGCCCGAGCCCAGTGGGAAGCACTTGAGAAACCATAATGTTGGTGCTTCTGTTTTCTGAAGAGTTCTTTCTCAAGGTCGGGTTTGCACCAAGGAATTAGTCTCCTGGCTCCTCTGGTGCGGGCCACCCCACTTAGTGTGATGTCCTTACAGCCTCTCTCTGCGTCCACATCCCCCAGGACCCCAGGGGCAGAGCTGAACAGCTCGTGCGTGGGTCCTGGCTACTATATCACTGGTGTCCACTCTGGGATAGTGCGTGTGCCAAACTGCCCCCATCCCGACCCCCCGCCGCTCCCCGTGCCCCGGCCTCCTGCCCTGCCCATGCATGCTCACACCCTCCGCTGCAAGGACCTGCCATTCTGGAGCCCCGAGCTCGCCTGCCCTCCCGAGCTGCGCACAAGCGGTTCCTTCTGCCAGGACTTGCCGGTGCACACCCGCTCAGGCGCTGTCTCCATGACAAGCCTGTCTCCCTCCTGGGCCACCCGCCACCAGCTCTGTGCTTCTGCTGCTGGGCCTTCGGTTCCAGGAAGGCAGGAACAGTGTCCCAGCACCCAGCCGGTGCACACATGATAGGGGCTGAGTGGGAGGACGGAAGCCTGGCAGCGTGGCTCTGGGCCAGGCTCTGGGCCTCTCCTTACCATGCATGCTTTAGGGTATTTCTTTCCTAGAGACCAGGCAGGTTTATCCTGTGGCGTCTCCAGCTGGCCTACTAGGCAGTTTTTGGATTTAGGGACCCAAAGCCCTGTTTTCAGCTTTCATCTTGCTTTCCATTTTCCCTATAAATGAGAGAGCTAAGATGTAAGCCCCATTTCTGCTGTTTCTGTGGCTGGGGCAGAGGCACATGGCTTGGATTCTACCCTCTGAAACAAAATGAGCACAAGCCTGGGATGGGACTGTGTCCCAGTGTCTCAGGCTTGTGTTGGTCAAGGACAAGCCTGGAGCATACCCTGAGAGTGGATGGGGCTGGCCCAGAAGGGCGGTGCTCCTCTGACCGTGACCCTACAGGCCACTGCTCCAGGACCCGAGGAGCAGGTTGTGGGTGGAACAGCGTCCCCTCGCCCCCACCCCACAATTCATGTCCACCCAGAAACTCAGGATGTGACCTTGTTTGGAAATAGGACCTTTGCAGATATAATTAGTTAAGGATCTTAAGATAAGGCCATTCTGGATTTAGGGTGAGTGCCAACCCCAGTCAGTGGTGCCTAAGACCAACGGAGGACCCACAGAGACCCAGGGAAGAACGCCGTGAGAGGACAGAGACAGATGGTACAGTTACAGCCAAAGACTCCAAGGACGGCCGGGAGCTCCAGAAGCTAGGAAGATGCATGGAAGGGGTCTTCTCTAGAAGCTCCAGAAAGAACCAATCCTATAGACACCTTGACTTTGGATGTTTGGACTCAGAAGCGTAACAGCATACATTTATGTTTTAAGCCACCAATTTTGTGGTAATTTGTTACAGCAGCTCCGGGATACTTGCACCAGGGTGCTTGGGGCCTCTGGCCTTGCTTCTCCTCCTCCCCATGGTCCCAAAGCTCCCCCACACAGCATCTTCTCTGCTACGTGGTTGCTACAAAGAGCTGATGTCTCACAGATGAAAACAAGCGCCACACAGACTGTGACATGAGTGTTCGGGTGTGCTCTCCTCACTGGCTCTGCTGGGAGCCCTTGGCCTCTGTTCTCTGCCTTCCAGTCTGCCACATTTTCCTTCTTTAACATTAGATCCAATAGGGGAAGAGGAAACAGAGAAACAAACAACAGGCTATGGGCAAAACTAGTTGTCCAGAAACATCCTTGGTTTAGCAGCCTGGACCCCGGCGGGTCCAGGGGCACCAGGGTTGTGCCGGGTTGTGCCACATTTCCTGTGGCTTCTCTGCTCTAGGGAAGCAGATGAGCAACATGTCAGTCAGCTTTGCCTGGGTAACGAGCCACCCCAAACCTGGTGCCTGAAGCAGCAGAATTCACTAAGCTCACGATTCTGCAGTCGGGACTGTGGGGTCTTGGCTGGGCTCACGCACCTGTCGCAGCCGGTGCCAGGTTGGCTGGGGGTCGACGGAGCTCCGCTGGCCTCAGTGTGTGCTGGCTGGATGGCTGTGGCTCAGGGTCACGGGGTCCCTAATCCCTAGGAGGCGGTGAAGGGCGGCCGTCACATGCCAGTGACAGGGTTCCGAAGGAGAAGCCACAAGCTCCCTGCTGCCCTTCACTGTCCTCTCTGGAAGTAGTAGTCTTACGGCAAAGCGTGAAGGCAAAATCCAGCTTTTAGTGCTTGTACATTCAGGGTGGACCTGTAATTTGTCATTCCAGAGACATTTCGTTCATCAAACATTTATTCTAGCACCCAGCCTGAGGCCTGGCTAGAGACCCGCAGAGGGAGGCTGGAGATCTGAGCAGCTAAGCGCCTGGACTTTGGAGTCAGACAGGTCTGGCTTTGAATCTCTGCTCTTGTGGGCCGTGGGCTTTGGGGTGAGTCACCGTCCTTTCTTGAGTCTGCTTTATTATCAGTAAAATGGGGACCATGATGTCTGTCTTACGGGGAAGCTGTGAGGCCTGAATCAGATACCAAAGGTAAAGTGCTTTCATGCAGCACCTGGGCTGCAAGGGAAGGCACTAAATGGTAGCTATTATTATTAATAATAAATGCAGGCTGAGGGGTTGCCTAGATGAATGAGCGTCTGGGCAACTTTCAGCCACACGTGCATAATGAATGCCCACTCCCTCCCCATCCTGGCCCCAATAAAATATACACAGGGTCTAAGAAAACCCATTAACTGTGGCTAACTTTCATAACAAGGAACCTCACAGCCACAGCCCCTCCGTGACCCTGGCACGGGGATGAATTAGTAACACTCCACTGGCTTCTGGGCTCCAGCAAGGTGCACCCCTCGCTGCGCCCACAGACTCCTCCTCCTGCCGCCTGGCCGCGTGTGGAGGCGCACCTGCACCCGTGGCTGCCCAGAGGCGCTTCCCCCCCATTGCCTGGACGATTTCGTCTCCACACCTGCAAACGGCCTTCTTTTTTCCTCCTTTCCAAATCAAAGTGCGCCTTCGCTCTCCAGGCCGCCTGCTTCCGGAACAGAGTCAGGGGGAGGACAAGGAGGAAGCTGGGGCGGCCCAAGCTGGTTTTATTTTTTATTTTTTTATTTTTTAAAGATTTTATTTATTTATTCATGAGATACACACACACAGAGAGCGAGAGAGAGGCAGAGACACAGGCAGAGGGAGAAGCAGGCCCCACGCAGGGAGTCTCTATCTCGGGTCTCAGGGATCAGGCCCTGAGCTGAAGGTGGCGCTAAACCGCTGAGCCCCCCTGGCTGTCCCCGAGCTGGTTTTAGCGCCGCCTCCCCAGCGGGCGGGCCTGGCCTTGGGGTGAGGCGCAGCCTGGTAAGTGAGCAGCAGCAGAGGCCCCCCGGGGAGGGGCGATGGCTGGGGGGGGCACGGATCCCTCTAAGCACCACGGAGCTGGAGGCGCTGGCTTACTTCTTCCCTTCATTCTGCTGTCAGTGACCGAGATCCCCCTTTAAACGTGCCTTGCCTTTGTCCAGATGCTCTTTGTCACATCACTCGGTGTAATTAGGAACGACAATAAACTCCCCCCTCCATGTATTTTTAGTGGAAAATAAAAACACATTTTCTAATCCGGAACCGCACATCGCAGGAGAATTGAGAGGACCTGGCTGATGGAGGGCTTGGGGGGCGGAGGAGGAGTCCTGAAGCTTCCAGGAGGAGAGAAAAAGCTTCCGGGTTTTCTTAAAAGGCCCTTGTAAGGCGGGTTGGCGCGCGGGGGCCCTGGCGGTGCGCGTGGCAGGTCAGGTCGCAGGACGGTGGCTTCGGGGGCGGCCGGGCTGCAGGCCCGCAGTCTGCTGGCGGGAAGGACTGTGGACTTGGATCTAACAAAGCCCATAAAAAGAGGCTCGGAGACTTGTTTTCCGGCCTTGGCAGGAGTCCGGGTGGTTTTAAATGAAGGGCAGATGTAGCCCGAGGCCTCAGGCTGCCTCCCCCAGTCCTGCTGCAACCTTGTTAAAAGATAAAAAGAAAGGCAGGACTTTTACGGGAAGAAAGAAGCCGCGGGGCCAGGAGGCTGCTGGGCTGCCGGAGAGGGCCCAGGGGCACGGGTGCGCAGGTGGGCCTCGTCCTTCGTGGGGGCGCCCGGGGGGGGGGGGGGCTCCGGGCTGTGCCTCAGGTCCTCGCCCCGCCATCGGGCTGTCCGCGTCCACGCAGGCCGCTCTGGGCGGGAAGTGGGGGCCCAGGCCAGCGCAGGACCTGGCGCTGGGAGGCCCGCCGGGAGGGAGAAGCGGGGGCTTCAGGTCTGGACGGTGGTCCCGGGGGGGGGGGCAGCTCTGTGCCTCTGGCTTCAGGTCTTCCAGCGCCCGCTTCTCTCCCCGCTGACGTCGTGGCGCCAGGCTGTCCCCCGCGTCCCCTCCCGGAAGGCAGCCGGAGTGGCCCGTGTCCCAGGTGCGACCATGCTGCTGCCCCGGAGTCCTCTCGAGGCTCCAGGTGCTGCTGGGGAGGACGCCAGACACCCTCGCAGCCCCTCGCACGCCCCGGCCCCCTCCCGCCTTCCGCCCGGCGTCGGGCCCGCTGGGGGCCTGCACGGACCGCTGGGCTGCAGGACTTTCTCGGAGTCAGGAGGGCGCCGGGCCTGCTCAGCCAGGGGGTGGCCAGGGCCGAGGCCGTGCTTGGGATGCCTCGGGAGCCACGGGCAACAGGCAGGGAGGAGCGGGAACTGGAGACAGAGCAGCCCGCTGCCAGTGGCCACCTTGGGGGCGAGCCCCTCCCAGGCTCCCAGCGGCCCCGGGGGATTGTGTCCCGGGGTCTTCCCAGGGCCCCGCTTGTTCCTGAATTCCGCTTTCCTCTTTTCCCCGTTGTTACGGACTGAATGTTTGTGACTCCCAAAATTCACGTGTTCAAGCCCTAACCCCCTACGTGATGGGACTAGGAGGTGAGTAGGCCCCGGGGGCGGCACCCTGGTGATGGGCTCCGGGAGCTTTTATGGGGTTGCAAGGAGCTTGCTTCCTCGCTCTGTTTTCCGCAGGTGAGGACCCAGGGAAGTCGGCGGTCTGTAACCTGGAGGAGGCTCTCACCACAACTGACCACGTTCACGCGTGACGTCAGACCTCCGGCCTCCAGAACGGAGAGAAGCCAGGTCTGGTTGTTTAAAAGCTGTTCAACCTACGCTAGTTTGTCACAGCAGCCTGAGCTGGGGGGACCTGCATGTGACACCCGGCCCTTCCTTCTGCCTGGAGTGTGGACTTCTCCTTGGTTATGGGTTCGGGCGTTCCTGGGCCGCCTCCCCTGAAAGTAGCTACTCTGCTCTGTGCTCCTGGGGCATCTGGCTCCGTCCTCTGGCTGACCCGCTGGTTGGCATCATCTGTCCCCTTGCCTGTGTGGTCCGGGAAGCGGGTCCCTTCATGTCTGTGTGGCTGGCCCAGCACCTGGCACATAGTAGGAGTGCAACAGATTTGTGTTTGGGGTGACACAGGATGCACACTTGCGAGTGCTAGCATTCTGGGCTTAGAAACAGCAGCAAAGGGCAGCCCGGGTGGCTCAGCGGTGTAGCGCCGCCTTCGGCCCAGGGTGCGATCCTGCAGTCCCGGGATCGAGTCCTGCATCAGGTTCTTGCGTGGAGCCTGCTTCTCCCCCTGCCT
This sequence comes from Canis lupus baileyi, assembly GCF_048164855.1. Classification (NCBI taxonomy): domain Eukaryota; kingdom Metazoa; phylum Chordata; class Mammalia; order Carnivora; family Canidae; genus Canis; species Canis lupus. Next base: position 5,925,539 of record NC_132840.1, on the reverse strand, counting down.
GTGTTTCTGCCTCTCTCTCTCTCCCTCTCTCTCTTTCTCTCTGTCTGTCATGAATAAAATAAAGTCATAAAAAAAGGAGAAACAGTAACGAATAGTGTTTTGTTAGATTTTACAGATTTTTCCTCCCCCCGCCAAAGTCTATAAAAGAATCTTTTGAATAATATCTTGTATTTGCGTAGTAAGGGCTTCTCAAAGCACTTTTGTGTCAGGCTGGGTGTCACCTAAACCTTGCAATGAGCCTTGCATTGCTCCACCTCACAGATTCGGTCACTGAGGCAAGCCGGCTGGCCCAAGACAATAGCCGTAAGGTGGAGGTCGTAGTACAGAGAAGTTAGGTAAGTGGTCCAGGGGCCCACAGCTCGGAGCTGCCGGAGAGTCGGCCAGACCGCAGGCTTATCTTTCTCTAGAATCCTCGTTGTCTCCGGGGACCCACTACCTGGAATGGGTGCCTGCTGCTGTCGGGCTCTGCGTGCAGGGCCCACCCCTCTCCTCTGTGCTTCATCTTCCCAAAGAGCCTATAAGCCGCGGGGTGGGGGCCACAGTTCCCCTTCTCAGAAGAGGAGACCCAGGTTCTCAGGGGTCCTGGGGCAGGTCCAAGCTCGGGCCCTCGGTCAGTGTGACCGCATCTGTGCTTTCTTTGCCTATTCCCTTTTCCTGAACTTTCCTGTGGTTTATGCCCCCGAGCAGACAGCACAGGGAGAGGAGGATTTCAGGAATGTATTTTTAATGGCAGGCTCTGATCCTAAACCTTGGGCGTTTGCATCTGAGGGACTCGGGGTTTCCAGCCGAGATGCAAATGGTGGGCTGGACCACTGGAGCTAAGGCAGCTGCGTGCTGCTGGCAGGACCACAGGAATATTTAAGCGTCAGATTTCCAGGGCTTTGATAGCGGAGGAAGGAGGAAGAGGGGGAGGAGGAAGGAAAAGAGGTGACGGGGTGGGGGTCGCTTCCCTTCTCTTGCCAGCCCGCCCCAGACCAGCCCCTCCAGGTTTTCTAGAACGCATTCCCACATCTTCCTTCTTCCTTGGGTGGCTGGGAGATCAGATAGAGGTTACATGTTTGCCAAGTTGAGAAAGGCTTTTCATCCTTTAAAGCTCCAATGGCCTTTTAGGCTTCCCTTTCCCATTCCCCACACCCCAGCAGCCCCCAGGGCATCAGTTCTACCTCTTCAATAGAAGCTGTCCCGTGGCTCCTTTCCACATCACTCATCACTCGCCTGCACAAGCAGAGGAGCCTCCTTGCTGTCTCTGCTTTGACTCCTGCCCCACACTGTCCCTCCCACACTGGCCCCGCAGTGACCCCTTCACAAATGCAAACCTGACGAGTCACCCTCCTGCTTCAGCCCTTCTGTGGTTTCCTATAATAATCGTGCACACTTATAAACTGTCATGTGCTGGTTGGTAAGGCAGCCTAATCACAGTATTTGCTGATTGCTGTGGTGTAAAGACTCCCACTATGTCAAGCGGCAGTGCCTGGCCGGCAGCGCTCGTGAATATTCAACGGTGGCCTCCTTGAGTGGCAGGAGTGACGGCACATCACCGACAGGGCACCTGGCAGCGCTAGAAGACTTAGGACCTTGTCTGCGTCCTTCCCCTGCCTGCTGTGCTCTCTCCTCTCATCCCCGTTTATCCAGCCCTCGCCGAGGCCCCAGTCTCTCTCGGTCCTGAACACCTCCCCGGACGGGACCGGCCCCCACTGCTCCATCAGTGCAAAGTTCTCCAGTCGACTCTGATTTGCTCTCTCTCCCAACAGGCTCCCACGTGCCAGCTGTGGTGCGGGTGGTGCGTTTCAGGGGCTCAGCCACCGTTCGTGAATTCTAGGTGTTGCTAACACTTGTCAGGAATCGGGCCAGGCCACTGGGGGGATTGCTTGAGCACCAGCCACGTGGCCTGTCTCGGTGTAAGAGCTTGCAGGGGGTGTGGGGGGAGGTGCCAGCCTGGAGCCCTGCCCTCAAGCACCAGGGCGCTGGCTCTGATTGTTGTGAGCATCAGGACGAAGAAACCACAGGTCAGCTCTGCAGCACTTTGTGCTGAGGAGCAACAGGTGTTAATCTCTCACCTGAACCTGACTCTCCTTCCTCTTATGCTTTCCTCGTCCTTGCAGTGGATGGAGGCCATTAACCCTGATTAGCAGATGATGTGCCCATTAATGGGAAACCAAAAAGGGGGATTTTCAAGGTCAGGACGTGCCCTTTCTATGAAGAGTTCAGTTCCGTGGAAAAGGAGAGGGAACCATGGCTGCTTTTCCTGCCTGCTACCCAGAGGGGTAGCCTTTCCCCCAAATCCTGCTTGGAACCTGTCATCCCCACTCCAAACTTCACCACCTCCTGCTTCTCTCTATGGAAAGACTGAGTTTGGTAATAGAGAACCCTTAACATCAAAACAAAAATCTTTTTTCCCCCCTAGATGATTGGCAAAATCTAAAAAAATTAATAAAACCCAGTGCTGTCAAGGCTGCTACAAAATGACATTCTTACCTACTCTCCATGGGTAAGTACATCGGCCCAGGCTTCTTTTTGGAAAGTAGTTTGGCATTTACATCAGTAGGGGGCTGGTCAAATCAAAGGGAATGTACTTACAAAATGCAACCAAATCTTCCGTTTAAAAACATGTGTGTGTGGGGGGTGGATCCCTGGGTAGCTCAGCAGTTTAGCGCCTGCCTTTGGCCCGGGGCGCAATCCTGGAGTCCCGGGATCAAGTCCCGCGTCGAGCTCCCGGTGTGGGGCCTGCTTCTCCCTCCTCCTGTGTCTCTGCCTCTTTCTCTCTCTCTCTGTGTCTATCATAAATAAAAATAAATAAATAAATCTTAAAAAAAAACGTGTAGGGGATTTATAGGTGATGATTTGGATGATGGTCCATGATGTGTTGGTAAGTGAGGGTTGAAACAAGTGGCAGGGCGTTGCTGACGTGCCCGCAGAGCAGGGGCCGCGCCTCTTGTTCACAGCTGCCCCCAGCACCTGGGACAGAACGTGGCCCCAGGACGTGCTCTGTAAATGTGCCTGCCATCACTCTCGTGGGCAGCCCGTAAGAAATGATGACCGAGTCCTGCTTTGTAAAATCCTACGCAGAAGCACAGAGCACATTTGGAAGGAGCCTCATGGAGATGTTAACAGAGCTTACGCCTGTTTGGGGGAGAAGTGCCAGAGGAGGGGTGAGACACCCGCGGGCATCTTGTAGTTTCTGTGTTGTCTGAATCTGTCATGGTGTGAATTGACCTCACGATCGGAATAGAAACCAAAAGAATCAGAAAGAAATGCCCTTTCCTGCTCTTTGGCCTCCACTCACATTCTCATACCTGCTGTTCATGCGCCCAACACACACATGCACACGCACACACGCTCCTGCCTTTGCGGGCCTGGGGGCTCGTCCCGTTTCCCTCGATTCCTGCCTGGCAGAGTACGAGCTCTCCTGTTGTGGGCAGTAGGGAGAGTCCGAGGCACTAGCGGGGGGCGGGGGGGGGGCTCCATGCTCCCCCGCAGGCGCAGGTGGCTCGAAGCCACTGGCTGCCTTCCACTGTCCCTGGACTTTCATTCACTGACTCCCCCCCCCTCCCCGCCCCCCCCTCCACTCACCTCTTCTCGCCCCAGGGCCTTTGCTTGAGCTCATCAGAGAATAGTTCTTGAAACAAGGCCAAGGGTGGAACCCTCAGGGAGATCCTCCCAGCTGTTTGTGGAAACCAGGGCTCGGGACGTTGCCCAAGTCCCGACGTGGGCTTCCAGGTGTAGAGATGGTGTCTGCGCTGGACTCCGAGGCCCGCACGCCCCCTTTGCCCTGGACTGCCCCGTGGGCACTTCATGCTGCCTTCCCAGGACTCCTGCAGGCACAACTGCCTTTCGCTAAGGGGAAGGGGTGTCCAGTGGGGGCTTTGGGATCTGTCGGAGCCCCCCCCCCCCCCCCCCCCGTCCAGGGCCCTCCCTCTGGCCCTGAGAAGGGCGGGGGCGGCCTGCAGAAGCATGCCCGCGTTTATGTGGCCTCGGGCTCCCTCGCTGACACGGTTCTCTCCAGCCACACACCCCACTGCCCGGGCCAGCCTCCCCACAGGGAGGTCTTTCTTGGTCAACCCCAGCCTGAGAGCCGGCAGAGCTGGCTTCACGGTCCTGCTCTAGTCAGGGGTGGGCCTTGATTGCTCAGCTGCCAAATGGGGCCGGTGAGGTCTACCCAAGAGAGGCACAAGGATCCAACGGGCCGGCAGTCACACCCCTGCCCGTTGGGGGGCCTGGTGCAAGCTGATTGGATGATCGGCAAATCTGAACTGGTTCATTCAACACGGGTGCTCTCCTCCTGGGCCCGAAGGCCACATGCTGCATATGACAGGGCTCCTGGCTCGGGTGCGGGTAAGATGAAAAAGCAGTTTCTGACTATTGGCTCGAAGTCCGCAGAGTTGTCTTTTGCTCATTCCGAGTGTCCCTAAATACATGTGGAAGCGGGGGTAGTGGAGACATTGATGGCAGGGTCTTAGTGCCTTAGGGTCCTGGGCTAAGTCCTGGATCCACCGTGGACCAGCTGACCTTGGGCAAGTCCCTTCGATTCACGAGCCTCTATTCCTTTACCTGTGAATTCAGGCTGATGGTAACATCTACCTTGTTGTAAATACTAAATAAAGGATATAGAGCACTTAGCCCAGTGCCTGGTGTATGGTCAATACTAATAAACGTCAACTTCTTTGAGGTTTTTTTTTTTTTTTTTCTTCTTTGAGGTTTTGTCATCGTCTTTGTTTCTACTATCGTGGTGTGATAGAAATGCTGTCCACCAAGTACTTGCTGTTTGCCTCTGGGCAAATGGTAGATCAGTACTCCTGACCCCTTAAAGTTAGGCATGGGCCCTGATTTGCTTGGGGCCAGTAAAACATAAGGAAAAACATGTGTATCACTCTGGATGATTTGCTACCTTTGCTTCTCCTGCCCTGGGGACAGTGATGACGGGAAGCCCTGCCTTGAACGTAATAGTGCAAGTGACCATTTGTGGCGAGAAGCTGCTGAGTGTGTGTGTGTGGGGTGGTGGTGGTGGGGGATCAGTTGTTACAGGGGCGCAACCTGGCTTCTCGTGGCTGATGCACGCGGGCCGGCCCCAGGGCTGGAAGACCATGGTGACAAATGCCCTCTGCTGTGTCCCGTGAGGGGGAAAAGGCAGGGCGAGGCGTTCGTGCAGCCCCTCGCACAGGAGGGCCTTGCCCAGTGGAGTGATGAGAGCAAGCGGGGCCTGTTCCCACCTGCCCCTGGCTGGGAGGACTGGGACGCGTGGGAGCTGCCCAGGGCGGGGGCCAGCCTGCAGCTTGTGTCGCCTCGTTGGAACCCGTTGGTCGTCTGCCTGAACCGGCCCATCTATTTCTCTGCAGCGAGTGGGCCACTCGCGTGCCGTGCAGTGTGAACTTCCAAGTGACTTTGGAGATCAGAGCCCTTGAGGACTCAAAGACTGTACTGCTCGAGCTGTCCTGGCAGAAACTCTTGTGCACCTGCTCCTTGCCAAGTCCCCCATCACGCTTCCCGAGCCGGGCCACCGAGGAAGGCCTGGGACCCAAGTACCGTGCCCCGGGGACATTCTGGATCCCAGTGCCAGGGATCGATGGAGAAGACCGTTGAAGACCCAGGTCCTCCTGGGCGAGCCCACGTGTGACTCACACTCACACCCTTCTCTTAAGGCACAGGTGACAAATACACCATCGTTCAACCCCACGCTATTTCAGTGGAGGTGAGCAACGAGAGATCAATGCCGAAAACCTGAGAGATGGAGCCCCAGGGCCAAAGGGACCCTGAAAGACTAGACTGGAGGCCGGGATGGGCAACGAGTTAAGTCTCCGCTGGGAGATGAGGCTGGGACTTTGCAGGCAGGTGCCCGGGTTCAAAACCTGCTCTTGCCCGTTGGCAGCTGTGTGGACCCCAGAGGGAAGGGGGGTCGTTCTGTGGCTGTAGGGGTGCAGTTGGCTCTGTCCATGGGATGTGCTTAAGCCTCTGCTGGGGCATAAGTGGGGCGCTCAGGATGCCCACCCGCGGTCTGACTGCCTTATCTTGTGCTCCCTAAAATAGGTTAGCACCAATAGCAAGAGCCATCTTCGCTTGGTTTCACTGCAGAAATAAAATTAAATTGAGCTCAGTGGAACAGACGCTCACGGAACCCTCACGCGGTGCTGGAGAGATGATAACGGCGGCCGTGGTGGTGGAGCTTGGGGCTGGGAATCAGGAGGCCGTCTGGGGAAGCCGCTTCCCCTTCTCCGGGACTTGGCCTCTGCATGGAAACCAGGGAGATACCAACGGCGTCTTCCCTGCCGCGTTCTGGGGCCCCTACCTGGAAGGGGAGGTGTGCAAGCCATTTGCAAATAACACAGCTCCGCGTAAGTGTGAGGGTGGGGGCTGTTATGGAGCCCAGCGTCCTGGTTGTGTCCCTGTGTCCCCATGAGAGCTCACTGGGCTGTTCCACGGGCCGACTTGATCAGAGAGATTCTGCTGGAATTGGCTTATGTCGGGGGCCTGGGCAACTATCCCTGTGCATTTCCCTGGAAGAGGGGGGGCTGTTGCTTCCGTCCACCAGGAGCCAGCCCCCACACTACCGTCCTGAGGAAGGAGTGGGACTGTATCCTGCTTGAAGCAACGCTAGCCATCTGGCCCATACGGCCACGTGCCAGATTGGCTTCGGTGTTGAAGCCGCGGGGTCCGGGGGGAGGCTGGGTAGATGTGTTTTGATCTCCATGAGGGAGGAAGTGCAAATGGCTGGATACTCGTGAACCTTGGTGTGTCCCTGGAGAATCGGGGAAGTCTCCTTATTTTTAAAATATCACTGACTTTTAGGATTTCTGAGCTCAGAGGTTCCCAATTGAGCTCCTTGATGATTTCTTCCTTGAGCTTTTTAATTTTTTTTTTTAATATTTTTTTTTAATTTTTATTTATTTATGATAGTCACAGAGAGAGAAAGAGAGGCAGAGACACAGGCAGAGAGAAGCAGGCTCCATGCACCGGGAGCCGACGTGGGAATCGATCCCGGGTCTCCAGAATCGCGCCCTGGGCCAAAGGCAGGCGCCAAACCGCTGCGCCACCCAGGGATCCCTTTAATTTTTTTAAAAGTAGAATTGTTAGGGTCTCAGCTTCCGAGATGAGCAGATGAGCCTCCGACCACACCTTCCAGCAGAGCAGGTCCAGCTTTCTCCCTTCCAGGGAGCAGAGCCGGGGTGTGCTGGCTTGCTGCCCAGAAGCCGGGAAGGCAGCAAGCTTGGCTTAGGGGTCCGGCCATTAAGCCAGCGTCATGCAGAACTCTGACAGAAGTGCTCTTGGAGTTGGCGGGGCGCTGGGCAGTGGGGGGAGCAGGGTTACTGCTGTTGGGTGATCACCGAAGAGATGCGGGAGGAGGCAAGTACACAGTTGACTGCACGGGAGTGTGGAGGTTATGATGTCCCCGAACCAGCTCGAGGTGCGGCTGGCAGGGGAGAGGTGTTTGAGCAGATCGATTAAGGCAGGGGCGAGTCCTGAGCAGTAACAGGGGCTCATGGACATTGCAGCTGAGGGGCCGCTGTGTTTGAAGGCCGAGAGGCCTGGACTTGGTAAGAGGTTCCAGCGTGGAGAGCAGATGCTGGTGGCCAGGGGGTGTGTGGGGGGCCGGGAAAGGCCTGGAAGGCACCAGGGACAGGCCTGACAGGGTCAAGTCGGGTTTTGGAAAGGTCTTCTGTTTGAACATCCCTTGTGATGATGGGAGGCTCACTATCTCCCATTCCCCCTTCAGCTCTGACCCATAAAAAAGTCCTTTCTGAGAGCAAACCTGTGCCTGGTTGGCCTTGGAGGTTCCTGAAGGACAATCCCACGCCACGCTTTGTCCTTTTGTCCTCATTTTCGTCCTTGAGAGAGCAATGGACATTTGGTTTTGGGGCGAGCGTGATGACCTCCAGTACCACGGCCATTCCAAAGCTCTGCCATGTGCCACAACCTCTGGAACTTTCTGTTAATGACTCAGGTTGGTCTACTATGGGGGGCGCTGTCTGAATTTGTCTCTGCAGTTTGCCGGCAGCTAGAAGCTTGGGGTTTAGGGTTAGTAGTCCTGATGTGGGATCCCATTTCAGCCACTTTGTAGCTTCCTGACCTTGAGCAGGTGTTTTCTTCTCCAAAGTCAGCTCCCCAGCTGGCCACAGGGCATCGCTTAGAGATGCAGATACCACACCTGCCCACTCCACGCTGGTTACGAGGCCTCTCTCCTCCCAGGCAGTTGATATGGAATTTTGGGAAGCTCCTTGGACAGTACTATCATTGAGAAGACTCCAGAGCCCTGGGCCCCTTTTGAATCACTTGCCTCTCCTAGGAACCAGTGCGTGTATTTTCTGACTACAGCGGGCTGCTCCTGTTGCTGTACGTGTATCTGGAACGCTCCATTTAGTTTCTTTTGGTTTAGGACATACGTGCACTCTGCATTTTGTAGGCTGCCTTGGTCTGGTTTTAGACAAAATAGATTTTGTCTGCCAGTGCCATCCTGGTCTTGCTGCTCTCGTCTGTGTTTTGGAGGCCCCAGGGTTTGCACTCCCTGAGCCTTTGGCTCTGTGAGCCTGTAAATTCTGAGTGTCCACGAGGGTCAGCCTGGCTGGCTGCAGGGCTGACCAGGAAGCTGGGGCTTCCCAGCATCAGAGGAGGCTGGCTCCCTGGGCATCACCCAGCTCACACGGACTGGGAGATGGGGGCCTGGAGAGCAGGGGGGGAGACTTGTCTGCAGTCACAGGGCAAATTGGCAGCCAAGATGCATGGACAACTGTCCTTCCTTGGCTCCACTTCTTGCTCTTAGCTGGGGCTCTGCAGGCCCATGAAAGAGCCTTAGCGTTGCTGGCATGGTTCATTGGGGCAGCACCCATTCATTCATTCATTTTTTTTTTTAAAGATTTTATTTCTTTATTCATGAGAGACACAGAGAGAGAGAGGCAGAGACACAGGCAGAGGGAGAAGCAGGTTCTCTACAAGGAGCCCGATGCAGGACTCGATCTCAGGACCCCAGGATCATGCCCTGAGTCAAAGGCAGATGCTCAACCGCTGAGCCACCCAGGTGTCCCCACACCCATTCATTCTGCAGGCCTCCTTATCTTCCCATGGGTGCACGTCCTGTCATTGGCCCACATCAAACCGAGCCTTATCCATACCCAGGCTCCCTGATTTGCCATCAACAGACATGTCCTACACTCCTCCTGCCCAGGTCCTGGCTGAGGGGGAGGTTGTGCGGTGGGAACACTCAGGACTCCTCCAGAGGGCAGTGGATTCCAGCAGCTGTGGATCTGGGGAACCAGAGTTACGGCCTCCCCACCCCAGCCTCCGCTATTGCCTGGCCCTACCCCAGGCCTTGAGAGCACTAGCGTGTGAGTCATTTTCATGATTTTCCTAAGAGTAAACCGATGTCCAGTGTTAACAAATTATCACAAACCCAACGGCTTGAAATAATTCAAATTTATTTTCAATTCTAAGGGCTAAAATCAAAGTGTTGGCTAGTTCCTTCTGGGGGCTCCAGCAAAGTCCATTTCCTTGCCTTTGTCGCTTCTAGAGGCTGCTGTACTCTTGGGCCTGTGGACACTTGCTTCACCTTGAAGCCAGAGGCTTGGCATCTTCCTTTTCGGAATCTGCTTCCGCTGTCACATGGCCTCCTCTTCTCCTGCAAATCTCCCTCTGCTTCTCTCTCCGAGGACATCTGCGATTACATTTAGAATTCACCAGATAGTCCAGGGTCATCTCTGCGTCACGGCCCTTGATGTAATCACACCTGTAAAGTCCCCTTTGCCACCTGAGGTACCGTCCCCAGGTCCCCGAGAGCAGGCTGTGGGCGCCCTGGAGAGCGTCGGCCGACCGTGGTCAGTTAATGCCATGCCCATGTGACAGCTCTGGGACTTGAGGCCTGGAGAGCTGGAGCAGCATGGGAAGTCGAGGTGTGATGCCTTCGCCCTCATCCTAGAATTGGGACCGTCTGAGACCTGGGGGCTGGTCTTTCAAAGTGAATAATCTGACGCTTCCTCACATTGGTTGATCATTTCTGGGGCGGGAGGGGGGTGTCACTTCATTGTTCCTTTGAAATTTCAGACAAACTCTCCCTTTTTCCTGCCAGTGGCCTGCTAGTAACGCCCGCCCACTGACCTTGCTGGGTTTCCAGGAAGGTCGCAGTAATGAGAAGGAAAGCCTCCAGCGCACGTCTCGGATGTGCAGTTAATGCAACCGCCCTTCCTTTCTTCCTCCCCGCCTCCCTCTCTCCGCGGTGGACATGACTGGCCTCTGCCCAGACCCCCTTTCTGAGAAGCAGGTGCACCCGCCTTCCAGCTGCCGTGAGTGGTGGGGGCCGGTGACTCACAGCTGCCCCCATCCCCGCAGACTTGCCCTCAGGGAGACGGGGGCTGCTGTTGTCCAGCTGCCCTGGGCTGTACCCCCTCTCTCTGCCCTGGTGGCCTGTTCCATCGACTGACGGAGGGGAGCACGCACGGCTGGTCTCCTGCCAGCTGTGACCGACCTGGGGTGCGGTTCATACTCCAGGGCTTCCCCAGGGGAGGAGGCTCATCTCTGCTTGATGTCACATCCTTCCTAGCACCTCCTCGGCACTGTGCTGCTTCCCACACTGACTCCTGCCATGGGCTCTGCTTCTGGGGTTTGCAACCCAAACCCCAGATTTTTCCTTTTCCCTCCTCTCTCTCTCTTTTTTTAAGATTATTTATTTATTCAGGAGAGACACAGAGAGAGAGAGAGTGAGAGAGAGGCAGAGACACAGGCAGAGGGAGAACGTCCCAGGGACCCCGACGTGGGACTCGATCCCGGGACCCCGGGGTCACGACCTGAGCCCAAGGCAGACGCTCCACCACTGAGCCACCCGGGTGCCCCAATTTCCCTCTCTTTCTTGCTGGGAAATTGGGAGAACGTCATTTCGGGGAAACCAAGTCTGGAGACCAGCCAGCAGCACTGGAGGAAGCAGCAGTCACAAACCCAGGACGGAAGAGTGCTCACTGGCATTGGCATTTCAAAGGTTTATTGGTGCCCTTCTGTCTAGTTGAATATGAAGGCACAATTAAACTTCACCTTCCTCTTTATTGCTGGGTCCGTAAATCTTATAAAAACAATCTTTAATGGTAGAAAAATGCCAGGCGAGTGGATGCTCGTCTTAGCTTAGCTTCCCCAGCTGCAAACGCTGTGAAGTACCTATGTCAAGCCCCGCAGCCACCTGTGAGGTAGGAAGTCTCTTATTCCCCTTTTGTTTTGACCCCGTGGCCATCGGCTGAGGCCTCCTGGGTTTCTGTCTCCAGCCTGGACCTTGCCCTTAAATCAGCTGGCTCAGGCGTCTGTTAATTTTAACCCTAAAACCCCTGTGTTCATCCAGGCTACTGGAATAGAACACATGGGCCGGGCGCCTTGGACATCAGCGATTTACTCCTCGTAGTTCTGGGGGCTGGGAGCCTGGCATCTGGGCGCCGGCGGTTAGGTTGTGGGGAGGGTTGTCTTCCTGGCTTGCAGGTGGCTGCCCCCTTGCTGTGGCCTCGTGCAGTGGGGCTGGGGAGAGTGGGAGAGAGAGTCTTAGGGCTTGAACGTGAGTTCTGGGGGGACACAATGCAGTCTCCCTGACCAAGGGAGCGTTAAATAATCAGTGGGGCTCAACCTAGCTTGGGGCCCTGGTCCATATCGTAGAACGTGAAGGTTATCCACAACAACAGGTGAGTGAGCTGGGCCGTCACGGGGTGAGGGCTGCTTCCAGGAGGTGCCAAGTCCCTGTGCCTGTGTGAGCTGAGCACGCTCCGGTGACCAGAACAGGCTCTCGAGCAGATTTGCAGGTGCTTGTGGTCGGAGCCCACATGGGTCTGTGTGCTCAGGGGTGGTGCGTGTGGAGGGAAGAGGGCTGATGGCCCCTAGCAGGCTTGAGGGCTGAACCCTGGCATGCCAACTCTCAAGTCTGGGCGGAGGAGGAGGCAGTTTCCACGGAGGTGTGGGCGCAGAAGCCCCAGTGGAGTGAGTTGTTAATAGACAGGTTGTAGGAGCAGAACTGGTGGGAAGACACCTCCTGGGTGAAGGCGGTGGGAGCATGGGGTCAGGAAAGAGTGTTCTTTTTTTAAGAGGCGAGAGTGCTTTCGTACTGATGGGAACGCTCAGAGGGGGAGGGGGTGGTGGTGGGTGGTGCAGGATGGACCATCCGGGGAGGGAGGACTGGAGGTGTGAAAATTTGAAGACAGATCAGAGGCCAGAGTCCCGACACACAGGGAGTGACTGGTCTGTGTTAGGTTGAGAGCCTGGGAGACGAGGGAAGAGGGGAAGATGGGACCAACTCAAGTGGATGACAAGGGACAATGCAAGAACTTGCTTTGAGGCCTTCTGTTTTTCGGGGAAATATAGGCAAGGTCAAGACAAAGGAGAGAAGGGAGACGGGTGGGGGGGCATTGGCATTATCACCCCCACTTCTATGTTTTTGAGGTGACTGAGCAAGAATAATGTATTTCTATGTATCCAGCACTCCTCATAGCTATCAAGATGACTGCATTTTCTTTCATGGAGAATAAATACACATCGAAAGCTTCCACACACTTAGTGACTTGCTCATGGTCTCGAAATTACTTAGTGGTTTCTCTTGTCGGCAGGGTGTGCACACCAAATGCAAAGTACGTTGGTATTTTTGAAGGGCAGTTTGGAGTCATTAGTAAAATCAATACCGCATGTAGATTTGGACCCAACAATTCCATGAAATCCAGTCACTTTGATGTTTGAAAGGCAGAAGGAGGGAGTGCTAAAGAGATGAAAAGATGGAAGATGGAAGGGAGGACCCTCAGGTGTTAGGAAGGGGTAAACAGTTCACATTTATTGAGCTCTGGCTACGATCCAGGCTGTTGGTGAGCGTTTTCCAGCCACTCACCTCTACAAGGCCGTGAAGGCGGTGATACCTTGGCCTGGGTTTGCAGACCAGTAGGAATCGCAGTCAGGTGTCACCTGCGTTACCACCAGTCACAGGACCAGTAAGTGGTGGAACTAGTACAAGTAGGTTCTCCAAGTCCGTTGCCTACGTTGAACTCCCGCCCCTTCACTTCGGCTTGCCCTCTGACCCTCAATTACATATAATCTCTTTCTTTAAAAAAAAAAAAATCTCCCTCCCAAGCTTTACTGAGATATAATTGACCTGTAACGTTGTGTAAGTGGAAGGTGTGAAAAATGACTCGATACATTCATATGTCGTGAAGTGATCACCACAACAGGGCCGGGTAACACCTGCGTCACCTCACGTAATTACCGTTTCTTTTTGTGATAAAGACGTTTGAGAGCTACTCTCTTAGGAGCTTTCATGTGTGCAGTACAGCTTTGCCAACCATAATCGTCACACTGTACATTAGATCCCCTCAGAACTTATTCACCTTATAACTGGAAGTTCATACCCTTGGACCGGCATCTCCCCACTTCCCCGACTCTGCAGCCCCTGGAATCCACCGTTCTGCTCTCTGTTTCCACGAGTTTGGCTTTTTTGAGCTTCCACATAGAAGTGAGAACATGCAAATATTTGTCCTTCTCTGTCTGGCCCATTTCCTCATCTCCCCATCTCTTGGGTCCTGGTGCACCACCAAAGCCCAAATCCACAAGAACCACACGGGGCCAAGGACTCGGGTGGGACCGGTAATATTTCTTGCAAATTCCATGACAAATAAAAAAGTCTCACTTCCCACCAACAGATAGTTCCATGTTAATGGAGCTGATCACCAAATTATAATGATGAAAGGGACACTTGTACACTTTTGGAAGTGACTTGTAATGATAAACACTCCTTTCTCTCTCCTTCAGGCTTAACCACAGAAAAAAAAAAAGGCAGGACAAGTCGTGTGTGTCATGTAATGTTCTTGGTTGACTACTGTGCTGAGGTTTTCAAAACTGGTATCCTGAACAAGCGTATTAATTTGAATTCGAAGTCCTTTTGTACTTAAATGATGGGCGCAGGCACATATGAAATTACATATGTTGGTTGTCTCTGATAGAAGACGGACACTCAGGCGGTCCAATGTGACAAGAGACGACTATTTTCCCGACAAGAAATAAAGATGCGTAAACAGTCTGTTAACACCATGAGTTGTAGTTAGACGCTGCGACACTAAATTTGGAGCCTGATAATAACTTCTCAGGGTTCCCGACTTCTCCCTCTGCCTGCCATCATATGTACTTCCATATAGTTTATGGTTTTAATATTATTCTGCGGGTTTGTCCAAATCATATTACAATGAAGTTCCTCTCAGAGAAGATCCAGCTGAGTAATGAAGAACAATGTTTGCATTAAACTTAAGGATGGATTTCGTGGGCGGAAACTGGGTACTTGGACCTCTTGCGTTTTGTTAGGTGGGGATGCAGCGAAGCTAATTAATTCGGTCATGATAAAGACCTTGTAACATTGCCGATTCTGTACTTACATCCAGAGAGAAATTGAAACTCCACGTAGTCTCTTCTGGAACACCAGAGACCGTAGGCCAGAGGGGGTTCAGGCTCTACCTAATGACCTGTGTGAACATCCTGCCTGCAATTGCTAATGTTTTCCATCGTACGCATGGGGCTGGATTCTTAGTTCCCAGGAATTCTGCGGTTTCTTTCGGGTGTTAGATCCCAGGACGGTGAGCTGGGGCCGGGAGGTGTTCCAGTGTGGAACAGCAGTGCGCTTTGGTCAAGGGGCTCTCGTGGGTTTGTGGGCCAGGCCTGACATTCCTCTGTGGGTGGAGGCACTGTCCTTCCCTGGGAAAGGGAAAAATCAAGGCGTAGGATGGGAATCTCCCCAAGGTTCCTCTCGGCCCAGATAGGCCAGGATTCTACAACCCCAGGTCTGATCTCTGTTCCTTCTTTGCAGTTTGTTGCCTGGGACTCTTCAAGCAAGCAGGGAAGTCTTAATGGAAAACTCACTCCCCTACTTTAGTGAGGCCCCCAGACAAGGCAAGGGGAGCAAGGGGACAGAGGGAAGTGACAGCCCTGCTGGGTTTTTAACACCATTGGTGGCTCAGGTTTGGAGAGAGGCCTTTTCCTTTAAAGACAAAATACTTGCAATAGAGAAAAAACAAAACAAAACAAAAAAACAAAACAAAACCCATGCAGGTCAGTTTGTCGGCAGATCTGATCATTGGCTAAATATACAGGGCAGTGAGGGGTGGCTGGAGCGGGGGCACGTCCCTCTACCCCTCGAAGGCCACTGTTCTCTGGGATCATCGCATCCTGGTGTTGTTGTGTTAATATGGAGCAAGCAGTTGTCAAGAAATTATTGAAAATTAGCAGGGGGCTACAGAACACAAGATGACAGATTGGTGCCCGGGATGCTGGGGGAAAGAATAATTTCCAACCTTCAAGTGAAAGCTCAGGTTGCTGGTTCTTCATTTCTGGAAGCTGAACACAACATTTGCAGCACATGTTGGATAAATTAACCTTTTGTGAATTTTGGAAGCTGCCGCCGGCCCCTCCGCCTCCCTCTCTCAGCTTCAGCAAGGAGGTGGACTCACCGGATGCGGAGGCCACTGTCCCACGGGGCGCACTCCCTCACAGGGCCCCCAGGTGTTGCAGAATGGCTGGAGTGTTTCTGGACTGGAAGCCCCACGAGGGCAGGGAGGGACTGTGCCTGTTTCATATTTCTGGTGCTTGGCACGTAGTAGGTGCTCAGGAAAGATGTGTAGCACGCACATCTCCTGCAAGCAGGGTGGGCATGAGGAGCAGAGCGGAGTAGGAGGAGATGGGGGGCGAGGCAGCTTATTACCACCCCCCCCCCCCCCCCCCCCGCACAGCAGACCCCCTCCCAGAGGCCGAGGAGAGCGGAGGAGCCCACTGTTGGAGCTTCTCATGCTCTCCCTCACCTGCCTGCCGTCCTGGAGGCCAATGGCTAAGTCACACGGCCAGCAGCAATGCGATTTTTCTGCAGGGCCTGCATGGAGGGAATTTGGGAGCAGGGGTGCCTCTCCCCTGGGCATCCCAGAGGCTGGGCATCATCAGGGCCAACCTGAGGGCTCCCCGGAGGGGGAGGAGCCACCAAGCCCTGCCTGGCCCCCACCTCCCAGAGGAAGGCAGGAAGTGTCTGCGGCTCGGCACATGTGGATGCGAAGTGACTAGTGTTTCTGTGCTCCCTTTCTCATATGGACGTTATTCAGCTTTTACTAATTGGCTTTACAATTTTCTCAGTAGTTAATATTCATCTGTCAGAGATGGAAGCATAAATAAATAACTCCGGTTCGAGCACACCTTCTTATTAGACCATACATCATGTTAGAAAGTTCGCATTCTTTAAGCGGGAAGATGAAATTAGAAACATCTTGAAGAAGCCTTCTTGTTATCAATCATGTCATCTTGAACATGTTTCGAAGCTTGCTGCTGGCATCAAGAATAGATGTTTTATTCAAAAGAATGTATTTAAAGAAAATGACAGCGTTTTTCGATTTTGGTTTTTTTAAAAACAAGAAATCTTTCAAGCCCTCCGGACTTGAGCATTCTGGTGCCTCGGAGGATGTGTGCAGCGGCTCTGGCCTTTTCTGGATGTGCCCGTAGGGGTAAGAACTTTCTGACCCTTTAGAAAGCAGGTGGGGCAGAAAGACAAACTTGTGGTTTGGCCCGGTGTCCTGGGTCCTGTGTGCCTTTGCAAGGCCACTTACCCTGTCTGGGTCTCAGTCTCTGTCTCTTCACTTAGGACATGAAGAGCTGCGCTGAGATCAGTGTTTTGGCTCAGGCTGCTCCAACAAATGACTATAAGCTGGTGGGCTTCAATAACAAACCTGAATTGCTCGCAGTTCTGGAGGCCGGAAGTCCAAAATCAAGGTCCTAGCGGGTCCAGTATCTGGAGAGAACACCTTTCTTGGTTCGCAGATGGCCGTCTTCCTGTTGTGTCCTCATAGGGTGAAGAGTGGAGAGCAAGATCCTGTGTCTCCTCCTCTTTTCATAAAGCCATTGCTCTCATCATGAGGGTCCCAGCATCATGACCTCATTGGACCCGAGTTACCCCCCAAAGACCCTCACCTCCAGATACCACTAATACCTCCAACATTGTTGAGGTTGAGATTTTCCTGCTCCGGGCTCACTGCCTGCCCCTTTTAGGATGGGGAACATAGGGTCAGACATCCTCCAATACCTTCCACTCTGACCTGCTTGACTTCAAGAGAGGTGGGATGAAGGGTTCACATGCTTCTGTATCAACCCCTCCTCCCAACCCCTTAAGATCTCTCCACAACCCCAGCCAAGCCTACAGTAAGTTCCATAGCACAGTGTGTCTAGCAGGGTGGTTCCTGACCCAGGAGAATGGATCTTTGCCCCAGGCCTACCCCGTTGCCCTTTATGACCTTGAGTAAGTCACTTTCCTTCCTGGGCCCTGCTTCCCCCATAAAATAAGGCGTTGTTGGATAGGCTGATCTCTAAGAGCCAAGATTGAGTAGTTGCCCTGGGGGTTACCAGATAGTGAAGGCCCAGATGTATCTCCACAAAACAAATCGAGTCCGACCTGTTTCCCCGGAGCTCAGATCCTACAGGACAATGTTCCTTATTGGAAAGATGGTCTAGAATCTGTCAAATGAATCCAAAAAGCATAGGGCCTCAGTCCATCACGTTTAGAAAGCATATGGGGCAGAAAGGTCAACAACAGAGGTCATTCTAGGGGGAGAGAACTCCAAACTTTTTATCTCCATGATGGTCCCAGAGAATGAATAGCAGCATCCAGACCCCACTGAATTGGCATCCAGTGATTCCTGGAATGTCAGGCCTTCAACAAACATCAAACATATTCTAGACGAGAAAATAGAGACTCTGAAAGAGGGACTCATTGGCCCAAGGTCACATCCCGGGTGGTGGCAGCGGTGGGACCAAAGCCCGAAGCCCTGCTGCTCTCCTCCCCCTCCCCCAGGGCCCTGTCTGCGGCCCTAAACTTGCTTCTTGTTTAAAAGCGTGAACACAAGTCCTCAAAATGCACAACTTAATTTTGAATTCTTTCCCTTCTTTACGCTTAAATATAAAGTCATAGTTTGTAAAAATGCATAAACACCGAACCTACACTCAGCCGTATGCTGCCAACCACACCCATCTGCTGCCCCAAATTCCCAGCATGACTGACTGTCAAAAACTCCTCATGGACAGTTTGCCAAACACTTCACAGCCAAATCGCATGGAAAATTAATAGTGTTAAGTATGTCTGTGACATCTCTTATGAATCAAATGGGTCAATTTACGACAACATGTTTCTCTCAACCCCCAGTTGAAGCCGGAAGGCATCGGGTCGTAGGAGTGAAGCAGCGGCCAGATCAGGAATGAGAGGAGGTTCCAGGGCCAGGAGCCCACACGGTCCGGCGGGACGGCTGGGCCTGGAACTCGCTTCCAGGATCTGACACCAACACAACTGCAGGGCCTCAGCGGAGGGAGAGCAGCAGATGTCCAGAGGGCGGATCACGGGGTGGGGGCGCGGGGGGCCGGCCCCGGACCAGGCTCTGGCAGAGGCACGTGCAGGCGTGGGTGCCGGGGCGCCGCGCGAGTGGCAGTGGGCTTGGAAAGGCTGCTGGGAGGCCACCTCCGGGACCTCGATTGCCAGGCTGACGCCCTCGGGGAGAGGTGCCCAGGCCCCCGCAAGAGGAGGTTGGTGAGGAGGGGACTATATGGACTTGAGACGAGAGACCGTCTGAGGTCCGCTTGGTGACCTTCGGCAAGTCACCGTCACCTCTCTGATGGGGCACTGCTGGGTCACTCCTCACTTTTCTGGCAGTGAGAGCCAAGTATTGGTGTGCACTGGGCCGTGCGTGTGTTCAGCTTTACGGAACCCCATCACCAAGTGCTCAGAAGCACTTTCTGGGGTCACCACAGCTATTGCACCATTTCACAGCTGAGGTCACGGGGCCCAGGCAAGGGCCACCAGCAGTGCAGCGACGTCGGGTGTTGTACGTGGCTCGGTGTGGGCATCGGCGCCCGGCCGGGCTGGGGAGGAGCCGGCCGTGCCTGTGCAGGCCTCGCGAGCTGGCTTGCTCAACCTGCGATGGCCCTACGACATCGGCCCGTCGCTTCTCCCTCATGTGAGCGGGGGAGGCGGTCGCTACCCCTCTCGGTGGCGGCTGGAGAGTCAGGCTTTGGTTTACCCGCACTGTGTCACCTGCACGGGGGTTCCAATTTCATTGCCGGGATGGAGTCAGGTACTGGGCTTTCTGACAGCTGCCCGGGCGATTCTGTGCCACTGGGGCTGTGAACACCCTGGCCTGGTAGCCAAATTCATGTTTTGTTTTTTTTTTTTTAAAGATTTTATTTATTTATTTATGAGAGACACAGAGAGGAGAGAGAGAAAGAGGCAGAGACACAGGCAGAGGGAGAAGCAGGCTCCATGCAGGGAGCCCGACGTGGGACTGGATCCCGGGTCTCCAGGATCACACCCTGGGCCAAAATTGGCGCTAAACTGCTGAGCCACCCGGGCTGCCCCAAATTCATGTTCTCAATCAAGGCTTTAGTTTTTTTTTTTTTTTTTTAAGATTTTATTTATGTATTTGAGAAGGAAAGAAAGCAATAGAGAGCACGAGTGGGGTGAGGGGCAGAGGGAGAGAGACTCCCCACTGAGCCAGGAGCCCCTGAGACCATGACCTGAGCTGAAGGCAGGTGCTCAACCAATTGAGCCACCCGGGCGCCCCTTAATCAGGGCTTTAAAAAAACAAAATCTCCACATCCTTCGTTATTCACCGTGTCTGGGAATTCCCAAACCCAGTTCAATAAACAAACTGACTTCCAATAAAATAAAGTTTGAATCGTGCTATTAACTACTGGTTTTTTTTGTTTTTGTTTTTGTTTTTTTTTTTTTTGCTTTTTTTAAGGACGGGGGAGAGAAGCTTTTCCAAAAATGTAGATCTGTCGGTGCGTCCATGGAGCGCTGCGGTGAGGTAGCTTTGACGCCGCCGTCGGGTTTCCATGCTCACCTGTCCACACTGCCCACTTGATCTTCCGGAGGTATTTAGGGGAACAGGGCCTGCAGGCTCCTGGCGGTAGCAGGTATGGCTGTAGTGGGAGACGATGAGGTGTTGCCCTGGTCCCTCCCCTCTGAGGGAAGAGCTGCCGTCGAGGGCTCTCAGGGAACCCGCAGGAGGAGAACGACTGTCCGGACTATCCGTCCTTCAGAGTTAGGCAGTGAGGTTTGAAGGTGTCCGTGCCGCGCCTTCGCCTTACTTGCTCCTGTTTCTTGGGGCGGGTGCTCCTCCGGGTTCTCAGGGGCCCCAGTCTCCGGTGGCGGCCCAGGCCCCACTGTAGCCCCGCGCTGCAGGCTGACATGCACCCCCCCCCCCGCCTCCCTTCCCCTCCCCAGGACACGGCCTGGCCGCCACTGGTGTAGACCTTCCCCTGCTTTTCAGAGAGGGTCGTGTTGTCTCAGTGTGGACACCCTCGAGGCGGGAAGCAAGGCCACAGCTGCCCCCAGGGGTGGGTCTGGGGGTTCGATTCCCTCAGGCTGTGATTTAAAAAAAAAATGGGTGAGCTCCTTGGGTCTTCCTTGAATTAAGACTCAAAGTGCATCTGGCTTTTGGCAACAGGGTCCGCCCTGCTGTCAGAGGTCTGTCCCGTGGTCTGTCCCGAGGTGACATTAGCACCAAAGACGCTTTGCATGGGCAGGGCCCCCGTACCCACCCTCGAAGCCGTGGCTTTGCTAAGTGACGACAGCAGCGACGATGGCACTATCCACCACCAGTAGTTACGCAGGCGGCGTGCCGAGCACCTTACCGACGCCTTGTGTTTTGTTTCTCCCCACAGTCCTCTGTGGAAGTTTACTTTTATCCCCATTTTACAGGCAAGGAGGCCGAGGCCCAGGAGACTCAGGAAGGTGGTCCTCATCGGTGGCAGAGCCGTTTTTCCACCTGGGTTCTGTTATTTGTAGGGCCCGTGTCCTTTCAGCTCTCGGGAGTGCAGGCCTAGAAGGTTGTCTTGTAAATTCAGTTGCAGCGAGGCCCTGGGTTTAGGTCCAGTCTGCTTTCTGGAGGCCCTGAGGGCTACATCATGGAGTCCATTTGATCAATGTTCTTAACACGTTCTCCATTCCAGAAACAAAACCAAAAACACCAGGCCGTGAGGGGCATTTGTTTTTAAAGGAAGAAACTGTGAATTACTATGTTTTAGAACTACAAGGGGTCCTAAAGACGATGTCATCCAAGCTCCCCATTTTATACATGAGAAAACCAAGGCCACGGAGGGAGGAAGCAAACTACCCAAGGTCACAGAAGGGCGAGTAGTGGATCTGCCACCATGGTGCCCCCATCGCTCAGGTGGGGGCTGCGGGGCAGCCAGGAGGCCAAATGCTGGTGACATACTCAGTGCAGTACTTGGGACAGAGTGGCCACGTTTGGGGAGAGGCCATGAGGCCTGTGGGCGGGCGGGGATGGAGGCAGGGGGCTAGGACCCCAGAGGGAGAAGCGGTGAGAACTGGGAACAGGGCCGGGAGAGGCCTCCTGGCAGGAAGGGAAGGCCGTGCGAAGGCACGGGCTCAGCACAGGACGTACGGGGGCCGCAGCACCAGCCCTCTGGGCTCTCGGTGCCCCAATGGGGCACAGACAGGTGGGACACGGGCATCGCAGCAGTAACAACTGTAAGAGCAAAAGGGATGGACAATGGTGATGCTTTAAACGAAGTTTGAAAGACACTGCGTTCAACACCTTTGTTCACTGAGCTCTGTCCAGAGGCACCGAGTTAAGGGAATTTAGGCAGCTGTGCCCCTCCTGACATGGCTTGTCCCTGTGTCACCTGAGCTGTGGGCCTGGTGGCTTTTCAGAGAGCTGGGAAGCCACGAGGCCCTCTGTTCTCCCCCCGAGCCGCACCTTGTATGGCTGCTGTGTGCCCCTGGATCAGAACTGGAGATGGTGGGAGCGGTAAGACCCATCGCCAGAGCCACCGGGGTGGTTCCAGCCATTCTTTCATTCGTCTCTCCAAATTGCATCGTAATCAAACTTTACAAACATGTCCATTTCTGACCAGATGGCAGCATGCAAAATGCCATTTATTTTGGAATGCTAAATCAAGGCCTGTTTCCTTTGTCCTGTTTTGTTCTTGGACTTTTATTTGTTCCATTTCCAGAGCTTATGATAGGTCCTGAGGTCCTAGATCTGGGAGTTTTCTCCTGAAAAGGGTGTGTGTGTGTGTGTGTGTGTGTGTGTGTGTGTGTACACACGTGCATAGGCTGCTCAGTATCTCAGAAGCAGGGCTGAGTGAGTGACCTAGAACCAGCCATGCCTGAAGCCTCCCTATGTATTGGGCACGTCTGACTTACAGTCCCTGTGTCCATGACAGTGACGCTCTAGATAAGCAGGTCCAAACACAGCAGTCCTGTCTGGTGAGCTCATCATCATACTCTTCCCCACTCGACAGCACCCTGTGACCAGAGAGTTTGTCCCTGTAGGGTCTAAGGGGGGCACTGAATGACATATTTCTTCCATGTTGTCCCTAAAGTGGCCCAGTGGAGAATTGGTCACCAGAATTCTATGCCCAGAGTAGTCTCACAGCATCTAGGGCCAACCCTAGACCTGTGAATGCTGCACATGCATCGTCTCACTTCATTCTTCCTACAACCTTGGTGGCCCAGAGAGGTTCAGGAACGTGCCCAAGATCACACAGCTGATGGGGACTGGAGTAAGGCCAAGAACCAGGACTGCAGAGGTGGTCGGTGAATTTAACCCTGGTGCAACAAGCATCCCCGGGGTGTGGCTTTGGCACATCTACACCACATCAATTATAGTGGGTTGAAGGGTCATTCTCCTAAACCCATGTGAGCTGGAGAAAGAGTGAGGGGTCACCCTGCAGAGGCTAGGCCTGTCTCCCAGAAGGATGTGAGCACAGGGGGAAGCCAGGGGACAGGGCCCATGACGGGCGGGGGCCCCAACGTCCAGGCTTCAGAAGGAAACTCTAATGACTCAGGTTTACTAGACGGGAGGAGGAAGGGGTAGAGAAATGTCTGAATATTTGAAGAACCCACGGAGAAGGCATTAACTAGTTCTGCATGTCCCTGGTAGGAAGCACTAAATTCCGTTTCAGTTTAAGGAAGGACCTTGTTTGTGATGCGTAAGTGTGCAAGGACCTGGTTCAGTTGGTAGTGAGTGCGCTGTCATGGAGGCATCCTATCAAAACAGAAGCCACTTGCCACTCCAGTGAGAATTTCAGTATTCCCTCGGTGCACTGGGGGCGGGCAGCGATGACAGCCTTCGAAGCCTAACATAAAACTGAGCCAAAGTTTTTAATTAATTTCCCAAAGATCCCAGAAAACATTAGAGACAGACATAAAGTTTCATAGGACAAGATGTTCTTTCCAGCACTATTTATCATATATTAAACATCAGAAACAACCCAAATGTCCCCAAATTGGGTATTGGAGAGGCAAAATATGGTACTACCGTATAATGCAATATTGATTTGTCATTCCGATGAGGTTTAAAAACAGCATTTAAGTCACACACACAAAAAACTTGCCGCATGAGTAATGTGAGTGAATGGTAAGCGAAGGAGGAGGAATGCAAAGCTGTACAAACGCATGTGTGCAAGAATGCCTCAATATGTACACGCGTGCGAGCGCACACACACACAGACACATACACACAAATTGACTTAGGAATAGGAAATAGTGAAGTGCATAGGCTGGAGCAAGAGAGGAGCGTGAGCTTGCCAGGGCCGCACGCCGTGCCGCATGCCCCAAGCTCCTCACCAAGGGCCTCTATCACTTTTAAAATTGAAGCGCAAATTATAATAATGTGATTTTTGAAGACGAGGATGACACGGGGAAGCACGATATCGTGTTAAGTGACAAATCGCAGGATGCAAGAGTATGCATATATTATGACCCTAATTATGCACATAAATTTAGTTATTTATTCCTTATTTGTTCCACATTAAGTATTGCGAACAGCACAGGTGAACCCACCTGCGTGCCCTCCCCCTCAGCCCCGGGGGAAGCCGAAAGCAAGGGTCTGAAAATGCTGATGGTGGTTGTCCCTGGGCTCGGGGGGGTTGTGGGTCATTTGGTTTTTTGACTTTGTTTTTTTCATGATTTTCTAAATCTTTGTTTTGTCTTTTCCCCTATTAATGTGTATAGAATCGAGAGGGAAGCCCCAGAAAAGCCAGAAACAATCCCTGGAGGCTATTAGGAATCCAAGGAGTGTCGGGTCCTGCTTCCTGCTGCTCCGGACTTTCTGATCCTCACTGAAAGGGCCAGCTAGCCGAAGAGCCTCCGGACCCCGGGCCACCTGGCGCCCCTTCTCTAGGACGGGGGTGGGGTGGGGGGGAGGACAGGCACCATCGCCAGGTTCAGCTGGGGTTCCCGCCAGGCGTGACCCTAAGAAGTCTGTGGTTGTCACTTTGGAAACTGGCTCAGGAAGTCCCAGGTCTCTTCAGGATGCCTTGTTAAACAGGTCCAACCAGAGTCATCAGCTCAAACCAAGCCTTGTCATAACCCCCAGAATCACAGCAAATGTAAACGGGGGGGGGGGGGGGGGGCGGTGATGACACCCCTGGAGTGCACATCAGGTTTACTCATACTTTTATAAAGAGGTAATTTGCAAAAGTGCAGTTAATCCCACCGTGCTTTATAATTCAAATGTCGCTGGAAATGATCGCTGACATACAACTGATTAACAGCAGCCCTTAGTGCCAAATAAATCAGCATCTAATCCAGAGTATGTATTAAGATGGAAGGAGATAAAGAGAACCTTCCCCCCACCCCCCTCTGCTGTTATTTTGATAGAATGCCCAACTTTTCCCAGAGGTTTGGGAGTTTGACTAAACACCATTTCTCACCGGAAAGAGACACATACGTGATAAATTGTCGAAACCTAAGTGTGATTTTTTTCCCCATGGAGAAATCGAGCCACCCCCCCTTCCTTTGGTATATATGGTTGGGAGGACCTGTCAATCACTCTGCCCAAAGTTGGGGCAGGGGGAGGTGAGGGAGGCCACCTCTGTCCCCCTACAGTCTAGAAAGATAAGCCACCAGTTCCCTCCTTCCCAAGGCATACTACACTTACATTTTTGCTTTCGATTCTGTGAGCGACCCTCTTTGTTTCCAATAAATTCCTTTCTTGGAAAAAAAAGAAAGTTAGCCAGTGTTTGTTTCTGGGGAAAAAAAAAATCCTGATATAAATGTGTTGAAGGAAAATAATTCTCAGATAGTGAAGTTTTAAGAGTTCTTTTAAAAAACACACAAAAATCAAGGAATGGAAAGGACTCCCCTCCGCAGCACTCCTACTAAAAATAAATACGGTATCTTCAAGGAAGACACGTCCTAGGTGGTCAGGGGATTTCTTCCCGGGTCAGCTGCTCTCTGGGCTTGAGGGGATTTTTCTGTCTTTAGTAAAGACCGTTAGGTGTTACACTTCAGTATATCCTGATTAAAAAACCTGGCCCTGGGCCTGGACGGCAAGCATGGGCCTATGTGGATATTTTGGGGCAGAGGGTGACCCTTGCCTCCTACCTGGGAGAGATTAACAGCTGACCTGGCAGGGTCACCTTTCCTACGCCTGGCTATTCACATCAAAAAACCTTGTTCTCTTCCCTTTAAATGCATTTTCAAAGGTTGCAGTCCTTGAAACGGAGGCCCTCTCTCTCCATGAACTCAATTTGGCTCCGTTAAATTGACAGCAGTGCCTCCGCGGTCAGAAAGGAGTGTCTCTTAAAACCAGAGAAATAATTCCATCACGCATTCCTTGTTTACTACCAACAAGTATCAGAGGTGGGACTGGCATTTCTTTAGCCGTCATTCCCGGGGTTTGGTCTCAACCGGCTGGATGCTCAGCGTCCTCAGAGGGGCATCTCCTCTGGAGCCAAGCGACTGCAAGGGGGTCAGAGAGGCGTGAACCTGTACCTAGAGGTACTATTAGCTAGGCTGGTGGTTTTCAAACTTTGTTCTTTTTTTTTTAAAGCAGCAGAACCTGTTTTTTCAAACTATCTCTGTAACGCAGGCACGGGTTCCCATTTGCAGAAGACTCAAGCCCGAGGAAAAACCGGGGCACACGCAACGTGGTTTCTAGGGGTTTCAAGTTAGCTGACCTAGATATTCGCATATCTTTAAATAAGATACTAATTACATGTTACCCTGACAGCGGAAGGCGAGAGGTGGATGCCGCGCGTTGCCCTCCGTGCCAGAACTCCCAATTCCACGGGTCAGGGTAGAGCGGCCCTTTGTGGTTCAGGTGAGTGTTACCTGTTCAAGGCGGACCCGTTGAGATCGTGAGAAAGACCAGAACGCAGCTTCTCCATCCACCTTCTTCCGGCGTGAGCAGCTCTCCCAGTTCTGGCCGAGCGATGACGCTGTCCGGGGCGGGGGAGCGCTTGCGGGCTGCCGGGGCTCTGCGGAGCGTCTCGGGCGTGTGGCTCACCCAGGGCACGTGGCAAGTCTGCGGAAGCAGGCCTCGTCTTGCTGGTAAGCAAACTCGAGTTCAGAGAGGTTGAGTAACTCACACAAGGTCACAGAGCGAGTAAGGCACCCCCGGGGGGGACCTCGGTTCCTCGGCCAGGAGACGCCAGCCGTCGCCTGCAGCTGACTTTGCAAACTGTACCTCAGTGCCCCAGCGGCAGCGAGTCCTGTGTCCCGTGCACTTCCTTCCCTTGCTGTTCACCCCAGTCCGTCCTGGGCCTTCCCTGCTTCTCTCCCTCGCCTGGAGACAGCCTGCTCCGTTTCCTCATCTTACTAGGAGCTCACCCCCCCGGCCGGGGGGCCGCCGACACCCATTCTCACTGTTGCTCAAATGCAAACATCGCTAGGCCCAGCTCCCGGCATCCACTCCGGGAAAGGGAAGATGGAAAGGTGATGCCCCCGGACTTGCAAGCCACGTGCAGAGAAAATGACTCGTGATGTGTGACCTGGACACTAGGGTCCTGCAGGGCTGGGAGCTAGGTCTTGCCTCTGGTAGCCTCTGGCTGGTTCCTCAGCCCCGTGGCTGTGTCATGTGCCTCAGTGCGCTGCCGTCCTGGCCTGGCCCCAAGGTCCCCAGCCACACAGCCTCCCGCCCCAGCTTGAGGAGTCTGCGGAAGGGGCCCTGGTGGCTTCAATCACGGGGGCATCTCGGGGCAAGCCCTCATCTCTGGGTCTCAGTTTTCTCATATCTTGAATGGATGAGCGGGACTAAGTGACCTCTACAGACTCTCTGGGTCCTCAGGGACACGTGTCTTATCATTTCCCCATCCCCGGAACTGAGCAAGGGCGGGCGCCCACGACACGGCCGCGTTCCTGCCGCGTATGTGATGCGTCTGCCTCTTGCCCCGAGTCCGTCATTGCTACAATTCTGGGGCTATTTGTCAGGGTCCTCAGGCCCTGGGCCAAGCCCTGGGTTGGGGAAGACATGTTTATGATGCAGACCGGATCGGGGACATGCCCGGCCTGGGAGCAGCCGACGCTGTGGGATGGCCTGGTGCGAGCCCTCGGCTCTGCCTCGGCTCTGCGTTCCAGGGCGGGCGCAGGGAGGGCTGCAGATGACAAGGGGAGCCTCTGGGGGACCAGCGCTGCGGCCTGCGCCTCTGCCTGCATCGAGCTGAGAGCCCCCAGGGACGTCTGCGCGCCGTGGGCCAGGGCTCCTGTGGGCTCCAGCCTCTGACACTGAAAGGAAGCAGGTGGCGGTGGCAGTTGGGGGCGACGGGTTGAGGGAGCTGGGAAGACGGGCCACCCCGCTGTCTCGGCCCCGCTTCCTCTGCAGGAGGCCAAAAGGGCCCCTCAGGAACTTTGCCATCGGAAAGAACAGTGGATTCACAGTGGGGGCGTCTGAGCTTACGACCCGGTTCTATCACCCATCGTGTGTACGTCCCTGGATGAGCTCACGAGCCTCAGTCTCTCCATCTGTAAGATGGACCCGACGGCAAAACCTACCTCATCAGGTTGCGTCTGAAACGTAACCGCACGAGTGCTTAAGTCATTCCGTCATTTTTGGTGGAGCCGTTCCTTTGTGAAAAGTCATCCTGAATCCACAGTTCCCAAGCTGGGCGTGTAGAGCCCTGGATTCTGTGAGTGACCCGCCAGCCTGGTGCTGGGGTGTGGGCTGGGGAGCGCTTCGGCGAGGGCCTGAGCTCTGTCTTCTGACTTCAACCAGTGCAGCTCTACTCGTGGGGCTTTTCTCGTTGGGGTTCCTTGTCGTAGTTAACTCGGCTAAAGGGGCTGCTGCTCTAGAGCCTATCAGCAGCCGGTGGCAACAGAGAAGGAACATGAGCTCTGTGGGACCCGGCAAGGGTTTCAGCAGAAACATCGCCGTGCAGGGGCGTGGTGGGGACCAAGGATGCCTCTTGGGTCCGGGGACCCGTGATCGGTGCTTTCCCATGTGAGTCCACTGGTACGCACGGAAACCTGGGAGGTGGCTGACGTACCTGGAGCTCAGTCAGGGCCCCGTGGAGAGTAAGTGAAGGGATCAGGGACCAAGTCTGGGAAATTCCAGTCCCAGGACCCATCAGCGAGCAGCCCTGCCTGCCCTACCTGACCTCATGCCCGGGGCGGCTCTCTAGTTGACATAGGCAGGCTGCACCCTGTTGGCCTTGGGAAGGCCTCCTCCCTGCTCTGGTTCTCCCAGTCTCCTCCTGCACACTCCACCTTTTGCTTCCGTCCTCTCTTTGCTCCATTTTCTTTCTGGTTCACCCATGAGCTTGCAGGAGACTCCCAGTTTGCTGTCCTAGCATGGCCATGGGAGAAGACGTCTGCCTGATAAAATGCTAGGGTTTCTGTTAGCTTCGAGCAGGACTCGTGCACTGTCTTTGTCTGGTGGGTTTTCTCCCCTCCATGCTCGGCTGTTCCTAGCAAATCTCTCCAAGATCCTGGTCGTACGCTCTTGCTCATGTTTGAGTCCCATTCAGGGCAGACGACGATGCTTCTTTGGTGACCAGTCTACACCTACACGGGGGCAGAGCGAGGCCGTCCCGGGAGTTCTGCTTTGCCTCTGCTTCAGATCCTCAGATCACGTGCCCGGTAATCCAGCCTCGGCCACTGGCTCTCTCTACCTGGCTTGGCCTGAGCCAGGCTATGTCCAAATTCTGCTTCCTCGGGTTTTATCCCGCAGGAATATCTCGATCCAAAAGAGAGAAGGGACCCCCTCCTCACCCCCACCCTATGTGTTTCTCCTGGTTTCCTGCCCCCAATCCCAGACTCGAGCTCTGTAGGGTCCTATAGCTCCTCTATACTTCCAGGCAACCGAGCTTAAGGAAAATAATAGATTTTGTCTTTTTAACAACGAGAGGGAAGAAATCTTGTACAAAGGGAGTGATAGTTGTCAAAAATCCACGCCAAAGGTCCAAATGTGGCTGAGTGTTTTGTTCACGTCCCTGTGTGATTTGTAGATTGTGTGTGTGTAGGGGATGGAGGCCAGACCATCAACATACAAATAGTTCATCTGAAGGAGACATTCCAGGAAAATGAGACACATTAAGCTTTCTCCTTTCATATCCCTGACGGAAAAAACAATTCCTCCAGCAACCACAAGAATGTTTTATTGCAACAGGGCTGCGGCCTCCGACGGTCACGCACTGATTCTGGGGCTTAGCGTCAGCATCTGGGTAACGGGAGGGAGGGCCCGCCGTCCCGGGCAGGAAGGAAGGCTCCCGGTTCAGGTTGCATCTGTAAAGCAGAGGCCCAGCAGCCCAGGGCGGAAGGCGCGGTGGCACGCGGCTGCCGGAGAGGATTCTGGGAGCCAGCGCTCAATAAAGCGCCGAGGAGGCCCCAGGTGCGGCCGATACCCGGGTTTCTGCCCTCCTGCTGGCTAGGTGGACTAAGTAAACCAAGGCTGGGGATGTGGCGTGGCTTCCCCCATTTCCCCCAGCTGCTCGGTGGTGTGGCCTTGGCCTCAGGCCCTCTGCCTGCCGTTGGCAAGAGCACAGCTCTCTCTGACACCACGGGGCAGTCAGCTGCTCTCGGCCCTCTGCGCTTCCTGGACGCTCAGCACGAGACCCACCGGGCCCTTCGAGTCCTGGAAGGAGGCCCCGCTCCGAGTTCAGTGAGGCCTCCACCCCCCACCCCTGCCAGGGCACTGCCTTCAGTCCCCCCCAGCTTGCCGGCCGCCTCTGGGCCTGACACTTTCTCCCTCTATTTACTAATCATTTCCAGTGCAACTGAACAATTTGAGCTGTGAAAATTTGATAAGAATTTGTCAGCTTTTACCCATCTGCTCAGTAGAGCTGGGTTCCTCGGGAAGGTGAGCTCAGGTGTGAGCAGAGCCACCTGATCAGAGAGCTAGAGCAGTGCAGCTGGAGAGTTCCAGCAGAGGCCCCCGGACCTACTTTCAGGTAGGTCCTTTTCAGTAGGCAGGACCCACTCCATCTTTCAGATGGTGCCCTGCTGGCAAACTATCAGGGCTGTCCTGGATGGCAACAGAGATGCGGGTCCCAGAGGCTTGATGCGCAGGGGGTAGTCGGCTATGCGTGGGGATCTCTCTCAACTCTTCCCATGAGCTTGTTTCCAGGGGAGTAGTGGGGGGGTTTGGGGGGGAGGCATGATCCAGCTGCACAGTCCCAGCCCGAGGGCTTGGTACCAGACATCTTCCTCCGGGCCAGAGGAGGAAGGGGGTGGGCCTCAGGAGGGCATTTGCGAGTCCTCGTGAGTTTCTACTCGTGGCCGTTCAGTGGAGTTTTGTCTTTTCCTGCATCTTTGGGGGTGGTTTTACTGCAGTTGGTGTGATGCTGCCTCCTGGAACCCATGCTGATTTTTGACGGGACGTGCTCGTTTTATTGAATCGAATCCTCCCGGCAACTCTGTGAGGGAGGAATAGGAATCTTTATTCCTATTTCACAGACGTAGATCCTGAGGCTCAGGGAGGTTAAGCAACTTTCCTGAAACAGCACAGCTAGATGAGAAGCCTCGAGATTCAGATAGGTTGTAGTGGACACGCTCAGGGTGCTGCCCAGACCACCCAGATCGGTCTTTCCGTCTCTGCACCCAGCTCCACAGACCGTGTCCCTAACTCTGGTACCCGTGACTCTCCCAGGGGGCCTTCCCTTGGGCTACGGGAGCCTGGAAATCCCACCGCCTCCCGGGCGGCCTGCAGTCAAGGAGCAGCCAGCGCTGGGGTCCAGAAGGCCAGCTCCCCCCTGGAGGCAGGACAGCCTCTGAGGGGTCACGTGTGCTCCAGAGGTCCGCAGAAGCTGGGACCCCACCTGGACTCACTCACGCCTTTGCTTGGCTTCTTCCCTTTCTCTGGTTCATCTTTCTCCTCTTGCTGAGCTGTGTCTTGTCCTTCCCCCTTAATGAATCCCTTGCACACATATTCTCACCTCCAGGTCTGCTTCTGGGCCATCCGACCTAAGATTTGGAAGTCTGTTTGACCCTTGCCTGCCCTCCCGGGAGCCCCAGGGTGTGTCCCTCGTGGCCCATGACCAGCACGTCTCCCTGATTGGGCCGCGGGTGCGGGGAAACGTCCAGATCGGGATCTCTGCAGCGCCCCAGATTCGCAAGCACTGTGGAAGGTGAGCTGGGAAGATCTCTGAGGGGGGGTTCCTTAGCCTCCGCATCTGTAAAATGGGAGTAATAATCGTATTGATATTAATGGATCGTGTGAGCAGGGAACTTGCAGATGGGAAGCAGCACCGGGCACCTCCTGAGGGCCATGGGCGTTGGCGGTTGCCCCTGGCATTCAGGCATGTACCGTCTTGTCAGGCCTCGGGCTCCTGGTTGGGTTGACACCAGGGCCCTGTGTGGGGGTCCTCAGAACCGATCCGAGGGTTCCGTGCACGGGTTGGAATGCTCTGGTAGGGCGCCCCGTGAAGCCCGTGGTGGGGAAGGGCCCTGGCGGCCACTGTCAGAGGAGCAGGGTACGAGCTGCTGTCGTGTGCCAGGTTCACGGGCCCGTGCTTCCTCCGCCTCCTTTTGAGTGGGGAGCCGAGTGTGCAGGCTTGCACACACACCGCAGGGACAGGGACGGCGAGCGTGGCGGGCGGGAGCACTGCAGCTCCCCCGCGTTCCCCAGGCGCCCGCGCTAAGGGCCTGATTAACTTAAAATATTTCCCGGCTTCTGAAGCACTTGATTAAAGTCAATTGGGGGGAAAGAAGATAAGCGCTTACAGGAGCTAATTTGAGGCTGAGAAAACCTGACTCGGCCTCGACGTCAAGTTGCGGGGTCCGCGGGGGCCCAGGGAGCGTCCCCTGCCCCAGATCCGCGGCCCGCACTTGCTCTTGGCCGCCTGGCTGCCCAGCCGCTCATTCCCTCCGTCTTCTCGCTCCTTCCCCTCGTGAGGGCTTAGATGATTTTCCCTTTTGAAGGCATAGAAATAGATGGCTTTGGATTCAGAACACAGCCTCTGCGCCGGCTTCCTCCCCCTCCTGCCTGGAAAAAATCAAAGCAGGGCTTTAGTGATGCTGTCCCCTGGCATCCTCTTGATGTGTTAATGGGTCACGCTTGCTGCCCTGCCGTCCCTGCTGCCAGGGACACTATTATATGGGCAGATCTTTCTCCCTTTCCCCTCAGATCAGGGGGCACAGAGCCAGGCAGGGAGCGATTGGTTTTCCTTTCATGAACCACGCTGAGCCAACTTTTGATCTTTGACAGGGAATTTCCTGCAACGATGCATGCAGAGTGGGGCTCTAATCCTGGCTGCCCTGCTCCGCACAGCGAGGGCCGGCGTGGGAGGCGCGTTTTGTTGCCGTTGGACGGTGCATTCGTTTTCTGTGGCTTCATAGTAGCTTAAAATGACACCCATTTATTAGCTCCTGGTCTGTGGGTCAGAAGCCTGGCATGGCGTGGCTGGCTTTCTGCTCGGGGCTTTACAGGGCTGATTTCAAGGCGATGGCCGGGCTGAGCCTGGGCCCGGGAACCGGGGGTCACATCTGTCGCGTGCCCGCCCAGTATCGGCAGGGTTCAGTTCCTTGCAGGTAAGGACTGGGGTCCCGTCTCCCTGCGGCCGCGGCACGAGGGCCCTCTCTGAGCAACTTAGGGCTGTGGGCATTTCTTCTCATGCGGCCGCCTCCACCTTCAATCCAGCAAAGGCAGATCGAATCCCCCATTGTGCTTTGAGTCCCTTTGACTTCCTCTTCTGTCACCAGCCAGAGAAAACTCTGCCTTTAAACGCCCAGCCATCTGGGTCAGGCCCGCTTGGATAATCCCTGTTTTTAAAGATCAGTTGGCTTGAGACTTTAATTTCATCTGCCAAATCCTTCCCAGAAAGAAGTGTCTAGGTTAGTGTTTGGGTAACTAGGGGGTTGGAATGTGGGGAGCAGGGGAAGATACTGTCCAAGGTGGTGATGGGGTTACGGCCAGAGGACCCGGGAGAGTCTTAATTAGCCTCCTTCATTCCTGTAAGGTCTCCAAGTGAGGGAGGAAGCCTCCAGGGAAGCCTGGGAAGTGGGAACAAAGCTACCAGCTTCTGATTCTCAGCGGGACCCCCGTGGGAGCACCCAGGAAGACCTCTGGGGACCAGGTGATGGGGCACATTCTGAGATCAGAGGTGCAGAGTCTCTCCTAAGCTTCAGCAGCCACCATTCCTTCTTTCTTCCCCGGCTTCCCACCACCAAGCAGGAGCTTGCCGCAGCACCCAGAGAAGACTGTGGCTGTGGTCTCACAAAACTTAGTATTGAAAGATAGTATTTTGCATTTGTTATATTTACCTAACAAACACATATGGGTGCCTTGTTCTAACCCCAAGTGGCATCTTGCAAGCAATCCTCACTCCTATCTTCCAAGGTCCTTCAGAAAGACCTTGGAAGTAATGGAGGGAGCAGAGTGCTATGGCTGCACTGGGACCTAAGACTGGTGGCCGCTGGCCGAGGCCTCTGGGGACAGTTTCCACAAGGGGTGGAGTGGAGATTGCTGCTGGAAGCCCAAGTTTGTCCTGCCTTTCGAATCAGAATGAATTCATCAGTTTACAAGGAAGGAAGATAGGTCTGGAGTCCCTCCTCTGCGGGATTCTTGAAGCTGAGGGCCAGAGTCCCGTCGAAGCCGACAACCGGCCATCCACCTCGCGAGGCAGGGTATTTGAAGCCTCACAGCACATCTCTGCTCACTCCCTTCTCTGGCCCACGCCCCCCGCGCTTCCCCTGGGCACTGTCTGGGGCCTGGTGTAGGACTCCTGGCCTGCCATGTGTGGCCCACAATCACAGGTCACCCTGTGCTGCTGCTGGAGGCGCCCGGGAGAGGCCGGCAATAGCACCTTTTGGGAATGATGGTTTTTGGTGAGCTCCTGTGTTTCCGGGAGGTAGGCAGTGGGGGTACAGGCTCTCCTTGCCAGCTCTTCCACTCCAGCAGAGGTGGTACACTTAGCATGGAATCGATTCTCATATGAACATATTGGCCAACCCATATGGACTTTTTGCTCTTCAGCTGAGGCTGCTTTTTACTCTGGTTCATAATTAAAGCATTTTTTTAAAAAAGCAAGAACAAGACACCCGAGTAGCTCAGTCGGTTAAGCATCTGCCTTCGGCTTGGGTCGTGATCCCGGGATCCTGGGACCCAGCACCACATCGGGGCTTCCTGCTTAGGGGGGGAGCCTGCTTCTCCCCATCCCTCAGGCGCTCCCCACCTTGTGCATGTGTGTGTGGGCTTTCTCTCAAACAAAATAAAATAAGATAAAATAAAATAAAATAGGAGGTACAAGGGGATTCTTACCTTTGGTTTATTAAAATGCATTACGAAACTAGTAATTGATATAGTTTGACACTTCTGTAAGAATCAACTGGCAGGTCAATGGAATAGAATACATAGCCCTGTATACACCACAACTTGGTCCAGATCAGGCTATGGAATGAAAACGATAAGAGCATATAGAGTCCAACAAATTTTATTGTGATAATTGGCTATTTGGAAAGAAAAGTTAGATGGCTCCTCATCTTTTACTATCTCCCCCAAATATTAAGCAAATTCAATTTTCCCCTGTTTACTTTGTACAGTTAGAAGGCCAGCAAAGGGACGCCTGGGTGGCTCAGCGGTTGGGCACCTGCCTTAGGGCCAGGGCGTGATCCCAGAGTCCCGGGATCGAGTCCCACATCGGGCTCCCTGCATGGAGCCTGCTTCTCCCTCTGCCTGTGTCTCTGCCCCTCTCTCTCTCTCTCTCTCTCTGTGTCTCTCATGAATGAATAAATAAATAAATAAATAAATAAATAAATAAATAAATAAATAAAATCTTAAAAAAAAATAAAGGCCAGCAAAAACTAGGCAAACTTACCATACCTTTGGCAGACAAGAGGTCAAAATCTTTACTTTCAAAAGAGGTCTTGTATGTCAGAGGAAAAAGTAGCAAGGGACGTGAGCCCACAGGTCATGTCAAAACTTTATCTTTAAGAAATAACCAGAACACATACCTATTGGTAAGTGTGCTTTTTCTCTGTAGGGCCCCTTAGAAGAACAAAACGTTACCTAAATAAATCAGTTAATCCTTGAAAGATTTTGCAATTGAAGGTTGCATACATTGTAGTATATTTATGTGATACAATGTTGGGCAGTTATAATTGTACTTTAGAGCATATCTACTGTTATGGGATCAAATGTGAAGCTTCATTCTTTTTTTTTTTTAATATATATATATATTTTAAATTTTTATTTATTTCTGATAGTCACAGAGAGAGAGAGAGAGAGAGAGAGAGAGAGAGAGAGAGAGAGAATGAGGCAGAGACACAGGCAGAGGGAGAAGCAGGCTCCATGCACCGGGAGCCCGACGTGGGATTCGATCCCCGGTCTCCAGGATCGC
Organism: Canis lupus baileyi; assembly: GCF_048164855.1. Classification (NCBI taxonomy): domain Eukaryota; kingdom Metazoa; phylum Chordata; class Mammalia; order Carnivora; family Canidae; genus Canis; species Canis lupus. Next base: position 5,890,025 of record NC_132840.1, on the reverse strand, counting down.
GCCCTGGGCCAAAGGCAGGTGCCAAACCGCTGCGCCACCCAGGGATCCCTGAAGCTTCATTCTTAAACAATGTAAACCTAAGTGTTCTGCATAATAATGCCCAGCGCATGTGTCTGCGTGTGCCCCGCACGCACAAGAGACGGAATGATCTCCATGTGTGATGCAATTATATGGGATTTTTATTTGCTTCCATATTTTCTTTTATATTGTATGTTTCTCTTTTCCAAATGAGTTTTTTTTTGGCAAGCAAGTTATATAATTTATTTTAATAAATCAATAGCTCTTAAATTGGCATATAAAAAGCTGAAAGCACTGTAGGAATAAGTAGATATAGATTGTGTTTATTAGAAGATCGCAATATTGTGAAGATGTAGCTTCTCTTTAATCTATTTATTAATAAATTAATGTATAAACCTAATGAATCTCAATTAAAACGCTAAGAAGATTTCAGTTTCAGAATTTGACAAAAGGAAGAAGTACTGTGCAAAAAATAGGAAAATTCTGTAAAAAATAGAAATAACAGGGAGAATGATACTAGCAGACATCGTAAAATGTATCATGAAGCTAAAGTAATCAAAAAAATAATCAAGGTATTTGGTTTCAGGAAACACGTGAACAGAATGAAGCACCCCCCCCTACCCAAAATACCCAAAAGAATTTTAGTATTTGTTAAAAGAAGCATCTCACATTAAATCTTGGGGAGGGAAGGGTAGATTAATTAATGGGACAACTGACTAGTCATTTTGAAAAAATAGTTGTAAGGCCAAGTTCCTGTTTCTTTGTTTCTTTCATTAAAATAACTTGTAGATGGATCAGAGGGTGGTCTTTTAGACACAGAAGGGAGACGGCTCTGCACCCTGGTTTAGAGCTGGGCCGCGGCGGTCACAGTAAGAGCACCCATGCCTACCTCGGATGCCCTGCAGGGGTGCCCCTCCCACTCCCAGGTCTCTGTGGGCCGCCTGCCCTGCCCAGCACGGCTCGGGAGGCCCTGATCATGGCTCTGTGCTCCCGGCTCACAAGCTCCTTCCAGCTCAGAGGCCGCACCTGTTGTCGTCCCGCTAGTGTGCTCCTCTCTGGCTCCTCCCATGGCTCCCCATCCTCATGGGGGCCCCCTCCCCCCATAACTCCCATCTTCCTTCACATCATCCTGCTTTATTTTCTCCCTAATTCTTGCCATCCTCTAAAATCATTTATTCCTCTGTTTGAGTTTTATGGTGGGCCTGCTGGTCCCACACTGGGATTTGAGCTCTCGGAGAGCTGCTTTCTTGCCTGTTTATTTCTCGGCGTTACCACTGTACCTACAATCAGTTCCCAGAGCAGAAAGAGTCCTCAATAAATAGGATTCTTGGTGAATAGCTTTTTTTTTTTTTTTTTTTTTAAGATTTTATTTATTTATTTACAAGGGACCCAGAGAGATAGGCAGAGACGCAGGCAGTAGGAGAAGCAGGCTCCATGCAGGGAGCCTGACGCAGGACTCGATCCTGGGACCCTGGAATCAGGCCCTGGGCTGAAGGCAGACGCTCAACCGCTGAGCCACCCAGGCGTCCCTTGGTGAATGACTGTAAACTTGAAAATGAAACGAGGGGTAAGTACCTTTCCAAGCTGCCCAGGAAAATGAAAACTCTCTAAGAAGGAATGATAAATCGGAGTGGCCATTAGTTCATGCATTAAATAAATTACCGGCTGAGGACCCACAGTGTTTCGGGCACCGATGGAGGTGCTGGGGATGCACTGGGGAGCACGACAGACAAGTTCCTGGCCTCATGGAGCTTATATTGTGGACGGGGAGAAGAGATGGAAGCCGACAAATAAGTACTGATCCATCATGAGAGATGCCACCACAGACACAGAGACGCTGAGCCAAAGAGCAGAGTAAGGCCCACCTTCAGTCAGGGGGTCACAGAAGTCTTTCTTTTTTTCTTTTTTTTTTTTTAAATATTTTTTTATTTATTCATGAGAGACGCAGAGAGGCAGAGGGAGAAGAAGGCTCCCTATGGGGGGCCCAAGGCGTGACTCGATCCCAGGACCAGGGGATCACAACCTGAGCCAGAGGCAGATGCTCAACCACTGAGCCACCCGGGTGCCCCACGGAAGTATTTCTGAGAGCAGGTGACATTTAAGGTGTGGCCTTGAAGAATGGCAATGACTGCCTCTGTTAGCTAGCTGGAGACAAGAGGAAAGAACATTCCAGAAGGCAAGAAAGGACTAAGGGGTAAAGAGCTGATACGGGAAAGAGCTCAGGTGTGCTTGGAGGGTCCGGGGAGGGGGTGTGTAGCATGAGGTGAGCGGCAGGCAACTTCCACACCACAGAGGGCTTCTCGGATCCTGGCAAACTGTGGGGTCTATTCCAAAGACGATGGAAAACAACAGGAGGGTTTTAAGCAAGGAAGCAACATGATCTCGCTTCAGTTTTTAAAAGATCACGGCTGTGGCAAGAGTCGAAATGAGAGGATCAGTTAGAAGGTTATTTCATACATTAAAAACAGCAACAACCGTAGCAAAAAACACAACAAACAAATAAAATGAACAGTGAATCAGGAAGAAAAAATTTGTGCCATTTCACCCAAGATGGCTTTTCTGAATTGATAAGAGGGTCATAAAAGTGATGTTAAGGAATAATAATAATAAAAAAAGTTTAAAATATGGGCGAGGGCTACAGAGGGCAGCTAATAAGGAAACGCCTGCCTCACCTCTGTCCCGGTCTCTGTCTCCCTCGCCAGCACGCGCGGTCCCCCCTCTTCTTCCAAAGAAAAGCACCCGCACGGCGAGTCGCCGACCAACGCGGAGAGACGCGGGCCCTTAGTCACGGTGAGTGAGATATGAATCAGAATAGTAAGAAGATTCCATCCTTCGCCTTTCCGATTGGCAAATATTAAAAGGTTTGCTCTTTTCCGGGGATGACCAGGACCTGGGAGGAGAGGCCACCCGCAGACCCAGTGAACAGGGGACGGCGTGTGGGGGCTCTCGGTGCAACCCCCGGACGAGAGTTTAGCCTCGACGGTCAAGCCTTGCGATGCACGTGGCGTCTGACCCCGCAGCTCCAGGCCGCCTGCTGACGTGCAGGAGGTGCTCGTGGCACTTCTGGTGTAACAGGGAGAAATCCCCGACGAGGCCACAGATGACCGTCAGCAGAGCCCCGCTTAAAGAATTCCTGGTTTATCCATTAATGGAACGTTCTCTCTTTAAAATAGAGTGACTTGGATCTGCACATACTACTGTGTGACCCTGTCCAAGGTGTACTGTTACGTGAGGATCAAAAAGCACGACGTGAGACAGGGGAAAAGACACGCGCGCACACGCACTCTAATATGCAGAAACCGTTTTCTGGAAGGTTCTATAAGAAAGTGTGACATTAGCAGGGGTTGCTTCTGGGGGACTTTTGCTTTTCATTTTATACTCTCTGTGGTGTTTGAATTTTTAAAATATACTCTATTAAGTAGAATAAAGATTTGCTGTTGGTTACTTAGAAAATGTTACTAAGTTTAACAAAAATATGTTACCAACAGGAAATAAGTTAGCTGTCATCATTCCAGGCGCAACAAACAATAATAACCCCTACTAATGAGTGATAAACATTATTAACAACCCCACATTTATAGGACCACGTGCCACGTACTAACCTAATGTTTTCAGACATGACCTCGTTTGAAGCTTAGCTGGCTGGTCACAGCGATCCCTGTGTCGTGGGAGCTCAGAGTCCATGCCTGGTTCTCTGACCCCCTGCCCAGGGCCTTTCTCTGCCATATTCTGCTCATAGAGATGGAGGGCGCCCGTTGGAAAGGGAGTGTTCTGGGGATCCCTGGGTGGCGCAGCGGTTTGGCGCCTGCCTTTGGCCCGGGGCACGATCCTGGAGACCCGGGATCGAATCCCACGTCGGGTTCCCGGTGCATGGAGCCTGCTTCTCCCTCTGCCTATGTCTCTGCCTCTCTCTCTCTCTCTCTCTCTCTCTGTGTGTGTGTGTGACTATCATAGATAAATAAAAAAAAAAAAAAAAAGGGAGTGTTCTGTTTCCCAACACATGCCTATATGGGCCCAAGTCGTGGATCGCGGATCTACCTCAGTGGACCCGATCGTCTGCACTATGACCTTGGGCGAGTCGCTTCCACTCTGGGGACAATCTCTAATGCCTCGCCAGGCTGTATATATATCTTTGATTTATGCCAAATGTCTTCCTGAGGTAATTGAATTTTCAGGGTGGTGTGTCATAACTCATTCCTAAAAGTTTGAAACACAAGTTCATGGACAACGTTGAAAGAATTGGGGTCTTGAGCAACTCTAAATCACCTGTTCTACAAAGCACATTTGTTGTACCCTTGGGATGACTGCTCAGGGGGAGGGGCTCGGGCGTGAGCCCGGCTGTTGCTGTTTGCAGCTCGGGCTGTGCCCTCCGGTGGGGAGGCCTCCCGCTCTTTTCCCTCCACAGGCCGTGTGGTCCTCTGGCCCCCCACACCCGCTGGGCACTGCTCTCGTGTATGCTGGTAACACCCCATCTTCTCAGCGCCGTGTCCCTTGGCACGCGTCCTCTGAGCCCAGAATCTGGAACACGTTGTGCCTTGACAAATGGCTGCGGAACGGGTGAATGCATGCCCAGCCCTAGCTAACTGGCTGCCTTTTCCTGCTGCTTAAAACGTTTTGTCTTTGAGTTGTACATTTTGGAGCTCAAGTCTTCTGGAATCTTAGCATTGGACTATGTAGTTCAGGGAAATGATCAAGTCTTGGAAATTGAGTGGAGGCGCCGTGTGGGTGAAACATATGAGCTGCAGAGACAGACCGGGTGGGTTTGAATCCTCTTTGGGTCTGGGCTCTCCAGGTCAGGGCAGCCTGTGCTGTCAGGGCCCCACGCAGGAGCCAGGGGTGCCCACTGCCAAGTATCTGCATCTCTCTCTGCGCAACAGATTCCCCCGACTCCCGCCCGAACTTGGGAAAGCTGTTGTGTCGTGTAGGGAAGGATGGAAGTGCCATGGACTTGACACTCCCATCTCTTGTCCAGCAGCCTTCCACCAACAAGACTTGGAATTCAGATTACACTGAACCAATGGCATTGCCATTTCTGGAGGTCAAGAATGAGTAGTGGCAGTTTCCTCTAGTTCAGTCTAAGTCGACTGAAGATCCCTTGTCCCTCAGGTGGGATCATTTGGTGGGGGGTCGGGCTGCCCAGCTCCCAGAGTTTTCCTGCTGGATTTACCCAGTCCTCACTGGGGAGCTGGCTTCACTGCACACCTGTCATTGCCTCTGGCCCGTTTCCTGTGTCACCTCCCCACTGCCCTACTGATATTGCCTAGCATTACCTCCCAAACCAACTCTGTGTGCTTTAGTTTTTGTCTCAGGGTCTGTTTCTGGGGCAACTGCAACCAGATCCACTCAGGGTTTCCCATCTGTAGGATGGCCTCACTGTGATGGCTAAACGAGATAATGAACCTGAAGCACCGAGCATACCGCCAGTGCAAATCAGGATCAGCTGTTACGGCTCTCAAGTCCAGCACGCTCCTTTTAGAGACGTGGCAACAAAGCCCAGAGAGGAGAGAGGGCTCTCTCAGTGCCACTTCATGGCTTAGCCTGGGCTTCTCATTTTTGGCAGAGTCCAGGGAAGGTGATGCCAAAGGCAGGCAGAGCATGGTCTGGCTCCTTCCTCACTTGCCTTGAGCAGTTGCATGCTAGGAGGTGACGGGACTCCCCTTCCTACACACATGCAGGACTGCACCCAGGTGTGCTTCTGCACAAATCTTGAGTGATGAGGCATTGCCCATGTGCAGGTGGGGCTGCCCAGAGCAATGACCAGACAGAGGGCTGGGTGGGGAGTCAGGAGCATGGGCCTTGATGCCATATTTGCTGCCAAGAGTCTACCCAGGCTGGGCAGCTTTGTCCAAATGGCAGGATTCTTGGGTAGAATCTTGTCAAAATGTCAGCTTCAAACAGACCCAAGGATAGACAGATGAGCATTTTGGACTGATCTCTGATCCAGCTGAACATTGGTGTCAAGTCTGTAATGGAAAGACATCTCATAGTTCAACAGCCTGGGGTTCTGGATCTGGATGTGGGGTTCTCCTGAGGATACAAAATGGTTCCTTCTCTCTTGACCTTTCCACCCAGTTCTGGTGTAGGTGAGCCAGGTGGGAAGCAAGACATGGTGCCAGGTGGTGACCTCCTGAGAAGCTCCTTGTAAAGCAGTCTGCCTTGCTCTTTTGGACAGCATCTGGCACTTGGGTTCTGGCCCTGGCTGTGCCACCAAGTTGATGGCAAATCCTTAACGCACACGAATCCAACTTTGCTCTGTCAGGTGGGAATTCTAATTTCCTAGTTCGAATCACCAGAGGCAGTCATACAACCATCTTTCAGAAAAGTTGGCTCAGGCTGATAGGAACCAAGCTCATCCCATCAGCCCCTCTCCCACCTCCTCCTTATGGTAGGCAAGAGCCAGAGCCAGGGCCAGAGCCAGAACTCAAATTCTAGGGAGACTTTACAAGCTTGGATCTGATCTGGGCTGGTGCTCTGGTCTGAGAGGTAACATTTCCCAAAGTTCGTTCTAGAGAGAAATATTTTTTATGAGCTGTTATTAAGTATTTGTCATTAAAAGGGTTTTGTTGAGATGCCAGTTACTTTAAAAGAAATGTTAACTCACTTTCAGGTCAATTCAATTAAGACCAATGTCATTTATCATATTAAAGCCTAGTACTAGGCCTGTGGATGCGGAAGTGAATGATGCTGGCCCAAAGGGTCTCAGCATCAGCTGGGGAGACGGAACTGGCAAGCTCATTATTGCCATCAGAGTGCTAAGGGTAACAGCAAAGGTGTATACAGGGCATGGGGCTGCCATGGGAGAGGGAGCGATGAAATGTGAACGGGAGTGGAAGCAGAAGGTCTCCCACATGTCAGTAGTTTTAAGGTTGGATAAATTTGCCTGGTGGCAAGATGACTCACAAGACTCTCCCAGAAAGCACAATACCATATATAAGGCACAAAGACTGGAAGCAGCATGGGCTGTTTGGGGAATTATATGACATTTGACAAGTTTAAATGGATAGTTCCTGAGAGCAGAGGTCTATCGCTTGATATGGCTCAACAGCCACATCCCCTTCATATATTATTATGAAAAGTAGAAACTGAGCGTGTGGCCCCGCTGACCCTTTGAAAACACCATAATCAGACATAGACAGCTGCTTAAGATTGTCTGAGTCACCAAGGAGAAGATGCCACAGAAATGTGGCAGCTGGGAGACAGCCGGGCTGATAGAGGTGACAGGCACAGGAGATGCTGACAGTGATGGGAACGCTCCACTTTGGTTCTGTGATGCTGGCGGGGTTGGATTCCCAATGTGGAACCTCAGCAGTGGTGCCTCACATACTTGAACATGCATCCCCATCACTAGAGGGAGCTTGTTGAGGCTTGAAGTTCTGCATTTCTAATGAGTTCCCGGGTACTGGCCATGCTTCTCGTCTTCAGACCTCACTCTAAGTAACAAATCTCTGGGGTAATCATTGGCAGGGCGCCTGGGTGGCTCAGTCAGTTAAGCACTGCCTTTGGCTCAGGTCATGATCTCAGGGCCCTGGGATCGAGTCCTGAGTGGGGGCTCCCTGCTGCTTCTCCCTCTGCCCCTCCCCCTGGCTTGTGCTCTCTCTCTCTCTAATAAATAAATAAGATCTTATAAAACAATAAAGTGAGAGTTGGCAAGCTATGGTCCGTTACTTATTTTTTTAGTAAAGTTTTCTTGGAACATAGCCATGTCCATTTGTTTATATATCCTCCATGGTGATTTCACACTGAAAGGGCACAGTTGAGTAGCTGTGACAGAGACCACCGTATGACCTGAAAAAACTCTTGAAAATGTACTGTCTGGCCCTTTGCAGAAAAAGTTTGCTTATCTCTGCTCTAGAGTAGTGGTTCTTGAAGTTGGCTGTATGAAGCTTTTAAATATTCTAATGCCCAAGATGCACCAAACTGATTAAATATTAATCTCTGGAGGTGGATTTAAGGCATCAATAATTTTTAAGATTTGCAGGTGATTCTAACATTCAGCCAAGATTAAGAAGCACTGCTGGAGAGGCACCTGGGTGGCTCAGTTGGTTAGGTGTCTGACTCTTGTTTTCAGCTCAGGTCATAATTTCGAGGACATGGGATCGAGCCCCATGTCGGGCTCCATGCTCAGCACAGTGTCTGCTTGAGATTCTCTCCCTCTGCCCCTCCCCCTGCTCCTGTGCACTCTCTCTCTCAAATAAATAAAATAAAATTAAAAAGAAAGAAAGAAAAAGCCCTGCTAGAGAGGCTGCTGTGGTTCCGATTTCTACTACGCCTGCAATTCAGGAGCGTGTCACTAGGAGGCACTAGTTAGGGTATGCACCAGAGGCAGAACAGTTAGGCATGGCTATCTGGATCGCTCACACTCTCTCTAGCCCCCAGGATCTCCTAGCATAACTAGAACTTGCAATGAAACTGAGAACTAGTCCTAGCTGGTCACCTAATATAAACTACTTGCCTTATTCAGCTAAGGCAAGCTTGTGGGCCTGTAGCTTCAGAACTGGGAACAAAACTAACTGCTTCAGACCTTTCACAAATGCCTCCTAATGGAAATTGCTTTTTGCTTGGACCTTATCTTTCCCAGTCTTGGCTGTTTTGATCTGAATTGTGACCCTGAATTTCACACGTGGAATACGCCGTGGCTTACAGTAAACCGATCGTAAGCATAACTAGCCTCAGTGTGGCTCTCAACAGTTTATCAAGGACTTCCACATCTACCATCCTTAGGGTCCTTACGAAGCCCTGTGCATGTAGTTTATTTCCATTTCATAGGTAAGAAAACTGAGGTTGATAGAGTAGAAGTGACATTTTTTAGAATGAGCTAGTGATGGAGGTGGGGCTCTCACCCAAGTCTTCTGCCCAAGACACAAGCGATGGCAGTGGTAACTTCCTCCCAATTTTAGGAAAAGCTTTTTTGCCGACATCACACACTTGTGTCGACTGCTCCCCGTTCCACCATGCTGCCGTGGGGCCTCTCCTGCCTACTTCCTGTGTCTCTTTCCAACTCCTTTCAAATGAATAAAAGATTTTACAGCTTCTTTATAAATACTCTGCAGGTTTCAATGCAGCCTTTTTGTAGATTCAAACAAAATCCCTAAAGGGGCTTGGTTCCCTCTCCTTTTCCCTTTCTGTTCGATCCGTTTGAACCATTTTAAACCTAACACATCAGAACAGTTTTTAAACGCAAGTTCCCAGTAATTGACTCACAGACATGAGTTTGAGCATTGCCACTTGGGCTATCACTTGAGACCACTGCAGGTCATGGCGAAGACAAATAACCTCCAACTTGAATTCAATTTCATTTCCTCTGCCCCTGGTGCAACTTTTTCACCTGTCAGCCTCGCACTCATTGGGATCAAAGAGAACCAGCCCCCTTGAATCTGACGTGGGTGGGCGGTAGCATGTGGGAGCTTCTGAGAGATGGATGTTGGGCCACTTTGGACAGGCCCTTTGCCCTGGGACATGGCTGTTGATTGGATTCCAGCAACCCAATTGGTTTTCTGTCTTAAAGCCCTTACCTTTCACTTCGGGGAATGAAGTGTCCAAACCACAAAGGTGAAAGGAGAAGAGAAGTCCAAATGCTTGAAGTTGAATTTGTGCTTCAAATTCCCCTCCCTCATTCTATCAGGGAGTCAATTTCTGATGTGCTCCTCTGATCAGGGAAGATGCTTAACAAAGCAATCTGCGATTAAATGTACAACGGGAAATGTCGATTTCAGAATGGACAATAAATACAAGTGAAGAATATTTGATGTTTTTATCAACCTTCGGAGATTTACGGCACCCAAGTGGGCTGGTCAACAGGGAGGATGGAGGTTCTGACACTGTATCCCAAATTTCCTGGGGGCAGAGCTCGTTCTACGTCATATTAGGCTTTTTAATAAAGGTGGTTCACTAAGTATACAATGAAACTTCTTTTTTAAATACGTGTTTGTCTTTAGAGATTAATGTAGCCCAGATCACGAAGAAACAAAATATCTGTTGGACGTGGGTTGGGGATGTAGAATCACAGAGCCACAGCAGGATGTGCTGAAGCTAAGATCAGTCGGTCACGTTAAATCAGGGGCTTTGCTCACATGTCACAGATGCCATACTTGAACTGGCTTAAGCAAAAATAAAATAAAATAGCATTTATCGGGAGGCATTTATTGGAAGGCAGATTAAGACAGCTCATAGAACTAAAGGGCAAGATGAGGAATCAAAATACAAAAAGCCAGGGCAAGTCCATGGAGCCCAGGAATGAGAAATAGGTCTTCAGACGCCACAAGGACTACCTCTCAATGTCTCATCCATTCTTAGCCTAGGTCCCTCCCTGTTAATTCCCTACATACCTGCAGGTGACTTCCAGACTCACATCTCTACAGTTTCACTGGCCAGAAGAAAAGGGGATGGTCTCTCTCACATCAGTTAACATTCCCTGGGGAAAGGACTCTCATTGGCCAGACTTGGGTCACATGCCCAAGCTCTGGCCCAAACTTTAGTTGGGGGGGGGGGGTGGGCTTGGGAAGACCACCCTTCCACTGGGAACACAGCAGAGCTGGAGGCAGGAGGGGGCTCCTGAAGGAAGTGTGGGTAGCACAGGGTTGACTCTGGAGGCAGTGGTTGAGAGGCAGCCTCTCTAATTTCTGTTTCTACCTTTATGACTCAGGATGAAAACACAGAAAGTGATAGGGGCCATTTTTTGAAGATATATATATATATCTATCTATCTCCTATATGTAGGATGTATATATATATATGACCAGCCTTCAAATAGATGGGACCAGTCCCACTTAGTTCAAGCCACTGAGATGGGTATGGTGTTGATATGCTCATTTTACTTACCACACCCAAAGGTCTAGAGAGGTTAAATAGCTTGCTCAGAGCCATGGACTGATGAGAGGAAGAGCTAGAGTCAGATGCATGTTAGGTCTGGCCTCGAAGCCAGTGGTCTTAACCATTAGGCTATGTGGCCCTCCTATCATGCTCCCATCACTTTGCAGTCTTTCCAAAATACGTCTGCTCAGGAGATTCCCTTGGTTAAACAGTCATCTCCTGTCTTTGCTTATAGGGTCAAGTTCGAATGCTTTGTCCTTCTGGCTGACAACCCTCCCACCGTCTCTCTCTGATCCGGTGTTTTCCCCTAAAAGGCCAGCGATTGAATCTTCCATTCTAGGTCCTTCCTCTCACCTCTAGTGTGTATAGCTCACCATCCTGTACCCCCAGCCCCACTGTGGAGAGGCATTGAAGCTCAGTCTCTCTGCCTCCTGCATACCCCCCTGCAACAAATCTGGGGGGGGGGGAGTAAAAAAAGTCCCAGTCCTCTGGTTAGTGTCACAGGAAAAAAAAAAAAAAAAGCTATAATTGGTGTATAGCATTTAAATTCCAAAAATATCCTTAGAAACCTTTTTGTCATTAAGATTTTGAAAATCTTGAGCAAAACTCCTTTCTGTTCTCTTCTCACCCTGCCTTGGCCTGCCCTTCTTTTCCTACTAACTACCCCATCAACTAGGTGTGGAAGGTTTGTTCTTATTTATTTTTTTTGAAGATTTTATTTATTTATTTTTAGAGAGACATAGAGCACGCAAGTAGGGGGAGGGGTGCAGGAGGAGGGAGAGAGAATTTTAAGTAGACTTGTGCTGATCACAGAGCCCAATGCAAGGCTCAATCCCCCCACCCTGAGATCATGACCTGAGCTGAAATCAAGAGTTAGACACCTTTTTTTTTTTTTTTTTAGATTCTGTTTATTTGTGAGAGACACAGAGAGAGGCAGAGACACAGGCAGAGGGAGAAGAGGCTCCTCACAGGGAGCCCAACGTGGGACTCGATCCGGGACCCTGAGATCACGCCCTGGGCCAAAGGCAGATGCTCAACCGCTGAGCCACCCGGGTGCCCAAGGTTTGTTCTTAGTTTAAGAGTCTCTGCTGTGCTTGAGTGGTCTCTCATTCCATGGGACAGGAAGCCTGCCCATCACCGACCTGTCTTTGTTCAAATGGCCTGAGTGTATTCCAAAGTTGTCACAGAAAGTCCTAGAAAGTGACATGTCTCCCAAGTGGCTTCTTATGCTTGCATTGCCCTCCATCAATCTCCCTCACAGGTGTGGACTTGTTTGCTCCCTAGAGTGAGATTGTGGCCCAGGCCGTTCAGAGGGTCTGAGCCCTGTGTGTAGTTTTTCTGGTCATCCCTGGACAGGATGACGCCCACGCATGAGCCAAATCAAGGGACAGGCTGGAGCAGGGGCTGCCTGGGGGCCTCTGTGGGTCGGACAGAGGGAAGGAAGATGAGTCTGAAGGATGGGCCAGAGCGCATCTGGAAGTAGACATGCTGAGGCAGCTGTCGGGAGCTACCCGAGGTAGTCCAGCCCTGGTCTCAGAAAGAGCACTGGACTGGGAGTCAGCAGGCCTGAGTGACTTTTGGGCTCTCACTGACTCAGTGCGAGGCTGTAGGCAAATCCCATCCACTTGGTGTCCTAGAGTTTTGTCATCGATCAGGTAAGGGGATTGAGTGCCATCAGGATTTCCCAAATTTAAAATACTCTCCTGTGATGGTCACGGAGCGGGAGAGGCAGACACTGCGAGCAGCAGGGGCAGCCCCGTGGATGGCTACTTCAGTGCACGATGGCCACGGGGGCCGGAGTTCAATCCTGGTCCCAGGGAACACTGGGAGGTTTACAGGTTATAATTTGCCCGTCGCTAACCCCTAGGAAGGACGTGCTTCTCAGAGGGCCGCACGACGGAGGTGCTGCACACACGTTTCTCGCAGTTCACGCTGACGCCAGACCAGCTCCTTAGTGAGGAGTAGGACGTGTGGTTGACGGTGGGGGGGGCTCGGAAGCCCGTGGATCTGGGCTCTCACCAGGCTCCACCGCTGGCCGAGGAGTCACAGTGTGTGAAGTGCCGATGGCATGTTCTTCTTCCCGGGTTTCTGGGAGGGCTGCGTGGCACGGCCCCCGGTGTGCCCTGCACGTGGCAGGTGGCAGGTGGCAGGTGGCAGGGCTGTGAGGCAGCAGGTAGGCTGCAGGCTCGACTTCCGGTGGGATCCAGGGCCATTCCAGGAACACTGGACTCTGTCAAGAACTGGAGTGTGTCGTCCCCTCTCTCCCCGATCTCGGAGTTGCCGAGGTGCTTGGTACTGTGACATTTGTCATTATGTGAGGTCTGTGGACCTTGCGACAGAGAGACCGTTTATTTCTTTTTCACCTGTGATTCATTGGTGTGTGTGTGTGTTACCTGGGGAGAGTCCTCCTGTTGGAAACATGGTTTATAGTATCTCATCCAATTGAGTTTTTCTATTAAAAGCAGGACTGTTGGGGGCACCTGGATGGCTCAGTTGGTTGAGCGTCTGACACTTGATTTTGACTCTGGTCACGATCTCAGGGTCGTGCAATCCAGCCCTGTGTCGGGCTCCACGCTCTGCATGGAGTCTGCTTGTCCCTCTCCCTGCGCTCCTCCCCCTGCTCACACTCTTTCTCAAATAAATAAAACCTTAAAAAGAAAAAAACCCACAGGCCCATTAGCCATTATATGGGGAAGACCTTTATGGAGTCGCTCACCTGCCCCGGATTTCCATGTCCACATTTATCACATGGGATATAGACGACACCTCTGGAGACGGAGTCTCTGCCTCGGACCTGCTTCTGGGGGAGCCCAAACTGAGGCCCCTGGGGAAGAGGACAAGACACATTCGGGCTCATTCGGCCTTTCTGATTAGCGGGGGAGACACCCGGGAGCCGAGTGAGTGACGTTTTGTTTTCTAGGGTGAGTGATGAGGGTCATCAGACGAGGTACCAAGAAGGGGAAACTCCTTCTAGTTCTTAGCACTGTTGGGTTAGAGGCTGATGGTTTTGAAACTTCGCCCCAAGCCCCAGGCACCTGAGGAGGACAGGGAAGACTCCGGATTTGCTCCGCCCCTTGTTTGGTGCGATCCGGAGCCTTCGTTCCTCAATGGGATGAGCAGAAACCTGCCTTGTCCATCTGTCAAGGACGAGGGCCGTGTCTTCCACTTCCTTTTTATCCCCTTGTTGGAAAACCGCATCTTTTCACGTGTTTGCAATTGTTCTGAAGATTCTGAAGAAAAAGGTGACCTGATTCTTTTAAGAACGGAGCAGGCCCATCGGTGAGGGACATTTTCTCTGGTTGGAAGAGCACACGGGAAAACCAGAAGGTGTGCCAGGAGAGGTCGTCCGTCTTCCGTTTGTGACTCCGGAGGAAAGGAAGCAGAGAGCCTTCCGGGGTGCAGGGGAAGGGCTCCCAGGAAGCGGGGGCCCAGAGGCCTGCGGGGAATCGGTCTTCGGTCATAGGTCGGGGTGGAGGAGTCTACTCCAGATGCTGCCGGGAGCTCCAGGGAGCACCGCCCTTCCTCTGCAGCTGCACCGTCCTCCCCCAGGCCTTCCCGCCTCCTGCCTTGGCGGCTGCACGAGCCTCCCGCCTCTCACCCTCCCACCCACGCCTCCCACCCACGCCGGGCTGACCTCTCAGCTCCCGTCAGCCTCCCCGGCCGACCACTGGCTTCCCTCCAGCGTTTTCCCCGTGGCTCTGCTCTTGCTCACACGGCTCCCTGGGCCTGGGGTGCCCTGTCTCCCTTTGCCTCCCTGGCTCTTCGTGGGGGCGGCGTGCAAACGTTTCCTGGACACAGCCAGGCGTGAATTGTAGCCCTCGACTCTCCTCTCTTCTTTCCCGTTACTCCACATGGTGACTCGTTTAATTGTCCAGGTCCTCTCTGGAGACGAGGCTCCCTGCGGGTGTCCCTGTGTCACTCATTCTGATTCTCCAGGGGGGCCTCTGTGTCTGCTCCGGGATGGACACCTCATGTGGGCTTGTGGAAAATAATTCGATGGCTTTGAACTTCACTTGCTCATGTTCACATTTCCTTCTTTTCACCCAGGCCTTAAATAGAGCGTAGGTGTGATTTATTTCAGATTCCTTTTTATGATCATTATTGCTTTCCGACTAGACCCAGCCCTCTGTCCGCCCAGGCATGTGATCGTGCGTGGTAAGTGGCTGGTGGGTAAGGGAATGGAAGACGTTCGTTCTTCGAGCTCCCGAGCTCACCTCAGTGTCTTCTGTCTCACAGAGATAGGCTGTCAGAGAATATTTTTATCATCCTGTCATGCTTAGAAGCCTGGGTCCTTGATCCAGGTCATTTCTAAGTCAAAAGTGATATAGTTTCCAGATCCCCGTGCTCAGAGAAAATCCCTGGCCAGGCCTCCTGCCTCGGGAGATGTGACATGTGCATTTGCAGCACATCTCACACACCTGTGGGGTGACGAAAGGTAATTTAACACCTGTGCAGACCCCTCTTGAGGTTCTCCAAGTGGGTTAATGGGATGTCGGGCGCAGCTTAAGAGACGAGTCAGAGCCCACTGGCCTCACAGACTGGAAGCACCTCCAGCAACGGGCCCTGCCCCCCGTACAGTTCCGATGCACAGGGCAGCCCCCACGGGGCTCCCCCAAAGCCAGACCTCTCTGGTAACAGCACCCCTTCTCTGTGGTTCCCTTTGGGCTCCGTTGTGTAGGGCTGTGCTCCAGGTGCTGTGGTAGGCAGCTGTGCCCTGCAAGCACCCAAGCCCAAGACGCAACTGTTGGAGCGGGTTCTCAGATCTGGGCATCTGTTATAAACGATACCCAAGATTTTCTAAAGCTGGCAAAATGATTCATTGGGAAAGTCAGCTCCAAATATAAAATGAAGCATGTTGGATTTACCAGTCACTCTCATGATTATTGTACTTTCACGTCACGTAATACACATGGTGGGTGTGATGTTAACTTCCAGCTCTTCGTCTTTGGGAACTGGTGAGACCCCTGGAGCCCAGCAGATCTCTCAGTGCCTTAGCACTGGGGATGTGGGCCTGGAGCAGTACAGTGAAGCGGTTCTGCTGCTTAACTGTGCAAATTCAGTGAATGAGGGAAAGGCATAGAGCGATGAGAGACAGAGAGACAGCGAAGAGTGATTAGTGGTTTGCTTGGTCTGGGATTATGGCTGCTGTTCTCCATGAGCCCATTTCTAGGCACGAGCGAGAGGGGGTGATGATGCTCATTTGCCATGGGTTGTGGCACCTGTGCGGTTCTTACGGGGCGAGCCCTGGTCGCGATCCTGCCATCCAGACACCTGGGCTCCTCCTGGCTGGTCCTCGTTGTTCCATCCTTCCCATTATGGAATCCATTACACACAGTAACATCTTTGACCCAGCAGGGCTCTTTGTACCAAATGAGGCAAACTGTAGTTTATGGACAATTTACAGGATTCCCAGGGGACAATTTTAATAGTTTTTTTTTTTTTTTTTGCCTTATGTGCTGAGCTTTGACCCCAATTTCTGAGTCAGATGTCACTTCGCCAGAATGGTTAAGCTAATGATGAGAACGTGAACAGTCACGATGGCTGTCCTTCCCTGCTTGCTCAGCTCACCACCACGATGGGGACGTTTCATGGACACTTCATCTCACCACAGTTCTGTACATCAGATGTCATATTTTTGGTGCAATCATTTACACGAGGTATATATTTCATGGAGCATATTTTGGTGACACTTTTCACACGTACTGGTTCACATAACCAGCACTCTGATCAAGACACAGGGGGTGGCCATCCCCTCGGCAGGTTTTCCCACGTCCCTTCCTGGTCGACACTGTGCTCTGCCGAAGTGCCCACTCTTCTGACTTCTAAGACCAGTTTTTGACCTCGTGTCCTCGGATTTCATATCTACAGACTAATACAGCATATACCTTTCAGTGTCTGGCTCCTCTCATGCAACACTATATTTCTGACATTTATTTTCCTTGTTGCATCTAGCAGCAATTCATTTTGTTTTTTATTTAAAGATTTCATTTATTCATGGGAGACACAGAGAGGGGTGGAGACACGGGCAGAGGGAGAAGCAGGCTCCATGCGGGGAGCCCGATGCGGGACTCGATCTCGGAACCCCGGGATCGCGCCCTGGGCCGAAGGCAGATGCTCCACCATGGAGCCACCCAGGCGTCCCTGTCATTCGTTTCTTATTGCTGTGAAATACTTCATCGTATGAACGTGCTGCAGCGCATACACATACTATCCACCAGTTATTCTTTCCATTTTATAGATAATGTTGAAAACATGAAGAAAAGGGGCAGGAGGGCAGGTATGAGTTCGACCTGAGGTTTGCCCCGCCCCAAGGCCCTCAGCCGCCCGCTGATTTCCCGCTGCGGGGAGAAGCCTGTGCTGCACGGGAGCAGGTGCCTGCGGCCCCATGCGCGATGCTCCTTGGCGACAGGGCGCCAGAAGCGCACCCGGACCACCAAGCGCTCCTTCCCAGCTGCTTTTCTGCAGACGGAGCGGCCTTGGAAATTCAGGCACCTCCAGCCTAGTGGGCGAGGCGATCAGAAAGCCCGAGTCCCCGTTCCTGTATCCGGAGCCTCGATTCCTGAGTTTAACAGAAGCGGTATTACTTTGATGTTCGAATCGGGCCTTTGATCAAAAGCTTGCTGGTTCCCTCGTGTCTCTTAGAACAAGACAGTAGTTCTGTTGTGCTGGCGTGTGTTGTAACATTTTGGACAGCGGAAATGACATTTACATGAAACAGCCATCCTTGGGATGCGCGAGATAAGGCAATTTCAACAGCTCCTCGAAGAAGAGTCCCCAGCGTTGACTTTAAATCAAACAGAAGTAATAGCATGTCATCCCGGCTTCCCCTTCTCTACCTGGTGTTAATTAAAATCCTGATAACAGAACTCAGTCAACATCCATATGAGGAGGACCAAAGCACAGCTTAAAGAACGTGCAGATGAAAGTACAGTTAATCAGAATTAAAACAAAAACACCCCCACGCTCGCTCTTCGTTCTCATTTGGCTTCTACTGGACGAGATGATTAATAAGCAAAAGTAATTTCTAAGGGCCGCCCCCCCACCCTCGTTGTACTTTCCGAACTGAACCGTTTGAAATAATTGAACAATTACTTTGTGCAATGTTATCAAAGTTTATTAAATTGCTCCTGTCAGCTTTGTCCAATTACCAAATTCAGCTGATTTGCATATTGCAAAACAGAGCGGGGGCGGGGGTTCCCAGGGTAGAACCTGGTTGGCTTTGAGCACAGAGAAGTTGTAAAGTTCGTTTGATTTGAATCCTTTCCTCTCACAGATTAGGATGCTGAGGCCCGGAGGGGAGAGGGACCTGCCGAGGTGCACACGGGCCACGTGGAGGACAGGGCCCCGCTCCCCGGAGCCCCCACCTGCCTTAGCCCCAGTGGGCCGGCGCCTGCTTCCACGTTTCCGCAGGTCTCAGTTCCAATGTGGCCATAGCATGGAGCATGCTCTTAAAATGCAAATCCGTGCTGACGGGACAGGAAATAATACAGGCAGATTATTCCAGTGCAGTTTATTTTTTTAAAGATTTTTATTTATTTATTCGAGAGAGAGAGAGAGAGAGAGAGAGGCAGAGACACAGGCAGAGGGAGAAGCAGGCTCCACGCAGGGAGCCCAACATGGGACTCGATCCCGGGGCTCCAGGATCACACCCTGGGCGGAAGGCAGGAGCTAAACCACTGAGCCACCCGGGCTGCCCTCCAGTGCAGTTTAGTAGCTCAGGTTTAGTAGTTCAAAACCTTGGAGTTTTGAAGCAACAGGCTGAATGGTCCTAAATGAAACACTGTTCTTTCTTTGGGGGTGGAAAACTCACTTCCAGCACTTTCCACCTCCATCCTGGTCTCAGAATCCTCTTCCTAGATCTCATTTGGACCTTGTTTGTAACCTTTAAACTTTTATTCTGGGGAGTTACCCACATAGGCAAGAGCCCTATAATACACCCTCACATGGCCACCCACACCCCACCCAGCAACTGGGCTGTCCTGTCATTTCACACTTCCTTGTCCACTCACCCGTTTCAAAGCAAACCTTACATTTTGTCCTTGAAGTCTTCAGTGTGGACCTTGATTTTTTTTTTTTTGAAGGGTTTTTTTTTTTTTTTTGAAGGGTTTTATGTGTCAGTGAAATGTGTACTCTCTGAAACTTTTAAGTAATGAAACTTAAGGCCATTAGAAGGTGGCCTTTGACGTGGGAAGGTAGTCTTCATAACTTAAGGACATGAAAATACCAACAGAACTTGGAGTATGTTTTTATTCTGTAACACGCACGCAGCCTGAAAGGATGTGTTTTAGATTGCAATTTCTCCTTCTTCTTTTTGTTTATCTTTTTCCTCCTATTGGTTTTGGGTGAACACGCATCATTTGTGTAATAAGAAGACTAGGACCTGAGGGTTGAAGGCATTCGTAGAGACGGTGTGAGAGAGAGGAGCGGGAGCTGAACTCTGCTTCTTAGATTGTAGGAAGTTGTGCTGCGGGGAGGACTTGGCCTGTCAGGTGTGTGCAGGGCTCCTTAATCAGACTCAGTGGTAATAGGAGAGAAGATGATTAAGCTTTTCCGATGTGACGGATGTTTGATGAAGCACCCACTCCGGACCAGGCATTTGCTACTTGCTACGATTACAGTTATGCGGCCAGAAAGAAGGTAAACTCATCAGACCCTCACTACTCGAAGGTGGTCTGTGGATCCACCACCTGGGAGCTTGTTGAACATTCAGACTCTTAGGTTCCATCCCAGACTTACCGGATCTGTTTGTGAGAAGCGCCCAGGTGACTCAGAGGCACCTTAAGGTCCGAGAGGCACGGGTAGGGGCAGGATATCCTTGACTGCTGTTGATGTGGCTCATTTATTTCTGCTTTCCTAGCCTGGCATAGAGCACGTTCAGAGAGGGGGTGGTGGCAACGGTCCGGTGAACACTGCACGGGTGTGGGTGCGTTCATGGGATGCAGCCTTGTTGATCAAGTAAATCGATGAGTGTCTTCACAGACTGCTTCCATTCCAGCTCCAAGGAAGTGTCTGAAGACCAGGCCCAGCACACAATACACCTTTGCAATTGATCTCTTTATTCCTGAGCACCCAGACATCCTCTCGACACCCTATCTCTTCCAATAGGGACTCTGAAAAGATTGGTCCATGTTTTCCCTATTCTTTAAGGGCTCAGATGCCATGCCATCTCCTTCAGGGAGCCTTCCGAGAGTGCGCCAGCCTACAGAATCTCTTCCTTCTCTACACTTTGGCAGGGCCTGTTGTCTTTGCCAGTCACTGGTCCCTTCTTTTGTGAATCACCTCAGCTCCCCAAGCCTCGGTGTCCTTATCTTGTAAAACTGGAATCATAGTTCCTTCTTCACAGGGAATCTTTTTTTTTTTTTTAATTTTTATTTATTTATGGTAGTCACACACACAGAGAAAGAGAGAGAGAGAGAGAGAGAGAGGCAGAAACATAGGCAGAGGGAGAAGCAGGCTCCATGCACCGGGAGCCCGACGTGGGATTCGATCCCGGGTCTCCAGGATCGCGCCCTGGGCCAAAGGCAGGCGCTAAACCGCTGCGCCACCCAGGGAATCTTGTGTATAAATTGAGAAGTATATATAAAGCACTTAGGGCAATGTCTGCATAGCATATTCCAGAAATTTTTTCGACCCTATCGATATCAGAAAAACGTTGAGCTTCATGATAATTCTATGAGGCCAGTACTATTCTACTTCTTATTCTGCAGAGGAGGGGACAGAGACAAAGAGAGGTCAACTGACTTACCCAAGGTCACAGCAGTAAGTGAAGGGGAAACCAGAGATAAGCTCAGGTGTTCAGCTTGTACTACAAGCTCGTGTTTGTGTGTGTGTGTGCACGTGTGTGTGTGTGTGATAAGAACACTTAATACATTTTTACCCTCTTAGTACAATTTTAAGTGTACAATATAGTATTAACTACAGGCACAATGTTGTAGGCACATTTCTAGGACTTACTCATCTTGCTTAACCAAAACCTTATACCTGTTCAGTAGCAACTCTCTGCCCTCTCAGCCTCATGCCCCCCGGAAACTACCGTTCTGCTCTCTGCTTCTGTGAATCCGACAATCTTAGATGCCTCCTATCAGTGGAGTCATGCAATAAGTGTGTCCATCCATGACTGGCTTATTTCACTTAGCATCATGCCCTCGGGGCTCATCTCTGCATTTATGTGTGCTTGGAAACTGGAACTCTTGAGGGCTGTAGGTCAGAGTACGAAATGGTGCAGACACTCTGGGGAACAGTAAGGGGGCTTCTTAGAAAGTTCAAGATAGAAACACCACACGATCTAGCAATCTCACTTCTGAGTATTGAACTGAAATAATCGAAGTCAGGATCTCAAAGACATTTTTGCACCACTCTGTTCATTGCAGCGTTATTCACAACAGCCAAGACGTGGAAACCACCTGACTGTCCGTCAGTGGATGAGTGGATGATTGGTGGCTCCTCAGCCATGAGGCAGTAAAGGCGGCTATTTCTGTCCCCTTGTCCCCACTTCCCAGAGCCAAGCCCAATGACATGGCTGCATAAGTCAACACATTTGGTTGCCTGTTTTTCCTGTCAGTAGGCTTGCCTTTAGGTGCTGTGGTTTGGCTGGAATAGAGGCACCCTTTTCACCCCCACTGGCTGGCTGGGATGTCTTGGAACGAAAATGCACTGTGGTTTTCTGTGAGGAGCTGTGGGCTTCTTCAGGGCCTTCTCCAGCAGCAGACAGATGGCCCAAGCATCTTCCTGCCCACCCGGGGCCCTGGTGGTTTTTCCTGGTCACCATACCTGGTCAGCCGTGGAAGGAAGGACAGAGCACTGGGTTGGCAGTTAGGAGACCTGAGTCAGCACCCGCTCCTTGGTGTATGTGCATGTCATTCAGTGTCCCTGAGCCACATCTATGAAATGGGAGCCATAATAGCAACCTCACAGGGTGGTTCTGAGAGCTGGATGGGAGCAGGGAGAGGAAGACCTTCTAGACTCCTGATGTTGCAAGTGTAACCCACTGGGAGCTGAGGACATTGAGTGCAGAGACCACATGCAGTTACTGAGCATAACATTGAGTGTTCTTTCCTTTACCTGAAATTAGATCCCAAATAGAGTTCAAATAACTTGTCTCCATAATTATTTTAAATAACTACATACTATATCGTTGGCCTGATGCATTTCAATTACCTGGGCCATTTCTATTAGAAAATGATATACTGAACATGCTTAGGCATCTTTGCTCCTTTAGCTCATGACTTTGGATAAATTTATAGGACAGTGATTGTTGGGGAGAGAGGGAATCACATGCACACTGTTCTGATTCTCTGAGTGCATTTTCATATCGCTCTCTTATAACACTGTGCAATATGTACCATGCCTTCAGTAGCATTGGGTTGTTACCATTTAAAAATTAAGAGCAAAACCTGTGTTGGTAGGCAAAAAAACTCCCACAGCTCTGCTGAGTGCCTTTCACATACTGACAGCATTGTACTGATAACATCAAAGGGTAAGCAGTTTATTTTTCAATCTTCCTCCCAGCCTCTGTCCTCTCCCCACCCCCCAGATGTGAGCCCCATGAGGACAGTTGATGATCATCTTTCACAGCTGGAACCTAGTAGGTTTGCAATAATTATTTGTTGAAATCATCTCTTTTGTCTTGCTAAACACAGTGGTCACCTTACGGTGTTTTGAAATAGAGCTAACATTTGCTTTTGCCCTGGGTTGGTGAGCATTGGTTTCACATCAAGGCTCCGTTGGGCTCTGCGGAATTGTAGGAACAGCGTCTGGGGTTGGTCAGGGCACAGCTGCACCCCCAGAGGAGGGGCAGGTGAAGCCTCTCAGGCTGATGCTTTGCAGAGGAAACGAGGGCCCGTAACCCAGTGAACCGATGACAGATAACATCGTTGCCATCCGAGGCTCGCTGGTGCAGGCTGGGTGGGGGTGTGGGCCGCACGCACCGCCTGGCGGAGCCCAGGGCAGTCGGCCTTTTACAGAGACAGTGGCTGAGATACAACCTGATATCGTTGCAGTGAGGGAGGCTGTTTTCAAAGGAGGTTTTCAGAAACTTATTTGAAGCCGAGAACCAGTCTGAGCTACGTGCTCTGTTGACGAGAGAGCTGCGTGTAAGGAATGAATGCAGGGGCTGTGCTTCCGGGAGGCTGCCGGGCAGGTGGAGGCTGCCGCACAGGTGGAGGCCGCCGGGCAAGTGGAGGCCGCCAGGAGGATGCTCTGTTGGAGGCCATTCTGAAATGACAAAGAAGAGAGAGTTGGGATGTCACAGGGAGAGGAAAACAGTAACGCCAGCCAAGACGCAGCCAGACACCAGGAAACGGTGCTTTTTAAGTAATGAAACTTCATGCCACCATTAGAAGGTGGCCTTTGATGTGGGAAGGTAGTCCTCGTCCTTCAGCCCAAGGCCCTGGGCTCTTCATGTGTGCTCCAGCTGGACTTCTGCCGAAATCCCTTACGTGGTGGCCGCACCTCGGTCTCCCTCCCTGACTCTTCGTCTTCCCATCTGCTGCCCAGGATGAGTGGCCTTTTGAAGAGATTCATTTGCCCTCATCCCTTCTCCTTGGGAACGCCTCTGATTCTTCCCAGTCCTGTCCAGGAACCTGGCTGCTGTGGCATTCGAGGCTGTTCTCGTCCCAGCCGCGGTACTGCACCTCTGCTTCCTTCTCCTCAGGCTCCTGTGGGGGTTTCCTCTTCTCGGATCTGTGTGCTTCCGTGGAAGTGAGTCTGTCATCCTGGAGCCCCCTCCCTCCTCATCTACCCAGAGCATTTCCACCTATCCATCAACCCCCCCTGCTTTAAGGGACGCTCATCTGTCCCCGTTTCCATAAAAGTCGAGTTATTTAAGGAGACAAAGCTCTGATACCAGTGGGAGAAGAGCTGGAGAGAACTTCGCTGAAGGCAGATAAGAAGAAAAACAAAACTACTCAAACTGGACATAGATGCCCATTATGTGCTGGGCAACTCGGAGACCTGATCCTGTTTGGACATTTCAAGGACGCTAAGAAAAAGAGGGAACTGTGGGCCTCGAGTGGCCAGGGGACTTGCCTGAGGCCACCCAGTCAGCACGGGGCAGAGCTGGGCCTGGAGCACGTCTTTCAGACTCCCGGGCCCATGGACATCAAGCAGCATCCTCGGCCCTGAAAGTACTGCGTGGACGTATGGCTCATGCCTCCAGTGAGGATGGTGCTCTTTGCCTATGTGCTGGGAATGGGGAGCCTGAGACCCTAAGAAGTCCTGAGTCACCCCCAATATTGCAAGAAGCTGTTAGTCTAGTCAAGAGGCAGAGCTATGATAGAAAAACATTTCTACCTTTAGGGCTGGGAGGTGACATGTTCCTCGGCCAAACGTCAAGTGGCTGGAAGCTTCCGACACCTGAGGCATGTGGTCGCTGAGTCCTCTGGCTGAAGGTGGCCTCCTGAATCGACAGCCCGGGAAGGGGACAGCTGGTCCACTCCGTGGAGGCCTTCACACCTGCTCTCACCTCTGGCTCTCACCTCTTCTTCAGGCATGAGCTCGGGTGTTACTTCCTTGGGGAAGCCTTTCATGACCTTAGACCCCCTCGTGCACTCTGTGGTCTCCTCCGTGGCACTTGTTTCTACCGGAGTCAGGCTGGCAAGCCAACTGGAGGCCTGCTCTGTTTAATTCTCATCCTGCTGCTGCGCTGGGAGCGCTGCCGTCTGGAGCGTTATGGGCAGCCCCCCTCCATGCCTGGCGCATGACAGTCAGCACAGCCTCCAGACTCCATGTGTATATGAACCGGGCCGTGCTTGGCTGCATCCTTGCAGGGTACAGAGTAGATGCTCAGCGCCTTCTGGAAGGGAAAGGGCAGAGGGGCCGGGTCTGCTGGACTGTGCCACCAGGGGGCCACTTTGGGAGACTCGGGGAAAGTCCATTCCAGAAATGCTGAGGTCCTGGGGGGTCTGGGGGGGAGCACCTGTTTTCTCTCAGGAGGTCCCATAAAATGAGGAGCAGGGAAAAGGAGGGCACAGAAAAGGGGCTGCGGGGAACGGCATCCAGACCAGACACGGACTGTGATGATTGCTTGGACCTTTAGCCCTCTCTCTGGGGGCAAACAGGCATTTGGACAAAACAGCACTAAGGCTCTCGCACATGTAAGGTTGGCGATCAGGTGGGCAGGATGTGGTGAAGGGGAGCCCAAGCTGAGGGCTGGGGCCGGGGCTCTAGCCTTAGCTCTTCCAACTCACCTCCTGTGTGACCTTGGGAGCTCCAGTGTGCCCCCTGAAAATCAGGCACCTGGGGGAGACACATGCTAAGGCGCCTTCCACGGTCAAGATACTGGGCTTCGAGGCAGCCCAGAGGCCCCAGAGATCCTTGATCTGACCTCCCTGATGCCTTACGGTCTCCATACAGCCGGGTCCGATGGTCACTCATGTCCTCCTTCAGAGCTACAGTCTGCAAATTTGAAATACAGGCGGTTAGCTTAGCGTGGAAATGGGAATCCACACTCCAGTGAGAAGGGGAAGATGTGGTTGTGTCCCAACTCTATTGCAATCTGCTGTGCGACCGTGGATTAAACACCGCCCCCCCCCACCGAGTTTTTGGAGCTCCATTTGCAATGAGGAGGAAGTAGGTAACTAGGAGGGGCTCTTTCGGCTAAAGTAGCATTTGGTTTTGGGCGGCATGCAGAAATTCTAGCTCAGCACGGCCAAACACAAATGAAGCTGCACAGGCAGCCTTGTGAGAAGAGAGACCCCTACGGGACGGTGCCCGTTCCGTACCGCGGGGGCTGGACTCCAGGGTCCACCCAGACACGGCGCGGCTCTGCTACAGCATCTGGAGACAGATCTTTTCTTCAGGTTTAGTGAAGGCTTTGACATGATATGCTGAGTGTGCCCAAGTCTACACAGGCATGAGAACTGAATACAAATCTGAGTGTGAAGGACCCATTCCACCTTTATGGGATTCAAGAGACCCATAAATGTGCACCTGGGGTAGAGAGAGAAGCGATGACTCCGGCAACATTCCTCTTCTTTGAAGTTCTACAGATTCTTTATGTTCAACACAGTTCTTAGCACATTTGAATCACTCTGGAAATATTTATTAAACACCTGCTGTGCGTGCAAGCACGTTTTAGGATGCGAGGCTATAGTAGAGAACAGAGCAGGTAGAGATCTCTGCCCTGCAGAGTGTGCTTACTCTTGAGGGAGAGACAGACAGGAAGCCAGTAGACAGATTGGTGAGGTGATGGGTGATGACAGGTGTCATGGAGGACACTAGAGCAGGAAGGATAGCAGCGGTGTCCAGGGGAGCTGCTCTGAGGGGTGGCCGGGTGCATGAGGTGAGGGGAATGGAGGGAGAGAGGGAGCTGGGCAGGTATCTGGGAGGAGCATCTCTCTCTGCCTCTGGTTCTAAGGGGCCTCTGCTACCAAGCTGCTGGTCTCTATGTCTCAACTGCCCAAGAAGCCTTTAGCATTGGAAGCTCCATCTTTTGTGTCTTTCTACTGTGCAAATGCAGGGTGGCAGCTTTCTGCATCTCTCTCCAATCTGATCCTTTAGTCTTTGTGTTCTCTGAGGGCTGTGGTTGGCCTGAGACATAGGTGTGCTCTCTTGGCTGGGAGGGGATGGCTCTCTCTCTCTCTCTCTCTCTCTCTCTCTTTTTAAAGATTTTATGTATTCATTCATGAGAGATAGGGAGAGAGAGGCAGAGACACAGACAGAGGGAGAAGCAGGCTCCACGCAGGAGCCCGACGTGGGACTCGATCCCAGGACCCTGGAACCATGACCTCAGGCAAAGGCAGATGCCAGCCAGGTGCCCGGTAATGGCCATGTCTTGTCTATAGTCTGGGATGGAGCAGGTTCTCCGTGTGCAGAGACACGGATGCCTTGGCAGCCTTGAGCAACCCCATCTCACTCTCCCCGGGAGCAGCACTGTAGACCTTGATGACGGGTCACTTTGTGCCCAAAGCCACGAGGGCTGCCCAGTGATCTTTCTAAGTCATTAATGATCATTAAACGTTTGGGGGGTGGGGAGGGGATCCAATGCCAGACAAAATGGCCAGCACGGACTTACTGAGGCAGGGGATGGACTTTGGCACATGGACGAGGCCTTTTCTAGTCCGCACACCTGTTTGCTGAGAGGAGGACACTACAAATCATGGTGGGAACGCTCATCGGGAGAGGCGGCATCGCAAGTGCTAGGTATTTGGCTTTCATGTTTGTCAGTGATTCATGAAGTGATTATCAACATTTGAAACCACTTCATGAATCAACCAGGAGTTGGAAAAGATTTAACCATAATGAGCTCATTTCCATAGAAATAGGACCAGACTCACTGGTGGGTCAAATAGTTGCCGTGGCGTAGGCTTCACGCCCTCCCATCCTGCCACCTCCTCATTTCTGACAGGCTCATTTCAGGCCTCATTATCTTTCATCACTTTGCTCCCTAACCAAGAGCTGCCACAGCCAGGAACCTTGCAAGTGGTGGAAATAGAGTCCTTCGTAGTTCAGCGGGGAGGGGGGCATTACTTGGGGCCTGTTATGGGCTGAGCTGTGTCCCCTTCCACGCACAATTCATAGGTTGAGGTCTTACCCCCTAGGACCCCGGAATGTGCTGTACTTGAGATAGGGCTTCTAAAGAGGTAATTAGGGTCAGACAAGGTCCTATGGGTGGGTCCTAACTCAACATGACTGGTGTCCCCGTAAGAAGAGGAGATTAGGACATAAACACAAAGAAGAGAAACCACATGAAGACCCAGAGGCCCCAGGAGAAACCAACTCTACCAACACTTTGATCTCTGACTTCCTATTGCCAGAACCGCCAGGACACGATTTCTGTCGTTTAAGCCACTAGGTAGAAACTTTGTTATGGCGGCGGCGCCAGAGTGACACAGGGTCCTCAAATGCATGTCTCTCTTGGGAATCTTCTGTGCAACCAGGCTTTTTCGATGGGGTTCCATTGGCAAGGCGCCTAACCAGGGGGCCGCTGAATTCTTTCTCCTAAAGGGTTATTATCGCTGTCCCCCCACCCCCGGAGTTGGCTGCTCTGTGACACCGACACCTGCCAGGAACAAGGCCATGTGAGCGCCTCGGGCCGCCAGCGTCCTCCTTACGTACGGCCAGTCTCGCCATTGTCTTGGCTTCTTCCAAAAGAGCGGATCCTAAGTCAAAGACTGGGTACAGGAGGTTTCTCTGGAATAGGATCTCCAAGAAGCCGTGGGACGGGTGGGGCGGTGGGACAGCCCAGATACAGGGTGCTAGCAGGTGCCTTACTGCTGTGGAAGCTGTGGCTGTTCTCGCTGGGGGCCCGTAAGGAGTGTGTGGGACCCACCCTGGATCGGCCCCCAAGGGGCCAGGATGCAGAGGCCTTTACGCACCAACTCCTGCGCCCCACTGGTTGACGGTATTGTTGGAGGACACACCTCTCCTGCACCATGGGCTTTCCCATGGGCCAAGCGTGCGCTGGCAGCCAGAAGCGCCCTGGGGGGAGGGGCCGGACACGGCGGGGTGTATGGGAATCCGGGCAGGGGCCGCGGGGGCCGTGGGGGGCCATGGGGGGCCGCGGGCTCGGGCTGGTTCCGTACAGCCGGCTCCACCAGGGCCCTGCCTCTTCAGGCCTCTCTTCCCCCGGACTCCAGCAGGTTCTGCGGGCGCCCTCCCCAAATGCCAAGCACTTTTCCTCCCGGTCTGGCTGAGTTTTCAGCTCCTTTCCCGAGGCCTTGGCACCGCTGACGCCCAGCACCTGTTTCAGACGTGACACTTCAAAAGAGCCACTTCTGTTTCTTCGGACTCACCACGCACCACATGAAAGGCAGGGTCTGGCAGAAACCAGAATGAAGGGCTCTTCGGGAGCTTCCCTGTCCTGCGAGGGGGGGCTTTGTCTGGCGGCTCCCCGCGTGGCCCGCCCACGGCAGCCGGTGCAGAAGCAGTAGTTAGCGCGGCTCGGCGGCCGCATTGGCAAGTGGCGCCCTTCTGGGTTCCAATCCGCTGGCCCCTTTCAAGGAGGTTGTGCTATAATTTCGAGAGTCGGGAGCTCCCGGAATGGTTCAATAAGTGGTTTTTTTTTTTTTTTTTCAATAAGTGTTTTGATATGGCCTCTAAACGTCCAGATTTGGGGGCTGAGAGAAGTATTCCAAATGCCATTTGTGTCAAGAGTTAAGTCCATTCAATTTTCCCATCTGTGAAAAAGAAACCAAACCATGTCGGAAGTGGTGGTCGGAGTCCTGGTGCGGAGGGCCGGGCTTCGGGGCCTTGGTCGGGGACCACCGGACCGGGAGGAAGACAGACTTCTCGGAGACGGGGCCAAATATCAGGAAAGACAGAGCGAACTCGGACCACTAGGGTGTCGGATGGGTTCCCCAAGCAGAGCCCCCGCTGGACTCTTAATTCAGGTTTCCCCCAAGTCAGAGGCAGAGACAAGAACCCGGGTGCAGGTAGGAGGCAGGTAGGGGGCGGGGTTTATGTGGGAGGCGGTTCTAGGAAGCATGGTGAGGAGCAGAGAGAGCACCGTGGGGTGAGGGCAAAGCCAGTGAAGGGTGCACTATGCACAGGGTATCGTGAGGGTGCTGGGCCCAGGCCACGGAGGACTCCAGGAAGACCGATGTGGAGCGCTTTAGAATTCTTCGGGGGCCTGGGTGGCTCAGGTGACTAAGCGTCCAACTCGCGATTTTGGCTCAGGGGGGTCATGAGATCGATCCGTGTTGGGCTCTGGCTGGACAGGGAGCCTGCTGAAGATTCCCTCTCCCTTTCGCTCTGCCTCTGCCACAACCGGCCTCTCTCTCTCTCTCTCTCTCTCTCTATCAGGGAGAGAGAATGAATCATCCCACAGAGGATGGGGAGGCTGAGAATTTATTCCTCCAGTTCTGTTGCCCAGGAGTTGACGTGTGTCCCTGGGGCACTGCCTCCCATTCGCTTCTCATTGCTGTGGGGCAGCTAAGTGGTCTTCTGGGCGCCCGCTGGCTGTGGGATGCTGGTCCCCGCAGGGCCTGCCCGCTGCCCCTGTGCTGAGCCGGGAGCCTGAGAGGGTGGGGCCCGCGCATCACAAGCCTCTGTTAGGAACTCTTAGTTTGGAGGATTAAGGTCACTGCTGCTCCTCATCCATCATCCCTTTGAGCATTTATATTGTTGCATCTGCGCTTAAGGTTGGGGAGAGGGTGGGGGTCCCCATGCTCCCGTCTCCCTGGCTGCTCAGAGTCAGCGGGGCCGGCCACGAAGCTCACGCAGTTTCAAAGGACTCAGCAGCACGAGCGCCTTTCCCACGGGGACATCAGGCCCCGGGCCCTTCATCGTCACCGCACACTGGCCTAGACGTGGGCCTCCTGGAAGGGGCTTTGTCGTCCTGTCTCGGGCCGGGGAGGAGGTGTTCCCCCCATGGGATCATCTGCCTGGCAGCCTGGTTGTGGGCCGGCTCCCAGTTCGCAGAGGCCGGGGCTCCCGCTGCCCCGGGAAGGCGTCAGCCTTCCTGCTGCCAGGAGTCCCGCGGGGGCCGCAGCCGGGGCCGAGGAGCTGGGGGGACGGGCTAAGCCACAGGTCAGGAGCTGGCCGGGTGGCGGGCGCTATTCATGGCCGGAGAAGCCAGGCGGGGCAGGAGCGAGGGCCGTGGGGGCAGGTGGGCCCCAGCCTGCGTCCCTTCCCTCATGTGATGACGTCCCTTCCTTCAGACCTGGCAACTGTCTGTCCCCGAGAGGCCGTCGTCTCCGGCTGCCGGCCTTGCCATGATGTTCTCCGGGCTCCTGGTGGGGTGGGGGGGGGCTGTGGAAGGGCGCCCCATCCCTGACTGCAAACCTGGCTCCATCAGTCCCGGGCTTCCAGTTCCCTTTCTTCCTCCAGGTCTGTTCTCAAAGGCCACCTCCTCCGAGAGGCCCTCCCTGGTATCCTAGGTAAAACAAAACCTGCACCATCCCTCTCTAACCCTGACCTTGTTTTATGTTCTGCAAGGCTGTTATTGCCACCTGGCATTTAAATATTTGTGTTTAGTTATTCATCGCGTCTATGTTTCCCACCATATCGTAGGCCCTACGATGACAGAGGCTTCGCTATTTTGTTCATTGCTCTACTACTTAGTGCACAAAACAGTACCTGGCACATGGTAGGCTCCTGATAAATATTTTTTGAATGAATGAA
Organism: Canis lupus baileyi; assembly: GCF_048164855.1. Lineage (NCBI taxonomy): Eukaryota > Metazoa > Chordata > Mammalia > Carnivora > Canidae > Canis > Canis lupus. The sequence goes on along the minus strand of NC_132840.1, from coordinate 5,859,137 downwards.
TGAAATAAATCAACATCTCCACATTATGGTTGTGAAGAGGCCAAGCGTGAACACAGAGGACTTACTCAAGAACCCATCCCACCGGAAATAATAAGACCAACCCCCTTCTAGGATTTCTTTGAAACAGAAAAAGGCCCACACGAAACACCCACTGCACATTCATTTGATCAGCTGGACTTGCTACACCAGTGTGTCTAAGGTAATATTTTGTGGGATTTCACCCTGCATTTGAAAGCAAAACAATTCACATTTGAAAATCTCATTACCAGCATCTTCCCTCCAAATCCATTAACAGCGTGAGTGTTTCTGGCAACCGAGATCACCTCGGATTATAGTATGAAATGCAGCTCTGGGGAAAACTGTATGTTTCAAGATGTTTGTACCACTCAATTGTCAAATATTCACACGGTTATGATTCTCAAAGAAAGCACACAATGTAGGGAAATTGGTAACAAAATAAAAGCTCCGGGATGTATTGAGAGAAGGCGGCCAAAGGATTCCTCCCTGACATACCTAATCCCAGGGATGGGAAATTAAAAACCATTCCAGAATATCAATGCCTCACACGGAGGACGGCTGGCTTTTCATGAGTGCGGTTCCAGGTCCCATCTTGCATAGCAATCACGGACTTCTTTCCTGGACCCTCACGTCTCACTGCGACACCCTTTGTCCCTTCTCACAAGAAGGGCCCTCCTCTTCTCCCACCCAGACTCTCTGCATCAGCTAAACTCTGGTCACTGATGCCCACATCGGCATGGCTATCTTGACGCCATGAACTTGGGCGACGTCACAGACCATTAGTGCTGGAGAGGTTCTAAAGGATTGGAAAAAAAGCGTTGGGGTTCTGTAGTCAAATGAGTTTGGGGACTGCAGCATACACTGTCTTCCTCTTCCTCTGTGACGTTTCCAATTCCCAAGGACAAGTTCAAGATCCAGATGTGCTACAGTCAAGAGACCTGCATTGTCCGACATTAGCGGACTATGCAGCCCCTTAATTTGACCATATAAGTGATTCAAATTCTACAGAAAATTATTATACAAATTGAAATCTTCCCGTTTTCAACAGATGAGGAAACAAGGAACAGAGAAGCCACTCAGAGTCCTCCATCTCTTGGCTAGTTAGTGGCAGAGCCAGGAAGGACTGGACACCGGGGATCATGGTGCTCGGTTCAGGTCTCCTCTGCTGCCCTCCCTCATTTCACTTCAATTCAGCACAATTCCACCCCTGCCCTGTACCACCCTATGACTCCATCCCATCCCATCCATCATAGCCCATCCTACTTCATCCCATTCCATCCATTGTAGCCCATCCCAGTCCATCCTATCCCATCCATTGTAGCCCATTCTATTCCATCCCATCCCATCCATTGTAGCCCATACCAGTCCATCCCATCCCATCCATTGTAGCCCATCCTACTTCATCCCATCCCATCCATTGTAGCCCATCCTACTCCATCCTATCCCATCCTTCATAGCCCATCCTACTCCATCCCATCCCATCCTTCACAGCCCATCCTACTCCATCCCATCCCATCCCAGTCCATCCCATCCCATCCCAGTCCATCCCATCCCATCCATTGTAGCCCATCCTACTCCATCCCATCCCATCCTTCATAGCCTATCCCAGTCCATCTCATCCCATATATCCTGTGAGTATTTCTTGAGTACCTGCCATGCCCCGAGCTGTTCTTCATGCTGGGGATACACTGACCAGCTGGATAGGCAGGAGACTGAGCAATACAGAGCATGACTGCCCTCACACCGCTAAGTCTGATTTGCAATTCTCATCATTTTCTTCCCTTCTTCTCTCACTCTTTCTCTCTCCCTCCCCTCCTTCCTCCTCTCCCTCGTTCCAGATCATCCTTCACACTGAGTAAGACAAATGGCCCATAAACTCCCCCTAATTGCAGCACTCCCTAGGTAAGGACCCTAATTGGTTCCTTTTTGTCTCTCAGGATAGGTATGGTCAGTAGGACTGTGTGCTCCCTGACAGGAGGGCCTATGCTGGTCTCATTCACTCTGCTCAACAGATCACCTGGCTTGTAGTAGGGGCACAGGAGGTAACCATCCCATTGGTGAATGCTTGTCTGCCTCGTAAGATGTCCTTAGACCTTACACTCTTAACTCCTCTGCTCAGCCTGAAAACTTCCCTCCAGGCCACGTCACAGCCCTGATGGGCTCTCCACACAACCCCACACTCCTTTCCCTGTGACTTCCCTTCAACTGATTCCCAAGCAAGGGGACATAAGCATTCCAACACTTCCATGTTGATTCAGATCTCATATCCAGCTCAATTTCTCACCTCTTCTAGGAAGACTTCACTGGAATCCTTCCTCCTTCCTCCCTCCCTCCCTCCCTCCCTCCCTCCCTCCCTCCCTTCCTTCCTTCCTTCCTTCCTTCCTTCCTTCCTTCCTTCCTTCCTTCCTTCCTTCCTTTTTTCTTTCCCTGTTCTTCATTAAGCATTATGCTAGGTCCTATGAATACAAATATGAATCATGAGTAACCCCTGTCTTTGAGAATCTCATGGTCCAGTGGAGAAGACAGACAAGTAAATAATTATAATGCAATGTAATTTTGCGATGGCAGAGGTATGCATGAGCTGCCAGAGGTCTACGAATAGTCAAGTCACGTTGGTCAGAAAGGCCTCTAGAAGATTTACTAGGTGACCCTTGAAACACAATATAAAATAACTTGCTGGGGTTGGGGCAGAGTGTTAGATACAAGTAAGAGCTTCGAACCAACGATTTTATATCTTTTGAATCCCCCAGCTATGAGTGGGGACCTTATCATTAAATGTTATTTGGGTCAGACTCAGGTCAAGTGCCAGCTCTGTGATTTACTCTTAGGTTACTTAGCCTCAGTGCATAACGTGTGGAATCAGAGTATCCTTAGCACAGGGACTGGCACATAGTAGGTGCTCGGTAAATATATGCTGAACAAATGAATGAATATCTACCTAACAGGGTTCACTATCAGAGGTGTTTAAAGTTAAAGTGATAACATGCTTACCAGGTGTTAGTGCTTGACCTTTTTGCTTTGTTTTTCTCTTCTTCCTTAAGATATGTAGAGAGAAAACAAGATACTGGTTAAGACTTGAGAGGAACTGTGGTTTGGCTCTTCCCTCCCCAGAAGATTCTCTAACTTCCATTAGTTCTTCTTTCTTGCCCCTAACTTCAACCTTGGCTTTTCTATTTAAATATAGATTATCAGCTAAATGGAGCCTATTGTTCACTTCCTCTACCCTGAATTTTTTTTCCTGGGTAAAATGTACTCCATGCAGCAGCACAACTGTGGGCAATAACCCTTCTTAAAATTGCTAGGTGATCAGATTTTACTAAATCTGACTTTTTCTTCATTCTCCTGACCTCTTGCCCTGCATTAAAACAAAATCTTTCTGTGTCGCAGTCCCCCGTCAGTGGCCAGCCACTCCTCCGTGCGCTATCATTTCTCCTCTAATGAGTTTCTCCAATGAGCTCTGCTGCCCTGGCGGCCCCGAAGTAGAACCATATTTTAGGCATTCCCTTTGCCTCAGCAGAAACTGGGAGGGCACAGGTGGCAGAGGACAGTTGGCATTTATCAAGTAAATAGCTGTGCCGATTGCTGTGTCTGGTGTCTCACAACAAGCCGCACATTTAATCCTTATGGTGACCCTGGTTGTTCAAGAAATTCAAAGCTCAGGCTTCACCGCCCCCCCCTCCCCCGGGCCAATTAAATCAGAATCTCAGGGCGGGGGGCCTAGGCAGTGGTATTTTTTAAAAAGTGCTCTAAGCCATTCGGATAAGCAGAGTGAGTTTTTCCATCACAGCCTTACATAGGGCTGCCTCTCCAAAAGCATGTTTCAGAGAACTCTAGAAGCCATCCATAGAAATACCAGTTTGAGGATGGAAGGGAATGAGGCCACTGGCTGTGGTCAAAACTTTGTGTTCGGGAACAAATAGGTTCTCTAGGAAACAATCTTGTCAGTCAGGGATACTATCTGATCCTTTTGCCCAAACGTAGGGAACACGCAATGCTAACGGCAGTACCCAGGGGACATTGCATATGGTGACACAGAAGGGGAGTCTGACACGAATGGCTTTCCCATGGAAGGGAGAGTTTTTCACGTAGTGAAACATCCTAGGAGTTGTGTTCACGGTGTGAGGAGTCATCGTGGCCTCTTAGGATCTGCACTTAAGGTCCGTAATGGCAGAGGATCACAGGCAGGAGATTCAATCCAGGAAGACATTGGGTCCATTTCGCAAGTCCTATGTGAAAACATTTAACAAATTCCAACATTGCACGAAAAGAAAGAGCTTCTTCTAAGAAGTTGTTGGTCTCTGATGCCCTCCAAATGGACCTGGACCATCCTGACTTTGTTTCAGGATCATCTCCTGAGCTATGCATGCCCGAGGGTTCTACTAGTGCTTTGCTGGTGGAGGAATTTGAATTAATACCATACACTAGCGGTGGCGGCTCTTAGTTGTAGCTTGGTTGATGCATATTTGTTTGCATCAATCATAGACGAAACTATTTTAATGCTTTCCTTATTGTGGATTTAGCCATTTCCTGTCATTGTGTTATTAGTTAAAGGAATTTCCCCAGGTTTGTAAAGATGGTTGTTGAAGAATAGTAAGGCTAGCTGGATATGTGTCCCCGGTCTCCAACCTTCGATGGGAAAACTAGGCAAGTAGGGCCATTTCTCAGAATATAGGGGTGGGGGATATGCTTAGATTCTCTTGGGGAGAACCCCTAAAATAAGTGTGCCCCAGGCTGGTAGCCTTTAGGGTGCAAAAATCAGTGTGTTAAAGTCCATTATTAAATCACAGCAGAATTAACTGGCCGGGCATATAAATTGGTCCCAGAAAAAAAAGTAAAAATACCCTTTATTTCTCCCTAGAGGCATTTCCACTGCATAATGGAGTGATTAAGAGTGTGGACACTGGAAGCAGGCTTCTAGGGTTTGAATTCCAGCTCTGCCACTTACCCCCTGGGTGACCTTGGGCAAGTCCCTTCTCTCTGCCCCTTATTCCTATTCACTGAAATGCAGGTGACAGCAGTACCTGCAATCAGAATGTTGCTATGAGGACTAGATCTATTAATATTTGCAAAACACATAGAAGGGTGCCCAGCACAGAATAAATACTGATTATCTGTCTGTTAAATAAAGAAAAAAAAATGAAGTCCCCCCCAGTATTTCTCAAATTTCAACGTGCAGAGGAGTCACATGGGGATACTGTAGAAAGGCAGCCTCTATTTCAGTAGGTCTGGGGTAGGACCTGGGATTCTGTGTTTCTATCAAGCACCCAGGTAATGCTGCTGCTGAGTCCTCGCCCTGCTTTGGGCACTGAGGGGTCTCCACCCGTCAGCTGTATGTGTGTGGGCAAGAGTCAGGAGCCACTCAGCTGCCCTGTGTGACGTGCCTCAGCTCCCCAACAGCTGGGAGTGTTTGGAGGCGAACTCTCAGGGCCGACCTCTTGCACTTGGCATTGGAATATCCAGGCCTCGGTGCTCTTTTCATTCTCTCCCCCAGCCCCTGATGCTCCTGCTGGTCACTCCACACCCCGGTACACAGTGACATCCAGTCCACTGGCTTCTGAGTAAGGGACGGGGTGAAGGGCTGGGGATTGGGATCCGCCAGCAGGCCGCCGTGGAGACCCGTTCCTCTCTCCCACTGTGGATACGGGCCTCCGTGGGGGAAGCTTTTCCCGAGTTAGGAGGCAAAAATGGTTTGTCTCACCGGCTTGACTGCTTGAGCAAATGCTCTTCTCGTGATCCTTCCTGGGTCATTTTTTTTTTCTGTTTTTTTAATATAAATTTATTTTTTATTGGTGTTCAATTTGCCAACATACAGAATAACACCCAGTGCTCATCCCATCAAGTGCCCCCCTCAGTGCCCATCACCCAGTTACCCCAACCCCCCGCCAACCTCCCCTTCCACCCCCCCTAGTTCGTTTCCCAGAGTTAAGAGTCTCTCATGTTCTGTCTCCCTTTCTGATATTTCCCACTCATTCCTGGGTCATTTTCAAGCCGGCAGGGAAGGGGGTTGGAGGAAGGAGCAGCCGCTGCCCTCACCACCGAGAAAGATGGTTTAGCCCCTGCAGTCAATTAACATCTTGCTCATGGTTTTTTTTTTTTTTTTTCAAATTTTTTATTCATTTATGATAGTCACAGAGAGAGAGCGCGAGAGAGAGGCAGAGAGAGAAGCAGGCTCCATGCACCGGGAGCCCGACGTGGGATTCGGTCCCGGATCTCCAGGATCGCGCCCTGGGCCAAAGGCAGGCGCCAAACCGCTGCGCCACCCAGGGATCCCTTGCTCATGGTTTTGAACGTGTGTTCTCCGGCTAGTCCCAGGGCGCTGTGGACCTGATGAGCTGATGAGCTTCCCGGGCTGCCCCTGCACACGGGTTTGGGGAAATGAGAGCCCGAAGTGTGCAGGAGACCCAGGTTGTGAGGTGAAGCCCGCGAGGGGCCAGGGCCAATCGGAGGGTGATTCCCCGCGGCCGTTGTGTTGACCGCTGCAGGTCGCACGCGCTGGCTCCATGTGGGGTTCTCTGGCCACCAGGTGCCCACGCCCCGGCAGGTGCCCCCGGCAGGTGCCCGCGCCGCTTGCTAGGGGGCAGGACGGGTGGTGGCCTTACACGCTTCGCAAGAGCATTGTCCACGCACTGCAAAGGTGGCACATTTCTCCACGTGAGCATGCCTGAAAGGAGGAGGAATTGCTTCCAGCAAATCATTAATAACACTGAAAAATGAGTCATTAGCAAAACAAATTTTTACAGAAAATAAATATCTCACTGCGACATGGTGCCTGTCCCCGCTGCCCGCCTGCTGCTAATCACTGCCTAAGTGCGCCCCGTTTTTTTCTCAGGCCCTTCCTCTAGGCCTTTCCCCCATTTCCTCTCCTCCTCTAGGAAAGCGTGAGCTCCTTCTCTTTTTAATTGACATATAATTAATATACGGTGAAATGCACAAATCTTAAGGGTACAGTTTAGTGAGTTTGCTCAAATGCGTATGGCCACGTAACCCACATCTCTGTCAAGACGCAGAAGCTTCCATCACCCCAAAGACGTTGTTTCTCCTGCTCTCTCCTCCCAACAACCCCCCCCTCCCCCCAGGAAAACACTGCTCTGATTTCTTTCAATGGAAGTTAATTTTGCCTTTTCTAGAACTCTGTATAAGTCGAATTGCACAGGATGTGTTCTCTGGTGCCTGGCGGGTTTTGTCTTTTTTTTTTTTTTTGGAGGAATATCTTTGAGGCTCATTTGCGTTGCTGCACGTGTCAGTAATTCCTTCCTCTTTTTTGCTGAGTAACACTCTGTTGTGTGTTTAGAACGTAATTGTTATCCCCTCGCTTGTTGAAGGCCATCGGCTGTGAGGTTGCGAGGTCGTTTCCAGCCTGGGGCTATTAGGAATAATGCTTGGAGCTAATCTCCTTTTGCATTTCTGCCTGGATGATTTGCAAGCTCCCAAGGACAGGGGTGGGGGTGAGATGGAACCACCACTGTCACACTGAGAAAATGGGAGTCTTCTTGTGCAAGTGTCACCGTACACATGTGTTGATGTCTTTTGGGTAAATACAAAGAAGTGGAATTTCTGGATCATAGGGTAGGTGACTGCTCTCCTTTATGGGAAACTGCCAGACAGAGTTCCAAAGTGGCCACACCATGTCTGCTCTCCTGGAGTTCCCGTTGCTCCACATCTTTACCAGCATTTGCTGTTGTGAGTCTCCAGCATTTGATGCTGCCTATGTTTTTTTTTTTTTAAGATTTTTATTTATTTAATTTGAGAGAAAGAGAGAAAGCGAGGATGGGGCAAGGCAGAGGCAGAGTGAGAGAGAATCTCGAGCAGACTCTCCGCCGAGTGAGGAGCCAGACACGGGCTCAATCTCAAGACACTGAGATCATGGCCTGAACCAGAACCAAGAGTTGGACGCTTAACCAACTGGGCCACCCGGGCGCGCCTGGCACTGTGAGTCTTTCAACCGTCAGCTTCATGAAAGGCAGGTCAGTTCTAATGTGTGTATGTAGTCGTATCTTGTGTTGGTTTTAATTTGCACTTCTCTGTTGACGAATACCATGGATCCCTTTCTCCGTGTGCTTACCAACCCTTCACACATACTCTTGAACTGCCTGTTCAAGCCTTTTAACTCATTTTAGGAATGGGGTTGTCTTTTTATGATTGGGGTTTGAGGAGTTCTTGATGTATTTTGGATCCAAAGGATTGTCAGATATGTTTTGTGAGTATCTTCACTTGGGTCGAGCCTGATTTACTCTTTTTTTTTAGTGATACCATTTAAGAGATCTTAAAAAAAATTTGACAGTCTAATGTAGCAAATTTCCCCCTTATGATTAGTGCGATCTCATTCCTGTTTAAGAAATCTGTCTTCTTCAAGGTTGCAAAGCTATTCTCCTGTGGTTTCTGATGGCAGCTTTATTGTTACAAGCTTTTATGTTGATCTGTGTGATCCATGTTGACTTGATATTTGTGTATGGTGTGAGGCATGAGGTGAAATTCATTGCTTCTCCTCGTAGAGAGGTGTTTATTCCAGTACAATTTATTGAGCCAACAATCCTTTCCCCTATTGAATTGCTTAGGTTCTTTGACTGAAAAAAAAAATCAATTGGTTATATAAGCATGGATCTTTCTGGACTCTTATGTTCCATTGATGTATGTACCTTTCATTACCGTACACATGCACAAGACACATGTACCACGGTGTCTTGATTACCATAGCTTTACAGGTCTTGAAAGCTGCTGGCGTAGGTCTTTAATATCTTATTCTTTTTCATGATTCTTGGGCTTTTCTCAGTTCTCTGCATTTCCATTTTCAAATTACCAACTGCTACAAATAAAACCTAAGATTTTCTGAAATTGAGCTTTACACACGCAGATCTTGAGGATATAGTTAAGTGAGTTTTGATGAACTTACATACCCATGTAAATATTCTTCTCCAGACATTTCAGTAACCCCAGAAAGTGTCATTTTGCCCCTTCCTAGTCATTCTGCCCCCAAGAAAGAACTGCCATCCTGATTTCTGTCCCCCAAGGTTAGTTTGGCCTGTTCTAGAACTTCCTGTAAATGGAAGCAAGCAGCGTGTGCTTTTGTGTGAGTGCCTTTTTTGTCAGCATAATACTTTGGAATGATCTATCAGTGGTTTGTTCATTTTTATTGTGGAGTATTAGTATTATTTTGCCGTATGAACACATCATAGTTTGGTCATCATTTTACCTCCTTTTTTAAAAAAAAGATATATTTATTTATTTTAGAGCACAAGTGGGAGGGAAAGGGAGAGAATCTCAAGCAGACTCCATGCTAAGCACAGAGCCCAACATGGGGCTCAATCTCAAGACCCTGAAATCATGACCTGAGCTGAAACCACTCAACTGACTGAGCCAGCCAAGTGCCTCTCTATTTTTTTTTTTTTAAGATTTGTTTATTTTAGATAGCAAGAGAGCAAGTGGGAGGCAGGGGGAGAGGGAGAAAATCTCTAGCAGACTTTCCACTGAGTGTGGAACCTAGCACCAGACTCTTCTCATGACCCTGAGATGGTGACCTGAGCCTATATCAAGAGTCCGACGCTCAAGGGATCCCTGGGTGGCTCAGCGGTTTAGTGCCTGCCTTTGGCCCAGGGTGGGATCTTGGAGTCCCGGGATCAAGTCCCACGTTGGGCTCCCTGCATGGAGCCTGCTTCTCCCTCTGCCTGTGTGTCTGCCTGTCTCTCATAAATAAATAAATAAATAAATAAATAAATAAATAAATAAATAAATAAATAAATAAAATCTTTAGGAAAAAAAAAGAGTCCAACGTTCAACCGATTGAGCCACTTAGGAGCTCCTCCTCTAACTTCTTCATGGACACTTGGGCTGCTGTTTTTGGCTGTTAGGAATGAAGCTGCTATGAGTATGTTTGTAAAAGTCTTTTTATGGATACCTGCTTTCATCTTACTTGGGTGAATATCTCCGAATGAAATTACTGGTTCTAGACTGAATGTACGTTTAACTCTTTAGTAAACTGCCAGAACTCTTTACAGAATGGTCTAATATTTGACAATCCCACTAGCCATGTGTAGGAATTCTGGGTGTTGTACATGTTCAAAAAAGTTTGGAGTTCATTTTTAGTCATTTTGTAGGCCTTTCATGGAATCTCATTGCAGATTTAATGTGCGATTCTCTGGTGACTAAAGATGTTAAGTTTTCACATACATCTGTCTTTTGCAAAATGTCTGTTCAAATCTTTTGCCCATTTTGATTGGGCTGTTTATTATTTATCAAAGTTACACATATATAAGTTTTATAAGATATATTTATATATGTTAGGTATGATAGCATATGCTGATCTAAATAAATATATATGAGATGCATGTCCTTGGTCAGATATTTGTTATATTTTTTTCCCAGTTTGTGGCTTTCTTATTCATTTTCTTAAGAGTCTTTTGATAAGCAGAAATATATTTTTTAAGATTTTATTTATTTATTTATTTGAGAGTGGGTGAGAGAGGGGGAGGAGCACAGGGAGAGGGGGGGACAAGCAGACTCCATGCTGAGCGTGGGACTGATTCCATGACCCCAAGATCATGACCTGAGCCAAAATCAAGGGTTGGACATTCACTGAATACCCAGAGATATTTTTTAAAAAAAGCATTTTGATAAAGTTCAACTTTTCAATTTTCTTATGGTTGCCAACTTCTGTATCTAGGAAATTATATGTAGCGCAAGCTCAGAAAAAGACTATTTTTTTCCCTAGACATTCTATAATTGTAGCTTTTATGGTTAGGTCTCAGTATCCTATTACCTTGATAAATTCACTTATTAGCTGTATTTTTCTTTGCCTTTAGATTATCTAGAATAGTCTATGTACATTATTATGTCGGCTGCAAATAAAAGAAGCTTTACTTCTCTAAGTCCATCTTAACATGCCTTTCATTTCTTTTTCTTACTGTGCTGACTAGAGCCTATAGTACAGTGGTGAATAGAAGTGGTGGGAGTGGACATCCCAGCCTTTGTCCTGATGGGAGTGGGAAAGCATTACGTATCATGTTAGTTGTAAACTTCTCATAGATAATAGTTATTTATATAGGGAGATTTTTTTCTCTTCCTTGTTTGTGAGAATCCTTCCTCCACCCCAGCCAATCATTAATTATCAAAAGCTTTTTTTCTGGGAATGCCTGGGTGGCTCAGTGGTTGAGTGTCTGTCTGCCTTTGGCTCAGGGCGTGATCCCGTGTGTCCTGGGATTGAGTCCTACATCGGGCTCCCTGCAGAGAGCCTGCTTCTCCCTCTGCCCGTGTCTCTGCCTCTCTCTGTATGTCTCTCACGAATAAATAAATTCTTTAAAAAAAAAAAAAAGGCTTTTTTTGGGTACCTGTTGAGATTATTATAGTCTCCTCCCTCTTATTCTATAAATGTGACAAATTTGATTGATCTTTAAATGTTAGCCAACCTTTGCGATCCTGTGATAAATCCCACTTGATAATGTTCTATTGTGTTTTATAAGATAGTGTTGGGTTTGATTTTGCTCATATTACCTTAAGGACTTTTCATGAGGACTGTTCTTAGATGATAGTTCATGAGGAATACTGGCCTCAACTCTTCTTGTTATGTTTTTATTTGGTTGTGATGTCAGGTTTACTAGCCTTACACAATGAGGCTAGAATTCTTTTCCCATCCTCCAGTTTTTGGAAAGTTCTTGTGTAGGATTGGTATTACCTCTTCCTTTAATATCTGTTAAAACTCACCAGGAAAATCATCGAGGAGTTTTCTCTGTGGAAAGGTACTTAATAACAAATTAACTTTCTGTAATAGATCTATGGCTATTCAGATTCTCTACTTTTTGAGTCAATATTGGTAATCTGTGTATTTCCAGGAATTTGTTCATCTCATGTAAGTTTTTGAATTATGGAAAAAGAGTTGTTTTCTCCTTATTTTAATGTTTTGTCATTATTTTAATATAAATAGGATCTGTAGAAATATATCCTCTTTCATTCTTGGTAGCGATCACTTGTGTTTCATTCTCTTGATCAATCTAGCTGGCGTTTTATCAACTTTATTAAAATTTTCAAAGAAACTACCTTGTCACCTTTTTTTCATTATTTTTGACTGTTTTCTCTTTCATTCTTTTCCCTTTATTTCTTCTGCATACTTTGAGTTTAATTTCTTTACTTAAAAAAAAAAAAGGTTTATCTTATTTATTTTAGAGGGGAGGTGCAGAGGGAGAGAGAGAGAGAGAGAGAGAGAATTTCAGCAGGCACCATCGGTCTCACAACCCTGAGATCATGACCTGACCTGAAATCAAGAGTCAGATGTTTAACGTACTAAGCCACCCAGGTGTCCCTAACTTCTTTACTTATACTTTTAAGTTGAACTTAATTATATTTTTTTCCCTTTTAAAACTTGCTTCTAAGCACTGCTTTAGCTGCATTCCACAAATCTCGGTATGCTGTGTTTTTGTTTTTTTCCAGTTAAAAATCTTTTCTAATTCTCTTTTTAATTTCTTCTTTGATTTATGGGTTATTTAGAAGCATGTTGCTTAATTTCCCATATTTATGGATTTCCCTGAAAACTCATTATTCATCACAAATTCAATTCAATTTTATCAGAAAACTCTAAGTTTCAAATCCTTTTAAATTTGAGATTTGTTTTATGGCTCAGAATATGGTCCATCTTGGTGAATATTCCATGCGTACTTGGATGGACTATTAACTTAGATGAGTTGGTTATAGTGTTATTCAGATTATATATATATAGTTTATATAAATAAATATATATATATATATAGTTGTCGGTGTTTGTTTATTTACTTGTTGCTGTAGACTAAATGTTCATGCCCTGCCCTCATTCACATGTTGAAATCTTAATTTAGTATAATTAGTTATACTAAGGGTGGGGCTTTTGGGAGATAATTAGATCATGAGGATGGAGCCCTTGTGATGGGATCAGTGTCCTTATGAAAAAGACCTGAGAGTGCTCCCTTTCCCTTTTGCCATGTGACGACACAGCAAAGACTGATCTCTATGAACCATACACCAAATCTTTGGGTGCCTTTACCTTGGCTTCCTAGCCTCAAACGATGAGAAATAAATTTTCGTTGTTTATAAGTATCCGAGTTTAGGATCCTCTGTTACGGCTGCCTGAATGGGCTAAAGTGTTTGGTCTTTCAAGAACTGACATAAATTTAGAATAACATTTTAATATTTGTCATATCTCCTATTCTGTCAATTTTTGCTTCAGTTACATGCAATATGGGTATTATGTCCTCTTAATTAATCGACACTTTTGTCATGAAATGATCCTCTTTACATTTGGCAGTAGTGTCTTGAGGTCTCCATTGTCTGATATTAACACAGCTACTCTAGCTTTCTTATAATTAGTGTTTGCAGGGGTATCTTTATTCATCTTTTTACTTCTAATCTATTTGTACACCTGGGCACATGATAAAGCTGGGTCTTGTTTTTCATCCAGTCTAACGAATGGTCTCTTTTAAGTAGAGTATTTAGTTTACACTTAATTATTGATGTGGTTGGATTTAGGTCTATCTCGTTGTTAATTTTCTTGCCTCCTTTTGTATTAATTGACCATATTTCAGCAATTCATTATATCTCCTCAATTGGTTTAGTAGCTATAATTCTTTGTCCTGTATCTTTAGTGGGTTCTCTGGGTTTACAATGTATGTCCTTATAAGAATGTTCCCTTAATAATTCGCCAGTTCACATTTACTGTGAGAACCATATAGCAAATAGGGCTACTGTCTCCTCCTGCCTTTTGCTGTTGTGTTTCCATATTTTACATCTGTGTGTTAGAAAGATTGTTACTATTTTATTTAAATGATGAATCCTCTTTTGAAAGTTAAGAAATGAGAGGAAAATTGTTCTTGTTTACTCAAATCACTTCTGTTTGTGGTACTCTTCAATCCTTTGTGAAAATGGGAATTTCAGTATGTATCATATTTCTTCTTTACAAATAACGTCCTTCAACATTTCTGATGGATGTTACTGGTTTCCTAGCTCAGATTTTTTTTTTATTTAGTTTTGTCTTCTTAAAATTTCTTTGTTTTGCCCTCATTTATAAGGATATTTGCTCTGAATATAGAATTATAGATGAACATGTTTTATTTCCAGCACTTTAAAGACATTGTTCTATTTTCTGGGTTGCATTATTTCCAGTGAAAAGTTGAGGTAAATTATTACTGTTTTTCTCCTCTGTGTTATATTTGCCTTCTGGTTTCTTTGAAGATTTTTGTCTTTGATTTATCACAATTTAATTATCATAAATCATAGTGCATTTTTATCATTGTTGAGGTTGATTCGCTTCTTGATTTGCTTCTTATAATCTGAGTTAATGTGCATTCATCAAAGTTGGCAAATATCCAGCCAATTTTTCCCTCCAAATATTTTCCCCTATTCCAGTCTCTCTTTTCTCCTTTTGGGACTCTTAATTTCACGTGTATTAGACTATTTGATACTATCTCACGGTTGAGACTATTTATTTGCTCTAGCCATTTTTCCCCATTATGTTCCAGTTTAGATACTTTGTATTGCCTCAATACAGGTTTATTTATCTCTGCTTCTGCAGGATCTCATCTACTGCTTAGCTCATTCAATGGATTTTAGAAATTTCAGATACTATATTTTTTATTTTCAGAATTTCCATTTGATTTGTAAAAAATTTTTTTTTAGAGATGTTCATCAGAAAGAGGATATAGAAGGTACTCCTATACCCCTCCACCCCTACAGTTACTAGCACCCTGCAAAAATTGGCACAATTGTTACAATTGATGCGTCTGTATTGAGACCTTATTTTTAACTAAGTCTCCAGTTTATACTAGAGTTCCTATTGTGTGGTTCTGTGGGTTTTAACAAAATCCTAATGGGCATGTATCCACTTCTGTAGTATCCTACAGAGTAGTCTCACCACCTTAGTATCCCTGTGCCCCGCATACTCAACCTTTCCTTTCTCCCATCTTCCAAGCACCTGACAACCATTTATTTATTGTTTGTTTATTTCTGTCTCCATAGTTTTATCTTTTCTAGAATGTCATGTGGTTGGAGTCACACAGTATTGAGCCTTTTCAGACTGGCTTCTTTCACTTAGACATTGTGGAATCTTAAATGTATGTTGCTTTTTGTGGCTCAATAGCAGGTAGCTTCTTATTCCTGCAAGATGTTCCATTGTCTAGATGGACCACATTCCTTCATTCACCTATTGAAGGCCATCTTGGTTGCTTCCAAGTTTTGACAATGATGAATAAAGCTGCAAAAAACAGGTGCAGATTTTGATTTAGACCTGTTTTCAAATCCTTTGGGTAAATAAATACCAAGGAGCATGATTTCCAGATCATATGGTAAGCCTGTTTAGCTTTGTCAGAAAACACCCAATTGTTTCTCAAGTGGCTGTACCATTTTGCATTCCCACTGGTGATGAATGAAAGTTTCTGCTGCTCCACATCTTCATTAGCATTTGGTATTCTCAATGTTTTGGATTTTAGCCATACTAATAGATGTGCGGTGCTGGTTTTTTTTCCCCCCACCACAGCTTTCATTATTCAATTGAAATTTTCTACTTGGTCTCTCCATGTTCTTGTTTTCCTTGAGTCCTTCAACTTGAAATATTTAAAAAGCTTTGTCTGCGAATTCTATCCTGTCTTTTCTGAGTCTGTTTCTCTTGACTTTTTTTCCTCTGGCTCTACATCTCATTTTCTGCTACTTTGCATATCTAGATGTCTATTTTTTTTAATTGTACGCTGAACTTGATAGATGTGAAGTTCTTGGATATCTAGATTTTGATGTCATCTTTGCTCTACAGTGTTCTCTGTTGTTCCAGGAGAAAGTTAACTTCCTTGTAGATCTCTTACGTAGCTCATTAGTGGCTTTTTAAAAAGGACTAGATTAGCCCATTTCAAAGGTATAGACCTTCTGGTCTCTACTGAATGCCCATGGTGTTGAACACATGGTTGGGACACAGAGTCTCTCGGCCCCCTGAGCACTCTCGGAGTTCAGTTCATAGTTCCCCAGAAATTATTGTGTCCCTGGCTAGCTGCTCATTGCCTGGCCTCCCGAGTCCTTCCCTCAACATTTAGACCTTAGGATGCAGCCAAAGACTAAAGAGGACTCCTGTGCAAATTTCTGGAGCTTCTGGCTTGTGATAACTTTCTCTCCAGTATCTGCCCCATAAATTCCAAATACCTCGGTAGTATCCTGGTACTTAATTCTTTAGCCTAAAATGATACTCTAACACTTGTTAAGTAGCATTAACTAGCACACACCTGGGGCTCTGTTGGGAACTTTTATCTCCCATTGTGGAGTAGGCCTTACCATCACCCCATTGTCGGGTGAGGAAACAGAGGCCCAGGTGGGGTAAGGGAGTTGCCTGGCACCTCTGCGCCGCTGAGGGGTGACTTTCTGACTCCAAATCTCTGCGTATCTAGATTTTACTGTAGTTTCAATTGTACTTGTACATTTTCAAACCAACTTCTCAGGGCTCTAAGAGTATGAGAAGGAGGTTGGGTGAATGGAGACCTGTCCCATCCCAGCCAACCTCACCTACCTGTCTGCTGTTAGAAGAAGGGCAGACCTACTTTTTAAATGTTGACGTTGTGAGTGATAGTGTACAAACTATCTTAAAGGAATTTCTGCAGCAAGCAAACACATCAACAAGTCTGTGAGCATCTCTTGTGCCACACTTGGCATTAATTTGCCCTTTCCCATTACTGTTTCCCTCTAAGATGAAGAAGAAACCAAGGAAGAATGGACAAGAATGTCCCTCTGCAGTCCCCTGCTTCCCAGTCTGTGATGTTGCAGGAAGTGTACTCATTCAGCTTGGATCTTTTCCCTACCCCAAAGCCTAAGGTTGTCCTGAGTTTCCTGGAACATCCATGGCCTCCTTTGCAAAGTCTGCACAGTTGGGAAAAGAATACTTTGCATGGTTGTGTTTTCAATGAACAGATGTAAAAAGCCTGGCCCCACGTGATCCGCAGCCTCTAAATGGCCCCCACAACTGCCCCCACCCCCGTTCTGCTGTTTGTGCCCTGGTGTCATCCCCTCGTCTTCAGTATAGACCAGACTTAGTGATTTGCTTCGAATAAATATGGCAGAGGTGATGGGATATCACCTCAAGATAAGGTTACAAAAAGACTCTGGCTTCCTTCTCGGGCACCCCCATAGTCTCTGTGATTTGGTGGCTCTGAGGGAAGCCAGCTGCCATGTTATGAGCTGTCCTACGAAGAGGCCCATGTGGCAAGAAGCTGATGTGCCGCGGTACTGACCTTGGAACTAGATCCCCCACCCCCACCCCCGCTTCGAGCCTGCAGACCCTGCCCAGACCTTCAGTGCAGTCTGTGCAAGACTGAGCCAGAGGCCCCAGCCCAGCCACGCCTGGCTTCCTGACCTTCCGAACCTGAAAATGAAATGTGACTAAGCTGATAAATTCTGGGATAATTTGTTGTTAGCAGTAGATTAAAACAAATATGGGTAATTTGTTATTAGCAATAGATGGAGAATACAAAGTATCTGGCACGTAGCTAAAGCTCTGTTAGTAAGCGGTCCCCCCTCCCTGGCTTTCTGGCTTTCCAGAAGCATCCCTGGAGAACGGTGGCTTCTGCTGTGGCCTGGCGGCTGCTCTGCGGCCTGGGGATCCCCGGGACCCCAGCTGGGTCTGAAGTGGGACTTGCCACCGCGAGCTTTCCAAGCTTTCCTTCCTTTTCTCTAATAAATACGCTATTTGGATGTGGCGAGAAGGGAAAGCTAATCGTCATCGCCCCCCGCGTCGGGCTCTACTGCACAGCCTCGGGCCCAGCAGCGGATACGGGGCGGGGAGGGGGGCGAAGCCGAGAAAGGGCGGCAGGTGCCGCGGGCCTCCTGGACAAGCACCGAGGGATGTGGGGGTGCGGGCGCGTGTGTGTGTGTGTGTGTGTGTGCACGTGTGTGTGCGTGTGTATGTGTGTGTGCATGTGCGCATTTCCGTTTCCTTCTCCCTTCCAGTCTCTGGCTGGCTGTAAAATGAAGTCTCTTCCCTTGGGATCACTTGGAACCTTTATCCCTTTTCAGATACAGATTCTCAGCTTTCAAATTTTCCCCGCTTTTCCAAGTTATGAATCAATAGCTCGCCCGAGATGCCTGAAATCTTCAGGGTATTGTTCATTTGATACAACATCCCTCCCTTGGTGATGCAGACACTCGTGGAATTTCTGGGGTCGGCCCGCCAGGAATGCATTTTATTTGCTTACTCTGGGAACTGAAGAAAGTCAGTCTCAGATCTACCGTGAGAGATGACTGAGGGCCGGTGCCCTATTTTCCTTTTTTTTTTTTTTTTTTTGTTTCCCCTTGTGAAATCTCCAGTGGGGTATAAGAATCCCCACTAGATATTTGCTGGTCCCTGGCACCTGTTCCAAGGGCGGAGGAGCAGTTTCACTGTTTTAAAAAACATCGTTTATGTAACATGATCGAGGTTGAAGAATGAACTACAGCGTGGGAGGAGATGCTGGAAGGATGTGGTCCGTCCGTCCATCCATCCATCCATCCATCCGTCCATCCGTCCAGGGCTCTCAGTCTGCGTGTGCAGTGCTGCAGGGGCCGGAGGCTTGGCAGTATCCCGGGAAGGCCCGGCGGGAGGCAGGAGGGAGAAGGACATGTGCGGGTGCGGGTGTGGGGGTGCGTGTGTCCTACACACGAATGGGAGGCTGCAGCTGGACTTGGCCCCGGGCCTTCTCCGCAGCATCCCACGGGCCGGGAGCTCGGTGCCTGGACCGACCGTGTACGTCAGCAGCCCGCCCCGGGGCACTGCCACCGACTGTACCGCCGCTCACCTCCTGGGGCCGGTCAGTGCCCGGCTCGCTCATCGGCTGCCCTCGGTCCTCCGGCGGCGCCCGGCCCCGGCGTACGCACTTGCTCCATAGTAGTTGAACGCTCAATAAGTCAGAAGCGGCCTGGTCAGATTGTCTGAGAATTTACTCTAAGAGGGTGCTGAAGGGACGCCTGGGTGGCTCAGTGGGTGAGCGTCTGCCTTAGGCTCAGGATGTGACCCTGGGGTCCCGGGATCGAGTCCCGCGTCGGGCTCCCGGCGAGGAGCCTGCTTCTCCCTCTGCCTGTGTCTCTGCCCCTCTCTCTGTGTCTCTCATGAATAAATAAAATAAAATCTTAAAAAAAAAAATACAATGGTGCTGAGGAGCATGTTCCCAACAGATCATGGTGTCCTCTTAAGGAGGACTCTTGGGAGCATGAACTTTTTTGTTTAATTTTTTTTTTAAAGATTATATTTATTTACTTATTTGACGGCGACAGAGCACCAGTGGGCACAACAGCAGGCAGAGTTAGAGGGAGCAGGGGGCTCTCAGCGGAGAGCCTGGTGTGGGGCTTCACCCCAGAACCCCAGGGTCATAACCTGGGCCAAAGGCAGATGCTTAACTGACTGAGCCACCCAGGTGCCCACTTTTTTGTTTTAGAATGAAGAATGCTTTCCCAGTTTGGAGAATGGGACCACTTTGCTTCCGTAGTGTGGCTGCAGATTTCCTCCTAGGACTGGCTGCTAGGAAACTCAAACTGTGTGTTGGGGTGATCTCCTGGGATTGTGTGAGACTGTAGGGAAGGCTTTCTTTAAGTGGTGCCAGGCCTGTGTGCTTGGAGAAGCAAATCCTTGTCCCTGGCTTCTGGCTGTTGGGATTGTGCTGTGTTGTGCGTGTCTTTGTACGTGGTTGTAAGTTCTGGGGGAGGGGAGTGCGTAAATAATGCCATGGAAAGGCGGGGGGAGTTAAAGGAGCAGTTGGAAGGAAAGTATGGACGTGGTGAAGGAACAGAGGGGTTCCCTGGGAGAGAGGAGCACGGGGGAGAGGGATATGAGCTTCAGATGATGACAAGCAGCGCTGGGATCCCCTGCGAGGCCTTTATGACCCCTCAGAAGCTAGTCTGTGTGGGCTGTTTGACAACAGGGTGGGCAGGTGGCTAGCTTGTCTGGGTGAACTGGTGGTGGAGAGCCCTCCGGAAATGGACAAGGAGGCAAGACCATGGGCCTGTCTACTGGAGCCAAGTGTACATCTCCACTTGGCACTGGAGCAGCCACTCCTGTAAAATGGGGCTAATAACAGTGTATCCTGCTAGAGTTGCCCTCGCAGCTCAGTGAGGTAGTGAATAGCAAGTATCTGATGGCCTGCCCGGTGCCCACATGTCAGTGTGCTCATCCACTGAGCTACCTGTGGATCGCCCTCACGTCTGTGGTCCTCCCACGGCCAGAATGCAGTGCACTGGGAGGGACAAAGGGGGATAAGTTTTGAATTTTCCTACATTTGTCATCAGGGTGGGTTCAAATTTTTTTATTTATTATTTTTTAAAGCCCAAATGTAACTGGCCCATGTCTCAGGTCTCCCACCACCTTCTGTCAGGGGTGAATCTCACAGAACTTGGCATCCGTAAGAGTCACAAATACTTCCTCCAAAATTTGAAAAATAATGATAATCTTGTTTTATGTTTGTTTTTTTTTTTTTAGATTTTTTAATGGAGACCCTTCTCAGGGGAACCAAGGGAGTTCACTGTATGCACATAACAGAAAAACTACAAATCCATCTTTGGAAAATAAGATATGCAAGTGTCTCTTCATGGCCGTTGCCAACCCCTCCTCCCCCCATCCATTTCCCTCTCTCTACTGACTATCTTCTGCCTCCCACCTCAGGCTGTGTTGCTCCAGCTTCCTCCCCTTTCCTGGGATCTTCTGATTTCTATAGACTTTTATTAGGAGAAGGGATCATCAAACATTTTCTGAAAAGGACCAGATAGCAGATATTTCAGGTGGTGTGAGCTCTGCGTTCTCCGTTACAAGAGCGGAGTTGAGTAGCTGTAACTTGGAAGCAGCCGTGGGCAGTAAGGAAATGAATGGGCATGACTATGTTCCAGTAAAACTTTATTCACAGAAACAGGACGTAGACCACAGTGGGTCTACAGGCTGTAATTTGCAGACTCCTGATGTCAAGGGATTTAGGCATTGTGTGTTTTTTTGTTTTTGGTTTTGTTTTTAGCTTTACCAATTGGTATTTCTTAGCATTACTCCACCCAGCAAAACTAAGGATTTGGCCCTGGATATATCTATCCTTGGAGGACCAGGAAGGTAGTGAGGTTTTGTAAAAAACCATTAATATTTTCTCCACTTAGGTTGATTTAGACAGGCCGAAATAATGGTTTGCCCACACTGCCTGTCGGACACATGTATTGGGTACCACTGAGGCCTAGAGTTAGTGCAACTGGTTTCCCAGGCTCCTAGGTGAGGCATGTGTGTGGGTGTGGGTGTGGGACCAGAGTTCTCTTGGCCAATATTAGGGAAAACTAAGGTTCAGTGTTTTGGCTTTTTTCACTTTCTCATTTAATTCTGGAAAAATCCTCACATCAAATTGTGTAATGGAAAAAGTACTGGACCAGAGCCAGAGGATCTGATTGCTATTTTGGTTGTATTACTACTTTTGTGTTTGACCTTGGCAAGTCCTTTCATTCCCTGGTTTAGGTCTGTCAGATATTTAACTAGAAACTTTGGTCACTAGATCTTTCTGCAGTTGTCTCCTATTCAGATGAAATCTTAATCAGATGTGTATAGAGTGAGGTGGGACTGAGGCATCAGAGTCCTAATACTCAACCTTACTTACACCTGAGGGGAACCTAGAAGCATCTCCACTGGAATTCAGGGGCTCTAAGCAGCATAGGGTGAAGACCACTGAACTGTGGGGTTTTTTTGGTCTCGGTCTCCTCTCTTGCCATCAACCACCCCCAAAGTTGCTGATGCTCCTTCAAAATGGTAGACACCTTCAAAGTTGGTGCTCTTCAAAATGGCATAGACTTTTCTGAAATTGGTTCTTACATACTCACTAGTCTCTTTTCCTCATTGACTTTTTACTCTGTGCAATCTTCATGCCCGCTTCCTGGCCTCCTTACTTAGCATCCACAGCCCTACCCCAGATGCCTACTTCTAGGATTCTTTTAACTAACCAACTTATTATAAAAAACTTAGGGGTCATTGTAGCTCCTAGCGGGGCTTTCTCTGGAGGAAGCATCCTCCCCAGTGCTGGGGACATGGGTATACCTGCTGAATCACTGAACTCATCCTTTCAAGAAGTGGCTACAATGTTCCTGAGCTCATTTCCTTTAGATTTTCTCTCTATTGATAAGCACCTGCCCATCCCCGCTCCCAGCCCCAGGGATCAGGTAAGGATTTGTAGGGGGAAGAAAATATAATTCTGTCCATCAGCAGAAGGGAGTCCTGGGGACAGAAAGACCAGTAGGTTGAAAAGTTACTTGTACGAAATTGGGGAGCTGTTGGAAAGTCAGACTTCCCAGCGCCGTGCAGGAATATGCCAAGTCCATGCTACACAAATACTCCATTTGTAGGATTCTTGTATCCATGTACTTTTGACGGGTCTGGATGGCGACAGCCTTTGCCGTCCAGGGCATGTCCAGATCCCTCTGCTCTCCTGTCCACCTGGAGACCAGGTCTGCTTTCCTGACCTCAGACGGAGCGGGGATGGACCTGTGATTGCACCAAACCTGACATAAATGAGGACAGGGATTCAAAGACAGGAAAGAAAATGATTTAGAAAGGAAACCAAAAGAAATTACAATTAGCCGCAGGTTGCTAAAATCTCCATTAGCCTCCCACTGTGCTGTTGTTCTGTAGCCAACTTAGATTATCCAAAGACAATGTTTAAAAGCAATTTTAACTAAATTAGCAATCATGTAAAACCTTCCCTCAGAATATATGTTGCTCTGCACTTTCCCCTGAACAATTTCTGTCAAGGAATTACATGAAAAATTGAGGTCAAAAAAGACCGGTACAGAGGGAAGATGTTTTGAGCAAGATATCAAACATTTGATATTAACTCTATGTGCAGGGTTTTGATTTGCATTCATTTCCTCTAACTGGGATGGCTGTCGTGGTTTGCCCAAGATGGTCCTGGTTTTTCTCTGTGGGCTTGGCGAAATGGTGAATAACAGCCCCTCCTCCTGCCAACTTGGTTCTTACACGTCTTCCAATATGGACAATAAATTTTGCAGTCACTCTCTAGATATGCAGAGAAAACTCAGGTGCAGAAGGTGGTGATGTAGCCAAATCCTTTTCACATGTGACCATCTTAAAACTTTGACCTCAAGAGCCTGAGTATAGCCCATCTCCTCAAGGAGAGATGCATATAGCAATTTTTATGTCTTGGTATAACATACTAGAATCTTAAGTTCCTTGCCATCACATTAAGCATATTAGAGACCAAAAATTTTTCCTTTTTAAAACTTATACCTGGATTGATATATTTGTTGATGACTTGAGGAGTCATTTTGTGCTTCTGGCTATGTTGGGGTTGGATATAGGATGTATCTCTACTCTGATCTGCCTTTTATTTCGCTCTACTTCTCAGGAGGGCTGAGGGAAGAGTCCCAAGTTGGGAAGAGGGTTTCCCTGTTGACCTTCAGAATCAATCCTGAGGTCAGAATCCACGTCTGAATTAAACATGGCAACCCATAGGGGCACCACGGTGGCTCAGTCGGTTAAGCATCCAACTCTTGATTCCAGCTCAGGTCATGAAATCGAGCCCCCTGTCGGGCTCTGCACTGAGCGTGGAGCCTGCATAAGATCCTCTCTCTTCTCCCTCTGCCTGCCCCTGGCCACTGATTGCTTGCTCTCTCTCTCTCTCTCTAAAACAAAACAAAACAAAACAAAACAAAACAAAACAAAACACCCCCAAACAACTCCTATTGAGACATGATACACAGAGACTTTGGTGGTTATTACAGCTCTACTTTTCCTTTGTGAGCCTGAGCTGAGTTTGACCCTGGCTATGATCATTTGATAGTTATGTGGCCGTAATTGAGTGACTTAAAATTTCTGAGTTTATTTTCCCATCTGTAAAACCCACTGCTAGCACCTGCCTGCTCTATGCTAGGGTGCTACGGTGAGGCTCGGGTCAAGTGATGTCTGGAAAAGATGTAATCTCCATGCAGATAAAAGGCAGTTTTATCATCCTGCTGGTGTATGAGAGAGCAGTAATTAGCTAATTCCTGGCAGCTTAACCATGGTTCCAAATGGGCCCTCATTTTTAGCATTTACCTCCCCTCTTTGTGGTCAGGGCGCATAGATTTCCTTCTGGGAAATCTTGTTCTCTTACGACCTTCGGCTCTTCATCTATAAAATGGGGACAGTTGTAATATCTAAGATCCTTAGTTGGCCAACTGGACTTTTCTGTGCTAGAACTATAAACTGTGCCACTGTCTATTTTTAGAAAGGAAAAACTCATTCTGCTGCTGAGCAGTAGAAGTAGGACAATCCAGCCAGGTCCTCTCTGACCTGTGAAGTTCAAATTAATTAATTCACGCATTGAACAAATGTTTATTGACGTCTTTTTATCAGACAATGTATGCCAAGTCTTTCACATATTTTTCTCATTTAATCCTCAGTACATACTAAGTGTTGGGTCCTGCTGCTTGCTTTGCAAATGAAGAGATGGAACTTATGGAATTTAAGTAACTTGTCCAAGATTATACAGCAAGTATGTTGTGAGGTCAAGATTGGAACTTTGGTCTCTCCAACTCCAACACTTGCACTTAATTTGGTCTCCCTGCTAAGGGAAGAACAGCTGGAAGCAGATTTTATCTAAGATGCTAGTGAGTGATTGTCCCTTTTTTCTTCCATCCACATGTCTACAGCAGTAATGAAGGATTTCATGAGAACAGAGGTTGTGGGTGGGGGGCATCTATTGGCTTTATCTGTCTAGCATGTCTCTCCTCCTCTTCCCTGGCCCTCTTCTTTCTTCTTTCTTCTTCTTCTTCACGACAATGGCAGCAGATTCTTTGCTTTGGAAGGGACACCCCATTAGCTCATTCCGTGTAACTCTTGTGGGCATGTTAGTTACAGAACCAGCTCCTCCGGACACGGCTTTCCACTAATCCAAGTCTAGTCAGTCACGGTGCACTTGCTCACAACGGCTTGGTCCAAGGAGTGGGCATGTGACCCAAACCAGCCAGCCAGTTTCTTCCATAGGTCTTACCTATACTGAGGAAGGAATAACTTTTTTTTTTTTTTTTGGTTTGTTTTAAAAAATATTTTATTTATTTGAGAGAGAGAAAAGGAGTGAGCACAAGTGGGGGGAGGGGCAGAGGGAACAGCAGATTCCCCACTAAGCTGAGAGCCTGATGCGGGGCTCGATCCCAGGACCCCAGGATCATGACCTGAGCCGAAGGCAGATGCTTAAATGACTGAGCCACCCAGGTGCCCAGGAAGAGCTCTTTTTTTCTGCCCTGGGATGTTAAATGAAGGCCCTGGCTGCAGCCATCTTCTCTTCTAGGCAGGTGGAATTACGGGAAACAAGGGAGAATGGGACTGACCCGCAGACGGAAGCTGAGGAGTCAGATAGCCTGGAAATACTACTCAACAAATTACCCCCATCCCCACTATTTTGCTGTTGGGTTTTGTCTGTCATTTGTACTTGACTAATGCAAGATGCTTCCTAGCATATGTTTGCAGAAGCCCAGAGTCTGGCGAGCATGTTCCTCTACCTGTGAGCGCAGGCAGGGCAGGAGTCAGTGGTGTAAAAGTAGACCACGAGTATGGTCAGGGGTTGTGTGTCATGGTTGGTTTGGTTTTGGTATATGTGTGTGTTTTCCCCAAGGATAAGTCATTTGCTCACTTGTCTATTCCCTTAGGTATTGATTCACCCAAAGGACCCCTGAGTACCTGCCAGGGTGTAGGGACTGTGTAGGTGCTGGAGGCCTGGCGGCAGCCAGTAGCCACAGACCCTTCCCTTGGGTGGATCATGGTCTAGAGCCCTCTTTCTCCTGGAGCCTCCAGGGCCCTGCTCTCAGCAGACTGTGTTTGCCGTTTACAATCTACTACTTGGGTGCTAAATTATTGACAAGCTCTTTTTTACCAGAGCATCCAGAGGCTTAAAGACAGATTCTGTTTCCGAGGCCTGGGGTCAAAGCTCCTTTCAAGAGAGTCCTGTGATCTTGGCCCTCGCCCTTCTTTGACCCTAGCATACCATGGAGCCAACCAGCTCTCTTGCCGGCATCATTCCTAGGGGAATGTCTAAGCTGGAACGCAAGCCCTTTTGAATATGTTCTCTGCTCACGTGAGTTTCAGCTCCCTCGTGGGTCCAGTGGATCTCGAGGAGGGGTGTCGGGCCCGCCTATGAGAACAGAGGAGTGAGGAGGGCGGTGGTGCAGGCACGGCGACCGCTGGTTGGGTCCGCTCACCCCTCACCGGGCTGCCAGGCCCCTCTACTCCCTGGGTCTCTTCCGGCCCTCAGACCATCCCATTTGGCTGGAGTCCTCCCCCTCTGTCACCGCCTTCTGCTCCACGGCCCCCTTTGCACTTTGTCATCCTGGCACCCGGTTGAGCCTTTTTGTAAGATCGTTCTTGGAAAAAAAGAAAAAAGAAAAAAAAAAGATTGTTCTTGAAATGAACATGTTCCTTTTGGCACTGCCCAGCCCTAGCACCTCTTGGCTCCCTGTTGCCTGGGACTACGCTCTGGGGGAGAAGATCTGGAAAAGAGGGTGGAAGAATCAGGAAGAGTCAGTTGGTGGAATGACCAAAAGAACAGATGCTTGATCTCTAGATTTCTGATCTTCTTTACAAGGTTTTGGCTGCACGTATTTACCTACTTCCGTCGGGACCTCCTGGCAAGGAGAGAGAGGCTGGATCATCCTGGCGATCCGTGTATGTTTTATCCCAAGCCAGCTTTATCTTACTTTGCACAAAAATACAAGTAAAAAATATGTGGAATTTTTGTGCATGAAGAAAGCTACAGGGGAAATGGAGAAGCCACCTGGAGCCCTGGTGAGGGACGGCGTGTCTGTTATCCGAATCCAAGGGACTGAGCTGCGGTTCTCCCAGCGATGGGCGGGCAGGCGCCTGGCATCTCGGAGGAGAGTCTCTGGTCTCCACCCTCATGACCCGTCGTCGCGCAGCTCCCCGGCCTGGGCTGCTGCGGCCCCGCAGCTGAAGGTGGTGGGTGTTTGGAATTTGCAGATGACAACTGAATTGCAGAGCTTCCTCTGAGGGGTTGCACTGTGAAGTGTTGGGAGACTCTGAATTCTCTGAGTAGTGGGGACACCCGAGAATGGATGGGGAGTGAGCAGAGGCAGGGCCCCCAAATGGGGTGACAGGGCAGCACCAGGAAGAGATTTCAAAAGGCGGGGGCGGCTGAGTTGGGTCCTAACATAAGCTCTGGACTCTTTTTAAAATATCTTTTGCCATTACTGGAGGGAGCCGGGCTGAGAAACAGGAGACATCAAAGGGCACGTACTGAGCACCTGCTGCATTCCGGGCTCTGTGCTATGGGTGCTGGAGGTAAAAGGGAGACATAAAGGTGCCTGGGTGGCTCAGTGATTGAGCATCTGTGTTCGGCTCATGATGTGACCCTGAGGTCCCGGGATCGAGTCCCGCATTGGGCTCCCTGCATGGAGCCTGCTTCTCCCTCTCTCTCTCTCTCTCTCTCTCTCTCTGTCTCATGAATAAATAAATACAATCTTTTTTTAAAAAATTAAAAAATAAAAGGGAGAAATGATAAGTAATCCCTCTGTTCGTGGCCTCATGAAACTGGCTGCCCAGGGTGGGGGTGCAGATCCTAAATGTGCAGAGACAGGAGTCAGCCAAGGTCGCACGGGTTCCTTGCATTGGATGGCTAGGAAGGACCTCTCTGAAGTGGTCCCGCTGAGGCTGGGGGCTGAAAGAGGAGCTGTGAACGGAAGGGAAGAGCCCTGCTGACAGAAGGCATCATAAGTGCAAAGGTGCGGGGGCAGAAATGAGCTCTGTGGTGTAGGGGCTGGAAGGCAGTAGTGTGAGCAGGGCTGCTGGCACAGGGCGAGCTTGGGCAGATTAGCAGGGGCAGTGGTGGGAGGGACGATATGCTGTGGGGTTTTGAGCAGCTTTACAGGAGCTCCCTGCCCCCCCAGCCCTGCAGTGTGGGGGTGTAATAAGGTGAGAAGGGAGGTTGGGGAGGGGACCAGGAGGAGGTTGCTGGGGGAGGTTCAGGAAAGGGGACGATGACAAAGAGAAGGCCGAAGGCAGCAGAGAGGGAAAGAGGGAGCTTCTGGGTTCGACCTCTGGCCCATGATTGGGGCCCGGCCCTCCACTGGCCTGACTGTAGAATGTCCCCCCAGCACCCAGTGTCGGGGGAGTCTGACTCTGGCCCTGGGCGCTTTCCCAAGCTCTGTATCTGTTAGCTTTTCCTCTCAAGGCTGAGAGGCCCTCACTGGAAAGAATTTTGATGTATGACTTCGAGGTTTTCCAACTTTCTACAGTCGTGTCCCCTTTTTAAGTGTGTCCCTGTTTCTTGGTGGGAGCTGGTGGGTGATGGTGTTACATTATTAATAAAATAGGAATACACGAGAACACATACTTTAGTGTCACTTATGTGGGACACATGATCTTTGGAGACTTTTGGCAAGCGGTTGGAAGTGCATGTTTGCCCCCAGACTTGGAAAGCCCTTGATCAGGCTGGGGGCTTTGTTTCCAACAAAGCCCTCGACCCCTCGTGGTTTCAGTTCTGTTTACTCTTGGCAAGCATTTCTGGTTCAAAGGGAGAATCTTAAAAAGCTGGATTGGGAAAGTCTATAAAATCTTAACGCATCTTTGACATCAAATAGCTCTTTCAAAGCAGTGATTTGATGAAGGAAATAGGAACGGAGCAGCACAAACCATATGGAACGCATTTTCCGTAACTGCTCCGCACTTGAATAACAAAGGAGAAAAGTTCCTGGCACGGGGAGTTTGGGATTTTAATGACCCTTAAATATTTGGTTTAGTTGCCAGATGTGTTTTACCAGGCTGAACACCCCGAGGATAGGCCCTGCCTTTCTCTTCGGCAAAACATAAGCTAACATGATGTTGCTGTTCATGAAAAGATGTTTGTGCCTCGTTGCAGAAAAGCTTAATTCACCATGATTTCCTTAATTATCCGCCCCTCCCCCAGACTGGCATGACTCCCAGCATGCCTCCTGCAGCGTTTCTGATGTGAGACGCTAGGCCCGTTAGGACGATGCCACAGAAACCTCCCTAATTATTTGAGATGGGATCAAAGGGTGGAAGCATGGTTTGGGGGGAGTGATCGAGTGTTCCCGCCAGAACTGGGGCGGGGCCGGGCCTTGGGTCTTCCTGGCATGAGTGGCTCTGCCCCGACCGGTGGGCCCTGGGAACCATGCAAGCCCCTTGGTTCCTTGAGCTAACTCGGGACAGTGCCCCGTTCAAGCGGTTACTGTCAGTTCTGGTTTGGGTTATGAATGAACCCATCTGTGCTGAAAACACAGCCCCGTGTCTGCTGTCTCCCAGGCCCTCATCTTGCAAGTCTCTCATCCCCTGACACATCTGTGTGTGGGTCAGTGGGGTGGTTCTCATCTCAAGGTGGCCTCAGAATTGGTTTGTCTAGCTCCTGTGCCCTTAGCAGCAGGTAACGGATCCCTAAACACCCCCCACCCCCGAAGAGACATAAATTCTCAACTTCAGATGGAAGGACCTTCAAAGGAATGTCGCTCAGCATCCCCATTTCACAGGTAGGACAACTGAGGCCCAGAAAGCGGAAGTGGCTTGCCCAAGGCCCAGTGGCTTGACAAGCTAGCGTCAGAACCAGGGTCAGAATCTGCCTAATTCGTCAGCAGCGTGGCGCCAAAGTGACTTCTGTTGACAAAAATAAAATGCATCTACAGAGGGACAAGATTCCCCAACACCGAAGATGTTTAAAGTGTGCCCTTCAGGAAGGGCTCTGCAAATGGACAGGGATCGATCACGTATCAAGCCCTTACCGGGACCTTTCCCTAAGACGGCGTTGCGGAGCCCCCTCCGTTCGAGGAGTGCAGGGCATTTTGTAGAGGCGGGAACAGAAGCCGGGTGAATGATGGCACACAGCCGGGGCGGGCAGAGTGGGGGGGGCGGGGGAGCCTTGGCTCCTCTGCAGGGTGAAGGCTGGGCCCCGAATCCCCATGCTGGGTCTGGAGGTGGGGCTGGGCCGCTGGAGCTGCTCCTGGCCTGGGGGGTGGGGCGGGGGGGCCCCAAGCACGAGTCTGCGTCTCCGTCCTTGCCCGTGGCTGGGTACAGACAGAAGGCCAAAGCCTCCGTGGGGTGGGAGGGGGTCAGGGAATCCCAGAGCGGAGTCCAGCACACACTGGAGCACCCTTTGTCCCCCAGAAAGTAAATACCCTTCTGCTTAACACAAAACACGACAAGACCCAAACAAGCATGGAAGTGTCTCTGCTGCTTGGGGCACAGAACCGCGGGAGGGCTGCTGGCGTCACCGGAGACTCAGGTGTGCGGGCACCTTGCTGGCTGCCACCGCTACTCCCCGCTGTCCTGCCCTTGATTTTCCGCACCGCCCTGACCCGGACCTGCCAGGCTCCCCCAGGAGTCTCTCCGGTTGACCCGTGACCCCCTCCCTCCACCTGCAGCGAGAAGGTGGGGAGATGCGCAGGCTGCTGTGGGCCCCGCGCCGGGGCCCCGTGGGCCCCGCCTGGACCTCAGCCCGGGGTTGGGGATATGCAGGTTCTTGTGCGACCTCCAGGTTTCTGCTCTTCAGCGCCAAGCTCAGAAGTCTCGGGACTTTGCAGGGCCCCAACCCGGGGTGAGCGGAGGGGTCCCCCCTGGAGCTGCTCTGACAGCCTGGGTTAACGGCAGGTGGCCTTGCGCTGTGCGGGCGAGTTAGAGGAACCCTCCAGTCTTCCCAGAAACTGGATTTATGGCACCTCATTACCAGGCTTCACAGCACCCCGCTTGGGCGAGGCCGATGTTCTGTATCGTAAAAGAAGGCTGCATTTTATGGTCTAAACCTTCATTCATTAAGAGGAACACTCAGGAGTGACAATGGCGAGACCCAAAGCGGCCCTTGTGGGCTCCTGAGGAGATCCCGAAGCCAGGCAAGAGTCGGAGTGTCCCGGGGCTTCCCGGGCCAGAGGCCAGATCACAGGCGCTCAGAAGCCCTTCTGGAAGGACCAGCCTGGCCTTTGCTCCCGAGAGCCTAAGGGCTTCGTTTTCGTTCTCCGGAGGCTCCTGGCTCCGTGTTCCCGGGACTCGCTCCTACGGCTTCACCACGTTCAGGGCTGCCAGTGGCGCTCAGCACAGCAGGGACGGTCACACGGGAGGGGGGGGGGGGGGTCGGCAGGTAAAACCGAAATATGATTTAACTTTTTCCAAAGGGATAGATGAAAGCGTCAGATGGCTCTAGGCGGACCGTAATGAGGACAGCAGACCATGGCCCGACCTTCCCACCCGCTTCCTGTCTCGGAGGCGGCCGCAGCTTCCAGCTCTGAGCTGTTTCTTCCTAAATTCGTTTTAACCGCCTATGGGTGATCTTGAGAGACGTCATCTGGCCTGTTTTCCTATTAGACATTATCTGTTGACTTTGTGCTGAGGAAGAGGAGGCTTCAGTGCTCTTCTGCAGATCCTGGAGAATTTAGGGGGTTTAAGACGCGCCTCCCACCTGCGGGCCCTCTGGGTTTCCGGGTGTGTTTATCACCCATTTTAGCTAGGCCAACACTCAGTGTTGCTGCTCTGAACACGTACATATTAGTCACAGTTGAGACACGTGGTGTCTCACGATTATGCTTTTTTCTTTCTTGTGCAAAGGTTTATTTTGTCCAGAGCCAAAACGACGGCTTTCTTTGTTCATCTGCAAGTTTCCGTTCATCCCACACTGGCCTGGCCCATCAGGGAGGCTGAAGCCCCAGACGGTATCTCTGCCCTGGAAGCCTGCTGCCCCGGAGCTCCGACTGTAGGAACGGTTCTCCCGGGTTGCGGCACCCTCTTACCCTGGGATTTCCTTTCCATCTACCCGGGAGATCCACCCGGCAATCTCTCCCCCACCCCAATCGACTGTGCTCTCTCTTTTCTGCTTCTTGAAATCCACCCTCTTCCTAGGTTTTGATTACTTCCTCATTGGAGAGACGGCTTCCTCGCAAAGTGCGTGCAGAGTACATTTTGAAGGACCGTGCAAGTCGTAGGAAGATCTTTCCTACCCAGGAATTGGATTGCTCATTAGCTGGGTATAGAATTCTAGGCTTCAAGTATTTATTCTTGCTCACAATTTTGAATTCTCTTCCAGGTTCCAACATTGCTGTTAATGGCACTTTGATTATCTTTTATCCATGACCTGCTTTTTCTTTCTGGAAGCTTTTGATATATTTTTTTTTCTCTCTCTCCAGTGTCATGATATTTCACAATGACGTGACTTAGTACCGGTCTTGTTGTTAGCACTGAGCTGAGCTCTCGATGGGCTCTTTCATGTTCTTGGGGGGCCTTCTGTTCTGTTGTTCCTTTGATAGTTTTCTGTTTTTCCTCTTTTGTTACTGTTTTAGAACCTCTGGCTTTCAAATACCGTTTTCCTGGATTGGTTCCCTAAAGTTTTACTTTGCTTTTTCCATCTTTGTCCCCCTCGGCCCCAATTTTACAGGTTGATTTTTGTTAGTTTTTAAAAAGTCAAGCTTCTGTCTTACGAATATCATACTCTCTTACCTCTCTAAGGATGTTAACATTGTGATTGTTTTTCTCGTATCTGTGTTTTGGTTCCTTTATGCTGGCTGTTTGCTTTCCTGTGAGAAACTTCCCTCAAGAGCTTGGCAGTTCCTGGCACACGGCTGAGGGAAATGTCAACTTCCTGATCAGAACTATTAACGTGCTAGGACAGAGCCTGTTAGCGAGGGCTCCGTTGTCCAGACGCAGAGCCCCGACCTGGCAACTTCACCACCTCCCCCCATGCCTCTGCCGACCCCAGGGGCCAGATGTCTGTGTCTGCAGGTGTCTTCCCTTGGGCTGGTCATTTTGCTTCTGGAGGAGCTTCCTCCTGCCTGGAGGGTCAGGCTGGGCTGGGGCATGGTTGGTCCTGGTCTCCCTGTCCGTCGTGTCAACTTTTGCTCCTTCTTCCCACTTTCAGTGTGGTGCCTCTGCATTGCCCTCAGCCGTCCCTGTCAACTGTCAAGTCTTGAGCCTCTCTGGCTCACTGTCCCCAGAGAGCAGTGATTCCAGAGTCTTTTGCCAGATGCCAGATAGTAGACAGGGCAGCCGCCTGACGGCACGGGGTCACAGCGACACCTCGTATGCATTTCCAGCTTGTCCCTCTGTTTCTCCTCCTCCCACTCCAACTTCAGAGCTTCCTGGTGACTCCAGCTCTTGAGGCTCTCCTGGGCTCTGCAATTACATCAAATGAATCTAATGTGCCTCATTAAACTCCTTACATTCTCCTGGCCCTCCCTGCCCGGGGAACCTTGGCCACTTTTGGGGCCTCTGTTAGGCTGGCAGGGCCTTACCCTATTGGTCCTGGGCAGTTTGGCTGCCAGAGGCTGGCCAGCTGCATGCCCTACTTTTTTCTGTTACTTCCTCACTTCAGTGGGGTTCGGGTACCCCCACCCAGCCCCTGGAGAGAAACAGCCCCGAGAAAGAGACAGACGTGAGCGCACAAACTTATACCCACTTCCTCCTGACTCCAAATGCCTGGTTGTCTGAATATAAGATAAACGAATCCACTGCAGAACGTCAGGTGGGCGGGAACTTATTGGCACCTACCAACGCGCACTCCCTTGACCCTGGGCCCCCCTTAAGCCCCTGGCAGCCCATCGTTTCTCTAGCTTTGTGAAAAGCCTCCCATGGTCCTTTCCTTCAGCATCAACATGAACATCAATGACTTAAGGGTAATTTATTCTATCTTGCAAGAAATCATAGGAAAACTAGGAGGAGCTGCAGGGAAAATCTCTGGGGATCGTTTTTGTTTTTGAGGTGCAAACCCCTCCGGGTACAGAGATGGGCTGGCTCTGTGAGCTCACGCGGTTTCCCTGAGCTGCATCTTTGTGTCTCGTTGTGCTGTCAAGCCCCACAACAGGACCTTCGTCAGTAGGGAGGCTGGCTTTTCTCCCATGTGGGCTCCTTCTCCTCCTCCTCCTTCCCCAGGAGGTGCGGTAAAGGGCACAGATGTGATCTGGCTTATCTCCCAGCCCCGGCGCTCACAGCAGTGTTTGGGATGGGTTAGGAGGTCACAAATATTTGTGGGATTAGATGACTGGAAGTCTCTCAGACATTCCTCTGGGGACTTGTGTGCTTGGAGGCACCAACCTTCGAAGTGGGCAGGGTGGAGGGTCTATGAAAACAGACAAGGCTCAGAAATCTGAAATAGGTCATCCAGCCGTGAACAGGGCTTGGCTGGTGGGAGCAGGGATTCTGTTTCCTTCTCGAAGATGGTGCTGTGCTTTAGGAATGAATGGACACTTTCTCCCTATTACTCCTCCCTGCCCAGGAAAAATCATTCCTACTTAACTTTGCATCTTTGGGAAGATCTCAACACGATCTACTTGGTATGCTGGTCCTAGGGTGACTGCTGCCAGCCCCGGGAGAGGCATCTTGATCTCTCCCCAGGGCCAGGTCTGTCTCTTCCTTGCAGAAACCAGACCCATGTCCGTCCTGAGCCAGCCTCACTGTTTCGACTGGATTATTTCTTAACTTCAAAAACAAATACATAAAATGTATTTGTAAGTGTGATGATAAAACATCCGTGAGTTGATTCATTATGAACTGTGTACTTGTCCTTCGTTAATTCTCATTGCGATATATGATCTCCTCGTGTGACTGCACTTAGTTCTCCACTTTCCTGCTCATGAATATTTGGGATGTTTCTAGTCTTTCCTAGAAAAGTGTTATAAAGATTCATATAAATACATCTAGGTGTGTGAGTGGTTATACCTGAGGAAAGAATCATGAGCCCATACGTATTGTTCAAACTGAGTTCTGCTAGCTGATATCAGATTGCTTTCAAAAGAAGATCGAATCTTGGGGCTCCTGGGTGGCTTAGTCAGTTGAGCATCCGACTTGGTTTTGGCTCATGCAGTGATCTCAGGGTCATGAGATCCAGCCCCGACTGAGCCTGTCGGGCTACAAGCTCGGCAGGGAATCTGCTTGAGAATCACCTTCTTCCTCTGTCCCTCCCCGTTCCCATGTGTGCTCTCTCTCTCTCAAATAAATAAATCTTTAATAATAATTTAAAAAAAAGGTTGAGTTACTTTATACTCTCTAGTAGTATAGGAGAGGTCTCATTAACATACATCTTTACCAGCCCTTTGTATTGTCAGATTCTTGGATGGGGTATGAGCATAGGTTCTAGTTTTCTAAAACTTGAAATTGTCTTGATTGTGGAGTGAACTATCTTGCCAGGAGTTTATTAGCTATTCTAGTTTCCTTCCTTGAGAATCCCTGTTCAAGTCTTTTCCATAGTTTTAGGTTGGGTACTGTGTCTATTTATTATTTTTTAGGAGTTAAATGTCTATTCTGAATTCTAATCACTGGGTGTCATCTGTGGTCAATGTCATTCCCAGTTGGAGCCGTCTTGTCACTTTCTTTGGGGTGTCTCTGGATAGAAGTTTTAAATTTTAGTGTACTTTACATTATCAATCTTCTCTTTTCTAAATGGCTTATTTTCTGTGAGGCTTATCCATGCAATTGTCCCAACATCAGTTACTGATGAGTTTTGCCATCTCCCATTTACCTGAAAAATAAACTATATAAACAAACCAAAGCGTAGATGTAAGTCAATCATTTTTTGATCTCTATTCTGTGTCATGAGTCAGTCTGTCCTCTCTCTGTACCAATGTTACATTACCTACCTTGTTCATAGAGCTTTCAAGTAATTCCCGATGATTAGTAGGGCAAGGTCCTCTACATTGGGCTCCTGTGGTGTCTTGACTATTTTCATTCTTGTGTGTGCAGTTGAGGACTTCTGAAAAATGTGTATAATACCATTATCACAGCTAAAACCAAAAAAACCTCACACAACCAGTTAAACAGAGCAAATTTCTCAAATTCTCTAACATTTAAAAAAACTGTTGATTTGAGTCAGGATTCAAAACAAGTCCCTCCCAAGAGCTAATCATGGTATGGGCTCGATTATTAAATCGCCATCGTGGCCTTTGAGTGTCTGTTCTCTGTTTGCCTTATAAATAATTTAAAACTTGATCAGATGCAAGTTCATTTTTCAGAGTGGGAAAGGCAAGACGGCTTCGTAGGTGGTGGCATGCACCTCCATCAGGAGACACATAATATTTGGTTGGCTCTTCTGGGTTAATAGCAGCCATCGATCATCATGGTCTAGATTCATGAATTCACTAGGGACTACAAAATGGTGGCATTCTAATTCTATAATTTCTTCCTACTTATTAGCTGGAATTATTTTATAAAGATAAATTACTCCTAATTAACTATTAAATACCTTGAGGTACACTATTTTATAAAGGAAAAACAGGACAAATTGATCACACCAAAAAGTCCATTATTTGTACTGAGCACTGTCAGGTGATTCTTTTTTTTTTTTAAAGATTTTATTTATTTATTCATGACAGACACAGAGCGAGAGAGGCAGAGACAGGCAGAAGGAGAAGCAGGCTCCCTGCAGGGACACCGATGCGGAACTCGATCCCAGGATCCTGGGATCATGCCCTGAGCCAAAGGCAGAAGCTCAACCACTGAGCCACTCAGGTGTCTGGTGATTCTTTAATTTACCAGTTTTCAAAATAATGACTTGGAGCCCAAGTATTCTTTGAAGATAACAAATACATTTAAAAAATGTTATCATGAATTCCTGGGTTAAACCTATGTGTTTTAATCCAGTCTACTGATTATCCTCACTGATGTCCAGATTGCCCCATCCATGGCCACTGGGAGCTTCTTCAGGTTAGCGGGAAAAAATCAGAAATTTTGAAATCTAAAATTACAAGGTGTTCCAGGCTCATTTTGGGCATTTCCCACCGCAAAGCATTTGTCTAAGAAGTCCTGATTCCTATCAGTGCAAAATGCTATTGAGAAAAAGTACAGTCTGGGCATTAAGAGTCTTTATTGCTATTGGCTTGGTCTTTGCTTCTGGGCTGGCCTGTGTGGACAGAGCTGGTGAGATCATACATTAGATGAATCTACTTTAAGTCTATATCATGGATTCTCAAATTTGTGATTACGTAGTCTTTCTTTAATTTCATATATCTTACTTCTTTAAGATTTCCCATCCATAAGTAGGTGTTAATACTATTTGAGTTCTTACCAACAGTGTATCCAAGTACCCTCCCCCCCATCTATTTTTAGAAAGCTTTTGGATGAGAATTGGTATCACAATGTAGTTTCAGTTTACATTTGTCTTCTTTTTTGCAAGCTAAAAATTACATATAAATGTGTGTGTTCATATATACACAGACCATGCACACACATATATAATTTTACCTATTTACTTATAAATAACTCACTTGTCAAGTGCCTTGTAAAACCCTGTTGGGAATGTTCTCTTAGAACTGCATGGAATCTATAGGACAATTCTCTTCAACTTGATATTCTTATGATAGCGAATCTTTCTGAACTCGGTTTATTTCTTCATGTATTTTGGTCTTCAGCATCTTCCAATAAATCTTTCTAATCTCTTCCACAAAGGTCTTGAGCATCTTTTGTTAGACTTTTAGAGCCTTCATGTATTTTGTGGCTTTTATAAATGGTATCTTTAAAGCTGCATTTATATCTGCTTGGTGATAAAATAAATATAATAGGTATTTGTACATTGCTCTTATGTTCAATGATTTTGCTAGGTTTTCTAAAAATTCTAATTAGAGAACCTTTGAGATTTTCCATGAAGCTCATCATCTAGGAATACTGGTGGTTTGGTTTTATCATTCTATTTCAGCCCTCGTACATTTGCCTCCTTCATGTCTTAATGTGCCGTTGAATGCCATTAGGATGACATTGGATCATACCAGAATCTTAGCTTCTCTGCTCAGGTGTCCCTCACCTGGCCAGGGAGTACAAATACAAGAAAAGTTTGATTCTTTTCTACTTGCCCATACCCCATCTATGTTTGGATTGGACTTCTGCAGTGAAGACTTGACCTGAAGTTCTGCAGATTGACTTGTACCATGAAGTTTCTTGTAGCTTTGCTTAGGGAAATGTGGCTTCTTGGACCTCCCACCAAGCAGGGTGGCCTGGGCTGAGACTCCAGGGAGTCAGAAAAGCCATGGGATAGGTATCCCTGAATCAGACCTGGGACAAGTGAATGGGGTGAACCTGAGGAGCACATGTAAGATGCCTTTCTACTGTCATCAAGAAAAAGGAGGCAATAGATTATAAGGAAAAACCCAAGTATAGGGTGACCAGTAGGCCCTGGACTATGGTGGGGAGTAGGAACAAGTGCCCAGACCTGGGCTGTGTTGCCTGGATGTTATTTTGTCAAACTTCGATCATGTCTAAACCTGGAGGTCAGTGCAACAGGAGTCATGTCGAATACTTTGAGGGCTCCTTGCAATTATTAATGCAAAGCCTTTAGCTGATGTCCTGTTGTGCAAAAGAGCTCAATAAACAGCAGTTCTTGGTGGGCGCACCTCTAGATGTTTTGGGTTATATTTACCAATAATTGCTCTTGATTGAGCTCCTTTTGCATGCCAGGACATGAGCTAAGGACTCTTAGCTGTGGGCTTTCCTGCATCTGGGTCATCCCCTACCCCCATGTGCCATGGCCCTGATGTGCTCACAGCAAGCCCATTATGGTACCTGTTGTAGCCAACAGTCCCTTAGAGCATACTCTGGTTTCTCTGGTCTGTGGATTCTCAGACATGGCCTCTGCCTTTGATACCTGCCTTGTTGACATGCCCTAGAGTCCTTGTCCAGTTTTTGAGCAGAGCTCAGACAAAAAGCTCTACCAACAGACCAATCTCTTTCTTCCACAGGGGTTGGAGGAGCTGTGTAGCCAGGGCCAAGCTATATCAGTCACAGACTTTTACTTTAGTATAGACTAGTTTTTATCTTGATCACCCAAAGAATAAATGAATAATGCAAATTCCATCTGGGCCACACAGAATCTTGGCAGATTTGTTGGGAGTCTGCCATTTGCTGTATGACCCAAGGCTACTCTCCTCCTGGTTTTGGCCCTCGGCTTCTCCAGTTCATTTGTCTAGGATTCTCTGACCAGAGCCTGGATGTCCCCTCCCCAGGTGGCCTCCTCTGGGCATGCTCCGGACTCTGAGCCATATCTTTCGGCTCTGAAACCCAGCCAGGGAGGGGTTAGGAAATTCACTGCTCTCAAACCTTGCACTATTATCATGACCAATCTCCTTTCACACATTTTATCCTTCATTTTATGATAGCTATTAAAGACTGTTAGGAGCTCTCTCGGTTCCTTGAGGAATATTTATGCATTTTATAGGACTCTCATGAAGGCGAGCAGCCCTTATTAGGTGCAGGCAGGGAGATTCTGCATTAAGGGGCATTAGGAGGCCTGGATAATGATGCTGAGGCTCCCTCTTCGACTCACTGGTTTATACACC
The DNA here is from genome assembly GCF_048164855.1 of Canis lupus baileyi. Taxonomy (NCBI): domain Eukaryota; kingdom Metazoa; phylum Chordata; class Mammalia; order Carnivora; family Canidae; genus Canis; species Canis lupus. The sequence goes on along the minus strand of NC_132840.1, from coordinate 5,819,900 downwards.
TGTTTGAACTGTTTTCTTAGGGAGGATTAAGGGCTCTTTGAGAATTTCAAACAGCGCAGAGAGACTGCTTTCTTGTTGAGATCTTGATGCTGTTGGTAATTTCCTCCTCATTGGCAGGAAGAGTGGAAGAGAAGGGGCCCCTGCTTCCTGTCCTGACTTTATATCTCCTCCCCGACACCTATTCAGAAATTGGCACCTGGCCAGTGGCCTAGATTTACTCCTGTCGTGTCCCCAACAGCTTCAGTCCCCACTCCCTGCTTCACTGCTCCGCCTTCCCAGCTCATCCTGTATTTCATGGGACCTCAGGCAATCTCTAGCCCTGTTGTGTGTGGTTTTTTAAGATTTTATTTACTTATTCATGAGAGGCACAGAGAGAGAGGCAGAGACACAGGCAGAGGGAGAAGCAGGCTCCATGCAGGGAACCCGATGTGGGACTCGATCCCAGGACCCCAGGGTCACCACCCGAGCCAAAGGCAGACGCTCAACTGCTAAGCCACCCAGGAGTCCCCCTGCCACCCTCCTTGTAACCACGCATACGTTTCCTGCTGCCATAGCTTTATCTTTCCCAGAATATCCTGGAGTTGGAATCATATACCATGTAGCCTTCTCAGATTGTTCCCCTTCACTGTTCAACATGCATTTAAGGTTCCTGCATGTCTTTTCAGGGCTTCACAGCTCACTTCTTTTCAACAGTGAATAATATTTCATTGCCTGGCTCTGCCACAGTTAATCCATTTACGTGCTGAAGGATGGACGTCTTGGTTACCTCAAAGTTTTGGCAATGTTGAATAAAACTGCTATGAACATCGATGTGCAGGTTTTCATGTGGATGTACGTTTTGAGTCTCTTTGGGTGAATACAAGAGGAGCCATTGCTGGATCATATGATAAGAATATGTTTCTTCTTTCTTTCTTTTTTTTTTTTTTTTTTTTTCAGTTGCCCAACTGTCTTCCAGAGCGGGTCAGCGCTGTTGGGGCTCCTGTCTAGCCCTCTCCTGAAGTGGGCTGTCCACACCAGGAGCCAGAGGGACTTTGTCCCATCACCTGCACCTCCTGCCTACTGTATTTCCAAGCCTTCCTCCTCTCTGGAAGGGCCAATGCGTGGGTCTTTTCACTGCCTCTCTCCAGGCTTCCTGTGGCAATCCCAGGGATGAGCGACACCTGCGGTCGCTGCTGTTACTATGGTGACCAGAGAAGAAGGGCACACTGTAGACTCTCTAGTCTAGGCTTTGCGTCTCCAAGTGTGGTCCCAGGGATGCTTGGGGGGCTCAGTGGTTGAGCGTCTGCCTTCGGCTCAGCTCCTGACCCTGGGGTCCTGGGATCGAGTCCTGCATTGGACTCCCTGCAGGGAGCCTGCTTCTTCCTCTGCCTCTCTCTCTCTCTCTCTCTCTCTCTCTCTCTGTCTCTGTGTCTCTCATGAATAAATAAATAAAAAATCTTAAAAAAAAAAAAGAAGTGTGGCCCCAGAGCACTCAGTACAGGACCAGGGCCTATTTGAGGGGCAGATGGGCAGCTCCTCCACAGACCTAATGAATCAGAACCTGGGCAAGTGGCCCCAGGACTGTACATGGAGAACCCCTACCTCGGTTGTTCCCCCAAAGCTGATTCTGACCCTCATTGAGTTTTGAGAACCCCTTACTCATGTCCTGTGTCTGCTGCTCACCGGATCCCCGGGACTGGACAGGAAAGTGTCTCCGGGCCCCAGAACTCCCCTTCTGCCTAAGTGGGTTCTCCTAGGATTCGCGTCCTTCTGCTCTGCTCTCCAGTAAGTCTCTTCCCCCCCTTACTCTCCCCTGCAGTTGGGGTTTTCTGTCTCGATTTCTCTGTGCCTTTTTCTCCATCTCCTCTTAATTGATTCCGAAGTGGTAAGGCATTTAGTGAGTATGAATTTGTGTTTCGCTGAAATCAATCTCTTTCTGCAAGCTTGCTTCCCCCTTCTTTCAAGTCAGCTAAATCCTGCCTCCCCCAAATTAAATGGCTCCGGGCAGAACCAGCCTCGAGCTGATTCCCGAATGCTGTAGCCGCTCCGGCGCCGCCACCCGGGCTTGACCTAATTTGACCCAAAACGCTGTCCCGCTCACAGGCCCGGCCCTCATTGTGGGAACAGGTATGGTTTAACCTGTCATCCAGGGGACAGCAGGAGACAGGATGCTTGGAGGCAGGTGGCAAATGGAGTGGGGATGACCCAGAGGAGGGATGTTGGGTACTGGCCTCTGAAGCGCGGGGTGACCTCGAAGAAGAGAAGCAAATGCTTTCCTTTCTCCATAACTGTTTAAAGCTCATTGTTCTCAGTGTGGGCCTAGGAACCTGGAGCTTCTGGGAGGTGAGAAGCCCAGAAGGGTCAAAGGAACAGATGGGTATCTCTGGGTGATCATGCCACCCTAAACCTGTTGCCCCATCTGCACAAACTGTGACTCTCCCGTTAGGCCAGTGACAGATTTGCTATCATTAAGGCCATGACGGAGAGGCGTGAACCTGCTCATATACAAGGACAAAGGCTGATACTTGCGGTGCTTTGCTGGGGTCCCATCTCTGTCTCACGCAGCAAGTGGCAGAGCAGGATCTGAGCCCAGCACTGCCTGGTGGGGTTCCTGGTTCTCGCTTCTCCCCTGTCTTCATGTGCTCTGGAGCTCAGGAGGGCAGGGGTCCTGGGAGGCCATTAGGGATGGTTATGGCTTATTCTCCAGCTCTATCTTGCTCATTGCTCTTTGGACGCCTCTTTCCTTGGGTCTGAGAAAGTGAGAGATGTTGAGACAACCAACGAGGTCTGGCCACGCCTACATCAACGCCTGCTTGTGGCTGTGCTAATAGCTGGGCCTACTGGTGCTTTCTCGAGGCAGATCTAAAGGGTGGAGAGAAAGGGTTCATCAGAGCAATGTCTTGGGTGATTGTTGATGCCCAAGGTCTGAGTTTCCATTCTGAATCTAGCTCCCATGCCACCTTTCTTCAGCGGGCCAGTGGGAGACAAGCACACTGCTCCCCATGCTCTGTGCTTCCATTGTTGAAAAGAACGGACAGGTTAAGGGATGGGAACATACTTAATCACGATCCTTAGCACACAGTAAGTGCTCAAAAATGGCTTTGTATGTTTATACCTATGGAGAAAAATAGTGAGATAAAAATCTGTTAAAACAAACACAACTGTTAAAATGTGTATGAGAGCCGTGTATCCGCCCGCCAATGTGGACAGGACAGATTTCAGCTGGTCCGCCTGCCACGAGCGTGCCTTCAGCCCTGTAGCCCAAGGGACAGAACGTGATTCCAAATCACAGGGATACCTATCTTTGTTGTTAAAAAAAAAAAAAAAGATGTATCTATGTATACAGAGGGTGATTAGGGGATGCACTGATTACATGCACATGAAAAAGTTCAGCGTCTGTTAGATCAGCAGTTCTTCCTCCTGGTTTCCTATCACCCTGGGGGGTCTCCAATTATCTCAAGAAGGGTCAGGAACCACTCAAGATGTTATTAATTTTAATCCATTCTAATTAAATATATAAGTGGGCCATGCACCACTTTGTGGAAGGAGAAAAGGGGGAAACAATATCTTTTTTTCTTTTAAGATTTATTTATTTATTCATGAGAGACACACAGAGAGAGGCAGAGACACAGGCAGAGGGAGAAGCAGGCTCCATGCAGGGAGCCCATGCGGGACTCGATCCTGGATCCCGGGATCATGCCTTGAGCCGAAGGCAGCCGCCCAACCTCTGAGCCCACCAGGTGTCCAGGAAACAGTATCTTTAAATGAAATATGTAAGTTTTGAGTGCAGGCCGCCAACTCCTCGGGCCGGCAAGTAGGCCCACTTGTGCTTCCCCTCCTCCCTCCTCCGTCTTCCTCTTTGTCCCCTGCGCCCTGCTGGGTGCCTGGGCGGATCCGTGCAGAGTGGGTATGCCTGGAGAGTGGGTACGCCTGGAGAGTGGGTACGCCTGGAGAGCCGGAGGCCCGATGGGAGCGGTGAGGCCGGCGTGGTGCGGTGCGTGGAGGCCGGGGCCTGGCTTTGTGCCCTGACTGCCCCTCAGGGCTGTGACCCGGACCGATCCATTTTGGGGCAGTCCTTGATGAGGCTCGTCTCGCCACCCTTGGTGTCCTGCAAGGTCGCGGCGAGTGGCGCGAGTGGGCCAGAGCTCTGTGGTCCACGCCTGCGGCTCTTCCCTCCCTGCGGCACCAAGCATCGTCCCTCGGCGGGGACTGGGCCGCGCAGCACAGCCTCGTGCCCAGGTGGCCGCGCTGCTCCTGAGCCGCTCTTGCCCCGCAGCTGCCTCGGGATCTGATGTCGCAGGGCCGCTGTGGCCCGGGAAGGAGCGACAGGCCCCCCCGGGCCCCCGATGCTGCTCCTGGGGGTAGCGTGGGATTGGGGCCCGTCCACGACGAGGACCCATCTGGGCGCCCTGGTGCCCAGGCCTCTGCCTGTCCCTCTGGGAGGTCCTGGGAACTCTGTGCTCATCCCGAGGGGGGCCGGGGCACCCCAGCTAAGCGTGAGTCTGTGAGGCAGGCAAGGGCGAAGAGGGATGGAGCCTGCCCTGCCCTGATCAGGGAGGCCATCAGGCCCGGGTGAGGCCGGGGCACGTCTGCCCTGCACGCCCGGCTCCGCGGATCCTGGCCACGACCTCCCTCGGGGCCTCCACGCCCCCAGCAGGGCCCCCCGGGCTAGCAAGGTTCGTGGGGGACGGAGCCCCGCACTCCAGGACGTGAGATCCCAGAGACGCGGGGTGCACAGAGCCAGGGGCCGCGGGGCCACCGAGCAGGTGGCCGGAGGGGGGGGGGGCACCCGCGGGCCTGGATCCACCTGCCTTGTTCTGAGAGCGGCTCGGCCTCTGGCAACTTCAGGGCCGCTTCCTTTCTGAATGTCTCTTGTCCCGCGTTCTCTCTCCATGTGACCAGTGCTGGGCCCCCTCTAGGCCCTACTTCTCCTGTCCCGAGAAGCGCCCCCCGACCGCCCAGGTTGGGGCTCCCAGTGGGGACCCGCAGGCCCCCCAAGCCTGTGTCTTTCCTGCCCCGGTTCTCGAGCCCTGGAGCCTGTTTCGTGTGGGAGGCTGCCTGGGGAGCTGTGCTGCGCATCCCCCGGCTCTGGGCGCAGGGCTGGGCACCTGCTTGGGGCCAGAGATGTCCCAGGGCTGAGCCTTGCGTTCAGGTTGCGGGTGCTGAGCTGGCGGGGCTTGGGGGTTAGGGGTTCCCGGCCCGGCACGGGTGGCCTTGAGGGCCCGGGATGACCTTTCCAGCCTCTTGCCCAGGGCGCTCACTCCCTGGGTGGAAGCTGCAGCTGCATTCCAGATTCTTTAGATGTCTTGGGCGAGTTTTCAGACGTTTTACCTCCAGCGTGTTTTGCATACTGCCACACATTTTAAAACCCACACATAATTTAAGGAACATTTAATCAATAGAGTCTTGATTCATTTTTCCCTTAAATCATCAGTATTATTGTTGTGAAGAGCCCATTCGAAGTTCAGGAAGGCTCTGAAGCATTTTTAATAACCATTTTCTTCCCTCGCGTCTTATTTCTTTTTAACTATCTTTTTGAAAGATACTTTTTCCAATGGTTGAACAAGCTCAAAATGCCAGATTCCCAATTGCTGAAATTGTGTCCAATGTGCACTTCTGGAAGGAACATGGACCCTCCCAGAACGCTTTCACATACATATATTATTAACCAAAGCTATTGTTGCTGTTGTTGGTTGAAGAGCTACCTGGGAAGGCTCTTAGCTCCCAGTTGTGAGTTGAGATGGCCACTGGGGCGGAGGAGTCAGGCCTTCACCAAGGATATCTTGCATCTCCCAGTAGGAGGTCTCATGGCTTATGCACCAAATGCATGCACGGCAGGCCATTATGTCCGTTTTCTTGGGTCCGATGTGATTCTCTGTCCCTCCTGAGGTTTGCTGATTGCATCTTATATTTATGAAGAGCTCAGCGTATATTGGATGTCTTGTGACAAGACAAGCCCTTCATATGCGACTTTTCACGTGGTTATTATCCCATCTTACATCTGAGCGAGCTGAGGCAAGGAGTTCATGCGTTAGCTTCCTGGGGTGGGGGCGATGACAAAGGACCTCCAACCTGGTAACTTCCTAGAAATGTATATCCTCGCAGGTCTGGAGGCCAGAAGTCAGAAATCGAGGTGTCAGTAGCACTGTGCCCCGAAGGGCTCTGGGGGAGAATCTGTCCCCTCTTCAAGCTTCTGGTGGCTCCAGCATTCCTTGGCTTGTGGCCATGTCACTCTAATCTCTGCCTCTGTGGTCACATCACCTCCCCATCTTCACATGTGGCATCCTCTGTGTCTGTCTCCCCTAAGGATGCTGGTTATCAGACCTAGGGCCCCTGTGGATAATCCAGGATAAATGCCTCCTCTCAAGGTCCTTAACGTAATGGAGATTTTTCCAGATAAGGTATAATTTTCACTCTCCTGCCATATAAGGTAATATTCACAGGTTCTGGGAATGACAACATGGACCTGTCTTTTCTGGGGGCCACCCTTCAATCTACTACAGCTTATAGGGAGCAGAGCAAGACGTGAGCCCGGCAGTGTGGCTGCAGGACCGGGACCCTCAGGCCCTGCTCTGTGCTCCCTTCCCTTTGCTAATGTGCTAGAGCGAAGGCCGCAGGAGCTGTCAGCGATGCCAGCCTCAGGCAGCTTGGCTGGGGTTTCAGCAGGTCTGTCCCCTGAGGGTCCTCCTGGTCTGCCTGAGGCCATCTGGCCATCTCTAACAGAATTCCACTGACTGGGTGCTTTATGGACAATAGAAACCCACTGCTTGGTTTTGGAGGCTGGGAAGACCAATGTCAGGGTGTCAGCAGGGTTGCCTTCCAGGGAGGGCTCTATTCCTGGGTCATAGCGGTAGCTCCTCACCACGGCCTCCCATGAGAGAAGGAGCAAGGCAACAGTCCGGGGGTCTCTTTTATAGAAACTATAAAATTCACGAGGTGAATGAATTCACTAAGGCATTCACCAGGGCCCCACCCATATGACCTAAGCACCTCTCAATACCCCCTTCCTAACACCATCACGTTTGGGAGTTAGGATTTCAACATAGGAATTTAGGGTGGGGGAGGCACAAGCACTTAGACTGTAGCATATCCTGTCTTGTTTTTTTCCCTCCCGTCTTGGCAAAAACTTTGCTCTTTGTGCTCTAGCACATAAACGCCCACATTCACGTGGCTGGTGTTCTGTGCTGCGGACCCCACCTGGCCTTGTGGATGCTTATGTCTGCTGCTCCGTCTGGCCTGGTGGTGCTGACCGGGATGCATGGTTATGGTACAATGTTGTAGATGATAATAGATCTTTTATTAGGCCGTATTTTTGGTCAATCACCATCAACTATCGGCAGTTTCATATGATTCAGTCTCCTATTGATTGAGAATACGTAGCCCATCAGTACTCTCCTCTCCTCCTGCAGCCTGGCTTCATCCTCCCGCCTCCTCAAAATGCCAACTAAATACTCTAGTCTCCTGCACGTGCCTTGGATTTTAGCACACGGCTAATCGGACCCATCTCCGTGCTGTAGTTATTTAGGCACACCTTTTGGCAGATTTTGGCACTTCGTCACGCCCCAGATCCCATCCTAATTTCGACTGTCTCCGAAGAAGCCTCAAAGCAGCCGGCCCATCTTGAAGTCATCATCTTCCACAAAGGGTTCAGGAGCATCTGTTGGAAACCAACGTGTTATTTTCCTTGCCTGGCTCATCAGTAGCAGCGTTGAGCACCGTGCTCGCTCACACAAAGTACTTCTGGGCAGTGTCCAGTTGGATCCAAGTCTAAAAATACCCCCTTCCCCTCAGCGTCTCATCTTTTCTTCAGAGTGACCTGGCTCACAACTGGAGCTTCGCCTCACGGAAACATTTAGACATTTAATGCATCCTGAAATATTAACCTATATTATGCACAAGCAGTAGTGCAAATGTTTCCTTTCCTGGCAAGGGCTGTGTTATTGGAAGCCATTTATTGAGATTTATGTCTTAACAGAACTGAAGGGCTGTTTGTAGCAAGGGTCCCACAAGCCAAGGTGGAAATTGAGGGTTGGGGTTTACGTGGAGATTTGGAGTCACGAGGAACGTCCGTCCTGGGAAGGCTGCCATCCATCAGTCCATTCACATTTATCACGTGGGCATTATCTGTGTGCCGCCAAGAATACGGTCATAACTCATTGGTTGTATTGACCTTGGGAAGCTGTCTTCTCTCTTGGAACCCTGGTTTCCTGTCTGTAGGATGGGGTGAGGATAAGGTACATGCTTTGTAGGATTGCTGGAAGGGCTCATGGACTTGGCCGAGAACCAAACCAACCTCTTGTAGTTCTAAACATAGAAAAGTGTTTTGTGGGCAGGGAGTTCTCTGTGGCTGCAAGTGTTCTGGCAGAGATGGAGAGAGGGATGAGCAGGGATCTTGTGGAGGGAGTTCCACTACTCGAAGGGGATTTGATCCTGTAGCCCCGAGAGTCCAGGATTATGTGCCAGCTTGATGTAGGAGGGAAGAAACGTGGATATCCTAGAAGGTGGTGGCCAGAGCTGTTATCAGGGACCTTAGTCTGGGGACGCCTGGGGGGCTCAGCGGTTGAGCGCCTTCCTTCAGCTCAGGGCGAGATCCTGGAGCCCCAGGATCCTGGAGTCCCACATCGGGCTCCCTGCATGGAGCCTGCTTCTCCCTCTACCTGTGTCTCTGCCTCTCTCTGTGTCTCTCATGAATAAATAAATCAAAACTTTAAAAAAGAAAAGAGAGAGAGAGAGAGACCTTGGTCTGTGGCATCTAGTGCAGAGTAAAAACTTGCTCAGGGCCTAACAGTCGTATATAAGGGCTCAATTATACATGTTTGCCAAGGACCTGCTATGACGCCAACCCAGGGCAAAGTATTAGGGACACACGGATGGAATGTGCCTGAAGTCTGTCCTAAGGAACTGTGCTTCAAAATGGCTAATCCCCATCAGGAGGGATTTGGGGGCAAAACAGTGCAGAGAACAGAGCACTAACCTTCGTCAGACACCTGCTGGTACCAAACATGATACGCAGCATCTCACTCACAGAGTCTTGGGGAGACGCTGTCTCCGTTTGACAGGTGCAAGGGTGAAGTCTCAAGGAGGCTGTGGTTTAACCATGTCTGTATCAGTCGGAGCTGATAAGCTGGGTAATGGGGCAGCGACAAGCCCGCCCAGGATCCTCACAACTGAAAACCAAGGTTTATTTCTTGCTTGCTCTGTATACCCACTGTGGGACGGCTGTGGCTTCTGCTCCTTGGTGCTTCCCTTCTTCAGGAACAGCAGCCAGGCCTAGAACCTTGCTGTGCGCCACGGCAGAGGGAGAAGAGCTTGCTGGAGCCAGCTTTGGCCCTTAAGGTTCCCAAAACAGGCCCCATGGCCACACCCAGCTTCCAGGGGGTGGGAAAACCACATGGCCTGAAAGCCGCATCATGTGGCTTGAGAGGCGACAGGAGGCCCCGGGTTCCAGCGTCTGGTGACTCTGACTTCTGCAGTGGGAAGTGGTTCCACCTCGGTGACGGTGGCACCACTCCCTGTGCCCAGGCTCCCTTCAACCACCCTGGCCCCTCTCCCCTTGGTTTCACTTAACATGCTTGCTCCTCAGGAGGGAGTTGGCCGATGCCGCCGCATGCGCAGGTGGGCAAAGGCTTGGGTCAGCCTCCTTCCCTCGGCTCCAGGGACAGAGAAGACCCTCGGGTGCGTGTAGGCCACGTCTCCGCCCCACGGCCCCTCGGCAGGGTGCAGCCAGGTCAGCCAGCCGGTCTGCGGGCAGAAGAGAGGCCACGCGGTGTGACAGGACCTAACGGGCCCCACAGGGCCGTCCTTGAGAAGAGCCCCCTCGGGATGGAAGCCGGAACAGGTTGGCATGGCCTGAGCGGCTGAAACAACGGAAGTGACTTTCCTCAGGGTTCTGGAGGCGGGACATGCAGTGTCAGGTGCCAGCAAGGAGTGATAGCTGAGCCTCGCTTCCTGGCTTGCGGACGGCCACCTTCTGCTGTGTCGCCCGGGGTCTTGGCCTGGGGGGCGGGAGAGGGGCAGCGCGTGCTGGGGGCTCCTTCTGAGGACACCGGTCCTGCTGGATCAGTGCCCTGTCTCGATGTCCCCAGTCGGAGGCCCTGCCTCCAAGGGCATCGCACTGGGGCTTCAGGAGGACACGGGTGTGGGCAGGGGCCCAGGTTAGTCCACAAGGCGGATACAGCTGGGCCACAGCGGGGTGCTGGGGGAGAGACGGAGGGTGGGCCTGAAGCCCCAGTTCGTCCGCGTCCCCTCCAGGGTTCAGGCGTCCTCCCCTCCCAGGGCTGCTCTGATTGTCAAAGGAGCGAAGATGCGCGGACGGGTGGAGCGTCACTGTGGCTTTGCCACCGCGGAGCCTCCCTGCCCTCCCCCGTGCAGAGGCTGGGGCACAGCGTGGCAGCAGGTGCACGCTCGTGTGAGCCACGGGGCCAAGGGCAGAAGGAAACAGGCGCGGCTGCGCTGGAGGCCCTCCCCGCCCGGCCCGGAGCCTCCCCCGCGAGGCGAGGACAGCAAATGCCCAGTTGGGGCGGAGGCGTGAGCTTCGGGCGCGGACCCGTGGGTTCAAACCCCGGCCCCAGCGTTTCCTAGTGGGTGACGTAGGGCACGCCGTCAGCCAGCCTGTGCTCCAGGGCCTCGGTCTCTATAAATTGGGAGCACTGGGCATCCCTGGGTGGCCCAGCGGTTCAGCGCCACCTTCGGCCCAGGGCGTGACCCTGGGGTCCCGGGATCGAGTCCCACATCAGGCTCCCTGCATGGGGCCTGTGTCTCCCTCTGCGTCTCCCTCTGTCTCTCTCTCTCTGTGTGTCTCTCATAAATAAATAAATAAAATCTAAAAAAAATAAAGTGGGAGCACTGGTGTCTTCCTTGTGTGAGGATGAGGACGGGGCTCCAGAAGGGGGCAGTGTGGGGTGACCCGGTCCATGCTCGCGGGCTGCCGAGCTGCGAAGCAGTCCCTGTGGCCAGGGGGTGGTCGGAGCATTTGAGAAGAAGCAAGAGTCGCCTCTTGGGTGCCTCTCCCCGGGGTGGGGCTGTCACCCAGTGGGCCCTGGTGATGGGCCACAACTGCCCCTGCCACCCTCCCACCCCGAGTGCCTCCTCCCGCGTCCTTCTCCCGAGCGCTCCCTCCCAGGCTATGTAAGCTGTGGATGATGCGGAATCACAGTCCTTCATCCTCAACGAGACTCGTGATGAGAGGGCGTTTAGATTTGACTGATGGCTTAATATTTTGTCCTCAGGAGGAGGCAGTGTCCCCGAGGGCCCCGGGGCTATGCATCATCGTAACGGCCCCTCTCAGGAGCACCTGGAAGGCATCAGGAGAGAAACAGCCCTCTCTTCCCAACTCGGACGTCACCGCGGGCCCCTGGCTCCCCCTAAGCCCTTGTGATTCCTGCAGAATCTTCCCAGGCCCTCGGAAGTGCCAGGCCCCCCCCCACGGCCCTGCCGACGCCCGACGGCTGCTCGTTATTCCACTGTCCGCTCCTGATCGCTCCTCGTCCGCCGTCATTATTCTGCAAGACCGTGAGCCGTGGGTGCGTGAGCTTCCGTGGGTGGAGGCCCAGACACCCTGCGGGGTTAATGGATGCGCTTAGTGGTGTTCGCAGTCCAGATGGCCAGGGGTGCCACCAGGGTGCCCTCAGCCGTCTGGGGGTCCCGCGTGGCCCTTTAATTGGATGCAAACTAAGTTTCAGACTCCACCCAGTGCTGTCTGGTGCTCTCCCTGGCAGTGGGTCTGCACTTTATTTATTTATTTTTTTAAGATTCTATCCATTTATTATGAGACACACACAGAGAGAGGCAGGGACACAGGCAGAGGGAGAAGCAGGCTCCACACAGGGAGCCCAATGTGGGACTCGATCCCGGGTCTCCAGGATCACGCCCTGGGTCGAAGGCAGGTGCTCAACCGCTGAGCCACTGGGGGATCCCGGGTCTGCACTTTACAAGGCCCCGCATCTGTTCTTTATTGCAGGCGTAATGAATGTTCCCCATTCTTTCGTTTAGCGCATTTATTGAGCACCTACTGTACAGCGTGGAGTGCACAAGCTCTATGTGCTTCCCGGCGTTAATAAAATATAAAACCGTCCTCGCCTCTTAAAGGCTCATGGGTTGGGGGGCGGGGGGGAGAAATGGATGTGTTATCCACATGAATGAGAAAGGAAGGCATTTGGGAAGTCCACAAGGGGAGCCACTTAATCCAGCAGGGCGAGAGTTGGAGGGTATGGCAGGGGTATCAGGTGGGCTTCCCGGAGGAGGTGCTTTCTAGGCTGAGTCTTGAAGGATCCATAGGATGGTGAAGGAGGGATGGCATAGGGTGAGCAGGCGAAGGGGGCAGCACGGGGATGCAGGCATGCAGGGAGCCTGGTTTTCCGGGGGTAACAGGTCTGTTCGGGTGCATCAGGAGCGAACAAGAGGCCAGCTTCTCTTGGCAGGGAGCTCCTTCTCCTATCTGGTAATAAGGATGCCTAGATTTTCAGAGAACTGGGGGTGGGATTTAGGGTATAAAACCTAGAGCACATCTGTGGGGTGGGGTGGCCTTTTCCCCCAAGGGCTAGGCAGGCCACTCAGGTGACAATGGCCAATACGTTGGTGCTTTCTCGGGCCCTTTCTCTCCCCAGCCCTGCTCCTGAGCTTGGGCTCCAGAGGCTGCTGCCCCACGCCTCCCTCCCTTTCTGCATTCTCCTCTGCCCGGTCTCCGGACAGAGCACAAAGCTGGTGTGGAGCGGGGTGGGCGGGGAGGGGAGCATCTGCACTTGCACTTGGCCTGGCAACGTGGGGGCCACTGACCCGAGGACCAAGACCTGGGTTCCAAGGTTGGCTCAGCCCCTGCTGCCCAGGGGAGAGCTTGGAGAATTACTTGTCCACTTCCCGAGGTGGGGGAAGAAGCCAGAGGGCATGTCTCCCCGGATCTGGCCACTCGTGATGTTGGGCGTCTGAACACTTTAACTAGATCTTCATCATGGCACTGGCTTAAAGCATTAAACCACCCCCAGCAGCCCAGTCTTTGGCAACTAACAAGGGACAGGCCAATGACACATTTGACCATCCCAAAACCAGAGTGAGGGCAAGGGAGGTGACAACTGTATTGTCCTATCTTCTAGGATCCCGAACTCTGTAGACTTCCCTGTTCTTAGTTCTGCACAACCGGGCAAGCTACTGACTTTCTCTATCCGTATTTTCTCCTGTTAATTGATGCTACAAATGGTATCTGCCTCATGGGTAGTGCTGAGCAGGTCGGCCATATGTGGTTGTGCTTATTGTGCACTGAGTAAGGCACCTGGCAGGGGGCGAATGGAGGCTGACATCCGATCCAGGCCCTACTCCCAAACCCGAGACCTGTCTCAGGCTTGCATCTGTCCGACCCCTTTTCATCGCCCTGGTCCTTAGCATAATGTCTGGCCTGGAGGTTAGTCCTCACTTTATTTGCTCTTCTCCAGAGGAAGGCCAGTGTTTGGGACCTGCTTAGACTTGAAGTCTGTAAACGTGTACATTTCTGTTGTTCTCATGGGATTGGACCATCTATGTGATTTTTGAATTCCAGGGCAGGGGACCTAAGTTCATCTCTGAAATCGCGATGCCTTTTCTCCCTGAGCATGTACTCAGGCTTGGTTGACCGCCTAAGCTTGCAGCTGGTGGGACTTGCTGGCTGCGTGGGCCGGTTTGGTGGAGAGAAACCTCTCCCTCTACCGCAGGCGGGCCACCACGGCCCCAAGTGAGGCTTGTGGATGGGACTTGGCTGCTGATGGGACAGAAGTCACTTCTTGTTGGTCGGTGTCACTAAGGAAGCCTCGATGCTGCTGTGAAAACCCCTGAAGGGTTTCCTCTAAAGAGAGAGCTGAGGGGTGGACAGAGAGGGTGGTGGTCTGTCTGGCTCAGGAGAACCAAGCCCACTAGGTTTTTTTTTTTTTTTAAAGATTTAATTTATTTACTCATGAGAGACACACAGAGAGAGGCAGAGATATATGCAGAGGGAGAAGCAGGCTCCATACAGGGAGCCCGATGCGGGACTCGATCCCAGGACCCTGGGATCACGGCCTGCGTGGAAGGCGGCTGCTCAACCGCTGAGCCACCCAGGTGCCCTCCCACCAAGGGTTTTAACCCCTTAAAAGACTCAATCTTTGTAAAAATTCCTTTCCATTCATCATCTTGCTTTTCTTTTTCTTCCTTCTTAGGCGATGTTTCTCAAAGCCTGGGGCTTGAGGTGGGTTCAAGCAGAATTTTCAGAGCCTCGGTCTCAGGCTGGAGGAGGTCTCCTGACACATCCGTGCAGAATCTGGTCTGGCGAGCTGCCCGGTGCTCGGCCTGCCTCCAGGCCCTGACCTGAAGGCTGAGGGACCCTCTGTGGGCCTGGAATCCAGTCCTGTGTTTGGTGAGGCGTTGGCCGAAGCAGGCCAATTAGTGAGAACTGCCTCTGGTAGAGTGGCCGCACCTGCCACTGGGGCCCATTTCTCAGACCTCCTCCTCATTAGCCTTGACTTGGTCTCACGTAGTGAGAAGAGCGGGGCTTTGATGTTCTCATACTTGCCTCCAGCCGTGGGTCGCAGGACACCGAACCGGCCTGTTCTCCCTTTTTCCCAAAGGGCAAGGTGTGTGATCTGTTCCACTCTGTCCAGGGCTTTCTCTGTGGCAGCCTCGCATCCTGTAGCTGAGCAGGTGGTTTGGCTCAGGGCAGAGACAAACTCCCACCTGCCCCACTGTTTCTCTGCCTGCCTTTCCCTTAGGGCCCAGCAGAGTAGCAGATCACAACTTAAGAGACTGAGCACTGTGAGTAGACACTGACGTGTGCCAAGGCTCTCCTCCCTCCTTGTCCTAGGAAGGTACGTCCACAGCCCTCAGCGTAGGCCCCTGTGGTATTTGCCTCTGCCCAGTGACTTGGGGTATGGCCCAAAGACTCAAACTTGCCCCACTCCCCAAAACCAGAAGTAAAGCTTCCCTAGTGATCTACGGACCTAAGAGCAGAAAATGTTGCACGAGTGAGTCTGGAGTTCTTTGTTACGCAGCAGTATTGGAAGCAAACCAAACCCGAACCCAGACAATCTGACAACGTGAGGGATCGGTTTAGTGCAGGGCTTGTGTCCTTTACTTTTCTGGCTCTGTTGGATGCTCGGGCGGAGCACAGTAGGAGCGCCGTAATGCAAATGGAAAGGGGGGCACAGGGGACTCTGGTGGACTAGCTATGCATGACTGGCACCGTGCTCCCAATCTGGCGTCCAAGCCCCCACATCTAATCCATCCCGCATCCAGTGGAATCTACTGGCAGTTTCAGCCCAGATTTGTGTGTGCCATCTCTCAATTTTAAAGTAGTGGATCAAACCTGTGTACTACGCTGTAGGCAAAATGAAAGCCCACGCTCGGACCCACCCGTGCATCACCATTCTGCATCCTCTGGTTGGTCCACCTTGAATGGAGCCCTCCTCCAAGCCCTTGTGCGTAGACTAAAATTCTCATGGGAGGACCTATGACTGCAGAAGAGCAGTCAGTCTGATGGCTTCGCCTGTTCTCGGGGCAGTGGCCCTTCGGCACTGTTGAAATAGTTCAGATCTGACCCAGAGGACTGGACTGAGAATTGGTTTTGAGCGTGAATCCTGTTGTGAGTTTGAGATACTGAGTGATGTAGAGTGAGTCTCTTTCTCTGCCTGACCTTTAGCTTCCCCGTGTATATAGCGGCCCTACCACTCACACGCTGAGAGGGTGGGGATTGATTACCTGACTTCTCTGTGTTGGCACCTTCGTCTGTAAGGTGGGACACTGCTGCTCACCTGTGTGGTTGGAGGACTGAATGGGATGACCACTGAGGCCTTTAACATGCTGCCTGGCATCTGGATCCCAGGGGATGTTTGTTGTAGCTCCTACTGTTGATGAGTATTACCACCAACAACAATAATAAGTGAAAAAATGTGGCCTGAGATTCCCTCCCAGGAGCTGGGGACAAAAATCGGCACCCAGAGATCTGGGCAGCTGCCCTAATTCTGGCAGAAATGCACAGTGCTCGGCTTTCCTGTGTCTAGTACCTGATGCCCCGCACCATCCTTTGATTCCCTGCCCAGCCCCTTAGGAATCCCCCCCCCCACACACATTAGACTTGTATTCTTGATGTCTTTGCTCATAGTAGGTTTGCACACCTGTCTCCATGCCCAGCCCTGAGTGCACACCTTTCATAGATCGGCTGATGGCAGAAGGCTCTTCTCCATCTCCCACGTCTGCCAGCGTGGTGCTCACGTAAGCTTCTAAACCCTGTAGCACCCACGTCGCCTTTCCCAGGCCAGGGCCAATAGCAAATACTCGGGTAAGAAAAGGGTCAGAACACTGCCCAGCCCTCAGAGGTCCCAGAGAACGTGGTGGGGGTGGTGCAGTGTTGGCCGCAGATTAGCAGGCCGTCTCTGGAATCAGGTGAGAGAATCTTGCCTCACATCATGCTGAAGGCAAAGAGAATAACTGACCCTCTAACGTGGAAGGTCCAGGGTTGAGCCACATAGTCCTGTCTCCCCATCCCTCTTCTTGCATCGCTGTCCCTTCCTGGTGTCGTCTGGAGGATGTCCTCCACACCTTTACAGGATGAGATTGGAGTAACCCAAGCTGAAATAGTCCAGCCCTTCACTTCCAAGGAAGGATTCTGATTGGCTGCCCTTAGACGGGCCACTTTTGCTGGACGGATAAAGAACTGAGCAGGGCTGGGCCCGGGTGTAGGCCCGTCATGCAGCAAGCATGTGCGAGGTGTACTGCCGCCAGCATTTCCTCTAGAACCCCACTGTGAAGTGGGCGTGGGGTTCTCCAGAGATGCACTGGGCTGCCCACGAATGTTCCACCTGTCCCGTCCCCAGGGCATTGTGCAAAAGCCTCAAGTCACTTGTCTTGGTTCTTTGTAGATGCCACAGAAAGCTCTGGCTGGGGGCGAAATGCCAATGGGCTCTTCGCTGTAGGAATGGCTACCATATACTCCAGGGACTCACTGCCCTGGGGACATCTGGGAGGATGAGGGGATTGTGCGTGCATTGCCTGGATGCAGAAGCTCTCACACACACACAGAAAGCAGAGGCTGGGTAATGCCTGACATCGAAGACCCCTGTGACTGGGTCGGAGGGGAACGGCCCCCTGCCTCTAAGGGGAGCTGGTCGCCAGCAGCACGCTCCTTGCTTCTGGTCTGTGTCCCCACACCACCCACTCTGTGACCCCTCTGGCTTCGGTCTCGTCTTCACCTGACCGGACCCGGCTCCTCCCTGTGACCCCCCACCATCTGCTGCCTCTCTCCTGCCCGCGTCCCACGGGGCTGGGGATGCAGTTCTTCCGTCCACCGCCTGTGAACCTCTGCCCACGCTTCGTACCCGACACGAAGTTTCAGCAACTTGGCTTTGTTAGATGCGACCCCTTGTAAGCTCCCTTTTGCTCCCTGTTCCAGATGGAAACAGCACAGATAGGAGTGCAATTGGCCTGGATTTGGGTGTTTTTGCTGCCTTTTATTACCCACGTGATTTTGAACTTGGTATCTACCGTGTCTGAGGCTCAGCCTCTTGTAAAATTGAATTAAAAACCTTTCTCTCCTTCCCTGTTTTTCTTTCTTTTCTCTCTCCTCTCACTCCCTTTCCTTCCTCTGTCCTTCCGTCTGTCCCCTGCATGTATACCTTGCAGTGAGTCGGGGGGGGGGGGTAAGTGGCATATAGGGCAGGTCAGAGCATCCGCAGCAGCACAGGTGTGGCAGGGGGCCCATTGCCACGTTGGCTTCACTGTCTTGTCCCCTCATCGTATAATGAGGAATTTGTCTTGTCTTTGTCTTGGGTCACCAGCACAGAGCTTCTAAAACCCTTTGAATTTCCCAAGTGATGGGTATCTTGGTAACTCCCGAGCCCCTTAGGTCACAGCTGAGTTGATGCTAAGGAGATTAGATCACTCAGGGTCAGGGCTGGTCACCAGAAAGACCAGCTCTGTGGTGGGAGGGTTGGGGCTGGAGGTGGAGTTACCCACTCAGAGCAGATGCCCAGCTCCCAGAGGCTTTCTTGCTCCCCTTCTTATTATGGAAAATCCCAAATGCCTGCAATTAGAGACGATAATACAAACAGCTCTCACGTTCATCACCAGCTTCGTCAGGTACCAACTTCTTGTTATTCTCCCTTTGTCTTTTACTGCCTCCACCTTGCAGCTTTCAGAAGGTCTTCATGGTTTCTGCAGAGGGGACCAAGGTGTCCACGGAGGTCAAGGAACCGAGGACGTGGCCAAAGTCATCCTCCAGGGAGTGCAGCCTACCTCAAGTGTAGCTACCTGGCAGCAGTGACTTGAATGCAGAGGAAAGTGAAATGAGAAATACATAACAGCTGAATTGGCACAACAAGCCAATTTACAGAGAGGAGTGCGTGTCATTTGCAGTAATAAGACCAGCGTTGTCTGGGGGGCCGCTGGTGGGAAGGGGCACACATCTCCTCACCTGGCACCTGGGTTTATCCCACAGCCCTGGTTCGTTCACCGAATGCTTCTCTGTGAGCGGGGGATGGGCCCGATTCCATACCTGGTGGGAGCTGGATCTGGCAAGGGAGTAGTCATGCATGAGGGAGCGAGCGTAGAGTGGGAAGGAAGGTGGTTCTAGCATTTTCTGTTACATCTTCTCTTAATTTTACTCCATCCTTCTTTCCTCCCCTCACCCCCATCACTTCCTTCCTAAACTGTATGCGGAGCCCTAGGTCTGTGGGGAACCTGGGCTGGATGGTGGGGTGCTGGTGGTGAGGATGATGATTAGGATGAAAATAAGAACAAGTGAGAACAGGCAGTTACCTAGAGTTTATCGTGCGGCAGGCAGAGTCGCATGTGTTCTGCATGGATTCACCCAGTTAATCTTCATATCAAGCCTGTTGTGGTCAATTATATTCTGTTTTACAGATGAGGAAACTGAGAAACAGAGAGGTTAGGTCACTTGTCCAAAGTCACACAGCTACTAGTCATGTAGAAAAGAGTAAGACCCATGGCTCCGGCTTACATGGCCTCCGGCAGGATTAGTGTGAGCATCAAACAGAGGAATAGGGTATGAGTGCGTGGGTGACACTAGTCCGGACCGAGAGGAGAGAAGTTCTTCTTCCCAGGGGAATGTCTACTAATCAATGGAGAAGAAACAAGAAAATGACCAACCTGCAGCCTCCAATACAGTAAAGGATTCCGACAAGGACCACAAGGTGCCGAAACCAGTGGGTAAACGGTGTTGGGGGAACAGGATATTAACGTGATTTCAAAGAATCATCCCCCAGATGAGCTACATATACAGAGAGGAAAGATGGATCTTTATGGTGAAGATGCCTGGTGGTCCTCTCCTTAACGAACGGATCAAACTCACGTTGCCAAGAATGGGAAAGCGTGACATCGTGTGCCTACTGTGTGATACGGTAAGAAGTACAGTGTGTGATGTCCTCCACGGGGTGTTCTTGCCAAAAACGATCACTTTGAATTGAATCCTGAAGGAACCAATAGACGAATGCACAATGTGAGGCTTTCTACAAGGCTGCTGGCCTGGATTTTACAAGCAAAAATGCCATTGTCCATGAGAAACAGACAAAAAAGCTGCTGGAGGGAGAGTGTGTGTATGGTACGTATATGTGTGTGTCGGTGGGTGTGTGTATAGGTATGTATGTATGTATGGCCATGTGTGTATACGCATTCATATGCGTATGCTTGTATGTGTATGTGTGCATGTATACAGGCGTGTGCAGGTGGGTGTGCACGTGTGTGTGTGCCTACACGTGGAGAGCATATACGCAGGTATGTGTATGCATAGATTCATACATGCATTGCACAGACACGTACATGTGTGGACGTGTACACAGGTATGCATATATACACACACACAGATATATACGTATATACACGCACATGTGTATGAATATGTGTGTATGTGCATGTGCTGGTGGATGCGTTCCAGGGAAGTGCTTTTCATAACTGGCCACAGACTGCCTGGAAATCTTGTTAAACTGGCCACAGACTGCCTGGAAATCTTGTTAAAATGTAGATTCTGGGTCAGAATGCTTGAGACTCTATTTCTAGAAAGACCTGAGGTGGTGCTGCTGCAGCTGGCCTGACACTGGCAGATTGAGTAAGAGAAGTCGAGATTGAAAGAGGTTAAAGAACGTGACCGCCAAATACAAGGCAGGAACCTTCTTTGGTCTTCCACTGGAAGAAACAAACGCACAAGACTACAAAGTTTACTTTGTAGTTTTCCGAAAAGAACAGTTGAGAGAGCTTGGAATGTGGGCTCTTCATTAGATGAAATTATAAACTTAACTTTCTTGTACGATTTTTTTTTTTTATTTATGATAGTGAGAGAGAGAGAGAGAGAGAGGCAGAGACATAGGCAGAGGGAGAAGCAGGCTCCATGCACCGGGAGCCCGACGTGGGATTCGATCCCGGGTCTCCAGGATCGTGCCCTGGGCCAAAGGCAGGCGCCAAACCGCTGCGCCACCCAGGGATCCCTCTTGTACGATTTTATGAGAGAATGTCCTGACCCTTAGGAAGATGCAGGCCTAACTACTTA
The DNA here is from genome assembly GCF_048164855.1 of Canis lupus baileyi. Lineage (NCBI taxonomy): Eukaryota > Metazoa > Chordata > Mammalia > Carnivora > Canidae > Canis > Canis lupus. Next base: position 5,799,430 of record NC_132840.1, on the reverse strand, counting down.
TTTCGAATGGTTCGCGTGACGCATGTAGACGCACACGCACAGAGAAGATGCGAGAAACATTAGCTGTTCATGACCCCATGGAGGGCGTATGGGAGTTCGTTGTTCTTCTCAATTTTTTGGAGGGATTGAACATTTTCAAAGAAGAAACTTGGAGAAAATGAGGTAGGGACTGGCCCCTTGGGTTGTACAAGGAGAGCAGGTGCGTCTCCAAGAGTTCAGGCGGTTAGCCTGGGGGTGGGTAGTACCCCTCTTCCCTCTCTTCCTCCAGTCTACTTGATTCCACCTGCTGGGGGTAGGGGGGTGTCTTGTGAAAGGCTCCAGGGGCTCCTGGGGGGGAGCCTTTGGGGACCTCACTTCAGAAGTGCATTTGCTCCCCAGCTTTCTGCGGCTCAGGAGTCGGTGCCCGGGGCTCGAAGTCAGTTACTTCCCATCTACTTGGATGTTCCCATCTTCCTTCCCATGGTGTTGCTCCTGTCTCCTTGCTCATCCTCTTCACGTTTGCTGATTTACTTTTTAAATTTTCAAATAACTTTACTTTTTGAGCAGTTTTAAGTTCACTGCAAAATTAGGGTCCCATGTGTGCCCCGCTGCAGCACATGCACATCCTCCCCCCATCAGTGTCCCCAGCCAGTGGTTGGTTTGTTGCAACTGATGAACGTGCATCAGAGCGTCGCTACCTGAAGCCCGTAGCTTATATCGGGGGTCACTGTTGCTGGTGTGCTTTTATTTTTAAAATATTCTTACTGTCATTTCAATGGGATTTGGGAAGAGAGACTTCCCAGAAGTTGCCCCCCCCCTTTTCTTAAATTAAAAAAGTTTTCTGTCCCTTCAGGCTCTGTTGTGGTCTTATTTATACAGGAAAGTCTTGCCCGTGCAGGGCCTTTGAGGCTCAGGGAGGGTGTGAATGTGTGTGTTGGTTCACTCTGGCTCCCAGGAACGGCTCCGCAGGCTGCCCCCACCTGCAGGGTGAGCTGGCTGGCCTCACACCTGCAGACCCCCCCGGCTACCCTGTCACCTGCTCTTCCCTCCCCTGTGCTCGGAGTGTGGCCCTCTCCCTCCCTGCGGGAGCCTGCCTCTTGCCTCCTTTGCCCCACTTGAATGGATCTGGTGCTTGTGGCGCTTTCTGTTTTGCAACTAATTGGCCTGGTTAAGGGGTGAAGGGGAGCCGGAGCCTTGCTCCCTCTTTCCTGGGGAAACTTCATCTATTGCGGGCTGCGAAGGGCTTGCCTCTTTTGAAGTGGGCTTTCTGCTCCGTGAAATACTTAAGGAAGGCATGGAGCAGAGGGGGCTGGGAAGGCCTGGGAACCCATGGGCCTCCCTTCTTCTCCTTCTTCCTCCTCTTCCTCTTCCTCTTCTTCTTCCTCTCCCTCCTCCTCCTCCTCCTCCTCCTCCTCCTCCTCCTCCTCCTCCTCCTCCTCCTCCTCCTCCTCCTCCTCCTCCTCCTCCTCCTTCTTCTTCTTCTTCTTCTTCTTCTTCTTCTTCTTCTTCTTCTTCTTCTTCTTTTTAAAAGATTTTATTTTTTTATGAGAGAGAGAGAGACAGAGGCAGAGGCATAGGCAGAGGAAGAAGCAGGCTCCATGCAGGGAGCCCAACGTGAGACTCGATCCCAGGTCTCCAGGATCAGGCCCTGGGCCAAAGGCGGCGCTAAACCGCTGGGTCCCCGGGGCTGCCCTGGGCCTCCCCTCTGAGGTGTCCGCCCCGCTCCTGCAGCAAGGAGCCCGGGCGCCCTCCTCACGGTCAGGTTGGTGCTGACCCCTCCGGCCCCCGGCCCCACCCGCAGGTGGCCCGTCTCCCCCGCAGGTGGCCCGTCTCCCCTGCAGACCCGTCTGCAGGTTGGGTCTTGGATCTCCCATCTCCGGGAGGAAACCTTCCTTCCCGCCGTCCGCGCTGCGCTCACCACCATCTGTCCCCATACGTGGCATTACAGTATCCCTGGCTCTACTTCTTAGGCTGCGCCTTCCCTCCCCGCGCCCTACTCATTCTCTGACTGCAATCCTGTGTCTCCCACTCCTTTTCATCCATTTTACCCAACCTCCTCCCCTCCGCCCCTCTGGCAACCAGCAGTCTGTTCTTCATATTTATAGGTCTGATCCTGCTTTTTGTTTGTTTATGTATCTTTTGCTTCTGTTTATGGGTGAGATCATATGGTATTTGTCTTTCTCAATCTGACTCCCTTCATTTAGCATAATGCCCTCTAGATCATTTTTTTTTAAAGATTGTATTTATTCATGAGAGACAGAGAGAGAGAGAGAGAGAGAGAGAGAGAGAGGCAGAGACACAGGCAGAGGGAGAAGCAGGCTCCATGCAGGGAGCCTGACTTGGGGCTCGATCCCGGGACTCCAGGATCATGCCCTGGGCCGAAGGCAGGCACTCAGCCACTGAGCCACCAGGACATCCCATGCCCTCTAGATCTATCCATGTTTTCTCAAATGGCCTGACCTTCCCAGTCCTTTTTAATGACTGTGTAATATTCCTCTGTGTGTGTGTTTGTGTGTGTGTGTGTGTGTGTGTGTGCGCCAACCCACCTCATCCATTTGTCTATTGATGGACATGTAGGTTGCTTCCATGTCTTGGCTATTGTAAATAATGCTGCAATAAACATAAGGGTGTATGTATCTTTTTGAACTAATATTTTTGTTTTCTTTGGGTAAATGGAATTTACCCAAAGTAGTGGAATTACTGGATCATAAAGCATTTCTGTTTTTGAGGAACCTCCATACTGTTTGCCACACTGGCTGCACCAATTTATATTCCCAACAGTGTGCGAGGGCTCTCCTTTTCCTTCACAGCTTCATCGACACTTGTTATTTCTTTCTTTATTTTAGCCATTCCTACAGATGCAGGGCGATATCTCAGTGTGAAAGCAATTTTAATTTATTTTAACTTGATATATCTAAAAATTTTCTACATCCTACCAGTACAAAAATATTAATGATACTTTGTAATCTTTGTATTGTCCCGATTCTTAGAAATCTGGTGTCTCTGTTACACAGATAGCACATCTCGGTTAGGACTGGTCACACTTACGGGGCCCAGTGTGGCTCGTGATTGCTATAGTAGCTGGCGTGGCTCTAGGTGATGAGACCCAGCGGTTAGAATCCCTGCCTTCACGGAGTTGACATCCTAGATGGGGAAAGAGACAATAAACAACAAAGCAGTATGGCCTTTAATTCCCGGGGGGAGGTGTGTTTCGGGTGTCACTCTGCCCACCGATCACTCAGCTGCAAGCCCCCAGGACGCTGCCTGCATCTCAGGTGGTGGCAAAACCACGTGATGAAAGGCTGACTCCCATCTGCCCCTGACCATCTGTCAAAGGCAGAGCAACGGCTCAGTGATGTCTGTGCCCTAATCACCGGGACCTGTTCATATGTCACCTTACGGGACAAAAGGGAATTGGCCGATGTAATTAAGGCCAAAAACCGTGAGAGGGCAGAGATTGTTCTGGATTTTCCATAATGGCCCAATGTAATCACGTGACTAGTTAACAGGAGAACACTTGTCCTGGCTGCAGAGAACCAGAGAGATGGCATCATGAGAAGGACAGGGGGTGTGCAGCTGGCTTCCGGGACGAAGGAGGAGTGCCATAAGCCGAGGACTGTGGCGGCCTCTAGGAGCTAGAGAAGGCCAGGAAACAGACTTTCCCTTAGCGCGGCCGGAAAGGACCACAGCCTGACTTTAGCCCACTGAGACTCATGTTGGACTTCTGACCTACGGGGCTAGAAGATAATAAATGTGTGTTTTAAGCCACCAAATTTGTGATAATTTGTTATGGCAGCCCTCGAAAACTAATACACTAGCTTTGGGATTAGGTGATGAATAATTCACCTCTCTGAGATTCAGAAATCAGTTACATCTACCTCATGGGATTTTTCAGTGGATAAAAAACGAGAGAACAGCTGTAAAGCACTTAGTCCAGTGCCCAGCCCATCATAAATGCTCACTTAGCGTCAGCAGAAGCTACCAGGGTCGTTGTAGTTTCCCCAAGTGGTCGGTCTGGAGCAGGGACACCAGAAACATTTGCCGAAGGAACACTGAGTGGACTGGCTTGCCGCCACCACCTTCCGTGACGTGACGATGGGCCTCCTAGAGAATGGAGAGCTCCAGCTCCATTCTTTTCCAGAGTGTGGGGCCCAAGGGGATTTGAGTGGGACGCACTAAGCATGTTTATGGGCGTAGTTATACATGTTAACGTGTGCTGGGAAGATATGGCTGGCACATCGAACCCACTGTTCATGAGAAAGGACAACCAAGCAAACCCACTTTAAAAGTGTGTGCTCCCTGGTGCCCATGGTGAGAGTGGTAGGTGAGGGGTCGAAGCCCGGATAGAGTCAGCCGTTTTAGAGATGGGGAGACTGAGGCTGAGGGAAGGACGGTGAAGGGTGAGGCAGTGAACCAGACTCAACTCTCTACCCCCTGCTCAGCCCCTGCGCTGTTTGGAGGTGGAACCAGCCCTTTGGGCTCCTGAGAAGCCAATACTCCGTCGTTAGGCATAGAGAGGTTTTCAATCAGAAAACTGTGTCCTAGGATTAAGGGACATCCTTGACGCAGCTTGAACACAGCCTTACTTATCTGGTGTCCAACCAAGGGCTAGGAAATGTGCACACGGGAACTTCGTATTGGTCTGAACTCTTGGTTGCTCTAGTCTAAAATCTGACTAGGGCCAGCCGAGGCAGAGCGACATCTGATGGCTCATGGATGACAGGATTGGACAACCAAACCCCAGGAAGGACAAAGATGCGGCTAGGCTCTGGGTACTCCCTGGGTCAGGGCTCTGCTGTCACTCTGCTTTCCCCTGTGAATGGCTGGCTGCCCACTGCTCCTGGTTTTCATGCCTCAGCCTCACTTTCACCACCAGGTAGCAGAGAAACTTTGGCTCCGATCACCGATTCCAGTATGAAGAAAAAAAAAATCCCAGAGAAAAGGGCTCTGATTGGTTAGGCGTGGGTTGAATGTCCAACACTGGACCAACCGGATTGCCCGGGCTCGGTGTGAATGTGCAACCCAGGACCAATCAGCTGTTTGCAAGGGAGATGAGGAGGGGGCGAGGCTAAGGGGGAGCAGGGCTGCTTTCCCTGAAGCCACAGGATGCTCTGTACATAGAAGGTCTTGGGGTTGGATGTGGTGGTCCCCCCTAGGCAAGGGCAAGCTTTGGACCAACTTGGGGACCTGCCAGGCTTGCTGGCTTAGCTCAAACTTCTGCTTCCATACCTACCAGTCTCTTTAAATCTCAAGGCTATTACTCACGTCTCTAAGGCTCAGTTCCCCAGTTTATAAAAGTGGAAATTTTGATACTTACTTTGTAAGATATTATAAGGATGGTGAGAAATAACAGGTGAAAATATCTAGTGCACAATAGGGTATCAAGAAATTTTTGCTTCTTTCTTTCCCAAGCGGCCAATTTTTCTGGATTTTTTTGCTTACAAAGCAGTTTTCTCCGCTTGTGATTGAAATCCTTCTCTTATTATTTCCTCCTGTTGATTGGAAAGAAGCAAAAGTAGTTCCTGCTATAATTACTTCTAAGACGGGTTTTGAAACATACTGGGTTAATGCTAATTGGAGAACACCTAGGACATCAAAAAAGTATGTAGGTCGCGCTAATAGTGACTGCTGGAGTTCCTGAAATAAGCACGATGGGAACTGTCTAGGGAGGCGAGCATTAATGCAAAATGCCGAATGGAATGGGGAGGAGAGTGTGAAGGGAGGAATCTGCATCTTCTGGGGAACGTGCCTCAGGAGGCTGACATCCCACCGTGGGTCTCAGGCCTGGAAGGGCGCGTGCGTGGTGCGGAGTGGCTGTCCACCGGTCGGAGGCTCTCAGGTCTGCTCTCTTGCCGGGCATCTGGGGATGGCCTTCAGTGCTTCAGACTTCTGCAGACTGACCCGGCTGAGTCCTGAGGATATGAAGAAAGGCCTTGTGTAGTGGAAGCCACTCCTCGCTAGGAGATGAGGAGAGCCTCATCATCCCCTGTAAGCCCCTGTAGACACTGCCCACTGGGGAAAACAGTCAGCTCCTATCTTTACAGTAGGCGTGGAAAAAGTCAAGATGATGGGTTTTGGGTGCTAAGACAGAGAAGAGGTCACGAAGGAGCCAGGTGGGAGGGGAAACACCGAGGAGAGAGCCCATTCCTTCACTCCCTCCACCCCTCGGTCCCTCCATCCGTCAACCGTCCATTCATCCACCTGTCTCGCTGCACACATATTTCACTTCTATTGGTCTCTGGTGGGGATGGGGTTAACTTTCAGTGCTGGAGGAATGGAAATGGATTAGACAAGGCCTCGTCTGCTTCACCCAGTTCACAATCATATTTTGCACAACACACGGTGGAGAAAGGACCATACTGATAGAATAAGAGAACAAGGAAAAATACTTACAATACACGGCACAGACTGGAAAACCTGATCCATCATTTCATTGCCTTTGCCTATTTGTTTTTCCCCCTGAGCCTTGAATTCTACAAATAGTGCTTGATTTTTCTGGGGAAATTTGCCAGATTTAGCTTGAATTGGGGAGTTCAGAACACTTATTCTCCCTGAAGTCTTTCTTCCCTGCTACTTCCTTACCCTTCAAAACACATTGCATTCTGACCTGCTGGGCAAGGCTGAGGCCCGGCTGGCCCGGTCCCGACTCGCCAATGACGAGAGGTGACGCGAGTGAGCGGAGAGAACACTTGCCTGGGACTCGGAGCCTGGCCTTCGAGGCCTTGCAGTGCTCCTCGGAGGCAAGTCTCTCTCTCTCCTTAGCTGAGCGGCGCCATCCTCAGCCTTGCCCTCCCTAACATCTCAGAGCCCTGAAATCCTTCCGCTCGGTGTCTCTGTGTGCCTGGGCCTCGCGTTCATACCTACAGAGCATCACTCCCCACATCCGGCCCCCCACCCCCAGGACAGAGAATTTCACATGGCAGAGAAGTTGGCAAATGTTGGAATGAGTCACTTCGTGCCACTTCCTTAAAAAAATTGTCCCTTTGTTGCCCACGTGAAAGGCCAACAGTACCCAGGATCCTTAGAGGATACCAAGTCCAAGAACAGAAGGAAAAGCCATATGGTCCTTTAAAAGTGTCTGAGCGTCCCTACAGTATGCCAACCGCCGCCCCAGGCCCTGCCTGGCCTTTACCGACCAGTGAAGACCCAGGCCTGTCCCCGAGGACCACGCGTTCTGCTGGGGAGTTGGGCACAGGTACCGATGCTCTGAAAGACTGTGTGCTCGGATGCCTGGGGGGCTCGGCGGGTGAGCATCTACCTTCGGCCCAGGGCCATAGGCTATCCTGGAGACCCAGGATCGAGTCCCGCATCTGGCTCCCTGCCTGGAGCCTGCTTCTCCCTCTGCCTGTGTCTCTGCCTCTCTCTTTCTGTGTCTCTCATGAGTAAATAAATAAAATCTTAAAAAAAAAAAAAAAAAAGACTGTGGAAACGCATACAGGTGCAGAAGATGGAGCAGGGAGGCACCTGCGGCCGAGGGGCGGTTAAACCAGGGGCTTGAGACCTAAGTAGTAAGATGGGTATGGGGAAAATAGGGAAAGGGGGGACCCTGTGTGAGGGAGGATAGGCAGGTCTGCTACTGAGTGGAGGTTTTAATTGCAGGTAGGTGGGTGCTGCTGGCATTTGGGATCCAAATGAAGACGACCAGTCAAGAGCCGATTTCTTCAAGGCCTTGCATGTTAAGCCAAGGAGCTTCAGTTTTATCTTAAACATGAAGAGATTTTGGGATCCCTGGGTGGCGCAGCGGTTTGGCGCCTGCCTTTGGCCCAGGGCGCGATCCTGGAGACCTGGGATCGAATCCCACGTCGGGCTCCCGGTGCATGGAGCCTGCTTCTCCCTCTGCCTGTGTCTCTGCCTCTCTCTCTGTGTGACTATCATAAATAAATAAATAAATAAATAAATAAATAAATAAATAAATAAATAAATAAACAAAAAAAAAACATGAAGAGATTTTGAGGGGTTTTAAGAGGGGAATGAGATGGTATCTTAGCTTGGGCTTCCCCTGAAAGCAGAGCCAAAAGGAGGACCTGGGTGTATGTGCTTTATTTGTAGGGGGACCCCAGGAGCAGGAAGGGGTGTGGAAATGGGATACACGGAAGAGAGAACTGCACGTGGTTGGGCTCCAGGTGCTACAGGCAAGACAGAGGTCAGCCCTGCTGCGGCTCCTGCAAGGAATCACGTAGGGGGGCCTGGGGGCCTCTGTCGGCAAAGCGACCGGCTGTCGGTTTCTGCTCAGGTCAGCATCTCAGGGTCGTGGGATCAAGCCCTGCTCTGGGCTCTGCACTCAATAGGGAGCCTGCTTGAAAATTCTCTCCCTCCGCTCCTCGCCCTGCTCTAAAAATAAATAAATAAATAATTTTTTTTTTTTAAAGAACAATGTAGAGGGGATCCTTGGGTGACTCAGTGGTTTAGTGCCGCCTTCTGCCCGAGTGTAATCCTGGAGTCCCAGGATCAAGTCCCATGTCAGGGTCCCTGCAGGGAGCCTGTTTCTCCCTTTGCCTGTGTCTCTGCCTCTCTCTCTGTGTCTCTGATGAATAAATAAAAAAAATCTTTTTTTAAAAAATAGAGAACCATGTAGAACATCTCCAAGAGTTGTCCCACTGAAGAATGTGAGCTGGGTGCATCTACCCACTGACTCCCATCCTTCATCGGTTGAAGGTCGCCCACAGAGGCAAGGATTCCTTGCACACCAGGCTGCTTACACATAAACAGTGTCTGTGTGCACGTCAGGATGGCCCTGTCTGTCTGTCTCTCTGTCAGAGCACTCCACACTTGTGGACGTGCAGACTCGCTCATCACAGACGCCGAAGGCCCGTGCCTGACCCTCTTCCCTTTGCCTGTCCTCTGCCTTTGGTGGTGCTCATTTTTAGAGTCAAATGAGTTCTAGTTAATGGTGGGTTCAACTAGCTATTGCAACTTCAGAGAAAGCTCAGAGCTAGAAAAACCAGGGTACCTGAGATGGGATGTTGAGTATGTGTAGGAGACTGTCCAGCACAGCTACCCTTGACTCAGGTGCTTTCAGGGATGTGGGATATCTGCTGTGCACATGGTTTGATCTTTTTATTTTTATTTTATTTTTATTATTTTTGTTCTTGAGAGAGTGCAAGCAGAGGGGGAGAGGGAGAGAGAGAGAGAGAGAGTCCCAGGCAGGCTCCACACTCGGTGTGGACCCCCACGTGGGGCTTGATCTCATGACCCTGAGATCATGACCTGAGCCAAAACCAAGAGTCAGACACTTCACCGATTGAGCTACCCAGGCGCTGCTGATCTGCTTTCTAGAATGTCACCTTGGGTCTTAGGAAGGAGAATGGATTGGAGGGAGAAAGACTGGCAGTAACAGACCTATTTTTATGGGAGAAATTCTCTAGTGTTTACCCCAAATTCAGTCAAAGCCATGTGACTTGCATTTTCTCAGTGTCGATTTTGATGCTTCTCTAAGAGAAACCCAGGTAGCCAATGGGTGTGGCTCTCTCTGGAAGAGGAATATTGAGGGTGAAGAGGCAAAGTTATCTTGCTCTATATTAAAGGTTATTTGTCTCTCAAGTCACTGGGTCTTGAAATTTTTATCCTTGGAGGTGTTCGCCAGCAAGATAAGTGGGTCAGATACCAAGGAAGCAATTGAAGTTTTGACCGTTCCCCTTTTCCAGAAGCTCCAGAAGGCAGGTACAGATTTACGGACCTAAAGCAACTCCTAGTTATAGAGTTGAGACTTCTATCTTACTGCAGCAGTTCGGTTCAGGCACTTCCCTTGTTGGCGAGAAATTAAAGATTAAATCAGAGTTTTCAAATATCCTGTGGGGTATATTGCTATAAATGCAGAGCATCCATATCAGATGCCTTTGGTCCAGAGAAAGAAAGGTTACATTACTTTTTTTTTTCTTGTGGAGAAATAACATTTAGACCATACAAAGCTTTGTCTTTGGCTTTTCCAGTGTCTTGCATGTAAAGGGAGTAATCCTCATCCGTTTACATTTTCTACTTGCTCTTGGAGGAAAAAGCTCTTCACTGCCCTCAAAGGGTATCTCTCCCTAGACTTCAGGACAGAGACTCCTCACCATGCCCTGGCAAAAAAAAAAAAAAAAAAAATGCTGGTAAACAGGATACAGCAGGGTCTATAGAGCAAAAAATAAATGTCTGGCTTCTCACTGGAAGTGCCTGGGCAATGGCTATGGAGTTGGCCTTGTCAGAACCGGACAGCGTCTCGTCCTATTTTCTGCAGCTAGATTGTAAGAGTATCTGCAATTACAGGTGTGATCCCCGAGTCATCACCTGCGTGTAACTGATGCCTGTGTGCGCTTCACACATGGCCCTCACCGCCCTGATCAGAGCACTTCATCCACGCACACGTGCAGAGCACATCACCACAGAGGCCCAAGGGCCTGGCCTTCTTTCCTCTGCCTACCGTCTCCCTTGTTTTATTTTTATTTTAGAGTCAAATGAGTTTCAGTCTTTTTCCCGTGGGCAGCCAGTTCCATCTCCCTAGACCAGCAATGCCAGCATACCCAGCAATCAAAGAGGGCTTCCTTTCAGAGATCTCGTCACAGGATTCTATAGCCGGCACGCGGTAGGTGCTCGACCGACTTTCGCTGAGGGAGCAAATGAATGGGATCAAACAAGGTGCTGGGTAGTGGAAAGGAAGGCACTAAAATAGTCATGGTAGTTAGGACCAGCTACATAATGAATGAGGCACGGTGCAAAATGAAAATTGATTGACGCCTTATTAGGAAATTGTTAAGAGATTCAAGAGGGCAACAGCAGAGCATTAAATCGAGCATGAGCCTCTTCTAAGTGCGAAGCCCTTTGTGATGGTCCCCGGGGTGAGAGTCCATTCAGCTGGTCTTGACGGTGAGTATCTTTGAGGAGTGGGATTACGGAGCCGAATAGTCCATCTGTAGAAAATTCTCTATAATAAACATGAATACCTTTAATAATCAGGCAAGAGTTATTCTAAAACAAAGCCTATATCGTAAGAGGAGCTGCGTATACTCTGGACCACAAGTCAAGAGATCCGGATCCTAATCTGGATTCTCTTGCCACGTGGCCCTCAGGGAGTCTTGTCCACTGTCCCTCGATTTCCTCCCAGCACAATAGCTGGGATGGCTCTGAGGAGGTCAGAGGCCTCCTCCTGCCGTGGGTCTGAGATGCGGAGATCACCACCAGACAGATGTGCTTTGAGAGTGTCGTGGGCACAAAGGTAGAAAGCTGCGCGAGGACAAGGTCGGCTGAGGTTTCCTCCGAACTGCCCCCGAAGCGCTCCTGGCCCAGCTGTCAGGGCATAACCCTCTCCACGAAAATACTTCCTCGCCACACGCTGCCGGTCCCCAGGGGCGATGGATGCTTCGTGTGGCTCCAAGTCAGCAAAGCAGAGGAGGACGCAACCGGCCGCGGCTGCCCCGCATCCCAGGCTGACCCGGCGGCCGGGGAGGGGGACCCGGGGCCTGCAGCCCCTTTTCCCTACAGCAGTTGCACGAAGACGGCAAATGTTTGAGCTGATTGTACTCGCTTACACGCAGCAGTGAATCATCCTGTGATGAGAGGATCCCTAAAATATGCTGGGATGAGATTAACATCAATTGAAACAGAAACTGGATTCGAGCCCCCCACAAGGAGCTTGGGGAGGCGGGACCAGAGAGCCTGGAGCCCACTGCTGCTATTTTTAGTGGCAGAAATGCCTGGGCCGACTCTCTTGCTTTTCCTATTTTTTATTTTCTTAAAAAGCTTCTTTTCAGCCCGTCCTGCGGGGGCACTTTCTCATCAGACTTTGTCTGGTTTAGGTTCCTTCTGGACTTCTTAGATCTCTGGGGGGAAAAAAAAAAGAAAAAGGGAACTAGCACAAACCTTTAGAATCTAAAGGAAAGGAAAAACGAGGAATACATCCAAAAAAAGAAAGAAAGGAAGGAAGGAAGGAAGAAAAAAGAAAGAAAGAAAGAAAGAAAGAAAGAGAAAGAAGAAAGAAAGAAAGAAAGAAAGAAAGAAGAAAGAAAGAAAAAGAACGAAAGAAAGAAAGAAAGAAAGAAAGAAAGAAAGAAGGAAAAAGAAAAAAATAGAGTTTTGGATTTAGCCTAAATGCTGGATGAAGTGACAATGAATAACTGAGGTAATATATTTTGGGGGCTGATGTGTGTGTATGTGTGTGTTTTTCTTTTCAAGATTTTATATATTTATTCATGAGAGACACACAGAGAGAGGCAGAGACACAGGCAGAGGGAGAAGCAGGCTCCACGCAGGGAGCCCGACACGGGACTCGATCCCAGGACCCCAGGATCACGCCCTGGGCTGGAGGCGGCGCTAAACCGCTGGGCCACCCGGGCTGCCCCACTGCTGTGGTTTGGAAGCGCGAACCCACGTCCCCGCCTTTGCTGTCGGGCTCTCTCCCGTCATCCATTTCCCTACTGGCATTTGTCCCTAGAACGCAGGCCCTGCAGGAAGCAGAAGGAACTCGAACCTAGAGATACATCTGAGGGAATTCGTGGTGACCCTGAGCAGGGCTTCCTGTTCTAGACCCCGAAGGGGATTCTTTGGGCCAGGGAGGGCAGACCTGGGGGTGGGGGATGCGGTGTGAACGGAGATGCTGGGGGGTCTCTGAGAAAAGCCTGGGGCCTCCTGAGAGCAGGGGCTCTCGCGCCTGTTAGCTCCGGGCCGGGGCCCCGTGTCCTTCCACTGACCGCCCGTCTGGGGAATCGTCTCTGCCAGTCGCTCGAGCACCTCAGGTGACCCGGGCCAGGCCACAGGCCGCCCACATTCTCTGGGCCAGGACACCAGCTTCGGGCGTCGGAAAGGCCCACGGGCTCCAGCAAGCTCTAATCCTTACCGGAACTTTGACTTCTTCAGACGCGAGCTGGGGCAGGTGCAGCGTCCTCAACAGGTCGGGGGCCACACTGGATCATTAAACAGATCAAGCCCCCAGCTCCGCGCCCAGCATGTGGGACCCAGTCTTCCCCAGGCCCCAGCATTGCTCGGGACTGAACCCACATAAGGAGTGATGAGGTCCAGGGCCAGAAGCTTTGGAGATGATAACATTTATTTTTCCTCAAAATAACGAATATGTTCTAGAAATGTGAAAACCCAGCCTCTGGAAGGAGGGTGGTGTCCCGGAGAGTGGCGTATGGACCAGTCTTGTGTGGGGTTAAGTGGATGAACCATGTGGGTTCGAGCCTACAGATGATCCTTACGAGTTAGTGGCTGTGGCAATTCTCTCCCCTTAACCTCTTCGTACCTCAGTTTCCCCATCATTTCTCCTTGAGTCCTGATGGTAATGCTATCACTTACCTGATAGGGTTGTTGTGAGGGTCGCCTAAGTCAGCGTAGGACAGATGTCCAAGAAGCCCCAGCTCTCGCCGTTGTCCTCATCACATTATCTGGCGGCCCCTCCTTGGTCTTGGTTTGACTCGCTGATCTAAGGAGGCTGCCCGGGGGCAAGGGCTGAGTCTTGTCTCCACCTGCTGTAAGAAGAGGGTTTTCTCTAGGCCCGAGTCGGCTCTGGAGCCCACTGTGGACGCCCTGTGTCTCCTCTCCCAGCCCCTTGGCTTCTTCGCCCCCACTCACGCTTCCTCACATCTTGCTTTCCTCAGCTCCCCATGACCTCCTGCCTGAGCTCCCAGAGCTCCTCGAGATGGACTTCAGGAGCTGATCCTGAAATGAAAACTCAAGTATGAGTGGTTACGCGAGAGGCGATTCCAGGAACTACCAGAAAGTGGGGGAGGATGTGTGGGAGGGACCAGCACGGCAGCCAGAAGAGGATGTGTCATGAGGCAAGTTAGCACTTCTGGCCACTGGATCCTGGTCCCCGTGGGGAACTCGGGTCATCAGCGCAGAACATAGGTCTCCCAGGCGGTCTACACGACGGCCGGGAGAGCTGGGGTCTTAACTACCAAGGCTCACTAGTCATTTTTCTGGGCTGCTTGTGTGGTGTCAACTCTTCATCCCTCCCAGCATCCTTCGTGTGTTGGGAGAGGATGAGAACGGGAAGGAACGGGGGAGTCCGGGAGAGCCGTGTCATCTCGGCTCTGTCCTGGTCCTGGGGGGGCCTCGATGCTCCCCTGAGGCTGACGGAGGCAGTGCTCACCTGAATGCCCTTCCGACTCTTCCTTTTAGGCGTCTTTGCTCTGATTTCCCATGGGCTACGATGGTACAAGTGGGTTTGTTCTGACAGCTTGAGGAGGAAAAAGGAAATCAGGTGGTCTTACTCCTGCTCTCCCAACATCAGCATCAGGATCCTACGTGGGACTCCTTCCCACTCCGCAGGCGAGGTGATGAGAGGTCACACCCACCCGCAGGAAGCCTCGGGACAATGGCCAGCCCAGAGCTGCCGTTCCCCTTAAAACAAGCCTCGTCTTGGCTGTGTCGTCATCATGGGGGAAGTCACACAAGGCTGGGCTGGGTGCTCCCTCCTTTGCAAGGAAACGGAGGAGGAACTAACAGGGTCATCGCGGCAAGGGATGGCGGATGTTTGGGCCAAACTCCATTGGAGGAAAGAATAAATCAAGATTTAATGCTCTGGAAGCAGAAGCATTTTGAAGGCTGCTTGGGAAGGGCTCTTCTAGAACAATGGTGTTCAAACTTAAAGGAGCCAGCGAGCCACCCGGTGATCGTGCTAAGATAAAGATTCTGACTCAGCAGGTCTTAGATGGAGCCAGGGAAGCTGAAATTTCCAGCAAGTTCCAACCGTGCTGCCCGTGCTGCCGGTCCAAGGCGTTTGAGTGGCCAGGGCGTCCCCCTAGATTTAGACGGACCTGGATTCATATCCAGCTCTGCTGCTTTCTCGCTGTGCCAAGTCGGGCAAGTCTCTTAACTTGAGTCACCTTCACTTCTTTGATGCTGAGAACGTGGAGCAGACTTCTCATCCCTCAGGTTGCCGTGGGGACGTGCGGATGGTGTGTGCCAGCGACCACACGCGCGACATCCTACACCTTCCTAACGTGGTGCTCCCTCACCTGACCTTCTTCCCCTTCTTCCTCTGGTCTCCTCTCTACCCTACGCGGTGGTATCTGCCTATCTCGGTTCACATCCGGGAGGGCTCAGGCGCTCTGACCCGGGCAGAGACTTTCTTCCTTTTCTTTTTTTCCCTCTTTTCTTTTTTTCTCTCCTCTCCTCTCCTCTCCTCTCCTCTCCTCTCCTCTCCTCTCCTCTCCTCTCCTCTCCTCTCCTCTCCTCTCCTCTCCTCTCCTCTCTCTCCTCTCCTCTTCTTTTCTGTCAATCCCCTTATTTCCCAGGCGATGAACCGTTCTCTCTCCTAGTCTCAGTTTTCCCACCTGTACCATGCTGAGTCTACTTCAGGCGAGATCTATGTACGTAAAAGCGCTTTCCCCATCAGTAGCTACAGCAGTCCCAACGTGGTTTTTTGTTTTCTTTTCTAAAATCTTTTCATCAGTCTTCCTTGTTCTTCATCACTGACCATGAAGATCCTGATTCTTGCTTCTGATTCTGCCTCATTTTCAGATCCTGTAGACGCAGGCCTGCCATGTTCACAAAGAATGGTGACCCCTGGGGTTGTGCAGTGCTCAGCCTGCACAAATGTTTTCTGGAACCTTGCGTGAACTTACTGCTCCAAAACACAGTACGCCATGCTCTAGCTTCCAACCCATCCCTTACCCACTCCCAGCCCCTAAACCCTCCCCTCCACTGCAATGTATGGATCAACCTCCCGGCTTTCCCTTCATCTTTTGTAAGCTCCAGAGTAAAGCAGGACAGGCTGGGCCACGGGGGGATGGGGTGGGGGTGGGGGTAGGATACAGTTTTCATGTTCATGAAGCCAGACCATAAAGCCAGTACTGAGCACTATAACCTTTCTTGGTTTATATACCTCAGGCTTAACTTCATGACTCAGTATTTTAGCAAATATTAGGATTTGATGTTCTTTAGAAAGCTGTCTTGCTCAGCCTAGAAATACCATCTTGAATCAACTAATTTTGGTCACTAGATAATAAGCTCTGGTTGTTTAACTTTTGCCTATGTTGTATCCATAGTAAGAAAGCAAATAGCAATGAGGCCTCCATCAACCACAGCACCTAATGCCAGGTCCCCTTGATGGGGTTTATGTGGGCAGCTGTGCTTCGGTAACACAGTCCCTATTTTGATGTTCACGTTTCAATATTCACAGTGCAACGTCATTGCTTTTGCCAGCAAGGAGTACACAAGATCACCCATTTCATGTCATGCTGGAGTTATACGAATGAGAATGGATAAATTAGCCTTATTTATTTATTTATTTAAAAAAATTTTTTTTATTTATTTATGATAGTCACAGAGAGAGAAAGAGAGAGAGGCAGAGACATAGGCAGAGGGAGAAGCAGGCTCCATGCACCGAGAGCCGGATGTGGGATCCGATCCCGGGTCTCCAGGATTGCGCCCTGGGCCAAAGGCAGGCGCCAAACCGCTGCGCCACCCAGGGATCCCCAAATTAGCCATATTTAATGCAAGACACAGAAGTGTATGATCCTTTTCCAGCCAAAGGAATATCTTCTCGTAAGTGAACAAGGGGGAGAAGAGTTGTGGTATGTGAGTGCAACGCGGAATGGCACACATGCAGTGGCTTCCTGCTGTGTAGAATCAGAAAAGCAAACACATGGCAAGTGTGCTCTGATGCCCTGGAGTTGGCTCATCCCATCTCCTGCTAACTGGTGGTGTGGGTTCCTTCTCTGCTCTGCTTTCAGTGACGTCATGTTGGTAAGCTGGAAATTGGCCATGGTGGGAGCACTATTACATGGAAATTAGCCAAGGACACAGTCAGGGCTTTTCTTTCTTTCTTTTCTTCTTCTTCTTCTTCTTCTTCTTCTTCTTCTTCTTCTTCTTCTTCTTCTTCTTCTTCTTCTTCTTCTTCTTCTTCTTCTTCTTTTTTTTAGAGAACAGTTGTTAAATATTTAGTAGCACACCACTGTGAATGGATCACCACTTCCCCCTCTCATCCATGGCAGGTCTTACTAATGGATTCTAGACTATTCTCCCCCTTTAAGCACAAATGAGGCTCAGAATCCTTTCCAATCCATTTTCCAGGCAGCAATTACCAATGAGTTGGTATCCTCTTGGGCTAAAACTCCTTCAATAAAATCCACTTACCGTAATTCATTGTGTCCTGCACAGAGCCTCTGAATGGTATAGAACGGCAGACCCCAAACTCTCCAATTTTTATGAACCTTTAAAATGTCCAAAAATATTTTTTGAGCACATGCTAATAACCAACTTCTTATGTGGCTAAGTAAGGACATAAAACAAAGCAAAACCATAATAACAAAATATCTTCCACCTTCAACCATCAGAATCATTTCATTCGAGGAGGACACTCTGATGTCACCTGCTAGATATGAAGTATAAAATCTCAGAATAAAAGCGATTCCATTAAGTGAACAAATACCTCTTCATTGTTTTTCCTCATTTGCTGTATCCCAGTGTAGACTCTCTCTTGGGCCAGCCTAGAGTCCCTAGACTTGTTTGGGAATGAGCTTCAACGGGCCAGGGCCATTGCCTGCAGCCAAGGATTTGCCATGGCCACCCTCCCTCCTTTGCCCCTTCACGGGCTGCAGAGGTGATGCCCATGCACAGGCTCTCAGTGGGGCAAAGACTTGGGCACAGGTTGACAATCTTCCCAATTTGTAGTCACTTTTCCCCCACAGTTGCTACTTTCTCCCCACCTAGAGCAGCCAAATGAGAGGGCTGCCCCATGTTAGTAGAAATTTACAGTATAACTAAATTCTGACAGAGGTTTTTACAGCTTGCTGAGACCTGCTGCAGTGAGATGGGCTTGCTTCTGTTGTTGAATTATTTATAATATTAGGAACAAAGTCCCTGAATCCAAAACAGAGGATGGCTAAATCATTCACTCACTTGGTTATTCAGCTGACGTCTCGGAGGCACACGGTGAGCACCATCCTGCCCCGGCCTTCCTCACCTTGTTGGTCTCATTTCCTCCAGTCTCACTCCTGTCGTGGGGCAGCTCAGGGTACCAAACCTGAGGCCCATCTGCCCAGGTCACTCCCCTGCTTCACGTCCCCAGTGGCTCTGTCTTGTGTTCAGGGGAGTTCCAAACTTCACACCTGATGTAAAAGCACACCTGACATGACTTAGTCACCCCCTGCTGTTCCAGTCTACTCCTCGTGACCCCCAGACAAGCACCCCAGCCTGAGGATGTCACGTGTAGTGTTCCCCTAACACGCATTCTCTCTCTCTCATGTCTTCTGCTCGGTGAGATTACTCTTTCCAGCCAGATTATCCTATCTTTGACCAGCTCAGTCCTATTCATTTTTTTAATATTCAAATTCATGATGGCTTTCTTTAGTCTTCCGAGCACTTCCTGAGTCTATACCCCAGTAAGAGCACACACATCTAGCTCTACCCCAAGGGTCTCAGTACTTGCCTCCCACCCATTTCAAAGTTCATTAGGAATGAACCAGCACCTGCCAATGATCAAGTCATTGTCAAGAACTGCAGCCCACAGTTAAGTGACTTGCCCAACTTCCTGCAGCCAGAAAGAAGCAGAGCTGGAATTTGAATCCAATCATGTGTAAATCCGAAGGGGATGGATGTCCTTGCTACTCAGAATCGTTGGACTGGCAGCATGGGCACTGCCTTGCAGCTTGTAAGGACTTTCAGATTCCTTGGCTCCCAGACCCCCAGAATCAAAATCTGCATCTTAGCGAGATCACCAGGTGGCTCGTGTGCTCATTTAAGTTTGAACACCTTTGTTCTAGAAGAGCCCTTCCCAAGCAGCCTTCAAAAGGCTTCTGACTCCAGAGCATTAAATCTTGATTCATTTTTCTTCTGGGAGGGTTTGGCCAAAATATTCTCTCATCCCCAGCCATATGATAGGTGCTCAAACATTTGTGGAATGAATAAGCAGATGTACACGAAGCCGAGAAAAAGAAAGTACGTTCCAGAGGAAGGAAACATTATGTGGAGAACTAAGCCAGGACTGGGGGATGATGTGGTGTCACGAGGAGGGGGAAGCTGTCAGGGTGTCTGGGAAGAGGGCGCACGGAGCCAAGGCTGGGCAGGCAAGACCAGAAAGGGGGCTTAGAATAGGTTCCCGAAGGACCTGAAATGTCATATCTGGGGTTTGGGGGCTTCACCCTGAGAGACTGTGGACCAGGGGGATGAGAGGGGCCAGCTTGCCTGGTAAAAGGCCCCCTGGACGTTGCCACGGAGCACGGAGTAGGTGGGAGGTGTGCAGCTGGAGCCAGGTGACCGGCTCCTCTGCCGTCGTGGTCTGCAGCATGGATGAGGACGAGCTAAGCTAAAGGAAGGAATTGGCAGCAGAAGTGTGTGTGTGTGTTGGGGGGGTGGGGGTGCATAGGGTACAGGTACCTTCGCGGAAACAGCTCGGAGACATTAAGAGCAGATGTTCCCTTGCAGCCTGTGGCAGAGGTGGCAGTCAGGTGTGCTGCTCCGGGGAGGCCCGCGCCGTAAACGGGTACTTCCCCGGAAAATAATCTGTGAGCCCGACTGTGCAGGTAACGTGTAGCTAATTTTACTGGGAACAAGCAGCGATGTTTAAGTGTTGCGTATTCTTGGGGTTTGCAGATTCGCAGCATATTTTGATGCTTCCCTTTGCCTGGTGCCCATTAGGAAAATGCAGCTCTTCTAAAAGCGATGTTGTTGCTTGGAACATTTTTCATTAGAGCAAATTTGTTTCAAAATTGACTGTAAATCATATTATGTTCTGTTTGGAAGAATGGAGTTAAAAATCAGGATCCAAGTGTGCAATACTCAGTGTGGAACAGAAGTTCAATTACCTGCAATTATGAGTTTGTTCTCCTGCACGTGTACACAGCTGGCATCTCCTATGTGAAGAATTTTAGTGCCAGAAGCTGTGTTCCAGGTTACTTTCTTCAGCATTCCCAAAATAGAGATGAAAACACAGAGAGGGAAAGAAAATCGCCGGAGGTCACAGAGCATGTGAGTGGCAAGGTTGGGACTGGTTTAGGGATCCTGCTGTAGATTTTGACGAGATTAAAGGAAAAAAAATGTGTTCTTGAATTTCCATTTCACACGATATTCAGTAGTTCTTTCTCTGTGGTCTAGCATTAGGATCACTTTGCCTCAGATTCTAGAATAGATCTGAAGAGAAAATATGTCTGGTGATGTCAGGCAAGGTGCTCCAATTCACAACACTGAAAATTCTAGAAAGAGCAGTATGGCTACTGAATACTGTATTTTTCAATATTGTTCAAATGAGCAGCCTACCACACTGCTTTTTGACAAATCTAATTTCATGAACACCGTTTTATTAGGCTTCAAATGACCTTGCACAGGGGAGCATTTGGATGAAGACTAAGACCGAACCCTGTGCCCAGGCTTTCTTACCCACCACAGACAATCTATTGCCAAATTCTGCTCATTTTATGGCCTAGATGTCTCTGGGCTATATCTTTCCCACTCTACCTCCAGCAGCTGTCCTGCCCCAAGCCCAGTCCCTCATCCTTATTGGGACCATGGTGATCACCACTTACTCAATCTACCTCCCTTGCCTTCTTGGCAAAACCTACAATCCAGTCCCCATACAGTGGATAGATTAAAAAAAAATTTTTTTTTCCTCCGAAACTCACATTTAATCATGTCACTTGTTACCGCATCAAAATCCTCACCGTGGATTGGGCACTGTGTGTCTGGGCCACCCCAATCTCTGGCCTCCTCACCGTCCAGTCCCCATCGCATTAGCTGTTCCAGGCCACAGGTGTCCCTCGGTGCTCCATATTTGCCAGTGTCTGTCCTGCTACAGGGCTTCTGCACATGCGGCCGTCCAGCCTCCAAGCTCCCTTCAGCTATATCGTGCTAACTCATTTTTCAGACTTCAAAAACAATTTTCTTCCTTATGTAAATCTTTTGCTGATCCTCAGATTAGAACAATTTCCCATATTATTCACTGGCATGGTACCTTGTGTTCATGCTGTCAGGAGATAAGCTTGGGGGGGAATATCTCAATCAGAGCTTGAGTGCTGGGGTGGGTACTGGTGAATCTGGAAGGGTCAAGGTCTTAACTGATTTGAGGGTTTTAATGTCTGAGATTCAGGTCACTGGGTACCCAGTGCTCTCCTTATTCCTGGGCAACCTCAAAAAGGCAGAGCCTTTTTTAGACCCCTCTGTTCAGTTTTTCAAGACGTTCTTGTTGCATTACCTACCAGCAGACCTGGCCTTTGCTGCCTCCTACTCTGCTTCTGTCCCAGCAGCTAGAGTCGGAATGGAGGGAGGATGATGCCGACAGTTCTAAATGTCATTTACCTTTGAATCCACGTGCTCACTGATACTTGATGCAGAAAAGGAGGAAGCATCCCGGGTCCTTATAATTTGCTGTCCGTGTTTTGACCTCCGAAAGCTTCAAGGCTGAGCCGCCCCCGCCTCCCCCGGTCCTCAGCAACCACAGCACACTGGCAGTACACGCTCACTCCTGCTTGCGCGGGGAGGACTGACAAGGACGTGTCATAACTCAGTGTCTTCCTTCTGCTGTGGCCAACGCTCCCTGCTGGGAGTTTTGAGTGTCTTAGCAGTTGAAAGAGCGAAATGGAATGGTGTAAATGAATGTGCCATTGCAAATGCCCTACTCCTTTCATGTATGATTTGGGATCACGTTTCACTCAATCCTGCCAAGTCGCAGAATGATTTGTGATCACACACTCTGGTGATAATTTAGCAGAACTGACACGCTATCCGAATGGAGCTGCAGACCCTCCAGCTCCAGAGAGTCCCCACAGGGGTTTCTGTTCAGAACAACGGGTGGTTTGCTGAACACCCTTTGGGAAGGTGGCGGGGAGGGGGGGTCTGGCCTCACCTCTGCTCGTCCCTCTCAGGCTGGCCTGCAGGACCCTCCTTACTCTCCTGTTCTCTGTTGCCTCGGGTCCCCAGGGCTCTCCTGCTCTCCTCTGAAATAATCATGGTAAGGATGACAGGGCGAGGGCTTGGATAGCGCAGGTCATGTGCTTATATGCTCCATCTCATTTAATACCACTCTACAACACCTAGCTGTTACAGAGGACAAGACGTGCGTTCTGAGGGATGAACCGGCTCCTGGGGGTCAGCTGTGATGGTGGAGCTGGGATTTGACCCCAGTCCAGGAGGTAATGGGAAGCCTCGTCGAGCTGATAAGGTGCGTAGTAGAAAGCGTGCTCTTTGGGGGGTGGGCGGAAGCCTGGGGTCTTGTGCCTTGGAGAAGAGACAGCAGGAGGGCTGCTGCAGGGGTGCTGTGTGTCTTTATGGCCCCAGGGGACTAAAGGGCAGGTTCCAATTCAATATCATGAAGGCATGATGGGCCCCTTTCTTGGGGGTGAACAAGACTGTGCCGCCTTGTGCTAGAGGTGCCGGGGGTGCGGGTGGTGTGTGTGTGGATAACACAGAAGCTGGGACGCCTTCTCATTCTGTGGTTCTCTTACATGCTGTGCTTCCGTTCTCAAGGATCTCCATGCAGTTGTACCATCAGGTGGGAAGTGATTTTTTCATACCTTATCCATTGTTTCCATCATGACGAGATTACAATGCTATGCTTGTTGCAGCTCAGGGTGCTACAGGATCCCATTAATTGACTTTGTGATGGTAGCTGAGGGGATAGGGTGATGGATTTAAAATCTGCAGGGCTTTCTTGAAGAATTTGCTAACCATGGGTATGTTCCCAAATTTGAGCTCCATTCTCTTAAGAAAGAGCAGGCTCAAATATCAGAAACTGATGGAACTGGCTTAAATCCTGACTTTACCACTTGCCTGTGTGAACTCGGGCGAATTATTTCATTTCTCTGAGCCCCTCTCTTTACCTATAAAAGGAAGTTTGCCATGCTTATCCCACGGGTTGCAGATAAAATGACATCATGCAGGCGAAGCATTTAGGATCATTCTTGACACACAGTAAATCACCTATGAAATGGTATCTGTAGTCACTATTATGCTTTACTCCATGTCAGTCACTGCGACACAATTCTCATTATTGTCCCTGGTTCTCACAGTCACATAAATATTACCTTCATTTAAAGAAATGATTCACAGGCTCAGAGAGGTGAATCACTAGTCCAAGGTTGCTCAAAGAGAGGCCCCTCATCTCTATTTCCTCAGGATCAGCTCTCTTGCTCCACCCTACAGAGTGTCTTACATGGTAACAATGCCCATTTGAGGCTGGTGATCTCCTACACACACACACACACACAGAAATACACACAGATGCCCACCAAATGCTTTTTGGCTGAATGGCCAAGGACAAGGGCCTTGTCATCTCCATCTTGCTTTCTTCATAGCACATTGAGCATGTTCTTCCCCGGTCTCCTGTCACATAGCAAAGAGGGTTTGGACCAATTAGATTCTACAGTCCCTTTCTCATTGTTACCTGGTTCTTTTTTTTTTTTTTTTTTAAGATTTTATTTATTTATTCATGAGAGACAGAGAGAGAGAGAGAGAGAGAGAGAGGCAGAGACACAGGCAGGGGAAGGAGCAGGCTCCATGCAGGGAGCCCGACATGGGACTTGATCCCGGGACTCCAGGATGACACCCTGGGCTGAGGACGGCGCTAAACCGCTGGGCCACCCGGGCTGCCCTGTTACCTGGTTCTTGAATAGCACTAAGCACATAGTGGGGATCCTGTGACTCTATTGTAAGGCTGGGTCGAGAGTGAGACAAGTAAGGCTCCTAGGTCACAAAACTTAAGGAGGCAAATGCTCTGAGGGTTGTGCAAGCGTGGGGCTGGCATGTGGGAATGCATACCTCCTTAAATCTTGTGCCCTTGGCACCTCTTCCATCACCTGGCTCTGGTCCTGCTTCACAGGATGGGAAAAAGTATTAATGAAGCTGTGGCTAAAACAGACCTTTTCCTCTCCTTTTTTTAAACACCAGTGATGAGTACAGTGATATTTTTAATAAGAATTGGCTGGTACTTTGAAGAGCTCTACTCAAAAAGACATTCTTGAAAAAGACTACTATTCATCCAGTTATATATTTTAGGCTTCTGGGGAAAACAGTAGGGGTATGGGATTATAAGAAATAGAAGGGATGTAATAGAGAAAATATGAAATTACTATAACAACCATTAGACCAGCCAAGGAAATAATTTCCAGTGATATAGTCATTATTTGTACAAGCATCCCCCCAAAACAGACCAAACAGAATTTTCACACTTACTTCTTTGGTTTAATTGTCTATTTGTTTCGAAATGAAAGCTAATTAAAAGATTATTTTCATATGCTTTAATCACACCACAGCTAACTGTTGGAAAACGTGCAATTAATGGATGCAGCAGTTGACATAAGAATGCATTTTTTTAAAATAACATCACTATTTGAATACACAGAGTGAAGCAATTAGTCCTTCATTAGTTCTGAGTTATTTCAAATGCTTTGAAATACTTGTGTGTTTAATGTTTAATCATCAAGGAAATATATCTGGCAATGGTGCTAGCTCCAGCATCATAAATTAAATATGGCCCCTTGGGAGGAGGGAGAGTTCAGGAAGAAAAATGGCAGCCTCCCCAGGCCTGGCCTCAGGCAAATTCCTTCTTCCTCTGAGTTTAGGAACAGTGAAGGCTCTTCTTAATGCATCAGTGCTTCTCGCATGCTTGTTACTTCCTGAGGGTGGCTGTGTAGGTGGCAGGTGGTCGCCTTGGAGTGGAGCTGAGAGGGACAGCACCTGAGTCTAGAGCCTTCTACTGGAGTTGAGGGTGTTAGAATGGGTGTTGGCAGCTGCAGGGGCAGGTAGTGGTGGGGCGGATTACTATTGGCAGCTGACCGAGGAGTATCAAGGGCGTGGTGACCAGCACCCTGGGGAGAAGAAGGATGTCACCGAAGCCTTAGGTGAGGGCACAGATGATGAATAAGGGGCATGTTTCCAACAACTTAGAGCTTGGCAAGGGAGTGCTATGAGCAAGACGACCTCAGAGGAACAGGGGCATCAAGAGGCTCATTGGCAGATGAGAGTGACTTTAGTGCATAGGGAAGAATCAAAGGGATCTGCTCAAATTGGCAGTGAGATTCCTTCCCGGGACCACCCTCACAGCCAGCAAGCACGTGTGTCAGAACTGGAGGTGACATCTCCCCTGGTTGGGAGAAGCTACATCACAAGACAGAGTTTTCATCTTCTGGGGACATGGCCGTAGACCATAAACAAGCATTCATATGTAGGCGTTGTACAAAGTTCTATGTGTACATTTTCTTACTGGATTCTTACATTTTTCCTTCCCTGCTCTGTAGGGAAGGAAACTGAGGCATGAAGAGATTAAGTGGCTTAGCAAACTGGAGCCATTCTGTATACTTATTGGCCTGTAGGGAAAATAAAATAATATGTGATATCCCTACTGTACAGAGGAAAGTGTGGTGATACAGGTTGGACCTGCCCAAGGACGCACACACTGGGTAAGTGGCTGAACCAATGTCTCAACTCAAGTCTTTCTGACTCCACATTCACTCAATCTCAGCATGAGGAGGGGTGGGGTTCTGTGAGTGCGCCGTGGGTGTGCAGACACCAACACGTAGCTCTGTTGGTGCGTCGTGCCACCACGAGAGCATCACCAGTCAGGTTAGCAGATTCATGGAAGCTCTGCAGCTTCCCTGGGGTCCTAGATTATATTCTCTCATTTTAGCAAAACCAATAAGGATTCTTCTCCTCAGGAATTGAAAATATCAAAAGTCAGATACGGAGTCAATTGGTCAGATATAAGACCAATTCCAGAGCTCACACCAGCAGGTGTATTCTGAGATTAGGGGTGAAGGTCTCAGGGAGTGCAGGAGGGGGCAGGATTGGGGGAAGCTGAGAGTGACCATGGCCACCCACATTTCTATGACCTGTGTTGACAGTGAGCAGTGGAATGATGCCTTGGGAGTCCGCCTGCCTGTCTGGCATGGCATAGAGTACTTGACTCTTCTGCACCAAGCCCTCTCTGCATTCTATCCCCAGTGTAGACTTTCCCGGTAGAGACTCTCTGGTAAAGAGTGCCCCCCAACCCCAAGCCTAGGCAGCTTGAAGCCCAGTGAGAGACACTAACAGGGAGAGACGTAATGTTGAGTGACTAACAGAGATGTGACTTGGATGAAGAACAGGGAGTGAGGGCAGCAGTCTGCGCTAGGAGCCAGCATAGGCATGACTCGGGGTGGGAATACTCCTGGTCTTGAATTTTCCGTGGGGGAAATGGGGGAAGACGTTACAATCTTAGGAACCATGTGTACCGAAGACTGGGATAGGAAGGGGCTGTGTGGATTTGTGGACTGGTGAGCACATTGGTCTCCTGGTGGGGGTATGAGATGCAGGAGCAGGACAGGCTGAGCTAGTGGATCAGAATCGAGGAGGCCTTGGAGTTCCATCCATCTGAGGGAGCCTGGATGTCCTCCTATAGCCCGCCGGCTGGGAGCTGTCAAAGATTTGTGAGCAGAGAATGGGAAAACCAGTGCGTTTCACAGGAGGTCAGAATTAGAACATGTTTGCGGGGGGACAAACGCCCTACCAATGAACTGAGTTGCTTCTTTTTTCTTTAACGGTCATGTTATTTTATTTATTCATAGTCTATTCTCCTTCTCTTTTCACCAAGGAGGGAGGACACACATTCTGCATTAACTCACACAAACAGATGCAATTCAAGATGATAAAGTAAGTAACTGAGGGAGCTGGAACAGGGATTAGAATCTCCAAGAGCATAGGTTCTGTACAGTTGGAAGTGGGCCTCGGGGATGGCGCTGAGATTCACCAAGGCCAAGGCCAACATGGAGACAGACCCAAATTCCCAGCCCACAGGGGTTGCATGAAACCATCAAACTGGCTTCAACTCTTCCTGATACAGAAGAGGCAAGGCTCTCACGAATTCACCAAAATAAGTGCTTCAAGAGACATTTCAGGAATTTCAATAAGCTGTTTTTTATGGGTTCCCACAAAGTGGGCTGATGGGATTCCTCTGAAGCTCAATTTAGCACGAGAAATTCTAAGGGCAGCAGAGCGAAGGCACATGACCCAGGCTTCATCTGACTTGATCATAGAATAAGATTCCGGCTGCTGTGATGGCTTTTGCTCTTTTAAGGCCTCAGCATGCATTTTTAAAAAGGTGATTTCTTATCTGCAACCCCAATATCCCATACGTAACAGATAAGATGTGGCAATCCCTGGACTGGGGTAGAGGCAGGGGATTGGTTTCTAAGGAGCCTCAGGGAAACCCCAGGGAATTCCAGGGCCTTGGGGAAGATGATCTGAAAAACTTGATCCAAGGGAGTGATGGCAGGACGTCCTTCAGGCAATACTCTATAAATATTATTGCTCACAGTCAGGGTTTTGACAAGGATTGGAAGGTGGTGAGCTCGGGCGGGGACTTGTGGGGCGGATGTTCTGTGCTGCTGATTGCAGGTGATTTCTCAAACTCCAGAAAGCAATAGACGATCCAACTCTCTAGGCTCACTTCCTCTCTAGCCCCGGGTCTCAGAGGATCCTGCCTTTGAGAATTCAAGGCCCTAAACATGTGCTCATGGGCCGTGTTGCCCCTACATCGGAGGATGGGAAGCAATCTCCCTTTGACAAAAGTCTCTTAGGACCTGGTTGCTCTAGATCTTTTTAATTGTTTCTTGACATGCCTTTTAAGCTGTCACACTGAAATGTGATTCCCATCTCTGTCTATCTCATGTCGCTGGGGGAGGCACTCGGAAAATGGCTGGGGCTAGACCTCCACCTGCACCAGCTCTCCCCACTCAGCCTTCTCTGCCCACCTTCCAGAGTGTCTGTGTAGCTGCTGGCAAACTGGCAAGCTTCTTTGGTAGCAACAACACCAATAAAGGGTAGGCCTTGGGGAAAACAGGCAGTTGGAAGGTTCTCCATGATGCTTGCTGCCCTGGAGATGCTGTCACACTCACTGTGCACCTCCTCTGTGCCAGGCAGTGAGATGGGCCCGGGAGATGCCCATGGGAAGGAGGGGATGTGTGCTCTTAGGGGGCTCATGGGCAGGAGGGTGGGACCATGTGTCTGATTTTCTGATGTAAGAGAAGCCAGTGAGTGTGATGCATGGGACACAGCCTTTACACTGAAGGAGTGACCACGAGACCCCCTTCCACCCTTTTCCAGCCTACGCTCTTCCCTGGAAGCCAAACTACATGCATGACATCAAGGAGTTCCTCTGCCTGCTTCTTCCAACTGGGCCCAGCCAGTGGTGTGTCCCAAAAAGTGTTTGGAGGGAGGTTAGAGGGTGCAAGTCATGCATATCACCATCACCAAGGAACAATGTCGCCAAGCTGGGGCAAAGCAGGCCAAACACCTTGTATGCACAGTTACAAGGCAACACTGTTAATCAGTACATTTCCTGCTCTGACCAAAGGTCAGTGCTGTGTGGTACAGGTATTTTTGCAAAATAGCTCAGGCCAATTATATGTTTCTGAAACAAACCCTCACAGCCAAGAGTGAGGTCGGATTATTATACCCTACTGCCTTCCTACTAGGCAAGGTCACTTCTTGGCTGCCTATGTCCTTTGACTAGAGATTGCTCCTCCCAGGGAAGGCGTTTGTCCTTGGTCTCTCTCTCTCTCTCTCTCTCTCTCTCTTTCTCTGATTTCTAGTAACTACTCCCTTGCTTACAGCCTTTTGGTCCTAGGGATGGTAAAGTTCTGCTACCAAGACTCAGGTTATTGTCCTGCCACTTTACTGCCCTTTACCCATGTTCTTTATTCATAGCCTCTTCAGCAATAAACTTTCCCGAGTCACTCTATTTTCAGCAAAGCTGTGATCATCAAGACGGTAGGATACTGGCACAAAAACAGACACATAGTTCAGTGGAACAGAAGAGAGAACCCAGAAATGGACTCTCAACGCTATGGTCAACTCATCTTTGGCAAAGTAGGAAAGAAGAATACCCAATGGAGAGAAAACAGTCCCTTCAACAAATGGTGTTGGGAAAATTGGACAGCCACATGCAGAAGAATGGAACTGGACCATTCTCTTACATCATATACAAAAATAGACTCAAAATGGGTGAAAGACCTAAACATGAGATAGGAATCCATCAAGATCCTAGAAGAGAACACAGGCAGTGTGCAATCTCTTTCTTGTTGGGCCCTGGATTGATTCAAGTTTGGGTGGAACAATCCCCAAAATAGAAAAGCAGCTTTTGAAGGTTTGGGTCTTACAGGAAAGTGAGATAGGAGTAGGGGTAGAGTAAGGTTGATGATGTGTCCCTGGAGTTTCATCTACAGAATCCCACTGAACTTGCCCAGTAGCCTCAGAGGCAGGAGTGCTCCAGGGGAGGACTACAGGCTTGGGCAGATCCTCTGAGAGCATGCATTCCTGCGTGGAAGACAAAGGACTCTCCTTCCGTTCAGCCCACCAAGGAGACCTCAGAACAATTCATTAACCTGTGCTGCACCTCCCCCCATCAGAGACCTAAGTCAGAGCCCAAATTGGGGTTGGGGGGTTGGGAGGCCAGGAAGAACTGCTGAACAAAGGGAGATGACTTAGAGACATCAGGGGTCTCTTATCTAAGGGGTGACCATGGCAAGTTCTGGATCTCACAAGCTGAGGTCGTCTTGTTGAGAAGCAGTACAGTGATGTGGGTCTGCAGCTCATGCCCCAGAAATGTTCCTTAAGTAAGAAATGTTTCAACCTTTCATAGCCCTGGGCTCCTCAGCTATCAACTAAGGTAATGATAGTATCTGCTTCAGAGGGTTGGGGTGAGAGTGAGGTAAGGCATGTGGCACAGTCTTGTGCATATGAGACATCCAACAAATACTGGTTGTTGTTGACAAGCCAGAGAGAGCAGGTGTGGTTGTGAAGGCAACCGAGAGAAAAGTAGGAGCAGCAAGATTTTATTCTGCAGGAAGTCTTAGAATGGAGTGTGACCAAGTGCCAGAGTCGGAAGGACATTTAATGGATCCTTTGGTCTCAATCTCCCCATTCTCAACGAGTGTAAGGAGGCCAGCATGGAGAAAGGCTTTTTCTGAAGGTCACCCAGATCTTGATGGTAGGACTGGGACTTGAACTTGAATCCCCTGCTTTCCAGCCTTCAGCCCCCTTTTTTCAGAGCCTCCCATGGAAATACCTCTCCCCTGATTTCCTTCCCTGAAAGGTCATGATGACCTGTCTTGTAAACGTCATTGTGAGGAATTTGTAAGGAAATAGTGTCCATAAATCATGCCAAATTCATTCTTGGAAGAACAAGAGCAATAGTTGGTTTTTGCAGGGGTTTAGAAACACACCCAGTGTCATGTAGCTTGGAGGAGGTGGAAGGCGGGAGGCAGGATTAATTAAGACGCTGCCGCTCCTGACCTTCAAGTTTCTGTTCTCTCCTCTGTATCACACTCCTTCAGCCATTTCTTAGCTGAAATTAAGAACTGTGGCTTCAAATAGAGCCACTGGCTTCACACACTCTTACTTCCTTGCTCCAAAAAGCCCTGTCTTTGTGGCTAACTCAAACAGTGTTGGTTGTTAAAAAATGCCAAGGGACAAGAGAATAGAGTCTGAAATGTTTCATCTGGAAAAACAAACTCACACACAGACAAACAAGGGGACAATTAGTTTTTTGTTTGGGCTGAAGCCAGTGGGATATTTGTCATGTAAGTGCAAGTCTGTAGAATTTAATAGGATTATTGTAGGGTGAGGCAGTCCATTTAGAAGGGGATAAAAAACAGGAACAAAACATGCCTATACTCATTTTTATGGATACTAAAAATAAAATAAAATAAAATTCTAACCTAAGAGTACCCCCATCTGATGGTTGAAATAACACCACTACCACCAGTGGCAATTGTAATGTTAACAAAATACCATAAACTCTGAACCAAGTCTTATTTTGAACACTCGACATTTGTGATCTCATTTAATCCTTGCAGGGCTACAAGGCACGTGTTGTTATTTCTGCTTTGGTGGTTAAAGATACGGGGGCCAAGGGCAGCTGAACAACTTAAGGGTAGGGGTGGAATTTGAGCTTGATTTTAGGTTCCTCATCCCCATCTCTGTCTCGTATAAGATGCCAGGCAAGAAAGGGTAGGATCCATAAACCCAGTTGATATATGAGGAATAATGTTGTTGCCAGGGTGGACACCTGTGTAGGGCTGAGGTGTAAGTCAAAACCTGTGGATTAACCCAAGGTCTAAAATCCGGGATCCCTGGGTGGCGCAGCGGTTTGGCGCCTGCCTTTGGCCCAGGGCGCGATCCTGGAGTCCCGGGATCGAATCCCACGTCGGGGTCCCGGTGCATGGAGCCTGCTTCTCCCTCTGCCTGTGTCTCTGCCTCTCTCTCTGTGTGACTATCATAAAATAAAATTAAAAAAAATAAAATCCAACATGTCTGTAAGAGGGGGCAGATGAGAAGGTGGGACACGCCGACCCAATGTAATTCTAATGGACAGAGGTTCACTGTTGCCTTTAGAGCGGGAGCTATATCCTTCTGAACTGTGGCCTCCCTCAGCTAGCATCTGCAGGGGCAGATTTTCCAATTCTTCCCCTGCCCCAGATGCAAGAATCAATCTCCGCACAGTCTTGCTGATCTATTGTCTGACTGATTGATTGATTAATTGATATATTTGCAGCTGTATGGTTTGGGGCTTCCAGCTTTAGTTGGGAATTGATTTTTGTCCTCACAGGTTAAAAACAAAAGCTATCAAACCCCTTACAGGGGATGGTGATGAGACACAATCTTATTAAGCAGAAACTGACAATTTATCATCTCTCAACAGCTCGAGGCCAAAATTTTTTTTTTTTTTTGTGTGTGTGTGTGTGTGTGTATTCTTGCCAGGATCCATGTCTTGTTCAATATCTAATTTAGTTGGAGTTTCATTGAGGGAGGAGCATCTTTTGCAATTCTTGTCTCCAATTTGCAAAGAGTACTTAGACAGCAAAAATCACAGGGAAGAACTCGGTGGCCGTCCAGGGTTTGTTTAATCCACGTCAGGGGCCGCATACCTGTTTCCTCAGAACCTTGTGCCATGATGATATTCTCCAGAACCTAACTTTTTATGGTCCTACTTACTTGCTTGTTGGTTTTTTTTTTTTTTCTGACCAAACATTGCTTTGTTTTTGTGTTGTCACCTTGATTTTAGAGTCTTTCTCTTCACCCCCGCTAAGTATTAAAATGTTGCTTAGCAAAACTTACTTATCATTTAATGCATTTCACAAATTCATTAAAGCTTCTAGCAGCACACATAAATTGGACCCTCTGGCCAAGGGAAATGTTCACCTCCCTCATCTGGCTTGGTCGGGAGTTTGCCTCATTCGGCATTCATAACCGTAGAGCTTGGTCTCCAGGACAAGGGCCACTGGGCACAGAGGTGGGCACACGGGAGTGGTGGGGCCCATCCTACTCCCTCATCCTTGGTCACTGAGAAAGGGGGTGGGGCCATGGGATTCAAGTGTGGCCTACCTATCAGAGTCGTCCTTGGGCTTAGCACGAGGGCTCGGAGACAGGTTATATTCCCACTGTGTTTGCCAGCCTGATAAGGTAGGAACAAGTGTGTTGGTGCCCACATTTTCCAGTCACAGGGGGCGAGTGTGCTTAAAAGCTAAGAAGGGGAAGGCTGAGTTCATGGATGGAACGAGAGCCGTAATGCTGACGAGCTTCCTTAGCTCCTCACTTACGTAACTCAGCGAATTCCTTCTGCACCTAAGCTAGTTTCAGCTGTGTTTCTGCGACTCCTGACCAAGAGCCCTGACCAATATACGACGGTTGGTTTACTTCCTCCATTTCTCCAGAGACTCAAGACTCACACGAATGGTAATTGGAGAAGCATGTCTACCTGTCTCTGACGCGACAGAGTTGGTTTTACCCAGTGTCACGGCACTGCCCACTGCCTTGCTTGAGTACCATCTGCTTTTATCAAGGTTCAGAGCTAATTCCAAATAAACAGTCACCTTGCTTGCCCTCCCAAGGTGAGTAGGAGACCTTCCTTTGTTTACCTGTTGATTTATTTCAAATTGATGCTTATTTTCTAATGTTTTCTAAATATGAAATTAATGCACGTGCATTGTAGAAGTCACAGAGAAGCAGAAAGCGAGCAATAAATGTACCCCTCATCTTGCCACCCAACTTTGCCACAGTCAAAATGGTATGCTATTTTCTCTTTACATAAATGTTCAAGGAAAAGTCATTTCCTTGGTGAATAAATAAATAAGCCCATAAAATTGGCTCAAACCACCATTCCATGGCTTCTATAAAGTCCAGGGTCCTGAACTTGAGTCCAGGCTCTTCCCTATTACCAGATCTGTGATTTGGGTGAGTTACCTAAGCTCCTTCAGCCATTTTCTGATACGTCCACTGGAGTAAATAATATCCTTCTAGTTTGATGGGTTTATGGGAGAACTGAATGAAAAAAAAAAAAAAAACTAACAAGTATTTTGCCGAAAACTATGAAGTGTGGTGCAAATCATGCCTCTTATAAATTTTTTTTCTAGTCACAAAAACCTTTCATTAAAAGTTCTTATGTGAGACCTCAGTCCCCAGAATAGATAAAGAGAGGCTTTGGTTAGTGCAGAGCCACCTCCAACCCCAAGTGGCCTATGATGCGCCTTCAGGTAAGTCCCCTGGCACAGAATGCTATTTAAAGACTCTGGTCTATTATTAGATAATTTCCAGAGTGCTTTCATGTGAGAAACTGAAGGAAGAATGGCCAAGGAAACTTCACAGGGCTAGAAATGGAGAGGGGGTAGGCTAATAGCCATAAACCCCGAAACTCATCACATTCCCTCTTGTGAATACTAAGTGAACGAGAACTCCACCCAGTGCCTCTTTTTAGAAGATGGCGCCAATGAGGATTAGGTTCTCATTCTGGAGTTTCCTTGGCCATTGGTGAGTGTAATCAAGTCCTTCCCATGACACCCCTCCCCACTTTCTGTAACTGCTTATCTAGAAGGGGTCAGACAAAGCCAACTACTGAGCTCACCCACCCCATCCACACAGACACCCAAAGGCACTCCGTTTGGCTCTGGGAGTCATCCAAACAAATTAGTTACACACCTGCTCTCGGCCAAGTCCTGTGCTAGATGCTGTGGATTCAGTGGTGGGCGCACCCAGCAGTAACTAGCCTGCTCTCTGAGGACTTCCTGACTAGCTGGGGAGTAGGACGTAAATGATACAGTCCTAAAACTTGATGTAAAATTGCAACTGTTGGATGTGCTGGATGAACCCAGTTCTGGGAGGTCAGAACCATCCACCCTAGGATGAGGACAGGACGTTGAAACTACTATCTGAAGTTAACAACCATCCCCAGCCAAGGGAGAAGGTTGTGCAAATGCCCTATGGTGGATAGGGAATCAGTATCCTCCAAGAACTGAGAGAAGGCCAATGTGTGTCTGGGTAGGGTATGAGCCTAGGAGGGGAGAGAGGGACCAGGACAAGCAAGTTTATGGGGGGCCACGCCAACGATGTTACTTCTTATCCTAGGAGCCATGGGAAGCCAGAGGCTGTGGCATGTGCTCACAGATTGAGAGGTGATATAGGACTGTCCCAGGGAAGGGGCTGTGGAGATGGGGAAAAGTAGACACATTCGGGAATTAATTGGATAGCAAAATAAAGGCAATTTGGTAGCATAAATATTAGAGTCGGGTATATTAGTTTCCTATTGCTGCTGTAACAAATATCACAAGCTTATGGCTTAAACGCTTCCAGTCCTGGTGACCAAAAGTCAGAAATGAGACTGAAAGGGCTAAGACTCAAAGTATTGGCAGGGCTGGCTTTTCCTCGAGGCCCCAGGGGAGAATCTGATCCTTGCCTCTTCCACATTCTAGCAGCTGCTGGCATTCGTTGGCTTGTGGCTGCATCCCTCCACTGTCTGCTTCCCATTATCTTACTACCCTCTGCTTCCTTCTCATCGGGACTCTTGTGATTACATTTAGGACCCAGGATATTCTCTCCACGTTGAGGTTTAAGATATTCAAGGATCCTAAATGTAATCACATCTTTGATGTCCCTTTTGCCAGTAAGGCTCCAGGGAGAGGGACCTGGACATCATCGGGAGTCATTGTTCAGGGTATCACATAGTCAAGGAGAAAAAGGGATCACACATGATGCCTCGCCAGCTGGATAGGTGGCTCTGAGATGAAGTCAGGGTCAGGGTGAATTCAGTTTTGGTCATACTGAGTTTGAGGTTCTTTTGAGACCTCGAAGAGCAACGGTCTATCAGGCAATTCGCAAACACAGATCCGGAGTCCAGAAGAAAGGTCCGGGCTAGAGATACAGCCGTGAGAATCACCACAGTGGAGTGCTCAGTAATGCTGTTGGAAGGAATGAGGTTTCCAGGGATAGAATATAAGAACACTCGGGGGATGGTGATGTCATGGCGACTTTCAGAGAGGCTGCAAAGAGGCAGGAGGAAAACAAGTACATTTCCAGCGCAGAAGTCAAGAGAGGGATGATTTCAAGAAGGGGGTGATCACCTCTGTCCAAAATACCTGAAAGCTCAAGTGAACAGAAGATTGGAAATGTCCCTGAGATTCATCACATGAACCCCTACGGCAGAGTGATGGGAGCGCAAGGCACAGCGGGTTGCAGCAGGTGGAGGGTGGATGCATGGGAAGAAAACAGAGCAAGTATAGGGAATTCTACATTCATCCATATTCTACTATATATTATATCTTCATACTCATCTTCCAGATCACACTTCAACCATTATTTCTTCAGGGGAGCTTTTCCTGATCACTCAACCCTCATTTTTCTGAGTTCTCATAGCCCCCGTTCTCTTCCCCATGGAGCCCTGATCAAAGGCTGTTGAAATGTATTTATTTATATGATTATTTTATCTATGGCATCCTCTGCTACTTCCTGCGTAAGTCACTCAGGAGCGGGGTTCTGGGTCAGTGTTTGTTCACCACCGTAGTCCCAGAACGTAGTCAGAAGCTGGCATATTGTAGGTCCGTGACTGACGTTACTGAATGAAAAGATGATCAAATGAACGTTGTGTTAAGTTTCAGAAGAGGAAGCGTTTTGATTTCTAGAAAGACACTGGCTGTAATGGAAAGCACACAGACTTTGGACTCAGACCCCCAGAGTACTGAACCCAGAACCCTCTGCGTCCTAGTTATGTAGACTTGGCAAAATCAGATTCGCTGACCTTCCGAGCCTCGGTTTTCACGTCAGTGTAATGGGATGATTCCTCCCAGTAGATGATGCCACCTACTGAACTGAGAGGCTGGTGGGCAGTTTGCTTCCACAGCATCCTGCCCTGTCAAGGGAGCTGACTATCAGACGTGCAAAATGAGTGATGTATATGAATTTTTCAAAAGCATTACTTTGGGAAATTAGCAGCTAAAATGAATTGAGAGAGAGAGAGAGAGAGACAGAGAGAGACGGAGTACATGGCATATACGGTGGCTACTTAATAAATCCTGCTCCTTGGTTGTGTTGGGTTTCATTTTGTCCTTAGCCCGTGGTGGTGGGGTGTGAATGATTTCCTAATTAGGAAGATATCCTGGGGGGAAGCTTGCATCTGCTGATGTCGACGACGGGGCTCAGTGTGTCTGAGTGGAGAGGTGGGGGCTAGAGGACTTGGGCCTTTTGCTCCGGGGGCCTCACCTCCCCCGTTCCTGAT
Organism: Canis lupus baileyi; assembly: GCF_048164855.1. Classification (NCBI taxonomy): domain Eukaryota; kingdom Metazoa; phylum Chordata; class Mammalia; order Carnivora; family Canidae; genus Canis; species Canis lupus. Next base: position 5,763,027 of record NC_132840.1, on the reverse strand, counting down.
GCCATTCTAGCCGCGCACCCAGCAAAGGAAAGCTAGGCATTTCTCTCCGTGTGCCCACACCTCTGCGATCACATGCAGAGATGGGATGCCTGCTGGAAATCTGGAGCAATTCCGGTTTATTAATTTGTGCCCCTGTAATTAAACAGTCATATTAATTAGCATTTATGCCTGTGTGCCTTTCTTTTCCATGTTAGAGCTGAAGCTCAGAGTAATTATTTATATGATTTCTCAATTTGTTTTGGTTCTGTTTTCCCAAGGTGATACTTCTGCAAGATTCATATATCGCACTTGTTTCGCATGTCTGATTGTCAGCTCTTGACGAGGCAGGATTGCCGTGGGAGCAAAATGCATCAGACGGCGTCTGGATCCTGGGTGGGAGAGAATTCTGAGCACCCATTCGTTCTGATGAATTTTTAAGGAAATTTACAGTCTCCATGCACACTGCTGGTGATTCTTGCATTGCTTTATTCTGTGTGTGTATGTGTGTTATTTTGTTGTGTGTTTGGAAACATTAGAAAATTCTGTCGGACAGTTACTCTGCTTTGTTTGATGCCCTCATCACCATGAGGCACTATTTTGTTTTCCTGGTATTAGATAAAAGCATATGACCCAGGCAGCATGGAAGGAAATGGAGAGGGTTACGGCTCGGTTTGGGGGCCCTCCTTTTTGGCAGATGTCCCCTTTCACAGTTGATGGGGATAATTCCTTCCCTGGACATTTGTGGCTCGTGTCTCAGTAGCTCGTCACTCAAGGCGAGGAAGACTCTGCTCATTGTCTCTGAAGCATTTATTGTGCCCGTGGGGAGGTTAGGGTCCAAATGATTCCCGAATCAACACAAGACCCTCTCCCCACCCCCCCAAACGCATCGGAACAGGCAGCCAATGGAATATAGTGCGGCATCAACGGGATTCATAACAGGCAGTGTAGACGCAGAGGACCATTAGGTAGGGAGTTGGGAGAGGAGAGAGGATGAGCGAGAAGCAAAGGTGGAAGGGAAAAGGAAGTGAGCATTAGGGTGTCCCGGTATGCGTGGGATGCTGCGCAGACACCTGCTCCTTCCAACTGCAGGGACCGTGCACATCCGGCATCTAGCTCTGTCTCGCAGCCCCATTTTACAGATGTGGAAACAGAGGCTCACCCACTAGAAGGTGTCTGCGGGCCCCGAACCCCAGCCTGCCTCCGGGGCCTGTGCGGCCTCCGCTTCCCACGCAGCCATGCCCGAGGCTAGTGGGCACGGGCTCGGAGGACGGGAAGGCGTTGAGAAGCCGCTTGCAACGGGCCCACCTTCCACTCTGTGCCCAGCTTCTGCTGTGGGGATGGCTGTGCTCGGTGCCGGCGGGGAAAAGCATGGATTTGGGGTCGGAAGGGAGGAGTCGGGAACCTTTCAGGTGACAGCAATAGCAGCTGGAACTGTGAACAAAGACGAGGGATAAGCACAGGATGGACCACTCGCGGGCCCGCTGGGGGCGGGGGGACTGCCCAGGACACCCCGTGAAGCCCCAGGAGACTCGGAAGGGATGAGAAGTGGCCTGCAGCCCGGGGTGGGCGGCAGGGCCATCGATCCGGCTCATACTGAATGAGAACCCATGGTGAGCAAGACTGTTCCCACACGTTATTCCCCCCCACCCCGCCCTGTATGGCGAGCCTTACGGGCCGAAGCCTGTGCCCAGGGCCGCGATGGGCCTGAGAGCCGGCCAGGTGGCCTCCGAGCACCCTGTGGCCCCCTGGCTTCCTGGCGCAGCTGCAGCCTTGGGAGGTGAGCCCCCGAGCTGCTCTCTGGCGCTGGCCCCACTGCCCGGCCCCAAACATCGGCGCCTGCTCGGCTGCCCTCCGGCCCTGAGCTTCCCCATGAAGGCGTGCGCATCGCTTACAGACGCGGTGCCTCTTGACACCCCTGGCACAAACATTTCGAATTCTAATCGTGGAAATAATTTGGGAGAAGGAGATGAAGGTTATCATTTATTTAGGGGGCTTTATCAACAGAGGCCCTCTCTGGCTTTAATAAATGAAATGTGTAGCACAGAACGGGGATCACTGAGGCATGAGATACTGTGTCTGCCCACGAAGGGCTTTGAATAATTTACACCCTGGAAAGATATTTTATGACAGTGCTTATAATCTTCTTATTGGTTTAAAATCAACATTTACAGCAGACGTCTTTGAACTGATGTAACTGATAAGCTTATCTCTTTATTATGTGACACGAATCAAGCCTGCTCAGGAGAGGGAGTTTTCATCAAAATTGATTCCTCTTTGGATCTCAATATTTTATTCTCCAAAAACAGCCAATAAATAATAGAGGTCAGCCATTAATATTTCATTTTAATTAATATATTAGTAGAGAGAACTCTTTTAATTTGAAGGGGCACGGGAAGGAGGCTTGGGGGTTTTGTGAAGGTGATTTGTCTGAGGCTCCCTTTCCAGTTAGACCCGTCAGCCCCAGGGAGGTGCCTGCCATGACCAGCCCCGGCCTTCCAGCAGATATGACAGGGCTGACATTCTTTCGGGTGATCGCTTGAGCCTGGTTAGTGCAGACGAGGAATCCTGGGGTATCAGGTCCCTAGCAAAGGATAAAGAGGATGTTTTGGTTCCACAGTTCTGCAATGTTTGGGGCCTCCAGAGCCAAGGGCATGGGAGGAAATGGATTATGGCCCCTAGCCGTCACAGAGGCTGTCTGTGTGTCTGTCTGGGATGCACGCCCAGCACTCCCAGGGTGCTGGTGGCCAGTACGGTTCTGAAGGCCGAGCCTGGCGTGGGAGAAAGGGACCCAGGCTTTAGAGTCCCGAACCAACGCTCAAGCAGGTACCCTGCGTTTCAGTGGGAAAATGAATCCACTGCTCTGAGCCTCTGCTTCCTGCCCCATAGACTGGGATGGTGGCCGTTCAGCTCGCAAGGTTACCCCAGGAATTACATGTGGTAATTTATGCAAGAGATGCTGTGTCACCCTCAGCGGAGGTTACTCTTAATATTCTAACCTGAGAGGCCCCCGTGCCCATGGGGGATTCATCCTAGCAAGGAACACAAGCATGCGTTTTAGAAACTGAGGCTGAAACATCTGGACATTTTGGGTTCACAGGCAAAGAAAGGTGTCTGACTGCTGAACCGACACAAGGAAAATGATTCCAGTTGTCGCTGCTCCTCCACAGGGGGTGCGGAGGGAGGATTATGCTTTGCTGGGACACCTCTTAATGCTCCCTTTCTCAGAGTCCTGGCCAATCCAACCATGACAACCCAGTAGAAACAAGACCGCTGGGATGCAGACCTCAAAGAAACGAGGCTTGTGGTTCATGCTCAGGGGCCAGAGCCCTTCCTGGCAGAGGGTGGGCGTGCAGAATGGGCAGTGGAAGGAGAAACTAGGGCCACAGACTGGCACTTGAGGATCGGAGGGCTTGGTGGAGAGGACGACGAAAGTGACATTAGCCCGCACAAGACTCCATGCCTCTTAGGGACCGCGGACGGGGACTTTCCCCTGGACAGTGGTGGATGTTGCTGGCTTTTTGTCTTGGGAGGTTGATCTTTTTGAAACATCATTTGACCCTCTGGCCCTCTGGCTTCCTATTGGTTTGGGTCAATGGTGAGTATCCAAGGGGGATCAGAGGGGAGTGAGGGTGTGTGAAGAGGGAGCACCCTTCCGCGGATGCTTAGGGCTGATGCAATCATCCCCTCACCCTCCTCTTTTCAGGCCTGTGGCGGTGATAGCTCCCTGCTGTCACAAGCCCTGGGGTCTTGCTCTGAGCCATTTCTGGTGGCTTTCCCCACACCCTGCCCACACCTATGGATACAGGTCCTTCATCAGACTCTCCCTCAACAGCCCATTTGAATGAGCCATCATCTTTTTTCCCACTGAGGCCCCAACTAATGCAGACAGCAGCCTCATAGGCATGGGGTGTGATCCAGATGGGCAGAATTTGAACAGATTGGCAGGGACTGGAGGGTGTAGTGGGAAAATGAGAGACCAGCTCTTGACCACCACTTATCTGTGGGTTCTTGGGTCAGTCATTTGGCCTCAGCCTCTGTAACTCCAACTGTAAAATGGAAATCCTAATAATATCTACACAGGACACAGATTCCAAAAGGGGGAGGACCAAAGGCTGGCATGTGGTGGGTACTCAAGGACGCTGTTGGCCCCCTTCCCCTGGCACATGATAGGGGTGCTCCATAAACCTGAATGAGAGAGGAATGAATTAGAAGGAGTATGCGTGTGTGTGTGCTGACGTAGGCCCTGGGTATGGGTGAGGGTTACAAAAGACATAGGTCAGCTTGCAGATGTCCTTGAATCTGGGCAGAGACTTCAATTTGGAGGACATTCAGAAATGCCTTTGTTTTGTGGGTGGGGGAATGAGATTGAGGAAGTCCTCCCAAACCATGGTCAGCCTATGAGAAAAGGAGGGTCAGGAAAGAAGTCCTTGGCAAAGGCTGATCTGAGGAAGGAAAATTGTCCGGCCTGGAGGTGAGAGGCCAGGGAAGAGGCCAGTGGAAGGAAAGGAATGGGTGCTACACCCTGAGCCTCCGTGGGAAAATCTGGGGGCCTGGGCCTCTACCCCTTGGGCCTCCCTTGGGAGATCAGGGGCTGTATAGACTTGAAGCCCCCTGCACTTGCCTCGGGGCTTCCTTGTGCCACTCGGGCCCTCCTTAGCTGATCCAGGATTCAGATGCACACTGGGCTTCTGAAGTGAACACTGTCTACAGATTTATACGAGGGATCTGGGACCAGGAGTGTAAATTAGGAATTGATGCTTCAGAATCACACATAATTCCACTGTCCCAAGCGGAGGCACTTACGGGTCTTTTTGCTTATTCATCTGGCAACAGTAGGCTTTTCACCTACCTATGCTGGTCAGCGAGCAGGACAGGGGGAGGGCTGGGGCCAGAGCCTGCAACGGGCTCCCATGGCTGCTCCTGAGGTGTTTGCCTCCTGTAATTAAGGAGAGTGGTTCACTGAGAGCTCTTTTCCCCACTTTCCAATCAAAAATATTACATTAGTCATGCTGCCTTTGAAACCCTTCAACAGCCCGTGGCTCACTGGTTCCAGAATGTGAGCTGATTAGAGCCGGAGAGCACATTCCTGCCCCAGCGTGTTGACCCCGGCTCTTAGGGGGACAGGCAGCTCTGTTCACCGTGCACATCCCGAGTCGGGATGCGGGCTGAGGTCGGACCGGCCAGAGGGCACGGCTCACGGGCACGACACTTACGAGACCACCTGAAACACCAAAGCAAGATAAAATGTCATTCTGGTCTCTCACTCCTGCTTTTATTGAGCATCTGTTCTGGGCCTGGGCCTGCTATGCCCTGGGGATCTAGATGGAGCGGTCCAGCTGGGGAGAACAGGAGGGCATCAGAGCAGAGGTTCAGTGGGAAACCATCCTATCTCCAGAGGGTGGGAGAGCCCGCGTGGCATGGGGACAGTAGACTGAGGGGCCCGGACAATGTCTCCTTGTTCCCCGCTGTGTCCCCAGGGCCTCTCACTGTGCTGGGCAGAGTAAATTCTTCCAGTATTAATGGAATGGATGAGTGAGTTAATGGATGAATAAAGGCAGGCGAGGCGTCTGGAGAGGCTGTTGGGTGAACTGAGTCTTGAAGTTCAAGCACAGGTGGCCGGGGTGTGGGGAGGGAGGGCGACGGTTCCAGAGAAGGGGGGCAGCACGGGGAGGGGGAGGGTGACGCACTTGACACAGATGGCACCAGGCACCAACCTTCGGTTTTAGGCTGTCACCTTTGGGGCTGAATTCGATCAGATTTGGAGCTCATGCGGAGCTGCGCGTGCTTCCAAAGAGCTGCCGACTGCCTACAGCGGAGATGCTGTTTGAGGTCTACCAAACCCCTGGAATTGCTCACCCAAGTGACAATTATGGTGACTAACCTGTTATTTCAGAAGCCTGGTGCACCTGGCGTGGGAGGAAGTGGGTTGACAAGTTAGCTGAGGCACATTCAGGTCACTCTGCTCTTTTTAGCAACGCTAAGAATGGGGTTCAGATGCAAGAGGGCCCTTACGTTGCTAACGGGCCGGTGGTTTGCTCGGGTTCCATCCTCCGCCCACGGGGTAACATGTGACGCTTCACCAAGCCTCTCAGCACAGAGGTCAGCTTTGTCATCTCCAAAGTGGAACAAGACCACTTACCTGATTTACCAGGAGAATCCTGTTCAATGCTGTTCCCAGGAAGGACCCCTAAATCCAGGGAAGGCGAGTTCAGACCTGCAGGGGGCTGACAGTATCATCCACAAAATGGTTTTGAAATCTGTTTTTTTACCTAAACAACTCCATGGTCTTCTATTCCACTGTGCAATATAATTCCCTTTGCTTTATTTTTGCATAGTTTTGGTGACTTATAATTAGCAGAGTTGGGACTAATGAGAAGAGTGAGGTACTTGCTTTGGGCCCAAATTTAAGAAGACACCAAAAAAACTTCAGTCGTCGAGATAAATAAGATTCTTTAGAAAATATTTTATTTTATAGAGAGCACGCGAGAGCCAGGAGGAGGAGAGAGGGAGAGAGAATCTCAGGCAGACTTCCCGCTGAGCCCCGAGCTCGATCCCACAACCTGAGCCAAAACCAAGAGTCGGAAGCTTCACTGACTGGGCCACCCAGGCACCCCAAAAGAAGTAACATTTTAATGCAATATTAAAAAAAAATTCAGATTGTGAAACTGACCATCCCTTTTGGTAAATAAAGTTTTAGCAGAACCAGCTGCAGGATTAGTTTGAGGCATTTGGGTTACTAAATGCAGAGTTGGGCTCTCCTTTTACTTAAAATTGCCATACTTTGTTGGACACGGATCTTGTGGCATTCGTTAGGAGTTAAAAGACATTGCACTGGGGGCGCCTGGTTGAGCATCTACCTTCAGCTCAGGGCGTGATCCCTTGGTCCCGGGATCGAGTCCCACATTGGGCCCGGGGCAGGGGCCCTGCTTCTCCCTCTGCCTGTGTCTCTGCCTCTCTCTCCGTGTCTCTCATTAATAAATAAATAAAATTAAAAAAAATACATTGCACTAAAATATTATTTCAATATTTTGATTGCTGAATTTTTTGGTGCCCTTTTAAGTTTTTCCCCTGAATGTGAGCGCCGCACTTGCCTTCCCCTCGTCCTGGTCCTGAGTGTGTTTCACCTTCTTCACTCCCCTCCCCTGAAACTCAAAAGACGAGAGACCCTCCAGGAAGATGCAGCACGTTATTCCTCTGGCTTCCTGAAACCCAGGGGCATGTTTCTGCTCATATGGGTCTAGGCACCCTCACTGCAGCAGCACCGGGATGCGTGAGGGTCTCTGCAAGGCCAGATGCACGGGGCCTCCTGGAAGGCAGTGGGCTGGGCTGGTTTCCTCCTGTTACAAACTTACCTGGGGCTTAAGCAATCTGGGCTCTCCTTCCCCTTCAGCAATGAGGGGATGGGGACAGGTGGTCTTTATTAAGCCTCGATGGTCTGGTGTGCGGGTCTCTGAAGGTACATGCGGATGGAGACTTGAGTGGGGGGCTGTTCCGAGCCAGCCCTTCCGTGGGTCATGGACTGAGAAGGGGTCAGTGTGAAAAATCGTTGGTGTTTCAAACAGAAGTGCTGAAGCGATGCTCCCTGGGTATGAATGAGGGAGGAGATGTTTCCTAAGACTCTTCTGAGCATATCTGGCCTATGCTGGGTGTTGAGGGAGGCTTGGAGGGCTGAGGGAGGCCACGGGTCTGCTCTGGGTGGGTGGGCAGGTTGTGGGCGTGGAGTGAGGTCCCACAGGGAGACACAGGTGGAGGGTGGGTGGAAAGTCTGCTCGGAGATCCTCTTTCAGCGGATCTGGGCAGGTTTCTTGGAAGAGATAGGACTTGGAGAACCTGCTTCACGTGACGGTGAACATCATGGACCCATAGAGGGGCCTGGGCTGTCCTGGTCCTGGAGGGAGACACACCGGTGCTCTCAGATGGAGCTGAGGTCAGCAAATGGATGATTTAGAACAGCTCAGGGGGATTAAGGGAAAATCAGCAAGGGCTGGGGAGGCACCTGGGGCTCGCGGCGACTTGGGAGCCTTCACCTACCATCCCCGTGGGCAGGGCAGGGCAGGGCAGGGCAGGGCAGGGCAGGGCAGGGCAGGGAGGGCTCCTAGGCGGAGCTTTCGCTCTACAGGGGACTGGGGCAGGAGCCGGCCTGGGGAGCAGAGCCTGGCATCTGCAGATGCCCCTGCAAGGCGAGCCGGGGTCCACAGCCGCACCCTGCTCTCCTTCCCGCTCCGGCCTGCAGTTGGCGCTTCTGCTGCGTGGACCCGTGGGCATCGGGGCCCAGAGCAGTGGGAAGGGGCGCGTGAGGAGGCAGCCCAGCAGCCAGGGGAGCGTGATGCGGTGGAAGCGGGTCGGGGCGTGCTGCTGGGTTTGGGGCGCGGGCTGCACTGGCCGCTCCCCGGGACACCTGGCACGGTCGCCACCAGTGCCTCTGAGTTTCTGGAGAGGAAACTGAGGCCAGGGAGGATGACAGCATGGAACCAATGTTTGTGGCCAGAGCCGTTCCGTGTTCCCAGCGGGGAAAGGGGTCTGACCGGCCCGGAGCCCCTGCGGATGGTGCTGCCCCAGTGATGGGGGCGCTCTGGGTGGTAAGGAGCGGCCCCCCTCACTCCTGCTGCGGAGGAAACCTTCCCCGGGGGCGGGCCGGGCCATAACACGGGTCCCTGGGGGCTTAGTAGCCGAAACTGGCCGAGGACCAAGTTTGAACGCAGGCCCCGGGGGCGGGGAAGGCCGACCCGTCCGTCCTGCCTCCCGCAGGCACACCTTCCACCAAGCGCTTCCTGAAAGCCAGCGAGGGGCCCGTCTGGCTGGATGTGGAGGCTTCCCGGGCGGGCGGGGACACCCACGGCCACCTCCTCCCGCCCCTCCACCTTCTCAGCATGACCGGCGCGCACCGAGCTCTTGGTGGCTTCCAGGCCTTGTGTTCAGTTCTAACAGCAGCTGATGCATTTAGTCCTCGCTCAGCACAGCAGGAGTGGGCGGATGCCCGCCGTCGGCCCGAGGGACACGGGCACAGCGGGCCTCGCCCTGTGGTCAGAGACATGAGGGAATGGGCGGGAGTGGGGCCAGCCTCAGCTGCAGGTTCCTGCGTCGTGGGCGTCTCCGGTCATGTATCTTCAAGCCTCGGCTCCCCCCTATTAGCAAACACCCCCATTAGGCTGTTGGGGTGAGTGGGGTGTCCACGGGAAGCCTCCGGCCCGGTGTGTGCCCGGCGTATGCAGCCCTGGACTAGCACGAGCTGTTGTATCGTTGTTGCTGCGATTGCCTCGGCGCCCCACCCTTCTGTGCCCTGTCTTCTCCTTTCCCTCCACCAGCCCAAGGGCCTCCATCACCGGCTTGGGGGCTCCCCCCAAGCCCAAGTATCTCAAAAAGCCTCCCCAGCTACACCAGGTCTGTGGGTAGCCCACAGCATCCTCCCGGAGCAGCCCGCAGTGGCCTCGGAAGGAGAGCCCAGGAAATGGGAGAAGGGATGTGTGTGCACCTGCCGTCAAGGGGTGGCCTCCCTCCTGCCTGTCCCCCTCCTCCCTGCCTGTGGGCACTGTACGGGGCCCTGGCAACACAGTGACATACCGCCAAACTTTTCCACACATGGCCGAGTCCTTCTCAGTGGGCCGATGAGCTCTTCTCCGGTGGTGCAGATGTGCAAACTGTGTCTCAGATACAGGGCGTGCTGAGGTCGTTGGGCTCACCAGAGGGGAGCAGGGACTGGCAGCAGGTCGAGCTGGTGGGACCTTGTCCCTTCAGCCGGGCTGGTCTGGGGACAGTCGTACATAAAGACTGCATGGCCAGAGTCTTGCAGGGGAAGGCGGGGAGACCACCAATGGAGAGGGCAAGTGGAGCGGGCAGGACTCTGGGGACAAGGAAGAGCCCAGACGGCCAGCAGGGGATGGTGGAGGCCACGCCGGCTGTTCTGATGGGCTCAGGGCGGGAGGGCACAGGCGGCTACTTGCCTTCGTGAGCGTGCAGTCGGCTGGTGGGGAGGCCAGAGTCAGGGCACACGATGGTGCCTCCTGAGGCTCTCCAACCCGTGGGGGTGACGTGCTTATTAGCTCGTGCGTGTGCACACGTAGCAATTTTTACAACAGGAGAATAGGGACCTATGCTCTGGGGCTGCCACGGCTCCTGCAGTCTGAGCGTAGGGTCTGTAGCTCAGGCTCTGGGCCGAAAGGAGGGCGTCTTACCCCGTCTCCCCACCCGGGGCCTGGAGCCACTGGGAACATGCCCCTGGCCCCCGCGGCTACAGTGGGGCGACTCTCACGTTCTCGTGAGCCCGACTTACCTGGAGGGCTTGTGAAAACGAAACTCCACCTCCAGGGCTCTTTCTTTTTCTTTCCCCCCCAGTAAATCTGAAGGGACCCAAAGAGTTACATTTCAACAAGCATCCAGGTGACGCTGAAGCTGTGCTCCCCGGAGCCACGCTTGGAGAACCGCGGCTCCAGGGTTTGTGCCGCCCTCCGACCTGCACGGAGGATCAGCCAAGGCATCCGTGGAATCCGGCGAGCAGCGCCTCGGCCCGGCCCAAACGGAGGGTCGTGCCACACAGACGTGCGTGCTCCAGTCCCACCGTTCTCCCCACTCGTCGGATCACCCGACTGGGATCTCGGTGCCAGCATTGGGAATCGTTGCGCTAGACTACGGCGTGTGTGCGGGGCGAGGAGCCCGACAGCCCACAAAGCAGGTGTAAGTCTTCCAGTCCTTTCGGTGGTTCGTTGAGCCAGCCAACAAATACTTCGCAAACACGCGCTATATGCCAGGAATTAGCTGATGGGGGATGTAAAAACCCAAATCGGCGGTGGTGGTAAGCAGACATCAGAGGTCAGCTGGGGTCAGCTGGGGTGACGTGTCCAGGTGCAGGAGATCTGTGCAGAGCCCAGTTCAACGTCTAACGTGCATGTGCAGATTATCCCATGATACCATCCTCTCCTCCCTCGCCCGACCTTTGCTAGTCGCCCAATGTGCTAGGCGCACGGGGTCTTTTTGGGCCTCGCCCACCAGCAGTACAGGACGGCGTCTGCGGGCAGGGAGGTGGCCGGGACGGCCGAGGAGGTCAACAATTGTCCTTCAAGCCGGGGGAACCCGCCTCTTCTCCAGGACACGCACGAACCTCGCAAACGTCCGTAGCTCCCTGCTCTCAGTGCTTTGCCTGGGCTTTCCAGAAGGGAAGAGAGGGCAGTTTGGGACTTACCGCACATGGAAGTTCATCTGGGTCAGATCACTGTTGTTTTTGACTTTTCTTGGAGGATGAAACATATGATTTTGTCAATATGAGGCCAAGATTAAGTTTGCACGTGGCTCAAATGCAGTGTCTAATGTGCGTGTAGTTTGGAACCTGCAACTCCCAGGTCTTTGGTATTTGTGATTTTGTTGTTTTTTTTTTTAAGTTTTTTTTTTTTTTTTTTTTTTATTTGAGCGAGAAAGTGCACACGTGAGGGAATTGGGGAAGGGGCAGGCGCTGAGCCCACAGCCCGAGGTGGACTCCATCCCATGACTCATGAGAGCTCACCTGAGCTGAAATCACGAGTTGGATGCTTACCTGACTGAGCCACCCAGGCACCTCCGTGATTTTTTATTACTGTTATTGGTGAAAAGAAGACGGTTTTATGAATCTAATCTTAGTTGACCAGTTGAATCCACTCTGTAGACGCAGCATAAGCTGTAGATGGTCCTCAGGTAGTCCAGCGAGTCTCCCACAGGGCCTCCTGAAGGACTAATGCAAGCAAACAGGTGACAGCCTTTCTGGTGTGAAACAGAGCCTCTTACAGGCAGTGGCCATTTCTTGTCCCCCCCACCCCGCCCCCCGACACAGTGATGAGCGTTACTTACCGCCTATCCCTGAGAAATCAGCCATGTCAATAAAGAATTTTGCTTTCTTGAGAGGAGACCTTAGCAGATCTAGAGCCAGATGAGTGACATGCACCTGAGGGAAGCAGGAAAGGCTGCATCAAGGTGTGTGCATGCCCATGCCTGACCTTAGGTCCTCTCACTGCTCCGACAGTGGAGGAGCTCAGACGTCTGTCACTTGGCATATGGTGCCTGTAGATGAATCACTCGAAACAAACATGTGGGTTTTCAGAGTTTCCTCGGGTGCAGATTTCTCTACCCACACAGCACTATGAATACAGACTAATTACAAGCAAACTCTAAATACGCGTGATTATGTGGTGGCTGATTTACAGCGTTTTGCTTTACCCCTTCCTCTGTCTGTGGTTGGGGAATGAAAGAGCCAGGCTTTGTCTGTTAATCTTCCGTGGGTGGGGAGCTGAAATTCCTGTTAGCTGGGTGAAGCTTTCCACAGGTCCCCCCCGCCCCATCCTTCCCCAGAGAGCATGCTTCTCCCAAGCTGGAGGGAGAAGACGGCGTCCCTCCTTCCTCTGGTGTTTCTTAGCAGATAACTATGCCAAGACACCGGCTTGTTTAGATGCCTGTCTATGTCTGTGTTTAAAAATGGCAAGACCCGAGCTTTAGGAGAACGGGCTTCCAGGTCCTTGCTCTGCTGTTGTGCTGTGTGACGTCAGGCAGGTCCCTTCTCCCCGGGTCTCAAATGACAGCTTTGGGTAAATTGACTTTAACCTCCAGTGGGCTGTGAATGGGTCTACGTTTGCTGTGAACCCCAGGGATGGACTCAGCTAGAAGCAGAGTTGGAGACAGAGGGGACCCGAAAGCTTATTTCACCATGTTGTCTGCCTTTCCGAAGGTTGGAAAGAGGGGACTTACCCCTGCACCCCCCCCCCCCCGCCGCCTCCCTCCACCTCCCGCCGCTATATATGGAACTAGCCTTGTCACTGGGAACACGACGTCCTGAGTTCACATCCCAGCTCGGCCACTTAAGCATCAAGGCAATTTTTCCTAAGTTTTTGCTTTCGTATCTGTAAGATGGGAAAGACCTGTCCACTGAGTCGTGTCACTGTGGAGGTCCGATGGGAGCAGTCGTCTCCAGCGGTCTAGTCTGTGGCCCCCTGGAGGGCTGGACGGGTGCCCCCCCCCCCACCCCGTGATCTATCTTGGTTCCTCGGTATTCAGCACAGTGCTTGAACAAAGACCACTTATTGATCACTGAATAAGAATCATTGGATCATTCTGGGGAAGCGGCTCTCCCCCTGCCTGGTGCGTGGAACACGCTCACTGAGTGTTACTTGGCCAAGGTATGTGATCAGTTAATGGTGGAGCTGGGACTACGTTCACATTTCCCTGAAACGTGCACACCTGCTGCGTGTGCTGAATTTCAAAGCCGGTCTGTGCCCTTTCAGTTCTGAAATGAAGGCACAGGGCTTTGGGCGGCTTCCGTGTGCTTTTAAGTTAATTTCTTTAGGTGGAGTTCTTTCACTTATGCATTTTTTTTTAAACAATACTGCAAAAAAATGTCTCCATTGGTTTTTATTCCGGCCAGCCGCTCTGAGCTCGGCGTGCCTGGTTGTGAAGGTTGGGGAGAGCTCAGGGACCCGGCTCTCCCACTCGAGGGGCGGGTGGCGGGGCCCAGGCCGGGGTGGAGGCCAGAAGGGCCTCAGAGCAGGTGCAATGCCCTCCTCCCTCCTGGCTCCCTCCCTCAGGGCAGTGGGTGTGGGCCTGCCCAGGGGCTGCGAGGGACCCTAAGACCAGACACTCCACCTGTGCTTCCCTCCCGAGGGCCGCCCCCACCTTGTGTAAGTGCTGGCTGCTTACGTGACAGTGTGACTTTGTCACAACCTTGCCAAGTGGCTATAGGGCACATCTCAGAGATGATGAACCTAAAGTCTGGGGAACGTAAGTCCCTTGCTCAAGAACTCACGGCTACTGTGCCACAAAGCTGGGTTTTGGGGGTCTCTAGTCTGTGTCCTGCAGGACCCCAGGACCCCATGCTGGTCGTCTGCCTCACACACCTGCAGTGTGAACCCCTCAGTATCCTTGGGAGGACTGGGAGGACTGCCTGTGCCCCGCACGTCTGGCGATGGCCCTGTGCTCTCCGGTGAGACGGCTGCTGTCTCCAGCCCCTTCTCTCCTAGACCAGTGGGTACCCACTACCCCTGAGTCTGCCCGTGGGGTCTCACCGACTTCTCCATTCTCCCTTCACACATTCTCTATTTTGGTGGGGCTGGACTCCCCCTTTCCCTACAAGCCCTGAACTCTCCTAACTATCACCTATCACCACCTTTTTGGGCAATGTGTCATTGTTCTCTCGTAGATCCTAACTTTGATTTTACGTTTCCAACTACATTTTTTCCATCGATTTCTCCATTCCTCTGTTCTAGAAGTCCTCAGCAGTAGCATCTGTCCATATCTGCTAGAGATCTACTCGGCTTGCTAAAACAGAGATTGGCGGGCCCCCTCGGGGTCCCTGAAGCACTGCATGAGGGATGGGGACCTAGAGTTTTGCATTTCTGACATGTTTCCACGTGACGCTGGTCTGGGATTTTTTAAGAGCACCGTGCGAGGTTTCACTCCGCGTGCATTTGCGGAGAATCTCCTAGGGCCTGGCTACTAAGGTGGGCAGGGCGTTCTCACGCTCACTGATGTTTGAGAGGCACTTGGCTAGAAAACGAACATTCGGCCTTTGGGACCCCCACAGTCTAGGTAGCAGTTCTCAGGCTCCACTACACTTTAGAATCACCCGGGGAGCTTTAAAATACTCTGTGCCTGGGCTCCACCCAGAGCAATCGAATCAGAATGTCTGACGTGGGGCCCGCTGTCTTTACATTTGTCAGCTCTCCGGGCGATTCTGTGTGTAGCCAGCCAGGGGTGAGAACCGCTGGCCCGGGGAGGCACAGCCTCGTAGACAGAAAGTCACTGTGCGGGGTCAGCGGCGTACCTCGAACAGCTGCCTCAGGGCGGTGGCTGGGCTGAGCTAGGGGAGGGCTTGCACCCGGGTGTCTGCAACCCTGGGTTTTAGTTCATTTCTGCTTTTCCAGCAAGTGTCTCAGCCTCTCTGATCTCAGTTTTCTCTGAGGGGTCTGGAGGGTCTCTGAGCGACTCTCCCCTTCTTATGTTAATGATTCTAAGAAGGCCAGTGACAGGAGGGTGAATCTCTGTCTCACTCTGTGTCAAACTCGAGGGCTGGCGTAGCACTGCTGAGTAACAGAGAAGTTAAAAAATTATATATATATATATATGTATATATATATCAAATCTGTTTATTTGAAGGCATTAACACAGGATGAGGACAGGTCTGCAGACCCGTGAATTCCCTCTCATCCATCTTGCCTTATAGAAAGTAGCAGGGTTTTGCCAATGAGACTTTGCTTAGGGCAGTGGTTCTCAAACTGTGGTTCCTGGACTGGCAACCTCAGCATCCCCAGAGAACTTGCTAGTAATGTACCACCCAGACTTGCTGGGGTGGAAAGTCTTGGGGTGGGGCTCAGCAATCTGTAGTTCAACAAGCCCTCCAGGTGGCTGGGATGCACCCTTCAGTTTGAGAACCGCTGACCCAGAGCAATGCGGCTGTGACTTGTAGCTCCTTTCCAGCCCCAAACCCGATGGCCATTAAGAGCTGCTCTCCATCTCAAACCCCTGAGGTCTGCAGAATGCCCAGATTTCCGGTTTGCTCCCAAAGAAAGAGATGGAAGAGAGGTTGGCGGCGTGTGCTTGTGGTACTCGTTGGCACACTTTGCCTTGCTCCAACCACGTACAGGTTCTACTTGCTTTTGGTTTTAGAACATCCTGTGCAGCAGCAACAGCAACGTCCTGTGCTTAACATGGATAAGGGAGAGAAGCCGCTGCTAATGCATCTGATGACCGGGGTGGTTATTTTCTCTAGATGTGTCGGTGTTCAAGTTCGCTTTTGTGATTGTCTTCTTGCAATCTAGTGACAGCAATGTGATCAGATTACAATGGGGCAAAGTGATTATTTAGATGTGTGTTGTTCTGTAGGAGGAAAATGCCGGAACATTCCTGGGGCATGTAACTCAGCAGCTGGACCCTGATTCTGGCTGGTGAAAGGGTGGGCCTGAAAGGCTTTGAAGGAGAATGGCCACATTGTGTCCAAGCAGTTAAAAGGGAAGGTCTCCTTTACACAAAAGCACAGGAGCGCTGCCTATGAGGATTCCAGGTCTGCTTTTATGAAGATGGGACTCTAAGAAGTGTTGCAATTGTGAGCCATGGGGGACCATGTCACCTTGATCCACCAATTTACTGCCGACAGCAGTCAAAAGAGCTAAACATCTTCACACGCTTCTCAATCCACTTTTATTGGATCATCCAAAGAGGTGCCTGGGACAATAGTCGTGGGATGTGACACCGATGTGATATATGGTTGCTTCAACTAAAAGGAACAGGTGCCTTTGAAGATCCTGAAAATGGGAGAGGATTCTGATTCCCCTCCAGCTCCCTGGCCCCCTCAGGAAGTAAAAATAGGGTTTTGCATTAGCTTGACTCCTGTTTGCCTGACGTTTCCCTTACTGACAATCAGCTCTGCGACCCCCGCACCAGTCACCGCCTCTGGAACTCTCCCTGCATCTGCCCGCTGTCAGGCAGACCCTGGAAACCTGCAGGATGCATCCTGCTTCTGTACCTGTTCATTTGCAAAGGTTTCTTTGAATTTTATTTCAAGACGATGGCGCAAAACCCAGACATTGAGTAATGGTATTTTGCTGCCTGTTCCCTTTAATTGATGTCTGGCTGGTTTCGCCCTCCCTCATCCCTCCTCCAATTTAGCTCTGGAAACATCTGTCTTTTTATTCACCAATAGAGTCTCGAAAGGGTAACAAACCTGTTAGATAAAATATCAAAGTTATGAATTCTGATTTAATAAATGTGCATTCGAGAGATGATTCATGGCATGTATGATGGCTTTCAATTGCTTTCTCAAACAGTTCATGCCTCATTTCATTAAGAGCTTCAGTCAATGCCAACTGATTAATTATCACAGCACTAGTCATCTTTTGTTTAGTAAACATGTGCAAGAGACTCGTCTGGGCTTGGCCATATAGAACTCTAGTTTAAATGCAAATAAAAATGTTTTAAAATAGACGCTTTTATAAATGTTTTTAGAATTCTGCTAAAACGATACTGGAAATTGTTCATTTTTTTGCTTAAAAATGCCTGCTGGGTACCTACGAGTGCCATCTGCAGGCTAAGCCCTGTGTCACTGTGGGAGGCGGTATGGAGGTGCCTCAAAAATTTAAAGACAGAATTACCATATGAACCACTAATTCCACTACAGGGTATTTGCCCGAAGAAAATAAAAGCACAAATTCAAAAACACGTATGCCCCCCGCCCCCGCATTTACTGCAGCATGATGTACAATAGCCAAGATACGGAAGCAGCCCGAGCGTCCATCCAGGGACGCGTGGATAAAGATGTGGAACACATACACACACGCACAGTGGAATATTACTCAGCCATAAAAAACCAATGAGATCTTGCCATTTGCAACAACATGGATGGACCTAGGGGGTATAATGCTAAGTGAAATAAGTCAGAAAAAAACAAATACTGTGTGATTTCACTCAGATGTGGAATTAAGAAAAAGACAAATGCACAAAAGAGACACATGAAAATCCAGACTCTCAAATACAGAGAACTGGTGGTTGCCAGGGGGAGGTAGGCAGGGGGATTGGGGGAAATAGGTGAGGGGATTAAGAGAACACTTGCCACGGTGGGGCCTGAGAGATGTAGAGAATGGTCGGATCATAGTGTACACTTGAAACTAAAAAACACCGTGCGTTAATCATACTTTGATTAAAAAGAAAAAAATGCCCGTGGAGTCCCTGCAGGCGCCGTCTGCTGGCTGAGCCCCCGGGGATATGCAGCGCCTGCCCTCAAGGAGCTTATTCAGCTGGTGGCCGCCGACCCTCCCACAAGGTGGCTCTGAGACACCGGGTGTGTGCGTCCATTGTCTAGGACTCGCTTTCTCCTTTTTCAAGTGATCTTGTTGGATTCTCTTGCCTTTCACGTCCCTGGAAGTGCTGACTTTATCTGATTCTCGAGGTATTTTTGTTTGCTTCTCACATCGATTTCAAGAAGAGAGACCATAGAATATAAACAGCCGAGGCCTAGCTGGAACAGTCATACTATTAAGTCGAGGCCTTCATTTCGGAAGACCTGTTGATCATTCTCACGCGCTTTGAGTCTTCACAGTATTTGTCGTTCTTGCAAAAGTCAAAGGGAAGATCTCCTTCTGGTACAAATTAAAAGCAACCGAACAGGAGGAGGCCAATGGCTTTGCCTATCACGTGTTGTCTCTGAAGCTTTGCTCTTTACAAGTGAGGACAAGTAAAACCACCAAAGAAGATAAGGAAACCCCTCACGCAGTGACCCCTGGGAATAACCTGGGTGTCGCTGGTCCTGAAAGAAGTGAGCACTCACACGGCACAGCCTGACTTCCTCCAAGTGACCCTGGAGTCACCACAAGGGCTGCTGGCTCAGGGGAGCTGCCACGGGGATGTTTCCTCTTCCACCTCAATATTTTTATTTAACGAGTCCTGGGTTTTCCCGCCCGATGAAGGCGGCCTTGGGGCCGAAGCAGAGCCCTGGAGCACTCAGGGGGCCCTGAAGAGCTGCCCAGAGACCATCTTCCTGGGGCCAGAAAAGCCCGACAGAACAACTGTCACCGAGACAGGAGAGTTTCAGAAACATCCGACCTCCTTAAAGTTGCCTTCTGGTTTTCTGCCTGCAGGACGTCTTAGGCTCAGGTGACCATTCTTCTCCCATGGGAAGGCGGGGGTCAGGGTGGTGGGGTGCTGGTCCGTGTCTGAGGGCCAGCACCGAGGATGAATCCTGCCGGTGTCCCTCGCGCGGGGGATCTGAGACGAATGCGCGTGTGATGTTGTGCTCATTTGTTTCCTCACCCGTAGGATGGATCTGCTTGCTGGGGTTGGTATTGAGACTCGAGTAAGGTAAAGCTGGTAAAGAACTGGCCCCCGTGATGGTAATTCTTTTTTTTTTTTTTTTTTTTTTTTTTTTTTTTTTTTCGTGATGGTAATTCTTAATTACAAGCGTGACGTTGGCCGCTTTCCCTGCGTGTTCATATCACCTCCCTTGCACGAGCACCCGTGAGCTTAGGGAAGTCTACATCTCAGGTCCCTCTGAGTGTTAGTGACGCTCCAAGGGATAGCCCAGGAGCTGGATGAGGGAAGCCTGACCGAGGGACAGGAGCACAGCAGCGGTCAGAGCCGCCAGATTTTTATTTTGTGCTCCTCCTACCTCATCCCACAGGGAGGATGGACCGAGCAGCCACCAGCTGGTTCTGTGACGTCGCTGACTGGGTGGCTAATTTAGAACAGAGGAAAACTGACCTTAGAACTCACGCTCGTGATTTCTTTCTGTCAAACTATTTTATGACACGCATAGTGCTCTTTTCCAATTGTAAAGCAACGGACAGTGTAAGTTCACATTTTGGACCATGTGGAGAGACATAAAAAGGGCAAAAATTTCCTATGGTTTAATCATCCAGAGGTAACCATCAGTAGCATGTTCGTATCCTGTGAGGCCTTCACGTGTGTGTGTGTGTGTGTGTGTGTGTGTGTGTGCATGGCAGGGTGCAGGTATATAATGTGGGCAGCTTGTATGAGTGTAATTTTGTGATTTGTATGATAGTTTATGCAGCACAAGGTCTTACATTCTTTTTATTTTTTTTGAAGATTTTATTTATTTATTCATGAGAGACACACAGAGAGAGAGAGAGAGACAGAGACAGAGACAGAGGCAGAGGGAGAAGCAGGCTCCATGCAGGGAGCCCGACATAGGACTCGATCCCGGGACCCCAGGATCAGGCCCTGGGCTGAAGGTGGCGCTAAACCGCTGAGCCGCCCGGGCAGCCCTTACATTCTTTTAAAAAAATAATTACAAACTCCCTAAGAGTCGTGAATTTTTACCCCTTTGAACCTCATTTGTTCCATTACTCACCTCTTTCTCTCTCTTGCTGCTGTTTTCTCTGTGTGGTCCATGTGCATGCATATATACATTTCAATTATTAGCATTCATTTCTGAATCACTGGAGAGCAAGTAGTATACACAATACCCCATCCTCCCTAAAAACTCCAGGATACGTTTCCATAAAACAAGAAAACCGTCTACCCAGTACAACCATTAAAATCAGGAAATCAGCACTGGGAGAGGGTGGGCATCCATCCCTATTCAGTTCCGCCAACTGCCCCTTCAGTATGCCCTCCTCCTTTCCGGTCCAGAATCCAAGCCACCATCATGACTTGACCCATAACTTTCGTCTTTGCCAATCTGGAACCATTCCATATCCTGTCCCTAATGACTTGACATTTCTCAATAGGAGAGGACCCTCCAGTAGATGTTCTTCAGCTTGAGTCTGTCTGTCGGTTCTTCGGGATCAGAACTCAGCTGACCATCTTTGGGAGAAACGCCATGGGAATGCTGCTGCGTCCTTCGCGGTGGGCCACATCGACCCAATCTACCCTGCCCTCCTCATGCCAGTTTAGATCCCCTGGTCACGTGGGTGGCCGTCTGCCAGGTTTCTCTACCAAGTCCCCTGTTTCTTTTTATAATGTACAAGTATTTTTGTGGGGGAGATTCTCTGAAAGGACATCAAGATCCTCTACCTTGTCAAACCTCTGCCCACTAGCCTTGGCATTTACTGATGCTTCCTGCTGAGTTAACCACTACTGTGATGGTTGTCAAATGGCGATTTTCTATTTTCATAATTTTTCTACATTTTTTATTTGGTATTCTACTCTAAAGAAGAGCTTACCTTTCTCCATTTATTTGTTAATTTTATTTATGTCAGTAAAAATACATAGATTCTTATTGTATGCGCTACATTAAATATGTTCCTATTACTATTTATTCTGACATTCAGATTGTCTCAGATTTAGCCATTAGAAGATTCTTGAAGCTGGCTCCTTGTGCCCTTTTTAAACATATTCCCATCATTCTTTGAGTACTTCTCTGTATTCTGACACAGAAAGATATTCTAAGCTCGCCTTGTGCTCCTCCTACCCTACCTCTGGAATTAGCGATTTCTCCAGGGAAATTTGGTTCCTTTAGGCAGGTAATGGTATTTAGAAACCAAGCTCTGGGCAATGGATGTGCTCATAGCTACTAGCGTGTCATTGCTCCTGGTCCACTCAAACAGCTGAGATAGGAAATATACATATGATTTTACACACACACACACACACACAGACACACACACACCTGTCTGTCTTTATCTATCTCTATCTAGCGACCTATCCATCTGTTCATCCACCCCTACAAGTGCACTTCTACACACACATCTATACCGGGGTTTCTAGACATGGCACTGTTGAAATTTTGGGTTGGATAATTCTCTGCTGTGGAGGATGCTCTGTGGTTAACAGCATCCCTTGTCTGAGCTTGTTATAGGCCAGTAGGTACCCCCTCCTCCAGTTGTTACAACCCCAAATATCTTCTGATATTGCCATTGTTTCATAAGGGACAAAATCATCCTGGCTGAGAGTCACTGATCTATATAGATTACCATATCTATTTACATGTATAATTTTAAAAATTTAGTTAATACCAGTACCTTTATTTCCAATCCTCTGCCTCAAATCCCTCCAATTCCAATCTCCATTTCCACCTTTGTAAATCCTTCTCTGACATCCGAGAAAGCTCCCATTACCCTCCATGTAGACACTTGTTTAATTCTCCTGTATGTAATCACTTGCCCTACCGTGCTGGTCACTCCTCCACTGCCTCCGACCTTCCACTGTCATCTCCACAGCTCCCTGCCCCTTCCTCCCTTGGCCTCATGGGTACATAGGCTGCTACCACCATCCTTCTGGTAACTGTATTTTTCCATCTTTGTTTTCCATCTTTGCCAAATTTTAAATTCCATAAAGGCAAAGAGGAAGACTACAGCTGAGTTCCCAGATTGTGGGATGGTGCTGGTTTGTAGTTGGTGTTCAATAGTTGTCTGATAGATGAATAGAAGTACATATCAGCACCTCTAAGCCCTTAGATATTTGCTTTATGCCCATTTTCCAGGTAGGAAAGGCTGAGCCGCATGTGAATGGCTCCCCATGCTCATGTGAACGGCTGAGCGGCTCTTGGCCTGAATCCCACTCTGAGCTGTCTTACCTCATCAGACAATATACCTTTTCTGACCATACCAGGGTTTTCTCATTTTGCAGGGTTTAAGAGCTGAATTTCCAGCTGCCAGCAAGTGTTTATTTGTGACTCTGTCTGACAACAGGGAGGCTCGTCTTTGCTGTCCTTTCCTGACTGACCTCATCCTTAATAATCCCGCCACCACCCTGCTCCCCGCTCCCACCCCTCCGCGGCAGCCGGTGATATTTGCTTTTCTTTGCTGAGCCTGCCTTGGGTAGACTGCTGATGTGGAAAAAGACTGTTTCCCTGGCACCCTGAAGCGTTTTCAAACAAAGCTCCTTCCAGTTCAAAGACACCTGACTACCTAGTACCGACCGTGTTACTTAACCGAAGGGAGAGGGGCAGGGATGCTGGGATGCTGTTCCGGCCCACCCCTTGCTCTGAGCCGGTGGTGGCAGGTTCTCTTGCGGGCTGTGCACCCATCTCCGGGTGGTTCACGTGCAGAGGCCTTCCCCTCCGCCTGCGTCCCACAGCCCGCGGCACGCCGTGGGCCCTGGCTCCCCGGGGACCTGCCTGGGGGACAAAGTGCGGCATTCCAGGAGAGGAGCAGCCTCGACCTGAAGTTCTAGCAGTCTCCTGTCAGGACTGCGGCTCCCTTTCCTCCTCCCTGTGGCCTTGGAAAATGCCACCTCTTCCGTCAAGCAAGGCGGGAGTCTGGAGAAATGTCAAGGACACTCTGAGCTGGGCCCTGCAGTGAGTCTCTGAGGGGTCCTTTGTGGGGGTGGGGGTGGGGGAGTGGCATGAGACAGAGAAGGACCCAGCACTTGACGGGAGGAGGCCCCGAGTCTAGGCTGGGCTTTGCCTCCGCAGGCCCCGGGATTGCCTCCTAGGACGGTGGCCGGTGCCGAGCAGGCCCTTGGTGGCCGCCTCTCGGGCGGTGGCTCTTGGTGGCTCCTGCAGCTCCCCGGGCCCCAGCGCCTGTACCCATAACAAGGGGGGACCCAGATGACAGACGGCAAGCATGGGATTCAGTATTGGTGTGTGGTCGGTGCGTGAGACTGAGTGCTGGTCTTCACCGCGGGGCGAGTGT
Source organism: Canis lupus baileyi (assembly GCF_048164855.1). Lineage (NCBI taxonomy): Eukaryota > Metazoa > Chordata > Mammalia > Carnivora > Canidae > Canis > Canis lupus. The sequence goes on along the minus strand of NC_132840.1, from coordinate 5,740,015 downwards.
AGCCCGCCCGCCTCCGGGGACTGTCCTGCTCCTCGGGCTCTGGTGCTGTGGACAGGGCAGGCGCGCCAGGACCCGTGGACCCCCTAGTCTCCAGCAAGGCTCCTTGTTGCCCACTCTGGCGCCCCCGCACGGCCAGCATGGAGCAGGCTAATGGGCATTGGCAGAAAAACAACCACAGCATCATCACAACGTCTACCAGTGTTTGATCCAGTGGCCGATGGGGTCGTTAGCCAAGGAGAGTCATTGTAGGTGCGCCTCACCCCCGACGGTTGCCCCCAGACCAGTGGCCATTCATCGTCCTCTGGCTTCTCCCCCCGGGGTGCAGGATGGCACCAAGTGGGGCGGCATCGATCCCGCCGGTGAGCGCGCCTCAGAGCTGTCCCTGGTGCTGGTCGCGGCCCTCCAGGGCCTTCCTGTGGTGGGAGCTCATGGCTACCTCAGGCCTCTGCCTGGGTTGGGCCCGGTGTCGCAGTGTTCTCAGCATGTGACGCACCACCCTGGGGCTCATGGGAGGTGGCACGTTCGGTCCCAAAGGCACCCAGCCAGCCTGCTCCTTGAAACAGCTCTGCTAGACAGAATCAATTTCCCATTGACTTTCAGCGCCATCTCAGACACAGTGTAATTCTTGTCTGAGGGTTTATAAAGGCCATTGACTGTCTTATAAAAGATTTAAACACTTACCTTGTGGCATGTGGGAGCTCTATCTATCACGGTGCCTTTTTGACAATTTGTGGGGGTGGCGACGGGCCGGGAGAGGGCGGCTGGCGTCCCCACAGCAGGTGTGGCTCAGAGAGTGCCGGCTGGACCTGCTGGACACAGTGCGAATGGACCATTTGAAGGGCCCTCCTAAGTCGTCACCCAGAGGACTTTTCTCCACAGGGGGTCAAGGCTCCCCGCTCTCCATTTTGCAAAGAGATCACAAGGGACACAAGATAATCTTCACCCCAACATTGCCTCTACTGGAACCAAGGGCGCATAACTGTGACCTGATTGCAACCAGAGGCATCTTTTTATCTAGCACCAAGGCTTTGCTAGGCGACACCAGTGGAACAATGATGATAACCTTTAGCACTTGGTTAGCCCCACTCTATAAGGTGTGTCCGCATCTATTCTTTTTACAGATAGAATAATTCTGGAAGGTTGGTGGAGTCAAGATTGTTATATTCATTTTACAAATAGGAAAACTGAGTTTCAAAGAGGTTAAGCGTGCATTTGGCCAAGATAATCTCAATTTTCAGGAAAAGCACTCTTTCCCAACTTACCTCTCTCCTCCCCTTTATTGCCTATTTTTATCCATCTTCCCCATAGCCAGTCACATGGTGCTTCTTAGGGAAAAAAGAGAGGAATGAAATGATGGGATTCATTTCCTGAAGGAGTTCAGTCCAGGGGGGGGATCTAGACCGGGAGCTGGGTGATTGCATTTCAGTGTGTTTAGTGCTGTCATAGGTCAAGGAAGATGGGAGCATAGGAAAAAGGATGGTCAGAGCTTTGTGCGGGGCAGGAGGGTTGGTGGTCAGTCAAGCATGGTGCCAGAACATAGGCACAGGTGCTGAGGCACAAGGACACCCAACCTACTGGAGAATTGCAACAGTGACAAGTGTTAGGGAAAAGACTCACGAGGTGCAGGGTAGGGAGTGAGAGGGGAGCATGATCTGGCCCCCGTACCCTCTCTGATGGCATCCTCCACTCCTCTCCCTCTTGCTCACTTTCTTTTGTCCATGCTGGTCTCTATGCTGTTTCCCAGGAACCAGGTGTATTCTCACTTCAGGGCCTTTATACCAGCTCCTCCTGTTGTGTGGAGTTGTCTTTCCTGGGTATCCTTGAGGTTCACAACACCACTTCCTTCAAGGGTCATTTTCTCAGGATGATTCCAACCACCCCACCCCCAGCACTCTGGATCTCCTTTCTCTGTCCTAAAACTTCCTTTTTCCATAGTGTTTACTACCTTCTAACATGCTGTATATCTTACATACTTATTATGGTTATTGCTTATTACTTTCTCCATCAACTAGAATGTAAGCTCCATTAAGGTAGGTGTCATTTATCCTGAGCACCTAGAATGCTGGCATGGAGTACTAAGTATTTGTTGAGTAGATGAATTGATGGATGATCGATTTCAAATGATTAGCAAGCTGAAGGATTGGGGTTCATTGTTGTGGACAATGGGGTCTTGAAGTTTATTGTGGAAAGTGGAGCTGAAGGAAGTTAAGCAGAGGAGTTATGTGTTTATATTTTGCTGAAGGAGATTATGTGAAAGGGCAGATAGGGATTCGGAAGACATAATCTAGGTGTGGGATGAGATGTGTTGGGCCAGGGTGGGGAGTATGTGGCCTAGGAAGAGGGAGACATCTCATGGGGATTAGACAGACTTGGCTCTATGGGCTGCTTAGAAAGCAGGACTGAAGCCAATTCCTTGGTTTGAGGTTGAGTGACTGGGTAGAGAAGCTGGTGTTTCATTGACTCAGACCATGGCCAGGGGAAAGCATGTTGTTCAAAATATGTGTGTGTATGTGTATGTGCACACGTGCATGTGCATGCAGGAAAGGGAGGCAGATCTGTTCTGGGGTGCAGGTGGTGCCAACCAGGTCACTGGCACTGTGCCTTTGACTTAGATGGCAGGAGCCATCTAGCGTGGGGCTGGCTGGCCACCAGAGGCCTGGGGTGGTGCAGGATTATTTGTTTACTGGCTCACCTGAAGACTGGTGGGAGGAAAAAAAAAATCAAACAGCAGAGTGGTGATTTGATTGCCATCTGCTTGGTGTTCTAGGGCTGGACTGAAGGTTCTGGTAAGAATACAGTGTGACTCAGAGGAGGACATTCAGTGCTTCTCAAGTTAGAGCAGGGAGTCCAATACTCAGTCTCATGAGTGGGTCTCCTGTGGGGCCAAGCCTGGGGGCTCAGCATGTCCTGCTTCCCCCTTCATTCTGGGCTCCCTGTGGCTGCTTGCCTCCTGTTTTACTCGTCTCCTTGGAGTCCTCCCCTCTTCCTTTCCCTCCTCCTCCTCATCTGTCTAGGTGGTTGCCTGTGGCCCCTAGGCCTACTTATCTGTCATAGCCCTTGTGCTAACACACATGACCCAGCAACCAGGGGCTTCTCATATTGGACTATTGATATCTATGGGCAGACACTCCACACTATGGTGGCAGGAAACTAGGTTTTGATCCCAATTCTGCTATGGACACTGGAAATGGGACCTAAGAAAACTCCTCTTTCACTTTGGAATATCAGGGTCCTCATATGGAAAGGACCATAGCGATGACTGCTCCATAGATCCAGTCAGAATGCTGGAATCTGAGTGTTAATGGTTAGAATGAATGGTTGGGCATGTTGTAGGTAGGAGGAAGGATCCTTTGGTCCTGGACTTGCAGATATCACCTCTAATGGCATCTTCTCTGTTGAGTGGTGCATTCTACAATAGAACAAACATCTCAAGAAATAGCGATATAAAATTTGTTCCTTAGAAGGACATTATGCCATAAAAGCGTTCTAATATTTGATGAATTTCCTCTGAAATGCTAACATTTGATGAGCTTTCTCTGAACATTTTGAAGACCTTTTTATCTCCTGATAAAAGCATTTTACAAAAGAGGGAAATGGATGTGTACCCTGACTAAGGGTAGCTCACGAACATGTAGATCATCAGTCACTATACTGCAGTTAGCCCTTATGGTGGCCACGTTCATTACTACCAGATCTTTAAGAGTTTTCCTCTTATGCCATGCAGAGGAGAGCAGATTTACCCCATGATGCAATGGGAACCGCTTCAGAATGCTGAGCAGGGAGAAAAACATTCTTATTTTCCCTCTTTGGTATGGAATAGAGACAGGTCAGGGCAGGGTGTGATTTCGATGTCTTTGGGTGAGTTTGGAAGGTCAGGACATGTCAATGATAGTTGAATGGAGAAAATGGGACAGAGTTAAAAGCTATTCTGCAGGGAGCGTCAGAGGTGATGGAACTTTGGATTCTTAGACAGGAGAAGTGAGGAAGAGAAGGGAGCCAAGCGCAGCTCCATGTTTATTCTTGATCATCTTAGAGTAATCTCATGGGGAGATGGAGTGTACAACCAGGAGAAGGTGAAGCAGCAGAGGGCTAGTGTAGACAATGCTTTGGAGGAACTTGTCTGTGTGCAGGAGCTGGAGGGAGGTAGAGGATGAAGGGAGATTTCCCTTTTGTTTTTGAGTATGGGAAGTCTGAGCATATTAGATGGTGAGGGAAAGGGGTCTTTGGTGAGAGGAGCCTGGTAGAACAGAATGCAGAAGTCATGACTGATGGGCAAGACTCCTGAGTGATGCATGGTACAGAGGAAAGCAGAAGCAGGTTCATCTTCCTTTGAAGAAGAGGATGTGGTAAGAAGAGACATGGAGTGGTTCCAAATTTGTGGGTAATGAAACAAAACACTGAGAGACTTTATGTGTAATCCCTCTCTTATCATTTTTTAGTAGGAAGCATGTGAGACCAGGGACAAAGTGGGGCTGGGGGCTTGAGAGCATGTAGCAGATCAATGCAGAGCCATGGGAGTAAGCTACCTGAGGACCAAGGGGTGTTAATGCCACTGCTGGGTTAGGGCCCGGGATAGGGCATTACTGGGTCATTATTTCCAGCCTAGAGAGGGAAATAGTAGGGCATCAATGGGAGCAGATGGTTGGTGTGCACTGTGGTTCTACTTATGGGAAGTGTGGCTAGGGAGCTGTAGAGCAAGGAGCCAGAGAATGATAAAATGATGGATTAGAGCCATGAGATGAACAAGAGGATGGAAAAGGGAACTGATGTGAATAGAGAAGAACTCAGGATGGGAGATTGTGATGAGGTCAGACAAAAGATGACAGATTAGTAAGGAAGCTGAGAAGACCTGGGCTGTGGTCAGATATTAGGTTTTAAGATTTTTTTAAAAGATTTTATTTTATTTATCCATGAGAGACACATAGAGAGGCAGAGACACAGGCAGAGGGAGAAGCAGACTTTATGCAAGGAGCCCAATGGGGACTTGATCCCAGGACCCTGGGGTCACACTCTGAGCCAAAGGCAGATGCTCAACCACTGAGCTACCCAGGTGCCCCTAGATTTTAAGATTTCAAAGCTATAAACTTTCTGGGTGACTGTAAGGCCCAGGGCATGGCCCCTGATGGGGAGGTGGGAAATGGTCACTAACATTACGCTAAGCACAATGCTATGCACTTTAGATGGATTTTGCCACGAAATCTCAAGGCAGTCCTTGCTTTACAGATAAGAAACTGAGACAGAGAGGGAAGAAAGATTGATGAAGGAACCACAAACGAGTCATTGTCCCAGGCTGTGATGTGAAGGTAGGGGTCTTTTCCATTCTCAACCGCTTCTCATAACACCCTGACAGCAGTTGGCTGAGTCAGCTCTACACATTAATGTCCATCAGGATGATGCCAGTGGGTGGAGGGGAAGATGATAAAAAAGGGACGGGGTCTTCCATGAAATGTTGACCTATAACAGAATGACAGCTGCAGTATCAACCTGCCGTTGCCGGCTCTACCACTATCCCATAGGGCCCAAGTCAACTCTGTGCTTCAAAGGCAGATAAGCTTCCTCTTGGGCATACTGTCATCTGGGGGTGGATGCCCAGGTTCCTGAGGCACTGGCTGGCTCTGTGTCTGGTTACTGGAGGCTGGCCTTGGCATTGGATTCAAGTCCGGGCATCAGTGGTGGGAAGTGGAGCATGGCAGAGATCAGCCTTGAAATGTCACTGCTACTGTCTCAGGAGGGAGAGTAGCCCCAGAAAAGTGCTGCTGAGCGGGGCTGTGCATTGACTGGGGAGCGTGGGCAGCTTCTGTGCTCTTCACCACACTCCTTAATCAGACCAAGATGTACAGTCTCCCTGGGGCCATGTTTTCCAAGGGGTGTCAGTGCCCCAGACACATTTTATTTTATTTTTTTCCCCAGACACATTTTAAATTATGTGGTTGCTTTCTTTAGAATAACCCTCCTAAGGGCAACCTGGATCCAGGCGAGTGTTATTGTAAATACTCTGGTTGTTCACCAGTTTATCCATTTACCCCAATGGGTTGTTGTTATTGTTGTTATCTCTTTCTAATTTAAATCCTTTTTCCTCTCTGTTTATCCCATCACAAAAAGGATAGCACAGTGTGGTAGAAATATCTATACTCACCTGCTTATTTGGCACCTATTTATTGGATTCTTCAACAAATACAGGAATCCGGGTTTTGGAGAAAGGTGGGCTTGGATTTCATCCTAGTTGTGTGCTATCCATGTAGGCAGATGGCACATCATGACATATTTTGGATGTCACAAGTGAGCTGTTTTTAACTTGTAGGTGATAGGAGCACTCTGTGACCATGGGGGACTCTATTATACTCTTGGATCCTCAGTTTATTCTTCTGTACAATGTGGCTTTTGTATCAATGTGGCACAGTGTTTATGAGAAATCAGTAAGAAAATATTGTGCAGATCCCAGTGCAGTGTCTGGCATGTGGCTTCTTCCAAATCTATTGATTCCTGCTCCCTCATATCCCATATATTTTTTTTAAGTGACAGAGAAATGCCATTCCCCCAGATGAACAGACATGCTGATTGCATAGGGAATGGATTTTTTTTTTTTTTGTATCTGCATGGTGGGTACCATGTTCATGCTAATGGCAAAGGTCATTGCAACCAGGGGTGACCTCCAGTCCAATTAACCCAGCTTAAAGGTGTGTGCACATTCTGAGTGGAAAAGAAGAGGGTTTTATGAACTCATTTCAGGGCTCATTGTCTAGTTTCCTATTAGCTTAGCTGTAATCTACCTCCTTCCCCTGTTTTGCTGGTCTGGAGTGAGCCGGGGAACATGGTGGGATCTGCTTGGCTTAGCATTTGTACAACAATCCTTGGTGCCAGGATTGAACCAGGTGTGAAAGAGTCCATGATACCTTACAACTTCGGACACTGATCTTGTGCTCCTCACACGAGGTACGTTCTCTGGATAATCCAGGCCTGTTCTCTGCTGGCAGCTTCTATTTTGGCTCTTCTGGACCTGGAATAAAGACTTAGGGTCTGGCAGGGCTCATTCTTGCTTTGGCTTTGGGGGAAGTCATGGTCCTGCCTTAGCTTTGCTGGGTGTTTCAACTTGGCTATTCGTTATCCAGCTTCATGTCCTGTCTCTTCTCACACATGTTGTGCCATTTGTTCAAACATAAAAAGCACTGTGATTCTGTGGAAAGAGCGAAGGGTTTGAGCTATGCCACCCAGGGTGGGCTCTTGGCTTTCAACCTTTTTAAGAGTCTCTTAGACCAAGTCGACACAGGGCATGTGAAGTCTAGTGAAATGCCATGAAAAATGCAAAAAGATAGATGGATATTAGTTACAGTTTTATTTGTTGTTATCCTTTAATTTATGGAGCAACACCTACCTTTGGAGGCTAGGCTGCAAGAAGGCCACAGATAGTTTGTTAAAATATCATTAATATGTCAGGCAATTAAAAGAGAATGGGATTAAAGATGGCTCTGTGTTTTGGGGCTCATTATTTACCTTTAACAGTGGTATTTGTTGGTCTGATGTGACGAGCTACAGATAGGGAAGTTTTGAGAATCTATTTTCAGGGTTTTTCCTTGTTTTAGTGGTTTAAAAAGTCAATGCATCATCCTCAATCACTTTAATGGAGATTAAGTGAACGAAGTTCACACTATTGTCAATGGTAATTAAAAAAGCAACTTCAGATCTGTCAGACTCTGTGTTGGGAATGGTAGGAAAAGTCAATGATCTGGCTCCAAAGCTGACTGTGATAATTCGCCTTCTCCTTTGTTTCTGTCCCACCCACAACAGCACGCTCTACCCGGACAGTGTCCGCTTCTCAAGAATCTTTCATGGTTCCCTAATGCCTGATGGACCCTTCCAGGTCTGGACTGTGTCTTCTCTCTCTGACAGTTATTCCCCTACATTATCCCATTTGTAATCTGTGTTCTCAAGGTTTATTGTCAGCTTGAATGTTAATTTTTGTAAAAGTACACCTTAGTGTTCAGAGGGGGCAGAGTGCTACCATGGTGATGGTCCATGCCATTTGTCCTGTCAGAATGACCTACTTTCTAAACCTTACTCAGTGCCAGTCCCACTTTCTGTTTCTCTTATGAATCTTCTTTTGGTCACTATACACATAACCTCATCTGCCCTATAGTTTGTGAGCAAACTGGAGCATATGTGACCCTGTATAATCCCATAGCTCCTACCATGGTGTCCGTACAGAACATACCCACACTAAAATTTACCAGATGCATTATTATTGTGCTCTCCTGGGTCTTCAGGTGGTTCAATCAGGAAAATTCTCTAGCATTGGTAGCCTAGGTTACTGTCTCTGGTGTACGCAAAGTAGGTCTAGAGCACGACGGGAGGGGTAGGGAAGGTCTTTTTGGAATGGTGTGCAAGTGTTCTAGGGCTGTCACAAGTTTCTATAAACTAAGTGGCTTAAAACAACACATTTATTATTTTACAGTTAAGGAGGTGAGAAGTCTCACTGGGCTCAAATCAACTGTATTCCTTTCTGAAAGCTCTAGTGGAGACTCCTTTATCCTGCTTTGTCCAGCTTCTGGAGACTGTCTGCGTTCCTCAGCTCATGGTCCCCTTCCTCCAGCTTCAAAGTCAGCAGTGTTGCATTTCCCTGACCATGCTTCCAGCATCCGGTATACCCATACTGATGTCTCACCTACTGAGAAAATACAAGCTATGTCATGATAGAACCCTTGACATATCACTCAGCACACCAACTATCAACCAAATGCTCAAACAGCACACATTTATAGGTGCCTGCTGCACACACACTAGAGATGCTGAGACAACTACCTCTCATCCTAGGGGATGAGAGAAAAGGTCCTCATGAGGCAGGTCACTGATGAAGGCTTCAGAGGGGGATGGGCACATTAGCTGACTCTTGAAGAAGACATTGGTCATACAAAGGTGTTCAAGGGACAAAGTAAGGAGGACATTTCTGGCAGAAAGCATAGCCTGTGCAAAGCATAGAGGTGTAGACCAGCATGGCATGTTCTATGTTCTAGAATCAGCCAGTTGCTTCTTTCTTTCTTTCTTTCTTTCTTTCTTTCTTTCTTTCTTTCTTTCTTTCTTTCTTCCTTCCTTCCTTCCTTCCTTCCTTCCTTCCTTCCTTCCTTCCTTCCTTCCTTCCTTCCTTCCTTCCTTTCTTTCTTTCTTTCTTTCTTTCTTTCTTTCTTTCTTTCTTTCTTTCTTTCTTTCTTTCTTTCTCTTGGAGCTTGTGGAGTCCTGCTGGGATCATGACTCCTAAAATTCCAATTATATCTTCAAGGCTGTGGCCCAAGGCAATTTGTTGTTGGTTTTAAGCAAGGTCTTCTAAACCAGAGGGAACTTACAGATCTTCTCAAAAACAAAAATGTTTATGCCTGAGATGAAACTGAATTTTCTGTAGGCAAGACATGCGTTTCCATGTACAAAAAAGTGATTCTTGGCAGCAAACCAGAGTCCAAGCAATCCAGGGACAGGTAAATTGCTTCCAGGAACAGTAGCGTGGTTTGTGCAGAATTCTGAAGCAACCTTCCTGCTAAGGCCATTGGACACAGAAACTGTGTGATGTATCTCTTAGTGATTTAGCTTGCTTAAAAGTAAATAAATAAAATTCTGAAAAAATGAATCAGCTTTTTGATGTGATTTGAGTAGAGATGGTTGGGGAAATGACTGATAATGGAAATGACAAAAAGTAGGTAGGTGTTGCAGGCTGAATTGTGTCTCCTCAAAATTAATGTCAAAGTTGTAACTCCCAGTACTTCAGATCATGACTGTATTTGAAGGTAATTTTTTTGAAGAGGTAACAAAGTCAAAATAAGTTCATTAGTGTAGGCCCTAAATCCACTGTGACTACTGTTCCTATAAGAGGAGGTTAGGGGCACAGACACAGGGAGACAGGGAACACCACGTGAGGATACAGGAAGATGATGACCATCTACAAACCAAAATGAGAGGCCTCAGAGGACACCAATCCTTCTGACGCCTTGATCTCAGATACCTGAGCCTCCGAAACTGTGAGAAAATACATTTCTATTGCTTAGGACACCAGCCTGTGGTGCTTGTTATGACAGCCCTAGAAAATTAATATAGTTGGTCACAAAAAACCATAAAAATCATTGGATGGCCTGTGTACTGGATGCTGTGATGCATCATTTGCATCTCCTTTCAAGTCTTATGGCCTTATTCCTCCAGTTGCTGTGGGCAGAGAGCCCTCAGCTGTCAGCTTCTTTCCAGAATTTGCCTTGGATCTTGTTGCCTTGTCCAAAGTCATGCCCCTTTCCCCAGGGTAGTCTGGATCCAAGACTTGCTGACATATGGATGTTAAGGCTTGGTTGCTTTGCCCAACTTGGTTCAACTCTGAAAGGCCATCTGGCTTCAGAGCTTCCCTTGGGGTTGACTGAGGGACTGCATTACAGCTTCTTTTCAGTTCTGCTCCCTTCTCGTCCACATAGATTGACCCCTAGACTATTGCTTAATGTATTCCTATATGCTAACCTTTGTCTCAGGATCCATTTCTTGAGGAATGCAACCTGTGACATCAACATAAAGAAATAAGATTTTGTCCCGAAAGCATTGAGGAGCTATTGAGACATTGCATTTGGATATGGTATGATTTGTAGTATGGCTACTTGGAAGGCTAAAGTGACAAGGATCAGACCAGGTAGATCAGTCAGACAGAGGGGAGATAGGCAACGAGAAAGTGATCAGAGGCCTGGTTGTACTCATTATTCTTCACCTAAAGCTCCTTCTAGAGCTGCGTAGTTAGATGTCATTCCAATATATGGAACGCATTGTCCTGGCTTGACTGGCATTTACTTCTTACTCAAGGCATTGAAAGAAGCTCAAGTCAGGTCTGTTTTTCAAGATGTGAGAACCAATCAAGATGGGATTAATATTTTGGTATATCCTCAGAGATGTAGAGATGAATTGGAGGGTAATATATGTACTTTCTTCTTACCCCCTACAAGGCTCTCATGAGCTCAATCTTATGATGCAAGCTCTCATACACCAGCCCTAACTACCTGTGGCTCTTGCCTCACGTTGTGCCACAGCTGGACTCTGAACATTTGCTAATGCCATTTATTCTGACTGAACTATATTCCCTCTTGCTCCATGACCTTTATTTACCTTATTCATCACTAAAGTCTCTATTATGCAGTTATTGCTTCCAAGACCTTTACTGATGACTCCCTTAGGCAGGGTTAGGTTTATTTTTACTGTATGTTCATAATATATTTTTTTCAACCACTGGACAGTCAATTCCAGGACAGTAGAAACTATGCCTTCTTAGAGATTTGGAGCAAAAGAAGCACTTCACTCTTCTTTCCATTCAAAGCTTGACCATTAGAAAATATATACACAAAGAAATGGTTAATGAATGAAGATCCCTTTCTCTACTATAATAGTGGTTGTATGACACTCAAAAGTCATCAAAACTAGAGACTCTAGTAAACTGTGTAGGGGCTTGTGGCTTAGACCTGGTGCCAAGTGGTATCTCCTACTTGCAACCCTATATTTAAACTTGAGGATCAGCAAACTTGAGCAAATCATAAGTTTGCTTGTAGACTTGTAGAGTAGACTCCAAATTCTCAACCTTGTGAAATAAGACTGCTGGCCTGCCTGCATCAACCATAAAAGTTAATAGTGGAGTCGAGGAGAGAGAGAGAGAGAAGGGAAATGGTGGGTTTTTCCCTTGAGAGGGGTCCTGTTCTGCTGAATTCACAACAGCAGGGCAGGAAGGAGAAGGATGGAGAACATATGGCACTAGAGCCTGGATGGCCAAGGGGAATGAAAGAAGGCTTGAGTGCCTCTGGGCCAGGATCCCTGCCTACAGAAAATGTAGCTCATTGAATGTAAGTTGGCCAATTGGATTAGACATTCTCCTTGCACAGAGGTGGTGAGAGAGTAGAGGGAGGACAGAGTTCCTTCTAAGGCATTTTCCTACATGAGAAAGGTGAATGGAAGTGTCGCCTTCATGAGATAAAGTGGAAACATGGGGGGAAGAATACACAGGACTTTAATCTAAGCCTCTTGACTTTCATGGCCCTGAAACCAATGTGAAAGTGGCCCAAAGTATGTATCAGTTAACATTTATTAATGGAAGGGGAGAATGGCTAAGAAGTGACAGTTGCTGACAGACATCTTTACCCATTTCTCTCGGTCATTAATTAATGTCCTTGGCCTGGGTGGTATTATAAATGTAACTCATTCTTAACTTTACAGGCTGGTCACTGAAAGCCTCTTCAGAATCTCTTGCAACTTCATCTTTAACTACATCCATCATGAAGATTTTTTTTTTTTTTTTTTACCTAAAATTAACTCCTGCCATGTGAGCAATGGGATAGGGCCAGAAGTGGGCACTGGGAGCCTGGCCCTGCTCCTGTCCTAGGCAGTCAGGAGCTCCTTTTCAGTGTGATGGAGGGAGCTCTGTTGCGGCCAAGCAGGCTTTGTTATCTGGCAAGGGTTGACACAGTAGGACATTGAATACAAGGAGTAGATGGAAGTCAGTGACACGTGGGTGCAGCAGAATGACTCCCTGGGCATCATCTACTTATGGAAGAATGGAAACAGAATAGATATGCCAAGTAAGGACTGAAATGAGACCAATCAGGGATTCTGGCTGCCTAAAAGCAAATGAGGAGTCAAGACCCAGCTCTAGTCTCAGCTGAGAATTAGGAGGGCTAGACAGGGAAATGGGAGCAGCACCCCACTGGGAGAGTTGACCCAGGCAGACAGGGATTAGGAGGGGGCTCCTGGCAGGCAGGGTCCCTTCTTAGAATCCACAATATATAGCCAGCTCACATATTAGTTGCTCTGAGTTGGTGATGCAAGTGTGAAACATGTGCTGGTTCTCCACATTGAGGGAGATAGACTAACTCTTTACTACACTATGGTAGATGCTATGATATACTTCTGAAGTCCCCTTCAATGAGGATTCACTGACCCGGCTGCTAGAGGACTAGTGTAGACAACCTTGGTATCTGTCAACCTCTTTTGAGTTTGCAGAGAGCCACCCTCCTAAGATCACCTAGGATCTCCTTCAGGTGGCCGATCTAATATTAAATAGTCAACATGGGAGTATGAAGCATTTTAGCTCAACTAGGAAAAATGCTGAAGAGTCAATTCTAACTATAAAGCTTTCTATGTAGTTGGTCAAATAGGCCATTGGGTTTGCAATACAACTTAACACCTCTCTCTGCTACCAACCTCTGTGCCCTGTTCCTCTGTTCCCTTCCCTTCCCTTCCCTTCCCTTCCCCAGGTTTGTATCTGAAGGGCACTCTTAATAAATATCTGGCATGCTCTACATCTCAGTGCTTTATTTCTGGGAAACTCAGCCTGTGACTCTCCTCTTTGTTTTGTGGTCTCTGATCTGGTTTGAGAAGAGCCAGGAGTGAGTGTAGGTTGAGCACGAAAGGGCAGGTGTGGGAGTGGTAGGAGAAGGGGACCCAGGAGTGAGTGTAGGTTGAGCACAAAAGGGCAGGTGTGGGAGTGGTAGGAGAAGGGGACCCAGGTTTACATAAGATTGGCTCTAGAGATCGCCAACAGAATTCATTAAGGCCTGGTTGATGGTGATAGTGACTTCTGCTACTGATGATATTCACAAGGTGTGGTCTAACATGGAAGGTGATGGTAGTTACTCAGAAGCAGATGAACATGTTATCTGGACAACTTTTATGTTGGACCCTGGGCCTGATCTCTGGAAACAATCAGATGGCCCATCAGTCAACAGATATCTCTAGAGCACTTCCTTGGAGCGCTTCCTTGAAGTTTGGAAAGTTTCACAACTGATGCTGAAAATCGAAAATATCATTGTCATGGTTACACCCAGTAGTGTGGCCCCAGTGTGCCAGCATGGGCTTGAGTCAGATAGCACCTGAAAGGGGAGAGGCAACCTAGAGAGAATACCGTGAGACCTGGATTGAAGCCTTTCTTTGCCAGGTTCCGTCTTGAGTAAATTCCTTTCTTCTTAGTTCAGGAATTTGTGTAATGGAAAATAAAACCCCTATTTCTCATATTTGTCATGGAAACTGAAATAAAAGTCTCCTTTGTCTTGCCTCCATCCCACACAACCTCTGGAAAGTTACATTCCTCATATATTAATTTCTTATGAATAAGTAATTCTTTGAGCACGTCCTTTTGGCCAGGTGCTGTGCTGAGAACTGGAAAAATAGAAAACAGAAAAACATGGGCCAACCTTTGAATAGCTCTCAGCTTCCCGTGGGAGGCAGACGCAGAAATAGTTTATGATGAGGGAACTAAAGAAGGCCTCTGGAAAGCCATGGTCCACAGCCTCTCCTTTCCCACAAAGGTCCCAGGAAGGTGTATGCGTGGCATACATACAAGGGAAGGAAGCAAAAGGCCACAGAGTAACACAGTTTTGTTAACTGGGTAGAGAAAACCCAGAAGGTCAGATTGAGCTCTCCTCAGCTTCTCTGTTTCTTCACACACCAAGGATTCATGTGAAAGCAAGTCTGGGAGTCTCTTTTGTCCAGTGTCTCCCAGGCCCAAAGCCAAGTCTCATATTTCTCCGTCTCTGGACACAAGGTACATCCACGGAATTGCAAACCATTTAGTGCTGTTAGAAGTTGAAGAAAGCAGAGGATTAAGATAGGTAACTAAATCCCCAGGTAGGTCTCAGATGACCAAGAACCGCGATGATATCTGTAGGGTTTCTCATTCATCCTGAGAACAAGTGGTTTGAATTTGCATGTTCATCAAAAACCAATGGAGCTTTAAGAGAGGGGACTCTGTGGTCTAATGTCTAGACAGTGGTTCTCTGTTGGGTAGGGGTCAGTGAGAAATGGTTGGCAGGGCCATCAGAGAGTCAGGGCTCTGGGTTTTGAAACTCTTATGTGCAGACTCAGGAGAATGTTGGGTTTGGACATCACATATTGGCCAGCTGAGTCCACTGGAATCAGATAGACTAACGCTGCCAGTGATGGAGTCTCCTCGGAGCCAAGTAGAATGTGAGCATTTCTTGGGAGGCCAGCATTACCCCCAAGTCCTTCCATTGCCTTGGCTC
This sequence comes from Canis lupus baileyi, assembly GCF_048164855.1. Lineage (NCBI taxonomy): Eukaryota > Metazoa > Chordata > Mammalia > Carnivora > Canidae > Canis > Canis lupus. The sequence goes on along the minus strand of NC_132840.1, from coordinate 5,725,004 downwards.
TGAGGTTACTAGGACAAACTAGGAGAACATTCAAATGTTGAAACAAATCTAATAATGAAGAATCACTTCCTCTAGAGATTGCTGGTCCCATTCTGCAGTCATTCTGACTGTTAGAAAGTCTTTCCCCATCCCCTGCCTTCTAGTTACTGGTTCCGATGCTGTCCCTTGGCATTGGTCGAGTGAGCCCGAATCTGTGATGCTTGAGGCCTATTTTACTAAAATTAGTAATCAATAAAATCTACGGTCGATAGGCACAGGGCAAAATAAATAGTCACGTGAAGGTGACCCTAATTTAATGAGAGTGATTCATCACTTCAAGCGAAGTGCTATTGGCCTCATATACTGGACTCAGATCCTCTAGCAGGGGCAGGGCTCCCCGGGGAGGGGGAGAATGGGAATAAACGTGGTGCCTCAGGTTAGTTCTTCTGATGCCCCTGCACATGAAAAATGGGCCCCTCAGCAGTGAAGCTGTCACTGAGCAACATTTATAGGTTACACTTGTATGGAAAAATGATTGACGTAAATATATTTAATGTCCAAAAACATAAGCACTGATTATTCAGTGAAGAAAGTATTAGGAAACTCATTAAGATATGTTTGTGTGCTTGCGTTGGCCTAAGCATCACAATTAGCATCCACACCCACACGGAATGCAGATACAGTTGTGAAATAAATTTTGAAAATTGAGTCCCTCAAGCTTTCTGGTTCCCATGCCAACTGTGTACGTTTGGTGTCACTTGGATCTTGATTGCATGAAAAATACTTCTTGTTGTAGCACTTCCATAGCTTCCTGAGTCATGTGGCTGACACTTTGTACTTTATGTGTGAAAAATAAGGCTGTCTTGTTTAAGCCACTTCCATGGGACGTTTTGTGACTTACAGCTGAAAGCATCTGTGCCCTCACAGATGACTCCAGCCTGTTGTGGGGCCTCCCTAGCAGATCTTCCCCCTTGATTGAGATCTCAGCCTGAGAGCCCACTTATGCCCTTTGACATCCCACCTCCTCCCAAGCCACCCCCCCCCCATTCTCACCCCAAACTCATCAAGCTGACTTGCATACTCGCATCCTTGACCTCCTATTTACCTTGTCCTCGCTTCTCTGGGAACGGGACTCCCACCCTGCCACTGGAACCTCTTTTGAAAAAGTCATTAGAAATGTGCAAGTCGCCAACCCCATGGACCTCTTTCAGTCCCCTAAACTGGTGCTCTCCACCTTCCCTCTGTCCCCCAAGCTTTCCCCTCTGTGGCGTTCATGAATGCTCCAGGCGGTGCGCCACCTCTGAGTTCTAGCTGCCTTCCTCCCTCACTAGCTTAAAAGTCCATTTCCCTTGAACATCTTTGATCCTCTTCTTTTCTTTCTCTGCATTGTTTCCTTAGTTGATGCCATTTCTGGGTCCCAAGAATGACCTCCATGTAGGTGGTCCCACCACTTCCATACCAGGTCCTCACCTTTAGAACTAGGAGTCTCACAACCAACCAGACACCCGGACCCACATGTCCACACACTCACAGTCTCAGTTACAGTCTGTCTGGAATCAAATGCTTTGAATTTTCTCATGAGACTATTTTTGGGGGACAGGGCCTGGAATGTGACTCTAGCCTTTCTGGGGCCAAGTCTATGACATGTGTCTCAGTTTTACTACCAAATCCTTTATCACACCAGAGCCCTATTCCTGGCCCCACTGTGTCAGAGCAAGGCAGAGGTCAGGCTGCCTTGGTGCAGAAGGAGAGCTTACCTGGTGGAGCTGGAGCCGCAGACCAGCAGGCGGCAGGAAGACGGAGAGCTTGGCGAGCAGCAAGCTCTGACTCTTGGCTTCTTCATCACATGTGTCCCCTCTCTTCTCAGAGCACAGAGTCTCTGCAGACAAGGATGCTTTTTTTGCTTCTCTGCTTGATCCGCAGCACCCAGCACCATGCCTGGTGAGAACACAGTAAACATTTGTGAAATGAATGTATTGAACTAGTAAAATAAATTCCCAGCTGATCAAAATATAGAAATAAAAAATATATATATAGAAATGAATTCCAACAACCGGAGCTTCTTTGGATGGTTAATTTCTATTTAGTCAAAGGTTTTCTATTTTAGCTCTTTGATCCTGGGAAGCCACCAGGAACGAGGGCCAGACTCAGGGCTTCTTCAGTGAGGACATTGATGAACAACAGCCTCCGGCCCAATTATATTGGAAAAACCTCAAATAATGCACGTTGAGTGTGAATACCATGCAGTCATCATCGGGAACTTTGTAAATCTGCATGTTTTTTTTTTTTTAAGATTTATTTATTTTAGAGAGAGAGAGAACGAGAGGGAGAGGGAAGGGGAGAGGGGGAGAAACTCAAGCAGGCTCTCTGCTGAGCAAGGAGCTGGACACGGGGCTCAATGTCATGACCCCAAGATTATGACTTGAGCTAAAACCAAGACCTGGATGCTTAATCGATTGCACCACCCAGGTGCCCTGAACTTATTATTTTTTTGATATCAAGGGAAAGCAGGAAAACCTTACAACCTGTAGAAGCACAGGACCAGAGACTTGCACAGACACGTGAGTTGCTCGGCAAAAATCACTCCTGACTTGCCTTCCCTTGTCAGAGTCACATTTGTGTCTGTTTTGGAGAAGATGGCCTTTGTGGGAAACGTGTAAGTCCAGGGGCGCGTGAGACACCTCGGTGCTGCCTGCCCTTGCTGACGGGGAGCAGCACTGAGAGCCCGGACTGGCGGCATTGGGGCGGGGGGGGCGCGTGTAGAGGCCCGAGCAGGGCAGCGCCACCTGTCTCCCGCGGCAGTGAGCCCCCTTTGGTTTGGGGTCCTCAGGGGGCATTAGGGGGTGCATTCTGGTTCTCCCCACCCAGGCCCCGGACCCACCGCAGAACCAGCTTTGCTTGGTGCTTTATGGTATACTCGGAAGGGTTGCCTTTACGTGGGAATACGGCGCCTGGACACACGGCCTCCCCAGCTCCAGGCATGTTCTCGATGGGGGTCTCTCCGTCACTCCAAGCCCACAGCGACAGGTGGCCAGCAGGGTAGCTCCGATCGTCCCTCCAATCCTCCTACATGGGGCACTGGCTAAAACCTTTAGGCAGCAGTGGTGCTGGAGGGTACGTCTTCTCTGGACTGGTCAGGTTCTTCACTGCTCTAGCTTCTTCTCACCCCCTGAGTCTCCTCTTCCCCATGTTCATGTTGGAACATCCCTTTCTTGTCTTGAGTAATCCTCAGATTTTCTATTTGTGACGACACAAACAAAAGCAAATGAAACCAAACCAAACAAACAAAGATCCCAAAACCAAAACCTCTCTCTTCACTGCGTCACATAAACAATGCCAAAGCTGTTAGTAGACACCCCAAACTGCAGCGTGTCCCTATTTACATTTATTTACATTTCTTTTTAACTCATGAATGAGAGTAACTGTCTCACCACAGCCTTGCTGGCTTTGAGCATTTGTAATTTTAATTGGTTTTTGCCAAATTAGAAGATGATCATTACGGGTTCTTTAATTATCCAAGAGACTGAATAATTTTTTTATATGTTGATTGGTCATTTGCATTTCTTCTTTGGGGGTTTATCTTTAGCCTCTACGAATGAGTGGTTTTTGTTGTCCTAGCTGACTTCATAAGCCACGACAGCCAGCAGTCAGACCTGCGTTCGTGTATTTGTGCCGCGTGACAACTGCATACGGTCTCTTCTTGCTCACCTCGTGCAGAATCAGCCTGTGTTGGAAACTCCACAAGGGCGTGCAGCTGGAGCACCTCCTCTTCTTTCACTCATACGTATGCACATATTTGTGTACATATATATGTATATTCTCAACTTGACGTGTGTCAGACTTTAATGAGGAGGATTAGGAGCTATCGCTTTAGCGTGCGTATTCTCAGCTCGAGCCAGTATGAGAGCTGGTGAATCAAAAAAAAAACTATTTTTCAAGTTGCTTTATAAACCCCTGAGAATTAGCGTCTGGATTCAGCATAATAGAAAATGTACTGGTCTTTAATGGCAGCTCCTGGTGTACTTCTAATTATATGTTGGAAGCCCCTTCTGGTCTCCGCGACCTCCGCCAGCTACTTCCCGTCAGATGAAAGGGTAAGAGCCAGGGCTTTGGTGTTGAAGTGATGCTCTCCTGCCTGTTTCTTCAAAATCCATAATGCTCTATTTATGTCACTTGCTGAAGTGGTGGGTTTTCTCAGCTCAAAGCCAAACACGTGACAGGCGCTCTTGACTTGCACTGATGTTTGTGTCTATTTCTGGGCAGGGCAGGGGTCCTCCGGGGGCACCAGGGCTTCCAGATATGGGTCCTCCAGAAGCGTTCCCTGGGCTTCGTGGGAAGGCAGTGGAGCCCACGGTTATGAGGCTCATGTCGCGGTGGTCACGCTGCTGCTTCTCGGGCCACAGAGGCGGGAGACTGGAGGTGGGGGAGAGGCAAATCTGTTCTATGGTAGAGATCCCTCATAAGCCAAGTTGATGCGGTGCTCACTAGGTTGGGGTTTGATGCCCGAGGGGGCCGTGGATCTCCTTCCTCTGGCCGCCCCGCCTCCCACCTCCCCCGATGCTCACGCTCTCTTGCTCCCCCTGCCCTCACAGGTTCTTTCTCTCTCCTGCCCTCTTACCAATCCCAGGAAGCAGTGGTGCTGGCTGCCACCATCCAGGCACTTGTGCCTCTGGCCTGTGCCCCCCTACCTGGCCACAGGGGACACACGTCTGTCACAGCCCTGTCCCTATCCCAGTTAGAGGTTTAACATTTCTCTCCAACCTGCACACTTGACTATTACCCCCTACTCTCTGCCTGTCCCTAACTCACTCCATGGGCATGCCCCCCACCCCCTAATCCTCTCTAGAATTGTGGCATCTGTGTACCTGGAGGGACTCCGTCCCAAATTCTCCCTCTAGGGTGTGACACTTGGCGCTCCTCTCTCTGCCCAGCAGACCCTGCTCTTACGCTCCTGTGCCCTGGTTTTGCGTACTCCTAGGTCCAGCTTAGTCACTGGTCCAGATGCTCCAACTCCTGGCTTCTGTCCTATGGGACTTGTTCCAGGTCAGTTGGTCCTTTTGCCTTCCCTGTAAGACAAGGATGTCATGACCATATACTTTGGAGGGAGGAAGGTGATATCCAGTTAGGGAACATTACTGGACACACGCTTCTGAGTATTTACTACATGCTGGTGCTGGGCGAGGGGTGAGGGAGGCTCTCTGGACTGGTCGGACTGTGCGTGGACTTGGGGCTCAGCTGCAGGGCCCAAGCGGAGCAGCCGAGAGTGTTGCCAAGTCATCGGAAACACTGGTGGGCAGAGGCCAGCAGCTCTGCGCCCGCGTCAGCATGTTCCTAGGTTCCCACGCCGGTCTCTTGAGCTGCGCGACGTCAGCGCCCGCCGGGGTGGGAAGTGGAGAGCCTTGTCACCGGCTGGACAGCAGAAGGCAGGTGTCACCCAGCTGGTGAATGTGCAAGACTAAGGGAACGAGTGGCTCTGGAAAAGCTGTTGTGTCCGAGGGTTTCATGTGGCCCCAGAGGCCTGACCCGGGACTAGGGGCAGTTATGGGGATGCACGTTCCACCTCCACGGTGGGAGCTGCAGTTTCCTGGGGAAATAGGCCGAGTCTCCGGACGATGAACTGGAGGCTACGGATGTTCGAGGGAAGGACACCATGTGGCCTCCTGATGGCGATCCTGTGGAAGGGGATGGCCGGGGTGATGCAGTCGTTGTAACTGGACCCCTGTAGTATGCAGGAGACTGAGAGAGCCTCTGTGAATGGAGAGACAGGGAAGGCTGCTGTCTGTCCTCAAGAAGCTCTAGCAGGTTCCATAGTTTGGGGGTCACTCTTAAACAGAAGAGAGCCTTTCTCTGGTGGCACCTGGCATTGAGTGCCCATAGTGGCCAGACCGGTGTGAAAGGCTTACTTGCCTCTTCTCACCTGGCCTTCCCCTCCAGGGATGAGGCATAAGCCTGAGCGTCCATCCAGTGTCCACCCTACTCACCACACTCTTGATTTCATGCTCTTCCCAGTAGAGCAGTTCACAGACAGACCACAGACATATAGAGATATATGGCCGTGTAGTGCCGGGACTCAGAAGCTCAGGACAGGGGGAAGGCAACAGATTAGGGACAGGTGGATGCTGGCCGGGTAGGAAACTAATGCTTCTGGAGCCTGCTGGGGGCCAGGCCGAGCTTTACATACGACATCTGACTTTATGTGGATAGGATCTGGGAGGGTGAGATGCCTTCATTGCTTTTTTACTGAAGCTGGGGCTGGGGCTCAGAGAGGTTAAATGACCTGGTGACTATCACGCAGGCAGTGAGAAGTGGGGCTGGGATACTCCTTCACCCCCATCACCACTACCATTTTTGGTCTCGCTGTTACTACCAGTACTAGCGCTACTCCCCTCACTACTAGTGGGAATGTCTACTACCGTGATTGCTAATCCTACTACCACGGTTACTAGGCCTACTCCTAGGATTCCTAGTGATGAGGGAGCAGAAGGCAAGCTGAGGACAAAGCGCAAGCTGACACCCCTCTGCCCCCCCAGGTGGGCTATGTGGGGCCTCCCTCAGGCACTCCTGGCTGCCCGAGAATGAAGGAGAGGGAGGAACAAGTGGTTAAAGGATAGAGATCACAGTCCTGTAGGACTTGGGGGTCCATCAGTTTGCAACCGTCTTAATGACGTACAAGAAAAAAGCAATCTCCAGAAACCTATAGATGTAATTTCCTGAAGCCCGAACATCACCCTCCCCTCCAAAGGATAGAAAATCTTATATAATCAGCCACTCATCACAACCCCAGTGCAGCTCCTTCTGCCCATGGGTCCCGTCTCTGTGCTTTAATAAAACTGCCCTTTTGCACCAAAGTTGTCTCAAGAATCCTTTCTTGGTTATCCACTCTGAACTCCACGTGTCCGACCACATCATTTGTATTAACAGCCCCTCCTACTCCTTGCTTGTCCTCCTCCTGATGATAGTGTCTTGAGTTACTAAGCATGCCCTCCATGTAAGATCCTGGACTGAGCCCCTTCCCATCTATCTTGTTCAATTTTTACAACAATTCAGCAAGACTTAAAGATACAATCTTTACCCAAAAGTGAAAGGTTTGGTCCACATGGTGGGATACACATAGGCCTCCTTGATCCCCAAGAAAAGAGTAGGGGGTGGAAACGGGTGAATGAGGAACGAATTTCCCTGGGTCCTAAAGCATACTCCGTGCTCTTAAGTTTGGGCTTTAAAAAAGAAAAAAAAGGTCAGCCTATTTTCACTGGATTTTCTGCTTAGATTGGTGTCTCCAGAATTCAAGTCAGGCAGGGTCTCCGAAAAGAAGAACGAAGGCTGCCGGCACATGGCATGGTGGCGCTGATCTTTGGGTGCCTGTCCCCAGGGAGCAGGGCTCAGGATGTGGACCCCGGGGGGGCAGGTGCTCCGCCCTCCTCCTGCAGATCCTCCATGGAGGCTCCGAGAGGGAGGCTGGTCCAGGAGGCTGGTCCGAGGGGCTGGTCCAGGAGCCTGATCTGAGAGGCTGATCCGGAGGCTGATCTGGGAGGCTGGTCCGGGAGCCTGGTCTGGGAGCCTGATCTGGAGGCTGGTCTGGGAGGTTGGTCCGGGAGCCTGATCCGGAGGCTGATCCAGAGGCTGATCCGGAGGCTGATCCGGAGGCTGATCCGGAGGCTGGTCCAGGAGGCTGGCCCAAGGTCGAGCCAGCGCATCACCCAGCGGTCCTTCTCGATCTGCATCCCTGGCCCCGCCCACGCCCCCACGTGGCCTCTGCCGCGGAATTAAAATGTAAATCAAAACATAATTGGCTTTGTGTGCACAGTTTAGATAAGATTTACTTTTGAAGAATGACTTTGTGTTCTAACCCAGCAGGCCCAGCCCGGCGCACTTAATAACGGCCGGGAGCGCGGCCATAAATATCGCAAACGATGCGGCTTGAACGAAGCGCCCTATGAACCGTAATAAAACCCCCCGTGATTAATTCCCGAACGCGCTCTGTTCATATTAGACCTGCAGTGGCTTCCCTGATGAGATCAATACAGCGTGGCGGAGTGATCCTAATAGAAGTGTTATAATCTTTTAATCTTCGGGAAAATGCCAACGCCTCGAATCCGTCACCAGGCCGCCTGCTTTATTTTCTCGGTGCAACCTTGAAGGCAGTTGTTTTCCCTGAAATGAAGATACATTAGAGCCCTTTCAAGGATTTATCAATAATAGGACCGGGTCCTTCTTTGCAGGGCCCGCAGCTAAAAGGCCCATTTGTATGCGGCGAGCCGGAGCTGGCCGGGTGACCTTTGCTGTCAGCTGGTGTTTTCCCTGCAGACAAATGCCCCTGGAGAGTGAGTGGTGAGGACAGATCTTCAGGGTTGGGAGCCGGAGAAGCGAGCTGGGGGAGAGAGAACACCGCCAAGGAATAGCCAGGGGAGGGTTTCGGGGAGCCAGGCATGGCCCCCGCAGCAGAGGTGGCGGTCAGGGTGAGAGCCTGCAGCTGTCACCTTCTCCGCAGGCCTCCAGGGACCGAGCGCAGTGTGACTGGCTGAGAGCCTCGGTGGCAAATGAAATGCCACTGCCCCGTGGGGATGTCCTGGAAGGAAGAAGGAAGACAAATATCCTTTGGGGAGGGGGTGCTGGTGCTGGACCTTCAGGCCACAGGAGGCTGCGAGGCTGGGATGGGGCTTGACGTCATTGCCGTGACACCTCCCTGGGGAGGTGGAGGTTGGGCGGTACCTGTCGGGGGTGAAGATGAGCCGACCTATCCACGGCGATGCTGCGAAGCCTGCACAGGGTGCTGGCACCCTTCCTGCGTGTGTTCTGTGCTCTGACGGAGGTGCCACACAGGCCCGGCCCACAGCCTCCAGGAAAGGCAGCAGGGTTGCTGGCAATGAGGAGGCGTCCTCACCTCTCCTCACCTCCCCTGCCTCCCCTGCTTGAAGAAGCACACTCACCTCTGACAGGCCTCGTTTATAAAATAGTGGTACAGACTACCCCTTATTGGGTCGTGGCTGGGACGATAGGGAAATGAAAGGCATACGGGCTTCTGACAAGTAATAGGTGCTAAATTAACGTTGTTCCTGCTTCCTTGGTTTTGCCAGGGCCTCCTCTCAGGGACTAGAGCCTTGAGGTCGAGCCTGAGTCTCCACCTTCCCCCAGCTCTGTGGGGCTAGACTCCTGGTGGCCAGGCTCCATCCCTTGGTGGGATAGGCATGGGGTACCTGCCACGTCCTGATCCGGCAGTGAAGGCGGCCTTGCCTTGGTTGCCCAGCACATGGGAGGCTGTAACTGGCCCTTCCCTCCTGTGCTGTTTCCTTCCCTTTACTTCCCTCATTGCTTTGAGAGGGGCCTGTGATTTGAGCCTAGCAGGTAACCCATGATTCCTTAGCTTTGGTATATATTCGGCGCCCCACTGGGCTCCCTGGTGTCCCATGCCCCTAAACAAAAAGTGTTGACAGCATTGTGGGTGAGGGTGTTGCTCTCGACTACTTTATTCATTATCTTGTGTCCTTGGCTCTTTGAGCCTCACTTGGATTATAGGAATCCTATAAAAAGAGCAACCAACACACAGGGGGAAACAGAGTCATGGTTGAGTCATGGTTGTGAAATTGCTGAATGCAAGGCCCAGAGCAGCACAGGTGGGAGGGAAGGTTTGTTCCAGAAAGTGGCAGCATGTGCTGATGCTCCTCATGCTGATACACCTCCTTTTCCCCAGTTTGGAGGGCAGAGCTGATAAGGTGGCATTAGGGACCTTGCTCATAGTCCACTGTTCTCCAGAGTGGTGCCAAAGGGTGCAAGGTCCCAGCACCTTCTCGCACCCCTTTCCCCCAGAGCTCACCTGGATCATTCACTCCTTCACCACCAGTCCAGCCTCACGATGCCATAGCAGCCCTGGGCTGGCGAAATCTATGTCTTGGCTGAGCTTAGAACTGGGGGGAGGGAGGGGTTGAGTTTTCCAGGATGCTTCTCCAAACCAGTCCTCCGTACCCTACAGAGCTTTTAGCACCAGGCAGATGGTCTCTAAATAAACTCATAAGGGATAAAGGCAAGCCAGGGGGTGAGAACAGTGATGGGGTAAGGGGAAAAAGTAGATTCCTGCTTCGTGATATAGCTCCTTTCTGTTATATCTTGGGCCACCTGTTCTTCCTTTATTGAGGTACTTTCACTTTTATGGCATCATGAATTTAAGATGACATTCTCAAAGGAGGCCAGAGCTGTGCTGATAGGGAAATTCCAGCATGCTCCCTGTTCCCTGCCATTTAAGCACTTGCCTGCCTTGGCGCTTGGGCTCTGCTGCTCACCAGACCCATCATTCCCTGCTCATCTATCCTATTCTACCTTTTTCAAGGTCCTATAGAAATGTCACACTTCTCAGTGGTCCATCTTCTGATGGACCTTGAGTCAGGGGAGACTGCTCCTTCCTGTAAACACGATGCCTCTTCCTTTTGTCTACCTTGCGGTACTTCTTATGTACTCTGGTAGATATATTCATGCACATTTTCTCCTTTTAGCTAACCATCGTAATAATTATAACATTAATAACAGCCAGCTTCATTGACTGATCTGTAGATACCAAGAAATTTCCTGGCATTATTGCAGTTAATCCTCATAATGACCCCATGGTCGAGGCTCCGTCATGCTTACCATGTTACAGATGAGGAAACTGAGCCATGCAGAGGTTAAGAACTTGTCAAAAGTCCTCCAGCCAGTGATTAGTGGTTCCAAGATTTATTCCAGATTCTTATGACCTCCAAGTCTATTGACCACTGAGATTTGTCTTCAGTTTGACTATAGAGTTAAAATCTCATGGATAACTCATTTGGCCATGGAATCTCAGGCAGAGCATACAGAGTAGAGGATGGGCTTTGGAGTCCAAAAGATTTAACTGGATCACTGCCTTGGCTTGAGGATTTTGGACAATCTACTTGAGGTCTTTGCTCCTCAATTTCTTCTTCTATAAAATATAGAGAACAGTATGTACCACAGGGTTGGATAAGGTGAGGCTCATCTGAGCTCAAACATATAAGGCCCATGGGTAACAGTATTAGCTAATATTTATCAAGCACTTGCCGTGTGCCACAATGTTTTTCTGTGTGATTTGTATATAATGACTTATTTAACCCCTCATAAAAACCCAGTGACTGTGGTAGCTCTACTATCAGATGAAGTATACTTTAACATAAAAGATACTACTAGAATTAAAGAGGAACATTATGATGAGAAAGTATCAATCTGTCTGAAAGCCATAACTGTAAACATGTAAACACCTAAAATACATGAAGGAGAGCTGATAGAATTAAAAGGAGAAAAAGACATTTCAAAAATAAAAGTTGTTGTCAATAAAAAAAAAGTTGTTAAGATGTCAATATATCACTAAGAAAAAGTAGGGAAGGTTCGAATTACTAAAATTAGAAATGAAAGAAGGGATATTACTACTGACGTTACAGACATTTTTTAAAAAAGTAGAGAGGAATAATTATATGCCAACAAACTAGGAAATTGAAGATTTGAAAAATACTATACATAAATTAGATCCAACAAATATTTGTAGAAATTCCACCCAACAATAGCAGAAGACATTCGTCTCAAGTACGCATGAATATCCAAAATATACCCTATTATAACTCATAAACAATCTTCAATAGTGTTAAAAGGATTAATATTATACCAAGGATTGTCTTTGGTCACAATGAAGTGAAACTGGAAATTAATTAACAGAAAGCAGTTTGGGAAAGTCACAAACATGGAAATTAAACAACAGACTATAAATAACAACTAACTAAAAGAAGAAATCACAAGGGAATTTAGAAAATAATTGGAAATAAATGAAAACAAAGACGCACCATACCAGAACTTATGGAAAATAGCTAGATCTTGCTTAGAGTGAAATTTATGGCTATAAGTACCTGTTTTTTAAAGGAAATATCTCAAATTAACAATTTAACCTTCTGTCTTAAAACACTGAAAATAGACTAGCAAACTGAATTCAAAGCAAACAGAAAGACAAGACTTATGAAGAGTAGAGTGGAAATTAATTAAACAGAGAGTAGAAAAATAGTTGAGAAAATCAGTGAAACCAAACATTGGTTCTTCAAAAAGATCAGCAAAATTAACAAAACCTTAACTAGGCTAACTAAGAAAAAAATACTTAAAATACTAAAATAAAAAATGAATGAAAGAATATTACTACTGGCCTTACAGGAATATAAAAACAAAATATAAAGGAGTTCTATGTACAACTGCATGCCAACAAATTAGATCGCTTGGATTAAATGGAAGAATCTCTATAAAGACACAAACTACTGAAACTGACTCGAGAAGAAATAGAAAGGCCTGAATTGACCTGTAACAACTAAAGAAATTTAGTTAATAATCAAAAACTTTTCTACAAAGAAATAGCTCAGTATTAGATGGTAAATCCTTCACTGGTAAAGCCTATGAGACATTTCTATAATATTAATACCAGTTATTCACAACATTTTTTAAAAATTAGAAGAAGGCACACTTTCCACCTCATTCTATGAGGCCAGTGTCGCCTGGATATTGAAACAAAGCAAAGATATTGCAGGAAAAGAAAACTATAGATCAATAGCCTTTATGAATATATATGTAAAAATCTGTATCAAAATAATATCATATCCAACAGTATATAAAAACACTATGACCAAGCTGGATTTCTTCCAGGAATGCAAGGTTGCTTTATTATCCAAAGTCAACTACTTCATAAAGAACAGAAACCACATGATCATCTCAAAAGATGCAGAAACTCGTTTGACAAAATTCGCACCCCTTCATGATTTAAAAAACAAAACAAAACAAAACACTCAACATACTAGGAATAGAAGGTAAATTTTTCAACCTGATAAAGGGAATCTATGAAAAACCCATAGGTAATATTATACCTAATGGTAAAAGACTGAATGCTTGTCCCTAAGAGCAGAAACAAGACAGGGATATCTGCTCCTACCACTGTGACATTGTATTTAAGCATCAGCATCCATTTGGAATAACACCAAAAAAGAATAAAATAATTAGGAATAAATTTAACAAAAGAAGTATAAGACTATACTCTGAAAACTAGAAAACATTGTAGGAAGAAATTACAGACCTAAATAAACACAAAAAACTATGTTCAAAGATCAAAAGACTTACTATTTTTAAGACAGTGATACTACTCAAAGTAATCTACAGATTCAATACAATTCTTATCAAAATCCCAGGTGACTTCTCTGCAGAATTTGGCAAATTGATCCTAAAATTCATATGGAAATTCAAGATACTCAGAGTAGCCAAAAGAACCTTGAAAAGAACAAAATTAGGGGACTCACACTTCCTGAGTTCAAATCTTACTACAAAGCTTTGGTGATGAAGACAGTGTGGAGCTGGCCTAAGAGTGGACAATTAGACCAATAGAATAGAATTGTAAGTCCATAATAAACTCTCACGTTTTTGTCACTTGGATTTTAAAAAGGATTCCAAGACCATTCATTGGGGAAAAGAATAGTTTTTTCAATAAGTGGTTCAGGGAAAACTGGACATCCACTTGCGAAAGAATAAAGGCGAATACCCCTAATTAACATCATATAGAAAAGGTAACTCAGATTAGGTACAAATGTAAGAACTAAAACTGTAAAATGTTTTGATGAAAACATAGGTACAAACCTTCATGACCTTGGATTAAGCACTGACTTCTTAGATATGACACACAAAACATTAGCAACAAGAGAAAAAATATGTATATAAATGGACATTAAAACTAAAAAGGACTTGTATTTGGGACATATAAAATATATAACAGCTCAGTAATAAAAACACAAACCAATTAAAATGGACAAAGGATCTGAATCGACATTTTTCCAAAGAAGATATATAAAGGGTAAATAAATATATGAAAAAATGTCAACTATCCATCTACTAATGAATGGATAAACAAAATGTGGCATATCTATTTAATAGGATATATTTGGTGATAAAAAAGAATGAAGTACTAATGCATGACACATGTCTGAAAGAAGCCAGTCACAAAGGACAATATATTGCCTGATTCCACTGTTAAGAAATGTCCAGAATAAGCAAACCTATAAAGAAAAAAGTGGATTTATGGTTGCTTAGGGCAATGAGAGGGGTTTGGGTTAGTGATGGCTAAGGAGTGGGGTTTCTTTTTTTGGGGGGGGAATGAAAATACTCTAAAATTTACCATGGCAATGGATGCACAATTCTGTAGATATGCTAAAAGCCATTAAACTGTACATATTACAAGGATGGGTTGTATGGGATGTGCATCATATATCAAAAAAGCTTCTAGAAAATCTTTCAAGGAGGTGTTATTGCCTATTTTCACAGAGGAGTAAGCTAAGGTGCAGAAAGATTGAGAAACATATTCATGGTCACACAGCACCGGTAAGCGGTAGAGTTGGAATCTGTGCAGTACCAGGTGGTATTACCCCAAGAAGAAGCAGCTCTTGTCATTGCTAGAAATTCATCGAACAAATATTTATTGAGCACCTACTCTCTAAATGTTTGCTCAGACTTCATCTATGAGATTGTGGTTCAACACAGCAGGGTGGGCACTTGGGTATCCACTTCTATCTATCTGCTTGCTAGATGATTCTGCAGTTCAGCCAGGATGTAGGAACCGTGGTTGTGGCAGGTGTCTAATAAGTGCGTGTTCATTAAATTAAAGGATGAACAGTGCACGGTTTAGGGCGCTTCTGGGAGGCATGGTAAGTCTTAAAGACCCTGTGTTGATTATCAACGATCCTGGCCAGCCAAACTGGGGTCTTTACTGGGAGACTGAGCTGATGGTAGAGAAAGTTGGCTCACAAGCCCTGAGTAAAGAGACCACATTCCTAAGCCCAGCTCTTGTGACGCGTGGCTGAGTTCTCTTTAGAAAGCCACACCTGGACAGAAGTTCCAGTGTGAGTTGGGGTTTAGTGGTGAAAGGTATTGATGAAAGTGTTTCAGTGGCAGCTGAGTTATTTATGAGAGTCCACCTTAGCCTAAGACCCAGCATTAATCAGAGATTGGCCACAAAATCCTCCTTCACATGCCCTCTACCCTGTGATACTTATTAAGAGAAAACAAACTCTAAAGTAGGACTTGTATTACCTAACGTCTGTGATATTCTTAAATTACTGCTGTAAAATGCAGATCCAAAGCCTCTCAAGGTTCCTGGGATTCAGTAAGTGGTCTGGATTAATGGAGGCAGTGTGGGATGGGGTTAGGGACCCAGGCTCTGGGGTCAGAGGGCTAGATCCAAACTTTGCCTTGAGCATTTAAGAAGTGGTATGACCATCGCAAGTCATTTAATCCCGAGCTTCAATCACCCTGCTGTCATGACAGGTAATAAGAATACCTCTGTCCATTATTTTGAGGGTTGCATGAATTCATGATTGCTAAGTCCCCAAGATTGGTAGACCCCATGTTTGAAAAAATGAAGGCTGTTGTTATTGGGATGATGATCAAGCCTTATGCAGGTGACTGTCACTGGTGATAGCAGGGATATTGGGCATCAGAGGGCTTCTCCAGCTGCTCCACAGACATTCCTTCCCTTATGGGAACTAGTAGTATTCTCATTTGATAGTAAAAGTAAATGGAGCTCAAAGAAGTTAGTCCCCCTCTCCAGCGTCCCACGGTGGGACAGTTGTCAGAACATGGCTGTTTTGACTCTTTCTACCTCTACCATAGGGGTAAGGCATCATGAGAAGAGTGCAGCTTGGTACCAGTGAAGGACTTAATTAGCCAGCCTTCCATCCCAATGAACCAATCTGTTTCCCACAGGCTTCCCCTTGCTGGGTGAGACTTCTTGTCTGAGGGTGAGCCAGGAGGCATCTCGGCCAAGTTGCTGGGTAATGGAATTCATAATTGCTTGCAGCTTACAATGTGGGTGGATAGTTCTTCATTAGTCAACGTCATGCACTCTAGGGGGAGGAAGGTGAGGGGGGAGCGCCAGCAGCCAGTGCTGCTCTGGATGCCAACCTTGGGTACAGCATGGCAGTCTTGGTTTCCTTCTGGTTTACTGCCCAGCTCATGCAGGCCAGGGGGCTTGGGTTCTGTACGCCCATCACTGTGAAACTCCTGCTGCGCTTGCTGGTTCGTGTCCCGATTTCTGAGAGAGAACAGTTTTTCCTCCTGGCCCTGCAACTCAGACTTGGACAGCAGGGTTGTACCCTGGAAATATCAAATCATCATTACTCTTTTTTGCAAAGGAATAAAGCGTAGCTTCAAGAAGGAACTTGTGCAAGGTCACACTTAGTGAAAGGCAGGAATTGGGTGCAGTTCCTGTTTCTAGCCCCCGTGCCACATGGCCTCGGGGAGGAGGGATGACAGGGGCTTCTTTGACCAAGCTCCAGAACTTCTCCCCTCTGGACTGGCTGCCAGCTCCTTCCGTGGGTGTGGGGTGGCTTTGGGTGCACAGGAAGAAAGAGCGGGAGACTCTTTCCCATGTACACTCTGGGTCCTCGGACTTGAGGGCCGAAGCGTGGAGTTCTGTAAGGCGAGGAGAAGGTTCCTGTAGGCAGAGTGCACAGCTCAGTTTGTTCTAGTTGTTTCAGCAGCTTTTCCCCAGCCAGGCAGTGACCGGGGGCCCACTCTGCATGGTAGTCCCGGGGGGAGGACCTCAGAGATAAACGTGGCCCAGTCCATGTTCCAGAAGATCTCAGAGCCCATGGATACCCACGTTTGGCAAGTCCTGACTCTACTTTCCGCACCGTCCTTGCCTTGGATATGGCCTCGGGCTATCAGCCCTGTGAACCTCAGCTCTCGAAATTTCTCCAGCTTCTCAAAGGACCAAGGACGACCTTGTGCTGAGGGTCAAGGGAGAGTCTTGACACCAGTTGGTGGGAATGCAGAGAAGGTATGGATGGGGCCTGGAAGGCATCGTGGAGAAGATGGTGAATGCGAAGGCCCCCGTGGGGCTGTGGGTAAGATGTGATTCTGATCGATGGCTGCCTGTGGGCCTCTGATGTGATGAGCCGCGGTTTCTAGACTACCCTCCGGGCACGAAGGTGCTTAGTCAGTATTACTGAAATTAATGGATTGGATAAAGAGAATGACAAGGACAGAAGAAAAGACTGCGAATGAGTGAAAATCTCGGGCAGTGAGAACGAGGCTCACCCGTTGGCTGCGCGCTTAGCTACTCTTATTTCATGTAACCCTCCTATCAGCCGTGCACGTGGGCATTTTTATCCAGGTTTTATAGCTGAAGAAAGTAAAACCAGAGAGGTGGAGAGACTTCTCCAGGGTCACACAGCCGCGACCTGAGAGATCCAGGATTCAGCCCTTCAGTCTAGCTCCAAAGCCTGTGTTCTTGAGAGAATCTTCTTTCCTCTCCACCCTGACTCAGGGGAAAAGTCAGTTTGCAGTAGTGGTGATTGTTTGCTGAAAGGAGCGATTCCTTTTTTTTTTTTTTTTTTCCATCTCCAGTTTTCTTCCAGCTAATTGCAAATTAGTGGTAATCTTCAACTGAAAAGAGGGATCCTGCATGCCATCCATTTGCGCTTACCCAGCAAGGCCTTGGGCCTGTGACAGCTCTGTCGCCATGGCAACCCTGCATTGAGGTCTCCCCGGTTCCGGCTTGTGCTCCTCTGGACTCTGGGGCTGGGGCCATTTACCCTGTGGGTTAGCCTGTTTTTGCTTGACTGTCCCCAACCAGGCCCAGAACTGCGGTGCAGGCCAACACCGTACTCCTCCCTACTGGTCACATGGATCCCTTCTATGTTTTAGAAGTTTTGAATTTAATGATAGTAATTAAAAGAAGGAAAGAAGCAGAAACAGTCTGGAAAAGAAATCGAGCCACATAAACTGCAGATAAAGGAAAAATGGCCGCCTCCCCCCACCCCCAACACATGGGGAAATCATTTTCCTTCTCAATTCTGCTGCCACGGTTGGTGCAACAGGCTCTCCTGCTTCAGACCCTGTGGGTGCAGAAGGTCCTACCTTTGCCAGAACTGGAGGGCCTGGGCATGGAAGACCCGTGATGGGGGAAAGTTTACTTGCCTCCCCTCCAGCCCAGAGGCGCATCCCTGGCAGGGACCCCCAGCCCCAGAAGAACGAAGGCAGAGCCTGTTGCATCGGTGGTCCGTATGTCCTCCATCCATAAAAGGCCTTTCCCTGTTCCTCGCTAAGTACCAGGCTCTGGGGAGCCCTACCCCCTGCTGTTCAGCAGCTGTTGACTAGTGA
The DNA here is from genome assembly GCF_048164855.1 of Canis lupus baileyi. Taxonomy (NCBI): domain Eukaryota; kingdom Metazoa; phylum Chordata; class Mammalia; order Carnivora; family Canidae; genus Canis; species Canis lupus. Next base: position 5,706,872 of record NC_132840.1, on the reverse strand, counting down.
GGGAGATGAACGGCCAACGTGGTGCTGTAAACACTGTGACCACAGGGGTAGGCGCATGGCTAGCCCCACTAAGGATGTGTGCAGACACTGGGACGTGTGTCTCGAGAGGAATTAGCAAATTGCTGGGGAGATAAAGTAGGGAGAAGCGTCGTAGGCAGAGGGAACGGCAGGTGTAAAAGCATGTGCTTCATGCATGGTGACAGCTCCCAGGAGCAAGTAGAGCTAGGACACAGGTGGCTGGGGGTGGAGTTTGAGGGGGCGTAGCGAACAATACATATTCAATGATTTTTAAAAATTACAATGAGAATAATTGAACAGTCAAGATCCCGGGCTTGGCAGGGAATGGGAGACAGGCTTCCGTGATGTCTCCGATCGCTCAAACGATGGCAGAGGCCGCGGGCCGGAATCACCATCACCTTATCTCAACGTGGCCAAAAACCCACCAGGAGAGTGAAGCCACGACGGTGAACTTCCTGGCTCTTCGGCTGCAGGGCAGATGGGTGGTGGCCCTTGCCTTGGCTCCCGGGGACACGGAGCATCAGCTAACAGATGGGGACGTTGGAAGCGAATCCACGTGCTGGGCGTCTTTTGTGGGAGTTAAGGCATCGTTTGTACTTGTTGGGGTTTCCCTTCCACTCCTGCGAAGGTGACGTGAGTGGAGCCTGGAGCACAAAGTGAAAGCTGGGGTACTGACAGCACAGCAGGAGCAGGTATGGGGCCCCCGCGGCTCCGATCAGGGCGGCGGGCCGAGGCCGCTGTGCCTCCAGGGCTTCCGCTTGGGCAGGGCCTCCTGGGCCACAGGCCTGTGTGTCCCACCCCCCACCACCCCGGCCCTGCTCCCTGGGGCGTCGCTCCTGGGGCCCCCTGCCAGCCCTCCGCTGTCCCATTCCACCGGGCTCCCCTCTGCATCCTTTAAATGTGTCCTGACTGAGGATCAACTTCACGCACAGTAGGATGCGGTTCAGTTATTTGTGACTACTGTGTCACCCCGTAGCTGAAACCCCAATTAGGTTTACGGCGTTTCCAGCCCCCCAGAAAGTTGCCTCCATCCGCTTCCGTTTAACCCATGCTCCCCATGGGCCCCCACTGTTCTGATGCTGTTTACTGTGTCTGAAGCTCTTATAATTGAACCGTGCGGAACGTCCTCTTTGGGGTCCCACCCTTTGGTTTTGTGGCTATCTCGGGTCCTTGCCTCTTCCTTTGCTGTGGAGACAACAGGGAAGTCTCCCGGGAGCCTCTTCCAGTTCCCGGAGGTTTGCTGATCGCATCGCAATGGGAGCCGGTCACTTCCCCGCGGCGCCCCCCTTTCCTCGGCCTCCTGCCTGACCCAGGTCAGGGGGCTACTGGGAGCAACTGGCCAGAGAGTCTGCAGCGGCTGAGGAGAATGGCTCAGGCTCTGGACCCACCCCATTGCTGTCGCTCTCCGTGTCCCTCCCCTGCCCCCCACATAAAGGGAACCAGCCGCACAGTTGTGCTTCCTTCCAGGAGCTGTGATGAAATGATGCAGACAAAATCCCTAGCAGGGTGGCTGGCACTTAGGAAGTGCTCGGTCTTCGTTGTGCTCCAACAGGCTGGGAGAACCGGAGAAGAGCCAGGAGTGAGAGGTCTTCCTGCAGAGGGGAGCCCGTGGGCTGCTCCCCACTTCTGCAAGGGCAATGAGCATTCTAGCTGACGTCTGCTGGGGACTTCATATGTGCCAGGCACGTTCTTAACTACTGTGTGTAAATCCTTTAAATCCTGGCAGGGCTTCTCTCTGGGGAGGCCCGTCTCACAAACTTGACTCTGTACTGCTGGCCTAAACTGGAGGACATTTCCTTTAAAGCACCCCCAAATCTTGGTGGCTTGCAATACGGTGTGGTTTATCCAGGACATAGAGCGACTAATGAAAGCGTACGTTCTCTACTCCCAAATACTCTCGAAAAATCAGAGGTCTGATGTTGATTCTTTTAAGTAACAAAGCAGAAAAAAAAAAATAGGGCTGAGACTTGTAGTCAAGCAATCAGCTGGAACAAATCTTTCTTCACAAATGGGCTTTATACTTAAGGAAAAGAAAAGTGTACACATCAAATAGTCACATTTAGGATTAATCAGAGACAAAATGTTCCTTGAGTGTGGCATTCAGCATACTTGTCTTGCATTTGCATTCTTAAAAAGTAGGATCAGGTTTTGCTAAACGCAGACAACAATGGCAGCCCATGAAGTGTTAGAGGAGACCATCGTTTTCCTGAATATTCCCAACCTTGATGCAGGAGGACGTCTGAGCGCACTGCGGGAGGAGAAGCAGGCAGGTGGCACTCGTGCATTACCTGCCTCTCTTCCCATTTCAGAAGCCTCCTGGGGGCGGTTGGCAGGTGCTGGCCCTCTCCCGCTCTTGGACCCGGGATGTCCTTTTTCTCTTTTTTTTTTTTATTTCTATTTCTTTTCTTTTTTTAAATTTTTTTTTATTGGAGTTCAATTTGCCAACATATAGCATAACACCCAGTGCTCATCCCGCCAAGTCCTCCGCTCAGTGCCCATCACCCAGTCACCCCAACCCCCCGCCCACTTCCCCTTCCACTACCCCTTGTTCATTTCCCAGAGTTAGGTGTCTCTCATATTTTATCACCCTCAGTGATCTTTTCACTCATTTTCTCTCCTTTCCCTTTATGTCCTTACCTGGGCAGGGTAACTGTGTCTCCCAACTCTTGGGGAGTCATTTGTCCTCACTGATTGCCCCCAAATTCATTAGTTTTTAATAAAAGGTCTTTATCACTTCTCTCTTTCTTTGGGATCCGCCTCTTGGGATCCTGATTACTTTCAAGTTTAGTGGGGGTAACAGCAGTGAACTTAGCAGAACGATATAAGGAGTGAAAGATGTGGCTTAGACACATCCCTAGCCAAGGGCCCGCGTGGCTGCTGCCTAATAATTCTGTCTGTGTGAAGCAAGAGAGAAGTTTCCTTCATTTTTCTCCCTTGCTTAAACCCCAGCACCAGCCTCCTGGGGGCTCAGAAGATGTACTCGAAACTTTCTACCTCTTGCCACTGTCCTCGTTTTCTTCCAGTCCTCTGGCTTCCTGAGGACTAAATTTGTTACAGTCATCCTAATCAAACCCCTAAGGAATAAATTTCCAGTGGTAATGATACTGCTAGTTATTAATCAATGATAACTCAAACATGTCATAGCCACCATTTATTTTATGTCTATCAGGAGCCGGGTGCTGTGTTATCACTAGATTTCTGGGACATAGAAGATAATTAGTAAGTACTTATCAAATGAATGAATGAAGTGATCCCGTTCACGACTGCGGTGCGGGGCAGCCCACCCTCGCCCACCCATTTCACAGATGAGGAAGCGAAGGCTGATAAGGGTTTGCTGACTTCCAAGTGAAGAGTATCACAGGGTTGGCGTCCAAACCTGGCACATGTATGTCCAATCCTTTCAGGGAGTCAGGCCACAAAACCCTCCAGCCTCCGTCCCCTGGAAAAGATCTGCTCTTGGAAGGATTTGCCTTGACTTGTAATTGATCTGCAGATCCCAGCCTGTGGGACTGATCTGAATTTATGATGCACACTCAGGTCTTTTGTGACTCGTGCCCCTGGAATTTCATTAGGCTGGCCTGTAATTGTTGTGGTAAATGTTTACACATCTATAAATTATTATTAGGCAAGTGGGGCAAGGTCAACCTTTTTCTTTTAAGGCGGTTGGAACGGGCTCCAGAGATTTCCCAGCAGACAGTGGGGCTGGGATCTGATTAATTATGGTCTGTGTTGGTGTCATATTGACAACACTATTTCTTGCTGTTAATTTTGAAGCCCCAAATGGGTCATCTTTCCTGGGCATGAAAAATTATCACCCTTTTACCGGTTGTTTTGCAAGTGATTCAATTTGAAGTCACTAATGACTATTGATAGCTGATCTCTTTACCCACGACACGGAGACCAAGATGCCTTTGGGGTTTCAGGCTGAACTTTATTTTACTGTGTTTTCTGCTATCTGTTTAGGCAAATGCCTTTATTTATAACTCATTTGCATTTTTGGCATCATATACTAAATGTAAAAAAATTGTAGTAATAACATTAAATAAACATTTATAAATGGGAAGTAATGAATTCACAATGACTAAATACCCACTATGCCTCAGGCACTTTTATACGTTTGCCATCTAATGACACAACCACACGAGGTGGGTATTTTCTAGTTTTTGGACAGATTCAGAGTTCAAGTTACTCTGTTGAGGTCCCATGGCTGGGATCACATGAAGGAAGGTCCACATCACTTCAAACCTAATTCTTTCCTCAATGGAGGCTCAATACCAAGAGTCCTTTAACGAGTTCTAAAACAAAATTGAAAAATGAAAAGAATAGTTGCATTTCTATTGAGTTTGGGTTGTACAACATTCTTGGTAACTAACAAAATTATCAGAAGTAGAACAACCTCACCCTTAATATGATTTCCCTTAGCTCTTGGGACATAGGAAAGCGCCGTGTGAGCTTTATGACCTCTGGAAATACTCAAGGATTTTCTTCCCAATATTAACCTCTTCACATTTCCATTTTCTCCAAGCTCCATTTTATTTTCACTTCTAATCTGAAACTCCCTGTAGGTCAGATACTGTGTCCTGTTCATCTCTGAAGCCCTAGCGGGTAATATAACAGCTGGCATAGAGTAGGTGCTTAACAAAATCTATCGAAGGAATACATGAATGCAAAAATCCCTCTCCTCACCTTAAGGAAAGTTATAAATACAGCCATTGCCAAAATGCAGTAAATGATTATCAGCTTTTCCCTCCCAAAGCCCTAAAGCAAGCTCTTTGTTCTGCTCTGCCTGCCTCCTGGGCCTCTGCCTTAGTAGTGAGATATTGTAAGGTTGGGCCCATCATTCTGACCTCTTCTGTGCCCTCCCTCCCATTTTGTCCAAGTTCTCCCTTAAAGTGCAAATACCTCTCATAACTCAAAATGTGAGGACTCTATCAGAAAATGAATACTACTCAAATTCAACTCCCAGTCAGTGATTATCCACTGTGTGCCAAGACTTTTGGCATTTAGTCACCCAGCCAAGAAATTTTACTCAATCCAGCTCCTTTGTCAAGCACTGTAGAGATCAGTAGTGAATGAGTGACCCGGAAGGAGCCCTCAAGATCACATGGTCTGATGGGGATGGCAGTAGGTTGCATCTTCTAGGAACAGTGAAGGCCAAGGAGATGTTGCAAGAGTGTAGAATGTGTAATGCCCTCTTACATAACTTACGAATGAGCCGGGATCCTCACCTTTGAAGAAAATGAAACCTCACTGTGTTTATAAGAACTAACAACACCACATTGTTTATAACGGCTTTTCTTGGCTCTTCTTTTGATTGTGGTATATAGGAATGGCTCCCTTGAATCGGAAATGTCCTATTTAGGTCCCATCTAGAACACCTTACCTTGAATGCAAACCAAGGTCACCAGCATCTTGACTTCAAATGTCCAAGTGGTCTGCTTGCTTCAACAGTACCTAGAGGTGTTTATTACTTAGAATCTTCTAAAAGAAACAAATGTCAGTTGAATAAATTCAACTCACTTAAGGAAATTTACTCTAAATGAAGTTAAACATGTCTATAGGTCTGTCTGATAGGTTTACTACAAACAGCCTGAATGTGGGTCTGGATATATGAGCAATCCCCCCCCCCCTTTTTTAAGATTTTATTTATTTATTCATGAGAGACACAGACTGAGAGAGAGGCAGAGACCGAGGCAGAGGGAGAAGCAGGCTCCATGCAGGGAGCCCGATGCGGACTGGGATCACTCCCTGAGCCAAAGGCAGTCGCTCAACTGCTGAGCCACCCAGGCGTCCCGAGTAATCCCTTTCCTTTAGACCCTAAGGTCACTCTTACAAAGAGTCACAATGAACAGGTCCAGGTATCGAGCTAATCCACACTCATATCCCATCACATGTTGTTTCATTGTTTGTTGGCCCCTGATTATATGCTGCAACTAATGGCAAGAAATAGGGTGGAAAGATGAAAACAAAAGGCTAGAATGGGATTTATACTTTACCATGAGCTTCAGGTATCCAAACTGTCCTAAGTATCATCAGTGCTTGGAAACCCAAGTGCGCCATCATCTAGGGGGCAAACTATTGCTCTTCTCTTGGCTTCAGTATCCCGAACCATTCCCCAGAGTTCTCCATCCCTCAGTTCCCTGCCCTGGCCTTAGAGCCCTCATCTCTAAAGTATAGAGGTAGAAGGTTCCTGAACATCCTCTGAGTTCTTAAATGCCATAGCATTTTGGAAGTCTCAGCCAACCCCACTTCAGATTGCTGAACTCCTTGAGATACCTCTAGTATATCCTCTATTATATTGGGGGATACCCTGTATTATATTGTATTTATTTTTTTAGGTAGGCCCCAGGCTTGATGTGGAACTCAAACTCATGACCCCAAGATTAAGAGTCTCACATTTTACTGACTGAACCAGCCAGGTACTCCCCTACCCCCACCATCCTGCATGTAAGTTTTAAAACACAAATGTATATATATTTTTTTGACATTTCTCCCATTCAGAGATGGGGCTATGTCCTTGGTCCTTGAATCTTGATGAGTTTGTGACTCTTTCAACCAATAGAATATGAAAGAAGTGACACTATGTGACTTTTGAAACTAGACCATAATGGGCACGTAGCCTCCTCTTTGCAAGAACACAAAATCTGGAAGCACTGGCACCGCCATGCTGGAAATGTCATTGGCACCAGTAGACCATTCTGGCTGAGCCTGGGCATCCAATCATCCCGTTGTGGTGCGGACATGGGAATATGGAAGCTTTAAGATGATTCTGAGTAACTTCTGGCCATTTGGGTCATTCCAGCTGAAGTCTTAGACATTGGAGAGCAGAGATAAGCCATCCCCTCCATGCCCTATCTGAACCCCTTCCCCCCAGAACCTGTGAAAATGTTCAGCAGTTGTTGGTTATGCTACAAAGTTTTGGGGTGACTCATAGTAGTAAAGAAGCAGACACCCTCAGGATGACACCTGGCTGGTCTTTTGAGATGAAGCTTTCTAGGGTCGTTAGTAGGGCTCTGGCCTCTCATCTGTCCGTGCATCTGTATCAAGGTGCATAGGGAACCTTTCCTTCTCCTTCCCTGAGAGGGTTAGAGTCTGAAGGGACTTAACAAGTCACCGACTTGAAAAGAGGTACTCTTCTTTCTTTTGCTGACTCCTTCTCCTCACTGCTGTACTCCTCCTTATACAGAAATTCACCCAGGCTCCTGTGCACATGCTCCTTGGGTGCAGTCCACAAGAGTCGCTTGCTGTACAGGAGATCCCTTCAGACAGAGGCCCTCCTTGCCCATCCCATCAAAACTGTGTCCATCATGAATGAAGGCCAGGCTTTCCATCACTTTCGTTCACGATGGACATGGTTGTGTCCATCACACCTGTGATGGGGGAGGGGGCTGGACATGATGAGAGGCAACACTTGCTGTGTTTTTACTACTCTTGAGATGCTGTCGAAAGGGCTTCACCCCACTGACTCATCACAGCCCCACTGTGAGAGAGGCAGGTGCTAATGTGTTCCCATTTAACAGATGTGGAATGGGGAGGCTCAGAGGGGTCAAGTGCCCTCTGTCTGCTATAGAGAATGCATCTGGGCATTTAATTGTGAACAAAGTTTACAAGGCTGTGAAGAGGAACCCATCAGATTGGGGTCACAGGAGGTGAATCTGCAGAAGTTGGACTCACCCTTTTGGTCCAAACTGAGGGAAACAGGCTGGACACAGGGCTATCAGAGTCTTGGAGGTCGAGCTTTGGATTCGCACGGGTCTCTTACACTTGACTCCTCGGCTGTCCTGCTTTTCAGGAAGACTCCACCTGGGAGTCTGTCTCCAGCGGTGGGTAGTGAGATCTTGAGCAGCTCTTACCATCTGGACCTTAGCTTCCCTGTCCATCACTCCTGGCTATAAATTTCTCTCCTGCAAGCTTCTGAAGTTCCTCATGATGCCCCATTTGTGCAAAAGCATTTGTAACCCCTTGGTCCCTGGGCACTTTGAGGAGACCTCCTGAGCTCCTCTTCCTTAGATGCCATTATTTTTTGAGAGGCATAGATTTCATGTTTAAAAAAGAAGTTTATAAAAATTCTGGTTAAACGCCAAGTATGCCTCTTTCTTTGTCTTTGACAAAAGCCCGAAGCATTCAGGTTGTATGAATCTTAATCCCAGAGTAACCTCCACCTCCTCACTTGCAATGGTGATGTCTTGCATTTCAGAGGTCAGACCAATCAGAGCAATGAGCCCGAGATGTATTGAACTGCGGCTTGGTGGTAATTATTTCTTTTTCTTTTCAGTAGATTCCTATTAGCCGGTTAAAGATGTGCATTTGCAGCGGGCTCTGTGCTCAGCATTTAATTCAGCTCGGCTCCTGGGCCCCAGGCCCAGACCTGAGTGAGGCCACCAAGCCCCACCCTCGCTCCTTCCGTACCCTCTCACACCTGCCAAGCAGCCCCCAAGTGCTGTTCACCCTTCACAAGAGCTTCTGAATATTCTGCCTCCATTGTCCCCACTCTGTCCTTGCTGTGCCTCCTTTGTTAGGTCCCTCATCTGCTCTCACCTGGCACGTCCTCTCAGCATCTTAACTGCCTGGCTGCCTGACACTTCCTGTGTCTGCTCTAATCCATTGTCTATAGCACAGGTGGCTAGATTTTTGAAAGTGCAAGTGTCCCACCTCACCAGGGACTCCCTGAAACAGCAGAAGCAGTGGGGGCAAGCGATTGATCAGGATCCATTGCCCTGCAGTCATCTCCCCAGGCTTTTGCCTCCCCATAGAATACAGACTCATTGCGGGCAGGGATTCGGTGTTACTGGTCCTCGTGTGCCCAGCCTCCCACACTAGGTGGCATCTGGACCTGTCCTTGGGAGCGAATGAGGAGCACATATGTATGCAAGGTTGTGAAGAGGTGCCCATCAGGTGGGGATCATAGGAGGCAGATCACAGATGTCACCTGTTCTTAGGCCTGAACCTAGGGAATCAGGCTGGGCACATGGCCATCAGAGCCCAGGAGGCCAAGGGTCCAGGCCAGTGACCAGTGACAGGAATGGAGGGCAGGACAACGGCAAATATCTGCCAGGCTTGGCGCTGTGATGGACAGACAGGCTGAGAGGCCGAGAGGAGCTGCGAGCCAGGGTTTCCCTGAGGACCGACTGGAAGGTCCGGGCACATGGGGGTCCCCTGACCCGGATCCCCATCACGCCTCTCCTCCAGTAGCCCTGAGAGCCAGGAATCTTGCTTCATCCTTTCGATCCTCAGTTCCCTAATCTGTTAAAAGAGAGTTGAATCACATTGGGAAGCAAAGGTACTTCCTCCCCCAACACTGTGGGCTTCTCCAGGGACGAGAGGCCTGGGGGAAAGGGTTGGTGTCTGGAGTTCGACAGATCCGTGTTGGAATCCCAGCTCAGCCCCACGCTGCCTGGGTGAACTTTGGGCAAGTTGCTTAACATCTCTGAACTCCAGTTCTGTGTTCGGTCAAATGGGTAGTCCCAGCTGTCCGCGGGATTGCAGTGGCTGACTGGGCTGCGTGTGAGGAAGGCAGCACCTAGAAGGTGGCTTCTGAAAGACGGTTGCTGCCGCCCTCCTTGGGCAGGTGCAAGCCTCCTCCTGGCCTCCTACCTCCTACCCTGGCCTCAGTTTCATGTTGTGTCCTCTGCTTGCCCAAGAGTCTTTGCCTCCTGTCTCTCCCCTGGCTCCCTGAATGCCCTTGCTCTTTCTTCTCCTGAAGAGTCATTTTACATTTTTGGCTTTGTGTGAGCTCTTGACATATGTTAATGTTTGGGAAATCAGCTTGGGACGGAACAGGGAGCCCTTCCAAACATGAGCCTGGAGGCAACAAATAAATTACTTTGCAGCAAGGGTTCTGTCTGTTGCAAGTCAAAACCTAACAAAGAAAACAATGTCCTTCTGTCTTGGACACCCTGGGAGCTCCGGACCTCCTTGCCTCTGGGTCAGGGCTCCACTTGCTCCGCAGCCCGGGACGGGGCCTTCACCACAGGCGCCTGGCACCGCGTGCCCGCCATTGTGCAAGACCCTTCGCGCACATACTACGGATGAGACGCGGTGGTTTAGGGACGTTAATTAACTTGTCCAAACTCAAGCATAGAGTAACTGGTTGAAGCCAGCTTTGAAAGCGGGCATGTTAGAATCCAAAGCCTGTGTGTTAACCACACAACATCCCACCTCCTAGGATGTAGAGAGTGGGGGAAGCTTCTAAAATGTTTTAGAAGATTTTCTTTGGGTGCAGCATGAATTGATGATAGAAGAGAGTGAGAGGAGAGACAGAGGGACCAGGTAAAAGAGGTGGTGATTGGTCAGGTAGACAGGGAGCCTGAACCATGGTCGGGAAGCAGAAGTTCCCCAGGCACCCAGATGCCCAGGACTTCCCCTGGCACACTGGCAGCAGATCTGTGGCACTGGAGGGCCAACCCCAGGCCCTGTCCGTATGGAATAGGTGTCTCCTTTGGTCATTCAGGTTGGTCTCTGCACCTTGTTGCCTCTAGCTCTGGTGCGGTGTGATAGATCGTCTGCAAAAATGACCACAAAAATTCCTGCTGATCCTTGACCTGGTCCTCTTTACAATGCAACTCTGTATTTCCTCCCACCAAGCAGTAGGATTTCTTTCTGTACTCCTTGGAATCTGGATTTAGTTGGTCAGTGGACATTGGGAAGACTTGAGGAGTCCCTCCACATTGGGGCTCACCCTCTTGCTGCTTTTGGGAACCCTGAGATGGGCAAGGGACGATGCCTGAGCTGCCCTGCTGGAGCCTGAGAGACCACATGGAGCCGAACCAGGCAGGGTCAGCAGGGGCCTCCCCAGTGCAGCCACACTGCCAACTGCCAGCAATGTGAGCAAGGCCATCCGAGACCACGTGACACAGGAAGAGTGGCCAGATGGCCACAGAGATCACCGGAGTCAGCCCAGACTGGGACACCTACGCAGATGACCCACAGGATCGTGAGAAATAGTGTCTGCTGTTTTCAGCCATTAAGGTTTGAAGTGGTTTGTTTTTTAGTAAAATGATGGAGAATTTCAGAGTTGATGGGCAGAAGGGACTCACGGTCTTTCTCATTTCCAAGCTCCCATTGTCTTTGGTGCCTGTGGTGCAAGCACATCTAGATACTGCCCACCTTGAATTAGAGCCTGAAAAGCCATCCCAGATAACTTGGATCAGAGTTGAAGCTGAAAATCAACTCGCCGACCGCCTTTATTCCCCAACTAGACTCCAGGCTCTTGAGGGCAGAGGCCAGACCCTGGGCAAAGAGCTGAAGTATTCAGGAGGCTTGGACACTTTTGTTTATTTGTTTATTTATTTTAAAGTGAGAATTAAAATGTTTCTGTGTCTTGAATGTGTTGGTGTTACACAACCGTGTGCATTTGCCAAAACACACAGAGCTATACACGAAAATGGGTCGTATCTCCTATGTGTACTGTATGTTTTAGTGAAAACATTGAGAATTAAAGGAATTTCTTTAGTGTGGGGAAGAATGAGAATCTGCATGGAAGCTGTGGGCTCTGAAGGCTCATCATGAAAACCACCATGTTATTTGGACTACATTTTGTTACGCATATGTCATAAGAAAAATTCCTAATGAATGTTTCAGTTAAAGAAATTACATCATGGGGATCCCTGGGTGGCTCAGCAGTTTGGCGCCTGCCTTTGGCCCAGGGTGTAATCCTGGAGTCCCGGGATCGAGTCCCACGTCAGGCTCCCTGCATGGAGCCTGCTTCTCCCTCCTCCTGTATCTCTGCACCTGTCTCTCTCTCTCTCTCTATCATAAATAAATCTTAAAAATAAAGAAAGAAATTACATCATGATAGAATGACTGAAAAAATCAGATTAGAAACAAAAGCATATTCACTGTTAAACAGAATCTAGTTACATTCCACACATAGAAGGGTAGAGTAGATGCGCTTTTCATGGTTCCTCTTGCTAAGTACAGCTAGAAACTCTGGACAACATAAATAAGCATATGAAGAAGGTGGAAAGAAGAAAGGAGACCAGCGAAGGACACTGGGACCCGAGGAATGACATAGTCACGTGTTTGTTGAATCTTCCTTTTGTTTCATCTGTCCCAGACTTGTAGCTGAAGAATCTGACAATTCAGAAACACCATTAGGTACAGGCCAAATAAATAAATAAATAAATAAAACCCAAACCAAATCCTTAATAAAAAAACTGTTCTCTGTAGTCAAAGGATCAGGAAGGAGGTAGCCCTAATAAGACAGCAACTTTTAATGTAATAGCTGCTCTACTCTAGCCAAGCACTTGAGAAAAACAGTGACTCCGTTCCCATCCATGCCCGCAAAGACCAAGAGGTGTGCCTAGCCTTCCATTTTTGCCAGGCTGCGATGGGGTATAGGGTAATCCTGGGCTGGCAGTGCTGGAGAAGTTCAAGTGGAGATTTTGTCCCTGCTGGGTGGTGATAAGGACCCTCTTCTCCTCTGCAGTGGAGGCTGTGTGGGGAACCTAGACTTACATTTCTAATGGAAATCATGAAGTGCGTCTTCACCTCTGCTGGGTGCTGCCACAGAAGGCCTACTGGACAGTTAATGTTCTGACCCCCGCCCGTCTGAAATAAGATCACGCACTCCCTGGTGTCAGTGGAGGTCAAGTGGGAGTCAGTAATGAGCCACTTTTACCCCTTCCAGACAGAGCGATGTCAGTGGAATTTTACTGGGAAAATAGAACTCCCCCCCCCCATCCAAAAGGGATGGGGAGCCCCCGTCAGTCATCAGCAAAGGTCAGGTGGGAAACCTGGATTCTGTCCCCACGTGACAGCAATGATATGGTGGCTCCCTTCCCTTACCAGAGCACTGGTGGAAAAAGCCAGCTGAAACAGATGCAAATAAGCTCCAGAGTGTCATGGTTATGACATGGTTATGACATACCCAACATACGTCTAGGTTTCGACAGAAACTAAAATCATCTGGTCCTTCCAGAAACTGGAAGGACCTTCAAAGTGAATGAAAACAGGCGATTGATAGATGCCAACACGGAGATGGTAGAGATACTAAGATGACGTGACAGAGATTTTAAAGCAGCCGTCAAAAAAACACTTCAACAATTACAGAAACCTATGGAGTAATGAAAAAAACAAAGTTTGAGCAAAGAAATAGCAATAATTATATGACAAGTAGATTTTCTAAATATACGTTGGTAAATATACCAATGAAGAGAGATCAGTAGGGTGACTTAAATTAAGCCACGTCCCAAGTCTATGTTGTCCGTAAGAAACTCAATATAATGGTATAGTTTGGTGAGAGTAAAAGACAGAAATATGTATCATTAATCAGAGGAAAGCCGGCGTGGCTAGGGTACTCTCAGCAGAGCAAACCTCGGGACAAGGAAACTTAGGAGACTTAGGAGGACACGTTAGGTCCTCTCGTCCTCATAGTGTTGCTGGCTCATTTGATCCTAGACTCTGGGGGTGTCTGGGGGCTCAGTGGTTGAGCTCCTGCCTTCGGCTCAGGGCGTGACCCCGGGGCCCTGGGATCGAGTCCCCCATCGGGTTCCCCACAGGGAGCCTGCTTCTCATCCCTCTACCTGTGTCTCTGCCTCTCTGTGTGTGTGTGTGTGTCTCTCATGAATAAATAAATATAAATCTTTAAAAAAAATAATACTAGACTCTGAGAGGACATCAAGGGGCCCATTTGCCTGAGTGAATCTGGGTTCATCTCTTGAGGCATCTTCAGGCCCTGGGCTCCTGCAGTCAGGGCAGTTGACCCCCTCCTGGGATACAGTACCTTCCCCAGCTTGCCTCCTTGCTCCCTGGAACCCCAGCCACCAGACGCATCCCGTTCGAGGGCTGTTCCCACCTGGTGTACCCAGCCTCATAGCCTGGATCCAGGAATGCTGTGCTGGAATCAGAAAGCCTTGTTCTTTCCATCAGTAACTTGCCTTCCATCAGTGCAACCTTCAATGAGTAGCTTGTCATTTCTGAGTCTTAGTTTCCAAATTTGTGAAAAAAAAAAAAAAAAAAAAGAAAATGGTTTTAAATAAGGCATCAGAAAGTTTCTTCAGAGGGAGTCCTATGAAGTCTTTCATGCAAGAGAGAAAATTTGCAGTTGGAGGAACCCCAGCCCTTGCCCTGTAGGGACCCTGCGGGGCGTGGGCCATTTGATGCCTGTCTTCCTAGATGGACTTCTTTGCAGCCCTGTGCCCTCAGCAATGCTTCACGGCACCTTCTTTTCATAGTATTTCCAGAAACACCCAGGGTTCTTCTCAGGGATTTTTTTTTTTTCTCTGCTCCCCTATTCTTCCCCACGTTGGCCAAAAAACACTGGGAAACTCCAAAGAGTGACTCTCTCCTCTCCCGGATTTCTCCTCTCCCTGATACTACTGAATGACAGGTTAGCTGTTACTTCTCAGGGTTGTGCCAAGATGCGCCTTCGTCCTTGCTGAGAGGTGTGGTTGGCGTTCTCACGGCACGGTCTTGTTCTGTGACTGACGGTGTCCTGGGGAGACTGGTGCTGTCTGTGCGTTGGTGCCTAGGGTGGACAGTGGCTGGAAAACCACCCTCTTCGAGCTCTAGCAGGTAGGGGTCGGAAGCCCGCACTGCTCCTGCAGGTGGGAGGGATCACGGGCCACGAGATGAAGGCAACCTTCACCAGGGGGCTTCCCTGAGCACCCTTCACCGAGGGGTAGGTCACTGCTCCTGTCCGTGCTCACAGGGGCCGGAACTTCTCCATCGGAGCCTGTGGTAGGCTCTGTTGTTACCGGTCACCTCCCCCACGGGATCGGGAGCCTGGCGAAGGCAGGAACAATGTCTTATTCCTCTTATTGTCCCTTCTTTCCAGCACAGGATCTGGCTCCGAGCGGGAGACCCACAGGGGCTTGAGTTGAGATGCACTGACTCCATCTGCAGCTTCTTCCCAGCCTCAATTAGCAGATGGTAAACTTCCTCTCCAGGTGGTTCTTGACCTAACAGGTGCACACGTGGAAGGCCCTCCCCTTTGCAGAGCATTTGCATGTCTGATTTATTATTAACAGGAAGCGGTGAGTCTGGAGCAGATCCAGAGAACAGTCAGAGACATGAGTAAAGAGTCACCAGCTCCTGGGAGGAAGGTTTAAAGTAAATACAGTCCTATA
The DNA here is from genome assembly GCF_048164855.1 of Canis lupus baileyi. Lineage (NCBI taxonomy): Eukaryota > Metazoa > Chordata > Mammalia > Carnivora > Canidae > Canis > Canis lupus. Next base: position 5,691,786 of record NC_132840.1, on the reverse strand, counting down.
GTCTGGGGGAGAAAAAAATAGGCCATAATATATGAAGTGTCAAGCCTGTGAGGAGTCTTTGGGAAAAAAAAAGGTAGATCTCCCTCCCTCCCTCCCTCTCCCTCCCCCTCTGCTATCCTTTCTCCCTCCCGCCTGCCTGCCTGGAGCAAATATTGATCGAGGCCCTACCAGGGCTCGGAGCTCTGTTAGGGGATGGGAAGGGGAAAGAAGTTTATAATGCAGATTCTATGCCTTCCAGACACTTACAATATGGTAGGAGACAGAAAATGAATAGCTGTAATAAAAAAAAAAAATCCAGATTAGGTTGTAGGAGAGGTCAGGGGAGGAAGCCGAGATGGCTTCTAGCTTGGCTATTTGAAGAAAGCTACAGGAAGGCAGAGGTGAACTCGAGCTGGAACTGAGGGAGGACTTGAATCAAAAAAGGGAAATCATTCGGAGCGCAGACTTCATCCAGGCAGCTCTGGAGCCAGCGAGCCGGGGCCCTGGTGAAATCCCCTCACGTCTCTGAGCCTGAACCTCCTCCCCCGTGAAACTGGTTAGGACGTTCTCGGGGAGCTGCGCTTACCCCCTGGGTTATTCCCATCGGCACACACGTGTGTTCTCACACCTCCCATGAAAACAAAACACGAGCCTCCCCTTGAACCACAGTCCCCTTTCCTTAGAACAATCCGCTCCGCTCCTCGGTTTGTCTCCTGGTCTCTGTCCCCCGCTCCCATCCCTCCCGGCACCAGCTGCATCAGGCCGTTGTCCCTTTCATCCGCCGTGACTACCCGAGCCACAGCCACCCGCCCCTGCAAGACGCCAAGCCCCAAGCTCAGGCCTGTGTCCAAGTCCTGCTGCGCATCGTGGACCCGAGGGACCCGCTGCGCTCCCCGCACCAGGGCCCGGACGCCCGCCGGTTCCTCCCGGGCCCGGCTGGATCCTGGAGCCTCTCGGCCTTGCCTCTCCTTTCCCTGCCCCGCCAGCGCCCGGAGCTCCCCGGCGACCCCTGATCTCGCGGTTGCCGGTCTTAGTGGTGGCACTTGGTGTCCCCGATCTGCCCTGAGCTCCAGGCCCAGGCCGTCAGCTGCCCCCGGGACATCCCGTGTCGGGGTCTCAGGAGCATCCGAGTCCCTACGTGTCCCCAACTAAAGCCCCGTCCTCCTCGCCGGCTCGGCTCAGCTTTGGATAAATCCATCTTTTGTGTTGAGGACGAGGCGACGACTTCACAGCCTCTTGCCTCCCCCACGTGAAGTCCACGCCAGCGTCATGGGCTCTGCAGCCAGAGTGGGACCCCCGGGGGGCTCAGCGGTTGGGCGCCTGCCTTCAGCCCGGGGCCTGGTCCCGCGGTCCTGGGATCGAGTCCCGCGCCGGGCTCCCTGCGTGGGGCCTGCTTCTCCCGCGGCCTGTGTCCCTGACTCTCTCCCTGTGTCTCTCATGAATAAATACATAAAATATCAAACAAAAATACAGCCAGAGTGTGGCCACTTCTCAGCACCGCCACTGCTCCGCCCTGGCCCAAGCTACCACCTTTCCTCGTGTGGACAGTGGGACGGTTTCCTGAACGCCACCTGCCACCGCAACCACCTCGGTCCCCAGCCCTCGGTCACATCGTGTGCCAGCACATTGTTCTTTGGCCCCAGCCCTCCCCTGGCTTCTCTCTCAGTCCCTCAGAGTAAAAGCCAAAGTCTTGCCATGGCTGATGGACCCACTGTCTGTGCCCCTTCCCTCCTCCTTCCTCTCACCTTCCCCGTCACCTTCTTGCTCCGTCGCCGCCACGCAGACCCCTTTGGAGTTCCTCGGATCCGCCCAGCAACCGCTGAGCCACCCAGGTGCCTGGACGGGGTCGTTTAAAAGAAATTTATTTCTCACGGTTCCGTTTCTGTTTCCTGGCTTGGAGACAGCTCTCTTCTCCCTAAGTCCTCACGTGGCCTTCTCTCTGTGTTTACATGGAGAGAGAGGGGAACATCTCCCCTTCTCTTTTTATAAGGCCACCAATATCCCATTGGGGCCACATCCTTGTTACTCCATTTAACCTTAATAATCTACTAAAGGTCCTGTTTCTCCATGGGGATAGAAGTCACACCGGGGATTAGGCTTTTAACATATGAATTATATGTATATTATAACTATATATATAAATATATATATGTACACTTACTATATAAAATTCTATCTAAATTTTCTGTTATTTATACACTTTCCCTGAATCATTGTCCCCTCTTAGAAGAAAGCTGGTCTGTTTCATTCCCTGCTATTTCATGAGCATTTAAGCAAATGCCCCTAACACGTTGGGACATTACATATTACTGGTGATTTTTGCTTTTGCTTTATGTAGGTAAGTGCCATGGTTTTTTGTTTTTGTTTTTTTGTTTCTTTGTTTTGTTTTGTTTTGTTTTGTTTTTTTTGTAAGTGCCATGTTTAACGGCACTTGCTTACATACATGACTTAATAAATGCCTGGCATGTGAGAGGTTCACAGAATGTCCTAATTATTAGACGGTGAAAGGGAAGGACTCTGTAAGGGGAAGGGCCAGCCGGGGCCGATTCACAGAATCCTGGAATTGGGATCTAGAGCTTAGGTATAGGAAACAGCAGGCAGCTCTGTGGACTCTGAACACGCTGTGCTAAGTCACGCCGTGAGGTCTGTAGCATCACCCATAGGTGTTAGGTCCTCGATGGCCCTTGGGAGCCATTTAGTATTTTCAAGCAGAAGCGTGGCTTGGCTAGAGCTGGGTTTGGTTCCAATAATCAAATTTGTTATGCGAGGTGGACTGGGGGAAGGTGATCCTCAAGGCAGAGAACTCCAAAGGTAAAGCCTCATGCGTTTGGTAGATTTGACCAATTGAATTTCTAGCATTATACGAGCTTCCACTCACTGCGTGTCTTTTATATTTTATTTCAAAAATATGTTTTCACTTAAAAGCAATATTTTAAGAAAATCTTTTTCCGTTTGAGTTATGTAATAGCTAACCAACTTATGACTGAGGATCTCATTAAGAGGATTTCTTGCATTCTCTCCGGATGCAGTCTGGGTTGTGTTCATATCTCAGAATGATCCTTGTCTTATAAACTACTGAATATTCTCAGAAGTCCAGTGATTTTTCTCTCTCTTTATTTGTGGAGAGATGGTCTGTGTGCCCGTTGTTGGGAGACGATTGAGTTCTGGCAGAGTTTGGTTGGGCCCCTTGTTTGAATACTTAGGTCCCAGAAAAAATGGAAAGCTACATATCTTGAGGGTTGATTTTGACTTGCACGGGGACCGTCTGTGCTGTGGTGAGACCAGCAGCAGCTTGGGCTGGAGGTGGTGGTGGCTTTCCCAGGTTTGTGAGGGTGGCCTGGAGCTCCGTTCTCCTCTCCTGTCCCTTCCGCTCTCGACAGACGCCTCCCCACCGTCCCCCGTATGTCCCCCCTTACCCTGGAGCTCCCTCTGGGTCAGGAGGCCCGACCCTTCCCAGCCATGCCGTGGCTTCTATTTATCCTCCCTCTATTTACCTGAACCTGTCTCTCTGATTTTCACATTCTGAGCACTTACGTCAACGTCACTTTTCCTAAGTAGGCATTGACCTCCTGGACTCATTTATTCTTCTGTGTCAGTATTTTCCATAACTGTGGTGTGAATCAGAATCACCAGGGACAGACCTGCATCTTCCTCACCTTCAGCATGAAAACTTAAAATCCCTGTGTTTAATCCTGTCGCCAGGATTTCTTACAGAAATGGCGCTTCGTTTTGGCTCACTCAGGTACTGTTGCCTGTATTGTTTAGGTATTATTTATTCTAATGATATGTATGTATAGGTATTCTGATTTTCTACATATTCTAATTAGATATTTATTGGTCATTTCATAAGTCATTTTAAGGGTGAAGAATTAAATATATTTTTTAAAGATTTTATTTATTTGAGAGAGAGAAAGAGAGCGAGCATGAGCAGGGAGGGAGGGTATCGCGGGAGAGGGAGAAGCAGACACCCCGCTGAGCAGGGAGCCCGGCCTGGGGCTCGATCCCAGGACATAGAGATCATGATCTGGGCTGAAGGCAGACTCTTGACCATCTGAGACACCCAGGTGCCCCCCATTTAAAATCTTGTGAAACATTGCAACACTTGCCATCCTTAGATGAAATAGGGTTTTTGAAAAATTTTTGTAAGTTTTTATTAGGACAATAAAACCACATTGCAGAAAGCTTGGAAAATAGGGAGAAAAACATAATTTCCCCAATTTGATGCAACGACTCTGTTTGTGTCGCTATGGTCCCCTTGGGCCTCTGCACGGAAGTATTCATAAACATGAGCAGCATCAGCGTTCGTGTTCACACCATTTGGCATGATGTATGGTTAGAGAGAAGAGGCCAGGAGCACAGACGCTGCTCTGGGCCTCCTCCTCCTCACAGCGCAGAGCCCACTGGACTTGGGGAGAGGCCCAGTGACAAGGGGCCCAGAGCAGGCTCCCAGACGCCCCCAGGCAAGCCGGTGCCCAGTCACCCCAGGACCGGGCTCCAGCTCAGCAAAGTCTCCAGCATCCCTGGAGCCGGTGTGCACCCTGTGCTTCTCTTCAGTGCAGCCTGTATTTGTTGTCACCCGCCATGTGCCCATGGATGGACAAGACTCTGCCGCTGTCCTGGAGCTCCCAGGCTCAGAGGGGCGCAGACACATGAACAGTGATTACCACCCCGAGGAACACCCATCACTCCGGAGGGTGATGCACAGGGGACCCGGAGAGCCGGAGCACGGCTGCTGGCTGACCAGGCCACAAGGGGGAGATGGAAGCTACAGGCAGGTGGGCAGTGCAGGCTGCGTGTGGGCGCAGGCCCATGTGGGGGTCCTGCTGACCCCCGCTTGTTCCCAGTGAACCGGAGGACTTTCCAAAAATAGAATCTTGAACCTCCGACGTGTGCAGGATGTCATTATTGGGCACCGTCCCCCCTCTGCAGGGAATGATGTAATTCCTTTTTATTTCATTATAATTTCATTGGAATTCTGAAATATTTAAAGTACACAGAAATTGACAGGACATGATAAAAAAGAAAAACTCCTACACACATATGCACCAGACAGATTTAAACAAAGACATTATCTTGCCACATTGGGTTTGTATTTTCTTTAAAGGAAATAAAACATCACACTGTGAAGTCATCTTTGTAACCCTTGTGGATCACACTTCCATCCCTCTCTCCTTACCTAGAGGCAATCACTATTTTGAAATTGCTGTGTGTTTATCCTGTCTGTGTTTTTGCACTACCTCGGTATGTGGTGCCTGCTTTAAAGTATATGTGTGTGTGTGTATCCTATCATCTATCTATCTATCTATCTATCTATCTATCTATCTATCTATCTATCATCTATCTGTCTATCCTCCCATCCATCCATCCATCCATCCATCCATCCATCCATCCATCATTTCTCTTACCTACCTGTCCACCCACCCACCCACCTATCCATCTATCATATGATGCATGCATTTCGCAACTTACTTTCCCCACCCCCATCTCTCAATATTAAGGTTTTGAGGTTTTACCCATATAGATCATGTGGAATCTGCTTGTTTTGTTCGAACTGCTGTCTGGTGTATTCTATTGTTTGAAAATACTATGATGCATCCATTCTCCTTCGAATGGACACTTGAGTTGCTACCGAGAACACCCTTCCCTATATCTCCTTCCACATTTGCATGAGAACTTTCCTCGGTCGTGTTTCAGAGGCAGATTACCTGGGGCTTTGGAAGCTGGGAGTTTTGTTTGAAGTTTCATTACGTATTTCCAAATTGCTCTCCTAAGACTTTGTACACGGTTTCACTCAAATCAGCAGCATATAACAGACCTCTTTTCCAACATTCGCATTATCACACGTAGCAACTTGCTGAAAATTTTCTGAGTATGAAACAGTATCTCAATGTGGTTCTTTTTCTACCTTTCTGATTAATAGACAAGATTATTATGTTTTCATATGTTAACATGTATAAGTTCTTTATATTTTCTGCATCCTAGCCCTTTGTTGCTGAGATGTATTGAAAGTATTTTTTTTTCCCAGAGAAATCTCTAGTTTATCATTTAATACTGTTTTCAGCGACTTCTCTCTTACGGATATTTGTGAATCTTTCCTTTGGTGGTGTTGTGCATTTATATTTTAAGGAATCCTCCCCACTGTGGGGCCATAAATATATTCTCCAGTATTTTCCTGCAGAAGATTTAAGGTTTTATTTCTACATTTAAATCCCTAACTCAAGTGGAGTAAAAAAAAAAAAAAATCAAAACTTTTTTTTTAATTGTGAAAAGTTCATGAAATTAGATTGTACAGCTTAATTATTGTAAAGGAAACACAATCTAACCATGGTTTAGGTCAGGAAGTAGAACCTCAGGGCCAGAAAAACCCTTCACCAGCCCCCCTGTCAATTATACCTCCTTCACCTCATCCAAATGAGTCACTGTCCTGTGATTGCGATTATACTGTTGCTCCTCATTAGCCTTTCATGATCTAAATGTGCATCTTTAAACTCCACGGTTTGGCTTGTATTTTAAAAACTACATCTAAAAAAAATAATAAAAAATAAAAACTACATCTAAATGGAATAACACAGCATGGAATCTTTCACACCTGGCTTCTTTCCCTCAATATCCAGGTGGCGAGATTAGTCCACGTGCGATATGCTGTAGTTGGGGCGTTTTCCCGATGGTGTGCTATGCCACTGGGTACATACACCACCGTGCCCTATCCTTTCTCCTCTTTTTGGACATTTAGATTCTTTCCAGCGTGGGACATGGTTTCAGACAGGGGATCGGGCAGTTTCATTCTCTCCCCGATGGGGTATCCGGTTCTCCCTCAACCATGAATCGAAACGGTTGTCCTTTCCCCAGTACTCTGTGGTAGCATCTTTGTCATAAATCAAGCATCTGTTTACACAGGGGCCCTTTCCTAGTTTTTGTTTCGTGACACTGGTCTGTTCTTGTGTCAATACCACGCTGCCTTCATTAGTTAAGCTTGCAATCAGTCTTCTTGAGACCCAGCAGAGTAAGTTCTACCTTTTATTCCTCTTCCAAAGTATCTTCCATCTTCCTGGATCTTCATATTCCCAGTTTATAATTAACTTATCAAGACACATAAGCACACGCACACTTACACACACATACACACACACACCCGTTTGGGGTTTCTGATTGGAAACCATCTGGATTTAATTTCGCGTGTGAAAAAAAAAATAATTTCGTGTGTGTAGTGAAGTTGATATCTAATTTTATTTGATTCTGATTTTATCCTTGTAGGGATGGCCGGTTGTCCCAGCCTCATATACTGGCTGCCGTCCCTTCCCACTGGCGTACTAATATAGCCACACTGCATTTTTGTGACTTTTGTTGGTGATTTTGCTGTGTGAATGGCTCCCACACATAGTGCCGAAGTCTAGTATTCCTGAGTTCAGAAGGCTGTGATGTGCTTTATGGGGAAAATAGGCATATTTTAGTATGTAATGTAGATTAGCTTCCTCCAGATGGGAAATTTTAGTGCTATTGGTCATGAGTTCAATGTTTGTGAATCAACAATACACCTATTAAATAAGGTATTTAAACAGACACACACAGAAAACAAGGTTACGGATTGATCAGTTGATGAAAACGTCGTGACCAGAGGCTGGCAGGAATTTAACTGTGCATATCCCCTGGAACCAATGCCTCAGTATTTGCTAATTCAGTGTTCATTGACTTTATAAAACATAAACATAGTCACAAAACATAACCATTGGGAATGATGGAAGCTGACCGTATTTGACCCGCATGCCTTTTCCCATCCCTTTACTTTCAAATTTTCTCAGTGACTCAGAAAAGTGTATTTGCTAGATCTTTTTTTCCAACTGAATCTGAGAACATCTGCCTTTTTATTTTATTTTCTAGATTTGTTTATTTACTTTAGAGAGAGAGTGTGTACATGAGAGCATGGGCAGGAGAGAGAAGGAGAGAGAGCATCTCCGACAGATTCCCTGCGGAGAGTGGAGCCCCACAGGCTCAGTCTCAGGACCCTGCGATCAGGACCTGAGCCGAAATCAAGAGCCTGATGCTGAGCCAACTAAGCCGCCTGGGCGCCCGGACACATCTGCCTTTTTAAACAATAATAAATCTGTTCCTGAGCACTGATATGTAATTACTTTTTTCCACCATTTTATTTTGTATTTTACATCTATCCTGCTTTTTTTTTTTTTCCCTCTCTTCTCCTGGTTTTTACCAAATTGCTCAAATTCTCTTTATTTGTTTTTATCCTTTGGGTTTTTATTCTTTTGGAGGATCCAGTCCCCTTAAATGTTTAGTATGTGTGCTTGCTCAACAAGGGTTAAAACTAACTGGTATTCCTTTCCTTTCCTTCCAAAATATGAGAATCTCAAAATGGTTTCCCTTCTGAAAAGTTGAAATCATACTGTAGCTGTGGTGCAATAACGTTGTCCCTCAGGTTGAGCGGCCTTGCTGGCTTTAAGCAGGTCTCAATCGCCAGTTACTAAGAATGGGCACGGGGGTTGGGTTAGAGTGGGGGTTTTCTCTGTCCTGCCTGCCCCTCACACTGAAATTCGAAGCCTGACACCACTGCAAGGCCTTTGCAGTATCCCGCTGGGGAGACAAAGGAGGTTAGCCTCTCTGTCACTGTCCCCCGTTGAACACGATGCCGAGAGATCGTTGATCCTCTGATGGTTTCCATATCAGTTAAGGGTCTTGTTGTGTAGGGACTTTGAACCTGGAACATTTCTAACAATTATTTAAATGTGAAACAGGAAGAAAAAATTGTGGCCGTTAAACCTGGGAGTCATGTTGGCCCTTCGCTTCAGACCAATGTTGTCATCTAGAAATAATTGATCATTGCTACCGAATGTAGGGCTTTCTTTCCCCTTCTCACTGCAGAACATTTGTTATATTGGCTTTTGAACCCCTGCTAGATACTGTCTGATTTAGGGCCAAGGCCAGCTCCCTCGTCTTCAAGGGTGGCTCGTGTCAGTTGGGTGTCTGCTTTGTGCCAGACCTAGGGCTCATGGATCTTACATTTCCTGGCTTACTTAAGAGCATGAATGCAGTAGTCCTTTAGGGAAATTCATTGTTTGCATTTTGTAGATTAGGAAACAGAAGCCCAGTGGGGTCCAAGGCCATGAACTAGAGAGACATTGGCAGGGGATCAGTTCCTAGTCCTGTGCAATTTATCCTATTGAGCAGGGGTTTTACTCTTGAGGGTCTCAGGATGCCCTGAGCAGCTTGTGAATCTGCATCTTCCCGGACTGACCTCAACCTCCACACTTACGTGGTACCCGGAAATATGCATGCTTAACAAGCTCTCTAGGCCATGTGGAAAACAGGTCTCAGGAAACCAAAGACCTTGAAAACTCTCCTGAAGAATGGAGCCAAGAGAGGCTCCAAGGTCACTCCAGATGGACCACGACCCCTAAGAGCTATCCCTGGATACTGTAATGAAGTCTGCCCCCTGCCCCCGCCCCAGTCTCCCCATTTTCATCTCTGCCCTGGTCCTGCCAGGGTTGCCGTGCCTCACTTCTGCCTCTGGACCTCATGCCTCCCTGATGTGAGATCCCTCCTGGAGGGGGATGCTGAGCCTGGGCTTGAGGAATGAACGGGCCCAGGAGGAGAGTGTTCAGACCTGGGGAGTGAGGGAGCAGGAAGATGAGTCACTGTGAGGTTGGGGGGTGGGTCCTTTGTTCTGAGAAGCTGGAGCAGGGGGCGTTGTGTGGAACCAGGGATGTTTTGTCCTTCCCTTCCTCCTGGACCAGCAAGAGACCAAGCCCGTTCTCCTTACCTTGAACAAAGACTGAATTTTCTCCCCATCATGTTTTAGAGACAACGAGACGGAGAGAGGGCAAGAAAAATTCACAGAACACATAGAAGCAGATGGGCTGGCAGAGAGCAGATGTTTTGCTCTAAGATAACTCCCATCTGGCTCAAAACAGCTGGTGCTTCCAGAGCCACCCTGTCCCCTTCCTCCACCAGCTAGCTCCGTTCTCTCTCCCACTCTTCATTTGCCCCTTCTCAGCTCCGTGGGCAGTGGCCTGGGGGCCCATCCAGCATTCAGAATAATTCAGTCACCCAGAGCTGTTGGGTCCTCGTAGATCCAGCCTCAATTGCTCCAGCCTCGCAGGCTCAGGCTACGCGCAGGACTTGCTCTTGGACACTGGTGGTTGGGGCTGGAGGCGGCACAGACCCTGACTCCCCGTCCCCGCGCTGGTTCCCATGGTTCACACTCAGAATGACCCGAGGCTGAATGGAACCCAAGTCTGTCTTCACTATGGAAAGGGAGTGGGCAAGTGTAGTGAAGATGGGCGGCCGAGCGGAGAGGGATTAATTCAGCCTGGGATGTGGGGGAGATGAAGGAAACCACCTATGCCAGGCTCTGCTGCAGCTTCTGGGAAGCCTGGTGCTGGCTGGTTTTCCAAAGCAGACAGGAATTTCACCGTGTCTCCTTTGCTTTAGCACTCACTGTTTTTTAGAGATTTAAAACCCATTAGGGAATGGCTTAAGAAGTTAATAACCTGTTACCATTCTGGAGAATTACATTTGATGTTGTTTATAGCTATTCGGCTTATGAAAATAAATACATTAAGATTGGGAGCCAATTCTTATTCATGCCACTTATTGAAGGCAGATCATCCAATTATAAGCAAATATCATTAATCTTAAACCCACGTGGGGAGAATTTCATTTTTTTAAAAAACTAATTGTACTTGCGGGATTGTATTTTTTTAAACTAGAACCTGAAAAAAAAAAAGTGCAGTAATACAATAAACTTTGCATCTCTGGTACAGAATTCGATTTGTGTGGGAAAAACAAATTAACTGTGAAATGTAACCAGGAAAAGTAATGTTGATTACAAGGAACACATAATTAGGGCAGCTCGGATATGCACCGGGTTCCTCTCTGTTCCAGGAAGCCTGAGCACTAGTGAATAGGTATTCAATTTGGTTTTAATTATCATGCTAGTGTCGGTCATAATTTCCATAAACGACTCTTAAGCCACAAGAATGGATACTAGAGTTGGAAGACTTTTCTTTTCTTTTTTTTTTTTTTCTTTTTAAATATTTGAACATTTATTCCCCAAATATCAGGGCAGTTTGTGTGGGTAGAAAAAAAATATCATACAGAGATGGTCATTTCCCTACATGATAATTTCAGATTCTTTCTAAAGCCAGGTCATCTGCTTCAGTTCATTGGCTACAGATTATTCATTCACCATTTATTAGAAACACTTCCTTGGCTGTGAGTATGTGAGGAACTCGGGAATTTAGAAGTCTTCATCTTGGCATTAAAATTAAGCAAGGGAGATACACATGAAAACTGTTGTTTGTTTTTTTTTTTTAAACAGAATTACCCTGTCCTGAGATAGATGACAATCGTGTATATGAAGGTCATTGGTGCTGTAAGGTAATAGGAACACACAGAAGAGGGAGAGTGAGCATCTTCAGGGGTGAGGGCACGGAAAGGGGAACTTTGCGTTGGGTTTTGATGGATAAATAGGAGTTCACTAGAGGGAGAAGGGAGAAATGGCTTGAGTCGAAAGAGGGTGTAAGGCACTGGGGGGACAGAGTGAGGCTCAGGAGGCTGGAGAACAGGGTTAGCAGGAGATCTTGCCGGCTCCTTCATCCCTCGATTGCCTCCTCTGTTCCCCGTTACGTTTTCTCATCTTGAGCAGAAGCCTCAGCACAGCTCTCCCTTCTTCTACTCTTCCCTTCTCCCACCTGCCTTCCATGTTGCAGCCAAGGGGGGCTTTTTTTTTTAAGATTTTATTTATTTATTCTTGAGAGACACACACAGAGAGAGGCAGAAACATAGGCAGAGGGAGAAGCAGGCTCTGATGCAGGACTCAGGACTCGATCCAGGGACTCTAGGATCATGCCCTGGGCTGAAGGAATAGGCTCAACTCCTGAGCCACACAGGAGTCCCCAAGGGGGTCTTTTTGAAATGCAAATCTTATGTCATTCCCCTTTGCCCTGGGGATAAAGTGCAAACCTGCTGGCCTCCACCAACCTCTCAGACCTCGGGTCTGTCCATCGCCTTCTCTCTCCCTAAGCTCCCACCTCTTTGTCCTTAAACCTGCCAGTCTCGTTTTCTCCTCGGAGCCCACTGCCCGGCAAACTCATCATTGTCTAAAATAAGGAGCTCCCCCTTCCTTCTCCCATCCTTCTCCTGCCTATTATCTGAGTCCATTGTTTTCTTTTTTTTCTTTTCTTTTCTTTTCTTTTCTTTTCTTTTCTTTTCTTTTCTTTTCTTTTCTTTTCTTTTCTTTCTTTTCTTTTCTTCTTTTTTCTTTTTCTTTTCTTTCTTTTCTTTTTTTCTCTTTCTTTCTTCCTTTTTCCTTCCTTCCTTCCTTCCTTCCTTCCTTCCTTCCTTCCTTCCTTCCTTCCTCTCTCTCTCTCTCTCTTCTTTCTTTCTTTCTCTCTTTCTTTTTCTTTCTTTCTTTCTTTCTTTCTTTCTTTCTTTCTTTCTTTCTTTCTTTCTTTCTTTCTTTCTTTCTTTCTTTCTTTTTCTTCTTTCTTCTTCTTTCTTTCCTTTCACAGCCAGTATAGCATCTGTGATTTTTTTCTTGCATTTGGATCCATGTGGTTTTGGTCTGTCCTCCTCCTTAGGGCCCAAGCCCCACCGCCGGAGGGAAGAGTGCTTGGTCTTGCCTGCATCTGTGCACCCAGTGCCTGGCGCTGTGACAGGCCCTCCTAGAGGCCTGAAAAATTGCTACTTGAGAAAAGAGATGAGGGGCTAGGCTCCAGAGGGCCTTGTGTGCCAGGCCCTAAGCTCTCGACCTTATCCTGGGAACAGCAGGAAGCCCACAGAGAGACTTAACCAGGCCTACCACGAGCAGGCTGAGGGTCGGCCTGACACAGAAACTTAAGCGTAAAATATTTTTAGGCATTTTACGCATGCCATGACTTCGCTGGCATCCCTTCGTGGCAATGTGATGATGGGAACAGCAAGCGAGTGGAACGTGAAGCCATCCTGCAGGGCCCTGGGGGCTGGAGAGGGGCACGAGTGGGGAGCAAGGCCCTGGGCCACCCACCCCCACCCCCACCCACCCTGAGGGGTGACTTCTGGTTGCCCACCCCCCCCGCCCCCTTGGCCAGCACCCCGATTGCTCTTTCAGTCCAGCCCGTGTGGCCCGCAATGCCTCATGACGCGCGCAGGTTGATCCCTTGCCTCAGTCCTCAAGGCCTGGGGCAGCCTGTCTGCAGCCCTACCCGCCTGAACGTGCCTTCCGGTCCTCATCCTGCAGGGACGCGTCCCCTCCTGCTCCCTTTCGTGGCCTCACCCCCGCTTTCCTTGCTCCACCTGCCATCAGGTGTATCTCATCACCTTGCTTCGTTCCTGCTTTTTTCCCAGCCTGCAGCGGCCCCACCTCTACTGTCCCAATTCTCTGCATCCTTCAGAGCCCAGGCAGGAGGCACAGGAAGCCTCTAGGAAGCCTCCAGAACTTTCCAGAAACAACAGGGCAGAGGGCAGCGTTCCCAGGATTGCCTGGTGGTAAGATTCACTGAGCAGATGCCGGATGGGGACGGGCTGCATTTGCCAGGTGAAGAGAGAGGAATTTCACCCAGAGAGAGGTGTGCGCATCGGAGGACATGGGTGGCGATTCTAGATGACGCCAATGCCCACTCCAGTTTGGGGCCTATGGCCTGGAGTAGCACGCTGTTGAGAGGCCGAGGGGGGTTTACCCTCTCCACGTATCCACACAGAGCAGCGACCTGTTGGGGCTCAGGCCACACCCGGCTCCTGTTCTGAGTCTTGCTGGATGTCCTTCCCCACTTGTGCACGTTTGTCCCACCCACAGCCACAGCCCTCCGATCATGGGGCTCCCCCAGAAAAGCCCTAAACACAGAGAAGCCACCCTTGGTTTGTGTACGTCCAGTGCATTCTGGGTCTGTTGGCCAGAGAGACCTCGCCAAGGCTGGCTTCGTAACTGTGTCCAGCAGCCAACAGAAGGAGGCTGGCCACAGCCTTGCCTCACTGATGCCCAGCGGCCTGAGCGTCCGTCTCCATCCGCCCTTTCCCCACTTTGCGCCTCATTTCCACAATGTCCCTGCCCATCCAGTGTCTTTTCTCTAGTCTTGCCTCTTGTCTATGGTCTGGCATCGATCCCTCACCCCCAAATCTTGATTTGAGTCTCTGGTTCTAACCTTTGGCTTTGACCTTCGAGATCCTAGGTTCTCTAGAGTAATTCTCTCTGCTTTCCCCGCCCTGCATACCATCCATTGATCGGTGGCAGGCATAGACTCTGGGTTTGCCTCGGCTCAGCGAGGGCACTCGCCCTGCGTCAGCGTAGGCCTCCCTATTGCTCGCTGAACCAGAGCCTATTAGTCCGGCTTTCAAGGCTCTTCCTTCTTGCTCTGACCTCCCACTAATCTAAGCCATCCTCGCCCCTGTGCCCCTCCGTATTGCTATCCTTGAGCACACCATGAACTTGGCAGGTCTTTGCCTTACTCTGGTAGTCCAGGGCTTTTTAGGGAGCCTCCCTTCGAGTTCAGATTGTACAACCGGACCTGGGTTCACAGCAGGACTATTAGCATCTGTGTGACCTTGGGCATATCTGTAAATCACACTGAACCTCAACAGACTTATTTGAAAATGAGAACACTACCCCCACTTTGTTGTAGTAGGGTTGCGGGTGTCACAGGGCCTGGTACCTGCCTGCCCCCCCACCCCGCCCCGCTGCCCCGCAGTGGCATGACAGCATGTGGCTCCTTCTCCGCCCCATCACAGGCTTGCTGATGGTTGAGGGCTGTTTATGGGGCTTTGGCCAAGATGTAGACATGATTCTCCCTGAGAGTCCGTGAGGCCAAGGCTCAGAGGGTAGAAGCTGCCCCTTGGCAGGAGTCTCCTGCTCTGGCCACCCGGGGGCTGCTGACCTGGGGACGATGCATTCTGGTGGTCCTGGGGCTCTCATTGCCTCCGCTCCTGTCATATGTTGCAATTCCAGCTTCAGAATTTCTCCCAACACTGCCCAGGGAGCTGTCACCTAGTGCCCCCCTGGGCCGAGCCAGCGGCTTGGTGCTGGAGAAAGGGGGATCAGGAGTCTCTGGGGAGCACAGGCCCGGTTTCTCCACATCCTTCTAAGGAGGATGCTTCTGGCCAGGAGGCCGTACCGACCGCAGGGGACAAGGCCCTCCAAGGCCAATCAAGGGACCAGTTTCTACTTCCACTGCTGATTTGCAAAGCAAGCCTTGGAGACTCTCTTCCTCTTCTCATTTCTCAGTTTCCTTAATAGAAAAACACAGGTCCCGGACCAAGAGATCTCTAAGGCCCCTTACACTGTGTGGTTCTCCTTAGGACGTGGCCTGGCCACATCCTTCCACCTTCCCACGCCTTGTCTTGGTGCTGACATCAGGCTCCGTGTACAGAGGGCCGGACACTGCAGCCGACCCGCTCCATGGGGCTCTCCGTGCTCCTTGCACCCTCGAGGTGTTCATAGCTCATACTTTTTTGGCGCCTACCCTAAACTAGGCGCTTTGCTCCTATTGTAGCCTGAATCCCGCCTAGTGTTAGTGTGAATCTCCCCCGGCTTCTGGAGTAAGAATTTGGGGGGTGATCACAGGAAGCCGGAGGCATGAGCGGGGAGGTGAGGCAGGGAGGGAGGAGAATGATTGAGGGTGCGTGAGTGACTAGGCCGCTGCTGGGGCCGCTGGGCACAATCCCCAGGGACTCCGAGAAAACGGGCGTGTGCGTCAAAATGGTGCAGCCGTGCGGGAGAAGGCGGGTGTTTGGCCACCACCTCCCATTCCTGGTTGGGGGACAGCCTCTTCTGGGTGCGAATTCTCTGGCACGTCCTACCTCTGGAGTGGGCCAGTCAGGGAGCATCTTCATGCAGGGAGACACAGGAGGCTACTGGAAGGAATATCAGGACTACCTGCCAGGGACCCCGGGGGGCGGGGGGGATCCATGATGTGCTGGAATCAGCTTGGGCCACCCTCTGAGGACGACTGTCGGCTTCTCAAGAATTTTTGCTAGCTGGTCGTGAAATGCAGCCATTATTAAAAATTGCATTTTACGACCCCCTGGTTGAATAAACCGTATGAAAGACGGGGTAACAGATCCCTCCGACCCAACTATTTAACTACGTTTTGCTCTTCCGTACGTTCTCGACCTGATCACACTCGTACGGTGAGAATAGGATACAGTGATGTGTGTGGGAATGTTCACACCACGGGAACCGGCAGTGCTCTCAGGCCCTGGTCCCTCGGAGGACCGGCCATCAGACGGCTAGCGGGGCCCCGGGCGGACACACCCCAGGACACTGCGCGGCTGGGACCCCGTGTGGCTCGTCCCGGGCCTTCGCGGTGGGGAGCCCGCTGCTTCTGCAGACAAGGGGGGACCCTTCAACCCCCGTAGCCCCTGGTGTTCCATGCACGGCCCCCTCCTCAAGGCAGCCCCTCAATGCCGCCGGACTCTCGGGGCTGGAGGAGCCTCGTGGAAACTCAGGTCTGGGGAGCACGGTCCAGGGCATGGGCGTCCCTTTACGGAGGGCCAGGGTCCTGTCCTCGGGACGCCGCCTCCTCCTGGCTGGGGCACACGTGCGCCCCAGGCTGCCCTCTCGGGCACGGCCGGCTGGAAAAGTCCTCATCCCCTTTCAAAATATGAAGTACGTGCCTAATTGGCGACATCATTGTGTCCCACCTGCCCTGGTGGCATCTTTTAAGAGCAGTGCTTGGTGGAAAGAGGCACGGGTGCCGTCCTGTTGGCTCCTGTTGCCATGCGGGGGGCGGCCGGGGCCTCTGGAGAGACCCCCTTACCTCTTGCAGGGGGGTTGTTCCCATTGAGAACGATGTTCTGGAAGTGCTTTCAGTTCTGTCCCCAAACCCTCTGGCCAGCGAGTGCAAGGTGCCGCCCCTGCTGGGCTGGGAAGAGGCTACTGACCTTGGGTGTGGGGTCCAAGGGTGGGGGGCTCAGCACAGAGCCTGGGGGTCTCCACTCAGCGAGGGCTGCTGTGTTGGGGACGGACACCTGCGCCTCTCCTTCTGGGCCCAGCCCACGTCTCCCCCTCCTGTCCTGAGCTTGCTCATCCTGTCCACCCTGGAGCGGTAGGAGGCAGGAAGGGGGGTGGGGGTGCCGGGGTCCTCTATGGGCACAGCCTCCTTCTCCGGACCTGACCCGCAGGCATCCCCACGTTCTTACACTGACCTTAGGTTCGGTGTCAAACACAAATCCACTTATTAAACTTTATTTTAAGAAAGGACAGATGTGCAGGGACACCCGGGTGGCTCAGCGGTTTAGCACCTGCCTTCCGCCCAGGGTGTGATCCTGAGGTCCCGGGATCGAGTCCCGCGTCGGGCTCCCTGCATGGAGCCTGCTTCTCCCTCTGCCTGTGTCCCTGCCTCTCTCCGTGTCTCTCACAAATAAACAAATAAGATCTTTTTTAAAAAAAGGCAGATAGATGTTCAAAAGCCCAATTAAAACCAAACCAAATTAAAAAAAATAAAAATAAATAAAAAACAAAAAAACCCCAAACCAAATAAAAATTAAAATAAAAAAAATAAAAACCAAACCAAATAAATTTAAAATTAAAAACAAATAAAAATAAAAACTAGACCAAACCAAACCAGAAGCCAGCATCAGGGTTCTTGAACAGTAGCTTAGTTACGCCCCCGGGGCCACCGTCCCTCCTGGAGGGCCCCCCCCCGGCAGCCCAGGGACGGCGGGGGCTCAATCCGATGCTGTCCCTGGGGCTCCCAACCCTCCACCCTGGCAGCTTGGACGGGCTTTACGTGGAGGCGAAGTGAGGAAGCAGGGACTTCCTGGCCATGTCCGTGAACTCCCCAGGCCACCCCAGGTGCAGGGCTGGCACGGACACATCGATTCCAGCCCTTGGAACTGATAGAAAAGGGCTTCCCTTGGCGAAGGGTCCGGGGAGCACTGCTGGTGGAAATGAAATGTTAGGCTGCGTTAGCTGGTAACGATGGGTGGGGGGGAGGCCACCTCCTGGGTGCCCCACGGGCCTGTGATCGGTTCCCTGCCGGGGGCGCAGCAGGTCGTCGTGGGGCCCAGAGTCTAGGGGACCCTGAGGAATCAGACCCCGGGGAGGGCGGGCCCTGCGGCTGGCTTTGGAGCCCCTGCATGCGCAGCAGGATTTCTGTGATCCGGCTTCTCTCGGGGCCACTGGCTCCAAACACCTTCTTCCTGCCTCTACCCCCACCGAGAGGGGGACAGAGGAGCCACCGTCTTGTTGCCACCTGAGGATCCCAGACTGACCAAGAAGATGCCAGAATGAGGGGACCTTCACTGGTCAGCAGACAGGTGCCGTGTCCGGTATGGGACTAACTGAGCAAGGACTTTCCAGGTGAGGTGGAGAGAGACCCCGGGTGGCTGGACGGCGACCATCTGAGGCCACGGGCCACGAGCCGCACGGTGCGGGGCTCCCTCCGGCTGCCGTGCACCTGCAGGGGGGCTCAGCTCAGGACGGGTGAGCTGATGGGACCAGCCTGGACCCAGACGGGGAGGCGAAGGGTCCCTGGGTGCCTCTGGGCTCCCTTGTGACCGTGGCTGCCTGCAGGCACTAAGCCTGCACCCGTGGCCTCCGCAGCGTGGCTCCGTGGGCAGCACAGGGCTGCCGAGATCCGGGGCGACAGGGCTCTTGTCTGGTGTCCTAATTCTCTTCCTCCAGGTCTTGTGGCTGGAGTGTCCTATGCTCACGTCTGATCCTAGAACTTGGCTCCCACTCCAGCTCTCTGCACCCCAGTCTCCAGAATGCCTCACGCGCTCCGCTTTTCTTTTTTTTCCTTTATAAGAGATTTTATTTATTTATTCATGAGAGACCGAGAGAGAGAGAGAGAGAGAGAGAGAGAGAGGCAGAGGGGAAGCAGGCTGCCTGCGGGGAGCCTGATGCAGGGATCACGACGTGAGCTGAAGGCAGAGGCTCAACCACCGGGCCCCCCGGGGGCCCCTCCGCTCTCTTATTCAGCGTCACCCCTGCAAGGCCATCTCACGGCCCCTCTCGCAGGGGGCACTGACCTACCTGCTTGTGCCTCCCAGTGCCCACGGCCCCGGGCGGGGCATCAGAGCTCCGCAGCCATCACTTCATTCTCCATCCAGCACCCCTGGGAGGCTGGAGTCATTTCCCACCTGTTCCACATGGAGACGCGGGGGCCAGAGAAGCCTGACATTGGCCCAGGGAGGAGGGCCTGGCCCAGCCGCGCGCTCTGCTCTGGCGTCCTTAAGCTCCTGGAGGGGTGCGGTGCGTGACATTCCGAGCAGCGGCCCCCACTTCGGGATGCGTGGGCACGGTCACGGGGACTCTTCCACAACACGAAGGCAGAGCCACCGAAGCAGTCGTTCGGCTCACTGGCCGGTCTGGTGCTGCTGGGACAGGCGCTGCCTTGGACGTGCGGGTGGCGGCCTGCGTGTAGATGCGAGTCACGGGGGCTCCTGGGAGTCCGTACCCCCGCGGCCCTCTGCATGAGATCTGCAGGGAGAGGGCTCCAGGGAGTCTCCAGCCGACCAGGGCCCAGGCGGCTGCCCATCCGCTGGAGAGTCGGGCCTGCCAGCCAGCCCTGGACTGTGTGCCGCTTTGTCTCCTCCAGGTCGCTGTTGTGCAAGGTCAGCTCCTTGGCGGCCCAGACAACGGCACTTAACCCGGAATTGTCCCTAGAACCAGCAGAGTCCTGGTCTGGTGACCCATGTCACCTGGCTGCCCGGGCCTCCCGAGGAGAAGCTTCTGGGGGACAAGAGGGAAGGCGCTTCCCGCACCGCCCTGGCCTGCCCCCGGCTCTGCCTCTCGTCCCTGAGCGAGTCCTTCCCGTTGCCCAAGGATCCACTCGGGCCTTTCCTTTGCAGTTACCACCTCCAGCAAAGGGCAGACCTCAGGAGCCTCTTGATCCTTCTCCCATGACTGTACGTGGGATTAGTGCCGTCCGTGGAAGGAGAGCTTCAGGGAAATTCCTGGCCTGACACCGTCAGGCACCTAGTAGGTGCCCCTAACATCTGCTTTTTCCTTCCACATCCTCTTCTGGGAAAGGCCTCTCATCCACCTTGATCATCTGCAGCATGGGCCTTGCCCACAGCTCGTGTTCAATTAATATCTTAGGTTCCTACATAAGTCTCAGAAATTAGCGTTGTTGCAACACGTGTAAACCCGTGTGTGTTGCACATGCGTATTATACTCACTCCACGTGCGAGAGCCCTCTGGCATCCAGGCCAGTGCCTTCACTTAACCAACCGCATTCTAGACGTTTGGGTTTTTGTTTTTGTTTTTGTTTTTGTTTTGTTGTTGTTGTTTCCCTCGAATGAATGGTTATTTACTTGTCAGGGTAAAAATTGGTAAAAGGGAAAAGGTGTGCTTTTCTGTTGAAAAAAAAAAATCAGTATTTTTATCCTAAAGCTACTCCAGACTCCACCTAACTTTCATTGTTCAAAGTGTCTTCATAGGTTCTCTTCTCATTAAAAATGGAAATACTAGGGGCGCCTGGGTGGCTCTGGGAGTTAAGCATCTGCATCAGCTCAGGTCATGATCCCGGGATCCTGGGGTTGAGCCCCACATTCGGCTCCCTTCTCAGCAGGAAGCCTGCTTTTCCCTCTTCCTCTTCCTTTTCTTAAAAAAAGAAATAATAGTAGTTACTTTATACATCTTTTAAGGTCTCTGAGGAAAAGTCCACGGTGCACATATTAGTATGCTCTCGTATTGTCGCCACGTGCTGTAATACAGACAGCCTGAGATTTGGACAGAAGGTAGAGCATCTATGTTATCTCCGTCAAACGAAAAAACAAACCAAAACAAAGGAAATTGTAAAATCCCACTGCTGGTGACGTGGTGGTGGCACAGGCACGTGTGCTGTGGAGGACTGTTCAGCAGTGCGTATTGACTCATAAATATTTCACATAGTTTTTAGGATATCAGTTCCAAGAACTGCGGCAAGACGGTAACCTTAAGAGAGAAACAACTTAAACAGGCAGTGTAATTCACAACGGTGAAAACAAGAAGTAACTCAAATGCACAAAAATAGGAGGGTTCTATGGATTACAACGCGTCAACGTAATGGAATACTTCACAGCAATTAAAAAGGCTAAACACAAAGCCTATGTAGACACAGGGACTGATTTAAAATACATATCAAAATACAATTTTATGTGCACTTTGATTAAAATAATGCAGACTTTTGTACTCGCATGGAGGCATAAAGATTAAAAAAGGGACAAAAAGACACGACTATGTCTGCTTTGTTACATTGGTGACACTAAATTTATTTTACGTCCATCCAGACCCCCCTGTATTTTAAATCCCCCTAACAGCCCCGCAAGGCAGCTTTTACTACTTCCATTTCTCAGATGAGGAGTCAGGCACAAATCTTTTAACTAAATCACACATCAAAGAAAAGATGAAGCAGGCCTTGGAATGAACCTTGCCCCACTGACCCTCAAATCTGTGCTTTTTAAAATTAATTATTCACAAATTATTTTGCTGCGTCTGTGCATCTGGTGTTGCTTTCTCTTGAGGAGAACTCATTTTCAGTTGGTCCTTAATTCATCTTAAAATAATGTAGACAGAGACATTCACCATAGGATTTATCATACGTGCACATGTAATGTGTAAAGTGTGGTGTAGTGTCACGCACACCGCATGCTGTACCTGTTGTCACAAACCAGGTCTCAGTATTCATGGCCCCGTGCGCTTAGGCTCTAGACTTGGCTCCATGATGTGCCTTGCTCAGCGGGAGTTTGGCAAGCATGACACAAGCAGGTCTTGGTAAACCTAGGTGAGTTGGGCTTGGAACCCATCCACCATGGTTTTTTTTTTTTTTATTATTAAGATTTATTTATTTATTTGTTCATGAGAGAGAGAGAGAGAGAGAGGGAAAAGCAGGCTCTACACAGGGAGCTGGATATGGGACTTGATCCCAGGATTCCAGGATCACACCCTGGGCCAAAGGCAAGCACTAAATCGCTGAGCCACCCAGGGATGCCCAGATCCACCATGTTTTGAGGGAGCCCAAGCCCAACCCCAGGAGAAGCTGTCTAGAAGAGGATGCAGATAGCCCAGAAAGAGCCCCAGGTGAACTCCCGGCTCGTAGGCAGCATGAACTGCCAGCTACATGGCTGCACGGAGAGATCATTGTGGCTGCTCCAGCACCCGCCAAGCCTCCAGGTGACAGGGACTCCTGTTGACACCACGTGGGCAGAAGAACCAACCAATGGGCCCAGCTAACCCTTCTAACCATGAGAAATCATGAATCTTTGTTGTTCGAAGCCACTCAGTTTTGGGATGGCTCGTTATCTAGCAACATGTGACGGATACACCAGAAAAGAAAAATCTGAAGTACCCAGATCAAGTCCGCACATAATAAGTGCTTAATTAAGACGTGCAGGAGGAGGAAGGGGTCAATACTGTAGCTTGCCATTCAGATTCGCTTTTAATTGTCCACCACCGACTTCCTCTTTCCCGAGACAACCTCTCTGTGGAACTGGATTGATCTGTAAACCAGGCCAGCAGGCAGGACGGCCCAAGGTGGTCCTTTCTAGAGGGCAGATTGTACAGTTGCGTAGCAGAGGAGCATTGTCCTTTTTGAAATGTCAGATCCTTTAGAAGCCGGAGAGTTACAGTCACTGCTTGGTAATCGTCCTGCCCCCTGCTAGTGCTTCCATTGTTGGCTCCCGTAATAAGGTTCAGTCTCATGCTCAATTCTTATCTTCCGAAATGTAGCCTGCCTGCAACAGCCATTTGTGTTAGAGTCTCAGACAACCATGACCCCTCCCAGCGACAGCATCTCGCTGCCCTTGCCTCCGTTGAGTGCCCCCTCACCTCCCTCTTAGGTCATTATAGCAGCCCCAACAAGTCCCCCGGCATCTTGGCTTATCCTCCTTGATGCCATTCTCTGCAGCAGGCAGTAGGCCATTCCTAAAGCACAGATAGAATCATTTCACTCTGCTTTTTAAAACCCACCAGTGGGCTCCCCGTTGCCTCAAAGCAGCATCCACCTGCACTCATGCACACTTCATAAGGTGTGAGCTCGGAATGACATTCATAGTTTAATATGTTTGGGAAACCCTGGGTTAAACAAAGTTACCAGATACTTCTGTCGTGTATTTGTTACAGGACTTCTCAGAGCCTTTAACATGCTAATGTGAATTGGGAATCTCCAAAAGGATCACATAAAAAGCAGCATTTACTAACTTTACTTTCTTTTTTTTTTTTAAAGATTTTTTTTTTTTTAAAGATTTTATTTACTTATTCATGAGAGATGCAGAGGCAGAGACAGGAGAAGCAGGCTCCATGCAAGGAGCTCCATATGGGACTCGATCTCGGGACTCCAGGATCATGCCCTGGGCCGAAGGCAGATTCTCGACTGCTGAAACACCCAGGCGTCCGTCCCTAACTTTACTTTATTGACAGGTTGTCTTTGGTTCCATCGAGTTAAGGATTAGAATTGTGGAAACCTCTGCAAGGTCCTTACTTAGTTGGGCATGCCAGCTTCTTCCTGTTCTGGCCTCAGTTTATCTTTCCAGCTCAAGTCTTGGTTTCTCCCAAATTCTTGCTTCCCGACAACTTGATGCCTTTACATATGCATTCCTTTTGTTCAGAAACACCCACTCTGCTCTTTCATAGCCTAGTTAATTTGTATTCATCTTCCAAATGTCAGGTCAATCTTTCCTCCTCCGGTAAATATCCTGCCCTGCTCAACCGCACTCCGCTCACCCCACCCTCCTCATCTTGGGCTGAATTATGGATGCTCACCCCATGATATCCCATGATTTGTTCTGTTATATACACTTCTACATGGCCTTATGATTGCCTGGTAGACTTTCCTTCTAGAATGCATGTCCTTTGGGTAGGGCTGATTGCTCGGCACTTAGTGGGCATTTAATAAGTGTTTATTGAAAAAATGAGTTCTGGAAAGAGGAAGCAATTTGGAGAAAATTATCGTTGACTAAGAACTTCCTGAGACCAGTCACACTGGCAGTAGATGACTTTTCAGGGGTTCATCCACCCAGAGCCCCAACACGTCTCTCATATTGACCTTACCCCACAGCTACTCCTAGGTGTGATCTCTCATGGAAGGTCACAGGAATCAAACTGGGTCTGCTCAATTTATTCTCTGAATATTTGTACTTAGCAGTTGTTAGAATGTCACTCAATCTGCAAACACCTAAACTCCAGAGCCCTGGTGGCCATTCTGTGGGTGTGAGCAGATGAAGCCGCTCTATAGGGGGGGAGGGGGAAGAAGGCAGAGGGATTATCTGGAAAGAGGCTAAGATGGGGAGCTATAGCGGCCTGTGTTCCTAACGGGTCTTCTATTTCTCCTTTTAGCACTACTTGAGGCCCGGCTTTGTTGCCTGTGTTTGGGTTATGAGAGTATCATTCCAATGAATTTCCTTTTATCCACTTAAGCTTATTCGAAGGGGGTTTTTGTTGCGTTACCATTAGGGGCTTTACTAAGCAACATCCAGTTCTTTTTCCTTGAAAAGCTCAAAATGTGAATAGCCCCGCGAACGTGCTTCTGTTTGTCACAACCACGTTGTGAATATTAATGGCAATACTTACGCAGGTCGATTGTGCATTGAGAATATGAAATATGTATGTCACTTAAAAACAAATGACCGTCAACACAGCGCCTGGGCTGAGTTAGTCTCGCCCAGGTGGTCACAGCTGATGCCAAGGGAAGCTAAGGCAATGCATTTGTGCCAGACTCTGTGGCTCCCAAGGTCGGGACCTGAATGTGCAGATTCAGGAAGGTGCTGTCTTGCTAATGATGTGTTATCGCTAACGATGCGTTCGTAGATTTATACAGAGAAAAAAATGTTAATAAAATGTTCTTTGAGCTGCATTTCTGCTTTGCTGAGTTGTCATTCATTAGGCAAATTTGAGGCAACATAATTGCTACAAGATTCTACATATTTGCAAATGAATTTGTGAATTTATTTGGGAAATGAATGGGTTTTAAGTTGGCTTGTTGGACTAATTCTATCTTGTTTCTAGGAGATGTTTCATTTATCGGTTTCTCAGAGCTCTCAGGGTGGATGGCAGTTAGCTGTTGACAAAATAATAGACAGATAGGCTTAGATTTAAATTCTGACCCCATCACTTACTCGTAGGGTGACCATGACACGATTACTTCTCTGAGTCTTAGTTTTCTCATCTGTCAAATGGGCATGATGGTACATAGAGAGCTGTTATGGTATTAAATTTGATAATGTGTGGTAAAAAATGAGCATCCGAGATTCGGCACTTATTATTTCACCTTTAGCTGTCTTTTGATTGTTCCTATTGGAAACAATATTGTTGCTGAAGGAAACTGGCCATTCACATAAACATTGACACATGAAATTGTATGACTAGGAGTGTGGGATTTCGGTTGGACGTGGGTGCAGGGAAGCTGAGCCAGTTACCTACCACCACACCTGTCACAGGTGCATCCA
This sequence comes from Canis lupus baileyi, assembly GCF_048164855.1. Taxonomy (NCBI): domain Eukaryota; kingdom Metazoa; phylum Chordata; class Mammalia; order Carnivora; family Canidae; genus Canis; species Canis lupus. Next base: position 5,666,457 of record NC_132840.1, on the reverse strand, counting down.
CTAGGGACAATGGTGGGCACGTATGGATTACATCCCAAGCGAAGATGGGACATCCCAGACTTCAACTTATGATGGCGAAGTGCATGTTTGGCATGTGCAAAACTCGGGGAATGGATTGGGTCCACATGTGGGAAACTTACAGTTATTCACTGGCTGGTTGACCTGCTCTTTGAAGAATTTGTCTTTCTCAAGTGTTCTGGAAAATTCTAATCCCCTTTCTGAAAGTAGCTGGTGAGCAGCAGTTTTTGAAGGCAGCATACATGATGGGAATGACATGATATTGGAGTAAAACCTGCATTCTGGTTATCTTGACCTTTTTCTGTTTCTTTGCCTTTGGCTCATCATCTCACCACCTGGATCCTGTTTCTGTATCTGTAAGATGAAGATAATAATGTCACCAGATGACATAAATGTATGTTTATTTCCTTCCTTCCTTCCTTCCTTCCTTCCTTCCTTCCTTCCTTCCTTCCTATTTTTTTCCTTCCTTCCTACCTTTCTTCTTCTCTCCCTCCCGCAAATGAAGTGCTAAGGGCTAGGGATCTAGCAGCGAACAAAACAGACAAATGTTACCCTCAGAGAGCTTATTTTCTATTGGGGGAGGAGGTAAGTTAATAAATATCTCAAAAAAAGTAAAATTCAGCTACCCTGTGCTAGCTGACTGCCAAGGAATAAAATGTTCAGGGAAGAAGGAATTGAAGTGTCAGTGGGGGTGGAGTCATCAATTCAGAACAAACTGGCTGGCCAAGGACTTCCTGGGAAGGTGGCATTTGAAGACTGGCTCAAAGGGAATGAGGGGGCAGCTCAGGATGTGCTCGGGGTCGAGTGTGGGGACATCGCGGTAGAGGACCCGGCGTGGGCCAAGGACTTGAAGCTAGAGGCCTGGGGAATCTGAGGGACCATGAAGAGGTGAGATGGGGACCTGGAGTCCTTGGGCAGAGAGAAGCAGGAAGGAGGGTGGAAGGGCAGGCGAGGCAGATGACAGCCTTGGGGACCACTCTCAGGCTTTGTCCGTTACCCCAGGCCTAACGGGTGCTGCTGGAGAACTGCGGTCGCGGCCACAGTCCAATCTGACTTAGTCTTCTCGGTGCCATCTAGAGCTCTACTGCCCCATGTGGAAGCTACAGATCTCTGGAACTGTGGCTGATGAGCCGGAGGGGCTGGATTTTCCATTTTATTTCCTTTGAATTGATTTAAATTTAAATTAAAAAATCATTACTTGATTCAGTGATTGGAAAACTTTTAAGTGTGTTTGGAACGAGTTGGGTATATGAATCTGTTTTTTCAACTGCACAGTTATGAGATCTAAATATAGAGCAGGTGCTTCCGACAAAAATTTTCCATCTGAATTGAGGTGTGATGGAATTGTGAAAGGCACCCCGGATTTCCAAAACGAGGAATGAAGAAAAAGAAGGTTAAAATAAATCGATCTTATTATTTACATTCATTTTATGTTGAAATAATATTTTGAATATATTGGGTTAAATAAAATACAGTCTCATTGATTTCACTCTCTTCTATTTTTTTTACATTTTTGAGACATAACTACTGGAAAATTCAAAATGACAAACACGGCTCACATTCTCTTTCTATTGGAGAGCGCTGATGTAGAAAAGGCTTTGTACCGAGCTTGGCACATATTAATGAACTCATTCATTCATTCATTACAAATGTATCGGGCGCTTTCTAGGGATGGAGCACAGTGCCCACAAAGGGAGATGCAGGTGCTCCCTGCCCTCGTGGGACGTCTCGTGGGGGAGGCTGGTAAAAGAAAGAAAAAAAATAAAGTAATACAAAATTGCAGTGTGTGCTATGGAAGAAAGAAGTCGGGGTCTGAGAAAGAGCATATGGGCCAGGGGACGTTAGGTGGGGCTCAGAGGTGAGGAGTTAGAACTCTTTGAGGCTCATCATCAAACTGTCACACAAAAGTGCCCCTTAAACCTTCAAGTTACTGTTAATATTTGTGTTCTCGGGGGCAAGGCATTTGGCTGGAATATGATCCCCTTGAGAATAGAGACTGAGTCTCAGTCCACATTTCACGCAGGGTGTCGGCCCCATTGAGCAGGTGTGAGGTGTCGAAGAGGATGGGAGACATCGTGGGGCCTCTGGGGAGCTGAAGGGAAGCACCAGACAGGTTCCAGGGTTCATCTAGCTTCTCTGGAAAGGGAAAAATGCAACGGTGCACACGAAAGACAAGGTGTTTCCAGGGCTGAATAAAGAGCACACGTGGGAGTGCGGTTGGCATTCTGGACACGAGAAGACGAGATAGTGGGGAAGACGGTGTAGCACTCGGGTCTGAAGCAAGTTTGAGCTTGAAGCAGGTGGAGAGGAACAGAGATGAGTTCCAGACAGGAGACAGGGGACAAACAGGAGTTCTAAGATGGGACCTGGTGGCCGAGACTAAGGATGCTTCCGTCCTCTGCAACCCAAGCAGTGGGTCTGGCCTTCTGGGTTCTGAGAAGTCGCTAAATAACTGGGCTCAGAGAGAAATGAGCATTCAATACACACTGGGCGCTACTAATACAAATTTACCATCTGCATTGAGGTCTTCTATAATTATACAAGCATTCCAGAGTTTGAAAATTGAGGATTAGAAAAGGGAGAATGAAACTCAGATTGTTAATCTTCTCTAGTCATTGAATGTTGAAATAATGTTTTGGATATGTGGGGGTAAATAGGCTACATTAATTTCACTCCTCTCTTTTTCCTTTTTTTAATGTAACTACTAGAAAATTTTGAATTGCAAACAGGGCTTGTGTTCTATTTCTATGGGAGACCACTGCTCATGGCCCAGCCCGGGGCTCCTCTCGGGGAGGGTCTTCAGTGTACCCCAAGGTCATGGCTTCCAGAAACCCCTGTGCCTTGTTACCAGTAGGCATAAGACATTGGAGCCACAGCCTCGCTGTGACCGGAGCAGCTCAAACCCCCTCCTTGGAAGCGTGAAAGTGGTCCTTGGTCAGAGTACCCAGATTTCTCTCCGCTGAGAGCCTTTCTTCAGTATCACATTACTCTGGTAGAGCAGAAACTCTTGTCCTAATTCTGGAAATCACATGTAAGGGAAGTGAGGTTTTGACCTCTAGTCACACAGGAGTCAAACGTCGGTCATGAGAGCAAATCCTCATCCCTCATGCAGTCAGTGAACCCTTGATAATCATGCTGAAGGAATCCCTCTCATTAACGTAGCGACCTCTCCTATTTCCCAGGTGGAAGCTGAGACCCAGAGGGAGAGACAGAGATGAGTCCAGGGTCCTGCTGCCCCCCCCCTTTTTTTAAGGTTTTATTTATTTATTCATGAGAGACACAGAGAGAGGCAGAGACACTCGGTACCAGAGGGAGACGCAGGCTTCCCGTGGGGAGCCCGATGCGGGACTCGATCCTGGGACCCCGAGGTCATGACCTGAGCCAAAGGCAGATGCTCAACCACTGAGCCACCCTGGAGTCCCACTGTCCACTGTCTTTATCCTCAGTAGCTCCCTTGTAAATGGAATTCGATGGAAAGAAAGATGTCTACATCCTCAGGGGTCAGGGGAAAGGGGTCCCTCTTCCTCTGGCCTGTTGGTGTGGAACACTAAAATGGGGGTTTACCGAGCGGTGACCCGAACCGAGACAAGTGCTCACAAGGTGATGTTGGTCCGGTTAGGGGTGAGCTTCTCGTTGTCAAATACATCCCCGTCCCCACCTCTGTCCCTCCCAATCAGCGGTAACTTCCTGGAGGCTGGGGCTGCATACCTGGCCTTCCTCCTGCCAGGGAGACTGGCAGCTGCTGCTGGGGATGAGTGCAGGCTGGTGGGGACGGCACAGGCCCTGGGTGACACTCAGAGGCACTGGCCACTGGTGAGCTGGCCCAGGATTCAGGGCTGGGAGCCAGGCAGGAAGAGATAAGGCTTGCCCCGGTGACAGGACCTCCCACATGCTGTTTATGTGCCCAGCCCCCTGCCGTCTGGGTCCTGTCCCCATGCCTGGCCTCCATCCTGGGAAGCCAAGCTGTGTCACACCCTTCACTTTGATGCATTCCAGGCCCAAGTGTTTGGGCAGAAGTGGGAGATGGAGGGAAGGCTCAGCCCTGCTGCAGGATCTGAGAACCCGGAGAGCCTCAGCAGGGAACAGGCCCACGCTTCTCCAAGCCCACAGATGTCTTGGAAACTAATCCTGGGGGGCTCATTAGAGGCTGTACCCCTGGGGCTTGAGGGGTGGGGCCAGGCTCCCCAGCTCTGCACCCCCCACCCAGGGGAACGCAGTTAGGGAGCAGGATGGGCTGTTCCTGTTCTCCCCAGTGTCCCCGGTGGCCACAGCTCTCTGCTGATTGACAGCATTTCACATCCCTAAAAATTACATTTTTTATCTAAAAAGAAACACCCTGGAATGTTACCAACAGTAAACGTCTTTGGGTGCTGAGTCTATGGATGATTTCTCTATCTCTAATTTTCTCTTCTTTACTCTGAACCTTTTCTCCACTGAGCCTATATTACTTTATAACAATAATATTTGAACAAAGTTCTTTTATTTTATTTATTTTTTTATTTTCTTCTGCCCAGAAGGCAAGATATGACTTCCACGGGGCAGGTTGTCTCCTTGAGCGAAGATGACCGTTGTAGCCGCCACAATCCCACATCCCTAAACGCATCTGCTTTGTGCTCTATCTCTGTTTCTTCTCCCTGGGGTGGGGGGTGGACGATGAAGGGGAGGGGGGATGTGTTCTCTTGAGCCAGGGGGCTTCACATACTTTATTTCATTTAATAATCAAAAATAAAGCAAGAAAGAAGAGGCCGATGAAAGGGAAGAGGAGAATTCCTTGATCCCGAGTCTCTAGCCCCCACCAGCAATTCAGAAATCCCTGCCTGGGTTGGTTCTACCGCCGTATTGCTTTCATCCCCCCCATGCACCGTCACTGCCATTCCTCTTCGCCACCATCCCCAGAGCCTCCCCTGGACACCCCTGTGCCTGTCGTCTGTCCTCCCCTCCTACAGCTTGTATTGGTCAGAATGCTCATGTATGTGGCGACACTGGAGCTGGGAATTCCAATCTCTGAGTTCCTCTTTTTTTTTCTTTCTCCATTATGTCCAGTGACATTAGGAGCAACCGGCCAATCTCATTACCTTCACTCGTTTGCCAAAACCTTTCCAAAGTATCATATACCCGGCCACCCAGCCCTGTGCTCCTCCTAAGTGGTTCATGAGGAATATTCAAGGCTGCGGTGTTGCGTTCCTCTGCTGCCAGGTCAAGCTATGGACTGCCAGTCCTCTCTTTACTCCTGGAAATATTCTTGTCCTTAAATCTAATCAGATTGAGAGTCCATTCCAGAAACGCCGGAAAAAACTCAGAAAGCTCATCCTTAAAATTCTGTTCCTCTAGGACCACTCTTGGTACCAAAATCTGTATTAGTCAGTATTCTTTAGAGCCAGTCTGTCTGTCTGTCTCTATCTCTCTATCTCTCTAACTTTCTATCTCTCTATCTCTGTATGTGTTTATCTATTTATCAAGAGTTTATTATGAGGAATTGGTTCATGTGATTATGGAGTCCCAAGACCTCGGCTGGCATGCGGGAGACCCAGGAGGCTGCTGGTTAGTTCCAGTCCAAGTCCAACTAGCCTGACACCTAGGTGAGCTGATGTTAAGTCCCAGGCCAAGAGCAGGGGAAGACTCATGTCCCAGCCCAAGTAACACAGAGGCTAAGTTCCCTTCTTCAGCATCTTTGCTCTCTTCAGGTCTTCAATGATTGGATGAGGCCCACCCGCAGTAGAGACAACAATTGGCTTTACTCAGTCAACTGATTTCCCTCACTCTTTTGTGAAGTTGTCTATTCATTAAAAAGCATCTTTAGGGGTGCCTGGGTGGCTCAGTTGGGTGAGCATTTGCCTTTGGCTCAGGTCATGATCTCAGGGTCCTGGGATCCAGTCCCACATTGGGCTCTCTGCTCAGCGAGGAGCCTGCTTCTCCCTCTCCCCCTGCCTGCTCCGCCTGCTTGTGCTCTCTCTCTGGCAAATAAAGAAGAAGAAGAAAAAAAGAAAAGCATCTTTATTCTACATGTTTGATAATGAGAGGGTTTCTCAGGACATCTATTTGCCTAATTGGAGCAGAGGTCACCCAGGTATAACGTGTGTGTGTGTGTGTGTGTGTGTGTACACATTCATATATGAAATTTATAAATTTAATTGCATTAGTAAATTTTATATACTCAAAATGTGTCCTTGCATGATAATTATGATATTCAGGATAGAGTTTATCTCTGCAAACCAGAAAAGGAAATGGGATTTGAGAGGGAAACACAGGCTTTAAGTTTATCTGTAATATTTTATTTCTTAGAAAAATGCTGAGATTGTATCAAGCTGGTGGTTGTGAAACAGGTGTCTATCATATTATCTCACTATTTTATGGTATGTGGAAACTATTGTATAAGCAGGAAAAGGAAGGAATGAAGGAGCTAAGAAAGGTATAAGAATGGAAGGTGCCAGGTCATTCCTAGAGTGATGGCCAAAATCAAGGCCATGGAGCCTGTCGGGCGGGTCACCTGCCATCACCGGGTCGCTGGAGCTTAGGGTCCCCCTTTGCCACCGCTGTCCCTAGAGGCCCCACGTGGGCTCCAATACTGTGGCCACCCACTGCCGGAATAGAGTCTCTACAGCTCCGGATCTTTGAGTCACTACCTCCCAATTCCGTCCAGGCACATCCTTGGTTATGTACCTCACTCGAGGAGCAAGGGGACGGTGGGGGTGAGAAAAGAGGTATCTGTACCTTTGCCTTCTGTACTGAGGGGCTGTCCCTGTCTCATAAAGTGGAGAGTTTCTCAAGCACAAGAAGGGGGTGAAGGTTCAAATACCACAAAAATTAAGAGTCCAGTGCCAGCCATGCCTCGGAGGATTGAGCTTTCTCTGCACGATCGTGGGCCAGACCCTGGGTTGGGTCCTGTGCCCCCTTCCTTACCTCCATCCTGCTGCCCACCACCCGCTCCGCTCCAGGGCTCCTTACCCCAGTCTCAATGGACAACAAACCGTTGGACTCGCTCCATGTCACAGGGGAAGGCAGAGGCAAAGCAAAGATCAAGATTCTGGTCTCTTTGATTCCAAGTTCTTGTTTCTGACATTTTCAGGCAAAATTAAGAGAGACACTTTCCTTATAAGCTTCCGCCTCCTCCCTGTTGTTTTATCACTCTCAACAGATACGGCTCTTTCTTGTGTGTGCTTTATCCTCGCCGTGAGGGAAAGGTCAAAGGAAAGCCGATCTACAGCAAAATGATTCGATGGAGAATTTGATTTTGATAAAGTGGCAACAGACAGCCCCAGATCTTGCGTCGGCTACAGACCCACGGAGAGGCAGGCGTCTCCCGGAGCCAGCTGCGCGGTGGGTTTGCAGGAGCTGTGACAGTGAGGGGAAATGTCTTATTTGAGACGTCAGGGGCTCTTCAGATTCATTATGGGCAAACATCTGCCTCACCAAGCTACAGATAAGAAAGACTAAAGATCTCGAGTAGAAATATGAAGCCGAGTGGGGCCAGGGTGCAGATGTGCCGAAACAGAACGTGTTTTGGTGCTTTCGACGTGGATTGTATGCTGAGCACTGAGCCTTCTTTGAACCATCTGGCTGACCGTGTGTGCAAAACCCAGAAATTGGTCACATTTTCTCAAAATTAAAATTCAATAAGAGGCATCTTTCATTTCAATCTCCTGCCTTTGTGTTGCAAACACAATACCCTGGTGACAAATGCAGGTGAATTGAATTTTGTTTTTCCCCGTAATAGTCGCATCTAGCAGCAAACTAATGTATTAGTTATCAGAGACAAAAAAAATAAGCATAATGCCTGAATCTGAACTTGAAATTGCGTAACTGCAGCAAAATGGCTTTCGATTGAATAGCACATTTGTTTTCCTTTTCCTTTTTCCTTCTTCTTTTTGTTAAATCTCCATTTGTCTGCCATGATCATAGTTTATTGGAGGGTTGCTCTCGAGCTTTATATGAAAGGGCTCTCACTGAATTTCACAGGGCTGCCACCCTCAGCTCTTGCACACCCACCCAAAGCCATTAGCATTTGCTCCTCCACGCCTGGACTCCAGGACATACCCTTTTTCCAATCCATTTTGTAATGCACATATTTAGAGCCTGTGTGAACACTTAGGGGCACGGGGGCTTTTGTTCAGCGAATGGGGGCACAGTGATGAAAATAGATATCATCTGAGCAACTTTCTGAGTGCCTGGAGCTTTATGTATATCATATCTGATCCTCACATCATCTGAGGAAGAGAGGGACTATTTCTATTTAACTGGTTATGAAGCAACAGCTCAAAGAGGACGATGGACTGGTTGGAAGGGTGAGAGCAAGAGCAAGAGCAACATTAACCCTGGGATTGGGAGGGAGTGCAAGGCGGGTGGTGGTGCTCTTTAGTGTGTGGTCAGTGGAGTTTGCTGCCTGGGCAAGAACAAGGGGTCGGTATGGGAATCGTTGGAGAGAAATATTTGAAAGTCAAGCGGGAACATCAGTTACACAGTTGCTGAACTTCATGGTGGAAGAGTTCGGAGAAAGAGAGCAATGAACATTGGGCTGCCTGGGAATCAGGGTCCTTCAGTACGTCACTGCTCAGCGGCTGGCTGGCAAAAGGCTGAGCCCAGATTACCACCTCAGCTCTGCCCCGTGCCTTGCTCCCCACTGCTGAGCCTGGGCCCGGGGTGACGTTCAGATCCCATCAGCCATGCTGGGACTTTTAGGATGCAGAATAACTATGGGTTTTTTAACTGAATTATAAATTCATTTATAATTTATTTTTTAATTGATTAATTAGTTAATTAATTAATTTAAATATTCTGTTTATTTATTCATGAGAGACACAGAGAGAGGCAGAGACACAGGCAGAGAGAGGGGCAGGCTCCATGCAGGGAGCTCGATGTGGGAGTCGATCCTAGGACTCCAGGATCACACCCTGGGCTGAAGGTGGCGCTAAACCACTGAGCCACCCGGGCTGCCCTCATTTATAATTTATAAAGGCTAAATTCATCAAAGCAACTCACACACTTGTATGCCTCATTTTGTCCCCAGCTAAAGGCTGTAGAAGATAAGGAGTGGGAACTCCCCTGTGAGAGGCGGTCTCTGTCCCTTGCCTTAAATCAGAATTATTAAGAATCACCATCACATTGCACCCCCTAGAACTCTCTGATTCTTCTCAGGGTTCCCACAAACCTTCCCATTCTTCTGCCCATTGAATGGGACTCAGAAATTTGGTGCTCACAATGCTGTTTCATCCCCTCTCCATTGAATTCTGTCCAGACCAGCTCAATTTGGAAAACATTTATAAAAATGTACGTGTGTCCAGACTGATTGGGAGAAATGAGAGTGTATGCTTTATTTCCTAAAACCAAGATCAAGGCCTACGATCTGCCCAAGAACCTAATTTTGAGGTGTGATTTTAATTATATGAAAAGCCAAAGAAAGCCACATTAGATCATTTGCAGCTAGACATTAAAGAAATTACCTTTAAGGAAATCAGTGACATTTTGAGCGTGGCAGTAAATGTGGATTTTGGTCCTATCTGTGGTTTCTGGTTATCCTCAGTGTATGTTGTGGCCCATGAATGGTCATGGAACTCATTCTTAGGGGAGAGATGAGGTGTCCTACTGCGAGACAGTATAGGGGAATGGAATTAGGAGTGAAAAGAAGCTCAATCCTGAGTGTACAGCACTCAAAAAAGACCCATTTATTAAAAATATTTTCTGCAAAAGGCTCTGTTTAGGAAGTAGGAATAATAAGGTTACTAGTTGTTCACTAGCCATTCTCAGGCATAGCAGTGGACTGCTAACCAGCTCATCAGCAATTCTAACAGAATGCAGTCATTGGAGGGGCAGGGCAGCATGAGGGCCTGGAGGTGGGCGACCCCACCATTGACCCGGAGGATTGAGACAGACTTCCTGGGAGGGGTGTCATCTGAGCTGGGCCCAGGGTGCCAGAGTTTGGGTGTGAGGAGAGGTGGGTATGGAGGGAAAGGCTCACAGGCAGAGGGAATGGCAGGAAAAAAGGTCTGGAGATGGGAACCCAGGGCCACGTCATGGGAAGAGTGAGGAACACACTTTGACCACATGGGGTGGAGGCTCATGATCACCAAGACTGGAAAGGAAGCATGGGACCAAGTCAAGGGAACTTGTGGGTGTTTGGCCAGGTGGAGGCTGGAATTTATTCTTTAGGTGATGGAAAATGGAAGAGGCTCCTGGAGCAGGAGGAGAAATGGTGTGGTCAGAGCTGCCCTCCAGGGATCTTGGTCTGAGTGCTGCGTGTGGCATTCTAGGCCACCATCCAGCCCAGGGAACATTTGTTTGCATAAAGGCGACAGGGAATCCTAAGCATGTGGATGCATATAAACGTGTAAAAAAAAAAAACCCTCAGATTTACACTTAGTAGTAACAATACTGGTCCCCCCAACACCTTCTCTGGCGTCCTTGCCCTGTCTTCAAAGTGAATAACTTGTCAGTTTGTCAAAAGAATCCAGCCATATCATCTTTGCGTGTGGCTATTGTCTTTAAAACAAAAGCCAGGTTTTACTGTGGGATGTCGGGTCCCTACCTGGCCTCTCCTCCCCGAGCTCAGGGCTCTCACCAAACCGTGCTGGCTGTCCCACAACACCTGACGTCCCTCCGTCCCCATCTCTACTTGCTCTGTCAGGGGCTTTTTGCTCTCAATTCTCTGCATGTCCAACTAAGGCCTCCCTCATTCTTCTATGCAACCTGCCCTGTGTTGCATTTGCTCAGCAGCCTCACAGCTCTGGAGTCAGGAACCTTATTTCTCATCGTGAACTGCCCGAGATCAGGACAATTACTGTGTAAGCAAATGACAGCCTTACCTCCAGCCCCAGAAGTGGTGGCTTCCCCAACAGGAGTCATACCTTCGCCCAGGCCATCACAAGAATATCCCAGACCTCTGGCTTCTCCTGAGACCACCGTGCAACTGGGCATGGGCTGGGCTGGTCTCTGGGGCTTTTCAGTTGAGTCTCTAGGAACAAGGAGTTTCAAAGAAACTTACTTTGAAGGATTGAGAAAATAGACAATTCTTGGCCAGTTCTAGTTGCAAAGGTGACCTTCGCAGATCTTCCAGGGGAAGGGTTTCATAAACATCAAGGATCTGGGTACTTGGACAACGTGTCTATGCAGGTAGAGGAAGCCAGCCAAGAGAGGTGAGTGAATCCAATGAAATACTAATCAAGCTCCAACCTCAGTTCCAGATCCTTCACTAAAAAGTCTTGGTAACCAGAGATGGAGCAGCCCAGCCAGCTGTCTTCTTAGAAACACAGCCTCACAGAAGTCCTTGGTTTGTTTGCGTCTTCATACCATGGGTGGCATATACCTTCCTAGCTGCTGTGCCTTCGATACCTCCTTGCAACCATACATTGCACCACTGAGTCCTGAGTCTACCCTGAACACAAGGTCCTGCCTGAGGACTGAAATCTGATTCCATCGCCACCCCATAGGGCCCATAGGGCCGGGGATGGTGGCCACTGAGTGCCCCCGATGCCCAGGAAGGGAGCGGAGGTTCAGATAGCAGACAGGCAACAGTTAAAAGCCCAATGCCCACTATGCCTACAAAGATTGAGCTCTTCTGCAAGATCCTTCTATAGCCAGATCAGACCCCGACCTGGAGCCTTTCCACATAAATATGCCTCCTTCATCTGCCCCGATCCCCACTACCACCTTGCAACCACTTTGAAAGGATGATGTCTTTATGCCCGTTTACAGAGCAAGCAACTTGCCCCAGATTCCATGGTTAGTAAATGACAGAGCTGTCATTCAACCCTGAATCTGTCAGAATTCAAGTCCAGGCGCATGACAAGAGGGCTGCCTGTAGAGGCTGGGGGACCTGGGTCTCCTTCCTTGTCCTGTCCTCATAAATTACATGACCTTGCATGAGCTCCTTAACCCCTCCCCCAGCCTTAGTCCTCAAATTCCAAAGGCGGATGGATCCCAGAGCCTTGCTCACAGCATTGTGGGTAGTCGGTGGGGACTCAGGCATTGCCCATGCTCAGCACACAGTAGGACCTCAAGGCAGCTGGTCTGCTATTATTACTGTTTTCATTTTAACAGGATTGTCCAAACTCTCACCCCTGGGCCTTGCTTAGATTCTGGGGATAGGAGGAGGAGGTTCCAATTTCTCCTCTTATCATGAGAAGATACCTGTGATGTTGATTTTTTTTGATTCCTCATGAGCAGAGATGCCAGCGACACTGGCAACTCATTACCCACCATGCACTGCTGCCCAGTCAGCTGCTGGTGACTTCCAGGCCTCCCAGCTGGCTCAAGGCAGGTAGGTAACCACGGAAGCATCATCTGTGGAGTCTCCTCGGCTGTGCTTCCTAAAGGCCCCCGAGCATGGGAAGGCTCACATGCTCTGCCAAATTCCTACTGGATGATGAGTTAGGAGCCAGTTTCCACCAAAGATTGGGACACAGCTTCTAGTGCATATCTCTGGATTTTCTTTGTCTTCAGTGGCTAATGAATGCCACTCTGTGTACACAAATCATGTTTCATCCACATTTAACACTTGGGAAAATGAATTATTTTTTTCTCTTGCTAAACGTGAACTGGGAAGATTTGATCAAAAAGACAGGATCCCACCAGAGGGTCTGTAACCATCTGGATGGACAAGCTTTCTCATCAGACTCCTTTTCTTAGAGGCACTTGACACTATCCCAGAGCCTTCTCCAGGAAGATGGTAGAGTTGACCTAATCCACACAGATGTCAACAGCATGGGGAATTGTAGGGTTGGAATCAGAAAGAGCAGGATTCCTTTGGACTTAATTATCTTAATTGATGTGTGGCTTTGGCAAATCATTACGTTCCTCTTCTGGAAATGGGGAGAATGATGCCTCCATCACAGGGCATTCACACATGCATAAATACTAGCTACACGGTGGTTGAACTGTTAATTGTTACCCCAGAAAAAATACTTCACTTAGTGTTTTCTATGGTGATAAGATATACTTGCTATAACTTTTGAGTGGCATTTTTAAAGCTCATTGGCATTAAGTACATCCACATTGTTGTGCAACCATTACCACCAGAACTTTCCCATCTTCCCAGACTATAACTCTGAATCCCTGAAACCTGAACTCCCCTCTTGGCGCCTGGTAACTGCTATTCTATTTTCCATCCTATAAATTGGAATCTTCTAGGTACCTTTTGTAAGTGGCATCATACAATCTTTGTCCTTCTGTTCCTGGGTCATTTCACTTAGGTTAATGTCCTCGCGGTTCATCTACGCTGTAGCACAGGTCAGAATGTCCTTCCTTCCTAGGGTTAAGTAATACTCCATGGTATGCTTACACCACATTTTGTTTATCTGTTTATCCATCAATGGATGTTTGGGTTGTTTCCACCTTTTGGCTATTGTGGATAATGCTGCTGTAAGTGGGTGTACAAATATCTGTTTGAGTCCCTGCTTTCAGTTACTTTGGGTATATACGGGGGAGTGGAGCTGCCGAATCCTAGGATAATTCTGTGTTTAATTTTTTGAGGAGCCACCATACGGTTTTCCATGGTGGCTGCACCAGTTTGCATTCCCAGCAGTAGTGCACAAGGGTTCCAATTTCTCCACATCCTAGCCAGCATTCATTCTTTTCTTTCTTTCTTTTTTTAATAGTAGCCATCCTAACGGATCCGAAGTAGTATCTCTTTGTAGTTTTGATTTGCATCTCCCTAATGATCAGTGTTGGTGAGCATCTTTTCAAGTGCTGATTGACCATTTGTATGTTTTCTTTGGAGAAGTGTCTGTTCAAATAGCCTCACTGGATCTCACAAAAGAGAGTATGTTCCCTCCACATAGCAGTCACAGATAGTAGTGTTTCCTGCTCCTGACATGTCATTGGCCCATTGATTTATTAAACAAATTCTTCTTGAGTGTTTGCTCTGCGACAGACCCTGAGTAGAGTGTTGGGAATACTGACTGGGGGATGATGTGGTGCCTATCCTCAGGGAGACCCAGGATGGTGGGGAAAGCAGGCAGGGAGAGTAAGTTCTATGAGGAAGATGTACGTGGTTCCAAAGGGCACATCTGATTGCCTTGAGTGTTCAGATCACCCAGGGGGAGATGCGGAGGCTGGATCTTAAAGCGTGAGGATAGTGAAAGAGAATAAGGTGGAGCAGGCAACTCCAGGCAGAAGAAGAGCATTTGCAAAAGGCTGGAGGCAAGGAAAACACATTTTACCACGAGAACTCATGCCCAGAGATGTACAGCAACTTTCCCACACGAGTGAATGTCATTGTTTGGCCTGAACTCAATACTCCTGAGACTTGGCTCCAAGTTGCGTTGAACACAGTGTGGATTTCTATGCCAGGAATACTCATTAGGAGAGTCACGTTCCCTGCCCAGTTGTACCTCCTCCGGCAGGATGGGCTTAGGCTTCCTGTTGTGGAGAGGCCCCTCAGCACAGGCCCCCAACCCATCCTGGAGATGCCAAAGTGAAGTGCTGTGTGCTCAGGTGTGCCTGTTACTGAAAGCCATGTGATGGGGCCATAGAGGCTCATGGGGCTGCCTCCACACACAACCTTGCTCTGCATGGTGGCATCAAACTGTGAAATGGATTCCTCACAAGGTGTGGTTAAAGATGTGCTCGTCTCAGAAACCTGACTCTGGGGAAAGAAAGCCCAGACCAGATCCAGATGAGTGCCTCTGTCTATCCACTTCCAACTCCTAGGATCCTAATAGTCTGGGCAATTAAACAACAGAGTAGAGCTTCTGAGCACAGGCACGCACCTGATGGTAGAACTGAAATTTCGTGCTTTCTCAGGCACTGCTCTGGGCACAGGGTCAAGGGGAAATGGATGGCGGAGGATGCCATCCACCTGAGGGCACCTCGTATGGCACCAGCGGACTGGGCTTTGCAGCCTCCTGATAAGCCCAGGCATGCCTTGACCTAATCCAGGAATGGGTTCTTGAAAACCTGGTACAACCTAGATTTTGTATGTCCATGGGAGACTCTGTGATGTACCACCCAGAATTCCCTGCCCCAGGGAATTTCCTCAGCTGAAGAGACATCTCTTCCCAAGGTCTCGCCCTCTCTCTAGGATGGCCCGCCTCCTGTGGCTGACTGCTGTGGAGGTCTAAGGGACTGGCCCCCTCACCCAACTCAGAACAGCTCTGGAGGATCCTTCTATCTTTGGAATTTCTTGTGGAGTTGGCTGGGTCTCCCATGGAGACCTCTAGAAGGAGGGTGTGGGGACAGCATGCTGCCCTTCACTCCCCGATGGCTGGTCTCCTGGAAGCAGCAGGAGCTCTGGTCACTGACATCTAAAAGCAAATGGCTATGGCACTTTCCTCTTCAGGAGACCTTTTTGATGACCTTGCCAATCTCTTTGTAATTCCCTTTTTGGAAACCTCCAAACCTCCTTTGCCTCTTCCCATTGTCTTTCTCTCTTGCTAGAGTCTAGCAGAGTCTTACTCCTCCTTTCCCTCAACCTCTAACTTAAGATGATGTGTGAGCCCACCCCGTGCCACCCCCACCACCCCACCCAGTGCTGATCAGTGGTGCTCTCAGAAGCGGGGTTCCTGCTGTGTGGTTTTGGAGCTCCATGACTCTTTTCTGCAAGTTTCCTCATCTTTGAAATGAATAATAGAAAAAAAGTGAACGTTCCATTTGATCCAAACACATTTACTCTTTTATTAAAAAGTCAATTCATTTTTATCAACCACCTACTATACGCCAGGCACTTTACCATTTCACTTGTGGCTTTTAAAGGAATTGGAAGTGGTTTATACCTGTCTGCTTATCTGGCTGTTTTATTTGTTGATGTCAACCCCAGATGTACTCAGACGCATCCCCCTTTCCGCTCGGTCAGACCATGGGAGTTGCAGCTGGAAAAACTTGGCTCGAGTTCCACTTTTGCCATTTGCTACCTGGTAACTTCGGGAAAGCTGCTTCAACTGTCTTTATATTATTCTTCAGATGCCACATGAGAATAATAATAATTAGCTATCCCCTAGGAAAGGAGTCAAATAATGAAATAAGGCTTGTGAAATTGCCTAATGAAATGCTGGACACCAGATAGATACTTGGTAAATGTTAAGAAGTACTAGTTTTAGTCCTTGTTATCCAGTTTTTTTTTTTTTAAGATTTTATTTATTTATCCATGAGAGACAGAGAGAAAGAGAGAGAGGCAGAGACACAGGCAGAGGGAGAAGCAGGATCCATGCAGGGAGCCCGATGTGGGACTTGATCCCAGGTCTCCAGGATCACACCCCGGGCTGAAAACGGGCACTAAACCGCTGAGCCACCCAGGTTGCCCTATTCCTTGTTATCCATTTTTCTGTGACTCCCAGACCCAGGGCAACCAATGAGCCAACTTCCAGATGCCATGGCTCCTCGGGGACTGTTTAGCTCCTTGAGGTCACAGAGCTACATGGAAGGTGTCACCATGGGCAGAGAGTCTGGGAAACACAGCTCTGGGTGGAAGCTCTTGCTGCATAGATCATCCCACCAACTGGGACAGAAATCACTTGACTTCTTCTCACTGGAAGTTGTGAACACCATTCTCCTCCTTACCCACGTGTATTAGCTTCCACTTGCTGCTGTAACAACTTACCACAATCTCAGTGGCTTAAAACCACGCAAGTTTGTTATCTGACTGTTCCGGGGGTCAGTGGTCTGACATGGATCTCAGCGGGCTAACATCGTGGTGTGGGCGGACCTGTGTCCTTGTGGAGGCTCCAGGGGAGGGTCTCTTTCCTTGCCTCTTCCAGCTCCCCAGACAGCCCCCACTCTTTCACACATGGCTCCTTCCTCTGTTTCAAGCCAGCGGCTTTGGGCTGAGTCCTCATGCTGCCACCATCTATGAGGTTCTGTTTTCTGCTCCCTTGTGATTACACTGAACCCACTTCAAAGATACGAATTTAATCACATCTGCAGGATCTCTTTTGATCTGTAAAGTGTCATACTCACAGGTTTCGAGGACTGGGATGTGGACCTCTTTGGGAGACTTACGACACCAAGGGAGGAGGCAGGCTCAGAGAGGGCAGAGGTTTGACCACGTCCACACAGCAGCTGGTGGAAGTGTCAGAACTTGATGCTTGACTTTGATCTGGGGTGTGAGGTAGTAGAGGCGGGGAGCCACGGAATCAGAGAGGAAGACAATGCCGAACGGCCCAGCACACTCATTTCTAGAATAGAAGGTTGCGGCGTTCACTTCATTGGTAGAGAGAAAGGAGGGAATAAGAGAAGAAGATGAAATGAGAACTCGAAAGGCAAATAAACCCACATTGCTTCCAGGTGTTCTGTTGAATGGAAGCTCAGTTTCCTTGGTCTTAGATCTGTGGACAAAATCCATTATCTGATAAGTCAGATTGAGCCCCAGGTCCCCACTCGGGTTCACCTGCAGGCCCCAGAGCCCAGGAGTGAGATGCCCCAGTGATACAACTAAGGAATGTCAAACCCACTGGCTTTGCCGGCTCCACCTGCCCCCAGGCCCGCCTGCTGTACTCAAATGCAGCTCAACTGGTGGCCAGAGAGACAGTCGCTTTTTGAGTTCTGACTTTCTCCTACAGAGCCCCACTTTCTACACCCCACGTTTTCTCTTCTCCTCAACTGTAGAGAAGCCACGAGCGTTTATCCTTGGGTCCCTCCATGTCATGGGGTTGAGATACTCACCGAAACGTGGCAGGTGTGGTTTAATTCCCAGCTCCTCCTGTGGGACCTTGGCAGGATTCCTACCCTCCCCGAGCTGGCTTGGTGTCCTCTTTTATAAAATGGCATTGATGGTAACTACCTTATATGGTTAACATGAAAGTGAATAAGGGGGATTCAATTAAAGAAGGCAGCACAGGGCGAGGCACGGGGTAGGCTGCCGTGAGTGTTGGTTCTCTAGGAGCATCTGGGCAGCTAGGAATAGACGGCCAAGGGGCCAGGTTGGACGACGCCGAGGCCTGTGCCACGTCGAGCACAGATGTGTGCACCTGCCCAGGATGGCCCCGTGCACAAGGCAGCTACGTTGCTTTATATCACAAGCTCTGCTCACCCTAAAACTCTCTGTGGATCCCCAGGGCAGCAAAGCTGTTCAGGGGCCTCTTAGAGAAAAGAGCAGGGCGGGCGCAGTATGGTGGCGTGAGCTTGACGGCACTGCACACCCTTTTCTCCTCTGCAGGGTCTTAGCACGTATCAGCGTCTCAGCCTCTCTGAAGCCCCACTGCCACAAAGAAAGTGTGGCTGAGCCCTTTTCAAAGACTTCTGACCTCAGGGACTTTTTTCTATACTGCGCTGGTATTCGGAGGCTCTCGGAGCACAGGTTGGGGACACCGGGGCAGGCGTGCCACTGTCACAGCATCCTTGCTGGGCTGCAGGTGCCTTTTCCTGCAAAGGCTGAGGCAACACATCTTAGGACACGTTGAACAATGCGCACCTATATAAAAACCCATTCTCTGTGGCCCTGGCTTTTCCCTTTCTGTAAGTAGATAAAAATAGCACATGTTGCACAAAAATAGAATGTCTGATGTGTCGGGCTGACTGGCCGGCTCCCTCTCTGCTGGTGTTCTCTCGCCGGGTGTTGGGGGGCTGTGCTCATGGCCTCGGGCAGCTCTCGGAGCCTCCTTGTCCCGGCTTCTTTGTGTCTGGGTTTTGGGGTTCCTTTCCTCCTGGCTGGTTGCAGAGGGGGCACAGATGTTGGGGCTCTTCAATTCCCAGCTGACCTTGACGGTAAAATCTCCCTCAGGCCCCCCCTTGCCCAGGAAGAGGGAGGAGAGAGACGAGTGCACCCGGAGCTGCCTGCCCCACCAGCACATACTCCCCACTTACCTCCAAAGGCTCAGGGGCAGGGCAGCTGGTTCGTCCCCACGTCCCATGCACGGATGCCCCTGCCCCCCCTGCCGTCCCTCTACCAGGCCCGCCTTTTCTCCCCTGCAGTGGTGCATCCCTGCCGTATCACATCACAGATGAAGATCCAACCCTCCCTCTATCCTGAAGTCTCCCCTCCTGCTCCTGCTGACCGTCTCCACCACCATGTGGTTCACTCCCTGTGGTCGCGAGTGTGGGGCAGGATGTTACCCTCCTACCAGGCTGCACACTTTTTCTAAGGCAGTGTCTTTAGAGGACCGACTGGGGCCCAGGGATTTACATCAGTGTTTTGTCCTCAAACTGCTCTGGAGGAGGGGAAGATGACTGTCCTCATTTTATTAATGAGGAACCTGGGTTTGGAGACATTGCGGGACACGCCCAAGGTAGTGATATTTCGGGGATGTCACCTGAGTGACATTTCGGCCTGAGTTGGATGCTTGATCTAACAGCAAGCTTCGTATCATCAGCTCCTCTTTTATAAAATATAGAACTGCCAAAAATCCTATCACTGGGTTTCCAAAATCTGTCCCTTTGCAGTAAGGAAAATTCATGTCCCATGTAAATGTGGTTGCCAGCTTCACTGCAATTGCTGTAGGTGCAGGAGAAATGTAACAGCACCCCATGTGGCCTGAGATCCTTGTGAGGTTATCCTTTAAATATTGGGGTTTTGTTATGCTAATTGATACCTGTGCAACCAACCTGCTCGGCTCAGATTCCTCTAACTGGAGGGACTTTCCGATCAGAAGCCTTCGCACTCCTAGAGAAGCGGGGCAGCCTGTGCCTGTTGGAGGGAGGATCGTACCAGCAGCACCAAGGGGTCCTTCCAAGCAAACCAGGGTTTGGAAAGCCACCGTCAGCTCACCGGGGGTGTTCTGAGACGTAAGTAGGCCTCAGGCCGCACCCCACTGGTCCCGGTGGGGGGTGAGCCGACCCTGAGCTCTGCATCAGAACTGGTTGCACACGGCTCGGCAGGCTTTGAAGGCAGCTGGAGTGGGCAGTCACCTCTGGCTGGGGAGGACCCAGGTGTGGCCACCTTGCCCAGGAGGGCAGTAGAGCCATGTGGGGAGGCTCACCCTGGGGTCCTCGATGGGCCCGGGAGACCCAGGGCAAATTAGTGTAGGGGCTGTTTCCAAGACTTATGGGGATTCTAGAGCCGGGGCAACTTCTTAGCTCCTGAGGCACTTTTGAAATTCCAAAACTCTAGGGCTGGGACACCTTTGCCCCAGTGTCCATGCACTATGGGAAGGAGGTTGTAAAAGAGTCAAGGCAACTTTTGCAAATACATTAAGCATCTGCTATTCACCAGGCTCTGCAAACGCGTGGTGTCAGGTGACAGATTGGTCCCTATGACGCTGGATCTGTTCGAAGTCTGGCCGACACAAAGCTCTAAGGGCTCACAGTGACAGGGAAAAGAGAGACAAAAGTCCCTTCCAGGTCTCAGAAGACCCGTGAGACCCTGGTCCCTCCCGCTGCCCTGGGGCTTTCCGTAACCTCATGAAGCGGTACCCCCCCCTTCTGTTCCTTCCTCCCTGCTCCTCCCGAGGACCCTGTTCCTCATCTCGGATTCACTTGCAAAGGAAGTCCTGGGTTCCAACCCCCGTCTCTTGCTCACAAACCATGTGTCCTGGAAGCAAGTACTTAACCTCTCTGACTTCCTTTATTTTCATGTGAAATGCTATTTATTTTTGGTTGTCATACAGAGAAAACTTTTATTTGCAGCAAATCAGGAGGTTATGAAGAATGGCTCCCTAAGCTGTGACTCTGAGAAAGAGGGGAAGGGAGGGAGAGAGAGACACACAGAGAGAGAGAGAGAGAGAGACAGAGAGAGAAAATGGATTCCTTTTGTTTAGGGTGAAGAATATTTAAATAGGGAAGCCTTGGGGGTGCCTGGATGGCTCAGCCCTTGAGCTTCTGCCTGTGACACAGGGTGTGATCTCAGATTCCTGGGATCTCGCATGGGGAGGGCTCCCAGCATGGAGCCTGCTTCTCCCTCTGCCTGTGTCTCTGCCTCTCTCTGTGTCTCTCATGAATAAATAAAATCTGTAAAAAAAAAAAAAATAGGGAAGCCTTATCATCCTATACAGAGACAGGCATGGGGTGGCTCGTGCACCTTACGGACCCTGCCATACATACGTGTGGTATGTGAATGAGGCTGAGGCTCCTCCTTGGGTGGAGACTTCAGTAGTATAATGCGGTGAAGGTAATTGTAGGTCGTTCTAGGGGTCACTCGATGGGCCTGTGTGCAGAAGCGAGTCAGGCTTAGCTCAAAGGTCCTGGTGAGATTTTGTCAGGGATTCCCATCCCTGGGGGTGGGGTGTGGTGGGTGGGGAGTCAGGGGGTGGTTTCAGGTATCCTTGGCCTGAGTTGAAAAGAAGGCAGGCGAAGAAGAGCTTAGGGGAAAATATAAGACCAGGGTGAGCAGTAGAAGCAGGTGGGCATCGAGGCCGGGTGGTGGGACCTCGCAGGCAGCGAATCCCTCCTCTGGCTTTATTCGGCTCCTCATCCTTGGGGTGGGGGGGGGGCGGAGGTCTGTCTCCTGCGGCTGCGTGCGTCCTGCTGGCCACGGGCATAGGGATGTAGTTGTAGGGACCGATGGGGGCAGATTTCTCCCGCAGCTGGTTTTGGACACGTCTGGGGATAACCAGGTTTAAGCCCGAGCTGTTCACATCCTGGTGTTCCTGCCGTGTCTGGTTCACGCGTTGGGGTACAACTTGGACCAAACAGGTGTGTGAGGTCCGACCAGGAGTAAGAGCCGTCTTTGGGGTGTTTCCCTCTGCTAGGGTCCTACTGGCATTTACTACGAAATTCAGTTTCCAAGGATGCTTTAGTGTGTTTGTGGCTTTTTGTATCTCTTGGGTAAAGGTGACCAGGACTAACATCAAGAAGGAGTTCATTTTAAAATCAGACCAAGGGGAGAAGGGGCTGGAACGTTATCTGTCTCACCACGTGCTGACAGTAAGCAGTGGCCTTAGTTCCTGAACAGCCACAGAGAGGATGATCTTTAGATTTGAGAACTGTTATTTAATGAGGCCCTACTTCCCTCGTGTCTCTGCAACCGAAGTTTCCAGGCAGCGAGTGGCTCCCGGGACCGCTGGTTCTGGGGCGGGAGGGTCCCCTCCTGGGCCTCTGGCGCATGGGCCTCGACTCCGGCCCCGTGGATCCAAAGCCTGACCGTGTCCATGGGTTTGGGGGAGCGCCTCTTCTCCAGCCCCCAAGCATCCCGAGGCTCCTGCAGCCGTCCCCGGTGCAAGCTTCCCGTGACCTGGGAGCTGTCGCTCGGCCGTGCGTCCGGGAAGCACTTTTACAGCGGTCTCAGGGCCACGGCTCTGGAAGGGTGAGGCCGACCGCCAGCTGCCCTAACGAGCTCCGTGGTGCAGGGCCCCGCGGCGCCACCTCGTCCCTCAGCTGCCGCCGCAGGAGGGGCTGTGGCCACTGCGGCCCGGGCTTCCAGGCGCAGGGACAGGGCTGCGGGTTCAGCCCTCGGGCTGTCCCCTGCTAAAGTCCTGAGCTGCCGCGTGTCACAGTCTCCGCACAGGGCCTGGCCCCGGGAGGCCCCGGGGAAGCAGCCGGTCGGCAACCGTTGGTCTCAGGAGGGTCACTTTTCACTATGAGCCTTATTAAGGCGGAGCCGAGCGCGCATCCGGGTGCCCGGTGCACAGGGTAGGAGCAATGGGGCGGCCCCGGACGAGCACCACACGACACCGTAGGGCGATCTCATCTGCAGTCACTGGGCCAGACAGCGTTAGCACGCGGCAGGGCAAACCTGTGTGCATGTGTGTGTGTGTGCATGAGCATGTGCATGTGTGTGCATGTGTGTATGCGTGCACGTGTGATGGGAGAGCTTGAGAGGAGCTCTTTAATATTCTTTGGCAGGCAGATCTGTGTCCAGGTGTGATGGAACTCCCTCTGACCATTTGTCACCTACATCTTTTTACGTGCACCTGCAGGGGAGCCATCATCACGAGAAGGGCCCTAACTGGGAGCGCTGCCCTGAGATAATTGCTGTCCCTTTGGATTGAGCATCACTGGCATCCTTCCTGCCACCTCTCAAGACCCCAGGGGGCAGGGCAGGGGAACGCCTCTGTGACTGGCCCAGAGCTCAACTCCGGTCCTCTGGATTCCTCTTCCCCAAGCTCTAGAACATTCTCTGGGAACCAGGAACCTTGCTCCTTGGCTTTCAGATGCACCATCGGCTTGTTTGTACCAGAGCCCCAGAGCTGGCGTCTTCTACGCAGAGGAGCTTAGAGGTGCCTGCACGACAATGTCATTAGTGGGAAGTAAAGATGCTGCTGCCCTGGTCCAAGCGAGGGGCCTTCCCTGCAGGTTCTAAACAGAAGGCCCAGAGGAGGAAAACTAGAGCCTTTCCTGACGGCCGCAGATGCTGGTCGGTACACATAAAGCCCTGGGAAGGAACAAGACCATCCGACAGGAGCGCTGGAAAATTGCCCAGATATCCATGCCTGGCCGAGTAGACCCAGATTCTGTGAGAAGGATTGAGCCAGCTTCTTGAAGATTCTAAAGCACTCTGCTTATTTTCAACAGGGTCTGAACTTCTTTGCGTTGCAGCTATGGAGCCAGCTGTGCCCGGCGTCCCCTCCCAGGCCCAGACCGGGAGCCCCCCGGGGAGTCCTGTGCTGTGACGGTGGCTGCTCCCGGCCCCCGACGCATGACCTACGCGTGGCCCGGTGCCTCTCAGCGCTGGGTGGTGTCTATCTGTGCGCTTTACCACCGGACCCTCAGCCCTTAGACAAGGTCTCAGCACGTGAGGCTCTCAGGAAATATTCGCTGCGTAGATGAACATCCATAAAGGCAAGTCGTCCGGGGCTACGCAGCCAGTGGAATGGATGGGCCCGCCATCGTCGGAGAAGGTTCAGTGTCCGTGGCTTCAGAGTAGCCCAAGGGGAGAGCGCGACGTTGGGATATAACTCACAAAAGCTGTTCAAGGAATGAGTCTCAGGCAGGGTACACGTAGCAGCAACCACTTTTGGTTGCGAGTGCTTGGTCTTGGAGGTGATCCAGGAAGCACCAGGAGGTAGGAGGAGAAGTGACACAGGGTGGGAAGGAGGACAATCCAGGGTCCGTGAAGATCCAGCAGGCTCTGAGCACGGGGACCTCACTCCCCTGGGGTCTCTGGGAGACCTGGGGCTTGTCCCATCCCGGGCGAGGAGCTCAAGTACCGATCTACCAATCCCCACCCACCGTGGGTGGAGAGCTGCACCCAGGGGTGCCGGCCCCAGTGCCCTGGGCTGCCCGGAGCAGAGAGCCACATTCCTGCAGCGTGAGAGCTCCGCTAGCGTGTCTGAGGCGGCGAGCGCTGACGGGGCTGCGGGTGGCCTCGGCAGGTAACTGCCATGCTCTCTCCCTCCTCCTTTTAAGAAGTTAAGAAACTGAGGCTCAAAGAAGCGGAGGCGACTTTCTGATAAGCAGCCGTGCAGGGGTGGATTTTTGCTGATACGTGGCCAAGCTGGGATTCACATGCAGGTTCGCGCGACGGCGGAGCAGGGCGCACAGCCCTCCTGGGGTCCTTTCCCCAAGGACAGCGCGGGCGCCAGGGTCCCTGCCGCAGTGTCCTCTTGGCAGTCTGCTAGGATATTACCGCACTGCTATCTTCCATTATAATAATATTCTCTCTTCTTCTGTTCAGAGCGGGTAACTTTGCCTCATTATTATTTCAGTGGGCTGAGCTGTAGTGAAACATAGCCTTTAATTTGTTTATTTACCATTCCTGGTCTGCACTTGCTGATAGAGTATAACTGATTAATTAACTAATTGTAGCCTGCCGTGGCTCATGCTGATCATGACAGTATTTTAGATCCTGATGGGAACTTGGGCAGAGGCAGGTGGTCCTGGACATGGGTCACGGGGCTCTGGCCTGAGTGCAAAGTGGGGCGAGGGCCAGGCTGGCTCCACTAGCCCTGCCTTGCCAAGTTCTGAGGCCACCCAGGCCGGGCTGGGGCAAGGAACAGGCCGGCAACCCAGAATCCACCATGCTTCTCTGTCCAGTCCTTTTGGTGGTTTCTGGGCGACATGGCATTGGCTTTGGATGTCTTTGTCTTTCTGCTAAATTGGTCCAGAAGGTCCGGAGCAATGGTTGCAAACATGGGACATGTCAGAAATGGTCCTGGTTCTGATGGGCTTGGCTGGCTCAGGGAGCAGTTCCAGGGAACCTCGTCCACTCATCCCAGTGGCCAGTCTTGCCAAGTCAAGTGCCCCATAGCTAGAGCTCAGGCATGTTCCTCTTGTTTAAGATCCAGCCTCTGCCTTCCTCCTGGGCTTGGTCTCAAAGGATGATGGGCTTCCTCTTGTTCTGTGGCTACATGTTAGCATTAGATCCGTTGTCTTAGAATTTAGGTTTTGCCCACTAGGGTCTCCATCATTGGCTTTTTCTCATATCACCATGGCAGTAACCAATTTTCCTTCATCCTAAAATCAGAAAATAAAATTTTCTTTAAATTTGTCTTTTGTCCTCTGCTTCTAAGTTCACACATTTCAAAAAATGCCTATTTTATGCCAGACTGTGTTCCAGGCCCTGGGACGCAGATGTGGTGCCTGTGTTCATGGGGCTTATTCTCTGCCTGGGCACCCTGCTTTGTTTTGACTTCCTCTGCAATCTCCCTACATTGCCCTGCCAGCCCTGGCTGGATTTTTTTTTTTTTTTCCTTTCCTGTTTGTTTGAAGTGCCTCCTCTGTGTTACCTCCTTCGATCCCCACCCTGAGTCTGCAAGAAGGAATTCCTATTTGACTGTGTGGGAGATGGAGGCTCCAGGAGGTGACATGACATCTGCAAAGCTAGGAGGTGCCAAGGTTAGTGCTTGAACCAGGCATTGCCCTTGAAGCCCAGAGCGCAGCCAGCTCAGCTCAGCCGCTTGGGGCCAGCCATCTCCCTCTCTTGGGCCCTGCTCCTTGCTGGTGAAGTTGCTGTGGACCAGTGGGCTGTGCTGAGCCATTTCTCTCAAGCTTGGGGAAAAAAAGAAGCTCTTGTAAAACTGCATTTTGTGAGCCTGTAATTATCTTTGCCTTAGGAAGGAGGATAATGCCAAAGAAGATAGATTTTTCTAGGGCATAGGTTCCCCGTTGACCTGGCCCCAGCTCCTCAGCATGTCCTGCCTGTTAGGATATATACGAGGCCAGTTTGAGACTCAAGCCCAGCCCTGCAGGGACGCTGGCTTCTCCCGGTGGAGAGTTTCTCTGCAGATACTGGGCCCATA
This sequence comes from Canis lupus baileyi, assembly GCF_048164855.1. Classification (NCBI taxonomy): domain Eukaryota; kingdom Metazoa; phylum Chordata; class Mammalia; order Carnivora; family Canidae; genus Canis; species Canis lupus. Next base: position 5,640,466 of record NC_132840.1, on the reverse strand, counting down.
ACTCTAATAAATACTTGTTTAAGAAGGAATCAAAATGAATGAGTAAACTGTATTCAGAATTTGGTTTTTGTCTCTTTTGCTACCTGGGTGGCCTGGGGCAAGTCATTTCACTTCCTTGAGTCTGAGATCTGTCAGCTATCAAATGGAATTTATAATGTACACAGGGTTGTTATGGAGATTAAGTGAAACAATATAGAAACTGAGTGTAGGGACGCCTGGGTGGCTCAGCGGTTGAGCATCTATCTGCCTTTGACTCGGGGCGTGATCCCGGGGTCCTGGGATCGAGTCCCGCATTGGGCTCCCTGCAGGGAGCCTGCTTCTCCTTCTGCCTGTGTCTCTGCTTCTCTGTGTCTCTCATGAATAAGTAAATAAAATCTTAAAAGAAAAGGAAAAGAAAAGAAACTGAGTGTAGCTCAGTTTTTGCTATGAAGTAGGTGCTTCCCCGAAGTCGGCCGCCCTCAGTAGGGTTCAGGCAAAATGGACACTCCCTCAGATTAGTTTCCTGCTCACCAGTCCACGGGCACCTTATCCCCTTTATTTAACCCTTCAAGCAATGGAGAGATGCAGCTTCAAAGAGACATTCCCACCATCCCAGCAATTCCAGAAACGTGTGTCTTGTTTAGTCTCAGCCTTCTAATCCACAGAATGGGGACACGGGTCCTTCATCTAGAGAGTCCCACGGGCAGCGTGGAAGCCTTGGGCCCACTTCTTTCGACTCTGGCAAGAATTTGTTTCCAGTGTGCAGGGCAGTAAGAGGATAGCAATTAGTAGGGATTAATTGTAATTACCTGTTATCTGGGAGCTCTGACCTAAAGCCTTTCTGTTCAGACAACGGTGTTAGCGATGCTCAGCTAGGCAAAAACCCACCATCTGCTTCTTGGGTTTCTGGGACAGAGCCTGGGGGAGGGGCCCTGCCCCCTCAGACTCCCAAATGGACTTGGATTTCTTGTTACCTTCTTTCACCTTGTGGAAACTCCAAGGTGGCTCAAGGACCAATTAATTTGTCTTCTGCTTTTTGGGTGAAGAGGAGGGAGGCATTTCTTGCAAAGCATCTGTGGGCAGGGACTCATGCGGGGCCACAGTAGGTCCTAAGAAAATGTTAAGGATTTTTTTTTTTTTTTTCCTGCTACTGGAGAAAAGGTAGCTGATTTGCTTTGAGGCCAATCAAAAGGAAAGGAAAATATCTGTGGACTAGAATCACTTGAAAGCATCCACTTGTCTTTTAAGCAGTAAAGATTTAGAGATAGTCGGTGGTGGAGAGATACTATGGCAGGAGCAGAGGGGCTGTGGGGAACTAAAGAAACCCGAGGTCCGGTGAAGGTCATCTCGGACGTGACGTGGAAAGGCCGACGTGGACTGAGGAAGGCCTGGAAGCCAAATGGGTCCTTGGGTCGCGTGTTGGGAGGTTGCTCTCTGGAGGCAGCGTGGATTCTGATAGAAAGATATAACCATATAAGGGCAGAAAGAGGTTGTCCAGGCCTCAGGGGCACGAAGGGTGGTCTGGCCACGGGGACAGGTGGGGGAACAGGCTCGCTCAGGGAGAGGCTGGCCGAAGGCCCCTGGCCCCGGTTCTGCTTTGTCATGTAGCCCTTGGGCCACCTGGGGCCAGTTGCCGTCCCTCTGAAGGCCCCAGTGGCCTGTACTGAAACCTTAGCCTCATGTCTGGTTGAAGACATGAGATGGAGAATGATTAAGAAGAGATAGGCCCTGGCTTCACAAATGGAAACTTCCGTCTCTCTCTTTTTCCTGACTTCTTGAAAATCAATCCCATGTGGCCAGTGGCCTCCGGGTAGAAAATAAGGGAAGCCGGTGACCCACCGTTGGGACTGGCCAGTGTTGTCCTCGTCCTCCCCCCAGAGGACCCCCTGGGCGTCCGCATCCCAAGGTGACAGCGTGAGACTGTGGGACACCAGCCACATCCCCGCCACCCTGCCAGGAAAATGAGCCAAATGGGCGTCGTCTCCCTGTAGTCTTTAAACTGAGATCGGACGTCCTGCCCCAGGGTCAGCTACAAGCTGCGGCTGCGTCTGTCGCAAACATCTTCCTGTAGACGAGGAGAAGTCCTCTGGAAAACCGACTGCGGAGGCAGCGGAGCGGTCCCCAAAGAGGCCCCATCCTCACCCTGGGACCCTGGGACGTGGCGAGGGGGACTTGAGGTTGTAGGTGGCAGTACGGTGGCGAGTCGCTGTCCGGAGCTGCGGGAGGTGGCGCTGGATCGCCTCGGTGGCCCGTGTTGTCACCGGCGTCCCTCAGGGCAGCAGGCGGGTCAGAGGCAGCGGCGTAGCCGCCTGAGGAGGCCTGACCCACTTCTGCTGGCTGCGAAGATGAGAGAAGGGAGCCGGGAGCCCAGGGATGTGTGTGGCTTCTAGAAGCTGGAAAAGGTAAAGAAACAGATCCTCCCCTGGAGCCTCCAGAAAGGAACACAGGCCCCCCGCCCCCCACCCGGCGAGACCCGGGTTAGACTCTACTCGGCGGAAGAGTGAGATGACAGATGTGTGTTGTTTGAAACTAGAAGATTTGTGACCACGTGCGGAAGCGGCAACAGAAGACTAGGATCACCCCCACCTCTAGAATGTTCCTCCCTGAAACCGACGGGGCCTGTCACTCATTCATTCGGGCGTTCATTCACTCCGGCCTGCACACACTTACTCCCATATGCCTGCACTTTCCTGATTTTGGTAAATGGATGTGAATAGTAGAAACTATTTCCTTGAGTCTTTTTGAAGATTAAATTAAACAAGTAAAAGACTTAGCACGCGGACAGGCGTGTGCGACAGCCGTAAACTTTAGTTGTCTCTGTTATTGTTCTTTCTCCTGTTCTTCAGTCACATGATGTATTGGGGGCAACGGGCTGAGCTCAGGCCCTGAATCCTGAGTGGGAGAAGGGGTTGGGCAAGGGTGGAAGGGGGTGGCCCCATTGCCTCCCTCCCACCCCGACTTCCGCCACCTGTCCCTGCAAGACAGGCTACTAAATGTGCTCCTTCAGGCAGGCTCAGGGCCGCCCTTGCCTGCGATTAGGGTTCTGTTTATTAGGGAGTTGGGAGATTGGATTTTAGCAGGAAATTACCCACAGTTGCTGAAGGCTTTGGAAACAAAGGAAGGAAGTCAAAGAGAAAAAGGAAATAATCATGGGGGGAGTACCATAGGCACCGTACCTCGCATCTGTGCTCTTCCATGTACCCACCCCACCACCCCACAATGTCCCTATGCTTATCCTCATTTCACTTTGATCAAACAGAGACCCAAGAGTGCATCACTTCTAGGAGGCAAAGACAAAAGTGAACCGCTGGACCCTGGATTCCAAGTCTATGCTGTATCCATCATCCGCTGCCTCCTCTTCAGTCTGGAGGGGGTGGCGGGGCCGCAGACCAGAACGCAGCAGACTGAGAACTCCACTTCTCATCATGAGTTTGCTCTTTGGCTTGACTGGGGAATGAGGTGTCTCCCCCAGCAGAACCCTGGCGGTTTTGTCTGGTTTTTCCAGCACATCCCTTTCAGCTCTACGGGAACAGTGTTGCCTTCAGCCCTTACACCATCCTGGGCCCCAGGCAAGTGTTGCCAAAAGGAGGCATCATGTGCAGAGCCGATGCAAGCAAAGCAGTTGACGTTGGAGCAGATTTTCAAAAAAAATATCCTTCTTCATCTCTGGCCCTTGAGAAACTATGTGTCTTGCCAACCTTCCCTTTGCTGCAGGGGACTGCCCTCAGCACTGCCTAGCACAACCCATGTCCTCTCGCCAAAATGTTTCTGGCATCACTGATGCCCATTGAGCTTTTCTGTTCATACTTTAAGAACTTTTGGCTTCCTGGGTGCCCACTGGACAGCTTACCCCATCCTGTGCAAGTAAACTGTCATGGAAAAACCCTTGAGGGGGCTGAGACGTAGGCAAGGAGTCCTCCCTGGAAAGTCCATCTGTCTGAGCCAAAACCTGTCACCAGTTGACCTACCTGAAATTGAGGCCCATTAATAATAAGACAAACAATGGGCCAACACATAAAAGGGAGCCTTTAGTTATCACTTGGAAATAATTAGTCCAGTAAAAATGAGCTCAGTGATGAGGCTCAGTATCTGAAGCAAAATCTCTTAGAAACAGTTCGTGCTTAGGGGCACCGGGGTGGCTCGGCTGGTTAAGAGTAGACTCTTGATTTCAACTCAGGTCATGATCTTGGGGTAGTGGGATCGAGCCCCCAGGCAGCCTCTAGACTCAGGGCAGCGTTGGCCTGAGATCCTCTCCCTCTGCCCCTCCCCCTGCTCATGCTCTGTCTCTCTCTCTTTCAAATAAATAAATAAATAAAACATTTAAAAACCCAACCAAACCAACAGTTGTGCTTATAGATGCCTACGGGTGACTGACGGCAGGGGAAAGCCACCATGTGTCCTCAGGACCACATATGAAGGCACAGCAAGGGCCTGACACCCTCTCCCTTCCCAACTCACTGCAGGAAGGCTGACCCGTAGCACTGAACCCAAAGCCCTGGGAGAGACCTGTGACTTAACAACTGCAGGAACTCTCATCCAGAGGCTTCCCGGGCACGGGCTTCAGGCAGTTCAATCATAAGACAGAGTGGCATCCTGAACTGATGTCTCTAACCGGCCTTTGTTCACAACCACAGGATGACAGTGATGATTAGACAAGATGTGTCGCGCCCCCTGTGGAAGTGCAGATAGTCTTCCCGTGCCCTCCCCCTCCATCACCTGCCTGTCCACATCCCTCCATGAGGACAGTTAGGAGTTCTGTGGTTTTTCTTGGCTCTTTCGCTGTGTGTTTACTTCTCGTGCGGCTGAAATAGAATTCGAAGGAACAGGATGGACAAAATAAAGTTGACTGGACTAAGTACTTGCTACGACTGAGGCATTGTGCTAAGGGTTTTGTAGCCATTTGATGGTTTCCTTAAGGCGATGCTCTTGTATCATATTTACAGATAGAAAATTAAGTCTTGTGGAGATGACCTTGCTGGAGTCCAGGCAGCTGGTAAATCCAGAGCCAGGATTCAACCCCGATCAGTTTGACTGTGAAGCAAATCCATGTCATTTTCACTGTAGAAATGAGAAACCTCCAATAATCCACATTTTTACCCTTATAAATCTTAGAAAATGGATGTTTCCTATTATGCCCCAAAGGCAATACAAAATCCTGCTGTGCTTTACAAGCCCTTAGATGAATACTAAATTGCATTTGATTAAAACTTTGTTCAAAGAACCTGTTGCCACGTCCCAACATGGAAAGCCGGAATTCCTTGCTCGTAATAGCTGTGCCTTCTCACCAAATAAGAACATTTAAGGGAGAAGAGAATTAAGGTCCCGGGCGTTCCAGACAAAAGAGTTTTTCTCTATCATGAGTGCAGTGATTACGCGGTTAAGAAGGACTCACAGACTGTGTTTTGAGAACCACCTGGGAGGTAGTGCTGACCGTCCCTGATGACGGATGACGGTTGACTTCTGGTCTTCTGCGCTTTCCTTCATCTCCAAGTTTCCATTTCCCGTCTGGTGGGGTGGGAGTAGAATGGAGGAGGAACATCATTCTTGCTTCATTTTTGCCTTTTACGTACCTGCTCCCTCCATGGATGGGAGGGGAGGTGGCCCAGGGTCCGTGAGTCATGGTGACGGCAGAGCGTGCCCTACCCGCTGCTGGCCCCGCTCCCACACTGGGCTTCCTGCCCGATAAGGAGGAGGCCTGAGTTAATCTGCCGTGAGTCCAAGTCTTCTCTTGCTTCTGTTCCAACCACTGCCATTGCCCTCCTGTCTCAGGAAGGGACAGTGAAGGGGTTATATGCTCGCCCATCACTTCCTTTTCTCAACCCAAATCCCCCGGGGGGTATTTTGCTCAATGTATAGATGAGGCAACTGATGCTCTGGAAACTCAAATAACTCATCAAAAACCAGGAAGCCTGCGAGCAGTGGGGCTAAGCCTTAAGTCCGGGCATCTCCTACCCTGCCAGAAGCTGGCGTTGGCAAAGGCTATAGTTCCCGGCACTGAGTACCCCTGAGGGGACTCTGCTTGATGGGAGGGCATCAGTGGCACGTCCTGGCGCTGCCTATGACCACCTCTGACTTCCGTATCTGCAGGAGAAGGAAGCTGTTATTAGTATCACTCAGAATTTTACTTTTTTTTTTTTTTTTAAAAAAGAGAGTTCTTTCCCTCCAACTTTATAAATAAGGCAAAGAGCATTGAATGATTGAATGTTAACAAAATAAACCCCTCAGAAATAAATGAACATTTCATATTGCGCTTCATTTCAGTTTCATGAGCTCCAAAATAGCACTTCAAGTGATTAATGTTTTCTTCATTAAGCGTAACTAAACCCAAGTAAAACCTCGCTCTTTCCTCGAAAATGTCTTCTTAGGAGATTGAAGGTAGTTCATTTCTAAAAGTAACCCTTTGAGGGGCACCCGGGTGGCTCAGTCGGGTTAGGGATCTGACTCTTGATCTCAGCTCAGGTCTTGACCTCAGAGTCGTGAGTTCAAGGCTGGGTGAAGAAGCTGCTTTAGAAAAAAATAAATAAAAATGAAAGTAACCCTTTGAAATCTGATGTAGGCAGCTTTAGGTTGTGGGGAAAGTGAGGGCTTTGGTGTCGAGTGGTCCTGGGCTTGGGTCTCAGTGCTGTGACTTTCTGTGTGTTTCTAAAAGAATGAGCCTTGGTTTCACATGAGAATATGAGGATATTAATGATCATAAAGAATTGTCCACCTCTAAATGTCAGTTGTGTGGAGGTTGGGAAACTCAAGTGGGAATTGGCCCTAAGTCTCCATATAAGAAAAGCAGTTATCATGCTGCAAAGACCATGAGAAGAGGCTGCCTAGACGTGACATTGAGAAGAGCACAGTGAAAAGAAGCCTGAAAATCCCTGGAGAGAGCCAGAGGAGCCCCATCACCCTACCCCCAAACTGAGCTCACCCCCTAGCTCCCAACGAGCGGATCTCTTACGGAGAAATGCCCAGCTGAACCCAGCCCAGGCTACAAAACCCTGAGCAAAATTAACATCTTTTTGTTTGTTTTAGGCCCCTGCACTTTGGAATGGTTCACTATATATCCATAGCTAACTGAAATGTTAGAATTGGTTAGAGAACCTATATCCTCTCAGCCAGCATCAGATCAGCAGGGGATGCTGTGGTGCCTCTTTAGGAGGCACCTGGGAGCCTTGGTGGCTGACAGTCGGTGGCTGAGTGCCTCTCCAGAGTTTGCCTTCCCCCGCAGGCAGTCGCCTCACCTGAACTCACACTTCCTTCCCCGGGGCAGCCCCCATTAGATGACCTGGTGCGCAGGGGAAGAAGGTCCTGGCGCCTTTGCCTTACAGCAGAACAGCAATGAAGGGTCATCCCAGGTCTAGAGGTCCCCAGGGCCACTGCTTAGACCACGCCTGTCACACGCATTCCTGTCAGCTCCAGCTTCCTTCACCCCCTCCCTCCAGACCTTAGCCTTGAGGACACCGCCCAAGAACCTCCTGCATGCCAATCCCAGTCTGAGAACTTGGCCTGGAACACCTCCCTTCCTCCCATCTAGAAGTTTTTGTCTTAAGACCTTCAGGACACAGGGTAATTTGGCCCCGAGCGCTATCCTTGGATGTGGGCTCAAGCCACGGGCTCCTGGTCTTTCTGAAGGCTCCGGTGCCTCGACAATAAAGAAAGAAGCAAAAAGCCTTACCCTGAACCCAAAGAGAGATTCAAAAGTTTAACTGTAACTCTGGGAAACTTATAAATAGCGAAGAAACACAGGGAAACATATTAATCTTTACCAGAAATGCGAGAAGTGCAAATTAAATCCACCTTGAGATACCATTTTACACTGACTAAATTAGCAGGACAAAGTAAAAATAAATTCAAATACACATTGCTGGTGACATTATGGTGAATATTGGGTCCTCTTAATCTGCCAATTTAAACAGAAATCTCTTAACACCGGGAGAAGGCAATATGGCAACACACACAGTCAAAGCTATAAATGTGTCTCTGCCCTCTGGCCTGTTAATATGGATGCATCTGCACGAATTTGTTTAAGAGAAGATTTGGGATTTAAACTCTGAGCTCCTAAATCTTACGGGGCTGAAAACACACTTGTGAGTAAACAAATACACAGTGGCTAGCCAGCTAGCCTGCAGAGCTGGGGTGCTGGGGGCAACGGGGCCTATATTACAGGAGAAAAAGAGGGCCAGTGAACCTTTGCAATGTCCCTCCAAGCTGGCTACCAACATCCATATCGCCTGGGGCGTTACTCACGGGGGCAATCCTGAGCCTGACCCCAAATCTTGAGAAGCAGAGTCGATGTGAGCTGGGCCTGGGGATATATTTTAAGTAAATTCTCCAGGTATCCCTATGCCCCCCAAGTGGCCATCCTACCTGGAGACAGTTCCTGCATGCCTTTTTGAGGAGGATAGAACTAGGAGGGATATTATCTTTTTCCCGTTTGCTGTAGTAATTTTGTTATTATATTTTCATAATCTTTAGGTGAAAAAAATTGATAATTTTTCCTTGAGTACTCCAGAGAAAAGTCATTTCAATTATAGGTGTCTTAAACTTCCCCTATTAAGGTGAGCGGCCAGGCCTCACCCATGCAGGTAGATTAAGTATCAATAGAGAAAAGTCTTATGCTAAGAAAAGGTCATTCTTATCATGATTAATCGTTCTGGTAGTAGATATTTAGGATATATTTAAGAGTTGCCCATTATTAGCCATTCCCAGGTCCCCCCAGGCTCTGCGTCAAGTGCATTTCTGGTTCCCGGCTGGGGAAGGTGGGACGGCTGCGGGTAGCTGGAGGTCTGTCCCTGGGGTTAGGGACAGCTGTTCTGAAGGCCGAGGCTGGAAACTTCTGCAGCGAGGAAGCCCGCGTGCGAGGCAGGCCCACGTGGGAGCGAATGTGACCGCGTCACCCCCTCCCGCACACGCCTGCAATAGCTGTTGGAGCCGCAGACGTGTTTCTGCCTCAAAGCCTGTTTCGGTGACTGTTTGACTCACGGTTGCTAACCCAGGGACTCCGCAATCTATTAGAGAACAGGCCTCTCCGGCTGCGTGGGCCGGAGCTCTAGGTGGGAAGGGGGCTGGGGGGAGACTCCCAAGGTGAGCCCTCCGTGCCGCTCTGGGTCCGCCTCAGTTCCAGGGCAGTTGTTGGTTGGAAGGAGCGAGAGAAGATCAGAATGCGGGCACACGTGTGCGTGCCTGCCCACGCACGAGCACACACACACACACACACACACACACACACACACACACACACACTCCACGCAAGAGCCTCCCAACAGCAAAGACCGAATCCAGTGCGGAAATATTACGAGGTTGCAGAAGGCCAGCATCGAGGGCACTGAAGTCAGATGCGGGAGGCAGACACTTCCCCTTCTGCCTCTGTTGCGTCTGAAGAAGATGAAACAAAAATCGGTCCTTGTTTTCGTGTCACCCGGGGCCAGGTCACAGGGGAGCCCGATGGCTACGTGGACCTTGAGTTCCAATGAAGTCATGCAAACCGTGGAGTTCAGAGCAGTGTCAGAGGCTTTGGTTTTCCTAACAAAAGAAGTAGTGGTTATAAAAGGACACTCTGATTGATTCCTAAGATTGAGATCTCTCCTAGCGGATTAAGATAAGGACATGCAATAGACGGCAAAGGGCACTCGACTCCATCTCGGGCTTTATTTTCTTTAAATCTTGCCTTGTTTGTGTGAGCGTGTAAGCACTGCATCAAGGGCTGCTAGTTAAGATTGCTCTGATTAAACGTCATAAAACTCACAATTGTACTTTCCTATTAATATATTTGATTAAAAGAGTTCTCACGATTACTTTCAGAATTTCTGGTAAAATATCCATCTTGTAGTTTATTTATTTGTTGGTTAGTTTAAAGATTTTGTTTATTGATTCATGGGAGACAGGGAGAGGCAGAGACACAGGCAGAGGGAGGAGCAGGCTCCACGCAGGGAGCCCGATGTGGGACTCGATCCCTGGACCAGATGCTCAACCACTGGGCCACCCAGGGTCCCCCATCTTGTAATTTAGACTATGGATCTCATAGGCAAGACCCTGCTGCTCCTCTGGAAACCCCAAACTAGAATGGCAGCGACCATGTTAGAGTAGGGCTGAACTCTGTGAGTCACTTAGCTCTGTGTACACACACGTTTGGAAAGGAAAGGAAGGAAGGGAAAACCTCCTTCTTCTCAGAGGATTCAATATGATTTATAAATATAGATTGCTATGATACAGAATCCTGAAAAAAATTCTAACTGAATATTAACATCTGTTACAACTAGGGGGATATGAGGATCATTGATCGAATTTGTGTCTGTGCTTAGGTATACATTTGAAATATTTTCTTATGAAAAACACAGAGCAGAGAAATTATCTGGGCCAAGAAATACATAATGATATGGTTGTAGGAGTGTGTGTGTGTGTGTGTGTGTGTGTACAAGCATGTATCTCACAGGTAGTAGGCAAAGGGTGCACATACTGTTTTACAGGGATCAGCAAACTTTTTTGTAAAGAGCCAGTTAGGGACTCTTGGGTGGCTCAGTGGCTGGGCATCTGCCTTCAGCTCAGGGTGTGATCCCGGGATCCTGGATCAAGTCCCCATTGGGCTCCCTGCATGGAGCCTGCTTCTCCCTCTGCCTGTGTCTCTGCCCCCCCCCCCCTCTCTGTGTGTCTCTAATGAATAAATAAATAAAATCTTAAAAAAAAAAAGTAAAGGGCCACCTGCTAAATATTTTCAGGGTGGCAGGCCATACAGTGGTCTCTGTTTTATCTACACAACTCTGCCGTTATAGCAGAAAAGCATGATGACTGGATGTGACTGTGTTCCAATAAAACTTTATTTATAAAAACAGGTGGTGGGCCAGAATTGACCAGACTTTGCCAATCCCTAGAGAATAGACAGGAAGAGTTTCATTGAATTGTCCTTTCACACTCCTCATGTTACCAAAGGAGAAACTAAAAGCCAGAGAATTGATATGACTTATCCCAGACAAGCAGCAAAGCCAGATTTCTATGGTGTTCTCTCGATCCCCCCAACACAGAATGGAGGCCACAGTGGTGGCTCGGTCCACAGGCAGATTGGCAGGGGCTGGAGGGGAGGGAAGAAGCGTAGAACGGAGGGTGGCAATGCCCCAGTAATTCCCACCCCCCAATCTCTCCTTCCTGACAGTAATTGTAGCTTGTCCATGTTTTGACCATATTTTCATGTTTGGTTTTTAATGGTGGGAGAACCACCAGGCAGGAAGCTCTTGGACCTGCCACCCACTTAGCTCTGCAGCCTTGAAGCAGTCTCTGCCCCTCTCTGGGCTTCAGCCTCCTTCATCTGTAAAATGAGGGGTCTGGTTTCATGAATTTGAACTCCCACTTCATCCCCAAATGTTATGAGTCCCATTAATCCACTATGATTCATAAGTTGGCTAAAGCTTGCTCAGGCCTGGGATACAGAGAGGCCCTGAGTCCATAGCCCCACCAGGATGCCCCCAGCTACCTATTTCTGTGTCCACCAGGCCCACTCGCTTCCACGGGGCATCCTGGGAACCTGATGACCTCATTGCTTCTGGGGCGCAGAGTTGATTACCATAATAAAGGTACCCACCTGCTCACAAAGCCTTTCTGTTTTTGGCGCCGAACTGCTGAGCTGGGCATTTTACCAACTCAGTATCTTGCTTATAGATTTATCTATCCCTTTAGAACCTCTGCCCCTCACTGAACTTCTTCACAGTAAGCAGTTTTATAACAAACCGTGCCCTGATTTTGGCACACACAAGGCACGAGGAGGCCCTCCTGCGGGCTTGTTCTAGGTAAGCGTGTGATTGCCGGTCATTTACATATTCTTGCCAAGGACTCCGAGTGTCCTTTCTCCAGGACTCCCATCCATTTAAAATATTCATTTTAGCTAAAGTCTAATTATACTTTCTTCCTTGAAAACGTGGTATAAGAAACAGAGTACTGACTGGACTGAGTCTGGGGGCCCGGGTTTAAATCCCAGTGGCATCGCAACCTAGGCGTGTCACCTAGGGCAAGTCCTGTAAGTTCAATCCAAGCTCCCCAACTAAATGGTGGAGGAGGTAGCCTCTGCCTTATTTTTCACAGTTCACACCGTGGTTCTGAGCTCTGGTTCTGCATCGGAACCATCTGGAAAGTTAAAAAAAAAAAAAAAAAAAGAAAATGTCCAAATTTTTGAGCCCTCCCTATTCTGCATCCTGCTGGATCGTGAATCAGAATCCTTGAGGCGGGTGCCCTAGCACTGAGAATGACTGGATACTCTCCAGGTCATTCTAATGAGCAACCAGGCCTGTGAGCCACTGGTTTGAATAGCCTAAATGATATGGATATGAACTCCCCTTCCAAAAGGGCCTTATCAGTGTGTGGTACTGTTATTTTTGTCATTATTTCATTTCAGAGAGAGATACCAACATTCTATACAAAGAAATCCCAAGTGAAATAAAATGAATAAGTGAATAAAATGAGGCACCGTGACTCTGTGATTTGTACTAAGAAATAGATATTTGGTCTTTGTCCTGTCTCTGGCTCACAGCTCCCCACACCCTTGGCATTTCCAAAGCCATAAGAGCAAAAGGGAGTATCTTTTGTTACATTTGGTCTCTTGTCCTTTTTTTCCTGGAATCTCCTCAGAGCCATAAAAATGAAAAGGGGGTGTCTTGTTATTCATAAGCCTTTTTCAACCACAACTGAGTTATGTTAATGAGGTGACTTCAGGAATCCCCTGAAGCTGGGGATGGGGGAGATGATTGGCCACCCCCAAGCTTGTTGCTGGGGAACCAGCCACGTGATGAGACAGTTGGACGTTCAGTCCCAAGCCCCTGGAGATTGAGTTCAAGTACCTATAGCCAATGATTTAGTCAATCATGTCTGTGAAACGAAGCCTCTGTAAAAATCCCCGGAGGACAGGATTCAGAGAGCTTCTGGGTTGGTGAACAAGTGGAGATTTGGGGGAGAAGGCCTGCTAGCGTGGGTGAGGAAGCTCTGTGTCCCTTCCCACACAGCTGCTCACGTACCTATGTTTCTCTTCTATCTAGCTGTCCCTAGGTTATATATCTTTTTATAATAAACCAGTAATCTGGTAAGTAAAATATTTCTCTGAGTTCTGTTGACCACTGTAGCACGTTACTCAAACCCTAGGAGGGCATCATCGGAACATCTCATCTACAGCTGCTAGGTCAGGAGCAGGTGACAAACTGGACTTGTGGCTGGCATCTCCAGGGGGCAAGGAGGAGTCCTCTAGGACTGGGCCCTTAGCCTGGGGGATCTGAAACTATCTCTAGGTGGATAGTGACAGCATTTAGTTAAATTGCAGGACACCCAGCTGGTGTCAGAGAATTGCTCGGTGTGGGGAAACCACACACATTGAAATTGCTCTCAGAGTCCTACTCGGTCTATCCTGCTATGTATTTTGGTTCTTGGAGGTTTCCCTTGAGATGTACAGCCTTTCTAGATTAAAATTAGGGTCAGGTAATTTAACCACCCAACAGCCCCACAGGACTGGATTAAATGTGCTGCCAATTTGTTTAATCCTATGGAAACCCTGAGAGATGAGGTTGGTGGCCCCATTTTTTAAGCGAAGCAATTAAAGCTTGGGAAGGCAAATCACTGTAGGGAAGTTCCCGTAACTGGGGAGGTGGAAATGTTGAGACCAAACATCAGAGTCATGGGTTCTTTACATTAGATTTTAGCTGCTTCCTCATCCTACCGTGGAGCTTAAAACCCCATCATTTCAAATCACAGATGACAAGTGAGTAACACTAATGATGGCAGTAATATCACATTATCATCTCATGTGCTACCTCTAAGATGCTTTCACATCTTTTGTATTTCAGAAAATCCTCTTATTGAAATAGCAACCTCAGGTGGCTATTATAAGGCCGTCCTCCACTTAAAGGTGGTTGCAGTTTCAAAAATTTCAAAATCTCCCAGAGAAGCAATGCTACACACTCATCCTAGCTAGGTTCTCAGGCTGTCCCATTATGATCCTGCGTAATGCTGAGGAGGAGGCTGGGTCGGTGGCTGCTCAAGACCCCATCAGGGGGAAACAGAAGCTTACAAAGTGACCTAGCAGTTCCATCCTGGATACCTGCCCCCCAAGAAATGGAAACATGCATCCATCCAAAGACTTGTACGCAAAACTTCATATCTGTACTATTCTTTTTTTCTTTTTAAGATTTTATTTATTTATTCATGAAAGACACGGGGGTAGGGGGTGGTCAAAGACACACAGGCAGAGAGAGAAGCAGGCTCCATGCAGGGAGCCCGATTCAGGATTTGATCCCAGGACTCCAGGATCACGCCCTGAGCCAAAGGCAGATGCTAAACCGCTGAGCCCCCCAGAGATCCCATATCCGCATTATTCTATAGCTATAATGTGGAAACAACACAAGTGTCCTTCAGCGGATGAATAGCTAAACAAACTGTGGACTGTCCACACAGTAAAAACACTATTTAGCCTGAACAGAGAATGAAGCACTCGCTGCAGCATGCACAATCTCAAGGAACACTGTGCTAAGTGAAAACAGCCAGGTGCAGAGAACTGCCTATCATTCTATTTATACGAGATGCCCACGAAAGGCCAACTCTGGAGGCTGCACATGGACCAGGGGGCGCTTGGGCTAGGAGGTGGGAATGGGTTAATTACAAATGAGTACAAGGAGGATCTCTGGGAGCTGTTAGTAATGTTCTGAAATGGAATCGTGGTCATGGTCGCAGCTCTACGAACATTTATTAGAAAAGAAATCATTTAATTGTTCACTTAAAATGGGTAAATGTTACGGTATATAAATTTTACCTCACTGACGTGTGTGTGTGTGTGTGTGTGTGTGTGTGTGTGTGTGTTAGGAGCCTGTCGGAAGTAACACAGCAAGGTCATTGGAGTTGAGACTATGACTTCTCCATCACTCACCAAAACTTTCTGGCAGAGCGTCAGACGTCTAGCCCATGGAGAATCCTACCAAAACTAGATTCAAGAGACATACGTAAACCGAATTCCACTCTATAACTTTATATGAAGACACTGGCCTTCCGAGGAACAAGAAGGTTTACGTTGCCCTACCAGGGCTCGCAGCTTCTGCATGGAATATCTGGCAGGTTGTAGGTCATCAGGAGCCCACTCTCTGGGGATGAAATCAGAACATGGAGATGGACGGTGTCAAGAATGTTTCATACCAGCCGCCCAAGAGGCCCACGGACCAAACCAGCCACTTCCTGGAGATGCCCACTAATGGACCAGTTTGCTAGTGTTTCCCAGGTTCAGCGACTCTCAGCCGGGACATTGCAAGTGAATAGTTAGTTGTCAAGTCTCTTTCTTTTTTCTCCCCTTTACCCTGTTCCATTCAGAAAACTCACTTCTGTTCAAGCTGTCTTTCTCCAGCCGGGACACCATGCAATATTTTAGGTTCCTTTATCCATACGTATGATGACATTACAGATTTATCTTCTTGAAACTGTGGTGTGATTATGCTGACCCACATTCTTGACAGAAAGATGTGACTGCAGGTGGCCAGCGCTCCCATTATCTCTCAAAGGCCCTGTTCTCCTACCTTCTGGAGATGCCTGGCCCTCCTGTAGATTGAATGCGGGGTGTAGACATTGGCCTGAACCTCATACACTTCTTATTCTCTTAAATACGCATTGAACCATTGTCTTTTCTCAAAGTGGATTTAATGTTGAAATGGTCCTAGCGTCTCCTCTTCACATGAAACCCCAATCCCTTCAGCTATGTCTGTTCCTTCCTTGTGCAATCGGATACAAAGACTGATAGAATTGGGTCATCCACATGCTCCAGATCATCTCAGTCCCATTGCCTGAGAAAGTGGGCAATTATGGAGTAGACCACCCTGACACATATAGGTCGCATCAGGTCTGCCCCTTCCCCTGGAACTGTCGGGATTCAGGATGCTTGGTGCTGGAGGGACTGTGGGCATATTAGCAGAATAATTGGTGAGCTTTGGCTGCTCCTTGACAAAGGTCCACCAGCTCTGACCCTGGTCTTCCTGGGACCCACAGGTCTAACACTAGTCCTAGCCCTAGACTTAAATGAATCCCACTCTTGAGTGTGATAAAAATACAAGGTACTCAGCATGATGGCTGGCATGTTTTCATTATTAACATCATTTCACCCTCAGAATCATCGGACCCTTCGTCACAACCACAATGTTGTTAATCCCATCTTTGGATTTAGTGAAAACTTCTGTTTGTTGGATGCCTAGAGTGTTCCGTGTCAGAATATTTCTCATCATTCTATTAATTAATCTAATTATAGATTTATAGATGATCTAGAAATCCCTCAAATCAATTTCTCCACTAATTTTTATCTATCTATATCTTATCCAGGGATTTTTAGTATCAGCACTTTTGGCATTTTGGGACGGATAATTCTTGGGGGTCTATCCTGTGCTTGTAGGGTGTATAGCAGAATACTGAGCTTCTGTCCACTAGATTTTAGTGACACTCATTACCAAAGCCATGACAATCAAAAATCTCCCCAGACAATGCCACATGTCCCCTTGGAGGAGGGGGAAACAAAATGGATCTATTTTCTATTTACTTATTTCTACTGCTTCTTTCAAGAAGGTACAGAGTAGACATTATCATTCCCATTTTACAGATGAAAGAATTGAGGCTGAGAGTTTAGATGACTTTTACAAAAGTGCATAAGCAGGAAGGGGTGGAGCTGGGTTACAAAGTAAATTTACCTTATTAGAAAAAGCTATTTTTTTCTACAATAAGAAGCCTTTTATTTTATTTTTTTAAAGATTTTATTTATTTATTCATGAGAGACAGAGAGAAAGAGAGAGAGGCAGAGACACAGGCAGAGTGAGAAGCAGACTCCATACAGGGAGCCTGACGTGGGACTCGATCCCGGACTCCAAGATCACAACCTGGGCCGAAGGCGGCCCTAAACCTCTGAGCCACCCAGGGATCCCCAATGCGAGGCTATTTTAAGTGAAATGTAATGCTACACATCTTGTCCTCAATGCTGTTATTCTTCTTTGTCTCAACCAAAAATCATTTTCAGAGTTAATTCTGACTCTCAAGCCAACATATAGGTCTTCCAGCCAAAACCTATGTGAGTCTATTTATGCCCCAAATCTTCATTCTAATCCTGTCTACAACTCAAGATGTAAACTTATTTCCAACCCCAGTTCTCCATCCGAGTGCTTTCTAAATTCTATTTCCTAGCATCCTACACAGTGAGGGCTGGGTCCCAGACAGGAAGAGAGCCCTCCAGTGCCAGCTGACCCAGCAATGGAAGTGGATAGGCCCATTTACAGTCCGGGACATGCATATTGTCCCATCCCACAGAAGAATGGTTAAAATTCCTTCTCTGGTGACCCACTGAGGAAGTGGGCATATGGCTCTAGGGCTGCCACAAACTCCTGAAGTTGGGATATTTGGAAATTCCAATAATAGAAAGCTGCTCTCTGTGCTTTGTGATGACAGGCTAGAGCTTCTAAACGTGGCTTCTGCAAAACTGAGCAAATGAACGGAAAGGGTTTTTAACTCCTCATTTGACTTCTCAGGACCCGATGTTTTGGCTCAGCTTTTAAACGGTGGTTTTGATTTCTGCCACGATCCTCTGATGCCCATTAGATGGCCGACAGCTTCTGGCCCCCATGTCCGGAATTCAACAGGGAGAGACATTGTTTTATAGCAATTAACAGTGATGCTTGGAAAAGATGGCAACAAGCTGAAAAAAAATTAATTGAAAATTTAACCTTCAAATAAAAATACTTAGACCTCAGGCTTCCATTTGTAAGCAGCTTATGCTGTCTGTGCACATTCTGTTCTATTATTGAAGTATTTTCTACACCATTTCTGATTAATACAGCAGTGCTATTTTTTCCAGTCCAGTCTCCCTAATAAATATATGTGTCAAATATCTATTTCCTCCCCTGAATGCAAAGACTTTTAATTTCCCTTGTTTGCATGTGCTAACTGGTTGTGTAACGAGATTAACAGCTCTGTCTTTTTTTTTTTTTTTTCCTTCTTCTGCAGATTTTATAAGAAAAGCCAGTGGGCTCCCAGACAAAGTAAAAAAGGTACCTTCTTTAATTTTGCATATTGTTAGCTACAATCCGGTTGCTAATGTTTGTTTTATTTCCATCTGTCAAAAGCAATGCCAAAATACGTTGTGTTTGTCTTGAGTTGGCTCAATTAATCCTCTGCTGGAAACGGTTCTGTCATTTTGTGTTTGGTGAAGGCCCTGATTCACTAGCGCTCAAACCAGGGCCCATCTCTGCCAAAGGCAGCCACTGCATGTTTAATACATCTTTCTGGGAAATGTCAGCTTGACAGAGACAAAAGAGAAAGGTGGGGTAAGACCCTAGCAGAAATGTTGATTTGCAGCCAGCCCCAGCTCTGCGGCGGGTATAAAGAGGGGTGTCTTGGCCTTGATCCCGTAGACCTGTTCCCGGGGGGGCTAGCAGAGCCCATTTAATAGGTCACACTGGGAGAACGGCTTTGCTGGTCTCGGCGTGGGGCAGCCCCCCAGATGTGCAGCCTCCATGTGAGCCCGATGGCGCGTCCCTCTCCTAGGGGGTCATAACACCATACCACGGGCCAGGTGCCTCCAAGAACAGAAACTTCTTTTCTCACGGTTCTGGAGGCTAGGAGTCCAGGATCATGGTGTCGTCTAGCTCAGTTTCTTCTGAGGTCTGTCTCTGTGGCTCGCAGATGCCTGGTGATCATCTTCTCCTTGTGTCTTCCCGAGGTCTTCCCTCTGTGCCTGTATCTTACCTGTCTCAGAATTTCTTCTTTTTTACAAGATTCCTGGTCATATTGGATTGAGGCCCACCATAATGACCTCATCTTAACTTCGTGATCTCTTTAAGACCCCATGTCCAAATACAGTCATGTCCTGGGGTACTTGGGGGAGGGCTTCAGCATATGAATTTTGGTTAAAAGAACATTTTAAAAATAAATATGCTGAGATGGGATGCCTGGGTAGCTCAGCAGTTGAGCATCTGCTTTCAGCTCAGGCTGTGATCCCGGGTCCAGGGATCGAGTCCTGCATCGGACTCCCTGCGAAGAGCCTGCTTCTCCCTCTGCTTATGTCTCTGCCTCTCTTTGTGTCTCTCATGAATAAATAACTAAAATCTTAAAAAATATTATGAGGTAAGAAGATAAGGTGTTAGGCCCCAAACTATAAAAGTGGCCACTCTCTAGCTTTCTATGTCTGTCTTTCTCCTTCCCCTCTTACTCTTCTTGCTTTTCTTCTTTCTCTCTCTGTGAATAAAAGCTCCATCCAGGGAGGCCTGGATGGCTCAGAGGTTTAGCGTCTGCCTTTGGCCCATGGTGCGATCCTGGAGTCCCAGGATCGAGTCCCACATCGGGCTCCCTGCATGGAGCCTGTTTCTCTCTCTGCCTCTCTCTCTCTCTCTCTGACTCATAAATAAATAAATAAAATCTTAAAAAAAAAAAAGCTCCATCTGCCATCTCTATGCAGTCAGCATGTTTTGCAGATTATAAGCTTTTGCATCTGTATGCACAGAGTTCAAATCCTGAGCTGGCCTCTTATTCACCATACAGCTAAGGGCAGGTTGCTTAAGTTCTCTGTGTCTTAGGTTCCTGGTCTTTAAAGTGGAATTAATAATCCCTACCCCACTGATTTTGTTTTATAAAGGAGAGAAGGCATATAAGGAAGAGTCAGTGGCATCCCGGGGCTGACAAATGGGAATGTTCTGTCCTGAGTGCAGGCAATAGAGAGAAAACTAAAAATAAATGAAGTATTTATTTATAAAAAGAAGTAATAACACAACTGACTTTTTAAACAATGTCACTGGCAAAATACTCCTCATTGGGGCAGATGGCTTCCACTGCCAACCCATCCGCCCTTGTATGGAACAGAGGAGCATTATCTTTATTTCTACCTATTGCATATTAAATTTAGTCTCTCTCTCTCTCTCTCTCTCACTCACACACACACACACTCACATTTGTATCTTGAATTCAATCATTCTCAGGAGAGGTTAACCAAAGGTATTTCACATGACTTCACATCTTATTTTGTGTTCATTTTACTCAGAAATTACCAAACCTTACTGCTAAATTATATATGATGGAGAAGAGTCATCATTTGTCATTACTTTAAAAAGAGAAGACCTAGTGGGCTCTGGGTTCAGCCTTCCTCCTCCTTCCCAAATAACCTCAAATCCTTCAGCCAGCTTTCAGGCCTGGGCCCTGCCAAAATACCTCCTGCTGGGAATTAGGAATCGAAATATGCAACAACTGACCCCAGAAGAGGTGTGTGTGGCTTGGCTCATAGTTATTACTATTCCATGCCCCTTTCTGAAGTGGTACCCAATGCCCTAGCATCTTTACATAAAGGAGCTACTTATATAATAGCTGTATTACATAAATAGCTGTTTTCTATAAACAGAGAGTTGGTTAGTTGTGCTGAAAAGAAAACAGAAGCCACAACAAAACACAGAACTCTGAATGGTGCATTTCCTTTTTCAGTGGGAGACATCTGTCTTCATACAATATCAAAAAGTCTAAGCCCATGATGTAAATCATTAAACTTTTCTAGTGAATATTCCACATTGGGAATTTACAAAGCAACTTCTTCGGTCTAGATCTCCAACAATGGAGGACGGAGATGGTGGTGTGGACAGGGTGTGTACTGCCTGGGGTATCATGTAGTTACTAAAATGGTTATGAACGGCCATTTAATAAAATAAAGAGATTCGATTATACCATGTTAGAGCAAAAAAAAAAAAAAAAGAAGCATATATTAAAATGCTTAATGGCAAAAAAGGAAACAATACATCTTTTTTAAAAAAGATTTTATTTATTTGGGAGGGAGAGAAAGAGAGAGCATGTAAGAGCACATGAGCAGGGGGGAGGGCCATAGAGAGAGGGAGAAGCAGACTCCCCACTGAGCAGGAAGTGGATGCAGGGCTCATCCCAGGACCCTGGGATCATGACCTGAGCCCTAGGCAAATGCTTAACTAACTGAGCCACCCAGGTGCCCCAGAAACACACCTGATAATGTCTAATAATGCCTGAAACTTAGCACATCATGCAGGAATGCATTTGGAAAGAGCCCTTTTCTGTGAGGTGGGGGGCAGGTCTTTCATCTGCTCTGTCCACATTGAGTATCAGAATCTGTATCCCATTAGTCTGGGCCTGATTTGTATCTCTGTGATGGACAGAACAGGTCACATGAACTTGGAGGGCGAAGGCTGTCACAAAGGTGGTCAGAGGATGGGTTGGCATAGTTGAAACCAATCTGAAATGGAAACTTCATATGTTTAGACAGTTGGCATGCCCATAATTCATGTAACCTTTGACTATCCAAAGCAGGGCCTTAACAAAAAGCTCTGATTTCCTCTTACTAAGACATGGTAAAATATCTAGCTTGTATTTACTATGAGAACTGTCTGTTCTTGCTCAGATTGTTCGTTTTCACCATCCAAGCTCTCTTTTCCCACGCCATTCTGGACACAGGGAGACTTACCCCAAGATGACATTTCCATTCATCAGGCCCATGGTTATGGGTTGCAGGATTTTTTAGGTTTCTGTAACGAAATAGTTAAATTCATAGAATGTGAATAACAAAAGTTGTTCTAAGTCACTTTTTAAGGGAATTCTGCTTTCCTGAAACAAGCCTCACGGCATCCAGCCACTTCCCTGGTCTATCTATGCAGCTCCCCAATTTCCACACCCTGAGATGGTTCAATTCCTTTGACTGCCGTGGGGTGTCGTGCTGTAGAGGGTTTTTGGTGGCAGCAATTACTGTTCAAAAAGGGAAAATACAAACAATAAAAGGAATGGCTCAGCTGCATGAATATAGATTCTGTGCCTCTTTCTAAATACCACAAATTCCACCCTCCCACTAGCATTTGGCTGGTCATCCCTTCCCACCCACGGCCTCGAGGCTCAACACTGAGAAAGGAGCCTGGGAGGAAACATGTGGAGATGTCATACAGTGATTGCATTTCAATCTTGGGATTTGGGGGCTGTTTTGTTCGCTCATTTTCCAAATATCCTTTAATGACTTTGACCCCCTCCCCCCAAAACAAAGAGTTTTTAAAAAAACTCTATAACAATCATGGTACTTTTTAATGTGCATACCAAACCTCTTGACATTGCATGAGCTAATTCTGTTCATTTCAACACTTCTTACACATGAGAAACTGAAATATTGAAATTTATAAAAAGGACCAACAAGAAATTCCCATAACAATCATTACCAGATGAGGATGCTGGCAGGAATAATTTTCTAACTTAATAACTCGAAAAACATATTTGCAAACCAATATAAATAGAATAAATAGAAAGATATGGAGAAGATCGTCCATAATAAAAAAAAAAATGTGGGTCCATTTCAGTCCATCCCAACCTTCATTTAATCCCCGACTTATTCATTCTATCATATATATGGGCTAGGCCATGGGATTAGCTGGGGAGCTAAGTACATAGTCCCTGTCCCCAGGGAGTTTGTAGTCTAGCTTAATTTCCTATTGGAATAAATATATTCTAAGATTTAACAAATATGAAAGTAAAAGTGAGTGGAGAAGAAGAAAAACAGTAGATTGCAGCACTGTATTTTGCATGCATAAAGTATGGAGGATGAATTCTTCTCCAGTTCACCCAAAACACACGCATACACCCCCCCCACACACACACAATACCCCCCCCCACACACACACTTTCACACTCTCTCTATTGGGCTCAAAGACTCAGGATTTATACGAATCATAAAAATAGTCATTTATTTAAAGCACTTTTCTTGAAAGGTGCAGTGGGCACCCCCACATCTTGCTCTGTTCCAACAATGCGTACTCATAGGAAATTAAGATGAGCAATGAGGGCGAACAGGCCCCCTTACATGTTAGGGGCCATAACTCCTACAGGGAAAGAGCTATGTTGGGGTAGAGACAGGAGAGTCCCTGGCAGCAGCGCTAACGACAAAGATGACTTGTGTGTTTCGTTTAGTCATTGGTGTCAAGTGTCAGAGAACCAACCAGATGCCCTAGGAGAGAGGATCGCACGTTGGTCCCTCAGCACCCGGATGGAAGAACACTGAACAGGCTAGCAAATCCATGTGGTACCTTTCAAGAATGTTCATCACAAAACAAGTCAGTGGTGTGACCGGGAAATACTGTGGTGCAAGGAAGAAATAATATCACCCTGAAAATTATTTGTTGTATAAGTTGGGTGTGGAGGGAGCATAGAGAATTTCAGTAAAATACAGGAAGATGGGATTTTGAAAATAACTACACAAACTGAAAAAAATACGTGAGGTCAGTGACACAAGGAAAGGTTGCAAGGAAGCTACTAGGAGGTAAACAGCTACTTACCCACACTTAGGACAGACATGATCAGAAAGTCAAATCCGAGTTGGTAAGGATAAATTCAAAACATGTCCCCTAAGTCGGTCCCTCCTTCTTTCTTCTTCCTTGCTTTCTTTCTTTCTTACAAATTTGCTGAGCACTCAGTATGTCTCAGAGGAATACAAAGAAAAAGATGAGAAAAGGATAGAGAATGGAAATAATACACATAAATTTTAGATATTTCTGAAGATTAAAAGAGCAATGGAAAGAAAACAATCATCAAGGGTATAATTAGATACAATTTTCTGAAGCTGAAAAGATCTAAATACGGAGATCAAACATCCCCACTGTATTATAAGAAGGGATAATGAAAAGAAGATTTACACCTAGAAGAGCATAGCAAATGCCAGGAAATGGGGCAACATGTATAGTGTTTTCAGAGAAAAGTGTGTGACCCAACAATGTGATCACCTGCCAAATGGCCATTCGTGGGTAAAGGTTAAAAGCAAAACACAAAACAAAAATCTCCAAGAAACCTACACAAATGCAAAACAAGCCAAAAAGTATATTGAAAACCTTGTCAAATAAATTTCTCCTAAAATCTTATTTGAGGGAAAAAGAACGTGAGTGTGAGTTACACACAGTGATGCTGACTTGAAATTAGAGCCTTAAGAAGGAGAAACCATGGCATAAGAAGGATGATTACAAGCAAAGAAAGTAATTAATACAAAATCAAAACCTGTAAATATCCTTCTCATTTGAATGCAAATACGATTCTCCAAAGAGATGGCTCTCAATCTTTCAGTACTAATCTAAAGAAAATGGGTTTATAAAAGGGAGATGAAAAACATGAACTCACTGCATTGCTCATCCTACGAGGGGCGTGAGAGTTGATGTTAAATCTTGTGAATCAGAGAAAAAAAAAGATTCAAATATATCAAAGCAAAGCAAAATTTAAAAAACAGTGTGTTCCTTTCAAACTGCTGAGAAAAAAAATATAGGCACAAACAAAATGTAGACCAAAAAAATAAAAATATGGTCAAGAGAGGAAACGGGCAAGCAGTCTGAAAAGCTGATTTAGAACAAGATGGTCAAGTCAGTAAGACTAGCTAAGTCTTGGCTGTCGCTTACTGTCTGCCAAGAATCTGCTCTCAGGGCTTTACGCGCACGTCATTGCCTCGTTACACCCTCTTGAACAGTAAACTGAGGCACGGGGGTCTGCAGTACCTCCACAGTGCTTTGAGCAGATCTCCCAGCAGATGGTATTGACCCTGACGTCTCCTGGCGTTGCGGGCAGGCGCCGTCCTTAGCTAAGCCTGCAGGACAGGGAGGATGCCATCTGGAAGCTATAAAGTGCTTTTCTCCCTGCAATCTGATGTGGGTGCCAGCAGCACAGTGTGGCCCCGGCTCCCTTGTCCTGTGAGGGTGGAGGGTGGCAGGGGGAGAAGAGTCACACACGAGGGCCCGATGAGGTTGCTGCCTTCAACGCTGAGATTTTACCTTGGAGGCCCGTCTTACCTGGCTCATTGCACCTGTTCTGAGCTCCTGTAGCCTTGAGGCAGCCTTGCCTAACCGGCAGGTTACAGCCGCAGTCAGGGGTGCAGTGATGCCACCGGCTGGCAGGTCACAGCTCGGCCTCCCCGAGGACACCGCACAGGGCTGTCCGGGAGGGGCTGCTGTCGACGTTTCTGAGGTCCTTTTAAAAGAGTCTCTATAACTAATGACATTGCCCCCAAATTGAGAAGACCAAACTTCTCTCATTGTGTTCAACGGCAGATTACATTCCCACTTTTTTAGGTGTTACATACACCTAAATGGCAGAGGAAGTTGAAAAAATTGGATAAAATCCATTATTGAGGAAATGCAAAAACAGTGAGCGGGACTGACAGCATTTGTTTCTAGCAAACTTTATTCCAGGCCGAATAATATTAAAGGAGACAAAGAATGTCACTTTACAATCCACAGGAAAGATAAAATAGTCATGAAAATTTATTTGCTGAATTACAGAGCATCAAAATATATAAAGCTAAAAATGTTAGAAATAAAATGGGAAATTTACAGAAACACGTTTGTTTGGAGAGACTGCGACATACCTCTCTTACTACCCTTGGCAGGTAAGAGATTAAAAATACGTAAGTACATAGACAAACTAAAATAAAAGAATAACATTCATATATTAAAATATAAATGTTTTTTAGTCTTCCGTGGAAGATTGATAACATTTTATCTTCTGCTAAGTCACAAGAATAAGCATGATAAATTCTGGAAAGTGGGTATTTCATAAGATCAGCTCTCCACATCTAATGTCAGATAAATACAAATTAAAAATGAAAGTCATAACAAATGATAACAACTAAATTTCCTCTCTAAATAATTTTTGGTTAAAGAATAATATGATCTAAGTTACTAATTATTTAGAAATAAAAGTAAGAATATTTTGTTGTAAACACATGTTGTATTTATTTCCAAAGCTCTACTCCAAGGCAAATTCATAACAGAAGTCAATTCCTTATTCAATAAGAAGTAATAAAAGTAAACTAATCAGTCTCTTTCAGATATTAGACTGAGAACCCAAAACCCACGTGAGGAAACCAGGCAAATACAAATGATGAAGATAAGAATAATAATTAGAAAATAATTAGAAAATAAAAGAGCTAAATTATTCCAATGTCTGTCTACCTTTCTCTTTCTCTCCCCTCTATCAAAAATAAACAAATTGATCAACTGGATCAATTTCATAGAATCTTGTTAAAAAATGGATTCACCATTATTCTTAAGGAAAATTAAAGAGAGACTAGAACATTCCAAATATAGAGAAGATTCAAAAATAAGAGGATACAAGGAAAATGTACAACTCCAGGTCAATACATCGATGAAATTATTAATAAAATGTATTATTTAGGGAAGAAATAGAAATAACCGAAATTGGCTAAAAAACCCACAACCCACTAATTAATTGAGTTGACCAATTGCCGTGGAAGAAAATGAAAGCACACTGTCTAACGTGGCAGGCAATTCCGTTGATGGGTTCTGTTCTACTATTGAAGATTGGATCATTTCTGTGAGTCATAAATTACTCTAGAGCATTAGGCAAATATGAATATGTGCTTCCAAGTTAGTAATGTCACAGACTGTGTATATTTAATATACCTTTCTATCAAAATACAAAAAGACAAACTAGCAAAACAGCATAAAATTAAGAGTATAGGACCATATGTTGCTGGTTTTATGGAATAGATTGAAAAGCACATTCTTTTTTTTTTTTTTTTTTTTGAAAAGCACATTCTTAAAACCAGACAGGCTCTATTGCTCAAAGAATCTATGGGAAAAACATCTCCGAATCTATTATCTATCAATTCAATCTATCAATCTCTCTCTCTTGCTCTTTTCCACATATACATCCCTATGCACACACCGTATATACATGTACTTGCTCTCACATAAACACACACACAACTTTGAGACTGACCCTCAATGTCTAAGTCCCGGGAGTTTCATGATGAGAATGACAGGGGGCCATCCACAAACATGAGAAAGCCGTGATTAATCTGATCATTCTAGAACTTTGCTCCTTGCTTGGGCTTCAAGTAACTATTACTGCTTGCTTTAAAAAAATGTGCAAATAATAACCCAAAGAGATGCAGAAAAAATAGGGGTGGCAAGTGAAGTGTCTCATTCTAGATTACTTATTTGCAAGAGAAAAAGTTGCATAAATAATGGCAAAGAACTCAGTCATTGGAGCAAGAGAAAATTAAATCTAAGCCCAATGAGTGAATGCATGAATGTGGCCAGTATTCCAGGGAAGCTGGATGGTGACTTTGGACCTGTTTATCCTAGCTCTTAGAAAACACAGGGCTTGGTTTTGCCCAAATTGGGATGAGCAAAATAAACAATTCAAAAAATATACCAAAGTGAAAACCATGCCTAAGAGAAAAGAAGCATTGCCCTAGGGACTCAAAGAAAAAGTACATATCTGAAAATAATATTCTCCAAGATAAGTTAAAAATCTAAGAAGTCTAAGGCATGTCCTGGAAACAATGAGCCTCTCTGAAACAGAATCAGAGTGGTGCAAGCGCTTCACTTGAAGGCAGAGACACAGAGCTAGTAGGAATAAGACGAGGAGATAAATCTCAAAACATCGTGGTGGAATTCAAAAATCTGCATTGGAGGCAACCAAGAACAGAACTGACATCACAGAAAGTGGACTCAGTCATGTGGAGAGCAAGCGTGAGAGAGACATTATAATCTCCCATGCCTTCTTACGGGAGGATTTGAAGCATGCTTCTATTTTATTGGTTAATAATCTAGAATTTTCCTTTTAACATCCCAGGTGTTCAGTCGGCTCTAATATAATGATTATTCCAGAAATTCCTGGGTATATGTGGCTTTCTGCTTCTGTGCAAAGCTGCCCCAGACTGCCGCACGGTGCTTGAGTCCTTAGAGCGTGCCTTCTTCAGCATCCCCTGAGCAGGTGCTCCAGCCCCTGTCATTTATTTCTGAGCTACGTATTCATTTCTTTCTTCCATTCCCTCCAAACATTACTTTGTAAGTGGACGTCTTCTAGGCCGCTATGCACCAGAAGAGCAACCGATTTTATTACAAGCATGTGAAAAATAATCACCCGTAGACATCAACATTTTTAAATGGTGCTGCATTAGACCGTGAAGAATTTTTTGCGAGTCTGTTAAGAGATGTTAATGATCATTATTTTAAGCCATCATATTTCTTTCCTGGTCCCTCTATCATTATTTACTCTCATTATGCATAGTAGATCGATTTAGTTACTTAAGTGTGTAGTTATCCTGACGAGTGTTGACTGAAGTGCACATTTACACAACAGGCTTGGAGGTATCTGCAGAATGCAGGTGTGCTAAGGTCACTGGTTTTCTCCTGGATTAGTTCACAAAGATGGGGTCACTGTTTTCGTAACAGGCCTAGTGACTCTTGTCTCAGTTGTAGGAATAGATGGAAGGACTAGAGATGAGGATCAACATGGAACATTTCTTCTGAGATTCCTAGGACCTGGGATGACCCCTCCACCCCCACCCGTAGTTGTTCTTGAATTCAGTGAACACCTGGGCTTGTACTTTCTTTGAAGCTTCCTTCCTGGAGCCAAACATAGCTTCAGGGATGCTGATGGCATGAAGTCTCTCTTCAGTTGTTTCCATGTCTTGAAATTTAATTCGTACAGTCATGGCGCAAGGAGAGACAGACTGTTTCTGCATAGGTGGTGTGGGTTAGTGCAGGGGCACCCCCTCCTCCAGCCAGGTGCTGGACTCTGTTGGCTTGAGGGGCGGGGGCGGTTCCTAATTGTACATTCCAACCATCCCATGCTCTAAAACTCCGCAGACGGGCTGGGAATCTGCTTGTAGGACAATCAGTTATTTGTTCTCTGAGCACCCAAAAGACAAGAAGATACCCTTATGGATGGTTTTTATAGTTTTTTTAAAAGATTTTATTTATTTATTCATGAGAGACACACAGAGAGAGAGGCTGAGACACAGCCAGAGGGAGAAGGCTCCCCGTGGGGAGACTGATGCAGGACTCGATCTCAGGATCCCAGGATCATGACCTGAGCTGAAGGCAGACACTCAACCACTGAGCCACCCAGGTGCCCCAATGGGGTTTTTTTGTTTTTTGAGATATATAAACATCATAGTACTAGAAGTCCTAGCCTCAGCAATCAGACAACAAAAGAAATAAAAGCCATTCAAATTGGCAAAGAAGAAGTCATACTCTTCCTCTTCGCCGATGACATGATACTCTACATAGAAAATCCAAAAGACTCCACCCCAAGATTGCTAGAACTCATACAGCAATTTGGCAGTGCAGCGGGATACAAAAGCAATGCCCAGAAGTCAGTGGCATTTCTATACATTAACAATGAGACTGAAGAAAGAGAAATTAAGGAGTCAATCCCATTTACAATTACACCCAAAAGCATAAGATACCTAGGAATAAACCTAACCAAAGAGGTAAAGGATCTATACCCTCAAAACTATAGAACACTTCTGAAAGGAATTGAGGAAGACACAAAGAGATGGAAAAATATTCCATGCTCATGGATTGGCAGAATTAATATTGTGAAAATGTCAATGTTACCCAGGGCAATGTACACGTTTAATGCAATCCCTATCAAAATGCCATGGACTTTCTTCAGAGAATTGGAACAAATTATTTTAAGATTTGTGTGGAATCAGAAAAGACCCCGAATAGCCAGGGGAATTTTAAAAAAGAAAACCATATCTGGGGGCATCACAATGCCAGATTTCAGGTTGTACTACAAAGCTGTGGTCATCAAGACAGTGTGGTACTGGCACAAAAACAGACACATAGATCAATGGAACAGAATAGAGAATCCAGAAGTGGACCCTGAACTTTATGGGCAACTAATATTTGACAAAGCAGGAAAGACTATCCACTGGAAGAAAGACAGTCTCTTCAATAAAGGTGCTGGGAAATTGGACAACCACGTTCAGAAGAATGAAACTAGACCACTCTCTTGCACCAGACACAAAGATAAACTCAAAATGGATGAAAGATCTAAATGTGAGACAAGATTCCATCAAACTCCTAGAGGAGAACACAGGCAACACCCTTTTTGAACTCGGCTACAGCAACTTCTTGCAAGATACATCTAGAAAGGCAAAGGAAACAAACAAAAGCAAAAATGAACTATTGAGACTTCATCAAGATAAGAAGCTTTTGCACAGCAAAGGATACAGTCAACAAAACTCAAAGACAACCTACAGAATGGGAGAAGATATTTGCAAATGACGTATCAAATAAAGGGCTAGTTTCCAAGATCTATAAAGAACTTATTAAACTCAGCAGCAAAGAAACAAACAATTCAATCAGGAAATGGGCAAAAGACATGAAGAGAAATCTCACAGAGGAAGACATAGACATGGCCAACATGCACATGAGAAAATGCTCTGCATCACTTGCCATCAGGGAAATACAAATCAAAACCACGATGAGATCCCACCTCACACCAGTGAGAATGGGGAAAATTAACAAGGCAGGAAACCACAAATGTTGGAGAGGATGTGGAGAAGGGGGAACCCTCCTGCACTGTTGGTGGGAATGTGAACTGGTGCAGCCACTCTGGAAAACTGTGTGGAGGTTCCTCAAAGAGTTAAAAATAGACCTGCCCTACGACCCAGCAATAGCACTGCTGGGGATTTACCCCAAAGATACAGATGCAGTGAAACGCCGGGACACCTGCACCCCGATGTTTCTAGCAGCAATGGCCACAATAGCCAAACTAGAAGGAGCCTCGGTGTCCATCGACAAATGATGGATAAAGAAGATGTGGTTTATGTATCAGTGGAATGTTCCTCAGCCATTAGAGATGACAAATACCCACCATTTGCTTCAACGTGGTTGGAACTGGAGGGTATTATGCTGAGTGAAGTAAGTCATTCGGAGAAGGACAAACATTGTATGGTCTCATTCATTTGAGGAATATAAATAATAGTAAAAGAGAATAGAAGGGAAGGGAGAAGAAATGGGTAGAAAATATCAGAAAGGGAGACAGAACATAAAGACTCCTAACTCTGGGAAACGAACTAGGGGTGGTGGAAGGGGAGGAGGGCGGGGGGTGGGGGTGAATGGGTGACAGGCACTGAGGGGGGCACTTGACGGGATGAGCACTGGGTGTTATGCTGTATGTTGGCAAATTGAACTCCAATAAAAAATAAATTTATAAAAAAATGAACATCCTAAGTTTTGAATAAAATAGCCTGACCTGATGGATGTCAGAAGGGCTCAATCTGTTCTAGGAGCCATGTGTCTTAGCTCTTCCGTTTAGGGGTGTACTGGGTGTCATCATTGGGGTGGTATTATTGACTTTCTTTGCCAAATGAAGAAAAAAAGAAAAGGAAGAAGAAGTAAGGGTGGGGGATCAGGAGAAGGACCAGGACCAAAATATGTGCATTTCTTTTCCCTTGAGGGAAGTTTGGATAAAAGAATCCACCTCAATTCTGCATCCAGCCTGAGTAAGAGCGAAGGAACTTTTGTTTTCATGCTCCAGCCAAAGACTGAAGAGAAAATAGAACAGAAGAGCCAGGCAAACCAATTGAACTAGTTCATCTCTCTCCCTCAGGACTGTGAGGGGTGGAAAGTCAACCGAAGCCCCCGCTGCGCATCCTGGCTCAAGGGATATGATGCATGAAGAGAGGGTTTTGGAAAACTTCGAGTTCAACTCTCCACTTGAGAGAAAGACACATCGGAACCGTCCATCGGCAGCTCTGGCTCCCCCGCCCCGAGTCGGCACCCACTGCCTTCCTGTGACCCTGGGGGCTTCTCTACCCTCCACCCCGAGATGAGCAGAGCGGTTGTGTTCTAGCTTCGGGTTCTCCGGCCTCCTGGCCCGGGGGCCTGTGACGGACTTCACGAGAGCAGCTGGGGTGGGAAGGCCCATGAAGGGAAGTTGCCTGCAAGGCACTAGAAGATTATGGCGAAGCAAATGCCCCAGGTCAGGATAAGCGACCCGAGATCAGCCCAGCGGAGCAGGAGCGGAGGACAAACCCGGATCGCACCCCTGGAGGAGAGTGGAACGGGGTGCAGGGAAACCCCGACGGGTAGTGGTTGTCCGGGGCCTAGTAGGACAGTGGTTGTCCTGGGGTGGACCCTGAGCCTATGGGGGTGAGCGAGGGAAGGTGGGCAGCACCTGCAAGGACAGGCCGGCAAGGCCTGGGGCCCCGCCAGGAGCCCAGGGCCAGCCTCAGGGAGCGCTGGGGGGGTTGGGGGGAGCAGCAGAAGCCCTGACCTCGCTGGCCTCCCTCTGCCCGGCCTCCCCAGCAGGCTCCCCGCTGGCCACATCCGAAAGAGATTGCCAGAAGGGAGTGAGCCCCGCAGGCGGTCCCAAGGGGCCCTCCCGGAGGGCGGTGGTGCCCGGCTCAGGAGCAGGCGCGTGCGATGACCTGCACAAGGCGTGGACGGCGCCCCCGCTGCCCTGCGACCCCCAGTGCGACAGGGAAGGGGTTCCTGGTTCTGCTGCGCACGGTAGACAGATGAGGACAGACAGCCGCGGCCCCGGCACCTGCTGCCGCCCGGGGACCAGACCCAGTTTCCACGAGCGAGTCCCCTGGGACACAGCAGTCCAGGGGCTGACAGGTCCATCGCTGGGCCCGAAGCATCACAGAGCTCGCGGGAGGCCCTGTGCTGAGGTGCACGTTCCCGAAACCGTGGCGATCTCTTCCATCATTTGGTTTTAGTGGAGACTCTTCTCAAAGGGACGCGATCCGTCTTCCTCATGTCTGGGCAGCGCGGTCACTAACTAGCAGGAAACCGTCTCCAACAGCAGGTCAATTAGTGACTGCATTTTAAAGCTGCTTTGTGAAAAACAGCAATTAATTTCCCTGCGTTTCTGGGTTGTTCTTCTGCAAACCCGATCCATTTGAAACCACTGTTATCAGGGGTGGATGCGGAGACCTGATTATTTCTGAGAGCTTTACAGGGGATCATATTCTGGGTTGTACTTTTGTTTTTCTAAGGAACGCGGGGATGGAATTAGGTTTTAATTATCACTGGCACCTTTTTCACAATTGGAAACAGACTTAAAAAGAAAATGGGAAGGATTTTCACCCAACGGAGAGTTGATGAAAACTCTGAAGGACTATTTATCCGAACACATCTTCAAGTCGAAATGCTATCTGATAAGAAGAAAAGAATCTAAACACAAAATGGGACATTTCTGTTTACTTATTAATATTCTTTGCACTTTTGCGGTCCACTGGGTCAGGACTTCCATAAGCTTTTTTTTTTTTTTTTTTTTTTTTTTTTTCTGGGTGAGAAATATCAAAGGGACTATTTTCACCTGTTCCTTGACCTTTTACCTCAACTTCAGCTGCATTATCTTTAACTGGGCCGGACCCTGCTGCCCTCCCATTTGGTCTCGCAAGAAGCTACGGAGAACTTGGCCGGCTTTTGTCCAAAGGGCAGTGAGCAATAGTTTTTCATTGCCGTGTATTATCTGGCTGTGGAAACTGGCCAAATCTGGGTTTAGGGACTAAATAGACCTTGCCAGACCTTTCTGAGGGTTTCTGATTTCAAGCAGTTCTTATAGGTAGAGACCGGGGTTTGCACATCTGGGGCTGGGTGATTCTTTATGGTGAGGCCTGTCTTGCACGTTGTACGATGTCTAACGGCGTCCCGGGCCTCTACCCACTAGATGCCAGTAGCAGCCCTCTCCCCTCAGTTGGTGATGATCAAAGATGTCTCCAGATATTGCTAAATGTCCCCTGAGGGGCAAAAAGCCTCCTTGATTGAGAACTACTGGTACAGATACAACTATTTACGGTCATAGAGATGCAGTGATAGACTATAGGTGAGGGTACACGGACAGACCTATACACGGCTCTGCAGTAAGGTCATGGCTTTTGGGAAGACTGCGTATTACTGTTCTCCTGGGGAACAGAACCAGCAGGAGCCACACACACACACACACACACACACACACGCAGTTGCCCTCTGAACAACACAGGAGTTAGGAGCCCTGTCCCCCCTGCCCAGTTGAAAATCCTCATATACTTTTGCCCCCCCCCCAAAAAAAAAAAAAACTGAGCCGGCAATGCCTACTGTCGAGTAGAAGCCTTACTGTTGACATGAACAGTCGAGTAACACATAGTTTGCATGTTGTATGTCTTGATGATAAAGTGAGAATAAAGTGAGTCTGGAGGCCTGAGAACCATGGGCGCCAGAGTCGAGGGCAGGAGAAGAGGGACGTCCCAGCTCCAGCCCAGAGAGCACATTCACCCTTCCTCCACTTTTTTCGGTTTATTCAAACCCTTAGCAGGTGAAATGAAATCCGCCTGCCTCTGCGAGGAGGTCTTCCTAGCTCAGTCTGCGGATGCAAGTGCTAATCCCTTTTGGAAACCTCGGGAATAACGTCTTGCCGACTGGCCGGGCATCCCCGAGCCCAGTGAAGGACATGGAAGGTGAAGCATCACGCCCCGGGATGTGTCTTCAAACACACCCAGCTTTCAGGCCAGGCTTTGTGAGCTCCCGATGTTGGCCTCCTGAGGTCTGGGGGAAGAACAGGTGAGTGAGTGCTCGCCGAGTGCTCCCCCAGCCCGACATCCAGTCGTGCTCCGGGAAGGGCGGTGTCCTGCCCCCGTGCAGAAAGGACCCCTAGCTGGGCCGGGAGCAGAAGAGTCTCTCTGTCTATTTGAAAATGTTTCAACCCTCTTCATTCTCTGTTCCCTGCAAGAGATGTCTGTCCTGCTTGCGTGTCACATACTAGTTTGTCATTTCACATAAAATGGCTTTTCTTTACCAAGTAGGTAGGTAAGCACCACACAGACACATGGTCACTGCAAAACCTCAAACAGCGTAGATAAAGCTTCAGGCCTCGCTGGCCGCCTCCTGCGAGGCTACCGTCACCCCAGAGACCGCCGCTGGCATCAGACTGAGCTGTGTCCTTCCAGGCTGGTTCTTGGGTTTTTCTATCACCATTATCTTGTGCGTCTGTGAACTTAGGGATTTTATCTCACACACACCGATGTGTTACCTTTTCCGACCACGTTAGTGAGTTCAGACC
This sequence comes from Canis lupus baileyi, assembly GCF_048164855.1. Lineage (NCBI taxonomy): Eukaryota > Metazoa > Chordata > Mammalia > Carnivora > Canidae > Canis > Canis lupus. Next base: position 5,605,687 of record NC_132840.1, on the reverse strand, counting down.
TGGCTCATTCATTGCAATCGCTGCTTTTTGCACTGCATGGCGTGAGGCCTTGGGTTAGTGCAAGTTTGCCCTCTCGCTAACGACGCTGCAGCGAGCGCGCTCACATCTCCTTGTACCTTTATCTACAGTAGATGCTAAGAAGGGAAACTGTTGAGACAGAGTGTGCACGCTCTAAATTTTAATAGAAAACGCTGGGTTGTGCCCTCCCACATGGCCAGACCATTTCGCGTTACCAGCATTCACAGGAGCAGCAAATCTGATGGAAAAAAACAAAAAACAAAACAAAAAAACAAAAAAAAAACAAAAAAAACAAACAGATGTCTTATTTTAATTTGCATTTCACTGATTACTGTCAAGATGAATTTTCTTAAGTTCGTTGGCCTTTTTTTTTCCCGTTGATAACTTGTGTCTTCCTTTCTTGCGCCTCCTTCTGTATCGGTTTGTCTTTTTCTTATTGATTTGTATGATTGTTTCTTTATATGCCCCGCATGGTAATTCTTTGTCTGTTATACACATGGCACAAGAAGAGACGAAGATGCTGCACCGCAAGTGTTCCGAAGGGCGTCGGGCTAAACGGCTGCTACCTGAGATAATGAGTGAGTTTTTCTCGCAGCGAAGTCTCCCCAGCTCCCGTGCCTGCTTTCCCAGCGGAGGACCTGGGCGTCCACCGTCAATCACACTTCTCATGTTGTCTCTCCTCGGCTGGAAGTGTCCCCCATGAACTTCTGGGTCTCCGGCATCCCTCACCTCGGTGCCTCTGAGGTCAGAGGCCACTGCCTGTACCTGTTCCAGCAAGTAGGACTTCCCCTTGCAGGCCTCCCTTCCTCAGAGCAGCGTTCCCAGGCACACGCGGCCAGACACTGTCCCTGGGACATTAATTAATGTTGTGGGCAAACAAGATTCACAGTAGAAGCTTGCAAAACACTTGGCTGAACTTTCTTACTGCAGGCTTTTTGTTCCCCGCTCAGAGTCTTTGCTCTGTCACCGTGCATGGTGACCCTACAAGAGAGGTTGAGTTAAGCAGCATTTCCCAAATGTACCTGGCAAGACAGGCCCTTTATCCTAGAGCCTCTATTAAGATCTTCTCACCTAGGAAGATGCTTGTGGGTGTTTGGTTGCGGTGCATACAACAAGGAGGAGGTTTGACAGCTGTCACATGCTCTTCTAGGAAATTAGGGTTTTCAGACCGTTCCGTGTCTCATTTCCCTCTGCTCTGCATGTATCCATCACATGCGGGGCATCGCATGCAGTCGAAGTTCCATGGCCACTGCTATCAGGACACGGGTGTGAGACTGAGGTGGGGTCTCCCAGGAGAGTGTTTGCGAGTTTTCAGGCCTAGGTTCGATGAGCCGTGTGACTCTGGAGAATCTACTCAGCTTCCCTGGGTGGCAGCTGGCCTCCGCTGCAGCGGGCATGGTGATACCGGATTTCCAGGAGCGTGGAGGACAATTGCACGGGAGAGCAGATGCACCAGCCTAGAGCAGCTGCCAGGTGTGCTAGAACAATAGTTGGTACATTTTGAATCTTGGCAGAGTGGGAGAAGTCTGGGAAACCCCAAATCCCAAGTGTTCTCTGATGCCCCAAATCCATTCATCTTTCTGAGAGCCAGACAGCAGGGAATATGGAAGTGCTTTTGGGGGCAGGGATACGGTGGCTCCCGTCTTCCCTCCTGCTTGTTCCCACGGACGGCACCTCGGCTTGCTGACCCTGTGGTGGCACCTCAGCCTTGCTTCTGCACCTGGGCAGGAGCAGAGCCTTCCTGGACCACACCTTGCAGGTTTTGCAAGAGTTGCAGAACCAGTCCCGCTGCGCCCCTTGGCGATCCCTGCCTCAGCCTGCGTGCATCACCCTGCAGGGGTCACTCCCCATCCCTGCTCCCTTGGGCTTCCTAATGCTCATTCACTTTGTTTTCCCAGCCCGAGAGGTGGTGGCTCTCTCCTGCAGTTGGCTGAACTGTGATGCCCTAGAGTTTTCTTCTTACCCTTCAGTTACCTAGTTATCAGCTTTATTCCCAGTGAGCAGTTCTTCGGATGGAAGGGTCTCCATTCACATAACTCGGCTGACTTCTGTCTCCTGACTGGCCCCTGGCTGAGCGTGGACAGAAGGAAGAATGGCAGGAAGGGAGGGAGGGAGGGAGGGAGGGAGGGGCGAGAAGGAAGGACAGGAGCTGTCTGTCTTCTAAATCCATGTCTTTCGTTCATCCCCAGAACCCTCAGCTGCTGGTCAAGCCCTGGACTGGCTGGCTCGCACCCTGCCCCTGGTAGAAATCTGAATCCTCAGTGTGTGGGGCTGCCCCCCAAGCCCAAGATCCCATTTGCGATAGATTAGCTGATTAATCATGATGTGTCTCTTGTCTTCTTGTGGAAATGGCTGCTCAAATGTATTTTTCTTTAAGGTGATGGGAACTCATCAGTGATTCATTAAAGTGTTTGGCGATGTTGATTGCTGTTCTAATGATTATTACATTGTTGTATTAGGTTATAGCTATTAATGCTGTCTCTTTTATGGGGAACTGTTAATGAACCAGTCACAAGAACAGAAGATACTAAGCCCTTGAACTTGGTGTTTGGGGCCTGCTTGTTTCATGAGCTCGAATGGAGACTGGAGACTTTTCTAGTGTTGGGCTCGAGAGTGTGTTCTTTGGAATCAGACAGCTTGGCTCTGCCTTTTATTCACTGTGGATTCACTCAACTTGTCTGTTCTCAGAGTTCCCAGTTCTGATCTAGGGAGAATAATAATTAATAACGATACCTCCTCCTAGACTGTTGGCAGATGAGATGAGACCACAGAGCTTGCACATTATCTCAGGGCGCCCAATATCCATCTCTCTTTCTATAAACAGCGACAGACCCAACAATTTTAAATTTTTTAAAAAAATATTTATTTATTTATTCATGAGAGACACAGAGAAAGAGAGGCAGAGACACAGGCAGAGGGAGAAGCAGGCTCCATGAAGGGAGCCCGATGCGGAACTCGATCCCGGGACCCTGGGATCATGGCCTGAGCTGAAGGCAGCCCCCCAACCGCTGAGCCACCCAGGTGTCCCCAACAATTTTTTTAGTCCTGAAACCCTTTTTCTGCCCCAACCCAAGCTTTTTTTTTTTTTTTTTTAATTTTATTTCTTTATTCATGAGAGACACAGAGAGAGAGGCAGAGGGAGAAGCAGGCTCCATGCAGGGAGCCCGACGTGGGACTCGATCCCGGGTCTCCAGGATCACGCCCTGGGCTGAAGGCGGCACTAAACGTCTGAGCCACCCGGGCTGCCCCCCAGCCCAAGCTTTTAAACTTATTCCTGCCATCAAGTACCCAGTAAAACAAAGAAGTGGATAGATGTCATCTTTGTGTGTCAGTGTGATCTGCAAGTGGCCAGCCTTCCGTCCGAGCCTCGTATGTGCTCACCGAATGGTCTATTCACAGGCCCCAGGCTTTAAGGCTCATAAGGTGTAGGGCCTGGAGCCACCATCTAACACTACATAAACCTGACAAGATCCTGATTCTCTGATCCTCCTCTTCCTCCTCTGGAACTGATCTTACTATACCGGTTCCCCAGTGGTCTCCCTGTACCGGTTCCCCAGTAAGAATCCCTGGGAAGCTCATTAAATAAGACACATATCCTTAGCCCCGTCCGCAGAGATGCTGGTAGGTCTGAGATGGGATCTAAGGCTTATACTGTGACAAGCTCCTAGGACACTGGGGTGCCGTGTGGGTGCCCCGAGGACTACACTCTGAGCGATGTTGCCTTGTGAGGGCACCTGGAGGCCTAGATGCGGCTAGGAATGAATCGCACCTGGCGGGTGTTCAGTCCACTCCAACATCCTCTCCCTTGGTTGATGGGGAGATCTTGGTGGTGGGGTGTCTGCTGGATTTCATGTTAAGACGTTTGGGCTTAAACTTCAGACCTGCCAAAAAAAATAAGCCGTGAGAGATAAGACCAGCTGCCAACTTTGGGGGCAGGAGGGCGTCACTTTTTTCCTCACCTGCACGTACAGATTGGAAGGGAGCTTTTCAAGAGTATCGCATGCGATACTGTATGAGGAAAGTGTAAACCAGAAAGTATCTTTCAAATGTTATTTTTTAAGTTGATGGGTTCATTTTCTTTTACGATGAGCCTCCAAATCCACGTTCTAAATACCACACACGAAACTAGTTTTTTTTTTTTTTTTTGAATAAAGAATCGTTTATTAGGTGAATTGGAATTAAGTCACCTCAGAGGACGACCTGCAATCCACAGAGGCAGTGCTGAAAGGGGACACGGCTATCAGGGCCCTGCCCAATCCCTCAGGTGCAGGCACCGAGGACAGAGCCGTGTGACCTGCCATGTCCCCGGAGCAAGCTTGGCCAAACTGAGGTCCGGCTTGGGACAGTCCCAGGGCTCCTTCTCCCACCCCTGCTGAAGATCCCAGTCTGGTCCCCTCGCCTGCTCCCCACATTCCACTCTCCATCCACACATCCCTCCTGTCCCGTCCTGTGCTCCATGGGGTGGTGTTGAGGGCACGTCGCCTGTTGCCAGCTGCACGTATCTCATTGCAATGAGAAAAATCCACATTTCAGGAACCGTGACCCTGGCTCCTGTGTGTGACTTGCAGAGAGCCGGAGAGGGGAAAGGCAACAGGTTGCGAGTCAGGCCCACCGAAGCTTGCCATGGGCCCCGGAGCTTCTGTCCTGGATGCGTCTTACAGCTCTGGGCCTCACTTTCACCTTCGTCTGGGAGATGGTGCTGAGGATAAGGTCCTGTCTTTAGCGACGTGATCAATAAATGGGAATAAGGAGTGGAGGAAACGGGCATCAATTAAGCACCTACTGTGTGCCTGGTCCTTGGGCCTTGTGCTTCCATATAGTCTTCTCCAGGCCAGTGCTGTTGGGTTATGACTGTCCTCCCCGACTTGAGCCAAGAGTCATGAATGCCGGAGTGTCTGACCCTTGTGTCCGCTAGTACCTAGGACGTGGCCGAGCTGCGGTCGTGCTTTCTCCCTCCAGAAGGGAGTACATTCTACCAGAAGCGAGAATATCAGCCATCGGCCAGAGGCCACGTGGCCTGGAAACGGCACAGCAAGAGCAGGACCCAGCCTGGCTGCTTCGGAGGCCCAGGCTCTTCCGTGCTCATCCACGTGGGTGACCAAGCTTGGATGCCAGGGACAGGCTGGGTGTCGCCTCCATACTCTGGACCTGTGGCGACCCGTGGGGACCTGTGTGCTCGGGGCCGGCTCCTGCCTCTCCCCCTTGGTTCTTGTCTTCTCCTCCCCTTCTCTCAGACTTTGCAGTCGCCTCATTAAAATGCAATTGTGCGATTCATCAACATTATAGGAGAAAGCAGTTAGATAAAATACAGGGGAAAAATGAGTATTTGCAAAGACAAGTCGTATTGAGCTTTCCACCTCATCAAGGGGCTAAATGCACACATGTTAGCCCTGTCACCCTGATGGCCAGAAATCCCCTGAGTACGGAGGATTTTCTTCTTCTTCTTTTTTTTTTTCTCTTCAGTCTCTTATATGATCCACGATCTTTACATTTTGCCCACAGTCGTGAAAGCTAATGGCATCATTTTCATGCACGGACACGGGCCTGCCAGCTGACAGTGGTTAGCAATTCTTATTACAAATATATCTTCTAATTCCCGAGCTAGAATTGTAAAGCTTTTCTATAGTGACACTGAACCAAAATATCGAAATTGCTCAAGCCTTTAAAGAAAGCAGCAGCAAAAGGTTGCGGAACGCCTTTTAAGTAATGCTGCAGCGAGGCGCTCTGGAATACAGATAGATGCCGGCCGAGCTTTGCTGTCACCTCAGATCACCCTGGAACTCAGACTCCAGACTTCCAGTGCCTCTGGCAGGGATCGAGGAGAGGGAGACGGAGGGAGGGAGATGGAGGGAGGCAGGGGGGAGGCGGAGAGAGAGGGGTTTATTTGAAAAGTAACTTCTGCACAGCGTTGATCACCGCCGAGAAGCCTCTTTGCAGGCTGCAACAGGAACGATGAAACAGGACGTGTGCGTCAGCTCCAACCTGTAGGCCTATGGTTCGAAGGCGGTCCTCTCCTGTTCCGGGGCCTCATCCACTTTGGCTGTTTCTTTTTCATTTTTTAAAAATATTTAATTTATTTATTCATGAGACACAGAGAGAGAGAGAGAGAGGTAGAGAGGTAGAGACCAGGCAGAGGGAGAAGCAGGCTCCATGCGGGGAGCCCGACGCGGGACTCGATCCCAGGACCCTGGGGTCACACCCTGGGCCGAAGGCAGATGCTCCACCGCCGAGCCCCCCAGGTGACCCTGGATGTTTCTTTAAGACGTAATTCGCCGTCCATAGTCCGGAGGAGGGCGCCCCTTGGCTTCTTCCCTCCAGCCCAGGCTGGTGAATGTGCCCCCTACCCTGGGCTCCCGCCACCCTCTCTACTTCTCACCGCCACAGAGGAGCAGTGGGGCCAAGGGAGGCACCTGTGAGGGTAGTCTGGACTCCCGCTTGGATTAGGATTTAGGCCAAGCAAGGCAGCTAACTCCTCAAAGCCTCACGTATTTCAGCGAACGTGCTTGAAGGTATTTGCTTCGTGGAATTGCTTTGTTGAAGGATATGACATTAGCCTCGGCGTGAAAGACGCGTGCTATTTCTATGGCTTTTGCACGTGTGGCTTTGGGTGGCTCTCCTTCCTCTGGGGCTCCTGGGGAGCCAGGGGCCCGAGGCTCCCGCCCCACAGTGCGGCTCAGCCGGCCTCTGTGTGTCCGCTTGTCTCCGCAGGCCGGCCGCCTCCCTCTGGGGTGAAGACCATGGAAGGCGAAAGCCCCGAAGCAGAATCACACCCTCACAGCTTCGCGTCCCGAGGAGGCCTGGCCGCAGCTCGGGTCACACTTGCACCCACGGATCACGTGCGGGGGATGGGCCCCCCGGACTCCTGCCCTCGCAGCCGGCCCGGGGCTGGGCAGTACAGGCGCAGCCCCCTCGGGACCGTGCGACAAGGGGCAAGGACAGCTATCCAGCAGAAATGACTCCTGGCACCAGGGAAAGGGAGGATCCTGGGAGAGGCAAAACCAACAGGTGTGCATTGCAAGGCCAAAGACTGCTTAATGAATGAGTCGATCGACAAACGAATGACGGTGGGTTTTGTACAGAGAGCCCCCAGCTTGGGAATAGGGCAAGCGGCGTGCAGGTCCCCACGCCTCAGTGAATTTGAGTGGCTGGGAGCGTGTAGACGTGCTTCCCTGGGCCTGGTGTCCTGGGCTATAGAATGTTCTGGTTGGATTGGGAGATCTCCAAGGCTCCTTCCAACTGTGCGTCTATTATTTCATGCTGCTCATTAAGAAAGAATTTTAAGTTAATTGAAACAGGGCTCTCTTGGCAGGCTCTGGAGAAAACCATATAGACATCTATAGGTTAAGTAGAAGAGAGGGTAATGACTCACTCTCCCTGGCTTAGGGGGAAGAGTAATTCAGAAGATGAAAAATAAGTAAGACTAGCCACCGTATTTGGGACGGGGCCGTGCTCCTTCGGGGAGGAGCGTGGGGAGAAGTGACTGTCCTGCACGTTGACCCCAGGAGGGTCAGCCTGTCGCAGGGGGAGGGGCTGAACCCCGGGACACGGAAAGCGCACGGTTGTTACGGTTCGTGGGTCTAGACGCAGTCTGTGGGCGATCACTTAGGGTTCCACTGATAGGTGGGGAAACGGGCTCAGGAGAGTGAAGGAACTTGACCCTGTCACCCAGCGGGGGCTGGCGTCACAGAGCCCCTGGCCTCCACTCCTTGGGCCCCGGGGCATGGTCCGAGCAGTACGCGTCAGGTGGCGGCCTGAGGTCACGGATGGGGTGACCCCGACCTGGAGGCCTGGTATCAGCCCGTCCTGTTCAAGGCCAGGCAGCCTGTCCCCACGGGCCCGTGCTGCTCAGAGCGCTGGAGTCCCACCTCCCTTTCCTGCACCCCTCTTCCCCCCCCACCTCCCAGCGCACCTGACAGCACCCAGGCTGCTACAGGGGAGCCAGGCCGTGGACGGGGGAGCTGAGCCCCAGAGACAGCTGGCTGTGGCCCAGGCTGGAGCAGGCGGCCGGGGCCTGCAGGCCTGGAGCCACCGCTAGGCTTCCTGGCCTTCGGGACCCCTGTCGTGGTCTTCTTGGGTCTTTGGCTCTGCCGCCAGCATCTTCCCCTTTGTTCACTTGTCCTCTGGGATTGCGTTCCATTTCACTTTGCTTGCCGCCTCTCTGCTCCCTCTTCCCACCTGCCCCACCCCGTTCCCCGTTTCTTCTCTCTGTTCCTCCCCACCTCCCCGGTTCTCTCCCTCTCTCTGCTGCCAGCCCTGGCTCCTGCCCCCCAGTGTCCTCCCTTGCATAGCTTGGCCACTCCCTGCAGAGCCGCACACCCTTCTTCGTTCATGCACACCCCCATGTCGAGGCACCAGGGGGCTTCTGCTGAGGCCCAGGCCTGGCTCCGATGGAGAACCACCGCCTCAGGCCCTCTCAGCCTGGAGATGCCCCCAGACAGGGGCCTGGCTCTCTGGAGATCGACGGGGCCGGAGGTCAGCCCCACGCTGCTGTCCACCTGCGCCAGCAGCCCCCCTCCAGAGCGCTGCACCCGTCCTCCTCACCTGTCCTCACCTCCCACAGTGTGTGTGAGGGGCCTCGGGAGGCCAGGGATCTGCATGGTGAGTCCTCAGGGGGGCTGCCCCCCACCCCCGTGCCTCCAGCTAGCTCTGGAGACCAGCCGCCCACTCCGCATGCGATAAGCATTTCTTGAACACCTACTATGTGCCTGGTATTGGGCAGGTACTATTCTAGCACCTGTAAAATGGGGGAACAAACTCGGCACGACCCCCTCCATCACATGGGCATGTCAGACAGGCAAACAAAAACTGCCGGTGCCTGGGGTGAGCGCTCTGATGGGGGACGTGCGTGGCCTGAGGGCCCTGGGGTGCGGGTGTGGCACCCACCCAGATCAGTAGGGTTAGGGAAGCCTGCCCTGAGCCGATGGTCCCTCAAGCTGAGACTGAAGCAGGCGTTAGATTTCCCTGGTGGCAGGGGTTGGGGGCCAGCAGTTATTCAGGTGGAAGGAACAGCGGCTGTGAGGGCTCAGATGTCAAGGAGAACTTTGCTCGCCTGGCTTTGTTCCCCAGGAGAATTCACCTTATCCTTGAGAATTCAGCCCAAACTAGAACCTCCTTCCTCTCAGTTCCTGTAGCTCCTTCCCTGGCCCTTCGGGACACCCCACGTCACGGCCCAGCAGTGAGCCTGGTGCCCTCAAGGGACAGATGTCTCCTCTGACGTCCCAGACCCTGGTACCAAACCTGAAAGAGAGTGAATCCTCAGCGTTGTCGCCGTCTGCTATATGAATGGATACGTGCGTAGATGAATTTAAAAAAAAAAAAAAAGAATGGAAGAGCCTGATCTGAACTCTGGGACTGCCAAGCTTCCTCCATCTGCCCAGGCTCTCTCAAGAAACACCATTTCCTTCCAGTGTCCTGGGAATTTTGAAAAGGCTGATCCGTCATTATCTCTGGCTGCCAAGAACTCCTTTTTTTTCCTCCAAGAAATCAAACTAACCCCCAAATGTTGGGTGTGTTTGTGTGTGTTTCCTGCAAGCTGAGACCTGGCTTTCGAGAAGTAATCAATTCCAATTGATTGGCAAAATCTGACTTGTGTTCTCTCGGCCAGTTTTGGATGCTAAAGTTCATTAAAAGCAGGCCTCTGGCAAGCCTGCACCCCTCAGTGCTACGGTAATAAGCGCTTATGATGCCAAGCAGCAGGATCTGCCCTAAAGAGTCCCTGGCATGGTTTCGTGGGGACTTGCCCATCTGCAGCAGGGTGTTTTGTAAATGAGTAATTTGACCATGATAAAGATCCACGAGGAGTTTTTCCAAGCTCGGCCGGGGAGGGACTCGGAGAGAACCCTCTGGAGAAGAGCGGGAGCTTGCCCGGGCGGGGGTGGAGACCCGGTCAGCCCTCCTCCTCCTCCCTGCTCTGACCTCGCCCCTCCCGGGCAGACGGCTCTTGGCACAACTGTCAGGAGGCAAAGGCACTGCTTTCCAGCCCTGTGCCCCTTGGAGAGGTGGGGCGCACGGCTCTCCTGCAGTTGTTTGCTTTCCGAGGCTCCGGGGCCTGGAGCTGGGAAGGTCTACATTTCTTCCTGAATATGCACAGGGCAGCAGCTTCTGGAAGTCATCAAGTCTGACGGCACCTGGCACGGGGTCCCCTGAGCGAGTCTTCCAATCCACAAGTCGGAGTCTGCCTTCAGCTAATATTTACGGCGTGCCCGTCGCGTGCCAAGCTCTGTGCTGGGCTCATGCCTATGCAGAGCCACCTTCGCGTGTGTCATAGCGACGACCGGAGCTGGAGGTCATGGACACTCCGGGTTGAAAGTAAAGCATACTGTTTCCTTTTCCATTTTAAAATGTTCACGTGGAGGTTCTAAAAGGTCGTGCGAAACAAGCGTTAATTTTTTTTTTTTTTGGTTACGGGGGATGGACGAGGGGGCTGGGGGAAGGCCTTGAATTTTCACCTTGCATCCTAATCAGATTATTCATAAGTTTAAGAAGTAGTTACTAAAATGCTTACTATGAAAAATATAGAAATGTAGGAAAGAAAAATACGCCACCTGTTAGATACGGTTCACATTTCCATTTTCATGCAAGAACATTAAGCATTACATCTACCCAAGCTCACACGAATAAATGAAGAGCCAGGCTTCGGCTCCAACTTGGTAGTGGTTCCCACCTGACTGGGGTTTCTGAAAGTGCTTCCTATCTGACCCTTGGTCCTGGGAGAGAATCTGCCAGAGGAAAGAAAAGGCTCCATGCTCAGGTGAGACTGGGCTATGTTGGGTTCCGCGTCTTAGAACTGGTGGCTCACAGTCAATTTGCTTATTAAAGGTTCTGAGAAGTCCTGCAAACGTATGGACAAGGGACCCTCACCCCTTCCAAGCCCTGTGAACCTCCCATAGAATCTACAGGTCAGCAGACCGGTTTTGGACAAATGCATGCTCCTGCTTGCCAGTGGCCATCCAGTCTCCTCCTCCCACGCAAGTGTTTGGAGTTCGTGTGGGCAGATGGGGACCCACTGCGGCCTCAAGGGAGAAGTGACCCCCTCCAGTCGCTGCTGGGAGGAGCAGTGAGTATCTTAGTGTCTGACCCGCTTATCTTTTAACAAAAGAGGAAGCCCACGAAGAGAAAGGGGAGCACCTCACCCAGTGTAAAGGGGGGGTCTGGGACGGGGCCGGCGTTTGAACCTGGGCCCCTCGAGCAGGACCTGGCTGCGCGTGGATGCAGCTGCTGCCGAGGCTGGGCCTGGCCCGTCGGGCTGTGGTGCGGCGAGCGTCTCTGGCAGAGTGTGGCCGTGACTCTAACTTCAGCCCCAGAGGCGCACCTCGTTGCCGACGGGATCGGTGGGTGCTGCCCCGGCTCCACGTTCTCAGTGGCGCCCACTTCCTCCACGGCACAGCCAGTTGGGCCCCAGCAGAGACTGGGCTTGTTCTGGGGCTTCCTGGGGGCCTGGCTCTGTGCCCAATACTTTATTGCACCCCCTCCCAGTCTGCCTGATGATCCCGGGGGTGGGGGCACCCTCCAGGGAGACCAGGCTTGTATTTTCACTACACGAGAGAAAGCCGGGGCCCCAAAACCCACTGCCCATCTTCCGTGAAACCAGCCCTAAGCCCTGACTTTGGATTCCCAACCCTTACTGCTGCCCACAGGGATTAGAAATCCCCAAGCCACACTGAGCTTGACCCTGAGGCCAGGAGCCATCCAGACAGCAATCCAAACACCGGAGCACACCGAGCCGGGCCGGCGTAGAAGCGGCTCAGGGCACTGATAATGCTGAGTTCCAGGTGCCAGGCGGCTGGGATGGGTATTGAAGGACGAGACGGGCTTCCTGCCACGGGAGGAAGGAGTCGACACAGCCTGAGTGGTGGGCAGGGGTCCTCAGAGGTCAGACCAGTGGGAGGACAGTAGTGATGCACATTCAGAGGAGGCCACTTGTGCGGTGCGGGCGGATGTGGAGGGGGCCCCCGGGGATGAGTGAGAGCCACATAGAAGGTCAGCGCCCAGCCCCAGTGCAGGTGACGCCCGGACCACGGAGTGGTCCAGAGCCTGCCACTGTAGGGAGGGGGGGCTGCTCCCATGGGCGGCTGAGGAAGGAGGGCCCGGGCCGACCTCCGTGTGTCACCAGCCTGGCTGCAGAATGCAGACCACGGTCCCACGCCCTCGTGGTTTTACCCTTTCCCCTAGGATCGAGAGGTCGATTACATAACTAACTATGGGTTGATGGCCTGACCTGCCAAGTCTTTCCCACGTAATAAGCCCCGGATCAGTATTTGCTTTAGGGCAGGTCTCAGGCAGTAGCACACCAAGGGCAGGTCTCTGGGCCAGTCCACACTGGGTGGACGCGACGAGGGAGGGCCTCTCACCACCTTGCCCGGGAATTCGGAACCACGTCAGGGAGAAGATACACCTGTCTGCCCAGCGGACTTCTCCCGGCACTGACCGGCCTTAGTTTGGGGGTTCGAACATTCAGCCGCCAAACTTAGTGGCTAAGCTAATGCCATTTCAAAGGCCTCATGCTTTACTAGTGGAAGCCCTGGAAACGGTTCCATTTGGCAGGCTACTGAGTCTGGATTTGAGGACTTTTGAGCTCCTTCCTCAATATATTTTTTAAGATTTTATTTATTTATTCCTGAGAGACACAGAGAGAGAGGCAGAGACACAGGCAGAGGGAGAAGCAGGCTCCACGCAGGGAATGCGGTGTGGGACTCGATCCTGGGACCCTGGGATCACAACCTGAGCCAAAGGCAGATGCTCAACCACTGAGCCACCCAGGTGTCCCAATATTTTTGAAGTCTTGCCTGGCTCCTCGTAACACTCCCCCTCTCCAATCATGAGACTCCAGAACAAATTGCCTGGCAGCGTGAGGAGAGCTTCACAGCTTCTTGCCAGCAAATCTTCGGGCGTATTACTGACCAGGGCCTCCAGCCAGGAGCAGGCCCAGCCCCGCTCTTCCTCTGGGAAGGCACTCCCAAGGCCCCAAATAAACCTCGTAAGTCATGCAAATGCTCCCCAAAGGAGCCTGAAATGGTTGGCCTTTCTCTGGGGGCAGCAACAATGGTTCACGGGGAACATACAAAATATTACTCACGGGGGGTGCTGCATCAGGGCCCCTTGGTATTAAGGCTCTAAATAAAGCTTTGTAGTGAGTGGAGTGGGACCAGGGGAGGAACTGTAGGTGGTCCCTGTTGAAGGGACCTTCGGAGGCACCTCCTGGGAGGGCAGAGCTGGCAGCTGGCCCAGAGGGGTGCAGGGATCCAGGCCCTTCTCAGGCAGGGCTCTAAGGCCCGGCTGCAAGTCGTCCAAGCTCAGGACAGTCCGCGGGAGCCGCCAGCAGCGTTCCCAGGGGTTCTTGCCACTGTAGGTCCCTGGTCGTTCTGCCTTCAGTCTCATGAGCCGATTTTGGGGATCTGAGTTTGGGGGAGGATGGGCCAGGGACACCTGGATATAGCACCCAACACAGGGCCACAGCCCCCACCTGGACCAACATTATTGTCCCAAGGCCAAGTTCCTACTTTGACACTAGGCCCTGGTGCACGGCCTGGAGCCCACAGTCCTGGTTCCCACGCAGCTCCCAGGTGTAGGGCTCTGGTCTCAGCCGCCCAGGCCCGGGTTGGATGTTGGAAGCGGTGACCTCAAGGCTTGTTACCGCGGGGGTGGGCGCTGCACTAAGTGGTTCACGACAGTGGGTAAGGCTGCCCGCAGCCGTACGGCTCCAGCAGTTCGGCTCATGCAAGGCTGGCTGTCCTGCCCTCACCCAGACTCCCGTGGTGACACACATACCCCGTGGGAACCTTTGGGTGACAGTGACATCCTGCTGCTCCCATGTTTGCTTCCTGATCCCTGGGGAGGGCAGACCTTTGATGCGCTTTGAGGGTTTGTAATTTCATTTCTGTGCCTTGCCAATCCGCAGAACGTAGGTCGCTTTCTGTCGCTGTGTTTAATCTTTTACCTATTGATTTGTAGACATTTGTATATCTTCCCATCTTAAATTTCCTTCTCCTCGTTAATATTTTGTTATATATTTTGTCATATATTTAATGCAGCATTTCGTTTTTGGCCTTCGTGGTGTTTGTATTCAGAAGGCCTGACTCACCCCAATAGGATAAATATATTTCTCTGTTTTCTTCTAGTTATTTGATATTTTTCCTTGTTCGACATTTGACCCTCTAATAATTCTGGAACTTAATTTTGCGAATGATATTTGGTAAGGAGTAGGTAGGAATCTACTTACACATCTATCTACTTACGAACAGCCAAAATTAAATGAATAGCAAATGGCTCCTACACCATTTCTCAATGGATTTGAAATATGCCTTGTGTGGAGCACGTTCTCATGCATATGTGTTTCTCTACAGGTACGTGTGGGTGTGCATAGCATATGTACAGACATAGATCTGTAGATCTGAATTCTTTACATTCCTATTTTTCATGGTAATAAGGGGGGGGGGGCGTGAAGGAGGCACTGTGGTCCTAGGGCCATTTCTGAGGTCTTGGCATCGATCAACAGCCAGTATAACAAATCTTTCTTAAGTCCACATTGCTTAGTACACATTTAAAAATGCATGTCTTGCGGCTGCACACGAAGAGGTACATATCCTGGGGCCTCTGCCTTCTGGAACTCCATGGCCTAGTGGGTGGGCAGATATTGGACATGTTTTCAAGGCTGAGAGACTTATAAATAATTAAATTGGCATTTAAAATCCTGGATTGGCTCCTGGAGCTGAAAAAGACATTAGTAAAAAAAAAAAAAAAAAAAAAACCCTGTTGATATCCAAAGGAAGACTGTAGTTTAGTTATAATATGTGCAAATGTTAAGCTCCTCGTGTTGACAAATGGACCACGATTACGGAGGAGGATAACATTAGGGGAAGATGGATAAAGGGGATATGGGAACTCCCCGAATCACCTTTGTAACTTTCCAGTAAGCCTAAAATTATTGAAGGCTAAAAAGTTTATTCAAACTTTAAAAAAAAAAAAAAGTCAGTCATGCAGAGTTAATGCAACAAAGGATATGCAATTCTGAGCTCCTCTCTGGCAGTCGGTGAACGTGGCCCCAAACGGGGAGGCTTTGATGTGTGTGGCTCCACTGGTTTCAGAGTTGGGTCTCATTGTCACCGGCTATGAAACAGGAGAGAGGTGCGAGGTGATCTCTGAAGCCTCTTCCACATTCTGGAGGTAGGGTTATTTGCCCCATATGGAGGTCTCCTCGCTCACAAGCCTTCACACATCCACAGATTTCACACTCCGTAGATGCCTAATGGGATTTGCCTCCAAGTGGGCCGAAGTCATGCTCAAAGAAGCAAGAAGCTTGGGTGAGAAGAAAATCATTTGAATTGCTGGTCAACAAACTGGCCGGCTCTTGTCCTTTGGCATGGCAGTTAAAACCTTGGGGTCTTGGTTTGCTCATCTGTAAAATGGGAATTAAAACAACACTCCCTGCCAGGCCTCCCCAAGGACTGCTTGTGGTAATGCCTGTGGGAAACATACCTTGCGGTACCCCGTGTGCCCTGGGCGCTCCTTGAATGCAGCTCCCTTGCCTCCTTCTCTCGCCCTTAGAGCATTTCCTTCTCCCTTCGGGTGACACAGCTGCGGAGGGCCCCTGCTTCACAGCCGAAGTCCCATTAAGAGATCCTCACCTTCCTCTTCTAAATTGTCGTATCTCTCAGTGGTGGCATTTCTTTCCGGGTGCTGGGGATAGTCAAGCAGGAGAGACGCTTTCTCTGTAACGCAAAATGTGATTTTTCCGGGATGATATTGCATGGGGAGGACATCTGAGTTGAAAAGGATTTTTAGTAGGCTCACTGTCACAGATCGGATAACGGGAAATAAAACCACTAAGACTCGAGGCAGTAGTACACCTCCAGTGTCCGGTATCCTGAAAAGCAGGCACGTTGTCTTGGCAAAGGGTTGAATGTCAGCCCCATTCTGGGCAGGGCAGAAAGCAAAGAGATAAAAGCAGGAACTTTGGCGCGGCCCCATGACACCCCTCCCCGGGGGGTGACGGAGGGGACCATTCCCAGACCCCGCCAGCAAGCGGTGCCTCCCGGAGTTGTGCAGCGTGCCGCCTCCACGGAGCGCTAGGCAGCCCCAGGGCCACATCCTGGCTCCCCAGGCACCTGCTGAGATGACATGACCAAATCCCTCTGGGCTGCACATCTGTCTATGAAACGGGGTCAGGATTAAATGAATCACTAGGGGGCACCTGGGTGGCTCAGTAGGTTAAGCTCATTCAGGTCATAATCTCAGGGTCTCGGGCTCGAGCCCCAGGTGAGGCTTTCAGCTCAGCTGGGGAATCTGCTTGTCTCTCCCCCTCACCCCTGCTGGAGTTCTCTCTTTTTCTCTCTCGGCTAAATAAAAAATAAATGAATCACTAGGATCTATAACACCCGCTGCAACACCATCTTTTTTTTTTTTTTTCCCCATGAATTCTCATTAAAGTTCTGCATAGAATTTCCTGCTAGGTCAAATTCCCCCTTTACTGAGACTATCTGAAAAACGGGACATAAAGTGAGAAAAGAGGAATGCAGGTGTCCACGCCCTGCGATGCTATTTTTGTAAAGCTCCCAAACGAAAAGACCTGAGCAACATACCACGAAGGGACACGTGTGTACGTGATGTGCAGGCGTACGAAACACGCCTGTGAGCCTACACCAGCCATCTGACTGTGATGACCACACGGTTCAGACTAAAGCTTGCCTCTGGCCGGCAGACGGTGGAAACAGAATGAGAGAAGGACCCTCGGAAAGTCTCAGTGCTTTAGTGACTTTATTTCTCAGGCTGGGCGTGGTCAGTCCGTGGGAATGGGTTTTGTGATTTCGCTCTATATCTTGCTCGTACCTGATGCGTATTTCATTATGCATCAAATAGTACGTGACTTAAAGAAACCCGGGGCCACCATTCTGAAAGGGAGTTTATGTGAAGAGGTTTATCAGGTGGAAGAAGGAAATCCAAAACCTATTCTCGGTCGCCAGAGGTAGAGACAGCAGCACAAGGACACAAACTCCGTGGGACCTCGAGCTTCCATCCCCACCTGCTTACCCTCAGCAGGCGCGGCTTTCTTTTATCCTCAGGCCCGGCAGGCCCCGGGCTGGAACTTCCGTGTCCCCCGCTCCCTGCTTTGCACAGGCTACCATTCTGCTTTCTGCCCTGTTCCCTGTGGTTCCCCCGAAACTCTTGCCCCGGGGCCGGAGGTGCAAGTGCCCTGCTTGCTTTTTTGGTCTCACTTTTCCATCCTGTCCTTGAGGGTCGTTCTGCACTTGGGACTCCCATGCCATCCCTCTATCACCCGGTCCTGTTTCCTATGGCCTTGTAACACCCCCAGCATGAGGCACGCAACAGATGCACATTTCCTTCTCTCATTCCCGGATATGCCCATTCTCCGTTTCTCCATCCCTAAAATGGGGACGGCGATGCCTGCTTTGGGTGGACATTGTGCCAGCGCTAGGAGAAAGCCCATGTGCTTGACCGCCCAGCACGGGAACCCGAACAGAGGACACAGTTCGGAAACAGGTTCTTTCCCAAGCTACGTGGCTCTCTTGCCGCAGCGGACCACTTGGCCCTTTGATGCCTCAATATTCCTATCTGTCAAATGGGGCTGTCGGTCTCTGGTCGTTCGTGGGGCTCAGAGGCAGGGAGGGAAGGGAAAGCACTTGGCTAGAGCCTCCAGAAGTTCCAGTAGAGCAGTGTCAGTGTCCCCAGAGAGCTGGTGCATCTGTCCACGCAGCTTTCTGATGGCCCAGTGGAGACACTTACTGAACTGGCAGCAGTTCCCGCAGCTCCCTCACAGCCCAGCCACGTTCACTCGCCTTCCCTCCTGCTCAGCTGCTTGGCTCCAAGGTGAAGGCCACGCTCACAGGCATGCGCTCTGACAAGGTGAAGTCACCGCAGGAATCTGTCATCTGTGGGCCATGGGTCCCGGGGAGGTCATGGCTCTTTCTCCCGTGTCCCCTGAGAGCCAAGGCAGCTCCTCGGCCTCCCACTGCCTCACACCACGGCTGTGACACCGGACACGATCGGCAACATGCGGCAATCAGCCTCCCTCGGCCTGCGCAGTGGGTTTTAGTTTCCAGGCTCCGGCCAGGAGGTGTTGGGATGCAGGGCGGTCTCTCTCCTGCCCCAGGGAGCAGATGGTGTTCACAAAACAGGTTTTGAATAACTTGTCAAATTAGAAAAAGGAAGATAGCAAGGAGCCACACAGGGGCCTGTGCTCTCGGAACTCAGGGATCCGCAGTGTGCATTAACCTCCGGGGTGAGAGAGTCGGGCACCCCCCGCCACTACTGGGCATAGGACACCTCGCTAATTAGGCCGCCGTCCCTATGGCCTGTCATAGTCCTTTTCCCTTTTCATCCCACCTTGGCTACATTTTAGCTGCATGATCTTGGACAAGTGACCTGAACACCCCGAACCACAGTGTCATCATCTGTGAAAAAGGAGAAATGATACTCTTCTGGGTTACCACGAAGGTTAAAGCTAACGCAGGTGGAATTCCCATCAGCCCGCCGAAGGCCCAGAACGTTCTAGTTGCTCCTGATGTTCTTGTCCGTCTGTCCGTCAGTCCGTCCGTAGCATCTGTTGTCACCAGCACGTAAAGCCTGCCTTTGGGGGCTCAGTGTGGGTATTCGATGACTGTTTGCTTATTCTTTGTATTCTAATTCTAAAATCTTAAGAAGGGAAGCTGGAAGGAGTAGAAATTTTGAGCTAAAATCTTGTTCTTCTCTCAATTTGAGAGACATTTTCTCATTTTAAGATTTGTGGCATAAGTTACTTCTTACCTCTCTTCTCATTGCAGTAATACCACATCTGTTTGCTAAGTGGGCTCTTCTCGAAGGCCCCTTCCTAGTCCTCCTCCTTGGGGGGGGGGGGAGGGTTGTTGCAAACTCACCCGCTGGCTCCACAGGCCCCAGTTCTTTGGACAAGCTGGAGCAGAAAGCCTAATAACCAGTCCACGCCGTGTTCTTGCCTCTGATAGATGAGGTCGGGCCCCACTTGGCATATTTAAAATGCATTTTTCTTTACTTGCTACCTCATAAGAAAGAAAGAGCCAAATCACACCCTCATTAGCTTCAAAGAGAAATACTGATGTTTGTTTTTTTTCTTTTTTTTGCCTTTTTCTTACATTGGCAAGAGATTTAGTTTTGCTTAAAGGAAACACAGATGACGCTAATGAGACCGCAGTGTCTTAATTTGCATATTAGATGAGATAAATATTGAGCTAATTAACACCTAGGATAAATTTTCATTGCCTGGGACAATGGTTGTAGGGTGATAGTTCTCTGCTGCTTACCCAGGAGCAAAACAATTTGAAGGGAGACACACTTCCCCACAAATACTTCAGGCCCACCAAAAATCCTCCCAGGAAATGCCATCCGGGATTCTTATTTTAATTTGTAATACATCGTGGATCCTCTTTCAAATCAACCCTGATCCTATTGGCAAGGGACTCCAATGGGTCTGGCGACAAACCTGCGAAGAGCAGGGGGCTGGGAGGGCCCGGGGCCTGTCCCAGCTGGGGTTCTGGAAAAGGGTTTGGAAAGAACAATTGTGGTGGGACTGGTCATTTATTCTAGCAGCAGAACTGGCTGCATAATTTGGGGGGAGCCCAGTGCAAAATGAAGACGCAGGATCCCTTGTTTGGAAATAATGTCCATTTAAGATGATGACAGTACGACATTAAACCAAGTGTGGCCCCTCGAAGCAAGGGGGGGGGGGGCTGTTCTGCTGTGCAGCCGCCATGCTCACGAAGCCTGCTGCCCCTGTCTGCTGCAAGTGACCTTCGTAGAGAAAAAGGAAGGGGACATTTTTTTTTTATTTGCCTTTTTTTTTATTTGCCCTTTTTTTTAAAAAAAGAAAATAGCTGGGTGTTACACTACATGTTGGCAAATTGAAGTTAAATTAAAAAAAAAAAGAAATAATATTTCATGCCCAGCTCATTTCAGTGAATTAAATGAATTTAAATGGATATAAATTAAATGGAAGAAGAGGAAAGGCATGCTCGGCACCAGGCCTGCCCCCGTCCACTCTCCGCTTTGCCTCTGTCCGCCTGGCGGATTCTCGGCCTCGGCCCTCCAGCCTCTCTCCGGCTCCCACCCCCCGAATCGGCCTCCCCTCCTTCCCACAAGGCTTTGCTCAACTTGCAACTTCCAAGGGCTAAGCTCTGCTCGGCTTTTTGTATTTTAATTGCTTTCTCTCTCTAGCTTTTAATGAGCAATCCGGCCTGTTCCTTCTTGGAGGACGCGTGGAGGCCACTGCACAGGTGACAGGACCAGGTGAAGCCTGCTTGGGGCTGGGGCCTGGGGCTCAGGGCTGGGGCTCGGGGCTGGGGCTGGGGTTCGGGGCCTGCTCGGGGCTGGGCTGGGGCCTGGGGCTGGAACTTGGGGCTGGAGCCTGGGGCTTACTTGGGGCTGGGGCTTGGGGCCTGCCCGGGCCTGGGGTTTAGGGCTGGGGCTGGGACTCGGTGCTGGGACTCGGGGCTGGGGCTGGGGCTTGGGGCCTGCTTGGGGCTGGGGCTTGGGCTTGGGGCTGGGGCCCGGGTCTGGGGCTCAGGGCTTGGGGCTTGCTCTGGCAGGGCGCTCGGGGCTGGGGCTCGGGGCCTGCTTGGGGCTGGGGCTCAGGGCTGGGGCTCGGGACCCACTTGGGGCTGGGGGTCAGGGCTGGGGCTTGGGGCCTGCTTGGGGCTGGAGCTCGGGGCTGCCACAGACCAGGGTGGTCCCGCAGCAGACGTACACTTTCTCCCGGTTCTGGAGGCTGGAAGGCTGGGGTCAGAGTGCCAGCAGGGTCAATCTCTGAGGCCTCTCCCCTTGGTTTGCAGACGGCTGCCTTCTCGCTGTGTCCTCGCATGGTCATTTCTCCATGCGTGTGCATCCCTGGTGTCTCTCCCGTGTCCTCATCCCCTCTTCTTGTGAGAACACCAGTCATATGGGATCAGGGCCCACCCAAGTGGCCTTCTTTTGACCTAATGGCCTCTTTGAAAGCCCTATGTAGAGATGAGAGCTTCGACGTCTACGTTTTGGGGACATAATTCAGCTCATAACAGTTGTCCTGTCCCCTACCCCCACATTACCAAGAGCCAAGTGTTTGAGGCTGAAGGTTAAGTGAAGACCTGTGAAGAGTCTGGGGCAGAGATGCTCTTGGGGAGACTCATGGAGACAGAGACAGGATCCTTCCTTCACGCGGGCTTCAGGCCCCCTCCACGTGGCTCCAGCCCTGCACCCCTTCTTCTGTCCAGGAGGTGACAAGGCTTTTCCTGCCCCCCTCCTGCCAGGACACGTCCTCACATACCACAGAGGGGGCCCGTCTCTCTTGCTGAATTTTACTGTTCGGTTGATATTGTGAACAAGGTTTTACTAGTGATGATAGATATTTGGGGATGGAGGTGAAAAAATACAGAGACCCTGGGGGGAGGTTAGAGCTCAGCCCTTTGTTTTGCAGTTTCGGTCCTTGATCCATCACAGCCCTCCGCCTTCTCCTGTCCCCTCCCCTAACGGTGCAGCTGTTGGAGGCTGCACGGTCTCTGACCAGCAGATGCAAGTAAGAGGGCAGGAGGGCAGCAGGGCTGTGGCCTGGCCCCAGGTGCCTCGCTCCGGGCAGCTCGGCTTGGCACAGCACCTGGCTGCTGGAAGGCAGCTTAGGATTCACGGCCTCCGGGCAGGAAGGAAGGGCCGGGACCACCAGGACCACCGGCCACATCCCCTGCCCACTCCGGGCCCCTGCCTGAGCCTGTCCTGGCTCCTGTCTGCTGGGGAGGCCTGGGGACGGCTACCTCACGGGGAGCCCGCTTCCCCAGCACCCCAAGACCCGTCTGCCTGCAGCTGTGCTCTGCCCAGGATTAAGCAAGCAATGCCCTGCAGCTGAAGGCCACTCAGCTCGTTGCTCCTTGCCCTTGGAAGCCCAAAATAGCTGTTCTTGAGGGGTCATTGCCCTCTCTGGTTCTATTCTTTTTCTTTTCTTTCTTTTCTTTTTTTTTTTTTTTTTAGATTTTATTTATTGATTCATGAGAGACACAGAATGAGAGAGAGGCAGAGACGCAGGCAGAGGGAGAAGCAGGCTCCCTGCGGGGAGCCCGATGCAGGTGCATCCCAGGACCTCGGGATCTCGCCCTGAGCCAAAGGCAGACACTCAACCGCTGAGCCCCCCAGGGGCCCCTTTTGTTCTATTCTTCCCCAGAGGTGATAGCTCATTTTTGAAGTCATGTCTAAGAGAAAAACTCTAGGCCAAGAGAAGTAGAAAATGCAACCAACCTGCCCGTGTGTCTCAATGTTCTCCCCTGGCTTCAATGTTGCTCTCCCCTCCAGATCCACATTCCCTCTTCCAAGGCCTCCCTGACTACGGTAGGCACACGGCTTTCCGAGTGCTCTGGGACAGCCCTGCTTATGCTGTGGAGAAACTTTTGGGGACAGAGCCTCTGACTCTGAGCCTGGCCTTCAGAACCTAGTGCGGAGCTGGGCACACACAGCCCCTCAACGAGCACTGGAGTGATGTGGACACCCAGTAACAAAGCTCCTCCCTCACTCCCTCAGCCATACCTGCTCAGGTGTGACTGCCTTGGCGAGGCCATCTCTAACTTGAGAGTTCACCCCTTCCTTTGTCGAGTCTTGCACGTTTGTCAACTTTACGTGCGTATCATGTGGTAATTATACTGAGCTGTCTACATCTCCTAGGTATTCCCCGAACCTTGAGCTAAGTGTGGCCCCGTGAAGGCACCATGACGTGACATGATGGTTGAACTGAACTGCACTTCACTAGGCAGAGAAATGATCGTATTACTTAAAGTAAGCTGGATTTGGCTCTGGCTAATTTAGAAGCAATTACTTACTTTATTCTCTCATTATTTATGGAACCAGTGTTATATGTCAAGGCCTGGTCCTGGGCATTATAAATGAAACAACTGTATATTTGTTGGGTTGAGTAACTTCCACGGACTAGCTGCCTCTAAAGAGGCTATCTCTCGATGCCTCCTTGAATAGGACCAGGACTCAGGTCTATTTTGTTCACTGCTCAATCCCCAGTGCCTAGATCCGTGACTGGCAAATAAGGTACTCCATAGTATTTGGAGAAAAAAAAAATGAATGAATAGACTATGAGGTAGATAGTATTGTACCATTTTATGGAGAAGTTGAATCATTTGTCAAAGTCCATTGAGCTACATTATGTGGCAGAGCCATGATTCTCGTCTGGTCTGTTCGACTCCAGTGGACATGGCGTCTCCATGTCCGCATCCTCTCCCAGTCTTGCGCGATGACTCATTGTCCTCAAGTAAGGGCACAGATGCTGTCATCTGAACCGGGCCATGGGTGTGAACCAGGAGTTCTAGGTGGGCTGGAGGAAGTGTGCGTCATTATTGTAATTACTGTTATGTTTTTCTGCAAAATACCAGAGGAGAGCTCAAAGAGAAGGTGGCAAGTAGGTGGGCCCAGTGGAATTAGAGCTTTGCAACCTTTATGTGATGGTCAGTGACAGACCTTGAGCAGCAGGTGGGTGCCAGGCCTGCGGGAGAGGCAAAGTTTGGCTTGACCACCACTGGCTCGCCTGAGGAAATTAAACAAACGTGGTTGGGTCTCAATCCTGCCGTAGACGGAGCGTGTCCTGTACCTTCCAATAACCCGTGATCTACTCAGGGAAACGGAAGCGGCTTCACACCTTGGCCACATGGTGGCAAGATGGTCACTATCCAGCCCTGTTCTGAGGGGGTCATTTTGCAGGTCTGTGGTATGGTCTATTTTCTGGATCTTTCTCTGGGAGAGAGCCCCAAGTTCAGGGGTGTTTCTTGGCCAAGGTCTGATGAAAGGAGCCTTTGTTTTTCACCAAAGTAATCATCTCTAAGTGAGTGGGAACTCAGCTCCTGCTGCCAACCCAGTGCTAAGGAGAAATTAAAGCTCTTGATCTGCAATTGATCAGCTATTAAAGTCCCAGCATGGGGTGTTTCTGCGCTTTGTCTGTTTTTTGTTTTGTTTACTATTTGCTTTATTGGTTGGAATGGCACTCCTTCATTTAAGGCACATGGGAAGTGCTTCTTGATGATTTATGCCATGGAAGGCCCAATTTGTGGGATAGATAACAGGTGCTCTTTTGGGAGCATTAAAATGACATTGTTGTGGAATATTTATGCTAATGAATAGCTCAAGTGATCACTCCTGCGCTGATGGCTCAGGAGTAGCTGTCACTGCCCGAGGAGCAGGTTATGATGTCAGCCTCCTCCGTGTCCATGTTCCCTGACCTTTTATGAAAAGGCAAGAGAGACGACAGGCTCTCACTTGTTTATCCCCAATTACGAATCTGCTGTTTTCGATGTTTAAACACATTTATTTAATCCCACTGCAACCTCTACAAGGAGCCGTGGCTACCTCCACTCTCCAGATGAGGAAATGGAAGCTCAGAGAGCTCAAGTGATTTGCCTGAGGTCACACAGCTTGTCTGGCTTGGGTTTGTCTGGTTGGAAAATCGGTGTCTCTTTCCTCTATAATACATTTCCCCTCCTCGGCCTTAGAATCCCACTTACTGATTTTCAAGACGGCTCTGACTCTTGTGTGTTTTCTGTGGCACTTGGGAAAGATACAGGATTAAGAAAGAGTCGCATCTGATCTCACAGATGAGGGGAGGTGGGCTCCCATAAGCCTCTTCTCCTCCGCTCTAGGCCTGATTTATAGAGATGCCTCGGGACCCCAGGCGGCAGGGCCTGGTGGATAGTATGGGAGCAGATACGGTGCCCTGACCTTTATCCTACGTACCTGATACGGGCTCAGTTTTTACTTTGCAGAACATGTGGTATATACTATTCTTTCCATCGTTCAGAGGACGAAGTAGAGAGACATAGAGGTGATGAGCGAGTTACCCAGTATCATTTGACAAGCAGGAGACAGGAAGAGACTTTAAGCCACTGGCATCTAACTTCAAAATCCATGGGTCACCATGTCTCCCTTTGGGGGAGGGGGGAGGGTGATGAGTGTCTGTGAATAAGCGAAGGTGATAGTAAGTTAGCAGCTGTGTTTGGGGAGGGAGTGGCACACGGAGGAGGCCAGCTTCTGGGAGAGGAGTTGGCACAGGAGGTGGCCTTCAGGGAGGGCAGGGCTGCGGCTGAGCCCATCTGTGCTCAAGCAAACTCTTGTCCTGGCTCAGTGTGCGGCAGGCCAACTCCAGACTCGGAGAGAAAGTAGGGAGGGCCTCTCACCCTCCATATGTGACATTAGAAAAGATGGAATTAAAGGTAATGAGCATCTCCTTGGAGATTCTCATGCACCCCCTATGTGAAAACTAAAAAAAAAAAGAAACAATCTTCATATTTGCCCTAAACATTCTCCTTATTTCACATTCCCTGCCTCCCTTTCAATATCTTGAGAAAGGTGATGATGGTGGGACAGACACCGGGTCTGGGTCTCTGGATCATGAGATCGAGCCCTGCACTGGGCTCTGTGCTTAGCATGGAGTCAGCTTGAGATGATGTCTCCCTCTGCCTCTCCTGCTCATGCTCTCTCTGTTTCTCTGAAATAAATAAGTGAATTTAAAAAAAAAAAATCACAGAGCTGAAGTAAAAATAGAAGTTTTGCCCCAGGGGTCACATTGGAGCTCTGGTTGCTGCACAATGCTGTTTGCTCATCCTGAGGTTAGCCTGCAAACACCAGGACCCCACAGGTTGGGCTGAGAATAAGCCAGCAACTAGTAAGCAAACTTCAAAAGTTAGGAGCGTGGTTCCTGAAGCCAGAAGTGGGCAGTCCAGTGCATACAGAGCACAGAGGAGAAGAGTCATTCATTCAAAGCCTATTTGTTGAGGGCCTCCTAGAGAACGGGAGATGAACCCACTGCCCTTGGAGCCCACATTTTTTTTTAAGAATTTATTTATTTACTCATGAGAGACACATACAGAGAGAGAGAGAGGCAGAGGGAGACGCAGGCTCCGTGCAGGGAGCCAGATGTGGGACTCGATCCCGGGACCCGGGGATCACAACCTGAACCAAAGGCAGGCGCTCAACCGCTGAGCCACCCAGGTGCCCCTAGAGCGCACTTTCTAAATGCTGGTGATGCGGACTGGAAATAACTGCAGCCTCCTCTACACGGGTTGCAGATGATCAGAGACTTCTTAGGGCAGCACATTCCAAATGGGGGTCTTGTTGGAATGCAGATTCTGATTCAGAATGTCTGGGCTGGGGCCCAGGAATCTGCATTTCCCCCAAGTCCCGGCCGCCACCGCCACTGCTGGTGTTTTCCCATCCTCGATGTTAATGGTGAAGCTTGGGCTCAAAGCCCACCGTATTTTCTATGTGGTCTATTTACTTCAGTGTGTGGACTCCCATGAATCAAGTTCTCCTTCCGGAGCCTGGACTTCAGCATACTCAATAAACCCATTTATCATCTCGAGGAAGAGGCCGGAGATAAAGATCCCCTCTGGGCGCAGATAGAGACCTCGAGGAGGTACAGTCATCTGAGTCTTGGAGTCACGACTCTTGCCTGCAGTGGAGCAGATTGCAGGAACAGGCCTCACTGCTGCTGGATATCCTGCCGGTGCTAGATTTTGAGGGCCGCCCCGCATGGTGTAGAACTTGAACTCGGTCCAAATTTATGACGCTTTTATCACTTTGTGCTTTTAGGAGAAGCCGTCAATCCACAATCCACTTTTCGTCTCAATTAAAAAAAAAAAACAAAAACAAAAACAAACAAACCCTCCACCCCCCAGGTCGGGAGTGACTGTGTTATCACAGACAGGCACCTGCATTCTTCATCTTTTCTGGTCAAAATTTTCAGATCGGTTCACATCTCGGCAACACTTGGGCCTCCCTTAGTTCCCAGCCCCCCTCCCCGACTCCCATGTAGATGCTGCGGCCGTGAGCAATGTCCAGACGCCCGGCTCAGGTTAGCTCTGGCAGCCGCGTGCTCCGCGGTCACCTCGTTGTAATCCACTCGCAGAAGCTTCGAGAATGCGGGCGTCAGAGCGGGGAGCCGAATGGCAAAGCGCCTCTGGAAGTCAGAAACCCCTTGAAAAGGGGAGGCTGGCTGGTGGGCACGTTGGTACATATTAGGGAGAGGAGGTGAACCCCTGAATGAGCGGGCGGAGAGCAGCGAGGGGCGCCCCGCGCTTGGGAGTCAGAGCTGATGTGCGAGGGACCAGGAGCGGGAGGGCGGCCTTTTCCGTCGGCCCCGATCAGCAGCCTCTGGCCACCGAGCTGTCCCGGGCGGGATCTCATTTCGTTGGGGACAAACGGGACGCACGCACAGCCCGCAGAGGCAGAGTTTCCGAGACAGAAAAAATAAATGCAGTCGAGGGTAAATGCTGTTTACTCTAAAATATGAACTACAAAGAGAGTAATTGTTTAATCATCTGGGGCCTTTACACAATTTACTTTTTGCTCTTCTCATCATTCTAACACCATTACCTCTGTGCTGCGCACCTGTTCCCCTGCCAAATGGGCACGTAACCGAGTTAATAATGCCATTATCCAGAGCTCACTGCAAAAAGAGGGCAAATCCAGCCTGGGACAAGGGAGCAAATAAATATATAAACAAATAAAGATTAATTTTTAAAAAAGTACCGTTCCTTGGATTTTTTTTTTTTTTTTTTTTGCTCAAAATTTTGGGGAAAATGGAGTCGACCCAAACACGGGGCCACAGGGCGCGAAGCACAGGGTCCTGCTTTTCCCTAACGGGTGCAGTCGCGGTGGTGAGCGCCTGTCGGAAACCACTGGACGCTTCATTGCAGGGTCGTACGTCTTTAGCTCTCTGCATAATGAAGGATTAATAATTGCCACGCGTTGTGCCGCCAGCACAAAGCAGTACCTCGCTTACTGTCTGCGTGGTTTCTTTTTAAAACGCACCCAACACTTCTCCTTTCTGCCTTTTGCTCTTTGTGGTTGCTGGAAACCTTAAATGCAAAACCAGTTTTTTGTTTCTTTTCTTTCTTTTTTTTTTTTTTAAAGAGCAAACCTGATAAAATCAGTCGCCGTTTCAGGACGCCTGCACCATCTATTTCAGTGGTTTATAGATTAAGGGAAGGTTCCATGGCCCCGTCCCCCAAATGGGGTAAATAGTGGCGGCCGTCATCAACCTGCTAAACTTCAGGAAGAGGGAATGGTCTCCGGGAGAGGCATCTGGTCGGTCATCGAGCCTGGGATCACTTTTCTCCGAATGATAGCGGCATGATGGGGAGGGAGGGGTGCCCAGCACCACGGAGCTCGTGCCCATTCATTTGTCCAGGCATTTGGCCTATGTCAAGACCTATGCTGAGAGGCCATGATGAGGACAAAAAGTGGCGGACACAGAAGCCCGCTTGGGGTTCACATCCTCGCGTGTGAGCCAATACTATCTAGAGAGTCAAATGGAGAAATGTGAGACGACAACATGGTAAGTGTTTTGAGGGAGGGGGATGGGGTACCATGAGAGCTAATGCTGAAAATTGATTGGGTCGGGGAGGACCTGAGAAGCTTCCAGAAGAAACGATACTAGAACTGTCCTCTGCTGAGGGTGATTCCAAGTCCTTCAGTACGTAAGGGTTAATCTTTTCTGGATCCTCCTCTACGCTGGTCCTCACGATAGAGAAGCCCGGCAGAGTTACGGTCCCCATGTGGCAGATGGGGCCCGTGAGGCACGGAGGGGGCCGGAGCAGATCTCCCCCTCCCTAGAGCCTGGTGTGCCCCAGGGGCGCGCGCCGTCCCCCGTGTCCGCCAGCCTGGCGAGGAGAGTGTTTCTATCTGCCAGTTTCTGGGTTATGCTTTACGGATTAAGTCTGATCAGACTTAGCTGTGACTGGTCTCTCAGAAGTGGTAAGACTCTGAGTCACTGAAATGAAATATTTTGCAGCTGCTCCCATCGGCTGGCCTCTTCAAATGTGGCCGTTCCCAGGTCTGTGGCCAAGTGTCTGTTCCAGCTCCTGCCGTCTCCTCCCAAATCCTTATCCCCTCCTGCCTGAGGCCTCCTGTGCTGGTTCCCCGTCTTTGCACAGACAGCTGCACACCGACCGTAGCACGATCTTCAGAGGAAGCCGCCCCGGTTCTCGGTGTGTCTTCTGCTTGGTCCTTTGTCTTCCGGAGCAAGACGTAACGGAGACGAGGTGGAGGAGCGTGGACGTGCAAAGGCCCAGCTCTCCTCGGGCCCTCGGTGGGGGCGGGGGCGGCCCCGGGGCCCTCCTGAGAGCCCACACGGTAATAGCACCGACACGGGAGGTCCGCTCCCACCCGGGCCTCGTTAGTTGGCTCATTCAGGGCTACAGTAGCATTGCCCCCTGGCCTCCACCGGGACTAGAATCATGAACAAAGCGATGGGTGCCATCCTGGGTGGCCTCCCAACAAATGAAACAGGTGTGCCCCCGGACGGTGTCGGCACATTCCTACCCTTGATGTTTCTGCATGAACCTCACAGAAAGTGGGCTGTGAATGAGGTGAAGGAGGCCCACAGGCTGGCTCTATGGCCCTGATGCCGTCGGACTCGCCTCAGTGGCAGGAGGTGACTGACGTCCTGCCCACGCTCTGAGCCACCAGCCCCCTCTGACGTGCTCCTGCTGGAATCGCTGTGTGTCTTGGAAATTACGTTCACGAGTCCGAAGAGCCGTGAGTCTCTTTGTTTTTTAAGGATGTTGTTCTTGTAAACCCTGCCGGCCCTCAGAACACACTGGATCAAGCAGCTAGAGTTGGGGCGCACACCTGGCAGGTAGCCTAGCGTTGGTCACGGGTGGCAGGCTCATCCTCGGGAGGGCGGTTGGATCAGGAGGGCGGGGAATCCATGCTCCCAGACCTTGCTGAGGGAAGGAGAACCCCTTTGGCCTTGTGTGGGAGAGCAATGAAATGGAAAGAGATCTTAGAAGAAAATGGGCTCCTCCAAATATACACCTTGAAGCCTGTTGACTTTCTCCCCTACCTGGCAGTATGCTTGGCTCTCGAGGATTAGGAAACAAGAACCATTCCATTCAGGAGAGGTTGATTTAGCAGTCGACTTACTGGGCTTTTACTAAGCTCTGCAGGAGAGGAGAAAAAAATGGAATTTTATTGCCGACACGCAACGTGTCACATCCAGTGTCTCAGATGCTCAAGGGGAGCCTGATACTTGGGTTTGGTTGGGCCCATTTTGCAAGTGAGCAAAGCCAGACAGGAAGAAGCCCTCTAATTAGGACTCTGGATCTGCCTGCCTGGGAAGCCCTCTCCTCGTCTACAGATCAAGTCTGTCCTTAGGAGGCAATGCTTCGGGCTCCGACCCAGGGTCGGCTGGAAGAGGCGGCTGTGCCCAACGAGAAAGCCTCACGCTGCTGTGGACGCGCAGGACAGGAGGGCAGACAGGTGGGGGCTCCTGGATGCGCAGATCTGAGCTTAGACGTGAACGAAGGCCCTTGCTTCGTGGAAGCAGGTGGAAGACGGACGCTAGAGACTGACTGCCCCGCCCCACCCACTTCAGATGTTGAGACCGAATTTCCAAGCTGATGGTGTCGGAGGCGAGGCCTTTGGGAGGTGGTTGCTTCATGAAGCCGGAGCCCTCGTGATGGGGCTCGTGCCCTTATGACAGAGACCCCAGAGAGCTCCCCCACCCCTTCCACCTTGGGAGGACGCCCCGAAAAGGCGGCCATCCGCCTACCAGACACGGATCTGTCCATGCATTGCTCTTGGACTTACCATCTTCCAGAACTTTGAGAAATAGTGTTTGGGCCTGAGCCTCCAGCCCCGGGGCCCCCGTCCCCCCTCTTGGGCACTCTCCCACAGCGGCCCAGACAGACGAAGACAACAGGTATTCCAGGAGGAGGAGCTCTCAGGGAGCACTCGGACAAAGCTGAGCAGACCCCTCGCGGGTGTCCTCAGGGGGCCCCAGTCACGGAGAAGGGGGGCGATGAGTACCTGTTGTACGGCTGCCACCTCGCGGACTCGGTACTGACCCTTGGTACTGCTGACACGTGAGCTGAGTTGATCCTTTGCGTGGGGGCTGTCTTGTGCTCTGTGGGGTGTTTAACAGTCCCGCTCAGCGCTCTCCCTATTATGACAGCCAGAAACATCTTCGGACATTTGACCAATGTCCCCTGAGGGGCAAAGTCACCCTTGGCTGAAACACTGCTCTAACTCGCTGTTCACAGCCACGTGAGCCCAGGCTACTCCCTTTAACCCTGACGTAGAAAAACGGAGGCTAGTGGTTACAAAACTTGTGCCTGGGAGTGTGGGGTTGTGAAAGCACGTTTGTTCCGATGTGTTTCAAGCCTGTGCCTGACTGCCGAGGGGAAGGAGGGTCAGGGCCAACTCTTGGACCTGGTCGCCGTGAGCTTTGATCTGCTTTTTCATGCTTTGGTACTTGCCCCCGGCCTAGTTTTGCTTCTCCAGTTGGGTAGAAGCGCCCTGTGCTGCATGAGAGCAAATTGTCGGATTTTAATCCCCTTAGATACGCCTTATTAATGCTCTTGCACAACACGCCGTGAGCTGGTTCGTTCATTCCCGAACTTTTAGCGAGGTCTGGCCACGTCCTAGGCATGATGTTGGGTGCCGAGGGGAGAAGGGTGAGCAGGTCCGGCCCGGTGCTGCTATCACAGGCTCTCATGACAGCTGGAGACGGACCCCCGGGTGCTAAGCACGCCGGCAACAGCAGAACGGGACGGCCTGCTCGGATGGGAAATACGGGGATGGGAGCGCCAACCGGGTACCCTGAGGTCTGAAGGGTGGGCAGGCAGCAGCCTTGACGACGCGGGGCGGACGGTGCTGGAGGCAGAGAACGGCCAATGCCAAGACTCGCCAGGGAGAAAGAGCGTCATCTGCGGAGTGGATGGGGGGGCTGCGTCTGCAGCGAGACCCACCCTCCTTGACGAGCTCTTGGCCACCGGAGCTTCCAGTGAATCGCCCCACGGACAAGAGTTCCAGAACAATGAAGGCTTGGGTGTGGGAAAGAAAGTGGACCTGGGGGTGGCCCGAGCGCCTCAGGAACTCCTGCCTGACGGATGCTCTGGAGACACATCCATGTCTCCTTGTGTCTGTTTCTTCCCAGAACTTTCTAACTCATTTGGGTCGTGTCCATGAGCTGGGGTGGTGGGTCCTCCTTGAGCTGAAAGCCCTGCCTTTTCTCCCTGCAGCCTGGACTTGGAGTCTCGGCCTCTGCCCGGCCTGTGGCAGGGACACACCTGTGCCTGTGGCCTCCTTCACACCCCCTCCTGCTCTCGGGCCTCTGCCATTGGCCTGCTCAGTGCCCTGAGTGTGTGTTGGTCTTAGGGGAACCCCTGTGCTGTGCCCACCTACCCCGATCACCGGGGGCCAGGCCCTGGGTACCCCCACCACCCTTCTGTGCGAACTCTGACCATCCTGGGATGAATTCTCCTCTTGCCTCTTGCCGCCCAGTTTGCCTGGAGCCGGGCCTCTCTGCATGCTGGATACATTTAAAGTGTGTGTGGGAGCCCGCCCTCGGAGCTTGCCTGGAGCCACGCCAGCCCCGGGGATCCGGGGAAAATTAAGCCACAATTCCCGCCTCCAGGAATCCATTCCCTCCTGGCTCAGGGGCTCGATCAAAGGGGCCAGCATTTCCCAGACTGGGAGGCAGCCAGTGGCGTGTGACACAGAGCTGGGATCTGTGGTGCTGGAGATCTGAGCTGGTGCAATGTTGGTTCCAGAGGGCAGGAGCTGTAGGGTGTCGGCAAGTTCCCCAACCTCCCAAGATGTGTGCCTGTCTCAATGTGGCACCCAGATGCCTGACCCGCTTCCCAGCCCTTCTTTTTCAGGATTTCCTGTGTCTTCTTCACCCAGTGGCCGCTTATGTGCCACTCACCCCATGTCCCATGTCCCTCGATGGCCTGCAGAAGGAGAGTCCTCCTTGGCTTCACTTCTTTGTAGCCTGGTGCTGGAGAAGAGTAGAAGCTTGACCATGTCACGGTGGATTCAAACCCCATTTCACAACTCAGAGGCAACATGATTTGAGAGCAGTGGCTCCGCCTTACTGGGCCTCCATTTCCTCATACGTCAGATGGAGATGACAGCTCCTTTCTAGGAGTAAGGGAGGAACGACGGGAGAAGCCCTCGCCTATGCTGGCACTCAGGAGGCCTCTCCCAACATCAGTTTCTGCCCCCTTCTTTCCCTCCTTCCCTGTTCCTTCCTCCTTCACTCCTTCTCATCCTTCCCTCCTCGCCCCCACCCTCCTGAATGAATTCAGGACAAGATCACTCGAGGACATATATCCTTTGTCTCCTGTGAGAACCCCCCCCCCCCATGTAATTGTCAGCAGCAAAGTTGGAAAATTAGGATGTCTGAAGCAGCTCTCAGCCCGGCAACATCTGCACCAGACAAACTCGAAAAGCCCTCAATCCCCAGTCATGAATGCACTATAAAAACAATGTGGCAGAAATGAAAATTGTTCCATCATAATATTTCACAGTTCTTTTTGACAAAAGCCAAGCCGCCCTCATGAATACACATTTCCCAGCATCTTATGCATTATGCATCAGCCTATAGCAGGGGACCTGGGAATTGCCAGTCCCTAGTAAAGGGCCTTTGAAAGTGCCTATTTTGTAAACAAATGGAGCCTAGGCCCAGCACTCGGGCTCTTTAGGTAATTTAGGGCTGACTCCAGCTGCCCAAGTGGGGACCAGCCCTTCTTGGGGCCTTAAATGGCAGAAGCATCTCCGACGCTCAGTGGATGGAGTGGGCTGCTGCAGTGTTCGGTATCTAATCTTTAATTTCGTAGTATCCAAGGTGGCCATTTGGAGGGACAAGGCCGATTCCTGCTGGAGCCAGCGCCAAATGTCACTGGGATGCCAAATGAGCCCGCCAAGGCCGGCTTGCTGGCCGAGCAGACAAATTAGTCAGGGCTGGGGCCTCCCAAGAACCTCAAATGGGATTAAGCCTCGTGACAGAGGAAGCTGCGGAAGGGTGCAGGGGACGAGGACACCCAGGCACAGATGACCCGGGTGGCCCGCCTCGCCGGGCTCAAGGCGGGTATTTTTGTCGGTCCCAAGCAGGCAAATTGGAAATGTGTGTGAAGTGTGTGTCATTGTCAGTGAGAAGGACTTTGAGCATTAACTAACCCCTGGGTTTCAGAGACGGGGAGACTGAGGCCAGACATTTTCAGCGACTCGCTCAAGGTCACGCTGATTGGCGAGCAGCAGGCCTGGGACTGCTGGAAGCCTGTCGTCTGCCCCCCACACTTCCCACTGCCTCAATCATGAGTTGGCAGCGGCTGAAAGCACCAGGGGCAGAATGGCTCCTGATTGCTCTGATTTGAGCAAAGGGCAGACTGGGATCCAGCACGAGAGGCCTAGGCAAGAGGGCGATTCAGGGCCGTTTTGTATAATTTGCAATCTGTCCTCCACGGTGGCCGTGTTTTAAATGGTGACCGGTGTGTGAGACATAACTACTCGTGTACATTATATCTGTTGCAATAACAAGGGGATGATTGATTCATTGCTACGTGTATTTATTTTGTAAAAATCCCGTCTCCCGTTAGGATGCGCACGGATTTCAGCCAAGGGACACAATTTGAAAGCCCTTGTTGGGTATATCCTGTCCTTTCTCCTCTGCACCTCGAATTCTCACCTGTACAGTGAGGGACTCGGGAGGGACGATCTCAGAGTCGTGTCCCAGCTGAAAGATCCCACCTGCTGCGGGGGGGGGGGGGGCGGGGACACCGTGCTGAAGTCCGGGAGGAGAGAGCCCCCCTCGCCCCCCGCACAGCATCTGCAAGGCCGGGCTCCCTGACTGGGGGGCAGGCGGAGGCCTCGACCCGGTGAGGGGAAGTCCCTCCTTCCTGCCTCCGTGCCTGGTGTTCTCCAGCTGCAGGACCCGCTCGCCGATGGGTGAGGCCTGATGCGTGAAAGCGGCTGCAGCCGAAGGCTGACCAAGACGATGAGGCCGTTTGTTCCTCCTCACAGACACCTGAAGGATCTGCTTAGGCCTTGGCCTCTTCCCCGTCCCCCGCTGACCCAAGGAGCAGGCACGCTGCTGGGGTGGTGAGGTGGTTGGAAGGAGGTTGTCGGGGTCAAGTCACCTTCAATGCTGACAGCCCGCCCATGACTCCCTGAACCTCGAATAAGTGCTGCTCAAACTACTGTTTGCTTTTGGTAAAACACTCCCTGTTCTCGGAGCTTCCGGTTCGATGGAGATGTATGTGTGAGTGGTGGTGGGAGTTTCGCATTTCTAAATTCCCAGGTGATGCTGCTGGTTAGGAACCACACTTTGAGAACCAGTGACACAGGGAGGAGGAGGAGGAAGAAGAGGAAGAAGAAGGAGAAGGAGGAGGGAGGAGGGAGGAGGGGGACGGGGGAGGAGGAAGAAGAAGGAGGAAGGAGGAGAATATCTACTGGTCCTCTGATTCCTTAGCCCAGCATCTTCAATCGCCTCAAAAATGCCCCCAAATAGTTGTAAAAATAAACAATTTCAAGTTGTACAACTGGCAGAGCAGTAAGTAAAAAGTGTCCCTGGGTACCATAAATAGTTATTTACTTGATTTCAAGCCAAGAAATAATTTCCCCTGCATTTTGAAAGTAAGATATTCAGTTTGGAAGCCTTTGAAACTCAAAAAGTATAAAAATAAAAACACAATTAGATGGAAGTGCATCACATAGCCATAACAGCTGTGAACAGGCTAGCCTCCCGTCATTTTTGCCCAGTGACTGTGTTTCCTTAGGTCTTTGCCCTGGTCAGACGCAGGTTTCCTAAATTGGCATCCTTGGGATGTTAAGTAGCATTATGAGCAATACAACAAAAACAAACCCAATGAAACCCAAAGTGACAACAACAACGCAAAAGGTGTAGTGGAGGTGGATCCAAGGTCACCATCTTTGGAAAATGCTAATAGTGACCAAAATAAAAACTTGAACAGTTTTCAACTGGAGGATTCACACTCGTGGACACTCAATGTACTCAAGGCTCCTGGGGGAAGGGCTGTCTGCCAAGTAGGCTGCCTTATGGAATCCCTCCTCTTCTCCAAATGTCCCCCACCCACCAACCAAACTTTTTAAGGGATCAAAGTTCTTACTTAGCCTTCCTAAAAGAAATGCCTGGAAGATTGTGAGAAATTCACTCTGGGTATAAAACACCTAGTTTTAATCTCCTATCACATCCTTTTCTATCATTGGTCATCTTGGGTTTTCTGAAAAGAGCTGCCTTATTTTGTTGAAGATTCAATAAACAAGAAATGGTCATTCCACCTCTTTTATCCCTCTCTAGCTCGTCAAGAGTTAGGATTCACCACAGGTACTTGCTACGGCCCGTGACCTGAACTTACAAACAGCTCTCTTCTTCTCAAATGGAGGACACTAATTCCATCACAAGGGTCCCGCCTCATGACCTCATCAAAACCTAATTACCTCCCACAGCCTGCACCGAAAATACCGTTGCGTTGAGGTTTATTGCTTCAACGTCTGAATCTGGAAGGGCACAAATATTCAGCCCAGAACAGCTTCTTCACTTGTTAGCAAAGCAACTAACCTTGTGGAGATTGTTCACATTTCTAAAAGAAGCATGGGGGTTCCTGTGTGATCCACAGTCTCTATTCTGGCCATTGTGACATAGGTATGGCCTGTGAGACACGGATTGCTGCTTGCCTCCGTGCTCCGGCACATTCCATTCCCTCTGCCTACAGAGCCTTTACCTACTCTCTATTCTCCCATCTAATTCCGAGCGACCTTTCGAGACTCAGTGTTGTTTCTTTCTGGCAACCTGCCTCCACCAGAGCTCTTTCTATGATGTGTTCACCTGTCTCCCCCTCTCCCATGTTGCCCTGAGAGGCTCTCTGAGGATGGAGGCCACATGTCCCATCTCACTTTTATTCTTTAGAGCCTAGCAGTTTGCCTGGCACACTATAGGCGCTCAATAAGTGTTTGGATCAATGAACATAATGATGTACACTGCACAGAAGGAAAGAGAGACAGTGGATGTATTCCTACAACCACAGGTGAAAAAGAAACATACCAGTAGAGAATATCAGGAAGCAATTAAAACAGCAATAAGATCCCCCACAGATGTCTCGACAAAAATTCCCACTGGAACGGCCTAATGGACCAAACGAAGGGAGGAGCACCCTGCCAGATGACCAACACCAAGACCGATCCTCAGAAACCAGCCAGGCTTTCTGCAAGGGTCGTGTGTTGGCTTGAACGTTCCACATACACAGCTTAATCCCAGGGGGGCAACGTGTCTGATAGAAGCAAACTCTTCTACCTACAAATCATGAAGCGAAGAGTGAGCTCGAGCAACTAATGATCGTCTTAATTAACCCACGAAACTTTATGCATGGCCAGTATTCAACCAACCTTTTGATCCTAGACAGAAATCCATTAAAGCCTGTTGAAAGAACGAAAAGACAAAATCTGATGAACGTTTTTTACCTTGGTGGTTATAAAAGTTGGCAGTTCGATGACTCTAAGAGTGATCTATTTGCCAATAGCAATATTACATTAAGTTGAGGAAACATCATTCCCTTAAATGCAAGCTGAACGAGCGCCCTGAATAATGGCTTAAAATCACACACGTCCAGGGCCTGTTGAGGCTGGAAAGGATTGAATTAACATTTCTGCTGGAGGAGCAACCCATTTTCTCCAAAGGAGTGCATTCTAAGCTTTTTTGAGTCAGGAACTAGTTTGAGAATCTGGTAAAAATGACCGAGGCTATCCTAGAATAATGCATGTGGTACCTGCACACACCACTTTATGTTTCTCAGGGGCTCATAGATTTCTGAGATTACCTTCTGTGAATTCTAGTCATGAATCCCTGCTCCTAAGGGGCCCTATGGTCTAGCGCACAGGTTTCCAACTGCAAATATGAGGCATCTTAGCAGAATTGCCTATGAAACTTCATGATACACATTTCCCCTGTGTCATATGAGAGTGGATTTTCACAACCTTCCAGGAAGAGAAACCTGAAGGTGTCAAGGGATGAGACGTGGACATTTTGAAAAGTACCCCAGTGGTTCTCTTGTCCCCCACCCCCCACTCCATCATGAGCAGGGGTGAAGAGGCCAAGAGGAAAGAGAACAGCGGGTTTAGATCTAACGTTTGGGCTTAAATCATGGCTTCTTTCCTTATTAGCCTTGTGGCCTTGTTTAAAGAACTGCCCCTCTCTCGGAAGACAACCCGTAAGAGACTCCTAACTCTGGGAAACAGAGGGTTGCAGAAGGGGAGGAGGTGGGGCGATGGGGTAACTGGGTGACGGGCACTAAGGAGGGCACTTGATGAGATAAGCACTGGGTGTTATACTAGATGTTGGCAAATTGAATTTAAATAAAATATTTTAAAAAAATGAGCTGCTCCTCTCCCAAATGCCATTTCATCATCTGTAAACGGTTGTTGGAAAGGCTGAGCTGAAGGGCATGCGGTTTGTGACACAGCTTTAGGTTCCCTTTCTTTCTTTATAGGAAAACTAAAGGTACAAACAAAGAGATTCATTGCAGGAGCTGCTCGAGAAGGAAGTCCCAGACACTAGATGCTCTGTGTTGCATTTAATGCCTGGTACAGAGCAGAGTTGATGATGGGAATTCTCTGTGTTCCTAAGGGTCTGAGGTGTTGGAAAAGTGTTACATTGCTCAAAGTCTGCTGTAACGGAATATATCACTTACAAAGGCCTCAAGGAGATTTTTCACATTGAAGGTTATAAGCCAGCAAATATTGCCGGTATAGATGGGACTATTTCACCCTATGGTGGTTTTCCCTGGTTTAGCTTCCAAGGGCATTCTGAACCGTCACAGAAACATACAAATGTGGGTGCTGTGAAATGCCCCCCACCTTTTTTTAAAATTGGAGTGGGAGGATGATCTAGCTGGGCAGGTGCTACAGGACTCCAAAGTCTGCCATTACGGGGAGCATCCTACTTGCGAGCAGATCTGGAGGTGAGTCTCTTGGACTCACCAATGTCCAATGTCCCTGAGTCTCAATTTCCGATCTCTACCACGGGAAGAATTCTTATGTCACAGATATGAAGATTCATTCCATACATTGTGCAAAGTACCTACCCACCGGGTATAAGGTGTCCAATGAATGGCAGTTATCTTAATGCCAGTGGCAGTCGTGCCAGCAGTGTTCAAATAAGACTCAGAGACTTCAGTTGGGTAAACCAGTTCACAGCACATGGCGAAGCCTCGAGAAGTAAAATGGGACAGAGCTGAGGTGGAGCATGGTGAAACAGGACAAGCAGGAAGGGCATCCAAGTAGGAGTGAACAGAGTCCAGGCTGGCTTCAGGCTTGCGATTTCCTCTGCTCCAGCCCCCCTCAGCTGCAAAAGACAGCATCTCCTCTCTAGGGACTTTACCTCTCATCCAGTTTACCAAGGACTTTCCCAAACAAAGGGAAAATCCATTGTGCCTAGAAACCCTTCAATTCCTGGAGAACTAGGATGGTTGGTTCTCCTGCCTGAATTCTCCAGCCCAGGGACACAAGGCCAGTCCTGCCTGGGTGGCCATGGATTGATTCTTACTGCCCCCTTAACTGTTACCATGACATCAGCCTCGCTCTCACTCCTCTCCTTGCTCCCACCACTATCTATGGGCACGTCCAAAGCGGCCACAGCTTTAGCTTTGGCTTAATACGTGGGTTCCTGCTGAGCATGTAAGAGAAATGGTCTAGTTCACTGTTTATCTACATCATGGAGAAAATCCCTGTACACAGCAAGATGCTGTTCATATTGAATGGAGATCTTGCCTGGAGTTCGAGAAGCTCGGTTAGGGCCCTGTGGTTCTGCTTAAATCTAACTAGCTTCCTCTTCACAAAACCAAGTCACACTGCCCAGGTCGTACCCTGATATGAGTGGGGCCATTCACAACTGCATCGTCTTCAAGCTCATTTCTTCTGCTTCTTTGAAACTCTTTCAGGATGCTCAGTCCGTGTTGTTGGGGAGTAGCGCACAACGCTAGAAATGCCATTTTCCCCTCTGAATAATTAGAGATTCCACTGCAAGTTCAGCAACCTCGAGCTAGAGCCCATTTCCTATCATGAACAGTGGTCGATGAACCAATATCATGTTTTAAGTATTCTCCACTGTGGTCCCCATGCATCTTTATTAACTGAGGTGTTCCAATATGTCCAATATGCAGGCATCCACACTCCATCTTCTACCTTGAACCTCATACTTGTACGGGACACACACATTCTTTGCTGTGCCGGGGGCAGCAAACCATGATTTATTCTTTGGAATATAGGGTCACTGCAGCCTTATTTCATTTCAGAACTGCTGAAAGAGGACAAGACGACACCCCCTTTGCTTCTATGTCCCATTTTTAGAGAGATCTCTTACCTTAATGGCTCATCCATTAAGGCACCCCCATGTTGCAGATTGCAGGAAAAAGAGGAAATAAGTTGGCCATGGTTGCTGTCCCTCTAGCCAGGACAGATGGGCAGACATGTATTCTACCAAGATCTACCAGAGGCTGTCATCGTGGTGGCAAGGGACAGGGTTTTGACGCAGACACGCCTGGATTTAGCTCTCAGTCATATACAATTGATTCGATCTGTGATTTTATTATTGTCTTTTTATTATTGTCATCATCATCGCAGCTGGTGCAACTCAAAGGGGAAACGATTGCTAAGTTAGTCGAGACAGCTCTTCACCGAACAACGGAGGGCATTTTGCATCCTTGTCTTCCACCCTAGAGACCGATCACATCTCCCAATCAGAGCAGTGATCCAAGTGCTCTGCATACATTTCCAGCTGCTCTGTTGCTGGGTACTGTCCTCAATTCAAAACTCCTTAAGGTAATTCTGAGAGGAGAGATACGGAAGGTAGAGGTGTGACAGAAACTTGAGGATTCTGTGCCCTGGGAGTTCTGAGCCGGTTAAGAGGAGGTCTAGCTCATCCCCTTTCACGTAAATACACTCACACTGGTGTTTCGAACAACCTCACAGTCCACTGGGTCGTGTCTAAGCTCTTAAAGACTCAATCTGTTTTACTCCCTCTCCCCTGGGACCA
Organism: Canis lupus baileyi; assembly: GCF_048164855.1. Classification (NCBI taxonomy): domain Eukaryota; kingdom Metazoa; phylum Chordata; class Mammalia; order Carnivora; family Canidae; genus Canis; species Canis lupus. Next base: position 5,564,862 of record NC_132840.1, on the reverse strand, counting down.
AAGTTGAATATCTCTTTTTGTAAACTTCCTCTTTTTGCTCAAAATATTCTTCTCTACTTGGAATGTGTTTTCTGCCCTTCCCAACTCAACTGCTCTTTCAAGGTTTAGCGCACAAGTCCTCTCTCCGGGGATCCTTTCATTGTGCGCTCATCACATGGTCTTTCTTTTCAGTATATTTGTCATCTCTCTTTCCAGACTGTAAGGTATCTGTGGACTGTGACTGTAGTTAGTACCTGCTCGGGCCCCTTTCCGGCACTGAGCCTGGAGTGACGTTTGCTTCTGATCTGCAGGCACTTTTGCTGGTTCGCTAGATGGAAAGACCCACTCCCTGGTGTGGGCGTGTCTTGCCTTTCTACATAGCTTGGTTGAAATTTCTGACACATATCAGATCCCGAGAACAGGTACTTGTTTTAACACAGCTGCTGGGCAGAGGTCGTTGCTTCAGATGAGGTTTCTTTTCTTTCATTTTTTAATGAACTTAATCATTTTTAATATCTTTTCCAGAGCAGAATACATTAAATGACCCTGACTTGGCTGAAAGCCTTCTCTTGAGTGCTTTGGGAGGATTAGAAGAAGTTCTTTTACAGCCTCTTAGCATGAGTGGCTGCCTTTTCCTTTCTCTGGGTTATCGGAGAGTGAGATTTGATAATAATTAACAAAGGGGGAGCCATGAGCCTTGCAGTTTCTGTCCACTGGGATTTAGGCAAGGAGTGGACTCTTTGGAGGAGTGAAGTTGGTATTTTCAGTGATTTCAGCTGTTGTCCGAACGTGGAGGCTGATACAGATATGGCTAAGGCTGCTCTGGGAAAGCAGAGCAGACCCCAGAGAAAGGGAGGAAGCATAAAGGGCAGGAGTGAGAGCGGCTGTCTTCAGAAGAGAGTCAACCCTGGCTCTGAGTGGAGACCATCTCAGGAATCATGCCAGACGGTACAAATGAAAGCCCAGTGCCAGTATTTTTTTATTGCACAAAAATCATAAAGGAACAAGAAGTATGACAAACGAATCAGCAGTGTGATGAGAATGGAAAATAGAATAGAATAAGTTGTTCTCTACTTGGTGTTCAGATTCCTGGCTTGTTATTTTCTGGGGCCGGGAGGAATTGGTTTCCACTTGGAGAAGGTCATGCAGTAAGAAGGAACCATTTTAGATGGTCTCCACTGGGTTGGACAGAGATACCCTTTGGCTTCTAGTTGTTTCCTTGTTAGTTTCGTGCGTGGCCTGTGATTTAATCTCCCCCCGAAGTACAAGGAACAAGTAGGGGACATATTCTTGCTCTCCCTCTCTCTCTCTTTCCCCCCCCTCTCCATTGCATCTAAATACATGCCAGCCATGCAATAGTTTGAGAACTTGAGAGGAGGAAGCACCCATCAGAGACACACCTATTAATATCAGAATTAACTGACTGAGAGGCTGAGGATGGTTGAGATTACCTCGATGTTGGGTGTTTGGTACATTCTTTTAACCAGACTATGCAGACTCAGAAACAGGCAAGCCCCTATGACCCTACGCGTGGTGTCAGGCAGGGGTGGTGCACCCTTCAGAGACCTCGGGGAAGTAAGAAGAGGGAGCGTTTGTGCAAATATCATAGGCAACTGTATTCTCTCGTTTGCCAATTGCATCACGGGTACAAACCCGCATCTTTCTCGGAATGTGGCATTAAAATATTCTGCTCAGCTGCTCTGTGCTCCAGAAATACAATAAATAGCAGCACTATTTTTAAAGGATCATTGGGCTTCATTAAGTAAAGAGAGGCTTCTCTTTAACATGGTTTTGAGGCTTCACTGTCTAAACAGCGGGCTGGAGTGTTGACATTTTGGCACAAGTTTTTCAAGTGTGTATTAATAGGCTTGGCTATTTCTGGTGTTGCCATTCCCTTCCTGGGCCTTCTTCAGCCAGTTATTCCAATCTCTGGTCCTCGCTTTCTCCTGTGTACATACAACGGTGCTAAAAACTGTTCCAAAAAAAAAAAAAATAAAATAAAAACTGTTCCAGTGTTTATTGTGAGGATGAAACGCAATGAGAGAGCTGCGCAGCCACAGCAAGGTGCGTGTCGTCGTTCCTTGGGCTCATGGAGGCACGCCGCCAGCAGGCGTACGCTGCGTGGATGTGGTCATCCGAATCCCCCTCTGGGTTTCTCTACTTCATTCGGGTCTCACAAGAGGTTTAATAATTAAAAATCAATCGGGCTGATGTTAAAGCACTTTGGTTCACCTCCACCCGCACCCTATCGTGACCGTGCCACTCTTACCAAAGATGAGGAAGTAGGTGGAAATACCTTTCCACAGCGCAGAGGAACAGGGCCTGGGGCCGTGGACGGCTCTTGTGGTCAGACCTACTGACTCAGATTCCAGGTCTGCTGCTGGCTGGCTACAGGTAGGCAAGTAGCTTATTCGCTTAAAGACTTGTGTCTGCCATGTGTAAGGAGGGGCCCTAAAGCCCATCTTAGAAAGTTCCTGTGGGACCCAGTAAAGTGAGGCCTAGGCTCTGCTTGCGGCGACGGGCACACAATGGACAGGCACACAGGAGGGCCTCGCTCACTGGGAACGGACGTGATTGAGATAGGGGTCTCAGGTTGCCGGCCTATCTTTCCGTTCTTTTCTTCTCTTTCAGTCGCTCGCTTCCTGCAGTCCCAAACCCCAAGATTGTCTCCTTCCATGTGTGTCATCCAGAATGTCTCAGGAGGGCCGTGGATATGTCCCTTGTCTGTCTTAGTGGGTTGGACTAAGAGGGGGCTCCCTCTTCCCAGGTGGGTATGCCTTGTACCTCTTTTGGCTTTGTGGGATCAAGGACTTTGTTCTCTGTAAGAGGAGTTTTAAAGTGCTGGAGTACTTAAATTTTTGTAATTGGAATATATAGAAAACTGCATATAGTGTCAGTCAGTGTATATAGCCTGTTGCATTTTGGTAAAATTAACAAATCTATGTCACTAGCACCCAGATTACCAAACAGATCATCCTCTGTGCCCTAGAAACCTCCTTCCCCATTACCCCTTCTAGTCACTGCCCCTCCCACACACCCCAAGGCTAATCTCTGTAGGCTACTTTTGCCTGCCTATGTTCTCTACATAAATGGGATCCCACAACGGATGCTCTTTGGCTCCTTTCACTTGACTTTACGTTTGTGAGAACCATCATTCTATTGTGTGTAGTTGTAGATTGTGTATTCTCATTTGCTGTAGAATATTCCATTGACCTTGTGAATATGCTACAAATTGCCTGTCCTTTCTGCTGGGGATGGACATTTGGATTGTTTCCTTTACAATCCAGTAGTGTCAACTGTTTTGATAGTCAGGGAGCCTCTGCTCTAAAAGCCACCTGCTTCACCTCCCTGGAAGCTCAGGGCAGCCATTAGGTGGGGCTTCGGGGCAATTGCAAAAGTGAGACTTTTTGCATGAACTTTAATTCAGGACTGCAGATCTCCCCGCCCCGCCCTCCACAATGACAACCCTGTAAGGTAGGTAAGAGTCTCCCAATTGTACGCATGATCAAACCATGGCTGAGGCTTTGATATTTGCCCAAGGCAGCAGATCTAACAAATGCCAAAGCCGAGATCCTAATCCTGCTTTCTAGCTTCTCTAAAGATTCGGCTCCTTTCACAAAAATCACACCACCTCCTCGCAAGATTTGATGAAAAGCTCACATTGACTGGGGGTTAAGGGAAAATAATTTTATTCCAAAGCTGGGCCAGATCACTACCTTCCTGGGCTAGCCACCATCTCCTCCCCTTTACAAATAAAGCCATAGCATCCATTGGCCATGGGGAGAGCACACAGCAGGGGGTCAGCCTTAGCCAGACCCTAGGGTTAGAATCGCCAGGCCTCTACTGGCTAGCTGTGTGACCTTGGCCAAGTTACCTGCCCTTTCCGTGCATCAGCTTGCCCATCTGTCCAATGAGAGTAATAAAAGTTGCTAGCTCACAGAGCTGCTGTGGGGATTAACTAGAAAATGAATGTGAAGCACTTTGCATGGTCCCGGGCACCGAGCTGATATTTCTTGGGCACTTACTGTTATAATAAAATTCAAACCCTCTGGCAGGTCTGACATTCTAAGAGCTGGGTCCTGTCATTTCAGCCAGCACTTTGAATCAAAGATCTTCACCGGCTCCTAAATAAACATAACATGGCTGCTACCACCGCTTCCCTTTTTGGAGATGTCTATTAAAATTATGATTCAATTGTCAGAAACAAAATATTCTTAAGATGTCTTCGACCATACCCTCAAATTATATGACAGTGCCTGGCTTTAATACCCATCTAAATAGTTCTACTGTTGACAGGTTTCAGGAGCAGCATTTGCTCTTCCATTCCTCTCATTAACTTATGTAGCAACATCATAACTCTCTGGAAGGATTAGAAAAAAAAAAGGATGCTGGCATATTCCATCTGAATTCATTTCATAGAGCTTCTGTGTCAGAGCATTTGCATATGAATGAGATGCCTTGACGTTCGCTCATTAACATGGGAGCGCTGCAGTGACACGTTTTTAGAGCCCAGGTTCAAGAGTTTGAGGCGAGAGAGGGAAGAAAGGTTGGAGAATCAGACCATTGGAGATTTTCCTGTGGAGCCTGGCCTGTACTCTCCATCCCAGTCAGGCTGGGGGCTGAACCGCCTTTCCCTCTCTCACCTTTGGGACCATGAGCCCATCACCCCACGCATCCTCCCCATAAACCAATGTTCTGGCCACAGGGCCATGCTTCTTCATTAGCACCTTCAAGTCTTTGTATCAATAAGCTGCTCTCCCCGCCCTGCTGGGCAAGTCTCAGCGATTCCACTGAATGTCGGAGTTTTTCTGAACATTTCCCGGCACCTCCAGGCATTCCGAGCTGCTTCCTCTCTGGGCCCCCAGCATCACATCCTCGTGCCCGGAAGGGCCTGTCCCACATTGCATGTCTCTTTGATGCTGGACTCCGAGCTTTGAGAAGGCAGAGAGTGGACTAGCTCCTTCCTTCCTCCAGCCCCGGTGATCAGGAGAGAAGAGGACGGGCTCAAAAATATCCTCCATATGGATGACTGTAGAAAGCCAGAGTAAGACATGGTGGGGCATGTTCTGAGCCGCTCTCCCCAGGGACCTGAATGTTTAAACTGCTGCTAAATGTCAGCAACAGACAGCCAGTAACTTTTCACCAGAAAATGTCAGCTCCGGTTGACAATACTCAGGCTTGGGGCAGGCCCTGGGATGCCATCCCAACTGTGTCTTCCCAAGTCACAAGCTTTGGAAGGGGGCTGTGCATGCCCCCACACCAGCTGGCAGTCTGTGGCCCCTTAGGTGATCTCCTAGTGGAACATGGAGCCTGGGAAGCGATCAGCATCAGTCTTGAGCTGTGGCTCCTGTTAATGTCTCTTGAATCAGGAAGACATGGGTGTCACCAGGTGAAAGCACAGCAGACGGTCTGGCCATCAGCATCACTGTGCTCCCTGGGGCCTATGATGACCTTGTGGTCATCCTACACCTACATCACTGTGTTGGCCGGAGGTGGTTAAAGTCATAGACTCTCTGAAGCCAGACTTCATAGGTTTCCCCCCTTCCCTGACTTGCCTTCTCCACAGCTCTGTGACCCTGTGCAAGTTCCCTAACCTTTCTAAAACTCACTTTTCTCATCTGTGAAATGGGCGCAGTGAGAGTGGCGATGGCATTGGGCTGTTGTGTGCTCCCTCCGGGAGGGACCCTTACATGTGCCGTAGAGTCTGTGACACACGGAAAAGTTGACTCCAAGAGTCAATAACCCTTGCTAGTTATTAATACAAATAATTCACACGTAAAATTCCATTCGATTCTCCCGAAGTCCTGTAAAGTTATTGTCATCCTGTTGAGAAAATGGAAAAGTACCTGCAGTTTAAAATAGAAAGGTCAAGTAAATCTATTCAGATCTTGTAGTCTGCACCCAGAGTGATTAAACATCCGGCCAAGGCCATAGAGCTCTTGTCTGCCATGCTTTGGATACTTCTAGGCAGCTCAACACCACCTCCACATGGTCTACAAGGGTGGGCTGCAGGCAATGGCCCAAGACCCTGTCCCCTTTTTGCTGTCCCCACCCCCTCATTCTCATCTCTGGCTCTGTTGTACTAGGTTCCTTAACCCTGACCTTATTTCCAGACTTTTCGAACTATGGCTTCTCCTAGACTTAGTAAGTTCTGTCATCTCTGGCTCTGTTTTATGCCTTACGCATCTTCTTAAAGGAAGCTCGCTCTCTCCCTTTTGGGAAGGTGCAGGTCATGGGCTCTGAATTCCAGCAGGCCTGAATTTGCATCCTGTATCTCTCCTACTATGCCCACCAGTCCTGTGCATGGCAGCCAGTGCCTCTCTCTGTTCAGCTGAGAAACCTGCTCACTCTACAGGGGCTTGATCACCTACTGGGTACCAGGTCCTCTTGTCTGCCCTGGGTTAAAAACATGAACAAAAACAGACAAAAATCCCTGCTCTTATGGAGTTCACCTTCCAGTAATGGAGAGAGATGGATAATACACAAGATAAATAAGTGAATTAATAGTATGTCAGAAGTGATCGATGTTATAAGGAAAAATAAAGCCTGGTGAAGGGAGCGATGCTGTCCTCCTCGTAAGATCTTTATGGGTTTTGTGAGAATTGGTTACTGCCCATTGTAAGTGCTCAATAAGTGGGAGCCATGATGGTAGAGAGCAAGAGGAAGGGCGGAGAGGCTAATGGGAGCTTCTCCTTGACCTCTTCTAGAATGGCCAGCCCCAGCACTTTCTCTTTTCCTGCTGCATGTTGTGGAAGGATCCAGGCTGCTGGATGTGCTGTTTCCAATACTCTGTATTTAGACCTTCCCCATCCCACCCCATTCCAGCTACTCACCGTGACGCTGAAGGTCTAGAGTTCCTTGCCCATGGCCTGATCCGAACATCTACATTCACAGTAGACATTTGTCTTTTTTGGCTTCCCAGCATCTGAATATCCATCTACCTGAGTTAGGTAGGTGGCAGGCAGAGCTTTGCCGTCCTGTAGCTTCTTGCTTCGGTGACCACATGGGCCTTCCTCTTCTGTCTATGCCATTACATCTCCTCTGCCCTCCTCTTAGAAGGACACTTGTGACTGCTTTGAGGGCCCACCTGGAAAATCCAAGACAGTCTCCGTATATCAAGATCTTCCATTTAATCACAACTGTAGTGCCCTTTTGCCACTTAAGGTAATACTTGCAAGTTCCAGGGACAAGGACCTGGATATCTTTAGGGGCCACTGTTCAGCCTATGACACCAGCCAAGCAGCTGTAGCCAGAGTCTGAGGAGCTCTGACCCACTGGTGTGCTTGGGCCCCTGGGTTGACCCTCCTCTACCATGATCCTCAGCTTGGCCCCTGCTCTGATTTTTAGGTTCATCGGGGGACCTTTTAGACAATATAAGAGGATATGGACATAACAGAAAGGTCATGCAGAGGAGAACACTGGTGTGTGTGTGTCTGTGTGTGGTGATTGTGCCTCTGAAGGGAAATGGACAGATTGACACTTAGTCTATGAGTTTGGAGCCTGAAATGTGGGAGTCTGACCCAGAGAGATGGATCCCCCCCTCCGGATGCTGGCAAAACCTCTTTGTCCCAAATCCCAGAGCTGAGAAACTAAAACAGCACCGGCGTGGATTCACCAAGGAAAAGACCCCGACGCTGTCTGGAGACACCTTGACGCAACGACATACTTTCTTAGAAATACCATTGGAAAGGCCATTTATTTTACTGGTATTTGAAAGTGTGATTGGGGCCCGTAGTGGCTTTGCACTATTTTGCTCTACAGTTCTCACTCGGGGGCTGGGGTGCCTATCGACCTCTCCTACTTCAGCCCTGACACAGCACCCCCTCCTTCAATCCTCTGAGCCTTGAGGGGGCCAGGGTCTGCCTTTCTTGCCTTGCTCAGGATCACGGAGACTGTGAGCCCGGCTGGCAGCCTGTGGGAGGCGCCTTGTTCCTCACAGGTGCTTCAGCTGTGTGACATCAGAGGTATCTGGTCATCGCTTTCATTTTTTTGGAGGCCACACAGAAGTCTGCACTGGCTCACAGAGAGGTTCAGACACTGAGCCCGTGGACAGGAAGTGCTTGCAGCTAAACTCAAGCCAATGTTCTTCCTTTTTGATGCTTCCCCTGAGCAGAGTCCTCGGGGAGCCAGGCCTGATGCATCTACTATGAATGTTCACAAGATGAGGAAGGTCACCACGTTGCTTTACTTTTATTTTTTTCTGTTTCAAATAGAAAATGTTTGGGAATCTATTTGTTCTCCCAACGTGAGTTGGTTGTTCCTCTTGAGGTTTTCTTTAGAGAATCCCTCAGAAATCCCACCAGCCTCAGCTCCTTTCTGAAGTACGGTCTTGCCATGAAAGGAGAGTTCTTGGGCAGCGCGGGCTGAAATATAAATGTCAGCAGCCTCGGTGTGGCCAAGGTGACCAGTGCCACCTGGTGCCCTTGCCACGGGGGTTGGACGTGGCATGACGTGATCCATGATGTGGATCATGGGCATGCACATCTTGGCCTCCATGTTTCATTATTATTATTATTATTATTATCATTATTATTATTTAAACTCAATTTGCCAACGTGTAGTGTAACACCCAGTGCTCATCCCATCCAGTGCCCTCCTCAGTGCCCGTCACCCAGTCACCCCATCCCACCACCCACCTCCCCTTCTGCAACCCTTTCCCAGAGTCAGGAGTCTCTTACGGTTTGTCTTCCTCTCTAATTTTTCCCCAGTTTCCCCCTTCCCTCAGGGGCCCTTTCACCATTTCTTACATTCCACATATGAGTGAAGCCACACGATGATTGTCTTTCTCCGACTGGGTGTCCCTGTTTCTTGCCCTCAGGACTTGAGGCAGGAAGGCACTTGAGGCAGGAAGGCGTTCACTTGGCTCCTTGAGCTTAAATTCCTTCCTTCCACAGCTACCGGTTGCAGGCAAAGGCTGAACTCCTGGAAAGGACAGGCCGGGCCTAGGTAGGAGAGGCCGGTTAGGCAGGATGTCTGTTCCGGAGCTCGAAATGAGGCTGCGAATGGGTTCTGGTATTGCCAACCGCTCCGAGGAGCAGTCTGCTTTCCTCATTCCCAGGGAGGAGGGAGAGGCTAGTGGAGTTTAGGGGACTCATCCCTGGTCACCCAGCTATGAAGCCCATTCGCAGGACCCAGATTCCACCCAGCAACCTCCTCTCTCCCTGCTCTGCCGCCGCGCTCGCCAGTTTGCTTTCCACAGTATCGGTGTATTTACGTGAAGGGATTTTTTTAGAGCAGGACACATAGGTGTCCACACTACCCCAGGGCACACACGAGAGACAGAGACAGAGAGAGAGAGGCTCAAGCTGGGCGATAACCATGCACTCTGGTTGCTTGGTGGCCTCTGGGGTCTCCAGATCCTTAGGGAGAAGCACCCAGAAACCGTGATCAGAGACCCTAGCAGTGCCCATATGCTTTACTGAGGATGAGCCCAGGAGTAAGGTGTTCGGAGCTGCCGCTCCCCTAGGATGCTCCCTGAACCAGCAGCAGCTGGGGCCTGTTAGAAATGCAGATTCTCATGCCTACCCAGACCTACTGAATAAAAAACTCGGAGCCCGGGGCCCAGCGATCTATATTTTAACAAGCCCTCGAGGTGGTTCCCGCTAAACAGCTCTCCTCCTGGAGTTTGGGCTCCGTCATTCTCAGCAAGCCCTTTGCCAGTGTAGCCCAGACTGAGCCGCACCAGCACCTGCGGGTGCCCTGGCGTAGGAGGGGCGGTGGGGGGAGCCTGCCTGACTGCTGGGGGGCTGGGAGCGCCCGCAATCCCGGGAGGGGAGCCACACTTGTGCCCCCAGCTGCTCTGCATTCCAAGGGGCGAGTCCAGAGGTCTTGGCTCCTGGCTCCTCCCTGTGGCTCCTCCCCCTCCAGGAAGCCTTCGGATTTGGGAAAACCAGTCCAGACTCGGAGGCGTGTGATTCGGATCATTAGCACCTTGTAGTTGGGATCCTTGCCTTGTAAGTCTCTTTGTTCTCTGGAAGTTCCGGGGAAGGGAGGGGCGGGCAGCCCGGAGGAGTCTCCTTTCAGCCTCTGCCTCTGCTCCAAGCAGAACAAAGCCGCGCGGGGAAGGCGCTTTGATCCCAGACAATGAGAGCCGCTGGATTAAGTGCTGGAGAGACCAGACAGCTCCGGCACAAAACAGATCAGTTACTTTTCTTTTTTTTTTTTTTTTCCCGTTTTTCTCTTCTAATTTTTTTAAGACCTAATTCATGTACTGGAAACAAAAAAAAAAGTAAAATGTTTTGAAGGATGGTATTTCCGTAGCAATACGAGTCCCAGGCATAACCTGCAACATGTGTGTCTGGGGTGCCCAGCACAGGCTTGGCCGCTCTGGCCCCGGGCCGGCTGCACCCCTGATGAGGTGGGGGTCACGGGGTCTTCCCGGGGCTGTGCTCGGCCCTAAAGCTGGTAAGTGGTAGCCCCACCTGGAGGAACTTTGGAAAATTTGCTCATGTGTTCAGCACAGTTGCTAGATGCAGGGAACGCCGAGTTGAAAAATAAACGCAATAAAATCACCTCGTCTGTGCCAAGCCCCAGGGAGGCTACACGTTCCAACTCCCCAAACCTGCTCCACCCCGATCTCTAGGGCCTCGGTTTCCTTCTGAGAACCTGGGCGATTTTATTTTATTTATTTATTTATTTATTTATTATTTTTTTAAACCTGGGCGATTTTAGTAAGACCTGTGAGCCGGGTGTTCTGGTCCCCCACACCCCAGATGCACACGGAGGCACACGGAGGCTGGCCACCCCCGAGTCTGCGCAGCGGGACAGGTGGCAGGACAGAGGTGCAAGCCCAGGCCGGCTCCAGGGCTGTGGTGGCCCCCAGCGCCTCCTGGCCCACACGACCCTCGTGACTCACACCGGCAGCCTGAGCCCGGTGGGGCCAGGGCAGGTGCAGGGGCGCCGGGAGCCCCGAGAGGCAGCGGCGGAGCTGGGCGTGTAGAGCAGCCCCAGGTAGAGGAGGGAGAAAGGCCGTGAGACAAGGGGCGCGAGGCTCGCAATTAGACTCGAAGAATTTGAGAGATCGAAGGATGCTTCTGCTTGCTAGCCTCTCCGTACCTCCCCCCCCCCCCCCCCCCCCGCCTTAGCGAAACCCCAAGGTTTCCACTGTTTCCGGAATGGTGTTAGAAATGATCAGCGCCAGGGCACCCGGGGGGCTCAGAGGTTGAGCATCTGCCTTCGGGGTCCTGGGATCGAGTCCCACGTCGGGCTCCCTGCATGGAGCCTGCTTCTCCCTCTGCCTGTGTCTCTGCCTCTCTCTCTCTCTGTGTCTCTCATGAATAAATAAATAAAATCTTAAAAAAAAAAAAAAGAGAGAGAGAGAGAAATGATCAGTGCTGGGAGGGGCCTCCTCATATGCTGGTTAATGAGCAAACTTACAGCCAGATAGCAGAGGCCCATTACCGGGCTGGGACCACTTTGCCAGCCATGACTCCACGCACCTTTAACTCAGGGCAGCCTGAACTTGTAAGTATGTCCCTTGTCCAGCCAGAGCCCCCGTCATGCATCCTCTTAACTTCTGCTAAGACTCTCCCATCTCCGAGGCCCAGGTGTCCCCTATACTCAAGGCCTGACTTTGCTGTCACTTCCTCCAGGAAGCATTCCATAGGCCACCTAGCTCCAGCCGTGAAGAATTCCTTCCTCCTTTCGATTTCCTTGTGGCAGGGATGGTTTCCTAATCTCCCTGATTGCGTGGCAAGCCTTTGCAGCTGAGATCCCTGTTGAGTTCTGGTCGCCAGCACCTAGCAGACCTGACCTATGTTGTTAGCCAATAGGCCTAAGATGAAAATACAGGAACGGACATGTTTGGAGTTATTTATTTGCGCCCCTGTTGTGACTTTTTCGTTGATCTGGCATTCGGGCCCAGGAAAATGAAGCCCTGGGAAGAAGCCCCTCGGGGAGTTCATAGAAACTTTAATTCTGGGGCATCAGAGGGGTCCCACATCCTGGGGCATCAGAGAAACCATTTCCGGTCTCTCTGCCTCAGGCATGATGGACAGAGAAAAGATCTCCAATTCTTCTCTCATGTTGACAGCTCAGTACTGTTTGAATGAGTACATTCCTCTGTACCTGATGAGGCAAGATGTAGGATATGATCCTAAGACAACGAAAAAGGGCCTAGATTCAGCTGTATTCTTGAATTCCAAAGGCCTGATATGCCGATGACTTTTTTCCCTCCTGGTGCCAAATCAGCTCTGCTTATCGACTGCTATTTTAATGAAACCTCCTGGTACCAGCTCAGGAAGGATATTTTTATTAGATACGACTGGGCGGATTCTCATGTTGAAAGCATTTGGTGTAAAACATGAACGCATCCAGTCCTCAGATATCTTTCCAAATATTTCCTTTGAAATCCGAGCATTACCAAAGAACTTGAGATAAGAAGATGAAAAAAGGAATTAAAGAGCAAGGATGACGAGCTTGTCTCCCCCACCCCCACCCCCCATCCTGCATGGGTGCGGCTTTGGGCATTTGCAAATCAATGCAAGCAAATGAGATGGGGCCAAGCCTGGACAATCCAGGCCCTGGCTCTTACCCAGGGGGGCTCGGTCAGGTGGCCAGTGTCCTGGTCTCGGGTCTTCTCTTCCCCTCTAACCTCTCCTTAGGGACCGGAATCATATGGAGGAGAAGATAAGAATAGGTCTGACTCACGTGTAGTCAACTCTGCTAACTCAGTTCCCCTGCACGATGGTGTCTAAATCTCAGCATCAAGGAGAACGCTGTGACCAGGGTTTACAGAAATCAACCCTTCCCTTCTCCACTGAAACTCTCAAAGTCATTCACCTCCCCCAACTACCAGTGAGGTATACACAGAGCCTTAGAGCTTCGGCTCTGGAGTCACTGCCTAAATCCAGATACAGATGTTCCTCCACTTAAGGGGGGGGGGGGTGGCATCCCGATAAACCCACTGTAAAGTTGGAAATACCATACGTTGAAAATGCATTTGATACACCCCACCTACCAAGCATCATAGCTTAGCCTAGCCTGCCTTACACCTACGTGCTCAGAACACTTACCGTGGGCCTACTGTTGTGTAGAATCATCTCACACGAAGCCTTTTTTTTATAACGAAGTGCTGAACATCTGTAATTTATTGGATACTGTACTGAAAGCGAGAAACAGAATGGCTGTGGGGGTGCAGAATGGTTGCGTGTCGCTCGTTTACCTTCGTGATCCCATCCGTGGCTGCCTGGTAGCTCTGGCTCCTGCTGCCGCCCAGCATCATGGTTGAGGGTCATCCCACATGCTGTTAGCCCAGAAGAAGATCAAAATTAAAAGTATGGTTTCTACTGAATGCAAACCGCTTTCACACCATTGTACAGTTAAAAAAAAAAAAAATCCTGGGATCCCTGGGTGACGCAGCGGTTTGGCGCCTGCCTTTGGCCCAGGGCGCGATCCTGGAGACCCAGGATCGAATCCCACATCAGGATCCCGGTGCATGGAGCCTGCTTCTCCCTCTGCCTGTGTCTCTGCCTCTCTCTCTCTCTCTCTCTGTGACTATCATAAAAAAAATAAAATCTTTAAAAAAAAAAAAATCCTAAGTTGTAAACATTCTAAGTCAGGGACCGTCTGAACTGGCTTTACCACTTTATAGCTGGGTGACCTTGGGCAAGTTACGCTACTGCCATCTCTCAGTGGCCTTGTTAAAAGACAATAAGCGGTTGTAGTCATTGGTAGGGTTGTTAAAAGGAGGTAATTTATCTAATACTCTTGGCCATGCCTACCATGTAGTCAACACTCAAGTCCAAGAGGGGCCTCAGACCATGGGTGGCCTTATTTCCTAGATAAGTCTGTTTCAGAGCTGAATTTCACAGATCCTGAAATCGGGGCCAAAATAAACGAGTCCAATTTAACTCCAGAATTCAGAGTTGCTTAACCAGACAGCCGGGATGGTTCACTATTCCAGCTGAAATTCCATCTCAACATTGTTCTCACCACTTGATAGATAGAAGACTGAAGCTCAGAAAGCTCAATGTCAGCCAGAGGGTTTCAGAAACATTCTAGGGAAGAGATATTGGTGTATTTTAGAAAGGGGAAAGGTAGCCTCTGTGCTCGCATTGGACTCATTCAGTAGCGTTTGCAGGAATTTGTGGCTCATCAGCTGCATTTTCACCAACAGGAAGAGCAAAGTGGCTTCTATGCACTTGACTTGGAAGTATGGCTTTTGCTTGTCCTTGGGTTGTTCCTGGAGAGACACACAATTGAAGACACTCTTTGGGGTGCATGGATGGCTCAGTAGGTTAGACATCTGCCTTCGGCTCAGGTCATGATCCTCCCTCTCCCTCTGCCTCTGTTCTTCCCCTTCCGCCTCCCCCTCCCTCCGCTTGTGCATGCTCTCTCTCTCAAAAAAATAAATAAAATCTTTAAAATAAACAAATAAATTTTTTTTTTTTTTAAAGACATTCTAGGGACGCCTGGGTGGCTCAGCAGTTTAACACCTGCCTTCAGCCCAGGGTAAATAAAAAAGACATTCTATGAGAAGGAAAAGTCCTTTAGGGTACAGCTATTCTATGAGTCACTCAGGCCCTCACCCCTGGGCGGGCCCCCAGTGCTGGCTGTTCATGCCTGTGGCTCCTTCACAGGTGTCCAGACCATCATCTTCCCTTTACCTCTCCAGCTCTGGGCAGCTTCCTCTCAACCCCCTTCCCGGGCTAGGGCCTCAAGACCTGAGAAATGTTGCATGGCATGGCCTGGTCGCATGCCCCTGCTGGGCCCCTTCTGGGCTCACTGCTCTGTCTTGGCTCCCTGTCTGTGTCCCATTGGTTCCTCCTGACCTGACCTGTTCCTTGGTTCTGTTGTCTCTTTGCCTTGTTGTCAGCTCCTTTCTTGGACATCAACTCAAGTGGTCCTTATCTCTCCTGACTCCATGCTAAACCTCTGACTTGCGTGGTCTGGACAGGTTTTTCCATACAAATCTCCCAGCCCAGTGACCCGCAGTATTTTCCTCTTCCCACTAGCAGGGAGGGACATTCAGAGTGGTCACCCTCTGCCAAGAAACCCAGGAAGTCCCTCTTCTACTGAAACACGTGAATAATGGGAAATTTGTTTAATCTCTCACACCAACTTCAGTTTTCTAGCCACGTGGAGTTCTGGAGTGCTGGGCGGCTCTGTCTTTGGCAGTGTCTTCCCGGGCCATGGGTAGGGCAACTGTGTGCCACACGCTTTATGTCCCATTTGTAGATATGCTCTTCCTCCCAGGCTTCCAGACAAGTGACTGGAGCCCACCATTAGGTACAGAGTAAAAACTTTTTTCTTTGCTCATGGGCTGTAGAGATTTGGTACTCCTATAATAAGATAGGGAACTTCCTGGTACTTAAACAAACTGGGATGTTATAGTATAGAAATAATGCCTCTACAAGAGAAAGAAATGTTTCTTGAGCATTTATTGTATATAAAGCTCTGAGATCGTTTCTATTCTGTCTGTATAATCTAGAGGCTTCCTTCATTCCTAAATTCTGGATGAGACAAACTTAATCACTTCCTCTATCCATGCCTTATGGAAGTCCAAAGGCTTCCTCAAGATTTTTGTGATTTTCAAGGGATTTTGGTCTCATGACAGAAATATTTTACTTTTTTAAATTAGGAGCAAACAGATATAAAACACAGCTTTCATTTTAAAAAAGGATTGTAAAGATTTTTTTTCTCCAATGCAAATACATTTTTGATTCTAATTCTCAATTAAAAGAAAAAAAAAAACCCTGAGAATAGACATTTTTAATCCCACTTTACAGATGAAAAGATCAGTAATGTTTTAGGGATTGTAACTGTGTTTTTTCCTCTCAAGTAGCAAATAGGTGGCAGATTTGTTATTCAATCCAGATCTGTGTGCCTCCAAACCCATGCTCTTCCCACTAATTTCAAATGGAGCTGGGCTTTCAGATTGAAAGACCGGTTTAATTGTGTAACTGTCGTAGGTTTTATAATGTCATCTTTATATCACTGCTATAGATGAAGCAAGTCATTTTCTGGGAGGTAGTTCAATTTGCACAAGGCAGCTAGAATTTCCACCCCTTTAGTCTAAATTTTGACCCTGAAATTTTTACACCACAGGAGTGATGGGACAAATAACTAAGCAGCACATTGAGGCTTTTCGCAAAACTGGAATGAATCAATGTTAACAGAAGGGTCTGCAAGAAACCTCACCTCCTGGAAATAGATGGTCTGGTATCCCAGTTAAAAATTGCTGGATTCCAGAACTTATTAGGAATCTGCTTGAAATTCTGTACTGTCCCAATTTTATCTTCAGAATTGAATTAATTAGCCAAAAAACATTTGCATGTGTAATTTGTTTTTTCTTCAGATGCTTGGTGATAACAAGCTATTCTTTTAACATCATTAAGATGGAAACGTATTATATTTTCATGCAAAGCAGGGTCTGTTATTTTTGAAGTGCCTAATCCCCTTGTCTTTAAAATATTCAGAAAGTGAGTGTGTGTCAGACAGTGGGTGCCCTGGGCCTTTGGAAGTCAGACTTCAGCTCCTGCGGTGGTGGATGGTTTCATCTGTAACACAAGGAAGTTGTTGCAAAGAAAGAATTCACGGGAGTTACAACCACACTAATAGGCTCACAGAAGGCCAGTTCCTAATTTGGAATGGTGTTGGGGCCAAAGAACCGAAGGAAGAAAACCTGGAAATTTGTAACTGGTGTTGGCATTTATGGTGCCATTTAAAACCAAAATTTTATAGTTGGTATCTGTCTCTTGACCTTGGAGGCTTGCAAACTCCTAGCCATTTGTGCAAACATATCCACCTTGATTAATCTCATTGTCTGTAAAGTTATGGTCCATGAAACTGCCTCTTCTGACACTTTTTATTAGAGGAGATTATCAGGAAAATACATCTTAAGGATGTTATTGATTTTAAAATGACAAAGGGAAGAAGTTTATCTAATTGTGAGGTATATATTCCCAACTGTTTGACAAATGTAAGGAAATACGATTTTATGGACTCTTCACGGGAAACTGGTGAATTTCTTACCTGGATTTACAGAGACACGTACCACTGATTGTATTTTCAACATCAGACGCAACCTCAGAAGTTATTTTATGAGAAGACATTCTTCAGCTGGTCAGATGTCTTTCTTAAATAGCTCTGACTCAATTCTACTCGTCACCTACTTTCTCTCTTCCATGTCAATATAATGAAAAAAAAAAAACAGATAAAAATATGCCCACTTACACTTTTCTACTTCTTAAAGTCCTTAGTGAAATTATCATAATGCTGAGAGGGTTCAAAATCCTGGTGTCAGGAGGTACGTGGAATTCAAAGAATGACCTGTGTTGGAAATCTGTGTCTTGTACTCCCTGGTGATGTTATCATGGGGAACTTCCTTCTGGAGTCTGAGCCTCTGTTTTCTCTCCGATAAAATAGAGATAGTCATGAATACCTCTTAGGGATATAACATTTAAGCTTCCGGTGAGGCATCTATACATGGAAGGCATCTAGTCTACATAGAAGGCATCTGTAAGTGGTGATTTTTATGTTTACTTCGGGAGGACAGTCCTAAGGGTACCTGTTGTCTTTGTATACTTTAAGAAATTTTACTCGAGACGGTAGTTTCATGTGTCCTGATCATCTCCTCGGGGGATAATTGGAATCGATTGGTTTAAGTCACAGGGAAATTATAGGTCTTACTTGAGCTGCCTGGGCTGTGGGGTTTAGGTTTCCTGCCACTAGAGATAATCAAGTAGGGTCTGGGCATCCCTGCTGATGGGTGTTGTAGGGAGGTGTCAGGATGAAAGACCAGACCAGATGACCCATAACTCCGTTCTTTGCCTGATGTTTTAAAATTCCCTGATTAATCACATGAGGTCACATGTGATGAGAGATTACATCACAAATGAGATCCTCAACGTCAGATGTGTTGCTCTTTTGTTGCCTTGTGTACTTGGCCTCCATGGATGGACCTCACTCGGTCTCTCTTGGGTCTCCTCTGAGATTTGATTGGTTCCCAAGGTCTCCCAGTCTAGAGAGACTCCACTTAAAAAAATTTTCCCCTCCATTTCCGTTCCCTTCCCTCCTTCCCTCCTCAGCCCCTTTCTCTGCTACACTCCTCTTTTCTCTCATCTTCAGATTTCTCACTACCATCAGGACCAGAAATGTCTACCTTTGGTCGCTTTCTGTTCACTCAAGTTTACTTCATCTCTAAGAAAGCTAATCCTGAGAAATCCTGAGAAAATGTGAACATTACAGGTATGGATCAATTCTGAGAGTTACTTCTTTGCAGGCTGGCTTCATTTTAAAAAATGGTACATGGGAAACCGAATGGGCTTTGCATCCAGACCCAAATTCAAATCCTGTCTTGTAAACTATGAGATCCTGGGTGAGTCCCTTCACATTTGAGGGTTCCTTCTTCCCTCATCTCAAAAAATTACACTCCTTTTGAAGGGTTGTACACATTGGAAGAACTCGTGAATGTCTTCTCCTAACACTGTCCCCTTACTTTAGCATCACCTTTCTGAAGGGTTGACGGTCTTCACAATTATTTTTCACCTCCTCTCATTTCCTCCAGAAGCTTTTTGAGAAACTTACATGACCTGTGGTATGAAAACCTTCTATCAAATTCTACCTCTTCCAGGAAGTCTTCCTTGATAGACACAGTAATGAAAGATATTAAAATTCTTACTAAGTGCTATTAAACTAATATCCATTCTGGCTTCCTCTGTGCAAGACAGAAGAGGCGAAACCCACTGTGAGGCGAAGGGTAAAGAAGAACCTAAATCTCTATTTTTCAAATGCCTTCCGAGCAGGTACATCCTTACCGCTGCCTGTAGTTTGCTACAGGAAGTCTTTCTGGTTTGTTTGGAGGTAGGTGAGTATGTTTTTGGATGAGAACGTTCTGAGGGGCCACCTGAACTGGTCTGTCCTCCATGAGGTGGACACTGTGAGCAAGATAGCAGTAATAGGGAAGAAAGACAGACGATCTGGAGTCACCCAGAACAGAACAGAATAGGGTGTTTACCAAACATAATCACCTACCATCTGTGACCAGGGCAGTTGACTCCAGTAGAGGTTAGCAAACCTTTTCTGTAAAGAGTCAGAGAGTAAATATTTTAGGCTTTGTGGGCTGAATGATCTTGGTTGCAACCACTCAACTCTGCCATTATAGCTTCGGGAGCCACAGACAATACATAAACGAATGAATGAATGAATGAATGAATGAATGAATATGGTTGCATTCCAAGAAAACTTGACTTACACAAGCAGAAGGTGGGCTTGATTCCAGCCCCAGGCAGTAGTTTGTCAGCCTGTGGTCTAATTCTCCAAGCCTCGATGTTACTCATCTTCGACATGGGGGTAAGAAAGTGTCGTGAAGATAAAGTAGGCTAATATAATAAGTGAAGCCTCTGAGCACACTGCCTCACCTGGGAAAGATCTCAAAAAAAGTTACTTCTTTCTGTCTCTTTTTTTCTCCCAAGTGCTTCTGTACTGTGAGGAGTTAGGAAAAAATGCACATAAAGGTCCTTCCCAGCCCTGTGATTTTATGAAATTGCCCGTCAAAAAAAGAGCAAGAAAGAGCTCATGCCAGAGAGAGAAATTGTATGCGTGTTCTTTTTCTCTGCAAAGTCTGACCACAAGAAGCATTAAATCAATCAGATGACAAAGCAGAATGTGAAAAATTGAGTTGGTTTGGTCCCAAGTATGCAGGAGGCCTGTGCCGTTGGGATCAGAAGCAGAAAAAAAAAAAAAAAAAAAAAGGAAATGTTTTCTTCACGTTGTGTGCATTGGCTATTCTGTGACTCCCACATAATTCATCATAGGGAAACTTTGAGTGCAATAAACATTTTCCCTAAGTTTAGTAGCTACTCTGATCAAGAACAAAGCTATTAACATAAATGCAGATAAATACAAGGCAAATAATGATATTCCCAATTGCTTCTGTGTCAAACCAGCTCAGCCCATCAATCTTGCCTGACTGGGTAAGAAGGAACCTAGAGAATTTATAACTGTAGATTTCTTTCTGAAGCATTTCTACCTCACAGAGGAGGGGAAGGACGAACTATCCAGAAAATCCCAGGGAACGCAGTGCATACTCCCCAGAGCCGTCCATCTTGGGCATGCTCTTGGTCGCTGCGAATCCCCTGCCTTTCTGGGGCTGGGACTCTCCTCCAATGTGGCATTTCTTCTGGCAGAGCCAGTGGCCGCTTTTGTAACGTAGGGTCCCTCTCTCTCCACCCCTGGAGAGGGCTGTGTCCCAGGGAGCTACTGGGGTGCCCACCCTGCCCATTGTGGGGGAGGGGAGGGGACGCGGCATGGTTCTCTGTCCTTGGTCCTGATGCCAACGCTGACTCACATCTGCTGGACCAGTTCAGTTCCAGAGAACTCGGTCTCCAGCTCTGCGTCCTCCTCTGTATTCACTTCCTTGGCTTTACTTCCACGTTTGAGATTGAACAGCAACGTTCCTGTGCTTCTTCCCTCAATGGCCTCCTCCCGCTCTGCTACCTACCCCGCAGTCATCTCATTTACTCTCACGGCCACAGATACTTCCCCCATTCCAATGACTCCCACATCTGGAAGCCCAGGCTTCCATGACGTGCAGAGGCTTCTATGTGGCTCCAGCTGCTATCACCCCCGACTGTCCATCAGACATACCGAATTGAACAAAGCAGCAGCTCACACTTCTGCCTCCCTCCTAGTGAGCGTTTCTAGGTAACACTGTTCTCTACCCTGTAGCCCAGATCAGAAACTGGACAATGCTGGGGCTTCCTTTTTCTCAGCCCTGATATCTCAACATGACCTACAGATAAGGAACTTCCTAAAATTCTTCCCAAAGCCATTCCTCCTACTCTACTAGATCACACTTGGGCTAATGGGGAGTGTACTCATTGTCTCTGACTGGAGATACACTTTATTTTGGGTCCCTGCCTCTACTTCCCCCCTTCCTTTATCCCTCTCTTCTACAGTTAATGATTTGGGGTTTCCTATGTGCCATGATGGTATAAACTAAGGAGTATTTCCAAATAGTGCAGATGTCCACAGTATGTAGGAGCTGCTGTGTGGACATAATTATAACCGAAAGCGGGCATGTGGGGTTTACAGTTTGATATAGCAACTTGGCCCTGGGGCAGAGAGAAATCTCAACTAGGGAACAGAAACTTCTATTTTCATTGTCTATGCATCAGGCTAGATGATGTGAGTATATTCAAATGAACTCTCCTAAAATCCCTGCAAGGAAAGATCATTGTCACCAGTGTTACAAGGGAGAAAAAAAAGAAAAAACAAAAAAAAAAAACAAAAACAAAAAACCTTGCAACTTTCTGATTTTAGGGGATCTCTTAGTTAGGATGTGATAATCTGGAACTTAAATTGAAAGCTTCCCGTGTATAAAAACCCTACTCTTGATCCCTATCACCCGCTTCTCTGAGGTGGGAGGTACAAGGACAATTCTGATAGACTCATAGAGAAGAAATGTGGCAAGACTGGATGTAGACAGAATATAATTTCCCAGAATACACTTTCCCAGAATACAACCAATACCAGAGACTTTATCGTCTGTTGTGCTCACTTATCTACCCTCGAGCCTACAGTGGCCTGTCCTTAGGGAGCCACTCAATAGATGTTTATTGACTTAATGAATTAATTCTCAAAGTCCTACAAATTTGGTCTTGGAAGCACATTTCCCCAAAAAGAGCATAATTGTATGACCTTGTCTTCCCATATGTCTGTCCTCCTCTTGGAGCCTGACAGCTGTGTGGACAGGACTTCCTCCCACAGGCTTTTGTAGGCCGGCATGAGGGCAGCTGATGCGACACTCAGCAATGTTTGTTGAGTGAATCCTGGGTCACCGAGTCCTTTGCCATTTTTGCCTCGCTTAGCACAGTATATCAGAGATGCCCGTGCTCCTCTACATAAACGATACTACCTTCCCAGTGACACTTGGAAGTCTGCTCCGGGACCCTGGTTCTGCCACAAACAAGGCCTCCCTCTCAGCCTCCATGTGATCTATCGTGGCTTCAGGGCGGAGTACAAACCCAGTGCAGAAACGATACTCCTTTCTCTTCTTGCTCCTTTTGCCTACCATCGTATTCTCCATCGGCCTCATGAATTATTTCCCTTGTAATTGCAGAATGGCAACAGCAATATGCAGAAAGACGTTTTTAAAATTGCTTTACCTCTGCTTCTTTGCCTTGGAAAACGTTTCGCCTCACGTATCTCTGTGCCTCTCGGTGCCGATGTCAAAAGCAGAGAGTTAGTAGAAAGAACAAGACTTCCATGGCTCAGGCAATCCCGATTTGATCCTGGGTCTATCTCTTATCACCCGTGTGAATTTTTAAAGACTATTGACTTTATCAGAGCCCGAGGTCCTTTATGAGTAAAACAGAGCTGATCACCCCTACTTGAGTTGTGCTGACTGTTCCACAAGCTGGTGTTAAGCCCTGGGTGGAAAGTAGGAGGTCTCCACCCATTAATTTCCTTTCCGTGGGCCCCCACGCCTTTATCACCTCATATACACCAACACAGATATGTCTCCTGGTTAAATGAACTGGCCGCTGGCAGTGAATTTCCAACCACCACTCAGGGTGGTTGCGTTGGTCTGACCGTCACCTCACCCGTCTGAGTGGCCCGAGCCAGCCTGCCAGGTGCTCTGGCCTTTGGCCGGTGACATTTGGACCTGTCTGCCTGAATGTCAGTCTTCTCGTAGGTGCTAGGCTCGCAGATGCCAATCACTGCTCGCTGTGACTGATCGGCATGCTGCAATGTGTGCCCGCAGAGTTTCCTGACAGGAGGCGAAGGGTTGAGTTGACCCAACATCATCTGTCTGGCTGGATGCTCATTTTTCTTCTCCTGCCTGTCTTGCTCCTGCTCACTACTTAAGATGTGTCTCAGGGCGCTTTGCCCTGGCGTGCTCTTTCCACCCTCTCTGCCTCCTCAAGGCGACTCTAAATGTCAATCCTGACCTTAACTTCTCTCCCAGTGATGCATTCCCTCCATCTGTTCATCCACTCATTCCTCCTTTTCTCTTTTTCCCTCTGTAAACAATTGTCAAGCATCGACCACGCGCCTTGTTCTTGGGGACTTTTAGGTACAGCTCTCCATAATCAGTGGAGAATTTCCACTCTCAGAGAGAGATGATAACAGGGTCACAGTGTTCACAGATTTCCTTTGTGATCTTGTGCGTCCTGCTCCAGTGGTGGGCGTGGTTAAGGGCTTGGAGCTGGGGGGCCGGGGGGCTGGCCATTGCTGTGTGTTTGTCCAGACCGGGCACCTCATTTTGTTTCCAGGTTCCTAACCACCTCTGCATCTTTGGCAGCTTAGTTACATCCTTGCTTTTGTGGTTCTTGCTGCTTCTGCAGCCGGGCGTCAGCAGGTGCTCTCTGCCAGCTGTTGATCCAGGCTTCTTTTGCTCAGCTTTTCCCATCAGAGCTCCATTTTGTGCAACCTGGGACGGTCCAGCCATTAAAGGTTGCACCAGGGGTACTCCCTCCCCTCTCCCAGGTCCTAGCCTTCTCCAGGGAGCTCTCAAAGGTCGGGCTGAGGCAATGCTTTGCCACGTAGAACTCAACAGCATTATGTTCCAGCTGTGGTTTGCCACGAGTCTGATGCCTTCAAACTACCTCAGAGGGACTTGCTTCCTTCCTGGCGCTGCTCTAAAGAAACAGTCAACCTTCTGCTCCCTTCTTTGCCTGGTAGCTGTGATTCCTTGTGCAGAAGGTTCCAGGGGCTTTCTCAGGATTCTTCCCGTGAGACACCAGGATCCTTTTGCAAAAGGGGCTCCTGCAACCCTCCTGGGACATCCCAGGATTCCAGAGATGCTTATGCAAATGAGACTCCCTCTGAGGCCCGCTTCTCTGTGCTGTTGGGGAGTTTTTCTCCACAGTAATCAACAGCTCATCTTAATTGCTTTTGTTTATGGTTCAATAAGTGCATCATTTTTTTGGCAACACCAGCTCACAGCAGTATCTTAAATTACCCAAGCCTGCCCACTTTCATTTATGAACTCTGGCTTGTGTCTGATGAGCACTTAGATTTTTAACCATTTATTTCCTCCGCATGACAGGGAATGAGGAACATAAAGCTGATGGGAACCGTAAAGAAGGGGGAACACCAGAGACCAGGGAACCATAAACGTAGCGTAGAGTGTGCGGGGCCAATATAAAAGCAATGAGTTTTTAATATACAGCATGTGTAATACATTCATATTCCTAATAAAGTCAATTATTGTTGAATCTGTTATTTCTCAATTTTCCACCTCAGCTCAGGCAAAAACAAATCTGGAGCCATTCAGAAGAAAAAAAAATCATACCACAGTAATTGCAAAGGCAGCAGCTGTCAAAAAAAAAATTGTCTAATAAGTGCCTGTTTCACACATTTACCCTCCCAGGAACTAGGGGTGAATGTTGGGAACAGAGCTTGCCATGAATCTAATCGAAGGCAAAACTGAATCTTTGCCCTTGATTTGAGCAATTATCTTGCTCTTTGCTACTCCCCTTCCCCACCTTTTATTCCAGTTGTTCTGCAGGCAGCAGCAAGATGGAGCATGTAGCGTCCATGGGGACCAGTGTGCCTCAGTCATATTTCAGTTTTTTTATTTTTAATTTTCAAAATTTTTTTTGACATTTCCATTAATGACCCGGGCGAACCTGTCCATGCCTCTCCACCTCTCTGTGCCTTGGTTTCCTTATTTGTTTCATGAGGGAGCTGTCCCCAAAGCCAACTGATCATCAAAATAATTTGTCTTAATGTTTAACGATAGCAAGCTTCGGAGTCTTAGTATTATTACTCTTCTTATTTATAGGCGAATATTAGTTATCTATTGATGCGTGACAATTTTACACAACTCTAGTGGCTTAAAACTACAGGCCTTTATTACCTTTATTTTACCAGGTGCTGTGGGTCAGGGGTTTACACACAGCTTGGCTGAGTCAGGGTCCCACAGGGCAATGGTGGAGGGTTCAGAGGGGTGGCGTTTCTGCTGCGACTCGGACGGCGAAGGCCATGGTTCCAAGCTCGTGTCGCTGTTGGCAGAGTTCAGTTCCCTTCAGCCCATTGGACTGGGGACCTCAGTGTCTTGCTGGTTGTGAGTCAGAGAACATTCTCAGCGCCGAAGTAGTTGTTGGCTGGAGATTTGCCTCTGTTCCCTATGTGGGTCTCCTCGACCCGACCATCTGCTTCGTCAAAGCCAGGGAGGGAGAGGATCTGTAAGACTGACATGACAGTCTTAAATAATTCTATCATGGAAGTGACATCTTGTATGTGGGATATTCCAGTGGTTAGAAGCCAGTCACAGGTTCCACTGAGATCAAAAGGAGGGAGTTACACAATCATGTGAACCCAGAAGGATGCGTCATGAGATCCCCCTATGAGTCTGCCTACCGCAGAGAGTAGCACATGATAGATGTTTAGAAAGCAAAAAGTAGGGATCCCTGGGTGGCGCAGCGGTTAGCGCCTGCCTTTGGCCCAGGGCGTGACCCTGGAGGCCCGGGATCGAATCCCACGTCAGGCTCCCGGTGCATGGAGCCTGCTTCTCCCTCTGCCTGTGTCTCTGCCTCTCTCTCTCTCTCACTGTGTGCCTATCATTAAAAAAAAAAAAAAAAAAAAAAAAAAAAAGCAAAAAGTAAAGAAAGCTATAGGGTCCAATTCTCCCTTTTTCCAATGATCTTGACCATTTCTATTCTAAGGCTTTGGGTAGTTGTCTCAGTCTCCCAAGGCTGCTGTCACAAATTACCACAAACCAGGTGGCCATGAAACAACAGAAATGTACTTTTTCACAGTTCCGAGGGTTGTCAGTATGAAGTCGAGGTGCTGGCAAGGCCCCGCTCCCTCTAAGGCTCTAGGGAAGAACCCCTAGTGCCTCCTCTTAGCTTCGGGTGGCTCCCGGCAATCTCTGTTCCTTGGTTTGTAGCTGTGCCTCTCCGACGCCTGCCTCTGTTGTCCCATGGGCTTCTTCCCTGTGAGTCTCCCTGTTTTCTCCTCCCCATTTTTTTTTAAATCAAATCACCTCATATTCCTTTTAATTTTTATTTATATATTTATTTAAAAGATTTCGTTTATTTATTCTCAAGAGACAGAGAGGGAGAGAGGCAGAGACACAAGCAGAGGGAGAAGCAGGGTTCTCACAAGGAGCCTGATGTGGGACTCGATCCGGGTCTCCAGGATCAGGCCCTGAACCAAAGGCAGATGCTCAACCGCTGAGCCACCCAGGCATGCCTATTTTATTTATTTTTAAAGACTTTATTTATTTGTGAGAGAGAGTGAGCACAAGCAGAAGGGGAGAGAGAGAGAGAGGGAGAAACAGACTCCCCGCTGAGCAGGGAGCCCAAAGCTGGGCTCTCTCCCAGGACCCTGGGATCGTGACCTGAGCCGAAGGCCGACCTTTAAGCGACTGAGCCACCGAGGGGCCCCTTCTTTTCCTGTTCTTATGAGGACCCCAGGCCTTGGCCTTAGGACCAACCCATCTCTAGTATGACCTCATCTCAATTACATCTGCAGAGACCTTACTTCCAAATAACATCACTTTTGGAGGTCCTGGGTAGACGTGACATTTTGTGGGACACTCTTCATGCCACGATAGTGGTTGATTTTTCCTCTGCCTCCCTAACGCTAGGTGCTATCTGTAAACCGCTCTCACTACCTTCCCACTCTGGAGGATGCGTTCTCGTAGAGGTGCCAGAAAGCAGAGGCTGGGACTGCCCTTCTCTGACTCGTCTGGGGATCCAGGCGACCTACCTAGTCTCTCTCTGCCTCAAATTCCTGGGAAGCGGGCATCATCATAGCAAAGGTATTGAACTTATAGGGCTGTTATAGGATTAATTGAGATAATATATGTAGAGCGATTAGCACATTGTCTGGCCCATGATAAGCATCCTGCAAAGGTCAACAGTCATTACCTCCCACTTCACCTTCCTTCTCCACCACCTGCTTTTCTGACTTTATAAATATCATGTTTAGTGTTTGCTTTATTACTTTAAATTACATTTAAATTAATGGATTAATTATTCATTATAATTATAATTAACCATAAGTAGGATATAAATTATATAGAAGTATATGTAATATGTAGATAAAATATATAATTATAATCAATGAAAAATTAATAAACTTAAAAGGATTAAAATTAATTTATTAATTAAATCATTTCAGATTATATATTTAGGGTTAAAACTCTTTATTGCTTCATCTGTTTAGTCTGTACAGAATTTAGATACTTCCGTCTTAGGTGAAGGAATTAGCAACCCCCTTCCTCTTCCTGTAGCGTCTCTCTCCTGCCTCTCGTCGTGTCAACTGTGTCTTTATTTTTCGCCTCTCAATTTTTATGTTGATTTTATGATATTTAATTCTGTTTTTGTCTTCCAAGTTTTGTCGAGGCTAATTTTGAGAATGGCCTTTACTTCACAACCCAACCACTCTTTCTATATTTTAATATTGCGACAATAATAACAGCTACTCTTTGCGTGCTTATGTGGAGTGAATTGCCATTCGAAATACATTACCTATATTGGATTCTTCTATCTGTGTATCAGTCCTGTGAGGTAGGTGACAGTCCTGTGAGGAGGAGAGAGCGGAGGCACAGAGAGGTTAAGTAACTCTCCAAGGTCATGGAGCCAGTAAGCGGCAGAGGCAAGAGTTTGGGCCCAGCCTGTGACCTCAGACCTCTTGCTCAGAGCCAGTATGTTCTGTGGCCTCTCAGTGCCCCCCTACCCCCACCCCCTGGCACCCACCTGGCCACCTGGTCGGGCTGGACTCGAGGAAGCAAGCGCAAGGCTGTGCCTTCAAACTCACACCACTTGAAGGAAGGTGGGAAAACCTAACAACTTCCTTCCTTTACCTACACCCACTGAACACCTGCGTTTGTTTTTCACACTCAGTCCATGCCTTTCACGTGCACCTGGCCCTTGAATACCGTGAGTTTGGACTGTGCGGTCCACTGGTATGCAGAGTTTTTTCTGTAAGCATGGAACAGTGCTATAAACATATTCTCCTTTCCTTAGGATTTTCTTAATAACATTTTTTTGCTCTATCTTACTTTGTTAAGAGCACAACACATGATACATACAACATACAAGATGTGAGTTAATATACTTATGTTACTGGTAAGGCTTCTCGGCAACAGAATGCCATTAGAGGTTAAGATTTTGGGGAGTCCAATTAGAAACGACCAATACCCACCATTTGCTTCATGTGGTTGGAACTGGAGGGGATGATGCTGAGTGAAGTAAGTCAATCAGAGAAGGACAAACATTATATGGTCTCATTCATTTGGGGAATATAAGAATTAGTGAAAGGGAATAAAGGGGAAAGGAGAGAAAATGAGTGAAAATATCAGTGAGGGTGACAGAGCATGAGAGTCTCCTAACTCTGGGAAACGAACAAGGGGGTGGAAGGGGGGGTGGGCGGGGGGACGGGGGGGACAGGGGGATGGGGTGACGGACACTGATGGGGGCACTTGACAGGATGAGCACTGGGTATGCTATATGTTGGCAAATTGAACTCCAATAAAAAAAAAAAAAGAAAAAAAAAAGAAAAGGAAAAGACTTAACTATTTAAAAAAAGATTTGGGGGAGTCCAAAGTTATACGTGGATTTTCAACTGCACGGGTGGTTGGCGCCCCCAAGCCCCATGTTGTTCAAGGCCAACTGTATGTGTTTGTCTCTTCCAAGGGGTTCCTTTAGTTTTTCTCACTGACACAGAAAATTCTGCCTTCGTGGTCCCATGAGGGACTTGCAGCTTCTTTGCTGTTACCACTGAAAGGACGGAATCTACTTCCCTCTCACACATGTTATTTCCGGCACCTGCCGACTTCCTGTTTCCATTTGCGCTGATTGATTTTGGCTGCACACTTGTCATCCTGAGGTTTCATTTTGCTCCCCTCTGGGATTCGTTTCTATTTTTCCTTGGATTTCCCGGACTCCTTTCTATTTCTCTTGGATTTCTTTTTCATTTGGCTGAAGCATATTCTCAATTTCATTTCTTGTTTTGCAGAAAATATTCTTTGCAGAAGTGTTAGTATCTTTACACGTATGCTGTCTGGGTGTATAATTGAAATACATTTTCCCTCAAAGGGTGAGAACTGATGTGAATCTGATTACTGCCCCATTGAAGAGAATACCTTTCTTCTCTCTGAGCTTTTGGGATATTCTCTTCATCGTTGCTAGTTTGGATACTCGCCGGGATGCCAGGTGAGAGTTTTTGATTTATTTGTCTTCTGCAACACTCCAAAGACTCTATCGTTCTGAAGACCCAAGTTCTTTTGTTTCTATGACGAGTTCTTTGGGGAGTTTTATTCTTTGAATTATACGTTCTTGGGTTCCCCTCAGTCCTGGAATGAGGCTCAGGAGTCTTAAACCATCACAAAATTCTCCCACAGCTTTCTTAGTCAGTGATGGCTGTGAACCACCTGACGAGATGGCCCCTGGGGTCACCTCCCGTGGTAGCGTGGCCAGGGTGGCTTTCTGTGATGTTGTCCTGTGATGCTTTGCTCCCGAATTTTAGTGCTTTCACCAGCACGGTAGGGGTGGAGATGTGAAGTTAGCCCGCCCCTGTCTACCCCACAGCGTTCTTGCAAAGGTCACACGCATCTGTGTCTGTAGAATATGTTGAAAACTCTCCAGGGTCATGACATGTCGGAAGTGAATTCGTCAAGGTGCTACGGCTTTTGGCCAGGCTCTGTGAGTTCTGGCAGATCGCATCTCTTGAGGTGGTGACCTCGTGGAGAAAAATGTCCCTGGGCTCCATTTTTGTAGACTTTTTCCTTCATATCACCTGCTTCTTGGTCCCTGTAGGTAGATGTCTGAAGATAGAGCCGTCTATTTTAATTTCTCCTCTTGCCTCTTCTCCTCCTATTCCATTTGCTGGCTTAAGTATCAAATCAGGCTTGGTGTTCCTAGTTTCTAAATAGCACTGCCTCTTCCAACTGCTCTATAAATCATTATTATTAATAACAGGGATAATAACGATAATACTAAATAGCACTCGGCTAAAATCTTCCATTACAAAATGCTTTCAGAAATAGTACCTCTGGGCTGCTGGTTTATATAGGAAACACAAAAACTGATTAAAAAAGATGACTGTTCTATCCAAAATGTGTTTGCTTTTCTGGGTTGAATTCATTTGTTTGATTGAAAACTTCATAAGGAAGGTGTTTGCTGGAGAGGTCTGGAATTAAGCATGAGAGAGGTGGAAATAAGCATGATGTGAAGCCCTGAAATAGTTCATTGATAACCTGAATGTTTGGAAGTACGAGGGGGGACAGATCCAGCTTATGCTGGAAAAGTAGGATCGTGTGGACACAGCAGATTCAATGCCTACAGTAGAATAATTGCAGTCACGTTTCTTGGAATACTTGTGGAATCCTGACACAAAGTAAGGGGCTGTTTCAGAAGAAAGATGGTGGATTTAGGCATTATTTAAATATCTCAGAACCTCTGTTTCCTTGTTTTTAGCTAGGGGTTTAAAAATGATCTCATGTGGGATTCCTGGGTAGCTCAGTGGTGGAGCATCTGCCTTTGGCTCAGGTTGTGATCCTGGGGTCCTGGGTTCGAGTTCTGCATCAAGCTCCCCGTGGGGAGCCTGCTTCTCCCTCTGCCCGTGTCTCTGCCTCTCTCTCTCTGTCTCTCATGACTAAATAAATAAAATCTTAAAAAAATAAAATAAAATAAAACTGTTCTCACGAGGTTGCAGTCAGCACCTACCAGTTTCTAGCACATAGGGATTAATATTCCAAAATAAAAGGTGTTGTTGTTGTTACTGACATTGCTTTAGTGCTGTACATACAGGAGGCACTGCAAATAAAAGATGATTTTATTTTTTGTAGGTTTTTAACTTTAAGTATCTTGTATTTGCATAAAAGTGCACACAGATAATACAAATACAGTCGGATGGATTTTCACATGGTGAACATACCTGAGTAACCAGAACTTGGAAATGGAACATCGGAACTTACCCCATGGTTACCTGCGTTCTCTCTCGTCAGGACCTGCCATGATTCCCCACCAAAGTATGATCTGTCTTATAACTTTGGACACCATAAATTCATTTTGCTTGGTTTTGAACTTATGGCAAATGGAATGATACAGTATATACTCTGCTTCTTCTGTTGGTTTGGTGAGTGTTTGGACAGGCTGGTTTGTGCCTTCACTCATGTTGATCATTCCATTGGAGATCTTTCCTTCTTACAGCTGCATGGTATGCTGTTGTGTCCTGGATACTGGGGAACTTCCACGTGGCCATCATGGAGAGCGATGCCGTGAGTCCCAGGACATTCCTTTAGGTGAATATGAGGGGCTAACAGTCTTCATTCTAATACCCTAGCAGGCCGGGGTGTTTTTCCTGTCCCTCTTCCTCTTCATCCAGTTGACCTCCAAGGCCCAGCCATCCACCTTCTCAGTCTCTGAGATCTGACCCTGTCACCCATTGCCTGAACTCTTGCAATAACTGTCTTTCCTTCCCACATTCCTCATTTCTTCCAGCCGAACCTCGGTACCACCAGAATAGTCTTCCTGAGACATACAACCGATTGTATCACTGTTTTGCTCAAAACTTTCATCCTCAATACAATTGAAACAAAGCAAAGCAAAACAACACGACTCTGAGCTCCTTGTATAATCAGGCTCCACCTTAAACGAGCTCCTGCCAACATCTCCCTCTTCATTACTGAGTTCATGTCTGTGTACTGGTGCCACATTAGATTAGCAACTTTGCTACTCCAGCGCTGGCCAAGGCTGGTATGGCCTTCCTCTCTTTCTGCCAATATTGAATTTCTTCTCATGGTTGAAGACCAACCGAGGGCTGTCATGTTCCAACAACACTTCCTGCTCCAGGCTCTGTGAAGCCTAGTCTGACCTCCCAGCACTCATCATGTCTATCTGGTCAGTCCAACCTTGACCTATTGAGGGCTGGGCTTATGGTTTTCTTCTTCACTCAGTTCCTTTTGTTTCCTTGTTTAGATACTGTGGCTGCTTCCTGGGCACTGTAAAGAATCATCCTCATCCTCATTAAAGAAGAGGACACCCCACAACAAGCTCTTGTCCAACAAGTTCCTCATGATTGGGGTAAGTGGACCCAATTTCTTGTTTAGGTTAATTATTTGAGAATTACTGTTTCATGATAAGTTAAAAGTAGCTTGTATTTGTGTAATTACCTGCCCCGTCACTTGCAAGGCAACTGAGTGAATGAACTTTGCTTCCTCTCAATGAGAAACCATTTCATTTTTGATAAGCCCCTACAGTATCTCTTGGAGTCTGACAGGTCCCCTGACACAGGATTTGGTTTATGCAGCCGGGAATCATCTGAAGGAGCTGGAGTGACACAAAATCAGAGACCCCTCTACTTCCAGTCAGTCTGATGGGACTGACATTCTCTCCTCCTTAAGATCATTCCTGCTCCTTACCTTGGGGCCCTACAGCCCTGAGCCAGTGCTTCTTTCTGCCTGACATAGGACAATGGTGTGTGTATCCCGGTGTCTCCTTCATTTGTCTTCCTTATCCTAGACTATTCTAGACTGCTTCTCCACCCCAGCACCTGGCACACCCAACACATAGTAGGCCCTCCTTAAACTGATTGTTGATGAATCGTTTATTTTATTTATTTTTTATTTTTTTAAAATTTCTGAATGTGTAGTAAAAGTCATTTGCACTGGGGAGATTACCTCAGTGTTTATTTTTCTTGTTTGCAAATTAAAAGGACACATTTTAGTTGATTCCATAAATAGATCTTTATTGATGTCTAGTGCATATCTACAGAAACTAAGGACATTCAAACCGGCAGCATATTTTAAGCTGATGAGGACCAATACCCTACCATTGTTTTGTGTTGAATTTCGAGTGTGATTTATGACTGCTACCTCTGTGTCAGTGGTTGTGGCAGATGCTCTGCACTTGTCTGCTTTCACCCTCATTCCTTGTGCATAGAGTTCAAGGAAAATACCAGTTTTCAACAAATACACATTCAGACAAACAAACCTTTCTCCCAAGGCTGGGGAGGAACTAAGTGGAAGGGATTTTGGAGGATATGAAGAAGTTTCATCATATGAAACAATGCCAACATTAGTGGCATCTTAATCAGTAGCCCCCTCATATTAGTGCTTTGTTTTTAAAGATTTTATTTATTTATTCTTGAGAGACACAGAGAGAGAGGCAGAGACACAGGGAGAGGGAGAAGCAGGCTCCATGCAGGGAGCCCGACGTGCGACTCGATCCCGGGTCTCCAGGATCAGGCCCTGGGCTGAAGGTGGCGCTAAACTGCTGAGCCACCTGGGCTGCCCTTAAAGTAATGTTAAATCATCTTATCCCACAAATATTTTGTTGACACTTGTACTAGGCACTGGGAGCACAGTGTTGAAAGGAAGACCTAGTTCTTTATTCTCATGGAACTTCATGTCTCCTGGGGGAAAGCCAGACAAAACAGGAAAAAGGCAAGTAAACAAGCAAATGACTTAGAATGGTTCCAAAATGTGACAATAATAAGACCACATTTCATTGATTTTTAAGACACATTTCTTTTCACCTTTTAATATTGTTGAAATTGTGATGTCTTAAAATGGGAATGTGTGTTTAATATATTGTTTTTCCCCCTGAGAAGTTATTAAATTGATGCTTTGACTTCCGATCGATGGTGTCTCAGAATGGAGGAAATATGGTAATAATAAAAGCTCACATTTATTGAACACTAACTATGAGTCAGGTGCAGAGCGGTACATGTTGTAGCACTGTCTCTTTTCTTCTGGATAACAACCAGAGGAAGCATGCAGACGCCTCTCTGCTTTACAGATGAGAGAAGTGCTTCTCAGGGAGGTGAGGCACCTGGTTGAACGCTGAACACCTGCAGGGGCCAGTATTTGAACCATGGCCTGTCTGACTCCGCTCTCTTAGTTGCCGGAGTTACTTCCTCCCCTAACACTGACACCTTCTCAAAATAGCTGGTATGAAGCAATCAATGCTGCTAGGATTCCTGGAGGTTCTCATAGGTTGGCTGCATAGTTTTTACATAATTAGGACGTACACTCTGAAAGGTAATTGAACCGCAAATGGGCTGCACAGAAATGGGACTACAGAGACCACGTCCACAGGGGTGTCTGGGTGGAGCAGTCGGTAAACAGCTGATTCTTGGTTTCAGCTCAGGTCATGATCTCAGGGTCATGAGATGCAGCCCCGCGTCAGGCTCCCCGCTCAGTGTGGAGTCTACTTGGATTCTCTCTCCCTGTGTCCTGCGCCCCAGCACCTGCGCACATGCAGGCACCCTTTCTATCAGACAAATAAATCTTTAAAAAGAAAAGAAAAAGACTATGCCCACAGAGCAGCTCACTCCCCCAGTGAGTCTGGAAGCAAGGGCTATGGATCTATCTTGCAGTCTGTGAGTGCAAAGCAACCTCTGTGCTCCTTGGGCATCCTTCTAGAAAGATCTTCTGGTATGAAGGAGATAATTCTGGAATTTACTGTAGAGAGGATAGGGTTTTTAGCAAGAAGATGCCAGAGATACCTCCTAACCCATGCCAACCCCAGAGACGTTTAGCGGCTTGCTCAGGATGCCCAAGACAGTTTGGAGAATCAGAAACAGGTCCCTGATCCTCCAGTCCCATGGGTTTATCTTTCTAATTTGTTCATCTCCCGTTGTCCTCTCTTTGTTCTCCCTTTCCTCCCCCTTTCTTTCTCTCCCTCCTTCCTTCTCTGTTCCTTTTCATCTAAAGAAAGGCCTGGTAGATTGAAAAGGCATGAAATAACTTTGGTGGCAAAAGGGTGAAGTTTGGTAGCTGAGGTAGAAAGTTCTGGAACTTGGGAAAGTGTGAGGGACCACTAAGATTAGCTGACGATTGATTTATGTGGCTAAATAGTTAATATGCTTAAAGAGGTTTTAAAATATGAAGCTTGTGATTAATATTTATAGGACTAAGTGATGAGAAATGACCAGAAAAGAAGCCTGTTGGGTTGACTTAAAGATTCTAAAATCTCCTGAGATCGTCCGGGCGGGAAGGGGGAAGGCGGCGGTGCTGTGCGCTGGAAGAAGCCGCCTTCGGTTGCTAATGCAAGAGGAATCCAAAACAGGAGCTCTGGGAGAGCCTGTGTGTGTACTAGAGGCAATTTCCATGCTCATTGACTTCATCCCGCACAGGCTGGCCTGATTTGGGTTACTCTGAGCTGGTAAATCGAAGAGAGCACGAAAATCCAGTGCATGAACTAGTAACCTATTTAGAGAATTTGTGAAAGAGTTGGGGATGTAAGGCTTCTGAATCCAGCCAGCAAGGCAGCTGGGAGAGACCCAGAGGGAGACAAAGATGTCTGGGAAGATGGGTGCTTCTCCGCCAGGCCCGGGCAGGGCCCAGGGGGCCGTGGCCACACGGAGTCAGCTCACTCTCAGTCCCCGAGAAGAAACGTTTGTGCTCCCAAATCTGTACCCACAGATTTAGTATTCCCGGACAGGTCCTCTCCCTTTGGCGGGCAGGCAATTTATATATATTTGGCTAAGCTGAATTCTTCTAACCAGAACATAGCACACTGTCTTGGAACTTTCTCATCACTAAATGAATGTTTAAGAGCCTGTCATTAGTTGATAAACACAGATACGGAAGAAGAAGCTCATTTTAAGAAACTCTGGCATTCTGGCCTTAAAAAGAATAAATTACAGAATGATTAGTCACTTCAGAAAGGGTTTCTTCATTTGAAAAGAGACCGGCTTCACCATGAGTATCTTTGAAAAAAACAAAAAAACCCCGAAAAATCCAAACCCACCACCACCCCAAATCAAGAAAACAAAAGAGAGGTTTTCAAATTTACATCCTGCATTTATAAATGCAGTTCGTATATAAATGTAGGCTACTCCACTTTAATATATGCACAGTGAGCTTTGCACTACTTCTAGCTCCTTCCTTCCTTCATTCAATAATAGGAAAGAGGTTTAGGCAGATTCCAGGAGGAAGATCGAGAAGTAAGATAGTGTCCCGGTCTTCAAGTAGAGGGACTTGCCACCTCCTGTTTTTTGTAATGTTTACTACGTTATGAAAATAAAGTGTTTGCTGGAGAAGACTGAGAATATGCAAAAGGAATCCCAAGGAAGGAAAAAGGATGCCTGAAGTCACCGTGCTCAGAAGAACTCAGTGGGGGGATGTTGACCCATTCCCTTGGAGCGGTGCGGGTGGGTGTGGGTGGGTACGGGTGGGTGCGGGTGGGTGTGCAGGGATGGCTGTGACCCGGCTTTGAGGGGAGATGGGGACGGAGGCGGCGAGGTGTGCATAAGCAGGGCAAGAGCTTTGCAAATCATAATGGGTTTGGACTTTTCCCTTCGGTGGTGGGACAGCCGGAGGAGTTAATGGCAAGGGGGTGGTGTGCTTTGAATGCCTGCAGCCTCTTCTTTCCTGCCTCCTGTACATAGGGAAGGGGAGCTCTTCCTCGTTGGAAGGATGTGTCAAAGGGCATACAGACGACATCAGCTGATGCCTTCGGATCATTCGGCGTCCCTAGCCAGGCACTGTGCAAAGCACTTGACGTGGATTTCACTTCACCCCCTAAGGACCGTTTGGGTGTGGATCCCACCAGGCAAGTACTGATGCTTCAGGGAAATGCGCACGCGGGAGGTCAGTCAACTAGCGAACAAACGGTAGGATCAGGATTTGAACCCAGACCATCTGGCTGCAGAGTCCCATGGCAGTTACCCCACTGTTGCTTGACAAACTACCCTGAAATTTAGCAGCTGAAAGCAACCCCCATTTTATTACAGTCGGAGATCCAGGCAGGGCTCGCCCGTCGCAGCTCGGCGGGCCTGGGTGTTTCTGCTCCCTGTGGCATGGGCTAAGGTTGCTTGGTGGCATTTGCCAGGTGGCTGGGCTTGTTTGGGGTTGGAGGGGAGAGGGGGGTCAGGCCTGACTTCATTCACTGACTCGGGGCCTTGTCGGGATGGCTGGGAGGGCGGGTGCAGCTGGGCCTATTGACGGACGTGCACTTGCTGGTGGCCTCTCCTGGGTGGCGGTCGCTCAGGGCACCCAGACTACTTACACGGAGCTCAGGGCTCCCCAGGGACCCGAGGCAGGAGAAGCTGCCGGGGTCTTAAGGGTTGGAAAGGGGCCACCACTGACATCCCTCTATTGACCAAACAGTCGCAGAATCCACTTGGAATCAAGGGGAGGGACCCAGACCGTCACGCGTCAACTCTGCTTGGGGCCGTCTCTAGTCTCCACACATCCAGGGCTTAATCACTGAGGACACAGGGGGAGCCCGTCTTTGAATTGCTCGACGGGCTGGCCGGCCGATTGATTAATTAGATGCACAGCGGGCAAGTGTCCTGTGGTGGACGCCAGGAGATAGTGGCACAGCGGACAAGGTTTCCACCCTCAGGTACCTACACTCTAGCAAAGGGGGGGGGGTGATCGCTGAGTAACACACAGGGAGGGTCGTGGGGCATCAGGTGCCAGGAGGGACGCAAGCCAGCTGAGGAGCCAGAGGGCTTCCAGGGAGGTGACTGGACAGCTTCTTCGGGCGCGTCTTGCGGAGAAAGTGGCGCTCCACCTCCCAGCTGAGAGAGGAACGGGGGGGCTCATCCTCTCCAAGGAAGAAGCAGCGAGTCCCCCAACTGCCAAGGGGGGAAGGACTTCACGAGCCTGCAGAACCGAGAAGACACTAACATGCCAGGAGGGCTGTGCGGTCCGAGCAGACGGCAGCGGGTGGCAGCCAGGTCACCCCGGCCTCCTAGACCAGAGAAGGTTCGTCTCGTCTTAGTGGCCAGCGTAAGCCATTGGGTTTGGCAGGGGCGTGGCAGGATCTGAGGAGCTTACCCTTCAGGTGCGTTGCTGCCAGGTGCTGGGGGCCTCGGAGCTGGACGTTAGCCTCTCTGGGCCCATTTTCATGCGTGTAATGAGGTGGTTTGAATGATCTGCGATGATCTTTCCAGCTTGGGGCTCTGACTGTGCAGGTCCCTGGGGTGCAGCTATGCCTGGGGTGGGCCGGGCGCCCCGAGCCCCTGAGCCTGCACCAGCCCGGACCCACGCTCGTGCACAGGCCTCGCGGCACAGGAAGAGGCGGCGGTCGCAAAGGCACAGCTCGCACATTCCGACCGGCTGAGCTTGATTTAAACTTTTGACCTGTAATGCTTCCCAGCTGTTTTGAAGTCACACATCCCGTCTGGATTAGACTCGCCCCCCAGAGTGATGGGAGCGGAGGGCTTGCTCCGGGGACCCGCACCCTGCCTGCTGGGGCCCGCACAGGACTCGCACTCGGGCCCTCGGGCTCTGCGCACGGAGGCCGCCTCTTTAACGATCCGTTTGCAGGACGTGGGGAAAGAGGTGGGAGCGGGGGCCGAGCCCAAGTCCCTGCCCAGCACCCCCCCTAATGCACCCCAGGTGGCAGGAGTTCACCGGGAAAGCTCGAGGCTCCGATTCCAAAGTACACATCGCAGTAAATGAAAACCAAGTGGAGCTGAGTTGGGCCGAGGCACGAGGAGAAATTTCATCTTCGAGGTTATTTTTTCTTTTCTTTTTTTCTTTTTATACAGAATGCTAATCACGGGGTGAACTCAGAAGGAATGTGCTTTCTCAAGAGGAATTTCCTGACATGGTAGAAAATGGAGAGAATCCAGGAGGCAGCTCCGCCTGCTGCCTGGGCCCGGATGTCTGAGTGCTGGCCACGGCGGGCGACCCGTGCGTCCCCGGCCCTCGAGAGTCAGGGAGGGAGCGCCGCGTCCTCAATCTCCTCCCGATGTGGGACCCAGAAACTCAGAGCCCTGGGTGCCCCGTTGGGTTTCTCTGAAAGTCAGCGTTCAGGTGGTGGTTTTCCCACCTGAGCAGAACATGTCCCAGGAACCCACGGTTGTGGGCTGCGCGTCTCCTAGCATCTGCTCAACTGAAGCACCTCCAGGTACTTCGGTCAGTCTGTGCCCATGTGCTGGCAAGGATTTCCTAGTATTTCCTGGGCTCCGTTCACTCGGTCACCCTGGACACGTGCTGAGTCCCTACTGGGCACCGGGTCACACGACTGTTGGAAGGCAGCGTGTGTGGAGGGCGACGGAAACCGAACGTCCGGTCGGAGCACCCGCCTTCTCCACTTGGAAGCGCTGACCTGCTCCCAGCTCAGCCTCTGCTCCCATCTGGGTCACCGCCAATTCTCTCCTCGCAATGTCCACCCCAGCCCCTCTGATTCTGCGCTCTCCCCCGGGCGTGCCGGGCCAGTGCTCCCTTCCTTCCTTTGCCGGCTCTGTTCCCTCTGGCTGCAGGTTTCTCCCCACCGTCCTCAGGTGCCTCACTCCAGTGGCTCTGCAAAGTGCACGCTCCCCCGAAGGCCCTCTCTGCTGCTCCAGGGACAGTTGTGTCCACTTCAGCTTTGTTTTCACTTAAAATCGAGTAGTACGCCCGCTGTGAGAGGGCTTCACTTTGTGTCCCGTTTTCTGCACCAGACTGTGAGCCTTTGGAGGGCAGCGCTCCGGTTCATTTGTTTCTCACAGTTCTTACCCAGCGCCTGCGTGAAGCAAATGCAAAATAAATGTTTTCTGATTGAGTTGGAGTATTTAATAAATGTAAAACTTTATATAAAGATCCAGTTTACACGTAACAGCAATTTCTACTGAACTGTACGAGCCTTCACGGGGTGTCTGCAAGTCCAGGCCCGGAGCGACAGCCTCCGATGTCAGGGCACAGTGCGGGGCGATGTTTTGTGTCATCATAGTGCAGTTGCAGATTGTCTCTCTGATTGTGACACAGCAGTTCCTCTCTTGTCCCTGACATGTTTCTCAGCTCATTCCTGACTCTTGGGCATGCCCAAGGAGCCGCCTCAAGGAAATACCTCGTAGGGTGGGGAGTATCAGCCCGGGAGCAAGGTGGCCCGTGCTTTATTACACAATTACCACGCCTTCATCGTCTCATTTTCTTATGCCTCATGCCATTCCAGAAAGGACGAAAGAGGGTGTCCCGTTTTACAGGTGAAGACACTGAGGCTTAGAGAAGTTGTCATTGTCTCAAGGTCATTCATGTACGGATTGTATGTCTAGAAATCACTACAGACCAACCCAGGACTCTGCCTTGAAGCCTAGACTTCTTTCGCTGATCCCCATCACCTTGTGTCCACCCCTCCCGCCCCTGCCTCAAGCAAAGGGCCTTCACAACTGTACTTAACTGAGCCGGCAGGTGCACAACTGTGCATTTCTTGTCGTCACTGAAAGGACATCATCAGGTTCAACTCTAGTTTTTATACCATCCTCTTTTTTTTTTTTTTTTTTAATCATGCAATCTAGGACTCCCAGATGTATCCAGAGCAGCCCAAAGTGCTCACTCATAAGCCAAATTCTACCTGCAGAGGAGGGTCCAAGGGACACAGAGGTGTTGGCATCAGACTCTGGTCCTCCAAGGAAAAGCTTCTGCAAGGAGAACCGGAAGCTGCTTGATGCTGTGGATGTGAAACACTCACCATCAAGAGGGAAGCCAAGGATTCAGCCAACATGTGCAGGACTCTTGGGACCTCATACCCGTCACCCCTCTCTTCTATCTTCTGGATTCCTCTGCGCGTGGAGGGAGCTGTATTTTATTTTTTTGCTTTTCATTTAGATGTGACCCATCTTGTCAGCCCATCCTTTTCTGCCCATGCATACAAATTAATTCGGTGGTAATTTTGATAGAAAATTTGATGAGTTGGCCAGAGAAACTTCAGTAAGAGAAATTAAATTAAAACTAGTAATTTTAAGAGAGGAGAAAAAAAATAAAATGACAGTTCTGATCATTTCGGGCCCAGGGCATTGGCTGGAGATGACACTTCAGAGTTCTAATTCATTTCCTCATTTTAATTCTTGATTTAAATTGCCGCTGCATCTGGAAGGAGGCTTCTCCGCCCACCTTGGAACTTGCAGGAGCTGGAGGAGGCTACGCTGTCCGGTTTGTTCACTAGAGGGTGCTGCTCAGACTGGCCGCGTTGCCCGGATTGAGCCTGGCTAAGGAAGTCCTCAGAGGACTCCCCTCAAATACCCACTGGCTTCTGTTAATTCCATTTGGGACAAACGGCACGGCCCTAAGAGCATCAGAAGAAGGGAGATTCTTTGGTCCTCCTTGAAGCAGGAGCGCTTGCTGGAGAAGTGCCTGGTGCTGGATTAGGAAACGGTTCTTAGAGCCCACCAGTACCTTGTAGATCATCTTGTCCATCTGTGGTTTGCAGACTTGTTTGTAGAGTAAACTCTTTCCTCAACAAAATGTGGTGCAGAACCAAATAATATGCAGCACAGGAAACAGCCAAGCTCCTGTGGTTGCCTTCTGGAACACTTGAGATTCGAAAACCATCCACCTTGTCCCTTTTCTTTTTTCTTTTCTTTTCTTTTCTTTTCTTTTCTTTTCTTTTCTTTTCTTTTCTTTTCTTTTCTTTTCTTTTTTTTCTTTTCTTTCTTTTCTTTTCTTTTTTTCTTTTTTCTTTTCTTTCTTTTCTTTTTTTCTTCTCTTCTCTTCTCTTCTCTTCTCTTCTCTTCTCTTTTCTTTCTTTCCTTTCTTTTCTTTTCTTTTCTTTTCTTTTCTTTTCTTTTCTTTTCTTTTCTTTTCTTTTCTCTTTTCTTTTCTTTTCTTTTCTTTTTTTCTTTTCTTTCTCCTGTCCCTCCTTCCTTCCTTGCTTGCTTCCTTCCTTCTTTCTCTTCCTTTTTTCTCCTTCCCATTTTCCAGAGTTGGAAACGTGGGACGAGAGAGAACAAGATGTTCATGGCAGATCTTGGCCCCAAACCAGTCACTGAATAATCTTTCCGCGAAGCCACTGCCTTGTTTATTTAAATCTACAAGTTCCCATTAAAGGGGTCTCCAAAGAAAATGGTTCTGAATTCCCTGGGAGACGCTGCTGTGGATGGAGACATGCATTTGCTGAATCAGTGTGTTGACACTGATCATAAATTCAAACAAGACGAGAGCGACAATGATGAGTGTGTGGATTCTGGGCCAGACACTGGACAAACTCTTTCATGCCTTATCTTATTTTTCTCCATGAGAAAAATGTGAGGTTTGTTTTTCTATCCTGATCTTTACAGATGAGGAAAATTAGATTCAGAGGTGAAACTTCTTGTAGCCAGTATTATATGAGGGTGCAGGTAAAGTTGTTATGACAAAGAGACCCCAAAACACAAGGTTTTAAATACGTGGAGTTTGCTTCTTCCTCACATGGCAGTCCAGAGGAAAGGGATCCGGGACAAGCTGGTTATACCTGGGCTCCTTTCAGCCTGCGACTTCCACTTCTCCTTCTATTAGGGCCTCTCCAGTTCTGATCACCTCCAAGACAGCACAGGGGCCATGTGGCAAGTCAACGATGGGGCCCGGATCTGAACCAAAGCTTATGTGATTTGCAAGTCTGAGCACTGGACAGACTTCCCCCTTGGTCCCACCCTCAATCATTACAGACCAAATACAAGAACAAACTGCCATCATCGTAGGCTTCACGGTCAGTTGTGGTGGGCAGCCTCCAAGGTGGCTCCCAGTGACTCATCCCCTTGTGTGGCCCTCTCTCGTACTG
This sequence comes from Canis lupus baileyi, assembly GCF_048164855.1. Classification (NCBI taxonomy): domain Eukaryota; kingdom Metazoa; phylum Chordata; class Mammalia; order Carnivora; family Canidae; genus Canis; species Canis lupus. The sequence goes on along the minus strand of NC_132840.1, from coordinate 5,522,506 downwards.
ATTAGAGCTGACTTGTGTGGTCACCAGAATATTATGGATATCATAGAGAATAAGTTCTAAGGAGGCTAAATCCCCCCAAGACATTGAGATTTCTGCTTAGCTCTCTTGGATCACCCAAGCAGCCTTATGGGGAGAGGTCCACATGGTAAGGAGCTGAGGCGTCCCACCAGTACCTAGCACCAACCCACCAGCACCCAGCAGCAACCCACCAGCCATGTGGGCGTGCCGCCTGGGAAGCAGATCCCGGAGTCTAGGTCAAGTCTTCGGAGAGCCGTAGCATCGGCCCAAATCCTTGCATAACTTCCTCAGAGTTCCTGAACCTGAATCAGTCAGCAAAGCTGCACCCAAATCCCTGCCTCGTGGAAACTATGTGAGATGATAAATGTTTATTTTTATTTTATGCCACTAAATTTCACGCTGATTTGTTATGCAGCTATAAATAACTAATCCATTAGCATAGATACTAGGTTAAGAGGAGGCACTTTTTCTAGCCCAAATGCCAGCCACCTCCTCAGGAAGGCCTTAGTTGATTCCATCAGGGAAGTAGCTGCTCCTCTTTCCCCTGTGTCAGGGCTTCTTCATCCTACCTTGCGTCACTCAAAGCCAAAATACATATTTTGACAAGTCCGTTTCCTCCTCCAGACTGCTCGCGCCTCGATGACGGTGTCTTGTGTTCAGATTCATCTTCCCTGTGGCCTAACAGGTGCCAAAGTAAATGTGTATTAAGCACAGGACGGACACCTACCTATCCTTCTGCTTGTTTGTTTTAGGATATTATACACACATTTGCTTCAGACGCGGGCCCTGGAAATATTGTCTTGCCTTTTATACGAAGCCCCTCAGTTGCTTTTTTGTTATAGTAACAGGCTTTTAAAAATACTCTGTATAAATAAAAGATAAATCTCCTAAGGGCCAGAGATCATGCTGTTTTAGGAGCTTTTATAAATAGTTGGCACCTCCTTCTTGAAAATCAGGCCTGAAATCTCATCAAAACAAACATCCCCTGGAGATCCCCAGAGCTCCATTTTGTTTTTGTTTTTGTTTTTTAAGTCGCACTCTCTCTTGTCCCATTTAGTAGAAGGGGAGAGAAGGAGGTCGTCCTGAGCTTGCTCATCTCATGTCTTCCCTGTGACCCTGGCCTGGGGCGATTCTACTTTCTGATGGACCCTCCCGGTGCATTGCTGAAGCCACCTCATTTCCAATCGTGCAGCCAGCTTTGTGGGTAACCTTTTGCAAATGCATCCAAGATGTCTCATCTAAATTTTCTTCCATTGCACTCAATTTAGAAGCACTTCAGAGGGAAATTGGAATGCATTCTGCATCCTTTTAAAACCTATATATTGTTCTCAGTTTTCAGACTCTAGGAAGTTTGGGCAATTTGTGTAAGTTACATGGAATTGAATTTTGGTTCAACAAAGGAAGAAGTTGAAATGTTTTCCAGTGTGGTTGTGGCTTAAAAAATTAAAAAAAACAAAACAAAACAGGATATTTCATGATGGACCGCATTGTTCCCTCACTGAGGACACCATGGACACACTACTCGTGTGTATCCACATTCTCTTCCCGACTGAGTCTTTGGTCAGAGACTTGAGTGTGGACTGATCTATAACCTTCTTCTTCAAAGAATTGCATTTGCATATTAAATGACATTAAGGAACACATTTCCTTTTTTGCTTGTGTTTCACGGTGACCTTAATTAACTCACATGGGACAGTGATTAAGATCCTGTTTATTTTTTTTTATTTTTATTTTTAAAGATTTTATTTATTTATTTATAGAGACACAGAGAAAGAGAGAGAGAGGGGGGCAGAGAGAGGAGCAGGCTCCATGCAGAGAGCCTGACGTGGGACTCGATCCAGGGTCTCCAGGATCACACCCTGGGCTGCAGGCAGCGCTAAACTGCTGCGCCACCGGGGCTGCCCAAGATCCTGTTTATGAAACAGTCATGCGTCAGCGCACCGTCAGAGAGAGGGATATGAATTTTATCCCCCATAATGTCCCCCAACCCCAAACACACTGCACACAGTGCCTCCCAAATGAGAGGTATTCATATCTCGATTGTAAACATTTACCATGCTTACCCAGATTAAAGACTCTTATTGATCCACATCATTGATTGAATGAAACTGTGTTCTTTTTTTTTTTTAAAGAAACAATCAACTGCATTAATTCCTGTATCAATTGTAATATGCCCCCAGATTTTTAAGACATAATGAAAATGGAAAAGAAAATTTATCATATGTTTAAGGATGTTTGATAAGTTTCTTAAGAGGTAAAAGCACTGGATTCCTAGAAGTGATCAAGCAGAAACATGAATGGAGGTTAATGGACTAGAAAAAGGGCTCTAAAGGACTGTCAATATGCCTGTTTCCAGTACAAGACTTTGAGGCAAAGGATGATGTCGTGTCCACTGCTGGGTCCCTAGCACCTGGGTCAATGCCTAGCACCCAGCGTCACCGGATGATTGTTTGTTGAATGAATCAAAGACCGGAAATCAGCAGACCTCCCCGATCCCACCCCTTGGCCCCATTATCTCCACACCTCACAAGGCTGTGGCAAGCATCGAATGAGATTGTGCACCTGGAAAGTCTGGGTACAAGTTCTCAGCAAACAGATGTCTGCTCCTTTGGCTCCTCTTCACGTTCCCTCCCCTTCCATATTCTTTGCCTACTCAGGATCCTTCAACAGAAATTAAATTTTGCAGACAAATTCCCCAGGGCCTTCCCGAAGACATACTCTTTCTGGGAGAAAATGAGTTTATTGACTTTTGAGTCTCAGGAGAGCATGAGGTACAGCTCTCTGTACAGGGGGCCCAGGGTCTGACTTGGGGCTGGTGGAGGTCCCGCTCCCTCAGGCTGGGCAGGGGGCAGCAGCCAGCACCACGAGAGGCTCCTTCTCCCCATCTGGGCCATGCTTCAAGGTGGGGTGAGAGCAGGCTTTCCCTCCCACAGCGGGGCTTACGTCACCTGCCCCCTGAACGAAGTCCAGCCTCCTGGGTATGGTACTCAAGGCCTAATTCTTTGGCTTAAGCTGTACTTTTACCTTTGTCCTCACACTGTATCTATCACATGCCTGGAGTGTGAGAAGTGCTTGAAACATTCACATGGAAGATGTGAAGAAAGAATTTTTCTCCTGCTCGTCCGTTTTCTCATTGAAGGGGGCTAGGACCAGAGGGACTGTGATTTGAGGTCCAGCTTTAGCCTTGTCTGAGCCCACACCCTGTGTGCCCTCCCTCTCTGCCCACAATCTTCTTCTTCCAGCTGGTACGGCCTCCATTCACATCCTCCATCATCACTTCCAGCGCGATGTGGCTCACAACCTGCACCTCCTTCCTGCAGCCCAACATACTTGCCTTTGCAGAGGGAAAGCTTCTGTGGCTTTGGTCTGCCTTGAATGCATCCACGGGGAGATGAACCGTGTATGCTGTGCTGGAGGTGGGGGCCAATTCCCTCAAATGCAGTAGAAGCCAAAGAAGAATTTAAAGGAGGCGTCGACAATATCAGGCCTGCGTGTTCGATCACGCAGGCAGCGTGGTGGTGGGCAGATTCTGCAAGGGAGGGATGAGAGGCATTGGGATCCCTTAGGAGGTGAGTCAGGTTTGGGTCTGTTGGCACTCCAAACCATCCTTTCCCTGTCTTCTTAGCTCTGCTCCCCGGCTTCAGAGGGAAGCAGGATGCTCTGTTGCTTTCATCCTTCCCTTCCTCCTTCTCCATTCCTTTCTCCTCCTCCTCCTGTCTCCCTCGCTCTTTTCTAAATATACCTGCCATGGTTTCAGCTCCCCCCACATGATTGCAGGCCCTGGACTCCAGTGGTGTCACATGATCCCTTTGCCTCTGAAATCCAAGGAAGGTAGCAGCTGTCTCCAGCTGTGAATCTCTACCCCACCTATTTGGGCTCTCAGCAAAACCAACACTGGTATAACCAAATGCCCGCTTTGGGTTCCTTCTGTTTAAATACTTAGGGCGGTTTCTGTTTTTCTGTATGGACCCTGAGATAGCAAGCTATTGAAGTCATACATGTAAAATATGTGAAGGCCAAATAAGAGTAGCAGGAGGAGAGGAGAAGTTTCGGAGATATCCTTAACTGAAATCCTACATAGAGTTGTCATGCCTTGTCTTCTTGACCTACAGAGTATCCTTTGCCATTAGGACATTCCACCGTTTGCAATGCTGTTTGCTAGATCTCAAATACCATTGATCTTTGAAGACCCCTTGTCATATCACTCAGCCTGTAGAGGATGATGCCCAGTCAAGCATGGATGCTTTAATTTGTCACCAGTTTTCATGTTTCCATGGGATGAAACAGACAAGGAAACAAAAGACTGAAATGGAATTGAGAATATAGAGCATTAACCTACAAGTTGATAGACCAGGCCTTTGTATTTGTTTGCTTTGGCTAGGTGTCTAACTATCTGTGTGATCTTGGGTGAGTCACTTTCCTCCTGTGGGGCTCACATTCTCCATCTTAAAGAATATGATCCTAATGTTCCTTCCAGACCTGGCCAAAATTCACCACACTAGTGTTCTGGGAGCTTATCAAGGGACACATGCCATTGACTTGATGAGTTCTTGCACCCTCAGTGACTGATCCATGATATTAAAGCCTGCATAAATGCTAATAACCTTGTTTCCCTTTGAAAAGCTATGAGAGTACAGATGGATTTTCCAGCCCGCATCTGAGCTTTGCACCCAGCAAATCAAATATCACACATTTAAATGTCCTTGGCACTCAGTGTAGACAGAAGCCTTAGCCAGACATTGCAGGGAAGGTTGGTTCATTCACCACCAAGTAGTTCAAAGTCAGAGCCTCTGTTTTTGAAATGAACCAACTTGCCTCTCACCGTCTGTTTGGTAGGACCTCGAATGATACACATTCTTATTTCCATTTGCAGGCTAATCTGTTCCCAGAAATATGTACTAGAAACCAGGAAAGAAATGTCATCTTTTGGCTGGTTACTCTAAGATACCACAAGCTACCTTCTTTTTATTTTCTTATTTTTTTCCCCTGCATTTTAAATGATCATACTTTTCTGGAAATAACTTCATTTAAACATATTTCTCAGCCTGGGAGAATGGAAAAGGGCACTTATTCCTGGGCTGACACTAAGGTCCACACCGGAGATGGTGTCTCCTTTTTAGTTAAGCAAAATCTCACTGGGACCTTAGTGGCACCTTGCTATGTGAATTTTATAGAGGCGTTTGTTTAGACGTTGATGGCAACTTACCAACCTAAAAAAATTAATGTGTACTCTGTAGCAGACACTCTGCTTATGTTTGGGTTTTCTGAGATTAATGTTATGTGGCCCCTTCCATTGACGATCTCAGATCTGATGGGAAAACAGAGTTGTGAATAATTGATGCTATAATTAGTGGATCTACACTATTGATTACCTCTGTGGCTCTTGAAGTTCTTGCCCTCATCCTCCGAAGCCAAAGAGTGGCCACTAGTGGCCAATTACTGAATTGCAGGTATAGAACCAAGGAGGGAGCTAGCAGGTTTCAGGACTAGAAAGACATCTTAACTTCCCAAATCTTGGCAAAAACTTATTCTACTCACTTTTCGAATGTGAGAGTTTATGAACCTGCATATTTGAGACAGAAGTTCCGAATATTTTCAAAAGTTTGATCTGTCAATTGGAAAGAGTAGCTCAAAAGTCATAAAAATGGTACATGGACTTTGTTCCAACACTTTCTCTTAAAGGAATACACCCTAGGAAGCTATGGGTGCACTCCAGCGTGAATCGTATGTTCATGACAGTGCTATTTACAGTGAACCAGGAGAAAGATATCACATAATTATAAAGGATGAATTCAATTATGATAGCATGGGATGTTGGAATACTGTGCGTTGGTGATATAGGAAGGGCCTTCATGGCCGGGACAGAAACTTATAATGTATACGTTGATAAGATAGCAGGTGATGAAATTCAGTCAGGCAATGAGACTAAAATCAAATATTTGTGTGTGTTCGTGTATGCTATGCAGTGAGAAATATAGATGCAGGCACACACACATTGAAAAAAAGTAGGAGGGTATGCATACTACTGGTATGCAAATAACACTGGCCATTTCTTGGTGAGGCTATGTCAGATGACATTTATTTTTTTGTGCATGTATGCCGCAATGTATGCCGATTGCTTTTAAAATCAGAAAATATGTTGATTTAAAAAAAAAAGGGGGGGGGGAGTGGCTTCCGGAGATGCTGTAGCAATGACAATTGGTGAGGGCTACCTGGGAGAGGCATTAGAGAGATTTTGGGACTCCAGGCTTCAGTAAGTCCTTCCAGAATGAATTCCAACTTTGACATCACTTTGGGCCATTTGAAAATGGACATTCCAAGCACATCTGTGTATGTAAGGCTGAGACTAGTGTAATAAAAAGATCTCCTTGGATAACATGGGATAGTTGGTTGGGTTGGACAGACTGACTATGGAGAGTCTTAACCAGATGGAGTTCAAGGAATGGAGGCTTATGTCAGTGCTTCCATCTGCTTCAACTCCTTCTTAAGGCACTGCTGTCACAACAGGGGGGTAATTAGAGTGACTCTGAAGCAAGACGACTAAGAGGTTGCTCTGACACAGCCTTCAGACTTCAGCACTGAATTGGGATCATGAGTATGGGATGGCTCTTCACTTACCTGATTTGTGATGGGGGTGGTACATTGGGGGCACAGAATGATAGTAGTACTGACTCCCTGAGACTAGCCAGGGATACACCTGGATGCATCTCAAAACAGTGTCCTAGGAGCCACATTATAGAGGAAGAAATTGGAGAGTTCCTCTGCAAATAACTAAAACAACAAATGATCCGTTGTCTGGGTTTCTTTGTGGCTCATAGTACGCACAGGTTGATGTAGTTTCCTTGGCTCCCTTCTGCTGTGCTTATCCCTTCTTTCCATTCCCCTTTTTAGTTACCAATAAGGAGGAAGGGGTGGCTAATCTGATGCGGCACAGCACAGCCACTGAGACAGCTTTTGCTGTTGGGTGTGGTGACTGTATGTTAAAGCTCATCATTCCCCTAACCATTCTTTCTCTTGGGCCTCCTCCACAAGTCTGGGTGGGGCTGATACTCATGGCCAGTTTTATTCCCTTTCCACTTTCCCTGAGGATGCAGCTGGGTGGGTTGTGGGGCCAGAGCACCTACTTTAGCCTCACTATTAGCTCACTGTGCCACCTGGAGCAAGTCTGCATTCCTCCGTGGCCTGCAGTTTTCTCATTTGTCAATTGGAGGGATAGGCTTGGTCATTCTTGAGTTTTCTTACACCAAGATTGCTCAGCCTATTGACATTTGGGGCTGGATCATTCTTTGTTCTGGGGAGGGGGCTTCCTGTGCATTCTAGGACGTTTAGCAGCACCCCAGGCCAGCAACACTGCCCCTCTCCACTTATGACAACCCAGAATGTCTCCGGATATTGCCAAATGCCTCCAGAGGGGCAAGATTGTCCCCGGTCGAAAACCACAGCCCATTTCCCTTATGACTTTCTAGATGCATTTACACCTTCTGTTTTGCAGTGTTGGAAAGTAGCATGTAGTTTCCAGATATATGTGGGCAGATATCACTAGAAAAGGCACATCATGAGAGTTCCATTTAAAACTCTCCCCCTCATATACAGCCACAGTTGAGAGGTCTGGCTCACCTCCAGTGGACTTTAGATACCCTGTGAGGGTGGGTTTTCCTCATAGGCACCTTTAGAGCAGCCCCTGAGAATCCGAGCTGGCAGCTAGCCACTGCCAGGGGAGTCGAGGAGCCAAGCCTTGTTCTGCTGCCTGGCCCCTGAGAGCTCATGGGAATTTGGGGCTTGGCTCAGAGCCCACAGAGGGGAGAGGCCGGTGTGGAGGCGCGACCAGGGCAGCAATGAGAGAATGCAGGAGTGGGGTCAGGCATTTCCTTAGCTTCATTGGAAACAGATGCCTGGCAGAGGTGGAAGGCTGAGGCTCTGCTTCAGGCCAGAAGGCTTGGCAGTGTCTCCTCCCCATATCCCTCAACCTCCACGCTCTTCCTCCCCGCCCCCGCAGGCTCCACCAGATGATTATTTAAGGGGAGGGCTCTGGTTTTAAGGGAAGCTATGGCTGTGTGACATAGGAACCAAACCTGTTTCCAGGAGAACTTGAGCATGTGTGATATGATCAGGTACATGTGATCATAGATCGTCGCGATTGAGGAGCATCAGAGTTATAAGGTCCTTTTGTGGCCCGAGTTCAACATCCCCATCTGAGGTCTGAAATCAAGAATAGAGTCCAGGAATCTAAGTCAGTTAACTCCCATGGTCTTTACCCATAAACCTCCAACCCTCCAGCCCTCTTTTAAGATATAAAATCATTAAAATATAATTGAGTACACCTGTCATCCCCAGCCTGTGCCAAGGGCAGACATCACTAATTGATCACAGAATCCTTTCCTGCTGGACCTTAATCCTGCCTGATGATCCTATATGTACACAACAGTCTAGGTAGCTAGTGCCAGTCAGAGATGACATCCTTGCCAGTGATTTGGTCTGTCAGGGTCTTTCTAGAGATACAGCTGGCCCTGGAATGGCATGCGTTGGAGCCGCTCAGGTCCACTTAGCTTTTTAGCTTAGGATTGTTGTCCATATATACAGCATAACAATGCAAATATATTTTCTCTTCTTCGTGATCTTCTTAATAACATTTTCTTTTTCGGGCTTACTTTATTAACAGAATACGGTATATAATACATATATGAAATATGTGTTAATGAACTATTATGTTATCAAGAAGGCAGGCTCTATTAGGAATTAAGTTTTGGAGAGTCAAAAATTATACACTGATTTTTGACTGCAGGAGGGCTCAGCGCCCTTAGCTCAGTGTTGTGCAAGGGTCAACTGTATGTGGAAGCAAGGACCTACTTGCTTATCTACTTGATATGCAAGGACCTACTTGCATATCACAAGATATGTGTTCATTTGAGATCATCTTTTGAGAAGGAGTCAAAGGAAGTATGTCAGGAGTATATGCTACTCCAGGGCTTTGAACTTCAACGTATACATGAATTACCTGGAGAGGCCCGAGAGTTCTGCAAGTCTGACAAGCTCCCAGGTGATGCTGATGCAGTGGTCCATGGACCACACACTGAGTAGCATGTTCACCCAAATGGTTATTTTACCATTTGGGAAACTATGATTCCAAGAGGTTGAAGGATGGAGTCAGGGCTGCTTCACCATCAACATGACAAGTTACTCGGCGCCAGAATTCGACTAACCTTTTGCTCATCCTCGGGATCTCTCCTGACTTTTGCCAGTCTGTCTACCCCTGCACCCATCTTGCATCTACCAACCTGATTAACCTGAGGCATCTCAGAAATGATGTCCACTGAAATTCTGGTGTGTTCAGACCCTGACCACAAGAAAGAACTGTTTGTCTTCACATTTCTGATCCTTATGGAACATTCTTAAAGATCCTGTGGGAAGTCACACCCTGTTGAGAATTGAACCTTAACCTAGAACAACAGAATGGTTGGATAGTCACTGAAAGGTCTGTTTCCTTTGAGCAAACCTCATTTATTTATGGAAATCTGCTGTTGGGAGGAAAACTAATCTTACTGACCTTACATGGCCAGTCATGGCTTAATAGAAGGGGGTGGGCCTCATTTTTTTTTTTACCAAAAAATACCCCTCCAAGTTGAGAGAAAGTTTTTTAAATCCAGCCTGAATAACAGAAAAGGGAAGAGTAGCGGGGAGGGGGCTTTTTCTTTCTCTTTAGTTAGTAATTGAGACATCTCACCTTACTCTGGCATAATTATATTGTCAAATGGAAGACGCTTCAGGTAATTAGCAACATAATTAGTCAAGCTTTTCTGCTCCCCATGTCCTCAACTAAAACAATCCTGTATCCAGTGCCCTTTGCAGCACGGGACAATCCTCAACACGTTCGTTCTTCCTTTTCTTTTAATGAACAAAGAGAGAAAAGGACAATGTATGCAGGGTCTTTTAGGGCTCCCTAGGAAGGGCTGCTTCTTCGGTATTGGCCAACAAACAAAAACCGAATTGGAGGAAAGATAACATTAAGAAGCATGTAGCTTTGATAAGTTGTTGCTGCCGTTGTTGCTTTTAGTAATAATAGCATGATTTCGTAGAACTTGGTTGTTCTTTCCTCAGTGTTTACAAACTTACTCTCTGGCAATCTTGTCATCGAACACAAACCCTTGGAAGTTTCAGCCGATTTTGCAGAGCTTGTAAAGAAGCAAACCCTCCCTGCCCAGGAAAGCAGAGATGTGAAGGGGGTCAAATACATTCTGGTCTCCACCAGGAGGGAAATCTGGGTTTTGTCCATAAAACACCCTTCACATATAGTGGACATCCAGCAAATGGTGGACTCCATGAGTGGGAACTGGTATCCAGATCATATCAATTGGGGATATGATGGCGCAAGTTACCATTTATGGTGCGCTTGGTCAAGAGCTTCACTAAAGCCTTTATACACATTAGCTCATTGAATTCTTGTAGCCTTCTGACAAGACAGGTATCATCACACTTTACTGAGAGGACAGCTGAGGCTCAGTGAGGGTGTGTGGCTGTAAACTTGGATCATGCATTCTACCTGAAATCTCATTGGCCCCAATCTCATTGGCCCACGGTCTAGTTATTATCCCAGTACACCAGAATGATGAACACCATTTCTTACCCACAGGTCAGAAGGCTCTCCAACTGCCTTCCCCTTGTTGGATTCCTCTCTCCTACTCCAGGACTCGCTAGTGCTCTTGGATGTCAGTCTCGATGTGGCTTTCTGACTATCTGGGCTGTGGGGCCTATAGGATTGTGGGGAGCTGGGGGCCTGCCATACTGTCTAGTTGAAGCACGTGTATTTGGATTAAATCTAAGCTCTACGTAACCTGAGGCAAATTCATCTTTCTGAGTTTCTGATTTTCAATCTGTTAAATAGGAATGAATATACAGATGGACATGGATTGGTGGGTGGTTGAAAGAATGGAGGCATCAATGGATTTATAAATTCAGAACAAGTAATTAATAGGAAGGTGGTAGGTGAGAGGGTAGGATGTGTTGGCATTAACGTGCATAAACAGATAAGAGAGGGATTTTCTTTCAAGGGGTTGAGATGCTGCATCTTTGGACTCAGGAGTGAAAAGCAGCCAAGACACATGGTCAGAACCCAGCTGGGGCCTTTCTAGTTCGTTTTGTCTCAGGTCAACCTTTGCCAAGTTTGTGCCAAGGAGCACAACTCAGATGCTGCATAAAATCAGGATTCCCTGGTCAAAGGTCTCTGGGAAATGTAACCCGCTCTTAGGGATTCACATAGACAAGAGCATATTAAAGCCCGTGAGAAGTCTTACAGAAGCCAGTTCTATTATCATTGTGATTCCGTTTAAAATCCAGTGATTCTGGGCAGCCTGGGTGGCTCACCAGTTTAGCACCGCCTTCAGCCCAGGGTGTGATCCTGGAGACCCGGGATTGAGTCCCACGTCGGGCTCCCTGCATGGAGCCTGCTTCTCCTTCTGCCTGTGTCTCTGCCTCTCTCTCTCTCTCTCTCTCTTTCTCTCTCTCTGTGTCTCTCATGAATAAAGAAATAAAAATCTTAAAAAAATAAATAAAATCCAGTGATTCTGAAAACTTTGCTCGCAGAGCCTATGTTTCTCGTAGGGTGTGGATTTTATGTACGATGGCCCAGGTTACAGAGCACCGTCCCCTTGCACGGTCATCAAGAATCTCTCTCTCTCTCTCTCTCTCACACACACACACACTTGGGAGGCATTGTCCCAGATGATCAGGGATAGAATAATGAGTGAGTGAATTCTCCATTTCACAGGTGAGTGAATGGGACTCAGGCAGGTGGAGTGAGCTATCGAAGTGTGCATGGCTGACACCAGACAAGCTGGACTCCAGTATAGGTCGGCCAGTGCCAACCCGGTTCTCTTAGAGCCACATACACTCCCACCGTGCAGCCACGGAGGCCTGTGGTATCCGCTTGGTTATCTCCCGAGGCCAGATCTACTATTGCATTCGGTCTGGGCAGCCGCACGCACTTCACTTTGTGTAATGTGGAGATACTGAGTGCACTTCACAGCCCGACAAGCAGCTCTCCAGCGAAGGATAATGGAGCAGGAGAGAATGATCACACTAACGAAGGCAATAATTACACCATCCAGGACTTGTAGAGCACTTTGCCGTTTTATGAGCCCTTTCACGCATGGCGTCCTTTTTGATCATCACAGCACCCAGTGCAGAAGCTGGGCTGGCAACTTTTCCTCCTCTGACAAGGAAGAAAACTGGGGTGCAGAGAGGTTAAGGAGAGAGCAAAAACTCACACAGTATGTCGGTGGCAAGCCAGGTCCAACACCACCTCCTCTCTCCTGGCTACTGCTAACATTTGCGTTGACGTCCAGGAGAGAACTCGCTAGAATCAAAGCTCTCTCTTGCCATCGTCCTCTCTTCCTTTCCTCCCTCCCGCCGTGCTCCTCCTTCCTTCCTTCACCATGAGCATTTCAAAATACGGAAATGCTCAGAACGATCACCCATCATCCCCCCTCCAGAGATAACCAACCGCTGTGTACTTGCTTCTAGTAATTGTTTTATGCACATTTCGTCTTATTAAATTTTCTCAAAAGCATAATTTTAAATGTCTGCAAAGAATTACATTTTATCTTAGTTTACATAACCCATCTTTTGTTGTTGGAAATGTAGAATGTTTTCACATTTTCTGTAATTTAAATAATGTGCTAAACATCTTTACACATAAATCTCTGCGCAGTTTAAAAAATATTGTCCGTGAGATAAATTTCTTGAAATTTTAGAGTCAGAGGGGCTGCAGATATTTACTGCTTTTGCTAGATATTTTAAAATGCCATTTCAGTTTGCCATTTCGGACTACCAGTTCCACAGTTCCATGAGCAACGGTCTTTCAACACTTTGTATTATAATTCTTTTTGACCTTTTAAAAATTCACGGGCATTGTTTTAATTTCTACTTCCTTGATTACCAGTTTGGATGATTTTTTTTTTTTAAAGTTCATTTTCATTTGATCATTTTAATTTTTTGTCAATTTACCGCTCATGTCCTTTTCCTGTTATTTCTGTTATTATTTTACCTGGGCTATGCTTTCCTTATTAATTTCTTAGAAGTCTTTAGATATTAAAGAAACTAGCATTTATGTTGCAGATATTTTTCCCTGGGTTGAAGTCACGATGGGTTGAACACTGGGAGCCATGTTTTTAATTGATGAAGGAACCTACGGGGGAACAGACTTCAGCCCAGGGTTAAGAAGAAACTTCTAGAGATGAATGACATTTATGCAAAGGAGGGATTGGTGGCTTTGTGACAACCCCATTTCATGAAGACGTAAATCAAGACTCAGGTAACCTGCCACAGGTCACACAGCAAAAAGTCTCAGAAATGAGACTTGAACGCAGGTCTGTTTCCAACGTCTGTGTTCTCTCTGCTGTGTGGCATCTTGGCATCCCAGGGCGGGTGATGATCGAAGCAGTGTTGCAGATAGAGATTGTTCTCAGTCCACAGAAGACCTCAGACAAGGAGGGAGGAGGAGAATGGAGAAAAGTGACAAGAGATTGAGATAGGAGTCCTCAAATAAATACATTCAAAGAAGTGAAGGCAAAGGTGCTCACTCATAAAAGGGAGATGGGGTGACGCGGCCAAACCACTTTCCTCATCAGGACCAGCTTTGGGTGCTCCTAAGGCCACTCTTGGCTTTCTCTGGGCTAAATTCCGTGATTCGTTCTGTTGAGAAGTCAGACACGGTGTCACCTTTTGAGCACTACCATTTCCACTATTTCAGATTTTCTCTCTCTCATTTCTATTTCTTTTTATTTATTTTTCTTAAACTGCTGAGCCTGATAAATTAGGGCTATTAAGAGACTCTTTGTTATTCTGTCCTGGGTTACTATTTTAAGGGCTAAAAACACTCATAAATATATGGATGCTCCGACTGTAAATGGATACGTTTTAGCCAGTGAAAAATTCATTTTCTCTAATATACGTTTTTAAAGTGTCCTGCTGAAATTCTGCACAATATCTCACCATGATCTTTCACTGTTCCTCCCATTTTTATCCGATAAAAGCAGATCCATCATCAATGCGGTGCCTTTTCTCTGCACCATAAATAACAGCTGGGGAAGGGGAGCGTCTCCCACAACACAGCAGCAGCGGATTTTTAACCAGTTTTGGAATTTATTGTTAGGCCTTCTTGGGATGGAAGCCAAAAGTACTTGCATGCCCATCAATTACCTCATGGCCTTCCTGGTTTTGGACAAAGGCACTCCAAAGCCCAAGCACAGAGAAATTTGCATCTGACTTTTGCCTTACTTTCTGGGTGGAAGGTGGGATCTGGTGGGTTGTTGTACATCCTGGCTCTTCTGGGTCAGTCCCAGTTTATGCTTATGGTCTCGGTGACATGATTGAGAATGACCTCTTTCACTCTCAAAAGTGCTCTGGTTGAGATGATAAATTATATGGTCACTATAGATGTAGGCTTAGAAACACAGTGCCCCATATTGCCTCTCATTTTTTTTCCTCCCAATCCCCATCAGATGTTCATTCTGTGTATTAAAGCTCCTTCCCCATCTATCAACCCCTCCTCACAGTTAGGAGACTTGATAGTCACAGGGAACATCTCCGGGCTGGAAAAAGTGAAGAAGGAAACATGGTGTTCGTCTCCACCATGCTGGAGGCTTTTCAGAAAGGTCATGCTTTCATTGTAAGATCAATCCCGAAAAATGCTAGAATTCATCTGTCTCAAGATGCACATGTTTTTCATTCACTAATATCTCAAAGCCGGGCCGTGCTTTATAATTGATGTCGCCTTATCACTGCTGTTGTCATGCAGCTTCGTGACACACTCAGTTTTGTGTTGGCATGTACCAGCAGCAGAGCCCCCAGGATGGGTGTCAGCAGCTTGGAAGAAAATCCTACAAGTGGAGAGAATTTTTTTGTTTTTTTTGTTTGTTTGTTTTTGTTTTGTTTTTTTTTAGTTCCCAGGAATCAAATGTTTGTGGAAAAGGGGTAGCAGAGTTGCCAAATCCGAGGTATTTAGCAATAGTCTGAAAGCGGACATCAATAGGAGGCCAGCGCTACATCACCGCAGAGCCGGATTGAACATTCAGCAAACATGCCTCTTGTTTCTTTTAAGGATTCCTTTAAGAAATGCTGCATCACCAATAATCTGGATGGCACAGAGGCAATTCTGTTTGGGAAATTACCTGATGATTTTGACTCACAAAGCGACTCTGAATGTGAAAAAGGTTTGGGAATCCTTTCACCCATTCAACGTCCTTACAATTTCTCCTTTTTATACACACCCAAGTGATAAAATCTGTGCCAATTAAATCTAGAAAAGCATGTAAGCTAACTATGAAATAAAAATTTCAAGAGATTAAAAAAACACCAGGCCCAAGTTATTGAGCAATATCCTTTCTTTCTTAGTGGTCTATAAAAGACAACCAGCATCCTACAACTGCCTGTGTCTAATGGTGAATAACTACGGTGGGAACGCGTGAGCCCATGTCACAGGCGAGCCTACAAAGATAATGTGGTTTGCTTGGCATTAAATCACGCGGTTAGCCAGGAGTTGGGCTGGAAGGACTGAAAAATTGATTTAAATAACAGTTATGGGGGCGCCTGGGTGGCTCAGTCCCTTAAGCATCTGCCTTGGCTCGGGTCATGATCCCAGGATCTCGGGATCCAGCCCCGCATCAGCAGGGGAGTCTGCTTCTCCTCTCCCTCTGCCCCTCCCTACTGCTCATGCTTTCTCTCTCTGTCTCTCAAATAAGAAAATTAAAAAAAAAATAAGTCTAAGAGTGGCGACAAAGTGCCAGTCTGTTGAAACACGTTCGGTCCCTGCCTTCACAGGGCTTCCTGTCCTGGGAGGGCTAAAGAGAGGGGCGGCTGTGATGCAGCCCGCAGGCTCTGAGGGTGCAGGGGCCTGGCCCCGAGGCCGTGGCTCTGGGGAGAAGGGGGTGCTCACCAGACGAGCGTCACAGGCGGGGGCGAGAGCGTGGCACAGCTGGGCAGCACACACCACACCTGGCGGGCACCACGTGGCCTTCCCGCGTCGCTGCCGGGGGCTGGCTTGGCAGCAGCCCGAGGGGGACATCAGCTGTCCTGGGGGGACACAAGGTCTCCCTGCATACCGGTGCTTTGGACCTGGTCTCCTTCTTTTACAGAAGGGGGGGTAGGCATTAGGAGGTGCAATTTCAAGGTGAGAAGAAACGTCGCTCAGTCGCTAAGCTGCCGTGCCCAGCGTCCCACGGGGGCAAAAGATGGAGGTCACAACTGAACCCCACTGGGCTGAACTCAAGGTGGGGGCTTGGGGGGCAGTAGCTGGGTGGCACAGGTGGGCTAGGTGTCCCACGCTTGGCTTCAGCTCAGGTCCTCATGTCAGAGTCTGACGTGAGCCCGGGTGGGGCTCCCCGCCCCTCCCCTGTGCACGCAGGGGCTCCCCGCCAAGCCAATACATCTCTAAAGACAACGGGGTGACAGTGCGGGCGGCTGCAGCAGGTGCTTGCGGGGTGGGGGCCAGGACGCTCTCGCCCACTCTCTTCTCACCTTCTGGCCTTATAGACGCGTCTTTAAGAATCTCCGGAGCACCGCACACCCCGGCTTTAAAGCAATTACTTGGTGATGATCAGGAGGGGCTGAGGCGATTCTGCTTGCTTATTTGTGTGAACCGAAAATGCCTGCTTTCTTAATTAAGGCTTAACTCTGGGTTTTGCCTCAGGCTTCTCATTTTCCCCTCGTTAGCAGGTTTCAACTTCCCGGGGTCCCTGCAGGCCGCAGCTTTGCCCAGGGGCTCCCTCCCCCCAGAAGCACCTGCTCCTGCCCCACCGCAACGCCACCGCCCATCTTATCCCCACTCTCCAGGTGTTTTAACTCCAGAGTTACAGCTGTGAGCCTCGTAGGCTCCTTGGTGGGTGGAGCTGCAGGGGAGGGTGATCCCCGCCTTCCTCCCCCCCACCCCAGCTCCTCTCCAGGCGCCCGGGGATGGGGGATGGCCTTCCCCGAGCAGCAGGGGGTGTGCGCGGCCCGGCCCGTGGCCCTGGGCCTTTGCCTGGTACATCTCCAGTGACCGGCAAAGCATCCCCTACGCGGGACACGCCCGATGTTTCTCGAACAAATGAACACATGAAGGACGGCCTGCTGTTCAGGTGAGGGCCAGCGTCTGGGCGGGGACTGGTCCACTGTCTTGCCGCATGATGTCAGCAATTGCCTGTCACACAGGAGGTGTCCAATGGCCACACAGTAGCTCCTTGTGTTTCTGCCTGAACATCTTCCCAACTGCCTGGGGCCGGCGCTCGTTTATGCATCACCCCCTTCACGTCTCCACAGAGGCGTTAACCCCACTGGCTGGGGCTACTTAGAAAACTCGGTTCTGTCCTCCGCTGGCCTCTGCCTGCTGGTTAGGAACTTTGCAGTGGTCCCAGGGGACCGTGTGCCCCCCCCCCCCCCCGCCCCCCGCCCACCGCCCGGGGAACTATTTGCTGAGCAACTGGTGGTGAGCTCCTGCTGGAGCCAATAGTGCTGGGGTCCGCGAGCGGGACCGGCAGGTGGTGCGGCAGGGATGCCAGCAGCTGGGCCCTCGAGCGAGGGGCGGGTGGGCTTCTGTGGGGCGCAGGGGGGCCTGCAAGGGCTTCTCGCAGGGACGGCCTTCCAGGGCCAACGAGCCCATACAGCGAGCCGGGCCGTCTGGGTTACCTGCTGCATAGACTGCGCGGCTACGTGCCCCGGGCCCAGCGGCTGGGCACCAACCCTGCCCGTGGTGTCCCCAGCCGGGAGTCTGGGCTTTGGAGCGCCTCACGTGGAGGCTCCTCCGTGTGCTCTGAGGGCTTTGGAGGCCTTTCAGCCGTGTGAGCCCCGCGATGAAGGCTGAGGGGACCGTCCTGCGCAGGGAATCCCCAGGGGACCCACTCCAGCCCCCGCTCCCGCCCGGCACCGCTGCGCCTGGCTTTCAGCGCGTGGCCATCTCCGTAGGGCTCGCAGCACTTGTCCTTCAAGAAGCAGCTACATCCTTGGCGGCTTTGCAGCCTGTGCAGCAGCTCCTCGCCTCTGCAAAACAGCCTCCGACGGTGTGCAGAGGCGCGTATGGCTGCGCTGTAAGCACAATGGGCAACGCGAAAACAGGTGCGCCTGGGTGGGATTTTCTCCACCGAAGAGGCACCAGGCCGGATTTGGCCCCAGGCGATCGTGTGGCCACCCTTGACATTCGTAGCTTGTCCTCAAGGAAAAACCGTCCCTTACCCTAAGGCCGGGTGCTGTGGATGGTAGAAGCCTGCTCCTCAAAGCGGGGTGCATGGTGCTCGGCTGCCTCCCCATGATCGGTTTCTGGGGGTTGTCAGACCTGCAGAAGCTCAGCACCTCCTCTTCTCCTGAAACTCCACCCCCGCCCCCAGCAGAATCTGCACTTTATTATTTTATTATTTTTTAAATTATTTTTTTAAAGATTTTATTTATTGACTCATGAGAGACAGAGAGAGAGAGAGAGACACACACAGGCAGAGGGAGAAGCAGGCTCCATGCAGGGAGCCCGACGCGGGACTCGATCCGGGCGCTCCAGGATCGTGCCCTGCATGGAAGGCAGGCGCTAAACCGCTGAGCCACCCAGGGGCTCCCAGAATCTGCATTTTAAACAGAATTTTCCACATGATTCACATACACATTTGGGTCTGAAAGATCCTGTGTTCCAAGAGAGCAGTCTTGGGCCATGAGGGACGCTTGTGTTCCGATGCTGCGTGTGCTGCTGTTGTGCTTGGACCTTGGAGTTGAGGGACAGTAAGTACTGCAAAAGTTTAGGCCCTTCAGAGAGAATCCACGCAGGGAGGGTAATTGTAAAACTGAGTTCGACAACTGTTGTGATGATGGCTACTCTTTGCACAGGCATTTTCCACACTGATCTAACAAAACTTCATGGAATTCTCACAAACCTCTATGTTTGGAAGGTCACACATCTGCATCCAGCGCCTCCTGGAGTTGTACAGTGCACTGCCTGAGCAGCTGTCCACAGCAGCCCTGCCTGTCTCAGGTTTTCTGATGTGGAAACTGAGGCCAGAAGCAAACAGACACATCAATATCACTAACCAAAGGAAATGCAAAAAACACAATGAGCTTGTGTTACACCCGTCAGAGTGGGTAGAATTGAAAAGACGGCCAGTGTTGGCAAGGATGTGGACAAAGAGGAACCCCTGTGCACTGTCGGTGGGAATCTAAGCTGGTGCAGCCACTGTGAAAACCAGTATGGAGGCCCCTCAGAAAATGAAAAATATCCTACATTCCAGAATTACTGGTATTTATCCAAAGAAAACAAAACCACTCATTTGAAAAGATACATGCACCCCTATGCTTATGGCGACATTGTTTACAACAGCTGGATGATGGAGCAGCCCAAGGGTCCAACAGAAGAATGGGTAGAGAAGATGGGACACACACACACACACACACACACACACACATACACACACACACACGGAGAAATATTATTCAGCCATGAAAAAGGATGAGGCCTTTGCCATTTGCAACAACACGGATGGTCCCAGAGGCTATTATGCTGAGTGAAAACAGGGAGACGGATGCTATAGATTTCACTTACATGTGGAATCTAAAAAAACAAAAAGTAGGAACAACCCACAAATACAGAAAACAAACTGCCGGTTGCCAGCGGGGAGGGGGTTGGATACAGTGGGCGAAGCGGAGTGGGAGATGCGGGCCTTCAGCTGTGGTGTGAATAAGCCACGGGGATAAACGGCACGGCTTATGGAATATAGTCGATGGTATCATTTTTTTAAAAGATTTTATTTACTCATGAGAGACAGAGAGAGAGAGGCAGGGACACAGGCAGAGGGAGAAGCAGGCTCCGTGCAGGGAGCCCGACGTGGGACTCGATCCCCGGACCCCAGGACCACACCCTGGGCCAAAGGGAGATGCGCCACCGCTGAGCCACCAGGTGCTCCCAGTCGCTGGTGTCCTAACAGTGCCGGGCGGTGACAGGCGGCAGTGGTGACCCGCGTCGCCCCCGGACGTGTGGCATCACGGAGTGGTACACCTAAGCGGTGCAACAGCGCATGGCAACTATACTTCAACTTGCAGACGCCGAGGTCAGACGCTTTTGAGAAGGAGACGCAGGCCTGTTTGGAAGAAGGATCCTGACTGGAGAAGCGCAGGGGGGGAAGCGCCTTTCGCCCCGGGCTCCTGTGACCCCGCGGGTGTTCCTTTCTCCTCCAGGTCGCGGGGATTCAACGCAGGCGGCCTCCTCCCCATGGGTGGTCCTCCCAGCCGTGCCCCCACCCCCGCCCGCTCTCTGGCCCTCCGGTGCCCGGGCTGCAGTGCGTCCATCTCCTGAGTCGCGACGCCGGAGCGAGGGCTCCACGGGGCACAGAGGGCTGCGCTGCCCTCACTGGGGGGTGCACACCGCGACGCCCGCGATGCCCGCGATGGCCCGATGCCTGCGATGCTGTGATGGCCGCAATGTGCCAAAGCCACGATGCCCGGATGCCACGATGCCTGGATGCCTGATGCAGCAATGCCCCTGATGCCCGCGATGCCCACAATGCCTTGATGCCCTGATGCCCCCGCGATGCCCCGATGCCCCCACGATGCCCCCCACAATGCCCCCCGTGATGCCTCGATGCCCATGATGCTGATACCTGCGATGCCGCGATGCCCCATGCCCCCGCGATGCTCCCGCGATGCCCCCTCATGCCATGATGCCCTGATACCCCCACAATGCCCCTATGCCTGGATGCCCCTGCAATGCCCCCCATGCCGCGATGCCCTCATGCCCCCGCGATACCCCGATGCCCACGGCTGTTCTTGGCCTGGGCTCTGGAGGATGAAGCCGTCGCAGGCCCGTCCAGCGCTCACTGGCCAGGGCGCTCCCCCCTTCCCAGGACGCTGGGCGCTCGTGATCCGTGTTGCCTCAGGAACAAGCAGAGGCCCGAGGCCTGTGGGGACACCTCCGAGTCCTCTTTCCATCCGTGGGGCCGCTCAGCGCTCTGCTCCTTCCGGCCCCGCAGCTCCGACTCAGGCTGTGCCAGGTGCACCTGGCAGGCGTGGACCTCGACACCCCGGGACCTCAGCCCCGCAGCCAGGCCAAGGGGCAGTGGCAGCAGGGCCAGGGCTCGGCCGGCGCCCCCACGGGACCTGGACACACCCGCCAGCTGCGTGCTGCCCGACCCACACCCCAGAACCGGGCTCCAGGCGCTCCCGGCCGGTGCCAGGTCCCCAGGCTCCCGGGCGGGCCTCTCTAGCCGGAGGGGCCTGGGACCCCGAGCGCTCGGCCGCCCACCCCCGCCTGGTTCGCGGGGCAAAGCCGTCCTCTGACACCTGGACCCCTCGCCGCCGGCTTGACCGAGATTGCTGCCAAAGAGGCGGCCTCCAAATTCAGACACCATTGTTCAGGGTGCCAGGAGCCCCTCGTGGTCCTTCCCGAGCTCACCGGTGTTTTATGCCATTAAAATATATTGTTGATGAATATTTGAGCATCCAGGCGTACACAGCCTGCGGCCGCTAAATCCTGTGTTTCTCTTCCATTTCCTTTCCCCGCTACTCCCTAGTCTCCCTTTGGATTTCCTCCTTTACCTGCCCTTAGTCCTTTCCCGTCTGGTCCCCACACCCCCAGTTAAAACTGACCCCCAGAGCTGCACACAGTCTGTTTGAACATCAAGGCCAGTGTGGATGGAGATGAAACAATCCCCCGCCAGGCCTGCCCCTGGCCGACTGGGGCTGCCCTCCGGATGTCCCTCCTGAGATAACCCCTCGCAGGCCGCTCTCGGCTTCTCGCCGCTTTGCATTCCAGGGACCCGCTCCCCACTACCTGCCGAGGCTGCTTGTTGGCAGGGCCGCTGGGAGATGCCACTGCCGGAGCTGGGGGCTGCCTCCTCCGACCTCGCCTTGGGTTAAATTTCGTTTTGGTCACAGGAGGCAGGAGCCTCAGCTCCAGAATTCCTCCCTGAGTAACCTCAGGCTGGGCTCTTAACCTTTGCTTTTTGTCTGTAAAGATGGGGGGTGATAGCAGTACCTGCCTTCAGGGGATTATTATTATTATGAAGATTGGCTAAGATGGTGATTTTTAAATACAACTCATTGCAAAAGCTTTAGCGCAATTTTAAGCTTTAGTAACTTCAGAGACATCAGTGCTACCAATGTACAAAACACACCATTTGGAAGTTGAAGCATTTCCATTTTTTAAAAGTAGGAATTCTGTGCATGTATACATTTTTTAATTCCAATTTTTGTCTCAGTCAGTATTTGCTAAGTTCAGCCAGCGGGGGTGGGGGTTGGGGGGCTGGAAGGAAAAAGACATTTAAAGGCTTATTTTTAAAAATACACAAAGGTACATAAATGCAAAAGAAATTTAGACACACTTTGAAGGGAGCCTTTGTGTATCGATAGCATTTATACCTCAAGTGATTAAGCTGAGGCAGTGCTGCACAGGGAGAGGCTCTCCTTTTATTATTTCTGCGTCATCCTTATTCTCCCATCATGGTTCGGTCGGAGCAATCATAAAGGAAATCCTCCGACGCTCGCTACTGGAGCCCTGGAAATCATGCCTGTCCGTGACTCCTTCGGTGCTGGTCTGGGGCCAGAGGCCTCCCGGCCCGACTCCCAGCTGTCCTCCATGGAGCGTGCCATCACAGGCTTGCCTCCTTTGCCAAGTCTCTTTTCTTCATTCCCGACTAGCTCCCCTACCAAGCTCAGGTGAAACATGCTGGACCTCAGACTCCGGCAGGAAAGGGGGTGAGAGCAGCACTACAGAAAACTTGTGTCCATAGTCCATTGTGACCCCAACGGACCATTCATTCCATCCATATCCTTCCCCTCAATCCCACTCTGCCCTTGACCCTACTTACCACTTAGAGGACACGGCCTCTTGAACTGAATGCTGTCACCTTTCTTGCTGCCTCTACATCCCCAGCTCAGCCTCTGCCCATCCTCTCACACCTACTCATTCGGACTCTGTGTTCTGGAACCTCCACTCCACTCCCACCTCTTCATGGGAACCTTGATCCTCATGATCCCTCCGATGGGATATTCCTCTCCCCCAAAGACTTTCACCGGGCAGGAGGTCTCACAAGTTCCAGAATTTGGTGTCCACAGATTATCAGGGTTGAAAGGTAGAAGTAGTTTAGGAGAAATTGTTCTGCTTATAGCAACTGAGTTTGTCATTAGCTTGTCTCCCTGAAACAGGTGGGAACTTAATGAGTTTGTTCTTTTTTTTTTTTTTTTTTAAGATTTTATTTATTCATGAGATACACACAGAGAGAGGCCGAGACACAGGCAGAGGGAGAAGCAGGCTCCATGCAGAGAGCCCGATGTGGGACTGGATCCTGGGACCCCGGGATCACGACCTGGGCTAAAGGCAAACACTCAACCACTGAGCCACCCGGGTGCCCCTGAGTTTGTCCTTGAATGTTGAAAGTCAGGAGTCTCTGGAACCCAGGAGTGGATAGACAGGTCTGAATCTTCTAGAAGAATTCCAGGGAGGATTAGACCCAGGCCTCCTGGTATGGAGGCACTGGCAGGGCTGTGTGGGAGGCTATGCAGCATGGGTGGAGAAGGGACGAGGATGGAGCCCAGGGGAAATATGAGATGTGCTTGCCTGGCAAAAACTCTGGAAGGATAGGATGTGGGGTCACAGATGCCAAAAGTGGGCCGAGATTCAGCAAAGGGGCAAAGGGTGGCTGATGCTGGAGAGAGGTCTGGAAGGACACGGATGGATGGAGGTGGCTCTTAGGAGGCCCCGGGAACCCCAGAAGGAGCAGTTTCAGGGGGAAGGGCGGGGGGGAGGGCAGAACCCGAGGAGAAAGTAGGATGGTGACCGTAGCCAACCGTTGCAGCAAGATGGGTCACAGCCGGGAGTAGGAAAGCAGCCTGGACGTGATGGTGCTGGGGAGATGGGCGAGTTCTGGAGCAGGGGATACCAGAAGGGGTGAGAGGAATGGTAGCTTGTGCTGGTTTGGCTCCACGCACCTTTGGAAGATACGACGGAAGCCCTGAAGATCCAGTTCTCTGCAAACTTGACTCACGCACAGATGCTACAGCTCAGGGAACAGAGGTCACAGATCCCCCGAAGCTGATCCAGGACCCCCTGCCCCAGAAGCCAAAGAGGTCGAGGCAGGTGCTGGGGAGCCTTCCCCTCCTTCTCTGCTTCTCCAATACCCTCTTCCCTCTCTTTTTCCACAAAAACTGTCCCCATCTTACAGGTGGGGAAACTAAGGCCCAGGGGCTGGGTTATGGGTTGCTCTGTCTCACTCCCTTCAGCAGAGGCAGAAGGCACCCCAGGCCTTGTGAGTCGTCTGGTCTAATTAGCCTCTAATTGAGTTTCCTCTCCTTCCTCTCAGGCGTCACGGTGACATTAAATTACAGGATTCAAACATATAATTTCCTAAACTTAAATGTGATTTATCTTAATAGGACTTCGTACCAGGTCACTTTATCATGCACGGTGTCAGAGGCCAGATCTATTATTCACGGCGACTGTTACTGAATCAGAGAATCTGGAGCGAGGCGTGACCTTGAGGGGTCGGCTGGTGTTCAACTCAACTGCCCCCAATTCTGTGCAGCCCCTCACCCCACGCCAGCTGCCTGTGCATGGACAGCTCGCCTTAAATGTGGGCAGAAAGCAGAAGCCCCACGTTCATAAGCCCCATGTCGTGCTTCGGGTCTCGCTTAAAGTCCTGTTGCTTTGGGGCCGATGAATATGATGCTAACCTTGGGTGCGTGTGCTGGTTTTACCTCCAATTGCCTCAATGCTGGCTTGGCCAATAAGCAAGCTGTGCTGTTCTTTAGAAAGATGCTTTGGAGTTACAGTATCTTCAAGCAGGAGGATGGGGGATGTATTAGATAATTCAGTACATTATCAGTTCATTTATTCAGTCATTTAGCAGTTTCCAGGGGCCCAGACTTGCTGTACAGATGGAGGAAAAAAGCCACGAGGGAAGGGACTTGCTCAAGGTCACGCTGGCCCAGGCCTATAGCAGAGCTTGGGTTCAACCCCAGGCCTTCTCAGGCCCAGGTCTTGTCCTTCTCCCAGCTGCCAACCAGCTGACGCGAGCCCTTTGAAGGAGGCAGCCTGTGTGTGTGTGGAGGGGGTAGGTGGCTGATGTTTATCCCCATGATGAATGGAATTCCAGTTGGCAACTTGATCTTCAGCCGTTGCAACTTTGGGAAGACAGAGGGGGATCAAAAGAATATATTTTTCTAGTGAAAGACTCCTTTGGAAATCCAATACACCACCCTGTCAGCTTCAGGAGTCAGGAGAGGAGGGACGAAAAAGATCTGTTGTGAGCGAGCCTGCCGTTGACAAGGTGATCTACATGTGTGCAAGCTGTGCCGTCTCTCCACGCGCCAACCGGAATCCAAATGGGTGCCGGAGACACCCACACGTGACGGTGTGGAGCGAGCATGGCAGCTCTGGCTCTCGAGCCAAGCCCTGGAGCCGAAACCCCGGATGCCAGCTTGACCATATGATATCGGGGTAACCTGGCCGGGCAGAGGCCGAAACACCCGCCATCTCGGTTTCCGGTTCCGTAGAGTGGTGGTGGTGGGACTTAGTTCATCAGCCTGTCGGGGCGGGGGGGTAGACGGAGATCCGGGATGCAGACTGTTTAGCATGGGACCGGGCAAGTGTACTGTGAACCTGCCATGATGCCAGCTTTTGTTAAACGCTCTGTACTTTCTTTTCCCAAGTCCCAAATTGATAGAGCTGGATGTACGGGGCATCCTTGTCCTGGGGTGGCATTTGCTTTGCTGTTTGGCACTCCCAGGCATGGCCCCTGAGCAGAGGTGGGGTGAGGGTGGAGACTGCACCTGGACTCCCAGGCAGCCCCTTCCTCTTGCAACCTGGTTCTTAGCTCATAAAACGCAAAGGGAGGCAAACCCCTTTATTTCTCCGATCCCTGGTCTTGCCATGAGCTAAGCTCTTGTGGGTCAGGAGCTGTGTGGATACCAGGGCTATGGAAGGTGCCCGAGACCCAGGCATTAAGCTCTGGACTCAGCTGAGGCAGAGGCTCCTTTTCCATCTGGGACACGCATGTGGGCAAACTGCTGGGAGCAGAGGGTGTATGGGGGATACTGGGGGTCGGGGGGCACCCGTCTGAGAGCAGGTCTATAGGTTCTGGTGGGGGTGGGGGGCTTCAGAGAGGAGGTGACATTGAACCGATCCTTTAAGGATGAGAAGGAGGCTCTGAGTTTTTAATTCAGTTTGACAAAGATGGGAAACATCCTGGGGAAATTGCATGGCCAGTGGCTTGGAGTCCGCAGGATCACGGCAGGCTCGGGGAGGGGGGCTCGGAGTTGTGTGTGTAGCTTGGTTAATGCGGCAGATGAGGAGGAAGCCGGGACAGGTGGCATTGAGCATGTGACGGGCTTGGCGTCTGTGCCTCACATGGACACTGCAGAAGAGGTGGCTAGCTAGGCCCCCTGGGGTCTGGAGGGGTGCCAGGGTGTGTGACGCTTAAGCCGGGAGCCGAAGGCCTGGCGATGTCTGCCCCGGGAGGGAAGAAGAGCAAGGAAAGGATCGCAGGGGTTGCAGGTGCCCCGGGGGACAGGGGAGGGGCGGCCGGCCTGTCCTGAGTGGAGGGGGAGGCTGGCAGGGGGGAGCAGCGGAGGATCACGTACGGGCAGAAGCTGGGGCCACACGGCTCGGTGCCTCGGCGGCCCGGGGCCACAAGGCTGCCGTGATGGGGATTCCTGCTCCGTGGGGAGCCCTTCCCCAGCGCCACGCTGCCCGAGCTCGGCCCATGGCCCCGAGCGGGTCCCCGCCGCATTTCGGTTTGGTTGACTGGCCCTTGACCGTGCGCTCTGTTTACCGGGGCGCGGAGGCCTCCAGACGTTGCTTAGATTTTTAAGTGCTGGCGGACAGCCCCCCTGCGCTGGGCCTAATGCAGATTTGTGGCTCGTTCCGCGGAATTCATTCTGCACTACAAGACTCTGATATTACCCAATGTTTATGGATGGCTGAGTCTAAAATATCCATTCTTAAGGCCACTGAAGGATGAAATTCCTTGTTACTTTCATAGATTCTCTTGTCTTATTTTTTTCCCCCTGTGGAGGAACATAAAGCATTTGTATTTTTAGCTCGAGCCCGGTCATTTTTCTAATCACACCTGCGTTAGGAGGAAGGGCATTTGGGGGAGCGGGGAGATGGGTGGTCTGTGAAGTCAGCTGCAGCCTGGAAGGGGTCCTCCTCAGCAACCCTCTCCTGGCCGGGAGCCGCGGTCGTCACATTTCGGCCACGTGGGGCAGCTGAGGCTGCAGCCCAGGACGCCGCGGCGGCTAGCACAGGTATCGACTCCCGTCAGGGCTCAGGATTCAAATATTAGGCAGAGGCTCCTGGCCAGTCCAGCCTAGAGGCCCGCCCAAGGAAGAAATCGGGTCCGGGCTGAAGCCTTGGGGCCTTGTCCCGCGCTCTCTCTCCATGTCGGCAAGTCTGTGTCCTCGAGGATTTTGTGAGCTGCCCCAATGCTTCGTGATTCTGGACTGAGCTGTTTTTAACTCCACCAAGGACACCTGTCCTGCATCCACCAGGACTCCCGGCTGCCCAGCAGGCCCTGCCTTCTTGTCTGCCACACAAGCCTTTCCTTTCTGCGCCCTGCCTTTGACCCAGCAGGGCACCTGCCGCACCTTCACGTGCCCAACGCAGCCAGAGCGCCTTCTGTCCTAACACCTTTGGGATCGCCTGTGTGAGGCACCGTCTGCCACCCCAAACACATGCTGAGTAAACACATGAATCGGCTTGGAAGCCTTTCCATGAGCAGCCCGGAGGCTCCGGCACCGTGTGGACCCGAGCCCGCCCGCCACGATCGGCACCCCTCGCTCACGTGTGCGTGCCTGTGCAGTGCAGGGCCTCACCTCCGTCCTCTCAGTAGTGCCTCCAGACGGTGGGGGCAACAGCAATGCACCTGCTGGGGTGGTGGGGTTTAGGACGATCGGCAGCAGGGTAGTGAGTTGCAGGCCCCACGCAGACCACGTGCAGGAGGGACAGCCCTGAGTGTGGCCTGGGAACAGCAGGAGCTGGAAAGTTCAGGCTCTTTGGAGCTGAGTGGTCACAGCTAGGTCACAGCTAGGTCACCTAGGTGCACCTGCTTTCGTCCTCTATTCCCCTGGTGGGGTGCTGAAGAGCACCCCGCGTGCCGGCTTGTGAAGCTTTGGAGGTGTCCTGGAGGGGCGGCCTCCTGCTCAGGGAGTCAGGCTACCTGCCCGCTTCCCGTGCCGCCCCCCCCAATCTAGACACCAGCCCGGCGTACCTGCCGATAGCTAGACCCTTGCAGCCCCCAGGCCTCCTGGGGTGGTGGGTGCTCGGGCGGGAGCCACATGGGCTGACTCCCTTGCCAGTGATGCAGGATTTCCGTCTGTCACTTAACCTCCCGAGGCTTCTGGCTGCTGCCTTCGAATGAGACTAATGCCCGTTGGGAGGACGACCTCCACAGGCCGACGTGCCAGGAGCGTGCAGCAGGTGCTCGGCGCTGCCGCTGCTCCCCTTCCTTTCCGTTGCAGAGCATCCCGGGACTCACCTGCTGCCCCCGTGGCTCCCGCCAGTGACTGGACCGACCCCTAGACTGTGTCGCACCGTCCGCTCGCTGCCGCGTGCTGAGGCCCACTTCACAGAGGAGGAGACAGAGGCTCAAAGCGGTGACACCACTGGCCCAGGGGCCCTAGCCAGTAAGCTGGCCGCCGTCGTGCTTGGCTATTTGGCCCCAGCGTGCCTGCTTCAGGAGCCCTCCCGCCCCACCTCCCATCCCGCACCTTCCAGCCTCTCCCTAGGCTGTGCTGCCGCTGGCGAGGGGCACCGGGAAGCTGAGTCCTAGGCAACCGCTGTAGGACAAGGGGGCTCGCTCTTGACCCCACTCCTGGCAGAAATCCTCCTCTCCCCAGGCTCGTGTTTAATTTGGTGGAATATACGCAGGCACCTGGGATGAAGGCCTGCCTGGGGCTCAGCGGGCACCTCCTGCCGGCAGGGGGGGTGCCGCTGGCCCTTCAGCCAAAGGGTGCAGTGTTCTTCCTAGGGAAATCTCAAGGTGTTCTGGATCAAAGTCTAGAAGACTCTGCCTTCAGAACAAGCTCTGAAGATGGGACTCTGGGTGGGGGCGCAGCTTCTATCCCCTGGCCACGAAGACAGGTGCCTTCCCACCTCTTCTCCCTTCGTTGTCCCACGGAGCCGGCGAGGGAGGCTTTAGAGATGCACAAGTGGCCGCTCCAGAGGGTTCCTGAGTTTGCTGTGATGGAGCAGGAGATGGAAAGTACAGGAGACGAGATGCAGGGTGCAGTCTGTCCCGACTCTGCTCGTCTGTGCGGTTGCAGCTGGGGGACTTCCAGCAGGCGCCCCGTGCACCCCGGGACTGAAGTCGTCGCTGGGGGCTGGGGCCAGCTGGCTGCCGAGGCGCTCACGAAGCAGAGCAAGCCGCCGACAAGCATGCCCAGCAGTGTGTCTGAGCACGCTGGACCCCTCTCTCACCGCCCTGGGCCGCGGGGGCTCTCGTCGTGCCCATTTTACAAAGAAGGAGCTCGAGGCCGGCATGGAGCGAGAAAGGCTAGTTGTGGAGGAATGGGTGGTGGAGCCCAGGTGAGGGGTCGGCACCGGGAGGGGTCCTGCCGGGTGTCCTGGCAGGTGGCTGGGCTGGGAAAATGCAGGAGGTGACTGCTGGCTGTGAGGTGGGGAATGGGGGTAGCCGAGGCAGGGGACTGGCTGGTGGGTGGGCTCGCTCTCCAGGGTGCCAGGTACCCAGGCCCCCACCCTGTGCGGCCTTTGGAAGAGGCCAAAGCTGTGTTCTCAGGACGGGCCCAGGTCAGGACCCACCTGCAGGAAGCGAAGCGTTGGGCCAGGCATGGACAAGGAGGGGAGTCGCCCCTTTGAGAGGCCGGCTCTGCTCTGGGGGCTGGGCTGAGCCTCCCCGTGGGGTCCCCCGGCCCAGCAGCGGGGAGGGGTGCTGGGGCTGCAGCGGGCAGCAGCCAGCGAGCCGCCCACCGTCTCTCTACTGAGAGTTCGATGTCCCCCCCTCCTGCAGAGCCGGGGGCTGCTGACTTCTTGATAAAAGCAGGCCTCACTTCACTGCGGGCACTGCAGGAGCTTAAGCACCATTAGAGCTTCTAGGAAAGAGCCCCGCGGGACAGGGGAGGAAGGGGAGGATGAGCGAGTCCTTCCCCTTCCCTTTCCCCTTCCCTTTCCCCGTGGATGACCGCTGCCGCTCAGACGTCCTGCTGCGAACAAGAAAGGCCCTGCCCGCCCTCCTCTCCGTAAAGGGCTCTGGATTTTCTTAGCACATTGTGGAATGACCGGGGGTCTCTGTCCTCAGGAGAAGAAACGCACCTGAAATAAAAGGATTGGGGGTTAAACGAGAAGGAGAGATACAGGGAC
This sequence comes from Canis lupus baileyi, assembly GCF_048164855.1. Lineage (NCBI taxonomy): Eukaryota > Metazoa > Chordata > Mammalia > Carnivora > Canidae > Canis > Canis lupus. The sequence goes on along the minus strand of NC_132840.1, from coordinate 5,492,181 downwards.
GGAGAATCAAAGTGAGTGCAGATAATTCTGGGGCCAGAGCGCGGCTGCGCGCACGGTGGATGCTCAGCACCGCGTCTTGCCATAGAATCCATTTCCGAGCCACGCAAGACATAGTCTCTCTGTCCTCGTATGCTACAAATAATTGCCCTGTGTCCCCCCTGCCACGATGGGCCGCAAGGGGGTTGGCGTCAGGTGAGCTGGGGTCTGCGTGAGGGGCTCTGTGGAAGAGGTGGCGCAGGGCCCGGTCTGCTTCTCCTTCCTCCGGGACATGCACGCCCCCTTGCTTGCTCTGGCTCCCATCTGTCACCACGCTAGGATTTTTCTCCTCTAACCTGACCACCCTTCCACTTCTTGGGTCTTGAATCGATCCCCCACTCCCCTCTCTCTGAGAATCACTCCCGGCACAACCTACAAAAGTGCTCAACCACAACAACCACCCTGCTACCTCCTAGCCTTGGATCCACCGGCTTCCCTTTGCGGCTCCTCGGATGCCTCCTTCGCTTCTTGGTCAGGGGCTGTAGAAGAACCATCCACAATGACCTGTCCCACTGCATTCCAATTTATCCAGGTGCCACTGTCGCTCTGACTACCCCAACTCTATAGGAAGGGTTTTCCAAAAATACGAGGGACCTCCTAAGTGCCGCATCCTAATGACCCCTTAGTTCTCATCCTACTTGACAGAGTAAGATTCTGTTGACCGTTACTCTCTGTTGCAGGCCTCTTCCTCCTTTAAACATGGTCTCCCCTCTCTCTCTTCTGGTCCTTCTGCTTCTCTGCCCATCCCCTTGGGTATTGACGCTCTCCACGATTTCTTCCTCATTCCTCATTGCGCCATCTGGGTTCTGCTTGAGCAATCTCGTGACGCCTCATGCCTTCGTCCGCTGTCTGCCTCCCCGAGGACGACCCCAGAACCTTTCTCCCGAGCAACACATGGAACTTCACGTGTATGTGTGGCTGCAAAGAAGCGGGAGTAATGCTCTTGGTGAGCCAGGATTAGGGACTGTCAGGTTGGATGTTACAGGAGGATAGATTGATATGGGAATTAAATGAGTTGCTGTGAGTGTCGGCAAAACAATAGCCTTTTGATTCGGTTTAGAAAGGAAACAGAATTAAATTAGAACCTCGTGGCCATCTAGTTTTATTTGCCCACTTCCCAGCTTATCGTGGGAGCTTCATAAATGTCAGCTGAATCTATTGTTGATTAGTTAGTTATGCATATGGCTTTTCCCTCCCCCCGTCCTCCTAGATGCAGGGATGAGAGCACAGCTCTTATTGTCTTCAGATTTTGAAAAAGGTCGATGAGCAAAATATTACTTATTAAATGACAAGCTGAATAAATGGATGAGATAATTAGCACAGAGGAATTGAGATCTTGGGATCTGTGAGTGTGTTCTGTTGGAAACTTAAAGCTAGTTTGGAAAAAAAAATCAGTTGAATAAAGAATCTCATTTGTTTCCAACAAAGTCAAGAACATAAGCTTGCAGCTTATTAGCACAAATGGTGGAATCTCGTGATTCCAAGGTTCGTGCGGGTAGAAGAACCAGGCTGAAAAGGCAAAAATCATTGGGGCGATGCCCCCGGGTTTAAAAAAAAATTCATGGTGGTAAAATACATATAAAATGTACTATCTTACCATTTTTCAATGTAAAGTTCAGTGGATTCATGACATTGAAGTGGTATAGCCATCTCTGGAAATCTTGCCAAGCTGAAATCATGTGCCCACTCAACACCTCCACACATTCCCTTCCTCCAGCCCCTGGTACCCAGTGCCCTGCCCTCTGTGTCTATGGATCGGACTCCCCTGGGCACTTCTTAGGAGTAGAATCCGGCAGTATTTGCCTTTTTATGATGGGCTTATGTCACTTAGCATGGGGCCCTCAAGGTTCATCTGTGCTGCAGCCAGTGTTGGGATCTCCTTCCTGTTCCAGCTGATTCGTAATCCGCGATCTGCGATTACCCGGTGCCCAGGAGTGAGCCAAGGAGCTTCAAGCCAGAACTGATTTGAGGCCTTCTTTTGTGTTCTCAATGTGGGTGCCACCTCCTAGAGGAGTTTTACAGGAGGGGAGCCTGCAGGTTTAAAAGTCACTTTCCCCCAAAACCCACACCCATCTTTATAGTCTGTATGTTCCTTGAGTTTATTTTCAATTCTTTCTCCCTTATGATTCAGTAAAGTCTTCTCTTTTCATTATGCTAAAGGGGAACAAACGAAGAGATGGATGCTAGGCTAGGTCGTGGGTTCGAAGCAGAGTGCCGTGCTGTGATGGGAAGCAAGTTCCGTTATCCCGAGGGAGAAATGGAGGAGTCGGAGCCCGGGGCCACAGGGTCCTGACAGGCCATCTGCCCACAGGTGTGACTCTGGTAGCTTCGGCCTGGTCTTCCTTGTAGGCTGGAGTCCCTGCCCAGCTCTCAGCTAGGGACACGCAGGTGGGAAGGGAGGCGCAGAGCACAGCTTCCCGTGGGCGCCCTGCCCCTCCCTAGATCCCAGCCATGCCTTTGATAGATTGCTGTTGGGAAGAGAATGTGTTGTGTCCCAATTTCTATTTTATGATGCCTCTTTGTTCTTACAGTGCTACTTTTCTACAAAGGAATATTTGTAGAAATGCTGGATGCCATAGGAAGCTTTGAAATGAGAAAAATGGGGATTCTGTAAGCCTCTTTGGAAACCAAGATTCTGCCCAAAAGTTAAATTTATTTTAAAAGTATCTAAACTGATTTTGCCTGTCACTGGTATAATCTCTCGTTTTTTCTCCTTCCTCCCTCCCTGCTTCCTCTTTTCCCCCTCCCCCTCCCTCCTCCTTCTCTCTCCCCCTTCCCCTCCCGCCTTGCCTTCCTCCCCTTCCCCCTTCCTCTCTCCCTCCTTCCTCCTCTCCACTCCCTCTTTGTAACTCATTTCCTCTGCCCCCCCTGACCCCCCAGCACATACTCACATATGTGCCATCTTGGGAAAGTGACTCTTGGCTCTTTTGTCCTTGTCCATTGAGAACATGACCTGTGCCTGCTGGCTGTCTGGAAACCTTTCAGGCTTGCCTCCCAGTAACCCCTGTGAGTAGCTGAATTACCATTTCTCACCCTAAACTCAAAGAGGGTTTGTTAACAAAGCCTAAGGTGCAGAAGAGGCCGAGCAAACCAGCTCAGAGGCAGGTAGAGCCGTGAGGACTGCGGCAGAAATATAAATGTGTATTTTTTTCCTCTGATGAAGGATTATAAAGGTTATCAAGTTATTTCCCTTCAAACAGAGAGCAGAAATACCAGGCACTACAGTTGTTGAAGGGAAGCTGACTAGAAGTTTAAAGCTGGTCAAGAGGTTTGGGAAAGGAAGCCATTCTTACCATACTCAAAGGGAAAAACAAGGTTTTTGGTTCAAACTCTGACCCTCCTATGGGGCCTGGTCAACTTGAGCAAATCAGTTACCATCTCTGGGCTTTAGCAGAAAGATGCTCCATTTGGTTTCAGGGAAGCCTGGATTTTTCAAGGAGCTATCCGTCTTTAGCTATGTACCTTAGGGATGCCATTTTGCCATTTCTCTCTCTCTCTTTCAATCTCTCTCTCTCTCTCTCTCTCTCTCCTCAAAGTGGAGATTATAAAGCCCCTTCCTTTGGGGAGACTTTGGAGAAAGCTCTTAGTTCCTCAAGATGGGTGAATATCATTCCCAGAAAATGCCCACAATGAGGATAATGATAACTAAGTGGTACTTGCTGAAAATCAGGGTGCCCTCCAAATGCTCTTCTTGCAGACTGCAATGGCTCTTATAAAAGGAGGCTTCTAGCAAAACCTAACTCTGTCTACGTATGGCTCCACATTTGGGCTTGGCTCCCTTTATCATAATGGACTGTGCCATTTTGAAACTCTAAACAAAACCTGTTCTGTTCTGATTTCTTCGAGAGAGTGTTTATTTACCCAGCATGTGTTGTTATATTTTCTTGTAGCGTACGTCCTTCTCCTGCATTTCAAGGTAGAAGAGCCATTACACCTAATGAGAGCTCCTTTCTAGCTGGTGTGCCACTTAGAATGTTCAAGAGTGTGTTCGAATTTTAACCTTTCAATGCATCTTTGTAATGGCATGTCACCCTTAAAAAATGAGATGTCAGCTTCCTGCTGAAAGGAATAGACACTGATTTTCAACCCGAAAACCACCACTCGTCCTTCTAGGAGCCTCATTTAGGTTGAGGATGTTATAAAATACCAAGAGATGGAAAGGCAGTATAAATGCTGCTTGTGGAAGATGTCCATTCTCATGGGATCTGTTTTGTGAATGAGGCAAACACTTAGTGGGGTGACACATTCTCATTTAAGCACTGCTCTAGGGTCCTGCATCACATTGTCTTGAAATGCCTTGCTAGCAATCCTATTTTTTAAGAGGCTTCAATATCACCTAAGTGAATTAATGTTGCCAGGAAAAGCATTTTAAGAATTGATGCATTAGAAATAATTGTCTTCTAGGTGCTCACAAACTTGATGGATTCCCTCTGCTATTTTATCCCCACTGCTATGGAAGTGGTCCTTCTAACTCTTCATCGTCATTTATCATCCTGGAACTTTGTCCTGTCCAAATGGAGGCTCTGAGTGCTCCTTAAACCTGCCAGGCTCTTCACCTGAATGGTGAGACCCTACTCATCGCCCAAGACCCAGTTCAGAAGTCCCATCTCTGAACTCTTCCCAGCTTCCCTCACTAGAGGTCCTTGTTTCCCTCCTTCCTCAGACATCTTCTGGTACTTTCTTTATCACTCGACAGTGGTGCTCCCCATACTGAATAGCAGTTAGCTGTTTGCTTGTCTATATGTCTCTTGGACTGTGAGCTCAGGGGTAGTGGGGGTGGGGTACATTTTATTCATTTTTTGTCAGCATCTGCCCACTAGTGTCCAGGATATATTTGATACTCATTCGAACTCTGATGGGGGAAAAATGAAAAAAAAAAAAAAAAAGAGTGGTGACCAAGAGATGCCAAAGCTGGTATAGGGCGAGAGGAGCCAGGGACAACTTTTGCTACAAAAATAAAGTAAGAAGGGGAATCTCCTCCTTTACAGTATGCTCCTACCCCTTCTCCAGGGGAAGAGATTACCTGCCCGAGGGCAGCCGTGATCCAGAGCTGGATCTGTCATTCAGCAAAGCACTACGTCTTCTTACTCGTGCAGGGCAGGTCTCTCTTTACAGCATGACCTCTGGGGCGTTGCCTTGAAGGAGGTGAGGGACACAGAGTAGTAGCTACTGAAGGACATGGTAAAGTAAATGAAGAGTAAGACAGGCTAGAAGTTGCCTCACTTTGTGCATGCAGCTCCCTTCATCCTCCGTAGCTGGGGCAGACTAAGTCCTAAAAATGTGGGTGGTTACCTGGGACAGGAAAAGAGCTGCCGGCCATGGAACCGTGTGGTAATGATAGTAACAGAGCTGACCTTGCGGGCTGCCTTTCCGGCCCCCACTGGCCTTCCTGTGGCTCACAGGCCCCACTCAGTACCCGTGGTTGTGTACTTCAGGAGTCCTGTAGGGATTATCCATGGTGATTGAAATCCTGCGTGGAGGTCCTACCCCTCTCCGAGACATAGGAGGACCAGTCTTCTGGTAGAGTGTCCTCGCTGTCAAAAAGAAACCCATGTAGGGTTGCCAGATTTGGCAAATATAAATACAGGACATCCAGTTTTATCTCAACTTCAGATAAATGACAGTTTTTTCTTATAAGTATGTTCCATGCAATATTTGGATACCAGGAAACATTTGTGAGGTATCTTCCTCCAAAATCATCCTCAGTCTCAAGATTGTTTGCCTGTGAAGTGTGTGATCTGGAGCAGAGTCACATACAGCCTATCCAGACTTCTAGGACTCAGATACTTTGGATAATGATGGATTCCTGTTCATGTTTTGGTTCCCCTTCAATCTTGAAGGGCTGTTTGGTCTTCAAGAACCATGGTTTGTTTTTTGAGGCTCTTGACCCGGCCTTCAGTAAAGTTGGCCATGTTAGTAGATGTCATAGATTTCTATTTTACCTGGAGGTGGGGCTGTGAGCAACTTTTTGAAGCTATGTAGAAACATTTGTAGAACATCTGGGATGGCAAGTTGGCTTAAATGGTGGTGAGTGGTCCGTTACTTATTCACTGCCTTGCCTAGAAGCATCTATAATATTCTATATTATATATAGATCTATCTATCTATCTATCTATCTATCTATCTATCTATCTATCTATCTATATAATAGTCTCATCTATAATATTATAACTGACATCACAGCCTTGTCATGAGAGTTAAAAAGAGGGGAAACATGCAAATCAGTGAAGCCACTCTGGAAGACAGTGTGGCAACTTTTTACAAAACTAAGCATACTCTTACCATATGATCCAACAACTGTATTTCTTGTTATTTACCCCAAGGAGTAAAAAAAACTTAAATCCACACAAAAACCTGCACACAGATGTTTATAGCCACTTTATTCATAACTGCCAAAACTTGGGAACAACCAAGACGTTCTTCAGTATATGAATGGATAAACAAACTGTAATAACATCCAGACAGCGGACTACTATTCGGTGCTAAAAAGAAATGAACTATGAAACCTTGAAAAGGCATGGATGAAGCTTAAATGCATGTTATTAAGTGAAAGAAGACAATCTGAAAAATCTACCTGCTGTATGACTCCGTTATATGACACCCTGGAAAAGGCAAAAGTAGGAACACACTGAAAAGATAAGTGGTTTCCATGGGTGAGGAAGGAGGAGATCAGAAGACAGAGCACAGAGGACTTTTAGGTCAATGGCACAACTCTGTATGATGCTATCAAGGTGGAGATATGTCATTATACATTTGGTCAAACCTATAGAATGTAAAACCATAAATAAACCCTAATGTAAACTATGGACTTTTGGTGATTATGATGTGTCACTGTTGATCCATTAATTCTAGCAAGTGGCCCACTGTGGTGGGGGATGTTGGTAGTGGAGGAGGTTAGGCATATAGGGAGCCAGGGGATATACAGAGAATCTTTGTACCTTCCTCTTAAATTTTCCATAAACCTTCTCTAAAAAACTGGTTTAGTTTTTAAAATAAGAGGTGAAGCGTAGAGTAATAAGCATAGTGACAGAACAGAGTAACTGTTTTCTGTGGTAGCTTTCTTCTCACTTGTCTGTTGGGGCAATGTCTCTGATGAGCTGTTCCAGTCTTCTCTCTGCCAGTCTTGCTATGTTGACCTCTCTGGGTTTCCATCAGACTAATGATACTAATGTTGTGAGGAAAGATTAACTGACTCAGAGCCAGGAGGCCTGGAACTTTGCCCAGCTTCCCACAGCTTATTAGATAATAAAGATTGGGGAAACAAATGAAATCCAGAGAATGCAGCTACTGAAATGAGTGATGATGATGATGGTGATGGTAATAAACACTTGCATAGTTTTCAGTAGCTCTGAGCCTTCGCAAGAGAGAAGATGGCCCAGGGGAGATCTTCACTTGACAGTGAGACATGAAGCTGCTTACCTCATTCAATCAGCAGACCTATTTGGAGCACCAGCATCATGCCAAATCCCGTGCTGGGCACAAAGCATCCAGATGTAAATAAGACTCAATGCTTGAGCTCAAGGAGTATCGGTCTGGTAGGGCAGGTGGTTGATAAATTCATAATGGTGATGCCATACATTAAGGGCTAACTAGATGGAATAAAGTGAGGTGTGGGACCCCAGATGAGAACAGTGTCAGTGAGGCTGGGTAGGAGGAGCTCAGACAGGGGGTCTCATGGTCCTGGCTTCCTACGTGTGATCAGACTGTGCTAGAGTAGAGCCAAGCAGATGAGAAGAGGAAAAAAGAGTGGAATTAGTTATCTTTAGAGTTTAGTAGGCCCCGTGGAATCTTTTATTTTACTCTGGCAATCTGACCAGACCGCTGATTCATTAGTCATACTTTGTTAAGGCAAAGGTAACTACCCTGGGTCAGGATTTGGGGCCTGTGTAGTTGTTAAGTCCTTGAACCATCTTTCTAACAGATCAAATCCAAAATTGGTAGATCCCACTAGCTTCCTAATAAAATTTATGGAAGAATTTGAGAAATATAATATATTTTGGAACCATATTTGCAAAATTAAGGTTTTAATAATTTAATAAAGTTTTAATAATTCAGCATACTTTGATTCAATCTCAAAAGTTAGTCAATACAAAATGGAGGCATGTTCACCATGTAAACCACACCAATTAGATTTAAATCCAGGGGCTCGCACATGGCATTAAGGAAAAAAAAAAAAAAGAGACAATACATTGTGTAGACTTGTCTCTTTTTTTGGGGGGGTGGGGTTCTTTTTTTCCAATTTATTAAGAAATAATTTATATATATCAGGGGTTAAGTTAAAATTTTTGTATTTTAATTGTTGACAAGTGGTTTATTTTTTTAATTTTTTTAAATAAATTTATTTTTTATTGGTGTTCAATTTGCCAACATACAGAATAACACCCAATGCTCATCCCGTCAAGTGCCCCCCTCAGTGCCCGTCACCCATTCACCCCCACCCCCCCGCCCTCTTCCCCTTCCATCACCCCTAGTTCGTTTCCCAGAGTTAGGAGTCTTTATGTTCTGTCTCCCTTTCTGATATTTCCCACACATTTCTTCTCCCTTCCCTTATATTCCCTTTCACTATTATTTAGATTCCCCAAATGAATGAGACCATACAATGTTTGTCCTTCTCCGATTGACTTACTTCACTCAGCATAATACCCTCCAGTTCCAACCACGTTGAAGCAAATGGTGGGTATTTGTCGTTTCTAATGGCTGAGGAATATCCCATGGTATACATAAACCACACCTTCTTTATCCATTATCTGTCGATGGACACCGAGGCTCCTTTCACAGTTTGGCTATTGTGGACATTGCTGCTCTAAACATTGGGGTGCAGGTGTCCCGGTGTTTCACTACATCTGTATCTTTGGGGTAAATCCCCAGCAGTGCAATTGCTGGGTCGTAGGGCAGGTCTATTTTTAACTCTTTGAGGAACCTCCACACAGTTTTCCAGAGTGGCTGCACCAGTTCACATTCCCACCAGCAGTGCAAGAGGGTTCCCCTTTCTCCACATCCTCTCCAAAATTTGTGGTTTCCCGTCTTGTTAATTTTCCCCATTCTCACTGGTGTGAGGTGGGATCTCATTGTGGTTTTGATTTGTATTTCCCTGATGGCGTCTCTATCACTTGTCGGTAGTTCATAGAGAAGGGAGTGTGTATTGCCTTAGGGTTCCCAACAAACGGGCAAGTGTGCAAAAAGCTCTACCCAAGAATCTCAAAGGGAGTTGGAAGAAGCTGTCCAAACATGAAAACTTTCCTAGGTGAGGAAAATGAGACAGTTTAAGGGACCATATTTAAAGAAATAAGGGCAAATGACAAGACTGATGCCTAATTCATGTACTAAAAGAATTAGGTAATTGTTTTCTTCAAGAATGACTCTTTCTTTTTGCTTAAAATTATACATACTTTCTGGAATAGAATATTCTGAAATTTTTCACCAAGAACAAAACATCTTAAATCTTATTTTTCTTAAGAAAATTACCTTTTACTGGTCTCATAACTCTGTAGGTTGATTGGACCAACTCAGCTGATCTCCTGAGCCTGCACGTACGTCTGTCATTAGCTGGTTTGTTGCCTGGTAACTGGCTGATGACCTAGGATGGCCTTACTCAAATGTCTTACAGTTGATGGACTGTCACCTGCAGGGCCTTGGTTATCTTTTCTGTGGCCTCTCATCCCCCAGCTGACCAGGTTGGGCTTCTTCACAAGGTGATAAGCAGATTTGGGTGGGACTGGGGGTGCTGGTACTAAGCCAGGAGTTTGACTTTGGATGTTTTAAGATAGAAATGTCTATTAGACCTCCAAGTACAGATACATAATTGGAGTTGAGAGTTCAGGGGCAAGGTCTGGGCTAAAGATAGATATTTAGAAGTTATCTGTAACGATACCACTTAAAGCCATGAGACTAGATGTGCTCAGCATGTGAGTGTGAGCAGAAAGGAAGTCTAAGGAATAAGTCCTGTGGCTCACTGCTGCTTAGATGTTGGGGAGGTGAGAAGAAACAGGTAAAGAAACAGAGAAGAAGCAGCCAATAACCTAGGAGGAAAACTGTGGAAGAGTGATCTCCAGAGGCTGAGTTGGGGGGAGGGAAGAATTGGAAGAGGAAGGAGTCAAGTGCTGCAAATAGATCAAGTAGAGGATTGGGAAGAACCACTGCATTTAGCAATGTGAAGGTCGTCAGTGACTTTGACAAGAACCAGTGGATGGTGGTGGTGAAAGCCTTCCTGGAGTGGTCTTAGGAGAAACAGGAAAGGAGGTGAAAGGCAATAGAGACAGCTCTCCCACCACCTGGCCAATAGTATACTTTGAATGTTTTCAAATATGCAGAAGGGTTGAAAGAGGTGTGTACAGTGGATGCCCGTATACCGCCCCCCAGCTTCATAATTAACCTGTTAATAGATCTGCCTCCTCACGTCTCTTCCTCTATCTAATCCGATGTCCATTTAGCAATCCTTTTTGGTATGTTAAAGGAATAGAGAAATGATGCAGAATTGGAGTGAGATGGGGGCAGAAAGTCTTTCTCTGTATGAATGATTGTACCCAAGGCAGCATATGTTCTCATGCTGGTGAGGATGATGACGCATCAAAGTCACAGTTGATGATGCTGGAGTTAATATTTGGAATAATGTCTTTGGGTAGGCAAAGGAGGAGGGGCTTTGGTGCATCAGTGGAAAAATGGCCATAGGTAGGCTCATCACAGTAATGAAAGGGTAAAAAAATACCGACAATCGGATACATGAGGATGACCTTTAATACCATGAGATCAGCACCTCCAGGGTTCGCTCTGGACCTGCCTTGTGTTTCCAGCTCTCCTGAGGATGTGCTGTGAAACTCTGGGAGAGTAGCATAACCAACCTCTCAGGTCTTCGGGGACCTCTGCTGCAAAATGAGCATAATTATGAATATCATACTTACCCTACAGGGAGCTTTGGAAATTATACACTGGGGATGTAGGTTTTGTTGTTATTTTTATTATCCACATTTAGCCAGGAGAACAGCTTTCCAGGCTGTTGCAACTCTGTCCCCTACTCTATGCAGCACCTTCTCCCTGTCTGGGGGCTTTCAGATGCTGAATGAACAGTTCAGGACTTCACAGACTTTGTTCCCCATTAAGGTCCCTTTGTGTTTAGCTGATAGGCCAACAGTAGGTGGGGGGACAAGGAGCTTAAGAGGTGTCTCAGAGGACTTGAATCCATTTCCACCTCAGAGTGCTGCCTTCATTACACCTAAGGAAAATGGTATTGGACAAACACTGTCCCTCCCTCCCTCCCTCCCTCCCTCTGTCTGCCCTTCTCTTTGTTTTGGGTCACTAGAGTGGAGTCTGAGGCCTGCAACTCACTGTTGACCATGTTTATTCTAGCAAATGTGGCATTTTTATTCCAAAGTTCCTTTGTTCTTCATCTTGGCACACACTCCTTCCTTGGAGTTATTTGTGTCTGCAAGGAAGATAGGTGGGTGACCTGTCACAAGGAACCACACAGCACAGAAAGCCTTGCTGCAAAAACAGACTAGATATATTTAGTACTGCTTAATTAGAATTAGCTATCTTGGATTCATTTTCCTTTCTTTATGGTGAAGTATTTTTTTTCTCAAAGATTTTATTTATTTATTTATTAGAGTGAGAGAGAGCAAGCGTGAGTGGGGGCGGGGAGGGGCAGAAGCAGAGGGAGAGGGAGAAGGAGACTCTCTGCTGAGCAGGGAGCTCAGAGAACCCAATGCAGGGCTCGATCCCAGGACTCGGACACCATGACCTGAGCTGAAGGCAGATACTTAACCGACTAAGCCACCCAGGTGCCCCTCTGGTGAAGTTTTAAATTAAAACCAAACACTCTGTACTTACTGTGATGGAGAACCTGAGGGCTCGAAATCAAGGTGAATTAGGTTGAAACCTGGGTTCTCTCACCTCAGGCAAGATAGTACGTCACTCAGACTCAGTTTCCCCATCTGTGATCTCAAGTTAATATTTTCTCATGAGTGTGCTGGGAAGGTTGGGTGAAATTGTGTTTGTGAAAAACCCCAGTCCAGTGCCTGGAAAATAACAAGGTTGATATTAGCACAATGGGTCAACGAGCACACCACCAGCAGGAATGAAAATAATTGAACAACTATAGTTGATATTGAGTGTGTGTTGTGTACCAGACTTGTTGGTCTGTGGGCTTCATCAGCTACATTAATCATCACAGAAAGAAAATATTGCACAGACACTGCTTTCTTTGGAAATTAACTCTTCTCAATAATTACATATGTATAATAGCCAATTAAATTTAGGTCTCCAACCTCTGTTTCAATAAAATCTGCATTTTATTCCATCTAATTTTAAAATTGTTGAATGACTTTCTAGTAAGTTCGAGAGATGAAATATAGGACACCTACTGCATTTTGAATTTCATATAAACAAAGAGAACTCTTTTAGTATTAGTATGTCCCATGTAATATTTGAGACAGACTTAGGCTTAAAAAAAAGGGGGTCATCTAAAATTCAAATTTAACTGGGAATCCTGAATTTTAATTTACTAAATCTTATAACCTTAGGCCCTAGGAAATGCAGTGTCTGATGTCTGTGTGTGTTCCAAAGGCAACAGAATCTTGACCATAAGGTTTGAACTATGTGAGTGTGGCAGAGGTGATGATGACCCGAGAGAGAGGCAGCCGCCTCTTCTCCCATTCCTTAATTCATCTCCTTCCCAGTCACCTTTTCCATTCTTCCTTAGCCTTCCACCAAATAATAATGTATTCTTAGTTGTTATTTATCCCAATAGATAGTTAGGAACGATCTCTATTCCATTCCTTCCTGAATCGCTCTAATAGAGTACCTGGCACATTAGGAGGTGGTCGATGAAATTTCATTGATTAAATGAAGAGTTGGTACTGACAGGACAATAATACAGGTTGTAATGATGAGTGACAGGCTTTATAGGCAGGGGGTCAAATGTCACTGACCACCTACTATGTTCAGACTCTGCTGGGCAGAAGGGTCCTGGGATGAATGAAACAGTTCCTGACCATCAAATGGGAAAAAGAACAATTGAGACTATGTTATTACTTAGCTGAGGGCTGAGGATGAGTGGAGGGGTTCTAGGGTTTTGTTGCTCTGTTCCTCAGTCTGCACATCCAGTAACGAGGTAATTCTGTCTACCCGAAGGATTATGTTGAGGGGAAAATGTATATCCATATCTACGCCTGTGTCTGTGCCTCTGTCTGTATCTGTATTGTTTGTGTGTGAGTGAAGCCAACTGGTAAACATGACATTTCCTAAATTAATACCAGTTTCCTTCCCTTTCTTCTCTGTTAGGAAACTATGCCAGTTGATGCTTTGTTTTTACTTTTTGCTGTTTTGTCAGCGGAAGGGCCATTCCTTGACCGGAAAGGAGGATAGGGGCCAGAACTATAACGCATGGATTTTTTTTTTTTTTTGAGGACTAAACCTTACAGGATGCATGTTTTTGATAGCTAAGGGACTTGATCACAGACTCAGATATTGCCACTACTACCTTGCATAGGGCCTCTGAAAATAGGGTGCTAATGATCTGACAAGATCCCCATCTTTTCCTTAGGAGTCTATAGAGTTTCAGACAGTTTAGGGGGAGAGTGGTGATAAGATGTTGCAGATGACTATTGTCTTTCGTGGGACACATGGTGTGTGAGTCTGGAGTCAATTAAAACCCTGAAACTGAATGTCAAGATTCAGGGAATTTGTACCAATATTAGACTTCCTGCTTCTTGGGAGGGTGATTTTGACGCTCTGAAGGATGGCTAGGGAGTTAATAATAACATCTTCAACACATTGCTTTTGTTATTTGGAGCTCATTGCTTTTTCAAGCAGTTTCAAAGTCATTCACCAGCTACATGTCTTCAGTATGAGACTAGGTATTAAATGCAAACCCTAGGGCAATATAACAGTTTAGCTGAGAATGTAAATACTCCAAGGTCACAGAATACCAAAAATGAAGACGTATTTATTTGTGCTCTCCCTGGTTCATATGCATCACGTGGCCCTAGGAGTGCTGGTTCCAGGAAGTGTATATAGTGTGGATGCATTAAGGTTGCTATGGGGACATTGTCTTTTTTGGTTTGTTAGGCTGTATTGAAGTCATTCACTTGTCTCAGAGGTTTGTATACTTATGACCAAGGCTGCTTTGACTTGAAGGGTGTGATTAGGACAGACTTCTTGCAAGACCACCAATGAGAATTTGGTCAGACATTCATCCTGAACTCTGATTTCCTTTCCATCTCTTGTTTTATCTGAGGATTTAAAAGTCTCAATTGTCCAGGCCTTTCATAAACTTCTGCAATCAAAACTAGATTTTTTTTTTAATTGGGCACTTTTGTTTTAAACCTACTCACTCCAGATAACAGCTCAGGTTAGCATAATTTTCCTACTTAATGAGAACACCTTTTAGGGCTCAGTTTGGTAGTATCTTAATAATTCCAGATAAAAGAAGTGGATATTAGAGAGGCAGTAGATATTAAAGATTGTTGAAAGAAGAAATAGCAGCACATGAGTTGAATGGCATAATGAACCCAGCAATAATTCAAACATAATAGAAGGTGATTTCATAAGATTGAAGAATCTAATAAGTTCTTAGAGCGAAAGATACTCTTAGATGTCAAGAAGAATAAATAAATGAAAAATTAAATCCATATGAGACACTATATGGTGAAATTTTAAATCATTAAAAGAAATTCCAAAAGCCTGTGGGGTGAGGTACTATGGGCTTGGGTGAACTGATTACCTATAAAGGCATGTGAATCAGGTTGACACCAGAATTCTCAGCAGCAGCAATGGGTGCAGCAGATAATGGAGCAATATTTTCAAATGTCAGGGAGACAATTAACTTTGAGTCTGGATAGCTATATTCAATAAGGTTTAATTCAAGTTTGAGGGTAAAATCCATAGATTTTCTGATACACAAAGATTCTGGAAAATGTGCCATATTCAGATCCCTTGAAAAGAATTATAAGCAAGGGGAAAATAAATCCAAGAAGAAGAAGTAGGATAAAAGAAACAATTGTGAGCAAATAAACCAGAAAAAAACCTATTGTGCTGTTTAAAAATTAATTTTCCAACAGAAATATTTCAGCTAATTTCCAATGCACTGTGCTTGGGCTGTAGAGAGGAGGCAGATGGAATTTAGAGCATGCTGAGATTCTTGTCTTGTTATGTGGAGAATATAGATGCTGATTATCTCTAAAATTGTTCAGAGTAACCCATGTTCAAGAATGTTTATCTAAAGCATAAGGTAACAATTCAAAAAATAGATCTAGAGTACAATCCTTCAAAGCACTAAATATTCAGGTCAGGGGAAACAGAGCAGAGGAACCTCAATCCACTAGACATCAGAGAAGGAACAAAGGATAAGGAGGTGACAAATACCAGAAACAGCGGCAAATAGAGAATGAATTAATTCCTTCATAGCATTGTGATTACTAATATACTTGGGCTTATTTATGTTCAAGTGTATTACTAATCACAATACGATGGATGAATTAATGTCACTTGTTAAAAGACAGTGATTCCAGACTGAGAGAGAAAACCCAATCATGCTCTCTGCCATTTGCCACAGGAACACTAAATCATAGTAAAAGAAAGCTGATGATGAAGGGATCTAGCATTCTCACGAGAGAGAATAGAGTGCATTTAGGGAAGGGACGGAGAGTAGGACCACACACAGATGATGGAGGGCTCTTCAGGGAATATGAGAAGCTTGGAATTTATCCTGAAGGGAAATGAGCAGTAATGTAAAGAATTTAGTGACTTAGTGACATTTACACTGGAGAAAGATTGCTATGGCAGCTGGGAAAGCCTGGGAGACAGCTCATGTGTGTGGGGGAGGTGCTTAGGAGATATGGAAGGTATTCATGCATGAGGTGTTGAGGAGCTGGACCATGTCGTACAGTGGAGATGGGGGAAGGATGGTGGGTAATAGTGATTTTAAGAAGATAGTCTCTATAAGACTTGGTGATGTGGGGGAGGGGAACTGCAAGATGGCACACGGTTTCTGAAGTGAATGGCTGGGTGGCATTCTACACCACTGTAGGAATCCGTAGAGAGGAAGATACAGGGAGCGGAGGGGTGATGAACTTGGGCTTGGGTGCATTGAGACATTTGGCGACAATCGCATCTCCGGATACAGATTTTGGTTGGATAGGCAAATCTCGGAGCTACTGTCTCATTGATGGAAGGGAGTCATCATGAATTCATAAATAGAGCTTGCACTATAGAACACCACTTGCCCATAAGAGGTAACATTCTTTAGCTCTATCATGTGAGAAGCTGAAACTGGCGTGAGTCCTAATTCACTCCTTTTACATTCAGTGGTGAGACTGAATGAAAATAATCACATCTTCCTAAATTCAATTAGGACCATTCAAAGCTCAACTAAGCAAGGATCAGTGTCTTCTCCATCCCTTGAGTCTGCACTCTCATGCCTCTGCAGGCATGAGGAAGGTGTAGGTGGGAACGGGAATGGCATCTGGCATTAAATGAAACACAAATAGCAAAATATATAGGAAAATTAAGAAACCCCTTGCTATTCACTGAAGTAAAGTAGGCCCTTGGGTTAAATGAATGCTAATTATTCTCATATCCAGTCATTAGTTGAATGTGATAATTGACTTCAGACATTACAAATGACAAGCCTTTTTTGGGCTTTCCCCAGTGAAGAACCCCAGTGCCACCCCACCTCCCACATATAAAATGAAGACACCCACAGTTGAAGTGGGTGAGTGTCACAGTGAGATGTGCTTGGAAATTTCCAAAATCGTCACTGGGATAGAACCCTAAAAGGTTGAGGAATATTTCTCTTTTACATTCCTTTGGTTTGTGATAGAGTTTCCTGGATTCCTCCTTTTCTTCATGCTTGAAAGAACTTCTGGGAAACGCCTATATTTGCATGGCTCACCAGATTCCAAATCCAGTTACTTCCCAGGGCAAACTGTGTTCCCAAATGTATGGAAGGGAGGTCTGGATGGAACCTAGTGATTCTGTTTTCAGTCTTTGAAATTCACTACACTTTTCTAAAGCTTTAAATTGCTCTTTGGAAAGACCTTCCTAAGGAGGTGATTTTTGACTTATAACTTGAAGGAGGAGAGCATCTTCCAAGAGTGAAATGGCATTAGGTTACTCTTCTTTCAGGAAGAACTGAGCTCACCCTTCCCTGTGCTTCCACTGTACTGTGCACACACTTCCATTATAATTCTGGGATCCTCATTGGATTTATTCAAACAAATGTTTGTATCCCTGACACCTAGCAAAGTGCATGGTATATAGTAGGACCTTGGTAGATTTTTATGGCCTAAAGGAATCAAAAGAATGCAGACAAAGTAGAAAAAATCAGCTTTTATCCAAACAATCAGACTGTAATATTATTCTTTATTCTGTAGTTTATGCTTTGGAAAATAAGATACAGTCCTGAAAGAACTCAGAACTTGGAATCTCCTGGATAGAGTTAAACAATCTATTCAAATAAGGAGCTGATGAGTATGGATGGAAGAATGGCTGTGGTTGGCAGCACGTCAAGGAAGTAGGAAGGGAAGAAGATCTGGTCAGAGGAGCAGTGACCCTAATTCTGTCTCTATTTTCATTGAGACCAAAGGTTTTCCCAATGGATTGCAACGTCTGCAGGTCTAGAGGGATGAGTCATCTTGAGAGCCTTTGCATGAGGAGTATGGATTCCTCAGGAGGATTTAAACCCCAAAGGAAGAGTGTTGAGCACATTAGTCTCCTTCAGGGTGAATGGGTTGGAGTCAGATGATAGGGCACTTCTAAGAGCAGCAGTGAGCTGGTCAGCTGATGTTGGGTCCTTTCTTTAGTCCAGGCGAGTAGGAAATCACAGCTTCGAAGAGAGATGTGGAGGGTCCAGGGCTCCTCTCTTCTGTGTAAGTCCCCTCCTCAACAACCCCTCTGTTGTCTGCAGTAACAAGAGGTGGGAGATGCTGATCCTGTCAACACTGGTGACTCGGGACTAGGCAAAGTGGTTGATGAGGAGAATGGGGCTAACATGTGTCGAGCTTTCATTCTGGGCAAGCTCCCACTCTAAACACCTGACATACGCAGGCCAGGACCAACATTTTATCCCCCAGGGAGAGAAGCATTAATACTATCCTCATGACAAGTGAGGAAACTGAGACTTACAGAGGTTCACTAGTGTGCTTGAGTAGAAGAAATGTCCCTTAGGAAGGGTGTATGAATCCCACTTCAAAATTTTATTTGAGCAATAATACTGGAAGCTCAGAGGATGAAGCTTTTTTCCTAATAACTCTTCAGACTAAGGGCTCTGAGGTGAGAACTGGGGGGCACGTTCAGGACCTGAGATGGGTAGGGGCAGGGCGACCCGCATAGCAGTGAGGCTAAGAACAAGAACTATCTGGATCAAATGGGCAGGTGCTCTGGAGAAACACTGAAGCCAGAGCCCAATAGCATAGCTGTGTTTATAAAACTCTTAAAAGGGTGTTTCTTGGAACCTGTAAAGTCTGCTGAAAGGTCCTAGAATGGAATGGATAATTTCATCGTGAGAACAAATAACACACTATTTATTTTTAATTTTTTGATTTTTTTCTTTTATTTATTCATGAGAGACACACAGAGAGAGCATAGACACAGGCAGAGGGAGAAGCAGGCTCCCCACAGGGAACCCAGTGTGGGACTTGATCTGAGGACCCTGTGAGCATGCCCTGAGCTGAAGGCAGACGCTCAAGCACCAAGCCACTGAGACACCCCAGTAAGGCACACTTTATTTGGGGGTGCTGCTTTGGATGTTTCAATAAGGCAGTTGTGCACTAGAGCAGGGGCTTTGGAGGCAGCAAGGAAAAGGGTGTTGTGTGAAGGATTAAAAAGTACTTTAATCAGGAAGAGTAAACCTTGTATCCCAAAATGACCCGTATTAGCTATCCAATACCTTGAATAAGCAACTATCCTTGCTGGACCTTTCTCTGCTCGTTTTTACAATGGGGGCCATGATACTGACATCATATGGTTTCAGGGAAAATTCTATGGGAGAACGCAGACAAAACGTACACAGTATTTGCTCCCTTCACGTCCTCCTCTCTCCTGGATGCAATCATCTTGGCTGACAGAGCATAAACAAGGAGCAGAGTGCATACTCCAGTGGAGCCAAGAGAACTCTTTTCAGGAACACAGGAGTGACACCTTCAGCTCCTCCCAGGACTATCTGGGAGGGAAAGGGCAAGATGCTGGGACTTGTGCAATTTTAACTTGCTGCACAAGCTGCAGAAATTCCTTTTTAAAGGGTTTCTGTGGACTTATTATCCTGCAGGTTAGCATGACCCTGGCACACCCAGGTTCTATTTAAATTGGAAAATAAAATACAAGGAACCATGTGAAATACTTACTTGTAAAACAGTTAGGCTCTCCCTTGACTGGGAAGGGATGCTGCACATCGAGATCAGTCCCCAGGAAAAAGGAGGGGATATCTGTTGGCCTTTTCCTGGGTCAGAGCCCAGCCTTGCTGAGTGCCTCACAGCTGCTGCCACAGGGAGAAGCAATTTGTCAACTTTATACCTTTCTGCTTTATGGTCTGGTGACTTAATAGGATTCGACCTTCCCTAGATTCCATTTCAGTTGGGTCAGACACTGCACTTTAAATTAAAACTTGGTCTCCGAGACAGGTGATGAGGAGCTGGTAAGGAGCACGTGACAAGAGGAGGGCGGTAGCTTCAGACACCCTCAGCTAGTGTGATCAATCCCTGTGCTCATGCTAGAAGCTGGTCTGAGCCCCACACCTCTCACAATGCCATGGCCATTCTGTTTTCACCCAGGCACTATGGAAGACCCCAGATTTCAATGAGTCTATCTGTCCACCTACCCATGAGGAGGAAGGCTTGATTTTCGTGTAGTGATAAAATGGAATTCAAAGATGCGAAGAGACCTTGTCACTGCAAAGGGTTCTTAAGATGACACTCTTTGCCTGTCCTAGAAGTACTCAGTATCACTATGCATCAGTCACCATGGCAGACACCGAAGGGGATGGAAGGAATCCAGCCATGCTCTCAAGGAGCTTGTAGTCTGAGTGAGAGAGAGTCAAGGGCATACCTGACTGTAGTGCAAGGCAGAATGTGATTGGAGAAAGGAGGGTGCTATAAAACAAGGTGAGAAAGAGAGCTTGGAGGTGTTGGAGGATAGGTGGGAATCCCAGAAGGCTTTATAATGGGGGTGCCATTTGAACTGGGCTTTTGAATAGAAGGAGTTGGGAAAACAGGCACTGGATTAGGGAAAATGCATGGGCATTTACCTTTGCATGGGCAAAGGTCTGGGGGTTTGGCTTCGCACCATGCGCAGGGAACAGAGCTGGTGCATTGCAGGAAGACCATGCCTCGCATTGCATATGTGGCCAACAGTGAAAACTAAGTAAGGTTCCTCAGAGATTCCTGTGGGCCATTATTCTAAACAATTTATAGTATAAAGTATCTATATATCTGGGCACTGATTTAGGTGGAAATAAATTATACTTATTATATCTTCACATCCCTATGAATTATTGCTATTATTTCCATTTTATGGATAATGAAACTGGTCAAAAGAACAACCTGTGTAAGTGACTCGTCTGATCACACAGCTGGCAAGGAACCTCTGTTGGCTCTTTGCTTTGACCCTGGCAGTTTGGCTCTAGAGTCTGAGCTTGCACCCTCTCTGTAATTTTGGTTCTTATGGAAGTTGGTTGTAGGAAGAACATTCAGCTTGTTCAACAGAGTGGGTTTCAAAGGGGAGAGGCAGTAAGGATCAGGGAAAGAATGGTTGGTAGCTCCCAGAACTGACGCTTTCCATGACTGGGGTCCACTGGGAACCAATTTCTGGGCATAGCTTGTGCAATGAGTAGTCACTCTGGAGGATGAGAGAGAGTGGGGACAGCCCCTGTTCCCACGTCAGCTCTACTCCTCTGGAGTCTCTACCATGAGCCTTTTTGGTCAAGTTAGTCTCTGAGACATGTGCTCTTTCCATGCATTTTCTCCTGCTCTTGTCATGTGGTTGAGACCTTTTGGCTTTTCTTTAAATGAAAGCATCAATGAGGTCCCCAGCCTGGGAGGAATCATCATAATGCATGAGTAAAGCAGGAAGGAGATGGCAGGGGACAAGTGTCCTATGGTGGATCTGGAGGCCTGTCATCTGCCCATTGTGTCCAGAGATCCATTATGTCCAGAGATGCATCCCAGGGGTTGATTCAAAAGGGCAGAAGGTCATTTTATTTTAGTTGTTTAGAATTCATTCCTGCTAGGGGGTTGGTGTCTACGTGTGACCACTCACTAGGTTTTCATCTCACCCAAGAGCTACTAAAAGCAAAGAATATGAGTTTCTGGTAAAAATGGGCTTGGTCAACTCTTGGGACTACCCTATAGAAATAAAATGAAAGGATTTCATTATAAAGGGTTACATTGCATGTATTAAAGATAAACACACACAAATAACTAGAATGCCATCATTCCATCAATGGGAGAAATGATTGAATAAATTGTGGTATTTTGGTGCATCTGCACTGTAGTACATCAGGAAGCTACTTAAGTGAATGAGAAAATCAGTATGCATTAATCTGGAGAAATGTCCAGGAAAACACTGTCAATGAACTAAGGAGAAGCTGCAGAATAATGTATATAATGTTCTGAATCTCTGTGTGTGTGTGTGTGTGTGTGTGTGTGAAAAGAAAGAAAAGGGAGATGAGAAAGAATAAGGAAGCCTTATCTATATATGTTTGTGTGTCTATTAGCACAGCACGAGAGGAAAAGAAGGATAAAAATGGTAGGAGTTGTTATCTTAAGGGAGTGGCTTAAAGGAAAATAAAATTTAAATTCTTTATAAGACTCTTATTTAACGTCATAAGAAATTATGCATTTATATAATTGATTCCCAGGAAACTTGGCATTGTTCAAGGATGAAATTGAAGAAGGAAACAAAAGTGTAGTTAAATTATGGGGTACATGAAATACCGGAATATAGACTTTGGGCTTCGCAGTACACACCAGAATTTGTAAAGGCAATTTCCATGTGACGTGAGTACCATAGAATATTGCTAAAACAGATTTTTGATAAAATAATTTTTGGGAAAAAATAATTTTTGGAATGTTGCCTAATACAGGACACCATGGAGCTTCGATACGTTTGCTTCTCTCCATCTTATCAATGGCACTGAGAAGTCCTGAAGTTATCATTTTTTTTCAAAGTATTAATCTAGTTTCCCAGGCGTATTTTTCAGAAAATCTTTTTGTGTTACATATAGCCTGTGGAACACTTAGTAAAACCCTTGAGAATAAAATATTTGATTTTATGTCAATGAGAAGCTTCCGGTGGTTTTGAGGCAGAACGATAAGCCCTGCGCTGATTTTTAGGGAGCTGTGTAACAAGAGGCTGATGCTTAGGAAGGGAGGGGTTGGGGGCAAAGAGAACCAGTGAGGAGGATGTCCCAGCAGTGCAGGGAAGAGGTGAGAGGGCTCTGAAAGGACAGAGCCGCGGAGGTAGGGAGCAAGGATGGCTGTAACTTAGAAGGATAATGTCACTAGGGGTTGACGGAAGAGAGTGCCGGGAAAGATGGAAGGAAAGGCTGCAAAGAGTTTGCATGTTCAGCTCCTAGGTATCTGGTGCTACCCTGAGATGAGGAATGCTAGAGAGGAGCAGGTGGGGAGGACAGGAGGAGAGGGGGATCACGAGTTGAATTTGAGGAGCTAGAAGCAATGTCCACTAAGCAGTCACATGTGTAAAACCCAACTGCAAAACACACCCCTTCTGAGACCACATGACATTGTCACCTGTCAGAAAGGAAGGTATCTGCCTTAAGGGACTACATTTTCATCTGACCATCCTTTTGAGTCTATAAAATGGGATTGAGGTTCCTTCTAGAGGAGATCAGTAGCAGAGTCTGCACCTCAGGGAAAAAAAAAAACAAAAAAACTGGATCTTATGAATTGAGCCTTTGACAGCACAAGGGAGGGAAAGTCTTGTCCTTTTCAGAGACTCATTCCCTTGGATTTCCGAGTGGGCAGGCATCAAGCCACGGGCTCCTGGGTGGTGTGGTTTCAAAAGCACCTCATGGAGCAAACCCGGTGCTAGAATGGAAATGCCATAAAAGTCCAGAGATAATGTCAAGTTCTCTAAGTTGGATGATCATCTGTGATTATTTCCCTTTTATCATCACTCGGGGTTTGTCCAGTCTGTGTGGGAGATCCCAGCTCCGAATCAGTTGTGCCACAAAGAATTAAGAGCAGCAGCAAGCTTACAAGGGAAACAGCACCTCCTGAGGCCAGGGTGGAGTTGGGAGCGGGAGAAGTCTCTTGAGGAAGGTGGTTATCAGGGGATGGGGTTCAGGCTGTGAGGTCCAGACTGTCTCCCCACGTGGGCATCTTCCTCTTTTCAGCCTTAAAAGAAGGTTTTCCATTCAAAGAGCCAGGGCCTGGTGGCGTTTGATGAAATAGTTCTATTCCTCGGGCCATTAACCATCTTTAGATCATAATCCATCAACATCTCTAGGTGATGAATAAAGAATCCTCGGGGGGCTCTCCTATCCTGTTCATAATATCCACGAAGATGCCCTTATCTCCCCTAATTCATGAGAGAAATGGTATGCATCTGGAGGACCGCTTGGTGACGTTTCAGGTTTTCCTTCAAACCCTGTATAGAATTATTCTGCGGCAGAAAGAAAGGCCACTGTCTCACCATTAACACAGAAAGGATCAAACCATCACATCTAAGGCATACCTCATACACTCTCAGTCTCTGCGTAAAGATAAAGACGTGGCCACACAGGATGGCAGGAAATCCCAGCAAGCACCTCTGCCAAGCTGTAGTCTGTCGGGAAGTGGCTTTGTTACAGAGCAAGATCAATGGGATTGATCTGAAGATGGGCTATCAGGTTGACAGTGGGCCCTGGGCTTAGGATCAGAAGAAACTGGCTGAGACATAGGGACTTCCCGGTAACTGAGTCCAAATCCAGTTAGGATCTGCCCAGAGCTTTTTATCTTTTTTTACCTCCTGTGAAAAACCTATTACGAATTACATAGTTTATTTGAAATGTATTGTCCTAAGTAACCCCTGGGAGCATCTCCTCCTTGGCTTTCAATATCAACAAGGAAACTATGTCTGAGAATGGGACCTGGTTTGGGTCTGAGATCACACAGTTTGTTTGTGGCAGAGGCAAGCATCCGGGCTTCCTGGGGAGTGTCACTCAGTCATGACGGAGTGTCTACCAAGTGCTGGGCACCCTGCTTTGTCCCAGAGAAACAAAGATGGGAATTAAGCGTTCTTTGCTGGAGGCATAGACCATGCACTGGAGGAGCCAAGTGTTTAACCTAGCCTCACATGATTGGGCAATCCATACACCAGAACATAGATCCCGTGAAGGAAGACATTTAGTTTCTTTGGTCCACTGCTGTGTCCCCAGGGCCTGACACAGTGCCTAGTACATCGTGGGTAATCCTCACATAATTACTGCGTGAGCGATGATGAGAGGCTTGTGTAAGAGGCCGTGTTCTTACCACATCTGAAAGTGATTCATTCTGCCAACAAAGTCACAGGGATTCAGAGAAAGCTTAAGAGAGGTTTGTTGGTGACATGGATTTTGGAGGATGAAGAAAAGTTCATAAGGAAACACAGGAGCAGACTCCAGGTAGAAATAACCGGCACCACCAGGAGTACGCATCCTGACTTCAGGCCCAGGGTATGGGATGGGGGTGTTCTTGGCTATGTGTAGGGTCGGAGCCCCCCTGTGGCTACACCCAGGACGGCAAGAACAGCACAGCTGTAGGGAGAGACCAGCAGCCTCAAAAGTCCCTTAGCTTTGCAAAGGAGACTTTATTTTTTGGCGGTGGGCAACCACGAGGAGGTGTCTTGCTATAATCAACCGCTTTTGACCTGTGGAGAAGGGTAAAAAAATAAAAATGCTCTCCGGTGGCGGAGATGTTTCTCCGACACTGCAAGTGTTCCAGATGAGCTCGTGGAGCAAGTGAGGACTAAAACGTCTCCTCGCACTCACGGCAGATGTAGTCTGCTCTGGTGCCTCTGGGCCAATCTGGTCCCTTGGAATCCAAACAGTCCCTACGTTCCCATCGTGTTTGCAGGAGGCTTAGCAAGCTCGCTCCCATTAAATGCCAGATTGCAGCGAAGGGCTGGGGGAGAGGTGTGACCTGTGGGTACAAATGATCTTTGCAGTAAGTGCAGGAAAAGAGTATGTTGCAGAATGGAAAGGGAGGCAAATACTCCTAAAAAGTTAAGTAGTTTGGGGGCACCTGGGTGGCTCAGTCAGTTGAGTGGCCAACTCTTCATTTCAGTTCCAGTCATAATCTCAGGGTCGTGGGATTGAGCCCCGTGTCGGGCTCCACACTCAGTGGGGAGTCTGCTTGGGAATCTCTCTCTCTCTTTGGCTGCCCCCCTCCCCCACCGCCCAAATAAATTTTTAAAAAGCGAAGTAGTTTTGTTTGGAGTAGCCTTGAATGGGGGCTGAGGGGACATCTGTTTTGGAGATAAGTAAGCTTGAACTTAAATTCATTTATCACTGAATACCTAGGTGATTGGGGGTTTTGCTTAATCTCTATGAGCCTGTTTTCACATCTGAAAATGTGGGTAATGGAATCGTCCTGTAGAGTCATAGTGAAAGTAAAATGAGATGCTAGTTAGTGGATTTTGCTCTGTGCCTCTCTTCTCTCCTTCCTCCCACGATGGATGGGGCTTGACCCTCAGGGGATGCAGAGAGTGAAAGCTGCTATTCCTGGCTCTTAAAGGAGCCGGTCTCCTCGGGCGGATGTAGT
Source organism: Canis lupus baileyi (assembly GCF_048164855.1). Classification (NCBI taxonomy): domain Eukaryota; kingdom Metazoa; phylum Chordata; class Mammalia; order Carnivora; family Canidae; genus Canis; species Canis lupus. Next base: position 5,466,418 of record NC_132840.1, on the reverse strand, counting down.
TGACTGCATCATGAAGTGGGTAATGATTTTAATAGATGTGCTGCGGAAGCGAGAGCGCGAGGTGGACAGTAGCCAAGGCGTGAATATGGTCTAGGTGCAGGGCCCTGGGTGCTCAGGAGAGGGGAGAGTCCAACCTTCCCACTACTGCATGGGGAGAGTGAGGCAGGGCCAGAGACCTCGGGGTCTGCAGGGGTGCTAAGACTTGACATTTGGAGGCTGAAAACACAACAAGAGGAGAGAACCTTTTGAGCAAATCATATTCAAGTCCGACTGCAGCGCAGGGTGTCTTGGAGGTGAGGCGGACTGGGGAAGAGAAGGGAATCCGTAGGCTGTGAAACTGCAGAGATGCTGGGAATCAGTTAGGACACCCTAGAGTCCTGAGATGAGGGATACAGAGTTTACTGAGGCTCAGAAAAATCCCAGCCAAGAAAGAAAAAAGAGGAAGGGAGACTCCTACTACCCCTTCTTTCCTGTTCTCCTCCTGTCTTGAGACTTGGCTCTCTTGGTACCTTTGGGTCAGCTTATCAACAGAAGATCCCTCCCTGTAGGATCGTCGGTGCTGGGTCTTCACTAGGTGAGGAGAGTGGACTGAGGAAGGCATCATTCTCCTCTCCATCACTTTCTTCTTCTAGACAATGGAAAGATCTCCCTTTTTTCCCTGCTGGGGACACACACACACACACACACACACACACACACACACAGAAATGCACACTCTCCTGGAACGGGTCACTGGGCCCCAGCATCAGCCTGCTGGGAGTGGGTGCGCTGCCATTCCCACCACACTTCCTGAAGCCAGTTTCTCTTGTGCCCCATTCCCGAGGTCTGGCCTGTGTTGTCGATCAGATTTTGCCTTCCAGAAGCCTGGGCCAGTTTCCCAGTGGAAAACCAGTGCTGACATTTAATTTAAAAGCTAAGATGCTACTTGGTAAAGTTTGCTAAGTTATATCTCAGCTCTTGTAGACCAAAGCTCCTTCCAACAAAGATGGGTGCCTGAGAAGCTGAAATACCTCTCTGACAGTTGTCCCCACGGAGGGGACATGTAAATAATGCGACACCATCTTTCCCGGAGGAAAGAATGCCAGGATGGAAATGACATTGGTCTTGTTACAGATGAGAAAAGCAAGCGTCAAATAAGGAGACAGACTCGTTTCTTCAGAACATACTTATTAAGTGCACTCAACGTGCACATTGGGGGCTCAAAGATGAAAGAGGCTCACGGCAGGAAGTGTGATCTTTCAGACACATTAATCAGATCGTGACACTTTGATAACCTCCCACTTTATTTCAAGCAACCTCCTTCATATGGTTAGTAAGGTCCTGTATGATCTGTCCTCTCCGTGTGGCATCATACTTCTTTGATGTTTTTTGTTCCTCTTGTCTACTCCGTTCTTCTAATAGGTGCAAACATGACAAGCCTTCTCTGGCCTCAGGCACTCCTCGTAGGCTGTTCTTTCTCTACTGACAACTCCTCTCCTCTGCTCTTCACACAGCTGATTGCTTTTTATCTTTCGGTTTCTAGTTAAAAATTTTACCTCCATGAAAGATCTTCCATGACCACTCTTGCTATTGCTCCTCTATCTACATCATATTCTTTGAACTTTTTTCTTTTATCAAAGTATAATTGACAAATAATGTTAAATGTCATCAAAGTACCTTGTTTGTTTCTTCTATAGGACTCAACATAATGTAAAATAATTCATTTATTTATCCGATACCTTCCGTGTGCATCAGGTTCTGAGCCCTATTGTGGTAGGCAGCATGTCTGTTTTTTTTTAATTGCTGTGTAGACCCTACATCTCACATGTGCCAGGCACAGTGAAGACGCTGAGTACGTATTTACTGAATGAAAGAATAGATGCATGTCTGCATGAAAAACTATGTGAGTGGGGCACAGAGGCCCCTACTGTCCTATGTGGTTCCTGGGGACCCCAGTGCTAAAGCCATTCCTGATAGTACATTATAACTCTGTGACAATGGTCCTCTAGCTGAGCAAAGCCCAGGGCACTCTGCCACTAACATAAGAGGGATTATTTCAGAAATTTCAGAAAGCTATTCATCAACAATTCAATTTGAGCTGTTTTGCAGGATGAAGAGTTTTCTAAGACTGTGGAGTGGGAATTTCAGGCAAAGAGAGTAAACATTATGCCAGATTGGATAACCAATGAATACTTGAAAGGCATAAGTATGTCCCATGCAATATGTGGGACATACTTATACTAAAATGTATTTGTGTTTATTTGAAATTCGTGTTTAACTGGGAGTCTGTATTTTATCTAGTAATTCTACATATCTGCTAGCATGGGCCAGTAAGAGCACAGCATGCTTGGGCTTATGGAAAGAGGAGAGGTACATGGAATTTGGGGTGTCTTAGGGAGCATGGATGTCAAGTGCTGAGGCTTGGGAGCATTGCCATGTGGAAGTACCTAAATGTTGGTCTGAGGAGCACAGCATTCCTTCTGTGAACAATTTGCTCATGAGTAACTAGACCAGAACGTGTCAAACCTCTGAGTACAAACCCTATGTTCTTCCGCCACAGAGAAAGAGTCTCACCTATATTAGAGTTGATCATAGACATTCCACAGCAGGAATGGGAATGTGCTTTGTGTTTGGTCTGAATGTGCTGCTATTTGTGTGCATAGATCCGGGCTCCAATTCTGTGTGAGCTGGGTAAGTGGCCTCCCCTCCATAGGCGTTGGCCATTCCACCACTAAAAAGAAGGGATTGACCAGACATCTTTAAGGCCCTTTTGAGTTTGAAAATCATTTAGCTTTTATTTTGAGAAACTATGAAACATTCTAGTAATGGGACATCTGGGTGGCCCAGTCAGTTAAGCATCCAAGTATTAATTTCAGGTCAGGTCATGATCTCAGGGTAGTGGGATTGAGCCCATGTTGGGCTCCTTGCTCTGAGTTGAGACTGTTTGTCTTTCTTCCTCTGCTTCTCCCCCTTCTCTCTGATCACTCTTTCCCTCTCCCTCTCTAAAAAAAAAAAAAATTAAATAAATAAATAAATAAATAAATAAATAAATAAATAAATAAAAAAAATAAATAAAATCTTTAAAAAATTGTTTAAACAAAACATTCTAGTAGTATCCAGAGAAGAAAGGAAAGGCAAAGACTTCTGTGTCTACTCTTAGTGGCTTTATCCTGTGTGATGTACTTCCTTCCTTAGGTGGTATCCCAGGATGGGTTCCCTAGAAGTGGAGCCTGAGACAGGGATGATTCTTATGCAACTGACTTATGGGAGGATTGTTATTAGGAAAAGGAGACTGGGAGAAGTAGAACAGGGTGAAATAAGCTAAGGAAGGATGTTTTCTCGCCTGGAGATTTGTTTTAGCCTGATCTCATGCGGAGCTCTGGAGAGTTGTCCCATCACAATGTAGGGGCCCCAATAAATCAGTCACTCATTGACTCTGTGCTGCTCCTGTGGGGGACACAGCATTAGAATAACATCTCAGCCCGCTCTGGTCAGACAAGGGCAATTCTCCAGAGAAAGTTGCAGCTGTGGGCTATTAGCAACCAGCATTCACAACTGGGGGATGGGTGCGATCTCTTGGAAAAAAGGATGCTGGCGGAACACTGAAGGAGTCTACGACAGGTAGGCAGTTCTCAGAGGGCTTGGGAAGAGATGTGTGATTTGACGTGTTAGTAAATACGAGCCCAAGTGTATAAGTACAAAGATTCTTTTTTTTTTTTTTAAGATTTTATTCATGAGAGACAGAGAGAAGCAGAGACATAGGGGAGCCTGATGTGGGACTCGATCCCAGGACCCCAGGATCATGACCTGAGTCAAAGGCAGATGCTCAACCACTGAGCTACCCAAGTGCCCCAAATACAAAGACTTTTAACATATTATGTAAACTATTACGGGGTACATCTTTATGTGACTCAGTTTCTGTTATTTGTGAAGTGGAAAAATTGGATTCCATTTTCTCTGTCATTGCTCTGATATGCATAGGCCCTGGAGTTCAAATGCCTTCGTTTAAACTCTAGCTCTTCCACTAATATGCCTGTATTTGTCCAAATGGATATTCCTTAGTTTTTAGTACTCAATGTTTATAAAAATTTATTATTTGCAAGATTATAATTTATAATTTACAATATAATTATAATTTACAATATTATTATTTACAAGAATATATATTCTGCTTGGTTGAGCTTCATCTGTATAATGGGAGCATGTATCCTGCGTGGTTACTACAAAGATTAATGGGAAAACGTGTATGATATCTAATATCGGTCATGCATACCTTTGTAAGACATTTAGAGTATGTTATCCTGGGGATTTTTTTTTAACAAGCTCCATTTTTCTAATTGAGAAATGAAAGAATATTTTCTTATTAAATGAAGCAGAGATACCTGCAGTCAGGCTGGGTTTTTTGCAGTGAAGCTCACAGTCTTGCCGGGGCTTATGAAATCCACCACAAGACAATCACCATTTTTCCAACCCTTGGGTTCTCTGTGCTTCTTCAGAGAGAGTCAAGGGAGGCTGAAGGGAACGGGACAGACCTGGATGGAACTCGTTCTCAGCATATTGCCTTAGGAAAACCACATGCAGATGGGCTTGTGCTGATTTGAGGAAACAGAAGGAAAATAATTCATGGTTTCAAAACTTGACATTTTTTAGCTTCCCACCAGATATGTCATGTGTACTATATTTGCTGCACTTCTTGGCCTGACTTTCCAAGCTCAAGATTCAGGAATTATACTTGACATTTCCTCCCAATATGGGCAGGAGAGGCAAAGAGGGAGGGCGCTGTGTGGGGTAGAGAGAGAATGTGGGCTTTGGAGATGTCCAGGCCAAGGTCCAGATACTGACTCTGGTTTTGAGTTACCATGTTACTTGCTCAGGTCTCCCTTCTCTGAGCCAGACACCCCTCATGTGTGAAATGGGGATAATCCCTAGTTCTCAGGGATGACACAAGGATTAAGGGGGAGTCAAGTCTATATAGTGTTCACATCAGGCTGTATTAGTAGGTCATTGTGTATCATGGTAGGAGGTCATAGTGTAGGTCATTGGGTATCATGATAAGGACTCGTTTGAATGGCTCTCATGGGGTTATCATCGCTAGGAAAACTGTTTACTCTTACAATAGTACACCAGTGTCTCGCTCTGAAGGGGGTACTTACCACAGTCCTATCTCCTCCCCTCTGTTAGCTCCTTCTCTTCCCATTAAGTTTTGTGAAGCAGTTTCACAGCTTTAGTCTCCATGTCTCATGAAGGGCCTTCCACGGAGAATCCCAATGTGCGAGAAGGCGATGGTCTCTGAAATGGCTGCACGGAAAGTGAATCTGACCTCTGTTAGCATGGACAGATCAATAGTTCTGACAGTGGTGAGGATGAGGACCCAGAAGGTGCAAGCTCTTGTCTATGAGTGACACTCCTGGGAGGATGACATATGTGACAGTAGTGGGAGCCAAAGTGGAGTGCTGGACAGAAATGGACTAATTACACTTTGTATATGACTGTGAGGCCTGTCCACAGAGCACCCACAGAGGCTGGTGGGGAAGGAGGGAAGGAGGTTTAGTTGGGACTAGGGCCTGGGGAGCCCTGCCCATGGTATGACTGGGTGCCAGTTGGGGGTCCCAGGTAGGGTATGGGGGAGGCCACCATGCTGACTATGGGGGAATTGGCTTCATCTAGACCAGCATCCACCCACAGGGTGGGCTCAGCATCATGGGAGTTGAGTCCACATCAACACGACACACATTGGTATTGGCACATCATATTTCCTTCTCCTTATGAGCTTGGACCAGCACAAGACCCAGGATATTGGGGTGCAGAGTACAGTCTTGCCATACTGGGAAAGAGGGGATTGACAAAGTTCAGTTTTGTCAGAACTCACCACTGGACTCCAGGCTCCCTAGTGGGAATGGAGTGTTCAACAAAAAAGGCATGCATCTGGGGGCACCCAGCAGGAGTAGAAGGGGGTTCACTCCTTGTACAGTGGGTGCTAGCTTACTTGCTCAAAGCCTTCCCAACAGAGGGAGGGGGCTGCATTCCCTTTTCTCCCATCATTGCCTATCTCTCCTCACACCATCTTCCCTGTACCCCAAAGGGAAAGATCTGGCCTTCGTCCTGCTGGGATGAACCACCCCCTTTCCCCAGCCCTCCTCAGCACCCCACCTCCTTCTCAGTCTTCACATGTAACCCTGTCTGCATCTACCCCCGGGGATGTTGCCTGTGACCCGAAACTGTCAGCTCACTCTTTCACGCTCACTTAGAGCACAGCACAGATGTACTGGGCGAAGAACTTCCATTTAGGGCAGCATCAGTGTGCATTTTGTGGTCTGCGAGGGATAAGTGCACTCCTGCCTTTTACTGACTGGGATGGGGAGGGCTGTGGCTCTCTCCTAGCCCGAAGGGGCGCTGCAGGTGGCGGGCTCCTCCTGTCGAGCACCCTCTCTTGGCCATCCCTCCATGCCCCTACCCCACACCCACCAGACGCTGAGAGCTCGGCTGGAGGCTGATGCTGCGGAGAAGTCTCTTGGTCCATGTGCCTCCCCAAACTGTTCTAAGCCTTTTAGCTCCTTTAAGATTGGAAAAAAAAAAATACCCCCCCCCCCCAGAAAGTTCCTCTTGAAACTCCACCGTGTGCCCATGTCTCTCATTCTTTCCTGAGTCCATGTGGCTCTGCTGGGGGCTCTGGCCCTCCCTGACCCGCTGCTCAGGGTACATGCTGTGTGTAGGGCAGCGTGGTGGGGTCGCATTGCATCAGGATACTGGAAGTGGCCCCCCATTTGTCTCCTGAGGGACTCTGTCCCCTACGTCCCCACGCCTCATTGCCTTCTCTAGCCGAGAAAATCCCCCTCTGAGACTGCCATGCCCTCTCCTGCTCCCGTACTGCCCTTCCCTCTGCATCCACATCCTTCCAGCCACAGTGCATGGCCCGAAGGTGTATCCCCACTCTACACTGTCCTGCGCTCCTGGCTACGCTGTGATGCTGTGTCCACTGCCCTTTCCTTGAGTAGCCCCTGCTCATTTTTCCCTACCAACCTCGGGTGTCACCTTTTGGGAAGAGTCTATCTGTACTCCACTTCATCTCTGTCCCTCTCAGTTTAGGGACCTCCCTGGGTCCTACAAAACATCTATATATGTCTTTATATAGTAAGATTTTGAGATGGGCCTCACAGAGCATGTTTGAGTCTGTTCAGACAACTTTAACACCACTTTTTTAGTACCACCGACTGGGTAGCTAATAAACAACTGAAATTTAATGCTCATAGGTGTGGAGGCTGAGAAGTGCAAGGTGCCAGCATGGTCACCTTCTGGTGAGGGTCCTCTTCCTGGTCCATAACCTGGGCCTTCTTGCTCTATCCTCACATGATGAAAGGGACTAGGGATTTCTCTGGTAACCCAATAATCCCATTCATGCAAGCTTCACCCTCATGACCTAACGACCTCCCCAAAACCCCACTTTCTCATACAATTACATTGGGCATTAGGATTTCAATAGAGGGATTTTATGAGGATATAAACAGTCTATAGCAGCCATTCTAGCATTCTAGCTTTGCTTGAGCTAAGTCCATAAACAGCTTCAGGACTCAGGTCTGCTGTCATCTCTGCTTCACAGATAAACTATCTCCTAGGTTGGGGTATGGCGTTGATTAGATGAGGCACACGAACGATGGATGGGCTTGACATGGTGCTCAACCCCCAGTAAGCTGTACCACCCACCTCCAGATAGTATTTTTAACATCTCATACAAGAGGTTGGTTTCTCTCTCTTTCAGGGAGGGGGCTCGTCTCCATCACCCCAGTGCCCAGTACAGGGTTTAATGGAAACAAAGTGCTCAAAACAAAGGACATGAATGAAGAAGGCTATTGTGAAGGAGAGGCATAAGGTCTCTATCACTATGGAAATTATAGTAATTGGTGGAAAGCAGTGAGACAAATAGGTTTATCTTTTTAAAAAATCTTTTTAATTACATAGTATTGCTCTGAAAGTAGCATAAGGATCTTCATCCTCGTCTGCTTCTTAAACAGATTGATTTACACTATCAATGTGAGTGCGTATGTGTTGGAGAGCTTTCCCTGGCTTCATAGCACCCGTCGAAAACCCTTGTCTTCCCATCATGCAACAGACAGAGGGACAGATCCCTGCGGGGTTTAGCCCAGGGTCAGCTGCTAAGGAAATGGGCGTCTGCTGTTCTCCTCCAAATGCCTGTAGTTTGGGAGTAAATGCTTGAACTGCTGCGGGGGTCCCAGGTGACTCAGACCTGGGGACTGATTATGGGTTTTGTCATATTTATAAATAATTAAAGAGCAACTTCCAATTGTGGGGACTTGCTTTGAAGCTATCACAGTGTGTTAGTGGTCAGGTAAGCTGTGTGTGTGTGAGTTTAAAAGGCAAGAGAAAAACCCACAACTAAGAAAATACAGTTGAGCAGTATATATAACATGCATGGCAGTTACAGCCCAAGAAACATCATTTACTGAGGATCTACCTTCCTGGCCCATATGTATATACACACAGCCTCATTTCTTTAGTAAGACCAGTCTGGAATGATCTGGAACATAAGGTGAATGGACAGGGGCTTGAGGAGCTTCTTAATTCTTAAGGTCATACATTTCCCAGGCATAGAATCATTCAGACTGGGGCTTCTGAGTAGGCGCCGAGCATGTGCCCACACGAGCAGTAAGTCTTTCTCTCTGAATCCCCAACTTTCATTTTTCTGTAAAATGAAATAAAAGGTGTTGGATTTGCCCACCTTATGGGGTTGTGATGGTTAAATTGGGCAATGCATGAACCAGAAACCACTCAGGATTCATAACAGTGCCCATTTGCAGAGTAAAGCTACTGAATATGCCAGTTGTCTTAGAATATGACTTCAGGTGACCCAAAGAAACAAAGCCAGCCTAAACTCGAAGGAACAAATGATCCCCAGTGCCATGATGTACAGAACCGAACAGCAGGTAGCATTTACAGCATTTACATGTGAAATCATAGTAATAGATAAGCCCTTTGTTGAGTGTATTTGAGTTTGCACAATTTTTGTTGTTGTTATTTTAAAGAGAGAAAAAGCGTGAGCAGGGAGTAGGGGCAGAGGGAGAAGGAGAAGCAGACTCCCTGCTGAGCGGGGAGCCTGACATGGGGCTCAGTCCTGGGAACCCAAGATCATGACCTGAGCCAAAGTCAGATGCTTCAATGACTGAGCCACCCGGGGACGGCCCAAATTTTTGGTTTCAGATAGTCATTGCTTACATTGGTAGGTAGGCAGACAGCTCTAACAGGAGGGAGGGAGCCAAATGGATAAGGGCTGGAGTGGAACTATTTCTCACCTTAAGTCTTCCTTTTGATCAAAGGTTTTTATATTTTGGAAAAGACATTTGAAGAACTTTGTGGTCAGAGTTGAGTTTGTAGTAAAATTCCAGCTTGGATAACATCTCGAGGCCTCTGTATGCATGCCCAAACCTGCCTGCATACGTGTGTGTGTGTGTGTGTGTGTGTGTGTGTGTGTTCTGTAAAATAAAAGAGTTGGTCCAGATTCACACGTATCCCAGCGTCAGCAGTTTCAGACCTACTCATGACATGGGGGCTTTGGCTGTGAAATTCTCAGTGCCTGCACCACTGTCAGGACGTGGCGAGTGGAGCAGACTTCATATATTTTAATTAAGGCAAGAAAGCAACTTCTTGATAGAATGGGTGGGTGCAAACATTTGGCAACTTCCTGCATGAGCGCAAATGAGAAGCGATTATATTAGGACTGTTATTGTTTTCCTCAAGAATGACTTCCTTTGTGTGGCAATAGGAAGCTTTCAGGAAATTACTCTTTCTGGCACTGCTGGTGTTAAGCCCCAGAATGAACCTGCGTTCAGTAATTTAAAGTAACTTTGTTGTCCAAGTTAATTAATTGAATTATTCTTGATATTTGACGATGAAATATAACATGGGAATAACATGACCCTTTTATTTAAAGAAGACCCTGGTCTACTCCATTTCATATTAGAGGCACCATCAATACCTGAAATGAAGGGTGAGCACACAGAGGGGTGGTGGGCCTCTTTGGGTCATTTTTCCTCTGCATAAAATAATCTAGACCAGTGCCTCTCAAATCTTAGTGTCCATTTGAATAATCTGAAGATTTTTTTAAGTTGCAGAACCTGGGGTGCCTGGATGGCTCAGTCAGTTAAGCATCTGCCTTCAGCTCAAGTTATGATCTTGTGGTCCTGGGATCGAGCCCCGCCTTGGGCTCCCTGCTTAGTGGAGAGCCTGCTTCTCCCTCTCCCTCTGCTTCTCCCCCTGCTTGTGCTGTCAGGTAAATTTTAAAAATCTTTAAAAAAAAAATCTTAAAAAAAATAAAATTAATCACAGAATATGAGCCAGTAGGTCCAGGATGAGATCCTACATTGCTAACTATCTCCCAGGTAAAACCTATGATGCTGCTTATCCCTGAATCCACATTCCATTCTCCGTGTGCCTGTGCCTATATTTTTATATGTAGAAGTGGGGAGAGAGAGGAAGGAAAGAAAGGAGAGGGAGAGACAGACAAAGAGGGCGAGAGCCGTGCTGCCATGGGATGCTAGGGCTCTGCAGAGCTATCCTGACCCATCAGCCGACACCCTCTGCCCTGGGCATTAAGATGGGGGGAGCTCTCAGGGTGGATGGAGCTTTCAACCACGGGGCGCTAAAATCAGAGGTAGGTCAGGGCACCGAAAGCATCGCTGCCTTAGGACATAGGAGCGTGAGAAGATTATAGCTGGCACTCACGGTGGCTAGACCTGAGTGCTAACTTCTGGACGCACCAGGAATCCAGAGGCATGACCCAGAAATAGACCCATGGACAGGTGCTCAGAAGCAGACACCACAAAAGGCAGGTACAGACCCTTCAAAATCTTCACACTCATGAAGCTTTTCAGAGCGGTACCAGGTATTCGAGTCTGTACTCTTGTCACCGAGTCACCTGGATGTGCCCTGGCTTCTTCTACATAGGTGGTCAACGTGGTCAGCCCGGGAGCTGGAGCGTGGGCATGGGAGGTGGTGGATCTTGCATACGCAAGAATCCTCATGGGTTGGATTGAAACAACCCTCATTCTTATACGTTGAGCTAACTTGTCTAGGTTCCAGGCGTAATCCCAGCTTCATGGCTGCCTTGCTGTCTCTTAGGCCATTAAAGGATTGCTCTAGATGCGTCTTTTTTCATCACTCACTTAAGGACAGCTGTTGACCAATGATACCCCTTTTGGGATCATAGAGAATAAAAAAGGAAAGGAAGTAGGGTCATGAAATATTCTTTGACATTGCAAATGTAAGTCACAAAGAACATCCAGATCAGGAAGGGGGATTCCCCTGACACAAGGCTGTGGGGCTCAGGCACTGCCAACTCCCTCATCAATTTTAGGGCTTGCACACTCGAGCTCTGGCTTCCCCACACTTTGGTAAGGCTATCTTGTTTATGGTCGTGCAGCCCTAGAGGCTCAGATGATTAAGCGTCCCTAATGAGCCTAATAGAAGACAATGGCATCTGTTATTTACCTCGGGGGATGTTAGGGGAGAAATGTGTGTGGGCTGGGGATCATTTCTGCAGCATTTAACTAGCGTTGGGGATGGAAGAGAGCAGAAGGTAGAGCATCGGTTAGGCCTGAGCGTATGGGAATATTTCCCAATCATACGTTGGACAGGCTGTGTTGTTCAGGCCAGGGTGGAAAAGACTGTAGCAGCTCACATAATGTGGGAGGGATGGGAGCCAGCATTTCTGGAGCACAGACTAGGAACTAACCCCCTTGACTTCACGGACTGCTTTCCCTAGTGGGCTGCATTGAACTCTATAAAGCCATTCTTGGGGCACCTGGGTGGCTCAGCGTTCACCTTTGGCCCAGATCATGATCCCGGGGTCCTGGGATCGAGTCCCACATGGGGCTCCCTGCATGGAGCCTGCTTCTCCCTCCACCTATGCCTCTGTCTCTCTCTCTAGCTCTGTCTCATGAATAAATAAATGACATCTTTAAAAAAAATAAATAAAAAGCCATTCTTAAAAATTTCATTTTACACGAAGAAATGGGTGCTAAGTAACCTTAAGACTTACTTGTTCTTTCCAAGCTGGAAAGTGCTGGATCTCTCAAATCTAGACCCAATTGAACCCACAGTCAAGAGTTTCCCACTTTGCATACTTTTAAAAATGCTGTCATTATAATATTAAGGCAAATCATTACATATAAAACTTATACAAACATGTTTTCTCTACGTAGGTATTAATTTTAGCCCTGTGTTTTCTAGAAGGGAAGTCAAGGAGGGAAATGAGAAGTGAAAATATTTTACAGACTTAATGAAGCACAGAAACTCCAAGACAAGGTGTTTAAATTTGTCTGGTATTATCATCGTCAGATTTAACGCATCTAGCTCTTCCAAAAACAAAACAAAACAAAAAAAAACCCAAAAAACAAAAAACAAAAAAAACCCCAAACAAATCAATACAATTATATGGTCCCTTTATATACATACAGACCCTCTTACTCCAGCACCAATCCTCCTCGAAGGTCTACCTGGAACTCTTCCTCTTCCAGGGAGTCTTCATGGATTGCTCCAGACTCTGGAGCATCTCCCAATCATGCACCACATAGTTTTTCCCAGTTTCATTGAGATGTTGCTGACCTACAGCACTGGATGTGCTCAGTGTGTACAGCATAAAGGCTTGACTTTCATATATTGTGAAATAATTACCACAATGAGTTTAGTTAACATCTATCCCCTCATACAGATATATATATAAAAAGTTTCTTCCTTGTGATGAGAACTTTTAGGATACACTCTCAGCAACTTTAAAATACAACCTACAGCAGTGTTAACCATAGTAATCATGTCACACACTGCCTCCTCATCTTATAAATGGCAGTTTGTACCTTTTAACCACCTGCATCCAATTCCCACCCCCTTCCTTTCTGGAAACCACAAATCTGATCTCTTGTTCTATGAATTGTAAGGTTCCATATGTCATATCATATGGAGTTTTCTTTCTCTGACTTATTTCACTTGGCATAATACCCTCAAGTTCCATCTATGTTGTTGCAAATAGCAGGATTTCCTTACTTTTTAATGGGGAGTAGTATGCATATTTATCTGTTCATCCGTTGGTGGACATTTGGGTCCCCTCTCCCCCATGTCTTGGCTGTCGTATAGCTGCAATGAGCATGGGAATTGCAGATAGATCTTTGATATAGTGCTTTTATTTCCTTTGGATATATATCTGGAAGTGGGATTGCTGGGCTAATGGTAATTCTATTTTTAATTTTGTGAAGAACATCCATACTCTGGCCCGTTGTGGCTGGACCAATTTACATTCCCACCAAAGGTGCAAAATTGTTCCTCTCACTCCACAGCCTTGTCAGCATTGTTAGCTCTTGTCTTTTAGGTAGCCATTCTAACAGGTAAGAGGTGATACCTCCTTGTGCTTTAATATATTTTCCTAATGATTCCTTTGTGAGATTGAGCACCTTTTCACGTATCTCTTGGCCATCTGAAGATTTTCTTTGGAAAAAAATGCCCATTAAGGTACTTGGCCCAGTTTTTAATTGGGTTGGGTTTATTTTATTTTATTTTATTTTATTTTATTTTATTTTATTTATTTTATTTTAATTTAATTATTTTATTTTTTTATTTTATTTTATTTTATTTTATTTTATTTTATTTTATTTTATTTTATTTTATTTTATTATTTTATTATTTTTTTGCTATTGACCTGTAGGAGTTCTTGAAATATTTTGGACACTAACTCTTCATCAGATGCATAATTTGCAAATACTCTCTTCCATTCTCTAAATTATCTTTTCATATTGTCGATTATTTTGCTGTGCAGAAGCTTTTAAGTTTGATATAGTCCAACTTGTTTGTGTTTGAATATCCAAGAAGATCATTGTTTGGATTCATCCCAAGGAGCTTTTCCCTTTTTTTCCTCCAGGAGTTTTATGGTTTCAGGCCTTACATTTAAGTCTTTAACCCATTTTAAGTTATTTTTGTAAGTGGTAGAAGAAAGAGGTCTAGTTTCTTTTCACAAGTGAATGGCCAATTTTCCCAGAACCATTTATTGAAAAAAAAAACTATCTTTTCTCCATTGAGTATTCCTGGCTCACTCATCAGTAGTAGTTAACCATATATATGTGGGTTTATTTCTGGGTTCTCAATTTTGTTGCATTATTCTATGTGTCTGTCTTTATTCCAGTACCATACTGTTTTGATTATATAGATTGATAATACAGCTTAAAATAAAATATGATACCCCTGATTTTGTTCTTTTTTAGGATTGGTTTGACTATTCATTGTCCTTTGTTTTTCCAACTATTTTAGGACTGTTTTTTCTACTTTTGTATATAATGTCATTGGGACATTGATAGAGGGATGCCTGGGTGGCTCAGCGGTTAAATGCTTGCCTTTGGCCCAGGGCGTGACCCCGAAGTTCCAGGATTGAGCCCCACATCAGGCTCCCTGCATGGAGCCTGCTTCTCCCTCTGCCTGTGTCTCTGCCTTTCTCTCTGTGTCTCTCATGAATAAATAAATAAAATATTTTTAAAAATCTTTAAAAAAAAGGAATATTGATGGGGTGACATTGACTACATAGAGGGCTTTGCGTAGTGAGGACATTTTAACAATGTTAATTTTTCTAATCCATGAACGCACAATAACTATTTATTTGTGTTGTCTTCAATTTCTTACATTAATGTCTTGTAGTTTTCAGTGTGAGATCTTTTACTTCTGTAGTATTTTATTATTTTTGATGCTATTATAATTGAGAATATTTCATTTACTTTTTAGATAATTTGTTGTTAGGATATAGAAACACTACTGATTTTTGTATGTTAATTTTGTATCTTGCAAACTTAACTGAATTTCTTGATTAAATCTTACAGTATTTTGGTGACTTCTTTAGCTATATATATATATGTGTGTGTGTGTGTGTGTGTGTGTGTGTATGTGTATCATCTGCAATTTTGTCTTTGTTCCCAATGTCAATGCCTTTCATTTCTTTTACTTCCTTGACAGTGGTGGAAGTGCCACCCAGAGCAATGTTGAAAAGGAGTAGTGAGATTGAACACTTTGTCTTGTTCCTCATCTTTGAGGAAAAGTTTTTAACCTTTCATTTTTGAGTATGATGTTAACTGTGGGCTTATCTAAGGTGGCCTTTATTATGTGGAATTACATTCTTTCCACACCTAATTTGTTGAGAGTTTTTATTGTGAAAGAATATTGTATTTTGTCAAATGCTTTTTCTGCATCTATTAAGGTGATAATATTTTTATGATTCATTGTATTAATGTGATATGTCACAATTACTTATGTGCGTATGTTGAACCATCCTTGCCTCCCAGAGATAAATCCCACTTGATCATGGTAAAGGATCCTATTATGTGCTGCTGAATTCACTCAGCTAGTATTTTATTGAGAATTTTCCATCTATTTTCATAAGAGATATTGGCCTGCAGTTTTCTTTTTTTTCCAAAGATTTTATTTATTTATTCATGAGAGACACAGAGAGAGAGGCAGAGACACAGGCAGAGGAAGAAGCAGGCTCCATGCAGGGAGCCTGATGTGGGACTTGATCCTGGGACTCCATCATGCCCTGAGCCAAAGGCAGATGCTCAACTGCTGATCCATCCAGGTGTCCTGGCCTGCAGTTTTCTTCTAGTACCTTTACTGGCTTTGATATGTAATATGAGTTAATTAAATAGGTTTTTTCCTATTTAATTTTTTAAAAAAGTAGGAAGTTCAGCATTAATTTTTTTTAATTTAAGTATAGTTGACATACAATATTAGTTTTGAGCGTACAACATAGTGGTTCTACATTTACATACACACATTATGAAATGATCACTGCAATAAGTCTAGCTACCATCTGTCAGCATACAAATTACAATGTCATTGACTATTCCCTGGGCTGTACTTTACATTCCCATGATTTATTTGTAACCGGAATTTTGTACCTCTTGATTTCTGTTACCTATTTTGCCCCTCCGTATGCTTCCTCACTGTCAAGCACCAGCTTATTCTTTGTATTTATGAGTTTATTTCTGTTTTGTTAATTTTTCTCATTTCTTAGAGTCCACATATAAGTGAAATTATATGGTATTTGTTTTTCTCTGCCTGACTTATTGCTCTTAGCCTAATACCCTCTAGGTCTGTCCATGTTGTTTCAAGTGGCAAAATTGCATTTTTTATGGCTGAGTAATATTCCATCATATATGTGTATGTGTGTACACACACACACACACACACACATATATATATATATATATATATATATATATATATCATAATGTTGCCATGAACATGGAGGTGCATATATCTTTTCAAATTAATGTTTTAATTTCCTTTGGATAAAAACCAGAAGTGGAATTGCTGGATCATAGAATATTTATATTATTATTTTTTTAAGAACCTCCATATTATTTTCCACAGTGACTGCACCTGTTTACATTCCCACCAACTACATGAGGGTTCCCTTCTCTCCACATCTTCACCAAAACTTGTTATTTCTTATATTTTTGCTACTGGCTATTCTGACTAGTGTAAGGTGACTTTTCATTGTAGTTTTGATTTGAAATTCCCTAATGGTTAGTAATGTTTAGCATCTTTTCAAGTGGCCATCTGTGTGTTTTGTGGAAAAATGTCTATTCAGGTCCTCTGCCCACTTTTTAATTGGATTGCTTTTGGTGTGTGTTTAATTGTATAAGTTCTCTATATATCGGGAATATTAACTTCTTACTGGATATATCATTTGCAAATACCTTTTTCCATTTAGTAGGTTGCCTTTTTGCTTTATTAATGATCTCCTTAGCTGTGTAAAAGCTGTTTAGTTTAATGTAATTCCATTGTTTATTTTGCTTTTGTCACCGTTGCCTGAGGAGAAGGATCCAAAATTTAATGCTAAGGCTGATGTCCAAAAGTTACTGCCTATGTTTTCTATGAACTGTATGGTTTCAGGTATCACTTTAAGTCTTTAATCCATTTTGAGTTTTTTGGTGTGTATAGTGTAAGAAAGTAGTCCAGTTTCATTCTTTTGCATGCAGCTGTCAAGTTTTCCCAACACCATTTATTGAAAAAACTATCTTCTTCCTATTGTGTACTCTCACCTCTGTTTTTTTTTTCGCCTCCTTTATCATAGATTAATTGAATATATAAATATGGGTTTATTTCAGGCTTTGTAGTTTTTTCCATTCATCTGTGTATCTGTTCTTATACAAGTGTTATGCTGTTTTGATTACTGTATATTTGTAGTATAGTTTGAAATCAGTGATCCATAATACCTCCAAATTTATTCTTCTTTCTCAAGATTGCTTTTGGTAGTATGGACATTTTAATAGTACAAATTCTTGAAATATTTAGCAATGTATATATTTCCATTATTTGTGTCATCTTTGATTTCTTTTACCAATGTCTTTTTTTTATAAATTTATTTTTTATTGGTGTTCAATTTGCCAACATATAGAATAACACCCAGTGCTCATCACGTCAAGTGCCCACCTCCCCTTCCACAACCCCTAGTTTACTTCCCAGAGTTAGGAGTCTTTCATGTTCTGTCTCCCTTTCTGATATTTCCCACTCATTTTTTTCTCCTTTCCCCTTTTACCAATGTCTTATAGGTTTCAGACTACAGGTCTTTCATCTCCTTGGTTAAATTTAATCCTAAGTATTTTACTCTCTTTGATGCAATTTTGTAAATGGGATTGCTTTCTTAATTTTTCTGAGAAATTTGTTTAGTTTATAGAAACACAACCAATTTCTGTATATTAATTTTGTGTCTTGTAGTTGTATGGAATTAATTTATTCTAATAGTTTTCTGGTGGACTCTTTAGGGTTTTCTCCATATAGTGTTATGTCATCTGCAAATAGTGACAGTTTTATTCTTTCTTACCAATTTAGAAACCTTTTATTTCTTTTTCTTGTCTGATTTTTGTGGCTAGAACTTCCAGTAATATGTGGAATAAAGATAGGGAGAATGGCATCCTTGTCTTGTTCCTTACCTTAGAGGAAAATTTTTCGGCTTTTCACAAGTATGTTAGCTATAGATTTGTCAAAATGGCTTTTATTATGTTGAAGGATGCTCTCTCTGCACCTACTTTGTTGAGAATTTTTTAAAAACATAAATGGATGTTTAATTTTGTTAAATGTTTTTCTGCATCTATTTGAGATTTTTATCCTTCATTTTGTTAATATCATATTGATTGATTTGTGGGTATTGAGCCATCCTTGCTCATCCCTGAATAAATCTCACTTGATCATGGTATAGGATACTTTTGATGTAGGGTTGAAACCAAAACATCTCTTTCTTTCTGATTGTTTTTATTGACCCCCCCTTTTTTTCTTGGTCTCACCAATTTTGTTATTTTTTCAAAGAACCAACTATTAGTTTCATTGATCTTTTCTATTGCTTTTTAGGTCTCTTTCATTTATTTCTGCTCTCATCTTTATTATTTCCTTCCTTCTACTAACATTGGACTTTTTCTCATCCATTTAGGTGCAATGTTAGATAGTTTGAGATTTTTCTTGTTTCTTGAGTTAGACATGTATTGCTATAAACTTCCCTCTTGGAGACCTTGCTGCTTCCCATTGATTTTGGAACCTTGTGGTTTTACTTTCATTTGTCTCAAGGTATTTTTTTAATTTCCTTTTAGATTTCTTTATTAACTCATGAGTTGTTTAGTAGCAGGTTGCTTAGCTTCCATATGTTCATGAGAGAGATGTAGCTGATCTACCTAATACATAGGTAAAAGAACATAGGTTTCTCCAGTTTTTTTTTTCTTGTAATTGGTTTCTAGTTTCATACTATTGTGGTCAGAAAAGATGTGTAATAAGATTTCAGTCTTCTTAAATTATTGAGACTTGTTTTGTGGCTTAATGTGTGATCTATCCTGAGAACATTCCCATGGGCACTTGTAAAGAATGTGTATGTTGCTGTTTGGGGATGGAATGTTTTATAAATATCTATTAAGTTCATTTGGTCTCTAATATGTCATTCCATGTCACTGTTTTCTTATTGATTTTTTTTTATTTGGGTGATCTAACCATTGATATAAATAGGGTGAGAAAGTCCCCTACTATTATTGTATTATTGTCAATTCCTCCTTTTATGTCCATTGATATTAGCTTCATATATTTAGGGGCTTTTATGTTGGGCAAATAGATACTTATTGTTAGGTTTTCTTGTTGGGTTGATCCCTTTATCATTATATAATGTTCTTCATTACAATTTTTGTATTAAGTCTATTTTGTCTGATTTAGGTATCGCCACCTCAGCTTTCTTTTTGTTTCCATTTATATAGAATAGCTTTTTCTGTCTTTAAGTTTTGGGCTGTATGCATCTTTGGTCTGAAGTCAGTCTTATATAGGCAGCCTATATATAGGTCTTTTTCCTTTCTTAACCATTCAGCCACCCTATGTCTTTTGATTGGAATATTTAGTCCATTGTGTTTTAAGTAATTATTAATAGGTATGAAATTATTGCCATTTTGTAAATTGTTTTCTGGTTGCTTTGGTAATTCTCTGTTCCTCTCTTCTCTTGTGATTTGATGACTTTTAGTGTTATGGTTGGATTTTGGTGCATCTATTATAGGTTTTTGGTTAGCGGTTATCATCAGGTTCATATATAACACCCTATTATAAAACAGTCTATTTTAAGTTAATGGCACTTAAATTAAAATACATTCTAAAAGCACTATATTTTTATTCCTTCTCCCCATGTTTTGTATTGTTCATGTCCTATTTTATATTTTTATGTTGTGTATCCCTTAACTAATTATTGCAAATATAGTTGATTTGTCTAAACTTTTGTCTTTTAGCCTCCATAGTTGCTTGACAAATGGCTGATCCAGTGCCTTTATTGTAGGTTTGCTTTTACCAGTGATATTTTTCTTTCATAATTTCTTTCTACTTGTGGCCTTCTCTTTTAAACTTAAAAGAAATGCTAATGGGACTTCTTTTAAGGTTGGATTACTGGTGGTAAACTTCCTTAACTTTTGATCAACTTGGAAACAACTTTTCTTTCCTTCAGTTCTGAAGGATAATTTTGCTGGGCAGAATTTTCTTGGCTATAGGATTTTTCCTGTTAGCACTTTAAATCTATTGTGCCACTCCTTCTGGCCTGCAAATTTCTGATTAGAAATCAGCTGATAGTCTCAAGGGGATTCCCAGGAGAAATGTGACTAGTTGCTTTCTTCTTGCTGATTTGAAAATTCTCCATCTTCAAATTTTGACCTTTTAATTGTTATATGTCTTGATGTGGACCTCTTTGGGGGCTCTCTACTTTCTGGACCTGAATGGCTGTTCCCTTTCCCAAGTTAGAGAATTTTTCAACTATTATTTCTTCAAACAAATTTTCTTCCCCTTTCTTAGTCTCTTTTACTTCCAGAATTCCTATAATATGAATGTTAGTATGTTCAGTGGTCCCAGAAGTCCCTTATATAGGGACTTATAGAAGTCTTTATTATATTCTTTTTTCTTTCTGTTGTTGTGTATGAGTAATCTCAACTACCATCTTCCAGATAGCTGATCCATTCTTCTGCATCCTCTAATCTGATTCCCCTAGCATATTTTTCATTTTATTTATTGTATTCTTCAGCTCTGATTTGTTCTTCTTTATATTTTCTATCTCTTTTTTGAAGTTGTCAGTGGGTTCATCCATTCTTCTCCTGAGTTTGGTGAGCATCTTTAGGACCATAACTTTGAACTTTTCATCAGATAGATTGCATATGTCCATTTCATTAGGCTCTTTTCTGAGGTTTTTGTCTTTTCTTTGTAACATATTCCTCTCTCTCCTCAGTTTGTCTGGCTCTCTGTGATTGTTTTTATGTATTAGGTAGATCAGCTACATCTCTCAGTCTTGGAAAAGTGGCTTTCAGCATGTCTGGTGGGGCAAGTTAGTACAATCGCCTCCCCACCCAGCCACCAGAACTGGGCACTCCAGGGCTGGTTCCTGTGTGGACACTCTTTTCGCTCTTTTTGCCCTTCTGAATGGATAATTTAATTGGCATGGTCAGGTCTGCTGTAGAAGATCTCTATTGAATTCTTCAGTTCATTCAATGTATTTTTCACCTCTAGGATTTTTATTTTTTTATGTTTTTAAATTTTTGTTGAACTTCTTGTTTTGTTCATCCATTGTTTGTGTAATTTTGTTTAGTTGTCTTCTGTGTTCTTGTAGTTCACTAAACTTCTTTAAGAGGATTATTCTGAATTCTTCGACAGTTCATAGTTATTCCATTTCTTTAGTTTCATCTGTTGGAGCTTTATTAGTTTCCCCAAGTGTGTCATATTTACATTTCTTTGTGATCCTTGGTTCCTTATGTTGGTATTTGCACATTAGAATAAGTGGTCTCCTCTTCCAGGCTCTACTGGACCACTTGACTTGATTTTCTGCATCTATAAGTTTGTAGCATCCTTAAGCAGGTGGCACTTTCTATCAAGGTACATTTAGGTGAGGCTTTGAATTAGTTTTTCTGCTTAGGGGGCCCTGCACAGGCTATAATCTGGAAAGGTTCTTGTTTGGAAGTCAAGTAAGGCAGACTTGTGTACCAGGTTCTCCACTCCCATGCTGCTGTGATTGGATTTGCAGGATAGACTGGAGAGATTCTCAGGAGCTCTGGTTAGGGTTCCTGGTCGTGTCAGTGTGGAGGCTATATTCCGCTTGGGCTGGTCTATCTATTCCCTGACATGGTCAGGCTGCAGACTAGGCTGCAGGGCCAGTAAGATCTTTTTGGGGAAATCATATCAGACAGACCTGCATACTCAGCTGCCTGGACAGACGGCCAGTCTTGGCTCCACAAATAAAAGGCTGCTGGTCATGTCCTCTGTTCAAGTACCATTGTAAGCAGGCTGCATTAGTTTTCCTGTGCAGGGAGATTCAGGGAGCCAAAGAACAGGTCCCAAGGCTGCTTAGATCCCCAAATAAGAGTCTTATCAGACAGACCCATGCATCAAACTTTCTGGCCAGATGGGATCACTAGTTTGTGATCAAAGCCACTGGCTGGGCTCTCTGAGTGCTGCTATACTAAGACATTTTCGAGGTGTCAGAAAAGCTTCCTGGTTGGGCAGGGCCAGGAGCTACACTCAGTATTGGTCTGAGCTATGAATGAGCTGCCTTTCTGGCGTGAGGAGACCACTCAGGAGCCAGCAAAGTTCTTCATCTGTAGTCCCAGATTAGGCTGGCCTGCCTACGGCCTCATTCCCTGGTCAAACTGTGCCACTGTCTTGGCTGTGCCAATGAGGGAGGCTTCTCTTTTTGGACTTCTACCTGGACACTGCAGGTGGGATTTCAGTTGTCCAAGATCTGAATGCTGGTTCCCTGAAAATTCCCTCATGATCTCCTTGAGGTGAGACCGATGTAGAAACTCCCCAAAAGAGATGCACAATGCTGGGGGAGTTCAATGTCTGTCATGGGCTCTCTTTCTGCACTGGAGGGCTATAGGCTTAGGGGAGCCCTCCCAGTGGGACACTCTGCCTGCCTGGGGTAAAGTAATATGTAACTACTTCTCTTACCCTTCTGTCTCCATGTCTGTGGTACAGAGGTGCTTCAGCCTCACCTTTATATTATAGAATTTTTTTGATGATGTCTTGTCATGAATAGTTTTCAGTTCTTGTGCCGGGGAGCAAAGTCAGGAACTACCTATGTCACCTTCCTGGTGATATCACTCTTACCCCACCATAACCTATGTGGCCATTTCTGCTGATTACATCTTCGTTCTTTCTTTCTGCCATTTCCATCCTGTATGGATGGCAGTAAAATCTTCTTATCCTTCATGTCTCCAATCACAAGGTTCAGGAAATATGGATGGCTCACCCATGTTGGAAAGTCCTGTTTTCTTTCTCCCTTGGAGACAAGGTGCTCAGTAAGCAAGTGTAACTTCACTAAGAACTTAGTTCATGCCTTGTTCACACTGTAGTTGTACTCTTCTAAAGAATGCTACAGGGGAGGCTTGATGAGTGAACAGTTTATGAAAGGAAAGACAACATTCCAAAAATCATTCAGCAGCTACATTGTGGATCTGGGAGATGAAGAAAACCTTGATTCCTGGGTCTTGGAGTTTATTAAACTCACCGTGGGTCAGAGCACTTGGGGATCTTTTACCTTCTGTCTAGAAACTCAGTTTCTTCTGCCCTGTATTGTGCTTCTAAAACCTTCATCCATCAGATCTTTACTCACAAGTGAGTCCTTTCCTTACCATTTACCTAAAATGGCATCTTCTAGTCACCCTGGATCTAATCACTGAGTATATATTTTTTCATAAAAACTTATCATAATCTATAATACTTGTTTCCATAAATAGTTTGCTTATTTATTGTCTGAACCTCTTCTAGAATTTAAGTTCCATGATGGCAAGGATTATCTCTTTGTTCACTGCAAAATCCCATGTACTTCAATAGATTCTTGGCAGAATAAATAAGTTGGGGAAGAGGGCTAAGTATGCTTTAGAGAGCAGTTGTCAAACTGTGGTTCCTGCATGGTGTCAGCATGCACTGGGATTACCAGCATTACATCGTTGTTGGAAATGCAAAGCCTTATCCTAGATTTTATGAACCAGGAACTCTGGGGGTAAGGCCTAGAACTCTGCTTTTTAACAGACTCTCCAGGTACTCATGATGCATGCTCAAACTTGAGAGACTCTGATTGAGCTGTACTTCTCAATCTTCAATATACATATGAGTCACCTGGGATATCTTATTAGAATGCAGATTCTTGTTCAGGAGGTGTGAGCTGGGGTCAGAGAGCCTACATTTTTAACAAACTCCAGGTGGTACACATGCTGCTGTCCACTAACTTGCTATGAATCTTTGCAGTCATCTAGGGAGCTATAAGATGTATAGATGCAGGTCCCGCCCTTCCACAGTCTGATTTAATTGGTCTGGAGTACAGCTGGATTGGGTCTTTTTAAAAGCTCCTCTGGCAATCCTAATGTTCAGTCAAGGCTGAGAATTGCTGTCTCCAAGGGCAGATGCAGCCTTA
This sequence comes from Canis lupus baileyi, assembly GCF_048164855.1. Taxonomy (NCBI): domain Eukaryota; kingdom Metazoa; phylum Chordata; class Mammalia; order Carnivora; family Canidae; genus Canis; species Canis lupus. Next base: position 5,442,492 of record NC_132840.1, on the reverse strand, counting down.
GAATGCCACTGTGTGTGGACAGGGGAGGCACTGCAGTTCCTGGTCAGAGAGCATGAATATAGTTTAGATATCATGAGACACAAGACCTGAGTATGCTGTGAGAACACTCAGAAAATGAAGTCTATAGGGAAAAAAACTCAAGAAAGCTATAAGCAGTAGGGGAAACCAACCCCTCAGCCCACTTTCTGACCTAGATTGGCAAACACATCCACTTGTGCATGAATTAGATGATGCTAACTCAATGCAGATCCAATGAGCACAATGATGATTTTGTCCTGAATGTGTCCTCACATTTCCTAAGGATGAAAAAATGTCCCACGGATTACATTAGCTGGCCAGGTTAATTAAAAATCACTCTAATAATTAGTTTTGTGTATTTAGTTTCTTTGTTATTAGCTCAGATGCTTTTCATAGATGGGACAAAATTTCCTAAATGAAACCTCTTCTGGCTTCTCTGTCCCTCCTCTGAACTTGTGTTCTAAAAAAAAAAAATGTATCATGCATTCAGGAGGTCTAGATTTAAAATAAATCATATTTTTAGCATATGCAGCCCCAGATGTGTTGGGTTACACCTTGAGATGAAGAGACATAAAAGTGGTGTTTTGTTTTGTCTTTTGTTCCTATTAACATGCCCATGGGGACTTCTTTAAGAGGTTGATATTTATTAGGATGTTTCAAGAACGCTGTCCAAAATGAACAAGGAGAAAATAAATATAAATACCTTAATAAGATTTTAAAAAGAGAAATGGGAAAGAAGTCTTCCTGAATGTAACAAACAAGACATTATGAAAGGGGTTGTAGAATCACCCACTCACACGTTCTGATGTTTCAGGTGGAGTTTTTCTCTGTTTTCTAGATTCTCCATCATTCCAGACTGCAGCAAGGGTCATGAGAATTGAACAGGAAAGCTCAGGGAGGCATAACCATACCCTTTTCCTAGGAATGATCCTCCACCCCAGTCAGGGGGCCAGCTAAGCCATGATTATATTAAAGGATACTGTCCACCTTGATTATAGTTGATTGTTTCCAAATGTAGATACCATGTAAAACTGGCCAATTATCTCTCCAAAACTTTAGAAAAATAAAATAAAGGGATACAGTGTCTCAGAGTCTTGTGGATAACAGCACTTAAATGGCATCAGTTTGGAGCAATGCTCTGCAATAGAGCCTTCCCAGGTGATGGGAATGTTCTATAGCTTGAACTATCCAATAGAGTAGCCAAATGTAGATACTGAGTATATGAAATGTGGCTAGAGTGACCGAGAATCTGAATTTTTAGTTTTACTTTATTTAAATTAGTAATTAAACTTAAAATTAAATACAGTGTCTATTGTTTTGACAGCATAGCTCTAGAGTCCAATTCTGTGGCTTTGGCCTCTAAGGAAATCTCCAGAACCTTTTTAGGTATCTCCTTTGCCAGGTTTGGGTTGTTCAAAACTGTTGCATCAATTTTATGAGCTACCCCCAGTGCTTTTTGATAAACCCCCAATTTATTTCAAGTTGCCATAGAAGCCATTAAAAGATTAATCAAAAGCTTAAATACTGTTCTTTTGTGAAGTGAGATGAGACCATCACATTAAGACCATACAGAGGTGGAGATTCTGGACCTCTTCTTATCCCTGGGTATTTCCCCCAAGTAGGAACTGATGGTGGACTAACTTGCTCATGCCCTTCTAATACTCTAAGCAAACTACATTATGTCATGGGGTGACTTGCATAGATTCCATTGGCAGTGTCTCAATTTTACGTTCGGGGACACAATCTGAGAGTAACCTTGAGCCACTTCTCCCCAACATGAACTTTGGTTCCCCCAGTCAAAAAGCCAAGGGGGGACTTGACAGTTGAAACCTTGCAACTATTATCACATAATAGCTCATACAGTTTTCCTAACAAGCTTGTGAGGTAGGTGTCCTTATGTCATTGTCATTGCCCTTGTCACCACCACCACCATGACATCATTGCTATTCCTTTGCATTTGGGGAGACCAAGGATCAGAGAGATGAAGCCAGTTGATTGAGATCCCACTGTTAATAAGCAGAGAAGGCGGAATTCACAACCAGGTCTTCTGACTCTGAATTCCACACTTAGTAGAGAAGAACATCTGTATCTGCTTTAAAATTTTATGGAGACAGATGAAATACCATATGTTTAATACTTTAGAGGAAAAAAATGTGAAGCAAATAAAGTTTGCATTTTAAGAGATGAGAAGGGCAAGAGTGTCATTCTTTTTTTGGATTTGGATTTTGAGGTGTGTTCTTGAAAGTTTTATGCTTGGGTAATACCTACAGTATGAAATTAGACTAAAAATTATGGGGAAATCTAGAGAGTATGCCTTAAATATAAGCCAGATTACTGTTCTATGTTTAATTATAGCCAATTCTTTTGGTATCTAACATGTTCTTTTGTTCTCACTAAATCCTTACCACAGGCCAATGTGGTTAATACTAAAATTTTTAGTTTTGATATAAGGTACGGAAAGGTTAAATGACTTACACAAGATGACAGGAAGTTGGCCAAACCAAAATATACACCTCAGACCTGCCTGACTATACAGCACACGTTCTAAGTTATTATTTCTGTATTTCCTCATTAATTATGAATCTTTAATAAAATGATTCATCTTGGTTTTACTGGTACTACATAGGTAGAAGGAGCCACCATCCACATTGGAGATACCATAGGACTTCTAGGGCATCAATGTGATGGGGTCAAAAACACTGGCATGAGAAACCCCAAGGTGATATGAGCCTCAATGATAGCAGCCTCTTCTAGATATTTCTTCTCCGATGTTAATAATGAAATTCCATGGCTTTTCCTTAACAGGCAGAAAATAACTGCCATCACACTCTTACTAGTTTATATGTGATTGAATGCATCTCCTTCATCGTGGCACTACATAACCAAATTCAGAACCAGAAAGAGTAGAACCTGTTGGGTGCATGAATGATTCTGGCTCCTAATATTGCTGACAGATAAGCACATAGACTGTTCTTCAGCCTTTGTCTTATCTCCTATAAAGCATCATTATATATTACTTATACAGAATGCAAGAGGAGGAATGTGAGGTTAACAAGTATTACATTTTCTCTCCTAAGGTTACAGTAACCTAATACAGGAATACTTGAGCAATGTGGCTGAGGAAGAGCCTGTATTTGGACCAAAATGAGATCCCCTCTAGAAGGCTCAATACATCAGGGGCTGTGTGGGGCACTGTGGAAATTTTTAGAACAGAAAAAACCAGTTAAGCATGTGAAACCCATGTTGAGGATGCATGTGAGGTACTTAGGTATTCAGGTCAAGAATGTGAAGTTGTTGCACTCAGCAACTGCCTATCTTGAAGATGGTTAGTCACCCACTATTGAATTTTCTAAGTTAATGATGACTTTATTGATAGTTCCGTGTTGGGGATTATTGATCTGGTTGTTGGGTCTCACTCATCTAACCTACCATATGATCTATAATCAGAGACTGTTGGACTAGAGAGTTTCTGTCAATAGTAAGAGCTGAGTTCACATGATTCCTTTGTTTACAACTCACTCCCAAGGAGAGGAAGTCACAGTTGTGGTGACCAGGAATGTGGAAGAACTCAGATAATGGCATACTGGCAAGAACTGGAGGGTGTTGTGATGATTACCTAGGGGAGATGCTGATGGGGAAGAAAATAATTATTTTTCAGGTTCAAAGAAATATTTTTCATATTCTTACAAGTTGATTATTCAATGATAACTAAAATGTTCAACTTGATACAAGATATAATTGGAGAAGGGTATTAAATGGACAGTTTACCTAGACTGAAATGATTTGAGGATAAGGAGCCATGTTTTTGCTATAATCTCCATCTGTGGCTTTATGCCAACCATATCACCCAATGTCAACAACTGTTTGCTGACATGAACTAAACAAAGTGACTACTAGGCAAGGGATTTTATAGGAATCAGAACTGTCTGAAAATTAGAGCTAAGAACTGACCCAGGATGCCCTTACATCACTAGATATTTATTATCAGAGTGTAGTCTCCTATCAGGTGATCTATCCATGGGAAAGATGCCTAGATAGGTAATTTCCTGAGTTGCCATAGTGATACTAATATTAGTAACTAAAGGACACATTATAGTATAAATCACTCATCCTATGTCATCATTGAAGCTGATTGTGTTATTGAAGTAGGTTTGGGATCTGAATGGTGGAAATCCTGAAGAATGAAGGAAAACACTCACTAGGGAGGACACAGAAGGGAGGTTTAGATTCCTGATTAAAAATGTACCTTCAAAAAAAAATGTACCTTCATAACTAGTTGGTTCTAATGTTTCCCAGACACCTAATATGTTTCCCACACAACCTGTCTGGCTGCTCAGCCAAGGGCTTGGTAGGTTATCTTTTACTGAGTCTGGTGGGACTTAAGAATCCCCATTTCTACCAACTGGACATGTTAGCTTTTAAGAGTTTGACAGATATCTACTTACAATGCATACATACATGTATCTATCTACTTATCTGTCCATTTATCCTTTTCTTCCTCATTCCTGGGAAGTACACTATTGTGGGCTACAGGTGATTGTCCATAAATTCCATGGGACCATTGCCAGGTCATTTAACCTCTGTAAAAGAAGGGTCAGATGAGTTTCCATCTAGACTCCTTTCCATTCCAAATGTATCGTTACACAGCATGCATCATAGGCACAGTGCAGGATAAGCACATATAAAACCTATTTCCTGGGGCAGCTGGGTGGCTCAGTCAGTTATGCATCTGCCTTCAGTTCAGGTCATAATCTCAAGGTCCTGGGTTCTAGCTCCATATCAGGCTCTCCTCTCTCCCTCTCTCACCAATAAATAAATAAATTAATTAAAAAAATCTATGTCCTAATCCAAGGGAACTTTGGATCTAGATTTGGAGAGTCACATGAGTGATAACTCAAATCAACAACCAAAGCCACAGGACTAGGTGGAACCTGATTGTGTTGAAAGAAAAGAGAAGCAGTAGGTTCTGCTAAGGGTTAGGAGAGGGAGAAATCCCAGGGAGGATTTCTTGGAAAAGCTGGGTAGAAAGTAAGCTTTCTATTGATAATAATTACACTGACAGAAAGAGTCAAGGAAGAGGACTTCCCCAAAATGGAGAAAGCACACTGTGGATAAAACCATGAGTACTCAAGGAGGTAGAGAGCAAACTAGGTATTTTTATATACACAAAAGTGAGTTATAAAGATACTAGACATCTTTAAATGCTAGGCTAAGGATGTACAGCCTCCCAATCAATGTAATGGGGAGCCTTTGAAGGTTGAATAGGGCAATGCCTTTACAAATAGCTTTTTGGGAAAAATAGCCTGGGAGCCTGGAGGAACATGGACTGATGGCATGGTACAGAGTTAGAAGGCAGAGAAACTACACAGAGATGTCTTATTCTGAGTTTGCTATTTTTCTGCTGGAAAAAAACCCCATCAGCTTCCAATGAACTGCTTTTTATTATGACACAAAAGCCATAAAAGTAGTGATGTATATAAAAGCAGTGCAGGATGTTTTTAGTGGCTTTATGAAATAAAAACAGCAGTAGATAGTTAAAATTGGAATGCCCTGCATCAGGTTATAACCATCTGAGTTTGGAAACTTGCAACAGCAATGCAATCATATTTTTATAGCTCTAGCGTGGTCTTTTCACTCAGATAACTGAACTTAGAGTGGGTGAGAAGGGAAAACCTAGCAAATCAATGCCATTAAATAGCAAAGGAGGAGATTTTTTGAATTTCAATGGCTTCATCAGCTATCAGTTTGATAAAGTAATCATTGTTTCCCCAATTTAGAAATATGTATACTATCAATAAAGGTAAGATTGATACTGGAGAGATCAGGTTCCCTAACAAAATAACATAATTGGTAGAAAGCTATCATACCAGGCACTTTGACATCTGTGACTTCATTGTGCACCTATCACAATTCAGAGAGGCATGGTTTTCACAAATTCATATATGCAGATGCTGAGATTCAGAAGAACTGAGAAATTTGCCCAATTAAATAGAGTATCCCTGTATCTATTCCAAAATGGGTTCTAAACCTCATGTCCCATGCCATGGGAAAATGTTCATAAACTTTGCTTATCTGTGAAGATTCAGTATCTTCCTGAAGCTGCCACTGGGACTGTTAGACTGGAATGTTTCATTTGTTCACTGTGGCTGGGCCAAACCTGCTCAGGCCTTTTAGAAAAGAACCCTTCTTATTCATTAGCAGAGTTAACTGTGTAGAGGTTTTTTGTGTGCTAGGAATGGAAGTAGAACTCTCTAGAGATTATACAATCAACTGAAGGGTACTTTGCTCAAGACAAGTGATTAGCTTGGTGCAGTATGTTCTTATGGCATCAGAAATGTGGGCAATAATGAATTGCATGATCTATATCAAAAGACTCTCTTTGATTTTGCCCCCTATTCCACCCAAGCTTGGTGTTAGTAAAATAGTATGTCAACCTTCAAAAGATGTATCATTTTAAGAATAAAGGATAGATGAAATATTTGACTCTTCCCAACTAATTTGTATCACCCTCAAGGCCCAAGGCACAATCTGAAGCCCTGAATGGTCATTTCATTGTACATGAAAGGCAGCTCACATATTGAAAACTAGGTCAGGCTAATGGTTATACCTATACTTGAATGGCCTCATTAAACCCCTACTGTATAAATTCTTCTGTTTGCACATATATACAAAGAAGGTTTTGAGTCAGTAGCATTCAATTCTGTGGAGGAGAAACATGTTAACATCTCTTTATAGGTTATTTAATAGAGAAAATAATGTATTACAAGTCAATTGCCATTTTGGAGTACCTTCAAGAAGCTCTAAGAAATAGAGGGAAATAAGAGAATATAAAGTTGAGATTTAGAGTATAGGCTCCATGGCCAGCCAGGGTTTTCCTCATCCTTCCTTGATTTACCATTTGAATGATAATTGCATCTACTTGTAGGATGATTGTGAGACTAGAATGACATGATGCATGTGAGCCCCTCAGCTGTGTGTTTGGTGCCTACCAGAAGTTGAAATCACAAAGATATAATAGTAACATGATAATATGCATTGAATACTTATTATGCCCTGGGCATTGTCCTGAATGACTTATGCATATTAACTCATACAGTCCATAGAGCCCCTTGAGGTGGGTATTAGCATCTCTTATGTAAAGATGAAGTAATGGTCTCACAATCAGTAAGTTGTAGATCCAGTATTAGGACTCCATTGCCTGTAAGCTTAATTACTATGCTATGTGGCCCTTCTAGTAGTCGTAGAAGACCACTGCTGGAGTACGCAGTGGGAGGGGAAGTGGCCAGTTCAACACTAAGAGTCTAAATCTGTGTGCCATTGGAAACCAAGCCAGGGAATGCTCCAGAGTATAGAGGAGGGGCCACATCCCATTGAAAGCATGAAGCATGCTTCGCAAAAGATAACAGGGTTGAAGGTGGGTATAGACGGACACACAGAACATTTAGGCTACATGACTACAGAAAGAATAACTTGAACTCTATTACACAGGACTACTCAACAACTATCTGTAACCTCTCAATCATTAGGTTGTAGCCAACCTGACTTTCCATGAACTATACACATGATGCTGGTGTAGCTTTCAGATAGACCTGTATCAAAATCAGCTCTGAAACTCATGATCTGTGGCTTTCACTTTTCTATCACAGTCTGTCAGTCAGTGAATGGGGTTATCACACCTCACAGCCTTGCCTTGATACTAAATAAGATGCCATAAATAACATGCCAACACGGTGACTGCCTAGAGTAGGGTTTCATTAAATATTGACTGCCAGAAAAGGTCTTTTCCTTGAGTTCTGAGACCTGAATTTACCCAGATAAGATTGTCTGCCCATCAGCCTGGCTGGCTCAGCCGTTTAGCGCCGCCTTCATCCCAGGGTGTGATCCTGGGGACCCGGGATCGACTCCTGCGTCGGGCTCCCTGCATGGAGCCTGCTTCTCCCTCCACCTGTGTCTCTGCCTCTCTCTGTGTCTCTCATGAATAAATAAATAAAATCCTTAAAAAAAGATTGTCTGCCCATGATACATGCCACTATCAATCATGATTTGGAATTCTTGGTCTGCACAACTTTGAAGTATCTAGCCCATCTTAAGCTCATCTAGATAGCACATCCTAAATAAACCTCTGGAGGTTTCCTTTTTCTCTGTTTTGATAAAATTGTTACAATTTCTATCATGAAGAGTATGTTTATTTTTGAAGAGCACATTTCCATGAAACCGACCTTTAGGTACTTTTGGAAAAGCTGTAATATACTACTTCTCACCTACTCACATGACATGAGCCTCTTAAGGAGGGTTGTTAGGTAAAAGTATCTTAAATGCATATTATAAGTGGGCATCTTGCACTTTACGTATAAGTACTATTTTAGATCTGCTAAAATATTTTGGCTAAAGTTCTAAAATTTGTTTATCTGAAATGCAAATTTAAATGGGTATCATATTTTTATTTGCTGTGTCTGATAACCCTACTCTTAAGGTTCAGGGAGCCCAGTAGGGGTGGAATATCAGTTTGGAATCAGATCTGGGGATTCAAAAACCCTCACTTTGTCACTTATTGGTTGTACAACCTTTCACTTATACTTCCACTCTCTCTAAAGTAAAAAGTCCTTATACTAACAAGAGCAATTATAGATGAAGACCCTTAGAGTCACTGAAAAGGTAGAGTAAAATAACAGGCCAATATGATTAGTACACCTCCCAGAGCATAAGAGAAATACCCCATCGGTTAAAGTAACTTTCTGTGCTGTTAAAGTATTTTATAAACAGTGCTATTCTCTGAAACTGTACAGACTCATTATTGCTATTTTTTCCTCCAAGGCCATCCAATGGGAAGGTGGTATATTTGAGATCATAGCTCAAGTGTCCAAATTCCCACTCCAGGGCTTTCTCTGATGTCCCACTCTCTCTGGAAGCTTCTCTTACATGAATAATTGTGGTCCCCAGTCAACGGGAGGAAGATTCAAAATGAAATTTATGCCCAGTGTTTGCAATGTGGTTCATTGCCATGGCTTACTTTATTTTTTTTTAAAGATTTATTTATTTATTTATGATAAAGAGAGAGAGAGAGAGACAGAGAGACAGAGAGGCAGAGACACAGGCAGAGGGAGGAGCAGGCTCCATGCAGGGAGCCTGATGCGGGACTCGATCCCGGGACTCCAGGATCGCGCCTTGGGCCAAAGGCAGGAGCCAAACCGCTGAGCCACCCAGGGATCCCCCCCATGGCTTACTTTAAAGTAGGGTCCTTAAGAGCAGGATTCCTCAGGAAAACATTTTTATCTTTTATGATTCTGTTTCCTAAGATGAAAAATTGGTTTTAGGTGAAGGAATGAGAAGTATAGTGGTATTGGAGCCAGGTTCTGTACCCCCCAGCACATGTGATGTATAATAGCAACAGTCATTGGATAAGAACCATAGATACTCTCATGTTTGTTATTAAATATAAGAACTCAAGGTACACGTTATGCCCGTTTATAAAGGAGGGTATTGAGGCCTGGTGGAGTTATACAATCTTTCCCCCAATCACACAGCTTCTAAGTGGAAGAGCTGGGACTCAAACCAAAGCCCGACTTACACCAAAAGACATTTTTTTTTAACGCTGCCAAAGGCAACTTCTGCTTTTCCCCACTCAGTTCTTCTGGGTAAAGAAACAAAGCATCTGGTTCATGAAGCAGGAAAATGCCTCTCCTGGCTCTCTTCTTCCCCTCACTCCCAGCCCCTGAAAGGGGAGAAAGAGGGTCTTGTGTAATTTCAACAGTTCTCTTAGGAACAGTAGCCAGGAATGCTTCATGGCTGGACATACAATGCCCCAAGTGCTCAGAATTTTATTTCCTCAGCCACAAAAGACATTCATTGCAACCACAGCCTCAGCACAGCTGATCCCTTGTTCTAAGCCTGAGAAATTCCCTCAGGATCCTACTTTGCAGGGAGAGGGGTCATGCCACACCCTGGAGGCACAGGCCACACCCTGCCACACTGGAGGTACTAATGATGAACAGCATATCTGAGATTTGCCAGCCTCTTTTATTACCATGTTGTGGTCTGGAGAGAGCAAGCTGGACAGGTAAATCATCTGTCATCGGCATGACCAGCTAATGGCTAACTCAGGGTTAGGTTGTGACATGATCTAACCCATAGTCAGAGAATAGGGAGTTCTGATACAGTCACAGCAATAGAAGAAAGAGCACTTCTCGCATAGTCTGAGAGTTAAGGTTGAGTCTACCAGTTAAGAGCACCTAGATGATTAATGCCATTGTTATCACTGTGAACACTTATCTATTATACACCAAATTCCAGGCACTTAAGAACTGCTTAAACATAAAATCTAGCAGTGTCACTCCTACCACTCCTCCTCTTCCAAATGTGGCAAGACTCAAACTGTGCGAGAAATGCTAAGAGAGAACCAGGGGGGAAGCCCAGGTGGCTCAGCGGTTTAGTGCCACCTTCGGCCCAGGGTGTGATCCTGGAGATCTGGGATCGAATCCCACGTCAGGCTCCCTGCATGGAGCCTGCTTCTCCCTCTGCCTGTGTCTCTGCCTCTGTGTGTGTGTGTGTGTTCTCATGAATAAATAAATAAAATCTTTAAAAAGAGAGGGAGAGAGAACACAGGGCACACAGAAAGAAGACATCTAAGGTGAATCTTAAAGAATAAGAAACAATGTTTTAAATGGAGATACTGGAGAACATGTTCTGCAGAAAGAATATGTGTAGAAAGTGAGGTCATCAAGATAATGACATAAGTTGTCCCAACTTTAGTCCCCCTCATGAGACAACCATCCATGGGTAAGATCCCACTTAAAGATCTTAAAACACAGGATAAAGCTGAAAAACTACTCTGTACCCCAGAGAACTAGACAGACCACATTAGAAGAATAAGAGGCTATACTGCCAGCACTTCTCCACCCCTGGGCAGGTACAGCACTCCATGAAGAGGCTCCTTCTGAGCCTACCACAGCTCCAGTGGCATGAGAGAGCCCAGGGTGGACATCCAGCACCCCTATCATTGTAGGTTGCTTCTAAGGAAGCCCACTGGGGTCTCACTTCATATGAATTGTGGGGGGGATCTTCAGGACTTGAGCACTGGGGATCAGAGAGCAATGCAAAGGGAGGGTGGGTCTTATAGTAAGCATGATCAGACCGTGGCATACCAAGTCCCTACTGCAGGGGCACCCGACTAAAAGTCGCAGCCTAAGATATCACTCACCTACAGAGCCAATGCTGACCCAATCAGACCAGAAAACTCAGTAAGGCACAGGTCTGCCAGATTCAGGACTCCAAATAACAAGCCATACGGGCCTTGAAGCCAGGTGAGCCATTCTGCATGGCAGGGAGGCTAATCCATAGTCCCATCTACTTCTGAGTATAGATCCCTTCCCTGCCTGATCAGTAAACCTCTGACTGTATGCAGAGTCAAGCCAGTAGCCCCTATGCAACTTGGTGCACAGTTTTGCCTGATTTAGTCCCCAAAGAGCCTTGCCAATCCAGGAGCGTGTTCTGAGGTCCCACCTGGGCAGTAAACTTGTTTATAGCCTTTTCCCCACTGTTGAATACTGCCTCCTGACTTCCTGACCAGGAAGCCTAATCAGAGTTCGAGGGAATCCATGTAGGCCATCCTGCAACTCTGATTATAGTGGCACTTGCATATAGAGTCCAGTTGTCTGGTTACTTTCCTGCCTCTGCAGGTGGGCAGGGCTGTCCAGACTGGTTATTTGGTGCAGTTTTATCCTTAATTTCATCTCCAAATAAGAGCCTGTGCTGCCTGTGTGACATGGGAAGACTAATTTGAAGCCTCAACACTGCAAAATACCACATCAGCCCACCCAACCAGTAAACCTACCTCGAGCATATGGAGGCTGTATAGCTCATCCTCAGCTCTCTATGCTGTAGCACTTGAATAGAGAACAGTGCTTGCCCATCTGCAGAGAAGAACCAGTGGCCCATTATGACCAGGAAGTTAGGTGCATATTCCTGCCTGACACAGCAAGCTGTGCTAACCTTAGTGCCCATTCTGGTGCCCTGTCCAAGCAGCAAAGCTAATTCTTAGCTCTGTTCCTGCTGAGCGTAATAATGAATCCTGTCCATGTAGAAAGCCTGACAGGAGAATATAGGCAACTGTGAAATCCATGCTGTAGCTTCACTAGGGCAGGGAGCCAAGCCAACAGTCCTGTCCAAATGTTCTTAGCCACTGGCACCCCCACCTCAGCCTCAGAACTTGAGCAATGTCTTTCCCCAGAAGACCATGATAGCAACACCACTGCTCCAGGATACTACCTGCTGACATGTCCAGAACCCCAAGTTGAGCTAATAGACTAGCTCTGCCAAAGCCAACCTGTAAAGTTTGTAAGGGAAGACTACTTACTCAAATGAGTAAATACCAATGTAGGGAATCAAAGATCATGAAAAGTCAGATTAGCATGCCACCACCAAAGGAAATTAATAAAGCTACAATAACAGACCCTAAAAAATGCTCTGTAAACTATTAGACAAATAATTAAGTTAAGAATAATCCTCCTAAAGAAGCTTAAGGTCTTAGAAAACACAGAAAACTAAACAAATTAGGAAAGCAATGCATGAATGAGAAACTCAACAAAGAGAAACCATGGGGAAAAAAAACTAACTTAAATCCTAGAGCTGTATAATGCAATGATTGAACTGAAGAATTCAACAGAGAACATCAATGTCAGACTTAACCATACAGAGGAAAGAATCAGATCTAGAAGACAGGGCCTATGAAGTTATCCAGAGGAACAAGAAGAAAGAAAAGAGGGTAGGAAAAAGGCATTTACATGAGAGATGGACTTACAAAAAACATAAAAGAAACAAACAAAAAAAGAAAACAAAAACAAAAACCCAAAAACCATAAAAGAAATAATATATGCATTATAGGAATCCCAGAAGTTAAAAGAGAAATGAACAGAATATATTTTAAAGCAATAATGACTAAAAATTTCCAAAGCATGGGGAGAGAAATGGACATGCAGATCCATGAGGCCCAAAGGTTCCCAAAACGTTGAACCTGAAGAAGGCAACACTGAAACACACATAATTAAATTGTCAAAAATCTAAGATAAAGAATTTTGAAAGCCTCAAGAAAAAAAAAAGATACAAAGGAACCTCATAAAATTATATTTCTCAGTGGAAACTTGTCATGTCAGAAGACAATGGGATGATGTATTCAAAATGTTGAAAGAAAAAAAGTTGTCAACCAGGAATTATATACCTGGCAAATCTGTCCTTCAGAAATGGAGGAAAGATAACTCCCAAACAAAAGCTGAGGAAGTTCATGACCAACACATGACCAGCCTTAGAAGAAATGCTGAAACGAGTACTTTGAGTAGAAGTAAAAGAATGTTAAATAACATAGTTAAAACATGGAGGTAGTGTAAAACTCACTGGTAATGGTAAACACATGGTCAAAGTAATATTTTTAAAAGTATTTTATTTATTTATTCATGAGAGACACAGAGAGAGGTAGAGACATAAGCAGAGGGAGAAGCAGGCTCTATGCAGGGAGACCAATGTGGGACTTGATCCTGGGACTCCAGGATCATGCCCTAAGCCAAAGGCATGCACTTAACCACTGAGCTACCCAGGCTTCCCAAAGTCATATATATATTTTTTTATGATAATGTTGGTGGTAATTCAGTTTAAAAGTTAAAAAATATATTAAAAATAACCATTAACTACAACAATCTCTTACTGGATGCACAATATAAAAATATATTAATTGTAATATTAGTAAATTTAAATAAGCTATCAGTTTAAAATGAGGTGTTGGCTTTTAAGATATATATGCCTCATAACCACAAAGCAAACATCTTGTAGTTACACAAAAGATCATGGTAAAGAAGGCAAAGCATACGAATTACAGAAAGTCATCAAATTACAAAAGGAAACAGCAGGATAAAAAACAAGGAAAAAGGATCTAGAAACAGTCTGAAAACATTTAATAATGGCAGTAGTAAGTCCTTACCTATCAATAATTACTTTAAACATAAATGGCTTAAATTCTCCTATCAAAAGACACAAAATGGTTGAATGGATTAAAAGACAAGATGCAGTGATATGCTGCCAACAAGAGACTTACATTATCTTTAAAGACACATAAACAGTGAAGGAATCAGAAAAGATATTTCAAGCAATGGGTAACCAAAAAACAAAAACCAGCTGTATTAGACAAAATACACTTTAAGCTAAATGTGGTAAAAAGAGACAAAGTGGGTTAATGATAAAAGGGTCAGTCCTTCAAAAGTATTCACAATTGTCTTTATCTGTATGCACCCAACATTGAAACACCAAAATATAAAGCAAGTACTACTAAAACTAAATGTAATAAACAGCACTACAATAATAGTTGGATAGTGTTAACATCCTACTCTCAAAAATGGACAAATCATCTAGAAAATAATCAGTAACGAAATAATTTGGACATTATAGACAGAATTTCATATATGTGACTGTTCCCCTTTTATCTAACAAGTGCATAATATACATTTGTAAGCATACACAGAACATTTTCTAGGGTAGATTTTATATTAGACCACAATTGTCTTAGCAAATTGAAGACAACAGAAATCAGAGTATCTTCTCTGAACTCAATGGCATGAAACTAAAATCAGTAATAGGAGGAAAATGGAAAATTTTGCACATACATGGTAATTAAACAATACTCTTTCTGAGCCAATACATCAAAGAATTAAAAATAGAAATTAAGAAGTATATTACGACAAATGAAGATAGGAACACTACATACCAAAACTTATGGGATGCAGCAAAACCAGTTCTAAGAAAGATATTTTTAACTGTAAATACTAATGTCAGATGAACATATCTCAAATAAAAAACCTAGCTTTATATATCCGGGAATTAGGAAAAAACAAAGTAAGTCCAAGCAGAAGGAAAAAGAATAAAGTTTACAGCAGATTTTAACGAAATGGAGAACACGAAAACAATAGAATAGACAAAAAAACTAAGATTATGTTATTTGAAAAGATAAACAAAACTGACAACTCTTTAGGTAGACTTACCAAGGAAAAAAGAATGAGGCCCAAATCAACAAGAAAAAAAAAGAGGAGACATTACAACCGATCCTTCAGTAGTCTCTTATGTTGCTTTGTGTTTTTATGAACATCAAAAGACACATCCTAGAAAAAAAATGGATCAGTTTCTAGAAATTACAACATAATGAAGACTGAATCAGAACTAGCAAATCTTAACAGCCAATTAGTAGCAAGGAGATTGGATCAGTGATAAAAAATAATCTTAACAAATGTTCAGGACTAGATGTCTTCACTGGTGAATTAAATAATTAATGCCAAACTCTCCCAAAAAATTGAAGAGGAAGGAACATTCCTAAACTTAATTTACAAGGCCAGCATTACCTTGATACCAAAGCCAGATGAGGACACTACAATAAAAAATAATTAAAGAGAAAAATATTTCTGATGACTAGAGATACAAGAATTCACAAGAAATACTAGCAAACCGAACACAGCTGCACATTTTAAAGAATTATGCCTTTCAAACCCTACGCACAACAGGCAAAGAGAGCCACTATAGATGACTGGACTGAAGGCAAATGTGGCTCAGCTATAATAGTAGGGCACATGAAAAACATAATACTAATAATAATAATAATTAATACTATTAATACTAATAGTAGAAAGAAATTAAGAAAACAATCCTGTTTACACTTGTGCCAAAAAATAATAAAATACCTACAAATAAACTTAACCACAGAGGTAAAATACCTGTTCTCTGAAAACTATAAAATATTGACGAAAGAAACTGAAGAGGAAACAAACAAATGCAAAGATTCCATGTTCATGGGTTGGAAGAACAAATACTGTTAAGATGTCCATACTACCCAAATCTCTTTTAGAGATTCGGTGCAATTGCATCAAAATACCAACAGTATTTTTCAAAGAACTAGAACAAACCTAAAATTTGGAACCACAAAAAAACCCAAAATGCCAAAGCCATATTGAAAAGGAAGAACAAGACTGGAAGTCTCATCATCCCAGATATCAAGATATACTATAAATCTGAGGTAATCAGATTTATTGAGCAAAATAAATTGAGCAAAATAAATTTATTGAGCAAAATATTGGTACAAAAATAGACACATAGATCAATAGAACAGAATAGAGACCCCAGAAACCTACCCATAATTATATGGTTAATTAATCTTCAACAAAAAGAGGCAAGAACATGCAATGGAGTAAAGACAGTTTGTTCAACAAATGGTGTTGGGGAAAATGCAAAAGAATGAAATTGGGCCACTTTCTTATACAATACACAATAATAAATTTAGAATGTATTGAGGACATAAATTTGAGACCTGAAACCATATACATTCTAGAAGAGAGCACAGGCAGTAATTTCTCTGACATCAGCCATAGCAAGATTTTTCTAAATGGGTCTCCAGATACAGGGGAAACAAAAGCAAAAATAAACTATTGGGACTAAATCAAAGCAGAAAGCTTCAGCACAGCAAAGCAGACGATCAAAAAAATCTAAAATACAACCTACTGAATGGGAGATTTTTGCAAAGGACATAGCTGATAAAGGCTTAGTATTCAAAATATGGGAAGAACTTTTAAAATTCAACACCAAAAACCCCCAAGTAATACAATTTAAAAATGGGCAGGAGACATGTCTCCAAAAAAGCCATACAGATTAGCCAACAGACACATGAAAAGATGCTCAACATCGCCACCAAGGAAATGCAAATAAATACCACAATGCTGTATCCACTCACACCTGTCAGAATGGCTAAAATTTAAAATGAGAAACAAGTGTTGGTGATGATGTGGAGAAAAAGGAACCCTCATGCATTGCTGGTGAGAATGCAAACTGGTACATCCACCATGAAAAATAGTGTGGAAGTTTCTCAAAGAGTTAAAAATAGAATTACCATATGATCCAGTAATTCCACTATTGGACATTTATCTAAAGAATACAAAAGCACCAATTAAAAATATATATTCACTCCTATGTTCAATACAGCATTATTTACAATAGCCAAATTACGGAAGCAGCCCAAGTTTCCATCAACAGATGAATGGATAAAGAAGATGTATATAAATACAACAAATGGAATATTACTCAAGCATAAGGAAGAATGAAATCCTTCCATTTGCAACAATATGGATGAACTTAGTATAATGCTGAGTGAAATAAATCAGTCAGAGAAAGACAAATACCACATGATTTCACTTGTATGTGCAATTAAAAAAAAACAAATGAATAAAAAAGAGGCAAATCAAACTAATGGTTATCAGAGTGAAAATACGTGGGGGTGTGGGTAAAACAGGTGAAGGGGATTAAGAGTATACTTACTATGATGAGCACTGAGTAATATATAGAATTGTTGAATCACTATATTGTATGCCTGAAACCAATAAGACATTGTTAAGTATACTGCAATTAAAATAACACTTAAAAAATAAAAATAAATAAATAGAAGGATTATGCCCCATGATCAAGTGGGATTCATCCCTGAGCATCAGAGATGGTTAAACATATGTGAATATATGGAATAACTCACAGTAATAGAATGAAAGATAGGGAATCCCTGGGTGGCTCAGCGTTTGGCACCTGCCTTTGGCCCAGGGCATGATCCTGGAGTCCTGGGATCGAGTTCTGCATCGGGCTCCCTCCATGGAGCCCGCATCTCTCTCTCTCTCCCAGTCTCTCATGAATAAATAAAATCTTAAAAAAAAATAGAATGAAAGATAAAAGTCATATGATCAAGTCAATAGATGAAGAAAAATCATTTGACAAAATACAACATTCTTTCATGATAAACTCTCAACAAATTAAGTGTAGAAGGATCATACTTCCACATAGTAAAGGCCATACATACATGACAAGCCTACAACTAAAATTATACTCGATGGTGAGACTTATAAAGCTTTTCTTCTATGATCAAGAACAAGACAAGGGTGCCCACTTTTACCAACTCTATTCAACACAATAGCCAAATTAGAAAAGAAGAAATGAAATTGTCTCTATTTTCAGATACATAATTTTATATGTAGAAAATCCAGAAGACTCCCCCAAATTACTGTTACATCTAGTCAGCAAATTCAGTAAATTTGCATCATACAAAATTACCATACAACATCAGTGTTTTTATACTTTTATAATAAGTTATCTGAAAGAGAAATCCCACTTACAATAGCTTCTAAAACAATAAAATATTTCTTAAGCAGTAAAAGATCTCTACACTCTGTATGACATTGATGAAAGAAATTGAAGATGACACAAAGCATGCAAAAATATGGTGTTCGAGGATTAGAAAAATTATATTGTTAAAATGTCCATATTACCCAAAGCCATCTATATATAGATTCAGTGTAATCCCTATCAAGATTCCAATGGCATTTTTTACATAGTTAGAAAAAGCAATCACAAAATTTGTGCTGCCCCACAAAGGACCCTGAATAGCCACATCAATATTGAGAAAGAAACCAATGCTGGAAGCATCACACTTTTTTATTTCAAGCTATATTATAAAGCTAGAGCAATCAAAACAGCATGGTGCTAGGATAAAAATTAACAGACAGACCAATGGAACAGAATCAGAGCCCAGATATAAACCTATGTTTATACGGTTAATTAATATTTGACAAGGGAGTCAAGAGTATTCAAAGGGAAAAGAGCATCTCTTTAATAAATGGTGCTGAGAAAATTAGATATCCCCATGTAAAATAATAAAACTAGATCGTTATCTTCCGCCACTCACAAACATTAACTCAAAATAGATTAAAGCCTTAAACATAAGACCTGGAACCATAAAACTCTTAGAAGAAAACAAGGAAAATGCCTCCTGACATGGATCTTGGCAATGATTTTTGGACAGGATACTAAAAGCACTAGAAACAACAAAAAATAAGTTCGATTTCATCAAACTTAAAAGCTTTTGCATAGCAAAAGAAATAATCAACAAAATGAAACCTATGGGATGGGAGAAAATATTTTGCAGTCATCTCTTAGGGTCTGAAGTTATTATCCAAAATATATAAAGAACTCCTATAACTCAATAGCAAAAACAAAAAAGAAATCAATTTAAAAATGGACAAGGGATCTGAACATTTTTTTTTTCCAAAGAAGATATTCAAATTGACCAACAGATATTTGGAAAGTAATCATTAAGGAAATGTAAATCAAAACTTCAAGGAGATATCACTTCATGCCTGTTAGAATGGCTATCATCAAAAAGACAAGAAGTAACAAAAATGCCATTAAGACTCTGGAGAAAAGGGAACGCCTTGTGCACTAGTGGTGAGAATGTAAATTGGTGCAGCTTTTTGGAAAACAGTATGGAGGTCTTCCGAAAGGTAGAAATATAAAAATAATACCATTTTATTCAGCAATTCCACTCCTAGGTGGGTAGCCAAAGGGAACAAAATCCCTACGTTGAGGAGATGGCTGCACTCCCATGTCTATTGCCGCATTGTTTACAGTAGCCGGGACATGGAAATAACCTGTGTCCATTGACAGATGAATGGATAAAGTATATGTAGCACGCGCGCGCGCACACACACACACACACACACACACACACACACGGATACCGTTCAGCCATAAAAAAAAGAAGGAAATCCTGCCATTTGTGACAGCATGGGTGGATTTTGAGGGCATTATGTGAAATAAGTGAATATGTCAAATAGAGACAGATACCGTATGATCTCAATTACATGTTAAAAAAATAGAAAAAAGAGATCAGATTTATGGTTCTCAGAGGCAGTAGGTAGGGATGGGGAAATTAGGTGCATGTATTCAAAACATACAAACGTGTAAGTAAGTGTTGGTGATGTAACATATCCTGTAATAACTATAGTTCACAGTGCTCTATGGTCTATTTGAAAGTTACTATGAGCAATCCCTGAAGTTCTCATCACAATAAAAAAAGTGTTTTGTAAAAAAAAAAAAAAAAAAAGTGTTTTGTAAATATATGAGGTAATAACTTATTCTGGTAATCACTTCACAATACATACACATGTCAAGTCCATATGCGATATGCCTTCAACTCACATGGTAAATTATAATGTAAATCATATCAATAAAATTGGGGGAGGGGCGCTTAGAAGAAAAAAAATACAAAGGTCCAGCGATAAGAGAGACATTTTTAAACCTTTTCACATTCAAGTTTCTCCTGATGGTAGAAATCCCAACCTCATTTTGTGTCAAGTAAAAATACATAAGCACAGCTCACATTATGCTTTCAATTTTTCAGTTTTGGCAAAATAAGTTATTTGTATAATTTAATCCATATTGTTTATATAGAATTATATGAACTGCGTTATAGTTGACTTGTCTTGTGTCTATTTTATTGTTTGTTTATTTTGATTTCTCAGCTTTCTTTTCATATATACAATCTGATATGTCTGTTTTCCAGACCTCAAACACTTTTGACAATATCATTGGCCTGGGTATCCGGTCTCTAGTGCTCTAGTGTTGAGAGGATGCATCAACTCTAAAAAAAGAAATAGGCCATTTTCAGGGAATTGCATGGGGTTCTTTGCCCGAGGAACGGTGAATGGGGGGTGAGGGGGAGAGGGAGGTAGGCAAGGGTCAGATATTCAGGGGGCTCTTATGTCATACTGAGAACTTCAGTCCAAAAGAAAAGGAGAGCCGTGGAAGATTTTGAAAGCAGAGAGTGATGCAAATAGTTGTAATTTAGAAAAATACTACTGATTGGTACTTTGGAGGATGCACTGGAGTTAGGGGTGGTTAAGAGGCTGGTGCAAATCTCCGATTCAGGGAGTGGCAGCGAGACTTACTAGAACACAAGAGTGAGGATGGAGAGAGGCTGAGAGAAAGCAAGGGAAGCCCTGAGGACTAGGGAGGAGAAGGCAGGTCTGGGGAGCAGGGTTTGGGCCACGCTGGGTACGGGGGGGCTATTGATGTGAGCGTCGGTGTGAGGTGTGAACATCTTTGTAACAGCCACGTTGCAGGGACACCTTATGCTTCCCAGGCTGTAACCAGAGGCTGAAGGTATCCATTAGCACCACTGACCTTTTCTTTTGGAGGAAGGAAAATGGGAGAGCCAGGAATCTGACCTATGGCCTTGGCTAGTCAAAGGCCTGCTAAATGTGCTTGTTAAAATGTCAGCAGCCATTTCATCCATGGGAAACATCTTTCTTTCTCAGCCCCTGGCATGCGTGGACCCCAGGAGGGAGCCAGAGGGTCATGGGTTGATGCCAGAGTCCTTGTTCCTTGCTGTTCCTGAGTCTGAAATATGGAGGCAGGAAACTCCAGAATTGATGACCATGAGCAGCACGAAATGAGCCCAGCAGATGCATGAGCCTCTTGTTCTCCTGTCAAGAGGTCAGTCATCCATGTTAAACGGCAGAGATAACCACAGTGACACCAGTTCGTGTTTATTCCACCTTCCCTGCGTCCCTGGCATTGTGCTAAGCACATGATATGGGGCTTCTCATTTAATCCTCATGACTTTAGAAGGTGGTTTCAGGAAGGGTGGGTAATAGGCTAGGAATAGCCAGAGCTAGGCTCTTACCCAGCCGCCAATTTCAGCACCCACTCTCAGGTTTCCACAGCTTTTGTCCTTTTGGCTCATTTAATTCAACGGTTCTAAACCAGGGATGATTTTATCCTGTGCCCTCCAGCCCCATCGTGGGTATTTGGCAAGATTGGAGATATTTTGGTTGCCACACCTGACGGTAGGTGGTTGCCACTGGCATCTAGTAGGTGGAGGCAGAGATGCTGCTCGACACACCCCACAATGCACTGAACAGCCCCTAAAAGAATCATCCAGCCCCAAATTCAGTAGTTGAGGTACCCTGATCCAGTGACTGGGGCAAGGTAAACATCCGGATAGTATTTGCAGTTCTGGAATGAACTGTTTCTGCCACCCCCTTCCTTCCTTCTTCATTCAGTAGTTTATTTACCTGTTTCTTCATTCAAGAAATTACAACCTTCTCCTCAAGGCTTTAGTGCCTTCTCGATATAAACAGGTGGCTTTTCTTGGCTTAGGTACCTTCTAATTGGAAAGAAAAATCATTCCCTGTTGCTTTCACCTGGTTGATAACCAAACGGGAAGAGCTGATGTTCTCTCCGAAAGCAATTGTGTGGATGTTGGTACTTTAAAAAAAAAAAAAATTACAGTTTGGAGTATTAGCTGGGAAATCTAAGGACAGTGCTGGTCCAAAGCACCATGTGTGAGTGTGTGTGAGTGTGTGTGGGGGGGCGTAGACACCCTAAGGAAATCAGTCTGATCCCAGAGAAAACAATTAGAACCATGTGGTTTTCCATTCACCACTGTTTTCAGAAGCACTGCCAAAACATTTGAGATAAAGACAAAGGGGTCATTCATGCCCAGCAGCCCACACTGGGGCAAAGCTGATTCCCCTGGATGGAGGAAGGCAGGCAGCCTCCTGGCTCCCACTGTTAGGGCTTTATTAGTGGGGCACACATAATTTAGAGAATCAATGAAGAGGCCAAACACTGCTGCTGGTCAGAGAGGAATTCTGCAAGATAGCCCCCTTCCATGCCTCGGGAGAGCCGGGCATACAAGGACTCCCCACCTAATTAGTGTCCTTCTAAATGTGCATAGACAGAAACCCACAAAGAATTTCTGTGACTATTTAATTACGGTTGGGTCTCTTTTGTCTTAAAGCAGACTACCGTCTGCTAGTCCAAACGCAGTACCACCGGGAAGCTTTACAAAGTCTCCTAATGAGTTGGCCTCCCTGTGTTTCTGTCATTCCCTGAGGGTGAGAGAATTATCTTTTTGTCCCCAAAACTGACCAGTGGAAGTAGCAACCTATTCAACTTTAGGAACCCTGAGAGGTAATGAGACTCCCATCAGAGCAGTTCAAAACTTGACAGGTAGAAAAGCCTCTTGGCATGGAAATACAGAATTCAAGAACAAAATTCAGGAAGAAGAGGGGATTTCACTAGATTTAAGATGCTCCCCAGATTGGGGTTTTAAGCCTATAAACAAGCTGTATGTGTAGACAATGCCTGATAGGAGCTTAAATGTTTACCAAATTATCAATTAATTCAATGGACCAATCTAAGTGTAATTTTGTTGTCTGAATGCCCAGGGATACTTAAACGTTTAAGCACAAATTTCCTATATTAATGGAAAAAATTCCTCCATGAATTTAAGTTAGGGCTCAAATCTTCATTTAAAGTTGCTCTTTTTTTTATTTTATTTTATTTTTTTAAGTTGCTCTTTGGTTATAAAAAGAATCCTTGGCTTCACGGGACCCATGGCTTTTCTTTCCTCTCTTTTATACACTCTTGTTTTATACACTTTAAACTTCAGGGAAGATATTTGGGAAATAGTAATTTTGAGATCTTAGAAAAAAAGTGTAAGCCCAAGAAAACTATTGTTACTCTTTCCCTTGGAGAAGATTACTGGGTAAGTGCTGAGTTGTAACAACTTGCATAGAAAGCTGAATATAAAATCCTAAACAAAGGGCAGTCTAAAGCCCAGGGCAGCATTTAAGGCAAGGAAATTTCCTTGCCTTTTTATTTAAAGCAAAGTGGCTCAGCAGGATATATGGAAAGTGAAGTTTAATGATGTGAGGTCCAGAGGTTTTGCATATGGTCTCCGGTTCTGCCCATGACTTGGAAGGTGGCCTTGGGCAATGACCTCTGCTCTGAACCTCCATTTCCTCTTCTGCAGAATGGAAGCGGGACTATCCGCCTAACATAACATTCTGAGTTTTTTTGAATACCACGTAAGATATTACCCATGAATGTTGTTTAAAGATTGTATAACTCTATAAACTATTTTATTGTCATTTTTTATGGTTATTTTATTTCAACCTAACCTCAAACATCAGCTTTCGAGCTTGCAGAATACCTCTTCAATAACACCTCATTACAGAAATCCTGTTACTTTTATATTAACTGTATAGTAATAAAATTTTCATCAACTATCAAAATATCTACATGGTCACGTTTTATTTATGGCTATAGCCAAAATAGCCATGAGATGGGAGAAAGGACTATGGACCAAGAGACAGGGGACATGAGAGTTGACATATTTTCCTTTTTCTTCCTCTTCTTTGCTTTTTTCCTCTCTCCCTCTCTCCCCTTCTTCTAGATTTACATGGCCACCATATATTATGTCTCATGATACGAAATAAAGATGATTCTCTCATCTGAATGCCTTCAAAATTTACTGGTGGCAAAGATCGAGTCAAGATAGAATTGAAACAAAGTATTCCAGGGATCCCTGGGTGGCGCAGCGGTTTGGCGCCTGCCTTTGGCCCAGGGCGTGATCCTGGAGACCCGGGATCGAATCCCACATCGGGCTCCCGGTGCATGGAGCCTGCTTCTCCCTCTGCCTGTGTCTCTGCGCCTCTCTCTCTCTCTGTGACTATCATAAATAAATAAAAAAAAAATTAAAAAAATAAAATAAAAAATAAAAAAAAAAAAGAAACAAAGTATTCCATACATCCCAAAGATACTAGGGTGAAGTGGGATATCTAGGGAGACTTCTTGGAAAAGCAAAGGCCTACTTTGGATTTTAAAGGGTAAGTAAGTATTTGGAAGGAAAGATCAAGGAAACTCTGTGGTTCCATAGACCTGAAGGGAAAAGGGTTTCTAAGCATCTGCTAGGGAATAAGCCAAAAAAAAAAAAAAATAGAGAGATCCCTCACTGGGAAGCGTCTTCCCAAGTCATGAGGTGTTTCAATTTCATTTGAGGGAACCATGGACAATCTTAAAATCAGGTAGTGATGTGATCCATTTATTAATTGTTATTTTGAAAAACCATTTTGTCATCTACTGGAGATAGGATAGGAAAGGGGAGAGTAGAGGCAGGAAGACCAATTTGGGGGCTGTTACAATGTCTTAAGTGAAGGTCAAAGGCTAAGATGTAGACCAAGGAAGGAAAGAAAGAGGACATCTCAATACTTCAATGGTGGCATATTAGACTGAATGTGTGGCTCTAAGCAGGGTCAAAGGAAAGTAGAGGGCTTCTTTGTTCTGCCCTACTCCAAGCTTTGCCTCCTTTTGCCTCTTTTAACATTATTTTGCTAACATATAAAACAACATGTTTATATAGTTCATTTTCAGATAGTAGTTGTGTTTAGGGACCATATGTCTCTATCTGTGGGAGAACATTCCAGGTAAAGGGATAATTAGTTTGTTCGTTTGTTTTTATGGATGAGATAACATTTTAAGAAGATGAAGTTGGATATCTTCCTTTTCTTGCTTTCTGTGTACAGAAGCAAACTTATGTAGATCACAGCCAATCAAGTAAGGAAAGGGTTTTAATGGGCCAGTTATCCTAAAGGCTTATATACTTACTACAGAAAAAAAAAATTGCCCTTCCTTACAGGATTCCACATTAAATAATTTAGATAATGTACAATAATACCTTGATTGGGAACTACAATATTATGATGTGGCTTTTCTACACCTGATTTACTGGAATTGATACCTTAAATTCTTTCCTTTTCTTTTCACCCCCTCATGTTATACATTTACTTGTATGACCTCATCCACTACTGCAATGTTTTATCACCCACAATTTGAACAGGTACTGTTTCAGACAGATTAGAAATAGCTATAGTTTACTGGAATATATTCACATCTTGCTGTGGGTCTTGATTTTCAGAGAAGACGTTTCTTTTGAGTGTATAGTTTCTTGTCATTTTTCAAGATAATCCCTTCCCAACCTCCTGCTTCTACCATAGTCACTCTCATTTGACCTTGGCCAATAACTCCATCTTGGGGATATTATACGTGGAGTTAGTTTCATGTTCTGGCCTTATCTTTCCAAAGATTAATGCTGTAAAGGGAAGGGACTATCAAAGCTTATGGAAAGGATTCTCTGAAGAAACCAAATGACTCTTACCAACATCATACCCAAAGCCTTATTTTTCTTAGAAACATGGGCCACTGTCTCTTCTAATTCTTTGGATTCTAATTCACTGTGTGATTTAGGACATGTTAGTGAGTGAACTTCAATTTCCTCATTTAGGAGATAGAAATAATTTATGTTGCATAGAGATATTTTGCAGATTTAGTCTCTACTATAAGTCTTGGCAGGCATGTGTATCAGTTAGGATAGGTTAGGGTCTGCTGCAGTAACAATCAAAACATGCTTCCCAGTGGTATAAAACAAAGAACTCTTTCTTGTGCATGCTACATGGCCGATTGAGTTTGAGTGGGGGCTCTGCTGTCTGTAGTCCTGCATGGATATGATTCAACAGGGACTCCACCATCTTATGACATTAACATCTCCATAACAGGCTTCAGGATGACTCTTAATCATATTTCATTAGATAAAGCAAGTCACATTGCCATACTGAATTCATATGTATGGGGACATATATCCTTCCATGTCTTTGGGAAGGATAGAGGAATTAGAAACACTAATGTGGGAGGAGTGATGTTCTCATCACTGACTTCCTTCTACTTCACAAGAATAGCAACTATTCATGGACAAGGCACCACTGTGAAAACACTGGAACATGAGGCAGAGGCAGAAGTATAACTTCTGCATCACGAACACTGAGATGGACTGCATTAGAAGGGTGAGAGGACTCCTTTGACCCTGCACTTTTCTTCAGGGGAAAAGAAAGCCCAGGTAGATATCCAGCCTCACCCCCAGGATTTTGGGTTGCTTTTTGGTAGGCCCACTTGGGTCTTCCTGTGTATTGTGGGGAAATCTGACCCCTGAGAATTGGATTGTGATGAAAAGGGGGGAGTGTTCAAATCTCAACAGACTAAGTTCCTATTCCTAAGTGTAAATTCCAATTAACAGTTTTGCTCATCTACAGAGCCAAGCTGGTGGCACAGTCTGATCAGGGAACTTGGCAGGGCAGAAGTCTGTCTGGTTTGGGATCTCCAACAAAGAGCTTTGCCATTGCTGGAACTTGGTCTACCCCTCTGCCCAAGCAGGGGAGCTAAGTCATAATCTTATCTATTGCTGAGTATAGTTCCTGGACCCACACAATCAGGAAGCCTGGCTGGAGTAACTGGGAAGCTACTTAGCCCATAACACTAAAGCTAAGAATTTTTCCAACAATACTGACCATCTATCTGTCGAGCAAAGCCAGTAAACCTGTTTGACGGGGAACTTGGGGTATGGCTCAATTTAAGTCAAGACCCCAAAGAGCACTCCCAGACTTGGGGCAGGGTCTGCCAGTTTGCCCAGCCAGGGGAACTCATTCATAGTTCCATCCACTGCTGAGAGTAGCTGCTTACCCCACCTGGCCAGGAAGTTAGGCCTGAGACCTAGGAAACTGCTTGGTCTAGTGCCATTCCAGCTATCACCTTGGCCAGCAGGTCTGGCCATTTGTAGGCCAACTCAGTGACCTAATCTGGTCAGAGAGCTTGATATATAGCTCTATGTGATTTACTCCCCAAACAAGAGTCTTGCCAATATTGGGGCCTGCTCTGTGGCTCCCCTCTCCACAGCAGGAAAGGTAATCTGTAGTCCCACTAACTGCTAAATACAGACTTCAGTACTGCCAACCAGGAGCCAGAACTCCTGGAAATCTTGGTAGCCTACCCTGCAGCTCTGATTATAGCAGCACTTGAATGGGGATCCTGGCCAGTGACTCAGTGCCTTCAGAGCTAAGACAGTGGCCCCTTCTGTCCTGATAGCACACATTCCTAATTTGACCAACACCAAAGAAGAAACTTTCCAAACTTGTGCCTGTTTAGCAGCCCGATGAGGCAGGGAAGCTAGTTTATAATAATGCACACTGATTAATTTAGTCTATAGCCTAGCCTAACCAGAAATCTAACAGGAGCTGCCAGGGATCTGTGTAGCTCATCCTGAAACTCAGATTACAGTGACACTTGAGTAGAGCTAAGTATGTGGACCTATTTACCTGCAGAGCTAAGACAGGGAACCTGCAGCACAGGTCTGCCTAATGTGATCCCCAAACAGGAGGTTTGCCAACCTTGGGACCTGGCTTGTGTAGGGAAACTATTTCATATCCCTTCTCACTGTTGAATACAGCCTTCAACACTCCTCAATGGTACAACTAACCAGAGCACATCATAGCCCATCCTATAGCCCTAGACAGTCAACTGAATGAACAGCACAGCCCATGGTTTTACCCATCTGCCATCTGGCCTGAGTTGAAGGTCCTTATGGAATGAGTTGAGGATTTAGGACCTGTTTTGCTGCCTTACCAGAGCAAGGAAGCTAATTCATAGCCCCACCAAATGCTGAGTATGGTCCCCAATCCTAGTGGTCTCAGAAGCCTGACCAGAGAGAGGATCCAGGCAACTTAGGAGTCCATCTTATGGACATTACCAGCTAACATTAAGAAACCAAAATTAAGTGGACTAGTGAAGAACTATTTCTGCCAAAATCAATCTATAAAGTCTGGAAAAGAGGAGACCAGTTACTGAAATGTTACATTGGTAGGTAAGGAATTAAAGATCACAAAAAATCAGGTTAACATGACACTGGTCAAAGGAAACTAATAAAGCCCCAATAACTGACCCTATGAAATGGAGATTTATGAAGAGATAGGTAAAAAATTCAGAATAATTCTCTGAAAGAAGTTTGGTGAACTTCATGAACATACATACAGACAACAAAGTTAAGGGAAAAAATGCATAGACAAAAAAAAAAAAAAAGGAACCATCAATAATACCAAACACAATTCCTAGACTTAAAGAATACAATAGCTGAACTGAATTTGAGAGTTTCAACTTTAGTCCTGACCCTGCAAAAGTAAGAATCACTTACCCAGAAGTGAGGGCATTTAATATTATCCAGTGAGAGGAACAAAAGAAAAAAAAGGGTAAATAAAGACTAAAGAAATTTAGGATATTATGAGTAGAGAATGATGAGAATCACAGAAGGAGAAGATAAAGGGAAAGGGACAGAAAATATATTTAAAATGATAACGAATAAAAACTTCCCAAGCCTGGAGAGAGAAATGGACATCCAGATCCTTGAGGCCCAAAAGACCCCAAGTATGTTTAATCTGAATAGGGCAACACTGAGAAATATTAAATTGTCAAAAGCTAAAGTCAAAGAATTTTGAAACCACAAAGGGAAAAGGAAACAGGTTACATACAAGGAAACCAAATAAGACTATAGGCAGATTTCTCAACAGAAACTTTTCAGGCCAGGAAAGAATGGGGTTATATATTCAAAATATCGAAAGCAAGACAATGTTAACCAAGAATTCTATACTTGGCATAGATGACAAAAGAAAGAATGATGATAATTCTAAGAGGGTTTATTACCACTAGACATGCTTTACAAGAATTGCTAAAAGGAGTTCTTTCAGTGAAGGAGAAAAGATGAAAATTAATATCTTAAAAAATATAATGATTCTATTAAACTCACTGGTAATGGTAAACATATAATAAAAGTTAAATTCCGTGATGTGGTGATATTGGTGTATGATTAAATTTTAAAGTATAATTGTTCAAACAAATGAAGTAAAATTAACCATGACTAGAACAATCTGCTATTGGATGCAAAATATAAAAATTTATAAATTGTAATATCAATATCCTAATATGTGAGGAGGAGGAGAAAAGTAAAAGTGTAAAGTTTAGGAATGCTATCAAGTAAAGTTGAAATCACTTTAAAATAGGGTGTTATGCTTTTTATTTTTATTATTTTTAAATTTTTAAAATTTTGTTTTAAATTTATTTATGAGAGACACACAGAGAGAGGCAGAGATGCAAGCAGAGGGAGAAGCAGACTCCATGCAGAGAGGCTGATGTGGAACTCGATTCTGGGACCCCGGGATCATGCCCAGAGCCACCCAGGCATCCCACGTGTTCTAATTTTTAAAGTAACGTGTTTAATTTAAGATATTTTATGTAATCCTCATGGCAACCACAAGGGAAAACCCAGTAGTAACTATACAAAAGAACATATTAAGCTGCTCAAGCATATAGATACCAAAAGACATCATATCCTACAAACAAGGACAGGAGGATAAGAAAGTAACAATGGATCCCCAAAACAGAAAATAACTTTTTAAATGGCATACTAAATCTTTATCAATAATAACTTAAAATGTAGATGGATTGAATTCTCTAGTCTGATTAAAGACATAGAATGCCTGATGGATAAGCACCAAGATTCAGTGATATGCTGCCTATCAGAGGCTTACTTTAACTTTAAAAGACATGTATATACTTGGAGTGAAGATATGAAAAGGTATTTCAAGCAAATAGTAACCCTCTCCCAAAAGTAGGAGTAGCTATACTTAGACAAAATAGCATTTAAGCAAAAAGGATAAAAAGAAAGAAGGTCATTATATAATGATAAAGGGATCAATCCATCAAGAAGAGATAACAGTTGTAAATACTTATAAGCACCAAAATATATAAACAATAATAGAACTAAAAGGTGAGGTAAATAGCAAAACATTAATAGTTGAAGATTTTAATTAGTATAATCTCACCAATGGATACATTCCAGACAGATCCAGTAAGGAAACAGAGAGTTTCAACAATGCTATAGATCAAAGAGACCTAACAGGCATATAGAGAATACTCTATCTGAACCAGCAATATGTAGTCTTTCCAAGCACACATGAAACACTTTCTAGGATAGACAAGTGGGCTAACATTTATCTTAGACAATATTTTACAAAACAAGTCTTAGCGAATTGAAGATTAAAATCCTACCAAGTGTCTTCTCTGACCACAAAGATATGAAAGTAGAAATTATTAACAGGTGAAAAGCTGAAAAACTCATGAATAAGTGGAAATTAAGGAACATTCTCCTCACCAACCAAAGGAGAAGCTAAATGGAAAATTAAAAATTTTCTTAAAATGAGTAACAATGGAGACATAATATGGAGACCAGACATAAAATGGAGACCAGAACTTATGGGATGCAGCAAAAGCAGCTCTAAGAGGCAAGTTATAGCAATAAAAGCCTACATTAAGAAACAAGAGATCAAATAAGCAACTTAACTCTATAGCTCAAGGAACTAGAAAGAGAGGAATTGACAAGTCAAAAGTTACCAAAAGGAAAGAAGTTATAAAGATTAATGAAGAAACCAGTGAAATAGTAAACAGGAAAATAGAAAAGATTAATCAAAGCACAAGTGGGTTCTTTGAGAGAAGAAAATTGCCAATCCTTTAGCTAGATCAAGGGAAAAAGAGAGAGGACCCATATCAAAACTGTAAATGAAAGAGAAATGTTACATCTGATAGCACAGTAATACAAAGGGACAATAAGAGGCCACTATGAACAAGTATATGCCATCAAAAGGGACCTCTTAGAAGAATCAGATAATCCAGAAGAAATGAATAAATTCTTAGAAACAAATAACCTGCCAAGACTGAATCAAAGCTACAGAAAATCTGAGTAGACCAATTATTAGTAACGAGTTTTCATAAGTTATCAAAAAATCTTCCAAGGAAGAAAAACACAGGACCAAATGGCTTCACTGGTAAGTTTTGCCAAATATTTAAAGAAGAATTAAATCTATTCTTTCCAAACTCTTCCCAAAACATTTAACAGTAGGGGATACTCTCAAACTCATTTAGGCAGTACCCTCATACTAAAGCCAGAAAAGGACACTACAAGAAGAGAAAACTGTAGGTCAACATCCCTGAAATATATACATGAAAACATTACTAATAATATACTAGCAAACCAAATTCAGCAGCATATTAAAAGGATCATTCACTATGATCAATTAAGATTTATCCCTGGGATTCAAGGATGGTTGAACATATGCAAATAAATGTGACATGCCATATTAATAGAATGAAAAAAATCATTATCATCTCATTAGATATAGAAAAAGCATTTGACAAAATTCAACATCTATTCATGAAAAAAAAAAAACCCTATTTACAAACTAGGGATAACTGTACCTCCATGTAACAAAGGTCACATATGACAAACCCACAGCTAACATACTCAGTGGTGAAAGTTGAAAACTTTTCTTCTGAGATCATGAACAAGACAAAGGTGCTCATTCTCACTACTCCTTTTCTTTTTTTTTTAATTGAAGTTCAAATAGCCAACATATAGTATAACACCCAGTGCTTATCCCATCAAGTGCCCCCTTCAGTGCCCGTCACACAGTCACTCTATCCCCCCGCCCACCTCCCCTTCCACGACCTTTTGTTCATTTTCCAGAGTTAGGAGTCTCTCATGGCTTGTCTCCCTCTCTAATTTTTCCCCACTCAGTTTCCCTCCTTTTCCTTATAATGCCTTCACTATTTCTTATACTCCACGTATGAGTGAAACCACATGATGATTGTCCTTCTCCAATTGACTTACTTCACTCAGCATAATACCCTCCAGTTCCATCCACGTCGAAGCAAATGGTGGGTATTCGTCCTTTCTAATGGCTGAATAATATTCTATTGTATATATATCACTACTCCTTTTCAACATAATACTGGAATTGTAGCCAAAGCCATCAGGCAAGCCATCACTACCCCTTTTCAACATAATACTGAAAATTCTAGCCAAAGCCATCAGGCAAGAAATAAAAGCCATTGAAAGTAGAAAGGAAGAAATAAATTTGTCCCTATTTGCAGATGACATGATTTTACGTATAGAAAATCCAAAAGAAAAAAAAAAAAAAAAAAAAAAGAAAATCCAAAAGACTCCAAAAAGCACTGTTTTAATTTGTTAAAACAAATTCAGTAAATTTGTAGGATATAAAAATAACATACAGAAATCAGTAGCTCTTTTAAAATTTAAATTCAATTAGCCAAAATATAGTACATCATTAGTACATCATTAGTTTCAGATGTAGAGTTCAATAATTCATCAGTTACATATAACACCCAGTACTCATCACATCACATGCTCTCACCAAGAAGTATCAGAAAGAAAAAAGATAATATCACTCACAACAGCATCAAAACCAATAAAATACTCAGGAATAATTTTAACCAAGGAAGTAAAGTTCTCTACACAGAAAAATACAAGCCCTTGATGAAAGAAATTGAAGAGGACACAAATAAATGCAAAGATATCCTATGTTTAGGACTGGAATAATTTATTGTTAAAATGTCCATGTTATCTAGAGCTGTTTGTGGATTCAGTGTAATCCCTATCAAGACTAAACTGGCATTTTTTTGCAGAAGTAGAAAAAAACAACCTTAAAATATACATGGAACTACAAAAGACCCCAAATAGCCAAAGCAATCATGAGAAAGAAGAATAAAACTGGAGGCATCACATTTCCTGATTACAAGCAATATTATAATGTGACGGCAATCAAAGCAGACACACAGACAAATGGAACCGAACTGAGCCCAGAAATGAACCCATACTTACATCGTACATAAATATCTGACAAGGGAACCGAGAATACTCAATGGAGAAAAGACCGTCTCTAATAAATGATGCTGGAAAAATGGATTTTGACATGTAAAAGAATAAAACTAGACCCTTATACCATTCAAAAAATAACTCAAAATGGAGTAAAGACTTAAATATAAGATCTGAAACTATAAAACTCCTGGAAGAAATAGAAAATAAACTCTATGAGATGAATCTTTGCAATGGATTTTTGGATAGAACAGCTAAAGCATAAGCAGCAAAATAAAAATAAACAAGTGGGACTACATAGACTAAATTGCTTCTGCACATAAAAAAAAAACCAATCAAGAAATCAAAAAGAACCTGTAGAATGGGAGAAAACATTTGCTAATCATATATCTGATAAAGGGTTCCTATACAAAATTTACAAAGAAGTCATAATTCAATAGCAATACAACAAATTATACAATTTAAAAATGGACAAAAGACCTAAATAGACTTTTCCCAAAAAAAGATTTTCAAATGGTCAACAGATACCTGAAAGGGTGTTCAACATCTCATTGTTAAGTAAATGCGAATCAAGACCTTAGTGAGACATCACCTCATGCCTGTTAGCATAGCTATCATCAAAATGATAAGAGAGTACAAATGCCGGCAAAGATTTGATGAAAAGGGAAACTTTGTATTGTGGAATTATAAATTGGGACACCTACATGGAAAACGGCATGGAGGTTCCTCCAAAAAATCAAAAATAGTATTACCCTATGATCCAGCAATTCCAATTCTGGGTATATACTCATAGGAAATGATATTACTGTGTCAAAGAGATATCTGTATCCCCATACATGTTTACTGCAACATTATTTATAATAGCAAAGACATGGAAAACAACCTAAGTGTCCACTGATAGATGAATGGATAAATAAAATGTGGTATACGTATTATACACATACACACACACACAAATACTATTCAGGCATAAAAATGGAAACCCCGCCATTTGTTACAAGAATGGATGTTGAAGGCATTACGCCCAGTGAATTAAATCAGATAGAGAAAGACAAATTTTGTATGATCTTATTTACATGTAATAAAAACTTATAGAAAAAGAGATCAGCTTTGTTACCAGAGGCAGGGGCTAAAGTTAGGGGAACTGGATGAAATTGTTCAAAAGGTACAAACTTCCAGTTATAATAAGTACTGAGAATATAATGTACAACATATGACAATGATTAACACCTCTGTATGGTATATTTAAAGGTTGTTAAGATGGTAGATCATAAAAGTTCTCATTACAAGGCAAAACATTATTTTCTCTCTATATCAGATGGTTATTAACTAAACCTGCTGTCTTAACTTTTTCACAGTATGTGTAAATCATGCTGGACACCTTAAGGTTGTGTAGTGCTGTATATATCAATAATCCTAGGAAAAAACATTTTGTTTTAGACACAAATATCTAAGTATCTAAACAATGTAAACACCTTCCCATTTAAAAAAAATGCATCAGTACACAAAATAATATTTAAAGTCATATTTTCACATGCTTATGCAAGTATGTGGAGTGTGAGTAAATATGTACCTATGTGTATGTGTGTGTGTGTGTGTGTGTTGTATACCTGTATGCTGTGTGTGGCTGGTGGTGCTAAGGGGAGTGTAGGAAACATACTGACAACAGCTATTGCCTTTGGATTGTGCAATTAGTATACCAGTTCTCTATAATTTTTTACAGGTTGATGGGATAAATAATTGGTCTCAATTTCATTTAATGATTTTGTATTAATAATACAAAATATTAATATATATATTAAGGTAACTCACGTAAGTTGCCTGATATACAGAAAGAACTTCTTAGCTCCCAAGAAGAGCTCAAAGTCTTAGAAAGAAAAAAAAAAAAACATCCCATAGCTTTCCCTGTGGTCCTGTTGGGTTACCAGCAAAATGCAGAGCACCATTTTGGTATTAGATGCAATTAGGCATCTCCACTGTTAGCTGTGTGAGAATAGGCAAGTTTTATTACCTCTCTGACAATTATTTTCCTCAAATGCAAAACAAAAACAATACCCTATTTGGTTTCACAGTCTTGTACTTAATACATAATCCCATTGAGTATCGTTTAGGTTCCCAGAGACAGGGAACTTATTACATTGACAATGAGGCTCATATCCTTCTTGCATGGCATTGTTAGAAATGTCTTTCTTATGTTAAGCTGAACTTGGTCCTCCACTGGTCTTTAAGGACAGGGGTTTCTTTCTGTCTATGCTGATCCTACAAGAAGGCAGTGTATAGATTATGCCTATAAACTATTTGAACGTTTGCATTTCATTTACTTTGCCCTGGTATACATCATAAACCACTGAAGAACGCTTTTCTTTAAATCTACCAACTGAAGATGGTAGACGCTACATAAGCTCTCAACCACTGCTGATAGGTCTTATATAAATTAAGGGAAAAGGAAGAAGTTAAAAAAAAAAAAAAAGGAGAAGAAAGGCAGGGTGCATATGTGTGCATATGTGGCCAGGCATGCATTAGTCTTTATTTATGTAGCTACTCATAATGTAGTGGTTGCTATTGATAATTCATCAGTCTTTCATCACCTATTCATCATCTCCACTAATCAGTGTTCTTATTTTTATTAAAATGTTTTTTAGGGTAGCTTGGGTGGCTCAGCAGTTTAGCGCCGCCTTCAGCCCAGGTCGTGATCCTGGAGACCCGGGATCTAGTCCCACGTCAGTCTTCCTGCATGAAGCCTGCTTCTCCCTTTGCCTGTATCTCTGCCTCTTTCTCTCCATCTGTGTCTCTCATGAATAAATACAATATTAAAAAAAATGTTTTTTAAATGCTTATTTTTAAAAAGATCTTATTTATTTTGAGAGAGAGAGAAAAAAAGCACAAGGGAGGGGGAGGGAGAGAGGGAGAGAGAGGAGTAGACTACCCACTGAGCAGGGATCCCAATGTGGGGCTCGATATCAGGATCCTGGAATCATGGCCTGAGCCGAAGGCAGGTATTTAACCAACTGAGCCACCCAGGTGCCCCCACTAATCAGTGTTTCTCATAGATTCATATGGTTTAAATCCTTAGTTGTTTTGCCTTCTATTTTGGTTGCTTCAGCTTTCTATTAACTTTTATTATTTGTACATTGGGATTCCAAAACTTGCCCAAGAAGATCCCCTAGGTTCCAGACATAGTCCTTTCTGACCCATTGTGCATCAGCAACTCAAATCTCTTTTTAATAATCAAGAACAAACATCTAGCTAGGATAGCAACTTCTCCCCTCATTGGTTTAGTTGTATATGTAACAAGCCTGAAATGGGCAGATGGCCATTGAGACTGCCAATTTAGTGGAACATTGTGTCTCCTGGCAAACAACAACAACAACAACAACCCCAAAAAACCAGACAAACAAAAAACAACAACAACAAAAACCATTTCTTCATTGAGAACTAAAATATTCATACTACAAGAGCTCAGAGTTGTAGGGACAAGGAGTAAATATTCTATGAATAGCTGTAAAAAGCAGAGGTATTGTTTCCACTTTTACCTCTTGATTCTCACACCTGTATTTCTGACTCTGGAAAACACACCATGTATTCATTGCTTATTTAAAGCATATACTGCATATTTTAAAATCTAACTCCAAACTCTTAGGGTGTTGTTCCCCAATAGGTGCTATAACTGACTCTTCAGTAGACCATTCCACCATTCCAGGATACTAGATGCTTTTAAGGGAAATGGGGTATTTTTTAAGGTCATTGAATTCCATGAGTATAAATCAACCACCGCACTTATTTTGATATAAAATGAGTTCTGTATTCAGAAGCAGGGTTTTGTGTTTTTCCATAATGGTAAATGAAATGTTCTCCTAGTCCATGGATGGTGCTTCTGATAGTACATAGTAGGCAGGAAAGATAAATCTATATCCAGAATATTTATCTTCTGCAGTGAAGACAAATCACCATCTCTTCCATGATGAAAGAATCTTGATGTAATCAACCAGACATAAGTCTGTTTCCCTAAAGAAATGATATAATTATGATGTTACTATAGGTGTATATATTTATTGCCATATGAATCTCAATATGATCATCTATCTTAGGCCAATGAATCCTTTGGTGGGAATTTATCCTAAATAAATAATCAGCTATAGAAAATGTTCTTTATGCCCAAAGATATCAATCACAGAACTACACATATTAGCAAAACTTGGAGAAGAGCTTCTGCATCCCATAATGTGGAATAGGGAACTAAATTATGGTGCATAAGGTCAATACGTTATTACACATCACTTAATAACAGTGTATAATAACAAAGAATAAGGAATCAGAGCACAGTATTTGTGTACACAAGACAACACTGTTAAGGAGAAGCCTACACATGAGAAAGAAAAGCTTGGAACAAATTCCATGTCCAATCAACAGCCAAGCCTGGTCATTTGCTCTTCCTAAATAGCTCCTCAATCTGTGAACATCTCTATTTCTCCATCACTACCATCTTCCTCCTGGTCACT
This sequence comes from Canis lupus baileyi, assembly GCF_048164855.1. NCBI lineage: Eukaryota > Metazoa > Chordata > Mammalia > Carnivora > Canidae > Canis > Canis lupus. Next base: position 5,404,746 of record NC_132840.1, on the reverse strand, counting down.
GTTAACTCTCATCAGGATGAAATAAAAATCCTTCTAACGGCCTCTCCTCATGCACCTTTGCTTCATATATGTGAAGTCCGAGGGATTTTTTTATATGAATTTGATTATAGAAGTTTCTTTGCTTAAAACCTTTCAATGACTTTTCATTCAAGGATAAGTTGTAAAATCTTTAATGTACCCTCAAGAGGCTGTATATGATTTGGCCATAGGAAACCTTTCCTGCTCGTAATGTTTTGCCCTATTTACCCAGCCACCGTAAGGTTCACGGAGAGTCCTGCTTTGGTTCGAAAAGCTTTCTGTTAACAGGCTTAAGCACTTAAGGCTCATTGCTGCTAACATTCAAGGTTAAGTAACAGGCTATGCATATTTTTAAGTTTTTCTTCTTGCCATTGTTTTGTTTTCTGAAATATTTTTCACAGAATTAGAACCTTTATTAATGAAAATTCAACTGTCATTGAAAGAATGAATGCTCCCTAACAGTTATGTTTCGTGTTTACACTAGGCTAGGAAGATTTACAAAGGCAAATTATTTCAGGGGTTGGCTAATCAGAATACAAATTTCAGGCAGAATGGCGACCACTGCAAAGAAAAAGAGGAACTAAGTATCTGTGTCACCCATTTATAATTATATCATAATTATAAAATTAGTTGAGAAAATATTACCATAAGGCTGACAGGACTCAGAATAAATCTTCATAAAAGAACATGAAGCAGTTGCTATGACAAAAGTGAAGAACTGAGAGTGCCCTCCCCCTTTTTGTGTTTTATGGGGAAGTGCTCACCTGCTGCTCTGTAAGGCTCATACTGTGGCCCCTGCCTTCCACCTCCCAAGTGATCTCAACATCAATCCCTAGGGGTGTTCCCAGGCTTCCAGTAAAGGGACTAAATCCTGAGTTTCTCAGTTTTGTCACTAATAGAATTTTTAACCCATAAAGGAAATTTTTGTCTGGTCTGGTTCTTTACTGAATTGTAAAAGAAAGCAATTCATAGATCCTATCCCATTTATGTCATTGAAATCTATTCACAATTATTCAGAAGTGCTGTAAATGTCCATTCTATTTCACACATCCCTGCACTGGAGTGTTATGTCTGTTGGAGCTTCCTCTTCTCGCCCCTTACTCCAATCACAGGTCTCCTTATCCATGGCTGTATCACAGATGCTTTCCCAGACAACTGAAATCCAGGATAAATCTTTGCATCATAGTGTCCAGCACATCACTGGACCCCTCTACTGGTAGTACATGGCTTACTAGACAACTGGTTTCAAAGTTGTGGTCATGGTCTCAGCAAAGGGAATTCAGCTTCTCTAATCACATGTATACTTCCCAGGTGCCAGCCACAAATTTAGATGGTAGCTCTTATTACTCCCCCAGGGACATCTTCCTGAATCTCCTTGATCAGTTAAAATTGCCCTATTATAGGCTCTCATAACCACATGCCATCATTATACATATATGTGCATTATTTCTTGTGTGTGTTGTTCACAAACTGTAAGTTCCATAAAGACAGGAATTATAGCCTTTAAAAAATATCTGACTCCCTCCCTTTATGTTTTTACTTGCCATTATATCTCCAATGTCTAATCCAATGCAAGGCACATAGTAAGGGTTCAGCAAACACTTGTTGAATGAATAAATAGAAATTGCTCAAGGAGTTTTAAATTAGGCAATTGGGCAGCTTGCATTGAAGTAATCACTCCAGAGGAAGGAATTTTAAAAATTATGGATATAATACAATTTCAACAACAACAAAACAAGAGTGATCAAAGAGTGACCAAGTATAGGCTTAAACCAGTAAGGACTTGATTGTTGAGGGAAACAGAAAGGAGCCATACTGGATAAGATCCACGTTTATTCTTCCCCTGAAGATCCTGTAATAGTTATACAATCCGATAAAGCTAAAGACACAGCCTTTAGGACCTATGGAATCTGAATACTGTTTTTGGATTTCCAAAAATCCTTGAACATTGAGAAGAAAAACTCTCAGAAAGATGGAATCACAGATGGGAAACTCCAAAAATCCACATATGAATTCTTCTCTTATTTTAGCCTGAATCCTTACTGTGCATGTTTATTTTATTTTATTTTTTTTTACTGTGCATGTTTAGATGAGAAAGGATGGAGCCCAGAGGCAATATTAACAACCTGGAGGATGAAAGAGCTAATAAGAGATTTAACCTGTTGCCCACCATAGAGGAGTAAGAGTTTGGAGTTAGAATCCTGTATGAGAGGCACTTGGTAATTATCTTTGGCCTTTCACTTCTGTATTTTGGAAGTAAAGACTCTAAGAACTAAGAGGTTTGTCCTAGGACTAAAGGCAAAACCAACATAGCAACCACCCTAACAAAACCTAAAACTGAGGTGATCTGTAAATACGCTCAACTGATAGAACAAAAAAGCATCCTGGTTCCAAATAAGCTAGTGAGATTCAGTCTCTATGACTTATTACCAATGATGCCAAACACACAATAAAAAATAGGTATATGCAAAAACAGGACAGGATAACTTGACCCTTGTTCTCGGGGAAATTAGTCAGTAAAAAACCCCAAAATGACCATAAGCTGGAATTAGCAGGCAATCACTTTCAGGTAACCAAGGCATTCTAGAAAAAAAATGGTGACATAGGAGATTCCAGGTTCCCCATATTCCCATAAAAAGTAACAATGAGCTATCCGTGAACAAAAACAGTTCCAGGAGAGCTCTAGATTCCCTTTCAGAAATTTTAACAACATGGGATGTCTGGGTGGCTCAGTGGTTGAGTGTTTGCCCTTGGCTCAGGGCGTGATCCCATGTCTGGGAATCGAGTCCCACATCGGGCTCCCTGCAGGGAGCCTGCTTCTGCCTCTGCCTGTGTCCCGGCCTCTCTCTCTATGTTTCTCATGAATAAATAAATAAAATCTTAAAATAAAATTTTTTAACAACATGGAACACACACACACACACACACAAACTGAGAATAATTACACAAGCAGATAAGAAAAACAAGTTTATTTTCACCACATCATCCCATCCCCAAGCCAGCATTGTTCAGCTCCAAGAAGGAGATTCCTAGCCAGTGAGAATTCCTCTCACAGAAAAGAAAGAGTAGGGTGAGTGATGAGCCTCTCTAGTCTCTCCAGGCATTGTGTGAAGGTCAAGCTTCAGTTTTTTACCCCACCCAACCTGGCAAAAAGAGCCTGCTAGGAAAAGGAAGAAAAACAGACTATTATTAGCCAACACATAGCAGGAATGATTGTGGTTCACAGAGACCTGCTCTGCAGACAAACTCAGCAGTTTTGCCACAGGTATTTACTATTGCTAATACTAGCTCTTCCTCAGTCCCTCCCATCTCCCTTTCCTTTCCCTTCCCTTAAAAACTCCTTCTTCCAAAGCCTGGACCCAACACTGGTAGCTATTCATGATCTTTGTGGCAGTGCAAGTGTAAGAAATCAGTACCTTGGTTCCTTCCCACCTCCACCAGGCCCTGGATGCTACGCTGACAGCCAAGGCTTCTAGAGCTGTGTGAGCACAGGATACCAGTGTAAGCAACCTGGGATGACCCTCACCAGCATGACTGTGCTTGCAGTTAGCCCCTAGCAATGCACCTGCATGCCACTGCCTGATGCCCATCACTGACCCCCCACTGAAGCACATCTGCATGGATGGGAGAGTGTGTAGCCACCAATAAGCACACAAATAACCAGGACCTCCCACAGATGTTTGTGGGTACAGATCAAGTCCCTGTCTTCTGCCACTAGCCATCAACACTACTTCTACTTATAGATTGCTTTAGTTCTGACGTGCTCTTAGCCCCTAGCCCTACCCCTGTAACTGACCCTCACTTCAGTGTGCACACTCAGAGGAAAAGAGTGCAGCCATAGGTGAGCACACCAATATCCATGTACCCCCCCCCCACCAGCTGCTTGCAAGTCTATTTCAGGTCCTGCCTCTGTCAATGGCCAGCACCACCATGCCCACCTGTAGCTGGTCTTTCCAGCTTTGAGCCTGCATGTCCCTCAGCTTGACCCTGTCACTGGCTCCACCATGGTATGCATATCTGGGAGTAGAGTATAAAGTCATGAAGACACACTGACACCCAGATCCTCTACAGACACCAGTGAGCCCATAATTAATTGGCCCTGGTTCCCATTGTTACCAGTATGTCCACAGGTGACCTCTATCACTAAATAGGCACATGCAGCTGAATGTGTGAACACCACTGGCTCCAGCCACCACCACTGCCTTCCCTCATCCCTTATTACCAGTCCTGGAGATGTTTCTTAGGAGCTCAATAGCCCTTGCAGCCACTGCAGACTTACCAAGGACCACACAGTTGTCAATACTGTAGACCCCAATGGCCTGAGCCAAAGAGATATCACACCACAGTTGGAGCTGGTGCCACCATGTGCCCCAGCCCTTGGCACCCTACATCACTAGACCCAGGGTCATAGCACAATCCAGCGCACTTCATCTGAGATGGACTTCCTTTACTAGAATCAGCGCACAAAATCTTTGTTTCCTCAAATGTACAGATAACTATTTAAGGCTGCAGAGATCATAAAAAATCAGGGAAATATGTCTACACAAAAAATATGGTAAGCCTCTAGGACCTGGCCTCAAAGAAATGGAGATCCAGTAATCCCTAACAAAGAATTCAAAATAATTTTTTTCTACAGAATCTCAGATAGTTAAAAGAAAATACAGAACACTCATTTAACAATATGAGAAAAACAATACTAGAACAAAATGAGAAGTTCCAAGATAAAACATTTAAAAGAACCAAAAGAGAAATTTTGAAGTGAAAGATATGATTGAACTGAAAAATTCAATAGAGGACTTCAACTGCAAACCTGAAGAAGCAGAAGAGAGAATCAGTTAGTTAGAAGACAGATCAGTTGAAATTATACAATTAGAAGAACAAAAAGAAATAAAAAAGAATGAAAAAGGAGGAAAGCCCATAGCAGACACCATCAAAATAAATATGTCTGCATTATTAGAGTCTCAGAAGGAGAAGAGGCAGAAAAAATTAGGAAGCTTATTTGAATAAATAATGGCAGAGAACTTCAAAAGGATAACAAGAGCTTTGGACATCCAAGGTCATGAAGCTAATAAGTCACCTGAAAATCTCAATATGAAATATTCTTTATTATACAGAATAATAAAATTGTCTAAAACCAAAGGCACAGAATTTTAACAGCAGAGGAGAAAAAAAAATCTCTCATACAAGGGAACCTCCATAAGGTCATTAGCAGACTTTACAGCAGAGATCCCACAGGCCAGGAGAGAATGGGAAGATCTATCAAAGTACTGTAAGAAAGAAACCATCAGCCAGAGTACTCTACCCAGCAAAACTGTTCTTCAGACTGAAGGCAAAATAAAGACGTTCCTTAATAAACAAAAGCTAAGGAAATACATCATCACTAAACCTGCATCAGAAGAAAAGCTGAATGAAGTCCTCTAAGCTGAAATAAAAGGATGCTAATTAGTAACATGAAAATATACACCACACTGGTAAAGGCAAACAAATAGATAGGATACTCTGACTATATGCTTACCTGATATTGCAAAATGGTGATGTGTTAACTAGACTATAGAATAAAGGTAAAAGGATGAAAGCATTAATGAAAAAGGTTGTAACTTCAATAATTTTTAAATACACAAAAACTAAATGTTCATCTAAAACATAATAGGGATACAAAAAGATAGAGACAAAGTGATCAAAGTTAAATTATCATCAAAATAAAATAGAGTATTATATCTTTACAGTGTTTTATGTAAAGTCACCAGAACCACAAACAAAAAAATCTACAATAGATACAACAAAGAATTAAAGCACAGCACTAAATTATCAATATACAAAGGAAATTAGCAAAAGGAAGAAAAATGCAACTATAAAACAGCCAGAAAAACAATAGGATGTCATTAGTAAGTCTTTACCTATCAATAGGTAAAGACTATCAATAATTACTATCAATAATTACTTTAAATATTAATGGATTTAATTCTTTAATCAAAAGGCATAGAGTGGCTGGATGTATGTAAAAAACACAAACAAAAATGGAAGACTCAATTATATGCTGTCTACCAGAGATACTCACCTCAGTTCTAAAGACAGAAACAGATTCAAAGTGATTGAATGGCAAAGGTATTCCATGAAAGCGGACACACACACACACACACACACACACACACACAAATAGCTTATTAAAATCAGACAAAATAGACATTAAGCCAAAAATGGTAACCAGAGACAAAAATGGTTGTTATGTAATGAGGGGGTCAAGTCATTAAGAAGATAGATCATAAATGTATAAGCAGCATCTAAACATATTAAGTAAATATCAACAGATCTGAAAGGAGAGATTGAGATAGACAGCATTAAGAATAGGGGACTTTGATGCCCCACTTTTAACAATGGATAAATTGTTGAAACAGAGAATCAACAGGGGAATGTTAGATTTGAACCACACTTGAGACCAAATGGACCTAATATATATAAGAACATTTCATCCAACCACAGCAAAAGACATTCTCAAATGCACAATGAATATTCTCCAGGATAGAGCACAGGATAGGTCACAAGACAGGCCTCAGTAAATTTAAGAAAATTGAAATCATATCAAGTATCTTTTCCAACCCCAATGGTGTAAAACTAGAAATCAATTACGAGGAAAGAATCTGGAAAGAATACAAATATCTGGAAGCTAAATAACATGCTACTAATGAGTGGGTCAAGCAAGACATCAAAAAGGAAATTAAAAAAAAAAAAAACTTGGATACAAATGAAAAAAAAAAAACAAAAAAAAAATGGTAATCCAAAATCTTTGTGTTGCAGCAAAAGCAGTTCTTAGAGGGAAGTTTAGAGCAATATGGGTCTACCTCAAGAAGCAAGAAAAATTTCAAATACATAACCTAATCTTATACCTAAAAGGTCTAGAAGAATAACCAAAGCCCAAAGCTAGTAGAAGGAAGGAAATAATAAAGATTAGAGCAGAAATAGTGAAATAGAGACTAAAAATTATGAAAATGAAACAAAAGCTGGTTTTTAGAAAATATAAAAACATCAATAAACTTTTAGCCAGACATCGAGAAAAAAAAGAGAGAAGACTCAAAATCAGAAGTGAAGATGAATAAAAACAACTGGCACCACAGAAATACAAAAGATAAGACAATATTATGAAAAATTACATGCCAAATTGGAGAACTTGGAAGAAATTGGTAAATTCCTACAAACGTATAATCTTTCAAAATTCAATCAAGACGAAATAAAAAATTTGAAGAGACTAATTACTAATAATGAAATTGAATAATAATAATAAAAAAAACCCTCCCAAACAAAAGCCTGGGACAGGAGTATTCATAGGTGGATCCTACCAAAAACAATTAAAGAAAAGTTAATATCTATTTTCTCAAACTACTCCTAGAAAAAAAATAGAAAACAAAGGAAAGCTTCTAAATTCATCCTATGCAGCTAATATTATCCTGATACCAATACCAGATAAAGACACTACTAAAAAACAAGACAAAAAACTATAGGCCAATATTGTGATGAATATAGATGAAAAAGTCTTCAACTAAATATTAGCAAACTGAACTCAACAATACGTTAAAAAATATTCACTACAATATAGTAGGATTTATTGGAGGAATTCAAGAGTGGTTCAATAGTTGCAAAACCAACCAATGTGATATATCATATTAAGAAGATATAGGATAAAAGCCATATAGTCATTTCAGTAGATGTAGAAAAAGCACTTGGCTGAGTACAACACCCACTCCTGATAAAAGCTCACAACAAAGTGGGTTCATAGCTCAAAGAGGGAACATAGCTCAACAAAATAAATGCCATGTATGAAAAATCCACAGCTAACATCATACTCCATGGTGAGGGACTGAGAGCTTTTCCTCTAAAGAACAAGGCAAAACGTGTACGCTCATCACCTTTATTCAACACAGTACTGGAAGTCCTAGCCACAGCAATCAGACAATAAACAAAAGGCATCCAAATTGGTAAAGAAGAACTTAAACTATCATTATTTGCAGATGATATACTATACATAGAAGAACCGAAGATTCCACCAAAAACTATTAGAACTGATAAACAAATTCAGTGAAATTGTGGGAAACAAAGTTAATATACAGAAATTAATTGCATTTCTATACACTAATAACCAAGTAAGAGAGGAATTAAGAAAACAAAGCTTTTAAGAATCAATACCATTTACAGTTACACCCAATATAGTTTATCCAGGGATAAACCTAACCTAAGAAGTGAAAAACCTGTACTCTGAAGCCTATAAGACATCTGTGAAAGAAATGGAAGACGACACAAAGAAATGGAAAGGCATTCCATGCTCATGGGTTGGAAGGACAAATATTGTTAAAATTTCCACAGTACCCAAAGCAATCTACACATTTAATGAAATCTTTATCAAAATACCACCAGCATTTTTTACACAACTAGAACAAACAATTCTCAAATTCATATGGAACCACAAATGACTTTGAATGGCCAAAGCAACCTTAAAAAGAAAAGCAAAGCTGGAGGCATCACAATTCCAAACTTCAAGTTATATTACAAAGCTCTGGTAATCAAAAGAGTATGGTACTAGCACAAAAAAGGACACGCAGATCATTAGAACAGAATAGAAAACTCAGAAATGAACCCAAAATTCTATGGTCAATCTATCTTCAACAAAGCCGGAAAGAATATCCAATGGGAGAAGGTTTCTTCAACAAATGGTGTTAAGAAAACTGGACAGCAACATGTGAAAGAATGAAACCAGGCCACTTTCTTATTTACAAAAATAAATTCAAAATGGATTCAAGGTCTAAATGTGAGATCTGAAACTGTAAAAATCCTAGAAGAGAGCACAGGCAGTAACTTCTTTGACATTGGCCATAGCTACCTCTTTCTAGATATGTCTCCGAAGACAAGGAAAACAAAAGCAAAAATAAGCAAGTGGGACTCCATTAACATAACAATCTTCTGTTCCAGAAAGGCAACAATCAACAAGGCTAAAAGTCAACCTACTGAATGAGAGAAGATATTTTCAAAGGACATATCTGATAAAGTGCTAGTATCCAAGACACATAAAGAACTTATGGGGGGGCAGCCCCAGTGGCCCAGTGGTTTAGTGGGTTTAGCACCGCCTTCAGCCCAGCGCCTGATCCTGGAGACCCGGGATCCAGTCCCACGTTGGGCTCCCTGCATGGAGCCTGCTTCTCCCTCTGCCTGTGTTTCTGCCTCTCTCTCTGTCTCTCATGAATAAATAAATAAAATCTTAAAAAAAAGAACTTATGAGGGGATCCCTGGGTTGCTCAGTGGTTTAGCGCCTGCCATCAGCCCAGGGCCTGATCCTAGAGACCCAGGATCCAGTCCCACATTGGGCTCCCTGCATGGAGCCTGCTTATCCCTCTGCCTGTGTCTCTGCCTCTCTCTCTCTCTCTCTCTGTCTCTGTGTGTGTCTCTCATGAATAAATAAAGTCTTAAAAAAAAACTTATGAAACACACCCCACAAAAATTAATAATCAACTAAAAATGGACAGAAGACATGAATATGCATTTTTCCAAAGACAACATACAGATGGCTTACAGGCATGAAAAGATACTCAATATCATTTATCAGGGAAATGCAAATCAAAACTACAATGAAATACCACCTCATGCCTGTCAGAATGGCTAACATCAACAACACAAGAAAGAGCAGGCGTTGGTGAGGATATATAGAAAGAGGAACCCTGTTGCATTATTAGTGAGAGTGCAAACTGGTGCAGCCTCTGTGGAAAATAATATGGAGGTTCTTCAAAGTTAAAAATAGAACTACCCTGTGATCCAGCAATCATACTACTGGGTAGATACTCAAGTATATAAAAATACTAATTCAAAGGGATACATGCATCCCAATGCTTATAGCAGCATTACCTACACTAGCCAAGATATGGAAATAGCCTAAGTGTCCACTGATTGACAAATGGATAAAGAAGTTATGAAACACACACACACACACACACAAACAAATGGAATATTATTCAGCCAGAAAAATAATGAAATCTTGCCTTTTGCAATGACACAGATGGACCTAGAGAGTATTATGTTAAGCAAAATAAGTCAGAGAAAGACAAGTACCATATTATTTCATTCATATGAATTTAAGAATTTAAGAAAATAAATCAGCAAAGGGGTAAAAAGAGGGAGGGAGGGAGGCAAACCATAAACAGACTATTAACTATAGAGAACAAACTAATGGTTACCAGAGGAGAGGTCAGTGGAGGGGATGGGTGAATGAGAGATAGGGATAAAGGAGTGCACTTGTGATGAGCACTGGATGATGTATGGAAGTGTGAATCACTATATTATACATGCGAAATTAATATACTGTCTGTTGAAATTGGAGTTTAAATAAAAACTTTAAAAAAGAAAACAATCCCTTTTATATAATTCTACCAAAAATAAAATACCTAGGAATAAACTTAATCAAGGAAGTGAGAGACTGGTTCTCTAAAAACTATAAACCATTGGTGAAAGCAATTGAAGGTGACACAAATGGAAAGATACTCCATGCTCATGGGTTGGGAGAATATTGTGAAAATGTCCATACTACCCAAAGCATTTCTAGAGATTCAGTGCAATCTCTATCAAAATACTAACAGCATTTTTCACAAAACTAGAACAAATAATCCTAAAATGTGTATGGAAGCACAAAGACCCCAAAATGCCAAAGGAATCAAAGAACAAAGCTAGAGGTATCACATTTCCAGTTTTCAAGATATACTGCAAAGCTATAATGATCAAAATAGTATGGTACTAGTACAAAAATAGACACACAGAGCAATAGAACAGAATAGACAACACAGAAGTAAACCCATGCTTATAGGGTCAATTAATCTATGACAAAGGAGGCAAGAATATACTATGGGCAAAAGACAGTCTTTCAATAAATGGTGGTAGGAAAACTAGACAGCCACTTGCAAAAGAATGAAACTGGACCATTTTTTTATACCATACACAAAAAAAGCTCAAAATGGATTAAAGACCTAAATGTGAGACATGAAATCATAAAAGTCCTAGAAGAAAACAAAGGCAGTGATTTCTTTGACATTGACCTTAGCAACATTTTTCTAGATATATCTTCTTAGGCAAGGGAAACAAAAGCAAAAATTATTGGGATTACATCAAAATAAGAAGCTTTTATACAGTAAATGAAACCATCAACAAAACAAAGGCAAACCTGAATAGGAGATGATAGTGATTAATGAGATAGTCAATAAGGGGTTAATATCCAAAATATATAAAGAACTTATACAACTTAACACCAAAACCCCTGAAATAATCCAATTTATAAGTGGCCAGAGGACCTAAATAGACATTTTCCAGAGAAAACATACAGATGGACAAAGGATGCATGAAAAGATGGTCAAAATCACTAATCATTAGGGAATGCAAATCCAAACCACAAGGATACATCCCCTTACACCTTTCAGAATGGCTAGAATCAGATGAGGTCAGTGACCAGATAATGAAAATGAATATTAGAACAAAATAAAACAAAAGGACCACTAAAGTGAAAAACATTTTTTAAAACAAAGTGGTAAAAAATAAAAGACCAAAAATCCCAAAGAAGAAGAAAAAGAGAAAAAAAAAAGAAGAAAAAAAAGTATAGAGGAAAAAGAGAAAAAAGAAAAGACAAGAAAAAAGGAGGGGAGGAACTGGGAGACAGTGGTGCTGAAGAAGTTGTAGTGGAGGGAGACTGTAGTCTACCTGAGGGGTCCTAGAGGGTGATCTTCTTGGTTTTGAGTTTATTAAGTTCTGTATGTTAGAAGATGCTCAATCCCAAATTTATATAAACCAGCAATACTTGTAGAGAGCCCCATCATTGACCTCAGAAACATAAACAAAATAAAAGAAGGGGGAAGAATGGGAATGAGGAGAGAATATAATCTCACAGAGTGAACGAGGACGGTGTTCCACTTGGTTCTGGGTGCTGCTGGTCAGGTTTTAGAAGGTATTAACTTCTGCCATTGTAGAACAAAATGAGGCAGAGAAAACAAACAACAACAACAACAACAAAAAAAAAACACAAAACAAAAACTGATATCTTGTATATCTCCCCAAATTAAATTGAGTATGTTGAAGGGAATCTAGGAGTGGAAAATATATCTAAGACATGTAATTGTAGAAGTACGAAAGTCCAAAACGAAGAAACTTAAAAATGAAGAGCTGGTAAAATATTGTAGTTAAGGTGGGAAAAGAAAAAATATATTGGAAATTTTTAGTCTGATATAAAATGAGTTGTAATGGAAAAAGGAGAGAAAAAATTTTTTAAAAGGGAGGGAACCCTCTAGTTCTATATACTATATTCCCTCGATTTTCCCTTGGTCCTGGAGCTTTCCAGTGCTGCTTGGTCAAGAGCTTGCTCTTCCTCTGTTCTTCCGGCTGGTCTTCTGGGGGAGGGGTTTGCTGTGCTGATTCTCAGGTGTGTGTACCTGGGGGAGATGCCCCACCCAGAGTGGCTAGAATCAAAAAGATGTAAATGTTGGTGAGGATGTGGAGTAAAATGTACCCTTGTGCACTGTTGGTAGGAATGTAAATTGGGGTAGCCACTGTGGAAAATAGTATGGAGGTTCCTCAAAAATTAAAAATAGAAAGCCTTATAATCCGGTAATTCTGCTACCAGTTCACCTGGAGGAAATGAAAACACTAATTCAAAAAGATGTATGATACCTATGTTCATTGCAACATTATTTACAAATAGCCAAGATATGGAAGCCACTCAAGCATCCATCAACAAATGCATAGATAAAGATGGTGTGGTGTATATACATATATATTCCACAATGGAATATACTATAGAATACACTCACATACATACAATACACTATAGGATATACACATGGGATATATATATACTACCCCCCCCACACACACACGCACGCACAAATTATGGAATATTGCTCAGCTGTAAAAAAGGACATCTTGGTATCTGCAACAACACAGATGGACCCAGAGGGTATTATGTTAGGTGAAATAAATCACCAAAAGATAAATACTATAAGATTTCATTTACATATGGAATTTAAAAAACAAATGAACAAACAGATTCTTAAATATAGAGAACAAACTGGTGGTTGTCAGAGGGGAAGTGAGTGGAAGGACAGGTGAAATACATGAAGGGGGTTAAGAGGTACTCATTTGAAATTGTAAAATAAGTCAGAGAAGAAAAATACATCATCGGGAATATAGTCAATAATATTGTAATAATTAAGTTTAGTGACAGAGGCAGACTATACTTTAACATGGTGAGCACTGCATACAATTGTTGCATACAATGCATATAATTGTTGCAAAAAAAAAAAAAAAACCCAGAACTGCCATATGATCCAGCAATCCCACTTCTGGATATGTATCCGGAGAATATGAAATCAGAATTGATTAGAGATATCAGCACGCCCATGTTGATTGCAGCATTACTCATAGTAGCTAAGACATGGAAACAAGCTACGTGTCCATCAACATAGGAATGTAAATAAGATATAAGATATATACTCAATGGAGTATTTTTCAACCATGAGAAAGAAGGAAATCCTGTGTTTCCAACAAGTTGAGTGGACATTGAGTGTATCATGCTAAGTGAAGTAAGTCAGGTACAGAAAGACAAATACTGTATGATATTACTTATACATGGAATCCAAAAAACAGAGGAGAGTGATAGTTACCAGGGTTTGGGGCTAATTAGGAGTTACTGGCCAAAGTGTACAAACTTGTACTTATAAGATTAATAAGTTTGGGGATGTAATACACAGTACAGGGATTATAGCTGATACTGTATCATATATGCTTTAATATTGCTAAGAGAGTTGATCTTAAATGTTTTCATGACAAAAAAGAAATGATAACTGTATTAAGGATAAAAGTGGTAGCAAATTCCATGGTAGTAATCATTTTGCAATTTATAAATTTATCAAATCAACACATTATATACCTTAAGCTTGCACAATATTACCTGTCAATTACATCAATAAAGCTGGGAAAAGGCATCTGCATTTTATAAAAAATGAAATAATATGAAAATGTTACAGATGGTAACAATAAGATAATGGATAATTTCAGAAGAGATATGGAAGCTTAAGAAAACAATCAAATAGAAATCCTAAGTGGACAAGAACAATAGCTAAAATTTAAAAAATCATGGATGGGATTAACAGAGCATGTCCAACCAAAGAAAGTATTCATAAACTTAGATACATTAATAGTTATTCATCTCAAACTAAGAACAGAGCAAAGAGAAAGGAAACTGGGGTGGGAGGAAGGCCCTGCAATTGAATCCCAGAAGAATGTAAGAATTAGAAAAAGACACATTTGAAGTATATTTGCCAAACTATTTCGATTTTGCTCAAAATCATCAATGCACAGATCCAAGAAGCCCAGAAAATCCCAGTCAGAACAAATAAGAAGAAAATCACACTTGAGCATATTGTAGTCAAACCGCCATCAAACCAAAGTAAAAGAAAAGCCGTAAGAGCATCCAGAGGGAGAGGGGATACCTATATAGTAGAACCCAGGGAAGAAGGACAGCAGATTTATTATTAAGAATGAAAGAACTATACAATGGAATATTACTCAGCTATTAGAAATGACAAATACCCACCATTTGCTTCAACGTGGATGGAACTGGAGGGTATTATGCTGAGTGAAGTAAGTCAATCGGAGAAGGACAAACATTATATGTTCTCATTCATTTGGGGAATATAAATAATAGTGAAAGGGAATATAAGGGAAGGGAGAAGAAATGTGTGGGAAATATCAGAAAGGGAGACAGAACGTAAAGACTGCTAACTCTGGGAAACGAACTAGGGGTGGTAGAAGGGGAGGAGGGCGGGGGGTGGGAGTGAATGGGTGATGGGCACTGGGGGTTATTCTGTATGTTGGTAAATTGAACACCAATAAAAAATAAATTAAAAAAAATAAAAAATAAAATAAAATAATAAAATCATAAAAAAAAAAGAATGAAAGAACCAAACCAATGGAAAGTGAGAGGAATGACATCTTAAAGAGGGCAAAGGGTGCAGTGTGGAGAGGTACTATTACATATATTTTTATACTTTGTGGAGAAATCTGTTTTTAAAAATAAAAAATAAGGACATTTTTCAGATAAACAAAAGCTCAGAAAATATATTCAGACTGACACTATAAGAAATCCTAAAAGAAGTTCTCCAGGTTGGATACAGATACCACCAATGAACAATTAAATATCTAAGGGAAGAAGGAGAGCAGTAGAAAGAGTAAATATGAAAAGCTGTATTTTCTTTTCTCAAACTGTATACACTGTAATGGACTATTTAGAGCAAAATAAATCACAAAATCAAGATTGGTAAAGGAGGGGTAAAAATATATGATGATAGCACAAAGAGGATGAGGACACACTGTTTTAGGCTTGTATGTTGTTTATTACATTATATTTGAATTGATATGTTAATAACATATTAGATTGTTAACAATATTAGGGTAATAATTTAAAAAAATTAACAAGGCTAACAGAGGAGCTTGGTTTAAAAAATTCAAAACTTTGATTAGGAGAAGACAGGAGATGAGGAAGACAAGAAATGAGGGGAGAGAGTACCAAGAACTGAAGTACAGTAATAACAAATCACATGCTGCTATAATTAACCCCAACTACCTCAATACTTACATTAAATGCAAATGGCTTACACGTTCCAATTTATAAAACATCTTATTTGTGATGAGGATTTTTAAGATCTATTCTTTTGGTCACTTTCTTATTTGCAATATCATAACTATAATTACCATGCTGTGCATTATAACCCCATGACTTATTTATTTCATACCTGGAGGTTTACACCTTTTTGACTACTTTCACCCATCTTAACCACAATCACTGCCTCTGACAATAAGCAATCTGTTCTTTATGAGCTTAGCTTTTTTTTTTTTTTTTTTTTTTGGTAGATTCCACATAGAAGTAAGCTCATATAATATTTGTCTTTCTTGGTCTTATTTCATTTAGAATAATGCCCTCAAAATCCATTCATGTCACAAATGGAAACTTTCCTTCTTTTTATGGTTGCATAATATTCCATTTTATATGTACACTACATTTTTCTTGTCTATTCATCTATTGATGGATACTTAAGCTATTTTCACATCTTGGTTATTGCAAATAATGCTGCTATTAGCATTGGGATCCAGATACCTTTTAAGTTAGTGTTTTGGTACATGTTCCAATTTTAAAGCAGGGATTATCACACTGGATATAAAAGAACCAAGTACATGTTTTTAAAAGATGCACCTTAAATATGAAGACACAAATGAGTGAAATAAAAAATATAGAAAAATGATGAACCAAACCTTAATGGTCTGGGGAGTTGGGTGGCTCAGCCAGTTAAGCATCTGGCATTGGCTCAGGTCATGATCGATTGAGCCCTGCATAAGACACCCTGTTCAGTGGGGAGCCTGCTTCTCCCTCTCCCTCTGCCCCACCTCCTGCTTGTGCTCTCTTGCATGCTGTCTCTCAAATAAATAAATAAAATCTTAGAAAAAGAGAAAAGAGCATTAATGTCCTATGTGGTTATACATGAGGAGACTCATAATTGCCAATCAGGCAAAGTGAATCTCAAGACAAGGAGTATTCCCATAGATAAAGAACATTATTTTATAATGACTAAAGGGTCAATTACTCAGTTTGTAAAAATCCTAAAAGTCACAGAAAGAAAGAAAGGTCTAATGAAGTCATTAGAGACTCCACGTCCAAGGTTTGTAGTGGGGACTGGCCTTGTACTCAGCTTCTGTCTAGCGTATACCACAATTCCACACTCCTTATAGAAAAGCAGGTATTCTGGGATGCCTGAAGGCTCAGCGGTTGAGCATCTGCCTTTGGCCCAGGGCATGATCCTGAAGTCCCGGGACCGAGTCCCACGTCGGGCTCCCTGCATGGAACCTGTTTCTCCTTCTGCCTGTGTCTCTGTCTCTCTCTGTGTCTCTCATGAATAAACAAATGAAATCTTTTTAAAAAAAAAACACCAAGTGTTCAGCACACACCATATTGTTTGACTCTTTAGGTACAGTGAGCTAGTCTCATCAGAACAGTGAGGACCCTCCTGAAATCCAAGTTTTTGGTGCCCACCAAGGGCCAATTTTAAAAGCAATGCCTTTCAAATGATAGCAATCAGACCTGCTGTATTAACTCTTTTTTTTTTTGTCACAGCTGTACACCCCACAGATGTTACAAAATTAACTATATACCAATATTGGAATGATAGAGGTGAAAAAGTTATAAATATTACAAATGGGGGCTCCTGGGTGGCTCAGTCAGTTAAGTGTCTGCCTTTGGCTTAGGTCATGATCCCATTGGGGTCCTGGGATCGAGCCCTGTGACAGGCTCTCTGCTCAGGGAGGAGTCTGCTTCTCCCTCTTCCTCTGCTCCTTCTCACCCACCCCCTGCTCATCTGTGCTCTCTCTCTCTCACACACTCTCTCTAAAATAAATACATAAAATCTTTTAAAAATAAATATTACAAATCAACTTTGTGCCAATGTATTTGTCAACTGAAACAAAATGTCAAATTTATTGGAAGTAACACATAAAACTAACACAAGAATAATTATGATAGTACTATATCTTTTAGGGGATCCCTGGGTGGCTCAGAGGTTTAGCGCCTGCTTTCAGCCCAGGGTGTGATCCCAGAATCCCGGGATTGAGTCCCACGTCAGGCTCCCTTCATAGAGCCTGCTTCTCTCACTGCCTGTGTCTCTGCCTCTCTCTCTCCCTCTGTCTCTCATGAATAAATAAAATATTTTTTAAAAGAGTAATATATCTTCTAGAGAAATTGAATTAGGGGGAAAATCTACTTATGAGAAAAATCCAGATGCATATGCTCTTATAAATTCCATAAAACTTTAAGGAAGATGGGGCACCGGGGCGGCTCAGTTGGTTAGGTGTCTGTCTCTTGATTTCCACTCAGGTCAAGCCCCATGTAGGGCTCCATGATCAGAGGAGAGTCTGCTTGGGATTTCCACCTCCCATCACCCCCTCACCCTACTCATGCCTTCTCTCTCTTAAACAGATAAATCTTTTTAAAAAAACAATTTAAGGAAGAAATTATACTAACACAAATTCTTTTAGAAAACAGAAAGCTAGGGAACACTTCTGACCTGTTTCTTGAGGTCAGCATTACTCTGATACCAAAAGCTGACAAGCATACGATGAGTAAATAAAATTATAGTCCAATATTCTTTGTGATTATAAATGAAAAAGTCCTTAAACGTGTGTTAGAAAAATTAATCCAGGAACATATAAAAGGGGTAATGCATCATTGGGATTTATTCCAGAATGCAAAATTGATTGATTTAGGCATGCTAAACCAATGTAATTTACCACATTAACAAAATAAAGGAGAAAATTATATGATTACTTTAATAGATGAGGGGGTGGGGGGTGGGGGCGAATTCCTAGAGGGGACAAAATTCAATCCCATGGCATTCTTAGAGGGGAAAAATGCTCTCAAGAATCTAGGAATGGAAGGAAACTTTTTCAAGTTAATAAAGGACATCCATGAAAAACCTACAGCCAACAGTGTGCTTCAGGTGAAATATTAAACATGTTCTACCTGAGACTGAGACCAAGACAAAGATGTCTATTCTTACCACTTCTTTTCAACATTATATCACACATTTTAGCCAGTGCACTAAAGAAATAGAAGGCATGAGATTACAGAGAAATATCTTTATTGACAGATAACGTGACTGTCTACATAAGCATTAGGCATCTAATAAAACCTACTAAAGTGAATGTCAATTTAGCCAGGCCACAGCATACAAATCAACTTACAGTGATCAGATCTACTCCTATAGACTGGATTAGTTGTTAGTCCCTAAAATGGTCCTGTGATCCTTGTCTCTCACTGCTTATTCCCTGCGTAGGCCCTGGAGACTTTGAGTCGGGGCTGCCTTAAGTGACAAATACAGTAAGTCATAAGTAGTACAAGGCATTGCAAGGCACTGCATAAAGGACATTGCAGTCCTTCCCTTGGTGTATTGGGACACTTATTGTGGAGGATGACAGCTACTCTGATCTGAGGATATTCAAGCAACCCCATGGGGGTTCTCCATGGGGAATACAATCAACACCAAATTTTCAACCATGGAAGTGAGCTAATTGGTGATGGGATCATCTAAGCTGTTTCAAACCTTCAGATTATTGCAGTTCTATTTGATGTTTTACTACAACCTTAGGAGAGCTGGAACTTGCCATCTAATTGGATCCATGTAGAGAAGGACCAATAGAGAAATGATAAATGATTACTGTCTGCTTAAGCCGCTAAATTGTTGAGTAGCTTGTTGTGCGTCAGTTGATAACATAGTAATTGGAAAATGAAATTGAAAGTAATATCTACAACATTAACAAACCTCAACAAAATATTTGAGGATATAGATTTGTTTTCAATGCATGCCAGGCTTCTATACTGAAAACTATAAAACACTGTCTGGATAAAAATTAAAAAGACCTAAAAGGTTTACCATGTTCATGGGTTGGAAAATTTCAGTATTGTTAAGATGTTAAGATACAATTCCTCTCCAAATTGTTCTATAAATTCAATGTGTTTCTAATTAAAATCCTAGAAGGCTTATTTGTACAATTGATATGTAGATTCTAAAATTTTTTTTAATTTTTTTTTTTTTATGATAGTCACAGAGAGAGAGAGAGGCAGAGACATAGGCAGAGGGAGAAGCAGGCTCCATGCACCGGGAGCCCGACGTGGGATTCGATCCCGGGTCTCCAGGATCGTGCCCTGGGCCAAAGGCAGGCGCCAAACCGCTGCGCCACCCAGGAATCCCAGATTCTAAATTTTATATGTAAATGCAAAGGACCTATAATAGCCAAAATCTATCTTAATAAAAGGGGTAAAAAGACTTATAGTACTTGATTTTGAGGCTTAATGGAAAGCTTCAGTAATGAATATTTTGTACAGCTGTACTAGGAGGATAGCTAAATAATTCAATTAGAACAAAAAGCAGAGTCCATAAATAAACTCACATCTATAGGTGCCAGGGCAATTCAGTGGGGAAAGGAAAGTCTTCAAGAAATAGTGTTGGATCAACTGGACACTTGTGTGGAAACAAACATCCTTATTTTTATCATTACTTGTATCATTCACAAAAATTAATTTGAAATGGATCACATACCTAAGCATAACAGCTAAAATTAGACATGAGACACCACTAGTTAAATGTCTAAAAAAAATTGTATTTGATAGAGAGCATGCATGCATAAAGAGGGGGAGCAGGAGAGGGAGAAGCAAACTATTCACTCACTGAGCAGGGAGCCTGATGCCCGGCTTGATTCCAGGACCCTAAGATCATGACCCATGCTGAAGGCAGACGCTTAACTGACTGATCCACCCAGGCCTCCAAGACACCATTTTATAGACAGACATCAGTATGGCTAAAATTTAAAAGACAGATAATATTAAGGGGTAGTAAGGATGTGGAACATGCTGGAATACCCTTACATTGCTTTTGGGAAGGAAAGTTATTCGACTATGCTGAGAAACAATATGATAGATTCTTGTAAAGCTACAAGTAAACCTACCCTACAAGTCAGAAATCCCACTCTTAGGAATTTATCCAAACGAAACAACTGTATCTACAGAAAAATGTCTGTATTGAAATGTTCCTAATAGCTTTATTCATAATAGCCAAAACTGTTATCAGTCCCAAAGCCCATCTGCAGGTGAATGGATAAACAAATTGTGGTATAAACTTATGATAGATAATGGAATTTCGCTCAGCAATAAAATGGAACCAAATTCTACTATACACAACAGTAGTGACAAACCTTAAAAGCATTCTTTTGGGTGAAAGAAGCCAGACAAAAAATGATCCATGCTGCATGCTTCCATTTATATGAAGCTCTAAAACAAGCAAAAGTAACCTGTGATGACAGAGTTGGGCACAGTGAATGCTCATGAAAGGGAAATAAGGTAGGGTGGGTATCGGCTGAAAAGAGAAGGAAGGGACATTTGGGGGTGATGGAAATGTTCTGTATTTAACCAGCATGGTAGTAGCACGGATAATACATCTGCACACTTAAATCCTGAGAATTTTGTGGTATAGAAATGATAATTCAGATAGAAAACCTAAAAACCAAAAACAACGTATATCCCTCTGGGGTTAGACTAGCTAAGAAACAAACGGAGTCAGATTCTCCAAGCCAGAAGTCTTGATGTGAAACCCCATGCTTGTTATTATTCTTTCTTTCCATCTAGGGTCTCCTGAGAAGCGGTCACCTTGGGAGAGGTCACCTCTGGCTCTGCACCAGCGTCTTCTCAGCCCTCTCTCTGCCCGGAGGACCCGGGCAGCCCGTCCCACCGACATCTATTGAGGCCCTTTCTCTACTCCTGCTTCTACACCAGGTCCTTTGATAAAAGCCTCTCTGCTGGAACAATTTCCCTCCTTATGCCCATGAGCGCTCGAAAATTTGAGGCTGATTTTTCTCAGGGGAACAATCTCCACTTAAATTCAAAGCCACCAAGGGGCTCCTCTAATCTCAAAAGCATTTGTAGAGCTGAACGCTGTGTTTTTATTCCCGGGTAACTTTCCCACAATCACCAGGCCTGCCTCGACATACTTTGACAGTCAGCGCCCACGGGCTCCAATTTCCTTAAATATTTCTGTACTTGTAGGTGATCCGGAACCTCAGTCGTGGGTTCCCCGCTCTCCGACACAGAGGCAGGATCAACAGGGTCATGCTTCCCGGATCTGCCACCGGCCGCGTCGGGTGGCCCATCGCAGGGCCCTCGCTGCCCTTCCCGGCCGCTGCGTGAGCGCTTCCTCCTTCACCGACAATCACTAATCACATTTTCTCTCTGGACTGACACCGGCCTTATTAGGAGCCTGTTGCCCTCAGCAGCAGCACCTGAGCAGGCCCGTGCCCTCTAGCCTGCCCGGGGCGATCTGAACCCCAGAGAGGAATAATTCAGAGAAGCGATTCAGAAAATCAGAATTGAGACTCCGGGACTCCTGGATGGTGATGTCCCTGAGGGATACGCTGTGATCCGTGGATATTTTCAGGTGCCCGATCTGACTGTATTTTTGGATTTGGCTTGGATTTGCGTGACACAGAATACAAGGGGCCGCCTTGCTGCAGGCACATGTGGCTCGTGTTCTGGAGAGCTCCCTCCCACGGGCAGATGCACGAACACTCAGGCTGGGGAGTCTGGGACTCCGGAAACAAACTCATGGCAAGGTCCACCTGCGTGCACTCCCTTTGTCGCCTCTGCAGATGGGGGTAGAAGGGCAGGGACTCTCAGCTGCTTGTGTCTGAGGCAAGAGCTGCGGGGACAGGAAGTGCCACCTGGAGCCTGCATGGGAAGATCAGTGAGCAGGGGGGGAGTTGAAAGACTTCTTGCTATAATTAGAGAAACAGTGGAGCAGACGTGTCCCCCAGACATTCTGCTACCAGGAAACCTCGAGACATTCTGGGAAACTGATTTTCTTGAACTTTTCCCAGGCTGGTAGCTCCAGGGGGCCCAGATTGTGGCCATGGGAAGACATTAACTGTGTGGCTCACGCATAAAGAACACAGATTGCTATTTCTGACCCCACAGTCGGGGTCCAAATGCTGGTCTGGTCTGGGGTCCTTGTGCTCAATGCTCCTGGTCAGCACGTGCCCAGATGTGTCTGCTACCTGCCTCCACATGGGGCTTCAGTGGTTCTTGCCTGCTGGCCGTGGCCTGACTGCTGTGGCCAGTTGTGACCAGAGGGGGAAGACGATGGCAATTGACAGGAGAGGAACAGATTTTCCATCTACACAAAATGCAGCAGGAAGGCATGGTGGTCCGCCACTGGCAGTATGGAGCAGCATCGAAAACTGCGCGGGCTTAGGGGGTTAGACAGGGTGTGCTTGCATCCCAGCTCCGCCCCTTCCGGCTGTGTCGCTTTAGGAAAAATGATTGAGTTCCCTGAGCCAACCGTTTCTTGCTCTGTGAACTAGAGAAAATAGATCTTATATGGTTGTTGCGAAAATCCAAGTAGACCATAGATATAATAAAGTACTCAGCTCTGGGCTTGGCACAGAATCGCCATGAATAAGCTGTAGTCATGAGTTAACAAATTTAATTTTGGGTCATTATGCCTGAGTTGGAGACCAGCTTTGGTTTCATAGCTATGCTACCCTGGGCTACTGATACACAATCTTTCCACCTTCATCTCCTTACTCACAAGACAAGGAAAGCAAGGCCCACCTCATGAGGTTGCTGCACGGCTCAGAAGCCTTCCCTGGTTCCCTGCACCAGCGCTGCCCGGACTGTGATGTGCTCTTGTTAAAGCATCGATTCCGACTCAGCGTGTCTGCGACGGGGCAGGGGATTCGGCAGTCTTAGCAACGCCCAGGTGAGGCTCATCCCGCTGGGCTGCGCGGTGAGTCCCAAGGATGCAAAGCCACCGTTCCTTTCACAGGGGTGGGTGTCGGGGAGGGACCTACAGGGAGGCATCCCAACTGACTGTGTTCTCGTTCCCCATGAACAGGTCCTCCATTGTCCAGGAGCAAAACAACCTTCATAGGCAGAAGGTTCCGGCTGCTTCCCCCTGCCACCTGGGGAGGCTCCAAGTCAAGTCACCCACTGTGACCGGAGAAGGAGAAGCCCGCCTGTATCTGCTGGGAAAGCTCACTTTCTGCCGTGGATCTCCTCCACTTCCATTAGTTCTTAGAACTCAGTGTTGGCAGAGTGGCGGCGCCTGCGGACGGAGCCTTCTCTTCACCTGCCCTGCAGCGCCTACGGGCCTCAGAATGCCCGCCTGGTCTCTGTGCCCTGGATCTGGTGTCCGTCCATCGAGGTGCCCGCTGTGCTCCACTCGAGCACCCACATGCGACCTCCTCGTGGGGGGGGACCCACCCCCCCTGACTGCTCAGGAGTGACCCTCGTGGCTCCTTTCCTGCATCCAGCCTTGAGCTAGCCTGTGGCTCAGCCCTGGGGCCCATGGAGGTAGGGCTGGCAGGCCTCGCTGCTCCCCTCCCCACGCGTGGGGCCCAGCGCCCTTCCCCACACCACCTTCAGGGCTCAGGCCTCCCCCTGAGAAGCCCCCCCCCCCAACACTACATCTCAGGGAGAGCAGCTGCAAACCAGAATCATCACGTCGTGGACGGAATGACTGGAAAGGGGGAAGGAGGGACGCTCTTTAAGGAAGAGAGGCCGAAGGACAGGTCCTCCTGAGACTTACACAGGTGCTGCGGGTGTTCAGGGGCAGAGGTGCGAGCCCCGTAGAAGCCGGGGAAAGCTTCCAACCCTGGGCTGGCCAGCCCTACCCGCCGGACTGCGCGTCCGCACCCGCCCGCACCTCCTGCCATCCACGCGGCCGCGGCGCACCTGCGCTCACACCTGGCGGTCCTCTGAGCCTGCAGCGCACCTGCACTCGCACACCGCCATCCTCCGAGCCCGCAGCGCACCTGCACTCGCACCCGGCCGTCCTCTGAGCCCGCAGCACACCTGCACCTCGCACCTGCACATCGCACCCGGTCATCCACGCGGCCGCGGCGCACCTGCACTTGCACCGGGCGGTCCTCGTAGCCTGCAGCGCACCTGCACTTGCACACCGCCGTCCTCCGAGCCCACGATGCACCTGCGCTCGCACACCGCCGTCCACGCGGCCGTGGGGCTCCTACGCTCGCACACCGCCATCCTCCGAGCCCATGGCACACCTGCACTCGCACCCGGCCTTCCTCTGAGCCCGCAGCGCACCTGCATCTCGCACCTGCACCTCGCACCCGGCCGTCCACGCGGCCGCCGCTCACCTGCGCTCGCACCCGGCCGTCCTCTGAGCCTGCAGCGCTCCTGCCCTTTGCTTTCTCTCTTATTCCGGTTTCTCCGTCTGTTTTCATGCTCCTTGCTGGGCTCTCTGCCGCCGTCCCTGTCCGCTGTCTCTGTCGCTGCCCCTGCGGGTCCGTGCCCCCCGCCATCTCAGCCCCTACCTGCTGTCCTCTGTGCCTGCCGCTGTGTCCTGCGCTGCCTCGGCCTCCCCGTCGGGCCCTGCTCCCTCCCTGTCTCCAGGGTGTGGGCTCGGTGTCCAGCTTGTACCCAGGGCACCCTGGGGACCGGCCAGCTCCCTCGGTCTTGCAGAGCCTGCGGGTCTGGGGCCCGTGGAGGGGGAGGGGACACCCCGGAGACCCCGGAGACCCCGCGCCCGGGCGGCCTGGGCCGCATCCCGAGGGCACGAGGGGCCCCTGCTGGCGGAGGGACACGCGCTCGTCTCTGTAGGATGGCCTTGCACACCCCACGGTGCACACCCCACGGTGCACGCCAGCCCCTTGCTGCTGCCCCCGCCGAGACCGAGCGGTTGGCTTCGCCCGGTCATCCCCAACGGCTTCCTCGGAGGGGCCCGACCCCGCCGGCCTCACCCTTCCCTGGTCCTGGGACCACCCATCACCTCTGTAACAAGGGAAAGGTCAGGGGACGAGTTCCGCGAGTGTGCTGGCCAGCCCGTGCAGCCCCCTGGGCCACCGCGGGACCCGGGACTAGGGACAGCCGGATGGAAACGGGCCCTGCCCCTGCGGGCCTGGAAGGAAGGACCAGGAAGGACCTGAGGCGTGTGACCCACTCGCCACATTAATTAGTGGGTGCTTGCCCCCCCCCCCCCCCCCCCCCCCCCCCCCCCCCCCCGCCCAGCAATTAATCACTTGGCTCTTCCCTGCTGCATCCCAGGAAGCTGCCTCTTGGGCCACGGGGGAGCAGGTAAGGGTCACCCCCCCCACCCAGTGAAACTCTAAAACCCTGTGGATGGTGCAGGTGACACCCAAGAACAGTCAAGGATGACCTGCGCACGGGAGCCTTACCTTTGTTTCTTGAATCAGTTTAGAGGAGGGGTGCGGTGTCGGTGGCATTTACGGACACTTGACACTTTCTCTGCCACCCTTCCTCATGGCCTTACAAAGATGAAATGCCCCGTCCCGGTGCATCCGTGCGCCTTGACTGTCTATTCCGTTATCCCACAATTAGCACAGTGGTGGCCCACCGGGGCAGGGGCAGTGCGATTGCTGTGAGTGACCTATTATTATCTACAGATTACATTTTACAGGGAAATTCAATGAATTCCGTTGGAGCTCCGGGGCCGGGGAGACAAGAAAATGCCTCATTGTTCAGTTCTGGGAGCTGGAGAGACTGCGCGTGGCGATAAAGAGACCTGTGTTTGTGCAAACAGGCGTGGGCTTCCAGTTTGAAAGATGCATTTGTTACACCAAAGCTCGAAATAGGAAATATGTGTGGGCAGACACAACGGAGATGAAAGGGGAGAAAACTAATTATTACTACCACTGTGTGTGTGTGTGTATGTGTCGGGGTATTTATATAATGTGTTAAACTTCCTCCGCTGGGAAAGTGGTTGTGATATCAGTACGTATGAAACTTCACCCTAAAAGAGGGGGCATTCTAAGGCCTCGGCCCTTCCAGCTCAATGGGACTGGGTTTTTGAAATTATCTTCTGTACCTTCCTCTCTTCTTCATGTGTCTTTTAATGAGTAGCGTCTTCAGAGTATCATCTCTTTCTTGTTCGTTTTATTCTCTCCATAAGTGTACCTTTTATTTTTCTTTGTCAAGCAGGTGGCAGGTATCGATATTAAATAAGCCCCATCCAAGGTCTCTTCCGGTTCTGATAGTCACACTCCATTAGTACTCTGATGCATTCATCTGGTCCATGTGTGTGAAGCAGTCTGCCCTTAACAAGGCATTGGGTTGGGTGTTGGAGAGATTAAGTCGTGGACAATGCATAGCTAAATCCTAAACAAAACCCTTCCCCCTACCATTGTGAGGGCCTTGTCGTCAAGAGCATGGAGACTATCAACATGTCTCCGTGCCTGTGGATCTTGTGTCTGAAATAGGAGCAGAACGACCGTGTTTGGAAGCTCAACTTCAAGTCATGAGCAAGAGGGGTTAGAAGCTCTGGAATAAGACTGCAGCTGGGCCATGCGAGTTCCAGGGTGGGGGTCCTCTACATATATTTGAGTAGTGACTAGTGAAAAACCAGATCTGTGAGCTCATCTTTTTAGTCAAGGAGAACCAGAGACACACTGAATAATTTTTGTTTTTGTTTTTGTTTCTTCCTTTTGGATTTTCTGGTACATAATGCAACATGAACAATATGATGAATGGGGATTGGAAAGAGAAGTGCAGGAAAATCTTCCCTGTCGACTGTAGAAATGATGTTGCTAATGTGCATTTTGGCCATGAGGGGATTGAACCATTTTAGGAAATTGCTGAAATGCTGTACTAAATGCTCAAGAGAGAATGCAGTTGTATTTCACAGTTGCGTGTGTCACAATCACCAGTGGAAACTGTGAAGTATTACCATAGCCGCCTACCCCTCCCACCCACCCAGTCTGATTCAGCAGCTCTGGGCTGGGGCCAGAGAATCTGAGTTTCACGAACTCCCCACGTGACCTTACACGTGTTATTCCCCCAGGCTGCCAGAAACTCTGGCACTGGAGCGGAATCCTCGGATTCTGCCCATTTTAATTACTTAATTGTATGAAAGTTCCTAAAACACTGAAAGCATTTCCTGTTGAAATCCAATGGGAGATAATGGCTGAGAACACTGGAAGGTAATCTAGATAAAGCACCTATGCCAAAACGGATTTCTCCTGTGTGCTCAACAATAATTACTTTTATTACCTCCCCTCCAGTGAGAAGGGTGGAGGCTGTGTGGTACAGATAGCGCTCATTGGCAGTTTGGAAACTCTCATTCTACAGAATAGCGGAAACACAAGGGGTCTAGGGTCTCATCTCATAATGTTAAACTTGAGAAGGCAAGACAGGAAATGGAATGAGCTTCTAACTTGGTAAAGTTGACCAAGAGGATGGAGACACACTCTGAGAGGACGGTGAGGAAAAACTACAAAAGCAAGAAACTCTAGTGGCCTTTCATGAGATTTGGGGTGGCCTGTCATGCCCATTTAAAGGGCCCTACAGAGGGTAACCACAAATTTGGTGGAGACTGTGAAGACTCCGGGTGACCACACACGTAGACCATCGTGAACTCCAGAAAGATCTTACTTGTGAATCAGCCCCAATACATGACTTTTTTTCTTTTTCAGTATTAGTCATACTTAATTAGTAGCTAACTTCCCAGAATACTTCTAGAAAAAAAAGTCTATATACGTTAAGTTCAAGTCAATAATTGGTTCCCAAATGAATACTAATGAAAAAGAAATCAAAGTGGAGCCCTATGAAGGAAGCCACTGAGTTGGCGTTCACCTTTGTAACTGGCACATTCCAGAACAGAAGTTTGCAGTTTGACATGTGAAGAAACTAATGTATGGAAATTATATACATGGTTTTATAGTGTATGTTATATTGATGATTTTAAAATTCTTTCATTGATCTAACCCCACCCAATCACTTCATAATTAATTTTCTCATTTTGACATTAAGGTCGTTGATGTTACAAGTATGTCTTCACTGCGAACTTCATTATTTCTAAAATCTCGGAGCATGCTTTTCAGCTGCTTCTAGCTATCAAATTGGGATAGGCATAACCATTTACAATGAGATATTTCCTTATGTTCTGGAGCACAACGGCAATTTTCATGTCATGTAAATTTCTATGGAAGATTAAAAGGTTTAATTCTTTGTTTCAAAGTAGACATTGGAACAGGTGAAGAATCTGAAGTCTCAGAGGTGATAAGAGACTTCATAATACCAGGCCCCAAATGTGGGCCAGTCTGATTCATCTTCGGACTCTCAATCCATTCTGTCATTTCTTAAAATGATTTAGACATAATTTACATACCATATAGTGCACGCATTTGAAGTGCACAATTTGATCATTTTTTAGTACAGAACTCTGTGCAGTGATCACCAGAGTCTAATTTTAAAACTTATTTATCACTTTCCAAGAAACCACACACCCATTAGCAGTCTGTCCCCATTCTCTCTCCAAACCTATGACAACTATCCATCTATTTTCTCATTCTGTGGATTCACCTATTCTGGACATCTCATATAAATGGAACCATATGATATGTGGGTTTTTTTTTTTCCAACTGTAAGCATAATGTTTTCAGGCTCACCCAGATGGTAGCATGTGTCACAACCTCATTGCTTGTTATTGTTTTCTTTTTTTATAATCAAATGAGTATATTGCATTTTATTTATCCATTTGTCTTTGAACATTTCCACTTTTTGGCTTTGTGAATATGCTGTTATGAACATCTGTGTGTAAGTTTTTGTCTGTGTAAGGTTATATGTATTCACCTTTCTTAAGTATACAGCTAGGAGCGAATTTACTGAGTCATAGGACAGCTCTGTTTAACGGTGCAAGGGGAAAAAAAGTAACAGTGCAAGGGACGAGCAAACCTCTTTCTAAAATGGCTGCATCATTTTACATTCCACCAGCAATGTATAAAAGTTCCAATTTCTCCACCTTTTGGCCAACACTTGCTGTTATCTTTTCTATTGTAACTGTTCTACTGAGTGTGAAGTGGTATTTTATTGTGGTTTTGATTTGCATTTCCCTTGTGACTAATGATATTGTGTATCTTTTTGTGTGATTCTTGATTGTTTCTGCATCTTCTTTGGAGACCATATATATTCAGACCCTTTGCCCATTTTCTAATTGGGTTGTCTTTCTATTATTGAATTATAGGTGTAGGAGTTCTTTATATGAATTTTAATAGTTCTTCTGGATATAAGCCCTTGATCAAATATATGATTTGCACATGTTTTCTCAAATTCTGTGTCATTCTACTTTCTTGATAGTATCCTTTGATACACAAAAGTTTTTAATTTTGATAAAGTCCAATCTATGTCGGTTGTTCTTTTTCGTTTATGCTTTTGGACCTATTTCAAAGAAACCATTGCTTAACCCAAGGTCATGAAGATTTATTCCTACATTTTCTGAGAATTTTACACTTTAGCTTCTAAGTTTAGGTTTGTGATTCACTCTGGTGGTTGTGTCTGGTGTGAGGAAGTGGATCGGCTTCATTCTCTGGCCTGTGAATATCCAGTCATCCTGGCACTATTTATGGAAAAGACGCTTCTTTTTCCCCTTTATTGTCTCAACACCCTTGTCAGAAATTAATTGATTGTGAATATAAGGGTTTACCTATGGATTCTCAATGCCATTCCACAGATGACTATTTTTCTACCGATACCACACTGTCCTGGTTCCTGTTCCTTTGTAGTAAGTTCTGAAATTGGAAAGTGTGAATTCTCCAACTTGATTCTCCTCCCACCTCAAGATTGTTTTGGTTATTTTGGGTCCCTTGCATTCTGTAAAAATTTTGAGATCAGCTTTTCAGTTTCTACAAAAAAAAAAATGAGGCAGCTAAAATTTAAATAGAGATTGTGTTGAATTTGTAGACCGATTTGGAGAGTATTGTCATCTTAATATTAAGGGTTTCTAATTCATAATCATGGGATAAGTCTCCATTTATTTTGATTTTCTTTTCTATTTCTATCCATAATGCTTGTTATTTTCAGAGAATAAGCTTTGCACATTTTTTTCTGGTTAAATTCCTATTGTACTCATTCTTATACTACAATTGGAATTGTTTTCTTGATTTCATTTTTAGATATTTCACTCCTAATGCATGGAAATATAATTGATCTTTTTGTACATTGCTCTTATGTCCTGTAACCTTGCTGAACTCTTATTAGTTCTTTTTTTAAAAGATTTTATTTATTTATTTGAGAGAGAGAGAGAGAGGATGAGCAGGGGGAAAGTCAAAGAGAGAGGGAGAAGCAGACTCCCTGCTGAGCAGGGAGCCCAATGCAGGGCTCCATCAATCTTAGGACTCTGAGATCATGAGCTGAGCCAAAGGGAGACACTTCACTGACTGAGCTATCCAGGCAACCCCTCTTAATAGCTCTATAGGTTTTTATTTGAAATGAATTCCTCAAGATTTTCTATATATAAGATTATGATACTTTCAAAAAAGAGGTAGTTTTACTTCTTCCTACCCAATCTGGATGCTTTTTCTTTTTCTTATCTAAATTCCCCGGCTAAAACCATAGATGTAGAATAGAAGTGATGAAACAAGTCATCCTTGCCTTCTTTTCAATCTTAAAGAAGCAAAGCATCCTGTCGTTCACCACTAAGTGTAATGTTAGTTGTGTATTTTTTTGTAGATACACTTTATCAGGTTGTGGAAATTATCTCCTGTTCCTAGTTGAGTGTTTTCATCATGAAAGTGTGTTAGATTTCATCAAATGCTTTTTCTGCATCTATTGAGATGATATTTTTTACCCTTTATTCTATTAATGTAGTGTGTTGCATTAATTTGAGTTCAGGTGTTAAATCAAACTTGTATTTTTGGGATAAATTCCACTTGGTCATGGTGTATAATTCTTTTTTTCTTTCTTAGAGTCGGGGAGAGGTGCAGAGGGAAAGAGAGAACCTTAGATTGCGGGGCTTGATCTCACAGCCCTGAGATCATGACTTGAGCCAAAATCAAGAGTTGGATGCTTAATCCACTGAGTCACCCAGGTGCCCCATTGTATAATCCTTTATATATGTTGCTAGATTTGGTCTGTTAGAATTTATTGAGGAACTTTTCATCTAGGTTCATCAGAGATATTGCCCTCTCATTTTCTTATGAAGTCTTTGATTTTATTCGTATCATGGTATCAGGGTAATACTTCCTCATAGAATTTGTTGGGAAGCTTTTGCTCTTCAATTTCTTTGAAGAGTTGGTACACATTAGTATGCATGCTTCTTTAAATGTTTGGTATAGTTCACCAGTGAAACCACTCAAGTCTGTGGAAATGTTTAACTGAATTATCTTCCCACGTTAAAAAATAATTTGCAGAATTAACAAGAATTATGTAGAGGCATACCTTTTAGTTTGATAAGATAACCATGAGGTACTGTTGAACTAGAAAAGCATGATGAAGAAAAATATGTCCTATGTATTTGCCTTTCTGGACACAATTATATAATTTTAATATCTGTGTATATATATATATATATATATACATGTACATCTATTCACCTTTATTTCAAATATATTAACATTCATTTTGATTCAAGTATAAAATATAATATTCAAAATATTATTATACAAATATCTTCCTACGCTGGAGTTCTATTTCTATAGAATAAATTTCCAAGATTGATATTGCTGGATTGTAGATTAGGTGTATTTCTAGGTTTAGGAAATGTTGTCAGGTTGTTCATAATAGAAGTTAACAAGTCTGATTTCCATGAGTAATTTATGAGTACTCATTTTCCTGTATCCCTGACAACAATAGCTGTTTTTAAATTTAAAAAATTACCACTCATAGGTATAAATTATTATTTGACTGTTAGCTAATTTGCATGCCTCTGATTCTGACTTTGGACATGTTTAAATGTTTGAGAGCCATTTTGATTTGTTTTCATCTGATTTATGCATACCCTCACATATTTTTCCCTTGGAGTTTCTTTTATTTGTCGATATATATGGCTACTTTAAATATTATAATATAACCCTAGTGTTGGATGCAATGCAGAGACATTTGGAAAGTATTCTTTTTGAATTAACTATGTGTACACTATATTGTGCTATAAAATTTCCTTTCAATTTTTACCTGAACTAATGTGACCATATTTTATTTTTTTCTTTAGGGATGTATTTATTTTTGAGAGAAAGAGAGAGAGAGGGAGAGAGAGAGAGACAGACTTACAGAGACAGAGAGAGAGGGAGAGGGAGACAGACCATGAGCACGAGGGGCAGGAGGATAGGGAGAAAGAGTCTCAAATTGACTTGACACCAGCATGGAGCCCAATGCAAGGCTCAATCTCAAGACCCTGAGATCACAACCTGAGCAAAAACTAAGTGTCAGATGCTTAATCGACCTGCTACCTAGGTGCCCCAACCATATTTTCTATTAAAGTTTCTGGGTTCTCAGATTTGGTTAGAAGTGTCCCCTCCTCCTATATTTTGTATGTTTATTTATTGTTTTTTTTTAAGATTTTTTAAATTTATTTATATATTCATGAAAGACACGGAGAGAGAGAGAGGCAGAGACACAGGAGGAAGGAGAAGCAGGCTCCATGCTGGGAGCCCGACATGGGACTCAATCCCGGGACTCCAGGATCACGTTCTGAGCCAAAGGCAGGCGCTAAACAATTGAGCCACCCAGGGATCCCCTATTTATTGTTTTTTATAAAGTTTTATTTTTACTTTTAAGAATTTAAGGTCTATATTTTTGTATATGGTTTTGCACATTTGTTTTCCTAGAGATGGATAGCCAGTTGTGCCAAGACCATTTTGAAATAATCCATTCTTTTCCTAGGAGTTGAAATGAACCCTTGCCACATTTGCTGCTTCTCATAGAGATTTTGGTATATCATTGTTCAATTTGTTGACATTTTATATAACATTTTTGCTTATATATTCATAAGTGAAAGTGCTCTGTATTTTTTATACTATATCAGATTTTGGTGTTTTTCTGACTGCACGCAAAACTGGTTAGTTTCCCATTTTTTTCCTATGGTTGGAACTAGTTAATATAACATTTGAATTGGTTACTTTTTATAAAAGATGGATAAAAGTCAACTTTGTACTAGTTTGTCTCATTGCCTTTTTCAGTGATAAATTTTAATTACCTATTATCATTTAGAGTAATATCGTATTCTATTTTTTTCCTTCCTGAGTCAATTTTGGCAGTTTATATTTTTCTAAGAAATCATGTGTTTTCTTGAAGTTTTCCTTAAAAAAAAGATTTTATTTATTTATGCATGAGAGACACACACAGAGAGAGGCAGAGACACAGGCAGAGGGAGAAGCAGGCTCCATGCAGGGAGCCCGATGCGGGACTCGATCCCAGGACCCCAGGATCATGACCTGAGCCAACGACAGACACTCAACCACTGAGCCACCCAGGCGTCCCTTCTCAGTTTTCCAACTGATTTCATAAGATTGCAGGTATGATTACTTTCATTCTTTTAATCTCCTTTTTGCAGTCAGGTCTTCTTCCTCAGAATCTTTCGTATTTCTTTCTCTCTGTCTCTGCCTGTCTTTATCTCTCCTTAACAAAACTCTTGATCTGTCTATTTTATTGGTCTTTTAAGGAAATAGATTTTGGGTTTCATTGTCATTGCTACTTCTAAAATTTTATTAACAATAGACTTTATTAATTCCTTTTGTTTCTTTTTTTTGGGTTTATTAAGTATCACATTTCTTAATTTGTTCTTATTCTTTGGTTCCAAAATGAATGTCTTTTAAAATTTATGAGTTTAATTTGTGGCTCTGCATTTTCCCCTGAGTACGGTTTTGTGTTAACTTCTGTAGGTTTTGGTATGTGACAATTTACCTCCTTACTTGCTTCCTATGTTTAAAATTCAATTATCCAGTCCTCTTTTAAATTTTCAAGTAATTTTGCTTTTGCTTTTTTTTGTTATTTCTAATTTAATTGGATTGTGATTAGAAAATGTGACCTATATAATGTCTTCTCTTTTACTTTATACATAAATATATAAATATATGTATATACATATAACGCACACATATATAACTAAATTATATACATATATACTTATATACATCTATATAATTTTTTAAAAATTCAAATCAACCTTATTAACTGACAGGTAATTATTCTTTATAATGGAGTGAATAAATCGTGGTTAACTCACACAGTGGATTGCTATACAACAACAACAATAATTAAAATGAAAAACTTTAACATGGAATGCAAACAGTATGGAAGTACTTATTTACATTTTATATTTTAACGACTGTGGAAACATCCACAGGTTTCTATCCACATAGAAAAATACGCATGAAAAAGTTACAAATCAACTTCCAACTCTGGGGAGTGAGAGAGAGGTGAAGGAATGAGTGGTAGGTTTTAGCCATACTGTATTATTTATTCCTTAAAAGAAAATTGAAGCAAATACGACAAAATGATAGCATCTGTTTAATCTTTGAGAAAAGTACCTGGGTGTCTGTTTATTGCATATTTCCTTTCTTCCTTTATTAGATGAAGAAGTTGTTTGGGTATGTTCACCACTGTTCCTCAGCAGGAAGCACAGTGACGAGCTCGGTTTTAAATGGAAAGTTGAAGTTCAAGTCATACAAGAGCCAGTAGAAAGAAATGACTTCTTTCAAGCCTAGATAATACAAGACTTAAGAAGATTAGGATTGCTCTTTTTAAATCATTCCAGGGATATTTTCCTAATGGAAAGAACTGGACTTGTTGTATGTAGGTAGGAGGCAAATATAGAGACAGTGGATGGGACCTGAACGGATGAAGATTCCAGCCCGAGTTATGGCAGATCGACCCAATGGCTAGAAGGGTCTGGAATTGAGATAGCATGTGCAGAAGCAATCGTTTTGTCAGGAAATGTTCAAACAAAGACAAAGCAGACCTATTGATAGAATGTTTAGCAGGGATCCCTAATGCTAATGAATATTATTTATTGAGTACTTAGCATGTTTTAAAAGTTTATATGTCTAAATTTTTAAATTCCCATAACAATCCTATGAAGTGGTGGCAGTTTGTCAAAATAATTGTTATGATGCCTACAAAGCACATGCCACAGTCCCTGGTATATGATCATCTCTCAGGGAATTAGGTGGCTATTTGTTTTATTAACAAGCTTTGATTAGAACTCCATTTCTTGCAAAAAGTGTGCTAGTCAACTGAGAAGTTAGCACTCAGATAACAGATTCAGAGTCTTGACACATTTTCAGCTCACCGTCTGAATTGCAAGTAATCCACATTACTATTAGGTAAGGCAGTGAGAGAATAAGGAAGTGAGGGTAGAATGGAAGCAACTGGGCCAAGCTCACCTACCACTGGGTGGCAACCATCAAACTGGGTGTTGGAGAAAGGGTATTGCACTCGGAAGTGGGCGAGCTCATAGTGGAAACGTCCGGCTTTGCATCCCTGAGCTAGTACCTTTGTGTCACTGAGTCTGCATCTTCCTGTCCTGGGTCCCTTTGCCTCCAAACTGTAGGGCCTGCTTTGTTCCCACATGGGGCAATGTGGGTGCATTCTCAGAAAAGAGATGAACTAAACACGTACAGGGGAGATAGTTCATTTCTTCATTTAACCCTGTTCAAACAGTAGTCCATCATATTAACCACCAGCACCTTGTGCAGATGTTTGCAGATTGCATCCTGTGTGCCAGCCTCTTCCCAATGACAGACATGGTTTTGAGCTTTCAAACCCTGGGAATGATTTGGGTGGATAATGTCAACCGATTATGAATTTCTGGTGTGTGGCCCATAGCTATTGGTGATGAATCAGGCTGCTACACAAGGGGACTTTTGATCAAGAGCACATTTCTGCATAATGAGAAGTAAAGTGCAGATTAATGGTGTCAGCATTTTAATGGGACCTGGGGAAATGGCTGGGTGATGGATTCTTTTTACAGAGAGCAGCCCCATCTTCTGCCTCTGAGATTTGCATCAACGAGAGCCCAAGGGGAGCCTCTGAAAGGTCATTGCATTTCTCTTTGACAGGTGTTGGCACAAGAGTTTCCTCGTTGTGTCCACCTCCTCTTTGTTACTGACCTTTCCCCCACTGAGTATGACACTCAGAGCAACACATGGAAAATTGTCCAGAGTTGGGGATGTCTGAAGCACCATCATTAAACAACTTACAAAATAAGCATGTAGTCATCAGGTAATGTTGGGCTGCCTAACATGGTCCTTGCCAGGCAAGAAGACTTCAAGGGTGGCCCATCTTTATGTCAGGGTGAGGGACAACACCTGACCTGTCCTTTGCTGTCTTAGGCAAAGGGAGGAGAAAGATCCATAAGGATATACACATGAACATAGCTTGTCAAAAGCAGCTATGGCCAAGGTCAAGGTCAAGGCATTCCAAGAAGTTTGGGCTATTGCTATGAAACAGGTAGCATCTGTTAAACATCTGCAAGAAACCTGGAATGCATATATGCTTTGCATTTACCACTTCAGTTAATAATGCCCCTGCAATGAAGGTATCAGTATTCCCATTCCATGGATGAGGACCTTGAGGCTCTGGTGTTTATTTGCCTCTTTGGAAATTGCCATGTTAGTAATAGAATAATCATGACTATAATCCTGATCATAATTGCTAACATTTATGTAGCTCGCACTATGAGCCGTGCAGACTTCTAAGAGCTTTTTATATTTCAATTTGAGTAGCAAAATAATGCCCCAAGTTTGAGCATTGTATTTTTACATTTTACAAATGAGGAAATTGAGGCCCAGTAAGGTTATGTAACTGGCCCAGGGTCACACAGTAAGTGACAGAGGTATGATTTGAAGCCTAGAATCTGGTTCACACTATGCCTTCGGTGCCACACTTAAAATGCCAACTTGCTGCGCTAACTGGAGCACAATTCTCTTTTCCTGGCCCACACTGCTTCCTTGCCTAACCCCACCTCTGACTTTGGATAACTAAAGATTATATACTTATTAATATTTATTAAATGTCATTGACCCTTACCACTGTGTTAGGTCTCTGTTATTTGTCTGCATATTCCTGTATTCTTCCCTTACTTTAATACTCATCAAATTTTACTGTGTGTGTATTTTTTTTTGCATAACATTTGTCTTCCTTTATAGACAAATATAGCTTCCTTTATAAGCTGCAGGAGAGCAGGTACTGGGCCTCACTTGTTTAGGATGACATGCTCGAGGTCCAGTACAATGTCCATATAACTAAAATCACATTTCTGATTGTTACCACATTTCACAAATATTTGTGGATGTAATAGCAGCAATTTAGAGGTGTATTTGGGACGGTCTAAGGTAAAATATAGACTATTTTTTCAAAGCTAAAATCCCCACTGGGTAGCTCCAGGGGGCACTACAAAAAACACAGACCACTGCATTTCTGAGCTGTAGACACTGAGACATACAACAAGATGCCCCAGGACAGCCAAATGGAAAAGAAAATTCCTTCATGCAAGGTCATATGAAATAGCAAATAAACTGTCATTTCAAACACAAGCTCTAAATCAAAAGACTATATGCTTTGACTCGCAATCAAAGTTTCTGATCCTGTCGATTCTAAATATCGTGTTTAGTGGTAAGTAGCAAATATGGTGTATTATTAGTGATAGATTTTATAAGTCAAGTAATAAACATTTTCTGATGAATGAACAAATGACTGAATAAATGAATGAATATAAATGCAGGTAAGTTGATCTGTGTAAGAACTGATGCTTTCCTATCATGACATGATGCTCCCTTTTACTTCCACTGACCCTTTATGTGCACTCACCACGGTTTATACCCCTCCCTGATGATGCCCTTAACTTCAGGATGAATATTCTGATCTGCATTGTAGAAAGGGAGAAAGAGCAGCTCACACAGGTAAAGAGGTTTTTTTTTGGGGGGGGGGGGGTTGTGTATTACATCATTGTTGTTGTTGTTGCTCTTGTTTTTACTGTTATCATTGCGATCCCCACATGCCTTTGTGCGCCTGCTACACGCTAGGGACCACAAACCCAAAGAAAAACAAGTGTGTAAGGGACTGTGGGGCTGGGCTGTCTATTGAGACAAGAGCACAGGGGCTCAGAGACCAGAGCAGCTGAAGAGGTACAAGCTGAGTCTGAGGAACAAGCAGGGAGTCCGTTGTTCCTGAGTGTGCCGTCCAGAAACACTTAAAATATTCTGAGGTCTGTTCTCGTGGATCTTCAGTGCTGACCTAATTTCCATGGCCACGTCTTACTGTGACAGGTTTTCCTGCTCACAATATCCATGACTCTATGATGTTTATAAACCCAAAGACAATCCTTAGCTCCTAAATTGCCTCTGATATATATAAAAAATGTTTCATTAGATATGGCTTTGTTTATTCAAAGTTTATTCATCCCTCACATCTTCTTAATGATTTTTAAGCTCCGATTATTAATCTTCTTACTCGAGTTAAACCTTTTTCCCAATCTCTTCTTTTATAGATACTTCTGAACTCAGAAGCTTAAATTCATTGCCCTCCGTGGGCTTTCTTAAGGCAATAATTAGCTAGAAAGCCTAGAAATGCTGAAGGAAGTG
Source organism: Canis lupus baileyi (assembly GCF_048164855.1). Taxonomy (NCBI): domain Eukaryota; kingdom Metazoa; phylum Chordata; class Mammalia; order Carnivora; family Canidae; genus Canis; species Canis lupus. Next base: position 5,365,794 of record NC_132840.1, on the reverse strand, counting down.
TTCCAGAATTCGGTGGATCTGTGAACTAGATGCTTTCTGGGGGAATTCTCCTTTCTGAATGTTGCTAAATCCAACAATTTAATCCACTTCGGGAAAAGCACTGAGTTCTCTCTGCACTGGCCACTGTGTAACTCCAGGAGATAAGGTGTATGGGGGCCACCGCCCTGTTGAGAAGGATGTAGGGACATAGCAGGACTGCGAATGAATGAGCACCATGGAAGAAGCAATTTCATCAGGAGAGACACTGGGGAAAATTTTAGAACATTAATATTGAACCAGGTATGCACTAGATTGAGAAAGGGAACAGCACTACAGATGCTAGAAGGGCACAAAATTTTACGTATGTTGTGTTGGGAGAACTCATCCTCCTCCGCCAGTGTGCTGGTTTCTTCCATTTTCTTGAATACAGCATGTTCTTTCTCATCACTGGGTCTTCTTAACACTCTTCCTCCCGCCTGTGAGTGTCCCCAGTCTAACTCTGGTCACTGACTAACTCCTCCCTGTTGCTTTAATTCTCTGCTTAAACGTCATGTTCTCAAGTTGGCCTGTCCTGATACAGGAGCCTCAGTTAAATTCTTCTATTTATCCTCTCATCACACTTTTAAAGTCCTCTTTGTTAACTTGCATTACACTCAACATACTTGCTTAATGCCTGCCTTCCCCGATCTGGTGTGTTAAATTAATTAAACAAGGAGGCCATGAGACTGATGAGTCCCTAATCCATGGAGGACTAAGTAAGCAAACCAAAATCTAAGCCCGTAAATGCCTCAAAGTTAAAAAACTGAGGGCAGCCCGGGTGGCTCAGAGGTTTAGTGCTGCCTTCAGGCCAAGGCATGATCCTGGAGACCCTGGATTGAGTTCTACATCGGGCTCCCTGCATGGAGCCTGCTTCTCCCTCTCTCTGCCTGTGTCTCTGCCTCTCTTTCCCTCTGTGTCTCTCATGAATAAATAAATAAAATCTTAAAAAAAAATTGAAATGCTAAGGATGACCAATCACAAGCAGCCAACTAGGCTTTCCATTGTAGCCAATCATATAATTTCCTTTCTTTGCCTCTGCACTTTCTCTGTGTAAGTCTTTCCCCTGACTCCTATCAGCAGAGTGCTCCTAACCACTTCCAGTTTGATACTGCCTGATTTAAATTGGTTTTTGATCAAATAAATTCTTAAAATTTCTAATATGCCTCAGTCTGTCTTTTAACAAGTGTAAATTCATGAGGGCTGAGACCATGTCTGTCTGGTTCTCCATGTATTCTCAGCACTTCCCCAAGACCTGATGCTTTGTTACCACTTTTCTATATGTATCCCTCTGCAGTGGCGGGCAGGGGGACTCAGAGCATGGTGGAAAGTGGCTAGCAATTGAGGACAAATTGACACAGAGAGATAATATTAGAGAGCACTTTGACTGCTGTCTTCCACTTAAGTATGCCCCCAGATACTTTTTCATTTTGAAAAACCAAACCAAATGTGGAAGAAACACAAACACACCAGATTTTCTTCAAGCTTCTTTGAAGAAACTTATAGGAAACAAAGGTAAGAAAGATAAAAGATGGGTAGTTGACAAACACTGACACATTGATGTTGGCTTTGGAAGAATTAATCTCATAGGGAGTAGTGGTGGCAGAAAATGGTGGCAGCCACAAATATGTAGTAGCCTCTAAATATTCCTGAAATTATGGAGCAAATTATCAATGTCTATATCCCAAAGGCAGAAAGGAAAAAGAGAGGGGAAAAAAGTAAGGTTTTATTTTTGTCTATGGTAACTGGAAGTAGACATGGCCATGTGAATAAAATTACCTATCCAATCACACTTGAGGAATCTAGTACCTTGGCTCCTGGTGGTCAATACATTCATTCATTTGATGAATATTCATCAAGCTATAGTTTACCTGGTGTTATGTCAATCATTACACTAGGCTCAGTTCTTGCCCTTAGAAAATCTGCCATCCAACAGAGGAGAAAGACCATCAAATAAACAAATGAACTAGCAATTTATTTACCACAATGGCAAGGAATGCTGCAAAGGGAGAAACACAGATTTGAGTGCTTGGCCGGTGGGCATGCCTATCAGAAGGTTTCTGAGAGGCCTGATGCATTTGGCATTGACTAAAGGAAGTTACAGTTTGATCATACTTACTTATGAGGCCTCATGGGTCTATAATAAGCCATTTCTCTGAAGCCTGTGCGTAAATATTTACTGGGACAGTTGCAGAATCACACAACCCTTTCAACCTGAAAATGTCCCTAAACCTGCCTGCCATCAAAAGTTCATTCACCACAATCAGGTGGGACTTATTTTAGGGATTCAAGGATGGTTCGATATTCACAAATCAATATGATATACCACATCAAAAAAGGAAGAATAAAAATCATATGAACAGGGACACCTGGGTGGCTCAGTGGTTGAGCATCTGCCTTCGGCTCAGGTCAAGATCCTGGGGTCCTGGGATTGAGTCCTGCATCGAGCTCCCTGGAGGGAGCCTGTTTCTCCCTCTGCCTATGTCTCTGCCTCTCTCTGTGTGTCATTTATGAATAAATAAATAAAGTCTTTTTAAAAAATCATATGATCACCTCAAATAGATGCAGAAAAAGCATTTGACAAAATTCAACATATATTAATGATAAAACTCTCAATAAAGTGGATTTAGAGGGAGCACACCTCAATAAAATAAAGGCTACATATGAAAAAGCTGCAGCTAATATTATTCTCAATGGTGAAAAACTGAGAACCTTTCTTCTAAGTCAGGAACAAGACAGGTTGTCCACTCTCCTCACTTTTGTTCAACATGGTACTGTAAGTTGTAGCCACAGCAATCAGACAAGAAATAAAATGCATTCCAATTGTTAAGGAAGAAGTTAAACTATCACTACTTATAGTTAACATACTACATAGAAAACTTTAATTCCATCAAACACTATTAAAATAAATGAATTCGGGATCCCTGGGTGGCGCAGCGGTTTGGCGCCTGCCTTTGGCCCAGGGCGCTATCCTGGAGACCCGGGATCGAATCCCATGTCGGGCTCCCGGTGCATGGAGCCTGCTTCTCCCTCTGCCTGGGTCTCTGCCTCCCTCTCTCTCTCTCTCTCTCTCTCTCTCTGTGACTATCATAAAATAAAAACTTAAAATAAATGAATTCAATAAAGTTGCAGGATACAAAATTAACATGCAGAAATCTATTGTATTTCTATAATAACAGCAGAAAGAGAAATTAAGAAAATAGTCCCACTTACAATTACACCAAAAGAATAAAATATCTAGGAAAGAACTTAATGTTAGAAGCGAACAACCTGTACTCTGAAAACTATAAAACATTGATGAAAGAAATTAAATTGACACAAACAAATGGAAAGACAGACCATGCTCATGGATTGGGAGATATTATTAAAATGTTCATACTATGCAAAACACTCTACATATTCAATGCAATCCCGATAAAAATACCAACAGCATTTCTTAAAGGACTAGAACAAAATAATACTAAAATTTATATGGAACTACAAAAGACCCTGAATAGCAAAAACAGTCTTGAGGAATAATAACAAATCTGGAGGTAGCACAATTTCAAATTTCAAGATATACTACAAAGCTGTAATAATCAAAAGAGTATGGTACCCGTATGAAAACAGACACATAAATCAATAGAATAGACTAGAATAGAGAGCCCAGAAATAAAACCATGCTTAAATGGTCAGTTAATCTATGACAAATGAGGCAAGAATATACGATGGGGAAAAGACAGTGACTTCAATAAAGGGTGCTGGGGAAATTAGACAGCAACATGCGAAGGAATAAAACTCACTACTTTCTTACACCATACACAAAAAAACCCTCAAAATGACTTAAAGACCTAAATGTGAGACAGGAAATCATAAAACACTTAGAAAAACATAGGTTGTAATTCTTTGGCATTGAGCTTAGTAACATTTTTCTAGATATGTCTCCTCAGGCAAGGGAAACAAAAGTAAAAATAAACTATTGGGACTACACAAAAATAAAAAGCTTGTGTGCAGTGAAAGAAACCATCAACAAAATGAAAGGCAACCTAATAAATGGAAGAAGATAGTCGTAAATGCTATATTCAGTAAAGGGCTAATTTCCAAAAATATATGAAGATCTTATATAACTCAACAACAAAAAATACAAACAATCCAATGTAAAAATGGGCAGAGGACCTGAATAGAAAAATTTTTCCCAGACACCCTGATGTGCAACACACATATGAAAAGATGCTCAACATTACTAATCATCAGGAAAGCACACATCTAAACCACAATGGGATATCAGGTTACACCTGCCAGAATGGCTAAAATCAAAATGACAAAAAATAACAGGTGTTAGTGCAGATATAGAGAAAAAGGAACTCTCATGCGCTGTTGATGGGAATGCAAACCTGTGCAGCCACTGTGTAAAAAAATATGTTGGTTTCTCAAAAAATTTAAAAAATAGAATACCATATGACCCAGTGTTTCCAGTGTTTCCAGTATTTACCTAAAGAAAACAAAATCACAAATTCAAAAAGATACATATGCACCCCTATGTTTAGTACAGCACTATTTACAATACTCAAGATATGGAAGCAACTCTCTCGTGTCCACTGATAGATGAATAAATAAAGACGATGTGGTATAAGGGCTCCTGAGTGGCTCAGTCAGTTAAGCAACAAACTCGATTTCAGCTCAGATCATGATCTCAGGGTTGTGAGATCGAGCCCCATGTCAGGCTCTGTGCTGGTTCATGGAGCCTGCTTGGAATTCCCCTTCCCTCTCTAAAAAAAGAAAGGCGGTATATATATGCAATGGATTATTACTAATCCACGAAAAGGATGAGATCTTCCCATTCGCAACAACATGAATGGACCTAGTGGATATTAGGCTACATGAAATAAATCAGACAGAGAAAGACAAATACCGTATGGCATCATTTATGTGTGGAATCTAAAAAAACAAATGGATAAACAAAAAGCAGAAACAGACCCATAGATACAGAGAACTGTTGGTTGCTACAGGGGAGTAGAGAGGGGGACTGAGAGATACAGACTTTCAGTTATGGAATGAATAGGTCATGGAGATAATAGTCACCACACAACCCTATGGTTTCTAGACTCCACAACAACCCCTTGCCAAGGGTTCATGCCAGTTATTAGACCTTTGATCCAGAAGCTGAGTCCTGAGTTTCAATTGTCTTATAATTTACACTTGCTTTTGGAATGAGTAGCATGCTAATATTAGCAATGAAGACATGGATGGGGATGCAGGTACATCTAAAACGGCATGTGTTAAACTTTAGTCAGGGAAGGAAGAATAAAAATCCCTGGACAGGGGCTTCATCCCCAGGACCTCCCCATACAGACTGCTGACACATTTTGGACACTGCCGGAAAACACCTTTTGTGATGGTTAATTTTATATGTCAACTTAGCTACGCTGTGGTGCTCGGTTGTTCTGTCAGACACAGGTATGTTTTTAAAGATGCAACTAGCATTTAAACCAGTGGAGTTCATAAAGCAAATTATCCCCCATAAAGTAAGTGGGCCTCGTCCAGTCGGTTGAAGACTTGTGGAGCAGACAGAAGTTGCCCAGTGCTGAAGGTGTTCTCCTCAAGACGGCAGCCTCGACTGACTGAGTCTCGGGCCTGCCAGCCTGCCCTATAAATTTCAGATTTACCAGCACCTGGAACCACATCAGCTAATTCCTCAACATCAGTCTATCCATCTACCTTTGAGGGCACTGAATAATCTAGTTAATGCACTTTCTTTTCAGGAAAGGATTGTTTTGTGTTGATGTAAAATGATGGGGCCCTAGAACAGCAAGCAGCGCTGGAAGTGGTCTTAGCCCACTTGGCCAGTGGAGGCAAAACTGGGCCTGAATCATCGTTTACGCTCCACTTCCTAGAATGAGGGCAGACCCTCTGCTGAGTGACAGGATGTCCCAGGACTCCCTCACAGCACGCGGGCCACGCCTCGCTCGTGGACCACCCACAGGCCCCCCAGGCCTCCCACCCAGGCCTTGCCTTTCTCCCCGCTTTTCCTGACCCGGGACTCCTGCCACTATTAACGAATAGGAAGTTAGAGCAGAGGGAGAAGTAAGGTTTCTTCTAGCTCTGCAGTTGTAAGACTTTAACTTTGTTGAATGTTGGAATTAAAAGGGCCAAACCCCCACCCCAGACCCCCGCCGCCGCTCCTCGATTGGCTGCAGAGGGGAGCCTGGTGAGGGGTAATTAACTGCAGATCACTAACGGCTCAATGGGAAGGCCTGTGTCCAGGAATTCCTTTTGCCAGAGGTCCTGGGAGCATTTGCTGCAGAGAAACGAGTTTGCAAATAAGCACTTTTCTTTGTAAAGGCCCCCTTCCCTGGCTCCATTAGCTCCCAGCTCCGTTTTCAACCGCGAGGCCCGTCTTTTCATCTTGAACTTGACATATTCTTCTAGTTTCGCCCAGTCACATGGAGCCCTCTGGCAAGCCACTCTCTCTCCCACTGTGAATTGCTGCGAACCTCGGCAGAGAATAAGATTCCGAGTCGGCCAACTTCTCCCCCACAACCCCCGACTTCGCCTCTTTGTGCTTCACAATGGATTGCAAGATCTTTGGTTTTCTTTGTCATCAGGAAAGATGTTGGAGCCAAACAAAGGAGTACAAAAATTCCAGACGTGCTGAGAAAATGAAAGTGTGTGTGTGTGTGTGTGTGTGTGTGTGTGTGTGTGTGTGTGTTGGCACAGTCTCACCCGCCACCGCCAAATGCCACTGATTAGCATTGTAACCCTCAGGAATGTATGTCATTTGGGGTTGAGTTAGTGGTTTGAGCAATGTTTCTTCCAACTTCCTGCTGGAGAATTTAACCTCTTTTTAGTCCTTAGCCAGGCAAGGAAGCCGAACACCATTTGACTGGTTCTTACCTGTGGCACATTTCCTGAATCCAGTCCCCACTGCCCATTTCTTCCTTCCTGGCCATTCTCCTCTTCCTGGACCATCGGTGTGTCCTAACTCTCCTCTTCTCTGCTTTGCTCCCTCCAGCATCTTCCCACTGAAGCCGCAATGATCTTTCTGTGATGCACATCTGACTACCTTGTTGCTCGTTTCCTGAAGCATCAAGTCTAAGTTCCTGGCGGGGCAGCCAAGATGCTCCCGGGGCTCTGGTTGTTCCTCTGGCCCTCTCAGCCCTCTGATTAAATCAGCCTCTCGCTCTGCACTATTTCTTATTTTGTTAGAGCAGTCTTCCCTTCTTGAAATTAGTTTGTTTTCGTTTCTTTGAGTAAACTCTGCGCCTTCCCTAAATTCCTCTGGATCCCCATCTTCTCTCTCCATCCTCGACAAAATGGGAAGTTTCTGTAGTTGTTACTGCTCTTCTTTATTTTCAGGGTATCCCCCTGTATTCGCTCACCTTCCTGGGCCAGCCTGAGAGTCCTCTGGGGTGAAAACTTCCTATCTCTAAGAGCTGGTGCAGCACCGTGCCACGCACACGGAATGTCCTCAGCTAATGTCTCTGGAGTAATACAGCGTAATGTGGGAGGGACACAGGCTGGCTCTGTAACTGGATTTGTGTGGATTTGAATCCCCGCCTTCATTGCCCTAGCCTCAATTTCTTCCCCTGTGAAATGGGCACAATCCCATCAACATCAGAGTGCCAGTTGTCAAAATTCACTGAAATTCAACACATCCCTGAGATACCTGAACACCTCAAAATTTAGCATAGGAAGAACTGTTTGCTCCACTCGCCTGGTCAAATCTGCATCTATTCCACCCTCTTTGTTACCAGACCCTCTCTATCTTGAATCCCCTCTGAAGTCATCAAGCAAAGGGAAAGAAAGAGTTAAGCCTGACTCTGTTCACCGCAAATCCACAGGCACTAAATATGGCTCCAGCGGCTCCAGCGTTCAGGCTTTAAGTATGGGCTGCAGTTAACTATAAACAGCTGTTGCAAGATAATAGCCTTCTACTGGTAAAATAAGGCCAGCCCCCCTCCCTCACAATGAAACCTTTCTTGCAAAGAGCATTCAGAACTGATAGATAGATCTCAGGCTGGCAGTAATCAGAATTAAAAGATGAGGGAAGGGGGAAGATTGTCAGGCTTCCCAGATCAAGCTGTCATGTATACAGCTCTTCTATTTCCGTTTCCAAAAGCCAAAACACCCCAGTGTCTCTTATCTGCAGCACATTCCCCCTGTTGTTCTAAGGGGGAAAAACAACTCTGCTCTCTTCCTGTGACGGCATTAACTCTAATAACTGGAAAAAGAGCAGACATTAGCCAAGAAGACATATGTGTTGCTCTTTATACTGCAGACCCTTCATTCAACTAATCCTCCCTTCCCATTTTAGGAAATTAGGTATGAATCAAAGCTTGGCAATGTGCATCCATATGGAATTTGGGAGCCTTTAGGTCCATCGCAGAATTTAACAAAGGTGGGATTCATGGGAGTTACTTCTACTCTGCTGGACACAGATGAATGTCTTTGTTTGGGGCATTGATTATGGAAAATGCTGTTTGTTTCAGAAAATATCCAGAATTTATTATTAAATATATATCTGGTGTCAGGCACATGGTGGGTGCTTGATATTTGTGTGTTCTTTCGAGCTCATTGAACACTTTCCATGTGTGAAGAGTGGTAAAGGAACTCCAGGAATAAATGAATTTGCTTTCAGAGGATGGTAGATGAAGCCACAGACTCTTTGAAATGGAAACTGAGTGGGTTTACTAGTGTAAATCCTATCTTTTTTTTTTTTTTTAATCAAAGGAGTTTGATGAGAGCTAGGGAAATTAAGTGGTTTATAGAGAGTCAATGAGCAAGTTAGCAGAAGCAGATGTACCAACCTCTGATTCCCAAGCCAGTGAGTTCAATCAGCTCACATCGAAAATTATAAGACTAAAACAAAGGTCTCTTTGATAAACAAAATTCGGGAAGAACACTAGAAGCAGCAGCACTCAGGAGTTTAATTCTGTTAATACCATGGTCGCAGGAGAAGTAGGTATAACTACTGGTGTTTGTTTCCAGCTAAATAATACATCCTAAAGAAGAACAGGGCACAGTAAGTGCTGTTTAATTAAAGAATGACGTGGACTATGGACGTGGCCTTTGCTGTGAAGGCAACTTTTGCATCTAGGACAATGCAATAATAATGAATTTGAGAGCCTCTAGTTTTCTTACTATTTATGAACTTGTAAATAACAGACCATGAGATGGGGGCTCTAGTCAGTACCATTTTCTAGATTAGGAAACTAAGGTATAGAAAAATTATGGCATTTGCTCATTGTCACCAGGCTAGGAAGCTCCAGAGCCCAGGTTCAGAGCCTTAGTTTGTGACCTAGAGCTTGATTTCTTAACTGCCATAAAACCTTCCTAAAAAAAAGCAAATGGAAAAAAAAAAAAAAAAAAAAGCAAATGGAAAAATCATGTCCCTCTTGTGTAAGATGCAATCACATTTTTGATTTGGGTTTTGTACCCTTAGAGTGCCCAAAAATGTACCATACTGAAAAGTAACTTCATATTCCTCTTTCACACCAGTGAGATCTGTTAGTGTGCAACCCTCCCAGAGCTTCCCAGGTGTAACCTGAAACCAGCCCCCGTACTTGGAGTGCAGGGAGAGGCAGGGCACCCCAGGTTGGTAGATGGCGGTTTTAATAAGCAAAGGGAACTTACATGCAAGGCTTGTCATGGGCAGCAGCAAGATGAATGGATCCCTGCACCGACCTGCCAAATCTTAAAAGTTTATAAAGAGGCTCTAACTGTGCTCAGTCACGTATACCATGTAGGTGTTCTCAATACCATGTCAGAATCTCAAGGCTATATCCTTGGAACAGCCGCTGGGAGCAGGAAAGGCACATTCCAAGGACAGGGGAGGGGGTGAGGAGCCTCTGAGTGCCCAAGTCCAGCCCACAGGCCAATCGGCAGTCATGTCTTTTTGATGACATTCCACAATAAGATCTGAAACTCTGATAAGGCACATGGCTTATTCAAGGTCACCCAGTTTGTAAGATGTGGATATTTCTAAAATCTAGTCCAGTGTTTCTCTCATGACATTACCATCTCCTTGGATATTTTGAATCCACAAAATGTTATCTATGCTGTGTTTCTAGCAAGTCACAAAAGGTTAAAAGGTACTACTGGCATCAAAATGATCAAACCAGTCAAAGAAGGATAAGGAACCAGGTCCAGGGTTGGGTTCGGGCAAAGCTGGCAAATGTATCTCAACTTCTAGGCCAATTCCAATCAATTACTCTGAGCTCCCTGGAAGGCTGTACTAAGAAGGATCATGAGATTGCTTCTGTATCATTCAAATTTTTAGTATATATGCTGCTGAAGTGAGCACAGATCATGAGATTGCTTCTGATTCCAACAGGAAAACACCGTTTGATATTGAGCTAAGTTGATTCCATGTTGGGATGGATGTGTTTCATTTGCCTCCCCAGATGTACTTTCCCTTTTCATTTCTGCTCTGTGATTGACCTCTACAGTCTACATCGGGGATTCCTTGCCTCCTAGCTTCCAGATGGATTGAGCCAATGGGGAACCTGTCAGGAGATTGGAAGGAGGGAGAAAAAAGATTGAGGTGGGAGCACTATTCCCTTAGTTCCCTCACTGTGGGTCACCACAGATGACTTCACCCCCTTAAAAGGAAGGGCATAGGTCCTGTCAGGAGGTCCCTCTGCTCTCAGGTCTCTCTCCAAATCCTTGTCACTGTTTCCATCCTCTTGCTTCTTTACTAGGCTTGGGCTACTGTACATGGGGCCTGTGGGTTTTTATACATAGTGTGCTGTCTTTAGTAAATATTCTTTTATTAAACTCTCAAGTCACTCACTTGGAATGCACCACAACCCTGATTGCAGAATGGCCATGTTACAAGGGAATGGATTAGATACTAAGTCATGAATGAATGAGGAGTGAGCACTTGCCTCTCTTGTGAAGCGAATCCTGAAGATGCTTTTTCTATTTCTTTTTGTAGCATGCTATTGTAGACGCTTCTCTGACCAGTCTAACCTCCTATGGCTGAAGGCACTGTTGCACAGTGAAGAGGGCTGAGATTTCACACCAAATGGTACAGGCCTGGATTCACATCCAGCCCTAACCATACCTATCTGTCCAAGTCTAAGCTTGGGTAGGATGGTTAGACTCTTGAGGCCTCAGTTTCCTACCCCACAAAATTGGGATAATAACATCTACATTGCTAACTTATAAATCATGGAAGGGATGACATTTGTAAAATTACTCTTTTCTTTATAGCATTTGGCTGCGTTTGCATGAATCAACAGAGTAGAAATTTTGGGAAAGACTTTTTTCTATCTGCCCAAATTCAGTAAGGTAGCAGGATTCTTTCCTTCTTCCCTTACTTCCTTCTTATATGAATCTTGTTGCTTCTTCTCAAACCTTAAATGTTTGATTCAGTGGTTCTCACCTCTAGAAGTCCTCGAGACTCAGAGCAGAAAGGTTTAACCATCAGCCTCTTAAACCCTAAAAATCTCAGCAATCCAGATCCCTGGGGACAGATTCTCAAGTTATATGTTGAGCTTCCTGAAGACTGGGATTGATATTATTTATTATTCTATCCCCAGTTCCTGATGCACAATTTATACACAGTAGTTTTTATTGAGCTAATGAGTTATACTGAATAATCTTGCTTTCCATAGATTTAAGACTTACCTACATTAAGCAAGGAAATATTTACTTATTTTAATAATTTTTAATAAAGACATTTTAATTGCCACCATTTCAAGTATTTGTATCTAAAAAAATAATTTGGAAACATTTTTCTGAGCACAGGTTATACCACTGTGCTTCAATGAACCAGTGCTTTTTGTGGAAGTGGTAGCTTCCAGAGACACTGAGCCCCTGAACTAACTGTTCCCCTACTGTTTCCTATTTTAAGCCCTTCATGCCTAATTCTTCTAGTACCCACTGGCCTCTCTTCCAGTTGCTATTTCAAATATACTTGTAAGCCTGGATATCAAGTGATTACCGAGATTTGGACTCTGTGTATAAAATAAGAGTGACAAAAGCTCTGAGTAAGTGTGTGCAATAAAGAGGGAAGGGAGTGAACACCACCTGCTCTGTTTAGAAGTTTTTATTATTTACTTCTTAGTTTTTGAGTATTTTAAAAAATTGATGTTAGATATGAGAAAACATTGATAGCTAAGAAGGAATTGGGAAGACAAAAAGGAGTATCTGCTTTCTTTGCCACGGAAGGCCACAGGCCACTTTGCAATGCTGTGATACAACATGTGGGCCTGTGGGGAATTGCAAAGTCCATAAATATGAAATCTCAGTCCCTCTAATGTGGATTCTCACAGGAATCAGAAATGAGGATGCATACTCTCAGATTTATATGACCTTTATTTGGAGTTCTGTCCCCAAAGTCATCGAGGGTGATAGAAATGGCAAGAATCACTTTGGGGAGTGAGGCGAAAGCTGGATCCTGGGATTGAGCTCCTTGTCCTCACTGTGTGACACCAGAAAATCAAATCCTCTCTGACCCTCCACTTATCTGTAAAGTGGGAATGATGATATATCTAAGACTTCTCAGGTGGGCACGAACATGAGAAGAGGAAGTACAAACACAAGCATTCTGTAAAGACAGGGGTAACATGTCCCTTCACACTTCCCTCATGATGATGGTAATGGTGAAGGCTCTCAGCTAATGCTGGCAGCAATTTTCACGCACTCTCATGAACTTCTGGGGGAGAGAGTCCCGGAGCAACCATAATGAATTTGAAATGCAAGTTTCTCTGGACTTAGGGTTAATTTGAATACCTGCCATCTGGTCTACATGTAGATCCAAAGTCAACCTTAGTTCACCTCACCCTCCCATGGAGCCCTTAGAGCTGCTGCTTAGTGTCTAGGGCCAGGAGACAATCTAAGTAGCTGATCCTGCTATACTTCTTTTCATCAGCTTGGCAGCCAGGAGACTCCAAGCCAACTTTAATTGTCTACTGCAGTAATTCTTTCATGCTAAGCTCTAATAGGGTTTATCTATTCTATTCCTCTCCATAGATTTTAATCTTTTCTCTTCTACTTTAAATGCCATCAGAGACATTTTCTAAATGTCAGTTAATTCAACTTATTTTGGGGTATGTGATAGGAGTGCTATAAACAATGAATGATTGGGGAATAAACAGATGATGAAAAGCGAATGAATAATTGAACTGTACAGCACAAAGAATGAACCTTAATGCATGCACATAAAAAAATCATTTAGGAAATGAGGGGAATCTCAGGAAGAAATGTAGACAGTGACAAGAGAATCCAACTGTATTACAAATGTGTAAGACGACCTCACTGAAGTGGGCAGGAGGAGAAGATACTGACCGAGGTTACTCCGGAAATGAGTGGAGTCTGTAAGAAAAAAGGCAAAAGGAACTACACATAAGCACTGTACTCAGGTTGATAATGTTGTTTCTCACAGGGCTACAGGTTAACAGTTCTAATACAGCTATGCGTGCACACCAGAACTAAACAATTAAGTAAATAGATAGAGGGTGATGGGAGCTAGGTTTCTGATGGTTTAAGTGGGAATTTACAGATAAGCAAGGTAAGGAGGCTAGAGCCATTCATGTAGTAATGGCTTAAAGCTGGAGATAGGAAAATGAACTAGCTTAATATACATACAGATGGTCACTGCAGAAATATTCATGTAGGTATTACACGAGTATACAAATGCATATACACAGGAGTTAGTATACATATACATACATAATACATATAATTTTTTTTCTCAACTAAGAAGACCTAAAAGAAACAACATCCTGGTAGCCATGGGCACAGCCAGAACCCAGATCTTGGTTGCTAAACTGAGGCTTCTAGGAAAAATGGCCAACTCCAGGGCCAGGAAATATACAGGATGCACCTGCACCAGAAAGCAAGAAGGTACTCAAACATTCAAAAAACTTGCATTGATGAGACGAAGTCAAAGGGGCACAAGTGTCACTTGACAGAACTTTCAATGGCCAAAGCTGGTACAATTTAAGCAACGAAATTAAAGAGTGTTGGATTAAAATCCAAAATAGAAAATATTCATGAGTCCATGCTTTTCAATACAAGTGATAAAATCAATGTATCAGGAAAAGAGACAAATCTCCTATGAAGAATTCCAAACAATTTTGCCAATGCTCTGCCCTCAAGAAGGGGGAAGCATAACTCCAGATTCCATATGTTGCTCTCTGTACAGCGACTGTGTTCCAAAAAATATGTAAATGGAGGAAACATGAGTAATTTTATAGTGGAGAAACCTGACAAATACTACCTCAGCCACATGATTAGGGCCAATGTCAGCAGACATAAGTCATGTGGATAGTAAGTATCCTTGTAGGACAGAAATGAAATTTTACCACTGTGATCTTACTCTCAAAAACCCTCAACTCTAACTCTGAAAACTATAAAACACTGATGAAAGAAATTAAAGATGACACAAAGAAATGGAAAGACATCCCATGCTCATGAGTTGGAAGAATAAATACTGTTGAAATTTCCGTACTACCCAAAACAATCTACACATTCAATATTCAATGTAATCTCTATCAAAATACCACAAACGTTTTTCGCACAATTAGAACACACAATCCTAAAATTTGTGTGGAACTACAAAAGATTTTGAATAGCCAAAGCAACCTTGAAAAAGACAAGCAAAACTTGAGGCATCACAATTCTGGGCTTCAAGTTACATGACAAAGCTGTAGTAATCAAAATAGTATGTAGTATGGTATTAGCACAATAATAGACCCACAGAGCAATAGAACATAATAGAAACCCCAGAAATGAACCCAAAATTCTATGATCAATTAATCTCCAACAAAGCAGGAAAGAATATCCAATGGGAAAATGACTTTTTTTTTTTTTTTTTCAAAAAATGGTGCTGGGAAAACTGGACAGCAAGATGCAAAAGAAGGAAACTTGACCACTTTCTTACATCATATAAAAATAAATTCAAAATGGGTTAAAGACATAAATGTGAGACCTGAAACCATCAAAATCCTAGAAGAGAACACAGGCAGTAGCTTCTCTGACATCAGCTGTAGCAACTTTTTTCTAGATAGGCTCCTGAGGAAGGAAACAAAAGCAAAAATAAACTCTTGGGACTCTCGAAAAGTAAAAAGCTTCTGTACAGCAAAGATAACAATCAACAAAACTAAAAGGCAAGCTACTGGGAGGAGATATTTGCAAAGGACATATCCGATAAAGGGTTGGTATCCAAAATATACAAAGAATTTATAAAACTCAACACTAAAAAAAATGATCTAATAATAAAATAAGCAGAAGGCAGGAACAAACTTTTCTTCGAAGAAGACATAAAGATGGCCAACAGACACATGGAAAGATGCTCAACGTCATTTATCATCAGGGAAATGTAAATCAAAAGTACAAGGAGATATCACCTCCTGACGTTAGGCTAACATCACCAACATACGAAACAACAGGTGTTGACGAAGATGTGGGACAAAAAGGAACCCTCTTGTGCTGTTGGAATGCAAACTGGTAGAGCCACTCTGGAAAACAGTGCAGAGGTTCCTCCAAAAGTTAAAAACAGAGCTACCCTATGATCCAGCAATCACATCACTAGGTATTTACCCAAAAGAACACAAAGAGGCTAATTTAAAGGCTTATATACACTCATGTTTATAGCAGCGTTCTTTACAATGGACAAGATATAGAAGCAGCCCATGTGTCCATCAGTTGACGAATGGATAAGGAAGATGCGGTGCATGTATACGGTGGAATATTGGTCACAAAGAAGAATGAAATCTTGCCATTTGCGACACCATGGATGGAGCGAGAGCATATAAACCTAAGTGAAGTCAGAAAATCACAAATACCATATGATTTCACTCACATGTAGAATTTAAGAAACAAAGCAAACAAGCAATTTTTTTTTTTTTGTTTGAGGGGAAAAAAGAGAGAGACAAACCAAAATATAGACTTGTAACTAGAGAGAACAAACTGAGGGTTACCTGGGGGGAGGCAGGGGATGGAGATGAAGGAGGGCACTCGTGAGGAGCCCTGGGTATTGTCTGCAAGTACTGAATCTCTATACTATACCAGTTTCAGGTGTACAACACTCTATGCTAACTAACTGGAATTAAAGTAAAACCTTTAAAAAGCCCCACAACTCTATGTCAAGGTCATCAAAAACGAAGCAAGTCTGACAAACTGTCACAGCCAAGAGGAGCCTAAGGAGCCATGACAACAAAATGTACTGTGGTTTCCTGCGTGGGATCCTGGAGCAGAAAGGACAATAGGTAAAAAGTAAAGAAATGTGAATAAGCTATAAACTTCAGTTAATATTCATGTATGGATATTGGCTCATTTGTTGTAGTAAATATACTAACGCATGATGTTAATAATGAGGATAACCAGGCGTGGAGTACGTGGACACTTCCTGGACTCTGCTTTCAATGTTTTTGTAAATCTAAGACTGCTCTAAAAAGAAAGGCAATTTTTAAAAAATTAAGTACTTATCAATTTAGCTTTACAAATTATCGAGCAGTACTCTGCCTACTATCCTACAGGTACTGTGACATTTCGGAAGCTCGAGCTTTTTGTTGTTGGCATTAATTTCAAATCCCATAGAACCGTATGAATATTTCAAATGAGAATACACATACGTTGGTGAGAGTAGCGGCTAGAACCCAGTAGACCCTCAGTGATTGCTCGGGGGTCGGGGGACAACGATGATGAAGGGGTTGCTCTAGCAAGCTCACAGTCTGATAGAAACATGCCTGAGGTGGCCCCTCTGCTCCAGCCTGAGACTGGTCTAAGACGGGTTTTGGGATGAGGTGAGTGTCCTTAAGGATGGGTAACAATTTGCTGGGTGAGGAAGGGAGAGGCAGGATTCCTGCAGCAGAAACACCATCATCAAACGCGCAGGAGCATCATGCTGGGAGTTCAATACGTGGGACTGTGGCTACATGCGATTTGCTTCTGCTAAAGACCTTTATGGAAGGCCGGAGTGGTCAGCGATGGCCGCATCACAAAAGGCACTGGGTGCTAAGCTAAGGAGGCTGAACGTGCTTCCACAGATGAAGGAGCCATTGGGAATTTTCGGCCCCCCAGAGAGGCAACAGCATCCGCATTGTGGACAGGCCGGCTTGGCTGTGGCGTGGGGTGGGCGTGGGGTGGGCCTGGAGCGCCACCACGCAGGCCAAGGGGACTGAAGCCGTTTGCAAAGCATTTTCTGGGGGGCCGTTAGGAGCCTCTGACTCCCTAGGCTAACCACACTTTCGTGAAATGCCTGTCTAAATATTCTCTTTTTTATGTGTATTAGCTGTAAAGGTAGCAGCTAAGTGTGAGGCAGAGGGAAACGTTTCCTTCACGGCCGATTCCCGTTCCAGGCCTTTCCTGCCAGGAGAGAAGAATGCGAGCTGGAGGTGAAAACTCAGCGAGCCTTTGTGAAGCTCTCCTTCTCATGTTCGCGAAGCCATGGTGTTTTATATGGAGATCTCGGATTTTTAGTTCATCTTCCACCTGTGTTTAGCTTTGCCAACCCCAAGCGAGGCTTGAGCAACTGGCTAATGTTCTAGTTCCTCAGCGTGGCTGCGTGGGCAGCAAGCTGTGGTGGAGTCCGGACATCTGAGTTCTTGCCCCAGTTTGGCTACGCACCAGCCGTGGGACTGTCCTATAATCCTTTGCCACTTTGGAGCCCATTTAAAAACTTCCTTTAAATGGGAAATCTATCTCAGCGCTACCGCTATCGCCACCGTCAGCAACACCAACAGCATCACCAGCCTGCCTCCTCCACCCTGGGCCTCGGCGAGGACCGAATGTAACCAGCTGTAGAGATGAGCAGCTTGCACTTGTCCTCAAAAGATGATGGCACTGGAGTAACCACCGAACTATATGATTAAATTTAGTGCCTGGCATGGAGGAGGGACTCGGGATATTTGCTGAATGAAAATCAGGCAATTTATTATGGCCTTTCTCCCCCTCTACTATTTAGATGCCAAATCTGTGATAGGGGAAACCAAGGCATCATGACCTGGGCCTTTCTGGGCCTTCCGGTACAAAGCAGCTTAATGACGTGTGAGCAGACTTATACCGTAAGCGACTGAATGAGTTTGGTTCTGTTATTATTACTGGGGACTCTGGCTTTGCCCTGAAACATGCTAACAATTTCTTAGAATGGCCTTGACTCCTCAATCATTGAATCCACCACAAAACAAGCAGCTGCTTTCATGGAGCATTTATGTATCTCTGTAACACCCCACAGATCATTGTCTTATTCCCGAGCACTAGCTTGTGTGTTGTCCATTGTTGCTCGGGGCCAAGCCGAGACTCCAGGTTTTGCTCATATAACCCTCAGCTCCTGGGTGTTAAAGCCTCCCTTCCTTCTATGTCAAGCGGCCTTAGCCCCAGACTTGAACTGGCTTCTCTCTTGTCAGGGAAGTCAGATGCCTTTTCAATAAGGACATTGTCTTAAAAACAACCACAAAACAAAAACCCCTGATGGACTTCCAAATATAACTAAGACAAAGTAATGCACACAGAATATTTTCTCTAGCCTCTCTCAGGCTATGGGGCTACATGGGACCCCCTCTGTGGTAGAAACTAATTAGATTTCCTGGCCTTAGCGTTGAGCACAAGGTCCGGGGCAGAGCAGAAAATAAATATTTGCAGAGTAAATATTCTCTTTCTTAAAGTCTTGGGGCTGGACTAGAACTCAGGGATAATTTAGTGCTTTGCTGCTCCAAGTACAATCTATGGACAAGCTGCGCCGACAGCACCTGGGAGCTCGTTAGCCCTGCAGAACCTTATGCCTCACTTGGAACCTATTAGATCACAATATTAATTTTCACTAGATTCTTATTTGTGAGTCATTTTTTTTTTACATCCAATGGTTATCAACCTTAGCTGAAATTGGAATTATCTAAAGACCTTTAAAAACAATTGATATTAGGATCCCATAGAGATTCTGATTTATTTGGTCTGGGAATGTTGCCTAAATATTGAGATTTTTAAAAGCTCCCTGTGTTATTCAAATGATAAAGCCAAGGCTGAGAACCATTGATCTAGTTCAACTTTCTCATGTAAAAATAGATACTTCTCCAAAGCTGGATGTACACATCTGGGCATTCAATAGTGCTTTACAGCGTGTGGGGTCTGAGCAACATTTAATCTAGTGCTTCTTCCCTTTAAACCTTTTTCCTCTCTTGCTAAAATCACCAATCTGTACCTGTAACCCAGACTCCTCCTATCTTCTATGAGCAATGTCCAAGAGCCCCCAATAGCCATTAGCTATTTCATGACTCTATTCACCATCCAGAGGTGATTAGAGCAAGTATAGGCTCCGGCCAGAAGAATCAGATTCTATCTTCAAGCAATTTCAAACTGAGACCAAGAATAGCATTGAAGGTCTCTGTTTCCGATAAATACAGATCTATGGAGCCATATATTCTACTATTAAACTGGAAGCAGGGAGGAGCTGTAAGGAAAAGAGAAGAAGCATTGACTCGAGCACATGAAGGGAAGCAGGGATAGCAAGTGGAGAGAGCCAATTATCAGGTTTACTTATAACTTCCGGTCCTGGTTTCCAGACCCTTCCATAGCTAGGCTCAGTTGCAATTTCTATCCTATCATTTCCTGAAACATCACTGTTGCTAATACACCATCTGTGTTTTTCCTTAAGCCAGCTCAAGTTGGGTTTAGTCTTGGCAAGCACAAAAAGTCCTAACTAATTCATTTTATTTTCCCTGCTGAACTCTTATTGACCAATGTGAGCTCACCAGTGAAACCCATAGCTAAGGGATGAGCTAAAATACCATCCAACTTAAAAGAGGGATAAGGAATATCCATATGAGATGGCAATTCTCTTTTTCCATGGCAGAGAGGGCACTGTATAAAAAAAAAAATGATTCATGTGATTGAGGCTTTGAGCTGGACCCTTCCAAAAATGGTTACTGTTGAATCCTCTCAAGGTTCTCTCCATGACACCGTCAGGGACACTGGGGCTCAGAGTGGTTAGCTGACTTTCTTTTGTTTGTGTAGCTGCAGAGTAGCCTTGCTTGGACTGAGGTCAGTCTGTCGGACTTTGCACGTATGCTTGGGTTGCTGCAAGACTGGCTGGCAGGGAAGCATGGCAGGCGTCAAGCTGGTGGATCCCATAGAGCAGGGACCCAGGATGAAAGACCTTGGTTGTTGCCAATCAGGGGTCTGATAATGGGGCAGGTTAATCAGAGATCTTCTTCTTCTTCTTCTTCTTCTTTTTTTTTGGATAAGATGATAGCTTTAGAATATTTTGGGGTCTACCTGAAGACTGTATCTGCTGCTTTTATTCCATGCCAGCGGACCACATTGTCTTACCAACTGCAGTCCCAGTACCCTCGTCCAACTCCACCTGCAGACTGTAAAAATGAAGCACACCTTTCTGTTGTGTGCTTTCCAGGTCATCTTGGGACATATTTTGAAGAGCAGCCTGGACCAGAACACTCTTTGTCCCTTGAAGCAACTGATAGCAAATGTCCCCTACAGTTCTGATTCACGTCCCTGTTTTCCTTTACCCTTTGGGTAAAAAGTTTGAGAGATCCAAAGTGTTGTAATTAAAAGGTTGCATACGTGTCCACTATTTCAGTTGATTGTGTTCGTGGACTTTCTCGGCTGGCAGCAGAGCTAAAGCAACGGCCACTGGCCATCGACCAGGGAATGGAATCTTTGGGGAAGGGAGGGACTAGGATCATTCTACACTCAGTCCTGGGACTTCTCCCCAGGGTGTCAGCAGCGCTGGCAAGGGCAGACTCATCTGAAGGTCATTTCAATACTGGGTTATATTCCAACCCGGTGGTTAGAAGTGTAAGAAGGCAGATCCTGTCTTGATTGTGTAAATTTACTAGGAATTCACTAAACTATTCATGAAACTAAAATTACACTTGGAATATAGCAGCCCTGTCTGAGGGAATTCTTGGTCTTGGTCTTTGGATTGGCGAGAACCTAAGGCACCAGTTTCTGTGCATTGTGCGCCCCACAAGGGCTGAGACTGTTCAACAAGGCCTCCCTGAGCACCTACTGTGTGCACATCAGGTAAGGTGCTACCAAACCTCTGGGCTCTCCTGCTTACTGTCCTTAATCTTGGAAGTGCCCTTCCCTCCTGTCCACTCTTACTCACTTTGCAAAAACTCCACCTCACCCTCCAGAAGCTTTTCCTGATCCCAATTCACTTCTAATGCAATCTTCGATCGGTACACATTGCCCTCAAAATGCATCTCTCATGCCAGGCTGCAGTGCAGCTGTTTTTCTTGAGGGACGCCCTTCCAGAGCAGGGCTCCTTGAGCGAAGACAGCAAGCTCCAACCAATTCTGGATCCTCGGCTTCTTGCTCTGCGCTGAGCCAGGAGCTAGGACATAACCGACCCTCCATACACAACGTTATTTGGCTTCTCGTTCTCATTTTGAAGCTGAAGACCACAACATCTGTAAGAAAACATCATTTACCCTTAGGTTACGTGAGGGGTTTGGGCAGACCTGTTCTGAAATGAATTAGCCTTTCCGAAAATGTGTGTTTGTATTGAAGTTTTCCAACTATCCAAATGTGAAATACACTTCCAAACTGCATTTATTTCCATGCACAACAGTGAGGATTGGGATAGTATTAAAAGGAAAGCAGTCTTCTGTCAAATAGAGAGCTAGATTTTTAAGTAGCTGCTTTTGGAATCTACTACCCTGGAAGACTTGCTGTGCTGCCTTCAGATGTTAAGCCTGTCTGCCTGGTGCTTCTCCAAACTGGCATTTACTCCATGAACATGCTCATGAAAAAATGTGTGGCAGGACATGTGAGGAGGTGGCTTGCTGTGCTGCTTATGCCAGCCAGCGCCTGGAAACGACTGGTGTGGCCACTTAGAGGGCTAAGAGATCCTTCGGAATGTACATCTGACCACGATTTCATGTGAAGATAATTCAAATTCAAAAGCACTAAACATATCTCTAAATATGTGAAAAAATAATTATCGTGAATAAAGCAGAGTATTCGCACGTATATAGAATTATTCCTTTCATTAAATTTAAAACATCACAGATTGGGGATCCCTGGGGGGCTCAGTGGTTGAGCAGGGCGTGATCCTGGAGTCCCGGGATCGAGTCCCACGTCGGGTTCCCTGCATGGAGCCCGCTTCTCCCTCTGCCTGTGTCTCTGCCTCTCTCTCTCTCTCTCTCTCTCTCTGTGTGTCTTTCATGAATAAATAAATGAAATCTAAATAAATAAATAAATAAATAAATGAAATAAAACATCACAGATGATAGCTGGGTACTTATTTATGGGCTGCTATATGTATAACAGTAGTAAAATGTCATTATTCTTAGTATACGGGAAATTTTTAATATTTTAATTCATTTGAACCTCACAACAGCACTATGAACCCCATTTTACAGAAGAGAGGGAGGCTAATAGAGGCTGCCTTCAGAATCACACAGCTGGGAATGGTAGATCTGAGGTTTTTCATCCTCTTTTAACAAAGGCAGTTGTGGGGGCCCCTTCCCAGACCTGCTGAACCGGACCTGTAAGCTTGCAGCCCAACCAGTGACTTAGGGAGCCTTCCAGGTGATGCGAACGTCCACGCAGGTCAGGGAACCACCAAGCCAAGCCACAGTGTTCTCCCCCTGAACACTATTTCTAAAGGGACCACAAAACCCTAATAGCTGTTGAGAGACTGCGCTTGGAAAGGCGGCTGGAGCACAGTCACTTTGACTTTGTTACTTATGGGACTTTTTGAAGTGTTTAGCCCTACCTCTACCGTATTACTTCCACTTTGAATGGTTTTAAGGGTCAACAGAAATCACTGGGTAGGGGGGTTAAGGGCCACTTTTATGTGTTTTGGATTTTTCTCCACGCTTCTAGTGAGACAATAAGAAAACAAGATTAGCCAGGACATGCTATTGAAACAAAGGCCTTCCGAAGTGTGCGGTGTACGGGAAGGTGCCAGGAGAGCCCCCCGGAGAGCCGTGCCTGGGGTCGACTCAGGAAAGCTTCTCCTGGCAAAACAAACGATCCTTTCACCACCCGAGGAGCTGCCCCTCCTCGCCCTAAATTGGTGCATCCATCTCCGTCGGCCCAGGCGTGGTGGCTCTTCACTCCCGAGCCCCAGTGTGACAATTGCCGCAGTTTCCCCGAGATAATGTGGAGGTTAACGAGGTGCAGGGAGCTTTGGGCCATCCACTGTCATCTTCAGCCCAGGGAACTAGGGCTCTGATGAGTCGGAGAAAATCAAGCAAAAACAAGACCGCGAAGGATCACAGGAGAAGGTGGCTGCGGACCCGACACCAGAGGGCAAGGAGGATCATCGGCGTCCTCGGGCGATGGCATCCCCGGCTCTGGAGGGCAGCCCCCGCCCCCGGACCTCGAGGAAGAAGAGTCTCTCTCCGGGAAGGCCGGGGTTCACTCCAGCATACTCCAGCTTGGTTCCCTAGTATGGTTAGCATTCCTGGGGGCTTCTCAAACAAATAAGGACCAGTTTTATTGATCAAAAAAAGACTCCCGAGCACCTGAAAAAGACTCTCTACCTCCGGAATTCCTAAGCACTGAGAGCATGCCAGGCTTCGTGGCGCCCGGCCGTAAGGAAACGGGTTTCGTGTGGGTTCGCCTAGAGCTCCGCAGGCTAACTTGACCATGGAACAGCCGTCCCGTTGTGACCATGGTTAGATCCCCTTGCTGGTGGCCTCTAAGAGCGCAGTAGCGTCTTCATGGCCGTGTCACATGGCCTTTCCCGTAGAATCAAAGCTCGTGTCTTCAGACTAGGTGGTCGAAGCTTCGGATGCGTTCAGTTATTCAGCCCACACGGCTGGTGGGGGTGCCCTGCCCTGGGGTGGGTGTTGACGTGAAACAAATACCGTGCACACCTACCCCCCCCCCCATGCCCTCACTGTGTCCAAGGGAGAAAGGAACACGAGCAACAAGAATGCAGCCAGGGGGACGGGGCTGTGGCACAGGCGAGTCTCTCACATCGTGGGCGCACAGGGAGGCGGTCAGGCCAGGAAAGCACCCAAGGGGAGCACGACCTGGGGAAGGCGATCGAGAAGCCCCCATAGACGGGTTACGCGCGGCCTGTCCAGTCAGAGGCCCAAGCTCCGTCACTTCCCACTCTGCAGCCTCGGGCACCCCGTTCATCCCTCTGAACCCTAGGTCCCTTTTCTGTAAGCAGAGGCAGGAAGAGCACCGGCTTCTGGGCTGGGGCTTGGTGCGCTGATGACGGGCACGCAGCGCACCTGCTCGGTGCTCCTGGGGCGGAGCATCCTGGCACAGAGGCAGTTTCTGCAGGTGCAGGACCGACGAGGTCCAGGCGCTAGAGGGATGGGGGCCCAGGAGGCCAGCAGGCATCTGGCTGAGTGACCGCAACCCCACGGGGGACTGTGGAGGAGGCGGCGGAAGAGAAGGAGGACTGTGCTTTGCCCCTTTTTCTTCTTCGTATGGGGGTGCTGGGGTCAGGATGATGGACTTTCCATCAAAGCAGGGTGTAGTGGGTTGAACCTACACAACCCTTTGTGTCTCCTACAAAGATACGCTCATGTCCTACCCCAGTACCTGCGGATGGAACCTTATTTGAGAACATGTCATCAGTTGGGGCCACTAGGGTGGGCCCTAAATCCAATCCTTCTAAGAGGTGGAGAAAACACAAGGAGACACATAGGGCAGGTGACCGAGGCAGAGACTGAGTGACACGGCCCTCAGCCAAGAGCTCGGAAGATGGCCAACAACCAGCACGAGCTCGCAGAGAGGCGGGGGATAGACTCTTCCTCAGTCCTTCGAGAAAGCACCAACCTTACAAACGCTTTGATTTTGGTCTTCTGGCTTCTGGAACTAAAATCAAGGTTCGGCTGTTTGAAGCCACCCAGAACGTGGCGGCTGGGTTACGTGACCCCGGGAAATAAATTCTCGGGGTTTCTCCCCCCAGCACTGCTGACATGGGGGCAGGATCAGTTCTTTGCTGGGAGGTGGCGAGGACTATTCTGCGTACTGTTGGGTGTTCAGCAGCCCCCTGGCTTCTATCCACTGTGTCAGCAGTACCGCCACCACCCCCAGCTGGGACACGTGACTGCTCACTTGTTGACTCGTTAATTCATTTATTCATTCGTTGGTGCATTGCTCATATTCAGTAGCTACTTACTTAGACCTGAGTATGGACCAGGTATGTTTTTAGGCTGTGGGAGGGCAATAGCAATGGTCTTTATGTCCAGGAAGCCTACAGCGGAGCGGGGAGCACAGATTCTCATCAAATAATCACACGGAGCCTTAAAAACTGGGGTAAATGCTCAAAATAAAAGGGCTCTGGTTCTGAGCAGACCTCAGAGCAAGGAGTCTGAGCTGAGTGGGCAGCTCAGGGAGGTTTGGCCAGAGACCTGGGAACTAAAGCGTTAGAGGACACCAATGGCGGGGACGTGAGCATTACAGGTAGAGTAA
Organism: Canis lupus baileyi; assembly: GCF_048164855.1. Taxonomy (NCBI): domain Eukaryota; kingdom Metazoa; phylum Chordata; class Mammalia; order Carnivora; family Canidae; genus Canis; species Canis lupus. Next base: position 5,340,447 of record NC_132840.1, on the reverse strand, counting down.
GGGCACCTCCAAAGGCCCCATGGTAGAAAGAGAGAGCGCAGGGAAGATGGGAAGGAAGGTAATGGCTGCGGGAGGTTGAGCACAGCACTCAGGCTTGGGTCTGCATCCCAGGATTTGACCTTGTTATAGGGGCACAAGGAAAGAGATGTCAGAGGGGGCCCCTGGTGACAACTTCAATCATCTGGACGGTTGTGCCAAGACAACTAGGCACTGATTTCCATACCCCCGCATACCTTCCTGTCATACGGCTGTAAGCTCCCAGCTCTACCTGGGATAGGTAGATGTGCAGCTGCTGGAATGGTCTGTCTGGTTTTCTATGGTTTAGTGAAGAGAGGACCAGCGGCCATCATGTCAGCTCATAAAAAATGTTCTGAAATCTAGATTTATGCCTTGTAGCATTCTCGTGCAAATAACACCTTGTCCTACAAGATGGACTCATCCAGCCCCTTCCAGGGAGTACAGTTTTCCCTGGAAGGCCCCTTGGAGATGGCTGTGCTGCCTCGGTACCCACTGATTTGGGCTCCGGGAGGGTGGGAGGAATAGTCCTGCTCAGCAGGTGTGAGGTCCAGAGCAAGCCGCACCCAGTCCCTGCTGCACCCTTGTCTCCACAGCATGCATCTTGCATTTTGGTAGCAACACAACTGATCACGAGGCAGCCCAGGCAATGGGTTTTAAGCACAAAGCACTGGTGTTCTTCATCCCAGGCCTGCAGCTTCCTTGATGCAGCCTACTGGGGAAGCCCCTCCATTTCCTTGGAGTCTCAGCTTCCTTTTCTATAAAGTGGGATGAATAATCCCTGCCCTAGGTGGTCCCAAATTCTGCTTTCAGGTCCCATGAGAGTCCTGTGTGTGAACTACTCTAGGAATCACGGCACCTTCCATGGTAAGGGAGGTGCACAGGCCCCAGTGAAAGCACAGGCCTGTCTCCAGCGGTCAGGAGATGTGGGGTTACGTGTCGAATCCCCTGGTTAGCAGCTCCGAGGCCATTTTACCGCTCGGAGCCTCAATTTTCACCATGGAAAGGATATAATCATGCTATCAAGTGAATGTGTGGAGAGGATTCAAAACCTACCTATGGAGACTTCATAGCACAATCTCGCCTCAGTGCACAGTAGTAGTTACTGATGTAACTGCGCGCTTTGGGAAGAAGGGAAAGGAACACAGGCCAACCTCCTGGAGGTCGAGAGGCTGGTGTCCAGGGACAGGTGGACTGGGCAGGCCTCTGGCTTGAAGGCCCTCTGGCCTCTTTCGTCTCCGGACATGTGGCACCATCAGCACCTGGCCCTGGGCCTTCTCTGCAGTCCTACCCTCTGCATTTTCCCTCACTGCCTGTCACAAAGGCGGGGGCAGCCCTAGGCCTTCCCTCCTCGGTTCAGGGATTCAGTCACCGCCGCGAGACCCATCAGATGCCACTTTGAGGCTGAGCCTCCCCACCCCTGCTGGCGGAGGCCACCTCCTGTATCCCTCTCCTCCCGAGCACTCTGTCCACCCCTTTCTTACAAGGTCTGTTTCCTTTTTTACCCTGTGACCTTGTGTTACGGCTTCCCCAGGACTTGGGCCCACCTGCCTCAACTGTGAGCTCAGCGGGACATCTCTCCATGAGCCTCTCACAGCCCGCCCCCCCGCCCCACCCCGGGGTCCTGGTCAGAGGGCCCTCCCTCCGCCTTCATCTCTCCTCAAAGAGCGTCCCGTCATCTTAGCACCCTCAGGCGCCAAGCCGTGTCCCGGGGGAGACTCGGAGATAAGCTGATGGCAGGCCTGCCCTCAGGAAGCCCACTCCCTGGGAGAGAGAGTTACTATACAAAATCAAATCAAGCAGACAGGTAAAAATCACAGTCATGAGAGGCCCCGTGCAGAAAAATTTGGGGCAGAATAAGCCAATGCAGAGAGCCAGGAGAAGGTATTTCAGAAAAGGTGGGGGGGGGGGGGCCCGGAGGGTGCCGGGGTCTTGCCGAGTGCCCCTGGGTTGGGTACGGGAGCCCGCCGGTTCTCTCCCCCATCCCAGAGTCTGGCCCTCACGCTGGAAGTCGACCCAAGGCCATTCCTGTCTCTTCAGCAAGAGGATTAGTGCCCCGGGGCTGCTGTATTAAAATACGACCCTATCGATGGCTAAAGCAACGGGAGCCTCTTCCCTCACAGTTGGAGAGGCCAGAAGGCTGAAATCAAGGTGTCCGCAGAGTCACGCTCCCTCTGAGGGCTCCAGGGGAGACCCCAGCCCTGCCTCTGCAGCTCCTGGTGGCTCCAGGCACTCCCTAGCTCGTGTCGCGGCACTTCACTCCCTGCCTTCCTTGTTACGCGGCTTCTCTTCTGACTCGTCCAAGTGTCTTCTGAGAACCCTCGTCATTGGATTAAAGGCCCGTCCAAGTTCTCCAGAATGCTCTCATCTCAGGGTCCTGAGAATCCTAATTCACAACTGCAAAGACCTTTTCCTGAATAAGATGGTGTTCCCAGGTTGTGGGGTCATCCAGACACGTGGGGTATGGACATAGCTTTGGGGGTTACCAGTCAAAACATTACAGCAGGTGAAGGGAAGGGCCAATCCCCAAATTGGTATCTGCTCACGCAGAGGATTCCAGCCTCTATGCATGGATTCTTAGCATTTTTCCTTGAATCAAGTCTACCTCCAGTTTTATTTCCAAGCATTTAAGCCTTTGGTGCCCCAGCACGCGGGGTTCCCTGGGGCCGTATCAGGCCCGGTCAGTATCTGGCTCTCCTCTGAAGGCTTGGTCGGCTCCTCCCCGCCGCTGCCCCAACGTCCCCCCCCCCCCCCCCCCCGTGTGCTCACACGGAACAACAGCACCTGCCGTGGGAGGACGTAGCTGTCCTCCCTCAGCCCAGGCCTTTTCAGCCTCCTGCTGGCTCTGGGCTCACTCGGGATTCAAGGCAAGAGAATGAAATGATTCCCAGCTGGAAAAATAACCCGGTCTGCCGGGCTGGCCCGGAACACAGAGAAGGAGCCCAACACCCCGGGTTCGGCCTGTCATCGTTTCCTGCTGTGTTTTAATGCCCATCCCTCCCCCTCTTGCTTCTGTTCCTGAAACGCACGCACAGCACACGTACAAGCCACGCACGTGAGCAGGACATCGGGTAGAAAGGAGAAAACGAAAAGGAAAATTCTCCTTCCCCTTTCCCTTAGCCAAATCCTCCTCTTCCAGGTATTTTCTCCAGAAATGTATTCTCTCCAGAAAACATACACATTCCCCCCCTTGGAGACGCACAGCTAGAGTCCGGTTTTGTTTCACATCTTACGTGTGTACACATTTACGTGTAGATGCTTTGCATCAAGGAAAAGGGACAACCTTGCCCGCGGCCCTGCACGCTGCTCTTCCTCCTACTGATCTCCTTGAACGGCTTTCCTTATTGCGATATATGGCCTCATCTTATTTTTAACAGCTGCAAAGGACTCCATCCAATGGTGGTACCGTCACCTGTACGGTCACGCCAGCTAGCTTCAGATGGAGTTACACACGAGTGGCAGCCTCCTGATTCAGCCCGTGCACTGTCCCCTGTAGCCGTGCATACAGCAAACGTACCTGTAAATAACATGATATCTAGAATTTTATTTATACATGTAAAACTATTACATATGTAATATATAATCATATGTAATGATCACAACTCCGAGGGATTGCAATCCTTTATAGATAAGGAACTGAATTTTTATTTTATTTTTTTATTTATTTTATTTTTTTTTTAGGAACTGAATTTTTAATCTCTGATACGAAGAAAGGGAAATTAAGGCTCACAGAGGTGAAGAGCTTTATGCAAAGTCTAGGGAACGAGTTCTAAGTCCTTTATCCATTGTGCTGTGCCCTTTTTTGTTTTGCTTTGTTTTTCTTCCCAACCTTCTTTCAACAATTTGGCACAACCCGCACCCATTTGGTTTCCAGCCCCAGCATCCTTTCTGACCACATTTTTCTTTTCCAAGTCAATTCTCTGTTCCTAAATACCAGTGGGAATGCAAACATCCTCATGTCTGAGTAAGTGCGGAGGGAGGGATGATGCGTCAAGCCTGGCTGGCTCCTGATGGACTGTGAATCCCACACCCTCCGGGCCCCCATGTGTCTGCAGCACTTCCCGTGGAGCCCTCTCCTCTGGCTATCACTCGCGAAGGGAAAAGAAAAATAAACTTGGCCCAGTGTTAGCCCGTCTTGATTCCTGGGTGGGCCTAACAGCTGTGGGGCTCGAGTCACTTAGCTCATGGGCCTGGTTACAACTTTCTGCTCTTTGAAAGTTGCAGAGGAGAAGAGCGCGTTGAGTGAGCTTTCCGGCCGCAGCAGACGCCAACTCTTCCAAGCCCATACCGGCCCACGGTGGCCTCGTTGGAGTCCGTGTGACAGATCAGTGGTGGTGGACTGTACTCTAGCCTCTGTGTGAGCTGAGGAAAGCCCCTGACTCCCTGGGCCTCAGTTTCTCCAAATGCCAAAAGAAGCTGTCATGAGTGTCCTCCTTGTAGGGTTGTTGGTGAGTAAATGGGAATAAGAGAAGCCTCCAGAGCCGTGGTTCTCAAGCTTTGCCACCCACTGGATCTACCTAGAGGGCTTCACAAACCCTGATGCTCAGGCCACATTCCAGAACAATTAAATCAGATTATTTGGGACTGGGACCCAGGACTCAGTATTTATAAACCAATCAGCCAACCACCCACAGATCCCACTGTGTAGCCAAGTCTGAGAACCAGAGACCTAACCCAGTGTCTGCCCCATACGTCGTCGTCACACACTGAGGGCTAATAGCTGCCTTCTCGTCCCTACATCCTAAAGAAAATGTAAATCTTCAAATACTTTTCGAGAAACCACTCACGCATAAAGCCAAACAGTCAAGGGGGCACCAAGGCTGCCACCTTAGGCAGGCTCCCTGACCCTCCATTCACTCTGAGAGGAAGGGTAGTATGAGGTCGGGGTTTGATTTTTCAGAAGCTTCTGCAAAGTGAGGCAATGGCATTTCCGAAATTCCTGCCCTTTCTTCTTATCACAGTCTCTTTATCAGCTTGGCTCTGAGCCAGTGTGTCAGGGAGGGTATTGAGTGAGACCCCCCCCAACAGAGCCTCCCCGGTGGGGGCAGGGCACCTCTGTGCGCAGAACTCCTGCAAGACTCAGAACTCCTCCTGGAGTCTACATTTGATCTCACATCCGAAAGTCAACTGGTTGCTTAAAGTTAAAAATCAACCCTGTGAATTAATATATTGAGAAAAATCATGAATATAGAGACACTTGGGGGATTCATGACCTACCACTCCTCTTAGGGAAATTACCTAGCCCACTAAGTCCTTGAGGTCCATCCCGGTCTTACTGAGTCTGTTGTCATTGTCCACCCAGTCCACCGCATCCCCCGTCAACAGCTCTGCACCATCAGCGCTTCCACAGAGTTTACACGAGAGTTTCCCAAATGGTGGCCCTTTAGGGTACAATCACTTCAGGTTCAGCCTAGGAACCTGGGCTTACCATGCCCCTCAAGCACCACCTCTGTTCTCACAGTTGAGAATCCCTTTCCTCGGCTTTTCCCAGACAGTGGTGTGTATAGTGGATCTGGGTGCAAGACAAGAGCAGGAAAGAAAGCTGTGTTACTGTTCCCTTCTCCATCTCACTCAGGATGAGGCTCTGGTGTCTGCTCTGCGAAGGCCAGAATGACCCCCACCCCACCCCACCAGCACCAAAACCATGGCAAAACCCACCAGCACGGAGCACAGGGTGGAGGTGGGCACTGCTGTTGAAAAGGAGACTGGGCCCAGACTGAGGCCTTTTATACTGACCTGGAAGCACCTGGAATTGCCTCTGTTTATGTGAAAATTGCATAAAGGGGCAGGTTCCAATTCTTTTTTTTCCTGTGGAAGTCCTTTATCCCTCCCATTAGTTTCCTGGGATGTTCTTGGGGTGGCGGGGGGGCGGGAGGGGGAACATTCCATGATCAGAAGAGCATGTTCTTTATAAGATACTCTATTTCTCTTTCGTGTACCCATAGCGCATGTGAGCCTCTTAAGGATGCTGAGAAATCCTGCATTAACAAAAAAAAATCCAAAAAATTATACTTAACTTTCCTTAGTTCAAGCTTTCCCAGAACTATTTTTGACTAAGGAATGTTCTTCTCTTCCTTTGTCCTTCCTCCCTCTTCCTGTCCCCGTTTTCCAGTTGAAGGTAGGAGCAGACCACAGGCACAGCACTCCGGGGAGGCGGCGCTGGAAGCGCTACCCTGGGAGGAAGGAAGGCTCCTTCATCGGACCCACCAAGGACCCAAACGGGCCCTTTGCCCGCAGACTGGCAGCCTCGCGTGTGTGCCAGTGCTCCCCGCCTGCCTGGCCCGTGTCCCCAGGGAGGGGTCTAAAGCTCCCCCGACCAGTCCAGGAGACAGGGCCTCGGGTGCTGCCTCTGCCCATGGCCAGGGCTAAGGGGAGAAGCGGTGCGACCCTGATGGACGGGCTGGGCCGAGGCCCGCTGATCCGCAGCCCCGGGCAGGCGCCGGGGTCGGACGTGGGCAGCAGTGGCCAGTGGCCAGGTGCCAGCGAGGCGTCTATGTGGGTGGGAGCTAAGTGGTTCACTCTCCAGCTGGAGACCAGCTCCGGGATGCTCAGGGGTGCCCGGCCGTGTGCAGGTTGGAGTGTCCCTGTGCAGCTGCCCCCACCCCCGTGCTCCTCGGCACCTCTCCTCCCCTTACCCATGAGGAGTCAGGGGCCCAGGGAGGAAAGATGACCCGTGCAAGGGGACGTGGCTGTCAGTGGTGGGTTGATGCGCCCCGACTTGGCGGCCGCACCCGAGACTGCGGGTCGCCACCACTCCCGGCTCCAGGGCGCTGGCGAGCCTCGTAGAACTCAACGGCAAAGCAGCGTGTGTGCGTCCGTGTGTGCCTGTGCGCCCTGCTTCTGCAGGCATCCGAGCGTCCCTGTAAATGCCGAGCACGTGTGCCACGTGTGGCACAGGTATGTGCAGACCCCGGGGAACACACGGCTGCGGCCGCGTCCCTCCTGCCCTCGAGGAGAAGCCTCTGGGCACGTGCTAGAGCCCGCACCCGACGGACACACGCTGCTTGAGGCCGGAGGCCCGCTGCCCTGGCAGCCCCCTGCGCTGGCTGGCCCTTCCCCCGAGCCCTCCTTTCCCGGGGGGGGGGGGGGGCTCTCCTGCCAAGGCTGGGATAGAGGAGACCCCAAGGTCCCCGCAGCCGACTCCGAGGGCCCTTTAGGGCCGGGCACTGTGTGAGCCTGCAGAGAAGTGCGGGAAGAGTCTAAAGACCCTAGTGCCTGCCTTGGTGGAACTAAGCCCCTGGCCAAGGTAGTAGGTATCATTGAAAATGGGAGACACTAACTTGTGCGGAGTGAGGCGGTCACCCTAATGCAGGAGAGGGACCCATGTGAAGGCGGAGCAAGAGGACCCAACCTTAGTTCACCAGGGTGAAGTTCACCTTACAAAGAGGACAGGGCGAGAGAAGGAAAGGAGGAGGGAGGGAACAAGAAGGGAAGGAAGGCACTTGGCTAAACCTCGGTCCCTAAAAGAGTATCTAGATGTCATTTATCTTTGCCTTAGGTGAACCTCTTAGAAAGGGTTTGGAAGCAAAGCCAGTTGGTGAGTCAGCCCTCTTTCTGCCCAGTGGACTCTTCTTTGATGGAAGATCCACCATCCTCCTGCCACCCAGCCCATCTCCCCACGACACAACAGGATATCCTAGGATTTATGAAAGCCTGGCAATCACCCCCTTGCTGGCAAGGAACCCAGAATCTTGGAGGTTTGTGATGGAAATAGGACCTTTCCCGAGAGCGGGTGGCCAAGGGGAATCCTCAGCTCAACCCAACTGCCTGCGGATCACTGGCCCTCCGCATGCCGGCTGGGGGAGCCTGGGTGGGGGTGTTGACTAATACCCACCCCCTTTTCTCGTTTTTAGCAGGACCCTCGTTGTTGGTGTATGGTACCTTGTATCTCGGGAGTCTGTGATCCTTTGAGACTCAACAAGTCAATCGACAGTGTCTTTTTTTTTAATTTTTAAGAAATTTTATTTATTCATGAGAGACAGAGAGGGGCAGAGACACAGGCAGAGTGAGAAGCAGGCTCCATGCAGGGAGCCTGACGTGGGACTCGGTCTCGGGACCCGGGGTCACACCCTGAGCTGGGGGCAGACCCTCAACCGCTGAGCCACCCAGGAGTCCCAATCTACAGTAGTCTTGACCAGCGGTTGTCCAGGCACTTTTGGAAATCATTTGAGGATCATTTGTTTGAGATCCGCTTCTAGTCAATGAGCTATGGTGGCAAATGTCCTGAAGGGCTTCCTAATTCCTAGTAAGAGATCCGTGGAGGGAAGATAAAACCCCTTTATGCCTCAAAACAGTGCTGTCTCCTTTGAATGCCTGGGACTTTGGGAGTCAACTGGAGACAGGCCGACCCAGTGGGGCTGGCGGGTCAGAAAGGTGGAGAGAACTCGGGTCCTTGAGGACGTCAGTGAACCCCTCATTAGCCTGCGCTGCATCACCCTCCTGTGTATTTAGTAGCCAGGTGGCTTTGGGCATATCAACCAAGTCTCATTTTCTTTTTTTGTAAAATGAGGATAAAATCACTCATCTCATAGTGTTGCTGTGGAGATTGATGAATTATGAATTAAACCATCTGAAATGCTTAGCAGAGTGCTCGACACTAAAAAAATGGCAGATGACTATTATAATAATGTTATTATTAATATTAATGATAATGTTGCTGCTAATAGTTTATCTGAGGGAGAATGGCGTGCAGTTATCACCTCCCTCTATTCACACATACTGGATGTTCTACTTTTCATAATATATTTTTAAATTATGTTAGGGTTTTACCTGCTCGTGAATTTGTCCTTTCCAATTTTAGCAACTGTCATTATAATATCATGATGCGTGTTTTCCCCCAAAGGATCATGCCACTGACTTGCTGGGGGGGTAAAGTCAAATTAGGTCTTTATTGTAGTAACTGTCGCTGGGCCAGCTCTCGTCCCCGCCTTGCTCTCCCGGTGCCCGTGCCAGCAGCACCCCGACTGCGGCCTTCGTGTGCGATGTGGGCCGGATGGGCCGGGTGCGCTGACTGCACGTGGTGAGGCCAGATTGGCAGCCTCGTCCTCTGCCCCTTTAATCAGGCGCCCTAGTGCTCATTTGTGATGAACATGACGATGAGATGTGGACTGTCCCAGGGTGTTCTCAGGACTGGGTGTTTTCCGGGCCCTCCGGCCCCTCTCCTAGGTGGCCTCAGCCAGCGAGGGCTCTGGTGCTCCTTTCCTATGTGTTTGGAGCATCCCGGGATGAAAGGCACACTTCGCATCGTGGCCCAGGGGGTGACAGCTAAATAGTGTGGGTATGAAAGGGAACTCTGGCCTCAAATTCTGGGTTTGAGTTTGCCCATATGTGTTTGGTGACCCTAAGTGAGTCACGGTCCCCTCCTCGGTCACCTGTCTCTGCTCTGTTAAAATGAGGTGGTTGGACTTTCTCGCTTCAAGATTTGAAACTGCCGGAGACATCTATCTGCCATGAAGGCATGTATTAATTTATTTATTTTCACAGAAAGAGGTTTCTCTCAAGGTGAAGGTTCTTGGTGTTTGGGCAAAAGAAGTTTTCCTCGAGTGGGTTGTGCATTTTTATAATATTCAATTGTCTTCACATCTGGATGAAAAGACCCCAAATTTTACACAGTAAAGTTTGCATCAATCTTTTATTCCTACCAGATAGCTCAAGGTTATGATGTTCTCTTGTCTTCAAAAGAAAACAAGGCCAGACGAAGCAGAATATATGAGTCAGGCTCAGCTCTCCCCTTCAGAGGCGCAGGAGGGCGGGGAGCGGGGCGGGGGGACGCTGCAGAGCTTTTTTTTGTTGTTGTTCATAATTCATTATTATAAAGATTTATAAAGGCCTTTTCATAAGCGCTTCACAAGGCAGACTGGAACCGAAATGTCTTATAACTTAGTTAAATCTACTAAATTGCTGATGCAGGGGAAAAGTTGCCTTGGGTTTGAGGAACCAAGCGTGATCGATAATATTTTCCTCGGAGATACTGAGACGCCGTCCTTGGGGAGACCTCGCTGGCTCCATTCTGGTCAGCAGGAGCCGGGCCCGGGGAGTAGCCGGTCTCTCTAAACCCAGCATCCTCTTGGATCGCTGCCTCTTGCTTCCACACCCCTTGCTCGGTTGCTCAGCACGCTCCCCAGATCTCATCGCAGATGCCTCCGATGCTGTTCTCCCCGTGTTGCCCTTCTCCCGGGAGTCCTCCCTCGACTAGCCCCCCCCACCCCACTAGCCAGGAGCCCCTCTGCTGAGTCTGCACCTCAGGCTATTAGAATCACCTGTTGACTTGCTGAATCCCTCATTAGCTTGGGAGCTCCGAGAGGAAAGGGCCTTCCCCCCCACACACACCGCTTGCCACCACTGCGCGCCCTGCGCCTCACACAAGGCCCCACATCCTTTGCAGATCCTAAATAAATGTCTTTCAAATGAATGAACAGATTTATACACTCACATCTTCCTTTTTACTGGACACCCGTTCTAGAACAGCTGGCTTTTCTCCCCCACTTGTGGACTTAAGTCCATACTTTCCACGAGACACCCCCGGACAACTCCACTCACCCACGTTCACCGACTTCACCTCACACTTACACAGTAGATCAGTGTGAGCTGAGGTAGGCAGGGCTCACCCTTATGGATTTTGGAATGCAATTTTGTAAGTTCCAATCCAGGATTCCCCTATCTGTGGGATCTTGGACAAATGACTTAACCTCTGATTTCTTGCTTCCTCGGCTATACAGTGGGAACGTTAGTACCTATTCCTCAGTATTGCTGTGAGGAATAAGTGAATTAATATTTTGGAAGCCCTATTGCATAGTGCCTGATTCAGCCCAAGTGCTGATCAAAATGAAGTAACCAACACCTTAAATATCATTCGGGCTTTCTAGAATGTTGGCACCCTGATGTGGAGGACAACTGGGGCTCTCCTCAAAATGGGACCTCCGGATGACCATGCAGGAGGCAGCCGTGCTGAGACTCTGCACACACCATTCTCCCAGCCTGTGCTGGCCTACTGCGTAAGGATGCTTGAATGCCTTTTCCCCAATAGGGCACGAGTTCTCCTAAGTCAGGCATCTTATTACTGTGTCCCAAAGCATCACATGATATTTGAAGCCCAAAGCCAGTGCCCAATAAGTGTTTGATGAATGAATAAGTGAGAAGAATAGAAACACATCCCACCTCAGAATGGTACCTACTGCTCCTTGAGTGAGCTCTGCGCATCTTGACTTTCCCCTCTCCTAAGATATTTTTTACTCAAGGACTAGTCCACACACCTGACTTTTTCTTAGAGGTCTGCCTTAGGTCTCCAACCATGTAGTAAATCCCCGCCCACAAGTCTGATGCTCTATCTGTGCCCAAACCCTGGCTGCATCCTCCTTCCCTCCAGACTTTGGCAAATCTTTCTAGAAAACTAGTGTGCTGACCTGGTACTGGGTTCTACAGATATAATCAGGAATGAAAAAGGTGTGGGCTTTGTCCTCATAGGGATTATATTCTATCATGGATTGGGGCAATCTTCAAACCACTTTGCCGCTAATCACATCTCAAGTGCAGCTGCTCTCTGAAGAATCCTGTGTTATGTTTTATGAATATTATGTTATTGTGAATATTAGCATTGGGCCAAGGCCCAGTGAGCCTAAATTTGAGTCTATCATGCCTCCCTGGACACTGACACTCTTCATAGACCCAACCTGATCCCACTTCCTTCACCCTCTTCTTGGTAGCTGGCAGCCAAAACCCACTCATCATGCCCTGGGCTCTGAATCTCCAGCCATTTCCCAGAAAATACATCAAAATAGCATTCAAATTAGCTCTTGCAAAACTTCAGGGTACGTGGAACCTGGTGGCATACTAAGCTAAAAGAAGTCTCTAGATTTAAATATCCATCACTCCCCATACCATTCTGTAATAATTTCCTCTTAAACTCAAACATAGCAGTCCGATGACTATACCCCACCAACCAAAAAAAAAAAAAAAAAATTTAATAGGGTCCAACTGGTTATAAATTTTGCACTCATTTCCTCCATATTTACAGACATTCATAAAAAATTGAGAAATCTCATGAGCTATATGGATGGGTCATTGTATAATTGCCTACAAAGAAAGAGAAAAAGGTATTTAGGATATAGAAGTGAAAGAATAATATATAATTCATAATATGGAGATGAAAGGTGGGTGAACATGAAGTGGCTCTTCCCTTGAAAATGTTTAATCATTTTTAATATCAACATACCTTATTATAAAGACAACACGGCTTATCCAAATACAATCAGCAAAGTACTACAGTCTTTAATCAAAAGATTATGGAATTCTCAAATAGTCGCTAGGATAGAGCATTTTATGAATATGGTTTGAATGTTAGTTAAATTCAGATTTCTTAAAGTTGAGCCATTATGTAATTAAATAATATTTATATAATGACAATTGCATACTCCATAAGTGAAAGTTAGATTTAATGAGACATTTATTGGCACAAATGATTTATAATACGACTCTCCCTGCTGAAGATAATTTATACACATATGATATGGCCAAAATGAAAAGCTCCTTTCAATGCTTACCTTGTGTGCCATGTCAGCTACTCCAATTCAGTTCAAATCAATTCCTTGTTAAAAAACATCAGCCCAGGACTAAAGGGCAATAATTGTTAAGAGTGAAACAATGGACAAAGGCACCTTTTTAAACATGTTGAGGTTATAGCAGATTTGTGCTAAGATTTAAATTTTATTTTGCTAGTAAACTGGTACTTTTTCCTCAATAATTTATGGAAATGTCTCAGGGACCAAAATAAACTTAGTCGTGATTTTTTTGGGGGGGTCTGGGGGTGAATGGGTAGGTGCACATTTGAAAAGTAGGTAAGCTGGTAATAATGTGTCATCATCTCAAATGCGACAAATGCAGGAATATGTGATACATGCCAAGCGCTTGTCAAATGCCAAGCACTGGGTTGGGTACTTTAATGCACAATTTCAGAGGCAGAGGAAATATGGGATTGTTTTTGGACTTGTGACTAGAACATCCCAACAAGTGACTGTCATGATCCTCCAAATAAGTGGTTAGAAAAGCAATATTGGGCAATACGGATCTTGTGGTATTTTAGGTATAATGTGTCTGAATGACTTTTTGTAACTCCTCAGAATGCCCTTATTTACATCACAAATCACAAACATATGTCTGAATTTTAAATTGACTACTTTCTACCAGTGCTTCACCCTCAGTAAGTCACTAAGTGCTTCATGGGTCTCAATTTCCTCCTCAGTAAAATGATGATATTGAAATGTCCCTTCTGCCTCCCATATTAATAGGAACACATATGGCATTGGTGACCAAGGACTGAGTTCTTGTTACTCTTTTCCTAGACTCTAAGGGGAAAACACGCCATAAATACAATTTTATCTGTGTTGTATCCTTCATACCTGCCATGGCACTCTGTGCAGAGAACATACCAAGTAGTATTGGAGGAATGAATGGGTATGTTAGCTGAACTCTACTTAAATGTTCTTCAATTATTTCTATTATTTCATAGTAAGATGGAAAAGAGAGATGTCACAATACTTAGAGACAGTGCACATATATCGGAAACAGCAAACTCAACATCCAGGTGCGCTGACTTTGGTCCTTTCCTGAGAACTGCAATATCACCAGGTCATTGTCACTGGCCACACCACCTTTTCTGAAATGGATCTATTATAAGTAACATTATCCCTGAGTTTGGAGTTTCCAAAATTGCTACTTTGCATTGGAAAACAGACTTGTCGGTAAAAGCGTGGTCTGGCCTGACCCTGACGTTTATTTGGCTTCTCCAAGTCAATGTTTAGAAGGGAAGATAGGAAGGGTGATTAAAAGCATAAAGAAGGCCTGGACAGAGGTAATAATTTAGTAAAGAAGGCTTCTGAAGACTTCTAGAGACTTCTGGAGACCAAGGTGATTAATAAATATTTGCTCTCATTTTTGCTAACATTTTAGCCATGGTTGTGGTTGGGTAGAGGGACTATGGAATTTTGTTTATTCCACTTCAGTCTAAATTTCTAGAAAGTAGTATACAATGGTCATAAATGGGCTACATGCACTTTAGAAAGCAATATTTTTCCTGCAATCAGCCAATACCTCTAAGAGGCTTCAGAAAACATACTGTTGGCAATGGTCTTTCATATAGGATTTTGGGGCATTTAATCCTACCTCCACCACTTAGTTGCCATATAGCCTTGGAGGCAAAATTCTTAATGCCTCTCAGCCTTGGTTTATTCACCTTTAAAATGGAGATGATTATAACAATCTAATAGAGTTGCAGACCTTAGAGGCTCAACTCGGTTCTTAATATGGAGAAAATAATTTCAGATCCTCTGACTCTAATCTAGAGATTTTCTAAGACACAGATATTGGGGATACATTCTCACTTAGTATATCTCGACATCCACCTCTCACACTTACATATGCATATGCACACGTGCGTGCGCGCACACACACACACACACACACAAGGTTTTTCTGAACTTTTCCCCAAAACTAAAGTCATATTTTGGGCCAAGAGGCAGTCTATTCCTTGAACATTACTAAGTTTTGGTCCTTGCATTGCCTAAAGTGAAAAAGGTGATTTGGACACTTTCTCCATTAAGTCTTCGTAACAACACATTCATTAGTCAAATTCTAGATCAATGGGTTCAACAGACTTCAGCTCCTTATCCCCATTGTCAGTTAAAAAAAAAAATCTAATCAAGAAGGAGGACAGGCTGCATTCCATTAACCAGATAGAGAATGCCATACTTGGTTATTCTCTTGTGGCCTCATCCTTTCAAAATATACCTTGAAAAGTATGGGCGAGAACTGTAAGTCCACAAAATCCTGTTATCTTTTCTGCCTGGGAACACAGCTGGACCAAGACTCTCATGCTCCCTTGCATTTCAGTGGGGTTTGGAGTGAGTTATGACCGATGACATGCGAGCTGTAATAGCAAACCTCACCAGGCTCAACCAGTACAGATCCCTGTGCAACCTGAGAGGCTCTTGCCCAGGCTGCTGTTAGGGTGTAGAACATCCAAGGGGAGCTCTGAGATCTGTGGTGACCGAACCACCAGCTGATGAGGACTGCCTCTCTAAATAGCAGTATTGGAAGACCACTCATCTAATGCCCGATTCTACTTCATGTGAGCAAGAAATAAACTTTTTGCACATTAAGCCACTGAGGTTCTGGGGTTGTTGGCTACAGCACTCAGCTGCACCATAATGTAAGAGACAAACGTGGATCCTACTCAATGCTCACAGTTGATAGACACTTTGGCAAATCCCTCCCAGTGTTAAGTACATTTGCAAATGAAAACAGAGTTTCTGACAACTGCAGGTATGGCTCTTGATAGACAGAGGCAGAGTTTAGACCTCAGAGGCTCTGCCGGGGTGGCATCTGCTCCCTGAACAAGACTCCCGGCCCCTGGGGACTGACAAAGCTCTGGCAGACAGGAAACATCCCCGGGCCAAGCCCCCTGCTGCCCTAATCACTGCTTCCAGAAAATGAGATCACCTCCACAAGAGTATTTTTAGATCAGCCTAATTTCTAGAAAAGGCCTCATCTGAGTGCGCACGCTAGATGTGCATGCTGTTACGGATGTGTTTGCTATTCATTTTCATTATTAATATTTACTACAATACGATTAGTCTGGTTCTGAGCCTTTGAGTAGAGGGTGTTATAACTTCTCCAATTACTGAGCCCATGAACTTGTACTCTGCTTCTTCTCAAGAATCCCACAGATTCTTTGTGTCTGTGCCCTGTGCGGTTAGGCTTCGGGACCACTTCCCTGAGAAGGCTTCGCTGGTTACTCTTTAGCTGGGTTCAGTACAGTCTTTCCTAAGACCTACCACACCTGATGTTAATGGATGACAGTGATCTCAATGAGAGGATATTTTAAATATTTCAATTTGCTTCTTCTAACCTGGGAGCTGGGGTTGAGTCAATACAGTTTATGTCCAGCCCTGGAGACACAGCTTGGCGTGCCCTTTTCTTCATTTAAGAAAGACTCACTGAGCACCTGCTCTGTGCCAGGCACTAGGTAGTCAACGGAGAAGCAACAGCTGCCAGGGTCCCGCTTCTCAAGGAGCCCACTGTCTAACGAGGGAGGCTGATGGAATCACTAACGAGTTAGGTGATCTGAGAGGAATGAGCATGCTCCTGTGATCTCTTACTTTGTCTCCCCTCACATAGACCCTTAGACAGTGGTTTGGGTACAGATTGCTTATGTAGAGAGGTAATTTCAGGGAGGCCAGTGAGAGAGTGGCAGAGTGAGACAAGGAATTGAGGGAAGCTAGCAAAGTTTACGTCCAGGGACAGATTAATGCTGTGGGCAACTGCAGCTCAGCTCTGCTCGGGCCTCTGAGAGACTGTGAGGAACATGCCTGAGAACTGCCCCACTATGGGGCAAGACAGTGGCTTTAGCCCAAGATCAGATACTTTGAAATGCAAGCAGCTGGCTGGCTGGCTGGAATGGACCGAACCCTGAAGGTGGCTGTGAACTAACTAACCAGGCCTGAATGAGGGATGAATGAATGATGGATGCGTGATGAAACCCAGCGGTCTGTGCTAGGGAAAGCCCCATTGTCACCTGTACTGTCTTAGCGCACTGAAAGCTGCTTGAGAATATGAATGTGCTCACTCATGTGCTGACTCTGGGAAGGACACACAAACCCAGCCTGAGTGTTCTCACGCACACATGGACTTTTGAAAAAATTGCAAACTTATTCACAACCAATTACCCTCAGTTTAATGATGCTGTGTCCCATATGCTCTTCATGGTCTGGAAGCAGAACTCATGGTTCTAACTCAACCTTCCTAGACGTTCCCAAAATGCTGACGTGGCCTGGCCAGGCTTGTAGATAGCGGCACCCTGGCGAGTGAGGAAAGGAAGGCAGTGAGCTCCTGTGGCTGTCTGGATAAGGCAGAAGGATTTACCTGGCTGTGAACATTTAAATAGGTGTTTGTTTTAATCTTAAAATGGTTTCTATGCACACGTTAGAGAACCACGCATTGACTTTTATTCGCTCATGTATACATTCATTTCGTACATACTTACTGAGCCTCCACCAGGTACCAGGTAGTGGCAATCCCATGGTGGGCAGGAGACACCATCTCTCCTTCCCAGAGGTTTCCCTACTGGAGGTGAAGATGTTTAGTATAGAGAATTATGACATTGTAAAAGGAAAACACTACAGAGTCCCACGGGATGTTGCATAGGGGCACCTAGTCTATACTGGAAAGAAACAGAAAGGCTCCTTGAAGAAAGGGTGGGTGCGTAGGGAGTAGCAAGTAAAGGTGGAGCAAAAGAGGAGCCAGGGGAAGGAGTCCATGCCAACCCTACTGCAGGGTGAAGGACTACGGCCCATTCAAGATCCTAGAGAGACAGGAGCACAGAAAGGCCGAGAGAACTTGGCAGGACATGAGGCTGGAGAACTGGGTGAGACACAGTATCATATTTCAAAACATATTCATAGGCAGCCAATTAAGTAGATTTTGTAGATTCACAGACCACGGTCCAGAAAACACTAGCATTAAAGAAATGGAAGTCAGCTCAAGGAGTTTCCTGCCCTCTGTGTTCATTTAATTTCATGGCACACATTTACTGAGTACCCATAATGTGCTAGGTCCTGGGGACTGAGGTAAGAAGAAGATGCATGGCCATGTGAACATGAAGTCCAGCGGCCACAGGGCACAGAGGCTCCTGGACCCCAGCCTGGGATTTTAGAAGACCTTGATGATCAGAGAGGCCATCTTTTTCCCTCCCTCTGTATTCTGGATTATTTGCCAAGATGGGATATTGACTCAGAGACAGTTTGAATCTCATCACTGCTCTCCTCCATCAATGTGATCTAGTTATCGTAACTCACTGAGCCTTACTGTCTACAAAATGAGAATACTGATAATCCCTACCTGATGTAACCGGTGATGGGGTGTGTGTGAAAGAGATCAGCTGGCCCAATAGCTGGTGCTTCATAAATGCTATTTAATGTCCATGTAGATGATAGACTTTCCTTGAGACCACAAAGAATATAGATAGGGCGAGAAGCTGTAAGCTTCAGAATGGTCTCTTGGTGTGATGAATGGAGGGTGGTTCTCAAGCTCACACCTGTCTGAGAATGGAAAAGTCTGCTCTTAGAGGTCAGACACACTTCTAGCCCAGCTCTGAAATATGCAAACAGAAATTGTAAAACCAACAGCGGGGTTGATATGGTTAAGGAATCGGGCCCTATCAGCATCTTCCAAATACCATTTATCCTTATGCCAGGAAAATGTTTGTCCTAAAGACTTTCCTTGCAATAGCTTGATCCATAAAAGAGAAAATATAGCTGTTCTGGCCACACTGGGGTAGGGGACCAGATGCCTGCTTGTTGGGACCGCTTTTGCCCCACTGTAGCTTCTCCATCTTCTCACTGTAGCCCTTACGAAGCTACTAGAAAACCTCAAGTCTCCACCCCTTGCTTCCTGGGGTCTTTGGAAGCTGCAATTCTGCTCAAGCTTACATCTGGGCCAGCATGGCCTGCAGCGTCATGAGCTGGGCAGTGGTTTCCCTGCAGTCCAGGTTTCTGCAGCATCCCAGACAGAGGTCTCACTCCAGTCAAGCAGGTCTTGCTTCCTGCTGTGCCAAGGAAACATGTCCATCTTCCTCATGGTCCCTTAGGCCCTCCCCCCAGAGTGTGGACCCAGGATTTTGACACCTCTGACCCTCCAAAGTGGCTCACTCCAGCTGGGCACCCAGAAGCTGGGCCCTGCACAGCCAAGTGAAGCCTCTTGGGTGGCAGCAACAGGTCTGGGAACACCTGATTTTGCGTTTGGAATTTCAGGTCAAATTGATTCCTTCCGTGCTTTCCTGCTTTAAAATCTACTAGGTCTGTCCCTAAATGATGAAGATGGTGAAAAGGGTAACCCTGTATTTCTCTCTCCCCTTCCAAGACGGTGTGATAGTGCCTTGCAGCGCAAGAGGTCCAGAGTCTCCCTCGGAAGCTTGCTTCTGTCCCTCAGGGTTGCCTGGCTAAACTCAGGCTCAGGTTTCCCACAGGGAGGCAATGGAGCTGCATTTACAGGAATAATCAGTTGATGGATGACATCCCAAGAATGACGGAGCTATGGCAACAAAAGTCAGTGACTTGGGGATATATTCTTTGGAAGGAGTTGGCAGTGGGGAGGGTCAGGAGAAGGTGAAGGCTGATAGCAGACATTTTTTTTTTTTCAGATTAAGTCCATAAAGGGGCCTTGAAAAATTTAAAATGTTTAGGGTTCTCTACCATCTCAATTTCAGCTCAGATATTTGCTACCTGTGTTAGTTAACCACCTAAAAAGAAGAAGAAGAAGAAGAAGAAGAAGAAGAAGAAGAAGAAGAAGAAGAAGAATATTTTAGCCTCAGCATGAAGGGCTATAAGGAGAAACAGATTTTAAAAAATTCCTTCAAAAGGTTTGACACATGGCAGATGCTTCGCTAATGTAACTTTATTTCGTATAATTTTCCCTTTTGCTTGGATTTAGAATGTGCACCGATCTGCTCTGTTCCTTCATTCATTTGCTCATTCATCACACATGACCTCTGCTTCCAATGTCCTAAGCCCCGAGCTGAGAACAAAGCGTGGCAAGACCTGTTTCCTGCCTGGGGCGTCAAATCTACCCTTGACTCGAGCCTCTGCTGCTGATGAAAAGTCTCAGGTGTCAGGCAAAGTTCAGAGATTTTATTTCCTCCTGTAGCTTTATGACTTTCAGACTGTTCCCCCCAAATTGCGCTTAATTTTAACTTCATTAACTTCCTGTTCTGTCACAACAGTTGAACAAGGATTTCTCCATGAGCAGTATTCAAATCAGCTTTTAATGAGCTATTTAATTAAAGGCTAATTGAGGTGAATTCATTAAAGGTTTCTAAATTATGCTTATCAGGGTAGCTATGTTTTAAGATAAGTTTTAAATATTTGTTTTATATTGCATTGTTTGATCATAAAAGTATGTATAAAATGACTTTTTAAGATTACTTATTAGAATGTGCATGCATTTTTCTTCCTTAAAACTTGGGTGGGGCAGTTACCAAATCAATTTAATATATGTTTAATGTTGGGCTGAGGTAATAAGTGGTTCTAGTGACTATGGTTGAAGCCGTGTTTGGTCCCTGGAACTTTCCCATCCCTTGAGGGGAGGCATTGTTGAGGTGTTTCTGATCTGCTGTGCCAGTTGCAGTGTAAATTCTAACTGCTTAGATGCAGGGTTTTGGCCGAGCCCTGGGGACTCTCGGGTTTTAGGTTGACTCTGTGAGGAATGGTACCGCACCTTCCTCATGAATGTGTGAAACACGGTACGGTCTTCCCATATGTACCCGAGCAGTCATGATCCTCAAAGCTCCGTTCACCAGGGATAAAAGTTTAGCTTAACAAACATGCACTGAGTGTCTCCCCCATTCTAGGTGTGGTCCCAGACCCCGAGGATACAGATGAGTTGGGGTCTGTGGCTTAATGGGAGAAATACACAAGTCATCAGACATGTACACTCCACTGTGATAGGTTTGTCATTCAGGCCAGAAAAGAAGCCTGACTTGGGCAGTCAGGACTGACACCATGAGAGCTGAGACTCTAAGTCTTGACAGACAAGTAGGTTTTGCCCAGCAAAGAAGGGGGGAAGACCATTACTGGCAGTAGGTGGAAGTATATGACGAGGCTGAGGGCTAACGTGGTATTCAGAAAGCACAGCGTGGAGATGGGGAAGGGAGACGAGGCTAGCTAGGGGTTCAGGTGATGACAGATCGTGAAGGGCAGTGTACGGATCTAAAGTCTGAGCTTAACCTTCAGGTGTTTTAGAGCCATTGGAAACCTGTGGCCTCACCACACACACACACACACACACACGCACACACATGCACATCAAAGAGATTTAAAAAGGGAAATGACAAGCCCAGATTGCACAATCTGTAGTCCTTGGGGAAGTGTTATAACATCCAGGCAAGAGTAAAAAGACTGGAGACAGGATTATAGTTTAATTGGAGATTTTTGTACTAATTTAGGCAAGAGGAAGAACAGCTCATAGATTAAGGAGGGGAAAAAAAAGGGAAAATTAAGAGACACATATCACAAGTTTGTGTGATCTGCATGTAGAAAGGGAATGGTCTTGTCAGTTAAGGCTGCTGTAGCAGAATACCACAGCGCGGGTCGCTCATAAACAACAGATGATTATCTCTCACAGTTCTGGAGGCTGGCGGTCGGAGATCAGGGCACCCGCACGGCTGTGTTCTGGTGGGGCCTCTCTTCTGGGATGCAGACCGCCAAGTTCTGCTGGTACCCTCATACGGTAGAGGGAGGCTAGGAGAGCCCCCTGGGGTCCCTTTTATAAGGGCACTAATCCCATTCACGAGAGCTCTACCCTTCTGACATAATCACCTACCAAATGTCCCACCTCCTGATACCATCCCAGTGGGGGTTAAGATTTCAACACAGGAATTTGGTGTTGGGGAGACACAAACATTCAGTCTTTAATAAGAAAGGAAAGCAAATTGGTGTTTGTGAGGATGGTGGTTTCAGCAAGTAAGACAGAGACTCTTCACCAACACATGCCTGGAACACTCTATTCAATGCCTGCCCCTCATTTTAAGAGAGACAATGATCAAACTGGGCTTCAGTTAGATAAGTGACCAGGCTGGTGGAGGCACGGAAATCATCTGCCTCAAACAAAGCAAACCTTGTGAATGGCTGCCACAGGAAAGGAGGGGTAGTGCCACGTGAACACGGGGAGGACAACCACATTTTTCTTCTCTTGGTCAAAACTAACAGTTTGAATAAATTGGCAGTAGCACAGAGGAGAGTGCTCTAAGTAGTGAGCTCCCTGTTCCAAGGGTGGTGCAAGAAGAGACTGGGGGTACCTGTCACAACTTTTCTAGAGAAATTCTGATCGGATGGGGTAGGGAGGGGTCGGTGGACTTTCATGCCATGAAGGCCCCCTCCAGAGCTGCAGTTGGACGGTTCTGTGAATCCCTGATTGCACTAATTAATCAATCATTTGGGCCTCTCTGGCAAGGAATGGCTCCCTGGCTCTGTATGTGCAAGTGTAGGATGAAGGAAGAAGACCCACATTATAAATACTGTGGAAAATGGTGCTTGGCTAATGTCACAAGCCCGACTGAGTAAAACTACTTTTCTTTAAAAAAGCTGCCTTGCAATTGACATTGGAAAGACATTCTCAAAGACTGGGGCTTATCTACAAAGCAGAATGGCTGATGAATGACAATTACCAATACCAGTGTCCCCAGTAAGTGTCAGTGAGGTGGACAGTGCCCTTTCTTCGCATTCTTCTCCCTCAAACAATGCATGTGCAATGCCTGCTGTGTGACGGGGCGAGGGAGAACAGAGAGTTTATCCCTCCGCACGCAGAGCAAGAGGCTCCCCCACACAAAGGCACCACACAATGCACAATGAGAGAAGTCTCGTTCCTGCAGGGGACAGACACAGAAGGACAAGAGGTCTCCCTTCATTGACTGTAGGGAAAAGCCAGGGTTTTCATAATGTCTGTGGGGCTTGATTTATTCATTCCATAGATTTCACGAACTTAGACATTCACTCATTCATTCATTCACTCATTCAAAGGCTGGCTTTCTGTTTCCCAGCTTCATCTTGAGGCCCCCTCCTCTTCCTAACCTCACTTCCACTGTCCTCTTGCTAGGCAACTGCAGCAGCTCCTAACTGGTCTCCCCATATCTATTTTTGCTACGCCACAATCTCTTCTCCGTACTTCCCCCGAAGCAGTGGCTATAAAAGCAAATGGGCTCCAGGACTCTTTATTACCCCTCAACGGCTCCTTTACACTTAGACTGAAAGATTCAACCCAACTGGCCTTCATCAAGTGTTGTGGGCTGAACAGTATCCCCTCCAGATGCACACATAAAATCCTTAACCCCAGGATCTTAGAATGTGACTGTATTTGGAAACATGGTCTTTAAAGAGGTGATTAAGCTAAAATGAGGTCATTTATCTGAGTAGGCCCTAATCTAATGTGACTGGTGTCTTTCTAAAAAGAGGGAATTTGGACACCGATGGGTATAGAGGAAAGACCATGTGAAGACACGGGGGGAAGACCGCCATCTGGAAGCCAAGGAGAGAGGCGTTGGAAGAAGCTAACCCTGCTGACACCCTGATCTCAGACTTGTAGCCTCCACAACAGTGAGAAAACAGATTTCTGTTGTTTAAGCCACCCGATCGGTGGCACTTTGTTACGGCAGCCCTAGCAGACTAACGCGAGTTTCCCGAACGCGCCACGTTCCGACACAGCAGGTCCTCTTTGATGCCAAGAGTCCTCTTCCCTCTTTTGTTCAATGCCTGTATCCTTCTCACTCCTCTGGCATCAACCAGTCAACCATAGAAATGTCACCTTTCCATAAATGCTTTCCATGCCCCTAAATGGAATGAAGCTCCCGTCTCTCATTAGTGAAACTCAGCGCCTGTCCATGTCCTTTCTTGTTCTCCACAATAATCTGCTAATTCGTGTCCCCCATAGAGCGTGAGCCCTGTGAGTCCAAGAGCCCTGCCTGTTTTGTTTATTGTCGTAATCCAAGGGTTTAGCACAGTGCCTGTTCATCGAAGGCCCTCCTTTGGTCTGTTGAATGAATGAATGAATGAGGCACTGATTGGGTAGGTTGCAATGCCCACCATCAACCTGGCATGGGGAGGAGGGGGACGATCACGTCAGCCTTGGGCTGTGTCGGTGTGTGTCGTACAATCCCACAAGGAAGACTTACATCGAACAGGTCTATAGGACGAAGTACAATGCTGTTGTCTCGGGAGAAGTGCCCCCGACCCCACAATCTAGGTCATCGTCAGCTGTCCTCACGAGCCGGAGACTTTCTGCGGTGGTTGGTGAAGAGGACACCTTTATTGAATAATTTCTGATGAGCTGCAATTGAATGACATAGTATGGCTCTTAATAAGCTGTTTTTTCACTGAGAAACAATTCAACAGAAGATTGGTGATCTTGTATTTGGGCGCCCCACACTCTCCTGGTGGCGAGTTTGCAGATTCTAATTCCCAGAAGTGTCACTGATGGAGGCGGCAAAAGGCGGAGGCTCCACCGTGCTCCAGCTGGAGCGGAGCTCGGGGAAGAGAAGGCCAGAGAGAATTTACTACCTCTGGAGGCAGATTGATTAGAAAGAGGTGCCAGGCAATTTCCATTTGCATTTTTGCCGGGGTAGGTCTGGGGAAAGGGAGATGGTTCTAAATGAGAACAGCCCAATCATTTTCTCCTAAAACTTGCTCCAATTTGTCTCCTGCTCCCAGAAGTTACTACCTTGCATAATCCAAGGAGCAAGGTAATCAGCACTTTGAGTTACATCGGTTTTGCCTGTTCCCTTGATAAAATGGCAAAATTCGCCCGTGAAATCCTGGAGTTCATTATGGTGTGGTTTTCTCTCCCCTTAAATCAAAGCCATTTTATCTCCGTTAGTTGAACCAGGCTCCAGAAACAGCATCTTTGCTCCTTCTTGCTTTCAATTATTCATACTCCTTTGCTGACAAAAACCGAGGCAGTGTGATCCTTGGGTGAGTTTTAGCTCAGACTCTGCCAACTGCTCACCAGGCTGGGCTGGAATCGCCATCACTCACCACCAAATGGGAAAACAAGTCACCCAGGGGAGAGCCATGGCACCGTGAAAACGCAATTGTGTTGGGGAATGCCTATGGACAAAAACTGGCAAATGCAGGCCTTAATTGAAAAATAAAACAATTACCTTTTAATACTTTTGAAATAACAGAGGGAAGCACATTTATAGGGTGACTGGGAAGAAACAGCCGTGTGCTGTTTCTTTTTTAATAACATTGAGTTGTGTTCACTGTTAAGCTTATTAAAACACGAGAGCAGAACATAGCAGGACACTGGAATACCATTCAATTGATTATTTGTGAACGGTCCTTGCTCCTTCTTCTGTTCCTACAAACAAAATGAAAAACACAAACTGGGGAAAAAGAGCGCCTTCTGTATGTAGGGGCTTGTATGTGTTTTAATCTGTCCCAAGGGCACAAGATTGTGCACCAAAGGCCTTTTGAGATCCACAGACGAACACAAGGGCTTTAGACGTCTGTCTGTGAGGTGGTTTATTGATGTGAGCACAGCACCCCATCTTGGGAGGAGGTCCCCCCAAGGTGCTCCAAACTAGAGCTCTAAGCCTCCAGCCAGCCAGCTTATTCCCATAGCAGCTCTTTATGTGGAATTTTCCTCCACATCCCTGGGTGGCAGATGAGGGGATGGGAGCCATTATAACTCTGTGAAATGAAGGCCTGGCTACTCTGTTCCGCACTGGTCTACTCAAAATGCCCCTGGGCATCCCCCAGCTCCACAGCATGGCTTAGAAAGCACGGCCCCTGGTACCTGTCTACCTTCATATCTGGCCGCCCCACCTGAACTTCACATCCATTCACACCCATCTGCTTGTGTTGGTTTTGCAACTCGGCACCTTGGCACCACAGTTCCCCCCATACTCAGGTTTGCCTTCCTCTTCTGGCAAACGCTTAATCATCCTTACAGGTTCCCCTCAGATAAAATCTCCTTTGTGAAGTCTGGAACTCAGACGATGTACCCCCTACCCCCCCACAACCTTGCAGTCTTCGCTTTGTACCTCTCCACATCTGTTATGGTCTCTGTGTGGGGGTCATTTCTCTTCCCTAGAATATTTTGAGAGCAGCGCAAGCCTCAGCTCAGACATCTGGGCACGTAATAGTTGCCCGACAATATCTTTGAGTGCACAGAATCAGAGGCAGGCAGGTGCACCCTGCTGCAGGGAGGACACGTTGGGCCAGAACGGGGAGTTCTGTGGGGAGTTTTGTCACTCTTCCCATCCAACCTGCAGGGTGCCTCAGAGAATATGACCAAAGGACAACGTGGAGAAATCCATACTATTACTGTTTTGTTTGTTTTAAGTAGACTCCATGCCCAGCATGGAGCCCAACGTGGGGCTTGAACTCACGACCCTGAAAACACGACTTGAGCTGAGACCAAGAGTTGGGCACTTAACTGACTGAGCCAGCCTGGTGTCCCTTCTATGTGATTTTTAAAAATTGATATTGATTAAAAATAATAACCAACTGAAGGATATTTTAAGCAAAAAGGTAAATGGCTCTGAATCCCACTATCCAGAAGTTAATGATTTTATCTTTCCAATGTCTGCCTAGACATACATTTATTGCATAACTGTGGTTACACGTCACACACAATTGTACATTGTGCTTTTCTCACTTTTTAAATTGTTAATTTTTCACTTCATCTAGTTCTGCAAGGTGTTTAAGGCAGATACTCATGCTCCCCTTTGCACTGTATGAGTATCTCATTATTGCATATTCTTCACACTTGCCATGCTAAAGAATGGGGCCATACGTGCAAATGTATGTTTTTGGTATTCAACTATCTGTGTTAAAATTCCAGCTTCATCACTTTCCAGATCCATGGCATGAGTGAAGTTACTTAACTTCTTAAAACTTCAGTTTCCTCTTCTATAAAATGGGCATGATACTCAAATTTGATAAATATTATTGTTATAAAAATTAAAAAATATAATCGAGGAGTGTAGGAATGATACTCAGAACATACTAATAGATCAGTAAATGCATTGCCATTAATACTAGCAGAAGAAAATAGCAATTTACAACAAAATCTCACGCTCATCTGTAAAATCAGGTCAACCCCCACATAATGTTTTTCGGTGGTCATTTTTGTTTACAGCAGGGTATAAAGAGAAGGCACATGCTTCTAAAAATATTTAAACAAATGTCTGGTCGTTCAATTAGAGGGCAGTGTGTGTGTGAAATAAGAGAGAAATGCACACACATTTTTAACCACTCCAGGACACTACCTAAATAGGTGTCTGAGGATGAGGGCAATGGAGTGGTCGTGACATCAAGCAGAGGCTATTCCTGGTTTAGTAGAATAGGGATGGCTCCCCGGTGATGGTCATGGCTTTATCTGGGCTTTGTTCTTCTCATCTGTACATCGGGATGGTGGGCCAGGTGATGTGCAGAGATAATTCCGCTCTAAGAGTTCTTTCTTTCCCCCCAAATCTGCCCGTGGTGCACAGATGGGTTTTCAATGAAGATTTTTTAAGTTGTCCCTCCTGCCTTCTATACCCCAGTGAATATACATTATTAAAGGGGACTGCTGTCATGTAAGCATTTGCTGTTCCACTGAGTTGCCATATTGAGGTAACATGTATTTAAATATGAAAAAGTGGGTCACTTTGGGAAATAATGACCCTGCATCCCCTAAAATACTCCACTAGGCATTTATGGTACCTTTGAGTTCCTGTAAGGATGCCTACACTATCCCATTAGGAATTGGACTTGATAACCCTAGAGGGCTTCGTGTAACCTCCGAGTGCATGAAAATGCTCCTTCCATACTCTGGAAAGATGTTCTACATGAGGAATTACAACAATTAACTTTTAATTGCACTTAGTCATCTCCATTTTTAAGCTAAAGGGGAGGTAGGTCTTCATTGCTTCTCCCATGAAGCTGAGGCAGAGACTTGGGAACACAGACACGGCTAGTTTGTTTCTTTGCAAAAATGCAGGGTATGCAATATTCATAGATCGAATCCATACATCGGCCCCTCAGTCCGCCACTTGTGGGGATTTATGTACCAGCCACCTGCCACGTAGACAACAGTGGGCCATTATGGTGCTAAAGTTCAGCCCTCCTTAGAGCCAAAGTAAAGAAAGGCAACTGTGTTTATTTTAAATACATAATCAATCATAACCCTGTGAATAGCCACTTTTCTATTAATGCCTTCATATATCATCTAAAGCCCTCTTGATTCTACATAATTCTCTTTTGTCTGGTTCCTTGTCTTTCACTTTAGGGTTTCATTCAGAGGGCAATATAGAACTGTTGCTCCAAACAAATATTGCCTCTGTATTCTCTCTTTAGGTCCAGTATTAGCAAGAGGATATTTTCTGTGAATAATGCAGATGAAAATGACTTGTAAACTAATTCTAGCTACAAGGGATTTGTGGAACAAGGGAAAGATGAAGTGATTTTTGAGGAGTAAGCCCCCAGGCTTTGAGTGTGACTCTACCCTTTAATGTCTGTGTGACCATAAGCCAATCATTACCTTTTTTTTTTTTTAAGATTCTATTTATTTATATATTTGAGAGAGAAACAGAGAGAGACAGAGAGACAGAGACAGAGAGACAGAGCATGAGCATGAGCAGGAGGAGGAGGCAGAGAAAGAAAGAGAAGCAGACTCCCTGCTGCATAGGGAGCCTGATGTGAAACTCGATCCCAGGACCCTGGGATCATTATCTGAGTCAAAGGCAGATGCTTAACTGACTGAGCCACACAGACACCCCAATCATTACCCTCTGAATTACTATTTCCTCAACTCTAAGACAGGAACCTGCTCGTGAAGACCCAAGTGGTTGAACACAGAGTGGTTTGTGAGCGCTATGCCCATAGGAAATTCTGTTATGTTACTTCTCATTTACTTTGAGTCAAAGCTATATAAATATTTTATTTTAAAAGGCTCATTGACTGACAGACATCTAGAGGTAGGCAAACAACAGGGAAAAGAGGCTAAAACTTACATCAACAGCTTAAAACAATCATTTAAAGAAAAATGGGTGATTAGCTTTGAGGGAAGGCTTAGGAGTAAAGACAAAACAAAACAAAACCACAAAAACAAAAACAATCTTCAAATACAGAAAATTGAGATGTCTTGCTTTCCCTGCTTCTGAGAGAAGCCCAAGAATGGGTGGATTACTATTGGAGGCATATTTTAAGATCCAGTTACTCAAAGTGTCTACTCATAGAATGGGCTGCCTTTGGGTTCTGAGCTTACTTTTGCTGAAGGTCTGTAGACCTGAGCCATGTGGGGCGGGGGATCCCAGCATGAGTAGGGAGAGAGCTTTTTGGTAGCAAAGAGTGTCTCTGACTCTCAAAACCTAAGTTTTTCCCAGGACAGATGACAATTCCTTGGCCCCTAAATGTTAGCTAGAATAAAAACCTCTCGTTATTATTCATATTAGCTAGAATCTTGTAGAAAGGGGAGAGCGCCGTGTCACTATGTACCAGCCATTGGCTTTCATGTTATTTCGACCTCATAACCCCTAGTATAGGATGAGTTATCTGGTAGACGATCAGCAAATATTTGTCAAAGAATGAAGAAATGAATGACTGGCCCTCTAAAAATGCCTTGTTGTGCACATTTTACAAATGGGAGAAGACGGTTTATAAGCAAGAAGTAGCCATTTCAAGTGGTCTTTAAAAACAGGCCTATAATTTTGGAACATCTTTGAGGAGGACTTTTTACCAGCGAGATTCAGAAGTCAAATTTCATTTCATCTTAGTGGGAAGTTCTGAGTTGCAAAATCAGCAGTTTAGAGAATCCTGCTGTTTATCAAAAGTTGGAATGTCAGCCATCAGCAGACAGGACAACTGCACTAATGAAAACGTATGGCTTTTCATTATTAGGCCAATTTGCACAATGCAATTGGAATGAAGTAAGTTGCAACAGCTACAAAATGTGTATAAAACTCTAGGATAATTTTAATGTTACAATTACCATAAATCTTCAACGCTTTCTGTTTACAAATAGGCTTCTGATAAAGGAAGCTTCCAGCAGGTGTGATGTTAATATCCTTGTATAAGTAATTTTTTAAAAAGTTACTGAGACCAGATGCTAAACTGATTGAAAACCATGAGTTCATTTTCAGTTCCCATAACTAGGAGAAAGCTTATTGCTCTCCTGCTGGTCTCCCCTGTCATGCAGGAGAACAGGGTCTCCCAGATTGAGCTTTTATGCTTTTACCTTTAGAAAGGCCTCTGTCCTTAGGAATCTACTCCAGTGATGATTTCAGGAATTACCCTCAGACTTCAGGTTAGAACCCCCTAGACCTGTGGCCAGATTAGAAACAGAGGCAGAGTCTGTGGAAAACACCATCCTTATCCTTGCACAAAGTTCAGCAAATATGGGGGTAAGTGCATGTGGTCTTGGACGTCACAGGGATACAGAAGCAGGAGCCCACTGACGTAGCCAGAAACCATTTTTTTTTTTCCTTAAGGGACAGTTAATTTTGTATACACAAAATTTGGGGTTAAAAAAAATGAAGAAAGCAGAAGGTAGCTGATGATGAAAATTGACGTTGATTGTTTTTCTAGTGAAGGTGCATGTAGCAATTTAGGCACCAGATTGGGAAGTTGCAGTGAATTAAAGAAAAGTTTCTTATCTTTTTCTTTTTTTTTTTTGTCATCTTTTAATTTACTGAGTTGTGCAAATGTGCTGCTTCCAATTGGTGTGTTGAGTGCCTTTCAAAGGTCAGTTAAAGTTAAGAGTAAAGCCCCAGTGATTCTCTGTCCTGTTGAATTCCACTAGGCTGAATAATCCACCACAGAAAGCTTACATTTTTCTTGGACATCCCAAAAAAGGCATTTTAGACACTTAACTGCTGTCCTGAGTCAATGACCTCAAAATTCTTAGCAAGGAATTAAAGAGGATTAATGTTTTTTTGAGTGTGTGTGTGTGTGGGGGGGTGTCCTAGGACAGGGGCTGTGTGAATAAGGAAGCGGGGCATTCTAGTTGGCTTATGTTCTGAGTCATGGAGCTTGGTTACAAAAGCAAAATTCGTCTTTAAATTTTACTTATGTATTTATTAAGGTAAAAGCCATGAAAGGCCTTCTGAAGGCAGACGGTTAAAACGTGTGAAAGACAGACAGAGTATGCTATGTGGCAGTGTGGCTGCCTTTTAAAAAATGTCACCCGCTTTCTGATCCCAAAATGGTAACAGCTGTAAGACCATGCGCTGCCCAACCCCTTCCCACCCTTGCACTTTCCTTGCATTCCTGCCATCGTGATGGGATTTAGAGGGCGCTTTTCAAAGGAGGGACATCAGGGGAGCTTTGACAGCGGTGTAAAAATAGTGCTGGAGCCGAGTGAACAGAAACCATAACCAAGCCGCTGCTGAAACATAAGCCAGAGAAGGGAACGGAGCCAGCGGGGAGCACAGGTGCCGGAGGGACGCGGCTGGCACCTCTGTGCCTGGGCTGCCTGGGAAGTCGTGAGTGCGGCCCTACTTCAGCTTGACTTTAGCTGTCGTGGGTTTAAAAGCAAAGAGAGATGAAATGGAGCCTTTGGACACGTAGGGGGCAAACGTAGATTTTGCAGGTGGAATATGTGCCTACATTCCAGCTGTTCCGGAGGAGAGGACATAGAAGTGTCCAGTCTGAACGGGCCAAAGGCAGGAACCGAAGCTGAGGTCGCAGGGGAGTGGTTAGCTCTGAAGATAGGGCGCAGGGAGAGGGTGTCCTCTGAAACCCATTATTTCAGTTTGCTCTTCCGGCCCATCTTTCCTTGGTAGGGTACGCCGGCCAAGGCCAAGTGGCCCCAGTTATTGTGTTTGCCTGTCTCACCTTGTATCACCACCACCGCCGCCACCACACACACACACACACACACACACACACACACCCCTTCCCTTCCATACTTGGGTCACAGTAAGGTCAAGGTCGATCACCATCAAGCCTGATCAGGATGGAACAGAAAGTTCTCCCAAGTCACATTTCACTGCAATCATTAGTCAGGTTCCCAGGAAAAGCAATCAATAGGCACAGAGCAATCAGAGGAAGGCTGCAGGAGGTCCGGAGCAGCTAAGAGTACAGAAGTGCTGTCCAGGGTTTGGCTGAGGTTGGCTGCTCTTGGCTTGTGCCTTCTCCACACTAAATTTAAGAAGACAGGGTCACCGGATGTTACGCGACTCCCAAATCAGCAGAACACAGGTTCCTCACGTACACGAGATTGGGAACATCTTGAAAAGCACCTTCCTGTGCTAAAAGAAACCCTCTGCACCTAAAGAGCCTTGATATAATTGGAAGCTTACCTACTCCACTTGGCTTTATTTAGAATTCAATTCTATTGTATGGCTTTGTGATATATACTTATACTAAAGCATTTGGTTTTATATATGAAGAACTTCTAAGTTCTAAGCATCCAAGACGCTAAGTCGTAACTCAGTATTCATGAGGCATTGGATTGCTGTTCTAGCTCTTTTCTCTGAGGTCTCTGAAGAAGGGACCAAGAAAGGACAATGTGAGCCCTCCCACGAGATACTGGAGCTTTGTAGGTTTATGAAAATAAGTAGGTTTTGTTTTGAAAATATGTCGTTTATTCCAATGCCTGGTGTAGATGCACAAAGCAAAAGATTTTGCCAAGTAGAGACTTGTCCTGAATGCCCGGTATATTCTCTCACCCCAGGGGCATCAGATGCTCTTCTAGTCTAAATGACCTGCTTCTGCCTTTCATGGGTGGGAAGACGGAGCTCCTGATCAACATCGGTCAAGGGCCAGAGCTGCTGGTACGGAAGTGGGGGGGAGGGTTGTAAAATGCGTGATGCTCGGCATGAGGACAAGGGATGTTCCTGTGAGAAATGAGAGACTCTGGAGGCAGAGAGTAAGCAAAGCCCAAATTACGTGGCAAAACCAAGATAAGTTCAAGAGGAAAAAACATAAGAAGCATGCCCATCTGGTGCTGGGTGTAAACAGAAGCAAAGAGATGTGAGGCTTAAGGATGCCAGACTTCTCAACATCAGCTGTCCTTGACGTCAACCCCTCATCAAATATTTAGTGAACACACGCATTGAATCAGGTCCAGTGCTGGACGATGACGTCGCAGGAGTGAACAGAGAAGACTTCTCACTCCCTGGATGGCATTTACACCCCAACAGTGGTGCGTAATGAATGGAGTCGGGATTTAGTGAGGTGCAGGCTTTGGTTGTGCCCCTCCCCGGCCACGTGCCTTTCGGCAAATCACTCAATCTGTCTACATCTGTTTTCTTCATCTGTAAAGTGGGAGGGGAACATTGTGAGGCACGAACTACGCACGCGGCATGCACAGTTCTGGAGGATGCTATGCTCCCAATGCATGTTAGCCTACAGATGTCTCCGGGCCCCCAAGGTTGTGATGCCCAGGTCTGGGGCAAGCACCTATGGTTGAGAGCTTATGGACTATTCTTGGTGTTATCCTAGCACACAGTGCTTTCATTTAAGACTTTCCTCTTCTCCGCCTTCCATAATAAGAGGGAAGTCAATTCTAGGTCACTGAAGTGTGTTAAGAACCCCAAGGCATCCAGATAACCCTTCACTGCTTCCATTTCAGAACTGGTAAAATTGATTGGACAAGCGCTTAAATGAGTCATTTTTAGTAGCTACTGTTAATTTATTAGTAGCAGCCAAGTATCTCTCCTTCCTTATGGTAAATGGGTTCCCACCCTTTGACACCCAAAGGAGATGACGTCTACAGGGGTGTGCACTAGAAACAGATAAAGCAAAACTTTTGAGTCTGTAAATAGTAGATCAGTGAAAATGAATTGTCCTTGAGGAATTTCTTAAGACAACATGAAGATGCCCGTCTTTACTTGGCAGCTTGTTTTTCCTATATTAATTACTCCATTCTTCAGGATGAAAATATTAAGGGATTTGTAAGCATGGAGACGCCTATGGGGTTGTAGTTATTTATTGATCTAAGGTTGTTTATTTTAGTTTCAGTGTTTTCCCTGCTGTCTTTACATGGGGAAGATCATGCCACAAGTTAATAATGTCCAGCAAAGTAGCATTAGACTAAGATGCCACAAGGCTGCTGGCACTATACTTTCTCCATGGCTTCCTGTCCCTTTACCATTTTTTTTTTTTTTTTTTTTTTTTGGTCACCTGAATGACATGACAATAAGAACTGGAAAAGGAACTCTTGCTTTTGATCCAGACAGACCTGTTCTGACTTGAGGGTAGCAGTAGGAGTATGGGGTCAGCATTATAAGGTGTCCCATCTGACTTGGTATTAAACTTTTAACTGTTTTATTTTATGCACACCATAGGCCTTCATCTGTATGTGTCTGTCATAAATGTCTGTCTTGGATTTCCAAATTGAAAGAATTTACTATGCAACTTAAATTAGACCACACTCTACACATTTAAAAAAATTCTATCAATTAAACTAGTAGCTATTATTTTGACAATTAACTATGCGTTTATTAGATACTAAAATACGTAATACCGAAAATTCACAGCAACCCTACAGAGGCAGGTAATACCATGGCCACTTTCTGATGAGAAAAAGAAGGCTCACCCATTGCTCAATAAATATCAAATCTGTAGTGAACAGACCCAAACCAGGGAAACCTGGAAAGCCTTTTAGTCCAAGCCAACACAGGCACCTCCTGTCTTTATGTTTCAAGTTTCTGCATGCAGATGACTCAGAGCCTGCAAAGGGTCTCATCAATCTCTTCTTATGCCTTGGGTTTCTAGTCTGCTCTAAGTCAACATTGTGATCATGTTGATCTATATTGGAAGCTAAGAGCTTGAGCAAGCTGGAGTCCCCATCGCCGTGAATGATGGGACCAACCACCGAACTTGCCATTAATAAACTGAGCTGTTCACATTTCTCTGTGGCATAGCTTGACATTTAGGCTGAGGGTTTGTAATTCCAATAAACAGCTCAGGATGTGATGCGTATGTGTGTCTTCGACTGTCACACAATTAAAAGCTAAACCGAGGAGGCAAAGGCTTTCATTAAAAGCCATTCGCTTTTATTTATTTAGTGTTTCAGGGACCTGGAGAGAGTACAAATCAGGAATAGGCCTCCAGGGGACAGCTTTTTACACACTAGCTGGTGATACCATTCTAACTATTAAATGGCAGACAGCCTGATTGTTAAGTTAAAAAAAAAATGAACCAAAGAATGCGGTCATTTGAAGAAATCAGACATATGATTATTTTTCCCTTGCTACCGAAGTACCCGAGAGATCTACCGGCCCCTTCTTTGATTAATAATGCTTGCGGTGGTTGCACACTGCTCAACTTGGCATTGCATTTATCAAAATTTGCCAGAGCAGACAGGCATTGCCATGCTAGAAGAATGATTGTAATGGGCCATTGTAGCTTTCAGGGAATATCTGGGCCCCTTGACAGCAAGAGATGGGCATGCCGGGATGGACTCATGGTCTGGGCTCCCATTCTTTCTTCCCAAAACCATCACGGTCCCATAAGCAGCTTTTACGATGAAAGCTTCACCTTTAACCTTCTGCTTGAGGTGACCTGCACGGTAGGTGTTCCTTAGGGGTCCCAATCTCCCAACTTTTGCCACTTGGGTCATGCTAAAGGCCAGAGGAGAGAAAAGGTCTTTGGGGAAGAGCCATCTCAGAACCATTCGTTTTAAAATTCTGACCCAAACTGTCTGCTGTTGACTCATCAGGAGAATGAGTTAAAAAAAGAACAACCCAGAAAACAAAAACCAAAAAAATAAAAACACATTCCTGAATGCTATCCCCAGTGTCTGATTCACTGTGTAAAAAAGAAAAGAAAAATCCACAAGTGATTCTGATGTTTCATCAGTTTTATGAAACACTGATTTCTAAATGTCATGCCGACCTTGTCTCTTGACACCCAACCTTCGTCTCGATGGACCCTGAGCTAAAGGGTCATTCTCTGGAAACCCAAACGTGATATAGGTCTTTGCGATCCTGCTATTAGAAATCTGAAATATATCATCCTCGTCCTCACACAATTGCCATTGCTGACTTGGACGGCAGCCAGCTCCTCTAACTTTAATTGAAGGTTGTGCTAAAAGCTCAAAGAATGAATTTAACTTCTGCATTTGCAGTAAAATTTTGGCAGATCATATTGACCTTCGTATTACCCTATGCCCCTTGCATAAGTGGCCCAGAAAAGAAGTTTCACTCAGAAATCAAGTTTCTTTCTGATTGTGCTATAGGATTGGGAGGATGACGAATGTCACAGAAATAGACCCTGTTTCCTTCTTTATCTTGGCTGCCAGGGAGCTCAGAGCCCTGCTTTATGTTTAATCACAGAACCATTGCAACACTTAAAACTGTTGGTTTTTTTTTTAACTCTTAATTATTTCCCTTTTACATTCCTACCTCATCAATGTCATCTTAATAAACCATTTGAAAACTTTTGGGGGAACAAAAAAATGAAAATCCGAGGGTTGGAGAGTGCAATATGACATCCAAGGGGAGAAAGTGTAGGTTTGAAGCATCCTGCTAGAAGTCAGTAGGGGACAATTAGATGCTTACATCCTTTCTTCCTCTTTTGTGTTCTGCAATATGTTCCCTGCCTTAAACTCCTTCTTGTGCCCTTCAGAAATAGTTGTGCTATTGGACAAATCCTTCCCCAGCACCCAGACCATATCATAGATCTTCCTAGATTGAGAATATTATTCACCAACCTGAGATACGTTTCTAATATTTTCCAGGTTCACACACATAAAACTTTAAAATTATATAGGTCTATAGATTTCTCTTATTACTTTTTATACCCAAATCCATTAATATGAAAAATTTCAAAGCCATTTTAGATTGGAAGTAATTCAGCCAGATAGGATTTGAATACGAAGTCTGATTTCAGTTGGTTTAGAAATATTGAGAGGGTCCTGCACGTGGCTGTTCTTATTTCGAGAGCTCGGCTAAGCTTGAAACCATAAAGTTTGCCTTCCACAGAACTGTCCCTCTCTATGAATCTAAAGTACTCACTTAAGCTGGTGTTGGACATGAGGGCCCAAATTTTCCAACCTCTTCCCAAATAACTTGCAACAGAAATGCAAAACAAACAAATAAGTAAAATGAAAGAATAAGTGAACAATAAACTTGGGAAGTAGAATTTACAGTTCTTATTTATTTTATTTTAAAGATTTTATTTATTTATGCATGAGAGACACACACAGAGAGAGGCAGAGACACAGGCAGAGGGAGAAGCAGGCTCCATGTAGGGAGCCTGATGTGAGATTCGATCCTGGGACTCCAGGATCCTATGAACTAAAGGCAGATGCTCAACCGCTGAGCCACCTAGGTGTCCCAAATTTACAGTTTTTATAAGGTAAGGCTTAGGAAGTAATTGTCACAGGCCTTAAACATGTCCAAATCTATAGACCTAGTATTTCTATTTATAGGATTAATTGCAATAATTTATTGGAAATATTCCAAAAAGGGAGGGAAAAAAAACTACGCACAAACATTGCTTTCTAGTGATATTTATAACATCAAAGTTTTGGGGAATTGTCCATATTCAGTGAGGTAGGAGTGGTTACAAACTTTAACATATGCCCACCGATTGAGGTTTAAAGACAACAGTTTTATTCATTGGCACAGAGGTGTGTGAATGAACAATTTTTCATTATTTTGATAGGTCATTAATATTCTATTAGTATTGTTGGAGCAGGGAAGGACGTTTTAACTTAAATAATTTTCACCCCGAAGCAAAAGTGTCCACAGTTCAGAGACTTAGATTATTTATTTAATAATATTAAATTTGAGGCAGTTCTTTTATTCTTTCAATGACTTCAGTTCGGCATGATCTGGAAAGGGGAATGAACATTGCCTGTGTTTTTATTTCCTAACAGTTTCTTACATTCATTTTGTGGTGAAGTCTTCACAAAACATTTCAAAACATGTTTCTTAGTTGTCACCCGCCTGAGGGTGAAAGCAGGGTCACAGCAACTTTCTAAAATGGTGTTTTTTTCTATATGCACTAACCCACTGTGAGGGAGGGTGTTCCAAGCCGTCCCTAAATACTTCCTGGGAATCTTTAAATGAGGGATGTCTGCATCTGTGGGCTCCACCAAGTGATTTATTCAGCTCGTGCAATATCTTCCAGTGTCCTGGTTTCCGTGAGCTGAGATGCTGCTGTTGTCCCATCCTGTTGCAGCCCCTGGAAAAACCCCTGAGCAGGTGGTGCTGGTCCTGGTCCTGAGGCCTCTTTGCTCATGTCTGCTGAAGCCATGTGTTCTGCAGCCACTCAAAACCTCCTGGAGATTTTGGGAAAACAGTCCTTTAAACTTAAGTAAGTTATTTTTCTTAGAAGAATCACATATATACAGAAAAGCGCATGAATCACACAGTTAGAGCTCAAAGAAGTTTTGCAAATGAAAACACCTGTGTAACCACCCCTTGCTTCAAGAAATAGAACCTTCTAGTGCCTTTTTTTTTTTTCACCCCTTCCCAGTCATTCCCATCACAAAGCAAGCACTATTCTCATATTGAAACCCATCGACTAGTTTGGCTTATTTTTGAACTTTATAAAAATGAAATCACAGAGCACATTAATCATTCTACTGTTGATGGACATTTGGATATTTTCAGTGTGGGCTCATTATGAAACACATTGGTATAAACATTCTTTCACTTGTCCCAGCCTTTAGGGTTTACTTGCAGCAGATTCTTTTTCTTAAAGCGTCTCACCTTAGTAAAGTGGTTTCCAACTTCCCACTAGCACCTACCATCCAACACAAACCCACAGGTCATCATGCCAATGGCAGTCATCAGAGCCTTCTAGAACAAAGAGCTCCAAGTGGAGGGAGATCATCTCATTAGGCATGTCCTTGGAAAGAGTCTTGGAAGAACACCTTCCCCCCTTGGGTGAAGACAGTTGCAATGAATCAGAAACTCCAGGGAATGACACTGGAGAGCACCCAGAGTGATGGACACTGAGCTTCCCCCAAATCCTCATTCCCTTCTGCCCCCACAGTGTCCCATGGGGTGGACCTTATTTTACTCTCCTTTGGGTAGCTTCTTCTCCAGACCTCAGGGAGGTACTTTTCCACTGGAACGGGGATACATAGAGTATAGGTTCAAACCGGGACTCCTGAACAGTATTGAAAATAGCTTCCGGTGAGGAAAAGGTTAGAAAAAGTAAATTGGTCATTTATAGTTGTGGACTTTTTTTTTTTTAATGAAATGTAGATTTATTTATTTATTTATTTATTAATGATAAATTAATTTTTTATTGGTGTTCAATTTGCCAACATACAGAATAACACCCAGTGCTCATCCCGTCAAGTGCCCCTCTCAGTGCCTGTCACCCATTCACCCCCACCCCCCACCCTCCACCCCTTCCACCACCCCTAGTTCGTTTCCCAGAGTTAGGAGTCTTTATGTTCTGTCTCCCTTTCTGATATTTCCCACCCATTTCTTCTCCCTTCCCTTCTATTCCCTTTCACTATTATTTATATTCCCCAAATGAATGAGACCATATAATGTTTGTCCTTCTCCGACTGACTTACTTCACTCAGCATAATACCCTCCAGGTCCATCCACGTTGAAGCACATGGTGGGTATTTGTCATTTCTAATGGCTGAGGAATATTCCATTGTATACATAGACCACATCTTCTTTATCCATCATCTGTCGATGGACACCGAGGCTCCTTCCACAGCTTGGCTATTGTGGCCATTGCTGCTAGAAACATCGGGGTGCAGGTGTCCCGGCGTTTCATTGCATTTGTATCTTTGGGGTAAATCCCCAACAGTGCAATTGCTGGGTCGTAGGGCAGGTCTATTTTTAACTTTTTGAGGAACCTCCACACAGTTTTCCAGAGTGGCTGCACCAGTTCCCATTCCCACCAACAGTGTAAGAGGGTTCCCTTTTCTCCACATCCTCTCCAACATTTGTGGTTTCCTGCCTTGTTAATTTTCACGGTTCTCACTGGTGTGAGATGGGATCTCATCGTGGTTTTTTTTTTTAATTTTTATTTATTTATGATAGTCACAGAGAGAGAGAGAGAGAGAGAGGCAGATAGGCAGAGGGAGAAGCAGGCTCCATGCACCGGGAGCCCGATGTGGGATTCGATCCCACAGGATCGCGCCCTGGGCCAAAGGCAGGCGCCAAACCGCTGCGCCACCCAGGGATCCCTCATCGTGGTTTTGATTTGTGTTTCCCTGATGGCCAGTGATGCGGAGCATTTCCTCATGTGCGTGTTGGACTTTTCTTCTCTCATCCTACATGAGGTCGGTCGGTACAGCAAAGGAATTTTCTGTTTTTGCATAAAACAAAATGATGATGGTTCCAATATTAGTGACAGCTGAAAAGTATTGAACGGTTGCTACACGTAGGTGCTGTGTTATTGTGCAAGGCCTTCACCAGCACCCAAGCCACATCAGAGATCTTGACATGTGTGTATCATATACTCCCAATAGCTTTATGAAGTCGATACAATTATGTCCATTTTGTGTCCATTTTTATTTATATCTGTTTTCCAGATAAGGAGGCTGAGGCTTTAAGACTCTAAGTAATCTTCTCACCAAGGTCACTCAACTATCAGGCGTAGAGCCAATGGTTGAACTTGGGTTTGTGTGACTCCAGAGGCCATAGTCTTAACCTCCTTGCTGCTTTGCTTTCTACTGAGGGATGCCTGCAAAATTTTGTTTTTCAATAAGGAAATGTAATGATGCCCTACACCAGGATCCATTATAACTGGATTAGAAGACACAGGGATGTCTTATATGAGAAGAGAGTATAATGAAAGATGTTCTCACAAGTCTGTTGTATTTATTTTTCACGGCTCCAAGCATTCCTCCTTTACCTGATCTTGCACACAGCGGATGGCAGCACGCTTATTCGTGTTAGGGTCGAAGGAGACAGAGCCCATATTAATGGGATCAGAGCACCTTCTCCAAGAAGTCACTCTAACCGGCCTGGCCCATGCTGACCCTGCAGCATATAAAGTCAGGCTGCTAACAGGAAACCAGGTGATTTCCGACTTGCTTTTAAGTCTACTGTCACCCAGCTTGGGAAGGATCCTCATTACCATCTCAGAAACAGAGCTACCAGGATGCAACTCTTTCTCCTCCTGCTGATACAGGAGGTAGGAGGCAAGTCTTCCTTCCCTGGGATTGATGACTGCAATTTGTCTTTCTGGGGCTTCACCACTGCTTGGGCAGGCGGCAGCCAGGCCTGAGAAGCCCTCCCAATGCTTCGAGTCAGCAGATTGCTTCTGGGCTGGCCACGCTTCAGCGCCTTCCCGTTAAATACTGTATTGATCTCAGGACCTTTTCCTTCCATGCAACCCAGGGCCCCAAGTTGGCTGGGGTAGGAAAATGGGGAGGAAGGTGTAATGAGGAGAGCCACTCAGCAGGTTTGCACACACAACCTTAAGCTACCTGATGCTACTGATTTATTTTATTTATTTAACAAATGTAATAACACACGGATGCCTCCGGTACATGAGAGGATTCAGCGGGAGGAGAGACCTGGGGATGAATCAGTGGCTACAAGGAGTAAGTTGATGGGAACCAGAAAAAGAGGTTGCATTAAGAAGGAACAACAAGGCATCGAGTGAATGGAATTCCATTTGTCTTTGCAGGATCCCGCAGCCGCCCTCCTTGTTGGAGCCTCCGTGGTCCCTTATGAAGACTACTGAAGCCATCTCTATCCAGGCTTCCCCATGTCCTCTCCTAACTAATGCTCCATGCAATGGTTAAGCATCCATTTTATTTAATTGCAGTAAAATGTATCATTTTCACCATTTTGGGGTATACAGTTTAACAGCATTAAATGCATCCACAATATTATGCAACCACTATCACCATTGTCTAATTCTAGAACTTAGATTCAGAACTCCAGTTCATCCCTCCAAAATGAAACCTTGCCCCTGCCAGCAGTCACTCCCCATTCCTTCTCTCCTCCAGCCCCTGGCAACTACTAATCTGCCTTCTGACTCCATGGATTTGCCTATCATGGACATTTCACCAAAAGAATTAAAAATCGGTATTTAAACAAAAGCTTGTCTATGAATGTTCATAGAAGCGCTATTCACAAGAGCCAACAGGTGGAAACAACCAAAATATCTATCAACTAATGAATGGATGAAAATGTGTTATAGCTATACAGTAGGCATCTTTCTTAACAAATCATGTCACTTTCTTGCTTATACCCTTCAATTTCCTTTTTTTTTTCCCCAATGGTTTTCCATTTCATTTCACATTACATTGGAAGGCACCATCCGTGGCTACAAGGTACCAGGTCACCTACCCCATCTTTTCTTTATAGTGTTACACCATTCCTCTCCTTTCTCACCACCTTCCAACTTGATATGAAATTTCATGAAAGAGTCGAGTCCTTTCTTGACTCAGCTTTTTGAGGATGCTTGTCGTGAATTTTCTGGTTCCTCGGACTCATGTATACTCTTACCTCTGTCATTTTCCTATTTCCATGACCTGGAAGTTTCTTTTTAAAACACCTCGTAGTGTTAATCATTTGCTTAGTTTTTAAAAATGACTACCTTCCCAAATTCTTTTTTCTGAGCAGGAGATTTATGTCTGCCTTTCCATGGCAGGGCACACAGTGCTTGGAACAGAGCTGGGTGGCTAGTAGGTGCTCAAGAAATACCTGATAAATGGATGAATATTTGATTTAGGTAAGTTTTTGTTGGATGATGAGTGAGCAGTCTGGCAATAGCTACTATGTGATATGCAGACATCTAGGAGATAAAAATTCAAGAGATTGGAGGCTGCTTAATTCGCTGAGGAGGTAAAGCCAGCCTCTGTGTTGAGGAGCAATGATGCCTCAAACTGTGACCCTTTTTAAGACTCAGCATGGACTGGGGTCCAGTGCACCATCAGAGGCAGAAAGGTCGAAGCGGGCACCAGCCTTGCCCCTGGGAGGCAAATGAAGCCCCTTAGGTCAAAGGAGGGGACTGGGCTTTATCAGGTGAGTCCGAGTGCAGAGTTTCACATCACGTTCCCCGACAACGAACATTTATTGTGTTGTTGTTGTTCATTAAACCTCCTACTATGATTTTGACCTAAGTGTGCTCACCCTTCACGTCAGCTCTTCCAGGGGTTCCAGAAAAGTGGGCCCTCTCATCCAGCGACACTGTAAGAACTCCATTGCAGAGGAGAGGGGAAGTGTTCTGAAACACTGTCTGTGAGAGGTACCTAAGAAACATGCAAATATGCATTTTTCTGTTTCAAAGGCGTGTATGTATGTGCGTTTTATGTATTCGTTAGCTACCACTAATTGACTGCCTGCTGCAGCTCAGACCACCGGAAATGAAATCACTTTGGGAACTTGTTAACAACATTTAGGTGGTTCCTGACACCACCCAGATGGCCCTATAAGACTCGATGATTCATGAGGTTATGAGGCCCTTGTTCCGTTTTCTCTACCAGTACCCTGGTGACCTTCACGCTCTGCAGAGT
Source organism: Canis lupus baileyi (assembly GCF_048164855.1). Classification (NCBI taxonomy): domain Eukaryota; kingdom Metazoa; phylum Chordata; class Mammalia; order Carnivora; family Canidae; genus Canis; species Canis lupus. The sequence goes on along the minus strand of NC_132840.1, from coordinate 5,297,508 downwards.
TGGAGCATCACCAGCCTCCTGTGCACACTGTACTAGGCCCCTCACCTCCAGCATCACTTCTAGGGAACCTACTGTCCTCATCTGGGTGGGTTTTGGGGCTCCTTCTATGTTTTCTCTCAGACCCCACAGATAATTCAGCTGCACGCCCTCCACTGTCAGCTGAAGTACTTTGCCTAACACGTGGTCTTCACTGCACTGTGCACTCCGCCGGGTTTCCTGCCCGTCACTCCACACCCTCACCCTCCATACCTCTCTCTGTGTGCTTGGCACCTCAATGGAGCCTCGTATGGAAATACACACCTTGGAGATATTTGAAGACTCATGAATCAACCAATCAATCAATACGTGATCGATAACCAAATCAAGAAGTTTGAGTATAGTGGAAGAGATGAGTGTCACACATAACGTGGAGATGCAACGATGACTTAGCAGAGGGAGTAAGATACGGGGCAGAGGCAGTACTTAGCCTTAGTGTGGGGCTGAGAATCGGAGAGGATCACGATGGCACCCTCGGCCCCAGGGCTTGAGCACATCGTCTTACCCCTTGAATGAAGAGGGTTCCCCTGGCCTGGAATGGAGCCAGCGACAGGGGCTGCTCTTCAGCTCCGCGCCGAGGGCCGAGCACCCTGGCTACGGGCGAGCTCAGGACAAGGATGCTGGCTCTGCATCCAGCTGCACCACTGACTAGCGACCTGCTCTGGATGAGATTTCAGCTGTGGAGCCCATTGGGCCAACCGTGAGACGGGAGCAGTGACACCCCCTGTCTCACGGGACTGAGTGAGCTTTCAGGGAGGTGAAGCTCAGCAGAGCAACGGATGCCTCTATTGCTATGACGATCATGTCCAACCGGAGCCCTAGGAGACCCCTGGATCCACCTCCATGCTACTTGCCACATTTTACCTTTTTCAACTTTAATATCAAGAGGATCTCTCTCACTAATTTTTTTTTAACTTGCCGCCACAAGGGATTTGCCAATCGTCATCCATTCGTATTTATGCCTAAGGCTTACTGCTTTAATTTGGTCTTTACCTCATTTTCAAGTTCGTGTAATTATGTTCTCAGCTCCAGGTTGTAGGGTTTTTTTCTTTTTTCCCAAAGCCCCCTGTGAACAGTGCATGAAGTGAGGCGATGAGCCTCTTGCTCCTGTTCCTGGGGTGATCGCAAAAGGACCTGCAGCATCTCCTGTCTGTCTTCCACCAGCAGCTCCTCCCCTGTCTTCCTGAGACTTGTGTCCAGTGAGGAAAGTTCCTTCTACCGTTAATGTTTAAATCCGGTGATTTTGCATCCGAAGGAGTCCAGCTGGAAGGCTTACCAGATGGTGGCTTTGTGTGTTCTGTCCTTGTCTGTATGCAATGGGAACGAACACTGCAGGAGGAATCCAGAGAGAGCAGACACTGGCCGGCCCTGCAGCCCACTGGGAAGGAGAGGACTCATCCAAAGGTCACACCATGACTTCAAACCAGGTTTAACAGCTCTGGGTTCATTATTGTTGCTGTGAGAAGCCTGGTAATATCTGGTGTGGTTTGTGTGGGTTACTGGGGAAGAACAAAAAAAAAGGTGGAAAGACCTGTGTTTGAATTACGGCTCTTCCACTTTTAGACTATTATAGGCAAGCCTTAAACTTTCTGAACCTTGGTGTTTATTTATTTTTATTTTTTTAAGATTTTATTTATTTATTCATGAGAGACACACAGAGAGAGAGAGGCAGAGGCAGGCTCCTTGCAGGGAACCGGATGTGGGACTCGACCCCAGGGCCCCAGGATCACAACCTGAGCCAGAGGCAGACGCTCCATCACTGAGCCACCCAGGCATCCTAGAACCTTGGTATTTTTATTTATAAAGAGAAAGTAGTAGTTCCTGCTTGGTAAGATGGTGGTGAAATTTAAATAACTTATGGTGTATGATATTTAAATAAAATTATATGTGTAATACACTTATAGCATTGGCATGTACTGAACATTTAGTAGGTGCTACTATGAATAATAGATATTATTGTTAATACTAATCGTACCAGTATTAGCATTACTATTATTATTAGCACCCATAGAGGCCCCCTGAGTCTGTAGTGCATTACGGAAATCGTGTCCTGTCTGGGTTTGAATCCATAACTAAAGGACCTTCAGCAAATTGCACCACCTCCCTTTCAGGTTCCTCTTCTCTCAGATGGAAACAAGAACCCTTGCTTTGTTCTTGGAATCATAACAAGGCTCACAGAAAATGACGGTTAATGGAAATGGGTTCTTGAAAGCCCTGCACCCCTGCCCCGCAATCATCCTTTAAGAACAGATGCTAGTTAGGTAAATACTGATAGGCAGCCCTCGGCTCTAGCTGCGCAGACTTAACCTTCTCTAATACCTATATTAGATGAGCTTGTTTTATTGTGGTGGCAAATGAGCAAAAGCTGAGTCTATTGTGCACGCTAAGCCAATAAAATATGATCTTCAGGTGCATTTCCATTGTCAGAAACGATGGAGAGGGAGAAAAAGATTAAGATCACTTCCCTACACGCACACGTGTGCACACAACAGCTATCCCCCCGAGAGTTGACCAAGGTGAGGCTTGTTATTAACACTGGTATTATTGCTTCTGCTGGCGGAGGACTGCTCTGGCCCTCTGTGTCTCCTCCAGGGCACACCATGGGCTGGAGTTTATCCCTGCTTGTGGCCCTCCATTACTGATAATGGTGAGAACCAACTAGGGTAGGTGAACCGCCATTTGATTATTCCATTCTGTAAGAAAGTGTCTCTCACGATCATACCAGGCGCCATGTTCTCCCACAGGGGCCCCTTCCATTCTATTTTTAATGAAATACTTGGGCAGAGAAATTGCTTCTCTGAACACTCTTTCTCCTTTCTTCAGCATGGTGAAATAAATGGTTTAGGGTCTGGAGGCATAATTTACTGACTTCACTTAAATTGGACTGGAGGTGATGCTATTTACACAGCTGGTTTTGTACTGTGCCCACTCGCCTACTCCTTGCCACATCCCAGAACGTGAACTTCAAGTCACCAAGTCCCATGTTCCTTATTAGGAACAGTATGTTTCTTCTAACCTTGTTGGTTTAAACATGTGTGAGTAGAGTGAAAGCAGAAATGGTTAGATCGTATTGGAGAAAAATCAATGAACTTAGAACAGTGAAGTCCAAATACTTGAATACAATTACAGGGCTGAGGATTAATCACTTAAACCCTCTGAGTTCATTCATTCTACTTCATTCATTTATTCAAGCAATATCTATTGAACTAGAAAACCTTTCAGACACTGGGGATATGGTACTGAATAAGAATAGCAGTGTCTCAAAAAAAAAAAATAGCAGTGTCTCTGGGCTTTCTGGATCCTCTATTAAAATGGGGTAAAAGACCAACAACGCACAAGTGGATAATACATAACCAAGACTGGAAAACATGCTTCCAAAGATATAAACCAGAATATAAGTGAGAATGACATTGCACATGGCTTTGAAGTGGCCAAAATAGTGCTCTTAGAAGAGGAGGGTAGTGGGTCAACCACCTGAAGAGCTGCTAGAACCAGCATTCTGGTAGAAGGAAGAGCAGATGCAAAGGCCTGAGAGTGACAAAGCCATTGAAATATAGCTGAGGAACAGAAAGAAGCTGGGATGTTGAGCTCTGGGGTGAAGAGATAAGATGTCTTTTAAACAGGTAACCAGGAGCCCAAGCATCTAGGCATTTGTAGGCCACGCTAAGGAGACTGAAATTTCCAGATCAGTGATTCTCAAACCATGTTGTGTACTAGAACCCTCTGGAAGACTTTGAAAAATACCAGGTCTTTCTCTGAGGGGTTCTAATTTAACTGATCTGGAATAGAGCTGGGCATCATGATTTTAAGTTCTCCAGGTGACCTGGTGAGCAACCACGGCTGACAGCCACTACTAGAGGTGGATGGAAATTAACTGAGAAGTTTGAAGCAGGGGAGTGATTGTGATCACAATTACATAAGAAACATAATTTTTCTCCTTTAATAATATAAGCAAGAAGAGACCAACTCTGCACCCTTGTTATAAGGACTGAAAAAGATGACACACGGAGAGTCATGTTGAGTAGTAGATGCTCATCAAAAGGTAGTGATTCCTAAACTTTTCATAGCATTTTATGATTTTAAAAACCTGGCTATTTCATCTGTCTGCAGGATTTTTTTCAATGGGGGGAACATATATCTCCAATGGATCAGCAGTCTTCTTAGACATCCAAATTATTTTCCTAGCTGAAGTCAAGTGGATTGGCCTGAATATATTTTCCCATGTCAGTTAGGGTCCTACAAGGCATCCACATTGGGTATTTGTCCACTGGCTTGTCTTGAAGCACATGAATGCTCAGAGGAGCAAAGCTGTCTTTTTAACTCCTGGTAGGTGTCGTGGGCTATCCTACAAAGCCAACCAACCTGGAATTATGACCAGGAAATCACATCCCCTTTTATACTCAGTGTCCTCAAAGGTACAGTGCAACTAAGAAAAACATGTTCAACATTTCCAGGAAGAACCACCGACATAATGAACATAATGAATCTGAGTGGGCTTTGCACACTTTCCGTCAGTGGTCCTCAGGCTTAGATATGCATTTGAATCAAGCGGAGGGCTTGTTAAAACACATTGCTGGGCCCTACTCCCAGTATTTCTGATCAGGTGGGTTGAAGTGGACCCTAAGAATTTGTATTTTTAACAAGTTCTCCCATGATGCAGAAGCTGCCGTCCCTAAGACCGCACTTTGAGAACCACAGCTTTAAAATGTAGATAATTATAAAGAACACACGTTAAATCAAAGGAGGTTATAGTGTTGTGAGAGAGTGGATGGGTTTTTAATTTTCCATCTCTCTCTCCTTATAGTCTCAGGCTTTTGATTATTTGACACTTTTTTTTTTTTTCAAATGAAGTAGTCAAGGCAAGCTCTGGCCCCCCTGTGACCACAGTGCCCAGGCAACCTCAGTTTTTGATAACAGGACAGAGGAGCATATAATGGAACAGCACCAGCCATCCCCTGCCTGCAGCTTGCCTTATCCGGGCCTTGTGAAGTCACACAAAAAGCCTTTTGGAGATACCCCCACTTGATTTCTCTTGTCCAGGAGCCACTAGAGCAAAGAGCACAATCCTGCAGGTCCCAAAACTGCGTTGGTATCTTGGCTCTGGCATGGACAGTGTGTGTCCTTGGAGAGCTTTTGCCCTTCCGAATCTCAGTTCTATCACCTGCAAAATGGGAACAATGATAGCTGTTGACCTCATTATGTTGCCATGGGAAGTAGGAGCCTGGTGCTGTTCTGACATGCACCGTGTTAAAAAATTCTTATTCCCTTCTCTCTTCCTCTTTTCTCTCTCTCTATCCCTGTCCTTCTTCTCTCTCCCCCTCCCTCCCTTTCTGTCTCTTACTCGTAATAAAGATACATGATGAAAACTATGTACTCTGTCCCCAGAAACAAGTGGAAATACACCAACATTACATAGAATCGAGGGTGTTCTCCTATCCCCTCACATTCATCCATGAATTCCAGACTGTGTGTCCCGGTCACCTGTCCTTACTTTGCACCCTTTTCCTCCTGCCTTTCTACCACCTCCAGCGCTGGTCTGAAGGCAGTCCTTCCAGCATGTGATGCTCCACTCTATCTCCCTCTCTAAGCCCACTATGTCTTGCCCCTGCTGTTTTTCTATCTAAAACACATTCACAGGTCTCCTTCCAACAAATTAATCCTAGATATCCTTCAGATTTTACTCTGGTATGGTATGTCAAGTCAGACATGTGTAAAGGTGTTGAGGGAATGCATGGAAGGCTGGAGGAGATACAGCTTTCCCAGAGGAAGGGACATTTGATGAGGGCCTTGATGAAAAGGATTTAGTGAGGTGGCCCTAGCATAGGGGAGACTAGGGGAGACTCTTTCATTCAGACCAAGAGTCACATGTAAGGGAGCAGAGTTGAGCAAGGGCCTACATGCCTGGGGGATCCAAAGGCATTCATTGTGGCAGGAAATTAGGGTGCCTGGGTCAGGGAGGTGGGAGATGAAGCAAACATGTAAATAGCATGAGTCTGTCAAGTACCTCAAATCACTCCCTCTTGGTTAAAAGTCCATAGATCAGGGATTAAAAATTCAAATGCTTCAGGGGCTGGGCAAAGAAGGTCAATAAACAAAATAGGACTAAAATAAAATAGAAGGAAGTGGTAAGAACTAATTTAGGTTGGTAAATGCAGCTTAAAAATATTCAGCTTGGAAATTAAATGTGACAGTGTTTTAAATCTAAACTTGGCCCATGGAGTGGAGTGTCTTAGCTCAGGTCCTTAGAAGTCGATCCTGAGGTGGGGATTCATATGTCAGTGGCTTATTAAGAAGATGCTTCTAGGGGAAGCCAGTCTGAGAGTGGGTGATGACACAGGGCAGGCCAGGGGTGAAGAAGCAGGCGTGTGTTTGCAGGGAAGGCCTGTGGAAGGGAGCTTCAGGCTGCTCCTGCAGAGGGACTCTGGAGTGGAAGTGATGCCTTGGAGTTATCCTGGTCTGGGGCAAAGGCCTTGCGTTCATGCTTTCACACTCCATGCCCACTCGTCCCTGGTTCAGAGCTATCCCACAGGATGGACACCTCTAGGTGCTCCCTGTGCTGCTAGCTGAAGAGCCTCCATCCCAACTGGGTGGGCAAAAGCACACGGAAGCCAAGAAAGCAAGAAAGGGTCAAGCAGAGAGTGTGAAAAGACATTCACAAACCTGAGAGGTGCCCTGTCAGCGTCCCCTACGGGCACCCTGCTTCTGCTTGCCACCTCTCCTTGGATAACGGGGACGACTAAAGGTTTTAAAAACAGGTATGTCAAGCTCACCTCCATTTTAGAGCTTTGATTGTAGATGCATAGAGAATGGCTGGAAATGGACTAGAATGAAGGCAGAGTGAGCCCGAGGAAGCGACGACTGCGGGTAGAATTCAAGCGGGCCAGCGAGTGTAGACAGAAAGGTGCACACTGAGCCAGAATTAAGAACATGCTGTCAGCAAAGCTGAGGGCAAGTTTAGGAACATCATACATGCTCTCTGCCTTTTTTTTTTTTTTTTAACATTTGGTTTTGAGAAGTAGAAAGACACATAAAGCAAATTGATGAAAAGACAAATAAGTGAAAATGCCAGTTTAGGAAGTCTCACCAAAGTTTCCATTAGGGTTGGGGATCAGGCTTGGATAGGACATTTCTTAACTGCTGAGCCACCCTGGCCCCCTGCCTGGCTTATAGCCCTGGGTGCCAGCTTTCATACTTAACTGTGGAAAAAAAAAATGGCCCTAACCCTTCCAGGCAATGAATAAATGTTCCCCTAGGTTTTTGGTCACCCTTGCAAATAGGCAGGAAACACACAGCCAGTGTTCTTCTGCAATGAATACCGGCGAGGTATCCGGAGACCCAGCTACGGACCCAGCTCAGGACTGTATTAAAGCCCTTGTGTCAGGTTTTCGGTCACGCTGTAACTCTCTAACAGCGTAACTTCTCATCAGAACTTAGATAATTTTCTCAGGTACAGGGTTTTTTTTTTTCTTATGTTGAAACTAATATTTATGGAAGATTGCTTCAAGGGTAAGTACTCTGAGACAATTTCACAAAATGCTGATTCCCCTTCTTTCTGATAACTTCATTAGCTGGGGCAATTGTACTCCTCATGAGTTAGATAAATTCAGGTGTGACCCCAATCCATGATTCTAGGGTAGTCCAATTGCCTTTTCACAATTTTCATAGATTCCTTGAGAGCTATGTTCTCTTTGCCAACCTCGACTCAGAGCACTGAAATTAGCCCTATTCTTTGTTACGCACTGTGTCATGACCTACTTTGATTTTCACAAAACAAAATTTAAATTAAAGAAAAACGTGTATGTGTGTTTCCGTAGAAGATTTTGATGAGGAATATATAAAACCAACCAAAGCCAATGGATTATAATTGGGGTAGCAGCGATTCCTGTTACGAAAGCCTCTTGGACAGCCACTGCAAGACATGTCCCACTGGCTACAGCAGCCTGATATTTCCAAGACCTTTCCCTAGATTATTAACGTTTTTTTTCCAGCCCCTACTACCCATTTTGCTGTGATAGTCACTTGCGCTGCTGGACATGTATTTCTAACTACCTCCTGAGCACATGGAAGGACTCTGCTATTCAACTTTCCTTGTGTTGCATGGGCCATGAGCAAGTTTCTACCAATGAGTTTTAGTGACCAAATATCTTATGACATTTCCAGACTCGGGAATTAATTTAATTATTTTATTTATTTTTTAAAGTAAGCTCTACATCCAATATGGGGCTTGAACTCACAGCCCTGATATCAGGAGCACACGTTCTTCTGATTGAGCCAACCATGTGCCCCCTAGACTTGAACATTTAAATGTCAGTACAAGATCCTCTTAATCCTCCTTCTGGAGAGTGGCTGTTCCTTCAGCCTGACTGTAAATAAAGCCCTTCTGTTAACTCACAATGGACACACCACATGAGCAAGAAAATAAATTCTTGATTTAAGCCACTGAGTTTATGAGGTTATTAATAACCACAAAACTACCTAGATGTCCTGATAGACTGCCTCATTCCTGACCTATCAGACTGCCCCTTCCCTACTTTGGGCACAAGTAAAATTGTACAATATTTACTGGTATATCTGGTTTATTTTGCTTCACATAACATTTTATTTTTTTAAAGGATGTATTTACTTATGAGAGAGAGAGAGAGAGAGAGAGAGAAGAACAGCAGAAGGGGCAGAAGGAGAGGGAGAGAGAAACCCAAGTAGAATCCATACTGAGTGCAGAGCCTGATGCAGGACTGGATCTTATGACCCTGAGAACAGATCAAAGCTGAAACCAAGAGACAATGCTTAACCAACTGCACCACCCAGGTGCCCTCACATAACATTTTAAAGATTCATCCATCTTGTTGAGAATATAGATAGCTTGTTCTTTATCATGATTAAGTATTACTGCAGTATTCTCCTTGTATGAATATAGCACAATTTATTTATCCATCTTTCTACTGATGGACACCTGGTTGTTTACAGTTTTTGGCTATATGAATAGATTCCATAGAGTATGCTTGTACAAGTCTCTTTAAGGGCCTATGTACTCCTTTCTCTGAAATATCTAGAAGTGGAATGACAGACTCATAGGTTATTTAAATGTATGATTATTTTGTCAGAAAATGTCAGTTTCCAAAATGGTAGTGCTATTTTACGCACCCACTAGCAGTATGAGAGTTCCAGTTGCTTCACATCTTAGCCAACGCCTGGTGTTATCAGACTTTATAATTTTCGCCATGCTGTGAGGTATAGTGTATTACACCATGGTGGTTTTAATTCTGAATTTTTGTTTTGTTTTTAATTCTCAATATTAATTTCACTTAATTTAATTAATTAATTTAATTTTATATTTTTCTGATGACTTTTCATATTCTTATTACCTTTTCCTTCTTCATCAAGGTATATGTCTTTCTTTATTTTCCCTTTTACATTTAGGCCTAGCATGTATCTCAAAATAATTTTTATGTATGGTGTTAAGTAAGGGTTAAGACTAATTTTTTTCTATGTGAATATTTATTTACTCCAGTACCGTTTACTGAAAAGATTTCCTTTCTACATTGAATCATGTTGGTATTTTTTTTGTTGTTGTTGTTAAAATCAAGTGACCACATATGTGTAGGTCTCTCTCTCTTTTTTTTTTTTTTAAGATTTTATTTATTCATGAGAGACACAGAGAGAGGCAGAGGGAGAAGCAGGCTCCATGCAGGGAGCCTGACTTGGGACTCGATCCCAGGTCTCCAGGATCACGCCCTGGGCTGAAGGCGGCACCAAACCGTTGAGCCACCTGGGCTGCCCTGGAGGTCTGTTTCTAAACTTCCTTCCCAATTTTATTAATTCATTTGTCTATTCTCACACTGAGACAGCAATATCTTAATTATTGTAGTGTTACACAGTACATTTTAATACTCAAAAGAGTAATTCTTCTCATTTTGTTCTTTTTAAATATTGCATTGGCTATTCCAGGTCCTTTGCATTTCCTTGCATTTGTATTAATTTCTACAAAAAAAATCTGAGTGAAACTGAACTGAATATAGAGCTATGTGGGGAAAATGAAACCTTCAGTATCAGGTTATTCTATCCTTGAAAATGGTATACCTCTCTCTATTTAATTATGTCTCTTTAAATGTGTCTCAATAAGTTTGGAGATTTTAATTTCTCATTTTTTTGTTCATAGAATATAATAACACCATTTGTTTTTATATCTTGACCTTATATGCACTGAACTTACTAATTTTTCTTATACTATTTCTTTATAAGAAACCAGTTTTTTAAAAATTGTGTATTTTGACATTGATATATTATCTAACAATACTGATAAACACTTTTATTTGTTCTAATACATTATCTGTAAATAATCATGTCCTAATATTTTCAACAAAGGCAATATCATTTGTGAATACTTTTGATTCTTCCCTTTCAGTGGCTTCCCTCCCTCCGCTTCCTTCCTTCTTTTGCTGGCTAAGATATGCAGGACACGGTTGATGTAATAATGTGAATTCATATCTTGGTCCTTAGTTTAACAGAAAAGTTTCCAAATCTTCATTTAACTTTTGTCAGGTTAAAGGAATTTCCTTCTATTGCTAATTTCCTAGAAGTGTTCTTTATTTTTTTAAATCAGGAATGTGCTAAACTTTAATTTTTTCTGTATCTCTTGAAAAGATAAATAATTTTGCTCCTTAAATCATGTAATATGAGTTACATGAGCTTTTCTAGCATTTATCCATTGTTTCATCCTTCAATACATCCTATTTGGTCATGACAATCTAGAATTCCTTCTGCTAACATATTATGTAGGATTTTTATATCTATGTTATTGAGTAAGATCAATCTATTGTTTCCAATTTAACTGAATTACTGGGGAAAAATGTCTGTATCTGTAATGTTATTACAAACATGAGATACAAGATGTATTGTACAACTAAGTGTCCTGTGGCTAAACTATTGATATATTTTGGAATGCCTGGGTAGCTCAGCAGTTGAGTGCCAGCCTTCAGCCCAGGGTGTGATCCTGGAGTTCACAGATCGAGTCCCACATCCAGCTCCCTGCCTGCTTCTCCCTCTGCCTGTGTCTCTGCCTGTCTCTCTCTCTCTCTCTCTCTGTGCATGTGTCTGTCATGAATAAATAAATAAAATCTTAAAAAAAAAAACCTACTGGTATATTTCTAAAATTTTGATGGCTATAAATGGGGTCAGATTTGAATTTAAAAGTCAGTACTATTGTTTTTTTTTATTTTTCCTCTATTGCCCTGGAGAAGTAGGTCTGATGAAAAGATTTCCCCTTCTAAGGGCTTCGGGAAAATATGGTTATAGATCATGAGAGGGGTCCTGGAACAATTAAGCAGTTTCTTCCACGGGGAGTGGGTGGGTGGGGTGGTTGTCTAATCTGGCTCCTGCAACATGACAGCAGGCCAGAGGTTGAGTGGAAAGATGGAGAGGAAGTATTCTCCTGTAGAAGCACGGAACTTGAAAATACAGAGTACACAATCTAGCTTTGAGTTTTAGATGCCTTTATTATATTATCTGCTTTAAGTCCTGAGGTCACAGGCTTATTTTCAAACAGCCTGGTTTCAGCTGTGCTATAGGGGATTAAGAGAGAGTCAACATCTACTCCTTGGGCTCAGAGGAATGGGCAGAGCAGCAGCATGAAGAAATAGTGATAAGCAGCAACAGGTGATCTGTTAGGACAGGAGCAGCTGTTCAGGGAGGGATGAAGCAAATAGCAAGCCCAGAGATTGAAATGTGTCAGCTGAGCCAGGACTGAGCTGAAAACATTGTAGTGTCCATTAGGCCTCTACTGAAAATCTAATTCTGCTCACCTCCATGATGGATTAACGATCACACAACACATGGCTGCAGAATGGCTGCCAGCACTTGAAGGGTCACATCTTTTCAAGTTCTAATTCAAAAGGAAAGAGGACACTTCACTCCAGAAATCCTGGGATTGAACAGAAGGTGATAAGCTGCTTCTTGAACCAATCACTGTGGCCAAGGAGTCCACTTGGGTTGATGCTGGAGACCTGGGTTCACACCTAACACTGGAGATCAGATGGAGATAATGTCAACCAAAGTACATAGACACAATGGGGGAGATGGAGTGGTATCAAAGGAAAGTAAGTCATTGACTTTAAAGCTGGGAATGCAGTCATTCAGACGTTAAAATAGTTTCATTGCTTAAAAACATGCAAAGAAGTCAACAAACTATAAAAGTTTAGAAGATACGTTGCAAAGATGTAGGTGGGATCAAGTGTTTAAAAAATCCATGAAGTAACTGAAGGCTGAGAAGAAACCATTAGGCTTGGAAGAGACAGTGACTTGCAATACTTGAGATAAAGAATTTAAAGATTACAGAGAGGGCACATACCAGATTGAAAAGGTTGTTGAGTGATAACACACTATCACTACCCTACATTTTGTTGAATTCCTGGGGGTAATTCCAGTCTGAAAATAATTCCATTAGTGGCATGGGTTTCCTCCACCAAGGTCAATGGTGTTTGTAGGTCTATTTATAGATGCAAACTGAAAACAACGTTGCCCACTTGAGACTTAGCAGAGAAAAACAAGGTCCAGCCAAACCAGCTTGAATAATAGGCTGTAGAAATAAGACCATTCTGCTGAGAATTAAATTCTAGATGATATGGAAGCAAATTGTGGTCTTCATATGTGCAAATGCACTGCCTCTGCTCTGAAGTTTAACTTTTTCTCTGGGTATTTGATTCAAGGTCTTATGATTCCAGTGTGCCTCAAAATGCGTTATTGGGGGAAAGATACTGTTAAAGTTATGGTTTCTTTCTTTCTTTCTTTCTTTCTTTCTTTCTTTCTTTCTTTCTTTTCTTTTTTTTTTTCTTTAAGCAACTCAATGGTTTGTGTTCCTCAGGCAGCTTCATTTACTTTTCTTAATTTTTTTTCTTATTTCTTTGTCTCTGTCTCTGTCTCTTCCTTCCTGCCTTTCTCCTTATTCTTTGTTTATAATATATTTTTCCAAAAAAAATAATATATTTTTCCTTTTCTCTGGGTAGGATAAATTTAAGGTTGAGCACGTGGTCTAGGGAAAGCCTGTTTGGATTTGAATGGTAGCTGTGTGACTTTGAGCAATTGGTTTAATGGCTACTAAAATCTCTGTTTTCTCATGTGTAAAGTGGAGGTCAGATGTTCCTTGACTCCAGTGTTTTGAGGATTAAATAAGATTCATATATGAAATTCTTAGCACACTGCCTCTCATGTAAGAACTACATTTGTGTATGTTTTTGTGTATAAACTCACTCTTATTCTCTATTTTAAAAATTGTTTTGACCATTATCTTTCTGGATAACATTGTCTTTTACTCTCAGCTTTGACTTAGCAAAGTTTCTCACTTGATAAGGGAGGAATTCATGTGAGATCACAGAGAGAGATTTTCTCAAGTGAGACACCACAGAGTTAACAATAGTTTATGGGGAGTAAGATTCCAAATGGTTCCAGGGACAATACTGTTTTGTGTAGGAAAAAACACTTGGACAAACTTGGTTCATCTGTCTGTAGTACCATCTTTCTCTCTTTCAAACTCTTTAGAAGTTACTCAGCTGGGTTTGGGATCATGAAAATAGATGTGGGAACTATCATGTAGTAGAAGCCAACCATGCACTAGAAGACATGCAGGGTATTTTTCTTTTCTTTCTTTTTTAAAAATTTATAATACATTCATTTTCCCCCAGCCCTATGAGTTGTGTATAACCCTACTGGTTATGTATAATTAGCTTCCTTTTCTTTCTTTCTTTCTTTTTTTTTTTTGACTTTTTTAAAAAAGATTTTATTTATTTATTCATGAGAGACACACAGAGAGGCAGAGACACAGGCAGAGGGAGAAGCAGGCTCCATGCAGGGAGCCCGACCTGGGACTCAATCCTGGGTTTCCAGGATCACGTCCTGGGCCGAAGGCAAGGCACTCAACCACTAAGCCACCCAGGGGTCCCTAGCTTCCTTTTCTAAATAAGAAATTGCCACTTTAGAGGGTTTCTTACTCAAGGATATTGAGTTAGAAAGAGATCTGAGAAATCTGAGTCTTGAGATATCTGACTGCCAAGTCTCTGCTTTTTCTACTTCAATTATTGTACTTGGTGCTGTCGCTGTTGTCGTTAGTACTATTATTATCATTTTTGTAATATTTTGCCATTGTTATTGGTGGAGGTGGTGATGATTTGTGCTAGTACAATGTACCAGCACTACTTTTTTCACCATAATGTTGACAGACATTTCTTCAAGAAATTAAATGTTGCCATACCAACTGGCTCAGCTGACAGGAAAAACAGGCTGTCACATCAATGTAAATAGTATTTAAAAATCCACAAAGAAAACATGGGTGGGAGAAATAGTTTTCAGTTTATCAAGTTATTATATAAAATACTTACAATAATGTTTCATCAAAGTATAAAAAGAACAAAGTATATTAGTGTAGCATTTATCCTCTCATTGGCAAAAAAATGGTCTAACAACCTTTCAATGACATTTTGATCTTTCATTTAATATTTTTTGAGAAATATGCATGAGCTACTCCCCTCCTGGCTCCTATCGTTGCCAATATTGTGCTTTGAAACCAAACCAATCCACCCATATCCTAGTCAGTCAGCAGCCAGTACAATGGCACGTTGGGCCCTCGAGGACATCCAAGTACACATCCAAGACACATGTGTTTTATTTATGCCCTGCCTCCAACTCTCCTAGCCCTTACTTAAATCTATAGCCTCAAGACCCTGAATCCTTCTTTGTTTTCTTTCTGCATTGCTCACTGGTTCTCCTTGCAACCAAATTCTACATTTGAGTTCAAATTCTGAGTTGGCAATTGGTATTCCTCTTTTTTTTTTAAGATTTTATTTATTTAATAATGACAAAGAGAGAGAGAGAGAGAGAGACAGGCACAGGGAGAAGCAGGCTCCATGCAGGGAGCCTGACGTGGGACTCGATCCCGGGTCTCCAGGCTCATGCCTTGGGCTGAAGGTGGTGCTAAACCGCTGAGCCCCCAGGGCTGCCCAATTGATGTTCCTTTTGACAGGGAAAACACCTTACACCTTTCTGGCCATGCTTGGTGAATAAAAACATTAACCAACATATGGACCCTTGAACTCTACCCTTAGAATACCATAACTGTATAACAGATGCCCAGGTTAAGCTTAGACTTCAAACTCCATGCTGCCCTCACCCCCAAAACTCCTAAAGGAGTACCTGACAGCTGTGTCAATTGAGGAAATGTTTGAAGAGCTCAAGAGTGAGTGCAGATATTTCTAATAGTGTTTTCATATCAGTTCAATGAAAATCGCAGCAGGTGGTTTGTTGTGCTGAAGCACTGTGAACATTAATTGTGTGTGTGTATGTGTGTGCTCTGCTTCAGACAATTTTTACTCCTTGAAAGCCCAAAGAGTAAATGGACCTTTATAAAAACATAATTTTTGTTTCTTTACTCTTTTCTACAATTGTATATCAATGATAGGTGTTTTTGTGGTCGTAAACATCTATTCCTCTTTAACTGTTGTTCACTAGACAGGGTCTGAAAGAATGCTTACTTTTTATAAGTTAAAGAGGACTCACATTTTCTTTCCATTTCTCACTTACTGTCTGTCATATTTCTCAGGCTCCAAAGTCTGTGTGTGATGAAATGTGCTTTGTCATACTCAACAGGTAGAAGCCAGATAAATCACAAGTGCAGCAGTCTGATGATTAGAAATGAAGTTGTCCTGCACCTACTCTGAAAAACTCAGTTTATGCTCCTTTTCTAGGTAGAGCTCTTTCAACACAAGTTTTGGACATTGGCTCTGGTAGTTGATAATCTTAAAATAGGAGTTCTCAAATGGATGGCCAAAATCTATGCGATGATGGTAAAATATTGTTTTCCCATTATATTGTAGGAACAGGTTCTGAGCCTTTTTTTTTTTTTTGAGCTATCAATAGAAAAGCTGACCCTGAAGGCTAGATAATGTGGTGATCTCTGCAAGCTACAAAGTGAAATTATAAATAAATGGTGAAATTAAAAGATGCCCTGTATCCAAACACAAGGAAGCTCAAGGCTGTAAAGAGCTTCACAGAGAGGGTGATGAGTGATATCAAATGGTTCAGCAGGTTCCAGGAACATGAAGACTAAAAAGAGGCCATTAATTTTGGTGAGAAAAGAGTCATTTGTGATCTTTGAAAAATGAATTTCAAGGTTGTGACAGGAACAGATAAACAATTGCAAGTGATTGCAGAATGATTGCATACCATCTGTACTCAAGTTTTGCTGAACTCCCAGTAGGCTCAGATATAATTGCATTAGTAGGGCTACCTTGAATGCCAAGGCCAGTAGTATAGATGGATCTATATATAAACTTGAACATAAAACATTGCATAAAGATGAAAGAGGCATCATGGTCAGCCACACCATCACAGCTATGCAATTAAGAATATCTTTTTGAACCTAAAAGCATGAAAAAACATTAATAGAAATTCTTACAAATTACACATAATTTGTCATTGAGAAGAAATTCAGCCCTTTCTCAGGGGTATTTTTTTTCAAGTGCTTAGCATTTCAAGGCACTTTGAATAGATATTATTGAAAACAATGAACTTGAAAGAAAAGTAGGGATAGAGCAGTCCAAGTATTTATACTGTTCAGGAAATGATATCCTGTCTTGTTCTCTCTGCATCTGCCTTTTTCTCTTCCCATTAATCATGTTATCTTTCTCTGTGAGCCTGTTAGCAGAGACACACAGTTAAGGTTTGTGGACCCTGGAGATAGCTTGTGTGGCTCTGAACACCAAATTCACTAGTTCCTAGCCAGATGACCTTGGGCAAGCTTCTAATATCTCTTGGTTTTTCTGCCCCTGTGAAATGGAGTAACAAGCGTCCTTACCTCATAGAGTATTTTAAGTTCCTAAATGAGATAATCTGTGCATACAAGGTTGCCTTATATATATTCAGCACCCAGTGACAATTCCTTGAATTGCACCAGAATTCACAGTAAATCCACACTTGTGTGACAAATTAAAGTGGTCAAGTAAGAGCCAAGATAATATTATGTTTTTTTGTGGTTATCAGAATTGGGTCTAATTATTTAGGAAGGGGAGGCTAGACCTAGAATTTCTGAGTTACACCTATTCTTTTATTCCCTGATTCATCCAATCTTTTTTTTTTTTAATATTTAGTGCCTGTGTGATAGGCATCAACTCATTTTTTTAGTACAGAGAGTCCTTCAGACTTCCCAAGTCAAACTCACTGCCAAGTTAAAGTGACCCATAAATGACTTCTTCATGTCTCAGTTTCTTCTGTGAAGTAAGGGTAATAATTGTAGATTTTTCCTAAGATTATAGTGAAGATGAAATGTTTAATACATATGAGGTGCTTGGCAAAAGTGCCTAGTCATAGTGAGTCTTTGTTAAATAAAATTTATTCATTATTGCTTTTTTTCTTGCTATTATTATTTTAAACGACTAAAATAAAATGTGACAGGAGCTAGTAAATACATATGCAGAAAGCATCAAGCAAATAATTAGGCATAAACAATTCATGCTCAAACATTTGAGAGACATTTCTCAGGTAATGGTATCTTTGGACTGGGATTTTAACAATGAGAAGCAATTTTCCTCGTAGAAAAGGGCATTTTTGGATTAGTAATAGCAAAAGTATAAAGGGTAGAGGGCATGAAAGATTTGGAAGATGAAGACACACTTGATGATATGAAATAACTCTGTCATCTTACTAATCCATGAAGCCTAGCAGAGTGTTTGACCTATAGTTGTTGGATGGATGGATGGATGGAGAGAGATGGGTGGAGGGAAGGATGGAGGGAAGGAAGGACAATGGAGGGATGGAGGAAGAGATGGGTGGATGGATGGGTGGATGGATGAATTTTACTCTGGCCGCAGCCTCCTCTTCAGTGATGGTTACAGGGGGCAAGTCTGAGATGACTTTTTTGTACCTCACACTGGGTTAAACACCCCTTCCTAAACACCCCTGCACTTTGCTCAAAAAAGCCAAATATAATCGATGAGCCAACGGGATCCTACAACCCTCAAGAGGCAACTGTGTGAAGAGTGCCTTTGAATTTGTGGTAATACTACAGACCTCAAGATTCCCATAATGAATCTGGCTGTCAAATTTTAGAGGTTGCCAGAACTAATGGGAGAAGAGAACCCTTACTTGCAAGGAGCCTCACCTAAGTGTTTTCTACCTCTGGGAGTCAGCCAAACACTGACAATATGAAACAATGGGCTCACATCCCTGTCCTTCGGTGCTGCTTCCAGCCTTAAACTGCCACCTCCATTTACGAAGGCCGTCAAGGAAAGAGCCCTCACTTTAATAGATTTTGGAGCATAAGCCCTTAAAGCCTTGCACGGTGGACAGCGCTAAATGCTGCAGATGGGTGCATTTTTTTTTTCCACTTCTTGTTTCTTTCCCCTCTTGATTTTTTTTAAACTGCCTGTTGGATGTTTGGTGCCAAGTTAAAAAAAAATCAATAAGCCCAAACATTACAGCAGCAAGTTTAATATAGCTTACCTTCCTGGAACAGGCCTCAGGGAAAGCGAGAAGCATCACGTTAAAACGGTGCTGAGCTCACATCTCGAAAGATGCTTGGGATGGAAGGGACTTGCTCAGCAAGATTTTGAAACCTTCAGATGCAAATGAGACAGCCCCTGCAGGACCAGGCTTGGTGCAAGAGCATATTGAGATATTGTGGGGAAATGATTCTCCAATAACCTCTGATGGCCGTCCTGGGAGTACAGAAATGGCACAGGATGCAAGGAGATCACAACTTCACAGTCACTGGAGGTCTGTTGGAAGGTTAAAGGCAGAACTTGTGGCTTGAGTCCTGTGGAGACCTGTCTCGCCGCAGGGAACGATCTGCCACAATTTTTACCAGGCCATTGCTCACTTCCTGAGCAATACACTGAGCTTCTCCTTTTCTTTTCTTCTTTTGAAGAGAGGACCAAATGCATTGATCATTTTTGAATAACTAAGAGCAAAAATGACTCCATTCATCCATTCATTGCTTAAACAAATATTCATTGAAGGTCAATATTGTGACCCCCTTTACCACTATGTGCTGGAGATACAATGGTGAGCAAACCCAGCTTAGGTATTGCCTTCACAGGCCTCCTGATCTCAGTGGGGGGAGTGTGGGGGAGAGAAAGACGCTGATCAGATGATCGTCCAAACCAATGTGAACTTACAACTGTGAAAAATGCCACAAAGAAGGGTTATGGCCAACATTTGTTTAGTATTTACTCCACCAGGCTCTTACCAGACATTATTTTATTTATTTATTTATTTATTTATTTATTTATTTATTTATTTATTTGATATTATCTTATTTAAATCTCACAACGACACCTCCGTTCGTTGTGATCCAACCTCTAGGTCAATATGAAATGTAGCATTCATCACAGCCAACTTTAGAAGAAAGGGAGTTTTGAAATAGAAAAGGTCTTAGAATTGCAGACAACATGGACCCTGTTGCCCCCTCCTCCCCATGCTCCTCACAGGAGCTCTGTTTCTCAGCAGCAAGTCATGATTCCCTGGTTGTGGATTATATGCGAATACCTGGGGGTGCCACTTCCCACTTCCTGACTGGCCCGGCCCCTGGCCCCTCCCAGTCTAATGGAGATGGTACCTAGAGTCCAGTGAAGGAAGTGAAAAAAAAAAATCAAGCAGAGAAACCATCTGTTATTCCATCCGAGTCTCCGGGTTTCATGGAATAGAAAATGAGTGTGAATAAACTCCATGATGTTTAAAAAACCCAATCACTTAAGCCCATAATTAATTGATTATTAATTTTTATTAAAAGGGCATGTAGCTATCTTATTCATTCTGCAAAAAAATATCTATTTACATAGTTTAAAAGGAGAAATACTTTGTAAATAGGAAGCTCCATCACTATGCTGGTTAGTTGGTCCAGCACTCTGTGCAATGGCTGTTGAACAAGTCATATTATAAATCATCTTCTGAAATGTTAATTAAGTGGTAAAACATTTGCTGAAAGTTAAAAGTTACCAAGGATTTAATTATAACCTTGCGGACACCATTTCTAGTTAATTATATACCCTTCTTATATTCTTGATAAACCACAGAATGCACCCTGTTAATGATCAATTGGTATTAAATTAGCTGGAATTAGTTTTTATTAAATCTAAATTAGATTTTTATTTGCGATACAATAAAATAGTGCACCCAGCCCTTGCCACTATGATTTGGGATATTTCTGTAGAGAGTGATTACCAGATGTCTAATTGGGCAATTAATAGATACAGTTTCCAAATTAACATAATTGGGGGACCTAAAAAGAAAACAAAATGACTATTCAGCCAGCCGACCATCTTTTTTGCATCCTGTCATTCAGTCAGGGATGTCAACCAACCCCTCATTCTTTCAGAAAATTATGCTTCCCAGGGCTGGCTTTCCACCAAAAAGGGTCATTGTGACCCTAAAGTGAACAACTTCAAAGTGCTCCTATGTGGGGACAGTAACGGCCAAGGCCACCCAGACAGGCACCTCTAATACGTGCTGCACCCACGGGCAGGTACAGCGAGCCTGCCTGGGGCTTACAGAACGGCAGAGATAACCAGCTAGATAATGGGGTGTTTACACAGCTGACAGGAGTCCAAATGCACAAGCTCATCTCTTTCCAAAAACAATTTGCCAGCTGAGTTTAGTTTGATGTTCCAAAGCTTTTTTATTTTGCCATTTAATATACCACAGAAGGGATCAAGACTTAACCTCTCCATTTCTGTCATCTACTTAAATCCCTTCATAACTGCTTTCTCAACATGCTCGGTGCATTGTCTCAAAGGGTGCCCTCTGCCATCTGTGTTCTTTTAAGAGATGGTCCTGCCCTATACATGTACGTACGTAGGCTCTGCTCACACCCAGTCCCTAAAAAGAGCATCAGCTGCTCTGTTCACTCCGGGTACCCAGGCTTCACTTCAATTTTGTTTGATAGTTTTCTTAAAACTCAGGATAATATGTTATAACAACAACACACAACAATTGATAAACAAAAATTGGTGAGAATTACTGAAAACAAGTATATATGTTCTTTGTATCTATTATCTATCTATATATTTTTTAAGATTTTATTTATTTATCATGAAAGACAGAGAGAGAGAGAGAGAGAGAGAGAGAGAGAGAGGCAGAGACACAGGCAGAGGGAGAGAGAAGCAGGCTCCATGCAGGGAGCTCGACGTGGGACTCGATCCCGGGTCTCCAGGATCATGCTCTGGGCCAAAGGTGGTGCTAAACTACTGAGCCACCCAGGGATCCCCTATTATCTGTATTTTTAAAAAAGAAAGAGAATTCACACTAATAGGTTACATAAGGTTTATAAAAAGGTAGTGAGGAGTACATCATTTTTCATTAGTTCTCATGGCCTCATCATGATGTCCTGCTCTTCACTCCTTCCAGGGGCATTGGTGAAACAGGGCAGGATGGACTGTTACAGCTCAGTGCTGCTTTTATTGCTGGTACCTTTCTCTTGCCCGTTTCTCAACCATATGTTGGCCCACACCATCCTTCACTCATTCAATGGATCTGGGTTTTCAATCAATTCTCCATTTCAGAGCCCATTCATTCACTTAGCAAACAGACATGAGCTGCCCCCTTTACACAGCTGTGCACTTAGACCCGGGCATGTGGCAGTAGACGAGGCTGCTCACCATCCCTATTCTCACTGGGGTGCCATCTGAGTGGGAGAACAGACTGCAAAGATAAATATATGTAAATTATCACAAGGGCTACAGGAGGCAAGAAGAAGTGAGAGCTATACGGAGACTAACAAGGAAGTCTTTAATTAAGTGGAATAAGAAAGGTGTGTTTGAAGACAGGTGATTTGGGTTGAAAGGTGGTACTAGGGGCAGGAGGAAAAGGATCGAAACAGGCCTTGGGGTGGAGAGGAGCTTGGTTACTGAAGAGACTTGAAGAATAATGTGACTATGGCATGATGAACAAGGGGGACGGAAGCGTAAGCCGAGAATTGGAAGGAAATAGGAAGTGATAGATAACACAGGTGCCTCAGGGACATGGAAGGAGCAGCTGGAGAAATTTGAAGTCAAGCAATGGAATGACCCAATCTGCTTGGGCTTTGCAACCTTTAATCTTGCTGATTGGTGGAGAATGCATGGGAAGAGGACCAGACATGGGAAAGCTGACAGGAGGCTGTTGAAGTTCTCCAGACATGAGAGATGGTGGCCTGGCATGGGGGGTGTGGTGGGGGGGAAGATGGTGGGAGCAGGGAGAAAGGGGGCAATAAGGAAGACCCACAAAGATGGACTGGAAAAAGGACTGAGGCTAGAGAAAACTCAAGAAGACTCCTAGGATCTGGCTTGAGCAACTGAGATTATTTGCTCACGTACCGTGTGTTCCTTGAGCACCTGTGATAGGCCAGATGTTGGATATTCGGAGGGTGGACCTGACAGCAAAGGTATCATGCTGTGGAAGAGCTATCATCCCTGGGGAGGACAGTTGCTAGGCTATTACAAAGAACTCCTTCTCTTTCTAATCATTTAAAGTCAGTTTTAGGGGTGTAGGACTTTTGTCAGCTACGATTCCGACACAATTTGCTTTGCCAATGATTGTGACGTGCCCTCATCCACATGAATTTAGTTCTACTTCTCTCTTGCCACAGAAGATTTCAGAGACCTCTTTGGCACTGTCATATTACAAATGATTACTAGGTCTAGGGTCATCGCTCTAAGTGTGACTGGGGTGGCACCACCAGATACCTTCCTTTCACTCCCACCCCAAGATGCTCATGACGCTCTTCATTCGGGGCCTCACTGGCGATCTATCATATCAAGACTTCACAATAGAGTCTACATTTTTGTTTTAAATAGTTTCTTCCTAATTATTTCAAAGACATGGGAGGCCTATCTAAAATCTTAAAAACATAATAGAAGCATAATCACTTATGATTCCATTCAAGGTTTTGTAAAGTTTTTTTTTATAAGTCTGATGACTTCTCTATATGCATATTTCAAGGAAGTTTTGATTCTAACAAATTATTTTTGAATTTAACAATAATAAAATTTGTTTTTAAGGTATTTTTCATAGATACGACTCTAATTCTTTGGGTATATAGTTATTTCAGTGGATCGCTATCCTAAGTATAATTTCCATAAAGGTCTTTATGCATGAACTTCTTGTGTTCATTTTTGTGTGTATCCTGGAAGTAGAATTAATGGGTCAAAAGGTAGGAATGTTTTAAAGGCACATGATACATATTGCTAAAATGTTCCTAAAAGGGTTGTGCTAATTAACACTCCCTAGCGAAATGCAGAAAGGAAGTTAAGCCAAACTCTTTCAAGCATCATTTTCTCTTCTCTTCTGTCTTTTAAATTTTTAATGTGTGTTAATTAGATGGGTGAAAAACTGCCTCTCATTTTTGCAATTGCCTCTTTTTTGATTTTTATTAGAGAAGTTGAAAATCCGCCCTCCACCCCACAAAGTGCCTGTTAATCATTTCTAATTCCTTTTGTGAATTGTTTTATGTCCTTTACTTCTCTATTAGGGAGCTTTGCTTTCTTTCTTTCTTTCTTTCTTTCTTTCTTTCTTTCTTCTTCTTCTTCTTCTTTCTATGAAATCTTTATATATGTGGCATCACACAGTTCTCTTCTCCTTTACTGGCCTTTTTCCTTCCTAGCCTCACCCCTGGTGAAGAGGGGTATGTTTAAATGTCTTGATTCATCAATTTCTATAAAAATGATCAATGTAAGCAAGACAAAGTTTTTTTTTTTTTTAATGAATTAATCCATTCTAAAAAACTCGGAAAGTCAGAAATCTGTGTCACCAAGAACTGTAGCAGGAGGACACTACACTGCTCTGGAGTGCGCTCTCTCCATCACTGATCATGGGAGTGAGGCAGGAAGAATAGGGAAGCTTTGGATATTTGCAGGAGGAACAGAAACAGGGAACTGAGTTTGACACCTGACAAAGAGTTTGTAAAGATTAAGCGACCTTGTGATATGCCTGTGGTTTCTCATGACCACAAGCATCCTGCTGCTGTTGCTTAACTGTGGCGTGCATGTGCACAACAATCAAGAATGACCCCTCTGCTCGGGGTCATAGGGGACTCCTAGTAGATCTTGACTGTATACGGAGTATCTGCAAGAGAAAAATCAGACTGCGCTTGCACACGGTAGCTAACGTAGAACATGCGTAATAAATATTCTGTAGCATTCCTAGGACACACCTGCCTATTTTCAGAAGCCCATGTGAATATTTTGTGCCCAAATTATAACCACCGATAAGAATCAGAGCCCCATACCTGCCCTGGGTGACTCAGATTCCCTGAGTTCACCCACATTTCCTCTTCTGGAGTGTGTATTTTGGCTTGGCAATAAAGCTTCTTCTGCTGTTTTAGTCCAACTCATCTTTGAATTCTTCCTTGGGCAAAGTCAAGAACCTGGTACCTGCTGGTAGTTGAAGTCTCGGGCACCAAGAACTCCAAGAACACCAAGGCCCCCATCAGGAGAGCACTAATGGGGTTTAGGCCAGGGCTCAGATGGGACCAGACAACTAGAAAGCGGAGGCCGTTTGTGGCCTCAGGAACTGCATCTCCCCCAGAACCATTGAAAACTAAGAAGAATTCAAGA
Organism: Canis lupus baileyi; assembly: GCF_048164855.1. Taxonomy (NCBI): domain Eukaryota; kingdom Metazoa; phylum Chordata; class Mammalia; order Carnivora; family Canidae; genus Canis; species Canis lupus. The sequence goes on along the minus strand of NC_132840.1, from coordinate 5,272,906 downwards.
AAACAAATGCCATCAACAAAACGCATAAACTGAGAGCTATCTACACATTTAAGCACTAAGTCATTTAATGATTGGCTACCAGCAACTAGTTTTTTCCAGAAATAGGTGAAGCTAGAATATCCCTCTAACCACAGTGCCCATGGCGGTTCCTTTTTATCCATAACCAAGCAAAGAGAAGTGACTGTTGATTGCTTTTTTCTTTCCAGGAATTTTGCCCTGAGTTGAGTCTAAGTTACAGGTGAACTCAATTGCAAGGATTCCTCCCGTTTCCTTCATATACCTGTCTTATACCTGAAATATCAATACCTATTAATATTCCGTTGGTTTATCTAGGATAGCTAATTTTATATGCCAACCTGACTGGGCCATGGAGTACCCAGATAATCTGGTTAAACACCATTCTGGAGATGACTGTGAGGGGTTTCTAGATGGGATTAACCCTTGAATACGTGGCCTGAGGAAAGCAGATTGATCTCCCTGTTGTGGACAGGCCTCATCAAACAAAAAGTCTGAGTAAGGGAGAATTTGCTCTCTTGGCCTCACTTCAAGCCTTCTCCCACCCTTGAGCATAATTTACATCATCAGGTCTCCTAGAATCTCAGGCCTTCAGACTCAGACAGCTATTAACAGGTTATTCTGTTTTCTTGATGATCTATTCATGAAGGTATGTGCTTTGAGTGTTTACGCTCCAGGTGTGATACCATCCAGGTGAAACCAAATGACGTTTTGCAACAGCCCAAGGAGTGAACCCTGACTCCTGTGGGGGTAACTGGCCGCTGCCCTGTGGCAGGGCTGGGTTCACTGGGCACAGCTTCCCGAATTTGGGTCCCAACTCCAGGGTTACTCTGAGTCACATGATTCATACAAATCCCACCACATAACTTAAGTGTAGAGATCTTCCTCTGAGGTCTAACAGTTTTCTATTCCCGCTATAAACACATTATCACAAACCATGGCTTAAAACAACACAAGTTTATCATTCTAGAGTTGTGTAGGTTAGAAGTCTAACATAGGCCTAATTGGGCTGAAAGTAAGGAGTCAGCAAGACAGTGTTCTTTTGGAGGCTTTGGGAAAGAATCTATTTCCTTGACTTTCCAGTTTCTTGAAGCTGCTCACATCCTTTGGCTCATGGCTCTCTGCCTGCATTTTCAAAGACAGCAATGTTACATCCCTCTGGCAAGTCCATAGCTACATTTCTCTCTGACCACAGCCAGCAAAGGTTTTTCACTTGTAAGAACGCATGTGATAGACTAGATCCATCTGGATCATCCTGGATGAACTCTCCATCTCAAAGTCCCTAACCACATCCGCAGAGTCCTTTTTGCTATGTAAGGTAACAGATTCACAGTTTCCTGGAATTAGGATGTGGACATTTTGTGGGGCAGGGGTGTTTTGTTCTGCTTGCCTGTCTTAGTTTATTCAGGTTGCTATAACAAAATGCCACAGACGGAGTGGCTTATAAACAATGGAGATTTATTTCACTGGAAGTTGAAAGTCCAAGATCAGGGTGTCAGTACGGTCAAGTTCTATTGAGGGTCCTCTTGCGGGTTGCAGATTGCTGACTTCTCCTTATACTCTCACATGACAGAGAGCAGAAAGAGGAGCAGCAAGCTCTTAAGGGACCCTTATAAAGGCACTAATCCCATTCATTAGGGTTTCTACCCTCATGACCTTATTTAATCCTAAATTCCTCCCCAAAGCCCCAGATCCCAATGCCATCACCTTGTGGGGTGTAGTTTTAACATGTAAATTTTAAAGAGACATAAACATTTGGTCCATAACACTACCACAAAGATAAACTCTATTAAGAGTTAAAAAAAAAATGCATTCTATATTTAGGGTAGATTCTTGGTGAAGGTCATCAACTTGTGATCCTGAGAAAACTTCTGATCTTTTAGGATGTTATGTGCTAGAGTATTAAATATGATATAGAAGAAAAAGTATATAGACTTGATTCAAATGCTCACACTGGACCTCCTTTCTCTGTGGACTAGAAGAATGGCCCCACTTTCGCGATGGGCACCTCAAAGAATGGCACCACTCTAGTGTTCATTGGAGTGGGATGGCAAGCTTGCTTATGTAAGGATCCCTGCATAGTCGGAGTCTCAAAAATAGGAAGCAGTCCCCCACTTGCCCCAGAGATTTCCATTCTCCTTGGATCCCCCTGGACCGTATGCCAGTCTGCTCCTACATTTCTGCATATTCCCTTATGCCCTCCCTACTTTCCATGAGAAGGGATAGCATTGAGGACTAGCCCAATGACTCAAATTTGTACATACCTTGAAATCTAGATTTATTTCTGCTCCTGCCTACCCCAAACCTCAAAATTGCTATGTTCAAAATCAAATTTATTGTTTTCCTCATACTACCTGCCAAACCTGGTCCCCTTCTGGGACCTATTGAGATTCTTATTACAGTTAATGGCACTGGCAGTTAACTTTATCTCCCATAGGCCACCTGCTTTTTAGTATCAGTGGAATTCTCCCACTTATTTAACACCCTCCTGGTCTGAGCATCAACCCTTACCTGTTGCCTTCAGTGGCCACCGAAGTGGCATCTCCATACTATCTCTCACTCCTGTCAACCCATTTTCCAGAAAATAGTCAGAATTATTTTTTCAAAATAACCATCTGGTTGTGTCATGTCCTCTGATTATATATATATATTAGGGCACCTGGGTAGTTCAGTGGGTGAGCACCTGCCTTTGGCTCAAGTCATGATCCCAGAGTCCTGGGATCGAGTCCCGCATCTAGCTCCCAATAGGGAGCCTGCTTCTCCCTCTGCTTGTGTGTTTCTGCCTCTCTTTCTGTGTCTCCCATGAATAAATACATAAAAGCTTCTAAAAAAATTTTCAATACCTCTTCACGCTGGCTGGTCATGCTTGATCTAGGCAAGCCCTGGAGTCACTTTAAGCAAGCATACTTTCACTCAATGGTTTCAGCCATGCAGGATGTGGTATGTAGCTCACAGAATGCCCTGGGTCCCCACTAAGAGAACCTTTTGCACAGGCTCCACCTCTGTCTAAAATCTCCCTACACTACCCTCATCCTCTGTCAAGCTTCTTTACCTAGGGAGCACAGGTTTGTCTTTCAGGTTTTGAGTCATATATCCAGTTCTAATTGAAGTATTTTTTGAAACCCCTAAGCTGGGTCAGATTTCGTTGTCCTTAATGCAGGTTGTCCTTGTGTTCTCATGTAGGTGAGATTGTGTTCTCATGCATTATAGCTTCTGTACATGGCACAGATATGGCATGCAGAGGTCCTTAAATGTATTATTATGTATTATTTGCCTAATAAATGCATGAAGTCTATAGTTTCAACTAAGGTTGCCTTATTTCACCTTCACATATATTATTGCACATATATTACTGCAAACGCTTAGTAATTAGCTTCCCTTTGCCCAGGTTTCTCTTTCTTTCTCTGTCTCACCCCACAGTGCCAGCAGAATGCACTCTCAAATGTACAATCTGATGATGTTAGTAATGGTTAGTAATATATAGTATAGTATATATACCACACAATGGGTATGGCTTTCCATTACCTACTGAGAGTATCCTCACATCTCTTGATTTTATTCATGGCCCTTTCCCCCTGATTCCCCACCTTTCTCCTCCATGAACCCAAACTGAGTTGGTCACTGTTGCTGAGATTTGATGCTATAGCTTTCAAGCTTACCTTTCCCTCTGTTGCTTTAGTTGCTTTTCTTCCCAGCTCTGCATGCCCCAGGCTTACCCACAGGCTAAGCCCCCAAACAGGCGCTACTAGTAATATGTTTTCATCCTCTCCAGCCTGTAAATGTTCACTTCTCTCTCCATCCACTCACACAGGGTAGCAGGATTAGAATAGTAACCTGCACACATCCCATTCATGCACATCTTCCAGCCAGTGAATACATGTTCTCTGAGCTTCCAGAGCTTCTATTGTATAGCAGGCACTATGGATACAAGGACGGATAAACATAATCCCTGCCCTCAAGAAGTTTGCACTCTAGCAAGCAATGGATAGGTAAGTAGTAACTGAAAGTAGTCTTCCAACTTCTACGATCAGGCCAAATTGTCCACAAACTCTAGAAGAAATGACTCATACATATCTTTGAAATCCCTTTCATTTCCATGCATCTTGGTGAAGAAGTGTTGTCCAAACAATAACCAAGCCCTCAGGGGCTTGTGGAAGAAAATAGGATTCTCTCAGTGTCGAAATGCAACAAGATGAAGCAAAGATCATAGCACTTGATAAAATCCTGCATATAAAAGGTATTTCTGCATCAGGAATGGAGCCACACCCAGTCCCTGCAGGCCCATCCCATGTCTGTCATTAATTGCCAAATGACTACACTCTTTAATAGGATAATGAGCAGCAAAGCTGATTGCCAGTATAACACACGACAGCAAAACCCATCCTGAGAGCCACATCGAGAATACCACCTCAATGCAGTTATGTCTTAATCAAATACTTCTTTATTGACTATTTATGGTTTAAAAAAACAATATTTGCTTAACACCTGAGGAGAGGTGTTAGCCATGGCAGCTTTCTTATGCCTCTGTCCAACTCAATCATCATGGTTCCAGATCCTGCTAGAATTATTTTTAGAGAAATAACCCAAAAATACAATCGACAAATTTGATCATATATATGCATTTAAAAACATTCAATAATTTTTAACAAGGCAAATATGAGAAACATTGAGGTAAATATGAGAGTTTAGGCAGTATCCTCATTTCTTGTGTTTTTTAAATATGTGCTTCCCTGACTTTGATTCTCCTGTGTCATCTAACTAGACCACTCTCCCTACACCATTTCCTAGGGAGGCACATGGAATCCTCAGCTTGTGGTTCCACCATGATCATACCACTCTTCTCAAGTTCATTATAGCCTGTACTGCACTGTCTTGTGAACTCAAAACAGGCAATGGTCGGGTCCCCTCTGCTTTATGTCTCTGCAACATGCTGCAGGTGTGTGGCTAATGAAGGAAGAGTTAATTCCAATTGGTTAGAAAGCTAATAACTAAGTGGTAAAAGGAGAGAAGATATTGCTAATATTCCCCACAGTAGACTACACAATTGTATGGTAAACATTGAAAACACAATATTTAAAGTTATTAATAAAATTATGATGAAAAAACTTATTACTACTTAATAAATATGGTCTTAAAAATGATAATGCTAAATTCTGTAGAACTCATGGTAAAACTGGGGTGAGTCATCGCTGCATTAGCACAATGAGGTGGATAGTTTTATTTATGCTAGGAAAGCACTTGGAAATGAATTAGTAAATCATGGCTTATCAGTCCAATAGAACATTCCACAACAATTAAGAATGATAGTTAAGAAGACTCTTCTGACATGAAATTGTTTGTAAAACTGTATATTTCATAATATACAAGAGTTGCAAAGAAGACAAACGGTTTTTGGATATTTCACTATGGATGAATTTTTAATGTTTTATGTTTATTAATATGTTGTACCACTTTAAGATCATAAAAATTGATCATCTCTTTTAGGGCTTTGTTCTAAAGTTCCATATTAAAATACAGCATGATCTCTAGCAATTTCATTTTTGCACGGTACTGTGACTCAACACATTTTTTTTTAATTTTGAAAATATCCCTCTCACCTCCTCACATAAATACTGTAGGTATGTGGTTATGAATCTGTGTGACTGTGACTAGTTTATTGTATTTACGTAAAGAAGAAAAAGTTACAGGTGGATTCCAATAAAGATGGGAGATTGAAGATATACATATATTTTCTCTCCTTCTCAAAATCCAATTAAGGTGACAATAAAGGGTTTCTTTAAAAGGCATAAATAAGAAACAGAATGAAAGATGGTGCAACATTCACAAATTTTTGGAAGCTGGAAAAAAACAGGTGCATAAATAGTAATTGGCTTGATAATACTGAGAAAAGTGAAACAAGCTGGGAATAGAGAAAGTTGAGAAGTAACCCAATTTAAACCACAGAACCCCCATATGAATCAGGATTAGACAAACATTAGGCAAAGGTGAAGATAATACTTTCAAGAAGCAGGGCCACTGTTAAATGTGTGCTTGAGAAACAGAAGGATTTTCAGGTTGTTTCCCCCACCCTGCTGGGCAACTTTCTCTTCCTCCATACCAGCACAAGACTGGACTTTTATTCTTTATAGAATATAAATCAAAGGTTCTACTTGGCAAAATAAAAAAAAAATAACATAAAATAAATTTGTATTTGCCATCAAGTGGTGCCTGGGGGTGACAGACTGAAAGGTGAGTTGGAGCCAGAAGGCAGGGAAACCAGTTATCCAACTTCTGAAAACTGGGTGGCAGGTCCTTTGGATAAGGAAGCACTGGGGGAGATATTTTCAGGGAATAGTAATCACAGGCCCTAGTAAGTGATTGGTTGCAGGGGAGGGGCAGAAAGGAATAAGTCCAGGACAATTCCCAGAGCCCTGGATGATGTCTACATGGTCTCTCCCTTTCTCTCTTTCCTTCCCCATCATTATTTTAGTTGTCTTAATATTTTTATGATAAACCCTAGTAGCACAAAACTTTGGCAAGGAAGTAGAAAAAGGCTGCTTCAGCAATCATTTCCCCATCCTTCCTCTACTCCAAGCTCCATAGCAAGAGTGGGTTTTGAGGAAACTACGGAGAGAGTAGACTACCATTTTGGGTGAGGTGCTTTTAAACTAGGTAGTAGTAACTTAGGATTTCATTTATTGAACATGTAAATGCAAAATGATTGCTTTTTCTGTCCAAAGTAGCCATTCCTACTACATGCTATCTGGAGCAATGATTCCATTTGTCTTTGCTGTTCAAGTCATTTGTAGAATAACAACTCACCCCACCATCAAGCCTGTCCCCAGTACACTTCTCCATCCTGGTTGATAATTCTTCTTGGATAATATCACTGGAGATCAGCACACAGGGAAAGAGAAAGATCAAGTGAATTCTTGTTTTGCCTGATCTGGGCAACACTTCTTTTAAGTGGCATTTACTGGTACTTGACAGTAGAATGAAGCACATTTTAATGTCACATAACCTTTTAAAAACACCATTGTCTATGTTTTTATGTCTCTCCTGTAATCATAGAAGAAATCAAGAAATGAAGAGATGGGCCTTACAATGGCTGACTATGGCACCTGGACCCAGTCTATCCATTACCAAGATAACATGACTTACTACTGTGGCCAGTTCCAGAAAGCCACATGCAATTAGGCCAAGGGAAAAAAAGGACAGGAAAAGAAAAGAAAGAAAAAAGGAAGCAAAACCCCTTTTCATTATGGCCAGGGAACAACTGCAGAATGTCTGCATGGCTAATGCTGCTGCATCTTTTTTTAGGAGAACAGCTGGTAGCTCTATGGCTTTCTTTCTTTAAAACAAAAAAAGTGCCTCTTGCTCTAAAGTTTTAGCAGGAAGCTGCTGCTTCATCGAGTCATGTCACATATTTTATGGTGCTAAACTTTGCCGTAGGAGTTGAGAAACAAAAATGAAAGAAAATTGATGCACTATATGAATTGGTGGCAGTGAACAGAAAGTAATGGGTGGGCATAAAACTCAGCATCTACTGAGAGTGAAGGGTGCACAGTCCCCGTTGACATTCGGAACTTGAACATTAGAACCATTTCAGATGCCTGGAGGAACAATAACGCTCTGCACAGGGTTTATCGGTGGTGGTATGATGTGATCATGGGTTTCTGGTGCAATTTCAGGGGAATGGAGTGTGGAAGAGAATGAACTCAGATGAAAAGGCTTTGACTCTGAAAGATCAGAAATGATATGACACATTCCTTAGAAATGAGAAACAAAAAGTCAGCTATGAGACTTTCCACATGGTCACAGGCATGAATGCAACAACATGCACCTGCCTTTAACACTTAAAAAGAGAAATAGCTCTGTTCTATGGTTTTTAAGGGGGGACAGTACACTTGTGTAATTAGCTATAAAGTATTAATATAATTTATAAATAATGCTTAAAAATAATTGAGAAAGAACACCCTAATGATACATAAAGAAATGACAGAAATATTGACCATTATACAAGAAGAAATCCATCTAGTGAATAAACATTTAGAAGGTTTAACCTGAGTAATAAAAGAGTGCTAAGTAGAACAACCACGAGGTATCATTTTGTATCTTTTATTTTGATAGAAAATGATAACACGAAAGGTGTATTGGAATGGACCTGCTTTTATATTGCTGATGGCAGTAAATTTTTATAAATCTCTTTTTGGAAGGAGTTTGTCAAGAGCTATAAATACATTCCCATGTGGCAATCAACACGGGGATCTTTCCTGGGTTTGATAATCCAAAATACAGGAGAAGGTGCATGAACGGAAATTGCTAATTTATGTCTGTGTGTGTTTTTAAAGTAGGAGGCAGCCTTAATACCCAACACAGAACAAGTTAAATAAATGGTGACATATCCATTGCCTAGATGAATTACTGGACATTCTAATGATGACAACTTTGTAGCAACATGAAAAGTATTTATAATATCCAATTAGGTGGAAAATAAATAAGAAGAATATTTAATGGGGACTATACCATGATTACAGACATGAAAAAGTAAGAGCTAACATTTATATAGTATTCTTTATTGCCAGCCACTTTATTAAGCACTTTGCTCTGGCTAAACTATTGAATCTTCATAACAGCCCCATGAGGTTAGCATCCCATATTTGGACAAGCAAACTCTGACTTGGAGGGATTAACTTACTTGCCTAAGGTGACAGAGGGAGTAAGTAGATTTAGGTATTCTAGTCTTAGATCTGGGGGTTCTTAACTGATATTCCCTATCACCCTTTTTGTGAGAAAAGAAGAAAGAATCGGACAAGAACACGAAGAAATTAAAATAAGTATATTCGACTGTTGGGATTGTCACCCAAATTTCTTAGATATTAGATTTTTATTCTAGCAACATAAATCACTCTTTAAAACTCATATTTCTGATGAAAAGAAGATGGGATAAAATGACTCTTCTATATGGATGTAATGAAGGGAAATGGCACCTTGGTCTCATTCATTCTTCCCCAAGTACTGGGGGACAAGAAGCTCTAGCTATCAGCCTCGACCGTATATTAAAGCGGAGAAGGATATGCCAGCTAATTACCTACCGCAGGGATCTCAATCTCAACACTATGACATTTTTAATTGGAAATTTCTTTGTTGTGGGGGTGTCCTGTCCTGTGATTTGTAGGATGCCTAGCAGCATGACAGCCTCTATCCATTAAATATCAGTAACTTACTCCCTCCAATTTGTGACGACCAAAAATGTCTCCAGACATTGTCGAATGTGTCCTTAGGGGCAAAACTGTCCTTGATTGAGAAGCTCTGTCCTAGGTGTTCATTTCCTTTCATTTGGTCTCCAACAGGGCCTTGTGATATTAATATGGTTTTCCAGAGTGGTTTTCCTACTGAAAAGAGGACATCCAACCAGCTAACACAGGAATCATCCTTAGGACAAGGATAGTTTTATTTCTCAAAGAATGTTGACCACCGACATTTACATGGATCAGATAGCCTGTTGGAAATTTCTCATGTTCAAGTTCATTCTCCAGGGACAACACGGGACACTATGTCACACCTAGAACCTGACATCTAGTGGACCGTATTTTCACATCTACTAGTAGAATCTTGTCTCTTTGAACCTCAATTTTAACATCTTGAAACGGGGATACTAATAATAGCTACTTTGAAGAATTGTAGAATTACAAAACGTGCAAGATCATTAAGAAAATTTAGGATAACCTCAATGAGTTTACAATGTGTGCAGTGGGAGGGATACAGAGACTTACAAACATAAAGGCAGTTCTGAGTGAGAGGGTCTGAGGATTTCCCTGCTCCAGATTAGCTTTTCCCAGTAGATGTTTCCTTAGCTAGCTCCTAGTACCTTTCTCATCACGGTTTAAGAGATTTTTCATCAAGACTCTAGGTTACACAGGCAAGGACTAGGTCATGGCAATAGATCTCTCTAGAATCTGGAACAATGTCTGGCTTACATTAGGCATTCAAAAGCAATTTTTAGAATAACCAAGTGAATAAATAAATAACTGTTGAATGTACAGGGCATCATGAAAAGGAAAGAGAGGAGAGAGTAATTACTTCTGCCTAAATCAGGGGCAGAAATGCAAGCAAGAAAATTTGGCTATGTTTGTGTTGGGTCTTGAAAAATGGGCAGGATTTCTCTAGGCAGAACCAATTATGAAAGATATTCCAGGCAACAAATAGTACATGCAATGGCCTGGCTGTGAAAAATCTGTGTCCTATGTTAAATGGTTTGGAATTCAACTGAAAACCACAGAGGAGCTCATTGAGAGGTTTAAATGTAGAACTGTCACTCTCAAATTCATAAATGTTACCATGTGGCCTCTGATGATTTTTTTATAAAAAATTTTAAATATAGAAAAGATCAAGCATATATAAGAGTAGGAGGAATAATATAATGAACCCCCATGTATCCATCACTTAATTTCAAAATATATCAGCTCATAGCAATCTTTACCTCATTTATATCCCCACCGACCTTCCCTGCCCTGACTAATTTTGAAGCAAGTTTCAGACAATTTATTTCATGAGTAAATATCTCAGTTCTATCTCTAGGAGTAAAGAACTATGACGTTAGCAAAACTGCAATATCATTATCCAACTCCTCTCCCTTCCTCTCCCTCTCCTTCTCTTTCTCTCTCCACCATTCCTTATCCTATTTCTTCCATTTCTGCCTCTTTCTCCAATTTATTTGTTGAAGAAACCAAATCCTTTGTCCTATAGAATTTTCCACATTCTAGATTTTGTTCATTCTATCTCCACGATGCCATGAATCATGTTACTCTGTTTCCTCCATTTTCTCTAAGTTGAAAGATCCTCAGGTTTGATTAGATTCAGGTTTGCTGGTTTTTTGTTTTGTTTTGTTTTGTTTTGTTTTGTTTGTTTGTTTTCAAGACAACTTCATAGGTAGTGTGCAATCCATTGGGAGGTTCTTAATGTCTGGTTGTCTTTCTGTGATATTAACAACCATTGATGGTCATTTTGTGGATGTATTATTTCACTAGGGGTAAAAATTTCTTGTGCTGCATCATTCCATATTTATTTATTAATGGAAATATTCTACAAAGACAAATTGTTCCTTATAGACTACTTCATTGCCCTGAGATACAGTTTATATTGGAAAGGCTTTATTCCTTTCCTTATTTACCAGTACTCAGAATAAATCAATTGGTTCCCTAACACCATCCAAAAATAACCAAAGAGCTGTGTGTCTTAAATATTATGGCCTCATGGATGATTTTAAGTGTATTTGATGTATTTCATTCCATTGCAATTATTATCCTTATTATCTTACCGCTTTTGACCAGTGGACTCAGTTTGACTCCTGAGTTCCTTTGCCATGGCAAGTTGACTAGAAGTCTTTGAGAACTCCCTTGTTTTGTGGTATGATAAGATGATTCAGACTTCATCTTGTACCAAGACCCTTTCTTGTTTATTTTAATGGAGAATAGTACTTAGAGACTACACTCTGTATACCTGAAGTCCTCATTGCTGTTGAGCTGACCATTGTTTCTACTTCTTGAAAATAACAGAACTAAGATTTTCATTGCCTTATAGGTGAAAAACACCATGGATTTTAATTTAAGACTACAAAGTCTTGGATTTTTTAAAAAGATTTTATTTATTTGAGAAAAAGAGTGAGTGAGAGTGAGAGCATGAGTAGGGGGAGACATAGAGGGAGAGAGAGAAGCAGGACCCTTGGATCATGAGCCAAAGGCGAGTCCTTAACTGACTGAGCCACCCAGGCCACCCCAAAGTTTTTACTTAATGTCTTCAATAGTGTATCTTTATCTCCTTACTCTTATGTTGAAACTCCTAGTTACCAGTATCATTATACACTTAATTTTCCCACTACATTCAACAGTCTCATAATAACGATACCAACATTACCACAAAATAAGGTTACCAAAAAGAATAGAAGATTTTTGGAGTTAACTTTCTATATCTTATTAGAGATGTACAGTTAAATCACTGTGTTTTAAAGCTATTGAAGTGACTCCTGTTTGTTCTAATGTCAATAACTTAATACACTATTAGATTAATTTGTTTTACTTTTCATATCAATTTTAGAAAGTACTTTCTATGAGTTAATTTTGTCTTATAATTATTAGGATAGTGATATATTTTGAGTCAAGTCTATACAGCAAGGCATATTCAATCCAGAAATTCAGATTTATCATTTTCTCTTCTCACCTTTTTTCTCCCCTTTTGTAGGTTTTTCAAAAAAAAATCAATTTTTATATTGTATATCTGTATTTCTTTCTTTTCTTATATAATATGGACCCTTTTGCCACTATTCTTTTTCACTTGAAAGTACATTTTATATGTCATATATTTCTAATACTGGCATTACACCTGCATTATCTGTATATATGTTAGTGTTCAAAGTCCAATCTTCATGGCAATTTCTCCCCATCCTTTGCTATTTTAAATAGTGCTGCAAGAATTGGTCTTTTGCCTATTTCTTTTATATTTCTGTCTGTGTATCTTTGAGATAGATACTCAGGAGTGGAGTTGCTGGGTCAGAGTTAAATAGCTAAGTAATTCTGCTAGAAATTGTAAAGTTCTCCTCCATACCAGTTACACATTGTTGCATTTCCTCCAACAATGCAGGAGAATGCCTATTTCTCCATAGAGTTGCCAATAGACAATATTATCACTTTGATCTCTGCCACCCTGATAGGTGAGAAAAAGTACCTCGTTATAGTTTAAATTTGCATTTCTGTGATCAAGGTTACACATTTTTTCACATATTTATGGGACTTTGCATTTCTTTTTCTTTTTTTTTATTATGAACTGTCTGATTATATTTCTTGCCCATATTACTACAGGATTGTTAATTTTATTCTCTATTTTTAGAAGATTGTTTCTCAATAAGAGGTATTAAAACTGCTTTGTGATTTCAGGTGCAATTTTTTTTTCTAATTTGTCATTTGATTTGTGGCTATCTTTTAAAACAGAAATCTATACATGTGTTTGCAATTTCTAAGCCAGGTTTACATTATAGATTTCATATTGATGTGGTGTTGAAAGGCTACAAAGTAATCTTCTTAAATCCTTGAAAAATAAATATTCCCCATAGAGGTTATGGTATCACATAGAGCCAGATAAATTATTTAAAACATTATTTGAGTTTTCTACCAGTTGTATTTCTAAGGTATTTCTAAGGCAGAAAGCATAGAAGAAGCAGAATTTTGTGATTCCTCAACCACAATTTTGTATGGATACCATAAAAAATATAGTGATTTACAATCTATATGTTATTTTCATGTCTTTTAAATCATTAACATTTAAAACACCTGGAAACTGACTTTTTGTAATTAACCTTTTAAAAATGAATAGTCTATTTACGCATGTGTTCCAAAGGTCTTGGCACATCACAATACTTCAAAAATGTTTAAAGATAGAACATAAACTGGAAAAAATAAAGAGGAAAAGAAGAAGGAATAAATAAATGGAGAGTGAACAAGAACTAGAGTCAGTCCCATTTTCTCAAGTAACATGACATTTTCCACCAAGATTCTATAGGAAAGAGGAACTCCCTGAATCCTTTCCCTAAGAATACAGCATCAAACAAAGTCTATAGTGAAGATATCCCTAATAAAGACACTATATCAAAGTAAATATTTATGCTGGCAGTGTCTAGAAGTGCAGTACACAGGGAGGAATCACTGATTTTTAAATTGGAGTGGGTATGGATTTGAGATTGGACACAGCCATCTGTTCTTGAGAAAGTTTGTCTCCCTTTGTCTGTCAAGGACTCTGGCGGTGGATTAATTACAAGAAGGACCTTGCCGAGCCTGGGAAGGTGAAAGGGAGGACAACCAATGATTCATCGAAGCTTTGCTCATGTGAGTTATAGAAGAATATTATGCAGGTTGAACAGTTAAAAGTGGACAGAAAGAGGTGAATTTTAAAGAGCATTAAATCTGAAAGGGGCATACTTACAAAATCCGTGTAAAGTAGAAATCTACATTAGTAAGACATATATATAAATATACATTTAATATATTAATAAATACATAGATACAGAGAATTCTTTAAAAATCTAGCAGAAAGTAATAATATTAGAGCTCAGAAGATAGAGAAAGGAATAAATAATATCTGTTGGGTAATACCATAAACAAAATATTTTGCATTCTTGATTTTATTTGAGTCCTTCCAAAGATCCGATGAGGGTTAGCCCATTTTATAGCTGAAGAAACAATGGCTCCATACAGTTAAATAATTTTCCAAAATTTACTCACAAGAAGTTAGGAAGCTAGAACCTAAAGCTGAATCTTCGGCTTTTCATTATTTTTTTCCACTATACCTGCTGACTTTAAAATATATTGATGGTTTCCCACACTACTGCAATGGATTTGTGACTCAAATCCATTAGTTCTCAACAAAGAGCCACAAGACACTAAGAATCCAGACCAAGTTCTATTTTTCATTAAGTGGAGTTATGAGAATAAACAAGAAATATTGCTAGCCTAAAATACAATGCACTCTTCTGCTCAGGAATGAGTTAGAAATCCAAGGAAAAACCAAACCGAGCCACAACTAATAACTAGATATTTTTTTGGCCAAAGCAACGATACAAGGATTACTTAGTATTGATGCTCTTATTCACGGCATTGAGGCAGAGCCTGAAGAAGTCTTGGATCTTTTATCGGAATAGTACATAATTATCCTGTAAGAGACAGATCTCTTTTGTTTGTAAGAAAAACTCCTTGGGTTACCTTATCATGACTCTATAAAAAATCTTGGAAGTATGATCCTAATATAATTGTGAACTGAAGATGTAATTTGAAGATGCTCCATTATGTTGTAAAGTTTCTGTCTACAGTACTCAAAGTATTTTGTGAACAGTAACTAAGTTATTCAACAATTCACAGAAATCCTGTCTCCATCTATTCCCCAACAAATTACCCTATCCAATATTTTAAAAATCTTTGGATATGGATTATACTAATAAAAACATTTTGAACAGAAAAACTGAGTACTCCCTATAAATTTTTAGATCTTTTCAAAGACTAGATCTGAGGCACAATTTTTTAGGGGATAAAAATGCATTATAAATCTAATTCTGGACTGCAAGATTTTTACTTGACCTCTTCAGTCTTGTGTCTTCATGTTTTTTTTTCCTTTCACACTGAAAATCTGACTTGCTGACTAACATTATTACTCATTTATTTCTCCATAATACTTAACAGTCTGCATGAGAATCTCAACTCTATATTATTTTTTTAAACAGAGTGGCACAGATATGATCCTCAAAATTAAGAGAATCATTCTCAGATGTTTGAGGTTAGTGTTTGGAGTTTGGATTCAGGACATCCATGTGGGGTTCCAGGCTCTCTACCACTTGCTCACTGGCTGAAGTCATTTAACCTCTGAACATCAGTGTCGTTACTTTCAGAGTCATACTAACACGCATTTATGTCTATTAAATGACTTTTTGAAGTAAAAGCAGTTAGAGTAGATGCTAAGTTAGTATGGATGCTGTTGGTGAAAAGATGCACTTGTCTATATTTTTTAAAAAATAAGTGACTTAACCCTAAGCTTACACAGGTAACTTGGTTCAAAACATCATGAGGGTGGACATTCTTTTTTTGCTCACCCAGAAATCACAGTGCCTAGCACGTTCCCCGGCATAGCACAGGATCTCAAAGTCATAGTTTTTGAGTAAGGAGGGATGTTAATTAATCAATCAACAAGTCAGCCAATCATCAGGTATTTGCTGAGTGCATTTAATGCACGTGTGTGTGGAGCTGAAGAGAAATATGTAGCTGCTTTATTATTCTATTGAAAGCTCTATGAAAACAGTTAACAGTCCAACTGGCTCAGTTCTATCACTATAGTTCTGTAGTATTGAAAGCAGTTTCTGTTCAATAAACATGGGTAGCGAGTGAGTAATCCTATCAAGGGTATGTGACAGCAGTAGAGAGAATGGACCTTAAAACTTTTAGAACCACTTATCTCCATCTGTGGGCTTCTCAATCTTGGAGATGCAGAGGTGACCAAGCTTTCAGTGAAGGGCTTCATAGATGAGGTGAGAACCAGCTACAGGAGAACAGGTGTAGACTTTTAGGAAGTGGAAAAAACTCAGGATGACTTCCTCTGAGGGGGATAAGCAGGAGCAAACACAGAGAAGTGGGTGCAAGTAGGGTGTGGATAGAAAGAGATGTACAGCCGTAGGACCACTCCACAGCATCTCTTGGAGGGGGCTTCACCACTGCTGAAGAGCTCACTGTGTTCTGGCATGGACTGATAGATGGGTCAGCCTTTTAGATTCTCTCAATCTCAGTAGTTCTGTGATGTCCTAGTTGTAGCACTTATCACAGAGAGTCCTGGATATGACAGTGTCTCTAAGATTTTTGAAACATGAAAATTGCCATTTCAAACATTTAAATTGTTTTCTGCCTCTCAGACTTAACTTTGCCTTTATCGTTGTAGCGGATTGTCTCTTTTTCTGTGGAAGTCACTTTGACAGGGATCTCTTAGATATCACAACATGAAATAAAATCCCACCCACAGACCCTAGAGGGAATGGAAACATTGACCTACATGAATGCAGGTGATTTAGGTAGAGAGTAAATTTTACAAAGCTGGGTAGCTGATCATTCTACAGCTTGGGGGGAAGAAATATATTTTCATTACATGTATCAGTTTACTTTAGAGTTATGTCTTTAGACAATCTATTGCGGAGATGTAAAATTTTGCTATGAGGATGTGCAGGCACATACTACCTCTAATCATTGATCCAGAGGCAGTAAAACTCAACTGGACTGGCTTTGATGTGACTCAACAAAGATTTAATTAAATTAATTAATTAAATTCATTGAGATGCAAAATGTGATATTATTTAATAGCAAATAAAGCACTGAGGGGGCATAATTCTTTTCTAATGTATTTTAGTTGTAGGGAAGGATTGAGTTTCCCTGAAAGAACTGGACGTTGCCATTGACCATCTTCCTGGAAGGAGGCTGGAGGTATGAACAGAACCATAGAGTGGGGTTGTTGCTAGAATGAAGGAAAATCATTTTCATCTCTCTGGTCTTCATGGCATCTGGGGCCTGGAGCCCTGAAAAGCAGACATGCTCAGGATGGTGCTTATGGAGGAGGCCAGCCATCCCACCGTCCAGCTCCACGTGGTAGCCCTAAGCAAGGCAAGGCGCAGTCCTGCCAGGACGACCACCATTGGTTATCAGTGCGTACTGTGGTGAACAGCATGCCCTCCGAAGTCAGATGGCTTCAGTTAAATTTTGCCTTGATTCTTTGCTAGTTGGAAAAATTACTTTGCCTCTGTGCTTCTGTTTTTTTTTTTTTTGCTTTTTTTTTTGTTTTTTTTTTTCAGTTAAGAATAGTATAGCATCTGTCTATTCAATGATGGGCTACTGAGGTAATAGATATAAGTCTTCCTTACTGTGCTCTGTTTTTTTTCTCTTTAGAACTTATCATAATCTGTAGGTTTTTATGCTTATTATTGTTTTTATTGACTCTTCCTCCCTTTGGGAATGTAAACTACGCAAGTACAGGAATTATTGACTAATCATTGGTATAACATTTTTTGTATCATTCATAGTGTAGTATCTGGCCCACGGTAGAGGCTTAATACATGTTTCTTTTTTTAAAGATTTTATTTATTTATTCATGATAGACATAGAGAGAGAGAGAGTGAGAGGCAGAGACACAGGCAGAGGGGGAAGCAGGCTCCATGCAGGGAGCCCGATGTGGGACTCGATCCCGGGTCTCCAGGATCACACCCTGGGCCAAAGGCAGGCGCTGAACCGCTGAGCTACCCAGGGATCCCATTAATAAATGTTTCTTGACTGAGTGAAGAGCTTAGAAAGATGCTCAGTTGGGATGCCTGGGTGGCTCAGCGGTTGAAGATCTGCCCTCAGCTCAGGGCATGATCCCAAGATCCGGGATCAAGTCCCGCCATGGAGCTCTCTGCATGGAGCCTGCTTCTCCCCCTGCCTGTATCTCCGCCTCTCTCTCTGTGTCTCTCATGAATAAATAAATAATTTTTTTTTAAAGAGAAGGATGCTCAATCAATGTAAATGGTTATTATCATTGCTCTTTCTTCTCTTCTCTCACCCACAGTGTCCATTAAAGTCTTATACATTTGAGCCTGGTTTCTGGTATGTGGTGGATAATACAGAGCAACCTTTCTCATGGTTGAGACACAGTGTCCCTGCTACCTCCACTGTGGTTCTCTCCTGCCTATACCATGGGAGAAACATCAGCAATCACAGCAACCCCACATAGAATTGCTGGTTTTTAAGCCAGCAAAGTCTGGATATTTGCGTTATATAAGGTAAGAGGGAGTAAAGAAGGCTAATGCCACTTACACTTTTTTTTTTTTTTTTTTTTAAACCACGGATGTAGGTCTTATCCTAATAGTGTTACAAGGGGGTCAGGTCTACAGTGATTTACTGTCCCTTTGTGGCAGACATTTTGTTTTGCCCTTGAGATAACAAAATAATAAAAGAATGATAATATTAATAAAAAAAAGTGTGGCTAATATTTCTTGAGTACCCTTCTAAGCCTTTCACATGCATTATTACATTTAGTCCCAACAAGGTGGAGTTAGGTCATGATGTAGTCTTTTTAGATGAGGAAGCTGAGGCCCAGGAAGGTACCTGTATGTACCCGATGTGACCGAGTGAGGAGGCCACCAAGAGGAAGCATACCACATGTGTATGTGGCTCAAAAACAACACTATTCTACTGACTTTAAATCTGCACATGGTTCCAACTTATGGTGGACTTATGGGGGTGATTTATTGGGAGTGAGGGAAAGCATGTGAATCAGTGTTCATGGAACAGTGCTTTAGGATGGAGGATACAGCACCCTGACTGGAGGAAAATAAACATGCATTATAGGAAAATAAGAGTTTTTCTAGAAGTAGTGACATCTCCTAGATAGCATGAGGGAAGCAACGGTATTTCACAGGGCAAGAGCATTCCCACGGGGGGAGCAAGGGAGGTCCTTGGACCAAGATGAGAAAGACAGTGCTGCTTCCAGGGGATCCTGATTTAGACATCTGGCCTGTATTTATATCTTGCTTGCTTAAACTTTGGTGTGCCCAGAAATCACCTTTGAAGCTATTGAGAAACGCAGTTTACTCGGGCTTACTGGATCCAGGACAGAGCTCAGGAGTCAGCATTTTGGCAAATACTCTGAGCACTTCTGGCGATAATCCTGTGGATCAAATTTTGGGAAATGTGGATATTTATGTCTCTTAAGAAATGATAAAATGAAGAATGTGGTCACATACCTGTTTTATAAAACCCTTCTCATGGGGCTTGAAGGATGGCCAAGAAGAGAAGAGCTGGGGCAGAGTCAGCTTAGAAGGCTGATCCTAGTAACCCAGGTGCAACTGGGCAGGTGGAATTTGCCACAGAAGTAGGCTAGAGCTATGGCAGCTTCCGTTGTTGGGTCATTCAGTAGAGTCATGATCCACTGACTGGGCAAGAGCAGCATGACAGTCAGTGCCTGCTGGAGGAAATCTCCATGTCAACAAAAGGCATGAAATATACCCAGGAACAAAATGAGGCTGACATGCAAGCATGGTATGATTCAGTTAGAATATGTGGGAAGTAGGAATGTTCATGTTTCATGACATTTTAGCTTTTAAGTAACATGTCGGGGTATTTCACAGTCATGGGTATCCTCGATTAACTCAGCAGTAGGCAAGGCCAAAGTGGTGGCATCCCATCATCCTTTCAAGGGATGAAGTCAGTTGTATTCACTTATTCAACATTTATCGGGAACCTACCCTCCACCCCTGACTTCTCAAGTCTAAAATAAAACTGATCTGCTCTCACCTGTTTTATTTCTTAGGCTTCACAGAAAGATTTTTTTGGGGAAAATATTCCTTAGATTTTTTTTTTTTTAAGTTTGTATACATCATTTGGAGATGTGGAGTGTCATGATGAAGACTGAATTTATAAACAGAAGATCAATCTGGGTATATGTACAGGCTGAAATAAAGAGGAAAGTCAGCTTAAAAGTTGTTTAAATAGTCCAGGCAAGAGAAAATAAAACCAAGTGCTGGGGTAATAGCAATGATTATGGTGTAGGAGGGTTGGGATATGCATGGATCTAGAGCTAAGGCACAAGTAGGCTCTGGGTGACTTGGAAGCTGAGTGGGAAGAACAAAGGAGGAGGGAGGACAAGAAGGCTCTGATGTAAGCAGAGCAAGCAGGGCTCCAGGGATGGGAGGAAGAGCTTAGGCCTGGCTGTAATCAGGTTCTGTCTCAACATACACTCGACATCTCTCTGTATAGAGGAGTCAACTTTCCCCCTGGGAAGGACTCTGCAGTTATTTTACACCCAGCACGGCAATTCTAATGAAGTAAGACCTTGATAAATCTGTACTGATTTAATTTGACTATCCCATGACATCATCTCAAGCTCAGGTTTTAGACAAGGTGGAGACAGAGGTGCCTTTGCTTTTGATTTGAAATAGATGGAGGGAATGAAACAAACTTCCAGACAGCTCTTGGGGCATGGATTTATAAGGCAGTGATGCTGCACAGAAAGCAATGGTCTTTGCAACTAGAAGGACCCAGTTTCAAATCTTGCTTTGTCCAGTTTCAGAAAAACCACTTTGGGAAAGTTTCCTTTACTGTTCAGCATCTAGTTTTTCTTTTTTTTTTTTTTTTTTTTTTTTTTTTTTTTTTTTTGGTGAATAAAATAATATATGTCTCCTTAAAATGTTGTGATAATCCATTGTGGTAATTTATGCAATGCTCAGAATACTGTTCGGGTATTCAGTAGGTGCTTTGCAAATATTAGCACTCCTATTTCCCATCAGACCATGTTAAAGAATTATTCCCTCTCATACCCCTGTGTGCAAGGTCATACAGCTCAATCTCCTTAAAGAGTGTTTGTGTATATTGAAGACACTTACGTAAATTAATGCTACCACCCATGATATTCTTCAAAGTGGATGCGAAGATGATAAATCCACTAGGCCAGGCTGTGAATGAGGGTTGCATTCAGCTCAGTGCTGGGAAAAGGTAAAACCTTCAATTAGAGATGAGAGAACCATGGCCCTCCCCACCCCAAGGGCATGACATTTTATTATAGGTGCCATATAGGAGGTCAGAAATCTCAGAGAACTGAGGTCATTTCATAAAGTGCTTTTGTTTCATAAGCATTTAAGATTATTAGTATACTTCAGATATGATTTGTTTCTTCATTTTTGTCTTTTGAAGGAGGATATACATGGGGAACTTGATTTTGAAAACACACACACACACACAAGTCCAGCTTTTTTATTTAAAAATAGTAATTGTGAAGCATTTGAAGGTGAAGTCAAATACTGAGGATTTAATAGCAATGTCATTTGTAATTTGCATAGACTACAAAAGTAATCAATCCTGTATTGTTTTAAGTTCAATGAGTACACAGCAGTTGATGACTTTACCCAGGATAATCCTTTTCAAATGTTACTTTCAATTCAAAATGCCTGCTGAATAATACTGGATTTCCCAAGTATGACAATGCTATGCTGCCCACGGAAGGTGGGTCCTCTGTGGAGGTAAAAGAGATGATTCAGAAGCCAGGAGCACCTGGGATACCACCAGGTGTTCCACATGAATGGTGGAAGAGGCAGGCAGCCGCTGAGAGGCCTGCATTTTGGGTTTCTCCAGGCACAGTCAAGGCTCAGCACCAACCCAGAAGGAGGGCAGGTAGGATGTGAACATGTTCCTCCTGTGGTTTGTTGAAGCTGGCTTGTAAGATTTAATTGTTACACATTCAGAAATTCGGGGGGCTAGTGGTTGAACTGCTGGTAGCTTGAAACAGAACATGGTGGAAGTACTTACACCAGGAAAATAGGCAAACTCTGCAGTAAATGGCCCGGAAAGCCCTGAAACTGAGTTTCAGTGCCTAAGCACATACCCTCAGGACCAGCGATCTTCTCGGGAAGTGTTAGTTTTCGGTGAGATGTCTCAGAATGAGCCAAGGAATCCAGGACCATTTTCTGCACATGCCTCAACTTTCCATTTCTATTGACTCTTGAAAACAGAGGGAAGCAACAGCCCTCCCTCCTCCTGCATCTTACTGAGGGGGAATGAAACCTGCATCATCAGACTCTGCTTCCCTTTGAAGTGCAGCGAGGTTCTGCATGGCCATTCTGATGAGTTATTTCTACATTTTGACAGATTTCCTCAGAATATGATCTACCTCTGAAGAGCAATAACATCCCAGATGGCATCTTCAATGAGGTATCTGAATGGCCGTTAATTCCGAATCAATATGATTACTCAGAGTGTGTTGTGTGTGTTTGCAGAGAGCGTCTGTGGGTGTTCCCAACAGCAAGCTTGCACGATTGAAAGAGCAGAGATTCTGAGATTCTTTGAGGAGGCAGCTGCGGGGTGGGAACATGGTTAGCAGGATGCGAAGGGCAGAATGAGGGATGTGATATCTTGTATTGCATGGTATACATTTAATCCCCAAAAGAATCATTATTTATTCATTCATTCACTTACTCCTTTTCTTTTGTCCAACAAATAGTTTTGAACATTAATGGCACTGTGTCACGTGCTGAGGGAGTAGTGAAAAAGACAGGTGGTCTCTGTCCCTAGGGAGTGGCCAAAAGGGGGAGACAGGTATCCAACTCCTTATTACACTCATAGTTATTTAACTTAACTGTAATAGGTGCTCCGGGGAGAACTATGGGACTCAACAAGAACAGATGATGGAACCCACTTAGGCCTAGTGGATCAGGTCGGACTTCCCGGAAGAAGTGATATTTAGCACTGATTTGAAGGACTAGGAGTTGGCCAGATGAAGAGAGAAGGGTAAAGAGCTTCAGAAGGAGGACTATAGGTCAGGAAGGTTATAGGCATGTTCAGGGAGGGGAGAAAGTCAATGTAGTTGGGGTGCAGTGAGGGAAGAGAAGTGTGATGGGAAGAAGCCAGAGCAAGTGGCTGGGGGTAATCTTGCAAGGCTTGGTAGGTGCTTTCTGGTGGGATGTTTATCCTAAGCTAGGAGTGACATGTTGAGGGTTTTGTTTTTAAAAGACATCTTGGTCTACTGGGGGACACCAGCAAGAAGCAGGAGAGGAATGTGAGAAGATCCTGGATCCGTGAACTCACTCTCACCCATTCATTAACCAATTCCTAAACATTCCTTAATTGCTCTAAAATCTGCCCCTACTCTGCCATCCTAAAACAGTCAGTAAGGAAGAGAGGGGTGCACAGAAGTACAGGCACTGACCAAACAATAGAGGTACGTGGCATTTTTAGAGACAGAACTTGCAATGTTTCCCGACTCCTGATTTCTTTTTCCTCTAAGCTTCATGACACATGCGTACAGATTTTCAGCACCTTCCACAGTGTCCCCAACCTTGTTTGTATGATGTGTTTGGTGGAATTAGTTACGCAATTTTTAATAAAGGGATCTAGATCACTTTTTCCTCATATGCCCTGCCATTGAAAAAATTTCGACTGTGGTTATTCATGTAGAGAAGCAAAGGATATCTCTTTACAGAGGGGACAAGTACATTCTAGCAACCTACACTATGCATGTATTCATTCAACAGTCCTTGTATCAGTGCTATCTTTGGGGATCTAAAGATGAAAAGGCTGTTCCCTGTCCTTGGGGAGCTTACTATCTCTTGGCCCATTTGATATTGATATGAAATGACATTAATGCAATGATAATGGGAAGCATGGGATCTAGGGGAACAGAAAGGAAGACACCAGTAACCAGGGCTTAAGACTCCTTCTGGAAGAACCAATCCCTGTGTTGAAACTTAATTCATGAGTAAGAATTACCATGAAAAAAGTGGTGGCAGATAGGGGGCAGGGACCACTCAGCTACAAGCAAAAGTACAGAGGAATACATCTCTGGTAGCCAGACCTTTATGAAGCACTAGATGAAATACATTTAACTATGCATCTTTATATTGGCTCCTTCCCTTGAGATTATCTGTTTCAGAAGAGTGCAACATTTTCTTCCATGGATATATGAGGCAGAAAAAGAGCAATATGTGGATTCCACAGAACTTGATTTGGTTCCCACTGCCCCCATTAGCCATGTGGCCTTGGACAAAGCACTTTAACCTTTGGCTTCAGTTCCTTCACCCAAGAGGTTGGACAACAGTGTCTGTGAGCGTTCATTTACATGAGATTCTCTAGGGAAGGAACCAACAACAAGAAGACACTCGATGGATGTTGAAATGGACTGAGGTCTTTTGACGATCATGATCCAGTTAGTATTTGTTACTTTTTTTAAAACGATTTATTTATTTATTTATTTATTTGAGAGAGAGAGAAAGAGAGAGAGATAGAGAGAGAGAGAGTGTGTGTGTGTATAAGTGAGGGAGCGAGAAACCCAAGCAGGCTCCACACTGAGCAGAGAGACCCATGCAGGGCCTGACCTCACAATCCTGAGATCACCACCGGAGCCAAAATCAAGAGTCAGACCCTTAATGGACTGTGCCACCCAGGTGCCCCTATCTTACTTTTTAATGTATATTTTCCTTTCATGTTTCTGGCAGGTAAACATAGCCTTACAAGTGACTTAAGCATAACAACCAACCTTGAGAAAATTGCTTTATCTGTAAATGGAGATCTCTGTTTAGGAGCTCTTCTACTTTTGAAACTTTAAGATTGGATTCAAAGACAATCCTCGTTATAAGTACTGAATAATGTACAGAATTGTTGAATCACTATATTGTACAACTGAAATGAATATAAAATCGTAAGTTACCTATTTTGGAATTGAAATAAGAAAAAGTAATGATGATGATGATGATGATAATAATAATAATAATAATAATAATAATAATAATAATAATAAAGGAAATCCTAGTTGATGGAGCTGTATGCTACTTCTTCCAGCAGTGGGCTGGATCCCTGGGGTCAGGAGACTCAAGAGAAGCACTTACTAAGCTATTATTAACTTTTTATTGGGATCTTCAATGTAACATGGGTAATTCTCACTTTTGCCATATATCATTTGAATTTCTATTTTCAATGAAATGAAACTTCAAAAAATTTTCTCTTTCTAAATATTGGATATTGACAGTAATTGCTTGCAGAAAGGTCACTCCTCTAATTGGTTTTACATAATTAATTTGGGAATATGTTTTATAAACTTGAATTCTGACACTTGTACTCAAACCACAGTTTACCTCATTGTATCCTGAAACTATCAATTTTAAGTTATATCATTTTATATGCACCACTAAAAAAGAAGAACTGCTTCCAATTAAACTATGACACAGTAATTTCTTATCACTCTGAGTTGTTTTTAAAAACTCATTGAAAGAGCTCCTTTAGACTTACTTAGACATAAGCTTTTGTCACATATGACTCTTGTGCATTTATGTGAAAATAATTGATTAAGGTATTAATAAAACTCCTTCACATTCAAAGTAAAAATTTTCAGCTTCCCTTTTCAATTCAGAGCTGTTGATATCTGGTCTTTCCCATACCAAGGCCATGAATGATATGGTATTTCTTGAAAGAGTATGGCATTATTGCAATGGGGATCTCCTAAGCTATTGATCCTCATTCTGCAACTTTTAATACATATGGGTAGGCAATGACCAAGTACATCAAGATTTCTGCCTGCCAAAACAGGAGCATTATGATTTTAGAGTTAATATTTGAAAAGAAAAAAGGTAAGCCAAATGTGCCTGAGAATTACTGAAGAACAGTAAAAATATAGTGTAGAATGTACCTGAGACTCATCAACTGGTCTGGAGCTTATTCTAATCAGTAGGAATCTATATAACTGTGCAATGATAAGCCAGGAGTCATATTTTCAACTCCAGGACCAACATTTCCCTTCATGAAGTTAGAAGAGGTCCATCACAACTGTTTTATTGTTTCTGCTAAAATTCCATTCTGAACCCCCAACTCTACAGCATCACTTAATGCTGATCAAATTGCACCTTGGTGACATGCCTAGTGCCACGTGACTCTTCCGAGAAAATAGGAACATTCATTTTGCAATAACGGTAACTGCAAGAGTCCATATGATACAAAGGGAAACTTTTTTCCCCTCTGATTTTATATTTTATCTCATCAATTTTCCCCTTCTATTTCACTTCGAAAATTGCTGCACAAATCTCTGGTGGAACTATGTGTGTGAGAAAGGCTTTTTACTTACTCTCAGCTCCTACCATTTGTACTTCCCATTATGCACCTGACACACCAGGTAAGTGAAATGACCTGCAGAAGGGGGCCTCTGGGAACAGCCTGGGCATCGTGTGGCAGTCCCTGAAACTATAGCAACATTACCCTGTGTCTCCCTGGTGAGTTATCTATTGGTTTCTTAAGAGCAAGCTAACTATATTAGAGCCTACTCATCTATTCTTCTATATACTCAGCAAAAATTTATGGACCAGACTCCATACAGTTTCCCGGGATACAGCGACATAAAGGAAATATTCCTGTCTTCTAGGAGTCCAGAGTCTAGCAATAGAGTATAAAAGATGATGGAAGAAATTCAAGCAGGCTTTAAGTGCCAAGATCAAGGTTAATATGGGGTATTATGAGAGTGGCGAAGGGGGGTGGGGCACTCAGATAAGAACAAGGCGGGAAAGGCAACATGCAATGCAAGAGGACATACTGGGTTCAAAAAACACTACATGAGACCCCTGGGTGGCTCAGAGGTTAAGCATCTGCCTGGAGTCCCAGGATCGAGTCCCACGTCGGGCTCCCTGCATGGAGCCTGCTTCTCCCTCTGCCTGTGCCCCTGCCTCTCTCTGTGTGTCTCTCATGAATAAACAAATACAATCTTAAAACAAAACAAAACAAAACAAAACAAAACAAAAAAACAGCACAGAGTGGTCTGATGCACTCATCTCTCAGATTTCCCTCCAATGGTGGCATCTTATAGACCCACTGTGCATTGTTTAAACCAGGAAATTGATGTTGGCACAACACAATAACCAGTCTGCAGACCTGACTCAAAATTCACCAATTTCTGTATGTACTCATGTATACTGTCTGTATAAATTTGGTGCATTTTAAACCTGAAAATTTTAGTGGAACAATTTGCAAAGCATGTGGGGAAAAGAAAAGTTCAGAATTCAAGCAAAAGTTGCCTTCTTTCTCCAATGTGCTTGTTAGTTTCCTTCTGTGTCCCGAGAGCAGAGGTGACCTCACTCCAAAGAGTGGCACTAAGAGAGGAGACAGACAAATTGAGAGCGATCAATCCTAAGCTGATGTGCAGTCAGGACATGAGCCAGCTGTTGAGCATCGCCAATGGCACCCAACTATATTTATTTCATAATATGTCACTGGTGTCAGCTAACATCGAGTTTTTATTTGAATTTTGATGAAAAAGCTAATGTGGTATAGTGGAAAGTGCTTGGACCTTGGGGTCAGACCCAATAGCATCTTAACCTCCACTGCCATTTACCAGCCCGTAACCATGAGTAAATCACCTTATCTGAGTGGCAGCCTCTTTATCTGTGAAATGGGCATGAAGTACACCTCCCTGGAAAGAGGTAAAGATTTTGGCACAACACCTGGCAATTAGTGGGTGCTCAATGTATGGGGAATATGATTAACATTCTTTGGTGACTTTCATTCACTCTCTATACCTTAATGATATGCCCCGATGTTTGCTTCCTCTCTTCTAAATTATAGAGCTCCTGAGAGTTTGCAAAATGCTTACACGTACACATTTCTTGTTTGTTCCTCTCAACAGTCTTGTAAGACTCCTAAGGATGCCTGAGGTTACACAGGTAGTAAGAGGCAAGGCCAGATCTAATCTCCTGTCTAATGATTTCAAATTCCGTGTTCTTCCTGCTGTACCCAGCCGTCTCCCGGGTGCCAAAGGGGTTGTCAAGATTCTTCTGAGGAAGAGAGATGAAATAGCTCTGGATAATTTAGGGGCAAAGGAAAGAAAGCTTTCAAGTTTATAACATAGCCAAACCTGGAGTGTGAGTTTGTCCCTTCAGGGGAGCACCCAGGAGCATTTGACAATGATACTGAGTTTTGTTTTGGTTTATGTATTTCCTGTGGCATAGAGAGGATATTTTTTGTCCTTTCTCCTCTTCTCTGCCAAGTCATCTGTTTGGTTGCCCATTAACTGAGGATATACAGCATGTTTCTCTTTTCTGCTCTAACCCAGAGTGTGTGAGTGAAAAGCTACCTAGATAATACATCACTCTTTAGTTTCTGTTGAGGACCTGTTGTTTCTGGGGTAATTAGCAAACAGCTTGGCAAACGTTATTGGGTAGAGGACAAATAGGAAACACACATAATTATTTCTCCTAGTTAGAGACCAGAAGCTACATTTGTCCCTTTGGGAAGGGAATATAAAACATCTCCGGTAAACATATCTTGTCAGGTAGCTGTTCTCCACCAGGGAAAATCTCCACAGCTCATGGTACAGAAACTCCAAGAAACACAGCTGCTCCATCATCATTATTAGCCTCCGCCCCATCCTGTCTTCACTCGTAAAAGTGTGGTCTCTCTACTTCATGGAGTCTGTTCAAAATGGAGCCTGATATGGGATGTGCTCTGGTGTGAGGGGATGGTGTGGGTTTTGGGCAATGGAGGTTGGGTGGACTGAAGTGGAACCCTGAATCCTTTGTTGCCTGTGTGGCCCTGGATAAACTTTCCTAATTGTTGACGCTCCTTCTATTCTCATTTACATAATGTGGGTTCCAAAACACCCCTTAAAGTGTTAATGTGAAAATTCAGTAAGACAAAGAACAAGTATAGTAGTTCTTGAGTACAGTAGGTGCTTGAAAAATGTCAATCTTAACTCCTTATCCCTCCGATGTTTCTGTTCATTCCCTATAGGCAAGCAGTAAAAATTACATCGATTATGTCTTCAAGAACTGATACAATCTTGCCCGATTACCTAACCTACTCATTTTTGTACCTCCCAGGGCCCTAGCCCTCTGCACAGTGAGGTTCAAACTCTCTCTGCCTGCTAAGAGCTGGGCTGCCATCTTGGCAGGCCACTTGGAGCTGCTGCCTGGACACAATGCCCTAAGCATTTGCCCCTACCCACAACGGGATGGATGGGAGCAATTCTCCAGCTCATTCGCCAGTTACACGGAAGAGTGTTTCCCAAATCACAAGGCTGTTGAGATTAAACTGCTAATTACTACCTGCAGATTTCCAAAAGTGTTGACTTTCTATATCCAACACTGACTGAGTGGCTGGGCTTTTGAGTGGCCTTTGGGTCAGATTTAAATTGTGGCAGATGTGACCAAAGGTCAAGGCTAGGGGGAAGTCATGAATGATGGATGACATGGTACTCAGCCACGGGGTGTGGGGAGCATCAGCCAGTCCTGCAGACCTTGCGAGGCAGGTCCCTCCTTCCTGTGGCCAAAGCCCATTATCCCTCCCTACCAAGCACAGGCACCTTCCCTTCAAGGCCTTCCTTGAGCCCCTTTCCTCAACCCAAGCTAGAATAATTGCTCCAGATCTACACACTGGTAACATCCACAGGGATCTCCATACCCTGCGACAATTCTTGATGAATATATGAATTGTTTGCTTCCCCCAGATTGTTCTGCTCTATGACACAGAACTATACTTCCACCACTACTCCCACCGGTGTCACCTCCTATGAGGACACTGCCTGAGTCCTTCAGAGGGAGAATGGATCAAGAACCTTTACTTCCAACAGTCTTCTCCCTGAAACACCCCCTCACACACATACACACTGTGTTTCATTAGAGTCGGCTACAAACAAGAGGGAAAAACATCAGCAGTGGCTGAACCCAAGATACAGTCTTATTTCTCTCCCAAGTGAAAGAAGTATGAAGACTGAGAAGATTGGTGGATTCTTCCTTTGGGGATACAGAGACCCAGGGTCCTATCTTTCTTCTCCATCATGTCTTCAAAGTTACTTTATGATCCAAGATTGATATATTGGTGCTATAGCTAGCAAGGTCAAGGTTCAGGTGGAAAGAAAGAAGACAGGCAAGGAAAGCAAACTGGAAGCATCCCCCAGCTGATTTGGCTCTCTTTAAATATGAAACAGTCTACACCGTTTCTGCAAACACCTCTTGGACCAGAATATAAACATAGGGCAGCACTTGGATAAAAGGGAGGATGAGAAAGATAGCCCTCTTTTTTTCCCAACAAGGCAACTTACCCCACCAAAAATTGGGGTTCTGATATCAAGGGGCTCAGAGAGAATGCGCCTTGAGATGGGTAGCCATAGCATCCAAGACAGAAATTAAAAAGAAACAAAAAATAATGCAAGTGCAAGGAGTTGCATTTCCCTCCTCTGTAAGGATTCAAACCCCTAAATGCCATTTCTTCTGATAAAGCACAAACCAGATGTCTGTCTTAGGGAGAGAGAGAAAGACAGGAAAAAATGATGCTTCTTTCCCAGTTTTGTGGAAACAGTTCAAAGAAATAAACCAGTGGGAAAAAAATTAAGACACTAATATGTATTAATTTCTACTAGCCCCAGGCACCAGCACACATTTTATCTTATTTAATTCTCCCAACATCCCTGAGAAGTGACTACTATTACTTTCATTTTGTATGTGGAGACTCAAGTTCCAAGAGGTTAAGTGACTTACTCAAGGTTGCAGGGCTAGGGAGGGAGGAAGCTGAAATTTAAACTAAATCCTCATACAAACAGCTCCTGCTCCCTATTTAACAGTAACTCTCAACACAAAAGTAGAAGAGGGGAGAAGAGACATGACAACATCTCCGATTCAAAGAACAAAATGCCCTTGGATTTTGGTTTCAACATTTGGTGTAGAATATTAAATGTTCATAGTTCCTTTCATGTACAGACATTTGTCTGATAGACAACATTTTCTGCATACATGAATTTTGAAAATATTTTAAGTCTCAACCAAGATGCTCTATACCGATGGTGGAGGGGAGAGAGGATTGCTGAATGCACAACTTCAAAGTCTGAATGTGAACGGCCTGCTGGCCAATGAACTCATGAGGATTTTGTCCTATGCTAAAGCAATGCTAATGCTTATTGAGATTTGGGCCACACCAAGCTTCTAGGATGGGGGAGGCAGCACTGGAGCTGCAGAAGGAAGCTGAGTGTAATCCCTTAGGGACCAAAGGGAACGTAGAGAACACTGTGGCCAGCCTCCCACATACGGCAAAATGTTCTCTAATATATCTCATGAGTAATCATCCAGCCCTTGAAAGAAGACTAAAGACTTGCTGTTTTCTAAGGTAAAGCATTCCATTGACAGATACTTCCTTTTATTTTTAAAAATTTTAAAAGATTTTTTTAAATTTATTTTGAGAGAGAGAAAGAGAGGAGAGTCAGATGGACAGAAAGAGACTCTCAAGCAGACTCCCTGCTGAGCTCAGAGCCCTAAGATCATGACTTGAGCTGAAATCAAGGGTCAGATGCTTATCCAACTGAGCCTTATCCAGGAGCCCCTGGACATTCCCTTAAAATAAAGCCAACATCCAAACTCCTGAGTTTAATAGCAAATAGGTATTGAGGGTCTTCTGTGCACAGTGCTTTTATATAAGTTATCTTCAATAATCCTAACGTTGTATCCATAAAACTACGAGGGAGGTAGAGATGTTCCCTTTCCTTTTATAACCAGGCTCACAGTCTGGGTGTGCAGGACTCTCAAGAAACCACACAGCTAGGATGATCAGCTAGTCATCCAGCTTCAAAGTGGATGTTCTAACCTTGCACGGTCACTGCATTTTTTTTTTAATATTTGTTTATTTATGATAGTCACACAGAGAGAGAGAGAGAGGCAGAGACATAGGCAGAGGGAGAAGCAGGCTCCATGCACCGGGAGCCCGACGTGGGATTGGATCCTGGGTCTCCAGGATCACGCCCTGGGCCAAAGGCAGGCGCCAAACCGCTGCGCCACCCAGGGATCCTGGTCACTGCATTTTTGTCCTCATTCTTGGTAATTATCCTTAACCTCTGGTCCACACTTCCGTGGTTCTGGCTCACTGGATGGTAATAGTAACACCATCTCCTCTACACAGGACACTATCTACAGATCATTCACCATTCATTCGATTTCTCCAGGATACTGGTCAGCTTTTTCACTGGTTTTCCTGATGATGGCTCCCTAAACTGAGCATACTATGCTGGCTATGGTTGGGATCAGATGGGTTTTGCTCTCTGTGCATTTAAAGACATGTGTGTACTTTCTGCTGAACTTATTCTTCAGTTGACTTCAATCAGAAATGCTTTGGAGCAGCTGGGTCACTCAAGTGAACCCATTACAATGTGGATTCAACTGACAAATCTAAATTACAGGCCCCAACCCTGTTGGCCTATAGCTCAACCTCATGCAGTTGACAGTGAACACTCAGGATTTCTATGTGCCTTCAGCAGGGCAAATTCTATGAACGAATGGAGCACCCACCTTCAGGACAGCTGGCTCACACGACTGGCAGGTTGGTACCGTTAGCCAAGAAAGCAGCTGGGACTGTCGGTCAGGGCCAGGGCTCTGGCCTCGCTCAATGTGTGTCTCTCCATGGGCTTTACCTCTGTCACAGCATGATGGCTGGGTTCCAAGAGCAAGTAACCCAATGGGACCAGAGAGAATGTGCATGGCCTTTCCTAATCAGACCTGCACCACCTCCAACATTCTCCATCGACTGACAGATCCCAAAGTTTGATCCAGAGTCCAGGGCCAAGGACATAGACCCCACCCATCAATGAGAGGTGTGTCTAAGAACCTGTGGCCCGCAGACCTGAAAAGGCCGTCAGCTCTAATAAGTACTTTTGTGTGATCTGGAGCAAGAGATCTTCCTCCCAACCCACCTTTTCCCTTTTGGGGGTGAGAAAAAGAATAGGATCTGTGAAAAGGTGCCCTGCAAAGCCTGCCAGCATCCCTTCTCTGGCAGATAAGCTGGCTTCCTCCTGTCCACTCGGTGTCTTGTTATTATTCATTTCATGGTATCTGAATAAGCCAGTTCATTTGAAAGGATCAGCTCATTCACCCCAGCTGCTCCCAAGTTTTTAATAAAACTTTCAGACAGGCCAGAGTGCTGGGGCACACCATTTGAGGCCTCTTTTTAGACTGGCCAACCAAACCCTTCAGAGGCGGTTACTCAGTCCACTAGGAGTCCTTGTTGGCCGCTTGGAGTTTGTATCATCTTCTTAACTGCTCTCTTCCCAATGTGCCACACTTGAGGAAGTAGTGATGAACCAATGAACAGGCAAATAAACCAAGGGAACCTCTACAGATAAGCAAATCCAATACTAGTTTTGTGACAGTAGATTCAGATCATAATTTTAAGAGGCAAGTTAAGAATTTATTTGATGGGTAGTCATATCAGGTGAGTTTAGGTAGGAAGATTTTCCAGAGAAAAAGCTTTGAAAATCCTCAGTGAAAACAACAACAAAAAAATCTTTTAAAAAAACAACAAACAAACAAACCAAAACAACAACAACAAAATTGGGCAGCCCGGGTGGCTCAGAGGTTTAGCACCGCCTTCAGCCCAGGGCGTGATCCTGGAGACCCGGGATGGAGTCCCACGTCGGGCTCCCTGCGTGGAGCCTGCTTCTCCCTCTGCCTGTGTCTCTGCCTCTCTCTCTCCCTCTCTGTGTCTCTCATGAATAAATAAATAAAATCTTTAAAAAAAAATCACGTTGGATTTTATTTTTCAGTATAATTTGGTCCCAAGTCAACTTCACATCAGGCCACCTACTCTCTACCCCAGTTTAAGTGATAACCAGAGAGATCCCTCTCCATAAAACATCTGCAAAAGATCCACTTTCCTTTGTGTCTTGATATCTCAACATTATATCACTTGATACTTGGAGTACTTGAAGTGGTTAGAAATCTTCAAGGAATTATTTTATATATTTGAATAAAACTGTTAATTATTGCATTCTGTTGTGAAGGCATGAACCAGGGAAAAGATAAAAGCATCTTTCAAATTTAATGTCCCAATTAATTAATTTTTACTTATAAAATTGGAGCCTTTGCCAAGGCTTCTGGAAGCATTATAAAAGATTGATGTCATAAAGATAAGAATTTAACTGGGTCAAGCCCAGCCATCAGATTATTCTTAATTAGGAATGAATCTCTCTATAATTTCTATAAAATTGGCTGAATAACAGACGACATACTAAATTGCTAATGTAATTCAAAGGGTATATGATTTGAAAAGGGGCTGCTCCTTTTTGCTGATTTTATCAGTGGTACTCTCTGCCCTGATTCATTCAGCAGGTTGTTGTTTATTTTCCAAGTCCAGAAAAATGTCATCTTTAATTATAGATGGTGCCCAGGACATGTATTCCCCTTCGTGCCTACTTTCAGGATTGAATGTAAAGTATTGGCCTGGATAGGAGAACATGTGCTTGTGTCAGAAGAGGCATCATTTCAAAAAGGTCACATCTGAAACTTGTTCAGTGAGTCAGCTTGGAACTTGTGGGCTGTGTGCTGTGGTTTTCAAGAATCAGAAAGGTCGATCCCTCCAGGCAATTCCAGACATTGCTGAGGAAGGTAGCTTTCATTGGGGAAAAGGGAGAGAGCATGTTTGAGAGATTTAATGTGTATCATGTCACTACATCATGGGTGAACCCCATAAATGTAATATTGAGAATACATAATATATTATCCCGTTTATATGAAGTTTGATAACAAGTAAAAAACTAGGCTATGGTGATAAATATAAAAATAGTGGTTAGCTCTGGGTGGATATTACTGGGAAAAGGCGTAAGGACTTTTTTTTTTTTTTTTGGATTAGTGGAATGGTCTATGTCTTGATCTGAGTAGTGGTTAGACACATATACACACGCATAATTAAATATATATTTAAAATATTACATTTGTGTATTTCTATATGATTTACACATCAATACAATGACACACACATGCAAAGGCATGGTATGAAAATAAAAAGTATATGTGTCAAGCAATCCTAAATTAGTGGCTTAAGGGGCACCCGGGTGGCTCAGTTGGTTGTGTCTGACTCTTGATACAGGCTCAGGCCATGATCTTGCAGCCGTGGGATTGAGCTGCCCACTGGGCTCTGTGCTCAGCACGGAATCTGCTTCAGATTCTCTCTCCCTCTTCCTCCCACTTGCACATGCTCTCTCTCTCTCTCTCTGTCTCTCTCTCTCTCAAATAACTGAATAAAATATTTTAAAAATATATAGTGGCTTGAATTCCCAATCTTAGAATAAGTATTATTTCTGCTAGGTCCTGTTTGTCAAAGTGTTCCCTAGACTTCTGCATCGGAATCAACTGGAGTATTTGTTAAAAAATACAAATTCCTGGACCTTCCCTATTATAGCTTACATACATATAATTACTGGAAAGGCAGAGGCAGGGGAACAATCTGCCTTTTCAGCAAACTTCCCATGCTGTCCTTTTATCTCCAAAAAGAAATCTTTGTTGAAGTGTATTTTTTTAAAGATTTTATTTATTTATTCATGAGAGACACAGAAGGAGAGAGGCAGAGACACAGGCAGGGGGAGAAGCAGGCTCCCTGCAGGGAGCTCAATGTGGGCCTTGATCCCGGATCCTGGGATCAGGTCCCGAGCTGAAGGCAGGTGCTCAACCGCTGAGCCCCCCAGGCGTCCCACTGAAGTGTATTTTATTTATTTATTTTCATTATTATTATTTTTTTTGAAGTGTATTTTAAAGGAGTGATACATGAACCACTAACTTTGTATTTCTTATTAACACTGATGAGATCATCAGAAGTATCAGTGGACTTTCTCAGTTTGGAACCAGGATGTAAGGCTGGGATAAAGAGTTATGAACCCTTTTACTGAACATAGGCCATGAGCCTTTGTTTACACCATCTCTTTTAATTCTCACAACCATGATATGAGATTATGGGACTATCATCTGCTTATTCAAGAGGTGCTAACTGAGGTTAAGCTGGATAAGTCAACATTCCAAAGTCACACCCAGAAAAGGAGGAGATACCAAGATGTGGCTGAGTCCACAGCTCAGACTTTTAGCCATTTTGCCTCCCAAACATGTAAAGCCTATGCTGTTCCAGTCTTTTGACTGGGAGAGTCCAGGGCAAGCTTCTCAAGCTAAAGGGGATCCATTCTGAGCCTTGGGGCAGGGATTCAGATGGCTAAGGAGGGCTTAGACACCAGTATGAGAAGAGAAAGCTGAGTGGGCTCCTGCAACCCCATTCCATAGGAGCCAAGATTCAAGAAAGACTGGCTATGTACTGGATTTCAGTGGGAGAGGAAAAATAAACGTGGACAGGGAGCCTGGGGCAGGCTGGAGAGCATCTTGACTGTCAAGTCATCAGGTTCCTCTTTTCCTCTGGGCTGTGGGGGAATAATGAAGGTTCCTGAATAGGAGCCTCAACAGCTGACACCAGGTACTAAGGGAGGTCACTCTGAGGGCAGCACTAAAAACGGATTGATGAGCCACTGCCCATGAATACTATTGACTTTTCTCTCCACTGGGATCTTTTCTTACCTCTACTTTTCTTAATTCCTCTCCTTCCTTTTCACCATCAGGGCCAAACCCTTTTTCCAACAATATGGTTAGTCCAATCTTTCAAGAGTGAAAGTTTGTAGTGCTTGACTAAATCCTACTTTACAGAAAGCACATTCAGCTATTCAACTATGGATTGAATTGGCCTATGCATATTGCATATAATTTGATTCCATACACTTCCTTTTATGTCACTTACCTTTTTTGTTATGGGCTCTTAGGGCTATCTATTATGTTCAGATACGTAGGTAGGTGAGGTGAGCTCGTTTTGCAATATACAGATGAGTTTTCTCATTCATACACTCATTTCCCTATAAAGTGGCAAATCTTAGAAAGGGGCAATGGAAAACCAACTTTGATATGGAGTTAGCTAGGGCACATTTAATTTAGCCAAAGCTTAGGTCAAATTTAGAATATCTTACACTGCTGAATTGCAATGTTGCACCTAAAGAGTGTGACAGGCCACACAGAGCTAGGGTAGAAGAGAGAGCACACCTCAGAAAGAAAGATCTTCTAAGCTAAAAGAGTGACCTATGCAAAATTTGTAATTGTAAAATCTGACCTTATGAATCACAGAGCATCATGGCTACTGGGAACATGAGCTTTTCTTATGCCTGCATCTGTCCAAATATCTTTTTTTAAAAACTCTTTCTCAGTGAAATACATTTCAGCTTTGCACTGCTTTTCTGTTCTTAAGTGCAAATGAAATTTTTGTTCATTTGTAAGCTGAGGACAGGTGGACTTCAGCATGTACACATCTCTACTTTGCCTTGTGTTCACGGCGGCTCCTCATTTCTGGAAATCACCTTTATAAACAACCCAGAAAAATTACACAACCCTCGTGTTTATTTCTCATGACCCCATTTCTCTAGGCTGAGGTAAGGGTAACTACAGCTCTTGTCCCATCAGAAGAGTTTACTGAGCCCACGATTAGTCATAAGGTTTGTGGTGTGGCAGTGAATAAACACATCTTGAATGGTCTGTTGGATAATTTACATGCACTTTCTTAGATAGTTTACCCAGCAGCGCAGCACCTTTGGAAGAAAATGAGGCTCAGACATTTGCGTGACTTGCACAAGGACAGCAGGGTGGTCAGAGAGGGTGATGCGAGGTGTAGAACAGGAAAACAAAATCAGGTGCTGGTAGAAATTAAGAACCGTGAGACAAAAATGAGTGCAAACTGAAAAGCACCTACAGGATCTAACTAAATGCAAACACAGGAGCCAAGGTGGTCGAGTGCAGCAAAACTGGAAAGTCATGCGAGTCCTGCATAGAAATCTGAATATGGAAAACAGGAAGACTTTCAGTAATAACTGTAACCATTACTGCTAGGACGTACCTGCCAGGTGCCAGCCAGTGTAGTAAGTTTGGGGCAGGGCAAGGAACAAGACGGATTTACTTTCTGCCTTTGTGGAGCTTACAGCCTTGGGGGAAATAGTTGAAAAATGACTGCCAGATAGTGAATTTTAAACTCTTACTGGTGGTGCCTTTAGGACCGCTCAGAAGGCAACAGCACAGCTGTGCATGAGAGGACCCCGGGAGTGGGACCAGTGGGGGCTCCCTCCCTTCTTCCTCTCTGGTCTCAGCCTTCCGGGGATTTGTCCAGAACTCCTATCAGGCTCCACTCCTCTAGAGCAGAGCTACCATGCCTCAGTGTGCGCTGCCTGTGACGTGTGATCCCAGCTCCTGCCAAGACTCCAGCTGTGCTCAGCCCTCGACAGAGGAGCGCGCTGGGGCCCCAGCTCCGGCCTCCGGGTCTGGTCGCAGGTCTACGGGGCCTTAGAGACAACGGCTGCCTCCCATCCGCACGTCTGCCTCCCCCGTGCTGTACGCAGTTGTACTTCTTTTTAATAAATAGAGAAATAAGTGGATAAGCGAAACTGAGAGAATCAGGCTCATGGAAATATTTCTGTATCTTTGAAAAATGAGCCGTTTGGGTGAACTTGGCCCCAGAGGGCTGAAAATGAGTAGTTGCTCGACCATAATTAAGGCCCTCCAGAAGAGCAGCTTGGCGTTTGACTCAGAAGAGTAATTGAGCTCTGGGAGCTTCCCAGAGTGGTTTATACCAACGTTGCGGCCTTGGTCGTTTAAGGGAGATCATCGTGTAAGGCCTGCCAATCTTGCTCTAAGACTTGAAATCGAAGACTCCAGAGGTTCTAAGTGGAAACAAGTATTTCTACCGCCATACGTGGTCCTTATACTTTGATCAGTTGTTGCATTTTACCGATACGGAGTTCAGAAGCAAAGGGGACGAGATGTGCAGAGGGAGAGGCCGAAGGAGATGTGTGTACAAGGATCCTGGCTACAGTGCTTTGGGCACGGAGAGCTAGCTCACACAGCCTGAAGGGGACTGTGAACTTG
The DNA here is from genome assembly GCF_048164855.1 of Canis lupus baileyi. Lineage (NCBI taxonomy): Eukaryota > Metazoa > Chordata > Mammalia > Carnivora > Canidae > Canis > Canis lupus. The sequence continues at coordinate 5,234,154 of NC_132840.1, read as the reverse complement.
GATTTCTGAATAACGTGGGGTCAAGTCTCTGCACTGAACCTTACGGGCTGTGAGATACTAGGCAACTCATGTCTTCAAGTCTCACTTGACATAAATACAGATAATAATAGAGGTCTTATGGCATAGCCTGCATAAATAATTAGAGTTGGGACAAAAGAACACACTTCAGGGAAGTAGTTACACACCCTCACTTTTTCAGAATTAGTTCTTTCATCAGTCCTGATGGCTCACATCCCCCGGTCCATGTAATCCCCAGCCCAGGACACTGGTTGGCTTAGAGCAAGCAGGAAGGCCTTGGATGGATACATCCTTTCCTGAAGAAGATTCTCTCCAAATGCTATTGATATTGTCCCAATAAGTGTCTTTTAAGTGAGCATGCGAGAGACAAGTCAAAACTGAGCATTTGGTGAGGAGTCAAGAGATGTAATTCCAAATCCCAGTATTGTCTCTTGGGGCACAATTTAGGGTAAGTCACCTGACCATCTGGGTCTCAGTTTCATGAAAACAGAAACGGAGGCAGTCAGAGGAGCAGTGGAGTCAAAACAAACCTTGAGGTTTTCTCAGCTTTCATCGTCAGTAATTAAAAGAATACAACCTCAGCCATTTATTTCTCCAGGAGCCTCATTCTCAGCATATATGTCCATCTGGCAAAATAATGAATAAATTAAATATAAATAAATAATGAATAAAACAAATATCCCAGACTGATGCATAATGTGCTATTTTTCCAAAAAGAATAAATTGGTATCTTGGTGCACTGGCAGAGTGGGGTGTTTTCTGTTCCTTTTCTGAAAGAATGGTTTTAAGGAGCATAAGTATATGGTCTTTGTCAAACATGTATGTCTGTATTTTCATTTAAATGTAAATGCAGCAGTGAGTCTTAGGAAACACAGGTACACACTCTGAAGTCTTTGTGGAGAAGCACCAGGAACTGTGAGCTTTTCAAATTGAAATTCCTTCTTAAATTATTTTTTAAGTCTCTCAAGATCACCTTGATAATTAATTTCTTTTATATTTTAAACATCTTTTTTTTTTTTTTTTCCTGCAAAGAGGGAGAAAGCACCAACATCAGTGGAAGAACTCTGATTGTCAAGACAACACAATGTGCTGCTAGCTGGGGAGACATTTCTGCAACTTACATGGAGATATAAATATATTAGTTTGGGGATTCCTACTTTCAGAGCAAATATTACATTGTCACAAATATCATACCCTCAAGCCAAGGTATGTATTAATGGCTTCATTATTAAAATTTGGTTACTGTTTCAGAACCGTAAATCCATCAGTTATGATAATTTTATAAAATGAAACCACAAATACTAATAAAAGTTTTCAGTTCAGTAGAGCATCAACAATAACCAGATATATTATAATTCTGGGAAAGTTAGGAAACAATATTTTCAAAGCATAAGAAAATATTCCCTAATTCAACACTTTCAAGCACTAGCTTGGATAATAAATTTCCCCTTCTCCTTCCCGCCCCACCCCCAGACCCCAGAATGCAACATTTCTCACATCTACAAAATAAAGGCCATATTTTCTTAGCCTGGCATTCCAGAGATTTACCCTCTTGCCCTAGATTAAGTTTCAGACTGCTTTCTGGATGCTCCCCTTCATGAATCCTGTGTCTGTCCGTATAGACTCGTCCTCAAAGCCGGCCTCCCTTATGACATCACACTGCCTTCACTTAAAGCAGCCCTCACATGCCATGCCCTCCCTTTCAGTTGCTGTTCTCAGGCAGCCAAATAAAATTTTGTTTGGTTTTTGAGCTCTTTGCCCACTGTCTTGCACAGTGGTACTTAATCGTAGGTTCTTAACAGTAGGTCTGTGATGGATGATAAAACAAATGTGTTTCAGGATTCTATGCAGGAGCCATAGATTGTATACCTCTAAGGTAGACAAAAAAGATTTTAAACACAAAAGAATATTGAAGTCCATTAGGGAAATCTCACCCAAAGAAAATCTGGGAACAGGCAGGCCTGCTTGAGGCCAGGAAATTGTCTTTCTATTTAATCAAATGTACAGCCATTTATGCAGTTATTAAGCAGCCAGGTTGTTTAGAGGGAGTTGGCTGGTTCCGTTCAGGTTAAAGGCTGTTGGCTGTAACACTTGCCTCCCAGATTGAACAGGATTGTGCTGGACCCACAGAAGGAAATAGCAGCCTATTGTCTTTCCCAAATTGCAGTGGAGTTGCCTTTTCCCATGTTTATCTCCATTCTCTTCTTCATTCTCCCCTTAGTCTTGTTTGCCAAGATTACACACAGAATCCCAGCAGTCCTGCACACCACATATGCCCTGGCTTCATCCTAAGTATTTCAAAGTACACTATTAAGGCAAAAAAGAAAATCGAATCTTATTAACAGGATTAACTTCTGAACAACAAGTCTCAAAATCCATTAGAAATAGAAGTGACGGTGTCAGCAATAAGGCTCTGAGAAATCATTTAATTAAGACTCCTTTATTTTTAAAAGCTGATTACTTATGTGTTCTGGTGGTTTTTAGCATTAAAACCTGGCAGAGTGGATATTCCACAGTTGGCCACAAGCCCTCGTGGTCTGTTTGCTGAAGACCGTTTCTTATGGTCACATACCCGGTACTCCATCTGTCTGGCCCCAGCAAGTTGATTTATCCTCCGAAGAAAACACATATAAGGACCAGGCACCCAAGGGGAGGAAATGAATGCCATAAACCTGTCATGAAACATTTCAAGTCAAAATAAGATCTGGTAAAACTAGAGTTCTTTATAGTGGATGTTAGAAACTGTGTAGCCCGGTTACAGAACCAAGCCATCCAGCTCTAAACTTGCTCAAAGTAAAATGCCAAAATCTATCTGAGAAAGGGACACGTTTTTTACTTATTTCCATGACTTTTACTCTTCTCACCAAAGTTAAGGTAATTCACTTGTTCATTCATTTATTTTTCACCCAACATACATGTGACATACGGGAAGACTGGGAGGATAGACCAAGGCAAAGTCCTCAACCCCAGACAACAGAGGTGCTCTTTACAAATAAGTGGATTCAATTTAATTGGCCATCTGTCAGAAGATTGACCTCTGGTTGGCCTCTGCTGTGGACGTGGGATGGCTGGTGAGGTGAAATTTTCTAATTAAAGAACTTAAAGCTTGCTACTGCAAATAGGCCAATGAGGTAAGAGGGATCCATATTTTAACTTCTTGCAGGAGGGATTCCTAGAGTTCCCCTTTATGAAATATCAATTTTGTGAAAAATTGTTGCTTATTTGGTTCATAAGTTCAGATTCTAGAAGGAAAGCAGTCAAGTGGCTCCAAACTGATTTTAGTTCTTATGTTAGATTTCAATCAGAGATATTTTGGTTATCTTGAAGGTGCACTAAAGTGCTGCCTAGAGCTTCCTTAGCATAGGCTGAGCTGCTCGGTGGCATGTGGCTTCACATGGATGAGTACAATCCAAAGCCACTGGCTGTTGCCATCCTCCTGAACAAGCAGCGCTTTTGAGGAATGATTTCTTTTACTTTGATTTCTAGATCTGATTTGAAGAAGAAAAATGTTCCAGGTAGCCTAGGAACAAGTATAATCTTTAATAATTTTTTTTGTATATTTTTTCATTGGAGTTCGATTTGCCAACATTTAGTATAACACCCAGTGCTCATCCCGTCAAGTGCCCCCAATCTTTAATAATTTTGTGTTGAAATTGTCAATAACCTATTTCTGAGTTCTCTTGAAATAAACATTTAAAAAAAATTCTTCAAGCATCTATATTGTTTACTATTAATACTGACATCTAACCCTCAAATGTGGACTGTTGTTCATTTGGTGATACTATTTATATTGTAACATTTTTCTACCGATGTGTATTTTTGCTGATACCCATGGATAATAAGGTCTCTTACTTAGAACCAAATTCTACAACCTTTGATAGTAACTTTTAAATACAATACATAAAATAAATAAAGCAAAAAAATTCTATTTAACAATGAATCGTGCTTTGGATATGTTTCAAGAAATTATTAATGTGTTAGTTGTGGTAATGTGTTTCTAACTTGGGTTAAAATAGTCTATGAGAAGACTGTATGTGTATCTGTACAATCTTTCTTTTTCTCACACTTGCCCACTTATGTTAACAAGTATTCATTAAGTTCCACCTATATTACAGGATAGTTATTTCATAGAAGTAAGAGTTGAATCCTAACATCAATTAGCAAATTCCAAGGAACTGATTGGTCTACTTTTGTTAGTTGCTTTTTCTCTCACTCCTTTTTTTCTTTTCTTCCCATGGAGGATGGCAATAGTCAAAGGCTAGGATTGAACTTGGTAGGAAAGGCTAATGTTGACCCTGAACTGCAATTCAGTTTACCAGAATTTTCTGTACTGAGCTTTGGGGCTTGTGCCCAATTAAGGCTTTTCCACTCTTGTTTCTCCTGTTCTCCCCCGTGTTCATCTTCCCTGGAGAGGGTAGGGGGAAAAGCAAGGGGTAGTGGGAACAAGCCCAGAAATTCCTGATCCAAATGCCATCCTAACATCATCAGAGAGACCGAATCTTTATATTATTTCTCATATACCCTTTGTTCTCTAAACTAATGCCTGCAATGAGAAGCAGCCCTTGATTTGGGCACAAAGCGGGTAATACAACGTATCTGGTGTCAATTCCAGTTTTAGGTTTTCACTAGATACTAATCATAGTAGACCCTGTGTTCTCAGTAGGACACTCAGTGGACTCAACTTCTGAAAGCAAGACATCAGAGAGCAGGAGGTGGGATGGCTCTGGGCCATAAGTAGGAATTAGCTTCATGTGGAAAAGTGATTCTGACCTCACAAAATGGTTTGGGTGCCAACCATGCTCTCTTTTGAGCGTTTCCCTTGAATTTGATCTTGCTTATTGGGTTTTGTGATGAAAGGCTTTTATTGATTAGTACTGAACACTTGAAAGTTAAGTGGTTCTGTAGAAAATAGGGAATTAGATGATCATTATTTTTTATCTTTTCTGAAAAGTGCAATTTCTAGTTAGACGTCTGCCTAAATAAAACCCAGGGTGTCTTTATACCAGAAAGTAAATGAAAAAGTGAAAAGTGGAATCTCAAATGCAGCATTTCAATGTGATTGGATTTAATTAAATACTTTATATGAACCTAGGGGGAGGAAGCTAGATCTCACTGGAAGTGGGGTGGGCATTGCGTCTTATGAACTGGTCTAGGGTGGAACAGGCAAGGCCTGTCAACCTTCAAGGTTCCCATCCCCTACACTCTATCAAATCTCAGTAGGTTCTTGGGCTAATGCTTAGTGTCAGTCTGTTTCTGCCCCAGGGTACTCCCTACAGGTATTAGAAAACTTTCCTAAAGCAAGCCTTGCCCCAGCTAGTCTCTAAGTCAATCTTCAGACAAGCCAACTGAGAACTATAAGCAAGTGAAGTTGGTATGCCTGGGAGTCTTCATCTTGCATGCTTGGTCACTCTTCTCAATCTTTTACTCCCAGCCACTGGCTGATGTCTCACCAATTGTCTTTGCTGCTGATCATGGCCATTACAATGTCATTTTTAGACCTGAGAAGATTAACTATAGCAGACCCTCTTTATCTGGACTCTGGGATGGGTAGATAGGCTGACAGTGTGGGTAAAATGGTCTCTTTCTGTTCTCATGCATAATAACAGGCAAGACCGCTGAATGCCTGGACCTTACACTTTAGTTAGAAGAAGAAATCCATGAACTAAAGAGATCAACATACTAGACAAATGCAGATTGTGACAAATTCTATAACAAAAAAGCCACAGAGCTTGTTGACAGAATTTTGGGTGGGTTTACAGGGGTAGATGAGTAACATTGTGGTTCCTCAAGGTTGTCTATCATTCTTGTAGAGTAAATGAAAAATCATGGTCTGAGACATCTGGTGGCAAAGCCTTAAACAGCCCACTGAAATGACCAAGGTACTTTGAAGCCTTTGAAATGCAAATATTGTTACTGTTTCTTGTTATATTCCTCTTAATTTCAACATAGAACTTATTTTTACAAGTGGTCAAGGAAAGTTCAGAACAGAGGGATATGTGCCATATTTTCTCTACTAATTTGTGTCTGTGGGCATATATTGATCTCTAACCTGAGAACAAATTTGGGACTATTGCTGTGCCACCCTCCCCAACAAGGGAATCCTTGTGCCATTAACAATCGTGGAACACATCCCAGGTTGTGCCATTTCCTTGGATGGTGACTTGGATATTGCTGGACCTGTCTTACTCATCTTATTGCTTGGCTAGTCTGCTCATCCCTAGCCCCTCCACATGTTCTCTTATCTTAACAGGTCCTCCCTGTGTTACAAATGAACTCAGATTATGATCCTTAGAGTCCTGGTTGTTGCCTTTTAACCCTGCTTAACTTCATAGTTAAAGACTTGGACTTGTGGAGATTCTGGGAACATGGTGCTACTCTTCTCCCTTTATAAGTATTTTTAAAAATTATTTATGTATTTATTTTGGAGACAGAGAGACAACATGAGCAGGGGGAGAGGCAGAGGGAGAGAGAGGATCTCAAGAAGACTCAGCACTGAGTGCAGAGCCTGATGCCGGGCTCGGTCTCACAACCCTGAGATCATGACCTGAGCCTCAATCAAGAGTCGGTCACTTAACCAGCTGAGCCACCCAGGCACTCCATCTTCTCCCATTCCAATTCTATTGGTCTAACTCGAGTCATAGAGTATCTGAACCCATGGGCAGCTGAATGTATGTGTGGTTTTCCTTCATTCCCAGGTAATCCTTCTATACAGGAAGTTACTTTCCTTGGGATCACGTATAGCCCCTAGAAATCTAAGTTTCAGAAAAGGTAAACCGATTATCTTTGTTCCTCATATGTGGTCAATAAAATAGTGTGATTTAAGATTTCTTATAAATTATTTATAAGGAGGAGTTCAGCCATGGCTTACTGGTTGAGGTTGTGAATGAATGGCTGTCAGCGTTTAAGCCTCCCATTCTGATTAGGACATGGACAAGGGCAGAGTTTGACTCCCTGAGCATGACAAGAAGACAGTTAACATAATAGCAAATATCAGTTAAAAAAAATAAATGGGGGCACCTGGGTGGCTCAGTGGCTGAGCATCTACCTTTGGCTCAGGTTGGGATCCTGGGATCCTGGGACTGAGTCTTACATCGGGCTCCCTGCAAGGAGCCTGCTTCTCCCTCTGCCTGTGTCTCTGCCTCTCTCTCTCATTGTGTCTCTCATGAATAAGTAAATAAAATATTTTTAAAAAAAGAAAGAAAATAAATGAAAATAAAGTCATGGCATTTGGAGTCAACAATCTAGGTTCAAATCTAAGCCCTTCCATAAACTGGGCAAATTGCTCAGCCTCTTTGATGCTCACTGTCTGCTACATGGATGTAAATGGGTACAAAAAACCCTTGTCCTATGAGATGACTGTGAGCAGTACATGAAAACCTATGTAAAACACTCAGCACTGAGCGATCTACATCTAGTATATTTTTCTGCATGGAAATAAGCATCTTGGGAGGAAGTGTCCTGGCCTCAAATGCCAAGAGTGAATGGGAAGCTCAGTATACAATGAAATCTCCCTGGAGTATGTTTGAAAAGGTTCCAATGCAAACGGACACTAAGTGGCAAACAAAACGCCTTGTCAGCCTTAGCCCAGAAGATGCTGGTAAGGAAGTCATTAATTACTTGCCAGTCAGCCATAAGGTGTTACGGAGCCTGCTAAGTTTAAATATGCTTTATTATCTGACATCCAACATATGGCACATGGTTATGAGGTGGATGACACTAGTTTTAAAGGTCATCGTAACCCAAATGAGCAGATCCGAAATGGAGAAATTAGTTAATGCTTTCATCTGCTGATTTAGTGTGAACACATCCAAGAGAGCCGAGGCACTCCAGATGGCAGGCAGCAAAAATAGCTAAGAAAGATGATGTGTGTTAACTGTTTCTTAATGACACCAGTAGTTCACCAGGGGGGAAGAGAGAGAGAAGGAGTCTTGTCTAAGTGCTGGTTGAATTCATGGGCAAGACAGAGATCTCTTTAAGATTTCTGGCTCTCAGGAGATTAAATCCCACCTGCAACAAATGGTAAAACTCTCCTTCCATCCACATTATTAGTCTCACTGCTGATTGCTTTTATTATTATTACTATTATTAGTATTAGTCACTGCTTCAACTAATATTTAATAAATGAATTTATTCATGTGCCAGGCACCATTTTGTGCTTATTTTTCTCAACAACTCATTGAGGTAGTTGTGGTTAAGAATGCTGGCTTGGACTACCAGTGTTTACTCAAAGAAAACAAAAACACTGATTTGAAAGGATGCATGCTGCCTTATGTTTATTTAGCATTGTTTATAATAGCCGAGACATGGAAGCCACCCAAGTGTCCATAGATAGATAGATAAAGAAGATGTGCTACATAAGTACCTTGGAATATTACTTAGACACAAAAAAAGATGAAGTCTTGCCAATTGCAATAGCATTGATGGACAATTCAGGAGAGAGGAAACAACTGGCAGTCTTTAGAACTCACATAGCTCAAGAAGGAAAATTCAGGAGCCTAAGCAAGGCCAACCCCAAGTTATTTTCTCTTTTATAAAAAGCAAAAAAAAAAAAAAAAAGAAGAAAAAAGTAAACATAACAATTCAAACTCTGAGTTGGATGCTGAAGAGCAATGTTGGAAAAGTAATCTTAAATCTTTAAAACATAGTCATGACAAACAGCACTTACCAAGTCTCTACTACATGCCAGGTATTGAGTTAAATATTTTACTAGCATCATTCATCCTCACAGTGACCTGAGTATGGTGTCCTTATGGCTACTTTACACATGAAAAACTGGAACACAGGAATGATGACTAACATAGCCAAAGGCACATGGTTATAAAGTGGAGGAGCCAGGCTTAAAACTCAAGCTATCGGGAGCCAGAGCCCCTCTACCCCACGTTGCACCCTCCTGGCCCTGTCTTCCAGGCCTGGACCTGGTTTGATGGTTTAGGGAAGGAGTTCTCAAACCTAAGCATGCATCTGAGTCACCTGAAAGGCTTGTTACACAACCTTTGTAAGAGTTTCTGATACAACAGGTCTGGGGCAGGAGCCCAAGAATTTGCATTTCTAACACTTGTCCCATGTGATGCTGATGCTGCTGGTTTGAAGGCCTCACTTTGATAGCCATTGGTTAATTAGATTTCAGAGCCTGAGCTAGAGTCACAGGCAGCTGGTTAAGGTCCCAGATCGACCACTTGTGTAGGTGTGTGACATGGAACTAGTCACTTAAGCCCTGTGAGCCTTGATTTCGTCATCTGCTCAATAGGGATCCTAAGTCATTATAGTCTGATTGACTATATAAATCGTTATTAGGAGGATGCAGTTAATGAAACCTATCTCCTAGAGCTGTTATGGAGATTAAATAAAATACCATGTATAAAGTAACTTACTTAGTAAGTAGCCTGGAACACAATAATAGCTCTCACATGGTGGTAAATAAATAAACTTGTCACAAAGTTATTAATCCATCCTGTGTACACAGCACAGAGAGAAAGCGATGAAGCCACATTTCTTGTCTGGAGCAAGATAAATTTAAGGACCAAAAAGTCCGAAAAGAAACACAGACATAAACGCAATGAACACATAGACACCGGGACATACACATTCTCTCTCTCTCTCTCTCTCTCTCTCTCATACACACACACACACACACACACACATCAAATATCACAAATACAAAATAAGTGGTGACTGTCGTCTGCCCAGGAACTGGCAAAGTGCTAGGAGAGCCTTGGAGAATGGACACAACCTTTCAGTTGGAAAAATCATGAGACCTCCCTGGAGAGAGGACAATCTCAGCTGGTTCCTAAACTTTGTAGTCATGCATTTATATTTCTTTTTTTTTATAAACTTATTTTTTATTGGTGTTCAATTTGTCAACATACAGAATAACACCCAGTGCTCATCTCGTCAAGTGCCCACCTCAGGGCTCGTCACCCAGTCACCCCCCCACCCCCCGCCCACCTCCCCTTCCACCACCCCTAGTTCATTTCCCAGAGTTAGGAGTCTTTCATGTTCTTATATTTCTTTAAAAAAAAAAGGATTGAGTGGTGACTACGTCTCAGGCACCATGCTTGGCATTTTGCACTTAATTGCCATACCCCCTTCCCATGCTGATGGAGTTGGGCACTGCTGTTTGCCTTTGACAGGCGAATAAATAAGTCTGGGATGATTAAGCAATTTGCCTGAATTCGTGTGTATGAGTGTGTGAGTGTGTGAGTGTGTGTAGGGTGCATGAATGTTGGGGGTGGAAGTGGGATGGGAAGGAAGGTTTGTTTCCTTGTACTTAAACCCTAGGGAGTGATCCTGTCATTCTGCCCCACGATTTCCTCTGGAGGAGTGTTGGCAGGCTGAGCTCCAAAACTTCAAATTCACAATCTCCTCTCTTTAAAGCACGTCCCCTGAGGAGGGCAGAGAAGATGTTAATGCACATACCAAAATGAGCTTGGAACATCTGAAGCAAAGCTGAGAGTGTTCCGGGGCATCTTGATGAGAAGCCGTCTGGAGCCCCAGGAAAGCTGCGCCCTTTGATGACTCCCACCCCAGCTCCCAGCTCGGGCATGAATCTCCCTCTGCAACCCCCCAGCCTCCTCTACCTCCTTCCTCCGAGCATGTGAGCACTCGGGCAGCTCATCTGAGCAATAATGGGTAAAGAAGCTTGTGCTTCTCTCCGCATCTATACAGAACACACTTGTCCCTCTAAAAGCTAAGCTCCAGGTGTATCTCTTTCTGTCTCTCTCTCTCTCTCTCTTTTTTTTTTTTTTTTTTTTTGCAAATAATATGTGGTATGAAAGCAGTGGTGATGGTCTTCACTGTGGACACAGAAACAGTTTATTTGGGTCCCTAATCTATTCAAACAACAAAAACACATTCGCTAGTCATGGAAGAGATGCAAGAGCATATGGCTCGTAGGCTATTCGATATATTTAAGAACAGTTATGTTTCACTTACTTAGATGGCAGACTTCTAGTAACTTAACCAAATGTATTGTTGAAATTAGAAATATGTGATAAAGGCTTGAGATAGGCAGAAATAATGGCTTTCCCAAAGCCTTTAAACACCAACCCCTACCCACGCCCCCACACAGACTTCAGAGCTCACTCAGCACCCATGGGCTGTAACTTGGCACACGAGTCTAATAAACCTTCTGATATGGTTTCCAACCCATAAAACAATTAGAGAGATGCCATTTACTGCTTGGCACACCGAGGGTGATAAAATGGCTTACCTGCTAGCTCAGGGAAGAATCCAAATACAAAGAGCTGGGAACCCCTGTCCTCCAAAACAGTCACAAAGTGGCCAGCAAGAACCATATAAGCCGGGCGCCTGGGGTGGGAAAGCCCTAAGTGGTGTTAGTATTGGCAACAGGAGAACTGGCAGGCTGAGGGCTGAGGGGGTGCAAGCCTGGCTGAGCCGGTGCCCTCAGGGTGTTGGAGCAGCATCTCCAACTCAGGAAGTCCGATGCATGCACGTCCTGTGAGGCTGTGGCTTGGCATGGAATTATCAGGCCTGAGAACAGCAGTGCAGACTGCCCTCCGTGTACAACACAGGTGGGCTTCCCAAAAGGCCACTTAATGTTTTCTCTGGCAGAAGAACGCAGATTAATCCACATCTCCGTGATCATGAACCTAGGAGAATATCCTTGCACTTGGGTTGATATGAACGGTTTTGTTACATCTCAAAATAGCAGGGGCCAAGGCTTCCTTGGGGTTACTCAGGTCTCTGGATCCTTGGGGCCTCTCTTGCATGTCTGAGCATTCCAGAGTGGCTCCTTCCGAGCAGATTTCTGTGTCCGGGATGTGGATGTCTATTCCCTGCTAGGAGTAAGGGATCAGGATGTTTCATTTGTTTATTTTTGTTGCTGTTTGCAACAGAGATAGTTCTGAATGCTGGCAAAGGCAGGCTTTCCAGACCCTAGCAGGATCTAGGAGAAGACTGAGAGGTGAAGGAAAACAATTGTCATTGCTCAGTGCAGAGGCATGCAATGCTAACCCCAGAATTTGGGACCAGAGCTCCTTAAAATCCTACATTCTGAATTCAGGATGGTTCCCTGGCTCAGACACCAGCATGTGAGAGGTACCTCTGGTATCAGTGCAGGGGAATGCTGAGCTGGCTTCCCTTGAAACACTGGTTCTTCTTTTCTACTGTCTCCCCACCCTCTCTTTCCTACTGTATTTCAGAAATTGAGAATCATGTTAGCAATCATGTTTCCTGTTTTGGTTTTCCCCCTGGGAAGCTTAAATGAAAATCCAGCCAACACTGAAGATTGTATAAGGTCTTGTGGAATGCTTACGTAATGGCTATTGCTTTTGTCTGAGTATCATCTCTTATCTGATAACAGACTCACTTATCCAACTCTGGAGATAGGCATTGGAATGAGACTGGTTTGACCATAATAAAAATCCCTCTACCAGGAAAGATCTGTCCAAGGATGTCCTTGTGATCCAAGCTGGGCCAATTAGAATCCTATTCCAAGATTTCTTCCCCCAGAAGTGGGGGAAGTGGCACATTCCAGTGGGCCAATCACTTTGCCCCCCTTTACACAGTGGAAGAATTAGGACCCACTGAACAAAGAAACAGAGACTAGAAACCTACAGACAGGGGGCACCTGGGGGGCTCAGTGGTTGAGCGCCTGCCTTCAGCTCAGGGCTTGACCCCAGGGTCCCAGGATCGAGTCCCACGTTGGGCTCCCTGCATGGGGCCTGCTTCTCCCTCTGCCTGTGTCACTGCCTCTCTCTGTGTCTCTCATGAATAAATAAATAAAATCTAAAAAAAAAGAAAAGAAAAGAAAGCAACCTATAGAGAGGGTTCTGACAGTGCTCAGGAGCTAACTCTGGTCGACCACAAGGCCATTTCCATCTCTCCTCACTAATGCAGTGTGATATACATAGCAATTAATTCCTCATTTTGTCCTCAGACAATTCCAAGCTGGATTTCCTTCCCTTGCAGCCAGAACACTAAGGCAGACATGGATATTTCCCCTGTCTTTCATATTTACAAGTTTATATTTTCCTGTTATCTTCGTCCCTTCAATTATTTGTCCTTTTCCTTTGTATTAGATATAATTTTCTAAACTGCTTCAACTTCTTTGTGAAGAGAAGCAAAGTATAAACATGCACATAGTATCAAATAACTTCAAACACAGTACTTTTCCCCTCTGCCACAACTGCTGATAATGGTAGCCTGTGACATTGAGAAAGGTTAACCTGGTTTCGTATGATGTTTCAAAAAGCAAAGATGTATGTGATACATTAAATAATGGTTTCCCTTCAGAAAAGTTAAAATAACAATTTTCAAGGGGGTGGATGCTAAGTCTCAGTTGTCTGAGAAATTCATTATGTGGCGAAGTATACTCCCTTATTTGGCCAAACACGTTGATATCACCAGATAAAAAAAAAATCAAAAAATGACAACTCATAGGACAATCAAAAATGACTCTTTAGCGTGGGTATCTTTTTTTAGAAACAGTTCTTGAGTCTACAGAGATTTCCTAAAGCATAATAATATTTCATCCTAGACTCTAATTTCCTAGAGACCATCGTGCATAATGATTTTGTATGTATGCCTCTGTGTACTTTGCCTAGTCAAATAAATACCTCTGTGCAATGATGTCTTATTTGATAGAGCAAAGTAAATGATAATAGGACCAGTTTCTCCAATGATCAACAGCTTCGAATACAAAACCTGCTGGATTTTTTTATTTTAAATTACATTCTTTTATAAGGAAGTCATCTCAAAGGTGTACTTATTCTGAAGGCAAATGCTGCAACTGGGCCAACCCAGTAACGAGCATACAGTGATTATATTGTCACACTCCCAAGGTACTGCTGAGCCTAATGACAGGCGATATTTAAAGGGGTTGAAGAGGAAAGAAGGGTTATGCTGGCTGTATTTGTCCGATGGATAAGCTGGTTTTGGCATGACTTCACATTGGATTAACTATTCCTTCCAAAGAGAATCTACAATGCTCCTATTTAAGCCATAGTGGTCAGAATGAAAGGAAACCCTCACCCTCAACACATACACCACCTGCACCACCAATGGAGGTTTGGGGTTAGCAGGACAGAGAGCAACCTCTGAACTCTCAAATAAGTTCCGCCCGCAGGCGGTAGACATCTCAGGGGCGGGGGGAAGAGGGAGTAGAGATTGATGGAGATACATCCCTACTGATGTAAACTGACTTCACACACGTGCACATGCAGACTACAGCTCTTTCCAGATGGGCCAGACCTTTCCCATCCAACACAATGGTCAAGAGCTTCTACCAGCATTTCTGAGAGAAGGAATGAGAGGCCAAGATTATAATAACTTGTCTGCTGGATCCAGTAGCCTTCATTTAATCATAGCTATTTTATTCCAGGTAAGAGTTAACGACCCTTTGTCTCTATACACATATATTTTACAAAGTTCTCAGTATAGAATATAGGGTAAGTATGCTTGACAATACAAGCCATCCAGGGGCATGTGAGTGGCTCGTGATTTTGGCTCAGGTCATGATCTCAGGGTTGTAAGATCGAGCCCTATGGGCATGGAGCCCACTTAGGATTCTCTCTCCTCGTCTCCCTCTGTCCCACTCCATCAAAAACCTCTTTCTCAAAAACAAACAAACAAACAAACAAACAAACAAACAAACAAAAAACTATGCTAGCCATCCAAAGCAGTATGGTAACGAACATGACCTCCACCTTTGGACCTTCCAGTTCTGTCCTTTGCCTCTGTGCAACCTTGACAAGTGCTTAAAACATTTCAAGTTCTTCATGTTTAAAATAGAGATATTAACACTACTTATTAAAGTTGTGAGAATTTGAGATTATATGTATGTAAAGGGCTTGGTTCCATTCCTGGAGCATTTAAATATTCAATAAATACTAGCTATGATTATTTTATTATCATCATAATCATTATTAGTATTATTACCATGATTATCATGCTCATAAATTCCTTAAAGGACTCTATCATTCTTCTAGATGTTGAGTTAGGAAGGAAAGAGTAAAGGTGGGGGAGAAGGAAGGAAGGAAGGAAGGACAGAAGGAAAGTCAGAAGGAAAATTGGAAGAAAGGAAGGAAAGAAGAGAGGAAGAAAGGAAAGAGGAAAAGGGAGGAAGAGGGAAGGAAACGAGAAAGGAACTAATGAACTAACGATATAATTATGATTGGGATTCAATCTTATCAATTTTTAACAGTTAACATTTGGATGACCAGAATAAGACAAAGCATATAAGCTATCTCTTGTGTAGTCTTCTAGTTTGGACTATTTCTATTTGGGGATTTTAAGCTTCAGAATATCTCCCACGGGTCTCTCTCTGTGAGAAGGCATGCTAGTGGCACAGGTGGATGCTGACAGAAAGAGCATAGAGACCCATACAGATTCTGGGACTGACTTTCATGGTGCCATAACCACTAGTTGCAGAGACAGAACACTGAATTCAGGCATAGCCTGGGTAATTATGTGAGCTTGTTAAATGGATGGGTAGGTAATGGAGAAGAGATATCTAGATAGTGATGATCACCAGGGGAAGGAGGGAAGCAACCAGAATCCCTGGGGTCAGAATGAGATTCCAGCTCCAGCAAGGAAGTAGTCAAGTCACCCTGTGAGGAACCCCTATGAGGTAGAAGTTGGAGGGAAGCCCCTATCTAGAGTATGGAATGAGATTCCACGTGAATTAGGCCATGTTTCTGCTCTGCTTGCAGCCCTTCAAAAACTTCTCATTGCATGTAATATGAAATCCCAAATCCTTGCTGCAATTGGCAAGTGTCTAAGTGATCTGAATCCCGCCCACTCCCCAGCCTCATCTTCTCCCTCCTGCTCAAACATGCCAAGCTCTCTCTCATCTTGGAGTCTTTGCCCTTCCTTTTTCTTCTCACTTGAAGGTATCTCTGCCCATCCCCATGTGACTGGCTTTGCCTCATCTCTCAGGTCTGAACTCCAGTGTCATCACCCTATAGACACTTTCCACTCTAGAGTAACCTTCTACTATATCACCATATTTATTCCTTTCAGAGCACATGTTACCAAAAATCACTTTGTTCACATTTCTCTTTACTGATTGTGGTGTGTCTCTCTCCCATGATCACCAAGAGCATGTCTGTCTTGCTGCATTCCACGTTGCTACCTGCCTAGCACCAAGGCCAAGGGCTGTCAGTAGGTAAGTAGGTATTGCTCCAGAAATACCTGTTGAGTAGTTGGGTAAAGACTCTAAGAGTAGAACATATCATCTCAGACCTTACCTGCCATTTGCCCTACAAGGTCAATGCTGTAGCCTGGTTAGGAGTTTTTACCTGACTGGGGTTAACCAGAACTAGCCAGGTAAGGGATGGCTCTATTGGAGTCACACCACATTTCTCCTCAGTTTGGCCATGTTGCAGCTTAAGAATAGATAGTTGGTAGGAAAAAAAGAAACAGAGAACGTGTACATTTGTATTGCTTGAGAACAAAAAGTATGAGTCATGGCAGTATTAGTGAGAGGTCCGGCATGGAGGGCACAAGAGGAAGAACTCAGTTTCTTTTCTACCTCTAGCAGAGAAGAGAGGAACTTCTTTTCCCACATCACCACTGAGGGCCATTCTGTAGAATTCAAAGAGTAGAATAAGGCCACCAGCCTCATGGCACCCCCCGTAACTTGCAAACGATGCCCAGAAGAGTATTCAGACATTTTTCTTCCATGTAGACTATATCATTTGGAACAGTCTTTAAGAATATTTTTAGAAATACATTAACGTTGTGTGATATTGTCACACTGACTTTTGATACCACATAATACTCATAAAAGACTTTTAAAGCTCAATTTTAATGTTTGAAATGCCAGTTTGCAAACCAGCTTTGATTCTGTTCGGATTAAAAAAACAAAACAAACTTCTTTGAGAATTCAGTATTTGAGAAATATGGCTCCCAGTCACACAGACGAGCTGCTCAGATGGAAAACATGTGGAGTGAATAATACATGCTGTGGACAAGGCAAAATATGTGAAAAACTTATATCTGTACTTTTGTTTTTGCTATGCAGTTTACACAAATCACTGCCTAAGCATTAATATTTATACTTCGGAGCATTTTTTTCTACCATGCCTATCAAACTGTCACATAATCAGGCTAGTCAGTATATCATATAGCACAGGGGAGAGAAACTTGCCGACTTCAGTTCCTGTAAATATTTTTCTTTTGTGCTGGATTAAGATTATCCTCATGGTAGGGGTTCTTGTGGAAGTAAAGTTTGCCAACATATTTTATGATTTAAGAAAATATGGACACTTCAAGTTTGCACAAAGTTGGTGTTTATGTTCTGCATGGAAGAGACCTTTCTGACCTAGCCCCTGAAGTTTTTGAGGTTTATCCATCCTGAATTTATTTTTAAACTAAAGAGAGGACCGCTTTCTATAGACAGATACTTTTCTTGGCAGAAAACACAAATACCAAATTCATTCTTGGGTTATGGCTTGTTTGAAAGTGTCCCTGCTGCTTCTTAAACTTCCTAAGGAGATACCTGTTCTTGCACTGCCTCTGTTCAGAGAATTTTAGGGCCGCTTAACATCTACAAATACAGGTACAGCTCTTTTGGCCTGGTGTGCAGAAGCCCACAGGTTCTGACCTCAACCTTCCTTTACCACAACATTCATTTCTAAGTATTTCCTTTTTGCGGGGGAAGGGCGAGCATAGCAGCAAAAGCACGAGGGTCCGAAGTCATGCAGACCTGGCTTTGCAACTTGATTTTGCTATTCAGTATGTGTCCGACTTTGCCTATTTCAAATTTAACCACAAAATTTGGATTGTAATGGGCAGTCTGTATAGCAAAGTGGTTAAGAGCTCTAGCTCCAAAAAAAAGAGTCTGAATCAAAATACTGGCTCTTATACTTTCTTGTTATATGTGACTTAGCATAATGGCTTAATTTTTCTTTCTTTTTAAGATTTTATTTATTTATTTGACAGAGAGAGAGAGAATGAGTGCACAAGCAGGGAGAGTGGCAGGCAGAGGGAGAGGGAGAAGGGGAAGCAGGCTCCCTGCTGAGCAGTAAGCCTGATGCAGGGCTCCATGCTGGGCCAGCTGGATCCCAGGACTCTGGAATCATGGCCTGAGCTGAAGGCAGGCACTTGACCAGCTGAGCCACCCAGGTGCCCCTGATTGAAGTTCTCTAAGCTTCAGTTATCTCCTCTGTCAGATAAGGATGAACACTAGCACTCACTTCACAGTTTGTTGCGAGGAGTATACGTATACTAGCCAGCTATTGTTGCACAACAAACTAAGAAAATCCAATGGTTCTCTTTTTAATTCAATGTTTTAAAATTTAAAAAAGTATTACTTCTTATGAGTCTAGGGATTAGCTGGACAATTCTATCTCAGCTGGGATCACTTATGCATGTATGGTTAGCTACAAGATGGGTAGGAAGCTTCCCTGGTCTTAGTTGCGTTCTCTGAAATGTTTGGGAGTTGGAGAGCTCAATATTAGTCTAGAATGGTTTTGGCTGGAACAACTAGATTCTCTTCTATATGGTGTCTTATTCTCTAGCAGGCTATCTTGGACTTGTTCTTGTAGTTTGGGGAGAGTTAAAAAAGAGAGATACAGAAACAAAGATACGCACATACAAACATCCATGCGGAAAGAATGAGAGGAAGAGCTTCAAAGCCTACTGAGGCTAGGCTCAGATCCAGTAAAACATAATTTCTGACACAAAGTAAGCCTAAAGCAAGAAAGAAGGGGGTTTCAAAGTTATGAAAAGGGATAGGGACATGGAGGGTACAGGGAGGCCAAGAATGAAGGCCAACAGTGCAATCCAGCACAAAGTACAAAGCACTGACCATAAAATTGGTCCATATAGTAACTGCTTAATAAAAGTTAGCTATCATGACAGATTGGATATTGCCCAACAGTTTTACTGGATAAAAATGCAGGGATCCCTGGGTGGCGCAGCGGTTTGGCACCTGCCTTTGGCCCAGGGCGCAATCCTGGAGACCCGGGATCGAATCCCACATCGGGCTCCCGGTGCATGGAGCCTGCTTCTCCCTCTGCCTGTGTCTCAGCCTCTCTCTCTCTCTCTCTCTCACGAATAAATAAATAAATAAAAAGTCTTTAAAAAAATATCTTTAAAAAAATTTAAAAAAAAAAGATCCTTTACTTCTTAAAAAAAAAAAATGCAGAGAGACAACCGTGAATACGTTGACATCATCTACCACAGAACACATTCCCACTAAATAATGCCATGATAGCTCCTGTGGTCTGACCACCAATATTGCATCTTCTGTTTGTTTGTTTGTTTGTTTGTTTGTTTTTTGGATATCTTTGCTATGGGTGCCCTTAAGATGCCCTTTCTTTCTTTTTTTTTTTTTTTTTTTTTTTTTTTTTT
This sequence comes from Canis lupus baileyi, assembly GCF_048164855.1. NCBI lineage: Eukaryota > Metazoa > Chordata > Mammalia > Carnivora > Canidae > Canis > Canis lupus. The sequence goes on along the minus strand of NC_132840.1, from coordinate 5,214,819 downwards.
TTTTTTTTTTTTTTTTTTTTTTTTTTTTTTTTGCTAAGATGCCCTTTCTGTACCTTCAAGGTGTTGTTCATGATTGCTCACATTCCCCAATAAGATCATCCTCCCAAGGACCCTACAGAGCCCTTTATCTTCACGTTGTGTCATGAGGCACCTCCCTCCTTAGATTTTGGCCTTTTTTTATTGATGCATCATCTCCTGGATGGTCCCAATGGGTTTCTTGAGAGCAGAGGCTGTTTAGGAATCTTGTTCTAGGTCAGGCTAGCTGGTTCAGTCGATAAGGCATAGGACTCTTGATCTCGGGGTTGTTTCAGGCCCACAATTAGTGTAGAAATTATTTAAAAATAAAATCTTAAACAAACAAGCCAGGAATCATGTTCTATTCCATTCTTAAATAATCAAAAATATGGGAATTTGGGAGTTGAGTTGGGGAAGAGAGAGTGACATAGAAAACTAAATTGTATTTTACTTCCTAGTTTAAGGAATCTTGGTTAATCTATTAGTATATTAAATATTTTTGCACTAATAACTCCATGGCTTACTTGCAGATATAGAAAGTCTTTATAATTAAGTTCTGTACTTGATTTTCTCTACATTTGGTCTATAGTGTTTAAAATTTTACCATTGGAACATTTTTCCTTATGCTTAAGGCATTATTACTGCTTAAAATGGCTCATGTATAAATTACTTTTATGATAATTGATGCAGTGTTTCAGATGAGGTGTTTACATATACTAAATTATGCCTAATAACTCTCTTATGCAGATGTCAGCTCTTCTCTTAATCCTGCTCATTCTCATGGTCTTAACTGTGAGACCGCTGATACCTATTGGCCTTGGCAACTGTTTACATTTCCCAGAAGTCATTGCTTTATGTCCAAAGCCTTAAAGACTAATGTATTTCACTTAGCATCCCTCAGAAGGGAGGCATGTGACATTGCCCCTCCCAGGGCAGCTTTCAAAAATTCCCTTTCAATGGGTCCCTTCTCCTCTGTTCAGGCAGCCAACCTGGTACTCTCAGCTTCTTTGCTCTGTGGTGATAGCCTTGCCCAAACTCCAGTGTGCTTTCTTTGCCTTTCACTTCTCTGCTTTTTCTCCAGAGTGGAAATTAAACCAACACCAACCCTGAAGGTAGGAGTTAGGACTAGTCACAGGTGACATATTACTTTCTTGTCACCCTACAGGCCAGATTTTCAGGCTTTGCAAAACCATTCATTTCCAGACCTGTCAGAGAACCTTATATTATATATTCTTTTTTTTTGGGGGGTGTCATGCTGGTGTTAATTCAGGGGTTTATTTTTTAATATCTATGTTAGACTTACTTTACTCTGCCAATGTCCCCAGAGGAAAGGCAGTGGATAAATACAAAGCATTATTATTAACTATTATTACATTGATATGTAAAACATAACTATTATTCCTGACAGTTTGGTCTGCTGGAATTAGATGACGTTTAAATATTTCAGTCCCCTCTCAATACCTGTGATATTTTGCTTGTGCTTTTGAAGTTTTCAAAATTTAGAACCCTAGTGAGCCAGGCAAACTATTCTGTGGATGCAGAGCATGGTGGGGTGGAAAATGCATGGGCTTGTCTAGATGGAGTTTTAAATTCTACTATCCAGGCACTGGATGGAGAGGGCTTGTCTAAATAGCAGTCTCTGCAGACAAAGTGGGTTGTTTCGGTTGACCTTGTTCTCACAATGACTACCAGCATGAAATAGCTGCTGGAAAAAAAACAATTATGAACTTAGTTTGAGTAATAAAATCAATGAAGAAGAGAAGAAATAGGTGAACCATCTTCTTCTATAAAAGACTGCAGCTGAAGTTACATGCTGTTTTTGGGGTATTACATTTGAATGGGGCATTGAGAGAACACAGCATTCCCCCAGGAGAGGTAAGGCCATTAGGATATTTGGGCTGCAGGAGAAGAGATCTGAGCATGATGACGAACGCAGAAAAATGGCTGCCTTCACTCATGGGAAGGATAGGCAGGTGAAAAAGACGATAGACTTTTCTTTACTTTCAAAAGGCAGAGCAGAACCCAAGTGAAATTTGTTCCAGGGAAGTAAATTTGGCTGCATAAAAAGAAATTCCTAGAGATAAGAACAATTCAGTAATAGGTATCGCTTCCTTAAAAAATCTTGGGATCAGGGATCCCTGGGTGGCGCAGCGGTTTGGCGCCTGCCTTTGGCCCAGGGCGCGATCCTGGAGACCTGGGATCGAATCCCACGTCGGGCTCCCAGTGCATGGAGCCTGCTTCTCCCTCTGCCTGTGTCTCTGCCTCTCTCTCTCTCTCTGTGACTATCATGAATAAAAAAAAAAAAAAAATCTTGGGATCACTCTTTTCACTGAATGTTGGGCAAGGATGGTATTACTCATCATCTCGGAGATGGGCCATGGAATTACTGAACCGGGGTGAGGGTGACCACAGGTGATTCAGTCAACTCAAAGATTCCAAGGTCCCAGTTGAGGAATGTCTGGAGAGAATAGAGTCCAGAACTGGGGCTTAAGTGATGATTTGGGATTTACAGATAGAGGATATGAGGTGGGGGAGAAGCAGGAAAAGAACATGTTATCAGTATGAATGGATTTTGCTATGAGCATAGGAGAGGGATGAAACCAGACTGCATGGAGTGTGAAGTTTATGGAGGGGACTGTGGAGGGTAAGTCTTGATTTATAACATGGGCCTACAGCATCAAGGGCATCCTTAGAATTTATTCTTGATTCTACCGATAATAGGGGGCCCTTGACAACTTGCAAATTAGTAGACTGAGAGAGGCTGGAGGAAAAAATGTGAAGTGTAACCACAACAACAACAAAGATGAGGAAATGTTAATTTAAGTGAAATGAACTATCTCTGAGATTCACATTTCCATCCCACCAAGAGAAGTGGTCAGGACTCTTTACAATAGAACTGCATTAGCCCATTTTTCATATCTAGACCTCACAGCATGAGCTGAGGTTAGCAGAGTCCCCATTCTACTTATTACCCTATCTAGCCATTAATAGGTGCTTAATTTATGATTATCGAATAAATATTCCAGTTGCCAAATGAAACACGGAGAGCCTACACATTGGGCAAAATCTAGGACAAATTTTCATTGGGAATATTTAATGGAGAAATAATCTTAAAATTATGGAAATATACCATTTGAAGAGGTTTGTGTTGGTGGCTCCAAAGTAGTCATAGGACTTGCCCTCCATCTTTAACCTACATCTATTCGTGCCTAAACACTTTGAATCCTCCTATTGCCAGAAAGGATGTGAGGCACTTTGTTTTTGTTTCACAACAAAAGATATGCCTACAATGGAACAGAAATAAAATAATAGATGATAATGCCAAAAATAGCCTCCTCCCCACTTTAAAGATGGGCTCTCCCCAGGTGGAAGAGAGCAAAGGTAGGCTGTGGTCAGGGTTGTTTGTTTAGGTCAAGTCATAAATTTCCCCTTGCAGGAAATCATAGCCAGAAAAGTGGAACTGTAGTCAAATGGGCACTGGAAAATTTGTGTAGCAGGTGTATGGCTAACAAGCCAAATTTTCAAAGCAGGTGAGGTGGTTGGAGTTGAAATATCTTGTTTTACTCAAGAGAATAGATACAAATGCTGTATGTGAAACTAGCGCTTTGACACCTTCAAGGTCAGGAAATCTCTGGTAGACTGAGCCCTGGCTATGTACACCAATGGTCTCCCATGGCCCAGAGAAGCGCCTCTGGAATTTAGTAGTCCTTATCAGACACTCCATTAGAATGTCAGATCATATACTGAGCTTCCTTTATGTTCAACATTATGTTCAAAGTTGCATCTATGTGAACTACAATAAAATATTTCAGATAATCCTAAGGGAATATAAGTTATAGAAAGAAGATGGATTTGAAGCCAGACATTCCTGAGTTTGACTTACAACTTCGCCATGGTGTGACCACAGAAATTCTTTTAATCTCCGTGACCCTCAATCACCTCATCTGACAAATAGGAATAATTTTAATAATTAAACCATATAAGAGCTCTAGGACAAAAGCTGGTTTTTAGTAGGGGCCCAATAATTATTGAGCATATGTATACATATGTTTATTTATAAAACATATGTATACAGCCTGTGTGTGTATTGGGTGTGTGTGTGTGTGTGTGTGCACAGTTGTGTATATTTAAACAGCATACCCATTTTTTACTCATTTCATAAATGATACCTTATGACTTGTGTGACTTAACAAAAGTCATGCAAGTAGCCAGAGACAGAATGAGAACCAAGAGCTCAGGTTCATGATTTGCAGACCTGTGCTTTCCCACCCGACTACCCAACTCCAGGAAGTCAATGGCAGCCAAGGCCAAGAGAGTCTGGAAATTGGCTCTTCACTGAGAGAATTACATTCACAGAACTTCTTGAAGAGTCTAAAGTAAGGGACAGTAACCCTCATCCTAAACAAGGGGAAATCTAACAAAGAGTCAAACTTCCAGGACTAGATCTCTTATGGTGGCCTTGAGAGGATGGATTTATTTCATCACTTATGAAGTGAACTATTTTAGAGCCACAAAGGCAGCAACAAGCTAGTAGGCCTATGAACAAGCAGATGTTTGGTTAATAGGGACATTTTACAGCTTCTGGATCATAGTGTAGTAGGAAGAGTCAGGTCAATCTTCTATGGAGTCTAAATGAGTTGCATAAATTTGGCAAAATTACTTGACTCACTTGGGTCTCAGTTTTCTCATCACCGAAATGGACACATAAAATCTAATATAAAATTTATATGCAATATGAAACAACGGGCATTACATATCACGTAACCAATTACTAGCACATAAAAATAAAGACATTATCTTCCTGCCTTTGAATGATCTTGCTATGAACTCTATTGTTGACAACCTGCATAAACTTTGAGAGGGAAGCACCTATGGCAAACCCAGATTACTCAGTATCTTTGGCATTTCTGGTGCCAAGGCCCAGCCAGGGCTGTGTCTGGTAATGTGGGTAAAAGGTCTCCTATTATATTCTTCACTTTTCATATCAAGAGCACAGGGACAAACACAGTAATTAATTAATAAGCAAGAAGAAAAGGAAATAATGCCCTCAAAGCTCGAACAGGTCCAGGAGGCAGCTCCATGTCCTGGGGCTGGTGTTGCAGAAGAAAGTCAGCCCCATGTGTGAGCTCCCATTTGGCCTGGCTCAGTGAATGGGGCTGCTGTATTTCTGTATCAATAAAATCACACCAGGGTTTGACAGATTCCTTTATATCCCCCACTGAGAGTGGATTCATAAACATTGGCCCCTTTGAAAGGAATTTTAAAGATAATTCCTTTTTGTGACCATACATCAAAGCAAGGATGGCATTTCTCTTGTTTTTATGTGAACTGTTATTAGCCTACAAACGAAATCTGTGGCGGGTCTAGTGGGTAAATTAACATTTCATTTTCAGAAGGCAAAAAAATGACAGCGTTGGTGGCTATCTGGGTTCAGTGCCTGGAAGGAAAATGCACCTTGGATCTCTTTTATTGTCAGGCCTGCCAGAACTGCACAAAACTGATTATGAGTTAATATTGGGGTAATCTGGAAGACTTTGCCCTTCCTCTAATGGAGTTGGGCACTATTCTTCTGCTTGAGTTTCTGCCTGTGTCATAAAGGAAACATGACACATCTGGATATGATCAGATCACAAATGGGTGTTAGCATTTTGGGGTATCATACATGATGTGACTATCCCAGTTCTCTTAGCTATATAATCTGATGCAAATAGCTGCACCTTCCTAGGTCTCCTTTTTCTCTAAATGAAATGAGCCTGTTGATTATACCTTTCTAAAGCCTTAGGAGATCACATAGGGCATGATAGTAAGAGCCAGTTTCCCCTGCCAGTGAGGTGTTATGCATTGGATTGTGTCCCCCCACTCCCCAAATTCACGTGTTGAAGTCCTAACTCCCAGTACCTCTACACGTGATCTTACTTGGAGACAGGATCTTTACAGAGATCATCACGTTGTAAAATGAGGTCATTAGGATGTCCCTATCAAAAGGGGAAATTTGGACAGAGAAATATAGAGAGGAAAGATGATGTCAAGATACAGAACGTGAACGTGAAGAGCACATCCACAAGCCAGGGAGAGAGGCCTAGAAGACCCTGCCCTCGCCACCCTGAATGGAAGGAATCCTGCCAACACCTTGAGTTTGGACATGGAGCCTCCAGAACCACGAGACAATGAATTTCTGTTGCTTAAGAAATGCAGTGTGTGTCCTTTTGTTACAGAAGTGCTCATACACGAACACAGAAGGGCTGATGGATCCTAGGTCTTCTGAGGGCAATAACTGTGAGGAGCAGGACCCGAAGTTCAACAGGACTTTTTTTCTCCAATCAAATTCCACTCCAGAAATGACTGGCCCTTCCAGACACTCAGGTTAGTATCTAATTATCTTAATAACACAGTTGTCATGACAACTGGATATAAAGTTTAGTTCCAGAATTTTAATCTAAACATGCTAAAATCTCCACGGGATACTTTCTTTGACTGAGAGTAAATTAAGCAAACCACGTGCATGCACACACAACACAATCTCTCAAAAATATTAAAAACAGTAAAAAAAGAGTCTATATCCTCTGACTCATACCTCAGTATTTAAATATATGGGACATTCATTGCCATTAACCATCTATGCATTCAGCTCACATTTATTCATTCAATTGGCATTTACTGAGCAACTACTATGTGCCAAGCTCCGAAGGATAATTCTTGGCAGACTAACTCTTTATGTAAGAGAAAGTTGGACATTGATTCAATGTCTGGATTGATAAATGACATATTTGAGGTAGGACAGTGGACACTCTAGGCTTCACTAGAAGGGGTTCTGTGTCTGGCCCATTCATTACTTCCTCCCTCGAGATGTAATACAGCTCCAAGCACCTCACCGAAGCTTAATAAATATTTATTGAACAAATGAATGAATGAACAAAAGAAAATTAAAACTGAACTGGAAATCATGAGACACTGAAATATCTAGTTGGGGGTGTAACATTAATGTTAATTAATATTTATTGAGTACTTACTATGCTCCTGGCACCAAGTATCCCCCCATACACTTCTTGTTATTTATTTATTTATTTCTTAACAACAACAGAAAAAAGCGAAATAAGATTGACCAGCAACATCTAGAGACAGGAGCAGACTCTGGCCTCCAAAGAAGCCCCACTTGACAGGACTTTGGTACTAATTCCAAAAACTGCCAATGAACATCACTGGTTTGAATCTACATAACTGGTAAAGTAAGATATTGATTCATGTTGGTAAACCAGAAGCCTTGAATTTAAGATGTGAGTTAATTGGGATTAAATGGTGTCATCTCTTGATGAAGAGTAATGTTTTAGGCTGGTTCGGTTGGACTCTGAAAATATGGCTGGTTTCCAAGCTTCATTCAAACAAGAGAGGACTCACCTTCTGGAATTGCTGAACATAGAACCAGACTGAAGAGAGAGGGGAGGGGTGACAGCAAAGCAATGTGACCTTTCTCCCCAGTGTGATTTTGTGGGATCGAAGGGGGAATTGCAAATGATGTTGCTTTGAAATTCAGGTGTGTTGGGTGTGGGGGTGGGGCAGAGGACTGGAAAGTATCTGAAAAGGGTTGACTTGTTTTTAATGCACAATATAAACATTTCCATGAGCAAGTCTCCACGCATCATAAACCTGGCCTGCCGCCATGACGTAGGCATGTTTCTATCCATTTATTCATACATTTGCTCAGTATCCCCCCTCTGCTGAGGATCCTACTGGGCTGAAAGCTCCATGAGCACAGGAATTCTAAGTGGCTGTTTACTTTCAGGAGCTAGAACAGTCCCTGTCGCGCTGATTATCAATATCAGCAGAGTAAGTGAGTGGATGTGCTTGGAGCCACATCATGAGAGGAGATCAGGATTTCATCCACGTCAGGTCACAGGGAGGCTTGAATGCCACCGTGCAGGTGCTCATGGGATACGTACTCTACAAACGAATGGAAGGTCTAGAAAATGTGAAACTAAACTTGGGATCGTGCCATCTACAGTGAGAAGGAAACCTTGAAGGATCCTAAGGAGGGCATTAACATGGTTTATTCCACCCCCAAGAATCCTTTATTAAGTGCTGATTTTATGGGTTTGGTGGCTTGCTACATGTCAACAATCTCAAGACAAATAAAATGTAGTCCTCTTTGGAAGAGGATTATAATCTAGGGGACAAAGAATAGATTTACTCCATACCTTTAAGTATGTCCATAGGGAAACGTCTAGCTGTGTTTTGGAATACAACGGAAAACAGGACCTGTGCTAAAAAAGAATTCTTCTGTGGCCAAATGAATATTTGCTAATAGTACAGACCACACTAGGAAACAGCTACAAGTACTGTACTCGGCACCGGGGAACAGCAAACCATGGCATGAGGGACAAATCCAGCCTGCCATCTGTTTTTGTAGAACTGTGAGCTAAGAACAGCTTCTACATTTTGAAATTGTTTTTTAAAAAAAAATTTTAAAAAAGAGTAAGATTTTGAATTGTGTGAAATGTATATAAAATTCAAATTTTAGGGACGCCCTGGTGGCTCAGTAGTTGACTGTCCGCCTTTGGCCCGGGGCGTGATCCTGGGGTCCCGGGATGGAGTCCCATGTCGGGCTCCCTGCAGGGAGCCTGCTTCTCCCTCTGCCTGTGTCTCTGCCTCTCTCTCTGGGTCTCTCATGAATAAAGAAATATAATGTTTTTAAAAATTTCAAATTTCAGCATCCGTAACCTAAGTCCTATCAGGACTTAGCCACACCTATTTTTTTTATGTGTCATCCTGATACAAAGGCCCGTCTGAGCAGGTGCTGCAAGGTGGCCCCGGGGCCTAGGGAGATTGACTCCCTGGACCTGTCCAGGAGAAACTTTGCCGACCACTGCCCTAGACTCACGGTGCGTCCGAGTGGCCAGGGCGATTCCGGCATGTGTTCTGGTGACCTCCCCCTTAGGAGATCCCACTTCCGGAGTCAGTGGTTCCCTGCAAATTAAAATGTAACTACCCTGGGGAATTTCATTTCCTGCTTTTTAAAATGAGTGCCTTGCAAATGATGATTGATTATGCCTTTGATTAGGAACTAAGGGGACACAGAGCTTAGTATGAGATGCAAAGCTATTTTAGGTCCGTGCAGGGTGCTTGGAAAAGCAGCCGCTGCTGATCAGGAGCCGATGTTTTCACCCTGCAAGCTTGGGCAGTCCACATCCCGCATCTGTGCCCAAGACCCCTTATTCATCAAACAGGGCCTGGAAGGCAGTGGCCCTAAACCCGCAGGTACAAGTCACTACTTGTACTCAGGGCCCCCTACCTATTCCTAGTCGATGTCCATCTTCCCAGAGAAAACACCCACTGACCACTAGATACATTGGATCCTTTACACATGTGCGGACTTTCCAAGCAAGGCAGGGGAACAGAGCACAGGCTGGATTTTCAAATCTGCAGGAAGCGTGGGAACAATTAGTGTTCTGCATTTCATCTTACAGCCTCGGGATGCATTCTGTCTCTCCATCTGGAGGTGACTGGGCAAAGAGGGCTAAGGAGGGGCGGGGTGCATTTTGAAAGGGCAGGCTAACTTGCAACCCGTAGACCCAATATCCCTGCCTTTCCCCACCCAATGCCAACTTCACTTTGCCTTCAGAGCTGCAATCTTTTCCCTGCTTCCCTGCAAGATCAGTCTACCTCAGAGGTTAATAATAAGAAAACTGGCAGCTGCTGGCCGGGGCGGCATTCAAGCAGCAAAACTGAACACTGGGCGCAGCTACATGGTCTGTCTGGGCCACTAAGTGATTGATCCCTCTTTGTTGTCCCTTTTAAGCCTGGATAGCTGGTGGGGATGGTGGAAAGGTGCTTGCAAAACATTAATGCTTAAGTGACTGTTCCAGTTGTTAAATCATAATACAGTGTGATTTAGCTGAAATGAAGTAATTATAGGGGGAGAGAAGAAAAGTCAAATGATATAAAAACAGGTCCTTTTGGATTGTCTAAGTACTGATGTGTTCTCTGATGCATATGCATTATTCGTCTTTAATATGCCCATCACACAAAAGATTCCACTATTTTAAGGGTGGAGATTAGTGTTATTTTGGCTCAAGCTGTTATTCACAAATTTGGGTAAAGATGCCGCACTTACAATCTCAGAGAGGTTGTAATCATTCTAAATCAACACGTCTCGTGTTTTAATATTTTGATCTGAAATCTTCAATTCAATCTCTCTGCACTCTGGCCCTTATCTTAAGCATCCTTGTTCAAATCAGAGCTCTCTCATGTCCTAGCTGTGTGATCTTGAACAAACTGCTTCACATTTCTGATCCTCAGTTTCTGCATCTTTAAAAGGAGGATAATCATAGAACATACCTCATTTGGCTTTTGCTCTCCGAAACACAAATGAAAAGCACTTGTGCCAAGCACGCACTAGGCATTTCATGTATATTAGCTGTTATTCTAAATCTTTTAGGGAAATTCTCCTTGTCCTTCGGGCTCAGATGTTACCCACCTGGGACTCTGTCCTTACCCGGGAGGTTCGGTGAGGAGCCCACCCATATTAGCTCCTCCTAGCTCTTTTTTTTCCTGCCCTGTTCATAATTGCCTGTTTACTTTTTTCTCTTATAAACGGTGGATTTCTTGAGTCCAAGAAAATCTTTCTGATTTAGTTCATCTCTGGTTCCTTTCTTAGACCAAGGTACACAGCCTTGATCACACTGGTGTGAAGGGTTAAGGAAAATGAAAGCCATATGCACACGGAAGCAACGAGATCATGGAATTTACTTGTGTGTGGAAAGTCACTGTTCTTAGAACAGTAAGAAAAAAGAATCCAAAACCTTAGCCAAGCATCCATAATGGCTCCTTCTTTGACTTTTAGCCCCTTTCCAGAACACTTTCCCCTTTCCGTCCAGCTGTTCTCTGTATGCCCAGCCACCCTGGAAATCTTTCAGGACCCTCGTCCTAGGACCTTTGCACAGGCTGCTCCCTCTGTTTGAGCTGCTCCTATGCAGCACTCACCCCTCCCACCACTGCTCAGGTCTTACCTTTGGGAGAAGCCTTAACCCGCCCCTGAGTCAAGGTCACACGTCTGCTTGCATTTGCATTTTCGGAAATTTATTCCATCCTTTTTGAGATTTAATCTCAATTTCAATTATTTAGTTTTGTGATTATGTAATTAATGTCTATCATTCCTCAGCCGACTGTAAATTCCATGGGAGCAGGGATCATGCCCATTTTTGCTCTCCCTCATGTATCCGGGCTCCGTCTCACATGCACACAGTGCCTGGGAGAAGATGTTCAGTAAATATGCATTGAATTAATGAAGGAAGATTTGGCAACCTGCATTTCAGAAGTGCATGCAAAACAATTTTAGTTGTCTGATGAGGAATTAGAATTTTTTATTCATTAGGCTCAACCAATGGCTGCCTTTATATATGTTTATTAAAAGGCAGGGCTTTATCTTCCTCATCAATCACGAATTAAGAAGCTGTATTGCACCTTTTCTGCAGACACTGGGAAAGACGTTAGTGTAGCAATAGTCAAAGGTAGACCGACCTTTATCTACAAGAAGAAGTCCGGATTAATGGAGAACTGGTTTCCAAACCGCCCACCTGACCTTGTATTTGGTCTCTTGTTTTTTCTTTTCTAACTCTTTCTGGCCACGTATTATTTGCTGGTTCTCCTGACATGCCTTGGTGTGAGGCATAATAATTTAGCGATGTCTGTGTCTTTTCGGGCTATAGCCCTGGTTCCTCCACCTATGATTCTAACCTATCTGTCCCCCCATATCCACTCTTCTGTCCACCGAAAATAGTTTGTGTTTCTTGATTTCAAGAGATAACCAGCCTGGCGTGACCCGGGTCCTGGAGCCTTTTTTTGGACACCTTTGGCAGTCACAAAAAGAGAGAATCATGAGTAGCAAAACCTTCATTGCTGACTGAGGAACCCGTGTTTTCAGGGGAGGGTGGGAAAAGAGAAGTAGGATGTGCTCTCTTACCCTCTTCACCAGTCTATCCGAGATGGTTGCTGCACACCTGCATCCACGATCCTGTAAGGACCATCCTTTCAAACCCAGATGCATGATCCTGCAGTTGGTTACAGATGACCGTCCTGCCCTAGTTCAGCCTTCCCTAAAACCACTATAATCTTTGGTTCTAGTCCCTGTAGCCCCAGCCATCACCCCCTCACCCAAAACTCTTGTGTCTCATTTTGCAATTGTCATTTTAATTTGTGTTCCAATGCATCCATTTTTTTTTGCTTGTTTATCTTTAAAGATTTATTTCTTTATTTTGGAGGGGAGGGACAGAGGGAGAGAGAGAGAGAGAGAATGTCAAGCAGACTCCCCACTGAGCAGGGAGCCCAATCCTAGGACCTGAGATCATGACCTGAGCCGAAACTAAGAGTCAGATGCTACACCAAATAAGCCACCCAGCAGCCCCCAGCATATACATTTAAAATGAACTGGGCCAAAAAAAAAAAAAAATTGAAAAAAGAAAAGAAAAAAGAACTCGGCTATGTTCCCAGCTTTCTGGAAATTATATAACTTAATTTCATGAAAAACTGTAACCCCGCCCTCCCCGCCCCAGTCCTCACTTACATGCCTGATCTTTTCATGTATTTGATATCCTCAGAAAGATCTCCATAACCTTGAATAGCCTAGACTTTCTTTCTGCATCGTCTTCCATAGTTTTAGTTCAAACTGTCATGACTTTATTCATTGCGAAGAAATGGCTAATTGGCGCTCCCACCCTCCTTTCTCCCCATTCTCGCCCAAGAGGCTGACGGGGTCATCTTTAAACATCAACACTGTATTGGTTAACCTATAATTCCAGGCTTTTAGCAGTAGGCATCGTCTGGTTTCTCCAGCTTCGCCTGCCTCATCCCTTACCATAAATTAAGCACATAGCGATATGGAACTTTCCATCTATACCTTCCACCACCCCAGATCTTTGAAAGGACTGCTCACTTCTTCTGACGAGCTCCAGCTGCCTTTCTTCCACTGGAAAATATCCCTGCACTCACCCCTCAAGAATCAGATTAAAAATCATCTCTTCGGGATCCCTGGGTGGCGCAGCGGTTTGGCGCCTGCCTTTGGCCCAGGGAGCGATCCTGGAGACCCGGGATCCAATCCCACGTTGGGCTCCCGGTGCATGGAGCCTGCTTCTCCCTCTGCCTATGTCTCTGCCTCTCTCTCTCTCTCTCTCTCTCTCTGTGTGTGTGTGTGTGACTATCATAAATAAATTTAAAAAATCAAAAATAAAAAAATTAAAAAAAAATCATCTCTTCTCTGAAACCATTTCTAACTCTCCGGAAAGAATCAGTCACTGCACCATTTGCAAAACCGTAGCTGTTCATACATTAGGTAGGAAAACATATTTTAAAACAATTATCTCACCGCATCTTTCTCCTTGGCTAGATTATAATGTTCCTGAGTATATGATCTAAGTTTTCTCACCCGAATGTCCCCTTGGTTACTAGCCTGATATCTGGCACAGAATAAGCACTATGGCATATTCAGTGAATAGTTCAACTTAAAATATATATCTTTTTTTTCCCTTAATAACAAGCATTTACCCCACAAAGAAATGTGCTCTCCCTTGACATTGTAGTGGTATTTTGTTGAAGCGGCCGCCAGTTGAGAAATATGAAAAGTGGGTAACATCTGCATTTTGATATGTGTATGTCTGTAGTAAATTTTCATTTATGATGATCAAAAAGAAAGGGAGTTTAAGGAGTTTATGTTTTAAGACAGATTATAAAAATAACCTAGATTGTGAGCCTGCCATTTTAATTTTATCTCATCTCTGACAAATATTTCACTTTAAAATGCTTGCTCCCCCCAAAGAGTGCTGATAAGCCTTCCAAATGGATCCCCCAACTCCTTGCATTTCTAAGCCTCTGATTTGGCTTCTTAGTAAATGCTAAATGATAAAAAAATAATAACGCTCCGTGATGTTTTTGAGGTTCTGGAAATACCCTTTCATCTACTTTTGATTTTTATAGACTCAATATATATTAGCATTCCAATTCTTCACTGTAAGTATGTTCTTTATTTCAAGAATTCAATCATTTCAATTCCATGAGCATTCATTCCACTCCGTTTGTATCTCAGGCTCCATGTTGAGTGTTTGTGATCCTGAAATACATAAGACAGGGTGTCTAACCTTAAGAAGTTCTAAATCTGAGCCAGAGAGTTAAAGGAATAAGATCTTAATAATGATTGTAGTAGAGAGACGATGCTTAATATAATGGGTAAAGGTTAGGTTGACCTTATTGGAAAGGCAGGCGGCAGAGTTGACTTAAAAACATGATGACTTTCAAGCTGGGCTTTGAAGGCTGAATAGGAGTTTTCCATTATGTGGTCTAAGAGACAAATCAGAGTCTTTAAAAATGTTTTTGTAAAATAATATTACAGTTGATTTCAATCAAGCCCAGAGCATGGGTATTATAAAGCAGGGAAACAGAGAGAGAGGATGTGATTTCAAAAAACTTCCCCTTCTGGCCTTTTTGCTGTTGTTTCATTGTCTTTGAGGCTGTAGGAAAAAATATTCTGTGAGGGCTGCTTTGATGTGTATGAATTATTCATCATTAAGAAGTCAAGCAGCTGACACTGGCCTTTGTTAAAGCTCTAGAAGGTAGTGTGGCCCCCCTGGAAAAGACGTGTGTTCTTTATTCCTTTCTGCCTGGTGCAAGGGTCATCTGCATGTGTGGGAAGGTCTTGGTCAGCTTTTCTCTGATTGATGCAAATAAGAGGACATTTTGAGCCTTCATGTCCTGTCGTTTTCCTCCATTTTCTTTTTAGGACAAAAATCATTTGTCACTGGAGACACAGGCACACACACATACCGAACTGCCTGGGCGTGTGGGCTGCTTGCTTCATTAAAAACCCAGAACTCAGTCAGATGGAAAGACCCAGCCACCTAGTCCATTAGTGTTTTGCTCTGACACAGGCAGCTTGACCTGGGAGCAGCAGAGTCAACGGGATGTCTCATTAGAGCAGACTTTGTCACGTTTCTCCGCCATTTAACATTGTCCTGAGCATTGTGCAGGCTGTGCGGCTGGGAGTCTCCCGTCCCCTCCAGGGGAGAATGGGACGTGTAACGGGAAGGCTCCCACGTGTGCAAGGCCTCCATGCCAGCGATTCCCACGCTCTCCCAGTAACTCTGCAGCATGCACCGTGTGTCATTTCACACACGAGGCTAACAGGAGTCACAGGGCTGACATTTCACACATGCTTACTGGGTCCCGGTCGCTAAACGAAATGCTTCAGAGGCATTACCCCATTTAACCCTATAAAAACTCCACGATATATGCTTTATTATTGTTCCTACCTGCAAATGAAAAAACTAAGACTAAGGCAGATTAATTTTTTCAAAAGCTAAAAGATACTTTTTGATGTAACCAGACTCCAATGGGTGTGCTCCTTCTACTGTACTTCCGATTTGGATGACTTTATCCCGCAGAAGGGTAAGAAGCCCTGAATAAATTCCACCAGAGGAACGATTGTGGTGGCACCTGTAGCTCTTACTATTATCAGACAAACCTTTGCCAAAGGTTTGCTATGTGCAGATGTCCTAGACTAATTACTCTATTTACACATCTCATTTAATTATCTTTACAAACCCTGTGACTAGGCTTCTATTGGTTTCCAGCTTACCAATGTAGAAAGAGTGGTTTGATCCCAAAACCTGTCTGACTTCAAATCAGAAGGAAGAAATGACATAGACTTGGACAGGGAGACAAGTAAACAATTTTGAAAGACACTAAGGCTTATAATTGATAAAACTTGATTATATTTTAGAATATATTTGATTTATATTTTGTTAAAATGTAATTCCATTTCATAGCCTTTTATTGAGTACCTACTACTATGAGGCATTATGCTAAGACCTAAGAATATTATGGTAAATATCAATCATACTACTTTATCCTTATAAAAAGAGATGCTTATAAACAAGAAAATCCACAGACACATGAGCAAAATGAAGATATTAATGACATATTTTATTAGAGGATTATGCAAATAAAAATACTAGCAAATACGTAGATAGCCCTTACCATACACCAGGCATGCTTCTCAGTGTGAAACCTATGCATTTACTTTTTTAATCTTCTTAGATATCTGATGTGATAGGTGCTACTATCATTCCCATAATACAGTTTAGGAAAACAGAGGCTCAGAAAGACAAGTTCACAGCTCTACAAGTTAACAGAGCTGGCCAGACACCTGGAGAGCAAAGAGCGGGCAGTGATTATTTCTACCTAACTGGGGAAAGAGGGAGTCATGGTCTGGAATAAATTTACAGAAATAGGGATTTTAAAAAGGATGAGGAGGGGAAGTGAGACGACCAATTCCCAAGTAAAAATCGGAACAGTACTGGTAAGAACTGGTAGCGTGAGCTGACAGTTTACTACAAACCTTTGACTCATGCAAGTTAACGGTGAACAGAGTTAATGACTTGGCTTGAATTCTAGAGGCACAAGTTACTGGTTCTGGCATCAGTTTCTTCATGTGTCAAACGTGAACATTAATACCCATCTCATGGGGTCATGGAGTGACATATGATAAAGCAGGAACCAGTCCTGCAGAGCCTGTCTGGGATATAATAATTGCTTACTGGATGGTGGTGTGCAGGATGCTGTGATAAGCCACCCAATGTCTCCTTCCATGAAGGGTTGGTGGTCACGGCAGCTGGGATGCTCTCTGCAAACATCCTTCAGCTCACAGCCCCTTGAGAGATTCTCTTGGGTACACAGTGCCACCTTGGTCAAGGTCATCACTGGGGTAGTCTGCACCCAGCAATTGATTGTTGCAAAGCTATACAGACTTGGCCACTGATGCTGACTCAGAGCAACTCTGATGGGCACAAAGAGAATCACTATGTCGCACACCTAAAACTCCTATCATGTTCTATGCCAGTTAGACCTCAACTAAGAAGACAATAACCCTGATGGGGCTATTCGAGCTCCAGGGCTCAACCTAGCATCAGCCTCAAATGTTCTCGCTCTGCTCAATCCTGCTTCCTTTCCCTGTCTTTCACAGGGCTCCCCTCGGTAACCTTCTTACATGCTAAATCCCAGTCTAGAATCTACCTCCGAGCTATCTTTGATGTTCATATTGTCCTTGTTGGTGGGGAAGCCTAGAACAGGCAAAGATGTGGAGCATGTCATGGATCTATCTAGGTTAGTGTCAGGATGTGCGATAAGTGTTCACCTGTTAGAAGACAGATTTCCTATGGTGCTGACTGCGTGACAATGGGCCTTGCCTTCGATCCTATGCAAGCCCACTAGACTCTTCATTTAAAATGTTCATTGTTAATGGATTCACTATTTGTCCATTTTACAGACGAGAGAAGCCGGTTTCACACGGGTGAAAACACTACCAAGGTCACACAGCTTTAAGCAGTAGAGCTGTCCTTTCAGGACAAAAGCATCTTACCATCATGGCCCATTTGTGTATTTTTCCTTTGTTTGAAATTCTCTGAGGCTGCATCATATTTGTGACATCGCCACATAGAAATGGTGTTTTCTACCTTACAGGACCTTGGGAGTCTAGAGAAAGGTCTTTTCCACCATCAGCATTCTATCCTGTCTCCTAGGGCTGTCAGCCAGAGATGACCAGGTAAGTGATGGAGCCTTAAAAGGTTAATTACCATTAATCATTATGAGAAGGTGGCTTATTATCAATTCATAAATTCAGAATAAATTTATTTTGCTGACAAGCAAAATGTCCTAGTTGCCCTGTGGACCTGGTTTCTATTCTGAAAAATATTTTTTTTTTCTAGATTATGGTCTTTGTATAAACTGGTGTCTCCTTCAACACACTATGTGGAGAAAAGCTTAATTAAATTCATAAGTTGGTTAAATTATTCCAAAGTTACCAAAATCCTTTAGGATTATGTGTGTATGAGTATCTGTACACACCTGGATGTACAGTCATATATTTATAAATAAAGATGCACAGAGATTGCTAACCAACACCTTTAAAAGTGTGTTTTACAAGTGAGTGATTCATGGATGAATCTTATAAAAGTTTTCTAAAGCTTTCAGGTATATTTTTGCAAACAAAATGCTTAAACGCTCCTGGTTGCAACCTATAAAACTCAATCTAACCATACTCTAGATTATAGTTAAGGTATTTCTAAAACCATGCCTTCCCATCATTATCCAGCATTTGCTTGGTAATTATTTGCATTTTCATTAAAGGAAGTATGAAGCTAAATGAAATGATCCAAAATATTAGAAATAATAAGAATAATCGATTTTCACCATTTTGGAATTCTTATTATATGTCAGGGACTAAATTGTGATAGTTAATGTTATGCCAACTTGACTGGGCCGCCAGGTCCCACGTATCTGATCAAACATTATTCTGGGAGTGTCTGTGAGGATGTTTTTTGATGAGGTTAACATTTATGTCAACAGATTGAGTAAAGCAGATGCTCTCCCTAATGTGGGTGGGCCTCTCCGAACCAGTTGAAGGCCAGCTAGAACAAAGGTTGACCCTCCCTTGAGAAGAGAATTAATTCTTTATGTATGACAGGCTCTGGACAAGGGCGTTAGGTTTTTTTTTTTTTTTTCTCCCTGGGATTTGAGCTGAAACATCAGCTTTTCCTAGATCTCAAACCTACTGGCTTTTAGATGGATCTCCTTGGTCTCAGGATTTAAGATTGGGATTAGAACTACACAACCACCTCTCCTTGGTCTCCAGCTTGTTGAATCACCCTGTAGATCTTATGACTCGCCTTCCTCCATAATAATGTTAACCAATCCCCTACAATAAATCTCTTTAGAACACTTTCTAATACATAGACTACTCATAACATTAAACTAAATATTTTATTTGGCTCAATTCACTACTTCAGTGTCATTAAGAGAAGGTACAATATCACTCCCATGTCATAGACGACAACACTGACATGTTTTGTTGCATTCCCCCAATGCCTAGCCATTCATCCATCTCAACTACCTCCTTCATCCAAACCTCAGGCTATAACCACATGGGGAATCCACCTGCTAAAGCTTTCAGGATAAAGAACTTAAGAGGAAGTTTGGGAGTAGCCACCCCCATCTACCTGAAAGTATTAGTGTGCCACACACTAATATGCTAATACCACCCACCACCTGTGTTTGGTTTCCTGCTTTGGTAACCAAAGGGCAGGTCAGCAAATCTACTGAGACCTCAGAATGGAGATTTTTGTGCTGTCTTTCCAGTCTTCACAGGTGACTGTCTTGGCCCACCCATCTTTTTTCTAGCTTCAGGGAGAGGTTAAAAGGGGCCCGAATAACTCTAAGAATACTGAACCCCCCCACAAACCCAGATTCATTCTTCCTGTTGTATGATCAGGGAAGATGGGGCGGATGGGCTTGGCGGCAGGCTAAGCTCTCTGAACTGCTCAGAGTGGCGAAGAAGGTAGCGTAGTAAGCAGGTAGGCAAGCTGGCGTTCCCTCGCAGTACACTCGGAGTGCTCCTTAACATGATCTGCATAGAAAGATGTGCCATCTTTTTCCTTGTATTCTCTTTCCCCTCCATGTCTCTTGCCTTCTTTCTCTTTTCTCTTTCTCATCCACTCCTGTCTCTTCCAGTCTCTTTCCTGGTTGATTAGCAGTTAATTTTAATAAAAAATACAAAACTCCAGCTCTTGGTCCTCTCCCTGTCCAGATGTCCGCATGGGAAGGGGCCTTGCAGCCCTGTCTCCTCCCATCTGTTCCCTGGCTCCGTAGCACCAGGAGGCTGGAACTCTTTCCCTTCACTGCTTACCTAGCTGTGAGGGTGCAACAGGACACACACATTCAGCAAAGGTGGTGAGATTGTTAAGTATGTTTTCCTCAACATCACGAGGAAGACACTTAGGAAGTATGTGAGATTTGGCGAGTTTCAAAGCATGGACTTACCAGTACTCTTTCTGATGTTGGTACCTGAGACTTTTCTTTCTTTGGCACCCGAAACTTTCCAAGCCCATCATTCCAGGTGTTCTCAGAGTGTCATTCTGACTTGGTTTGGCAGAAGGCCTTGCTTAAACCTGAAATAACAACAGGTGTCCTTTCCTGTACAGACTTGCCTTTTAGACTCTCTTTACATCCTGTAGGACCCCAGGTGCTGGTTTCAGAAGCAAGTTTCTTCAAGGAGTGGACCAAGGCATCATCCTTTTTGAAAGAAAATGCCTTCCACAGGGAGGATGAGGAGCTGGAAAGAAGATCAATAGATTTCTGGTTCCAATCCTCCTCCCATTGCTCATCCACGGTGTAATCCTAGGAAAGTCTCCTTCCTCTTGGCTGTGATTTGCAGATCTCTGAATGAGGCAAGAAGCCTCATTTTAAAGCCAGAAGTCATCTTCTGGCTTTAAAATTCTATGATTTCGTATACTCTTCTTCTGGCTTTAAAATTCTATGATTTCGTATCCTCTTCTTCCAATGAAAATCAAACCAACTTTGCTCATATCCTTCTTTCATTAAGAAATGCATTTAAAGAACCTAAATTGATAATGTAAGGGAATAGAAGTATCTATATGATAGCTATTAAAAAGTTTTTGAAGATTTTTATCAACATGGGAAAATGAGTATCAGAGAATCCTTAAAAGAAATATGAGAAAACATATAAAGTTCTATGTGCTTTATGATACCCGTTAAGTGGGGGGGGGGGGAGATAAATGAAGTCAAAACAGAGAGAGGGAATTTTTTACCAAACGATTAACACCTGCTTCTGAGAAGTGAGACGATGTGTGCTTTTTATTGTCTTTACTTTTGCAGCAGTTCCCAAATTCCTCAAAGTGACTGTATTTTCACTGGGGGTAGGGGGGAGGTACTTTTTCAAAGAAGTTATTTTTCATTTGAATTGGGAGTGATTTTAAATCAAATTAGAACATCACAAAAAAGCCTATTATTTTAGCTTTTTGGTGTCATTCTTTTGAGATTAAATTCAGGTAAGAAGTGTATTCCATTTTTTTAAGAAGAGCTGTGCGCCCATCATATGTGTGCATTTAGATATGTAGGCACTTATTTTAAAGTTGCTCATGGAGCTGATTTCCAGATGCCCAGTGAGATTTTGTGTGAAATCTCAAGGAGCCAAGAGGAAATGCTGGCATGAGGCAATGATATTAATAAGCTTGTTTTTATTCGCTCTAATTGGGATAGAAATGCAAAAACATCAGTGACCTCAATTTTTAAAATTCATTCTTCAAAATGTATTTCTCGATGTAATTGTATTAAAAATTATAATTTACCCAAATTCCTCTACTCTTGGAAAACTCTCAGCAATTAGTGATCTAGCACCTGAAATCCCTCACAGCCATCATCCACTTGCCTGTTATTTGCTATGATAATACCCACACCTCCGTTCCCGCCTTTGGCCATGACTCCAATCTCAGCCTGTTTCCAGAGAAGGTGAATTGTGTCTGATAAGGACATACGTGCGCAGGAGGAAATCTGAGGGAGATATTAGGGTCAAAGTAGAACCTTGCTTTGCAAGCCAATTTTTTTCATATTTAATATATTCCTTTAAATTCATTCCTTGTGCTGGAGAAAAAAAAAGATTTATTCAGAAGAAGCTGTTAAGGTAATAAGAAAATATAAATCTTTTGGCTGATTGTGTAGATTTTTAAATGATGCAGAGAGAGAAGCTGAGCTTGGGTTGCCAGGTAGGCTAGGAGTCAGGGGCCAACTCCCACCCCTACTTCCTCTGTAGAAGCATCGCATGTCTCTAAGCCTCATTTTGCCCATCTGTGATGGAAGCAAGATGTTTCCTCCATCACAGGGTGTGAGGAAGCTTAATGGAATCATGGTCATAAAGAGCTTTCGACAAAAGCCCCATCCTGACATAATGTGGTATCAAGACTAAGAACCATTATCCTGCCTGCAGCCTAGAAACAATTTTCTTCTTAGGCAAGTGTAGACAGAATGATGCATTGGGTCTTATCCATCTTTGCATACCTGGACTGACTGCTTTGGAAAGTGGTTTTCATCCAGCGTGAACTCTCTAGGAGGTGAAATATCTCCCTCCAGCAGGACAATGGCAGGTGATGGGCTAATCTCTGTGGCTGTCTCTTGGCGTCTCTGACGATGTAAATCTCACCTTTCAGGTAAATCTCAAACATCTCACTATTTGAGAAAAGGCAAACTTAAGAATAGATGCTCCTCTGAAATGGGTGGATGGGGTTATGCATTTGGGATGGAATCATCTGGAACCCGCCAATCACAGCCCTATCCCCCCCCAACCCGCCCCGCCAGGGAGATGATGCTCACCAATATGCATCTCCTTTCTAACATCATCAGATCCCCACCCTCTTCCATGTTATCCTGCGCTCTGGATCCCTGAAAAGGAGGTCAAGAAGGAGAGATGTTTTCCACTTGAACTGCCTCATCTTCATGCAAATCTTCCTGAAGCTTCTTCTCTTTCCCATCAGTTTCCACACCTCTCGACAATCCTCAAGTGTTGATTCAGTGACTAAGCCACTGGAAGGTGGAGTTGCTAGAGGAGACGTGCTCATACAGAAAGCACAGTACAGACGGAGTCCAATAGCTGGGAAGATCTGCACTGGCGGAGAGTGTGGCACGCAGCCTGGCAAAGTGGGGCTGACCAGGTGTGCCTTGGGCATAGGGAAGACTCCACATACCTTTCTGGAATAAGCATCACACTCACCCACTAATTTACTTTTCACTCAGTAATCATTTACTCCCTCCTTAGAGTGGGTCCAAACTGCTCTAAGCACGGGGCTGGGGGTGGTGGTGGTGGTGATGTTTCAGCCACAGCCTGCCTTCCAGATTCTCCCAGATTTAAACACTCTGTCATGGGCAATTACAAACCTGTGTGTCGTATAGATGGTGGGGCAGGTGCAGGGCATAAAGAAGCAAAACCCTATCTCTGTTGCACTAGATTTAGAAAATCTTAACGTAGGAAGTCATTGTTGAAGTTTTTTTTTTTCCCCCCCCATGGGTGTATGTAGGGGGGGGGCAGTAGAAATTAATGCAGAGAGTCATGAAATGGTGTAGGAGACAGGTTAGGGTACCATGGTGCCAGGCCAAGCATGACAGGTTTTCAGGCAAGGGGTTGATAATATTGAAGATGGAGGTTAAGACATTATTAGATACGCAGACATTTGCTGAGATAAAGATCCTTCAAAGGATACTGGATTTTCAAGGAAGGAGGTTTCAGGTGAGTCCTCTGTTTTGCAGGCAGCACTGACTCCCCCTCTCCCAACATTAGTGTGTTGCTTTGGGCAAGATAAAGAAGACCCGGGAGACAGAAGTATCCACAGAGGGAATGCGAATTCTTCAGAGGCTTGCTCCACACAGGGTATCTTGGTATAAAACTTGCAGGCAGTGAGGCAGGAAGGTCACCTCGCTGTGTAACCCTCTGTTTGAAAAGATTATTTAGCAGCATCCCTAGGGATCTGAGTGTAATTTTGTTCAAACTTTATTTAAAAATCCACCTCTATGACGACCAATTTTTACTGGCCCCTTAGGTGATAACTTAAGACAGATTTCTCTTTAATAGTTTTATAACTATTTAAGTCTCCAGCTCATTCATCTCATTTTATCTCCCACATCCATAAAAGGAGGCTGGGGTTCTCACCAGGGAAGAGAGAGGAAGTCAGGTACCTGGAAGGGAGGGGCGGATTCCTAAAGCCTCTCTGGGCCCTGAGCCTCAGCATTCTGGGCTTGTGTCCAGTCAACTCCGAATGTGTATCTTAATTCTGCTATTAAATGACAGTGTGACCTTGAGCAGTCATTAGAATGCTACGAATCAGTTTGTTCACCTGCAAAATGGAGATAAGCACTGTAGATATGTTGTGGTGTGACTCAAATGAAACAGCCTGCGGAGGTGCGCCAGGAAGGTGGGTAACTCCAAGGCACAGACTATTTCTTGAGCAGTGATCATTACGTGCCCCCGACGCTCATCATCAGCATTTCACACCCCACTCTCCCCTCAGGTCACCCTATTTCCTCTACTATTTACAATCATAAGAAAGAACTGGCTACTACATGTTCTGGTTCCTCAAGTCTACAAAGTAATCAGATTCCGGGGAGACCCGCATTCACCTAGCTGGCAGCATGTGCAGTCTCCGTTCTGGGCCTGTTCCACAAGCACACGCACTCAGGCGTGCATGTGTAGAGGTTAATCTGTGTGTGCTGCAAGTATGTGTCAATTCTGGATTCATCATTAATGTGAGGAGTGGCAGAAAAGCCAAAGGGCCAAAAAAGGAAGAGCAAAAACGAAACTTCTACATGGTTGTGTGATTTCCTGTTAGCAGAAGACACACTACTTCTTTCCATCACTGACCAAGACACAGCCACTGTTTAGAGTTGAGGGTGAACCAGTGTCCTTGTAGCACCAACTGTGGGGCACATCCTCTGTTGAGAAGAAGGGACTGGAGCCAAGTTCTGAGAATTTTAGAACCTAGGAAAGGTGGGAAGTGAATACAAGACACTGACTCTTCCGCAGTAAATGTAGCTCAAGGCTGAATTTTCAAACTCTTTCAACCTTAGCTAAATATAACTCAGAGGTTTGAATTACTATAAACTCATGTTACGCTTATCCGCAGGATGAGGGTCACATACTAAGTGCTTTTCCAAACATAAAAAAAGGTCCCAGGCCATGAATTCATTCTCTTTTCAGAGTATTTCACCAATGTTCCTTTACTTGTAAATAGCAGTGATATTTCTATTAAATTCATTTTCTCACTTGGTGGCATATCTATTCCAAATACAATCTCATTATCTACAAGGAGGCAGATTCCCGCTGGACCCCTCCAAATTAGGCCATCAGACTCCCTTGTTTATGCCTTTTAAACTCATTCATACAGGGCAATGCTGGCTCGTCCTTCAGAGAGCAGAAAAGCACCGATCCACTCTGCAGAAGATAAAGAAAAATGAGGCTAATGCCTCTCCTTGCTGAGCCCATAGTTGCTGCCTCCCCACAACGTGGCTCTTTGTGCGACCCCCTCGGACGGGCACTGAGGCGGGGCCCCTGCATTCTGTTCCATGTGCAGCCGAACGTCCCCACAGATATGCATCTGCCCTGCTCCGTATCAGAAACATCTTGAAAAAAAAAAAAAAAAAAAACCATCTTGCAAGGCTAGGTGAATTATTCGCCACTGCTCTAGTTTTGTCCACTAATTTTTTAATGTACGTGAAATATTCAGGGTGATTTGTGAGGCATGAAATACTTCTCGTGAATCCATCCTGACTCCTCTCTTGCTGCGAATGCATTTCTAAGGGCTGCCCATGTCCATCCGGGGCAGAAGTCTTCTATCTAAATTAAAGATCTACTCGATGAATAGACGATGACGCACTGAGCCTCCTCAGGGCTCTTTATTCTAGTCTTTTGATTCCCTCCTCCTCTTCCTATGGTGTCTGGAGTCTAGGTAACTCCTTCTGATGCTTTCCTCCCCCGGCCTCGCAGCGGATTTCTTGGGATGGAGAGATTAGACCTGGAATAATTTTCCCACTTCATGGACTCCCAAGACACCTCATAAACCGAAGGTCTTTCCCTGCTCAGTGCACTGGAGGTGAAAACATAAACATGGAAACGAAGCTCCTCAAATGTAAGAGGGGAACAGGGGACCCCAAATATAAGAGTAAGGCCACAGCTTTGAACCGGACACATGAAAATGGCTCATCCGTTTTAACTGGCTGGTGTGACACAAAAGACAGGACTTTTGTGTTCAGAAATTGGGGCTCGATGTCCGGATTGACCAGTTATTAGTGAAGAGATCAAAGACATTTCACTTAAGCTTCGTGCACCTCTGTCTGCTCTTCGGACACTTGGGGAAATCAGGGTTAGAGTCATAGGGTTATCGTGACGATTAAAATCCTGAGCTGTACCCGTGTGCAGAAGAACACCACGAGGGCTCGACCAAGGTGACTTTCCTCCCTCGCCCCTAAGTTCACGTCCGTCGTGGCCCTTTGCACTGCGCAGCCCTACTTTGCAATCACGATAGTTCTCGTGCGGGGAGCTGGTTGGCGGGCCACTCACACGCAGCCTTCACATGTGACGCTCACAGCAGTGCACCTCCACGGGCATCAGTGTTCCCACTCGACAGGAAATGCTGAGGTCACAGAGGTTAGGAAAATTGGCCAAAGGCACCCCTTCCCCACATGGTAATGTCAAGATTCTAACCCCAACAGTACAGCCCCCAAATTCATCTCTGTTCCTTCAAATCCTCCTCCCCATTCTTCATCCCGCAGGAAGAAGAATATCCCTAGACCATGACACCTCCGTTCTTTTTCTGCGACACTGTGACACTCTCTCAGGTTGCTCTGAATGTCTAATCGATGCCTTTGGGGCTACCCTGTTGCACTTTAATTTCATCGAGTTTTATGAGCTGCATGTCTCTCACCAATTAATTAGAGATTTCTTGCATTGTTTCACGATATTTCTCATCCCCATTTTTGCCATATGCACTCCGTTCTTGCCTTTCTATTTTTTTTTTTTTTTTTTTTACATATCCGTTCCTGTATTTTTATTATCTTTGATGGCAGCTTAGGATTTTAGTATCTGGCATTATTGGCCATTTGTTCTTTGCTTTATTTATTCATTTATTTTCTTCTACTTCTATTTCTATTTATCACTGCAGAGCTTCCCTACTTTTTCAGATGCATTAAGTTATTAACTCCATCTATTTCTTCCTGTCTCCACCTACAATAATGTGACTCCACATATTCATTCCGCTTCAACTTTATCTACTGGAAATCCAATATCTGCAGCTCATGTGCTGTTCCCTTAGCTGCCGTATGCTCTTATTTTTATCCTAATTAGGGGCATAATGAAGTTTTGATCGTGATTTTCCAGGTTTCCCCTTCAATGACTTGAGTCATAACCTCCCCGGTTGCCAAGTCCGGTACTTTTACCTCTTGGAAACATGAATAAAATATTAAATTAAAAAGCCACCCTGTATGTCACAAACATCCTGCCGCTATTACTTCCCTTTTTCATTCTCTGCAATCTCAGCTACATTTGGTAATTAGAAATGACCCAGTTTGAAGACCCTTGGTATTTTTTGTTGTTGTTGTTCTGTTATGAAAGTGGCTTTTCACTGCGGTTAGGTTTTTCAGTGTGCTGACCATGTTTGGTGTCAAGCTCCATAAGGAAGAATTAGAGAAGATGTGTCCTCGAAGGGTCCTCAAGTACCATTTTGAAAAAAACAAAAAACAAAAAAACAGCATAGGATTGTAGAATTAAAAGAAAAAAAGAAAATAGCAGGGGGGAGAGGTACTTGAGAATGATCATTTACCATCTCTGCCCTTCTGAAGAAGTCCCCTAACTCTGCCAACTCTCACTTTCGTCCCCTACTAAACAGGGACTACAGAGGTAGGTTCCTACCCGCTGGAGCAGCGGCGGGGCACAGATGAGTCAGCGTCTGTGAACAAGTCCAACAAAATTCCAGGCACATAATGTCTTCTCAATAAAATGCCAGTGAAGTAGGACGCTAGTGGCCCCATATACTACTGATGCCCCACAGGCGTGTAATGCCAGCCAGCACCATGTGTCCAGCCAGGCTACCTCTGACCAAGGGGCAGAAACCTCGCAAATTTCTAGATTTGCCCACTTTACCACCTGACAGTACTGATTTCGTATTCTTTTAGTTTTGGGCAGAGCCCATGTCACAATACAGGAAGTTTACTCAAAACTCTTCTCCAATAGAGAGAACCACTGTATGGCTCCATCCAAAATTCACCCCCAGGCTCCTGTCTGTTTGTCACTTTTAGGACACTTAGGACACTTTCATGACAAGCATGAGAGTTCTTCAGATTTTTGAATAGACTTCCCAAAGTACTTGCCCAGCAACTTCAACGATACCTCATGGTTTCCATGGTTTCTAGCCCCTCCTTAGCTCCTCTTCTGTCACCTCTGGATTGTTGAAATGTGTAAGGTCCCAGATCTGACTAAATATTTCAGGAACAACCTACACAGTGCAGAATGGAACAGAAGTGCCACGTTCCTTGTTCTGGATAGTATACTTCTCTTTGCAAATCCTAAAAACAAAAATTCTTTAGTAGCTATGCCCAGCAATAATTCATTTTAATTATCTTTTTACTCGGCCAGAATCTTCGGTTTCTTTTCCTCCCTCTATAATCAGAAAGTCGACTTTTGAGGTCCAGGCTCAAAACCTCACATTTACCTTGGGCCTCTCTGACTTATTGGTACCATCCATTGTGATTCCAAGTGATCAAAGGCCACACGAGGAATTCACCGGTCCATTTTACAAACGTGTTTTTAGTACTCAATTTGAGATGCTACTTCAGGCTCTGAGGATGCACTGGTTAAGAGGACACATCTTTTCTTGCATGAATGGAACTTACAGTTCCAGCAGAGTAAATAGTCATTAAATAGTTTCAACAAAAATGATAAAAGTGCTAGTGAGGAAGCTTATAACAGGAGCCCGATTTCATCTAGGGGACCTGGGAAAACTTCCTGTGGACACAATTTTGATTTCTAAGTATACAGAAATCACTTTCAGCTTTAAGGAATGAATGCATGAGCTTTCCATGCAATGGAAAGGACATGTGGAAGGCCTTGAAAACAGCACCAAGACGAATCAAAGGATCTACAAGGAGAACAAATACTAATGCAGGTAGGAAAAAAAGAGAGGCATAGCTAAGTCTAGAGATAAGCCAGTGTTTTATCACAAAGGGATGTGTAGGTCCATTAAGGATTTTGGTTGTTTTCTTAAAAGCAATGAGAAGTTACCAAGTTTTTCAGCAAAGGAGTAGGGTGGGGGACGTGATTATATTTAAAAACTGCTCATTGGGCACCTGTTGTGTGAGGACATGAATTCAGTTGGGAACAAGAGGAATATGTGGTAGTTGATGATTGTAGTGAGAGTCTGGCTGAGTGATAATAGTACGACGGTCATGCATGGTGGCAGGGGAGAGAAGGGGAAGCGGGTAGATTAAGAAGATTAATCCAGTAATTTCAGTTACTGGACTACATAGAACATAGATGTTGCTTTGGAAAGAGGGGGGGAGAAGGGAAAAGGTATGAAGGACGATACCCAGGTCTCTGATCTGTACGTGTGTGTCGACGTTAGTACTATTTACCAAGTTTAGGAAAACAGGAAGTGTCCATAGTTGCATTAGGAGAACAAGAGCTAAGTTTGAGAGATTATTGCGTGTGAAGTGCTCACCAGCTATTCAGGCGGATCCTAGAGCTGAATGTTCATTCCTCCTTTTGATTTCCTTCTATCTGCAAATAAGCTACTACACTTTGTGTCTCATCATGGGTCCTGATCTCAATGACTAGTGATGGTAGCAAAGATACAATGATTCTCAGGGCGTCTGGGTGGCTCGGGGAGTTCAGCGTCTGCCTTCGGCTCCGGTCGTGATCCCAGGACCCTGGGATAGATCTCCACATCAGGCGCCCTGCTCAGCAGGGTGTTTACCTGTCCCTCTCCCTTACTCTGCCCCTCCCCACTTTGTGCTTCTCTCTCGCTCCGGCTCTCTCAAATAAATAAATAAAATCTTTTTTAAAAAGCTGTAATAGTTCTCCTGTTACCGTGTTTGTGTACATCGATGTGTATTTGTGGGGAGTGACTATGTATAGGTGCAGAGAATTTAAGTTGATTTGCATTAATCTTGGTTTTCTCTAAGGTTTTCCTATAAGCAACACAAGAATCCGGTTTTCCTGTATTAACTATGCCTTAAAAAATCTTATTTAAAGAGTCAGTGCTCAACACCAAGCTCGTAGACCCTCACCTGCCAAGTTGATTTAACCAGTCAGGTATCTTGACAAAGTAACTGCCCAATTACCAGATTTTTATAATTACTACATTGGGGGCATTAAGCCTGAAAAATATGCATGTCCACGACCTCAGTGCCTTCCATATTTTTCATCCCTCCATTTTGAGTTTGAAAAATTGGCATGAAAATTGTTTTCTGACACTTCTTTTGAACCTTTAAATTATGTATCTATGACTAATAGCGATGTCTCAGGATGTTCTCTCTCGGAGAGGAAATCTAGTTTGAAAATCTGTCCTTTGTTTTTCATTCTGCAATTTCCTAAAAAGATCAGTTCAAGGACATCCTTTGCCCCCCTACCCTCACTGCAGTACATGTAAGCCTACCTCACCACATTGCTAAAATGCAATTTCTTCATATTATCAGCTTATTTTTGTTCGGCATATATGATATGTTAAAGATTAAAGCAGCAGCAGGAGGATGAGAGGGACCCCCACATTGAAAGAATTCACCATGGGGTTTAAAGTGAAACCAAGGTGGTGCGTTGCCAAATATCAGGCAAGGGTGCTATTAGTAGGCAGGTTGTTCCGCAAGCTCCTGGACGTGAAGGCTGGAGCAGTAGCACCTAGCGTGCACCCATGCTGCGTCGCAGAAGAAGTCACTCATCAAACGTGGAATCGTGAATGAACTACACATGGTCCCAAGTACTCCTTCCTGTGCCTGATTCCTCCAGACTCTGTCCAGGCTCACCTGCTTCTTGACGGGATGAGCACTGGGTGTTATTCTGTATGTTGGTAAATTGAACCCCAATAAAAAATAAATTTATTATAAGAAATAATTAAAAATAAACCCTACACCCTCACTCCACAGGCCTCATTCATAAACCAGGCTGGGAGATTGTCTCACTTCATGGTCTTTTTCCTGAGCTTCTCCTTAACCAGTCCCGTACTTGCAATCTCAGCCTGTGGTCAACATGCAATCATGATCCTCCATCCTCAGCCTGGACCTTCAGATATATTGATTCAACCAGTCACTCTGTCCTAACACTTAATCTGACTTCTTTACCTTCCAGCTTTTGTACCTGAATCCCAGTAATGTAGATACTGACTTCTCAGAATGTGGCTTCTGCTGTGTAGACACAACCCTCCCTCGTAAACTGAGGTCTCCACAGGTTTCTCAAGCTCCAAATGCACCGGTCACTCACCACCTGGACACACGTGCCCTACATCCAACCACCCGAGAGCTGAATACCCACTTGTTCACTGCCCTGTCCCAGTCCCTTCTTTGTCCCCACTGACTTGATTAGTCTTTTTATTTGGTCAGATAGTAAGCTCCCTGTCACTATGCATAATCAGAGCCTGAACAACCTGTGACAGGAGTGATTCAAGCATCAGCTGAAAGATCAAACTAAATTATTTTTGATGCCTTTTTAAATCTTGAGCTTCTGACTATATAAAATGTGCCCTGTAAAATATGCAGAAGTCAAAGTTTGCCTAAGACAGGCTATTTTATGCAATGTGATTCAAAAGTCTTATAGGATGTGATATATTGAGCAAAGTTTATATAGGAGGATTTTGTCCCTTACTGAATGGAGGAACTAATTCCTTTTTCCCGTAGGGCAGGTTTTCAGTAAGGATGGGTGCGTATCTATCTGGATGCCTGAGGGGTCCTTTCTGACTATTTTGTAATGTCTATCTATCTCACAAGATGGCTTATTTAATCACAGAATCTTGCCCACAGAAATACTGAGGTGGTGTTCTATGTACCATGCATTCCTTCTTGTCTTGCTGAGTTTTGTGGCTTTCTAGTGCCCATGGGATAATGTCCGAAGTCTTAGACATGGCCTCTGAAGCCCATGAGGACCAGGTACCTCCTCACCCAGCAGTGTCAGGCCACATGATGTCCCCATCTGGAGCATAGCTTTGAGCATCCCAAGCTGGCTAAACTTCAAGGAGCACATCAAGGTACCTCATCCTTCTTGGCTTTGCCTTTAAGGATCCTTCTGCTTTGGATTCTTTTTGTCCACCATCACCAGTCAAAATTCCACTCTTCCTCAACATTTAAACTGAATATCACCTCCTTTAGGAAATGCTCTTTTAACTTGAATTGTCTTCCTCTCTAAAAATTAGTCCTTCCACTCTCTAGGCTCCCAACACCAATGGTCTACTGTTAGGACTCATCTTACTGAGTCGAGATTATGTTTGCATCTCTTTCTCTCAGTGAACTCCATGTAATAGAAGTCCAGGTCTCCTTCATCCCTGTATCTCCTTTGTCCATCCCAGCTCCAGGCATTGGTAAGTACACGAGAAATATAAGTTGAATGAATATATGGTAATTGATTAAAAAATAAAATAAACATAGTTAAAATTGTGCAAATCAACTCTTCAGATTGTTTCCTACCTGGTATAGCCATGGATAAAGATATTCAAAAGTACAGATTTCTTGCCCGTTTAACAAGGCACAACTCTAAATATTCAAAGGTAACTATTTCATCACTTTTCAAAATTATTTGAGCTCAGGGTCCTGAAAGGCCCTTTATCTACTCAAAATCATTCTGAATATCAAACTTACATCACCAAAACATCAGGTCCTCATCACCTTCAGCAGCTTCAAAGTTAATTAAGCACTTGTAACTCCCTCACCTTTATTGATGGTGTTTCCCAGAAGTCTAAATTATAGTCCACAAACTCCAGACAGATGACAGGACCATTCAAGGCCATGGGGATGGAAGAGTAGGGGAATCGCTACCATTTCTTATATACACTTGATAGACAAAATCTTGGCAAATGGAACAGTATTTTAATCTATATTAGTCACTTTGAGCTTTACATTGGCTAATGAGGCATGTCATCTGCCAGCCTCTGACAAATTCACAATATTTTGCAGAATTCTGGCAAACAGTGACATAAGGAACCACCTGAGGGCCTCTCTGGCTGTCAAACACAGCCCAGTGGTCCTGAGTCTCATTTGCATTCTGGCTCTGTGAATTGTGCCTTTTAATTATCTACCTAGTTGTCTTTTTTCCTCCTCTCTCTTCAAGGCCCTCATGACTGATCATCAGTTCCATACTGGGAAGATGAAGAATGAACTCTTAGTGATAAGTAATAGTCTAGCAGTTATCAATAACAAGTTCTTTTGAAAGTGGTAATAGTGGCTTTATTTCCCTCTTTTCTAGCACTAATTGATTTTAGAAAGTTACAGTCATCCAGGAGACAGTTTTCTCATTTGAAATGCTCCCTTTAGGGATACCTGGGTGGCTCAGTGTTGAGCGTCTGCCTTCAACTCAGACGTGATCCCGGGGTCCTGGGATTGAGTTCTGCATTGGGTTCCCCGCAGGGAGCCCGCTTCTCCCTCTGAGTCTCTCTCTGTGTCTCTCATGAGTAAATAAAATATTTTTTTTATTTTTTTTAAATGAAATGCTCCCTTCATGGGAATGCTCAGATGGTTAAATGAGGTACAGCAAAGTGCAACAACTGATGTGTAGTAACTGCTCAGTTAAGGTGAAAGCTCCATTATTGTTTTCCCGAAATATCTGTCCAGAGGACCATCTAAAGCCAAGACCAGACTTTCTTTTGGAAAAAAGAAATCTAAGATGCTGCAAAATGGGGATCATCTTTCATGGTTGTATTTCCAGCTTCTTAGAAGCGGGAGGACATAGAGGGAAGAGAAGAAAGGAGCTCCTGTGGATTTAAACCTACTATGTGCCAGTTACTTCTCTGATCACTTTGCATATATCTTCCCACATAAACCTCACAGTTCTCCTACAAGGTAGCTGCTATTATCCTCACTTTTCAAAAGGGGAAAGCAAGGCTCTGATTGCTAAAACAGCTTATGATGTGAGATCTCAATGCTTATAAGTGCCAGATGAAGCCCAGATGTATCTGTCTGCAAGTTTATGTTTTATTTTTCCAAAGAAAAGTGGATAATGAGTATAGACTAAGGTTCTCTCTCCTAAAGTATGTTCTATGGTGTTGTAAAAGAAGTGACAAGGTAGGATAGTTTCTGTGATTAGCTTAGTTTGGGAACCATTAGATTACACAAATAAATAAAATATATTCTCCTTTGGCTGGACTTCTCAGAGCCTTGAATGAGTGAATACAGCTAACCTCGAGTCTCCTACAGTATGAGGGAACTACTATGTATGATCGTCTCCCATAGAACATTCTGGGATACCATGATCTAGGGAAATGATCAGTAAGGACTTCTCTATCTGTTCCACTAGAGGGTCCAGTATTTCAATATATTCTACATTACTTAGCAAAATAACCTCTGACCAATTCTGTCCTTTGGGTGCCTATACGATGCCCATCACCAAATCTTCAGAGGCAGATAGACATCCTCAGCAAATATTATTGTGGTGTTTGGTGAAGGTGGATCTACACAAAACATGTATTTTCTAGTAGTATTTTCTCCCAGTCTATTGTGCAGTACATGGCTCCTGGGTACCAGAGCCCCAGATATCCAGCTGCTGCAAATCACCCAAGAAAGGTGATCATTAAATAGATTAAAATGCATGGAAATTACCTAAATGTGGACCATTAGATTAAATGAAGCAGCTACAGTATAATGCCCTGATGGCTCCAGGAACTTTATTTAGATTATAACTGTACCAGTGTTGTGCAAATCACATGATTAAGGAGAATATTACAAATCTTACTACTCCCCCTCCTTCCACTAAGGGTTTGCAATTGAAATTCCTCCAAGGCTTAATAAACAGTTACCTCCAAGAAGGCACTTTGAAACTGACTTTCTAGACCAATCTGCATTTCGATGTGGTTCAGAGCAAAACCTTATCTCTGTGTGGCATGTTTGCAGGAATAACAATGTTTAAATAATGTCTGAAATGGAGCATAAAAATCCTTTGTAACTCAAATGGACATATTGAGAAATCTTAAGCTTCAGCTCACATTACCTTTTTGATATTTCTTTCAAAGACTGACAGTAAGACATCATCACTTGCAGAAAGTAACTCTCCAAGAGCCCTGTGCATATTTTTTGATGTAGTTCTTGCTTGCAAACTCTCTTCATAACTCTAATAAATGCCAATTTGGGGAGCAGGAGTGGTTAGAGTTTTAAATTTTTCATGAAATTCTATGTGAAATTGAAGTAGTCTGTCTATTTCTTTCTATCTAACCTGATCACTGAGGAAAAGGGAATAAAAACAGCATACATGTGTGTGCCTTCAAAAAATACCTCTTAATTGGAGTCATTTAGGAAGCTCTGGGTTAGATCTTTTTGGCAGAGAAAACCATCAGCCAAGATAGGCTTTTCTCTCCTTCATGTCAAGTGCATTTTTGTTCTCTTATTAGATCATTTCATTTTATTGAGGCTGAATGCAAGAAAGCGAAGGGAAGAGAAGAGAGCTCATATTGGTTGAGTGTCTATTCAGTGCCAAGTACTGTGCATGGTGTTCTCCATATTACCATAAATTATGACATTTAATCCTCACACAACCTTTCCAGGAAGACACTGCTGACTCATTTATTAACTAATAAAACTAAAGCTTGGAGAGATTAAGTAATAGGCTGTCATGGAAGAATCAGATTTTGATCCTATTTCTAACTTGAGTAGGTCCATGCTCTTCCCACTATATTGTGTTGTTTCCTTGAGGGTCACACCTATGCCAACACAAAGCACCAACAAGCAAAGTCATAAAACACCGAAACTGCTGTTTAGGTTGGAGCTTTGTTGGAAGGTGTTAGAAAATGGGCCTCATGACTAAGATTAGATCCCTTTTGCAAAATGGAAGAAATATGGGGGATACAGAAGTAACAGAGTATATCAGGCACTCTTCTAAGCGTTTTATACACATTATATCATTTAATTCTCATGGTCGATCTTATGAGATGGTCAGAGTTATTTATACTCCACAGATGAAAAAAAAAAAAAAAAGCAGGCTTGCAGAGAGATAAGCTGCCAAAAGTCCCAGAGGAATGAGTGATAGAACTATACTTAGATCTAGGTTGCATGAACTGTGAACACACTCCAAAAGCACAATGTACTCTTTAAATGCTGTAGAATAAAATAACATGGGTTTTCTGTGTTTGTTTTCCATTTTTATTATTTGCTTATTTATTTTTGCTTGCCTATATTTTTAAATAGGTTTATTGAAGTATAATTCACTTGTCATGCATGAACCATTTAAAGTATGAAATTTAACATTCTTAGTAAATTCAAAGGGTATGTGACCCTGTGAATAACCACAATCTAATTTTAAAACATTTGTATCCTCTGAAAAGAAACCCCATAGCCATTACCAGTGCGCTCCCATTCTGCTCCCAATCCCCAGTGCTAGACAAGCACAAGTCTACTTTTTTTCTTTATTGATTGGTCTATTCTAGACACTTCAGATAAATGGGATCAGAAATGTTTAGTCTTCTGTGGCTGGGTATTTTACTTAGGATGTTTTCAAAATTAATCCTGTTGTCACATGTATCAGTACTTCATTACTCTTTTCTGCCAACTAATAGTCCATTGTATGGATATACCATATTTTATTTATCCAGTCACCAGTTGATGGATATTGAGGTTGTTTCCACTTTTTGACTATTATGAATAATACTGCTCTATGCATATACATGTAAGTTGTTGTGTGGATATATGTTCTCAGTTCTTTTAGGTATATACCTAAAAGTAGAATTGATGGGTCATCTCACAACTCTGTTTGACATTTTGAGAAACTTTCAAACTATTTTCCAAAGTGACTGCACTATTTTACATTCCCACCAGGATTATATGAAGGTTCCAATTTCTCCACATTTTCACAACTTGTTACTGTCTGTCCTTTTGAATTTTAGCTATCCTAGTAGGTCTGAAGTGGTATTTCAGTATGATTTTGATTTGCATTTCCCTCATAACTAAGAATGTGGAATATCTTTTCTTTTTTTACTAGTCATGTATATACCTTTTTGGAGAAATGTCTATTTAAATCCTTTGGACAATTTTTCAATGGGCTATTTTCTTCTTACTGACTTGGAGTTGTCTTTTCACTTAATGGTATCTTCTATAGTACAAAAATAATAACTTCAATGTTATCCAGTTTATCTAATTTTTTTTCTTTCGTCACTTGTGTTTTAGTGTCATATCTAGGAAACCATGGCTAAGCCAAAGGTCATGGAACATTTATATTTTCTTCTAAGATTTTTATAGTTTTAGCTCTTACACTTACAGCTATGATCCATTTTGGGTTAAGTTTTGCACATGGTGTGAAGTAGAGGTCCCACTTGATTCTTTTGCATATGGATACCCAGTTTAGCACCATTTGTTGAAAAGAGCATGATTTTTGAGAAAAGACAGTCCTGATTATTGATTTTTCCATTCCCATTTAGTAGCAGTGGGAACTTGAACAAATTGCTCAACCTGTTTCTTCATCTGTGAGGCTAGTAATACACCTACATCTCAATGTTGATATGAAGAAGAGATAAGAATCTGAATCTCTCTTTGGGTCCTTGGTACTGTCTTTATCACATAGTCATTATTAAACAGACATCTGGCATCTTACACCTCCAGAATGTCCTACTGAAATCAAATGATTAATTCTAACACTGTGAGTATAAATAGAGACTGATTTCATGAGTTTGATACTCCCCATTCCCCTGCCCCAGGAGCCCATTAGCCATTGTACATTGTTCAGCTGTTACTCAGATGGAATACATATAGAGAAGTTACTGGATGTCAGATATTTGAGAAGAAGGACATTTTCAGTAAATAGACTCCCATGTAACAGTATTGTTATCCCCTTTTGCAGATAAAACATTCTGGCTCTCCATCCTATACATGAACTCACCATCCTCTATTGACTCCACTTTTGAGGGAGATGCTGGAGAGGATTCAATGCCTCGAGCAGCATTTAGATTTTGACTTCTATACAGTATCTTGTCTCCAAAATCCAATCCAGTGATTCTGAGTATATGTTTTTGTGTTGTGTTCCATTTTTCTTTTCCTGAGAGATTCATTTTGCTTTCCAAAAAATAAGTTGTATATTTTCACTTTACTTCCAAAATGGCTAATTCTCCTGGCTATCAAAATGAATAGACCCACACCATTCTGAGACAAGATTCCCTAGTCAGGATTATTAATCACCAAAAGCAAAGAATTGAATGCATGTTAAGGCTTCTAGACTTTGAGATGGAGTGTTGGATCCAGCCTCATGTCCTATCCTGGGGGCAGAGAACCTCTCCAAACTAAAAGAGGAATATTTTGGCTTGATTTATATGTGAAAGAAAACAACCCTCCATGATAATGATAACTCTTCATTCACACAACCTGGGCCTTTTCTCAGACTCAGAGAGTGTCTCGCACACTCCACCCGTTTTCTCCCTCTGATGAGGTTTCACCATGTAGCTCGCCTGCGTACTGTTTTCTGTAGCTTCCTTGACCTCTTCTCCCCCAGGGAAATCTATACCTCAACCTGTGCCGGATCTCCTCAATTCCTTTATTTTTTCCTTCTCTTGAAGTAAAAATGCTCGAAGACCCATTTTTTTAAAAAAAATGTTTCACTGATGACTATTTTAAGGAAACAAATAGGGAATTAACAGACATGGGAAAGTAACAGAAGTTCTGGCATTTGACAACTTCTTTACCCATCTTGGTTCTTAGCTTTTGATAATCTCAGAGATGTAACTGAAAGCTGCACTGCACTTCTGTCCTCCCAGCTAGCTGAGGATGGAGTTCACCAAACACCACTGTCTCTCCTCTCTTTGGAGAAGATCCTGCTGGCTGCTGGCTTTCTGCAGAGCTGTACTTCATTACTTGCTTACACACAACTTTATGCTCTATCAATACCAAACTACTTAGATTTTTATAACGCCAAACATTTCCCACTCCCATGCCTTGCAAATGTGCTTGTCGCTTCCTGGAATGCCACACCGCTCTCCTGGTTCAAAATGTAAACTCATTTTATTAACTTCTTCAAAAATGAGCTCAAAATTTAAGCATTTAAAAAAGCCTTCCCTGAGTAATCTCATTACTATATATAGCTATTTTTTTTCTCTTTTCTGTGCTTATCCATGCTTCTATACTTACCACTCAGCCTGACGATGTCTTTGTTTGTGTATCTGTCTTCTCTCTTAGACTCCATTTCTTGAGAGCCCACTCTGCTTTATTTGCTTCCCTTTAAGTGGCAACTACTATGTCCCACAGAGTAGTAGCTAATTAATACTTAGTAAATTTGTTTAAATTCCCACAGGTGATGTTTACCAGGCTCTAGAAAGTTACTTGTGCTATACACACCCATTCAGTTCACCAACACATCCAGAACCTACAAATAATATGCACTGGAATGGCCTTTCATTTAACATCTCTACTGATTACTTTGGCAAAAACAAGCTCACAAGTTAACAGGAATAAAGAATAGGGAAGGAGTGTATGAGGAAGGTGGACAGAGGGAGGCATTTCATAATTTATTAAGATGTGAGCCCAGGTACCTCATTTATTTTACAAAAAGAACTACTGATGTTCACATTTTTATGAGTTGGGACTTAAAACAGGATTCCTGCTTCCCTTCTACCCATCACCATCAGCCTTGCAGCCTGTGGTCATGGTGCTGATTCACCAATGGGTTCCCTAGAATAATCCCCCTTTCCTCTTTCA
The DNA here is from genome assembly GCF_048164855.1 of Canis lupus baileyi. Taxonomy (NCBI): domain Eukaryota; kingdom Metazoa; phylum Chordata; class Mammalia; order Carnivora; family Canidae; genus Canis; species Canis lupus. The sequence goes on along the minus strand of NC_132840.1, from coordinate 5,175,579 downwards.
CCTAGGGCCTCTTCATTCCCCAAGGCTGCTGCAAAAGTCCCAAATCTATCTTCACTCAAAGCCATTGGGCTCCATCCTCCTTAATCTATACTGAGCACAAAACCAAGGAAATGGCACTGTGCATCTGCAAACTTTCTTTGAAGCCGATTGCCCCATTTAGAATGAATTAACATCTAATCGGCAAGCAATCATGCCTAATAATTTTTAGATTTGTTTATTCTTTGGAGTCACATCTTTCAAAATACTGTCAATAGAACAATTATATAGGCTCTTCTCACTAGAAGTTACCTAGAAGAGTGTCTTATTATATGCTTATAACTATTACTCAAGACAAGTCCTTCTAGCTCAGCTTTCTGCAATAATAATAATAATAATAATAATAATAATAAACAATAAATACAATGAAACAAAATTGGAGATCTGAATGAAACTGGAGAAATAGTACTTTTTAGTCAAGTCTATATAAATAGAATGTATCTGCCAGGAATTTTTTTTCTCCTGCCAAATTCTAATCAGTTTATATCACTTCTCCTCCTCCCAATTTGTGTCCGGAAGGGCCAGAGCAGCAGAGCTTTCAAAACAATCTTTGGGCCTCTATCGTCCTTTGCAAGAAACCCCCTGGAGTCTTTCCTTTAGATGTCAGCCATCCATTTCATTTTTTAAAACATTTTTTTTTTTATATCGAGTCTGGAAACAAAAAGGACAGAACAAAGGAAAATGTCAGATGCAGAAAGATTAGACCAGATCAGCCTAGGCTTGGAAAGCACCAGAGGTTGCAGGGATTTTTCTGATATGCTGGTCTTGCACAAAAATATCTTTACAATATCTTTGTAATATCTTTACATTACCTAAGGTATGCTGTTTTAGTTACTCATTGCAGGGAACAATGACACAGATACGATCCTTCCTTTTCTAGGCCACAACAGCATCAAGGATACGTCTATGACTTATAAGAGGGCTACAAATGGTAGTTTCCATCACGTCCACTCAAAGCCAAATCACAGGGGTCTCAAGGATCCCAAGCTCCATCTGTTGTCCTGGAAAAGAATTCTGAGAATCTTGGAGCATTCTATTAGACCAAATTCAAAGATGTCCTCTAGCTACTCTCCATTCTGCTTTTGCCCTCCCTGCTCAGAGTGGTGTTGGCCACCTGACAACTCAGAGAAGATGTCACTCTGGTGGCTGCCGATGCCAACCTTGTTGAACCTGTGATGGTTTTTTTGTTATGCTTTGTTTTTTAGATTTATTTATTTATTTATTTATTTATTTATTTATTTATTTATGAGAGACACAGAGAGAGGGAGAAGCAGAGGCACAAGCCGAAGGAGAAGCAGGCTCCATGCAGGGAGCCCGACGTGGGACCCGATCCCAGATCCCAGGATCCTGCCCCAGGCCAAAGGCAGATGCCCAACCACTGAGCCACCCAAGCATCCCAGAACCTGTAATTGTTAATGCTGACCTGGCTATGTTTGTTCCTCTTTATCATTGGAGGTTATCTCACCAACAAGTGCCAGTACTCTCTGATATGGCTTAGAAATTAGGTAAATTACTTTGGGTCTTAAATGGAAGTCAATTGAGTCTCTAGATCTTGACACATAGCCAGAGATTTTGACAAGATTTCAACCCTCTACATGTTAGAGTGAATCTCAGGGTCTCAGAATACTCTTTTCAAGTAGAATTTCTCCTCTTTCTTTGTTTCATTATCTTAAGCCTTGAAGATTTAGGTCCCAAACAGTAGTTTTAAGGCCTCAGCAACACGTCTTCAGGAAGAAGGGTAGGAATACAAGCTGATGTAGCTACTCTGGAAAATAGTATGATGATTCCTCAAAAAGTTAAAAATAAAACTACCTTATGAGCCAGCAACTGCACCACTAGGTATTTACCCAAAGGATACCAAAATACAGATTTGAAGGGGCACATGCACCCCAAAGTTTACAAGAGCATTATCAATAATAGCCAAACTATGGAAAGAGTCCAAATGTGCATTGACCAATGAATGAATAAAGAAGATGAACAAACAGGGTTGATGGAGGGAGGTGGGGGGACTGGACTAAATGGGTGATGGGCATCCAGGAGGGCACTTGTGATGAGCACTGGGTATTGTATATCAGTGATGAATCACTAATTTTTACACCTAAAACCAATTTTACCACATATATTAACTACATAGAATTTAAATAAAAACTTGAATTTTTTTAATTAAAAAAAATGAATTAAATTCATTAATTTAAATTAAATAAATTTAAATGAAAAAAACAAATAGCTGAAAATAAAAGAACAGAAGAAGAAATCTCAGTAGGTTCTGATGAAATCTGGATTCCTTTTGGCTATCCCTGGCACGGCAGAATTCCAAAGGGGCAAATAAAGATTTAACTCATTCCTTGGATCCTCATTAGGGGAGTGCCTGTGTTTGAGGGAGACCTAAGGTGGAAGTAGGACAAAGTTGAGGAATAGGAAGAGAAGAAGAAGGAAGAAGTGGAGCAGGAGAAAGAGAAGCCATATCTGTACTCCACCAAAGCATCTGTGAGGTTAGCCAAGAACCCATTGTCTCACTTTTCTTTTACTGGCTACATAATAGCAACAAATATTTCATCTGACTTTTCTGGAGGGCACAGAAATGAGTTATCTTTTGTGATTAGGTTTTCCAAAGGTTTTGGTCTGTGTAAGAAAAGCAGTATCCCTGCTCCCCTACCCTTTGAAACTTGACTTCATTCACTTTCCAGCATCTGCTGCATCCCTGTCATCTCTACCACCGTCCAATAGAAACTTGGATGTCCCCAATCCCTAATAGGGATGCTTCAGTGAGCACTGAATTCCCCTATAATACCTCATTTCATAAAAAAGTCATCATTTTCTTCTTTCCCCTCAGGAAAAACATATGATAGTAAGAGTCAGTGTTATGATTTCAATTAACTCCACCCACTCAGCACAGATAACTGTTTTTCTCCTTTCTTTTATTTCCTTCCTTTGTTCCTTCCTCCCTTTCTCCCCTCTCCCTCTCCCTTCCTTCCTTCCTTCCCTCCTTTATTTTTGTCTTACTTTATTTATTTCTTTTAAAGACTTTATTTATTCATGAGAGACAAACACAGAGAGAGGCAGAGACACAAGCAGAGAGAGAAGCAGGCTCCCCTCGGGGAGCCTGACTCAGGACTGGATCCCAGGACCCCAGGATCATGCCCTGAGCCGAAGGCAGATGCTCAACCACTGAGCCACCCAGGGGACCCGATCTTACTTTTAAAAAAAAAACACCTGCCCGAGAGTTACTTTGGCCAAGTCATTCAATCCTCCAGGCTTCATTTTACTCAGATAAAAACAGCATGTGTGAGGAAATACTCAGAATGCCATAGTATTTACCATTTATTTTTTTAAAAGATTTTATTTATTTATTCACAAGAGACAGAGAGAGAGAGAGAGAGAGAGAGAGAGAGAGGCAGAGACATAGACAGAGAGAGAAGCAGGCTCCATGCAGGGAGCCTGACGTGGGACTCCATCCCGGGATTCCGGGATCACACCCTGGGCTGAAGGCAGGCGCTAAACCACTGAGCCACCCAGGGATCCCCAAGTATTTACCATTTCTTGACAACCATAATGTTCCACATTTATTTCAAATTTCCTTCTCTAAATCTGACCTCTTTATCAGTTTAATGTAGACTCTACTGAAATTTTAATAACTCCTTGGTACCACCCCTTCCTTTTATTTTTTGGCTTTCATGAGATTTATCATAATGTGCCTTGGCATAATTTTATTTGACTTTATCCTGTCTGGAGTTTCCTGAGCTTCTTGAACCTGCAAATTTATGTCTTTCACTAAATCTAGGAAATTTTCAGTTATTATTTCTTCAAATATTTTTTCTGTACCCCATTTCTTTCTCCTTCCCTCTGGGACACTGATGGCACAAGTATCATGCCTTTTTGCATTGTCTCATAGGTTTCTGAAATTTTGTTTCCCCCTTCCCCATCTTTTTTCTCTATGTTCTTCAGTTTGCATAATTTTGCTGCTATAGATTTAATTAAGTTCCCTGACTTTTCCTGTTGTCTCATTTATACTGCTGAATCCATCTAATGAATTTTTAATTTTTAGATGTATTTTTTCAGTTCTAAGATTTCCATTTGGTTTTGTATTTATAGTTTTTCTCTCTTTCTACTCATTTCAAGAGTACTAATCTTTAACTTTTTAAAAAAGATTTTATTTATTTATTTGGGAGAGAGAGAAAGAGAGTGCACAAGCAGGGGGAATAGCAGGGGGAGAAGAAGAAGGCTCCTCGCTGAGCAGGGAGCCCAAAGTGGGGCTCAATCTCAGTGCTCTGGGATTGTGACCTGAGTTGAAGGCAGATGCTTAACAGAGTGAGCCTCTCAGGCACCCCTAATCTTTACATTTTGACCATGGTAATAATATCTGCATAAACGTCTTTGCCTAATAATTCCAATATCTAGGCCTTCTCAAAAATTATTGCTTGTTTGGATTGTATTTTTCTTTAGCAAGAGTCAGCATTTTTTTTTCCCTGTAAGGGTTGGATTTGGATTACTAATTGTTTCAGGCTTTTGTGGTGAAGCCCTATGATTTCTGTTGCAATGGCTCATCTGACAATCTAGCATAAAAGCCATTAAAGACAATAGAGAAATTAAGGAATGCAGTTATATTCCAATAAAACTTTATTAATGGACACTAAAATTTGAATTAAATAATATGCTCACATTTTCAAATATTCTTCTGATTTTGTTCAACTGTTTATAAATGTAAAATCTCTTCTGACCTTATAAGTCATAATAAAACAGGTTGGTGGGACAGATTTGACCCATGGACAATAGTGTGTCAATGCCTACATTAAGAATCAGTCACAATTTTCTGGTTCCTTTTATGTAATTCATTTCAAATTGTGTCCTGGGCAAGTTAAATATGTTGTGAGATTCTGACTGCTGTTAAAATCTTCTGGAGAATATTGATGTTACTCTGTTTGTAGCAGCCTTGGTTAGGTTACAAATCACAAGCTCTGTCTTGCCTTCTTTTCTATACTCTTTGGAGGCACATCACCTGCACATTCACCACTAAGAAGTTACACATCACCAAAAGTGGGTCATGGCTGCTTTCTTCCTTAGTTCTCAAAGCTTCTGCTAAGCTTCCTGGGGGCTCTTCTGTACACGTGCCTCTCAGGGTGAACTCAGGATTTCTGATGCACATCCCTTTTTCCAGCCCTCTTCTTTCCGAGATTCCTCTACACCCTCCAGCTCTCAAGAGCCCCTTTTCCCCGTTCCTATTCCCCTGACCAGAAAAAAGAAAAAAAAAAACAACAGTATTTTTCTCAGAATTTATCTGCTGTTGGCCATTTCTACAAACCTGGTGGTAACCTCTGGGCAAAGTCGTGAGAGAAAAGCAGAGGGAAAAATAATAAAACAATGTGGCTTCCCCCCACCTGTGGCCTTCATGGCTCATGTTATCCAGCCATAGAAATGAGTTTTTCTCTCAGAGTTTAATTGCTCACACCTCCGCATTGCTGCTACCACCGTGGAGCAACACAAGCTGGCCTCTGGGCCCAGCCAGGAGAAAGAAAAGGAAAAAAAAAAAAAAAGGTATTATAGGCATGAAAGTTTTCAAGAGAGTAAATTTTAAGTAGTATTATCACAATAAAAATGGAAACTGTGAGGGGATGGAGATGTTTAGCCTTACTGTAGTAATTATCTTGCAACATATGCATGTATCAAATCATTACATTATACACCCCTAAACTTACTTATGTTATATGTCAATAGTATTTCAATAAATCTAAGGAAAAAAGGATGAATACAAAGTGGCCCTCATAACTATGGACGTGTCAAATCCGTATGTTGTGCATCTGAAAATAATGTAACACTGTATGTCAACTATATTCAACAAGAAAAAAGAAAGTGGCTCTTTGGCTCACAGTGACCCCATACTTTCTGGTTTGCCTTTCTTCTACTAGAGAGAATTTCTCTGAGTTTTTGCTGTCTATACGTGCTATGCTGTTCTGTCCTTAGGTCAATGCTGAAAGCAAAAGGAGAAAAAAAAAATCCCTCTGCCATATTGCTCATTTTTCAAATTCTCACTTCAGTGAGAGAATTCTTCAGGAGAGAATTTCTCCCCAGTCAACCTACAGGTTTTATTTTTCAGAGATTCCAGGTAGTTGCTTTTTGCATTCAGTGTACAGATTTTAGTTATAATCAGTAAGAGAGAGAGGATATAATGAACTTACTCCATATTGGCTAAAACTGGAAGTCTCCACTTGCTTCTTTCAGTCCAGTTTTAAATATTCTTTACTCAACCACAACAAAACCAGACAGTTTCTGCACAATGTGCCTCCCACCAGGAAGAAAAGAGTGCTATCTCTGTCCCTACTTCCCCGCCATATGTCCGCTTCCGGAAAGTCTGATTATCCCATGCCATGCTCACAGATCCCTATTTCCAAGGCACATACTTATATTCTGGCATAAAATCTACAAAACAGCCTAGCACACAAGATTTCTTCTAGAAACTGGGAAATGAGGAAAAGCTGCACTTGGCTTCATTTAGATTTCTAGAATCAAATACCTACTTTTATTAGCCCAAATACAAATGGCATTGGAAGGCTGTGCTAAAATGTCCCAACTAGCACTCAGGTAACACACCCTTGGGTTGCGGTTTTTATGGATGAAGCATTAGTTCAAAATCCCTTTTCTGCTGCATTGAATGAACATAATTTGCAACATTCTTTATTGCAAAGGGACTCTGACTAAGCTAACACCTTGCTTGAGAAGGGAAGGAATATTCTAATGACTTTGCTTTAGTAAAATGGCTGCAGCAGAGGAAGTTTTGGCAAGAGCCAGTTGTATCCCAGCACTGGGTGGGACTCTCAATTAGCAGGATCTCATTTGGTGTATGCTCAATTTGAGGAGCAGGAGTAGGTGTTAGTATTATTTCCATCCAGGGGATGGATAACTGAAGTTCAGGGAGTTAAAACAATAAGCTGAAATTACAAAAACTAATATTCATGTAACTAGACCCCATCTTATACTACCCACAAAAATTAACTCAAAATGGATTAAGACTTAAATGTAAGACCTGAAACCATAAAACTCCTAGAAGAAAACATAAGAATAAAGATCCATGGTAATGATATTTTGTATATGGCACATACAGCACAGCAACAAAATAAAAAAGAGACAGGTGAGACTATATCAAACTCTAAACTTCTACACAGCAAAAGAAACTATCAAGAAAGTGAAAAAAAGACAACCTACAGAATGGGGAAAAATATTATCCATATTATCTGGTAAGGGGCTAATATCCAAAATATATAAAGAAATCGTTCCACTCAAGAGCAAAATAAACAAATAAACAACCCAATTTAAAAATGGGCAAAGGACCGAAATACACATTGTTTCAAAGAAGATACACAAAGCCCAACATAAAAAGGTGCTCAACATCACTAGTTTTTTTTTTTTTTTTAAAGATTTTTTTAATTCATTAGTGAGAGACACAGAGAGAGAGGCAGAGACACAGACAGAGGGAGAAGCAGGCTCCATGCAGGGAGCCCGATGTGGGACTTGATCCAGGGTCTCTAGGATCACACCCTGGTCTGATGATGGCACTAAACCGCTGAGCCACCCGGGCTGCCCAACACCACTAGTTTTTAGGTAAATGCAAATTAAAACCAAAATAAGGTATCACCTCATACCTGTTATGATGGCCATCATCAAAAACAGAAGAGATAACAAATGCTGGGATGGATGTGCAGAAAAGGGAACCTATGTGCACCCTAGGTGGGACTGTAGATTGGAACAGCCTCTATGGAAAACAGCAGAGAGAAGCCTCAAAAAATTAACCACAGTATAATTCAGCAATTCCACTTCTGGGAATATAGCCAAAGGAAATGAAAACATTAACTGGAATCAATATCTGCACCCCCATGTTCATAGCAAGGTTACCTGTAATACTCAAGACCTCTGGTTGTGTAAACAATCTAAGTGTCCATTGATGGATGATGGATAAAGAAGTCATTGGGCACTGGGGTGGCTCAGTCAGTTTAGCATCTGCCTCTGGCTCAGGTCATGATCCTGGGGTCTGAGGTCCTGCACGTTGGGACCCTGCTTCTCCCTCTCCCTCTGCTGCCCCCTTACATAGCACACAGGCAGTGAAATATTACTCAGCCATTAAAAATGAGTAAGTAAAAAAAATAATAATAAGAGGAAATTCTATCATTTGCAACAACATAGATGCACCTGGAAGGCATGCTAAGTGAAATAAGTCAGATAAAGAAAGACACACACTGTATAATCTCACTTATATGTGGAGTCTAAACAAAACAAAACAAAACAAAACAAAAACAAATACCAACGACAAAAAAAAAAAAAAAACAAATTCACAGAAAAAGACATGAGATGTGGTTAGCAGAAGCAGAAGGCGGGGGGGGGCAATTGGATGCAAGTGGTGAAAAGATAACAGCTTCCACTTACAAATAAAGTAGTAGGGATGCGATGCACAACATGATGACTACAGCTAACTCAGCTGTGTGATATATGTGTAAGTTGTCAAGAGAGTAAATCCTAGGATGTCTCACCATATGGAAAATGTTTTTCCTTTTCTTTTCTTTTTATTGTATCTATATGAAACGATGAATGTGAGCTGAACCTCTGTGGTAACCATTTCATAATATATGTAAATCGAACCATAATGCTTTATACTTTGAAGTTATACAGTGATATATATCAATTATTTTTTCAAGAAAACTAGAAAAAATTAGTAAGGAGAAAACCTCTATATTCACTATGCACATGAGTTTGAAGCCCACTTCTGGTATAGATCTTGTGTCTGTTACTTTCAACATAACAAATTACCCAAAATATATTAGACTATAAACAGGAGATTATTTGCTCATGGTTTTGCATTTTGGGATAAGCTTAGCTGAGCAGTTCTTGTGATGCTCTCCCCGGGTCACACATGTGTGTGCAGTTATCAGGAGGCCTAAGTGAGGCTGATTATTTTTAGCATAAAAAGATATTAAAGCAAGCTGATATGGAAAACAACAGGACCCTAATACACAAATGGGCGAGGAACCCAGGTAATTATTAAGAATAAATAGGCACATGAAAAGCAAAGTTCAACAACTCATAATCAAAAATAGTCACTGAATTGTGAATCATTTTAAACTTTTTAAGAATAAAGACTGTTTTAAAAATGATAATATCGTGTGCTTATTGGGAAGTCTTACAAGAGTCACTCTTTCACAAAGTCGTAAAGTCCACTTGCAAATTAATCTGAAAAACTCCTTCCTTAACATAAATATGCTCCTTCTTTTCTTCATAGTAATCCCATTTCTGTTAACCTTCTCTCGGAAAGTAATACATGTGTAAACTATCTGCCATAGAAAGATAATCACTGTAGAATTATTTATAAAGATGCAAACTTAGAAACTACTTTAATTCTCAGCAACAGGAGAGTGGTTACATAGTCCTTAGCTTCATCGGCCTGATGAAAAGACAGGAAGTAATTAAAGTGACATTTAAAAAAGTAATGTAATAAGAGAGACCAGGGTCTATGTAAAAAGAAGAGAAGTGGCCAAATATTAAGGTCATGGACACGGTGTTTCAATGTATACATTGAACAGTGCATAGCCATAGAAAACGAGTATATCGATACTTAAAATAGAATTTAAAACAAAAGGAATTAGAAGCAGCAATAGGCCCCAAATGGAGTCATTTGCCTCCAGACAGCCAACCAAGACTTAATTGTAGCAATGTGAATTTAACTTGTCAATCTGGAATTTCCCTATCAGCACTAGTGAGATAATCTGCATGATAGACCGCTGCTCTTCCCTCAAAGGAAGGTGACCTTGCCCGAAATAATCCATTCTTTTCTCTTACTAATAACTTCCTTGCTCCCTGTTTTTGCCTGAAAAAGTCTCCCATTCTGTACAGCTCCTTGGAGCATCGTTCCTTTCTACTTGCTAGATGGGATGCTGTCCCACTCATGAAGCGTTAAATAAAGCCAATTAAATCTTCAAATTTGCTCAGCTGAATTTTATTTTTTGAAAGAAGAAATAGCAATTTCCCATAATAGCAAAATCTTTTGTATTTGGCACACAGGGCTTTGAGATGTTTCTTTGTGTTTATCTATAGTTTCCCTATTTTTTTTTCTTTTTAGTTGGCAGATATTACACATTATAATTGAATATATATAAACATTACCTATAAAAGTTAGCACACCTTGGGACGCCTGGGTGGCTTAGTTAAGCGTCTGCCTTTGGCTCAGGTCGTGATCTCTGGGTCCTGGAAACAAGCCCTGCCTTAGGCTCTCCGCTCAGCGGGGAACCTGAGTCTCCCTCTCCCTCTACTTCTGCCCCTGTTCCTGCTCTTGCTCTCTCTCAAATAAATAAATAAAATATTTTAAAAAAAGAACACCTGAAGAACTGATATGTTTATTGTGTCCACCAAACCTGATGTGTACAAAAAAAAAAAATGGAAAACTTTATGGAAGTGAAAAGAAATGGCCATCTGTCAGCTTGAAATCCAGTTAGCATATCCTTAAATCAGCATGAACACACTCCATGAATACATAAAGATCTTGTGGGAACCATAAAAAAAAAAAGTTATTTCTTAAAAATTGTCTTTTTGAAAGTTCTTATGTTGCCTTTAAATTCATTGTTTGCAGTTCATATTTTTTCTAATTATCCTAAAATTTAAAATTATAAATTTTCATTTCTTGTGTTTAGGGCCTCCAGACAATGTTTGCTTTGCAACGGAATAAATGGTAGTATTATTCTCCAATTGTTCTTGGATTTAAATGTTACCTCATAACTAAATCCTGAGCATCTTAACTCCAGACCCATACATTGATGGACGGGATGATTGATTAGGTTTGCCCCAGTCTCAAGGCAAAGGGCTGGACCAGACACTCTGCGGAGGGCCCTTCAGCTCCAGGGTTCAGATCTCAGCTCAGCCAATCTTGACGCTGTCAGTGGGAATCACCAACAGACATTATCCTTGTTGAAGACATCAGTTGTCACCAGAGCCCAGGTAGCAGCAGACAGAAGCAGCTGATAAAAGTTTGGGTGTTTTTCTTTTTCTTTTTCTCTTTTTTTCCTTCTTCCTGATAATGTTTTCTAGACACAGAAATTTCTCCTAACACTAACGTACATTTTCTAAATACAAGAGAGAGGCTGTGTTTAAATGTCCACAGTTTGACCCGTATCCCCAAATATTTTGGTCCAAATTTAAGCCATTTGGGGGAATGGGGAGACTTTTGCAGCCAACAGACACCTTGGGGCAGTAGCCTAAGACAAAGGCAGCACCAGTAGAGATTCCAGGTAAAGGGATCCAATTCTCGTTTTAAGGGTGAATGAGCGAGTCTCAAATAGCAATAATCATAGCATTTCCTGCATAAAGTTGTTATAAGGATTTTTTTTTATTTTTAATTTATTTTTATTTTTAAAATTTTTTCAAGATTTATTTATTTATTTTAGAGAGAAAGAGAGCATGGATGGGGGAGGGACAGAGAGAGAAGAAGAGAGAGAATCGAATTGTCAAGCAGACTCCCTGCTGAGAAGAAGCCCCACTTGGGGTCTGTTCTGAGGACCCTGAGCCAAAATAAAGAGGTGGCCACGTAACTGACTCAGCCACCAGGAGCCCCAAGGATGTTTTGATTTTTAATAGTGAAAAGAAATATGGAGACAAATTTCCTAATGAAATGCATGACAAATAGCAAGTACTCAAAAAAACATGAGCCACTCTAAGGCAGAAATACAACTTTCGCCTACGAATGGATCGAGCTCCTCAGAAGTTCAGGAAAGTTTCCATGGAGAACGGACTACTCTAACCCCAGAGAGACAACACTCATAGTCTTGGGTTTTTTTTTTTTTTTTAATGGGTATTTATTTTCTTATCTTGCTTACAGAATGGTAATAAAGAAAGCGAGTTTAAAAATATACCGAATAACGTTCTCCACAGAGTGGCCAGAAAATTTGAAAACTAAATCTGAAAATGTCACTTTTCTGCATAAAATTCTTTGAACATCTAAAAATCCCTAGCAGATCACAGAGGGCCTTCAGCTCTGCCTACCCCTCTAATGTCTGGAGAAACTACAGCCACGGTGACCAGACCCTCTGCTCTTCCCAAGCACTCCACTCTTTCCAGCCTCCAGGTCCCTGTTCCTGCTGTTGGCCACCCCTGCCCCCTGAAGAGCCCTTTCCCCTATCTCTTGACTGCCTGATTCCTCTTCATTCTTCAGATTTCCTTTAAATATCACAGTGTCAGCGGGCCATCCCTGACCCCTGTACACTAATTTTCATCTTGCTCTGTTATTCTCTCTTACAAAACACTGTCATTTTCTTCCTTTACACTTAACACTTATAACAAGATTTAATTATGTAATTATCCCTGTGTTAAAAGTCTGACTCCACCACTGATTTGTCAACTCCATGGGGGCAGGACCATGTCTGTTGTGCTCATCATCACAAGCCAGCGTGCAGGGAAGGGCCCGCATATGGCAGGCTCTCAATGAGCAATGGCGAGTGAATGATTTTATGGATGGGAAGGAAGGAAGGAGTGAAGGGAGGGAGGGAAGGAGGCAGGCAGGCAGGCAGGCAATATTATCACTAGACTTTTAATATTGAGGGTAAGGGTACTCTAGAAGGTAGTATTTTTGGCTGGGCCAATCTTCCATTTTCTCTTCTTTCTGGTTTCAGAGCTCAGGTCTCTACTTCCTTTAGCTCCCTTCACCCTTTGTTGCTTAGCTTCTTGGGGAGTGGTGTCTGGAGCTCTCCCCTCCCTCCCTCCCTCCCTCCCTCCCAGGGACATACATCCTGCACCCCCCACCCCCAATCAGAAATCTCCATTCTGGCAGCCTGCTGAGTAGGATCCCATCAGCTTGCTCGGGCTATGATTTCAATTACTGATATGCGCTTCGTGTCATGCCTGTCCTGCGGGTATCTCCATGCTAATCCATGCATCAATACTAACACAGTGGCTCTCTAATGGGGTTCCTGGCATCATAGGAAATTGGGGAGGGATATTCCAGGGAAGAGGGGTGGTGGGAAGAAAGGCTTTCCTGTCCTCCTCAACTCATCTCTGGAAAACTCAAAGAATTATACCAAAAAGTTTAGGGATATGGTTAAGTGGGTTAAAAAAACCAAACAAACATATAAAACAAACCACCAGATAATATGAACAGCGTGATCTTATCATAGTAACAGAGAAAATAAATGTATGTATAGATAATGTCTGAAGAATATCTCCCCGGGAGTTTAATCAGGCTTATCTGTTAGAGGTGGAATTAGGGTTTTGATATGTATTATATATTTATATAATTACATGTTTGTATATATCACACTATCAAAAAGTCCTACTGTGCTTTTGAAAAAAGGAAAAGAATACAAATTTAAAAGGAACCTAACAGAATGAAGAAAAACAGGCCAAATAGTCCTATGTTCTGTTCCTCAGTAGGAGGTTTGGTTTCTTCTCTCACTGCAAACACCTTCAAAGGACCAGCAGCTCCATTCTTCCCAGAGTCCCACCCTCTATTACTCTTGCTTCTCTATCCTTTTTTTTTTTTCTTTTTATATTACATCCCTCTAAGGGCCATACTTAAATAGAGACAGTGGAGAGACTGGGACAAGAATGGACTAGCATCCAGAAAATTTGGTTATTGTTCTGGATCTGTTGATTGTTCACATTGAGAAACTTCTTTAAGTCAACTCCCCTTTCTGGGCCTCACTTCTCTGTAAACTGTCCTGGCTTAGATCTTCTCATAAGAGCTCTTTAAAATCAAAACTTGGATTTTTCTGAGAAATGAGTTCTATCTTCTAATGCAAATAGTTTATTCCGGAAAACTGTAATTCTCTTGTGGACTAAAACTTTTGGCTGCTGCCCTGCCCTAGTTTTACCTGGGTGTTCTAAGAAAACTGTCCAGCTAGAAGTCTTAAGAGGAACTCTGGGCATCTTTGGTAGGGCAGGGATATAATCTATCGCCCGAACTAGTACACCGCCTATTAATAATTACACTTAAAAATCAGCCATCCACTAGGACTGTCCAAGGTACTGCAAGACATTGGAAAGAGTCCAGATTTCCATCCAGGGGACCTGGCTTCCTAGTCCAGACATTCACATTTCACTCGTGTGACCTCAGTCACTAGAGTATAAGCTCCATGAAGAAAGGGGAAGGAGTTGTTGTATTCAGAAGGGCTCTTCCCTTAGCCAATACCATGAAAATATGTCTCAAAATAAGATTAACAGGAAGAGCCTTAGTTTTGTCAAGGGGAAAATCAGGCTAATGACATGTTATCTTAAGTTTCATGTGGAGTCTGGCACGTGATCACATAAGTATCAATTTGGGTTGCTGCTTTTTCTTTTTTTTGCCCAATTTTATAGATGAAAACTCTAAGGCTTAAAGAAGTTGAATGGCATGTCTAAGCCCCAAGTAGGCTTTTGCCTATATTACCTTTTCCTTAAAAAAAAAAAAATCCACTCAATCTTTAAACCTAATTTTGCTTTATATATGTTCTTATTTAATTTATAAAATTATGCTACCAGTTGCCGGTTCAATTTGGAGTAGAATCCATGTTGGCTACTGACGTCTAAGCCAGGGTTTTCACAGTTATTCCTCACACCATACTTCTTTCCTATCCCAAAGACCTCCTTCTCTCAATTTTTTTTAAAGATTTATTTATTTGAGAAAGAGAGAAGCACAAGCTGGAAGGGCAGAGGAAGAGGGAGAGAGAATCTCAAGGTGACTCCACACTGGCTTGATCCGACAACCCTGAGATCATGACCTGGGCTGAGATCAAGAGTCAGACACTTAACTAACTGTACCACCCAGGTGCTCTCCTTTCCTCGATTTTAAGCTCCATGAGAGGAACCTGATGTTTTCCCCATGTTTCCTAGCTCCAGCAACAGCTTCTTCCTTCATACCACAGCACACACACACACATACACACACACACTCCTTCAGTATGTACCGCAGAACTGTCTCTAGCAAATATTATTTTGGGCTCTAAACTAAGGCCCCTCCCCTCTCCATGAAAAGGAAAAACTGAATAATGTTTCCTGAAAAATAAATGCAAATGTTTGTCTGAATGACATTTCTATTGTCTGAGACTTAATGTGGCTTTGATGAAAGTATTTATATCAGAAAAATGAGAGAGGAAAGCATAAGGTAACCCAAGTCTCTTTTTGGCTGGAAAAGCTCTCAAGTCACTGAAGATGGTTTTGCCAAAAAGGCTTGGCAAGAAACAGTGATATTTGCAAATTGTTCAGTGAAACTGCTTTTATTTAGTCAATTTCATTCTGGTGTCCAATGGGTTCTCTGCACAGGGATGTGTTTCTTAGACAATGACAAGCTTTACACCAAATTATGAGCTATAGCTGAAAATACAGTAACAGACTGTCACTCCTGATTTGTTTTCTGAGCTGGAGCTACGTGGTTAGAAATATCAAAGGGGTTATCCATGGGAGTGTAAATGTTCATTTTGGGGAGAGGAAAAACTTGAAATGGCTGTGGAATTGGGCACCAAAGCAGACAAGCATGGCCAGACGTCATGTTGCTTGCTCCAGGAAAGAGAAGAGAGACAGTCTCCTGAGCCAGCTGGCGTCTAACCAGTGAGCTCCCCACCACTCCCCAGCAGTGATATTGCCATCATCACACATGGATCCAGCTTTGCAACCAAACTCTGCATCTGAGACCCAAGGCAGGACTCATCCCAGAGGGCAAAAATGAGCTCTTCAGGGTTTATGTTCAGTTGGCCAGAGGAGAATCACTCTCTACAGCCTTGAGACAATAAAAACATACTAAACGCCTGGAGGAAATAGTGAGGAACAGTGTGGGAGGAGAACGTTGGCTTTGGAGTCAAGCAGGGCAGGTTCAGAATCTCAGATGTAGCCTGGAAACATGTGGAAGCATTACCACCTCTAAAATTCTCACTTTGCTCCTCTGTAAAATGGGGGGACTATTTGTCTTATGCGTTTAATGTGCTCAAGGAGCCGGTGTGTGCCAGCATGCCCCTTTTCCTGGTTTGGAGAGTAGGAGCATTTCCCTACTGGAATGCAAAAGCTCAGAGTGGCTTCTTCAGAAAGGATGGAACATGTACTTGATATTGGATCATGTCATCAAAGGACGGTGACATTTCTTGTGGGCTAGAGGTGTGCTCTGCAGCATGGACGGCAGTGTGCCAGTGAGGAAGGGAATAGGTTGGCATCAGACCAATGTGGGTTTCTGAAAGGGCAGAACTTGAGCAAGTTATTCATCCTCACTAAGCTTCAGTTTACTCGTCCATAAAGTGGAGATATTATCCCATCACATTTTTATTAGAAATAATGCTTACAAAATGTTTCACACATTACCATGTTATTAAGCCCTCAGCATATGACTATTGTAAATATTCCAATTATAAATACCCCAGGTCTGAGAACCCTCTAACATTTCTTCTTCATATCTTCAATTTAACTATACATACACACACACAATTTTACAATTGGTTTTACATTTTAAAATTGTGAGGGGAGTAAAACTTACTTTAGATTAAAGATATAAAACAAATAATCTCGTAAAAAGCTACATGCTCCAAGGACCTCTCTAAATCACATACTTATCTTTGCAGAAGAACAAAGGAATGCAAAGACTTGACTACATCACATAAAAAACTATGTGGCTGTTTCCAGAAATACTTGGTCACTTGCTCTTTTTGTTAAATGAGGCAATTTTCCGGCAATTATAGTTTTGCTGTGTGTCTAACGTGAGTGTGCTCCTGTTGGTCTTTGAAATTGACCCAAAGGGTATGGTCCAGTTAAAACCCAGTGTTGATTGAACCTTATGTGTACTGACTGGTATCAACATCTTATTTATGATGTTGGAAAATAGTCCCAACTGTCTACGGTTGTACAATCCTCACTAGGGCTTTAGAAGCAAAATCTCCCCTTTAGACCTTGGTATATGCTGAGATCCTGTCTGAATTACAGTGAGGAGGTCATCAAAGGTGCTCTGTTTTCTTAATCCTATGACATCTGCATTTTCTATCAAGAAGATATAGTCACTAAATGTAAAATAGGCTCAGCTGCTTCTATCAGTGTGGTTTTTAAAAGCAGGGACGCTTCTGTTCTTATTCCAGCTCTGCTAATTACTAGCTTTGTTACTTCAGGAACGTTACACAATCTTCCTGAGACTTAGAACTGTCATCGGGAAAGCTTGATCTAGTAATCCCAACTTCATAGAGTTGCCGTGATGGTCAAATAAGATAGTGTGTATAAAGACCTTAAGAGAGTGCCTGGTACATAAAGGGGTTTGATAAATGACAACCACGATTATTAGCATTATGAGTTCCTTAAGAAATGTTTGGTTCCTTTGTTATTCTTAAACACTGTCAGGAATAAATGATGGAACAAAGTGAAATCATTTGGTAAATTCTGCGTCTAGGAAACCACTTAATGCCAGCAAATTGGCCTGCTGTTGACTGTTTGAAACATGATTCATTTTCAAAACTTTGAACTATTTTGAGAAGTTAACTATATCATGCATTTTTAAACAATTATAGTAGCATAGCTTTTGCCAAAGAATGACATAATTTGACCTTCTTTGAGTAAAGGATAGAGACATAAAGATAATGAAGAAGAGAAGGATGGAAGCGCTTTATACCAAAGGGACTATCCAAAAAATTTTAAAAGTTCAATGAGGATCTTTTAAGAATTCTTTAACTTTCCTAAGTCCCAGCTTTTGCCATTTTGCTAATTCCTCTCCTTTCCCCATGCATGTTTGCAATAGTCTATAAAAGCTCAACTTCTTGCTAGCTATGTACTATTAGGCAAATCATGTAATCTTTTGGTACCTCAATTTCTTAATCTATCAACTGTGACTAAAATAATGCTTACTTATAGAATTATTAGGAATATTAAATAAAATAATCCATAAAAATAATCTAGCAATGAGTCCTTTAGAAAAATCATATTTGAAAAGGAGTTAAAATCAATTAATAGTAATTAAGTTCCTTCTTTCTTCAGAATTCCAACTTTAAAAACAAATAAATAAAAAAGGAGTCCATGAGCTTAGCCAGGGGAACAAGGGAAATCAGGAAGCAGTGGTGGATTTGGCCATGAATAACTGGGAAATGGAGAAAATGGAGAAGTATGAGAACTGTCTCTCCAGATTTGCAAGAAGGAAGCAAAGCATGAAGAAATCTCCTTGAGACAGAGAAGAGACCCCTAAGCCTGATCCTGTAGCAAGACACAAGGCCCTAAATGACCCCTCCTAGTGATGCAAATACCCCCAATAGAGATGTTGGATCATTTTCTCTTCAGAGCGACCATCATCCAAACCACCAAAGGATCAAACTCGTGAACTTCACTGTCTTTAGTAATGAACATGTAGACTTCCCAGAAGACATTCTCCCAGTCATGAGCCAACGTGCTCAGGAGAGCACCATGTTCTGACTGACAAGTGAAGGGGGTAGTTCTTAGGAACATGCTTCAGATATAAGAGTAATGTCCCATGAATCTATGCCTCCATAACGTGCACCTACATACCTATACACACATGCACAGGTACACACATACATACACACACATACACACAAGATACAAGAGCTTATCTAACACTGGACCTTTTCTATTTTTTTTTAAAAAAAAGATTTTATTTATTATTTGAGAAAAAGCAAGAGAAAGCAAGGACCAGAGAGACGGTCAGAGGCAGAGGGAGAAGCAGGCTCCTCACTGAGCAGGGAGCCTGATGTAGGGCTCCATCCCAGGACCTTAGGATCATGACCTGAGCTGAAGGCAGATGCTTAACCCACTGAGGCACGCAGGCATCCCACATTGGACCTTTTAGAAGAGATTTTATTTCAAAACATGGGCTTCTGGACAAGTAAATTTTACTCATCAAGCTAAATACTTCCATAAATAAGAAATACTCTCAACATCACATTCTAACTACAACCAAATCAATTAAAAGCTACTATCTTAGATTGTTGTCTTAAAAAGGGTGATGCTCAGTCATCTGGGCATTGAACTCTTGATTTCAGCTCAGGTCATGATCTTGGAGTCGTGAGATTAAGGCCTATGTTCTTTCTACACTCAGAATGGAGTCTGCGTCTCCCTCTCCCTCTGCTCTCCCCCTGCTCACACACTCTCTCTCAAATAAATAAAGCTTTTAAAAATGTTTTTAAAGATTTTCTTCATTTATTCGAGAGAGAGTACATGCATAACTAGAGGGGAGGGGCCGAGAGAGAGAGAGAGCCTCAAGAAGAGGATGCGGGCCTTGATCTCATGACCTCTCAGATCAGGACCTGAGCTGAAACCAAGAGTTGGCCTCTTCAATGACTGTGCCACCCCAGATAGATAAAATCTTTAAAAAGAATAAAAAGGTGATGCCCCTCCTATCATGTTGCTGAAGATGCCAACATTTTAGATCAGATCCATAGTCTCCATGTCTTCCCCTCCCCAGTTCTCCCTAGGAGAATCCTATCTTTTTCCATGTAGATCATGAGCTTCCTGAGTAGGGAGCCCAATTCATTTTGGTAGTTCTTACAATGCTTAGATTGAGGCCTCCCGCAGAGTAGGTATCAATAAATATTTGAGTAGAAATGAGGGAAGACCAGAAGAAGAAGAGAGGAAAATTAATGGAGGCAGTAACCTGCAAATCTTAATTCAAATAGTTGCACAAATATGACCAGAGAGCCCTTCCCAAGAAACTCATTTCTAGTAATACCTGCTATAAAGCAAAACCAAGGCCTCCTGTGACATTTAATTTTTCAAGGTGCTCTGAGCATACCACTCTTACTGGGGCCACCTCAGAAGGTGAAAAACTTCACTATATTGACAGAATTTCGGGAAGAGGAAGCAAGATGTTGGAAGAGTAGGGGATCTTCAATTCATCTGGTTCCACAAACTTACCTAAGTAACTTCCAAAACACCCTGAACACCTACGAATTAAACCTGAGATGTAAAGAAAGAACAGCTGGAATGCTACAGAGAGAAAAGTGACCACTTCTGATAAGGTAGGAAGGTGGAGAGAGGATCCATGGCAAGCTGTGGCAAGCCGGGGCAAACCAGGCCCGAAAGCAGAGCTATGACAAGCTGGGGCATGACAGGCCAGCCCTGGACAAGCAGGAGCTTTAAAAATCTGCACCTGAAAGAGTCTTCGTTGACTGAAAAAGGCTCAGCAGGGAAATAGGGCAGGATTGCAGGAGGGGCAGTGACACCCCCATGTTCCTGGAGACACTGTAAGAATAGGGGTGCCAGGAAGAAAGCTCCCCACAAACTGCGGTAGGGTCATGGTAAAGAGTTGGAAGGCCACAACCCTCCCGGGCATTTGCAGGAAGCCGGCGGGTTAAGCAGGCTGGCACTGGAGCTCCCATTACCCTAGAGCCCAGCTACGGATGGAGGTGGCTGTCCTCCGCTCCCTTCAGGAGAGGTGGACCCCAAGAGCTGGGTTACGTGGTGCAGGGCCCTGGTCCTGGGGTGCCGAAGCAGACAAAGCCAGCTATTCTCCATTCCCTTTGAGAGAAGCAGACCCCAGGAGGGCACAGAACAGCAAAAACTCTCCTGCTACTGGGGACCCTTCAAATTGTGTAGATCAGTGCCCCCAGGAGCATCTAGGCCAGTGTGCACTGGAAGACTGGGCTTTGGTACTTGAAGGGGGCTCTTGGAGGAGCTGGAGATCTGGCCACTGCCATTTTTTATTTTTTTCTTCTTTTTGCCTTTCACCTGTGAGAGGCCAGGCCTCTAGGGAACAAAGGTCTTCTGGGATAAACAGCTCACATTGAGCTGGGCAAACTGGCAAGGGGTGGGGCAGCTCCACCCAGGCACACACACACAGCCGAGAATCAGTGCAGCAGGCCCTGCCCCCAAAAGACCAGCTGGAAGAACACGGAAAGTTTACTGACCAAGCAGCACTGGAAAGCCCCAGGACTAAGGGAAAATAGTACATAGAACTAGAGGGTTTTTTTCCTTATGATTTGTTTATCTTTCAGGCTAAAAATCTCCAATATTTTTTTTCTCTTTTCCTGCCTTAACTACAATATTTTGCTAACTCTTCATTTTTAAGCTTTTTTCCTTTTTTTTTTACTTTCATATTTCTACAATTGCATGCCTTAGATACATTCTTAATTTTTGGAATCCCTTCAATGTATTCAATTTAGTTTTGGTAGATATATGAGTTATAGGTTTTTGTTTTTAGATTTTTTTCTGTCTTGTTTTGTTTTATAATGGTGGGAGTAAGTACCTTCTAACACATGGACCAAAATACACCAAGAACCAAGTGGAACACTTCATTGGTTCATTCTGTGAGACTATATTCTTTCTTCCTTCCCATTCTGCCCCCTTCTCTTATCTTGTTTTTGTGGTCAACGTTGGGTCTCTATATAAGTTTTCCTGGTTTATATAAATTTGGGATTGAACATCTTCTAACATACAGAACAAAATACACTCAAAACCAAGAGGATCACCCTCTAGGTCCTCTCAGTGAGACTATATTCTCTCTCCACCACCACTTCCTCACCACACCCTTTTTTTTTTTCTCAAATTCTTACTATTTTTTTAAAATTTGTTTTTCATTTTAGTGGTCTTTTTGTTTTATTTTGTTCTGTTCTTCTTTTTTATTTTATTTTCTGGTCTCTGACCTCTTCGGAATCCTCTAGAGTGTATTTTACTTAGGTTGTGGTTGATATTTTTGACTCTGCTCACTCATACAGCCACTCAGCATTGGACAAAATGACTAGAAGGAAGAATTCACCACAAAAGAAAGAACCAGAAGTAATATTCTCTGCCACAGACTTGCTGGACTTAGATTTAAATACTATGTCAGAGATATAATTCAGAAGTACAATTATAAAATTACTGGTGGTGCTGGAAAAAAGCATAGAGGACCCTGGAGGTTCTCTTACTGCAGAATTGAGATCTAATCAGGCCAGAATTAAAAATACTTTAACTGAGATGCAGTCTAAACTCAATGCTCAAACTGTTAGGGTTAATGAGAAGAGAAACTGAGTGACATAGAAGGCAAGTTGGTGGAAAGGAAGGAAGCTGAGGAGGGAAAAAGGAGAAAAACAATTAAGAACCCATGAGGAAAGGCTTAGGGAAATGAACAATAGCTTGAGAAGGAATAATATTCGTCTTAATATTCATCTTAGATATATAGAGATAAATAGAGAGGACCACAAAGTATATTTGAACAAATCATAGCTGAGAATTTCCCTAATCTGGGGAAGGAAACAGACATTCAGATCCAAGAGATAGAGAGGATCTTCCCCCCAAATGAACAAAAACCATTCAATACCTCGACATTTAACAGTGAAACTTGCCAATTTCAAAGATAAAAAGAAAATTCTAAAAACAGGAAGAGACAAGATATTCTTTAAAAAAAAAAGATTTTATTTATTTATTCATGAGAGACACACACAGAGAGAGGCAGAGACATAGGTAAAGGAAGAAGCAGGCTCCATGCAGGGAGCCCCATGTGGGACTTGATCCCAGGACCATGCCCTGAGCTGAAGGCAGATGCTTAACCACTGAGCCACCCAGGCATCCCAAGACAAGAAATTCTTAACTTATATGGGGAGAAATATCAGATTAACAGCAGACTTATCCACAGAGACCTGGCAGGCTAGAAAGGGCCGGCATGATATATACAGGGTATTAAATGAGAAAAAAAACATGCACCCAAGAATATCTTATCCAGCAAGGCTGCCATTCAGAATAGAAGAAGAGATAAAGAGCTTCCAGGATAGACAGAAACTGAACGAATATGTATTCACCAAACCAGCTCTGCAAGAAATATTAAGGGGGACCCTGTAAAAGAAAGGGGGAGACCAAAGAAACAATCCACAAAAACAGGGAATGAATAGGTAATACTATGAAGCTAAATTCATATCTTTCAACAGTTACTCTGAACATGAATGGGATAAATGATCCTATCAAAAGACACAGGGTGTCAGCCTGGATGAAAAAAACAAGACCCATCTATTTGCTGTCTACAAGAGACTCATTTTAGACCTAAGGACACCTCCAGCCTGAAAATGTAGGGGTGGAGAATCATTTACTGTTCAAATGGTCCTCAAATGAAAGCTGGAGTAGCAATCCTCATATCAGATAAATTAGAGTTTATACCAAAGACTGTAGTAAGAGATGAAGAGGGACACTATATCATACTTAATGGGTCTATTCAACAAGAAGACCTAAGAATTATGAATATTTATGCCCCTAATGTTGGAGCAGCCTAGTGTATCAATCGATACCAAAGTAAAGAGATAGATAACACATTAAGAGTAGGAGACTTAAACACAGCACTCTCAGCAAAAGACAGATCATCTCAGCAGAATATCATCAAAGAAACAAGGGCCTTGAATGATACCCTGGGCCAAATGGATTTCACAGATATATACAGAACTTTGCATCCAACACAACTGAATACACATTCTTCTCAAGTGGACATGGAACTTTCTCCAGAATAGATCACATGCTGGGTCACAAATCATGTCTCAACGGGTATCAAAATATTGGGATTGTCCCCTGCATATTTTCAGACCACAATGCTTTGAAACTAGAACTCAATCACAAGAAAAAAATGAGAAGAAACTCAAACAAGTGTAGGCTAAAGAGCATCCTGCTAAGAGATGAATGGGTCAACCAGAAAGTTAGAGAAGAATGTAAAAGATTCATGGAAACTAATGAAAATGAAGATACAACCATTCAAAATCTTTGGAATACAGCAAAAGCAGTCCTGAGAGGGAAATACATTGCAATACAAGCATCCCTCAAAAAATTGGAAAAACACTCAAATACACAACTAACCTTGCACCTAAAGGAATCAGAGAAAGAACAACAAATAAAGCCTAAACCAAGCAGAAGACAAGGGATAATAAAGATTAGAGCAGAACTCAATGAAATAGAGACCAGTAGAACTGTAGAACAGATAAACAAAACCAGGAGCTGATTCTTTTGAAAGAATTAATAAGATCGATAAACCCCTAGCCAGCTTTACTAAAAAGAAAAAAGGCTCACATTAATAAAATCATGAACTAAAGAGGAGAGATCGCAACCAATACCAAGGAAATACAAATGATTTTAAAAATGATTATGAGCAACTATATGCCAATAAATTAGGCAATCTAGAAGAAATGGATGTATTTCTGGAAACCCACATATTACCAAAACTGAAACAGGAAGACATAAAGAACCTGAACAGGCAAATATCCAGCGAGGAAATTGAAGCAGTCATCAAAAATCTCCCAAGACACAGAAGTCCAGGACCAGATGGCTTCCCAGGGGAATTTTACCAAACATTTAAAGAATATATAATACCTATTTTACTAAATCTGTTTCAAAGGTTAGAAAGGGATGGAATACTTCCAAACTTTTTCTATGAGGCCACCATCACCTTGATCCAAAACCAGACAAAGATCCCACCAAAAAGGAGAATTAGAGACCAATATCCCTGATGAACACAGATGCAAACATTCTCAACAAGATACTAGCCAAGAGGATCCAACAGTACATTGAGAAGGTTATTCACCACAGCTCAGTGGGATTTATCCCCGGATGCAAGGTTGGTTCAACACTTGTAAAGCAATCAATATGATAGATCATTATCAATAAGAGAAAAAACAAGAACCATATGATCTTCTCAATAGATGCAGAGAAAGCATCTGACAAAATACAGCATCCATTCCTGATCAAAACTCTTCAGAGTATAGGGATAGAGGGAACATTCCTCAGCATCTTAAAAGCCATCTACGAAAAGCCCACAGCAAATATCATTCTCAATGGGGAAACACTGGGAGCCTTTCCCCTAAGATCAGGAACATGACAGGGATGTCCACTCTCACCACTGATATTCAACATAGTGCAAGAAGTCCTAGCCTCAGCAATCAGACAACAAAAAGAAATAAAAAGCATCCAAATTGGCAAAGAAGAAAGAAGGGGGATAAAACTCTTCCCCTTTGCAAATGACATTATACTGTACATAGAAAACCCAAAAGCCTCCACCCCAAGATTGCTAGAACTCATACAGCAATTCGGCAGCGTGGCGGGATACAAAATCAATGCCCAGAAGTCAGTGGCATTTCTATACACTAACAATGAGACTGAAGAAGGAGAAATTAAGGAGTCAATCCCATTTACAATTGCACCCAAAAGCATAAGATACCTAGGAATAAACCTAACCAAAGAGGTAAAGGATCTATACCCTAAAAACTACAGAACACTTATCAAACTCAACACTCAAGAAACAAACAATCTAGTCATGAAATGGGCAGAAGACATGAACAGATACTGCTTCAAAGAAGACATAGACATGGCCAACAAGCACATGAGAAAATGCTCCGCATCACTGGCCATCGGGGAAATACAAATCAAAACCACAATGAGATCCCACCTCACACCAGTGAGAATGGGGAAAATTAACAAGACGGAAAACCACAAATGTTGGAGAGGATGCGGAGAAAGGGAAACCCTCTTGCACTGTTGCTGGGAATGGGAACTGGTGCAGCCACTCTGGAAAACTGTGTGGAGGTTCCTCAAAGAGTTAAAAATAGACCTGCCCTACGACCCAGCAATTGCATTGTTGGGGATTTACCCCAAAGATACAGATGCAATGAAACGCCGGGACACCTGCACCCCGATGTTTCTAGCAGCAACGTCCACAATAGCCAAACTGTGGAAGGAGCCTCGGCGTCCATCGACAGATGATGGATAAGGAAGCTGTGGTCTATGTATACAGTGGAATATTCCTCAGCCATTAGAAATGACAGATACCCACCATTTGCTTCGACATGGATGGAACTGGAGGGTATTATGCTGAGTGAAGTAAGTCAATCGGAGAAGGACAATGATCATGTGGTTTCACTCATATAGGGAATATAAGAAATAGTGTAAGGGGTTATAAGGGAAAGGAGGGAAGTGGGAAAAATTAGGGAGGGAGACGAACCACGAGAGACTCCTAACTCTGGGAAACAAACAAAGGGTTGCAGAAGGGGAGTTGGATGGGGAGATGGGGTGACTGGGTGACAGGAACTAAGGTGGTCTCTTCCTGGGATGAGCACTGTGTTATACTATATGCTGGCAAATTGAATTTAAATTAAAAAAATAAATTAAGAAGAAAAGAATTTCAGCTTATCAGAGAACACACAACCAGGATCCTAGAATCTGGTCAGAGCAAAGCCAGCATTAGAATTCAAAGCCCTAAACCAGCAGGATGATGTTTTATCCTGCTTTATATATGTGACAGCACATAAACTATTATCAGGCATTTAGTAGGTGCTCCATAAATAGTGGTTGAATGAGTCTCAGAAGTAAAGTTAACTCTTAGATTGGAGGAAGCTATTATGATTAAATTTTTTTACCTGTGAAGGAACCAAAGCTTAAACAGGTTAAGCATACTCCCCCGAGATGACCGCAACGGCACAGCCAGCAGAGCTCCAAGCACCGTGTTACATTAGTCTGTCCCAGTGTGAACAAGTGAAAGGCATCCTGCCTGCAGTGGATGTTGCACAAATCAAAGAGCTAATGAAGAAGGGTTAGTGTTGAGTGGAAGAGCAATGTGTCCTTGCTTACACCTTCAAGATCATACATACTTTGCATATTCATAAAAACAGATTAATAGTCATGCCCGACAAATTTTACTGCATAGTGTCAGACCTCGATCCTCTTCTCTCTTCCCCGAATTCTGATTTCCTGTGTGACTTTGACCCTGACATCTCACCTTTTTCCCATCTGTAAAATAGGGGCAAAGGAAATCAGCAATCTCTGCAATCTCTTGGTCCACTTCAAAGGTTCTGATTCTACAACATAACTCCATGGTCTTATCATCCGGGATCACGACTGTCTGCACTGCTGCAGAGATAACCAATCTTTACTCAGGACAAATACCTTATCACATTACATAGAGGAGACAGTAGGTAGTGATGTACTATGGGTCTTCAAGCTTTATCATAAAACTACCAAGGGGGAGATTTTGTAAATCCTGTCAATGTCTATGCCAGGAAGATCTTCCAAACAGAAGTGCTGTGAATTCAAAGCTAAAGATTCATGATATTTGGTGAGGTGGGAGGTGAGAGAAACCCTTCTAGTGATCCAAAGTAAAACAAAATGTACTATAATTTGGGTCTGGAGGGGTATTTTTTGTTGTTGTTCTCTTTTCCCTGGGAGCTATCTGCTCTGTCTTGATGCTATTGTTTTTCCCAAGAGAGAATGCAGCTGTTGTTGTATGTCTGGGGGGAAGATATCCATCACCCAGAACGTATCACAAGCTATTAATAATGTATCACTGCAAATCTACCTTGTCTCAATAAACACCCTGTCTCCAAGTGTAGATAAAAGGTCCAGCAGGCAGATGTTGGAATTTATTATCCTCACATTTCCCATTTCCTATTTCTCTAAGGATGGTGTCCAGTATCGGAATAGTCCTGTGGGGAGCACAGGAAGAGGAAACTAACATTCGCTTAGTGACTTCTGTGTGCCAGATGATTGCATCCACAGCGCTGAGAAGTGGGTTTTATCCACCCCATTTTGCAGATGAAGAAACTGAGGCTTAGAGAGAAGTAACTTGTCTAGGAACACTTGCTAGCTCGTCAGTACCAGAGATGAGATAAATCCTCTCCCAGATGCCTCGCTACAGAGGTCTTTCTGTAACCTCTGTAACCCAGGGTTTGGGCAGCTAGTTTTACCTTTCCCATTCCACATATCAGCTCTCTGTATACAGTAGGTGCTCAAGCAAACTTCACCCAATTTAATTTTTGAAAAGTGAACATGGTATTGAGTGTTGAGTGGAAGAGCAATGAGGACTGCTCTCTGAAAAGGGATTCCTACACATGAGCAGGGATATGGACCTGCAGGGCATGAAGCGATCTCCCAAAGGGGCGTTTGATTCCTCACTCTTTGTCTTCTTTACAGTGACGATGACCGAGTTGACAGAAATGCAGCCTTTTTCTGTCCCTTGATTACAGAACAAAAAGTTGCACTCATGCTTGTCCATTTCAGTCTAGATGTCTTACCTGCCTGGCTGGGGAGGGGGTGTTACACGGGTGTCCTTCACCTCATATTTTAGCATTTCACATAAGTGACATGAAAAATAAATAGACCAACATTCAACCCTCTGTGCCCCAGGCCCTCACCACCCACCACATGCTTCGCTCCTTTTCAAGGCAGACCATGGATTTGCCTGACATTCAGTTGGCCATGGGTCACACTGGATGGGGTCACACTGCACTGGGAAGTAATGAGCCTCTATTAGTGCACAGTCCAGAAGGAAGGGCCAGACAGGCCCACCTCAACCATGCAGTTGATCTGGTAAGAGAATGCACCATGCACTCCACGGGCCCGATTGTCATCCAAATAGGAAAGATAAAAACAGTCCTAACTCCAATACTCTTTCCTAAGAAGTTCTAAACTGGGAGCCACAGAGTAAAATCTGAGCTAAAAATATAATTGACTCTGCTTCTCCATAATTACTGGTATTGCGTGTGGGCCTTCCGAGGTCCACAGATCCAGAATGGAAGAGGGAGCATGGGCACTGAAATCCCATCCAAATTTCCAGCTACTCTCCCTGGATTCCATTTCTTTTGCAGGAAGGGGAGGTGCTAACATTTGTACCAGAGCTATGCTAGTGATTCTAATAGAGTGTGCTGGCAGTTTTCATTCTCAAATCTTTTAGGCCACGTTTGTAAAGATGCGAAAACTGAGGCTTGGAAAGGATCCAGGTATCTTACCCAACTTATATAGTTGATTAAGAGCAAAGTGGAGATTTCACAATGACTTAGAGAAAAAAAAAATGCATTCCTTGGAATTGTGTTTCAGCTGTAACCGTTTAGGAAAAAACGGCATATATCTTTAGTCCTCAAGGAAATAAAAAGTGAAACTCAGTCTCTGGATATCTACGTGCCCTTGAAGGAAATCACTCATCCGTTTCCCTTTGAAGCAGCTCCCAGAGATAGCCAGAGTGTTGTGCAAGGGAGTTCTCGTAAAAATAGGCCTTGCTCACCAGGCTCCATTTCCACAGCCCCAGGAGGATGAAAAACCCCGTGTGGTCATAAGAAAACTGAACAATTTTACTGACAAATTAAAGGTTTGGGAGGCAGCAGGAGAAACTGGTCAGCTACAGCTTCAGAGAAAAGTGCACTGAACATTTCAAAGCCTCCACTTCAATTATGGAGGGAGAAGCTGAGGTCTGGGAAGTGGTCCCCAACGAGTGTGTGCCCAGCATTAAATATGTGCTCTTGCACTCAGCAGGGCTTGAGGCCTTTTAAGGAGGGACCGGAGAGCGGGAGAGGGAGTAATGGCAAAGAGCAAGAGTGAGAGAGAGCAGGGGTGGGCGTGGTTCCGAGAGATCTGCCAACGAGAAGTCTTGTTCTATTCATCAAATGGTACATGTCTGAATGGGATTTCAGAGACGAGGCTTTCAAACTGAGAACCGGACTTGGTGAATACCTGGCCCAAGCTCCTCAGCTTGGCAATGAAGACTGGCATTGGCTGAAAAATGATGAAGTAAGAAATCTTGATGGAGCAAATTCACACAATTTTAACACATATTTTATATGTATAATATGTAATAGATACAGTCATCACAGTCTATATTCTTTTATCCATATTTTATAGAAAAGAGACTATAGTTCAGGAAGTCTAAACAAGGTCATTCATAAAGGGCAGAGCAATCGCCATCTTTTCCCAAGTCTTATGAACCATTTAGGAGCTGCCAAGATGCATTTTCCTCCAGAAAGGCCTCCTTTTTGCGTCAAGTATGGGTTCAGTGCCCCCATAGCTGAGTTTCTACCCCACCCTGGTACCTGCCAATTGTATTCTAAGGGCCTGTCTCCCCCCCGCTAGACCGTAGGCTCCCTAAACCAGGCACCTGCAAAACTTGTTTATTGTTCCACCCCCAGACCCCAGCACAGTCCATGTTCAGTATGAAAGTGAGGTTTTGAATGAACCGTCTTGGATCTTTCTTGTTCTTTTAGAGGACTATGGATGACTCTCCTAATCACCCAAGGTTCACACTCTGGGTTTTTATGTCTATCCTCTTCCCCTTCCTTCCTATTTTCCCATAAAACCATGTCATCTCCAAGTCAAGAATATGGTTACTAAGTATAGGACTTCACCACAAGGCAAAAGCAATAGAAAAGAGTACCATTCATTTTCCATCTCAGTTATGTCTGCAGTTCGAATAATAGAAATAATTGTCACTTATTGAGATGCAAATGACAACAGCAGGGTTGATAATAATAGCTGATTTCACTGAGAATTTAGTAAGTCCCTCCCTTATTGCAAGCATTTCCTCATTTAATTTTTACAACGGTCATGAAATGTACAAAGTACCGTCATCCCTGTTTCATCAATGAGGCTCAGAGACGCTAAATCCTTAACCAAGAACACACGCAATAATTTGTAGGTAGTCCTATCTAATTCTGAAGTCAATAAAGTCTCTCTTACCCTGGCTACTTTTCAAAAAATATAAAGAATAATAGAAACGGTCATATATTGAGCATCTACTGTGCCAGCCACTATCATACGCTCTGTGTATAGAAGACGTTTAATGAGTTAATGCACCCAGACATAAAGTTAGTACCTCTTTACGGAATGATATAAAAGGAACTCATGGAGCTAAGCTGATTTAAAGAGGGTAAGGCAAGCCGCTCTACCTAATGACCTCTTGAGTTGCATTCCAAGATTAACAGACAGTATTCTCAGGATTTACAAGCAAAACAGCAAGGGAAACATACAGGTGTTTAAGTGTAATTTTATCATATCATGAAGGCAGAGACTCCACAATCTTTGCCTAAGGGTTGTCTCCATGGAGCTCCACAGCGTGGCAAGTCAGGCATGTGGCCCCCTCCCAAAGGAAGGCCCTGCTCCTTGTGACTGATGGGCCATGTCTCAACACAATCTCTTTAGATTCACGGTGGAATGGCAATTATTTAAAATTGGCTCAGGTCTGCATACTCCACTGGATTCTTTTTTATCCCACTTTAAGTCTTTCCCTTGGGACAGCTTAAACAGCTCTATCTTTTTAATGACAAACTATCCATCGACAGGACTGGAAATGAAATCAAGCTTTTGTTTAGCAACCAGTCTGTTTATTTATTTTCCAAGTTCATGAGTTTATATGTATGCTGCTCTTAATGGGCAGTGCATAAAAATGCCTCTTTTTATTTTCTTTTCATTTGCATTGTTGCTGATAATGGCTATTATCAAGCCATTAGAGGCAGAAAAGTACCGTTTTTGCCTTCCAAGATGGGCTGCATTTGTGTATGCATGTTCTATGCAGATTGGCCAATATGTTAAACTTTCTTTTTTATTTCTTCCTCTGATATAGATGGCTCTATGTCAGCCACATAATGTTTCTCACTGATGCATGGAATTAATTATATATAATATATATAATCATATATATATGTTTGTGTGTGTAATTACCTATATATTTATATGTACATACATGTATGTATATGCATACATATACACTCACATACATATATACTCATATATATGTATATACACAAACACATTCATACACATATACATACACACATACACACAGAAAATCTGGTGTTTCAATCAAAATGAAAAGTCTGCGCCAGGGATATGAAATGAGTTCTATTCCACATCAAAATCTGAAGCATTGTTATGTAAATCTATGACACCATGGTCTTGTTTTACACAAAAGGCTTGATGGACTGAGTCCCATACATAGCCCATTTAAGCTTTCATAGTTAACTAAAATCATTGTTGAGTTGTATCTGAGAGGCACAACCATATGGATAAAAACTAAGGAAAGTTATCCATTATTCAGATGTTTCTAAATGTCTGTTTATTGTAAGAGCACAAAATAGTCAAATTTGGAAGCTGATGTTTTAAAAGATTTTATCGATTCTTGAGAGCAGCTTGCACAGAGTATAGGTTATTAGATTCTTTCGTGAGAGGGTCAGAAGAGGATATTCATTTTTGTTTTCATTAGCATTTTAGGTGAGATGGACAAAAGGAAGTTAACTAGCATTTGTTGGATATTATAATGTCCTAGCTCTTTTATAAATATTATTTGACATTGTCCTCTATGAAGGAGGTCATGCTTTAAAATACACATTACTTCTATGAAGTATTGTCTTCATTTTATTTGTTGGTGGAGCTGGGACCAAAAGTAACTGTGGCCAGCATGGAAAGGTTGGAAGGACAGGACCCAAACATGAAGGAAGGCGTGATTGTTTTGTAGATTAAGAAAGCTAAGCTCATTCTTGTGGTGGGATCAAGGCCTGGAGAGACAGACCAAATTAGAGCAGTGGTTTTGGACTAGGGCATTTTGCTCTCCTAGAGAACGCTCAGCAATGTCTGGAGATATTTGTGGTTGTCACACTGGAAGTAAGGGTGCCACTGGCATACAGTGGGTAGAGGCCAAGGACGCTGCAAAACACGCTACAATGATCAGAAAAGGCCTCCACAACAAAAAAGTATCTGGTCCCAAATGTCAATGATGCTGAAGCAGAGAAACCCTTCATTCTCGAGTCCCCTGGGACTCCTGATGCTCCTCTGTATTTTATCACTCCTGCCAGTTTTTAGAGATCAGCATTTTAATCAAGATCTGGGAAATGAATGTTGTAATGATGGCATGTGCATTGGG
Source organism: Canis lupus baileyi (assembly GCF_048164855.1). Lineage (NCBI taxonomy): Eukaryota > Metazoa > Chordata > Mammalia > Carnivora > Canidae > Canis > Canis lupus. The sequence continues at coordinate 5,143,013 of NC_132840.1, read as the reverse complement.
AAGAAGCATAAGGTAGAGGGACCAAGGCACATCCCGACTCTGCTACCTGTAAGTCGTACCTCTTGGGGAAATGATTTACCCTCTTGATGACTGAGTTTCCTCACGTGCACATTAGGGAAATACTAGCCTAAACCCCGTGAGGTTCCTGAAAGGATGAAGTGAGCTATTGCACGTGAAGAGTTTAGTGAGACACCAGGTACAGAGTAAATGTTCAACTACTTCGCTGTTATTTTTATTTTCATTGCTGTTATTAGTGCTTCGTCTTTTATTTCCATTTTTCTGGAGAGCATTCAGTTTTTAATACTACCTTTTCTTTTTTAAGAAAGCTTTTATCTCAAGGTTAGGTAGACCTGCTTTCACTCGTGTTTGATTACAGACTGCAGCAGAATCCGAATGAGGAGGAGGGGGCCAAGCTGCAGGAGGAAGCTGTGGGCTATTTTTAAAAGAAATGCTCGTCTATGCACAACTCCACAAACTCTTCCAGTGTGGTGGTGTCTGTATCTTAGTGCCACACCCAACGCTCCCCGAGAGTCCCAGTCCTTGCTACAAAGCGCAGCAGCCTCTCCATAGCTCGGGGATCTAGCACGGGGGATCGGGGATCGGAGCTTGGCCTCCAGCCCAGGGCTGTTGTTACAGCTAAGGAGAGCATCAGGCCGCCCCAGGGAGCTCACTGCACGTGTCTTGGGTGGCCTAAAATCACAGTCACTGAGCATGAGAAAGACAGGGCCAGAAAGAGGAAATGGGTGAGGGTGGTGGCAGAAGGGAGCCAGAAAGAGAACGATCTAGGTATTACAGAACTTACAGGGTTCGTTCAAGAAACTTGCTCACGGCCACACTGCAAATAAATGAAGAAACCACAATTAAAACTCCAGAAATTCTTCTTCTCCAACCTTCTGCCATTCTTCAGACTTAAAGGAGTCCGCTCATCAGAGAAGCTATCAGCAGGATCCTGAATCCAGGTACTTACAAGAAAGGCAGATAGAGGCAATCTTGTTATTGATAAAACACTGTAAAGAATGAAATGGAATGTGTTGTTTACTGCCGAGTACAGAAAACAGAGAAATAAGAAATATCCATCAAATCTCCCACATAGAAAATAAACTTTCTGTGGAAAGGTAAGAGGGAATTCCTGTGTTAGATGTCAAATCCTTTTGTTGGTTGTCTTCTGCCTACGGGTGACTGGGCAGCAATACCCCGGGGCAGATGTGGCTTGTACCCTTGTTTGTCAATTGGAAGATGCCACTCTGTCATTTGGGGCCTCGTGAATAACTGGAAAATTCCTTGGGAAAACTGTCATCCTAACTAGTGTATGTCCACCCCTGAAAGGAAGAGTTGATTTATTATAAAGTTCTGAAGCATCTGTGAAGGTTATCAACGACATTTATGGAAATGGTGAAGCTTACCATGGCCATCAGCACCACCATCACCAATACCACCACCCCAAATCATCAACCTCGTCTTCCTCGTCACCAACAGCACTGCCGCCACCACTATCATCATCAACATTATCACTATAATCCATCCATCACCACCCATCATCTTCATCATCACCACCACCACCACCACCAGCAGCAGCACCACCACCACCATCAGAGGCACTGCCAGCACCACCATCATCTTAATCATCACTACCGTCGTCGTGATCATTGTCACCATCATCATCATCGCCACCAAATTGTCTTCATTATTATCACCTTCATCATGAACATCATCATGATCACCGCCACAACTGTTCTTATTGCTGTGTATCAGGGATTGGGTTTGTATTAAGTATTTCATTTAGCACTCACATCATGAGGCAGGTAATCTTATTCATTAACATTCCTTTCTTTATAGTTGTGGAAACTCAGACTCAAATGGGTGAAATAGTTTATCAAGGATCATACTCGGAGGGACATTTCCTGGTACATGGCCACTTGTTAACATCATGCCCATTCTTCTAGGACTGATGCAAAAGTTCTGTCCTTTATGAAGCCACTCCAAATCCTCACTATTTTTTAAAGATTTTATTTATTAGAGAGAGAGAGAGAGAGAGAACCAGGGCAGGAGATCAGAGGGACAAACAGGTTCCCTGCTTAGTGTGGAGCCCAACATGGGGCTTGTCCCAGGACCCTGAGAACATGACCTGAGCCAAAGTCAGATGATAACTGACTGAGCCACCAAGGAGCCCCCCCAAATCCTATGTGTGTATCACTTATGACGGCACAGTCTGAGCTGCATTCTGCTTGGTAGTATGCAGCTAATCAGACATCCCGTCCAGCCAAGAAATGAGAGGCTAGAGTCTATTATTTGCCAGCACATAGTCAGCACTTAATACATTGGATGGTTGCAGTACGGGTGGCCTTTGAATACATTTTACAAAGATTCTGAATCTTTTCCTGGATCCAAATTAAAGCACTAAAATATACATTTATCTGTCCAATAATGTAGTAGCTGAAATACTCCCAGCTTGACAAACACAAGATAAGGAGAAAAAAAAAAATTGTGTTTAACTCCAAGGCTAACCAAGTTAGATGTTTTCTGCTAAAAACAAAACCAGGATCCTTTCCACTAGAAATAGAACTCTTGATTTAGCCTTTGCAGAAGCCTTGGGCCTGGGGGCCAGGCCACTCTGTCCTGCTTCACTATGAACTATCAGTCCCTTGCAAGGTTAGAGCCCTTACCAGGCCAGGGTTAGTTAATTCACTGTTTACAGGGCAGTGAGCTCTTCAGCAGCAGACTTTTATATTCACATTTCTCTGATTCCCTGTTTTAGCACAAAGCCTACAACAAAATGGATGCTGGATCAATTTTTGGATGAATGAATGAATTTGTTCTTTTTTAAAAAATTTATTCTTTATTTATTAATTTTCCCAACTGTGAAAGGCAAGAAAATATGTTAGGTGAGCCCCAGGGAAAGCGCCAGATCTCATGTGATAAAAGGGTATGGGAATCCGTTGTTATTAGGTCTGATTCAGAGCAGTGATGGCTGCAGTACTCCTATGCAGTTTTGGAGAAGATGAAAAAGAGGCTTAATCAGGCTGGCTGAGCCATTAATTTGACATTATCTTTATCTTTGCAAGTGAGAGACGCAACTACTGCTTCGGAAAGAACCCAGAGGATGCTTCGGAAAGAACCCAGAGGATGTTTCTTTTCCCCTTTTCTTCAACTCTGATATTGCAGAGCAAGTTCAACTAAACTAATCCAATCCTCATCCCTCCACCCCTTTGTATTGAGAAGGAGAGGTAGGAGAAGGGGAAGGGCGGAGGGAGGAGGAGGTGATGATGATGAGCCTCCGTGGGCATCAGCTCTGAGTGTGAGTGCCAGCAAGACGAAGCAGGGAAATACTGGAATTGAAGACACCCTTGCCCTCTACCTGAGGCACAAACAAGGTGGAGAACTGGTCTCCATCGGGTTCCAGGCAGTGGCTAATTCAACGGGCCACTCAGGCTACTCCCAGATGTGGGCCTCTCCAGTCAGGTCTTCACCAGCTTCGGGGAGGAAAAGCTCAGCCACACAAAGGGGAATACGAGATTGGTAGAGAGAGGAAATCTATAGCATCTCAAAGGCCTTCAACACACATGGATGCAAAAAGCCCAGCATAAATTTTCTCCACACTCGGTGCCTTGGAAAGACATTTGGGAAGATGGCGCTGTACAGTTAGAGCTACTTTCTAGGGGAAAGTTTCTTTAATGGTTTATGGCCAAAACCAGAGGACTGAACCTTCCCTTGTCTACAAAGAGAGACCAAGATAGAAGGCTCTGGAGATTTGCAGACTTTGGAGACATGCCATTGTCATCTCCTCCCTGACTACTTCATTGCTTCATGCCTGGTCTCCCAACACCCATTCACCCATTCTTACCTCCTTCCACCTTGTTCCCGTCACACCAAGGAGAGAAATTCAAGGCTGACTATATTATTCTCTAGCTGAAACATTTTAATGCCTTTATACTCCTTTTAGAACAAATAACAGAATATCAGTAATCTTAGCAGGGTCCTGCGTGATCTGGGCACCGGCCATGTCTCCAGTGTGTCCATGCAGCTCTTTCTCTTGACCTCTGGATTCCAGTTACATCAGCTTCTCTTTAGTTTCTTAAGCACTTCGTGGGGCCCTATCCCTTCATCTACTTACTTTTGACACAAATACCATCTGTCCTTGAGATCTCAGATCTGTCTTCTCTCCTCCACGGACATTTGCTCTGAAGAAACAGCCTCGGTCAAGGCTCTATCTCTATCATATGTCCTCAAAGCACCCTGCACTTTTCCTTCATATCATTGAAATTAAGATGTGTAAGTTGTAAGTATAGACATATTTCTGTATCCTCTGCATCTACAGCATTGCCTTCAACATGGCAAGTACTCAATACATATTTGTTAAATAAAAGTTATGAAAGGTTATCTCAAAAACAGAGAGAGAGATTGAGAGAGAATGAATTAGGGTCACTTGAGAGGCTAGTTAATTACCATGTTAATGCTTCAAATATCTCAACTAAGACCAATATTTGATCTATGTTTCTGTGCATGTATATGTATGTGCCCACCTTTCCGACTCTGCCTTGGTAGCCTTGAACAATGTATGCGGGGCATCACAGAAATGTTATTAATCCTGACTTGAATATACAGGAACAAAGTTCTGTCCAGAGATAGAGATTTTTACATTCTGATTCCAAAGTGACTGGGTGTGTGACCTCTGTTTATTACATCATCTCTCTGACTTGCCTAATTCTCATTTGTAATGACAAAACCCTCATCTTTCAATGACTTGGATAAGTCGTATTGTGTGCAAAGCTAACCTAGATATATATGAAAATAGAAGACTCCATCTCAGCCCTTGGGAACCTTCCAGTTTAACAGAAAGTAGGCAAATAAATAGTTCTTTTTTTAAAAAAGAGATTTTATTATTTATTTAAGAGAGAGAGAGAGAGAGAGTGCAAATAAGTGGGAGGGAGAGGCAGAGGCAGGGAGACGGGCGTACTCCCTACTAATCAGGGAGCCTGATACATGAGGCTCGATCCCAGGACCCCAAGATCATGACCTGAACTGAAGGCAGACACTTAACTGACTGAGCCACCCAAGTGCCCCAGTAAATCTTTACAGTAACAAAGTAAGTACCATTTTCAAGATTTGGATACAGGGTTTGGGGAGCAGAGAAGGAAACCAATTCATGGCACTGTTTGTAGGAGTCAAGGATAGCTCTCTGGACAGGGACACTTTGACAATTAAGCTAAAGGATGAACTCACCTACCACAGATGGAACAGCAGTAGGCACCTGCTCTGGGGCTGGAAAATTCTTAGTGGAAATCCTACTCTACCTCTCACTCACTGAGAGCAGATTTCTACTTCACTCTCTGGGACTATCTTCCTCATCCACAAAATGGGACTGAATAGCCCCCCCTCTTCCATGTTGGGGAGATACTGTACACAAAGTACTTCTTATCAAAAGATCCAACCCACAGTAGGTGCTCAGTAAATGGTTGCTTGACTTCATCATTCTTCCTCTGCTCCATTTCAGTGACTGGCAGGTCAGGGAGCATGCTTCTAATGGATTCATATTTCTGCAGGGAATGGTTTGCATAACTACGCTAAGGGGCAAAGTAAGACAGCTGAGTGTTGTCTTTTGATGTGTTTTTCCCAAGGCAATCTGCACAGGCTCCCGCAATATCAGTTTCCTTGCAATATCAGGAAATTACAGAGTGCCGTGGGGGTTTTGCAGGGGGAGGGCAGCAATGGTGAACCGGGGAGAGATGATACGCATGCAGATTCCTGCCAGGGCTCACCCTGGGGCCTAGCAGAGGCAGCAGAGCAGGCCTTGCTTATTACCTCTGAAGCTTGAATGGACCACCTTGACCCCTTGAGGAAAATGGAGAATGACATGGAGAACATGACATGTTTTCAGGCAGAAAGAAAGGAGAGAGTCAAGCAGAGATGACGAGAGTGTGAATATTAAGTGTCCAAGCAAATTTGTAAATTTCTAGGCTCAGATTTCTGAGTAATCTCAGGAGGGACAGGTAGGTTCTAGATGCTTCTACATTAAGAACAATGAAGCCTCAACAATCTATCAAACATTCACTCACCATTCAAGACTCATCCCAGAATCTCCCTTCTAGGACACTTTCTCTGATCCCTCAGGTCAGAGCAGGCCCTGTTCTCACCCCTGCTGATCCCCTACTCATTCTGCGTCCTTTGCAGCCATCACGCTGCATGCGGAGGACTCACAGGGGCCCTCCAACTTCGTCTCTCGTGGCTTCTCCAAATCTGTCCACCCAGTGCAATCTCTTTCCCTGCCACTGGATAAACGCAGCAAGCATCCAAACCTTTCTTGTCAGTCTTAGCCCATACAAACAGTTCTCAGGTGAATTCAATTCCCCCAAAATCAATCTCATTTTAGCAAGTATAATATCCAGCCCCGTGGAATAATCACACTTTAATTGTCTTTTAAAGTTGGAATTTCTTCCCCCTCACCAGCTCAGTCCTAGTGCAGACATGAGAGCTGCAGGCTCAGAAAGGGGAGAGGTGGCCAGTCTCTTCTTCCCCAGGGCTTGGACCCCTTCTCCCTTAACTGCCTACTAAAGTTCCTGAGCCTCAGCAGGGTGGGAGGGTAGAAAGCGGCACAGGACAGTTGTTCTCTGGTTGGTGGTCTTGTGTTGGTGTGGCATGCCTGTCATACGGTATTCAGAACTGACTTTCTCCAGAAGCATGTTTTGGATTCTTGAAAGACCCACAGCCTCTATTCCTGAGGCTCTCACACTCACCTGACCCTCTCTTCTGGGTGGTCTCGGACTCCTTCCTTAGTCCGCTGGGATCTGTCCAAACCTCTGCAAAGAAGTTGCTTCCAAATGGGGCTGAGAAGATCTCATGCCAGACCTCTCTCTCTTTGGGTGCTCCTACATGGGAACATAGGAAAGCTTTTCCAGATCGTGGTAAGATGCTCCTCTAGCACTTGTGAGGTCAACTTTGGGAGCTTGGGCCACCGAGTACATGGTTCAATACATCTCAGTGAATCTCTGCTCCACTAGAGAGCACCCCTACTATTACTATTGTTGTTACAGTTCTCAAGTGAGGTGTCAGACACCAGGGCTGCCATGCCATCAAAATGTCAAGAGACAGTATATTAAATTTTCAGGGTAGTCCTGCCAAGGCCTGCCACTGTCAAGTCCTCCTATTGTGAAGACATGAAGGAAGGAAATGCCCTCCACTCCTTTCCACCGAGGCAAGCCAGGGAGACTCACCATAAACCAACAGCTCGCTCCAAAAGCTGCCTCCTTTCATTTCACATCACTTTGGATGTAATTGAATCATATAGTAACTATCAAACCAATTTTCCAACTCTAAGATGTCTCTTGTCTTAAGATCTCAGCTGAAGTTCCTGTTTCAACCTTCCATTTTACCATAATTATTGATTAGTCGGAATAGCTCTGTGCCAATGGGGACCATTTTAAGAGGATGGCAACGTATGGATTTATCCTTCGTCCACTGCTTTCTTGTTTCTCAAACTGAAGAGTACAAGACTTAATTCCTTTCAATGGTAATCATATTGAAAGGAAAAAAAAAAACAGGAGAGTGGGGCGCTAAATGAATAAAACTGCAAAGAAGTTTGAGAAATAATAGTAGAAATTTGTTAAATATACATTACAAAGTATTCTAATTATCCTGTAATTGGCCAAGGCTATGGTAGTCAAGCATGTTCCATACAATCAAAGGGAAATAGATATTTGGCTGATGGACCAGACACACTCTTTAATCCTTCTAATAAGCATGCCCTCAGCAACAAAGCAACATAAATTTAAAAGCATCTCAGTAACATTGTGTGGAAGGGATTGTAAAAGGAAAATAAATGTCAATTAAGTACCCGGAATGGGAAAAATATCAATGATACCGCCTCTATTTAGTTTTCCATCTTAAATATGAGACTTTACACATGAGACTTTGCATTTTAACCCATTAGAATATTTCTCAAGCATGAAACATTGGGGGGTCTCAGGGACATGACATTCATTCTTGGGAGCAGAATCTTAGCTTTCTCTGTTTTTCTGACTAAACTGGGCACTGTTATCTGTTTTCCTCATCCCTGGGAAAATATGCTTAATACAGAGTTGTCAAAGAAACGGAAAATTAAAGAATGGATGGGTGACTGGATCTCTACGCCGGGCACAGAGTGAGGCATACACAGAGTCCTTGGACTTGAGAACCTCAGGTATAAAGGAAAGAGAAGCCAGAGTTTAAAAATGATGCACAGACAAGGCAGACAAAGGTAGAAGCCTCCCTGCAAGGAGCTTGCAGGCTTGTAAAGCCTTCTCACGTCTCTTGGGGTTGGTTTTCAGGAGTCCATCCCGACCCCCCATCTGGGGATTCGGTGCAGAAAGAGGACTGAGGATGATTCCTGCAATTGGCTGATGAGGGACTGGACCGTTCCTGTAAGGTCTTGCCTGGGAGTGGGGAAGGGATGATGGGAGAGGAGCGGTTTGCTTTCCAGCTGTCAGCTCACCAAGGAGGAGAAATACAGACAGCGTAGCAGGCGCCTCAAACACCAGGACGCATGAAAATTCGTCGTCCACCCTCTCACTCAACAAACATTAATTGAGCATCTACTGTATGTCGGGCTCGGTTCTACATTCTAGGTGTACAGACTGAACAAAAGCAGAAACAGTCTTGCAATGCACAGTTTTTGGTCTAGTGGAGGAAATAGGCACGAGATGAACAAGCACAAAAAAATTAGTACTTGTTACATTTAGTAAAAGTGCAACTAAGACACACGCTCTAAAATTAATTTTTAAACTCTCAAGAGAATGGGTGGCTTAAAATTAGCCAGAGAGGGTGGGCAGTAGATGGAGGTAAATTTCCTGATCCAATAGTTTGGACTATTTCTAGGGCACAGTTTAGTGAAATTGATAGTCTACTATCAATGGTCTCCATTTTCTTTATTTTTCTCCCCTTTATAAGATCTTCCCAACCCCATTCACCTGACCCACCTACTGGTTCTGAGTAAACATTTTTACCATTTGTGCCAAATGTGCTGCTTGATCTCATTTCACAGAAATGCTATGAGGTAGAGATGAGAAAGCACCGTAGACTCAGGATTTAATTTGAAATCTAGCTCTGTCCCTTGCCTCCTGTGTGTCTTTGGGGAAATTGCTAAACCTCTCTGCATCTATTTCCTTATTTAGGATCACTTTTTCTCATAAAAGAATTTTATTGTGTAAGCCATATAAAAGCAACTTCAAGTAGAATTCTGAAAAATAGAAAGGGGACCTACAATCTCCTCTCTCTCATGCTTCCGCTGTTACCCATAGTTCTTTGCTTCCCATCCCCACAGATGTGGGAACCACTTGTGTATATAACTGGAGTATAGTCTCAACACACCTGGCATTCAGAATTCTATATCCAATGTTTCTGTGTACTTTGTACAATTAACATCCATGTGACTTTTGAGTCTTTCTAAAATTTGCATTTTGGTAGAGGAAAAACAATCCCAGGACCTGCATGCGTTTCCCCGGGATGCTGAGACAGTGAGTTACCTAGGACTTGTCCCTAGAAAGCTGACACAGGGACCTGGCTCTGCCTGGATCCCTGAGGTGCAGAGAGGGGGACGGCCCTCCAGAGGATGTTTCAGTTCTACAGGAAGGACAGAGACAGATAAGAGGGCACGAATGGGGTCTGTGATTTTAGCTCTAAATTGATCTAGGATCTTTCCCTGATTATATGCCTTTGTTCTCTGACATGGTGGGGGGTGGGTGGGAGGAGGGAAGGTTTGCCTTTTATAAGGAAGAAGGAGAGGAAAGAAAGCAAAAGAGCAAGGTAGACAGGGAAGCCGGTGGGGGTGGAGGGGTGATGGCAGAGACTTAGAAGACTGGACAGGAAGCACTGCTAGGAAATAGGAAAGGACGGCTTAGGGGTAGGGGTGGGGGAGTGTGAAAAGCAGGATCTGCAGAGCTGGCCTCACTCCCTGGGGTAACTATGGCCTCATTTGGCTATTTTAGGTCTTTCTCCAGTTGAGAATTGTTTTATTCATTGATAGGAAATCCCATAACTAGCTTCTTAGGTTTAACAATAATACAACTAATATAAGTGCTTACTAGCAATATAATATAGAGTTAGGAAATTAGACTTTAAATTAAATTTGACCTTTGAAAAGCAACAATGATTTCCTATTTCAAAAGTAGTACATTATTACTAGGAAAAACATGAAAAAGTCATAAATGCATTAACAGAAAAATGAATTATATGTAACTATGCACACATATGTATGAAATTTATAAATAGGCAATATTTATCATTGTGCAATGGGTACTGACAATTTTACTTCTATGTTTGTGTACCTTTGGTATTGTTATTATATATAGATAGGATTTTATTTGCAAGCTTGAAAAATGCCATATATATATATAGTTTATTTCTTCTTTTTCCACTTGACATTATATTGAGAGCATTTTCCTCTGACATTAAATATTCTTAGAGTGTAATATCTTTAACTGATGAATTTGGATGCATTATTCTTTATTGAAACATTTATTGAATTTTTCCCTGTTGTCAGAGATTTACATTATTGCCAACAATTCTTTACTATAAGCAACACCCTGTTGAACAGTCTTGTGCATGTGACTTTGCCTGCAATTCATTCTTTGGATAAATTCCAAACAGTTAGATTAGTCAATCAAAAAAATATGGGTATTTCAAGGCTCTTGATACTTGGTGTTAAATTATTTTTTGCAGAAATTTCTATTTCCATCAGAGACATAGTATCATCTCATGGGACTCTTGCCCACCCTGGGCGTGTGTGTGTGTGTGTGTGTGTGTGTGTGTAAAGCATCACCTACTAATTTGGGTCTTCCAGTAATATATCTTATCAGTGGGCTAATTCTCATTATTCTTACTTTTTTTCCACTTGTACAGTTTTTTTTTCCTTTTGTGAATTTCTTGTTAATGCTCCGTGCTCATTTGTGAAATATCCTCATTTACTTTCTTTTTTTGCCCATATCATTTATACTCTACCAGCTTTCAAGAGGATTGTAAGTAACTTACAGCAAAAGACAAAGATGCAATCAAAACACTAAAATCAAGCCAAACAAATCACGCCTCACACATGTCAGAGGAATATTGCAGTTTAATAAACACTATCACCTGCATCCTCCTATTCAAGCGTCACCAGATATCTGGGAAGTCTGGGAAGTACAGCCCTCCTTCATGTTGATGCAGGAACTGTGGCTCCGAGAGAAGAGGTGCTGGGCCCGGGCCAGAGAGCTGTCGCCCGGCAGCAGCAGAACTTCTCACCGTAGTGACTTCATCTCAAACTTACGCTGTCAGTTCACTCATTTAGTAGGTATTTATTGAGGGTAAATATGCTAGATATGAACGAGAGAAAATATTTCTTTCAATTTTGAGGGGATTGGAGATAGGCAACAAGCAAAGATGCGTATTGTATTAGGAGGATAAAAGCCAGGAAGGCAAATAAGGGAGAGCAGATAAAGAGTGAGGGGTTCAGGGTGGTGGATGCAGGTGTTATTGCTTATTAGGGGATCTTATCCCTCCCTCCAGTGTGTACAAGATCTCCAAGTGTTAAGATTCTGCTGTGCAGCCAGGCAAGTGCCCTTAAAATGAAGACAGGGAGAGAGCTAAGGGGCTGCGGACCAACCGCCACATCTCACCCCTCCTCACCGGTGTCACACAGCCAAAATGTATTCAGAAGTCTGAAGTGAAATTGTGCAAATCCATCATCCACACCGTCTTCAAGGTTACCTGCAGGGGAGCTGAATGCATGCCTGGGGTGGGGGGACAGGACTTCTGGGGGAGTGACAGCAGCTGCTTCTGCAGGAAACCCCAAGGGAGCACAGCGGAGGGAGAGAAAGTGGCAGAGAAGTTCCCGCCCTGTTGGAGGGTTCAATGTCATCTCTCGGACACAACGAATAACTTTCCTGCTCTTCCATACGAAGCAACAGTCCCTCTGCTCGATTTTCCTTGATTGTGTAGCTCTGATTACAAACACGCCAAGGAAATCTCAGGGCATTACTGCAAAGCTAAGGAGTCTCTGAAGGATCAGAGAGTCAGCTCCACAAAAAAATCCCAATTCCTAGCATGAAACTGGAGAATGAAAGCCAAAGGCACAAGAAAAGGAATGTGCATTCATGTCACATAGCCGCGGCTGGAGTCCAGAGCTGTGTCTGGACGCTGCGAGATCACGTTCTGGGATGCTGATTGGGTTCATAATGACAGCCCAGTCTTGGAGGGCAGTGAAGCTAAATCTCCATGGTCATAGACAGTGGTAGGCCCCAGGAGACCTGGAAGGTTGTCTGGTGTCCTCGTAAGGCACCAGGTAGCCATCTGGTCCTCACTGTGCAGACCGTGCAGGTAGACAGGCCCTTCCATAAGCCTCTCTAGATCTGACCCACAAAATACAAGAATTTTCTATCAATTAAAAATACGAGTTGCTTTTTTAATTGTGGTAAAAAAAAAATAAATAAAACCAAGATAACATGAGACCTACCCACTTCAGCAAATTTTTATGTGTATAGTACTGTTAATCACAAGCACAATTTATCTCCGGAACTTTTTTTTTTTCATCTTGCACGACTGAAACTTTATACCCTTTGAACAGCAACTCCCTATTTCTTTCTCCCCCTAGCCCCTAGCATGATTCCACTTATAGGAGGTTATCTAAAGCGGTCAAACTCATAAAAGCAGAAAGCAAATTAATCTAGGTTTTGAAGTTTCTGAGCCTTCTTTGCACGCTCAGATATTTTAAGAGACAACAAACATAACTGAACACATAGTGCACGTGAGGCATCGCTCAGAGCACTGCAGACGTACACCCCACTTGCTGGGGAGGAAGGAACAGCTTCAGGGAGAGCACCATCATTAGTAGTGATGCTCAGAGGTCTCTCTCAGCACACACACATACACACAAAGATGAGAGCCAGTCAGGGCCCTGAGTTGCGTACTTCTTGACAAGAAGGAAAGACTAAGTGGTACACGGGCCATTGGAACCCTCAGCCCATCTTTTCCCACCCAATGGCATTGCTTTCACTGCTGCCCTGCAACCTGTAACTCCCAAAAGTCTATCTAGTTAGGCCTCCTATATTCAGTTACGGTGTCCATACCGGTATATTCACTTATTTTATTCATTCGGGTATCAAACTACCATGCCAGACATTGTGCTGGGGACACAATGTCAAATAAGTCAGATGAGTCCCCTGCCCTGATGAAATTTTCGCCGAGCTGGGAAAGCTGATATGATAGCAGTCATTTTAAAGTAAGATCCATCATGCACTCAAGAAATGCGTGGTGTGTGGTAATGGGTAATGGGAATTCTTGGGATTATCTGGGGCCCAAGACAGGATCTCTGAGTGAGTGATGTTTAACCTGCTACTCGAACGGGTTGTGTGTGTGTCTGTGAATGTGTATTAGAGGCAGAGACAGAGAGAGAAAGAGGACAGAGACACAGCACATGTGCTTGAGGAAAGCCAGAACACAGCCTCTATTTCCAATGTAAACTCCCCGGCCAGGGTCCTGCTAAGCTGTTTGCTTAGCATAGGGCAGCACCAAGGCCTCTTCCTCCAGGTGTCCCTGACCTCACTCCTGTTGTGGAAATCTCACACTTAAAAACATTTGACTGCTCCAGCCAGATTGTTATCTACATCAAAGAGAAGGAAAAGCTGAAAAGGATGAATGGTGGAGTAAAAAAGATGAACATGGATGTTGAGTGAACGCAGATGGTGAGTGGGGAATTTCCCTCCAGGACTGTTCTGTTTGTTTGTGAAAAGAGATAGGGGCCGTCCATGACTGCTAGCCCCTCTCGGCACCTCCGCCGCTCTTCACAAAGCCCAACTCTTCTAGGTCTTCCAGGCTTTTGCTCCCCTGCACGCCACTGTTAGGAGAGTCCCTTCCTTGTCCAATGTTCCAAGGCTTCTGAGTATCCGAACCCAGATCCAACCCCACTCTCTACATTACACCAGACCAGAATGCCAAAGTTTACAGAGAAAGATCTGAAGAAATAATCCAGGATTTACTCTTAACACAATGATGTGCATCTTTCCAATCTTTTTTCCTTCTTGCCCAATTCTTTTTTACATAGTTGTTATGTTTGTCATGAGTAGAATTTTAGATCTTGCCTTTTTTTTTTCTAAAAAATGTAGTAACGAACATATTAGCATCAAAAACTCTTGGTAACCACAACTATAAATCATTCTATAGGGACACCCGGGTGGCTCAGGCGGTTGAGCGTCTGCCTATGGCTCAGGTTGTGATCCTGGAGACCTGGGATCAAGTCCCACATCAGGCTCCCTGCGTGGAACCTGCTTCTTTCTCTGCCTGTGTCTCTCATGAACAAATAAATAAAATCTTTAAAAAAATCATTTTATAGTATGAATAGTATTGATAAATTGTATGGATATATATATACCATAAGTTATTCGGCCTACTAAGCTACGGGTATATGTTTGGGTTATTTCCCCTATTGTTTTAATTGCTTTGGGACTCTAGCGTGGCAATAAGCTTCTTTCTATGTACAATACAGTTGACTTCTAAGAGTTCAAAAGTAGTAACATGTCAAATGTCTTGAAGTGATTTTGAAGCAGGACCTGATCCCTTTCTTAACAAGAACCACATCTTAGTAATTGTTTCCTGAAGTGAGAAAAGTACTAGTACCTAGCTTGTATATTTTATGATTGTTGGAGGATTAGTGTGCACGTGTGTGTGCATGTGTGTGCTTGCAAACGCGTGTGGGGGGGTGTCTCTGCATCTGGCACATAATTAAACTGAATATTGTTAGCTGCTATGATGACAATGTTGACGACGGCCATCCGAGTCACACGGCAAGGCTCCCAGCTCTCCCTGCCTCCCCACTCTCCACTCCCCTTCCCCGAGCGCTTCATAGAAAAGATAGACATTGACAACAAGTAAGCACCTTCCACGCACAGCCTCTGCATCAGACATTGCACACCTCGGCTTCTTGACTCCTCAACACGGCTCTGCAAAAACGGAGCTTTACAAGGAAATGGAGCTCAGAATGAAGTGAGCACCCCAAGATTGTACAGCCAAGAGATACTAAGCTGAATTCAGAAGCAGATACCAGAAGCCCACTTTTCTTCCGCCCCCGTCAGAGCACGCTTCCGAGAGGCCCTCCCCCTTAACAAACCTCTAATGTCTGAGTTGTGTGTATGAACCTCTAGTGCACATAGTATATATTTTATGTATATAATATATATGGATTTCACTCTTTTTGTGACAAGTCTGACATAATCCTTTCTTTATGGCTTTTCCTACACATCTTCATCACATGTCAGGGATGTTTCCTCTTAGCACCCTGCATTTTTGGCTTTCCTACACTTCAGATGTCCCCCACCCCCACTTCACACTTCACATTTTGCTCCGCAGCCTGCTGAGCTTGGCTGTGGTTTATGGGGAGGGAGGTTAAGCCGAGAGGCGCCAGGCACTGCTTCAATTACACTTTGCCTGTTCCAAGGGCTTTAATCATGACCTCTTTCTCAATGGATTCTTTCAGAAAGGCCAGGGGGAGAATAGGCAATTGGAAACCCTGGTAGTAATCAGGGTCCCAGACCTCCAACTCCACTGAGAAACATAGCTAAGGTCTAAGATTCATTAAAGGAGAAAGAAAACTAGGAAAGACTAGCCATTCCTGTAGGATCCATGTGTACTGGGGGCAGGGTAGAGGGTATACAGAGATCATAAACAATAAGAGGAAAGAGTAGGTGACAATAATTAGTCTGTGGTTTTAATTAGGAGGTCTCTCGGGCCAGATGTTCATTGACAAAGAATGAAGACCCCTTCTGAGACATGTAATGAAACTCAGACCCCCTTCCCTGCCTGGGGAAGGGAGTAGAGATGCTGGGAATGGATGCATTATAGGCTTTTAGGCCTATAGCCTGAAGCTTCCTGTGATGGGGGACTGGAAGAGGAGGGGAAGTGTGATTTTGGTGGAGGCCATTCTCCAACCCCCTCCTCCTCCTACTGCGGAGGCATTTGTATTCTCTCCTGAGCAGCCCATGCAGCAGAGCATGCCTGCTTCTGATTAACAGAAGGAGGACAGCCAGGCCACCGGACTCCCTGCCTAGGAGGCTGGGCTGTCTCAGGAATCTGGGCCTCTGTGCACTGTCTGGGTCTCATTGTCATGAGAAAAGATTGGGTGAAGGCATCTTAAGCATCTTCCTTGGCATTTCCAGCAATCAGGCCCCTGCCCCAAGTAGGGTGTGACACACGGCTGGCTTTCACCATGTAAATTAGGGGTGAGCTATAATAGGGTATAATTTTGCCAACCTTCTCATTTCCCAGACATCTTCCTGTACTTTAATTTGTTTGCCATGGACCAGATCAATTATTGCAGTATGAGCTACCAGCTATTAAGTGCCAAACTCCTAAATGAAGAAACATGGAGATGGACATTTGCCCAGAGGGATGAATGAAGAAGACAACAGTCAGTGTAAGCAGTTTCCATGGAGTATCCCATTAAAGTCCCAGGAGAACACTGTGAGGTAGTTCTATCCAATCTCATTTTCCAGAAAAGAACACTGAAGCTCAGATAATTCATGGAGTGTGCCCAAGCTCACACCAGTAGTGAGCAGCAGAGCTGGGATTTGATCCCAGGAAGGATATGTTCAGAGATTGGTCTCTAAATTCTCATAAAAATAACTGAAGAAGAACAATATCAAAGGAAGGCAAGGATTTGGGCAAAAAGAGCACGGGGGCTGGAGGCAGAAAAAGTTACTTTCCTCTGGGCCAGAGGTCAGCAACCTGGTTCTGTGAAGAGTCAGAGAGCAAAGACTTTATACTTGGCAGGCCGTATGGTCTCTGTTGCAACTACTCTACTCTGCAGTTGTAGCATAGCAGCAGCCATGGATAATGTGTGGTTGTGTTCCATGAAATCTTTATTTACAAAATAGATGGATTTGACCCATGGGATTGAGTCTGCCAATCCCTGCTCTAGGCCATCATCAGAAATAGAGATGCAGAGAGGGCTTTGAGAGAACATATAATTCAGTGCCCTCATTTATAGATTACTACCTTGAGGTTCCTAGAATCCAGGGTTTGAGATGTCAGGACCGGCACCTTGTTCATGTATTAATAAGCTTGCCCAAGATTCCATGGTTGGCAAGAGGCATATTCTGAACTTGAACTCACAGAAGTCTAATCATGATACCCTTATCATTGCCCACTAGATTCTACTGACTCTATTAATATTAATTGAAAGGAATGTCTGAATGGACACTTCTCTAGCATGTTTCTGTGTTGCATAGAGTTATTCATTGTGATCCGTACTCTTGTCCTCTCCCTGCTAACCTTGTGACCTTAGACAAAGGATTAATTTCTCTGGAAGTCAAAGACTCTATCCAAATGGACCTTGTTCTGGTTATTGGCTCTGCAACTGTAGCTGTGAGATCCTAGGCATTATCACACCCTCCTGGAGATGCCAACTATTGCCCCCTACTCACATCTTCCTAAGATAACTTCAGTGCTGTCCCCCGGCCACCACCCACAATCTGCACACACTTCTGACCAAAGCACCTCACAGGGATGACTTCATACACCCTCCTCACAGTCCACTGGACTTGCTCTAAGGCAAACCGTTCTAAGCTAAACCAGTGAAGTGTCTCTCTCAAAAACTTGCACTAAGGAGGCATCCTAAGAGTCACTGGGTGAATCCTACTAATAGGGGATGGGAATATGAGGACCCAGCAACTTCTGATTCTGAGGTCCCTGAGGACAAACTGGCCTCTATCCATGTCAATGACTTCTGTAGTTTAGTTTTTCTTCAGTTTTTGAATCTTCTATATTTTGGGCCAGTTTGATTATAATTCTACTTTTAAGAGAAAAACGTGTCCTAAGACTTCCCATCTGTAATACAGCAATAACTGGGTACATACTTTACAAAGTTTTTCTTGATGAGAGCTAATGTAAAGGGACCAAGAGTCTAGATTGGACACATGGGGAAAAAAGTTAGTTCCATTCTTGCCATTTATTTTCTGAAATGGTGACTCAAAAATCTGTTTTCAAGAAAGGAAGTGCAACAGCTATATTGGAATCATGGGTCCATGCACACTTATGACCAGGAAAAGAGTGTGCAAGATATCCTGACCAACCACTGACTTGATCTAGAAAGCCTCCTGGCAGCCTTATTGATAGACTCCTTTCCAGTTCATACTCAGATAATCCCATGGGGGAAAGAAGCTCTTCCTCTACGTGGTCTCTGACTCCATTGTTACATGGCTTTGATCGACTGGTCCTTGCTAATCGTAACGTGCTTCATCTTGCCAGCCTTTTTATTAGTAATCTAATACACATGGCCTCCCTGTAATTTTTACCACGGGTCCTTGGATTGAGTTTGGGAGCCATAGAGAAGGAAGTGCATGTGGATTTCAACTGAGCTTAGCTGATGATTGCAAGCGGCATGTACTAGAGTACTAAAGGGGAATATGCAAATATATAAATAGGCCTCATGTTGGAATGGTGAAACCATGAAGACTTGCATTATCTATTTTCAAATATTTTAAACTTGGTCAAATTTTAATAATTTGATAATTTTAATAACAGAGATACTTTAAGATTGAAGCATTTGAAGATGGGGGGGGTATCATGCCCTATCTTTCTTATGCTATTTATTCCTCAGTCAAAACATGTCCAAGTCCTGCCATTGTCTCTCATGAGATATAATTTCTGTCTTTGGATTTCATCCAGCTTATCAACATCTTTTTAAAACATGGAATTCAGAAAAAAAATGTCACAGTCGAACTGTGAGCTGACCGAGGTTATTGCCTTTATTTATTTTTCTACCTACCTTGTACTAATCAGGAAGATAGGGGAGAGGGTAGAGAGTGTAGTTCCCCCAACCCAACACCCTCATCCTGTGACTCCAATGGGTTGTACCGACAGATAAATAACAACTTGTAAGAACAGTAAACTGCCTTTATTTTAACAACCACGCAGGAAGCCTGTGCCAATGGCACAACAGTAGCTTCATCTCTTGTGATTGCACCCACAAGGCCTCATTGTCCCCGTGGCATATCCTCCTCAAATCATCTCCCTACACCTCGGTCTGTTTGATGATTCTGTAACTTACATTTTCTCATAGGATTTGGTACTGGTTATTGCTTGGATACCAGCTCGTATCCTGGGCCTTTCTGAGCTGCTTTTAACCCAAATTTCTAGTTTCCTAATTTGATGCCTTCTTTTCTGCAACACTCTGGAAGAGATTATTACTTTTTAACATCAAATTTGCCATGTTTGGTCATGAAAACTGCCAATTTCCATGGCCTAAAGTTGGCATTTTAATGAAGGCTTAACACAAATATAAGGAAGTCACCAATCTAAATAGGACTTCTTGGCATAAGCTGGGCCCATCACAAAGATAGGGATGGCCTGGGCCATTGGTGGTGAGTGCTTGTTTGTTGATTATGACCCGGGATGAAGAATATGCATTTGGATGGCATATTACTGGAGGGTTGGCCTCTTTAAGACCTAGGGTCATCCATACTGCTGAGAAGCCAGGATGCGAATCTTACTCCGTGGGTAAGGAACTCCCGAAGTTTAGATAAGAGTTTGGTTGCCACAAAACATTTTGCCACATTTTGCTCCCTTGCCTTTTTGCATCTCACCACCTGCTAGCGCTGAGCCAGAGGGAGTCAGGCTGAGCCATACAAGGAATTATTTCACTGGGATTTGTTTCATTGAAGACAGCGAGATCTCACAATGCCTCACCCAGAAGACTCTTGAAGGGCAATTCCCACAATGGGAAACTAGAGCTTTAATTGAAAGGGAGTGGAAGGGACCAGAAAATCTCCAGAGCCTTGTCTCAGGGGCTACTTCAAAGGACGGTAGCATGGTGTATGGCCATGGTTCTCAGACTCCGTGTGCATCCTAATCACCTGGAGGACTTGTGGAAGCTTAGGTCCAGGGGACTGCATTTATAACAAATTCTCAGGAGATGCTGATACAGCTGGTGTATGGACCATCCTGAGAAGTAGCGGTGTAAAGGGAGGAAAAGGTTCAGAATCAAGATTGCATGAGCTCAAGTCCCACTGTTGCCACTTAGAACTATGTGGCCTTGGCCACATCATTTCTCCTCTTTGAGCTACAGGGTATTATTGTTGCTGATGCTGTTGCTAATGCTGATGTTGAAACTGGTCCTTATTTCAATATATCATCCCAAGGAATTGATAAGACAATGTGTATCAAAGCACAGGTACACAGAGTACGTCTTTAGTTTCTTTGTATCCCTACATACCTGCACAGGTGGGCCCCAAGGAAATGATGCTCTCACTTCATTCCACAACCACTTCCCCTGACTTTTTGCTTAGCAGAACTTCTCAACATGACCTTCATAAGCCCGCATGTCCACCACAGCAAAGAGCACTCAAAGCCGCCAGCCTGGCCAGTGGAGACAGGATGTCCCTGTTGTCTCGACATCTGGCCTCTCCAACACAAGCCTCTAATTTTCTGTGGCTCTCTGCTGGCCTCCCTTCAATGTGGGAGAGTGGTGTGGATAACGAGCCCCATCTGTGAGGCAGCTGGGTCCCAGAGGCCCCCCTTCTCCGGGCCTTTGAAGAATCCATCCGCATTCCGCCTGGAGGTCTCCCATTGTGGCCAGCATCTCTGTTCTCTATTAGCGGTGGGGAGAGCATCAGTATATTAAAAGGAGGAAGCAAATTAATGTCCTATTCTGGGATGTGCTAAAGCATCCCGGGATGGAGGAGGCTGCTGCAGACGACAGTGTCTTGGACACAGACGCTACTGAAGTTGCATCCAGATTGTACTCGTTTCTCCCGTCACTGCAGAGCAGGCCAGCACGACGGATGAAAAGCCATGTGATCCGGAGTCAAATAGTGGGTTTGAATTCAAGCTCTATCTAGTGGCAGTGACTCCACCTTAGGGTGAAAATGTTACATCAAGGTCCACAGAGACAACCGAGGAAGAACTCCGCCCTAAATAAACGTAACATTATTTTTCAAAACATAAAGGAATAATCAGGAAAACCAGCCTACTGACCATTCTAGACATACAGGCTGGGGCACTTCAAAGGTGAGGCGCAGGAGTTAATTTTCTTTTCTAATCTTTACAGTCATCTGTAAAATGATTATCTCCAAATCCCAGTGGGGCTTACCTGAAATCCTCTCTGAGGCTGTATCTCTGGTATTCTGAGTTATTTCCATCTGAACGGTTCTGGGTGAATTTTGCCTGAACTCAAGGACTTTGGGTTTTACTCTA
The DNA here is from genome assembly GCF_048164855.1 of Canis lupus baileyi. NCBI lineage: Eukaryota > Metazoa > Chordata > Mammalia > Carnivora > Canidae > Canis > Canis lupus. The sequence goes on along the minus strand of NC_132840.1, from coordinate 5,121,827 downwards.
CACCTTTAACATTTGCTGAATGGGACAAAAACATAAACGGTGCTGACCTTTCAGACTGTTACTGAGCAATGAGCTTCCATCACTTACTATTTCTGTGAGTCTGGGTAAATTACTTAATAATCTTGCTGAGCCTCAGTTTCCTTACATGTAAAATGGGGATAATACCAATCTTTGAAAATTGTGCTAAGGATAGCTTTAAAAAAAATGTTATCTCTGGTAAAGAGAAGACGCCCAACAGTTATATCTACCAACTTCCTTGCCTCTTGCCTCACTGCCACAGACGGCTTCCCTGCATTTTAGTTCTTTTCCAAGTACTGAGTATATGTGAGCTCTTTCTTTTTTTTTTCTTTTTTCTTTTTTTCTTTCTTTTTTTTTTTTTTTTTTTTTGTATATGTGAGCTCTTTCAAAGCTACATGATCCAGTTCTTTTTTAAATACAGGAAGGTTATTTATGCTAATGATCTTTTTAGAAAGCAGTCACAGCGACAGTGTGCTGGTAAATGTTTGACAACTGGCTCTCTGTGGAGAGAACTGGTGATCCATCCCTTCTGCTAATTCCATAGTGTGAGTATTTCCACCACGGCTATTCTGAGCCACCAAGGAGATACCATCGATCACAGAGCTGGAAAGAAATAAGCACAACTGGCTCCTCCAAGGTGGTGAGGGCTATCTTCAGTAGACCACGGGGCCCTGGGGTGAAGAACTGACTATTTCAAAGTAGTTATGGGGAAAAGTGAGAAGGAAGGAAGCGCAGAGATAAAGTGGAACAAACAAACAGGAAAGAAAGAAAGGAAAAACAAAGGAAAAGGAAGAAACACAGACCTTCAATACCACCCTTTTAATACTTCCATTTCTTTTTTTACAGAAAGCAAAACTGAGGACTAGAGAGCAGAAATAAGCCCCCTATGGTCTACCCTAAAATCAGTGGTGGACTTGGGACAGTAAGCCAACAGCTTAATATGTGTGATTAGAGACCAAGCATTCCAGAGGGGAAGTAGGATTAATGAGCATAACTGAGCAAATGACATGATAATTTGAACCAAATAAAACATTGTCCCACAGTCAAATCTACAATGTTATAATGACTTCCCCAGAGGAGCCCCATCACTCAGTCACTTCAAACTCAGGAAGGTAAAAAGTGGTGAAGGCTGGTCTTTGGGATCAGCCCACGTGGATGGAGAATGGGCAGTCTGACCTGCTCCTAGTGTCTCTAACCCCTGAAGTCTGTACTCCTGTGATTGAAGGGCCTGCCATTTGGTACTTAGCTGTCACACAGGAACTGGCAGTTACTAACCTGCAGCTACAAGCAATTAACATGCACAATCTTGGGAGAATTGCTGAGAAATCTGGAGGAATTACTCTGTGATTTCTCCCTCTAGCATTTGTTTTGCAAAGGGAATAATTTCTGTTGTGTTTCAGGTTTTATTCCTTGTGATGTCAACATGCATTTAGACCAGATGTTCCAACCATCTTAGGAAATTCAGAGCTGCAGATCCTTCTTTCCCAAATTGAAAAGCTCAGCATTCCAGTTAATGATACCAGACTCCTGTCTGTCATGATGGTGTGCAATTATTTTGAGATGGAGAGGAAGAACTTAGTTTTCCAGATCTCCAAGGGTCAGACCCCCTAGATGGCCTCAGCCTTTCCAGAATTCATGATTCTGTCACTTACTAGCTAGCTAATCTCTTACACCTCTCCAAAATTCTCTAATCTCCCTCTACTCCATTTGCAAAATAATGATATTGAACTCACTGAAAAATAGTGTAAAGTAAGAATTTCACAGCAAGAATATGAAAGTTTGATGGGACACGTGGGTGGCTCAGCAGTTGGGGATCTGCCTTTGGCTCAGGGCATGATCCCCACATCCGGGATCCAGTCCCACATCGGACTCCCTGCATGGAGCTTGCTTCTCCCTCTGCCTGTGTCTCTGCCTCTGTGTGTGTGTGTGTGTGTGTGTCTCATGAATAAATAAATAAAATCTTAAAAAAAAAAGAATATGAAAGTTTGAACCCTAGCCCTGCCACATAATAGCACAGTAACTTTAGAAAATGAACATAATATCTCTGAGCCTCAGGTTCTCATGTGCAAAAGCAACAAGAAGAGTAACAACAATGAAGGAATGATGAAGATACTGTAGTTTTGTGAAGATTAAGTGCTTAGCCTCGTGCCCGGGCAGAGGGAACACTTAATAAACACTGGTTTTAAAATCTTAAATATTTAATAATAACACAGATTTGTGATCCCATGACATGGATGAGGATGCGGATACTTGAAAGGAAAAGTGACTTGCCCAGAAACTCACAGCTAGGATTCAAGCGCAGGTCTATCTGTCACCAAATACTGTATTCTGTGTGATAACATTTGTTTTGCAAGAGTTCTCTCATAGGAAATAGAGGGCATGTATTCTTAATAATTATTGCAATTGGTCTTCCTCTCATTTCTTTATGATTGGGAATCCTTGACCCAGATGGTAACTCAAATAGGGAGGTAGAAAGAATCTTGCACATTTTGGGGACAAGCTACTTAAACACTCTTCAGGCAGTAGAATTGTAGGAAGCTGGGAGTCAATTTTATCATTGTTATTTCTGACTTCCTTGATGGGAAAGGGCAAGAGACAGGGATTGCAGAGAATTCTCAAGTTTAAACCAGTTTCTAGTCTTCAAATGACTGATCTCATATTACAGACAAGTATAAAAAATGGTAACAAGCACTTTGTGAAACCACTAAGCTGTGTCTTGCACAGCCGGTGAAGTTCTTGAACTGGCCTAAGTCATTTATTTATAGGGAAGAAAAAAATATTCTGATGAGAACCATTTTCTAGTTTGACAATTTTATTTTAGTGTTACTTGATCTACTTTGAAGCCTCCTGGGAAATCAATGCTACATTTGACTTCTCTTCATGTCATCGTGTTAGCTATTAGATGGCTAATTCGCTTCACAAGATATGCCAATATGAGAGGCACTCTGCTCACATTAGGAGTAGAATTTCACCACTCGATGGTCAGATCTTTTATGATTAAGACAGAAGAGCAATCCAAACACGGCAGCCAATGAAAATGCTCTCCAATCACCTGCAATCACTGCTCTTGGGTTTCTAATGGAAGTGGTCCCACTTAGCACCGATCATGCAGTTCTAATTTATCTTAAAAATAATAATGTGGTTTGGTTTGGAAGTCGAAACTATGAGAAGCCCTTCTACTCTCTCTGTCTCTTTCTCTCTCTTAACCCCCCCTCCTATTTTTTCTACATGTTCTTTATGTAGCACAAAGAAGACATGAAATTAAGGTAGACCATAAAAGTAGCAATATGTAAAATTAAAGCATTGTTTTCTAAAGGATTTCAGGGAAACATGCCGCCTTTGAAGTCAGATGATAAGCCTGGATTCTGAATTGCTCATTTGCTATTTATTAGGGATGCAACTTTGAGCTAGTTGATAAATGTCCTTAGCCCTTAGTATCCTCATGTGTCAAATGAAGATACTTCTGAGAGTTTTTGCAAGGAACGACTGGGATAATGAATAAACAGCCTCACAAACGTGATGGGAACTGTTATTGAGCTTCTGAAGGAATATATGGCCTTCACTACCTGCAGTTAAATAGAATGATACGCCATCAGGCCAAGGTGAGGCTTCACTGAAACCAAGTTCATTTTCAGATTGTAAGACCTCTGAGAACTGAAGAGTATGCATTTTAGAATTCCTCATCCCCTTGTTGAAGAAGCGGGAGTATCAAGTGTAGAGAAAATCTCAACTCTGTGGTCATGAGACGCTCTTCCAGAGACAAAAGTAAAGGAGTTCTGTGTGTGTGGTGTGTGCACATTTGACACTACCATGCAAGAGGCACTTGAACGGATTATATTGGACTCCACTTTTGCCCCATGGCAGAAGTTGCCTATGAGAGAAAAAGAGAAATAAATCACAGAAATCCTGGTGCTCTGAAATTATATCATTTTTATGGGGCCACAAATGAATTGTCTGACTTTAGTTGGCCTTCGGTATCCATTTCATTAAGAATATCCTGCCTCCTTCCCACACATCCAGTTTAGCCCTTCTAGAATAAAATGAGAAAAACATGTCCAGAAAACATTATGATTCTTGGGTACTTTTCAAAGCAAATTTCATAAAGTCTCCTGGTGGAGAATCCAAGAAAACAAAATAGGATGATCTACACCCTTTGCTCATGTCCCATGTCTTTATCCTTACTCTCCCAAGTCTTGTGTGGAGATGGTCTCTGGTGAATAAGAATTAAGTGACAGAGATTGCTATGACAAAAAACAAAAAGAGACTATTCCCATTAGAAAGAGAAAGGTGACTCTGTCAAGCAGCTTTTCTGGTCTAAGTTTTCTGAAAGATGTAGCTCCTTAAGCATGAATGAGGGCCCCGAACTGAAGCATAGAATAAGACCCAGTGTAACAGTTGCAGAGGCAAGAGAGTAAAATCAGAGAAAGGAGAGGAATTTGGGATATATGTCTAGGGGGACTAGTGTGGACTGAGAGGTTAATTTATGGGAAATAAAAAAGAGTATATTTTGTAGACATTCTTCAGATCCTTTGCGAATTAAGAAAAAAAAAAGATTTCAGCTGTTAATTAGATTTTTTTCTGTACTAATGAAAGATACCAGCAATGTCCACCCAAATATTTGGGCATTGTGAAAAGATTCATCAGGTTTTATCATGAGCGCTATTGGCTCAGCCACCAAACAGGTGGAAAACTGGGGAAGGGGAGAAGGCAGATGGGCAGAACTGAGTCAAGGTAAAGTAGGCTCCTTGGAAAGTGATGAGAAGAATAAAATTAAATATTGGTGGTGGGGCAGGGCCCTGTCCTCTGAGTGAGCTTCCTTAGGAAGTGCTGTACTTACATTCATAAGTTGAACCCATCCATCACTGGGTAGGGAATCTGGATAGGGTGGCATTCATTCATGCATCCATCTGTTCAGTCACTTATCAGATTTTTCAATGAATGAAAAACAGTGTCTACAGTAGCCAGGATATGATATGGATGGAAGAGTTGGTGCCCCACTGGTCAGGGCTTGGTAACTCCTTAGAAATTAGAGTGCTAACCTAGCACACCTGAATTCAGGGAGAAATAGGACCAGGGTTGGAAGCTGTCACCAAAGCCAAGGAAAAAAAAACCCAGTCGCTTATTAGAGTGCATGTGAGTGAGTGCTAGTATGCTCTCCCACCCTGCCCCAGACACACACCCTAGGATAGCAAGATGAAGATGGTGGCCAGTCTCATGGTATCTTTTCAGTTTGGGTCAGCATTGGTCTAAACACTGGGCTGGACAGGACCCCAAGGTGAAAGTCTGCAGCCCCTGAACCTGGGCCAGCCTAGACTGTGCCACAAAGTCACTGATGCAATGATATACATTGAAGCATGAGCCCTACGAATATGTCCTCGTGCCCCTCAACGACTACCAGAGAAGAGGGGAAAAACAAAACAAGAAACCCAGAGTGATGTGTTTGCAAAGAGAAGCTGAGCTGTTAGCCATGGTGCACTTGTTTGTGCAGCTTCTGCTTGGGGGAACATACAGGTGTGGGATTGGAGGAGAGTCAGAGATGGCGAGGGGAAGAAGCTTCAGTGCTTAACTGGGGAGAAGTTCCAAATAGGCTGTAGGCAGAAACCAAGTGTGTGACAGCGTCCACCCTGCTCTGAGCGGTGAGGCTGTGAGGAGGAGAATAAATAGATTAGTGTCATTTTAGAGGTGTTCGCTCTCTCCATTCAGCCACATAATGCAATTATTTAGTAGTTCAGGATTCTTTTAATTCTGTTTGAAGAACTTAAGAGGTTAAGGGCTTGAAATGATAAATGCATTATTAATGTTGCCTCACAGAAACATCCAAGTCTATAATTTCTGAGGCAGGAAAAAAAAAAAAAGACTAATAGGTTTTTGCTCACTTTTTTCCCTCTAGTAAATTAACCTACAGAACCTGTGAGAAATGTATAAATTAGACATTATTAGAGAAAGTAATAATGGACCAAAAGCCATCATCCGAAGGTCTGATTCATTAGCAAGAGTGAAATGCACATCTTTAGTTTTGGGGTGTCTTCTTGTACTAAACCCCGTACAGCTGGGAAGAAAGGGGTTAAAAGCACAGGAAGAGGATTGGTTCACACCAGGAGGGTACATTCTTACATAAGGCCTGGTGTGATCCCACTAGTCCACATGATGGTTTCGGAAGACAAAGTGTATAGAAATAAAGAGCCTGGGTTTGAGAATACAACAGACCTGGCTTCAAATACCAGCCCAACCAACTATGAAATGTGGGGCTTTGGAAATCCAGACAGGTTAAAAATAGAGGATGGAAAAAAAAAAGATATGTGAAAGAACCCTAATCCTAAGAAAGCTAAATTTGAGGCTGCATTAATACCAGAGATAAGATGTCTGAAAACCTTTTTTTGAATTCTATCTTGTTTCATTTTTTAGTGTCGTGACTTAAAATTCTTCCTCATTTGGGACATCATACATCTATAGAAAAATCCGCATCACCCTTTATTCCTACTATAAGCTACTCTTAGTGTGACTACTCAAAATCTGTGTAGGATTTCCCTTTGCCCCCTCCTGGCGAGTGTGGATCGAGTGGCTATATTCAGAGTCTAAAGTTTCTTACCATGAGAAACTGCTTTGATATAATTGTGGGTCTCACGAATCACCTATCCAAATGCCTTTATTTTATTTCATAAACATTCTTAAGCATTGTCTGTGTAATAGGTACTGAAATAGGTCCCATGCATGTAGAATCTGGACAGGATCACTGTCTTCAGAAAGTCTACAATCTGCACTGTAAGATTACATTGAGACATAATGTGTTTTACAACAAGCTTATGGGAAAATTCGGGGGAGATTTTATTTTGGGCATTTCTAGAGTAAAACCTTCCCCAAATCAGTGTGGAGAATGATACTTCTTTTCAGGTGGCAATACCTACGTGTGAATCAAACCTTGTTTTGAGCTGTATCTGTGTGCTTTGCATCCTTGATTGGGCCACTTTTATAGGATGATTCTCAGCTACTGCCACCAGCCAATTTCATACACAGCCTCATGGTTCGTTCATTAGGTCTAACATCCCCCCTCCCTCTTGATGCCCATCATAATCCCATGAATTCACCATGGCCTAAGGCAACTGTCACTACCTGACTCTAACTTTATTTAATAGGGTCTACAGTCTCTGTCCTGCTTATATCCCCTCAACAGTCATCATCTCCATGTGGATGGCTTCCACCACAAGCAGTTGCAACTCTTTGCCCAAAGATTATCTCTAGCCACCCAAGTAGGCTCAGCAAGCCAGAGTTCTAGGGATTAAGTGCCCAAGGGAGAAGCCCCACACCAACAGGAGCTGGTGGAAAGTATCTCAACTTTCTTGCTCTTTAGGAACATAACACCAAAGGCTATTTTACATTGTATCTGAAGTTCTCCAGAGAGAATGAGTCCAGATTTCTCTCAGCAGTAAACTGTGAGATAAGCCAGTCTTTATGATCTTCTTTCCCTTTCCTGAGTTATTCCTCTTCCCTTCTAACAGTGCTTCCTGAATCATCTACCAAGTCGACCATTTTCAGAAAGACAATGTAAGACTGGACTTGACTGTCAGGAAAACTGAGAGGAGGAGCAGAAGCTGGTAACCCCAAAATGAGGAAGCCAGAGATGCTCCTTCCAGGTCTCACCCAGGGACCCAGAGCAGGTATCCAGAGCCTTCTGGTAACAGAGATCCTCAACAAAATAGTACAGAGGTCAAGGTCTGAAGGCCAAGGAGCTCCCAGGCTCCAGGGAGACCTCAAAAGCCAGAATGTCTTCGATGAGCCTGGGCACTGTGGTCATGAGCAAGGTACCCAGGACTTGGAGATGTGGAAGCTCTTGTAGAAGTAGACCTGAATGTCTGCCAGCTTGTGTGAAATGTGATCTGCCATGAAATGTATCCAGATCTTTCCATAAAAGTTTGTTCCTGGAATAACTAACCTAAGATGATCTGCATTTAGACGCAAAAGCATTTGTTCTTCATTTGCAGGTCACTTGAAGAAGCTTGAGCCTTTGGGTCAAACAAATTTAAATCACAATCTAATTTCTGTAGTCAGGTATGTTTCTACTGCAAGTGACTACCATACAACGCAAACTGTTTTCAACTAGAAAGAGGATTTATTTACTCACATTTGAAGGAAGTTAAGGGGCTTTATATGGCATCAGATAGGGTTTGATGTAGCCACTTAATGATATTTCTTATTCATCTCTCGGTTCTGACATCCTCTTTGTCATCTCTATTTCCAGCTGGACTCTGTTTACAAAATAGCCAAGATGACTCATGGCCTAGCTATTCCTTAAGTGCCTAGGATCTGTAGAGAACAGAGTGTCTCTCCCCTATGGTAGCAAAGTTTTGAGTTATATGGAGGAATCCTGAGTATGGGATCCAGGTACATGTTCTATATTTTAGGTCACTTCTGGATCACATCTCTGCTCCTACAGCCACAAAGATGTCAGTCCCACAGAAATCACATAGATTAAGAACAAGGGAGGAGAATGTTCCAAATGGAAAAAAAAAAAAAAAGCTGTTACCAGAGGAAGAGAGAATAAATGATGGGCACAGCGAGTTGAGAGTAAAAAAATTACTTAGCCTTACTGCTTGATGCAAAGGAGGAAAGAATGGAGGAACACTTGAAGAAATGACTCAGGGCATTGGGCTGGCTTTTTCAGTGGTAGTGATTCCTTGTGTCTCACTTTAGAGGTGTCACTCTGACCTTGCGGTCCCATGTTTCATAAACTTCTCCAATTAGAGAAGCACAGAGAGTGTGACGTGACTAAAGGTTTAGGAGAAAGACAAAAATGAACACAAATTCTTATTCCGTGACTTAGTAAAATATAACACACAGCTGAGTCTTGAATAATGTGAAGGTTAGGGGAGCTGAACCCCTGCAGTCAAAAACTGATGTGTAACTTTTGATTCTCCCCCAAACTGACCTACTAATAGCCTAATGTTGACCAGAAGCCTTAATGATGACGTAAAAAGTCAGTTAACACATATTTTGTATATTGTATATATTACATACTGTATTCTTACAATAAAGTAAGTTAGGGAAAATATTATTCAGAAAATCACGTGAAAAAAATACATGTACAATACTGTACTGTATTGAACAAATTCCACACAGAAGTGGACTTGTGGAGTTCAAACTCTGATTGTGCAAGGCTAATGAAACAGTAGCTGTTATGGGCCAAATTGCCCTCTCCCCACCCCACATTCATATGTTGAAGCCCTAAGCCCCAGTACCTCAGAATGTGACTATATTTGTAGATAAGACCTTTAAAGAGACAATTAAGTAAAAATGTGGCTGTTAGGGTGGGCCCTAACCACTCTGTCTGATGTCCCTATAAGAAGAGGAAATCTAGGCATAAAAAGGGATGCTAGGGGCCTGTACCCAGAAAGAAAAGACCATATGAAGACATAGTGATAGGTGGTCATCTGCAAGCCAAGGAGAAAGCCCGCAGAAGAAATTAACCTTGCCAACACCTTGATCTTGGACTTCTAGCCCTCAGGAGTGTGAGAAAATAAATTTCTGTTATTTAAACCACCCAGCCCAGAGTATGTTAATATGACAGCTCCAGCAAACTAATATAGTAGTACCAGTTACTGAGCATTTATAGGATTGTAGTAGGACTGACCTAAATGCTGTTGTTGTTTTTTACAGATTTTATTAATTTATTTGAGAGAGAGAGAGATCGCACAAGCAGGAAGAGAGAAACAGGGAGAGGGAGAAGCAGACTCCCCACTGAGCAGGGAGCCCAGTGTGGAGCTCAATCCCAGGACGAGGAGATCATGACCCAAGCCAATGGTAGATGCTTAACCGACTGAGTTACCCAGGAGTGCCCCCACCCCGCTAAATGCTTTTATAGAGTGATCATTTAAGTCTAATGGCAGTCCTAAAAGGTGGGATTATGGGTATGAAAAGTACCCCATGGGGAATATGGTCAATAACATTGTAATATTATATGGCGATTGATGATAACTACATGTATCCTGATAAACACAGCTTAATGTATAAAATTGTCAAATCACTAAGTGTACACCTGAAATTAATATAACATTGTATGTTAACTATGCTTCAATTCGATTAATTAATTAGTTAATTAGTTAATGTAAAAGAGGCTTGAATTGTTTACATATCACATAGATGGAGAAACTGACTTTTGGAAAGATTAAAAACCTACTTAAGGCCATGCTGAGAACACTTGGTTCTAATCAGACTGCATAACTGCCTACTTGAAACCTCCTCTTGAACATCTGAACATGACAAAAACCAAACTCAAGGTCTATTCAGCACACCCAGTTTTGTCATGCAAAGTTTTCTCCATCAAACATTTATAAGCCAGAATCCAAAGAACCATTTTTTTTAATGACACCTTGCCTCATCCTTCAAATCGAATCCATCATAAAGTTTTGTTTACTGGACTTCATCTTTTCACACAGTGCCTGACACATTAAATACTCAATAAATTATTAACTTGTGGAAGTAGAACTGATATGCTTATTAGCAACAGAAGAGATGGGCGTCAGTGTACGTTGGAAGGAAGATCAAAGATTATGCCAAGATTTTAATTCAGGAAATGAAAGGCAGTCTTCAGAAAGTTCGGTTAGGTCAGCCCCAAAGAACTCATCAATCCTCACGGTCATTCTCCCTCTGTTCCTGTTCCGGCCTCTCTACTGTTCTCCATACCCTGAGAATCTGCTATGGTCCAGACCATTATCTCTCACCTGGATTAGTTCAGTGTTCTCTCTTGCATTTTTCCATTATAGCCAGAATAATCAGTTAGACTAATTCTCCTTAAGACACTCCATGGGCTCCTCCACTGGGTAAATGTCTGCCTTATGACTCAAGTGATCATATTGACTCTCACCCTAACCCTAAATAAGGCACAGATGGAAACAATGTGCAAAAAACTTAATTTGGCCAAGGCTGCAACCCCAATCGTGGCCTAGTCATAGACTCACGGATTATTCTTTTTGTGTCACACCATGTCACTTCCTAGGAAGCCTGGGATAATATAATAGTGATATTGATAATAGAGATCTCTTCATCTGTGTATGGAGGAAAAGACCTAGGTAGGACTCCCAGATGTCATGTCTTACTTCTGCTATGAATTGAACTGTGAGTTTTAACACAAGCCAGGCCTCCAAAATGTGATACCTCATCTGTAATGCTAGGTTTTGTGTACTGATCTCTGTGTGCTTCTCCTATTCCACAAAGAAATTATAAAATCACTGGCCATGTTGTTGAGAAGAGACAAGATCTTAAGGTGAACTAGAGACAGAAGAGAATAACACGTAGTAGACAATTTGAGAAAAACACTAGTACTGAAAAAGAAATGTGTGGAAGACTCGGAAACCAGTGATTAAGAAACTTGGGTTTTTCCCCACCCTCTGAGTTTTCTCTACACTTGCCCAAGGAATGCCAAAAATAAGAGCTGAATTTTCTCCAGGAGCAAATGGGATAGAAACCAGGCCTCAGACACACCTCTTCCTACTAAGACTGTGTGAGGATCCACCCAAGAGGTTGTGGCCAAGAGGTTAGGAAGTTGGGGCCAGATCCTTCCCTTTCCATTAACATGGCTGCCGTTTGAGATAGGAAAAAAAAAAAAAAAAAACTAGAATCAGATTCTATGAGCAACAAGCTATCTTGGGAAACAGCTGGAACTCACACTCATTTCTCAAATGAGAAAATCAAGGCACAGGAAGGTCAGATAACATATCCGAGTTCACAAAGCCTGGAGCAGACATTCAAACCGTGGTCATTCTGACTCCAAAATTTGTATCCTTACTGTGATACATCTCCCCAGTGACGGGTAGTATAAGAATGTCTGGCAGACATCTCTACCTTTTTTTTTTAAAGATTTTATTTATTTATTCATGAGAGACACAAAGAGAGAGAGAGGCAGAGACACAGGCAGAGGGAGAAACAGGCTTCATGCAGGGAGCCCGACGTGGGACTCGATCCAAGGACCCCAGGATCATGACCTGAGCTGAAGGCAGATGCTCAACCACTGACCCACCCAGGTGTCCCTTCTGTCTTTCCTAGGGTAATCGTAGATCTCATTTATTGTTAGAGATTTTCTTTTCATACATAGGCAGCTCTTGCTCTTTATCTCTTTGGTATTGATTAAGGGACCATACAGGAAATTCCAGGATCTCTTATCCTAGCACATAATTATTTTTGATGTTGACACCCAGTTCCCTATACTGTTCTGATTCTTTCATCAGGATGTTGGGGCCCAAGTTTAATTATCTCCCAACTAGGAATAGCTATGTTCTCACTTGATAGCAGATATTGGTTGTATCAGTAGGTAAGCACTTAGTATACAGGAGAAGAAAGAATCAGAAAATTTTAAAAAAGAAAATAATTCAAGTTACTGGATGAATAAGCTTTATCCATCATGCCTCCTCTCTGGGTGTATCAGTACACCCATCTAGAACAAGGGGAAGTGTGATCAGATGATGTCTAAGGATCTTTGTGTCTCCAGCCACCTTGAATCTTGTCTATGACTGAGAATAAGAAAGAGAGTTTCCCATGATATCTCAGTGGCTCCGGAAGTGAGGTAGCTGTGGACCATTGGCAGTTCTGAGAATAAAGGGCCTGAACACTGAATTTCTAGACCATTTTCCTGTCCTCCTTTGCCCAGGTTATGTGCTTTCCCTCTAACCAAGGGGACATAGCCAAGTGTTCTGGACCTTGAGGTAAAGAAGAAAATCAGTCCCTGGCATTCTTGCCCAATAAGCTTACAATGACAACGAAATCACCCATTGTGGCTTTGTATCTATAACCTAGAATAAACCAACCTTCTAAGTCAAACCTAATTGGTCACTGACACCATTATTTATCAAGTATTAGGTATAAAATTTCACCATTTTCTACTAAATACAAAAATTTAAGCTTAATAAACATTAATATCTTAATCAAAATAGTTTGACAATCATTAATAGCTTCAATAATCATGACAATAGCTATTACTTATTAAGCACTTTATTGGATATCAGTAAGTTTGTCAACTTTTATATTTTTTTTCATTTCCAATCTTATAAATTAGGTTCTTTTAAGATTCATATTTAATGTATGAGGCAACTAAGATTGAGAGAGGTTAAGTAATCAGCCCAGAGTAACACAGCTCAGATGTACTGGAGCCAAGATTCGAACTTGAATTGATCTGGCTCCAAAGACCACTCCCTAAACCATTCTGCCTTTTTAAGTGACCTTAAAAGCTGTGTGCCTTTAGTATTAAAAAAGGTATTCTCCTCTTTGGTATGCCAAATCTTGTGGGAATGGAATTATCTTGTGAGTCTTTCTACTTGCTTTGGCGAAGCTGGCAGGTCATCACATTTCCTGATCTGTGATTTTATATATCTGTCTCTTCCAACAGTAACTAAGCAAGAGAAATACCTGCCAAGTTAGTCTCTCAGAGGGTGGGGTCAGGCCACAGAAGATAACAACTTCAGCAGCTGATAAAATGGAAGCTCAGGGTTTTAAGAGGCTGAGGTACAGCTGAGAGGCCAGGAGGACCCCAAAGGTAGGAGGAATGAGCTGGAATCTCCAGGGTCACAACATGGATCCAATTTATATAAGCTTGATTTATTAATGTCTATAGCACCATCGTCAATCTACACAACTCAGAAAAGAGGAAGGAGGAAGGGTGGAGGATTTCCACTTATGACTCATTGGTTAGCTCAGTGTTACATGGGCATCCCTAACTCCAGGAGAGGCTGAGAAATGTCTGTAGAGTAGACAAAGTCAACAGAAAGAAGGGAGCCAGAAAGAGTATTGAAGGAACCAATCTATAGTTCCTTCCCCTCTCTGACAGTTACCCTGATAAAATCTTCGAATAATGAATGATATCATGCATATTACATCCACCAAAGGAAAAGTCAGGAAATGGGAAGCTAAGGAAACGTGGGAAGGTATGAGTTTATCAATATGGCTAGGGTGTATCCGAGAATGACATAATTGTGCTGGTATATTAAAAACCTTAATACAAGTTACAAGGTGATCCATCACTAGAATCAGACACCCAACTCAATAACTGACAATAAGAAAGAGTAGAAAACACTGACCTGGTTCATTCCATGTTGCACAAAATGTACAAAATTCCCCTATCTTACAACACACAAAATGTGGTCTGTACCAAAAGCAGCAAAGGGAAGCTAAAGGCAAATTATGTAGTGGGTTTCTTTAGTGGAAGTGAAACTGATCCAAAGGACCCATTTTATTCCATCCTCTGAAGAGGTATCCTCTGATGTGATGGGAGGTTAGTTCACCTACCTCTCAAGAGCCCAGGATAAACACGTCTCAAAATCGTCACACTAAACAACTAAACTACTTTCTTTTTTTTTTTTTTAAGATTTATTTATTTATTTATTTATTTATTTATTTATTTATTTATTCATGATAGACGGGGAGAGAGAGAGAGAGAGAGGCAGAGACAGGCAGGCAGAGGGAGAAGCAGGCTCCATGCAGGGAGCCCGACGTGGGACTCAATCCTGGGACTCCAGGATTGTGCCCTGGGCCAAAGGCAGGTGCTAAACCACTGAGCCACCCAGGGATCCCCACTAAGCTACTTTCTGAACTCCAGGTTGACTTCTTATATGCCTGGAATAGCAGATAGGTGTATTTTGGCGATGTGAAAAGAAGATTCTACAGTCAAAGTGAATAAATTGTTATCAAGTTGATATACTAGTATCCTACAAATTTGGTTGGAATGAATTATTTTCTTAAATCTAGCCAGCTCTGAATGCCATCACAAGGCTAAACATTGCTCCTTCAACCTTGCCAACCCCATCCTATGACATTTCATGCACTCAGGCACACACACACACACACACACACACACATACACCCACACACACAGTGGTTTTGTCTGTATGGCCAATTAATTACCCTAGATAGATAATAAATCTATATGCCTGCTGCCTTTTTTCATTCCAAAAGAAGACAGACTCAGGCTTAATAATAGAAGAAAGAACATTTTCACAGTCATAGTTGTCCCAGGTAAAATGCATTGTCATAGTTGTTCCAAGTAAAATGCATTGTCTTAGAACACTGTAGAAAGATTTTCCACATCACAAGAGGGATAGATTATAAATCCTTTTTTGTCTCTGAGGTCCTATAGTGTCCTGAAAACTTTTACCTCCATATTCTCTGAGTCCATTTAAATTTGGAAGCAATCAGAGGTGTGTGTTCATTCATTCATTGACTTGCTCACTCATTCTTTTATTTATTCAACTAATAAATATGTGCACATAAATCACCATGGGCCATGCCAGGTAATAGGGCCTGAGAAAACAGAGAAAAATAATTAAATAGTCTCTTTTCCTTAAAGAGGTCATAGGGTGCTTGACGGTGGTATTCAGCAAGTGCTCTGATAGCTAAAATCCCATACATATGCACTCTGCCAGATAGAAGGGAAGGTTGCTAGTGGGAAAGCTTTCCAAAAATTTAAGTTAAGAGAGAGGATTTTTTTTAACTAATCTGAAACCTTCCAAGTATTTTTTAAGATTTTATTTATTTATTCATGAGAGACACAGAGGGGGAGGCAGAGACAAAAGGCAGAGCGAGAAGCAGGCTCCATGCAGGGAGCCCGATGCAAGACTCGATCCTAGAACCCCAGGATCAGGCCCTGAGCCAAAGGCAGACGTTCAACCACTCAGGTGTCCCTAAAACCTTCCAAGTATCTAGTAAAGTTCATTGCTACCATCTTTCTACACAGCGTTTCTGTGTTTCTATAGAATAGTCATTGGGTGGTTATTCAGCCATGGGCCAGTCTCCAAATGTATATGCAGGCATCAGTCTTATTAAAAAAAAATAGGTTATCAGAACTAAAAATGTTCATGGGTAGATAAACAAGCATACTCCCCTTATGTATCATAGTGAGAAAACTGAGGCCAGAGGAAGTCCAGTAAAGTCCCATTGTGATCTTTTGGGACTGAAGGGGTGGGATCAGGAGCTTGTGTCTGTCATCCTTGTATCATAACAGCTTGATTCATTTTATGATTTATGTTTTATTTTAGATGATGGTGATAAGCATGTATGTACTAATCACTTGCCAGTGTCAGGCTGCTTTCAAAGTGCTTTATTGCTTGCCCTGTTGCATCTGCAAAATGAGCTCAGGAAGTAGGTGTTATGGTCTTCATTTTACAAATAAGGAAACTAAGGACCAAATAAATGACAGTTGCCCTGCGATCAACACGGGTTTGAATTGCACAGGTCCACTCACGTGCAGGTGTTTGTCAGCACAGTTGTATAAACATACTTTCTCCTCCTTAGGCTTCTAAACTTAACATTCTCTTTAGTTTACTGTAAGAACACAGTACATGCTACATACGCTACGTATAAGATAATTGTTCAAGTTATTGGTGAGACTTCTGGCCAACTGTAGGCTACTAGTAGGTAAGATTTGGGGGAGTCAAAGCTTATCCGCACTAATGCCCGCACTGTTCACTCATTCTTTTATTTATTCAACTAAGAAATATGTGCACATAAATCACCATGGGCCATGCCAGGTAAAAGAGCCTGAGAAAACAGAGAAAAATAATTCAATAGTATCTTTCCCTTAAAAAGACTAAATTTTTTCCCTTCAACCATAATTACTTTGTAAAGACACAGAGCTAGGAAGTAGAAGAATGATATGAACCCAGGTTTGTCTCACTCTCAAGTCCCACTCTCAGGCATTATACCCCGTGGCCTTCTTCTAGTATGCTCTGATGGAGGGCCTAGTGATTTGTCCTGGACATCCAGGATCGGAAGAATCAAACACAAGTCTTAGACCTCAGCTTAAAGCAGGCGGATATTTGTTCATGGAGCCTTAGTGAGGGGAGAACAAGGTTAGCCGACATCCAGTAGCATTCCCATCCTCTTCTCCCTGTGACGACGACACTCTCCAGCCAACTGAAACAACACTGAGAAACGGAGCAGTGATAAGTAATCTGGGAGCATGACCCACCCCACTGGGGACATTCACAGCCGTTGCCATAACAAAAGCAGGAGCTGTGATAAGGAGCTGGGAAAAATCGGTTATAAAGGAGACGGCAGCCAAAGCAGACTGTGGACACAGACCATAATCAGCCCTGGAACTCACACAGGCACAGATCCCAGGGTGCAAATTGTGTTTCCCTTTCCAAAGGGCTCCTGATTCCTGAGGGAAGCTTGGTCTTTGGAAAGCCAACCACTCAGGGTTAGGAGCAGTGAGAAGCCCTTTTGGATTTGGCCCCGGCTGACTCTTTCACTTCATCTCTTGTTCCTCCGATACATTCATTCTATTTTCAGCCATGAAGAGCTGTACTTGTGGTGCCAGCGTACTCCGTGCCATTTCTTAGCTCTCTGCTACTGGATGTATTTCTTTCTACCACTGTCTTTCTCCTTCTTGTCTTTAAATTTGAGAATTTCTGTTCATTCTCTGAGGTTGATTCAATATGGCACCTTATCTAGAAGGTCCTCTATATTCTCTGATCACTAACACCCGCCCCCACCTCCCCCATCGACCCACTTATTTCAGGTGAGAATAATTTAGTTCCTCTCAAGGGCTGTCATAGTACCTTGGGAATATCTGTATCACAACACTTCCTGTATTATATTAAAATTGTGGGTTCATATTTTTGTCTTCCTCTGTAGACTGTTGCCTTTTGGAAAGCAGGGACTATGCTGTATTTACAAGATGTAGTAAAATAAACATTACACTCTCAATAAATGCTGCATGAATGAATATATAAATGTAAAAATGAATAAACTGATGAGCCCAAATTAATTTCATAAAAGAAATCCTAGTCTAGTAGATGGAGCCAAAAATAATTCATCTTTTATGTCTCTTCCGAGGGCTGGATCCATGGTATCAGTTATAGAAAGAATAGTTCTTGTATCATCATGGTTCAGAGTGTAAGAGGAGGGTACACAGAGATGATCCGACTCCACATTGTCCACGGGGAAACTGAGGCTGGGGAAGGTCAGATGACTCTCCAATTACCATTCATCTCAGGGATAGAAGATTTTCAAGTAGGCGTCAACCTAGTCCAATGCCATAAGTCAGGGAGGTGGTATTGCCACCACTTTATGAGCAAGTATGTTAACTGAGTCTTTATGATGGGCCAGGCCCTATTTTGGTGCTGAGGGTCCAGTGGGAAACAAAATAAATGAGTGTTTGTTCCAGTGTTTACAATCCGGGTAGGAGAGGAGACAGATGAATAAACTCAAGTATGCAGTTTATGCAGGAGAGTCACTGAACCCAGAACTGGAGAGTCCAAGTTTTCCTGGAGGAAAATTCAGGCCGTGGGGGATTCACAATTTAGATTAGTGTGACCCCTCCTGGATGTCGTAATGACTATCTCTTCCTACTCATTTGCTAGGACCTACTCACTGCCAGGCCTGTACAGAGTGTTGTACAGTTTGCTTTTTTACCCCCCCCAACACCAGTTTCTCCTGAAGTTAAGTTTGATTGTCCCCATTCAACAGATGAGGAGACTGAGGCCCCAAGTAGATAAGTTACATGAAGTTCCCCCACTCACAAGGGGTAGAGTCAGATGACGGCCTCAGGTCTGCTTCTGTCTAACTCTGCACCTCCCAGTCAACCATGACTTACTTTGAAAACATGTTCTTGGTGTTGAAGAACTGACATTCCCAGGTTTCACCAAAATGTCTGCCTTTCCCATAGTCATTGAGTATTAATCACATGCAGAAGTCGGTGCTGGACTTCAGAAAAACATAGTAAGGAGACCAAGAAGGATTCTAATTGCTAAAGGGCCAACGATCCTGAGAGAGAAAGAGAGAGAGGAGAAGGAGAGGGAGAACAATTAAAAGGCAGAAATGCCAAGAGAAATACCCCAAAGCACTGTGGGAAATATAAAAGGAAGTGACTCACTTTTCTTAGAGAGGTCAGAGAGGTGAATCCTATCATGACTGCTTATTTGTTAACGGCCAACTTCTAGAGATTTAACTCCAGAATAATAACCAAGTCCTCCTGGTGAGACAGGGACAGGAAATACAAAACAGGATCCAACTGGTGAGTTTTCACAAGATTGACTGTTGGCAGCCTCTACGTGTTCAAGAGCTGTCCCCTAATCCTCAGCGGCTCGACTATTCAAGACCTGGGTGAAATGATCACCTGGTAGCTGGGTGGGTTTCAAACTCAGCTCTGCACTAGAAACTTCTGTGGAGCTTTTAAAAAGTAGCAATACTCAGGCCACACTTCAGAATTAAATTAAATAATTTGGCAGCATTAAAGCCAAAGACAGGCCTAAAGGAAAAAATCATTGGGATAAATGAGATAGGTAATGGCCATTGTTTGGTCAACTCTCTTTCCACAGGGCTTTTGCACAACCTCTTCCTTCTGAATGGATCATCATTCACCATTTCCACCCATCCTTCCCCATTTATTTATTTAAATTGCAGGATAATTAGCGTACACTGTGATATTAGTTTCAGGTCCACACTATAATGATTCAATAATTCCATGCATTTCTCAGTGCTCATCAATCAAGATGGATGCACTCTTTAAAAAAAAAAAAAAAGATTTTATCTATTCATCTGACGGAGAGAGAAAAGGACAGCACCAGCAGGGAGAACAGCAGGCAGAGGGAGGAGCAGACCCCCCTGTGGAGAGGAAGCCAGGTCTAGGGCTTGAACTAGGACCCCAGGATCACAACCTGAGCCGAAAGCAGATGCTAACTGAGCTGTGCAGGCATCCCAGGATAGTGGGATCCCCTTTGTCTATTACACCCAACCCCCTACCCACCTCCCTCTGGTAAACACTATCATTCCCTATTTTTTAAGGATTTTATTTATTTAGGGAGAGTGAGAGAGCACACATGCGCCCAGAAGAGCTGGATGGGGGGGCAAGGGGCAGAGAGAGAGGGAGAGAGAGAATCTCAAGCAGACTCCACACCAAGCATGGAGCCCGATGCAGAGCTTGATCTCATGACCCTGGGATCATGATGTGAGCCAAAATCAAGAGTCAGAGCCACCCAGGGGCCTCTATCCTTCCCCATTTAATTGACTATTCTGCTACCTTTGGGATCCCTTCCCCATTAGAGGCCACCAGCCAAGGTCCTTTGTTATCTGTCCTCAAAGGACCTGTTTCTTTACTTCATAGCCCTCACAACAGCCTGTAATCGTACAAAAACCAAGAAGATAAAATATTAAATGAAGTCCATCTTGTCCACTAGACTGTAAACTTCCAGAAACAGGGACCGTACAAATGATTCTTCCCTCTCTCCATAATCAGGACCTAGCTCAGTGACTAGCTGGCACAGAGGAAGCACTCGATAGATATTTGCTGAATGAATGAAAAGATGCATGAATGAACAAGAAAAGCAAGGATCACACTGTAGGCCATAAAACAAAACCTGACTAAATTTAGACGTTTTTGTTTCTGTTTTTTTTTTTTTTCTAGCCTCCAGGCTTTTGTTTCTGTTTTCTCAGCATTTCAACATTAAACAGCCTCTCCCATATCTGCATTTCATCCTTGAAACTTCATCCCAAACCTCCTCCTGTATCGTGCTTTCCCAAATCATCCCACAGGAAGTGAATTCCCTCTTCTCTACAAACCTGGAATTCTAATTGGAATGTGCTACTGGATGTTGTCTTGGATACATATTACCACTTTCAAGGAATTATAAGCAACATAGAGGTGGCGACTGCTACTTCATGTCTGCCCTTCCCCACGCGGTGCCCAGTGCAATGCCCGCCACGTAGTAGGTATTCTATAATTATTTGCTTTAATGCTTGTCTAAATGAATGAGTATATGTCATGGAAATGGGCAATAGACTTCTGCATTCATTTTTCAAACTCAAGCAAAAGGACAATCACATAGATTTTTAAGCTCATATGTATTCTAAGGATTTAGCCTAGGAAGAAATTACTAATCAGCCTTCTTTTCTCTTTTCCTTTTTAGACCACATTCTAATTTTTTTTTCTTTACTGGAAGAGAGAATGGAAATAAGACAGCGATTCTGGATGAGTCTGGATAATTATATTTTTCACATTGCTTAGTGGTTAGGATTGACAACTACTGATTACCCAAGGCAGTGCGTATTTTTCAAAATAATTCACAACACAAAAGTAATAATTGGATATAATTGCAAAACCAATTAATATAGCTTCAGCACATTCATGAGTTTATGGACCTCAGTTTCCCTGTCCTTAAAATAACAGGGGTGGAATAGATCAGTGTTTCTCAGCGTCTATTCCCCTAAGACACACATAACTCATTCAAAGTTCACTCATTCATTAGGTAAATATTTAATGAGCATATACTAGGATAAGTGAAAAACATTTTCTAGTGGAGGAGATAGGCATTTGTCAATAATCATGTAAATATCTGTATTATTGTTATGCCTAAGAGATAAAAATATTTTAACAGAGCAGTGGATATTATGGAGGTTTGAGCTAGTCACAGAGGTCAGGAATTACTAACAATATGGGAAAACACTCTTCCTGGAGTATGGGTATATATATTAGTCAGTGTTCTCCAGAGAAACAGGACCAAATGGTTGTATGAGAAAAAGAGACTTATTTCCAAAAAATGGCTAATGAGTTGGTGGAAGCTGGCAAGTCCAAAATCTGTAGGGCAGGCTGGCAGGCTAGAGACCCAGAGAAGAGCTGATGAGTCCAAAAGTAATCTGGAGACCGAATTCTCTCCTCCTTAGGAGACTTCAGTCTTTTCGCTTAGAGCCTTCAACTGATTGGATGAGGCCCACCTACATTATGGAGGACAATCTGCTTTACTCAGAGGTCTACCGATTTAAATGTTAATCTCATCTAAAAAAATACCTTCACAGTAACATCATAACTGTTATTGACCAAATATCTGAGAACCATAGTCTCAATAAACTGACACATAAAATTAACCATTACAGAGCAAACAGGAAAGAAAAAAAAGAGTCCGGGGGAGCTATGGGGAATGCCTGGGGAGAGGACGGCAGGAGATGAGACCTGGGGAAGACAGGGTATAGCTATATAGGGCCTCATGGGCCATATAAGGATGTCTGCTTTTTTCCTACAAGTAGTGTGAAGTTTTTCAAGGGTTTGAAGCAGCGTTTTGTCGTAAATAGACAATGCTTTCCCAAACCAGTTCTTTGGTGAAGATATGAGCACAATACTACAGGTTGTGGGGAGACTGGTCTGGTAAGTAGAGCCAAGGAGAGGTGAGGGACTAAGATGATGGTAGGGCAGATAGGGTGATCCACCATAAGGTGGGAAGCACCAGGTGATAGCTGACAGGAGGGGTGACCAACCAACAGTCCCAGTTCTAGTACTGAAAGTCCTGTGTCCTGGGAGACCTCTTAGTCCCTGGAACCTGGGATGGTCGGTCACCCATAGAGGAAAATGTCAGTGATGATATTTATGTCTCTGGGCATGGAAGGGTCATCCTGAATACTCACAAATTTGCTGTTAAGTGATTTATATAGAAAGGCATGTGTTATGTAACCTGCTGGACAAAATGTCCTGCACGTTCCCTTCCAGCTCTCATAGTCTTCTCCTCCAAGCTTAAAGGAATGTCTGCAAAGGCAGCATCTCTAAAACAAACAAATAAATAAACAAAACATCCTGAAACCTGGACCTTCAATGGACAAACTCTTCCATCTGAAATACAAAATACAGCCCGCCCTATGATTTCACTAGACTCCACAATGACCGCGTCAGTCCAGCACCTAGCTAGTATCGGATGAGAACATTTAGAGGAGGACATTGAATTAATTTATTTCATGCACAGTCACTGCCATGGAAGTACCAAACTGATAGATCTTTGTCTTCACCCAACACAGAAGAACTCAATGAAGGGTTTTCTTTACCTCATAATATCCCACTTATACTCTCTTCTTCTCCTTCTGCCCCTTGTTCTCCAACTACCTTCCTGCCTCCCTCTTATCTCTCTAGATTATAATATATTTTTCCCCTAAATATTTTGAGAGTCCCTTGGAGACAACTTGCCTCTATACCCTTAAACATATAATGTGAATTTCCTAAAAACAATGACATTCAACACTGATATGGCATTATTGTCTAATCTGCAGTCCATCTTCAAATGTCACCAATGGCTCCAATCATCTCACGCCTTCCTCACCACCTCCACCCCCAATGCCTGCCACTTCCAGGTTCCATAAACCTTAACATATACATTAATTTATGCACTCATTTATCATTTATTTGTTAATTTTAAGAAAATGTTTTTTCATTATAAAATCAATTATGCTTATAGGAGAATGAAAAAATAGAGAAGGAAAAGAAGCATAGCCTCAGTACCTCAGATTGAGAACAGCTGAATTCTTTATTTTAATAAATATTTTAATACTCCTTTACAAGCCACTGTATTGCATGATACTACAAATACAATATTTAGCCTCATATCTTAATTTTATCTCTCAACACTGGAATATTAATATTTCCTGAGTTGTATTAAAGCCTTCAAACACTGTTCTTGTTAATGATATGATAGCTCAGCAAATGTGTATTGCACAATTTACTTAATCATGCTGTCCATGGATGAGCATGTCCACTTTCATGTTTCTATACAAATGAGATAGTTAGCGTATTTGTGCATAAAACTGTGTTGTATTTCTGGTGATTTCCTTAGGCTAGATTCCCAGAAGAGGACTTTCTGGGTCAAAGGGTGGGTTAATACTCCTGATGTATGCTGCAAGATTGACTTCCAAAAAGGCTGTAGCCATTTCCATGCCTGACACAATGCAAGGAAATGTCTATGGAACGGGCAAAAACCTACACTGGAAAAGGTGAAATCCTACAGTTAAAGGGGATTATAGTACGAGGGACTCCTGCATCCTGCCCCAAACAGCACCAGAATTTGCATTTTCCAGCCAGGTGAGTTCTCAGCAATATAAGCATTATTTTAGAATACTTCCTAAAAGAAATATTTTATATCAGCAATGGGATCCATGGACAGGTTTCATGGAATCTTTGACTTCCTTGATTTCTGTGTAACCTTTGGTCTTGGTTTATGCTTATATATTTGCTGATTTCCTAGGAAGATGCTCAGAGTTTCTTCAGATTCTTGGGAATATCTGCAGTTAAACCATTGTTGTTTCGCTGCCTGTGATTCAACATTTTCCTAGTAAAACAGTACTTACAATTTTCTTTGGGAAATGACCATTCCTCACACTTAGCCCCTTGGTTTGAATGGAGTTGACCTCTCCTCCTGGGAAGATCTTGATTGGCATAAGGCTATTGATGTTTTAAATATTCCGAGGCCCAGTAATTGGACCAGCCTGGCCATATGACCCAGTTCAGGATAATGAGATTCATGCACAGAATCCCCGTTCAGCTGTTGAGAGAGACAACTTGCTTTCCTAGATGGAAGCTCTGGGCTTTATATGCTCATCTGACCCTCCTATGGCATTTAGAAAATAAATTTACACATCTTAAAAAAGGGCTTACAGGTGAGTGGGGGATGCTGGGCTCTAGTGACATCATCTTTGTCCCCTGGATCAGTCCTGCCTGGATATAAATCTACCCTGAGCCCTTCAGTTCACTAAACCAATGATTTTATGTTTCACTAAGTGGGTTGGGCTCTGTCTCTCACCCTAACTAATCTAAGATGTATAGAAATAAAATTAAGACACATTGAATTTCAAGTTCCTCATTTTATATCTAGGACTATGCAGGCACAGAGAGGGTCACTGGCTTGGCCAAAGTCAACCTAGAGATGGAACTGGGATGCAGTCTCCCTCTTTGCAGTATGCTGCTCTTATCAAATGTCTGATTCCCCCTGCATTTTAAGAAAAGATCAAAAGATGTATAGCAAGTATTTTCTAATTACTTCTGTGTTATCTACAAAGCAGAGTGCTCACTATTAAAGACTCTGTATATCCAAAAAATGTACTACACACATTACAATTATTGGAAACACAATGTTTTGAATTTTTTCAGGGTCTTTTTTTATAATTAGAAAGTTTTCTTTAAAAAACATTAGAAACTCTAACCTCTCAGAACCAAATTCAAATCGTCTACCTTTATGGAGTCATCTTGAGCTGGAGAAAGATTTTCAAAGTGAAACCCAATAGTCACCTTATATCTTTGGCAAGATCCAGGCATTATTAGGCGTTGGTTATGAATGGAGTCAGTGCCTGGGATACCCAGGTTTGTCCTGGCATCATTCAATGGGGCTCTTCCAGAACGGATCCTGGCACACGTTCAAGCCCAGGACTGGTTTCTGGTACCATGATTCACTGCTGACTTTAATTTTTCAGATAAGCTGGAAAACTTCAATGGTTACATAACTTAGAAGGACTTATCAGACGATGCTCCAAGGACAGCGAATTTGACTGAACATGTCAACAAGGGATAGCTCACATTCTCACAAAAAGATAAAATATTCATGTCGGGAGAGTTGAGAGAATGCTATTAATCAAGTCTCCTCATTGTTCAGGGTGGGATCTAGCATCCCAAAATAAGAAGGTGAGTTCCTCCAAGGTACACAGGAAGTCTGCACTAGATCTAGGGGAAAATTTTGTCTTTTTGTCTAACACTCCTTCCAGGGACAGGCTATTATTTCTTACTTACTTCTCTGTTAACTTGGCAAAGAGGGAATGTCCACTGGCTTCTGAAGGTGCAGCTATACCGTAATTGTCTTGGGTTATTGGGCTAAGAGTACTATCATGACTTATTAGAACCCTTGGAAATAAGATTTAGCCATTCAAGGTTATAACCAAGGTTTCCCCCTTTATTCCTATGTCTATGTGAGCACTGTTTGGCCCCTACAAGCTACTAATTCTTTGGGGCAGACTTTTGCCAGCTCACATAACTGGTCTGCTGTGATTCATCAGCCTGGAATATGGGAGGGCCTCCTAGCCAGGGATACCTACACTAAAGAGGCACTTGAGGGGTATTCTCTACTACTGTGCCTGGCTAAATGTCTCTATTTGGTCTTGCTGCTGCCTTAAATCCCAGGATTGTAAATATTAGCACTATATCCCAAATGCTGTAGCTTCTGTGTCCTTCATTTGCCTAGCTATGGTTGAGAGTAGTTAAAAACACAAACACAGAAAGGGAGAAGTCACAGGTGATCATTTGATGTGCAAATTTTATTTATTTAAAATTAAAGTAGCTTTGCCTAGTGAGGCTCTTCTAGGGAACTAATTCCTAAGTCACTGGGGTTCTAGCAGCTTTGAGTTCCAGGACAAGTGATAAATTGGTGTCTAGCCCTCTTCTTTCCTCCGAGCCCCCTCCATCCCCATGTGACCAGTGTGGTTGCAATCATGATGGATTTCACAACCTTAAACAGCTTTTTCTAGACACTTTTTCCAAAAGTATTGATAAAAGATAAAAACACAGAATGTGAGAAAGAGAGACACAAAACAGAGTAATCTTTTAAAGCCTTTGCTGGGTTGAATCCATTTCTAGGCTTGTGTTGACTGGCTGTTTCAACGGGTAAGAATAGGGGTCTCTCCGAATGACCATGTTTCTGTCTACAGTGAAGATTCTTTTCTTTTCTTTTCTTTCTTTTTTCTTTCTTTCTTTCTTTCTTTCTTTCTTTCTTTCTTTCTTTTTCTTTTCTTTCTTTCTTTCTTTCTTTCTTTCTTTCTTTCTTCTTTCTTTCTTTCTTCTTCTTTTCTTTCTTTCTTTCTTTCTTTCTTTCTTTCTTCTTTCTTTCTTTCTTTCTTTCTTTCTTTCTTTTTCTTTCTTCTTTCTTTTTCTATCTTTTCTTTCTCTTTCTCTAGAGAGAGAGGTGGAAGTGGGGGTAGAGGGACAAAGAGAATCTTAAGTAGGCTCTGCACTCAGCATGGAGCCCAACATGGGGCTTGATCTCATGACTCTGAGATCATGACCTGAGCCAAAATCAAGAGTCAGACACTTGATCAAGCCAACTGAGGCCCCCAGGCACCCCTATAGTGAAGATTCTTTATAGGCTTTTGTTAAAGTTAAAATAATTGTTTTTTAGATCTAGGAAGAACATTAATCTTCACTACCCTAAACCAAAACATAATCTTAGAAATATCCATTTCTCAATCTATTTCCAGAGTAGCTAGGCAAAATGTGTCCTGGGAGACTGGAACGTGGGAGGAGTCAGCAAAAAGTGAAGACCAGTTCACTCCTGAGGGGTTCAAAGTAGAAATGAGGCCCTGGCAAAGAGGGTCAAATCTCAGGTGAGGAAGAGTGAGAGATGGCAAAGGTCTCAGTCAAGGGATATGGGCTTTCTGGATCTAGTCATTGCCCCCTCAACCTTGGGGATAGGGTTCCAGGTTTCCAACCCTTTCAATAAAAATCAGCTTTTCCCAAACCCCAATGGTTGAGCTCATTTTTCGTATCTTTTCAGATAAATCCACATTGGGGGAATTGAATGAGACCTATACTGGCAGAGGAAGTCTTTCCCCCACAATTAAGGGAGATAGACAGGATTCAGATTTTAGTTCCATCGGGAAGCCAGAATCAAGTAGCTCAAAGATCCAGTTTTTTACACAGACCATCACACAAAGAGGCTAAAGTGTAGATTTTAAAGGTCCATGGCTAGGATGTCCACGGTGAGAAGAGTAGGCTTACCCATTTCACACCAGGAGGAAGTAACCTTTAGAACATTCTTGTGCGCTGGTGACGTTGCTTCCGTCATGTTAGTGTGGTAGATGTGGATGGGTCACTTAGCTCCCAGCACCGAAGATGAAACAGACACTGATAGCACTGGCTGGGATAGTCAAGAACTGAAGCCTCGATGACCCCATAGGAGATGTGATCACGCAGAACCAGAGAACAAAAACTGCAGCTGACTTGGGAATACTTTACGAGTTCAGGGAGAGATGGCATGTGCAAAACATGGTGTTGGTGAGCTCCAGCTATCGGAAGGGGAGTTTGTTCTAATCCCCCAAATTTTCCAACTGCTCAAATCCAAGCAGCATTCATGGTCACTTGACCAATATAATTCCCTCCCATTCCAGAGGAAACTCCTTGTCTCCCACCCTTCTCTTCAGTATGTCTGGTACCCTTCCCTCTCAGTCAGCACTTTCAGCTCTTAAGGGGTTGATTGCCCTGTGATTAAGGAGGTTTGTTGGGATCTAACACACTGAGAAAGGGGTGTGGAGAAGGAAATAAATATTTAATGAGAATTTTGCTTCTGAGCCTTCCTCTTAGAAGGGAAAATGGAAATCAAAATCTTCATTGGAACCCCTATTGCTGGAGGACAAAGAAATGTTCTTGTACTGCTGTGAAAACGAGCTGCTGGCACCTCAGCAAGAGGCAGCTCTGAGAGGGAATGTCTTAATGAATCACGGAGCAAAGAGCCCTTTTCTGGAAGGAATTATATTCCCTGTGCTTCCCCTAATAACACACCCAGGCCTCAGCCTGATGGATGTGGAGATGTCTTTGGAGTAGAAGTTCCCAGGTTATGAGGTTGAGATTTATGCAGCATTCCTTACCAATGCTTCCCACCCCATCAAGATGAATCACGCAGCTTGCTGGCCCACACAGAGGGGCTTCTGGGGGCTTCAAACAATGATAGAGTAGAGGACACAACTTTCCTAGAGGAAGCATCAGAAATGGGGCAGGGAGAGTTGGATTTGTGACTTTGGATAAATCAATGAACCTCTCTGTTCTTTGAATTTCCAAGCCTATAAAATAGAGATAATACTAGTCCCTGCCTCATAAGTACTATTTTTGATAATTCACTGAGTTAATATTAAAAAAAACTTAGAATGATTGAGATATAATAAACACTATAATATTTAGCTATTTTTACTATTGTCATTGCTGTGGTGGCGGTGGTTATCTTGGTGGAAGTTGGGGCTCAGAACCAAAGTGTTGGATAATAATAGCTGCCATGTGAAGTGATAGGAATGTGGTTGATCACAGGAACATTCTAGGTCTTTTTAGTAGTAGGAGTTGACATGTATTGATTGCTTACCATGCACAAAAGATCTGTCATTCATTACCTCATTGAACACTTACAGTAACCAAAGATAAAGGTATCATCACTACCACCACCACCACCATTATTACCACCATCGTCATTCTGAAAGGTAGAAAGCAGATCCAGGTCTGACTGACTACAGAGCCTGCCTTTGTTCTTTTTCCCATAATCATCACTGCTGACCACTTCAAGACTTCCATTTATTCCAATGTTGAGACAGCCAGAAATTATTATGATTGTGACTTATATTGGCCCTCCTTCCAGCGTGTCCTTTTTGGGTCCACTGCCACCACTGAGGGCATTTACCTGAGCTGTCCGTTATGTTCTGACCAGATCCATCATCACTGTAACACCAAGAGGTGTCTTACTGCCAAGGGCCCTACCTTTCCTAAGCTTTGGGAGAACTCTGGACATCAGATCCTTTCTTGTCCTTCATCTTGCTCCTGAGACCTGCCCCAGATCTTAGTCCCTTCACTATGACTATAGGTATCCTGGCATTGTATATCAAAGCCAAATTTCTGCCTAGGATCTTATTCCCAAATGTATTAAGCTATGGTACTACCACCTGTCTTGCTACTTGTCCCTACATGCACTGCACTTGAGCCCCCTGGATGGGGAATGGCCTGATTGAATCTGAGATACCATGCATCATGGGCCACCATGAACAGGGCTTATCATTGCCTCTCACTCTACAGCTTTAGACTCCAATGTCAACGAAGCCCCACATCAAACAATATGTGAAGCTCACTTGCTCACTTGCTTCCTCTCTTCTTTATTCAGATTTGGATGAGAAAGAAGTAATACCGAGTGGCAGCAAATTCACTCCTGTCTGAGGCCTGGTTTTCCTCTCTCTAATCTTTGTCTGGCTTCCCTTTTCTGTTTCAAGATGTCTCCCTGTATTCCATGTCCACATCCTCCTCACTCAGCCTGGTTTTCCAAGATTTCTTCATAGAGGATGCCCCTCCACCACCCACTTAGTCATTTTCATATCAGTAGGAATAACCTACTGCTCTGAGTAGATGCATCCGTATTGACCCTGGGTCAATCCATCCATGTTGTGTTTTTGCTGGTTGCCTCCACCTCAGTCCACAAATTCTGGGTCATCCTTAGCTCTCCTACCATCTTCAAAAGTTGATTTGAATTGGGAAGGTGAAGTGCATTAACATATATTTAGTATCTTCAAGGATTTAGTCTCTTCCTCCTCCTTGTACACATTTTATGTTTTCACGTTGCTCACAGAATAACGGGATGGACTGCAAACTTCTTGAGGGCAGGAACATTGATGGATTCATCACAGCATCTCCTGCACCAAGGGCAGCTCCTCTGACCTACTGGGATCTTGGTTCCCTATTTTTCGTAGGTTCACCAGTCTCTTTGGGAAGTGGGCTGCCTCCACAAGCTGATCTGATGATTTATTCCTAAGGTGGCCTGAGATGATTTTAAAAAAAACTCTTGGCTGTTTGGATGTTGTCTGACTTTTCATGGGTGGTCTTCAACATTAAGGGCTCTAATGATGGGGTCCTCCCTGGTGATCCCCTTCCCCAGCACACTCACCGTAAATAAATGAATTAATGAACAAATGAATGAGCTGTAAATGAATGCCTGCACACAGAGTCTCTGCTAAAATGGTCTGCTCAGCTTCAGAGGGACCACGGAGTGTCATCCTTTGGGGAGGAATAACAGATTGAGGGTCTTATAAGTGAACAGATGGGAAATTTGGGGGAACAGATGCAGGGCCAGGAAGGTCAGCATTAAGTGGTTCCGGGCCTCTTGACTGCTGGTGGCATTCAGGGTGGCTGCAATCATACTCCCTTGCCAGAAATTCTGCACAGCCACAGGGCACGTATCTGAGTCTCCCTCCCCTTTCCTCCCAACACTTGTGTCCAGTTCTCTGAAGGGACAGCTGGACCCAGTCCAGGTGAACCAGGAGCCTATAGTGTATTCACCTTTCTTTCCACTACAACAGCTGGCTGATTGCTCAGGGTTGCAGGGGTTTATGGTGACCCTGTTAATTGATGCACAAAACAACGCATCAAAAGGTAAAGTGATCGCACTGCTTCCTGAGGCAGCAGGAACCTTAGTCTTTGCGGCCTGCCTTCTGTTGCTTGTTCTATACCTGAGGTAATAATGCCTCCCCAGTAAACACCAGCAGGGAAACAGTTAAGCATCGTGTGGTGTATTTCACTCCAGGAGGGCAGTTCAGTGTGTGATTGAACATTCCATCATCATTTGCCATCTTCAAATTGCCCATAAGAAACCCCAACATCTAGATGTGGTGTTAGAACAAAGAGGGCTGGTTACTTTGCATTGTAGGCAGTGGGCAGGAAAATTTGAGCAAAGGCATTAGGATAAATGGGATGATTGGAGAGATGATAGAGAGACACATTTTTCATAGACAGCTTTTGTTGGTCATTTTTCTTTTTAATGTACAAAGGCCATATTTTGTAGGGGGAAGAGCAAAGTGTCAAGAAATGAGGTTTTGAATCCCAATTTCCTTTGATGAATACGGCATTCACCCCAGCATCTTTCTGTATGTATAGGACAATGTAAAACACACATAGATACTCAAGAAATAGCTTTTTTTCCTACTTGAGGAGCTAGAGTCAAATCTTCCTTTTAGGGAAAAAGTAAAGTATTTCCAATGACTTCCAACTTTTTTTTGTTTTTAAATTTATGCTATGTGCATGACCCAATCCTATGACTTTTATGGTCATCAGTTCATTTAATCCCAGCAAATAATGTCTAAACATAACTATTATAATGGCCATTTTAAAAATGAGACTCAGAAACTGAAATTGCTTACATTGGTCATAGGGTCAGTATATTTTGAATCTGATCTTCCAGACCAGTGCTATTTATTTAACTCAAGGATCAGGAAAGGCAAGGTCATTGGTTACCTGACCAGGTGAATCTTGCTGCTGCCACATGCCAACTTGCTGGTGTCAGATTTACTGCGCCTCTCCAAGGCTTAGTTCTCTTACCTGTAAGATCAAGATAAAGAAAACATCTTTCCCACAGAGTTTTGTGATTACTAAGTGAAATAATATATGTCATGCACTAAGTAAAGGGCCTGACACAGAGTAAATACATGACTAGTAGTTACTGTAGTTGTCATTGTACTATCAGGATACCTCAGGTAGGGGAGGAGCCCTCTTCTCCATGAATCTTAAATTGCAGACTCTAAGTTTTTTTTAAAGATTTATTTATTTATTCACGAGAGACACAGACAGAGAGAGAAGCAGAGACACAGGCAGAGGGAGAAGCAGGCTCCATGCAGGGAGCCCAGGATCACGACCTGAGCCAAAGGCAAATGCCCAACTGCTGAGCCACCCAGGCATCCATCCCTTGGAGAGTCTAAGTTTAGGTGACTCATAGAAGACAGTGTACATTTTCCCTGAGAAATAGGATACGGAAAATATGCTAGGAAATAAAAAAGTAAAGGATGGTGTCCAAGGAAACTTAGGTAGAAAATGGGGAAGACTCATGGCTTTCTGCACTGGGCAATGTTTGCGAGAGAAAACCCAGGGACTTTTCCCAAGTTGCTGGGTGGGTCAAGCTGTTGGCTGGTTTGCCATTAAGCAATGTGGCTAAAACAGCTGGAGGAGGCACATCTTTCTGTAGAGACCTCTTATCTAGAAGGGCATATATCTAAGAACCACTGTTTGTGGAAATATTAATAAAAACTCAATCTTAACTAAATTTATGTTTTATGACAAATACACACCATTTGCTTCGACGTGGATGGAACTGGAGGGTATTATGCTGAGTGAAATAAGTCAATCGGAGAAGGACAAACATTATATGGTCTCATTTATTTGGGGAATATAAAAAATAATGAAAGGAAATAAAGGGAAAAGGAGAGAAAATGAGTGGGAAATATCAGAGAGGGGGACAGAACAAGAGAGACTCCTGACTCTGGGAAATGAACAAGGGGTGGTAGAAAGGGAGGTGGGCGGGGGGTGGGGGTAACTGGGTGATGGGAATTGAGGGGGGCACTTGACGGGATGAGCACTGGGTGTTATTCTATATGTTGGCAAATTGAACACTAATAAAAAATTTTAAAAATTATGTTTTATTATAAATAGAGAAAAATCAGAATCTGGCACCCAGTTATGGTAGAAATTGCTCTCAGAGACTCAGGGGAAAGTTTCTACGGTTCAAGGGAGTCTACTATATCATACGCTCTGCTCCTGGAGCCATGGACTCAGTGTTTGTGTTTAATATAGAACCAAAATTCACTATAAAGTTCCTAAGTACCAGTTTGCAAAAACCCTCATATAATTAAATCAGATTCACTTTTGCCCTGCAAATTAAAGTCAGAACAAGGTCGAGGTGTAAAGAGAACCTGATCAGAGCGGTCTTCTAATGAAAGCAGCAATTGTGTCCAGGCCTCCCCTGTGTAGTAGTGAACATGAATCAAAGCCCTTTCTTCAGATGGAAACTTAAAAATGAGACTGAAGTCTGAACAGGCTGAAGGAATGGATGGGGAAGCACAGAACCATTTTTTCAAATCAAGAATTTCTCAAGTGACGGTTTTCCTAAGAGCCCATGTCTTGGCCATTGTTCTAGAAAAGCACGTGATTTGCATCTTTAGGGCAAATGTTGGACTTGAAGGATGGCCAGTTAACAGGCCAGGAGCATCGGTTGTGTGCCAAGCACAGCAGGGGCTAGATTCGAAGATTCAACGCCTCTGTATTGATCCTCTTCAAGATGCCAGGCATTGACACCCATAGTGGGATGCAGGTCTTCACTCTCAGGGAACTTCCATTCTTAGGGGGAAACACACTAGTGACTAAAATGTAGCCCTTCCCGGGGTGCCTGGTGGCTCAGTCCATGAAGCATCAGACTCTTGGTTTCGGCTCAGCTGAGCCCTGTCTGGCTCTGTGCTCTGCAGGGAGTCTGTTTAAGGAGCCTCTGTCTCTCTCTCCCCATAACTCTACTCACTCACTCTCTCCCTCTCTCTAAAAAAAAATATATAAATAAATCTTTAAAATAATAATAAAATGCAGCCCTTGCCGTCGAGCTCAAAGCTTGAGAGGGGTTGAGCTTTCTAGCAAGAGCAAGCAGAGAGAGCAGCCATCCTGATGGAGGGCACAGGTTTTGGAATTAAACAGACATGGTTTGAGCTCTGGATCTACCAGTTATTTGCTCACTGGGCCTGGAAAACTTACCTTAATTCTCTGAGTCTCAGAGCTCTCACAAAAGGCTACCAGGAAAGGCGTGTGAGCTCTTCTGGGGGATGAGCTGATGCCCGGCATCTGCCTCCTATTATGTATTGCATAAATTACAATGTCATTATTATTAACAACAGAGCCTCAAGCGAGTTCTTTAACCTCTCTGAACCTCAATCTCCTTATCTGTGGAGTGGGGATGATAATCCCTCCTGCAGGGTTGCGAGAAAGATTAAATTTGGTATTTTCTGTCAGGCACCTAGCCACAACCGGAATCCAATAAATAGCAAAGATAATTGTCGGTATTAAACAAAACACCAAGTGCTAAAAGCTAAAGGCTCCAGAGTCAGCGTTACTTGCCCCCCCAACCCCCCGCCCCCTACAGACTGTGGGAAGTTTAGAAGAGAATTTTTAAAAGTCTGCAGACTGGAAAGTTCTTTTGAAAATCATCTCCCTGGGTGTCGTTAAAGATATATTTTGATGAGGACATAAACAATTCACAGACCAAGAAATTGTATTTCCCTTGCGGTAAGTGTCATCCAAAAATCTAATGGGAAAAGGATTGCGGCAGACATTCGGAACACGTCCGCTCAGAGAGTGGCAAGTTGTAATAAAAATCACCATCTGAGGTTGGAGCTGTTTGGGGTTTTCTTTGAGAGGATAGAAAGGGCCATTTTTTGACATATATACCTGTTTCTCAGAAAAGCAATATTAAGTAACTCCCACTTCCATTTCCAAGAAAGCAAACGAGACCCTTTTAGCCGCTATCATTTATGAGTTGGAGATTTTTCATTAAATGAATCCTGTCACTGCAAACCCACACCGGTTCGCTC
This sequence comes from Canis lupus baileyi, assembly GCF_048164855.1. NCBI lineage: Eukaryota > Metazoa > Chordata > Mammalia > Carnivora > Canidae > Canis > Canis lupus. The sequence goes on along the minus strand of NC_132840.1, from coordinate 5,086,961 downwards.
CTCGCAGGAGCAGAAGCCAGAACAGAGCGGGGGGCTCAGGGGCTCCCGGGTAGCCGGGTGGGGGGCCTGGGCCCCTGGGTGCCTGCCCGCGTCTCTCCCGGCCCTGCCGACCCCCCTTGTCTCAGCTTGTTTGTCGCCTTCCTCACCGGCGTCCGCTGCTCCTTCCCCGTCACCCTGGGTCTCTGGGCGCCTCTGCTTCCTTCCCTCCAGGCCGGCGTGTCTCGGCCCAGGCCCTGCAGCGCTGCCACCCCGATCCTCTGGTGGCCGCTCGGTTCTCGGGGTCTCCAGGGGCTCTCTGGTCTTCCTTCTTTCTCCTGGTCCCTTTCCCCTCAATCCTTCTCTGCCAATGCCTTTTTCTTTTCTTTCTTTCTTTTTTTCCCAATGCCTTTTTCATTGAGTTTTTCTCTCCACTTTTCAACATTTCCCTTTTCTTTGACCGTACTTGGCTGGTTTGGGGTTTTTCCCCATCCATCTGTTCTTTCTCTCCCTGTCTCCACCCCCCCCCCAACCCTGCATTTCTCTTAACTCATTCAATCTACTTTCCTCTTTCTGTGTTTCTATTTCTGTGTCAGGTTCTTTTCTTTTTCATTCTCTCTCCCCTTAGTCCCTCACTCACTGTGTATTTTTCTCTTTTCCCCTGCCTCTCTATGTCTTCTTTTCTCTCCCCTCTCAGAAAATCTCTCTCTCTCTCTCTCTCTCTCTCTCCCTCACACACACACACACACACACACACACACACACTACCAGCACCACTCTTTCCCTTCCAGCTCCTGACCTGGGAGGCCCCTCCTCAGAGAGCAGGCTGTAAATTTAAAGGGGCTCCATAACACCATTGGGTGTTGTTTGGTTTACGGTGCCTTCATGAAATCACAGACACATATTTCATTCCTGCAGCAACTTCTTTCTGGTTGAGTCAGCATTGCACTCAGCACCTAGACCTCTGCAATGTAGCTTCCACCTCCATATTTGTAAGACACCCCAGGCCCACCACCCCCAAGGGCCTCTTCCCTCTGCACCGGAAGGCCCTCTTCTCCCACATTCCACTGCACGGGCCCTAAACCAAACCCAGTTCAGAGGGTCAGAGGGCTCCAGGGCAGCTTGGACCTAGTCAAGGCAAATTAAATTAAAGTTGAAGGAGTCAAAGACAATAAATAAAAAGAAGCCTTATTTTCAGAAGGGTGGGGGTATCTGCTCCAAGAAGGTAAGCTGCCTCATAGATGGCTACTCCCTGGGAGACAGCAGTTGGGACGATACGGGCAGGGAGGGGTCTCAGGCCTCCCACCCACTTTGTAACTCTGCCTTTGTCAATCTATGTGATTTTTTCACTGGCACCTGCTCTGACAGCAAGAAGGTAGGATGTGACCTTAGAAGTAGTGAGTCAGGATCCCTTCTCTACCCCCAGTAGGAGCTATTGAGCCTGGACAATTTTCTTCCTTGATTTCGAATCTCAGTTTGATCAGCAATAAGCAAATTCCAGATTCATGCCTCCATTTCTTGAGCAGACCCCACGTACCTGGAGGGGCGCTTGGGACTGTTCTATATTATCCCTTGCAAGGCCATTTTCCCTGCTGACCTGAGGCCACGTAGGATCACCCAACAGTTCCTGCCAGGCTCTGTTTCCTTCTTCAAGACTCAGTGTTAATGTCCTTTTTGCCGAGAGGCCTTAACGAAATAGATCCTTTCCCTTGGCACTCCATCAGAGCAATGTATTTATCCTCTTTTTAGGGCTTTGGCAGTTTACAGTTACATATTTATGCATTTGTTTACTTATTCATGGCGCACTGGCCCTCCTGAGACTATAAGCTTCATGCGGGAAGGAACCATTCCCATCACACACCCAGTGCCTCCTGCAGTGATATGAAAACTGAAGATGGAGGAGATGAATTAATTTACCCAGGGGCACACATCCTCAAAGTGGTGGCACCGGAATGGCGACACAAGCAGTAACGGGCAAGCTCCCTCCTCACCTTCTTGATGGATATCGTTCACCACCCAGAATCCATACAAGGAACAAATGAGATGTTGTACATTCCAAGGGCTTCGCAAACTGTGCAGCCTTGGGGGAAATGTTACTCTCTATACATTGGGAAGGTTAACCCAGATCATCTTTTAACATCTACAATTCCTTAAAGTAGGCAGGGGTTTATTCCAATCTTAAGCAAAAGTGAACAGAGAAGACCCGTTTTTGTTACTATGGCGGTCAAGAAGGGCCAATTAAATAATTTAACCCTTGGAACTGATGAGTGGGAAGAGCCTGCAGGGCCTCTACAGATACTCAGAGAGCTCCGTCCCCTTGGGTATGCTCAACAGTGCTTTGAATTCTCTGAAATTGTTGAGAGAAGATTTCCTGTGGCCTAGACAAGCTTGTTCTGCACCAGGTCCTGCAGCCAGGGGACAGTAGATTTGTGCTTCCCCATTTCCATTGTGTGATACAGGAGGGTTTCAAGAGAAATTCCCTTGGTTTCCATTGTCAATAGGGTTGTAATTATTATTTGATTACTGAAATTTAAGAGCTATATCAAGTGTCTTCCTTTTCTTCCAGATATTAACCCAATTGTCTTTGACATCTGATAAGTCATGGATACCTATTTTTCTCAACTTTTGGGGATGTCTCAGGAGATTTGAGTCTGGGATTCTTCGATGAGGTATGCCATCTGGTTAATGAGGGATTCTGGGTTCAAACTTTGTTAGAAAGAAAAGTAACAACTACCGTAATTCTCATGCCTAGTGTATTAGGCTTATAAGGCACGATATTATACATTAGATAGATGAGGTCTGATGAGAATAATAAATGTTGGTGATTGCTGTGTTAAATAATTTGCTTGGGGTATTGTATAAGGATCCCAAGAGCCCTCATGACAGATACGTCATTGTTAACCCCATTTAGAAATGAGGACTCTGAGGCTCAAGGAGATACAGTGACTCACCCAAGGCTACAAGGCGAATAAAGATCAAAGACGGTACCTAAGCCCTGGTTGACTGTAGGTGTGGAAGCTGAGCTTGCTCTCTGCCACACTATTTCTATCTCTATTTGATTCTGAGCTTTTCAGACTATGAACTTTCCAATTATTTTTTTTATCTTAACAGTAATCCATCCCCCCCCCCTTTTTTTTGGTTTTCCACTGTCACTCCAGGCCACCACTACCTCTCAACTGGACTACTGTGACACCCTTAACTTGTCCCATTTCTCCTCTGATCCAATCCTCTTTATTTTTTCAAAGGTTTGCTGTAGCTTCAAATTCTTAATTCTAAATGATACTTCCCAATCCATGCCTGCATTAAGGAATGCTCTTTTTAATGTGTGTGTGGTTTTTCTCTAAGGGATTATGGCCACTCACAAGACTCCTAGTCCTCAGGTGTGCTTCAGCAGATCTCCTCACTCCTCTGCTGATCTCACTGGCTTTGCTCATCTCCCTGAGGACTATGCCTTCCAGGAGTCTAGGACCAGGATTTCTTCTTCCCAGGTTAATCCACTGATTCTCAAATTGTATGGGGTCTGAAACGGGTTGAGAAATATCATTAAGGATCTTCTCCATAGCTTATTTCCAGTCTCTACTTGAAAAGCTTCATCAATAGGAAATTTAATACCTTTTCAAATAGCACATTCTATCTGGACACACCAATCTTCACTAACATTAACACAAATCCAGCAGTTTTTTAATGTTCTTCGTGTGCTAGCCACTCTACTTGAGAACAGGGCTCAGTCCATGGATCTAATGAAGATCTGGACTTGGTTGTACTGAGCAACATGTCTCTAGTTTTGTGGGCAGGTCACATGTGTACATTTCCACTTTTCCCCCTACTTACCACTTATCATTTTTTTCTCCTGACTATTGAGTTGGACACGCTGTTGTTCTACATGTGCCAAACCCTGTATATGACTTTACACATATGGTTATACTTAAACATTGCAAAAATCCTGTAAGGCAAATATTACATATTTGGAAATTGAGGCTCAGATAAAAGTGAGTTGTCCATGGTCACACAGATAGTGCCAAATGAAACTTGATTCAAATCTGGACATGTTGACTCCTGAGAATGTTAACTTCCCATGATGTTCTATAAGGCATTTCTTTTCCTCCTGTCCTTGTTGCCTTATAGAAATAACATGAATTAGGCCTGAGAAACCCCATCAGGGCTTTCTATCTCTGGTTAAGATAAGCAGAACTCTGAACCTGGATTCAATTCTGAGTTTTGCCACTATTAGAATGTGAGCTTCCAATGAAGATTGGTTTCCTTTCGTTCAGATTCCATGGATATATAATTTAATAGCTACTATATATTAGAAAAGTCCCTATCCGATCCTTACAACAGTCCTGTGAAATAGGAGTTATTATTCTTATTTTATAAATCAAATCAAATAAAAATAACTGGGTGACAGTTATCAGAGTACCTTCCTCCCAGCATTGCTGCTTCTACTAATGAGATAATAAATAGGGATGTGTTTTACACATGGAATGAGGAGCACAGATATTGCTGTTATATAGAACCTATAATTGAAAGAGTGGATGTTTGTGACCTTGACTTTGTCTTTCAATAGTTTAATTAGAGTGTAACCATAGTGGTGTTCTGAGGGGCTATGCAATGCTGGGACACAAATAGGATGAGACCCAGGGGATGGGATGTGTGTAGGGTGGGTCCTAGGGAAGCTATTCCAAGACACAGACTCTAGGAAGCTGAGTACAGGAGTCAGTTGTCCTCTCCAACAATGAGGTGGAGACAGTGGGCCTGAGCTGGGACCCCTGTCTCCATCCACCCAGATCTGGCTTGGGCAGTGATCAAAGCAATAGCTCCTGAATCTCTGAAGAAACCACTTGGCTTTCACTTATGCATGAGAAACCAATGAGCCTTCCCAGGGTATTTTTTCTCACAGATTTCCAAGCCTGGCTATTGGCTTTCTGTCACTTCTTTCAAGCCTGATTAACACAGTATAAAATTGAGGGGTTTTCAGCCATTCTTCAAAGAGGAGGAGTCAGTTTTCTTTGTTTTCATTCTGAAATAAGCAATTGCATTACTGCCATCTGAATGGAGGCTGGGGACACAAGGAGTTGGGATCAATACACAGTGTGGAGGAAGGAAGAAGCTGAAGCACCTATAACACCACTCAGGCAGAGCTGTTGAGTCCTTGCCTCAAGGGAATACGAATATCAGAGGGGACAGTCAATGACTTGTTCAAGGCAAAATGGTGACCTTGGCCCTGGAAGACGGGGATTATAAACATAGTGTCTGCTAACATCTACTGGGCACTTACAATGTGCTGTGCTAAGTGGCACGAGTATCTCATTTAATCCTCAGAAAAAACCCTGTGTGGTACACACTGTCACTGTCCCAACTTCACAGATGATGGAAACTGAGACTTGGAGGGGTTAGTGAGTTGCCTGAAGTAGCACGACTGGTGAGGGAGACAGTTGTATTAAATCCCAGACTATCAAAGCCAGAGCTCCTCTCTTGATCAACACACTCTAATGTGTCCAGGGTCGAAACCAGAGGAACTTCCTAATTGGGCCTATTAGCTCAGCCTATCATTCTGGGAGACAGATGGAGGAAATCTCGAAGACTCAATAAAAGTGGCTTCCTTTGGGGCCAAGAAGCAGTCTTTCTCACTGATGAAAGTCTAAATTCAGAAGTCCCCACAGGGGTTAGCGTGGTGAGGGGAAAGTAGAGACGGAGGGCTCAATTTGTATTCCAACTCCATTTACCACCTTGGGACTGTGAACCAGTAATTTGACCTCTCAGAGACTAAACCTCCTGAGCCATGAAATGAGGGTGGTAATACCTATCTGTCAGCAAAGTATCTGACCCCTTATAGGTAATTAATATCTACTGGCTCCCTTCCTTCTTTCTGGGGGTCCAGATCTCCTGGGGTCTCTGAATGGACATATAAGTCCATCCTCTACTTTCCAATTTCCAAAAAGTGTGGCAAAACTCACACACTCGTGCAAAAGACCTGTGAGGGAACAGACTTGAAGCTGAGGTCCATTGCTTTGGGTTGGAACTATATCAGTGGTTCTATTCTGTTAAAGAGAAACTCCACTTAGCAAACAGAAAGGCTTATGATGAAATATTTTAGTGGAAAATGCATTCATTTTGTAAGAAAAGTTTTCCAGCATCCAATTTATAGGCATATTGTAGGAAAAGAAAAGATTCCTGGCGAAAAATTTTGTGAACTCCTGCAATGAAATTCATCGTACTCATCATAGATCAGTGACCTTCAGCCCTTCCCACTTTCCTCAGCTCCCACCTTCTTTGGACATGCTGTCCTTCTGCAGAATGCCCAGGAGAGACACACTAGTTCCCTCATCACTTCCTCATACTGGTTTAGCCATCCTGCCTCTTTAGACCAAACACATAAGAAAATCCACTTATGAAGTAAATGACCTTGGAAACCTTAACATTTTTGTGATTTAAATATAGATAAATTGACCGGTTTGTCTAAAGTGGTCAAAATGGTAGCACGAGAACAGATTAACTTAGATCTGAGCATTGACTGAATTCATCTTTTGTGAAGGCTGGCAAGGCAGGATTGACACAGTCCTAAAATAGTTGACCTTCGGCCCACACCTAAGTTGTTCATCACCTCATGCCTATATCTATAGAGGCAGTTCTCAACACTAAAAGCACGTTAGGATTACCTGAGAGGCTCTGACAAATCCCCATGTTCAAGCCTCTCACCAGATCACATAAATCACACTCTCTAGGGGTGGGACTCAGGCATCTGTATTTTTGTTTAACATCCCAAGTGACACCAATGCACCGCTAAGGTTGAAAGCTGCTGTTTTAAGGTGGGGGAAAGATTAGAATAATTCAGGAGAAAAATATCTGTCCTAAACCCCAGCACTCACACCTTTCCTATGGCCCTGCCATAGAATTCCTTGCCAAAACCAACTCCATAAGAACCTTGATCGAATTTTCATGTGGCTTCATTTCTGAGGTCTGGGGCATTTCAGGATGAGAGCTGGCGGCCAATCATGTGTGTGCTCACTGACAACAATTCAACAGCTTTTCTTGGTTTGAGCTCAAAAAGCTGAAAGATAAAGACCTCACATTAAACTAAGGGGTCTTGCTCTGTCTCCTTCAATCTCCCCAGCCTGATAAATAATGGATAATGAAGAACAGTGCTATTACATGCATAAAGCACTTGGCATCTTCCTCCAAGACAGCACTTTCCATCTAATCTGAGGTCCAGTTCAGCATAAAATCTGTTTGGTGGTAAGGCCAGGTCCTTTTGGAGGGCTCTTTGATGCTGCCAAGTTATTCAGTGGAAAGGGGAAAGAACTCAACTCTAGAATCAATCACAGTGTTGGTTTCTAAAAGCCAAAGGGCTAGGTTAGCATGGATGCAGTTTCTCTTCCTCTTCAAGAGCAAGACATGTGGAATATACCTAGTTTCCAGGGGCATATCAGCAAAGCTTTTCATAGAGTCCCATCTAAAATTGAGCTTCTGGGAAGCCTGGGTGGCTTAGAGGTTTAGCGCCGTCTTCAGCCCAGGGCATGATCCTGGAGACCCGGGATTGAGTCCCACGTCGGGCTCCCTGCATGGAGCCTGCTTCTCCCTCTGCCTGTGTCTCTGCTTCTCTCTCTATCTTATTCTCTCTCTCTCTCTTTCTCATAAATAAATTAAATTTAAAAAAATAAAATAAAATTGAGCTCCTTAGAGACCTGCTGTTATGTTTCTCTCTTTATATCATGCATCACAACCATCAAAGCCTGGATAGTTAATTATTTGTCTCCTTCCATTGGAGTTCAAACTTCACAGGGGTGCTACCATTTCTGCTCTGTATCACTTGTGCTCAACACAGTACCTGGCATACGGTAGGCACTCTCTTGCCGGCTGAATGGATGCTGAAGGTGCAATGTGTAACACCTGCATTTTTCAGCACATGTTTTGCTTCATTAGCTATATATTCTTTATAACTTTTGGAGAAATTAGGTCCTTTGAAAGGTGAACAGATAGCATGGAGTTGGAAGCAGCATTTGCTCTTCATTAGCAATGCCACCTGGGGAATAGTATAACTCTCACTTGAGCTCAGAGCTGGGCAGCCTTGGAGAAGTCACACCCTCAGCTTTCTGAACCAAGGAGGGATTCCATTCCAACTTCTCTGATCATATTGATGCTTCAGTGAGTCCACGCACTAGAAGAGACAGACCCATCAGTGAGCATGGCATGGACCAGTGGGCATTTTCTACATGGTGGCATAAGCCGATATAGGAAAATCAAGGACTCAAACACATGAACCTCAAGCACAGTGTAGCCTTTTAGGTCAATTACTTAGCCTCTCTGGGTCTTGGTTTCCTCACTTTAAATATAGCCATGTTGAAATTGATACTTTATTAGGACTCATAAATACAGTATTTTACGAAGTATGTTCCACAGAAAATTAACTGGTCCAATACTTTATGGATAGAGGATCCTATCTGAAAATAAGTTTGAGAAACACCACACACTCTATATTTCTTGATCTGCTCAGGATTTAACAACAAATATTTATGAGACTATGTATCACATAGGATACACCAGCGAACTGAAAATTTCTGTCCTCATTGAACTCATATGTTACAGAATGAACGTAAACAATAAATAAAATAAACCAGAAAATACATAGTGTGGCAGATGATGGAAAATGCTATGATGAAGAAAAATATAGCAAGGAAAGGGATTGATTGGAAGGTTCTGATTGGCTGGCACGGTTGATAAGCAAGTGTCATCCACTTAACCCCTGACTAATAACACTAAGGACTGCAAGAATTTATCCTACATCAATTGAATGCAAATCAAACACTTTAATTAAGCTAAGTCCTTACTAGATTGGTGGGCTTCCACCCCACGAAAGGTGAACAGCCTTGGAGAAACTGTTGGACAAACTGTTATTGCAGAAATTTCATGGGCTCTGTGATTGGCCAGGCATGGTCATGTGAGGCTCAAGAGACAGAGTCAACTTTCAGACAGAGGAGGAGGACCAAATTTACAGAGAAGACATCACCACCTGGTACCACAGGCCACTAGACCCCTCCTGGAGGACCAATTTTTTTTTTTTTTTTCAAATAAGAATTCTGAGAAATGCTGCAGTGAATATTTATATATATATATTTTTTTTTCCACTTAATTCGGTAGTTCTCCAGTACAGGTAACCACGTCTTTTTGCGTAACATCTATTAATGCTGACAAGACACACTTTGATAAACATCTAGCTTTAGTAAATCTAGAGTTTGAGAAAATTCTTAAATTTTTAAAGAACTTTCTAGAGTGGAAGAACTTCATTCCCCTCTTTTTATTTCCCTTAATAAAAGTATGTGTTGGCACAAATGTCTTTTCTCAAGTGTAATGAGAAGTTTGAAGGAATTAGCTTCTAAGGGCGATTTATCTCAATGCTTTAGCAAAGGATCCACAAAGGATAAAATGAATGAATCAGGAGCATCTAGTTTGGGTGCAAGGAGAAACCTTCCAAACTACTTGTTGTCCTGGTCAAATTAGTCCAGTTTAATGAGAAACTTTCATGGTGTTTTATAGAAATGTTTGCGAAATCACAGCCCTGTAAAATGTCATGTCATATTCCTTGTGACTTTGGGAAATGTCATGAAGTAAGCTATACCAGTGGGGTTCTTAATGCTTCCAATAAAAGTCACTTATGGAGAGGGAAACAGATATTTACAATTGCTGTTGAGCCACAGGTCACAAGACATAAAACAGCTGGTTGAAAGACAGAAGCAGAAGACCCCAAACTATTCACAGCAGCTGTCCATGTCTGTGTACAAGTTCCAGAACTGACTCTGTTATCAAGTCACCAATTCACTCCAGCAAGTCATTTTACCCTCTGAGGACACTGGATTCTCTCTCAGCAGACACGGGGATAATAGTAATGACTCCTGAGGTTTAGGGAAAAAAAGGTCAGTGAATTTGTTGACTGGGGAACCACCTAGCATTCTTTTCCTTCAGACAAGTTGTTTTTAAATAACTCTGGTTTTCTTTCATTTTAAAGTCCAATGCATAGACATTTATAGAATAGTAAAATGTAGCAAGAAAGAAAAGTATGCAAAATTTCTCATCTTAGAAACAACCATCATTAAACTTCTGGTGACATGTTAACTTTTACATGCTTCTCTTTATGCAAAATACACAAAAGAGTGTACACTGTGCACTGTGTGTTTGCAAATATGCAGTTCTCTGTACTGATTTATTTTAGCTTTACATTATAAATATTGCTCCACAACATCAGAAAGTCTTCACATGTATCATTTTAATGGCTATGTAATAGTCTATAGGTTAAATGTACTATATATAATTCATTCATCATTCTATTATATTTGGAGATGTATGTTGCACCGACATTCCGATGTGCCACTATAAATAAAACTGATGTAAAAATTTGCACACAGGACTTCAGAAAATATAATATTTAGTCTCCTCAGGAATGTGGGACTTTTAGAAGGAAACATATGGGCTGATTGGTGATTTTGCCAGGTGTAAGAGTTTAGAAAGCCAGTGTTTCCATAGCTATGTCTATTGTTGATGCAACACAGAAATTTGCTTTGATGTTGGGGGAAAAATTTCCTTTAAATTGTTGGAGGGAGAAAATTTCAAGAGGCTCAAAACTAGAAATTTACTCTTTTTCCACCAATACACAGGAAAAAAAGCAACCGTCAAACAAAATCATTAAGAGGGATCAAAACATTGGCATCATTGCAAGGAAAGAACTGACAGCATTTAGAGTGTTGACAAAGGCAACTGGTAGCATTCAACTATCAGCTGTCTTGAAGGTCCTCTAAGAACAGAAAAGAAACTAGCTAAAGAAAGGGCAGGAGTAATCACTTCCCAAGTCATAGGCTTCTTCACACTTTTGATCTGTTTTTCCAATGATTTTAGGAGTGTAGTATATACCCAACGATGAGGGAGACTTTGTGATATTTAGAGCAATAGAAAGTAATCATTCATATGTGTGTATACGTGTGTACACATATACATATTCTTTTTCAAGTCACATTTTTTCCTCAATAAGCTTCTATTAAGACTTTAGTAAAAACAGGAGCACACTTATTTTGTCTACTACCCAAGTGCAGCAGGTGAGGTAATCCTGCCAGTTACATACCCTTGTTTCAAAGACTAAGCTGGCATTCCTAAACAAACATACCAACAAACCTCATGGGAAAGGTGCCTTGTGCTAAAATTCTCTATAGTAGATCATTACATTGATTTTTCAAACAAGTGGAACCTCTCCAATTAGCTCTTTGGTTCTCTGGCATGTCCTATATCTTACCAAGGAAGCAATGGCCTTTTTAGCCTCTGCATCTTCAATGAATATTACACAACTCCTTAGGCCATTGTGCATCACTCACCTGGTGGTTTAAAATGTTGTCACTGCGGAAATTGTGGCACCAATACTTTGAGGTCAGGATCACTTACCCACAATTTCCAATTTAGCCAGAGTGGAACCAGTTAATTATCTTGGAAAAACAATTCCCAGATTTTTCTTTTTTCAGCAAGGATATTTTTCTCCTAGTGGGAGTGATTTTGATGGGTGGCTGAACATTTGGCTGAGCAGTAAAATCTAATTTTATTCCCTGCTGTTGTGGTAACGTAAACCCTATTCGCCTGCACTAAGGATGGAAGGCGTCAGAGTGGCGACCTGGCCAATTTCCCATTGATCCTATCCTCATCAATGGGACAGAGTGGGGAGGGAGAACTGACCTATAGAAACCTTTGGCTCAGTGCCCTCTGAAGTCAGGGTGTTAGTTTTCAGGCTCTGCCAGACACTGTGGCCAAGGCCAAGGGTGCGCCATCAAATCTATCCATTTCAATTAAAGGCTGGAGAGTTGGGAAGTAAAATAATCAATTTTGCAAGTGGAACTCAATCATCCTGTCAACACTTTATCTTTGCTCCGGATATACTTGTGCAGGATATGTTTAATATGACTCTCATGGCATTATTCACTGATGACACTTCTGGTTAGAGATTGATCAAAGCTACTTCAAGCAAAGGAAAAGTGGCAAAATTTTTACATATACGTGTGTATGTGTGTGTAATACAATTGTGTATGTGGTATTCAAAACTTCTTGTCAAAGAGCTTATCTGGCATTGAAAAATCTACATGATCAAATGCCAAGCTCTTGCCAAGTCAACTAAATTGTTACTTAATGTATATCCAATGCTTCAAATTTGTTGATTACCACATTCCCCACAAAGATACATACTTTTACTAATGTCCTTTCCTTCAATAGTGATGCTCTCAACCGTTAACTACTTCTCTACACAATGCTTTGGACATTTATTGAGAAACTAGGATATATCAGGCAGTGCATTTGGAGATATCCATGTATTATCTGGTTTGATCCTTAAAATTGTGGAACAGACACAAATTCTAACAGATAGTTATGCTCAACTTATTTCTATATCATATTCTATTGCCATTAGTCCATTAGTTTTTATATTATTCTTTTTGAGAAGGGATCAATTTAGTGACGGCAAGGACTAGGTCTACTTTCACCACTCTAGCATCTAGCAGTGTGTGTCTATTGTTTAAACACTGGACAAAACATAGCTCAGAAAAGTGAAGGAAAACAAAGGAGGTAAGCCCTACAACTGCCTGAAGCTTACTGCTCAGAGCATTTCCAGGCCACAGTGGAGGAAGAGGAAATTCAGATAGAGCTTTGGCCTCCCTGAGTGAAGGGGTAAGAGTTGAAAGTTTGAAGAGGCCAAGACAGACAGGATTTACAGGACAGTATTCAAGAGTACTAAAGAGGAGATGAATACCTGGAGAAAAGGGCTGTACAAAGAGCTCTGGAGACATACAGAGGGTCTTCCCCAAGTCTCTATCTGGTTATTGATCAGTGCATACATGTGAGAAAATTTCTAGTGGTTGGGGAAAGAACCATGTGGAAAGAACAGTTATAATAAATCCCAGAGTTCACACAGGGCTAAAAGTAGGTTGTGTTTTCATCAGCCAGAGTAAATGATAACAACAACAACAACAACAACAATAATAATAATAATAATAATACCTTGAGAATATGTGTGGCATTGAGTACATAGAAAGAACATTGCCTCAGTCATGGGGTAAAACAACTGCACAGTAGAAATATTGCTCTGAAACTGCTTTAACAAAGCTGAAAAGCAAATCTTGAAAGTGTGAAACTATTTTCAAACAAATTATCTGTATCCCAGAACAAAGCTTAAATATATTAAAAAAAATACAAGAATATCCAACACTGGATAAAGTAAAATCCAAAGTGCCATCCTTCCAATAAAAAAATTAATAGGCATGCAAGGAAGCAGAAAAATATCATTCATAATGAAGAACAAAATCAACTCATACAAAGAGTTAGGGATTACACAGATATCAGAGAGTAGATAAAGTCATTAAAACAGGTATAATAAACATATTTCATATGTTCAAAAAGGTAAAGGAAAGATGTGGAGGATATAAAAAGAAGACCCAAAATGAACTTCTAGTGGTAAAAATATATATATTATTTGAAGTTAGCATCAGGTTAAACACTGAATAAGAGGTTAATGAACTTGAAGACACAGTCTTAGATAGTGTCCAAAATGAAACAGAAAGAGAAAAAATATTGAAACAATATAAATACTGAAAAAATATAGGAACAACAGAACTGAACTACATCAAGGGGTATTGAATACATGTAACTGGAATCCCCAAAAAGGGAGGAGGATCATTTTTAAAGAAATAGTGACTAAAATTTTTCCAAATTTGATTATTACTTTTAACCTACAGATTTAAGAAGTTCCACAAATCACAAATGTAAAAACCATGAAGAATATTACACCAAAGCCATTGTACTCTAATTTCTTAAAGATAAAGAGAAAAATCTTAAAGCATCCGCTGAGAGGGGGGAAAGACCATTGTATCTAGAGAAGAACAAAAATAAGAATGAAAATGTAAATAGTGCTAGAAAAGCTAGAAAACAGTGGAACAACACTGGGAAATTACTTGTGAGTGCAGGAAGCGGGGGGGTGTCAACTGAATAGATCAGGTGAATTTATCTCCCCAAAATGAAGGCAACATGAAGCCACTTTCGGAGAGACAAAATTGCAATAGTCCATCAAGAGTGGATCTGAAGTACATGATATGTTAAAGCAATTCCTTCAAATAGAAGAAATACACCAGATGGAAATGGGAGCCTACACAAGGGGATGAAAGAACTCCTAAAATGGTGACTATATGGGTACACATAAAAGATGCTTTTGCTTATTTTTAAAAAATCTCTTTAAAATGTCCAATTTTTTGAAGCAAATTAAAAAAATAGTATGTGGTTTATAAATATATAGCAGTTTTTATCTTACTTTATTTTTCCTTCGACAGAGAGGGAGACAAACCCTAAGAGACCCTTAACTGAGGGAACAGAGCAAAGGTTGCTGGAGGGGAGGTGGTCGGAGATGGGGCAACTGGGCGATGGACATTAAGGAGGACACGTGATAGAATGAACACTGGGTGGGTGTTATATGCAACCGATGGATCACTAAATTCTACCCCTGAAATTAATACACGATACGTTAACAACATTTAATTTAAATTAAAAAAAAATAGACACATAGCAGCAAAATGTATGACAACCATAACACAAAGCCTAGGGAAGGGAAAATGGAAGAACATTCTTGTAAGATAACTACTATAAACATTAAACCGGCCATTAAAGAGAAAACACAAAGAGCTATTGCCAATAAGCAAATAAAAATTATTTGAATCTGTAACAATATTCAGTCCAATAACACACTGTGTTCTCCTTGTCTCTGTGCCTATTAAAATGTCATATCTATCTGTTTCTGTTCCAGAATGCCTGGCACACACCTACTCATCTCCCAAGGGTCAGCTCAGCTGGCACCTGCTCTGGTGAGCCTCTAATGACCTCCATGGAATGTGTACTTTTGGAAAAATAATTATGTTACGACCTTAGTATTGACTGCTTCCACGCTAACTCCTTAGTAGACTTCAAGTTCTTAAGAACAGAGGTGATTTATTTTCATCTTCATCTTCATCAAAATAGTGTAACTCTTCTCCACAATAAGTCCTTAGTAAACATGTATTGAATGAATGAAGAGACTATAGTCAATGCTTTTATTATTTCTAAATTACCTTTTGGGTCTAGCCCTCCAAAGCAGATTTAACTTGCTAGCTTCTGGTGACTTCCTGAATTCTAAAATAATCTTTTGAAAGACTGACAACTCAGGTTAAATAATACTTACCCTTATTACTCCTGAGGTCATCAAATATTTCTAGTAAAATAATAAGACTACTTCCAAAGAGATTTCATGTATTATCTAGTTCCAAGAAAAATCCAAGATATCTTAGAGAATTTCTGCTATTAACATGATCTATGAACTCCTTTCCTGTCAATAGTCTGCAAGGTTCCACTCAGATGATTCCTTTTCATAAAGTCTTTCCAGGTTCCCAAAATAGAATTAATCTTTTGCCTCTTCTGAACTCCCCTGGCTCTTTGCATATCCATTTGACCGTCAGTTATAGTATTTTTCGACATAAACTAATTCTGTGTGCTTAACTTTCTTACTGGACTATGAGATCCTTTAATTTTACTCGTCTGTTCGTCCTTCTCTGGAGCATATTGACAAATTTAGCATAAGTTCAATTACTGTCTTAAAGAAATGAATGAAAATTTCAGATACAATATGTATAATTTAATAAAGTTTGTTATGACTCTATAAAACAGAGGGGATCAACTAAACTAACATTTATACAGGGAGAAATAGGCTTAGAGGAAAAAATAGCAACAAAGCACCTTGCAAAATATTTTTTTATCATTCATCTATAATTTTTTTAAAGATTTTATTTGTTTATTTGAGAGAGAGAGGACAAAGAGAGAGCAAGCATGAGTTGGGGGCAGAGGGAGAGGGAGAAGCAGGCTCCCCGCTAAGTAGGGAGCTGATGTGGGCCTTGACCCCAGGACCTGGGATCATGACCTGAGCCGAAATCAGACGTCTAACAGACTGAGCCACCCCGGTGCCCCACATTCATCTATAATCCTCTATCTATTTTATGAAATTTTAGAAGGAGATACTTTACTTGAGACTTCTTAATAAGAGACCAAAACTCTATTTTTACTTTTGTTTTCTTCTTCCAAAATACTTTTGGAAATATTGTTAGAGATTCATAATGTTTACCAATTCACAAGTCATTCCATTATTCGTTCACTCATGCATTCTTTCAGTAAGTGTTCATTGTGGGTTCTCTCAGTGCAAGTCATGGTGCCCACCAAAGGAATAGCAAAGATTGATAAAATCACAGTCTCTGCTCTGAATGTGCTTCCAGTGATGGAAAAAAAAAAAAAAAAAGACAGACATAAATAAAGTATTAGTGGCACATACAAACGTAAAGATATAGGCATATACAGAGAAGGGGTGCCTATCCGGAAAAAAAAGTGAGGGGCAGAAAGGGCACACCTGAAACAAAACCTTCTAGGTAGGGGCAAGCATGGAGGAGAGCAGAGTGTATGGAGGTAGAGCCACCACAGCAGGACGGTATCAGGTGATGTATCTGCAAATGTAAGTAAAAGTGAAAAAGCAAAATTCAGCTTTTTTCTGGAGACAGAGAATCACTGAAGTGTTTTAAGTGAATGACATGTTTATATTTGCATTAACAGAACGTCAGTGAATTGTATAGTGGATCTGTTGGAAAGAATATGATTCCAATGAGAAAGAGAATGAGTTTGCACTGGGATTCATTTTCCTTACCTAGAGAATGAGATGAAAGCAACAAAGGATTCCTCAGGCTAATAATCTATGATTTTCTAAATGTGGTGTCTTTCCTTTGACACGGTCTGAGGGATCTCAGGTATGGCACTTGCCTCTAAATCTCATCACCTCTAAAATGAGGAATTTGGGCAAGGCAATCTCTGAGGTCTCTTTTCACACGAATAATCCATGATCCTAAGACCATTTTCTTTCTTTCTCTCAGGTAATAACAGAAGTGTCAGAGTGTATTAAACAATGTTCAATAGTTTTGCAATTAAAAAAAATAAAGGAAGATTATACTCAGATGTCTACTCATCTCCAGCAATTAGAAAGTAATTACACTGCAAGTTTTAAAAAAGTCTCCCCAAACTTGATAGCTCAGCAAAAATTATTAATTGAAACTAAAAATAAACATGTAATCCTCTTCGTGTTCCCCTTTTCTTCTACCCTAGTGGGAAATCCCCAGTGAGCTCCCCCCATTTCAGTGAGTAAGAAAATATGCAATGGACCTTCCATTATTGATTCTTTATTAGAATCATGCGTCTTGCTTGAACAGAAAACTCTGCGGGTGACTGAGGGCTCCCGGTGCCCACTGGGTAATTAAGCCTGGGATTATGAAAGTTGGAATTGCTTACTCCCGCCCTGGAGCTACTGGAAGACCATCACAAATGACCCTAAATGCAAATGATATATATATCATTTGCCAATGGGAAAGAAAATGTAAATTGGAACTCAGAAGTGCAGGCCATGGAGTATGGCTACCTTGCATTTCCAGCCAGCTCCATCTCTAAGAGTATGATCGTCGGAAAACTCACAGACCTTTATAAAACTCAATCACTCCTCTAAAATAGGGATAATAATGAAAATACTCATATCATTTGATGAGCAGAAAAGAAGATACTTAGCTCCCTATTGAATACTGGAAACTACCTTTCTACAATTGATCCCTCCTCCCCAGCTCCACTTTTTATTTTCGCCGTGACACTTATCGCCTTCCAACATACGATATAATGCACTTATTTATTATTTATTCTTGTTTATTTATCTTTTTTAAAAGATATTTTTATTTATTTAAGAGAGAAAGAGAGCTGGGGGCAAGGGGAGAGGATGAGAGAGTCTTAGGCAGACTTCGAGCTGAGCTGAGCATGGAGCTGGATATGAGGCTTGATCTCACACCCCCGAGATCATGATCTGAGCTGAAACCAAGAATCGGGTGGTTAACTGACTGCACCACCCAGGCATCCCTATGCTTACTTATTTCTCCACTACCATGAAGAATATGTGATCCATGAGGGCAGGGCCCTTTGCTTTGTGTGATGATTATCCCAAATGCCCAAAATGTTTCCTGGCTCATAGTAGGCACTTGATAAACGGTTGTTTAATCAATTAACTAATTAATTAACAATGATTTTGGGCATTAGCACATGATGAATGTTAGATATATTTATTGTTATTGATATCATTATCATCATCACCATCATCAAATTCTATGTAATTTGGTATTTTTTGTACTTATCAAGAATTGCCTTGCTGACTCTTATTTTATTTTTCCACCATTGATAGCATCCGTGGTTACATTTGCAGGAGATGATGAAATCAGATTTGGTTGCTCTAGCCTCAGCGTGGTTGATTGCCTACTCTGCTAGGCACTCTGCCACATGCTGGGGAGATGGAGACGGGAGAGCTAATTCCCAGCCTTAGAAGCTTACAAACACGGTAGTGATTATTATCTTGCAATTAATGAACTGGATCTGAGGCCTCTAATGAATTCATTCCTTATCTAATTATATCACCTGCGATCCTCACACACACACACAGATAAATGGCCTTTCCTCTCCTTCCCCAACTCAGGAACTTCAAGGAGAACTAGGGTGACTTCCATGGCAGGAATAAATGGGCCATGAATATCACCGGGAAGACTTCCTAAATAGGGAAGGACCCACACCAAGAAATTCTGGCTTAATAGGTCTGAGGTGGGGGCCAGAAATCTGCATTTTTAAAAAACATCTCACGTGATCTTTTCCCAGTTGGGTTGCAGACTACACATGGAGAAATACTGACTTAGAGGGTGTATTTCATCTGGGAAAGAGTTATCAGAGCATGTGATAGTTTTGGGATTCTGTGTATAGTACTAGGAATCATGAGTAATGCTTGCCAAGGGACAGCGAGGCTGAAACATGCATCACTACTGTCAACAGGGGTCATGGCTAAGGAAATGACTGAGAAAAAAAAGAGGGAGAATCTAGGAATTCTCAGGAGACACAAGATGATCTTCCTATATGGACAAGCTTGCTCTGAACAACTTTGGAAACAGTGGACTTGCTACAGAGAACCACCCTGGTAAACACCCTGGCCCCTGCAGCTCCTTCCTTTCACTCTGCGCTTTCTGAGAAGCAGAGACATGGCTTAGGGTAAACTGAGACAACAGCTGGTCAGTGGCATGGCTTTCTGCTTGTCTGATTTTATTTCTAGTCCCTCTCTCTCTCTCTTTCTCTCAATTGATTGGTCTATTTGAGGAGCTGAGGGTAGAAATGGGCCATTTAGAGATAGACACTGATAAGGATGCATTTCCTCTAAAAATTCCACGTAATAATACAGATAGATAGAAGTTTCCTGAAAGCTCTGGCCATGGAGTTCCCAATTTAAAAATGGAAAAGGAGTTAAGGAATGAAGAGGCATTCTGTTTCTAGCAGATGGTCTTAGAGCTTGGTCTCTTAAGCAGTTCCTAAGGTCTTCCTTCCTCATCCAGCCACAAAGAAGGAAAACAGTATATTTAGAACATGGAAACATATTCTACATGCAAGCTAGTAAATTATCAGCATTTTTATCATTTCAAATGCAAAAACACTCAAGTTTCAACACAGACTTACAGTTTTCTAAAACGAAAAAACAACAAAAACAAAAAAATCGAAACAAAAAACATGACTCTGAAAGAGAAACTCAGGTGACCTTATAAAATCTAACTGCTAGACTCTATTCATCTAACATCTAAAGAGCAAGACTCTCATTCCAATCAGATTATTTTAATTGTCATAATTAATAATATCATATCTAAAATACACAGATTTTAAAAATCATATATTTTATAAAATATTCATGGAGAGTAATAAAATATTTATTTATTTAAAAAGATTTTATTTATTTATTTATTCATGAGAGACACAGAGAGAGAACAAGAGGCAGAGACACAGGCAGAGGGAGAAGCAGGCTCCCTGCAGGGAGCCCGATGTGGGACTTGATCCCGGCACTCCAGTATCATGCCCTGGGACAAAGCTAAATCGCTGAGCCACCCAGGGATCCCCAATATTTAGAATCTCAGTGCGGCCACCAGCCAAAAGTGCTTACATCTATCCATCTGTTTGTTAAATATTTATTGATGACCTACTATGTGTCAAGGCTATTATAAGTCTAGGGATACAATCTTGGATAAAGCCTTCAAGGGACCTTCATTCTAACGGATGGGAGGGATAACAATGAATAGTTCCAGGTGATGTTAAGGGCTAAGAAAATAAATAAAGCAAGGTTAAGGGGCCAGAGAATGACTGGGTGCTATTTTACAGAGTGGTGTCAAGGAAGGTCTTTTGGAGGAGCTGGCTGGTATGTACCGAGTTGACTGCAGAGAGGCAAGAGTGGATGGAAGGCCAACTAGGTGGGTTTTTGTGTTTGTTTTAGCAAACCATGTGAGACAATGGTGGACAATGGTGGAGTGAAAAGAAAGTGGTAGGAAGGAGGTGATAAGATCCGGACAACAGAGGGATGCATTTTGGGAGGCAGAGCTCATAGGCATTCCCTGGCAGATCTGAATGAGAGGTTGTAGAAGAGAGAACTCATGACTCCTAGATTTCTGGGCAGAGCCAATGGCAGAATGGCGGTGTCATTCACTGATCTGAGGAATTTAGAGAAGGGATTCAAGAATCGTGTTTTTTGATGTAGTCACGGTGACGCTCATACTTGGACTTGACACCAATCAGGTAAGTTACACACACCCATACACACAGGTTTTACCTGAAAAATCTTCACCCAACCCCTTATTGCCTTAGTAATTATTATTATTATTATTTATACTTATTACTTATAAGCCTTATGCAAATGCATGTGTGCTTTTGGACCAGTCTATACGCTGTTAACTCCGCATCGGACTCTAGACGTTAGGGACTCTAGAATCTCAATATTCCTATCTGACATTTTAAAAAAGAGAGAGAAGTATGTAAGAGAGAATGATTCTTGTATCAGGAAAGTACTCAAGGGAGCCCCGTGTTCACTAGGGAAGGAAAAGAGGCAGAGCTTATTAAGAAAGAACATAACCCTTTTGTAGAGAGTCAAGCAGAAGGACCCTGAACCAAGACCACTGAACTGGGACTCTCAATTTCCCTCTCCAAAACTAAATTTGCTATTATCACACTGTGTGGCCTTAGGAGACATCTGTTTAGAATCCTCTCAGAGTCCTTAACCCCCATCTTCTCAGGTGGAATCTTGGAGTAGAGCACAGAGGTGTCAACTTCATGTGATTACAGGGTTGGACTAACATGTGAAGAAACCACATGCATGAGCTTTCTCCCTGTGACACAGCGAACAGAGGCTACTCCAGGTGTTCACGTAAAGTTCACATGTTTCGTCTCTGAAAAGCTCTGTCAAGCCCTCCACAGCCTGCCAGATTCAGAGCTTGCTCACAGCTGTGGGATGGTTTCATTTTACTGCCTCCCTCTGTACTCCCCCGTCTCCAGCTCACCATGGGCCTCAACAAAGCCTTCTTGCCCTAACTTCCCCTGTGCACAAATTGAAAAACTTGATAGGCCAAAATGCCATTCAAGAGCATGTTTCTCAAGGAGAAGGGAGGGCTGCTTCCTTCCATCTGTAGTGATGACCGTTTTCAGCTGGACCTGAATATGTTAATTGTTCAAGAGAGCAGTTACTTTTCCAGCATTTTCTCTGTAGTATCCACTGCAGTTCTCCATTCTCTTTCCGCACAAAGATCCTGTGATATTGGTGAGTTTTGAGGAGGCAGGCTTATAAAGGAGACATTTGTGAAACTGGTGCAAACTACTCTGGATCCTTACCTTTCTGAGGACAGGTCACAGCCTAACTTGCCCAGACAAGTATTTCTTTGTGTTATTGATCTTCAGGTCAGGAACTGATTTACTGTTTCATTTCTCCCGTTTCCTGATTAGTGAAAGCATCACCAACGATAATTGCAATTCTCTTTTGTCTTGGAATGCTCTCTGCCTCTTTGCATTTTGATATAGAAGAATTATACGACTGAAACAGTTGTTTTGGTCAAGTATTGCTGGTTGATGGGAAGTGCATCGAATAAGAGGGATTCAATCATCATCATCCTGGGGACAGGTGGGGCAAGGTCTCAGGAATGTCTGAATTCATCTGAAAGTAATTTAGTGCTTACAAGTCAGTGTCTGTACTATATGTCACAAGATTCCTGAATTAATTATACCACAATAAAAAGATCAGATCGCTGAGGATGGAGATCTTCAGATTATGAACAAAGGTTAAATTGTACCTCTCCTACCCATCTCAGGAATGGGGCAACTTCCTGCCACAATATGGAAACTGCTATGTGTTAGAAGAAAGCCAAAATCAAAAAAAATAAAAATAAAAAATAAATAAAAAAATAAAAAAGAGAGCTAAAATCAGAGAAATGCTATGCAAATCTTACAGTGGGACAAAGGATTTTGGACTTTAGAAAAGTATACTCTTTTGCATCATGGTTAAACTATACATACCCTGCTTCCATGTGGTCAATAGGCATCCATGAAGCTAATACATTTATTTAAGATTCTATGAGCCCAAAGCATCCCTGCTTCAGAACCAAAAATATGTTTAATTGTTGCTACTGATGTATTTTAACAACTTCCATAAGTACTATGGCTGACATTTAAAAAATAAATATACTAGAGTGATAAATGATTAAGTGATCCCAAATAAAACACCTAATGTACAAGAGACTTTTGCTTACGATAAATCTGGATCTCAACGTAAATGAGAAGTTATTTTACTTCTTAATGACTCTGGGGCATAGGCTACTGTGGGAAATAGAGCAGCAGTGTAGAAACTTGGTTGCTAAGCCTGTCA
This sequence comes from Canis lupus baileyi, assembly GCF_048164855.1. Classification (NCBI taxonomy): domain Eukaryota; kingdom Metazoa; phylum Chordata; class Mammalia; order Carnivora; family Canidae; genus Canis; species Canis lupus. The sequence continues at coordinate 5,064,178 of NC_132840.1, read as the reverse complement.
TCTGTCGCTGATGAATAGGGGGGAATCATGGGGAAATTTCCATTGATACTCAAGAGGGCAAATAACATCAATCAAATCTGTCCCCCAGAGGAAATATTCAAATCAAACAATTTCCAGGTAAAATATTTGAATTTGGTGAAACAACAATAAAATTCTAAAATAGCATGGTATTTTGCTGGAGTGGCTGTAGCCAAGAATCCGGTCAGTCCTCTCACTGTTGGACACACAGAAATCCAACAGAATCAAATTAACTTTACTTTTAATCAAGATGAATAAAGCTGTAGGAATTTAGAGGCTGACTCAGTCAAAGCAAAGTTTCTTGAGGTGATGGCTGACTGAGGAATAAAAATGTTGCTGATAAGAAAATGCAGCGTCTTTCATTTATGAAACAGCTCACTTCTCCCCTTAGGACTCATGCAGCATCTGATTTGTAGTTTTAAAGCAGAAAATATATTGGAACCCTTCTTTCTAAGTGAAACCTGTATACAAATATGAGGCACCTGCACTGGTGTTGGGAGTCGTAGAAACAGTGGTGGCAGCAGCGGTCACACTAGAGGTAATACTGACAGCAGAGGTTATGGAATTGGTAATAATGGTAACGGCAGTGATGGTAACAGCAGAGGTGGCCCTTCTACTATAAAACCACAGCCAAGTAGACTAGGAGGCTACCTTCGGGTGTGCCTCCCCCATCGTATAGCCCAGGAAAACTAGTTAGGAGGGGACAGAGGGCTTATATAAGGTCTTAAAGAAGTAAACAAAACACCAGGGACAGAATTGAAATTGTGCAATTCTCATTCTTAAATAAAAAGGACATGAATTTATGACTCTCAAAGCCGTTCAAGAGGTAGACAATCTGGAACTCATGGCGATCTTTATGGAACACTGAGACATGTTACATAGTTAGGCCCTCATATAAAGAAAGAATATTCCCAGCAAGAAATCATGATCTGTGCTCTTTGTCTACAATGGATTCACTAAAAAAAGGTGGAGGGGGGGGCTAGCTGCTCAAGTAATCCTAACTAACAGTTTCTAAATCTTTACATTAGTATTTTTTTTTCCTTAATGGGCATTTATCTGGATTTTTTAAAGGAGACTATATGAAAATGGATGGGGAATATTTAAACAAGAATATTTTGAGAGGTTGCAGATGGAAGGGTTATTTTTTAAAAATTTTATTTATTTATTCATGAGAGACAGAGAGAGACAGAGAGAGAGAGAGAGAGAGGCAGAGACACAGGCAGAGGGAGAAGCAGGCTCCATGCAGGGAGCCCGATGTGGGACTTGATCACATCGAAGGCAGATGCTCAACTGCTGAGCCACCCAGGCGTCCCTGGAAGGGTTATTTAAGTGTTAAAAGATTCTCACGTTTCCATACGTGTGTCCAATGAAAGATATATTTCCAACTTGGATTCAATCTTAAAATTACTTTTGAAGTTAAAGTTTTGGAGCTGTGGCAGGAAGAAGAACCCAGAGACCCAAGAACCCAGAGTTCTCACATGTGAGAAAGAAATCCTTCAGATTGAAATAAGAGAGAATAGATGTTTCCCAAGATGACTTGGGGGCAGCAGTCTCGTTAGTTGGACAGTTAGGTAGTCAGGGCCAGGCTCCCCAACAAGAGAATACAATAGAGTCAGGACAACTAAAATAAAACAGCACCGTCATCCTGTCTTACAGCTTAGACAGGATGGTTCTCGCATTCTGCTTTGCAGCCTTTGCACAAATGACTCCTGTAAAACATCCTAAAATAAGGAAATTAATCTCAAAGCACTTGTTACTATCATGGGCAAGGGGCAGTTAAGACCTAAGCCCCCAGTTGTCAGCCAAGAAAGACCATCAGCACGCAGACAGTAACCAAATAGGGAGATAGACCCGTGAACAAAGTCCTGGTGGGCACGATTCAGCACATGCTGATTACTTGAGACGGTTCTGCCAAAGAGCTCATAAAACGTCCGCAAACTTAGAAACTCTGACAGCAACCCTGTCGGGTCCCCTCCCTCTTTGGGAGTTTTGTACTATTGCCCAATCAACTTTGCTTTGCTGCCCACCACCCTTTGTCTGGTCTACCCCTTCTTTCTTCGAAGCAGCATGACCAAGACCTGTGGGCACTAAAGGTTGAGAAATCCTGGAACAATAATTGAGGCCTTAAAAATAAAGGTTGATTGAAGTCCACCTTTGCAGCACCAACTAACATGGGCTGGGATCACCTGGAATATACAGAAGGGGATCCTCAGAAGATGGACAACCTGAGGAGATCAGTGTTCAGACTTCTGTTCAAAGCAATTCTGTGATAACAAGGGAATAGAGATTAGTGTCAGAAATCCCCAGGATGGAAATACAAATCAAAACCACAATGAGATCCCACCTCACACCAGTGAGAATGGGGAAAATTAACAAGGCAGGAAACCACAAATGTTGGAGAGGATGGGGAGAAAGGGGAACCCTCTTACACTGTTGCTGGGAATGTGAACTGGTGCAGCCACTCTGGGAAACTGTGTGGAGGTTCCTCAAAGAGTTAAAAATAGACCTGCCCTACTACCCAGCAATTGCCCTGTTGGGGATTTACCCCAACGATACAGATGCAATGAGACGCCAGGACACCTGCACCCCGATGTTTCTAGCAGCAATGTCCACAATAGCCAAACTGTGGAAGGAGCCTCGGTGTCCATCGACAGATGAATGGATAAAGAAGATGTGGTTTATGTATACAGTGGAGTATTCCTCAGCCATTAGAAATGACAAATACCCACCATGTGCTTCAACGTGGATGGAACTGGAGGGTATTATGCTGAGTGAAGTAAGTCAGTCGGAGAAGGACAAACATTATATGGTCTCATTCATTTGGGGAATATAAATAATATATATAAGGGATTATAAGGGAAGGGAGAAGAAATGTGTGGGAAATATCAGAAAGGGAGACAGAACATAAAGACTCCTAACCCTGGGAAACGAACTAGGGGGGGTGGGAGGGGAGGAGGGCAGGGGGTGGGGGTGACTGGGTGACGGGCACTGAGGGGGGCACTTGACAGGATGAGCACTGGGTGTTATTCTGTATGTTGGCAAGTTGAACTCCAATAAAAAATACGTAAAAAAAATTGAAATTAAAATAAAATAAATAAAATAAAATAATAAAATAAAATAAAATAATAAAATAAAATAAAATAAAATAAAGAAATCCCCGGGATGCCACCAGTGGCATGTTGTATGTAATCACGGCCCAGTTAACGGCCTATTATACAGTGTCTGGCTCTCATTCCAGAGTACGGTTCCAGTATTCTCCGTCCATCCCGTCATATCTGTGGAATCCTGAATTAGAGAATTCCTCCACTGATTATCATAAACAGGGAGCTCGGCGGGGGGACATTAGCTGACCGTCCACGTCAAGATCCCCGGGCGCAGACCCATAGACTGACGCCCACCGAGCGCTCAGCGACCCCCTCCCAACTGGGGAGCGACGCGAAGGCGCAGCACTGCCCGTACACAGGCCACGGCAGGTGCAAGCATTTAAGAGGAAAAAGATAAAGGAAGGGAACAAAGAAAAGAAATCCACTATTTTCTCCCGTAATTTTTAGAGGAAAAAAAATCACCATTACTCTATCATCAGCCTTAGATCACAGGACCTGAGAACGGTGACAAAAGATCATTTGGAGACGACTTTCTAGAATATCAAAGCATGTTGCTCCAGCCCTTCTCGTAGTCCCTCAAGCTACAGCTTCCTTTCGCCCTCCTCGCTGCTCCACTGCCCTACATTCCCTTCCCCTTTCTCACCTTCCGCTCCACCACTCACTGCCTTGTAGCTGCTTAGCTCCCCTGATCACCTTGCTCTAAGCCCCTAACCTGTGTCCTCCCCCAAATCAGACCTCACTCAAACCAGGGGGCTCTCATGCTTTTGGAAAACGTCAATGACAAAAAAGCACTAGGGTGCCTATCATCTTTAATGATGACTCCGAGGTTCAAGCATTTGAATAAAGATTTCCTTTGCAGGCCTGCAGGATGAGCAGAGGCCCCCTTTGTGCCTTGCTTTCAGGGGAACCCCAGGCAGAGAGAGGAGAGGTCCCGCCACCATAAAGTGCGCTGGGGCCGCCTACAGTACCCAGGCCGGCAGGGGCCTGCAGCAGAAGCCTCCTGCCCTGAGCTAACTACCCTTGGGCCTCGGGGAAAGGCTCCGGGCCAAGTTTAAACCCCTGGAGACTAGGAGTGTATAATTTAAGCACTAATAGAAGCTAAGAGGGAAAGCAACACCCCTAGCCCTCCCATAAAGGAAAGATCATTATTTTTAGGTTTGTATAGAAAGCAGAGCTGGCCGCTGTGAGGGAAAATGTACCCTTTGAAAAGAACCTACCATTGTTATATTTAAGCTGTTGGGATATAGCTTTTGACTCGGAGGCAACTGTCATCTGCTCAGAATTACCCCATGAACGTCACAGGCTTAATGATTCTGAAAGCAGCAATACACAGACAAAGAAAGGTGAGAGGCCAGGACTGGGAAGGGTTTTATGACCCATTAGTTCTTTTGTCTGCTAAAGAATGCGTTGCCATACTAAGAGCAGATGGAGAATGATAATGCTGCCTTTTAAAGAATTTTTTTTTCTTTTGCTCATAAATATTTACCTGTCTTTCTTGAGGCAGGATAACGGAGAGGGTGAGTACTTGGTCAAACAGACATCATTTACCATATGAGATCGGCCACTCACAGCCATGTGGCCACGGGTAAGTTACTCACTTCTCCCAGTCTCCAGTTAGTTAACAGATAATAAATGACATAATAATAGCACGTCTCAGAGAGATGAGGCATAATGTTTCATTCATCCTACGTATAGTCACTGGCTACTACGTCTGGCAATGTGTCAGGTGCCAGGGATACAGCAGAGAACAAGACACACATAAGATCCCTGCCCTCGTAGACGGTCTAGTGAATCAGATGAGAAAAGAACGTGTGTCCCTGAGCACAGGGCCCGGCGAAGAGCAGATTCTTACCCACATTCAGTGGTAACGCCTCACTATGAGATCACTGCATGTGGGGGTTACACTGTCCCCCCTGGTCCCAGTTCTACTCCAGGGAGTGGCTTGGCTGGCGATGTGCTCTGTGACGTCGTGGAGTTTGTTTCCCTGCAGACCGGGGGCAGTACCCACCTCCCAGGGTTGGGGTCAGGATGGAAGGAGGAAACTCATAGTTTCTGGCACTCAGGAGAAGCTTCTGAATCAGAAACGCATCAGACTGAGATACGACAGACTGAGAAGGGCGGAAGAGGACTGAATCTCTGAGTGTGCAGGCCAATGAAACAGCTGGCCCACTCTGGCCTGGGTCCTACCTGATTCTCTCTGTTAACCTCGCCTTCATTTCCACCCTGTGGGCTGTGCAGGGAGCAGAAGTGCAAAGCCCGGCTTTCTAGCCAGGGGGCGGGGGAGAGGCAGTCCCACGCGACAGACAGAGGTTACTGGCTAATACTGAGACTGGGAGAACTCGGTGGGTGCTGCAGGACAGGTATGCGTGAAGGGTTGTGGCAGCCACTGGGACACAGTCAGGTCTGATTCCCGGGAAGGATGACCTCCATGTCGGTGACCAGACCTCTAGAGCAGTGACTACATTGCAAACATCATGCTTTGTCATTCTGCAACCAAGGATACCTCCCTGGGGGACACTCATTGCCACATAAGGATGTCATGCTAAAGGGGGAGGAAACCAGAAAAGTAGCATCTATGGGGAATCTGCTGGGGGCAAGGCACTGGGCCAGGTGCATTAAACATCTACCTTGATCCTTCCAACAACTCTGTGAGGGACATGCTTCTGTGCTACATTTTAAAGGTGTGGGAACTAAGATTTAGAGGGTTTAATTCACTTGAGCAACATCAAACAATCGTAAAAGACAATGCGATATGTATATCCCCAGGTCTTATTGACTCAAATGTTCTTTTCCCTACTATATACATTGATGCTGCTCACTGGTCATATATGAATCACAGTTATCCATGGGGGAAAAAGTAAGTTAAGGAAAGTGCAAACAAATAAATGATTCAAAGTGTCATCCAAGGGTGCACTCTTATTGTCAAAGGTCCAAAAGAAACATGGGATTTTCCAGGTAGAGTAATTTATTCAAGAAAGTAAGGTCTGTTTCAGGGCCAGGATTCAAGTTATTTTTGTGTTGATTTCTTCTTGATCCCTTTACAGGATACAATCTACTGTGACCATATGCAGTAGAATTCTAAAGGGCATGAATATATACCTTGATTTTGAGGAGGGCCCCACAACATGATTTTGGTGGTTAATGACTATATTAAAGTGGTTGTATCATCTGGAACTATTCATGAATTGCAATATAATTAGGGCAATTAGTAGACATTATAAGGAAATAGGGATTCAGAGAGAGAATCAAGATAACTAAACAATGTGTGGCCAAAAGATCAGTGTCTTAAAAGAGGAAACTTAGTTGTCTCTTGAGAGGTCAAATTCACTCACCAAATTCATGAGATTAGTCATCTGAAATAGTTTTCTTTATGACAGATTTATCTCAATTCAACGGCAAGAATAGATGTGCTTAGAAATTCAGTCAAGACTTGGCAGGATGTAAAAGAATCCTGTAGCTTGGTCAATGGTACTATTAAATCTGATGTTATGTATGTTAAAAAAAAAAAAAAAGAGGGTATTTCTGCATCCAGGAAAAATAATGGGAGAACATTTTGTCAAAATTGATTCAGTATTTTCCAGGAAAAGAGACAGTAAATATAGCATTACCCGTATTCTGGACACCAGGGAGAGTTCAAGAGGTGTCTCCACTACCTTGAGATACAAAATATCTTATCATCATTTTTTGTTCTAATTGCTGCTCACGATGGAATAATTGCAAAGTACCATGTGGATTACTTACTGATGTATATATTCTGATTATTTGCAAGGTACAACTTGAAAATACATCTTTGCATTAAGGATAGCATTGGCAGAGGCAACTGGGTCAGCTGAGATGCCCATATTTGTGAATACAGTGGTCTTGGAGATGGCATAAGAGCTGGAAGGAGCATCAGTGATGTGGAAAAAAGATAATGAAAATATCTCAGTGCCAAAACAGTGACTAAAGGCACTACAGATACAACCAAGAAAGAGACAGGTCAGCAAAACCCTGACTGGAGACCCTGAGGCCCTTCTTTTCTGTGGACAAGCCAGAAGTGGCAATGGAGGTGGGAGCCGGTACCTGGGGAGGAGGGTAACAAGTTGACCAGGAGCTGATGGGAGTTGGTGGAAGCGAGTTTGGAGTATGACAGGGAGGTGGTGGTGGTGGATGTGTCAATCCCCTCTCACTGGTCAGTCAATATATCACATGTGCATACAATCCTTCCTTCTATCTCCAAGTTGGAAAATTCTACACAGGGTTGGGACTTACCTAATGTCAAACTAACAAAAGAGACACTTGCTCCATAATCTCCCTCGGCTTTATTTTTCCATTCTAACTTGTGTTGTTCTAAAACAGATGCATGAAAAATCTGTGTTGTAATCAATGTGGTCCATAGCAACTCCTGCTAGGTCTGGAAAAGGAGAAAGGGTAGATGGCCTTATGAATAACTCTGGCCACAGAAGGAACCATAGTCTTTAAATAAGATGCAGTGCCATGGAGGATGAAACAGGCTTGTCACTGCTAGAAAAATTAAGAATGCAAGACTGGTTTCTGTAGGGTAGCAGAAACCAGAGTTCCTGAGGAGGAAACGCCTGGGAAAGGAGATGCATGAGAGAGGAAGGGCTTTGAAAAACTCTTTCGTATACCAGGTAATAGAGAACGGTGAGTACATGTCTGGGCCAGACACAGGCTCAGAGAAAGCCCAGAACATCCTACATTTTCATCTCTAGTTGATCTTCAGGCTCTGCATGAGCAGGGAGTGAAGACTGAGGCAGGGTTATAAAAGGGCCATCTAAGCATTGCTCCAACACAGAACCAATCTGTAAAGACTGAGAATGTCTTTCTTTCTTTCTTTCTTTCTTTCTTTCTTTCTTTCTTTCTTTGTTTCTTTCTTTCTTTGTTTCTTTCTTTCTTTCTTTCTTTCTTTCTTTCTTTCTTGCCTCTCTTTTCCTTTCCTTTTCTTTCTTTTCCTGTTGCTTAAGGAAACTCTGTCAAAACACTGGCTTACTGGCAAGCAAATGGAATATAGACATTAGTGGCCACATATGACAAATAATACAGAATTTACAAAAATAGTTCAGAAAGTCACCAGACAAAAAAACAACCACCCACAATAAGCAGCTACAACAAACCATGAGAAGGTGGGGTATCTGATTTCTAGAGTTTCCACATTTTATTATTCAAAATATCTGTTTTCAACAACAACAACAACAAAAAAACTGATGCATGCAAAGATACAAGAAATTATGGCCCATTCTCACATAAAAAATAAATGAATAGGAACTATTATGTACACAGTTTCCCAAAACCTAGTATTTCTGTTAATAGGTAGGTGAGCAAATAAACTGTGGTAAATCTGTATGATGTAATATTAGCCAATATTAAAAGGGAATGAATGATCAAGCCACAAAAATATATAGATGAATCTAAATACATGTAATTAGGTAAAGAAGACAGTCTGAAAGGGCTATGTACTATATTAATCCAATCATATTACACTGTTTAAAAACTAAAACCATTGAGACAGTAATAATCTGTGTTTGCCAAGGGAGTGGGTGAAAGGGATCAGACTGAGTAGGTGAAGTACAGGATATTTTACAGAGATGAAATTCTTCTGTATGATAGTATAATGGTGGATATATGATCTTATGCATTTGTCAAAACCAAGAGGACTTTATAGCCAAGAGTGAACCTTAACATAGGTAAGTTTTTAAAATGTCACTTAGGAGCACATAGGATCCCAGAATGAAATGCATAATGTGATAAAAGACTCTAACCATTTTATAAATTTATGAAATGATCATTCCCAAAGGGGTGGGGAGAAAGGATGGTGACCTAAATAATGCTGGAACTGAGTAGAGTCTAGAAAATAAAGGCAAATGGAGCTGTACATAAGTACTATATTCTCATCAATAAGGTTGTTTTCCAAATGGAGGGCTTATTAATTCTCATACCATTACACATGTACACTGGAGTTGGACAATTAAGTAAATGATGCTGCATGGTAGCAGCCAGGTTTCCCACTGTTGAGTGGAAGGTTACATGGAAGCAAAGGGAGGAGGCCAGAATGATCTATGTGGTAATGGATTATACTTAGAAGTAGTCATAAGAATTCATGTTTAACTTAATATAGATACAGATGGTTTTATACAGAAATATTTATAGATGCGTGTATATACATAATTTTAGTATATATACTTATAACCCCCTGCTCTGTCCGAGAGAGCCTAGATTTAATGACACCCCAGTGACAATGAGCACACTGAGCTCACAGATATTGGTTTCTAATGCCATTCTCCAACTAAAGGAAACAAGGATCCATTGACAAAACGGATAATTTTAAGACAGCACCAGAAAATATACAAGAAGAACTTGGGGCATCTTTAGTTCCAGAAAATAAGGAAGTGATAAAAATAAGTATCAATAACGAGGGTATGTCAAAGGGACACGGGCCAACTGAAAGGGCTCCCAATGGCCAAAGCTGGAATAATTCGAGTAACAAAATGAAGTAATGTTGGATTAAAATTCTGAGCATGAAGTAAAAATGGATGAATCCACACTGACTAATAAAATCACTGACTAAATAATATGGGAAAAGAAACAAATCTTCCATGCAAAAGAATACCAAATAATTTATGTACATAATCCACACACAAGGCGGTGGAACAGAACTCCCCGTTCCTGTAGTGTGGGTTGTGCATAGAATAATCCACCCAAAGGCTACAGGATGGAAGAGAGGGCGTAAAGAATAATGACTTTGCAGCACAGAAACTTGACAAACACTAGCTCAGCCAGATGACCAAAATTAACATCAACAAGGATTAAGTCATCTTGAGAGCATATATGTGGTCTTGATAGGATGGGATGAAAATGGTACTTTACGTTTGTAGTCTTCCTTCCCCAAACACATAACTCCAGTCTAATCAAGAGGAAGACATCAGATGATCTCAGCTGAGCAGCATTTTAGAAAGTGTCTGAACAGTACTTCTCAAAAATGTCAAGATTATCAAAAACAAGGAAATTTTGAGAAACTACCACAGCCAAAAGGAACCTAAGGAGAAACAATAACTAGACATAATATGGTATCCTAAGTGACCCTGGGGCACATAAAAGGCACAGGTAAATAAGGAAATATGAATAAAATGCAACCTTAGTTAATAGTAATGTATCAATATCGCTTTATTAACTGTCACAAATGTGACAGGTGTTCATATCAAGGAAAACCAGGTATGGGGTCTATGGGAACCCTCTATACTATATTCACAAATTTTTAATACATCTAAAAGTGTTTTAAAATGTGAAGTTTATGCATGAAAAGATAATAACTAAAATCATTTCATATTTTCAAGTTTTTCTATTTATTTTGTATGTACTTATACAATGTCTTTCAGTTCTATATATAGATACACACATATATCTATATGCATGCATTCACCCTAATTATTAAAAATCTTTTATTTAAAACACTGCAATTACAGCAAAAAAATATGTATGGAAGTACCATTATTTACTCAATCTCTATTACTGTACATTAAAGTATTTTAAAACATCTTTACTTATTAAAAAAACATCTTCCACGCTGTAGAGTAATTCTTAAGGATTAGATGTAGGTAGTTTTTTTCCACTGATTTTCAAAGATGAGCATTGGCGATGTGGTCACGTCAAGGGTAGATGGTAGGAAAGAGTAGTATAAGCTAAACACAGTGATTCTCCCATTTTCACATACATAAGCTGCCTACAGACCTGGTTCGTTAAAATGCAGGTTCTAACTTAGTAGATCCGTGGTGAGAGCTGCGTTCTGCATTCCCAATAAGCTCCTAGATGAGGCTCTTGCTCCTGGGCCGGGGACCACGTATGAATGGCCAGGTGGTAATGAGCCCCTGCCTGGATTCAGGTGAGTCGGATTGGCTGCTGTACCAGTTCTCTTTTCTCTTTCCTATGCGACCTTCAAGAATCGTATGCAATTTGAGGAGCATATGCCCCCTCTCCCTGCCACCACCCCGTCTCACTTTCCTCCCTCGGCTGTTGTGCTTTAGACCATGAATGTAAAAATTCTCTGTGAACTAGGAAGCACCTAGTAGAGGTGTGTTTGAGCTCTCTGTCTCCCGCTGGAAGGTTCAATGTGGTAAAGCCCCCCACACTCACACTGTACATCGCAAAAGTGTCTCAATCACAAAAGTGGCAATGTTAGCCACTAAGACATGCATGAAATGGCTGCAGCCCCATTAAGGTTCTTACAGCTCTCGTTGCCAGGAGTCAGACCGTTTAATCCTCATTAGGACCGATACCATTAACGGAAGGAGTTAGAAGACATAAGTGGCTATAAAACCTGAGCCTTGTTTTCAAGGAAATTGACATTCTTAGCAGAGCTGGGCAGGGTGCGGGTGGTTGGGATGGTGGAATCATCATTAAGCAAGAGCAAGTCAATCACACTGGAGATGGCAGGCAGGCCTTGCGTTTTCCCAGAAACGGATGCTCTCAGCAGCATGTTCCCATCAGGGGCCCATGAAAACACGCTCTCCAAAATAAACGGGCATGTTTGGGTTTGCATCTCTGTCCCTGGGATGTGATCACTGAGTTGTCAAGTAATATGAGATCCAAGAGCTATAGATGCTATGCAGGCAAATCCAGTGTAACCTCACGATAAGGAAAATCTACATTCTTTCATTTACTTAATTGACTGGAAATTAATCAAATAAGGTATGATTTTTATCTTATCATGCAGACTTTGCCAGCACTGATAGATGGATGTATGGGTGAATGGACAGGTGGATGAATGGATGGATGGATGCATGGATGGATGGATGGATAGATGGATGGATAAATGGGTTAATAAATAAGTGAAAAACTAAGTGAGCGGATAAGTGAAAGAGTGATTGAAGAGGCACTTGACAGACCCAAGCACTTGGGACTTGGTGACTAATGTGATTACATTTTTAACATGCCAGAAACTCCATTAAGCCTAAGGTTCTAACTAGTACGTGAAGAGTGCTAAAGCTAACAAAAAGCAGGCAAATCAAATGTACCTACGTGTAGATTGTGAAACTCGGAAAGAAGAGACAAAATAGCAAAAGAATAGATTGAAGAACCTGGGAGTCAGGAACCACAGCTCTCTCACCCGTGACTGTATGTCCAGCGCTCCGTGTGCCTGACACGTAACGGGTGCTGAATGAATACTGTTGAATGAATGAGTGCGCACGTGACTGACTGCAGTAATTGTTCTAAGATTTAAAGTATATGAGAATCGGGGCGTATGGGTGGCTCATTTGGTCAAGCGTCCTATTGTCCTATTCTTGATTTCAGTTCAGGTCATGATCTCCGGGTTGTGAGATTGAGTCCCGCATCGCTCTCTGGGCTGGGCGTGGCACCTGCTTAAGATTCTCTCTTCCTCTCCCATTGCCCCTCCCCTGCTCTTGGGCACTCTCTCAAAATAAAATAACATGAAAATAAACACAGGATATGAGAATCACTCGTAGAATACACTCAAAGGCTCCATTTCCCCAAATTCTGATGCTATAGGGTTGGGGATACTTACTTCTTCGGGAACTATCCCTAGACCACTCAGATTCAGGTGAGCCTCACCGACAAACCCCAACAAATGCTTTCTGAAAAGTTATTTCTGGGTGGCTCCGAAGAGGCACTACACACGCCACATGGCATTCTGATGTGGGTAGTTTAATAGCTCAGAGTGAAACTAGACCTTTGATTTCAGGCTCAAGACTTTGCCTCTGGAATGCAAAATGTGCCAGGCCAGTGGCTGAGCAGGTAATTCTGTAAAGGAGTCACACTGCAAACTACACTGTATGTTCCGAGGTTTCTGTGTCCCACCCTTTGCCCAAATTTCAGTTAGTACAGATGTTTTTAATCCTGGATCGACATTACGATCATCTGATGCAGGGGTTTGAGGAAGAGAGACACCTGATGTACACCGTAAGGCAGCAAAGTCACAAATCTGGAGATGGGGCTAGGGACCAGTGCGTAGAGAGGCGTCCTCAGTACAGCTAGCTTGCAGGCCCTGCCTCATCCACCCGCGCAGCACTGCCAACGCAAAAGCTTCTCTTCTCTTCCTACCCACCATTGATTGTTTTATTTTCTGAAATCTGCTGAATTCAAAGTATTTTATGTCCTGAATTCTGGTTACAAACAAGGGAAAAGCCCACCGCATTAAAATGAACCAGAGGAGAAATACACTGGGAAAGAAATCATTTTGGGAAATTGTAGTTTCATGTCATTCGCTTTTATTTAATTATTTAGTTTGGCAAGACCACAGCATGTTCCATTGTCATGCGGCTTGGATTTGGGAGGCAGAAAAGTTTCGCAAAGCCAGCAGGTGACCACTGTCTGCCTAGCTTCCCCCTTGAAGTGACCCCACGCCTGGGGCTGCTCTCCTCAAGTAAGAGAGGTAATTTACCTCTCTTGCATAACCTCCCTTCATTAATTAAAAATACATATGTGCTTTATATATATCCCCTGCCTTGTTCCAAAACAGATTAAGGGAAGTTTAGATGCAATGCAGTCTATAAAGGAAATATACATTTGGAAGGACGTGAAGACAATGAAACAGAGAGACAAGGGCACATCCATGCAATGAAGCCAAATATGGATCCTCATGTGGATTACCCCCCAGGCTTCCTGGAGGCTCCCAGGACTTCCACAGCCCCCCAGCACCCTCAGCCAGTTCAGCCCTCTCCTGATGCTGACCTCATCATGCCAAACCCACCTCTCCCCATCAACACACCACACCCATTCCCCTGCCTAACATTTGTGCCCCTTTAATAGTCCTCCAGCTTCAGATGCACCAGAATCTTGTGGGGGGCATATTAAAAACCAGATTGCTGGGCCCTTCCACCTGAGTTTTTCATTCAGTAGATCTGGGGTGGGGCCTGAGAACTGGCCTTTCGCACAAACTTCAGGTGATGCTGATGCTGCTGGTCTGGGGACCACACACCGAGGCCCACTGCTCTTGCAGTCACGGTAACATACACTCTTCAGATGAAGACAAACGATTTCTCCTGATGTGAAAGGCCATGTGGTTCTGGCTCCTACCTTCTTCCTTACGCTGTTTAGCAGCACCTCTCTTAATCCTGTAAGCTCCCACCACAGTGTCCTTCACCTAGTATCTCAAGGGAACCATGATACACCCTCTGGGGACAGGCCCTCTCTATATGCAGTTCTTTCTCATCATTAACTCATTGCACAACCCCTACTCCACCATCTTCAACACACTAATTGTCCTGTTATCTTATGCGTCATTTCCACAGGAAAGTCCTTAGTTTAAGTCAGACTTTCTCCTTTTACGCTCCCACAGAACCCTATTCCTTGCCTGTACAACACTTATTTCAAGTGATAATCATCCATTCATGAGTATGATATGTGGATTAATGTCCTTCTCTTCCTCTAGACTCCAAGCCTCATGAGACTGGGAGATATGTTTGTTTTTTGTGCATTCAATTATCTTAGCACACTACTTGGGGCAGAGTAACTCCATTTACTTTTAATGGAATAAGATTTCATACACTTGCTGAAGTTGACCTCACATTTAGCTCTAACTTACCAGCCACAATGTGAAAAAAAAATCTAACAACACACCATTTATGCAATTCACAGTCTTCATTCACATTACTCTTGAGTTTGCAAAGAAGTCAAATGTTCCAAAGTATCACAGTCATCCCTGATCCTCAAACTAAGGTGGGAATTACATGCAACCCAAACGCCCTGGTCAGCTAAACGTAACAGCATGCACTGATGTTATCCCAACGACAAACCCTGTCATCAGGGTCTCGGCTCCTGCCCTTCACTCAGTTCCAGGGTGGGCCAGGCAAAGACTTCCAGAGCACCCCGTGGTGGTGACAGTTGGACACCATATGATACTCTGCAGGTACACTGCTGATGGCGGATGGTCTGGCTTAATCTAGAGTTGATTTAGAGTCCTCAGAGGAATAGATGGACTCTGTATACTCCAGGCCATATTCCAAGAATATTGTTTCTCTTGCCAAACCTTCAAAAAATATTGGACATCACCAGTGTGTTTAAGACTTTACTCCCTGGCAAGTCAATGGAGGTTGTTTTGATTGGGTTCCACTACAGAGTAGAATCGTCTGTTTTATAAGCCAACCCAGATGAGAAACCTGAGCCTCGGAGAAGCTGCCCTGGCTTCCTGGGATGGTCAGGGTCGCAACTATGATGAGACCTCATGTTTCTCATATTCTGGCCTCCCTGATCTGCAAACTTAAAGTTTACAGGCTCTAAATTTGTTATAACAAACTACAACAGAGGCACAAAAATTTGTGTAGTGGGAAGAATGTGAGCTGAACACGGATCACAATAACCTGGGTTCAAATCCTGCCTATGCCCTTGGCTGGTTTGATTAAATTATGAAAGCCGTTTCTAGACACTGGTTTCTCCAACAGGCAATGTTAAGTATGTTTTTAAAAGATGAAGAATAAATGAAATAATGTATATAAAGTGCCCAGCTTATGAAACACAAAGATGCTATTTTTTGTTGTTTTCCATGATGACATGGGTAACAGCTTAATCAGCTATTATTTTAATAAACCCAAAGCTTGACATACCACCACAACGTGATGTCACAGGAATTTTCATTTGTGAAGCAAAGCAGATTTGAGGCTAAACCTGGTTACCAGTCTTTGTTCTCATTCCCTCTAATGCCTTGAGAACGACCCCATGGATGCTTCTTAGAATACTAAAATAGGAAAAAAAAAAGTGATTCCCCAGGGCCCAGTGGTTGATGAGGCCAAAAAGGATCACGCTGCCTATTGCTCACAGTCAGGTGGCGGCGGAGCAGGTACCTGGGACCCAGCTCGGAGGCTTTTGTTCGCAGCGCAGCCCCGCAACTGAGGGTGCTCCCGAACACCTTGTAATTCAGGTATTAACCCGGTTTGCTCAGCAGCCAGATCCTCTCCCCAGTGGTTTCTGCAAAGGGTTTTAAGTTTGTCAGCTCATTTTTCACTTGCAGCATCTAACTCTGGAAATGGCAAACGGTCTTGGGCTGCCCCCAACTCTGATTAGCACACACAGAACATTTTTGAACAGACTCTTCCATTTTTAATATTGCTTGGAGCACCACAGTTAAGCAACACTCCCTGGGCGTGGGGAGGCATAGTTTTGAGCTAACTCTGCCCCTGAAAGAGCATTCAAGGAGAGGGAATGGCATGTGCAAAGCCGTGGAAGCAACCGAAGGACCTGGAGTAGGTACAAAGCATTCAGAAATTCAGTGTGGCTGGAGCCTTTGCAGTTAGAGGGTGGTGGTGGTGATGGAGAATGAGGTCAGGCAGGGACGCTGGGGACAGATAGTAAAGACTCCTTCTTGTTCTAGGGTTCCTCTGCCTCTCATAAGCCGCAAGAAATCGGACTGTGTAGGATAGACATGGGGGTGTTGGCATAATCAGATTATGTTGATGAAATGTCATTCTCTGTGAGCATAGAGGAAAGATAATGTAGACACAAGGAAACAAAACACCAGTTAGGATGTTTTGACGCAGTTGTTGAAGTAATCTAGATTTTAGAATTTTATATACATGTGTTTTTTTTTTTTTTTCCTTACGCAAACATCTTAACCACCCCTTAACCAGGAACATGGGCGCACACACACAAGTCATTTAAACAGAGAAATCAGTGAGGATAAAAAGCAGTCATTAAATTGAGGAAATGATCCTAAGGAAAAAAAAAAGTCAACCGGATGTGGGAAGAAATGGGGGAAAGATCAGGTTTTTCATTTGCTGACTTAGTATGTCTGGGTGGATAAGAAAATTATCATGAGGGAAGCTTTAAACAAATGCCTTTCCCTCCAGGGTCTTGGTTTTACTGTTTGTAAGATTAGCAGATTGGAAGACAGAGCTTTATTGAGGTAGAGGGAGAAAGTGTGACCTCTGCTGCAACCACGGTCACGCTGAAGGTGGCCTGGTCGGCAAGCAGCAGCTGAATTTTGGAAGAAGTTGGTGATTTGAATCTACAACATGAAGTTCTAACGCAAATGTTTTAAAACCAGGGTTCGTGCTTCCGGGCGTGTTGTATCTTTGAATCCTAGGATGATAATTGTGTTTGATGAAATAATCCGGGATCCCTGGGTGGCGCAGCGGTTTGGCGCCTGCCTTTGGCCCAGGGCGCGATCCTGGAGACCCGGGATCGAATCCCACGTCGGGCTCCCAGTGCATGGAGCCTGCTTCTCCCTCTGCCTCTCTCTCTTTCTCTCTCTGTGTGACTATCATAAATAAATAAAAATTAAAAAAAAAAGAAATAATTCTATAACCTGGGATAGATAAACCTGGCTTCTCGGTGTGCCTGGGCTTTTTAAAGGAAAACTCAACTATTTCTCCAAAATGATGAGCTCTCCGCAGCCTCGTGTCATGGACTATCTGATGATTGGGAGTCAAATAGGCCTATAGTCTACGGGGACTGCAGTTCATAGTCTTAGAAACCTGAGTAATTTAAGTTCCCCAATCCTCAATATTCTCATCCATAAAGTGGGGCTCCTTTACATGGTTGACGTAGTATAGGCAACAGTCTGTTTTCATTTACCCTTGTTGGATATATGGTCACAATAAATCGTATCAGCCGGTACTGAATGAGCTTCGACAGGAAGTAGGGCATGGCTATGTGAGGCTTGCTAAGACGATATCCAATCCAGGAGAAAAAGCACTGCAACATTTCCTTTAACTGAGTTAACTGGTAATGAATATGTGGGGGAGACAGAGTCAGAAGCTCTAAATCACTGGGTAAGAAGCAATGTCTGAATACTTTTCTTTTTCTCACAATGTATTATATAATGAGATTACAACCATTTAATCAGCAGCAAATATATCTGAGCACTGATCACACACTATCAGGCAAATACGGTGCTAGGTTTTGGGAGAAATAGGAAAAGAAGAAATAAGAATGCATAAGCTCTCACCTGCTTCCCAGGGAACAACACACCAGCAAATAAGAGTAAAGAGTTCAATGAGTCTCTCAAGCAATAGTAAGTACATGTGCGGCGACGCACAGAACCCACTTCTTGGCTTTCTTTCTTTTCCTAGGTGACCAATACTTGCCTTTGCAAGAAAGGAGTTCATTCCTCAGTTAGGAAGACACCCGACAATTTTGCCTGAAGAGCTAAATCACAGAGTTAATAGAAGATTGTGCTCTCCAAGAAAAGCTCACTCAGAGTCACAAAAAGACCCTGAACATCTACAAAACATGGGCCTCCACTGAGGGAAGCAGAATGCATTTTCTATTTCTAAACAAACTTTAATATTTTTCATCTGGAGTTATTTCTATACTGTCAGCAGAAAAAAATCTTTGCATGTGGTTGTGTATTTATGAGTGAGTTTTATCTCTAAACAGATTTGTAACTAAAAACAGAAATATCTTTTTATGGGAGACAGCTGGTGGGGAGATTAAAGATACACATGGAGAGAGAGGGGGCTCAAATTAACAAACATTCCTAGACATAGAATGTCTGTGAGTATTAGGAATCTTTTAACTTATGACCTAAAAAAATATCTAATACCCACCAGTTTCCCAGGATAGATTTCAGCTTATTTGGCATTTAGAGGGGGGGAAAAAGATTCTTGGTAAGCCTAGTACAGAGCTATAACTCTTCGAAATCTCAAGGAATCATAGATAACCTATAAATACTATGTGAACATAAAATTCCTAAATATGCAGTTCCATTTATGGGATTCAGAAAAAAAAATTAACCAGTCAAATCAGGCCAATTCTGGGCTTACTTTCTCCCTCTTGGAATACAAAAAAGATGTGCTTCTGAAATTTTGGATTTGATCTCCAAATTTCAAGCATCTGCCACATGTTTGTGCTGGAAGCGTATTGCCATTGCAATAAAACTATCCTTGGGTTTATTTTGCAAAGGACATTGGCAAACATGAATTTTCAAACCTTTTTACTGAAGCTGGGTGAAACCCTTTGCATTTCGTAAACCATTCCCCAAATTGGATTTAGGATATCAATGACCAAAACAGCTCCAGTGATTTTCATCCTAATCTAGGAATGGCTTTTGAAATAAATGGCCAGAACTCAGGCTGGCTTTATCTGAGGCTCTGGTCACTGTCATGAGGACACTGGTGGGAGAGGGTTTGAGAGCAATCACTTTCATGTGGTGAGCTCCATGCCTTAACTCATGTGCTTTAAGCTGATTGAATTTTTGTAATCGTCTGAATAAGACCAAGGCATAGAGTTTTTACTAAACTCCATGATTTTAAAGGTAAAACTGAAGTTGCAGTCATGATGGTTGGCTGATACAGAAATTACGCACAATCCATTTCCCGCACTTCTCCTGGTCTAGCTGGGTGTTTCTCAAAATTCTATTAAAATTGAATTACGTGTTTGATTTGTTTGAAAAGTAAATGTACGCTTCTGTCATATGTGGCAAGCCAGTATTGACTGCTACCAGTAGAAGGTCATATAAAAATAAATACCATAAAAATAAAACAATGTTAGAAACTGTTGCTTCCTGAAGAAGCTCAGCCTGATGCCTACTATTTTGTGGTGGTTACTTAAAGGGAGGATAGCAAAATTTTTGTTTTTTTTTTTAAGTAAGCTCTACGCAGAGCTTAGAGCTTGAATTTAGGACCCTGAGATTGAGACCTGAGCTGAGATCAAGAGTCAGAGGCTTGGCCAGCTGAGCTACCCAGGCACCCTGGGAGGAGAACAGCTTTTAATAGATGCTGAAAACAAATTACCAATGTGGTACCTGGGCGGTTCAGTCAGTTGAGCATCTGACTTTGTCTCAGGCCATGATCTCAAGGTCCTGGGATCAAGCCCCAAGTTGGGCTCTGCACTCAGCAAGGAGTCTGCTTGTCTTTCTCCCCTCCCCCCTCCACTCACTCATGCTCTCTCTCAAATAAATACAAAAGAACGTCCCTAAAACAATGACTAATAAAGCTGTTGAATGGACTGAGTGATTGCTGCAAAAGCTATACTTCTGCCCCTTGTAATATTTACTGCCATGTGGTCACACTCCATGAATAATTATTTTTTGTTTTTTGTTTTTGTTTTTTTTAAGTAGTCTCCATGTCTGGCATGGAACCCAACCCATGACCATAATAAGATCAAGACCTGAGCCTAGACCAAGAGTTGGACACTTAACCAACAGACCCATCCAGGCACCTCAAACAATCATCTTTAAAACCATCAGTGGTTTGTATTCTCTGCTTTGGGAAATCCTTCTCTAGAGGACAGCTGCTATTATTATAATACAGAACTCATATCACTTGATAAGATACAAATCTTCAAGAGCTTAGCAGTCATTAGCACCTGAAAGTGGATAAAATTTAGAATCTTGATTTCTCTCCAGCCCCTCAACCCTGCCTGCTTCATCTTCTTCTGTTCTAGGGCTGCCTTCCTTTGCTCTTATATATCTCCACACTTTTATATATTGTACATTGCTTCTGTGATCTAGAAAACTCTCCTCAAGGCAGTTCTTCCTCCACAAACATGACTTTGTGGGCTTAGACAGCTTCCACTCACCCACCACGACTTTGTGGGCTTAGACAACTTCCACTCACCCACTATGAGTCCAAAAAAACTTTGGAGGACAAGTTGATGATAGATACATGTGCTACACTTTAAGGAGTTTATTAATCAGAAATGATTTCTTTTAAAAAATATTTTATTTATTAATTAGTTTCAGAGAGAGAGAGAGTGGGAGGAGAGGGATAGAAAGAGAATCCTAAGCAGACTCCATGCTGAACGTGGAACCTGATGCAGGGCTTGGTCCCAGGACCCTCAGATCATGACCTGAGCTGAAACCAAGAGTCAGACACCGAACCAACTGAGCCAGCCAGGCACCCCAATCAGAAATATTTTCTTGGGACGCCTGGGTGGCTCAGTGGTTGAGCATCTGCCTTCAGCTCAGGGTGTGATCCCAGGGTCCTAGGATCAAGTCCTGCATCAGGCTTCCCTCAGGGAGCCTGCTTCTCTGTCTGTCTATATCTCTGCCTCTCTCTGGGTCTCTCATTAATAAATAAAAATCTTAAAATAAAGATATATTTTTTAAAGGTATAAAGATAGGAGTGATTATTTTCATATTAATTTTAAAAACCAAAAATGGAAGTAATGGTGATATCCATAAGCCTCAGACTGGCTAAACAACCATACTTCTATCACAATATGTAATATTTTGAAGTGGTTAAATATAATGGAGTTATCTGTATACTTATATGTAAAGATAGCCACCTCGTCTATATAATTGGCTGAGTACCTCCTTGTTTTTTATCTGGATTGATCAATTCACTCACTGAATCCTCAAAAAAATCCCTAAAGAATGGCACTATTACCCCATATAACAGATGAGGAACTTAAGTATAGGAAGGTGAAGTTATTTGCTCAAGGTCATCCTGTTGAGTGAAGAGACATGATTTAACCCTAAGAATTTTAATAGTTTTTTTTTAATTTTATACTGTATTGTAGATCTTTTTAAAAATATATTTATTTATTTATTTATTTATTTATTTATTTATTTATTTATTCATGAAAGACAAACAGAGAAAGGAAGAGACACAGGCAGAGGGAGAAGCAGGCTCCATGCAGGGAGCCCGATGTGGGACTCGATCCTGGAACCCCAAGAGCATGCCTGAGTCAAAGGCAGATGCTCAACCACTGAGCCACCCAGGCATCCCGACTGTATTGTAGATCTTAAAGAACATATGTCAAATTGTTGACTTCATTTCCTTGGAAGGCAGTAGTATATTCATAAGGGACATCTTGGCATCTGCAACAGAGCACATGGTATTTGTTCTTGTTGCCATTAAACCCTACTTAGAAGGTAGGGACACGAAAGGGGACATTTCTATTGATGTTGTGGGTCCAATACCAGGCTCATAGTGTTACTTTGTGAGCCCCAATGTCGGAACTTTGAAAGGACTCACTGCCTTAGAACTGGATTTTCACAGCCATATCCTTACAGATCTCACTTGGGCTCACTAGCTCCCAGTCACGATTCCCCATCACTTCCTGCTTCTTTGACCTCTCACCTTGGTAGTTCTTGTACCTAGCTGTTCGGTTTTAACCTCTTCTAAGATTTGAGGTTTTTTCTTAAGGTTTCCTGAATATCAAAGCTCAACTTGTCCCCACTCTTGGTGGTGGGGAGATTTCTATTTCTAGAATAATGCTGAGCCTGCACTATTGTCCCCAATTCAGAATGAGTATCATGAAAGTGATTACAGCCTGTGGTTTTAATCTTTGGATCCCATCTGTCTTTTCAAGGTGAAGCACAGAGACATATTCTAGGGAGCAGGTGATGAAATCACTGAGACAGGGGCTGACTTATTTTTCAGTATATTATAATAACTATTGGCAAATTTATTTGCATAATCTCCCTTTGAAAATGAAAGCTCTGGGGATCCCTGGGTGGCGCAACGGTTTAGCGCCTGCCTTTGGCCCAGGGCGCGATCCTGGGGACCCGGGATCGAATCCCACGTCGGGCTCCCGGTGCATGGAGCCTGCTTCTCCCTCTGCCTGTGTCTCTGCCTCTCTCTCTCTCTCTGTGTGACTATCATAAATAAATAAAAATTTTGAAAAAATTAAAAAAAAGAAAAAAGAAAAAAAAAGAAAATGAAAGCTCTGGGCAGTATGACAAGCATCACAAAGTACCACGTTCTTACTGACAATAACCTAATTATTATTATCATGGTTATTATTCCACAGAGGTTTATTTGCAAACTTTAAGTGGCAGGTATTTTTTACGTGGTTTCCGGCCGCATATCAGGTATCCCTTTCTCCGTCTTGGTTAATAATACCTATAAACATCAATTGGAAAGGAGTCTGCTGTCTGTGAGCCTTCCCATCATACAGAGGGCTGAACGTTGGGAGACTGTACTTAGGGCAGCAATATCAGTATCCCTGCTGGGTCAGATATGGGGCAAACACTATTATGTTCTTCACATTCAGAATCTCTCATATTCTCAAAAATGCATCAAAGTAAACATAAGGATCCCCATTTCAGAGATTGGGGTAGTGAAGATTTGGGAGGTCATAGGATTTGACCAAGGTTATCAGCAAGTGGTATGACCTGATTTCAGACACACACCTTCCGGCCCAATAACCCCAACATATTGTCTGATTCCAATCTCCACAGTCAAACCACAAACCTGATTTGGTATCCTCCCATCTTCGAAAGGAGTTCCTTTGAGAAATCTGAACGCTAAGGAAATCCCTCTTACTTCCTGGGTTGAGGTCATGAAAGGGTGGGGACATAGGGTAGGAGTTTGCTTTTGTCCCTCCTAACCACAGCTATGCATTTCGGGAGCTCCCCAACATCGGCACTGTGCTGTATCAGCACACAGCTGCGGGATGTCTTCCAGAAAAGACGTTTATTTTCACTGACCCTTCCTCTCCCACGCTTTAGTTTTATTTTATTTTTTATGGGTTTAAGTGTGAACAATCACCATCCACATGAAATATTCCAGCTGCTTCTGGAGCTCTTTGGAGACCAAAATCCGAAAGCCACAGTCTGCCCTGCCCTGTTGCCCTTACCATTCCATTTCTGAGGGAAGAGTCTTCTGGCCAAGAGCAAGCCTGGGAGGGAGCAAAGGGCAGGGAAAACCCAATCCAAAGATGCCTCCAGACTCTTGGCAGCTGAGCGGGGCTGGCTGTTAGGATGATCAGAAGCCATGGAAAGTCCTTCCCACTCTGCTCCCCCTTTAGTTCCCTATAGATCTCTTGTGAGTTTCAAAGCTTGCTTCTAAGTGATTCTCATTTGGTCCAAAGCAAAAGGCCCCAAGATTTCTGTCAGGAGCTGCAACTTTCCACCTGATGCAAAGGAAACGAGATGTACTGGATACATCCCAAGTGTGTGGTATTGCCTTATGCACTTTTATAAAACTTTTTTAAAATTGAGATGAAATTCACATAACATGGAATTCACCATTTCAAACGTTTAAATGCAGTGTTTTCCAGAACACTCACAATGTTTGTTTTGCACTATCTGATTTCCAGAATATTTCCTTCCCCTCATGTCACTGAATCCCATCAGCAACACCATGAAGCAGGTTTCTCATTTACGTTTGTCAGATGAGGAAATGGGAGTCTCAGATACCTGATGTGACAAGGGTTACAAAGGTGTGAAGTGGTAAAACTGCGATTTGCATTCCAGAGTGCCTCACTCCAAAACTGAGCTCACGGAGTCCGTTCACCAGAGGCTGCTCACAGTAAGGTTACTTCATACATGGAGAAGTTTAAGTGCTGTTAAAACCTATGATTTGCTCCTCCTAAGAAATCCAGAAAATCAGAGGAGAAAGAGTTGGTGACACCAAGCTTAAAAATCTATCAGGTAAAAATTAGATGCCGGAAGATTGCAATCTATAGCTTAGGATAGGGGTTGGAGGATTATGACTTTGATGTGGGCAGTGGGTACAAATGAAAAAGCAAACCAAAAAAGCCAATAAGAATTCCCACCAGAAAGTCTACACTGACAGTGGGTCATTATCTTACTGTCTCCATTTCAGCCATGTCTGCAGAACTCTTCTGTATGTATTACCTGATGGATGAATATATTCTAGACTCTTAACCAGGGATCAGCGGGTTAGCCAAGAAGCTAAGCAGCTTGTGTAGGGCGAGGCCAGGTGGATATAGATGGGCACCACTAGTTGGGAAGAATGGTTTCAAGTGTGAGGAGAGGTCATGCCAGGTTCGTCATCACTCGGCATTAGGGGGGCATGAACTCAGACAGGAAAGACAGGCAGCAGGTGAGACCCAAGGATGGAGATCTGATGTCTTGCATCACAAAGGGAGAGGAACCCTGAACAGCCCCTGAGGCCAGATCCAAACTTTTAATCCTCGAGCAGCCTGTGTCCCAGATGCTTCCCCCTCTGTCTCTGTAACATTTTGTCTCTCCGAGGTGCTGCCCCTTCATTGCGGAGCTTGATCCACATGGGTTTCCAGAGTAATTCTCATCCCCTCTTCTCACTGGATTGCAGGTGAGAATTGGATGCGGTCTTTCAGAAGGAATTTCATCTCCCTTTAGATCTAGAGGACTGGTTTCAAGATCAGAGGTATGTCTTTCTCCCCTTTGCTGGTCAGGAAATCCCCTGGGGTTCTTGGTCTCCCAGTTTATGTTGGTTTGGGGCCTGAGGTTTGCTTCTGAACCCTCAGCCCCAACTCTATTTCCTCAATGGTTCCACCTTTAACTACACACATACTTTTTAAATCCTTTACTCTAAAACCACTGAATTTCCCAATTCAAAAGAAAATATTTAAAAACATTCTCTTGAAGAATGAGCATAGTGAAGATGTCAATTCTCCCAAAATGTATCTATAGACTTAATGAAGTTCTTATCAAAATCCCAGCAGATTTGTTTGTTTGTTTGGGTTTTCTGTTTATTTATTTGTTTGTAGATAGAGACAGAGAAACTTATTCTAAAATTTATATGGAAAGGTAAAGGACTTAAAACAGGCAAAACAATTATGATAAAGAATAAAGGAGCCACCCCCATCTGATGTTAAGGGTAATTATATGGCCACAGTAATCCAGACAGTGTGGTAGGGGCAGAGGGAAAGACAGAGCAATGGAACAGAATAGAGAACCCAAATATAGATAGACCCCTATACATATATCCACCTGATTTTTGACACATGCAAAAAAGAATAGCCTTTTCAAAAAATGGTATTGGAGCAATCGGATATCCAAAGGCAAAAACAAACAAACACCTTGACCTAAAACTTACAATTTGTATAAAAATTAACTAAAAACAAATCACAAATTTAAGTGAAAAATGTAAAATAATGAAACTTTTAGAAAAAAATAGAATAAAATCATCGGATCTATGACAAGATTTAAAAAAATGTTTAGACTTGACACTAAAAGCATAAATCCTAAAAAGAAAATATGATAAATTAGACCTCATCAAGATTTTTTAAATTTGCCCTACAAAGACCATAAAAATATGAAGAGACAAGCCGCTAGCAGAAAATTTTGCAAACCACAAATCTGGCAAAGGATTAATTTTTAGAATGTAAAGAGAATTCTTGAAACCCAAGAGGAAAAAAAAAAAACTAACAAAAACAATTCAATTAGAAAATGCACAAAGGATATGAAAATATTGCACCAAAGAGGCTATGCTGATGGTGAATAAGTACATGAACAGATGCCCAACGTCATTAGTTATTTGGTAAATGCAAACTAAAACCACAATGAGGTATTATTACATGCCCATCAGAATGACTAAAATTTCCTATAAAATTAAACATGCGATTAAATATCATATAACCCAGCAATTACACTCTGACATTTATCCTAGAGAAATGAAAACTTATGTTCACACAAAACTCCGTACATGAATATTCAGAGAAGCTTTTTCATAATAGGCAAAACCTATAAACGACCCAAATGTTCTTCAACAGGTAGATGGTTAAGCACACTGTGGTATATCTATCCCCTAAATACCATGCAGCAATGCAAAAGGAACAAACTATTGACACGCATCACAACTGAGATGGAGATGAGTGATAAAAGCCAATCTCAAAATGGTATATATAAAGTAATTCCATTTATATAAAATTCTTAAAATAACAAAATCATAGAGACAGAGAACAGATTAGTAGTTGCCAGGCTTTAGGACTAAGTGGGGGATGGACAGGTATAACTATAAAGGGTTAAGAAAAAAGCCTTATGATGATGGAAAAATCCTGTATCTTGACTTGATTGTGGTGGTGGTGGTTATGCAAACTTACCCACATGACAAAATTGTGTACAACTATGTACACACACAAAGCAATGTATATGTACATAGGAAAACCTGAATAAATCTTGTGAATTAGGTCAATGACCATTTCCTTATATTGACCATTGTACATAGTTATACAAGATGCCACTATTGGGGGAAATTAGGCAAAGGATATATGGGACCTTCCCATACACTGTGTTATAAATTCTTGTGAGTCCATGATTATTTCAAAACAAAAAGTAAAAAATAAGAATTCCCTTGAGCACAGTATCCCTGCAAATGTTCCCCATTTTTTTCTTCCCATGGAAAAAAAAAAAAAAGCCTGTATTTGCCTCCTGCTTCTTTTTCTCCTTAATTCTATCACTTACCACCTCATTTCCCTCCTACCAATTCATTCTAATTATTTTCCTTGAGATCTCTGGCCACGAGTTGGTCTGTTCTCCATCATCCGGAGGGATTTGATCATGCAATGGGTAGTCACCAAATTCTGTCCTGAAGAACACTAATTTGATTAAAGATACTTGAGTAGGAAAATGGGTAACTGAGTCCGTTATTTTAATATGTTTCTAAAATGTTGGGTGAAACAACTTGCTTTACTGCTAAATCTGTGAGAGCCTTTAATAAGGTGATTTGCTTCATGAGTCTCTAAGAATGTCAGAGCTCAAAGCAATCCCCTAAGTGTCTTTCCACATAAGTTTTCTTTCAAGGAGTTAATTCATGGGGCTGGTGTTTCATATGAGAGCACTTTTAGGAATTTTGCTATGCAGTACATATCCCCACACCCCTATATACCACAATGCACTTGCACATCATTCCTTTTATGCCTTCTTTCTATGACCTCTGTGCTTCTTCATGATTCATGTTATCTGTTCCACTTAATTCTCTCTAAAGGCTCATTATATTTCTTCCTTGCAACCTCCCATTCTGTTTCCCAAACTATAATCTTTATTGTTCCATTAAATCCAGGATTCAGGATGCACATCTTTTTATTTTCCTTGCTCCATCTTGGTGTCAGTTTTCACAGTTTCATTTATCTCCATGGGTCAGCTTTTAAATTTGTTTCATTAGTGATATGCTGCTTCTCTGATTCCAGCTCATGTATTTAACCAACAAGCAGACACCTCCATTTTGGTGCTGTGAAAAAATATCTCCACACCAACTTGTTCAGAGATGAACTGCAAATTCCCAACCATGGTTGTAGTAGACTGAATGTTCGGGTCTCCCTAAAATTCCTATGCTGAAGCTCTCCCCCCCACCCCCCGCCTCCCCGTGTGACGGTAGTTGGAGGTAGCACCTTTGGGAAGTAATTAGGTTTAATGAGGTCATGAGGGTAGGACCCGCATGATAAGATCAGTGTCCTTATAAAAAGGGGAAGACAAAAAAAAAAAAAAAAAAAAAAAAAGGGGAAGACAGACTAGAACTCTCACTCTCTCTGCCATGTGAGGACATAGCAAAAAACCAGGCATCTTTGTTCCAGAAGAGGAATCTTGCCAGGAATGGAATCAACTGGTACCTTGATTGTGGACTTCCCAGCCTCCGGAACTGTGAAAAATGAATGTCTATTGTTTAAGACTGCCATGGTATTTTGCTACAGTGGCCTGGACTAAGATTCTGGTCTTCTTCTTAGTTTCTTCATTCTAGGAAAAGCCACCTCCAACAAGCCGTTCATCTAAGTGAGGTACCTGGAGGTGGTTCTAGACCCCAAATGCCGCCCCCCTCTCCAAATCATAGTATTAGAAATAGCATTTACAGAATATCAGTACTTTCCATATGAATCCGGTCATATATACCTATCCCCTTAGGGAAAATGTGATTTAGATGTTAAGTCCGTACTAAAACAAAAATAATAGACCTATGTCATAATCCCCTGCATATCAAACATCAACACACAGCGTCTTTTCACATCATCATTTCATCTCCCTTACACTCACTCTTGCCATCACCTTTAATATTATTCCCCTGCTTCTGTTTCTTCAGCAGTTCCCTGTGGCTTCTTTCCTAAACACCTGCAATAGTCCACTTAGCTGGGTTTTCACCTCCAATCTTTCCCTTCTCTATTTAATATTTCACACTACCACCAGGTTTTCATGATCTTCAGAAACATTTATTGGCTCCCATTGGATACTGAATTAAGTTTATAGTTTTCAACCTGAA
Organism: Canis lupus baileyi; assembly: GCF_048164855.1. Taxonomy (NCBI): domain Eukaryota; kingdom Metazoa; phylum Chordata; class Mammalia; order Carnivora; family Canidae; genus Canis; species Canis lupus. The sequence continues at coordinate 5,035,242 of NC_132840.1, read as the reverse complement.
ATTTTAAATTTTAAAATGATTTACAATATGTTTCACCTTCTCTCTCCCATCTGTATATGTACAATTTCTTTCTTTCTTTCTTTCTTTCTTTCTTTCTTTCTTTCTTTCTTTCTTTCTTTCTTTCTTTCTTTCTTTCTTTCTTTCTTTCTTTCTTTCTTTCTTTCTTTCTTTCTTTCTTTCTTTCTTTCTTTCTTTCTTTCTTTCTTTCTTTCTTTCTTTCTTCTTTCTCTTTCTTTCTTTCTTTCTTTCTTTCTTTCTTTCTTTCTTTCTTCTTTCTTTCTTTCTTTTTCTTCTTTCTTTCTTTCTTCCAAACCCTCCCCTTTCTAACTACTTATTTATATCTATGCTTTTGGTTTACAAATCTATTTACTGGTGCCAGGATCTCTAGATTGGAAGCTTTGGATCCTACTCCTAGTCTTTATCTTGCTTAATCTTTTAACAAATTGCACAAAATAACCTAAAGAGCTGTTAATAACATATGTGGAGAGGAAAACAGATGGCAAAGAGTGTGGTAGCAATGAGAGATTGATGTGAATTCAAGTCATTGCCCACATTCATATCTAGAAGGAGCTGTAAAAGCAAGTAGAAGGATGGATGCGTTGATACAAGCATACAGGGATAGGTAGCAGATCACAGTGTGTGTTACGGAATAAGCCTTAAATATGTGTGGGGAAAAAAGCTTACTTAACTTCCTTACATCACCCAGCCTGATATACCAAGCAGGGAGGACTGCCTTTGCTAATCTCTGACTGAAGAAGGCATGAAGGCCCTAGTGCTACCCAATCCCTAATTCTCAGACTCCCCCCTCCCCAATTTCTGCCATTCTAGGAGTAAGAATCGCCTACTTTCTCGACATGAAACAAAAAGATACATCGAAACAGGATGAAAACCAATGACAGGATATATTGTCCTGCCTCATCAGTAGATTTCCTACAGACCTCAATTTCCTTATCAGTAAACTGAAGACACTTGATAAAATAATGTGGAAGGCTCACCCTAACCTTGATATGTTGATCATCTGGGATTCTGGCTATGACTCAGCTATTAGTAAAGCTTTTTGCTAATGTGGCTTCCACTAGAGTGACCTCAAAGTATCATGAGTCACTTCCTGCAGGGGCAGGATGGGACTGGGGGGTCTCAGTAGATCACTTACATCTATCTGTTTCATTTCTATTGAAGATTTTGGTCCTCTAAAATGGAGACTAATGTTCCGGAACTTTATTATGGACCACTTTTGGGATCATCACCAGTGGAAAGATAGGAAAGGAAGGAAGCATAATTGAATAGATGGAGAAGTCAAGAGGACTGTAGTCTCAACAAAGAATTTCAATGACTTCGTGAGGAGCTCTGAAACTTGAAAGTTGGAGTGGAGAGATAGGCCTTTAAAACACTGTCAACCAGACACTGGTTATAGGTTGCTCCAGTTGAGCAAGGCAGTACTCTTCAGCCAAGACACTTTCCAAAGAGGATTGGCCGCTGAGAACTATCTGCCAGTGGCACTTTCGGTAGCTGGCTCTTTACTCTTTTAGGATAGAAGACTGGTTGGCCCACTTAAATAATGGATTCAGTTCCCAGGTAAAACATGGTGTCTGGAAATCAGTAGTGCCTGGCAAAGATGTAGGTAGTTTGTGCTGGCAGGAGGGTCTTAGAGAGTGGTTGGAACCCTTGTGTCTTTCTCACTGTGGAGAGAACGATCTGGCACTAGTTGTCAGCCATTTACAAATCCTTCGATATGCTGATTGTCATTGCCATTGGTAGAACCATTTACTGGCTGGCCTGTAACCTTTTTTCCAATCTTTTATTGCCTGGCTAATTTTAATTTCCAATTCTTAATTCAGATTTTGGCCAGCAAATGTAATTTTCACTCATTTCTGATTTAGGTATCCATTACTCTTTTGGTTGGATTGATTAAAATAGGTTGAATCACATGAAGGTGACTTTATGGGTAAGCAATTTGATGGGATAAATGGGGACAATGGATGGATTTATGGATGAGTAGATGGATACACAGGTATCCATCTTTTAAGATGCTTTTTAAGAGCTTTTAAGAGCTTGCTTTATGTCACTTTAGTTTTATGAAAGAGCTACCTTTTAAGAGCTTGCTTTATGTCACTTTAGTTTTATGAAAGAGCTACATTCATACCTATTTTTGCTAACAGAAAGAATAAAGAAAACTCATAACAGTGTTCAGCATTTGTTTTGCAGCAACCCATTATAGAGGCAGCACACCTCGAGCAGTGAGAGTGGCACTGCCAAACTCCTTCCCCAGAAACCACACTCAGCATCTCAGCATCCAGTCACTAGAGCTTTGAACTGTATCTGTGAACATCTGTGCTTTATTCTGAATTATTTTGTACAACCATTATCAAGCTGTATCCTAAGGTATCAGAAAAACCTAAAATAGGTGTTTTTTTTGTTTTTTTTTTTTTTTTGTCTGGGAATGCTAAAACTTTTTCCATATGAATTAGTGGTAATTACTCTCTGGCTTTATGTGATTTTGGCTTATAAAAGATGTTGTAGGAAATCTCTACTTCCAGATAGTGTGGGATACTTTCAATTGATGAAAAACAGGACTCTGGCCAGTTATCTTGAATTCCTCTCTCTGTTCCTTCTTTTGCAATATCAAGGAGAAAGAATGAGGTTAAGACCGGAACTTTGGTTGGAAAGAAGAGAAGAAGGTAAAATAAGGTACACCAGTGTCAAAGGGGATCAATCCTACTGATTTAAGTGCACCAAGCTCAGGTACATCTGTTTCTTGACATATGCTGTTCTCTCCACCTCTGATTGCCTAGCCTCTGCTCTGGTTCCATTCAAATCCCATCCATCCTTTCTGATCCGAAAGAATCCCCCCATACTATTCTTTCAACATTCTATCTTATTCTCTGAACCAATTTAATATTCTCTGCCTTACATAGCAGACCTCAAGATAAGAAAAATTTGTTGATCACATAGTTTGGGTGGACAGTGTGTTATGACTCCAAGACTAAAGAAAAATGGCCCAAACAGTCCTTCTAAGAAATTTGTTTTCCTTGGGGTGCGTGAGTGGCTCAGTAGGTTAAACATCTGACTCTTGGTTTCAGCTTCGATCGTGATCTCAAGGTCCTAGGACGAAGCCCAACACTGAGCCCTACATCAGGCTCTGCATTCAGCAGGGAGTCTGCTTGAGGATTCTCCCCCTCTGCCCCTCCCTCTACTCTCTCTCTAAAATAAGTACATAAATCTTTTTTTAAAAAAAGAAGTTTGTTTTCCTTTTTTACATATTAAATAGCAGTAAAGTATGATATTCATTACCATAGGAGATGCAAGATGTGTTGACAGCAGGTATATGGTAAATGCTCACTAAATTTTTAAAAAATAAATGAATAAACATGTATGCATTTTAACAAACTATTCAGGTTGGATGGATAAAGTTATCCAGGAAGGAAGGATGCAGGAAGACCAGGTTGCCTGAAATGAGATCTTGAACTAGGATAATGGCAGAGAAGTCAAAGGACTAACTGGATAGTGAAGAAAATAGTGCCCTACTTAGGGCCACACACAGCAGCCATATCAGGAATCTGTCATCAGAGCATGTTGGGTCAATGAATGAATGATGACAAGGTTTGTACCTTGTCACATCCAAGGTAATAAATCCGCAAATCTAAACTGAGTTTATTTCCTTTTTCTTGCTATTTTAAATTTTCATCTTGAATCTTCGCATTTCTCTTTTTCCCTCAGTTTATAGCAAATGCATGTATAGTTAAATTTAAGTAACAGAGCACTTTATACAGTGATCTTTTCACATTTAGGTAATCACTCAGTTGTTTTCCCCAAACATGTTTATATTAAGACATTTTGGAAGCATATTTGTAGTAAGCCATATACCAAACACACATGAAAGGCGAATGTCAGCAGATTACCAATGAAATAAACCAGGTTGAAATCTGAGTTGTCAAATTGTCATTTTTGGTTCAGGAATGAGCAACTGAGGAAGTGCAGGCCTTCTCCTAAGCTCAGCGATATAGCATTAAGCACCTCATTTCTTGCCAATTTGTTTCATATGACTAGTTTTGAATTTTGGATTTTGAAACAGTTATGTCTCTTACCCTTCCCCCACTACACATGCACACTCTCTCTGGGCTCAAGTTATAAAAGACAACTCATTTTGCCCAAAAAACACTGTATTTTTTTTTAATTTGCTGTGCTTTTGTTCATAGGCTTCTTCAGTAACAAATGCTTTCTGTAACACTTCTTTTCCTATTGCTTAACTCCAGATTTCCACTATGAGACTTCGCTACTGTCTTCTCTGTCTAGCATACATCATATTAATATGTGTTATTATTAATGCTTGGCACAAAGGATATATCTGACAAACACCTATTGAATTGAATAAATGCAGAGACCAGAAGAGAAAATAAAAGACCAGGAAAGAAATGCATTTGTAAAATTTCAATGAATGTACACTTCAGATTTTTGCATTTCATTGTATATAAATCTTTACATGAAAAATAACTTAAACATTAAACTCTAGTTAGTAATGTGCATACTGAAGTACTTAGGGGAAGTGTATAGGCGTCTACCATCTACTTGAAAATGTGTAAAAAAATAGATGGATTGACGACGGACAGACATGTGATTTACAAAACAAGTAAAATGTTCATGGTAGAAACTAGGTTGTGGGTATGTGGGTGGTGACTATAAAATTCTTCCAACTTTGCTATATATTTAAAAGTATTTATAATAAAATGTTGATAAAAAGCAAGGTGAAAAGGAAAGATTAGCTAAGGAATGCACAAATATAAACTAAGTAATCAGTATGATCCCTGCTGACTGGCAATCAGCACTAACTCAATTTTTTTTCATTAACTTATTTTTAAGCACTCACTATGGTTCACGTAACAATGTTGTGCCACAAGATAGGAAGAAAATAATCTTTGCAAAGTATTTTCATGGAAGAAAGAAACCATAAAAGGTCACCCAGGTGGTCTCTGCCTTCATGTACACTTTCCCCAAAGTTTATGCATCAATCTGAGATGATAACACGACTCATAAGTTGAGAAACTGATGATGGCTTATATGTGTTTTTGAGATATGGGTAGGGACATTTTATGGAAATGACCCACCCAAGATTTGTAGTAGGATCACGGGGAGTTCTGGCCTAAAGCTATTAGATCATTCATATATAATATTTTTTTTTGTCTGGATTTCAAGGAGATAAATTAAAGATAATTTGAGGGGTGAGAATGAAGTTCTGGAAATCACATATATTTTTCTTCTGACTTTAGAGTTTAGAACAGACAAATAAAGGGCTGTGGCTAAGTTAGATCTAAGGAAATAGAGAAAACATTGCAATATTGGGGATCCAGATTTAAAGCCAAAGACAGCTAGTACCTTGAGAAGAGCACCTAATTCACTGACTCAGACCTTAAGTATGCTGCAAACTCTCCTTTAATTGCCTCTTCTGGGGGCACCTGGGTAGTTCAGCAGTTGGGCATCCGCCTTCAGCTCAGGGCATGATCCTGGGGTCCTAGGGTCAAGTCCTGTATAAGGGTCCCTGAGAGGAGCCTGCTTCTCCCTCTGTCCATGTCTCTCATGAATAAATAAGGAAAATCTTTAAAAAAAAAAAAAGAATTGCCTTTTCTGTGAAATGGAGTTATAGGTACTATCTCCTTTTGTCGTTATCGACTTCCTGCTGAACATGGTGGGCTAAACATGTTGGTTTGCTTCTGATTTCTTTTTTTTTTAAGTGATTTTTTAAAATTTTATTTATTTATTCATGAGAGACACACAGAGAGAGAGGCAGAGACAGGCAGAGGGAGAAGCAGGCTCCGTGCAAGGAGCCCGATGCGGGACTTGATCCCGGGTCTCCAGGATCATGCCCTGGGCTGAAGGCAAGTGCTAAACCCACTTGGGCTGCCCTTGCTTCTGATTCCTAATAGTTCACTAAAATCAGTAAAACTAAAAAAGGCTCAAACCTAAAAGGCCAAGGAGAACAAAAGAGGAAATCAAAAAAGAAAAAAGAAATGGAAACAGGTTTGGAAGGCAGAAAGCACATGGAAAAACTTACTAGAATGCAAAAAGCTGGGGGAGTGAAGGGGAAGCAAGCCATTCTGTGTCTGAAAATGTGAGCAGGCTCCAAAAGCAGACGCTACAGTTGTCTCAGAAGATGGGACAAGTTGCAAGACAGAACTTAAATGTCTTGATGAGGTTGCTCACATCCTCAGGTGACCTTTTGCACTCTGGGACCAGGTAGTTTCCATTCCCCAACTCCAATGGAAGAGTGTGAGGTTAATACTTAGAGAAAGTGAACCAGAAATGCCAGCCTCAGTCCATGAGACCAGATGAGGATTTAAATGAGACAACATACCCCAAAAAGAGAGAGATTAAGTGAATGTCTAGAGACTGAAGGGTGGGACTCCACCTCAAACCCCCTTTCCTTCTTTGGCTTCTGAGTAATTTTAGGATTGTAGGAAATGTGAGGCTTCTTTTCTGGGGAGACCGGCCAGCTCAACATAAAGGGAAAATAACATTAATAAATGGAGGGATGGATGGATGGGTGGATGGAGGGATGGATGGATGGCGGAAGGAGAGAGGAAGGGGTGAATGGAAGGGGGAGTGGGGACACAAAGAAAAATGTATAGATATTGTTTAGAAATGTAGAGAGAAAGAGAGGGAGATGGAATGTTTGACAAGGGCACCTGGATATAAAAGAACAGGATCTTATCTTCACCACAGGAAGTCAATCTAAAGATGAAAAAGAAACAAGAGCATATTATTCAGAAGTATAAAGGTGAATACTTTGTGAAAATAACCAAGGGATTTCAGAGCAGTTGTTTCCCAGTAAAAGATAAAAGTTTGGGGAGAGTTTGGGTAAAAAATTGCTAATTTTTGTTATTTATGTTATAAAACTATGTGATTTTGTAGAAACCATGCAGATATTTTACCTTTATAACAATCTATTTAGCGTAGCATTAAGACTGATCAATAACAGACTATGGCACATGGGGGCAGTGGGGTCCTGGTGGTTAAGATGCAAGCTCTGAGCTGTTGTCTGCATTCTTAGTCTGACTCCATTCCTTAGAAGATGTGTGGTTTTGGGAAACTTCTGTACATTCTCATTGACTTAATTCTCCCATCTGTGAAATGAAGGCATTTTTTTAATAAAGATTTTATTTATTTATTCACAAGAGACACACAGAGAGAGAGGCAGAGACACAGGCAGAGGGAAAAGCAGGCTCCATGCAGGGAGCCCGACGTGGGACTCGATCCTGGGTCTCCAGGATCACCCCCTGGGCCAAAGGAGGCGCTAAACCACTAAGCCCCCCCGGGCTGCCCATGAAGACATTTTAATAATAATATGCAAGATGTATTTTATAGCTTTGTTGTGGGGATTAAAGAAACTGATTTTGGTGGATTGGGATAGTTTCCCACAAATAGGAAGTATAGTGTCATTATTATGTACAGCCATTTAAGAAGGATGTTTACATGTAAAATGGTCTAGTAATTAATAAAAGGATACTAAGGCCTATACTGATAAGTTTGTTACATTTTTTTTAATGGGATAATCCTGGAAATACAGCAACACACAATGATTTTTTCTTCGCCAGGAAGTTTTCTGGACTTTCAAAATTTTCTACAGTGAAAATATCTCACTCCTATAATCAGAAATAAAACCATTATTTTATTTTATTTTATTTTATTTTATTTTATTTTATTTTATTTTATTTTATTTATTTTATTTTATTATTTTATTTTATTTATTTTATTTTTTTTAATTTATTTTATTTATTTTTAAAACCATGATTTTAAAATGCAAATGAGCTTTGGAAGATAAATCTGGCTGTCGTAGGGAGAAATGATGTGAAGATTAAATGAGAAATGGTAACATCTGGCACATCCAGACAAGATATTGGCTTTGTCCAAAGGTAATGTTCTGAAAACAAGGTGACTTAACTGGTTTTGTCCAATCTGAGCTGTAGCTGTGGTCTGGGATCCTGGCAACACATGCAACCATCTTCACCAGTATCTGAAGAAATTCCTTTATTCATATGCATGCAACAGTGATAAAATATTTAGTCAAAAATCACTTAGGGGCACCTGGGGGGCACCATCAGTTGAAACATTGGACTCTTGGTTTTAGCTCAGGTCATGATCTCAGGGTCATGGGATCAAGCAAGCCCCATGACAGCCTCTGCAATCAGCTCAGAGTTTGTCCCTCTCTTTCCCTCTCTGCCCCTCCTCCTGCTCACATGCTCATGCACACTCTCTCTCATAAATAAATAAATATAAACCTTTAGTCTTAAGTACTGCTATATACCAGTGTTTAACAGGTAGAAGACTATTTATTTATTATTAATTTTTTAAGATTTTATTGATTCATGAGAGACACAGAGAGAGAGAGGCAGGGACACAGGCAGAGGAAGAAGCAGGATCCATGCAGGGAGCCCGACTTGGGACTCGATCCCAGGTCTCCAGGATCACGCCCTGAGCCAAAGGCAGACGCTCAACCACTGAACCACCCAGGCGTCACGGTGAAAACAATTTACAAGTATTTATTGATTGGACAGTTAAAGACTATTGAGATAAGAACTACATACAGCTTACTATATCACTATCTATAGTGCAATTATGTAAAATACCCATAAGAGTTGCTGATTGTATTCCTGATATAAACTTTTAATTCCCTATTCATTAGGGAACTACTCGACCCTGTTAACAACACTGTTATGGGGCAATTGTATGAAGTTGAAATTTCTTCTGGCCTTCTTTTTTTAAAACAAGTTTCAGGTGTACAGCTTTATAGTTTGACATCTGTATGCACTACACGGTGATCACCACCAACTCTACTCACTATCTACCACTATAGTTTACCCCCTTCAACCATTATGCCTACCCTCTAACCCCCTTCTCCGCTGGTAACCAGCAGTCTGTATCTATATGTTTGATTTTATTGTTTGTTCTAGTTTTTCTTAGATTCCACAGGTGAGTGAAATTATGTTATTTGTCCTTCTCCATCTGACTTACTTGGCTTAGCCTAATACTCTAAGGTCCACCCATGTTATCACAAATGACAAGATTTCATTCTCTTTCATGGCTGAGTAATATTCCATTGCATAAATACACTACATCTTCTTTATCCATTCATATATTGATAGATACCCAGGTCGTTTCCGTATCTTGGCCACTGTAAATAATGCTGCAATGAACATATGGGTACATATATCTCTTCAAATTGCTGCTTTTGTATTCTTTGGATAAATACTCAGACATGGAATAGCTGGGTTATACAGTTTTAGTCTTAACTTTTTGAGGAATCTCCATACAATTTTCCATTTTGGATGCACCAATTTATAATCCCACCAGTAGTATGAGGTCCTCTTTTCTCCACATCTTTACCAGTGCATGTTATTTCTCATTATTTTGATAATAGTCATTCTAACAGGTGTTAGGGGATATTTCATTGTGGTTTCGATTTGTCCTTCTCTAATAATCAGTGACACTAAGCATCTTTTCATTTTTCTGTTGGCCATCTGTGTGTCTTCTATGGAAAACTGTCTATTCAGATCCTCTGTCCATTTTTAAATTGTGTTGCTTTTTATCATTGAATTGTATGTGTTCTTTATATATTTTGAATATTAACCTTATTGGATATATGGTTTGCATATATTTTCTCCCTCTCGATAGGTTGTCTTTTTATTTTGATGATGGTTTCCTCTGCTGCACAGAAGCTTTTTAGTTCGATGTAGTCCTATTTATTTTTTATTTTGTTTCCCTTGCCTTTGGAGTCAGATCCACAAAGACATCACTAAGACCAATGTCAAGGAGCTTACCACTTATATTTTCTTCTAGGAATTTTATGGTTTCAGGTCTTACATTGAAGTCTTTAATTCATTTTGCGGTAATTTTTGTATGTGGTATAAGGTGGTGGTCTAGTTTCATTCTTTTGCATGTGACTGTCCAGTTTTCCCAACATTTATTGAAGAGACTGTCCTTTTTCCATTGTATATTCTTGGCTCCTCTGTCATGGACTATTTGTACATATATGTGTGAGTTTATTTCCAGGCTCTCAAGTCTTCCGTTGACGTGTGCATCTGTTTTTTGTTTTTTGTTTTTTTTACCAATACCACACTATTTGGATTACTATAGTTTGAAACCAGATAGCATGGTACGTCCAGCTTTTTATTTCTCAAGTTTGCCTTGGCTATTTAGGATCCTTTGTGATTTCATACAAATTTTGGAATTATTTGTTCTAGTTCTGTGAAGTATGCCATTGCAAATTTGGTAGTGATTGCATTCTATCTGTAGATCACTTTGGGTAGTATAGATATTTTAACAATATTCTGTGAGCATAGTCTTCTAGTCTGTGAGCATAGAATATCTTTCCATTTATTTGTGTCTTCTTCAATTTGTTTCATTAATGTAAAAATTTTCAGTATACCAGTTTTTTAGATCCTTGGTTAAGTTTATTCCTATGTATTTTATTCTTTTTGATGCAGCTCTAAATGGGATTTTCTTAATTTCTGTCTCTATTGCTTCATTATTGGTATATAGAAATTTCACAGATTTCTATATATTGATTTTGTATCCAACTTTACAGAATTCACTTTTAGCTCTAAAAGTTTCCTGGTGTATCTCCTGGACTTCTTTTCTTGTGATGCCCAAGTTCTGCTGATTTGCTTCCATTTACTCCTCTTTGTTCCTTTTCACCATTGATTTTCATGCAGCTGGTCACCCTACTGTATCAGAATCCTTGCAATATTATGCACAACATCCCTGGCTTTAGCGGATATTCCCATTAATGTTCATGTTATGTAACTTAACATTGCAAAGGAAATTCACTTCCTTCCAAAATGTATGCCAGATGTTTTCATTGATTAATCCATTCATCTATTTTGCCAAAGAATGGGTATTGAGAAGATTCTAAGCTCCTGATGTCCTTTGACGAACAAAACTTAATTCCTGACCTCAGGAAGCTTGAAACCTAGTAGAGGCAACAGTTATTTTACTTTATAACTATAAAGGGGTGATATATGCCTCAACAGAGATACATAGGTTTCTAAGAGCACATATAAGGAAGCACTTGAATCAGACAGGGTGAGTCAGGGTAGACTCCATGGGGAAAGAAAACTGGATATTAACTTCTTTCCCACCCCTCTAAATGGAATGCTTTTCAATCTTCCCAACTCATACTACATTATAACCCTCTATTCTTTCTGGGACAGGCATAGTTTTCTGATGTGAATGTGAGTTATAAATGAATCTTCCATAGGTCTGAAAAATGATCTTCCTAACACATCAGTATCATCAAATAAGCCCTACATTTATAACATTTCAGGGTCTTCTGTTTAATTGTTTCTCATTCAATCACTCTAAGCAAAATTTTGATTTCTATAAGGGCTTACAAAAAAACCGTTTTGTTTAATGTTTTAACATAAGTGTTCACACTGTTGCTCACATAGTAGGTATTCCATGAATATTGGTTGAATGGGTAAGTAAATGAATGACGATAGAAGATGGTCAATGTTCATTCATCTTTCAAATGAAAGGGCTCGATGAAGTAATTGCCAAGTCATATTTTAGCTCAGGAATGCTTTACTTACATGCCAAGTGAAGCTTTTCAGAAGAATATTTGCCTCTCTGGGCTTTCCTTCAACTTGCCATCAGCTGCTTCAAAGAAAATACTTCAAACAATAAATCAAGAGCTTTAGAATCAAATGCTTATAAACCAAAGATGTGGTGGGATGGACATAGGACCTGAGTAAGACAGACCTGGATTCTGATCCTGCTGCTGTCAATTACTAATTGTGAAGCCCAGGATCAATTCAGACTCATTCACTGGACTTCAACTTGCATCATTTCCAAAAAAGAGATAGTAATGTGTACATGATATATAGAAGGCACTCAATACATGTTTGCTGAAAGAAGAACTCAACAGAAAACTAAATGAAATAAACTATCTATATCACCTGACATAAATGTTCAGGTGTTCAATTCCTCCTTCCATGCATTTTACAACCAAATACAAGTAAATAGGATGATGGCAGGAATGATGAGTCTTCTGACACTGGAGGGAAAAGAGTATGCATCATGTGAAATTTTTAAAGGAATTAAACCTCAAGACTTTCCTTCTTTCCCACAGAATTTAAATAGAAAAGAACAAGTAAGACGAGACAAGCAATTTATTAATCCATTTCACAATGGGCCCATATTACATTATCTTTAGAGTCCTTTAACAAACAAAAATTAATTTCTAGACCCAAAAGTTGTTGGCACATTGATAGACTCCTTAATTACAGAGTCTTTGGTTTAGAAAATAATGATTGATTATTTTAGGCTGTATTTCACTTAGTTATGGATGAGACCCTGAGTATTTGCACAGAGAAATTACTTCAAAGTTATTATGATTAATAAGTGTTATAGACAGGATGTCTGAGTTATTGCAAAATCTGAGACAATGAAAATAATTTTCTAGAGTATTTGAAAGGGTTGTTCTGAGGTAGATGACAGGAAATTGAGAAAATAAATTGTGCTTCTCTTTATTTATTCCACAAATATTTAGTTGATACTTTCTAAATACAAAACCTATGTTGGACACTGGAAATACAAAGTTAGATGAAGCATGATTCCTGCCCAAAGAAGATCAAGGTAGAAGACAGGAAAACAAATAAATGCAATGTGGTGATAGAAGTGCCCTGATAGAGTTTGGAGAAAGGTACTGAATGTGCAATTTCATCTGACGTGCTAAAGAAATACACACCACCTCACAAAGATGACATGAGCTGATGCTGGAGAGATAAAGAGGCCCTTCCTGGGTGGCAAACAACAGCAAGAAAAATGTGCCGGACTGATAAAATAGCATGGTAACAGTATTATTATGCTTAGAGACCACTTCCAGGGACTTGGCTACGGAGTGGAGGGTACTAACTGGTGGATGATGGGGATGAGGCTAGGGACATAAATTGTCTAATGGAGGTTTGCAAACAAGCAAGGGAAACAGTTACATCACATTTTAAAGAGACCATTCTGTGTCAACATGAAGGCCTGAAAATGGCTAAAACTGGCTCCATGAGGCTCTTTGAGAAGCAACATGGATAAAAAGTGGAAGGACCAAAATGGCAGTGGGATGCGGTAAAATTAAAATGGCCCTCAGGTTTCTGACTAAGGGTACTCGCTATGAGGTCATTTACAGGGTCAGGTCATTTACAGGGGTACGGGACTCAGAGATAGAAATAAATTTGACAAACTGGATAGATTTTTAAAAAAATCACAGGGATCTGAACTAGAGGTAATTTTTTGTTCATTTGAGATATATTCTCTAGATGTGATAAAGTATTTGACATAGAAAAGTCTTTTTCAAAGTAGGGATTCAGGCTCTCTCAACCCTCTTGCTATTATAATGCTAAGCCATGTGAAATGCTTAATATTTTAGCCTGGCCAATGGAGCATGAGGGGAAAACGATTCACAGTAATTTCTGTGGTGGTGGTTCTTTATTTGAGATTCATCACATGTTGTAAAAAAAGGAGAGAAACTCCTACCTGATTCACAAGGTAAGGATAAAAATAAAAGTCTGGCCAGGGGTGAAAAAAAAAAAAAAAAGAAAAAAAAGAAAGAAACTCATGGCTTCTATTGAGCTTGGTTCCAATCCCATGATTGTGTGTTTAGTTACATAGGAATAAAAATTATAGGAGTGTAAAATCTAACTCCAGGGTGACTTAGGTGACTTCCATCTTCTCTCTATGTGTAATTCTCGAGATGTGGTTCTGTTTGTATTTTGACGGTCCCTTTTTTGTTCATCTGCATCAAATCCCTTGGTGGGAGGAGCTCAAGGAAGCAGCAGGGATAAGAGAAATAAGATGTCACTGGATGGCCAGCTAAGGGTGCAGCAAGACAAATAAACTGAAAGCAAGTCTAGCTTCTATGTGTACAGATAGTATAAAATAGGAATTGTTCCAAGAATCATAAAAAAGCAAAAATTCAGAGAAGGGAATATAATGCGCTGAGCAGACTGAGTGGTTATTTTCACTTCCAACTTTTTGGTGCAATACTCCTTAAACCAAATTCTCCCAGAGAGGCAGCCTTGTGTACTGGGACCCCTGAAATGGGTTGGAGCACTGGCTCAGCCCTTGGTACCTATGCAGTCTGGGAACATATTATTAAATCTCTCTGATTTTTGCTCAGTAATACATTCATTCAATACAATTGTTATATATTAGTCGGTGATTAAATGAAGGAGTGAATTCACATTTCACAGGTGAGGAAACTAAAGTACAAAGAGAGGTTACAGAGGATTCACATTAAAGACTTGATCCAGAGTCTACTGATAGTGACCACAATATTTTCCATAGGATACGGCAAAGGAAAACATTATTCTGCTTGAGAGGAACTTGATTTGGGTTCTTTGGAATCATATCAGCATTTTCCCTCTGTTCTCAGATCTGTTTAGGGGTGTGGGGCTTCAAGAGTAACTTGGGCAAAAATATTTGAGTAATTTATCAACTTTCCACTTTGCTTAAGTTGTGCAGCTCTGGCCTAAGGGAGTCAAACCAGGAGCCTTGTTCACCAATGAGGCCCATCAATCATTCAATCCATCCTTGTCCCCAACCCACGGAGAAGAGCTGGAGTTGCTCAAGTGCTTAAGGGAAGTTTGCCATCATTTAGGAAACAGCCAGCACATAAATATGGTCATTCAAGATGCATGCCTTTAAAAAAGAAATTGTTCTGCAATAAAGAGAAGTAATGATTATCAGGGCAAGAACCATGAAATAGCAGATTGGAAGTAAAATATGCTTTTATTAAGTCTCCATTTCTATGTGGCAGAAAGAGAAATAAACAACGGAATACAGAGCTAGGGGCTGAGAAAATACTGCCAAGGGTGGAGTCTAATGACTTGACTGTGAAACAAAGACCCAGCTTTGAAGAGAGTTAAGTATGTTGGTGAAATCAGAACAGATTTTCAAGATCTCCACTGACCTCTCATGCAATGCTTCCTCATTTCCTGACTTTCAAGCTCAAGATGGACCCTTTATTTTTTTTCTAATCTCTCTTGATTTCATTTTAAGAAGTACTTAGCCATTGTCAGGCTCAAATAAATCCTCTGATTCATTAGGATTCATTGAGATTTTATAATATGGTATTTTAAATAATACCGCAATTAACATTCTTTGTGCTCTGTGTTTTTATTCTCAGATAATCTTTCTTTTGTCTCACCTCCATGTGCTGCCTCGAAGCTATCATAGTCAATTTCATATATATGAAATTATACACACACACACATTCACACACATTCACACATATACAATTTTGCTGGTAGGTTGTCTAGGCTAGATTCTGACTGCTTTTATTTTGTAGGTCACTGCAATGTCATATTCACATTGAAGTCTTTAGCAAATTGTGCTTTGTGCTAAGAGAAAAGTAGGAAAATGTTAATTTTCCTTCTCTCCTATCATTAAAAAAAAAAACTCCTCATTTTTAGCATCTTGATGAATTTATAAATCAGGCTTTAAGATTTTATTAAGTTTCAGGTAACAGTAAATTAAAATCTCATTCACAGATGCTTCATTAATTTCATTTGTTACCAATAAATGCATCTACATTGCTTGATACATTTGAATGTGTCCTATAAATATATATTAACAATGAATTCCCGGCAAGAAATATAACACATTGTTGTGTAAAGCATATTATAATGACAAGTATTTTTAAAGTATGTGTTTAATACATAATTCAAATTATCAAAATGTGGGTGTATAAATCATAGCAGAGTTTAGAAATGAACTTTTCAAATTTGTATATGTAAATTTCTAGCAAGAATCTTCCTATTTTTCTTGTGAATGTGTGGGTTTGAATAATTACTTGATAGGCATCCACACATATTAATGGTTTCTAAGCATGTCATAATTAATCTGTCTCCCTAAATGTAGTGTGGAGATATTTTTTCTTTAAATTGCCTTAGTGGCTGCAGTAAAAATGCCCCAACTTATGTTTATCTGATAGAATGCCCTAAATCTAGATAGAATATTCTCCTCTTGGTTCAATGAGCAGTTCAAACACTGGATAGGGTAGGTCATTATTTTTGCTTTTGTGTGATTCAGACTGAGTGCTCAAGAACTTGGAATTAAGACTTGATAATTAAAGAACCAGAAACATCTGAGTCATCTTCTCTCCCTGGATGCTGTTGCTTCAAATATTTATCTCTAGGGTGTCAAAAATAAATGTCATCTGTAGGGAAGGGGCTGACATTGACTCTAAGTAGATATCATGCTCAGTCTCATCACAGAGGATGAAATTTAAACCTATAGTGAGTGAGATTGGCCCAACTTGAGAAGGAACATCTGACCAGCTCAAGGTCTCCTAACAGGAGGAAGACAGCCTTAGGGGTAATGAGTTTCCCACTACTGGAAGTACTGATGCAAAAGCAAGGAAACCACCTGACAGGGAAGGCAGTTTGCTCTAGTTGGCAATGAAAGCTTCTTTCTGTTCGGTCATTTTATGGTACTTTCCTGAGACCAAAAGCTTTAGAGGGAGAACAGTAACACTCATGGATTCTTAAATCAATAGGTCAAATTATATTTAGGTCAACTAGATTGGTTTTATCCTCTGTGAAATACATGTGGAGTCTGGGACCTCAAATCTTAGAATCCTGAAGCAGAGAGTGCTTCCAGACATCTTCTGGCAAAGAGACATCAGTTAAAGAAATTGGTCTTGAAAGATAGAGAGTAAAAATGACTTAATTAAAATCACAAAGTAAACTAAAGTAGGTCTTGTTATGGGTTGAATTATGTCCCCAGAGATTCATATGTTGAAATCATAACCCTCAGCACCTCAGAATGTCACCTTATTTGGACACAGGGTCACTGTAGATATAACTAATAAGATGAAGTCATTAGGGTGGGCCTTAATCCAATTTGACTGATACCCTTATTTTAAAAAACAACAAAATCAGAAGTTTTGGACATAGAGATTTAAGGGTACACGAGGAGAATGTCATGTGTAAATTGGAGATATGTTGCTACAAGCCAGGGAACTCTCAGAAACCAGGAAAAAGGCCTGAAATACATTCTTCCTTGAGATGCAGCATGGCCTTGCTGATATCTTGATTCAGATCTCATGGTTAGACCTCTCCTTAAGAATATATCCAGTTCTGGGGCACCTGGGTGGCTCAGTCGGTTAAGCATCTATCTGCCTTCAGCTCAGGTCATGATCCCAGGATCCTGGAATCAAGCCCTGAGTCTGGCTCTCTGCTCAGTGGGGAGTGTGCTTCTCCCTCTCTCTCTGTCTCCCCACCACTCATTCTCTCTTTCTGAAATGAATAAATAAAATCTTTAAAAAGAAACATTAATAAGATAGAATATATCCAGTTCCTACTCAAGTCTGAAGACAGATCAAGAACAGACTTCCTTTGCACCTAAAACGATATTTTTTTAAAATATTTGGACATCTTTTTGAAAACAATACCATTTATTAGTATATTTTCTCAAGCTACGAAGGATGAAATACATCTTTCCTTATTTTCTTGCTCCATGTTGCAGCAGCTGCCAGATTATGGAATATAGGCTCTCCCTGTTTAAAACAATCCCTGACCTATGGGGTGAATAAGCAATGTGGCATCTGATATCTGGGTCCCTCTAGATTTTTATTTGTTTGTATTTTGCCTGATTTGCAAAACACTTTGACATATCAGTGACCTAATCCCTTCCTATTATCAATTCCAGAAAGTAGGAAAGGGGACTGATATTTCTATTTTATATTAAAAAAGGCCTCATTCATAGATATATTAAGTGGACTGCTTATGATCACCTAGCAAACCAGTGACAGAGTAAGGACCAGAGTATTGGCATTTTGTGCCAAATGATTTTCATCCAGCAGATGTCTACACGTGGTTTCATCTTCTCCTCTAATACTTCCAGATGTCTGCCTTCTTTGATATAGGACTTTCCAATACCTGTTGTGTCTGCCTTGGAGAGGGTTTGATATCTTGGCCTTGTTGCCTTCTGGTCTGGCTGTGTGAATCACATATTTCCACAATGTGAGCGGAAATAACATGTGCACATGCAATCAGAAACTTCTTTAAAAAAAGATTTATTTATTTTAATTGAGAGAATGAGTTTGAGAGAGAGGACGGAGGGGAAAAAGAAGAGGGGAAGAAGACGGTCCACTGAGCACAGAGCCTGACACGGGGCTTGATCTGACAACCCTGAGATCATGATCTGTGCCAAAACCAAGAATTGGATGCCCAACCAACTGAGCCACCGAGGCACCCTTGCAAGCAAAAACTTCTAAGTCACTGTGTGGTCACAACATGCATGGTCCCTCTGGCATAAAAGTAGCAATATTCCCGAGAAGAACCTCTCTCAGCTTGAGTCCTGGCATAAAAGTGGCCTGGTGCAGGCCACATCCACACATGATGGTCATGTAGAGTAGCTGAGAATAATCCTTGGTTGCCAACTACTGAGATTTGAGGACACTCTCTTAGGATAACATAATGTGAGCTACCTGACAAATACAGACTTCAGAGAAGTCTTCTTTGCCTTCTCCATCCTGCCTCTGGAGGGAAGAAAAAGCTTTACTGTCATTCAAAAATCAATATAGTAAAAATAGATATTGAATGTATTATTCAGGCTTTTAATTTATGATGTGCCCTAATACATTAATACAGATAGATTAAATCCCTGTGTGTGATAAGACCTAAAAACAATTGAAAATCTACTATGTTTTTAAGCACTTTATGCCTCATTTTCTCCAACATTGTCGCATCAAACCGGAGATGTGTGGCGGATGACAGAGGGGTTGATAAATTCTTCCCCTTCCTACACCATACCTGGGTGAAGTAACACAGCAGGTCCTCCATATAATGTAAGAGCTAGGAATTTTTTTAAATCACTTTTCCTTCTTTTGAAAATGTGAAAATTAAATCTTAGAGTGACGAAGATGCTTATTTAATATTCCTTATTGAAGGTGTATGAGAGAGGCGGTACTAAAACCCAGTATTCTCTGTATCTGTGCTGGCATAACTGACTACTTCATCAGAAAGAATTTTCCAGAGAAGTGTTGGGTTGGTGTTATTTCCCTCTCATCTTTAACAGCATTTATCTGAAGTCTCTCTGGGTCTAGAATGCTGAACTTCTCCCACTTTGCACAAAAATTTACTTTTAAACTCTTCTCGGGATTGGTATCATCAAGGTCTAATTTATAGACCCATTTTATGTTATGCAGACAAGAAGGAGCCCAGTATCTTAAATCAAAGTTGAAGTAGAAAAGTTTGAAACTGCATTCGAGTGAGTTATCAGTCATAAGGGTATCTGTGAAGATAAGTTATGTGCGTGTGGAACTAGTCAGTCAAAAAAAACAAGTATACGAGACCAGAGACAAAGGTGGAAAGTAAAACCGGGTGGAGTTTCCTGAGGATCCAGAGGGTCATCACACTATATTTTTTTTCAAAACATCCTTATCTGTCGATGTGGACACAGGTCCTGACCTGGCCTGGCCAATCAAAGGTGGAGATGTGACATTGGGAACTCAGGGGTAAAGGAAGTGCAGGGGTCTCTGGATTTGTAGTGGCAGCAATTAAAAGGTCAATATAGAAGATGGTATCTTGCAATATGCCTCCTAAAAAAACAGCAAAATAATCCAAGAAGTGAGTGCAAGATGCAGCAACTGTCATCACCACAGGTTTGAGACTCTGACAATAAGGAGCACCTGTCCTCACATCTCGCAGAGGGAAAAACTGTACTTGTGAAAACATGAGAGAACTGTAAAAAAAAAAAAAGTGCCCGGGAGCAACTCCATAAATGGAATGACATCAATCACTGTTGATATGTAAAACTTAAACTATTTCAACAGGAATGAAAAGCAAACAACAGGGAAAACCTTTATATGACCGGGAGAGAGGAAAGCAGAAATTCAGGAAAGCAATATAAAAGTCTTAGGTTTAAGAAGAACATGGATGAGCATGATGTGTGCTGGCAAACAGGTGAACAGGAATGATTGTGAGGGCACGGGGTGTCAGAGGATGGGGAGGGATGTGCAAATATTTTAGTACAGTTAGGTCCATGACCTGGTGATTATCACCACTTGCCTCTGCACTTCTTCTTTCTAAAATCACAGTTCTTCCCAGACCCGGCACTCTGGAAGATCTGTATGATCTGATATAATAAAAAAAAATTAAAAAAAAAAAAGAGGCATTTGCAGGAATCCTTTCTGCCTCCTGTGGTTTCACATTCTAATGAAGCTCACCCACAGTCCCTAAGTAAAATCCTAATGACGGAGGCCTTTTGACTCTCTCTTTGAACATTTTAAAGCTTTGCTGAACTGTCTGAAAATTCATTATACTTTATTTGACTTCCTTTTATTGTACAGAAATGAAATGTCCCTGATGGAATTCTGGAATCAACATGTTTCAGGGATTTCACACAGCAAAGGAGAGGAGAATCTTTAAAAAATGATGCGGTCTGGAAGGCCGTTAAGCTTTTCTACACACTTGTATGTTAACACACACATGCAAGCATATGCATCCACACACTCCTATGTGTATCACTTGTGACATGCTTATTACACATTTTCAGTGAAGCCAACTTAGTACACAAAATGAAAATGAAGTCTACTCATCTTTAAAATAAAGCATGCATGTGGCAAATTACATAGGAAAAGAAAAAAAGTCAAAAAGAAAGCAATTCAAAAGGGTGATAGAACACAAAGTAGTAGTTAATTATGATTTATAAACTTATTAACTTGCTAAGCATTGTAACGAACCAAAGAACAAATTTAATTTTAAATAACATTAAAGAAGCAAAGTTGGCTAGATGAAAACAAAAACCAAGGAAATGTATTTAAAGACTAAGAAATCACATTTTTTAAGGAAATAGCCCAAATGTCACGTTTTAACTCAGCTTTCATCCATTTAACATGAACACAACTAGAACTAATAAAGAATAATAACGACTCAACATTTCCTAAATAATTGTTATTAAGTGTAATAATGTGGTTTTTTTTCTTCCTTTGACACAAGTTGGGTATTACTTGCAAAAACAAATTACCATGGCAGTTTACAGTTTGGAATTCTAATGCTCTCTGTGTACCTACTCTGTGTAAATCATGGCCTATCGGTCTGTATGTTATACATGTACAAGTAAGCAGAAGAAAGCATCATACCCTCTATTTTGGAAGCGAAAAAAAAAGCAAAATAATATAGAAATTTTGATATTATAGAAATCACTTGCATAATATATGATGGCAAAGGCAACTTAGTTACATTTGATTACATAACATCATACCTAAGTTGCCTATAACTTTGGACTTCCCTGTTTTTGCCCACTAGCATATGAAATGAGAAGAAAATTGTAGTAGAAAATAAGTCAAAATGTACTTTTTTAGGTATATCCCACTTGCTAGTGCTTTAGCACCCGGGAAGTGATTCTTTTTCTACACCATTCACTCCAATTTTAAAGTGGATTGATGATCAGAGATAAACAGAATAATGGTGTCTCTATATACTTAACAGTTTTAAGGAACTAAAAGCTTTACATACCCTCACCCTTTATTTAGAGATGAATACTTTTGTACAAAGCACCTGAGTTTTAGGCTTATTTCCTCTTTAATTTTTTTCTGAACTACCAGGCAGAGCTGATCTATGACCACATTGAATCTAGTTCTTTTTTTGTTTTCATAATAAAACTGTACATGTGTATACTGAGCACTTATGCTATGTCACTGTGTAAAGAGTTTTATATAGACAATCTAATTCCTCAAAAACCAAACCAAACCAAACAAACAAACAGAAAAATACTATTCACTGATAGAGGAACTAAGTGTTAAAAACTTTAGGAAGTTTTCTTAAACTCATCAAGTTGCACTGGCGGAGCTGGAAGTGGATCTCAAGCAGCCTGACTCCATGTGATATTCTTAAATCTCATGCTGTTATTGCGGTGGGACCCGTTTGGTAGATGGTTGGATGGCTGCTAAGTTAGTCAGGTGGTTGTTCTGTCCATTGGTTTACATGCCGTTCCCAACAGACAACTGTACAGATGACAATTATTGATTTATTCTAGAAGCGCTGATTGTCTACTATATACTAGACACTTTTCTACATAATCAAGGTATAAGAAGGAATAAAATAGAAAAAACACCACAGCTTATTGGAAACTACTTTCTAGTGGGTGAATAAAGACAAACACAATTTTATAAATAGATGGTGTGCTCAGCATCATAAAGTGCTATGAAGAAAAATAACCCATGACATGGGATAGAGAGTACCAGTGATTAGAAGGCGAGGACATATCTTATAAATGGTTGTTAAGGGTGGCTTCATAATAATAGGGTGTTACTAACTGCAGACAAAAGATCATTCATTGCAAAGGCCATGAAGCACTTGGAACCATGAACCATGAATATGAACTATGTAAAAGAAACCCCAACCAGAGTAGCTGGTAGCAGGTGAGGTCTGTGATTCAAGATGAGGGAAGGGCCCATCAGCTATAACCTGAAGGCCTTTTAAAAACCTTTGGTGTATCTATATAGCACCTGATACAGTTCCTATTCAATAGACTTTACTTTATTAAAAAAAAAAAAAAAAAAGACTTGACCTTGACCTTGAATAGGCCATTTCTTGTCTCACTGACATAGAACCATCACCAGATAAATGAGAGGCCTGATAATGGATTCCTCAACCTCTATAAATATGATTTTAAGTTTCATAAGTAAATTCGTTTAGTATAATAATCTACTCTTTAATGACTTCATAAGATAATTTTTAATCAAGATCAATAAAGTCCTATGAAAAAGATGACCCTAGACCAATCATACATGAACTATACAGTGCTCAGGACTATGGTTTTTAAGAATCCAGCTATTTATGGGCTAATTTAAAGTGTTATATGAGGAAGTAAGCTTAACTAATTGGCATAGGCTATTACAACATTCAGAGCAAAAGTATATGTGAGAGAGAGAGAGCAGTAAAAGGAGGAGGGGAGGAGAAGAAGAAGGGGAAGAAACATGATAAGAAATTATTTTCTCAAGGACAAAACCTGGACATTGGAAACAGTCAAATCTAGGTTTAAATTCTAATCCTTCCATTTGGACATAAGAATGATTGGCTGCCCACTACAGATATTCCCATCCCCCCCCTTCCTTGCTCACCTCGATCTTATTCTTATTACCCTCTAAATGGCCATGTCCTCAGAGAGATTGAGCCCGCCTCAGCTTCACGATCTGAATTCTTCTTGGTCTAAGGTCACATCATGATGGTCTCATGTATTTTGCCAACCCAAATGCTTAGGTGTGTCCAGGTATAAGACCTAGATGAATGGATAGTCAGGATCTGGGAGTGCTTCTAGAACAGTTTTCTTTGATCTTAAAGACATGTGAGACAGGAACGTTCCCTTAGTTCAGCCTCTAGAGAGTGCAAGCTTCGTGTGCCAAGCTGCCTTATTTGGACAAGCTACAAGTTAAAGGCAGCAAAATGTGAAGCTGATGGAAAGCTAGTCCAGTGGAATGATGCTGAGTCCTTGAACTAAACTGTCTTGGACTTGAAACAACAGTAGTGTCATTAAACCACTTGCAAATGGGTTTTTTGTTTGTTGCAACCGAGAGGTGAGTAAGTAATAAAATTCACGAGATATCATATCTACTAGATCTCATGCATTCAATACTTAGCCTGATAAACCATGCTGGGAGTGAGGGTATAATGATAATACAGTTTCTTAGTCTGGGTGAGCCTTCACCTACTAATTTTAAGGTGGTATTACCAATACTGACCTCATAATCTTGATGTGGACATTAGGTTATTGCTTTTTTTTTTAAGGTTTTATTTATTTATTCATAAGAGGCACAGAGAGAGAGAGAGAGAGAGAGAGAGAGGCAGAAGGAGAAGCAGGCTCCATGCAGGGAGCCCGATGTGGGACTCGATCCCGGATCTCCAGGATCACGCCCTGGGCTGAAGGCAGGCGCCAAACCGCTGAGCCACCCAGGGATCCCCTGGGTTATTGCTTTTAATCTTGAACTAGGAAAACCAGCTAAGGGATTACTATCATACAAATGGAAAGGTTCAGTGGATGCCTCTAGCCAATAAAAATAGTTCCAATATGAACTTCAGTAATTGAGTGATAACCTCTCTTCAAAATATTATTAACACAAATGAGGATGTCTTTAATGTAGTTTTGCTTTTTTACCTGAGGTTTAGGCAGCACCACTGCAGAGTCACAGAAAGAACCCAGTTTGGAATCTGGAATCCAGAGGACTCTATGATTTATTGCTATGTGACTTGGGAAAAGAACATAATTTCTCTTGATTCACTGAGAAAATAGAAGCTATATCAGAAGAGAAAGTTCTACCTGCATCCATCACCTATTACACCCAAGTTCCTGCATCTAAACCCACAAGGGCATGTGTTTGCTCGTTATGATGAGTGAACTCAACTTGCGTCTCACGCCAAATTTCTCCAGGGTGCTCTGGGCCCGCTCTTCCCCAGCCAAGAGCATCTTTTTTTTGCTGTTATGTTCTTCCTTGGGTTTTCAAGTTTCTCCTATTCACTCTGTCATTCTCATCATCCTATAAAAACCATTGCAGCATTTCCCGTCTCACCGAAAGCTTTCCCTTTATCCCAAAGCCTCCTTAAACTGTTGTCCATTATCTCTGTTTCCCTTTACAGGAGAGCTCCTAGAACAAGATGGACATTCGCTGTATTGACTTCTCCCCTTCCCATTTCCCCTTGTGCCAATTTTAATTAGGCTTTTTTTTTTTTCACTTTTGTTGACCATTGCTTCAGGTCATTGTAATTTATTTATTTTGTTAAATGTAATTTTATTTACATTCAATTAATTAACACATAGTGTATCATTAGTTTCAGAGGCAGAGTTCAGTGATCCATCAGTTGTACATAACACTCATTGCTCATTACATCCCGTGCCCTCCGTAATGTCTGTCACCCAGTTCTCCCATCCCCCTACCCCTCACTCCTCCAGCAACCCTCAGTTTGTTTCCTATGGTTAAGAGTCTCTTTTTCATTTGCTATCTCTCTGATTTTGTCTCATTTTATTTCTCTCTCCCTTCCTCTATGCTCCTCTGTTCTGTTTCTTAAATTCCACATATGAGTGAAATCATAGAAATGACTTCTCTGATTGACTTACTTTGCTTAGCATAATACCCTCTAGTTCCATCCATGTCATTGCAAATGGCAAGATTTCATTTTTGATGGCTGAGTAATATTCCATTGTATACCTATATACACCTTCTTCATTCATCTGTCAATAAAATCTGTGCTCTTTCCAGAGTTTGGCTATTGTGGACATTGCTGCTATGAACATTGGGGTGCAGATGCCAATTAGGCTTTTAATCTAACATCTCTTCTGGAACCACTGTCAATTATTTCTGAATACCTACTCAGTTCTCTTCCTACCTCACTAGTCACCCCTGTCAGTTTCCCTTCCCCGTTTCCCCTCCTCCTCTCCAGCTCTAAGTAGTACTGAAATGCCTCACAGCTGAATCCTGGAACCCTTTTCTTAGCTAATCCTACACTTAATCCTTAGGTTATCTCATTCAGATGATGCTGAACTCATGAGTTTATCTGCCTGTTTGACTAAATGTCTCAAAATTAATTCATCCCTAACCAAACTTCTGATTTCTTTCCATCCCAAGTTCAAACAGGCTCCTTCTACAACCTTCTCTCAATAAATGGCAATTCTATCTTACCAGTTTCTCAGTGCATAAACTTGAGTGTCATGACTGAGTCCTCTCCCTTCATATCCCTTTTCCAATTCATAAGCAAACCCTGTCAGATCTGTCTCTGGAGCATTTTAAATCTGAACATTCCTCATTTTTTTTTCCACTGCAATCTCCAGGTCCAAGCTACTGATTTCTTATCTCATTTTGTTTGGGCTACTCTGCTTTCAAACTACTCCCCTCACTGCAGTCAGAATGACCTTTTTACAATAGATCACACCACATCTTAGCTCAGAATCCTCCAATAGCTTTTTATCCCATTCAGTAGAAGACATAATCCTGACAACTGTCTTTAAGGCTCACATGAACCCCCTGCCATCAGCTACTCCCTGTCCCCCCACTGGCTGCCACTCCTCATACTCCCCTCTTCCTCACCTCATTCAGGTCATTCATTTCCTTTTTTCCCGGAAGACTCCAAGTACTCCTAGGGTCTTGTATCTGGTGTTCTTTCTGTCCAAATACTTGTCTCCACTTACCTACCTGGATAGCTCCCCGACTTTTTTCAGGCTTCTACACAAATATCATCTTTTTAAAAATACTTTATGTATTTATTCATGAGAGACACACAGAGAGAGGCAGAGACATGGGCAGAGGGAGAAGAAGCAGGCTCCATGCAAGGAACCTGATGTGGAACTCGATCCTGGGACTCCAGGATCACGCCCTGAGCCAAAGGTAGACACTCAACCGCTGAGCCACTCAGGCATCCCCAAATATCATCTTTTTAAGAGACCTCCCACTACCAACATATATGAACTAATCCCTCATCAATAGCACTGTATTACCTTATTTTATGTAGTTTTCTCCAAAGGAGTTTCATCAACTAACATACTATGTGTTTATGCTTCACTTGTCCTCTTCTTCACTATAAGGAGGACAAGGTAGCTATTTGGATGATTAGGTTCACTGCTGTGTCTAGAACTATATCTATAACATCATAGTCTCTCCACAAATGTCTACTGGGAGAATAAATTAATAAGGGTACTAATAATCTATGGTCATACAGACTATACACAAACAGTAACATCATATATGAGCTGATTCAGCATTTGTACGCATTCCTATCTTATCTGTTCCTATATATTCAGGTATCTTTGTTTGTTTTTCCATTCATTTGTCTTACAGAGTGGAAATCTTATAATATATTCCATTTTATATTCTAATTGTTTCACTTAACCTGAAAGCCAAATCATCTTTACACATAACTTTGAACTTTCGTAAATGAGTCTTTTAACAGTAGGGTAACCTTTCTTCAAACAGATGAGTCAGATTTTACTTATCCATCTGCCCATTACTGGACATTCAGGTTCTTTCCACATTTTCTTCACGCCTTTTGTTAATAAGATGAAAAGCATTCATACCAAGTAATTTTTTACTATTTCAAATAATGTCCTTAGAATCAAGTGAAAACAGAAATGGGAGTGGGGGTGAGTTCTCTGAGTGAAATTTCAAAGATTGGTTATATAGCCTCCCAGAAGAGTTAAACTTACTTGTACTCCAACTACTGGGTTTCCTTGGCCAGCCTTTAACTTTATGCTGATGTAAATGCACGGCGTTGGTAAACTCTTTTCTTATATTATTAGTGAACTTATTGATTTCTCCATTCCTAGCCATTTGTAGAAATACATGTTTTGGTCCTGTTTCTGATGCCCCAGAAATAGTGATAGATATATATATATATATATATATATATATATATATATATATATATATATATATATATATATCTTATTCTCTCTCTATATATCTTATTCTATATATATATATATATATATATATATATATATATATCTTATTCTATATATTTTGGAGTTGTAACACCCATATTTTGATGGTCAATAAGACTTGCATGCTTTTCCTAAGGAAAAAGGCATAATGTGGAGTAACTTTGCAATTTTTAATATTATTTCTGCTTCTAAAATAAGTTAACCATTTATATCAGTCTTTACATGCCCTGCATCCTATTTGCCAAATCAATTAATATGAATGTTCATATCGATTCACATTATTTAAAAAAGTGACTTGCACAAAAGGGTTTCAGGCTTCATTTTGTCCACATGTGAATGTAGGAGTCACTCTTGCGGGGAGCACAGACTTCATATTAGTTGGGCACAGATGCAAACACTAGCTCTAATACACTCTTTCTCTGTGACTTTAGGTAGGTTCTGGAGTCAGCATGAACTCAGCTTCTTCAGCTGTAAAAACAGTAGAATGATACATACCTCACAGGTTGTGGTCAAGACAGAATGACAGCTAAATGAGAATAGCATATAAAGTTCCTGGTAAACTGTAGAGATACTAGCTCTCCTTCTCTTTCTTCAACCACCTGCAGAGTATTCCTGTTTACCAACTATTCCAGTTTCTTATTGTCATTATGGGGGCCCTCTCCAAAAGAGGAGTATACAAACCTACACTGTTAAACTTGAGGGGCCACGTGAACTGCTTTTGCCAATGAAATGTGGACAAAGTGATGTGTTGCTTCTGAACAAGAGCAGCTTGGTCCATCATACCTTGTTGTACTCTAGGTCATGACAATGATAAGACCCCACCATTAGCATGGGGCCCAGAGTGAAGATGACAGATGATAGAGGTACACCTGAACTTAGCTAACATGCAATATATGAAAGAGCAATAAACATTCTTTTTTTTTTCATTTTTTTGAATAACTGGGGTTGGGGTACATTAATTACCATGGCCTACCCCACCAAAAATAAAATAAAGCATCTAGTATGTTCAGGTAGGGGAAAAAGTAAAACAAACAAACAAGCCATGCTTACTTAAAACCTAAGTAAGAACAAAGCTCTTTGTGAGTTATTAAAATTATTTATAGATGCTCTTTGCCCTCAAAGAGATCACAGTCCATTATTCAGCATATGTTGTTATAAATTATCTCTTTTCCATTCACACAAGGAAAGATGTTCTCTGACCTGGAAACATGAAGAAGATGTCCAAAAATGTCCTTCTGCCAAAAGGGTGTGGAATGAAGAGAGATTTTCCTCATTGTATCCACATCTTATTCTACATATAGCCCAAAGTGACTAGCTCACTGCAGTGTCTGTTATTGTAGAAAGACAAAAAGCAATTCCACGAGCTATTTTAGTTTTCCTAATGGAAAAACTAGATGCTACAGATGAAAGAGTTATTACAAAAATAAGTCTTAGCTTTTCTATAAAAGCATCCAAAATGTGCTGCACGTCTCGGCCAGTCCATCAGCACTGTGAAGGTGTACATTAACAGACAGGATCTCTAATCAAAATCTATCTTATATTTAAATACCTCTTTTTCCCTAGAAAGTAGTTAAAAGAGACAGAAAGGGCACTTAATGTTGAATGAACATGTTTCAGCCCAATTTTGGATGCACCCTGGTCCTGATGAGAAGCCCTGTGAGTAGAAGTCACCCCAGCTACACACCCCATTCTGTTTTCTCTCTTCCCCTTCCTGGCATTATGGCTCTTCATCCCCATTTTCAAGTTCTGCTTCTTATCACAAGCTCCTCTATCCCTGATCCTTGTCATTTCTTCTTTTGTTCAAGTTTTTAATGGTGACAAAAAAACATATGTAACATAAAATTTACTGTCCTAACCATTTTTAAGTGTACAGATCAACAGTGTTAAGTATATTTGCATTGTAGTGCAACCAATCTCCAGAACTTCTTATCTTGCAAAATTGAAACTCTGTACCCATTAAGGTAACAACTCCCCATTTCTTCTCTCCATTCCTTGGCAATTGCCATTATTACTTTCTGTCTCTATGACTTTGGCTACTCTTGACATGGTGGGTAAGTAAAATCACACAGTATTTGTCTTTCTGCAACTGACTCACTTAATATGATGTCCTCAAGTTCTATCCATGTTACAGTATATGCCAGCCTTTCCTTTCTTTTTAAGGATAAATAATATTCCTGTGTGAGTGTGTGTGTGTGTGTGTGTGTGCGTGCGCACCACATTTGGCTTACCTAGTTACAGTTGATGGACATTTGGGTTGTTTCCGTCTTTTGGCTACTGTAAATAATGCCATTATGTACATGGATGTACCATCTCTTCTTACTTTTCACTTTGTGCAGAATCTCAGCACAGGATAAAATGGATTTTCTTTTCCACCCTCAGTTGCATTTGGGCAGGAATTAAACAGCAGAGCTGGAAGTAGAAGTAGTTGGGGCACCTGTCTTGGGCATAAAGTATAAAGAACTCAAAAAAAAAAAAAACCCTCAGCAATCAAGGCCGATAGTACTTCAATATACTCTTTTAAAATATCAAAATCAATGCAAAAAAAAAATCCATGATAGACAAAATATAAAAATTTTAAAAAAGAAACAAGAATGGTACATCTACAAGCTATACACATCTGAATTAGAATCAGAAGCAAAAGAAAAAAATAGTAACATTGATCCCGCCTTTACTTAAAATTTGCCATTATTAGTGGAAATTTGCATTTGTTTTTAATTATTCATTGAAATATTATTTATTTTGATTACTGAGTTTTTGGTACCTCCTTTAGATAGTGTGACACTGGTAACATTGCCTCACTTTCCCAACTCTAGCCCCAGCCCTGTCAAATAGATGAGACTTATGTGCTTATGTTCCCCATTGGCTTTATAAAACCAGATTAGGCCAAGCAATCGCTCCTTTATTATTATCTTTCTAAATCCGAGAAACAGGTCAGGTTCCACAATGTAAGTTATCATCCATCTGGCCCATGATCTGTCAAATACATCATTTTTTGAAACACCTCTTTTGGTGAAAATAAATTTTTCATGGCCAAATTAGTTTTGTAAATGATCGGTCGAACAGAGCTAAACAGATATTACTTGAGAATGTCTAGGAATACATATGCTGGATGTGTCAATGTATACTGATGTGACAATACATATTATGAATCTCTGAGGTAGGTGCAGCCTACAGCATTTTCATATTTGAGCAAGAAAGCACCATTTTCAAGGGCAATCCAACACGGTCATCCAGGGAAATGTCTCCACAATCTTGGGGAAGGGATCTCAATCAGCTCTTGGAGAAGATGCACATACCTCATGAAAAGGGAAATTGATAACAGGCATGCTGACACCACCTAAAGAATGGTGTCACAACAGAAAGTCGAAAATAGCTCACTTGCCACTCTGGGAAAATAAAGTTTACGTTGCATGATTTAACATCCCCCTGTTGTTAGATAACATGCAGCTTCATGTAGAATAGAATAGGAGAAATGTGAGTTATTGTTAGCAACTCTTTTATAGCTGAGAAAAAAGCACCATTTTACTAATTTCATTTTAATTTTCATAAGATCATCATTTCGAGTTGGAAGACAGAGTCA
Source organism: Canis lupus baileyi (assembly GCF_048164855.1). Classification (NCBI taxonomy): domain Eukaryota; kingdom Metazoa; phylum Chordata; class Mammalia; order Carnivora; family Canidae; genus Canis; species Canis lupus. The sequence goes on along the minus strand of NC_132840.1, from coordinate 5,004,248 downwards.
AAGCTGGCTTTCCAAAAGGTGGGAAAATGGACCTGAAAGTGGCTTCTCTTTCAGCATTGCATTAGTGAACTCTACTTCTCTGGGTGAAACAATGCAGAGAAGTTTCCTTTTATTAGATCCTGGCAGGTCAGTTGTCTTAAAGACATCCCATTAAAGAGAGTAGACAAAGTTTATTGGGGGCTCCCCATATGCCAGATCCTATACTAAGCACTTGAGAGATGATCATTTTTAACACCTATGACAGTCTCATGAGGTAGAAACTATAATTACCCCCATTTTACTCAAAAGGAAGTTAGGTTCAGCGAGGTTAAGTCATTTACCAAATTCACCTACTTAGTACGTGATGGAGCTTGGATCAGAAGCCAGGCTGACTGGAGTTGGTTCGTAACCACTAGTGGTTAGAACTGTAAGACCTTTGCCTTCTAAGTATCAGCAGACATTAAGCTGGTACCCAGCCGTCAGCAACTTCAGGTGGGAATACGGCCACTCTGGCGAGGGCCAACGTAAATGATGCTTTGTTGAAGGAATGAAAGAGCAACCAAGGGAAGTGGTGGCAAGACCATCAACATCAATATAATAGCTTGACACTTTTCCTGAGCCCAGTCGTCAAAGAGAAGAAAAGGAAAAGCACTCCATGCTAAGGTGGAGTTATCATGGTAAAGGTACCAATTCCCAGAAAAAAAAAAAAGATTAAATCTACTTCAGCTGCATCATATACACAAACTTCTAGAGAAAGAAAAAAAGGTGAATGATTTTCAAAACCTGTCTGTGGCAAAGACATTGATTGACTCTACTCCCAAAACCTATGTTCTTTTCCATGTTTCTCCATTCCCTTCCAAGAGGGTTGTGGGATTAGCTCTGACCAATGAATTTGGCAAAGATTTAAGAGCTAAGGCATGACCCTTCAGCTTTTCCTGCCTCCTGCAAGGACATAAACGTTTCAATGACTGAGCCAAACATAAACTATCTCAGATTGTTACTGCAAAGAGGACATCTTCTGAATATTAGAATAGAATATTCTATATCCAATAGAATATTGGAATAGAATATTCCAATAATATTCTAATATACCACATCTTCTTTATCCATTCGTCCACTGATAGATAGGTAGTTGTTTCCATATCTTGACTATTGTGACTAATGCTGCAATAAACATGGTAGGGCAGCTATCTCTTTGAGATCCTGTTTTCATTTCCCTTGGATAAATATCCAGAAGCGGAATTGCTGAATCATATAAGAGTTCTATTTTTAACTTTTTGAGGAAACTTCATACTGTTTTCTGAAGTGGCTGAACCAATTTATGTTCCCACCACCAAGGTACAAGAGTTCCCTTTTCTCTACATCTTTATGGAACCTAAAAAATCCAAACTCCTGGAAACAGAGAGTTGGATGGTGGTTACCAGAGTCTGGGAGGTGGAGAAAATGGGAATTTTGGCCAAAGGATACAAATTTCCAAGTTATAACATAAATAAGCTCTGGGGGATCTAATGATTACAATGATTATAGTTAATAACACTGTATTGTATTCTTGAAAGTCACTGAGAGAATAGATGTTAAATGTTCTCAGCACATGCACACACGCACAGATACAGATTATAGGTCCACACTCCGATCTACTAAATCAAACTTCCAAAGGTGGAGCCTGAATCTCTGTCCTTACAAAGCTAGGATAGTCTAATGATTAGCGGTTTTGAAAAACATTGTAAGAAACACTGTTAGATACGGTCCCACTCAGCCTTTCAAGTTGTTTCCTCTCCAAAGCATACCATTATAGATATAAAAAGAAACACAAGGAAATCCATAGATATTGAAGCTAAGTCCTGGGTGTCCTAGCATAGTATGGCCAGCTGGTGTCCCAGCTCTGCTATACACAACTGGTGTGGCACTGGGAAAATTATTCAACTTTTCTAAATTTACTTTTATCATCTGGAAATTAGAGATAAAAATGGCATAGTTATCTTCTTGACTGAAGTACTAGCTACAGAAATGTGTATATTTGCCAAAGCTTATGAAATTATACACCTGTGTGTATCTCACTGAATGTAAGTTTTATGGTAATAAATAATAACAGTAACAATAAAAATAGTACCCACTTGGCGAAGGCACTGTGAGAATGAAGTCAGATAGCCACAGAGAACACTTAGCAAGGTATCTGGCTCTTTTGGAAGTCTTGCTACGATTACAAAATACATTGTTTATTATGTACCATCATCAGAATGTCTTCCAAAGTCACACATACCTAAAGCCGCAGTAGATTTGGTTAGTTGGGAGGAGAACTCAGATATGTTAGATTGTGAATGGTGTGATCAAGGTATACTTCTTCATGTTTTAAGTGCGTAAGTTCTCTTTACCAAAACTATTTCACAAAACAAATTTCATACTTACTATGTGAGTTTCTTACAGAATATTTTGACTTCCAACCTCAGCTTATTCATGATTTATAATTTTGCAGATGGTGCATGCTCCAACACGCAATATATATTTTGTTATGCCTTTGCTATAATTAATCAAGCAAAAAATGAGTATTATATTTCCTAATGACAACTTTGTGCCTGCAAAGAAAAACCTTGCCACAATGTTAATACATCTATATGGTCGCCTGCATCAAAACGTACAATCCTTAATTCTAATTTCAAGCTTTAATTGCTATAGGCCATAATAATAAAGGATTTTTGCAAAAGAAAATACACTGTGCATAGGCTTTCTCCTTAAGAAATGCAACACAGTATAATGATAGATGACACACAGAAAAACCGCACGATAAAGAATATCAAGCATTACAAATGTGTTTGGAGAGAGAGAAATTAAGTTGCTACAAATTTTAATTTACTGGAACCCAAGAAAATACACTTAACAATGATAGACTTTAAGGCAAAAGTTTTTGTTGCAAGAAATATGTAAAATATAATATAAACTCTTCCATTAAGAAGATCCCTGGAAACATCTGAATTTTTATTGAGTTTCTATTCTGTGCCTTGCTCTGTGCTAGAAATTCCAGGGATGTCAATGATGGGAAAAGCAAGATGCTTTGCTCAAGAAACATATACTTTCTGCAGGGAATGTTGCCTATGGTTGCGGTTTTGATAAATTATCTATCTCCTCTCTCTGGAACTCAGAACAATAGCAACCAGAACAAAAAATCTTAAAATAAAACAAATGATAAATACGATCATCACAAAGAGACAAATGACTCCTGGACAACAGAATGATCTGGTTGTAGAAGACTGTTTATAGTAACATATCTGAAGAAAAGCAAGAGGAGCAGGAGATGAGACAGATTTACAACGTATCTCAGCCAGGTATGTGGTGGAAGGTGGGAAAGAGGTCAGACATGGGCTAGTCCTGTTACAGAAAAGGCAAAGAGGCTGCAAGTGTGAGGGCATTGAAAATTGGATCATCTCTGTGATCTCCTTCACTGATGCGGCTTCCTATAAATCTGTATTTATAACAAGTCTTCTCACACAATTCCCAACACACAGGCACACACTTGTTGGTCTTCTCATTGTTACCAATTTCATTCACATGTTTAGTTTCTTAAGAGCAAGCAGTTGATGTAAGTTGGCCTTCCCATAAGAAGATAGTAGATACGTGTTGAATATGTACTATGTCCTTATAGTTGATATCTTGTTTTTGATTGCTCTTCTTAACAGCCCCCAAAGCTAGGTATCCTTACCCTATCATTATGTGTAACCCAAATGTCCTCTCCTCCTTTAGTTTATAAGGTGCAGGGAAAGTATCCAGATTCATAACTCAGGCCCTTTAAATATCCCCGCCCCCAATTATCCATTGTCATAAAAGCATTATCAAACATTACAAACCACATTGAAGGTGTCTGGCAGGAAAATGAGAAGATGTATATTATATTAATCTAGAAAATATCTCCATCAGACATTCTTCTTCTCCATAGTCATTTCCTAGTTTTGATAACAGTGGTACCACCTGCATGTGAGATGTAGCAGCCAGGTACAATTTATATCTACTTTGACTCTGACTCTCAATTTTTCACCTCTCAACCATTCAAGATGCTTATTCAAAGCAAAAAAAAAAAAATCTGGAGCTATATTGTCCTTGAGAAAGTAATTTGGGAACCATTTTTCTACACCTGAACATTTTCTTTCTGCTCGCTATTCATTCCACGTATTATTTATTTGTTTGGAACACATATGGGATTCCTCTTAGGAGAAATTCTGGTGAATGAAGTTGTCTTCATTGCTTTAAAAGTAGTTGGGATTGTGAGCTTCTGTTTTGTCAGATCTCCTCCACTTAAGACTGAGATAACTCAAGTGTTAGGAAAATACAATAAATATTCTCATCAATCATCATCTCTGGGACTCAGACAAGACTGAATTCTTGGACTTGCAAAGCAAAAAAGGTCAAAGCCAAAGTTAGCTTATCCTGGGAGGTCATCTGAAGATCTATCGTTAGCATTTCCCTGGTGATACTGCAACCTGCCGTGTGCATCTCCTCCCTCTTGTGTGGGAAAGAAAAGCAGATGCGTAGAATGTGAGTCTGTGTCTAATTCTCTGATGAAGAGGATAGCTTCTCAATGAGCTTGAGAGAAAACCTCAAGCATCAAAGAAGTGAATACAGACTTCATGGTGGTGGTAGCGCTTGGAAGATGGTGGGCAAAAGCATGACATGTGAGAAAATAGGCACAGGCACTTTTTCTATGCCTTCTATACATTTACGCGGGTGAGGCTGGCCGTTTGTCTGAATCAGCTCATCCACCTTGGGCTCTTTCAGTACCTTGAGGGCGGAAACTATCAACATTGCTTAGAACCATTTATCTTTGAATACATGCTTGATTTTATTATTCTTGATATACTGATAACGACTCGGAATCTTATCTCTGATCTTCCAATCCTACCCAAGCTCTTCTGCTTATCCTACTTTAGTCCCTCTTGATGTACCTTTCCTTTTCCAGAAGATGTGTATGAGCCACACATGTAAATTGATCTGTTCTCATGCAATTGTGAGGCAGCATGTTCTATGAAGGGTGCAGTGGCCACAGAATCCAATGGATTAATCAGAAAAATAATCAAACAAATGAATCTGTCATTGATAATTGCAATGTACACAACTGGCAATGTATAGCTAGACATAGAAGAAATTTGGACATATCAGGAGCAGAGTTCCATCTTTTCCCAAAATAAATCTCACTTAGACCTAATATTACTATATATTATTCCCTTCCTTTGACTTCCTCTTTTATTCTGGTCTTTCCTCCCTTTACTTCTACCCCACCTAAAACAGAGAGACAACTGAGTTTGTGGTCAGGCCCACAATGGGTGGAGTGTTATTATCTGGCTAACCCTGTACAAATTGCTTCATCTCCTAGAGCCTCATGCCCCACAACTGAAAAACGAAATTGATAACATCACCTCCTCAGGATTGCCGTGCAAGTTAAGTGACATGGTGAATCCAAAATGCAAAGCGTCTAGTACAGGGATCGTGTACCTGTTACCCAGTAGCTACTCTCCAGAGGGCACCTGGTATATGACTATTAACAGTAATTGCAATAGTGGTAGTAGTTTTAGCATTAATAGAAATAAACTTTTATTCGAGACCTAGAGTACTCTAACTAGACCTGTTCCAATTTCTATGAACATTTGTACTGAAAAGAGGTCATGGTGGTGCTGTAATATTCTCCCTGTGAAACGTGGGAATATCTGTCAGATGGACATAGAGTCTGAGTTTCTCTGTCTGAAATGAACCAACCTCTTCATTCCGGAGACTGAACAGTACTGGCTCTCCTTCTCCAAAGCCTCCATCCATTAGTCTCAGTTTTGTACCCCCTGGGGCCAAGCAAAATAAATAAAATCAGTCTTCTTTATGACAGCCCTTCAGATATTTCAACAAAGTGATCGTGTACCCCCAGAGCATTCTCTTCTCCAAACTATACATCCTCAAATCATGTCTCGATGTGGCTCACATTCCAGGACCTTCAATGTCCTGGTGGCCATTATGACGTCCAGGATTGAAGACTCTAACATAGTCTGTGGCAGAACGCAGATGGCAGAGAAGCACCTGCTATCTGTGCTGAGTGTTTATCAAAGCGGTTAAATAGGCTGGTAGTCTCTCTGTGTTGGAACTTATCAAGGGTATGATGAAATGAAATATCCAGCTCTATGATGTGTGAATGTTGGCAAAGGCAAGCTGTATATGTGTTTTTATACACATTTCTCTCTCTCTCTCTCTCTCTCTCCATCCCTCTCTCCTTCCCCTGCTCCACTAGGAAAGATCCTTTTCAGTAGTTGCAATCTCACACACGTTATGAAAATTAGTTAAGTCTATGTGCACTTAGAACAGTGCCCACCCATGTAAGCACTAAACAGATGTTAGATATTATTTTTATTTTATCCTCACATGCACTGTGACAGGTTCTAGGGATATGTAAATAGCTGGGGATATGTATCCCCAAATTATGTATAAAAAATGGCTGCCACCCTTAATGAATAAGAGTCTTGGGAGGATTTTTTTATATGTAAATGACCAGGCAAGTATGATATCAGAATTAGGCACATGGTGGCCAGAACATAAAGGAAGGGTATTAAATTAATACTGTAGGCAGGTGAGCGAAAGGGGCAAGGAGAATCAGGAAAATATTTTTGGAGGTTAGGACACCCGAGCAGAACATTTTCAGAGACTATATTGGAATGACCTGGAGCATGCATGGGAAAGCTTGTTTTAAGCAAGTGGAAGGAGGTATGCAAGGACAGCAATGCTATGGGCATTTGGAGATAGGCAGAGTTTGACAGGTTTTCATGCATTTGGCTTCAGGATATAGATGTATTATAAGACGTTAAATGTCCAGTTTCTAGGAAGTGTTCATCCTATCAGACTGAATACTTGTCCGTTTACATCTGAGAGATACCCACAGGTACTGGAATGAGAAAGCTACGTGAAGACCCCCAAGCTCCGCAATGTCTAAGCTGTACAAACTTGGACAGACAGCTTAGCATCTAGCTTTGTAGTTTCCCAAAATGAGTGTAATAAGATTGAGTAATAATATGAGAAAGGCACCCCTCTTCTACTAACCGATTAGGAAGCTACTGCCTTTACTGCTCTGGGTATTTTCCATTTATAACACGGTATTTAAAACAGATATTGGCCAAATAAAACATATAAGTATTCTAGAAGTCACAAGGTTAACAAAAGGAAAAGGAAAAGATGTTTATCATGGAAAAGCAATTACTGGGTGTTGGCACGATGGGGAGGGGTAGAGTTAGGAAGAAGAGGACAGAGAGAGGACTGACTACTATTTTCAGCTTCTTTCCTGCTTTGAAATCATACCCCCATTTAAGTGACGGTTTGGCTAAATCTCTCGATGTCTTCTCACAGAATCTTTTGTAAATATGCATATTTTTGGCTGATAGAAAGATAGCCGTACTTCATTTTATACATCTGCCCCATCCCAAACAGTTTTATCTGATGATTGATTATTTTGTAGCACATCTTCCAATGTTTGCTTCCGTGACTCATCCGACTTAAAGAAATTAGACTGTCTGGGTGCATGTCCCCCCTTCTGTGAATGTAAGCGAAGCTATAGGAGGAGAGCACTTCACAGGGTAAACACACTTGGTAAATTTTGCTCCTTTTGATAAACGTTTCTTAGTCAATCAAGACTTGCTTGTACTAAAGACTAAACGATGAGTATATGTCACAAAGCAGGGAACTATTAATGCAATTTGGGCCAGTTAATGGATTCTGCTTTTACTGTTTTTCTTTCATATTCTAAACCAAAATCTCTTTTGAGGAGCTGGCATGCCGTGTAGGATTTTTTTTTCCCTCCTCTCTGTCATCCCTCTTCCCATGGATTCTTCTTCAGATATCTTCTTTGGCAGTAAAGGTTAGCATACATTTATTGAACACCTACCATATGCTTGTGAGGCTTGAGATACAGGGATGAAGCATCAATAATTACTGGTCTCTAGATGCCTTTCACAGAGAGATGGGAGTGAGACAGGCAAATGGGATAATATGCTATGGCAATATCAAATCATACACAAGATTTTCTGTGGAGGGGAAAGGCCAGGGGATATTTTCTGAAGTGTTTGATCCCTTAGCTCAGTTAGGAAAAAAAAAAAAAATAAGATAATAAGGGATAGGTGGCAAAGGCGTGGGGAGTAGAAGGAGAAATACATTCACTGAATATTTACTATTTTTTAGGTACTGTGAATTGTCCCCTTTCTAACTTACCATAATTCTCTGAAGCAGGTACAGATGTCATTACAACTTTACAGATGTGGAAAGTGATGCTCACAGAAGTAAAAGATTTGCCCAGCACCAGGAAGGGCCATACCCAACATTCAGACTTGGGCAGCTCAATTTCCAAGCCCATTCTCTGTGCCTTGCAGTTCTGTTCCCTCCTTTGAGAAGAGCAGAGAAGGAAGAAATGAGAAGCAAGCAATGTCGTGGACACTTTAGGTAGAAAAAAGCAGCTGAAGATCCTCGGATGTCATGGATAGCAAAGGATTGTTGACAAATGGCCTTACCTGGTAGCACGAGGGAACCTAAGTGACCTCTGCACTGAGCACTAGGGTCATTGGACTGCGTCTCTGTGCATCTTCTGGCCATTACCACTGCCCCAGGTTCTCTTTCCCCTGTGTCTCAGGACAGGCCTCCAGCTGTACAGAGTCAATATAAATGTATCCTTTGGACATGGGTTTGAAAAACTGTGCCTGGAGCGACCATAATCAGTAATCATGGGCTTTTAGAGTGAAACAGAAATGTAGACATCTTTTGAGCAAGCCTCTTCATTCTGGACAAAAGAGAAGTAGCTCCGAGTGAGGCAAGTATTTTCCCAAAGTCGGAGTTAACAATCCAGGTCTTCTGCTCATAGCAGAATGATTTATATTTTTATCTAATTAAACATCAGGTGACACTGCCTTCCTGACCCAGGAGGATATTTGTGGGAGCAGCCTAGTCCCCAAAATGGGTTCATAAAACTACAAGCTGAGGAATCTTACTTCCCGCACCTGGTCTCATACCCACATACCTGGTCGTCCTGTAGTCCTTTCCTAGTCAATAATAAACACCTATATCTACCCATTTGGTTGAGTCAGTCACATGAGGATGATCCTTGACATCTTTCTCTCTCTCACTTGCCACAACCAATTCAACATGAAGTCCTGCTTCTGTTTCCAAAGCACACCTAGGGTATGCATCCCTCTTTGCTGCACTGTGTGTTCCAAGCCAGCTGCCCTCTCTCCTTTTTAACTGCAATGATTCACCATGCATCCATTCTTGCTGTCCTGGCTCACAGCCCAAACACTCTTTGTCAACAAATAAAATCAGATCACTCCTGCTTTAAAAAAAAAAAAATCCATATTGCCCATTGCATTTGGGGTACAATTTCCTTGTCCTACAAAGCCCTGGATTATTTGTCTCTGTGTACTTCCTCAGAGTACATTAAGCACCAGGCTTATGAATCTTTTTTAGGTCCTGAGATGCCCCAAGTCCCATTGTGCCTCAATACTCTTACACAATCTACTCCTTCCATGGCGTGTTCTCTCCCTACACTTATCTTAACTCTTCCGTATATTTTAATTCTCAGATGAAAATGAATACCTTTAATGAAAGCTTCACTCACCTCCCCTTACAACCTCTCCCGTATGAATTAGTTCCACAATGATATTCCCTTGCAGACTCCGAGCAATTACATCACATTTAATTATTCATTTATTAGCAAACTGTTTGCCTTTGGGTCAGCCGTTCAATTTTCTGAGCTTTCTGGTCCTCACCTATGAAATGGGCATACTTTGTAGAAGCGTTGTAAGGACTGGAATTAAAGCACTTAACAGGCATTCAATGAATAGCTATGAAAAGTGTTGTTCTTAAATTCCACCCATAGCTCAAAACAATTCTCTGTACACTGGAAAAATCAATCATGGCTGAAGACCCAGAACTAAGGTGACTATCAATCAGAATAGAGAGACTTTTCTGGAATACCTCCTCCAAGAAGAAATCTCTTTCCTAAGCCATCTGTGTATATGCCACCGGTGCATTCCATTTTGACCTACCTGTGCTCTATGGAAAGACCCTATTAGCTCTTAGCCGTGAAGGAAGCCACTAGAAAGGGTAGAGAAATATGCACAACTGGGAAAAAAGGCTGAAATACAGCCTATGCTGTGTAAGTTCATCTGTCTTAAGCTGAGGATGCTAAAGAAAGATTTTTGTAAAAAGCTTTCTGCATCAGGTAACAATGATTTCTTCCTTCCCCATCTCAACACAGACGGTCAATGCTCCAACGTTCATAAAAATTGGAACACAGAGCTCTCTTAAATCCTGTTGTCCAAATTGTAGACTATTTGCAAAGCAAGCCAGTACTGATCTTGAATAACATTTCCAATGGTTCTCCTGGAGCACAAACACATTTAAATGCGCCTATTCACAAGTTTAAAAAAGAATGTAAATGTATGCACATACGAACATTGAAATAGCCTTCTGTGAGGCGGTTTAATAAGCCAACCTCTTAGTCCACACAGCAAACAAACCGGAATTAGAAATCAGAAGCAGAACTGTCATTATGCATACCTGTAATTCATTTTAGGAAATTCGTATGTTCTAGAAAGTTGTCTGCACACCACCATTTTGAAAATTGGATTATATTTTTAAAAGCACTGAAGGAGGTAGCTGTTTTAACCAGCATCCGAATGAAACCTTTGGTAAAGTGAAGAATCATTTTTTGCAATGTGAATAATTGGCATCATTAAATTCACTTTGTAAACAAGGGACACTTGTACCATGTTTAGATTCAAGCAGATGATCCATCTGCTCTTGGTTTCAGGATTCATTCATTCAGTTAGCATTTTTCATGCATTTGCTATTCATGTATTCATTCTACAAATATTTACTGAGTGCTTACCATATGCCTGGCACTGTATTAGATGCTGAAGATACAGGAATGAGCAGGAGAGGTGGAATCCTTCGCCCTCCTGAAGCTTGTACCCTAGTGGGGCAAGAGGACAATAAACACAAACAAATAAAAGTACACAATACGATCTCAAGTAGATAGATAATGTCATGAATAAGAATTAAGCAGTCTAAGGTGAGAGAAAGGGATGGACTGCAGGGGACTGGAGTGTTGGGTGGGAGCTCCTGCTGATGGAAGAGGCAGAGAAGTCCTGGTTAAACGGGCAGAATGAGGGAGCAAGGCAGGAGAAAGACGAGGGGCGGGGTGAAGCAGAAGGAACAGCCAATGCAAAGGTCCTGAATCTGGGGCATGTTTGTGTTTGAACAATAGCAAAAAGCAAGTGCGGCTTGAGTGATCCAAGGAGAGCAGTGGGAAGACCAGCAAGGCACTAGCAAGGCCCTCAGGCATCAGCCCAAGATGCACCGTCTAGACCGTGGATGGACCCATGCATGAGGCAACTGTTCTCAGTACCAGAAGGCGAGGAATAGAAGACTTGGAATCCACAGATTTAAAATAAAAAAAAAAAAAGAATCCACAGATTTCTGCCCACCGTGGAAGGGACGGTTTTCCAAATAAATTAGCATGCTGATATCTTTTTTTTCTTGTATCCTCCTTATTTCATTCTTACCTTCCCTGCCACTGCCTCCCTTCCCTCCTTCCCTCCTCTCCCTGCCTTACTTTCACCGTTTCATGCATATCCGTGTTGTACCTATTGTGTCCCAGGAAATGTGCAGGGATCTGATGGATGCCTTGTGCCCTGGGCTTAGAGGCTTAGAGACAAGTCTTCCCTTTTCCCTACACGCTCCCCATTCACATCAAAACTAGCATCTGCTGAATGAGCTTCTCCACTGGGATAACTTGGGAGTCAAACACACAGAGGTTGGAATCTAGCTTCAATACGTACCTGCTGTACTATCTTGGGGAGCGCATATGGTTTTCCTGTTGTCTCAGTTCTCTCATCTGCAAAATAGGGATAATAATACATACTTTGGTGGGATATTTTGATAATTTCTGGTTTTATTTATAAGCCAGCGATTCTTATTATTGCATTACTATTTCTGCTTGTTTCTTCCTTTACAACTGGAGCCTCAAAGTTAAAGCAAGGACAGAGTTACAAGGGTTGGTAGGAGGCTGAAACCGTCTTCTGACTCTGTCTCCTCTAATGTTCTAGAATTATAGGATATAACCCATGGGATCTGACAACCCAACGTGACCCAGCACGGAGGCAGGCTGCGAAGCTGTTTGTGCCTGTGGGAGATTGTATAATAGCCCCAACTCTCCATCCTTCCCTGTATCCACGCCCTTTGCCACACAACTCTGAAGTTCCTCTCACTTAAAAAGCAGATTCTATTACTCAACCCCTTATCTTTTAATCTGGCCACGTGGTATGCTCTGGTCAACAAAGGCACAAGGTACAAGGGACCATTTTCAGTCCTAAGCCTGCACCTCAAGAGGCCCCTGCATGTTTCTGCATGACATCCTGTGCAGTTGCCACTGCCATGAGAATGTGCCCAAACTAATCCCAGGAGAAGGACGGAAAATACAGGAAGCTGAGCAGTTATCCTAGCCCAGCCCGGTCTGGGTGGGCCAGGCAACCCCAGCCGACCTACAGATGAGAGCCAATAATTGTTATTTTAGGCCACTGGATGCTGGAGTCATTCATAAGCTAGTATTATCGCGGAGATATTTGAGATACTATCTTAGTTTAATCGAAATATTCATTAACAACCATCAATTAATCAAACGTATTTATCGGACTTCTGTAGTTAATACACACCAGGTTCTGAGGATACAGGCATAATAAATCAGAAGGATATCATCCCTGCCCTTGGGGAGCTTAGATGAGGGAGGAAAACAAAGAAATGCTGCTGCTCAGAGTTGAAAAGGGTCTGTTTCAGAGAAAGGGGGTGGCCTGGAGTCAGGGTTTAGCCTGAGAAGATTGACTGACTACTCCTAGCGGTGGGAAGGGGAACTTCATCTAGGAGACGCTCTCCCTCTCCCGGAGAGTAGGACTTTAAAACCCTAGAACCTTAGCTCTGAAAGGATCCTCCCCTGAACTTATCTTGGGTGAGCTCTCATTTACAGCTAGGCTCAGAGAAAGGGAATGACTTACTCAGGGCGACTCAAGGAATTTGTGGCAAATCTAGGACATGAACCCAGCGCATCCCTCCCCAGGGTTGGGACGTCTAATACGACCTCCGATGGGTCTTACGGTGTCAGTAAACTTTGAACCGCCATCAAATTCTTGGCCAGAAGTTTTATTACTAACACCATTGAAAATAAGATCAATCTCCACGATTATTATAATTCATAATTTTAACAGGCCTCCTTTCTTGCTCGGGGCATTTAAGGTGTGATAATAACCAGACCTCATAATTAATAACAGTAATTGATACCTTTCACTGATTGAGCCTCCGCTCTAAGCACAGTTTCGATGGCTTTAGATATGTGGGCACATTTAATCCCTGCCACAACGTACGCACAGATAATAAGCCCCATTTTACAGAACTGGAAACTGAATCTTACGGAGATAAATTCTTTACCACAGTTACTAAGAGGCAGAACCGGGAATCAGACACAGACCAAAGGCCTGTGGTTTTTCTACTTTTCTCTGCAGACCCAGCTGTGGCAACCTTTATGTGCAATGTTGGTTCACAAATGGCATTCCTGTTCCATCCTTCGCAGTGCTTTCCCTCTGCCTAGAGAAGGCACGATTGGGGCCCACCCCAACGTGATAAAACCATCTCCCTGCTTGGATCTTGCCCCATTTTTAACACCTTATACCAAAGGATGCCTCTGGAGCGGGAAGCTTTGAGAAGACCTGGGGGAGCCTGAAGCTTCTAAATGGAAACAAGGAACTGACTCACCAGGGCCTGGTTATCTTCAGAGTCTGAGGAGAGGAGCATCAAAGGGATGAGAGCCTGGTACCTTTGATGAAGGAACCAACAGGAAATTATTAGCCTCATGCTGACAAGGACAAAGACAAGAAAAGGGCCATTTGGGTCTCATCTCTGTCTGGACTGGAAGAGGCAGGAAGCCTAAGGGGCTGTTTAATCTTGGCTCCAGAGCGATGTGAACCCTGGCTTCCTCCCTTGAAGAACAAGGTGAAGGAAAGGTGAGGCAAGTTAAGATAAACACCCAAACTTCTGGCTGCCTGGATGAACTGAATCTTTTAATTTAAGCTGTCAGTGGGTTCTTTCTTCTCTGTCTTTTCCTTTTTTAATCTAAACTGTAATCACACAATACTCCACCCAAGTGCTTGATATGGATTTCTAAGACAGATCCTAACATAGTCATAAAAAAAATCCCCTCTGAAATGTGCACTTTGTACTGTGTCTATGTGTAGGTGTGTTTAAAATGTCACGAACTGGAATACCTAACTCTAGTTCCCAGGAATTAATCACTTAGAAGAGTGAAAGGGGGAAATTAACTTGCTTTAACACTCACAAGACTCTCCAAAGCAGGCGCCAAAATAGAACTTATTGAATAGACGTATGGTTATCTTTCTATAAGAACTAAAACTCTCACAAAAAAAAAAAAGAAAATATTTTTTCTTATCTAAAATTGCCTTGCAAAATTTTCCTAAGTTACTTGGGCTCAACTGCAGGTCACAGACTCTCACAGATTCCTCATAGGGAATAAAGGTATAGCAGTTTTTTTTGGGGGGGGGGGCAAGGAGGTGGCCTTTTTTAAAGTTACAATTCAATGAGATTTAGTTAAATGTGTAAATTTGTGCAACCACCACCACCATCTGATTTTAGAACATTTCAACACCAAACAAAGTTCCCTCATGCCCATCTGTAGTCAATTCCTATTCATACACTGAGCCAGGACCATCACTGATCCGCTTTCTGTCTCTACAAATTTGCATTTTCTGGACATTTATATGAAGGAATCATGCAGTATGTGGCTTTGTATCTGCTTTTAGCATGTTCTTAGGGTTCATTCATAACGTAACGTGCATCAGTGTTTCTTTTCTTTTTAATGGTGAATACTATTCCATTTGGTGGATATACCACATTTGTTTTCTCGGCAATTGAGGGACATATAGGTTATTTCCAAAGCTTGGCTATTATGGACACTGCAGCTACGAACTTTCAGATGCATGTCTTTGTGTGGATGTGTTTCCCGCTCTCTTGAGTAGAATCCGAGGCACAGAATCGATGGATTGTGCAAAGGGACATGGAGCACGACCAGACACTAGGCCTCCTCTGATTCAGATATGCTGTGTCCGTGGAAATCTGCCAAACGATTCTTAACTTATCCTTAGAATCAGCTGATGCTATCTGTCTTTCATGGGTGGGAGGGCCTAAAAGAAGTCCCAAACAACAACAAAACAAACAGGAAACAACTGCTCTCATTTGATGAATTCTGAACAGAAAGCGGGGGGCCGGTCCCAGCTACTACGCCTCCACTGGCGCCCAGGTGCCGTCCGCGGCCAGGCCTGCAGAGCGGAGCCCCTGAAGTCTTTCTGGAGGATCAGGAGATGCGCTCGGCGTCGCAGGCGCTGGTCGGTTTTCCTTCCGTGCGCGTCCTGGCCCTGGCCCGCCGGCTTCAGCTCCCTGCGCCCGCGAGGAGGGGAGGCGCGCACCGACGGCGGCCGGGCCACCAGCAGCTCTGCGGGACCGCGCTCCTCGGGCTCCGCGCACCTGCCGGGCAGCGCGCGCCCCACCCCCGCCGCGGGCGGCCCAGGGCACCCCCAGCATCCAGGCTGGGGCGCGGGACTGGCGGGGGGCAGCATCAAGGGGTGAGAGGGGAGTGCGGAGGCCGCAGAGGCGGGGGTGCGGGCCGGGGCCGCGAGGCCGGTCCCCTGGAGGCCTTGGGGCGGGGCGCTGGCGGCGCAGGGGCCTGGCGCAGGGACGCGCGGTCCAGAGGCCGGGGCCACTCCGAGGGCGCGGGGAGCGGGCGGGGTGGGGGGGAGCGTCGACGGTGGGCGCGCGGGGAGAGAGGCGGGCGCCCCCAGGGCCTCCCCGCGCACCCCGAGGGCCCCCGCCCGCCGCCCCGCGCAACCCGAGGGCCTCCCCCCGCCCCGAGGGCCTCCCCGCGCACCCCGAGGGCCCCCGCCCGCCTCCCCGCGCACCCCGAGGGCCTCCCCCACCCCGAGGCCCCCCGCGCACCCCGAGACCCCCCGTGAGCGACCCCTCCGAGCCTCGCGCGCCGGCTGCCCCGCGTGTGCCCTGGCCCCGGCTGGACGGGGTGCAGCGCCCCGGGCCCCGCCCGGCCTCCCGCCCCTCGCCCTGTCGCGGGCGGTCCGGAGGGGCGGGAGCTTCCCCACTCGTCCCCCCCCCACGGTCCTGGGGTCCGCCGGCTCGCCACCCCGGCCCCTCCCCCGGCCCCCCGGCCCCCCGGCCCCGCTCGCCTCCTCCCCGCGGGCCCGCCCCCCGCCTGCCCCCCATCCCCGTCCGTGCCTCCCGGAGGGCCAGCGCCCCGTTATCCCCTTGCTTCTTCGCCGTCCTTCGCCCCTCCTTCGTGCGCCGCCCCGCACCCCGAGACCAGTTCCAGCCCGGGTCCCCGCAGGTCCCGGTGCCCCCCCAGCCCCGCGGGGGTGCGCTGCGCACGGCTCCCGGGGCCACGAGCGGGCGCCCAGTGCCCGGGGGATTCCGAGGCCCGACCCCGCCGCCCTGTCGGGTCCGCCCGAGGGACGGAGGCGGGGGCCGGGGCGAGTGAGGCCGCCTGCGGGGCCGCTGGACCTGCCCGCGGTGGGGGGGGGAACCCTGGGGGACCCCGGGCCGAGGCGGGGACGGGGCAGGGGCCCGAGGCGCGGCGCGAGTCCGAGGTGCGGGCCCCCGGGTTCTCCGCCGCGCCCCGAGCAGAGTTTGCGGGAACTGGGGGTGCGCGGGGCCGAGGGGCCGAGGCCGGCGTGGGGCGCTCTGGGCGCGGGGGGCGCGGGGTCGCGGGGGCGAGGCCGCTCCAGGTCCCCCGCAGCGCAGCGCCCAGGCCTCCCGGCGAGGGCCCGGCCGGGCCAGCGGGAGCCGGAGCCGGAGCCGATCCCCGCGGCGCAGGAGGGGCTCCCGCGCCCGCCCGGCTTCCCTCCGCCGCCCGCCCCGATTGGCTGCGCGTCCCCGGAGCCAACTTCGGCCGCCGCAGACTGTGCGAGCCCGGGGGTCGGGGCGGGGGGCCGGGGCGGGGGGCCGGACGCGGAGACCCGGGGCGGCCTCGGGCCCGGGGGAGGGGCGGCGAGCGGGGGCCCCGCAGCCCGGCCGGGCCCAGCTCGCGGCGCCGGGGCCTGGGCTCCTCTCCGCCCTCCCCTCCGCGCCCCTCCCCGCCGCTCCCGCCCCTCCCGGCGGCCTCCCCTCCCCTCCCCTCCCCTCCCCCTCCCCCGCCCCGCCCGCCGCCTCCCCCGGCTTCTCATTCCTGCCACTGGCGCGCTCGGCGGCTCAGTCCGCGGCCGCCGCCAGCCGAGGGGAGCGCGGCGCGCAGATGCCGCGGGGGCCGCTCGCAGCCGCCGCCGACTTGGGACCGGGCCCCGGGCCGCGGCCGGGCTGACCCCGCGCCCCCGCCGGGCCCTCCGCCGGCCGCACCGACCGACGGCCCCAGGTGAGGCTCGCCGCCCGCGCTCCCGCCCCCGGGGGGGCCCTCGGGCCGGGGGGGCCGGGAGCTCCCACTAATGCGGCGCACACGGCGCGCGGGGGGCGCCGAGGCACGGAAGGGCTTGTTGGGGGACGCGGGAGGGGAGGAGCAGGCGGCTGCGGGCGCGGGGAGCCAGGCGCCGGGGTGCGCTCCAGCCTCCCCCGCGGGGCCGCCCGGGTCCGGCCGAGGCGGCGGGAGGGCGGGGGCCGCAGACTGCGCCCCCCACGCGCCGGCCGCCCGCGGTCGGGTCTCCGGGGAAAGTCGCCCCCGGCGGGGCCGGCCCGCTCGCCCGCGGCGCCTCCTCCCGAAAGCGGCGACGCGAGCGCGCTCCGCAGGGCTCCGGCCCCTTCCCGGGTCCCTGCTCCCTGCGCCTCCCGGGGCTCCTGCGTCCACCCGGGTCCCTGCTTCTCCCCGGGGTCCCTGCTCCTTCCCGGGTCCCTGCTCCTCCCGGGGCTCCTGCCCCTTCCCAGGGTCCCTGCCCCTCCCCGGGGTCCCTGCCCCTTCCAGGGGTTCCTGCCCCTACCCAAGTCCCTGCTCCTCCCGGGGTCCCTGCCCCTCCCGGGATCCCTGCCCCTTCCAGGGGCTCCTGCCCCTCCCAGGGCTCCTGCCCCTTCTCCCGGGTCCCTGCTCCTCCCCGGGGTCTCTGCCCCTTCCCGGGCCCCTGCCCCTGCCAGGAGTCCTACCCCTCCCCGGGGTTCCTGCCCCTTCCCAGGGCTCCTGCCCCTCCCCGGGTCCCTGCCCCTCCCCAGGTCTCTTCTCCTCCCGGGGTCCCTGCGCCTCCCGGGTCCCTGCCCCTTCCCAGGGCTCCTGCTCCTCCCCGGGTCCCTGTCCCTCCCCCGGGTCCCTGTCCCTCCCCCGGGTCCCTGCCCCTCCTCCGGGTCCCTGCCCCTTCCCAGGGCTCCTGCCCCTTCCCGGGGTCCCTGCCCCTCCCCGGATCCCTGCCCCTCCCGGGGTCCCTTCCCCTCCCCGGGTTCCTGCCCCCTCCCAGGTCCCTTCCCCTCCTCGGGTCCCTGCCCCTCCCGGGGTCCCTGCCCCCTGCTCCCCCCCGGCGAGGCCGGGCGCGCGGAGATCTCGGGGCCGGGACTGCGGGCTGCGGGCTGCGGGGCGCGCTGGGGCCCGGGCGCGGTGGGCTCGGAGCCCGGGGCCCCGTGGGGAGGTGGGCGGAGGGCGCGGACCGGGTCCCGCTCCCCCGCGCTGGCACCGCCGGCGGCTCCGCGGGAACTTTGCGCGCCCCCCGCACCCCCCCCGGCCGCCCGCGCCCCTGGTCGGCGGAGCCCGGGAGCGCCAGCCGCGGGGTGCGGAGGGCGGCGGGAGGCGCCCCTTTCCCGCTCCGGCCGGGCAGGGCTTAGGAGGGCCCGCCTCGCCCCAGAGGCAGAGCCCCAGGGAGGGCGGGGTGGCGCCCCTGGTGCCCCCAAGGCCGCGCGGTGGCCGGGGCGGGAGGCCGTGTTGGGGGGGGGGTGCCCCGCGCGCCCCCCGCTCCCGGGTAAAGGTTTTCCAGGGGCCGGAAAGCCCTGTTGCTTCGGCTGATGAGGCAGCGGGAATTCCATGGGCCGTCGCACTGCTCTTAAGAAATCGCATCTTCCAAGCATCTGCTAACGCCCTGGGTGCCGGCGAGGGGCCCCGGGGATGGGGGGAGGCGCCCCGGGACGCCCGTAGTGGGGGCGCGGGCGTGTGCGGAGCCTTCCCTCCCGTTTTCCCCCAAAGACAGCTTGCCGGGCGGCTGCGAATCCCTCCTCGCTTTCCTCCCCGGATCCCTCCTATCAGGTTCATCTGAGGCAGGGAGGAAGTTTTCGGTCTAATCACAGGGAAGGCACGATAATGAATCTGGCAGGAGGATGGATCGATTATCCCCGGGCCCGCAGCGGACATCGATGGCTTTGCGGGGTGCCTGGCCCCCGGGGGGCGGGAGCGCTGGGGGTGTTCTCCGGGGCGAGGATCCACCCGCCGCCGGGCCGGGCTCGCCGCGCGGGGGCCTCCACCGTGGGAGGAGGAGAAAGGGGCCGGCCTTCCTCTGCTTAGTCCTGGGATTATTTTTCCTATAAACGGGAGATGCAGACAGCGGAGCGCAGAAGTGGCCCCAGCCCGACCCTAGCTGCGGGGAGCCTGGTCTTCCTCCAGCAGAACAAAGGAGTAAAAGTTGCAAAACAAAGGGACAGAGCTGTGGTCACTACGAGAGAGACCCGAAGCCCCTGGGCACTAACGTTCGCCGCTCCTGAGCTCTAACTGTTAGACTTGGCCAGTGGGCCCGGGAATCGGAACCTCCGTGCAAAACTGAGATCCTGCCTGGTACAAAGAAATGTGAGTAGTTTTTCCAAGTATAGACCAGAGAAGGGCGTAGGAGAGGCCGGGAAACTTTGCTTGAGTGAGAATGGGCTTTACATCTTACTTTTGAGACGTCGCAAATTAAGGTGTTAAAAATGTGTTGCAGCCGGGCTTTATTGCTAATGACAATCGTTGCTGTCATTTTTGTTGTTATTTCAGAGTCTGCATAAACTGGCTATTTTATTGCATTGTTTGAGAACAGGGAACCCCCCTTCCTCCCCTCTCCCCCGACCCTGCCCCACCCTTGGGGAAAGGGATGGCAAGGGAGAATGAAGAGAATTGAGATAGGATCATCTGTTGAGGCCCAAACATGGAGATTGACTCAAACTGGGCTTATTGCTTACTAGAAAAAAAAAAAAAAAAAGGCTTTTAAAATAGTTCTAATGGAAGCAGTGGACCATCTTGATAGCACTTCAGAACTTCCATTATGCTCAGCAATCTTATCAAAACAGCAGACAGTAAAATTACTAGATACCTAAATTCTGTTTTCAATTAAGATGCAATCTTTTGTTAATTTGAGAATTAAAAAAAAAAAAGTCACGGCTCTATTTTCTTATGACCCAGAACTCTTGTTTGCTCTTTGCAGGGGTGGCTGTGGCTGTGGCTGTTTGTTTGTGCGAGGAGAGGGGGACAGGGTTGGAGAGCCATGCCCTGATTTGGGGGCATACAGACCAATTTCATGCTCCTTTAATGCACTTGTCTTCATAATTCATGGTTTTTCTTCCACTTTGAATAGAATTACATGGCTGCCTTGTAAAGATTCTGGTTTGGGGGACCCTCGTATGGGAAACGCCATGACTTTGACCCCAAGGCTTGATTTACAACGCGGAGCCAGACTCCCATGAGCTTATGTGTCTCGGGGCCTTGCCCGCGAACGTCTGTGACTTATGAAGTTGACAGTTCACACAAACTTTGATCTGTGACATTCAAATCTATTTTCAGAACCGTCTAAAGGAGACCTACAGATCCCATTCTAGTTTTCCTCCATTTTCAATGCATTTGTGTAGGCACATGTTCAGGAAGCATAACCGTTGTGTCTGTTTATTTTCAATATTTTGTATTCACCTTGCTCATGAGCATATCTAACCACTAATGGTGATAAAATAACCCTGATCTGTGGAGTTTGAAAGTCGGTAGGAAACATTTCCTCTTAAGCTTCCAGGTGTTTGCAGAATGACTGTAAACGCCCAAGACCTTTTCCTAGAAAATCTGAGCCCATGACTTAAGGGATTGAGGTATGTTTGGGATGGGTGTTCCCTCTGGTGGAAGTGGCCATCGTTTCAGAGAAAGCTACCTGGTTCGTCGAGAGCCCCCGCTCTGGATGTGCCAAGCGTTTGAGTTGAGCTGTCATCCTTTGCAGTCCAATGTCATCGCCCCTAAAATATGTAAAGATCTTCGGTCTGTGTGGGCTCGGGGACAGACATCAACAGGTATGTTAAAAAGAAAAAGTAAAGCTGGAGAAAGTGTGACAGGTTTAGGCACAGCAGTAGAACCACGCGTCCGTGGGGGTTCGGGGGGACCACGGTGATAGGCACCGAGCCCCCCTGTGCGCAGGGACGGCCACCGGGCCTGTGGTGGCCGCGATTTCCCGGTGGCCCGGGCCCTGGGCGCTCGGGCAGGGGCTCCTCGGTGGAAGCTGGCGCTGCGGCCACCAGAGGGCAGTGGCACCCTTCTCCCCGGGCTGCGGGGGCCCAGCTGCCGCGCAGGGCACCATGAAAAGCGGTTTTGTTGCCACCGGCCTTGTCTGGGCCTCTCCGGGGAGACCGGATCCCGGCTCGCCCTGGTCCAGGCTGCCGCCGGCGCCGTGTCAGGCCCCGCATCTTTCTGGTCGTGGATCCCTTACCTCCAGCCTCCTCTCGCCTTCCTGGACTTTACTAGAAAGTTGGAGAATCTTGAGTGTCTGGGCAGGAGGTGCGTGGGACAAGGTCAGCTCTCACTAAGGCAGCGATCTGGGAGGATTTTCTGGCTTTTTTTTTTTTTTTAAGTCCCTGCCAGAAAGAGCATCGTTTGAGACTCTGAAGGAAAACGAATGCATAAAGAAGAGAAATATTAGTAAGATTGCTGTGGTATCGTTGCCTCTTCTCTCAAGAGGTCTTGAAGACGTCTGCAAGACATTTCCCATTTGCAAAAAAAAAGAAAAGCACTTTGATCTTTGGTAAACACTTTGGGGCATGCAGTTTTAATACAACTGCCAATGTTTTACTATTATCTTTAAACCGTTCTTGATCTTGCTGCAAAAAAAACCCCAAATTGAGCAGAGAGCAAAATTTAATTCAAGATTGGTCCTCACGCACTGGAGTTTAATCATTTGACTTTTTTTTTTTCCCTCCGTGATACGGAAATTACTGCTTATGATTAAATTGCATATTTCAGGCTGCACAGATTTATATTTGTTACTGTTTGATAGCGTCATTATGAAAGTTCAGAAGAATAATGTTAAAAAAGAAAACCACTAACGCTATATTATAATTAAGAGGCAAGCTCTATTAAAAAAAAATAAGTACTGTCTTAAGTGGATTTTTATTTGTATTTTTTTTTTTTTAACTGAATACAATTGCTTCCCTGGTGAGTCAGCAGCGCAGTTCCGTGCAGCTCTGAGTGTGTTGGAATGCAAAGGCCGTTGATGAAGAAGGAATCAATGCAAATGGATTATGGGAAGGAGTATTAAGTAACTCAGTGGAAAGTAAGACAAAGTGTTTTGTAAACCGATGCTCACTCACCACTGGACAGTTTATTTAACTCAAAAAAAAAAAAAAAAAGAAAAAGAAAAAGAAAGCACTTTTAAATTGTAAGTGCTTGTGAATAATGCATGTTTGTTAGAACTGGAGGCAAAATTTCATTGTTATTTGGTTTAATTAGTCATCAGACTGTTGCAGAGTTCCAGAATTCTTATTGAGATAAATCACTGTTCTCATGGTCTGAGAGGGTGAAGTTTCAGCTCAGGCAGAGAAGCCGGTAACCCCAGGATATTAAGTGAGATAGGAGGATGAAGGAGAAGAGAGGAACAGAAGTAAGGGAAGGAAAAATAAAAAAAAAAAAAACACCGTGAGAGAGCCTAATGGTGCTCTTGCTCACCGTAGGCCCAATACTGGTGTCCCCCTCCCTTTGCCTCCCTCCTCCAGACCCATGTGAGGTGCTGAACCCAGAAAGCGGGCAGGGGTTTCCAGGCCGTAGAGAACAGTGGCCGGGGTCTTAGGCTATGCCTTTCTGACACTGAGAACTCCTCACAGGATACTGGGGATTTTTCTTGAATTTTTCTGGTTGTTGCAGGCGAAGAAAAACCTTCACGCGCTTCCTCCACAAATTCCCTTCTTTGCCAGAAATCCACGAGATGTGGTCTTCTGCACTGGCATGATTTCACTGATTAAGAATTTGTAAGAATTTCTGGAAGATACTGGCTCTGGGTGCAGTGTCTTCCACACGATGAGGGTCACCTAATAGAGCAACAGGAGTCGGGGAGGCTGCTGCCTGGTTTTAGTTTCACATGCATGAGATGGCTTTTCAGCTACCATTGGGCTCAGTGAGTGCAGCCGGTGAGGACTAAAGCATCCCTGGCACCTGCGGTGTTTATTCTCAGTAAGACCCGGCCTGGCTGCAGGCAGAGATAGATGTGCCAGATAGGGTACCGTCCCCCTCCCCCCCCCATGGATTGTGGGAGAGCATGACCGTGATCACATCCTGAGCACCCAGGCTGCATCCCTCATCCCCACGCCTGAGGCTTGGAGCAGCTAGTCAGGCAGCAAGGGATTCGGGTGAGGAGCAGGAGGCCAAGGCATGCAAGTGCAGGGGAAGATCCTTGTCTTTGCTCAACATTTTGATATTTTGCTCATGAACTTTCTCCACTCAACGTGATTTTTAAAATACTGCATGACAGTATCGTTCGACTTGGTTGCTGAGTTCCTTGGCAAGCCCTCATATTTCGTGCCCAAGGACAGTGGCTCACCTAACTCACTATGGGTCCAGCCCTGCCCAGTACTTGGATTCTTTTTAGCTCGAGCTCCAGTGCTTAGAGGGCATGTGATGGAGATAAAGCAACGTAACATCTCCGAGACTCAGGTGCCTCATCCCTAACAACAGGAATCATGATAAAACTCCTGTCCTAGGATCGTTGCAAAGGTAAAGTGAGAATTGAGTGCAGTGCCTGATTCATGATGAGTACTCACTAAAGGCTCAGTATTTTGTCCTCTCAGCCCCGGGATTCAGTTTCATAGACTAATAGTGACAGGTAACAGTTCTTCCTTATAATTATGGGGCCAAAATCCTGCACTGAACATTTGCTCTAGATTGAGGCCTCTCCCAATTAGGGATGAATTGTTTATTAGTGCTTCCCTTTTTTTGAATTATTTCATAAGTTTAAGCGATCCATCCCTCCTCCATTTAAAATATTCAAGAGGCAGTGGAGATTTTAGAGATAATTAAGGCTTTTGAAAAGTGCCTGCCTCCTTCTCCTACCTTTGCATTTTCTCTCTGTTCCTTTTACATATGAGTTGCCAGCGGTAAGTTGCCCTCAAGTAATATCTTACTGGGGAAGTTTGCTAAGCATGTGCTGTTGAGATATTCATCACAGGGTTTGCTTTCATTTAAAAGGGGCTCATTACTATTCCAGACTAGCTTAAATGATAATTAGCCCCATGATAAATCGTCTCCATTTCAAGCACATTCCTGTTTGTTTTTCAGGTAAATGTAGTTTGGGGTTTTAAGGGGGTTGAGCAGTGACCATTTTGACTGCTGGGGAGACTATAGCTAAAGAACCTCTGGCTTGGCCCGTGGTCTCCTTCAGGTGCAGGCAAAAGCACCGTGATTTGGTGCAGCATTGAAAATACCAGGAACCATCACGGCCCGCCCCCCTGCAGCCCTTAATGGTTCTCCAACTGTTTTCACAGTCAGTGGCACAGTCAGGCCAGGCTTTCCAAGGCTCCTGGACCTTCCGGGGTGTCCTGCTGTGTCCCATCTGTAGCCCTCTGTGTGTCATGTGTTTCTACCCCAGGCCCAAAGTCCCTCCTGGGTGTGCCTTGCAAGGAAAGGAAATACCCTCCTGTGCTTGCCTGGGAAAAGGAGGGAAGAAGAGCTAACTTTTTCATACCCTACCATGTGCCAGGGGCTGTACCTGACACCTCGTTTGTTCTACGCCTTCATGCTGTGGGCAGGGTATGAGCATTTCCATTGTACAAATGGGGAAACTGAGTCTCAGGAGGGTTCTGGGCCCTTGTCTAGGCTTCCGGGGCTTGAGGAAGGAAAGCCAGCCTTCCCAGTCTGTCCTGAATCCACACGCCCAGGAGTTTTCTACTGTATGTGATGCATGTTGCAAGCTGGTGCCTCCCTGGATGGCTAGAGACAAACAGCTGGACCGAGAGCTGAGCGGACTTCTCGGACCCTGTGTCTCCATAGAGACCCCAAACCTTAACCATTAAAGGAGCTTCTGAGATCTTCTGGTCTAGCTTTTCTTTCAGCATGAGCTCTGTTGGCCATTAATCCCGCAGCTTCGTACATGTCCTCATGACAGCCTGCTAACTACCTCTCAGGGAACCCATCCCAGTAGCTATAACCCATTAATTCTGTTCATTAAAATTCCCTAGCATAGGAGGACCTAAAATGCCCCTCTTTTGTGACTTTCTCCTAATTGTTAGTTATTCTTTCTCCCTGCTCTCCATCACTTTTTCCCCCTCCCGACAGCCCTGCAAATATTTGAAAATCAGTATCAGATAATAGTGAAAATCCGGCGTTTGTTGAGCATTTAGTTAATTTCAGGCTCCGAGCTAAGAACATTCTATGTAATAAGAGACTTCCCCGTAGTGTCTCTATGAACTGGTAAGACTTTGCAAGGAAAACAAAACAGAACGAAAACATCCGAAAACAGACATTCCCAGTGTTCCCCAACTGGTAATTGAAAAACGCAGGCCCAGAGCCTTTCATTAAAGCGGATGACAAAAGTTCTGTACAATGATTGGACCTTCTGCTTCCCGAGCGAGGAGTGGACATTCCACTTTACGACGTAAGAATCGGTTGGTGTGAGGTCATTAATGGAATTATCAGCTATTTCAGTCCACCTTCAGCTAGAGATGAGGGTCCGGGGACCCAGAGAGAAGCCACGACTTGCCTAAGATCACAGGGTCATGTAGGGCAGACAAAGCAAGAACTGGGCGCAATCTTGGCTCTTAACTCATCTCTTACCAGTATCTATGGGCAAGTTTGTTTTTGTGGGGTTTTTTAGAATAGGTTTACTAGTGGTCTGATTTTTATTCAAACCTGTCGCTACCTCCGTCATCTATCTATCTATCTATTTATCTATCTATCTATCTATCTGTCTGTCTATCTGTCTATCTATCTATCTACACCCACAAAAATACAACCAGTTCCGTCATTAGGCGGTTAAGTTGTGACACCCAAACATGGGGCTTTCCGTGAATCTCTATTTGGAAGTCATAATCCGCCGATCCAATGTCATTTGATAATATTTGGCAGACTGTACCATTTGACCTTGGCCCTCGGGTCTGTCCCACCTCACAGTCACTATCATTACTACCTCCATTCCATGTTTGAATAGATAACAGAGCAGAGTGGATCTCCCCGCCCCTGTCACCTCTTGCAAGCCTTCACAGGGCTTTCTGACAAGGCTGGATTTGAACTCGATTTCAAACCCATTTCTTTGTTACCCACTTTAATGAAAGGCTCTGGGCTGGGCACACAGAAATTGTCGAATCCTGAGGCCTTCCCCCAGGGAGCTGCTACATCATCAGTGGTGCAGAACATAGGTCTGTCTATAAAAACGCAAAGCTACAAACAGTAAGTGCAGCAAAGGAAGTACAAACAAATGGGGCCATCGGACCGATGAGCCCCAACTAGGGCAGCGATCGAAGATGGTCTGCGGAAGGAAGGCATTCGCGACCGCCGTGGACTCATGATGGCTGGAGCATCATCCGTGGTATGCGGTGCATTATCCCCGGTGCAAACCATCAAGGCATTGAGAACTTTCCTTTTTTAGAAATATTTCCTTAGGTAGAGCCAAACTATCTCTCCAGAGGTCATATTATTCGATACAAGCCTTTGATGCCATGCAGAATGGAGGTCGTTCCTCGTCCGCATTCCAGTTATCAGTATTTATTGCCTTCCAGGTACCTTTTCCTCAGCCTTAAACATCTCCAGAGTGAGCACCTACCCCATTTGGTTTTGCTCTAGCCTCCATGGAGGGAAGGACTGAAGACAAAGATCTAGGCAGCTAAACACTAGCCTGTCCCCTCCTTTCCACACACTTCTTTTATTGCAGCCTGAGGCTACATTACATTAGCTTTTATTGCCAGTCACATCACCCAGAGGACTTATGCTCCACAGTTTATTTGTTTATTTGTTTTTCCTTATGTGCTGCTGTTAAGTCACATTTCCCCACCTGTCGCTGTGCACGTAAGACATGACAGGCACCTTTAGTGGTTGTTAGCACAGGCGCTGGAGTCAGGCTGCCCTGCTGCCGGGGTTGGCCTTGCCACATTTAGCGGAGAGGGTCGCTCTAACCATCTCTCCATTTCCCCATCCGTGCGCTCGGTTAATGACATCTACCCTATAGGGTGGCTCTGATAGTCATCACCGTTAATATATAAACGTGCCTAAACCAGTGCCCAGGATCGGATTGCTGTGATTATTATTATTATTTTTAAGATTTATTTATTTATTTATTCATGACAGACGTAGATAGAGAGAGAGAGAGGCAGAGACACAGGAGGAGGGAGAAGCAGGCTCCATGCACCGGGAGCCCGACGTGGGACTCGATCCCGGGACTCCAGGATCACGCCCTGGGCCAAAGGCAGGCGCTAAACTGCTGGGCCACCCAGGGATCCCCGATTGCTGTGATTATTAATGTCTCGGTTATGCTTCATATTGTTAGGTTCAGTCCACGGATCGTCTCCCCAAACATTTTCAAGTTTAATTCCTTAGTCTGTGATCCAGAGTCTCTGTCATGTGTCCTAGCCTCACACTCCAAGTTGCTTTACTTAGTCCCCAACCGTGCTGGGTTAAAAACAAAACAACAACAACAATAAAAATAACCAGAATAGGAGCAGGGGTGGAATCTTATTAAACAAGACAATTCCCTCTCAGTATTCAGCAGCCTGGGATACAATATTTGACATGTTAGTCATTCCTTGTTCTGCGTATTTGTCATCTTGTTTGCTTGTTTGTTTGTTTGGCTGCAGAGCTTTGGAACCCCTTCCTGTGTTGGAGAGTAGCTCACAGTAAGATTCTCAATAGAGAGAAGAGCATCGCTTCTCCTCCAGAGGCCTGAAGGGCCAGAGAGTTGCTTTCCTCGCCCTCCTGGAAGCTAGAAGAATACAGACTCAGCACCAGCTTCTTGGTGTGTTTTAAATGTGGATTCAGTTTCTTACATAAATGCAGACACAAACACACACACACACATGCGTAACCACTGGCCGTGGACAGCTCACCGTGGCCACCGTGGCAGGAGGCCCACGTCTGTAACTGCCCATGTCCAGCAGAGGCAGGTGAGGTGCCCTCACCCACCTGTTCCATGACTGTGTCTGGTCTACAGGCTCCCTGACATTCCTGTCCATCTTCTGAGGAACGTGCTACCCAAAGTCTGTTTCTGTTGCCTTGAACTAAGAAACCCCAGTGGCTTCATTTCCCTGTGTTTCTGCAGGACTATTGTGTGAAATCTTATCCACTGCAATACTGAGTGGGGTATCGGGCTTTGAGCTCCTTTTGAATGCTGAAGAAAATGTTGATAATCAGGTGCTAGGGTATGAGAGTAGGTCAGAGGGAGTCTTTATTAACATGGGATAGTTTAATTTGAGCAAGAATTAGGCAAAATGTCAGGACCGATGCTGAAGCCTACTGAGATGGCTTAGTAGATGAGGTGGGATTTCCGTGGAAGTCTCTGGCAGACGGCGTAACTGTGAGTCGTGTGTATGTAACTGGTCTCTTGGAAGGGACAGGGCAGGTTGTATGGGAAGGCGGCCCATGGATGCCAATGCAAAATTCCCAAAAATATTATCCAGAGGAAACTAAGGCCAGATTCAGGGACAAGGATCCAAATTGGAACCCTAACCCAGCTAGGTAGTAGAGAGTATGCTAAATTCAAAGCCAAACAGCTGGGAGAAGGCCGGAGGGAATACATAGAAACTCTCCAAGCATGGATGGGAGTGTGAAAGATGCCCCCATAGAATGAGCTAGTAGCCCCAAGTCACATCCCCCTTCTGGAGGGAACAGCTCCCGTACCCAGCTCCTGGCAGCAGGGCCTCTGTGTTGGCCCAAGGATAAGATGATCAGGTGACAGCTGTCGGAGCCCGGACAGCGAGGCGATTTGGAGCAGCAAGGACAGACAGGTAAAAGCTGCCTCTGAGGTGGGCCTCATACCATCCCAAGATCACTTTCCTGACCCACCTTTCTAGGAAATCACCCTTCCAGAGAGGGAAGCCTTCAGGGCAAGCTCAGAATGTCAGAACTGCCTAATGGGCCAGGTAGTTGAATATCGAATGGCTTCGGTTTTGTGGCTGATGAGGCCCCTTGCCTACACCTGACTCTGTTATCACCATGCTGCCCAGGACTCGTGGAGCCATGCATTTCAAGTCCTCTATGTCCTGCTTCCTGACTGGTCACTGTGGACCCGAATCCAGACCACAAACCACAGATGACTAACCAGAGAGGTGAAGCTGGGCAGGTAGCTGTGTTAGTAGGTATCAACTTTCTAGTTACCTATTAAAGCATGCGTACTTAAAGGTTTTAAATGTTTAAAAACATATTTAAAGGTTTTATGAAATATTTCATGGGCAGTAGCAGCAAAATCGTATTTAAAATCCAAACCCAAGCTGAAAAATCGGAGGTTATTTAATGCAAACACTTCCAACGCAGAACATTTTGACCTCAAGTATCCCAATAGTGATGGGAGATTGCTCTTGAACTGGCTTGCTCCATTATATGCTTCATATACAGACACAACTGTAGTATAAGATATAGTTTTCATTGTTATATTATTCTTGGGAACCTAAGGAGCACTATATAAATGAAGTGTCACTATTAG
Organism: Canis lupus baileyi; assembly: GCF_048164855.1. Classification (NCBI taxonomy): domain Eukaryota; kingdom Metazoa; phylum Chordata; class Mammalia; order Carnivora; family Canidae; genus Canis; species Canis lupus. The sequence continues at coordinate 4,974,417 of NC_132840.1, read as the reverse complement.
TATTATTATCTTAGAGTAAAAATTGCAGCGTAGCAGTTAAAGCTGGGCACTCTAGCCTTCGAAATAATACATTGGTGATTCTTGTGTTTTATTCATCACTGCTCCTACCGCAAACATCGCAAAGAATCTTCAACTTCAGCAAATCTCAGCAGTGCATTTGGGAGCATTAGTCAGGAGACTAATGCAGCCCGAGAGGATGTGTCTTTGAAGTAAGGGATGGGTCCTATGGAATTATTTCGGCTGCCCTCTCCCCATCAACCCCATTGCTCTCGTGCTCTGCATTACAATCCAGAGAGGCACCCAGTTTTCACTTAGAGAGGCATGCCTTGGGTCCTTTGCCTATTGGCTGCATAACATCTCATTTCTCACGAATGGAGTAAGATCACCTGTCAGCAAGTTTGCTGCCAATTGCTGATGAATTATCCCTAATAGGCTGCCTGGTGATTCCCTCCCTCTAGGCGGACCAGCCTAGTGCCACTCTGACATTGCTGATGAATAGCTGTGTGGCCTTGGGCAGGCCAATTAACCTCAGTTTCCTCATCTGTAAAGTGGCCATTGGGGCCTTTTCCAGCTCGAAAATGGTCTGGCTCCCAATCTTCCACAAATCCGTTGACTTGGTGCTTTCCGACTATCACATTTCAGCATTCTGGAGAAAGCCATGTGAACAGAAACACCAGGAGGTGAAGGCACAGCCTGGATTTTCCCGAGCACAGTATGCCAGCAAGCGACAGTGGGCAGAGTATGCCTGCAGGGTAATAAGGTTGGGACTCTGGAGTATGCTGAATGCCAAATTCAGCACTTTGGACTTCAATCCCTAGGCCCTAGGGAGCCTTTGAAGGGTTTGGAGTAGGGGAGTGATGTGTTGAATGCTTTATTAAATGATTTCTGGAACAGCATTGAGAATTACTGATAGAAAGAACAGAGATCCTAAACAGGGAAGCCAGCAGGAAGGGGATTACAACAGAGATGATGAAGCAGCACCTAGGGTGGCAGCCGAATCACAATCGCTGATGTGCACTGAGCATTTACTATATGCACACACCGGGCGCAGCACTTCCCGTAAATTATCTCAGTCCGCCCTTGCCACAACTTTAGTGAGGTAGAGACTATAATTATCCCCATTTGTAAAACATAGAAACCAAGACTCGAGGTAGTTAAATGACTTTCCCCAGTGCTGCGCAGTTAATAGGTGAACCAGCAGGGTTTTGAGCAGAGATTCCACTGCTCTGTTGTAGGGGCGTAGGGAGGTAAGAGGCGTTGAAGGGTAGATTCATGAGACTTGCTACAGATCGTCTCGATGAGGAGTGGGGATTGAAGTTTGGTGAAGGGCATGTGGAGTGCCCTGGACTTGGCCTTCCAGGGATTACCTCATCGCCTCTTCCCAGCCTCGTAAACTGGAGACCCAAGGTCACACAGATAAATTGTTGCAAAGGATTTGAACTCAGGCCTGAAAGATCCAGAAAGCTTTTCCTGTGGCTCTTCTAATGTTTCTAGGATTGATGGGTTCTTGGCTCTCTCCCTACCTGGGAAGATTTGAAGGTGACACAGACTGTCACGTTTTCTGTGATGTGCTCATACGACTTAAATACTTGGAGAGACGTGCTACACGGGAAAGAAGTTATGCTTCCAAGATCCATGATTTCTCTTAAAATTTTGGTTCTTTTCCAGCCCTGGCATAGATGAAGTTGCCCCAGTAGTGTCACTTCAGAACATTATTTTGCACCCACGGTTTAGAGTGTAATTCTAGGGACTGTTAAGAGGAGGCATCTAAAGCCAGTCTTTGCCCATCCGTGGGCACTCTCCACTTTGAGTTGTGTGGCATCAGGATCTGGCACAAAGTATATAAAAGGTGAGAGAGGAGAGTCACGCTGTATCTGCACTGACTCCTACTAATAAGGGCCCAGGCTTCTGAGAGGTAAGAGAATCACCTACGTTGGATTTTAAGAGGCTTCACATTTGTCTCTCTAAGCTAGGACTTAAGAACAAATGAAATTGCAAACACCAACATGACAAAGTCTTGTTCCGAGAGACAAAGGCGTCAGGGCCTCTGTGCTGGGTATTTCTTTATCCGCTCTAATATTCTTGGAACATTTTCATTTATCTACCTCTTGATCTATCCTTTGCCCATTCCTTCTTTGTTAACCAACTCACTGTGAGACAAGAGATGGAAACTTGCCTCCCTGGTCTGGACTCAAGTTTACTCTTTTGTAGTAGAAGAGGGTTCGAAGGGAAAATTGCCTCCCCACAGGAGGATCTGGAAGGACAGCCCAGCAAAAAAAAAATAAAAATAAAAAAAAATAAAAAATAAAAAATAAAAAAGCTCTGGCAACCCTGCTTGACCCAGAGAATACGTGCATTATTCTCTTCTTAACCCAGCTCCAGGGGTTCAGATTTGTATGTGGACAATGAAAACCAAATTGACAATTGGCTGTTGGGAACTCAGGACTTCGTTCTCAGTTCTGGCAAAGAGCCTCCAAAACCTGTCCCTTGACTCATTTAAATTAATGGTTGTAAAAACAAAGGCAAGTTACAGAAGCTTTGCGGATAAGAATGTGAATTGATTAAATTCATGGAAATAGCATCACTCTTCAAGGATTGCCTGTCTTTGCTTAATGTTGAAAATATTGATACTATCTCCAGTATTGTTTCCCCTGTTTTTACATTTGCATGGGAAACGATTTGATTAATATTTTCTCTGAAGATGGTTTCCTTCCGAGAAAGTTACATTGATTGTATCAGCTCGGCCCACTGAGCGCGCCTTCCCAGGCAGGGCTGATTTGGAGGCAAAACAGAGCGATTTTGGAGACCGTAACTTTACCTGTGTTGAACCTCTTTTCAAGGCTCAGTTGGGTTTGCTACAGTAGAGCATTGAGGATGCCATTCACATGGCACTCGTGGTGCTAATACAACTTTATTTTCCTATCAAATTGGACAAGAAATGAGTTTGTCTGAAATAATCAAGCCTATTACAAGAGGTGCCAGGTTGGATAGTTACTGAGATGTGACTGTTCCTCCGTGAAGTGACCTTGTGCTGTGAGGATGTGTAGACGGAGGTCACCCGGCATGCTGGACCCAGCTACACCCTTTGGGAAATTCCTAGGGGCCATTCCTGGCAGCGGCTCAGCCAGTTAGGAATATTCCCTAGTCTTTCACCATTGTTTGGCTCTGCCTCTGCCTCATTCCCAGTGCCCTGCTGGGCTCCTTTCAAGAACCAGAAATGCTTTATGTAAATAGTTCAATCTCTATGAAATTTATGCTTTACCTTAAATAAAAGATACTGTGAGTTGATGCTGGATCTGCATAAGTGCACCCAGAAATCCAACAGAGTGTGAGGAGGAATAGGAAAGATATGTATAAGTGATTCCCTATACTGAGCATGTAGGAACTGATTTTAAGCGTATTAGTTATCTCTGAGGCCAGAATTCTTCTGGCTTCCTATTTCATAGGTGAACTTTTGAATATATTTCCCCAGAACACTCAACAATCTTACAGGCTCCGGATAGCTACCAATATATCAGAGTTTCCAGAGTCCACTTAGGTTCCTCTTCATCTGTTTGGGTCTTTATTTTGAACTGATGGGGGCCCAGAATGACTTTAATACTAAATCCTGTCCATGCTCTGTTGTGCCTTTCAACAACCAAAGAAACGGCTGCTTCCCAGGGCCTTCGCACGTGCCTTAAATTTGTTATCTCAAGGGCTCAGTCAGTTAAGTGGCCCACTCTTGATTTCAGCTCAGGTCATGATCTCAGGGCGATGAGATGGAGCCTCATGTGTCTACGCTCAGCGGGGAGTCTGCTTGAGATTGTCCCTCTCCCTCCGCCCTTCCGCCAACTCCGGCACGTGCTCTCTCTCTCTCTCTCTCAAATAAATAAATCTTAAAAAAAAAAAATCCCTTAAAAAAATTCATGGTCTCACTCAGCTCTCATGACAGCAGTGAAACCTGATCTGAGTGATTAAAAGCTCAAGAGCTGAAAAGGTTCAGACTAAACAACTAAATGCGCTCAGATTCCACTGCCACCAGTCTTGAGCAGTTTGGCCAGGCGTATATGAGTTCTTTTCGCTTCAGTTTCCTTATCTGCACCATTGGCATGACAAGGACACGTGCAAAGCCAAGTGAGTACTTGATAAATGTCAGCAGCAACCCTGTGAGTTAGACGTGTATTATCATTTCTGCTCTGCAGAGAAGAAGTGAAGGTGCAGTGAGCTTGTGTACATCTGGGTACACAGCTAGTAGTGACAACGTGGACTTTGTACCCAAGTTCAGTGGCTCAAATGGTTCCCCTCTGTTCCTTCCACTCCAGTTTACTAAGCTGTTGTTTCTCTCTTACACACCAAAGCCTCCTCTGGATTTTTTATTTGTTTAAGATTTTGTGTATTTGAGAGGGAGAGAGAGAGAGAGAGGGAGAGAGAGAGGGAGAGAGTGATTGAGCACATGAGGTGGAGGGAGGAGCAGAGGGAGAGGGACAAACAGAGCAGAGCCCGTGTGGGGCTCGACCCCATAACCCTGAGACATGACCTGAGCTGAAATCAAGAGCTAGTCAGTCCACTATTGAGCCACCCAGGTGCCCCAGACTCCCCTGGATTTGATGAGAACTAGCTTTTCCATTGCTTTTGAAGGTTTCATGTTTTCCTTTTAAAGAAATTGACATAAATAGTGGTCTCTTTCCTAGGATGAATCATATTTGCGTAACTGTGAAGATGTTAAGAACTCAATTTTCTCCACCAAATCCTTTGTTTTTGAGCTTTTACATGTTTATAATTGAAATTCCAAGGGGTTAGCTCTTCAAGCCAGTGTTGTCCTTGAAACATGTAATACGAGTCACAAATGTGAACCATATATGCAATTTTACAGTCTCCAGTAGTCCAATTAAAAAAGTAAAAAGGAAATAGGTGACAACTTTAATGATACAGTTTATTTAAGCCGGCATATCCAAAATATTATGACATGCAATCAATATAAAATTATTAATATGCTATCTCTTATTTTTTTCTTGTACTATATCTTTGAAATCTGGTGTGTGTATGTGTAACACATCGCAGTTGGGAATAGGCACGTTTCAAGTGCTCAGTAGCCACATGCACCTAGTAGATACCGTATAGAGAGTGCAAGTCTTGATTTTTCAAAGGACAGTTTCTACAAAAAATAATTTTTGAAGGATTTATTTATTTATTGTAGAAGGGGAAGAGGGGGAAGGGCAGAAGTAGAGAGAGAGAGAGAGAGAGAGAGAGAGAATCTCCAGTCGACTGTGAGGTGGGCACAGAACCCAAAGTGGGGCTCGATTCCAGGACCCCAAGATCATAACCTGAGCTGAAACCAAGAGTGTGACACTTAACTGTCTGAGCCGCCCAGGTGCCCGTCGTGGCACCTTTTATACCACAGCTGCAGGAGCCACCTTCTTTCACTCTTCTTAGTTTGATTGCAGCATTCCTGAATCTCCACCTCCACCCCAAAGCTGGATCTAACAGAGGGATCCAAAGAAAGGGCATGACCAGCCAAGGTCATTCTTATCTACAACCAGAGATAATCATGGCTTTCAAAGGTATGAGTGAGCTATGAGTGACACAAGCTTTAGGCCTTGCAACCTGACTTTAAGATGTGGGACACCTGTGAGTACAAAGCAAAATACATTACACTAGAAATGTGTCGTCCATCCATGTAGCAAGTATTCATGGGACGCCAATAAAGTAATGAGGCTGGAGATGTAAGGGTGGACATGACAGACAGCTTCTACTCTCATGGACCTTATATTTTAGTTTGAGGGAGCAGAAAATAAAATAAAAACAAATGAAAAAAACTATTTTTCTGTAGTGACAGTGTAAATCAGGACGTGATGCATTAGGAAGTAACTGACATTTGGTAATGAGAGCCGCTGCCTCTGCCCATCCCAGCTGAGTACTCCTGGTACACATGAGGAAGCCAGTTGTGAGGATGTTTAGCATTATTAGGGGCCTGAAATGTGATGACTAGGAAGGGAAGGAGGAAGAATGAAAAAAAGAAAAAAAGAAGAAGAAGAAAAGTGACCAGGAAGGAAGGAAGGGAGAGAGGAAGACAAGGTATTAGTATCATGGCCGACACTTTTCATAAGTAATGATGGGAAATCCCAACCACTATCCTGAGAGTTGGATCTCCTAGAGGAAGAAGACCTTGACTGGCATCACAGGTGAATCCAGGGCTCTTCCAGGACAGAATCGGGTCCTCTTTGTCACGGCACTTGCTGGCTCATGCCCGTGTCACCTGGGGGGAAGGAGTTCATTGCCTTTATTCCAAGGAAAGTCCTTCTTAGAGAGGATGTATTAGGAGAATAGTTGTGTCTCTTGCGGGTTCTGAGAAGTCAGTGAATGTGTAGCACAAGCTTGTAGAAGTAAATGGTTGGAAAGGATAAAATTATCAGAACATAATTCCTTTGGTTGATAGATAGAAGCTTTGAGATGATGCCTGATAAAGTATAGCCCACAATATCTGAGGGATTGCTTTGGGGGAGAAAGGGATCAGATTTTTGCCTGTGACAAGAAAAAAAGTGACTCAACCTACATCTCAGGAAGAGATATTTACATCAAATCCCTTGGTTAAGAGGTACAGGCTGTGGTGGAAGGATGTGGGGTCGTTTTCTCAGGGGGCAATAAACACAGCCGTTTACCTGCCCATCTTGGGTCGCCCGATAAATGCCATTGTGGGGGGGAGAGCCTCTCCCTTCAACTTCCCCCAAATCCAGTCTCTTCAATTTTCTTAAGATGTTTCTCTGCCCCAGAAAAAATATTTTTTTTATCTGAGTTATCTTGGTTGGACACCCATCTCAGCCTTTTCTGTTAAATATTGGAGATTCTTTGTGCTTTTTTTCTTTAGTGTTTTATTCCAGACACCATCTCTTCTCCCGTCACACTGGTTTGCTGGGATGATTCACAGACTTCCTAGCTTCACCTACCGTCCTAACACTGGCGAGTCCCCAGACTGCATTCCAAACCTAACTTAGCAAACCTTTAAATATGATCCTCTTCCTGTATTCCATATTCCGGTGATACGGACATTCTCCTACCGAGGTATCCAAGCAGAGGCAAATGAAAAAACAAACATAAATCTCGAGGGGCCTCATTTCTGAGACCTCACATCTAATCTATGGCCAATTACTATTGATTTGATTTCTGGCTCCTCTGTCAATACGGCCGTTTTTCTCATTTTGCTATTGTCCCGATTTCATTTCTTGTCATTTCTTTTCTGACATTTAAGATTCATCCTTCTTCTCTTTCCTCCTTGCTTCCTGCATTTGATCAGAGGCCTTTGACCTTCGTTAGCGCCAACACTTACAGCCTCTTGAGTATTTGGCACCCAGCAGGTTGTGGCGGCTACAGGTTACAGAAAATCTAGCTCAGAAGAGTTGAGAGAGAAGGGGGACGTTTGGGGCTGTGTAATTTGAAAGTTCCTGTGAGGTCTGGCTCCTGGTTGGACTGGATACAGGCCTTCAGCATCTCGGGACATCTGGCCTACTTTTCCACATGGCGACCTCTTGGTCTCTGCACCTCCGCTTCTCTTAGCTCAGCACCTACCATAGTCCAGCCCCAACGTGAGATGCTGTAGGGGTAGGAAAAATGAAAAGACAGAGCTCCTTCTCCAGCAGCTCACAGATGAATGCGGGCAATTTGGTAAATGCCCAACAGCATTAACATTATATATTCAGAGAAGGAGTGTCATCCTGGCCTGCTGCCCGGATATTTTCTTGCCCTCTGAGTAGAACTTAAATATCTCCTGTAACCGGACTAGCAAGGCTGTTTTATTTTATTTTATTTTTTTTATTTTTATTTTTTTTAATTTTTATTTATTTATGATAGTCACACAGAGAGAAAGAGAGAGAGGCAGAGACACAGGCAGAGGGAGAAGCAGGCTCCACGCACCAGGAGCCCGATGTGGGATTCGATCCCGGGTCTCCAGGATCGCGCCCTGGGCCAAAGGCAGGCGCCAAACCGCTGCGCCACCCAAGGATCCCAGCAAGGCTGTTTTAAAGAAACCTCTGAAAGCGTGTCGACTCGAGTATGTTGGTCCGCCCTTCCCTAGTGTCCAGGGAACTTAGGAATAACAAGGAGAAGAATGTCATAAGACCCGGGGACACATCCCATTCCTCAGATTCCCTGAAGATGCCACATTGGCCAGGTTGGTTCTTCCAGCTGTTGCTGCACAATCTCACCCCCCCCCCCCGCCCTTCTACATTTGGTCTCTTTTGACAACATTTCTTTTCTCCACTGAGTCAGACAAGCTGAATTTTCAGGTTGGAAGGAAAAAAACCTACAAGGGTTCCCATGGTTGTACCCCTCCAATATTCCAGGCAAGCTTCCTCTGCATTTGGGTGGCTCACCTGCTACCTTTTGTGGTTTCCAGTTAGATTATTATTCTAGTATGGCTTTGTTCCCTGGGAAAAATCACACCGGAAACCAGTTTGCAAACTCCCATTCTGAATTTCCTCTTATGACTTAAAATTTATACCTCAGTTTCACTGCCTCAAAGTCCCCAGTAGTTACAAAAGGAGAGAATATCAGGGGCTTCTTGTGGAGGGTAGGGGAGGTCACAGTGTGTTCTGTTCTTTGCTATAGGGCTGATAATGGGGTCATGTTCCCTTAGTAAGAATTCATAGAACTATGCTCTTCTCTATATATTTTATACTTAATTTTTTAAAGAAAAATTTAAAAAGCAAAAGAAAAAAATAATTGTAATGATTGCACTCCTAGAGTCAGCCTGGATGATGTTCCACCAGGGGACATTTGTCAAGGTCTGAGACATCTTTGGTTGTCACCACTGGGTAGGGGTGTCATAGCGGTAGCTAGTGGGTAGAGGCCAGGGACGCTGCTAAACATCCTGTAATATACAGAGCAGTACCTTTCCCCCAACAAATAATTACCTTGCCCAATAGTGCTGAAATTCAGAAGCTCTGCCCTAGAGGATGGAGATCAGTCTGAAAGATGCATTTTTGAAGGGCCCTAGCAAGTAGAGAGACAATTCATAGAGACTTGTGTGCATATTTTATTTCACAATTGAGGAAACTGAGGCTTAAAGAAACTAATCTGTCCAGAGTCATTCATTTCAGAACCCGTGAAGCTCAAACCCTTGCTCTTTACACTAATACATTCTCTTGCCTATTAATCACTTCTTCAGTGCCAAAATCATAGTTTGAAAACCTACATATGTTTTTCTCCATAACTGAAACTTTTTTGTTGTTGTTGTTAAGCAACCAGATAAAGGCATTAATGAAAAGAGGCTTTACAGCGATATCATCCATATGCTCTTCTGCAACAATGGCTTCATAATAAACTACTATGATTTACTTTTTCCAAGAACTTGTAAAAAAAAGTGCAAACTGAAAGGCATAGCATTCTTGTTATTGAGCCAGTTGAAATCTGGCCTTTGGGCATAAGTAAGAAGACTGCCATTCAGGGCAGTTAGAGTGCATTGCTGGCTGCTAGCAGAGGTTGTAGAGCCTCTTCTGGTCCCTTGAGTGTGAAGTTGCCTGAAGTTTCCTATCTATAAATGCTGATGTACACATCGGGTATCAGTCAGGATACACCGAGGGTAACAACCAGTAGGATACACATAGATCAGGAGATTTATTGAAAGGAATTGGCTCAAGCAACTGCGAGGGTTGGCAAGGCGAGTCTGAAGTCCACAGGACAGGTGGGCAGGAAGCCATGGCTGCAGTCCCCAGGTAGACTTTTCTCGTCATTAGAGTAGCTTCAGTTCTGCTCTGAAGGGTTTTCAACTGGTTAAGTCAGGCCCACCCAGACTATCAAGAATAATCTTCTTTACTTAAGTAAACTGATTATAGACTCTAATGACATCTACAAAACACCTCCATTAGTGTTGGTATGACTCGGGACAATCACCTAGCCAAGGTTACCCATTAAACTGACCGTCACACACAGTAAGTGTCATTTTCCCAAAGCCAGAAGTTAGTTTAGATCCTGTAGTAGAGTTACCAGATAGTATGATGAGCGTGAAGTGATGTAAACTACACTATTCCTCTTAACAGCATGAGGATATGCTTGGCCCTACCCATCTCACTGTACCTCATCTGTTCTCCATATCTGGAGACATCTTTGTGTACCACCAATTACTCGTGATTCTGTCTTGAGATTCACTATGACGTCACACTGAGAAGAAATACGGCAGCCTGGGAAGAGCTAGGAGTAAGGCAGATGTGGACTCAGAGCTCAGCTCTGCCCCATAAGAGCTCTGTGAATGTGTGCATTACTTAACTACCCTACATATAATAATAATACACTGCCTCGCAGGTTCTGGGGAGATTTGCTTGAGAGGCGCTTGTGTAGTGGATGGCAATATAGGTACACGCGTGCATAAATATATGTGATGTGTACAGACGTGCACACGTGTGTGCTGGTGTTATTTTAGCAAGCATCCATTTATCTAACAACATGTCGACTGAGGAATAGCCACAGGGGTAGGTACTAGGCACAGAGAGAGAGAGAGAGAACTATCGTAGTCCTTAGCTTCAAAGTTCTAAAAGTCTGGGGGACAAGGATATAATTAAACTGGTAATTTCAGCATGTTCTGATACATGCTATACTGCGCACATTTAGAAACCTTAAAAAGGCCTCTTGAATGTTGAATAACGGAAAGCAAAATTAATTAGCTAGAAGACTGTTCTTTGAGTATATGCTCCTTGGATGGATGTAAGGACCAACTCTTTCTTAATAAGGAATTAGTGTTTGTTCGGGTTTAACTAAAGCTCTGGGCAGACTGCCAGGAGAAAGGTGATTGGATTCCCAGTGGTTGGCCATGTGAGGAGCTCAAACAGTGTGGCCTATTTACTTGTCCATTTATTTATGGCCTTTCCTGTTCTCAAGAGGTGTTGAAGTGGCCTTCATAAATACCAGCAACGTGCTAAGATTTCAAGAAAGGGAAGTTTTAAAGAAATTAAGATGAAGGGAAAGTAAGAGTAAGGTGGAAAGATAGAACAAAGAGCATACCATAATTTATGACATAGAGCATTGTTTCCTAGTAACCAAGCAACTGGAGAAACACCGAGGGTTATACAAGCACCACAGAATAATAATACATTAGTGTCCAGGTGAGACAAAACATTTCTTGACACTGAGGCCAGTAGAATTTCTCCCAAAGGGCCTTATAGGGAGACCAGTACCTTTAACAATTCCCCAAGCGTAAACAAAAAGTTACACATGCGCGTGGTGCCTATATCGTTACATATGTGCATGGATGTATATATCCAGGTGCGTCTCTAGGGTTGATTAGTTCAAGCAGGGGCCCAGGTATACCGGATCTGCTGAGTAACCAAGATGCTTAGATAGTGACACTTCCACGGAATTTGTAAGGTCATGTCTCAGCCCAGACTCTCCCCTGCCCTCTTGTCCACATTTCTTAGACGTGCTGCCCCATGGCTTTCTCCCAGAAGGAGCCAAGATGATATGAGCTAGAAATAGAATAATATACCTGAGTGAATCAGAGCTGCTGAATGTTCCAGAACCACACCACTCTCAGAGCCACTGAAAGCTCTGAGTTCTGGGCACCTGTCACTTGCCTCCTGTAGTAACTTCAGACAAGGCCATTTCCCTTTATGGCCTCAGTGCTCACCTGCCTGGAAGTGGGTCACTGGGCTTCTAAGAGCCTTAGCGTCTTAGAAATAAATAATGAACAGATACAACATCTGAGATGGGTTTTGGCCTTTGGCCTCCCGTGAACTCTTGAAAAAATAGAAACAGTTTGCTGCTGTCACTACTGGAAGTTTGATGAATCTGTCAAAATTTTTTTTTATCATATCACAACATAAATGACATTAACACAGGGTTCTTTTTGTTTATTTCTTTTTCTTCTATGTAAATTCTCTCAAGGTGAGAAGACATCGCTATGCACTGCAAAATCATGGCTCATGGGTCTGTGCATGGATTAGAAAAGGCTTGTGATTTGAAGTGTTGCAAGAGAATTCAGGAGATGCACCAAGTCCATGGACTTGTGAGTGGACTCCTGGCACCTGGTCTGGGCTTGGTCATATGGGTATTGCCATGTTCCTTAGCTCCTTTGTGCCCCAGTGTCTCTACCAGTAGGAAGATAATACTAGCTGCCCTATCTTTATTAAGGTTGATAGTCCAGTGGCTGCATAAGGCAATTTTATACTTAGAGAGGGGTTGGATAGTGCCAAAGACAAAGAAGAGAGAAATCCTGTCCATTTGGTTCAAAGCATTGTTTTCTCTCTGGGCTCAGTGGAAGTGAAGGTCTCCTTCTCTACTCTGGGCTTGGAGATGGCCATCATTGGGCAGCTGTGGAAGGATCCCTGGCCTGGGAGTTGGGAATTCTAAATCCACATCTAGATACTGTTATTTTACATAAACCTTGGACAAATAACTATCCCTCTTGGGGCATCTGTGTGTGTGTGTGTGTGTGTGTGTGTGTGTGTGCGCATTAAATATATATATATGTATATATACACATATATACATATATACATATTTTTATACATTTATAATATATTTATATATAATATATTTATAAAAATAATACATATTTTTTAATATTGGGGCTAAACTATCCCTCTTGGGACATCTGTTTTTGTGTGTGTGTGTGTATTCTTTTTTTTTAAATAATGGGGTTAAACTTAGTGGCCGCTGAGAAGCTTTCCAGTTCTGACGCGCTACAGTGTACCATTCACAGTGCTGTGGAATAGAGACTAATGAGTGAATAAGCCTGACCCTGCCATCTGTGAGGGTTCTGTTGGAAGAGTCAGAGAGCATCCGTGATGGGACAATTTCAGATTGGGGTAGTTGTCATATGGACTCTGTCATAGAGTCAGCTAATAGAAAAAGAGGTGAAATGGGTCTTCCTTGCTAAAGAAAGGTGAAATGGGTCATTCTCCCAAGAATACTCTGAGGAGGTGACATTATTTGATCTTCCTGTTTATGCTTGCAGAATAAACAGTTAAAATGACATCTGAAAGAACAGCTTTGTCCTTTGCAAATCCACCTCAGCATTAGCAGTAGAAGACAGAATGAATTTAAGAAGAAGAGGTTTCCTGTCTGAATTTTTTGTGGAATGTGCCAGGATATGAATAAAGGAGAATAAAAAGAAGGATCTTTGCAACTTGAGCAAGAGATGCATCTATAGCTCTGGGGAAGGGATAGGATCTAGTAAATAATTTTCAGGAAGTTTTAGTCGATTCAATTAATGTTTATTGAGCACCTGCTAGGTGCCTTACCTTAAGCAGAGCACGGAAACTATGGTGTTTAATCCTCTAGAATCTTCCTGAAGAGAAGCCTAATCTGGAGGGAGAAGAAGCATATAGAAATAAATATCTCTGTTCCATGGTAACAGTGGTGGTGGGAAGAAATCTGAGATAATTCAGGACATTGGTAATGGGGCTGGTTTGATGTATGAAGCAGTTCACAGAAAATGCTAAGGATGACTGTTTAGGTGAAAAATAAACCACCAAAATTATTTTGAAATAATGATGTCACTTCTACTGAGATTTTACAATATTCATTTCACTTTTTTTGGAATTAATGCTTACCAAAATGTCTTAAAATGTTAAAGTAATTGCATGCATTAAGTATTCAGCATAAGAAAGAAAGAAAAAGAAAGAAAAAGAAAGAAAGAAAGAAAGAAAGAAAGAAAGAAAGAAAGAAAGAAAGAAAGAAAGAGAGAATCCTTAAATATCTAACAAGAGATTGGTGAAATAAATATGGTATATTTTTATGATAAGCTGTAATGTCACTAGGCATATTAACAAAGAATCTGTCGCTACAGGGACATATGCTTGGGATAAAATGTTAAGAGGTGCAAAGTAAGCCACCGAATTGACTGTCCAGTGTGATTTCAACTTTCTCCATGCGTACCAGAGAACGGAAGGGTATTATTCCGAAATCGCAGCAATCATGGAGGGATGGTATGATTAATTAGTTTAGTTTTAAATTTTATTCTTTTTCGATTTTTCATTACTGCACATTAGTACTTGAGAAAGAAGAACATTGAAAGCTACTTCAAATCTGGGGGTATTTAACGAAGGATGGAAGAGTGGTTCCTTCTAGTTCAATCTGTTTCTGATGAATTAGTTATTATTCCTCTGGAGTAGAAGAAGCTAAACCTTGAATTAAAAATAAACTGTACATTTTGTCTTTAATTCTAAGCTTTGGTGATATTGCAATTCATTTTTTACTCTCCACGTTTTTTTTTTTTTTCTTTCCACATTTAAATGAAACAAGAATAGAAAGCATATGTGAGTTTAGAAAACCTGGTTTTGTTGTGTATTCTGGGGGTGCTCAAGAAGAGCTGAAGAAAGGGATGGAAGACATGCTGGGAATAAAAAGGACCTTAGCAGAGTCATGTCGTGGCCCAGAGCTCTAAAAGCTTAGAGACAAGGGGGGAGTTGCCCGTGGTCACGTGACTGGTTTATAGGCCATTAAGCATCATCAAGGTGCAGATGGGGAGAATAAGACTGAAAAGAATTTGGCCCAGGGTTTATTGTTGTTTGAATGGTGATGGTGGTGATGGTGGTGATGGTGGGGATGGTGGGGATGATGGTGGTGTTGGTGATAACGGTGATGACATTATGTAAGAGGCAGAAGGAGGAATTGGGCTCACACTCGGTCCAGAGCGACAGCGTGGTCGTTGTGAGAGTGTAGAACCTTCAGGATACGTTATCTGAAAAGGAGAAGCACAATGTCAGAAAGGGAATTATGAACCCAATACTGAATCAGGTCGAACTTAAAGTCTGGGTTTTAAGCTTTGTTATTCCATGAAAACTCAGAACATGTCAATTTTCAGAATAGAAATGTTTCTCTCCATATCTGAATTTTAAAATTCATTGTGCATATGTTCTGCGATTTAAAAGTAACAGTCTTTTCCATTTTTCTCATTCTGTTGCAAATTGCAATCGTACCATGTCATCAAAAAGTTATTTAGTGACAACTTATGGGGAGCCAGAAAGTTTCCTATAATTTGCATATATTTTCCACATTTGGAATGTTAGTGATTAAGTTTTTTTGTGTTCAGTTAAAATAATATATTATTATTGAAAATAAATATAATAATAAATGCAAAATGTTGGCTCTAACGGCATATGCTAAACACTTGCACAGTGCAGCACAGCATATGCTTAGTTCTTCATTAAGAGATTTTAAAATAACTCGTATTTAGCAAGAATACATTATCTTTTATTCAGAATTAATTATATGCTGTTTTGTGTACCATAATTTAAAGTGCTACCCACTTCTAATATGTAATACGCAAAAGAAACTATGGTTACAATTCATTAGAATTGGCTTCTTTCCTTTGCAATTTAGTGGCATAATGAATACAGAGAACTGAAATGCTATTTGTTACTTGAATCAAAAGTTACATGAAGTGCTGATAACTAACAGTTACAAATCCTTCATTTTTTTGAATCACAGCATGCCTCAGGAGAATGGAATAAGTCATGAGAGTAATTCATGCATAATTAGTTGTTTTACCATTTTCTGATAGTTTTAAGAACAAATTTTTAGAAAGGGTATTGGAACAAGAAGGTAGAAGAACATTTGGAAATCATTTTCGTGTTATTCAAACACGGTTTTACTTAATCGTCTGCTAGGCCCAGACAGACACTGCTTTGAAAGCAAACCCTGACTTGATTCTAGGTGTCTGTTAAATCAATGTAACATCCCTTCTTAAAAATGAGACTCCTGTCTCAAAAAATGACCTGGAGACATGCCAGTTGTCTGCTTAAGTGTCTGCAACCTTGGTCTGATGATCCGCTGTCCCAACTGTGTTTTTAGTGATGAGGAACATGCTGGCCCAAGACGTCAGACCCTTGGCTGGGGTGACGTAGCTCAGGACCAGGGGCCCGGCGTCCGAGTCCGGCCCTCTTAGCTTGGGTGAGGCTGTTATTCGGGCCGCCTGCGACTTGCCTGCATGCTCACATTCAACCTTAATTTTGACCAAGAATTTCAATAAGGGAGATCCATCTGAGGAACACGTCATCGTAACTAAGCAGGATGAAAGGACCAACGTGGCCAAAGTGCATCAAAAGTGAAAATGAAAATTCTTAAGTGCAGTTTCCATTTTTGAACCAAATGATGACATCTTGGGTTTTTCATTAAAAGTGACAGAGCCTTAAATAACAATACTAATATTCGTGCTGACCGGGGTGAAATGAGATGAGCACTCTAATACCTTGCTGATGGAATCATAAATCAATACCAGGGGGCATCAGGCAACATTTATCTTGAGCCTAAACATTTACCGACCCTTCGTCTTTGTCCTTTTACCTCTGGATATCTCGCCTTAGGAAACACTCCGAAGCCCAAAGATTGAATCATGAAAAAGTGGTTTCCCAGGTGGCTTCTTACAGTCTGGAAATTGTACCTCGGTAAAGCTCATACAAATGACTCATCACATTTTTTTTTTATTTATTGGTGTTAAACATAAAAATGCCCTGCATGCCTATCCCTCGGAGGAAAGCTTTACATACTAACAGTTCATTCATACAACCTGAATCTGTGAAGTCATTCATCAGATTTAGGAAGAAAGTCTCCATAATATGGAAAAATACTTGTGGTAGAGGCTTGATCATCAGGTGCATGATTTAAAAAAAAAAAAAATGTGTGTGTGAACCACAATCTCTACTCTGAAATTTTTTAAACTGGTTAAAATAATCAGAAGGGAATAAATCATCATGGTAACGAATGATAGTTAGGAGAGGGTCAGAAGATTGTCCATTCATTATCCTGTCATTTGTTTACGTAGTCAGTCAACTTTATTTAGTTTATTTTAAACCCTACATTTTCAAAGTGTTCCTCCGTGAGGATTAATTACTACTAAAAACCAGAAAAAAAGGCATTAATCAGTGTCAAAGTAAGGAGACCTCACGCACAGAAATCTTGGCTGTATGAAAAGATGACTCTGCACACCTTCCAGGAGACTGAGCTACGCTCTCAAGATGTCCTCACCTGGCAGAAGGACCCGATGAGACAGGATTGGCAAAATTCACCAACATTTCTCTTTCTAACTCATGGTGTTTGTGGATCAGCCCTGACAACATCCCATGGAACAGGTCGCATCAGGAAAAATCCACCTAATGCCTCTGATTTGCATAAACTGCCCCCTCTCCACGTGTAGCCAGCGGTGGGGTTGTTCATTTCCATCATTTTTATCCACTGTAATCAAAATGTTAAGAGCACGAAATTCAGAATTTGCTCACTACAGCGGCGTGTGGAGAATGATTGGCATTAATAATCCAGCCCTTGCTGCTCGCTACCTTCTCATGGTCAGGCCCTCCGTTCCAGTCCAGGATGCAGACGTGTTTCCTGCAACTTGTTAACTCAATTACACAGTCCTCTGAATTACAGCAAACATTTCTTATACAAAGCCACTTGCATAGTCTCTGTGGTAGCTGACACTTCCTAATTCCTAAGGGAAGATATGGAGAATTAGACTAAATTCCCTGGATTCTGAAAGGAAGGGAAAGTGATTAAGACATCGAAATTGCTCCGGCTATGCTGCTGTCGTTGTTGGAGGAAGCGATACTGTGTCAGGTGCAAACTGTAATAGCTCTGATTACCCAGTACCTATCTTCTGGGACATTTCCAATTCACACCTAACTCTGAAGGCTGCTCCAAATCGTAAGGGTCCTGGGTATCTGGTCTAGGAGTTTCTTTCATCTCAAATGATCTCATTTTTTTTTCTCATTTGAAATTCACTCTGAAGATCCCAAAGTCGAATATTTGACTTAGATGTGTCCATGAAAAAAAATGAAAAAAAAATTTAATACACTTTCCTTCTCTTATGATCTGCTGTGGAATATCTAATAAGAGTATATTATTATACTTAGTATATTATACAGCTTTGTGGGATGCCCAATCTCTAGACGAAAAACCCTGGCCTTCAAAGCCAGGGGTCGTGGGACAGATTTCCTTTCATGCCCTAGGACTTGTCTGTATGTTACAAGGTTTCATAGGAGGTGGCTGCACACCATCTGCCTCCGCGTGACCTGGGGACCTTGCTCCAAAAGAAGCGTCCAGGGCCTTCACTCAGGTGGGCTCTGAGAAGCCGCTTTTAGAACAAGCTTCCATTCCAGGTGATTGTGAGGCCCTCTAAAGTTTGAGAAGTGTTGCATTAGCTTGCTTTTACTTTTAGAAAATTTCCACCCTCACTGTCCCATTCTTTACTTCATCACAGCTTTCTCTGCAGAGGCTCAGGCATTTGCAGCACAAAGAAGAAACATCCTAATATCCCAGATCCAACAGACAGGAGTCTAGACTTGACTATCAAGCTGTGCTCCCTGGACGGCAGCATCAGACATCCCCGGGGGCTATGTCAGAAATGCATTTTGGGGGACCCACCCTGTGACTTTCTGAATCCGGCACCCTTGGGGTGGTTTTAAGAAGCCATCCAAGATGGGCAGTCCAGGTGGCTCAGTGGTTTAGCGCCGCCTTTGGCTCAGGGCCTGGTACTGGAGACCTGGGATCGAGTCCCACATCGGGCTCCCTGTGTGGGGCCTGCCTCTCCCTCTGCCTGTGTCTCTGCCTCTCTGTGTGTGTCTCTCATGAATAAATAAATAAAATTTTTAAAAAAGAAGAAGCCCTCCAGGTGATTTGGGTGGTTTGTAAAGTCTGAGAACCTGGCCCAAGGTGTCGCTTCTCCATCTCCGGTGCTAGCTAGCCGCAGGCCATCCACCTTCCCAGTTTCTAGAAAGGACGGGAAAGATCACTATTCCTTTTAGAGAATCTCACCCACTTAGAGATCCCGAAATCCAGAAGAGATTTTAGAATTCATGTCCCAGGCAAATGATGCCTTTACAGCAGGTAATGGTCCTACCAGGGAGATAATGGTTTGGTCCCTTAAAAGCAGCATCAAAATAGCATGACGAGACCCACCGGGTTTTCAACCGGGGGGCAGGCTCCTCCGGTAAAGCTAGTTCGGTCGAATCTTGGTTTTGACATTTACAGCTGTGTGGCTTTTGGGAAAGCGACCGATTATCTGGGAGCCTTACTTTTCATATGCGAGGAAGAGTATAATGAGAGTCTCACAGGGTGATTTTGAGCATTAAATGAGGCACGGGAAGGAAAGTGCTCTGCCCAGGGCTCGGTAATCAGCAAATGCCCAAAGAATGTCAGAAGACAAGTAACCATGGATATGCATTGTAGTCTTGTGACCTTTACTTCCCTCATTTTAAATGGAGAGTAATTGCAGTGCCTAAAATTGTTGAGTTTCAGCCACAAAACAGAGAGCCGCAGCTAGGGAGTGAGAGGGTTTCCCAGGAAAGATGAAAGGACGGATCCGGCCTCCCTGTGTCCCCAGCCTCCAGGTCTGGCTCTGGCGCACGTTCAGCACCTGATGAATAGATCATGTAAGCAATTATTCAAGCTATTTTCAGAATCCAGTATGACAATCTTCGGCTAATACTCCCAACAAACCCAGTGAGGAAGGCACAGTTACTTATCTCATTTTACAGAAGGAGCAACTCGAGCTCGGAGAGCTGGAGTCCAGTGACTAATGTGGCACCGGGTGACAACTCCGGTTATCTGACTTCGGGGCTCCTAGGCTTAATTATTCCACTGTGCTGTTTTAACCTCTGCATGACTCCGGCTGGTAATCGCCAGCAGTAAGCGACAGGGATGGGTGAGGTTAGAAATAATTTTTCAAGCACTTGTGGAAAATACAGAAGACATTGGAAACTGGGATGAATCAGCAATCCTTTTTTTTTTTTTTTTTTTTTAGATTCAGTCTCTATAAGCTAGTTAACTCCTACCCAAAGTGAGGAGAGTGATGATTTTTATTTTGTTGCTAATATTATTTTATTTATTTATTTTTTTGCTAATATTATTTTAAACTATGTTCTTCTTAGATAAAATACAGAAAACACATAAAAGCAATTGTGCAACTGAATATGTTATTGTCAGGTGAACACCTTTAAACCAGCACTGGGGCACCTGGGGGGTGGCTGGCTCAGTGGTCGAGCGGCGACCTTTGGCTCAGAGCATTAACCCCGGGTCCAGGGATCGAGTCCTGCATCAGGCTCTCCCTCTGCCTGTGTCTCTGCCTCTCTGTGTGTGTCTCTCATGCATAAATAAATAAGATCTTAACAAAAATAAACCATCACCCCATGAGGAGATAGAGCCTTGCCAGATGCACCAGAACCCGTCCCAGTGCCTTCCCTTGGCACGAACATGAGCATTTTCCTGACTTGTACGGTGATGACCTCCTCGTTGCTGGTGTGTGCAGCCCCATGTACTATAGTTTAGTGTTTGCCTGTTAGTTTTTTTCCCTTTGTGTTACCTTCAGGGAGACCTTCCAGGTTTACTTTAATGTATAAGTGTCCCTCACCCCTGTCATAGAAGAAATGGAATAACTTATCCCATAAGCGTTCCTCACCCTCAGCGCTGCGGACATTCTGAGAAGGTGGTGTTGTGCCTTGTAGGTCGGTCAGCAGCAGGGAGACCGCTGGTCTCCACCCACTAGATGCCAGGAGTAGCCCCCTGCCCAGTTGTGCCAACCCAAAGTGTCTCTAGATGCTCCCAAATGTCCCCAAGGGGCTAAAATCGCCTCTAATTGAGAAACATTGCTATCGAGTTTCCTTCCATCCTCTTAATTTTCAGAAACCTGATCTTGCATGAGAGTCTTAATCAGATTCAGATTCAATTTTTGTGTGTACTTGATTTGTTCACAGCTAAGACGACTACTTAGGGGGTGCTGTGTGCTTCCCTCTGGGGGCCCACAGTGTCGTGATGGCTCTTTCTTGTGTTGGCAGCCACCATGGATGCCCAGGGCCTAGTTCCCTTCCGAGGGGCTGCGGCGTGTTGACGTGGTAATTCTGTTAGCCTTTCGCCGTTGATTTGTCAGAAGGTCTGTATAAAGGGAATCCTGCCTCTGTAGACAAATCTTTATACAAGCTGATTTGGTTTCCAGTATGGTTGGAGTGGAGAAACTTGCCCATTTTCCTGGGATAGCTTAAACCTAAGAACTAGTCTTTTTTATTCTTACCATGTAGACACATGCTCTTCTCAGCTTTTTTATTTATTTATTTATTTGTTTGTTTATTTATTTATTTATTTATTTATTTATTCTTCTCAGCTTTTTTAAAAAAATATTTACTTATTTACTTATTTACTCATGAGAGACCCAGAGAGAGAGGCAGAGACCCAGGCAGAGGGAGAAGCAGGTTCCATGTGGGGAGCCCGACGTGGGACTCGATCCCAGGACCCCGGGATCACGGCTTGAGCCGAAGGCAGACACTCAACCGCTGAGCCCCCCAGGCGTCCCCTCTTCTCAGTTTTTCAGACCCAGCTCATTCCATGAGTCAGGACCAGTGTGGCTCCCTGGCTCCATTACTTGGAGTCAGCTCCTCCTGGACTGTCAGGCCATGTCTGAAGCTTACCACATGGGGGATCATTATTGGTTATAACCAATTCCCTCCCACTAGTCAGTGAGTGAGGAAAGCAAGATTTTTCTCTTGTTCCTTCATTTCACAGCCTAGATTTGACTCAGGCATCCTGGTACCTGGGAAAGAGCACAGGCTTCATTCAGTGAGATGAACCTGGACCCAAACTCTAAACCGAAAAGTACCTGCTGGGTGATTGGAGTTTTTGTGCTTCAGTGTTTTCGTTGTCAAAATAGAAAAAGTTAGATCTCACAGAGCTGTTCTCAAGGATCAAATCATTTGGAAACCGTGCTCGGGGGAGGCGTGTCCAGTACACATTTACAACGTTCTTTCCTGTTGCAAACGTAGCTTCTGTCTAAGGAGTACTTGCCATCCTCTGCCTTGTAGGGCCCCTTGTGTGCCTTCTCATCTGACCCACCCGCAGTGTCCATATCCGGTTGTACAGGTAGAGAAAACGAGACAGAGAGCCTTAAGTGGCCTGTCCCAAATTTCCAAGCTGATGTGCGTGGACTGGACCAACTCAGAGCTTCCCGATGCCAGAATCCATTCCATTATCCACTAAGCATTCTGCCTTTAATTGAGTGTTACGCCTTGAATGAAAGAATGACTAAATAAATGGATATAAGAAGATGATACTAGACATTTATTTATTTATTTTTAATTTAATTAATTTATTTATTTATGAAAGTCACACATAGAGAGAGAGACAGAGACACAGGCAGAGGGAGAAGAAGAAGCAGGCTCCATGCACCGGGAGCCCGACGTGGTATTCGATCCCGGGTCTCCAGGATCGCGCCCTGGGCCAAAGGCAGGCGCTAAACCGCTGCGCCACCCAGGGATCCCTGATACTAGACATTTATTAACAAATAATTCCTTCTTCCCAGAGGGCTTTGTTTCTCCTGGAATTAAATTCAGTCTGGACTTTGCATTTCACATCTGGGTTGAGGCGAGAAAAAGTAGAGCCGGGACTTTGAGTGGATTTCGGGGGGGGAAAGTGGAGTGTCAGGCATCCATTCCGGCTTCTTTGACTAGCAGGTGGCGTGGTCTGCATCTCCTCACCTGTGCTCAGACACTGGGTGGCGCTTGTTTTTTTAATCAGCTGTTCCCCCTCTCGTGATGAGGGGCTCACTCATCTAGCCCGTCCTATGGGCAGTGTAGCACCCTGTATGGAGCTTGGGCCCTGGCCCCTTCCTTTCTTCCTCTCCACATAGCTGTCACCTGTTAAAGGGTGAGATTTCTAGTTGGCACCGGGGCAGACAATGCTCAGATGAGTCCTCTACCTGGCCAGGTATCAGGGTACCTTTGGGAAGAACTTAACCTGGTATAGCCCAGGAAGCTGAACCTTCTTGAAAAGGATGTGGGTGGACCAGCAGCTCCGTGGTTTACTCCAAAGGGCGGGGGGCGGAGGGGCAATCTTCTCCTACAATGAGAAGCAGTGACACTGGAGAAGCCCTGGGCACAGGGCGTGGACCCAAGTGGGTTGTCAGCCCCTTCTCTCTCCTTTGCTCTCCTCCCTCTCTCTGCAGATTTCGCATGACATTTCCTTGAATCCGTTCTGTGTCTCACTACAGGTCCCATCTGTGTTTTCAGTGGATTTCAGAACACATCTGTAGAGTACATAGCTCTTGGAAATTAATAAGTTTTATTTCAGAATATATTCAGAGTGAAGATTTTTGAGTGATAATGATGTCTTTATGGTTTGAAGAATACACAAAAAAATTATTCAGGTTTCCTTTGGGGCGTTCTGGGTTTTGATGCTGACAAACCACATTCTACACTGATAGATAACTCAAGGAACCCACCATTTGATAGGCTCTGTTGCAGTGCAATCAGCAGCAGATCCTGCCTATCTTGTGTGAAAGCCATTCTATCATTACCATGACACGAAAGGGCTCATCCTTGGGATACCGTTACATTTTTATACCGATTCTCAGAATATGTGGTTTGATGCATCAATTTAAATATTTAAGAGAAATACTGAAATATCGAATATAAAGAGGTAAATATATCTATGTATATGCAGTATTATCCAATATTAAATATATCCAACATATATAAATTATAAATATGTACATTTTAATATGTAAAAGCAAATCACTTGAGAGATTACTTTAGTAAGAAAATACAGTACACTACAATCTGGCAAGGATTTATTGAGTGACGATTCTATTCCGGGCACTGCCATTCCATAAAATGCTGGAGACACAAAGATGAATAAAGTAGGACACCTGTCCTAATGGAGGTCATGGTACATCAGGGAGCCAGGCAAGTGAAGAAACAATCATTAAGGAGAAAAAAAAATCACAGAGAAAAGAATGAACAAATTAAAGTGCCAACTTGTGTACATCAAAAGTATCATAAGCGAAATTATGACTAAAGAGCACATCTGGAAGATACTCAAAACAAATAGGAACTCAAGAAGTATTTTAGTATTTGAATAAAGAGCTCTTGTAAAGGGATAAGAAAAATGCCATCACCCCATGAAGAATTCCACTATGTTGCTATTCAAAGGAAGAGAAATTCAAGCAACGATGTCTTTTCACCTGAAAAAAAAAAAAAAAATCTGTGGGTGGAGGGAGGGATTGTTACCATGAGGGGACAGGGAGACTGTAATGACATTCCGTTATAATATTGGTGGGCTGTGCTAATTAAAATATCTTTGCTGGAATTAATCTGCAATATGTACAGAGAGGTTTAAAATCTCACCTCTTTGGTCACAGCAATTTTGCTTCTAAGCATCCATTCTAAGAGAATGATCGGGTTTATGGACAGAGATTAATGTACAATTAAGTTTGCTGCATTGTGACTTACAATAATGGGGACTTTTAAACTACCAAGTAGCCTAGTAGTAAGGGATTGAATGGTTACATAGTTTGTTGTACATCCTGACAGGCCCCTATGCTTCCACGAGAAGCAGGATTCCTAAAGAATGTTTAGCAGGTGCAAGGTCAGAAGCGATAGAAGAAAGATTCCAACTGCGTAAAAATAGGAGAAAAATATGGGACACCTGGGTGGCTCAGTGGTTGAGCACCTGCCTTTGGCTCAGGTCCTGATCCAGGAGTCCTGGGATCCAGTCCCACATCAGGTTCCCCAGAGGGGAGCCTGCTTCTCCCTCTGCCTGTGTCTCTGCTGCTCTCTCTGTGTGACTCTCATGAATAAATAAACAAAATCTTTTTAAAGAACTAGGAGAAAAATAGTGGAAGGAAATGCTTATTTTCTTATTTACACATTTTATTTCCCAGAATTTTGATGCTGAGTATGCATTATCTGGTAATTAGAAAAAATATCAATAAGTAAAGCCTGGGCATTGGATGGATAATATTAATGAAATGTGAAGTCAGAATTATAAAAAAGCAAAGAGAGCTTTCCAGGAGATTGATCAATTAATTCCACTTGATGAGTCAGGCAGACAAGGCTGGAGAGAAGAGACAAGTTTTAAGGACTGAAATAAAATTTGCCTCGTGGATAAGGGAAAGAAGGTCATTCCGTTTCTCGTGGTGCAGATGGTAGAGGCATAGGCGTACCTGGCGTGTTGAAGGAATGCAATCGATCTGGTGTGACTGGACCGTGCCCTTGGCAGGGCGGAGGGCTCAGCTGGACCAGGGAAGGGGACGGACTCCGGGCTGTGAAAGGCTTTCCATGTTCAGGCCATGGGAGGGAATTTAAGCATCAAAACCCAATCACAGAGTCACAGCTGAACGCTGATTGGAAAACACAGACACACCGCACACACTCGTACGCATGCACAGGGTGAGATGCATTCTACGAGCATCAAGGTAACGGCGTACATATAAATATAAATATACACGTATCTACTCAGAAAACATCTTAGGGGAAAACTGATGTTTTCTCACTGATAAAATTCCAAGAATATCATGGTAGAAAAAAACGAACATATTTAAAAACACCATTTTTTTCTTATGGCTCATTCTTTCCTGTCCTTCAAGGCTTCTTTTCCACCCTTAAAACAGAACTGTGGGAGATGGTTTTCTGACCAACTAGCCTATGCCAGCTGTTCCCTCCTATTGGTTTTCTCTTCTTTTCTTTTTAATTTTTTTTACCTATTGGTTTTCTTTTTTTAATATATTTTTTTTATTTTTTAATTTATGATAGTCACACAGAGAGAGAGAGAGAGGCAGAGACACAGGCAGAGGGAGAAGCAGGCTCCATGCACCGGGTACCCAATGTGGGACTTGATCCCGGGTCTCCGGGATCGCGCCCTGGGCCAAAGGCAGGCGCCAAACCGCTGCGCCACCCAGGGATCCCTACCTATTGGTTTTGTATTCGTAATCACTGACTCGATCATGACGTTCATGCAGACACCGAGATGTTTCCCAGCTCCCGGTGTGTGGCGCCCGCTCGTGAAGACTTGCTGCCTGGGTCCCCTGCACCGTGTCCCTGCACGTGGAGGCTTGTCCAAATCCGTAGAGTTGGTGGCGATGGCTGTACCTGCATGCGACTGGCCCCCCTAGTTTTTCAGGAACAAGCGCAGGTACATCGCGCTGGATGATGCCACTTTCCCCCTGAAAGCTGGTGTCCCTTTGCAGTCACTGTTAGGCGGGGAGCCGGAGAGCAGTTGGTGAACACATGGCCTGAGGCCGGGCCACCAGAGGCCCCGGGGTTCGGGGAAGCCTCTGCCACGGATTCCCCAAGTGGTGTTGGCTCTGCATCGTCCTTTCGGAGCGGGGCTCCGAGTCACTGCCCGGGATCCCCCCACGGGAACCCCTACTTCGTACCTGAGCACGACTGTGCAAAGCCCAGCAGGACGCGGCACCTGATAAATGCTTGGTGACTTCTCGATCACAATGCCTATGAGACCAGAATTATTTATATTTGGAGGCTGATACCAGCATTGTGAAAAGTTTCTGGACACAGTTTCTCCCAGGGCGACGGGGAGATTCTTTTCAACCGTGTGTTCACAGGGGAGCCCCCGGTTTCCTCTGGGGCCTCTACACCCTTATTGGGGTCATGGAGTAGCAGGAAGCAGCGTCCTCAGCGACGCTGATGCCAGAGATGTCCCATCCCTCCTGCCACGTTAAGTGGGCCTGCTGCTGCCGGGGACCGGGGACCGGGGACACTAACGCATCACATGCGTCGAGCCCAGCGCAGAGGTTTGAGCTCAGTGAGCACACGAGCGTTGACTCACTAGTAGGGAGCCGTGGCCCGCTTTTCTACCCATGAAAGCAGCAGAGTGAGAGCAAGGACCTGTAAAGCCTTGCAGACAAACACCACCGCAGACTGAGCTCCCTGGATTTCACTATCAGCGTCAGGGAGGGTGGTGTCACTTGTCTGTATCGTCAGGATATGAATAGGAAAGAAACGTCCAGAAGAACGAACAGACGACGCCGTAGTTTGCCTTCGGCCTTAATGCATCTCCTGGGCCTGCGGGGGGACAGCTGGAGAGAGCGGGGACAGCCCAGGAGTCAGGGGATCATCATCATTGCCACCTTCTGCCTCAGACACACTTAAGCTAAACACCTTCGTGGTTCCCCATCTGTGAGTGAAGCCCACGCGGGTGCTGAGCACACAGACAACTTGCGGGCGCCTTTCAGGCTAAGGTAGGTCGAAGCCAAGTATCTGAAAAGGGTCTGCTTTATCCTTGATAGGCAGAGGTAAGATGCTGCAAAGTCTTGAGGATGAACAGAAGAGCAGCCCCTGTGATGTTAAAGCTCTTTTATATATCCCATCAAATATTTGTGAAACTCGGTGTGGTGAGTTCTGTAGCTGTGTAACGGCTTAATATTTAATTTAAAAGGATTTCCTCCTTTAGGCATATTGTGTTGATTGTAAAACCTGTACAGTTCCTTTCCAGGCACCTCGTAATTCACTTTCGCCTTGTCTTGGCTACACGGAGTATGTTGGGAGGCCATGTGGGTGAGGGTTAGCATTCGCTAATTTTCTTTTTTCCCTTGGTCTTTCCTCAGTTGCCATTGGGTTTGTGCCCCGGAGGACCGCCTGTGTAATGGGAGCGGGCCATATCCTGGTTTCCAGTGTTAATTATTGTCTTTACATTAAATGTTTATTCTTCTGCCTTATAATAAAAAAATATATATTTTTTCTGAAGCCAAGAAAGGAGGATACGCACATGCAGTGAGCTTCCACGAGGTGCCAGGCTCTTTGCTCCCTTATCTCGTTTCATCGACGTGTAATCATCGGTGAAGTTGCTTATGCCCATTTTTTTTTCTCAAATAAGAAAAACTGACCTTTAGAGAGATCAAGTGATTTTTCAGGTATTTCCATGTTGGAACGGTAGGGTCAGAAGTCACATCTGCTGCAGCTTTTGCTTCCTTCGACCTTTGCGTGGAGTGTTTGCGTGGGCATGAGCGGCTGTGGGATTTCCCCACTCCCGGATACCGCAGTGCGGGTGTGCAGAAGGGTGTGCAGGAGGGCGTGCAGAAAGGTGTGCAGGCGGGTGTGCAGAAAGGTGTGCAGAAAGGTGTGCAGGAGGGTGTGCAGACGGGTGTGCGGAAAGGTGTGCAGGAGGGTGTGCAGGAGGGTGTGCAGGAGGTGCCATCAGGCAGGCCCAGCTTCCATCATGTCCCTGATAAGTCCCTTCCTGCCTGTGGCCAGGTTGCTTAGGCTCTAACATCTCAGCTGCCCCTCGAAAAAAAATAGGGGTGCCCCGGCACCCTTGCCGGGTGTTTATAGGGTTACGAGGGCCACAGGCCCCAGGCCGGGTGGACCGGATCAGCAAGAGCCCGTCTGTCTGCCCGTCCCTGCGCCCGGGCCCCCTTGTCCAGGCTGCGGGCCGTGGACCGAGTTACTGGGGCTCCTCCGGGGGGAGCAGCCCGGGAGCCCCGGGACGGAGCGCTTTGTCTTCTGGCCTGTCGCATCACCCGTGGAAGGGAGAAGGACAAGCAAAGACGGCCCTGCCTCTGGAGCCGGGATGCAGGAGTGGGAGGGGGCCTTGCAGCGGATAAGTCAAAGAAAATCGTCTAGAATTGGTACAGATGAAATTTGAGCTTACGGAGCGTGGCGTGGGGGGCAGGGTGTGGGCTCCTTTAGCTGAAACACAGTCCGTCTGCCCCGCGACCCCAGGGGCACCCCGAGCAAGCCCTCCGGGCCCCCCGCTGGCCCTCCCCGGGGCAGAGCTCTGGCAGGCCCGGCCCGTGCACTCCTTTCTTATCACGCGTCCTTTCCAGAAAACCACAGGTGTGTGGAGCCCCCCGCCCCCCCAAAGCAGGTGCAGGGAACTCCAGGCGCTTGATGATGCCAGGTGGAGACTGCAAATCCCCGCCCGGCTGGGGGATCTCATTAGCGTCCAGCTTCCTCGGTGCTGTTTCTGGACTTCGGGAGAAGCACTGCCGCTGTTCACGCGTCGCGTATTTGTGACTATGAAGTGTCCCGCGCGGCCACCCGAGCCTCCTTAGCAGCCTTCCGAAACCGCCTCTAGCGGCAGCCCCAGGGCTAAGCCCTCACCGTCTCCTTCCTAGAGCAGCGACAGCTTGGAAACCGCGTTCAGAGAGGTGCGACTACTGCTGCGAGGTCACACAGCCGCTCTGTTGAACGCCGTGTCATCCACGCCGGCTCTCCGGCAGCGGCCACTTGTCCGGGGGGCGGGGAGGGGGCAGCATCCTGGGAGCATCCGGCTGTGCCCATTTCATCCAAACAGATAAATCTTCAGGGATGCCTTGCTGTTGGAGGTAGATGCTCCTGACGTACTCCTCTGCTCTACTGTGAAAGGCAGTGATTCAAAGATCCTTGCCAGCGGATCATCATAAATCCTGTTTAGACAGAGGAATCCCTCGAGGAAGAAGGGTTCTTTGCAGAGGCCCACAGCCTGGAGCAATTGTGTCCAGAAGAGGAAAATTTGCAACAATGCTTGAATGGGAGCTGAGGGGCTTGTTTACATGAGCAGTGGCACAGATGTCCTGTAAGTGGGATTTGATGAAGAGTCCCCTCGCCCCGCATGGAGAGTGGGGCCAGGGCTTTCAGACAGTGTCGCCTAAGAGGCCACTGCACATGTGGACTCCTGTGATCCTCTGCCTGAGTGGCTGCCTCTCTGTCAGAGATAAGCAAGCTTGTCTGATGTTCCGCTCCTACCACAGTGAAAATTAAAGGCCTGGCTGATAGCCATTGGGTTCAGTCCTCTTTCCGGTTCCCTTCATCACGCTGGCCGAGCAGTGTGGCAACGCACACCCCCACATTGTGGGGGGATGAGCGCGTAACCGGCCACGCCAGCTAGGCCCCGCCACGTGGAGAACACAGGGCTGCGGGATGCGGAGGACGGGAGCCCGAGGCCGGGTGTGTACAGGGATGCTTGGTTCCTTTCTTAAGGATATTCCCATGTACATGCATGTTTTTAAATTTTTTAAGATTTTGTTTATTTATTCATGAGAGACATGGAGAGAGGCAGAGACACAGGCAGAGGAAGAAGCAGGCTCCCTGCAGGGAGCCCGACGCAGGACCCGATCCCGGGACCCCAGGATCAGGCCCTGAGCTGAAGGCAGGCGCCCAACCCGCTGAGCCACCTAAGGGCCCCCCACATGCATTTTAATTAAATGCATTTTAAAAAAAAATTAACCATTTCTTTCACCCAAGATGGAAGATGATTTACTAATTCCCTAATAATTATTGCAGTATTCTGTGCAGTAGTTAGGGAAGATTTATAAAGAAAAACACTCTTTTGAACACACGCAGACATTCTGAGAAAGGCTCAGACCTGGAAACAGAAGGCAACCCTTACAAACAAGGGGGCATCCACGAGACCTTCTTATTTTTGTTTTAAATATTTTTTTAAGGTTTTTTATTTATTTATTCGTGAGAGACACAGAGACAGAGGCAGAGACACAGGCAGAGGGAGAAGCAGGCTCCATGCAGGGAGCCCATGCGGGACTCGATCCCAGGACCCCGGGGTCACGCCCTGGGCCGAAGGCAGACGCTCAAGTGCGGAGCCACCCGGGCGTCCCGAGAGCTTCTTATTTAATGCTCAGCTTTACAGGTGCCTTTTTTGGACTTTGGGAAAAACTATTTTTGATGTATCTTGCACATGCAGGGGTGACTGGGCTCGGAGCAGCAGTCCTGTGTTAGACACCTTTAGGATCACATTCCAGACAGAGAAACCAAGGTTCAGTCACTTGCCGAGCTAGCTCAGCTGGTAAGTAATGGGACCTCCGCCTAAACCCCCAAAGCCCAAAGCTCTGTGCTCTTGCTTGTGGTCCCTTGGAGTTTTCCTGAAGGGCAGTGAAAGGTGCCCTGATGGCCGATCCCGGTATACTGAACCGGGGCCGCTTTATTCCCAGCAACTTGCTCCTTTTCGGGCCTGGGCGTCCGCGTGCTGACCAGGACACAGCCCCATCGGCTGTGACGTCCCTGCCCCTGCTCCCACGGCCAGGCGAGGAGCAAGGGGAAGAGAAAGTTAAACGAACTCC
This sequence comes from Canis lupus baileyi, assembly GCF_048164855.1. Lineage (NCBI taxonomy): Eukaryota > Metazoa > Chordata > Mammalia > Carnivora > Canidae > Canis > Canis lupus. The sequence continues at coordinate 4,943,684 of NC_132840.1, read as the reverse complement.
CCAAAGGGCAGTCACCAGGAGTCAATGGGTATTTGCTTTATTCTATTTGTTTGATTTAGAACAAAACAAAACAACAAATGTTCCCTGCCTCTGGGTCCAAGGACTTAGCTGCAGATTTAACAACAGCAGGTCCCATGAATAATGAAAGAGTTTCCAACTTGTCTGCAAACAACCAGGACATTAAAGGGACGCACCAAAGTGAAGCTCAGGTGCTTAGTATTCCTGCCAGCGTGGGGAGGCGCGGCAGCCCCTTGGCCACCCCCTGCGCACCTGCTGGATACGCGGGACCCCAGGTCCCTTCCCTTGACGTCCTGGGGCAGAAACGGTATTTTAATGAGGTGCTCAGGTGACCTACTAGTGGGAGCGGGCTCTCTGAGGAATGCTGGGAAGTGAGGACTTACCTCCCAACCGGGGCTACTAGGGGCCGAGTGAGTCCCTCCAGGCCCAGACTTTCAGGGTGCCCAACAAAGCAGTGATCAGCATAAGCAATATTTACTGCAGCATTTTCAAAATGCTTTTTGAGGTTGTTTAAAAAGCTACCAGGAGGGACCCCTGAGTGGGTCCACGGTTGAGCGTCTGCCTTGGGCTCAGGTCATGATCCTGGAGTCCTGGGATCGAGTCCCGCGTCAGGCTCCCTGCATGGAGCCTGCTTCTCCCTCTGCCTGTGTCTCTGCCTCTCTCTCTAGGCCTCTCATGAATAAATAAGTAAAATCCTAAATAAAATAAAATAAAATAATAAAATAAAATAAAATAAAATAAAATAAAATAAAATAAATAAAGGTACCTGGAGATCTGCAGTCTTTCTCCTTTCTGGCTCTTGTAGGGTGGGAGCAGGAGAAAGTACTGCAGGAGGTCTGGGAGCTCTGGTTTCCATTTTCTTGAAATATTCTAAGTTTGCAGCAGGTGACCTTGCATGGAGGGTTTCCACTTGGCCTGATACCCTGTGTGAGTTACTAGGTCCCCAGCCCCGGGATCACACCCAAGGACCCTGCGTCCTAAGCAGAGCGGCGAAGCTCCAAGCTACACCACCCTGGACGCTGCTGGACCGGCGCGGCGTGTGTGGCGGGCTTGGGGCGGGCTTGCCAGATTCCGCTGTGCCACGGGCCTTAACGTCCTCAATTTTTCCGAGAACCCTGGGGGGGAGGTACTGTGTCGGTCTCCGTTTCGGGGATGAGGGGCTGGAGGTGTACCCAGAGGTGAGGTGACTTGTCCAAAGGTAGGAGGAGGTGGGGGTCCGACCCAGGCAGCTGCCCCCAGAGCCCACCCGCCCCTCGGCTCTGCAAATCGGCAGTAAAACAGCATAAAATGAATTTGCGTGATCGTCAAAGTTCTTTTTTTTAAAGATTTTTTTTTTTTAATTATTATTCATGATAGTCATAGAGAGAGGAGAGAGAGAGAGAGGCAGAGACACAGGAGGAGGGAGAAGCAGGCTCCATGCCGGGAGCCCGATGCGGGGCTCGATCCCGGGACTCCAGGATCACACCCTGGGCCAAAGGCAGGTGTTAAACCCCTGAGCCACCAGGGATCCCCGATCATCAAAGTTCTAAAGCTAATTCATGCACATTTTTTTCTTCAACGTGTATTCAGTTGCCAAGTTTTTTCACTCTGAAAACCTGCCCCTTTTCCATTTTCTATGTTAAAATGCTCTTGAAGACAGTGACACGAGAGTGGAGACATGGGTGGTTGCCTTTTAGGGATCCCCATACAGTGTTGGCTACAATCTTCTTTTTGACGGGCCAGGAGGGGAGGGGAGGGGAGGGGAGGCGTTGAGGTCCAGGCAGGCCCATGGCTCAGGGCCCCCTGCCGGGAGCCCAGGTGGGGGACCCTGGCCGCCCCCCCTTTGCTTCTGCTCTGCCTGCTGTGCAGCGGGGCCTGCGCGTCCCCCCCGGGCTGCCGTGTGCGTGGGCTCATTAGCAGTGGGGGGGTGTCTCACCACAGTGGCTCATTCACAGGCCTGCCAGCAGGCTGTCCTGGGAGGCTGCTGCTCCGGGCTTTCCAGAACAAAGCCGGGCTGCACCCTCTCCCGGCCCTGCGGCGTCTGGTCTCCTCCCAGGAGATGCCCTAAGAGCAAAGCAGAAAGCCGCCTTCGGGAGCTGGCCTGTTGTCACCCTGGATCCCGCCTCTCGAGGAAGATTCTAGGTGGCTAGCAGCTGCTGGGTGGCCTTCGTGACGGTGGAGTGAGTAGGCACTGGGTTCAACAAGCCTGGCCTCCCCATCTGCCGGCCGGAGCGCGGGTGCCAGCGACACGGCCCAGCCCAGACGAGGGGGGGTGGGGATGCGGGCATCCGGCAGAGGGCACTGGCTTTGCGCACGCGGCTTGAGGTCGGGGTGGGGCCATTTCACTGTCTCGCCTGGGCCGTGGCCTCTGCTCCCTGCTCCGCCTTGGCTGGTCCCTCTGCATCCGTCCACGCAGCTCCCTCTGCGTCCCATGCAGGGGCTGTTTTTAATTCTGCTGAGGGCCCAGCAGCTTGGCGTGGGCTGCCCAGCCTATCTTAGGAGTTTCTGGAAGTTGGTTCTGGTGCATCCAGGAGAAATAGCGTGGACCGGACCCCGCTGCCAGATTGCGGAGTCTGGGGCCACGTGCTCGGGGCACTATTTCCATCGTGCGTCTTTGTCTGGTCTCCTCCTCATTAAATCTTCGGGCTCTGTGGCGTTGACTACCAATTGGTGCCTGACCTAGTTACAGAGAGCCACCACGTCCCCCCGGCTCATCAGAATAAATGCATTATAACAGTTTGCTCACTGAGACTCAAAGTGCACTCTGTTATTTCAGAGTCCTTTCTACCTACTTGGGCCGTGTGCGTGCGTGGGAAGGCATCGGTGTGCACGCACGCGCGTGTGCACGCCGGCCTGGCCGGGGGGGGCGTGTGGCGGTCGCCTAAATGAAGGCTGACCCTTTCTGTTGCTACGTTGGGACTTTGCTTTTGGACAACAGTCCCGTGGCTTTGCCTGGAATAGTTAATGGTCTTGCTGGTTTCCCTGGATTGATCCCTTCTCACTTGCTGCTTAGCCCTTTCCCGGAGCACGGGTTCTCACGTCTTCCGCGCTTGGTGTCAGCTCTGTTTGCCTCTCTTCTGCCAAAGGGCACCACGGAGTTGCTCAAAGGACCTTTTGAACTGTTTGTTCAATGAATGAAGAGCTCAGTTGGGACAGTTACTGGGACAGCACATGCCTCCAACTGGCCCCTGCCGCAGCATTGCCGGCCCGTGACTCAGGCATCTGGCTCTGGCCTCTGCTGATCTCAGAAGCCAAGTGGGAGGTTGGTTTTGCTGGAGTGTCCCAGATTCCGTGACCTTTGCATCGTCATTTTACCTTGCGTTTTGAGAGAGACTGCCCCCAAAGAGGCTGCATTTCTGAAGTCTTAACCGATCTGTGTTCTCACTTTTAATTAATCGTAGGTGCATAATTGCCAATCAGAGCTTCTAATCAGTATGAGTTAATCAGTGTTAACATTTATTTATTTCACTAAAGCACCTTCCACGAGACTGACCTATGTCAGGTGCTGGAAACGGAGAAGTGAACAAGATTCAGGAGCTTCCAGTATATACTATTCTTATTAACTCATCATTTTAATTTGGGTAAACTGTATCGAGCACCGTCTGTGTGCTTGGAGGGGTGCGAGGTGCCTTGCATATCATGTGAGTTAGGCTTCACAGATGGCACTTTTCAGGTGAGGAAACTACTTGTAGAGTTGAGTCACCTGCTCAAAGATATACTTAAAAATATATATATGATTATTTATAATATAATATATAATTAATTATATATTAAAATATATCATATTAATATATATTAAATAATCATTTATATAAATAATCAAAAATATTTTATATTAACATAATATATCAATATATAATTAATCATATATTAATCACATATTAATATATTAATATATAGATATATAACATGATAAATAATCATTTGTATAAATAATCATATTTTATATTAATATAACATTAATATATAAATAATATAAATTATTTATATAAATAATTATGTCATTTATTATATATTAATCATATATTAATATATCAATATAAAATAATATATTATTTATATAAATAATAAATATTTTTATATTAATATGATACATATTGATATATAATTAATATATCATACATAATATATAATTATTTATATAAATAATATATATATTATTTTTCAAAGTAGGCTCCATCCCCAGCATGGAGCCCAACACAAGGCTTGAACTCTCAACCCTGAGATCAAGACCTGCGCTGCGATCGACAGTCAGACGCTTAACCGACTGAGCCTCCCAGATGCCCTGACGTGTATTTAATTCCAAAGCCAGAGGCAGAATTTGAACCCAGTAGTGTCAGACTCTGACACCTTCCCCTGGAGATTATAGTCCCAGCTCCTCGCTTCCTTCCTCCCCTTTCCCTCTGGATAGGTATTTGCTTTTGTGGGCAGAAGAGTGCCCAGGGTTCTTTCCAAGCTTTCTGGCTTCTGGCTTAGCTGCTTCCCCCAGTCTTCCTGAGATAGAGCTGACATATGACATGATGACTTGAGATACGTGTATTTTGTGAAACGACCACCACCATCAGTTTCGTTGACATCGTCACCTCCCATAGTTACACATTCTTCGTCTGGTGATGAGAATCTCTTGTAACCTTTCAAATCTACGGTATATTACTGCTTGAAGTCTCTGTTTATAGCTTAGTTTGAAGTCTATGAAAACGCCGAGTACGAATGAGTCGGTTGCCCCCTAGGATACTGGAAGGAACTTTCTAAGACCTTCAGCCCACTCGCTCCCTGATTGTTCCCTCTGAAGCTGAGCGGCCGAGAGATCTGGCCACGGTCACCGCGTGAGAGCCTGGGCTTGAACTCGGCACCCCTGACGTGCCAGCCAGCTGTGTTATTTACAGCCCATTATCTGGTTCCTGGCTCATTTATTCTGGACTCGGAGGAAAATCTCAAGAGATCTTCTGTGTAACTCTACCCAGGCTTAAGCTAAGAGCAGCCAAATTAGATGAGGATGTGCGCTCCCCCAGGGTAAGGACCTACCTCTGCTCATCACGGATGCCCAGCGCGGCCCCGGGTGCACTGAGGTGGTCAGTGGGGAAGCCTGGATGAAGCACCTTGAAGGGCTGAAGGGGCCTCCAGGGAACCAGCTCATGTTACCTGTTTGGTAGCTGCTGGCCTCCCTTCTTGGCCTCTCCCACAGCAGAGGGTATTTTCGAATCAAAGTGATGGTATCAGTGTTTCAGTTGGCACGTCACCGATTCAGTCATTTAGTGTCATAAGCTATTTTCCCGTTTCTAATTTGGAATGCATTAACTGGTCGTTTTGCATCTCGGAGTAGAGTAGGTTTTTGTGTGTGTGTGTGTGTGTGTGTTTGCTTTTTTTTCGTTTTGGAATTTTTGTTTTCTCAGGTGGGGGTTTGTTTGGATGGTACAGGAGAGTGAAGGCGACGCTCAGTGATCACACCACGGGCTCTCTGGGGGTGTGGCTGGCTCAGGTATTTACTCTGCAAAAGAAACACAGTTGCATGGTGAGAATTTGTAAAAGCAAAAAAAAAAATTGTGTCCAGGACAGATAATATTTTTTTACAATTATGTAAGCCAGGGAGGAAGCAGAAAGGGGAAAGATCACCCACGGTTCACTCGCTCTGACTCATAGTCCTTAATTTTCTCTTCCCTTCCAGGACTTAACTTGGGAGTATTTTTTACATTATTGTAACTGGAGAAAAGGTTTTCTTTCATAATGAACTACGTGGAAATGGTCCAACGTATTTTTTTCCACGTTGCTTTACAATTCACATAATTGCGACTTTGGGCAAGAACCGCTTTGCCATGCGGGGCAGCGTGTACCGTCGTACACATTTTCCTATTACAAGAAGGCACTTTGGGCTTCATAGGAAGAGAAAGATATTATTCTTCCTGGGAATCTGGGTGAAGTAGAGCGGGATTATAAGTGATTGGCAATATCTAGAGGCCTTGCGCTTAGTCATTGATTCCGTGGGAGTCCGTTTGCTACAGCTCCAACGCCCTGGCTCCCTAGTGAGCACAGGACACTTGACATATGCACATAGAGAAACCTGGAGTCAATCAAAAGCATGACTTCTTGGTTACTTTTCTATTCTTTTTTTTTTTTTTTTTTTTGGATTTAAACAATGAGGATGACTTAGGGAGGAAGCATCTTTCCCAAGGCGAGGAGCGTTGTCCTCATCTCTGAGGCTGGGTGGCCTGTGACTGGAAGGCAGAGCGACAGGAGCAGTGCGGATGTGACTGCTCGGGAAAGCGGACCCGGTCCTTTCAGTTTCTTCAGGAGCAAACAACGGGAAAGACAGAAACCTGGTGACCTGAATCTGTGCACTCGCTCGCTCGCTCGCTCACAGCTCCAGCCTCTTGGGATTGGTCCTTGAAGGAGGTCACCGTGTTTACGGGGTGGCGTCCCCAGAGAGGCGCTGCTCATGAGCCTCCATCAGCTGCCTGCAGCACCACGTGGCGTCGGGGGCACTGGACGCGGCTCGGGGCCACCAAAAGTAGCCTGCCTTCCCTCCTTCCTTCCTCCCTCCTTCCTTCCTCCCTCCCTCCTTCCTCCCTCCTTCCTTCCTCCCTCCTTCCTTCCTCCCTCCTTCCTTCCTCCCTCCTTCCTTCCTCCCTCCTTCCTTCCCTCCTTCCTGCCTTCCTTCCTTCCTTCCTTCCCTCCCTCCTTCCTTCCTTCCTTCCCTCCCTCCTTCCTTCCTCCTTCCTTCCTTCCTTCCTTCCTTCCTTCCTTCCTTCCTTCCTTCCTTCCCTCCTCCCTTCCCTCCTTCCTTCCTTCCCTCCTTCCTTCCTCCCTCCTTCCTTCCCTCCCTCCCTCCTTCCTCCCTTCCCTCCTTCCTTCCCTCCCTCTTTCCTTCCTTCCTTCCCTCCTCCCTTCCCTCCTTCCTTCCCTCCCTCCTCCCTTCCCTCCTTCCTCCCTCCCTCCTTCCTTCCTTCTTCCCTTCCTCCTTCCTTCCTCCCTCCTTCCTTCCCTCCCTCCCTCCTTCCTCCCTTCCCTCCTTCCTTCCCTCCCTCTTTCCTTCCTTCCTTCCCTCCTCCCTTCCCTCCTTCCTTCCCTCCCTCCTCCCTTCCCTCCTTCCTCCCTCCCTCCTCCCTTCCCTCCTTCCTTCCCTCCCTCCTCCCTTCCCTCCTTCCTCCCTCCCTCCTTCCTTCCTTCCTCCCTTCCTCCTTCCCTCCCTCCCTCCTTCATCCTTCCCTCCCTCCCTCCCTCCTCCCTTCCCTCCTTCCTCCCCTCCCTCTTTCCTTCCTTCCTTCCCTCCTCCCTTCCCTCCTTCCTTCCCTCCCTCCTCCCTTCCCTCCTTCCTCCCTTCCTCCTTCCCTCCCTCCCTCCTTCATCCTTCCCTTCCTTCCTCCCTTCCCTCCTTCCTTCCTCCTTTCCCTCCTTCCCCCCTTCCTCCCTCCCCACCCCTTGCTTCACGCATTCCTTCCTGCCCCCTCCTTCCCTCCCTCTGTTTGCCCTTAAGTGGCCCCCACTTCCAGACCTGAACCTCCGCACGAGGCCGGCACCTGCACATCCTCCAGGTGCAGCAGCCGAGTAAGTGAGAGGCGGAATGAAGGGACGATGGTCAGACTGCCAGGCGGCGGAGCTCCAGGGAGACAGCGGGGCGGGGAGGAGCGCGGCCCCTTGGTGGCCTAGGCCTAGCCCCTACGGCGTCCCTGTCCTCCCCCTTCCGCACTCCCCCCCCCCCATCCTGTGTGATGCCCTCGCTCCCCGTGCACGTGTCTGTGGCTGTGTACGCCCGTCCATACCGGAACGTGCACGCCTGTTTGCAGTGAGGTTCTGTAGGAAGTCACAGGAGCCATTTACCTCCTAGATTCACTAGTTCTGTTTTTCCGCCTCTTGATTCCGTGGATTTCATGCAGATTTTGCTATATAAAGCCTGCACCCAAACCCTGATATGTATAAAGTGGATAAGCCCCGGCTGTGGATTGAATGGAAGCAAGTAGTTAGCTGGGGACCCCAGCACCCCCCATGCCGCCCTCCCCTGCCGCTGCCTCTGGGCCCCCGGGAAGGCCTCGGCCTGGTGGTTGGTGACGCCCCGAGACCCCGAGTCTGACTCGCTGTGATTACGGCTCAGGGCGCGCAGAGGAGGAGGCCGCAGATGCGACAGGAGCCCCCCTCGAGCAGCCCACGGGTGGGGTGGCAGGCCAGGGGCCGGGAGGGCATGACGCCGCCGGGGTAGCGTCCTTGTGGAGGTTCCCGTATTCCGTGTCCCTAACTGTCGGCTTTACTTTTCTGCCGTCTTCCTGCTCTGCCCTCAGTGAGCCTCCCTCCGCCAGGAGGCCCCGCGCGGCTGCTGCCCGGCGTGTGGCCCAGCATCTGGCACCGCAGGCGCGGGGGACACTGCCCGACGGAGGTGGCACCGCGACCAGTGAGCGGCTGTGCACCTGGGACGCCGGGAGGGAGGTGGGTTGTCAGGAGGCCGCGACTCGGCCAGGGCCCGGCAGGACACAGGACACTCCTGGAGAAGACAAGGGGGACGCGCGCTCTGTGCAAAGGCGAAGGTAGGCGCAGGAGCCGGGCAGAGTGGGCGCAAACCTGGCTGCCCCAGGCCAGGCCACAGCCTGCTGGCCCCCTGCCGGAGGGCCACCCGGACGGCGACAGGGCGGGCGGTCACAGGGCAGCGGGCAGCAGGCTGGGCCCTGGCGGCCTGGAGGCCGCGGGGTGCCACCATCCTCTGCGTCCTCAGGTCCCCCACTGCAAGCAGGGGCCGTGCACTGAGCAGCCGAGCACAGGGCCAGAGCAGGGGCCAGACGCCGGGCCCTTCCGTGGCTCGAGGCCGCCCCCATGGGAGGCCCCGGCCGCTTGCTGGGCTCGGGCCGCTGCTGCCGCCCAGGATTCTGGTTCGATTATCTTCGCGCTAAGGCTGCTGCTCGCTGGGGGGCAGGGTCGGGCGTCCGCGCGGCAGCAACGGGCCGAGGGGCGTCCGGCGTCTGTCTCCGGAGCGTCTGGCTGCGGTGGACCCGAAGGCCAGTCTTCCCTGGGTGGGCTCTGCGTTCCCGTGTCTGGCTGCGTGTCCTCGGCCCCTGGTGCCACGCGGCCCCGACGGGTTTAGGACTTCTCCGCCCGGGCTTGGCGCCCGACCCCGTGTCCCGATTGCCCCTTCCTGCTGCCATTTCTCCTCTTCTCACTTTTACCATGTGAAACAGCAGCGCCGGCTGTTTCTGGGACCCTACATCTTTGCGGGGGGCCTTAAACTTCGTGGGAATAAAGGCGAGTATCTGTAAAATGAGGCCGTGAATTATAGGGAGAGACGTACCGAGGTGGCTTCGGTGCCTGTGTTTCCAGCCTTCCAGCCTACTTTCTTCTCCACGAAGACCTGGATTCCTGGAGAGCTACTAGGCTCTGCGCCTGCCTCTGTCCCCAGGTCTCGGCTGACGTTTGTCCCCTCCTTTGAGTTTCATTTCCACCCTTGGAAGAGGAGCACAGTCATTCCTCACCGTCCTCCCCACACGTGGCCCAGCCCGTGGGATGGGTGAGGGGCTGCAGAGAGGCCTGGGCCGCCAGAGGCAGGGTCCACGTGGACCTTCCTCTTCACCCACTTCCCACTCAGGGCTTAATCTCCCCATCTGTAAAATAATCATTAAGCCATTCATGGTTGTCTTCAAAATATTGAGGTGCCACCCACACAATTATTTGCTTAATATTTTCTTTTGACTCATTATGGTGTTTTTTAAATATTTTTGGAGGAAAATTATATCACTGTCACCGATAAACCAGTACCTCCTGTGACAAATGGAAAGTAGCCCCCAACTTGATATAATTGAAAGAAACGATATAATCAAATCTATTCTGGACCTGAGACAACCTTTTCTAAAAAGAGATGCTTGTTCAGGCATTAGTACAAATGGAGACTTTCTCTTTGTTGAGACCTGGATTGGAAGAGAATTGCCGACGTCCTGCCTCATTGTCATCTAATGTCAAAAATAATAGTAGCAATTTTGTGGGGCTCCTCTTGGGTCAGGCGTTGCACTCATTTCTTCAGTATTTTTTTTATTTTTTTAAAAATATTTTATTTATTTATTTATGAGAGACAGAGACACGGGCAGAGGGAGAAGCAGGCTCCATGCAGGGAGCCCAATGGGGGACTCGACCCCAGGATCTGGGATCATGCCCTGAGCCGAAGGCAGACACTCAGCCACTGAGCCACCCAGGCGTCCCTATTTCTTTCTTTCTTTCTTTCTTTCTTTCTTTCTTTCTTTCTTTCTTTCTTTCTTTCTTTCTTTCTTTCTTTCTTTCTTTTTTTCTTCTTTCTTTCTTTCTTTCTTTCTTTTTTTCTTCTTTCTTTCTTTCTTTCTTTCTTTCTTTCTTCTTTCTTCTTTCTTTCTTTCTCTCTCTCTTTCTTTTTTTTTTAAAAGATGTTATTGACTTATTTGACAGAGAGAGCGAGAGAGCACAGGCAAGGGGAACAGCAAAGGAAGAGGGAGAATCAGGCTCCCCCCTGAGCAGGGAGCCCGGTCCAGGACTCAATCCCAGGACCCCAGGATCATGGCCTCAGGCAAAGGCAGACACTTAACCAACTGAGCCACCAGGAGCCCCTTAATATTTCTTAACATAGAGTCCTTGTGGTTAAAAACTGATAAGTTTTTGCTCACGATGATGCTGACTGATAATATTTAGTGAACTGTAAGTCTGTGCCGGAAACATTAGCATAATTTGTGTGCATTATCTCTCTCACGTGTCCCAAGAACGTCCGTTTTGTAGGTAAGAGTCCTAAGTCATGGGACTGCTGAGTAGTAGAGCCCTCATGGGAGCGGGCCTCCCCGACCTGAATTCCATCTCCCAGCAGGGGCCGTGCTTCCCTCCATCTGCCTCACCCCCTCCCCGGGCTCTCCCTCTGTTTGCTTGCTGTCGTAACCACTTGATTTGGCCCCTGGAGAGGGTCTCCTGCCTTTCTTCAAGGGGACCAGTCCATCTTGTCAGGGACCATGAAACCTAGCTGTAGCTGTTCGTCACCACTCCACCAGCTACCGCGGGGCCCCTTGCATCCTCACCGTCTTCTGAGCATGAAGCGTCCTTGTATGGATGGTCTTCATCATGGCACCAGGGTGGGCCCATGAAACACTGTTAGAGAGCGAATAGGGCCTAGAGATCCCTCTAGCTCAGTGGTCCCCCGAGTGTGGTCGGAGCTCTGCAGGGGGATGGTGGGCTGCTTTCGGGGAGGGAACTGATTCTTGCAATTTTAGAATTCTGTAGACTCCCAACAGGAAAGAAACTTAGTGACCATCACATCCACCCCAGTAGCCTGTGTCAAAATTCATTTTATAAGTTGCCAGATAAGAAATGTGTTTTAAGTATTTCTCAGAGATGAGAAACCAACAAGTGAGTAATACGTGTGTGTGTGTGTGTGTGTGTGTGTGTGTGTGTGTAACTTTACATACTTAGAGTGTCCGACAACCACGGATATCAAAGCCAAGAAGGCATAGAGAAAACCTGCTTGAAAATCCAGTGTGGTTTCTTGGATGAAGTCCTAAGAGAGAGATTTAATAAGTGAAAGTTGCAATGGAAGATGTCCCAGAGCCAAGACATTTGCCTGTCACTTCCACGCCGTTGACCCAAGCCCAGCCCGGGAAATGACCCAACTCTACACAGCTGCTGATAATGCTATTTTGGTCTTTATTCTTCGTTCTTATCAATGGAATTAGTAAAAGCAGACCTTATTGGTGATTATTTGAGTATTTAAAAAAGAGATGAAAACAAAAGAAGGAAAGGAATGAAACTTTGAGGGTGGGTGTACATCCGTGAATCTGGGAGGTGCGTCCTGGAGAAAGCTTTCTATGGGGATATTAGATGCTTGGTATTGGCACGTGAGTTTTCCCTAGATCTTCAAGAATGTCACAATTTGTGTATACAAGTGAAGAATATTATTCCACCAATAAAGTGCAGCAAACTATAACTGAAACATTTTAATGACCCGCTTCCGCTGCTGCCCCCGAATGAATCCACTGGACTTAATGAGGTGCGATGAGGATGCAGGGTGCCTGCTAGACTCGCTCGCTGGCTCGTGTCAGCCCCTCTGTGGCCAAATTTGCATTTGTACCTGGAGAAAATTATAAGTCACAACCGATAGTGGGCCGTCAGAGGCACTTGCATGTAGGTGAGACCTCAGGATCAGGGACACAGTCCTTCATTTACCAGCTCCATTGTTCCAAAGCTATCTGGGAGCATTTAGTTTGCACCTTTGTCCAGTGGACATACAACGGGCAAGAAAATATACGTGCTTTTTCCTTCGTGATGCGTATGAACATTATGAGTGTGTACAGCTGTGATCGCTAGGATCAGTGTCTCAGAGGAGGTGAATGCCAAAATGGCTTTTTTTTTTTTTAAGGAAATGCCATTAATTTTACATTGCAAAAGGACAGTCCCACTTAATTTTTGAGCGACTTTGTTTCTTTCCAAGCATAATGGCCCCAGGGAGGACGCTCTCCTGTTATATCATAAATCATTCACATTGCTGTGGACGGGGCGTTTTGCTTTTCTTGCTTTCAGAGGTGGTAGCAGGCTGTGCCTACTTCCAGCACGGAGCAAAAGCTCTGCTCTGTGTGTGTGTGTGTGTGTGTGTGTGTGTGTGTGAATATGGCATTTTGAAAATGAGTTGATTTCTTGTTTGTGTAGAAGTTCCCCAGATTTGATGAACTATTAAAATCTCAGGCCTGGGGATCCCTGGGTGGCTCAGCGGTTTGGCGCCTGCCTTCAGCCCAGGGCGTGATCCTGGAGACCCGGGATCGAGTCCCGCGTCGGGCTCCCTGCATGGAGCCTGCTTCTCCCTCTGCCTGTGTCTCTGCCTCTCTCTCTCTCTCTCTCTGTGTGACTATCATAAATAAATAAAAATTTAAAAAAAAGAAATATATTCAAACTCCCTGCGTCCACATCCTGGCTTCCGTGCTCTGTGGCTCTGTGAATGAGGGCAATTTTACTCCACCTTTCTTAGCTACAGAATAAAGAAAATCATAGTACCTGATGTATAAGATTATTTCTCTCTCTCTCTCTCACACACTTAGCTCAGGACCTGGCACGTTACAAACTCTCAATAAATGTTAGAAATCTTCTCTGCTTGCTTGGATTAAGTTGTGTCTACATAACACCTGGCTCCTGGGGGGATAGAAGAGCTGAAATAGTTCGCGTCATGTGTACATGGCTGTAACCATGCCCTTAAATCCTCAAAGATGATTAAATGCTTCACTTGGCATCTGAAGCGTTTGGGAAATATCGATCACATTTTTCAAACTCCGTTGTTGGATTTACCATCCGTCAGGAAGTACCTGTTGGTCACCTGGTCTTGTTAATAGCCAATTGTTTGCAAAATGATGGCCTATTCTTGGGCACAGATGTTAGGTATTTTAGGAAACAAACCAGAACAGCTCAACATCGCTTTTACCAAGGCTACACAATTTGGGCCAAGTGAGCACATCATTGAAGTCCTTAAAAAAAAAAAAAGATAAATTCTACCTGTACTTTGACATCAAATAGATAAAAAAGGTAGATTTTCATGTCCAAAAAGTTTTAGAGTCCAGGTTCCTGGTGGTTCTCCCTGTAACTACTACCATTCATCTACTGGTCCAATAAGCCGAGCTCTGCCGAGGGTTACCATGTACTGACCCGGGCCAGACAAAAATGAGTGTCAGATATTACATCTCACCTTTCTGTCTTCCGGAAGCTCGGAGTTTCCTTGGATGCAACATTGGAAGGGGCAGACCGCGTAGACGACTCCTGACCCGACAGGAAGCCATGTAGAGCTCTAATATTGTCAGATTTTTTTTTGTTTTTTTTAATGTAAAGAGTGTTGCCTCCTAGTCAGTGCTTCCATCAGGAAGGGAGTTTCTGCTTTGCTGTGTGCGTTCCCGTCAAATGCTGAGAGATCTGTTCGTTCACAACAAGGAGACAGACAAGCAAAATAAAATAAAATAAACCGCAGTAGGAGGCTTAAGTGTTGTTCTGGGCGGTCGTGATTGCAGGCGCCCCGCTTGCTTTCTTAATCCCTGATTCTTTCTAAGACTTTACCAGTGTGACTGCATAGACATCCCTGAAACCTTCCCGAAGCTGGCTTGTGTTTATTTTTGTTTGCCTGCCACCGCTTCCTCCCCTCGGAAGGTTAAAAAGCAAAATTGCTGGTATTCTAGGGCAAAAGTAAAATATACTCTCTTGAAGAAAGCCTCTTTATTTTCCTGCTAAGTGTTCTCAGGTTCTGGAACAGTTTATAAACAGACTCCGTGTGCGTTGGTGACGTTACGGTGGATGTGCTTAGATTTTCCCCTTTTTCTGATGTTTTATTCCTTTTCTGGTCGGTAGGGAACCCATCAAGGCGTAGCGGGGAGGCGGAGCCTTAGGAGCCAGGGACCCCCAGATCTGAATTCGTATTTTACTATTAATTAGCTTCGTTGTGTTGCCTAAGTAACTTACCTCCCCCGAGGTTGGGTTCCCGTGTCTGTGGGGAGGTGGGACCCCCCCGCCCCCCCGGGGCCTTGGCCCGATCAACCCAAGGAGCAGCGCGGGGGCAGCCCCGGGGGGTGCGGAGCGGGGCGCGCAGGAGGTGGCGAGTCAGAGCGGCGCTTCCAGTGTCACGGCTCTTGACACGTTAAGGGAGAGAAATCGAAACGACATCATTTGGGCAAGAAATAGGGATAAAATGTAGAGTAGCAGGAGGCTCTGCTCATATGCTAGATGACTGTTTGTTTATTCATTTCCCAACGATATCACAAAGGCTGTGAATATTTATTTAGTTCTGCTCCCAATAGTCCTTCTAATGGGGAATTATTTGGGTACAACGAAAGACATTTGTAAATGCGGCTGATAAGACTGGCATCGGACAAGGAGTGTTTTGTTGGACACAAGAATTCTATTGTCCCCGGCTTCAGTTGTCAAGTGCCCGGAGAACCCAGAATTTATGGTGGCAGCACAAAGGTCCTTTCAGGGCCCAGCGAAAGAGCTGTGAGATCCCGCTCCCTGGCTTTTCAGGGCTTCTGATCTTTTTATGGGGCCCGGACAATGCCGGATTCAGCCGCTGCCCGCGCCTCCTGCCCGGCCCTTGGCCGCCAGGTATTGTGCGGTAATTACCATGGTGACAATGGGCTCTCTCTGCGCCCGGCCACCGCGCTTTGGAAAACGGCGAAGGTTGTCACTTTGTGTTAGGTGCCTCCAAAGGCATGGCTCACTCAGAAAAGCTGCTCCAGGGAAATAAAGATCAGCGTGTTAAGAGTTTGATTTAAAGCGCCGCTGTGGCCAATCCGCTTGGAGGCCAGGACGGCTTTCGGGGTGTTTTCCCGTAACTGCGGGCCGACGTTGGACGTCATCCCTGCCGTCATCCCCCCGTCATCCCCACCATCATCCCCCGCCTTCATCCCCACAGTCATCCCCGCTGCCTCCCTGCCATCATCCCCACAGTCATCCTCGCCCTCATCCCCCCATCATCCTGATAGTCATCCCCACAGTCATCCCCGCCATCATCCCCTGCCGCTTTCCCTGCCATCATCCCGGTAGTCATCCCCAGTCATCCCCCGCCGTCATCCCTGCCGCCATCCCCTCCGTCATCCTCATCCCCGCCATCATCCCCGCCATCATCCCCCTCGTCATCCCCGCTATCGTCCCCCTCCGTCATCCCCGCTGTCATCCCCACCATCATCCCTACAGTCATCCCCGCTGCCTCCCTGCCATCATCCCAGCAGTCATCCCCACAGTCATCCTGGCCCTCATCCCCCCATAATCCCAATAGTCATCCCCACTGTCATCTCCCTCTGTCATCCTCGTCATCCCCACAGTCATCTCTGCCATCATCCCCCCCTCGTCATCCCGCCATCATCCCCCTCGTCATCCCCACCATCATCCCTGCCGTCATCCCCCTCCATCATCCCCCTTCATCATCCCCGCTGTCATCCCTACCCTCATCCCTGCCATCATCCCCCTTCGTCATCCCCCTTCATCATCCCCGCCTTCATCCCGGCCATCATCCCCACCCTCATCCCCACCCTCATCCCTGCTGTCATCTCCACCGTCATCCCCACCTTCATCCCCGCTGTCATCTCCGCCGTCATCCCCACCCTCATCCCCGCTGTCATCCCCGCCGTCATCCCCGCTGTCATCCCCGCCGTCATCCCCGCTGTCATCTCCGCCGTCATCCCCACCCTCGTCCCCGCTGTCATCCCCGCCGTCATCCCCCTCCATCATCCCCCTTTGTCATCCCCTGCCATCATCCCCACCCTCATCCCCTCTGTCATCCCCCTTGTCATCCCCGCTCGTCATCCCCGCCGTCATCCCCACCCTCATTCCCGTCATCCGCGCCATCATCACCCTCTGTCATCCCCCTTGTCATCCCCTCTGTCATCCCCTCCGTCATCCCCGCCGGCGCAGGGCCCGGGCTGGAGGTTCTGCAGGCCGGCGTGAGCCCCGGGCAGTCCTCCACCCTCAGTGGGAGCAGGCGTCCGAGCGGCGCCGGGAAGTTGAGGGTCCCCCAAATGTCTTGAGGCGCCGTGTCTCCATCTGAGAAAGGCTGGTGTCGGAAACGTCCACCGGGTTGACACCCCGTGCGCGGGGTCTGTGCTGCGCGGAGCCGAGCGCCGGCCTCTGTGGGTGGCGCCCGGGCCAGGGGCCCGTCTGAGTGGCGGATTCACGGTAAAGGGCCAAGCTAACCCTTAGGTCGCATGCCCGGCGGAGAACACAGCGGGCGTCTCCCCGCGGTCACAGCTGCCCACGGAGCGCCATCCTCCAACCGGTCGCTACTCCCATTGCCTAGTGACGAAGTGCAGCCCGGAGTCGCCTGCCCCAAGTCAGAGGGCTCGGAGGGGCGAAGCGTGCCCTCCAACCGAGTGTCTCCTCGCATTCGAGAGCCCACTCCTCCCCTTCACTATTTTTTTTTTCAAAAAAATTCAAAATCCATAAACCTATCTTACAAAATATGCTTCGCCATATGGTTTTGGAACTTGGGCCGTAACAGGAAAGAGAAACACCCAGTGATGATTATTAATGGTGTTTATTCATCCCTCCAGCAATGTCAGGCAGACAGGACACCCACAAAAGGAAGAAGGCCCTGTCGCGGGGGGGGGGGGGGCGGGGGCAGAGCCAGGCGCCCCTCTGCTGCCCCTTCTCCTGCCCACAGAACAAGACACAGCAGCAGCTTCAGGGGACGACAGGGGACGACAGGACCACTTGGTCTCTCCACTCCAGCTGGAAGGCGTGTGGCCTCTCTGGGCTTCTTTGCCAGAACGTGGCAGCCTCCGAAACCGGAGATTTCATCTGTTGGTTTAATACTAATCTACTGAGTCACCGTTCGTTCCAGTCAGCTCCCTACCAAAGCACTGGAGATTCTCTGTTGTGTCGTTTTACTAAAAAAGTAGACGTTTTCTGGGCTGATGTCCTAGAGGGGTGGGTATGATTTCCCCCCGGAAGCAGGCCTCAAATCCGCCAGGAGAGGGGTGGGTTGTTGGTGACCCGTCGGGCCATGCCGCTCCCCGGCTCTGAGCACGTGGGCACTTACCGCTTAGCTGGTTTCTTCTGTCTATAAAATGGAGCTGTCCCTGTGCCCTTGGGCTCCCCTGCTCCCCTCCGTGACAGCTCCTGGCCTTTTCACCTGTCACCTGCCCCCCACCTACACCAGCATCGCACACACAGCAGGTGACCCAGGATCCTGTTGATGGAGTCAGTGAGGTGGGAACTATTTTAACTTAATGCACGTACTTCCAGCCCTTACCCTCCTGCCGCCCCCCCCCCAGCACTACCTCCTGCTGTCCTTGTTGCCCCTGTACCGTTAACAAGATCCCAGCCCATGCCTGGCCTGGCTGAGTCCACGCTCCTGAAGAGCATCCACACTTGCAGATCTGTAGGCCAAGGCGTTTGATCTGGAGCAGGGACCCTCAGAGAAGGACAGAGAGACTTCTGGGTCAAAGGGAAGCCTATGGACTTGCATGTATGGAACCTTCTCAACACTCAGAGCTCAGCAAGGGAAATGTGCCACCCTCCCTCCCTGGCTTTTCTCCTTGCTTTCTGTACGCTTGCTAGAGATTTCCCCAACCTCTCGATGCCCTTGGCTTCCGTGTTCTTTCCCCCGATTTCTCAGTCTCTCCGCAGTCATCTACGGCAGGAGGCGTCTGTGCCCCTAGGGGGCTCAGGGCTGCCGGTGGCTGAGCACAGTGCTGGACACGGGGCGCAGAAGGCCGTGACCCTGTCCTCGGAGCAGGCTCATGATGGCCCTGAGAGAGGACGAGGAGATGGTCTGAGAGTAGGTGGGGGTAGATGCCACGGGGCTACATTGGATTTCCATGGCTCAGAAGGGAACGCGTGATTCCAGGTCTGGGGGAGTCATGGGAAGAGGAAGGAAAGTCAACATTCCAGGCAGGGACTCTAGTGGAAAGAGAAGATGGGCGGTAGACGCGCAAGGACCTCTCAGCCCCAACAAGCTCTCTTCCTGTCAACTCTGCTGAAAGCACAGAGACAGCTAAGATTTTTTTTTTAAGCCTTTGTTTTCTTTTCTAAGAAGCACGGTACAGTTGTATACCAACATTTCCACACAACCTACATCCTGTCTCTCTCGAGTGCTTGCAGTCCTCGGAATTCATAGACAATTCACACAGCTATTTTTGCTTTCCTTCCAAAGCTCTTAATTGTCTGTGCAGACTTTTGGTGAAAGGGATTTTATAGGGGATACTTTGCAGGGAAGTAAGCAGTGCAAGGCAAAGTGGGAGTTCAATTAGATTTTATGAATTTGAGAAGTAAACTTTTAAAAGCACGCTGGCTACAGGTACAGCTGTATTACGAGCTGACTGCATACTGGGGGTGCCAAGAGAAGGAGCAGAGCCTGTCGTGTCTGCTGAATTCTGGTCCCACCTCGGATCTTGTTGGCTGCACACCTTGGCCAAGAGTCTCACCCTTCGCGTAGTGGGGTGAGATACTCGGAGGGGCTTAGGACAACCACAGTGGTGACACGTATTTAAAGAGAATGCATTAGTGAGGCCGTGGCAGACGCCTGTTCCATTTATGGCGAACTAGTTATCCGCTGCTGAGGAACATACGGTCCTCAATTTAGCGGCTTGTAACAATTCACTATTACCTTTTATAGTTGAGTTTAGTGAAGTCATCTGGGTGGTTTTCACTTGGGGTCTCTCACGCTGTGTAGTCAGATGGTGGAGGCACATGAAGGTTGACTGAGTTGGATGTCCAAGATGGCATCTTTGCTTCCCAGCTGGCACCCTAGCTCGGATGCCTAGAATAACTAGGTATGGCTGGGCCTCTCAATCTCTCTCTCTCTCTCTCTCTCTTTCTCTCTCTTTCCATGCAGCTTCTCCCCATGGCTACCTGGGGCTTCCTCATAGCATCTGGGTCTAGAGTCTTTAGACCTCTGACATGACCGCTGACTTCTTCCAGATGCAGCTTTCCGAGAGCACAAGGCAGGCTGCAAGGTTTCTTAGGACTTGGTTTCGAAATCATAGAGTGTCCCTTTGCTATGTTTCATTGGTGACCCAAGGACAGACAACTCAGATTCACAGAGGAGGGGCCCTGGGGCATGAATATGTGAGACATATGGTTCATTTGGGAGGGGGCCGTTTTTGAAGACTGGCTCAACATGGAGTGTGGTTGCAAAGTAGGGACCTTCATCAGTTATGTGTTCTCTGAATCGTCCAGGTGGCTTTTTCTGTCTGACTCCATGTTCATCTGTGAATAATCCCATTGCTATTCTGTCCTCAACATCCTGGAAATAGCACACAGTGGGAAATTTCCTTGTTCTTGCTATAATCCCCATATCGAGATGCTGTGGACGCATTTTAGACACGTAATTTATCTGTAGCCCTTCACCAAGGAGGGTGTTTGCTTGTTGCTGCTGTCATTGCTGTTTTGGGGAGGAAGGCATGGTGCATGAGGAGGAACTGTTGGGTGGAACCAAGATGAGATAAGAAAAGTGGATTTGGAAACAAAAAAAGAAGCATAATAAGTAAAGTCAAATAAGAAGCTATTTCCGTTCTTTTTAAAAATATATATTTTATTTATTTGAGAGAGAGAGAGAGAGAGAGCAAGGGGAAGGAGCAGAGGAAGAGGGAGGAGGAAAGAATCCCAAGCAGATTCCACGCTGAGTGCAGAGCCGGATGCGGGGCTCGGCCTCATGACCGTGAGATCACAGCCTGAGCCAAAACCAAGAGTGGGGCGCTTCACTGAGCCACCCGGGTGCCCCAGGAGCTGTTTCAGATGCTAATGCAGTCTGGGTTGATCCTAGAAGGTAGAAACCCTGGAGATGAAGGACATTCAAGAAATCCTTCGTGCCATTGTGTTAAAGCTATGCCAGCAACCACCTTCCTTGGTTCGGTGCCTCAGTTTTTGAAGACGACAGCTGTTCAGACGCCCCGTATTCCTCTCTTCATTCACTGAACACACATACATTGAACAGCTGCTCTGGGCTAGGGAATGTGTTAGACACTTGGGAGATATGAGGATGAATCAGACCAGAATCCAGGCGGAACACGGCCCCCACACAGAAATCCAGAGTGTGCTGTAGCGCGGGAGGGGGCGGAGAAGAATGTAGTCTCGAGGAAGAATTGCGGCTCTGTCCGCCCCGTGCTCAGGCCTGCTGGTGTAGGGATGACATCTCCTGTCACCGCAGCCACCGCTGTCCCTCTGTGCCCTTGGGACTGTCATTGCACAAGGCTCTGGCAGCACCAGAACAGTGGTTCCCCCTTGCAGAGAGAGGGGACCTACTTTGGACTCAGATAGAACGTGGGTCATCTCAGAAATAGGCTCCGAGAGTTGCTATCCGCCCCCCACAGGTCTGTTGCTCGTGGCAGAGCAAATGTATGTGACGTCCGTAGCAAGGTGTAGGGGGCTGGATGATGGCTGCTCTTATCTTTTCGTCAAAGTACTAAGTGCACATAGAGTTAGTCACACCATCTTTTGGTTGTTCTAAACCCACGGCAGGTTTTCCCCAGTTTTCGCACAATGGCAATACTTTGCTTACACCTTTCTCTCCACACCTGGACTGTTCTGCTCTAAGAGAAAAGCCTGTCTGCGCAACGGTGTATCCCCGGTGTCTAGTAGTGTGTCATTTCATTGATTCATGTCGCCTCTAGGTTAATAATGATCCTTTCACTTTTTGCAGAAATCACCGTATTTTCGACTCCGTGGCCCTGTGACACTCGTTCCGCTTGTCATTTGTTGAGTGACCAATCCGATGGGTGGAGTGTGTTATAGGAATTGGCAGCAGGTATCCAATGGGTGAAGAAGGTAAGATGGAGCTACTTTACTGTACTATGAATGTGGGGATGGAAATGATGCCCAGCAGGCCCCTCCCTTCCTCCAACCTGCCTTTGGTCAAACCTGCGTCAAATCAAAAGCAGAATCTGAGACGGAAGTTGGCCTACTTTCTGAGTCTCTGAAGAATGTGATTATTCGCTGTTGTTCTTGGGTTCTCTTTAGTGAACACCTGTTATGTACTAGTACAAGGGCGATGGATTTTGTGGTTGTTGTTGTTTGTATATTTGTGGGAGAGGAATGACTAGAAAACTCAGAGGAGCAAAAAGGAACTGGGTTCCTAAGGAAAGACTTAGCTGGGCAGACTAAGACAATTGCCATGTTGCTTTTTCCTCTTTTTCTTCTTTTGAAGAGAATTCTATAAATATGAACAGGGAGGCTTATATCCCATGGCCAGGAGGCTGAACCTTTTAGACCTCCAAAGACCGACCACAAGATCATAAGCCAAAAGGCTGATTTCAGATCTCAGGCCCAGCTCTGCCCCTCACTGTCCCTGTGCCCTTCGATTAATGAGCTCCTCTCCAGGCCACAGGGTAGTTGGACCTAGGGGCATTAACCATTCTTAAGTTTTAGGATTCTGTGAATCCTTTTATCTTATCTATCTTGTCAGTGATAACTAGAGCTATTTTTACAGAACATCCAGCTATCCAGATAGAATGTAAGAAATAATTCTATTGGCATGACTCCCTACATTTTAGGGTTCTAAGTCCATCAATCTGTATGTCTGTGTCTCATCTCCATATGGATGTCCAACAGATGCCTTAAATGCAGAGGCCCAGTACGTAACTTTGTCCTCTATGTCGTGTTTCGGGGTAGCATCAAAATTCATCCAGGTCAGAAATATGGAGGTGCTACTGTATGCCTCTCAGTGCCTTACCTCCAAAAGCAATTTATTTCTGTTGATTCCTACTGATGATAGTCCGGTTATCTCTGAAATACATATATTTTTTAATATCTCTTGTCTCCCCACTGCCATCCTGCAAACATAAGCCTGGTCCTCTTTCTCCAGAGTTATGACAGTTGCCACCCGACCAGTCACCTTGCCCCTGATACATCTTCCATACAACTACTGTAAACTACATCCCTATGTCCAGATAGCGTGCTACTTTCCTACTTAATCTTTTCAGTGTCAGAGATCTGAATTCCTTCGTAAATGTCTGGGACCCTCTCGGGGTAGGAGCCGCTGTTTTACTGTCTGGACTCCTCTCTTGGCCATTCTCTCTGCCCACCCAGCCTTTAGCAGACGCCTCCACTGTGGGATACTGTAGGATACAACTGTCACTTCCCCAAAGCCCGATAATCTGCCTCTCTTCGCAAGCCAGCTCTTGGTGGCTTTGTGTCTTGGCTTGGACCTCAGCACCTCTAAGGAATTCTCTCATCCCTGAAGGCTGAGCCGTGGGTATCTCCTCTACAGCACGTTGGTAGTCAGAGATTACACCATCTACTGCGTTGTCAGCAGTGGGCTGGAATTGTCTATTTGATTACCTGTCTTCTCAGCTAGACCTGGAGGTTCTTGAGGGCAGGACTTATTTGAGGACCACTGTGCTCCTAGTTGCAAGCACTGTGTCTGGACCAAAGTAGGTTCCCAATAAATATTCATCAAACACATGAATAGAGACTTTATATTTTGACTAGAACATGAGGAAGGGGAGCTGATGTTACAGAGAGAAAAGTCATAATAAATGGCAGCTAACAGGTATTGAGTGCCTAGTACACATCAGGCAAATAAGATATTGAAAGACATTGTGGCCTCCCACAATCCTTGCAGAAACCTAATGTGGTAGGTATTATAAATGTCCAAGATTCGCTAAATGAGAAAACTGAGTCTTGGAGAAGGTAACTCACTTGCCTCTGGCCATTTGACTTAATTTTTATCCTTGGAAATGTTTTTTTTTTTTTTTTTAAAGATTTATTTAATTTATTTATTTATGATAGTCACACAGAGAGAGAGAGAGGCAGAGACATATGCAGAGGGAGAAGCAGGCTCCATGCACCAGGAGCCTGACGTGGGATTCGATCCCGGGTCTCCAGGATCGCGCCCTGGGCCAAAGGCAGGCGCTAAACCGCTGCGCCACCCAGGGATCCCTATCCTTGGAAATGTTTATCATTAAGAAGTCTGGCTTCAGCTGGAGCTTAAGTCTCTTAGGCCTGAATCAATCTGCTCTGTTGTGGACCAAAAACACAGACAAACAAACAGATAAACCAGTTCCTGCAAGGGAGGCGGGACTCTTTACCTACACCCCGCTCCAGTCCCCCCACCACCACCTGCAAGCTTTTGTGACATAGATGATGACTAGACCCCTAACTCTGTGGCGACTTCCCAGGTGTTGGATACTCATATTTGAATGTGAATCTATTGGAGGACAAAATTTCAACTTGGGGAGCTCCCCAACTCTTTCTGCCTTGCTCTGGCCCATGTTTGTTATGGGAAATAAGCCAGTGAATGAAAATGCCCTTCAGGGAGCGGAGAGGCACTTCCCTGCGAAAGCACCAGTATGATCTGGAGTATGTGCCTGGCTCCCCGCAAATTACCATATTTTGCACTCATTTGCTCCGAAGCCTGGCTCAGCAGATGAGACGCATCTCTCCTGTAGACATGTCTGTGAGTGATGATCATCTCATTTCTGCCAAGCCAAATGGGTCTCTTCATTTCATCGGCCCTGTGAATTCTTCAACAGAATATGCAACTGACATTTCCTATTTTTCTAGATAATAGGGACAATTAGAATAAGGTATCAATGAAGCAGAGTCAGAAGTTAAATAGAAAGTACTTGAATTTAATTTCTCTTCCAGGATACCTGTTAGTTTCTTTTTATTTCTTTATTTCTTTTTTTTTTTTTAATTAAGAGTTCTTTTTTTTTTTAATTTTTATTATTTATGATAGTCACACAGAGAGAGAGAGAGGCAGAGACACAGGCAGAGGGAGAAGCAGGCTCCATGCACCGGGAGTCCGACGTGGGATTCGATCCCGGGTCTCCAGGATCACGCCCTGGGCCAAAGGCAGGCGCCAAACCGCTGCGCCACCCAGGGATCCCTATTTCTTTTTTTCTGCTTAGAAATTAAGAACGCCTATTTTGAAGAATTCTGCTTAGCTTTCTTCCAAGGAGAGGAAGGTAAACTATTCTAATGCTTGTAACCCCCTTGGGTTAAAAAAAAAAAAACAAAAACAAAACACAGCGTGGTACAAACAGAATGGCCGTTTGATCTTTCGGGCTAAGATTCTTGTTTTACAGAGAGGATTTTTTTTTTTTTTCTCCTTAAAGAAAGGAAAGACTTGTTTGTGGTTATACTGTAAGGTTTCAGAAGAACAAAACACAATTAACCAACAGCTTAGGCTCCAGACTCAGATTCTTGATCCCCCGTCAATTCACATGGCAGCATTTCCGGAAGGCACCTGCGGTGTGCCGGGTAGGCTCGCAGAGCAGAAGGGGCACCTCCCTTTTCATCGATGAGCTGACAGTTAAGTTGCTCTGTACAAAGTGCTCAACGTCCAGGTAGGAAGGAAAAGGAGACATGGGGTGGAGAGAGGGATAAAGAAAGAGAAAGGCTTTTAACAAGTGGTAGGGAAGCGGTTTGGGCCTACAAGATCAGCTCTGCGGCTGACCTCCAGGGAGATCCACTTGAACCTCATTCCTGGCACACACTTCCCTTGGGTCCCTCTTCAGAGCAGGGGAGGAATTACCTGGGGTAGCTCCAGGATAGGGCTTCTCCGCCTGCTACCTCCCTGGGCCTTTATTCTAGGGCACTGGGGCACAGATAGGATGGTCTTAAAGTGGAAAGTATTTGGCCTTAGGCTCATGGAAAGCTTACACGCATGAGTGCTAATCAGCAGGGCCCAGTGGTCACAGGTCACCCAGTTATCTTTCATTTGCACAAAAATCAATCCCCAAAAGCCATTTTGGTTGCCGGGGGGGGGGGTGCTGCGGCTCACCTGTGCCGAAGTATACCCACCAGGCTCGGCTTTGTTCGAAATGTTGGCAGCCTGCCTTCCACCCCCCGGGCCTGCTGGGTCTGTCTGTGAATGCACATTGCCTATTTCGGGATGTAGGCCACTGTGGAGAAAGAGGCCAAGTATCTGTCTGTAGCTGGTGTCACCTGAATAAAAAGCAGACACAGTCCACTTGCGGACTTCTTTGCAGATCTTGGGTGCCTGTGATGTGACTGTGGGTCCTGCCGTCAGCTGAGAATTACGGGCAGCGCTCATGTGCCGGGCAACACGAGGGGCCTATCTCGGCCCCAATCAATGCTAAAGGACAGACCTTCCACGGGAGTTGTGGGTCTTGAATCCTGCTGTATTTAGCTACCGATGAACACGACTCCGAGGCCACGCCTGGTAACGACAGTGAGAGCTGGTGTTTGGGGAGCCTGCCCGCGTGCAGGCACTGCGCTCGGCTGCGCGATCTTGTCGGGCGTCACCAGGACTTGGAGTGGTAGGAGTGGTACGTGCAGTCATCACGATTCTTTCATAGACGAGCATCCTGAGGTCCAGAGAGCTGAAAGTCAACTGGCTAAGGGACGCGATCAACAATGGGGGAGGCCAGGGTCCCTCCCTCCTCCTGAGCACCGACACTTCCAGTTCTTCCGTAGCTTGCCTTGCAGTCCTAAGGAAGTTAGAGGGCAACTGTATCATGGCTCTCCCGGTGTGGCCATGGCCTAAACCTCCACGTGGGTTCTGAAGGAGCCCCGGCAGCTTCTGGCTAAGGCATTAGGATGCAGCTGAGTGTGTGCACTGAGTGAGAGGGAACACACAGGGCGAGGAGGCAAAGAGAACCATCCACCTCTTGAGGACTGTTCTTGTTTTAGCCATTGGAATAGGTGCTGGAAATGAAACAAGGGGCCAAATGCACATGCTTTGGGGGAATACAGGAGTGAAACTCAAGCCGTGTCTTTGAAGAACTTCCCTCTGTGTGATGGAGCCAAATAACCATGGCAGACAAATAACCGTGATGCAAGCTCCTTCTAGACAGGTCTAGGCTGCCCTAGGAGCGTCGAGGGGGTGACTCTGGGAGACGAAACCAAGAGAAGCTTCAGTGGGGAGGTGACCTTTGGATTTAGACATGGAGCATGCATAGGAGTTTACCAAGAAAAGGCCAGGAAGGATTTTGTAGTGCAGAAGTGAGAGAGAGAGAGAGAGAGAGAGAGAGAAGGCTCAGTACAGTTCTCGGGCCACTGTTGGTCGTGACTAGGTGGTTTGTTTGTTTTCATCTTTATTATCTTTAAGTAGCTAAGACAGCTCAATAGATGAAGATGGTCTGAAATTCAAAAGGTGATAAAAGGTCTACAGAGAATCCCGTCTCCCTCCGCGCCTCCTCTCATCCATGAATTTCCTTCCCTGCGGAGGCAGTTACTATTTTTGGATTCCTCTGAGGCTGTCCAGAGATTTCCTGGATGATTATTACAACCACACGTATCCACAGAGTCACTTTCTCCACATCTGCATGTGTAGAGGGTATCTGACTACACACACTGGTATGCACGCTGTTCTAGAAAAAGAAACCTTTATTAGGTTTTTTTCCCCCTTATTCATTTGACTTGCTCTCCTTTGACTTTAAACTTTTTTAAAATCAAGAAAAATCACAAACCTGAAGAAAGTTGCAAAAATAACACAATGAATTCATTATAAACCCATCACCTAGGGACGCCTGGGTGGCTCAACGGTTCAACGTTGGGCTCGGAGCATGGTCCCGGGATCCTGGGATCGAGTCCCACATTGAGCTCCCTGCAGGGAGCCTGGTTCTCCCTCTGCCTGTGTCCCTGCCTCTCTCTGTGTGCATCTCATGAATAAATAAAACCTTTAAAAAATAAAAAAATAAAAAATAAGCCCATCATCTAAGATAGCTGATTTTTTTTAATCATTTGCCATGTTCCGTGCAACGATTGCATGGATTTAATCCCGAATTAAGGTACAGCTTGGATGTCAGTTACCCAGAGATCTGTGTGAGGCTTCGCCTCCCCAGCACTTACTTCCTGGACACCCCAGGTTTCCTGGAAATCTAGAACATGGTCCTCCTTGTGTCAGTTGCTCTGAGATGCCATGAGCAGCAAATCTGCCTCCAGGATGGAGATAGCAGGGCGGGCCCTTCTCTGGGCCACTCGATACCCACCTGTGCTCATCCCTGGCAGAGGTTTCTCCCTGCCTTGTCACGTGCTCACTCAGCAAGCGGTGAGCGTCTCGGGCAGGTGAGCGAGCTCTCTGCACTTGCCTTCTGGGCCCAGTGGTCCAGGGTGGGAACACACAACACAGTCGGGTAAAATCTGATCCCTTCCCTTCCGACACCCGGCCCTTTAGACAGTAGAGGTCTTCTGTTTGTCAGCTTCAACGCGGCAACCTCAAAGCCTGGCGTAGGATTCTCTCCTTTCAGAGATCAAAGCCCCCCGAGCACTGCTCAAGTTATCATCTGCGCGCTTCCTGCGTGCATGCCATGGCAAGGGACGGTTTTATTCTACGTGAGAGGGACTCTGAATACTGTGACAGGCAGGAAGTAACCCAAGAAGACAGTGCGAGATGGTTTTGTAGTCAAGAGCTCTGGGCCCAGGAGGATAGTTTTCAGGTATTCACTCAGTCACTCATCAAATAATTATTGAAATCCTTCGCGGCCTCTTTCATGCTTTGTATCAAGACATGTGCGTGCTCTCTGCAGACCGTGTGATGGTGACCTGGGGGGGGGGGGCAGCCAGAGAGATGCATCTCGGCTGGAGGAGGCAGGTGGAGCTGAGAGCAGCAGGGGAAGATCTCTAGGGAGGGACTTCCTGGCCAGGTAGCCGTTCATTCGCACATGGAACACCCGCCGACGGACGCTTTGCCCCGCTCTAATTCCACGTGTTCACCTGGGAATAAGACCTACTGCGGTTCCTATTTTTATGGGACTCCTATGCCGGTGAGGGGGTGTCCCCCGACCTCCCTGTGTGTCCACCTGTTTCCTTATGTTCCGTCCAGGAGGTTCCGCCGCTCCCACTGGGGCAGGACAAAAAAAATCAGGCCATGGCCTGTCGGCTCTCGGTGGCCTCGTGTGATTCCTAAGCCAGAGAATCGCCCTCTCCTCCGGAGGCTACTAACCCAAATTACCCCGTGCCCTGTGGGGGCCTCGGAGCTCAAGGAAGTCGGAGACTGCAGAGAAGGACCGGTCACAGGCCGTGCTAAAATCTGCCTCCAATTAGCTGTGTCTGCCGAGGGTCTAGGAGGCTGCAGCCTGACACCTGGCAGATGCCTCTATTTGGAAGCTTCAGAAAAATCGCGGAGGGGCCAGTGAGTTCATCTTTTCAAGAGGCTCTGGATTTTAGAATCTCAGCACCATTCCAAAGGCTGTTAGGTTGCCACAGCAACAGTTCTTATACATTCTCTTTCCTTTCTTTCTTTCTCTCTCTCTCTCTCTCTCTCTCTCTTTTTTTTTTTTTTTAATAAGAAAATGAACTGTGAAAAATCCGGCCACAGACTTGCCAGGAAGGGCTGGGTGAGGAGGTGCCTCTCTAAACCAACGTCTAGTAAGTTCCCCCGAGTACCGTGTGTCTGTCCCTAACAGATGCTGTCTCGGGCCTTTCCACGCTCCCCACTTTCACTGCAGAATTTCCACTTGAAACCTGGACCCAGGAGGATTGTTCTTCATTGCCCCAACCCGTTGACGTCAGGCTTGGGGCAAAGAAG
The DNA here is from genome assembly GCF_048164855.1 of Canis lupus baileyi. NCBI lineage: Eukaryota > Metazoa > Chordata > Mammalia > Carnivora > Canidae > Canis > Canis lupus. Next base: position 4,914,814 of record NC_132840.1, on the reverse strand, counting down.
AAGCCTGCCTTGCTGGTGAGCCTTCAGGTCCTCTGGGGTCGGAGCGGGACCCGCGAGGGCAGTGAGCACCCCGTGCTCCCCCCGGGCACGGCCAGGGTGGCGGCACCCCGGCTCCTGGGAGCACGGCCTCCTCGGCACCTCTCCTCCAAGCTGCTGCAGGATTTCTCCAAAATCCAAATGCAAAGTTGCTTACCTTGAAAACCTTAAGCTTCGGAAGACCATGGTCTCTTGCAGGATAAGTTACAGGGCGCGTGGCTCATAAGACGGCCAGGATCCCGCCTCCCCTCCCTCTCGTCTCCTGAAGCTCCCAAGCCATCCCCAGGTCAGCCCCCATTTATGCTCCATCCATAGCTTATTGCTGGTAGTCCTGGGACTCCCTGGGGTGATTCCATCCGGATTCCCTTGCACAAGGTTTCCGCCTCTTTCCCCATTTCTCTAGATACGTAGAGAAGAGTCCTCTCCTCCGGGTGGGGTTCCCTGGGCCAGTGGGACAGGTGGTCACTTCTCTCCCTCCAATGTGTTGGCGCCTTGGGCGGGGGGGAGGGGTCCATATGCCTTCCATGGACCCCAGGTACCTTCACTTTCAAGAGCTCCTTCTACCATAAAAAATAAATATATTCTATGGGTGATTTGTTATAAAGACGAATATAATCTCCCCCCTCCAAAAAAAGGTGATTAATTCCCCTTCTGACTTTAAAAGAAATTACAAAGTTGCTGTGTGAGGATGTGGGGAAAAGGGAATTCAGTGCACCCTTGGTGGGAATGTAAAGTGGTAACAGCCACTGTGCAAAAGACTATGGAGGTTTCTCAAAAAATTAAAGATAGAACTACCGTATGACCCGGTAATTCCACTTTTGGGTGTTTACCCAGAGGGGGCAAAAACATTGACTTGAAAAGGTATCTGCACCCCCATGTTCATCACACATTATTTATAGTAGCCACGATACGGAAGCATGTCCACAGACAGACGAGTGGATAAGGACCGTGTCACGCAGGAATATTACGTAGCCATAAAAAAGGAAACCTTGCCGTTTATACCAACGTGGATGGCCCCTGACGGCATTATGCTAAGGGAAATATGTCAGGCAGAGGAAGACAAGAACCATACGATCTCACTTATACGTACCATCTTAAGGCAAAACAAAATGTAAAACCGAATTCACGGATACAGAGAACAGATTGGCGGTTGCCGGAGGCAGGGGGTCGGGGGATGGGGGTGGGCAAAATAGGTGAAGGTGATCAAAGGGTACAAAGTTCCCCGTTATAAAATAAATCAGTCCTGGGTACGTAGTGTGCAGCATGGTGACTACAGTTAATGATACCGTAGCGTACACTTGAAAGTTGCCGAGAAAGAGGGTCTTAAAAACTCGCATCACAAGAAAAAAATACAGCTAAATGGGGTGCCCGGTGTTAACCAGGTTTATGGTGGTGATCGTCTTGCAGTCTAAACATATTAACCAGTATGTTGTGCACCTGGAACGAATATGATGTCATATGTCGATTATATCTTCATTAAGAAAATAATCGGAAAAAAAAGAATGAATGAATAAATGAATGAATGAATGAATGAATGAATGAATAAATAAATAAATAAATAATCAGGCAAAAAAAAAAATTCCCGTGAGCCTCTCGAGTATTTCGGGCCCAGGCACGTGCCTGGTGGAGAAGCCGGTGTGGCTTCCCGTGTGACCTCGTAGCCACTTACCGCCTCTAGGCCTGCAAGATCTTCGAGGCCGCAGGCTGCTCAGTGCTGGGGCCTGCATCGCAGGGCGTGGGCTGGGCGAGCGGCCTTCCTGGGGGAGGCGGCCTCCGTCCCCGGGCCCCCGCTGCCGAGTGTGGCCGGCTCCTCGCACCCGGCGGTGCCCGCTGCCCAGGGCCGTGTTCCAGAGGGACAGCGTGCTGCTGCCGCAGCGTCTGTGCATCCCGCTCCTTGAGCCCCGCGCAGGGACGCTGTGCATCCCATTCTCTGGAGGAGTAAGCTGAGGCGCAGGGAGGTTGAGCCGAGTCTGGGGGACAGCTGCCGTCTGCCCGGGGTCACAGCCAGGGCGCGGTGGGAGCCGTGACTCTGAGCCCTGGTCCCTCGGGGACTCCTCGGGGCTCCACCAACCCAGACTGCCCCCCGCCCTTCTGCCCGGGCCAAGAGGACCCACCACCCCCCGCGCAGGTGCAGCTTCCTCAGCGCCCTCGAGTGGCAGCTCCAGCCCCGACCGCGGCCCTCGGGGCAGCCCGCCCGTGTGGCCTGGATCAGCCGGGCCTGTCCCAGGTGCCACAGGGTGACCCGAGCCTGTCGTCGGGCCCCCACCGGCCGCCCTCCTCCACCCTGCTCCCCCCGCGGGACACTGCCCTCGGGCGCCCAGGCTGTCACTCGCGCGGTGGGCGGCAAGGCCCCGGGTCCCCGTGAGCCCTGCATGCCCTGGGCCTCCGTGGTTTCCCCGGAACGGGAGCGTGGGCCACCCGGGAAGCGGGACAGCAGGGACCTCTCGCCACAGGGACCTGAAACCAAGACGGATTTCAGTCCTGGTCCTGCCCCTCGGGGGGGGGGGGGGCGTGTCCGGAGCCTTCGGGCTGCCCGGGCGCCGTGGAGGGCAAGAGAAGCCCCGCTGGGCCCTGCTCCTTGCTTGCACAGGAGTCCTGCTCCCAGGGGGTGGGGGGTCCCCCTCGGCCCTTCCAGGGAGCCCAGCGCCAGGGCTGGGTCGGGGCGGCCCAGGAGAGCCCGGCTGCCAGCAAGGAGGCCTGAGGCACGGGTCCCCATCCGAAGCCGAATTGAAAAGCGAGGAGGGAGCGGGGGCAGGTCTGGGCCTAATGTGCCCCGGCGGGGGGGGGGGGGGGGCATGGACCGCCAGGGCCCTTGGGCCTTCCCCCGCAGTGTGTCATGACCCCATCCCATCGGGATCACATGCAGGCCCCCACCGTGTCGCCGGGCAGTCCCTGACACACCCCGGCCCGGCCCTCTCCAGCCTCAGGGCCCCGCGGGCTGTTCCCGCGGCCCCTGGTGAGCAGCCAGCGCCGCCTCGACGCCCCCGCCCGCGCCCAGCCCGTTGCTCCCCATTTCGTCTTCCGTCCAGCCCTTCGCCACAGCCGTCGGGGGCTGCGGACACTGTTCTTTGGTGCGTCTCCTTTTGTCCTTTCCTCCTGCTCGATGAGCTCCCGGGCCCCGGCGCCGCAGACCCGGCCCGGCGGGCATCGAGGGGGCGCTGCCCAACCAGCAGCCGCGCGCCTGGGCCGCCCGAAGTCCTGAACGTCCCCTGCTGGGGCGGCCGTGCACCGACCCACCTGGCCCCGGGGGAGGGTGCACCTGTAATACTCCGGGAAATCAGGGCTCCCGTGGGGTTGGTACCCAAAGTGGTTGCGCCCAAGCCGACACCGAGAACAGTAGCCGGGCGCTGCGGTGCCTGGGCCGGTGTCAGTCAGGGAGCGCGGCAACAATCCGGGCTTCTAAAGCTCGTTAGTAGGAATTTTTGAGATGTAGCCCTTACTCCACTTCCTTCTTGACAAATGGCGTTTGTCGCCATTGAGATCTTTTATTTCAATTACGCGCCGGCGTTGGAGGGAGAAGCTTTGTGACAATAGCAAAAGGCGTAAGACGTCCCGAGCGTGCTACTCTCGCTGTCCCCGTTGCTAAACTCGACTGGACAGTTCATTAAGATGAAAAATGAACAGCACATGCTTTGGGGGGTAAGTGTGGAACGTGACAGCTTGCGGAGGCTCTGGCGTGCGGGGCAGCAGAGCGATGACAGCCGTGCTGGGCTTCAGAGGTGACGACTGGCCAATCAGGCAGGAGGCAGGAGTGAGGGACCCCGGGGCGGGGGGCTCAGCGGTTGAGCACCTGCCTTCGGCCCAGGGAGTGACCCCGGGGTCCTGGGATCGAGTCCCACGTCGGGCTCCCTGCATGGGGCCTGCTTCTCCCTCTGCCTGGGTCTCTGCCTCTCTCTCTCTCCCTCTCTCGAATAAATAAATAAATTTAAAAAAAAAGTCAGGAGTTTAGCCAGCACCCACATGTGTGTTCAGCCCTGAGCTGAGGTGCTGGGGGGGGATAGAAAATGCAGGAAACACGGCCTTTGAGCTGCACGAACATGCCATGTACTTGGCAGGGCTGAGGGGACGTCAGCTGTCAATCTAAGAGCTGCGGAGGGGAAATATCAAATGTCTGACACTTTGGTGCTCACGGTAAGTCCAGGAGTAATACAGTGTGAACCTCAGCGATTTCTTGGACCTTGAAGAATAGCAAGATGGTGATTAGCAACCTATGTTCTAAATATAGTAGCGGCTCCTGGCCATGAGTTTGCTTCTGGGTGGTGGTGAAAATGTTCTAGAACTAGGCAGTGGTGGATTCATGCAGAACTTTGAAAATAAACTAAAAAAAAAAAAAAAAAAAACACCCACAATTGTGCACTTTCAAAGGGTGGACTTAATGATACTGATCAGATTTTATCTCAAAAAGACGATCTTTTAGGTCTGCAAATTCTACACAGCTGAGTTCTTCTTTTTTTTTACTTATTTTTATTTTTTTTTACAGCTGAGTTCTAATCAATTTGTTATATGCTCAGAAAATTGGGCTTAGTTCAAACATAAAAAAAAGGGGGGGTAGGGCACATTAACATGGACAGGCAGGAAGCGCATACCCATTCTACAGATGAGGAAATGGAGAGGCCGGTCGGTTCGTGGCCTGCCCATGAAGGCACGTGGCTGGCGGATCGTGGGGCTGGGACTTTACCTCCAGACCTTGTCGCTCCAGAGCTCAGATGCTTCCCACCCGTCCCACCACCCCTTGCTCGTGCCCAGAAAAATCCATCCCAGAGTGAAGTAATAACATGAACGGCAACAAAGAGGGGACTGGTTTGCCTCCGCAACACATCCTTACCATCCCCTCTCTCATCAGTTGTGCGGAAGGAGCCCCGCAGCCCCCGCTGCAGGCACTCGAGGTGCACCTGCCCCCACGCAGGCCTCGTGTGTCCCCGCAGCCTTCTCCCCCGATGCGAGCGGAATGTCGAGGTGAAACCATAGAGACGTGGGATCCACGGCTGTTTAGAGACGAGGCTGGAGTCAGGTGTCCTGCCCGTTAAGCAGAGATGCGAATGCTGCTCCTTGTCCCCTCCGTAGGAGGAGCAGGTGCACTTTGCTGTGGTAAAGCACAGAGTCTAGATTACAGCCACTTAGGTCATTATCCCCGCCTGCAGTTAGTACCCGAGCTTTGATGTCCTTCTCCACTTACTGGCGTAAATAGTGGGGCAGGTTCTCATCCTGTTGGACAGGATGGAAATCTGACTCAAGATTTGTAAATACTGCTGCATTTAATTCATTTCCACGGAGACACTGGAATGACGGCATCCTGGGAAACAGCCCGCGGAGGCATCGGGATGCATTAACCTGAGCAGCGAGATCAAAACAAAAGCTCGGTCTGCATCTCCCGCCAGAGCCCGGATCCCGCAGCCCCAGCCCCGCCGCTGGCTGCATTCGGGGAGCATAAATAAAATCCGGTCCTCACACCGTAGGGAGGGATGGGGATTTACGAAGGGGGAGTCTTAACGCAGCTGACATCCACTTTTCCCATTTCGTTGACTTTTTTCTTTAGCTCTAAAAGCGTTCAAAGAACAATAAGATAATAGCGTTAATAATAACAGCCGTAATAATTAAAGGCTCCTACTTCCTGAAGTACGCCCTGGCCTCTTTCAGAGTAGTTGCTCTTCTCCTTCATTGAAGGTTGACTCACAAGTGGAAACACCTGGATTCTGATCTTGTCTCTGCCTGCCCGTGGCTAGCAGGGTGAGTGCTCCGTGCCGCTCCCAGCGATCAGAACAACCACCCGATCAGCGGTGCCTGTTCTATAGGAATTGTGTGACAACTGAAGAGGATACCACCTCTAAAGCACTTGGACCAATGCGTGTCGCCTAGAAAGGCTCCCCAGAGAGGACTCGGAGTGGAGCTGATGTCCATGCAGAAGTCTGTAGGATCACAGATATGCAACTGGGTGTTTCCAAATGTGGGGCTGTGTAGACCGGGGTTCTCAGCAGTTGATGGCTTCCAGGTGATAGCCAGGTCCTTTCTCCACGCCCCCCCCCCCACACACACACAACGTGTGCATGCACGTTGTGAGGAGAGCTGGCTCGAGTGTCAGCCTGTCAAGGTGGCCACAGGTAGGGCTTCCCCTGGGCTGGCTGGCCCCACACTGGTCACCACGGGCAGGTGCTTCTCCTTGCAGAAGGGCAGCACCTGTGTAAATGCCCCACAAACTACAGAAGCAGCACAGTCCATGGGGCAGGAGTGGTGTCCTGGAAAGAGCCCAGCAGGGTCAGTTCTGCCTCTACCTGTGCTCCTGAATGGAACAGCTACTCTCTCGAGCTAATGACTTTTGTTCTTGTTTCAGTGGAACAGGAAACTGTGACTCTCCTGACTATCACACACGGCTGAGGAAGGCCTTTCTTGTTTTTTAAGATTTTATTTATTTATTCATGAGACACACAGAGAGGGGCAGAGACCCAGGCAGAGGGAGAAGCAGGCTTCATGCAGGCTTCTGATGTGGGACTCAATCCCAGGACCCTGGGATCATGACCTGAGCCAAAAGCAGATGCTCAACCGCTGGGCCACCCAGGTGCCCCCTTTCATTTTTTAGGTTGTGAGATTGCACCCGCCCCGCTCCTTCCCCAGCGTGATGTAGTCCAGCATATAAGAGCACGGGCCACGGAGTTGCCCCGTGTAGATCATCCCTGCTTCGGTGACTGTAGCCGGGTGATTGGATTCCAAGCAAGCTTCAGCTTGCTCATCTGCGAAATGGGTGATTTAGTCTGACACCGCTGTTGTAAGAAACTACCACAAACTTGGTGGCTGAAAACAACACAGCTTTATTACCTGAGAATTTTGGAGATCAGAAGTCTGAAATGAGTCCTACGGGCTGGAATCAGGTGGGTGACAGGGCCGGTTTCCTTCTGGAGGCCCCAGGGGAGAACCTTATTTTTGTCCTTTTCAGCGTCTCAGGGCCTCCTGCATCCATCTCTTGACTAATGGCTTCTTCCTCTCTCTTCGAAGCCCACCACACCACCCTCCGTGTTTGTCACCACATCTCCCCTTTCTCCGGCCCTCCTGCCGCCCTCTTGTAAGGACCCTGTGATTACGTGGAGCCCCGGCTACGTGCCCATCTCAAGGCCCTTAATCTAAGCACATCTTCAGAGTGCTCTTTGCCGTACAGGGGGGACCCGCGCATGCTGAGAACTATATGGGGACGTCTCTGGGGAAGGGACAGTGTCCCTACTCTTGGGGCTGTTGCAAAAATCAAATGGGACCATGCACGTTAAACACCCAGCGCAGTCTCCTAACTCAACAAAGGTTCAGGCTTCTCCTTAGAAGTCCTGATACCACGTCTGCTTCCGCACCCCCAGGGTCAGCCGAGGCTTCCCACAGCCCTGAGTCCCACGGTTCTGCTCCCCGGCGGAGCGGAATCCCTGCTCGGCAGAGGCTGCAGGCTCCCACTCCTCTTAGTCCGGAAAGGAAGGCGGTCGGTGTGCAGAGCTGGCCCCGCAGCAGGGCTGCCTCGGCCCAGGCGAGCCTCCTTTCTACACCTCAGCTTGCTTCTTGGTAGACTGAGGTGAGGGCAAGGGCTTGACTCGGGGGTTCTTACTTCCACTGAAGACCTTTGCACTGTAGTAACTGAGCACGAGTGCCCCCTCACTCCCACGCCAAACGTGCAAGCTCATGTGAGCTGTATTTACTGGCCTTTCAGGGAAAACAGCCTGTTGCAAAATAGCAGCGAGGGAAACAACTCTCAGCCTCTGGGGCTGTGAGGCTTCCTGGGGCTTCCTGACTGTGGGTGCTTCTGGCCTGGCCAGGCCGCACAGGGACATATCTGGGGGGCTGGCCCTGGGCACCCCGGGTAGCCGTGTGGACAAGGGGGGGTCCGAGCTCCGGCTGCCGGGATGCAGGAGGCAGGGGCTGAATTCTTCTGCGTAGAAGTTACGCGCTCACAGATCAAGGATTGCAGAGGACAAACGTGGAAAGGGGAAGAAGCCCACTGTGTGTCAGACACGTCTTGCTGTCATTTAATCCCGCCACTTTGCCTTGTGCGGGGGAGCATTTTATCTCCATTTTTCAAATGAGAAAACGGAGCCCGAGAAAGATTGAACAATTTGCCTGATGCCTCACAGCTGGTAAGTGGCACGAGGAAAGGGAAATTGGATTAATGCCTCAAGTCCCAGCCGGAGCTTCGTGGCTGCAGCGGCAGGCCCTGCCTCCGCCTGAGCGGTCAGGTGCGCTCCCCGCGTGCTGGCTCCTGTCCGGGCCCCTGGTCACCCCCGCGGGGCCCCGCTCCCCCTAATGGACCGAGAGCTCAGGCCACCGCATATTGTGTTGCAGCATTTTTTCTCTTTCACCCCAAATTCTTACAAAAAGCATCACCATCTGCCCAGGCCTCTTCATTTCGGCCCTGTCTTCCCATCTCAAATCTAGTCTTCTCCTAGTTGCTTTGGCAGAGAGGTGAACGACGGATGTTCAGAGTAAGACTTAAGCCTCCCATCTCGCCTTCAGAGTCAGCCACCCTCGGCTGGGCACCTGACCCGACTGTGGCACCGTCTTCACCCATGACGCCTCTGGAGCTGTTTCAGGGGGGGTCTGTGTTTTGAATCATTTTGGAAATGGGAAGGATATGTTTGGGGAGAATATCGGAAGCTCATCGGATGTATCCAGAGACAAGACGGTGTTAGGAGATTATGCCACAAAGCATGGGTTTGTGGCTCTAATGAGTTGGGTCTGCAATTCTTTTAGCAGCCAGAAGCTTCTCCATCAGGACTTCTGGATGCATGGGTTCAGGTGTCTGCACAGTTCCTGAGGACCGGGAACATGGGCACCTCACAAGCAGGTGCAGTGTTAGATCCAGCGCCTCGTAGAGTCCTGAGCAGAAGGAAGCCAAGGCTTGAGTCAACTACGCATGGCATTCCCAACCTAGCGCAAGCCACGGTGAGGGTCAGCAGGCTCTGGGAGAGAGGAAAAGCAAAACAAGACACCATAGAATTTTTTTCTCTATGAGAAAGGCAGTACTCAAGGGTCAGACACCTTCCATCAAATTGTTAAAAGTTAAGCCTCTAGGATTGGACGGATCGGGGGTCTCACAGCTGTTTGACCCTGGGTGAGTTACTACTTCTCAGAGCTTCAGTATCTTCATCTCTAACCCCACTGGGCTGAATGCCGATTAAATAAAGCCTGCAGAGGGCTCGGCTCAGTGCTGAGCATGAGACAAGCACCCAGTAATTGCGAGCCACCCTCATCACGGGCTGCTGTTAATCAGCTGCGTCCTTCTGGAGGAGAAGCATCCAACTGAAGGCTGAATCGTGGCTGATTTTGGAGCTGTCCACTCCCACATGGAAACTTCGTTCCCCATCAGGGAGTATTTTTTTCCTTTCTTGGGGCAGGTTTTTCAGCCTAAGCCCTCCTCGCAGGATGGCAGCTTTCCTGTTCACTAGCATCCCTGAACATTAGAGAGTATGACTTATTCCTTGGTTCCCCATCAATAAAATGAGGGTAATAATAGCCCTTACCTTTGTGGGCTGATGTGTAAAATGAGCTAATGTTTGTGAAAGCCCTTTGTAAATTACGAAGTGCGATAAAGTATGAATTATTATTGTGATTGCTCTATTCCAGGCAATTCATAAACAATGCAGAAAATTAAGGATGCGTACTGCCGGCATTCAAAAAGCATTTATGCCTTTTTAAGTATATGGCTATAAACTATCAGCAGATGGGTCTGACAATACAGTGTTCAATCTGATTTAAATATTAGTAACCGCCGACCGAGAGCGACTTCCTAGCAGGGACAGTGTGGCGGATGCCAGCAGGCGGCGGGGCACAGTGCGTCGCTGTGACAGCTCTGGTTCCGCCAGGTTTGCACACCATGTGCTTTGCGACTTCGCCCCGAGTTACCAAAGATCCCCTAAACCACACTTCCCTCTTTCATGAAATAGAGATGATGATGCCTGCCTCACTGAGCTGCGGTGAACAGTAACTGGGATACCCATCACAGAGCCCCAGGTGTATCACCAAGTTCAGGGGACTCGGGAACCTCCTAATTGCAGTCCTCTTACCCCTCTGATGGACAGACGTCGTGTCTTTCCCCATCGGCCCCTCACTGAGAAACACTAATCACGATTAGAGTCCGTGCCTTCGGCTGGGCTCCCAGCGGCTCCCTGAGACCGCCGCCACCAACGCTCAGCACTCCCCTTCCCAACACCTCACTGGCCCTGCTGACCTCCAGGCCTCAGAGGTCAGTTCTGGCAGGGCCAGGTCTTGGCAGATTCCAATGCCGCCTCTTGGGTGGTGGGGAGGGGGGTGGATGGAGTGGAAGACCACGTGTTACAGCCAGTGTGAACACCCCGGCCATGCCCGTGCAGTGAGGAGGGGACTCCCTGGACTCCAAGGACCTCAGGTGACCAGCTGACTCCATCTGGACGGTCCGGTGACAGCCATGTCCACACCGCTTCAGTGGCAATCAGAGCAATGTAAAATTGACCTTAACACTATGAGGTTCAAGGCGCCAAGGTTTCGATGCTGATAATGCCCTGTAGTGTTTACTGAGCACTTGCTATATGGCCCACACAGTGTCCAGCACATCACAGGAATGACCTCATTTAATCCTCACAACAAGGCGAGGAGAACTGTGCTATACTAGTACCTCTGCTCTTCAGATGAGGCCGTGAGATGCGGACGAGCAGAGGCCAGCTTTAACCCCAGTGCCCTCGGTGGTGGTAGTTGGGCCAGCTCACATGGGACCAGTGTCCTGGAAGAAGGGTGGCGGGGAGACTGAGAAATCACCCAGGTCAGATCGCACCCTGCCCTTCCCCAACTGAGTGAGTGTCCCAGAGCTGCCATGGGAACAAAGTGCCATACACTAGGTGGCTTAAGCAACAGAAATTTATCAAATCACAGTTCTGGAGGCCAGAAGTCTAAAAATCAAGGTGTCGGCAGAGTTGACTTCGTCCGAGGGCTGCGAGGGGGAATTGCCATATGTTCCTCCTAGCTTCTGATACCCTCAGACACTCTTTGGCTTGTGAATGGTGCCCCCGCCCCATGTCCAAAGCCCTCCTGTTCATAAGGATTATAATCTGGATTAGAATCTACCCTAATGACTTCATCTTCAGTTCATCATTTGCAAAAACCGTATTTCTAAATAAGGTCCCTTTCAGAGGCACTGGGGTTAGGACTCCAGCATCTCTTTGGGAGACCTAATTCCATGCTAATCCCATCTCCGCTCTGCGTCCCACCACGGTCAGTATCGCGCTACCTGCTGAAGGTAAGGAGATGAACGGAACATACGTGATCCCCATCGTCGTGGAGCACCGATAATGTCCTCCCGGACAATTCCTGTCACTAGCCCTTCGTGGTACTGAGGCTAAACCTCTTGTCAGCAATTCCAAATGGCCCATCTAAGGGGACAAGAGAATGTAGCTTCGTCACTCTGGGTAAATCTAAAGACAGCCATAATTGGAGACAGAAAGTAATCTTTGATTAACTTCATTTGCATGTGTGCATCTCCAACTCATCCACTGCTTTGCAGAGTGACATGTGATATTTCTTGAAGCCTAAACGTGTTTTGTTATCTTTTCCCCCCGTTTACTGGTGGGTGTCATCATAGGCCTCCCAGACCAAGTGCTGCAAGCCGAGTAATTTTACCAGGGTGCACCTCATCTTAGATGGAAGAATGATTCGCCTGTGCTCTGTTTAATTAAGCCTCGCTTAATGGGCAAACGTTTTCTTTAACAAGCTTGCTGTCACCTCTTCAGTTATTTCAGGCAGTTCACTTCACATCAGGGGGAAAAAAAAGAGAGAAAGGAAAAAATTTCTCATTTGCTCGAACTCGATTGGTCTAAGGAAAAATGTGGCTGTCGAGAAGGTGCCTAATTGCCGCTGTGATCGTGCACTTATTCTCTATTTAGTCCTAGGCTTCTTATTGAAACGCTAATCAGGGTTAGGTCTCACCTCTTGATGAATGATTTTGTAAAAACTTGATATTCCTCCGCTTAGCTGGGAACGTCTGCTTGCAAGTGTAATGCTGCTCCGACTGAATGGGGAGATAACTAATGCCCTTAATTTTGCAAAGATGGCTGTGATTTGGTACAAACAGTACAGATCGGGGGAAATCAGAATGAAATTAATTTCCTCCTTTGCATAGGCACCACCTTGGTTATATCATGAGCCACTTTGCCTTAGCTGTTTTGGCTGGGGGTTTGGAGAACCCTTGGCACGTGTATTTGGGTTTATTTCCTATAGCTGGGGTCAAATTTAGGTTACGCCATTTTATCGATGTCAGAACTTGAGGACTTAAGTCCGCCGATTTTGTTTCATTCGTCACATAGGAATCATTATCCCGCCTCCTAAGACTGTAGGGAGTATGGCTCTTGCTCATGGCCCAGTAGAGGTACGTAGTAAGCGTCTTTCCCTTTCTCTTTATTCCCTGCCTCTTCCCCACCCACCAGACATTGAAAGCGGGACACAGGTGGTTGTTTTGGGGTTTTTTTTTTGCCCCCCACAGCAGTCAGGCACTCATTCTGAATCTGAGCCTTAGGCTGCTTCTCAATTCTAAGGCTTAACACATCCTGATGGAAAACGAATAACTGAAGCAGACACCCATTAAATTTGACTGAGGGGCACCGTGGCCATTTCTGCGTGGGCAGCTGACCCGCTACCGACTTTCCGACTCTGCGGGCTGTGGGACAGGTATGAGCCCGAGCATTGGCCGAAAAGCAAATGTTATTATAATTACTGTTTATTATTTGAGTAGCTGTGGTCTTCCTGCCTACATGTCCCACCCCACCACTTCCTCTTTCTTTTCTTTTTTTTTTTTCTTAAGATTTCATTTATTTACTCATGAGAGACAGAGAGAGAGAGAGAGAGAGAGAGAGACAGAGGCAGAGGGAGAAGCAGGCTCCATGCAGGGAGCCAGATGTGGGACTCGATCCCAGGTCTCCAGGATCATACCCTGGGCTGAAGACAGGCGCTCAACCGCTGAGCCCCCCAGGCGTCCCCCACTTCTTCTTTCTTGCCCAGCCTTTGCACTTTTACTATCTCAACTTCCTACTGTGACCTGAACACAGACTCTCATTTCTCGTCTGAGGTGTTGGCTCCTGTGGCTCCCAGCGGCTAGATTGCCCTTCCTACCCTGGAAGGTCTCATCCCTTCACGTACATGCCTTCAAGACGCCATCCAGATTTACCAAGTAGATCCTCATGGGCGGCCACATCCTTGAACCTGGTTTAGACGTTCCCAGCTAAGCGGAGGAATATCCACTGAGCTCTCTCATCCACTGATGCCCCATCAAAGCACCTTTCATGACATGCTTCCCATGTTCTGGGCTGCCTCCCGGCGCCACCCACCATGACGCTTCCAGAGTTGTGAGGACCGTGGCAGCCTCTTCTTGTCATTGCCTCTTCTTAGCTCAAGACCGGGTTCCCACCTCATGCTCTGGGCATGTTTGGTGAAAGCATTTCTACCATTTTTTGTGTGTCTGTGAACAAACATCTGTGAGGGCTGCATTCTTGAAAGTTCCTACTAGTCGCGCATGGTATGTGCTCCTGATATAAATGATCCTGACTCCAAGATTTGGGTATTGGTTGTTTTCTGAGAACTAGTGTCAACTCAGAGGATGAAAGACAATATTATTCCTAATTCCTCGATCAATTAGCACTGCAGATAATCCTCCCATCCTTAGGCCTTTTACACCGGAGGTCACCTGTCAATATCCAAGGGCCTGTTCCATCTTCTCTGAGGAAATCCAAGGCCCTTCCTTGGTTTTCTCTGACCTCAATTACAATGATGTTAAAAGTTCCCAAACTGTTTACATTTCTCCAGATGTGATCTCTTCTGTGCAGTGACGCTGCTTCCCTGAGGACTAGGCCAGAGCTTTCAGAGTTCACGTAGAAGATGTTTGGGGACAGAATGATTCTGGGATTTCGGATAAAAATAACTTGATGCTTGGAGATTGGCTTGCCTAGTCCACTTTTTTTATTTTTACAAATGAGTTTTCACTCCATCAGATAAATGTACAGGACTTCCAGTGAAATGTGGATTTCAGATTGGAAAAAATAATAATTTTAGTATAAATGTATTCCCCCAAATTGTATGGGACATAGTCTTACTAAGAACAAGTGTTGTTTATCTGAAATTCTAATTTAATTGGTGTCCTGTATTTTTTCTTTATTTTCTTTATTTATTTATTTATTTTTATTTTTTTTTTTTATTTATTTATTTTTTTAATTTTATTTTTTTGCTAAGTCTGACACCTTTAGCTCCCACAAAAGTAGATGACATGGCTATTATGATGTAACAGACTTGACATCATGGGAATGACAGGATTTGCAACACACAGATTTTCTGAGCCTTAAATGAATATTCAGTCCTAAGTCATATGATTAGGAGTGGAAAGTTTTCTACTTTAGCACAATGTGCTTTTTGCAAGCTTGTGATGATTATTCCTAGAAATCCATCTCATCTCAGAAAAGCAAGAGTTAGTTTAACATGGGACACAACTCAAGAGAAACCAGCCGCATTAAGACAGCTTTAAGGGAACTTGCAAAGTAGTTTTGTCACTTCAGCACACCACAAGCCTGACTGCAAGTACCAGGGGAATTCCCATTAAGGCCAGGTCCTCTCTTAAAAAAAAACGTTGGAATTTTGTGTTGTATAGGATATTGAGAAAGTGGCAGAGGAACTGTTTGGAGGAGAACCGAAGCCACATGACGGGATAAGGGCACAGCATCTCAAGAATCCATTTAGCCAGCATATTTGATGTCCACTTGTCTTCAATATAAACTTTCAATTCCCCATACTTTCTAAGGAACCAATAAAAAATTGCCACTGCTCTGCTGTAATATGAGTTTCTCCTTTTTATCACGATTTTCTTTTCCAAGATGGCTTCACTGGGAAAAAGAAATCATATCTTTATTACTTTTTGCAGGAAAAAAAAATGTATCTTTTTATGCTCACATTTCGATCTCTGTGCCGTTTGTGATTTGTAATTATTTGAAGACTTTGCTTCTCTTAAATACGTTCAATGAAATGTCTTTTTGGCTCTTTTCTAATGACCCCAGGAATATTTTTTCTAGCTTTTGATTTGGGTCCCACTTGTGTTTTGCTTTGAATTTTCCCCAAACGATACTTCCATCCCCTCCTCCTGTCAAAAAACCTACCCTCCATTTACTTTATGGTGGCATCACTCTTCAGCCTGAAAAGTCATTCCCTTTTTTGTGTGGGAACCAAGTCACCAGGACACGTCCCTGTGTACCACTTAAACCTTTGTTCTCAGCAGCAAGATCCTAATGTTTACCCAAGCACTGAGGGTTGGGCATCTGTTGGAGCCCATGTGCAAACTGGTACAATACTGACATAAGACAAGGACATAAATTATGTATCAACCAAAGCCTGGCTCAGCTCACTCCGGACAGGACAGAGCAGAATCTGGCAGCACCTCACAAAGACTCAGCCCTAAGGTCTGTTGGGAGATCTCTGCTGCAGAGTGAAGAAGGGAAGGGAGGGGAGACGCAGGCATGGGTGAGTGTGTTGGGAGGTGGGGAGATCGAACAGCTGGAAGGCAGTAGACCCTATTAAGACCCCAGAGTCCTTGATCTGGGTTGGTACGAAGAGGATCATCTGAGGCAAGAGCCCAGTGGCTGCCAGAGATACCTAGGTACAGGCAGAAGGCAGCATCATTTACTGTCTCCCCTGTCCAGGTGGAGATGGGACCCCAAGCAGTAGGTAAACATGCTAGGGGCAGGGGCAGACCCCGGAGAAAAACCTGGCATGGCCTGAGTGGAACCTCAAAGCCCTCAGCAGTCCAGCCAGGCTTCTCAGCAAAGCAGCAGTCGCAGGGATGACAAGACGGGGAATTTTGCATGAAACAGGGTACAAACTTGGCTTCAGAGGAGGGCTGGGAAGGAGGCTATGGTGCCCTCCTACCATTTCTACTTGCAGAAACCTACCCATCTTCCACCTAGATCTAGGTCCTGTCTCCTTTGTTCATAAAGTGGCTCTGCCATTCTGAGTATATCTTGACCTCTCTTCATGTTTATTGATTTTACTGAGCTAACTTGATCTGGGGCTGTTATTCTCTGAGTGTGTACATTCTTCAAATCAACTAGCCTTCAAGTTCTGAATCTCTCCCCGACCTCTACCTCGTGAGTGCTGGGTGTGCTTGGTTAGATGGCTGGACTTGAGATCTGAGAATGTCTGGATGTGGACTAGATGGAGGATTGGACCTAAGACCGGGGACGGGGATGCATAGAGCCCACACCTGAGGGACCCAGTATCATGGTTGGATTAGAAGCAGGAATTGGGGGGCATCGGGGTGGCTCAACGGTTGAGCGTCTGCCTTTGGCTCAGGTCATGATCCCGGGATTCTGGGATCAAGTCCCGCATCAGGCTCCCCATAGGGAGCCTGCTTCTCCCTCTGCCTGTGTCTCTGCCTTTCTCTGTGTCTCCAATGAATAAATAAAATCTTAAAAAAAAAAAAAAAAAAAAAGCAGGAGTAGGCTCTGAACCAAGAGACCAAGCCGTGTTTCTGCGGCCTCATGAGCAGCCACCCTGGAGATGCAAAGGTGGGCATTTCCATCACGGATGCCTTGCCAAGGATGTCTAAGTCCTCGATGGCAAAGTTCATGACATAGAGCAATCGTTTTGCTGTTCCTCATTCATCTGCTCCTTGGCAGATGAGGCAGCTGTGATCTGAAAGGACTTTCCCTTACTGAGTGATTCCAGAGAGCACTTTCCACATTACCAGTGGTACCACGGATTGCAGATTTTGTTCTTCCAGTAAAATCTTTTTGGAAGGAGGTACTTAGTTGATCAATGTAAGATGCCGGCGAGCGATGGTAAAACTTCCTCCTGGCTGTGCGTGCTTCTCCTAGGGAGACGTGCCTGCCTGAGGAAATGTCTGTTTGGACTTTGTCACACTGGTACTCTATCAACTGATTAAAATTTCATGTTATTTTGCTTTTTTAATGTAATCTTATAAACAAACAAATGAACAAAAACCAGCTAATATCACCTCTTTCCTGTTGAAAACAGGATTGAATCTTTGCAGCGTGGGTATTGAATTGACCAGTGGTGTGAGTAGCTGTTGGGTAACAGCCGCTCTTCCTGTCAGAGAGTGATTCCGGGCCTCACCTCATGCCCTCAGATGAAATATTGATGTGTGGGATTTGCCTCTTCCACCGTGTAACTCCTCCTTCCCTGAGCAACATACCCATTCTTTTCAACAACGATTAGCTCATGGGATCTCACAGACCTGCCTCATGTTGAGCTGGCTTCTTTGTTAGAAGATATTTATTGTCTGGCTGCCTTCCCACGGTCCCCTGCACCACTTGCCTTTTATTAATCATTAGCACCTTCTTTGGAGGCTGAGGCAATGAAGGATGTAGAGCAAAATTTTGTTCTTACGTGCAAAACATTATGAGGGAGGGGAAAAATCATGCTTCATTCACTCAAGGACTACTTGGAAGAGTGGGGCAGGCTGGAGAACATCAACAGTGGAGGGAGACCCTCTAAGGAAACATCAAAGGAGCTGGTGATGGTTGACCCTTGGGCGAAACACCCATTCTCTAAGACTCCCAGTAACCTATGTGCTTCCTGAGGACAAAGAACGTGTTTCTTAACTAAACTACTGCAGAAAATCCAAGTCTCCACCAATATTTCTTAAATGGCTGCTCTTAAATGCTTACATGTGGAGTAAAAATCTAGCTGAGTTCTGACCGCCCATCCCCAGAAAGAAAAATAATAATAATGAGCTCCATAGGAGAATTACAGAGAAGTTTAACACGAAGGGTAGATAGACAAGAGCTTCCGAATGGACCATTTATGGCTTCAGGTTTCATTTTCGGGGCTAACTAGTCACCTGAGCTAAAGGGAGTGCTCCGAAAGTGAAGTGCCTCATGTCCTTGTTTCCTTATCTGGACAATGGACGCAATAACACAACACTCCTGAGGATGCTGGAGGGAAAGAGGCGACAAAGAACGCACGGGCAGCACCTAGCGCAGGGCCTGCCGCGCTAGGTGCTCAGGGATGGCCTTGTCCTCGCCAAGCAGGGGCTGAATGGAAGATGAGTGCTTTTTGCCAGGATGGCCTCCTGGAACTTCTCCAGCTGGAAAAGCCCATGCCATCTCATGTGACAAGTTCCTGGCAGCTTTGGCCACACTTGCCATGATTGTTCCATTCCCATCGTCGATTACGGATAATTGAGAGGCTCTGGTCTCTGCAGAGGGCCTTCTGGCCTGGATCCCTATTGAGTCTGGGGCTCTGGTCTATTTTCACAGCTTTTCTTGTTCGAATCAGCCGTCTCGCCACCACACACGCCATCCCCCAGTCGGGGAGCTCCACCCAGGGTCCCTATCCTCACAAGTCACCGCTGCAAAATCCTTCTGGGTCCAGGAGCACAGAGATGTGCCCAGGTCTAGGGAGGAGCCCATTGGCAGCCCCTGACAGAGTTCATATCCCTCGCAGAGAAGAGGAGTGGAATCACATCTCCTTCCTGTAATGCTGACAGGTCATTTGCATTCATCTACAACCTGCGCTACTAAAGGCTAAAAGCCAAAACTTTAATAAAAAATGAACC
Source organism: Canis lupus baileyi (assembly GCF_048164855.1). Taxonomy (NCBI): domain Eukaryota; kingdom Metazoa; phylum Chordata; class Mammalia; order Carnivora; family Canidae; genus Canis; species Canis lupus. Next base: position 4,896,237 of record NC_132840.1, on the reverse strand, counting down.
AAAGAAATGGAAGTTGCCGCTCGTGTCAGGATTTCTCCATCTGCTCGCCTCACCTGGGCAGCGGCCATTACACTTTTATAAAAACCTTCCCTACCTATTATCTCATTCCACCCTCAGATTAACTGGGGAACCAGGGAGGTCAGGCATCATCCGTCCTATTTTTGTCATAAGAAAAAACAGGCTCAGGGAGGTGAAGTGAGTTGTCAGCTGTCAGTGGCCCCACAGTTCCCCTAACCCAGGAGATCATGGGCACTGAAGCCGGAATTTACTAACTCACTGATGGGCTGAGAGAGGGAGTCTGTTCGGTATCAAGATCTCAGAAGTGCTTTCTTTTCTTCCTTTATTTTTTTTTTTAATGCAGCAGAACAGCTTTGCAAGGACACATTTTGTTGAGTCTGGTTGCACCTCTGTTGGCTGTGGGGGGTGGGGCCAACCCGTTCAGCTGTCCCCACCCATTGTGGCCCCTTCCCTCTTAGATTTTCGGGACATTCTGCTGGTCATCTCTGGAGAGCCATCCATCCTATCCAGCCCTTCATTTCACAGATGGGACAACAGAGGTCTAGACCACCGGGCGTTGCACAATGAGTTTGTGGCAGACCTTTGTGTGTCTAGCAGAGTGTTCTTGCATGTCTTCTCCATTCTACAGACCCTTTATGCTTCAGATGAAGATCTTTTAGAGCCTAAAACCAACACATACTAACAGAACTTTTTTTCAATAATAAAAGTGACCACTGAGCACTTGAAGTGAGGAAGTACATTTTTAATTGTGTTTGATTTAAGTGAACTAAACTTAAAAGGCCACATGTGTCTAGGTTGCCACCATATTGGATGGCGTAGCTCTAGCCCAGTGGTTCTCACCTCTGGTACACCAGAACCACCTGGGGAAGCTCAAAAGTAGTGATACCTGGTTTTCATTGATTTTGCTTGGTGTTGAGTAAGGCCCGGCAATGGAATTTTTAAGACTCCTCAGCTAATTCTAATGTGCAATCAAGTTCTAGGGACACGAGTCTAAATGTTAAGCTTCATGAAGGACAGAGGCCGTGCCAGCTATACACATTATACTCAGTTGCAAGGAATTCAGTGAGGAATTGGGTATGTTCCTAATTCTTAGAGAACTCCATATATCTTAGGGAAGAGGAAGACATAATCAAGGACAAAAATTATTAGAAGTGTCCTTATTAAATTGCTTAAAAGGCCAATGTGGTCCAAGGGAGTGGAAATGGTCACTTCTACTTGGAGGAAGGAGAAAAAGAGGCAGTCCCTATGGTAATGATTCCAGTAATGAATTATAAATAAGGTAATTTTTTTTTCCAGAAATGCATTTGTAGCAAGAGATGTTTCTGCCAGGCAAGTCAAAATTCACATCTGTAATTCACAATAGGATTAACCTGGGATTACGGAAAATCTAATTAAGTGAACCATATTATCTGAGACCCACAAAAGACACTTAACGTTGCCTTTGAAAGTCCTGCCTGTCTGAAAGTGTTCAGCATATGCTTCAGAAAATGCTCTGCACATGTACAAGGCACTTGACTGGTTTGCTGTATCCCATTACTTTTCTTTTATGTTCAACTTTTTAAAAAATCCCATTACTTTTGATAAATGACGTTAATACATCTGAAAAGAAAGAATCAGGCTTCAAAGATTGGATTATTTGAGACTACAATGAGATCATTATGAGGCTATTGTTGGTGTCTACTTTCTAAAAATAAGAGGGGGAGAAAACCTTCTGTGGTATATGTAAAGATACCCTCCCCCCCCCAAAAAAAAAAAAGCCATTAAAAATGTGGCAAGGTTTAGTCTGCTCTTCGCGTGATAGCATGGTTGGGGGAGGTAGGTTAGAAAGAGACCTCCAGAACAGCCCACCCACACTCTGGTCAGAATCTAGCTTCCGATAATTGGAAGCAGCTTGACTTTCTGCGTTCCTCACTTCTGTTCGGAGGCTGATTACGCCGGATGGCTGCATGTGGACCACAGTGGATTGGGGTCACAGGCTGGCTGTTGCAGGATTCTGAAGCCTCGGCAGTGGTGATTTAAAGCACTCTCTCCCCTTGTCTTAGTAATTATTTCAGAAAAACCACATCAAGCCCTTGTCAGTTATTAGGACCACCTTGGGATAATTCCTCCCCTTATTGTTCATACTTTAAAAAAAATATTCTTTGTGGAAAGTGGTTCCCTGCAGATAATATCCAGCGATAATATGCAGATTGTTTTCCCTCTTCCTGTTCTCCACTGTCAGTCCTCAAAGAGAGCTCCCAGGTCCTTATTTATGAATGTGTTTTTCCCTTAGAGAATGTGAACTGGTTATTTCCGGAGAAGTAGTTTGCAAGGGACGACTGCTTTTAAGCCGGGTTTGGGGCGCAAGAGGGCAGGGTAGACACTGGATAAATTATCTTTCACTCGGTGCTTTCTCTTTCGTTTTTCCTCTCCAGAGGGAGGACTTCAGGTTTTGTTCACATTGGTTTTTGCTTTTGTTTTCTTATTTTGCACAAGTTGCTTGTCATTTCACTATCTCCCTTTTCCTGTTTGTCGTCTGAAGAAAGACTGAGTGGAAGGTGTAGGGAAGGGTTTCATCCAGTTCTGGGACTCTAGCACAGAGTGCAGCGGAACGCCCAAACTGGGAACAGAAGTGGTAACGCTGATGATGCCTCCTCTTGGAAGAACTCAGAAACCTAGCTCCACTCTGAAACCTTCCACGTGAGCATCAGTCCCTAGGCTTCACAAACTTCACACGTCTGAAACCAAATGCATGCTCTTTATCCCCAGACCAGCCCCTCTCCTGTTGAAGCCAGGAACAGCAGCACCATCTTCAGACTATAGCCTCATGCTCTGTCCTCCACCTGCCCCGTTCCCAAGACCCTACACATCTGCATGGTTTCCAGAAGGGCCTCCTTTCCTCTACCGGAGGCTTATTTTTCCTATCTAGAACATGTTACCCCTCACTTGAATCTTTGTTGGCCACATGCCCTTCTCTATCCAGATATTCTAGAATCTTCTGTGCTGTCCTAGATGGTAGCCACTAGCCACATAAGGCTTTTGAGCTCTTGACATGTGGCTAGTCCAAACAGAGATGTGCTGTAAGTTTAAAATACGCACTGGGCTTTGAAGATTTAGGACCAAAAATAAATAAATAACCGGAGCGTGTGTATGTATAAAATACCTCAATAATTCATATATTTATTTCATATTAAAATGATACCATTTGAGGCATACTAGATTAAATAAAATATATTGTTAAAATTCACATACCCATTTTTTAAACTTTTAAAAATGTGGCATCTACATAATTTAAAATTATACCTGTAATGCATTATATTTCTCTTGGACAACACTGTCTACTTTATCTCATTTCCCTCATTTATTTGTGTTGTCATATTTAACAATTCCTGTACTAAGTATTATTTTGCTTATCTCCTCTTAATGGACAGCCTCTTTCAGCCTTCCGTAAGGCTCGCACTTTACTACATGTTGTATGTAGTCACTTTATTGATAGTAGGTCATACCAGTGTATCCAGGGCTTATAGTACATATTTGTGTATTCTTGTTGAAGGAACAAAACTCCTGATTTATCATATTGACCACCTGCCCTATGCCAGGCCATGTCAAGTTCATATGTGACTCTTCCTGTGCGTCATCTCCTTTCCTTTAAACTCTCCCTCTAAGAGTGGTCCTCATGTTTTCACCATGGCGGCATGGAGACTCATGGAGGCCGAGTCATACACCTGGTGAACAAGCGGGAACTCTTGAGCTCTACTCCTCTAACCCCACCTGACTCCTGAGCCCATGCTCTTAACAATTGTGTCAGAACTCCCAGTTCCCGTGGCACTTTCTCCTGTATACCTCTGACAGCTTGGATTCCGTCAGTCTCTGGATGCCCATTGCCTTACCAGGTGAAGCTTCATGAATCCTTATGTTGGGACTCAAAGCCTGTCACATTAACGCGGTCTGCACCGTCTAGTTCCAGAGGGCGCCACTACCATTGTATCTGGTATAAGTGCAGCCTCCTGGAGATGTGCATGGAGCAGTCCTGCCAGGTGGGTCCAGACTTTCTCAATTAGGTGAAACCTCCATCCGGGGAAGGTTGCTGTGTCTCAGCGCAGCACAGACTCACAGGCCCCTGTAGACGTGGAAGACCTTAGTAGGCTATTGTCGGCCTCCTCTTTCAGGAGAAGTAGAAAGTCTAGGAGGAAGAAGGATTTTTTTCTAAAGTTCCACAACTGTTCAGTGACAGAACCTTTGCCAGAACACAAGTGTCTTGACTTCTGTTGTGAAAGTCTCCCTGTGGCTCCAGTGTTTCTTATGTGTTCATAAATGAAGGAGGCGTTTGCTATGTGTGAACAAATGATCTCCACAACTATAGTGCTGCACCCTTTATCAGAACCACCTAATTTATTCCTCTTGATTATTATAGTTTTCTAGGTTTGCTGTCTGAGGATAAAAGAAAGCATTCCAGTTGGCTCACTTAGAGGAGACCTATTGTCATTCCCTATATGGAAACTCAGGAACAGAAAGAAGATCAGTATTTCGGGGCCCAAGTAGACAGCAACCGGAGGGCAGTCCTTGATCGCCAGGATTTTCAGAACACAGGGCCATGTGTTGTGCCCTTTACCTGGCTTAGGGACAGAGACCAAGTTTGTTTCTATTTGGTTACTAAGTGGCTTGCTTATAACCTTGATTTTACCAAATCTTTGGCCATGGAGGATGACTGTGCCATCCCTCGGGCAGCCCGTCACCTTCCTGTTTGAGTTCCCTCACTCACTGGAACATGGTTCCTGTTTTCTTTTGTTCAAGTTCCCAGGCAGATCCTATTCACCCAGCTTGTCCTTATGAGCCAGATTACACAGGGGAAAACAATCAGCGATCCATTTAAGATTTGGTTATTCCTGGAGTAGATGCAGCTCAATCAGCCATGGCTCAAGATGAGAGTGGAAGCTTCAGATGGTGGAGATCGTGGAGATAGGTGTTTACTTGGAAGAAGCTGGAGTGGGCAAGGACCAAAAGACCAGAATGATATGGTACAAATTCATCTGTAGAGGTGTGCTCCCTGTTTCCTCAGTACTGTGTACGGAAGTCCTGCTTGCACCGAGCCCATCACACCATTATTCATCCGCTTAGAAGACTGTCTCACTGTTGTTCAAGTACGGTCTACATACAGAGCAGAGATACACAGCAGCCTATGTATCCCCGGGGTCCAACCCAGGCCTGGCACTGTGAAAAGTTATTGCTGAATGAAGGAACCAGCAAATAAAGAAAGCTTTATAGATATTTACTGCTCTGAGACAAAGGGAGATTTACGTACAGGCCTTTGATACCGCAAATGAAGTTGCATCATGTTGAGCATCTGTTTATCATTGCCATTTGTGCCCTAATTTTCCCTCAGGTATTTCAGCTCATGCAAAAAAAAAAAAAAAATTGAAAATAAAATCTTTCTCTTTCCACACATTCATAGACAGTGTTTATTCACAGACTGAGATGACACAGCTGACATTATTTCCTGTATGTGTTGACATATTTTATTCATCTTGATGATTAACATTTTAAGATATTAAAGTGAGAAAAAGACTGTCCTAAGGATTGAGTAGAGCACAAGTAACAAGTACTTCATGGCACACATTGTATTTAATCATCTTATTAATGGACGTTTACTTAATTATTTGAAGAGCTAAGTAAATAATCATGGAATGATTCTACATGTTTGGGGTCTGGGAAGTGACGGTGGATTGCAATGATACTTTGTGGCCGTGCGAGCCTGAGGATATAAAGGTTGGTTGTACATATTTTAAAAATAAATGAAATTCTTGTTGAACGAGGATTATTTTCAATATCGAATATAGGTTTGGAGCTGAGATGATCCTTGAGGATGGATCATGCAGTCTCCTTGTATCAAAGATGAGGAACATGGACTCCCAGGGTTCGGGAGTCAGCTAAAGCTAAAGCATGGGTTTTTCTGTCACATAAACTTAAATTTGAATTGCAGCCTTGCTAGTGATTTAGGGTGTTCCCTCAGGTGACTTTCTCAACCACTCTGTGGTTACAATTTGGGTGATCTTTACATAAAAATCGTGGTAAAGGTGCCATCAAATGATATAAGTGCCAAGCCCTGCGTAGAGTGCCCATCCCTGGAAAAATCGAGCACTTGGTCAAGGATAACCTCTACAGTCGTTACCTGATGTTAGGTAGCCTGTAAGTGATGGAGCCAGGATTGGACACAGGTCTGCCCAACACCAGGCAGTGAGTGACCTTTCCACTTTCAAAGCTGAGATACTCATGTGGTTCTCTATTTCTCTGGAAGTAGAGAATCAGACTTAGATTGAAGCACTTTAAAATTTCCCCCTCTCCCCTAGAGAACGTTATGGTCCTTGATAAGGGGCCCCATTTGCTGCACACTTTGACGTCGGAATTTGGTGTTGGAGCCGTGGAGCAACAATGACCTTTCCGCCGTCTTTCCCGTGTTTTGCACCTGAGCAGAAGTGATCACGACCCCACGCTTACGCTCTGCTCCGAGTGTAGGAATCAGGGAAGAAGAACTAGGATTCAGTGGTTCTTCTAATGCTTCCTTTCCCCATTCTCTGTGATTTCCACGGACCTGGCATAAATCCTGTGATTTGATTTGAAACTAGAGACCAGCCCAGTGCTGAGTGATGAGATCTGACCGGGGAATAAAATATGCTTGAATTAATTTGCATAATAGAATCCCATTGGTTACAAAGCTGTGTTTGTTGAAGTGGAGAGCAGAGCCCCCCACCCCGGGCTCCCCCGCAAGGGCAAGGGGACCTGCACATGCAGAATGGAGTTTTGAGTTCTGGTGTGGGCCTCGATCATATTCCTAACGTAATGATAACCTGTCTTTAACTGTAAATTAGCTCCCTGGAAATGAAAAGAACAGGTCAGCCCGTCTGATCCTTCCAGCTCTGTGGGGAGGAGAAAGCTGAAAAACCAAAGCCACTTGCTTTCTGCTAAGCGCTTTCGTCTTTCTTTCTCTACCCGATAACAATTTCCAGCAGGAGTCCAAATATACTTAAACACCCGTATATGTCATTCTCCTTTACGGAGACAAAAGCAGGCACAGCAAGAGGGTTTTATGCTCAAGGCGCAATAGCTTATGACGGGCTATCTGCTCTCAAGATAGAGGGGTGAGCCTTCCACTTAGAGCTGGTGGTTTTGCAAATCCATTTTCCTGTCATGTTATTACTCCTGTGACTTTCAACAGCATTTATTTTTCCTTGCAAGCAATATGCTCCCACTATAAAATGAAGTCCGCCTATATGTTTCAGTGGAACCCCAATGCTTAGACATCCTGGCATACTGCTAGAAAGTGCTTTAATGGAAAGATTGCTTGAGACTTGCCTTGGGGGTCTTTATTAAAACCAATTAGAACATTGATATATTTCCCTAATTATTACTGATGTCAAAGTCTTCTTAGGAGGGCAGTCTCCTATTAATTTTCATGTATGTTCCCTGCAAACTCTTTACCATTGAACACATCAATCAGGTCTCTAGATTTTAGAAGCATTTCTTTAAGGAAACAAAAAAAAATAAATCTCCCTGAACACGTTTTTGAAACTTATACATTTAGAAATTTTGAAACAAAGCATTTAAAAATTAAAAAAAAAGAAAAAGCAAAGATGAACTTTTGTGTAATGTGTTGTTTAAGGCTGGTTGTACTGCGTTGTTGATGCAATTACTTCCTGTTCGTCTTCACTCTGGTCACTGCAATAAAATGCTTTATCCTCCTCTTTCGGGTTTGGTTTTAGTATTTTAGTCACCACCGGTGCCACCAAAACTTAAATTATTATCATTTTAAGGCTGTTATGTGTGTATCACGATGTGTGTCTATATTTGCTCAGCATCCTTCTCTTAGAAAGGCGGTGTAGAGCAGGATCGTAGGGGAGGAGGATACAGGTCTCGGAGCCAAACATCCGAGGCTCGTGTCCCAGCTCCTCCACTCGCTTGATTCTGTAACCGTGGGCAAGTGACTTAATCTTGGCTATGCCTCAGACTGCTTACAATAGCAATACTACTATCGGTGAAGGGTTATTGTGAAAATTTGATGACTCAACTCATAGAAAGCATTTAGAAGAGTATTAGGCAGATCATAATGCTGGATGCATATTAACTATTATTACTATTTTAATCAGTCATATTGTTAGTGTATACCAAGGTCTAATGTTGGTTTACTTCAGGTGCCTTCTAGGTTCCAGTATCCAGCATAGGAACCATATCATTTCCTTACGAATTGAGGCAGAAACAAATAGCAGGAGTTGGTATTGTTCACTGATTAAGAACACAGACACCAGAGCCAGATGGCATGGGTTCAAATTCCAGCTCTGCTATTTCCCAGAAGCATAGCTTTGCACAAATTGCTTCACTTATCTGGGCTCCAGCTTCCTCATCCTTTATAATAAGAATATTGATAGTACCTATTCATAAATTTGTTATCGAAATAAATAGCTGAATTAGTATTTGTAAAGTTATTAGAACAGTAGCTAGAGAAAGCTTTTGCTAAGTGAGTTTTCATTCTGAAAGTGAGTATTTTTAAGCTATGTCTTAAAATTCATCATATATATATATATACCTGAGACTAATCTTTAAAATAATATTACATATTACATATAGTCATATAATTACTTTCAAATAATGAGTTATTTTTAAGAGCCCAGTTGGTCTTGCTATTCTTTTCAAAAGAAGAAGGTAGAAAATTTCATCTTTTTGGTAATGGGTTCGTTGTTTTTGGGTCATGTGGAAACTCTTAAATTCATTAGTATCAAGCTAGATTTTTTTTTTTTTTATCAAGGGAGAAAAGTTGTCATCTAGTTTTAACACTTCTAGTGTCAGAAATAATTGTGCTTTACAGCAAAATGGCAGCCAGAAGAAAGAGGTGCAGAAATATGAACTTTAATTAAACCCTTTCTTTCAAATACACTTCACAGTTTATATGCAAGAATAATTTATCACCATGTGAATGAACACTTAATACTTGGCATGGTGTAAAATGGGCAGGGATCTTGTCGCTGTCGCACCATATGGTCTTTTCTGTTTCTTCTTGAGATTCTATGGTAGCAGTATCAAGTTTGCACTTGAAGTATGTGGTTCAGATCATACATTCAACTTTTATTGATGGCTTTCTTTTTTTCCCTAAGATTTTATTTATTTATTCATGAGAGACACACACAGAGAGAGAGAAGGGGGGCGGGGCAGAGACACAGGCAGAGGGAGAAGCAGGCTCCATGCAGGGAGCTCGACGTGGAACTCGATCCCGGGTCTCCAGGATCACGCCCTGGGCCGAAGGCAGGCGCTCAACCGCTGAGCCCCCCGGGCATCCCTGATGGCTTGCTTTCAAAAGCACAGTTACTGGATCTATAATTATATATAAGGTATAATTCCAATCATAAAGATGCATCCAGTTTAATAAAGAGACAGCATATGAATCAGAAGAAATCCCCAACAATCACTCACTGGAGCCCCAATCACGAATATGAAACTGGAAGCCATTTGTAGAAAATGTCACCCAAAGGCTTTATTTTGGAGAGAATGTACCAACACAGGAATGATGCAGTCCCATGATAAGGTACTGACAGATTCTCAACCATATATCTGGCTTCCTGGCTTAAACCAGGGATCTTTCTATTGCTTCACATTGACTCATTTTAGGATCTGACTTCTCCTGGGTCCCTCTCTGTGCTTTTTTTTTTTTTTTTTTCCACACAGTTAGTTTGGATTGCAAGAAGCAGCATTTGATGTATTATTAGCACGCCCAAGTCTGAGGACGAAGCTGTTGAATGATGACACTGCCTTTTTAACCTCTCTCTCTCTTCCACACAACCTTTACCATACCCTGAGATGTCTGTCTCCAACAAATATTGGACTCCTATTCCTCGAATAGAGACTAACAAAATACATTATAGAATATACGGGGGGGGGGGCAGTGATGGACGCCCAAAATTATCTGCACATCTGTGGCCTCTTAGATACATTTTGCTATATGACAAAGGAAGCAGAAAGGCTTGGCTTGGCGAAGCCAAAGACCATCAGAAAGAAAAATGTCCTGCTCCAACAAATTAGAATTTCACCAATTCCCTTATTTTCCAGACTACCAAGACCAGATGGCTATGGTATCCCCATGTACCTCTTATGCCTCAATTCCTCTCTTAGAGAAAACACCTCACCATCCTTTTCTGAGCATCTCCATCTGCAAGGCAAGAGCATCTCCTTCTACTGAGTGACACCTATGGGCTTGGATTGCGGCATTCTAGGAAGAAAGGAAGAGACCCATGCTGTGTCCAGTTCCCAACTCTGTATGAAGCCCCGTATGTGGGCAGCAACTTGCCCTCCCCATGGTTCAGATGAGACCACTCCTAGAGGCTCAGGATGCCTGACTGATATGCCCAACGTCACCTATGTTGTAAGATGTAGAAGTGGTATTCTAACCGAGGTCTATCTGACCTCCAAGTCTAGGTACATGCCACTATGCCAAGATTCATGCACCTTCCCTTTTGTTCTCCTCCCCCATCACCACTACCTTAGTACTAGATAGCTAAGAATTACATGATTTTGTTTCTACAGTGCTCAAGAGGCTCACCTCATTTAGACTCACTGGTGCTGAAATGAGGTGTCATCTTTAGTACCAGAGTGTTACCCTCCATGCCCAACAATCTTCTGTGAATAGCTCCTGTCCCTGGCGGGCATGGTAATGGGGATTGCCTGATTTTGGGACCTAGGGTTCCAGCTGAAGTCTGGGTGGCGCACCAGGGGAAGAGGATAATTGTCCAGAAGAGATTGCAGGGTGCCAAGAGAGTGGAAGAAGCCAGGGGAGTTCCAAAGGACATAATTAAGTTTCCAGCAGCAGCAAACTAGGTTTAGTGAAGAAGTCCAGGAACCCAAGGCAGAAATTAAAGACCAGAGTAACTGCAGGTCAGAAATCTACGAGGGCTGTGGAAGGCTCATCCTCTACTGATGAGTAGCTGAGCCATGACTGGGTGCCAGGAACAAGGCCTTTGGACCAGCTGGTGGGGAGTGCTCTTTCATATTGCGTCTCGTGGTTGGAAAAAGCTGTTAAAGTATCCGTTCCAAGACTGTCAGGTTAAGGAAGGATCTTCAGGTTCTCGGGTGGACCTTTGATCCAACAAGAGCAAATCTTGCTCATTAAGTTGATACCATAGCATTCATTTATCCACCATGAGGATAATCCATTATTTCACTGACACATGTTTTTGTGATCATGGGTGGTTTCTCAGGATCTGCCCCAGTCTCCTTTCTCTGGCAGGGTCCATTGCTGCCTTTCTCCTTATACCATCCAGTCATGCTGACCAGCGTCGGGATGTGCTGTGCTTGTGGCGAGCTCCGGGCTTTGGGGCACATTGTTCCTCTGGACGGTCCTCCCATCTACTCCCTTCTGATCACAGTAGCTCTTGCTTCAGGGTGGAGCACAGCCACCCTGCACTTGGGGAGTCTCCACAGCTGCCCCCACTCTCCGCCATGTCCACCCTTAATCCCCATCCCTTAGATGTTCATCTCCTGGACTCTCGTGATGCCCAGAGTTTCCCTGTTATGAAAACATACCCTAGTACAATTGTGATCAATAATAATAACAGATAAGTATGGAGTGCTTGCTGTGTACCAGACGTTGTGCTAAGGGATTTAGAGGCATAAGTCATTTAATCCCCGTGTCAACCTTGCAGTGAGTATGATTAGCATCCCCATTTCATAAATGAGCAAGCTGAGCACAAAGAGCTGTTAGCTTACCCCAAACCCAGAGTTAGTCAGTGGTTAAACTGACACTGAGACCTTGGCAGCTGGATTGCACAGCACACACGCGTCCATCCTCGTATAGACCTCGAGGGGTTTCTTTGTCTGTGTCTTTATCCCACCTGCCATGGGGTGAGCTGTGAGAGAGAGAGAGCGAGCGAGAGTGAGCCGGGGGCCTGTTTCTTCCTCAGCCTGCCCCCTCAGTACCCCAAGGCAGCGCTCCTGTGGCCTGTGTATGGGGTGGCATTGAAGGGGTTGGGGAAGGAGCCTGCCGCTAATCTGCCCTTCCTCTCTTCCTGCAGAAGCCGACTGGGGGAGTGCGCAGCCCTGACGTGATGTGCTCGGTGAGCAGAGACCTTCCGCTCCAAGAGAGGTCTGCGTGACGCGTCCGGGAGGCCACCACCGGCCAGGCCGCCACAGGGTCGGTGTAAGGGGTGACAGCCGCATTCTCCTGTGCCTACCACGTAACCAAAAATGAAGGAGCACTACTGTTTACAAGCCGCCCTGGTGTGCCTGGGCGTGCTGTGCCACAGCCAGGCCATGGCCACAGAGCGGCGGAGCCACCTGCGCCCCTCGTTCCACGGGCACCACGAGAAGGGCAAGGAGGGGCAGGTGCTGCAGCGCTCCAAGAGAGGCTGGGTCTGGAACCAGTTCTTCGTGATAGAGGAGTACACCGGGCCTGACCCCGTGCTCGTGGGCAGGGTAAGGCTGCTGCCCCGCAGGGCTTCTGTCTTTCTCTCTGCCATGCCAATAGGAGGATATGACCCAAAAAGAAAATTCCCAGGAGGGGGCAAACCCACTAAGGGTGCTTCAACAAGAATCATAAGATCATTGCTCAAACATCCTTTCAGCCTTTTGTTTTTCTTCTCAATTCATAGAGTTGACCATGTTACCAACACTTCTGTTTTTCCACTTAATAGTCTACCTTTAAACTCCATTTTCAATGGCTGCACGATAGTCTACTGAGTTGAAACCATTATTTATTTATCCATTCTCCAACGGAGGGCATTTCCCTGAGTGTAGGCTATCCACCCCCGCCCCCCTTGCCTTCTCAGAACCCTCCCTGCTCTTCATGAGAGCTTTCCTTCTTATATTACATGGGTCTGTGTTTGTCTGTCTCCTTCACTGGAGTGGACCAGTGTCATCCTTGTCCCAAGGTCCTGGGACTAAGCCCAGTTTTAGGGCGGCCTTTGTAAATAAATACTCCATGAGATGAATGGCTGTGTCTTAAGAATGGGTGGGGTTTTGTGGCCTTGGCTCAGGAGTGGCAACACCCAGCTGGAGTGACTTGAGAGTCCTAGCAGTACTTGGACCGCCTTCTCTGTGCACCTCCTCCAAGAAAGTGCAAAGGGCAGGCAGTCCAACATACACTAACAAATGCATCACCTGTTATCATTGATTTTAAACCGTGCATCCCTTTGTCAGAGGATAGCGGCCTTAACCTCAAGGATATAGGTGATCATCTACACGAGAATGAAAGCCTACTGAGCTGTGGGGAAGAGGTGGGCAAATGGCAAAACTAGGGATAAAATATCCCTGACTTCAAAGAGTTCAGAGACCAGTGGAAAAGACACACTTACCTAAGGAATTAAAACACACACACACACACACCCCTAAAATAAAGAATAGGAGAATAGGAAGACAAAGAAATTCAACAGAAGTAATCATACACGTACATAGGAACGTTTGGGAGGGTTAGAGGCAGGTTTCATAGGGAACATGATGATAATGTGTGACCTGAAGGATGAGAGGTTATCCAGTGAAGGGGGAGAGGACAAGAGGAGATCTGCGGGATGCTAACTGCTAGGCCTCCGATATCCCGATGGGTTATTTCAGCTGTTCTTTAACATGAGAACAGCAATGCATATTTATATAATTGACATATTTGGAAGGGGTTCCTATTAGCATCTCAATAAGGTTGTTCGGGTGGCAAAGTGCCTTTTCACAGATGTGTCCCGAGAGAATTTCATTCAAGTATACCCCCAAAATGGAAAGATTATACCCAAAATAGAAGTAGTCTGGGGAAATGGGAACCCAGGGGAATAATTGGCATGTGAATTCCCTCCATGAGGAGATGGGCTGTGTGCCCAGAGAGGAAGACGAGACTTCAGTCATGGGGGGAGCCGCGCAGCTCCAGCAACGTGGGAGCTATGCCTGACTTGCTCTGAGAGTGTAGAACCTTTGGCCTGGGGACTTTCTCAATGGGGAACAGTGTGCGTGTCGGGGTGGGGGACTGCGGAAGGGACAGGACCTGGAGGACCCTTTCCTTGTCTCTGTGGAGCAAGCAGTTGACATGCCTGCTGGAAGGGAGCGTAGGGAAAAGCATGGAGAAAAGTAAGCAGTTGGTGGTCTTTAAAATACAGGCACAGGAGACGGAGAGTGAGACGTCAGATGGGATGGTGTTCGAAGAAAAAGGCGCCTGGATCCTCTGGCTCTTCCTTTGGAGATAATGCAGATGCATAGTTCCCTGTGAACAGGAGTAGACGGGATGACCTTTGAGTTGACAACATTCAAGGTTGAGTGCTTTACGATGCTCTGGAAAAGTAGACTTTGGCAAGCGACGGACGTTCAGATTTCCTGCAGGAAACACAGCCTGTGCCCCGCTGTGCTCTGCAGAGGGGACACCATCAGTCTTTGGCGTTAGCAGTTGGCTGTGTGTGCCGCAGCAACGGGGTCCCCTGATAGGATTGAATGGTTTCCCAAACTGCTTTTTGTGTCGAACCTAATAAATACCGTTGTCAGTTGTATAGGTCATCTTTGTTGGAGGGAGAAAAAGAAGGAATTGATATCCAACTTCCAGATTTGAAAACAAAGTAGAGAAAAATATTGAGTGCTATGTTTTTACATTTTTTTTTTTGCAGTTATTTGGTTCATCATGAACTAGAATCTATTTAATGTTACAGAAACTTGGCCATGCTCACATGTGCTACATGAAAGCCCCTGGAAACGTCCCTTCTAGTAACTCCCATTAAAATAAGCGTTTATTTCCTTGTTTCTTATTCACAAGACTGAGCCCCTAACTTTTGCCAGGTCTGAGGCAGAGAAAACGGACAAATACAAACCGCAGGGTGGAAGGGGGAAGCCAGGGGGACAGCAGCAGGGATCCTGCCCTGGCTGTGGAAATCCTATGAAGAGGACCCGGATCCGGGCAATTCCGTTCATCCTTTGGAGGCCGTTCAACAGCCTCATACTTTACTCACAAACTGCCTTATTCAGGGGCAACGTATTAAATATTATTCCATGACCACACAAAGCTTGTTATAAATGTTAACAAGTTCCGAAGCAAAGTATGTCTTTATTTTTAATTTTCCTGAGAAAGACTGTGAACTAGAATCAAAACGGTCTTCCCGATCTGTGCCCGCAGGTCTGTCCCCGAGCTGGCATAGGTGGTGTTTCACGGAGGCCCCGCAAATCAATTAGATGATTTTTGGGAACTCACAACAACACAAAAATGTTTAAAAAGCAGTGTGTGCAACCCCGCTTTGTGATTCCGAACGAGCTCTCTGGGCTTGGTGTCATAACAATGATAATTTAAATGGCATCAATAATAATATTAAGATAGCTTTGCTTCTACTATCCATATTAGATTGTCATTGAAAATAAGAAATATTATCATTATCATCAATGCCATTCGAACAAAGCTGTTCGGTTTATGCCGGGGTTTCTCACATGGGGGTAGAATCAAGGGCTTCCTAGCCACTCGGCTACCCTTGAAGCCTGTGGAAATGGTGAAAGCAATGCTTTTCTCCTCTGACAAGTGGCGTAGAGAGGGCAGGGCACTAGGTGAGGATGGAAGCCTCAGACATGGAGGTGACATCGAGGAAAGGTGAAGCGTTGCTACAGGAAAGTCAGACGTGGTCTTTGGGTCCACGTTCTGAAGCAGGTAGGCAGGAGAGCGGGGTCTTGCCCTGGTCCTGCCAAATGTGGATTTAGGCAAGTACCATTGTTGCCCTGGGCTTCGTCAGAGGAGGGAAGAAAACCCCTAACGATGTCTAAGGTTCTCTGTATCGTTTAAGAAGCTGTGTGTTTGTCAAGCCATCCTACCCGCACAGTGCCTAGGATCAGATGGGGCGTTTCCTCCGGGCAGGCCACATCCCCAGGCCCTCATGCCTCGTGCCTCTCACAGAGGGTCCCCTGGGAGGGTCTGACTGATGAGTTGCTTGTAGTAACGGAAGCCTGAAGGCGACCTTAGTGTCCTTTGGGAGAGGACAGCTAAAGCAAGATGACAGCTCCATCCAGTGGATGAGGTCGATCTACGTGTTCCAGTGCGAGAGGCCTCCTGAGTTTACTGTTCTAGGAGAACAGAGGTGGACAGTGGCGTGTTGCACAAAAATAAGCTGGGACATTTATGCATCTCTCTGTACACATAGCCTAGCATATGCGTAAAACCCGGTGTCTTAGAGGATTTGCAGAAACTGGTAACAACCGTTGCGTGTGAGCAGAGAAATCCAAGAAGTGGGAAGCAGGACTGAGAAGGCTTATGTATGGCATAAATGCTTGTTTTTTTAATTTTTAGGTCACATATATATTTCTTCCAAAATAATCCCATTACTGTGCATGTGGATATGTATTTTGTGTGCGTGTTTGTGTGAATGTGAATCCGTGCATCTACTTTGTTATGTGTGCATATTAATGAGGGAGAGCATCGATCTTAAAATCTAAAAAACTCAAGGTCAAGTTTGAACGCCGGGTTCACCGCACCCAGCTGTGCCACCTTGGCCAAGGCAAGTAGCTTCTCTAAGATTCCATGCTCACTTGTACAAAACGTGAGAGCGTCTCCCTGTCACGGCGTGTGTGTGGGTCTGCGTCAGTGAGTGGACGTGGAGAGCGTCCTGTAGCGGACGGCGTTCGAGTGAGTCTGTGTCTCTCCGTGGCATCCCTCCCGGGATTAACCATCTCAATTTCTCTCTCCCTAGCTTCATTCCGATATTGACTCTGGTGATGGGAACATTAAATACATTCTCTCAGGTGAAGGAGCCGGGACCATTTTTGTGATTGATGACAAATCAGGGAACATTCATGCCACCAAGACACTGGACCGAGAGGAGAGAGCCCAGTACACCCTCATGGCTCAGGCGGTGGACAGGGACACCAACCGGCCGCTGGAGCCACCATCGGAGTTCATCGTCAAGGTCCAGGACATTAACGACAACCCTCCTGAGTTCCTGCACGAGACCTATCACGCGAACGTGCCTGAGAGGTCCAACGTGGGTGCGTAGGGCAGGGGAGGCCGACCCCAACTACAGGCCTGGGGTCCCTGTGGGTGGGCGGGCGGGTGCCTCTTCTCCTAAATCAGGAAAGGTGAATTTCTGCGCCTCTTCTATGGCGTAGCGACAAGAAATGTTATTTGTGTAGTTGAAGTTTCAAATACTTAAAATGGACCCGAGATTTTAAGACCTAAACTTAGACAACGCAAGGACGTGTGGCCGAGTGGCGAGAACACGACCGGATCCTGTTATCCTGGCTCGGGCGTCCCTTCGCCGTGTAACTCGGATCCAGTTCGCTCTATCTTAGCGTTAGTATCCCTTTCTGTGAAGAGTAGGGGAAGAGTGTGGGATCTTACGGAATTCGAGGCCGTGTGGTTCAGTTACTAGTGCACGTTGATGTCTGCTGGAGTCCCAGTGTCGGCAATACTGGTTGAATGCGGGCCTCGTGCTAACTAATGACTTACACGGCATCACTGCGTTTAATTTTTGCGATGATTCCTCTTTGCAGTGAGGTAGGTCCTCTGACATATTTTGCAGATGGGAAATCCAAGCTACAAACGGGTCAACTAATTCATCCCAGTTCACCTGAGCTATTAAGTGGCCACAGGATACACATAGAACCATGGCACTATGCCACCACCTGCTAGAACAATTTAGAAGTAGATCTATCTTTTCGTCAGACCTGAAGACACCCTGCACTGTTAAAGAATATTTCTCCAAATGATTTCTTCCCCTGGATACCTTTTCCTGGCAGTAGCTTTTGCTTGGCTTCATAGAACGCGTGCAGTCGTGGTCTTTCAAGACACATGGAAGGGTTTGTTTGTCTTTCAGACAATCATCAGGGCTCTTTTGATCAGGGAATGAGTCCAATTATATGAATCAGAGATTTTAGAGCCCAAATGGACGAAAGAATCACCAGAGCCAAGCTGCCCATTTTACAGATGAGAAAACCAAGCAGCAAGAATAGGAACCAACTTGCTCAAGAAAAGTTAGATGCAGAAGTAACCCTGAGACCCTAAGCTCTTTCCACTCTGCAGGTAGAACTCGGGATTAAAAAAGAAGAAGAAGAAGAATCTCTCGTTTTTTTCCTCCTCCAGATTAAGTCAGGCTCTTCTCATCTTTTATGAAGGCCAGGCCTCACTCCTTGCTCCTCCTCCCTGGCCATGACCAGCCCTTCAGTCTCTTGGTATTCACCTAGGGATGTTAATGAGAAAGAAGCAGACATGAGCCAGATTGTTAAATAGGGGACAGCAGTAGCATCGGCAACTGACCCAGAAGGAAAGACCAGTCATCCAGAAGAATATTCCAGAGGAATTTACATTGTCCCCACCTCTGGGGGCTCCTGATGCTTCGGGATGACACCCAGGCTCTCTGCCACGGCTTACGAGAGTAGAGTCTGTTGTCGTCGTACCAGATTGAAGTCCTGGCCGTGCCCCTCACCAGCCAGGTGAACCTGGGCGTCACATCTTTCTCGGTTTTCATTGTGTCATCTATAGAGTGAGGATAATCTAAACCGTATGGAGGGTTAAGTTACGGAGATAGAAATTACAAGGAGCCGTAATGGATTTAGCGGAGTTCCAGAAGCAAGCGAAGCATAGAGCCTTGATGATTTCCCTAGCTCTACCGCGATGTAGAGCTCTGCCCCTTTATAGACCCCTGCTACCTAGAATAGTGCCTGGTTGTACGGGAAGAGTTCCAGAAGAGCCGTTTGCAACAAATAATGAATTACAGGAAAGTAATTCGAAAAAAAGCAAGATTGACTTTTACACCGCATAAAAATCACTGACAATAGTAAATTAAAGGGTTGACAGAGGCTGTGTAAACGGGCTCCCCTGCCCCCCACATGGAACCTTGCCCTCTCTTGCAAATGTCACAGAGACACTGCGTTCACTTGGTTGCTGGATAGGGTTAGACTCCGGGCTCTGGCGATAATCCACTTAGCAAGATAGATTGCAAACGTTCAGACCTCTCACACCTAATTCCTCACAATGCAGCCGATGTCAACGTGCGAAGCTGAGCGAGGCTGGCACAACGCATGGGACGTGCCCGAAACAGCGCCTGGCACAAGGCCCTCAATTCCGTTTCTCTTCCTCTGGCACCACACCCCACTCTGTCACCCAGCACCTTGGGGCCTCCAGTCTTTGTGACCAGCAAAGGAGAGAGGCTTTTCCAGGAGAAACAGAATATCTCATCTCCCTTCATTTCTCTGGTTTCCTGGCCTTCGGACCCACCGACGTCTATGGGTGGTTTCTATTAAATGAATGCCAGACCCGTTAGAGGTGGGAAGATGCAATTTTCATGTCATCAGGGAACAACATTCTGTGCAATATTTATAGCCATAAATTAATTAAAATGTAGTATTAGGAGCTATTTTATTACATGCAGAGCAACAATAAAATGATATATTTATTGCTCTGCTACAGATGGAAGACTGCTCTCTGTCCTTCTACGAAAAGCAATTCATCATTAATTATTCTTTATTATACTCTTTGAGAAGATTTTTATTTAATTATTTGATGTACTGTACATTCCAACTGCATGGGTCTAAGAATGTTTTCACAATAATGTTCTTATTATTACTTGAACTGTTAAGCATAGCACAATGTACTAGGAATTTAGAAAGTTCATTTTTTAAGTGATGGGCATTGTTTTTTTTTTTTTTTGTGGGTTTTTTGTTTGTTTGTTTGTTTTTAAGGAAGGAAAGAGGGAAGGAAGAAAGGAAGATTGTTTTACACCTCTACCCCAGAGAAATGAGAGCATGTTACATAGTTGTAGGGCTTTTCTCAGTTTTTAATTTTTTAAGATGGAACTTCATAAACTGGAATAGAACTTAAAAACTGAGGCGGTGTTGCTAATGAATTTATTTCATTTTTTAAGGAACGTCGGTCATCCAGGTGACCGCTTCAGATGCCGATGATCCTACGTACGGAAACAGCGCCAAGTTAGTGTACAGTATCCTGGAAGGACAGCCCTACTTTTCAGTGGAAGCGCAGACAGGTACCGTGTAATGTCGTTGTGACCCGTGACACGTCATAAGGAGTCCAGGCCGACTCACTAAACCGGCTTGAGTCTCAGTCTTCTCAAATATAAGAAAGGCCACCTCATAAGATTGTGGAGAGGAGTAGACACTGTGCGTGCATGTGCCTGGGTGTGGTTCGCTTCCAACGAACTCTATTTGTTATAGTCTCTGCCCCTCCGTCACCAGGCCACTTTAATAAATACAATCTTAAAATACAACCTTTGTTTTAAAACCATATCTTAAAATTTAGTTTAAACTTAAGAGCATATCTTAAAATACTTAAATTTTTTCGTAAGTATCAACTGTGGATCCCAGTGAAGACCCATTGAACTTGAGGGCTGATGAAAACTGGCAGCTCTCAAAGCTTGCTTTGCAGCCCACCACGCAGGGAGCTGGGAATGGGTGTTAATAATGTTCACATGTGTTTAGGAGGTGGCATGTTCCTCCCCTGTGCTTACAGATCCCCAACAGGCATTATCCAGAAAGAAGGCTCTGCACAGTTCTTACGGGAAAAAGATAGCAAATTGAAAGGGTGAAAAAAATATAACCACCAAAACCAAATTGTTCCACTTCATTTATCCCAAACTTTATTCCAGGGTCCTTTGTTTAGAATAAACACTGAAATCCTGTGAAACTTCTAATCTATAATATATTCTCCCAAACTGCTTTCTTTTTGTACAATATGCTTGATACATTTAAAAGATATTTACTAATAAACCACATTTGTTGGTATACTTTAATTATATGAAAATATATATATATTAATATGTATACATAGGGCCTGTCAATCAGATATTTCGTCCATTTGCTGGATATAATTTCCATTGACCTCTGTTATTATTTATTTGTAGCCACTTTGCTTCAGAACACAACCTATGGGGTTACTTGCTATGATTCCATCAAAGGCATTTGCTGTTTAGCCTTTCCAGATTAACTAAGGATCAATGTGGGATTGCACCCAGATTTTTAGCATCCAGATTTGAGATGCTGAAAACCGATGGAGGAATTCCAGTTGCAACCTTCATTTTTCTCAAGGACTCCTGGTTAGAAATAACCTATTTGAACCTACCAAAGTGTCTGACAGATCAGACATGAGACTCAGTGAGTTCAAGGGTGTTGCTGAGAAATACAGACATCAGGGCTAAGAGAGGGACAGGAGGCTTTCTTCTTATTTCCACTATAAATGTTACCATATCTGCAGAGAAGAAGAGCTTGGACATGTTCTCAAGAGGTTTCAGTGAGCGTGGTTTTCATCCCAATCATGTGCTTATAGCCCGGGACCATGTAGAATTTGATCATTAACTTACCACCTTTGTCGGTGATGGGTGATAGGAGTACAAACAGTAAATGTTTGTATAAGCATTGTGTGTACTTTTAACTCATTTGGCTCACTCTTTTAAAATTTAATAATTACATTTCAACATATTGCATGGAATACATGCTGCCTACTTTTAACCTAATGTAAGCCATATTAGGTTGAATTCTAAGAATTGTGTGCTGGGATAGACTTTCAAAAGATTCTGCTGGCATTTCAAAAGCATGAGTCTAGTCATGGGTATCCATGCAACTGGCCCTCAAATATTTCAGCCTTTAGGAACCTCAAGTGTTATGTCTGAGAATAGTGAGGTTATTACTTGCATTTACAATGCAACATATAAAGCACATAAAATTGTAATGCTATATTAATAATTATGACAATTTGCTGAGAAAGACATCTATCTATATGGTGCTCTTAAGTATGGCTATTCTTAATTATAAGTATCATGTTGAAGTGACTCTTGTGTGAGGGCAGGTTCTGTTTTATTCCTCTTTGCTTCCCCAATGCCTAGAACTTTTTTTTTGTTGTTTTAATGTTGTTATCAATGATATTTCATCAATGATGTGATATTTCCCACTCACCTGTCCAGGTATCATCAGGACAGCCCTTCCCAACATGGACAGGGAAGCCAAGGAGGAGTACCACGTGGTGATCCAGGCCAAGGATATGGGTGGACACATGGGTGGCCTCTCAGGGACAACCAAAGTGACGATCACACTGACTGATGTCAATGACAACCCACCAAAGTTTCCGCAGAGTAAGTAGGTGGGCTTGGCTTTCACATTTTAATGGTGCCACAGCCAGCCCTTCTCTGACCCATTCCTGCTTTACTCAGCTTTCAAGAAGAAATCTAGAAGAATGGAGTCTCTTTATCATTCATGCAAAAAAATGAAAAAAAAAAAACAATACAACAGCCACATAAAAAAGTGAAAATGGAATAAAAGTAGTAAGTTAAAAAAGAGATAAAAAAATTCTGTGATCCTAGATACAGAAAATCTATTTTGTTAGGTATTTCACTAGATACTTGCTATGCAATCTAGCAATTAAGTAATCCCTCTCTATCTCAATGTTCTCATTTCTAATCTGGAGGTAGTAGTACCTGAGTAACTTATCTATTGCTTTAAAATAGACTGCCCAAAACCTTTGTATAAAACAATAATAATTATTTATTTTTGTCACAAGTCTGTAATTTGGGCAAAACTTGGAGGAGACCCCTTGCCTTTTTTCCATAGCATCAAGTGAGGATGGCTTGACTGAGGCTGGAGGATCCATTTCAAAGAATGCTCAGTGACATGGCTGATGCATTGGCATTGGTTATTGGTTTCTCTCCATGTGGGGGTCACCAAGGAATGGCTTGGATAGGTTCTGAAAGTGAGAGCCCCAAGGATATCAAGCAGAGACTGTATTGCCTCTTGTGACCTAACTACAGAAATGATATGACATCATTTCCACTGTGGTCATAAGACTACTCAAACTTAAGTGAGTCCTAGAGGACCTCATTTTTCAATGGAATGACTGTCGAAGTCATGTTGAAGGAAAAGCTTGTGGGATGGGAGATATGGCTTTGGCCATTTTTGGAGAATACAGTCTTCCAGGGGTCTTAATTAATAGGGTGTCGTTAGAACTAAGTAGACTACTATGAAATCTTATGATATTTGGCATAAGTTCTCAACAACAGTATTATTATCTAGGGGATTGTGGTCCTCCTACAAAATTGATAGGATTGCTGAGGGAAATAAAAGAAGAAATGATTTTGTAAGATTAGTAATCATCAGGCAGCCCGGGTAGCTCAGGTTTAGTGCTGTGTTCAGCCCAGGGCCTGATCCTGGAGTCCTGGGATTGAGTCCCAGGTCGGGCTCCCTGCATGGAGCCTGCTTCTCCCTCTGCCTGTGTCTCTGCCTCTCTCTCTCTCTGTCTCTCATGAATAAATAAATAAAATCTTAAAAAAAGATTAGTAATCATCATAATTACAACTACTATCATATAATGAATAGTAACTACTATTGAGTATCTCTACAAGAGCCTACATTTTACAGATAAAATTGGGTTCCCTGAAAGGTGTAGTAAGTTGTGCAAAGAATGTAGCAAAGTAACCCAAAAAGCAAAAAATAATCCAGTTAAAAATAGGCAAAAGACAGAAACAGAATACATACAGATGGCCAATAGACACAGGAAAAGATGCTCAACATCACTTACCATTGGGGAAGTGCAAATCAAAGCCACAAAGAAATACCACCTTACACCTGTCAGAATGTCTAAAATCAAAAACACAAGAAGTAAGAGGTATTGGTGGAGATGCAGAGAGAGGGGAACCCTCTTGCACTGTTGGTGGGAATGAAAACTAACGCAACCACTGTGGAGAATGGTATGGAGGTTCCTCAAAAAAGTTAAAAATAGAACTACCTTACAATCCAGTAATCACATTACTGGGCATTTACCCCTAAAATACAAAAACAGTAATTCAAAGGGATGCATGCACTTTTGTCTTTATAGCAGCATTCCTATGACAATAACCAAATTATGGAAGCAGCCCAAGTGTCCATCGATAGATGAATGGATTAGGAAAATGTGGGGCAGCCTGGAGGCTCAGCATTTAGCGCCATCTGCAGCCCAGGGCGTGATCCTGGAGACCCGGGATCGAGTCCCACGTCAGGCTCCCTGCATGGAGCCTGCTTCTCCCTTGGCCTGTGTCTCTGCCTCTCTCTCTCTCTCTCTCTCTCTCTCTCCTCTCTCTCTCTTTCTCTCTGTCTCTGTCTCTTGTGAATGAATAGATAAAATCTTTAAAAAAAAAGAATCAAACAAAACCAAGAAACAGATTCAACTATAGAGACCAAACTGATGGTTACCAGAAGGGAGATGGGTGGGGCGGATGGGTGAAATAGCTGATGGGGATTAAGGAAGGCACTTGTCCTGATGAGCACCGAGTGATGTATGAACTGTTGAATCGCTATATTGTACACTTGAAACTAATATAACACTGCACATTAACTACAGTGGAATCAAAATTGAAGACTTAATCAAAATTTTTTTTAAAAATATAGGAAATTCAGAACTTGAACATAAATCTGTTTATGGCCATGTAGATATAGACAGTGGTACAGTGTGATTGTAGCGTTGCCGGTGCTGCTCGTACGCGGAGGATTCGTCACTAGATTAGGAGAGTAGCTGGTGGAACCTGGGGGTTTATTGTCCGAGAGATGGCACTTTTTGCAAACGTGGGAACAAGGCAGGCAAACAATATGGCCCCAGGAAGGCACCACGGTCTTTCAGAGGAATCCAAAGACAACGATCTGCACAAAGGAGATACTGGGGTAGGATTACAAGGCAAGAAGCAGTTCTCGTGGGGCCCAAGGAGAGGGGAAGAGAGATCGCTTCGCCTGGCCAGGCACAGGGTTCATCACCTCCAGGAATCTTAGGGCTCAGAGAGCATTCTAACAGACTTCACGCTCCCTTATCCACACTGCAAAATTGTTTGGTGTGTAGAAGGAGAAAGCAAACAGGACTGTTAGCAGGCAGCCATTCGTGCCCTGGCTCACACGCGGTCATATAATAAAGTTACATGGCTTCGGTGCAGACACTGCGGTCATTGCACGAACTCTGATGAGATTTGGAGAAAACCAGCTCAGAATAGGTTTCTGTAAAGCTTCGTGTAAATTGGTAATTGTCTACAGAGGCTTATCTACGACGACTATACCTCCAGTTGTCCTTGAATATGCAGATTATGGTGTGATTAGGTTCAACATGGGTCAACCTGAAAGCATTCGAAGCCACATAATATAGATAAATATAGACAGAATATTAGAACTGATAAAATCCATGGCAGGAAACCTAAAACTTAGAAGAGTTTAAGTAACTCGTCCAAAACCACTCAGCTGGGAAGTGGTAGAGACAAGGTTTCCAGCCCATGTTTCTCTATATTATTTCACACATCATATTTTTGAAATGTGAAAATGCAGATAAGATCATCTCTCTGGCTTCTCTACTGAAAACCTTCTAGGGGCTTCCACCAAGTTTAAACAAAACCTGACGTCTTTCCCTCTCCTGCAATGGCCTTTTTACACAGATGGGTCCCAGCCTACCCATGTGCCCTCACCTCTTACAGAAAGCTCCAGCCACACTTGACTTCTTGCTTCTGTATGTCTTCCGTATGTGCCCACTTTGGGATTTTTGCCATTTGTCTTTCACTTTGTAATTTTTATATCCAGAGATTCACAGGATTGATTGCTAACTCCCTTCAAGGGAGTTCGGATGCCTTCTTCCGAGGGATGTCTTCTCTGAAGGACCAAACAATGTCAAATCAATCTTGATTCTCTCTCTTTCTTCTTCTCACGTGGACATATTTAACACAAGTGTACACACTCACACACACATGCATATACACACTAACACTCATGCACGCATGTGTGTACCACAAAACCGCACACTCACGCACACCCAGACGTGCATTCAGGCACGCACCATCCCCCTCGCAAACCATTGTACACAAACGTACAGTCACACAGTCTCGTTACCCTCTACCACTTACCCTACTTTATTTGTCTTCTTCCTGGCAATGACATCATAGTAGGTCTACATTTGCTTTCTCTCTCTCTCTCTCTCTCTCTTCAGTTTGCCTCAGTAAGAGAAGAAACTTGATGGTTTTATTTACCACTGAGTCACCAGGGGCTAGAGCAGCACCTGGCACTTATTAGGTTCCCAATAAATGTTAAATAAATATATAGGGATAGACCACACTGTGGGAAAGCTTTCCCAATAAGGCAGTGCTTATTGACCAAACAGTGAAAGAGGTGATCTAAGAGGAGAGTCATATATAGAGTTAGAAGAGTCAGACTTTGAAGGATAAAATTTGCATTTGACGTTTAAAAAATATGGGGCTGTGGAAGTTTTTTAAAGAGAAGGTTGTTTTCCTGGGTATCTGGCAGTGCCTTGGAATTAACTGGTGGACCACTCAGAAGACATGAAAAGATGTCTTTGCTCTTTGAATGTATAAAGACGTACGTGGTCCTCCATCACTTCCTGTTGGGAAATGTAACTGAGAATTGTTTTCCTTTCTCACATGTGGCAGGTGACCCCACCACATCACCCTGGACCCTGATACTGTTTCATCATCCTCTGTAGAACACATTTCTTTGACAAGCAGGCCATGTGGGATCTTCCTTCCCATCCATTCACTTCTTTCATGTTTTCAATCAATAGAGAGTTCAATTTCAAACCCTTTGAGAAATTTATTGGGATTCAATGAAATCTAAAATCTTACAGCTGCCAAATAAAAAGGGAAATAAAAATAGATGTCTTCTTCTCCTAGGCGTGTACCAGATGTCTGTGTCAGAAGCGGCTGTCCCCGGGGAAGAAGTAGGAAGAGTAAAGGCAAAAGACCCAGACATTGGAGAAAATGGCTTAGTCACATACAATATTGTTGATGGAGACGGTATGGAATTGTTTGAGATCACGACGGACTATGAGACACAGGAGGGCGTGGTCAAACTGAAAAAGGTGAGTTAGGGTGAGGAAGCAGGTGTGTGAGCAGGCTGGCCAGCCCAGCCAAGGTGACCTGTGGGGAACACACGCTGGGAGGCTGAGAAATGAGAATATGGACAACTGGGGCCTGACTTGACCTCACAGTTCCACTCCCAGCTCTGGGGACATAACAGGACTGCGTCCCCTTCTGTTACTGCATCCCCTCCCTCCTACTAGGGAGGGCTAGCAAAGGGGGGCTGGGAATGCCAGCTGACTGCTTGTTGGTTTTTCTGTGATTTGCCACAGTTTTTACCTGGAAGGGTAGATAGCTAGATAAATCTAGATTTTGAAGAAATAGCCCTGAGCATGTAAGGGGTTCCTTCTTTGGCTCTGCCACGCTAACTCGGTTCATACTGGCTGTTCAGAATGTCTCCCATCTGAAGTCTCTAAGGGCCACTGCATTGCTGGGCCCTCTGTGAAACTTGAGCCAGTCCTCTGCTTGATTCTCTTTCAAGATTGAGCCCGTGAATCAGCAGTAGTGAACCTCCCCCCAGAGTCAGCTGAAATGCCCTTAAAAACTGTATCTTGGAATTAACTCACAGCAAAGAGGAGTTTACTATTTTAAAAAATACACATATTTTTATTTTAAAAAAAAATCTAAAATTTACTCAAGCTAAATATAAGCTAGGGACGCCTGGGTGGCTCACTGGTTGAGCGTCTGCCTTCGGCCCAGGGCGTGATCCCAGGATCCAGGATCGAGTCCCATGTCTGGCTCCCTGCATGGAGCCTGCTTCTCCCTCTGTCTGTGTCCCTGCCTCTCTCTCTCTCTCTTTCTGTGTATCTCATGAATAAATATATAAAATCTTTTATAAAATATAATATACTAAATATAGGCTAAATGAAGTCTGAACATCTTACAAACATTTATTTTTCAGAAAAATTATATAAGGTAGATAGTATTATCCCAATGGACAATGGTACCTCAATTTAATTATGAGGAGATTGAGGTTCAGACAGATGAAATAATTTGATCTCGTCATAGTCACGTGGCTAGCAGCCCATGGATGTGAAATTCAAACCTAAGGCATTCAACTTACTACTCAAGACATTTTGGAAGCAGCTGGGCCAGAAAAGGATTATGAAGGAAGCCACATAAGATTCACTTTCAAGTGAAGAAACAGTTACAGTATTTTCTAAAATGGTTTTCCCCCCTGATTTACCACTTGAGAAATCAACACCTCTCCATCATCAAAGTGTGTGGAGCATTAAATCTGAATTGGATGATGGGATTACCTTGGTTTTAATCAAGCATTCATTTTCAACTTGGTTTTGTAGCATGAATATTAAGCTCCTTGGTGTGATGGGAAAGATTGGACTGTAACACCGATAAAAAATTAATTTGAAGAATCAATAAAGAGGCTGGTAGCTGGAGAGCAGGCAGGAGTAGGGTCGAGAAATATCCTGGGAGGAATCTTTTAGTTAGGGAAGCAGGGAGAGATGTGCTCTAGGAAGCTGACTTTTTGCGATACTTGCAGACATTGTTGGGTTTGGGAGATACACTGTGGGACGCAAAACAGAGAGAACGTAGGAGATGACTCTTTCATAAAAGAATATGGAAGTTGAGGTGAACTTGGGCTACTTGGAAAAGTCAACATTAGTGACAGTGAATTAGTGGCCAGGGCAGTCTGATCATCAGCCACAAAGGGCTATGGTAATCATGCCCTCTGGTTTTCCTCTAGAAAGGTAGCTGAGTGTATTAGCATAGAGCTGTCAACTTACCTTGTTAATTAATATTACTATCCCTTCTGTATGACACTGACATATGAGCACTGACATCGGCAATTCCTGCCTCCCACCCTTCGCTTGTTCAAGTAATTGGGTAGTTGGTTATGCTAAGGTTGTCACCTGATTTCAATGTATGCAGGGTGTAAACACTTACTATGTCTCTAATATCCTGAAACATTTAAATCACCCCATGGAACTCACACATTGCAAATGAGCTCTCTGCATATGATTAATTTGCACATTTCCCCCCCAATTCAGTGTGTTTATTCCAGGCAAAGGAATAATCTTCTATAAAGCACTGAAGTTTAGGTTTAGCACACTGTAAGATGTTATTTCCTTAGGAAGAGGACGTTTGCTTCAACTTGTAGCACAAAGTTCTAAATGTCCACCAGGAAAGAAAATAATTTTTGAGGGGTGAATTCAATAGTTTAAAATGATGGGGCCTATGGAAGTCATTATATGTGGTTTAATAATATGAGATTAAAGAGAGATCATAGACACATTTTTCTCTTAAAATATTCTTTAATATAGTATTTTTACTCATTTCTTCAGTCAGCCATTTTTCTATTGAGAGTTATTGAGTTCTTATCCTTTGTCATCAGGCCTCTTGTGAGAGGCTGGACGTCTTAAGTTGAGACAGAGTCCGGGCTATCGGGAGGTCACAGTTGAAGAGAACAGTTAAGTGAAAATACAATTAAAATAGAGCAGGTTTTCTCAGCCTGGGTGCTATTAACATTTTAGGACAGATGATTCTTGGTCATCCTGGGCTGTTCTGTGCATTGCAGGAAGTTGAGCGTCCTCCCTGGCCTCTCCTTGCTAGACGGAAGCACACATACTACTGCACCCCACCTGTTGTGATGATTTAAAAATAGCTCTAGACATTGCCTCATATCCCCGGGGTGACGGAGAGCAAAATCACTCCCCAGTTGAGAACCGAGTGTGATAAAATCTATGAATATGGGTTATGAATAACTTCTTATACGAGTAAGAATTTACTCCTAGAGAAGTAGGAATTTCCAAAATAGGTAAGAAGAGAAAAAAAAAAAAAAAAGAGCTCCTGTAGGGCTGGTATACATTGAAGGCTACATTGAAGAAACCTGAATAAATTCAGTCTTGAGTTTGAGATGGATACCGTGGGACCCGTTGAAACACTGTTGTTGGAATCCAAGGGAGAAATTACCGAGAACTGAAGAAGGCAGAAGAGATTAGGGTGAGGAGTTTAAGAGATATCTAGGAAGTAGAGTCATTCATGTATCAAATAGCTGAGGAAGCAATAAATATTTCTTGAGTATTGACTCCGTGTCAGACACAGTAAGTGTCAGAGGTGTAATGGTGCATAAGAGAGAACCTGCCCTCAGGATATTCAGACAGGCTCTGTGTGGTTAGCCAAAGAACCAGTGTGAAATGAAAATGAAACATGTCGATGGCTCCGTGGACTTGGGGAGGAAAATCCAATCTGTTCATTGCAACGTCCTTGATCAAGTGGGCTCCTGTTTAGGGCCCCGAGATCCTGGCGCAGTTTCTCAGCTATTTACTTTCAACCAAATAAAGTCCCTGTAAAGCAGTGTGAGCGCAGCATTAGAAGACATTTTAAATATCCACTATTTTAATATCACTAGTTTTATGTCTGAGTATTTTTTATACTGTTTGTCCACACGTATATACATGTGGATACATAACATTTGACACGGTCGCAATCATAGAGTGATCTGATTTATTAACTTAATGTCACATCACAAACATTTTACATGCTGTTATATAATACACATAATCATTTTCAATGACTACATAACATCCCATCCTATTGATGGACCATTATTTCTTTAATAAAATCTCACAGTTGGGTTTGGTGTTTTGTGGGTATGTTTTCCCTGGTTAGATATAACCCTTTATTATGTCTGACAAACACCATGCATTTTTGAATATTGTTTGTTTTGGTTTTCTATTGAATTAATCCCTCGGGGAGAAATCTCAGAGGTGGGATTAGTAAACTAAGGGGTATTAAGATTTTTATGGTTTAAGTAGTGTGTTGCCTCATTTAGCTTTATTTCAACTACTCATAACATGGATATAAATGTTCACAGGGGAAACTACCTTAAATTTTTTTTTTTGGAAGGAGTCAAGGTATAAATTTAGGCAAATGTGTAAAGGTTATTCATCCATCAGCCCTGCTCCCCATTAAGTCAAAATAATTAGTGTAGATGCTCACTTGTTACAGTCAATCTTGGGGAGTGGGGAAGCAAAGATCAACAAGACTCAACAGGATCCTTTGGGATGCCCTCCACCCACCACCCCCAGCAGGGGTGAGAACGAGGGACTGCAGAAAGGCGGCTCAGGGAAGTTGACTTCACAAGCGATGAGGATTGCGCTGACCACCTGAAGACTTAGTCAGGTCTCACTAAAGTAGGAAAGGGCATTCCAGAAAAATGTTTGCAAGGATTTGGGGATTTTTGCTTAGAATCTGAAAAGTATTGGGCAGACCGCAGGGTGACTATACTAGCCTCAACGTGAACAGTGCTGTCCATTGGGGCCATGGCTCTGGACTCTGAGCCCCAAGCCGTTTGCCTAAACGGAGGTTGAGAGCATCAACAGGCTTACCTGAGGTTAGAATGCTTCTCCTTACCTGGTCTCAGAACTCTAATATTGCAGTTCTCTATTTTGTGTAATAATGGCAGAGATTTTTGACAAATCGCAGCAATCTCATACCTGTAGCCCATCCATAAACATTCCTTTCTGCTGCTCAGTAACCCAGAGAAGGACAAAGAAGCTGTTGAGTTCCAGAAGGGTGGATCACCAGGGTCTGATTTTCCTTCAGGAAGAGCAGTGTTCCCTGAATCTGGGGTGATAGGATTGGGAAGATGATGGAAAAACTTTGAATGTGTTTCTCCTCCCCAAAACTGGAATCATCCTGAATTTTGAGCTTTGTAGAATTAGGTCAGGACTAAACCCTATGATTATATGCCCATTCACAATAAGCGTTTGCCAGGCGGTTGACAACAGCATGGCAGGCAGATGCTAACCTTAAAAGACCCAACTCTTTCCAAACATTTGGTAGTTCAGCATCATCCAGAGTGCTAATTAGAAAGTTCTGTTTCCTAGGCATCAGGGCTTGTTTCTCTGCCACAGCTGTACTTTTCACCTTTTGCTGATTGATTCGCTCATTCAGAAACACGGAGTGTTTCCCATCAATTTCTCAATAACTCCAGTCATTCAAATACTAACTCCTCAATTTTTTTTTGAATCTGCATAAAATCTCTACTGTTGATATTTTTATTCTTTAAGTGGGCTTCTTTTAAACATATGTGCATTCTTTTAACAGGGAAGCCTTATTCTCAGTGGCCTTTATCACTTGCCATAAATGGAGGGTAACCTAGAGGTGGATGCAAACAAAACAGCATGACGTCATTACATTCTAGCGAGACATTCATATCACAGTCTCTCAAAAGGAGATTAGGAAACATCATATGTGTTAAAAACTAGCACTATCCTGAGGTATATTGAGGTATCCTTGGTGTGTTTGGTAACGGAAGAATTAGAAAAGGAATACGAGTGTCAATAAGTAACTCCATAAGTAAGTTAATGTCATTCAACAAATCCATCCACCAAAATCACCCATAACGTCCCTGAAGTCATCTTAAGGGCCATGTTGGTAAGGGTCCCAGACTTTGGGAAACGCTGCATGGTCAGAAAACCAAAAATTAGGCTGTCAACATGATTAAGCCAACTGTGTGTGTGTGTGTGTGTGTGTGTGTGTGCGCGTGTGAACGAGAACAGTCCCTTAACAAGACATACTTGTGCTGAAATTCAGTGGGTGTTTTTATTACCAAGATTTTTGGTAGTTTACAGAATGGGCCACAACGGTTACTTTTGTAGTGTTTTAATTCCTCGCCTTGGATGATTTTAGGGAGTGATCTGGACAGCCTTAGTGTTGTTATTATAGAATGAAGTTCATTTTCGATGATGTGATCCTTCCGTGTCTGTTGTGCTCCTGAATTACCCACGGAGCACAGTCCACATTTCAGCAATTGATTTGTCTGATTTTCTGACCGAATGGCTCAGGTAATTGGATATTGAATAGACCCCGATTTTCTCCCTTTGAGGAGCTATTCACTCTGCCCTGTAAAACAATCCGGTCTTTCTCCTCACGACTCTTTCAAGGAATTGGTTGTCAATCTTCTCTTCTCTCTTGTCAGCCCGTAGATTTTGAAACCAAAAGAGCATACAGCTTGAAGGTAGAGGCGGCCAACGTGCACATTGACCCGAAGTTCATCAGCAACGGGCCTTTCAAGGACACTGTGACGGTGAAGATTGCAGTGGAAGACGCTGATGAGCCCCCCATGTTCTTGGCTCCGAGTTACATCCATGAAGTCCAAGAAAATGCAGCCGCTGGCACTGTGGTTGGGAGAGTGCATGCCAAAGACCCTGATGCTGCCAACAGCCCCATAAGGTACAGGCATTTATGTAAATGCCTGGATGAGGAATCTTAGAGGCAAGAGGTTTTAGGAAAGCCCTGAGGGAAGCACATCCTTCGGTTTCAGAAAGGGCCCAAGACGATCAGGATCAAGGCAGTGTACACGAGACTAAGCTTTAGAAGACCTGGGTTTTCCTTGCTCTCTGCCACTAACTTTTTGGATAGGCTTGTCCAGCCCACCTACTTTCTGTCCGCCGCAGACTGGCCCGTGTGTACTAGGTGATGCCACTCTCAGTGGGGCCTGCCTCAGGGAACTGTGGGGAGGCAGGAGTAAGGACCTGAGGTAGTCATCATGATTACAATGTATTGAACACCCTTCTAGGCTCCAGGGACCCTATTACTTGCGTTAGATGCATGATCTAATGTATCCTTTCAACTTTATTTTATAGGAATTATTGTCATGTCAATTGAGGGGAAATGGTGTCTGGGGTGGGGGGGGGTGCAACGTGACTCGGCCAGGACGACACAGCCAGGGAACAGGGAGCTAGGAGACTCGCTCTGTCTATCCGATGGCAGCTGAGCACTTTGAAGAGATAACAAAGGGCCGTACAATTGTAGGCTGCTTTCACGATTGTGAATGTATCTTTGTGACTTAATAAAGCTAGCTAGAAAAGTGGTTCAGAACCCTGCGCCCCCACACCTGAGGCACTGAGGAAGAGGAGGGAGAGGAGAAAGGGAGGAAGACAGCCGGAGAAGGACGCCGAGGATGGGGATGGGGCCAGAAGTGCGCGGCTAACTGACACCTGCACCTGCCTTGGAGTCTAGCAGGGGTTTATTTGTCCGTGGCCCTTCCACTGATGCCTTTTTTTTTTTAAGATTTTATTTATTTATTTGAGAAAGAGTAAGAGAGAGAGCAGGGGAGGAGCAGAGGGAGAGGGACAAGCAGACTCTGTGCTGAGCATGGAGCCCGACTCAGGGCTCGGTCTCACAACCCGGAGATCACGACCTGAACCCAAATCAAGAGTCAGAGGCTTAAGGGACTGAGCCCCGCAGGCGCCCCACACTGATTCCTTTCTCGCCTGGACTTCTTCCTCTGCCTCCTTCTGGTGTTTCTCCCCCACCTTTCTCTTGTCCTATAGCCAGACTGAGCATTTTTAACTCTACTTCCAAACATCATGTGAGACTTCAGACTTCCGTTATCAGTGATCAAGTCATTCCCCCTTGCAGCTCCCTCCAGAATAATCCCAACTCTCTTATTTAGTATAAGGCTCTCGAAGCCTCTCCACCCTGATTCCTGCTGTGCGCTGCTCATCTCTTCCCTTTTTGGTCTATTTTCCTCTAGCCTCAGACTCCGAGCTGCAGCTAACCTGCTCCACCTCCTATTCTTTGAAGCCTCACCTACTCTCTCCTGATTCCTGACCTTTGCATGTTCCTCCTCCGCTTGGGAGCCCTGCTCCCCCTTCTTTCACACTTGCACATGACACTCATTTTCCCACCACCCCTTGGGTGTCACCTTTTCTAGAAATTTTTCCAAGACACCCTACCGATGGATCCGATGCAGCTTCCACCTCACAGCGCTCACCACACAAAATCTCGGTGACTCCCTATGTGTTGTCCCCGGCACACTCAAAAAGGGCCTAGGACGGTCTGTCTGGTTCCAGGGTAGATAAGCTACAGCCACAGGAACAGTTCAGCCACCAGCTGCATTTTAAGGAACTGCTCTCCCGTTTTTCATAATGGCTCTATCTTGAAGAGAAACCTGCACTCCTTGTTCACTGCTGCATTAGTCTCAATAGCCAAGACATGGAAACAACCTAAGTCTCCATCAGTGGATAAATGGATCAAGAAGATGTGATATATATGTGTGTGTACGTGTGTGTGTATATATATATTTTATATATATATATATATATATATATATATATATATATATATATATAAATTAGGCTTTAAAAGGACAAGGGAATCCTATCATTTATGATGATTTGGATGAATTTGGAAGTCATTCTGCTAAAAGAAATACATCAGACACACAGAAAGACAAACATAGCATGATACTACTTAAGTGTGGAATCTTAAAAATTCGAACTTTGAGAAACAGAAAGCAGAATGGTGGTTACCAAGGTAATTGCCACTAAGGGGTGGAAACATGAGGAGATATTGGTCTTTGGGTATGACTTTCATTCATAAAATGAGTAAGTTCCAGAGATCTAATGTACAGCCTGATAATCCTATTTAAAAATGTATTGTATACTTGCAATTTGCTAAGACGGTCCATCTTAAGTGTTCTCACCACACACACAGGAAATGATAACCGTGAGAGGCGATGAACCTATTAATCAGCTTGACCACGGTAATCATTACACAAAGAATATTTATATCAAAACACCCTATTGCACACATTATATATAGACTTTTTATTATCTGTCAATCATACCTCGGTAGAGCTGGGGAAAAGAGTAGACAAATCTGAGCATGAAAAAATGTTTGCCAAGAACAGTGGAGTTTTTCTGTTGACACCAAAGGAAACGCAGGAGGAAGGCCTGAATGAGAAGGTTGTTTTTTTTGCCTTTCAACCCTTGAACGTTGTCTCTCTTTGGGGAGAAAGGAAGAGAATTGGCCTCTAGTGGGCATCTGCTTAGCCCCAGACAAGGTGTTGTCTACGTTATTTAAATTAATCCTCAGACACCCTTTGAAGCCATGACTGCTTTAGGATGGAACTGGAAGTACTGAGCCTGGGGTGGGGGAGGGGGGTGCATTCTTCAAAGGCGCCTGGCAGTTGAATCTGGAGGGCTGGACTTTAGTCCAGATCTGTCTTCAGTCCATTCTGAGTTTCTTGCTCTACCCTAACCGCTACCACCAAACCGAGTTCCCAAGAGGGTTTGAGGGTGGTGTTCTCTCTAGGCAGGAAGATACGTGGCATGATGACTGAGGAGTGGTGTACCGACACCTTTAAATGACTCCAAAATGGCCATGGTGTAGATTTTAAATGAGTTAGCTTTGGCCTGAGAGTATCGAGGTGCCGTAGCAACGTTCTGGAAGAGAGATGACGTAAAAACTCTCAGAACAACTGCTCATTTCCTCTGTGCCTCATGTCTCCAGGATCCGCATCTGCGATTGGTTATTTGGGTCATGTTTTCACTGGTAGCTGTTCTGTGTGTGTCGGCAATTTCTGTGTCTATAATTATCCAAAGATGCTCAGAATGGCTCTTGAACACCACCCCCCTTACCCGCTCCGTCTCTGTTCCCCAAACAAATTACAGAGCATTGAAAGCTTCTTACGCAGTCTGCCTCCTGCCCTCCTGTCCTCACTACCTAATTCCCTGATTGTTGATCTTCACCTGTATAGGAATTCATGCCCTCGGACACCTGGGTAGGACATGACAGTGTCAACCAGACTCTTAGCTTGCGGAAATTCTGCAGATCTTTCTTCTCAGATTCTGTAGCGTTCAACACACTTCTGTTCACTCTTGGCTTTTGGAGGTATCTCTCTTCTTAGCTACCTTGGCAATAATCTGTTCGTGCGTCGGACAGGACCACGCTGGGGTCTTCACCAGATCCCTGGCCTGACCGTGGGGAGTCCCTGAGACACGTCCTTCTGATTTGCACCTTTCTCTCTCTCCGTCCCCTCATCTACAGCATTCCTACCCATCGCATGATTGAATTAATGCTCCAGATTTATTTTCTGCCTCAAGGCTGATCTTTCTCCCTAATTCTACTCTGTACCTATTCTGCGGTCTGCTGTGAATTTTCACACTTGCTTTCTCCTTTACTGGCTCATTCATTCATTTAGACTTATTTTTGAGCTCATACTTATCGTGACACACTTTTCAAAAAAAAGTACATCCTACCTACTTCACCTTGAATCTGTGAAACCCGAGGTAGGCCTGGCTTGTTACTCTCCGAGCACGGCAGCATGTCGCCAGGGGAGTCTAACCTCTTCTGCTTGCTAAGCTGGTTTTGTTTTTGTGTTTCTCAATGTCTCCTTTTCTGACACCCAGCCGAGGAACTCTCCAGGACTCCCCCAGCCTCCCCAATATCAACTGCGTCCCACTGGTGCTCTCTTCGCCACACAGCCTTGCATCCCCTCTCTCTCTCTCCTATCCCCCCTCCGGTACCCGTCGCCTCATTCAGATCCTAACCATTTCTCTGGCCTTCCTCCACTCTCTCTTGCTTAGACCATCTTGTCCCTCCTACTGTATTAATCATCGCAATAGTCCGATTCCATTTCTTTGTTCCTCTAATCGAAAACCTTCTATGATTTTTCGCTGGCGGCGGGATGCAGGTCATACTCTGTAGACTGACATTTGAGAGCTGCCATGATCCATCCACACAGTGTGACAGCAGCAACAAGAAGAGCAACTCTCTGTCGCACTGTTTACAGTATGCGAGGCGCTAGGTTATATATCTTAATGTGTAATTTCCTGTAATTCCTACTGATAAGCCAAAAGTTAGGTACACTAATATTCCAGTTTAAAAGATAAGGAGGCTGAGATTCAAAGCACTTAAGAGGCTTTTCCAGTATCACGGGGCTTACAAGTGCTGGAGCATAAACTTGCATCTAGGACTTTACAAACTCAAAATGCATGCACGCCCTTTGTTTCTAGAGAATAACACTTTGAATTGTTAATTATCTCTCTCCCCGTGAGTGTGTCTTGTCATGTCAACTAGATAGTTAACTCCCTGGTGGCAGGGGAAAGAGACAGTCTCTTATTTTTGCCTCCTTTTCACAGAGAGCTATCTGCGGAAGGCTGTGTTAACTGAGCCTCTCCCGACATTTGGGAGGTGTAAATGGTTTTTCAGTTTCCTGACAGGGGGCAGGGGATTCATCATTCCATCCCCGCAGGGAGCTTCAAAGGATGAGCTCTTGTCTTTTATCCTGTGAAGTGCTGCTCCTTGTGGGGGACCCCTCTGGAAACATGATCTAGAATTGGAAGATCTGGATTCTAGTGTTGGCTTCCCCAGAAACTAGATGATTGGCCATTAGCAAATCCCATCATTTGTGCATTGAAGAGGGTACATTCTATGCCATCCATGGCCTTTGTCACCTTTAACGTATTTTGGGTTTTATTACCCTTGATGAACGCCTTCAGACTTATGTATTCTGTGAACTTTAGGAAAGTGCTGCTTAGCCCTCCAAGAGCAGTAAGCCACCCAGTTATGAAGCCCAGGATGACTCCCAGAGTTAACCCAATCACCTTTTCTCTTCATTTTGGAGGTAGGATGACAGAATGCAAAGGAAAGGGGCTTTGGAATTCAACAGACTTCTTAAAGTCAGCCCTCCAGTACTTAGAACTCTGGGTGTCCTGGGCAAGTACTACACCTCAATATAGGCCCTTCTTGTCCCTTCGCCTCCTACACTTTGGCATAAACACAGTCCAGTAATATTCTGGAAATTATTTTGTCTTTTGTTAGAAAAAAAGCAAATTTTCTAGTGGGCAGGAGTAGCTGAAACCTTCCAGCCATGCTATTAGGCACAGCCCATCATGGTAGTGTGGGGAGTTTGTTCTACAAATAATCACCAAGCCTGCTTTGCGTATTTCACGGTGGAATTCAGAACCAAGCTACCTGGGAATCCCTAAAACCAAATAAATAAACTAAACAAATCCATTCTAAATAGAGTTGGCATTTTTCTTTAAATAAGGAGAAAACTGATTTTTTAGGACCATAAATGATCCTTGATGATAAGTTTAGATAAACTTGAAACTATTTGATATTTAATATGCAAAAATCTGATAAAGGTTTGATACATTTGTGACTTTCTGAGTAGTTTGGGAGCAAGGCAATCCCACTTCCCAAAGGCAGTTTCATAAATATTCAAATGGTGGGTGATTGTAGTAAATATGAAGAAATATGCAACATGCCATTATGCTTCTCAATCAAATATATGCTAAACAGCTCTTTCATTCATTGTACTGAATAAAGAATCCCAATGTGGCAAAATAGTTTCTATAAAAGATTCATGTAGGAAGTTTAAAAAGTAAATTTGATTAAAAAGGAAACCTAGTTCAAGCAATTCATTGAAAAAGTTGTTTTAAACATAGCATGGAGAAAATATTCAAATATTAAGCTGCTCAAAATGTCTCTGTCTAATTGCCTCATTTGCATTCTGCTTAGGTATTCAATCGATCGTCATACTGACCTCGACAGGTTTTTCACTATTAATCCAGAAGACGGTTTTATTAAAACCACGAAACCTTTGGACAGAGAGGAAACCGCCTGGCTCAACATATCCGTTTTTGCAGCAGAAATCCGTAAGTATTCTCCTAAGGGCTGTTGTTGTTTTTTTTAAGATTTATTTATTTATTCATGAGAGACACAGAGAGAGACGGGGGAGGTGGGCAGAGACACAGGCAGAAGGAGAAGCAGACTCCTCAAAGGGAGCCCAACGTGAGACTCTATCCCAGGACCCTGAGCCAGGGGCAGGTGCCCAACCGCTGAGCCACCCAGGAGTCCCTCCCCTAAGGGTTTTGGTTCTATCTTCCCAAATTTTATTCCATCAGACTCTATAGATATTTTGGAAAATGGCAGACAGCTGAGATAGTATATATTTTTTAGTCTTAAGCATATTTTTTCAAACTTTAAAATTTATTCTTGGTCATCAATCGAAGAAGACATAGAAACACACAGAGATATTTTCTTTCTTTCTTTCTTTCTTTCTTTCTTTCTTTTTTTTTTTTTTTTTTTTTTTTGCCGACCTGGGGAATAGTCTTGGCAAGGGAGCTGATAGCCCTCAGCAGCTTGAAGCTCACAGCCATCACTGAAGGATCCCCCACTTTATCCCTCCACACAGTATCGTTTAAACCCAGAGTAGTAGAACCGTTAGAGCCAAGATTTGGGGGTGCTTGTTTACCTAAAGACCAGCGGTTCTCAAACTCGATCACACACTCGAATGTCACAGAGGGCTTGTATTTACTATCTGAATTCTCTTCTTTCAGACAATAGGCATCAGGAAGCCAAAGTCCCGGTGGCCATCAGGGTCCTTGATGTCAATGATAACGCTCCCAAGTTTGCTGCCCCTTATGAAGGCTTCATCTGTGAGAGTGATCAGACCAAGCCACTTTCTAACCAGGTAATGATGCTTTCTCCTTCCCTGGCTGCAAACAGGGCATTTGGAAGCAGAGTTTAGTCTTGAGAGCTTCATCTAGAGATACTTCCCACTGCCCAAGAGGCTTTCAGAGCCCTACTTTAATGTAACTATGTCCTTTTGTTAAACCCAGCCTTCTTAGCTGGCCAGGAAGTTTTGAATAAATGATGTGCCAATGTCAGCATGATTTATTTATGGGCCACCTTTCTCTTTCAGCCAATTGTCACAATTAGTGCAGATGACAAGGATGACACAGCCAATGGACCAAGATTTATCTTCAGTCTACCCCCTGAAATCATTCACAATCCAAATTTCACAGTCAGAGACAACAGAGGTTCGTACCAAGGTTCCTATGCATTCAGAGAAGTAGAAACGGGCGGATGAATGGCTTTTATATTGCAGAGCACAAGTGTTTTCCCTAATCTTAATAATGCCTCTCTGTTGAAGAACAAACAAGAAATAATAATGCCACCTTTATTTTGAGCCGTGTGGGCTCACTTGGTGCATATGAATAAGTGATTCTAATTTTATTTTACTCTTTTTGTTGGCTTTGATATTCATGAAGCAATGGGGAAACCATGTGGGGAAGCTTACGGGGTCAATATGCAAACAACTTCATTTATCTTTTTTTTAAGAGGTTGATAAACCCTTGGGGGGAAGCATGGCTCTATGAATATTGATATCAAGTAAAGCATTAAAAGAGATTAGTTCAACTTTGTAAGGCAATGTAGTCTTTCAGCTGGCCTTCCCTTCCAAGCCCGGTTTTAATGCGGTGTGGTTGGGTACAGAGCTTGAAACCTAAAGGTGGTTGCAGAATTATTGCCTGAAGGGTGTGAACAAAGCATTATTTGGCCACCAGAAATAGGGCGAAATCTGATGTCACTCCTGCTTCTCATTTCATCCGAGAGGTTCTAGACTTACAAATCGTTCGAAGTAGTTGTTCTTGTTGAATAGGACCAAGCTGATAGAGTCCCTTGACAAAGCTGGGAGCAAGCCAGGACCAAAAAATAAGTTTCTTGACTTCTGGCCAGGCTATTTTGGTCTGCGGCTGTTCCTATGAGCCTGTGACAAGGCAGGTCTGTGGATAACGGGGAGACAAATGCCATCATTTGACATAAGAATAAAAGGTGGTCGTCCTCACTACATACGCTTTCGGTAGCCACACATTCGCTTTGCGCTGGGTTATGGATTGATTGCTTTCCCAGTGACTGAGATCAGCCTTCGAGGAGCTCAAGTTAACCTAATATGTACTGTCGCTTCCCCATCACTGTCATCACTATCATCAGTATTATAAATCCCAGCAGCTACGCTCCAGACACCAGGCCCAGACCCTTCCCCCAGTCTCTGATTTCATTCTCTTGGCACACTGTAGGTCAGGGTGGTTATTATCCTTCCCATTTGAAGATGAGGAAGATGGGGCACAGAATCATCAGGTAACTTGTTCAGAGTCAATCAGCCACATAGGAGTCAGACCGTGGCTTTAAATCCAGGCTCTCAAAAAAAATAAATAAATAAATAAATAAATAAATAAATAAATAAATAAATAAATAAATCCAGGCTCTCAGAGGCTAGAGGCTACAGCCCTAACGTAACCACTGGCCCTACGCGGTTGATTATTAAAGCCCAGGAGTTCCCCACGCTGCTTGGATTTGAGGGTATATGATCTAACATACTTTATTATTAGTTCTGAAGCTGATTTGAACATTTAATGATGGCCTTTTTAAATCAAGCACATATCAAAGGAGACTGTAGGATAAAATGTCCTAGGTGCCACGACAGATTTTTCTCTGCAGATGCCTTGCTCTTCGCAGTGGATATGCTCTTGAGAGCCTGGGTGTGAAGGTAGTGGCACGAGAGACCTGTGTTTTCAAGCAACCCTATGAAACAACCTGCCCTTCACTTAGTAAATAATTCCTATCATTTTGAAATAGAAATAGTACGTAAAGTGCTTTAATTTTATAGTTCATCTAGGGTTTTGTCTTTTACTTCTTGGCTTTGGTTGATGGGCACCTGTGAGTGCCTCAAGCACCTTTGAGAGATAACTCTGCACAGCCCTGAGATAGAGGAGGAGGAGTAGCACTAGTGGTGCGTGTGTGTAATATAGGAATTTCCTTTCATAAAGAAACGTTTCTCCAAAGCAGGGAGGCCCTGGCATGTAGTGGCCATTTAATAAGTGTTTCCTGAGCTAACCTGAAGAAGGTAGCATACGGTGTTTTCATAGTGCTTTCTAAGATGTGGTACACTTCGGAGTGGAGGACGAGAATCTCTGCCTCCACTCTTGGATTTTTCTTAATTTTCAAACTATTTTGGGATCCCACCCCGGATTGATATATTGCTACACTGACATAAGCCTAAGCGTTTGCCAGTTTTATGACGAAGAAGTTACTTCTTAGCAAAATATTTCAGCATACATTTAGTTTTATCAATAGTAAGGTGATTGACTCTGGAAAACTCCGCTGTTCTCACATGCACCGTCTGTCACTCCCTCTTTTATGATCTTTTTACTCAAATATTTATGGTCAGACTCATCTCTGTGTTTTCTTATAATCCCCAACTTACATTTGCGGTCTAACTCCTGGATCGTATGCCCAGCAACATTCCTGTTTTATGGCTGGACACCTCCGGACACAGCAGGTGTTTCTAGGTTTCTCTCACTGTACCAACGTCGCCTCCATCACCTGCCTTGTCTTCCTTGTTTTTATATGTACAATAATATTTAGCTGCTGTTAACCATCTGAAAACATTATACTAAAGCATATTATTCTCTGGGGAGTTAGAAGTATTTTACTTTGTCACGACACCTCAGGAAAGCCCTCGATATTTTCAAAGAGCTTCTGTTACCATGGATGAGCCAGCCCAGTACACAATCTGTCTCCCCTGCTCTTCCCTGTAAGAGTCTAATCCTATGCAGAGCTACCACTTTTGCAGGGAATTGCTACTTTTTAAGAAAAATGACTTTATTAACTATGGCAAACAGTTAATGAAAACTCCCATGTTTAGAGCTATTACAAAACCTTAAAGCAAATACAGTCCTATAATTATCATTTAATAGAGTCTCTTTCTGCTAGCTCCTAGAAGTAATTACATATTGAAGTAATCCAAAAGGAGTAATCACATTCCACATCCTATTAATAGCCTACTGAGTTACCAAATTTCTTGGCTGAGACTGTTTTCCATAGAAAACATGAGATAATGGTTTATATCACGCTGAGTAAAAGCATCAGGTTTCTTTCTCCTTGAGTGTTTACTTCCATTATGCCATGTAAATAATCAGGATTGTGTTTGCCTAAACTCACCATAAGCATTACACGTCTTTAGAAATACGAGGGAAGCCATCTGAATACACCCAAGTCTTTTATTTCATTTTTCCCTTACTCCGTTCTGTAGCCAAGCTTCACAGATGACTCAGCAGGGAGCCGGTGAGTAGAACACTGGATGACTCTTCAACATTTAAGTCCATCTTGGGCTGTTAATATCACAAATGATGCTGTTCGGGCAGATGAAGAAGAGCTGACCTGCCCTGGTTTTGAGATGCATTTACTTTGAAAATATCAGACTTATGGCATCTCTAAAAACACAAGAAATCTGTAATGGATGAGAAAAGTGCAAAGAAAAAAATGTTGAGAAAAACCCTTCCCATCTAGCTAGCTCTTCATTAATTTATAAAACTTTATCATGGCCATTGTTTCACTTAATTCCTCAAATCCGCTTAGTTCCTCGTGGGATTAGGCATGGATACTTTCATCCCCACCTCCTGGATAAAGGAGTATGAGACATCAGGAGCTTCAAAGACTTGCCCAAGGCCACACTGCTTATCAGTGAAATAAGGAACAAGCTTGGGTACTTGGAGGGTTCCATCAGGTATACACTCTACACAATTAATATAAAGCTCATGTCTTTTCTAGTTAATTCTTTAAAAAAAAATCTTTGTTTGCCTTATAGTTAAATAATAATCATCAGAAGAGGAAAAATCTGAAGTTCAATGCAATCTAAGGTTCCAGGGGAAATGGGACGGACACACTGTACTTCAGGTTCAATTTAAATCACAGCCACGATAATTGTAATAATCTATATTTGCAAAGAACTTCATGATTTTCTTGCACTATATAATTAGCATATATTCTTTGTAGGAAAGTTAGAAAATACAAACAAGCAGAAATACTTTTATAAATAATAACTTGGTAAAAGACTAATCAGAAATAATCATTGCTCGTTTTCATTTCTGTCCAGACTTTTTTTTTTTTTGGCATGCACATATATATGAGCTTTATAAAAGGCAATCATGAGATCCATGTCCATTTTTTCCCAGCTAATAATATGTGAAACACATTTACCGGCATCAGTATGCTTACATCAACATTCTCTTCTGAATATCTTCCTAACTTCTATTGTAAAGGTGTCTGATCTCAGTTGACCATGGTGTAGGTACATTATTTGCACGCTCTTTTGTCAAATATCTAATTAGGATTTTTGGATAAATTTCTAGAGTTGAATTATTGGATCCAAAGCCTTTGATAGTTAAGTGCCCATCAGAAATATGTATACTACCAGAAATATTTATAATACCATAAGTAAAATAGGTCCGGGACTCATTTCCTCACATTCAAGCCAACCTTAGATATTATTACTCCTTTAAAATCATTGGCAAATTGAGAAGTGAAATATAATCACATTCCATAATGTCAATGACTTTCATTATTAGTAAACCTAGGA
Source organism: Canis lupus baileyi (assembly GCF_048164855.1). NCBI lineage: Eukaryota > Metazoa > Chordata > Mammalia > Carnivora > Canidae > Canis > Canis lupus. The sequence continues at coordinate 4,851,495 of NC_132840.1, read as the reverse complement.
TCTTTAAAAATAAGTATTGATCATTTCTTTTCTTTTTCTTTTGTAAATTGGCTATTCATGATCTTTGTCCATTTTTAAATTGTATATTCATCAATTTGCAATTGACTTGTAAAGTCTCTCCATCTTTGGATGTTATTGACCTTGGACCTGTCATACCTACTACATAGAATTTCTCAGGGGTGCAATGCCCTTTCGATTCTAATTGTGCTGTGTTCATAATTATAGACCTTGTACTTTGAGTACCAGTTTTTCTCTGTTTAATATTATCTTTAGCAAAGCTTTCCTCATCCAAAATTGATGTCAATATTCACCTATTTTTTTTTCTTTCTTACACATCCTGTTTTCCGTTTCAACCATTTGTCCATGTGAAATAATTGTGTAGCTCCCATTTGTTGGCCATTAGCTAAATATCATTTAAGAAACAATGGGTCGGGATCCCTGGGTGGTGCAGCGGTTTGGCGCCTGCCTTTGGCCCAGGGCGCGATCCCGGAGACCTGGGATCGAGTCCCACATCGGGCTCCCGGTGCATGGAGCCTGCTTCTCCCTCTGCCTGTGTCTCTGCCTCTCTCTCTCTCTCTGTGACTATCATAAATAAATAAAAATTAAAAAAAAAAATAGAAACAATGGGTCATTCCCACCTGCTTCACAGCAGTATCTTTATTGTTATCTATATTACATGGTACAGTTGGCCCTTGAACAAAGCAGATTTTTGAATGGCATGAGTCCCCTTACACATGGAATTTTTTTTTTAGATAAAACCAGTACCATACTATAAATGTATTTTCTCTTCCTGAGGATTTTTGTAAATATTCTTTCCATCCAGAAGTGTGATCTGACTTTCCACTGAATCAGTTCTCTTTTTATTGCCATCAGGAAGGTTTTGTAATTGTCTTCTATGTATTTCTTATTAAGCTGATGGCTAACTACCTTATATTTTGGATGCTGTTGTGAAGTGGATTTTTAAATTATATTTCCTAAGTGAATATTTTTAGTATAAACTATAGCTTTTTAAATTAATTTGTTTATTATTGTACATTGTTCTAAAGTGATATAACACCTCAGCTAATTTTTCTGGATTTTTCTGAGACAACTACATAAAAATTATATAATAATATTTTGCTTTGTCTTTTTTTTAACGTTTGGTGGTTTTTTTTTTGTCTATTTGCATATATTTGCACTTCTAGATTGTTAAATAAGAGCAATAATAATAGCCATTCTTGTTTTACGTGTTAGTCAAGAGTTTCTAAAGTTTCACCATTAAGCATAATACTGGTAGTAATATTCAAACTAAGATTTGTGTTGTGGGGTATGTATTTTAGGAAATTTCCTTTCCATCATTATTTTATTTTTTTAAAAAAGAAATGTTCAGGGGCACCTATGTGGCTCAGTCGGTTAAGCATCCAACTCTTGATCTCACTAAGGTCTTGATCTTAGGGTCATGAGTTCAAGTCCCACGTTGGGCTCCAGGCCAGGCATGGAACTTACTTTAAAAAAAAAAAAAAAGGATGTTCAGTTTTTGTCATAATTTTTGAATTCTTACCAGAGGAGAGTATGATTTTGTCCTTTAACCTAATGATTTGTTAAAGTAATTAAATTGAAATATCCTAATATTGAACCTCATATTTTTAATTTCCAAACCTCTTCTTCCAAACAGTGATCATTTGATAAAATATAGCAGAAGAGCAAGGGTTAGCGATTAAATGATTGGTTTTACTCTTTATCGCTAGAAGGGGAACAATCTTAACATAAATATTTGACACATAATTAATCCTTTTACTGCTTCATTTATTTTTTTTAATTGCCAATTATTACATCAGTCCTAACTCATAGACTGAGCTGGTGTTTTGAGAGGAAGGCACTAAAACAACGGAAGGTGGGCACAGTGGAACGCATCCTGGGTTCCCAGAATCCCAGAGTTGCTTGCTCTCCAATAAGAAAGTTGGAGGCAAATCAGATCATGGGGTTATTTAGCTATTGAAACACCGCTTAGTCATTTGAGCAAGAGAGGACAGTTTTAGGAGCTTGCAATAAGCCCCTATTTTAACACTAGCAAAAATACTCTTAGGATTTTAAGTCAACAAATTGAAAGTGCAGCCCTTTCAACATTGTGAAGCAGCTTCCCTATTTCATTTGACATTCTTCACCTTTGATGTTTCTTCTGTATCTTGTGTCAGCGTGACTTCCATCAAAAACTAGGTAATTTCATAGTTCCCTGATTACAGTCTCTTCTTTCTATCTTCCATAATCATGGGAAAATGAGCTGTTCTGATATACTTTGCTCTGCCAGGAATGGACTCCTCCTGCCTATTTCTCCTCTTTCAGGTCTCCCCATAAATGAAGTCATTGAAGCAAAGCTTTGCAGGCTATCCCCATCCCATCTTGAGTGCTCCTTTCTATAAGGAAGGGACACTGCCATAGTTTTTCATATTTTTCCCTTTCTTGCATTTTAAATACTCATTTCCCTGTCTGTCTCCCATTAGAACATGAGCTCAGTGGGGGCAATGTCCCAGCACTTACAATAGTGGGTAGACCAAATGCAAGGATTAAAATGAAAGAATGGCTGGGGGAAAATGTGATGTGTCTCAGAAATTTCAGGGATCCACTATGATTAGGGGGAAATGATTATGTTATGATATACGCTTCAGGCTGAAAAAAACACCCACCTTATAATGTTGGAATGTTCTGAGGAGTCAATAGCACATAACCCACCTCTTCTTTCCATTCATTATCTATTATTCCACAAAGTTAAATCGGACATCTAGGGTTTGGATCCAGGCAGAGATGACCTTGAAATTTGGCAAGTGTATTATCTAAGGTGGGCCAAGTTGAAGATCAGATGAGCTCTGATATCTGATGCATTCAGAGTTTAGTTTGAACTACTAAAAAATGCAAAAATCAAACCAAAACAACAACAAAAAATGTGCATGAAAAGCAGGTTTGGCTGAATAAATCAGGATAGCCACAACAGATTCACCCAGATTAGACCAATTAGCAAACATCTTTTTTTCTCTCCCACCTCACCTTTTTTTTTTTTCCTAAGCTTAGAACTTTTTTTTTTTTTTAATGAGCAGTATCAGATAGCATCAAAATATGTGTCTGGTTTTTTACTTTGTTATTTAAAGATAGCCAAATAGATTTCTATGGAATTTTTTTCCCTCTTAATTGCTTCAATATGGAAGATGCTCTGTTGGCAGATCAAAATGGCAGATGTCTTTTAATGCACTGCCATTTTCTCTGTGTAAATAATTATGTTCCTTTTCTGCCTGAATTTCATTGTGGCAGTTTGTCCATTACAACATGGCTTATCTGGGATCTCACTCCCTCCCCAGCCCAACAACAACAACAACAAAAAGATCGGTCATTTTGGTGGAACAGACACATTAGTCTTTCAAGATTTCCTTTGGTCACTGATTTAACTAACTCCTGGGATTTCTCAACTCACTTAAAGACCCTAAATGTTTATATCTCACTGAATTCCTTGGTAGTTGTCCTTGTCTTAAAGCAAGAAATACTTAGGCAGTACGTTTATTTTTCCCTCCCTATCACGGAGGAGAGAATTTTCCTTGTACAAAAATGGCAGAAGAGTTAATTTTAAGGGAAGTGGTAAATACAATAAAGAAAAGTCTTTTAATACCAACCAACAGTGCACACTTAGATGTCTCATGCACACATGCATATAAAGTTATTCCTGCAATGTTATGTATTATAATTCATGTTTTGCTGATCCCTCAGTATCAAAGGTGTTAATTAAAAGATCGTGATGATCTCCTCTTGGCGTACAACTCCTTAATTCAGTTGGAAGACATTACAGCCATCAGAGTCTTGGGTCAGACAATTTTCTTCATTAATATGTATACATAAGCTATTAAGGTCATCTATGAGCAGAAGTAATATCCAAAATATAAAAAATTCAAACTTTACAAGTTTTATTTGAAATTTCTATTATTTCAGTCCCTCAGTTGAGGATGGCAAATATGGCATCAAAAGCTTCAATTAAGTTTTGAATAATCACACATCTAAATGAGTATTTAAGATCTAAATAACTAGGGGCACCTGACTGGCTCACTTGTTAGAGCATGTGACTTGGGACCTTGGGATCATGAGTTCAAGTCCCACGGTGGTGTAGTTTACTTAAAAAAAAATTAAGATTAAAAAAATTAAATCTAAGTAATTAAACTTTCCAGTGATGTCTTTTGTAATTGCGTAGCATATATACTTGTAAAAGTATTAAAGCTTAAAACTCCATTAAGACTTCTGAGACACATACTATATTCATACATATGTATAGTATGTAGATGTATATATCTGTATATATATATATATATACACACACACATATATTTCAGTACATACATACATGTTTTTTTTTCCATGATCCTGATAGAGCTATTGCCACATTTCTAGGGAAATATGTGGGAGGGCTCAGAGGAAAGTAATCAAATAATGATTATTCTTGTAGCAACTGACTGTATAACTGTCTTCAAGTGCGTGGGAGCTTCTAAAGTGGTAGATTGACCTACTTCATCTCAGGTTTGTGCAGTAAGGATAGAGCACGTAGATTTGGGTCGGAAGTGAACGAAACAGGAGCGAGGCTCGGCGTCAGCTCTCTAAGAGTCTCTAGAGAGGGGACCTCATCTGATCAGACTGAACAATGACAGGACAGAGGAAACAGAGTAGCCAACCAAAGGCCATCTTAAGAGCTTCGAGGAAGCTGCTGAGGTGACTCATTCCTTCACCTTAGGTCAAGCCTTCCTCCTAACGTCATGGGGAGACCACAACATGCGAATCCTTTGCTGCAGTGGTTTCTCTTTTTCGGATTTTTTTATATGCAGGGTCTATGCCCATATGCTGCCCACTTTGCAAAATCTTGTATCCGACAGAAAACAAAACAAAACAAAACAAAACAAAACAAAACAAAACAAAAACATGCTCCTGGTGGTTTTTTTTTTTGTTTTTTTGTTTTTTTGTTTTTTGTGTTTTTTTTGGCTGATACAAGATTGCATCCAGCATAGTCTATCTATCGAGGGCTGATTCCCCATCATAATTTCCCCTTTCATGTCAGTTGTATGTATCCCTCCGATGGGCTACATCATCATCATAACCCTTATGTTTGCATCCCCAAACGGGTACCATGGAGACCATCATTATCAGGTACCTTTACATTGTGTTAGTGTAATGACAAAGTGTGCAGGTAAAAACAGCATGTAATTAGGAGTCTAGGATGTAGACATAAAATTTTGAAATCTGAATTTATTTTCCATTAATAGAAACACTACAATTTGTGCATGACATATTCTAGTAATTAATGACCCCATTTGCAAGGTTTTGCTGGAGTAGAGGGAAAATGAAACCGGTGAGGTGTCTGTGGCCAGGGATGAGAACACTGGGTGTCGGTAAGATAAAGCAAGGTGCTTGAAAAACATTTCTTACCGTGGGAAATACGCTGCCCAGGACTGAAGAGCATGAACTCTGTTCTTACCTCTGGATGATGAGCCCTTCTGCAGAGGGAGTTGCATTCCAAGCTGCTATGACATTTCCAGGAATTCACTTTCCTCTCTCTGCCAATAAGTTCCTCTTCCTCGTTAGTTTATTGCTGAAAGAGGATCGCTTCCAGGAAAGAATTAATATTTACTGAGCATCTCCAACAGTCTGTCGCTGCGCTAAGTACCTTTATGAATGGAATCATTTTAACATTTAAAAGTATTAGTTTCCTGGGTGAGAATATAGAAACAGGACATTTACTTAATATGACTAAAGTCAGGCGATTAATATGTAGATGATTCAAGATTCAAACCCAGGCCTGTTTGACCCCAAATATTGAGAGATTTGCTCTTTGGATACTTCATAAAGGAGGAGGATCTGAGAAATCTCTTGATGGAAATTTAAACATTGATAACATTTGCCTTGTTCTGCCTCATGTTATGAACCATGGAGCAAGTCTGACACTTGCCTGAAAATGTGGCCTCAGTAGACGCTCTTTTATCCACAGGCCACCCATAAACCTTAGGATATGTGTATCCAAAATAAGGAGACCCTCTTAAACATAGATGGACAGTGATTGCTAATTTGAATGAAAAAAAAAATCTGGGATCCCTGGGTGGCGCAGCAGTTTGGCGCCTGCCTTTGGCCCAGGGCGCAATCCTGGAGACCCGGGATCGAATCCCACATCAGGCTCCCGGTGCATGGAGCCTGCTTCTCCCTCTGCCTATGTCTCTGCCTCTCTCTCTCTGTGACTATCATAAATAAATAAAAAAATTTTAAAAAAAAAATCTGTAGTCAAACTTAGGATGCAGAATTGATTTCCAGAATAGTGATTTTTAGTACTATGGCGAGTTTGTTTCTTTTTCAGTTTGTTTATCTAGAGGTGGTGTTTTATGAAGTTCCTGCCTACAGTGGTGGCTCTATCTGTGTTACTAGAAGATCAGTGATCAGAAGGGACCACAAGAAAGACCATCACAGGACACAGCACCGACCCCTCTAAAATGGCTATACCGCCCCCCCAAAAAAAAAAAAAGCTTACTCTCCTGTTATTCTGGAGCCACTTGGATTTAGAGGGGGGAACTCTTTAATTCATTTAAATGACATCAACCACCTAAGGGCCGTGCCAGGCTGGTTAGTCACGTATCTAACGCCTCGTGCCAGTCTACTGTCCTCCGGTTCACCAGCCCTGGAGGATGGCAGTCCTGGGTGTTAAGCGTTCTGGTAGAAGGATTCCTTGAGCCCTGTGATAACCTGTGTGACCTTGAGCACAGTATTAGGTACCTGCGAGGCACGCTTGATATCACCCGATGTCCTCATTTCAAGGCTGACCAAGTGAGGCCCTACAGGACAGATGAGGCCTTCTAAGGCATGTTGATGGGCGTATGTCCAAGAAGAGACGCCCAGTCCACCTCTTTCCCACCTGTTAAACTAACCTTAAAATCCATATGTGAAACATGTTTGGATAAAAGAACTTGTTTTTTTAAAGTTCTCAAGATTCTACAGGGCCATCGCTCAGAGGCTCAAGTGATTCGGTCATCCGGGTACCTAGACGAGCTTCTATAGAATAGTTGGCACGTGTCTGAGGGGACTCGCGTGTTCAGAATTCACCAGACGTGCTGCATTCACTGCTCGCGTCCTGCCCAGATCCGAGTTTCCCTTTCGCGTTTGGTTTTCAGGTACTGTCATGTGGAGGCTGGCATGCTGTGACCTGGAGGCTCAGGTTTTCGTGGACGACACGTTGAAGACTAGATTTTAAATTTTGCCTTCTGCAGGTGTACAAAAGCAAAACACTCAGTTTACATCCCCTCCAAACAACACCCTGGCTGACAGGGTGTGACCCAGTAGACAAACTAAATAAATGATCGGTTGGGGCTGTCGCCTAGATCGGAGAAGTGTATTTGGCCAAGCAATTTAATTAATTCCCTTTTCTTCTTTGATTTTTAATTTTCACTTTTATTCATAGTGGCATTAGTGATAATTCATATCATTAAAATGGGGTAGATAGTGTCACTTTTCATTTGTCAAAGTCTTATTTGAACTCCAATGCATGAGAAGGGAAAAATCACATATTTTGAAAGAATTTGTTATAGACATGTAAATTTTTTATAATCCTTAGGCATAGAACAATGGTATAAGCTCAACAGGAGCGAACAGTCAGGAAACTGAATTTTCAGTTAATAGTCTATTTGGCCAACATTCTCTATTTTTTCATGGTTCTCTATAGTACATATAATTTTTTTCCCAGTGATAAGGACAATATATGAGAGTTATGCAATTCAAAAAATACAGAAATGGGGGCTAAGTCTTCTGCCTTGTTTTGTTTGAGATGTTGGCAACGACGGGCAGAGAATCTGTCCTCATACAGCTTTATCCAAAATCAGGGCATACACACCCCTTGCCTTCTGCAATCCTCAGAATATCTTCTCATCCCTAAATCAGATTCAATCTACCTTTTATATTTAATATATTTCATCTCATATAAAATGTACTACTACATTTCCTTTCATCTAGAAGATATCAATTTAATTTTGAGATTCTAAGATATTTCTTCCTATGACAAGAACTAATTCACGGTACCGTCTGTCCACCCAAAACCTGCTGGCTATTGGGTGATCATGTTGTTACAACACTCATATCGCTGCAAGTTACTGCTTCTGAACTCACAGACAGAGGCAGGCCACACTGAAGGTGTGCGTGTGCAGTGTGTGTACTATGTAATTTGATCGAACATACTAAAAATCTCACCTATTTTGTGATTACCCATGTTTCCCCCAGCGCATACAACCTGAAGAAGAAAAAAAAAAAGGTATCGTTGGGTTGGTGCAGATCTGCAAAAAAAAATATGATGAGGAAGTAGCTGGGGGCTTAGGTCACAAAAGATTGTGAAATATATGGAAGCTTGGGACGCCTGGTGGGTTCAGCGATTTAGCGCTGCCTTCGGCCCAGGGCCTGATCCTGGAGTCCTGGGATTGAGTCCCACATCGGGCTCCCTGCATGGAGCCTGCTTCTCCCTCTGCCTGCGTCTCTGTCTCTGTCTCTGTCTCTCTCTTTCTCTCTGTGTCTCTCATGAATAAATAAATAAAATCTCTCTAAAAAAAAAAAATCAATATATGGAAGCCAACAGCTGGAATTTTGCTTTAACTTCTCCCAGAACACAGTTGTGCCATGTGTTCAAAACATACTTACTGAACGTCTCTTGTGTGTCCAACACTGGAGAGACTGAGGTGAATCGGATGAAGTCCCCTGGTGTTTGAAGTTCACAGTCCAGGTGAGGTCAAAGCGGTTAAGCCCACCAACAGTGGCACACCGGTGCGGTATGGGTTTCTGTAAGAACACAGGGTGCTGTGGGCCACGAAGGAGATGACAGGAGAGGCCTCCCTGATGTGATGACTTTTCAGTCCAGTTTGGAGGCTTGAGGAGTTTAGCTGTCGCTACAGGAACAGCTTCCAGGGCAGCCGGACAGTGCTAAGGGGCAGGTGGGAAGCTGGGTGTGCTGCGGAGACAGAAGGCCGCCTGCGTGTCCGGCTGTCCTGAGCCACTGGGGTGGGTGGGATGAGACCCTGGAAGCAGAATAGAATCCTAAGGGGAAAATCTCGTGGCTTGCTCTGTAGAGGGGGCTGTGCTGTGTGGACAACAGAGAGACCTCGGGATGATTTTGAGCAGGAGGTATGACATATTTAATGAGGTGGTGGATGGTGCCTAGATTTCAAAGAAACTATACACCTTAAAATTGGATTTTAAACATAACAAAAAAGAAACTATACACCTGCTGCTGGGCTTGTAAAATATTTTGTCCTTAAAGATAATGTTTTCCTTTAGGGCTCACAAGTGGGTTTACGGTTTGGGCAAGGTTTGTGTGTGGGCTGGAGATCTCTTACGCACACGGGCACAGCAACTGGCCAAAGGCTTGCCATCGAGCAGGAACGTGCAAACGTGAAAAGAAGGGTGTTCTGTGTGTCCTGTGCCCCCGCTTGCGGAGTCGGTGGTGTCTGCTGCGGGGCGCCCGCGGCCCAGGCCCACCCTGCGCTGCTCTGAGGCCGGCACCCAAGGGCGCATCCGTGTGGGCGTTCGGATCCACGGAGGAAGGCGCGGCCCGGTGCCAGGTCTGGCCCCACGCGGCGGAGACCCGGGGGCGGGGGGTGCGGAGCTGGAGCGCGCGGGCCGCGAGCCCCTGTGCTCTCCCCTGTGCTCTCCCCGCAGACAGCACCGCCGGCGTGTACGCCCGGCGCGGGGGCTTCAGCCGCCAGAAGCAGGACCTGTACCTGCTGCCCGTGGTCATCAGCGACGGCGGGATCCCGCCCATGAGCAGCACCAACACCCTGACCATCAAAGTGTGCGGGTGCGACGTGCACGGGGCGCTGCTCTCCTGCAACGCCGAGGCCTACGTGCTGAACGCCGGCCTCAGCACCGGCGCGCTCATCGCCATCCTCGCCTGCATCGTCATCCTGCTGGGTAAGGGCGGCCGCGGGGGCGGGGCCCGACGGGACGGGGGGAGGGCTTCCAGGGTGCAGGCGGCCTCCAGGTGGGCCGCGGGCCTAAGCCAGGACCCGAGATGACAGGGGAGGGGGGAGGGCTCCCCGGGGTGCAGGCAGCCTCCAGGTGGGCCGCGGGCCTAAGCCAGGACCCGAGATGACAGGGGAGGGGGGAGGGCTCCCCGGGGTGCAGGCAGCCTCCAGGTGGGCCGCGGGCCTAAGCCAGGACCCGAGATGACAGGGAGGGGGATGGGCTCCCCGGGGTGCAGGCAGCCTCCAGGTGGGCCGCGGGCCTAAGCCAGGACCCGAGATGACAGGGGAGGGGGGAGGGCTCCCCGGGGTGCAGGCAGCCTCCAGGTGGGCCGCGGGCCTAAGCCAGGACCCGAGATGACAGGGGAGGGGGGAGGGCTCCCCGGGGTGCAGGCAGCCTCCAGGTGGGCCGCGGGCCTAAGCCAGGACCCGAGATGACAGGGAGGGGGATGGGCTCCCCGGGGTGCAGGCAGCCTCCAGGTGGGCCGCGGGCCTAAGCCAGGACCCGAGATGACAGGGGAGGGGGGAGGGCTCCCCGGGGTGCAGGCAGCCTCCAGGTGGGCCGCGGGCCTAAGCCAGGACCCGAGATGACAGGGGAGGGGGGAGGGCTTCCCGGGGTGCAGGCAGCCTCCAGGTGGGCCGCGGGCCTAAGCCAGGACCCGAGATGACAGGGAGGGGGATGGGCTCCCCGGGGTGCAGGCAGCCTCCAGGTGGGCTGCGGGCCTAAGCCAGGACCCGAGATGACAGGGGAGGGGGGAGGGCTTCCCGGGGTGCAGGCGGCCTCCAGGGTGGGCCGCGGGCCTAGGCCAGGACCCGAGATGACGGGGGAGGGGGGAGGGCTCCCGGGGTGCAGGCGGCCTCCAGGTGGGCCGGGGGGGTGCGGGGGGCATGGGGGTGGGGTCGAGCTTGTGCACTCTATAGGGTCAGGCCAGGTTCCTAGGGGCAGTTGCAGGATGGCAGAGCTGCAGGGTGGCAGCGGGGTGCGGAGGGCGCCCCTGAGGTCGTTCAGGAGAGGTCAGTGGGCAGAGGCCCGGGATTCAAGCCACAGTTGCCTTAGTGGAGGAAGGAGAAGGGCAAGGGCTGGAAAGACTAATCGCGAGGCCAGAGACCTCACAGGAAGGCCTCAGGGCCTGGACGGGGCCTGGCCAAGCGCATGGTAGCATCCTGCCCAGCCTCCGCCCCTCCGGACCCAGGGGCCTTCTCCCGCCCTGCAGGCTGGGTTGGTGCCCCACTGGGCGCCCTGATTTCCTCTGGTAAGAACAACGGTGCCCTCGATTGACCTCCGCGGGCTTTGGGAAGAGAGGTCAGGCAGCAGGAGAATCAGCTTGCACACCCAGGGGTTTCTGACACGGAATTCATGCTTGGCCGGTGGTGTTTGGTTCTCCATTGAATGAGTTGAGGGGGCCCAGCTACGTAGGGAAGACTCGGTGAGTTCAGGTCGCCAAAAAGTTCCTGAGAATTGGGTACCAGGTGCTGCGTCCAGCCTTGAGGGATCAAGGACTCCCCCTCCTTGTATGTCCCAGTGATGGTGGCCCTGGAGGGGCTCTCAGCCTCTTGCCAGATTCAGGCACAAACCTTTTTTATGGTGGAGCTGTATGTGTGGAGGCCGTTCTCATGGAATATTGTAGAAGCCTCTTGTGAGGAGGTGGAGGACGAAGAATTGGGCAGTGTCTCAGTTTCCTGCTAGGCAGTGCTGCCCACCCACCCTAGGTTCCTGAACATAGGGGAGTCGCCTCTCAGGGAGGACACAGCTGCTTTCCCTGGGGTGCAGCCAATGCTACCTTCCTGTGTTTGAATAAATAGAGGACATTTGTCTCCTGCGGGTCATTATAAGCCCATTATAAGTCATTATAAGCTTACAGTAAAATTCCTTACGAAGATCCAGTAGGATCACTGTTCATCACCCCCCTGCTCTGACCCCGGCCCTCTAGGCAGGACCGAGCCTCACCCCTACAGAAAGGTAGGACCGCAGGTCTCTGTCCTTATTCATCAGCTTTGGTGACATAGCTGTCCCCTTTTGGAAAAAGAAACCAACATAAGCCATTTTTAAGAGGCTGCAGACCAATCGATTTAGAATCTTCCTAATTCTCAGAAAGATGACTTCCAAATAGTGTCGGACTCACTTGTAAAGAGCTCAGAATAGTTCCAGCTGCCAGTTGGTTTGGAATCCTATTTTCCTGGCAGCGCTTGGGGGAGGAAGAGCCAGGCGGAGGGTGGTTTTGGATATCTTTGGGGGACTCCAGGTGAAGCTCTGGTTTCCTAGAGTGATAGACTGGTTCCTATTCCGAGCATAGGCCCACACACCCTACGGTGAGCAGGGCTCAGGTTGGGGGTGGGGGCGCGGACTCCAGGGACACCTGATCTGTGCTCACTTTCCTGTGCTTTCCTTGTAGTGATCGTAGTGCTGTTTGTGACCCTGAGAAGGCAAAAGAAAGAACCGCTCATCGTCTTTGAGGAGGAAGACGTCCGTGAGAACATCATCACGTACGACGACGAAGGGGGTGGGGAGGAAGACACAGAAGCCTTTGATATTGCCACCCTCCAGAATCCAGACGGGATCAATGGCTTCATCCCTCGCAAAGACATAAAACCCGAGTATCAGTACATGCCTAGACCTGGGCTCCGGCCGGCACCCAACAGCGTGGACGTCGATGACTTCATCAATACGAGAATACAGGAGGCGGATAATGACCCCACTGCCCCTCCTTATGATTCAATCCAAATCTACGGTTACGAAGGCAGGGGCTCAGTGGCCGGGTCCCTGAGCTCCCTAGAGTCGGCCACCACAGATTCGGACTTGGACTATGACTACCTACAGAACTGGGGACCTCGTTTTAAGAAACTAGCAGACTTGTACGGTTCCAAAGACACTTTTGATGACGACTCTTAACAATAACGATACAAATTTGGCCTTAAGAACTGTGTCTGGCGTTCTGAAGAATCTAGAAGATATGTAAACAGGTATTTTTTTAAATCAAGGAAAGGCTCATTTAAAACAAGCAAAGTTTTACAGAGAGGATACATTTAATAAAACTGCAAGGACATCAAAGTGGTAAATACTGTGAAGTACCTTTTCTCGCAAAAAGGCAAATATTGAAGTTGTTTATCAACTTCCCTAGAGAAAAACCACTTGGCGTACACAATATTTAAGTGAAGGAGAAGTCTAACGGTGAACTTACAATGAAGGGAAATTGTTTGTGTGTTACGAACATCTAAGTCTTTCTTTCTTCTTCTTCTTCTTTTTTTTTTTTTATTTGTCAAAGAAGCTTCCACAAAATTAGAAAGGACAACAGTTCTGAGCTGTAATTTCGCCTTAAACTACGGACACTCTATATGTAGTGCATTTTTAAACTTGAAATATATAATATTCAGCCAGCTTAAACCCATACAATGTATGTACAATACAATGTACAATTATGTCTCTTGAGCATCAATCTTGTTACTGCTGATTCTTGTAAATCTTTTTGCTTCTACTTTCATCTTAAACTAATACGTGCCAGATATAACTGTCTTGTTTCAGTGAGAGGCTCCCTATTTCTATGCCATTTTTAATGTATCTATTTGTACAATTTTAAAGTTCTTATTTTAGTATACATACAAATATCAGTATTCTGACATGTAAGAAATGTTACGGCATCACACTTATATTTTATGAACATTGTACTGTTGCTTTAATATGAGCTTCAATATAAGAAGCAACCTTTGAAATAAAAACAGATTCTTTTTTAATTCTGGGTTTCATTCTTAACATTGAAAAACGTGTTTCTGATGACCCATTTATATGTCTAATTTAAGATCATTGTGATCTTTTCATACCCCTTTTCGTGAGCTGCTGTAGTCTGCTGCTTTTATTGTTTATTTAAAATCAAATCTGTTTTCTCCAGACCCGAGTCTGTAACACCGTGTAAAGCTCTCTCGTACATTCTCAGTGTCAGCTTCCTGGCTTCCCTTTGCATACATCTTTTGAAAACGAAGGATGCTAACGATCTAGGTCAGTCTCCGAGTCTGCAGTGCTTGTTATAGACGGGCATTTATCTTGCATATTAGCAATTCGGTGGCTATGAGGGATGGATCCATGAGGGTCCACAGATGTGGGTTATATGCCCCATGCTGAGCACTGAGGGGGTGAGGGGGCTGAAGAGTCAAAAGTATAAATTTGCCATGTGTCATTATCAAACATCCGGTGTTACTCTATTTTCCGTGACTTTGATTTTGCCAGGATATCGTAACGACTTTGACTCTTGAAATCGCTTATTTGTTCCTCCTGTGAATGTAACTCCTCGTAAAATAATGTGGCATTTCAAATTTTGATGAAAGAGAGAGCAATTCATTTCCAGACCTTTATTTTAAAATACGCTTTGGGCAATAAGCTCAGAATGAGCGCAGGGACCACGGTGGATTCTGAGGGCCGAAGCCTACTGTTCCTGGAAGACCCACCTGGCTGCCTGGGGACTGGGACTTCGGCGAAGGACATCTCACCTGTGCAGTTGGGCCAAACGTCAAAATGTAGCAATACTCGGGGAAAGATCACACGGCACACGGAGTCATGCTACACGTGTTTTCCCTCTTTCCCCCCAGACACAAGGCACAGGCTTTCTCCTGGATTGCAGACAATTTTTAGATTGTCTTTTCTTTTTTTTTTTTTTTTTATACTTTATTGTGAAAGTTTGTTTCGAGCATTTCTTGATATCCTGCTACATTCTATTTTTATGAGTCAGTCCAAATGCATAAGAAGAGAAATGTTTTCATGAAGTGCTCACTTTCATTTTCCTTTGCATTAAAATCAAATTGTCTGAACCCTTCAGTGGAATAAATTCTGTGGACAATGTCACTTTGGAATCTTTCATTGCAATGAAGGATTGCACGTTCTCAATACTTCCATAATTGCAGGTTTTGTTCATTTTTTATATAGTTTTTGTAATCCAAAGAATATTTTGCTAGATTTGCACAGATCTCCAATTGAATTTGAAATAAAGAAATAATTCAAAAGGAAGATGAATAGCACTTAAACAAGAATACAGCTGTAAGTAACCCCGTCACCATGGATGATCCTTTTTGTCTAGGAATGTATTTAGATTAGATTTGACAACTACATTTTTACATTTTTATGTTTAAGTTTTTTTTTTTAAAAAAAAAGCTGTCTAATTTTCAATAGTTAAAATACTTGTTTTTCCTTTTTCTTAATCTTCTCTTTTTTTACTTTAAGCCTCTATTGTTTGTAGAACCCTCTTAGAAGCTTGGAAATAAAATGTCTTTCCCGACTAGTGGAGTCCTCTTTCATTTGGAACATATTGCCTTAAAAGCAATCTTCATTTAAATGGTTCTCCCTTATTTCGATATGGAGTAATTACTGCTTTATGACACCGATTCAGTGAAAGAAGGAACACTGCTGTGTTCTTCTTGCCCTTGAGTAGTGGCTTTTGTCTGCATTCATCATTCATTCATTCATTCATTCATTCGACCATTCATTCATTCATCAAAATCTTATTTGGTAGACCCTGCCAGTGACTTCAGGATGTACGATGAATCTTGCTACCTTCCTTGACATCTTCTGGTCTTCTCAATCCTGTTCCAAAATGTCTTTCCTGTTGCCTTATAATTTTAAAACAACAATCTCTGTGCCCACTCACCTTCCCAGACAGTGAATCAGGACGCTTTCTCTCCCTCAAGATTGAGAGAACAAAATATATAAGAGAGACAACAGGAGATGGTGAGATGTTGACCATGAATGGAGGAGGGTAGGTCAGGTGCAGCCACTCTGGACAGATCTTGTGTTCAGCTAAATTATATCTCAAAGGCCAGTGTTCCTGGGGATGGTGGGGAGGAGAAGAGAGCAGATGATCTACATCACTGGGAGAAACCACCTACAAATGCAGATTCATGGTGCCCAGAGTAAGACTGGGCACCTGCATGGCAGGTGGGACCTGGTCACAAGTATCTTTGGTTGTCCCTAGCTAATTGTGAGTCTCCTTCACCTCCTTTTGAGAACCTCTGTAGGACTCTCCTGGTGCAGTTGGTGGTGAGTGGAAGGTAGGAAGTGGTGGTGGTGAGTGGAAGGTAGGAAGTGAATTAGGATCTCTGAGCCCAAGAGTGGCTAAATCTACGAGGTAGGCAGTGTGGAGGACAGATTAGGAACATCTCCACCTACAGGCATTCTAAGAATGTTTTTGTGGAAGTTAAGATATAATGAGGGCCTCAAACAATTCAGTACATGGGAGATGGGAAGGAGGAGAGGCTGCCATCAGCCATCCTCACCTCTGATCCAGGACTGAGACAAACCCTTAGCCATTCTCTCTGTCTTCCAACTTCTTCACAAAGCAGCCAGAAGGATATTAACACACAACTCAGATCACAAGACTCCATAACCAAACCCCTTCACTGGTTTCCCAAAGTCTTTAAACAAATTCCAATTCCCTTACTCTGTTGCTTTCCATGATGAGGACCCTGCAAACTATCTTATCCCATTCTCTTTTCAATGCACTGTTCTCCAGCCACACTAGCCACCCATCAGTTCCTCCTACAGACTAAATGGGCTCCCTTTCCACCCAAAGTCAGCCGTGCTTTGTTGGCTTCCTTTGTATCCGCTGCAACTCTTTGAACTTACTTTACTTCTGGCTTTTCCTGTGGGGGTGAGTCTGGCTGCCACAGCAGGGTGCAAGCTTCAGGATGGCAGGGATCGTGTTTACTATATGTCTAGGTCCTTGCATGGTGCCTAAAACACGAGTATGTTGCATGGTATGTGAGGATTATTTCTTGAGTGGATGATGGCACATCAATAAGGTAGATTATCCAGATGTGATGGCTGATTGGAGAATGCCAGTATGATTTTCAGCTTCTTTATCTGAAAAATGGAATGACTTGTGATCTCAGTGTCTGTGGTTATGAATCCCAAGGGAGAAGTGGGGGGAAAAGTTGAATTAAGTTTCTGTTAGACTTGTAAATTGGAGGTGCTCGTGTGACAGATGGAGCTACTGTCAGGTAGGTTATCAGAGACAGGGATCTGCTGCTAGCTCCCTACAGAGGTGGGGTGGGCACATAGAGTGGAGGTCATCCAACGATACTTAGTCTCCAGAGTGACCATGTTTCTAATTGGGGTTCACTCTTCTCTGTCAACTGAGGGGAGTGTTTCTATCGTGAAGTAAGTCAGTCCCTCTGGTGCTGACAAGTAATGCTGACTTTAGTTTTATTAATAAGGATAATCAGTAAGCATAAACCTTATCCGTGTATGTCAAATACTTTGAAAAATAAGAAGGGACTATTAGTTAATTCGCTAATTCTCTTCATCAATTAGTGAGGCTTTTTTTGAGCTCCTGCTGTGTGGGAGAGCACAGATGGGATGTGGAAAGCTGATCTCAGCCCTGTTAGAAGGCAAAGGATGTGCCATGCTGGCGGAGATGGTGAAGAGGAGGCTGAGCGTCTCTCCCAAGCATCAGCGGGAAGCGGTCGTCAAAGCTGGATGGGATCGGTCCCATTTCTTCCATCTGGGTCCAGGGGCTTATCCTTTAAACAGGTTCAAGAGCCAACAATGACGTTATTCTTCATCATCAGTGACTAGGCCGAAACCGGGTAATTAAGATGGGGGGCAAAGTCCCTCCATCCCTCCCCCATGGCTTTGGCCGTTCACTGCAGAGCTGGACCTCGGGGCCTACTCAGGCCTCCATTGCCTCAGCCCCCCTTCCACATCCAGACTGACAGATGAGACAGGTCTGGGCCTCGTTGCTGTGGGGGTCCACATGCTTCTACAATGTGAGTGTTGAAAGTTGAATATTAAAAAAAAAAAAAAAACCCGAGTAGCCATTTTATAGCTGCTTGTATTATGCTTCATGCAGAAATTTGATATTTTATTCTGTGGGATCAAAATTGTATTTTTAAAAAAGTCCATGTCAGGCATGTCTCTCAGGTCCCAAAGGCCTTGGGGTGAGCCCGGAATTTTCATCTCGCAGACTAACTCAACTATTCATTTGTTTTTAATGACAGAGGCTGCCATCTTGTCCAAAGGGCCTTCTTCCTTCCAAGTGTCTCCTCATTTTGAACATGACTCTATAGTTCTTTGTCAATTTAACCAACTAACTGCCACTACTTGGTTCTCTCTCATGGTCTCGCAGAGGCAGTGCACCCCGTACTGCTCAGAGCCTGACTCTTCAGCTCAAGGGTGAAAGCAACATACCTCTTGTTGGGTGTGGCATTCAATACACACCTGTGTGCAAAACGTGGCTCCAGCACTCACCAGCTGTGGGACTTCAGACAGGCATCCTGACCTCTCTGAACTTCGTCTTCTGCAAACACACGATGCAAATAACAATCTCCACACTGCCAAGGGGTGGCAAAGGCTCAATAAGCTCCTGTTTCTAGAGCCACTACCAGCTCCTAGAACAGGGTAAACACTTCATAGAAGGAGGTGATTTTACAGTTAGTGTCCACAGTCTTTTCCCTGTTCCAGATTTCAGGACAAGGTAAAGGAATAGACCACCTCATGCTTCTCGTTTCCTCTTCAAAATCAATTTACTCTTGTCTCTCTCCGGAGCCAACAATAAAATGTAGAAAATTGTAGTTTAGTTGAGGCAGAGAATGAGCAAGTTTCCTACCGCCAAAAATAATCTTTTTTTTAAATAAGACGAATTTTCTGACAAATGAGTTCACTTCTGTTTGCAATATGTAGTATAAAACTGGCAAAGCAACATGCAAAATAGCTTTTAAATATTTTATTAGAAGACAATAAGTAAATTCACATGATTATGAATTGTATTGAATTGGATAGAAACTATATATCATATGGTATTTGAAATTTGGACGAGCTTGTCAAGAACTGCAAAAACTGACATTTCTAATATAAGGAATTTCATATTTGATATATTTTTGCTCATTTGTTGAAACAACGGTGCTCCTTCTTTGTAGACACAATTCTCTGAAAATATTTAGATTCGAAGACGTATAATTTCATTGGAATACTTTTCTTTCATAACAACTCCAACGAGTTTAATTTAACCACAATTTTTACTTCATTTAGCACTTAGAAAATTGGAAATTATTTGATACTATAGTAAATTTCTCCTTTTAAATTTTTTTCCGACACTAACTGGCATGTGGAAGAAATAATAGTGTGCTTGCAAGTACAATTTTCCAATAACTTTCTGTTATGAATTAGTAATGAGGTGATCAGTTTGATGATGCTGACCTAGCAAATTAAATTAGCCTTCCTATGGGGCATCTGCCTTTTCTCTCCTACATTTTGGATGTTCAGCACAGAAAAGGCATGAAGCAGATATTCGGGGCAGGATTACAGTGATGGATGGATAAAGTGAAATAAATCCTTCATTTCGTGTTCTAGGTTTTACAGAATTCTAAACTCCTAGAAATGGAGAAGAGAATTCATCTGGGTATCCTTTCTTGCTCCCCACCTTATGTCTTACTAGAATCATTATAATAATTTGGATTTAGATTTTGTGTGACTTGATATTCCTCCCTGGACAGTCACCCAAAAAACACTCAGATCAAATTGGGTCCAAAGCAACCTGAACAGACGGAAGTGCTGTCAGATGATGTGTCTGACCTGTTAGCCTTGAAAAAATTTGCTTAATTTCTGTGGGTCTTGTTTACCTTATATGATAGGGATGTGTAATCTCTGTCTGGCATAGCTCCAAGAATTCCAGAAAGTATGACCTACAATAGGAAATTAGCTAAATGTATAAATTGCTGCACAGACGAATGATTCTATTGTTGCTGTGTTTGCTGTGATTTGGGCTTCTTCCTACTGTAAACTGGATCTTTCCAGCATCTGTAATTGCTTCCAGAATTAACCTCAGATCCAGAAGCAAATTTAAGGGACTCTTTGG
This sequence comes from Canis lupus baileyi, assembly GCF_048164855.1. Classification (NCBI taxonomy): domain Eukaryota; kingdom Metazoa; phylum Chordata; class Mammalia; order Carnivora; family Canidae; genus Canis; species Canis lupus. The sequence continues at coordinate 4,831,679 of NC_132840.1, read as the reverse complement.
ATTCTCTTTGGAAGACTTGATCCAGTGGCCCCAGGGTAGGCTTCAAAATGGGGACTGGATCTTGTTGTGCAGAGATTAACGGCCCCAGAGATGCTCCCAGCCCAGTAACTTCCGCGCCAGCAGGGAAATAGTGATGCCTAGGCCCAGGCTATAAGGACTCTTGATCTCAGTGGTCCACTGTTTTCCAAGTGTGGAATGTGCATTTCTGCATCTCTGATGGTTGGAAGAAATGGTTTAAAAGTGACGCTGAGGGATCCCTGGGTGGCACAGCAGTTTGGCGCCTGCCTTTGGCCCAGGGCGCGATCCTGGAGACCCGGGATCGAATCCCACGTCGGGCTCCTGGTGCATGGAGCCTGCTCCTCCCTCTGCCTGTGTCTCTGCCTCTCTCTCTCTCTCTCTCTTTTTCTGTGTGACTATCATAAATAAATAAAAATTTAAAAAAAAAGAACTCATATAAAAGTGACGCTGAATTAACAACACGTTTTAAAGGGAGAAAGGTATTCTCTTTCAAGTTACTAAACAGATAATGTGCACACAATTCTGCTGGGAATTCTGTTGGGAATCCACTTCCCTCCAAGTTGGCTCATTGCATGACCACACACCCAGTCTAAAGCAGCCTCCTATTCCCTGACCACCGTATTTCCCATCTGCACTTCTCTGCAGAGTGTCAAAGACCGTCTACTTTGACCAAACTGTAATCAGGCTCCTCTGAGTCCTCTGTTCCAAGAGGCCTAAATTTGGCCATTCTTTTGTTTTTGTAGAATCTGTTTTGAGCAAGAATCCTGTAAAGTCAATGTAGTGAAAATTCCCTACCCTTAGTATCTGACTACTCTCAGTTTAATCACCCTTGCCTCACTTCAGCAAGAATCCTGTTGTGTAGGTCTAGAAAGAATTAATTAGTAATTTTCTATCCACTGATCCCTGTCTGCTTCTGGGACATAAATCCTCACTTGTTCAAGTTGGAATTGAGTCTCTGCTCTTTTCCCTACTAGAAAGTCCCACTGTAGTAGCCCTACTTGAATAAAGTGTGCCTCACTGGGACATGGCAAGTGTCATGAATCATTTTTTCTTTAACAAGAGCACATATTACTTTCTGATATTTTTATATTTTTTTAAAGACTTTATTTATTCATAAGAGACTTAGAGAGAGAGGCAGAGACACAGGCAGAGGGAGAAGCAGGCTCCATGCAGGGAGCCCCATGTGGGACTAGATCCCAGGACCCCGGGATCATATCCTGGGCAAAAGGCAGATGCTCAACCGCTGAGCCACCCAGGCATCCCTATTTTTATCTTTTCAATGCAGTTTCCTTTCAGTAAATGTATTTACTTTCTATAATGTAAGCTTCAGGGGGAGCAAAGATTTAATCTTTTTTACTGTGTGACCTGGAGCCTAGAACAGAGCCTGCTATGTTGTAGATATTCAATAAATAATTGTTGGCCTCCTAGGGGTGTTGGTTAAATTTTTATTGCCTGTTCTAATGGAGTAAGGGCTAGTTTGAGGTTGTGTGTCTAGCTATTGTAGATTCTCTTTTAGGAATGGGAAATAAAGCCTCAAGATTAAAGTCTTCAGCAGCAAATCTGTAGCTAGAATTTAATAAAAATGGTTTTCTTTCCATGTATTTATTGTGCAGTTACCCTCTGTACTATGGAGAGTTTTCCACTCATAGCAATAATATAATGTTTCCTTTTAAAATTGTGATATTGCAATTTATAATGAGAAATATTATGTTTAATCTTCTTCCCCTTTCTGGCAGCACTCCTAAAACCCTTTGGATTTCTTAAGTGATGAAAACAACCAAGGTGCCTTGTTCAGTTAATGAGATGACTTTTGGACCCCACTTAAGGATAAAGGATAGTTGCCAGGAGGACCAACCATTTGATTAGATGGTTGGGATTTGAAAGCCCTCCACCTAGACCTGCAGGGAGGGGAAAAGAGCTGGAAATTGAATTAACCACCAATAGCCAATGACTTAATCAATCATGCCGATACTGAAGTCTCCATAAAAACCAAAAGGACAGGATTCAGAGAACTTCCAGGCTGGTGAACACTTGAGGTTTGGGCAGAATGGCCACTCACTCAGAGAAAGCATGGAATTCTGAGCCTTTCCCCAGACCTTGCCTTGCGCTCCGCTTCCATCTGGCTGTTCCTGATTTACATCTTTTTATAATAAACCGGTACTCTAGTAGGTAAAACATTTTTCTGAGTTCTGTGAACTGCTCTAGCATATTAATTAAATCGGGGAGGGGGGTTGCTGTAACCTCTGATCTATAGCCGGTCAATCAGAAGCACAGGAGACCACCTGCATTTGGAGCTGACATCTGAAGTTGGCAAGATGGGGTGGGGACAGTCTCACTGGACTGAGCCCTTCATCTGTAGAATCTGACACTATCTCCAAGTCAGAATAGTGTCAGAGTTGAGTAGGACACCCAGCTGTGTGTTCATAGTTTGCTTGATAATGGGGTAATCTCCCTGTCTTCCACATTGGAATTGGCTGCAAAAACATTTAAAAGTATATCTGTTCAGCTAAAAAAAATAAAAATAATAATTTAAAAAACAATAAAAAATCCAAGCTACTTAAGATAAATATATATAACATGAATAGTACATCTGTTACACAGGTATGATGTTTGGACAGAAGTGGGTGGTGAAGGGCAAGACTGAATTCACTGGTACGCTGGGAGTCTTGACGACAAAGACGATATCCAAACAGCCCATTTTATGAATGAGAGAACTGAAGTTGTAGAAGGTAAGTTAATTTGCTTCAAGAATCAAAAGACAGAAATCTCACAGAGGAAGACATAGAGATGACCAATAAGCACATGAGAAAATGCTCTGCATCACTGGCCATCAGGGAAATAGAAATCAAAACCATAATGAGATACCAGCTCATACCAGTGAGAATGGGGAACACTAACAGGACAGGAAACAGCAAATGTTGGAGAGGGGGTGGAGCAAGGGGAACCCGCTTGCAATGTTGGTGGGAATGTGACCTGGTGCAACCGCTCTGGAAAACTGTGTGGAGGTTCCTCAAAGATTGAAAAATAGACCTGCCTATGACCCAGCAATTGCACTGCTGGGGATTTACCCCAAAGATACAGATGCAGTGAAACGCCGGGACACCTGCACCCCGATGTTTCTAGCAGCAACGTCCACAATAGCCAAACTGTGGAAGGAGCCTTGGTGTCCATCGACAGATGATGGATAAAGAAGATGTGGTTTATGTATACAATGGAATATTCCTCAGCCATTAGAAACGACAAATACCCACCATTTGCTTCGACGTGGATGGAACTGGAGGGGATTATGCTGAGTGAAGTAAGTCAATCGGAGAAGGACAAACATTATATGGTCTCATTCATTTGGGGAATATAAAAAGTAGTGAAAGGGAATAAAGGGAAAGAAGAGAAAATGAGTGGGAAATATCAGTGAGGGAGACGGAACATGAGAGACTCCTAACTCTGGGAAACGAACTAGGGGTAGTGGAAAGGGAAGTGGGCAGGGGGTGGGGGTGACTGGGTGACAGGCACTGAGGGGGGCACTGGATGGGATGAGCACTGGGTGATATGCCATATATTGGCAAATTGAACTTCAATAAAAAATATACAAAAAGAAGAAAAGAAAAGAAGAAAGAAAAAGAAAGAAAGAAAGAAAAGAAAGAAAGAAAGAAAGAAGAAGAAGAAAGAAAGAAAGAAAAGAAAGAAAGAAAGAAAGAAAGAAAGAAAGAAAGAAAGAAAGAAAGAAAGAAAGAAAGAAAGAAAGAAAGAAAGAGAAAGAATCAAAAGACTGAGAAGAGGATCTGGAAAGAAAATGCACTTCTCCTACTTGTGCATTAGCTATCTAGTAGCAGAATTACTAGCTGTCAAATCACTTCTTCCTAAAGATTTTTCTTTTTTCATGCCTGGATACAAGAATGGCCTTCCCAGCCTACCCACCATTGCTCTACCTAAATGTCACCTCTTCAGCCTTTCATTGATCGTCTTAGATAAAATGACACTGAGTTCTTGTTACTGCGTCCTTTTCTAGCTACTTATCATTTTTTTCTTTCTCTGCACTTACCCCCACCCAACTCCATAATGAATGCCTATGTGTGTGTGTGTACTGTTCACGTCCCCTGCTTCACTGTAGTGACAGTCCCATGAAGACAGTTGATTTGTGCTGTTCACCACTGTACACTCAGAGTCCAGAGCAGTGCCTGGCATACACTGGGGCTCAATAAATAATTATTGGCTGAACCAAATAACAATAATAATCATTATCAACACTAGGCTTTTAATTTGTAGTTTTGAGTGGGACTTCTCATTCAGCTTCTTCTTTCGGCACCATTTATTAGTAGCAATGATATCAATCAAATGAGGATCAGAAAGCATATGACTACATCATTCCTTTAATACAGGGATTTCAGATACTGTGGGGGAGTAGGTGATCGGCAATTGTTAACCCCGTATGAGGGTTTCCCTCTAGCTTTTTCAACATCTGAAAAGCTACAGCACCAAAAGCTAGGCATCTCTGCTGCCGAAGAAGAGACTCTAAATGAAGGGGCATAGCCCTATGTGAGCTGCACACAGGGATCTTCTGGTTGTTTTTGCTCAGGGCGCCAATGTTTAAATGAAGGAAAGTGTCAAAATCCCATTGTAATGACCCACAAAGATGTAGTGAGCTTTGTCATGAAGTGAGTTTCAAGTCAATAAGATAGGTTTTTGTTTTAGCTATGACGGATTATTAAACCCAGACTAGTTGGCAGAAAGGGAGCTAAAATAGTTAGTAGTCATTCTGCTAAATATTTGACGTCTGCTCTTACCTGTAATGGGGTGCAACACGCACATGATTCTCACACTCAGAGATCAAACGGACAATTTATTGGCAGCCTACTCTGTTCTAGAAATTGAATCCGTTTAATAATCATAGTGATTCCCTTTTAATTGTTCAACATTACTGATAAACTCTACATAAAGAATATATTTTAGATACCACTGATTATGTGAGATTTTTTTTTTTTTTTAATTTCCAGCAAGATGGACTGAAGTCCTGAAGATCCTCCTAGCCATTCTTTTGTTTCTTTGCTTATTTGAAACCAGTAGAAGCAGGGCTTTCTTGTGGGGTATTACTAATAACCACAGTGACCACATGTCCTGGTTCTTCCCAAGACAGTCCTCATGTTTGCAGCCATAGGATAATTTTGAATAGTGCCCCCTTTTCATTCTCCAACCTTACCCATTATGGGTAATAACTTTTATGGTCATCTTACCAATAATTTTGTTCCAGTGTGTTGACAGTGTGATAGGTTTCCGATGGCCGGGGCGACTTTTCCCACGAATGCAGAAGGGTGATTAGCCTATTCTAGGAAGGAAAGAAAAGAAAAGGTACATAAACCTTGATCTTACTCATCTTAGAGAAATATTGCAGCATATCAACATCTCTTTGTAGGTGTAAATTTTAAGGCTAGTTTTTAAAAAGATAACTCTCTTCCCCAGGATATAGAGATACTGGGAGGAAAAAAAATATTGGGTTCATATTGTTTATACAGTTTTATGCTTCCTATATTTAAAATATAAGGAGTATTCAATATCAACTAAAAGATTCTCTAGAAAACACTTAAATTGCTACACAATATTACATTGTACGGATGAATCACCGCTTATTTGTTCACTAAATTAGTAATATTTATTAAGCACCTGATTACAACCTGGGAACTCATCAGGGCCCAGGGAAAATAACAACAGCAAAATACACCAAGTCCTGGCCTTCGCATGGATTAGGTTCTGGGGATGATCAGGCAATAATTAAGTCCTGACCCAGGCACATAACTTGATAGGAAACTTAATAGGACAGATGACTTGCTTTCTCCAACTAATAAATGCTCATCTGGCTTGACGGTTGTTGCTATTTTTGGTACTACCTTGCCCTTATCCAAGACCAATTGATTCAGAGTAGAATGGTATTTACACATCTGTGTTTTTTAAGCATTGCCTTATCTAGCAGTATTGGAACCAGAAGTAAAAGGAAACATTAGTAATAGTAACTGTCTTTATTTTAAAAGCTGATATTTTCTTCATCATGAATGTTTTGCATTAATTTTTATTTTCTTAACAAATTTGGATGACGTTTTATTTATCTTGATAACTGAGTTTTTAACACTCCCTTAAATTTCGCACCCAAGGCCAGTATCTAGGGGGCGATTCCTGACCACTGAAATTCCAACGCACCCACGGTAAAGGCTGAGCCACCTGCTCAGCGACCGATCTAGGCCAGCACATCTCAAATGTTAATGTTCGTGTGAATCAATGGGAGATTTTGTTGTAAACTGCCTCAGTAGGGCTGGAGTGAACCCTAGATTATACGTGTGTAACAAGCTCCTGGGTGATGCTGTTGCTTCTGGTGTACAGACCACATCTGAGGAAAGGTTCTGAGCTATTCTGGAAGGTGTGAGATAAAGCATACGTCATATGCACACAGAACCGAAGTCAATGCCATCCCACCGAAGGCAATCCCCTGCCACATGGAGTAAAGGTAAAGTGGACAAGGGAGCCACCTGAGGGGAGTCCTTTAGTAAGCCAGGGGGCTCCGTGTTACGTAAACGGAGATGTGAAAAGCCAGCAGCTATATGACCAACACTCCTCCGCCCATACTATTGGTCAGGGTACGATGGCGTTGCTGCCAGAAGGTGACCCAAATGCAGTTGCTTGGAGATACCACTGGCTGCCTGCCTTACTTTATATCCCATTAACATCATTCCTTCAGGTCCGCAGTCACAGCCTGCCACTTGGGATGATAAGGTCTCTCCCAGGTAGCTATCAGCGGGCAAAACATCCTACTGGATTAAGTACCAACCCAACTCTGTTGCTTTGGTGTCATTGGGTTCGAGCTGCAACCACCAACTCTCCCAGGGGAAGTGTGTATGTCTGCATCTCAGACCACAGTCCTGAAGGAGGATTACCTTCCTTTTTTCTTTTAGGTCAATTTAATCTCCGTGCGGTAGGCCCATTCTGCCAAACTGGGGGAACTGAACCCCACCTGTGGTTTTCCCTGAATGTCCTACTCAGGGTCGCACTGGAATCCAGAAGCCTTCTGGGAAATGGGGAAACGAACTTCAATCTCCATCTCTATGTAGTTTCAACAAACATCTTGCTTGTGCAAGACACACTGGCCGAATTAGAGTCCTGACTCTCTAGAATAAAAAAAAAAAAAAAAAATCTAATATCCGGAGGTTCACTTCTTTATTCACCCTGCACCCCATCTCCTCTGACATACGCCGAGGTCCTTGGGGTCATGCCGAAGGGTAGCCTGTGGGTCAGCTCAGTCAGAGGGACATCAGGCCTCTTTGTCTTAGTTGAGAGTGGAGGTGAAGTACTGGATGTCTCCCTGCTTGCTGTTACTATTTCTTCATTGAGTTTAAACTTTTATAAACAATCTGAAACAATATTTTGCTTTAGGCTATGTCTGCTTTCTGCAGGGCAAATATCCTTGAGGCCAGAAGGACAAAACATTTTGGCAGCCTCCTTAAAACAGGATAGAGTGGGGCAGAACATATAAGGAGAATGAAGTCTCATCAATATTTAGCAAAAGAAGTCTGCTGTATCCTTCTGGTGGTGGAGGGGGGCAGAAAATCAGTACGATAAATCAGTAAATGCATCTATATAGAGAGCTATAGCTAGAGTTATATAGTGACAAGTGGTAAAGAGAAAAAAATAAATAAATGAACTAGGGAAAGTGCAAAGTAACTTTCAGGCGGAGGAGAGAAAATCCTCAAACTTTATAAAGGCGAGGGAAGGCCTCACTGAGAAGGTGATGTCCTGGTGAAACCCTGAAGGGCTGAGCTGCTAATCACAGAGACGCCCAGTGAAAGAGCATTTCAAGCAGTGGGAACAAGCAAGAGCAAAGGCAACTGAACCAGGAAGGCAAAAGATAGAAAAGGGAGCATATTTATGTGAACTAGAGCAAGTAAAGGGATCATATAATTAACATCCAAACAGCTCCCATAAATCAATAAGGTACTAAGAGATACATGAGTAAAGTTCATGCACAAACCACAAAAGAGGAAATTTAACCAACAAAACATGGAACAAATCACATATATATAGATATACATATATATATTCCTACCAATTAGTAATCAAATAAATATATACTAAACTACCATAGCATTTAAACTGCTCTATTTCAGTGAAAACAAGATAGAACCAAAAAATGTTAAAATTATAATAGTAATATTGGCAAGAATTCACAGAACTAAATGCCTTAATGTTTTGACAATGGAAGTGTAAATTGGTTTACTTCTTTGGAGAATTAATTTGTCAGATGTCTCCATGAGCCAGGTTGTCATGGGCTGGCATTCTGCTTCTGAAAATCTACCCAGGAGTGTCACTCAAACATGGAGAACCAGGTACATGCATATGTTCACAAGCGTGGACAGCGGTATCACTCTGTGTGCTGATGCACACACACACACACACGCACACACACGCACACAGAGCGAAGAGAGATCTATTGGCTTGTATGACTGTGCGGGCTTGGGAAGCCTGGAACCGGCAGGGAGACTGGCAGGCTGGACACCTGGGGAAGAGTTTCAGTTTGAATCAAAGATACTCAGCTTGCAGGATTTCCTCTTCTTCCAGAAACAGCAGTCTTTACTCTATTAAGTTCCTCAACTGATTGGACATGGAGGGCAATGTGCCTTGCTCGAAGTCTACTGATTTAAATGTCAATCTCAGGGCCCCTGGGTGGCTCAGTCAGTTAAGTGGCCAACTCTTGACTTCAGCTCAGGTCATGATCTCAGGGTCGACCTGTGTCAGGCTCCCTGCTTGGTAGGGAGTCTGCTTGAGGATTCTCTCTCCCTCTCCCTCTGTCCCTCCCCCTGCTCTCTCTCTCTCTCTCTCTCTCTCTCTCTCTCTCAAATAAATAAATCTAAAAAATACCTTCCCAGACGTGACTAAAATAACATTTGATTAAATACTGGGCATGGTGGGTAACCTAGCCTAGTTGACATGTAAAATTAACCACCCTAGCCTGCAATAGTCCCAGGTGTACATATTGTTTAGGTCCATAATGCTAGAAAACAAAATGATGGTTCTAGCACAATTCAAGAAAAAGCTAGGCTGGTTTGGAGAAGATGGCAGTCCCTGAACCAATCCCACTGAGCAGGGGTCAGGGTACCATGGCTGGGGAAGCCCACACCACACAGTGGGGAGGAGAAGAGCAAGCCCAGTTACACTATATGAAATGGATCTCTTGGAGAAAAATAATACAAGAATAAGAAGGACAAGATAGTCATGTTGAGGAGCTCTGACCGGAGTTTAGCGCAGGCATCCAAGCCAACCCACACAGAGCTTTCATTATGGCATTAATGTCTTGTCTTTGTAATCATTTTATTTCCCAAATACAGACCTTTATTTGTTCAAAAGAATAAGGGGGAAGATGATAGATTTCTGGCTTCCTTGGTCATACCACAACTGCACAATTGTTTCTAGACGTGAAAACTCCAGTTATCAAAAAACACTAACAAATTGACATCTGTCTAAGTGGTAAAAGACTTTAGAACATTTCAAAAAGATAAGGAGGAAAGGTCAGAGTGTTATTAGATTAGAAAACAGACCTGTCTGGAGGTGTTTAGGACTGATAATAACCCTAAAGATTATCCTATGGGGTGGGGTTGGGCTTCCTCTAGGTGGTTTGATGGGTGGGAATAATAACAAATACATATTCTCAGTGTAAGGAAGAACTGAGGACTATGCTGTTTACATCTTTGGAAGACACTAAGCTCCCTATTACCGGCAGTATTTGAAGAGATGCTACAGGATCACTGGTGAGGAGTATTGCTTATCTATACTGTCAGAGATTAGGATAGAATCTAAGGGTCCTATTTTTTTTCCAGTTCTACATACACTTATCAAGCCCAGGAATGTTAGGGTTGGATGGAGCTGTTACAGGAGTAATATAGGAGGTAATATAGGGCCTAAACACCTGTATTTCTCATTATTACTATGAGAAATATTACAAGTTTTATATAGCCTTCTTTAAGAAAATCCAGCTTTTTTCCTCTGGGGGAAAAAAAAAGAACCCTATGAACTCTAATATCAAAATATTTAATGCTTTGCCTTTTTGTTTTTCTTGCAGGATATATTTGAGTATCCAACCTTGCATTTTCAGAAGGTATTGCTCATTTTGACAAATTGCCAAAAAAGGGGGACATCTGAAAGCGAATTTCAAATTGTTTTTCCATAAGGCCTGGACCCATAACTATTCAATGACTTCATCTCCCCATGATTTATGGGCAGGAATGAGTCAGTGGTGTTGTCCAACTAAATGATGGTCGCTCATGGATTTAATTCTCACATATTCTTTCAAAATGTGTACCTTTCAGTCTTGACATTTGTTAAATGCTAAAATCATATTATTGGTTTACAATGAGAACTTTCTGAGAAAAATAAGAAGTTGAAGGCAACAGACACAAAAATCTATTCATAACACATATGGAGAAATGTTAAAAACCAATTTAGTAAGAAGAGACCTACCAGCTTATATTTCTGCTTTTATAGGTCAAAATAGTCAATTGTTGGCAATTTCAATATCAAAATAATTAGGAGGAGGAAGAGGGGGAGAGACAAGGATGAAGAAGAAAAAGATGAAAAGAGAAACAGTAAAATTAAATGTTAATTAAATAACAAATTAAGTGGTACATATTTTCAGATATATAAATTGAAACTATGAGCAACAATAATGATTAAGATCGGAATGAAAATGTAATTGTAATGAAAATATCCATGTGTAAAAAAAAGAACCTCAACCTGTCCACACCTTATACAAAAATTAACTCAAAATGGTTAATACATCTCAATGTTAAGGCCTGAAAGTATGAAATGTCAAGAAGAAAATATAGGAGAAAATCCTTGTGACCTTGCCTTGGACAAAGTTTTTTTTAGCCTGATCCATAATGGAAAAATCTGGACAAATTTTACTCCATCAAAATTATGAACCCTCTGCTCTTAATGAAAGAACAAGTCGCAGACTCGTTAAAAAATAACACCCGCACTCACACATTCTGTTAAAGGACTTGTATCCGGAAAACCTAAACACCTCTTAAAGTTCAATGATTATAAAACAGATTTTTTAAAAGTGAATAAAAGATCTGAATAGATACTTCACTAAAGAAGGTGTAGAGATGAAAAATAAACACATGCAACGATGCTGAACAGAATTCGTCGTGAGAGAAACACATATTGAAGCCACAATGAGAACCAAAATAAAACTTATGTCCACACGAAACCCTGTATGCAAATGTTTACAGTGGCTTTATTCATCGTCACTAAAAACTGGACAGAGCTTAAAATGTTCATAAACTGGGGGATTAGTGAATAAACTGTGGTACATCCAATAAAAAGAACGAGCTAGTGATACACTTAGCAACATATATGAACGTTGGAAGCATTTATGCTCAGTGAAAGAAGCTCACAAGGTTCCATTCTTCATGTTCCCATTTTTATAATGTTCTTGCTAAGGCAGGACTGTAGGGACGCAAGCAGACCAGCGTCTGCCAAGGGTTGGAGGCTGGGGGAGAACGTGACTACAGAGGGGGATGGGGAGCCTGCTTCCATGTCTCTATTACCGTGGTGGTCACAGGACTGTGTGTGTCTAGACGAGCAGAACCATGTGCTTACCAGTGTGAATTTTACTGCATATAACTTACACCTCAATACAATAAATGGGCAAGGGCATTAGGCTCCGACACTTGTTGGCCTTAGTAACAATGAGATGCTTAGAGCATCTCTACCCTGTGCCACCGTCCTAGCAGGCTTTCTGGTCCAGATCTGAAACCCCAGGCGGTGGAGACCCAGCCCCTCGGCACACCTTTGTGTACTTAACATGGGGCGGGCCTCCTGTCAACGCCAGATAGCTTCTCAGGCTGCCAGCATGGATTCCTCAACTCCCATTAATCCCATTAAGAACAAGCCGATGACTTTAATTTGGATTCCTGATTGAACTATAAAGTGCACTCCATCTGCTTCGTAGACTAAGCAACAGACAGGCCAATACTTTCTAGAGAGGAATTCGCTTAAATGAGCACATTGGGAAAATGGGCAACAGAAGATGCTGGTGCCAAAGCTCCGGGTCAAAGGGAGGTCGCCTTTGGGCCAAGCATGGGACGGAACATCGTCTTCACATATTCATTCGTCCCTCTTAGGCCCATCTGGCATGCGTGGGGGTGCAGGAAGGTGACTGCATCTGTTAATATGATCGATAAACATCATCTCCATCATCCCTTTGTGCAGCAACTGTCCCGGCCTACAGTTGTCCCGGCCCACAGGCTTGCCCCAAGCATTATGGGCAGAAAGGGGTGTTTTCCAACAGGTGGCTGTGCTCTGACATCTTAGTTGCTACTTTTTTTTTTTTTAATTAAAAAAAAATGATAAAATGTTTTGGTAGAGCTGGGGACTTCACTTTGTGACCGAAGCAGAACCTGTAGAGCCTGACAAATACTAAGGAATTCCAGGGGAAAGGATTTGGTGACTCTCAAGTCCAGAATGTGTGATGGAACGAACCATCAAGCTGGCGATCCCGGCTACATGGATTCTGTGCTCACTTGCTGGGTTTCTTGACCTCGCCTGTCCCCAGAGGCAGAGCCTGCAGGGCCAGGCTGGTTGTTCGTGGCTTTGGAGGTCCAAAGTGAGGAGGAGAGGGGGAGAAAGAACACAGATGAGGCCCTTCGGATGGGACCCGGGGAAACGGTGTTTAGGGGGAGGAGGAGGAGAGAGGTTGGGGAGAAGTTACACCGGGTAAAGAAAACGAACGGAAGAGAAAGTCATCCTTCCAGCTTCATTGCCCTGATCGACATTCAGGATCGGTCATTAAAAAAAAACAAACCCGAGTTGGCTTTCAATTAATCTGGGTTACTCAACTTGTGTTGTTTTCAATTCTTTTTCCTGTTCGGCTCTAAACGTTACCAGATCGCCGAGCTCAGATCACAACTGTAATGGACTTTCCGCTTGAGGCCTGGCCTGTACCTTTCCTTTCTCCAATTTCTCACTCTTACAAATAATTGGTCATTGGAATGTTGGTTTTAGCTTCGAAATGTTTCTTGCTTCTTCCCCCTACGACTGCCATCATTGGCTTCTATGAAGACACTTTTGAAACAGCCTCAGCCATCTCTCACCCTACCTCATCTAGTCTCATGAATCCCTTCCCCAAGAGAGTGCTCAAAAACATTGCTCTAGACTGCGAATCGGATTGAGACTGCCAGCTGCTTCAAAGTCAACACGGCTTACAGAACGAGATAGAAGCCAACCTCTGGCAAGGTATTTGAGACCTTCCGTGATTTCAGTCTAACCTCTTCCATCCTCATCTCCCATCAGGCACCAAGAAACACTGAAAGCCTAGCCACCAAGCGAGCAGGACAGCTACCAACTATGGGCATGCAGGCAGGAATCAAGGCAGCAGTGCCATTCAGCAGACGCCCGGAGAGATCCCAGCTGAAGACCACCTGGAAGATCTAGGTCCGCTCACGTGAGGGGTCTGCAAGACCTGCGGGTTCCAGAAGTCCTCAAACCAGATCTACTGCTTCTCACTGTCTTTGGGGCATGCAGAGCCCATTGCTTGCAACAACCTCCCCTCTCAGCCTGATCATCCTCCAATTTCTGCTCCTCTTTCCTTTTTACTCCAAGTCATCATCTCTTTTCTGGAATGTCTCCCCTATACGTTTTTGGCATCTGACCACTCTTTCTCCTGCAGCATAAATACAAGAGGACATTGGACTAAATATTAGACAAATATTTCTCCTAAAATAATTAATATTAGACAAATATTTCTCCTAAAATGAGCATTATTTTTTTTAATTTTTTATTTATTTATGATAGTCACACAGAGACAGAGAGAGAGAGAGGCAGAGACACAGGCAGAGGGAGAAGCAGGCTCCATGCACCAGGAGCCCGATGTGGGATTTGATCCCGGGTCTCCAGGATCGCGCCCTGGGCCAAAGGCAGGCGCTAAACTGCTGCGCCACCCAGGGATCCCTAAAATGAACATTCTTAGATGGAACACATTAGCTTCTCTTTGTCTCAAACCCCTCATTCCAGAATAACATGTCAGTGCAAAGAAAAGGTAATTTATTTTTATTTATTTATTTTTTTTAAATATATATTTTTAAATTTTTATTTATTTATGATAGTCACAGAGAGAGAAAGAGAGGCAGAGACACAGGCAGAGGGAGAAGCAGGCTCCATGCACCGGGAGCCCGATGTGGGAATCGATCCTGGGTCTCCAGGATCGCGCCCTAGGCCAAAGACAGGCGCCAAACCGCTGCGCCACCCAGGGATCCCAAGAAAAGGTAATTTAAAAGTTCTGCTTGAGTTTATTTTTCCTTACCAACTCTCGCCCAAAACTATAGGTCCCCGTCTCTACCCCAGTGAATTAGGTAGCCGCCATATAATGAAGGCCACCAGCACAAATTATAACATACTTTTTAGACAAGTGTATTAATATATAACTCCTATATCATAAGATTTGAATTTGGAGTGTACAACTCAATGCTTTTTTTAATATATTGACAGGGTTATGTGATGATGAGCACAATCTAATTTTAGAGTATTTTCAGTCCCTTGAAAGAAGCACTGTATTTGCAGGCAGTCACAACCCATGGCCCCAAGCCTCACTCCCCAACTCCTGCTACTCATCAATTTTCTGCCTCCATGCGTTGTCCCATTCTGATCATTACATATAAATTAATTCATACAATATATTGTCTAATGTGACTATTTCTCACATGTCTCATATTTTTCACTGGAAATAGGACATTTAGATAATGTATTGTAGCAATATATTGTTCCTTGCATGTCTTGTAATTTTTTGGTTGAAAATTAGACATTTTAAATAATATGTTGTAGCAACTCTGGTAACTAATCTCTCCCAGGGGGTCATTGCCGTTTCTCATTCTCATTTGCTTGGTCAATGAATTTGCTTTGTGACTTGGCTGAATAATTCTGTAAAGACTTTTCCCCCAGAAGTGTGCAGTCTCCAATGTCCCACTCAGACCCCCTCAGCCCTTTTTTTCCCATCTTCAGACAGGCGGCTAGTGCTCACCCTGGGTCCGCGTGAACCACGTATTGGTCAAAAGTTGTGCATAAGCCCCTTGAGCTAATTGTATTCTTACCCTCTACCGCTGTATATGTGTAGGGCTTGGAGGCTGCTATTAGAGTTAAAGGAATTTATAGCGTTTTGCCCCATATTCAACCAGGTACTGTAGATGGGAGCTTCCCCTCTGATCTCTCCTACATAGGTACGTCCATGGCATGCACACGGTCTTCCAGACTGACAAGGTTGAGAATGGTTTCATTTCTAAGCCTGGTGGCCTCTGCATCAAAGTACCTAGCGTTTGGTCAAGGGTTGCGTTTAAACCTCATGTACCAGAGAGGCTTCTCTGCTCTGTGTGAAGGGGTCAGTGTATGGTTCGAAAAATTCAAGTTCTTTTCTGCTTCCTTATGAGTGGATTTAGCCTAGCACATGTGCATAGCCTTCCCGACTTCCAGAATTGACTCTGGTCTTCCACTCTCTTGGTTTCCTTGGTTCCTTCTATTAAGCGTCTGTAAGCTCGGCCAGTTTGCTTCTATCATGGACCTACCTGCCACCTCTGAATTGTTTCCCACCAAGATCATCTGTTTTCCACAATGCTCATTGTCTTAGTCCTTTGGGAGCTGTTATAACAAATACAATGGACGGGGTCACTTGTCAATGGCAAGCATTTATTCCTCACAGTTCTGGAGGCTAGAAGCCTGGGCTATGGGTGATGCCAGCATAGCTGTAAGGACTCTCTCCCTAGTTCATAGCCCCCCTATGGTAGAAGGGGCTAGACATCCCTCTGGATCCTCTTTTATGAGCCACTACCCCATTGCAGAGGGGTCCATCCTCATGGCCTTAGTACCTCCAAAGTCCCCATGTACTAATACCATCACCTTTGCGGGGGTCAGGATTTCAACACATGAATTTGGGGAGGACTCAGACATTCAGACCATAGTGCACCCATAGGCAAGGAATCAGAGTGTGGAGCTCATGTCAGTACCATCTGCCTTTCCTCCAGGGACTGAAAAGGAATTGGGAATGGGACCCACTTTCCCCAGAGTGACACCAATGTTCTCTTAGTGAACACTGAGGGAAAGTAGGAGCGCATGGTCTTCTCAGCTTGCAAGCATGCATGGAACCCTCTCTAGCACTGCACTGGGATAGAGGTGATGGGGTGTAGTTGATGAAGGGTGGTGTGGATAAGAAGCATTCTGGACCCATCCCACCTGAAATAGAGCTTCCCCCAGGAGCAGGGGATGGGTAGAAGAAGGGGCCTTATACCTTTCAGTCACTATTGACTGGAATAAAACAGAGAGACTTTATGATATGTGGCTGGGGATAAAAACTACCAGCAGCCTGCCCTTCCCAAGTGGGCTGGTGACCCCAAAGTGTGAGCCTGGGAAGACACAGACTTTATCTTCTTGGGGGCACCTGCCCAGAGTAGAGTGCCCAGGACAGAGTTTCTGTAATACAAGGCTAGGAAGAAAAGAAGTGTGTCCTCACTCAAATACCATAGACTCTTGCTTTTTGTATTGAGATTTTAGTAAATTTTCTTAAATACCTATTCCTTCTTTCGAGTATCCCTTGGGAAAATTTCTAGACATTTTAAGTGATTGTTTTTGTTTTTGGTTTTGGTTTTTTGTAATTTCTACCAACTAAATTGTTCTATTGCTAGGGAATGAGTCTGCTAAACTACTTACTCCACTATTTTAGAAGTCCTGGAATTATTTTCTTTCCATAACAAGTACATAACATATCTAACCGGGGAATGAGTGAATGCTGTCGTCCATACATGATCTCTATTTGCTTACCTTATCGCTTCGATGTCATCTGTATAAACTTCTATTTCTTAAGCTTGGATTCCAAATTCACCCCTCTCCCAACACATTCAGTTTCCGTTTATCATTCTGTTCTTTCTATGAAAATAAATATAGTTGAGAGTGCTTATCGAGTTCTTTCAAATCCTTGGCTTTATTTCTCTGTAGCAGATTTTTATGTACTTGGCATATGGAAGGAGCTTGATAAGGAAGCTTCCTTCCTTCCTTCCTTTCTTCGTTTCCTTCCTTCCTTCCTTTCCTCTTTCCTCTGCTTGTCTTATCTGCTATACTTTAGATTTAGGTGCTAACCAAACCCATCTTATCTCTCTTGTTAGACTATTTGATCTCTGAGAGTAAGAACATCTATTTTTCTTTCTCTGGCTTTCCCGTAGGTATGGCACTATACTTTTCAAGTGGCAGGCACTCTAAACATGTCTGTTTATTGGTTAATTATACAAAGTAGAGGTGCCCATGCTGGAGTTCTTCCAGAGGGAGAGAAAAAAGAGAGAACGTGGTAAGAAAGAGACCAGCATGAGATTATGTATGTTTTAGCAGCAGATCCAACTGCAGAGGAGGCTACTGGGCAATCTCACTTAGTACCTGGACTAAATTTCATGCTTGATGATCTGAGGTACATGAAAGGTGGAGGCAGTGGAAGACCTGAGGCAACAATACGTACATCATCACAAAATGTGAGAAGAATGAATGCACTGGCATTAAACATGGATTGTAAGAGTTTATGGAAATCTTGCCACAGAACGTTCTGGGGTAGCAGAAAGACTTGGAGTATAAGGTGCAAAGACCTTTCAAAAAGAGCTGGTATTTACACTTGTGGAAACCAGACCATGGAGCTCCCCAAGACTGGGGGCAGTAGGAGTAACAGCTGGATCAGAACAGAGTTTGGATTTAATAAACTGGGATTGTGTATTGAGCAAAATGTAAGAGTCAGAATCACCAGACAAGTTAAGGAAATGTGTATGTTTATTGTATATTAAAATAGCCAGGGCAGCCTGGGTGGCTCAGCGGTTTAGTGCTGCCTTCAGCCCAGGGCCTGGGATCGAGTCTCATGTCGGGCTCCCTGCGTGGGGCCTGCTTCTCCCTCTGCCTGTGTCTCTGCCTCTCTCTCTCTCTGTCTCTCATGAATAAATAAATAAAATCTTTTAAAAATAAAATAAAATAGCCAGACTCTCTGTGCTCTGTGGGTGGGCTGGGAAATGACCCTGACCAGGAAGGGAGTGAGTTGGCCTCAGTGTCTGATGTTGCATGTGCGTGTGGGCGGAGGAGACTCAGACATATGTTAAATTTATGGGGATCCGAGTCTGATAACGAAGGAAAGCAAACGGAGACATCTGGGCTGTACACCTCTATGCACAAAACATGGCCCTGGCGAAGAGGAATATAAATCTTTTGGTGAAAAAGTATTCTTACAAATTTACTGCAAATATTATACACTAAAAAATAATGCTTTTCCATTCAAAGTACTTGGAATGTTCAGTAAAGTAGAAACAAAAGAGTGAAAATAATCGACACAGAATCTGGCTGCCAACATTTCTGTTCCCTTTCCTTTCCCCGACCCTACTTCTTTTTGCTTTTAGACTATTTCTTTCATAGGCAAGTTTACCATATTCGATGTACATTTCTACACTATCACTTTCTCTTCACAATACATCAGAAGCACCATTTTAATGGCTGCATAACAGTCCATCACGTGAATGTATTATCACTTAATAATTTCTTTCATTATCTATTTAGTTTTTTTATTGCTATGTCAACATGATGGGAGACTATGGTTTGACAAACATATTTCTGCAAATATATTTATGCATATTTATTTTCCCCTATGTCTTAGGTTATTTCATTTGGATGGATTTCTAGAAGTGGAATTGCTGGATCATAATAACCCTGTGTGAACATTTTTAAGACTCTTGATCCATTAATGCCAAATTGCTTTGCAAGACTTCCGCATCAATTTACATTTCCATGCAGTGTATGGGAGTTCTTAGAAAGATAAATATTAAGACACAGAGAGAGTATGCCAGAGTTTCTAGGTAAAAATTAATGGAATGAGCTGCTGGGTATCACCCAAGAGATGAAAAGAAATAAAATCACATCAATGATGTACAAATAGAGAATATTCCTGGCATACACTTGAGTAATAAAGGGTGCTTGTTCTCAGATAATCACCTTATTCAAGAGCCAACTTTTGTGATACTACTTTCATGACACCTCCCCACATTGTTTCAGTCAAAATGGTTATTCTTCCTCATGGATACTCCTTCAGTACTTTTTTCCTGACCCCTCTTATTGAAGTTAGCTCTGCCCACAACACCTACCCAAGTCTAGGTTCATCACAACATTTGCTGAATGTACTTTGTATGTTCAAAGGTGGTGGGAATATGAAGAGAAAGGAAACAGGGAGGAGGATGAGCTTGGGATGAGTATGTGGGGACAGGATGAAGTTAGTCAATCAGTTTATTGTGCAAGGTTGGCTTTCTCTTGATGAGGAGACTATTGATATCAAGATTTTCTGAAGCCATAGGGGCTCCTGGGTGGCTCAGTTGGTTTTGGCATCTGCCTTCGGTTCAGGTCATGATCCTGGGTACTGGGATGGAGCCCTGCATCTGGCTTACTACTCAGCAGTGAGTCTGCTTCTCCCTCTTATGCTTTCTCTCTGGCTCTCTCTCAAACAAATGAAATTTTAAGATCTTAAACAAAAATAAAAATAAAGATTTTTCTGAAGCCATTATGGGAAGAGACTAAGTGAACCAGTGTCAGCCCAGGTCATCTCATGTGTGGAGGCATAAAGGATGAGTAACTCATGCCTTGAGAAAGGTGCTGACATCTGTGCGCCATGTTAGGATCTCATGGCAGTCAGAACCAGACCACACTCCTAGAGGCAGTGCTGGCAATGGGGGGTGGAACAGTGCTTCCTAAAGAGAATGGGTACTCCAGCTATCAACTGCTCTGGGAAGAAGTCATCCCTCTCGAGTAGGAAAGAACCAGAATGAGAAAGTCTTACTTCTGAAGAGGCAATCAGTGTGGCCTGTGTCTTGAGGAGGAAAAAAAAAAAAGTAGGTTGCACTTTGTTCCACTATAATAAAACCTTCAGTACAACCTTCACATACATTGCTAGCCATGTCTGTGCAGCCCTATGTGGCCCTCAGGAAAGGGACTTAACTCTGGGACCAGAGGAAAAGCAACTAGAAGAGCACAAAGAGGGGACAAAGAGTCACCATCAAGACCCAACATCACCCAGGCAAATAGTGACTCTTCAGGGTCACTTCCAGAAGTGAGCGGAGGTCAGCAAAGTGAGGAGGTGCAGAAAAGGCCACAAGACCTGCTTCTGAGTAGAAGTGAAGCACCACCCTGGGTGCTTGACCAGTTTCCAAACATAAAGGGTAGAAGGAGCTGTGATCAGTGTAACTCATGTCACAGAGCAATATAATAGAGGCAAGAAGACCTGCTCTGCTCAGGCTCCTCTCCTCTTCCCACTGCAGGGCCTTCACATATGTAGACATAGGAGTTTCTCACAATTACCTTACATATCCACTGGATATTCATACATTTTCATGTAAAGAGATAACAAAATTCATATTAAACATAGGTATTAAATTCTAGGTCAGGGGATGCCTGGGTGGCTCAGTGGTTGAGCATCTGGCTTTGGCTCAGGGCCTGATCCTGGAAACCCGGGATTGAGTTCCACATCGGGCTCCCTGCATGAAGCCTGCTTCTCCCTCTGCCTGTGTCTCTGCCTCTCTCTCTCTCTCTCTCTCTGTCATGAATAAATAAATAAAATCTTCAAAAAATAAATAACAAATAAAATAAATAAATTCTGGGTCAGGAAAGTCAGAATCTAGCCACCTTATTCTTCAAAGGAAAGAAGAATAAGAAAGCTTAAAGTGGGAGAAACTGATCTCTCTTTAACAAACAGAAAAAAGTAAAATATAAAACCTATGAACTTAATTATCCAAGATGCTAGAGATATAAAGGTGCTGGAGATCTATATATATTTACAAAATAACATGAAGGCATATATTAAAAGTTTTGTAAAAACCCCTTAGACCGAGGTGAATGTGATTATAAGTGATTGGATCATTTTACGTAATGTTGAGTTGATACATTCACTGCTAGTGTTAAAAATTAAAGCAAGTGATCTTGGAGTGGAAAGACAAAGGCCAACTTGGAAAATGAAGATTTTGCATGATGTCAGGAAAGCTTTTCAATATATCTTTCAAGTTTGGGGGAGGAGGTATGGATGTAATCCACTCAGAGAAGGGAAAGAAATAGCTTCAAAAGTATGGGGCTCATTTAAAAAATTGATGAACAAAATCTATTATATAACTTATGCTGTTGGGAAGAAAAGCTTACACATGATATATATATATTTTTTTTTAAATGAAAATATTAGGATGCAATTAATTGCCATAAAAGTATACAAGTATATAGTTAATTTAAGAACTTGTTATCATTATTAATGTAATTTAGGTAGACTAGTCCCAGATGGACCATCCCTTCTTTCAGGAGCATATTCTTCATCTCCGCATGTGCGAATGCCACCAATATCTGTTATGTTCCTAACCAAGACCCCTCTTCCCTGATCAACAGTGTTTTCCATTTCTAAGTCACTTAATCACAATAGTTTCTTTTAGACAGATTCAGTGTCTGCTCTGGAAATCCCAGCTTTAGTGTTTTTATGTTTTATGGGTATCTGGTAAACATAGACCAAATCCACGCAGGAGAAAAGTTTGTTGTTTCAAAGTATTCTTCATGAATTTTAGTTTCAGGAATGTATCAGTTGTTGAAAGTAAAGTCTCATCTGCAAATTTATACTGAAGTAGAATTACTTTGGTCTCCTTCAACTTCAATATTTGATAGTCCTGTGAATCAAACAGAAAATAAATAGCCCCACTGGTGAGCTTTGATTGACATGGCCCATCTATTCTGGGCAAAGTTCTGTGCTCAGCATGAGGAGGACAGGATCAATAGAACTCTAAAGCCTCAAACCCATCTTGGAGATGTTTGAATGCCCGAATGGAAATGTTGACCTTTTCTTGTTGGAAACTCACTCCCCCACTTAATGAAGTTGTAGCTGCAAAGAAAAGTGCATGGTCAGCTGGAGTCAGAAAATAATTTCATACAGTTTGGATGTTGATCATTCTTGACATCAAATTCCATACCCGGAACCTGTTACTCCAGACCCTCATTAGAGGGCATAACCTTGAACGGCCTGGTCTCTAGCTCCTCTCTGAAGCAGAGCCGAGAGAAATGAGATTTCAGGAAGACTCACTAAGGGACTAGTCACCCATCCATTCTCCACAGGACTCAAAGACGAATCAAACAAGACACTGAAAAGCTATCACCTGAGAGGTGGCAAAGGAAATGAAAGAAAAGTCATTTAAAATTCTGGTTTCTCTCCACTTTCCGGAAAAGGAGAGGTGACATCTCCCTGAACAATCTCAGAAATGGATGTTGAGGACACAGATTATCCCGGGATCAGGATGAAGTCCAGAGAGTTTTCAGTGAAAGCCCAACAGCTGAGAGGAAACAGGATTTCCTTGCTGCCCCCAGGATGAAGGATGCGGTCCTTTGAAAAAGTTCCTAACTGTGAGGATACCAGAACCGGGACCATTTTCTCTGTCTCTTGATATGCAGAGTTTGTCACTCAGTGGGAATGGTTGACGCCTCCAATCCCTTTGTGTTGTATTTCAGCAGAGAGATAAGAACATTTTTTTCCCAAAGTTCAGAACATTCAAACAAAGCCTAAGGTCAGAAATGGTAAGGAAACTGGATCTAATTTAATATAAAGAGTGTCGTTTTGTTGTTTGTTTTTAAATGGTCAAACCAAAGTTGAAGCAGAATGAATCGAGCTATCCTTGGAGGAAGGGGCCTGAGTGCTTGTCCTCAGAGGTGTTCAGACACGTGTGTTCAAAAAGACTTCTTTGCAAGTTATCAAGATACGCCAGTAAGCAAGAATGGGCCAAACAGGGGCTTAGATGTCCGTTATGGACACTTCAGTCCCCCGACTCTGAAACTTAATGTCATCAGCCATAGAATGAGGATTTGGAAACGTCCCTCCCTCAGAGAGTTCATGAGAAATGAAGGTGGCACAGTCCGAGCAGTGCCCAACAGGGCCACACTGGTAGCAAGACCTTAATTAAAGTTCATTCTCCTCTCATAAACTATCCAGGTCTAACCAAAGCTTCAGTGTTCCTAGAGTTGTGATGAAAATTTTAAATATATAATGTCCTCTAAGATGTTTACCTGAAATGACTCAGGAAAGAAAAGTTTTAATAGATACACATGCTTACTGTGGTGATACACGGACATTTAAAATCAGTAATATTTGAACTGAGCATAGAAAAAAAGGCTGGTACCCCAACGTGACTGCCCTGCATAATCACCAGACCCTTTACCTATTCTCAAACCAAGATTATGCACCCAAACTCAGCATGGCACTGCCATTTTTTTTTCTTTTGCAGGTAAAATCTTTTTTTTTTTTAAGATTTTATTTATTTATTCATGAGACACACACTCAGAGAGAGAGAGAGAGAGAGAGAGAGAGGCAGAGACACAGGCAGAGGGAGAAGCAGGCTCCATGCAGGGAGCCCGACGTGGGACTCGATCCTGGGACTCCAGGATCATGCCCTGGGCCGCAGGCAGGGCCTAAACTGCTGAGCCACCCAGGCGTCCCTTTTGCAGATAAAATCTAAGTCCACTGCCAGTCATTGATTTGCTATTGCTTTGTTTGATTAATGTCACAGTCAGGAAGTAGAAATAAAAATCTTATAACACATATGGACCTCTGGTAGGTAAGAAATTTGGTCCTAAGGGAGCACTATCGAAATTAAGTCCTGAGTAGAGTCACAAAGTAATCACCTTTTCCTTTGATTCCTAAGGGGCATTGGGAATGTTATGAAATTTTACTATGAAGAATCCAAGCCATTTGCCTGATATGTCTCTACAAGTTAATGCATATATTTCATATAATCCTAAATAAAACATCAAAAGGAAATGTCCTGCAACTAAGTAAAATTACTATAAAATATACTTGGGCATATACATGTCAAGTAAAGGTTTAAAGAATTAGGAGATGCTAGCTCTTTTGGATATAAAGATCTACTATACAGAAGCAAAATTAACACAGCGTGGTGCTTGTACAAAATCAGACAAATGGATCAATGAGACAGAAGGGAAAACGTGTATGTGTACTTACCCATATGATTTCAACTTATCATTGTATAATTGGAGGGAAGGGACCGTTTTATAAATGATGTTGGTAAAACTTAGCAAATCTTTGAGGGGGTGCAAGTGTCAATAAATCATTTGCATTGGCAGTGATTACAGACTCCTGATGAGTAAAGGGCTTATGTACAAAATAATCCACAAGCATGGAAAAGTAAAGCAAAATCAACACTTTCTGATGTCTTTCTAGGAGAAAATACTTGTCAATTTTGAAGCGGTAAGTGTTAAAGGAAAAATCCAACAGTTTTATCCCCATAAAATGAAATTTTCTCTACAGTAAAATAAAACAAAGCAATAAAAAGTCAGATTCAGAAAAATAAAAAGTACTTAAAATCATCAGTGAACTTGGCGGTATCTAAAATACTTGTAGAATTTATATTTTGATAAAATGATTCCAGATTATGATAAATATGTTAGTTAAGAAAAATTCTCAGGTGAGGAAGAACAAATTATAAGCAGCAATGAGGACACAGATGGAATGTTTTTATCTGTTATATAACCAAAAAAAAAAAAAAAGGAGAAAAAAATAGAGTAATCGGTGTTTTAGATTTGGGGTCAACTGGTAAATTGTCATGTTACAGGAGATGGGAAAAATCAATGAGACCTTTTGGAACGTAGTACACAAACCATCAAGGGTCATAAAAATATTCAAGTCCTTTGAAGGATTTAACTAAGGAATTAATATTAAGAAAGTTTTTTGATGGCAAATCCTACATCTGTTAAGGATTTAATGTCCAAAATATTTACAAGATTCATACAACTCAATAACGAAAAAATAATCTAATTTAAAGATATATCATCAAGACCATGGAGACGTCATGCTCACAGAGAAAGCTGAGCTATCAGGTATCAGCCGTCTATTCTCAGCACCACGTCATGGTGGTGGCCTTGATACATGTCGCCATTTCACCTTTGTACCGTGGCAAGAGGCGTGTGTCACCATCGCCGTATACAGACCATAAAAGTGACCGGGGTTTCAGCTATTTCTTCTTACCTTGATTCTGATTCCTTCTGGCTTTTGACTGTCTTGTCTCTCCAAATTTTAGCAGATAAGGAGCCTTATCAGGAGTTCATTAGTGTCTTCCTCTTCTTCCTTTATTCAAAAGCAAGATCAAGAGAGGCTTAGTTGTTGGGTTTAAACTATCTGCTGCCATAGTTTAGTTTCTAGGCACCCAAAACAGTGCCTGTTTCCTTTGAGCAAAACCATTTCCTAAAATTACTGCTTTCTAATAGCATATTTGGCATATACAAGAGAATATGTTTTGGGTGTTTTTTTTCTTTTTTTTTCCCTTTTTTTTTTTTTTTTTTGGAGGGGGATGAGTATCCTGCATACTTCTCTGCTGCAGAAATTATCCCATTGATCTGCCCATCTACTCGCCTGTCTCTTCCAGTAAACTGTAAACCTTTTGGAGAGATACCGAATTATTTTGATAATTGCAACCCCGCAGCTCAGGCAGTGCCTAAACTGTAAATAAATAGCCACTGAATGATGAATGAAGGAAGAGACATTGCTTATAGTTCCAGTCCTCTGACAATAAAGTTAAAGGTCAACATTCTCTCCCTCTGACAAATACGTAATCTCAAAGAGACAAAAGGTCTGAGATCTAGCTAGGAGGGACCTTTAGGACATCCTATGATCAGGAGCATTGTTTTTGTGGATGTCTAAGAATGATGGTGAGAAGCACCGGAAGTCATAGGTGCACCAGGGTGATAGCTAAGTGGTTAGCTAGACAAATACTATCGTTGTGTATATTTATATCAACATGTATGTATCTGTCAGTGTGAAGACACACGTGCTGTTATGCCTCCTTGTGGGCGTGTGCACATAGAGACGTGTACATGTATATGCACACATGTATTTTTAAGCTGGTTCACATTTAAAGAATGCTCGCTGGATACTAATTTCCTCCCCCCATCTCCTCAGCCGCTCACTCTGCGCACCTTGACCACAGGCTTCGTGCATACCTGAGGATCACCGTTTTAGAGACTCATTGAGAATCAGGGCCCGTGTCAAGGAGACCACCCAGAGACCCACTGTGGCAACCAGGAGGCTGCGTGTGACCCAGCCCGAGGCCGAGGCAGCATGGCCAGGGGGGTTCTGATGTAGGCCGGGGAGGTGGAGCATTCCAGAGGTGAAATCAAGAGGACTGGAGGACTTGTTCCTCCAGTCTGGGGAGTTGATTGTGCCTTGGGTTTGTCTGTAACAGCGCTGTCCCAGCTTGTGGAGCACTGTTCAGGGAGACCCCAGAGGGGCCTTCCTTTGTGAGGACACACTCTATGAAGAATATTGTTTCTAGCTCGTGAAAACTTGAAGCTGCAGGTTATCAAAAAGTTCTATAATTTGAGGTGTTCCTGCACTGAGCAGATCTGCACCCCAAGTAAGCAGACCCAAGGCTGCAGACACAAAACAGCCCTTCCCCTGATAAATGAAATCATGCATTCCAGAACAAATCCCCAGGCGCCTTCTGCCTCAATTATCTGTGGATTCTTCCTCCTGTCTCTGGTCTCCCCTTTAACACCATCTGTCTTGTCTCTTGTTTGTCTTTGCGAAGACAGAATGATCTTCTGCTCCCTTTCTGACCTTTGCAGGCCAACACACTGCCCCAGAGGAAACTCTGAGCCTTGTGTTTCACAGAGGACTTCCCCGATGTTTTTGACCTTGGCCTCCCTCCTCTAAAGCAGGGCTTTCTGACAGCCTTGGCCAGGCTCTTATCTCTCCAGTCCCAGCAAGGGTGTCAGAATGTCCCAGGGAGTCATTAATCAAGGGCCCCATCCTGACATCAGCTCGTTAGAAGCTCTCCGGGTGCCTTGAGTGCATGTAGAGGTCTAGGCAGACCGCACTGGGCTGCTTTTATCCACAGACCCGTCCCAGAGCAGCAAGCTGATTGATGGCAAAATGGGGAATTAAACATTTATGTGTGGAAGACCAGAAACGCAGAGGAAGAAAGAGATTTAAGTGCATGCGCCTGCTGGAGGAACATCATCCGTATCAACACTTGGGTCCCTTGAACAACACCCATTTCTCTCATTACTATATGCCTGTAAGAAAAAAATCACCTCCACATAACATCCGTCCTGGTTGACAAATTATATTGGGTAGTTGAGTTGTTTCTCCATCCAAACAATTGAAAGAGGCCTGTAATCTTTTTCTCTTCCTTTAAGACCTGTTCAGGTACTATCCTCTCCAGTGTATTTCCTGACCCCTTCGTCCACCCAGACTCCCCCACGAATCTCTTCTCCCAGAAATAGCTGAGAACCAGCCACTTCACTTCAAAAATACCCTAAATGTTGGGAGAAGGAGCATGACGCCCACTTTGAACGTGTACCATGATCAAGTGCGGTCATACTTATTCTAGGTGGCGTCAGAACTGGGAGAGGCAAAATTCACCTCCATAGGTGCTATTAACAATATTATTAAATGTTATTCCAACAATGTTATTAAACAGATCAAATGCATGTGATACTTTTCCAACTAAAAGTTCCATCAAATTTATAAATTTGATAGGTGAGCTATTTTACAGGAACTGAACTTCAGAAGCTGATGTATAGAGAAGAAGTAGAAAGGGATCACTTTTTATGAAGAGTAGTTTTCAGAGCTCAGAAATTCTCTGAGGTGGACATGGTGAGTTGGTGACATAAGCTTAAGCTACAAAGGTTGAAAGGGATTTTTTGTTGATATAACTGGATTTTTAGGTATTTAGAATGTCAGAAGGGTTGGAAAACACTAAAGAGCTCAGCTACCTTTGAATAAAGACCCATAAAGGCTCAGTTTCACTGTGTGAATAGCAAAATAGGTTGAGGGATCCCAGGTGGGAAGGTGAAGTAAATGGTACTGGCCACGCGCCATCCATTAGACTTGGGTCTTATACATGCTTCCTTCTACATTCACAACAACTCGAGAAGCTTTTCGTATGAAGCTTTTCCTATTTTCAAGAAGCATCATATTTTAGAGCAAAGAATCTTCTTAAACATTGCTAGCTGTTTTGTGACATGAGCTTTCCTTTTATCTGTTCTAAAGTATTTCCTTTAAGCATCCTTATCATGATGTACTCAAGTTTGGTTCATTCTAGCCAAAACCTCAGCGGTTCCATCATCTGTGATCTTATCTCCTTTTATCCTTTGCCTTTTAAGATAAACCTTGCCATTCTTATGAGATATATGCATGAACACACACACACACACACACACACACACACATACACTATAGAACTAATCAGATTGCACCATAACTGTTGATTTATGGGTCTTTTCACTTCTTGAGAGCACAAGCAAAGTCTTAATTATCCTTGGATTCCTAGATCTTAGCATAGTTCTCAAAAGAGGATATATTCAAATTGCTGAATGAATGAATTTATAAATGAGTTTTAACTTTTCTCTTTGGATCATCTGGGCAATAATTCGTTTTCGTGTCAGGCACAGACAGTACTCGACAAAGAATAACAGGATTGCAAGCCCATCATTCCATACCAGGATAAGACGATCTTTTCGATTTTTGTTTTTGAATCTTCTTTTAAGGAAGCAATTTCAGATTAACGGAATGCCTTTCTGCCAACTGGAGCACATCAAAAAATAAACCAGAATAATTTATAAAAGTTTTATCTCAGCTCTAACCTGTCATGTGAAACACAATCAAACATGAGGGCATTTCTTGAAGATAATGAGTGTGGGTTAAGGGGGGAAACTGGGTTTCTGTAACTCAGGCACTCTCTGGGATAAGGCAGGATCTCCCTTCTCGGAAACTACATCAACAGCATTATCACGGGACTCCCCTTGAGACATACCTACTCACACATGCATTATGAAGGGTCTACTCTATCCTGCCGTCTGATGGGCTGGTGGTTAATCATTTCACTCTTAGCGAAAACAACTCTTTGGTGTATGATCTCATATACAAATGCTATTTATTCTGGGCTTTCCTCTACCCCAACCCATCAAATCACACTCCTTAGAGATTTCTCATTGGGTTTTAATGTATTATCAAAGCAGAAATTATCACGTGGCAAAGGAATTTTCCTGTGCATGCTGCCATCTGTCATAATATGTAGTCCTTCCCTTACTGTACATAAAGCTACTCAGTATGACTGTATTATATCAGTGTTCGTCTCTCTAAGAGAGTTCTGAAACCACAGATACCTTTAGACAATTTTTCTTTCTCTTTGATGAAGATACAGGAATGACCAGGAGTTTGGTTTGTTTTGGTTTGTTTTCTTCTCCTGCTGGAATTTCTAATCCAACAGACCATGTTGGACATCTCTGTTTCAGAACCTCAAATGTGGTTCCATTCATGTAGGGTAATTAAAAAAGATGCTGAGCTTTGCAATCCTGATCAATCCCAGTATTTGATCTCAACACAAATGGTGACAATATATGCCGTCTATGTTTGATAAATAGTAAGTGATAATATCACTGTGGTTAGGTCAGTTTGAAGCTTGGGGACATGGCCATGAGTCTCAGCCATTTCAAGCTGCACCCAATTTACATAACGGCTCCTCTTGGATTACCTCTAGCTGGATCCCATTATCTGCTCTTATACTGAAGCTGAGCTCTTTAAACTCACGTTTCTTATTGCAGTGCAAAGGGTGTCTTATATGGCCATTGCTTACCTCTTCATTCCTCAACTATAGGAAACTATGACTTTCCTTTCTCCTAGTTTGTACACCACCACGGAGAGGTATCGATGGGCAGAGTGATTTTAGGCACATTGCCTAACTTCTCTGAGCTTTCTTATCTGTAAAATGACAATGATCATGGTACCTGCTATGGGATGTTGGAAGACTATTTGAATTCATGCACACATAGTGCTTATGAGCATTTCAAGCCTATGTATGGTGAGGAGAGCAACAACAAGGAGACAACAAGGAGATTGACAACAAGGAGTGTCCAGGTAAGAGGAAATTATAACAGAGAAGATGAGATCCCAGACTGGAGCAATAGCAGCAAAGAAGATACCTAATGCGTATTGGCAATTTGCTGTATGTCAAGTACAAGACTAAGCATTTTACTTGAATTGACACCTTTAGACCTTGGGAGAACCCTGAGATGCAGGTATCCTTATTCTAAAATTGAGAAGATCATGTTTCAGAGAAGTAAAAATTGTAAAAAATCTTTTTAAAAATATTTATTTATTTTAGAGAGAGAGTGTGTATATGTGAGTTAGGGGAGGGGGGGCAGCACGCAAAGGGAGAAGGAAAGCAGACTCCTTGCTGAGTGAGGAGCCTGCCATGGGGCTCAATCTCAGGACCTTGACGTCATGACCTAAGCCAAAACCAAGAGTCGGACACTCAATCAACTGAGCCACCCAGATATGCTCCCCCCAAAACTCTATTTTGGTTGGAAGAGCCAGGATTTGATTCTGATTTATGTGAAGCAAAAGTACCAGTCTATTTTTGAAATAGAAAATAAAGAAAAATATTTGTTTTTTTTTGCATTGAGTTTTGTAAGCTAGGACTGTTTTCCTAGCTTACAAAACACTCAAACATTTTGCTTAATATACTTCCAAATCATAGAGTAAAATCACAAAGAACCATATCTAAACACAGGGGTATTATGACTGAAAGAGATAAAGATCTGAAGACCAGGGGAAATGCTTCATTCATGCAACAAATTACCAGGCAACCATTGAAAAAAAAATGATGAAGCCTAAATTTTGATGTTGGAAATGTTCTCTACATGTGGATGAATTATATGAGCAGTTTAGAGAGCATCATGCATGGTGTGATGCCATGTTTATGAAGGAGCACCTATCGCTTCCATGATCAGCAAACATAACCATACTATGTAAATCTGAAAATTGAAACAAATTCCTTTCCCCACATGGCCAAAGGCCAAAACAAAACCAAATCTCTCATATATTAGTTGCTAACAACTGTCCACTCTAGTAGCCTGCAAAGTCCATGAGAGCAGGTGCAATGTCTCTCTCACTTTTCTCAGCACCTAGCACCAGGCCTGGTGTAGAGGGCACTAAAAAAAAAAAAAAAAAGCTCATGTTTGTCTGTGTTAATAATTGATGTGTGCATATATAATGTAATGTGTAATGGAAACCTCTTTATTTAGACTCATCTGTCCTGTTTTCCCAGCTGTAACGTGCCAGCTAAGAGTTTTTCATTCGCCGGTATGTGGTCTGTGGGAAACTTTTGCTCATCTTTTACTTTTGAAGTTCCTTCTTAAAAAGAGTAAACTACAGAAATTACTCACACTCCTGAGGTCCCATCTCTGCTCCATGGCAGAGAATGAGAAGCCTCCAGGTCACTAGGCCAGCACACAGGACAGCGCTGCATGTCCTGAGCTCTGGGGCCACGAGCACTGCTTTGTCCCTTGGCTTCCAGCTGGGGATCAGAGGGTTCCTGCAGGCCCTCCCCCCCGAAGTCATCAGCTCCCCGCGCTCCCAGCTGTCTTGCCCAACTGCATCTTTTCCTAGCTGCCCGCTAAGCCTGTTTTCCCCGACCCGCTCAGTGCGACCCATCTCCCCTCTACTTCCAAAGAGAATTTGAAGGGACTTTATTTTCTCTAGTCCTTGTGTCGGTTTTGTTCTCTGATTTACAAACCAGAAGAGGTTCCTTCAGATATAGGAGCAAAATCAGGGGCACCAGAAGCAAAGGAAGTGGGGGGAACTGGAATCTTAGCACAGAAGAGTAGCAAGAGATCACAGCAGAAGACAGCAAAATGAAGAAGAGACTTGCTAGCAGGATCACACACATGCCATCAAATGATGAGAAGGAGGAGGAAGGCTTGGAAATACTGTGGGGGTTAAGCCAAGAGACATCATTTAATGCAAAAATGTATCCGAGGAGGTCTTTTATGGGATGGTGTCAGGAACAGACTTGATAACTGAAGGATTCAGGAATAAACAAAAAGAGCTGAGAGCAGGCAAAGACATTTTTGGCAAATGCTCTGCATAGACACAGCCCTCTCCCCAAATCTATTTCGGAGGTGTCAGGCTTCCTAATGCAGAGACTTACGTGTCAGCTTTCATATCCTACTTCATCCTCCAGATTTTGAAGGAAAAAAAAAAAAGTGTGGGGCAGGTAAATCCTGGACCAGATTCCTTCTAAGATACTTTTTACTTTCTTTTATGTTTTCAATTTGCCCTCTTGAAAGCCCCACATCTGTCCCTGAGTTCAGAGTCTTACAGGGACGTCACACATGCCCCCTTTCTGGGTTCGGCTTGGCTTTGTGCTCCGCTTCGCTTAGATTGCAGATGCCAGTTTGGGGACTTACCGACAGAATGCAAACGGCCACCAGAATTTTTATTGATCGAAATGAACATGTTTAAACAATTCTCAATAGATTTACAAATTAGTGAACTCCCCACATTAGGATTTCATTCCGTGAGCATCTCCTTCCCTCCCATTGCCGCCTTGCTCCTTCATCACGTCCACATTCTGCATCCCTAAGGATGGGTAAGGCTGCAGCTGCTCCAGCTCCGTGTTTGTCTCTGTTAGAGTAAACCATTAACTTGCCATTTCAGCCCTCTATAAAAATGCTTATGATTGACAAAACTTTATGAAACAGTGGCAAATTGGAAGAAAATTAGTCCACGAACAAGGAACAGCTAAGCTGTATTCAGAGAGAAATTTCTCATTGTGGGCTAACAGTGTAATTGGCTGGTTAAATGTTATAAACAGGTTCAGCTTTATACCTCCTCCTCCTTCCTTCTCCTTCCTCCTTTCCTTTTTTCCTTTTTCCTTTTCCCCTCCCCTCCCCTCCCCTCCCCTCCCCTCCCCTCCCCTCTCCTCTCCTCTCCTCTCCTCTCCTCTCCTCTCCTCTCCTCTCCTCTCCTCTCCTCTCCTCTCTCTTTTCCTCTTTTTTCCTCTCCTTTTCTCTCATTTCCTTTCCTTTTTTCCTTTCCTTTCCTTTCCTTTCCTTTCCTTTCCTTTCCTTTCCTTTCCTTTCCTCTCCTCTCCTCTCCTCTCCTCTCCTCTCCTCTCCTCTCCTCTCCTCTCTCTTTTCCTCTTTTTTCCTCTCCTTTTCTCTCATTTCCTTTCCTTTCCTTTCCTTTCCTTTCCTTTCCTTTCCTTTCCTTTCCTTTCCTTTCCTTTCCTTTCCTTTCCTTTCCTTTCCTTTCCTTTCCTTTCCTTTCCTTTCCTTTCCTTTCCTTTCCTTTCCTCTCCTCTCCTCTCCTCTCCTCTCCTCTCCTCTCCTCTCCTCTCCTCTCCTCTCCTCTCCTCTCCTCTCCTCTCCTTTCCTTTCTTTTTCTCTTTCCCTTCCGTCCTTCTTTCCTCCCTCCCTCCCTCCTTCCTTCCTTTCTTTCTTGTTCCCTCTTCTTAAAATTATACGATGTCATGTCCTTCAGCATTGCTAGGGTTTCCTCTTGGAAACCCTTTTGGATGGGTTTTTTTTGAATTTTTCCAAAAATTTGAGACATTTTTGTTTGGTTCACTTTAAATTGCATGCTGTGAAGATAGAAGGTATTATATGATAATGAGCTTTTTAAACATGAAGTGGCAACAAACAAACAAACCCTTTAGGTTTTGGTTTCCTCACCAGCGATTAGTGGCTCTCTTCAAGAGACACCATGGTAAGCAGACCAGGAATGTAGGCAGACTGGATGTTTGTTTTCTTTCCAATACTTGTTTATTCTTAATTGAGGTATAGATTACACACAGTGAATACCCTTTACCATAGAGTGGAGTGACTTCTAACACGTGTGTATACTGCTCTTATCGCCACCCAGATGAAAAGAAATCAGCTTTTTAAAAAGTAGTCTTTGAAGTATTTTTATATAGGCTTTCATACTTTCTCCCCACAAATGATACAGAAAAATGTCTTGTAAAATATAGTCCTTCAATTTTTTTTTTTTTTTTTAAGATTTCATTTATTCGAGAGAGAGTGAGCACAAGCAGGGGTAGGAGGCAGAGGGAGAAGCAGACTCTACGCTGAGCAGGGAGCCCCACATGGGGACTTGGGGTTCCTTTGATGCCAGGACCCTGGGATAGTGACCCAAGCCGAAGGCAGACACTCAACCCAATAAGCCACCCAGACGCCCCTCCTTTGATTCTTTGTAAGAAACCCACGATTCCAAATCTAAACCAAGCCTGGTCCAGAAGACCTTGGTTTAGAGACAGCAGCTGGGCAAATGGATGGAGGAAATTCAATGCGGTATGATACGGAGGATGAAATGTCAGCCACCTCCTGGACTGAAGTCTAAGTCCAGTCAGAAGTGTTCTAGTCTTTCTGCACCGGCCCCTCAAGCCCTGGTTCACAGTCAGAGCCCTGGAGGAGAAGGTCGCCATCAGACAGAGCTGACAGACGCAGATCACCCATGTACTTAATTTCCGCGTATTTATTTATTTGCATTGTGTCTGCAGCAGCCTGGCTGCTACGTGCCTGTAAAACGGCTAATTAAAATAGCTTTTAGACGTATTTTTCAATTACGACACAGATTCCTAAACCAATCAATTATAGGTTATTATAAAATTTCAAAGGTGACTTAAAACGCAATAGCACAAAATTAAGAAATCGTAATTTACCCATAAGGGCCACCTTGATTTTGAAGTGTCAACCATCGAACTGTGTGCAAACTCCAAAAAAAGTGTGGTAATTATGTCCACTCCCTTCCCATGTCTGACTAATGCATCGCAATAAATTAAAAGGGCAATTTAGAAATATGCCTCTGAAGTTGCCCCCGCATTATTAAATCAGGGACAAAGAATCATATTCTTTATGCCAACTTGCCATAATTTATTCTGCCCTTGAGAAAAGCACAAACGGGGAATAGCTAACATCAGTTTTTAGACAAGAAGCCTGTGTCATTATGAAGGCTTGTCCTTTCAGCTCGGCTAACGTACCATTGTATGCACCCAGATGTGGAAATGTGCATTGTTCTGGTGCATTCTTCTTCCCACAGAAGCTCATAGTGGGAAAATTTTCATTAGGCAAGAACTGTGGGTGTCATTAAAAAGGAACGAGATTAGTATTGACTGTGGGAAGCAAAGGTCAGAGAGGGGCCTGCCTTTTACCATTACTGCATTTTTTTTTTCACATGTATCTAATCATTTCAGGTCCTGATGAGGCCTTTGTGTGTGGAATCCCTGCTTTAAATGTTGTAATACATCAAGGCAAGGTTCATCTCAAAAAACGTGCTTCGAAGGCTGTTCCAATTTTGCTGCCGTAAATTTATTATTTAAGGAAAATGCTGTGACATACGATATTTTAGTATCTTAGAAGTGCAGGAGGGCTATCAGCACGCAGAGACGGAAGGGATGATGAGCAGTGGTCATCAGTTGCACTGGAGCTGGCCACCCGGCATGGCCGAAGGATCAACGGCGGGAGAAGATCCAGAACTAGGAGTAGCGGAGAAGGCCCTTGGTGCACATGGCCCTACGTCTGGGGCAATGTCTATGCAGAGGCCCCAGGAGATGGGAGGCGCCCCCCCTCAGACTTCAGCCATGCCAGCGTTCCCCAATCTCGGCCAAGAAATGCTCCCTCCAAGGCCCAGGCTGCCTCCCGCACCCACCTCCCATCCGATCAGCCCCACAGTTACCTAATTGGCCATCTAGTCACTTCTCAATTGGCAGGGGATTAGAGGCCAGGGCAGTCTATGCTCCCCAAGGCCCAGGGTGCAAGGGTACCCCTGCCCAGAGGAAGCTCTGCAGCCCAAGGAGCACCTGGGTGATGTGCAACCCCTGGGTCCCCATCCTCCCTCTCTGTCCTACAGTGACCTCGTTTGTAGAGTCAGCCCTGCCTCGTGCTGGTTGGGCCACCCACTACCTGGGCCTGAGTCAGCGCCTGCCGCGTCCACCTGGGCTCAGGCCTTTCTCCTTTCCCTCCTCGGAGCAGCCCAGGGGCCCTCGACTTCTGCCTTCCTGCTGGGCAGCCCCATCGGATTCATGGGTGCCAACCAGACACCTCTGGGGACAGACACTGGTGCCTCCTGCGTCCATCTGAAGGGTCCAGGAGGAGGGCGCAGCCCGGCGCCCTGGCTGGGGTTGAGTACCTGGTGCCCCCACCTTGTGCCAGCCTCCCTGACAGGGTTCGCCGCCTGTCCCCTGAAGTCACCTACCCCGGGACACCTGCAGAGGTGCTGGGGCATTCCGAACACCGTTCCCTGACTGCAATCACTTATCCATTTCTTAATCTAAATTTCATCTGTTTAACAAGTATTTGTTGAAAGAAAACTTCCTCTAAATCCTCAGGTCGGGCTCAGGCCCAGGCTCCTGCCTCCTCTTTTTTTTTTTTTTTCCACAAGTGTGTTTCTTATTTAAGCATTTCTTTATGGAGCCTAAAAGTTACAAACTTCATTCAATTCAACTAAAACCGAACAAAAGAATTTTTTTTTAATCTTTTTTATTGGAGTTCGATTTGCCAACATATAGCATATCCCCCAGTGCTCATCCTGTCCAGTGCCCCCCTCAGTGCCCATCACCCAGTCACCCCCACCCCCTGCCCTCCTCCCCTTCCACCACCCCTAGTTCGTTTCCCAGAGTTAGGAGTCTTTATGTTCTGTCTCCCTTTCTGATATTTTCTACCCATTTCTTCTCCCTTCCCTTCTATTCTCTTTTACTATTATTTATATTCCTCAAATAAATGAGACCATACAATGTTTGTCCTTCTCCGATTGACTTACTTCACTCAGCATAATACTGTCCAGTTCCATCCACGTTGAAGCAAAAGGTGGGTATTTGTCGTTTCTAATGGCTGAGGAATATTCCACTGGATACATAGACCACAGCTTCTTTATCCATCTGTCGATGGACACCGAGGCTCCTTCCACAGTTTGGCTATTGTGGCCATTGCTGCTAGAAACATCAGGGTGCAGGTGTCCCGGCGTTTCCCTGCATCTGTACCTTTGGGGTAAATCCCCAACAGTGCAATTGCTGGGTCGTAGGGCAGGTCTATTTTTAACTCTTTGAGGAACCTCCACACACTTTCCCAGAGTGGCTGCACCAGGTCACATTCCCAGCAACATGCAGAGGGTTCCCCTTGCTCCACATCCTTTCCAACACTTGTGGTTTCTCGCCTTGTTAATTTTCCCCATTCTCACTGGGGTGAGGTGGGATCTCATGGTGGTTTTGATTTGTATTTCCCCGATGGCCAGTGATGCGGAGCATGTTCTCATGTGCGTGTTGGCCATGTGTAGGTCTTCCGTCTTCCTCTATGAGATTTCTGTTCACGTCCTCTGCCCTCCTGCCTCCTCTGATGGGCAGGTCTTCTTCTCCCCTGCTGCATCTTCCTCGCACTCAGCAACTTCCTCCCCCAGACGTGGGCTCTCCTCTGCGCGGCATGTTCCGGCTCCGAGCCCGACGCTCACTCGGTGCTGCAGGACGGCTGAATCTCTTGAGGATGTAGGATGCCTTTCCCCAGAATCGCCCTGGCACCTGACAAGCTCCTCCAACCCTGCCTACGAAAGGACGTGCGCCCTCAGCAGTCACTAGGCCTCACCGAGCAGTTACCTTCAAATGAGAGCTGAATTAATACCACGTCCTGCCAGGCTTTTGTGGAACATTCACCAAGGAAATATCTAGCACATGTCGGCTCAACATGAGAAGGTGAGCAATTTCAGTGTCTTCCATTCAGTCATGGGTCCCTTTTCTCCCCCATTTTTTCAAATTGTGGAAAAGTACACGTATAAAATTTACCATATTAACTGTTTTTTAAATGCATAGGTCAGTGGCGTTGAGTATAGTCCATGTCGTTATGCGCCATCAGCGCCATCCATCTCATGACTGTTTTCATTTTCCCAACCTGAAAATCTATAAACAAGAATTCCTCATGCCTCCCCGTCTGCTTTCTGTCTCTATGCACGTGGTGCCTCTAGGTGCCTCAGGTAAATGGAATCGCACTGTTTGTCTTCTGTTGCCGGCTTGGTTTCCCTTAGCATAATATTCCCAAGGTCCATCCATGTGGTAGCACATGTCAATTCCCTTCCTCTTTAAGGCTGAATAATATTGCACGGTCTGTACGTACATATGCATATACCACATTTTGCTCATTCGTTCTTTTATGGACACATGGGTTGCTTTGTGATCAGTGCTGCTAGAAATGTGGGTGTACAAATATAGCTTCCAGACACTGCTCTCAATCCT
Source organism: Canis lupus baileyi (assembly GCF_048164855.1). Classification (NCBI taxonomy): domain Eukaryota; kingdom Metazoa; phylum Chordata; class Mammalia; order Carnivora; family Canidae; genus Canis; species Canis lupus. The sequence continues at coordinate 4,793,553 of NC_132840.1, read as the reverse complement.
TTTGAGTAGATATATCCAGAGGTGGAATTGCTGGATCACATGGTGATCTGATGTTTAGTTTTTTGAGAAGCCCCATATTGGTTGCCACCGTGGCTCTACCATTTTACGTTCTCACGAGTGCTACACAAGGCAATCCTTCCATATGTTTGCCAACACTTGTTATTTTCCATTTTGTTTTCTTTGTTTTTTGCTAGTAGCCATCCTGCCGGGGGCGAGGTGATAGCTCATTGCAGTTTTGGCTTGCATTTCCCTAATGGTTTGTAATGCCAAACATCCTGTCGTGTCCTTATTGGCCATTTAGATATCTTCTTTGGGGAATCAATTTATTTATTTTTTATTTTTTTATTATTGACTGTATTTTTTTATTTTATTTATTTATTTATTTTTAATTTTTATTTATTTATGATAGTCACACAGAGAGAGAGAGAGAGGCAGAGACATAGGCAGAGGGAGAAGCAGGCTCCGTGCACCGGGAGCCCGACGTGGGATTCAATCCTGGGTCTCCAGGATCGCGCCCTGGGCCAAAGGCAGGTGCCAAACCGCTGCGCCACCCAGGGATCCCTCAATTTATTTTTAAATGTTATTATCTGTGATCCAAAGCCGGGTGGAGTAGTCAGTAGCACGGATGTGAGACAGGGCTGAGTTTGGCTCCAGTGCTGCCACTAACCAGCTGTGTGGCCTCAAGCAATGTGAGGGACCTCTGTGAGACTCATTTTACTTTCATATAAAATAGGCACCTGGGTGGGTCAGTTGGAATTCTGACTTTTGCTTTCAGCTGGGTTTATGATCTCGGGGGTCACAAGATCGAGCCCCACGTCGGGCTCTGCACTCAGTAGGGATCCTGCTTGGGATTCTCTCTCGCCCTCTGCCCCTCTCCCTCGTTCTTTCTTTCTTTCTTTCTTTCTTTCTTTCTTTCTTTCTTTCTTTCTTTCTTTCTTTCTTCTTTCTTTCTTTCTTTCAGATAAATAAATAAGTCTTTTTAAAAAATGATTATTTCTCATATAGGAATGCTGTGACCTGATGACCATAAAATGGTCACCTGAGTCTGCTCGCAATAAGAATAAGAAGGGGGCAGGCGTGTTGTTAAATCATCAGTTTCATCCTGACTATTATTATAGGAAAGTAAGTTCCTCGATTACTTTGGTTAGTGACAACTAAATGGAGTGAAGGTTGTACCTTTTCCACCAAAGATAAGAGTGCTGGATGGCTGTCTGCGTGAAGAACAGTATTCTCAAAAAGACAGAGAAGATTCAGAATACAATTTTCATGTTATTTGAATTTTCTTCCCATCTCTGCCATCCACCATTCTTTCCTGAAAATCTCCCAATACTCACATTAGAAAGCACACGACAGGACCTCTTTCTACCCCCAAGTCGTGTGTGTGTGCACTAGCTGCATGAGTGATTCTTGTGTCTGCTGTTTGGGTAGTGACTGGTTTAGATGAAGTCAGTGTCCACGTGGCTCCTAGAGACGATTCGTCCAGGGGTCTTTTTTCCCAAGTCCACTCAGATATACTAGTTCCTCGGAACCAGTGTGGACTGCCTGGGAACTACCTACCACGTGATTACCATATGCTAGAGAGCAGGGATCCTATATATGTCATCCCGCAGAATACAGAAAATGAACCCCTGAATCGAATAATGTCCCCATTTTAGAGATGAAGTGACCGACCCTCATAAAGTTGATCTCACTTGATTTCAGCTCACACAGCTTTATAGGAGGATCTGGGATTTGAGTATAGCTATTTGAGTCTAATCTTTGCTCTTGTTCCTCCAGGGCAATTCAGAAAATGTTGGCGGGGGGGGGCAACTATCTGTTGTTTGCCTATATATTGCATAGTGAGGGGAAATAAGGGGCACTTTAAGCACAGATTTTTAGGGAACCAAAAATTCGAGATTAATTCTGCTGTTTTCACAAGATGGAGAAAGGGTTATATTCCCAGTGCTAACATTAAACTTAATAGACTGGATCATAAATGAATTAGAGAGATGAATAACAGAGAGAGAGAGAGAGAGAGCTCCAATATATAGCACTGCCCTTATCTTTACAGTAGAAGTATTCCCCTGTCTGAGTGTAAGTAAAATGCTCGGACATTGGAAGGTGATATACAGAAGCTAAAGACTCCTCGGGGTTTACACACCTTCCTGCGACACCTGTTCCCAGTTCACAGATGAGGAAGCGGAGGCCAGCAGAATGAGTTGCCTGAAGTCAACATTTGCTCTTCTGAGTTGCCTTCACGCTGTACAGCCTAGTGGGGAGATGATGGGCCCCCACCAGTTAGACGCTGATTCTGATCCCAATGTCTGCTCACATCTAGAGGACCTTGCTGGGCCCTGGGGACTTTGGATTTTTCATCTGGAAAACAAAAATGACATTGTTTGCCTCATGAGGCTTTTGTGACTCTGAGATTTGATAGCATTTGTGAAAGTGTGCTTTGCCAAATCCGATGCACGCTTCATGCTTTTAACAAATGCTGCTTTCACTTCTTTCCCCTTGGACAGTACTTCTGATAAATAAAGTAAACTTTACCCCATTTCTCAGATTCAGATGCCCAGGCCACAGCTGCTGACAGCTCGCATGGCTTTACGCTCAATAAAGAGTCGCTTGGAAGATTTACTACCCAGATGTGACAAATGGGCCCTTTCCCTTTCCATTAGCTGGTGGCAGGCCATATATGGAAATTACAACCTATCATCTGTCCTGATGACCTCTGAGCTGTCGATCCTTGTAATTTTCTTAAATGAATATTCCACCTATAGGACTTGTACCTGCCAATTTCAGCGATCGATACCAACCTTTTGGGTGGTCATTACAGGAACTTGTTGTGTTACCCCTCAAGCAGATGCTGGAGTCAGAGGGAAGCAATTCATTCTGTCTGGTGCAAATAGATCTCGGCATTTTAGTTGGGAAATACGAAAAAACCTCAGAGAATCACTTTCTGTAATGAGGAATTCTTAGTGGGAAGGATTCTACAGCCAGGCGGAATTTAAGTCAGTCATTTGTATGGTCATTAAACATTCTTTTATTTTTTTAAAAAACCTACAATGTGTCCGACTCAGTCCCAAGCCTGTATTTGGTATTATCCCACACAGCGAGGGGGTACACACGTACATCACAGGTAATGTACACACAGACGTGTGCATGCATGTGTATATGCATGTGATACAACCAGTCATTTGCAGAGATGGTGTCCATATAATTAACTACTAAGTGACCAGCGCATTATGGGCCAAAAGAGAGAGCTGATACGCTATGAGAATCGAGAAGAGAAAAGAAAACACCGTTTCTACATTGGATGACTTAGAGATGGCTTCATAGACTATGAAGTTTGAGAAGAATTTGGACAAATGCACATGAGGGGACAGAGGGTCCCAAAGAGAGAAGAAAAAGTATAAGCACAAAATGTGACCTTGAAATGGACTATGTACGGTATAAATTAAGAGTAGGAGCTTCTCTCGCATATTCTCGTGTCAGCGTACAGTAGGTGAGCAGTAAAACTTTGTTGAATGAGCTGTGGCTAGACAAGATTGGGGACAATTAATTTTCCATAATAAGTGTTGCAGATCTGACCCCGAGGAAGTTTAGACCAGGAACAGAGGGTGCAGGTACAGACGTAGATGTAGATATGGACACGGATTCAGGTATTGGTCACCTCCATGTTCCTCCTCCTGGGCTAACGTGTGCTTGTCACAGTTGATAAGTCTCGTGCTAATGACTGACCTTAGGAATATACGGTATTTGATTAGCAAAGATGACTTTGTTTCGCTTAGAATACGGTGCCAAAATTATTCTTATCTTGTAGAGAGGAAACGGCCAAGATGGTCTACCTGCTTCTGGAGAAAGAAGCTCGTTTCTGAGCCGTAAATCCAACTCCTGGAGCCCACTGGTTTGGAAGAGGCTTAATTTATTTCTGGCTGTCCTTTGAATTTGCAAAGGCCTCGGCGCTGAAAGATGCTGAAATTCTCCAAGGCTGATCCCCTTGGAATTCATCAGCAGGCACACAGCAAGCCCCTGAAACCACATCCCATCTGGTGCGCTCACAGTGCATGTGGCCTGGAGGCAGAGGTGAAGGGAGGCGGTGCTCAGAGGCCCTCAGCATTTGACCTGCGTACAGCTGTGCACTGGTGGCAGCCCTGTCTTTGGAGCTGGTCATGTCACTGGTGAAGAAAGATCGGGAATCTGAAAGAAGGCATGATAAAAGGAGTTGAAAGTACAAAAGAACAGAGAAAACGCCTTGCAGTAGCAGGGAGAGGAAATGGGACTCAAACTAACCTGGCAGGGAGCAAGTATTTACTTGCTCACTTAATGAGAGTCTGAGGTTGGAGCCCAACCTATCCAGTGACACTAAGACTATCATCCATCCCCCCACCCCACCCCCAAGACTCCTCTCCTTCGTCTCCTGTTCTCTATGTCTCACTCAGCTTAGATGTCTCAGTAAGCTGCCCTCGGTCCTTCCTTCTAGAGCCAGGATCCTTCGGAGGATGGACAAGGGACGTGCAGGCTGGCCAGCTCCAGCCTTATGCTGGCCTGACTTTCTGAGCCTGGAGGAAGTGGAGAGCTCACTCAGTCAATACACAATCCAAAAACAAAAACGAAAACTGAACCAAAACCAAACCAAACCAAACCAAAACCAAACCAATGCACAATCCAGGCTGGTGACAGACTCATCACCGTGCCAGAGGGATGGGGTGACCTCCATGAGCTGATCTGGGCCACAGGTGCACAGAGGGACAGGATACTGTGACCGGCAGCCAGAGCAGAACCACCATGAAGAGAGGGAGGAGGGCCAGGCTCCGAAAGGGATGTCCAGGACGAGAGGCTGTGAACAAAAGACCAGATGAAGGGAATTTGAGGGCCCTTTTGTAGGTGGCCCCGCACACTGATCAGTGAAGTAAACAAAGTTTTCAGAGTCCTCATTAACTCGGAGAAGCTAGCGGGATAGAAACAGAGAACAGAAAATAAAGCTTTGGGCATATTCGCGATACGCCGGCATGTGTTAGTCTGACTCTGCAACAAAGTCAGACTAAGACCCTTTGAAATATTGCAGCCCATGCTCAATATCAACTTTTTTGTTTTGATTCTGTTTTTTTTTTTTGTTTTGTTTTTGTTTTTTTGTTTTGTTTTGTTTCGTTTTTTGATTTTTAGGCCAAACTTCATGAGTACAGCTTTGGCTATAGGCATAGTCTTGTGTTCGTTACATAGATAAGGATGAGCAGGATGAGGGTGATGGTATTCTCAGGCCAAAACGACCCCCTAAGTCAGACGGGCGTAGTCCTCGAGCTCGTGCATTCTAAGCGGACGGTAACCCATGGCTGGGGGTGAGGAAGTCACCTGGTAGGGTCGGGGGCCAGGGCGCCGGGGTGGCTTTTAGGAGCGACACTCAGAATGGAATGCTGAACATCAGCCCTCTGCCAAACTGTGTGCGGTTCCTTTTTATGTTCTTCTCTTATTCGATCCCTCAGATCTTCCACGAGGGAGAGGCTATCTACTGTCATCTCTTCACCCAGAGGAGCAGACTGCGACACAAACGTTTCCGCGTCCGGGGCCTAAGGGTGCCCAGGCTCAGGCCTGTCATTGCTGCAGTGCCACGGACGAGCAGCGGGGACACACAGCGTCGCCGAGCTTCTTCCTAATGCAGGGGGTGTTCCCAGGAGAGGAAGACAGCTGCTGTAGGATCACAGAGGCCTGAGCCACCAGCGCTACTGGTCTTGCAGCCTGTGCAACGGTCACCGCAAGGGTTGGCACGTTGTGAGTGGCTTTGCCAAGGGCCAGATATGGCCATTGTGGGCACCTGACTCGAAGGCACTTGGGAAACACACATTAAAAAAAAATGAATGAATGAATGAGTGAATGAATGAATTTTATCCATTCAGTATTTTTTATTTATGAAGCTTCATTATTAATTCACAGGATCTATTATGTCTGCTTTAGTCTTTGAGGAGTTGAACAAATCAATATGTCCCTCGTCTCATTTCTATAAAGCTCCCCACAAGAAGTGAGCTGGGAGGGAATCCGGGTGGGAGATCTTTCCCCTGCGCTCTTTCTACTCATCCCCACCCCTAGATAGCTCCTCCTAAGGGGTTTGTAAATCTCTGCTTATGCACCCAAATCCTGGTTTCTGACAAAGAAAAACTCCCTGTGAATCATAATTTAGATTTTTTTTTTTTTTTTTTAATATAGGGCAGTCAGAACGAAGCTTTCTGGTGGCCGCTTAATTTGGAGGGCATTATTTTTAGCCCTGCAAAGGACCAGTGGCACGAAAACAATTAGGATCTTTTGTCAAGTTAATTAAATTTTACTAAGTGTAGTAATCTCGGTGGGCTTCGTACACCAGAGGTAAAACTAATTAAAACGCAAATTCTTCCCAGCCTAATAAGGAGTTCTGACTTGGGTAGCTGAAGACTGTTGTGCATACTGAGAGATATTCAAAACTAATTTATAATGAGATGAGGGCAAACCCTTAAATGGCTCAGTTCTGTTGAAGGCTCACTTGAGAACACCAATAAGTACGTTCAATTGGAGGCGGCCACTTGGAGCAGGGAAGGCAGATTGGCAGACCTTGCCGGGCTCAGGAGAAACACGGATCCAGCTCAGACAAGTCAGGGTGGGGAAGCCGGTGGAAATGAAGTATCCGGGTTTTATCTGAAAAGCACTATTTTCTCCCCAGGTTCCTTTTCTTCATTAAATTCTCCCAGGGCAGGCCGAGCTAATGGCAATTGCCTTTCCTGTCGTAGCCTTTTCTCGGAAGGCCGCATGGAGCAAGAGTGTTTAGTTCACAAGGGTTCAAACCAGCGGTTGGTCCACGCCAGGTCTCCTCCTGCCCTGGCAGATGAGGCCACAGGCTACACTACACCGAACTCCAGAAATCAGCAGAGTACTAAACTGGCAATCCCAATGGCTCAGTCTTAGTTCTTTCTTTAGAACCCAGCGACACTGATTTCTACCTCCTGTCAGATGTGTGTGAATATTTGCGGTTGAGAAAATTGAAATGATCGTTGAATCACAATGGGCAACCTCCATATAAACTTGGGCACACTTCAATTGACATGCTATTACTCTCCCGTTGATTGAGAGTGGCGTATACCTGCTGACACTTTCCTCGTTTCTCTGTCTCATTTCACACCCTGTGGTCTGGCTCTGGACCTGGTATCCCACGGACTTTGGCACGTGCTGCCCATACCCTTCTAATCACCAGATCTAATGGCCTTTCTCTGTTGCTACTACCCTCATCCAGATGGGATCATTTGTCACATTGACCACCCCAGCCCTCCTGACCCAAGCTGCTTTATTTAGTTCTGTGATACTGTTATAGATGCAGCGGGACCTGCTGAGAATGAGCAACAGCAAAGTCTCTTTCTGAGAAAGGGGCTCCCTGCCTAGTTTTGCTCAGTAGGTACACCAGGATCCTGCCTGAAGTGACAGGTGGGTGCCATCATATTTGATATCTATCATGAAGCTAGAACTTTTCTTTGTCCTGTGTTAATATGTGCATTATGCTCATTGTAGAACATTTAGGAAGAGCAGAAAAATAAAAGGAAAAGAAAAGATGCATATACACAAACCACAACTTTATTGTTTCCTTTTTTTTTTTTTTTCTTTCTGTTTCTCCACTATGGTCTTAACGCAATCCATGGATCCATGATCATCTCTGTCATGTAACACTCTAGCCTGAGCATTTTTCTGTGTCACTAAAGTATTATAAGTGATTCAATAAAGTTGCACGAACATATGGGCTTTTTAATTTGGCACATCTAGTTTTGCGTCCTAACTTTACCTAGCTATGCATTCTTAGATAAGACTTCACAGTCTCGTTGGGCCAACAAGAGGCCTCTAGGATCCTCACACTATGGTCCTCATCCATTCTGATTAGTCATTAAACAAGAAAGACTTAGTCATATTCCCGCAGAACCCGGTGGGCATGTAATGGAGATTCTTATTTGGATTGTGTCAAGATGGCCATAGCCCAAAAAGTCTGATCTTAGCCACCAGAGGATCAAATGGACAATTTGGATTCAGTTGAATAAAGTGTTTTCTAAGCATCAGAATTCTCTGCAGACAGTAGGTAGGAAACCACTCCATCCTGGAGGCATCTAAGCAGAGGTTGGATTATATCGGGTTGTAAGACTGTATTGGAGGAGGCTCAGGCTTCTGCTGGGAGAGCAGGTCCATTCCAATTATGGGATTCTATAATTCTGTGATTCTAAACTGGGCATCAGTAAGCTACAGACCACAGCCAAAATCCAGCCCCGCTCCCACCCTGTTTTTGTAAATAAAGATTTATTAGAATGTAAAAAAAAAAAAAAAAAAAAGACTTCACATTCTTATTTAGTCTAGCTTCCTTGTTTATAAAATAAGATTGATAATGACCATTATCATAAACTTGGTAAAAATGAAACTGGCTAATGTTTAACACTTGTGTAGCTGTGTTTTTTGTGGGTGGTATTATTACTATTATTTTGAATGAATGAATATACTGTTTAATGGTTCATAACCTTTCATCATGTGGGGATATTCCATAATTTATTTAAACTAATCTCTATTATTGGGATCCCTGGGTGGCGCAGCGGTTTGGCGCCTGCCTTTGGCCCAGGGCGCGATTCTGGAGACCCGGGATCGAATCCCACATCGGGCTCCTGGTGCATGGAGCCTGCTTCTCCCTCTGCCTGTGTATCTGCCTCTCTCTCTTTCTCTCTGTGTGACTATCATAAATAAATAAAAATTAAAAAAAAAATTTAAAAAAAAAATAAAAATAAAAAAATAAAAAATAAACTAATCTCTATTATTAAACATTTAATTTCTTCATTTGTTTTCTCATAACAGTAACTCTGGAGTGAATAGCTTCATATCTTTATTGATAACGTTTTCTACACACAGAGGTACAAGTTCCTCCCTAGAAAGTAGGTGCCAGTTTCTGTTCTTGCCAGCTGTGTATGAGAGAGCTGCTCCCCTCTAGCTCTTGTAGCTGCCCACGTGCCTTCATCAGGGAGCGGGAGGGCCAATCTAGCACCGCTGCCAGCGGGAAAGCACTGATGGATGGCCTTACAGAGTCTTCCACTCAAGGCTTCAGCCCAAGACTCACAAACCTTTATCTCAACCAGGGTGGCTAGACCCCTTAAGGAAACTCCACTTCTGGTAAGATTCCACAAAGTGACACTGATAAAATGCCCCTGGTTTTTCAGTAACACTTCTTTCTCCTCCCTTGAAGTGCTGAATCCATAAGGGAGATACTCATCTGTGTCAACCTATGGCCTCGACTTACATGTGGATGAATAGAAAGACTCCAACTTATTTGTGACTTGGGCTCTGGTCTTGGAAAGATGAGAAGGCTCAACCTGAAAAGGGACACCCACCCCAAAAAAGAGAAAACACTTCAACCGTGTTGAAAATACAAAGGGGTCATAAGCTCCATATTGTGTATACATCAGCTATTTGATTTGCTGGACATTATGAAGCTGCAATGTCCCAAACACTATCCTAGGCTCTGGAAATGCAAAACAATCACAGAAAGTATTTTTCCTTTGAAAAAGTCACCATTTGATTGGGTGGAGATCTATAGAAATAGGCTCATCAGTAATGGCACTCTATGGTGACAGGTGATGTAATGCGGAGACATTGGAACTCAGAGAGAAGAGGTAAAAAGCTAATGAGATAGGGATACTTCTCTCTGAAGCTGGGTCTTTAATACTGAGTGTAAATCCACCAAGTAGACCAGGAAACTCATCATTGGAAACGATCTGGATGGCAGCTCATGCTGGGGAATGGATCTCCTACAGTTTAGAGGAGATGGGGTGGGAGATGAGGCTGAAGAAATGGGGAAGTGATATTAGAGGGCAGGGCTCAAATGCCATTCTAAAGAATCTGTCATCTCTGTATTAGAGGATCATTGCAGATACTGATAGAATCTGCTTTGTCAACCAATGGCTTAAATTTACTGATATGTTTCTGTGAACCATGGTGATTGCTGGGAACCTGAGACTCCGTTCATTCATCTTAAACTAAGGGGAAGGGTGCTGCTGCCTGTCCTAACTCACAGTTCGGCAGGATAATCATGTGACTTACCATGAAACTAGGAAAAGCCAAGCTAAGTATAAGATAACCTTTCCTTTCAAAAGTGTAACACAAAGGGACGAGTCCTATGTGGATTACCATCATAGGCTTTTAGTAATTGCAGGGCAATAAGCTAATTACTGTGCTTTATCTTCTTCCTTCATAGGACTCTAAACAGAATGAGTAAACTTGGAAAAATTAAATTAAGGCCATGAACAAGGAAAAAAAAAAAACTGCCCCCAGAAGGAAGCCAATAGTGGAGACATAGTTAGGGTCTTCAAACTTTGGATGCTCAAGTCTCCTTTCCTTGCCTAAATCTAGGGCTCCTGTATTTGTGCTCCTGGGTAACTGTGAAAGCCAGTGTGGAAAACCAATACCATATACATCTTTATAATGCAAATGATCTAATTCTGACTGTGACTTTGGCACCCTTAGACTCAGAATTCCCCTCTGGCTTTGATGGTTTGGATTCAATACTAGGGTCCAATATTTAATCCATTAGCCACTTGTAGCTTTTCTAATGAGAGCACTGATGAGTGCAGTTATTTGGAATCTTATTGATCCACTGCCTCTTTTTATAACAAATATTTTATAATATCCCCTTTAGTATCCTGAAATGATATTCATAGATAATATAAATTATCTATATAGATGATTTTTTAAAAAATCAGTGCAATGGCCTAATTGTGATACAGAAGAGGAATTAAAGAAATGGGATTATAATAAAGTAATAACTGCTTCCCATAAGTTAAGTTATAATGCATGGCATGACATTTTAAGAAGGTGTAATGAAGTAGTAAGACACCTACATCCATACACAAAATACCATGAATGGAACAGCTAAAAATTCAGACTAAAACAGATGTATTATACTGGCAGCATAAATAGGGGTATTTCTGTAACTGATATGATTTTCAAAAAAAGTACAGAGCTCTTGGTAATTTCTTTTTTTAATTGAGGTGTAATTGACTCAGTAAAATTTTAAAAAGCTATCTTCCCCAATTTACACAGAAGTTGTATTCCTGAAAAATTCAGGAATGCATTTTTAATCACTGAGATAAATTCCATATGCTCATATGTAAAATAGACTTGAATCTAGGTACGTATGATCATAAAGTGTTTTTAATTTACCGAAATCCGTGGTGGACTTTCAAGAATCATATGGATTGCAAGGTCATTTTTGATTGCACAGGACTATTCTTGCATTGCTTCCCTGACCTCCACCCATTCAAACACTAGGATTTCCTCATCCCCATCATCATTACAAGACACACTCTGTGATACTCCCTTGGTTGAGAGTCCTGGATCCAATGTCTTACTCAAATCATTACTTAGGCCGTTACTTTTGAGGCTGAGTGTCCTAAATGCAGTAACATTCTGTATTCTGAAGGACCCCTGACCCACAGGAAACTGATATGCATGTGGCCTACTGAACTTGCCCCCAGCCCAGAACTTATGTACTGCAGTTCTGACCTCCAGGACCTCAGACTGTGACTGGAGAAAGGGTCTCTAAAATAGAATTAAGAGAAAGAGAAGAAAGAAAAAGAAAGAGAAAGAAAGAAAGAAAGGAAAAGAAAGAAAAAGAAAGAAAGAAAGAAAGAAAGAAAGAAAGAAAGAAAGAAAGAAAGAAAGAAAGAAAGAAAAAAGATAGAGACGGTAAAGTTAAAATGAGGTCACTAGGGTGGGCCCTAATCTAAGATGAGGAGATTGGGTCACGGACACATACAGACAGAAGATCATGTGAAGACACGGGAGAAGACAACCATCCACGAGGCAAGGAAAGAGGTCTCACAAGAAACCAGGTCTGCTGGCACCTCGACCTTGGATCATGGGAACAAAAATTTCTTGTTGAAGCCTATGGTACTTTAGGATGTAGGTGTACAGCAGCCCCTGCAAACTAACACACCTACGTACCTGCCGCGACTATGTTTACAACTATAATCATGAGTACTACTCCTATTTTAACTCGTACAACCACTACTGTGATCCCCACCCTCACTATTAGCAATATTTATGGAACTCTGCATTATTTTAATGGTACTAATCAGTCCCCATAACAAGCAGGTAAACAAACTAAGCCTCTGCATGGACCGCTCAGCTGCGAGGAGGCAAAATGGGCTTTAGACAAATATAGCCTGCCTGCAAGGCCCACATCCTTGCTTCTATACTGCAGTTTCCCCTCATTCTCAGGCGAATCATGTTAGAGGCACATCAGCTGTCTGGAGCACCAGTCAGAAACCTTCTGGGCCACTACTAGAGATGACACCAGCATGTGGTCTGATTGGGAGGAACTTGTTAAGAGAACTTGGCCAACTCTGCAGGCATTTACCATAACAGGTATTTACAAATCAGTTATGACATGTTAGAGGCGTGCGGGATAATGGTCAACAACCTTGATTTCTGGGTCAGGTCGCCTTGGGATCATACCCCAGTGTTGTCATTTAGAAGCCAAACATCTTACCCTCTCTGTGACTCTGTTTTCTTGTCTGCAAAATCATAGTTCCTATCTCACAGGGTTATTCTGTAGCTAAAGTGAGCTGATTCACAGTGAGGGCAGCCTTATAAAATGAGGGGCCGATACAGTTACCTACTGTCAGGGGGGACTTTACAAATGCCATCATTTCAGTCCTTACAGCAATTAAGAGCATATGACCTTCCTGACACTCAAAGTTCAGGGAGGTTTTGTAATTTTCTCAAGGTCACACAGCTAGTAGATGGAAGATCTGTGTGACTCCGAGGTCCTCATGGTTTTCCAAATGCTCTATTCCATTTCTCAAATATTTCCACAGTCCTTCTACATATTAAAAAGAAATAACACTGTCCCTCCCCAGCAACCCATCCTACAAACAACCTCTATTCTTTCTGCTAAATAACATACCTATCTTTTTCACGGCAAGGTGAGATATAATATCAAGCCCTGAGATTGTGTGGCATATGGCTATTTTTTATTTTGCTGGAGAAAATAGCAAAATGCTCATGGGTTAGCTTATTCATTCAGACCAGAAATAGATCCCTGCAGCACACCATTTGATACGCTCCACAAAAATGTGTGGATGTAAAGCGGAAAATATAATCCATCACCTGGATTTTTCTTTTGCTCTTTGGTGCCAAATACTTCGAGATACTGAAACATCTATATGCTCAACAAGGAGGAAATACCTGGAAAAAGCACCATATTTTTTTTTCTTTCCATTCAGATGCTGCAGAAGGACGTGAACATATCCAAGTCTTTAAAGAAGTTAAAACCTTTTCCCTTAATCTAAAGGTCATGTTGCCAATGGAACTTGGCTGGTTCACGCCAGAGTGCGGGGAATCACTGTAGTTTGGTTGCATGAAGGAATTATCTCCAGCTCCACTCCCCCGCAAAGAGCTTAGGAATGTATTCACCACCAGATTAAAGCCGGCATCAATTTGAATCTTTGCTCTACTGCACTCTAAGTTCTGTGAATATTAATGGAAATTTCTTTGTTGGACGGTTGGCTGCTTAAATTCATCTGCCATTTTTCGGTTGGAGTCATTCAGGCAATTAATGTTGAGCGTGTGCCCACTCAAATAGGGGCCGGGTGTAGGTCACAGGCATGCCGGCATTGTCTGTGTCTAAAGGTCAGACTTCTGAAATCCGGCACAAGATGGATGGAGAAGCACCAGAAAGATCGATGATTTTGAGTATATTTTAGGTGCAAAGTAATGCGGGGGCAGCCACTTTTTCATTCTTATTTGATAACCTGCAAGTCCCAGTTCTAATAACCATCTGCCTGGGGGCGAAGGAGAGGTCACCCATCGCTACGTGCTTCCAGCGCAGTCCAGGTGGCTCTCAGGGGCCCTTTTGTTGCCTCCACAACAGGATGTGACGTGTTCCCACAAACACCACTGGAACAGGGTATTGTTCTAAAGATCCGGGTAAGAAACCCAACCATCCCATGCCATCATTGTGCAGCCATAGGCCAATTTCTTCAACGGTTCTGCTTCTGCTTCCTTATCGGGAAGATGAGGATAGTAACGGTCATCCACTCTGCAGGGATGTGTGAGGTTTAAATGATCTCCCAGAAGTAAAGCTCCTGGAAAAAAGGCCTGGAACAGCATAAACACTGAGCTGCCGGCTATTATTTTCAGAGGGAGTTGGACCGAATAAAGCACTCCAGAGAGAACGTGGGGGATTAAAAGGTGATTTCAAAACAATGTCAAGATCAAAGATTTAAAAATATTTACTTGCTAAGTCCAATTATCCAAATTACTTCGCCTGGTGCCAAGGTGCATTTTGAGAAAGAGAAGATGATCACAGGGTCAGGCTGGGTTTGAATCTAAGCTTGGTGGTCCGCTGGTTGAGTATTTGGGGGGGGGGGATTTCTAAACTTCTCTGAACCTATTTTCTCATCAAACATGAGGATTGTAACACCTGCCCATGGTATAAGATTTCAATAAGAATTAATGGTGTAAACTATATGCACTTAATTGATAAATAAAAGTCTCCTCTCAAACCTTCCAACCACTTTTCTCATTATTCCCTGGGATGCAGAATATGTTCGTTTCTGTATTTAACTGATTCTCAGGATGTTTTTGTCCTTTTATCCAGCTGCATCTTCATCCATAAAGTCAGCTTTCTGTAGCATCTTTCCCTTTGCTTTAAGCCCAAAGTAGCCTACTCACTCTTTAATGCCATGGTTTGCTTTTGAGGGAAGAATGGAGAAGCAAAGCTATGAAGAGGTCCCTCCTTTGGGATCCAATCAAGGGGGATTATTGTCCCAGGGATGGATGAGAAGTAGGTGACCAGGAAAACAGGCTGGTGGCTGAGAGAAGGGCCATCTCTGGCATAAGAAAACGCATCCCTGGCTAAAAAACTTAAGGCCCAATCCGGTCCCTCAACTGCCAACAATCATAAGGTGCAAATGTCCTCTTGTGACACGCGCATTGCTGCTCCAGCTGGGGCTAGTGTAAATTAGTACAACCTTCCTGGAGAGACATCGACTGTTCGTAGCATTTGGTCCATAATTCTGTGGATGAATATGAATACACAAACAAACAAGTGGCCTGATAAACAAGGACAAGATTTTCACCAAAATATTAGGTGTTACGGACCCTGATTCATAACCCAACAAAACAAAATTCATCGATAAGTTACATTTATGAAATGACCTTCTTTTAAGCCATTAAAAAATACAGTGTGAGAACATTTAATGGCAGGAGTAATAGTCATGATGCAGTCTTATGTAAGAGATAAAAGATTTTCCTTACACAAAATGCAAGCCAAATTTTGTGCGGATGTGTATAACCAAGGAAAGAAAAACTACCCCAGAAATGAACCGTGACTCTCTGTCGTGGAATATTGGTTTTTTGTTTTTGTTTTTTGCATTTCATGTGTTCCCTAAAAGTAACTCAAATGAGCAGAAAATGTATTTCAAAGGCTATTTTGAAATAGTTTTGGTTCAGGTGGCTCCCTGTGGAGTGTGTGTAGACTGGGTTTCCAGGACTGCCCCAGAAACCCACGTGTTGCTGTTTAATCGGAGTCCCAGCATCTCTGCCCTGTCATCAGTGGCCGCCTTCTGATGGGCCCTTGGGTGGTCATGGACACCCACCTCACCCTAGCATGGAAGGGGGCCAGGTGTTAACATCTGGATGTGATTCCGGCTGCAGCAACACCCTTGCTCCCATACTTATGAAATTTCCTGGTTGGAGGCCAGCACTTCGTAGGTGTCTGTGCTGTGTAGTGCAGTGGGTGCTTTAAATACCTCAGTTCATAAGATTCTGAAGCTCAGAGATATGGCCAGCATGACAGAAAGGCAAGCAAAATGCCGAGAATGCAAAATTTAAAGAGATTCTTAGGGTCATGCTTGCCTCCTTCAATTTTGCACCCCAGGTGTCACCCTTATACCACCTTCATCCCGGCCCTGCTCAGATGGGCAAAATAACTTGCTCAATGTCATTGAGCTGGTAACAGGTTGAGTTTGGGATCATTTGCAAGTGCAGCTGATTCTGAACTCCTGTCTTTCCCATTATATCAGTCTGTAAAGTTAAAAAGTGCGGTGTAAGTACACAGGGCACATAAGCATGTTCGAGTGTGTGTGTACAGTCATGTGTACACCATGATGCACAATCCTTCATAGTTCAAAAGCATGAAAATCATATATTCGATCACATGGCAAGCCCAGGGGGCTCAAACATGAGCTGTTCCCCCACTTCAAAGACGGGCGCAGTCAGCACATCCCAGGCTCCCACAAGACCACATGCTCAAAGAAACGTGACACGCAAATGGCTCTCCCCGCAGTGTGTGGATCCTGCCATTCTGTCGCTGGACTCAAGACTAATGTGATTAGACGTCGGATCTTCCCCAGCTGAGCTGGGTTCTGAGTTCACAGAACAATCTGCGGCCACTGGACAGCCAGTTTGCAGTTCACTGATGGGCCAAAGCACAGTGTGGCAAGAGCGAAGACAAGAAGTCTTCCGGTCAATTTTATCGAGTGATGGAAATATGACTGGTTTAGCAGAATCACCTAGTGACAGAGAAAGGGGTTTTGGCTCCTCCCTGCTTGGGATGGTGTTCGAACACCAGGCAAAATAGAATCCACCTTTTTGGTTCCACTTCATAATACCTGATGCAATTTTACAGTAATGGGATCATTTTGCTGCACTGGAGGAGTAGGTGGTTCTGTTTTATGTAAATCTCCAGGAGGGGCTCAGCAGTTGAGCACCTGCCTTCAGCCCAGGGCGTGACACCAGGGTCGTGGGATGGAGTCCTGCATCGGGGTCCCCACAGGGAGCTTCTCCCTCTGCCTCTCTCTCTCATGAATAAATAAGTAAAATCTTAAAAAAAAAAACAAAAACAAAATCTCCAAGTAGGGAAATACTCAAATATCCAAAGTATCTATAGAAATAGAGAGAATAATCAAAAAGGGGGGGGGGGGACGAAATCCCAGAATGTTTTTTTAAGTCATTCATGCATTTAGAAAACATTTATTAAACACATAAGTGCCAGGCACTGTATACAGCATGACTTCATTTACTCTTTCCCCTACACAGTGAGGTCATTATTACTTATTGTCCTCCTTTTACTGATGAGGAAACGGAGACTTATGGAGGTTACATGTGTCACCCAACGTTGCAGCCAATGAGTCTTGAAACCATGATTCAAAACTGCATCTGGTGTGCTTTTCTCCCCCTGTTTTCCAAATACTTGTAAAAGTGAATTGCATTTAATTGAATTATGGTGCTGTGCATACGACTGATTAATACATGCTGGCTGAATGAATGGTTAGTGACTGTATTTATACCTTGTATCCATAAATTTAATATATGTTGTGCTGAGGGAGATGCCTCAATGGGAAGATGACAGTTAACAAGGTCATTTTCTGATATGGAAAATACATAAATGTGTACGTGCCTCCTGCATTTAATTTCCTTCCTGCTTCTGAAATGGATATTCGCCAGTCGACTGAGAGCTGTTGCTCTTTGTTATCTGAAGGTACCATATCATCTGGGTTGCATACAGTGCAGAATGAAGAGGGAAGATTAATCCCCCTGGAAATTTGCTCACATCTCCCTAGAAATGGAAAGTGCTAAGGCAGCCAGAGAAATTGTCCCTCCTGACTCTCACTTGCTTTCTGAATTCTGATAACTTATTTCCCGACCTTTGCTTCCCAGGCCTATAAGGCAGAAGGGGTAGGACTCAGGCTTCACTAACATTATCTCCACTCCTGAAATTATAGTAAGTGTCACAGCCTTACCTTAGCCTTTTCTACCATGACAATTGGGTCTTTACTTAAAAAAAAAAATCATTTTTTGGGATCTGTCATTGCTTAATTTTATGGTGCAAAATTTAGTTGAAAATACGGTGCAGATATCATTCCCCAGCGTCAGAAGATCCTAACTCATTACAGTCTTCTTCAGATTGCTCGTCTACCGTGAAGTCACGTCACCCTAGCCCTACCCAAGTTGCCATAACCCTTCCATCACTGCACACGGATCTGGGGAGTTTAGAGTAAATTCTCATGTCATACAGGGCTGGTTGTTGTCTGACTCTAACTGCTTTTTCACCCTCAGCTCATACAACAGGGCCTTTGCACCTCTTTTGCAAAGGCTTCTTTGCCCAAGAACATACTGATCAACACATACACTTCCATCTATGTTGCTTGGTCAATGTCTGAGCCTTCTTCAGATTGCTACTAAGTTGTCCTTATTTGTTCTTACTGGTTCCTTAGACCTGTTTTCTCTGAGCCTTTGGTCCACTTCTCACCTGACTTTTTTTTATAATCAGACTATTTTTTTTTTTTTTTTTTTTTTTACATATATCGTTGGGGATGAGTTGTTCAACATTCGTGACGGGGTTTTCTCAATACAGCGTTCCCAGTGCCCAGCACTGTCTTGGGCACTTATGTGTTTGCTTAGTGAAGGAATAAACAATATGCAGAACTATGACCCAGCTTAAGTTGAGTGATCGCACTGTTGGGGCTCTTTGTGGGCAGTTGTGGGATGAGGTTGCTGAACCACACTTGGTCTGAGGGGATGAGCAGGTTGGGAGTTAAAGCTCTTCCACTGATGAGCAGAGTTGACCTATATGGTTCAAGTAAGTCTCTGGACCTAAATTTCTTCCCTGGAGGACAGTTTTTATTCCTCCTCAGGTGTTTGTGAGCATTAATGTAACAGTGGACTCTGAAAACTATGAAAGCACTACAGGTATCTCAGGCATTGTTGCTTTTTTACATTCCCTAAGGGTAGCTATGATCCTGATTGGCTTAAAGAGCAAATCACATAAAGCACCCAGTTGGAGTAGGGACCGTGATCTTATTAATATATTAAATGTTTACCAGGTTATAGAGTATTCCAAAACCACTAAAATCGCTGATCCTGTAGTCTGTTCTTTCTCCTAATTTCCATAAATGTTTTAAAATTTCTTTGAAATTTTATTTTTAAGTTTCTAGAGTACTGTGCAGTTCTGCCTCAGAAGAAAAAAAATTCCCTTATAAATGGAAGATGGGTTGCTATATAAACTCAAAACTGGCATCCATAGTAATGTGAAGTTTCTTTGCCTTTTGAAAGAATAGTGAGATTTAATTATACTCAAATCAAAACAAAGAATTTACCAGTGTTTCCTTGTTAACTGATAACACTATTACTGTATTAAAAGAATAAATGCCTCCATATATGTATGAATTTATCACTTTATTTTTTCATCATGTCTAATTTGAATGGAGAAGAAATGGGGGTGGTTTTCTTTCTTTCTTTCTTTCTTTCTTTCTTTCTTTCTTTCTTTCTTTCTTTCTTTCTTTCTTTCTTTCTTTCTTTCTTTCTTTCTTCTTTCCTTATTTAAGTCGGCTTCATGCCCAGTGTGGAACCCAACCCTCAGCTTGAACTCATGACCCCAAGACCAAGACTTGAGCTGAGATTAAGAGTAGGACACTTAACCGACTGAACCACCTAGGCTTCCCCTCTTGTTTTAATTTTTTTTTTTTTAATTTATGATAGGCATACAGTGAGAGAGAGAGAGAGAGAGGCAGAGACACAGGCAGAGGGAGAAGCAGGCTCCATGCACCGGGAGCCCGACGTGGGATTCGATCCCGGGTCTCCAGGATCGCGCCCTGGGCCAAAGGCAGGCGCCAAACCGCTGCGCCACCCAGGGATCCCAGGACATTGTTTAGGACATTGAGTTTCCTTTGATCAGATTCTGGGTATATATATCACTAATGGTTTGTGTTGTGTTTTTCCAAGTTTGTTTCATTTGTTCTCCACTGAGAAGGATTATGCCTGAGAAAGTGGGCATTGAATGTTGAAACTTGAGAAAGGGTTTCCCCTTTTCTGGGTTTACAACCAGGGGTGCATTTCTTAGTGCCACTCATATTTAGTGACCACTTGAAAAATTGGGATATAAGTAGGGTCACACCTCATGAGGGTTTTGAGGTGACTAAATATATTAAACACGTGGCATAGTATTTGGGACACAGTATGTGCTCAGTAAATGTTGATTTCTGAAATATGCATCATTTTCTAAAAGTATCATAGAGAAAACTTTAAACATTTCTTATTCTCTTGGCTCCACTTAAAACTGGATATAGATATAGATATAGATAGATGGATATTGTGGATGACCTTTCCCTAAACTATTTTACTGCTGGTGAGAAACAATTTAATTAAATTAAAGTCAAAAGTTTTCCCCTGAGATCCAAAGTGCTCCTGCCCTTCTCAGCAGAAAATGTGGCTTTTAGACAAGAGTATTGATAAAAAGAATTTGTTCTTACTGTTAGCACAGCCCAGTCAGGGCAATTCTTCAAGAGGTGAGCTCCAGCCTTTTATTCGTGATTAGATATTTTGGTTTCAAAGTTCCTACTTTGAAAGGTACAGGTTGGACTTAAGAGAGAGAGAGGGAGAGAAAAGACCAGTCATGGATTTAGGGACATTTTCATTTCCTTGGAATATGTTATCTGAATGCCTGTGAAGAAGGCCACTGAATCTAGAATCGCTCTTCTGATCTCCAAAATCTTCGGGCAGGCCATTTAAGGCTCCTCTTCTAGTCGGTATGGTTTCGTGCAGGGCCCGCGTGGGTCTCTGTGACTCTCACTTTCTAGGTCCCCATGGTAGATCTCTGCCTCCCACCTTTTTTGGATGGGCATGTTCTGCTTTTGGATAAATTATTCCTATCAAGCACCTGCTTATAATCCAGTCGTGGCATCCAGGTTAATCCCCACGAGCCTTTAGAGAGGCATTTCAGCCCCCTCCCAGGACACCAGCTCATTTAATTTATTTTCTGGTTTGGGAGCCCCTCTTGGTAGTCCTTATTAATAAATAAGGCAGGCCTTATAAATAAATCCTTACTTATCTGGCTTCACTTCTAGAATTTTTTTTTTTTTTTTGCTTAGTGATAAGTATATGGGGATTCATTGTACTGTTCTCTTTATTCTTACACATGTTTGAAATTTTCCATAATAGAATTTTTTTAACCCTCTTTGTGATCTTTAGCTCCCATCCCCCAGCCCCCCACCCAGGGTCAGCTCCTTTGGTACCTGGTCCTATTTTTACATTCTTTACAGTGCCACGTGTCTCTCATACTTGTCTGTGATTGTGGGTGATTCTTTCATTCCTTTCCATATTTATAAAATTAAGCATGTTAGAGACTTTTACTTTTTCTTCCTCATTGGGATCCATTCGATGTTTAGTAAAGCTTACACTAAAAAAACCATCCTCATCCTGTTCTGTTCCACCGATACTTATGGATTTATCCTTCCTTTTAGAGTATAAGCACATTTTTCCTCGTTGTTGAGGGAAAGGGGAGGTGAGAGTTCTTAATCCAAGTCTAGGCTCTTTCCATGCCCCACGCTACCTCATCTGAGCTCAATGCTTCTTTTCCTGGCTTTTTAACATACTGCATGGCCCCTGCGAGAAGCAGCAGGCCAGGAGGTGCCAGGTGGTGATTCTGAAGTCAGTCTGTTGACTCATTAACACACACAAATACTGGCTTCCTTTTTTAATCTAACATCTACTGCCTACATAACATTATTATTAATTCCCCCGTCCTATAAATAGACCTTCAGCTTCTGAATGGGATTTACTCAGTGGAGAATTTTTTCAGGTCTCTATCTTTTTACAGTGTCAGGACAAAGGCTGTTGAGGCAGCTACATCTGGAGAGAGAATTGCAGAAGATAATCAATTTCGTGAGCCTTCTTCATGGCTTGGTGCAGGTGTTCTCCTTCAAATTTTGCAGGAACATTTAGAGTTTCAGATTTCCATACATAAGATACCTTTATAAAAGCTGTTTGTTCATTTTCAAAAGGATAGACATAGTACCCTTTAGGTGGAAACTAAGGTTCGTCTTAAATGGCAACTCTGCTTTGTTAGCAGTGGTGACTAAAGCCCTGTGTTGTAAAGGATCCTGAGGCTAAGCTTCGGTGGAGCAGAGCAGAGTGCTTGTACACACTCAGGGCACGGAGACATGAATATAGTCCTAGGGGGCTTCATGGATGACCAGCCTGCTTCAGCAAATATAGTTTCATTCAATTAACTAAAATCTTAAAAATACATCTTAAAAAATGTTTTAGAGAGTAGGTTGTGTAATTTCTTAATTTCTCTTATTGGAAACCCAAAGTCCAAAACCCTTGTGTCACTATGTCAGAGTGAAAGTTTGAAGTAGAAATAAAATTGATGCCCACCTCTCCTCCTTACTCTAGTTCGCTACCCTCCTATCTCCTTAGGCTAGCAAACCCATTGTTGGTCGGACCTTAAGTCTGAGTTCACATGTAAATTGTGCATTGACAAGGAATTTTTTCGATGTGAGATTTTTTTTTTTAATGGGAAATCAGTTGGGTTTTATCCTTAATAATAACGCTAATTGTAGTATCTACGTCATAAAATTGTTACAAGGATTAAATATGCAAATTCACGTAAAGTAATAACAGTTCTGCCGCAGAGAGTTTTGGCTACATCATCACTGCCGATCAAAAAGTGCTGGCTTAAAAAACAATAGTGCTGGCTCCTTTACCACAAGTGCAATAAATAGATCACTTCCACATCCCCATTTCTCAATGAGGAGGTCTATGTGGGCCAGTAATCAAACATAAGGGCAGTAGAGTTGGCATTCTTGATAAATTTCAAACCCCCTGTCTTTCTCACTCCAGTCTGGACTTTTGCAAAGTATCTCCCCCCTGAGCCTCCTGCATTTACACTTCCTACTCTCTGAGCCATCTTGTCGAATCTGTCTTGTCCACTGGAATAATCACCAATGATACGTCTGAGACATACACGGAATCAAATCAATGTTTAGCACGCTCTATTATTTACCCGTGTTACTTGCTAACTTTAGGAAGTGATGTGCAAAGCTCCTGAAACAGGCTGTTGTCCATAATTCCTGCCCCGGGGATCCCCCTATATATCTGTGTGATCAGATGCAGAGAACTCTGTAGGGTTCTTCCAATATATCAAGCCATCGGGATGCAGGGATTGGAAGACCAGGTTTGGTTTCTGATCTGCATACTTGTATCTCAGAAAGTTTAATTACCAGTAAAGTGCGTTGGAACAACCTATGCCACAAATATGTGCCTCTGGGGATTGCAATAATTTAACCAAAACATCACACATTCACATTTAGTGGGCAAAAGAATAAATAAATAAATAAAAGAATAGGTGGTAGTAAATAATGCTTGATAAGGTGTGAAAGATCTCTCTCGTTTTCCTTATTTCTTTGACCATTTATAATTCCTAGTACTTTTTGTTTCTCAGAATGTCAGCCACGTCGCTGTTAAGAAAATAGGAACAAGAAAAAGAGAAGCTGACTACTTGTCTGTGCAGGTTATCACAAGAGTACAATGACACGTTAGATATTTTTAGATGAGGAATTTAATGGATTATCTAACACTCTGTGTCAGAATTTGTTGTTCTCACCAAGTGATTAAGTTTAGAGTGGAACAGTAATTAATTTGTGTGGATGTTTGCTAGTGTGCCTTAAAAAGCATAGTTTCTCTAGGTTGTGTGAATGTGAGTCTTTATAAAACCAACACACACACATCCACACACACAATCACAAAAGCAATCGTATCAGACATTTTCATAATCTGATTTATATTCAACTTCACAAAAATCTTTCCATCCCAGCAAATCAGGAACTCTAAGCACTTTTGTCTCTGCATTGCCCACATCATCTGACACCTTTATTTGTTCACTGGGGCAATCCTGAAAATGTGTGGTGAATTGATTTGTTCACTGATTATTTCAAACACAACACTAGGAACAATGGGAATGAAATGGCAGTGGACGCCACTGGCTACTGGGTGAATCCTGCATTCTTTACATATGCAAAATATGCGTGATTAAAGGAGGAATTCAGAATTGCAAATTCCCGAGCTATTTTGTGCTAGCTAGGAAAATGTTTCTTTGCACCCTCTTAATGGCAAACTGCTCCAACATCTTAACCCTCCTCACATGCTCACAACAAGGCATCACTTGTCATTTTCCTCCAGACGGTAGAAGTGGATTTTGATGGCAGAAACAATTATAGGAAGTAACTAATATAGCCATTATTAAACATTTATTAAGGCCCCAGAGTGTGGGATCCACTGATGTGTTTTAAAAATAACTTTCTCACCATAATACTTGCACTATAACCTAATTTACTTTGCATTTAATTTTTTAATGTATATAGGAAATTAGAAGAGTTAAGTTTCTGTATAATTCCCATGGTGGCCAGGGCAGAGGGAAATGAAAAGAGCAAAGTTATATTCTATTAGTCTTAAGAAATAATGACCCACTGGGGTCATACTGACAATCAAATCACAGTATGAAGTGTACTCCAGGCTCCTCCTAACTTTGTGGTGATAGGATTGAATCTAGGGTTCCTCAGGGCCTGAGATATCTGGGGTTTTAGGGAGGGAGGCCCATATTAATGGGTTAAGGCCGTAGAAGTGGACAGTTGCTACCCCAAAGAACTGAAGTCTGTTGAGTGTAGAAATTCTTATTGTTCGTGGGGAACACATTATAGTCACAATGACTACATATGGTAGGTACTCTCAGGCAACACCTGTTGTCTCTGTCCTGTTCTAGGGAGGACTGTGCCTACCACCTAACTTGTGTATTGAGGTTCAATCTCACATTCTTGCATACACATGGCCTTGTAGCATTTGCTATCCACGGAGATGACGAGCACACATGGTGAACTTCTAATGAAAGCGGGTACTTTGATGAAACAAGGAACCTATTTGGGGACAGGAAGGTAGTGCTTCCTTCTGCTTCATCAATGGGAAAAGGGGACTTGTCGCAACAACCTTTTCTCCATTATAGGAAGAAACCATATCTGAAGCAGGAGACAGGCTGACAGTTCATCAGAAGTAGAGATACAGAGAGTGTCTATAATAATGAAAAGCAGGATTTGGGAGGGGAGGGAGGAAGAACAAGGAGAGGAGACGGAGAAAGGGGGAGAAAGAGAAAGAACGTGAGAAGATGATGAGGGTGATGAAGATGCTGACGATCAAGAAGTCATATTTTCATCTCCTGAGACTAAATTCATGTATACCTACAACCTCTCTGATGATGGAAGCCAATAACTTACTTTTCTTGTTTAAGCTTGACTTGTTTCTATTGCTTACAAGCAAGAATCTCAACGAATAGAGACTTCAATGATTTTAAATGGAAAAGGCATTATTATTTAATATTATTATTAACAAAAAATAATACCAAGCCCAGTGCCAGGTATTAAGCAACTAAGTTTAACTCATTCAGTAATTTCATTACCTCATGCATTAGTACTACTACAATTATCACCGTGTTGCAGATGAAGAAACAAGGACTCAGAATGGTTGAAATGACTTGACCCAAAGTACTCAGATATCAAAGAATAGATCGTCAGAATGTGGACCCATTTGGGAAAGCAAAACCCATGTGCTGGGTTCTGCTTCTAGAACTCTGACATAAAACATTAGTGCTGCCGTCAGTAGGGTATGGCTCTTCACAGCTCTCTGAGAAGATAAAGCTCAGAACTTAAAATTTTATGGGAAAACCAAACAAACAAGGTTGAGGCAAAATAGTTTAAGTAGATACATTTTATATGCGTTTTGTACACATTACATGAATAATAATATTTGATGCTATATTCTAAATTTCCTCATAGAATAAAAAATAAAATGAATTTCTTTCTATTCTCCTATGCTTATTGGAGATTTTTAAGACTTTCTTTCCCCTTGGTTTCAATAAAATATACCTAAATGTGTCTTGTTTTGTCACAGATAATATGCCCAGTAAAAGGCATTTTGGGATACGGATCTTCAAACACTTAATTCATTTCTGGTTTCATGTGCCATCTGAGGGAGTTCCGATACCCACATCACTTTCCTTTTTTTATCCCCCGAGGCTGTCAAAATTAAAATCTGTTCAACTTCCTATTTTTCTACACTTCTCTATTCCCAAACTCCAGTTTTCTTATGCTAAAATTTTTACTCAAATAGAACTCATGTTTGGGAAGGGATTGCATTGCACTTTTTTTAAAATGTAGATAAATTTGGCTATTTTTATGTACCAAATAGCCTATAAAAGAAAGTTCTGATGGCTGCCCAATATCCTAGTGGAGGGTGAAGGCAAGCCAGGTAGAAATTCGTGGCTGCATGAGATAAGGCGATCCTGAAGTTTCAGTATGAGTTAAGTGCACTAGTATCTGGCTTGACTGGACAGAGAGGCAAAGAAACAGGGTACATCTAGGGTATGTTCTTTCTATAGCAGAGGTAGGTGAGCAAGAAATAAAGTCAAACCGTACACACACACACACACACACACACACACACACACACACTTAAAACCTTGCTTTCAACGTGGCACATGCTATGTTCAATCACTTCCATTGGCAAGCAACCCTCAGACAACGTGTAGCCTGTGTGACAGATGAAATTGTGGTTGTAATCCATTGAGATTTGAGTTTCTTTGTGATACCAGCCAAATCCAGCTCATTAATATACATAGCAAAAACACTTTTCATGCTCTTACGAGTTTCTCATGCATATTGTCATTTGAGTCTCCTATCAATGTCCTAAGCAAATCAGATGGATTATTACTCCCATTTTAGAGAAAAAGAAGTTCAGGAAAAGAAGTTCAGAAAAGAAGAGAAGAGAAGAGCAAAGCAAAGAACCCCACTTCATCCAGGAAGTGGAAAACATAGTCTTCATAAAGTTCTCCTGATTTCTCTTTTAGTTCCCTGCCCTTAATCACACCCTGCCACACAAATGAGCTATGTCCAGGCAGTCCCTAGTCTCTTTGGAAGCTACATTAAGCCATCAGGATACTAAGTGCACTTACTGTGAGGAGGACATGAATTATTAAACTGTATCCTCCTGACCTGGAAAGTTCATGCAAAGAGACCTCCTTATACCATGCTGAGGTTTATTCACCCAAGACGCCTTGTCTCAAGGATGTGTTAGGTCAGTCTTGACATGGTGCATCTTATGTTATGGAAGTGGCTAAGGTCCCTTTCGGCTCTCGGCCTGGCCACAGATGGGACCAGCCAGGCAGGCAGGTCAGCAAACCCCTGTTTCTAGAGAAACAGCAGAGTCAGAGAAATGATAGGGTGGGTCCTAACCTGAGTTGGGTGGGGATGAACCCAAATTTGAGCAGAGGGACAGTTGAGAATAAGACTCCGTGGATTAGTGAAGAACTGAGCCTGGGCTGGGTAGGGAGATCCATTACCAAGGAAATTAGAGGTATCTATTCCAAATCTAGGAGAAAGGGGCCAAAAAAATATAATCTCCAGTCCTATGAGCTGATGACTCTTCAAGCTTCAGTTCTCTGGTTAAGAAGACTGTGTATTTGCATTTTAGATGTTTCAGTTAAGCTATAATTCTGCTCTTTGCTTTTTTATAAAATTCAATTTTTTTTTTCATTCTGGTAATGTTACCTCAGAACAACCACTTCTCTTTCCCTCTTTCAAATGAGATACTATGAATACTTGCCAGAAATATCAAGTTAATGCCCAAGCCAGCTCTATGTTCTGATTTATCTTCCACGTTGACTCCGAGTAACAGAGCCATACATTAAGGAACAAAGCTCGCTGCCGGGGTATTTATAACCTTGTCTTTTAAAACATTTGGCAGACGTTCAGACCCTCCATATGTTCACAGTATTAAACTTTACCATAAAAGGAACTTAAGAGTTACATTTGAAGAAAGCTGGTATTGTATGGTCTGAAAGTCTGGCGGTTTAAAAAAAAATAATCAAGTCCAACTTGAAATAACAGATGTTCTGTGATCCTGCTGAAAGTTTAAATGCCACACAACAAAGTCCTGCTCTCCCTAACACTGCAGATGTCATATTTCAGGAGCATTTTCAGTGACGCAGAGCAGACACATTGAGCTTTGGAGCCCGGTTTAATAAGGATGCATTCCTGAGTGGTGAGGACCAGGAAGGAAGACTGTAGGGAGGGAGTGAAGCGGGCCAGCCCCCAGCCACACTACTACCCCCTCCCCGCATCAGGGAAGCCTGCAGAAGCCAGGCAGCTTCCCATGGTGATGGAACCCCTCCCACGGGGGAAGCAAATCTGTAGACGTATGGGAGTAAATACTGGAACCTATTTTTCTATTCATATAGAAATTACATTCATTTACGTAAAAAATAAGAAAAAACCTCTTTTTTTCCCTAATACTTGGCACTGATTGAAGCTGGCACCAAATCCTGAACAATGTTTGATGCATCCGTGAAAGTGTAGGGAATCCATAACTTGACAAGGTTGGCAATTATTCTACTGCCGTTGTGTTGTGAGGTCCTGCAGTTTAGGGTGGCGCAGTTAAGTAGATATATGGAGCATATAATGTGGCTTGACTAAATTAATCCGTTCAAAAGGAAGTAGATTTTTAAGAAATCGTTAAAATATGTATTGAAGATAATACTAACCAGGCAAGCAGAAGTGGACTCCAGGAGAAGAGGAGAAACCACTACCCTGAGGATGAGCCTTCATCAGCCACATTTCAAGCTACACAACAGCAAGGTCAGGTGTCCGAAGAGTCACGTAACCCCAAAAGGAGCCTAAATGCAATGCACCGTCTAGATTCTGTAGTATTGGGATTAAACAACAGAAGAAAGACGGTAGTGGACAAACTGGAAAAATTCAAGTGAAGTCTGTAGTTTAGTTAATACTATTGTATTGATGTTAGTGTATTAATTTTGATAAATGGTTGTATATATAATTAACAGTAGGAGACACGGGTGAAGAGTATAACAGGAACAGTCTGTACATCTTCACAACTTTCCTGTAAATTTCAAATCATTCCAAAATTATTATTTAAATAATTATTGTTAAACTAATTTAAGGTGGACAGCCCGGGTGGCCCAGCAGTTTAGCACTGCCTTCAGCCCAGGGTGTGATCCTGAGGACCCGGAATCAAGTGCCGCATGGGGCTCCCTGCTGGAGCCTGCTTCTCCCTCTGCCTGTGTCTCTGCCTCTCTCTCTCTCTCTCTGTGTCTGTCATGAATAAATAATTAAAATCTTTTTAAAAAATAATAAAACAAAATAAAATAATTTAAGGTAAGCCACGGATGAATCAATGCTTATAAAATAAATTAAAAATCCTGGGAATGAGAAAAAAAATGCCAATTAACTCTAATAGCATTCAAAATTCTGACCAAAGAAAATTAGTTTTTTTTTTTACATTTTTCCTAACTTTTTCTCCTCTTAAAGATCCTAATTATATATTGACAAATATCTTAGACAAAATATTTTAGATCTACTTCTATTTTTTCCAGCTTTATTAAGAAACACGACAAAACTGTAAGATAGTTAAAGTATAAAACATGATGATTTGACATATGTATACCTTGGTGAAGATAGCTGTCCCTCCCCATCAAGTTAATTAACAAATCCATTACTTCATATCTTTACTATTTTTTTCTGTGTGTGCAGACATTTAAGTGCTCCTTTCTAAGCAAATTTCTTTTAAAAAAAATTAAAGAATTTATTTATTTATTTATTTATTTATTTATTTATTTATTTAAGCCTGGGGGTGAGGGGGTGGGGCAGAAGCAGAGAAAGAAGGACAAGCAGACTCCCCACTGAGCTCAGAGCCTGACTGGATTTGATCCCATGACCCTGAGATCATGACCTGAGCCAAAATCAAGAGTTGAATGCTTAGCTGACTGAGCCACCCAGCTACCCGTCTTAGCAAATTTCAATTATACGGTAGCATTTTCAGCTATAGTTACTGTGCTATACATTAGATTCTGAGACCTTATTCATCTTGTAAGTGAAAATCCATATCCTTTTACTAACCTTTTCCTGTATCCCTTACCCCTCACCCCTGCAACCACTTTTCTGCTCTCTGTTCCTAGGAGTTGAGCTTTTTAAGAAAAATGATTCTAAAGACAGATCATCATTCTATTCATCTCTGGTAAACCTCATTCTGAGTATACAAGTTTTCATTCATGAAAACATGGAGGTAACATCTTTGTTATCTTACGCTATGGAGAGGACATTTTGATAATGCTTCCGTTGTTATGTGATTTTCTCGTCAACGATGATTTACCTAACAATCCATCACACATTCACAGTTAAAACACATACTGTCAGTAAAAAATAAATAGGGATTCTCAATAAAAGAAAAAATGAGTTCACAATAATGGATTTATGGCCTTGGATGGTTCTGTTTCTCAAGTAGGATTCATTGTGGAAGACAGCATTATATATAATCAGGTGATGATGGGAAGAAAAGCCCAATGAAATTAGCAAGAAATATAACCGACTGTATTACCAACTTTTTTTTTTTTTTTTTTTTTTTTTTTTTTTTTTAGAATTTACCTATGTACTCATGAAAGACATGGAGAAAGAGGCAGAGACACAGGCAGAGGGAGAAGCAGGCTCCATGCAGGGAGCCCGACGTGGGACTTGATCCCAAAACCCCAGGATCACGCCCCCAGATGAAGGCAGACACTCAGTCGCTGAGCCACCCAGACATCCCACCAGCTCTTCCTTCATTAACCAAGTAACTCCTCCTAGAATCCTTGTTTTAAAACTATGATTAGCCTACAACATCACTACGGAGACACTATTTTTAGAAACTCTTTCCAAAATTTAGAAAATGATGCTGTAACTAAGACATGTTCATACCAGTAAATCTATTTCTAGAACTCATTGCAGAGGAAAATCAAAGGCGTTTGTGTTATTGTTATTGTTTTTGTTTTTGTAAATAAGGGTGTTTGTCCTGACGTTATATACAATACCAGAACAAAAGAGGAAATTCACTTACATTCCTCCAAATAAATGTTACGCCTATCATCTCTTTGAGTACTATTCAATCCTTATGTTTCAAATATATTATAAGGGTGTGGAAACTCAGGACCTTTTTCCCCCTCAAATACTAATGTGTATATGCAAGATGACTTTAAAGAGAAGAAGGTGAAAGAAGAAGAGGAAGAAGAAGAAAAAGGAGAAAAAGAAGACGAAGAAGAAGAAGAGGAGGAGGAGGATGTGAAATTATTCTAAGCTGTATTTTCCTCATTTGAAAGGTAGAGATAATAATCTCTACTTCTACTGTCTTCTCTGTTTGTCTCCCGGGTAGTTGTGAGAATTGCATGAGGAAATGCCTGCAAAGTGTTTAGAGGCTGGTCTGATCCGCATCTTGCCCGTAACAGGTGCATGCTGACTGAGGATGATGATGACTGCCTTCTGCAAACGTAAGTGGAGCCTGGCTGGCAGCCGGGCTCCTGGGATGTGATTTCATGGGAAGAGCCACAGCTGGCCAGGGCTTTCCGGGAAGTCTCTTGCTTAAGGTAGCTGCAGGATTTCAAAGAG
This sequence comes from Canis lupus baileyi, assembly GCF_048164855.1. NCBI lineage: Eukaryota > Metazoa > Chordata > Mammalia > Carnivora > Canidae > Canis > Canis lupus. The sequence goes on along the minus strand of NC_132840.1, from coordinate 4,762,276 downwards.
GTAGGTGATTTTTCCCATGAAGGACCCCAGAAACATTGCCTGCCACTAACGTGCCTGCCACTTAAATGCCTGCCCGGGAGCCACCTGCCGCTGCAATGTCGGCCTGAAGATCTGGGGTGAGTTCACCCAGGACGTCACTACCTCCCGGAGCTTTGATCTGCATTTGCAAAGAGTGTTTTCAAAAAGGTAAACTTATTCGTGTCTCAGTCTTCCATGTGTCACTCGGCCATTCCTTCTCCTAGCCTTCTCCCTTCTCCCTTCTCCCTTCTCCCTACTCCTCGCCTCACTTACAAGTGCCTGAGGTCTGCCCTGTTGTCTCTCTCTGAGTCTATGATCCTGGTTACGTCCCTATCCTTAGTCTATTCTTATTCTTCCTTATTCTAACAAATCTCCCCTTTGACTACTGGATGTATCTTTTAAAATTCAAAGCTGAGCAATCCTCTTATTTTTAAAACTTTTCCTGGTTTCCTGTTTTTCACAGGGGTAAAATTGATTGGTGCGGCATGAACATTTCTTCACCATTGAACCTCAATATGCTTCTCAGATGCGTTGCAAACCAATCTTGCCAGCCGACGCTCGTCTGGTCTCCTGCAGAAGTGCCTCCCCTTCCTGAGCGCACTAGTTGTTACGCTTTGCTTGAAGAGCAAGCTGGTCTGTCTCTGGACGGCTCTCCCCTGTGTTTCCGGCCTGTGAACTCTTGATTCTCGGAGATGTGATCTCCTCCAGGAAGCTCTCCTTCTCTTCACCCAGAAAGATGACTTCTCCTTCCTTTTCCCACTATTACTAAACTTTCTTTCATCTTATCTTGTGGGATTGTGGTTGATCGCTTCATGCCCTCGCTACCTACCACTGGGCTGTGAGCTTCTTGAAGGGCTCTTTGCTATTTATTCCCAAACTAAGCAGAGTATTTCCTACATAATAGCTCCATAGCTGAGGGTTGATGATTTGATTGACAAATACTTTTCCAATGCCTATTGTGGGTACAAAATCCCACCATTAGTATGCATGAGAAGTTACCTCTAGGAGGTCCCAGAAAAAAATGCAAATATGTTACCTAAGTAGCATTCATTATACTGATGCAGCGTATCTATCAAGTTTTAATTTAATTGGTGAATTTATCCATGGACTATAGAGATGTTACTGGCTTCAGGCACAGATAGATGCAGGCACTTAAAAAATTATCAAAACTCTTTCTTTCATGCCTGCTCTGACTTCATTCTCAAGCAAGTCCTGTCCATTTGGTGGCACAATAGGAAGGACTGACCCCTGTAGACTTACATCTTCCTAGATAACAAGCCCCGAGAAAGTCCTTTTTTCAGAGAAAAAAAAATGATGGGTATGATTCTTACTTGGTCAAATTTAGGTCATACCTCCATCCCTAAATGAATCAATGTCTTCTCTGACTTACTAGACAGAGGTCAAAGACAAATAAAACTTAGGGACAGAGAGAAGAAGGGGGTGGCTTCCTAAAAGAAAGTTTTTATTAAAACAGGAGAGGGAGGAAGGAAAGAGAATATGATATATATACGTGTGTGTATATATATAAATATATACATATTCAAAAAGCACTCACACTATAAATCCATGACGTCACTCTCTCTCCATCAGTCTTCAAAAACTCATCTCAAATGAAGTCTTCCCTAGAACCCCAGGAAGAGTGAATCCTTATTCCCCAGCTCGTGATCCTGCGTCCATCACCTCACGTTATCCTAAGGCTCTGCGACTACCTATTCGCCACTGTCCTCCTCAGGGAGAGTGCGTCCCCCAGGGCATAGCCCACCAGTACATTCCTCTTCCTCTCATGCATCCTCCACCTCTTAGTGGAGTCGAGTAGCCTCTTTAGAAGTGTTTGCTAATCGCAGGCATGGAACTGCAAGGGGATGCCCATTGAAAGAGAGAACAGGAGCTGGTCAAGAGGTAATGGCCCAGGTAGGTTCTGTCCGTCTCATGAGAGTGAGCCCATAAACAGCCAAGGCACATTCTTCTGGCCGCGTACTGCCCCCCTCCACCCCACGCTGGTGTACTAGAGAATGTACTAGAATTCAGACACATCTGATAAAAATTATCAGTCTAGGGATCCCTGGGTGGCGCAGCGGTTTGGCGCCTGCCTTTGGCCCAGGGCGCGATCCTGGAGACCCGGGATCGAATCCCACGTCGGGCTCCCGGTGCATGGAGCCTGCTTCTCCCTCTGCCTGTGTCTCTGCCTCTCTCTCTCTCTCTGTGACTATCATGAATAAATAAATAAAATCTTTAAAAAAAAATTATCAGTCTATCTATCTGGCCATTTATTAGCGAGGCAAGTTTCTCATCTTTTCTAAGCCTCCAGTTTGTCATCTGTAAAACAGGGCTCAGACCATCCATCAATGTAGCCACTTAAAATACAATTGGAAAGTGTATTTGAAAGTGAGTGGTGGTGGGCCCTCAATGTGCATTAGTTTCACTTCCTTTCTATGTGACTTCCTTATATTATTTCCAATTATTTAGCTGTATCCCGCCCTTGGAAGTCCTCTTTATGCAGCCAACAACCAGGCTAACTGATTTTCTAAGCTGGACTAACCATCCATGACATTGTTCTGCCTGAATTCTCTATTTTGACTTTCTCATGATTCTTGTGATTCGCTTCTTTGTGGTAACAGTGCTCTTTCATTTGCTAAACCTGTACATGATAAACTTTTTCCTGCACATGCCTTCCCAGTAGGCATAATGCACACATTTCCTCCACTTTGCTAGAGGCAGAAATTGGTGAGTGTTCTGAATACAGAAGGTTGGGAAGAATCAGGCATCAGTTCATGCAGGGATCTGACATGGGGAGGACTTAGGTAATGATGCACACAGGGAATCAAGTGCTGCCCACTGTGATTACAGCAAATGATATAACCCAAATCTAGAAACTATCAGACAAAAAAAAAAAAAAAAAAAAAAAAAGGTGTTGGCTAATGTAATTTTAAAAATCAGAGTAATAAAAATTATATGATTTCTTTCTTCTCTCCCTCTCAACACTTCTCATCTCCCTTTCTCCATTCCTCCTCATCTTTTCTACTTTCTTATTAGCTTTATTCTCATTCAGACTGTCCATCTAGGCAGAAAAATGGTCCTGGTAGCTCCTTACTTTCTATGTTCTTTTAGCCCTTCATCTCGGGAAGAGAGCTCCCTCTTGCCCCTTTCCTATCTCTTTCCCTTTTGCCCATTTCTTTTCCCTGAGCTTATGTCCTCCAAATTTTTTTGCCTCTCCCTCTTCAGCTCTCAGTTTTCTTTTTCTTTTCTTTTTTTTTAGCTCTCAGTTTTCTGTATTTAATCTAATGGAAGGTAACCTTATAAATCACCCCTGCTTAGGTCAGTGTCTACCTCCCCTCCCCGGGCAATCTCTTTGTACAAGGAAAGGGATGAAGCACCGTGATGGACCAGGCCTGCAGGGAGTGTCCAGATGTGCGGCCAAGTTCATTGCAGGCTCCATGGAAGATAGCCCTACCAGAATCCCAGGCCATGAAGAAACTATCTACATAGTTTACAAGGTTCCCCATGATTCTTAAGACTTGAACATCTAAGGACCAGTATTATTATCCTTGTTTCAAACCCATTAGCCTCGTCTCATGCCTATGGGCTTCTCTAGGAGAGTTCCACATCTTTATTCCCGTGTTCTGAACCAGTGCCAATCTCATTGGACACAGAAAGATTTTGAAGCAATAACTTCAAGACTCTGAGCCTTCAGTTCCTCATTTGAACCATGCTTCTAATGCTACTGACCCCAAAGAGCATTTGAAGGGATTGAATGAACTGGCTGGCATGAATTTTCTTGAGACAGAGACCAACAGAAGCAGCTGTTCAACCAACTGCTGCCACCCTTCCCAGTTAGTTGGCTTCCACATAAACCTGTGCAGCGGACCACACCGCGGCTCAATCCTCATAAGTGTATAACCTGAGCCCATCTGAGTCAATACTCCTTCCCTCCCACTTCCAAGATTAACCAAGAAGAACGCACAGGGGGATAGGGTGAGAACCAAACACAGCTGAACTATGTGAAACATGCTTAGTTTTTCTACATTTCTACTTGTTTTACAAAAAGAGATTAAGCAGCTCAAGAGTAAAAATCAAGTGGAGAGCTATTATTTCTCTCACACAGGAGACTTTTATATGCCTATATTATGATGTTTGTGTGTCATATATGTGAGACAAAACTTATGGAGACCCCAACTTAAACCTTGAGTCCACATGATGTTTCCAGCTAGAAGGGACCAGGAGGAGGATCCATCCCTGCCTAACCATTTTGGCAATGAGAAAACAGAAGTCTGGAGAGAAAAAGTAAGTTTATATTGTCCCTTGTGCAGAGCTGAGGGATAAAACTCCTTTACTTGAAAACTTCACTAAAATAATACAGAAAAAGAAAACTGGTCTTGGCTTCCTTTTACGGGCTTAACTCTACACTTTGCTTTTACCTGACTATGCTCTTTCTTAGTGTCCTTGTTTTCTCATGCCAACTCCACCTCAAGCACCTAAAGGACCATCTGGTGACTCTAGGTTTCCATCTCTGCTTCCTGAATTCTTATCTATTTTACTTGGGTTCTCCAAGGACCAGTGATGGTCAATGCTATTTCCCCAGTATCGTAGCCCTATGACATCTGTGTACCTCTTTCCATCAAGACTCTTGGCTCTTTGAGTCTGAATCATGATATTCTTCTTCCCCACCATGTTGCTTTAGGACAAAGCCCTCTGTACTCCATCTGAGAAAATTATTTCTCACCCCTACTTCATTTTGAAAGGATTAACTTAAAATTATATTTTTATATTTATGTCCAATAGCATGTATTGTTTTTTGTTTATAACTCAATATGTTTTGACAAATGCATAGATACCACCACTAGTAAACACCACAGTGATACTGCAATCAGGACAGAACAATGAGGACTAACTTTTAAACAAATTCTATTTGCTCAGCGACATTTAATTCATTCTTTATTTTGTATTCCTACTAGTTATCCACCAATTGCAACTTCTGATCTGGGTGAAAGATCAAGTATAATTAAAATGACTAGTAGTTGAAATGACTTGTTAAACTGTTCCAGTGATTAAAGGGTTAAATTTTAATTGTCTTGGGTAGCCCAGTTGCCCACAAGATATTCTTTTTTTAGGGCATTTAAAATAGTGGAAACATTTCATGGACTCCTAATACTCTCTTCAATGTAGTCTACACTTGGATCTGAGGGCTATGAGTTGTTCTGGTCTAGAACTGGGTCGGAATGCTTTCCTTAAATCTCTTGAAGTTATTCCAAGGGATCCCCCTGTGGGGACACTCGGAAATTGTTGCAAAGTTTATAGCATGGGCCTCAGAGATATGAGGTATTATTCCTGGCACAATATTAGAGAGTCTCTTATATCAAGTCATTTTGACGGGTAAGTCAGTATTGATCTCTACATTCTCAAATATCAAAAACAAGTTGTCAGCGATAAAAAGAAAGTGGCCAGAGACCTCCCAGGAATTTCCTGCTAGAAAAAAAAAAAAGAAAAAAGAAAAGAAAAGAAAAAAAAAGAAAGAAAGAGAAGAAAAGAAAAATTCTTGCTCTTTGCTGTCCAAATGCTCAGCATGTTAAACCTCACTTTGAATCAGTCTCTCAGACAGATAATGAGGTGGTAACACAATACAGGCCTGTAATAGAAATAGATTGAGTGAAAAAGAATTTCTCAGGATATGAGCTGAGATATGTATACAAAACCAGGCAGCAATCATTAATAAAACTCATTCTTTGGCCTCACTCTCAATCTGTCTTTCCTGTCTGGTTGGAAACTGGGATTTTTTAGAAGGGAATAACACATCAAACAACACATCTGCGTGGTTAATGAAGGTGTCAGACTGGAGTTGGGTTTTAAAATGGAAATCCTTTGGCAAACTGCAATACGGAGATAAGATACTTTTTATGGATTGCAAGAATTTAAATACTTTGCATTGCTTTCACAGAATGTCCTTAAGTTTTAATAATATCCAGACATTCTTATTTTGCACTGAATGAATAAGGAGAAAATGTAGCCTACATTGCCATAATTATCGAGAGACTGGGTATTTTGAAAATAAAATAAAGTAATGGAATCATAGTTTAAAAAAAATTTAATGGGAATAAAAGGGAATATGGAGATAATCTCATCCTACTCTTCCTTTTCACAGATGAGAAAGCAGAGATAAATGTACTCTTTCTAGATAATCAAATAATGACAAAGACTAGCAAGGAACCAGCGTATTTTGGAATCATGACTTAACATCATGTTATAAAAACGCTACTACATGTACAAGACATGTGTCCCCGGGTTAGCTTCTTTTGACATCTCTGTTTTGTCCCGGATATGATAAGAAGTTTAAGGAATAGGGGTGTTAGAATTGTTTTAGGTCAGAATGGAGGTCAGGAAATAAGTCCTTACTGAAATTGTGAGTTGGCAAGGCTGTTTTGAGGAATCAGTGCTAAGAACTGACGTAATTGTACAATAAAAGAAAGAAATAAATAAGCAGCCTCCTCTGTACTACATAGGCAATCTTCAGCAAGTTCATATATATGTTTACATATATGCTATATAGATATTACTTTTTAATAAATTATATAAATTTTAACCAACTATACAAATTAAATTGCACAAATTTACATATTTTAACAAGGACATAAAAATAAGTACATAAAAATACATTAATAAGTATTTTTATGTATTTATATATTTTCATTACATATAATATATATTATTTATACTTTTTCATTTTGTATGTACACATACATAAATACCCATCCATCCATATACATGCACACACATACATACATACACACATACATATGCATACATATATGAACACACACACCTATAGGAAAGGAGATACCTACTGTGCACCATAGAAAAAAATAAAGTCCAGTCAGATAGTCCACATCAATGTAAAAGATAAAACAATTAAGCTTTTGGAAAAAAAAATGTAGGAAGCTATCTCCATGAATTTAGGGAGGACAAATAATTCTTAAGAAGACATAAAAATAAATGATAAACTGTACTACATTAAAACTAAGGAATTTCCATTAAAAAATTAACCTTTTAGAGAGGGAAAAGGCAATCCACACAGTTGAGACTATATTTACAACATATATACATAACAGTAGACCTGAATCCAAATGTAAAAAGGACTGCTACTGTAAGCAAAAGGCAGACAACCTAGTTTTTAAAAATGGGTGAAAGAGTTGATCAAGTACTTCATAGAAGATATTAAAATAGCCCATAAACATAAGACACAATGCTTAACTAGTCATTCGAGAAATACAATTAAAATTGCGATGCAATACTAGGACACCCTAACCACAATGGGTAAAATGGAAAAAGACAGATGGCACCAAATGAGGGGGTGGAGGATGGGGAGCAGCTGGAGACTCATACCCTGCTGTTTGGAGTTTAACTTGGTGCAATCATTTTGAAAGAAATACAACAAACAAATAAACAAAAAGGCTGAACAAAAAAAGCATGCTTTATGATCTAGCGATTTATTTTATCCCTAGGTATGTGTACACATGTGGGCCAAAAGACGTGTACAAAAGTGTTCACAGACGCATTATTTGTAATAGCTCAAACCAACGCACATGTTTATGTACGATTGAAAGGATGGTTAACCTGGAATGCTTCACAGAAAGACCGATTAACTACAACAAACCACAACAGCATAAGTGAATCTCATCGAATAATATTGAGTGAAAGAAGCCAGTCCCCCCAAAGTACACATTGTTTGATTTCATTTATATAAAATTCAAAAATAGGCAAAACAAACTGATGATGTTACAAGTCAGGAGGTTGGGTATCCTCCATAGAAGTATTCCAGGAAGGGCGGGCATAGGTGACTTCTGGGGTGTTGGTCTAGTTCTATTTCCAGATAGAAATCCTCATTATGCAGATGCATTCATTCTACTGAAATTTGTGCATTTGTATTATCTTCTGTATAAGTTATTTCTCAAAAAATTTGAAAAAAAAAAAAAAAGAAAGAAAACCGATGGGAGTCAGAGTGGAGATTTTAAGAGACGGTTTCTATTAGGCTTTAGTTTACAAACTTATTCTGGAGCGTTTGCTGAAACAACAGATTTTAGTGCTCTATCTCCGGAGAACATTGTTGTTAGGGGCAGAGCAGGGCCATTTCAAAACAAGCATCCTGGGTAATTCCTACTCAAATGGGTTCTTGGACCACATTTTGAGAATCATTGCAATAAGGGGTTTTTCAACTTCAATATTTTGAAGCCATGCTGGCAACTAGCCAGTCAACCTCATCATACAATTATGAGAGTATCTTCAGTTAGATTTTTAACTTAAGAAGTTAGCAAGGAAAATACACTGTCCTGATGCCAGCTATAGAGTTTTCTGTTTTCAAGAAAGCCATCCTTCCTGGGATGTTTTCCACTTAATAAACAGCTTTCTAGAGATCCTGGAAGTAGAGACTAGGGAAGAGGAAGGGTTTTGAAAATGGGTGTGGAACACTTCTTGTGCTCAAGGCACCACTTCCAATCTGGTAGCTGACAAGAGTGCACCGAAGTCATTACAATGTGAACACTTTTATGGCATCCCTAGAAATGAGTTTGGGGCCCAGCGGTATACATCACTGGGACTGTTTTCACATAAAAAGGCCCTAGAAGATAGAAGTAGGACACTTTGCATGACTTCACTAAAAAGGCATGCTTCCAGAATATTTGTCCTTTGCAATCTCCACAATAAGAATATTCCACAGTCCAGTGGTGGTGGAGAACACAGCATTTTATGTAATTCTCCTGAGACAAGCAGTAATAAAGCATGCAACAGATTTTGCAGTAAACCATTTAATACTGTTCATCTTGTGGAACAGTTTTTTCATGTAACTCCTTAATATGCACATCATGGAAACTGCTGGTGTAATGTATATGCCAATGAAACAAATTTCTCTGTCCTACATTGGTTCAGGACTACCGTCAATGGTGGAAAACGATGGAGATGTGCAAGGTGAGGGACACAGTAAGGGGACATGGCTTCAACCACCAGATGAAACTGGGAATATATTTCCTTTGGCTGGAATTCCATCAAATCAATGAGAAAGCAGAACTAATGTTACTATTTTTAAAATTTTGATTTTTGTATACTATTCAGTATCTTTGATGACAAGTGACAGGTCTTGAATTAACTTTAAAAGGTAAATGATGAAAAATGCTTAAACACATTCAACAAATTTATGTGCAGCTATACTATCTCTACCCCTCAGTATTGTGTCTCCAAACAAGAGTGATGTTTATTCCTTTCATGATTCATCTGTCCACTCTATTTTTCATTCTATTTTCTCTTAGCTCTTGAGTGATCTTGCTTCAACAATAAAACCTCTATCTTAAGACTCTCCCTCTTTATGGGCTCTTTCCTATCAGCATATAAACATACACAAGCATTTTTAATTAAAAAAAAAAGTCCTCTCTATTCTTCTTTCCATTCCTTTGTTCAACCTTGTGTACCCTTCCCTGCTAAACTACTTGAAAGAAACGTCCAGCCACACTGGAATCACTTCCTCACTATTCAATTCCCAAGTCATTGGAGTCTGGTTAATGCCTCTATTATATCTCTGAAGCTGCTCATTAAAACTCATCAAAGGCCTCCTAGTTGGTGAATCCAATAACTAATTTTCAATTGCTATCTTAACTTGAGATTTCTGGAACATTTAATCTTATTGATCTCTCCCTCTTATTGAAGTTCACTTTCTCTTTGGACTCAGCCACACCAGTTTTTTCCTGTCTCCCAAGTTACTTGCAGGAAAGAATTAATTTTCCAGACCATAGCTTCCAATAAAGGAAAAGTGCTAGCTACTCTGTTCCTTCAAAAATAGTCTGGTGAGAGTGAGCATCAAGTACCCCCTTTCCCGGTGACTCGGTCTTTCACAAGGAAGGCCTGCAGTAACTATTCCACTCACCTTGGGGATGACTTATCTCATTCAGGAGATAGCTGAGAACCTGGATTTTGTTTACCAGGAGGTAATTTATTAGTCTAGAAAGGAAGTCCATGGCTCTTTCTTTTTCTGCCCATAGATACTGAAGAGTCAAAAAACAGAAGAGATTTTGGCAACACGAGAAGCTGCTTCTATCTGTAGGGCTGAAGGGAAAAGAGAGGAAGGATGTGGTAACAGAACCCAGAAGCTGAGCCTTTCTTGTGGGAACTGAAATAAGAGAGAGGGCTGCCTCATTTCACAGAGAAAGGAGTACTCAGAAGCTGGAACCACTGGGGATATACGACTATTTTCATAAAATGCCCCTAAACCATCCCCTTCAATCTTCCACCAGTATTATTCATTTACAAATACACTCAGAAACCCAGTGGTATGGGATAGCATGAAAAACATAGCTTACAGAAGACATTCAGGGGCAGGGTTTTAGGTAAACACAACTTTTCTAAGGATTAGTATGTTTGAGGAGTTTTGGGAACATAAATAATGCTGATTTATTAATCCCCACATAGGTTCTGTATTTTTTTCTCTACTACTTATAATCTGGAGAGGACAAAAGGTAACTAATTTGTACTCCAAACTTCAACAGCTTCGTTTGGGTATGTGATCCTTTACTTTCATGCCTGAATGTTGCTATTTCCAAGGCTCTCTTCATTATATCAATAGCCATCTAAGCTGACTCCCTATATCTATTACGTCCAGCTTTGATCTATTTCCTAAATTTCAGTTCTGTAACTTCAACTGCCTGATTGACTTCTTTCTAAAATAACTCACTTGTGGATAAGCCAGTCTGTTCAAGCCAACACATCCCCAATAGAAAGTATCTTGTTCTCCAATTAGTTCTTCTTCCTTTATTGCTTATCTTAATAAATGGTGCCCACATCCTCCCAGGTGTTCAATCCAGGATCCTGGGAATCCCTCTTATTCATCTTCTAAAGAAATCATTCAATTGCTCAAAGGCTAATTATATACATGTTAAGTATCTCTCAAGCTCAGACCATGCCATACTCTGATTGTCTCCTCCTATCTTTGTTGCTGGAGCTCTTTTTTAGGCTCTCATTTTCCCTCATCTGGGTGATTGAAACATCCCCATCTATCTTCCTTTACTCCTATATTTCACTCCCTTAGACCATCTTTGATGTGAGCTATCAGCTTATCTTTTCAGAACAAATTTCTAATCCTTTTACTTTCTTGCTTGAAATGGTTTAAAGGTTTTCTACTAGTTTTAAAGAGACAAACATCCAATCACCTTGCTGTGTCATACAAAGCCCTTTCTTCTCTGTTTTATCCAGCATTGGCTTAATTTTTCACCACTGATCCATACATAGGTTATTCCAGCCTGTGTGCTGGAAATGGAATGAACAAGCAAGAAGGCATTAGATGATGAGGTCACACAGATAATGGGAAGTAGACCATATGGGCCTTGTAGGCCATGGGAAAGGTTTTAATTTTATGCTTTAAGTGAAATGAGGAACCAATGATGATTTTTGAGTACAAAACCATCACTCTAGTTGATGGATTGGGAATAGATTGTACATAGTCAGGGACAGAATCAGGGAGGGCTGCAGTAATCTAGATGACAGATAATGGTGCCCTAGACCAGGGTGACGGTATTGAATGTGGTGGGATGTGGTTGGATTTCTGCTGTAATTTGAAGGTGGAGCCAATATGATTACATGAAGAAGGAATGTGGGCCACGCAAGTATGATGGGAATGAAGAGTCATTCCAAAGACTTTGACCTAAACAATTGGTAGATGGAGTTGTCATCACTGAGCTAAGAGAAAGAATGAGATTCAATCTGAACTTGTTAAGCTTGAGATATCTGTTCAATATCTACGTCGAGATGGTAGTGATGTGTAGGCTTGCTCTTCAAGACTCAGCTGAATTGTCAACTCCTTTCAGAAGCTGTCGGCAGAAATAGGCCATTTTTCTCTAGGTTCTCACTACATAAGATGGATTCACAAAGTTAAGGTTTTTGAAAAAAATGAAGAGATGAATGAAAAAATGAATGAAAATAAAACTTTCATTCTCAATGTGTAGACTAAATGAGGTAAAGCAACTAGCATAATGTTTGCAAAGAACAACTCTGCTTATAGTTAAATTCTTCCTGGGGTGGCTCCCATCCAATGTCTCATTGAATTGGGAATATAAAAGCTAGGCTATTTCAGCCCAGTGTGGGACAACTCTAATGGGCCATTTTAACTATAGAAATTCCAATGAGGTTCATCAAGGCTGACAGTGAGCCAGTATTTCAGCTTGACATCTCCCTCTGCCCAATCCTGCTTCCTTCCTCTCTCTCCCACATTTGTTGATGCCAAGAGCACTGCCTAACAAAAACTGTCTTCCTGGAGAAACAAACCTACAAAGTTGGTAACAGGAGTAGTCTGAGATAGCAGTTGATAAAGTGGTATTTTGGACCTAGATCATTAGCTGCCTGGCTGGCAATGAGAACTTAACGGTGGTAAGCAGAACACAGATAGCCCCTGGCACAAAGTGGTGGTCCAATTGCTAAACTTCACTCATAGTGAAATGGGATTGTAAACTGTAAAAAGGAATGCATTTGCCCCTGCAGTGTATGGGGCTCTGATTAAAGTAGGGGATATAATAAGCAGAAGGACAGTACAAGATGGTAAGCTCCTCTTCCTAAACAAATACATCAAAGGCTCACAGTGATTAATGGACAATGGAAAGTGTGTGTGAAAGCCAGAGGGCATCCTTGGCAGCCTACAAAGAGGTCCTCATTTCCTATAATAAGACAGCAGAGAAACCTAAGCAACACCAGGGGACCGGGATTTATTCATCAGGTTAGCTTAAAACTAGCAATACAGTGGGACAAAGATAGTATATTCAAATGAATTGTGCTGTGACAACAGGATATCTGCATGCAGAAAAGGGAAGAAGAATCTGGACATGAACTTAATGCCCTTTACAAAAATTAATTCAAACTGCATCATATACCTAAATGTAAAATACAAACTATAAAAGTCCTAAGAGATAAGAGAATACTTAGATGACCATGGGTATGGCAATGACTTTTTTTAGATATAATGCCATCCATAAAATTAATAATTGATATGCTGGACCTCATTAACATTAAAAATTTCTGCTCTGTGAAAGGCAATGTCAAGAGAACAAGAAGTCAAATCATAGGTTGAGAGAAAATATTTTGGCAGAAGACATCTAAAAAAGGACTGTTATCCAAAATAGTTTTTAAAAAACCTCTTAAAACTCAATAATAAGGGCAGCCCAGGTGGCTCAGCGGTTTAGTGCCACCTTCAGCCCAAGGCCTGATCCTGGGGACCCGGGATCGAGTCCCACGTTGGGTTTCCTGCATGGAGCCTGCTTCTCCCTCTGCCTGTCTCTCTCTTTCTCTCTCTCTCTCTGTGTCTCATGAATAAATAAATAAAATCTTTATAAAAAAAAACTCAATAATAAGAAAACAAACATCTTGATTAAAAAATGGGCCAGGGATGCCTGGGTGGCTCGGCAGTTGAGCATCTGCCTTTGGCTCAGGGTGTGACCCCACAGTCCCGGGATCAAGTCCCACATCTCCCTGCATGGAGCCTGCTTCTTCCTCTGCCTATGTCTCGGCTTCTCTGTGTCTCTCACAAATAAATAAATAAAATCTTTAAAAAAAAAAAAAAAAAAAAAACGGGCCAAAGATCTTAACAGACCACTTCACCAAAGAAGGTATACAAAAAGTAAATAAGTTCATTAAAATATGCACCACATCATATGTCATTAGAGAATTAAAAATTAACACAAAAAGACACTACAACACACTTATTAGAATGGCTGATAGTACAACACTCTGACAACACCAGATATTGACAAGGATGTGGAGCAATGGGAACTCTCATTTATTGTTATTGGGGGAAAAATGGTGCAACTCCTTTGGAAGACAGTTTGGTGGTATCTTAGAAAGCTAAACACACTCTTACTATACAGTCCTGAAATCACACTCCTTGGTATTTACTCAAAGGAGTTGAAAACATACGTCCACACGAAACTCTGCACGTGGATGTTTATAGCAGCTTGATTCACGAGTGCCCAGAATTGGAAGCTTCCACGATATCCATCAATAGGTGAGTTCATTAATAAGCTATGGTACATCCAAAAAATAGAATTCATTCAACACTAAAAAAGGAATGGGTTATCAAACTGTGCAAAGACATGGAGGAAACTTAAATGCAGGTTACTAGGAAAGAAGACAATTTGATAAGGCTGTGTGCTGTGGGTTTCTGAAAAAGGTAAAACTATGAAGACAGTAAAAAGATGAGTTGTTGTCAGGGGTCATACATGAGGAGAGACGAGTTAGGCAGAGTACTTTTAGGATTTTTAGGGCAATGACAATACTCTGTATAATATTGTATTGATGGACAAATGCTATTGTACATTTGTCCAAAGCCACAGAATATACAAAACCAAGAATGAACTTTAATGTAAATGATGAGCTTTGGATGATGATGATGTGTTGATGTAGGCTCTTCAGCTGTAACAGATATTCCAATCTAGTAAGACATATTAATAATGGGGGAGGCTGTGGATGTGTGGGGCAAGGGGTGTATGGAAAATATCTGTACCTTCCTCTTAATTTACCTGTTAACTAAAGATTCTTTTATTTATTTTTTTTATTTTTTAAAAGGAAAACCAAGGCGGCTTTGCTATGCGGAATTCAGAACACTGGTTGGGAAAAAAATGGATGAGAATGTCTGGGCAGATGAACCTGAAAATCTTGATTTCATATATTTCCTTGAGTCATCTGTATTTGTAGCAGCAGTCTACCTTTCCCTGTTTAAAAGCTAGCACATCCTCCTTTCTTGAAGACACTTCAGAGACCTCTCCTCCCAATGATAAAACGGTCCCTCACTCCCCTCCTGGACACTAGATCTGTAACGAGGTTAAGTTGCCTCATAGCACAGCTTTAGATATGCTGAGCCTAATAAAAGAAGCAAGAGACCATTCCTGGAAGGAACTTCAAGCGTGGAATGATAGCAAAAGTTGGGTAGAATGTATAGTTTGCTTGATCAAGGAGTTTGTTCACTTTCAGTTCCAGAGGGCCTTATGGGGTCAGTTTTGGACACGCATGACTTCTTCCTCTTCTGAATCTTTTCCTGCCCTTTCTGGGGTGTCAATTCCAAGGGTATTCCCCAATCTACATCCTGTACCCTAAGCTCCATCTCTGAGTCACTTCCATGGAGAACACAATCTATATCACACACGTAATGAAATCTTCGTAAATGAGTCTAAACAATTAACTCCAGTAGAGGATGTATACTGTAGGGATACATATTTTTGTCCAAATCACAAAAGACCTCTTAAGACCTGTCTGAGAATAGAATTGACAGCCTCAAAGTCCTGCCACTTGAGCAATTCCAGTGGAATGAGCCAGCCATGTGGAGGAAAGGTGGCGTAAGGGATTTATATTAGAAAACTAAATTAGGGGCAATTTTTTTTTAACTTCTTTGGTTAACACAATTAATTTTCGAACTTTATGAAGGGAGCTGTTTAAGTTGAAGCAGGTCAAAGGATGTGGAACTTCACTTACTTGGCCCTCCTTTTCTTTCTTCTGGTTCCCCTGAGTAATTTTGGGGGAACCTTAGAGTAGATGCTCTCACAGCTTCCTTCAAGTCTTGTGATTTTATGGGTTTATAATTTAGTGTAAGTGACTTCTCAGAAAGATTTGAAACAAAAGGATATTACTTGGGTATATTTGTTATGCCCTGCATTAGAATTGTCTTAATTAGTAATTCATATATTCAGCATATGAACTATGATATAATCGCATGTTTAAATATGCAATCATTTCTCAACTTGATTGTAATAACTTGTCTATAATAAAAAGAGGTCCCCCTTCATTGCTATGTTGAGTAAATGTTAAATTAATCATGGACCCATGCCAAATCTGCTTTAAAAAAAAAACCTAGCAAATAAATTGCTTTTCCAAGACTGAATCATGCTGCCTCTCTTCCAAGAGCATTTTTGTAATTACTTCTTTGATTACCCAAGTGATAATATCAAGATGGATTCTTAACCTTTATACCAAGCCTTTGTGTGCAAATACATTGGAAGAGATGGCCAACGATTTAATACTCCATGCAAGGGGCAACACTATGCACTGCCCGACTTCTATAACAGACTGAATGGAGCCTCTGATGGAAAGATGAGATAACAAAGGGAGAAATCTTGGCAGGAAAATTACTTTCCTTTGAATCCTAATGGCAATCTTGAAAAAGCTAAGATTTCACATAGAGGTTGTTTCACATGTGAAGAGATTCAAAAGTAATACAAAATTCACTGCAAGATGCAGCTATATGGGAATAAAGTATTATAGATATATGCCATGTACAAGAAAACTCATTAAAAGCCCACTGTTTTAAAGACTTCACAAATAGTTCTCAAGGGAGTTCTTTAACATCCTGAATAAATAAGATTTATGGATTTTGGAAGAAGGAGGGAACTTTCACAGAACTGAACCTGTCCACCTGCTTGTATAGATGAGGACATAATTTCATGGGGAAGTACTCTGCTAAGATGGACTGCCTTCCTCCAGAATATGGTATATCCACTGAATTAAAGCCATGATTATTATGTCATACTCTCTATATGAAGATAAAATGGGTTTGGGAGCAAGAAGTAGAAGTAGATGTACTTACTACCACTGGGGGATTCCATGCTTCTCACTCCTGAAATTAATTCAGAGCTCTATAAGAGGTCCTGGTCACCACAGAGAGAAGATTCTCCCCATGAGACCCAACGACTCTCACATTGCATTACGAGTTATGGCTATTACCTAGACACTTTGGGCTAATTGTGTTCAGGGACCTTTGGGCAGCAAGAAAAATAATCATCTTGTCAGGGGTAACTGATCCAGAAGAGGGGAGGATATAGGCTGCTGGCACACCATGAGGGTAGGAACAGTATCTATGGAATTCAGATGACTTATTTGGTTTCTTCTTGCCTATTTGTGATTGATAATGAACAAGAGCAATGACTCTACCTGAGAAAGGTATGATCACCAGGAGCTCAGATTTCTCAGGAATGAAGATTAATTTACTAGGTAGCTGAGCAAGAGGGGGAGTTTAAAAAGGATAGTTGAGGAGGGAGAAAATAAGTATCAGTTATAGTCCTGGGATGGACTACAGCAATGAGGACTATAATTCAACTGGCTGACTTCCATCTTCTAAGTGTCTTCTCAGGAAGAGAGGCCTCCAGATCCTTGGATATTTTTGCAGAAGATTCATGCAGCACCGGGGGTAAACCACGACAATTTCTGAAATGTGCTGCTCTGTTTCCACTTCAAGAAAGGACTTGACAGTCTTAGGTTAGCTGACAGCCCCAATGTGTTAACTCCTCCAGGGTCCACCTCTGCTTCTGGGCTGAAATCACACTCCTTTTGGAGTGTTCACCAAGCAATGACTAAGCAAAGGGTGGTAACAATGGCATTGCCATTTCCATTCAATGCGGTTCCAGACCTTCTTTTTTGGGCTATGAGGTTTGTATCTTGGTTCGAGGCTCCTCTTGCCCATTTCTGCTTCTGCCTATTTCAGTCGCACGTGCCACTTCTCAACAAAACTTCTGTGTTTCCAGCTTTGCTTCAATGTCTCCTTCTTCCCAAAGTTGCTAAGCCCAGGTCTCTGTCTGCTTCACCTTCTAGTCATCTGTAACTGGTTGAATAAATTAGGTATGGATCTACTCAGCAGAACTAATGTCCACAGAACACATTTTGAAAATTGCTAGAGTAGATGCTCTCTCTCACTGCTTCTTTCCAGTCTAGGGATTTTAAGGATTTATCTATAACTAATGTCCTAGAGTCAAGGGGAGAAGGTGTAGGAGATCTCAAAATACACCATCCTACTCTCCTGGCTCAAACACCACTAAAGGGATACTTTATTTTCTTTTGGCTTCTCTTGCTTAAAGTTTCCATGATAGGAGACTCCAGATTAAATGTGAGAAAAACTATATGCAGCAAGACAGTAGTCCTGAAATCAAACCAGAACCAATAATAGAGATTTCAATAAACTATTATTGAAGCACAGTATAAAGAAGAAGAAACTCTGAGAGTGGGTTAGATACTAATATGGGCAAGGTTTAGATCCTGGAGGGTCTTACATGCTTTGCCGCAATGACTTCCCAGCCCAAAAGGGGTGAATTGGGCACAGGGGGGACTATTTAAAAAGCCATTTCATTAAACCAGGGAATAAAATATGGTTGTCTGATGAGAGTAGAAGTGAGAATAAGGAGAAAGGGTGGGATATGAGGATTGCTGAAGAGTCAAACAGCAAAATTAATGGCCAGCGAAATAGCAATTGGATGTGATGGGACTGAACGGGGTGTGAACGAGAGACAATAGTGTATCCCAGGTTCAGGTGTGGGGTGTATAACAAGAGAAGGCTGACCGCACAGACATTAAGTGGGGTTTACACCATGTTAATTTTGAGGGACCCCTGTTATATCTTGGTGAAGACAGCAATGGGGAAAATGGATAATAGCTATGTTCTTGTAGGCTCTGACCCTCCAGAGCAACTGGTATGTGGTATTCTTTGGGTTCATACCTGACTGTAGTTATAATATGTTTGGGCCTTTCCCCCACAATTGGCTTGGCATTGACACCCTGTATATATGTGTATTCCCCCCCGATTTGAAACACATTTCCCAGCTTTTCTTAGGAGCACCACAGAATTGGATGAAATGAAGCAGTTCACAGATGGGGGGGTTGGGAGGAGGTATAAATGTACTTCATTTATAAGGAGGCCCAAATGCCTTCTTAGAATTAAAGCCAATTTTCTGTGCATTTTAATTTAATCAACCATTCCAAGTGTTAGTACATGGACAGCTGCCCCTCAATTAGATGTGCTCATACGTGCTTTTTGAATTGAACTAGACTTTGCAGACAACTTAAACAAAGTTAGTTTTTTTTTTTTATCTCATTGATGGAATATTTATTTAAAGGTTTTCTAATTTGTCCTTTTATCTATTTTAAGGATCTTCATAGACATCACTGCTGCTCACTGTTTACATAGCTTCTATTGAGCAATTCCATTGGAGTTTACCACCACAAAGGATAGTGCATTTCACTGGGTAACTATAGTTATTAGAAAGGTTTCCTTAGTTTGAACCAAGGCTGCCACCCTGCCATGTTTAGTGGTTGTTCCCATTTCTTCTCTCTTACTTCTAACCTTGTGTCTCACGTCTGAAGCCAGTCCACCTTTACTCTTCAATCATCTGCCATCAAGGTCAAGTATCTCTCATTTCTTCATTGTCTTTGTTAATTGACTTTCAGTTGTCAACACCTATGTCTTCAATTTAGCCAGTCTTTATTTTTTAATGTCTAAATGTTCCTAGTTTTAATAATAAGTCTCCTTCTTTAATTTTTTGATCAATTATATTGAGACATATTTTATATAAAAGTTCCCCATTTAAATATACGTATATATATTACAACGAGGTTTGACAAGTATACACACTCACGTCAGCAAAACCACAATCAAAATTCTGATCACCACCATTGTCCCAAAAGGTTCCCTAGGGCCCATCTGCTATCAGTCACCTCTAACTTCTGGCTGAGGTAATGACTGATCTGCTTTCTATTCCTACAAAAACAGGAAATAGTTTTGCCTGTTGTGAACTTCATATCAAAGGAATCATTCATTATTACACACCCTTTTGTGCTTTGCTTTTGTTCAACATGTTTCTCAGATTCAGGTGTAATGGTTATCAATGGTTCTTTCCCTTTTATTTCTGAATAGTATTCCATTGGACTGTAACGCAACTTATAAATAATTCACCTGTTAGTGGATATTTGCAGATAGATATGAGTGGTTTCTACCATGAGACTATTATGAGTAGAGCTGCTACGAGCATTTATGTACAAGATTTGGTGTGAACATATGCTTCCTTTCTCTATTTATTTAAACATCGAGGATTAAAACTGCACAATCATCCTCTGATTTTTAAAATACAGGAGCAGGCTATTAAATTATACCTTTTCTAACTACAAGACAATCTTTATCCAAGAGATGTCTAAAACTACTTTCCTAGACATATGGTAGAAGTACCCATATAAACATTCTATTCACTAAAGCACACAATTCTGAAATTAGACAGACCTGGGTGTGATGCTCAGCTCTGCCACTGATTAAGTACAATACTTGGCAAGTTACTTAATTTCTCTAAACCTTAGTTCTTCCATCCGCAAAATGGAGACAACAGAAACATCTGCCTCATAGTTTATCGTAAGCACCTAGTGAGATTCGAAAAAATAAAAAAAAATAAATGTGAAGCGTTTATCCCAACGGCTAACACAGTAAATAATAAATGGCTAAACATATACAATAAAGTAAGACTCAGAGTATCTTACAAAACGGGCTGTCCACCGAACAATGTGTGAAATATGGAGGCTGGCCTTCACACTGAAGAATGACATATACTATTAAATATATTATATTTAGTAATATATGAAAAACATTATTTTTCATGTCAGTTGGGTGCCCAAGTCTTGGTTTCTACTCAGGTCATGATCTCAGGGTTATGAGATTTGAGTCCCTCATTGGGCTGCACAAATAGCACGGAGTCTGCTTGAGAGTCTCTCTCTCCCTCTCCCTTTGTCCCTCCTTCCCCATACGTGCACATGCTTTTTCTCTCTTAAGCAAATAAATAAATCTTAAAAGGTTAAAACATCACTTGTAAAAAAAAATATTTGTCAAAGGCAAGGAGGTTAGGAGGCATAGTAGCATTTATACAATGAAACACACATGTCTACGTATGAAATAAGGTTTTCTTTTTCTTCTCCCTCAAGAAACATTACTCCACTGGAAGTTTCCTATTTGAGTCCTAATAAAATATCTCACATTACAGAGCACTTTCTCAATTACTGTAGCTTGAACAAAGCACCGCACATTAGCCTGAAAGGACCTCAATCAATACTAGTTTGGACTGCTTAAAGAGGTCACTGGCAGAACCAGCTGAAAAAAAAAAAAAAAGAAAGGCAAGGGAATTTAACACAATTTAGCAATTATTCCTGGGGCTCTTACTCATAATTGGAAGCTTAGATGCTGCTGTAAACAAGCCTCTTAAAGATGACTTTTAAAAAGAAATAGAGAAAGTAGTCACAGTGTGGAGGTCGGGAACACAAGCTAAGAGGAAGAATGGAGAAACAGACAACAGAGGAGCATGGATTACAGGAGCGTCAGCGGGGGCACGTGGTGTCCTCACGCGGGGCCTCGAAATCTCTGTTCTTTAGGTGACTTTGATGAAAGGGAAAATTAAGCGCCCTGGAGAACTGGGTTCAATGACATAAAAACACTGATCTTGGAGAAGGATGGGATGAGTTTGACGTTCATTTGAATGATAAAAGAATCTGTAACCAAATTAGTTCATTCTGGTAACTTCGGTCGATGTTTGACATCTCTATGGATTTTCAACATTACAACAACAGAAGATCGATCGACTTATATTTGGGCATATCGGCTACTGCTGATCCTGCCCTAGTAAAAGTAAATGTGTGAAAAACCTCAGCAGGTTCAAGCCTGTGAATTAGAGACCACGGAGTCTTTTTTCAAAGAGATGGGAGCTGTCTCTCCGCAGGCTATGACTTTGATCATATGGAATCCATTGCCAATTGAAGTGAGCAATGCCAGACAGTGTGTTTTCTAGTTTAAAGAAAGTATCCATTTTGTTAGCAGCAGGAGAGAGTGGGAAATTACCCATGAACAATGCTGTATTTTGCAGCCTGGGGCAGAAGTGGTGAATAAAGTGGGGATTAAATTGCCAGCAGCACTACTCTTTCAAGGCTTCAGAAATTATTGCAGTACTTTGATAATACATTCAAACCGTAAACCGCTGCAAATGTCAAAGGTGTCCCCCACACCCTACTGGTGTGTGTGTGTGTGTGTGTGTGTCTGTGTGTATTTGTGTATACGTTTGCATATGTCCTCATACTCACATAGTTTTGATTATACAGTCTTTAGGATTATAGTCTTCAAGAGAGAAAGAGCACATTGTTGGCATAATTTAAGGCCCTTTGTATCATGACTTAGAATCATAAGTTGAAACTTTTGCCCAGATAAAAGAATTTTTAAAGTGATCACATATCCCAAACTGGTAAGTACCTTCTAGTCAAGAGTACAGTGTTGGGCAGCCCGGGTGGCTCAGCGGTTTAGCACCGCCTTCTGCCCGGGGTGTGACCCTGGAGACGTGGAATCCAGTTCTGTGTCGGGCTCCCTGCATGGGGCCTGCTCCTCCCTCTGCCTGTGTCTCTGCCTCTCTCTCTCTGTGTCTCTCATGAATAAATAAATAAAATCTTAAAAAAAAAAAAAAAAAAAGAGTGCAGTGTCTTGGTGAGGTTGTTAAAATTATTGCCAAGCATGAGCACGCGTGCCAAAAGCAATTATAGTAGAATCTCAATTTGGAAACCTCAAGTTAATTGTGAAAATGTGTGCCAGATATTGCCTTAAGGTGACTGACCCTAGGTTATCTCAATTTAGAAGATTCTTAGATGCCATTCTTAAAACCATTAGGTATTATTCTCTTTGAATTAGAGATAAAAGAACTATTGGGACTTCATCAAGATAAGAAGCTTCTGCACAGCAAAGGATACAGTCAACAAAACTCAAAGACAACCTACAGAATGGGAGAAGATATTTGCAAATGACATATCAGATAAAGGGCTAGTTTCCAAGATCTGTAAAGAACTTATTAAACTCAACACCAAAGAAACAAACAATCCAATCATGAAATGGGCAAAAGACATGAACAGAAATCTCACAGAGGAAGACATAGACATGGCCAACACGCATATGAGAAAATGCTCTGCATCACTTGCCATCAGGGAAATACAAATCAAAACCACAATGAGATACCACCTCACACCAGTGAGAATGTGGAAAATTAACAAGACGGGAAACCACAAATGTTGGAGAGGATGCGGAGAAAAGGGAACCCTCTTACACTGTTGGTGGGAATGTGAACTGGTGCAGCCACTCTGGAAAACTGTGTGGAGGTTCCTCAAACAGTTAAAAATAGAGCTGCCCTACGACCCAGCAATTGCATTGTTGGGGATTTACCCCAAAGATACAGATGCAGTGAAACGCCGGGACACCTGCACCCCGATGTTTCTAGCAGCAATGGCCACAATAGCCAAGCTGTGGAAGGAGCCTCAGTGTCCATCGAAAGATGATGGATAAAGAAGATGTGGTTTATGTATACAATGGAATATTACTCAGCCATGGAGATGACAAATACCCACCATTTGCTTCGACGTGGATGGAACTGGAGGGTATTATGCTGAGTGAAGTAAGTCAATCGGAGAAGGACAAACATATGGTCTCATTCATTTGGGGAATATAAATAATAGTGAAAGGGAATAGAGGCGAAGGGAGAAGAAATGGGTAGGAAATATCAGAAAGGGAAACAGAGCATAAAGACTCCTAACCCTGGGAAATGAACTAGGGGTGGTGGAAGGGGAGGAGAGTGGGGGGTGGGGGTGAATGGGTGAGAGGCACTGAGGGGGGCACTTGACGGGATGAGCACTGGGTGTTATTCTGTATGTTGGTAAATTGAACACCAATAAAAAATAAACTTATTAAAAAAATTAGAGATAAAGGACATCCATCTCAGGAGGGTGACTTATCCAAGGTCACACAGTTGTGGGCATTGGAATAAAAAGTCGGATCTGGATGTATCCAAAACCCTGCATTCTTTCAAATGGAATTGAGAAACAGTGTGTGAGAGACTTTATTCATTCCAGGACACTTTATTCTAGAGGCTGGAGTGGCTTTGAGCACATAGTAAGTGCTCGATAAATATTCTTGATTAATATTTATTCAGTGAAGGAGTAGCTGACATTGCGTCTCCAAATGTATATATCTCCCCTCTATCCCATATCTCCTCAAGGACATTCCTTTCTCATTAACTAGAATACACACACCACACACCAGACGGTTTGACTTTTTAAAAAATTGATTGGTTGGGCTGCTAGTCTAACAATCATACTCACTGAAGTGTCCCCTACCTGTCGAGACAATTTGACAGTGCAGGCAGCCCAACTTAAAATAAGGTACATCTCCTAAGGAATTGTCTGAAAATTAAATAAATATTAGAGTTTGTTTCAAATAAATGCAGGTCAATAAGGTCTATAATTTCTTCTGGATATACATAAAATAACCTAAGATAAGAGCAGAAAAGGTTCTTAGAGATCAGCTACCAACAGCCTTCCATTGGATTACAATAATGGCCTCCTCTGGTCTCCCTAAGTCCGGGCTTCCCCCCCACCCCCTCCACCCCCCAGTTCTCTCTTGTGGCTGTAGTCAAAGAGATTTTCTTAAAAATGCACGTAAGTTAATTTCAGTTTCCTCCTTGGGACATCAGTGGCACCTCATTTCCCTTATAATAAAGTCCTTCCCTTAGCCTACAAGGCTCTGAATGTCGTAGGAGAGATGAGCCAGGCCACACTCCCCGTGCTCCAGCCCCTGTGGTCAGCCTCTACACCTCAAACTCCATGCTTCAGTGTATCGCAGGATCTTTGCACACGCTGCCCCTTCCTCTTTTGGGATATCTCGCACTTCCACCTCACTAATCCTACTTGCCCTTCAGGTCTCAACAACAGGATCATGCTCTCAAATACAATTTCTCCGACCCCTATAGAAAATCAGGCTTGTTTGGTTTGCAGGCTCATAGACTCCTGGTCCTTCACTTCAGTCTGCTTATCTCAGTTTGTTTTTATAAATCCACCTTCACGAGCAGGGCACTAGTGTCGGTCTCCCCTATCAGATGGCCATTTTCATAAGGGCAGACACTGGTCCTGTTCTTGCTCACCTTTGTATCCCAGCTCAGGACTCACCACATAGTAGGTGCTCAATAAATATTTAAGCTAATCTGTTGGCACCAATCCTTAACCTTGGTTTCATGGCAGTACCTTGATGGAACTCTTTGTGGAAACACCCTGCAGCTGCCTCATGGGGACTAAGAACCAAAAGAGTGCACGCGTGCCAAGTTGGACCTAAACAACAATTGCACCGCAGTGGAGAGCCAGCACTGAGATGAGCAGCCATAAACATCGTGTTTCCTCATCATGCATCTTAAAGGTCTAATCCAAGAAGGTTGGAAATAGGACAGGAATTGGCATGTGGGACGAGCTGGGACATGAGAGTAATTACTAAAAATACAAGTTATCTGGGGGATGTGAAGTCTCACCCATTATTTTTGTAGAGGCGGCTGTGTGATAAAAACACCAGACTGACAGGCCCTAACACCTCAGGTTGGACTTCTTGAGACCGGGTTTTAAATCCTGTCTCTGCTCCTTACTTGCGACCTTAGACAAGTTCCTTAATATTTTTTGACCCTCAGTTTGATCATCTGGAAAATGGGGGTAGTAACAGTTCTGACTTTTTAAGGTCAGTTAGAGAATTAACTGAAGCCATTCATGCTAAGTGCCTGATAGGGCCTACCTCATGGTATGGGCTCAATAAATGCTATTTGCTATTACTAAAAAGCAATTTTGGGAAGATGCCATCTTACAATAGATCTTAGAAAAAGGAAGATGTAAGAGATGCCAAAATGCCAAAATTTCTTTAGAAATCAAGAAGACTGACAAGTAACATTGAGTAAATTCTTTTAATTTTTCCTCTCTGTGCTTTGGGGTAAAGAGCACCATTCTCTATAACACTGTGCTGTATAGAAACACAGATTAAGAATGATTGGAAAAAAAAAAAAGAATGATTGGTGCATCTCAGCATTTTTCAAACAATAGTTCAGGGATCTCTAGCCATTTAAGTTGAACTTGCAAAAAAAAAAAAAAAGAAAAAGAAAAAAGTCCATGGTCAGGAAAAAAAAAGTTCTCAAAATAAATATTAAAGGCTCTGAGAAATCTCACAACAAAAATCCTAACACACTCTGCTTAAATTACTTGATCACAGTACTCTTCCTTTGTTATCATAATTAGCATGCCAATGAGTGCACTTTGTGAATTGCTTCTGTATCCCATTCTTTTCCATTTGACAGATAAGGGAATTGGGCCAAAGAGAGAGGCCAGTTATATGTTTTCCCTAAATGTTATGTTTGAATTAGAAAGAAATATAGAGCTGTAAATATCCAAACATTTGGGAGAATGAGAAACTGCGTATCATGCAAAAACATTACTGATTCATTGGGGACTTAGTATTCTTACTTAATAAAAATCCCTACTTTTGATTTTTTTTAAGGTTGGTCATGTATATGACATTGGAAAGGGATACAATAAAGATGTATTTTTTAGCCCAAACTCTCTTTAGAATTTCATCATATAATTTTGTCAAGATTTAGATACGCTGGAGTTCTGACACAGGTTACTGTGTGTAAAAACAACAACAACAACAACAAACCCACAAATTTCTCTTCCTAGTTTCTCTTTATAATGAATCAGATGAGTGACACCTGGGGGTTTGCATATCAGAGGGCACGGCAGATTATATTTTCCAAAAATGGTCGCAGCAATATTTGTAGCTATTTTTCCAGAGCCTTGCCACTTCCCATCAGCAGTTGGAGACTAGTTCTCTGTCCCTTGAATCTCAGCGGGGAGGGACTGATCTTCCTTCCATCCCAGAGTCCAGCGTCAACTGGTCTTCCTCCCAGGGTGCTCGCCACGGCCGCATGAACACGTGCAAATGTTCCATCTGATTGTTGACATGGTCTCATAAAGAAAGTCTCGGACCACAGCCAATACTATGATGCAGTGCCAGGTGTCATACGCGATTCAGATGTCATAAACTCCTAGATGTCATATTTGATTACAGGCATTATCAGCTGGATATGTAAGCGACCAAGCTTTTTAGGTGGATCCTAGCCCTAGCCTTCAAGGTTCTGGTATCGTTGCGCTGAAACGACCCCTCCTAGCTGTGACCTGTCTCTGAAGCACATATCTATAAGAATGATAAAAAGTTGTTTTACACTCTTAATTTCTATAAAGTAACCATAGCAACCGGAACAGGGAATAATATGAAAAGGGGAAGGAGAGCACCGACTTTGAATCTACGCCTCCTGTGTTCCTTTAGAGGTACTCCCAATTTATTAACCCACTCGAATGACATAAATCTTACCTCTTTCGTGTCAGGCATCCTTTAAGTGTATTTTATTTAACTATCACAACTCTTTGGGGATAGTACAGTAGCTCCATTTTCAGGTAAGAAATTTTACATTGCGTGCCCTTCATTAGCCAGTGTCGCTACAAATTCAGTGCCCAGTATATACAGGGAGGGAGCCCATGTTTCTTGGTCATTCATAATATAGTAGATTTCTTGAAAATCCCCATTCTGTTGGCAACGATTGCCACGCACCCTGCTCAAATGCGTCTCCATAATGTGCGCCCCATAGAAGTCACTGTTTCCAGAGAAGACTTGGTGTTTCTGTTCATCTCCCCAAACATGCACTGTTGTTAACTCGAGAGAAGTTGGTCATAGCATCCAGCCGGGGGTGGTGCTTCTGCGCAATGTCACTGTACTTCAAGTCACAGCCCCATTTCACACCTAAATGGCTCCACTTAATAGCACCGTGGGCCTGACTTACCTTAATCTCAAGATATAACCTCACCTCCCCTCACCTGTGGATTATGTTCCTCAGGCTTATCATGATTCTCTCTCTTCCAGATGTGGCAGGCCAACCATCTTGGACCTTATCCCTCCAACGCCTTTACTCTTTTGGTTTGATTCACTCCATTTGTTCGATACTCATTTGTGAAATGCCTCCTATGTCTTGGTGTATTGGTAGAAAACAGTACATCTCTCAACCTGTGGGCATCATTCCTTGAAGCATATGCTCTCTTGACTCACTCTAGTTCCAGCGTGGTGCCAAAACAGACTGTGTTTCTCCCCTGAGTCAAACTGAGCACCCAAAGAACTAACTGAGAGACACCCTGCAACGTTTTAGAACAGAAAATATGGGACGCAAGTCATATTTCACATCAAACTGCCTTTTATCAGCTGTGATTCCTGAAATACGTTACTTAACCTCACTTGGTCTCAGGGTCTCCACAGATAAACCAGGAGTGATAACTTTTTCTCATGAAGATGAAGGGAGAATTAGATGAGAGCATCTGTGCAATGGGTATAATTTGGTTCCTAGCGTATGTCAAGCACTCAGCACCTGCTCGGGATGATGACGGCCGTCCTTCTTCATGTGCAACTTCCCCTGGGCCCTCAAGGTGAGTCTTGAGTCAGGCATCACTTTCTCCCATTTTTCACCCTCTTCTGGGGCCACTCCTACACTTGGCTTTAGGTCTTCCAGTTTTTCTCGGTGACACATTTCCTTTGTGGTGTCAGCTTCAGTGGTCTTCTTTTCAGCTTTACATGCCATTCCACAGGAGACAGGTACTACAGAGTCAGTGACCTGCAAACGGGGGCGGCCCAGCAGATGGAACCTGCTCAAATGCGGGCACATCCGAGCAGGTGCAAAGTGAGGCTGGATGCAGTGGGGCCCAGGGAGGAGGGCTAAAGGGCTCTTGGTATCCTCTAGTCCCTAGAGGAGGAGGGAGCCTATTGCTGAAAACCACGGGTGTAGGTAATTTAATTTTCTCCTCCAAAAACATTCAAACAGCGACATTGAAGGGTCTAAGGTCATAGCTTCTGGAGACTGTGATCACATACTATTTGTGTCCATTCAAATTCCACCTCTTGCTGGTCACTGGTTCTATTATCTTTGGCAAGCAACCCAGCCGCTCCTAGCCTTGGTCTCTGCTGGCAGAAGAGTCACACCAGCCACTTGGGAATATTGTGTAGGTTGAGTTAATGCCCGCAAAGTGCTTAGCACGGTCCTGGCACATCCCAAGCATTTCTACTGTTCGTGCGCATCTGACGCCCTGCCATACCACCTCAGGGCCTTCGCCAGTCCCACAGAGGTGTCTGCGGTGCCAGCAGCAGATATCTACTCAGCTGTGGGTTCAGCTGTGGCCATCTGGCAGGCAGGGTCTGGGAGTGCTGGAGAGTGAGGTGGCTTCTGCGTGGGGATCAGCAGCATCTGCTTCTGGGAGGGAAGCTTTCCATGCCCCCTGGCATGTGCTCCTCTCATAAATTCTCCCAGAAATGGGGACGCAGCTGAGCCCCGCCATTTGTGGAAGCAGGCACCCTCCATTTCTCTCTGCTTCATCTGCTTGGAGCTAGGGCCTCAGCACGGCTTGGCTTGACATGTGGCTGCTGGCTCGTAATGGCTCTCCCAGCAGAGTCCCTGCAGGCATCACTGCCACAGCTCCTGGAGGACAAGGGAGCCTATTGCTAAAAGATAAGCCATAGAGAGACCAGTGTTTATTTAAACAGGTGTAGGTGATTTAATCTGTCTCTCTAAAAACATTTAATGACTCCTGTGGTATGCAGAGTGGCTTGCGGAACGTGTCCATGCCCTAATCCCTGAACATGTGAATATGTTACCTTGATAGCACCAGACACTTTGTTGATAGAATTAAGGTTACTTTGAATTTTGAAACGGTGAGGTAACCTGGATTCTCCACGTGGCTCCGAGCTAATTACATCAATCTTTTAAAAATGGTGAATTTTCTCTAGCCGGAGCTAGAGGTTTGTAGAAGAAAGGAAAGTCAGGGTGATTCAGCGCATGAGAGGGACTTGGCACCTCGTGCTGGAGGTGGTTGTTTGGAAAGCCAGAGAAAAACTGCAGATATCATCATGGAGCCAAGACAAGACGCCCCCCCCACCCCCACCCCCCGATAATACCAAGGAAACAGGGATTGCCGTTCTACAACCTCAAAGACTTTGATTCAGCCAACAACCTGGATGCACTCAAAGATAGATCATTCTCTGGTACCTGCCGGTAAGAACCCAGCCCAGGTGACACTGCCTTGTCCTTGCAAAACCCTACGCAGGAGACCTAACCAAGTCCACCTGAACTTCTGACTGACACAACTGTGGGATCACAAATGTGAGTTGTCCTAAGCCACCAAGTTTATGGTAATTTGTTACAGCCCCAAGGGGAACAAATGCAACTTAAAAATTAAATTTCACATTCTTTAAGACGGTGTTAAGAAGGCCTGTCCTGGTCTAGCTCTGATTTTCTCGATTGCTTCATTCCATACTATTCTCTGCAATGTCAAACTTCTCCCCAAATCACCCCCTCTGACTGCCATTCTTTAGCTCTGACTTTTAATGAGGATGCTCTTGGAATTCAGGAGACAAAGTTCCTCACCGGACAGGACGTTGTCCCATGCATCGCAAAACTTTCAGTGTCCTTGACTCCTTGGGTGTTAAATACCAGCGGTGTGGCCCAGTCATTGTGACAACCACAACCACCACAGCAAAACCTTGTGGGGCCCTCAATTTGAGCACCACTGGAAGCAGTACATAAATATTCCACGAGGATTGTTTGAACAACTACTGAACTCCAGGAAGTCTTGTAATACTGGATAATCTGAGTGAACAAAACAGAGCTCCTGCCTTGAAGGGAGTTACACTGTGGTAGATTTAAAAAATAATGATAATAATTATATACATATATAAAAAATAACAAAAAATTATATATATATATATAGAGAGAGAGAGAGAGCAACAGATGAACACTTCTAGCAGTTTTAAATGCTATGGAGGATGGAACAGGGTTATAAGGTGGGGAGCAGAGGGGTGTAGTGTGTGCTTTTTCCAGAGGGATCAGAGAAGGCCTCTCTATGGATGTTGCATGGAGTTGATACCTCATGTTGAAAGGAGTAGCCACCTCAAGGGTAAGAGAAAGAAAATCCTGAGTAGAAGCATGAGTAGGTTCAGCGCCCTTGGAGGTAGGGAGAGCCTGGTGCCTTTGAAGGCCAGGAAAGTCCATGAAGCCGGACCAGGGTGAGTGATAGGAGAGAGAAGCATAAAGAGACGTGGGAGGCAGGTTGGGGCCAGATCTCCCAGGACATCGTAGGCCACGGTGGGACATTTGTATTTCATTCTGGTTTCAGTGGTGATCCATCAGGAGGGTTTTTGGTTTTTGGTAGACAATTTTTTATGCACAATGTCAAAGGGAAGTGGATGCAATAATCTAATAAGTTACCCTGCGTTAATGTAGTGACTCACCCTGCTTTCCCAGGCCAGTTGTGTCCCCATTTACTTTCTTCACTCCAGATTCCTCTGAAGCAAATCCCAGGCAGACTAATATATCATCTCTAAATATTCCTATTTTGAAATATTATTTTCATTTTTTTAAATTTTTAGATTATTTTGAGAGAGAGAGAGAGCATAATCATGGGTGGAGGGAGGGGTGGGGGGAGAGGGAGAGAGACAAGCTTAAGCAGGCTCCATGCCCAGAGTGGAGCCCAACCTGGGGCTCAATCTCATGACCCTGAGACCATGACCTGAGCCAAAATTGGGAGTCAGTTGCTTAACCAACTGAGCCACCCAGCCAGCCATCCCTATTTTGAAATATCCTAAATACAATTCCTTTTTAGGTACAAAATTAATGTCATTATTAAACCCTTAATGAACAAAAACTATGTCATGCCATCAACTCTACTGCAGGGGTTTAAGTAGGAGAATAAACTAGTCTGGCTTACCTGGTAGGGATGTCACCTTGGAATCCCCACAGAGGCTAGCACATGAGGCAAGGGGGCAGAGGCGGAGGCGGGGAGGCCGCTCAGGAGGCTGTGCAGTCGTGGAGGTCAGAAACGATCATGGACTGGCCATGGTGTTAGTGGTACGTGGAGACTCCTCAGATGTGAGCTGAGAAGGAGAAGGAGGAATTGAGGACGACTCCGGTGGCTTCGGTCCAAGTGACTAGGAGATCATGGTGACAACCGCGGACAAGGAAGGGGGGCTTGGGGGTGGGCGTATCAATGATACAATAGGCCCTGGCAGCACAGGCATTTCTCCATGCGTCACGCACATTCTTGTCTGCAATCCTCACTCCCATCTTCTACGCCGTTGCTTCAACCAATGCTACTGGACAATCTAGGCCAAGTTCACATGCCTTCTCTTCTTTGAGTCCTTCTAGATTCCTCCATTTAATCCTTGATGTTTTCCTGTCTATATCTAATTTTTAAAAAAACTTGATAAATGCATTTGGTTAAAAATCTTAAGTAATGGTGAAAGGCTTGTTACAGAAACCACCATGTCTACGTCCTGGCTCTGCTGTGCGTTAACTCTATGACCTCGGGCAACCTCCTTCCACTTGCTAAGCATTTCTCTTCAGCTACAAGATGCTCATTGATGGTTGGATAATACAAAATCTAATTAATACAAGGCTCCTCCATACCTATTTGGCCCTAGTCAGAGATGACGCACCGCAGCTGTCATTGTCATAGCTCTCACTGTTGTTAGGGCACATGCTCACGGAAGAGGGGAGAGCGGCATTCAACTGGGATGTGCCACTTGTCCCGGGCCCCAAAGGCAATGCAATGGACTGTGCAATCACTGTAAGGACGTACTTAGGGAAACAAACCACCAAGCTCTACACACTGTGAATAGCTCTTCAACCACACTGGGTGGAAGACTTGAACTTAATCCACTTCAGGTCTGAACAGTAAGAATAGTCATCACTTGAAGCTGTAGGCTTTCATATTAATCTAATTTATGTAAACAAGCTGCCTCTCCCGCTCCCTGACACACACGTCTACTCCCACACCCCAACACGCTCGGCAATGTGGAGGTGTATTTGACCTATCTGCACAGTCATTGAGGCTTTGGTTAGATATTATTTAAGAGTCCAAGAGAAATCTCGGAATTATACCACGCAGACATTTCTATCACAGCCACCCATAAATCCTAATTAGGCAGCTGGTAGCCGAGCTGCAAGAAGAAGCTCGGTTTCTGTTTGTTCCCAGTGTCTCATTAATGACATGCCTTCACAATGGGTTACAGATGGAGATGATGTCTCCAAACAGGATTGTTAGCAGATGGGTGGAGAACGGGGGTCACAGGTTACTCTTTCCTCTGCTGCAAACTTATGCAAAGGCAGGAGGCTGGGGCCCAACCTACGACTGGAAGCTGGGACACCCAGACAGCAGCTCACTTCCCCTCTCTCAACACTGATTTCTGACTCAGACTTGATTTTGAATCCAGACTTTAATACTGACTACTTCAGAACGTTGGCAATGCTTCTGGACCTCGCCAAGCTTTCAGAATTTTCTATTATGGAAAAAGTGAGGAGGATGTTGCATCCCAGGTGCTATTTTTATAAAGACCAAGCAATACAATGGGAAGCACTTAGCACAGTGTCTGGAGCACCATTTTGTAAATGAAAGCAAATTCTGACTATTTTTCCTTCCCCATTCCAGCCTTTCTTCTGTGCCTATAAACAAAGGAGCCTGATGCCAACAGAATATTATTTGACAAGAGAACCCTGTGGTATGAACAAATGAAGTCATACACACCCACTTCTCTTTCTGAAACTAACTTTGCTATTTTGTAACTTAAAAGTCATTCTAGAACACTAGCGTCTGAGCGGCCGACTTAAGCTGTCAAATGAGTACCCACGAGTCAATGTGGAAGTTAAAAATCAAAGATGGAGGCAGTGAAAAAAGACAGGAAACCATATCCTAAATTGATCATAAACTGGAAAAGAACATTCCACTAGAGCACTTGACACCCCTACTAGACAAACACTCGACTCCTGCCTTCCTGAGTTAGTCCCACCATCGTTTTGCAGTTGGTGTAGGAGGAAGTGAAGATGCCGAGGGCCTGAAGTCATGTAGATAAAGCGCTGAAAGTGGCCTTGGGATCCAGGTGTGACATAGTCAAGAGAGCAAGTGCTCTTCCACTCTCCGGAGCTGGCTCCCTTCTAATGATGTGCCATTCTGTATTAATTACCAGCATTTCCTTGGCCTGAGTCTTTTATGTTATTAATTAACTAATTAGCAAATAACTAATTCCATGAACTCTGGAGTTCCGGCTATGAGTTGGACGCTTCCATGCCCTTTGGGAGCTCCTGATGAAGGGGAGTGCTATGAACAAACGGACTCAGATCAAGCAAGCCTACAAGATGAGATGACCCAATTGTGTCTGATGGGTGGGACTCTGGGGTAGTTTTGGGAAGAGGTTATGCTTTTACTGCATTCAGAGGGATGACCCGCCAGCCAATGAGCCACAGAAGAAACAGACCTCCTATTTTTCCATAGAGAGAATCAGACTCGAGGAAGGAAAGTTCTACAGGACATTATCAGTCCTTTTCTTTTTTTTTTTTTTTTACACTGAAACTCTTTGATATCAATAGTATTATTTTCCTCCACAGAGTATCTGTTTCATGAAAAACTTAAAGAAAAGAAAAATTCTCCCAATTCGATTTCCTAGTAATAGTTACCTTTAACATTTTGGCGATTTTCTGTCTGTGGTTTTCTTTGTGCGTATGTGTATGTATCCACATGCACTACAGGTTAGCCACCTCACGCAAAATTAAACTCATTCAGAATCTGACTTTACCACGATTCTTTCTCAGGGGTCTTCAGTCATCAGTATTTATTGTCAAAACCATTCTTTCAGGTGTCCTCATTATAATATCATTATCACAGTTGATTAAACATTCCTGTCTGTGAATTGGACAGTATGTACTTAGTCCCAGGTGGGGCTGTACGTCACTGAGGCAAGGACCTCACCCAATCAAAGATGCATCTCCTCCTTTGCCATCACATCCCAGCACCTCACTCACGGTCTTCCTTGTGGTAGGCACCCACTGACTGTTTGCTAACTGACAGTAGTTGGGTATTAACACTAGTTTATTTTTGTTTACATGAGTACACATACATATACACAGTCACAGTCCTACAGGGAAAAATTTTCAACCCAAATCTTAGTCTGGCTTTTTATTTTTTATTTTTTTAAGTTAATTTACTAGAAGTGGATTTTTTGGATCAAAGGCCAAGGTAAACTTACAATCCTTTGATACGTGTTGCCAAATTTGCATTGCACTGAGGCTGTAAACATTTTTTCCTCCTACCACTAATGTATGACAAAGTCCTCTCCCTGTACTCCTGCCAACAGTGAGTATTATTTATTTTTTAATCCTTGCTAATTAGAGAGGTAGGAAATGGTATCTTATTTCATTAATGAGTAGTAAGGCTGAACATTTGCTTATGGGTTTATAGTCATTTGTAGCTCCTCAGTGAATTCTATTCTTTTTCCTTTTCTTTTTTTATGTGACTTTGAGTCCTGGGTTATGAATATTAATATGAACAGAACTGTGCCTGATATATAGTTACGTTTTATAGAGAATATATATTTCATTATATGTATATTTGTGTGTATATATGTACCTGTGTGTGTGTGTAGCTATATATCAGCTAGTAGATACACGTTAGCTACTGAGAAAAGCCAAGCTTGTGAATCATTGTGTGCATGGATAAGTTTTAAATAAGGATATAGTGATATAATGCATGCAAGCCCCTGAAATATGGACATATTTTCAGTTGTGAGAGAGAAATACTACATAGGGTGGGAGGCATATAGGATTGCAATTAAGAGCATATGCTCTGGGTCAAGACTTCTTGGGCTCAAATCCTGACCCCTCTACTTAGTTATAAGGTATTGGTAAATAAACTGACTTCAGTAAATCTGTTACTTGATCAAGGGAAAGGGGATGGATTATGCCACTGACTTTATGCTGGTGTGACAAGGATCCAAGGTTTTAATACCTAAGAGTACACAGAAATTGCTGACACACAGTAAGTGTTCTATTTTGGTTAGCTTGAGAAGTAAACAAACAGGTTAGGCATCCCTAGCAGTAATTATACAAAGGAAGTGCACAGCTTTGTGGGATGGAGAATGTTACCAATGGAATGGGGATTGGGATAAAAGTAAGGATTAGAGAAGATGATTAAGGAAGATATCTCTGTGA
Organism: Canis lupus baileyi; assembly: GCF_048164855.1. NCBI lineage: Eukaryota > Metazoa > Chordata > Mammalia > Carnivora > Canidae > Canis > Canis lupus. The sequence goes on along the minus strand of NC_132840.1, from coordinate 4,726,556 downwards.
AGCGGCTGGATGAGGAGAAAAGCAGGCGAACAGTGGGGAAAAGGAATGGTCAGATGTAGGAAACAGTATGTGCAAATGCCCTGCCATGGAAGGAAATAAAAGGAGATCGGATGAGGGGAGTAAATGAGCAGGAAAGTGGGGCAACATTAAATAGAAAAAGTGGGTGGAAGCCAGACTATTCAGGGCCTTATGGACCATCATCAAAATTTTCTGATGCAATTTTATTTAGTAAAAGGATAAAATTAAGTAAGAACTTAATTTAAGTAAGAAAGTTACTTTGCAGGTAGCAAGTGGCGACTTTCTTTAAGTAAGAAAGTTCGACTTTTAGGGGAGATACATAGATGATGCTTTGAACTGAACTTACTGTACATATTTGTAGTGAGATGAAGGACTGCATTTTAACACCAATACTCATGGATTTCTTTCAAGTCCTCATGAAGACGCAATCTTGGTTGTGAACTCTCTCTGCAGAGAAGAACTCTAACCACTTGTAGGCAAGCAGGAAGCCTTCCAACCCCTAGTCTACTGGGAGAGCGTTTGTGCTGCCATTGGTCCCCTCGTTGCAGGGATCTTTTTCACATTTTCCTCTGGCACTAAGAGTTTGCTCCCTGTCCACAACTTGGCCCAACTTTATTCTCAGTCATTGGGACTATATCTTTTTTATATTGGCTGTTTTAGGTCATTAGAATCCAAAGGCAGGAGCAAGAAGGTTGGGTCACCATCAAGGTTAATCATAACAGAAAGAAGACAGAACAAAACAAAAACATTGTTTGGGAACAGATGTGTGTTTGAGGAGGCTCAGCCCTAACCAGCTTCCTCTGCTAAACCCATATTTCAGTAAGCTTGGAAGGATGGCTTCTCATTTCTTCTTTAATCTCATTTGTTGTGCTGGCCAGCAAGTGGATAATATAATACTTTCATCTTTATACCAGGATTTGAGAGAGATATTAATCAGTATATTTCTCCTTCAATCCTGGAACATCTGTGTAACAGAAATATTAATTGACGTCTTCTGAAAGACTTGCCATTCCAATAATACATCCACTAAGGCAATCAAGTAATATTGCTAATGCTTATGTTATATTTAAAAAAAAAACATGAGTGACCTATGAAATATGTAGAATAATCTATTGACCATAATACATGTAGTGTGTTAATTTTCACTGTCAATTTATAGTCAACTGTAAAATGTTTGAAAATACAACTTAAGAAGGCAATAATGCAAGAACAACAGAAAGAACTCAGACCTTTCACTCAGATCCACTGGGTTTGAACCCTACTGTCGCCACTTGCTACCTGCAAAGAATTTGAATGTCTCATTTTCCTTTATTCTCTCTCCCTGGGGTCCTCATATAATTTCAAATGAAGTTATTGTCAATGCCTCATTTTGGTATTGCCCTAAATAAATATCACTGAATTCATACTTATTGAGTGGTCATTGTTCACACATTACTCCTTCAAACCTCACAATAATCCCAGGAGGTTGGTTTTATTTTCAAAGAAGGAAACTGATACTAGATGCCTGGCCCTAAAGAATCAGGGTTGAACTCAGGTCTGGTAATATCCAAATTTCAGGAATCTGCCAATCCGAAGAGCTGACCTGCATATGAAGCAGTCCCCCCCGCCCTAATGCCTACAAACTCCTGCTAGCCTTTCTTCGGGACCAGAAATCAATCTTTAGCAAACCAGGATGACTGCTCATACACCTAGAAGAGATGTCCACTCTCAAATGCCCCCCTTCCAAGAGGATACGACTCAGAGGACCATGCTTTTTGCACTCAAAGAAGACAGACATTGAACCCAGCTTTTCCCCTCTTTCTGGGTGTTGCCCACACCTAAGGAACTGTGAGATCCTGACATGTGTCTCTGTGGCTTTAAAGGTCTGTCATCACTGTTACATTCAGGTGCATATAGTCTCTAGGATGGATTAATAACCCACCTATCCCCAATATTTTCCCCTCAGGAGGATCACTGTCACTGTCCTCAGGGGGACCTCTGCAATGCAGAGCTGGTATGTCCCCTCTTATAAAGCTGGCCTTCCTCCACAAGTGATCCCAAACTTACACACCCAGAGGCCTGGTGTTCTGTACTCCAGCTCCTCCTCCCCGTCCAAGTCTTCCTCCTCCCTAGCACTGTCCCCCTGAAGGGTCACAGCCTCTTGCTCTGTGCTTCGCCCGCCATACCTGTTCAATCCATATAGATGCGTCTTCCCTTAATCTCCAAATCCCACCTGTGCTGAAAGGTGTGCTCTGCACTCTATATGCTCTGCCTTCCACAACTGACTCCAGAATGAAGATTGAATGGAGATTTATCATTTTTTTCTCATTAAATGTGTTACTAATGATTTATATACATTTTTCTTTGATGTTAGACTACAAGGTCTCTTATGAAGAATGCTTGCCATTTCTCCAGAGATCGCTCATGGTATTCAGCACCTGACTGTGCACATGAAACATGTGTATGTATGTGTACACACACACACACACACACACACACACACACACAGAGTTAACCCTAAATGATTGAACTCATAACTGTAAGTTCTTCAAGGGCAGAGATTCCTATTGGAGAGTCCCTAGCACGAGGCCTGAACTTTCGACACCTACGAATTATTTAGCTTGGTAACTGCCTCCTAATATTCCTTTGGGATGAGGGTGGATGCCCCTTGGTTTGCTGCAATGTCTTTACGTGGGATTCCATCAATCAACATGTTCTGCTGCAGAATTTCAGTGATTATGTGACTGGCTCAGGAATGGATGGGTGATGCCACGAAAGTCAGTGATTCCCAGAGAGAATCTGAGCCTCGTGTCTTAACAGAGACGTGATGGTAAACCCTTTCTAACCATTACAGGAGATCATCTCCCATTGCGGACTTAACACAGGAGAACCAGAGCTGCAACACAGAGGGGAAACAATCCCATTCCGATTATACCAGTTGTGTCCAGTCACATCCAAACTTGAATGCAGCCAGTTCTCCCCCTCATGCTTAATTTACTTGAAGAAAAAAAAAAAAAAAGAGTTCTCCTCTCTGCTCAAACCAGTTTGAGTTTAGTTTTCTGTCACTTGCCACCAACCCAATCTTATGTGTTAAATAGGTATTGGTTAATTTGTTGAAGAGATTCTCAAGGCAGTAAACAAAGCTGCATTGATGGCCCGTGGACGAACCCTGAACAAGGAGCCTTTGATATTGGAGAGAGGATCTGAATATTAATGCCAATGCTCCAGCGAGGGCAGTGAATCTTGGTTCTGACCTTCGGTAAAAGCTAAACAAACAAGACTCTATCAACTCCTCACAAGTTCCTGTCAAACAGCATTAAAAGCACAACGCTGCATAGCAATTGAGGTGCAGATCTTTTACAGCGTAGAACTGCCTATCGGTATATACAGGACACCCTGGGGTAAAGGCCAGAAGGAGGAATACAGGGTTAGAGGAAATAGTTATTTAAATGGTAGAGCTAAATGGCAAGCAAGAACAGCCTGGGTGGACCTGTGACAATGAGACACTGCTTATTATCTCTCTGTCTTTACTGCTGTATCTCAGCCTCAGTGAGCCCTTCTATAAAATGGGAATCATAAGCTAATACTTGTCAACTTTTAGCAAATCATGTGGCACCCTGGGTTCCCTAGTCCGGTGCTCAAACTTTGATGATAGCTCATCTCAACTCTCAACTCAGGATATACTCACAAGTTTCAGAAAACAATCCTTATTCTCACGATGCATAATACAGTCTCATATTTTTCATCCCAATGTGATTTTCTATTATTAAATATTCAAAATAAAGTATTCAATTATGGCTTATTTTTATTTTAAATTGACCATGATCCACTAGACTGATTTCATACCCATCAATGAGTCTTGACCCACAAATTGAAAAGCATTACTTGGACCAACATCTGGTATAGAAAACACTCCAGGTGAATGCCCACTGCATCTAAGCTGTGGTCCAGCATCCCTATAAAGTCTCCTACCCTAATGAACAAGGCTGCACCACAACTGGCTTTAAGTCATCCTTGGTCTCAGGCCTACAGCAGGGGTCAGCTCCCCCTGGGTTCCATGTCCCCTTCCCCCCGGACACACCTCTCACTGTCGCTCTGCTTCTCCAGGTCTTTCTTCTCACCTGCTTTGCTGCATGAGAGGCCTCACCCAAAGTGAAGAAATCGGAAGGCAATGAGAGGCTAAGGATCTCACAGCTTAGTTGGTCTAAGAATCTCTCAGGAGTTCTAAAATACTCTAGGATGCTTGAAGATTACATTTTGGTAAGTTTGGCAGGGGTTCTAGAGTCTGAATGGTTCACAAGCACCCAGGGGTTTTCCATGGAAGGGAAGGGGCACACAATGCTCGGATAAACACTGCCACTAAGAAAGAACACAAGATTACCCTAAACCCCATTTGAAGCTGGAGATGTGGAATCATGGCATTGATGGCCGGCAGCAAAAATGTGAAGGTTTCCTTAAAACTGAGGATTGAGGATGGGGAGGTAGAAGAAGCCGGTTGACTCTGTCTTCAGCATAAACAGAAAGTGGAATGGGAGAGACCACACACAAAGCAGTTCCCTGTCCACACACGCCCCCTCTTCCCCTTCAGCCCAGCTGGCTTACTTTGTTAAGCCGAACAGGTGGCTGCCTTTATTAAATGATACGGGGATACCGGGATGTGAAGAGGTGGCTGGGATGGGGGCAGTAAAAGCAATACAGCAGTCTTCAGTCTTGTTATTTTTAAATGTGGGTGTTCCATATGTCGGATCCTAGTGGGCGGCAGCTTCCCTGTACCCAGGGGAACTGTGTTCTGTATTTGCACCAGGAGGAGAGGCTTGCTGTTTCTTCATTATTTCTCCGAACTCCTGCAACTCTGTTCGAGTGAGAGCCTGTTGAGCATTCGTTAGAGTCAAGTTTGGAGAAATCACTCGAATAGCCAGAGCAGTAACTCAGTCACTGGAAACAGAGAAGAGCGAACTTGGCTTTCCACTCTTCATTCTCTGATTGGGACGGCCACTTAACTGCAGTTTACTGTGCTATGTCCTTTGGATGAGGTGGTTTCCAAAGTCCCCTCCAATACTAGAGTGTCTAGAAGTATGTGAGCTACTGGGATATAAACATAATTTACTTCAAAGCCTTAAGAAGAGATTGAGGAACACCAGCAATGTGTTGGAAATAAAATTTGGCCAGTGAGTCCCAAGGGTACAGGTGTCTGAGTCAGCCTGAGAAATAGCAACAGATGGAAGAAAAGAAAGTTGTGGGAGGGTGGCAAGAAACTCAGCTTGGGGCCAGGGCTGACTGAGATAAAAACCAAGCTCTCTAAGCTCTTAGCTGCATGGCCTAAGTGAGCCACTGAACTTCTCCAACTCAGATTCGTTATCTACAATATGGGAATAATACAGTCGTAAAGTGAAAAACGTACATATTCCTTGGGCCATGCATTCATTCACGTATTCACTCATTGAGCAAAATCAAGTATTTATTATGTCTTGTTTCTGAAGTAAGCATTGTTTGGTCCAATGAGGGAAGGTAGGTGAGCAAGTCTAGCTTAGTAGAATATATGATAAATTATTGCCTGCACTTCTATGCAGAATTTTCTTCCCCCGTAGCTTTCCTCGTAATGTTCCCTCATATATCCTCCTCGTCCTGAATCTCTACGTCTTATGATCACCTTTACAATAGAAACCTATGACTTCAGTATTCCTAATCTTATGCTTTCTTTTTCTCCTCCTCTCATATTTTTTTTTTCTTTGAGGAACTCCACTTTTCTTTGAGAAACCATTCTGCTCTCACTGCAAGTGGCCCTGGTTGAGGCTGTAAATCCCAGCACACAACCCCACCCCACAGAGCTAGGAAAATGACCCAGGCTGTCCAATCAGAGTACCCTATCTTTCCTGGCCATAGCAATTGGTCCAGGGGAAACCCCTGACCCAGGAAGGGCCAATCACAGCCTTGTCTAAGATTTACTGTACCAATTCTGGCAAAGAAAAGCTCTCTTTTCTTCTGAATATTGAGTCTTGAAATTTTGGACTTAATTATGGAATGGTCTTCCTGACACATAGAGGGATTTAGAACGCAGAGATGTCAGAGCCTTTAAAACTTCATTGAGCACCTGGATCCAATTGTACTTGAAATCAAACCTGAGATTTCCCTTTTTGGCGTAACTTTGTTGGAGTTCGGTTTCTCTTACTTGCAAGTCAAAGAGTCCTGAATACTCCATCCTTCAAAATCTTACTCAATTCATACTTTCTCATATCATCTTTGATCTCCTTAGCCAGAGGACACTGGCAGAATACATTTTATTCTCCTTCTACTGAGATTTTCCCTTTTACTGACTGGTTTTATGGTTAATTGCATGCACGTCTGTGCCCTTCTTCTGTCTGGTATTAGATGACCTATTTTCAAAGGAGGTCATCTTACATATTTATCGTGAATATTGTTGTAATTAATGATTATTATATAACAGTTATATGCTGATATATATGTGCTCGTGCTGATATGTATGTGCTCTCTTACGTAACTACTAAAACATGCTATAAGGTAGGTTTTATTTTCCCTTTCATGGATTAAACAAAAAATAAATTCAGGGAATGTAAGTGACATACCCAAATTCTTTCAGCAAGTGAATAGAAAACAGGTTTATAATCCACGTCTTACTAAGTTTTGTGCTAAATCTTGTGTGTGTGTGTGTGTGTGTGTGTGTGTGATTTTTACTGATATTACAGTGGTCTGTATTCCACAATGCTATCCTGTACCTCATACCCTCTCCCAGTTTGGAGAGCCTAGGGTACATCTAATGCAATTAAATCAGTGAGTGAATGGATATTAAATCAATAACCAGAGAGGCTAAATTACATGCAAAGGGCATCCCATGGGCCATTCATGGCGAAACACAGAGCCGAATGTGGATGGCATCATGACCTTTCTGGCCCTCACAACCTACTACATGGCAAAACCCCTGCAAGGCTACCAATTTCTGAAAGACAGGCCCACTTAGAGAGGAAGAAGCTATGATGGATGTGCAATTCCAGCAAATGCATGATGAAGGATAGAAACATTGCTATGCATGATTTTTTAATAACTACAAAAATCCCATGTACAGGATTTCTGCATGTGAAAATTGATAGCGTTGCCAATGCCGCTCATCTCTTTAAACAAGCAAACTCATCTTCCCTGGTGCTGTTACATCAGTAATAAATTGGCTCCTCAGACAGATCTGCTTGCAGGTTAGAACTGAGATTGAGTAGATAATAACTTTTTGGGTAGCAACGCCTGCCATGGCAAATAATAAAGAAATTCATGACCTGCAAAGTGCAGGGCGATGGTGTTCCAAAAATATATTTCACCTGGTCTCCAAGCAAGTTCATTAGGTATCCAGAAGCTGCAAAAAAATATTCCGTACATACAGGAGGTGACTCAAAAAGAATGATCTCAAACGTAGATGAACCAATAGCTATAAAAAATGTAGGCCAATGAGAAGTTTGTTGCTAAGCACTTTTAAAAACAAGATACAAGGGCTGGACATTTTGGTGGGACTATGCCTATCTCCACAAGGGGAATCATACTGGATTTCTCTGGTGACCTTAAGTCGTGTGGCAGCTTTTACAACTATCACACTGGATGCAGATCTCTTTGATGGAGCTTCAGAAGGTGGATTCTCTGTGTTGGGTGATGATTTTTCTCCCTTAGAAAAATAACCAGGTGTCAACAGTAAACTGAATCTACCAACACTGTGCAGACGTATATTAAACTGAATGAGGGAGAAAAAAAAACCCACAGAAAGTTGCCAAGATGGAATGGGAGGAAGTTTCCCTTGGGAGCTGAGATCTACATCCAAGTTCTGAGTTCAGCATCGCAGGCTCTGTGGCCCAGGTCATGTCTCTTAACTGCTCTGGACTTTATTTATTCCTCTTTTAACATTAGAAAGTTATGCCAAAGGATCCCTGGGTGGTGCAGCAGTTTAGCGCCTGCCTTTGGCCCAGGGCACAATCCTGGAGACCCGGGATCGAATCCCACGTCGGGCTCCCGGTGCATGGAGCCTGCTTCTCCCTCTGCCTGTGTCTCTGCCTCTCTTTCTCTCTCTCTGTGTGTGACTATAATAAATAAATAAAAATTAAAAAGAAAAAGTTATGCCAATGGATGCCTTTGAATCTGTGCAGGATGGTGATTGAGATCTCACGAGTTGGGGGGCTCTGAGTGCAAGAGGATTGGGACCATTACTATGACACATCATTGGACTGAATTTTATTTTTATTACTGACCAGGCTATAAGCCTTCTCAAAGAATATAAACATAAAAAGTACTGAAGCAAGTGCAGATATCACATCTATACAAGAAATATTAGCTTCATCCCCAAAACTGGGAGTCAGTTTTTTTTCCAGTGAGGGCCCACTTTGGTACCCACCATCAAGTTATTAAAATACTGTTAGAGAAGGGAGCACATGAGCAGCATTGACACATCACTGCATGGTCCTTGGCATCAGCATTTTTTTTTTCTTGGACTTTTTTCCCCATGGACCTGAGATGGGATGCATAATAGTGAGCCTAAAGCTCTGCTATGGCTCCTCAAGATGTTAACTTTTACTCTTCAGTTTGTAGCCCCAGTGAAGAAAGCTCTCAGATCATCACAGAGTTCCCCCTCTGCCATTTCACAGGTTCTGTCCTCTGCCTTTGCTTTGCCAGAACCTAGACCCTATACACATTTCCTGTTAGCTCCCTGTCCCTCATGTGGACCCCATTATTATACGGCTCAATCAGAACTCTGCTTTTCCCCATTGACTTGGGGAATGGTCTAAGATAGCTGTAACATCCTTATTGATGAGCCTCTTCTTCCACATTGTGCATCTGTACTATAATTCCCTGACCTTTGCGTACTAGACACACAGAATATCTACTTGAGTATCTGAACTCTTATCATATGTACACAGGATGGGCTTTTAAAAGCCTGACATCCGTGTGCACATAGGGTTTTACACAATAATAAACATACTTAAATTGCTAAATTTAACATTTTGTTAAATTGGCACATTCTGAACCCAGAGAATTTCTCCTTTGCTAGCTAAAATATGTTGATATTTTCATGAATATGAAGACTCTGGCAAACACACTCTCACAACAAAGATATGTAGTACACACCAAATAGGTTTATACTACCAGTATTTTTAAGAGACTTATTAAAAGACTATTTAAAAAAATTGCTTTAATATTTAAAAGACACAATAAGCATCTTTGGGGTCGTTATGCTAAGTGGCTTGGAGAGTATTTTATTTTATGAAAGACTCAATGCTCAAGCTTTGGATTGTATTTTTTTCCATATCTATATTTCCATATCTACATTTTTAAACTGAAATTTTTAAAAAATCTCAGCAGACACAGAATTCACAGTAACTTAATATTCTCCTTTTATCTCCTTATGTTTTAAACTAAGGTGTGAACTCAACACCAAGTGACCTTACTCCCCACATACTGAGCAGTGTGGCTGAGAGGAGGAAAAACCTAACAAAAGGAAGCAAAACATAAAACGGGTAATTGGTGGTTCACTTGCTTGATTTTCTTTTAAAATATTTTTTGGGGGAATCAGCTTTAATTACAAAAAGAAGTGAAGAAAGAAATACAGATAACATGCCATCCTCTTTAACTCTGTTTATCACTGAAACTATCTCCCATAGGTAAACTCTGTTTTCAATCTAATATGTGTCCTTCCAAACTGCTAGCATGCCTTATATAAATTGATGGATAAACACATAAATAAAAATACACATAAATTCATATGAATACACATAAAATTTTCTTTTTATATGTGCACTGAAACATTTGTTTTTGTTTCACTTAGCAATACTCGTATATACTTATCTCATACATGTATATGAGATACGTATTATAATATATTCTTATGGAATATAATACATATCTCATTACATGTATTTATATACAAACATACAAAATTAAATATCTATGTATTATAGATTAATACATTATAATATGCATTTGCATATTGCTACATACACATGTAATTTTTATGGAATACAACACACAGCAACAGTAAAGGAAAATACGAGGTCTACTCTATGGAAAACACTGCAATTTCCTTCCTGCTGTATTATACTCAGTAGAAAGTTAATACCAGAGTTTATATGACCAGCCCTCTAATGATGGCCATTTAAGTTGTTTCCAAACAATGCAACAAATAATGCTGCAATCAGCACATGAGCACATAATTTAGCAGTTGTTTTGTTTATAAGAATTGAAATCCAGTCAAATTACCTCACGTAGTAAGTGGAGGAGTTAAATTATGTATATACATTTTGAGGAATCAAATAAGAGCTGAAACATCAGGTCTCAGAAACTGTAAGGACTCTCCTCTAGGGCAATTAATTCTGGAGTGAAATCTGCTCTCAGGACCTAGAAGGTGTAGACCGTCCCCTTGGGGCTCTTCCTTTGGCTCAGCCTCTTCTCCCTTCTCCATACAATTCTGATTGTCATGTTTTTCCTCCCCCACAGCTGTTGTTCACCCCCGAGGCCTCCCTGGCCTCGCCCCTAGACAGGCCTTTGAGGGGCAGCTCTCTCTTGGATAATGACATGATTTCCACATTTCATAGCATAGTTTGGATGTCCTAAGACAGAAGTTGATTGTCCTGACGTGTGTTTATCTTCAGGCCGTATCATGCACTTCTGGCCCAAGCTATATTTTAGTTAGGTGTCCGCCAAAGGAGAGGGAGGACAGACTAAGGAGCATGGCCTAGATGGGACTGTCCTCAATTTAGGGGGTGGTGGGCAGTAAGAAGGGACATTTTCCCCATGAGAGTAGAAACTATGTCTAGTTTGCTCCTCCATTCCCAGTGCCTGGGGCCAGGCGTGGCTCAGGATGGCTCCCTGATAACTATGTGTTCACTTAGATTCTAGAGACTTGGAGGGTATAATACACCCCACTCTGAGATGGGCCTCTTTGGCAAAGGATTATTTTGAGATACTGCAGACACTGGAGCTTTGAAAACAGAGTAGAAGTTATCCTTTTGTGGAGGAAATTTGTGTTAGAAAGGTGGCCTATACCAGGAACAGAGCTGTTACCAGAGTTACATTTTTCACCTCAGAGACTCAGCGGCAAGACACGGCAACCTTTGTTTTTAACAAGCATTTCCTCTTCTCATCTCCCCCTTTGAAGTCCCAGCCCCTTACAGTTTTCCTTAGGTCAGTATAATAGATAAACCTCAGATATCTAGCCACCTTTCGGGTCTCATGTCTTTGCGGGGGCCTCATAGGTACAAATATTGTATGTATTTAATCAAGATAATTTTTCTCCTATTAATCTGTCTTTTATCACAGAGAAGTCTTAGTCAAGAACCTAGAAGGGTAGAGGGAAAGTTACCTTGGCTCCCCTACAAGATCATCACTTTCTCCCACACACATGGTATGAAATGTTATCAGCAGTGCTAGGCTATGATTCAGAGAACTGATCCAGCTGGTACATGCACCTGGACTTTATATTATCATGTCTAAGATGAATCCAATAACACACTCATTACGCAAACTGAGGATTAAATGAGATAATGTCTGAATTATTCTTTGTAAAGTATAAAGCACAGTTTTGCCAAATGTGTGAGGCTAGCTTTAAGAAAAATACAAGTAAATCAATAATGAGGGAAGCCTTTTACTGTCCCAGCAGCAGGGCTGTAGCAAGCGTCACAAAACATTTTGATCATTATTCATTTAGCTGGGTGATAAGTTTAAGGAGGTGGACGGAAGAAGCTTAATTTCTGTCTGGCCACCATTCTAGTTCTGACAATCCAAGTGATAACTGAGTAAGCCTAAATGGTCTCATTACCATGATGGCCAGAGCGAGGAAGGAAAAAGTAAGAGTGACATAAAAGTTCTCTGTCTCGAGTCCACCATAGCACATCCTCCTTGCTCAGATGTCCCGCCCAAATGGCCTCCTCTCTGCTTGTCAATGTATGGTCCCTTCCTTGGAGACTTAGATATACACCTGCCTCATGGAGCACCTGGCCTAACCTACATCAGGAGGTGAATGAGGCTTAGAAAAGCTTCCTGCTTTCGTAGAATAGCTTTTGCATGCTGTAGTTCCTTGGAAAAACCTTAACACCTATACTAAGCCTATTAATATAGTGGGTTTATGTCATATGCTTTGAAGGGTTTTTGTTTATTAAACAGTTTAACATTTGCCAAAAGTTTTACTGCGTGTGGTAGATATCCTCAGGAATATCAGGAGAGGCGGACAAAGCCATAGATAAATAAATAGCCTGGAGAAATTCATTTAAGTTTATCCACAGTCCCTATTTTCCCACAGCAACTACCTGAGAACCAAGGCTTAGTATTTCCATTCGCTGGATGTGGAAATAAAGCTTTGGAAAGGCTAAATAACTTACCAAAGGTCACAGAGCTAACAATAACTAGTTACCTGTACTCAGTCCAGGTGAGTTTCGCCTCCAATTGCTTTTTCATGGGTTATGTCCTATGCCTTGATTAATGAGCTCTGCATTAGGTGAGCCGAAATCCTGCAAGCATCAGCTGTTAGGTAGCACCTGAGCTTTTAGAAACCCTTTCTGTTCACTAAGCAGTGCCATTTATAACCTTCCATTAGGGGGGAACAGGAAAAACTGTTTAAGTGGCATTCTGAAAGTAATACAGGGGCAATCATCTAGCTAAGCCTCATTTCCAGGCAAAATTAAGAAGTCCATATCATAAAAGTAAAAAACTGGAAACAACCTAAATATTCACCACTAGGGGATTGCTGATATAAATCATATTAAATTTATGCTGTAGAATATTGTGCAATCAATTAAAGTGGCAAAGTAGACATATTAACTGACTTGGAAAATTGAAAGTGGTATTAATTATATGTAAAAAGTAAGTCTCCAAATACCTCATAGAATATAATCTCATATACATAATAAAAATGTACCTATGGATATTAAAGGTTGGCAGTGGTTATACATGGTTGGGTGGTAAGGTTATATGTGATTTTTTTTTTTTTTACAATAAATGAACAGTTGTCGTTGTTGTTGTTAATAAAACTCTTCCAAAAAAATAAAAATAAAAAAAAATAAAACTCTTCCACTTACTCTAAGAACAAAGGAAGATCTAATCAAGCTTGAGCCTAGCATAGACTCTCAGAACAGAAACGCAAAGGATAATTTTAATTGAGTTCCCATAATACACTTACATAATAAGACACTTGCATGCTTCCTTGTCAAATTCTTAAGTGGATATCATATATTTTTTAACTGATGTTAATAAATTTTGTGCTGATCCCCAAATTAAATGCATGAAAGGCTTATCTGGTTATCCCCATGCTCCTACCCTAGTCTGGTGTAGATGCCTCTGTTCCTACTTCTACAGAGACTGTTATTACATTATTATTTTTGTGCCTCTCCCAATATGGCCTTCTTTAGGAGTGATCCTGTATGGTCTCCTTTTGTCTCCCTGACACCTAGCTTGAGGGCTCAGTGTGCAGTGAGAGTCCAATAAATGTTGTGAAATACAAACTGTTATAAGTTAGTTGGTGCCTGGGGCAGAGATGAATAAGAAGCCTCTAAAAGCACTGCCTGGAAATTAGCATGTGTGTTTCAGGTCAATGAACAGAATTGTTGGGTAAAGATTTGAGAAGAAAAAGAAAAAACAAAGAAGGGAGTGTGTAGGTGCTGCCTCGGGGTTTCAGAATGTAGAGTTTCTGCCTGAGGATGGAAAGGTAGGCTCACCCCAAAGACTGCCGTCTTCAGAGAAGAATCCCTTAGTTCCTTTGTTATCTAGATCTTCCTTTATTCATTCTGTAATCACTGACCACCATACTTCAGAATCAAGGAATTGGGTTAAAAGCGGGAAGCTCTTTTGTTTTCATTTATCTGGAGTGAAATCTTTTCTGCCCCAAACAGGGGAAAGGTTCTTTCAGGTGGAATTCTGATTAATTAATTAATTTTTTTTTTACTATAAATTAGCTTTTCTTGTTTATGAACTTCATTTCAATAGAATTGTACAGCACATGTATTCTTTTGTGTCTGGTTCTTGTACTGAGTACGATGTGTTTGAGATTTATCTACATTATCCTATGCTTTAGTAGTTTGTTGCCTTTTGATGCCATGAACGTTCCGTTGTACGAATGAATGTACCACTTTCTTTTCTATTGATTTACCTGCTGATGTATAACTGGGATGTTTCCAGTTTGGAGTATTACCAATAAAGCTGCCATAAACTTTCTCAGACAAATCTTTTTGTGGCTATGTTTTCATTTCTCTTAGACAAATAGCTGAAATTGGAATGAGTGGTTGCCAAATTAAAGAGGGTGGGGCACTCATGCATTCACTAGCAAAGTACAAATAACCCTGTTAAAAAATGGGTAAACGACTTTAATAGATATTTTTCCAAAGACATACAAATGGCCAATAGGTAAATGGAGAAGTGCTCAATCTCAGTAATCTTCAGAGAAATGCAATTCAAAGCCACCAAGGGATCTCACCTCACACTGGTTAGGATGGCTATTATCAAAAAGATAAGACATAACACATGAGGTGAGGATGCTGAGAAAAAGGAACCCTTGTAGACTGTTGGCTTACACTGTCAGTTTACACTAATTATAAACTGGTGCAGCTACTATGGAAAACATCATGGAGGTTGCACAAATATTAAAAATAGTGATTACACTTCTGGGTATATATCCAAAGGAAATGAAATCATTATCTCAAAGAGATATATGCACCCCATGTTCATAGCATGGACATAACCTAAGTGTCCATTGATGGATGAGTGGTTCAAGAAAATGTTAGACATGCGCACATGCACACACAGGAATACACTCAACCTTAAAAAAAGAAGGAAATCTTGCCATTTGTCACAGCATGGATGGAGCCGGAGAACACTGTGCTAAGTGAAGTCAGTCAGTCAGAGAACAATAAATACCACGTAGTATCACTTATATGTGGAATCTGAAAAAAGTTGAAATGGTACAAAGAGATTGGAATAGTGGTTGCCAGAGGCTGGGAGGGTTGGGAGAAATAGGGAGAGGCTGGTAAAAGGTACAAAATTTTCAGTTATAAGATAGGGCCTGAGGAGCTAATGTATAATTCGGTGATTCTACTGTACTGTGTAATTGAAATTTGCTAAAAGAATAGGACTTAAATGTTCTCAACAACATCAAAAAGAGAAAAGGTAAATACATTGGGTGACGGATGTGTTAATTACCTTGATGGGGGAGTCACTTCCCAATGTATACGTGTATCAAATCATCACATTGTGAACTTTAGATATCTTATAATTTTGTCATTTGTAACTCAACAAATCTGGAACAAAACGAGTGGGTGGGAATGGAGATGTGCTGGGAAGGTCTTGAGATAATTTTGTGGGGTGATGTAATATTCTATATCTTAAAAGGGATTTGATGCATGGGTATATGCATTTGTCAAGGCTCATGAAATGAATATACTTAAGGCTTGTGCATTTTAATATGTGTAAATTTTACTCCAGCTACAAAATACCATATACAAATGTTGAACTTTAGTTAATGATATTATGCTGAAGTATTTGGGAGGAATTGTACTGATGTCTGAAACTTAATTTGAAGTGCATCAAAAAATAAGGGATTGATGGATGAATGGACAGATGGATAGATAGATATGTGCTAAAACAACTACAGCAAAACAATTATAGAATCTAAGTGATGGGTACCTGTGTATTTACTGTAAAATGTATTCAACTTTTTGATATGATTGACATTTTTCATAGTGAAATATGAAATGGAAATATTATTTCTCTCTCCTGCATAAAATCCTCTAGTCTTCCCAGAAAACTCAGAATAATATCCTAAGTATTTATTTTGGACTGTAAAGTCCTGCACAATAGGTGTTTAGCTACCTCTCTGACTTCATCTGCTTACATCCTGACCCTCCCTCGGTTTTTTTTTTTTTTTCCAGTGACAGTGGGGTCCTTCTTGTGCCTAGATCTCCCCTAGCCTGCTCTGGTCTCAGAGCTTTTACACTTATTGCTACCTCTGCCTGAGATGTTCTCATCCTAGGTATTTGCATGCCCCCCCCCTGCATCTTCCTCCCATCCCATACCTATTCGCACTTATCTGCTCACAGGATCCTCCTCTAACAGGTCATGCCCACCTTGTCAATCTCTCTCCCCTGTAAATCTTGTGCTGGTTCTATGTTCATAGCATTTAGCACCACACAATATAGTTTATATTTATTTTATTTTCCTTCTTATGCTGATGTGTAAACTCTATGGGGGGGCCTAGGCCTTTACTTGTTCATCACTCTATCACCAGCTCCTAGAACAGTGTGTTCAGCACATGTAGTCACCCACTACGTACTTGTTGGCTAAATCAATACATGGGTATTTTCCCAGAATGCTATTTAAAAATATTTTTTTAAGAGCAAGGGGAGAGGGAGAGGCACAAGCAGACTCTGGACTGAGCATGGAGCCCCACTCGGGGACTGATCTCGTTGCCCTGAGATCATGACCTGAGCTGAAACCAAGTGTCAGCCACTTACCTGACTGAGCCACCCAGGCGCCCCTTTAAAAATATTTGTTTAAATACTTTATTTTTTTATTAATTTTTTTTAAACTCCATCTTTTTTTTTAATTTTTTAAAATTTATTTATGATAGTCACACAGAGAGAGAGAGAGGCAGAGACACAGGCAGAGGGAGAAGCAGGCTCCATGCACTGGGAGCCCAACATGGGATTCGATCCCGGGTCTCCAGGATCGTGCCCCGGGTCAAAGGCAGGCGCCAAACCGCTGAGCCACCCAGGGATCCCTGTTTAAATACTTTAAATAAACTTTCTACCTTTAAAAAAGTTTTAGATTTACAGAAAAATTATGAAGATCTAGACTTCCCATATATTCTAAAACCAGTTTCCTCTATTATTAACATAATATGCTAAAATGAATGAACCAACATTGAGACATTATTATTAGTTAAAGTCTGTGCTGGGTTTCCTTAATTTTTATCTCATGCCCTTTTTCTGTTCCAGGATCCCATCTAGGATACAACATAACATTTAGTCATCACGTCTCCTTAGGTTCCTCTTGCCTATAACGATTCATCAGACTTTCCCTGTTTTTGATGAGCTTGGCAATTTTAAAGACTGGTTAGGCATTTTGCAGAATGGCCTCGATTGGGGGTTGTCCATAGTGCAAATTTACAGGTCAATAAAGTAGGCTTGGAAATCCTGCTCACGCAGGAACTCTGACTTGAACCCAGTGATCCAAAACTTTTGTACTACTTATAGAGCATGACGACATTTTATAGGTCTCTTGTTGTTTGGTGGGCTATAAACCCTCCAACAGGAATGCATTTCTATGTCCACCTTATCAATGATCAAAGTTTTCATAATGGTAACTGAAAGATCACATAAAATACGTCACTGAGAATTCAAACCCAGCGTTCCGACTACAGATCCAGCTCTCTCTCTGCCTCCAACATCTACCTGTTGACACCGTCACAACCTGCCCTTTGCAGACAGCTGCTCAAACCTGAAATTATTTATGTAGTATCAAGCATCCTTTTTCTTCATTGCTTTCTATCAAAATAGTAGCAATGAGTCAAACGATCCTGCTTAACCAGGAAAATGAATGTTCTGGCATAACATCTGAATTTAAATAGATACATCTTATCAAACTATCCTGTTCTGGGCTTGTCAGTAGGTGAAATGCTTTCAAGATATTTCATTTGAAAACAAATGATAGTGGGACACCTGGGTGGCTCAGTCAGTTAAGCGGCCCACTCTTGTTTTCGGCTCAGGTCTTTGAGCCCAGGGTTGGGCTCCCTGCTCAGCAGAGAGTCTGCCCGAGGTTCTTTCCCCTCCACCACTCCTTCCCCCTCTGCTCTTTCTCCTGCTTTCTCTCTCTTAAATAATTACATAAATAAAATCTTTTTAAAAAATGAAAAGAACTGATAGCGATTAGACTGATAGAACCTGAACCTGGATTGTACCCTTTCTGTATAGGGGTTCCTTGTCCAGACTAAACACTGAGCACTTCCTCCATCACTGTTTATTGGAGGAATCATGGGGTGAGAAGAGCAGTGGCCTGGCCTTTGCAACACCTCATTCCACCCTGAAGCATCCACAGGAGTCCCAAATTACCATTATCAGGCTCAAAAATCTTACTTCTCTTATGAATATAGGCTCTAAATTGATTCCTTTTGCTCCATTATAAAATGCTTCATTCTGCAATTTAAGGGTAATTTATTATGCTGACTCCAGAAGAAAGAAAGACATATTAGCTTGACTAACTCCTATTTCACTCTAGCCTTCCTTCACTCTGCCATATGGTCCCATCACTCTGGGCTTTGGCTGTCATGTTGCTTAGAACAATCTATTGCCCATCTTCTTCAGTTGTCTGTCTTAAGGGTGGGGCTGTGTCCGTCTTGCTCATTACCGCATCCCCATAACAGAGTCCCCCCACCAGCCATTGCACAGGCCTAATAAATACATATTAAATAAAATAGATTTACATAAACCATGGGTATTATTTTTAATTTTTGATCTTTCTTTATAGTTGATATTTTTCATAATTTAAAACTATTTGATACAATTTAAAACATTCTGTTAGCACACAAGATGAAAAACCATATACTGGTGACAAATAAGCATTTTTGAGCAAATGGATGAATGCTGTATTGTGAACAGTGCAAGAATTTCAAGCCTAGAAGAAGGAAAACCAATACTGGGAGCCATCCTACCATGGGAGCACATGCCCAATCTCATGGGAGAATCTGAAGGTTCTTTTGAAATGCACACTTTTATTAGAGAAGAAATAGTATTGTGTGCTCTCACTCAATAATGAGTGCACTTGTCGGTAGTATTCCCCGTAGGGAATTCCTATAGGGAAAATAAATAATTTTCTGTGAGTATAACATGTATGTCCATGAAGATGCTGGTTAGAGGTCATGAATCAGAGATTTTGAATCCTTAAGTTTATTCCTAGGAGAAATTTCCCCTGGATTTCCTTCTTAAGTGGGATCCAGGAGAACCACATTGGTCTAATGGGGGTATTTTATACAGGCTATGACTGACATAAATTGATTCTTGCCTTTTAATGATATGCGGGCTAATCCTGTTACTCCTGTATCCTTTTGGTTAAAAGCCACATATTTCCTTATTTTTTTTTAAATGATATGCAGTCGGGAAAAAGTCTACTCACCTAGAACATCATCTTTTAGGTGTTGGGTAGTGATCAAAGGTACCTGCGATTTTGAGGAGGTACAAACAAACTCAAAGAGGCCACATTTGCAAAGTTTTTTTTTTTTTTCCACATCTAATGTATTATTCATACTTTATCTGATCTAGGACATTTCCTTCTCTAAATCTAGAACTTCCATGGAAGCTTACCCCTCTTTAAATTCTCCTGACATTGACTTGACTGTGATATTCTATTCCAATCTCTGTTTGCTTATAGCATCTGTACCAGCTGGGATACTATCTTGTGCAATATTTGTCAAATTCCAATTCCATTTTCTTGCCATTTTATATGGTTTGTTATTTTCTCCATTTAACTCTTTCTTCCATCTGGATCATAAGCACATTAGAATTTTACTATCCTTGTATGCAGTAAATTATACATTAATAGGATAGTTATGGCTTGTGAGAAGAAGTTATTTGTGATTTGCACTTAGAGAGATTTTAATCAAGTTTACCATTCTCAAAAAGTCTGTTTTGCATATAAATAAGGACCCCTAAAAATCGATCTGTTTTGCTCAATTATAAAATGCTTCATTTAGGAGCCTAAGGGTAATTTATTATACTGAATCGAGAGGAAAGGAAGATGTATTGCATTATGCTTAATCTTATCAAATGGCTGCTATATTTAATGACAATGTCTGTTTATCATAATTATTATAAGTTGTCTAGGTTAATAAAATCAGAAGACCTATGTGAGATTTTCAAATGCTAAATTTATTATTTACGTACTGCCTCAGATACCAGCTGTCCCCCATGGGTGTGCAGTCAACCCATGTGTTTGATTTCTGCTGAGGTTGCTAGAGAAATTTGTGTCTGCCAGACAAAGTAGACTATAAAATCAGGTCCTTAGAGACTTCTACAATTAAGTATGTAAGAAATAAAAATATAGAAGAGGAAGGAAACAGCACGTACCAGTTTTCAGGTAAATGATAAGTGTTGTATGAATTCATTTCTTCCATCATGGAGGATGTCCTTCCCAGACATGGCAGATTCAACAGGAACCAAAGCAAAATCGTTGCTCTTCCAGAATTTCATAAATGATGGAGTGTATGTGTGGAGGGATGAAGGCTGGAGGTGCTACAACACCAGGTACCTTACTCTGTCTCCAGAATTATCCCATGACATGTGTATCTTCTTCCAAATTTGAAAGGGACAAACCGAGACTCAGATTGGTGAGTAAGGAGCTCCGGGTCACACTTACGGAGGAGTCCTACCTTAAACTTATCTTTCTGATTTCAAATCCAAACTTTTCCCATAATGGGCTGTGCTATGGTCTGTATGTTTCTGTCTCCTAAAGTTCATAAATTGAAATCCTACTGCCCAAGGTGATAATATTAGGAGGTGAGGCCTTTGACAGGTGATTAGGTCATGAGGGCAGAGACCTCATCAATAAGACCAACGCCTTTATAAAAGACTCTAGAGAGCTCCCTTGCCCCTCCACAGTTGAAGACGTGGTGAAAGTCTGCCACTCTGAAGAGAACCTTCATCTGCCCATGTTGGCCTCCTGAGCTCAGGCTTCCAGCCTCCAGAACGGTAACATGTATCTATTATCTATAAGTCATTCAGTCCATGTCTCAGCAGCCCTAATGACTTTAGATAAGCTACTGATGACTCCAGAGGTAGAGGTAAAGGGCCCAGGTGAACAAAAGTTTTCAGAACTCAGAATTTGAAACCTATGGTTTGGTTCTTGGCTTCCCAGCTTTGTGATGCTGGAGGAACCAGATTTCCCATCATTCAAAAAAGATAATAATCCCTTATGTATCTACCTCATAGCATTTTTGTGAGGGTAAAAGTTGACAATATTACTACAGTATCACAATTAACCTGTATATATATATATATATATATATATATATATATATATATATACACACACACACATTCAAAATCATTACTTCTGAAAAAAATTATTAAAAGCATCATCTATGAAAATGGAAAAATCACAGTCCATTTTTGCAATGGCTAGATCACAATCACAAGACAATGCAGCCCCATCCTGTTTTCCCTATACCTTTATCTTAGCAGACAACAACTTCCAGAAAAGAAGAAATCCGTTCACTCTTAAATACTTAAAAATCCCTTTAGAGACAATGTCTTCTAATTTGCCAAGCTCTGCAGTCCCTAGAAACAATGCTGGCCTGTGCTGGGTGTTTGGCAGCTGACATTTTGACAAATAGGGGTATTAAACCTTGCGTTAAATTTCAGTAAGGACTTTACCTGCCCTTTTTTTCCTCCCCAGATGTAGATGTACTTTAAAGTAGAAGGGAAAAATCACCATGGTAGCTTCAGGTTTATGTAAATGCTATCTTTGCCAAAAGTGGTATTTGCCATAAAAAAACAGAACTGTTTTTTAAACTGGAAGGCAGATTTTATGACATGTTGCTCAGGACCTTAGAAGTAAGATAAATGCTCTGGGGAGATGACCAGGTCTGGAATACAGGAAGGCAATGTCTTGCTCAATTTGTATGTGGTTCGTAAAACTTGTCCAGGGAAACACTACAGAATTGAGAAGGGAAAGTTAAATGAGGTGTGGCCAAGGCGGGGACTTGGGGGTTCTGTTGGTTCCTTCCAAGCTCCTTGTCCAGCGCTTTCAATCAGAAACCTCATTCTGTAAACCCTACCTCTTTGACTTTCCTCTTATAGCACATTCTTCTCCACTTCAGCTGAAACCACCAAGTTCAGGACTTCACACAAGCCTGCTTATTGCCCTCTCTACTTTCAGTTTGCCCACTCAAATCAGCCCTTTAGCTGGGATGCCAGGTCATCTGGACTATCATCAAACATGATGCTATAATTTGTCCATTCTCTCCTATTGCTGGATAGGAGAACCACCAGGAAAGTTGTAAAAAAAAATACTGATGACCAGGTCCATCTCTAGAGGCTCCCACTTCATTAACTTGGAGTAGGACCTATGTGCTAGGTTTGTCTTGCAGCTCTCCAAGTGACGCTGATATTAGGGCCAAGTGCCATTGATACAACTCCCTGCAAAAAAAATCCTTTAGTATCCATTCATCACCCTAGCATGGCCCAAGAGGACCTCCAAAATAATTGGGACTCGTCTTCTTTTTTCTTCATAGATAAGCAACAATGTTTGCTGCTTGACCATAGGTTTCTCTTCGTTTTATGACTTTATTTCTGCTGCTACCTCTTCTGGGACATTCTCCTTCATCCATTATGTCAACCTACACCTTTCAATGTTTAATTATATGAAAGCTTCTCTGACTTTCCCTGACACCTGACATCTTTCTGTAGTATTGACCACTCTTTTATACTTGATTGTACTAGTATATAAATATATGTGTATACCACTTCAGTGTATATTTATTCATGTGACATATCCTTAAAAATTTCTCATTTTCATGTTGTTTGCTCAGTGTCCAGTACAGTGCAGAGTCAACATTCAAAGCAGTGAGAAATGGATAATTAATGGATGATTCCTGGCAATTTACATTTATAATTAATGATGTAGGATAATGTAACCAATGTCCATGGAATAAGATGGTATGAGAAGTGTCCAAAAGCACTGGTCTTCCCTGAGAAAGATAAGAGTTAGTGTACTAGCACTAATTTCAAAAGAAATGTGCCAAATGTTAGCAACACCAACCATGTCAGGTCCATTTAACACCTGCCTGGTCACAAGACTGTGGATCCAGTTATACCTCACATTGTGCAACAGAACTGTATTTTCAACACACATGAACCATCTCCTTTTTTACTGACTTTGCTTCTTCCTCCTCCTCTGTAGGAGCTCCCCATTGTTGCTTTCCTCCAGGATCACTGTCATGGATTTGCCTTTAGAAGCCTTTTCCGATCAGGGTTTCAGGAGAGAATAACGTAAGTAGGAAGCCAGGCAATGTGGACACCATGCCCCACGTTAACCACGGTTGAGTATGAGATTTATAAGACTCTGGCCAGGAGCGATTGCTCTGCTAATCCCAAGCCATAGACTTGAATTGCAGAGGAGACACACCTGCCAATGAAACTCAATCAATCATATTTTCTCCAGTGAGACCTGGAAGCTTAAATAGAGAGTGGACCACATCCGCTAATGCTATAGGTTCTCTTTAGGGCCATATCCTGGAGAGAAGATCTGACACGTGCTGTTCCTGAAGCTACCCTGGTTTCTTCCTACCTATGTTTTGGTCATTAAACACTTTTTTTGATTCTGTGGGCTACTCTAGTATCCTCCCAAGGAGTTGTCATTCTTTTCTTCAACGGGTTAAAATTGGTTTCTGTATTTTGCAGCTCAAAGAACTTTTATTAACATGTCCTGTCACTAATTGATGATGTGACCTTGGGTAGGTCATCTTACACCTCACTTGCCCTCAGCTGCAAAACAAGGCTAGTGATCCACATCTGTATTTTTTTTAACCACTTATAAAACAAGACTCTTTCTTTAAATTCATCTTTAAAAATGAATTCTGGAAAACTTGAATAAATAAAACATATGGAAGTGATGAATGGTTTCCTCCAGCTCAAATCGTTACTGTTTGGTAAAACTTACTTTATTCTGAGTGGAGCCTCAGCAAACATTTGAGAAGGGCTAAATTTCCTTCCACCACAGAGGATTTTAAAGTGCTATCTTTCTGTAGTTTTGTAGATCTTGATTCAGAACCTTGAGTCCAAGGACAGCTGGAGTTTTCTCTTTTAGTGCCATGTATTCATAGATGTAAAAGGCCTTGTAATAATACTTAATGGAACACACAAAGTGGTAAATGTCATGCAAACTCAAATGTAAAAACTGCTTGTCCAGAAGGCCTTTTAAAAGAGAACTGATTGAATAATCTAATTTTTAGTTATAGCAAATGCTATCTAAAAATAGGAATGCTATTATTCTGGAATGTTTGGTCACCTGTGGAGTGTTGTCTCTGAAGTCTTTTAGGACACAGAGTTTAAAATCCATGAAAAGGTCAAGATAGCTCTCAATTTCCAAATTAAATTGCTTGGAAACACACTTCAGTAGGAAGTTGGGTTTGGGGAGGCCTGCTGTGAAAGTTAGCAAATGAAATGTAAAATGTGTGAAGTTTTCAGTTTTAGAAAAAGTACCAGTTTTAAAAGATTGTGGCATTTTTGCTTTACCAAATGGAGCTCTTTTGGTGGACTTAAATATATCTCTTGCATATTCTGAGGCTTAATTTTTTTTTTTAAATCTTCAAAATGTGATTCCATTAAAAACATGCCCCCACTGCTAAAAATTTGAGGTCATAGTCTAGATTATTTCTTGAAGCATCTCTGCATGAAATTCCTGTAATGATACTCTAAGCACAGATTCCACTTCGAAAGAAAAATATGTATGAACATAATAGTGCTTATGATGATCACACTATGTGTGAAAGCAGGTGCCGGGCAGTCTTACAATCTTAGTCTACTGAAACCCCACGATGCTTCCCTGTCAACCCGTTTCCCACCTACTACAATTTCAACTTTCTCCAATCCTCTACTAGGAATGGCCTTAGAGTAGGTTGGAAAGGGTTTCCTGAGTGTCTGTACCCAATAATCATGATGTTCTTTTCTTACAACTAAGTGCTCTGCTGGGTGCTGCAGTTTGCATCGATGTTGGTCATTTTCTATTTATTGCAACTATCTACCACCCTTGACATTCATTACTCTGAATTCTCTGAATCCTCTTCTCCTTCCGTGTTTGACTTCTCTGTCTCATTACTGCATTTTCTTTTCCCTAAATGTTGATTTTTCCCAGAATTATATCTGTGCACCACTACTTTAAGCATGCTCTTGCCCCCTGGTTAACTCTACCAAATGCCAAAACCCATCACCCCTGAGATTCAGAATCCCATATCCAACATACTGTTGGACGTTTCCACCTAGATGAGAATAGGCATCACAAATTCAGCATGCCAGAAGGTAATGTTTATTAACAGTGCATCAGAATGCCTGCCCATGAATCTCTAATCAGCACTATTATAATCTATTATAATAGCACTAATAATACTATTATAATCAGTATTATAGTTATGACCTTTGGCAAGTTTCTTACCCTCCCTGGGTCTCAGTTTCCTTATCTCTAAGAAATTTTGTGGATTAAATGGAACAGCATATGAAAACAAATTTCATACAGTTTATGACACATACTAAACTCTAAATGAAACCTAGCTGTATTTAAACATATCCCCTTTGAACCTAATTCTATTTTATTATTAATCTTTGACTTCTCTTGTTTGTTTGTATCTAGAACAATCATCTAATTCTATTTATCTTAAATTTTAAAAAATGTTTTCAAATCTACTCTCTTTTCTATCACTATTAAATTTTCCCTAGCTCATATGTTTGTATGGTTCCATTTATCAACTCTTTCTTATCTTTCTATGTATCTATCATCTCTTTTTGTCTCTCACTCTTTGTGTCTTATGCTCACAAAACAAGGGGCTTAAGGGTTAAGGGAGAGAGGAAATTAAGAGAAAGGGTGGAGAAAGAGGGAGAGGGAGAGAGAAAGAGAGAGAGAGCTAGAGGGAGAAAGAGACTAAGGATAGAGATACTACTTGCCTTGTAAAATCTAGGACATGTTTTTACCAAAGTTTTATGATATTGGGTAAAGTGTAGAAAAAGAAAAATCTATTAATAAGCACACTGGGACCTGGTGCCAGTACTTAAGGAGGTTGGCAAGCCAATGCTAATTGAATAGAACCATAGAACCATACTGTTGATGTGACTGTTAAAATAACCTTTCCTTCCTCTAGGGCTGTTTAATAAAAATGCAGTGTTTTTATGTACATCCTAAATGTTGCTTTATTGAGGACCTTAAAAGCAAGTTAATAACAGCATTCTTAGGGTTTAGGTGGAAGACTACAATAATGGCATATTTGAAAAGAAAAATTACATAGTAAACCCAGTCACACACTGGAGGTGATTTTACAGATCAGATTTGGAATTCTAAGCAATCAAATGCAGGCACCGCTCAAGGTTACCCTATCTAGTAAAGTTTAATGAACACAAGGAAACATTCAAAGCAAATAATATCTTCAATATTTTAACCACCGTGGGGCTACTTTCTTATATTTTCCTGATATATGCATGAATCAGAAATAAACACCGTTCTTTTGAAGACTAATAAGGTTTAAAATCATACTTGAAAAATGGGATGAAAACTTTAAAAACACGAATTTTCTTATGGGCTATTTTGTTTTCTAAAATGAAAATTGGAGGCTCTGCTCACATTCTACGGTTTATGCACACTTTCTCGTTCTCATATAACCAAAACCAAATTAGAGCCATGAAAGATTTTTCTAGGTTTCTAATTTGGTGTCTTTACCTGAGTTGCATTAGTATTAGTATAAAGGCTTTTTGGTACCTTTTACTAACACAACCAAGTTGCTGTCTAGGAATATCATTAATTGTACTTAAAAAAAAATCTGGCAACATTTGTCACAATGTTTTAGTTACCACAGATAGAATACATGATCAATCCCTTTATAGCTCTAAGTAATGCAGACTGCAGCTTCCAAATTGTGACCTGCATACAATAAAATGAGATTAAATACCAAATCTAGTATGTGGAACTCAACAACAATTTATGAATTTTTCGATTATTTTGCTACCTTGGAATTTAAATCAAAATAATTTATCTGTCTTGCTCTCTCTCCTGTTGCTGTTGCCTAAGCCTACAGTACTATTTCCCAAGTGTATAGCACTAAAATCATTTTGTTAATTTTTAATCAAATCATCCATTTATTTATAAAAAAGACACATTTAAATCAGAGCTGCTGTATTTGCCTCACATTTTCATTTACAATTTAATTTAGCGTTCCTTTACATTTTGAGAAAGAATTAAGGGGGAAGGGAACCATTAGATTGTGTTTTGTCCTCCTTGTGGAAGAATGGACAAGACTAAAGGGAGAGTTTAAATAAAACGTGAATATTATGATCAGATTCTTAAAGCCATGAATCTATGAAACTATGAGGTAAAAAAAAAATATGACATGTCCCACTGCTGGAATAAATTTTAGTTGGGTTAGGAAAAAGATTCTATCCAAGACAGAGATGGTACCTTCTAAGTGGATGATGGTAGGAATATGCAGCAATTTTTGGCTAAACATAGCCTTTAAAACACAAACAATGAACTTAATTTGAAACATTTTCCATGGCTTAGTATGATTATCACATGTAAAATCATTATAAAAAATAAAATGTGGTGAGAAACTAGAAGCTGTCCTGATAAAGCTTGGGAACAAGGCAAGAATGTCTGCTCTCAGTGTACTTTTTCAGCATATTACTGGAAGTCCTACCTAATGCAATAAAACCAGAAAAGGTAAGAAAAAAAAAAAAAAGGTATACAGATTGGAAAGGAAGCAATAAAATTGTCTTTGTTTGGAGATGATTTAATCATCTATGTGGAAAATCCAAAAAATCAACAAAACCCTTCAGTAACTAGTAAGTAAGAATAGCAAGGTTATAGGATACAAGGTTAACATATAAATGTCAGTTGCTTTCCTATATTCCAGCAATGAACAAATGGAATTTGAAGTCAAAAACATAATACTGTTTACATTAGCACCCCATAAAATGAAATACATATGTATAAATCTGACAAAATATGTTCAATATCCATATAAGGAACACAACAAAATTCTGAGGAAAGAAATTAAAAAAAAAAAAAACTAAATAAATAGGGAGATACCTCGTGTTCATGAAGATGACTCAATACGGTCAAGGTTTCTTCCCAACATGATCAATGGATTCAATGCAATCTCAACCAAAGCTCCAGGATGTTATTCTGTGATTACTGGTAAACTGATTCTAAAGTTCATATGGAGAGACAAAAGAGCCAGAGTATCCAACACAGTATTGAAGAACTGACACTACTCCACTTCAAGACTTACTCTGAAGCTACAGTAATCAAGACAGCGTGATACCGGCAAAAGAATACACACATAGATAATGGAACAGAATAGAGTCCAGAAATAGAGACTCATATGAATACAGTCAGTTGACCTTTGACAAAGTAGCAAAGGTAATGCAGTGAAGAAAAGACAGTCTTTTTAACAAACGGTGCTGGGAAAAGACATCCATAGGCAAAAGAAGAAAGAAGGAAAGAAAGAAAGAAAGAAAGAAAGAAAGAAAGAAAGAAAGAAAGAAAGAAAGAAAGAAGGAAAGAAAGAAAGAAAGAAAGAAAGAAAGAAAGAAAGAAAGAAAGAAAGAAAGAAAGAAAGAAGAAAGAAGAAAGAAGAAGACTGCGAAGAAGAAGAAGAAGAGGAGGAAGGAGAAGAAGAAGGGGAAGGGGAAGAAGGGGAAGAGGAAGAAGAAAATCTAGAGGCAAACTTTACAACCTGCATTAATCAGATAAACTGCCATTGTACAGACTGGATAACTGCAAGTCCAAGATCAAGATGTTGAGAGACGTAACTTTGCTAAGACCGCCCTCCCTAGCTTAATGACTACTTACTTCTTGCTGCATCTTCACATGGGCTTTTCTCTTTTACATCACTGGTAGCTTTTCCTCCTGACATAAGGACACTGTTTCTGTTGTATTAAGGCCCTTACCTTTAATTACCTCTTACAAGGCTCTATGTACGGGAGGTACAGAGAATTTAGGGCAGTGAGACTATTCTGAATGACACTATAATAGTGGATATGTGTCATTACACATCTGTCAAAAGCCATATTACACACTGCACCAAAAGTGATCCCTCATGCAAACTACACCATATGTCAATGTGAGTTCATAGATTGGAACAAAGTCATCACCCTGGGGCAGAATGTTGAGAGTGGGAGCATAGGGTATATGAGAACTACCTGTACTTTCCACTCAATTTTTCTGTGAGCCTAAAAGTGTTGTAAATAATAAAGTATATATATATTCCTTTTTTAGTAATCTTTACACCCAACATAGGGTTTAAACTCACAACTCCGATATTAAGAGTCATAGTATTCCTACTGAGCCAGTTAGGTGCCCCAATGATAATGCATATTTAAAAATATATAAAATGTCATAGAAACAGTCCCATCTTCAGTAAACACTGAACACACTAGATTCTGTACTTGTATAAAACTGTAAGACAGAGAAGAATTAGAATAGATATTTATCTTTGAAGAATTCAAACTCAGGTGAAAAGAAAGGCCAACAGGTGGTTACCATGCCCAGTGAAAGTCCAATACTGTATATTCCTAAAAGGTTACTAGCAGTGGCTAAAGGGACAGTGACATCTGTCTGCTAGCATCAGTGGAGATTATCTGTCAATCATCTCCATTCATCCACCACTTGTTAAGTATTTAAAATAAATATTCAGAGCTGATGGATATTTGCCAGGTCACCATTAAGGTCTGAAGGTAATTCAGGCACAAAATAATGCCATGCTCCAAGAGATGTGATTTGAAATAAGACAGTATATTTTAATAATTTTTACTTCAATTGATGGAAGTTGGATATACAAATAATACTAATGATGATGATAACAACAATTTAATATGTCAAGTACTTTCTATGCATCAAGCATCATAGTTTGTACTTAATTCTCATACCAGCCCTACAATAATTACTATATCATTTTTACTAATAAGCAACTGGGGGCAGAGAGATTAAATGACTTTCTCAAGCTCATATTGCTACCATGCAATGTAGCTAGAATCCAACCTTGGTTCTCTCTAAATTCTGAGTCTGTGCTCTTATTATCTACGTTTTTATTCCAGAGGAGCCAATGGTCAGGCTGTCATGGTTCTATACCGGGTGTGTGTGATTTGCCTTTTTTGTATCAGCTCAAGAGTGTCCTATTGTTTTCTGTCCTCCTACTGAAGAATTAGGCCAGGGCCACTAGTTCTTAATAAAATGAACACTCACGGAGCAGGGAAAACAGTATTCTAAATGAAACCTATTCATTAAAGGTGTCTGAAGTTGCTGAGAAGTGAACAAAAGTATCAGGAAATGGCTACCTATATTGTAGGAACACAAAAATAAAATTAACTCCTAAATAGTAGCCAGTAAGTACCTAAGTAACAAGTTGTAAAAGTTATCGCATTTTATAATTTAATACTTTGCAGATTTTTTTTTG
This sequence comes from Canis lupus baileyi, assembly GCF_048164855.1. Taxonomy (NCBI): domain Eukaryota; kingdom Metazoa; phylum Chordata; class Mammalia; order Carnivora; family Canidae; genus Canis; species Canis lupus. Next base: position 4,696,387 of record NC_132840.1, on the reverse strand, counting down.
CCCTTTTAAATTAAATGATATCTTTGGTGATACGATAAGCAAATGGTGTGATTTCTTTGTCGCACTGCTAGTTGTGAAACATCTATCCCTCTTCGGACAAGACGTACAAAAAAAACCCCACACCATTTCCGTTTCTCAAACAGCAGGAAAAACGCCCAAACTCTTCAGGTTCCAACAAGAGGCACTAGTTGAACTTGTGAAGATAATTTTTTTTTTTTTTTGCAGTGATTGATTTAGTAGTGTCAAAGATAATATGGTTTTTATGGCCGCAAGAAAGCTGTAATCTAATTTTGCAGAAATTCTTATCTCATTGGCACTGTGTTATCACTTTTAATCTTAGCGTTTTCATTTGAATTAGCTTAGAAAAATTCAATGGGCTGCTTTCCTGACAGCTCAACCCTCGGATTGGTCTTCTGCACTAAATTTTCTAGTGCCGACGTTATATTTTAAATCATGTTATCATTACTCTCAACAGTCAATTAGGAGTTATTTTTGCAGACATCATAGGCTGGAATTGCTGGGTATAATTTCTTCCACACAGTAAGAACTATTCTTTTTAACAATAGACATTGTAAACTTAATTAGAATGGCATGGCTGGGTCCATGATGAATTTCAGCAAGGGATAGTTTTCAAGTATCTAGATCTTTGTAAAAGAAGATTTAACTTTTTCTTGCTCTCTAGCATATGCCATATGGCCAGTAAGCTCTAAATTATGAACTAATTTCCCCAAAGCCTACAACTGGTTATATCTTTAATTCGGTGGCCTAAAATACCTTTACAGCAATGACAACTAATAGAAATGTGTCTGCGGGCTCCATAGTGATAGTTGTAAGAGGGTGATCTAAATGATATGTCAGGCACCCTCCCCCCTTCAAAGCTATGGTTAGCTTTTGTAAATATTTCCACTGGTAGGAGAATATTTTCTTGATTTTTAATACCCCTCCACCGACTTTTCAGAACAAACCACTGTGACAGAAATTTAGACAAGAAGAAGAGGAAGGCAGGTGTTTTCTTCTAAGAATTCCATTGGTTTTTAGTGACCAGCCTTTTCTTCAAGGGGCTCACTCACATGTTGTTCTTCTTCCTAATCTGATGGTTCAGGTAACATGCCACACACCAGGACATGGTCCCTGGAATCTCTCTGTGAGCAGTTGCCTTTAAAATTCCATGAGATGGTCCTTGGAACCCTTTGTGATCAAATTGTTCACCGCATAGCAAAAATTGAAGAGCCAATAGTTATGCTTCTCCACTTTGAGGTCAGATTCAGCATCGTATCTATATATACATAGTGAAACTTTGCCAAAAGAGCATGACTTCTCCAACACCAGTAAAACTACCATCTGATAGATGAATTCAGTTACTATAGAAAATGCCTTAGGGGGTGCCTGGGTGGCTCAGTCGGTTAAGCGTCTGCCTTCAGCTCGGGTCATGATCCTAGGGTCTTGGGATTGAGCCAGGCATTGGCCTCACATCTCTCAAATAAATAAATAACATCTTAAAAAGAGAGAAAAAAAGAAGAAAAGAAAAGAAAAGAAAAGAAAAGAGAAAAGAAAAGAAAAGAAAAAAGAAGAAAAAAGAAAGAAGAGAAAAGAGAGAAAAGACAAGAAAAGTAAAGAAAAGAAAAGAAAAGAAGAAAAAAGAAAGAAGAGAAAAGAAAAGAGAGGAAGACAAAAGAAAGGAAAAGAAAATGTTTTAAAAAGACACACTGATGAGGCAGGAACAGCTGGGGGTGACTCTCAAGCTCTAGCCTAATTGATTTCAATCACGTCTCAATTGAGAATGTGATAAGACAAAAGGAGTGGTCAGTGCAGAAAATATAGAAATATGTAATATATGTGGAATTGGGAATGTTCTTTCTCCTCCAGCTAAAAGGAAGCCTGATCAGAGGACTTTTTATCTATGAAAACGGAGGTACCATTGATGCGGGTTCTGTAGTTGAGAAGTCAATGCATTTCTACTTGCTTGACTATAAAGTGTTATGGCTCACAAGCATGGTGTCATGGTACTGCTTTTTGTACATTTGCATAGAGGCAATTTTACAAAAATTTGTTTAATTTTCTATATACATCTATCATTTTCACTGGCCTGTAAATCTTAGAAGGACAAGGACCAAGGAGGATATCTATTTGTGCTAACATTGATTCTCAAGTACATATCTCAATGTCTTGAATGAATAAATACATTACTATACCTATTGTTTATTATTTGAAAGAATTATCATAATCAGAGAATTGAATTTACTAACCCAAATGCTTACAGTTAAGACCCCTTGGCAATGATGATTCTTACTTTTAGTTAATATAATGGAATATTTTTTTCTGTCAGTGTTTTAGGCGGTCAGTTAATGAGAGAAAGTCCCCTGGAGTCTGATTATATTTGCGTGCACTACTAAGATGGCTTTATGCTAAGTTTGGAGGGAGAATCACCAATAACCACCAACATCGCTGTCTGGCTTCTTGTCTCAGCAAGCAACTTGTCTCAGATGATTTTTATGTTGTCCTTTCCCTTAAAGGCAATGTCACAAGTACCATCCACCTTTCAGAATGATAGTACCATTCAAATCACAAGCAGACGCCTATAAACATCTCCCTTGGATTTCCCTCGGTGAATATAAAATTAAATATACAATGTTTTCAATACTTTCCTCTGTAAGTGAATCAATGCTAAACTCTATCCAGTTTCTTTATATGATTCAATAAGAAGTACTTTCCCTACATTTAAAGTATATACTTTAGTAGGTATAGACTACTAATGTCTAGATATTAAGTGCTTGCTAGAAAAATAAAGATATTGCAAAGCATAATGTAAAATGTCTTAAGAAACACATATGAGAAAAATGTATTTAGATTTAGTTAAATATTAAAAGTCACAGACTAAAGGATCTGAATATCTCTTTTTCTTCCTTTCCCAATTCAATTTCAGAGTCAGATTAACATTTACTCAATGCCTAGCATGCACTTGGGTGAAACAATTGTACGTGTGTTATTTGTTTAAAACTGAGATACTTCACAGAGGTGGAGACAGAAGCCAGAGGAATTGTGTGACTTGTGGAGGTCAGAAAAGGAGTGCGGGAGACAGAAATGGAAACTGGGAGCTTCTCGATCCAGGTTAGGAAATACAATCCCTTAGTTTCCTTATCTTTGAATGAACTGATATTAGTATCTATTCCATTGATACAATTGAGGAATTTGAAGGATTATGTGATAGTTAACAAATGTACAGAAAATACTTAGAACAGTGTGTGGTTCACAGTCAATGCTACATGAGTAGCAGACGCTTATTCATTCGCTCATTGATTATAGTCCCCAAACTGTGAGTACATTTCCCTAATGCACTGATAACTGATCTTTATTGTATTTTAAATTTATTTATCTTTGTATTATTTTGTATTTTTTTTTATTTTAAGTATGTGATTGGATGCTTTTTGCTAGTAACCCATGTAATGTATTAATAGTGGTTGATAAAAGTAGGAAGGCCTCACAAAAGTTAGTATTTCCTGAAGAGTCTTCAGGAGTTTTTAAAGAAGCTTGACTAACATGCAGTCCTTTGTACGTTCTAAAGCTCCTGCTGTAAACACTTAGAAAACAGATTTAAAAAAACATAAAAAAGAAAAAGAAAGAAAACAGATTTTGAGAATTCTACAACCTGATCAAAAAAGCTTTTTCACTTATGTAACATCACGTTTGCCTTGAACTGGTGAGGGAATTTTTCCTGTTTTTTGCTTTTCACCACAAATTATTATCAGGTTTATTTCTTTACTAACAATTCATTGTGTTCAGATGTCCTTACCAGAGGAATGATGCATATTTGTGAAACATGCTTATAACATTATTTTAACTGGACTTTAAAATGTGTATGAACTATGGTTTAAATATATTATTATCTATACCCATTTCAAAAGCAGATGCCTATAATGGCCTTAATTATGCCTGTGCAGTGATTTTTCATTAATGGGCTACTTCTAAAGTTTTACTATTTAAGTAATTTGTATTATATAACCAATAAAGCTAATTGGTTATTTTTAAGCCTGAATCACTTTGTCTTGCAGTTTAAAACCAGATACACAACTGCATCTGTTTTTTTCCCCCAACTATATCATATGATAGACATCGTAAGCCAGGAGGGTTATTTCCCTCCAACTGTTTGTTGTAACAAAGATCTTTCAAACAGGGATGAATGATTGAGAAGAGCTGGAGATTTTTGCCCTACTGAGTGCACAGTGGTCGAACAGTTTGCAGGCCATTTCTCCATCCCTTGCTATGTCACTAATGGTAAAGGCTGCGTACAAATCATTGGTGCTCATGTTCTGAAAATGCCTGGCCCATATTTCCTGCTCCGCACTGGACTTTCTTAATAAACCCTCTCGATTTATTATTTTCTAGGTAGTGCTCCATTAGAAGTTTACAAAATACAGAGAGAATGTGTGTATCAGGTTTACTGTAAGTCTGTTCATCGCCCTTTAATTTTATGGAATATTTCAATCTTTTTCCTGAACCCAAATCCTACTTGGACTAGGTTTGACGTTATGTTTTCATTTGAGCTTTAGATCCTTAATCTTACTACTTCCTGTTTTCCTAAAACTAAAGTGAATAAGCTACTTATGAGCACAAAAGCTGATTCTGTTCAAAGCTGTTTAACGGTATTTACTCTGCTCTTTGGTTGATCCCCAGTTCCTTGTCTTGTAAAAATTTCAGAAAAATTACAAAGTCCAAAAACATAGTCCTGATTAGGGCCTGACTTACCTGGATATCTAACTCACTGCTGCTTAAGTTGATTTGTCTTCTCTGAATGTTAAAGTCAGACACACACACACACATACACACACACACTGGCAAGTTTGTTGTTCTAGTTTGGTGCTCCGTCATTGTTTTAGTTTATATTTGCAAAGATTCTGGGAGAAAGTGAGAAACTGCTGCCCCCATTTTATAAATAAGATCCCTTAACTGCCTTAGCTGCAAAAGGGTTATTAACCCACTTGTCCAAAAGCACAGAGGAAGTAACTGGAAGAGGCTGGATTCAAATCCAGATCTGATCGAGTCCAAAGTTCATCTTTTGGGCCACTGGACACACACTGCCTTCTGCTTGAGTGTTCCAGACTTTCACAGAGTGCTGACATGCATGTGTGCTCATAAAGAAAGCTTTTGGTTACAGGTCGTGCTATCTGTAATCCAGGTAGGTGGCTGGGCCACTAGGTTCAGGGTGAAATTTCTGGCATTCAGGCAGTCCTGGAGGTGGTGCTTGACGGTGAGCTTGACCGGAGTGCTGTGGTGTCTGAGAAGCTCCTGCTGAAGACAAGAGCATTTCTTGTGTGTTTTCTCAGCCACCCAACCCACCGAAGTTCTTTATTGCAAAGGCATTAAAGCCAATGGATCGCTCTCTGTTTCTAAAGAAACCACATTAATGTAATCTCTTTGTTTTGCAATTGCTCATTCAGGAAGCCATTGTTCATTAGTCTCCTGGGAGTTTGCAACCCTGGAACAATTGTTTCTCTGCCGATCTGGTCTCATTTGTCATTTTGCAGACAGGGAAATTTATTTGCTTATAACACAACCAAAATAATTAGCTGTTTACCTGGCAGGTTGGCCATGATTATGTACAACTAATGACCATAAATGAATAAATTCAGGCTTTGTTGAAAGAAAAGGACTGTGCCATTAGGCATGACTTTGAGCATGGATTTTCCTCTGGGACTGACGGTCTTAAACTAAGCATATCTATCTATAATTATGGGGTATTTGCCTGGCTTCCCATGTGGTGTGGTGACAAAATCAGACAAACCAGGATTCCATTCCTCTGCCACTTACAACTGTGATTTTGGGCAAGTTTCTCAAACTCTGTAAAATTCGTTTTCCTGACATGTAACACGTATGTGATGATGGTTAAGTCGTGGATTGTTATGATGATCGCATGAGACAATGAATGCAAAATAACTAGTGCATATTAGCTTCTCAATATCTATCAAGTGAGCTCTGTTCTTTCCACGTTTCAATTATAAGCCCTTGGAGATGAGCGCTCTGTTCTGAGACTCATTTATGTGTATGTGAATAATATTTACCTTAAATTGTTTCTGTGAAGAGTACTTTGGCTAACATGTTTGCAGTGTCTAACACACAGTAAGTACTTGGTAGTTGTTATTTGTGTAGTTTTGTGTGTTTTGGGGGGAAAAATCAATAGACTGGTTTAGGGTGATGTTGGCAGCCATGATGTCAGGGTGGATGGTGAAAGATTCCCTGAGATTATCCATTGACTTTTCCAACCTGCTTCAGGAAACTTCATGTAACATCTCCTTCCTCTTGCCCAAGTTAAATTATCCTGCTGAAGTAACCACAAAACAGTTTTCATATTCTTTCTCATCTCCCAAAATGTAGTTGACCTCTAATTTAAACTTCTTAGCTACTCTTCCAATTTAAGAGCCTGTGTTGTAATTCTGCATCTCTGACTGGTGATTACAGTCAATTCTTGATATCCATAATTGCCTTGTTTTCTGCTCTACTGCAAATGCAGAAACATTTTCCACTCATTTCCTAACAAGATTTTTTGAAATTAAATTTATTGCTCAACAGCATAGTCTACTTCATTTCTGTTCTGTACAGATGGTTATGATATTCATCGTCTGAAGGAGAAAATAATAAAGGAGAAAAATATTTATAAAATTCCTACTATGTGCCAGTCACTCCACCAACGTCTTTGAAAACTATTGCCTTAGTCCTACAACAAACAGGCTTGGATATAAATATCATTGTCCTCTTTATTTATAATATTTCTCTGTTAAGTCCTCAGAACTCCATGTTCACTACAGTGATGACCATGCCCCACTACCTTTTTGAAGATGATTTGACAGAGAAAAGACAACTTAATCACACTTAAGACATCTGACAATAATAGAAGCACACTTTGCATGCCAGGACATGGCCAATTATCTGCTCAACACTGATAGAAGAAAAAGTTTATCCAAACCAAATTAAATGTTAACTCCCCCTTTTTTCCATTAAAGGTGGGGAAGACAAATTAGAACCTGTGATCTAGCCAACACTAAGTAGAACCAAGGTTTATATCCCAGGAGGAGGCTGTGGATCTTTGTACTCACCATGCTGGGATTTACAAGTAGGTTTTTAACTCTGAAGCCTGAAACAATTTGGGTGAATCTGAGTCTGCTGGGAACACCATAGTGATTTAAGATGTGACTTGCAGAATTCAGGGACTCGAATTTGAATTCTGGCTTTGCATTTTATTCTCCATGTGATTTCAGCCAGTTACTTCCCAAGTAACTTGATATATGCCCTAGTTTCCACATCTGAAAAACTGGGAAAATTACACCTTTCTCACGGGTGTAAGGATTCAATGAAAATGACAACAATAACAACAACAAAAACAAAAACATAAGGCACTCCACCTAGTGCTGCTATGTTGTAAGCATCTGACACTTGGCATTTTTTTTATCAATAGTACTTGAGTAGGCCCATTTTGTTTTTCAAAGGTAAACTCTTTGTATCCTCCCCCTCTTGTAAATGAACACTACTTATCACTCCCTTGCCTAACTCTTCTCTCTCTCTCTCTCTAGTTAAAATGAGATGCAAAGGATGGTTCATAGCTGGAAATTGTATTATTTCTAAATGTCAGTCAGTGATATTTTCTCAGGAGAAATGATTCTTCCAAATGCTCCCAAAAGAACATTATTTGAGAGGAAAAACAACTGAAGGATGAATGCAGAGTTCTGAGTTGATATTTGTGATGATTAGACTTGTCTTCTCTCTCTGTATAACTTTGAGTGAGCTTTGCAAGACATCTCTGGATCTGTGAGCAGGAGAAGCCTGTGGTACACTGAGGTTTACACACTTTTTAATTATTTTGTTAAAAAAGGGGTCTTCTGAGCTTTTATGAAAACATTGCAGATGTATTAGATGCATATTTACATCTTTACTGGACACGATTTTAGACCGAGATTGTATATTTATTTGATTCTATAGTTTCTGGCAGGGGGGCAGTCTCTACTGAGCTCTCCTTAACAGCAGAGCTGTGTTGGGAGTTACGCCTCGATTGGAGGTGGCATCCTGAGCACTGGATGCCTACTAACTAAGGAGTCACTGCAATCTGGAGCCCTCCCTCCCACTGGCAGTTGATTATCTCCTTCTTTGTGCATGAAGTGAGTCTTGTTAATTCCTCTATTGTGAAATGGAAATTAACTATTTGTTTAATTGTTTCCTATTCTCACATGGCAGGGCTGCTTATTATTTATTAATAATAGCAAACACAGTCTGAGCACATGCTATATGGTAGATTCCCTAAATGCTTTTCATTCTGCACCTCACGCATTGAAATCTTATAAAAAAACAAAACAAAACAAAACAAAAAACTATCCCCGTGTTAGAGATGAGGAAACAGAGGCACAGGAAGCCTAAGCACATTGCTTCTGATTACACAGTAGAATTTCTCCTCAGGGAGTGTCCTTCTTTACCAACTCATCTTGTGTGTACGACCCCTGGCTACACGAAAGGTCTTCAGTGAATATGTGTAAAATTAATATGTAGATCCAGAACTTCTCTGAGTCTTGATAGTCTCATTTATAACATGGAGATAACTCGATCTGCTCTGGTCATTACGAGCATTAAAGGAGTTCATGGACCTGAAGATAGCTAGTGGAGGGTCAGACATATAATAGATGGTGTGGTAAGTGTTCATTTCATAGACAAGGCACATTTTCTCTCACGAAAGATATTCATGTTATGTGGCTCTGAATCTGTCTTTTTAGGTTGTGATTATTATCCCACCAAAGGGTGGCTAGGAGGGGGATTTGGTATTATGGGTTGTGTTTGACAGTGAAATGCTCCCTAGGGAAATGGAGGAGGGTGTCCCAGAGCTACTGTGGGACCTACACTGGAATATGCAGAGTGCACAGCATAAAGGTTCTAATCTTGGAGCATTCAATTGTGTTGACTGACCCAGGTTGAACCTCTTCATGGAGCTGGGGATAAAGTGGCAGTAGAGAAGGCATCATTAAGGGAACAGATATTTATAGAGTGCCTGCTGTGTTCTGGAATCCCTCTTATGTTCATAACAAATCTGGAATGAGGATTAATAGCCCATTTGACAGATGAGGAAACTGGCTCATAGGAGGCCAGGGGCTCATCCAAGAGCACGTGGCTGTAGGTGGCAAAGGCAGAGTTCTACGGCAGGTTGTGCCTGTGGGTCCCATCTGCCATCTTTGCTCCGGGTGAAGGCAATGGGCTCCTCTGCTCTTCCCTTTGGAAGGGGGCAAGTCGCAGTGAAGCCAAAGCAAAGGTCAACACCTTTAATTCTTCTTCAAATTTTGTTCTGATTGTTTTCTAATATCTCACTGGAAAAAAACAAGCAAAACAAAACAAAAAACAGCATCCCCCAAGTTAAGGCTCCAGATATAGTCTGGGGAGCATTCCTGAAAACAAAAGTGCCTCAGTGCTTTGTGGAGAGGTGCCTGAGAAAGGGAGGGGCTTATCAGCTAACTTATTTAATGGCTATGTAGGGTTGCCCTCCTGTGTCAGCCACTGGGGAAGACTGCATAAGGCGTTTTAGGAGCTGAGAAGAAAACTAACACCGCCTTGGATTTAGGAACACCTTGTTTTTTTAATCATGACTTGTGGCTTGTACTAACTTTGTCAGAATTCCTAACTTCTCTGAGCCTCAGTTTCTTCTCCTATAGATTGAGAATAATAAACTTACCTCATAGCAATATAATGAGGCCTCAATAAAACTGAGAGTAGCTGATAGAATTAATGCTGGTTTTTCCGTCTTTTTTTTTTAACCAACATAAAGGAAGATAGAAAATATGATAATGTTGACTGAGCAAGGCTCATAAATGAACATATTTTCATTTTCAACTCCGTATCCTGAATTAAGTATTATTACTCTATTTGGCATGCATGGAAACTGAGGAATAGAGTCAAATAACAGCTAAAAATGCCCAGGTTGCACTTTGAATTCCGGCTGTAGTCCATGCATATAATTACATGATTTTGCTCCTGCTCTAGGGTTGATCAATGAATTTGGGACTAACAAGAAAGTGAAGAGGGAGCAGGAAAAGGTGGTTGAGGCACCAACACTTGAATTGCTAGTGTGTCTGAGAAATGGTAAAAGGTTCAAGGTGTTGCCATTTGGTATTGCTTGTGGAGCAATGTTGTATGCACACTGTTGGAAGCAGGAGAAGGGAAGAGCTATGAGTTAAGCTGGAGCTTTTGGCAGATAATTAAAAAAATCAGATCCAGTATAGACCTCCAGTGACTCAAACAGCTGATGCTGGGAACTCACACCCGGGGTCCCATGGGGGTCCTCAGGGCCTCCCGCTTGCTCTCACTCTGTCAGCAAATTCACAAGGAACTGAGAATCTGCTTCTTTTTTCTTGAAAGCACTAATATAATGAATATTGCAAACCTAAGTCCTCATGAGGAGAAAATATTTCTTAGTATATTGAACGTGAATCTTCTCAATTTGCCATCTGTTTTTTGGGGGATAAAGTGGAAACATTTCTTTGGATTTTCAGCTATTTCCTCAATACATACATCTACCTTGTATCCAAGTCCAAACGGTTAAATGTTGAAGATTCAAGAAGACAAGTGAGGCAGGATAGTAAAAGTCGTGTTAGTGGGAATGCGAGGACTGTACCCGGAACTGGCTTAGAGGTTGTTAAGGGGGATACCTTCAATTTACATCTGGGAAAACACCATAAGGAGAAGCAAGAACATGCAACAGAATTCAGTTTACTTCCATTTACCGACATTTGTCGGGTGGCTTCTCTGTGGCAGGTGCTATAATAGGCCCTAGGGGCACAGGGAAAATTTGGATAATTTCTGGATTCCTAGGGCACTTTTTGATTTATTCATACAAAGCATTCATACATATAATAATGTAATTTTATAGTCTCTATCTTATGTGCATCAAGGCACAGTGAGAACTCAGAGTAGTTCCCTAAATCAAACTAGATACAGGCCTCTGGATAGTTTCTTGATATTATCTGAGATACATTTTGGAAGATTACAAGTACAGTACAGAATATGGATGGGTATTATAGGAAGAGGGAACAGAATACATAAGAACCCTACATAATGAAATAGGCTTTTGTGTTCAGGGACCCATAGGTAGTCCAGTATGACTGGAGTGAATTGTACAAAGCCTAGAATTTCGATTCCCTAAATAAATAAAGGGCATTTTTCCAACTTCATCAGTGTGTGGAAGAAATGATAACAGAGAAGAGGAATTTTTCCTTAAGGAAAATTACTCAACATGAGGAAGAAAAAAAAACATATTTAAAGCAGGCTATGCAAGAGTATCAGTAGCGTATACAAGATACATTTAGGGGGAATATCTATAAGATAAATTGGATGAACAGATTTTCATATTAGATATATATTTGAATGTATGTTAGAACAATATAAAGCAGGCAATTTTATGGAAATTATTGTTTAGAACAAGACTAAAGCCATGTAAGTAAAGAGTTTCTTGAATAAAATTACTGATGCTATTGGCTGGATAATTCAAATTGTGTTGACCTTAAGTGTGATCTATTACATTGAAGAAGGCAAAGGAATCAATGTTGGTTTGACATTTATAAAAGGAATTTAGATATTAAGTTTATCCTTCAAAGAGAGCTCAGAAATAATAATAATTAGAAGAAGGGGGAAGAGGAGGAGGAGACACAGAAGAATTAGGGGGAGGGAGTGGAGGAGAGGAAGAAGGAGAGGTGAAGAAAAAAAAAAAGGAGAGAAAATTGACTGGTATTTGCATTCTTGCCATCGGGTGCAAGAGCTGAGATGAACATGGTTGGTGTCTCTCCCTGTAGTACTGAGTTCCCAGCAAAAACCAGGCGGAGCTGCACCCCTCCCGGTTTTCCTTGCAACAGCCAGCCTCCTCCAACATGCTAATGATATAATGATAAGCTAAACATGCAAGTGGTGCAAATGATAACAGAAGGGAAGCCATTCCTCGTACCTCTGGCACAGAGTGCTTGAGAAGATTTGGAGGTAATTGGGCAGCATTGCATGCAGTCTTGATGGGAAAAAGTCCATGCTGTGCTCAGGAGTCAACGGGGACTGCGTGCTTTAGAATTTGAAGTTCTGGCTCTGGAGAATGTTCACTTACTAGTTGCTGTTATTACAAGTCATATCAATTAAAAAGAGCATATATTTACCCTGAGAAAAGGAGCTGCCGTGGAGACTTTGTTAATGGGAAATGGGCTCTGGAAATAGAAGTTTGCTGGACCAGACTCCAAGCCTCATCATTCGTGGGCAGACAGCCCCCAGCTCTTTTCTGACTCCAGAACCAGTCTACCTGAAGCGGTACTAGGGCAGAAAAGTGAGGGTCTGGGTGTTTCAGTCATTGTACTCTCTCAGCTTCCTGAAGCAATCAGCCAAATGAAACCAAGTTATGCGGGGCAAAGCAATGATTTTCTCACATTTTTCCTGGTTGGAGGTGGGGATGGATATTGAAATGGATGAGTTTCCAAGACTTTTTATATACTATTATCAACCTTGCATTTTACTCTTTTCTGTATCTACTTCCCTAAAAAAACCCTATGCTTTAAATTTGCTTTAGCTATTTCAATTTTGTGTTGACTTCTCCTGCCCCTCACCTTCAGAATGTGAACTCTTTAGAACAAAGATTCATCGTTCAATCTAGCACAAATTCTGACATGAAGCATACTTCAGGAAATGAGCATTTAATTAAGGGATTTCTTTAAAAATATTTAGGATCTTTTTTTAAAGATTGTATTTATTCAGGAGAGACACACAGAGAGAGGCAGAGACATAGGGTAGAGGGAGAAGCAGGCCCCCTGTAGGGAGCTTGATGCTGGACTTGATCCCAGGACTCTGAACCAAAGGCAGATGCTCAACCACTGAGCCACCCAGGCGTCCCCATTTAGAATCCTCTATGTAAAAAGACCTATTGGAAAGGAATAGGGTGACTCAATAAATGCTTGACATGAGTCTGTGAACTATAAATATTCATAAAGAATGGATGCAAGAAAGAAAAAGATAAGGAGAGAAAGAGAGAAAGAAAATAGAGCCCTGGGGGATACCATCCCTATTTAAGGAATAGTGTCTTGGAAAAGTACAGCAAAATGGCTAGAGATTTAAAAGAAGAAAATGAAAGACAGGAAAAGAGATTGAAGGGATAGGGGATGATTTATGGTGTTAAAAAGCTGTATTGTGGGGACCCTGGGTGGGTCAGTGGTTTAGCGCCACCTTCAGCCCAGGGCATGATCCTGGAGACCCAGGATCGAGTCCCACATCGGGCTCCCTGCATGGAACCTGCTTCTCTCTCTGCCCGTGTCTCTGCCTCTCTCTCTCTCTCTCTCTCATAAATAAATAAAATCTTAAAAAAAAAAAAAGCTGTATTGTGTCTTTTTCATGGGAACGTGAGCTCCCTGAAGCTGTACAAGCTCCAGAAGATCAGGAACAAACCATGCATTGTCTACTTGTCAATGCTTTTCTAGAATCTATCACAATTTCTTACATGTAACAGGCTCTTAGTAAATATTTATCTATTTGTTTGATGACTAGCACAGTGCCTGGCATGTATAAATGCTTTCTCATTGTTGTTCATAAAGTGAGGAAGTAGTCAATTATTTAAGAACGGGAAATTGTGTACTGAAAATTATACATTCATCAGCTCCTTGAGAAATCTCAATTTCAAATTATGACTGTGGTTTCCCCCCCTTCCTATTTATTTGCCTCTTGGAGAAGCTTCACAGTGCCACCAAGTGAGACAACCCTGGGAAATACAAAAGAATAACAACTATGGAAATAATTCATTTTACAGTAGCATCTTCCAAAACTGTGGTTTTTGGAAAAAGAATCTCATGAGATACTAAAAAACAAAAATCCATAATTCGTTATGTTTGGGAAATTATAGCTTCTGGGTATATGATGTGGCATAAAATGAGATATGGTCTTTACTCAGTGCTTAGACTCTAGTAGGAAGACAAAATTAGTCTACTCATAAAGTAAATATTAAATTGTAATCAGTTAATATTATATATTAAATTATAACTATGAGGCTATGAAAAAATATGAGCAGATATGGTTTAGTAATTCTGTGTCTCTCCTGAGCATTTAAAATGTACTGTGTCCTCAACAATATATTAGAGAACTACATTCAGCAATACATTAAAAGGATCATTCGCCACAATCAAATGGGATGTATTCCTGGGATGCAAGGGTCGTTCAATATTCACAAGTCAAAGTGATACACTACATTAACAAAATGAAGGATAAAAATGATAATGATCATCTCAATAGATGCAGAAAAACCATTTGACAAAATTCAAAATCTGTTTATGACAAAAAATTCAAAAATGTGAGTTTAGAGAGAATATATCTTAACATAATAAAGACCATATTTGACAAACCCACAACAAACACCATTCTGATGGTGAAATACTGAGTTTTTCCTCTAAGATCAGGAACAAGATAAAGATGTCCACTCTTACTACTCATATTCAACAGAGTAGTGGAAGTCCTAGCCACAGCAATCAGACAAGAAAAATAAATAAAAGCATCCAAATTGGTAAGGGAGAAGTAAAACTGTCACTATTTGCAGATGACATGAAACTGTACTATACTACATCTCTTAGGCAAGGGAAATAAAGGCAAAATAAACTATTAGGACTACACCAAACTAAAAACAAAACAAAACAAAACAAAACAAAAAAAAACTTTCGCACAGTTAAGGAAACCATCAACAAAATGAAAAGGCATCCTACTGAATGGGACAAGATGTTTGCACATGATACAGCTGATAAGGGGTTAATATCCAATATCCAAAATATATAAAGAATCTATACAACTCAACACCTCACATGCAATCTGATTTTAAAATGGGCAGAGGACCAGAATAGACATTTTTCCAAAGCAGACATACAGATGGACAACAAGCACATGAAAAGCTGATCAACATTACTAATCATCAGGGAAATGCAAATCAAAACCACAAAGAGATATCGCCTTACAACTGTCAGAATGGCCAGTATGAAAAAGACAGAAAATAACAAGTGTTGGCAACGATGTAGAGAAAAAGGAATCCTTGTGCATTATTGGTAAGAATGCAAAATGGTGTAGCCACTATGGAAGACAAAATGGAGGTGCCTCAAAATATTAAAAGTAGAAATACCATACCCTCTAGTGATTCCACTGTGGATATTTACCCCCAAAAAACAAAAACACTATTTCAAAAAGATATATGCACCACCATGTTTATTGCAGCATTATTTATTATAGCTAAGATATGGAAACAGCCTAGGTGTCCATTGATGGACAGATAGATAAAGAAGACATGGTACATATATACAATGTAATATTACTCAGCCATAAAAAGAATGAGATCTTGCCATTTGCAATAACGTGGATGGACCTAAAGGGTATTATGTTAAGTGAAATAAGTCAGAGAAAGACAAATACTTTATGATTTTACTTAAATGTGGAATCTAAAACAAAACAGATCAAAATGAACAAAAAGTCTCACAAAAAGCAGAAACAGACCTATAAATATAGAGAACGGCCTAGTGGCTGTTCATCTAAAGGGAGGAGTATGGAGGTTGAACAAAATGGGCTAAGGGGAGTGGGACATACAGTCTTCCAGTTATGGAATGAATAAGTCAAAGGGATAAAAAGTACAATATAGGGAATATAATCAATAGTCTTATAATAGCATTGGACAAATAATACATAAAAATAAATAAAATATACTCTGGGCCACTAAGGACTCTGAGAACCCCTGGGATGCAGATACTCCATACACATCTCCACTGGCACAGCATATCCACCAGCAATGGAGAACTCCGCTCTGACTTCATTTTCTCACACCTGGAGAGCCTGAGGAACATACACATGTGTGAGCCCCTTTGGAGGCGAATAAGCCCAAATCTGTGAAATAAGAGCCCAGCTGATTCTCATGTGTGGGGAGGGAGAAAAATTTCTTCTCAACCTTAATTGAGTTTGGCACCAGATTACCCCTGTTTAATTCACACAGAAGTAACACCCTGGACAGCTCTGCTCACAGCGCTGGGCCTAATTACATCCCTCCTCCCCTTGCTCAGTATTCAGTGTCCTTCAGCACATTTTGTCTGCTATGTCCCTATGGTGGAACTTGGTGAATACTTGCTAAATGAAAAAAGTAACATTTTTGTCATTTTTAATAAGGAAACGTATTTATTCAGACAATTTTTGAAGTTTGGGTCAGTATTTTAAAATATGACACAAAAACATAGTGAAAAGAAAATATTATGTTTTACAGATATCATGTCTTATAGATTATTTGCACACAGTCCAAATAATTAAATAGAAACTACTGAATGACATCGGTATTTGGTCTCATTTAAAAAAAAAATCTGAAATTGAATGAGTCTTACTATCATGTGTCTATTTAATGTGGTTAGATTTAAGTTCTTATTAAATCAATGGTGTATTTTACAATAAAAGCTATTTTAGGTTTTAGTAAAATGTCACTTGCATCAATAAATGTTTATTATACTGGCTGAGTACAAGATAAATAAAATCAATTGTTTTTCTGTAAAGAGCAGTAATCTGTTACATGATAAAAACAAAAAGTTAAATCCTACTTTCAATGCTGAAAGCAAAGTAATTTTAAAGTAAACATAACAAAACATCTGTGACCTGTTTTTGCAAGTAAAATACATAATAGGAGTCTTGTGTATAATGTTTCCACATGGGAAGTCTGAACAATATAAAGATTGCTTTTCCAGGTTAATTTTTCAGATATAAATGTGGCTGACTAAAACATACCAGTTCATTTATTCACTCATAAAACATTTTGAGCCCTTAATAGATGCCATATCTTATGCTGAGTGCTGGGGATTCAGTGAGAAAAATCCAGGGGGTCCCCAGAGAGTTTAAAACTTGCAATCTTCAGTAGAAAATTTATGAATAAGTGAGACACATAATTTTAAATACTTGTGTATTTAATTAAATGATAACAAAAATACAAGAGGCTTATTCTTCTGAAATAATCAACAAATGTATTTATCAAATATCATTTTGATTAAGAAATCCCCAATAGAAATCCGTTGCTGATAGATAGCAATAAAGAATAAGGTTGTGCCTCCTTCTTCAACCACAAGAATCTAGATCAAGGGAGTAAAATAGTTCCAAGGAAAATATCTGATAACATATAAGGAATTTAATATTTGATGGAGTAGGATTTCATGGTAATGGGGAAGAGAGTAATCATTTAATGATGTGGGGAAAACTGGTTACCCACTGAAGAATAAAAGTTAATTTTATTTATTTATTTTTAAAGTGGAGAGTTCTCTCTTTTTAAAAACGTTTATTTATTTCTTAAGTGTTCTCTATGCTCAGTGTGGGGCTCGAACACAGGACCCGAAATAGAGTCACAAGCTCTACTGACTAAGCCATCCAAATGCCCCTAAAAGTTGATTTATATCTTACAGCATATGCTAAAACAAGTGATAAATGGATTAAGTGTATGTATTCATTAAGTATATGTGTTTACACACATATACACATTCATAGATAATAAAATGAACTAGTCAGATTTTATGAAGGTAACAACTTCCTAAGCTTTAAATCAATAGGGAAAATCAGAAAGGAAGAGATGAATTTGATAGCACAAATATTAAACATTCATGTGTGGGAAAATAATATGATTTAAAAATTAAAAAAATACACAGCAAGAGAAAACACTGACACCAGATATAACTGACAATATGACTTTCATATCCGATGAGAAAAATAACTCACGCAACTTGATGAAGAAAAAAAAAATCAAATCCCCAACAGGATTAGAAATAGAAAGGAAAGGTAAAACTCACGTGAGAGGAAATACATTTAGATGTAACAGATACACTCTGTCCAGATAATCATAGAAATGTATAATGAAGACATTAAATGCATAATCTATATATATTAATAGAAACAAGGACAACATTACTGTGAAATATCTATACTTAAAATGTGGTGGTTTCAGTGTAATTGAAAAGCCATTTGACAGGACCCATTAGCTATTAAGCTCGTTCCCCTGCCCTATGGCTTACATTCTTGAGCCACTGGCACTTCTGCTCCCAGCACATATCTTGGATGCGATCGACTCTCTTCATCTCTGCTTCCACTGCATTAGTTTTAAGCTACACCAACCCTTGTTTGGAAGACTGTTGCAGCATCCCCAACCACCTCATTGTGACCCCTTTTTTATTCTGCACCCTAAAGGCAGTGGGATCAATATAAAACATACACTGTGCTAAGTTTTTCTGCATACACAGCCTTGTTGCTGCATCTAGACCAAACCTCATGCTCTTAATTACGGCCCACAAACCACAGCATCACTTGGCCCTCATTGGTCTTCAACCCCATGCCCTGACCTCTCTATTTTCTCACAATGCCTTGACTTCTACTCTGTCTTCTTTCCATTCTTTTTCCATCTGGAGACCTCCTCTGAGCACGCTGTCCCCTCTGCCAAGAATGCATTCTCTCTTCCCAGCCTGGCTCCTCCCTCTTCTTCACTTCCCTAACACTCTGCGCACATCAGACTCCCTACTTCCCACCTCTACCCACCGCCATCCTTCACATCCCTTTTCTTCCTCGCAGTACACACAATTGCGATTACTCATTGGCTTTTTTTGGGGGGTCCATTTCGTCACTCAATTCCAAGTTTCACGCGTCGAGTCTATCTTGCTCTTTAAGAACAACGCACAGTGTCATGTACATAGCTGATTAGCTATTATATTTATTTATAGGACTGAATTTTTATTTATATATTTGCATAACATATTGTCCAAATGATAAGTATTTGGGGAACGCATGCATGGATGAATGAACCCTCTCCGCCCTGAGTACTTTCATCTTTCTACTTCTATACCGGCTTTTCATCCAGCATTATCTTTTCAATGTGACCACATTCTGTCTTATTTTAGGTATGTCAGAGGCTGCTTGCTGTACTCATGATAAAGTGCAAACCTTTTAAACAGTTTATCGATTTCCTAGAGCTGCCATAATAAATGGCAAGGCTGCAAATATTTATGACATAGTTTAGTAAAAAAAAATCAAAATTATAACTACATTATGTAGACAACTATGCAAAATGTGCATGGATCTAGGGAAGAGCTCAATGAAATACAGGAAGATAGGAACTGTCCACAAGCCAACTGAGGGAAGCAGGAGGGGTAATACTGTGGGCTCTTTTTCCTATGTCTTCTAGTGTTGTCCAAATGTTATTTGTATAATAGAACCATTTGGAGGCAAAACCTTTATAAAATGTGAAACTCCCCAATTGAAAAAGACTAACAGTACTTCTTAGGTGTTTCCTGGTTAGACATGGAAATGCCTGACTTTGACCTTGCCTTGTCATGATGATGATGGTGGTGGTGGTGGTGGTGGTGGTGGTGATGGTGGTGGTGATTTTCAAGAGAAAAGAGTAGAAATCAAGTGACCCACGTGATCTTAATTTTGGAGGACCTCACACAATTTCATTTACTCTATCATGTCCTCATTTTCATTTTCTATAGACTACAAGAAGTTGGATAAGAAATTTGTTTTTCTTTCTCTCCTCACAGAATCCCATAAACATACTTAGCATTCTATGGATAACTCTTTGCTCACTGATGTGTTTACTCTCTTAAGCATTCCACCCTCTGGTGAACAACTGCAGAAGTGCTTCTCAACCCTCACTGCGTAACGTTATCTGAAGAACTTTGAAAAATGCTCATCTCCAGTCCCTCCTCATCAACCAGGTTTTCCGATACAACTGTCTAGGGGAGAGACCAGGTGTCCATATTTTAAAGTGTGCTGGCAGTCAGCGTGGAGAACCACACTCCTAGAAAGAAGTTTCTGCTTCTGAGCCACAACTCCCCCCAGATACTTCTCAAGGACATATGGGATATGTGGGTGTCTGCATTGGCTTGGCTTAAACATGCAGGTGTTGAAAAGGCATGTTACTGGAGTGGTTATCAAGAGTTTGCATTTTGGAGGCCGCATCATATTTCAGGTCTCGATTACTCATAGAATAAACTCTGACCACCTCATCGAAGTCAATCTCTATTTCTCTCTGTCGTAGAATCCTCTTTGTCACGTACCCAACACCATTCTGTAAGGAGGACCAACCACAATGGTGGGGTCAACGGGAAGAGAAAATACAAGGATAATCCAGAGACAAAGATATTGGTATGACACTCCATTTCCCACCACTTTGTTAAATTTAATTCCATAAATTAACATTTGTAAGTAGCAGAGGGGTATAAGCTATTCAAGTAACAGAAATAGAAGAGAAACATGTCAGAGAAATGAATGTTGCTTCTAATTAAAGAGGTTTTTATTTTTCCTTTTTCAAAGACCGTAGGGGTTTTCTCTACCGACTACATGTTACTTTAACAAACAGCAAAATAACTGTAATAATAATAATATGTTTTCCTTCAGAAAAAAAAAGTGCTGATGTGAGTCACAAGCGGGTTTGGCTTTAAAGCAACTATGAGGATTGTTTTGGGGGGGGGAAGCGACTGCCCTCCCCCAGGTTCCTTTCAAAATCCAACATCAATAGTCTAACACTCCCAAATATTTGCATTTGCAATTTTATTGCTTTCACCCAATAAACTCTGTTTCTATAATTTCTCAGTTCTGCAGAATTTAAAATGTGTTTCTCTCTTTTAGCTGAAATCAGGTCAATTTTATTGGCTCCTAAAACTGGGTAGTTGGTTGGTTAGCAAGACTATGAAGAGGTATCAAATGACTCCAGGTTTATGGAAATAGCTTTAAATAGATTCCAAGTTTATGGAAAGATTGAACCTCAACCATGCTGACTGCAGCAGAAAGTGGAAATTAAGTCTTCCCTGAGGATGGTCGACTGTTTAATATAATTTTTAATGATGAAACATCTTTAAATTAGGAGGAGTGCAGCTATTTTGACCACAGAGGGAAATATATAATGTAAAACCCTGAAAGAATGAAGAATGAAAGCGAATTGAATAAGAAAAGATGAGAAGCAAAATAGCATCTCAAACCCTAAGATGATAAAAGTCTGTCCTCCGGGGACCGGTTTTCAAAAGTGTCCTCTACAATAACATCCATCCCCAAACAGCAGTGGTGTTTGCAAATAGGCCCCAATTACATGACTCGGTTGCAGATTTAAACCAGTGTCTTATGCACGGACTAGATTCATGCCCTTTCTTCTACCTCTCTGCCCTTGCAGTGTTGGATGAAGGGCAGCTTCACGGAATTGCAAATAATTTTCTCTTGGGTAGTGTAGGGGAGGGAAATCTTTTTCTTCCACCCTTATAGTTTCGTTTAGCTGGTCTATTAATTACATTGACATGAGACAGATTAACAGGAGAAAAACAAATCCAATTTTGTACGTGCAGGGGCCCCACAAAGACATGAGAGGCTCCAAGAGAGTCTGGCAATTGAGGCTCATATGCCATCCTGAGCTAAGAAGCGGGTAGGGGTCTGGAGCTCCGAAGGAAAGGAAGACAATTCACAGGAAGATGGGAAGAGTAGGTGTTGGATAAATCACTTTCTATCGTACCACGTGGAGACAATGGGACATAGAGAGCAGTTGGAATAGACACGTCCTGGGGAGCTCCCTCCAGTTACCACACCTAGTCCTCCTCTGTGGCTATCTCTGGTGATCACTCTCTTCCTAGACCAGTCCCCCCATCTAAATTCTTGGAGACTGTCAGTACAGAGGTGAAGAGCTCTTCCTGAGTCTTTTGGACATTATCTTCAGCTCAAAATAAGCCACATTTTGGACATTATCTTCAGCTCACAATAAGCCAAAGTGTCACATTTGGGGAAGGTGTATTCTGAACCCCGTCAGTTAGAAAATAGAGAACCACATATCCAAGGTGATAAATGTTACAAGTCGCGTCAGAGGGGATGAAGTCGGCTACTTTCTCATCTCTCTTGCATGACAAAGCTGCTGACCATTAGTGTGTGTGTATTTGGGTTAGTTTTGCAGTTTCATCTAAATTCATTGACATCCACAAAGCATCATATGCACATTATTTGCAATATACAGTTAAAACCCGAGTTTGCTTTTGTTCTTTCCGATCACATCTGACCTTTCCGGCAACAGCAGGTGAAAACGTACTTGCTTTAGAGAAAAGAAAAGAAAACCGTAGTATTTAGAGTTCTTATTTGTTTGCAAGAAAAACAGACTGTAAGGCCAGTCTCCTGACTCCTAAACTAGTGCTCTTTCCAACAAGCAGCACCTCCTAAACACGAATATGCCTAGGAATCACATGGGGTCTTGTTTAAATGCTGACTCTGGTGACTCTGGTCTAGAATGAAGCCTGAACGTCTGTCATTTCTAGTAAGACCCAGTGCAGCTGGGCCAAGCACCACACTTGGAGAAGCCGAGTATTAAATCACAGTAGCCAGCCAGAGCACATTACTTAATCATACTTTGGCCTGAACATGCTGAAGTGAACTCGTTTTTTCCAGGATAATTTTTCTTTCTTCTTGTGAGACGGTCCCAATTAAGGTAAGGAGAAAGTGAGAGAATGGGGGATAGCTAAAGTTTCCAAAGCCCTTCGTATGTGCTAAGAATTGTGCCAGGTTCTGCTGCTGACATCTGTTCATCCCCTGTATCAGTCTCTGCTCACTCAAACAATGTGCCGTTTTCTCTTTTATACCCACCATGAAATATCCTCAGACAGATTAGGAGGGGCTCCCCAAGGTAACAGAAAAATAACAGAGTAGGGGTCCAGCCCAGTTCTGACCCACAGTCCCACCTGTGTTCACGTTACAGCCTCTCTGAACTACTTAAAACAGACCTTTGGGCCCTTTGTTTTTAAATGGGTTTTAAGAATTCCAAGACTGAAGGTTGTGATGCTCAGAGCCGCTACTTTACTGGGGCTGCCGATCCTGACACAGCCGTTCTCAGCTTGGAGGAGGCGCAGGGAGCTTGCAACACTGGCCTAAGATATAATTTTGGATGAATACCAAAATAACTTTTACTTTCATCCCTCCTATGTAGGAGATGAAAATCTTTTTAAAAGCCCAAAGAAATGTAAATACAGCTTATTCAGTCCTGACATTTCAAAAGAGGTCACCCCCACCAGCAGTGGCAGCCCTTGTCTATTATCAGGTTCTCTGTCACTCATGTTGATTGAGGTTGATAAACAGCGCAAAGCACTGGGTGTAGGCTAGAGGGCACGGAGTGCGATGTAGCTGACTTGAAAAAGGGCTGCATTTCCTGAGACTAGAAAAGTCTAGTCTATACCTTTGCCTCCAAACAGGAAATATTGGAAATATTGTTCTTTTAGAGACGGAGCAGCAGCTCACAGAAGCTAGAAGGCCAGCTGTGGGGACAGTTAACCAAGCTAGGAACCCACCGGCTGCAAGAGTAGCGGCTCTAATCATCTGGCTCCCATTGGGATCCCCATTCCATTCCCTCAGACGGGTCCTAGATGGGCTTTGGAGTCAGTGCAAGGGGTACCTGGGGTGCCTGAAAGCTCTTGTAGGATGAAGAATGTGTTGTCATTCCTGTCTGTACTGTGTCCTGTCATATCCAGGTAATTCTGATACAAATTCTAAAGTGTAGTGTTTTCTTCCACCAACAAGCTACTGTCTGACATCAGCGTTGTGTCCTACAATGCAACACGATTTTGAGACTATCTGCCTGCAGAAAGCACCAGATCTCACAGGTCAAGGGCTCAGTGTCCCGACCCAGGGATAACATTCTCTCACCTCCAACCCCCAAACACACACGCCCACCTCAGACACAAGTTTAGGTTATCACTTGTGCTTCGGACTGACTGGCTGTGGAACAGAGGTTCCAAAAATCCCCTCCTGGGGTTCAGTTAATTTGCTCAAGAGGCTCACAGAACTCAGAGAAACATCTCACCACTAGATTACTGCTTTATTATAAAAGGATATAGCTCAGGAACAGCCAGTCAGAAGAGATGTACAAGGCAAGGTGTAAAGAAAGGGTCCAGAGCTACCATGCCCTCTTTGAACATGTCACTCTCTCTCCACGTCCATGGGTTCACCCACCTGGAAGCTCTCTGAACCCAGTTCCTTGGGGTTTAATGGAGGTCTCATTACACATCACGTCACAACGGATTGAATCATTGACCACTGATGATTGATTTAACCTCCCGCCCCTCTCCCCTCCCCAGAGGTCAAGAGGTGATACTGAAAATTCCAACTCTCTAATCACAGGGTTGGTTCTCCTGAGAACCAGCCCCATCGTTAGGTGGGCTCCATAATCACCCATGAACATGACAAAAGACACCTTTGTTGTTCTCATCACTTAGGAAATTTGAAGAGTTTTAGGAACTTTGAGCTAGAAAAGGGGACGAGGACAAAGTGTTTCCTGTTATGAATCACAGCATCACACCCAGCGTTGGAGATAATCCCATGGGCTGTCCTATCTACCGCAGCATCTTTCCTCCAACTGAGAGGATGGTACACTTGCTTTCAGGTGCGGCTCCTGCTGCTTCCTTATCCACCGTGAAGCAGGAGTATCCCGCACAAGCCTAGTACCCTAAGTATACAGGCCAGTCCTGCCTCCCGATTTGGGGTAATCCCCACTCTTTCCTCCTCACTTTCCCTTTAAAACACAGCATTTTCTCTTCGATATTTAGGAATAGACTTGGCTTCAAGCTACTGTTTTTTTTGTTTTACAAAGTCCCCAAGGCAAGGGGAAGAAAAGGGAAAAGGAACTACAGGGAGAGCATACTCAAATCTGTACCTCAGTAAATTAAATCAGTAATTAATTTTCTATTAGTTTGCTTGTTTTCCCCTCAGAAACACACTGAGGAAATATGATAAAGGCATTGGACACAGTAGTCTGAGGTTTGATGCCCAAAAATGTTTCAGAAGACTCTCTGAACTTCGGTAAACCTAGGTTTCATCTATTGCAAATGGGTCTAATAATATCCCATCAGATTGGGATAAGAATATGTCAAAAGTTTTAACGCTGAACTGTCTTACGCTGCCCAAAAGTCAGTTCTCTGTTGCCTAGGATGTGTTTCATCAAACCAGAGGATATATCTTGGAGAAATAACACTATGTATACCTATCGCATTCAGAAAGTTTTAAAAGGAAACTTTATACTAATTTGAAATAATCCTGAAGCTATAACACTCTGCAGTGAGATTAACCCTCAGACTGAGTTCTATCTTCTAAATATAAAAGTTTGGCTTTATCATATAAACTAGAGAAAATATTTCCCAGTCATTTTTATATCATGATAAACAGAGAATAGGATCATTTTTGTACAATACTCTGGATTAAAGAGATGAGGTTGCTTGCTGTGGAAAGCAATGGATATGGAGGCCCAGCCAGCCCCACGTCCCATCGGACAGACTCTAGGGCTTATGGGATCAATCTTTTGGCCTATTTGCAATTCATTCAGGAATACTGGAGTCAGAAGTTGGGAAGCTCTGAGCTAGGACACAGAAAAAGACCTAATTCCCGCTTCTGAGGAGCTACAGTTTAGAACAGGTTAATAGAAATAAAATGCAAGCTTGAAATGAGAGCTACATATACGATTTACAAATTTAGGAAAATAAAAAAATAGGTGATTTTAATTATAATATACAATTTAACCCAATATATCCAATACAGTATCATTTCAAAATGCAATTAATATGAGTCATTAAGTATTTTGTATCCCCCCCCCCTTTTTTTTTTGGTACCAAATCTTTGAAATCCAGTATCCACATCTCAATTTGGACTAGCCATAGTTCCGGTAATGCTCAGTTGCAGCGTGTAGTAAATTGCTATCTTTTAAAACAGTTCAGGTCTAGAAAGATAAGACAAGTGTGTGGACAGATATGAGTACTAGAAAGGTGGATAGAAGTGAGTGAGAAAATAAAGGGGAAAACGGGTCAAACCTACCTTTCAAGAGCATTCAGCATCAAAATATGCAGATTTCTCTCTCCTGTGATAATCAAGAATAGGCCCACTTTCCTTATTCATTTATGTAAGAAGATAGCGAGCCAAAATGTTCTTTTAATTGCCCTAGAAGTTATAAAGAAAAAAATCATTTTAAGTATGCTTATTTGCTCTTTATGCTTTCCGTTTTGCTTTTATAGCTTGCCAAGTACATTTTAATAATTCCACCGGAATTAAAGGTACAGTATTCTTCCTCAAAGAAGTCTGTGCCCATCACTTTCCCTACCCCCTACCCAGCCATGGAGCAGTGGTAGTTGCCCAGGGTGTATCCTTGATGCAGTGTGTAAAATCAGGCAACAAAAATGTGGGTCTTCATGAGCAGGAGATCTCCCTGTGGGGAAAAGGGGGTGGAGGAGAGGACATAGGGAGGGAAGGAGGAACGAAGAGAGAACTTTAAAATCATTAAGCCCCAAATCTCACAGTCATTTGACTTTCAAATGATTTGGAGATGATGCCTAGTCTGGGAAAAAGTGACTTACTTATGGTCTTTAAGAAGAGACAGCCTCTAGAACCAGAGTAGGCTATAAAATAAAGCATAATTGACTAAGTGGCTCAAAGGAAGGGAAGAAATGTAATTCAATAAGTAAAAGTACTAAAGAGATATGCAAAATTCGTGGGTTTCTTATGCCTGGCATTTTAGGATAAGACTGTTCCTTATTTCAAAATTGGACTCTTTGGCAGGATTACTCAATATCAGCAGCATTGAAGTTGGCTTTAGAGCCATAATTTAAGGTGTAAATTAAGGTGACCTCAACTAGGATGAAATACCTTTAAAGAAGCTGAGTTATAAAATATGAGCCATTTTCAGGAAATGGAAGACAATTGGGAGCTGTTGAAAATGGACCAACAAAAGTGAAAAGAGGAAATAAAGAAACAGATTACAGGACAAAAGCCTGAGCACCTAATTTAAAACAAAAATGGTTTTCTATGGTTTATGATGAGTGATAAACAGAGTCCACTGTGTGACCATAAAAATATATCTTTAGCTCAGAAAATATGAGTCTCACTGTCAGCTTAATGTAGTGATTTAAGTTCATAGCCTTTCTCCTTGAAAGAGTTACAAGGCTGAGGTTACTATTCTAAATGATGTGCATTTGGAAATTATGAACTATGACTGAGAGGCATTAGTTTTTAGTGCAACTTAATCATGAATTTACCTATTTCCAGTTATTGTTTAGTTACATATTTCTTAGAGCAGCTAGAGTGGTAGAGTATTAATAGCTATAAAACTCCATTAAACTGGCATTAGACTTCTGAGAAAAACCCATAAAACTAGAAAGAAAGCGCAGCACTGGAGTTCGGCCTCCTCTGGCTCCAAGTCAACTCTGTTATAATAAAGTTGTTCAAAAGACTCAACAAAGAGCCAAGAGGGTTTATTGAGAAACCTTGTGGTGTTATAGCAGGAAATCTCGGATTCACCTAGAAGACTAATGAGCATAAAAACCATAGGAAATCTGAGATAAAGCTTCCTAAGAAACAGTATAATGCCAAATAAGGACGTTGACTCTATTGGCACATAAAGACAAAGCAAAAATAAAGGGAAGACAGATAGACAGACAGAAAGAAGGAAAGAGAAAGAAAGAAAGAAAGAAAGAAAGAAAGAAAGAAAGAAAGAGAAAGAAAGAAAGAAAGAAAGAAAGAAAGAAAGAAAGAAAGAAAGAAAGAAAGAAGAAAGAAAGGAAAGAAAGAAAGAAAGAAAGAAAGAAAGAAAGAAAGAAAGAGAAAGAAAGAAAAGAGAAAGACGAAAGAAAGAAAGAAAGAAAGAAGAAAGAAAAGAAAGAAAGAAAGAAAGAAAGAAAGAAAGAAAGAAAAGAAAGAAAAGAAAAGAAAAAAAGAAAAGAAAAGAAAAGAAAAGAAAAGAAAAGAAAAGAAAAGAAAAGAAAAGAAGGAAAATAGAACATAACCTTGAGGATAATTAAATGTCCACTCACAGATCTCCCATAGAAAGGGTACTTCCTGTGTCTGGGCAACAGAATCTCTAATCCCAAGGTCATCATCTTATAAACACACTTAGGAAATAGAAGAATCACAAATCACCAATTGTGAAGCAGAATTAAACAAAGTGCAAGAGCCATAATATTTTAAATGAGGAACACAACTGAGAAACCATCAACTGCAGATTCAGAACAAATACAAAAATCCATTCCTGTCTTCTGGAAATTTCTAAGAGGAAGCTGGAGGGAGTGGAGACCAGGAACCAGTCATGCTACATTTCTGAGTGTGTACTGTTATTAGATGCTCTGCAGACTTGTTATTCAAGCTGTGGCCCATGGGCCTCTGACATCTATCTCATCTAGGAGATTATTAAAAATGCAAAATCAGGGATCCCTGGGTGGCGCAGCGGTTTGGTGCCTGCCTTTGGCCCAGGGCGCGATCCTAGAGACCTGGGATCGAATCCCACGTCGGGCTCCCGGTGCATGGAGCCTGCTTCTCCCTCTGGCTGTGTCTCTGCCTCTCTCTCTCTCTCTCTCTGTGACTATCATAAATAAATAAAAAAAAAAAAAAGCAAAATCACAGGCCCTCTTCCTTTGTACAAGATTCCTGGTGATTTTTAAGAACATAAGGTCTTAATCAGGAAGTAAAGTTTCACGTAACTTTTGTCACTAAAGCCTGATAATAATTTCATCGGTTGTTACTGTAGGGGACAGAGGCAGGCTATCCCATGATAGGCCACTTTGGCATGAACATTATTTTGATTTAACAGCAATCCAGGGACGCCTGGGTGGCTCAGCGGTTGAGCGTCTGCCTTTGGCTCAGGGTCCTGGATCAGCCCTGCCTTGGGCTCCTTGTGGGGAGCCTGCTTCTCCCTCTGCCTATGTCTCTGCCTCTCTCTGTGTCTCTCATGAATAAATAAATAAAATCTTTAAAAATAAATAAATAAAAGTAACCCAAACCCATAAGATTCAGAGAAAAGCTCTTTACCTCCCCTTAAACTGACTGCTTTCCTAGGAAGAGAGCTATTAACAGAGATTCCTCTCTAAGAAAGTTGTCTACATAACGGGGCGATCCTTATTTTCCAAACATCTCTCACCTTCCTGCTAATAGTGTTTCTCTCCTTTATGTCCTCAGATTCCTACCCTGCTCCTTAGCTCAAAAGAGCATTATGTTGCCTGTCTTTGGAATTTCCATATCTTTGTGAATTCCTTTTACGTATGCTATTAAATTTGATTTTCTCCAGCTACTCTAATTTGTGTCAGTTTGATTCTAAGTCCACTGAGAAGTACCTTGAATGGCAGAGAAAATTCTTCCTCCCCAACATCACTCTCATTTCAGAGACAGGAAAACAGAAACTCTAAGAACTAGCCAAAGCTGCTCTGCTAGCCAGCTGTAGAAATGCAATTCCAACTTAATTCATTCAAGTTCCTCTAAAAACAAAAAAAATAAATCTTTTTTTTTTGTTTGGCAATTTACTTATATCTATATTAAATATATTTTATAGTTATCAGTAAACTAAAACAAACAGAAAAAGACTCACCAGAATGTATTTCATTTGTTCTCATTTGCTTTTCTCATTTGCATGGAGTGCCTACTAATTGCTTAATAAAGTGGTGTTGGGTTTTGAATTTATTTGTGGAATTCTATGTCCAGTGCTTCCTAAAATATATCCAGTCTCCCAGGGTGATGGACAGACAGATGGTTTGAAATCTAAAATCAAAGTGAGACTAACACTTTGAAGGAAAAGATTGAAAAAAAACCCAAAAGATTTAAAGGCATCAAAAATCACCAAAACAATTTTCTCTTTACAGAGCCATGGGGGAAAAACAGTCACTGTCCAAAGCAATTTGTCAGTCTAAAAACTGAGGCGGGGATACCAAAGAGAAACTAACAAACAAGTGAACAAGACAATGATAAA
This sequence comes from Canis lupus baileyi, assembly GCF_048164855.1. Taxonomy (NCBI): domain Eukaryota; kingdom Metazoa; phylum Chordata; class Mammalia; order Carnivora; family Canidae; genus Canis; species Canis lupus. The sequence goes on along the minus strand of NC_132840.1, from coordinate 4,666,641 downwards.
TTTCCTCCCCCCCAAATTTCAAATCTTTTTTTAGACATGGACTTATTGATTTTCCTGAAGCAGCATGATTGCTGACAGTTAAGGAAATTTGCAAGTTCCCATTGTAGACTATCTGGATAATTCCTAGCTAACCAATCATCTCCCCTCTCCCCACCACAGTCTTGGCTGGAAATTCTAGTACAAAGCTGAGGTGATGACAGTAAAATGGTTTGTTACTGGAGCTTGTGAAGAATCAGATTGTGTTGGTGTGCTAGATTCATGGCAGATGGAGACCCCTGTATCTCCTCTCTTCATAAGGTAGAGTCTTGTTCCCTCACCCTGGGTCTCAGATGACCTTAGCTGTTGGACCAGGAACAAGTGATGTTCTGGGACTTTGACACTGGGTTAGAGAACTGTTGCAGCTTGAAACAGGGGCCTTTGAACTCTCAGAGCGCCTTGAGTGCCCGAGGAAGAGGGCACACTGCCTAATCCTGCCTGCTGGGGCGGCCACATGTGGGGGTGCTTTGGCTGACAGTCCCAGCTAAGCTCTGGATTTCCATCACTTCTCCTCCAGGCCCCAAAGCACCAGATACCAGGATGAAGGTGTATTGAACCCTGGAGTCTGTAAGCAAGATACCAGTAAATGGCCTTTACAATTGCCCCTCAATTTCAATTCCCCATCCATATATTTATGAAATACAATCCATGGCTATTGTTTTAAACCAGTTATGTAGTTTGGGAATCACTTTTGTTTTTGTTTGTTTGTTTTTATGCAGCAATAGATAACTAGAACAGTCGGAATAACCAAATCTGTTTATACAGAAGCTTTTACTCCAGATCCACATTCATCATTAGGTTCATAGCAAAAGAAATCAAATAAATTTGCTAAGAAATAGATTTACTTTGCAAACATGTCAGGAAATTTCAGAAATGTGTGAATTGATTACGCAGTAAACAACTAGACAGGAATCCCCACCTTTGTTCATTGCCAAGTGTGCATTTAAAATGAGAGATGATGGCCCTCCCTCCCCAAAAATGGAGCAACACAAGACTCAACGCAAGAGGCTAGTAGTCTACGCAGATGATTTAAAGCTTCCAACACTTCCTTTACGCACAGTGCACCTTGAGTGTTCCAAAGCAATTACTGCAAAGATAACTGCAGATGAAATGAACCGGAATGTTGGATTTATCTTCATGTACAGTTTTCCATGTAGGAAAGTCTGTTCCATTTGTCTCTGCTCCTTTGACATTAGATTGATCAGTTAACTAGCTTTAGAAGCAAAAGATCAACTGGTTGACAAATTGTTCCCCTTGATTCAAAGCACACCGAGGCCTACATTTTAGGCCTAATGATTTTAAATCATCCTTCTCGTTACAACAAAATGCATGACGTGACTTAATCAAATCTTTAAGCAGTTTGTAAAACATGGTTTGTTTGTGTATGTCGGAGGCATTAGGGTAATAAATGCACGTGGAGTGGATGCAGGTCGTAATGTCTTCCATGTGCGCCATGCCCGCGCAGGACTCTATTGAGTTAAGCAGACATCCCTGCTAACCAAGAGACCACGTAAATGGACTCAGCTATAAAGTAAGCAGTGCTCATTAGCCTGCCTTTCTGGGGTAAATGCGTTCCTTTTTGTGGAACAGAGTGAAATAAGACCTCAAGGGCTCACAAAATAATAAAATGGAAGAGTCTATTTGGTAAAAGCAAAGCACCCAATGACTTAGATATGATTCATCCACCAATTTTGGCTCATATTCAAGGAATTGAATAATAATAATCATAATAATATCATTTGTTTATAGTGAAATATTAGTAATGATATCATGGGTATAATTATTATTATTAACACCACCAATTACAGTTCTCTTTAATCAATTTTCTTAAAATCATAGGGAATGCAGACAACTTATAGAATCTAACAAAGGTTAGGGACTTTTAACCAAAGAAAAGAATGTTTACACACTGAAAAACACTCACACTGTCAAAGGGTTTACACATGCCTGAACTTCATCCAACACTTCCTGGGAGGGGTTTTTGGTTTCCAGGTTAAGAATGTCAGGATATGCGCATAAATGGAGCCAGGCTTTTAATATAATGTTTCTTTCATTAATTAACACCACATGTTAGATGTTACTGTACTCATTTTAGTGCTGGGAGAACTGAGTCTCTAGGGGTAAATAGGTGAAGGAATTGGGTTTGAATGTCATGTTTGTCTGCTTTCAAAGCCCTTCGGTCTGTGGAATAACGTTAATTAAATCAGGGCATGCTTCTTCCTTTGAATAACTTTTATGGGAAATTCTAACCCTTCATCTTTGTTGAGATTAAGGAAAGAATGGAGATGGGTAATGCACCCTCTCCTGATTCCCAGATTCTGGAAAATCACCACATGTTTCAGTAGGTGGAAAAAAAAAAAAAAAAAGAGAAAATGCATACTCATTCCTATGTTAGTACATGTATGAGTCATCAATAGTCAGTAGATGATTATAACCTATCAATTATTTGTTTGTACTCATTAAGTTTTTTTTCTTTTTTTCTAAATTTTTTTTTCCATCTGTAAAAAAAGAAAATGCTAAATATTTTAAGCTCTATGCAGTTATAAAAATGCCAAGAGTTTTGAAATATAAATTGGGGCACAGGAGTAGGGAGAAAGGAAGAAAGGAGGAGGTGGAGAGAGAAGATGGAGTGGGGGCGATGAAAGGGAGAGAGGGAGGGAAAGAAAGAGAGAGAGAGAGAGAGAGAGAATGCAAAAGAAAAAGAGACTTACCAGGGAATACAGGGAGATCTCTCCCAGGTTTGTGCTGTGGGCTTTCCTTCACACAAACCCCCTGGTCCCAGGCAATTCCAGCACCATTGCAAGCATCTGTTTTTGTTGACAAGGCTGTATCCACTCTGAATAACAGAAATATAGTTGTTGGAGGTGGTTTTTTTAAAGAAAAATGTTTTCTCCCTTATGCTATCATAACTTATACCTGAACCAAGATAAACACTTTCTCCTACATGTTGCAATGACATTATTAGCACACATAAATCTATGTGGTGGGGAATCTGATAATTAAACAGCCCTTTTTACCCTCGGCCTTGTTTAAGAAGTGATAGGTAGTTCCCTTGGGTGCTTTAGATGACATTTAGTTTTTATAAGCTCTTTTCTAAAACTAGGTTGTTTGGTTCTTTTTGTAATTACTATAATAATTATAGATATTCATGAAAAAAATGAAATGCTTTGGAATGAAAATCAATCAAATAATGAAAGTCACTCTGTCAATGCCTCATACCAGGTCCAGTTTCTAGAAGCACCACTGTTAAAAATATCTTGCATATATAGGTCCATCTATCATAATTTATATATAACTACAAACAATGGTTTATTATAAGCAAATATATCAAAAAGTAAACACATCTTGTACATTTAAAATTATATACTTTAAGCAAATTCCCGTATTTATAAACGAAGGTTTGCTCCATTCTTTTTACCAACTGCATACAATTCCATTGTATGTATTGCACTATTTATTTGCTCCACTATCGAGAATCCTTTAAAATATTTTTCCTAGAACTCTACTATTACAACAAATACTTCAATAAACATCCTCGCGTGATGGCTTTGTACACTTGAGTAAGTGAATGTAGCATACAGATTTCTATAATAGCGGCTGGGTCAAAATGTATCCTATCTTCAAAAAAAATATATATATATATGCATTCAAAATGTTGACAGATATTGCTAAATTGCCTTGCAAATTGTTGTACCAATTTTCATTTCAACTAACCAGGTAAAGCAGTGACTGCTTTCCCACTTGGTCAAAATCCAGCATTATCGACTTTTTTCTTTTTTTTTTTTTTTTTTTTCAGTGTATCGACTTTTTTCTTGCATAGCCAGTGATATTAGTAAATTATTGTATCTTAATGATTTCTACTGTATTTCTTCATATAAATTATTAATTCATTCCCCATTCCCCTCACCTCTTAATAATTGCCAAATATCTCTGTTTCTATTTTCAAATCATTGTTTTAGAACAATGCATTACTTCTGAAGCACCGTTTCTATTTGCTGATTGTAATTTACACAGGAAGAATTATCCTTTTGGATCTTACAATTTCCATATTACTCTCTCTCGCCTCCCATTTATTTAGGCTGTTGCTCGCTAATATATTCATTTATATTCCATCCATTCCCAAGGCTGATTTGAAGTGGCATATGATAAAATAGCAGGCATAAAGAAAAATAGCATTGAAATGGAAGGGAAAAATAACCTTAAAAAATTAATATTGTGACTTTAGCAGTAAATCTAGTTTTGGGCTTCCTTGATATCGAGGCCAAAGGAGCAGTGGATGTTTCGATGAATGCATAGCCTATAGAAACAGAAAGCATATTAGCTCATATGGAGATAAACCTTTTTTTTCCGATGCTCGATTATTTAATGAATGTTTCAGGTAGACATTAACAATAGAACACACTGTGTCCTCAAAACTTATTGGCCACATAAAGCAGAGATTTTCTTTATAGGACTGCTTTAAAAAAGAGAGAAATATAACCTGAAAATACCATTCAGAAGCCATTTCTTGTAAGACAGAAGAAGCTCAGCTAATACTATAAGATATTAACTTGAATATAAATCATTTTTATTATATTTAATGTATTCCCTAAATGCATAGGCTCACTGCTATTGTTATATTGAATTTTAGATCTAAAGAGAAAAAGGAATGTGAAATATGTTTAATTGCCTGAGCAAAGGAATGCTGATGATAATTATGATAAAGATAATTATGATTTATCCTCATACAAATTGCAGCTGCCTCTTTTTGCCATTTGTATCTAATATCATTTTTTATTTCTCACAGTAACACAAGAACTTCAGGTAAACCAACTGAGAGAAATTAGGGAACATAAATAACATTTCCCAGTATTAATTCAGTCTAATCCCATCTACCGACTCAATGACATCACCATACCAACTCATCCATCCCTGTGTTGGTATTACCTTCATGAGACAGAGCCCATGTCCTCTGACCACATGGGTCTCTGATGAATGTCCTGCTCCTTTTCCTTCCCAAAGTATTTATCTTCTGATACTTTTTCCATGTGCTGGTTGAAGAAAATGTTGACTTTATACTCAATGGCAACTGTAGGAAAAAGTAGGCAGAGAATCCAAATAAATGGAATTCTTTAAAAAATAACTTTTTTTAAAGCCACATTTACCTGCACCCATTGTACCCACTGGGGAGAGTCCAAACTCTAATCCACCCCTTTGCTTTTATTTATTCACGCTGCCCTCCCCACCCCACCCCTGCACTGCCAATCATTCTGGACTACGTGTCTTCTGAAAATGAAAATACATGGTGTTCCTGCCTTATAGATTTTCCTCCTGCTAGAATTTCTGTTGAATGAATTATTTTTGCCTAGAGCTCTTCTATGCTGAATCAACAATTTATATTTTATATATTATATATATATATATTATATAGTATGAATTATGGCTTATAAAAATCTATTGACGATCACCTCTTTCAATTGATGAATTCATGTTTATATTCATATGTGTATGAATATATATTTATGAATATATCTAGTATTAGATCCTATGAGTTTAGCAAACAGTAAATAATTATTCCCTAAACAAACAAATTAATCTTTCTTTTTCTGAAAAAGATGTATTTATTTGAGAGAGAGAGAGAGTGAGGGGCAGAGGGAGAGGGAGAGAGAGAGACTTTCAAGCAGACTTCTCACTGAGTGCTGAGCCCAACACGAGGCTCAATCTCACGACCCGAAAGATCATGACCAAAGCCAAAACCTAGAGTCAGGCACTTAACTGAATGAGCCACCCAAGTTCCCTTAAATTAATCTTCCTTAAACAGATAAATAATAGAACCTTTTCAGTCACTCATCAGGCATTTGTGCCATGGATGGTGGGAGGTTCTATAGATGCAATGAGGGCTCCACACAATCCCTGCCTCACGAGTCCTGAGTGGGGAGCTTTGTCCACACCCTGAGAGCATACTGATGGAAGGTAGAGATGCTCAAATAGAACACCCATAAGCCTCTCCGAGGTCGCCCAGGAGGGGACATGTGCATCTTCATGTGTGTTCAGGAGGAGTTTCACAGAGGAGGTGACAATGAAAGATGAACGGGAATCTGAAGGTTGAACCCTGAGGTTTACACTGGACAGAAGTAATAGTGTAGCCACTCACACTGAGGTCTTAAATCCGTATTAAGGGGAGCATACGCTCACGGATTTTCACACGTGGAAAGGAGATAAATAATCCACCTAAGCTATTAGTGGTAGAGTCATTATTACCACTCCCAGGGTTACCTGCGTACACACAGGAAACACATAATCTGAAGATAGACGTAGGTCAGACATAAAGCTGACTTGTCAATCAAAGGCTAATGTACTAACCTAAGAATTTATACTTGGATTGTTTACTCAGAGAATAACAGAGGGGAGAATGGATTAGAGAGAAGGCCAGTGGGCAAATAAATTTGAGAGACTCAATTCTATGGAGTTAAATGCATTTCTCACAGGATAACGGATAATTTAAAAAATCTACTGATTTCTCACCTTTACTCTTGTACATTTAGCTCAGCTTCTGCCTTGTAACAGCTGGGTAAGTATGGTGACTTTGGAACTGATCTCCTGCCCCCAAGCCAGATGCAAGCCACACCGAGTGGTCCCTCTGAAATGCCAGCCAGGTTATGTCACTTTTCTTCTCAAAGCCCACCAACTGCTCCCTGTCTCACACAGAAGGAAGCCCAGCAGTCACTACCCTGGCCTTTAAAACAGGAGATCGTCTGGCCTCTTGCTAGGTCTCCCCCTCCCCCACTACTTTTCCTACCTCCCACTAGCCACAGAGCCCTTCATTCATTTGGGAACCTACAAACTGCATTTCCACCTCAGGACTACTGCATTCCTCCTTCAGGACACAGCCATCTATTGCTCCCTACTTCATTTTGGTCTTTATTCAAGTGTATGTTCTTCAGAGCTATTTTCTCTGACTGCCCCTTATGGAATAGTATGTTCTCCAATGCAGCGGCCCCTTACCTCTTTTATTAATCTTGATGGCACTAACTACATACTTGTTTACTTTCTGTTTTCCCCCAATTAAAGTGCAAGCTCCACGAGAGCGGGGAATATTTCATGCCTAACTATCTGTCCTGTGCTTAGAACAGTGGCTCACATCCAGTCTGGCGCTCGGCAGATACTCCCCGAGGAAGTGCACAAATGCCTTTCAGAGCCCTCACACCGTTACTACATGTCACAGAAAATAAAATAAGTCATAAAGATCCAAGAGAAGGGTGTGATATTTGATGGTTCTCGACAACCTGTACACAGAGCAATCTTGCAGATTCTTTCACATTTACCCATCTTCACATTTACCCAATAGCAGCTATTTACCTATCATGTCCCTACCAACTTAGCATGGAACCTATCAAGGTCTGAACATACCTTAAGAATTACTCTTATAACAGATACTGAGGGAGGAGAACTAGTCCTACCTTGAGATTTTAATGAGTCAGATCAGAAGGAAATCCAGCAATAGAGTAGAATTGGGGTTTGAGGTGACTCTGGACTATGTAATACATAGAATAGGAAATCTAGCTGGAGCCAATGAACACACTCTCAGAAGACAAGAGATAAGATTTTTATAGGAAAGTTTGGTTAAACTGCTAAAATGCAAGTTGTGATGGATAGATAGATAGATATCCTGTTATTTATATTTGTATCATTTATCTATCTACTTACCTACCTACCTACTTATCCTATTGGTTTTGTTCCCCTGGAGAATCTAGTCTAATAGATAAGTTCAGCAATGACAATATAGTACAAAGGAACCCAGATAACGAACTGGATTTACAATTCTAAGGGGAAACTGTATTTAAATCTATAATCTAAAAATTTCCATGAAAACTCTGAAGCCCATTGCTTCTCCAACCAGTTGTAAGTGATTTCTGAGGGCTGTGGTTTCAATAATATGCTCTGGATTCATGGTCAGAGGTAAAACACTTATGAGAGAGTGGAGGGCCCACATAGTAGGAAAAAAGAAGAAAGAAATGAGAGCAACGAAGGAGACAGTAAGGAGGGTGGGAAGATCCAGCAAATGCCATTGGGTTTTCTCTTCACTTTTCTCCTGGCAACTTCTGAGCTTATGTTTCAACAAGAACTGGCTATTCTCAAAATTCTGTATTTTTCTCTTCCTCAGGAAACCCAAATAAAATTGCAGGGTTGGCGAGAGGGGGTTCTATTTAGTTTCCAAGGAAACATATCTGATTCTATAGTGGCACCTCTATCATATCTTAATCAGCATGTTGTTAATAAGATAATTGGATGCTGAATTATAAAAATGAGCAATGAGAGAAAAGGAAGACTTGGTGGTAGGAGATTAGTGGAGAAGTCACTCAGCCTCAGAGGAGAGGAGGGGCCAGATGGGCCTGGACGGATTACACCCCAGGCTCATCACTGTCCCGCTGCTGTGTGGAGCGCCATGCCCAGAGCAGGGATGCTGTACTGCAACAAGTCAGGGTTTCGATCTGGACTCCACCAAGTAGCCCTGTGACCTTGGGACATTCCTCACACTCTCTGGGCCTCATATTTTATTTAAACTTTAAGATGAAGATAATCATGCCCACCATTGACAATGCTCCATGACTATTAAGCAGCATAGGAACATGAGGTGCCTGAAGTGGGGATGGAGCATATTTGGTATTCAATAAATGTTAATTTATCCTTCTTTTCCCAAGAGATTATTTTCTTTCACTTGTTCAATTATTAATTTATTTGACAAATATTGACTGACCAACTCTTAGAAGTGCTGAGCACTGAGGATGAAGTGTTGAGGTAGAAAAAAAAAAGATGGGGGGACAAAATCCAGTCATTTAAGACAGAATTATTTATTTTTTAAAAATTACGATTATTTTTACTGACATTATTGAAGTTGCACTTAGTATTTCTGGAGTTGTTGAGGTTCTTATGCCCTGGAGTGAGAAGATAGTCATTTCACTCTGATGATAAGAAATAGTGGAGCTATTTGCAACCTTCATAGGGTTGCTTGTTTCATCTAAAATATTTTTCCCACTTTTGCTTTCCCTAAAAGTTCTCCAGAGTTATTTAAAAGACCCATTATGTGTCCTGGTGTTTGGCACTGAGATAATAGCATAGAGCTAGAGAAGGGATGATCTCTGCTCCCAGGGGCTTGCGATCTATTGTTATAAGCCTGGTCTGGCACCAGACTCATCCACATCACTGTGTTTAGCTGGAGACCACCCTTTTTTGTTGCTCTATACTATTTCATTGTTGCGAATGCATCATCACTTATCCGTTCTACTGCTGAGATTTTGGATTGCTTCCAATCTTGAACTATTACCAATAATGCTACTATGATAAATTTAATATAGTGCATGTATTTTGGTGAGCATATGTATTAATGTTTTCGATTATATGTCTAGGTGTAAAATGTAGACTTCTACATTTGCATGTTTAGCTATGGTAAGCAACTGCAATAAAGTGGTGGTATCACATTTTTACTCTTCTTTTTTTTAAGATTTTATTTATTTATTCATGAGAGACCCAGAGAGAGAGGCAGAGACACAGGCAGAGGGAGAAGCAGGCTCCTTACAGGGAGTCTGGTGTGGGACTCGATCCCAGGACCCCGGGATCACACCCTGAGCAGAAGGCAGACGCTCAACCGCTGAGCCACCCAGTGATCCCACTTTTTCACTTTTCTATTAACAAGGCATGAGGTCTCTACCAGCTTCCCATCCCAAAAGTACTTGGCATCATCAGTCTGAGGTGACTGGCTTGTATTGGTAGGTCATTTTGGTTCAAATTTGCATTTCCATGAAATATGCTGATTATCTATTTGCATAGTTTCTTTCATAAAGCACTTGTTTAAGTCCTTTGCCCCTAGTGAGTTGTCTTTTTTTCCTTATTGACTTGTTGGAGTTCTTTATGTATTCAGCATTCACAAATTACACATTGGATACATGCACTAAAAAGATTTTTCCCACTCTGTGGCTGCCCTTTGCGTAATTTTAATGGTCTCTTTAAATTTAAATTAATTGTTGCTTATTCCAAGCTCAGGACACATCTGACAATGAAAAGTTAGGTTATAATATTATAGGACAAAAGACATAAACTGAATCATCTTGAGCATACCAAGAAGTGTGTTCACTCTAAGTACATCCAGACCAATAGGTCTCAATCCTGGTGGCACATTAAATTACCTAAAAAGCTTTTAAAAACTATTGCTGTCAGGGCAAACACTTTGGACTGGTGAATCAGGATTTCTAAGGATGTGGCAAAAGGCGAATGATTGATTGATTGATTGATTGATTGACTTTTTTGGTGGGGGGTTATTGTAGAACTGCCCAGGTGACTCTATGACCTATGATGTCTGAAAAATCACCACTCTGGCCTAGTGCTTCTCAAACTATGAGCATATGAATCCTTGGAGTCTTGCCTCGGTGTCCATCGAAAGATGAATGGACAAAGAAGCTGTGATCTATGCATCCAGTGGAGTATTCCTCAGCCATTAGAAATGACAAATACCATTTGCTTCGACGTGGATGGAACTGGAGGGTATTATGCTGAGTGAAGTAAGTCAATCGGAGAAGGACAATCATCATATGGTCTCATTCATTTGGGGAATATAAATAATAGTGAAAGGGAATAAAGGGGAAAGGAGAAAAAAAATGAGTGGGAAATATCAGAGAGGGAGACAGACCATGAGAGACTCCTAACTCTGGGAAACGAACAAAGGGTGGTGGAAGGGGAGGTGGGTGGGGGGGGTGACTGGGTGACGGGCACTGAGGGAGCACTTGACGGGATGAGCCCTGGGTGTTATGCTATATGTTGGCAAATTGAACTCCAATTTAAAAAAATATGTAAAAAAATAAAAAAATTAATTTAAAAAATAGAGTCTTGTCTAAAAGATTTTGATTCAGTCTTGGGGGCCAAATGAGACACTGAACTTCTATTTAACTTCCAGGTGATGCTCCTGCTTCTGGTCCACAGAACACGGTCTGAGTAGAAGGATTCTAGACCAGATTTTTCTACCTGGACGCTACTGACCTTTTGGGTCATATAACTCTTTGTTGTGAGGGCTGCCTCATGCCTTGTGAGTTGTTTACCAGCATTTCTGGAAATGTCCATTAGATAATAATTGCATACCCCCTGATTTGACAATCAGAAATGTATTGATAAAAAAAATCACTTGGGGGGAGGAATATCAATCTTAGTTAAGAATTACTTGTCTAAACATTTTAGACACAGCTTCAAATGGCTGGGAAACACCAAAGAGTATGATGGTGGATCCCAGGTTATATTACTAACTAGTTGATTAGATCTCATATTATATAAATGTTGTTTAATATTTTATCGTTATGACTATATCACAATCCTGGTTCAAAAAATCAAGTCAAGTGTGCCACATCTGGATTGGTGGAGCTGCTTAGGTATTGACTTATTTCCTCTGAGTAAGATGACAGAACATGGCACTATTCAAATAGGCACTATTCCATTTGGTCCTCGGGTATAACAGATGCCCCTGAGATATGGGGGAGGCAGAGAGGCAAGGATGAGGATAACCATTCCTTCACAAAGATTTCAGAACAAGCATATACTCCCCCCACACACACACACACGGAATCTCTCAATGTTTATTCCAAAAATGCAAAATGCCTCTCTTATGGGTCTACCTCAACGCATAATCACTGAAAGTTATCCGTGCATAAGATCCCAGAAAGAATTTTTTATTGTATTTAGTAAAGTCCCAGAGATCAAAAAACCCAAATAAGCGACTGTTCCGTTTTGTGGGCTGGGGAAGACTTAACACGTGTACATTTTTCTTACCATTGAAATCGTACATTTTGTGGATCGTATTATGGCTGTTGCCATAGCCATTCTTCTTTGTCTACCTCCCTTGACGTCAAAGCTGGCTTCTCACACCTTCCACCTGCTTTTGGAAAAGGGATGCTCTGGATCACAGAGGAATAATAACCTTCCTTGCCTCCTTGTACTTTAATTTCCTAGGGATCAAAATTCAAGGAAGTTCCAACTGATATAGCACAATGGACATCTTAACGGCCACAATGATTATCATTAGACAGGCACTATCTTTTTTTTCTTTATAAGAATGCTTCTTGCTACATTTATTTTACATTTTTTTTTAAAAGAAAGAGTGTGCCAGATAGAATAGAAGTAATCAGAATTCTGAATGCCAAATGGGATTCAAAATACCTATGAATAATCTCAGCTTAATATGCTCTTAGCTTTGGTTTAGATAAGAGATCCCGGCCATAAAATAGTGGAAGAAAATTGATGTAAAGAAACTGTTCAAAATGTAAAGACTATATCTTTTGCATTTGCAAGCCTTCAATTACCCTTACCCTGGTAGTTTCCAAAGATACAATCTATCTTTGAAAGATGGAGAAAAGGTCTAAAGAAAAGTCATTGAAATGAAAACAACTCTGAAGTTTCAAACACCAAATATACCAAGAACATCAAATGCTTTGAATTTTCTCTATGCATTAGTCAATCTAATCCAAGCAAAATTATCAGGCTCCCATTATGTGTCACGCAACACACTCACGATTATCATCATCAACAGTACCATCCTCCTCCTCCTCTCACCATGGTAATATATTAACAGGTGTGCCATAAGAAATGAACAAATCCAGAACTTTATTCAGTTTTTTTTTTTTAACATTTAGTATTTTGTGGGCTATCAAATTCAGGGAAAATCATTTGAAGTAGGTGTCATTTTAGAATGATGTTCGTGTATTACAAAGTAAAAAATGAAGAGTGGATATAGATATCTGAACCCTTCGAGAATTTTTTTTTAAAAAAGACACAAAACAAACAAACAGAAACAAATAAATGGGAAGCCCACAAGGATTTATTTGAGCAGGTGGTGATGCGTAGGGGGAGGGAGCCAAGGTAATTAGGTACGGCCAGAACACAACCTTGTCCAGCAACTGGGAGCTGGAGGTAGGGTGGCACGACAAGGCGCCAAAATGACTGTGGGCACAGTGACTCGGGTCCTTGAATGTCGGGATACACAGAGGCCTTTATATGACCGTTCCCGTGAACACTGCACAGTCTGCAATACAGATGCTCTGGAACACGGGTGCCAAGCGTCTAGCTTGAAACCCACTCCGGCAGTCGCTGTGGTTCTCTGCACTGCTTGGTGTCACCAGGGGTCCCCCTAACAAGGCCTTGTCAAGGAAACGCTTCTTGCCACTTTCCAGAGAGGCAGCGAACTAGACTCTCACGTCTGGCAGGACAGGATTCTGGGGCATAGAAGGACGGCGCGGGGGAGAGCGGAACCTGGGCCGCAGCCCGGTGACCCGCCAGCACGTGCAGATGTCAGCAGAGCCCAGCCCTGTGGTCAGGGGAGGCTCACCGAAAGCCTGGGTTTCCCTTGGAGAAGGTCTGCGGTACAGTGGGTGGAAGGGAGAGCTGTCATCCTTTCTGTTCTCTCTGTCCCTCTGTTTTGTTTTTCCTTTCCAAACAAGCAATTTAAGCCAGAGGCTACTCTCAGTCCCCTGGCTGAGGGTGAGTGACGGAGTGCATTAGTGCACTGGTGGGGCTGGAGGTCAACTTAAGCGGGAGCCTTGATGGCACAGCCCCACAGAGCTGGCTGGGGGCAGGAGATTGGCAGCGACATTATAGCGACAAACAAGATCTGACCCAAACCCCCCCGGACCGTGATGTCAAGTGCTGCAGCTAGTAGACTCTCTACAGATGGAAGGGAAGGAGCAGAGGGGGAGAACCAAGCTGTAGGGCCGATCCCTTTCTGCTTTGGATGCACAGTTTCAAGGGACCGCATGGACTGTCCATTTCAGAGGCACAAAGGATCCCAGGGTGGGCCCAGGCGGCCTGGGAGAGGAGGGGCATCTACGGCTGCGGGTCTGCGTACGCTATGTGTGTAGCAGTCTCAAGAATTTAAAAAATTAGGTTCATCTATTTTTTTTTTTTAACATCAGCTGATGGATGTGCCTTACACCTAAGGTCACCTTACCCTGTGGCCCAAGGAAATCTCACCATTTCCCTCTCAACACTGAAGAATAATGACAGTAGCTATTCTTTTCATCAAGCACTTACCGGGGATCAGAATCCACATACACACAATATAATCTAATAACATATACTTATATAGTGCACATATATATGATATGCTTTAATATTTGAAATAATAATATTAATATTTGAATTAATGAGGGGATCCCTGGGTGGCTCAGCGGTTCAGCGCCTGCCTTTGGCCCAGGGCGTGATCCTGGAGTCCCGGGATCGAGTCCTGCGTTGAGCTCCTGGCGTGGAGCCTGCTTCTCCCTCTGCCTGTGTCTCTGCCTCTCTCTCTCTATCTCTCAATCTCTCTATCATGAATAAATAAATAAAATCTTTAAAAAATATTTGAATTAATGAAACTCTGCAATGTAGACAATATCCCTAAATTTGTGGATGAATAATGTGAGACTGCCAGAAACTACGAGACTTCTCTCGGTTCCCACTACCTATAAGGGGCTGACCTAGAATTTGAACCCAGATCTCTGTCTGCCTACACAGCCCATGTGTTTTGCACGGCCCGGCCTGTCTGCTGCGTGTGACCAGGGCAGGCCAAAGCCAAGGTTGTTGGTATATCAAGGTTCAAAGATGATGATATAGAGGATGATACAGGGGAGCCGTGCTCTGGTAATGAAAACTGAAAACAGTTCTTTGTAAATGGTTTGCACAACAGCTGTTAAATGATAATCACTTCGCATTTCAAAACATGCATCAACCCTGAATAAAAGTGGGTTATGGAAAATGAAAATTGGTGAAATTTGATCAATTAACTGTTGAGTCACTAACTAAACTCAGCTAACAGCATTCTGGGCATGAGCTCCAGGGGAGGCTAGTGCCAGTCGGCCAGTAATCATGGAATAATATGATTCCTCTAGTTAGAGACCCAAATTGTTCCTAGAGAACACCGGAGGAAGGATGAAGGAGGAGGGGCCAGGCCTTTCCCCTGTCCGGTGGAGGATTTTCAGGCACACAGACCTAGAAACACCGCACAGTGGTCCTTGACTGGCAATTAATTGTGTGAAGAGAAAACAGCCAGGAAAGGTAAGTGGGGCCGGGGTGAGCTCTGGCGCTCCCAGAGCAGCATTTGAAGCCAAGCTCAGGAATGGGCTGTCCGTCCAAATCTCAGGAAGACGCCAGTCGGTGTGGCAGGAGTGAAGGCCACGGAGCAGGCCGGGCCGCCCGTCATCAGGCCCTGAGCCGGCTGGGGGGCGGGGGGGGGGGCGCGTAGGCAGGGGCAGTGAAGTGGCAGCCAGGGTTTGGGCATGATTAGAGAGGGCGCTGTTTGGGGAAGGTGGCTGTTTGCAGGCGGCTCCTGCTGCAGGCCTGAGCTTCTGCCCTGAGGGCAAACTTTCAAAGGCCTCCACTCACTTACCTCTGCTTTACAGCAGTTCCCCCCACTGGAAAAATAAACAGAAATCAGATCCCTTGAACGCCCTCCCTGCTGCCCCCCGCCCCCCCCCTCGCCCCACAGTGCATCCAAGACACATAGAAGTCTTCTTCCTGTAGACTGCAGCCCACACCCTCCGAAACACCGTGCACAACTATTCTATGCAAACCAGCCTTCGGGGAATGAACGCATAATGCATACATGAATGGGGGGAAGGACAGGACCCAGGCTTTGCAGCTCCGGGTGTGAAGGTGTGCGTTTGCACCTGTGGAGGCCTTGCCCTAACGTCCTAGAACCTACAGAAGCAGGAGGACTGACCTAGAAGGGTCTCCTTTCGTTGTGTAAATATCTGAAGGTTGGGATAAGCAAACCTACATTTCTTGAAGAAAAGAATGGGAAGACATAAATATTAAAGGACATCCCCCAGTTTAAATGAAGTCACAGTTACAGTGAACCTGTCCCTATTCTGGAAGGAGAAAATAATAGCAACGATGACCATGTCACCACCACCAGCAATGAAAGCCAGGGTGATCACAGCAGATCCCGAATCCTCGTTTTGTACCAAGTACTTGCCGTGTGACACGCTGAATAGTGTGGCAGCTGATGCCGCAGTGGTACAAGCCAGGTCCTGTTACAACCCCTCTCCACCCCTGGAGGGGAGCAAACTGCAGAATTAAGTAAATGCGTGTCACTTCAGGGCACTACCCTGTCATTTGTGATCCATAGGCTTCCTCCCTCCTTGCCTCTTTCTCTTAGTGAGCTTTATAGGCATAACCAAAGGTGGAATTTCCACACGTTTCCCTGGAAATGAAATTTGC
Source organism: Canis lupus baileyi (assembly GCF_048164855.1). Taxonomy (NCBI): domain Eukaryota; kingdom Metazoa; phylum Chordata; class Mammalia; order Carnivora; family Canidae; genus Canis; species Canis lupus. The sequence continues at coordinate 4,650,396 of NC_132840.1, read as the reverse complement.
CTCTGCTTGGCTAAGCGCCTCGTAGGCTATTGAGGAGGCCATACACCGGCAGCGGGACGTCAGGACCAGACCCTCCATTCATAGTCATGATGTGCTTTTCGGATCAAAGAGCCCAAGACACCTGCAACTGAACAGGAGTACACAACCTAAAAGACCGTACGACGTACAATCTACTTAAAAATGTGCAATTAAATGAATCCTGTAAGAAAGACAAGGAGGCTTCTCTCCTTGCTGACTTTACTCTGGCATTTTCAACACCTCCAACTATTAGTGGAGGATGATTTGAAACCAATGGGGATGAATTCTAAATTTAGGCTTAAGTGGTCACTTTTGAGCTCTTTTTAGAATAGAGGAGTTAATATCCCAGAAATTTTTGAATATGTGTTCAAATTAAAGTATGTCCTCTGGATGAATTTTAGTTCTAGAAATTTGGACTAATGCTTTCTTCGGTTGAATGGGAACGGTGACAAATGCTCCCCAGAAGCAGCCATAAAAAATTGCTCTATTTTGACCCTGAAAATTACAATGAATTGTTTTGCATTTTATCTTAATAAGAAAGAAAAATACCCTAAAGTTTATATTTCTTCATATCCACCCGCCGCAGGGACTCATAAATGCCTTCTAATGAAATTAAGGAGAACTATGTGCTCAGGCACTATTAGCCCCAAGCACGGAAAAATAATTAAATTAAATACTTAATGAGAGACATTCTTTTTTTTTTTTTTTTTTTTAACTTGGCTCTGAAATGTTTAAGTCATGGAAACATTCTGACCTTACTGTATCAGCTTAACTTGGGCTGAACCTTTATGCATTATATCTACTCAATAAATGTTGGATCATAAAGAAAGCCAAACACTTTTGAATATTTTAACAACAGCAGCAACAACAAAACACTTGTGGAGCATATGCCATTTTTTGTTGTCAATACCCTTGGACCATTATTATCTCACAAAAATTCTTTGCCTAATGGACAAACGAAACGATGGCTGCTTGGAAAACTTAAAAAGCCAGGGTCAAAATTTAATTTAACTCAATCAGTTGAGTTCTCACATCACATCAATTAATTTACATCAGTTTTCAAGTTGCATCAATATATATTTTTTAACATCTCTTTAAACTTCAGAGGAGAATATTTTCGGCTTTCCGGTTGAAGTCCTCCACAACCAGATTTCAACCTTCAGGTCCAGTGTTGTCATTGTACCCCACAGGCAACCAGTCCTCCCTAAAAATCACTTATAGTAAGAATGACGTAGTTACACGTCAAATAGCCCATAGTCTAAATCCAATGAGTCAAAGTGTTTTGCTTGACCTACTTTGTATTTGAAAACTAGGATATTTTACTTAAAAAGCTAGAACTTTGACAGCACTCTGAAAAATGGGGAAGTTTCTAGAAACAGTAGTTCAATATCCTACATGGTAATAATTAGGTAGAGTTCGGTAGAACCAAGTAACGTCTGTAGATGAAGAAGAAATTCTCCTGTTTGTCACAGTCCCTACCCTCCATTCTATCTTATCTCTGAGCCTTTAGTTCATTTACAACACGTAGTTGGTCATTATGTAAATTTGAATTTGCTCATCACGTACTTTATACGTCATTGTCTTTATGGAACCCCTGGGACCCTCTGTTTCTCTCTCTATATTTCTCTCTGACAGATGCTTTCTCAGCCTTCTTCAAAGGTTACCTGGGGGTGTGGGGGTATTTTTTTCTGATACTTATACCCTTCGCCCAGAATGGATTATACCCTCAGCTGTCTTCATTCATTCAACAAACGTTCAGGGAGCGTGGACCTTATGTCAGGCCTCTGCCAAGCACTGGAATTTAAGTGGTAAGTGATTGCAATTGACCCACACGTATCTGAGATGTGTTCTCAGTGTCATTTGACACATTGCTGCTAAGGCTCCGAGGAGGCTTATAGATGTGAAAATTAATTGATGTGATGTGAGAACTAATTGAAGAGTCAGTGTGGTTCACCTAATAACTGCTGTTTTCTATCAGGCATAGGGTAGTAGCATAGGTCCCTCCCTTACTGGTTGTTGGGTTGTGTCCATTTGATTTGTTTTGGGAAATGAAATGTGAGAGGTACTGATGGGTATCACCTGTTCAGGGGAAAGCATTAAAAAATGACAAATGATTTACCGTAGTTCCTCTTTCCCTCTGCCAAAGTGACCGACAACACTGGTGGCTCCTCCAATGACCTAAGTCCTAGAATAGAGTGTGTGTCGAGCAGAGTCACTTGAGGACCCATGATGGACATGAGCTCTGAACAAGAAATAAAAATTCTTTTAACTGTTTTTAGTTTTACACAGTGTATCCTCGTCTGCCTCATTCAGTGTTTCTTGAACTGGAGACCAAAAGATTCATAAGATAGATAGATATCTTTATCTATGTCTATCATATATATTTATCTTATATGTATTCTAGTAATATATTCTAATAAATCAATATCTATAAATTAATAATTATAAATATATAATTATAAATTAATAGCTTATGGGTTAATATCTATAAATTGATAAAAATAAATTGTTTTGAAGGCCTCTAAAAACAACATTTATTATCTTATTAGGGATTCGATGAAGAGACAAGTTCCCAGGCTGACCCTTCAGCTTCCTAAGGCCATATGGTCATGGCTCATGGTTCAAAAGTAGCATGTATCTGGGGTGGGGTAGAGGAGGACAGCATCGTTCTGGAAGTCTCGACTACTATAGAGCTCTGTCTCTGGGATTGTGTCCAGAGCTGGATGGATCTGGCTAAGAGGCAGCCATGGCAGGTAGCTGTCCAGTGTTCTGCAGCTGTTCTCCTGTGGCTGACTGACTCTTGGCTCAGGGGTGATGGCTCCTAGGCAGACAGGTCTAAGTCTGGTTCCAAAGTATTCTGGGCTCTAGATGAGTGTCTGCATTGAGGGTAGGTAGGGTTAGTAGCCCACAGAGACTAGAAAGCAGTTCCCGTTGGAATATATACTATCCCACCAGGGCGCCCCTCGGCTTAGGGTAGAAAGTGAGTGGCCATGGCCCTAAATCTTTTGAGTTCAGAGAAAAAGGCAGCTGGGGTGCTACACACACACACACACACACACACACACAACTAAAATATATGTTTTATAACTTCCGATAATAAAATTCTCATTTGCCGTGATTATAGCAATTGAAAACAGGTTTATTATGCTAAGGTTTTATTTTCTTAAATTAAATATTATTCACATCATTTTCTCTGAACAAATTGAGTCCTTAGAACTTTATTTAAATAGAAACATTTTTCCTTTTGTAAAATGATCCATGCAATATCTAAATTCAGGAAATATTCTTTTAGGTAAAAGTCCTCTTTAAAAATTTTTAACTAGGGATGCCTGGGTGGCTCAGCGGTTGAGCATCTGCCTTCGGATCAGGTTATGATCCCAGGGTCCTGGGATCGAGTCCCACATTGGGCTCCCTGCATGGAGCCTGCTTCTCCCTCTGCCTGTGTCTCTGTCTCTCTCTGTGTGTCTCTCATGAATAAATAAATAAAATCTTTAAAAAAAATAAAGATTTTTAACTCTATTTTTGAGGTAAATGTCAATGAAGTAAAAGACAAGATATTCAGAAAATCACATAAATTATAAGGTTAATAAATTTTTACGAAATGAGCCTGAGTCATTATCTTTAAGGCCAGCATGGCCCTCCCCTCAAAATCTCTCTTTTACCCCATTTCAATCAATACTCCCCCTGCTTCTGGTCAAGATTAACCCCCGTAGGGACTCCTAACATCATAGATTAACTTTCCTTATTTTTAAACTTCATTTAAATGGGATCATACTGTATCTAGTCTTTGATGTTGAACCGCTTTTCCTTAATCTTCATAAGATTCATTCATTTTGTGTGGCGTATCTGGAGTTCCTTTATCCTCATTGTCATACTATAATCCATTATGTAAATACACCCTAATTTATCTACTGTATTGCCCGTGAACATTTACATTGCTTTCTGCTTCTTACTACTAAAAATAGTGTTGCTGTGAACATTTTTGTAAATGTACATTTTCGTATGTCTTTGAGTTGAACACGTGAACGTTCTTATGAGCACACACTTCTGAGCTTGGGGTACAATTGCTGGATAATTCAATTTGAGAAAATACGGCCAAGCAGTTTTTTAAAGTGGTTATGCCACATTACATTTCTACCAGAAATGTGTAAGATTTCTGATTCCTCTGGATCCTTGTCGGTACAAGGATGTCGAGACCTCCTCCCTTTCCTCTTTGCCTTCCTCTCTCCCTCTCTCTCTCTGACTGTTTTGGGTGTGTTGTGGCACCACACTGCTATTTGACTTTGTCTTTATCTGATTACTAGTGAATCTATCTATTCATATGTTTTGCCATTTGAGAATTATTCTTTGCTTTTTTCTTTCTGATTTGCTGGAGCCCTTCAGATGAGTCCTTTATATATTATAAATAAGAGTTCTTTGTGATATATACTTTCCAAAGCACTGAAGAATCTTACTGATTAACTCTTATTCAGATTCCTCAAATATTAATGCTTATTACTACAAATGCTTCTTCTCACCCCCTCTCATCCAAACAGATATTGTTAAAATAAATTTCTATGAACAAGACGGGGCCTCTTGTGTCGGGGATGCCATGCCAGTGAACTGAAACTTAGATAATTTTAGAGTTCCTGTAAATACTTCACTTGACTAAAAACACAGTATATTCAAATCAGCAGATTTATTTATTTATTTTTGTTTTTTTTTTGTTTGTTTGTTTTTCAAATCAGCAGATTTAATCCAAATCTGGGATCTCTCACCCCCAACAAAAGTGACGATATGACCCCAGAAAATGAAATATTTTTTGTCTCTTCTTTATTCTTTTTTTAAAAGATTTATTTGTTTGAGAGAGAGACAGAGAGATTGAGAAAGAGAGAGCAGGGGTAGGGGCAGAGGGAGAGAGAATCCTCAAGCAGAGCCTCTGCTGAGCACAGAGCCTGACCCTAGGACCCTGAGATCACGTCCTGAGCCAAAATCAAGAGTCAGACACTCAACTTGCTGAGCCCACTAAGGCTCCCCTCTCTCGAGACCTTATTCTTTATCCCTTAAAATATTCTTGCCTTCTGATCCATTTTGTAGTTCTCCAAAAGGAAGAACTACATGCTCTACATGTAGTTCTACATGAAGCTCTACAGCTTCATGAAGTGTTCAATAAAGTTCATTTACATACTCTTAAGTTGTCTTCTTTAATAATTGTGTAACACTAGGTAAAGTTTTTTTTTTATGAATGTGCATTTATAAATTTTGTTGTGGTACATTTTATCTTTTGTCGTCTATATGGTTAGAGCTTTTGGTGTCCTGGTTAAGAAAAATCTGCCCTCAAAGCATGGATATAATTCTGCTTATCTTTTTTTTTTTTTTTTTTTGCTTCAATTTAAAGGATGAAGTATACTGACCTTCTTGTTTATATTCCTGGACATTTATTAGGTGGCAATGGGGACATTAGGTAAATATGTTCATAGAGTTATGGGCATCTTCATTATTCCCTTAAGAATTTAACATCTCTCTTTCATTCTATTCTTTGATTTTATGCTTTTGTTTTGTTTTGCATAATCGTGTTGGTTCTTGTTGTAGTTCAATACTGTTATTTTAGACTTGCTAGAGTAGTAAGTTCCAAGAAGCAAGTCTGGGTTTAAAGAAAGGTATCATTTAAATTTTAAACCACAGCAAAAGAGTTCTCCATATAACTCAGCTCAGCCTGCTAAGTTTAAGGAAGGCCAACACCAGCCTTGTGTACAGTAACACTTTGCCTGTCTTTTGCTTTCTCTGTGTCTATATCTTCCTTTATACAATGGAGAGGAGTTATGAACAGATGACTACAGCATCTAGGTATTTTAGACCCGATGCTCCCAGAATCCCTCCCACCTCAGGTCCCCACAGAGTTTTGTCTCACTGATCCAGTGAACTTTCTGACAAATGAAAAAAAAAATTAGCAAGGAAAAAGAAAATCACGATTGGTTTGATTCACTTGGGGCTGAACTTTATGGGAAAAATCGATAGAATTGAACGACGAAGAGTAGGAGCAAAGACATTACCTTTGGGGCACAGTTGTTTATTAATAAAACATATGGAAATTAAACGAGCTAGACTAAACAGTCTTCTCTTTATAACATATCCCAAGAACTGTATTATCTTACACTGGGATAAAACCTTCCTACACTATGCCCAAATATTTACTTTCACATTATGAACATTTGAACTCTTTTGACATTTTCTACAAACCTCAGAGCATCCATTTAAACCCAACTGCTCGCTTCTGCCTTTTAATTTCTTCATGCTGTATTTTAACACTAGAGTTACTTTTCTGATGTATTTGGTATGAATAAATTACATTCTACAAATGTTTCAAATGTTCAATAGGCTCTAACCAGTCATCATTTATCTATGAGTACCCTTTAGAAAAGAACAAAATGATCTTCATTTTTTTTGATTTGTACAATTTAAATCTAAAAACTGTGCAGTTATGTAAGTGCAAGATTAAGGACTTCTCTCATTGCAAATTTCTAATCCTCCTGCTGGGGGATTATAAACTCCCATGCTGTTATAAAGTTTCTCTGTACACCAGGGTCTTATAACTGACTGGAAGATTGAAAGCTTTTTTATTTTTTTTTAAATTTAAATATGTTTGAATCATAGGAGTCCATTAGAAATATACGGCTTCATTGGAATTAGAGGAAAATATACCCTTTGTTCAACATTTAATATTGCATTTCCAATTCATATATAATTGTTTATATGGGTTTCAGTCTCCCACAACCCAAATAAAAAAGGTTTTATATTCTACAGCTGTAAATTTCAAAAGACAACGTCAAAACATTCAGTAGAACAGAACTTTCTTATCGCTCCCGGCAGACTCTCAGCTCCGCCATGGCATGGGGAGAAAAGGGCTTAATTATAGCAGTTTCCTATTACAGTAACCTACTTGGTTACCACATGTTGCAAAGTTAACAGACATGAAAAATGTGGATCTTGTTTCTGTTTATTTTTCCAAGATGTTTGGCGGGGAGTGGTTTGCATCAAGGGAGCAGAGTCATTGCCTTTGGGGGCACCCTTTAGTGATCACTAAATTTACATTAAAATGAACCATAATAAGATTTAAACAGTCTCCATCCTGTGTGTGCCTGCATTTAGGGGGTTATTCAGTAGAGCTCAGGTCTTAGTCTAAATCAAGATGTGTGTGTGCATGTGTGTGTGTGTTGGGGGATATTCGCCTGAGCCTGAGCTTAAACGTGGTGGTGTAAAGAGGAAGCACAGAGGAGCAGCCTCTTCCCTTTCTTGTAGACTTAGTGGCAGTGGGAAGGGTCTGAGGATATAGAATGAAGGCCTAGATATTGTTGGTCATGGAAAGAGCCCAGCTACTTGGGCTTGCCCTAGTACCTATAATGCATGAAAACAACCAAGCAGGCAAGAGAGAAAGAAAGAAAGGTCTCTTCCTACAGTGGTTCTTAAGATCCAGGTCAAGTATCCCTGCTGTAGCTCTGCCACAATGTGTCATCAAGTGAAACCTTAGTGGAGTCACTTGTTTTCTCCAGGTCTCAGTCCAATGATTATTAGGAAATGGGGAAGAAAGATAATGATTTCGCCTCTAAGATTCCTTGCATCAGTGTCCTGGGTACTAATATAAGTGTCTAGAAGAAGCAGGACCCCTGATAATCAGGGATGATGGCTGAGCCAGGATGCCAGTAACATGACCATGAGAAAATGTTGGCTATAAAAGGATGTCACTTGAGCAGGACTCCTTCCTAGAAGTAATTTTATTTTCAATTGTATGGGAAGATGTGCTTAGTGCAGAAACCAAAAATTAGGGGAGGGTCTACTAAGGTCAACTAAACCTAGGGGAGGGTCAAGACCACCTGTGGCCGAAGCAGATACATGGGTAAAGAGTGTTGTCAGTTAAGGGTTGATGTTCACATACGTGAGGCAGTGCTGTAGACACCTTAACCTTGTCAAGGGGACTGACATCAGGTGTTGGCAAGCTAGTCACCTTGGACCCCCAGCCGTGCCTTATGTAGACTCTGCTGGGTGAGCTGGTGCCTACAGTAGCCAAGGTCAGCAACTCTACTGCCTGTGCTTACTGTTGTTAGAAAAAGCATCAAGCCCACAGTGAGAAAACCTTCCCCTAGAATTTTTGAAATGGGAGTCCAGCATCCAACCACATAATAATCTGAATTGTGTTCCTTTTTTGAATTGTATTTTTAAATAAAGTGAAAAATATGGAGGGAAAGGGGAGGAAAGAAGGAGTCAAGTGCAATAAAGAGAAAAGTTCAAGTTGGCTTTAGAACATTTGCCTCAAATTCCAGGATCCTTTCTTTCTCCCACATTCTTTTTTAAAACGACTTATTTATTTATTTGAGAGAGAGAGCAAGCAGGGGGAGGGGCAGAGGGAGAGAGAGAATCTCAAGCAGACTCTCTGCTGAGCATGGAGCCTGACATGGGGCTCCATCTCATGAGCCTGATGTCATGACCTAAGCTGAAAACTGAGAGTCAGATGCTTAACCGAATGAGGACCCAGGTGCCCCGTTCTCCTACATTTCTGCCTCTTCCCTCCTTCCTTTCATTCCCTTCATTCACATGCTCATATTTATTCTACTATTTTATCTGCCACATGTGCCAGGTACCATCACGGGCAAAGCGAGGGCAGTTGGTAAACAAGAACAACATGCAATTGGTCCCCCTGGACTTATTTTAGTGGTGGAGACAGAAAATAAAGAGACCGTTAGAAATGATCTTATAACTAAGATGACAGATGATCTGAGAAGGAAGTGGCAGCTCTTAGAAAACCAATGATACGAAGGAGAACTATGGGATCTTAGAATTCCATATAACAAGAGGACTAATCTTTTCAAGGTGGTTAGGAAGGCTTCTCTGAAGAAGTAGCATTTAAAAGGAGAATCGTTATATAAGTAAAAGTTAGTACCAGGTATCCAAGTTAATCAGGATCAGAGAGACAAAATTCAAACCACTGTTGCCTTTTATTTTTCTGTTTCCAGTTCACCCACATATGTTTAGTTGCATAGCCAGCATGTGTGGAACTGGTTATTATTCCTGAATCACCTTAAATTCCTTGTTTTCTTCTCTCACAGGTAATGGTCAAGGCCTTTACTTCTAAAAAAAATACCAAAACTCTTAGATGCTCATCCTATCTTAAATCCATGGACAAAGGGAAGCTAATAACATTCTTATTATAAAAGGAAATGTCCATTTGTGTAAAACAAAAGATCTGCAGTGCTCAATTTTCGACTTTCCAATGTTAGGCACCGTATTGAACATTTTAAAAACATGATCTTTGACGTTTGCATAATTGTGTAAAATGTTTATCATTTTCTCTTTTGTTTTTTCCATTTTTCCATTTTACAGATGATAAAACTAAGTTACAGAGAGATGAAGCAGCTAGTCCGTGAACCAGTGATATATAGAACCTGGAAATTTGCAGCCAGGAAGTTCTGAAGCTGTCATCTGCATATTTAATTTTATTCATGACATGCCTCTTCAGTTTAATCAGCTTTTGCTTTTCCTGAAGCTCAAGGAAGGGAAATTGTCTTGCCTAATAAGGCAGAGCTTTGTGAGTTCAGTGTCCTTATATCACCAGTATCCCATATGGGGAAGAAAAAAATACATGGCTTAAGATGCAAATTCTCTCTCTCCATTTCACCTGGCTGAAAAGACATACAGATAATAGATATTCAGTTTAGAAGTAATCATGTTTATAATTTAGAGAGATCTATATATAGATTCAGTGATGTCTTTTATGGATATGCATTTTTATTACAGCACAGTTGATCTCCCCCCACCCCACCTTTTATGACTAGAGTTTTGGTTTCAGGATGGAAATCCAGAAAAGCGGTGACTTTTGGCAAAGCCTCTTAGTGTCTCTACACTGCATCTCCCCGTCTCACAATGGAGTTATCTACACCACCTGTCTATTACGTAGGCTATGATTGATACAAGGCACATTGGTAGCATCCTCAATGGTCATCGGATGATAAGAAAATAAGAAATCATTGGTGAGCATGGAGGCTGGTATGAAAGAAGAGATCATTCCAGAGCAGGCTGGGTAGCTGCGTGGATGGAGGGAGATAGAGGAGAGAAAGTATAGCAGCTTTCTTTTTAATTTTAACTAGCTGTCCTGTAGGTATTCTTAAGGCTTCCTAAGCTGGAGACGTTGTATGAGCTCTAACAATGTGAGAACTCCAAAATTGTAAGTAAATTTCCTTCAAGATAGGTAAGCTGAAGATAATTGATCACCTTTGAGATCTACTGAGAGGACTCTCAATACCATATATCTGCGCTTCTCTTCCAAAAGGTGTCTCTTCCGATCTTTGTGACTAAGGTTACGCTCTCATAATAGAATGTGAGTCCCTTAGAGAAAGGGTCAGTGTAACTGTTTTCACCCTCTGCCCTTAGCACTACGGTTTACATGGAGCAGGGAACTAATAAATGCCGGCTTCATGAATATGGAACAGCTTCTTCTTTACCTACTTTTCTTTCTCTTGTCTGCTCATTAGCTTAGAGTCACCATCACAGTTTTTTTCTGCTGTCTAGCTTTTTTTTTTTTTTTTTTTTGCCTCCAGGTCATCATGACTTTGATTCTAGGTTATACCTTCAAGTTTTCAGGCATTTGGCTAACTATGATATGAGATTCATAATAACCTGCCTTTTGGTTTGGACTTTGTTACAAACCTCGTTGCGTGGCCTTTGACAAGCCACTGCCCTCTCTGAGCCACAGCTCTCCTATCTGCAAAAGGAGGCAGCTGGCTTGCTGATTTTCTAAGAGCCTTAATTATCTAAATTCTGTGACTTCTGGGAACCTATCCTCATTCCAGAAGTAAGTAAGCTCTGACATAAATTTCAAATGGAAAATTTTCCTATGAGCAGATGAGGCTTGTAGACACCTATGAAGTTTATCATTAGGCATAAGGGAAAGGGTATCTTCTCAAATCTGACCCTGTATCTGGATCTTGCTTGGCTCTTGTGGCTAATAATAATCTCTCTTTCTACAGATGATGACAGAGTGTCAGCTCAGTGCCATTATATGCCAAAGCATCTTTTCTCTTTCTTTCTAAAAAAAATGAAATAGTGTCCTCAGATACATTTTAAGGCATGATGTATATGCTATGCAGATACTTCACTTTCTGTGGAAAACAAAGGTTTGGAAAGACAATAAAATGTTTTTTTGGACTATACTTGTTCCATTTTTAGCTTCATATGACATTTACTTCAACACAGAAAACAAAGGTTGAGCTAGAAAAAAAAATAATCTCTGATCGTTAAGGCTTTTGGTATAGTTGGTTCCAATTCCAACATCAATCCAATGTGGTATTTTAAATAATTTGTTTAACATCCCTTTGCTATATTTGTCTTTATATAAAATGGAGATAATCATACTGTGTTCCTCAGAACACTGTTAGAGAGGGGCATTAGATAGGAAGGGCTGACGTGAAATCCTGTCTTTACTACTTACTATCACTTACTTTATCAACCTGTGGTGATAACTCACTTAACTTTTCTGAAGCATCTTGAGATGATCATATCTTCTAATGGGACTGTTGTGAGAATTACAGACAGTTTCTGGCACTTAGTAGGTGTTCAACACATAGTGGTAGCCGTGGTTAATGCCTTGAGATTATGTCTAGCCTAAAGGTTTATATGCATTTCTTTTGTTAAGTCCTAGATGCAGATCAAGATTAACTATTTTTTTTAATGATTTTATTTATTTATTCTGAGAGACACACACAGACACAGGTAGAGGGAGAAGCAGGCTCCCTGTGGGGAACTCGATGCGGGACTGGATCCCAGGACCCCGGCATCATACCCTGGGCTGAAGGGAGATGCTCAACCGCTGAGCCCCCCAGGCGCCCCAGATCAGGAGGACTATTGCTGATGGAAACATGTTCAAGGACACAGGGTGGCTCAGTCCCTCCTTCTGAGCCTGGAAGAAGCCATATGATACACATAGAAACACATTTGGCTGGGCCCTAAATTGCTTTGTTACATTTTTAAAAATAATTTTTCATTCTCTCTCTTCTCACTGATAATTTAAGGGGTTTCAATTAGGTAATTGCCAACGTTTTCTCAGGCTTTACAATGTTAGAGGTGAGAGATCGAGCTTTTCTCTTTTTCCCAGGAGCAGTCAGTAATGATTTGATGGTTTCAACTTTCAAATAAGTGGTAGCTGTGACTGGAGGTACAAAGGGGGGAGTTCAGGTGTGTTAAATCCATTGCACAGTGGGGAAACCTCCGTTTCAAGGATGCCAGCAGTGATGCCCTATTTGTAATTTTAGTACATCATGTATTTCTTGGCCACTATATTCAACAAGCCTCAGAAATATTTATGCCATTCTTTGTTCTACTCAAAGACCAAAAGACTTAGCCTCTCAGAGCTATATGTGCATTTTTTTGGTACCAAGGCTTGATAAACAACAGGGGATGCTAATAATAATCATTATGAGGATTTTTTTATGATAAAACTATATCTATGCCAAATTCTCTAGGCACCTAAGAACGCCAAACTGAATATATTGCCTAATAAAAGGGCAGCCCAGCTCTATAAATCTCAAGCATAGTGAAGAAAAATTCTCCATAACCACCATCAACTGCATAATAAATAAAGCAACTATTCACCCATGTAAAACAAAGGGAAAAGGGAGCTTTAAAAAGCAGCAGCACTTTGTATCCAAGGACTTTAAAGCTGAAGCTGAAAACCTAGAAAGGTGTTATATGCAGGAATGGTCTACCAGCTACTCGAAGTTAAACCAAAACTCTTCTTATGTACTAAGTAAGCCAACTAGCCATTGACAACTATATAACAGCTGAGTTAGCTAGGTGAGGATATGTGGGTCGCAGTAACGCACATTCCCCAATTTTTTTGTGGCTTAATCCATGAGATTCACATCCCAACCCATGTGAAATCCTATGCAGGTTCCAGTTTTGAGAGCTTCTCATCAACTTAGAGATCCAGGTTGGACCTTGGCTGCTTTCCTCCAGTGACACCTTGGTGCCATTCACTTCCATGCAAATAGGGAAAAGAAATAGGGGACCATAAAAGACTTACACCCTTTCCTAACTACCTTGGACTAACAATAACACAAGCCAATTCTGACCCCCACTCCATTACCCAGAACTAGCCACAGGGCCCTAACTTTACTGTAAGAGAGACTAAAATAAAGGTGGTTCTTTTTTATCCACAAGGGTGGATCTTGCCTATGTCTCTTATTTTGCTGCACGACCTTGTAAAGCTTGCTTGCCCTCTTGGACTACAGTGAATTCAAGAGTGAACACATAAAACTGTATTTTCAAATGATAGGATTATGTCAAAGATCAAGTAGCATAATGACCACAAAAATCTCAAGCCTGCTATAAAGTAGCATCCAAAGGTGAACCTATATTCACCATGAAGAGCATGGATCCTGGTGCTGTAACATCTTTGTTCAAATTCTGACAGCAACACATAAACTACTTTTTGTTGTTAATTACTTATTTTAAGTTTCATAGTTCCTGTTATTTAAATAGAATAATGATATTTGCCCTAAAACCAATAGAGGTGAGTTATATGTTATCTTTTTAGATTACAGGTTTGGAAGGGTGGTAACAATTATATATACTTAATAAGGGTAACATATTGATAGATGGACTGAGCTGAGGGTCTTAGGTCCCTGTAGATCCATTTGAAGTCAGATAGAATGCTTTAGTTGCAAACAACAGATAGCTTAACTTAAAATAGAATTAAACAATGGAGATGCTCATTATCTTCCATAATGGCAAGTCCAGAGGAAGGTTAATAGGGAAGATCATTAATAACCCAAGTCTGTGTTGTCCCTCCACATTCAAATCCTATATGCTAACTTTGTCCTCAGTCTATTAACAAAGAGACTGTGGCAGTTCCAGGTGTCCATACCCAACAAAACAGTTAAGAGTACAAAGAAGGATCATTATTCACTGTTTTTTCTTTCTTCAGCCTGAAAAAAACATATGAATTCCACTCTCCCTTCCACTCCTTTCTAGCAGAAATTTCCTCAAAATTTATATGCCACAATCGGGTCAAGTGCCTATTCATAAGTTAATCACTGGCAAAAGGAATAGGATTGCCCCAATTGGCCTCAACTAAACATGTTGCATAGAATTTAGGATGTTAAAGAGTCAACCAGAATAACATGTGGGCCTCTCTTTATTTTCACTTCCTGGAGCAGTATTTCCTTCTAGAGGAAGGTTTACCTCTGCTAGCATCTGCACTGTGTTCTCTTGGAATCCGACAAAGATTCTTACCTTGGTGATTGCTGCCAACGGATCCTACTGGACACTAATGCAAGAACCTCAGATAGACCAAGACTAGGTTGGCCATCTGCTCTTGTGGGGAAAAAAAAAGACATTGCAAGCAATCAGATTTAGATTAAAATGCTGACTCAACCACTAGCATATACATTTTGAGGAAATTCCTGCTAGAAAGGAGTTTTGGTTTAACTTTAGAATGGGAGACATAGGTGATTCATTTAAACATCAAAAAATTAAAGATATAAATTAAGCTGCAACAAACATGAGACTTAAAATTCACCAGTGCTAGTTATGTTAAGACACATTTGTACCAGCATCTTTAGTGCCCTGGTGACTCTAGTGAGGAAGCTCTAGTGAGCTAGGTAGAGGGAAGTTGCTTAAATTAAATTTGTATCGCCAGAGTTAAGTCTGATCTTTTTTTTTTTCTTTTTTTGATGCGCACCAATATGATGGTTTGACTTTGCAAATTTCTGTTGGAGAAAGAACATGTCTACAACAAAACCCTAGGCCATTGCTGCTTGTTTTTGTCATGTTGAAGAAAAACAAATATAAACACTATATTTTCATGTAGTGTATCTACACTTGGACGACATAAAATGGACCAAACTCAGTGTCTATAATATATATTGTGCAACATGTTGTTTTTAAATGTCAGTCTCAAACCATGGATGCTGCCTAAACTGAAATGTGATGTGGATGTGAAGTTGAATATGACCTTGAAACACTGAAATATATCAGATAATGATATGATGACAGCAGAAACTTGAGGATACTTGGGACTTGGTCACTGGAGATATCCTTGGGAAGCATAGAGTTAATATTTTAAAGAATATTTATTGTTTCTAACTTTTCAGTATTTAATCTTTCTTTTTTTCTCCCAGTAAGAACACTCAGATTCAGGAGACCATCTTTAGTCTTTCTGGGTATATAAGACTGACTGGTTTTTAGTGCCAAGACTTGAGCACGTAACCAGGTTTGGCCAACTAGCATCTCATAGATCTCAGGCCTTAAAGCTTGATTCAGAGATAGTGAGAGATAGCCTGGACTGGGCTAATTTAGTCAACACTCCTAATGAAATTTTATTTTATTTTTTTTAATTTCAAAGGAAGACATAATTTTTTATTTAACTTAAAGATCAGATCATGTCTTCAGCTTCTGAGGGTGGGGAGGCAGACAATATGTAAAGGTAACTTATTAGGGTGAAAACAGCACAGAAGTGCACACAGAGAGTAAAATGGTGAAGAAAAGTCTTATTCCAGATACATGGAATGAGCCCTGAAATCCTGCCAAGTCTGAAATCATACTCACATCTGGATTCCTTAATTACATGAGTCAATAAAACCCCTTTTTTGTTTATTCCAGTTTGAGTTGGGTTCACTTCATCCAAACATAAGAATCTATATTAGTATTGAGTTTATATTTATATATATAAAATTATATAATATGATATATATATATATATATATATATATATATATATATATAATTCCCTAAAAGTATAATTGAGAGTTAGCTCATTTAGCTCTTAAGTGGTCAGACACTGGCTTTGTGCATGGTGCTAAGGGAAAAAAGATGTGTGACATGAGGGAGTATATATAAGTATACACACACACACACACACACACACACACATGCAAACACACTGCATTAGTAAATACATAAATATATATTATATAAAAATAGGTTTTATATAATATAGGTTATAGGTTTTATTTAACATATAATAAGTATATAAATAAGTAAATATTATAATTTACAATATTTTATTATATAAATTAATAATAATTTATAGGTAATATAAATGTATTGCATAAATAATATATAATAAATAATAATAGTGCATATATATTTATGTAGAGAGAGGAGGGAGAGGAGTAGTATATGAGGGACGGTTTTACGCTAGTCGAAAAATTACCTATATAAATGGCAAAATGATCTAATTTGTACATGACAAACGAAAGAAAGTCTCACTCTTCCATTGTCAAGTGGAATGGCTTGTTTAAGAGTTAATAAAGGCAGCCGGGGTCTCCTGTAACAAGCTATAGAAGAAACGAAGACTTGTCTCTTGAAAGAGGGTGTTCAACCTGGGGAGTCAACAGCAGCTGATGAGTGCATTCAGCTGTCCGTGTTTGTGGAGTCCGTAGAAGAGAAAGCGATCACAGACCAAGGCTTGTGTTATGAACCATTGCATTTAAAAAGAAAAGACGATGATGTGCTCAAGCTTATCAGACACTTCTGTTAGAAGCATAACACGTTGCCACATGTGGATTCATCTACACCAGTGATGCCCCGCTAAGCTTGGGCAAATTCCAGAATTGTTCCTTGAGAAAGGAGTACCTCATGGCTTCATTACAGATTTTATGTTGCATAATCATGAAAAGGCTGCGAAACCCATTCATCATAATCAAAGGATGCTTTGCTTACCGCGGTGAACACAGTCAACTTCAAGGGAAGATGTGCTCTCAATTATCATTGATTCTATTTCTTTTGTTAATAAATTGATAGAGAGCACCGCTTTTCTTTTCCTTGAAGAAGCGAGTGACTTTCTTGTAGCTAGATAATTACTTGTATCTATTTTTCCAAATGTGCAAAATGAAAATGCGTCTCTTTACAACTGAAACAACAGTTTAGTTGACTTAGAAATAATTGTGTATAGCAGATACACTCAAATACTTAACTATACTAAATACATATTAGTCAAAACCAGGATAAACATAACAATGGCTAGGGTGAGGCGGCATCCTCTTATTAAGAAAGTCTATGTGGCGCAAAGGACTTGGATAAACACAATTATTTCACTACCATTTTTTTTTTAAAGAAGTTGATCTGAAAAAAGAAAGAATGACTTCCACGTAGAAGGTAACTATGCATTTACAACATGAAAACTCTTTCCATGGATCTTCTCACGCTGGAGGTATTAGTGGGGGAAAATAAAAGTGAACAGGGGATCCCTGGCTCAGTGGTCGACCCTCTGCCTTTGGCTCAGGGCATGATCCCAGAGCTCTGGGATCAAGTCCCCCGTCGGGCTCCCGGCATGGAGCCTGCTTCTCCCTCTGCCTGTGTCTCTGCCCCTTTCTCTCTCTCTGTGTCTCTCATGAATAAATAAATAAAATCTTTTAAAAAAAAAAGTGAACGCTGTGCATGTGAACGCATGATTGATGTTGTCGAAGCAGCACATTAAGTGTTAAGTGCTTACAGTGTTGTGTCCCAAGTGTTAGCATCTGGAATAGTGCCTGGCATGTAGATGTAGTAGGGGTTCAACAATATTTTGTGATAGAAAGGATGAATCAAAAGCCAGTTGTTGCAAATGAAGGGAATGATATTGAAGTTTAAGAAACTGATGTGCTCAAGTATCATCTTTTTCCCACAACTTGTAAAGACTGTGCTGCAGACCTGCGTGCCGGGCAGAATTATCGTCACTGTGCACATCCAAGCAAAGACCTGCAACCACTTAAATGTGAGTGACGATGTGCGTGTGTCTATTTCAACAAGGTTCCTCATTTTCACCAAAGTCATAGACAAAGGTTTCAACAGAGGAGTGACTGACCTAGCAAAAACAAATAAATAAAAAAAGAAAAAAAAAAAAAAAGAAAGAAGGTATAGTAGGTTTATCAATGTGTTCTTAGGATTCTTTTTTATTTTAAGATTTTATTTATTTATTTGAGAGAGAGAGAGAGGCAGAGAGAAGCAGACTCCCCACTGAGCAGGGAGCCCAAAGAGGGGCTCAATCCCAGGACCCTGAGATAATGACCAGAGCTAAAGGCAGATGCTTCACCGAATGAGCCACAGAAGAGCCCTCCCTTCCCCCGTGTTTTCTTAGGATTCTTTTGAAAACAAAATAAAGATAAAATAAACCTCTCACTGCTTACTTATGATATAGCTAAAATTTTAGGAGCCCCTCAAGTGGTTTTTAATAAGAGACATAAGAACATATTTAAGAATGAAAGACAGGGGTATGGGGAAGGCCGCAATGAGGTTAAGTACCGCTGTTGGAAACCAAGGGAGCACAGTGGTCAAAAATGCACAGAAGCTGTCAGAAAGTAGACAGACCACTCATAGACTGTGTTGTGTGCATCCTTTTGTACAACCTCTGACCTTGCAGAGCTGACGTGAAGGTTCCGGGAGAGTCTACATTTAGCCTCTGCTCTGTTCATTGCCCTCTTCTTCTTGTACCATGACCCTAGTTAACCCTGGACTCTCATTCTCAGGATTCCTGTGGGCAAGTCATAGGGTTCCTAATCCACCTGCAGCTGCTGTGGGCTGGGTATCTACATTTGAGAGTGAAGTTCTCAACGAGAACAGAAGGGCCCACATCAGGATGAAGGAAACATGCACTTGCAGGGAAAAAAAAAATCAGGTATATTTTTACTCTAACCTCACAGTCCTGTCTTAGCCCTAGAGATGGATGACTATAACCCCAGTGCCAGAGCTCACAAAAATAAAAATAAACAATCACTCTTAGAGTGACCTTGATTTAATCTCCACAGCTAAGTGTAGCTGGAGGACAAATCCTATGGGTATCTAAGCTATTTCTTCATCCTTTTCATGAGCAACACAAATGCTGGAACCCTAACACACAGGGTATGGCCTCAGTTTGCCCATGAAAACATCATGCTGGTGTATGGACAAGGGTTCATCAGTGCCTTCTCATCTCTGCTCCTTCCCCGTGAGGTTCTAGGATCTGCTCCTTTAGTCTCAAAGCACTAGGATTTAATTTAATCCTCTTTCCTAAGACTGCGTGGCAAAAAACATACATCTTTCCATTGTAATATTCATTTGACATGACATTTCTCTTCTTACCTTCTAAATCTCTCTTTTTAAATTATTCCCTCAAAGTATAATTGAGAGTTAGCTCATTTAGCTCTTAAGTGGTCAGACACTGGCTTTATGCATGGTGCTAAGGGAAAAAAGATGTGTGACGTCAGGGAGCAGAGGTTTCTACTCTGTGACAGTGGCCATCCCACGCCCTGAGTGTTGGTTTTCATCCCAGGTACCACACTAAATGAACTTTGACCAATGCATGCATGGTGTTCAGAGGGAATTGGCAAGAATGAGAAAGGAACTAAAAATATACTCACAGAAAAATTGAGGAACTGGAGCTCAGAGAAGAAAATGAATAGCAGTACAGAGGGTAGAACTGAGGTATGTGAAGGAGCATCCTGTCATAGTAGGACCTTTTAATTTTTTCTTCACTAACTCCAAAAGTTTGAAAATCTATTTCTTTCAATAAATTAAGATTACTTTATAAAGGTCAGATTCACCTTCAACTTATGGGGGAAAAAATAGGGTATGGCGAGATCCCAGCCACTGGAGGATCCAAAGAGATCTTGGAGAAAGATATGAATGGAGTATTGTAGGATATTGTAAACCAAGGGCCATGGGCTAAACTGCTGGGAGTTTCATAGAGACTCACCCCATCCATTCATCCACACATTCCCTTGTCTATTCCTGCTTTGACTCTACAAAGCAGAGCTGAGTAGTTGCAACAGAGACTCTATGACCCAAACAACCTATAATAGCTGTTATCTGTCTCTTTAAAGAAAAATGTGTCAATCTCTGCTGTAGAAGAAACTCAAGTGTGCAAATTGAAACCCTGACAGGTTAAATTTTCTGACTTAGTCTTGCCGACTTTTAAAAGAGAGAAATCTCCATT
Organism: Canis lupus baileyi; assembly: GCF_048164855.1. Taxonomy (NCBI): domain Eukaryota; kingdom Metazoa; phylum Chordata; class Mammalia; order Carnivora; family Canidae; genus Canis; species Canis lupus. The sequence continues at coordinate 4,630,460 of NC_132840.1, read as the reverse complement.
TGGAAGCAATGGAGAAGAAAATGATTTAATTTCCAAAAATATTTTTGTAGAAACACACCCTTCTAAATAAGTACTATAAAGGGAATTACAGTTTGATAGAGGATTTATGGATTATCTCATTAAAATAATCATGAGTGGGAGGCATTAATATTCCAAGTTTAACAGTTCATAATAGCTACTGCAGAGTCATTTTCATGATCATCAACAAAATATTATTACCTAGTTCTTTTTGAAATACATGGAAGAATTTCAGATTTCATCTCTGTAATGTGTGCATACAAAGCACGTTGACGGAGGAAGCAAGTCACTGAAAGAATACAATTTTTAAGAAATAAATGATAAATCTCTGTATAATAAAGCGTACTCCAATTTTTATGGGGCCTTTTTCATAGTCTTGGAATACATTTGAAAGGTTCAGGCATGTTTTTACTGTACCTGAAGTGAAGTAAGTCTTTTAATTGCAAACATTATGTTCATTTCCATATGCTCATAACTTCGAAGATGGTGAATAGCAGACATTTTGCAAGATTTATTGGAGTGTTATTTCCTGTAGGCATTCGTTTGGTGAGTTTTTATGTGATGGATGCATTTCTAATTGGGATTATTTACATAGGCATCTGGGACCTGGTTAGGGATGGAAGAGGGGCACAGGGAGACTCAGGTTTAGTTGATTTCATATTTGATTTAACATTCTCTAGAGTGGAGCATGGTTCACGTTGTGTCATTTCTGCCACACTTTTGGTGTGACACAGGCAGCTTTTATAGTTCCTTCCAGCTCTTAGTGTCTATAATTCCATACCCCAGCAAAATTTATCTTTATAGCCCTCTGGATATATGATAAAGGGCAAAAGAAGAGAAGATAAAGAGGTCAGAAACCAAACCAGCTTAGACTGGAGATTTGTTGATTTTGTCAGTTGGGTAAGAATGGGAAAGAAAGTACAAGTCTACTCTAAAGAAATGAGAATTATTTCAAATGCTGGCTGGGTGCCCATCCTGGTGAGGCCTAGAGATAGAATGAAGATTATTTTTAAAAGTTCATAAATAGATTTTTCTGGAAACTATTTTTGTACATTCATGATTTGGGCATCCTCCCCATCTAAGGCGGCTATTGAAACAACTTATTTTTCAAAATACACTGTCAGCCTGGATATCTATCTTGCCTAAAATAGTTCAGCGTTTCAGACTTAACAGCAAAATCAAGAATAACAATAACAAAAGTGTGTTCTGGGTGTCTAAGTCTGCAATGGGGTGAATAGTCCTCACTTTGGGTTCTTTAAAAAAAAAATATTTGTTTATTTATTTACTTTAGAGAGAATGAGAGAGCACACAAGCAGGGGAAGGACAGAAAATCTCAAGCAGACTCCCTGCTGAGCACAGAGCCTGACGCAGGGCTTGAATCTCATGACCCTGAGATCATGACCTGAGCTAAAATCAAGAGTTGGCCACTTAACCAAATGAGCTTTGCAGGCACTCCTCACTTTGGGTTCATTATTGACAGATAGCTCATAGGATGATAATGGAAATGTCCAATAGGAGGGATGGGAGATTAGCTGGGAAGAGGCAAGGGAACAAGGAAATAAGGGTAGAGTTTACAAAAGCTGGAGGAATCCATTCTGGTGAGTGTGTTCTTAGGAAGAGGATGTCTACAGTTAAGACATGACATTGTTTAACCACAGCAGAAAAGTAAACATGTACCATATGTTGTGTGTGTCAGCTCAGGGGAAGGAGGCATCTCCACTCATGATTGTGCAATTTTTTAAAAGAGATGTTATTTATTTATTCATGAAAGACACAGAGAGAGAGAGGCAGAGGGAGAAGCAGGCTCCATGCAGGGAGCCCCATGTGGGACCCGATCCTGAGACTTCAGGATCACGCCCTGGCCCGAAGGCAGGTGCTCAACAGCTGAGCCACCCAGGTGTCCCTGATTGTGCAATCTCTGACCCTCATTGCCATCCACTCTTCCGATGTCCATGCATGATCTAAACTGAAAAGGAGTAAAAGTTACAAATGTAGGCTTGCTCATGGATTCTTCCCTTATGTGTGAGATCCTGTGTGTTTTACTTTTTTTTTTTTTTTTTTTTTTTTTGCTACAAAACAACTTCAAAATGCAGTGGCTTAAAAATGATTAATTATTGCTTATGATGCTTAGGTTGAGCAGTGGTTCTTCTCATTGGCTCAGGTTACTTGTGTGGTTCATTCAGCTGGGAGCCTGTAGGCTGGAACATTCTGGACAGTCTCCTTCTAGGTCTGTGCCTTGGTTCTGGCTATTGGCTGGAGAGCTTCAGCTCTTCTCCATGTGGCTATTTTCCTGATCCAAGGAAATACTCAGTTATCTGGATCCAAGTTGTTTTGTGTGAAGGCAATGGTTGGCACCGTCCAGACATCTTAAGGGCTAGTCCCAGGTCTGGAGCAGTGTGATGACTGCTACTTCCTATTTGTTAGTTAAAGCCTTGGTGAATAGACCCAATCATTTGATGGGAGGAGCTACAGGCACCTACAGCCTCTGTAATGTCTGCAGTTTTCTTTGGAGAGAATCTACCATATTCTGATTAATTAAACTGTTCAGAAAATACCAGATTGCAATCACGGCAAACTATTTTCAATGTCTGTGTCTTATTTAAGGAGTGAGTGAAAGATAAATAGAAATTACCCAAAAAAACCCAACCTTCTTGCAGTCATAAAAGTTCCAAGAATGCTGTGGTGAAAGTATGCAAACAACTTTCCTTACTTGCAGGATCTCTGCAGAACTTCTTCTTTTTTTTTTTTTTTTAATTTTATTTATTCATTCATGAGAGAGAGAGAGAGAGAGAGGGAGACAGACACAGGCAGAGGGAGAAGCAGGCCTCATGCAGGGAGCCCGACGTGGGACTCGATCCTGGGTCTCCAGGATCATGCCCTGGGCTGAAGGTGGTGCTAAACCGCTGAGCCACCCCGGCTGCCCTGCAGGACTTCATAAAGTGTTTTTAGTATGCTCATGTACAATGTTACCAAAATACATTTATTATGAAGCATTCCTAAATGAATTTGATTACAGATTTCTCTTTTCATGGAACATTTTAATTTTTGTTCTATTTTTTAAAATTTTCTGAGAAGGAGTGGAGGTAGCAGAGGGAGAGGGATAAAGTGAATCTTACCTTGAGATCATGATCTGAGCCCAAATCAAGAGTCTGATGTTCAACTGACTGAGCTACCCAGGTGCCCCTTTCAGACAGGAACACGTTTAAAGAAGTGACGCTCTGTGGAAGACACTTTGGGAAATGTTGAATCCATATGAGACAGCTAGATGAATGTCATCTGAGACCTTAGAGAGTTCATGATAGTAAAGGAAAAGCCTACAAAGTATAATGGGGCATGAAGGAACATGCCCAAGATTTGGTGTCAGAACACCTGACTTCGTTTCCAGTCCTTCTGAGTGTGCCTGAGTAAGTGATTTCATCTCTCCAGTCATCAGATCTGTAAGATGGAAATAATCGGGCTACTTTTTTACACAGAGTGGTTCAAGGATTCACCTGGGATATGAATTATTTTGTGTGAGGTAGTTTCCAAGTTTTTCATGATCAATGTACCGGCTTTATTACTTTCCTATTAACACCATGACGCCAGTTTGCTTGCCAAACAATGGTCAAGGGAAGATATAAGGGTAAATGTGGTCCGTTGTAAGTATTTGTGCATGTACTGGTTCATTTAGTTTTTATTAGTAACTACCAAGGCAAATTCCATTCTGGTCTCTCTGGTGGCAGCGTGATCACAGGATTTACTATGTGGATGCTGAGGAGGGTATTTAGATCTCCTGCTGGCCATCTTTTTAATCTCTTACTTTTGAGACCCACAGTTCTCTTCACTCCCACCACTGCTTTCTACAAAAGAGCTAGAAGAGGAAGAGGAGATAATAGTCACCTCACACTGCAATGATCTTGAGCCATGCTTTAGAAATGGTGCTGCAAAGAAAATGTTTTAGAATCATGAATTACTGGCACCCAGACAACTGTACTTATGATAGTAATCTCGCCTTCCATAATTCCACCAGGACACATGGATATTCTCCCTGCCACCCATCCATCCATCCTTCCTTCCATCCATCCATCCATCCATCCATCCATCCACCCACCCATCCTTCCATCCATCCACCTACCCATCCATCCTTCCACCAATCCATCCAACCATTCTTCCATCCATCCATCCATCATCCATCCATCCATCCATCCATCCATCCATCCATCCTTCCATTCAACCATCCATCCATCCATCCTTCCATCCATCCTTCCATCCAGCCATCCATCATCCATCCATCCATCCTTACATCCATCCTTACATCCATCCTTCCATTCATCCATCCACCCACCCACCCATCCTTCCTTCCTTCCTTCTCCCTCCCAACCTTCCTTCCATCACACCTTTGTTAATCCTGAAGAATATAATCATCTTATTCTGCTCTGTAAGATTGAATGCCTTAATGTCCTGAATTAACCTGCTTCAAGACTGAATAGTCATGTTGCATCACCTGCTATAATGGGACCTATCAATTTGCAGTTATTGAACATTCCCTTCTGTTGTGAATTCTAAAAGTCAAAGTCACATTTAAGCTGGATTCAGGTTATGAGATATTTCAGATCCAGCCTTAAGCACATAGTAGGCACTGGATATATTTTGTGGGTTTGTGGATATCACTGCTGCTTACAGGACAATGTGGGGATCTACAGTTATTTGTCCTACAATGTGTAGGAAAAGAATCCTATGTTGTAATATATTTGGGAAACATTGTATTTTTCTTGGAGAGTTATATCTTATCATCTTAAAGTCCTAGAGCCAAGAAGCAATTATCTTTCTTTAACTCAGAATTTTCCAATGTATTTGAACATGGAATTAAAAGAAAACCCAAAAAAATAAAAAAATAAAAAAAAAATAAAAGAAAACCCAAAAAACAAAACAAAACAAAACAAGAAAAACAACCTAATTATATCCAGGGGTGAGGGGGAATGGCAATAAAGAGGGGTATTGTGAAACCTGCTCTAAAGTTGCTCAGAGGGATGCCCAGGTGGCTCAGCGGTGGAGCATCTGCCTTTGGCTCAGGGCGTGGTCCTGGGGTCCTGGGATCGAGTCCTGCATTGGGCTCCCTGCATGGAACCTGCTTCTTCCTCCACCTGTGTCTCTGCCTTTCTCTGTGTCTCTCATGAAAAGGAAAGAAAGAAAGAAAGAAAGAAAGAAAGAAAGAAAGAAAGAAAGAAAGAAAGAAAGAAAGAAAGAAAGAAAGAAAGAAAGAGAAAAAGAAGGAAGGAAGGAAGGAAGGAAGGAAGGAAGGAAGGAAGGAAGGAAGGAAGGAAGGAAGGAAGGAAGGAAAGTTAGTTGCTTGGACTTCTTCAGTTTATCAAATCTATAATTAGAAATTCACAAAGTCTCTCCATGAATTTGTTTTACTTTTATTTAATATTTTCTGCAAATTCTCTAACCGAGAATAATCCCTAGACTGCTTGGATCTGTTAATTGGAAAACGAATTATAATTTCGTATGAGGTCGTTTCCAAGTTTTTCATTATCAAACTACTATTTATATTATTTTTCTATCAACCTCATGATCTGAGTTTGCTTACTGAACAAACTGCATTTAATAGCCCATTTGTTTTTTACGGTTATTAATCAGACATACCTTTCAATCGAGTGGCTTGCCAACATGAGCTAAAAAGGAAGTAACCTGAGACTATATTTAAATCATGCAGTCAAATCAGGAGTAGTTTTTTTGTTTTTGTTTTAACATGGAAAATAGCTCAGAAAAGCCAATACTACTGTTGAAATATTTAAGGATCTAGAACAGTGTTCTCAACTTTGTATATTACAATCACCTGGCTAGACTTGAAAATGATAATGCCAATGCCTAAGACCCATTCCACAATACGGAGGTCTGAATCTCTGAAATAGACCGAGACTCTATTATTTTTTTAAATTAAGGCCTTACAGACTATTCTCACTTGCAACAAACATTGAAACTCTCAACCCCTGGTACGACTAATTTGGTTAAATCATACAGGTGAGATAAAGATTTTCATAAAGATGGAGTTACCTGTTTTGTTTTTCCCCCTGAGATAGATTGATTGATTGATTGATTGATTGATTGATTTGAGAGAGAGCATGCATGGGGGAAGGAAAATGGGGCTCCGTCTCACAAACCTGAGATTATAACCTGAGCCACAATTAAGAGTTGGCTGTTTAACCAGCTGAACCCCCAGGTGCCCCAGGAGTTACCTGTTTTAGGACAGAAAGTGAAGGTATTGCCTGATTATGAGTCAGCCCATTCAGGGGCAGTTTCCTTTGAAAAGAAAGGCCCTTTGGTTTTATCTATCTCCTACATTGTTATAGAATCTTTATCACAGATTTAATCTTTCCGGGCACCTGGGTTGCTCAGTGGTTGAGAATCTGCCTTCAGCTCAGGTCAGGACTCTGAGGCCCTGGGATTGAGTCCCACGTCGGGCTCCCTGCAGGGAACCTGCTGCTCCCTCTGCCTGTGTCTCTGCTTCTCTCTCTGTGTCTGTCATGAATAAATAAATAAAATCTTAAAAACAAAACAAAACAAATTAAATCTTCCCAAAGCAATCAATCATGTGGGAAGTTAGTAGATGTTAGATTTGAGAATTTGAGTAAGAATCTAGGAACTAATCCCTCTTAACTACATTGCATATTTAATTCTACTTTCAGTTTATTCACTTTCATTCTGATGAAAATATCTGTGTTGTACGCTTCTGTGAGGATTAAACAATAAAATACAAGTCAAAGGAGCCAGCATAGTTTAGGTGCAGTCAATGCTCAATAAATGGTAGTTGATTCTGAATCATTAATTCTAATTCACCTCTCTTATTTTTAGGATCAGAGCCAGTAATGAGGTTCAAAATTAACCAAGGAAGACAGAAGTAGAAAACTTTGTTTTCATTAGGACCCTAAAATATTGGCTATATATTTTGATAAATATGTAACATCTCATTCTACCTACCAAATATTATCAGAGAAATTCATTGATTACTTATTTCTGTGCTTTTTTTTCATGAAACTGTTTCCATCATTCAGTCTCAAAAACTAACATTTGTTCACATGGCACCTCATAATCTTGGATTAAGAGAAATGACATTAATGGTTTTCTTTTTTCACATTTAGTATGAATTTGAAAAAGGATACAATGCTGGCTGAGTATGTGCATAGTCTAGAAAGACTAATCAAATAGTTCTTAGTGATGTATTGATACACGTAGATCTGTAATTTTTCAACTCAGTTTGTTGTTAATTTTTACTTCTTCAGTGTTTGAAAATTTTTCAAGTTTTGAGTCAAATCACCCTATTCTTTCTCATGTTGCTTTATTTGCTCAGTACTCCTGCTTCTCCACAATTAGTTACCTATATTTACTCCTTATTTTAAAAATATCTTTTTGAATTTCACATTCAATAATTCAATCTAGTTGGGATTAGTTTTAATATATGTTCTTACACAAGACATCATATGGACTTTTAATATTACTGTTTAGAAAATATTTGACATATAAAAGTAATTTTAAATCTTTCCATGATATTTATGTCATCTTATTACTATATTTAAAGTAGATTAACATACATAATATAAAAACTCAGCATAACTACAAGGTCCATCAAAATTCAGCCCTAACTCCTTTGTCTGGTCTGCACCCCATTCCCTACTTTGGCTGTTGACTCCTAGAAAGCATGCTTGTCCACTGCAGGGAACATGCAGCTGATCCTTGATCCTGCCTCATCTTTCATTCATGCTTTGATGCATTTCCATCCATGGATGCATCTTTAGCTAAATTTATAAAGAGGAGGGAGGGAGAATGAATAAAGTCTGTCAGACATTTCATGTATACCTGGAAATATTCATAATTATTCCTGTACCTCTTTATCGTCATAAAACTTTTGAGTGGAACACTCTCTCTATTTTCATATCAGACACGTGCAAAGTTGTGAGACGTTAGGAATCTGCTCTAAGTTAAGCAACTGGCAACTAGCCAAAATTTGGATATTATAATATAGATCTGTCATAACCCAAAGCCCACTTCCTTATATTCAGAACTATTTTGCTTTTCAGTTTAGCAACTCAGAGCAGTCTGCTTGCCAGTTTAGACTTCTCTAGCTACCTGTACTTCAAAGACATATATTACTGGGCTTCACTTATCTATCATGTATTTTACTGTGGGTGTCAACATTTGTGCCCACTCATTTATGATTTTATGAGCTCCTTAAGAAATCATGTAGAATCAGTGTTTACGTATTCAGCACAGAGCTGGACACAGAGTAGATGTAATAACAGTGTATGTTGGTTGAATGAATGAATGGGTATGGATGGGTGTTTGGATGCATGGGTGCAATGTGATCGATCACACAGAACTGCCGATTTTCTTATTTTGCTTTCTATTTTAGTTATATGACACTTTTCAGAATAAAATTCTATTGTAATGTATGTATCATCCAAAATGGTTTAGAGAGGCTTTTATTTTAATTGAAGATATAGTATTACAGTTGTGTGAGTGATATCACACCTCTGCAAGAACAAACTCTATTCTTTTTAAAATATATACTGAAGAGTTTGCATAGAAATTGTTTCTAAGCTATAAAATTATTTACTACTGCAGTGAAGAGAAAACAAAATCAATTTTCTTCTAAAAATTTATGAGTGGTCTAGATAGAGCGTTAGCTAATACATCTCAAGGAGATCTTTCAATAGACCCGTCCTGCTGCTGTATTTCTTTTGAACTACATTCTGCATTTCCTAATCAGCTATATCCAGACATTAAAGCAAAATTTATGATAAAAATAGGAAAGTCTAAAGTCCTTGAATTCCATTGGTTTGAATAAAAGCCTTGATGACAAAATTGTTCAACAGTTGATTTTTCCCATTAATTGTCTTATTTCAATTTTTTGTAAGTCAGAGAAATAGAATTGGATTTTCCACATTTCATTCTGCAAAGTCTAAGGCAAGGGAAATATCCTGCATATACCAGCATCAGAGTCAAATCTTAAAAATCTCATTATCAGCCTCCTGCATTTTCAGCACACTCATTTTAGTACATTTGAAATTAGGAAAGAAAAAAAAAAAGAAATTAGGAAAGAAATAAGAATTTATTTTATCATCAGCAAGCCTCTGATATTAGAAATTTGTTCTGGATTACTTTTTGACACTAACAGGTTAAATATGTTAGAACAAATTGTGAATATGGAGAATTCACCAAAAGGAAACAAGCTGTAAGAGTTGAATCAGAATTAATATATCTTGCAATTGAAAATGTTCAGTGATTTGGCCATTTTGTCCTAGATAAAATTAGCATTTGAACTGATGGATTCAGGAAAGCAACTTCCCTCCCAGTGTGGGTGGGCATCATATAATCCCTTGAAGGCCTGAATAGTTGGAGGAGGGAAGAATTCGCCATTACCTGCCTGACTGCTTGAGCTGGAACATAGATTTTGCCTGCCCTTGGTCCTCCTGGTTCTCAGGCCTTCAAACTTGGACTGAACTATACCACTGGCTTTCCTGGGTCTCCAGTTCAAACACAGACAGATGGTGGGGGACTCCTTGGCCTCCACACAGATGTGCTCCAGTTACTTACAATGTATCTCTTCATATCTATTACCTACCTATCATCTATCTATTACCTATCTATAATCTATCTATCTATCTATCTATCTATCTATCTATCTATCTATCTATCATCTTTCTATACCCCCCCATTGTTTCTGTTTCCCTGGAGAACTCTGATTAAAACAGAACCCATTGTCAAGGAGAAGACCACCATGTAAGACATGAATGCTAAATTGCTCTGTTTCAAGCAAAGGTGGGAAATGAAGATCCGCCCAATCATCTCTATCCCAAATTGAACCCTAAAATTCCCTCAACTCCACAGACCACAATTTAAAACCATCTATTAACTCCTAACACTCCTTCTAAAGTTATGAACTCATGAACTGAGAGAAATTAATGGACCAGCTTGAAGTAAGAGACTTACTTATGCAATAGCTAAGTCAAGCTTCCATAGTTTAGGTTCTAATTTGACAACTTTTAGGGATCCCTGGGTGGCTCAGCGGTTTAATGCCTGCCTTTGGCCCAGGGCGCGATCCTGGAGACCCGGGATCCAATCCCACATCGGGGGGGATCCCGGTGCATGGAGCCTGCTTCTCCCTCTGCCTATATCTCTGCCTCTCTCTCTGTGTGACTACCATAAATAAATTTAAAAGAAAGTTGACAACTTTTAAAAGAAAAATTAGGTATTGTTTTTAACAGGAGAAAAAGTCGAAGTATGGGAATTCTACAACTGTGCTGTAAGGTAAGAATTTTAGGAAGGGAAGAGAGGTCACATTTGTTCCAACCTTCTAATTCTCAATACAGAGAATTCCCTTAGTATGGAGAATTGAGACAGCCTCATTTTCCATTCTCTGCCACAAAACATAGAATAATTTAGTATGATCTAAGTAATTCGTAAAGATGGTTAAGGGTATAAGAAGTATATTTTAAAACCGCATGAGCGAGGCACCGTCTATTCCTGCCCATTGCCGGCCTCAGTGCAAACATACACATGGTAAATAAAGTCCATTTGCTTCGGCAGGCTACTTTACAAAGAGAAGGCCTCTTCTTCCTCTCACAAATAGGATATTATTCTATTTTCTTCATTCCTTCATATGTGTGCAGATGCCCCAGAATGGTGCTCTTTGTTTGTTTTTATTTGACTTGTTTTTGTTTTTGGTACTCAACCAAAAACCAAGTATGCAGATTTATTTTGGCATCATTGTTCACTTAAGTACTGTCAGCCTCTGTTTCAAAGTCCATGGGACCCTTCCCAATGCAGAGTTCAATATTGCTGTATAAAAAGTGACCTGGTCCTCTCATACTTGGAATAGTTGGAGAGGATGAAAACTTATAACTGGATGAACTGCGGTAAGAAATCTTTATTGCCAAGACCCTTGCACAACTTTTTTGCTTATTATAAGTTGTTTCTATCTCCAGAAGAGCAACTGCCCACCATTCTCTTTTACTTCTTGCCAGTTGTCTTCTTGGAGTTTCACACTCTCTTTGATGTTAAAAAGGAAAACTTCTCTGGAGGAGGAAGATTTAAAGTAGCAGCAGTTGGGAAGCCACACACATATACACAATCAGATGATAACAAATTGGCATCCAATGTTGGGAGTGAGGTGGGTAACAGCTTGTCCAATATGCAACATATTACAGAATGCGAACTTGTGAAATAGGACCAAGCAGTGGGGGAAACAGTTAGGGATCTTCCTCCTAACTTTCTAGGGAAACAGGCATACTCTAGTCCTATGGTTTCCTCTCTCTCTCTCTCTCTTTTTTTCCTTTAGACTTCAGGTGAATAGAAATTCCTCACAAATTCTGGTAGCAAAATTGACAGTCGTGTCTAATTTTCAGAAATGTGATTTCTCACCTCTGTTGTTGTGTTCATAGGTATTTTGGCAGAGAGGTAGGAAAGATGCCATCAAGAGCTGCTTTCCAAATGCCATTTTAAACCATCATCACGACTCTCTTTTGATAATGGATGGGCAGAAGAGGAATGTTCTATGCTCAGCTCCAGAGGATTTTATTTCCCTCTTATGTAAACCACTTCATGTCAGAATAAGAGTTTATATAAAATTAATGTGTTATATATACCAAGCCTAAACGACTTAATTTTGGATATATAGACATTTTCAATGATTAAATATTAGTATGTAGAAATTGAAGGGCCTCTCAGGAATGACAGAGCTCCCAACCCTCCTTTATGTTTTGTCTAAAGCAGGATTTAAAGGTTTTTAATAGACTTTAGAAGGGCTAGAAATCTCCATATATACAGCCTTGCCTGCCCTGATTTATTGGTGGATTTCCTGTGGAATTTTTATGCGACACTTGATTTTCCCTGTGGGGCTTGTTAACTCCTGATTGGGTAATGTAAATTTTCAGCCAAGATTAAGCACAAACAAAGCCAAAATTCATTTATTTTAATAAGGAAAATTGGGGTTCTGAAGGTCTGGTGTCTCCTTTTTCAAATAAACCAGTCTGTCAGGTGATCCTTTTAAAAATATTTGGTGGGAATTAAAAAAAAAAAAAGGCAACAAATTTTGTGCTCTGATTTCTGGGTTATTCACTAAAGTTTTCAGATAAAAACTGGTCTTATGTGTAAGTATTCTATTTGAGTTTCCTCTTTCCCCCTCCCCTTTTCTTAGCTGATAGGATAAACTGCTATGAAAAGTATTTCTATTTTTCCTCAGGCCTCAGTAGTTACTATCTCAAATGCCTGGCTGTACTCATTCGCAGCATAGAGATGGCATTTCTTCTGTCCTTTAGCAGATGAATATGAATTTTCTAGCCAGAGAGAAATCAACGATATACTTTTATTGGAAATTGTATAGGCTTCTTCCATATTTTCTCCATCATTTATGTCTTACAGAAAATGACTGTTCTAGAGAGTCTGAGACTTTGTATTCAGAGTGGTGAGGACATGTGAGAGAATAGACCCTTGCCAGCAAAGATATCTAGGAGGGAGACTTGATCGTCGTACAAGATTCATGGGAATAGAGAGGAAAAGAAGAAAGAAATGAACATTCCAGATTTCCTGGCTTGAGTGAATTGATGACAGATTTACAGATTGGGAAATACATGAAGAGGAGTAGACTGTTGGTTGAAAAGTGAGAAGGTTAATAAACTAGTATTTGTATATGTTGAATTTAAGATACCTCTGGGACATCCCCAAGGTCATGTTGACATTTTGAAATACATATCAGGGGTATGGCAGACAGTCTGAGGATATAGTTACACATTTTAGAAGAGTTTGCAGAAAAGTTCATTAAAAACTCTGGATACCAAAGCTATAATGTCCATTTCACCTTGTGTTCTGCTATAATCCTTGCACATAAATGCCTGTATTACTCAATATGTATTTTTGAATAAATACATGAATCAGTGAATGAATTGAACTAAAATTATTAAATAGAGAAAGAGTTATGTTGGGGTGAATGAAGACACAATAAATATTTTAAGTGAAGAAATCTTTCAGTACTCTATCATTACTTATCTGCTTACAATTTTCTAGTCACTCATTCAGCAAGTTCAATTCTCTTAACAGTTTCAACTCCTTAACTTTCCTGACAACTCTGTATCAGTCAGAAATTGTCATAATGCAGCATAACCTACCACTTCGTTGCTCAGTGTCTCAAAACTAATATCTTATTTTTGCTCCCATGACTTCACTTTGGTTGGGGTTCAGTTGGCCTAGACTGGACTCATCTGGTCTTGGCTTCAGGCTGTAGGCTGAATCTAGTTTTTCTCATGTGTCTCTCATCCTTCTCCAGAGCAGCAGTGAAGCTCCTCACAGCAGAAGCATGAAGGCAAAGCACATTCCAAAACTGCTTGCGTAATGTCTCATATTATCTTAAAAAGTCACATGACTGAATTCAAAACTAAGGGGCAGAGAAGTCCCATACCCCACAAAGAATCATGGGAAGGGTTGAATATTTTTTCAACAAGAGTGCTATCTACCACATTGCCAACATTGCCTGAAGTTTTACAGTCTTCCTAACATGTTAGGTCATTGCCAACTGGGTATCTTTCCTTGGATGTATGATGTCATTCCTAAGGGGCACTACTTCCCATATACTCCTGCCAAAGGATTCTCATTACCTTTTAGTTTCTATATTTTACATGAGGTCTCTGGCTAGGAACCAAAAAGGTTTATATACTTCAATTCCTACATAGCAAGCAATCACCAAACATTTTCAAATTCCCCTTATTTCTCTTTGGTTTCTCCTTTTCTGTTTCATTGCAGCTGTCCCCAGTGAACGGACTCCCTCACTCCCTCTTCCTGATATAGCCACCCAAATGATATCTAGATTCAAGTCATCCTCTATTCAAATAAGCCTACACATCATTTCCACTTGCCCACTGAAGTGTTCTATCTTCGTGTCAAATACCTATCTAAACATCAGTTGACTCTCTTATTAACACACCAAATATCTACTGAGCTATCCCAAGTACAGCATACATGGCCATGTGAGGGGCTAGAATGATAAACAAGGAGGAAAAGTCTCAAGGTGCTCATGCAGTTTGATGCTAGTGGGATTAGAGGGAAAAGAAGCATAAAGATAATCTGAGAAATACCTAAAAAAAAAAAATCATAGATAATGGTAAGTACAATGCAGCAAACTGAAAGGGATGGTGACAGACCACAAATGGTGTCCCTTTTAGAATGGATGCTGGGAAGACTCCTGTGCAGAGGGGATATTTGAATTAATACCTGAATGGCAAGAAAATGTCAAAACTTCAAAGATCAGTGGGGAGAACATTCTGTGCAGTATGACAGAGGGAAAAGAAATGGGTTGATAAATGAAATTGCAGAAAGGCAGAGAGGAAATAATTTAAGGGCTTGAGGCCAAAGAAATAAGATTTAGATTTCATTCTAAGAGTTACGGAAACACACTGAACACTTTTAGAGATTGCACCTTATGTTTTTTAAATGGGTACTTTGGCTATGTTTTGGAGAATTCATTGGTCAGAAGTAGTCAAAATTGGAAGAAACCAAAATTATGTGGCCAAGGTAGCAGTGCAGGCCACAATCATCATCATCACCATCATCACAACCACCATCATCACCATTATCATCATCCTTATCAAGTTTTGCTTTATATTTTGCATTGTTTTGTTTTGTGAAGGGGTGAAATCAGTTCTATTTAGGCATGATATGTTTGAATCCAAATGGAGTTGCCAAATAGTTGAATTCAAAGATCTGGAAATTTGTCAAGAGATCAGGGCTGTTAATGGCAATTTTAGCATTCATACAAATGTTGAATTATGGTTTCATTTCAAGGTATGAAGACAATTTGGATTAAGTGAGGCTCAGTAACTCTTTAAGCCACATTATGGAGGAAGGCTAGAACTAGTTCCTAGCAAAGTGACTTCCAGTTAGTGCAGAGCTCTTAGTTGGCCTCCTCCTGTACTTAACCCAGTGTACATGGCTAATACATCCATTAAACAAACAAAATGGGCAGCCTGGGTGGCTCAGCGGTTTAGTGCCGCCTTCAGCCCAGGGCCTGATCCTGGAGTCCCGGGATCGAGTCCCACATTGGGATCCCTGCATGGAGCCTGCTTCTCCCTCTGCCTGTGTCTCTGCCTCTCTCTCTCTGTCTCTCATGAATAAACAAATAAAAAATCTTTAAAAAATAAAAAAACAAACAAACAAGCAAAATAGCAGATAAAACAAGGAGCAGCTGACAACAAAGGCTTAACAGTTCTTGAGTCTGGCCATATACTACATAACCAAATGGATCCCCAAATTGGCCACTCGGCAAACAATTCTCCCCGTGACCAAGATGGCCTTTCTCACACCAAACTAAATGCTCCTACTTTTCTCTTAAGTTGAAAATCCTATCTCTGCTCTTCTCTGTTTCACTCTCTCTCTAATTTCACTTATTCTTCAGGGTCTTGAGTATGTTAGGTCATGCAACCCCTCCTTTTTAAAAAATTTCCCTTAGCCCAAGTTGGTATCTCATCATCTTTTATTTCTTTACCATAAAATCTGACACTTCTAATTGTCTTATGTCTATTAATTGTCCTTGAGTTTTCAAGTGATTTTTCTTCTCAGCCAGATCATATCCTCTTCGTGGGTTCTCATCCCCCACTTATAAAAACATAGTAATGAGAAAAATGTAAGCTTTGGAATCACAAAGATCAAAGTTCAGGTTCCAGCTCCATGCTTTATCAGATTTGGACTCTGGAAAAAACTCAGTAGAATTATTATTCTTTGAACTAATTATTTAGTGTCTCTAAGCTTTCAATTTCTTTTCTTATAAAGTAGTCCATACTGGTTCTACCTTGTAATGATGTTGTAAGCATAATATGAAATGTAATATTCAAAATCTTCTCTTACCATGAAAAGCACATTGCAAATTCTCAATAAATACTGGGTTTTCTTATTTTCTTCTCCTTTGCATCTACCCAGGTATTGAGATCACAATAGGAGCCACCACCTGCTATGTGGACAAAAGAAGGAAAAATATAATTGGTTATGAATTTCTATACTAAAGATTTTTGTTTGTTTTTCCATTTGCAATACCCCACTGTGACTCACTTGATTTTCTGAAATGTCCTTCTTAATCAAAATGCTGTGTGACCTACAATTTTGCAAATTGAAGTGGATTAAAATTAGTTTTGTTGTAGAATTTCATGAGACCCTCAACCCCCACCTGCAAATAATTGGAGACACCCTGGGGCATCACAGACCTGGGCTAAGGAATCACCACTCTTCACGTCGCCTCACTTGAGTTTTTATGAGAACTAAATTGACAGCAGCAGTTCATTAGGGGAGTGTGATTGAATGTGCACGGCTTGCTGATAAACTTGTATGTACTTGGGGAACCATGAAGAATGTCTTCCTTTGTCCCAAAGAGGTTGAGCTGAAAAGGTCAAAGTGTAGGTGTGTGTGCATGTGTGTTTAAGAAAAATTAATTTAAAATAAGATGCTTAAACATCCAATTCTAATTAGAAGTCAATCAATATCAGGATAGGCATTTAGAGACCTACTTAGTATTTTTTACTTCTTCCTATCATGCAATACCTAAAAGTAAGAAATCAAAGCCCCACTACACATTTAGTGCATGTAGGTTGTACATAATTCAAAGGAAGAAGAAAAAAAAAAGGAAGGTGGAAAGAATGAGCACTATGGGGTGTGTACTGAACTCCCATGAATTAAGGAGGAGATTCAGCCTCAGTTTTCAATTGCTGAGGGTGGGGTGAAGAAAGAGGCAGTTAGATCTGAGTGGGACAGCTGCCCATCATGGATTCCTGAGAAAGCAGTCTCCCTAAACCCCACTGACCTGTATAAAGGGTAGAGGCCTGGAGTATTTATTAGTGATATATGTGTTAGAGCTGCTTACTAGAGTTTGTGTTGTGTACCACTGCCTTTTTCAGGACTTGCATTTGGAAATGGATAATCTTGTTTCTCAACACACCCTGACGAGGAAAGACCTCAGTAGAATTACTCGACATTCTTTGAGCATTTAAAGGTTATTCTATGGATATGGCCATGCTCATTAGCAAATGATCTGCACACTAATTCCTCAGCCCAAGGGCTCACAACAAGGGGGGATCTCATTAGGAAGTCCTTTGACATTCATTCCCCTCCTCTCTGCTTTTCATCTGTTCACTTCATCCTGAGAAAGCATGTGCCCCACCAGATCTGCCTCCTTTGGCCAGCGGCCTAAACTCAGGGAAGCCAGCCACACAGGAAGTGTGGATTCAGGGGAAGAAGCCTCCTTTTCAAGCCCTTAGGGACCCTTTCAGTACTAATTACAGCAAATGTCTGAGGCAGGCATCAAGTCCCAGACCCAGTGATGGTGGGTCAAGGGCCAATGCCGCAGGGGCCTCCTCTCTTGTTTTCTGAAATATTTTTGATCTTAATATCTTCTCTCCCATCTTCTCCATGAGGACCCTCATGCAAGTCAGAACATGAGAACAAAATATAGTTTGAAAAATGAACTCATTGTAACAAAGGCATACAACATAACAGCATATGTAATAATATTACTAATACCTAATATTTACAGATTCTTAAATCATGGGAAAGCAATTTGTATTCTCCAATTTGATCCTCATGGCAATTCATAGGTGTTACGGCTACTGTTTAAGTTAAAAAAAATTGGCTTATGACAATAAGTAAGTTGTCCAAAGCCTGGAAGTGGGAATGTTAGGTTCTAAATCACGAGCTCTCATATGTCATACGGCTATGAATAGATAGAAAGTTAGGCAGACAGACAGATACAGGTTTAATTATAAATACGAGGGCATCCATCAAGGTCTTTTTTTTTTCTTTTTTGGAAACAAAACCTCATATTTTATTTCAGAATTTGAAGATGGATATTGTATTCACTCATTCATCTAGTCATCATTTCATCAGTCAACAAATACCTTTTAACATCTACTCTTTCCTGGGAATGAATGAATGAATGATATTATTTTATTGAGGTATAATTGACATTTAACACTATATTAATGCCATGTGTGCAACATAATAATTTGATATTTGCATATACTATGAAATGATCACAATAAGTCTAGTTGCCATCTGTCCTCATACAAAGTCATAATTTTTCTTCCTGTGATGAGAGCTTTTAAGATTTACTCTCTTGGCAACTTTCAAGTATGTAGATTACATCCCCAGTGCTTATTTATTTTTTAATTGGAAGTTTGTACTTCTTGACTCCATTCACTCATTTTGCCCACCCATCCAAGTCCCCTTTCCCCACTATTCTGTTCTCTGTATCTGTGAATTTTGTTTTATTTGTTCATTCGTTTTATGCTTTAGATTCCACAAAAAGTGAGATTGTGTGGTATTAGTCTTTCTTTGTCTGATTTATTTCCCTTAACATAATACCCTCTGGTTCATCTATGTTGTCAAAAATGGTAAATTTCTTTTTTATGGCTGATTAAATATATATATATATATATATATATATATATATATATATATATATATTTATATTTTAAAAGATCATGCTTATTTATTTGAGAGAGAGAGAGAGAACATGAGGGGAAGGACAGAGGGAGAAGGAGAAATAAATTCCCCACTGAGTAGGGTACTTGCCACAGAGTTCGATTCCAGGACCCTGAGATCATGACCTAGTTGAAGGCAAATACTTAACCGACTGAGCCATCCCTCATTTTATTAAAGATTTATTTATTATTTCGGAGAGAGAGAGAAGGAAAGAGAGAACATGAGCAGGGGAGGAGCAGAGGCAGAGAGAGAGAGAGAATCTCAAGCAGACTCCTCAGGGCTCAATGTCACAACCCTGGATCCTGACCTGAGCCAAAACCAAAAGTTGGGCACTCAATTGACTGAGCCACCCAGGCGCCCTTATACCACCCCCTGTTTTATCCATTCATCCATTGATGTACATTTAGGTTGTTTCTAAATCTTAGCTGTTATAAATAATACTTTGATGACATATCTTTTCAAATTAGTGTTTTCATTTTCTGCAGGTAAATAGTAGAAGAATTGCTAGATCATACTGTAGTACTATTGTCAGGTGTTGTTTTTTAATATTTTATTGATTTACTCATGAGAGACACAGAGAGAGAGAGAGAGAGAGAGAGAGAGAGAGAGAGGCAGAGACACAGGCAGAGGGAGAAGCAGGCTCCATGCAGGGAGCTTGATGTGGGACTTGATCCCGGGCCTCCAGGATCATGCCCTGGGTCAAAGGCAGGCGCCAAACCACTGAGCCCCCCAGGGATCCCCTCCTCGTGGTTTTGATTTGCATTACTCTGATAATCAGTGATATTTAGCATCTTTTCACGTGCCTGTTGGCTATCTGTATGTCTTTGAAAAATAACACCTATTCAAAGGCTCCTGGCTGCCTTAGCTGGAAGAGCATGAGCTCAGGATCAGGATCAGGGCTCAGGATCATGAGTTCAAGCCCCACATTGGGTTTAGAGATTACTAAAATAACTAAGTAAATAAACAAACTTTTTTTAAAAAGTGAAAAAAAATGCCATTCATATCCTCTACCCATTTTAAAAATTTGATTATTTTGTTTTTGTGTTATTCAGTTGTATGAATTCTTTGCATATTTTAGCTATTAACCCTTTATCGGATATATGATTTGCAAATATTTTCTCCTATCCAACAGGTTACCTTTTCATTTTGTTGATGGCTTCCTACACTGTGCAGAAAAAGTTGGCTTTAAAAGATCTCTGTCATCCTGGGGGAAGATTTTATATGCTGAAAGCCTTCCCAGAGGTCATAATGTGAGATTTTGGGGGTGCTTTCATTCCGGTCCTCCCTACTGTGGATCAGCTCTCCTGTACCTAAGGATAAATCTTATGTATAATGTTGACACGAGCTCTGAATTGATTCTCATCTGATATGCAACCTTTGATAGTGATTTGTTCTCTTCTTAGTGTTCATTGCCTTTGGTCTGGTTTCCTTTTAATAAGCAAAATGTAATTAAACTTGGAGGCATTACTTGAATTCCATTCCCCAGTGCCTTAAACTTTCTCTTCCAAATCAATTTAATCACAGAAAATGTCGAAGTTAAAATAGATCTTGGAGGGGGGAAAAAAAAAGAAAAAGAAAAGTAAGAAGATTGAGTTCCAAAATTCTGGATGGTCTTTTGCGTGGTCAAAGAGCTGACAATGTCCAAGAGGTTGGGTGTGGGTAGAATAGAGTAGACTGAGTAAAAAATGAATGTGTGGTTCTGTCCAAGAAGGGAGGTCGGGAGCTCGGGTTTAGAGGTTCACAGGGGATCGACTCACTCGAATTTCAGTGTTTCTGCAGAGACACTGTCACACTTAGTTTTGCTGTAAATGTTACCTCTTCATTTTGGTTTTGCAACCTAGTTGTTCTGTTTTGTATGGTATTTGGAGGATTT
The DNA here is from genome assembly GCF_048164855.1 of Canis lupus baileyi. Taxonomy (NCBI): domain Eukaryota; kingdom Metazoa; phylum Chordata; class Mammalia; order Carnivora; family Canidae; genus Canis; species Canis lupus. The sequence continues at coordinate 4,610,077 of NC_132840.1, read as the reverse complement.
GAAACTGTTATTTTTTTTCCACCCCATGGTACCTACAAGGGTTTTAAGTGGTACAGTAAGTACTCCTTACCTTTCATTGTTGATCCAGACCACTTACTTTCCCTTCTCCCTACAATCTGGGTTCCTTTGAAGCACATCAGCTCAGATCATTCTACTTAATACCTCTTCATTAGCTTTCTGGCCACTTCCTCTCTTTCATTAAATATTTTAGTCATTAGATCCCTATATAGTACTCACCATTATTCCTTATTCTTAGAAAATTCAACATTCACATAAGCCATTTATTCAACACCCTGGTTTCATGAGTCCCTGAACTCATTTTTAGATCAGTCTGCTATTTCCCACCTCAGGGATACATTCTCATGGTCATGTCTGAGACACTACTAATAACTGCAACACTGAAGTCTCAGTCTCACATACGAACTCTCCCGTAATTATTTCCTACCTTTCTTTTTTTTTTTTAAATTTTTACTTATTTATGATAGTCACACAGAGAGAGAGAGAGAGAGGCAGAGACACAGGCAGAGGGAGAAGCAGGCTCCATGCACCGGGAGCCTGACGTGGGATTCGATCCCGGGTCTCCAGGATCGCACCCTGGGCCAAAGGCAGGCGCTAAACCGCTGTGCCACCCAGGGATCCCTATTTCCTACCTTTCTATCTCACTATTCTATCACCCTCATCCAAAAGGTCTTGGAGGTTCTTGAAATCTCCAATCATATTTACTGCAGTAATTTTTCACTGAACATGCCCTTCATGCTTTCATTATCATCCTTAAATTATTCAGAAGACATAGCCCATCACTAGTTCACTCCCTTGAATATGCCAGTTGTAGAATATAATAAGAATTGTATGAAGGTTAGACCATACATTGTCCACCATTTTTAGAGGGAATTCCATATTCAGAGGCCTAAGGCAGAGGGAGGAGGCAATTTTAGGAAAATAAGGATTGCTACTTTAGAGGTCAAATTGTGTGAAACAAGTATTAGGTTGGGCAAGTACACAGAAGCCAGGTAACAAGAGTTTTCAAAGCTACCCCGAATAACTTGTTTTTTTTTATTTTCTTAGACAATAGGAGATGATTAAAAGTTAATGAGTTGGGGGTGGTATTCCGGGTTGCCTCAATTTGCTAGGACTACTATAACAAAATACCATAACCTGAGTGGCTAATTATCTATCTTTTTGTTTCAGAGTATAGGAGTCTGAGACCAAGGTGTTGGCAGGTCCATGCTCCCTCTGTAGGTGCTAGGAAAAGATCTGTTCAAGGATTGTCTCTTCGTTTCTGATAGTTTCTTAACTTGTGGCAGCATAACACCATTTTTCACATGACATTTTCCAACTGTGTGTGTGTGTCTCTAAGTTTCCCCTTTTTATTTATTTTTTATTAAAAATATTTAAGTTATTTATTCATGAGAGACACAGAGAGGAAGAGACATAGGTAGAGGGAGAATCAGGCTCCTTGTGAGGAGCCCAATGTGGGACTCGATCCCAGGACCCCAGGATCATGCCCTGAGCCCAAGGCAGATGCTCAGCCACTGAAACAACCAGGTGCCCTAAATTTCCCCTGTTTATAAGGATATAAATCGTATTGGATTAAGGACCAACCCTACTCCAGTATGAATTCATCTTCACTTAACTAGTTATATCTCCAATGATCCGAATTCTAAACAAAGTCATGTTCTGAGGGAGGGTAAGGACTTCAACAGGCGATTTTGGAGAACACTATGTAACTCACAGTATGGATTTCATAAACAATATTTTTAACATCATACATGAATTCAAATGCTACCTCACCAAAGAGAACCCCACTTTCTCCTTTCATTAGGAAAAAAAGCCTACATAGGGCGCTTTGTAGATTTGCTTTTTCTATAAATGACCTGGTTAAGAAATGGAGCAAGGATTACAATATAATGTGCAGCCAGCACTCAGTTCTCATTAAGAAGATCCATATGGCAAGAGAGGAAGATCCAGAGCAGAACACAGAGATGGAGGCTGTACCTCTTTATTTCCATGGGTGATGCTCAAAAAGGTCTGTTTTCATGTCTGGTAGCATTCACCAAAGTTAGGCCAAGAGAAGTCAAAGTAATTTAGATTCAATCTTCTCTCAGAAATGAAATGAACAGAAGTTTTATTAAAAGGAAATGAAGAGGAAATTGAACTTTCATATTTCATTGTGCAATTGTGATGACAAAAAACAATATTCGTGAACAGAAGTTTGAAAGATTGTTATTTATATGTCTTTTCTCCCCCCTTGTATTCACCTACACTCTACTTGCTCTTGTCAAAATAAGGACCAAGGCATTTTTTTTTCCCTTAAGAGCTTAGTCATGGTAATAGCATGGCTAGCCTAAGCTAATGTGCCTGTATTATTTTAAACAGTTTTTACATTTTCTAATAGAACAAATTTACTTAAAGTGTTTAATAGTGGAAGATGGAATAACAGTCAAAATTTATTTTTGTGTCATTATTAGGTACAACTTAGATAAAAAATATATTTTTGGCCTTTATCTTTTCTTGGGGAAGAGTATATTAGAACATGGCCATAGTAAGTTAAATCATAAAGGGATTAGGAATTGCTTTAGCAAATTTCCTATTGAGAAATCAGAACATGTATTTTTAGGATTTCATTTCTATTTAGTTGTGTGATTCTATATAAAGATAGTATGACTGAAATAGGGGTTGCTATGGGTGAACTATTTAAGAGAAAGGAGGTGTTGCTTCTTCATTTGAGTCACTTAGGGCACAAAAATGTTGACTTTGATGGTCAGGTGAGGAATCTGTAATATGATCTTGGGAATTCCTTAATATGAGACTTTATGAATGTGTAATGTGTCTATTGAGAATAACTGAAGGCATATTTAGACATGGGCACTGGAAACTGCTTCTTCTCTGCACCAAAAAATCAGCTCCTTTCTCCATGGCATTTAATATGTCCGGAGATTTCTCTCCTGTTCCTTCTCACTATGGAGCTGGCTATAATTTTTAACCAATGAAGGCTGTATGTATTGAGGAATGTAGCATCATGCTAGGCTGTGATAATAAATAACTCCAGCCATGATGGCTTAACTCAAAGGATACTTCTCACTCATCCTACGAGTCCTTCATAGGTAAATAGAGGGCTCTGCTCCATGCAGTCTTTCAGGGATCAAGTCTGATGGGGGCTGTACAATCTGGTAGCTGAACCGTGAGTCATCACAGCAAAGAAAGAGAGATATTAGAGATTTGTGCATGATATTTTGCTGTCATAGCTCCTAAGTGACATACACATCAGTTTTGATTCCTTAATGGGCCAGAACCAGTAACATGCAAAAAGCTTAGAAATCTTGGGAATGTTTAGTGAGTTGTAACATGGGTCCAGGTTTTATTACTATATATCAGGTCCTATCTCACATGCCCCTCCATCTCTATAACCTGAGATTTATGAACTATACTGTTGCTGGAAGCTAACATATCTCTTACTGGTTGGCAATGATGGGAGGGAGTGAAGGAAGTTAGACGACCATGTTGGGTAAGGTCAGAGGTTAGGGAAGGGAAAATGGGCAAGAGAGTCTAAGGGTCTGAAACAGTTATGATTTGGGAAGATTATTCAGGAGTCATATTATTTCCTTGACCTTTTCAACCATAAGTTTATCACACCTTCAATTTTGTGTCCTTTTCATTGTAATATTAAAATCCTTAGGCCCTATATCTATAATAAGAAAATTAGAAGACCAAGATAGGAGAATAGATCTTTCAAGGGAAGAATCAAAGAAAGTTTAGAGAACTCTGATGGGTGACAAAAGTGGCCTTCTAACTGATTAAAGTGTTGTTTCTGGTAAAGGTGCTGCCTCCAGAGTGGCTCTCAAAGTTCAAAGAGGAGCTAGAAATGAGGAATAGATTTGCATTAAAGCAGAAGAGACGGGCAGCCTGGGTGGCTCAGTGGTTCAGCGCTGCCTTCAGCCCAGGGTGTGATCCTGGAGACCCGGGATCAAGTCCCACGTTGGCCTCCCTGCATGGAGACTGCTTCTCCCTCTCTCTCTCTCTCCCTCTCTGTCAAAACGAAACAAAATAAAAGACTTAAAAAAAATAAAGGAAAAAAAACAAACTAAAAAAAAAGCTTCAGCTCTTGGATGTGATAAATATTGAAACCGGTTAAGAGTGGAAAGGGATGGGGTAATACACATTGCTGGGAGCAGAGGTCCTGGAATTTAGAGCTGGGTGGGTCCTGACAGGTCACCCAGTCTATCTCCTTAATTTTATTGCCAGAATGTAAACACCAGAAGAATAAACTTCATAGAATGTTAATGGGTATTCCTGGAAAATAGTTTTCTGTGAATAATCAAGTTTAGGAAATTCTCCTTAAACAAAGCTAAGGAGATATGTGAGCCACAGGGCTTCTTTCAGTCTTTAATAAGATAATGCACAGAGTAACTCTCCAGGAGAGGGGATGTGATAAGAAGCATTTCTGCAAAATTTGACCATGGCACATGACTTTTGTCAAAATAATCTCTAGAGCAACATGGGTGTAGAGAAATATTGACATAAACAGTCATTTCTTCCTGAGAATTGAAACCCTAATGCTCTTGTGAGGAAGGGGATGCTCCTATAATCTTTCTCACCCACTTGACTTCACCATCGTCAGCAGTTCAAATGATCAGGCCCAGGAATAGTTTCCTGAGAGGTAATCTCACTCGTCAGCTGTTTGCTTCCTGGGGCTTTGGGTTCACAATGGGAATTTAAACCCTGGAGAAAATGCAACGTTCACCTGAACCTCTGCTGTGGTCTGCATCGAGGCCCATCCAGTCTGTGCACCTGCTTGTGTGTGTGTGGTGGGGGTGACTGTGGTGGCTGCCGCCTGTGTGACCAACTCAGTTGCTCCTTGATTCCATCAGTACGAGGATGGCTGGGTATTTAGGCAAAACTTAACTGAGTATAAGCATGAAACACCCCTCAGAAAGCCTTCCATTGCAGCACCTGCGCTGAAAGCCTGAAAGTCTTACTTCTCCTCCATTAGTGGTGGACTTGAATCTCAGAGAGAAAAAAAAAAAAAAAAAAAGCTGCATTTGCTCCAGATGGAGCCGATGGCTTTTATCTGTTTATCTGATGTTTGAAAATTGACTATGATTGCAAGATGTAAATAAATAAACAAGCACATAAGGCTTCGTATATGCGGGATACTACCTGTCGCGGTAGAAATCTCCACTTTTTAGCTCTGCAAATCCTCATTGGCACCTGCTGATCATTCATGGCCTTAACAGAAGACGCTGAACGGATACAAAAGGGCTGACATTTTCAAGTTAAGAACACGTAGATAAAGACTCAGAATGGACATCGTATTGCTCCTAGACAGTGGCTGATTTTCTCTGATTGCTTTGAAAAGTACAAAACTGCAACAGGAACTGCTGTTCTGACTCGCTCACTTAGAGAATTCGTTTTTGGGCTGCGGAAAGCATGAAAAGTCTTAGCTAAAATTAAAATTCAATAAAGGTCAGTTCTCTAGGCTATGAAAGAGAAATCAGAGCATAAGAATAGCTGAGTGGATCCCACCAAGCTGACCTATGGCAGTTAATAATAATGATTTCCAAGGCAGGGCGAGAGGAAACCAATGACTTCTGTGAACAAAATGGTGAAATGGTTTGAAAAAAGGGGAACAAGGGAAAATGAATATCCTTTGTTAACATAATTAAATATCTTTCTTGCTGGGATCATTGCTGGAGTAATTGTCCATAGTACTTCCAGTTCTATTAAAGGAGCCTGGCTTTTATTCGTCGTAAGTGAAGGTTGTATTAATGGTATTAGGGACTTTGAAACACATTTCAGTAACACTTTTCACAGGAATGATTTTTGAATCCATTTGGAGAACTGAAATAGACCATAGCATTTTTGGAATTTATTGAAAAGTTGAAAATCTGTCTGGAATCTGAATGTCCACACATCTTACTGGGGTCTATCTGGATCCGTTAACAGAAGTCACTAACTCCTTTTACATAGCAATGAAGTAGTGAGCTGCAGAAGATGGCTTTTTGTTCTGGAGTTCTGGTTTTGGTTTTGAGTGCACAGCGTGAAACAAAAGGTATATAATAAATGTGAGCATGAGTGACACATTTGTGGTATGATACAAAATGAGTTTAAGTTCCCTTGATATTTCCTTGTGAATGATAATTTAACCTAAAATATATATATATATATATATACTGTGTTGAGATACAGTGGGAGAATTAAGAGTTAGTCATATATATTTTTTTAAGATTTTATTTATTCATGAGAGACACAGAGAGAGAGGGAGAGGCAGAGACACAGGCAGAGGGAGAAGCGGGCTCCACACAGGGAGCCCGACGTAGGACTCGATCCCAGGACCCCAGGATCAGGCCCTGGGTGGAAGGCAGGTGCTAGACTGCTGAGCCACCCGGGCTGCCCTAGTTAGTCATATTTTTAAGGACATGTATATTTTTAACAAATTGGAATATCCTTAGGAATACTGAAAATGATGACACTACTACACCTACATTTTCTCATTTCAATCCTTATCATGTTCCTATGAAGTGAACATTATTCTATCCTCCCATAAATTAAAACTATTAGGCATTATTTAAACTTTCTTTGAAAGTTCATACGAATCTACTGAGGCTTTATATGTGCACTCGGGATAAGATCTTTCAATGTGTGAGTAAGTAAAGGAAGGACACCATATACGGTGAAGCTGACTACCGCTTCCTGTTGAGATGGAAAATGGAAGCTCTGGTATCTGGGCCATTTTGTGCAGACGCAGGTTAGTTCCTGCACCCAGCATTTCATGTCTGCTTGCAGGTGATGTGTACACAGTCATCCGAGTACTGGGTTAGGTTTCAGTCTACTTTACCAAGGATGTTACCAGCGAGCCGCCACACAGGCAGGAGGCCGCCCAGCAGCACTGGGGTGTCTTCCCCTGGCACGCAGATGCCCGCCACCTCCACTCAGGCCTGACAATCTGTCTACTCAAGGTGGCTTTAAGGAATCAGAGAAGCACAAATTGCTGCACCAGAACCTTTTATACTTTGGCTTTACTCATTAGCCCCAGTATCAGTGGGAAGCCAGAACCTTCCGCATTCCAGAGCCACATCTAGGGTCAGCCTCACCAGGAGGGCACATGTCTTGGAACAGGGCCTCTAGCTCTTGCTTTGCAGCACCCTGCAATCCCATAGCCCTGCATGGGGAGGCCTCCTTGCGCTCCCAGGGACAGTCTTCATTCTGCAAATAAATTCCAGGAGACAGAGCTTGCTTTTCCTGCTAAATCCGTACAACTTAGAAGATCGCCCGGCACTGAGTGGGCATGCAACAATTTCAACCAAATGAAGAAATCATCGCTCCCCAGATATGACTCTGGCCATACCCAAGCTCCCTCCTTTTGGAACAAACACAAAAGAACTTCCTGGGGCCTCCTGACCTTGCTATCATTCCCCTCACTCTAGATTTTAGCTGCTTCCAACATACTGGCAGAAATAACGACCTCTCAACTTTATCCAAGTCCGAGTTTAAGACTTATAGTATCTCCCCAAAGTATATAATTTAACTTTTCTCCTGTTCTCAGACCACAATTCTTTATTCTTCTAATTTGTACCAGTAAGAAAAACCCAAACAAATCACATTTGTTCTTTCAAAAGCACTGTTTCAATGTTAGCTGGAAACAGTGACCAAAAGACAACAAAAAGAAACATATTCCTATATTTTTCATGTTTATTTTTTCTCCTCGTAAAAGTCGTATATTTGCATCACAGAAATTATAGATAGTAGAAAGATAAACATTCCACATGATTATATATTTCATGCAACTGTGTTTTACATCCATTTACATCTATTTGCCAACACACACACACACACGCACACACACACACACAAGTACCCATAGGCCACTGTATATATCTTTCTGTAAATTGCTTGTTTGTCCCCCCACAAGATATTTTATGGTGTAAAATCTCTCCCAGGAGCTCGGCATCATGTTATCCTAAGAGGTTGTGATGTGAACTTGCCTATTCCAAACACATTGGATATAATATTGCATTGGACACAGTATCACCAAACTTGGTAAATGCCAGCGGAGTTTTTAATCTACGGGCAGCTGGGTGGAAGAAGGAACCGTGATTGGGGCGGGAGAAAGCCTTGATCTTTAGAAACTCATTTATACCATTTGGGGGGGCACCAGAGGCTTCCACAGAAGACACCACCCTCTCTTCAACAGAGTGTAGGGCCCATAATTATCGATAATAAGAAGAGACAATACTCTTTGCAAGAGAGTCAGCAAACACAGTGTACAGGAACAGACACACCAATGCAGCACCTAAGGCATCTGTCACACACATCACATGGCTTTTGCTTTTTTCACAGCCCCCTCCTCTACACCACACGATCATCCTCAGTGATAGGTGTGCGATGTCATGTTAATGACACTGGCCAGCAAGGAAATGCAGACAATGAAATGCCCTTCATGGAACATTTTACATGAAATCAATCCCATAAAAAATAAATTTAATAATGCACAAAGTGAAAAAAAAGTAATGGATTGATAGCATTCGAGTACATTAATGTCTTTTTTTAATGACGAGGGGAAAACACCCAAAGACATACTTCCCAGAGAGCTCTGTGAGGTTCAGGAACAATTTGACACAGAATGTAAAATTGACATGGCTTAAATTTTCTGTGTCTTTGCAATCGCTCTCTATCCTTATTTAAAATGTTTCAAACCTCTGGTTTACACTTAAGAATATAAACTACCACACGGCTAGAGATTCAATTACACAGAAAGAGAAAAAACAAGTATTCTGAACCTATGAGCTCACTTTCTAAACAAATACATGTAGCTGAGGTCAGGTAATTGGAGATCCACCACATAACTGAAGTTCTCCAAATATTTTCTGCTTATAATTTATAGAAATAATTATTTTAACGATATGGCTTATGATAAAGATAAAAAATTTGCAAGAAAAAAATACTTAACATTTAACTTCTAGTCATTCCCCTAAATCATCTGATCAAAGTAAATAGGGAAAAATGTCACAAATATGAAGAGAAATTGGCAAATCCATTTTTACAGCAAACTCATATCAAGTAGACATGTCTTAAAATGACCAATTAAGAATCTGAATCCAGTAAGATGCTGAAACAAATAATGCATAAATACATTTCTTTCATATACCCCCAAAATTTAAAAAAAATACTAAACTGCAGAAAATGCCGTAATGAACACCAAATTGGAAATCAATAAGAGAATAGCTTTTAAAAAGTGCATTTGTGGAAGTGTAAAGAAATACATAAATGAAACTTAAGATTTTTTTATCACAATAAAATACCACATATTAAAATTTGCATACTGCAGCTAATGCAATTTCTAGAGGGAAATATATAGTCTTAAATGTGAACTAGGGAGGAAAAGTAAAAATTAATGATAAGCATTCGATTCAAGATCATAATTATAGAACACTAGTCTAAATGTCAAATAGTAAGAGAAGATTACAGTAAGTATATAAGAAGAATATCAGTAAACTTTTAAAAAGAAATAATGAAGAGTATCAATAAAACCAGGAATTGGTTTCATGAAGTTTCAAAATAGACCAAAAAAAAAAAAAAAAAAAAAGAAACCCCCAAACCAAACCAAACAAGCCAGGAAGAGAGCAGTGAGCATGGGAAATAGAACCTCTATAAATAATCAGTATGAAGGACATTGCTGCAACACTAAGACTTTCTGTGTCTGCGTAAAAAAAATTGTCACTGGATATTGTTTGAAAACATAACTTATTGATTACATGCTATTCACTGGCTGCCAAACTATCTTGGAAAACACTGAGGGCTAGTACCCCCGAAATCATTCCGCACCTATTCCCATGGTTCAGCTAAAAGAGCATCTTCTCACCAGACTTTAGTAAAACAAACAGGAGAAATGGCAGCAGCCGTCCATCCTTCCCTGTCCAGCCCCAGGCCAGGTCACCCTCACACTGAGCATTTTTCATCAAAATCGCATGACTCGTAAAAACCGGGATAGTAATAATGCATTTTGTAGCACAATTAACTGCTTTGTGTTTTCTTTCTATCTCTCTTTCCCTTTTTCTCTCCCTTTGTCTCTACTTGGTTTGTTTTTCAAACCATAATAATTTGGGCTGAGTTACAACTCAAGCCAAACAAATTTGTTTTGTTAAACAAAAATCAACTCTGCTTGATAAAGACTAGAACTAAGCAGACTTTCATCATTTTGGAGAAAACATTCTCTGAAGTGGTGCTACTGTTCTGGGTGTGTTTGTTACATCAGAATCGGGGGCTTATTTTCCGAAGAAACAATATAATATAGTAACACTTAGTGCAAAATTCCCCATAAATAAGTGGCTACCTGCTTTCATTGTTCCTTTCCCCAACTCTACTCCAGGTCAACCTTAGAGAACCAAGAAAGGGGACTCTAATATAAATACTTATAAATATTCTCCTAATATTGGATTTTTTATTGATTCTAATTTCTTGCTGTTATAAACATTTTATAGTTGACATACGTGTATACTTATTCAGCACCTCTAATATCCTCCCCCAGAAAATATCCAGAGAAGTAGGAGTATTAAATCAAAGAGTATGGGATACCTGGGTGGCTCAGCGGTGGAGCGTCTGCCTTCAGCTCAGGGCATGATCCTGGAGTCCTGGGATCGAGTCCCACATCAGGCTCCCCACAGGGAGCTTGATTCTCCCTCTGCCTGTGTCTCTGCTTCTCTGTGTGTCTCTCATGGATAAATAATTAAAATCTTTTAAAAAAATAAATAATCAGAGTATGATGATTAAGGATTTTGACACATATTGTTCTATTAATAGTTGTTAAAATCTATTTTGTGCTATCAGCAATGTAAGACTTATCCATTTCATTGCAGCACATGAGCTTGAAAATTCCAAATGTCCTTTTTCTTATTTAATTTGGTAAATAAATATGGTATCTATTTGTTGTTCAAATTTAATTTTTTTGGCTACTAAGATAATTTTGCTTTGTAATGATATATATTTTCATCTTTTATATTTCTTTGCTTATCCATTTGCTACTCATATCATTTGCACCCTCTTATAATTAGGTGTTAACATTTTGTCCTATTGATGGAAGCAAATATTTCCATATTAAAGGTTTGAATCTGTTGTCTTACTTGTTGCTAACATTGTAAATCAGTGCTCTGCATTTTAATTTTTCTTATATTTTAATAAGTTTACCCTTATTTTATTTATTTTGTGATTATTTTCATTACTTTTATGCTTTAACAAGACTTTGCCATTTTTAAAAAGTTTTATTTATTCATTTTTAGGGAGAGAATGTGAGCAGAGTGAAGGGGGCAGGGGAGAGAATCTTTCACACCTCCCCACTAAGCAAGGAGCATACTGTGGGACTTGATCCCACAACCCATGAGATCATGACCTGGGCTGAAATCGAGTCAGATGCTCAACTGACTGAGCCACCCCAGCACCCCAAAATTTTACTATCTTGATATCAGTTAAGTATTCACCTTTACTTCCTACTGATTTATTTGTTTATTTACTTGAAGTTTTGGTTATGTACATTTAAAAAATCAATCAATAAAATGCATATTTAGGTGCAAAAAGTAATTTTTAACAATGGGTTTTATTTTTTGCATTCAAAATGATAATTGAGGACTTTCTATTACACACATAATGCATCTATAAATTCATTCTCATATATTATATATATTATATTATATTATATTATAAATTATATTTCTTGACAGCTATTTCTCATTTCTTCAAGAAGGCATGCATTTTTAAAATTTTTTCTAATAATGAAGAAATCTGAAGCTTGGCATGGTTCTACCCTGTTTGAGTTACTTGGTAGCCACAGATCTCTTAGAATGCTGTGTGTCACAGAGATATATTTTATTTTATTTTTTATTTTTTATTTTTTTTTCAGAGATATATTTTAAATTCAAAATTTGTTTTCTTGTTTGAAGAGGTAAACTTATAGTTATTATGAATCAGTGGGCACAGATGGAATGTTCTTGATTACTTTTTAAAATCTTTCAGGGACGTTCCACATGATTTCATGCTAAATAACATCCACTTTGAGTCCATTTCACACTGATAAAGATTTCCTGATAAACAGACATATTCCCCTTCAATTTACCTGAGAACACCTTCTTATATTGCGTGCTTTGGTTTGTTTAGGTAAGCTCATATGTATGAGAGCATAAGGGGTGGTAACGATTATGGAGTTAAGGGCAAGCTTTATTGGTAGAAAATTGATTGGAAAAGAAAAGTAAGGGGGGAACTGAAAGCCTAAGTTAGCGCATTAAAGCAAAAACAAACATTCAGAGGCTCCTACCTGAGACCAAGAGAACGGGGGGCTCGGGCCTTCCTTGAGAACCTCGTACCACCCCACGTTAGGGGCCAGAGGCGGTCGATAAGGCCAGTCTCAGCACAGGCCCCGGCGGCTGGGGCTGCTCAGATCCCACCTGCTTACCTGAGAGCTGTGCGCTGCTGGGAAGAACCTGCACGTACCAGGACCCAGCAGGCGTCAGGTGGCCACAATGATGAGGATGTCCATCTGGCGCAGCAGTACTCCCACCTCACAGCTGTCACCTGTGCTCAAGCCTTTGCTCTTTTACAAATTCAGTCCACTAACACTCTGCCAAAATCGTTGCTTCCCGTGTGATATTTTTGTCTGTATCTCTTATTCTTCCATTTGCTCATTCCTTTATTTGCTCATTTTATTCATTCATTCATTCATTCATTCATTCATTCATTCATTCATTCATTCATGTTCATTTTATTCAACCATGAATGAATGAATGAATAAAATGAGCATTTTCTCATCACGAAGTGACTGAGGACCTACTCTGCTCAAGGTACTGGTGAAAATTACAGAGGAGATACGTGCCTTCTTTAAACCTGTAGTAATTATAGTGTCATATTGTAAGGGATTAAACAGGGTTAAGAACTGAGGCTCCTAGGATGCCTGGGTGGCTCAGCGGTTGGGCATCTGCCATTGAGTCCCACATCGGGCTCCCTCCATGGAGCCTGCTCCTCCCTCTGCCTGTGTCTCTGCCTCTCCCTCTCTGTGTCTCTTATGAGTAAATGAATAAAATCTTGAAAAAAAGAGAAGAATTTAGGTTACTTCGGAACACTTAGGAAGGCACTTGTTGCAGTCTTGATGGTCTCAGGATGCTTCCTGGAGAAAAAGCAAGTCAGCAAGCATCTGTTCTACCTATGCTGTGATTATATATTTGTCAAGCTTCAATATTTTATTCAACAGTCGATAGCCAGATTTATCACCCTTAAATATTTAAAAATTAGATATGTGGACCTCCGTGTGTATTCTTGCTTCAGGTCTCACAAACTTTAAGGGTGAGCCTAGTGCCTACACTGGAGTCTTTCCATCCCTCCCTTTAGGCTGTCTCAACATTACATTCTTTTTTATTTTCTCTTACTAGATTGTGAAACTAGTTACTATTCTCCAGTAACTAGTCAATACCTGACCTAGTGTAGATTCTTTATAGGTTAGAGTTGAAGGAAAGAATGGATACAGTGGCACATAAAAAGGAGTCATGTCCTTCCCCAGCATCTCCAGATATGAAGTATCTAAGATTATTATTATTATATAACTTAATTATATTATATTAAGTTCTAAGATTATTATATCACCATTTTTAAAAAATCTTAAAAATAAAATAAATTAAAATAAAAAATAAAAGTAAAAAGAATCTTAAACCTCATATGTTCTCACAGTGATAAACTCCCTTCTTTATCTATCAGCCTAACTAGTAAATGCAAGTACATCTTTCTGCATTTTTTTCAAACAAATTTATATGAAAGATAGGAAGGGAGGGTAAAAAAAAAAAGGGGGGGGGAGGAGGAAGCCAACTGCTGGCAGCACACATTTTCCAAGAAAATGTTGTTTTAAATATTTATTTACTTATCCTAGGGAGAGAGAGGCAGGGAATGGGTGTGGGCAGAGGAAGAGGGAAAGAGAGACATAAGCAGGCTCTGCGCTGGGCACGGAATCGGATACAGGGCTCCATCACATGACCCCAAGATCATGGTCTGAGCCAAAATCAAGAGTCAGCTGCTCAACGGACTATGCCACCCACGTGTCCCCCAAGAAAATATTTTAAGATTAGCTTGTGCTTTGAGACTTTGAAATGGATGTTTTTTTTTCCCAATTTGATGAGAGTCCATCAGTTGGTGGAGCTATGTTGCTACCTATTTGGTAAGGCCTGTTCTATTTTATACAGTTGTTGGCTTGGTTGTAATGTAGACGATAAGTACATTAAAATAAATACATGCTATTTGAAACTCAGGAATCGGAACAACATTCCTTTTATTTGACACCTTGGGCTTCTCAATCACATGTTCTATAATTCAGGTTTGCCTATTAACTAAACCTAGAGTGTGATTGAGAGATGAGCTCACAGGGCAAATAAAATACTGTTGGAATAAATCTGAAATATAGCGTCAATCGATTCAGATTTCTATACACAACTCCAGCATATCTGGTGAAAAATAACTTGCCTCTACCTCTTTTGGTGCATAAAATAAATCCTTTGAAATACTTTGAAGATTAGTCAAGAGAAAAACCGTTATTTGTCATTTTTAATTTCCATTCTCTTTTAAGAAGAGCATATCCTGGCAGCTAGAGGTTCTTTGCATTGTTGGTCATAAAATCATTATCTTCTGGGTGTTGTTCATTGTCACAGCTGAAGATTTTTTAAGTTGTGGTAGAAGTAGGCAAGTTTGGTGATAGGAATGGGGGTAGAGTTAACTTGCTCTACAAGTGAGAAGGATGGGCGCAGGTGGGGAGCTTCCTGATGCGGGGCCAGGAGCGAGAAGGCTAACTGCTGGAAGAGATTATTTAGGTATACACAGTGGCTTAGGAGAAGGATATACAGAGAGGAAAGATGTGGCTCAGAGGGTTTTCAAGTGAATTCTTGTATATTGTTGGAGGAGAACTCACTCCCTCATCTTCTTTTTTTTTTAGTTATATATATATATATATATATACATATATATTTTGGTACTGATGCCTTGATCATCAATATTCTTAGGCAAAAGGCATTTGGGGAGAGGTGGTTGAAAAAGGTGAATGAATTACAAACATATGGAAGCAGGTGACGTTCTATAAATAGAGAATAAATATTTATGTGCGCGTGTGTTTGTGTGTATGTGTATTTTCACACCAGATGTCAAATTATTAACTCCTCAAGGCACTTCCTAGTCTTGGTCTGGCCCTAGGTGAGCCCAAGACTGAGTTGGATGGAATATATTTGACAGTGGACATGTCCTAAAAGTTGTCTGCTTTAGACTCTGGGTTATATGATAGATACCAGTCTCCCCTGTCTTAGAGTTCTAGTCTTCCGTTCATTCATCTGACAAATATTTGTAGAGAACCCTTCTAGAAAAATCTCTCTCCAGAGGCATAAATTTACCTCCTATACAATAAAAAATTATTGCTCTTTATCATTTCAGTGATGAATAACATTATTACAGTGAGGGAAATTTTAGATTTGATATGTCATATTTCAGTAAAAAATAAACCTAAATGAAACACAGATATATTTCTCAACTTCCGAAGGGGACTAGGTTTGCATTATCTCGGAAAATGATGGAATAACTAATGGCTGTCCAATTTATTCAATACTAGAACTTTAGTTGTCATTTTATATTTCAACAACCTGTTATCAAACATCATTTATGGGTTCCTTCTGCCAATTAGTCACCTCCAATGTGACATTTCAAACTTGATGTGTCTAACACGGATCTTATAACACACATGAATTTCTTCAAAAATGTCATTTGCTTTGACTTCCTCTGTGGATTGATAACTTGTCCATGAGACTCTGGAATCCTCTACAAATCTATTGTTTCTCTCCTCCTTCAGTGACCCAATTTCTGATTCTTTCTTCTAAAGAAATTCATCCATCTAATTTCTTATTGCTAGCTCAGAGCAATTCAGAGTTAATTATAACTGAAGTATTCAATTCAAAGAGAATCTTAACCAGTTTTGGTGTCCTGACTCTCTATTCACGTTACCTTGCATAGGTTCTAGAATGCCCTGAACTACAGTGCTGACTCCATCATTCTGAACTCTCTAAACCACCATACGCCTTCCCTTTTCTCTTAAATATAACCCCTCCCCCCAATAAAAACAACCCATAACAACAGATCTCTTCCTATATCCTACCATCTTTCTATCTGATCTCAGGCTCCATTTAAACTACCTCTTTCCACCATAGCCTGCATCTATCTTCTCTCTTTTCTTGACTTGCAGGGTGTCTTTCATCTGACATATCCTTACTATGCCCATTTCCCAAAACTGTACTCCTTTGAGACTCAGACATGTGGCATGAGTTTCAGCATATTAGCCCTTCACTTCATTCACTCAATTGTTTTCAAATGCTAATTGAGTATGTAATTTGTGTCAGTGCAAATTAATTGGTACTCTTTGGGGTTCAAATAACAGAAACTCAAACCCCTTCAAGAAATAATTTAGATCATGTGGTCACATTGCAATGAGAAAGAGTGACAAGTTATTTATACACATCTATGTTTTTGGTTTATTCAACACCCCAGAAGACTTGAATTTAAAAAAAAAAAACAGGATATTTTTAAAAGATTTATTTATTTGAGAGAGACAGAGAGAGAGAGAGTGTGTGTGCATGAGTCGGGGAAGGGGTAAAGGGAGAGAAACCCAAGCAGACTCCCCATTAAGTGTAGAGCCCGACTCAGGGCTCAATCCCACAAGCCCTGAGATCATGACCTGAGCTAAAACCAAGCATTGAATGCTCAACCAACTGAGCCACTCAGGTCCCCCCAAAAGCAGAATTATTTTTTAAAAATATGTTAATTAAATATTTTTCTGTAAAGGTACTCAAGTGTCTCAGAGAGCCCAGTAACAAGATCACTGTTTTAGCAAAACCTGGATCCTAGGACAAAAACACCATCACGTTTCTTCTTAGTTATTGCACTTCATTCACTGTGTGATCTATCTTCAAAATCATGTAGTCAGAATGAGTTGCTGTTTTCATCCATTCCAGATATCCAGGAAAGTATCTTTTGGTTCAGCCTGGATTATTTGCTGATCTTTGAGCCAGGTGTTGGAGCAGCTAGTTGAAAACAGCCTGGTGGGGAAAGTGGCTACTCACTGGAAAAAGGGAGCTTTTGGCACATAATATCATAGGTGCCCACTCCAGAGGTTTATAAAGGTGAAGAAGACCAAATCCTGGTTCATAGAGGTCACGATAGGATGGCAGATAAGGTGCTTCTCTCTGGACACATTTAAAGCCTTTTTCAAATCCAATAAGAAATCTTAACATTTTCAGGGGTCTTTTTGCATTAATTTGTGACTTTATATTTTAAATACGAATCCCAATTTTAGCATTTTTGGATAGGTACATTTAAAGTGAATTTCTTAACAGCCGTACTTGTGGGGAAACGTTAATACCAAATCAATCTTTAATATATTTTTCCAGTAATTGAGCAGCTTTGGCATACTTGCACTCCTCCGATCTAAACTTAGTTTTCTGTGAGTCTTCTGAACAAATCTCAGTTTCCTGGGATTGCTCCAATTAAATTTTCCGGAGCACTGTGGATGTCACTGTCCAGGTAAGGGAAAGGTTTGAAACAGACCTAAAATTCTAAGGGGAAACAAAGCCGGCAGTGCCTCTCACAATATCTACCTCCCTTCCTCTGTTACACCTGGGCGGCTTTATTTACCTGGCAGGGTCCCTCCCTGCCAAAAACCTATGTAGCGCACTTACTCCTCTAATTACTATAGCACAGAGAATCTTCTCAGAGAAACTTGGAGAGGGGTCCTCACATTAAAAGTCAAATGGGGAGAAGAGTGGGCGACTACCCAGACATTTGTTGAGTAGGGATTTGTAAGCCGTAGTGTCCAGAAGACTGAGCATGACCTGAGGCAGCCCCAGAGAGAGCACTGGGCATAGTGTCAAAAGATCAGGGGATCTAGGAAAATTGTAGTAATAACAACTGGGTGATGTTTTCAGACTCCTTTCAACATTTTCTATGTTTCAGAGAAGGATGAAGTGGGATGAAAAGCATAGCAACTATAAGATTTATAAGGACTTCCCAATTTCCCTTTTAGGTCATTAAATAGTTCAGTGATACTCTTTTATTAAAACAATTTACTAATGGCCTTTTATAGACAAGTTCACTTGGAAGTGACTTCTCTTTATTTAGGACCCTTCACTGTATTACATTCTGTCCTGGTCTTATTGATCATCACTTCCAGACAATATAAATGGTTACCTGTCCCAATTAATTTGAAGTTTCCTAATCTTTTAATATTTTCACAGGGTATCTGAATATTTTCTTTTCATAGGAAAAGGAATGCAAGAATTTAAATACTATAAAAATGTGCTATATTTACTAAAAACATAAATAAATAAATTGAGATCCTTGAAAAGTTAAAAGAATTTAAATTTCAAGGGTTTCCATGTGGTTATAATACTTGAGGAAACAGATTCAGGTATTTCTTTTTTAAGATGCAACATCAAGGAAGAAAGTTTTCAGAAGAAAATAATAGAAAGACGACTGTTGATCTCTAATTTTTATTGTTGTTACTGACAATGAAAGGATTAATTCATAAATTGCCCTTAACTTTTCTCCTAAGTATCATACTTACCATTATACTTCTTTTAATTCAGTGTTTATAGTTTTTTTGATTTACCTTTGCTTATGTCATACACTAATGTGCATGTAGATACACTTCTTTGTGATATTTACAGATTTGTTTTTTTATATCTTCAAAAACTGTTACACTGATAGTATCATTTTAAGGAATACAGAAGGGTCCAGTGTTTTTATCTGGTTTTCATTTGTTACCAACTCCATGATTTTATTCTTTTCTTCAGTTGAATTATATGCCATTTAACACTGAAGAACTTTTCTCTGAGATCAGCTGGAAGCTTTTAAAGTAGTATGAGTGTAAGACCTTGATGGTAAAGATTGCTCAGACCAACTTGTCTTAGCTTTGAAGGCTCTAACCTATTCTGAGAGCTTTGACAGTTTCTATTTTCTTCTATCACACTGCCTGACATGTGACTGAAAATGATCTATTCACAAAACGATTGTCATTTCAATCTTGCATCATGAATATAACCTGGTAAAGTGCATGTTAAGGGACAATTAAAAAATTAAGTTCCAAAAAAAAATTAAGTTCCAATTAAAATTTATCTCCACACAAATGCCACGTCTTGCCTCCGTCGTGTAGGTGATTGGCTAACCAGATACCTGTATACAACAGTAGGCTTTGTGCACTGGCAACATCAACTCCTCACTCCTCAGTGTTGGTTCTTGACATCTATGGAAAGATTTATCTTCATATCACAGATTTGAAACACTAAAAAAATGCATCGGAATAAAAAAACCTGCAAATACAGATTTTCAAAAAGAATAAAGAAATCAAATAGATTTACTGTCTGATTTCTCAGATAAATAAACTGAGGCCCAGGTAGACACAAAGAGGTTATTAGTTGCCGAGAAGAAAACACAGCTAGGTAGGGGTGGCGCCTACAACAGCAACAGCTTCTTCCCCTTCTCAGCTGGGTATTCTTTCTATCATGACCATCTGCTGTGCGTGTAAGAGCAAATGTGCCAAATGAAGAAACGAGAAAAACAATCCAGAGCAAATATTCTAGGCATTCATCTCTTAAATATTGGTGTGGGATGGGGCTGATCTCAGAGGTCAAGTAATGGGAGTTGAAGTGAACTGTGTTAGATAGTACACCAGGGGGAAAAAAAAAAAGTTAAATTTTGTCAATCAGTAATTCCAGAAAAAGGACACATTGAGATTTCTTCGAGATTCATCAGGTTCCAAGGTTTAAGAGGAAGAAGGATTATATTCCATAGCCACTATTGAATCTATACAATAAAAGTTTTAGCAATAACCAAATTCCATTTAACATCTATTCAATTGCCAAACTTCAACAATTAACATCTAATTGGTAAAGACGCTCTATTAAAAATAGCCCACATCGTTGGCAAGCAATCTGGCTTACAAAATCAAAAATATCTTGACCCGGTGAATTAAATTCTAGGAAAGGTTACTAAAAATAATTGCAAAAGAAGTAATATAATACACACATTAAATTTTACTTTGCATTTGATTATAATCATGAAAAATAGAAATGGCTAAAATGCCTCAGAGTAGATTATTTCTTAAACGAGTTACTATTTGTCTTTAAAAGAGAAAATAATGTACCCACTCAGTATGGTAATTGTGAAGTCAAGAAAACCATAAACAATTCTTTTTGTATAATGGTAAGCCAAAAAAGCACAATGCGAAATTATCATGTTGTCTTGTTTTAATTAATTAACTTGAGAGAGAGAGAACATGAGCAGGGAGAGGGGCAGAGGGAGAGGGAGAGAATCTCAAGCTGACTCCACACTATGTGCAGAGATGTGGGCTTGAGATCACGACCTGAGTCAAAACCAAGAGTCAGATGCCCAACTGACTGTGCCATCTAGGTGCCCCTGTAATTATCATGGCTTTATATGTGTTTTTATGTTGAGAAACTGGGAGAAATATTTATAAATGCGAACACCGACTCTAAGATCTGAGGATTACAAGTCAATATCCCTTCTCTCTTTCTCTCTCACTGCCTTCACATTTTTCACAATGTTAATAACTACAGTCTAAATCCCTTGATCCATTCCCACTCGAGGAGTTTAGCCCAGGTTCCAAAGACTTCCCCTCGTATCCTGGGAAATATCCTGAGTGCCACACAAGTCCTCTGCAAAGCATGCTCAGGCATTTTATTCCATTTTGTTTTCCCTCAGTGACCTTGGCTGCCCACAAAAGAATCAGAGAACCATCCTTGACCTTGCTGCTGCAGTCCTGTACCTTTCCAAGAGAACTCTGACTCTCTTAAAAACAAATTGCTTTTCGGCTAGAAAGGCCCAAGACTCTTTGGTAGCAAAGTGGGGCCTTCATCTCCTGTGGTACAGAGATCCTCTGGGTTATGTGCAAATATTGAAAGACTTTTAGAAATCTTCCCTCTGGACTACTTCACTCTTTCCCATTCTAGCTTGTGGATTGTCCTCCTGGGCCTTCTCTTTCCTTTATATGTTCTTCTATTCTCCATCTCAAAATGCACAAGGGGCAGGAACCAGCACATTTTTGTTCCCGGACTATCTCTAGAGTCTATGGGAGAATCAGGAATTTGATAGATGTTCAACGAATGATTGTTGAAGAATAAATGAATGAATGAATGAAAATAGATATAGTAGCTGCCAGCCTTCCCGGATGTCAGTCACAATCAAGATTAATGAGTGAGTCAAGACCCCACCAGATCCAGGGGCGTGCCATTTCACTCTTGCATGGCTGGCATTTGCCATGTGAAGAAGGTCGTACCTTTAGGTGGCCCATTCAGACCTACTTTTAATCACACAAGGCAACTCAATCCACAAAGCTCTGGAATACTCCTAGCCTCCTCTCTGCTCCTTCATGGTTTTAAGAAGCTGGTGGTTTCCTGTTATACGAGAGCCTTGTATTCTACTCCTCTACTATAGGAAAAGTCTCCTGGGTCCTCACCTTGCCAAGCTCTATCACATCTGTGGTTTGTCACACACTGTTTACACTTCTTATAGAAGACCCTCATCTAGCACCTAGAACATTGTAGACATTTGATAAAAGAAAAATAATAAGTCAGCTATAAACCTGTTGTTTGGAAAGGAAAACTATAATTTCATGATCCCTTTCTTACATTTAGGACAGTTTCATGAAAATAGGGCTTCCATCTCTTCTACAAAAACATTTCAACATCTTAATTCATGAGAAAAATTCAAAACTATATTTTTTAGTTATCTTCCCCTTATCTTTAGAAAGATTTAAACACTCTTAGGGAAAAAATAAATTAAAAAATGTTATGTAAAACACAACCTGTTTTATCTTATAATTATTGTTGGTATAGTCATAGTTCCTCCTTTCCATGTTTTCTTTTACATTAAAAAAGCCCTCGCAGGGATGCCTGGGTGGCTCAGCAGTTTGAACACCTGCCTTCGGCTCAGGGCATGATCCTGGGCCCTGGGATCGAGTCCCACCCACACCAAGCTCCCTGTGGGGAACCTGCTTCTCCCTTTGCCTGTGTCTCAACATCTCTCTCTCTGTTTCTCATTAATAAATAAATATTTTTTAAAAAGCCCTTGGAAATAAATTATTGCATTTGCTCTTTTATTTTTATTCATTTATTAATTCATTTAGGTAGTAAATAATTATTGAACACTTAATGAGTCCTGGGCACTGTATTAGCAACTGGGGATTCAAAGTGGATCAGATAGTTGTGTCAATGAAGACAGGACAAGGGCAGTGGCAGGAAGCAAAACTGTGAAGTTACATACGTAAATGTGTCATCACAGTTGATTAAGCCTGATGGAAGAAAAGTTCAGGTTGTGGTGAAACGCTAAGGAAGGTGTCAGTACAGCCACACTCTTTCAGCTGAAACTTGAATGATCGTAAGGAGTGATCAAGATGGAGAGTACGGTTAAAGCTCCCTATACATAAAGAATGGAATATACAATACCCCAGAAGTCGAAATAAGTTGGTCCAGTTTGAGAAAGAGAGGGAGACCCAGCATAGAGTAAGAGACAGCAGAGTGACTAGAAGCGATGCCGGCAGGAAAAACAGACTTCAGATTATTTAGAGCCATACCAACTAAACTCATGATTTTAAATGTCATTGTCAAATGAATGAGAAGACATAAATGCTTTTAAGCAAGCAAATGATGTCATAAGGTTTGCTTTTTAGAAATGGTTCCTTTAGCTACTGTAGGAAGAATAGTGTAGAAGAAGGGCCAAGAGCCAGACATTGGTGCCCACTTAGAAATCCATTGTAGAAACTCCCCTGGTAGATGATTTTACATGAGGATGGAGAGAAAGGAAAAGGTTTTATTTTTATTTTGGAGGCAGAACATCTGATACTGGCAAACTAAGAAGTAGTAATCTCATCTCAAAGAGAAGGAAATTGGTCCTCAAAAAAAATACATTGTAAGGGTTCATAAATCTGAGCATTTACCATTTGTTGGGCCTTTTAGTTAAAATTAAAATTATATTTTCAAAATTCCTTTAAGAAAAATAGCTGACTCAATAGTACAATTCACCAGATACTTGTAACTCTACCAAGGACATATTTGGGCACTTCCCTCTTGATGCTAGGGTTTGGTCCTGTGCTTTGCTTCGGCCAAAGTAATAGAGCATGAATGCCACCTGCCACTTCTGTGTTGAAGCTTTCAGAGAAAGTACATTATTTATCCTTTTTTATTCTCTTCTAATAAATCTAGATGGAAGCTATTTCATCATTCTGGCTCTATAAATGAAGAGAACATGAAGCCCCATCCCAGCCAACCTAAGATAAGCATATAGTAGGAATAAGTGATTAGCATATGTTATTCTAAGCCACTGAGAGAATTTTATAGTTTGTTACTATAGCAAAACTAATACTCTGATGGTTTATATTTTATATGTGTATATAAAATATATATAAATATATATTCTCACCTCATGTTTTACAAATTGAGGGCTCAAAATGGGCTCAATAAATCACAAGGCAGGAAATAGCAACAAACTCTATCAGACACCAGATACAAGGCTTTTCCAACCATGAATACAAGAGTTTTCAAATATTGCAAATATAAGAATCCAGAGATGAACACAATGAACACACGAAGACCTAGATGTCAACCACATGAGTTGGAAGAAGATGAAAATCACATGAGCTGATGGCAAACGATTGAACTTTTTCAACACTTTGAGACGCCAGTACATGGGTTGCATGTAAGTGAAAAGGGAGAAAGAAAATGCAGGTACCGAACAGGAACAAGGCATTATGATATCTATGTTAAACCTGGTTGTATTGAAGAATTTTTAAAGCTTGGTATGCATTTGAAAATTGGAAGATGTAACAAAAACGTCAGAGTGCCAGTATATAAAATTTGAGATAGAGACAATCAGATGAAGAAGTTTGTTTGGGTTTTGTTTCTTGTATTTTAGGGCTTTCCTGTGGATTTTTTTATGTCAAGGGAGATACAGAAAGGTGCACATAATAATGGGTTATAGGAATAATAGAAAAAAAAAGGAATAATAGCCATTGGAGTCTTAAAAATTACTCTAACTTTAAGACTTGTCAAAACAATTCCATCATTTCAGAAAGGAATTCTACAACATATGTCAGTGTCAGCTGTGTGACAGTAAAGTATCCAGTTTCAGTTTAAAAGTGGGTTTAAGTGGCTCCTGCTTGCCCCCCTTGGGTCTCCTTTCCTTAAGAGTGGTTGTTAGAGAAGATCAACATATGGCAAATTTGGCAGTAAAACATCATTAGTGAAAAACACCCACAACTGCAGAAAGTTGAAAGAATTTTGAAAATTATGAAGCTTGAGGGCTCTGATGGTATATGCGGTTTAGAAATGTTATTATTTTTCTATACCTCTGGGGGAGGTATGCTGGTTATGTCCTCAGCATTCTTTCTCTCATTGACCTAACGATGGCTCCCTACAGCAATGGGTTCAGAGTGAACCCGTGACATACAATCATCTGATTTCCAAATGTGAGCAGGTGAGACTGGAATTCCTCTAGCCATTTTTACACGATGAAAACTGGAAAACTGGGACTGGAAAACTAGTTAAGTGGAAAATAGAGAGAAACTGGACTTGACAGTGTTATAAGAACTCCTGCACCAAGTCACATCCTCGACCTCGGCTTGTCTGCTATATGAGCCAATAAAAATCCTGTTTTCCTTTAAGCTTATTTGGGTGAATTTGTTGGTATTGTTGGTGGTGGTGTAGCATTTTTGGGGTCACTATGTGTAAAAGAGTCATAACTGATGATGCACCCTCAAAGTTGATTACCTCTTAGAACAGTATCTTATGGTTTGCCTATTCAAAATCCGAACTATCGAGGAAAGTATATTTAACTATTCTATAAACATTTTTTTTGAATTTCTTCCTGCTTAAGGGAATAAGGGAATGGAGTTCATGAAAACCGCACACAGACCTAACCCCCAAGAAAGTCCTCATTTATCTGGAAAAGGGAAATACATAGGTAATAGCAATACAAGATAAAAAAAAAAAAAAAAAAAAGGGCAAAGGTAATACAATCCAGAAGAGCAAAGAGGTGAGGCAACTCAGTGAACTTGTGGGCACTAAAGTTGTCTTGAGGGAACTGATGCCTGGCTCTGTCCCTGGGGTCAAAAATCTGCTCTTGTGTGGGACTACAACCTGAGGACCTGCCCTATCATTTCAGCATATAGAATATCAGCTTCCTGAATGTTCCAAGAGGGATATTTTCTTCTGCCTGGAATCCCAGGTTCCCAGGATTTCTTCACTTCCCATTCCAAGTGTTTACTGCCCACTTCAGAACTCTATCCCGAAGCTCCAGCTTCTGGAGGCTGCTTTCCCATGTCATCACAATCATCTCTCCTAGGATGGCACATTATCGTAGATCTTCTTTTCTATTTTTACAGAGTTCCTCGAACACTCTGTTCTTTCTCTCTTCTGGATCACATGACCCATCATCCCTGTCCCTGGAGTATGATTTATAGCCCTACACAAGGCTACAGTGGAGCCAAGGCCAAGACAGGGCACCTTTGGGACCTCTGTGGATGTTTCAAGGTCTCTTAAAGGTGATATTCTAAAGAATAAATGAGAAACCCAATGCTTTTAGAAAAAAAAAATTCAGGCTGGGAAAAGTGAATTAAAACCAAATGTTTAAAAGTATTCTTTATAGTTATGAGATTTTGTTCCTGTAAACAGTATGTGTTATCTGCTAAAAGCTTATATATACATATATACTACATATATATATATGTCTCTCTCTCTATATATATACACATCAAAAAATAGAATAAAAAAGAATAAAGTTAGGAAATATAATTTTCTGTTAATAAATATTTCTAAAATTCACTAGCTTTTAAATCAACTAATGCTTGATTTTACTTGATAAATTAAACGTTTTAAAAATAATTAAACATATGTGAACACATGTGCTTTCACCAAAATTGTTAAGAATGAAAATAGTATTTAACAATTACCGATGTAAATATACTTATATTAATATTCCATTGAGATCAAAACATAAAATCATATTTTTAAAGTATATTTCATTTTATCACTTCTCTTAATTTTGGAGTAGGTTTATATTGTATTTTATTTATGTTTTAGATAGGTAGATACACATATTATTATTAAATAATAAATATACAGGTAATTTTGTTAGCATTTAAAAATATCTTACTATTCAGTGTGTGATTAAAAAGTAAAAGACTAAAAAAAAAAAGTAAAAGACTAAAACCACTGTGTTAGACTATAAGATCCATGAAGGCAAAATCTTTTATGACTTATTCATTGTTTCATTTCTAGAGCTTAGGAGCATAGCTGGCACATTCTAGGCACCTAATAAATATTTGGTAAATGAGTAGATAAATGGAAGAAATCATTATTTTAGGTAACATTATTTTCTAATGTTATTTTAAACATTACCTGGAAAATATTATTTTTCCAAAATCACTATTTTCTAGGTAATACTTTGATGCTTAGCACTTGTACTATATTTTTGTTGGTTTGCGTGCCTATACCACCACCTAGACACTTATCTTTTGTTACTTTTGAGCACCAAAAGTTATTTGATAAATGGATAAATGAACAGCTAAATGTAGAAGCACAGTATGTTTATGCTCACATTTCCTATACAACAGAGCATCACTTTAAAATAAACACCTTTGTTGCCTACTGCAAAATGCCAGAGATGTGATTTCTCTGTTGCATTTTAGCCATGCAGAGCTGTTAGATTTTCTGATTAGTTTTGTATCAAAAGGTTTGGATTTGGAAAGTTTAGCAGTTTGAGAGAAACTCATCACCAGAATTTGTTGAAGGGCAGAAGGAGATTTTAATCTAGAAAAAAAAAAAAAGTAGTAATTTATGATGTATACTTCACTGCAGTGCTCCAGAATTTCAATCAGATTATTGGAAGTAGATATAACAAATACTTCTGGAATCCAGGGGATAAACAACAAGGCTGAGGTATTGGGTCCATTTGGTAATGGAGACTATTTGAGTAAGATGTATGGCATAGTTTTTTATTATTTATTTGCAGTGGCTCAGAGGCAAATGTACAATTCAAAGCTAGTTTTTAATGTGAAGCATTAAATTAAAAGCCTCCCTGGGGGACTTTAAATGGACGTCTAAGAGAATAGTAACTCTCAGATCTTTTATGATGATTCTGCTTGTTTTTAAATCATTTTAGATGGCATGGAACTTTTGTAAGGCATTTTCTATTGCTCATACAGCTTGGATAGACACTTAGTAATGTGAATTGTATTACAGATAGTCCCTGACTTTGGATGGTTCAACTTAGAATTTTTCAAATTTATGATGGTGAGAAAGTGATATGCATTCAGTAGAAACCATACTTCAAAATTCTGAATTTTGATCTTTTTCCAGGCTCATGATATGTGCTATGATCATTTCCTATAATGATGGTCAGCTGCAGGAACCCACAGCTCCCAATCAGTCACCTTATCATGAGGTTAAACAACTGAAACAACTACAACCATTCTACATCCATGCATCCATTCTGTTTTTCACCCCCAGGACAGTAATCAACAAGTTGCATGAGATACTTAACAATTTATTATAAAGTGGGCTTTGTATTCTCACTAAGATACTAGCCAATAGGATCCAATAGTACATTAAAAGGGTTATTCACCACGACCAAGTGGGAATTTTTCCCGGGCTGCAAAGGTGCTTCAACATTTCACAAATTAATCAGTGTGATACATTACATTAATAAATGAAAGGACAAGAGCCATATGATCCTCTCAATTGATGCAGAAAAGGCATTTGACAAAATACAGCATCCTTTCTTGATTAAAACTCTTCAGTGTAGGGATAGAGGGAACATACCTCAATATCATAAAAGCCATCTACGAAAAGCCCACAGTGAGTATCATTCTCTTTTTTTACATTTTTAAAATTTAAATTCAATTAGCCAATATATAGTATAACACCCAGGGCTCATCCCAACAAGTGCTCTCCTCAGTGCCCATCACCACATCCCCCAGCCACCTCCCCTTCTGCAACCATTTGTTTCCCAGAGTTAAGAGTCTCTCATGGTTTGTCTCCCTCTCTAATTTTTCCCCCGAATATCATTCTCAATGGGGAAAAAACAGAGAGCTTTTCCCCTAACGCAGGAACATGACAGGGATGCCCACTTTCATCACTGTTGTTCAACATAGTACTAGAAGTTGCAGTCTCGACAATCAGACAACACAAGGAAATAAAAGGCATTCAAATTGGCAAAGAAGTCAAACTCTCACTCTTCGTAGATGACATGATACTGTATGGGGAAAACCCAAGATTCCACCCCAAAATTGCTAGACTCATATAGCAATTCAGCAACATGGCAGGATATAAAACCAATGTACAGAAATCAGTTGCATTTCTACACACTAACAATGAGGTTGAAGAAAGAGAAATTAAGCGATCAATCCCATTTACAATTGCACCTAAAACGAAGAGACCTAGGAATGTACCTAACCAAAGTGGTAAAGAATCTATACTATGAAAGCTACAGAACACTTATGAAAGAAATTGAGAAATACACAAAGAAATGGAAAAACATTCCATGCTTATGGATTGGAAGAATAAATGTTGTGAAAATGTCTATGCTACTTAGGGCAATCTACACATTCAATGCAATCCCTATCAAAATACCATGGCAATTTTTCACAGAACTGAAACAAATAATCCTAAAATTTGTATGGAACCAGAAATGACCTCAAATAACTAGAGGAACATTGAAAAAGAAAACCAGTGCTGGGGGCATCACAATGCCAGACTTCAGGCTGCATTACAAAACTATAATCATCAAGACAGTATGGTCCTGGCACAAAAACAGACACATAGATCAATGGGACAGAATAGAGAACCCAGAAATGGACCCTCAACTTCTATGGCCAACTAATCTTTGACAAAGCAGGAAAAAATAACTAATGGAAAAGGACAGTTTCTTCAATAAATGGTGCTGGGAAAATTGCACAGCCACATGCAGAATAATGAAACTAGACCATTGTCTTATACCATACACAAAGATAAACTCAAAATGGATGAAAGAACTAAATGTAAGACAAGAATCCATCAAAATCCTAGAGAAGAACATAGGCAACACCCTTTTTGAACTTGACCACAGCAACTTCTTGCTTACATACATCTCCAAAGGCAAGGGAAACAAAAGCAAAAATGAACTATCGGGACTTTGCCAAGATAAAAAGCTTCTGCTCAGTAAAAGAAACAGTTAACAAAACTAAAAGCCCACCTATGGAATGGGAGGAGATATTTGCAAACAACATATCAGATAAAGGGGTAGTATTCAAGATACATATCAAACTTAACACCAAAAAACAAATAATCCAGTCAAGAAATGGGCAGAAGACATGAACAGACATTTCACCAAAGAAGACCTACACGTAGCCAACAAGCACATGAGAAAATGCTCTGCATCACTGGCCATCAGGGACATACAAATCAAAGACACAATGAGATCCCACCTCACATCAGAGAGAATGGAAACAGGAAACAAGAAATGTTGGAGAGGAGGTGGAGAAAGGGGAACCCTCTTGCACTGTTGGTGGGAATGTGACCTGGTGCAGCCACTCTGGAAAAGCGTGTGGAGGTTCCTCAAAGAGTTAAAAATAGAGCTGCCCTACACAATTGCACTGCTGGGGACTTGCCCCAATGTAGTGGGGTCACTACCCACACATAGTGATACAAAGGGACACCTGCACCCCGATGTTGATAGCAGCAGTGTCCACAATAGCCAAACTGTGGAAGGAGCCTCAGTGTCCATGGACAGAAGAATAGATAAAGAAGATGTGGTCTATATACACAGTGGAATATTATTCAACCATCAGAAAGGATGAATACTTACCATTTACATCAATGTGGATGGAACTGGATGGCATTCTGCTGAGTGAAATAAGTCAATCAGAGAAAGACAATTATCATACGATTTAACTCCTATGTGGAATATAAGAAACAGAGTGGAGGATCATGAGGGAAGGGGGGAAAGAGGAGAAGAAATGAGAAGTCATCAGAGAGTGAGAAAAATCACAAGAAACTCTTAACTATAGGAAACAAACTGAGGGTTGCTGGAGAGGAGGTGGGGGGATGAGGAGATTGGGTGATGGGCACTAAGGAGGGCACATGATGTGATGAGCACGAATAAATTATTGAACACTACATCTGAAACTAATGATGTACTATATATTGGTTAATCGAATTTAAATACAAATAAAACAGGCTCTGTGTTAGATGATTTGCTCAACTGTGGACTGATTTAAGTGTTCTGAGCACATTTAAGGTAGGCGAGGCTAAACCTAGGTTAGATGTACTAAGCGTATTGTGGACATGGTATTTTCAATTTATGATGGATTTTTCATCATAGGTCGAGGAAGAGTTATACCAGATTTAAAACAAAGTCATGAGATACATGCTATGAAGAATTAGCAATAGAAATCATTTAAAATATCTGATGTTCTACTTTATTGTTATGTTGGGACACCTGGGCGGCTCAGTGGTTGAGCATTTGCCTTTGGCTCAGGCATCATCCTGCGGTCCTGGGATTGAGTCCTGCATTGGGCTCTTCACAGGGAACCTGCTTCTCCCTCTGCCTGTGTCTCTGCCTCTCTCTCTGTCTCTCATGAATAAATAAATAAAATCTTTTAAAAAGGATTATTGTTATATTGAACACAGCAAAAAAGAAGTTCTTCAATACACTTAAGGGATTTCAGATTCGGACTCTGTATGCTGTTGAGGGTAGAGAGCTTATTTCCTCTCCTGAGTATGAAGGAAAGATTGTCCCTAACCATTTCTATCCTACTGTGCCATTTGTTTCTCCTTCCCAAAGAGAACATAAATCTCCCTGTTGGTGGATAGTCACTCTTCACCTTTGTCTCTTGGGTAGAGATCGTCCCAAATACCAAAGGCAGGGGATTTGTTTTATGGCTATGTTCTATCCTCCCCGACAACTGAGAAGCAGAGATTCTGGGCTTTCTACTCTGCATCCCACACATTTCAAAGTCTACATTAGTGTGTGTGTGTTTGTGTGTGTGTATGTATGTGTGTGTGTGTGTGTTGGAGGGGGTATGAGATGGGGTGTTCAGGTGATTATCAAAGTGAAAGAAATATGAAAATGCCCAACGTTGAGTTTATAACTTAAATCTTCAAACCCAGCATGTGCTGGATACAATGCTGGTATGTAAGTACCCATCTGAATGCATCCTTTGCCCATATTAGTTGCTGTTATTGTTGTCGTCAAATGTTTTAGTTGTTGTCTAATTCAGTGAGAAACAAGTGCCACTTATTGATTACGCCAAATTCTTTTGGGCTTTCTTAACTTTACCCCACACAATTTCTGCTCTGCAGCTAAACCAAATTACTTGCACTGTCCATATATTTCACTTTTTCACAACCATGTTCTTTTGCATGGGTTGCCATCCCATGCTCTTTTCTGATGAGTGGAAAACAATTATTTATCTCTCAGGACTTTATGCATATTTGCTTTAGGACAGGAGTCCAGATCCGGTGGCCCACTTTTTCTTGAAATAAAGGATGCTAGATAAACTTGAACCTTAATTTCTAAAAGACTACGTTCTGTAAACTATATCCCACAGGCCAACCCTGACCCATTACATCCTGTATAAATAGTTATTAGAACATAGCCCCAACCTTTTAGTTATGTATTATCCATGGCTTTTACAGTACAAAATCAGGGTCAAGTAGTTGTAAATGAGACCATATGGCCCACAAAGCCTATAGTGTTTACTCTCTAGCTCCTTACAAAAAAAAAAAAAAAAAAAAAAAAAAAAGTTGCCAATCCCTACTTGAGGGGCGACAATTGGCTAAAATCAGATAGCAAATATTTCCCTTATATAGAGGCAGTGTTTTCTAACTTAGCACAAGCCCTATCAGTATCTTCGGTGTTGCACTCTGAGTATTTCAACCATTTATGTTTCCAGCATGGCTCCTATTGACATTTGACCATATGAAATTCTTTTTAAAGAAGATTTACTTGAGGATCACATCAGGGAGGGATGGAGATAATTCTAGAATATTTGTTTAGTCTTCTTAATCATTTGGATTTCATATTTTCTTTTACATTGAACTATTATAATAGTTCCTATGAAATCCTTATCTGCTAATGATAATGCCAGGATAACCTTAGGCTTAGCTTTATTGATTATTTTCTTATGAAATGAGGTTTTCCTTATTTCTTTATGTATTTAGTAATTTGGGACTGCATCCTTATCATTGTGAAAAGTATTTTGTAGAGGCCTCTAAAGACTAACTTTTATGTGTTTTAGTAGACAATTTGGATTAAATCAAAGCTGACAAATTTATATTTTCTGCAGGAGGGGGGTAGTTAAAAATTTAGTTAACTTATTTTAAATTTACTTTAGGGGTCATCCAGACGATTATCTTTATTTTATTTATCCAACTTTTGGCCACTGAGCAAGTTGTACACTTAGATATGTTGTGGGTATTAAAGGCCATAAAAATGCAAAACTCCTTAAGTGCTATTCTTTTTTTTTCTGAAGTGCCATCTCTCTTTCATTTTATTCTGCTTTTAATTGCTCTACAATGTCTTCCCTGGGTTGACATCATTTGTTTTGTCCGGAGTTTACTGTCATTCAATGAAAGATTGGTTTTGATTGGAGCCATTTGTATATTACCATGAATACAATCACCAAATAATCATTTTTGGGTTTTCTCTCTCTCTCTCTCTCTCTCTCTCTCTCTCTGGGAGGCCCTGTGTTATAATTTTCTACAGACACCATCTTCTTTAATCCTCATAGTCACAGCTAAGTTTTACTGTATCCAATTACAGATCTAGTAACTGAAGATCAGAGAGAGAAAGACACTGGCCAAAGTTTCATAGAACATAGGATGCAGAGTGCCTGGGTGGCTCAGCTGCTTTAAAGTCCAATTCTCGGTTTCTGCTCAGGTCAGGATCTCACGGGTTATGAATCTGAGCCCCACTTTAGGCTCTGGACTCAGCGAGGTGTCAACTTGAAGATTCTATTCCATTGTTCCTCTTCCGACTTGCGTTTCTCCCTCTATCTCCAAAATAAATAAATAAATCTTAAAGCAAAACAAAATAAGGCCAAACCAACAGATCATAGGATGCAGAAACAGGACTCAAACCTAGAGCTGGCAGGGTTGTGTAGCCATGCTGCTTTCATTGTACCACCTGGCGGTCTATTGCTTAACAGCTTCTACCATTTCTGGGGTAGCAAAGCTCCATCGATTTGGTGCTCTGCTCTGATGTTATGGCAAATTATTGATAAACAACAACAAAACCAAAAAAAAAAAAAACAGAAACAAAGGTAATAGTAAGTTCTCTGATTGACTTCTTTTTTTTATGACTTTATCGTATTACATTTATGCTTTCCGTTACACATCTTCAGATCACCTGTACTTGATAAGGGTGGTATATAAGATTCCAATTTCCACTGAACTGTTTTCCCACTGCTTATCCAAATCTAATTGCTAAGAGTATGAAATGCCTACCTTTATTCTTAGGCATTAAATGTTAAACCTCCCAAAATATGGTGAGAATGAGTCAGCCGTAGAGATGTTGTCACTAATTTGTATTTTCCATTAGCAAAGAGTCCATGTATTTCTACTAGATGAGAAGAATGGACCAAGGCAGATTTTTCCCTACACTTATTCTATGTTATGGTAGTTTATGTACTGCTTGCCTACCAAACTTCCCCAACTTTCTTGACTGTCTTACAGATCCACTGCACAGGGACAGCAATGCGACCCCAGGTGGACCAGGTATGTACTTGTAGGAATTAGAGATGGAATAAACACTCACAGAGATTGGATACATGGAACAGAGCAATTGAAAAAGTAACTGTAGAATTCAGAAATTTCCAGTGTTGTCCTAATAACTTCTCTTCCTAAAAGTGTTTTTTTTAATAGCCACACTCTTGATTTTCTAAGTAACTTCAGTTTCTTCATATTAAGTTCCTTTTTATTCCTACAAGAAATTCCTTTTTGATTTGTTTATTACTAGTAACCAAAAGGCCACATGGAATGACCTACAGACAAAACACACATGTTTGAAAAGGGAGGCCACTATGAATTATTTAGATATTAAATAATGGGAGTTTAAAAATTTTTAAATTGCTTCACTTGCCTCAGTTCCCTAGGTTATGTTTTAAAGAAGAGAAGACTAGAACCAATGAAGGTGTTAATTCTTGCCAGACTGAGCAAATAAAAATACAGAATGACCAATTAAATCTGAATTTCAGATAAATGAAAACTGATATTTTAGTATATCCCGTGCACATATGGATATTATGCATGTGTACTGGAAGTACTCATTTTTGTTATCTGAAATTCAAATTTAATAAGGTGCCCTGAATTTTGAGAAGCTCTCTATTATCCAGGATAGCCCCACTGACCTTCCAAAACAACCTTCAATTTACTCTGGGGTAGGCAGGGATTGAATAAAGCCTATCAACACATTGTGTGCCTATCAACACACAATAATGCTTCTCATGGAAACTCTGCTGATAAATAAAAACTGTATCCATGGAACCTTCATGGCAGAAGATGAAAAAAAAAAAAAAACAGTGAAGGAACTCTGACTAGATGTCATCAAACCACTTTGTTATGCTTTTTTTCTCCTTAAGAGTGAGGAGTAAAGTTTTCTTTCTCTCTGTAGAGCGTGATGCTGCAAACAACCCTTCTGATAGTGTCCATATTTTCAATTATGGCTTTGCTATTAGAAATAGGATTATCTGTCAAGTTTTGTTATGAAGAAGGGATAAGAAGGAAATCTCTGGAAAGGAATTATTTTAGTTTTTAAACTTCACCTCCCTGCCACCATGAAAAAAAAAAAAAAACATACAGAGGGGGCACACACACAAAGATACATGTGCACTTTTAGGGAATTTTCTCCAGTAAAAATGAGTAAATAGGAAAAAAGAGCCCAATTAATACATTCAGGTGGTTATAATGATAGAGATAAAAATAAAGACAGGGATGAAATAAAAGGGAAGGACAGAAACAAGAGAATAACTATGACAGTTGACATTCAAATTTTAAGAGTATGATATGGTATAAGATTGGGTCAAGTGAAAAAAAAAAGATTGGGTCAAGTGTTAATTTGAAGACTGGGTTCAATAAAGTATTTCCACATATGGGAGAGGAATAGTTGTTTAGGGAAATGATAGAAGACAAGACAACACTCACCATTCATTAGTTCCTTCTTTATAGATATGTCTATGGCACATTATGTTATATGCTAGAGATTCGTGAGACATCTCAAGGGACTAGGGGTGTTAGGCTGAATCAATAATAAACTGGTATAACACTTACAGACAATATTTTCCTAGGTTAAAACCTCGTTTTCTAACATTATGTGAAGAACGATTATAAGTGGGGTGCATCCAATTGTCGTAGGGAAAGAATGTTGCTAGGCTCTCAGAGGGAGGGAGCTCAATGAAGCTTTATATTTTCAATAAAGTTATCTGTATCCTTCCTGCCAGAAGAAACTCCAACATACGGGGTGATATATCACTACTGCAACTTTTCTTCAAGCACAGAAGTGCAAGGGGGTGGATGAACATTCTTCTGGACTAAATTCAACATTATGGTTCCTGCAAAATTGACCATAAGTAAGACACATGAAAAGTACCCGAGGCTATAACATTGAGGAAGAATTTGCTGAGCAATGGCTGTAGATACTGCTTATGCAACTGGCATCTGCTTTAAAAATTGGATAAAGATAAAAGCTACAGAAAATTGCAGAGTCTGAAGTTTATGATGGCAAGGAGTTGAATACATTGCCGACATCAGAGTCTCACTCCTAGGAGAGTAAAAAGTGAAAGATCTGAGAAAGCATCACCCCTTTGAAATCACAAATGGCTGAGACAATGGTAAAAAATGAAAGACAGTAGAGACAAGTTTTAGTTCTTACCTTTAAAAATGGGGTGCCGAGAAATAAATTTGATATTTTGTGGTAGATGGGGCTGTCTTCTAAGATCAAGCATTTACCCACAACTTGCATGCCCAAGAACAAATTATTTGCTATCTCTGATCTTCAAAGTCTTTATCTGTAAAACAAAGACAAGCCTAGAATTACCATAATGGTTAGATGACATAATGAATAAAAAGTAGGTGACAGATAAGTAGCTTCAGGAAACATTTTTTGTCTTCTTCAACCCATTCATGTTAGAGCTAAAATATAATTGTTTTAAGGTTGTGTTAATTGACTAAGGAATATACCCAACCCACTCTATAGATTGTGATTTATTAATTTCTATAAAAGACAATGAGATTGGAAATGCACTTCACCATTTCATGGGGAATGTAATAACTTCTGGATATTTGAAGAGTTGATCTTGAATAATGTTCTGATTTAGATTGCTTCCATGCTGCCCTTACATTTGATTGACAGGTAAGCTAGAAATACTAGTCCTTTCTGGTCACACTCATTTTTCAGTGGAAGTGATGGCTATTTGGTAAAATCAAACATTGCCCATAAATTTAGCACTTTGGAACATACTATTTTTTCCCCAATTTAGAAGCTTACATAAGCTTTCTCTAGAAACAAAGCCTCCAAAAAGAATATATGACTTGGCTTAGTAGTTGGAACCAGGATTTGGGGCAATATCTGTTGTTTACTGATTTTTTTTTTTTTTTTTTTAATTCTGAAATTTTCTAAGGCTAGATTTCATTGTAACTTCTTCCCTGACTCCATGCCATTTTTTAAAGATTATTTATTTGTTTGTTTATTTATTTATTTATTTATTTATTTATTTATAGAGTGTGAGCTAGGGGACACTAGCAGAGGGAGAGGGAGAGAGTAAATCTCAAGCAGACTCCATGCTGAGTGTGGAGCCCGATACAGGTCTCAATCTCATAACCCTGAGATGATGACCAGAGCTAAAATAAAGAGTTGGATGCTCAACTGACTAAGCCACTCAGATGGCTCCCTACCAATTTAATAGATAAATAAATTGAAGCCAGACAGTTGAACATGGATTTACAATGAATAATACTCTAGCTAAGAATGCAGCAGGTCTTCTGGTCACCAGATAAAGGATGTCTTCCATTAGAGTGTGTTGTATTTCCTTTCCTCTCTGTAAAGTTTGAGGAAAATTCTCTGTATTTCCTCTTTATTAGTAGCATTTTTATTATTTTAGTAAACAGATTATTTCAATGCAAAGACTGTTTCTATGCTTGATGTTCTCTCAGAAGCCTCCAAGTGTCCATATTTTTTCTCTTGTGTCTCTGTGTGTGTACGTGTGTATGTGTACACTACTTGTGAATAACATAGCTATATTTTAAGTAAAGACTTGTTTTCCTGTGTGTGTATTAGCCCATTTAACTTTATTCCTTATAAAGAGTCGTATCTGTGGCGCTGCAAAGTATTCCCAGGAAAATTTGTTTATAACCTTAAGAAGAGATCTGTAGTTACAAACTCATTTAGAAGCATTAATACCAACTCAGAGAGTTACCACTAATACGTTTGTCATTCCTAAACTACTTTGGAATATCCATCCAAGTGGATTTCAGTTTAAAGGATTTTGACAATCAGAAAATAGTTTGCTTAAACAAATTAGCAATTATAACAAAGAGAGAGTACTTGTTTATAAAATTCAACTTTTTATAGAAATTCAGTTTAATAAATCATTTATATAAAATTTTAGTTCGAAAATAGAGTTCACAAGGATTTTCAGTTTGTTTTTTAATCTGTCTTATGAGGCAAGTAGGACATATGTTAGCATCTCCATGGAAGAGGAATCTGGGATTCAGATTAACTGAGTAATTTATCTAAAAGTACACAGGGAGAGGCTGTGGGAGGGTGTGGGGAGAAGAGTGTCAGAGATCAATCCTACCACCTTTCTAGATTTAGTAGTTTTTTTTTTTTTTTCCATTCTTATTCCTTTGACATTGGAGTACAGTGAGAGAAAAAAAAAAGAGGAGGGGGGAGAAAGGCTTCATTTACAACACCAAGGACATAGTCAATGACTCAAGGAGCAGTTATAGTACCCCTGTGATACATAATTCAAAAAGAATCTTGTCATAAAAGTTAAGAAAAAGGGTAATTGATATGGCTGGAAGATCTTTTATGTCAGAGCAGAGAGACAATTTAATAGTGGGAGTTTGGACACTAACACTTTGACAGTATGGACATTTTCAATGAAAAGAAGAATTAAATAAAAACAGAACAAGGATTGCTTTTGAACTGAAATGTGTGAGAAAACTGAAGATGTGACAAGTTGCTTGCATGGGAGGATGAGATCCACAAGTTGCTTAGGGAGTGGAAAACCATACCGGTGATATGACTCTTTCTCAGAGCTGACAGGAACCAAAAGTGTGACTGCAGGCATGATAAATTGTCACTTGACACAGGAAGTTGGGAACCAAAGTAGCATTTTGGCAAAAGAAAAAAAAAAAAAGAAAAGAAGAAAAGGTGAAGAAAGAAAGAAAAGAAAGAAAGAAAGGAAGGAAGGAAGGAAGGAAGGAAGGAAGGAAGGAAGGAAGGAAGAAAGAAAGAAAGAAAGAAAGAAAGAAAGAAAGAAAGAAAGAAAGGAAGAAAGAGGCCCACAGAGGGAGGTTAATTATAACCTCAGTAGACAGTGTGAGAAACTGGACAAACACGATCTCTGGATCACACAGATCCAGGTTTCCATCCCAGCTCAATCACTTGCTAGACAGATGGGACGGGACAAGTTTTAAGACTTCATTTCTGATGGAAATTGTAGCACTGACTTCACGAGGGTTGAAGTGGGGCTGCCTGAGACAAACTCCCATCTACACTCCTGTCACATGGATCCTGCTGGCAGCCGTAAATGGTTGTTGCAATTTTTTTATCCTAATCACCAACATCACCACCACCACCACCACCACAGCCACTGCGACTATCAGCATCCTCATCTGGTACAGGCGGACTATAAGATTGTCTCTCATTCTCCAAGATGGAAAGAAAAATTAAATTTAGATATAAAAGCATGAATAGCACTTCAACTGTTCACCGTCTCATTGAGAAGTTTGTTCTCCTTATAGTTCTAGCGAACTTGCCTTTAATCTTAACACATGTTTAAATAAAATGTGATCTCATCATTAGATATTTTTTTGAATGTGCATCTATTTGCACACTTACACACTTAGAGAATTGGCTGAAAACATGTTTACTTAATATAAAAATAGTTTTTATTTTTATTTTAAATTTCATTTTGCTGTTCTGTATTTATCTTTATTATTCTTTATTTATTCCTCCCTTACATATATATATATATTATTATTATTATTTTTTTTTGAGATAGAGAGAGACAGAGAGAGGTAGAGAGCTCAAGCACAGAGGGGCAGAGGGAGAAAGAGAATGTTAAGCAGGTTCCATACTCAGCATGGAGCCAGACTCAAGGCTCAGTCTCAAGACCCCAAGATCATGACCTGAGCTGCAATGAAGAGTGGGACACCTGACTGAGGCACCCAGGTAATCCTCACATAATTATTGTTATTACTATTACTATTATTTTTCACTTGATACTAAAAATTCAAAATCTGTCTTAACTTTATTCAAAATCTGTCTCTTAACTTTCACTTCATTTAGGCCTACTTGATCCCCTGGGAACCCCTCCACCCATTTATGCGGAGCATAAAATCATTTTGAATTTTATTTATTTATTTATTTATTTATTTATTTATTTATTTTTTCATTTTGAATTTTAAAAATGTTTTCTTGCAGTCTGATTGTTCCTTTTGCCTGTTTTTTTTTTTTATGAACCCATTAGTCCATTGAATCTCTATTAGCCAATTGATTATTTTTAAACCAATGTGCATATTTCTATCTGTATTTAGGTGGAGGTCTGACTTCCGTTGATGTGTGAGTGAGTAGGGTGTTTAACCTTATAGGTTTTCACTTAAAATTAATGCCTTTTGTTTGCTTTCTGTCCCAGGACCACATTCAAACCATGCCCACCATCATCCTCTAAAATATATTCTCTTCATTTCTTCAGCCCACCGGTGGAGTTACCTCTGCTTCTCTCTTACATGTATCTCAGCAGTCTTACCCAGGTGGAAGGCTCATCAAGGTCTTCCTTAGGCAGATGTTTTTGTTTCTATTTTTGGTAAAACAATGTTTATTCTTATTTACAAAAGGTAAATGTTTGTTGCAATGGAGACAGTCATAGTCAGTATGAAAAAGAAGCAAATACAGGTATGCATTGTTAAATCAGCCTACCTAATTTCTGCCTTTGGGGAGCATTTAACTGATTTATAGAAGACCATTTTATAGATTTTGTTGACCATAACACCAGTATAGGAATTTTATAGGGAGATCCAGCTTTCTTTCACATCATTTAAATGCATCCCAACTCACTTACTTTGTAAAGAGAATTCAAAGAGCATGGTTTATGACTGGTGGCTGTTTTCCCTGGGATGTAAATATCATCTATTTTCTCTATAACATGTTGATCATGAGCACACTGCACTGTGTTTACTAGATAAGACTTTAGTTTTGCATAAACAAAAAGTATATTGAATTGAGTATTCAAATTTTTATCTCGTGACATAGAGATACAGCATTAGCACAATTAGGATCTTGTTCCCAGAAAAGTCTACAGGGTGATGAGGACATAAATTATCTATAACAGATCTAAAATAATTCATGAAAAGATGTTTTAAAACATGATGTCTGGTTCTCACCATCGGAGTTTCTAACCTAATTGTTCTAGAGTATAGTGGGGGTGTCAAAATTAAAAAAAAAAAAAAAACTAACCTAGATAAGGATTAAAAAACAGTACCAAAACCCAAAACTAAAGGAAATCAGCAAGAAATGAGACTTGTTGGGGTTTAGGAGTTAGTAAAAGCTTTAGTGGGGAATGGTTACTTGGATGAGAGTTTGAAGGAGGACTTTGATAAAAGGACAGACAGAAAAAGAATAGTCTTCCATTGAGTCCAGTAAAGTTGTCTTCCAGTTTTCAGATGGATTACTAAATTAATCTGATCAGGCTGTCATAACTAAATACCGTGGACTGGGTGTCATAAGCCACAGAATTTTATTTTCTCAGAGTTCTAGAAGCTATAAATTCATGATGAAGATGCCAGCCAATTTGTTCCAGATAAGGATTATCCCCTTGAATTTCAGATGGTCACCATCTTGATGGGTGCTCACATGGACTTCTCCTTGGGATGTGTGTGTGTGTGTGTGTGTGTAGGGAGAGGGAGAGACAGAGAGAGAGTTAGTTCTCTGGTGTTTCTTCTTATAAGGGCACTAATCCTATCAGATCAAGGCCCCACTCTTGTAATATCATTTAACCTTAATTATCCTTAGTGGCCCCATCTCCAAATATAGTCACACTGGGGCACAGGACTTCAATATATACACTGTGGATTACCACAAACATTCAGTGCATAACAATTACCAAAAATGAATGTGTGATGATATGTGCTGACTCCTTCCTTTCTCTTCTCATTCTTTCTATTACTTTCACTTACATTTTTTTTCTCCTTTCTCTCAGTTTCTACATTTTCTCCAAATAACCATTGAATAGTTGCTCCTGTACGATGGTTAAATAAATGTAAATGTAATACATTTATTATAAAATAAACACCTGTTTATTTTATTTTATTTTTTCATCATACGTGTACTCTTTAATTCCCATCCTCTTCCCCCCCCCTTTGTAAATAACACTGCAATGGACGTAGAGGTGTATGTGTCCCTTTGAATTAGTGTTTTTGCATTTTTTGGATAAATACCCAGTGTGTGTGTGGGGGGGCTTTGAGTTGTATAGCCATTCTATTTTTAACTTTTTGAGGAGACTCCATACTCTCTTCCACAGTTGCTGCACCAGTTTGCATTACCACCTAGAGCACAGGAGGATTCCTTTGCCTCCAATCCTTGCTAACACCTGTTGTTTCTTGTGTTGTTTACATTATCCATTTTGACAGGTGTGAAATGGTATCTCGTTATAGTTTTGATCTGTAGTTCCCCAATGATGAGTGATGTTGAGCATCTTTTCATTTGGCCATCTATATGTCTTCTTTGAAGAAATGTCTGTTCATGTGTTCTGCCCATTTTTAATTGGATTACTTTTTCTGTATTGAGTTGTATTACAGTTTAAGTGTTTTTCTAGGCTCTAGGAACATTGAGATGAAAGCTGTGATTTTACCGCATGCAAGTTATTTACCTTGAGGTAGTGAAATATACTGAGGCAGTCTCTAAGGCACAAGCTCACCTTTGTCTCCTGGGAGCCTCTGTGAGCTTCTCATCCACAGATCATGGCAACTTTTTTACTTCTTCCTTAATAGAAAAATCCAATGGCTGTGTAATATTTTAATTATAAAGCTTGTTCACCAAATACAAACTAGTAATTTAATTTTAATTTAATTTATTTCAGATTTTCTTTATCTGAGAGAGAGAAAGTGAGTGAGTGTGAGGTGGGTAGGGGCAGAGGGAAAGGGAGAAGAAGACTCCCCAGTGAGCAGGGAGACTGATGCAAGACTCCATCCCAGGACCCCAAGATCATGACCTGAACCAAAGGCAGATGCTTAACTGACTGAGCCACCCAGGTGCCCCTCAAACTAATAATTTTAAGGTAAGGATTCTGGTGCTCAAATCGGAAGGGACCCATATTAAGATCTCTATGTTCATAAGCAATGAAGCCAAGACATGTATTCTAGCATTCAAGGCAATGCACTATGACTACATTGTGATTAAAATAAACACACACATGTGCACACACACATGCACACACACAACTCTTGAACTTTTAAAGGTTCAAAAAGAAAGAAGGACAAAAAAAATGTTCAGTACTTAACCACATTCTAAGTTTGAGTGACCTGGAACAGAACCCAGTATTAATTTGAGATAAATATTTCTAACACCCTTAAATACTATTATCTGCATTATCTACTTTTACAAAAATCATTTCATGGTGGTGGTTAAAAAACAAAACCACCTGTTTCTTTTGTTTCCTCCATATCCATGAACAAAAATTGAGACCATACAGTGGGATAGAAAAGCAGAATAATTTTCAGTGGTATTTTTTTAGTTTCTTAAATCATTGAGAAGTTTCATCCTTATTAGGTCTGTGTGCTTAGGTAATTTGGGACGGTTTAACAATTCTAGTTGTCAACAGCTAGGTTCTTCGATTTCTTTGGTTAATGAGGTGACTCCTCTCATAACATGAGTAATTGGGACAGCAAAGTTCTTTGCGACCATCTGACTGTATAACTTGACATCAAATGATAAATATAGATATTCCAGAATAAACTAAAGGATAAATCTCCCAAATCCAGGATTCCTTTTCTTACCTAAGCATTTAAAATATATATACATATATCAACATGGCTTTTTTGGGCTGAATTATCCACATAATTGCCTCAATTCTTCACATCATGAGTATGAAATATTACCTTGTAATTCTTATATTAACTTGTCTTATTACTGAACTAACATTCAAGTATAAGGTAGCTGTGTGGCTTTAGCAGGTTAAATTAAAATGCAATTAAAAAAGTAATAATTCTCATTCTGACAGAAGCAGTGTAACAGAGATGGTACCATATGAGAACATTAAATTTTAAGGGAATTAAAAAAAAAAAAAGACTCCTACTTCTCTAGCAATCCTACTGCATTAGTCTTTACCACATTGCTAAACATTGCTTTAGCTTTCCACTTTAATAGTGGCAAACGCTGAGGTCTGACATGAAATAGGCTATTTCATCTGAGATGGTTTAAGCTGGCCTAAGGAGTGACAGGAGAATATAGCAAGCAGTCAGCGCTAATGACAGCATACCATTTTTATAGACTAAAGGTCCAGCAATGAATTTCAATTATAGAGTGTCAGGATGCCCAAATGCAGGTACCTGATAACAAGTCAGAAGCTCACAGTTTCTGTAAGGCTCCTGTAGAATTTCAATAAAGCTCTTAGCCCTTAGCACAGCCTTTTTTATGCTTTTTTTTTTTCTTTGCCAGAAGCCAAGAGATGTAATCTTTTCTGAGCAACTCCATCTATAGCACCCTTCAGCCATCGTGTTGCAATAGCTAAATGAAGCATGCCTTTCTAACATATGGGCTTCCCCTGTGGCTCATCTTCCAATGTGTTTGGGAGTGACATAGAGAGTGGGCATAGATTTTCATCTGCAACGTTTAAATGGAGTTTTCCAAAAATGTATTATTAGCTCAGCAATAGCAGAGGCTCCATGATGACCTGATAAGGCCATTTTCCTGCCAAATATTTGAACAGGTTGGAGGAAAAAAGTAATTGTAAGAGACCACACTACTCACTTGAGAAAGAACAAGTGAAGATTTATGCTCAAAAAGTAGTAAATATCACTGATTCTATTAAGTTTACTTCCTATATTACTCCAGGGAATTGTTAGGAAAGGCAAAAAGCGATCAATGTATTCCATCTTTTTATGTTGAAATAAATGATAAATGGGTTGAGTTTACTATCCATTTCAGTTAATATTTTTTTATTATAACATGCCCAAAAGACAACTTTAGATTTTCCTCCCCGAACTTGCTTTTCCTGCAGTGTTTCTTAACTTGGTTGTAGGCAGCTCCTTTCAGGTGCTAATGACAAAAGAACTGGATTCCTTCTTGGCTCATCTTTTTTTCCCCTTAGACTCCATAAACAACACAGCAGGAAATCCTGTTGGCTCTATCTTCAAGAAATAACCAGAGCCAAACAATTTTCCTCACCTCCACTGTCACCATTGTGGTACCAACCACCATGTTTAGATGCACAGGTTTTTGCAGTAACCACCATACAGGCTTCTCCTCGTCTCACTCCATCCCTGCCTCTCTTTCTCTTTTCAACACAGCAAAAAAGGTCCTTTGAATATCATACACACACACA
Source organism: Canis lupus baileyi (assembly GCF_048164855.1). Lineage (NCBI taxonomy): Eukaryota > Metazoa > Chordata > Mammalia > Carnivora > Canidae > Canis > Canis lupus. The sequence goes on along the minus strand of NC_132840.1, from coordinate 4,565,214 downwards.
CACACACACACATATACACACACACACTCTGCATTTACCTTTTTCTTGTGTCAATTTGCAGCAAGATGAAATGGAACTCAAGGAGAATGAATATGAAAGAGAGAGAGAGAGGAGAGAGAGAGGGAAAGAGAAGAGAGAGAAAGAAGACTCCACTATGGGATTCACACTTTCCTCTAATATCTTGAACTTGTTAATTATATTTACTATGAAATCATTATCTGTAAGAGTGCTGACAATACCGACTTCATTTTCGGCCTTCCATTTGGTTCATGTTTGCTCCATGATCTCTCTTGGGGCTACATGTTCCAACCCCCTTAGAGATTTATAAAATACCTTTAAAATGCCCAAGACTGGGGTGGGGGACACTTGCTTTGATTTCCCATGAATCTGTTAGGGATAACATAGTTTTTTCTTTCCTGATGCACAGGTGGTACTTCAGGATCTAACGAAAGGTTAGCTGTCAATTAGGTACAGGCAAACCGTTTGGAGGGCATGCAAATCCTTTGATCTCACTACAGGGTCTCTCTGCATATCCTTTTGCTCCATAAAATCTGTGGACCAAGGTCCGGACTTGGGAGGGAATAGGTGGATGGTGCCTGGATCACCACCTGCCTCATTGCCCCCCTCAACAAGATACCCGAAATAGAACTGTAAAACTGTATGGAATGGCCTACTTTGTCTTCTGGTCTCAAAGTGCTTTCTCAATTGGGGGGATACTTTCCTGTCTCTTCATCATCTCCTAATTATATCAAAACATGAATCATCTGAATTCTCTTTTTTTTTTAAGATTTCATTTATTTATTCATGAGAGACACAGAGAGAGAGGCAGAGACACAGGCAGAGGGAGAAGCAGGCTCCCTGCAGGAAGTCTGATGTGGGACTCGATCCTGGGACCCCGGGATCACGCCGTGGGCTGAAGGCAGATGCTCAACCACTGAGCCACCCAGGTGCTCTGAATCATCTGTATTCCATGATTTGGTTCTGTACTTTTGTTTTGCAGCCTTTGTGAGTTTTTTATGGCATGCCATATACTTTTAATTAAAAAGTGTAGAGATTTTGGATGTTATTATTTACTCCAAAGAAAACTACATTCCTTTTCTGGCTGGTGGAGTACCGGTTACATACCTGGATGCTACTGTGGGTGGTCTCTGACTTCATCTCCTATGGTGGACTTGAATTTTGCCCTCACTTCTAGGGTTGGTTGGACCTGCCACGCCCCTTTCACATTTGGAGGGCTTGAACTCCCGCCTTCCTCTTCTCAGCAGCATATGACTGCTGAAATCTCCCAGTCTGTTGTTTTATTCTGGGTTTTTTGGTCTTGCCTTGTGCTCGAGCAACTCCTCTTGGAATTGGCCAGTTCCTTAAGGGAATATTAGACAAATATTTGTGGCTCACTTCTTTCCTGTCTTCTCCTCTCAAAAATCTTGTCAATTTAGTCCTAGTTCAATTTGTCAACTCAGGACTCTATTCTCTGTTCCTGAGTTCCATTTCACCTTGCTGTGCATCGGCACAAGCTTTAGGAGAAGATGGGTAAGTGTGGAGCTTATGATGTTGCAGTTTTTTTCCTCAAGAATTTCAGCCCTTCATGTCCTGCCCCCGGTAGTATTCCCTAACGGGTTCAGGCAGATTTATTTGAAAATTGAATTGTGTCCAGCATATGTGTTAATGTCAATGTTAGGGTAAGTAGAATTCAAGTTACCCCTTCAGGGCCAGCCCTGGACATCAGTTCCTCCTGATTTTATTCTCCTAGATACTAATATATATATATATATATTTTTTTTTTTTTGCTTCTCTATTTCAATGGCTTTTACTGTTCACACTTCTTCTGTTCTTCTCTCATGCCAAATTTAGAAACCAGGTACAATCAGGAAGTTAGTAATTAAATCAGTTTAACAAACTCTCAGTGTTTTTATGGGTTATACCTTTCCACCTTATTAACTCTAAGTTCTGAACTTTGCATGAACAATTTACATCCTAGAACAATGATGACAATTTATGATGAGTTACAAGGGTATTGGCAATGAAAATGTGAACTTTCCTCTAAATGTAGTAAAAACAAAAACAACAGCAACCAAAACTGTTCTTCATGTAACCCATTCACTGATCTGTCCTCCTTATTTGAGGCCCTTGACATGCCAGGAAGAAAATAGGAAGTGTTGGAGGGTATGATATGTAGGCCAGGCAGGTGTATCCACAGGCATGAACCTTGGGATGCCATATACCTGAACCTAGCTCTGTAAATATCTTTCCCTTTAACTCATTTCAATAATGTTCACCTATTTTTAGATGAGCATGTTAAAACACAACGCAAACACAACAAAGTAAAAACTGATCTCTACAGTTTGTTGCTGTCCTTTTTTTTTGTTTGTTTTGGAATTTTCGAAAACTATCTTTTTATAGGATTCCATATGTTGCCTTTTCAATGTTAGGTTTTAACATCTAACCCCTACTGGACGTCCAATAGCAAATTTCGACAATGAGCCTCACATCGTGTAATTAATTTGCATGCATTTATAATTTCATCAGAATATTAATGTTTTGAATATCACTATTACTCACATTTTCTCAGGGCCCCAAATCTCCACAGGGAAATTATAAATATGATCACTAATGGTTTCAGAACTTATGTATCTGCCATGTTTCCTATATTTGTTTTTTTTTTTTTAATGTTTTTAAAGGTTTTATTTATTTATTCATGAGAGACACAGAAAGAGAGGCAGAGACACGGGCAGAGGGAGAAGCAGGCTCCGCGCAGGGAGCCCGATGTAGGACTCGATGCTGGGTCTCAGGATCACACCCTGGGCCAAAGACTGCACTAAACCGCTGAGCCACCTGGGCTGCCCTATATTTGGGTTTTAAAAACTCAAAGCTCTATTATGTATTCAAGTGAATCATTTACTCTCACTCTAAATTTCTGGTATAAGTATTTTCCTCACCTTCCCAAATTATTACATAACTCTTCCTCTTCCACTCATATAGAATTTGCACTGATAATGAGTTTTAATGAGAATTTAATTCATGACAGCTTTTGGAGACTGAAGCGTATGTAACGATAAATAAGTACAAAAAAATGAGGAATTTAAAAACCTTAAAATTCCAAAGCACTTGAAAGTGTTATGGAACTTGTTACTTAATTTAGGGGATGGCCAAATAGAGATGGTACCCATTATATGCAACTCTGATCTTTGTGCAGAAGTGAAATAATCATCTGGGGATATTGTAACCAAAGTAATTTTTAACTAGTTGTTCTTAACTTTCTTCCAGTTTCTGCCTGACTTGGTTATTCATATTTTCCTTTCCAATTTGTCTTGCTTTATGTTCCCTAGAAACCGGTATTTTGTTCTTTCATTTCCATAATTTTAATCTAGCTTGCACATTCCCCAAAATTCATGCTTGTAAATTGTGTGTGTACATCAGCTTGCAACCTTACAGTGTTTTGGCTCTTAAATAATTTCAAAGGGACCATAGGTAACTCATTTTGTTTGTTTGTTTTTTTCCTATTTGCCTCATTTTAAATGTTCTTAGGTAAAGTGGTCTTTAGGTCTTAAACATTTTCACTGAATAAAGTTAGGACACTTGAATGTTTGTCTTTAATGTCAAATAATTCATGTTTGTCATTTTTAGGTAGCTATATATCACTTTAAAAACCATAATTAGCTTGGATCAAAAGCTGTGCTCTAAACAATCTGATATTTCTCTCAGAAATTTGACAAATAAATTGACAGATACAATTGGCATGGCTGGTATTGCTTATATCTTAGATTTGAGAATTTGATTTTTTTTGTTCACGTCCTGGCAAAAATACTGTGTAATAGGAGATGTGGTCTCCTAGATATTGTAAACATATTTCTATGTAGATGAGCCAATATATAAGACTCCTTATTAATGAGGAATTTGTGTGAACATGTTTATCTGAGAAATCCTGGGGTTTAGTGGGAAGAAACCCTGCTCTCTGCTGCAAAGAAAAAATTGGAAGATTTGCAGAAAATTTATCTTTTCATTCAAATGAAGATTTTCTGGTCGGTGATGATTGAAAACTAAAATGTCTTAACTATTACTCTCTGACTAAAATCCCATAATTAAAATTAGACAAATTATTCCATGGTGTTCCAATCAGGATGTACCATTCATGATCATGTCAAGGAGAACAATATTGTTTTTTTTTCCCCTTTTCATATTTCTGGATTAAGAACCAGGCAATCTGGTTTCAAATCCCTATAAAACACACACACACACACACACACACACACACACACACACACACATTACAGGTACTTGGGCACAGATATGTTCACTGTCAAAGCTCTTTTAAAAAATAAAGCTTAAAAAGTTGAAATGGAGGATGCCTGGGTGGTTCAGCAGTTGAGCGCCCACTTTCAGCCCAGGGCATGATCCTGGGGGCCCGGGATCGAATCCTGCCTCAGGCTCCCTGCATGGAGCTTGCTTCTCCCTCTGCCTGTGTCTCTGCCTCTCTCTCTGTGTCTGTCATGAATAAATAAATAGAATCATTAAAAAAATAAAACATTTAAAAAAATTGAAATGGATTAATCTTCAACAGTGGGTAAATGGATGGATAAATCTTGTTTTTTTATGTTATGGATTATTATTAAACAGTAAATAAATAAAATTATAAATTATATAATCTGCATTCATAGAATGCAAGAAATTGATATGAAATTTCAGGGTTGAAAATATGTCTATATGTATATTTCTGGTACTTCTATCTTCTCCTTCCTGGATTCAGATGACCTGGAGCAGGGGAAGGAGGTGGCTTCATACACTACAGGACAGTGTGAATATCCTGACTTTCCACCAGGCCTCCTCTGATGCCATCCCCCGGGGGGTAGGGGTGCCTCACTACAGCCAAGGTGGGAATAGAAGCCTAGGCTCCTCCACATGGTCTCCGCTGCCAAGATGGAGGTGAAGGTGTCATTGCAGCTAGACAAAGATGGGAATACTGGCAACATTCTCAGCCCTCTCTGTCATCATCTCAGAGGAGGGGGTCGGACCACTCTCTTCAGTCTGAGAAGAGTGGGGAGTCTAGGCTTTCCATCTTGCTAGGGACGGGGTGGAGGTAGAACCACAGTGTGTGGTGTCTATAGCACAGCAGTATCTAAATGTTTTCAGTCTTGTTAGGTTGTGGCCCTACTTGGTCCACTGGCTGGAAGGAGTAGGCTTTGGTTGATCTTTTTTTTCTTTCGTTTATTTTTCTGTGTGTGTGTGTGTGTGTGCGTGTGTGTGCGTGTGCACATTTCACATCACTAGCATCTTTATTTCCATGTCTTGGATGCATAATGCAAAAATAAAACCCAGGAAGCTCAAAGCATGTCATTACTTTAGTCCTAAGATCCCTCACCTGTGTGCCTTCTTCTTTCTACCTTTCAGAATCTTTTTACTATGTGCTTTACATATAATATGCAGGGTTTTGGTTACACTTCCCTGGAGGAATAAGAAAAAGTACATCTCCATCTTCCTAGAGTCAGAAGGTCAAGTATTTTGAATTTCCATTTGGAACACCCAGATATCAAGCTACCTCGCATGCCCACTCTAACACACATTTGACTACTCTTGGCCTTGCAAAGTCTTTCTGTCCGTAGCAGCCACCCTGAACTGGAACAGGACCTATTTAAAACTCATTTTAAAAATTGAGATACTTAACAATATTTGTTAGAAAGAGGTTGTGGCTGCATACTTAATTTGTTGCTTTCTGTTTGTTTGTTTGTTTGTTTATGCAAGGTACCCCGACACATCCAGAAACATTTCCTCAAGTTTGCTTCTCAGAATTGCAAACCTGAATCACTTTGTTGCTTTCTACACTGCAAAAGTTTGGTATTACCTAAAACATTTTTGTTTAAAATAATGTTGAATATTAATGAGATTTTTAAAGTTTTTATAACTTACAGAAGCATATTTTACGCTTAAATGGAAAGACCTGATTTAATAGTTACTTTACTGATTTCCAAAATCAGCCAGCTAAGGCATTCAAATGGGAGATATCAGCTATTACATATAAGCCTTGTTAGTCAAACCAACACAATTCAATAACTTCACGATTTCTATTGTACCATCCATTATCTATTAATTTCTAAATGAGATGATTAGATAGCATGGGCTGTTGGTTAGAAGAAAGATAATGGGAGTTCCTGAGAGAGCAAATATTCTCCTGAATTACATTATCAAAATATTAGATCGTTTAAAAGAAATATTAGAAAACTTACTTTTGTTTCCTATTAGGCAGTAAGATATTTTATGAACTTAAAACTATTTGGGGCACTACAAGCTCAAAATTGAATCTTACTAGAATTTTCTGAAAATGCTCCTTCAACATTCTCAGCACAATAATTGAGAAAAATCTGGGGGTGGGGGAAAGCCAACACACTCGAGCACATAACATTATATGCAGAGGCTGTGAGCAGCCCATTCTTAAATTTGAGATGTTTTCAACTCAATGTAAAGATAATGCAGATTAAATAAAAAGAAGATTATCAACAGTGATGTCCTTTTCTCTAAATTTTGTTAAATTCGTCAGTATCCAATCAACATTCAGAGAGAAAGAAAGTGGCTTGGTTGAGGCTGGCAGTTACCCATGCTTAAAGAATATGTATCCCTCACAAATAAAAGATTATAGGATGAGGTGGATACAGAAAATGCCTTAAATCTTTATCTGTTTGGTTCTCTAGTAATTTGCACTCTACAAATCCAGTGCCGACAGAAGAAGGAGGTCTGCAGTTCTCCCCAGTTCCCAAAAGCAAGCAGATAAAGGGGGATCTACAACAGGGGCCATTGCTAGAAATTATTCATCCAGATATATCTCTTCTCATTAGACGGGAGTAAACAAAAGTACAAAATCCAGCAAACAAAACTTTGAAAATAAGGGAAAGGGAAATTGGTATTCAGAAGACAAACAGACTTTTGTAACTGATATGCTGGGACCCAAGTACATTTTAGAGGTGTGTCATTTTTAGGAGAATACAAAATGAGGAGGACTTCATGAAATTATCATACATCATAAAGAAATAAAGGTCCAGTGAAAAAGACAACATGAACTTCTAGATTAGAAGAAAGAATTGATGATGCCCGAGCCGTTTCTGCTCACCACTATACCCGTTCCACTTACAGGCCTCAGAAGGATACAATAGGTGACCACTTAATTAAAAACAAGTAATAAGGTATAAGAAGGATGGAAGATGAGGGATAGCATAGGACTTATGACAAGCTTCTACAATAGAAATGAGTCTATGAGTTCAGAAAAGGCACACTTGAAGAAAGTTTACAGGAATAAATTGTGGAAAGTAAATTATTGCCATAGAGCATAAAAATAGTATGTTAATATTGAAATATTAGTGCATATTGGAGGCCACTGGAGCATAAACGTCTTGACCTTATCCAGAAAGAGCACTGAAACCAATTAAATATCTTACCTCTAAATAATTTATTTTCAGTGATCGTCCATATTAAACCAATCCACAAGCAAACCATTTTATTAAGATTCATCCATATGAAATTGGACCCATGGACTATAAAAATTCACATGATAATATTCATTCAACACATATGCATTGATTACTTTGCTCTAGGTCAGACAGTGGTACACACCAATCAATCAATAAGAGACAGGATCAACACCTACGAGAGGCAGAGTGATGTAATCTAGGAGGTAGAAGCCTGAATTTATATTCTGGTTCTGTTACTGGCTCTGCCACTGCAGCTAAGGAAAAATTATTCATTAACTTTGCTAATGTAGTTATTAGCTCCTCATTTAAATATATTAAATAATTTAGTCTTAGTTCTTCATTTGTAAAATAGGGGTAATTTACTTACATTATTTGATATTAAGCTTATTTATTGTATTTCTGTATCTGTTTTTATCTGTATATAGTTATCCATAGATAGGATAATCCATATTACGTGATTATACACAATTATACTTAATCAGCTATATTTGTGTGTATATGATTATATAATCATCTGTACAACAAAGACAATCATATATATATATTAGTTTTCCAGATGTAGGTGTATAGATGCATTTATATGTGTTTGGGTTTGTGCATATATACACACAGGAGAGAGAAAGTTTAGACTGGTATTCAGCATGTTACATACAAGTGCATGGAAATATGTGAGAATCATTATCATTTAAGATTATACAAGCTTACAGGATCAATAATATGTTTAAATATACATTTTTAATATAAGGATTTTGAATTTTTATGGGTACAGACTTGTGGAGGGATCAAAGGGTATCACTTTTTGGGGTAGTGTGAGATGGTATCCTTGGGTTGAAATTACTTGGCTCCATACTGATTCTTATGTTTTTCTAAATGGGAAAGCGAAATGAGAAGATTATTTAAAAAAATAATGGGTATGAGATATTAGGAAAGGGTACTAAGCTCAGTAAGACTCATCATAAGACATCCAGGAGAGAAAAACTGGACTTGAGTCTATGAAGTAACATTAATGGTGAATTATAGGTGGTATTTTTTCCTTTTGAAGTGATTTGAGATATTTTATTTTATTCTGCAGGGTGATTATAGTATTTAATCCATTAAGCACCAGTTCTTGGTGGTTTATACTTTGTCAAATTGATTCAACACTAGTTTCTTACCTGGAAATAAATTCATGCCAAACTTTAAAAGATATGCTTAACATTTACTCCTTATGCTTAAAACTGCATAGAACCAAAGAAATGAAAGTCTAGAAAGATCTTCAGAGACTAAGTACTTCCACAGTTTCTTAGACAATGGCTTCCTCAATACTGGAGAACACATTTCAGTTGAATTTTTATTTTCAGCAGCCAAAACAATGTAATATTCACTTATGAAATATATGTTCAATGAATTCAAGGTTTTAAGCACTAGTTGTTTAAAAGGCCTAACATTTTACACAAATCATTTCCATAATTGAGAGAGAGAGAGAGAGAGAGAGAGAGAAAGATGCTAAAGAAATGCAGTTGGTCCTCATTTACTATGATTTCACTTATGATGATTGATGTTACGATGCTGTGAAAATAGTATGCATTCGGTAAAACCATACTTCAAATGTCAAATTTTGGTCTTTTCCCAGGCTAGTGATATGCTATACTATACCCTCTGGTGATTCTGGGCAGCTTTCAATCAGCTTTCAATTACAAAGGTAAACAACCTGTTTACAACCATTCTGTACCCACACAACCACTCTGTTTTTCATTTTCAGTATGGTATTTAACACACTACCTGAGATATTCAACACTTTATTGTAAAGTAGGCTTTGTGTTAGATGATTTTACCCAACTATAGGTTAATGTCAACGTTCTAAGCAAGGTTAAGTCAGTCTAGCCTAAGCTATGATGTCTGATAGGTTCAGTGTATTAAACGCATTTTCTTTTTGTTTTTGTTTTTCATGTGTGAGTGTGTGTGTGTGTGTGTGTGTGTGAAAGAGAGAGAGAGAGAGAGAGAGAGAGAGAGAGAGAGAGAGAAAGCATGCATGCACATATGAGCTGGTGGGGGAGGCAGAGGGAGAGGGAGAGAGAGAGAGAGAGAGAGAATCTTAAGCAGTCACCACACCCACTCTGGAGCATGACTAAGGGCTTGATCCCATGACTCTGACATCATGACATGAGCTGAAATCAAGAGACCGATGCTTAACCCACTGGGCTGCCCAGGCACTCTGTAAAATGCGTTTTTGATTTACAATATTTTCAACTTATGATGAGTATCGGAAGATAACTGATTTAGCTATCTTCTTCACAGAGTATATGCTTTTAGATATAATTGTAATGATAAATGGGGAATCAAGACTCAAGAAATAATTCAAGACTCAGAATCATCTAGAGCACAAAGGGCAAGGTTGGGCTGGGACAAATTCTGAATTGGTCACTACCCAGTAGAAAACCTTTGTCATCCTCTCTAGTTTCAATCCTTGATGCACTTTAACAACTTTTTTCTACTAATTGTGGATAATCCACTTCAATCACTGTTTAAAGTTATTGCCAGATCTTGCAGGCTCCAATGTTGTTCATGTGCTCTTTTCTTCTTCTTTTTTTTTCTTTTTCTTTTTCTTTTTCTTTTTTTTTTTTTTTTTTTTTTTTTTTTTTTGATTATCATTGGGCAGCAAGGAATGTCTACTGCTGTTTCTGGCAGTTGGGACAGACATCATGATAAATGTGAGATGCCGAAGGAGTGTGCTCAGATCACAAGAGAAATGAATTGGGGGGTACTTTAGGACTCACTAGTCTTTATTTATTTCCCAAGTTGACAAAATGTTCTTTGAATCAACATTTTTCTTCTGTCACTCATTCTCTCTCATTTGCTCCTACTCTTGTTTGAATCCATCAGATATTTATACATCCCTGCCAAATAGCCAGAGCTGCGTTAGATATAGGGAATGCTGGTAAGTACAGTCTCTGTAATGGACTGGGTGGACACAGGAATCAGAATCCATTTCTCTGTAGTTAGGTAATAAATTCAGCAATACTGGCTTTTACCTTGTTACCTTGAGAATCTGCTAATTTCTCTAAACAGAACATAGCCCAAGCTTGTCTTTGAGAAGCTTGTATTGCTATCATATACTCCACTGAATTTATCCTTTGAAATCTCTGTATTTTACCTAATTGCCTCTATGGTTCTTCTTCACTGATATAAAAAAAAAATAGTGGTTTTCTGTGACCATCAGGTAAAGGAGGAGGAGTTTTAGAATAGTAGTCCATGCCTCTTGAGCTTTAATGTCCCCAGTTCATGGATTTTTTTTTTTAACTGTTCTCTGGTGATTAAGATTATCTAGTGCAAGTGGACTATAATACATTAAGTCAATGTGTGGTTAAGATTTAAGATGGAATAGAAAACATAGAACATGAAGATTCAGGATAATTTATATCTATGTGTGTCCTTGGACAGGTTGGGAAATTTCCCTAGATATCTGTTTCTCCATCTATAAAATGAGAGTAATCAATGCTTTCCCTGTTTGTCCCAAAGACGGCAACGAAGACGACCTTGTGAAAGCATAATTTCACATTGGAATCCGTGTCTCACATGGTGAATATCACTGCATTTATGTTTAAAACTGTGTTGAATTAATGAGTGAAGAAATACTTTGATAAGTACAAAATACGGTACAGTACACACATAACAGAGTATTATTACTCGATTTATTTAGAGCTTGTGTATTTAGAGGTGTTCAGGAAAACTGGAAAAATGGCCTCTCATACCTTCTTTTCGGGCTGGTAAGTGGATATTAAATCAGTTCAAGGGTAAGAATGCTATTATGCAATGAGGATTGAAGCTCTGGGATCTGATATTCATGCATGGAGGTTCTCACACTAGCCAGGGGCATGGCACCATCATGCATCAAAATAATGGAACAATGCTGACAATAATGAAGATGAATGGCATGATTTTAGGCATTGATAGACTTGTATTTTCAACCATGAAATGTAGGTGATCTAAAGTGTAAGCCAATGCCTCCTGAAAATTGTTCAATAATTGTATAACTAATTGTATAGGAAACAACTGTATAAACTTATTCAGATATTTGAAATGTTTTAAAATGTTTTCCAGATGAAGTGAAGGTATCACTCACTATTACCTCATGTAGTAGGAATAATTAACTGAGGAAGAAAAACTTTGATACATTTCATTTCTAATTTACTTTTTTGGGCTCTGTGAAAATTAAATCTGATCATAAGCTCCCTGAAACAAACAATTTAACATCATCAAATACTTGAAGCTTAGAAAAAATAATCTTGCCAACTCCTACTCTCTAAAGAGGGATAGGATATTAGTCTGTATTATTTATTTAGTTAGTTAGTTATTTTTAGATTGTACTATATAAAGATATCTGTTGGACCAACATGACTCATATAGGGAGAATCCAAATGTCCTTTATTCTTGACCTAGTTGTCTAGGCTTCTAAATAATTAATAAACAGCTCATTATATACTTTCTTAACTTTATTCTCTTTTTTAAAGATTTTGTTTATTTTTTCATGAAAGACAGAGAGAGAGAGAGAGAGAGAGAGAGAGAGATAGGCAGAGAGACACAGGCAGAGGGAGAAGCAGATTCCCTGTGGGGAGCCTGATGCAGGACTCCATCCCAGGACCCTGGGATCATGACCTGAGCCTAAAGCAGACGTCCAGCCATTGAGCCACCCAGGTGCACCTATGTTTTCTTAATTTTAAGAGGTAATATATATTCGATGTCTAAAACATGGAAAGTACAAAAAAATGGAAAACTCGCAATACAAAAATCATCTGTATCTCATCACTCCCCAGTAAATCACCATCACACTGTTGGTGCATGCTTCCAGTTTTCTTTTCCTTCAATATGTGTGTGGGGGCCAGGGCGCGGAGGAGTAAAAAGTGGAGGAGGGATCACATTTCAGATATTCTTTTAAAAAATTGTTTATTCACTTCAGAATATAACTTGCACATCTTTCCATGCCATTACATTGTTCTGATAAATATTTCAGTGTTCCCATGGTATATCATTACATGCATATAACTGCACTTTTCTTACTTAAGTTATTTGCACACTTTTACAAATATACACGACTGTAGTGAACATTCCAAGGAGTCTAAGACTGAATTTATTAAGGTACTTAAATCAGGTGAGCAATTTACTATGCTTTCTAATAGGAGATGTAACTGGAAATTAGTCAGATGAAGAAGGTAAGCAAGGTAAGCAAAATACACCACTCCTTTGATTTCCTTAGAACAGCCTACAAGACTCAGAGATCTGTTCACTTTTTTTTTTTCATGAGCAAAGCATTTCACCACTAATTCTAAGTTACCACTTTTTAGTGCCTCGACTATCTTACCAACCTCCAAACTGGCTTTCTTGCATCCATCTTCTTGAACCCTTCTCCACACAATAGCCAAAAAAAAAGCTTAAAAATGAAATTAAAAATATAGTTATGTCATCTCTGTGATTAAAACTCTTTATCTGCTGTGAATGAGATATTTTCTGGATAACTCCTCATCATCGCCTACAATGCTCTGTGAGATTTGGTCCTGCTCATCGATCTCTCTAGCCTCATCACACAACTACCTACTCTTGTTTCAACTTCAGTCATGTTAGCCTTATTTCAGTTTTCTTTTAATTTTTTTTCCAACAAACTAATCCCTGTTTCTAGGTCTATACACCTGTGTGACCTCTGCTTCATTTTACCCCTGCTCCCCAAACCTGTTTGTCTATTTATTTCTTGCTTGTCTTTCAGAAACCACTCCAAAATTCTCTTCCAGAAGACTTCCCTAATATTTAGTCCAGATCAGGTTGCCAATATACTCATATTCATAACTTATTATATTTCCACCTGTGGAACTTGTCCTATGCAACTTTGTATTATTATTTTGCATGTGTTAGTATTTGATTACAAGCTGTCTTTCCAATGAGACTGTAAACTCTATGATATTCAGAATCTCATCATTTTGAAGGCATTATGGTATCAGCAGTGCAAAACATGGCACACTAATGGGATTATTTTATTTCAATACTACTTCTTACTGATAGAATATAAGTAGGTAAATAGAAATTTCCCTTTTTTCTTAAGAAATGCATTTCTAGTGATTCTCTGGGTGGCTCAGCAGTTTAGTACCTGCCTTCAGCCCAGGGCGTGTGGAGACCCAGGATCGAGTCCCATGTCAGGCTCCCTGCATGGAGCCTGCCTCTCTCTCTGCCTGTGTCTCTGCCTCTCTCTCTCTGTGTCTCTCATGAATAAATAGATAAAATCTTTTTAAAAAATGCATTTCTACTGAAAAAGCTATCAATTCATCACTCCCCTATTTCAATAAAGGACAGAAGGGATACAAAATACTTAAATTTAAAATGTTAGAAATGAAACTAAGCAGTCTTAAATCAGGCAGGCAGTTGATTTCAGCAAACAAAGACTGAGCATGGAATAAGAAGTTGTAGTTGTAGATTTGCACTCATACACCATGTGATTTGGGGCAAACTGCAGTATGGTTTAGCATAGCTGCCCTGGGTGGAGAGAAGGAGAAAAGGAAACTAGCATTTCCTGATAACCTCCTATGTGTGTCAAATTCTCTAAAGTGCTCCACATTTGTTAGACAATTTTATTTGAAATTATCTTTGCCATATCTTGGACAATACTATTCTCATTCCTTTACACATAAGAATCTGTAACTCAGTGAGACTGACTGTTATTTCCCAATCAAATGTAGTATAATTGATAAAACTGTTTTAAAATTATGTGTATTTGACCTTAAGGCAGATGCTCCTTTTAATCATAAACTGTGTGTCCCTAGTCGCAAATAATAGCATCCTTCTCACAGGGTTGTTTGGAGATTTGAATATGATTATGTTGTGACCACAACAGTGCCTGGCTATTAGTAGATAATTAGTCCATATCCAAAGAATAAAAATAAATGTATATTGGATGGAATAATTTGTATGTAATAAACACAAATTGCCATAGCACACTCTTCTTACATCGAAGCTTTATTCATCACAGAGACCTTCTGCAAAGATAGATCAGTTTCTTCCCCCGTAATGCTCATAAAAACTAATTTACATCTTTTTATAAGAACACTTGGCTAGAAGTCTGAATCACTGAATACATATAGGGTAATTTTGAGAAAAAACTTGCATATCTAAGACATTGTTTCACACAACTAGTAATTAAGATCTACTAGCTCTTGAGAGGCAGTAACCTTGAAATACATTTTTGGCTCTGTGTATCACAAAAGCAACATTTTATGATTGTTCATAAAAACATGCATGAGCTTAGAAGTTCCAGTTATTAAATGAATAAATAATGTGGCAAGTGCACAGAAAAATAACAATTTGAATAATAAACAAGAGTTGTTTGGCTATTTCAATGATTTATTTATAATGATAACAGTTTAAATTAGATACTGGGATATTCATAATCATTGTACAAACTCTAGTTGAGTATTTTAGCTCTGTGCACTTAATATACTATACATTTTCAATGTAAGCCAATTTGTCTAATAAAATGATGAAAAAAATCTACCAGTTCAATGAAGCAGCTTTATAAAGACTGTAATTTAAGGACATTAGAATATTAAGCAATCATTTCATGCTGTTTCCTGCCTGGATGTTGAGCAGCATACACAGACCTAACAGTTCTGATGCTTCAGAACAGTTCCAAAAATTTAAAAATCAAATGGAAGCTTCTTTCATCCAAACAGAATACTCCCCAGATACAAAATCAGAACAATAAAAAGTCTAATTTGCATCTCTCCTAATCAGACATGCATTCAAAAATGCAATTAACCTGACGTTGAATTCAACCTGAATGGTTATGAGTTTGTTAATATGGTGAGGGTAAGATATCTTTATTTAAAAAAAAATTCTTTTGCTGCTATGGACTTTGTTATATTGATTCACATTTTTTTTTTTTCAAACTCCAATTTATATCTGAGCCCAAGAAGTTTAATATTTGGGCTTCCAAAATCAGGCCTCTTTTTGTCAGCTTGTTAGGCAGTGGGATAAAAGAACTTTGTCTTAAAAAAACAGTTTATATCAACAGCAGACTTTTCCCTGAATATAACTTACCTTGTAAAACAATTTACATAATCTCACCAAAAGATTACAGGGGAATCAAGGGGAAAAGAACAGTAAAGTCAAGGTAAATCTGTGTTTTCCAAGATTCCAAGGTAAATCTTTGTTCTCCAAATGAAGTGACTTACATTTGTACTGGATCTAGGACTCTTGGGTATTAGAATAGTTTTACTTCCAAGTCCCCAGAACTCACTTTTGGTTTTCTTTGTTTTCATGATTCCTCAAAAACACTAAGGATAGAATATGGGCAAGGCAACTCAAATAAGACTGGAAGGAATAAAATATTGAAAACTCAAGCATGAAGAGAATGCAATTGTGTTTATTAAATCTCCTACGCTTAATTATATGTTATGCACCAGTTTAGGAAGCAGATGAATGACTGCTTATGACTATTTGCATAATCACTGTAACTTAAGGTCTGCATTTAGGAGACTAGGAGCAGGTTTGGGTAAGAAAGCCAATGGAACAATATATCTCTGTCACCGAGGACAGCTTTCTGATTTTATTCATAGTGAGTGAGACAGACATGGTAAAATTTGTAGCAATCTTCTTTAATATAATTCAATTCAACGAATGTTGGTGATAACTCTACATATCATGGGGATATATGCCCCTTAATGAGGTATTTTCTCTTCCCTAAGGATACTTGCAAACCTGTGGATGACTCCTAGATGAAAATCAAATTATTCCACACCTTTCATTCAGCCCAGCGCTCTATCCACCATACAAACTTACCTCTCACAAATAAGTAAATAAGTGTAAGGAAGCTGTGCTTGCAATGTTGAACACACTTTCCAGAGACTGAAAACGGATATAGTTTCTCCAATACTTTCTATGTGAATGTGTCTCGAGTTGTAGTTTTCCACAACGGTGAGTGATAATGTGAAATAAATTGCCTTCATATGTAAATGTCAGTTATAAATGAGTAGAAAAAAAAAGCATTCCAGGTTCATAGCAAATAAATGAAATACATTGCAGAAGATTACAGTATGTTATCTACCACAGTAAGTGAAGTAGAGAAGAGATTCCATTTAAGAGCTTTTGTGTGTATACACAAAATTTGTGTGTATACTATACACACAAATTTGGATTTGGATAACAAATTAATAAATACGTCAATTCCACAAGGATCTTTGAACTATCAACACAACACCCGGTGCGTGAAAGGCACTTAAATATGGTGTTCAGAGAGAGAACACAAACACGGGTAAAATGATGTTTGGTTGAATGGATGATGTTATTGGTCGAGATAATCAGGTATTTTGTGGGAACTATTTTTAGGGCTGTTGAACAATTTTGTTAATATTCTAATCACCCACAAAAAATTATTATCAGAGTAAGGATTTAGTATTTCTGAAACCCATGTGTAGTAGACAGAAGAATTAGAAATATCACAATGAAGCACTTGTCACATGAGACAACCTTTAATGATAATTCTTTAACTGGATGGTCATGTGAGACCAGGCCCCAGAAAACCACAAAGAAGGGAAGGTTGCAGACTCATGGAGCCGTGCCTTCCGCGTGACCGTTGCTCAAAAGATCATTCTCAGCTCTCCTGTCCACTTCCTCTTACCTTACTCAGGCAGGAAGATTATCAGATTCTCTCCCATCAGAACTTTTTGACAGACGGCATATGCAAATGTCATTCCACTCTGAGGATTTGCATAAATTGTTCATTTAATAGCATTTTCTGTGTCTGCAGAATCTGAAGTAGCACAAAAGAACAATAGGAAAACAGCTGTACATGCTGTATGCTCGGTTGAAAATACTTCTTTAAGACTGAACTATGAGCAGTAGCTGGCAATGAAAATGTGATCTCTGCAATTATTTTATATTTTGTTTGCTTCAACTCAGATTCCTGGAAGCCTCCCATCTATTTTTGAAAGTAAAAGTAATAACATCAGGCAGAGAAACAGAAGGAGGTGGAGGAAAGCGAACAAACAAACAAACAAACAAACATGGCAACAGAGAATGAACAAAAGAGGAAACTGTAATGCCGCCAGAATATGAGGATGTTCCTTGAGGGCAATGACTTTTTTGTATTAGAGCAAAGCCTGACAGGTGTTCTTTATCTTATTTATTTATTTTTTGCTTATTTATTTATTTTTAAAGATTTTATTTATATATTTGACAGAGAAAGGACCACAAGCAGGGGGAGCAGCACAAGGAGGAGAAGCAGGCTCTCAGCCCTGATGTGGGGCTGGAGCCCAGGACCCCGAGACCACAACTCGAGCCAAAGGCAGCCACCCAACCGACTGAGCCACCCAGGTGTCTCCTGACAGCTGTTCTTTAAATATTGGTTGACTCACAATGCACCTCCTACCATTTTTATTCTAGTACAAAATACAGATAGTTAACAACTATACCTCTCTTTGTGTCATTCTATATTGCTTTATTTATTATTTGAATAATAATTTATTCATTAGAGTAGTGGAAAGAAGCTGAAACATAGTTCACTTTGCAGGGTATAGTAACTTCTTCTCAACAAATATTTGGTTGTCATTAAGCAATGCATTAAAAATATTTTGTTCATTGAATACATATTAACCAAGAATCAAACAATATATCAGGTATTTTCTAGGCACTCAGGGTTAAAAAAATGAGTAAGAGAATACAAACATTTTTCATAAAGAGGCTAAAATCTAGAATTATTATTATTTTTATTATTATTAGTAGTAGTATTTCTCTTTTTTTGGAGGAAGAACTTCACTGAGGTATTCCTAAAAGCTTTTGGAAATAATTCTTTGGTACCTGCACTGGGAAACGTAAAGTATCTGATTTACACAATGGTGCCTGAACAATTATGTAAACTACTATTGTTCAGGGACAACACCACTTACTTTTGTGAACACCTAAAATTACTTATTCAGAGCCAAAGTTAGTGAATTGGGTTTGTTGTCGGCTAATATGCGTCCCAATTCAGAATGAATACAAAATAGACAGAATTTCTTGTGTCTCACAAACTGTCTGTGGGAGTAATATCCAGCAACAAGTCCCTAAATATATTGAGTCATAGCTGCATTCTCAAAATATGTGTAAACTTCGCTATGGGAGTCACTCTGAAGGATTCCATTCTTTGTATGCACAGATTCTGACATAAATACCAGAAACATTCGTTTCTTTGCGTTCTATACGTGAAAATATTTTTTTTCTTCTTTTTTCATGTATTTATCACCAAAGGAACATAAAATGCATTGTGTATTTGAAAAGATTGTAAGGAGAGATCACTATAAGTGCCCACTTTGTCCATTATTTTTTTAAGGTTTTATTTATCTATTCATGAGAGACAGAGAGGAGAGAGAGAGAGAGAGAGAGAGGCAGAGACACAGGCAGAGGGAGAAGCAGGCTCCATGCAGGGAGCCCCACTCGATCCCGGGACCCCCGGGGTCACACCTTGAGCTGAAGGGAGATGCTCAACTACTAAGCCACCCAGGTGCCCCCCATTTTGTCCATTATATACTTATAAAAATAGTACTTGAGTAGTTTAGTTTTGTGTCTTATATATATTAGCTCAAATATCATCTCTGGAGGCCTCTCCTGGACAGGGATGGATGTGTACCTCCACTCTTCACCTTCGCTCACGTTACTTGGCGTATTTTCTATCTTAACAACTCATACAGAAACACAATCACTCTAAGATAGTGATATTAGTTCACCCACTTGATATCTATCTTTTCCCCCAACTAGAACATAAGCTTCATGAAAGCAGAAACTTTGCCTGCGTAAAGAGACTATGTCATTCCCTTCCTAGATCTTAGACAGTGCTTGGCACATGGAAAATACTTATAAGTGTTTATTGAATAAGTAATTGGGTAAGTTAAGTTTTCCCACGCAGCAATTTCCTTTTTTCCTCATATCTGACATTTATTGGGAATTATTACATGAATAACTATAAAATTAAAACAGTGGGTCATAATTGCATATCTTTCCATTCTAAATAAATCTATTTTCAAAACTGAAGTCAATGCCTTAATAGAGCAGCAGAAATAACATGTAAAAAGATATATTCCCTGACACACCAACTCCTGTCAACATAAAAGTAGAAAGCCACAGTTCAATCTCATTTATGAATACCAAAGAAATAACTGTTAGCATTTGAATCCATAATATAGTAATCCAATATACAGTAATATATATAGCACCATAACCAATTGAGGTTCAATTAAAAACTGTAAGAATCATGTCATATTAGTACAATTAGTACAATTAGTGTATTCATTTCAACAAATATTAAGAAGGCATTTAATACATTTCAAAGCTCAAGAGTATACCTAACCCTTCATTAAAATATTGAAACATTTCTATCACAGTCAAAAATAAAGATATGAATGTACATGGGTAACAGCCATGATTTAGTACAATGAAATTAGTATCAGACACTTAGTACTAGACAATAAAATGAGGAAAAAGAGAATGAGGTAAGGGTGCTACAACAGTGTTTCCGGAAACTGCGTTTGAAAATTTTGGAAATAGTAGGGCATTTTTAAATCATTTTGAAATTATAAGTTATTATGGAGAAATCACAGGCGAATGCAAAGGAAGTATAAATAATAAGAGACTAAAGAAAGTTTAAATAATAAGAGATGCGATTGAGAGTGTTGAATATAAAATGAGTGATAAAAATCAAATGTTTTCTTAGAAATAATACCTGATTAAAAACAAAAATATAAAATAAGAAAACCCACATAATGACAAATATCATTAAGTACTTAATGCTTGATGCATGAAGAATTGTCCAGGGCTGTTATGAGATGACAGACACAAAGGATCACTTAAATACATAATCTTTATTTATAAGACAATTTAAGTCCATACATTGATATGTAAATGTATTGAGATTACCATAAATGTCCCAAAAATCTTTCAAGGAAAACATGAAAAGTATTAATCTAAATCTAATAATTTAATTTAAAAGGCCAAGAGTGCGGAACTAGTCAGGAAGAAAAAAAGACTGAAGAAAATAACAAAAAGGTGATACCTCTTTCAAAGATTTAAATGTATCATAATGTATCGATTAAAACTGCATGATAATAATGCAAATAGATCAATAGAAGATATAAAGCCTGACATACATCAGTATATTTGTGAACTTAGTATGTGGGAAAACTACAATTTGAATAAGAGGAAGGAAATATGGATTATTCATAAGTAATATTGGTAAACACATAAGTCGTTGTGGGGAGAATTAGAGTCCTTTTTCTCTCCATTCATCAAAATAAATTTCAGAGGCAACAGATAGTTAAATAAACAAACAAAAAGGCTAGAGAAATGCTTAGATGTTTTGTTTTGTTTTTTTTTTTTCATTTTCTGCTAATGACAAGGTTTCTTCTCTATATCATGAAACCAAGAAACCATAAAGGTGAGTTATAAAACCTGACAATATTAAAGTCATTTAAAAAATATGTCGAGGGACACCTGGGTAGCTCAGCAGTTGAGCGTCTGCCTTCAGCTCAGGGCGTGATCCCAGAATTTGGGATCAAGTCCCACATGGGGCTCCCTGAGAGGAGCCCGCTTCTCTCTCTGCCTCTGTGTGTGTGTGTGTGTGTCTCTCATGAAAAAATAAATAAA
This sequence comes from Canis lupus baileyi, assembly GCF_048164855.1. NCBI lineage: Eukaryota > Metazoa > Chordata > Mammalia > Carnivora > Canidae > Canis > Canis lupus. Next base: position 4,544,128 of record NC_132840.1, on the reverse strand, counting down.
AACTTTTTAAAAAATAAAAAATAAATAAATAATATGTCATATGTCTTTATATAAAATGAGATTCAGAAAAATAAAACACATGACAAAAGAAGCTTCACTATTTTTAGTGTAGAAAGTACACCTTCAAACACTTAAAACAATAACAAATTAGACTCAATAGATCAATGACATGGGTAGTATATTCAAAGACCATTTACATATCCAAACAGGAAAGATCATAAATTCAGATTTTCTGCTTCGCACATGCCACCTTGCACCAAACATATTGCAGCAATTAAATAAGTAAGTATATAGAAGTCTGAAAAGACATTGTAGCATTAAAAAACAAAGTGAACATTTCCACAGAGCAATCTAGAACAGAAAGGCAAGATGGCAAGCCCACAGGGGGCCCTGTGGTCCTGCTGGGCTCCTGCTGCAAAAGTCATGCTGAGATTGCTGGCTTCCAACACCCAGGGGAGAATAGTCTGGTCACGGCCTCTGACCTAGACTGGAAGGGCACATCTCTGACTGTGAACAAGCACTGGTGAAGTCCGAGATTTGCTGCAGAAAGGGTTCAAGTGATCTAGCAAAACATGCGAGGATGGAGGAAACACTGCTGCTCCACACCCAGGGGCTGAGCCAATCTACAACTGGGACAGTGACAATGCTTTACCATTGTCAAAGAGTGCCGGGATCACCGTGACTGTGACCCAAATGGTAGTGCTGCCTTAAAATAGGAGGGTGAGATAGGCAGGAGAAGGTCTAGGGACAATAAGCAGAGAAAAAGAGACAGAGAGGTGGACAAAGGCAGAGAGAGAGGGAGAGAAAACGAATCTCAGTCAAGATTAGCCTGTTCCCTTCAAAAAAAAAATAGAAGCATACCAACGTGAATAATCACAAATATTAAGTGAACAGACAAAACAAATCCCTCAAAAAGTTGAAAGTAATAGAAAAATATAAAATAATTTAAAATCAATGTAATTCAAGATCTTCAGAAATATAAAGGAAGAAGAAGTAACACTGATCTAAAAAAAACAGAATTTGGAATTACAGGAGAACAGGAATAAGAGGATATGAAAAGACCCCAATAAAAGCCTATATAAATGCTGGAGTAATTGAAGTAAAATACAAAAATGATGCCAACATAGGACATAGTTGAGGACAGAATTAATGAAATGAAGACAAAGTAGAAAGACCTCTCTATTCAGGACTGAAATTAAGGACACATGGAAGAGAGAGAGAGGTTCTTCGAGAATTTTATTTTTCCATAAGATAATAGAGGAAATTAAAAGATGTGATATTTGAAAGGTTGATTTATTTATTTTCCCAGAGATGAAGAGAAATATGCACAACTGAAGTAAAACCACACCCTGAAGAGCAGGAAGATGAATACAATTTAGCAGGAAGATGAATAAATTTAGAATTTAATTTAGTTTATTTAGTAATAAAACAGAGATACAAAGATACCAGGACAATTAAGTTGAAATTAAGGAATTTCTAGGAAAAAAAATGAAGAAGATGGAGAAAGAGATGGGGATGGAGAAATGGAATTTACTGCCAGAAGCCCTTACATTAAGAGGGTTCTAAAAACTGTCACCGTTGTGTGTAAAACTAACAACTGACTGTAAGCAATCATTATATGAATATTTTAATTTTGGTAAAATTTTCAAATTAAAATTGTAGATATCAATACCTCCCCTTCCACAAATGGCTGGTCTGTTTAGAGGACTGTTAAATATGTTAAGACATATTATGTTCAAGAGGCATAGTTGCCGAATCACCTTAAACATTACAGAAAATATAATAGCAAGTAGTATGTGATAAATAAAATTGTCACCAAAATAAAATTAAAATCAAATCATTAATTTCTGGAAAAAAAGGAAACTAAATTATGGTTTGGCATAATTTACTGATGTATCAGAAGGCTGAAAAAATAAGTTTAACAAATGGTATATACAGAAACAAAAGAGGATCAACAACATGAAGAATAACTCACCAAAGAACCAAATATAATATAAATCTTTTGCCAAGTTGATCAAGATATAAAAAGACAAAAATGTACGAATAAGAAACAAAACAGCTGTATTTAGATACACAGATGTATACAACTGTAGTATGAATGTTATAAACTATAAAATAATTGTAAGTAAACACTATAGGCTATTAGTTTGAAAATTTAGATAAAATGGCTATATAAATATATAATTTTAATATATAATATTTATATAAAATATAAATGTAAATATAACATATAAACATAATATATAATATACAATATATATTATGTATACATAACCAGAATTTACTCAGAAGGAACATAAAGTATACATTTTCAAAATAGGGAAATATATTCACGTGGTTTAACACACACACACACACATATACACACAACTCAAACAATTTATTGGTAATTTCTACAAAACATTTAAGAAATAGATAATTCCTATGATTTACAAAATACTTCACAAAATATGAAATGAAGATACCCATCTAATTTTGTGGCAGTAGTAGAAACTTCTTTGGAAAACCAGGAAAAGAATAATACAAACTAAGAAAATTATAGACATCTTCTTCATAGGTTAGTATGCATTTAATAAGAAAAAAATGCTCTTTGAATTCATCAATATAAACATATATATTGAATTATGCACATATAAAGTTTTTCCATGGAAGAAGATTGGCTAAATATCTGAAAATATTCTGATGCAATGTTTCACCTCAGTTATAATCAGAAGAAAAAAAAAAGCAAATACCATAGATACAACAGATCATTTCAATAGATAAAAAAAATATTCAATAAAACTCAACTTCATTCATATTAAATCTTAGTAAATAGGAAGAAGTGTACCTCCTTAAATTTAAAATATAAAAGCCTAGAACAAGTGTTGTATGTATAAAACTTTTAGAAATATATTTATTAATTCAAAAACAAAATTTTATTGGACTTTATATAGGAGACCAAGAAAAATCACGACCTAATATAAAGCAAATTAAAAGGAAGATAATAAGGAGAAGAAAAGAGAAAAAAAAGCAATTTTGTGATCATATAACATCTAAATAGAAATCAAGAGAATGTACATAAAATATATCTGTACAAACTAAAATGATCCATATTTAGTATCAGTGTAAAAATCAACTACATTACTATATACTAGTAGCTAACCATCTAGAAAATATAGATGAAAAACTCTTTTCTTTGGTAATGCAAAAATAAAAAAAAGATGCTAAATTTAATTCAGGCAAGATTTTATTTAGAAATTTACAAAATAATGTTGAAAGTCATTTAAAAAATTAACCAAATGTATAAGAAAATTCATTAATGGGGTAATTTACTAGTATAATGGAAATTCTCCCCCAGAGTAATCTAATAATTGAACATAATTTCAATCAAAATGTCAGTAGGTTTTTTTTTTTCCCTGAAGAAGGAAGGTTGTAAGTAAAGTATACACGGAACATCAAAGGGTCAATAATATTGACATAATTTTTTTAAACATGGGTGTCTTGTGTTACAGATTCTTGCCAAATGTTGCCAAGATTTATTATGAAGTCATAGCATAGTTCTTGTGCAAGGATTTAAAAAAAAAAAGGCACAAAAGTAGTACCCAGAAGTCTACAGTAGTGGAGTCTAGAGAAGGACCATGGATGTATGGAAAATCAATTTCTAACAAGTTGGTATTACAAGTCTGTAAAGAAAGATGGATTATTTAATAAATGGCGCAGGGATAAAGTGGCTATCCATATGGAATAAAAAATAAAATTAGATTCTCACCCCATCCATCACTCAAAACCACTTCAGAGTGAGTTCAACCAACTTTTGAAAATCAAATTCTTAAAAAATCATCAGACATAATATAAGAGAATATTTGTATGACTGAATGGTAAGAAGAAACTTTTTAAAAAAGATTTTATTTATTTATTCATGAGAGACACACAGAGAGAGAGAGAGAGAGAGAGAGAGAAAGGCAGAGACACAGGCAGAGAGAGAAGCAGGCTCCATGCAGGGAGCCCAATGCGGGACTCGATCCTGGGACCCCAGGGTCACGCCCTGGGCCGAAGGCAGACACTCAACCACTGAGCCACCCAGGGATCCCCAAGAAGAAACATTTTAACTTACACACACACACACACACACACACACACACAGACTCACAGAAAATATAAATAGATATGATAAATTAAACTTCATTAAAATAAAAACTTCCATTCAAGGAAAGATCCTATGATCAAAATGAAAAGACAAGCACACACAGAGGAAAAAAAAAATATATATATATATATATATATATTTATTTACAATGAATGGAACTAAAAAGGATTAGTGTTTTAATGCCAAAGTAATATGAACTGTCTCTTACTATCAGTCAGTTAATTATAACAGACCGATGGGATTTAATCATTAAGTCTAATATGGGTAAATACTGTTTAGTGAATAAATTGAACTACCTGCAATAAACATGAATGGGTAAATACAATTATCCACAACAGTCTTGAGTTTAGGACGTATGAAACAATAAATCATTGCCTTTTTTTCCCCTTTGTTTGTTTTGTTTTTGGTCAGCAGGTCACAGCAAAATCCCTTGCTAAAAACAAAACAAAACAAAACAAAACACAAAAAAAACCCACAAAACAATAACAGAGAAAAAAAAAGAAAAAGAGGAAACAGCCAAGACAGTGCTTTATAAGGACCAGAATGTGTGTAGATCTGAACAGGAAAGCCCTTCTAACGCAAATGCCTAATGATTACATTCTTTACGATGGCTGTACGTCCCCCTAACTGGTGTCTTCCGTCCTCTTTCCCTCTTTATAACACATGGTTAAAGGCTGGTTCTGTATTTTGAATTCTCAAGCAGTTCAGGTTGCAACCCACCAATTCTTTCTCTCGAAGCTTTTGAAGTCTTTGGCCTAAGATCATAAATTAATTTTAATTAACGATGAATTTAATTTATTTGGGATTGATAATTAGTTAACTTCCACCACATAAACAGCCAATACATAGCAGATGAAAACTGAATAATAGCATATGTTAGAGGATGCTTGATTTCACTAATGATCAGGAAAATGCTTATTAAAACTACAATGAGAGGCAATGCTATGCATATCAGGTTGAGCTATTCAGAAACGATCAAGCACATATTTTTTAATTACTTGCAATGTATGAAAGAATTACGGAAAATGTATTTGATAGGGCTCTGCGGTGAGCAGGTGATCATATAGTCTCTAGAATTTTCTGTATGTGTATAATATGTTGCAGTGAGTACATTTTCTTCTAAAGTAGTTTGTATTTAATTTCTAAGAATGATGTATATATAAATAAGATTTTAAATATGTCCACGAAATACTGTCAAGTGGAAAATGAAAGTTGCTAAAATATATAGGCCATAATTGTATTACACATGCACAGACATACATGCAGACACTTAAAGAAGAGGGAGGGCCCAGGGAAGGAGCAAGGTAGTTAGGGAGAGGACAGACAGACAGGCTGATGACCGACCGACCGACCCACTGGCAGAGGGAAATGCAACAGAGTTTTCAAGAGAGTGACAGGAAGAGACGTATCGATGCAGAGAGATAAAGGAAGATTTTTGGTAAAGGTACTAATGGACATGCAGTTTTTCCTGGGGATTCAGCTTTACTACTCTCATTTCTTTCTTTCTTTTTTTTTTTTTCTAGTTGAAGAACTTTATACTAAATATACCTTGTTTTAGAAAAGCATTAAAGTTTTATTAAAAAAAAAAAGAAGAAGAAAAGAAATGCAGATACTGGTTCTATTCATGCCAATGTCACTCCTCAGGATATATCCCAAAATCCTGAACATTTCCTACCCACTATCAAGAAAATAGTAATTTTAGAGCACTATTGAGCTTTATTATAAACATAATAAATACATAAATCTAATGGACTTATCACACCGGTCTCTTTTTAAAATCTATCACAAAGTTCTTGAACACTTCACACCCCTGGATAAGTAAAACGATTATCTCTTTTCACTTGTTTTTTTTTTTTCTTTTTAAAGCTTTCATAAGCTTTGTTTTAAAAGAAAAATAAAGAACATTCACCAATTAAATTATTTCATTTTTTGGAGCTATGACAGTGACAAACTGTTGAAAATCTCTAGTCTAATTAGCCATACTAATTAGATATGTATATAAACTAATTTATGTTTGTGTTAAAATCAGTCACTTATTTATTTAGTCATTTACCTATTCACAAACATGAAACTGAGGATGGTACTTGCTTAATGCTACAAACATAACCATGTACCCTTTGCTGTTTTTCACTAAGCATAGAGACTGTGTCATGAAGAGCAAATCTCAAGACTCAACTGCTTCAAAAGAATTGGAGGCTTTACGTTGAAGATGGTAAAAATGTCCATATCTAAGCTAAGTTGAAAATTATTACAGAATCCAATAATATGTTCCCACGATAATCATAATTATCAAGAAACTGTCTCAATAACATCACTTCATATCACTTCATATTAATCTTTGTGAACTCCCTTAGACTCTTCATTATTCACAGCATTCATTTACCCAATACATTGAATCAACCTCCGAACAGCAAAACTTTTATTTTTTTAAGGACTAAATGAGCATCAAACATATACTCCCCCCCCCAAACATATACTTTATGATGTAAACTTTTCTTCCGGGAAATGGGATTTCTGGTTCACCATTAATGTGAAAATAGAGCTACATCTGAGGTACATCAGGATACTGGCTTGCTTTTCCTCCCACAAGACACATCTTACCTGATGCTGAATGTGGTTTGATAACTAATAGGAACTTAAACTATAATTGGAATAGACTTTTACATAACTGCTTCTTGGTTGAGGACAAAAATTCAAGTGTAAAAGAATTATGTCATAACAACATATTGAACATCAGTTACAACAGTATCCTGTCGCAGGGTTATTGGGAACTCTCTTGTTGAGAGAGTCAGAATCATCCTTGTACCAATATTAAGTATGTTGGCTGTGGTCCTAGTCTAGGAGATCCCAAATTTCTTAATTATTTAAGAATTATCCTAAATTTCTGAATTATTTATTAAGATATTCCATAAGGGCACGTTGGTTAGTGGCTTAGTTGGTTAAGCATCTGACATTGGCTCAGGTCTTGATCTTGGGGTCCTGGGACTGAGCCCCACATTGAGCTCCATGTTCAGCGGGGAGTCTGCTTCTCCCTCTGCCTCTCCTTCTGCCCCTCCCCTTGCTTGTGCTCTCTCTCTCTCTCCCTCTCTCTCTTTCTCTCCAATAAAGTCTTTTTTAAAAAAAGAAATTCCATAACAATCTGGTTTTATTGTATGTGTGTGTGAATATGCATGCACATGTGTAGCACGGAGGGTCTCTTCTCACCATCCTAAAGCCCTCCTGTGCAACAAAGACAGAACCGAAAGGGCAGGTAATGTCATTTTCAAATGTATGTATATGGAATCTATGTTCTGAGAAATAAGAGACTTATCCAAGGACATGGAACTATGATACTTTATAGAAACCACCACAGGAAGGATATAAAAAACATATAAAAACCTGCATCAGGGTTGGTGAGTAATGTAAAGAATACTCATAGAAAAAAAATTGCTTTGTCAAAGTCTTAAGATAATTTTGGGACAGATCTTGTTACATATGAGAAAGCCTAGTGCAAAGGTGGGGAGAAGTCAGGGGTCATAGTAAAATATGAACATAATTCTCTCCAAAAACACATTTAAAAGAAATTAGAAAATGCAATTAAAGTGTATACATATTTTATTTTAATGATGTTAATTCACTTTCTATGAAGTTAAAGCATTAAACATTCTGTGATTTGGATCCTATTAAAAACTATATTACACTAAAATAAAATATTCTAAAAATTATTTTGGTGACAGAAGAATATTTAGACACAGCTAATTGAGAGAACAAATTATCCCATTTAGAACTATGTTATGTATAACAAAGTTGTAAATTAAATTGAGAACAAATCTGGGCTTTTCTGATCATCATGCTCCAAGGCAGAAAGTTAAAGTTGGATGAAGATTCAATCTTGAAGAGGATCATTTGATGGAAATGAGAAAATAACCACAGTGCTATCAGCACTTCATGGACTGGCCTGGAATCTGATACAGGCTCCCTCATTCGTGTTGCTGGCGTTTGAGCTAAGAAGACTCGGCACCTGAGAGCTGGAACAACAGAGGCATTTCTATCCCCATGTTAAGTGCATATACCCCAAAAGTATAATCCTAACACCCCCAAAAGCCATAATCCATCAGCATCAACTCTGTCTAAAACCTCAGCTCAATAGCACTTAAATCATGCACGGGTGGGGTGCCTGGGTGGCTCTTGCTTGAGTGTCTGACTCTTGATTTCCACTCAGGTCATGATCTCCGGGTCATGAGGTCAGGCCCCACATTGGGCTCCACACTGGGTGTGGAACCTACTTAAAAAAAATGCATAGGTGACTCAGAATAATTCACCCTCGTTCTCCCTGGATCAAAATTGCTTTCCTTCTGTGAACCCATGAAATTAGACAAGTTATCTGCTTCCAAAATATAACGGTGGGACAGGCATAGGTTAGACATTCCTACTTCAAAAGGGAGAAATCAGAAAGAAGAAAGAGGTGATGGATCCCAAATAAATCAACCTGGCGTAGCAAAGTCTGTTTGATTTCAAGGCTTGATAAGAATCCTCTTTGGCTCTGTGGTCTGTCCTCCAGGATGGTGGCCCTGCTCCCTTGGCCTGTGCCCTCTGGGCCCATGGTGGCAGTAGCAGTCTTCCTGGCTTTTGAACTGCTTCTAGATTAGTCTTCCTTTTCCTTGAAAGAGAATGCACATTTGCAGTTGGATACCTCTATTAGCCCATTTCCTGCCTAGAGACTACAAGAAGTCTGACAGCCTTCTTTCAGGATAACTCATCTCTGTTCTCTTCCATCCAAGATGGCTGGGTTTCTGCTGATTTAAATTCTCAAAAACCTTGTGATTGATAGAGGTTCAACTATTAAACAAGAAGATCTTCCACGGGTCTTTCCTTGATGACTTCATCTCCATTCCTGGCTTCTGCCTGAGATGCTCGATTGGATCAATGAGTCACTCGCCTCATCTCTTTAGAAAACTCTTGTCCCGTCCCATTCTTGGCCCTGTTTCTAGAGTACACTACCGAGAGAGGCTGAGAATTTTCCAAACCTTCAAGTTTTGCTTCCCTTTTGCTTACAAATTTCCATTCATCTCTCCTCACATTTTACTATAGGCAGCACGGATAAACTAGGACACACTTTCAACATTTTGTTTAAAAATATCCTCAGGTAAATATCCAAGATCGTTGCTTGCAAGTTTTACGTTCTGCAAAACACTAGAACACAATTGGGCCAAGTTCCCTACCACATCATAACAAGGACTGCCTTTCCTGTAGTTTCCAATAAAATATTCATTTCCATATGGTATTTTACCTGAAGTGCTGTAACATTCAGTTCAGGACAATATATGTATTCTCTAAGACAACAGAAACATTTTCTAGAGCCCTCCTCTTTCTGAGCTCTCACCGGGATTGCCTCTACTGTGCATACTTTCAACATTCATCTCTACAAATCAATCTAGGCCTTTACTATCAAGCACCTCAAATTATCTTCTACCAATTACTCAATCCCAGGGCCATCTCATATTTTTAGTCATTTCTTAAAGAGGCCCCCTACCTCCTAGTACCAAGAACATATACATGAAGTTGTCCTTCTTCTATTAATTCTTTAGGAAGGCCATAACCAAGTATCACTAATTGGAGGGCTTCAACAACAGAAATGTATTGACTCATATTCTGGAGGCTAGAAGTCTGAGATCAAGGTGTTGGCAGTGTTGGTTTCTTTGGAGGGCTGGGAGGTAAGAATCTACTCCAAGCGTCTCTACTTGGCTTGTAGATGGCTATTTTCATGGGCATTCTCCCTTTATATGTGTTTCTGTGCCCAACTTCCCCTTTTTTAAGGACACTAGTCATATTGGAGTAGGGCCTACCCCAAAAACTTCTTTTAAACTTGATTATATCTATAACGACTCCACCTTCAAATAAAATTGCATTCTTGATACTGGAGGTTAACATACAAATTTTGGGGGGAGCACAGTCCAATCATAACACCCCACAATATGTAGGATAGAAAAACTGTGCATGTCTATTGAGCACCAAAACTTTGACCCATCTGGTCTCAGTGGTTGGGTTTGATGCTCTGAAATCTAATAAATATTATAAAGATAGAAATACAATCTGGAGATAAATAATAACTTAATTCATACTTACCTCAAATTGTGGACACACACTCATTTAAGACAGTATGTTTAATAAGATAATCTTATAATTTTTTCAGTTAGAAGTGTTGCTTGTGTTCACCATTCCTGTTAGCCTATACACACATGCCTGTGGTTGAGCAAAACCATTAAAATTCATCTTACAGTTCTTTTTTGCATTCTTTTTTTTTTAATTTTATTTGAAAGAGAGCGTGCACACATGAGCAGAAGGAGGGGCAGAGGGAGAATGAGGAGCGGACTCCCCACAGAGTGGGGATCCCAGTGCAATGCTGGCTCAGGGTTCAGTCCCAGGACCCTGAGATCATGACTGGAGCAGAAGGCAGCTGCTTATGTGACTCAGCAGCCCAGGCACCCCTCTTCATTGCATTCTTAATGCTTTCGGGTGAATATATACACACTTCAGCCTGTGGAAATCCACCTTTGCCATATGTTCTTTAGTGCACACATCTTTGGAAATATGGAATAGGGAGTTAGCCTTGTAAATTATTCCCCACCTCTGCCAATGATGAATGTTATTTCGTGTGCAAACCTATGGCCACAATTTGTATCAGATGGATTGCAACAGGAGCACACCAATAGACTTGGTTCTTAGGCGATTTCTCCATACTTATTTTTATGAGAAGCCTTTTCCCTTTTCTTGATTTCCTTTTTAATTCTGCTTTAGGATTTGGGTTAGGTATGGACTGTGCATAACTGCTGGAGTTTGCACAATCAAAAACTGAAACACATGGTCTCACTAATACAAGAACAAAGGGGAAGAATATTTGAAATCAGAACTATACCAAGAAATTCTCAATATTTGATTGCCCTGGCTTTGCACCATCAAAGCATAGATTGGAAACATCTTTAAAAGCATTGAAATAATACAGAATGCAATGATATTAGCTAATTTTGTCATCATCGGAAGGCACTTGAGATGTGACTTTCTGCCACTCTTGTCAGTGACTAGAGGAGATGTCTATCATAATATCTAAATCAGACCACTCAAGGCAATACTGAATAAAATGTTATCTCTGGAGGTGAATAAAATTTTCTCAAACTGAAAAGCTGCCACGGTTAAAATATTAGCATGAAGAATTTTGATTTGCATTCAATTTGATGCCTCTTTTTCCCTGACCCTTAAGTATTGATAATAAATGTGTTTTTGTTAAATTTTCTCAACATTTTTATAAATCCAGCCTAAAGCCACTATGTTCACAGTATCCTACTAGGGCTCGGAATATGAAGATTAATATAAGTCGTCGCACTAATACCGGAAAGAATGATATACAAAAATTCTAGGTCATTTTTTTTTTTTATAAAATAAAGTTTCCTTTATGTGAGACTATTATAATTGAGAACTAGGGTTGTCAAAGGTTTCAGGATAGTAATCTCCCAAGTATTCAAATAAACATTCAAACTTTGGATAGTTGATTGGAAATCATAATTGAATTTGAACTATAGTATTAGCTAATGACAAAGTTTATGATGCAGATATATTGTCATCCATTAAAAATATTTGCATTGTAAAAGATCAAAAACATAAAGGCTTACTTGACAAATGTTCGTTCAGAAGCATATGTTTTCAATATTGTGAACTTTCTGCAGAGAAGTATATGCTAATCATGTTGCTTTATAGAATTTAAAATAGTTCAACAGCATTTTGAAACAAATGTCTTACAAAAGAAATCTGTTGCTACCATGTCTGAGTTATCTCTATTTTTAAGAAAGTTAAAATATCCTGAATAGTCTTTTTTGTCTGGTGAACTATGGCAATTAAGGACAACTCTCTAAATACCGTTTGTGTGTAAAATGGATAAAGTAATGGTGCATACCTCTTGGGGGAGGTATGATTTTAAAATTAATTAATACGTGTGAATCAGTTACTACAACACAAAGGATGCAGTGAGTGCTTAGTGAAAGATACCTCCTTGTTTCATCACTGTTTTATTTTCCAATAACTAAATTTTTACCTTCCAAAATTAATTTTATTCGAACTTTTGGACATTAAGATTTATTTAATGAATCCGTTTTTGAACCCTTAAGTCGTGGAATAGTGTGTGTGTGTTTGTGTGCGTATGTATGTATTGAAATGCAGATGGGAGATGTCTTCTTCATTAAATTAAAGGGACATCCACAAACTAATAGGTTGGAGGCAGAACAGGGACCTTCTAACTCAAAGAACATTTACTAGGTTGGGTTAATAAGAATTTGAGAGAATTAAAGGCAGGTTTTAAAGTAGAGTCAAGAAACAATAAATGAACGATGGACCAGCATTCGGGATTCATAGGAATGGAAATGTAATAGAAATTTTAGAGCAAGAGGGATAACATAAAGTAAAAATAAGTACAAAACCCACGTTAGGTTGGGTTCCCCGAGAAACAAGTGCCGAGATGGAGTTTTCTAACAGGACGTTTATTAAGAAGTGTGGGTACATGTGGATATACATCTCTGGGGCAGTGACGGGGATGAGTTTGGGAAGAGGCTGCATCTGAGCTGTACTACAGCTGCAACACAGGTCTCCACTACCCGTAGTTGATGTGGTTCTTCCAACTGGCCCAGCTCCGGGCAAGCAGGAAGGGCCTTTATACCCCCTCCCACTGACTAGTCTTTGGATACAAACCACCCATTGGAAGGCAATTCTCTTCATCTGAGGGCAATTTTAAGGGAGGCACCAACACAACAATAATGAAAGCCTCCGACTTGAGGGGGGGAAATCTGGTGCCTACAACAGCATCCACAACACAATTAAACCAAACTTGATCGTATTGCCTCGTAGCTCTGATGAGAGGAGACTGAAGTAAACATTGGGAAGATAGCTAGAGCTCAGACGAAGTCATCCTCAAAATGTCTTTTTTCAGGTTTATTTTTTTTTTTTTTAAAGTAAAAGTTGAGCAGATAATCTGGAAATAGCCAGGGGTTCAGAAATTCCCTTTTTGATTACAGAATCACACAATAATATCAGTATTATGAGTGGAATTTGTCAATGAAGATGTATTAATTAAACTGCTTTGAATTATATTTCTTGTGTGCACAGCTGTTTCCAATTACATGATTATAGCTTACAAAGCCAACAATTGAAATCATGTTTTTTACCATCCATGGGAGAAAGCAGCATACTGTATAACTATAAAAATAAGCTCTCACTCTGCACGAGCATGAAAAGCTGAATGAGGCCTACAGACTCCAGCCATTGAGGGAATTCATGCAGAAATATGCCCTCTGGCATGATACTTATTCTAAATGATATGACTTGTCTCAGAGCTCCTTTTGCCAAGCAGATCTTTAAATTAACAACTGGTCAGCTTCAGAGGCATTCATTTAGAGGAGAGTGAACCTAAAAATGTGTTTCTTCATTTTATTGGCCCGCAGCTTTCAAGTCAGGTGGCCACAAATCACTAATGATGTTGCATAAAGAAATCAACAGGGATCCATCATCCTTGCTTCCAATAATTCTTCCCGCAACTTGTGGGACTTAAAAGCCAAGGAGAGTCAGTCTTTTGTGGCCCATACAGCCAGAAGCATCCAAGGGCTTAGCCCTCCAGCTCTGTGCTCAGATAGATTTGGGTTTGAATCCCAGTTCCTCCACTTAGTCACTCTGATTTTTAAAAATTCATTTAAGAAACAACAAACAGAATATGCACATCAAAGAAAGTCACTGTGATAACATAGTTTGGGCAAACTTCTTAGCAGATAATCCTGTTTCATTCTCTTACTTACCATTTATTGAACATCTCGTGCTGAGTTTTAACTGTATGTATTAACTAATTAAACTATCAAGTCAGCTTCATGCAGTGGGTACTTTTTTAAAAGATTTTATTTATTTATTTACTTATTGAGAGAGAGAGAGAGAAAGCTTGAGCAGGGGGAGGGGAAGGGGTACAGGGAGAAGCAGATACTCTGCTGAGCAGGGAGCCCAATGTGGGGCTTGAACCCAGGACCCTGAGATCACGATCTGAGCTGAAGTCAGATGCTTATCTGACTAAGCCACCAAGACACCCACAGTAAGTCTTATTATCCTCATTTTATAGAGAAAGAACTAAGGCTTTGAGAGATTATATAAATTGCTCAAGATGACTCTGCCTGTAAGTAAGAGAGAGACTGGATTATCAAATAGTGATACTTAGTAATAAATGGTGGTAATGACAAACAATAAATGTTAGGCGCTATGGTCACTAGTTCTGTGGCACTAACATGACTTTTGCCTCTGCTATTACTAGCTCCACACAGTGCTAGGGGACCAAGAGAGAGGGCAGCCTGGCTATGGGATCATTTTACCATGTCCACTTCTGGTTGAAACTTTAGTTCCTTATGGGGATATGTCACTGAAGATACTGCTTACAATTTTACATTATTTTTACATTTCTTGTCTACTTTGCAGTGTTCAAAATCACCAACATATTAGTAATGTAAGTATTTAGCTATTGCAGATACAAAAAAAAAATTGAAGCATAAATCCAAGAAAGGAAATAGACAGGATCTCAAATTTGGGTAATGGTAGGATTGGAGTTAGAACTCTAATCTGATATCACTTGTCTGTTTTTTGTTTCCAAATCACATGAGTAGGACTTACCCCACTTGGAAAACCTATTTGGGATGGGATAGCATAAAATATAGGCTCTACAGAGTAAACATGTCACTTTGAGGGTCCGGTGTGCCCCCTCAGCGTTAAATTGTCATCCACCAGAACAGCTGAAGCTCAGAACAAGGGGAATCTGCAAGACCTGACAATGGCATCAATGAAAATGCAAAGTGGTTAAAAATATATGATCCAGTTTGAGCTATGATACCAGATTCTTCAAAAGGCATGTACTGACTTGCCATTTAGCTGATTCTCACATAAGCAACTCTGGATAATGAGTTCCAGCATGAATGGCAGGAGGAAATGAATTTTCAGAGATGGCCAAAGATTCTCCCAATCAAAGGTGGGAAAATAAATTAGCTGTGGGTATTTTACCAAACCACCTTACTCCAGTTCAGTTTAAGAGTTTTTGTGGATACAAACTATCTTAATTTTACTATGGATGTAAGAGTCTAATTTTAAGAAAGAGGGGAGTAAAGGGAAAAGTGAAGACATTTTCATAAGGTAAACTTAATATCTTAAAAAAAAACACTGGATCTGGAAACAGGAGTTTCTATTTTGAATTCTGGCACTAGAGCTCAATCCCTTACGTCATTTTGGCGTAATGGGCTGAAAGTTTATGTCCTCTCAAAATTTGTATGTTGAAATATGATGGTATCAAGGAGGTTTGGCCGAAAAAAAAGAGGGTAGAGCACTCATCAATGGGATGAGTGCCCGTATAAGAGACCGAGAGCTCATTCTCACTGCCTTCTCTTCACCATGTGAGAATGCAAGAAGAAGACAGCCTTCTGCCAACCAGGAAGAGTGTCCTCACTGGACATCAAATCTGTCAGCACATTGACCCTGGATTCCCAGCTTCCAGAGATGTGAGAAAGCTGTATATATATGACACACACACACACACAAAGACACTTTTTTTCCCAGGAAAGTTGATT
This sequence comes from Canis lupus baileyi, assembly GCF_048164855.1. Taxonomy (NCBI): domain Eukaryota; kingdom Metazoa; phylum Chordata; class Mammalia; order Carnivora; family Canidae; genus Canis; species Canis lupus. Next base: position 4,528,393 of record NC_132840.1, on the reverse strand, counting down.
GTTAAACATTTATCTACATACCACTTGCTGTGTCCCAGTACCTAGTAACATATTTACAACATGGAAATAGGCCTAACTGCTGTTTGTTGATTGAATAAAATGAATGTGTACATGAATAGTTTCTTCTAGAGCTGTAATGAGGTGACTATACTCACAAAGCTTATATAGTCTTTTTTTTTTATGAGAGGGAAACAGCTTGATTAATCTATATCTATATAACCTATACCATCTATCTATCCATCTTTCTATGTATTTTAGTGAAGGGGTATTAACCAATTTCAACCAATTTTTTTAATGGCTTGAATGGATAATATCATTGGGAAATATTGCAACCAACATTCCATAGTTATTGTTTATCATACTGGCTAGTAATTACTGAAGGTCTGTAAAATACACCTGCCTGCTAGCAACCAATTTGGATATTCACTAGCTCTAGTGACTTGGAGTGTGTGTGTGTGTGTGTGTGTGTGTATTTAATCTACTTATTGTCTATAAACGGTATATAATCAATTGATATTCAGATGGGCCTCAAGGTACATAACTTAAATATTACATACCTTACTGCTAGTTTTAAGAATTAAGAATGGAATGTTTAGACAACTACTTGTAAAATAATAATGCATTAGTTAGGTTTATCCAGATAAACAGAATCCACAGGTATATATGTATATACAGATATTTATATATGAAGATTTTACAATATATAAAGATATTTAAGGAGGTATTGAAGATATCCCAAGAGCTACAGTTGACAAGCTGGAGACTCAAGAGAGCTGATAGTGTATAAAGAGCTAAGAAGCAGGAGAACCAATGGTGCATATTTCGGTCTGAAAGCCAGCAGCCTCCAGGCCCAGGAAGAGCCAATGTCTTGGTTGATTCCAAAAGAAGAGAAAAGAAACATTGTCCCATCTCCAAGGCAAGATGATTTCCCTTCTACTGATTTGGTAGAGTCAACCCTTTGGTTCGTATTTAGGCCTTCAATTGATTTGATGAGGCTCACCCACATTCAGGTTGGCAATCTGCTTTACTCACTCTATTGATTCAAAGGCTAATTTCATACAAAAACATTTCCCAGAGAAATGTTTAACAAAATATCTGAGCACCCAGGGGCCCAGTCAACTTGACACATAAATTATCACAACTAAGCCCCCAATATAAGTTGCTATTTATAATAATTATCATCAATATTACCTATTAATATTACCTTAAAAATATTCGATTACACGCATTTTCTAGGCATTTTTGCAAATAGTATCTTTTGCTGACATTAGTTCTTCACATATAGTATTTCAATTACTCAGAAAGCACTGCCATAGCATGTCATCACGTTGCGATTGGCATTAATTTGAACAAAACAAAACCTAGAAACACTCTATCATTTAACCTTGTATTCCTCTGCTAGGTTGCACATAGTAGGGCCATAAGAAATTCTTTGTTAAACATACTTGGGGAAAATCTAGGGCAGAGCTCAAGGTCCTTATTCAAAGAAGCAGAGTAGCACATCTGTTAGAGAAAAGCATGTACTTATTTTAGCAAATGCTATCGGCATTAATTTTTCTTGCCTCTATCCTCTACAAAGTCCATGAGTTAAGATTTATTCTTCAAATAGTTAGAGGTCATTATATAAAAATGACCTCTTAATGCAAGAATAGCAACATAGTTAAAAGTTCATAGTTTGGACAGTCAGCGTTAACGTAGACTGGAGAAGTAATTTCGCAATTGCTCCCCCTTTCCCTAGGTAGCTTGATGAATGACCGTTTCCTTTCTCCTGTGTTCAGAAGTTTTATGGGCCATGGAGAGTGCAAGATCAGAGTTATTTGTGCCTGAAATCAAAAGAAGTATTATCCAGCCACACTTAAATAAATGTAGCAAAAGACCTGAACGAAGCATTTCCAAATACCAAAAATTCTACTTTTCAGAGAAATTTTGATAGTGTTTGCAAATAAATCAGAGAGAAATTATGTTTGTAGCTTCAAAGTAAGGTCAAAGCTCCTAGCATTGCAAATTATTTTAGGAATTGGTATTCATTCAAAGCTCCATTGAATTAAAATCAGAGTATGGAAGACTGATTATCCAGGGTTCTAATTTGGGGAAATTTCTAGATATTTTCAAGGACTATTGGAAACATTGAGATCATTGCCAATTTGGCTAAAAAAAGTCACAAGTTTGGTTCAAACTTTTATATAAGTTTCATATAGTCCAGAAAAAAAAAAGTTTGATATACACCAGACTTCTGGCAGAAACACAGGATAAGAAATTAGAAAGAATCCCAAGCTCTATGTCTGAGTCTCAAAATTTCTATTCATGACAGTCTAGATATTCTGGGACAATTATTATTATTTTATAAAGGTCTCTTTCATCATTAGACCACATATGCTGAAAATGGATCTACTCTGTCAATACTCTAATTTTAACAGTTGTTCTTATTCATAGCCCCCCAGGGAAAGGTGATCCCTTGATTCTTTCCTCCCTAAATTTGTCTTAGAAACACCTGCATCCATTTTGTGTCATCTGCGGCTTTTCCTTTCAACTTCTATATCCAACACATTGTGAATACTAGTGACTTTGTCCACTGAATTTCTCTTGAACCTACACATTTCTCTTAATCTCAACTACCCTCCTTCTAGGTGTGGGCCACCCTAAGTAACTGAGTAATAATAATAATCTCCAAAACATTTCCTGCATAGTTGAGTACCAAAGATCTATCCAATGTACGAAGTGATGTGATCCTGTCATTTCTCTGATTAGGACCTTCTCTGTCCATCCTATAGCTGTCAGTGTAAACCCCAAACTTACCAAGCTGTTTTAGAAGCCCCTCCTATGATGTCCACCGCCTTATTTTCCAATCTCTTACAACTCACGTTCCACTTGACTTTTGAGTTATAATAAACTTCTTCCTTCTGTGAAAGCAACTCATGTTCTCTGGACTGTTGAATCTGCAACATCAATCACCCAAAATCCAATCCATTCCTTTGCCACCTACTCACTTATTTGGTCTAAAGCCAGCAGTTCTCTGATGCCATAAGGATTGCCACCCTTTTCCTGGAAACCCCAGAAGTTGTGCAAGTGCCTTCCTGCATCATACATATCACACTGTAACTTCATCATACGTATCACGTTGTAACTCATACATTCTTCCTAATGTACCAAACAGCCTATTTCCTTAGCTGTCTTCCCAATTACTCCACAAGAACAAACTGTGACAAAGTCATCATCATAAATTAAGGCTTTATCACAGATTCTGAACATAGAAGTGTCTCAATAAGTATTTGTGGAATGAAGAAAGAGTGAGTTTTGCTATATGGAACAGTCATAGAGAACAAGACTTAGGGCATTCTCTCTTCCCTCCTCTCTTTTTCTTCTCCCTATCTTGGAACCCTAATATTCAGACTCTTCCTGAACTCTGTGTGCATTATTCCTTTCTCCTTTTCCATAATAGCAGCTTTCATGATGAATTATTTCCAATGAGTTCTGGAGATGGAGGTGGAGGAAAAGAAGAAGAGGAGGAAAAGAAAGTGGGAAAGAAAAATCCAGAACAGTAACAGGGGAAGATTTAATATTCATGAAACACTTATTATGTACCAGGCACAAAACCATGAACTTCATCAGCATCTGTCATTTTATCGTCACATTAGCAGTATGTGAGAGGCACACTTATCATACTTATCCTTTTTCAAAGATTTATTTTAAAGAGAGAGAAAGAGGGATCCCTGGGTGGCGCAGCGGTTTGGCGCCTGCCTTTGGCCCGGGGCGCGATCCTGGAGACCCGGGATGAATCCCACATCTGGCTCCCCGTGCATGGAGCCTGCTTCTCCCTCTGCCTGTGTCTCTGCCTCTCTCTCTCTCTCTCTGTGTGACTGTCATAAATAAATAAAAATATAAAAAATTAAAAAAAAAATAAAGAGAGAGAAAGAGAGTATAAGCCCGGGGTGGGTGGGGGTAGAGGGAGAAGGAGAGAGAATCTCAAGCAGATTCCGCACTGAGCATGGAGCCCAGTATGGGCCTAATCTTATGACTGAGGTCATGACCTGAGCCAAAACCAAAAGTCGGACACTTAACTAACTGTGCTACCCAGTAGCCCCTCATTCTCATCTTATAAAGAAGAAAACTGAAGCACAGTAGTGGACACGCCCAGGAATCAAACCCGGGTTTGTCCATCTGTCTCTTAATGAAACCATACAACCTCCCTCGGGTCATTAGACGTACCCTGAGCTCCTGAGTGAAATCCTCTGATCCCTTGGACCATAAAGCCAGAACTCAAGATTTGGGGATGATCTCTTACATGTGTTTCTGGAAATGCTGGAATGAATGAAAGCATAAGTCTTTCTTTGTCCTACGCATATATTTCATCCACCTTGCGCTGGTACTTTCCTCAGTGACTATCCCACTACTAGCAGTGCATTAACAATAGAAGAAACTTCTGTCCCAGGGGCACATCTCGATTCTTCCTCAGGCCAGAAACATTTGGAGTAGAGTCTGGTCCAGAAAGCCCTTCCATACCATAGGCTTCTCCCTTCGCTGCAAATCTCCTGACTCTGCTTGATTCAACATTTTGTTTTCTAAGGATCCACAGATGTTTCTTCCTGACATAGTCCATTATACCTCTAGCCGTTGAGAAATGAAAGCTGCTGTTAATGCATTTGGTGCCCTCTCCAAGAGCGGCATTGATTTTAGATCCTACCTTGCAATTCCTTCGTCTGATATGTGGGAACAAGGCTTACCCATTCATTTATCACAGGTGCTATTTCTTGTGTGTTTGAATTTTGCCTCCTGCATTTCTGAGACCTACACAGATGCGTGCTGTACACATTACTGGGGTGTGATAAATATCAAATATTCATTAAATGAGTATAAGAAACTATGTAACTTTATATGACTCTTAGGAAGGCAACAGTTGGTTACCTGTTCTCAGGTTGCTCAAATGCACTCACCTTTCTCTTACTTGCGCTTACTTCTTGGTTACATGGTTAAGTTCTCTTCTCCTTTTGGGTTAACTTGACCTGACCTAATTTTTGAGATTCAGCTCAGGATACTCCCTTTTCTTATGAAGCAAGACTATGTCCACACATGTCTCTGTACCAATTCTGTTTTCACTGGGCTGAGGTAGCTAATTTACTCACACGTGTGTGGTGTCTTCAATGGACTTCTCTGCTTTTCAAAGTCAGGGGATACAGTCCCTCCATCTTTAGTATATTAATTGTAGCAAGAACCAGGACCTGTCACAATATCATTGGTGGAGTAAACGAATAACTATTTTAAAGCTTCCCTAAGTCCAGGATAAGCATATCAATGTAGTCACCTGCAAACCAATAGTTTGAACAAGATATTTTGGACATTTAGTTGTACATTATTCATTCAGCTCTCCGCTGTGCTAAGGACCTGAGTTTGCTCATCTTTTGCATTTTGGCACATTCACCAGTGTTTCTTCTACAATGGTGCTTTGTTCCATATTGGGAGAAAAAAAAAAGATTAAAGGATCCTTCTCCCTCTTACTCCTGCTCTTCCTCCCTCTCCTCTTCTCCTTTTTGAGCTTCTCTTTCAACTTCTCCTTCTCCTTCTTCTGCAAAGAAGGTACTAGGATGAAGGGGTGGAGAGTGTAGGGATTTCACATTTGAATTCCTGAGAGCTTTTCCTGTGTCTTACAGACTGTCATATAAACTGAGAGCTTTTATTTTCTCATCCCTAAAATGAAACTAGCAATGCCTTCTTTTTATATCTTAAAGGCTTGTTGCAAAGATCAAAATATATTATTATTCATATTTATGGCTCTCTGGAAATACTCAAAAGAAATACGACCTCTGCTAATATTATGTGGAAGACCCCCAATATCTCTATTTATCTATATTACAGTTCCCAAATAATTCCAGTTGCTATCCAGGTATTGGTGTCCTAAGCATGAGCTACTGAACTTTTATATATATTTTTGCCCTGTATACATGTTTTTATTTCACCAAACTTATGAGCCTCCTGGTAAAGCACCAAGAGTTACTTCAACTTGAAGTAAATTTAATTGGTTTTCTCATTTAAATATACATAGAGGGCATTTTAGTAGTACTGAATTACATTATTTTAAAATCATGGCTTTCAAATACAGCTGGTTCTCAGAATTATCATTGGAGTTAATAAACAACAACAACAAACCCAGATTTGTCATCCTTATTGTAGATCCACTGGAAATCTGTACAAAATGTTTCCTCTGCTGATTATGACGAGTGCTTGTGTTCCTTAGAAAGCCTTGTACCCCAGCAACTGTTTTTGTACCAGAGGATTCTTCACCTACGCTATCATAGGCGCGACCAAGGAAGGCTCTTCATTCAACAGAGCCAACTTGCAGGCCTCTCAATGCTTTAACTTTCGAGTACGTTGCCTAGTCTTTTTGTTAGTAAGAGGCATCTGGTCAGAAATATCGAAATTCTCCCACTTACTAAGGTGGGATATTAGTCAAGTCACTAACCACTTTGAGCAACCGATTGAGAATGGATAGAATCAAAACGTGCCAAGTTCGTCCTTTTGCAAAATAGAGATAACAATGGAACTTGACTTGCAGGCTTCTAAAAATTATGATGCACAGAAAGTGCCTAGATTTTGGGTACTTTCCATCATACCTCTCATGAGGTTATTGAGGGGAGTGAATTAGCTGGTGTATAAAAAGGACTTAGAATAGTTCTGGTATCTATAACTGCTCAATAGGGGTTAATTATAGGCTGCTATTGTTATTGGATTGTACCTAACTCTTGGTTGTATGCTTTCTTTCACTTCCTGTAACATCAATTTACAATTCACTGGGCCTGTCTGTCCTCACCCATTCTGCAAGAGTGCCCTGAACAGCCCGTGTGTGTCAATGCATGCCAAGCGTCTGTGTCTAAAACGCCCTTCCTATGACCTAGGATTGCCTCATCTCTCCCCATCCTCTGCAACGCCTTTCAGATCTCAGCTCTACTTCTGCACCTTTACTGATTCCTTGTCCCCTGTGGAGAGCTCTTCATCTGAGACCCCCCTTCCCTCTGGGACACGCTTTACTGCCTGTGCTCATCAAAGGCTATCAGCATTAGTTGTTCTCATGAACATCTAGGGCTGCCACATACAGCTGTAGAGGTTATGCCCTTTTTGGGATCCTATGACAAGCGAATGGATGTTCAAATGCAGCCCTGGTTATTAGTCAATGCTCCTTGACATGGGACTGCATCTAATTAGTTCAATAAGAGGAAGTATGTTTTACAATTTATCTGCCTGGAGAGGTTGCATTTTATGACTGATCTAACCAAAAAGGTATACGTTTTTCTAATTGGCACAATTGGCCCTGGTGGCCCTGATAGTGTCCTCATTAGCATGTGAGTTCCTTGAGATCTGGAATCACAATCATCTTTAAATTCATTCATTCATGCACTTACCCATTCAATTACTCTACAAATATTTATTGAGAACCTACTTTGTGCTGGTCACTCTTCTCAGTTGTGGATCCCTATGCTTTGTCCCTCACGTTGTAGACAATATAAAAATGCTACAGATTCTACACAGAGTTGGCTGTAATTTGTTTCCATGAATAAGTGTCTGGATGAATATGAAGAACTGGCATGCTAGACAGAGTTGTTTTTTACTTTAATCTTTGTTTTCTAATCACTGACTACAACTTTGATTTCTGTATCCTGAGCAGACAATATTTAATGATAATAAAAAAAGAAAATAGCTCATAGAAACTAGAGCTACCAACAAGCATGTTCACAATGCAGATTCACGCATCCATATTCAATCTTTATGTGCAACTACCATGTGCCTGGCTGGAGGTTACTTCTGAGTAATACACAGACAATCAAGTTAGGCCCCAGTTCTGTAAAGTTCAAACTTTAATATTTTAAAGTAAACAATATACTTCTTTAAGAAATGGACTTAAATACTGGCAAGCAATGGTAATAAGTTAAATAAAAAGAAACAATTCACACTATTCTATATTATATCATCTCTGAGCTGAGTTTTAAAGCAAAGAAAATTTATCCTACACAGAATTTTGGAGATCGGTCATTCAAAGCAAAACCTGTACAAAAGCACACAGTTAAAATTTAAACAACAATAACAAAATGTGTTTAGAGGGGAGGGGGGAAAAAACATGTTTTGGCTGAAGATCACATTTCTGTGATAGCACTGAAAAAAGTCTTTTAAGGGACATGGAGAAGACTTTTAATATCCCAAAACATTAAATATCTGCAGTTTCTCACCAGGCCAAAGCTAGAGAGACAGATTAGTGTCGTTGAGCAGAAGTGATTGGGGCTAATGAATAGATATTGTGTGTTCCATTGAGGAGAACTATCCTTAACGTGGACAAGCCATGTTGGAATAATCTTTTAAAAGCAGTTTGCAGTTGGTTGTTTACTATGAAATTCCTTTTTATAAAGATTGACCGAAATGTACACTTTTCTATCTAAGAATTTCTTGATCTGCAGACCTCCAACATATAACTTCTAAGATAAGGGTTTGTTGCCAATTTTTATCCTGAAGCACTGCACTTGAAAAATAATCCTGGGGGTGCCTGGGTGGTGCAGTCAGTTGAGTATTTGACTCTTGGTTTCAGCTCAGGTTGTTATCTCAGGGTCTTGGGAACAAGCCCTGTGTTGAGCTTCACACTGAGCATGGGGTCTGCTTGGGATACTCTCTCCCTCTCCCTCTGCCCTTCCTGCTTATTCTCTCTCTCTCTCAAATAAATAAATAAATCCTTAAAAATCATTCTGGCATAGCTGTAAGTATTGTTCACAGTATGGAACCTTGGAAACTTGTTTCGTACCCTCTGAAGTGCTTATTTAAATGCATATTCCTGGGCCTCAGCCCAGATATTTGGACTCAAAACAGCTCGAGGCTTGACGGAAAAGACTGAGCATCACTGTGTAGGGGGGAGCTCAAAAGGACAATGGCCATATAGTATGCTATCTCCTCATCAGAGGACAATATGATTTTATGCTGTTTTCCACCCTTAGGAAATGATTTTTCCTTTCCACCTGCCATATAAAGTGAGGTATGACTTTCCTTATGGGAATAATGATCGTCTTTGAAATATGGAAGATGTGACAGCTGACCTGCTGCTTAGTGCCAACACCACCCATTTGTAAATTAAGGATTTACATATTGACTTAATAACTCCTTGGTAACCACTGTCTATAGCATCCTGGAAAACAGAGACCTCCTTATTAGTGTGCATTGTTGACCTGGAAGATAATGTTTTTATTGTTCAGCTTAGGCCAGTGCAAGTTTTTAAGGTGCTCACTCCAATAATCTCCACATTAAAACACACACACACACACACACACACACACACACACACACACACGTTACTCTCATTAAAATTAATGACTCTTATGCTTACCCACAAAAAGGAGACTCCATCACTCACTGCGCCAATAAGGGATATCATTAGATACTTTTGAGTGAATGTATTAAGACATAAGCACTTACTTTCCCATTTACAAAATTAATAAAATTATCAAATCCTAATTTAAAATCCTTTTACTGTCACTCATGGAACTTTTCTTTTTTGACCTATTTCATCCTTGCACTCTGTCTACCTACTAATAAAAATTCACCACATAGAACATAATGATAAGTTTCAAAGTATGTGAAATATTTTCAGAGTACCAGAGAATATTGGTATTGGGCAACCATGGGCTGAAGGTTCCATTTTTTTCAGGTGAAATATAGGAATGTTCATCCTTATTATTGAATCAGAACTGACCTCAGTTAGTGGAAGAGATTGTCTTATCAAAAAATATACTAACTGGGAAGTTATACATTTGGAGAATAAAGGCATTGAATCTGGTGCATTCCTGTCCAAATCTTTTACTTTTCATATCAGCTAAATTATAGGCAAGTCAAAATCTTATAAAAATTATCAACCATACAAAAAAAATCTTTGCAAAATGAAAAGTATTGTAACATGCATAGTAGAACAGAATGTGTTCTCTAAGCCAAAGAAATATTTTGACCCCAATCGTACCAACTTATTGCTGAAAAAATGTTGAGAAAAATGCATAAAGTTTTCTCAAATGAGACCATTATTTTCTAATTTAGGGATAGTGCCAGTTTACAGACCATCTCTTATTGACAAAGATCATGCGAAAGGGTTCTCACAGCTGAAAATATGAGTGGAACATGAAGGAGAAAGTATACAATTAGGAAAGAGCTTGAGATTGTAATTATATTTGGACCATGATCAGCGTGCATCTCCGTTCACATGGTGAGCCAACTCCTAATGCCAAGAACTGAGCTCATGAATGCTGTAGGGTCTGTGTAAGGAATGGCAAGGTAAAGGGTGATACTGAAGAAGGCAAAGCCAACTGTTATTTATTCATTCAATGTTAACTGAAGAGTCAGCAAACTATTCTTTAATGCTCTTGAAAAAATAAATCAGAAAATATGGGGAATATTTCATCCTGTCATGGGACTTAACTATAAGCTGGGGAGTTCAATAAAATCATAGACACAAGTCTTTTTTACATAGGAATTTTTGGAACTCTATTAAATAATTCAAAATGCACATAATGAGTAAATTATTTTAGTACATGTTCTCTTTACATATAAAAAAGTGTTATTTTTGTCTCAGATACAGAGTTCAGGCTGGTTTGTATTTTGAAAATATGACCCATAAAAATTCAAAGGCCAAAAACCAAACCAAAAACTTGTTTATTCATTCAATACTCATGTATTACCACCTTCTGTGTTTGAGGCTTGCGTTAAGAACTCGGATTACAGATGTGATTAAACATGGCTCAGGTTTTCAAGAACATATGGCTTGTTGAAAATGGCCAGCCAGGCAATTCATACTCTCAGGGCCTTGAATTACTTCTACTAAGGGTTGGGCAAAATTTTCTTGCGTTCTATTTTCGTATAGAAAGTTCAACAAAATACTCAGAGGGATGCACAGAATCTCTAGTTTACAAACAAAGTGTATAGATGTTCTCAGAGTATGATGAGCAAGGCTGCTGTGAATTCATTTGATAGCCCTTTTGCTAATGAGCAAATCTTCCCTTTCCAGTCCTTCAATCTAGGGTTGTACCTTGCACTTAATTCATTGGATAGTCTTTACTATTGTCACTCCTATTTAGAGCATACTGCTTACGTACAGAGTAGTTAGTATACTAGGGATGTTAAATGTATTATCTCGAATTGGATCGTCAACGCAATCCAAGCATTATTATTATTCATATATTACAAAGGAGAAGATGTAGCTCAGGGAAGTTGAGGGATGTGCCTAAGGTCATGCAGGTATCAATGACAAGGCCATGATTCAAACTCAGAGCGCTGATCTCTCAGGTGGGTCCTCTCATCCCTTCATTTGCACTATTGCATGGCCCTTGCTAAAAAGCTTCTCGGCTTCTAGTCATATCATCATCCTGGGAGCCACACACTGGCTCCATTAGATGCATGGGCTGCCATACTCTCCAACAAAGCATAGACGCCAACGACTCTTGAAGCATCTTCTGACACTCCACTCCAACCAGCTTAACTTCAACTATACATACAACTACATGCATGCAACTATATGCAGTTGTAAGTTTATTTACAGCTATCTATTGATCATTATCAGGTGAGAAAAACCATGTACTTCTTGCTTTTCTTACTGTTTTTTTTTTTTCTTCTTTGTGCTCTCTGCTATCACTGTACAATCATATCTGGAAGTTTTATATTTCCTTGTCTTCCCCACTAGATTTTGATTCTTTAAAAGAACTGTTCAGGCCTTTCTTACCTTTTCATCTCCTATCCCTAGCAAGGATCCATAAATATGACAATTATAACATTACATGTTAAATAAATAAATGGCCAGGTGAGCAAATGAAGATACTACCATTCATCCCGCCTTGCTAACTATGATTAAACCATGTAATTTTACTGTGAAGTTATGTCGAGAAATGAGTGAGCTAACTAGGAAAATATTATACTCCAGTTTTATTGCCCTTCATGGCATTCCAATTAATGACCAAAAAGAGAGAGAGAGAAAGAGAGAGAGAGAGAGAGAAAAGAGTCTATGAGCAAGTTAATATTGGCTGTTACTGTTCATATGTTCTAAAACAACAACAACGACAAAAAACAAAAACAAAAACCAAACAAACAAACAAAACCAACAACAACAAAAGTCTTGTGGGAAATGAAAAGAGCAGTGTTTCTCAAACTGGGATTCTGAATCAGCAGCATCTGCATCACTGGAAAAGTATTGGATTCAGAAATATGAGGCTTTGGGGATTGACAATTCAAAATTTGAGAATAATTAGAATAATCGTTCCCAGGTCCTTGGTACTAGTTACAGAAACTAACCACAGAAATCCTGAATTGGCTTTTTTGTCACTTGTTTTATTTTATATTGTAGATAAGGGGTAAGAGGGGGAATGTTGCTGGTTCTGGTTCAGTTCTCTTTGAAGCACCATCTCAGAGAACTCTCTCTGACCCATGTTTGTGGACAAGTACAACAGTGACCATGTTCATGGAGTGTTCCTGGACATTCCCACCTATGCACACAGAAGGACCCAACACAGTCGATAAACATCACTGACTGATCTAACAAACTGGACTGACAATGCAGATCATTCAAGGAGTTTATTTTCTGCCAGTGGGTTAAAATAACACCTTGTCATAAGAGGAAATGCAGCACTCCAACCCTCAGATTCTAATAATGGACTCTGTCATAGGGCACCTTCTTTTTCCTCATGCAACTGCATAATCTTTTCTCTCCAGTTGCTTTCAGAAAAATTCATTTACAACTATCTATTGATCATTATTAGGTGAGAAAAAAACCATGTACCTCTTGCTTTTCTTTATTACTGTGGGTTCCTCCCCCCCCCGCCCCCCCCGCCAATAAACAAACAAGAAAACAGCCCAAAAGCACAAAAGGCAGCGTCTGGACAATGTTCTTTATAGACAGATCGCATTGCTCTCATGTTTGTAGCAAGCTCTATTGTGCATTGCTGGAATGACTTCAGGGAGCACATGCTCTTTATCTACACAAGTGAATGCTTTTATTTTCCTGTCTTCCTCAAGGAGAAGATAGTACAATTACAGTTCAGCAATGTGAACTTGGGAGGAAGGGGAGGAGGGTAAGGAGAACAATTTGAACAAAGTTTTATCCAACAAGAGCTCTCTTCTCCTTTGCCTCTTTGTTGGCCTTAACAAAACACACCTGGCCCTGATGCAATCTACTCTGGCCTCTATGTAGATCATGTGTAGATAGGAGGTGAGTTCTTGCCTGCGAGAGCTGCGCCTACAACAAAAACCAATTTTCAGGGAATTTTCAACTGCAGCTCATGGATGATGGCAGCATTAACGTGTTGCTGTTAAGATATTCTGGTGGTGGGTAATGATCAATTTTATTTTAGAGCATCAATATTGCAAATACCTACTCTAGGTGTAAAACTGGTTCATGTGTATCTAATTTATTTGAAAGACACTGCAGGCTATTGATTTTTTTTTTCTTTAAAAAAGTGAAAGAGGCATACCAGTGTGTCCTTGGGCAATTAGGTTAACTTACACATACCTCTCTTTGCTCATCTGTATCAGGTATAGGACCAATATGTCAAATCACGAGTGAAGACTAAGGATAGGAGGTGCAAGAATGATACAGAAGGAACAGATCGGGAGAAGAGACAAAGGTGAGATGCTCGGTGTTGAACAAGTAAAACATCCAATGAGCACATACTTAAAGGTGTCTACGGGTTACAGGAGATACTTGTGCTGGGTAGTGGACCAGCACAGAGAAGTAATAAATAAGTTAACTTGATGGTCTCAGAGACAGAAACCCAAAAGGAACAAAAATTGAATTATTGCCTGGAGAGCACAGGAGAGTATCCTGCAAGAGGAGGAAAGGTGACTGCCTTGTATGAAGAGGAAAACATTTTCAAAAGGATGGAAACAAAAGGTTACTGTTGAACCCTGCGCTGCATAAGAGAAAGTGATAGAAGATAAGCCTGGAAAGTATATAGTATCTAACTACAATCTTGGCACTTCTTTTCAATGCAAACAGAATGGTTAGAAAGAAATGCACCAACATGTTAACTCTTGCCATGTTACACTCTTCTCATATGGAGGGATTGCAACTGCATGGTAAAAGTATAAATCGATTTCATCCTATACTTCATAGTATTTAATATTTTCTATATTTTCTGTAGTGAGCATGTATTGTTCTATAATGAGAATAAATGTCCTAATATATTACCTCTGTCACATGGGGTCATGGTGCAGATTAAATGTGTCTATGGATTCATTCATCTAAAAAAGTATTTGCGTGCCTACTATATGCAACACACTCTGGTAACTTCGAAGCTGGAGAAAAAGGACACTGTTCTCTTGAAGCTCACTGTTTTTACCGTGGAGACAAAACACAATCAGATTGGTGAGGGAAGTCAGGTCACGTGGAAGCACAGAGGAGTATCTAATTTCAGAACAGAATCTACGGGGAGAGTTTACTGAAGGAGAGGGAGCCCGACCCAGGCCGGCATTTGAAGGGCAGGTAAGAATGCGCAGTGTGGCAGAGGCATGTAATTCTGTATAGTAACACGGAATGGGAAAGAAAAGTGGAGCCCATTGGAGAGAATCATATAGAAACTCCAGGATCCAGTTCAAGGAATTGCTAGATTTCACTCAAAGCTGGGATAGTTGGAGAAATATTTTTCGAAAGAGGTGAGAGGAAGCGTTAGTTTACCACGGAACGTGCTAGTACTGAGCTCAGTTTACCTGAATCTAGGGTAGTGTTCTTAAACTTGAGCATTTATCAGAATCATCAGGAAAGCCTGTTAAAACACAGACTTAAACATATACAGTGACTTAATGTCAAGTATTTTTTTCACTAAAACTGGAAAAAAAACTCAACCTGTAAGACTTAATATTAACACACACATACACATATACACACATCAGATTGTTGGACCACCCCTACCCCACCCACCCCCCCTGAAAAGTTCCAGATACAATAGATTTAGGGTGGGACCTAAGAATTTGCCTTTCTAGGAAGTTCTCTTATTCTGCTGGTCCAGGGACTACACTTTGAGAATCTCTGATCTAGGACATGCAAGCCACTGCATTATTCTCCACCTGTTGAACAAATGTGGAACGTGTGTCACTCTCTGTGTCCTACTATAATTCTGAGCTGATGTTCTTTGTGGTCGAACAACAAATACCTGTTTGATAGTTAGGCTCTTGCGTGGCTATTTTTGTTCATGAGTGAATGTTCCAGGCTGCGACCTAAAATCACATTTACTGGAGTGCTGGTGGTGGATCTTGCTCTTGTTTAAAGGTGTGCAAATTCAGTAAACTCTTATTAGAGATGTGCTGTGCTATTTCTCTATTTCCCCTAAACAAGCAAGAGGCCAATAAAAATCATGTGAGTAAAAGCTATCTATGGTCAATCTTAACTTGCTTACACGGAAGAATTCGATACTAATTTGGTCTCGTTTGCAGAAAAATTAATTTTTTAGATCTCTCTAGAAAGCAAGCCAGATGTACTTTATTATGTTTGGCCTTTATTCAACATACTGCTGAGAGAATCCAAGTTTTTCTCCTCTGACACCCAACTGTCACTCCAAACTGCCCTCTGCTATAGGCTAATACATCATACACAAGAACCACATGCATACACAGAGTATCCAAATACTTAATTTTTCACTAGCACATGCTTAATTTACTTATAATATAAGCGCTGTCTGGAGTGGTTTCCAAAGGCCCTGATCCTGTGAGGGGGGGAAAAAAAATCCCTATTTAACATTAAAAAATAAAGTCATTAAAAACACATCATTCCTAGTCTATAAAAGAGATGGGATTTTGTTTTTGTTGTTGTTCATTTGTTTGTGTTGTTTTTGTGAAAAAACGTTAGAAGTCATGGATCCTGATAATCAGTTATAAAGCCAGGCATTCCTTCCAACAAACAAACAAACAAACTTGGATTTTTGACCAATTGCAAAACATCACTTTTCATGGGTTAATCCTCTGTACTCTTACATGCAACAAACACAAAGGTTGCCATCAAAGACTGATATGTAAATAGAAGGTGAGGATTTATACCATTCTATTTTTATTAGATAAATATACGTTTGTTTTTTTTTTTCAGAGAAAAAGAGAATGAGAGAAATTAAGTATTTTTAAATTTATGTTTGCTTTATTTACCACTATAGATCCGGGTCTTAGCAAACACCTGGAAAATAGTGGAAGTATAAGAAATACTTGTTAAAAAAAAACACAAAATAAATGAATGGTTATAGAATTTAAGATGAATGATCCTCATCAGTTTCTTTATAAAGTAGCATACACTTTTTAAGGGAACTTTCCCATTATATTTGTGGCTGCAATACCTATTGCTGTTCTACTGTGTACCGAATGCTGTTCTTGCTACTGGGGATGTAACTGAACAAAAAGCACAAGGGTCGTGACCTCCCTGGAGCTTCCAGCTAAGTGAGAGAGACAGACACGAATGCAGATTTGCCCAGTTTATTTACTACACTGAAATGAGTGTTCATATGGAATGTGTAGGGGGGTAGAGATTCAGTTAGGGGAGTCTGAGAAGGCTTTCCTGAGGAAGTTCTTCAACATAGCCATTTGAAAGAAGAGCAAGAGTTACCTCGGCATGGTGGAGGGCAATGGGACCAAGGCAGATGTAATGGCACCTGCAAAGATCTAGAGGCAGAGCAAGAACAATCCTTCAAGGACAGCACAACTGGCCCTCCAATTTGATATGAAGTCGACTATATTAGGATCTCCATTGTAAACTTAGAGTGGGACTTGGGCATCCTATGCTAAGAACTGCGTAACTCATGTAACATAAGATGTTTCTCCATTGCAGCACAGGGTACCACTACCCTCGGAAAGGTAGAAGTCATGCCTGGAGTCAGATAAGAAGGGGACTCCTAGCTGCACTAGTCTTTCATGGTCCATAGTTGCTGACTAAACTAGCGGAGTATATAAATATAGAGAGTATTTGGGATTTAAACCCTTAATCTTACACTTCTACATAAGAAATACTCTCATGCCATCTGATGTAAAATTCCTTCCTTAGGCAGCCTGATTTATCTTTCCAGCTAAGGAGCTAGTGTGGAAGCAATTGCTAGTGACTGCACATTGGTGAGTCCACATGGTGCTTATAATGGTCAGCGTGCAGACCTCCAGACCACTGTTATTGACCTGTTCAAAGCCATGGGTACCACTGGGAGGCTGTGCTCGCACTTCTACTCCATAAATTTAGCAGACCAAGAAGTTTATTACTACCCTGAGACAAGCTGATGATGGAATGGCTGGTTGAGTTAGTGCCTCAGCTCTTTCGATCTATTTCCAATCACTGTTGGAGGAACCAAGACTGTGTAATGTGTCCATTTTTATTCAGTTCATGTTACTAAGGCTACATAATAATGCTCCTAGAAGATAGTGTGTTGGGCTTTTAGCAAAATCACAAAGGACTGGTAAGATTGTTCCGGGTGGGATGGCAGAAGGATAGGGCAGGGGCGATTACTCAAGATTCTTCCAGAAAGGGACGCCTGGGTGGCTCAGCAGTTGAGTGTCTGCCTTCAGCTCAGGGTGTGATCCCGGGGTCCTGGGATCGAGTCCCGCATCGGACTCCCCACAGGTAGCCTGCTTCTCCCTTTGCCTGTGTCTCTGTCTCTCGTGAATAAAAAAATAAAATCTTAAAAAAAAAAAAAAGATTCTTTCAGAAAGATGCAAACCAATCAGGAGGCTTTGAGAACCTGACCCCTGGGTAGGTCACGGCTGAATTTTAGATCCTGTCATTGCAGGCATTTTTAAGTGGAACTTCAGTGTAACACAATGTTGTCAAGGATCTAGTGATGTCTACCTTAATCGAAGCCAAATAATATTGAATTTAGAAAAAAAGACTTGGCATAGTCTCTCATTTGTACAATCAGGTCTGATTATACCTCTATAACACCAGTTTGCTTTTATTTCACTAACCTTGTCTATGAGAAAAGAAGGAAATAATTAGGACCTGGAAGTATAGAACAGTGGTTAAAATTGCCCCTTCTGGCAATAGCCTAAATCTACATTCAAACTGTTTCATTTACTGACTGGAAAGTTTAATAATGCCCTGAACCTGACTTTTTAAACATATAAAATAAAGATAAAAATACCACACTCCTCAAAGCATGATTATGAGGACTGAAGAGATTATTGCATGCAAAGTGCTTCGCACGATTTCTAGCACAGCTCTATGTCAATCATCCTCATTATGATGAAATATGGTTTGTTAAGTGGATCCTGTGAGCTGGAACAGCAATTGTCCACCATCATGCCACAGTCTACTAATGTTTGAGGTGAAGAAGGAGAAGAGATCAGAGCCACCAGTGTACTGTGAATGCCCGGCTCATCCATGCCACAGAATGCAAACCACCTGGGAATCCCCTGGGGCAGACCTACCAGCACAGGAAACGTACTGAATGCCACACGTTTTATAAGGGAGTTAATGATGAGCATTAGCCAGGATAGTGACAGGGTCCAGTTTTGTATTGAAGAAAGAATGGTCTGAAGGCATAAGGAATATGGAATATGGGTTAACTTAATAGACACAGGGGCCAAGGTTCTATTGCAGAAATCATTGGGAAAATTAGTCTGATCCAAGGCAATGAAGGTGGGAATGCAGACTAGGAAACATTACAAAAATTATATATTTAATGATAGAGGGATCCCTGGGTGGCGCAGTGGTTTGGCGCCTGCCTTTGGCCCAGGGCGCGATCCTGGAGACCCGGGATCGAATCCCACGTCGGGCTCCCGGTGCATGGAGCCTGCTTCTCCCTCTGCCTGTGTCTCTGCCTCTCTCTCTCTGTGACTATCATGAATAAACAAATAAAAATTAAAAAAAAAAGATAGAATCCTTTAGATTCTTTTTCACTCTATCCCCCCCCCCCCATTCCTTTTTATTTTTCCATCCTTTCTAGGTATTTTACTTGTTTTCAATACCCATGATACTTCTCTACCCAAGATGGAGAAATATGGATAAGGAATTAAATGGCAGGGGTGCACTCCAAACCCAGGAAATCTATATGATAATATGGTCCTCTTTTGTTCAGTGTATGCCAGCTAGATAGAAGAACATCTGGTAGAGAATGGTGGACATCATTTCCAATCCTAGGATCCTAAAATAACGAGAGCATGCCAGCTTGGGTGGCTACACCAACAGTATCCTAGAGACCAGGGCTTAGAATGGGAAGGTTGGGCTGTAGGTCATCCTGCTGAGCTGAGCAGTTGCATTGGACGTGATTCCAGAAACACATTTCTGTTTGTTTAACTGTAGGAAACACAGTACCAATATATCTGGAAGGAAGTTAGCATTTGTTATAAGGTCTTGATACAAAAACTAAAATATTTAGCATGGTGTTCGGGGCTTACAAGATTGCCCCCTGCCTAACTTTTCAGGGCCATCTCTCGCCAGTGCCCCCCTCCATCAGTACTCTCCTGCCACACTGCCCATTCACTTCTTCCCCCCTCACAGCCACTAGGCTCCACTGATCTCTTTAATTGCATCACTTCCCCCTCTGCTCTTTCAGCTGGAAAGCTTCTCTTCATTATTCACATCTCATCTTGGCTTAAGGCAAGGGGTCTCCTACGGCAGGTCATCCAGGTCAGCCTTCTTGGAAACTGTTCTGTGGGCATAGTTAGTGTTCCCATTGAATCCAGAATCCCATCGTCTCCAGAAGATGTCTCGGGCTGTAACTCTACCGTATTTTAATGATTTTATCTTTTCCAACTAGACCATAAGCTATATAGGAGCGGGTTCTTGGTATGTTTTACTCTCAAAGAGAGCCTGGAACACTCTAAATGCTCGCATTTCTGAAAGACGGCATGCATGGATAAACTCTCCTTGTAACATTTGATTTTTACATGCTCTTCCCAAAGAAGATATTATCTCTGATTTTATAGATGAAGGAAGGGGGCCCCAGAAAGATGATGTTAATCTTGTCAAGTCACAGATGCTGGATTTGACTCTTACCAAGGACATCTTACAAACCAACTACTTCTCTATGTCTCTGTTTTGCCTTCCAGATAGACGAAGTGGACTCTATACAGAGTACACACAAAAGCACATCAGTGCTCACCTTGGGAATATCTCCATTCTCGTTTTTTTAATATCTCCATTCTCAACCCTTTGATGATTGATTTTTGAAAGCCACGTGGCCTGGCAAATGTTAAAACAGATCAAATGCCACAATGAAGCAAACAAATATGAAACTAAATTATGAATTCCTATATGTGTTCCTCGTTATTATTCCCTGAGAAAAAAAAAACAAAACAAACAAACCTGCCCCCACCCCCTAACTCTCATTTCTTAAACCCTTTTAAGTGGCTCATCAGTGCTGGCCTCAGTGAGACCTATCAAAACCTCCAAAAGAAGTGCTCCATAACCTGATAACCAGAAGCAATAAATAATAGGCAGAGAATAAGAAGATAAGAGTTTTATACGGAAAAGCATAAGGTTATAACATATGAAGAAAAATATGTGAGTGGAGACTCCAGTTTTCTGTTTCATTCATTTGCCTACGTTTGCAGAAGTCATATACGGTTACATATTTATTCAACTCAAACTTTTGAGTGCTTGCCATGTACCAGCCTTCTGCTAGGACCCAGGAAAACAAGGTGAAGAAATGAGGGTCTCAAGGCACAGATTCTCACTGAATTTCTGGGAAGAATGCTTAAATAAAGGACTTCTAATACAAAGTGGGCACAACCATGATATGGGTTCATTTTCAATATTCTGGAATTGAGGAGAAGGGAGTGATGGAGGTTGCCCTTAACAGTTTCTTTTTGGATTTTTTCCCTCATAATAAATGCTAGTATCAAAGTGAAGGACCTTTAGGACACTGGTGTTTTTAAGTGAAATTAGATTCAGCTGCACAGTTTGAAGCATCAGGGTCCTATTCAGGGCATACACTAATGTAACCCACAGGTAAAAAAAAGGCAGCACTTGGTCACTTTTTTGGATTGTGATATCGAGAACCTCAAAACTGCCAGCTTAGGATATGCCCCAGTTTCAGCCAAGATGTTAGTTATTGTACAAAGCATGCAAAGAAACACATGTCAGAGTCAGGATTTTTGAACATCCTGGGCTCCCGGGTAGAACCAGCTTATACTGATGGAAGCTCTGCAGGTGAAAGCTGCCCTAACATCTGGGTTAAATGCGGTGTCCCCACCAATAGAGAAATGAGGATCCATTTGTGGGGGCGCCGGGGAGCAGGCCTGGTCATTCCTGGAATAAGAAAACGAGCGTTCCATTTGGTCGGTGCATCAGTTTTCCGGCGCACAGGTCAGTGGAGATGGAAAAGAATAAGACAAGGCAGAGGCACCGGCAAATTTCTCCCGCTATTTCATGAGTGACCTCATTTGACTCTCCTCCCTGCTGCTGACACGTCCTTTCCTTTAAAATTGCACGTCGTGCTAAACAAATGGGTCTCTTCAGAGTCACTTAGCAGAACTAATCAGCACACCAGCCTGGTTTCGAAATGAAGGGCCCATTCCCCCGTGGAGGAGGGCGATGGCTTGCCTATCCTCCATCGCAGGTAGGGGTCACCTGGCACTCCGAAGGAATCAGGGCTCTGTTCCTTCATTCGAGGCAAGAAATTGTACCCCTGTCACACTGAAATCTCAGGCTTCGGCCTGAAAACTCATTTCCTTCCAGTGTTTGCCTTCCCCAAGCCCCTTCCCCCTGGCAGCTAGAAATTGTGCTCAGCCCCCATGCACATAGGAAGTGAACCGTGGTCTCTCCTGCTTCCAGGGGCAGTGGTTCTGTCAAGGGCAAATTGCTGGGTGGTGAGAAGCAGCTAGCTAGAAACACACACTTTAATAAACCGTCATTTGGTAATTGGCTCTCATTCTAATCAATGGTGGAATGGAGCCACTCTGCTCTCCACCCACAGCAATTAGGGCTCATAAGCTAGTGATGATGGTTCGGGCGTGAGATCGAAAAGGAAAGCAGTGGAGCAAACAATTTTCACTTGGGTTTGCAAACACTGAATTTTGCCCTATTAAAAGTAGATCTCTAAACCAAACCACCACGTTTAATGTCTATGCAGGAGGCTCTTCATTTAAAAAAATAAAATAAATAAAATAAAAATAATAAAATAAAATAAAATAAAATAATAAAATAAAATAAAATAAAATAAAATAAAATAAAATAAAATAAAATAAAATAAAATAAAATAAAAAACTGTTCTAATTTCCTGTAAGTACAGTTTATCGGGGAGCTGGCAAACTAACAGCAAACTCAATTAGATCTCTTCACGATGATCTAGTAGATCCCAGGGCACAAGGTGGATTAGCACTGTGATCTCATTTACAACCACAACCATCCTGACCGTGTTATCCCCATTTTGTAGATAGTGAAACCGAGGCGTATAAGGTTCAAAGTTTGTTGTCAAAAGTCAAAATGCAAAACGGGGAACCAGAACCAGATTTTCTGGCTTCTGGCACTTTGGGCTGAAAAATAATAATCTACAGTTGGGGAGTCAATGCCCCGGCCCTTTTGTATCATAGGGATATTGTATTTTCTTTAATCCTAGAAATATGGAGGAACAAAGTCTCTGAAGGGGACTTTGTAGTGCACATAAGCAGAAAGAAGACTGCATGATAACAGCCTTGGGCCACATCCCTTATGTCTTTATTCATAAAGAGATGCTAGCATTAATGATTTCCTACTCGTAATAAGTGCCTAAGTACATTTTTTTTCCCCGAGTGACTGACCACAGTGAAGTTTTCGAGTACATTTTGGACCTGAATGCAGATTAATGTCTTAATACTGTTCATCTGTGAGAATCACATGCCAGTCTCTGATTAGAATTTTATGAGACACTTTCCAAATCAGACACTGTCCCTGCTCCTGACTGAGTACCTAGTTGTGCAAGAATAAGTATGATCTCACACAGGCATGGAGCACTAAGCTAATTGCTCAAACTCGTTTAAATAGTGACAAAAGAAGAGGAAGTTTAGCCCTGTAAAGGACAGGGCAACCATAAGACCTTCAAAAGCTGTAATTAATTATGTAAGAGGTAGCATTAAAAAGCCAAGCTCCATATCTTTCGTGCAACAGATACAAAGAACAGACATGTCCACTAAAGATTATCTGCCTCCTTTTTACTCATATTATCAAGGATTTGGAAACTTAATGGGGAAACAACAACAACAACAACAACAACTAAGCTCAGAATTATGTTGCTCAAATCTGGCAGCAAACATATGTCTACTGAAATTTAGTTCCTGTAGGGAATGTCAAAATCCTCAACAGACAAATTCTCAACAAATATTTGCATATGTTGCCTGAAAGGTCCATTCAGAGAAGTGAAGATTCGTCACATGGAAGAACCATGGAAACAGATCAATGACGTCAACTGTATCCATTCCCTAGAACGTGGCAGGCATCGGATTCAAGCGACAGGGATAAATTCAAGCTTTGATTTTGCCTAATGCATGGGCTGCCTAGGAGTTCATTGGATAAATGACTTCTTACAAATGTTACTACACCTTGAGAATGAATAATAGGGCATGTAAGAATATGCTCGATTGAGTCTTATTTTTTCATTCCATGATATGATTGACAGTAATACGCAGTTATTTATCTGCAAGTAAAAATGAAGATTAATCAGAGCTACACTAAAATTCTCTGAACATTTCTCCCAAGACACACCTTGATTCAAGGAAGAAAAGTTCTTTATTATTTTTTCCCTATTTTATAGTTTTTCATTTTTTAACATCTTCAGTGAAGCTATCAGAAAGGACCTCAAATAAGAGAGAAGAGATATATGGAGAAAAAAATGGAATTTCACAAGAGAATTTGTTTCATCATGTCTACATGATATGCTATTTTATGATTCTATAAGTTGGTATTTATTAACAGAAAGTAGAGAGTGTTTGACTTTTGTGTTTTTATAAAATAAAATAAGCATATGTTCATGGTGGAAATTTGAGAAATATAGGAAAGGATAAAAATGAAACAGATTACTCATAATTTCACAAATCTTTGAAAACTGCTGGGATTATTTTGGGGATTCTTTCCTAAACATTGTTATATAAATACTTTGCATACTTCTGTGTATTAGTAGGCACACTGTTTTAACATTTTTTTATCTTTATGTCTTTACTCTCAGTAAATACAATGATTATTGAAATAACAATATTCATTGACATAGGTTAGCCGTAATTTATTCGTGTTGAATATATCTAGTGATTTCTGATGCTCTGTTAATAGAGTAACTACTATAAATATCCATTTATATAGAGATTTTCCTGCATTTCTTTTGGATAAATTCCTAGAAGACAATAACTCAGTCAAACGGCCTTCATTTTCAAAGCTATAAGTGCACATACCAAATGAATTTTTAAATTAAATATGACTTTCATGGGTAGGATGTTTCCCTTCTCCCTCCCTCCCTCTCTTCTTTCTTTTCTTTCTTCCCTCCTTCCTTCTTTCCTTTTTTTTCATCAGAATAAGCCAGGGTCATGGTTCCCCATGAGATGACTAATTTTGGAAAGGCATATATAACGCTATCACTAACTGCTAGGTGTATAATTGAAATATTGCCATGGTGCCATGAAGTATATTTTTGCAGAGTGCTTCAGTCTGGAACTGCCTTGAAATTCCATAGCGAGACAATTTCTGGTTTCAGCATAAATTTAATTTAAGAATTCTGCTGGTGTTATGGTACTAGTCTCATGGCTCTTCAATGTTTCAGAGGCACAGCTTATCAAAATATAATAGTTAAGTTTGTTACATGCTGTATATCTGGTATTGTGTTTAGGACTTCACTAGGTCATTTAATGCCTATAATAATGTTATAAGAAAGACACTGGTATTTTGTTCTCATTTTATGATAAAAAAAAAAAACACAAAGAATCAGAACTTTTGAATAATTGCCCTGGGTCATGACACTATTTTATTATGCTAATCATTTTGTGGGTTAGGAATTTAAACAGGGCACAGAGTAGAAATAGTTTATCCCTTTTCTGTCATGACTGAGGCCTCAGCTGGGGTATCTTGAAAAGTTGTGATGTCTGTGACAGTTCTACTGGGGTTATATATTTGGGACCTTTGTTCTGGCCGTCAGCTATATTCTTCATTTCTTCCCTACATCATCTTTATGGGGTCTGACATGTCCAGCGTTGCTTCTTTACTTACATGTCTGATGTCTGCGCTATGATGACTATCACACCCAGGATGTCCAGGCATACCTTTATTTCATGTGACCTTTCCACATGGCTAGTGCAGACCTTCTCCCAGCATAGCAACTGCAGGATACTCAGTCTTCTGACATGGTGGTGGCTTGTCTCACGGTGAACATTCCAGGAGATTTATGATGGAGCCTGGGAGGTCACACAACCTCATTAATGCCATATCTCATTGGTCAAAAGGGAGTCATAGGCCTAGTCTAGGGGGAAAAAAAGAAGAGGGGATTGTAGACCCCTAGCTCTTAATGAGAGATGTGCCAAAGAAACCCTATCTATTTTAATCCATTACACAAAGTTTGCCTGACTCAAGAACCCATATTTTTCAACACCATTCTTGAGTAAAGACATGGTTAATTATTCAGACACTGCCAATATTCCTTAGATAGTAACTATGAACAAGGTGGAGTTCTGTGGGAAATTGGGAGATTCGGGGAAGACCATGATTGCCCCAACTCAATTTCCCATTTTACATCTCCCAAGAGGGAGAAGTATTGGGATAATACTTTCAGCTTTACTATCCTCAGTTCTCATCCTCTTTCCTTCTTCTTCATCTCTCTCCTCCTCTTTCTTCCTTCTTCCTTCTTCTTCCTTTTCTTTTTTTTTAATATTTTATTTATTTATTCATCAGACACACACACACACACACACACACACACACAGAAGCAGAGGCAGAGGCAGATAAATAAGGCAGAGGGAGAAGCAGGCTCCTCAGGGAGCCCAATGTGGGACTCGATCCCAGGATCACACCCTGAGCCAAAGGCAGATGCTCAACCACTGAGCCACACAGCCATCTCTCTTCTTCCTCTTCTCCTCCTTCTCCTCCTCTTCCTTCCCCTTCCCTTCTCTTACTCCTCTTTTATATTCCACTTCCCTTTCCCTCTTCTCCTTCTTCTTTTCCTCTTACTTTTTCTTTTCACTAGATGATGAAAATTTATTTGGTGAAAGCTTATAAGTGGTTTTAGTATTTCAGCTCCCTCAGGACCTGCCTGCTTGCCAGTCAAAGATGGAGAGTTCTCTCCTGGCCCAGGCTCTCAGTCTAAAAGGATGGTGACAGCAACGCATAGAAGGCAGTATCTGTCCTGATGCTTTGACTGTGAATGGCCAGGAAAGTTTACTTCAAGGAGAAACTTCCAAAAATGTCTTCAGTATACGCCAATACTTATATTTTGATATATACCTGACTTTTTTTTTTTTCCATTTTAATGGGATGGATATCTGAACACGGAGTGATTTTAGCAATAGATCCCTTCAGATTCCAGTACATAATGAATTGGTCTAGTGTTGACCTCAATCTTTTGTGAGGATAAGAATACCAAAATTGAATGCATTGGGTTTATGTTGATTTTTTCTATTCTAAAAATGTACAATATATATATATATATATATATATATATATAATCTTTATAAATTCTAATAGTGTATCTTTTAAAACTACACTTTGGTTTACTTGTTCTTTTTCATATATTATTTAGAATTTACAGAATGGTGTTAAAATGATATTGGTACAAACTTATTTATTTTTCTTGATTCAAATGTCACTACTGTTTTACTATTAAGTAGAGGTTAAGATATTATTTTACTTAAAAAATAGAACGTTGATCAGAAATGCATTTCTCACCTGAGATGGCCATGGACCCTTTTTTTTTTTCATCTTATTACACTTATAACTAGACGGATATTTAGGAACATATTTAGAAATTCTAAAGTATTCTTTGGGACCAAATTCTACTTCATTACAGTGGAATTATATAGATGTATTCATACCTACAAATGAGAAGCATTTTTAAAATTATTTTCTTTGTATTAATGTATTTACCTTCATGAATGAAGTTGTGCTATAGTTTCTTTGTGTTTTCTACCTTTGTCAGGTTTTAGAGTCAGCCTTTTGCTAGCTTCCTAAAATGAATTTGATAGCTTTCCACTGAAAATAACTGCTTTGATTAGATTCTTTAAACATATTAAATTGACACGTTACTTTTGGTGACCATTTAACTGATCACAAATTACCTTAGTCACAAGGTCAATTAGTAGAAAAACAGAACCTGTAAAATATTTAAAGACACAGCTAATGGGCTGGGGAATATGTGTTTAGAAACAGACACAGGCAGTATCTCTTGCATATAAACATTTCACCAAGGAAGGCGAGTTTATATATTTGTTGTTTCTTTTTTTAAGAGGAAAAAGAAATCAATGCTGTTCAGTTCTAAAGGGACTTTGGCCACACAGCCTCATTTGAAGAGATAGCAAGTTAGACCAAACACCAGCTGAATACAAATACCCTATTTACCATGTATATCAGAAATTAACAGCATTTAGAGTTTTCATGACAATAGTATAATGAGCTTGTACTTAATGAACTTAACCAAAGAAGAAGAATTAAACCCAAGCCCAAATTTACCCATTCAGCAAACATTTAGAGAGTGATGGTTATGAGGTCAAGCAGCAAGCTAGGCACTTGGTCAGAGGCATGAGAAAAGAGAGGATAATTATTATGTCTTCAATAAAGTAGTATAAATGATTATTGAGCTTTTGCAAATGCATTCATTCATAATGCTTACTCACCAGCATAATTAGAGTGATGATTTCCCTCATAATATCTATACAAAGGCTGAGAGCACTGTGATCAGAAGTGTCTCTACCTTCCTTCTTCTCTTCCTCTCCTGACAGTTAAGAGATGGAGGGAGACAGAACACAAGGGAAAGTCAAATTTAAGGTATCCCACCATAGTCTTCTTGTACACCTGCAGTCTTGTCTGCTCTTCCACATTATAATGTCTTATGAGGGTGTATAAATGAGGGTGGTAATGAAAAATCTTAATATCAAGCATGCTTGTGTTGTAAACTTTCCAACACCATCATCTATACTTTGAAATCCTATGTATGCTTCAAATCCGATTCAAATGTCCATCTCCTTTACAGGAAGTCTTCTGAGGTCATCAAATAAAAAAGAGATATTCTAGCTAACATTTATTGGTCACTTACTACAGTCCAAGTGCTCTTGTAGGTTCTCAACAAATGCTATACCATTCCTCACGATTTTTGACACCAAACATCATCTTTCACTATGTAGTTCAGGAAACAAAAGCAGAGAAAGGCAATTATATTGCCCCAAATCATCACCTAGTCAATAGCACAGCTTGGATTTAAACCTATGTTTTCTTACATTAAAAAAAAAGTCCCTATTTATTCCATGATACAAGGCAATATTTTCTCCAAATTCCAGTACAATTGTGTTGACTTGCCTTAAAGTTCTTAACATGTTACCTTGTCTTACATCAACACAGGAGCTGGCATGTTTAAAGCGCTATCAAATTTGACTTAGATTTATTTGTATACATTAGCTAGAAACCAGGTAGATGTCACATTCAGTAAATGCCTGATGTATACATAATTGGGTACGTTCACAAATGGTAAGAGACAAGGACACCTTTGAATTTATGCCTGTCAGATAGAATAGGGAATAAGAAGATTAGAGGAATAAATAAAATGTGCCCGCTTCAAAAATATTTTATACCTAAGAGAATACAATTTTCTCTTGCAGTGTTTTCTGCTGCTTGCCTATCTTTGGAGAACTTATTTTCCTTTAAAGGTTTAATTTGAAAAATTCCCTCAAAGAGTAGGTTACTGTAGACAAGACAGATGGGGTACTTGTCTATGAATGTGCCACTCACCTTACAGTTACTGATGGCTGTTCTATTAATCACTGGCACAGATATTTACTAGAGCATGTGGTTCATATTGGGCAATAGGACCAAATTAGACCTCTCTTACAGGAAAAAAAAATCCCCGTTAGGCACTGAAAGCAACCCCAGGAGATGACAATTACAAGCTAATAGGGTCATTTATTTTTGTGTTTGTATTTTCAACTGAAAGAAATACATTAACCACTCGAGGGAGCGTGAAGGAGCTAAAAGGAGAGTTTACTCTCTAACTGCGAGCCAAGCCATGAGCCGGACCACTAAGGTATGAACCAGGCATCATTACCTAAAGTTAAATGCAGATGAGGAGAGTTGATGAGTAGAAAGCTATTTAGAAGGAATAACTCTGAGTCTGAGATTCACTGGAAAACCACAAAATAGTTTCCAAGACTAGGTATTTGTATATTTAGTTATGAAATTAAGAAATGCTCATGGAGACACACTGCTAGGCATCATGGAAGAAAAAAATGGGAAGTTAAGTCAATCTTCAACTCCAGAGTTGGAAACTAAGAGGACACTGTGATTTAGTAAGTGGCAACTTTACACCGCAGTGGGTATAGAGTTTTATTTGTAGGCACACAAATAAATACACACATTTCTTGAATATTAACAGGAAATCCATGTCTGAATTATGTAGAATCAATAGCAGGATGAATAGAAGAAAAAGTGTCTAAATGCATAGACGACTGCTTTAAAAAAGAGAAATACCATAAAAATGTAAAAGTTCTATGAGAGAGAGAGAGAGAAATTGTAGGGGAGCAGACGTCATGAGAATGTGATAGAATGAGCAACATATTTCCTTTTTAGGCATCTGAAATCTCCTTCCATCTTACGTAAGTGTTTGCATTTTGTTTGTCTGCATTCGTGAAATCATTTAGAAAGGGTCTCTGATTGGCAAGAGTGTGATTGGAAAATAGGGTCCTGTGTGTAAGCTGAGGGTGTTAACAGCTTATCATTGCTGCTTGTCTCGGGGTGCCGTGACTCGCAGGCTCCTTCATAGACAGTCCTTTATGAAAGTTCTCTCAATTACTCTGGTTGAATGTGTCATCATTTTCTTGTGCAGAACCCACAAACGCTGCCTCCTGATGTGGGAAGTAATGAAAGAAAACTTTATTATCTATTTGGTTGTTTGTTTTTTGTTTGCTCGTGTGCTCCTTCTCCCTAAGACGGTGTACAGTATCAAGTGCATATGATGTGCCCCTTGCAGTCAGTATAAGGAACATCTGCATGAGTGCAGAGAGGATACTCATGTAACACAAGGAACCTGTCTCTGGAATTACTTTTCATTTCTGTATTTGAAACCTAATAGCTGGAACCAATATTTACTGGTGGTGACTGATCAAGACTGTCTCCCCAGGGACCTGAAAGCACTCAGAGCTATTCGAGGACTCCAGGAGAAATATTTTTCTTGTGTAGATCTCCCATTAAAATTCAATCAAGTTAGTGAAAATATTAAAATCTCCTCATTGCCAGAAATACTTTAGTTATCTAATGTACCAAAGCCTAAACCCAGTTCTTACTATTTTCAAAGATCCCATGACTGGAGGCATTTACTGCAACATTATATATGTTAAAATACTCAAGGACTTGAGCCAGGGGAGTGGCAGTTGGGCATGAGGGGTACATGGAAGACTTTTTAAGGAACTCTACTAGACTGGCAAAGAGCCAGAGATGAGTGTAATTCTCTAGTCTTCTTGTGAATGGAGTCATCACACTGCCTATACCAAGTTTGGGCTACACGTCTCCACTCAGTTTCCACCTGCAAATCTTGCACATCATGGATACAGAAAAGGATTTGTGAAAACATGAGAGATTGGTCAGATGAAGATCCCATACCTGTAACTAGGGTTAAACTGAATATGGAAAAGCATCTCCTGGCTCAAGGAGTAGAACCCAGATAGCTTGATTTTAGGTGATGAATCACGTACCTATAGGTGATAGGTGTTTGGATCACAGTGACCTGGTTTTGAGTTCTGGTCACTCCTCTGTTGTGGAGTAGCTGGGTGATTTTGAGATTATATATATATATATATCCCCATATACATATGCACACATATATAGCATACATATATAGAGAAACCATATCAAAAGTACTTAGAATTGTGTTAAGAAATTATTCAGTACCCAATGGTTAGTACTGTTATGATCTCAGCAACATTTTTTTAGTATAGAAAACATGTGCATTTCGTCATTTGGCAACACTTTGCCCTTTCACTTGTAATGTTATATAAGCCAAAATGTCTCCATAAATCTTCAATTTCACTTTTCTTGAAAAATAATGCTAGGAGAAATAATTTTTAAAATGTGTCTCTCTCAGGAGATGTCTGTTGTGCTTCTTTACCTACCACACTATATTCTTATGGTTTTCTAAGAAGTCTGGTCAAGAGAAAAGCACAATAATCTCATCACTTAATATATGGATTTAGAGATTTGTTTATCTAAGGAAACATTTTGTCATTATCTTGTTTTGTTCCTGTCTGGTTCCTGAAGGGACAAGGACCAGACACTGAAAATTAAAAATATAGCTACAGTTCATTTGAAACACACTAGTATAGATCTGAAACAATGGTGTCAGACAACAGCAATTGATGTCATCACTCAGAATATCTGAGGAAGATACAGAAATTCCAATCCCTGTTTTTAGATACTTAGCATATTTTACATATTCCATTGAGGGCTCAGGATACTCCACTTGGCCAAAGAAAATGAAAACCATAGAAGAATAAGTACTTGAAATAATCTACAAAATATTTTCAGTGACTACTTAGGAGAAGCTAATAGAGGGGGAAAACATAGAATTTTACAATAGTTAAAATAAGTGAATAGATGGTGCAATAAATACAGAGTACTTATATTTCATCATTTGAAAAATGTTTATATTTAATAGAAAACACATTGAAATGATCTCTGGATTGACATGCACTCCACTAAGAGATACTTTTAGAATCTATAATCATCTTGACTTTTTTCTTCTGAAAGACTATAATAAATGTATCAAAAGTCATTTCTCAATAATACCTATTTGTTAAACTGGAACCTCCCTTTGTGTTCTTCATGTTATAATGATTATATCGGTGTCAATCACACCTAGGCATCAAGGTAGTCTTACAGGAAGAAAAGTATCGGAGCTTTCTGGTTAGCATGGGGAAAGAAGAGGCCCTATCAGGCCTTCTATTCTCTCTTCATTTTACAACTTTTCTTGACAAATATATTGAAATATATACCAACATTTGCTACGTTGGGGTCTTCCTAACCCATTGAAAGCAAAAGAGGGCCATTCATCTAGGAGTCCACAAATGTGCGGATTATTGGTTGGCAAGGTTGTGCAATGTGTAAACAGTTCGCTTACACATATCCTAAAGCTAGAGATGAGGTCTGTCCCTATTCAGAGAGTAAAATGAGTCCTGGTTATGATGACTCCTTTGTTTCCTAAGATATAAAAAGGGGGAAGTGTTATTTGAATAAAGTATCTCTACAGGAAACTGGAAATAAAATAGCTCTTTTTATAATAAAGTGGTTAAGTCCTTAATTTTATGTCACACGGATAAATCTAAACTATCAGTACAATTTCAACTGTTAATAATGAAGAAATATAAGAAGACATCATGTTTGGAGTTTACTTATAATGTCAAATTTTGACATTACTAAATGTCAAAATTTATCTCAAATATTCTTATTCTTTTTTTTTTAATTGATTGGAGAGAGAGAGAAAGAGAGAGAAAGAACATGTATTTTTTTGTGGAGGAGAAGAAGGGGGAAAGGAGAGAAAATCTGAAGCACACTCTGCTCAGAGTTCAGAGCCCGTGCCGGCTTCATCTCAAGACCATGAGATCATGACTTGCGCCAAAATCAAGAGTCAGATGCTTAACTGACTGAGCTACCCAGGTGCCCCTAAAATATGTTTTACAATAACTCCATGGGGTAGGAATTATCACCTTTATTTTATTATCATGGATACTCAGAATTTAAGTAACTTCCCCAAATTTTCAGAGTCTCTTTAAAGCCTTTCCTACAGTACAAAGTGTGTCTCAATAAGCATATCAGAGCCAAGATTCATTTTCCATTTGTGACCCTTTCCAAGAATGAGGAAGAGGGAGGAAATAGAAAATCATCTTTGTGATTCCACTGGGACCAGATGAATTTGGAATCACAGTACCTGGACCATAGTGAAATATATAATAGAGGCTCAATACATGTTAGCTTCTATCAGTAGCATCTGTTATTGAGGGGTATCATAGCAGAATTTTATTTACTTGTTTGTATCACATAATAGACTGGCAAAGAATAGACTACCCTTGAAAAACTAGATATCCCTAAATAAATGAAGAATATTATAGAAGAGGAAACTAGAGAATATTTATTCTTACTAAAGTAAAAATATGGGGCAGTATATACCCAACCTAATTTCCTGTTTTTCTGAATAGGTGCTCCATAGATGGTTTGGTTATTACATAATTAAAACTATATGAGGCACACAAGAATGAGAAATACAGTGCTTGATCTATAAATGTACTGCTACCCAAACAAAACAAAACCTGTTTTTCTGCATAATAAGTGGTTCATAGATGGTTTGGTTATTACACAATTAAAACTCTATGAGGCATACAAGAATGAAAAATACTTACTGTGTTTGACCTATAAATATATTGCTACCCAAATAAAACAAAACTGGCATCTTTAAAAGACTTAAGCCTTTCCCCACTTTCTACCCTTGGCTGACACTATAATCCATAATGATAACTGGTCCTCCCTTGTACATAATGCTTACCACCTCTTCATGTTTGAAAACTGTTTATCTTTCCATTAACAACCAGAAACCTGCGATAGGAGATCCAGTTGGACAAAATAACCCCAAGAAGACAACTGCTTACAGAGTAGAAAAGATTGGTAATGGCCCCTTGCTTCCTGGAATGAAGAGTCCCCCGCACCTAACACACTAGGGTGCAAGACAATGGAGCCTGATAGTAATGTTGGCTTTACCACACTCCTTTTGTTCAGAAAACAAGTTGGAAGGTAGAATTTGCCATTTCAGGGCAAAAGGTGCAGATGGAAACTGCTCAGAGGCTACAAACCAACCTGCTTTCCTTATAAGGAAAAGACTTGTCTAACTGCCCCTAGAGATCCATATTCCCTTACCTGGACAAATGCCACTTTCTAGATATGTCCCTCCCTTTAACAGAATGCAAAAATCAGAAAATAAAACAAATTAAAAGTGACCTAACAAAAACACAGCCACAGCATGAAACCACGAAAACAAAACCAATTAAAACTTTATGATCATGAAGACTAAGTGGTTAAGAGGTTGCTTCTAATTTTTTTTTTTTTCCAACTGCAGGAATAAGAAGGAAAAGCTTTGTTATGTTTTAAATGCTTGGGATTTTTAAAAGATATTGTAGAATTTTTTTTATTTACTCTACTTGTCTTCGTTAAATTATCTCCAACTTTTTAGAAAACTGGGTTAACCTTGGATTGATCTTGTTTCATGGTATCAGTGCCATATAGAGCATTTCATAAGGGCCCAGGTATAGCTTGGTGCTGTGTATGTGTGTGTGTGCAAGTACATGTGCATACTCTATCAGTGTATACTTTATGTACAAATATAATTCACACACATTAAGTATAAAGATGGGTAGCTTTTGACAAATTTATATACTAATGTAATTACCACCTCAATCAAGATAATGAATAATTCTCACTTTTGAAAATTCATTCTTTTCACCCCACTCCTCAACCCAGGAAATGAATTTCTTCAATATAGATTAGTTTGCCTATTCTGAAATTTCATATAAATGGAATCCTACAGGATAGATTCTTTCATGTGATTTTTGTTGTTGTTGTTCTATGTAAAAACTATGAGATTAATCGAATGAGTAGCTTGTTCCTTATTATTGCTGAATAGTATCCATTCAATGGATGTATCACAGTTTGTTTATCCATTCACCTCAGACAGACATTTAGGATTTTAATTGTTTTGGACCATTATAAATGCATCTGTTACGAACATTTGTGTACAAATCTTTTTATGCTTTCAATTCTCTTAGGAAAATTCCTAGTAGAGAAACTACTCTGCTAAATGTATGGTTCTTTACAAGAATGTGCCAAAAGTGTTTCTGAAAGTGGTTACACCATTTTACAGTCTCTTGACAGTATGCGAGATTCCAGTTGTGACACATTATTGTCTGGAATTGGTATTCCATGTCTCCTTTTATTTTGGGCACTTTATTAGGTGTGAAATTGAATCCCATTGTGATTTTAATTTTCATTTCCTGGATGACTAATGGTATTAAGAATCTTTTTGTGTACTTTTTTTCCATTTGCATATTTTCCCAAGTGAAGTGTCTTAAGAGTTTTGCTTATTTTAAAATTAGCCTATGCTTCTTTCCATTATTCATTTATGTGATTTATATTTAGGGGTTTAAGTCCTTTTTCAGATGATGTATGTGCTAAGAATATTGTCATCCAGTACTTGCCTTTTAATTTTTTTGATGCTAAATTTTAAAAAGTACCTTTTGCTTTTAAAAGTTGAACTTTATCAGTATCCAATAATCCTTATATCAATATTATTCTATTTTGACCATTAAAGCTTTAGAATAAGTCTTCAAGTCAGATAGTGTCAGTTTTTGCATTATTTTTAAAAATATATAATTGCAGTTATTTTGGCTATTTGATGCCCTTCCACATAAATTTTAGAGTCTACTTGTCAATTGCTACAAAATTCCTGTTGATATTTCAGTGTGAATTGAATTGAATCTACAGATCAATATGGAGAAATTTTACATCTCAATGACACTGGGTCTATTTTTAATCCATGAATGTCATGTGTTACATTTGTTTATATTTTCTTTATTTACTAAACAATGATTTGTACTTTTTCATGTGTACACCCTGTATATATTTTATTAATTGTATTCCTAAGTATTTTGTATTTTGATAATTTGTGAAAGGTATTTTAAATTTTTATTTTCCAATTGCTCACTGCTAGTATACAGAAGTAAATTTTATTTCTGTATTTTAACTTTATATCCTGTAACCAAACCAAATCCTTTAAGGATTTTAGAAAATAAATCTCTTGGGATTTACAATGTAGAGAATTATGTCAGTGTCATCTAAAATATAAACAGAGTTTTACCACTTTCTTTCCAGTCTTTAAGCCTTTTATAGTAATAACAATCTTTGTTATTTTAGATAATGATATTGTCTGATTGCACAGCTACCAATTCCATATTATTGAGTAGAAGGGTAAAACGGTATATCTTTATCTTATATCTGGTCACAAGAGAAAGCAATTTATTTATTTTATTTATTAATTTTTTCCCATTAAGAATGTTGTTAGGTGTCTGAATCTTTTTAATGACTTTTTATCGATTAAGAGAATGTCATTTTTTTTTAATTTTTATTTATTTATGATAGTAATACACAGAGAGAGAGAGAGAGGCAGAGACATAGGCAGATGGAGAAGCAGGCTCCATGCAGGGAGCCCGACGTGGGATTCGATCCCAGGTCTCCAGGATCGTGCCCTGGGCCAAAGGCAGGCGCCAAACCGCTGCGCCACCCAGGGATCCCCGAGAATGTCATTTTTTAAAGATTTTATTATTTATTGGTAAGAGACAGAGAGAGAGAGGCAGAGACACAGGTAGAGGAAGAAGCAGGCTCCTTGCAGGGAGCCCCATACTGGACTTGATCCCAGAACCTGGGATCACGCCCTGAGCCAAAGGCAGATGCTCAATCGCTGAGCCACCCCAGGCGTCCCAAGAAAATGTCTTTATATTTCTAATCTGCTGATCATTTTGATGGTATATATGCATTGAGTTTTATCAAGAGTCTTAAAAAATTTTAGAGGGGGAAAGGGCAGAGGGAGGGGAAGAAAGAGAATCCCTCAGCAGGCTCTGTACCCCCAGCTTGGAGCCCCAGCAAGGAGCCCCATGAGCTGCTTGATGCCCCAATCCTGAGATCATGACCTGAGCCAAAATCAAGACACCAATGCTTTATTGACTGAGCCACCCAAGTGCCCCAATTTAAAAAAAAATTCCGTTGATCCTATTTTTCTCTTTTATTCTGAGAAAACGGTATACTTTATTGATTTTCAGATGTTGGGTCAGTCTTGCATTTTTGGTGTAAACACTCATGGTGTATATATAGCTACAGATGTAGATCTATAATACATATGTGTGTGTGTATATACTATATACATATAGTATATGTACACGTATGTGTTTACATAAATATATGTATACCTGTACATATGTATTTACATAAATACATGTATGTATGCATATACTCTTATGTATATATGTATAGTGTTTCCAAAATATATTGCTAGTATGTTCTACAAGTATTTTGCATGTAGATTCTTGAGGGCTATTACTTTGTAATTCTCTTTTCATGATTTGTCACTGTCAGACTGTGTGTAAGGGTAACAATGGCCTTATAAAATGAATTGAGAAGTGTCCATTCCTAGTCTGCTTTCTGAAAAAGTTTGAGTAAAATTAGAACTACTTCTTCCTTCTTTGATAACATTCAGATTCACATAGATTTATTGGTGGCCAATTTTGTTAACAGTAATTTGATTTATTTAATAAATTTAGGACAGTCAGAGCACCTTTTTCTTCTGCCATCAGCTTTGGTAACTTGTTTATAAGAAATTTTTTAGCATAAAGTGGTTCATAGCATTTCTTTGGTATCATTGTGTGTCTTTGGATCAGTATAGCTATCTTTTACTTTCATTCCTGATATGGGTAATTTGTTCTCTCTGTTTTTCTTGGTAGGTGCTACTTAATTTTATTGATCTCTTCAAAAATCTAGCCTTTGGCATTTCTAATTTGCATTATTAGTTTGGCTTTCCATTTTATTGCTTTTTACTCTTCTTGCCTTTTACTACTCAGGAGGTTATGTTATTTTATTTTTTTGATGTGAAAGAATTGGTTATTGTCCTTAAGTATTTTTTTCTTCTCTAATATAGTTACTTAAAGCTATAATTTTCCCTTTCAGCACTTTTGTGGTTATAACTCACAGATTTTGTTATGATTGTCTTTTCATTTTCATCTTATTCAAAATATTTTAAAGTATTCATTGTATTTCCTTGTTTGACTTAGGAGTCATTTAGAAATCTGTACTTGATTTGCAAACATCTACAGATTTTGGAAGTATTTTAATATTACTGTGAAAATGTAAGTTAGAAATCATTATGCATATGTGTATATGCATATATACATGTATTTATCTAAATACATATGTACAGGTATACATATAGGCATTCAGTCTGCTTGATTTTAAAGAAATCATTGACATGTCAGAGTATAAACTCACCAAATGTTTTCAATTTGTTTCTTCTGATTTGTTGTTCCTTTAATGGCTTGTTTGGGTTGATTAAAAATAATGTTTTAGCGTTCTGTTCTATTTCCTCTATTGACTTCTTAGCCAGGTCTAACGATAATGCATCTTCAACTCATTAGAGACCATTCTATCTTCTCATGCTTTACACTTCACCTGACATTTCCCTCTTCCTGGTTCATACTTCACAACATAATGCTTTAACAACAGTATGATTGCATTTACTCACACAACACTCTCTTTTCTTTCCTCTGTGCAATAGTCTCATATTATTATAAACCCTAACTTATATTGTTACGTTCTTTGCTTTAACTGAATGTTCTTTCAAGTAAATTATGGGGAGAAAACGATATAGTTTTTTATAGTTACTCACTTCCTTACAATGCCTAGACTTATAAGAAAGATACGTAGATAAAAAAACAAACAAACAATCAAATAACTTTATATACAATCTTTGGAGAACATTGAGTATTTGACTGACACTTCATCTAATAGTATAAAACTGTAAGTGACTGATAATTGAGAGCAGAGAAAAAAATAAGCTTGATTTAAGAGAAATTTAGTTATATTCCTGCCCTCAAATAATTACTATCACAAGATTTTTATTTGTGTGGATATAGGGGAAAAGAGGCTCTCCAAAAATGTGAAAGAACACATTCAAAGATAAATTTTCAAGGTTACAATTAAAACAAAATCATGAAACTGATTTTAAAGCCCTAATAATATTTCTAAAAGCTAACCTGGATTTAAAGGGATGGGAAGAAGCAGGAAAAAATTGATGATGTTAAGTATATTGATAATTTTAAAATTATAATATTGAATTATTATTAAGAACTTTGGATATGCTATTTTGTGTATTAAGTAATTAACATATATCACACCATTTCATCCTTTCAAAAACCACGTGAGATGGGTGGGCTTCTCAATATCACTCACGTGAGGAGGGGTGGGAAAGAATAAATAATTCATCCAAGATGTAATTAGAAAGTTTGAATCAAAACAACTCTCTGATTCCAAAGCCTGCTTGATTAGGACTAAGCTGCAGTGCCCCCCACCTCAAATTAAATTACTCAATTTGCACTGAAGGAAGTCAAATCTATAATCAAAAATCAATTTTAAAAATTAAATGAATGCCATTATTTTACAAAAAATACTAAAGACAATCACCATCAATACTGTAAACCTGTAAACTTTCTTCAAACTTACGAAGAGATAAACAGCTACCAGAGGGCATAAAACAATATGTATAAAAATAATAAAAGCAAAAAATAACAAAGATAAAACATAAGCAATGTAAACTAAAATGATAGCAATATATTGATTATATTTGTTTGAATAAATATAAATCACTTAAAATGTCCTAAACTCCAAAAGTCTTATACTTGTTGAAATTATTTAGCTCAAAGTTGCTTGTAAAAGATACAATAAAAATGTACGGGGTAGTAAAAAGTTACAGAAAATTCTTGGAAATGGCAATAAGAAAAATTCTGCGGAAGTATTTTTGCAGAAAAATTGTCAAAGGATAAATGATTAAACAAAGAACATTACCTGGTAAAATTTACAGAAACCCAACGACTGTTTAGCATTTATAAAACTTTACATACTTAACAATAGGATCCAAGTAGATTTTAAAAACAACTCTTAAATAAAGAGGTAAATTGATAGAAACAAATTACTTCAAGATTTTAATAAGTCTCTACATAGTTTTGACAGATTAATAAATTATAAAAATGACAAAATTATAAATATCTAAATATAAGAATAAAATAAATTATCCTTTAGATGCATTTCTGAGAAATACTATTCTTTTCCAAATGGGCTCTTGGTCATTATTTAATAATAAAGATTTGGGGCAGCCCCGGGGTGGCTCAGCGGTTTAGAGGCTGCCTTAGGCCCAGGGCCTGATCCTGGAGACCCAGGATCAAGTCCCAGGTCAGGCTTCCTGCATGGAGCCTGTTTCTCCCTCTGCTTGTGTCTCTGCCTCTGTGTGTGTGTGTGTGAGTCTCATGAATAAATAAATAAATAATCTTAAAAAAATAATAAAGATTTGAGTTCCTCTATTCATAGTGTTTATATCAGGAAATTGGAAAACCAAATAGTGTAAGCAAAAAGAAAAAGAAAACAGCAAATATATACTATAATTTAAGGAAAGAGCTATTTCCATACTAAATACATATTGACTAAAATGCATACAGTTGAAGTTTATGGTCGGAAAAAATGCAGGTCATTCTGAATAGAATATTCTGAAAGCCATCATATTTTCCATTATTGATATAGGATTCATGTCCTGCCTGTCTCCAGAATAATGAGATTTTAGCTTAAATTTTTAAACATAATCTAATATAGGATAATTGAGGATAAAATTATAATGAAGGCAATCTAAAAGTAGCTGAGGTTATAAATATCATCAGTTCTGCGATATAAATGTATTTTCATGTTTTGTCCTTGACAGAAAAAAAATAGCAAAGTAAGTTTATTGTTTCCATTACTTAAGGAAAATGTTAGACTGCAGTTGATTTTGTTCTCTACAAGTTAATAGAAACTATGATTCCTCTTACGCTCTAAAGGTATTATAAGGCATTTGGATAAGCAAATTTATACTTTTAAATTTAATCACCAAATAAACACCTACAAAAATCTAGGCGGAGAATTGTTTATAAACCTCAGACTTATAATTTTAGGAGAATCAAAAAATTCAAACGTCTAAATTTGTATTCAACATCAATCCCAATCACTAACTGATTCAATATTATTACAATGGATTTTAACAAGTTGGATCCAGGTTACATAACAGTTAAAATGCTAATGACCCAAGGTAATTACCAATTCAGGGAAATTGTGTGATAACACTATTCCTCCTCCCTTCATTGGCAGAAGTCTTTTGCAGATTATGCTATCTGTATTTAACTTCTTGGTCCGTGGATGGACCCTACAATCTTAGCATTTTCTGACACATTTAAAAGGACTCTACCACCATCTCTTCCCGTCTTAGAAATACTCATTAAGACACATTTCGTATCTTTGTAGCTTGTGTGATCCATGCAGTTCATATGTTAATGAAAGATTATCTTTATCCTAGATATTTCCCAAGGGACTTTAAATAACCGGATTATATGTTCCATTAATTTTGAGGGGAGCTAAAAGTCCTAGGAAGAAACTCACCTGTAATCAGCCTACTATGAAACACCGTGATTCCGGATTTGATGGAAGTGGTACTGAGCAGTGTGAGGGGCACAGAGGTGCCCCCGGGAGGGTACAAGATGTGGACATAGTGATAGGCAGTGGTTTAGATGTCATGTTGAGGTCAGGTTGGCTTGTAATAGCTGGACTGCAAGGCTCTCTCACAAATTTTTAGTCTTTTCATAAACTCCTATCCTTTGCACTTTCTCTTGAACCCAGACTTCACCTCTAACATGAGCTCGTTACAAAGTGGGCACCACCTGTCAAGGTAGGCTCAAGTGTGTATATATTTATCTCTACATATCCATGATGAGAAATGGAAAGCATGGCCTTCTGATTATGGTAGATTAAAAAATCTTCCTATATGAACACATCTCTAGTTACTGAGGTTTTACTTTCTTTTCTTCTTCCTTTTATTTTTCCCTTCACTTATCCCCTCCCTGGCCTCTGTGAGCATTCATTTGACTTTGTATTTACAGTGCAATTTAGAGTTAAAATCTATACTCATGAAAATTCTATACTGTGTATTTCATTTTTTGGTCAACTTTCTACAACGTTGTGAAGGGCATCTTTCACAGAAGTTGTAACTTCTTAAATAAATAGCCCATGTTCTTTTTTTTTTTTTTTTTTAAAGATTTTACTTATTTATTCATGAAAGACACAGAGAGTCAGAGACACAGGCAGAGGGAGAGGCAGGCTCCATGCTGGGAGGCCCGTGTGGGACTCTGCTGGCCCTTTTTTTCTTTTCCTGGGTCATCCTTCCCTCTCCGATGTCGTATCTTCTTGTGTTTCACTTCCGCACCCATCGTCCCTGCCTGAACAGGCAATCTTGGCACTCTGGTCCTCAGTG
The DNA here is from genome assembly GCF_048164855.1 of Canis lupus baileyi. Taxonomy (NCBI): domain Eukaryota; kingdom Metazoa; phylum Chordata; class Mammalia; order Carnivora; family Canidae; genus Canis; species Canis lupus. The sequence continues at coordinate 4,486,163 of NC_132840.1, read as the reverse complement.
TCACACTCTCCACTGACCAGGAATGTCCCTCCCTGTACCCTGCAGACAATGGTAATAATATGCAGGACTGATGGCTAGATGATAAGAACATAAAAATAGCACTGGTTTCCCTTGCCTATTTTTTATTTTTTTTACATATATCTGAAATCCTTATTCTGAGACATTCAAAATATACCTACATCCACAGAACAAATCCAACTTGGCTTGCTCTGTGAATAAATGAAAGGATGTGCCACGTCTTCCAGTAACAAGAAAACCTGTCACTGCTGTAATCGCTCTTGGAATCTATGGAGCAAATGACCTCTTTAAGGAAAGCTGCAGATTCCCCAAAGCGAAGTGCTCCCGTGGGACAGCAGTCATCAAATTCCCCGAAGTGACATCTCCATAGATCTGCCAATGTGTGAGGGCGACAAGCGATTTAATTACTGAATCGGCTCTCCTTCCCTGAGGTCCCTTTGTGAAATTGCATGAAACAATTCTCTTTAAATTTATTCTTGAAATGTGTCATCACTGCACATCTTCTCATTATGTTCACAAAAGCAGAGAGATGGATTCTTTTCCAAATGTATTTATTTGGGTGACATTCTGGCAGGTTTCTTTTTTTCTTTTTCTCTTTTTCTCTCTATTCTTTCTTTTTTCTGTTTGATCAGCTTTGATGCTAGCTCCTTAAAAAAAAAAAAAATGCACCCAGCAACTTCAGAACTAAACTTACCTGCTTGTGAGTAGAAGGTGCGGTTTTTCTTTAAAACGGAGTATCTGTTTTCCTTTAGCACTTCCCGGCGCTCTAAAGTGTCTTTTTAATCCTTCCTGTATCTCCCATAAATATTGTCTTATCTACTTTCCTTCTAATGGCATTTGTGTCCTCACTGTGTTTTCCCGGACCTGTAGGTGTTCCACTCAGGACACAGTTTTTAAAAACACCTCATGATTCTTGTTAAAATAAAGCGTCCTTAGCTTCTCATTTCCTTGAAGACAATGCCCTTTGAATGAGTAGGGTTTCTCCATTCCAGGCTTGACTTTGACTAATCAGCTGATGCTGGTAAAGTGGGGGATTCCATGTCCTCATACAACCATACTTGCCCCTACTGTCCTCAAACCAGGGGGAAAGGCTCAACTGGGAGCCCTCCCCCCCCTTTGACTTTGCTGGCACAGATCCACAAATCTTACTGTAAGCAGACTTATTTCTCTCACTCTTTTCCAGTCCACCCTATTATTTCAACCCTTTATTTTATTTTTCTCCTCAACAGCTGCAGCTAGTCTCATGACTATGTTTCTTTCATTAAAAGCCTATACTTAACAAAACCTGGGTTTCCTTGTAATTAGCATGTTGCGTACAATTTGAAGAAATGCTGTGGTTAAGGCATGTGTCTTTTATAAGGAAAGTTGTTTTTTTTTATTGTAAACTGCTTATTTTGCTAATTCCTTTTAAGAACCTAAAAAAAAGTAATTTTCACAGCACAGAGGTCAAAAAGATGAGTTCTTCTTAAGGAAACGAGTGAATGTGAAGAGGAGAGAGGGTATACACTATTGTGCTAGTGTCTTTCTTCATTAAGTCTCAAAGGATTTTAGGATTGGGTTTGTCCTCATCCATTTCCTCATGAAAGATGTCTTTATTTGGCTTGAAGAAGCTAAGAATTTCATTTCTTTTAAATTCTTAAAAGCTTTCTTGACAATGATCAGCAGCAGCCTCTTGAGGGTGTTTGTAGACATCTCTTCCCCTGATACCTAATGTGTTGTAAGAGTAGGGCAACACTCGAACATCCAGAAGAATCCCACTGATACATCCAGAGACACCCTCAAGGTATTGTCAAGAGGCTCCGTTACTAATTAATTGTAAGCTGAACAAGCATCCCTAAAGGCCAGGCAGTAGTACAGTTAAGACCCTGGACTCTAGATCTGGGGTGCCTGGATTCAAAAACTAGTTCTACTGCTTATCACGGGGCCTTCGGCAAGATATTTAAGCTTGTTCGGTCTAGTTGTCTCATCTGTAAAACGGTAGTCATCAAAATGGAAATGGACTTCAGAAAGCTGGTTATGAGGATAGGATCACATGAGTAGAGGAAAATACTTAGCACCATGCTGGACACATCATTAGTGCCAAGAGAGTGTTGTTACTAGAGATTCATGCAAACACATACAATTAGGGCTCTCGTGTCAGGTTCTGTCTCTGTGGGGTACGCACGCTTGAAAAAGGCCAATAAAAGGTCGACAGAAATGCTGCATAGTGTCAATTTATTGATACCTGCTAAAACTGGATGCCTTCTTCTATGATTTAGTCATTGCTATTGGGGAATTCTCCAGCACTTTCTGAGCCTCAGTTACGAGGTGAGGAAGCAGCACAGACTGGGCAAGGATGCTACATGCACTTGAACATTTCACTCATCCTGCTTGTCTCAACCTTAGTCCACAGCGGACATTATCAATGGAGCAGACACTCTCCCCTGCAGGATCAGGCTCTCTCTCTACAGAACCAGGATGTAGTCTCCCTCCCTCCCTCCCTCCTTCCTCTTCTTTCTTCTTTCTTTTCTTTCTATCTTTCTTTCTTTCTTTCTTTCTTTCTTTCTTTCTTTCTTTCTTTCTTTCTTTCTTTCTTTCTCTTTTTCTTTCTTTCTCTTTCTTTCTTTCTCACAGAGAGAAAGAGAGTGAGCACAAGCAGGGGGAGGGGGAGAGGGAGAAGCAAGCTCCTTTCTGAGTGGGGAGCCCGATATGGGGTTCAATCTCAGGACCCTGGGATCATGACCTGAGCCAAAGGCAGACACTTAACCGATTTAGCCATCCAGCTGCCCCTCCGGCTCCCTTTCAACTTCCTGTCCCAGATAGCCATGTTGGCAAAACCTCTCTATGGAAACTGGCCTAGATTATTTTTAAGGTTCCTTCCAGCTTCAAAAGTCTATGAGTCTAAAATTATATTTAGAATTTGAAAGCGCAGTTCCAGTTGATCTCATTGGAAAATTACAACACAAGAATCTACTATGATTGCCAGGGAGACTTGACTAGCACTCCTCAGATCCAAACCCATCAGGCCTGCATTCAAGGACATCTTAGATTGAAAGTTTGCTTCTCTCTGCCATATGTAATTTTTTTTCTCCCTCAGATTATTTATAAACAATGAATATTATACTTGTAGAATAACTCTGTTGATGGAGGCTTTGTGCTTCTGAGGACATTATATCTATGGATAAGTATTTCTATTAAAGCTTTATTTCTTAGACCAAATTAATTTTTCTTGCTTCTTAATCTGCCTGCCAGGTTAATATCAACTATGATTGAGTTTACTGAAGTTGTACATAGGTGTAGCCAGCTCTTTTTCCGTCTCTGGTTTTCCATCAACAAATGAAACACCCACAGGCCTCTAAATATTCTTCCAATGGCACAAATGTTTTAGTCCTTTACAATTTCAATTGCCCCACTATGGGCACCATTTAATGTATTGATGGGTGTCCTCTAAACTCTCCATCTCATAGTCTCTTACCTTTACTTGGTAAGCATCTCCTTTCTCTTTTTTTTTTTTTTTTTTTTTTTTTTTGCCTCGTTCTTACATAGATTTATTTGAAAAAAACAAAAACTATTTCTTAAAGAGAATCCACCTGGATTCTTAAAAGTACAATCCAAAAAAAAAAAAAAAAAAGTACAATCCAAACTAGTCTCTGGAAACCTTTACACGATGTCAGTTGAGAACTGATGAAAGCTATCTAATATACATGGGTCTAAACTAGCAAAACAGTCTATTATGGGGACATATTAGCATTGAACATGAAGGTCCCCAACCTTTCTCTCAATTCCAAGGCCTTTCTGTATTCAATGCCCACTTGAAGTGAAACACTGTGTTGTTTTAATTGGCCAGGACCATCTATGCTCAATTCCTTCCTTCTGTTGGAAACTATCAGTACAGCCAGGGTTATTCATAAATGAAGAATAGTAACAGCAGTTATAACAACAATATGTTGATATTACTACCAGTACTCTATTACTAGTTCTACAATTGGTACCTCTTAATATTAAGGAATTCTTGCTCAACACCGAAGTCTATGGTAAAAGCTTTACATTGATGTTATAATTCAATTTCTAAATAATTATGTGAAGTAACTATCATTATTCATCTCTATCATAAAACAAAACAAAAAATTAGGATCCAGATGTAAAATGAGTTTGGAGTTTCATCTATAGTTATTTTGCAGGCAAGGGGGAATATTTTGGACTTTTTTTTTCTGAGAAGGAGACATTGTTAAAAGTCAACAGTAAAAAATATTGGCAAGTAGCTGGAGGATATAATAAAGTTTGGTCTGACTTCAGAGGCTGAGCTCTGTAGAGCTTCAAGCCGCTACAGCACACTCCTATACTGCTAGACTACTCAAAACTGCAAAGAGAAGAGATAAAGATGACTTTCTGGCTAACATGCGGGGGTTATCTGGAAACTTTCGGTGCTGAACTAAGACAGTGGGCTCGGGTAGGTTTACATATTGCTAACCTTTGCCGAGCACATGCAGCAAAAGTGCCTGAGTCCTAAGAGAAGCTGAACTTTCTCATTTACTCTTTGTTCCTTTGGATGATTAACTTGTCCCCATCTTTCCATTTCATTGTAGGAAATAACTTCCTGCTCCATGTTGCTACATAAAGATCTATGCACGGGTTGTTTAGAAATCTCACACCTAGTGGATAATCATAGCTGCGTACATTCATATGTCCTTTCTGTGTAATTATATTGACTTTGTGAGAATTCAGGCTTATTCCAAGAATAGAAGAAAATCCTATGTACAAAGATACCTTTTCCATGCATTCCTATTGCGATTTTAATGAGTTTAAAAAGAAGTTTTACTGCTTAAAACATTTTTAACATGGTTAAACCCAGGACATTTCAAGTGGCATCAGTAAAGAAACATGCATCTATCTGTGTGTGTGTGTGTGTGTGTGTGTGTGTTTATGATTAAAGTATCAGCTTGTGTGACACTTGCAGTAGTTTCTACAATAATGTCTCATCTTTCAAAATAAATCACAAGCAGGGACATTCAATGTGTTGATCGTTTTGACAACAAATATCTCTGGTAATAACACAGGAGAGTCAGTTTTCTAATGACTGGAACCTGTGAGAGAAAATTTCCAAGAAGCACTCTAAAGTTACTTAGGTTCACTGATTTTCTGGACCAGAAGGGCATTTCTGGCAACTTTTAGTAGAGTGACCTTAGCATGAGGAAAGATTCAGCATTATTAACTTATGTTGATGATGGTGTCAGGATGGCTGGGTGTTTGTCATGAAATAAAATGAGGAATAAGGCCCCACAGGGACCCTACATCATACCAGTAAAAGAACCTCCTCTGTATAACAGCCAAGTTTCCACGTGAGTTTCTCATTCAGAGAAGAGCCGATACATTGATTTTTTTTCACTCCAGTTTCTCATTAACTTCACCAATAAAACAAAGCCAAGCTTTAATGGTGATTTCATTGACCCAGTCCTATTTTGTCACCATTAACTGGCATTTATTGAGGTTTTATGAAAAAAAAAAAACTGAGTTAGACATTTTATATGACTGACAAGTTAAATAGAAAAGAAATTGTGATTCCTCACATCCAGAAGAGCAAGCATGGAAACTCTGAGGTTTGTAATCTCTAAAACTCATGTTCGGTGCTCAGCTCTGCCAGTACTTACTGGTCCAAGAGAGACTTTCTGGGCTTCAGGTTACTCACTTGTCAAATGAAGAAAATTATGCCCATCTCACAGGATGGCTGTGAAGATTAAGTAAAATCATCACTGTCACACATCTTGTTCCATGCCTAGCACATCACAAATTCTAAGTGCTCACACACACTTCCTTTTCTCCAAAGGGTTAACTTCCTCTTAATTAAAGAGACAGAATAGATACAAAAAAAAGTACAAAATGACATAAAATGCTGAAAAATCTTAATTTCAACTAATGAAGCTATAAGATAACTTATATATGGAGAGAAAGAGATATCAATGAAAGCATGAGGATTACACTAATGTATCAGAACCATGATCTTTGGAAATAAGGAAGTCATTTCTAGAAGGATACTAGTTTTAATTTAGATTTTAAAATCCACTGAATCAAATTATTGACTTGCAGTACAATCTTATAAGACTCCATATGAAAATTGAGTAAAGCGTGTGTGTGTTTGTATGTGTGTGTGTGTATAAACTCTAATACCAAGAATCAGTAATGCCATAGGCAGGTCTGAGATCCATGATGGTAATTAACTTCTGAGCCAACTGTCAGGATCTGTATAAATGGACTTGGCATCTTATACCGCCTTGGATCAAATAGATTTCATGACGGTAAGCCTAGTCACTAGCAGTGACTTACTACTGGTGACTTACACTTTATTTTTTCTTTTCTCCTTTTGGTTTATTAATGTTAAGGACTTTCCTCCTTTGATATGGATTGTTGTCATCTTGACAAACAGAAGATAAGGAATATTAACCTGATATCCTGCTCAAGTGTTATTGTTTTAAGAACAACAATAATAAATAGACATAATTCTCAATTTAGTGTCTAATAGCTCTCTATTGGCAATTCATTTTTTCTACAGATGTTTGTGTATGTATATATGCAGTTCATATATTATTATTTTTATTGGTGTCATTTGACATGTAAGGAATCTAGAAATCAGAACATAAGTGTATTGGCAAAGATATCACATTTAAACCATCTCATGATATTTTCATTAACTGTCCTGCTTTTGCTCTTTCAAAGATGACAATCTGCTGAGGGCCATTCATTTTTAGCTCAATTTATTCCGTGACTGTTATCTATAGCAGGCATGGTTTCATCAATCACAGATTTATTCACAAGGAAGTATAACAGCTTAAAATATAATCAGTGGTTTCAATTTGATTAGCAGAAATTAGATTATAGCCCGTGAATAGAGTAAGTACGTTTGGATTTCCTTAGGTATCAAGTCAACCCAAACTCTGAGGACGCCTAAACATTCAACCCATAGGCACTTCTCTGCTCATTTCCTAGCCTCTGAATGAACACCAACGCTCTGTAGTATCATGTTCATGCAAATGTCAACGAGAAGACCATATACTACAATGCTCTTTGTTGAATTCCTACTGTGTACACCTCCTTGTAGAATCTTCAATTATCTTTAATTTGCAGGACAAAATTATCAAGAAGAATTACACTCTCTGTGAATTTTGGTCGGCGATATTTAAAGGTTCCCAGAAAATAACCTTACCAAAAGATGAGGAGTCAGAGGAAGAATAGGTTTTAAACTCAGATCTCTAGACTTCAAAATTCATGTATTCTCTTTCCTTTACTATATCTCCTTCTACATAGTAAATCAAATTTTGGCTCCTTTTGGCTGTCATCAGGCTATATTTTTAAATCTGGATTTTTTTTTTTTTTTTTGGCTCATCATCCATCATCTGGGTAGCCTAGGCGTTTTCTGTCCTTTCTACTGATCTTCAGCAGCAAGCACAGTTAATAACCCACTAATTCTGTGATGCTAGAGAACATTACTATGTGTAAAAACATACTTACACTCCTCTAAAAATTGAGTATTAATAAATTAAAATAAACATATCTCAATGTAGATCAGATTTGTGTATATCTGTGTTTCATAAAAAACAACATGACTATATTCTCTTTTTGGTTCCTAAAGGAAATCTTAAATCTTACAAATGTTCACATTTTAAGATGTATTAAATTTTTTTATGTCTGACAAAATCTTGAACATAAGGTTCATTTTTGTTTTATTTAATTATCATTCAGGTGATCAGACAATTCCACTGAGATGAAAAGAATATCCTAAGAAAAAGCTAGAGGCAGTTTTTAATACTGATTCCAAGCTAAATCTTAGTAAAGTATAATTTTGCTTTTTGATAGTAGAACTAGCAGTTTGGTTGAATCTCTATCTAAATAGAAATTTAATAGTGCTTATTTCATGCTCATATGGTCAGGTTTTTGGTCCAATTTGTTTATAATGAGTTAGAGTAACTGATATGCTAATCACTGTTAGTTAATTAAAAGTGGAGTTTCCATTTAGCTATAAAACCCATTAGAGTGCCAACCATATCACATGGTAGATGACTTGATTCACATATTTGAACTCTTAAAATGAGAAGGAGGTGGTGGAAAATCTATTTGATATGTTGCCAGGAGTGTCACTAAGTTCCTTCTAGAAACACATTTGTCCTGATGATCAGAAGGCCTGGGTTCTATTCATTCTCTATTGCTGTTTTGCTCTGACATTTGGGTTGCAGCTCTTGAATCCTCAAAGACTCAATTTTCTAAGAGCAAAGGATGGAAGGACTAAATAATGTGTAGGCCCAGTTTCTTGGGATTCTGTGCCCAAGATTCAAAAGTAATTCAAGGGTTTACTTTCTGCTCAGCCACTTTCTAGCTCTGTGATCCTGAGATAACACATAATCCCTCTGATCTTTATTAAGAGTGATCTTAATCACTCTACTATATAGTCACTTCCACGACATGAGGAAAAGCATGGTAGTCACATGGCATTGGTGCTCAACTACAAGTCATGACAATGATGAAGAAAAAAAGAAGATGATGATGATAGGAGACATAAGAAGGAGGAGGAGCAACAGGATAAGGAGCTGAAGAGAGAAAGAAGAGTATTCAAGAGGAAGAAAGAAAAAATGCTAGAGTTAATGTATTTTACTGGTATTATAAAATTATCAAACTTACAAAAATATAAGTAAATTAAAAAAATCCATACATATAGATACTGAATCATAATCTAGTGGAGATTTTCACAAAATCTTATCCATAAGATTCTGCTAGCAAGTGTTAAACAAATATCTCACAGTGGACTAAGTTTTAGAAAAACTTCACTTAAAGAAAATGATCTACGACAAGTAGGGCGTCCAAGAATTTCCAGATATTAGTATACACAGTGATTCCTCAAGACTATTTCCCTAGGATTTCCTTCCTTCCTCCCTTTCTTCCTTCCTTCCTTTCTTCCTTCCTTCCTTCCCTCCCTTTCCCTTCCCTTCCCTTCTCTCCCCCCCTCCCTCCCTCTTTCCTTCCCTCCCTCACTTCTTTCCTTACTTACCTTTTTTAAGAGCGTGTGGGGGGAGGTAGAGGTTTGGGGGTCATATAGGGCTAGTACTCTACGGAACAAACATTAGCAAAAATTAGAATCATGAAAATAACTGAAGGTTGGATCCTAGAAACCTGATTGGATGCTCACTCCTGTCACTTAACTATGTCACTTAACCAAACAAATCTTGGTGACTGTGAGTGGGGAACGTGATTCTTTTTTCTCTAGTTCTCAAAAACAGCAAGACTGTTTTGAGAACCAGAATCAATACAGGCAATGATATCAGCATGTGATAGAGACTCAATGAATTAATGGCAATAATATGATAGATTCCAGGTGCACTTCCTCTTGCTGAAGCACAAAATAGAGGAAATTGTGCTTATTCCCCCATTCTCCACTTGAAATCTCTTTGCTATAAAACATCAAAGACTGGTTCCCATATGTGAAACACTGTGGAAACACTTTGCTGTTGTTGTTTGCTTCCTTCTTGAAATAGAATAAGAGAAAAATGGAATGGAAGACTAAGGTGAGCTTGATGCTCCGAAAGAATGGGATTGAAGGGGTGGAGAGAATACACATGCTGAGGCTAATGCTATCGGAAGTTAACTAATTCTTTCTGGAGGATGGATATCACTTGCAGTAAAGCAGCTGTCAACTGCTGTAAAATATCAGGATAGCTCGATCTGTCACTGAAACAAGCCAATGGGAACAGACCTTATCCTGCAGGGGGCATGATTAAAACCAGAGCCATTTTCACAGATAATCCATTTATAAATCATGGTAATAAAATGGCCATCATGACAGCAGCTCAGTGACATTTTTTCACAAGCTCAGCTGTATCCAGGCAACCAAAACATCTTAACTCAGATGAAAAGAAAGGCAGGCTGGGGTTCCAGGAGTCAGGGAGCAAGATCCTACTGTCTGGTTCTCTTTCCCATGAGAGAAGGTGATGGGTTGATGGCTAAAGGAGCTACATATGACCCTGGTTACAACAGTTCATTTTATGTTCATGCCAGAAACGACAGCATCAGAAATTTAGGTGTTTCCCAACTCTTTCCTCATTCTAGCAACTGATAAATGGGGAACTCCAAAGCCCATTATATCCACGTCCAATTTTGATCCATTCCTTGCTGTGAGAGACTCAACCGTCCAGCAGGAACTGGAGAGAGAGGAACATATGGCAGAAATCCAGGTATTCTCGACTCAGCTGTTTACATGTGTAATTGCAAATCAACAGTGGCTGAGGTATTATGGAGAAGAGGTTCTAATAGACACCATTATAGCAACTATCATGCACTATAATGTTAGCAAAGTGTGTGTCTTTGCCTCAGAGGAGACACAAGCATTCTCTTTTCACTCCTTTGGGATTTTTCTATGCAACCCGTCTTTGCAAACTTCTGATGACTGAGCTGTCATGACTCAGCAGGGACTTAAATATTTAAAATAAAAATACATTTTCTCAAAGCCTTTTTCTTTGCTCTTTTAAGCACTGTAACACACACACACAACATTTGTATGAATCCCATTAAATGATTTGCTTTAATGGAAGACCAAATATCATGGATTATTAAACATAAATTTATAGAAATTTATTTCTGTGTGTGTGCATATTCACATATGTTAGATGAGACTCTCTTCATCATGTCAGTGCAGAATAATAATCTTTACTCAGCTACATGAGATGAAGTTGAAAGTATAAAGGGCAAAGTGCTATGGTCAGGGTAACTATTTAATATTAGCATTATTGCTATAAAAGATGCTGCCATAGTTCCAATAGATCCCTCTACCCTCCCCCTTTTTAAAACTTTATTTAAGAATAATTGAACAATATAATTGTGCATATTTAAGGTGTACAGGGTGATGATTAGATATGCCTATACATTGTGGAATGATTACCAAGACCAAGATAATTAACACACCCGTCATCTCACATAGTTAAGTTTGTGTGTATGTGCATATGGTGAGAATGCTGAAGATTTACTTTTCTATATCAATTCCTAGTGTGCTTTCACCAATAACAGCTAACATTTCTACTTCTTGGTAGGAAGCTTGCCCTTAGGCTGTCACTAGTTATCTTGTCTAAGTACAGGGAGAATTTCAAGTGCCTGGGGAAGCCTTCAACCAATAAACGTTGAATACAGCCAGTTATCATGCCATCTATTTGGGGTAATTCCAATTTTTCCAGGGAGGCAGTTTATGTGTACACTTGTGTGTAATCCATGCTGTCTCTGGAGCCTTCGTGTGGGACTGAGGCAAAAATCCCTCCCTGGGATTTTTTTTTTTTTTTTTTGGTGGGGGGGGGGGCTGCATCATTGTATGATCTCTTTGTTGCCGCTCCCTGCTCTCCTACTGTGTTTTCCTGAAAATTCCTTCATGTTACATCTATATTGCCATGGATCCTTTTCTTGATAGCTCCTTGTGAGAAACTGAGCTTGGATATCTGGAAAGGAGGTGAAAATTGTTAGGACCTGCATGGAGATTGGCCTTAAGAGAGGCTCCCAAGGACTTACTGTATTTCATGCATGGTACTTAGGAAAGCATCCAATAGCTAGAAATATAGTCCAGGTGAAAGCATCATACAGGAGATGGCTAGATGGTTAGAGACCATGAGCTGGACAGAAATAAATACATTGATTAAAATATTAATAATTCACAGCTATAATAACATCCGGAAATGACTGAGGCTTTGGGTTAGGTGCTGTTCTAAGAGCTTTAATGCATTTTCCCCCTCATGCCGCGGAGACAAAACTGAGGTAGTAGCTATCACTCTTCATATTTTACAGATGTGGAAACAGAGGCCTCACGATGTTTTGTAACTTACCTAAGGTCTCTTAGTTGTGAACCTGGATTTGTGACTATCTGCATCTGAGTCCTGAGACTATAAGCTTAATCACTATGTTGTAAAATCTGCTTACCAGCTAGCGTTGTCCCCAAAGAAGAAAAGAGTCAAGACCAATTCTAATATGATCAAGCTGATGTAATAACTAGTTGCAGCAAATGCTTTATTTTAATGCATATCTCTGTGCCCCTTATATGTGTCTTCCAGGGCCAGAAGGGTTAATATCCACTATATATATATATATATTTCTACTATATAGAAGAAGACTTTTGTTTTTTGCCCCCAGTAAATCTACCCCCCTCCCACCTCCCACCACTATCCACATATCCACATACACTGGCTTCTCTGCCTTCCAAGCCTCAGCAGTGTTAAGTGGCATGCTTAAGGCCACATAGCTAGTAAAGGCACGTTTGGCGTCTAATCTGTATCTTCTGACTCCTAGCCCAGATAGATTTCTCTCCAACAATATCATGCTAATTTAGTATCTCATATCCAAATCCTGGGCAAAGTCAGAACTGGCTTAGTATTAGACGGTTATCCAAATATAAGTTTCCAGTGTAGATGCCAAAGCCAACCCTCTATAAACCTCAACTTTCTAAAGGGATGTTGAGATTCAGCTTTCCTTGTCATTTGCCTGCCAACCCCTTGGACTCAGCCTTGTTTGGAAATGCTAATTTAGAGTGCTTCAAGTAGGTATTAACCAAAAATTATTAATAAGTACTTCTCAAGCTCAAGTGTAATAGGCCCTATAAAAGACACAAAATTGTTTATTCAACATATTTAAATGTGTCTTAAATGAACTAATTGCTTTTCCTGGGTGCTGTGCCAGATTTGTGGCTTTACCCATCCTCTAGAGATTGGGAATCTGAAAGGAAAGAGGCTGTAGACCAACAGACACTCATCTCACGGTGCATCCTCAGACAAGGAGACCTTAGCATCAATCCATTCATAGAACTAAGGTCATAAGCACAGTTCCTGTCCTCCTGAGTTGAGCTCTGACCACATCAAGAGGATGAAAAATAACGTGTATACAAGATGGGAATCCAAAGCCACTGTAGTATTTCATTTGTGGGGCATCATTGAGACAACTCTCATTTCTACTCTGCCGCCGCAGTTCTCTGACATGCAGGGTCATTTAAACATAGTTCTCACAAGAATTTGCCTAAATGCTGCCCCTTGATTAGGACAGATTATCTTCCACTAGTCAGATGACCATTCACGTATTTGCTCTCAGATCGGCTCATTTTTCTCAGCCTGCTCCGCTATGATACCCGCAAAACACATTCACCAAGCGGACATCTGGTTCTGTGCAGGCAACAGATGCCCTGAGAGGAACCTGGAGGGTGGGATAAGGGAAGAGGATAGCCTACTTCTCTCCTCTCTGTACTTTAGGAGGTATTACTGGGGATGGGAATATATTTTCCATCATTCCAAATCCTCCCAGAGAGGGAGCTCCTAGCACTGAGATTTCAAGCGTTCATTAGGTGGAATCATATCATGGGCTCCAGAACATGGCGTTCATTCCTTTATTCCTGGGATGAAGCATCTACTAGCTGTTGCTACTATTCTGATTTCCTCAATGCCTCCCTCTCCCAACTCCTGCTGCCCTTTGGCCTTTTAGCTTTTCCAACATCTTTGTTTCTAGGGCCCCAATTAAATTCTTCTATTGAACTACCCGTTGTGGGCTCGTTCTCCCTGACTATAAAACTGGTTTCAATCTCTTGCCCTTTTATCAAGTTGGTAGGTGAACTTATTCGTAGCCTTAGTGTATCCCTCGGTTGAGTATAGCAGAGTGTCCATCACCCCCAAACATACCCAACCTTTCTTTTCAGGATATTTGTGCTTCCCTTTTAACACACATTTATGTAGGCTTTCTAAAATCCCTCATGCATGTGACTCAAGGAAAAATTTCCAAAACTTATCAATAATACCTCCTTTATTTGATAAGAATCCTTGAGGAGGTAGATTTCAGCTCTGAGCAACAATGAGAAACAGCAAAAACGAACAGCTGGAAGAGTCCAAGCAAGCACTTGTGAGGCACCTCAGTCACGAGGCCAGACTCCACTTTTTTACACATAGTTCCTGTAAAGCACCTGATTTCACAGAAGATTGGAGAACAACAAATGGGAATCCCAACAGTCATCAAAACGCAGTAATAAGACTGATACTTGATGAAAAGAAAATGATAACTGGACACAATACATTAAAATTAACTTTAATATTCCTAAAGTGAAACGAATTAGAACTTTTTGATGTAGGAGACAACCTAACTGCCCATATATGTGACTCAGGATCCAATACCCAAGAGGGCAAAGGAAGCTAGCTTATGTGTAGTGCCAGGGATCATTTCAGGGGTTACATTATTTCAATACTGGGACATGGAAAAAACTGTTAGGTGTGTACTATTCTCACAAGTCGACATTTGAGGAAAACAAGGCCCTTAACAGCAAATCCCTTTGCTCGTGTCACATGTCCACAAGTCCACGTGTCCATTACAAGGCAAAGTATGGACATGTAAAACCTTGTTGACCTCGCTCAAAATCCCATGGCATTACTGCTCTAGGCTGGAAAATTGTTGTTTAGAATCAAGACCCTCCAATTTTTTTCATCTTAAGCAAACAGTTCATTTTTTGAAGCACTTGGGTTCTAGAAAAGCGGTTAAGCATCTAATACATTGCAGAAAGACTTCCACTAGCCATAAAGGAAAAACAAACTGTTTTTGAGAACTGACCATTAGAAGCTCTATAGAGGCAGGGGGAGAAAAGAGGGCAACGTGGAACAGCTCAGATGCATGCAGTGCTACTGAACCTGACGGCGCTCCGTGTTGCAACCCAATTTCTATTTGTTCTTGGTGGCCATTTATAAAGCGGTGGTTAAACCCTGGCCTTCCTATCTGTCTCTCTCCAGAAATATCCACATTGTCTAGGATGGCCAGACTCAAAGCAGCTTCAGACATACAAATACTAATCACTTCCTCTGCTGGTGAATGGAATTTAATCAGACTCGCAAACTAAATCAAAGTCACACAAAGGGTAATATTTGACACGCTTAACAAGAAACCTTTATGCAACTGTTCCCATCAGTCAGACTTAGAATAATATGCTGCTATTTTTACTTCATCTTGGTTAAAGAAAACTTTAAAAGGCTTAGGATCACTGCTGACTGTCAAGAGGTGGTCTCCGCCCTGTGGAGGGACTCTCTGCTGTGTCCAGGAGATGTAGGGGGTCACTGACGTGGCTGCTCCAAACAAGTTTACATTCATTTTCTCTGTGGTTGAAATAACAACCAGCAGTGCCACAGCTTAACGCCCTGCTTTCTTCCTTCTCTTTATCCCCTGATACCAAGTGCCTCCCACCTCACTGGAATGTGTGGCGTTTATTTATTATTCAACATTTACTGCACATTTAGTCCATGCCAATCGTCGTGCTGGGCACCCTGAGGATAGTAGGAACAAGCTAGAGATGCACCTTTCAGAAGCTTGCAGAAAAGGAAGGAAGCATAAGTTTAAGCCAAAATTGTGAAAATTATCTGATTCTTCTTGATTCCTCACTGATCAATCACTAAGATTTTTCACTTCCACATTAATATCATTTTAACCTACTTATTTATCATTACACCCTCTGGTCTGGGTTATAACAGGTCCTCACCTGGACTATTGCTATAACCTGTACCATCTTTTTTTGTTTGTGTCATTAAGCTTTTAAGTTGAATTAGAAAAAACGTAATTAAAAAGCAACTGTATAATTCAGTGAATTATTACAATGTGAACTTACTTACACATATAACAGTTTCTCCAACACCAAGAAATGGAGTATGACCAATACCCAGAAGCCACCTGCACAAAACTTTCCATTCTTTATCCCAAAGACAATTCTGAATTCAAACATGTAGATATGGATTCAATTTTTTTTTATATAAATGGAATTATATGTGCTTTTGCATGTCTCAGTTCTTTTGTTTAGTGCTTTTTTTTGGGTCAGATTCCTCAATGTTGTATATAGTGGTTGGTAATTTGTTGATTTTCGTTGCTGCAAAATATTGCATTACATGATTATACCACAATTAATTACCTGAGCTACTTTTGATGTGCATTGGGTTTGTTTTCAGATTGGAGTTAGTACAAATAATGTTGCTATAAAATTCTTGCACATCTCTTTTTGTGCATCTATGCATGTTTCTAGCTAGGTAATAAGCCTCGGGATGAAATTAATGAATCACCTGGTTATATGCACATTCAGCTTAAGTACTATAGACCATCAGTGTCTAGTAGGCACGCTCCCATTAGTGGTATAGGAAAGAGTGTAACATCCATTCCTGCTCTACAAAAAAAATCTTCTTTATTTACTTTCTGAGATGCAAATGTGATCATATGATAGCCCTGTTTAATGGCTTTTAATAGTTGCTTATCGTCCTCAAGATAATGTTCTAAATTCACTAGTTCCCAAAAGGTCTGCAGCTTCTGCTCTCACCTACATCTCCAGATGAATCTTTTTTTTTTTTTTTTTTCTTAAGTAGCTTCCATGCCTGGCATGGAGCCCAATGTGGTTCAGGACCCCAAAATCAAGACCTGAGCAGAGATCGAGAGCCGGATGCCTAACCGACTAAGCCACCCAGGCACCCCCCCGTCTCCAGATAAATCTTGCACCACTCTGACTCTAAGGTTCTCCCCTCTGACCATACTGCTGTTCCTCTCCCAGGTTCACATGCATGCGGTCTGCTTACACTCCTCTGAGCCCACATTTGTCTCCCCTGAGACATTTTTCCAGACCTACTTGTCTCACATTGCTTCTTCCTTCTTCCTCTTGATATTACCTATCACATGGAGCTAATGAAAACCTCCCTTATTATACACGGCAATGACCAAAAGAGCATGATTTGCTCACATTTTACGGTCTACTCTGTGTTCCCCACCAGAATTTTTTAAAAGATTTTATTTATTTGACAGAGAAAGTACAAGAACGAGCACAAGCAGGGGAAACAGCAGAGAGAGAGAGGGAGAAGCAGGCGCCCCACCGACAAGGAAGCCTGATGTGGGGCTCAATCCCAGGACCCTGGGATCATGACCTGAGCGAAGCAATCGCCCAGCCAGCTGAGCCATCCAAGCGCCCCTCCCCGCCAGAATTTAAGCTTCAAAGGAGCTGGGAATTCCATAGCTTGGTCTTGTTTTAGTCTCTATGTCTAATAGGGCTCAGCATCAAGTGGGAACTCAATTCATGTCTGTATATGAATAAAGGAAACTTAGCATATTTGCACATTTTTTTCCTCCCAAGTTGGTTCTCTCTTACTGCTTTAAATGGTAACATGTACTCGTTCCTGTGGTCTTGACTTAAATAGTATTTGCGGTCAATTTCTTTGACTTGCTGAGTTAAATTAATACACCTTCGTTTGTGCTGAGAATTTCTCTTGAGCCTTTACTTCATACCACTTGGCACACTCTTAACAGATCAATGAATGATCCATGTTCTTTTTATTTGTTTTTTTGCTTATGAGCTATATTCATTCCTATGTTGTAAGCTCTAAAAGGGCTTTGATATCTGCTTTGTTCAATACCATATGCCTCATGCCCAACACCATGCTATGCACAGACTTCCTAATTCACAGAGGTAGGTATTCAAATTCTGAACCTCAGGTCAAGTGAAAATTGTCCAGCAGCTCTCATAGGACTGACAACCTAGTGTTGTGTAAGAAGACATAGTCAGGGCCAAGTAGAGGAGGATTGAGGAAATATTCATAAAGGTAATGATATATAATAAAAACTGTATATATTATATCAGATTTTGATAGTCACAGATACTTCAGGAGAGAGAGCAGCCACGTAAAGCAATGAGGAAAGAAAAGTAGACACTATGTTTAGTCAAGAGGGAAAAGGCAAACCTAAGCACTTAATTTTCTTTTTCACTTCTTTTACCCAAATATTTTCCCTTAAAGACATTGCTTTGTCACTATCCTCTCCAGCAGCACCAGTTAATAGTATTAATCATTTTTGAGATATTAATATCACACCCTCTGTACTCTTAGAACACAAATGCGTAAACACCAAGGCATGTTCCCAAATAGCCATTTGGAATGATGGTAGGCAAAACAAAACAAAACCCAGAAAATGAAGAAAAAACAAAGAAAGGATATTGGGAAAACACACACACACACACAGAGAGCTTGCACGCAGAGCTCCTTATACCCCAAGCTACTTTGTATGGGTAAATAAACAATCATATTATCAATATTTACTGAGCTCATATATGTCATAGACCGTTGTAAGATAGCTAGCTAGGTAGCTACTTTGAGGGGGGCATGTATCTAGTATAAGCAGACACCTGATTGATTAATCACAACTTTAACTGAAAGTATTATATACTTTTTGCTGATGTTAGTATCACCATCACCACCACTATGCTTTATTGCACCTCATTTATGTCTACGCCATAGCTGTCTATTAGCATGGGGAGTGGGGCAGGGGAAGCAAGTGTGGAGGAGAGGCATGACATGATTTTATGAGATGATCTGGGTGGTGGTGGTGATGGTGATGATGATGATGGTGATGATGATGTGGAGCTCCAGGACAGAACTGAAGAAATAGAGGAGAGGCCTTCTCTTTCAGAGCAAATGATGATGGCAGAGGGAGTGGAAAACTCTCCTTCAAGAAATTACTGAAACACTGCCATTCTACCTCAAGCAAGCTGGGCCAATCAGACTTTCTGGGAAATCTGGGTTTATGAAGGAGGGCCCATCAGGGAACTTATTTTTTTGTTTGTTTGTTTGTTTTTTTACCTGCTGAATAGAGGTAATTTAATATAGTAAAGATGCGCTATGTGTGTGAAGGAAGCAACAGGGGAAAAAGCAGTTTGTTCAAATAAGAGTGTGGTACAGATTTAGAAGTAAGCAGAGAAGAGAAGAACAAAGAATAGGATTAGCTGGACTCTCTACAGTTTCCAATTCTATTCCTGGAGAAGCTCTGTATACCTCTGGTTTTCCAGAGAAATTCTAGTAGTTATCCAAAAAAGGAAACTCCATATGGCTTCTCCATAAATGGCATCATTTATTAGGAAACTGTGACTCAATGATTTCTCTGAGCGTTCTCTATGAATTCCATAGATAATGGTAGAAGAGCCTTCAGAAATGTTTGTTATGAAAGATAATGTTAGTGAAAGAAAGAGAGAGAGAGAGAGAGAGAGAGAGAGAGGAGGGAGAGAGGGAGGAAGGAAGGAGAGGAAGGAAAGATAGATATATAGGCGACATCCCAAACAAGTAAGTTCTCCTTTTTGGAGAATGGTATCTTTTTTTTTGTTGTCTGTCAGAAAGAAGCACTCAAGCCTGGGTGTTTGTATTGGCCTTTGGAAGCTTAGTGCTCTCCCTGGAGCTCACCTTTATTTCTGAATGTTTAGTCTAGCATATGTGACAAGCTGTGTCTTGCAAGGAGAATCTAGATTTCCTTCTGCTCTGAAAATGGGAAAGAGGAACTGTTGATACTATAAACTCTTTTCAAGATGGGCCTGAAAACATACAATCCTTTCCCCCATGTCTGGCACACCCCACAAGAGACCATATTATAGAACCCACAAGGAGCTTGTTTCAGAACCCAACGGTATTTAATAGAATGAATGTCCAACATGTGAAAACAATTTAGTTTCATAATAGAAAAAGCCAGATATATTCATATGCTATGTAGCTAAGTTACTCTTTCCTTCTTGTCTTTCTCTCTATAGTGTATATATATATACACACACACACACCACACACGTGCATATGCATATACATAAATAGGTACATATTTATGCATATACATAAAATATATATGCATATTTATATACACATATATAAAGTAGCAGGCCTACTGCTAACCAAACTGACAGAAAACTGCATATCTGTGTTTGTGTGTTTCATACAGAATTGGAACTCAGTGTCCATGTCCCTCATTTTAAGTAAAGTCTGAGAAGGTTGAAAATCTAGCAAATGTGTTTAACCAAAGCAACAATTCTAATGGGATGAACTCGGCTCTGAGCCACTCAGAAGATGGCTAAAAGCACCGACTCAGAAGCCCGAATGTATCTACATCTAGGAGTATCTTGGCTCTGCTATCAACTGGGTATGAAATGTTGGGCAAGATACTTAACCCCACTGTATTCCAGTTTCCTGAAAGGCCTCATGTATTAATATAACAACTATTTAGGACATTGCCTGATATCGTTTTATCTTACAGATACTACCAGTAAGTTTTATATTATAAATGTCAATTATTATTAGCAGCCAAAAATAAACTATATTCATGACTTTCAATCTTCCCCACATGCTTGCTTTTCAGCTATTTGAATCACACCTTTCAAAAATTAAAAAAAAAAATTAGTTGAGTGTAATAAATTTTATTGTAGACATACACCACGCAATGAGACAGCTGAACAAGATGCTGAGGTTATAAAGGTAAATAAGAAAGAAAAAAAAAAAAGAAAGAATCATTGCTTTTGTGGAAAAGGCATATGCCCCCCCCCCCCCCCCCCCCCAGTGTGGCAGGCATTTTGGAGGAGCATGAACAGAGAGACCAATAGAAGTGCCGGGTCATAACAAGCTCTGAACCAGAATTTCTCAAAAGGAGGCACCCATACCACTGGGAAGCATGGGGTAAGTTATAGGGCGCAGCAGAGGTTAAGAATAACACTATTGACACAATGAGTGTCCTTCTGATTACACAAAGCAGGCCTCATTTTGGAGATGGCTTCTCACACGTCTCTAAAATTTGCTAATCCCCATCTTAGTAGTCAGAGCTGATCTCCATGCAATGGCTTCCAGCTAGACTTACACAACTCATTTTTTAAAAAAGACGTTTTAATTACTTTAAGGTCATCTTCTCTTTTCTGTCCTGAGCTGTTTTGCCATTCACATAATTGGAACATAATTAAAACAATTATGCTTCATTCATAATTGAAACATATTTCTTTTTAAATAATGGACTTCAGTTTTTGAATTTAGATCAATGTATTAGGTAAGAAATAGTTTACCTGTTATGTGGGCACAGAAAACATTCAAAGGGTGGTATGTCAGTGGCCAAAACTGGGTGTGCACTGGACAGCAGAGATTAAGGAACAGATTAATATTTAGAATAAAGAGATAGTAGTGGTTTGTTCCGAAGGGAAAGAGTTATAAATGGTCAAGTGGTCAAATGATTCTGAGCCTCAGCCTAACCTCCAGTTGGTTCAAGGTATCTGAAGAGTGAGCCACCTGATAAATGCTGGCAAGAGCTGCAGGTGGAAAGCCCGTTGGAGAAATGTCTGATAAAGCTCAACCACATCCTCTCTGCATTCGATTCTTAACAAAGTCCATCTCTACACAATTGTATGTTTTTCTTGGCCACGTTTGGGAGAGTTCTGTAGGATCAGTACCCCCTCAAGGGTCTGAATAGGCATCACTAATTAATTGTTCTCCCTATTCAAAATGATGGCATTTTCTGTATTATATAAGCAGGGTTTCCTTGAACTATAGAAGGACTCCAGTGAGGTAAAAAAAAAAAAAAAATGCAAGTTACCTGGTTTTTAATCCCCCAAAATGCAACTTTCTGTCCAATAGAGAACATCATCATTTTACTTTTTTTTTTTTTTTTTTTAACATATGATAGCTCTCCTCTCTCCTTTGCTGCCGGAGTAGGCTGATGTCTTTGGGGTCATTATTCGACTAGAGTAATGTTGTTTACTAACAGTAAAGACTTAGGAGAAAGAGAGATATAAATACATAAAACATAATCATTGCAAGTTTTAAGTTCCACAGGAAAATAGTATCTGTCCTGTAGGCTTCACAGAGTTTTTTGGGGACGATCTAACAAAATACATAGGAAAATATTCCCTAGTAATTTTGGTGAAAATAAACTAACACAAAATGATTTTTCATTACACAGTGTTTAATATTTCAGGGTCACAAGTACCCATGATAATTTATGATGAAATCCAGAATCATCCAACTGAAATGCTTTCTTCTTTGGACAGAATTTTATTGTGCCCAAGACAGCAAGTCAAACCTTCCATTGTACTCCTAACTGTGTATGTATGTGCCTGGATACACCCAGAGCTTCTCAACCTACACAAGCTGACATCTGGGGCCAGATAATTCTTTGCTGTAGGGGGCTGTTCTGTGCATTGTTGGATGTTTGGCAGGATCCCTGTTTTGTACCCATTAGATACTACTAGGATGCCCTGGCTGTGAAAACTAAAAATGTCTCCCGACATTTGGTTCGTAGGTCAGAATAGTCCCTCGGTGAGAACCATTGCTATAGAGTTAGTTACATGTCACTTCTCTTCCTGCATTAAAATTGCTTGTTTTTATGACTATATCAGTAGATTAGAAATAATCTATATGGCACTGAGCACTGAGGTCTATGCATAGTGGGTCCTCATTTTTTTTTAAAGGTTTCTAGACAACACTTACTACACAGATCGGCACAAATTCCTGTTCACCTTGTCTGCATTTCAAGGAGATACCTAGTAAGGGGTTGATGCAGAAGAGTGTCGGTAACATTTCCTCAGTGACCAATCGATGAATGATCTCTTCAATGGCAGCAGCAACCTAAATAATTTTCATCTCAGCATTTCTAGTATCAAACACAGTGTAGGACACGTGGGGGATTCTCAATGACTGTTTTAGGGATGAATCAGTGAATGAATGGGTAGAAGGATGAATTGAGAAAGACAACCTCATATTCACAGGCCAGATATTCTCACGTGTGTACATCCCTAATCTTCCCCTGGAGTTACTATGGCTACAAACATCTGAGCTGCCAACTTTCTGCCTAAAACTCTAAACAAGATTCCAGGTGAGGAAGCATCTTTGGCAGGAACCCAGCAGACCCAGCAGCAGCTCACAGGAGGAAATCTGCACAGACTTAAGTGAAAATCAGATTCATCCTAGCTGAACTAATCTGTGACTAGGAAAAAAAAAAAAATCATTTCATGTCACTATGGTTGGGTAGGGACAGGAAGAGGACTAAGATCAGAAGGTTTAATGCCAGACAGTTTCAGAGGCAGGGTCCAGAACAGGTATTAATGGCGCTGCCGCTTCTAAAAAGCTATAGAAGAAGCTCCCTTGTTGAATCAGGGGTGGAACATATTAGATCTAAAGGGTATCTGGGGAGAGAAGAAACCATGTAGGCCACCAAAAAGTTTCCTGTTTTTGTTCTTCTCTTACAGAAATCTGACACTTTTGAATTGACTTGGATTCTGCTAGGAGCTTTATCAACCTCTGAAGATTTGAATGGCCTTGGAAAAGTCATAATCTCCTGGAGATAAATTTTCTACCATCATCTATTCATCATCAAGTCCTTATCTACAGGGTCAATTTGATTTGGCATTCTAAGAATTCCTATGTTGTTTCTGTTCAAGAAAGGTTAATTTTGAGGTTTCCTTGTTCTCTACTCAACTAAATGATACTCAAAATTAAGAATGTTTCTTAAGCAAAATATGCTGAGAATCATTTCCTAAAGTCATACCGCCTCTTACCTCTATCAAAATCATTTCCTATCAGTTGGCTGAATGACTGAATCTTGATTCTGGCTCAGGTCATGATCTCAGGTTCTGGGACTGAGCCCTGCAACAAGCTCTGCACTCTGCACACGGAGTCTGCTTAAGATTCTTTCTCTCACACTCCTCCTCCCCCAACTCAAGCACGTGTATGCACTCTCTCTTTCAAATAAATAAATCTTTCAAAAAATATTTCTTATAATGATTTCATTTGTCTTGATGTTGTTATTTCCATTAGATTTAAATTCCTTGAGGGCAAGAATATTTTCTGGATAAAATAATAATAATAAAGAAGGAAGGGAAGAAATTAAAAATTTTGTTAAATACTATTAATATTACATTTAATTTTCAAAACAATTCTTTTCAAGATTTTGTTATTTATTCATTTGAGAGAGAGGGAGTGAGCACAAGCATAAACAGAGGAGAAGGCCAGAGGGAGAGGGAAAAGCCGACTTGTGGCTGAGCGGGGTGCCTGACACTGGGCCAGATCATGACCTGAACCAAAGACATGTGCGTAACTGACTAAGCCACACAGGCACACCTAATTTTCAACACTAATTTATGAATCAGATCCAACTGTATATTTTTATGTCTTCAGCTCTTCATACAGGCTCTGGCATAGTGATGATCGCTGAGTACCCTTGCCATGAATTTATATAAGAAGAAGTGGAAAAAGTAAGATAAAGAGCAGGCCAAGGAGTACTGCAGATTGAAGTTCAGTGTTTGCTAATGGACCCTGGAATTAAAGTATGAAGACCTGAATTGGAGCTTCAGTTTTATGTCTTGTATGAGAGTTTACTTAATCATCCAAGTCCCTCCTTTCTACATGAAAGATTGTGGATCATGATATCTACTAAACAGAATGGTTGAGAGGATATGGAATTCAGTAGCCCAGTCTCTCCTTCTATTAATATTAATTTTTTCAATTATAAATATCATAATGAAAAAAAATAAGGTTAAAGAGGTATTGAGATCAAAACTGGTTATTTACCTCCCTCCCTGATTCTAATCCCAGATTCTATAGCTTCTATTGGGATGAAGGTAAATTTATTAACAACGCTCAAAAAGAAAAAAAAAGAGTCTATTAAATAACATTCTTAAATTCCAAGCCCATTTACTCAAATTAATAACATACACTTCACATTCAACATATTTGGAGATATAGCACAATGCTATGTATAGTTAGGTAACATTTAGGGAGTTTATCAGATATCCTCATCTTGAAATTCTTGGTATCTTAATCCAACTCCAAGGTACCAATTTATATTTTTTTACTTGGCCAAGATGGAGGGTCATATAATTATTTTGCTAAAGAATACTATCAATGGACACGGGCTGCTTCCATAATTTGGCCATTGTAAATAATGCTGCTATAAACATAGGGGTACATGTGTCTTTTCAAATTAGTGCTTTTGTATTCTTTGAGGTAAATACTCAGTAGTACCATCACTGGATTGTAAGGTAGTTCCATTTTCAACCTTTTGAAGGACCTCCATACTATTTTCCACAGGGGCTGCACCAGTTTGCATTCCCGCCAATAGTGCATGATAACATCTGGGCAGAAGTATGAACATCACCAACACTCCCTTCTGGAGAAGATCAAGTGGCAGGACATTCCAGGAAGAAGAGGCAGTAAGAAAATTTCTCATAATGGGAACTACCATTTTGTTTTGTTTTGTTTTCTAGAATCAATAAGAATGTCAGTGTGCCCTAAAGAATAATCAAGAAAAGAATGATAAGCAGAGGCCTCACCAAGTAGGGATGTGTAGGCTATGATAGGTGTTGATATATTATAAAGTGTATAAAGCTTATACACTTATATATTTATATCCATTTACCTTTAAATTTATAAATTTATAAGTTTAAAATTAAAATAAATCTTTAAAAAATAAAATAAATATTTAAATACATATAAATAAATATAAATATTTATACTTAGGGGTTGCTGTGGGGAGAAAACATGGGAGAGTAGAGAGAAAAATAAATGAGAGACAACCTAGAGGTTATTATGCTATTTTAGAAATAGGGAATGAAGTGATAATGAAACAAAGTTCATTCCCAAGTTTTTGTTTCAGCAATATCAATATAATGGCATTATTTACCAAAATGGGGAAGACTATCAAAGAAATAAGTTTAGGGGATGGGATAGAGGATAAAAAGTTTGCTTCCAGCCAGGTCAATGTTCAGGTGATATCTAAGTAGAAATTTCACTTAGGTATCTGAATCAATAAATCTAGTAAAGTTCAGCGAAGATGTTACGGATAAAGATATAAACTTAGAGTCACCAGTATTGAGGGAGTATGTGAAGATATGGGGGCTTATAGAGCTGAGATGTTAATGATAATCAAGATGACTTGTAATAATAATAATATCATGACCTATCTTAAAAGACAAATATATATCATCCCCCATAGTCTCCATGCACAGAACCATTTTGTGAGATAGATCCTAGGTTATTACTAGCTGAGTGTCACTAGTTAGCAATTCACTCTTGCCGACCATTCAAATTCCCATATTTTTTTAAAGCCCTTCAAATAACTTTGTATATCTGAGGTTGCTTATGAATGCTTGATATTGCTAAATGCCTTATACTCCAATGGATTTTCTGTATATTTTGACACTCATTCAAAGTCTCTATTAAAAAAAAAAATGCCATGGATCCTCACAACACCAAAACTGTTCATTAAAATAGACTTAAAAACATGACATGCTCTTAAATTTACTATGTATGACACGTTATCAATATGAATTATTATCATCCATTCAAAATACACATAGATACACAAACTATGAAGAGAGATGACTGACTTGGGAAGGACCTGGAGGGGACTACCCCTTACACAGTAGCCCTCTCCATAGGTCTGTTTCATCTGGTTGGGTTCGGGGAGGTTATTAATTAACAGAATATCCTTGAACTTATCTCTAGAGAGTCTTACCTAGTATTTGTGAAGGGAAACATTTTAAGTAAGTGTTTAACATTTTCCCCTTGGTGGTGGTGCTCCCAGAATCACACTTTGAGATCATTATCTTATTGTCACAAGATCACCAGATTGAATATTTATTAGGGTGCAATTCCAAATAATAAAGTATTAAGACATTCTTCCTTAGGGACAGGTTCTTGAATCTTACCAAATATAACGGACCATGGAGAATACTGTCCAGATCTCCCTTTGAGGAGGAAGACCTAGGGATGCCTGGGAGGCTCAGTGGTTGAGTGCTTGCCTTCAGCTCAGGGTGTGATCCCCGGAGTCTCAGGATCGAGTCCCACATCGAACTCCCTGCATGGAGCCTGCTTCTTCTCCCTCTGCCTCTCTGTCTTTCTCTCTGTGTCTCTCGTGAATATTTTTTTTTTAAAAAAAGAGAGAGAGAGAGAGAGAGAGAAGAAAGACCTATTCCTTAGTAATTGGCACTGCTGCCAGCTGACAAACCTCAGCTGGTAAGCACCTTGGGGGGAATTGCCTCAGATGAAGACATTTGTGTCAATATTACATCCTTGCCCCAAATAGGGCTGGGGAGAGCAGCCTGCATCAAGTGACTTTGCCATGCAGGAGCATAAATATCATCCACCCACAGTTTATTCAGGAGAATGTTGAAGGAAACACTCACTTTTAAAAGTCCTGCACATATGGGACACCTCGGTGGCTCAGTGGCTGAGTGCCTGCCTTCGGCCCAGGGCGTGACCCTGGGGTCCTGGGATCGAGTCCCACGTCGGGCTCCCTGCATGGAGCCTGCTTCTCCCTCTGCCTGTGTCTCTGCCTCTCTCTGTCTCTCTCAAGTATCAATAAATTAAATCTTTAAAAAAATAAAAAAAATAAAAGTCCTGCACATAGATCTCCACCTCAGTATCTATTTGGGAGAACTCAGATTAACACAGAAGTTAACAAACAGTCATATTTCTTTTTAATTGAAAACAGCTCATTATCTCAAATATCGTGAGGCACAGGAAGTCAGAGTGTGAGTTGTCACCATGTCCTACAGAAAGCTGAGCCCTGAAGACACAGGAGCTGAATTCTAGCCCCAGTGCTGCATGGCGAGCCCAGTGCTGTGAGAAGGGAATCTCAGATCTCAATAGCTGCACATGGACCAGAATCAGATGAGAGCGTGAGTCAGTACGGAGGGCTCAGACCCGGCGCTTCTTAATGTGATGTTTGTACTGATCTTCCTGCCACTTCATGCGTAGATGGCCTGTTAGATTTAAGGGTGTGGGATGAGGCTGAAAGAGTGGCTGCTGCAAAATTGCCCAGCGCCCTTGATCTGTGAGATTGTCAGAACAGAAGTAGGTAGGGTTTATTGGCTCTGAGAACAGGTTAACATCAGGGATATGGTCGTGCTATTTGAAAGAGTTCCTGTCCACCTCTACCCTTCTATCTGAAGGTTGAAATTCCACTATTTGAAATTTAAGACAGGAAGAAGGGATAAAAGTCTAAAACCATTAGAAGTTCACTGTAACATGAAGTGAACCTGTTCTTAGACACAGTAGGGGATACCCTAATAAAAGCCGTGTTTCCTGATCAATGGAGAGAGAGCTCCAAATCCCAGAGTGCATCCAAACGTCCATGCTTTGAAAAGGTTCTATACACCTGTCTGGCCCACCTACCTCCTCCACATCTCCTTGACTTGTAAGGGGGAATGGACATTATTTCCCTCTTTCAACTTTCCACTTAGTTGTCCAGTGAAAACTGAAGCAAAGGGAGCCAAATAACTACAATAGATGGTAGGAAGTAAGAGTGCAAAGAACAGGAGAGAATGATCAGTGAGAATGGAGTCTCCCACCTGGTATAAAACAATAAAAACATCATGGAGGAATAGGTTTTGACCCAGGCTTTAACGGATTTGTGACCACCGCACATTCAAAGATATACCAAGATTTTTATTCGCTTTCTAGAGAAGACACAATAAACCATAATTTTGCTACAAGTTTTTAGTATCCTCGATATGCTAGGTGTATTGTTTGCTGTTATTAATGCATTAAGAACCAATTTAATAAAATTCCTGTCATCAAGGTGCTTACGTCACAGAGGAATGTAATACTAAATTAGTAACTGGAGAATACTCAATAATAATTAAAAACATAATATGGATATGAACGATTTCTTTGATTTCTAAAGCTTGATGCATTAAAATAGATTATTTCAGTTCTATTTGACATTCTGTGTTTGAAATAAGTTTACTTGGATTCCCTCAAAAAATGAGACAGATTTGCATCCAGGGGCAACACCGTGTTCTCTACCTCTTTGTTCACCTTGTAGCACAGAGACATGGAAAGCAGGACTGCACATAAGCTACAAGTGGACTGCAATGGCATCTCAGGGAGAATTAGGTCAACATCATGAGGAGGTCTAGACCTTGGATACCCCTTCAGAGCTGTTGCATTCATGTTGAACATTAGGGGCCTAAATTGACTAGTCTTTGGATTGGGACTGCCACCAAGCAAGAGATATAACTTTGGGGAAGGCGACTACATTGTGTTTGGGAAATTTTGAAGAGAATTTTTAACTTCCAAGTGCCAGCTGGTAATGCTCTCAGGAGCCAGAAGAATGGGTGCCTCAGTCCTGAAGGGGGCATCAAGGCAACAAACCACAGCCTCTACCATAGTTTCAGTGCAATTACTTTTCCTGTTACCAAAAACCATATTTCTGATTGTGCTCAAGACCTTTCTATAAAGTATGAGTTTGGAAAAACCATTTTGCATTTCCCCAAAATTCATATGCTGAAGTCCCCAGCTCAGATGTGACTGTATTTGGAGACTGAATGAGTCTCCAAAGTGAGGGGACGGGGGCGAGGGGCTCTTATTAGATAGGGCTGGAGTACTTAGAAGAGAAAGACACACGAGGAGTCCATATGCACAGAGAAAACGTGTTGTGAGGACACAGTGAGAAATCAAGCCTGCTAACACCTCGATCTTGGACTTCCAGCCTCCAGAAATGTGATAAAGTAAGTATCTGTTGTTTAAGCCACCCAGTCTGTAGTATTTTGTTGGGGAAATCTTAGCAGGTTAAGACAGTAAGCAAGAACGTGAGCTAAGTGTTCTCATGTATCAGAAAGGTGAAGTTTCAACCATCAACACGAGGCCTATAGTTTTAGATTTTGATTTCTGATCCGGTTTCTGGATCACCTACAGAAACAACACTTTGTTCAGCTACATTATAGGTCACTGAAAAATTTCCATGGAATGAAGATCGTGAAAAGGTTTGATTCCAAAAGAAATGTCATATTGTGGTTTATATAGTTACTGTATCTGAATGAATGTTTTTGTCTATATAACCAAAGTGTATACCTTTTTATTATTAAATATCATGTATATGCGTATGTTATATGCGTGTGTTAGTGAGTGTGTGTTTGTAGTTATATATGCAAATATAAACACATAGCTATGGTTTGTACCTTTACACAACATGAAAATTAATGCTCATATTCATTTATTGCACATTTTCAAGACATGCTGTCTCTACTAGTAAATTTAAGTGAAGTATATAAAGGATTTGTCCAGAGATTTGTGATCTAGCTGAAGGTAGATGGAGATGCTGGAAGATGCCAATTTGGTCTCTAACTTGATCACCTAAAAACTATGCTCTTCTCTGAAGACAAATGATTCTTCCCAAATGCAAATTTTCAAGTCTATTCCCACTGCCTTCAGCATAATGCCCAAGAATGGTGCATGAGGCCTTTCCTGAGCTACCTGCCACCCATGTCATGAGCCCATTTTGCATAACTTGATAGTGATAGCTCTTGCTCCTATACACTTGCATTACTTTCTTGTGTCTGTGCTCAGGTAGATAGATCTGCCCTCTTCCATCCCATAGGGTGTGATCTGTCACTCTGGCCTACCCTTCCTAGGAATGGTCACACAGCCATTGCACAATGGTCCTATTCTTACAGGCCATGTCGTGACACTGTTGTCACCATGATGCCTCTTAACTTCCCTGACCTGCAATGGTCCAGTTTGCTTGTCCCTTTCCTCAGGGGTCTATGAGCACCATAAAAACAGTCTGGACACCTTCATCTCACCATCCTCAGGGATTTCACTGTACTTTTCACCCAGTAGGTTCATGATGCAAGCTCAAAGATTTGAACTAAAGGATGAATAGAAAAGTTAATATATATTTTACCAGGAAGAAATCAGTTTTGTCATATTATTTTCAAAATATAACTACTGAATTCAAAATGAATAATTGTTTTTTTTTTTAATGATAAAACATGCCCTCTTTTTCTTGGAATGTTCACATTTAACACTGTATTGCTTTTTAGTAAAGATTTAAGCAGTTACATAGTCACTAGGGGTCACTCTTACAATTTTAAATCTTGTGAACCTGTGTAGGTTATTTTCCTTAGAACAATTTAATTTTAACTCTTCTCCCAGTGATATATACTAATGTTCTAATGACGATACCTGAATTTAGCTAAATAAATTACCTAAATGCTATGTTTACCTTCTTGGTTATTAAATATCATCAGGATGGTTTTCTTGTATGTGTTTAAGAGAAGTTGCAAGGTAAGTGAAACCTGAGAGTCAAAGCACATATTAATGAAAAACAAAATAACATTCCATCAATTATATTTTCCCCAGAAAATTTCACCTTATTTTAGTTACAGCAATTGATACAGATTTTTTAAAAGGTTTATGTTCCTATAAAATGCAGATGATCTTCCTGTGAATCCGCAGCAAGATTACCTGCGGAAATACAGGCACAACACTTGGCTCTTCAAACCACCAAGTGTCATCTCAGCAGGATTCTTAATCACAAACAGGCTGAAAGGAAACCAAAAGACATTTGCACATGACAGGGGAGCAGCAAAAAAGGGAAACAAATCTCTTTTTAACCGTTCTGTGATCATCTCCATTCTTGCACCCACTCCCAAACCTTCTAAGTAATTAGTACATAACAATCAATCATGGCTCTTCAAGGTAGGCACCAGCTCAGGTGTCTGATGTTTGATTTCATGTCTCCCAGGAGCAAGGATTTAAGAAATTAGGAAAGAGCTAGGAAGGGCAGGGAGCTGGTCAAAATACACAGGGCTGTGAAGAAGGTGAGCTACCCTTTCACCAGGCATCTGTACTTGAAGACCAGGAGCCTGGAGTATGTTCTCAGTAGGAAATAGCCAGGGGGATGAAAGAAAATTTGCTTTAATAATAAAAGGGGGCAGCCTGGGTGGTTCAGCAGTTTAGCGCTGCCTTCAGCCTAGGGCCTGATCCTGGAGTCCCAGATCGAGTCCCACCTTGGGTTCCCTGCATGGAGCCTGCGTCTCCCTCTGCCTGTGTCTCTGCCCCCCTCCCCCCACCCCCCGTATCTCTCATGAATAAATAAATAAAAAATCTTTAAAAATAAAATAAATAAAATAAAAATAAGTTGGAGGAAGTAGAAAGAGAACAATGACCATATGCTTTAAAGTCGGACTGCAAGGTTAAAATCTTAGCTACTCAAAAGGTCGTAAGAAAGTTGTAAGCTCCAATTTTCCCGTTTAGGTGGTGGGAGCATAACAAGAACAGCATTTATTGGCACAGATAGAGATATATGCATACATACACGCATATACACATATACATATATATGAATACACATATACACACGTGTGCATTCACCCCCACACCCCTAATTTTACCCACCTTGCCAAAAACTGATGTTCATATAGCCTACTTTCCCTATTATACTAGCTGAGGAAAGCATATCTCTCTAATCAAAAATCAGGAAATATTGATCTAGTATACAACTGAGGGACAAGATACAATATTTGAAATTGGATCTGTCCCTGAGAACCCAGGGTTGTTAGTTGCCATAATAATATGGCTAAACTTGATTTCCACTCATTCAATCTCTTTGAAAGGCATCATAAACCATTTATTGATTTTTCTAAAAGGAGAAATAAGGGAAAAAATGTACCAGTTAAATATAAAGCCAGGCCATCCAATTTCAATTACAAACTTGGGCACTGGGCCTGCCAGACTCTCCGTGGGCTCAGCTGTACTTAACATAAAAAAAGAAAAAAAAGAAAATACAAAAAAACATCCACATGTTAGAGGTCTCTTAATTCAAGGGAAAAGCTCAAGTACTCTATTAAGTAAAGCCACAGATGAGATAGTTATTGCAGACCCTAATGCTGGGCTCTACTGACTACTTCATGTTCCCACAGTCTCCGCCTACAGACCCTAGGAAGGGAACTATAATGAAAGCCACGAAGCACAGATAGGGCAATTTAAAGAATTTAGTGCCCAGCACTGAAAATGAAACCCCATGAGCAGTTTCAGAGAGATATGTGGGGAAATCTGCTGATTCTACCTCTAAGGTGTTTGCTTAGGAAGTGAGAAAAATCACTCTTGTTGTTAATATTTAAGACTGAAAGACCCACATATTCTATCTGGACAGTTTATCTCTAATATATCTTTGTATGATTTCCAGGATTTTTCACAAAAGATGCTGCCATTTTGAAAACAAATATCACACTACTTCTGCGGGCAGGGAGACCTAGAGCTTTGCAGTGCAGACCAGGACGTTTTAGGCACAGAGATTTAACATTGATTACCTTACTTAACCTCTCTACGATGACTTTCCTATTATCTAAAGTGGTATAATAGTACCTGCTTCTCACGAGTTTAGTAAAGATGAAAAATGAACCCAAATGATAATGGCCTTAAAGCACTTAGCACAGTCCATAATAAATACCTAATAAATAAGTAGTAACTGCTCTAAATTATTAGCATCACCATCATCATTACAGAATAAGGAGAAAATGTTTTTTCCTACTGTTTTTAGTTTATTTTGTGAGGAGTTACAGAGATCGATTTTTCTCCTCTGCTTATAATTCTAGTAGCTGCCACTGTCAGCAAGACAAGGATGATACTATACCTAGGCTTTATTTTCTTTTGCACTAACTAACAGTATTTGCCAGGGGCACCTGAGTGGCTTAGTCATCAGTTGAGGATCCGACTCTTGATTTTGGCTCAGGTCTTGATCTCAGGGTCCTATGATTGAGCTGCACTGGGCTCCCTATTCAGTGGGGAATCTGCTTGGGGATTTCTCTTTCCCTCTACCCCTCCCCCTGCTTGTATACTCTCATTGTCTCTAAAATAAATAAATAAATCTTTAAAAAAAGAGCTGTAAACCAAAATTTCTCAGTCCACAAGGATGCTATGAGCATGAGACTGCCCTGCATCAAGAAAGCTATTATCTCTAGAGGCAGAGGGATGGGTAAAATGACCTCTAAAATTCCTTAGAAATGGATGATCTAACTTCCCAGACATTTGGGTTTTCTCAGGTGATGTTCACTTACACCCTACAGAAGGATCTTTGGTTGAATGAACAGAGTATGCCTGTAGTTGGTGCCAAAAACAAAAACAAAAAACAAAAAAAATGTCTTCCCATAAAGCAATAGCAAAAGTATAAATAGGGCAATTTCTTTATTCCTCATTTTTACTCTCGAATTGGTGCACGATGACTACATGAACAAATGGTGTTGATTATTCATTGTTCAGAGAATGTACGGCTCGGCCTGCACTTGCTCCAAATGTATGTCCCCTTTGTTACTTCATAGTCTGGTCTAACACAGTGATATAGTTTCATGTATATCTGTGTATGTCCTATAGATCTTGGTTAAAATGCAAACTCTTCAAAGAGAAATATTAAAATTTTTTGTTGAGAACATCTTAACAAAATCTCATTATAGCATGCAGGGACAAAACTCCACCACAATAAGATAGAATATTCCAGAACAAGGCAGGAAGAATTTGAAAGGAAATTGTGAGCACCAAAGATTGACTTTTCCCAATTTTTTATCAATTTGAATATTCATGTATGTTTTTTGCTCATTGATTATTTTGAAAGATTAATCATTTATCATGATACATGTTAGATAGAGATGTTGGCGATATACTGTATGATAAGACTTGGTCCCTGCATTCAAGTAATTCCTAATTAAGAGGTGGAGATATGGTCAAGTGGTAATTTTATGATTATGCCTTAAGAGATGTCTGTAGTTAATATAACAGAGGGAACAAACATTTGAGTGATAATTCCCTTATTGTGATTGGGAATGCACAAAATAGATGGTACATTGAATCTTTAGTTGAATTTTGAAGGATGAATAGCTGTTCACCAGAAAGTTAATTTTGCACTGGGCTGAGGCTGGCTCAAGTTTATTAAAGTTATTATCAGAACAATAAAATGTACCTTCATTGATTTTCATATTGTGGTTTTGATCTTTTTACTATTCTGATATTTGGAAATAAATCAGAATAATACAATCCTATAAGTGGAAGGCACAATATCATTAAAGCTGAAATATGATCATTAACGTTATATAGATCTGTGTGCTGCATTATATCAAATGTTCTATGTATATCTCATTTAGTCTGGATCAAGACAATGTGAAGAAGCAATAGCATTCCTGTTTTCAGATGAGAAATGTAAGGCTCAGATGGAATAAACAGATTTACCAAAGGCACAACAGATCAAAAATCAAAATCATGGCTTTCTAATTCTGGAATCTATGATCCTGATGATTGTGCAATACTGTCACTTGTCCATATTATCCAGTGCATCACTATTTAGAGTATGAACCACTGACCAGCTATAGCAGAATTACCTAAGAATGTTAGAAATGAATATTCTCATGTCCTACTCCAGATATTCTGAATAAGAATCTACATTTAACCCACATCTCGGGTAATCTATACACATAATGATGTTTGTGAAACATTGTTTTTGTCTAATCCTCTCCACTAGAAATCCCATAAGCATGTATTCATCTCCTGATTAGAGGGTCAAGGAACTATTTTATTTGCCAGTTTCAGTTGCTCACTTGCTAATGAAACCTACTTCCCCGATATGCAGTAACATTATGCCCTCCTTGCACAGTTGCTCCTTTCTGGAACATCGGAGCATGCATCCCCTTGCTCTTTCATGTGTCAACATGTCACGTATGTGGACCCAAATTTGAATATATGGACACTTTTGCTCTTCACTTTCATCTAATTATTCCGATTTGTTTTATTATTATATTATTATGCCATGTCTACCCCTCATCTTTCCGGTTGTTCATTTGTGGGCCAATTGTAACTCAACAATGTCCCTCTTAAGACTGAATCCTATAAAATAAAACAACGAATGCAGATATGTTCGTCCTGAGGGAGAATACAATTACACAATCATTCTCTGTGATCTGAATATGCTGGGACTGTTATTAATTGAATAACACCAAACATCTACAGCATCTCATTAAGCCAATGATAAGCTCAAATGCCAGAAGCTGTTCCTAGATACCAAAATAGGTCATCCCTATGCTCAGAGCTTTATCCATGCTCAGATTTGGGGAAGTGGTCCCCACATACACGCCAGGATGTAAGAAACCATGTATCTGAAATTCCCTTTCTCTTGAAAAGTCTTCAGTAATTTTCTTCTTTGGGACCTTCGAACATTTTGAATATTCACTGAGTAATCAGGAACCTTCACTGTGAATCATTCAGGCAGTATAAGCAGTAGAAATTTACCCTTCATTTATCCTTCAAAAAAATTCAGTGATTATCTAGGCGCTGAGGAAGCAAAGATGAATAAGTAAGAGTCCTTGCTTTATAGAAGTCACAGACTAGAGAGAAAGAAACATAAGTAAAAGTATGATCACAATAGAAAGCTCAGGCACAGTTCTATGGGAGGGATAAATGACTAATTGCCTTAGGGAAAGAAGACAACACCACAGACAAATTGTGTCTGTGCTATCTTATAAGGATGGTTTTGCTCGTCACAAAAAGTCAGTGATCTTGGTAGTCACAGAAGACAAAAAGTCATTCCAGGTAGAGGACCACATTGTGACTAGTCAAAGAGAACCTGGTGATAGAGTGTTCAGAGAATGGTAAAGAGTTTAGTGACTTGGATTTCTTTCTGGAGGTCAGGCACAGAGATAATTTGTCACCAAGTTATATTTTAAAAAGGCCCTACATATTGAGCCACAGAATGAGACCTTAACCCTGTGAGCACCGGGGAGTCATGCTGGGTTCTTCTTACAGAGAGCATGTCATAATCTGATTGATGATGAGAAGCTGGGCTCTGCAGGTAGAGAGGACCTCAGATTTGAAGGTGTAGGGAAAGTAATGACCAAATGACTTCTTAGGAGGCTCTTACAAGACTGGACTTGTGGAAAGTTCTGTCTGACAAATGTTTATAAAATGTATCACCCAGATATAAAGGGCCAAAGCACATTAGCAAGACTAAAAACCAGCACAGCTGTTTGACTCCTAAACAAAACAAATGCTTAAAGCTCTTAGAAATTGTGAGAGAATTAATTTCAGTTCCCCAGTGGTAAGGGAACATCCTCAAGCACATTTTCTACTGAGCCTTTCACTAGATGAACAAAACAGAAAGCCTGAGTACATATTGTTAATGATATGCATAAATATCCTACCCATTCAGAAGAAATCTGTATGGTAAATCTGAGGAAGAAAATAGCTTTGAGAATAAACACTAAATGAAAGAAAAGTCAGATCACATCCAGGAGGAAATAAAAACATGTAAACTCCTGTGTATTCTAACCAAGAAATCACTTAGCCACTAGGGAGCGAAAGTTTATAAACCCAACAACCTCGCTGGGGTTTTTGAGGATGCTAATGCAATCCAAATGACTTTACCATCTTCAAAGTGTGTTCCCACCTGGTGTCTCATTTAATCCACACAACACAACACCGCTAACAGGTTGTTGTTATTGTCCATATTTAACAGGTAAGGAAAATTTAGGTTCCCAGAGTTGAATTAACTGATTCAATTCTCAAGTCTCATTGTGTCCCAGCAAAGATCAATTGAACCTTCTCTTGGGGCACCTGGGTGGCACAGCTGGTTAAGCATCTGACTCTTGGTGTTAACTTAGGTAGTGATTGCAGGATCCTGAGCTTGAGCCCTGTGTCAGGTGCTTAGTGCAGAGTCTGCTTGAGATTCTCTCTTTCTCTCCCTTGTCTCTCCCATCC
The DNA here is from genome assembly GCF_048164855.1 of Canis lupus baileyi. Taxonomy (NCBI): domain Eukaryota; kingdom Metazoa; phylum Chordata; class Mammalia; order Carnivora; family Canidae; genus Canis; species Canis lupus. The sequence goes on along the minus strand of NC_132840.1, from coordinate 4,448,865 downwards.
ATTCTTTCTCTCTCACCCTCAAATAAGTAAATAAATCTTAAAAACAAAACAAAACAAAAACTTTTCTTCCCTTGAGCCATAGAAACTGCCATTTTCTAGGTTAAAATGTCTAAATATTGGCAACTTAATATGATTCAACCTAATAAATCCCAAGTATAGTGCTCTAAAATTTTTAATCAACATGTGACTTTATACTGGTTCCATGGTTACAAAAGTAAATTAATTGACAATATCAAGTGGCAGAACAAAGTTGGGGTCATTATCTGACCAGAGAACTTGGCAGGGATGTACCTGATTCAGATCCTCAAATGAGTTTTATTGGCCCTAGAGCCTGTTTTGCCCATGTCCAGGCAAAGAACTGAATCACAACCACTTTGGAGAGTGTCTTCCCACCCCACCTGATCAGAGGGCTGGTAACATCTCCTGGAAGCCATGCAGCCCAGTGGCACTAGAGCCTAGGGAAGGACATGTAGAGCCCATAGTTTGCAAAACAAAGCCAGTGGCCCTGTTCAGCCAGGGAACTTGGGATATGTGTCCGCTTGAATTAAGACAAAGGACAAAGGCTTTAGAGCTGCGTCTTCCACTATGCCTGGGCAGGGAATTTAATTCATAGCCCTACTCATGGCTGAATACAGCCTTCAGCTTGTGTGATCAGAGAATCCAACTGGAGCACACACCAAGTTGCAGAGTCCATTCGATAGCCCTATGTACAGTGGTGCCTGATTAGAGAGCAGAGCCCATGGCTCCCCCCTCTGCCGAGCAAAACCAGATGAGGGAATTAAGTGCACACTCTGGCCTGATTTTGGTCCCCAAACAATGAGCTGTATAAGCTCTAGGTTCCATCTTACTACCCTGCTAGTTAATAACCCCAACTACTACTGAATATAGTAACCAGGCATGGTTATCTAGTAAACCTGACCAGAAAATTCAGACAACCATGGAGTCCATTTTGCAGCCTCACCAGGGTAGGAAACCAAGCTAGCAGTCCTATCTAACTGTTCTCACCCAGTAGCCAGCTTCCACCCATCTAAGCCCTGTTTTCAAAGCTCAGGCACTTCCCTTGCCCCTAAATAGGCCATAATAGCAGGACTCACCCATCCAACAGCATTACCAGCAGACACACCCAGGAACCCAAAGTGAGTTGACTAGTGAAGTGTATCTACCAAAGCACACCCATAAATCCTGGAAGAAGAGCCCAATTACTCAAATGCACAGGTATCAACATAAACAATCAAGGATTTTAAAAAATCAGGTAAATATGACAGCACCAAAGGAAATTGACAAAATTCCAATAACTGACTTAAGGAAATGGAAGTTATGAACTGTCTGACACTGTCCTCTTAAGAAGTTTGGTGAAGAAAGCACAGACAACTAAACATGATTAGGAAAATAATGCATGAACAAAAAGGGAAGTTTGACAAGGAAATAGCAACCATCAAAACAAACAAAACCCACAACTCCTAGAACTGAAAAATGCAATAGTTGAGCTAGATAATTAAATAGAGAGTTTCCAAAGTAGACTCAACCATGCAGAAGACAGAATCAGTGAGCTGGAGGAAAGGACATTGGAAATTACCCCATCAGAGTAGAAGAAAACATAGGAAGAAAGCTCTTTGACATAGGTCTTGGCAATGATATTTTGGATGTGACACCTAAAGTACAAGCAACAAAATAAAACAAACAGGTGGGACTATTTCAAACTAAAAATCTGGGCAGCAAAAGAAACCATCAACAAAGTGAAAAGAAAACGTATGGAATGGAAAAAAAAAAATTTTTGCAAACCACACTTCTTAGGGGCTAGTATCCAAAATATACAATAAACTCACATAACTCAATAGCAAAATATGAAATAACCCAATTAAAAATGATCAACGAAACTGAATAGACATTTTCTAAAAATAAACAGAAGGCCAACAGGTACCAATAGGTACATGAGAAGAACTTAACATCACTAGTTATTAGAAAAATGCAAGTTAAAACCACAATGAGATATCACATCATGGCTGTTGGAATGACCATCATCAAAGAGAAAGAGATAAATGTTGACGGGGATGCAAAGAAAATAGAAACTTTGAGCACCGTTGGTAGGGTTATAAATTGGTATTGCCTCTATGGCAAACGGAATGGAAGATCTTCAAAAAGTTAAATATAAAACAACCATATGATCCAGAAATTCTGCTCCTGGGAATATATCCAAAGGGTATAAAAACAGTAGCTCAAAACGATGTCTATACTCCCATGTTCACAGCAGCATTATTTACAATAGCCAGGATATGTGAGCAACCTAAGTGTTCATCAGTGGATGAATGGATAAAGAAATTATATATATTTTTGCCAGCCATAAAAAAATGAGTAAATCTTACCATTCATGACAACATGGATAGACCTTGAAAGCATTATGCTAAATAAGTCGGAGAAAAATAAACACTTTATGATCCCACTTACATATGGAGTCCTCATATCTAGATAGATACATATAGATATAAAATGAATTTTATCTAAACCTACTGTGCTGTAGGTTTAGATATCATTTTATAATATGTAAATATCATTTTATAAGAGGTGTAAATCAAACCATCATGCTATACACTTTAGGATTATACAGTGACTTATGCCAATTATTTCTCAATATTAAGTGGAAAAAAAGGTCTACAGGAAACTTAAAGTCAAGTGATACATGAAATAAAATGTATTTTATTGACTTCAGCTGGGCACTGAAATGGCCCATGTTTGTTATTGAAATGGGCATAAACTAAAGGAAGAACTCCTTGAATACCATCTCCTCCCTCATTTATCTAAGAGTTACCATAAATATTGTTTTATTTGTATTCATAGATTATTTATTCATATTCCTTCCTATTGTCCCTAGAATATCATAGATCATAAGATGATGTATTGAAGACATATATTACACATATCATCTATTATTACACACACAAATACATACACAACCATTATTCTTTTTTTCCATCTCAGAATATCCTATTAAAATGTAGCATTTCAGGAGCCATATTTTACCTCCAGTTTTCTGGAAAGAAAAATAAAAGAAAAATGTTCAGTAAATGCAATTGTAAAGATGATTTTGTGCCCTGTGAATCATGATAGTTGGTGGGGAAGAAAATGATGTAAGATCTCTTGCCAGGAGGATCCAATCAAGAACTCTTTGAATCATGTCCTTTTGGTTACAAGGTGAAGGCCACAGATTTTTAAGGGCCTTTGCTTCGTTATTTGCTTCTAATTGAAAGACTGTGTCCACAATGAATATAAAGAATTCTCATTATCTGAACTTCCATCTCAGCCCTTGAGGGAGGTTGTCCTGCTGGTGACCCTTCTCTGGTTTGTTTCATCAGCACATTTCATGGTGGCTGCATGTGGTGACCAAATTTCTCTATGAGGGCAAAGAGTTTTGCAATGACAAATATACCTAGCCTATACCGTGCCGATTGGATATTTGCACTTATATCTCCACCCAGTGATCAATCAGAAGCAACTAGCAAACCTTCCCATCTTGGGACAACTCCAAACATCCAGAGTGGTTGTTATTTTTTTATGTTGAAATACAATATGTCTCCAAAAATTAATAGGTCTTTTAGTGCCTAGAAATGACAAGCAAAAAATTTTCTCCCTCTTCTACATGGTCCAGATATCTTCCAGTGATCTTACCCCCTCCAGCCTAAAATCTTAGTTCTTTCATTTGTTCCTTAGATGATAAGATGTGGAATTCCCTCAACAATCTGCTCATTTCTTTCTGACATCAACGGGTGAGGTGACTTACTCAACAGTATCTTTTTCTCCACCTAAGATTTAAACCAAATCATGTCATTCTCCCGCTTAAAAACCTGCACTGTTTTATACAACCTTCAGAATAAAAGCCAATTTCCTGACTATCACAAAAATGCCGGGGATGTGGTCTCAGCCCATCTCTCTGACTCACTCATGCCACCCCATGCTATTTCAGCCCTGCACACAAACCTCATTTTCTTTCTTCTCCAGATCTCTGCACTAGCTGAGCTCTTATGTTTTCAATATAGTAATAAACAGGTCTTGAGTGGGGGTGTTAAGTATTGTTCCATTATGTTCCAGAAAAGCTTTCTCTTTCCATATTGGGCACGTTTCCTATAGTCATGCATTTGGAAGTTTCTTTTTCTGTCTCCCTCCCAGATATGTGTATAGACCAGGCCTCTTTCAGAATAGCCCCTGTCCCTTCATCACATGTACCTCCCTTCCTGTATTCTTCCTGGCAGAGTAGAAATCTAAGTTAAATAAACAATTTAACACAATTAAAACAACTAGGGACTGACCAGAGCTACATATCATAGAGCAGACTTTAATGAACTGAAGACTGTACAAGACTTGGATCTTAAAATGGTTTCCCCTATTATTTGGTCTACTAGCCCAACTCACCTACCAGCGTGAACATTGGGGACTCTCTTACAAGGAATGGTTTAAATCACTCAAAAAAGATTACTCTTTTAGTAGTTTCTGCTCAAAGCGAGGCTATGGCATGTTTTAATGACGGGAGAATTAAGTCAATCTCTATCTTTGAGTTCACATACATGCCTAGTCCTTACTCTTATGAAAAGAAATGGAAAATCATGACTATGGAGAAATAAAGCTGTACTAAGAATAAGCAAATTAAATTTTACTTTCTTCTCCTTTTTATTTTTACCTGGCAATGTCAGGGTAATGTTAAAAAGCAAGATCTTTAACATTTCGCATGTAATTTTTGAACACTTAGCCAACTAGGCAAAAAGAGTTTTAGGGTCAGGATGAAAATGATGATCTTTTAAATAGGATTGAGGGATGCCTAGGTGGCTCAGCGGTTTAGTGCCTGCCTTCAGCCCAGGGCATGATCCTGGAGACCCGGGATTGAGTTCCACATCAGATGCCCTGCATGGAGCCTGCTTCTCCCTCTGCCTGTGTCCCTGTCTGTCTGTCTGTCTGTCTCTCTCTCTCTGCGTGTGTCTCTCATGAATAAATAAATAAAATCTTTAAAAATAAATAAATAAATAGGATTGAAGTGGCTGTCAGTGAGATAACAATTGGAATAATCAGGTCAGGGGAAGGGTATTTATGTCAACTTTAAGGAATGGCGGAAACTAGAATTTTATTTATTGTGACCCAGGAAGACAGCAGAAGTCAGCACATGGAGTGAAAAGATGGATTCTCTGGCTAGAACATTTTCTAGTCCCATCCCCCTCCTTAAATAATAACTATCCTTGGAATTCAAATCTCTTCATAAACTGGTCTTTCCCTAACTCCAAATCAACTGGTATTGGAATGCTTTAAAAATGTAAGGATAACCAAAAATTCTATTTTAAGTGTCCTTAAGTAAACTTGGTCATGGATAGTTTTCAAAGTTTCTAGGTGACTCTAATGTTCTTTCAGCACTGAGAAGTTAATATGCCTTCAGCCTCAACACAAATCTTTCTTTTGCTAATGCCATAAATAGCAATATTTTTACTATAGCATTTGTGGTCATGTGATCTTTGCTTTTATTAAACTATTTGCTTGCATATAATTGATATTTGTGTCTGTCAACAGGTACTGGCTTTACTTCTTATTTTGTTTAAAGTGATCAGCATCAGGAAATAATAACAGTCAATATTTATTGAAGTACTTTTACAAGCACTTTATGAATAAAATCTATGTAATCCTTGGAAAAAATAACCCTTATGACTTAACTGCTATTAATATCCCCCATTTACATTTTACAGGTGAGGAAACAGAGGCTCAGAAAAGTTAATTTTCCCAAGAGTATAGAAATAGTAAAAGAGAAGACTGAGTTCTGTGGAAAACAGTGATTGACACTGAAACCTGTTCAGAATGATCAAATTAAGCATTCAATACAGTGGGAGATTTAAAAAAAAAGGGGGGGGGATGTTTAAGAATATGGACTCTGGGGCTAACACACCTGATTCAAAGCTGACTCCACTGCTCACCAGCTGTGTGACCTTATTCAAAATCCCTAAACTCTTTGACTTTCAGTTTTCTTCTTTGTTTAAACAGGGATTGTAATAGTTTCAACTTCACAGCAAGCATGCCAAGGCCCAGAATAGCTAAATAACTTAGCATTAGGGACCAACAGAGTTAAGTGGCAGAAGAATTAAAACCTAAATATCTTGATTTATAGGTTCATTTCCATTTTAGCATGATAGCTCTTCTCTGAGAGCCAGATTTGAAAAATCTTGGATACTTAGGTAAGGAACTAACAACATTCTCGAACCATGTGAGATATGATCCAATACAGAGAACACACCAGCTCTCTACAGGAGCTCAACCCAGGTGCTTAACATAGTTAATGAGTTAACTGAAAACTCAGTGGGGATCCTCATTTGTTAGTGCATTTTCCTGAAAGTACATGGAGTCTGACAGTGACCTATCAATCTTCAGATCCCAACATGAGTATCTGCAGGTTTGGAGGGCAAGAACCACCTCCCCTAGTGTCAGACAGATGTTTCTTCCTTCTCCATACTGCATGCCACTGTAGGAGGAGACGAGGCGCCACCAAAACGGCAAGGAAACTCCACATTCTCGCCTCTGCGCTTTCCAATTGACCTGTTTTCTATATTGTAAGCCTTTGGTCTTCATTATGTTCTGGAAAGTAATGAGCCACACACAGGACAGGAGGCTTAAAAAGGATGGAAAGATGGTTTATCTGCAACCCTATATAGAGCCCCATTTACTGCAAGGCAGCATCAGCTGCAAAACTCCAGTATGTAGGTAAACTGCAATTTAACAAACAAGCAACAAATGAATTATTTTATCAAGCACAAGACGTTTCATACTGGTCTGATTGAGATAATTTGGCATCTGATACTTCAATATGCTGGTAGAATGTGTTTTTTTTTAAAGATAAATTGAAATTCTATTTTGTTATATTATATAAAATGTGCTGCTCTACATTGAGGCAATCTGCCATTGATTTTCTATCTTTTCTATACATACAATTCAAGATCTGAAAATTAAAATAATATTTACCTTAGAAAGAATTCACACATCTATTGAGAGCTAATACAATGGGCTCTTCAACATATTACAAGTACTGTTGCACAGTTACTTCTATTGTCACAACAATTCCATGAGACAGCATCACCATCTCCAGCAAGAGAGGCAGAGTAAGTTGCCTAAGTTCACACAAGTAAAAATTTCTGTTAACCATTAGACTTATACTGGCTTTCACATGATGATATGACATATGAACTATTTCTTCCAAATTTGTTTTTTGGATAGACATTGTCAATAGAATTGGCACAGTTTTCTATAGACTATACGAGATGTTAAACATTCTGGAAATGCTCAGGAGTGACCTGCATAAGTATTTAACTGGGAAGGCCCAACTTCTTTGGGATTGGCTATTAGGAAGTGATGAGACCAGAATTTTAGAATCTCAGATGAGGACACCTCTGTTTAGGTCTTACTAAAAGCATGTTATTGCCATGAGATCCTAGCACAAACCCAGTTTTCTTTCTATATTAAATAAAGATAGTAATTCCCATATTCCATATCCTTGGGGGTATGATGAAGCCTAGGTTAAATATTTGCTGTTTCTTCAAGATATCGTCTTTGGAGTTCTGGAATTTTAGGAGGAGGTTGAGGGTGATCAGTACTTTCAATTGTCCTCAATTGCCCTGTTCCAATCAGCCTGCTCCTCTCCTATTTATTTTATATTTTGATGTTTCAAGGCTTGAAAAAAAGAGGAGCTTCCTAAAAAAGAATAAATGTTTTAAATCAATTGAGATGATGCATGCAAAAACACTTTGGTGTATAGGTAGTAGGGATTTTTATTACTTGCCAAGTATTAGCATAAAAACCAAACCATGTTTTCATTTACAGAAAAGCAGGATAGTGATAGAAAAAAGTATTTGCTTTGAGATTAGAAAGGCCAGTGCTTGGGTTCTATATTAGTCAGGATTCTCCAGAGAAACAGAACCAATAAGATGGAAATATCTATATCTGCATCTGTGTCTCTATCTCTATATATTATAAAGAATTGGCTCACATAATTAAGGAGGCTGAGAAGTCCCAAGTGTTGCAGCCAGTTACCTGAAGACCCAGAAGAGCCAATGATATAGTTTTAGTTCAAGTCAGAAGGCAGGAAAAACCAAAGTCCCAGCTCAAAGAAGCCAGGCAAGAGGAATTTCTTCTTACTTGCCAGAAGGTAATATTTTTTTTTTTTTCCTATTCAGGCCCTCCAATGACTGGATAAGACCCACTCACTTGAAGGAACACAATCTTCTTTACTCAGTCTGTTAAATGTTACATACATCCAGAGACACCCCCATATACACACCCAGAATAATGCTTGACCAATTGGCTGGGCACCCCAGGTCCCACTCAAATTGATACTATTTAAAACTGACCATCAGAGAGCTTCCTGTTATTTCCTGTCACTTAAATTGCTTAATCATCAACAAAACAGGAATGAGATACCATCCCATACAAAATTCTTTTGAGGATTAATTGTTCAGTGCTACAAATAAATGTCTGTAGGTTCTCTTCAGAGGCAGTTTACAGTATGGTCTCTTACTTCTTCAACACCATCAGGAGGGTGAAACAGACTAATACACACCTGCATAAAATACTGATTTTTAATGTGATGTAATCATGTAGTGACTCCCCATTACCTTTGCCATTTATGGTAACATAACCAAAGGAGTGACATTTTATCGCCTTTGCCATATTCTATGGATTAAGAACAGTCACAGATACTATACTGTCTGCACTCAAAGGGAAAAGGTTATATAATTCCTTCTGGTGTGAATATCAAAAGATGAGCATAACTGGGGGCCATTTTAGGATCTGTCCATGACAGAAATGAAGCAGAAATATAAGCAGATATTTAAAAATTGTAGGGTAAACTTTTTAATCTCATCATTTGTTGGGAGATATAATTTTCTGAAAGTAAGTTAGCAACATGTTCAAAGTATATCAGAAGAGGCTCTATTTTCCATGGTGACACAAGTATAATTTTAATTACTGCTTCCAAATGTGAAATATATATCTAGATATAAGTATTTTATTATGTTATATATTTTTTATGTTTTATATATTTATATTTGCATTATATATGTAAGTATATATATATAGATACGTATTTCACATTTGGAAGTAGTAATTTAAAATATATATTATATATAATAAATATATATTATATATATATATATCACAGATTTTGTGGAGTACTATATGGAGTCTATACTATATGACTATATATGGAGTCTAACCACTGCATATTTATTTCAAGGAAAACTCAACTTCCCTATAGAAAAAGAAAATACTCATTCCTTCTTTCTTTTTTTTTTCATTTTTTTTAATTCCTTCTTTCAAAGAGCTTCAGCACTATCTGAAAATTTTAGTGTTTGTACATGCAGCTGATAAATCTTTCCATCCTAAAATACTGTTGTTTCAGGTAGATGATGTTCACCTGGTGATAACAATGAGAATTTGTCTATGTGGGAAGGGTGATATGTACACATAAATTTTATTCATTTTTGTCCGTTTTCTGGGTAGTTTTAATTTCTATGTCTTTTTTATTCAAAATTACAAGAAAGGAATTTTTTTTAAATATTTATTTATTCATTTGAGAAAGGGAGTGAGCATGAGTTGGGGGGAGGGGCAGAGAGAAAGAGAGAAGCAGACTCCCCACTGAGCAGGGAGGTTAACATGGGGCTGGATCCCAGGATCATGGGATCATGAGTTGAGCAGAAGGCAGACCTTTATTTTTTATTATTTATTTATTTTTTAAAAAAATATTTTATTTATTTATTCATGAGAGACACAGACTGAGAGAGGGGCAGAGACATAGGCAGAGAGAAAAGCAGGCTCCATGCAGGGAGTCTGATGCGGGACTCGATCCTGGGATCCTGGGATCACATCCTGAGCCAAAGGCAGATGCCCAACCACTGAACCACCCAGGCATCCCAGAGGGCAGACATTTAACTGACTAAGCTATGCAGATGCCCCAAGAAACTGATTAAAAAAAAAAAAATATATATATATATATAGTATTGCTCATCAGTTTGCAGGCTGACTTGAAGGAAGGCAATATTCATACAGATTTATAAACATGCTCATTGGCCCATGTATACCACAATTTTTGAGGTTCCCTTGTTGCGAGGTCAGTTATGTTCACAGATCATCACCTCTGATTCATAAGCCACATGTGACATAATACAAATTGAGAGAACTATAAGGAATCCTCAAGTACAAATTACAGGAAATATAAATAAAAATAGTACAACAATTCGAAAATACTTACACACTATTTCTCAACCTCTTTCCCAGAAATACTGGACCTCCCTGTTCACAATCAAATACCTGGAAACCCTAACCAAAAATGTGATCATGTAATAATAGTTATTTCTAGGACTCTATTTGTTTTCTCTTTTCTTAAATTACTTGAAGTTGTTACAATTGGGGGGGATATAAGTGGGACACATTCAAAAACAAGCAAGAAGCTTTGTATACCGAATATTCTAAACCATCCAGTTACTAATTAGGAAAGATTGCTTACAGAAGAGCTAACTGGACAGGAGATCAAGAAATGTAATCAGGAGCAATACCAGTTACGAGATGTCACCTGCATGTAAATACTATAAAAAATCACACTTGGAGGATCCAGATATCTTGCATTGATGTTAGACCTGGATTATGAAGGCAGTAGGGACAAGTATTTCTTCCCTTATGGTGCATTTCTGCACCTACCAAGGTTGCATATAACATTCACACTCACTCACACACACGCACACACACACACACCAGCAAATGTGCATACACATATACATATGTAGAGTCTGTGTCATCTCCATTGAACACACATGTATGATATGTATGATATAAGGACAATATTCCTATATTCCTATTTAGTCTACTTTTATTATCCATAAGGAAGCATTAAACAAAGACACCTTCCTCACTCGGAAAACTGGGTATTATATATATATATATATATATATATATATATATATATATATATATATATATATATATATTTATACACACATATATACACACACATCTATGTATATAGATGTATATATATATACTGTACGTAGCTGACACATCTAATTATAAGGTCTAAATTTGTTGGAAATCAATCTTTTTAGCTGCAAATTGCTTTGAACTCTCTATGATCTCCCTACCCCAGTATACACCGAATTATAAATGTAAGTTGAAACTACCTTGAATGCTGCAAATTATTTTCATAGATATCATTTGCTATAGAGTGGCCAGTTGCTTGGTCTGCAAAGAAATAACCCCTAATTATAGTACTGATTCGTAGAATTTATCTTTTGTTATATCCTGTTAATTGGACAACTTCCTTTTCTTTCTCATTAATGTCATAAGGTCTTTTGTCTAACTTCTAATACAATGTTTTTTTTTTTTATATTCCTTTGGTAATATTAACTTTGGATACAGAATAAAATAAAACAAGGTCTGGAATGTACACGTAATGTGTAAATTTAATAAATTTCAATCCATCTATGTCTTAACATTGGTATTCAATATCCAGATTTTCCCCCCATTTTTATAATTTTCAGGTGACTACTGACCAGAATGAAAAGATATATATCTTTCCAAAGTATAAGATAGCTGTGTGAGATACAAAGCACATACAATACAATTCATATGTTTAAATTCAGGGGCACCTGGGTGGCTCAGCAGTTGGGCACCTGCCTTTGGCTCAGGTCATGATCCCAGGATCTGGGATCGAGTCCTGCATCGGGCTCCCTGCTTTCTTACTGTCCCAGTCCCTGAAATCTGTAAATATGTTACCTTACATTGCAAAAGGGATATGTGAGGGGGGGGTGTGTGTGGGTGTGGGTGTGATTAAGGGTATAGATCTTGAGATTATCCTGGTTTACCTGGGTGGGTTGGTGAAATCTAGTTTATATAAATCATTAAAACAAAGAATCTTTTAGAACCTTTAAAGAATTTTTAAAGAGAGCTATGATTATGAATGAAAGAACAGAGAGATGAAATGCTAAGTCTCCATCTCCCATTATACCCCTTGAAACTGGAGGAAGGAGGCCATAAGATAAGAAATGTGGGCAGCCTCTACAATCTGTAAAAGGTAAATAACAGTTTTCCCTAAAGCCTGTAGGAAGAAACATATCTCTGATGACAACATGATTTTGGCTCAGTGAGATCTGTGCCAGATTTCTTCTAGTCAGAGCTGTAAGATAATCAATTCAAACTGTTTAGGACACTATGTTAGCGGTAAATTGTTAGAGCAGCAATAGAAAACTAGTATAGTTGGCTCCTGTCATTTCTGATATATGAGGAGGGGGAAAGTCAACGGAAAGGTGTTTATTTAATTAACATTCTAGTAGCCAAAGTATCCTTTCTTCAGCTTAATGGAAAGATAATCTTCTAGTCTGGGATGTAGTTCTTGCAGTGAAGAGAATACTTGCTTTGGAAAGCAATCCGTTAGTTAAGGACAAAGGTGTGGCAGGGAAGTTTGGTAAAATGGCTCACCAGAGATGTTCCACTTTAACCTCAAGACTTGGGAACACGATGAGCTATCACTTCCATGCTTGTGCTATGTTGTGCGGCACAACGGACTTCAGTTCAGGAGAGTATCTGTGTGGGACTGGTAAACCTTAAAAGCGGAGAGTTTTATCTGGATGGTGGCAACAGGAGAAACCACAGTAAATAAACGTTTGAGATGGACGTGTCACACTGGTCCCTATATGAAGGTAGAAGGAGCCATGTGGAAAGGGATGGGGACAGTCTCCAGTAACAGTGAGAGGCCCTGGCTCCACATTCAGCAAGGAAATGCTACGTAGCCACAGCTACTTCCTAAGACTAAGAACCCAGCACGGCAGGCCTCTTAACTCCAGCCTTGTGACACAGTCATTAGAGAGCCCAGCTGCGACCACTTGGACTTATTACCTAAGAAATGTGAGGTCATAAATGGTTGTTGCTTTAATCCACTAAGTTTATGGTAATTTGCGACATAGCCATAGAAAACTAATACAGAAAGTATTAGAAAGGTTAGTTTAAAAGTCTTTAAGGATCAATATCTTATTGTAATGGTGTAGTATGGTGACAGATGGTTGCTACACTTGTGGTGATTATAGCATAATGTGTAGAATTGTTGAATCATGGGGCACCTCAGTGGTTCAGTTGGTTAAATGTCTGCCTTTGGCTCAAGTCATGATCCTGGGGTCCTGGGATTAAGCCCCTGGTTGGGCTCCCTGCTTGAGAGGGGAGGGGGTAGCCTGTTTCTCCCTCTCCTCCTTGCTGATGTTCTCTGTTGCTATTTCTGTCACTATCTCTATCTCTCTCTCAAATAAATAAATAATTTTTTTAAAAAAAAAGAATTGTTGACTCACTATGTTGTTCATCTGAAACTACTGTAATATTTTGTCTCAACAATATGTCGATTAAAAAAACCTACTAGTATCTATCCAGACTTCCTATTTTTTGACTTTATCTCTCCCACTTACTAATTGCAGAAGTCATTAAGACTATAAATGCACAATTTCTTCTTCTGACTATATGGTGTGATGGAACTTCCTTACACAATGTGAAATTCGGTGTGATTTGTAGTTTATCTCAGACATTTCTTTTTTTCATTTAAAGATTTTATTTATTTGACAGAGTGAGAGAGCGCACACAAAAGTACAAGAAGGGGGAGCAGAGGTGCAGGCAGAGGGAGAAGCAGGCTCCCCTCTGAGCAGGGAGCCCAATGTACTGCTTAATCCCAGGACCCTGGGATCATGACCTGAGCCAAAGGCGGGTGCTTAGCCAACTGAGTCACCCAGGCGCCCCTATCTTGGACATTTCAATGTGAGTAGAGGGATTTGTATCAACATTGAGTAGTGCTTGATTTGTCATATCCTCTCCCCCTAATTGTGGTGATCACTAATGGACAAGTTGATATCATATTTCCTTTATTCTAGGTCCGTGAGTGACTGATAAGTAGTTTATTCCTATATCCCTCTGCTAACTCATCGTCGACATTTAATATGAACAAGAAACATACTTTTTAAATATTCGTCTCCTGAGATTTTTGAGGACAGTCGTTACCCAGCATAAGCTAGCTTCTCCTTATTGAAACACCACATATACGACTTTGGGCAAGTCCCTTATTGTCTTCTACTCCTTTGCTGCTGCTGTTGCTTCTCCTCCTCCTCCTCCTCTTCTTCCTCTTCGTGTCCTCCTTCTTTTTCTCCTCCTTTTCTTCCCCTTCCGTCTCCTCCTTCTTCTTTTCCTCTTCTTCTTGCTCTTCCTCTTTTTCTCTTTCTGTTCCTCCTCTTCCTCTCCCCCTTTATCTTCTCCACCTCATCTCTCCATTCCCCTTCTTCTTCTCCTCCTCCTCCTTCTCACCCTTATCCTTCTCTTTATCCTTTTTCTCCTCTCCTTCTTCTTCAACACCACCATTGATTTTAAAGAAAAAAATAATAATGGAACTACCCTTTTTGAGCAATTAGCATATACTCAGTAAAGGACATGCAGTAAAATATGCTATATCTAGCATAGCAGTAAACATCATGGGTTCTGAAGTCAGTTTGCCTTAGTAAAGAACTTGATCTTCTGTTGAGAAGCTCTTTTTTTTTTTTCTATGTCTCAGTTTTTCTATTGGTCAAATAGAGATAATAGCATCTGCTTCGTAGTGTTGTGTGAGGACAATTACAAATTAATGCAAGTGAAATGGTTAAAAAACTGCCTGACACATAACAATCCTGTAATAAGAAGTTACTATTAATAAGGACTAATGCAATTTTCAAAACAACCATATAATCTAAGTATCATAATCTCCACTTTGCCGACACAAAAGTGAAACTAAAAAATTTTGATATTTTGCTAAGTCATTCTATCTGATTTCAAAGCCCATGCTCCTAATCATGTTCCCATTGGTTCTACATGATCTTGCCCTGAATTATTAATTGATTCCTTCCTCCTCTAGGCAACCGTTATGCTTCCACTAAGTTGTGCCTTCATGTCAGAATGAAATATCCTAAGTTCCTTCACTAATCTATTATCAGACATAGTCTCAGCACAATTGCCTCCCCGGTTTGTCAACAGTTAGGACAGTTTAGTACAATCTGGGTTCTACACAAGTGTATTATTAAGTATCCTTAAATGGTTCTGGATTATGTGTTTTAGTAACAATATAAGGGAGTTTATTATTTTATTATTTTTTTTCCTGAAATGGAATATATACAAGCTCATTAGAATAATTAAACGCTGTGATGATGATACTAGGAGCTCTGGGCTCCAACCGAGGCTCTCACTCACTGGTTGTATGACCGTGGGCAAGCCCATCTACTTCTCTGGGACTCAGTTTCCTCATCCATCAAAAGAGGAGATTCAATGAGTGGAATATGTTTCCCAGCTTCTGAGATGGTAAGAAATATGCTCCCTGAAAGCCTCACTTTAGCTTATGTGTGGAGGTGACTCATGAGAGCCTAATTGGGGAAGATGCTCAATTTTGTGCTGTGCTGGAATCAATTGTACCAGAAGGAAGAGGGCATGTAAACAAGGGCCTACTGTGCTTATTTTCCTAACAAAATATCCCAAAGTGTGAGAATTCAGAGACTGGAGCTCTGCTGGCAATCAATAAAACATGAATGCGTCTTTCGGAATGCATTTTCCTCATCCCCTTCAGGTTCCCTGTAATAAGGAGATAATGAGCTATAGACATAGCCAGGGGTGCCTGGGAGCTTCTTCTAACATCCACTTTGTTAGAAGAACTTTTGCAGCTGAAAGGCAAAACATTTCAAGGGTTACTCTGTCAGCCGTGTCACACCCTGAGCTTAATGTCATGATACTTCCTCCAGAATGTGCGGGTACCTCCAGGGGTCCCCCTAATGGGCACTACTCAGTTATTGCCCAGGAAAGTAAGTTTTGTTGTTGTCTCACTGATTATTAAAAAAAAAAAAAAAAAACAAAACAGATCATGAGGAAATATTTACTAGAGAAGCACAGGGCTCAACTTTATGAAGTGCGGCCCCCCGAGGTCACTATTTTGTCTCAGGCATGCCCCCGACATCATTTAGTCTTCCTGCCCTTTCCACTGGGTTTGTGACACTGTCTTCCCTTTTCCTTAGTATTTCCAACAACCACTGCATCTTGGGCATCTCATATACTCAGACTGTAGCTGAGGACTATCTCCAGCTCCCTGCCTATTCTAAAACAAACCTGTAAGTAAGTCTAGGGTGGTAAAAAGATTTGATCTGTTGTCTCACTAATCAATTATGGCTGCCTGGGGGGAAATGATGATGATAAGAAACCCCAAACAGCCCCATATCCATGATGGAAATGGAACTATTCTTATTAGGGATGGTTTCCTTTGTTCAGGAGGAAGATGTATAGTGTTCAATATTTGCTGTTGCTGCTACTGAAAGAAGTTTCCTGAGTATAACAGGGAGAGAAGATGGGTAACTAGTGTAGGATATCAAAATAACGTATATAGGGAAGAAACAGAAGTTGAAGATATGCTAAATAACACATTTGTTATGGTCTCCTGCAGAGGTACATGGGCGCCTACAGAAAATTTAGTTTATAGGTCAAGTTTGATGCCATCACACACACACACACACACACACACACACACACATCCCATACCATACCACACATCTCAAGAGTTACGGTAAGAGAAAGTTTATTGCTTCCGTAATTAACATCTCTGAGGACAACAGGACAGGGCTCTCCAATAGGTCCCACATCAACTGAGATAACAAGGAAAGGAGACTGGTTTGGTTTTTACTATGCTTAGGGGCTGAGGCTGGAGTAAATGTTCCACAAGCACGGGAACCTGCATGGTTTGAATTTTGTACCAGAACCCAAAGAGGAACCCAAATCCCAGGCTTTGTTATCAGTGTGTCCAGGTCAAGGCATATGGGTGAGAGGACAGGTGAGTCTAAAAGCTGTCATCAGTCAACCACCAAAATAATGGAATCAGGCTCCTTATTACCACATTCCTACTTCATGGGATACAATTTTAAATTGAGATAGACAGAAACCAGATCTCTGAGATCAATTTAGCATGAGTTCAAATCTTAGCTCAACCCCTTTTAAGCTGTGACCTAATGAAAAGTGCCTAATTGCTTCAAAGATAATTTTCCTCCTCTGTAAAATGGGACAATAAGATCCACACACAAGAAGGCGGGTTGTAAGTGGAGATGCTGCATACAAGGTTTTAATACTAGAATTTTCTAAGCGCTTAACGTCATCACTGCATCATCACTGAACCTTTTACTACTGGTCTGGCTACAGCCCCCACTTGCCACTCCTACTTTACCTGATTTTTCTCCATGTGATATGATTCTACTTCTTTTCTATGTATTTGTCTTTAAACTTGCAGTTAGGGTTGTTCAAATGGTTTTTAAAAAGGTCCAGGCTCCGTAGGCTTGTCTTCATAGCTATGCTGACATCGGTCTTTCCACTTTGGGGGACCTGACTGGTCAATGCTTATTCTTTCATGGAAAGCAGGGCAGCCTGGTGTACATACTTCCTAGAGGAAGTTCCGTGGTTGCTCATAGATTCCAATACTTAGATTTGAGCAAAAAAACCCACTCTATTGTCTTACAGGGCACACACCTCAAATTTCATGATACCTTTGTAGGTAGAGGAACTTGGTTTTCCAACTGCATATCTTAGGGAAAAAACGCCTACACGTAAGTCAACATTCATATCTTGGTTCAGATTTCTTCTTAATCCTTTAACCTCACTCATTTTATTGTTTAATTTTATGTAACAGTCGTTCTTTTCCCTAAACATGTTTTCCAGAGTCATAAGAGGAGTACTTCATTTAGGAAACTTTATCCCTCTTTGGACTTCCCAACACACTTTATTTACATCTCTCAAAACAAGGACCCATCTGGCATTTTGCGTTTTTGTCTGTGTAGCTGAACACTTGAGCTTTTCAAATGGCTAGGATCATTTGGTTATCTGTTAAACAAGTAACTTGTAGCCCTTTCCTTAGAGATTCTGATTCAGTGGATTTTTGGTTGTGGTTTGGGAATGAATATTTTAACAATCACTCAAATATACTCGTGAAATGCTGGTATATTTTCCCTGTGGATTTTAAGTTGCATGGGATTTGTAACTTCATTAAAACAGCCAAGGTAATGTGTGCATAGCAGAAACTCCAGTATTGAGTTGGTGCATTTTTATGCTCACTGGGACTTTCTGAAGTAAATAATCATAATAGTAAACAACAATAGCTATGATTCGTTATTTATTTACTATATATTCCATTCTTCAGACACATCACTCAATCTTATAATAATTCACCAAATCAGAACGTATCCTCTTCAGGTTAGAGATCGAGAAACTGAGGCTCAAAGTAGCGGTTATAAATGCCTCAGTATGCACAGTTATAAAGACGCCAAATCCATCTTTATATCCAGGTCTGTCTGACAGCCAAGCCCCCGTGACTTGTGAAGTGGATTGGATGTATTTCTCTAGCCATTGCCGCTTGCCCTAGTTAACATTCTCCTTGAATGACCTACAAGGTCTTTAACTTCTCACTGGCGTAAATGTCTCTGATGCTCCCAGTTTAAAAATTGCAATACACACATAAATAATTCAAGCAAACAACTTGATATAGTGAAGTGCATTAGGGCTAAAATAACCCTCCCCTTTTCGACTAGTTTAGAAAACCATCATCATTTTCTAGAAATACTCTCTGGGCTGCATGTGGTGCATGGTACATTGAATTTGTTAGCATTTTGCCAGCTCTGCCATTCAAAAGAAAAAAAAAATTCACTCTGGAATTGCTGCAAAATCAGCGTAAATGCAGATTTAATTGGCTTTGCCTCACAAATAACCTTCTTCATGCCAGCTTTATTGCAATGGTTGGAGAAGAGCCTATCTTTTTCATCAATATACTGGTTATTTCTGTTAACAACATTCATAGTCAAAATCCGAGAGGTATTTACTGATAGGTTAAGACCTGTATGGGTTGTCTTTAAATGGAATTTTTCATCTTGCCAAAGGTTTATATCTCAAAAGATAAACAGGTGGGTAGATTGATAGATCAATCTGCTTTATTTCCAACATCATCTCCTAACACTTCCTTCCCTCCCCTTGATCATTCCCTGCAATTACACTAGTCACCTCTGATGAATTCAAACATCCTAAGGTCCTTCCACCCCCTGACTTTTCCTCCCCTGTTGCCCCTTCCAGGATGCCCCCTCCTGCTCATCTTCTCATTCTTCATACCCATGTTAAATGTCACAACACTGCTTTAAAATACCGTTCTCGGAATTCTATCCAGAGTGGACTACTCTCCGTTATTTTAATTCTCTGTTCCTTGTTTGTTTCATTTATAGCAGGAGTTGGCAAACCTTTCTATAAAAAGCCAGGTAGCAAGCATTTTAGGATTTATAGGCCATAGGCCTCTATCACGTCTGCTCAAAGCAGCAATAGATATTACATCAACAAAGAGCGCGGCTGTGTAACAAAATCACTTATTTACCAACATAGAATGCTGGCGGGACTTGGCAGGCAGGGGTAGTCTGCTGACCCTCGCCTTCGTAGGACAAACCATGAAATATGGTGGAAACGTTCCTTTTATTTTATACTTGCTGATTACCAAAATGGCCATTCAGATTAAAGCAAAGACAAGAGTCATACTTTACTTGTTCTTCACTGAATTAACATTGGACATAACAGGTAATTGACAAACATTTGTTGAAAGAATAATTAGTTCAAAGTTTAGTTTGGTTTAAAAATTTTAGCCTTAATGATTCACTGTATCCTTCAAGATAAATCCCAAATCTTTACTCCTGACCCAATGCCATCTTTAGTATCAAAACTCAACTATTACCTTTACAGTCACAGGGCAAGCACCGCAGTCCATTTAATCCAGTCACGCTTTCCCTTGGTATGCCACGTACAGTGAGTCACACGGCAGACTGTGCTCGGGATCATGCTAAGGCCCATGAATCACACACGGCTGCTCCTTCATGGAGTCTACAATGTGTTGTTGTGTGTCAAAGAGCGTGGAGCTTCAATTCTCTGTTTGGCATGACTTTCTTTGCTTGTAGGTGCCTTGTAGGGGGAGATTTCCCCCTTAGGCATCCTGATTTAATTGAGTGATCACTCTGACGCTCTTCCAGTTCATCCCTCTGTTGTCTGTCATTTTCTACGTCACTTTCATCCATATCTTCACCACAGAACCTATTTCACTGGGGCATAGTCACCTTTCAAAGGGCCTGTCTCCTTCATTTGACAATGATTCTTGGTGAGCCAAAGAGGCAAATCTGACATTCTTTTCTGCATTGGCAGGGCCAAGTACAATGCCTGGATTACAGAAAGTACTGAATAAATGTTTGATGGATGAGTTAGTTCTGACATCTTCCCTAGAGACTTGCGTAGCAATAGGTATTTGTAGGCTGGATTCAGAAGAATTTCATTAGGGTACAGAAAAATTACAGTTTTGGGATTATTATCAAGTATATTTTTATGAGCCCAATATCTGTGAGTTAAGATCCCAATATGTTCATTAATTTGGGGCATGTTGTTATCTTTCAGTTTTGCACATCATTAAAATGAAATGGCATTTGAAATATAGTGTTTTGACTGAAGTTAAAAGTAAAGATCTGACAAAGGTGGAAAATTTAATAAGGGTAAAATTATATCACGATGCCTTCCAATGGTTTGGTGAATTTGACCTGGTGCCTTATTCTCTGATACAGAAATGGGTCCTGCTGTTTTTATTTCAAATACATTATATTGTAGGACTTTCTCCATAGGATAAAAATTTTCACTATTCTTTGGATGTAACTGGTTTGAACATTTAAGTTCTCAACATGCAAAACTGTAAAACTTCTACAAGTTAAAATGATCCTTTAGAAAAACCATATATATATATAAAAAGAAAAACCATATAAAGTAATGTTTATATATAATGGCTTCAAAATATTTGTGCTGAAAAGCTGTCACTTCTGTACAAAATAACCCTGGACCCATGCAAATCATCCCAGCTTTAGAATATGAAATACTTTTGCAAAGGAAATGATAGGGTTTCAGAGAAAACAGAGGTTGGTTTTTAAAGCAAGTGGTAGAAAGGTTGCAGATGCTAGGAGAACCTTCTGAAATGGAATTTTCATGTATACTCACTGAATTTGTAGAAAAGCATTCCAAAAAGACACCAAGTACTTCAAAGCGAGTGGCAGGTTTGAAATTTTGCTAACTTTCCTTTATCTATCTTCACTTTTCCCAGAACATATGTTTCACAATAGTTTTATTAGCAAGTGGAGAAGACGCCACTGTCCAAAATCTGTGGTGTGATTAGCATTATTGAATGGCAGGTTTTGTGTTACTCATGTTTATTTTATGCCTTCCCAAACCATCTGCTTCCTTGTGCTATGTCTTATTCAGATAATGAGAAACAGTGACAGTAGAGGTGTATAATACCCCTGCAATTCTAATATTTCCTGACATTTTAGGTTTGGATTTCTATTTTTCTGAGTGTCCTAGGCAAAACTGAAAAACATGGTCACTGCTTAAGAATCAAAACCTAGAAATAATTCACTCATCTATTTGACTCAAATTTACTATTTATTCAGAGCAAGGTGCAAAACAAGAAGCTGTGGTTGCTTACACCTATATATAAGACACTATTTATATCCATAACAATCTAGTCAGGGAGAGAAGCAGGCAAAGTGTTGTGTCATAGGGCTAAAGTAGGATTGGATCAAAGTCTGATGGCATCGGAAACAAGTAAAGGTGTCCCTTCCAAGAATGCAATGGAGTCTTAAAGCATTTAATTACAAGGATAAGAAGTAAAAAAGCTGCCAGAGAGTATTTCAGATCAAAGCACCTACACTGACCATGGTATCCTTAGAAATGTGTTGAGAAATTTTAATTACTTTGGTTTGGCTGGAATACAGGGTATCATGGGAAAACAGGAGAGAAGGAGACTTTGCAACTTGGTAACAACTGCTCGTACATACTGAGCCTTCATACATGCTGTGTACCTTGCACTTTCTCTCATTTAATCCCTCCAACAAAGTAGAAGACTGAAACAATTGTATTATTTTTCCTTATTTTACTATTAGAAAGCTGAGTTTCAGGAGGGTTTCAGTGGCATATTGATTTAGGCAGTGTCCCCATAAAACACTCCAACTGGGTAATTCTGGAGCAATTATTTAATAGTGGGGCGATTATAAAGCTGTAGACATGGTTTAAACCAGTGGTTCTCAACGTGTTGTCCCTAGACCAGCATTTACAGCGTCACCTGAGGATTTGTTAGAAATGCAAATTCTCGGGGCCTATCCTGGAATTACTAAATCCCAAACCCTGGGGGATGGGGCCAGCAATCTCTGCGCTAACAAGCCCTCCTGGTGAGTCTGATGCAGGCTGTCCTTTGAGAACCACAGGTCTAGGGAAGCTACAGTAGATGGTGCAGTGCTGTCAAGTTTAAAATGCAGGGGGAGAAGGTATCGCTCTAGGGTCTAAAGAAGAGAAAGCAGTTGTTAGAAACAAATAGTGTTAAATTTTCCTGAAAAGGCCTCTTCCAAAGTCATTCAGCTCAAGTATATTGTATAGTAAAGGACATGACTTCCTTTTGTTAAATCTTAACTGTGGTTTCCATGACACATTTTTTTTTTTTTCTTGTTGATTTCTGAAAATCAATCACAGGTTTCATGGATTCAGTAAACAGAGACCTGGGTTTGGTTGTCAATTTAGCATGTGACCAGCCATGCAATCTTAAAAGACCGCCTTATAGTCCCTAAGCCTATGTTTCTTTCATTTGTTAAATGAGTTTAATACTGTTTATCTCAAATAATTTTTATATAATTGAAATGATTTAATATTGAGGAAAAATCTAGAACAGCTCATGTTAAATATGTGTTATATGTTACCTACTATTCATGACATTTTATTACTACTTTTGTTATCATTATTACTCTTTCTTCTGTTTTTTTTTTTTTCCAGGGTTATCCTTCCTTTTCTGACTTTTTTTTTTTTTTTTTTTTTGCCCTTTTGTTGATTCTTGGCTCTTCATTTTATAGATATACCCTAGGCTCTCTTAAGTTTCAATTTTGTGATAACTCTCAATTTATATCCTTGGGCACATCTATCCTTTAAGTTCTAAAATTGTATATCTAACAACCTGCTACTCGATAGCTCATGCTGCTCATAACATACACGGCATCAAAACAAATATAAAATCAAACAAGCAACCAACAACAGATAAATAATAATAAGAAGAAGAACCATCATTCATTTACTCTGCTACCCATGACAGAAATCTGGGAAGCTTCTTGGATTCCTTTTTCTGCCTACAGAGACTCACCTGTAGATTTTAACAAATCAGTCCTGATGATTTTCGTAACTTATAAACTCTTTTGACATCTTCATTCCTGAAGCCTGACTCTTTAGAGTCGTATTGCCTGGGTTTAAACTATGCCTTCACCTCCTCTTGTTTGTCACCTTGGGCACCTCCTGTTTATCCCTCCTGTCCTACATCATGCCCTTTACTTGTTCTGTGCCAAGGACCTCATCAGTTAGTTATCCTGCCCTCTGGCACCACTTAGATTTGGCCACTGAAAGCTATCATCAGTAACTCCTCATTGTAGCAAGAGAAGGTTCCCTCCCTGTTCAGTTGCCAAAGGTTGATATCACCTGTCTACTGAAGGCTAAATCTGCTATAGTAAGGAGCTCTCAAGTTTGCTTTTTCTGGGTTTTGATTACTTCTTTCTCTTGCATGATAGTGTCTTTCCCTATGTGTCCAGTCCTCCTTAGTCTGGGTAACTGGGGTCTGGCTTCTTCTTGAATTGTGGCTGGTAACGAGTGTCTGCCTTAGAACAATGCTTATAATCACTTTCCCCAACTGAATGATCCATTTTGTTACTGCTGTACCTCTATGGCACTACATTCCTTACTCTGAACCCCAGTTACTTGAAGTTCATCATGTACCTTGACCTTTGTCATGAGGCTCCCTAACATCAATCAAGATACTCAATAGCTGTGATACTGACCCCTTGCCTTCTTGGCCTTACATATGATATCTTACTCTGGGATATTAGAGCAATGTTTTGGTGTAACCACTCTTAATTATCTGAAGTATCCCTATGTCACCCAGTCAAGTTCTAGCAAAGAGAAATCTTCATCTCTGGATGATTTTTTTTTTCTTTTAATCAATCATTAGATTTTTTTTAAAATTTTTTAAAAATGGCTCTGACTATACATATGTGTATATACACACACACACACACACACACACATATATATATATATATAGGTATTTTCCTCCTGAGCTGTCCTGGAGGAGGCTAGGATTTTTTTTTTTTTTTTTTTTTTTTTTTGTCAGTGCTTTCCCTTTTTTCTTCCTTCCAATCAATGCCTTCATCATCTTTCCAAGAGAATTTTGGAATTATGAGACTCACCTCATTGCACCTTGATAAAAAAAATCTATTCTATTTTCTGCAGATTTATGTACAGGCCCTTTTCATATACTTTATACCATTTAATCTTTAAAAAATACCCATGAGATTGCTACCACCAGTATCCCTGTTTTGCAAACAATAAAAGACAGTTGCTTTGGCTAAATCAGGTTCAGGTGTAATCAAAGACTCAGAAAGCTTAGGATGTTTTCCCATAGTCACAGACTAGGCCAATGGCAGGGATGGAATTTTAAGTTTTCTCTATATTCCCTCTTATAGGCCGAATGTATGTATATATTTTAATATAGCGCTTCTATTTAAAGTATGATTGTTTAATATGAGTGCAGGCTAAAATATTTCACACTAGTAAGTAGCTTTACATCCCAAAATAAAATCCAAAGTCATTCAGCTCAAGTATATTGTATAGTAAAGGACATGACTTCTTTTGTTTAAAATACTGCATTTCTTGTTCATTTATTGAGAGTTTGGAGTTCATAAAGAATGATCTGATGTGATATTGTTTACAAGTTAGATCTGAATGCCTCATGTTACATGTTGTTCCTAACTCTTGTTTCTTCTGGTCAGTACTCTGCTCTGCATTAGGTTAGGCAACCATGGGGAAGATGTCTTCAGCATTCTCTCTCCAAGAGTAAATAGCTACATGATAAATATTTTTAAGGAGTGGAGCCTCATTTCTGGTAGATCTGACTCATTCTATAAGACTGAGATTCTTGGGGGATCCCTGGGTGGCTCAGCAGTTTAGCGCCTGCCTTCGGCCCAGGGCATGATCCTGGAGTCCTGGGATCGAGTCCCTCATCAGGCTCCCTGCATGGGGCCTGCTTCTCCCTCTGCCTGTGTCTCTGCCCCTCTCTCTTTCTCTCTGTGTCTCTCATGAATAAACAAATAACCTCTTAAAAAAAAAAAAAGACTGAGATTCTTTTTAATTTCCATTCCGAAGATGCCAGTTCTTCTAAAGTAAATATCTATCCTGAACACCCTCTAGCTAATTTTTTTGTGGCACCAAGTAGTTTGCCTAACGATGAAAAAATTTCATTACAGAAATGGATGTTTCCTGCCATGATTCAGATCCTGTTCTGAGGACATTGCTACTTAGGACCATTGTTTTTCACCATATAACTGAGAGTGTGGATGATCCCATGGTGGATGGTTCAGTAGTCAGGCAAGACCCCGGGGGGTCTTGGGTACCTGGAGTCAGGGACAAGGGAGTATTTCCTATCTTCAACAACATTATATCTTTCCCAGAAAAAAAAGAGAGATAGCTTGGATCCAATGTGAATCCAGCCAAACAAATATTAACTTTCCATGTTCTCTATCACTGTGTCAGTTGTCCTATTTTTCTGCTATATATATATACATATTTTCATTTGTTCTTTCTATGAGCCTATAACTTATTTCTTTCCTTTTAATAACAAGAACAACAGGTATTTTTTTAAAACCTTGAACCCTAGTAGTTTCTGCCTCATTCCTTTGCTTTGTTTACTGCCAACTTCTTGAGAAGATAGTTGAAAACTTGGCCTTTCAGCTTCCTTTCATGCCAATCATGCTCTGTCTAGCAGTGTCTCCCAATACCATGCTAGAGCCCCTCTGAATCTATTCCTCAGGGCACTCACTTCTCACCCGGAGCTCCTTAAATGTCCAGCCCACAACAGGATCAACCCTGTGTGTAACGGGACACGTTGCCCTAGGTAGGGCAGTGAGAGTGTCATACTCATTCAGACCGAGTGGGATCCAGAGGGATCTGGACCTTGTGATGACAATAGTTTCAGTCTTCCCTTTTGTGTTGTAATACATTTCTGGCAAACAAAAGCTCCTGCTGAGAGAATTGCAAAAATTTGAGCTATGGGATCTGAGCTACATGGATTCTGCTGTCTTCATTTATTTCCTGTATCTTGTATTTGTCATATCATGTATTTTTCCTGGAGCACAAACTATTCTTAATATTAGCCGAAACAGTCTTAGCTACAATAAAGAGAGGCACAAATAAAACAAAAATTAACTATAATCAACATTGGGATACAAATACCCAGGAGAAAATAATGATCTTCTTCCTTTTTATGACAAAAACAAAATAATATAATTTATTTTATGTGGTTTTCAAGAAAACCAGGACCAAATAAGAAGGAAAAAGTGGCCATGATGTAATTTCTTATGACCATAACACTCGGTTTCATTTCACAATTTTGAATTTCTATTTTCAATATTTTTCCCTAGCCCTATTTTCTTATTCTTGCTTTTATTTATTTTATGTTATTATATACCTTTATGTTGTAGTTCACCTTGAATCTTTGGGAGGAGGGGAGTAAGACAAAATACAAATAAATGCATAAGAAATAAGACACATTGACAGTTGTTTTATTCTTCTAGAAACTAAAGGGATAACGATTTATAAAAGCATCCTACTGGGTAAGAGGGTGAGGTGGTCGTTTGAGGAGTATGAGAGACTATTCTGGGGTGGAAGTGGTGTTCATACCATAAGAATAGTAAAGACAGAGAATAAAAATAGTTGTGAGGTTGAGGTATTTGTGGCCATAGTTTTAACATAATAACTCCAATATTGAAACTAAGCATAATGTGAAAAAAAATCAATGTCTTCTATTGCAATAATTTGTTTTCATTTATTTTCCCTCTAGGCTGTAAGAAGGTACCTATTTTTAGTTTTTTAAGTGCTGCCAAGGGGACCCAACTCCCAAATGGAGGCAGTATTGTTGAAACACTTTAGAGTTGCCCCTCTGTGAATTCCAGTGGTTTCTCCTGTTGGGAGGAAAAACTACTAATCTAATTTCAGAGGCCCATGATAATGCTACTTTTACTGGGCTTCATTTTATTCTCTATTTCATGCTTATCTTTGAAAAGGCATGGAGATAGCTTCAAAAGTAGTATCCTACTGAAATCCTGAGGTAGAATTGTGTACGGTTGCCTAGCATAGTAATTAAACTGAAATCATTACTTATCCATTCCTGACTCCCTGAGTATGCATTCAGTTAGATAGGAACTTAGATGGAGGAGTGCTACTGGCACTGGCGCTGTTAAATATTCCTCACAAATTCCACTGGCTGAATCTGAGCATTTCATTTTAATAGGGTCATCGACAACTGGAATGTTTATACAGAAAATGGTCCCATGGTCTAGATAATAAGTTTTATGAGAAACAAGTAAAAAGAGTTCACTATTTTTTTTTTTGAACAATAAAAGAGAAGAAAAAAATTCTTATCAACATGGGAAGATCAACAGAGATAGAAGGAAGTTGTCTAGGAAGGTGTGGCTGGTGATGGCAGAGATAGAGAAAAAAACAACAACAACAATAAGAATCATAAAAAGGCAGACTTTGAATCAATGAAAGAGAACACACTCCATGCAATGTGATAAGGTGATTGTGCAGTCCTGATCCCTGATGGGTACCCCCAATTTAGCAATGCCAGAGAAGGACTCCCATGTCTATCATAATTGTGGATGTCAATAAAACTGGGCTAGGCAGCCCTATCCATGATGCCTGTAACATCCTCCCCTTGATTGTCCTGGGGACTAGATTCATTCAATAGCACACAAGGTCAAAAATCACTTCTATCAAAAGGACTTCTTCATTCACTCAGAAATAGAATGAGGTAAGTCAAAGGAAAATGGTTTTCCTTCTTCAGGCAGTATTCTTTAAGTTGGATTTCAATTCAATTTTAATAAACTGAAACCAACTTACAGTCTAATTCCAATTGTTCTTTTATTTTATTTTTATATTTTTAAAGATTTTATTTATTCATTCAGAGACAGAGCAGAGACATAGACAGAGGGAGTAGTAGTAGGCTCCTCACAGAGAGCCTGATGTGGGACTGGATCCCAGAATCCCAGGATCACGCCCTGAGCTGAAAGCAGACGCTAAACCACTGAGCCACCCAGGCGTCCCTCCAGTTGTTCTTATTAGAGAATTCTCGGAAGCCACAGCTTGACCAAATGTCCAGCTTATTCAATGAAGGAATTGATACAGAATAGAAAAGCATGACTGGAATGTGTCACATTCTCTGTGCATTTTGGCCTTGCCAGAAAAATCTTCACCCATCTTAGAGCTAAGTATATTTTTATAGCATATCCTAGATACTGTGATGTGTCGGGTACTATTCTACACACTTCAAATGGAGACAATAATGTCCATCCCTTCCTTTAGGGGCTTACTACACCTGAGGGAGGGCTCTATGGGCAAACACAAAATTTCTGCAGAAACACTGTAAATGCTAAAATTGTAAGTGTAAAGTGTAAATAGGAAGTGCCTCGCCCTAACTGTATCTCAGTTTTCCATCTGTGAACTGAGACCACTGATTCTTTAAAAATCCTTCCTGGTTCTGAAGTAAGTATGACTCGTACTTAATCATCAGTTACCTGGAGCTACCACCTACCCTCTCACAGGAAGGTGGGCCTTCCAAGAATCCCACTGCAGCCTCCAGGCACGTGCTAGAACAACGAATCTCTATGGTGTCATAAACTTTCTGTGTGTTCACAACGGTAAACATCTCACCCCAACAGTTGACTTATGTCTGCTTTTTAAACAATTGCAACAGATGGTTGACACTTGAACAGAATATATAATTAGCTTTGCAATCTAACACTTCATTCTTATTTGTTCTTTCTCAAAGGAGAGAAGCTGTGCCTTATGCCATTGGGTCTAATCTGTTAGTTTAATCAGAAGTCGTGCTATGAAAGTTCTCAGGAGAGATGGGCTGTGGGAGGATTCCTAATCCCAGCCTTTCGGGGACATTAAAAAAAGCTGGGAGGGGGTGGAGAGAGAAATCTCAGTACTTTTTAAAAAACTCATGCCTCATTCTTATTTGTGTTCCAGATGAGGGAAGCTTTTATATGTTTTTTCCTCTCATTTCTTCCACTTCACCTCCCTTAGCCTCAATGTCTTCATGTGAGTTATCAATCCCTAACTCAGAGGCTGATCTGAATAATAAATGGAATAACTCCTGGAAATACCTGTCATAGAGACTGACACAGAGCACACACTCCACAAATATCCATCTTCACTATGGAGGAATTTAGGCAAAACTAAGGGGACAGACATTCCTACTTGTTTTGACACTATTTATGCGGTTCAAGTTATGGTCTTGCAACCACTTGCTCAGCCAGTAACCTTTCCCAAACCCATGTTTCCGGGAGGAGACTCCATGAGTGTTTTTCTCTCTCCTTTATGCCATGTCCTCAGCAGACTGCTTCTCCACACTCTTCACCAGGGTAGCTCCTATGCTGGCCGAAGTCCCTGGAGGCCCAGAAATCCTTCTTTAACCAACATTCGTATTCCCCATATTGCACCAATTCCAAATTTTACTTTTCTCTGAGTTAAGAAATCTTAAATCTAACATGCCATTCCCACCAAAGTTTAAAATTGTAGAATAGAGCTATTGTCACCTTACTTGTTATCTGTATGCTATATTCATGAAGATTTTGATATTCAACCAACTTGAGTTTGTCAGAGAACTATGCTGTTTCAGAGAACAGAACAAAAGGTCTGAGATTATAAGGCACAGAGTTACCAAAAAATAGAATTCAATGTATCAGAAGAGTATAATTCTACTTTACTCAAAGTATCCTAAAGCCATCCCATGACCTTATATCAGAGATAACACTGTATTTATTGCAAAAAATATTATATGCCATCAAAGGCCACACTAAGATTTGGTAATTCAGTGAACTTTATACAACTCAAGAAGGGAGTGGCTGACTCCTTTGAAGAATGGAAAGTCTTCAGGCAAAAGGTGGAGGGAAGTACAATCTAGAATAATTTACACAATCTAAAGAAATCAAATAATGTAAACTATAAAGAAAGCTAATTGGAATGGTCTTAAGAATTCAATCACCATAGTGAAGAAATGTATATTTATTGAGCTCTATGCTAAGTAATTTACATACTTCATATAGAAAAAATGTGGTAACATATGCAATGTTCTTAGCATAGAGGGTGGCATGTAGTGAATGCTTAGGAGAGGCTGACTACTATTATCTCATTCAATTTCGGAAACATTTCTGTTTTGCAGATGAAGAAAATCAGACTCTGAATATTTGGGCAGGGAGACAAACTTCACAAAAAGAGAATGTGGCAAAAATCAGGATTCCAAGTTAATCTTCCAGACATTAAATTTCATCCATTTTCCTGCTATGCTACATGACTTGCCATTAAAGGTAAAAGGATTTTTCTTTCAGAGAATGCCCCATTACTCATTCCTATCTTACTTATCTTGGCAGATACAAACACAAGTCTATCACAGGTAGAGGATACTCAAGATCTGCTTCCAAGAGATACATAAACCCACTGTGAGAATCTTTAGTGCACTTCAAATTGACTCACTCATTCAACAAATATTTAATGAGCATCCTATGTGTCAGAAACTCTTCTAGGCATGGGTACTAAAAGAAAACATTTACTTTAAGACAAATTTATGGAGTAAGCTGGAATATCTATCTCTACTCAACATTTTTGACTCAGACTAACATTCCCATTGCTAATTATATTGACTATATTCATTTTTTAGAATTTTATTTATTTATTTGAGGGAGAGGAAGATAACATATGCAGAAGTGGGGAGTGGGGAGGAGGACGGACAGAGGCAGAGGAAGAAGCAGACTCTTCACTGAGCAGGGAGTCCGAGGTGGTGATGGATCCTAGGACCCTGGTATCATGACCTAAGTAGAGGGCAGATGCTTAACTGACTGAGCCACCCAGGTGCCCCAACTATACTCATTTTTTTTAGTACAAATTCTGTATCGGACTCTATAGGCACTGGGGTACAATGATAAAATAAAGTCCTTGGATTTATTTATGAAAATATATATAACCTTCACAGAAAATTGTAAAATGTGTAAGACTTACAAAGACAAACTTTCTCATAGTTCCAACCTCCAAGGACAAAGTCCTTAATATGTTTATTTTCTAAATTAATTAAATACCATTCCACACTCAGATTTGCAATTTATAAATCCTTATATATGCTGTTCTATGGTTTATTTCAAATTAAGTCTTACTATTCATAGAACAGAGTGAACAGAGTTGATGTATGTGTGCACCTGTATATCCTGTAACTAAATCAAAGATACCTGTAGAATCCCAGAAAGCTTTCTCCTGCTCATCTAAGTCAATGCCATCTCCAGAGGTAACCATTATTCTGATGTCTATCACCATTATTAATTTTGTTTGTTCTTGAGCTTCATAAAAGCATAAATTATGCAGGATGTACTCTTTCTTGACTGGTTTGTTCCACACAACATTTTGGTATGTCTTGTTTTTAATTTAGCATGACATAATAAGTAGTTTTCTTCATCCAACAGAGATTTATGAAGTGTTAACTGGGTGACAGGCACTGGCCTAGTGTCTGTGCAGGAGTATTCACTATATCTGTTATTATTCAATGATATATTGATGTCTCAACAAACAAAATAAGAAGGGAAATTCCCATAAAAGGTATAAACATGGGTGCCTAGGTGGCTCAGTCGGTTAAGCGTCTGCCTTAGGCGTAGGTCATGATCCCAGGATGGAGCCCCCCCATCAGGCTCTCTTCTCTGTGAGGAGACTGCCCCTGCTTCTCCCCCCTCTGTTTCTGTCTCTCTTTCTCTGTGTCTGTCTCTCATGAATAAATAAATAAAATCTTAAAACAAAAAAGGTATAAACATTTGGAAAGAAGAGATTAAAATTAGTTTTGTTTTGATGTTGATTGTTTACCTAGAGAGTTTTATTTTTTTAATTTTATTTATTCATGAGAGACACAGAAAGAGACAGAGACATAGGCAGAGGGAGAAGCAGGCTCCCTGCGAGGAGCCTGATACAGGATTCGATCCTGGGCCCCCAGGATCATTCCCTGAGCCAAAGGCAGATGCTCAACTACTGAGCCACCCAGGTGTCCCTACACAGAGAGTTTTAGAATAATAATATATAATAATTAATGCAATATTTGGTAAGGTTGATAAAGAAAAGATATATTTAACAATAGTGTTTTTTTTTCTATTTTAACAACATACATGTGGAAATAAAAATGCAGTCTTTTACTTTTTAAAGTTATTGGGTGCTAACCAGGCATTTGGCTTTCTTATTGGTACATGAGGATAAAATAAGTTAACAAAAGAAACTTGACTTTATTGAGTACACGTTCTAGAGAGGATAAGTTAAATATAATCAATAAAGAAAATCAATAAATAACATTGTATGGTATGCTATAAACTGAAAAGTATGCTAGAAATGAAAAAAAATCAAGCAAGGTAAGGATAAACTGGAAATTCAAATGGGATGTAGTTCTAAATAGAAAGATCATAGTCCCAAGTGACTATAATCAAATCAGTATAACATTAGAATGGGGGAAAAAAGTCACTGAATAAGAAAAGAGAATCTAGATTTGAACCTAGATATGTATCATATTCTAGTGGCATAATGAAGACATTATATTAATTAAGTGGAAAGAGAGGTATGTTATTTATTAAATGGAGCTGGAATAGCCACAATCCACCTGGAAGTTAATGATAGTGGACCATTATCTCATATTCTGCAGAAAAAGAAATCCCATTTAGAATAGAAATCTCACCTAAATATAGAAATATAAAAGCTATGATAATAAAAAGGATATCAAAATTATCCCATGAAAAACTAGAAAGTGAATGTATCTTTTAATCATTAAATATGTATTTATTGAATCTTTATGCTAGGTGCTTAAGGCACATAAATAAACAAAACTCCATTTTTAAGAGCTAGCAGAAAATAGAAAGCAAAATAAATAATTACGATCTATTTTGTCAGGAAGTAATGAAGGCTACGGAAGAAAGGAATAAAAATAAGTAAAATGTGAAAGAGATTATGAATGCTTTGGCCAGAGGATGTGGGTGTAGAGTAAGTAAAATCACAATACTAAGTATTTCTATAAAGTGAGCTCATTGACAATGTGGCAGTAGAGAAAAGACTTGAAGAAGGGAACTGGAAACTTGGGGATTCCTTAGGCAACAGAACTCTAGACAGAGTCAAATCTGATACAAAGGTTCCAATGTGAGAGCATGCTTGAGGTATTTAAGGAAGAGCAAGGTAGGTATCTGGCTACAAGAAAGGGAGGGGAATTAGCAGATAGTATTGAATCAGGTCATTCATATGCAGCACTGTGGGCTCTTTTAAGAATTTCATGTACAACCTCTCTATCTAGAAAATAGCAGTTAAGTCCTATTAGACAACAGAGAAATTAGAAATCTTATTGAGTTACATACAACAACAGCAACAAGAAAAAGAATATTCAGGGGAAAAAGTATTTGCAATAGCTAGGATCTACTGCATCTATACTATACGCTAAAGAGGAAACGCATTGAGTGTATTGAAGACAATTTACAGAAGCAAGAAGTAGAACAGTTCAACAGGCTTGGACATTTTACTTACCTTTCTAGTAAAGTCAGTGAAAACTAATGACATAACTGACATATGAACATATGTCTATAAGGTTGGAATAAATTAATAAACAATAAAAAATCAGGGCATTTTTGAAGCAGTTTGTCAACATCTAGTAATTTAATGACATTTAAAGTATGATTTTAAAATTACTGTTTTCACACCTTTTTAAGCCTTTTGATCAGAATTAATTCAGATATCAATTAAAAAGTTTTGACCCTACAGCCTGATAGTGTGTTTGTGTGTGTGTGTGTATGAACACACACGTGCATGCACACATGAATAATGTATGTGTGTACATATATTCACATGGGTGTTTCTGGATGGGCTCAAGATTGAGAGCAAGATGCCCAGTGGTGTTGGCTTTGGTACCACCATCCTGCTTTAATCATAAACTTTTATTTTTGTTCCATACATTGTGATATGTATAAACATGTATAGGTGTATACATATATTTCCCAAATTAATATTTATTGTGCATAAATTTTCAAGCTTACAAACACAGCCTGAATAATCTTTTACTCCAATATCTTTATTGTATAGTTGTGGAAACGGAGACTCCCCAAAACATTCAACTTTAGTCTGTGAATAACAAAACCAGACATAGCTCTTTTTCTCTTTCTCTCTCCCTCTCTCTCTCTCTCTCTCTCGCTTTTTCTAATCATGCCAATGTTCTCTTTGGAAAAAGAGCATGAGAATGTTGAATGATTCATCAAGATAAGAAGCTTTTGCACAGCAAAGGATACAGTCAACAAAACTCAAAGACAACCTACAGAATGGGAGAAGATATTTGCAAATGACCTATCAGATAAAGGGCTAGTTTCCAAGATCTATAAAGAACTTATTAAACTCAACACCAAAGAAACAAACAATCCAATCATGAAATGGGCAAAAGACATGAAGAGAAATCTCACAGAGGAAGACATAGACATGGCCAACACGCACATGAGAAAATGCTCTGCATCACTTGCCATCAGGGAAATACAAATGAAAACTACAATGAGATACCACCTCACACCAGTGAGAATGGGGAAAATTAACAAGGCAGGAAACAACAAATGTTGGAGAGGATGCGGAGAAAAGGGAACCCTCTTATACTGTTGGTGGGAATGTGAACTGGTGCAGCCACTCTGGAAAACTGTGTGGAGGTTCCTCAAACAGTTAAAAATAGACCTGCCCTACGACCCAGCAATTGCACTGTTGGGGATTTACCCCAAAGATACAAATGCAATGAAACGCCGGGACACCTGCACCCCGATGTTTCTAGCAGCAATGGCCACGATAGCCAAACTGTGGAAGGAGCCTCGGTGTCCAACGAAAGATGAATGGATAAAGAAGATGTGGTTTATGTATACAATGGAATATTACTCAGCTATTAGAAATGACAAATACCCACCATTTGCTTCAACGTGGATGGAACTGGAGGGTATTATGCTGAGTGAAGTAAGTCAGTCGGAGAAGGACAAACATTATATGTTCTCATTCATTTGGGGAATATAAATAATAGTGAAAGGGAAAATAAGGGAAGGGAGAAGAAATGTGTGGGAAATATCAGAAAGGGAGACAGAACGTAAAGACTGCTAACTCTGGGAAATGAACTAGGGGTGGTAGAAGGGGAGGAGGGCGGGGGGTGGGAGTGAATGGGTGACGGGCACTGGGTGTTATTCTGTATGTTAGTAAATTGAACACCAATAAAAAAATAATAATAATAAAAAATAAAAATAAAAAAATAAAAAAATAAAAATAAAAATTCTACTAACATCAAAAAAAAAAAAAAAAGAGAATGTTGAATGAAATGTGCCCAAATAATATAAAGTTCGCTTGTCTTCTCTGAGTCCACTTTGCATTTTTTCCAGTGTGTTCCAGTGTTTTCCAACCTTTTAAAAGTTTTTGTGTGAAATAAAGTACTACCCAAAAGTTCTTTGCACTGGGGATACATTTGTTCTTTGATTACTTTGTTGTATTTCCCATTACAGGGACATCAGAGAGAAACATCTGGCCAACAAATTGCCATGGAGTGGAGATGGAGAATTACTGAGAGGTGCATGCAGCTCCATGGACAAATGACAAAGGATTCTGAAGGCACTGATGCCAAAACATTCATATTAGAAAAGAGAAAAGAACATTTTGTCCCAAGATTTAAAAAAAAAGACAAATACAAATGTCAACAAAAGTCCATAGCTGTTTTATATTTTGTCCCATGTGGAACAAATGGAGTTCTTTAACTTTGTTGAACACGTTCTTTAGGCAATAAAGATTATACTTATTCACAACTACATCTTTAATCACCCTGATTTAGATTGTCTACTGTTATATAAAATAGTCAAGACCAAGAAAAGAGAAATAACCTGCCCAAGGTCAAGGTCACACAGTCAGTTATCAACATCGCTAGAACCAGACTTGTATTTTCTGACACCCTCATTCTCCTGTCCCTTTCCTCACAGAACCACCTGGAATGAAGTAGTGAATGACCACAGAAAACAGAATCCACGGTATAAAGAACACAAAAGTTAAAAAAAAAAGGTATTTTCAAAAACATATACATAATATAACTGCATGGAATATATCTTCTGCAACACTGTTATCAGCTTTGTATTTATTGGGCATAGATAAAAGTTAGGTGCTGCATACCAGCATTGGGGAATTAGTTTTTTGAAGGTGGGAGACAGTTTACTCATCTCTTATAAAACCTTCTTTTTTTTTTTTTAAGATTTTATTTATTTATTCTTGAGAGACACAGAGAGAGAGGCAGAGACACTGGCAGAGGGAGAAGCAGGCCCCATGCAGGGAGCCTGATGTGGGACTCCATCTCAGGATCACACCCCGAGCCAAAGGTGGTGCTAAACCACTGGGCCACAGGGCCTCTGCCCTCAAACCTTCTTTGTATCTTTTTTTTTTCAATACAATATTTTTTTTTCACTTTTGAGCACCTTGAAATCATGGGATATATCTGTGCTTTTTGGTCCTGGGGTGAGCTTAATAATGATCACAAAGCAGGTGTAGATAAATGTTGGATGAATGGATGGGTGTATTCCACAGTTTATAAGTATAAAAACACTTCTACTTGTGGACATGGGAACTCAGGAAGCTGTTAGTGTCTCCCAAACCTTTCATCACCAAAATCTGTTGCTATTCTCTCTCCCCCTCTCTCTTATTCTCTCGCTCCTCACACCCACTCTGTGTGTTTGTGTGTGTGTGCAGACTGAGACTCATTCCCCAGTTTTGTCACTCAGAATCATTCAATATGTTTTAGTATGTTATGTTTTATGTTTTATGTTTTAGTATGTTTTAGTATGATATCAAAACTTATTTCTTTATGTTTTAGTATGATATCAAAACTTATTTCTCTCCCTATATCAACTGATCATCTTTTATTAGAAATACAATTTTGGGGGAGCTTCCTGTAGGCTGGTGCCTATTCTAGATGTTAGGGATAAAATATGCAAAAACTATTTCTATACTCCTGCAGAAAACTCAGAAATGTGCAAGGAACTTGAGAGCCTAAGAACTCTGTTTGGAGGTAAGACCCAGAAAGGTGGATATAGTGGTAGGTAATGGAATTTTGGTGGAGGCTTTTTTAGATTGATGGATCTGCAGGTATGAAAGGCAAACATACATGAAAAGGTCTGAAAGAAAATATATGTTCATGCTTGTGGAGTGTGTATGCTTACTTGGAATGATAGGAAGGAGATGAACTCTGAGAGATAGGAAAGAAAAGGGATATAATCTAGGAGAAAATGGTACCAAATCATACATGGCTTTGTCAGCTTGATAGCTTGTATTTTATCAGGTACTTTCAAGGTTATTGAATGGTTTTAAGTAAGGGGGATTCTATATTCAGATTGCTTTTAAGAAAGATTAGTCAGCTTGTGTAAAAAAATAACAAAACAAAACATGGTTAGATGAACAACATTGAAAGGAGGAAATGTGTTCCTTCATCTGAACGGTTAACCCAGCTGGAAACTGGCAGGGCTTGTTTGAACTGGGTCTTGTATCACTTACTACAATGGGACAGGTAGGATTTGAGATGAAACCGAACACAGAGCCTGGCACAAAGTATACATGCAAACTATATTCTGTTCACTTTATAATTGTGTGTGGGAGGGCAGGATAAGAGTGTGTCTAACTACAGTCAGATGTCCAAGAAACACGGAGTCTTTTAAGAATTGTCCCCTGGGTCTTCCAATATCATGTATGTATGTATGTATGTATGTATGTAAGTTCCATTTTGTATAGGACCGTCTCTAAGAGAGTCCAGTGTTCCTTATCATGAGGGAGAAAAAAAGAAAGTGAGACAGTGATGGCTGTCTCCTCA
The DNA here is from genome assembly GCF_048164855.1 of Canis lupus baileyi. Classification (NCBI taxonomy): domain Eukaryota; kingdom Metazoa; phylum Chordata; class Mammalia; order Carnivora; family Canidae; genus Canis; species Canis lupus. The sequence goes on along the minus strand of NC_132840.1, from coordinate 4,410,785 downwards.
TCCAGTCTTTGAGCGTAACACTTTTCTGTTCAAATACAACCTCTTCAGGTATGCATGGAGGTGATCAAAGGAGACATTTTTATTACCCTTACCTTTATATGTTTTTGGTGTCTGTGATCTTCTTGAGATCCCATGGTGGAGTAAAAAGGTGACAGAGGGCCACACTGACCATGTACTATTCACCATTCATTAACTCTCACTCTATTTGAGGGGAAGGAGACACACAAGAAGGTATGACGGTTAATTTTATGTATCAGCTTGACTGAGCCATGGAATGCCCATATGCCTACTTAATGTTTTTTTCTTATGTGTGTTTGTGAGGTATTTCCAGAAGATATTTGGGTTGGTAGACTAAGTAAAGCAGATTGCACTTCCCAGTGTGGGTAGGCACCATCCACACTGAAGGTACAGGGAAGGCCTGAATAGAACAAAGAGGTAGAAGGAGGTTGAACTTGCCCTCCATTTGAGTGTCTGAGCTGGACCACTGGTTTTCTGCTGCCTTCCAACTGGGACTTACACCATAGTGCTCCTGGTTTTCAAGTCTTCAGACTCAGACAAGAATCTACACCACTGTGGGCTCTAGCTAGCTCTCAGGTTTTCCTGGGTCACCAGTTTGCAGATCATAGAATACGTAGGCTCCATATTCACATGAGCCAATACTTTCAATTCAGATAGATAGATAGATAGATAGATAGATAGATAGATAGATAGATAGAAAGAAACAGAGAGAGAGATTTGTTTCTCTGGAGAACTGTGATTACTACAGATGGTAATCTAGGAAAGTTATATTAAAAGGTCATTATGGGAGAAAATAAAGCATTGCAGTGAAACATCTTTCATTTCTATAGTTCCAAATTCCTTGAAGTCAGGGAAAATTTATGCTGGGATGGCAGCTTGACAGCAAATGGCTGAGCTTCTAAAAGTCTACATGAGCACTTTTCTAAGTGAAGTGTCTCTTCATGGAGATAAAATGCAAGGATCCCATTTAAAGAAATGCTACAACCTCAATCCACCTGACAAACAAGTCAGTCTTAAATGTCAAACAAAAACATCACACTTCTAGGAAACTTCCCCTAATACCTCAGGCAGAGAATGTTCACAACTTCCTCTGTGCTCTCAAGAAAGCTTGTACATGGTACATTATGTAATACAACTTTGTATTCTACTGTACACTTTAATTTTGCATTTGTGTGTTCATTGGTACCACAAACATGTTATGATTAAATTGTATTTTACCATGCCTTTTGTCTGTGTATTCAGAACCTTCACAAAAGAAAAAAGAAAAAAATAGGTGGTCAGCAAAAAAAAAAAAAAAAAGTCTTTTAAATGAATCAATCAATCAATATAAGTTTTCAGAAATGTTGTTTCCTAACAAAATATTTTTAAAGATTTATCCATCCATTTGAGAGAGAGAGAGAGAGAGGGGGAGGAAGGGGGAAGGACAAAGAGAGAGTAGAAGGGGGAGCAGACTCCATGCTGGGGGCCGAGTCTGAGACACAGGGCCCAATCCCAGAACCCTAAGATCATGACCCCAGCTGAAATCAAGAGTCATATGCTCAATGACTGAGACACCCAGGCACCCCCTGGGAATATTTTTAACATTTATGGAGGGAAATAATTATAGAATCACAAGAGATTACAGAAATAGTACAAGAATGTTCTTTGTAGTCATCCCCACTCAGCTTCCCCTAATGATAACATCTTACATAACACCTTGCACATTATACATTTTCCAAACCAGGAAATTGGTATTGGCACAATGCAATCAACTCAACCTTACTTGGATTTCATTTATTTTTGCATGCTCTGATCTTTTTTTTTTTTTTCTGTTTCTTTTTGTACGTCCTTGTGCACAGTTCTATGAGGTTTTATCACCTGAACAGATTTGTATAATAGACATACAGAGGAACTCCCTTGTGTTATTCTTCATGGCCACACTCTCCCCCTATTCCATAGGCCCAGATAACCACTGATCTGTTCTCCATCTCCATAATTTTCTTATTTTGAAAATGTTATATAAATGGAATAATATGCCATGTAAGCTTTTAGGATTATAATTTTTCACTTGGTATTATGCCTTTGAGATCCATACAGTTTATTGCATTTATCTGTAGTGTGTTCCTTTTTACTGCTGAATGGTTTCTGCTGAATTGTATGGATGTACCATAGTATGTTTAGCCAGACTCATATGACTCATATGACTTTTATTTGATTTTCCCAGTTTTTTCCATCAGTACCATCAAATGCTTATACTTCTCACAGATGATAAAGTTGAAAACTTTTTCTTTAGGACCCTTTGTGTAAGCGTTTCTCAACAAGTTCTTTATAAACCATGTCTCTTAATCCAAAGTCCCCACTCGGCCAGAAAGGAATGACTAGATATACTTCCCTTGGCCTTCCAGAATTCTCCAACACAGCACCAGTGACAGCTACTTCCCTGTAGGGAGGACATAATGTTTATAGAATCCTGACAAGAGTTTGGAACTGTATGGATTCACAGTAAGTAACATTGGAAAGTGTTCCTAATTCACTCTACTCCTCTTGCTCCCATTAATCTTTCACTCCAAGGGTTTTTTTGGCAACACACTTTTATACGTTATCATAAAGAATTTCTTTTTTCTAAACCATGAATAACTCAGTGAGTCTGAGAATTTGCTCTTTGGGCGGAAATGTTTTTAAAGGAATATCAGCAATATTTGATGTAGCTGCTGAAAGAATTGAATTTAACAAATCAATATACACTTGTAGCCTCACTGATGACGGGGGTTGGGGGGGTGGTTGTGGTAGAGGTGGGAAAGCCTTCGACAGCATTTTCTTACTCTAAGTGGTGGGGTTGGCATTTTTTCAGTACAATAATGATTCAAACACACAAAAGGAATCCCCACAATGCTAAATAAGGAGCACTCTGTTTTCCTTCCCTCTTTTTTTTCCCCTCTCATCCTGAGATTAGGGCAAAGAATTGAAAAAAAAAAAAAAAAAGTAATGAAAGTCTTACTGAGTGAAAGCAAAGTGCTTTCACTATTAGGAGTACAAAGAAGGAGACGTCCCTAGGACTTTCGTGTATTTTCTGGAAGGAATGCCTGCTCTCAGAAATAGCAAGCTTAACCTTCTCCAAGTTTCATTTTTCTGAATTATCAAGGCTCAATCTTGTTCTTTTGTTACTGAATACATCTCCAATAGAACTCAAATGCCTTTTTCCACTGACCCTGGAACTGAGGGTGGAGACAGCAGGGAGGTGGGTAAGGAGGGAGCCAGTGTATTTTATGTTTCTTATAATCAGTTTCTTTCAGGTGCTTTCTCAGGGACTGCATGATCCCTTCACAATGCTTCCGCTCCTGATCAAGAGAAAGAAATGTGATCTCACAGTCTCCTTGTAGCTCTCCTTCACAAAAATGATTCTCTTGTACTGAAACCAAAACGAATTCTAGGGCATGGCTGAAAAGTAAGCATTCTTGGCCTGTTTTCAATTTCCCCAATCCCCAGCCATGACTGGAAATTGTTAAGCAGTCTTTCTCATGGCTTCTTTCTGTTTTTACTATTTTAGTTTCTTTTATATGAATCATTTTTCATTGCAGCGAATAAAAAAAATTAAAGAGGAAAAGGCAACACAGTGCCATAGAATATAATATTTGGTCTCTGTGGAGTTCTTCTAACTCAGATCATTAGTTGGGGCATTTCTAGGCTGGTTTTCTGACTGTAAAGGGATTTTAAAAATTAGAGGAACTAAAAATAGCCCTCAAGCTGAAGGTCAGGATTTCACTAGAAGTATTCACTGCCTCTAAGAATTTAGGGGGATTTCCAGAAGGATCTTGCCCAAGAACCTCTTATTTGTGATCTCTAATTTTTACATGAGTTCAAGATTAAACTAGATGTGTTATATTTTCTTAATACCTGTGAAATGCTTTCTATTCCAAGATTGTATAGAATTGGAACAAAATCACAGTATTTCCCAACTCATGGTGCATGTTGTGAGTAGAAATCTAACTTAGTAGATAGAATTAGGTTTTGAAGACAGACAGGCTTGACCGTACTTTCTCATTTTGTTACATATCAGACGCTGATTTTTGGAGATGCCCATCACCATTGTGATATGGAATACTGTAATGCTATCTTCCTTACAAGGCTACCTGTGGTATTATACCGTACACAGAATATCCAGTCCACTGCTTGGCATGCAAGGTTCAATAAAATGTAATTTCTTGAGGGAAAAAAAAAACACAACTTAGATCAATTACAGGCCTTAAAAATAGTTGACTCAAGCCCTTTGCATTTACAAATAGGAAATAAAACCTAGAGACGTGAATTTACTAACACAGAAAACTAGTATTTGAGATCTTCTGAATCCCGGGTTGATATATGTAGAGTAGTTTTGACTTACATTTATAACTTCTGTGTGTACACTTTTAAATATTTATAGTACATAAAGGCTCAGTACTTAAAATAAATAGAGAGTAAATCTGACATATATCTAGTAATATAAAACCATAAACACAGTTGAAAGATGATTACTCAAATAAAAATAAAAATAAAACAGATTCAGCTAGATCCAAACCAAAGATTGAATTCAATACGAAGATATTACATGAGTTCACTTATTTTATCATTTTCAGCCTACATCTGACTTTGTTACCCAATAAATGTTATGCTGGGACTGTTATGTAACATCCCAAATTCAGCTGTTGTTCCAGCAGATGACATTAAACTCCTTCAACTACCCTTAAGATAACATAACAAATGGGTTTTACTTCCTTAGAATTTCTGGCAATGATTGAAAACTTATTCAACATATGTCTAGAAAGACAAGCTGTGGAAAATGACAGAAACATGATTATTCAACTTATTAAGTGTATTCCTAAACTAACCTCAGAATGATAGGACTGACAGCTTCTACTGGATGAGGGAGACTTACGGCCCATTGCCTGTGAGAGAGAGCAAGGACACAGATGGATATAAAAATTCACAGAGGTTGAAGGAGATATGAATGTTCATTCACATCTAGTATTAAAAATATGATCTAACCTTTGGAAATAGATCAACAACATGATATATAAACAACCTCCTCTATGTCCTCTACATCATATTACTGAAACAAAATAGAACTTTCACTTTATAGAGAATTTTGACAGTGCTTAAATAAACTGCTATTCAGATTATTCTTTGTTTTTCAACTTCTTAATAAATTTTTAAATGCACAGTACAATATTGCTAACTATATGCATATTGGTGTACAGCAGGTCTCTAGAACATTTCCATCTTGCATGATAAGAAGCTCTATCGATCAAACAGCAACTCCCCATTTTTCCTTCCTCCAAACCCTTGGAATTCTACTTTCTGCTTCGAAGACTTTGACTACTTTATATACTTCATGTAAGTAGAATTGTACAATGTCCAATATAATTGAGATCAGGATCTCAGACAGATGCTTGTACTCCTGTGTTCATGGCAGCTCTCTTATACACTGGACATAAAAAAAAATCTAAGTGTTCACCAATGGGTTAATGAATAAACAAACATGGTATATATACACCATGGAATTTCAATTACCTTTAAAAAAGAAGGAAATCATATCATATGTTACAATGAAGACTAATCCTGAAGAAATTATGTTAAGTGAAAAAAGCCAGCAAAATCAGCAAGGGATCCTTTAATGCTATACTTTTAGAGTTATAATATGCATTTCCTAATGAAAGTAAGGTTTCTTAACTTTTAAAAAGAATTTATGTTTTTATTTGGGAAAGAGCATGCACATTGATGGGGGTAGAGTGCTGGGAGATGCAGAAGCAGGCTTGGTCACAGGACCCTGGGATGGTGACCTGAGCCAAAGGCAGAAGTTTAACCAACTGCACGACCAGGTACCCCAGGAAGAAAGGTTTATTTTAAAGATAAACCACTGTTATGCTCATCTGTATAGTCAAAACTAAAGACTTCCTGCCATTGATTGAAACAAAGTTTTATTCAGAGTAATCATCAAAACATTTTTTGTAAAGAGTTTGAGACTAACCTCCTATAGATAATATAAAATGGCGAGGCAGAAACATGTTTAGAATTCTGTTAGAGGAATATGATCTAAAAGAAGGACTTTTGCTCTTCAGGCATCAGTTTTCTTAGGGAGTGGGCGAAGGGGAGGTGAAGCTTGTGAAACCAGAAAGTGAACATTTATGGTTCTAAAAGTTTATGGAAGTCGACACGGTATGGAGTTTAAAGATCTTCCAAAGGATCTGGAGTCAGAAGACCTGAGTTTGAATTCTGACTATGCCACTAAACAGCTTTGTGGTCTGGTTTCACAGCCTTGGCTTCAACATCTATAAAATGATGCTGATACCAGCTGCTTTCCAGTTTTGTGTGTGTGCGTAAGCCACATGACAGTGCTGCAGATATGAATACAATTTTCACTTCCTAAACATGCACGTATTTTCTAATGATTCTATCATTACTATTAGTCAATAGGATATATTCCATCCTAAGGGCCTACATTTATGTCTTTTAATGTGTTCTCTATCAGTCATGAGGACACTGGATTCTTTCCACCAGGGGTTTAAGTGACTCTAAAGCTGTTTGGGAGAATCCCAGAACCTGGAAATTAAGGAGCAGGGCCTGATCTGATATATAAAAATGCTGGGACACCCAGCAAAGGCAAAACCAAAGGCAAATCATAATTCATGACCCTTGATGAGATTAAGAAACATAAGTTTCTGGGATAGGTATTATTTATAAATATCTATTTACTTTAAAAAATATTTTCCTAGACAGATACTCAATGACAATACTGATTTTATAAACTGACCAAGGAGTATGGATAGATGTTGATTGAACACCTGCAATATGCTTGTCTGTTGCCTAGGTGATTTACATATGTTATTTTGTATGATCTTCTTGATAACCCTATCAAGTTCTGTTATGGTGAGTACTTTTAATATTTAACACAGTATATGGTTGATATTAGTATCAACATTTTACAATAAAACACTACAGATCAAAGTGATAACCCAGAGCTAATCAATGATAAGTCAGGATTTAGATTCAAATTGATCTTCATAAAATTCAGTTCTCATCAATAACATTTGACTGAGCAATTCATGTGACTGCCTTGAAACTCCTGAAGCATCATAATAAAGCAGAAGAACATGTACTTGACAATGCAATGCGGCCTGGTAACACAGTATGGAGAAGGAAAGTAGACTTTGAAGCCCGATTGTCTAGGTTCAAGTCCTTCCCCATTACTTATTATCTATGGAAATTTGTTCAAGTTACTAAATTTCTCTTTGCTTCAGGTTCCCCATTTGTAAAACAGGAGCAGTGATAGTACCTACTTCTTTGGTAATTAAGAGGGTTAAATGACAAGTGGTAAGCCTAATACAGTAAATATCTTATATGTTTACACTTATGCCATATGCCAGGTACTCCCTGTGCAAGAGATCTTCTCATTGTTGATTCTCAAGAAAAGATATAAAATCTTGAATTGAGAAAACAAGATTTGACACCTTAGATCCTGATACACACACAAACACACACACATCCAGATTAACAAGAAGCAGTGGAACATGTCCATACTGTCTCTTGTTGGGTTTCTATTCTGATGGTTTACATACAAGGATAGAAGGATAAATTTATATATAATATATAATAAGTACATTATCAGAAATTTGGATAGAAATTTTCTAGTAGGTATATGATTTCAACCATCAAAGCACATATATGATATGTGCTCCCATATATATGCTCCCATATATGATATGATAACTCGCAGATTTTTTTAAGCATAAAACTATATTCTGAGTTATGGAAGGAAGGGGATTCTTTCAAAATGTTTTTTTTTTAATTTCTCTGAATTTCTGGAAATCCTTAAGTAATTTGGCATGTTATCATATCTTAAAGGTCAGGCTGACAGCAATGGGCAAGCTCAATTTCTTTCTGATTTCCAAAGGAGAATCATTGAGGTACTTTATTTTTAGTGTGTGACTATGTCCCTCACATTAATAACAGAATAGAGACCATCTACAATTCTGATTATTAGTCTGTCTTAGAAAAATGAAGGGGGGTTTACTTAATTAGTAAACCTCTAGTTTTTAAAATAGAAAAATAAATTTCTTAATTATAATTAAGTAGACATTATTTCCTAGATTCTATCAGCTGACAATGTTGCATTTTATCCTTGGAGAACACTCAAGCAGATGAATGCACATCTGTAAATGTTAATAAGGATGCAGTGGAAAAAGTACCAATTTTGGAATCAGACCAACCTAAGTTCAAGTCACAGCATTGCCTTTTCCTAATAACCAGATATGGGAGATTTATTTATTGAAATTCTTTTATTCTTAGTCTCCTTACTTGTAAAATGAGAAAATGTACTTTAGGCATACAGATAACTTTCCACCTTTACAGCTATCATTCATGTCTTAGCCCACTATAACCTCCGATAATGTCCCTAGGGGTGTGTGTATGTGTGTGTGTGTGTGTGTGTGTGTGTAACCATTCTGTAAGACTGAAGGATTTATAACAACATATACATAGATTCGATGTAAGAATGCAAAGAACTAATGTCTGGAAAAAAACAAAACAAAACACCTAATACTTGATAAGGCATTATGATGGGCTGATCAAAAGAAAAGGAAATAAAGAAACAAAGATTTTAAAAAAAGAGTAAAAAGTGGAAAACTTACAAACAGGACATGATTAGTGATACTGCTCAGTATATAACTTTATTTTACAGGAAATAAATTATTAGGTTTCTGAGAAATATACATTCTGAGCATTTTGTTATATTGCCATGCATATAATATATTCTGTTTTGCAGGTATACAATGAAAAAACAAAATCTCTGAAGACTGAAATATGATAAATTACAAAATAGAAGAAAGCCAGGTTTGGCATTCTTGTTAACACAAAGAAGTACCACACTGACATTTGGAAGGAGTCTGCATAGGAAGAAAATTAAATCTCAGGTGGGAAAGGGCCATTAGATAATCTCCTTGCATCTTGTTTTTCCCAATGGACCTTCTGCATCCCATGAAAACATTCCAAGCATTTGTGGATATCTATGGATTCATGAGTCCTATTTGCTGGCATTGCTGTGGATAAAAAATGCTGGGCTAAAAGTTGTAAAAACCCATTCTTTGGGAGACTTGTTGGGCCAGATGGAGGCTGATGGAGAATAGAGAGCTTGCTGCTTCCACAGGTCTTCTGGGCTTGGCAAGCACTAGAGAGGCCTCAGCCATGCCTTAATACCTAGGATAGGAAAGTCTAGTGCACTCCATGAGATCTAGGAAGAATTCCTCTCCTCGTGTTTATTTGTGCGGAGTAGTGGGCTTGGGCTCTATCACAGATCTTTCCAGTGAAAAATGGAAAGAAAGGTGGGATGAGTGCTTTGGATAGACTGAAAAGAAAGATGTCATCCAAGCAAAAAGTTACAGTGTTTCTAACCCATTTACCTAATAGAACTTTATTATATTCTCCTTCTAGAGTCGATTATATATTGACCATCTTTTACCCCCTAGATGGGACCATCTTCTTCTGTTTATTTAAAACCCTCCCACAAATACTACAGAAGGGAGCCAATTCCACCTGAAGACCTGAGTTATTTTGTGTAATACATGTTGAAGCCCAGTATGTCCAACACACCTCTTTCTGGTTTTTCCCTTTTCCATTTCATTTTACTAAAAAAAAGAGATTGAAATTCTTCCTGATTCTATGTTACTTAGTACTGATTAACTTGTCAGCAGTTCTTATTCTTTAAAAATACTGCATTTTAATTCATTTCTGGAGGCTCTGCTACCCAAGAGAAAATATTTGCAGGAGCACTATAATATCTGACCTAAAATTTTTATTCTCAATTGCTACTATTCATATGGTTTTCAGTCAGGACTGATGTCCTCTGGTAGAAACAATCATTATTCATATATTCATTAATCCAATCGTGTTAACTATTGATGGCTCTAGAAATTTATCTTATGTGAACTCCCTTGTGTTCCCTCGAACATTTAATGGTAACTGTTGAGTGGTGATGCATTTTAACTCTTTTAAAAATAGGTAAAGTGGCATTTATTTTAATAAAACTCTCATCAAAATATCATATTAATTATAAATAAATATTTTATTACTATGGTAATAATGAGGAACCTAAGAACAGGTAAATTAAATGATAGCCTACTCAAAATTTTAGTAGCAATATAACACATATGGTGCAATGTACAGAACTGGGCTCACCTGGGCCTTAGCACGCCGTGTGTTGTGTCATGCCAGAGCACTTGCTTTTAACATCGACACTGAGTTCCACACTTTTTCTGGGTCTTCATAGCAGTCATTCAAGATTTCAATACTTGAATTGCCCGTTATTATGAAAGGTTTCTTTCTATGGCACAGTTAGGCCTTAGCATAACAAAGAATGTTCTAATAACTGTCATATTGCATTATCACTTTTTCCTACAGGATTTTCTATATTAAGTGATTTTTGTTTAAATTCATAATGTTTTTATTTGATCCAAACGCTTTGAGTTTTTCCTGTATGTATACACAACACCAGTTGGGAGTTAAATACCCATTAGTTAATAATTTTAACAACGTCATCTGGAAAGCACTGTTTATTTTGGTTACAGAACAAAAAAAATTGTGGAAGAGTTTTATGTTTACAATTCTGTCAATAGTGTTAATCATTTCTTTAAAATAATGATATAACTCAAATCACTAGTGCCTGTCATCCAAAAGTAATATGCTTGAGGAGCACAACTGAAAATAAATTTCTACCACATAATATTTTTATAAAGGAGGCATATATTCTTCAAGCATTTAAACAAACCATGGTAATTTGACATTCACTTCTTTTTTGTCATGTCACATTGCACCATGTATATTAAAAGTTTGTGCAATATATATGTTAAAATCAGAAATGATGTGTATATTATCCTCAGTGTGTGTAAAACTCAAAACTTTGGGATAAAAACAATATTCTGGAAGTCAATGGCAAGGATGTATCTTAATCATGTTTGTGCCACCAAAGCACTGAAAATATATCTCCTCCTAGACGGAATGATTTGGCAGCATATGATGCTACTGGAGCTAACGTATTTGTATCAAGTTCTTGTTTGTGAACAACAAAAGACAACCAGCTAACTTAAGAGATTAAGTTTAATAGAAGGTCCATTAATAGAAGGAAGTAAGAGAACCAAAGGAGGCTGGTCTACAGTCACTGCAGATTCCATCACTGCTTCTGCCCACGCTTCTCATCTCAGGTAACGGATGTGAGTGTACTCACTTCAAAATGAATTGTGAACATCTCTACACTTTCTATTCCTAACTCAAGATTCCAAGTACTTGGCAAAACACCAACTTGCCATAAAGAAGTGAAGTGACATAACCGTATTTTAGCTAATGAACAATTGGAGGGAGGGTATTGGACATTTTGGCTTTTGAGATGTGAGCAGTGGAAGTAAAAAGGAGATGTCAGTTGTTTCCTAGGAAATGACTGAATAGGGCTGGTCCTTTTTATTGATTTAAGTGATTAAGTATAGTATTTTCACCACTGAAAAGACTTAATGAGGGTGGGACTTAGGGGGAGGGAAACAACAAAATAAGGGCAGAAAACTTGTATTCAAACATATTCTTTGCTACTGATTAAGTCAGAGTTCAGATTAATAACTCTTCAATAAAAATGAAACTCCAGAGCACTTTCCAGGTACAAGAAGTATCTGTCAAATTTTAGCAAGTGTGCTACATGCATGGGATAGATTTATCCTAATAGCTTTTAAGTCTTTTTTCATTTGATTCCAGGCCTCTACCTGACAGAAAGAAAGCAAAGCCACATTTTTATGTTAATTGCAGGTCTCCATTCTGCAAGTCTGATATCTGAGTTCTTAACAAAGATCTCAGAGTAAACTGAAATCATAACCAAATTCCACAATATAGTTATTGCAGCCAGTTTGCCCCAGTCATACTCTTTAGAAATACTACTGAATCTCTTGAAATCCTGCAAGTGTTGCCAAAGAAATAGTGATACATGATTTAAAAGATATAGAAAGTTCTTATACAAAGGGTCCATCAAATGCCTACAATGATAAAGTCTCTGATAAATATACCAGAGATTTGTATGAATGAAGCTAAACATATATTTGACTTACTTATTTAAATAACACTTTGGCTGTGTGAGGGCTTTCATAGCTAAAAAATAGTTTCTTCTGGTTAATATAATAAAAATAACAATGATTACAACAACCAACCTTAACTTGCCTTTGCTGAATCAAACCTATAAGCAAAGATTTATTTTATCTGCATAATGACATGAATAATTAATGCTTTCCCTCTAATTATAACTTAAAATATATATGTTCCTGGTAGCCTGTTGGTAAAAATAATGGGCAAGCCTAGGATCTTGTCATTCTAGAGGAAAATACAGCAGGAACAATTTCCAGGGCAATACGGGCTCTGGCGTTGCCCTTGTTTCTACTTTCTTAAGTGAACCACTGGTGTGGTTTCATTTATTGTTCTGAATTCTGCCCTTTGGACGTTGTCCCCATCTTGATTTCCATGGATCAGTCCTGAAGGTCTCTATGACCAAGATTCAAATGATTTTTTTTTCCTTTTCCTGCTCTGATAAGCAAATCTCAGAAATACATAAACTCAAATCCCAACTAAACAACCCTGACATCATTCCCAGGGTCCAGATGGGTAGATATTATTATCCTTACTGGAGATACACATTAACAGAAATTCAGTGGGTTAAAATCACTGACTCTAGAATAGGTTTTCTGATATTTTTATGTAAAAATTTACCTTAAGAATCCCCCAAATAAGCATAAATATAGTAAAAAAAACCCTTCATTTTTTATGATCTATACTTCTAAAATTATATTTTATATTTTATATTTAAAATATAAATAAAATATTTTAAAAATTATCAGAAAAGTTCATTTAAATAGCATGAAATTCTTTTGAATTTAACTGATCACCCTCACCATTTTTGGATCATTTCATAATCTATTAATCAGGCTAACTGTTGCATCTCCCCATCGAGTACATTATTTCCACTTTCTAAAATAAGAATGAAAAATAAAATAAAATAAATAAAATAAAATAAAATAAAATAAGAATGAAAATATATCTCCCCCACAACACACACATACTTATAATTCCCACCCTTTTATAGTGAAAAGTCTGAAAAGGGTCTCATGATTAATTCTCTTCCTACCTTTCCATTTATGCCATTACCATTGATCATTTCTATTATTTTGACTGTCTCTTTTTCTCTCTTTTTATACAAAAATATAACTATATGTATAGTTATATTTATATATATTTCTATTTATATATATAATAAATATATTTGTGTTTATATATTTATAATATATTTAATATGAATATAACTATATATAACTATATATAACTATATATATATAACTATATATATATAACTATATATATAGTTATATATATATATAGCTTATGATAAATGTTTCATTGCAAATACTGGTTCCCCTGAAGGAAATACCCTTACCCAGATATCTCCTCCTTCATTCTAGTCAGACATTACTTCTTCTATGAAGATTTATATATAAATCGGAACTCAGTGATTGCAAGTGACAGCATATCCAAACCAAACTAGTTTAGAGAAAGCAAGTTATCAGATAAAGTTCAATACCTCATCCTTTGCATCCCATTTTATCATGAATTTGATCTTGATTTTAATCTTTATTTGAAAATCGATATCTATCTATATATCTTCTCAGTAGATATTGAGGCCACATGCCAGCATCTAATATAGAATAAGAATTCAGTAAATGTTGTTTGAGTGAATTTTATATATAAAGGTTCTTGCAATCAAAGAAGGGAATTAGAAGATTATCTTATCTCTTCATATATCAGGCTTTTCTACAGCATGACTTTTGATTCACTCTGCTTACATAATTGTATTGACCTGGATAAAACCTTAACAAATCAAATTTTAAATTTGTGGAAGGAGGAGAATAAGATATATGACTGAGAGAGAGGGAGACAGAGAAAGGCTTTGGCAAACTCTAGAATGAAGAAACTTCTGTGGTCTGAACTTGTGAGATGAAGAGAGTGCTATTTATGAAGTACAGTTTTCTATAAAAATAGGCTCATATTGATTTTGATGACTTTTCTTTTTTATATCCCAAGCATCTGGTGAATATTATTGTTGAGTTAAAGCCTGGTGCCTCAATCCAAGCAGTAACTGCAGTTCAGTGGGTGAGCCAGACCTCTTGTGAGTCAAGAATCCTTGATCATAAATCTCAAAATAACAAACATTCATCAAAGGTCTTGTGATACATTTTTTTTCCACTTTTAGTTCCACATTTTCTGGTTATATCCTACAAGGAAATAGGCAAGCAAAACATATCATGTTATTTATCAGACACTATGATGTACTTTTATATTGCAAATATATTTCTAGTATTTTTACATTGTGCCATACTAGTGCATATCTTGGATTTGTGTATTACATTTTCCCTAGGAGTAGAAGATATATTCTTTTGAAAACTGGATATGTATGAAGAAATATTAAAATTTTTTTTGGATAGTGACATAATAGAAATTTCTCTATTTTAACACAAAGGACAACATACAACAATATTGGGAAGTATTTGAAGTTGGAATGTTTAAATCTTAGGAAAAATGTATTTTTCTTTCCCTCACTGAGCAGAGTTGTAAAACCTGGGCAGAATAAATATAGCATCTATTTGAAAACCCTAAAAACTAAAAAGTAGCAGGTAGATTGAGAAAGAAAAAAATTCAAAGTAAACAATGAAATTATCATTTGTTCTTCCCTTGGATGTCCTTCAGCATGGATTAAAAGCAGTCCCAAACCGAGAAGTAGGCCTTTGCCCAGACAGAAAGGGATGAAACAGAAGCCCTATATAGTCTTCTCATGATCATTGCATAAGACATCTCCAAATGTTCACAGAGAGTGGAAGAAGTTATTTTCTATTCTTTTCTCTTCCTTGTGCCCAAGACAGCCATAGGAATCTAAAGCTTTCAGGGTGGGGAAACTTCCTCTCTGATTGGAGGAATTTTTATTTCAAGAAGGTGGGATGAACCCCCTGATCATTTTTTTCTCTTTCTTTTTCCCTTACTATGTGTCCACAAATGCAGCTCCTTTAGTAGGAAGTATAGATCAGGAAAGGGTGAAGCCCCAGGTCTGAGTGAAAGACCCAAAGGAAAGCCCTGGGAAACCAGAAAGCATGGAGAGCAATCAGGAAAACAGACAACATACCATTGTTTAGGAACATGTGGGATTACCCATGAACTGTTCTTGCATGGCTCTGACCATAAAGAACCCCAATGACCAAGTGCTAGTTTCTAAACTGGCTTTTGGGTAGTACACATGGGAAAGAGTTCTGAATTCATCTGCAAAAGCTCTGAGAATAAAATGACATTTTAAATACTAATTTAATTGTCAAATTATCAATGTTGAATTATCTTACACCCTTAGGGATTTTGATAGTTTGTGGTATTTCAGGAAATAGTTCAATTATTAAATGTATGCATGTAAAACTGTTTTTAATAGTCCCTTAAAATTCTGTAATGTCTATGGAGTCTGTAGTGATCTCTTTTCTTTTAGTCTTAATATTTTATGTGGCTCTATTGAGATAATTGATACAAGAATTAAACATATAAAGTATGAATTTCGATGAGTTTGGACTTATGCATACGACCTTAATATCATCACCACAACCAAGATAATAAACATATCCATCATTTCCAAAAGACTTCCTGTGCCTTTTTCTTTCCTTTTTTTTTTTTTTTTTGTAGTAATACAGTGAACATAAGATCCACCCTCTTAACTAGATTTTGAGTGCACAACACTGCACTGTTAACTACAGGTGAATGTCGAACAGCAGATTTCTAGAACCTACTCACTTTGTAAAACTGAAGCTTTATAACCATGGAATAATAACTCCTGTGTTCTTACTTCCCCCATCCTCTAACAACCATCAGTCTATTTTCTGCCTCTTTAAGTTTGACTACTTCACATACCTCCTATAAGTAGAATCATACAGCATTTGTCCTCTGTGATTGACTAATTTTACTGAGTATAGTGTCTTCCAGGTCCCTCTATGTTGTCACAAATGATAAAATTTCCTTTTTGAAGGCTGAATAATATCCCATTATATGTATATAATACATTTTATTTATTCATTCATCTGTCAATAGATATTTGGCTTGTTTCCAGATCTTAGCTATTGTTAATAATGCTGCAGTACACATAGCAGTGCATATATCTATTCATAATCCTGATTTCAATTACCAAGAAAGTTCCAAAGACAGTTCTTACAGAAATAGAAAAACAATCCTAAAATTCATGTGAAATAACAAAAGATCTAGAATACCCAAAGTGATCCTGAGAATGAAGAATAAAGCTAGAGGCATCACACTTCATGATTTTGAAATATGTTATAAGCTACAATAAATAAAGCAGTATGATATTGACATAAAGAGAGGCTTTATGTCATAAAAACTGATCAATGGAACTGGTTAGAAAGCTCAGAAATAAACATATATATATATATATATATATAATCATATATAATCATCTGATCTTTGACAGGGGTGTCAAAAAATACACAGTGGGAAAAGGATAATCTTTTCAAAACACAATGTTGGGAAAACAGGATGTCCACATGAAAAGGATGAAATCAGACCTTCTATCTTTTGTTTGTTTGTTTAGAGAGAGAGGAGGGGGAGGGGAAGACAAAGAGGGAGAGAGAGAATCTTAAGCAGGCTCCACACCCTGCACAGAGCCGGATGTGGGGCTCTATCTCACAACCTTGATATCATGACCTGAGCCAAAATCAACAGTCAGATGCTCAACCAGCTGAGCCACCCACGCAGCCCTCTCTTTCACTTGTATACAAAAGCCAACTCTAAGTGGATTAAAGACTTAAACATAAGACCTCAAAGTGTAAAACTTCTAGAAGAAAACATAAGAGACAATCTTCATGACAGTGGTCTTGGCAATGATTTAAGGGTATGATACTAAAAGCACAGGCAACAAGATCAATAGTAAACTACATCAATCTAAAAAGTTTCTATACACCAAAGGAAACAACAGACAGAGTAAGAAGGCAATCTACAAAATGAGAAAAAAATATTTGCAAACTATATATCTCATAATGAGTAACTTCCAAAATATATAAGGAACTCCTAGAACTCAATCTCTCTCTCTCTCTCTCTCTCACACACACACACACAGATACACACACACACACACACACACACACACACACACACACACACAAACAAGTAGTCCAGTTAAAAATAGGCAAAGGACCCCAATCAACATTTCTCAAAAGAAGTCATGCAAATGGTCAACATGTATATGAAAAGTTATTTAAATCATTAATCATCAAGGGAATAAAAATCAATACCATGATGAGGTATGACCTCACACCAGTAGAATGACTATTATTAAAGAAAAAAAGAGGTGAATGTTGGCAAAGAGATAGCAAAATTGAAAAGCTTATATACACTGTTGATGGGAATGTAAAGTCGTGTAGCCAGTATGGAAAAGGGTATAAAAGTTCCTTTAAAAATCAAACCTAGAATTGCAAATCAGAAGCACAATGAAATATCCCCTTACAAATGTCAGAATGGCTAGATTCAAACAATAACAACGAGAATTGTGAAGATATGGAGAAAAAGAAATTCTCATGCACTCTTCGTGGGAATGTAAATTGGTACAGCCACTGTGGAAAACAGTATGGAGGTTCCTCAAAAATTTAAAAATAGAAATACCATATGATCCAATAAACCCACTATGGAGTATTTATTCAAAGAAAACAAATACACAAATTTGAAAAGAAATATGCACCCCTGATGTGCTCAGTCGGTTAAGCATCTCCCTTCAGCTCAGGTCATGATCTCAGGGTCCTGGGATGGAGCCCTGTGTCAGGCTCCCTGCTCAGCAGGAAGTCTGCTTCTCCCTCTCCCTCTCCCTCTGTACCCTCCTTCATGCTCTCTCTCTCTCTCTCTCTCTCACACACAAATAACTATAGAAAATCTAAAAAAAAAAAAAAAGATTTATGAACTCGTATGTTTGTTGCGGCATTATTTACAACAGCAAAGATATGGAAGCAACCTAAATATCCCTCAATAGAAAAATGAGTAAGGAAGTTGTGGGGCTAACACACACATTCATACACACACACACACACATCAGAATTTTACACAGCTCCCGCCACACACAAATAAGGATGAGGTTGTGTCATTTGCAACAACATGGATGAACCTAGAGAGTATTATGCTAAGTTAAATAAGTAAGACTGAGAGAAACAAGTACCATATGATTTCACTCATATGTGGAATCTAGAAAATAAAACAGTGAATACACACACACACACACACACACACAAAAAAAAAAACCAGAAAGCAGAGTCAGACCTATAAATACCAAGAACAAACTGATCATTGCCAGAGGGTAGGGATGGGTAGGAGGGTGGGCAAATGGGTAGAAGGTAGTGGGAGATTCAGGCTTTCAGTTATGGAACGAGTAAGTCAAGGGCATAAAAGGCACAGCATAAGGGATGTAGTCAATGATGCTGTAAAAAGAGATGTATGGGAACAGATGTGGCTACACTTGTGGTGAACACAGCATAACATATAGAGAGGTTAAATCATTATGTTGTACACCCGAAACTAATGTAGCATGTGTGTCAACTATACTCAAAATAAAAAGAAATATCAAAATAAAAAAAAATCAAAACTAAGACTTCCATGTAACACAGCAATCCAACTCTTTGGTATATTTCCAAAAGAATTAGGATCTCAAAAAGATAACTGCATTTTTGCTGCTAATATTGATAAATTGTTTATTCTCTTTGATTTCAGACTTGTTAGATATTTACCAGTTTATCTTTCTAAAGAACCAGCTTTGGTTTTTATTTATTTTCTTGGTATTATTTTCTATATTTATTTCATTGATTTCTGTATTTGTATTTATTATATTTTATATTTTTATTCTACTTGCCTTTAGTTGACTTTTTCTCTTTTTAAGTTTTTTAAATTATTTTTTTAAGTTTAGAAACCTATATTATTGATTAGAGATCTTTTTTCTAAAATAAAAATTTAGGGATCCCTGGGTGGCGCAGCGGTTTAGCGCCTGCCTTTGGCCCAGGGCGCGATCCTGGAGACCCGGGATCGAATCCCATATCGGGCTCCCGGTGCATGGAGCCTGCTTCTCCCTCTGCCTGTGTCTCTGCCTCTCTCTCTCTCTCTCTCTCTGTGACTATCATAAATAAGTAAATAAAATAAAATTAAAAAAAATTAAAATAAAAATTTTTAAAAATTAAAAAATAAAATAAAATAAATAAATAAATAAAATAAAAATTAAATGCTATAAATTTTCCTCTAAGCACTGTTTGATTACATCCCACAAATTTTGACATATTATATTTTCATTTTTGCTTATTTGAAAATATTTTTTTTTTTGGTTGGAAAGATGTAGTTCCTTTTGGGTTGTTAAGCTGAGAGCCTTAAGTTTATCCCTGATCATCAGCTGTATGCATTCCCATTTCCTTGCCATGTGGGCTTCTCCATAGAACAGCACACAATATGGAGGATGGCTTCCAGTAGAATAAGCAAATGAGAAAGGAAGACAGAAGCCAGACTCTTCTTACATCCTAGTTTCAGAAGTCATATTTCATTATTTTGTTCTGTGTTCTGTTCTTAAGCAGCAAACCACTAGATCCAGCCTAGATTCTAGGGGCGGGGATCACACAAGGGCATGGATATGAGAAGGCAGGCATTACTGGGAGGCAGCTTAGAAGTTGTTGTTGAACACAGAAACAAAAAGCAAGCAAACAAACGAATAAGTAAACATATAACCAAACCAAAACCAGAAGGCATTGAAAAGGGGGATGTTGAGGTCCTAGTCACGGTAGTAATTTAAACATACAGACTAACCTCTCTCTCAAAGGCAGCTGTGCTATGATGCACTGAAGTCAAGTCTTATCTGGATATGAACTCTTACATTTCTCTGTTAACTTTTCTTAGCCAGCAAAGAGGCTGTTTCCCCAGTGAGGGCAACGACAAAAATATTAGCATTTGCCCTTGGTTGCTTTCTGATTTCAGTTTAGGAATTGGCTCAGCTCTACTTTCTTCCATTTGAAACAGAAACTGCCTTCCAGACTATTTTTACCTCCTTCCAAGTGCTGGTTCTGAGTCAGAAAAAACACACTGTACTCCTGGGACACAAGAAACAGGACTAAGCTACTGAAACCCAAGTAACTTCTCTAAGCCACATGTAGACAGGGCCAAGAAACTTCCACAGTCAATGAAATTGCTCCCCAGATCCATGTAACTGGGAAATTCCAAGTGGACGTAAGGAATGGCTTCACTTTACTGTTTCTTTTTAGCAGATGCTGGATGAGGGCTAATGCAGTGAACCAATACTTAAGACTGGTGTGGATTTTCTGCAAATGCAATCTCATTTTTGAGGTACATAAAAAAAAAATAAAGGAAATTTCCTTTTCCCATGTGCTCACTCCATGCCATAAACTGTGCTAGGAGACTTTTATATTTGTCTCATGAAATACTATCATTCTATAATTCCTGTTTTGGGGATGAGATGTCTGAGAATCAGATACACAATTTGCTCATGTTTGCTAAAGCAGGAATAAGCCATATTTCTCACCCTTGGTTTAATAACAAAGCCTAAATTCTCAGCAAATTAATTCTATTAAAAGGAATATAAAGTGTGCATTTTAACAACTGGGCATTCCAGTTGGTATTTTTTTTTATATAATTCTTATGGATGTCTATCATTTTCCAGACTTGTTACGAACTGGGGATACAAACTAAAAATCTTCAATATCATTTTTGGGAAGTTCACAGTTTACTGGGAATGATGAACTTGTAAGTAAATATGATAACACAAAGAATTAAGAACTAATAAAGTCTTATCAGAGTGTTATAGGGGTATTAAAAGTTGAAAGAAGCTTTATAGGAAAGGGCAATTTTGTTTAATCTGACACATACTGGAAAAAAATTTAACTTTTGAGTTTTGGAGTAATATAGAAGCACAGACATCATTCCAAAAAGGTGAGGTTAATATTCATATATTTTAGAGAATAATTGGTTTCCAATACATCACACTATTGAATGAATAAATGAGTAAGTGAGTGTATGTTTATGGTTCTAGTAATTGTTTGAGAGGTGAGTCATGTAGAGGTATAAGTTAATTACAATTATGCATATGCCTGCCTTACCTAAATAAATAACTCTGATAAGATTTTTTAAGGATAGCTGATTAATATCTAAACACAAGTAGCTCTTAACATGCTAATTAGGTGTCAATTGTTCTGCAAAAATAAATACAAACATTTGTAATGGTAATTGAGGTTGAACTTGCTACGATTATTTATTAATTCTAATTTTCAAACATGTTAATTGCTACAGCTAAGGAAAACCCCCATTCAAGATTCAAGAGGTCCCATTAACCCATCTTTACTTGCTGATTATGTACTTCTCATAAGATGGGCCAGTTTGAGTGTATTTAGTATTTACTGTTGGATATGTTTAATGACTTGTTTCTGGAACAGGTAACAGAGTCGATTGCTACCTAGAGAACAGAGAGTTTGGAAGGAAGTAAAATAAAAGGTAATTGAGGAAAAGGTTTTAAATCTACTATTAATAAAACACTCATTATAGCAGAATGATAGCTGATACATCTTTTCACAGCTCAAAGTAAAGCTAATCTTCCATGATTATCTTTGTAGTTTCACCCAATCAGAATCATCCTTGCTTTTCTGGACTCCCATAGCAGATTGCTTAGAACTCAGAGGCTTGTCAAATGTCATATCCTGAGTCATCTCTTGATCTTAGGAACTTATGCTAATTCAGAATCTTGAATTAAAAAAAAAAAAAAAATATATATATATATATATATATATATATCCTTTTAAGTATGTATCTAAATCATACATAAAGCAAGGTAATAACCCCTGTTAAAAAGAGGGGTTATTTTTTCTCTTTTTATTTTTATTTTTTTAAAGATTTTATTTATTTATTCATGAGAGACACACACACACAGAGAGAGAGAGAGAGAGAGAGAGAGAGGCAGAGACACAGCCAGAGGGAGAAGCAGGCTCCATGCAGGGAGCCCCATGTGGGACTCGATCCCAGGTCCCTGGGATCACGCCCTGAGCCACCCGGGGCTGTCCTCCAACTCTTTTTATTATCAGATAAAATTTATCTCTAACCATGATTACATTACCAATCACACCAAACATAAAACAACCTTCCAAATGAATTAGCAAGCTGTTTTTCAGACATAGCTATAAGACTATAAACTAACTCTCTCTCTCTGCCTCTCTCTCTCCCTCTCTCCTCCCTCTCCCTCTTCTTCTTCCTCTCTCTCTCCCTCCCTCTCCGTCTCTCTCTCTCTCTCTTTCATGCCAACATCCTTTATTTGTCCAAGTCTGGATTTCAACAAACACATTATCCTGACTTTACTTCTGGCTATGCCTGTTTTTTCAAAGAGCAATATGATTAAGAGTTGGTACTGGAGTCATATAGAAGAAAACCTGTTTCAGCCATATATTATCTGTATAAAATTAGGCAAGTTAAAAATAACGTCTTGAAACCAAATTCACCCATATATAAAAGAAAGTTGACACCAGCCTTAATTCATAGTTCTGACAGGATTAAACAGTTTTCACAAAGGCCTTCACCCAAAATTTAGTATATTGTAATAAAGATTAACAATCAGCCTTTGCCACATTCCATACAATGTATTGTTTTTCTTGTGCTAAAGAAAAATTTAGTCCTCACAACAATCTCATTTTAAAGAAGAGGGAACTAAAGTACCTAGAAGTTAAACAGCTTTTCCAAAGCCATACTGACTGTAAGTAGCAGACTAGGGCTTATACCCAAAGACTGAATTCTTTTTTTTTTTTTTTTCTTTTTTACCTTCATATACCCTCCATTAGGGTCACTTGCAGATATTAATTATAACCATTCATTCTTGATTTTTTTTCTCCAAATACTCCCAACAATACTTTCTTTTTTTATAGCTTAAAAGTTAATTACATACACATACTTCCTATTAAAACAGTCGACTTCTGGGCTATGACAAGGTCTTAGTATATTTTTTCTAAGATTCTTGAAAATCTGTGTTCCATATATGATAGTCATTAATAAGTACTGTGAATGAACAAATACATATATGGTATTTCTGGCAATCTATACATAAACGCTATAAAGTTATGCCACATAGTAATTTGTTCAGCAAAGCCCATATGTGAGAACTATCCATGTGTTATGCATTAGACTATGAAAAATCCTATAGATGCACTGATTAAATGAATTATCTCAGAATTATGAGCTATAAATGCCAGGGAGATCTGAAATGCGCTTACTGGAATGGGAGACACATATTTCATCCAGGGTAAAAATTGTTACTCCCACAATGTAAGCCGGAAACTGAGGCTTGCAGAGTTTATGTGATTGTCTCATTTCTATTAAAGATACAACCATAAGTTGAAGTCAGGCCTCTCTCTCTTTTTTCCTATTTCACATAAAACTATATGTTATTAAGTTTTAAACCTAAAATAAGCCTTAAATTAAGTTTGAATCTGAAAAAGTCCTAAATGAGCATTTCATTTACCTAGTTATATCAAATAAAGCTCTACTTTAATGGTATTAAATTTATTTTTATTTTGTATTGGGCTTTATTGTATTGGCTTTATTTTTATTTTGTACTGTGCATTTTGTTGTTTTGTTGTACATGGAAAGGTTTAACTGGAACCCACAGAGTTCTATTTTCACTTTAAGAAAAAAACACATAGACAGACATTGCACATACAGGCACTCACACAGAGTACCTAATACAATACACAAATAACTGTTAGATAAATGGATATATATGCAGTCCATACTCTTGAGAGAGCAAATAAATATTTCATTGTTTTTAGCCCTCTCTTCTTCTTTGTATCCTTTATTTCTTCTCTTGGTTAAGTAAGTTGACCTCCTTGCTCATGTAGACATGGCCTTAATCAGAATGTGGCACCATAATAATTCTTCTAGTCTTTTCTTAGTTTCTTACAATTACTTAGCAGGATGCTTTGTAATTAATTCACTTCCTCCCTCCTACCTGACCTTTCCTTTCCCAAGAGCTGAGGCACATTTACAACTTAGTAAGTGGATTCATAATTCACCCCCACCCCTAACCCCACCTGCAAAGAAAGCACTTCCTTCCCTAGATAAAAGCACTTCAAGTATTATTTTGCAAGAACTTTCCTCATGTGGCCCAGAGAACTGACTGCCTTAAAACATTTTTGGAGTGTCTTCAATATGTTTAAAGGTATCCTCTGTCAACTATCCCTTAACAGTGAAATATAGCTGTTTTTCTGTGTGTGTGCCCCTTGGTGTTAGGCACTGTTTCAGGGATATTATTCATGCTATCTCACCTACCCTTTGAAAACACTATGGGTTTTGTGCCCTTTTTTTTCAGATGAAGATGAGAGAAATTAAATATTCCGCTTATTGTAGCGGCCCTGGAGGAGTCCCACCCATACCCACATTATACTCAGGTGTCCATTCTGTGTTGATAGGATCCTACAGTAACTCCTTACTTGAGGTGTGTGCATGTGCATGTGTGTGTGTGTGTGTTTTGCCTGTTTGGTGGGTTCGTCACAAGTGCTCAGGAATTAACAGTCTCAGGAGGAGAACTCAGATTACAACAGATGGAAACTGTGAGGAAAACTCTAGCTTCTTTGCTGTTTTGGTGGGACAACACTGAGGCATGTTCTACATTCTCTTTGCTTCCAAGTGGAACTGAGTCTCAGCTGTGAGTGACTGTACTTGTTGAGTAATGCTTTGTTTGTTATTTTCTTGTACTTGCCAATCTCTCTTACTAAGTTCCCTACGGGCACATCCTGGGATCTCCTTTGCTCAAATCCTTTTTGTATCTGCTTCCACTAGACACCAGCTATCTGATTTGTACCAGATACAAATCAAGACCTGCCTATCTATAATGCCCACACCCACACCCTCTGTGGTTCCCCCATGCAAATTCAGTACATGGGTTTTGGTAATTCTCCCCCGGCACAGAATTGGCACTGACAATAAATGCTGTCTGTCACCTTAGAAAGTTCTGATGAGGTGACAGTACCATGGAGTTACTTTTTTTTTTTTTTTAATTAGGTTTGTGCCAGATTCTTGTCTTGGCAACAAAAGAAAAAACAAAGAAACAAAAACAAAACAAAACTCTCATCCCTTAAGCAGACATTGAAAGGTCTTCCTTCTAAGATATAAAAAGAATATAATCCCGTTCCCAAGTTTTGGTTTCATGAGGTAACCTCTGTGGCGAGGTACACAGATGTGTGTGAACAAGGCCTTAGTTACTCTCTGCTGTGCACTGACGCTCATAGCATGAGAGGACATGGTCTTGCTGGCCCATATGAATAAGCACTGAGGCAGTAGAAATGAGACTTTGCTAATAATGCCACAGGAACATTCACTAGAAGCCAGTGTTGCTTTCTAACTTTGTGAGTTTGATGGCAAAATATAGACATACAAGCCTGCAAAGCTAGAAGTAAAGAAATAGAGATAGAATTATAGGTATTTCCTTCTCTGTTAGTCATTCAGAATGGAGGACCCGCTTTTATAAGTTTCAGGTTAAACATTCAACTCATCTTCAGAGCATATTTAAAATAGGTAATTTTAGAGGTGCCTAGGTGGCTCAGTCAGTTAAGCATCTGCCTTAGCCTCAGGCCATGATCTCAGGATCCTGGGATCCATCCCAAAGTTGGCTGACTCCCTGTTAAGCAAGGAGTCTGCTTCTCCCTCTCCTTCTGCCCTCCTCCCTGTTCATGTGCTCTCTCTTTCAAACAAAATCTCTCAAAAAAAAAAAAAAAAAAAAAAAAAAAGGATTTTAAGAAAAACAGATAATAAAAATATCTCTGAAGAATATCCGTGTCCGAACTCAATGTATCTTAGCATTGAACATACATGGGCTATAGTGACAAAACTGGATCAGAAAATAAATGAATTTTATTTTTAATTGAGTCAAAGACAGAGAAGAAAAAAGTCAGGTGAGTTTGGGTCTCCTGATAGTGCATGAGGAAGTTGGTTTGGGTGGGAACTATCTGGGGAGAAAGGAAAGATATGGTAAGAAGAACCCACAATAGGAATAATGAGGCTGCATGGGGCAATATAAGACACTTGCCTTTATTTTCAAAGAGATTCGAGAAGTAGAATACAGAGTAATGATTGAAAGGACTGATTTCAAGACAGAGGGTCTAAATTCAAATTCTGGTAGTGTCATTTACATACATTCTGTGTAGTCTTGATCCAATTTGCTAATCTCTCTCTGTTCACTTTCTTACTTAAAAGTACAGATAAAGATAACCAATGTCACAAATAAAATGTTATAAAAAGTTAAATGATTCATAACAACCTCTTCCTATTTTTTATCTTTTTCCTTTTTCCCGAAGAGATCCAGACTCATTCATTACTCAAGGGATAATTAAAATTATTATTAATCCCAATAGAGTTAATAATTTGGATTTTATACAATACTTTTCATTTAGACCATAGGGAATATTTTATTCTGTGTGAAAATAACATGAAGTTAATCAGGTAATACTATTAAAATTTTATGGAGTATATGTCCAAGATCTCAAAAGCATTAAAATGTTCTCCACAGAACTGGATTGGAAATTGGAAAACTGGTGGCTGATAGCTACAAGAATTGATACATGAAAATTTCAGTTAAAAGTGACCATAAAATACAGTAAAAGTAAATAAGATGTATTTAGCTAACCTCATTTAGAGAATGATCAGCAAATTTGATATGCCTTGAATATGACATTTATTGGCTTCTGTTTGTTTGGTGGCAGGGGAACATACAGTCTTTCAGATAAAAAAAGAACCTATAAAGAAAATAGCAGTCAATATTTTTGTTTATCTCATTTTAGGATTTTTTTTTTCTGTATTAGCAGGCCCATATAGAGGGAACTTTACACTTTGTAATAAACAGTATTTCTCAAATTTAAGTAATGCAATTCTCTTCCAAAAGGAAATAATTTCCCAGAATCGGTGAAAATATTTCCTTTGGATTTTAGGAACCTACTATTTGAGAAATAATACCTTGAGAAAGTGAAATCTCATTTAATGAAATCATTTTCAACTGCAAATGATCACTGTGCAAGAAATCCCTTTCCTTTATAGAGATGAACTGTTTCAGGTAGTTGTTAGGTAGTCATGAAATGAACATATGTATACAAACACAGACTTCTTATAGACCACTAAGGCCATAATAATTGAATGTTTTCTTATTTTCATTATTTTTAAATAGCAGATAAAATTATACCATTTTCTTAAAAAATTTGGTCTTTGAGATTGTGTCTTTAAAATATGTTCCTAAATGTAGAAACACACAATGTAAAGAATTATTTACATTTATAAGGCATTTACCATATATTAACATATTTACTTATAGAAGTATGGTTTCATATCAGTTGTTCCAGTCTTTGATATTTTATCAGCATCTTTTTCCTTTGGGACATAAAGCCGTACTGATGTAACTACAAGTGTCAAGAGTAATAATCCAATATACAATGCTCATAATTGTCATTTTTGCTTATCTTTATAGATCAATAAAACCACATGATCCTCTTTTGGGCTTCAAGATCAGGACCTTCCAGAGCTAAAAATCCTGGTTCAGTGGCTTCCTCATGATGCCTACTCATAATGTCAAGAATTCTGTAGATTCTGAAGATAAATGCTTCCCCTAGAACTCATAATGCTCATATGTCATGTGACAGGTGTGACTTCTTTGGGACCCTCCCAACTATCCACTTGGCCCCTTACTGGGAATCATGCCAGAGGCTGAGACCACTAGGGCGTTGCTTCAGGTTTACTCATTTAGGTTTCTGGCTCAAAGCACGTGCATTTTAATCTTTGGCAAACAGGACAACTTTTAGAGGAAATTCCCAGTAGAAATCCTGGGTTCCAGTCCTGGTTCTGCTACCTAGGCATATGAACTTGAACAAATCCTCCAGTCTCATTAGCCTTGGTTTCCACGTTTGGGACATAGGTATTTTTGAAAGCTTTGCTACTCTATAGAATTTTATGAAAATCAACACTCTGTTGGGTCCTTAAGGACAGAGAATAGGCCAACTTCATCTTCAAATCACCAGCGCCAAGGTAGTGCCTAGGATAAAGCTATGTTGTCATGAGAAATCCTTAAGTTTAGTTTCACTGATCATTCAACAAACCTATATTGATTACCTACTACATGCCAGGCATATTTAAGACACTGAAGATACAACAGTAAGCAAAAGAGAAAAATATCAAAGCTCTCATAGAATTTACTTTCTAGTAAGAGATCTTTTTTAAGAGAAAGAAGTATTATATTTATATATGATCTATATATGTAAAATATAGATCATATATTTGAGAATAGTAGAATGAATTTATACAAAATAGAATACAATTATGGAGAATTTAGTGATTTTAATAGGTAATTTTACATTGAATAATATCTAATAGTAGTAAATTTGTTAAGTGCAGAAAATTCATTGTAATATTCTTTTAGCTTAGAAAAATTCTAGGCAATTGAACTTTTAAATATTCACCAATTTTTATTAGCAATTATCTACATATACCAAGGAATGCTTTAGTTAAATATTTAACATGCCCTTTAGGTAATTCTCCTTTGTTCCTATCTTTTTTTTTTTTTTTTCATTGAAATTGAAATTTCATGGGAGACTTGTACAGTAGATGTCCTTGGTCTTGGTGTTAGTTTTGCTTATAGGGGTAGAAGGAGGATATTTTTAGTAGAAGAAAGTACCTCAATCGCCTTGTATTTAAATGCCTATAACTAGAAAACATGTATTGTAGAATATATATATATATATATATATATATATATATATTCATGTTTGCAATGATAAAACTATTTGTCTCTTCCAACACAAAAAAATAGGTAAAGGGATGGAAATTTTAAGGGGCAGCTCTTAGTTCATAATATTAAAACTAATACCCATAAACCCACGTGTGTGTGCATTTGGATGCAGGCACACAAAAAACGGTATTGGCTACATCAGATATCATGGGTTCACTGAGAAGTTTTTAAGCATGGAGCACTTACTGGATTAGGCTGCTATAAGCAGGCTTTTAAAGTCAATCCAGTGTGGCACCTCAAGGCAACCATGACTAGCTCATCCAGTTTAAAACCTCCAGCCCCATGAAATGGAACATCTATGGTGCAGAGGCTCATATTGATGCTAGAAAGAAAAGTTCACCACACAGACAATTCAATACTCAGTTGCTGAGCACACACAATGCCCTTGGTATTGAGACTGCAGAGATGAAGAGTCCCCTCTCTCTGTAAGGAGATGAAAACCAATCAGGAGACTCAGATTTCTATAGGAGAGGTGATGGTTCAGAAGTCAGTCACATCCTATATTAATATGCGATCCTGACGACTTTCTCTAGCTCTCAAAGCCTCAGGTTTGCTGAAAGAAGGAATGCACAAGCATTCACAGAGACCATTCAACTCAGCAGATGCACAGACAACTCTGTCTAAATCTACGTTTCTAATAAAGTTCCAGACTGAGTGTTGAAATAACACCATTTATAGAGAAACATAGCATTCTATGCTTCATTAGTCAGACAACCTGAAATCATTATATATTAGCTAAAAGAAACCAAGTGGTTTTCCCAGGACCTCCAACTCTGCAAAACATATTGATTTTCCATGTCTTAACTTATCATTCAGAAATATAGTATACCTAAGGCTGACACAGGCAATGGCAGGAGACTTTATTTATCTTAAGGTTTAAGTCTTGAAAAAGACATGTATTGAACTAGGGTTTGTTTGTTTTCTGACTATGTGGTAAAATGCACAAATAAACAAAAACCCTAAAATGAGTATAGTTTTTATTAGAAATAATATAAAGTTTTAACAGGCTATATCCAATTTCTGCTCATTACTCAATTGTGGAATGATGTGAAAATCGCTTGGACTCATATATTCAGTGTATCTTAAAATAGAGCATTATTCACCTTTATTATTGGATTATTGTAAATGTTAAATGATATAATCTTAATCAAAAGCACTTTATAGAACTATAAATTTTTATACACACACACACACACACACACACACACACTCTTACCGTAGCATCTGGTACATATAGGTACTCAAATAAGTTCTGAATGAACAAATAAATGTACTAAAGATTGTAATTGAGTATTTCATTCAATTCTTACTTCCAACAAGCAATTTTAGGTTTGAAATACAGGCAGAAGAATTTTTAATCTTTGATTGCTTTCTTATGCTAGAGAAATTAGTTATTTCTATGTCATTAGGCTAGAAATTCATCTTGGAAATACATTAAGAATGAAAATACTTTAGTAATTGATAAAATACTATGTTTAAGTTAATTTACAGATAAAAAAACCTGAGGGTTTTATGATTCTGGTAAGTGAAAGTCATAGAATTGCAATATACAGTGTTTCAATAGTACTCCATAGTCACAGTATTTCATTTTAGTTTTGGAGGACAAATGTTTACACGCATGGAAATGCAAGGATTGAGAACTTTAGGTATCTCACCTGAGCTTTACGTGGATGGAGATAATGTCCAAAACACAGAGACAGAAAATGATATTATTGAAGTAAAGATTGTGTCTATTGCAAGGAAAAATATCCCAGAGATGCCAAATCCATCTATCTAGTACACAGAACTGGAAAGTTTTTGTGTAACCACAAACACTGTGCGTTTGAGATCACAGAGAATGCACTATTTCACTTTCAAGATTAGCCATCTATATTCTTGGAAAGAGAAGTTTGGTTTAGTGAGAAGTATATAGCAGTTGTAAATTTGGTAAATACTAATGATGCATCAAAGCATCCTGCTAAGTGTTTTTGCACATATTACACCGTTTAATTCCCCTTATATAGTCCAATGATATAAGGATCATTATTGCCATTTGACCAAGTAAGCAAATAAGCTGACAAAATGAAAATTTGATGCTTTTAAAATAATATGCTCAAGATTATATTGTGATAAAATTGAGTACCAGAGTTTGAACTAAAGATGTCTGACTCCATGGACACCTGGGTGGCTCAGCGGTTGAGCATCTGCCTTCGCCTCCAGAACTCTGGGATCAAGTCCCACATCGGGCTCCCTGCAGGGAGCCTGCTTCTCCCTCTGCCTATGTCTCTGTCTCTCTCTGTGTGTCTCTCATGAATAAATAAATAAAATCTTTAAAAAAATTAAAAAATAAATATGTCTGACTCCAAAATCTACAGACCTTTTATTGAGGATGCTACATTGTCTCCCTGCATGCACTTGCAATTAGTAATCTATGGCCCAAAAAGGGATTAAAATTAGGATTTCATTGCTACTGTTGCTAAAGTGAGTTCATAGTGATATAGTGCAAGTCATAGAGGAAAGATAGAGTTGAACACATAACTAAGGCATGTTGTCAAGGAAACCGTTGGCAAACCAAATGTCATAAAGTCCAGGGACATAAGAGCACAATGATTTTCTTGATCAGTGTACATAGCAAGGGCAGCAACTTGAAAGACTAAATCATGGAGTGACTGGAAGTTTTCAGAGCTCACTTTACATGTTCAGGAATTTAGCGCATACCCCTCTCCACCCCGCAACCCTCACCCCCCTGCAGAAATTGGAAATTGTTAACTGGAACTTTCTTCTGAAATTTTAGAGAAAGCTGTTTTGAGAGTCTTTAATGTCAAGAATTCTATGAACCTCAAGGCAGCCTTCTATTCGAAGTCAGAAAAGAACAAGGTTCTAACTCCAACAGGCTCAGATAGGTATGAAAGGGTCTCTTGAAACCTAGGGGGGAGAATGTGTGCAATGACCCAGATACCAGGCTCCAGGCACCATTCACCTGGAAGTAGCCACTGGACAGAAAGTAAAACACATAGAAGAACCCAAGAAAATGTATTCAGATTTCCCTTTCAACTTGCTTGAAAGGTAGTGCTTATCTCATCTAGAAATTCTATGTCCTAGGACACCAAACTACAGTGAGCTTTTGCATACTTTTGCATACTTACTGTTTGTTCGTTTTCTCTAAAAATCAATCAAGACATTTCTTTCATGCACCATGTAGACATGAATACCCAGTGTGATTCTATTAATTTTTTTTTTTTATGATAGTCACACAGAGAGAGAGAGAGAGGCAGAGACATAGGCAGAGGGAGAAGCAGGCTCCATGCACCGGGAGCCCGACGTGGGATTCGATCCCGGGTCTCCAGGATCACGCCCTGGGCCAAAGGCAGGTGCTAAACCGCTGCGCCACCCAGGGATCCCCCAGTGTGATTCTGGTGGTAACTCCCCCATCAGGAAACTTTCAAAAACATTACCCACCTATAATTATGAAACCTTTGTGTTCTAGCTCTATTTAGATCTTGAAACGTCTCCTTAGTAACCCGAGACTCTTTTCTCCCCAAATTATCCTGTGTGTCTCACCCTTGATTTCAAAGTGGCTTTTTCTTTAAGTTGGTATTTATACTAGCTGCAGTCAATTGCCAGTCTCTCCTTAGGCTACTGAGTTACAGGCACATTTCAATTATGCTTAAAGCCAGTCCAAGAACATGAACTATCGGCTGCCCCGATTAGCCACTGTACAGAAACACAAAGTTCTGGAACATAAAGCTTGTCCTTCATCCTGTGCTTCTGCAGTACATCAGAGGGCCTCTCCTCCCTCTAGTGCTGTGTTTCAGCTCTCATTCCATGCTCTGTTTCTCTGAGCACTAGCGCAGGCTCGGAATTTCTTAAAAGATAAGACAAGAACTTTTAGGTCCAGCATTCTTTGCCAAAAGGCCTATTCTCCTCATTATTTTTTTTTTATTTTTATTTTTTTATTTTTATTTATTTATTTTTTTTATTGATTGATCCTATGAATATTGCTTTTGCTTCATTCTCGGATTCTTTCTCAGTAACCATATCTTTGGATTTCCTGTTTAACTCTTTCACGTCACTTTCAGTGAGGACTTTTTAAAAAAAGGCACAATGCAAAGGGGCAAATGGCAACTTGTGGGCAGTAGAACAACAGAAAAGGTTGGCAGATAGCACTTCGTTTTAATACCTTTCTAGAACGTGTTTCGTCGTGCTGGCTGCACAGTTGTGCGTGCAAAACCTCAAAGCCCAGGGCACATATATCAGCAATAATTTCACGGAAGCAGGCTCTGCCTAATATGTGCACAGTCTTACATTACTTTATCAAACTGTCTTTGTGTAATTAGTCTGTCTGCAATGCCTGGTGTATAAATTAAGCATCTAATTTATCTTGACTGGCCTCCGGATCACTTGATCAGTCCATTCTGCCTCTGTGGCTCTGTAGTGAATGCCAATGCAGAGGAGCCTCTGGCAGCAGAGGTGAGTAGAAGCAGAAACTCCCTCAGAGGTCAGAGGCAATTTCAAATTTACTCATCACTGACACCCAGGCAGAGTGTGCGCCATTCCTCCCAAAGACAGTGATCTTCACGAGGGGCATAATTGATGTCCCTGGTGGCAGGCTACTTTGTATCATGGCTGGTAAATAATAAATAACTACAACTCAAGCTGTAAAGTCAGATTTACTAAATGAAATCAAATTAAAAGTAAATTATATTTTCTTCCCAATTCAACACCATTTCTCATAAGCCACTTATCAATACCACGGCAATCTGTACAACTGTAAGAGACAAGTTACACAGCTATTCAATCCTGATAAAAACAAAATAACTCCTGTAGCCATAATCATTCCTCAAGAGCATTTAATTTGTTGGCTCTTGCATTATTGCTATCAAAACAAAATCTTGCAGCTTTATTGGAATACATAAATCTCTTTGATTTAAGAGTACTTTATCTCTCTTTTCCTCAGATGAATTTGAAATGGTACAGAGTTAAATTTTTATGGAATGATTTCTGGGGGGAAAGGCTGACATAATTTTCAGCATGGGACACTGTGTTCTGCTGACAACTCAGAAAGTTTGAAGAAAATGTTTAGCTCACTAGATAGTTTTTATCAGAGTGCATTTTCTCTTCTAGCTGTAGATGCATCCCCAGTAGAGTTGCGTGCTCCCTTTTTTATGTAAAAGGTAAAGACAAGACACAACAGTATGGATGCGTGACTTCTCTTCTAAATATGTAAATGGATCTACAGGAAAAGAGCCAGTAGCCTGGATTCATGAATTAAGACTATTCAGGTTGTCATCTTGTGACTTTCTACTGCTAAGGGCTTACTCTGCTTTTGAAAATGATAGTGTTGATAATGATATTGACAGTACTGATAATGACCTCATATTGAAAACCATGTTTTACAGTGAAGTCATCAGAAGGTGTCTATTTTTAACTCGAACTTTGCTGAAGGATGCATGGCTCAAGTGACAGCAATCTGAAGCTCCATGGCTCTACCAGATGCTGAGGACTTGGCCAGACACTACATTTCAACTCTGACATTGTCTGATATATATTAACATAGTAATCACAAATGTTTTTTTTAAATAGTTTTAAATAGAAAACAAACTATATAAATATAAATAGAAAATAAACTATATATATATATACACTCTGATTAGATGTCTACTTGGTGAATGTTTGGGACCAGAGAACTAAGATTTTCCTAAATGGAAGTGTGTTCATATTTATGTTGTTTAACCTTCAAATAATAAAAGTTTCCCTTTCTAGAGCGAGATTATATAGAAGTGTAGTTTATTTGCAGTGTTGGAGAAGAAAGGATTTAAAACCTTTTAAAGGTGAGTTACGGTCACAAGAAGTAAAGTCTATGCTCCTATAAACATAAGATGGTCACTTCTTTTCCAAGGCAAATGCCTCCACAAAGAATAGTTATCATCAACTTACTTAAATGAAAAATACCCAAGTTGCTTTCACAGTATTTACAGTTAGAGAAGACTGAGTTAGAAGATTCCTTTTAGATTCATTAAGTCTAATGACAAACTGAGAAAACTGAAGCCCATGACAGACAAGTGATTTCCCCAACGCCATACATAAGTTTACAGTAAAGGGAAAACTAAAACACTGAACTCTTTGCTCTTCCATTTCCTCTTTTGTTCCTTTATTCATCTGTGTGTCAGGCACTGGGCTAGGGCCTGAAATTCAAGGATAATAAGAGGAAAAAAGATGTGATCTCTATTCTAGTGAATTCTAGTGTATCATAGCAGCCAAACAATCAAATAAATGATCACTCAAATTTAAAAAAAAAAAAAGGTAAATTGTACATAACGACAGTGAAGAAATGTGTAAAGAGATAAAGCCAAGATGGGATCATTTATTTTTTCAGTCAGATGAAAAGTAAAGGGTGAGTACATGATAATGAAATAGCTTGTTTTTGTCATATGCTTGCTTATAAGTATCATTTAAAATGCATCTCAGAGATAAGCCCATCCAAAGAGCCTTCTATGACTATCCCAAGGTGATTTAGGAACAGGATCTTCAATGGTGCTGTTTGCATTATTTCCTCCATTAACACTTTGAATCGAAATGATCTACCATTCCCAGTAAATCATGAATTCATTAGTAGCAAGTGGTTGGATTTTGCCCACTATTTGAACTTTACATAGTACCTGGATTCTATTTACATGTGCAAGCAGGAAGAAAAGAAAGGACAAGGAAGAAAAGGATAGGAAGAAGAGAAAGTCTTGAGGTAAACACTACTTGAGGTTCACAACATGCTCCTGTAGAGCTATGGGGTGGAGTATCTTGCAAACTCCCAGTACCTCAAGGTACTGGTACCTCAAGGGACACATGGTAGTAGATTTTAGGCTTTCAATGTCAAATAATTGACATTTGATGGCAAAGTCACAGCCTGACAGCATGTGCGTAGGGAAGGTTACTTATCACCTCTACAGGTAAACTGTAACCAATAAGCTACAGGAATTATTGGATAAATGTCCTATATTTTGATCAATTG
Source organism: Canis lupus baileyi (assembly GCF_048164855.1). Lineage (NCBI taxonomy): Eukaryota > Metazoa > Chordata > Mammalia > Carnivora > Canidae > Canis > Canis lupus. The sequence continues at coordinate 4,374,885 of NC_132840.1, read as the reverse complement.
AAGGAACATGTTTCTGGACATTCTACATGGTTCCATAGAGGGTCAACAGTAGGATGGGTCCTAGTTTTCAGGATGGGAAGTTGTTCAATAATGCCCCCTTACTGGCTTTCTTCCTTGCACTGATCAGTTTCTTTATGCATTCACTCCATTCAAAAATAAATAAACAAACAAGCAAACAAACCAGAAAACTACTTGAACCCAATTCTATGTTTCAGGCACTTCAGAGGAAGAAAGAAGTGAGGTAAGGTAATGTTTTAAGTGAGAAGAGGCAATAATTAATATCAGATCCTGCAGAGAGTTCAAGTAAGTCCGTTATTAAGAAAATAATTAGCATTGATTGGATGCTAATAATATTTGAGAAAGCAGATTAGGTTGAATTTTTGAGCTATTATAGCATAAAGGGTATGGATTTTGACATAAGAAATTATACGTAATTAGAGTCTACTGTTGGTTCTTAATCTTGATTGAATCAACTGTTACAAAGGCTTAAACCTTCTGGTACTCCAAACCTACAAAACGAATTTTCTAGGGTGAGTATCTGGCATAGATGTCTCAAAACAAAACAAAACAAAACAAAAAAAACAAGCAAACATTCCTTAAGAGATTTTGATGTGCAGCAGGAATTAATCATCACTTGAGTGGCCATTCTTTTTTTTTTTCTTTCTTTAGTTAGAACATGCATGTGTGTACACGCAGGAGTGGGGGAGGGGAGAGAGGGAGAGACAGAGAATCTTAAGCAGGCTCACACTCAGTGTAGAACCTGATGCAGGCCTTGATCCCATGACCTGACCCTGATATCACAATTTGAGCCAAAATCAAGTCAGATGCTCAAATGACTCAGCCACCTATGCACCTCTTGAGCAGCTATTGTTAAACAAAGGTTTGCTGGAAGTAACATAGTAAATGGTGTATGGTAATGGTATATAGTAAATGGTAATATAGTAATATAGTAAATTTATCTGTGCTGCTAGATAAATCTAGCACAGATAGATCTTAAAGCAGCACAGATAGATCTTAAAACCATAGTACACAGAAAAAAATCTGTAATATAATATTATGTATATAAATTAATAATATATGTACAAATATATGTATACAAGTTTTAATAAGTTTACATTAAAAAAGATATACACCAAAATGTTAGAACCACTGTCAGTAGAAGAAGGGGAGGGTGTGAGCAGAGAAGGAGAAGAAAAGGAACACGGGACACCTGGGTGGCTCAGTGGTTGAGTGTCTGCCTTTGGCTCAGGTCATGATCCTGGAGTCCCAGGATCGAGTCCCACATTGGGCTCCCTGCATGGAGCCTGCTTCTCCCTCTGCCTGTCTCTCTGCCTCTCTGTGTCTCTCATGAATAAATTAAATAGAAAGAAAAGAAAAGAAACGAAAAGAAAAGAAAGAAAAGGAACTCACTAAGTCAGATAGGGAGACTGGCACGAGCAACCAGAGACCAAGAACTAATGAGTATGATTCACTCATCCTTTTATATTGATGTTACTTTCCCAAAAATATATTGAAAACTGGAAAGACACAATTGTCATGGCTGATTCTGGATAAACTACGCATACATAGATTGATGCAGGCACATTAAAAGAGAGGAATGGAAACCCCATAGCCCAATGGGCTGCCATGACTAAATGACTATGGTTAATAATTATTATAAAACCTCTTTATCTCCTGGCTATATAAAGCAATCACTTATGTTGATGATTAGTCTATGCTCACCTGTGGGGTAGCCAGAGCTAATGCAGAGCACCACTAAACAGGGAAGAAAAGATAAGGTAAGATAAGCTGTGATTGAGTTCCAGTGTTCCTGATGTAAATTAGACAAGTATCTGAGACTGTGCTGATGTAGGAGGGACATGACGGAATGTATTGTTCTGAATGGGAGGGTTCCCACAGGAGCCAGCACCAACCAGCATATGGGGTTCCTGATGGAACATATACTCCCACATGCTTGATCTTCACATCGCAGCAAAGTTTACAGTTTCCTCCTTCCTCCCCCAGGGAGTGAGACAGGGAGTGTCACTTTTGAATGGGGGAATTTATTCCAGTATCTGACAATTTATGTGTTTTTTTACCTACTCTGAGTCATTATTTTTTTAACAACCTAACCTTTTTTCCTGGTGAAAATTGAAGAATACAATTACCAAAGTGAAGACCCCTTGAATATTCTCAACTAGCTATGAGTACACATAAATGATAAAAGTGACAAACATGACTATACATATTTCCAGAAATAGGTTTTTTACATATGGAATTACATACAAATATAGTTAAATAAGTAGATAATTCCTTTCAGTTCAGAGGAGTATCCTCTTTTTTAGGGGGGGGGGTGGGTCTGGATAATAGTTTAGATGTGATATTTTTAAAGTAGAAAAGGAATATATGAAGTTTATGTATTAAACAAATTATTTGGAGTCAGACAGTTTCAATTTGTACTTTTAGAGATATTCATTCATGCCACATTCCTAAACTCAGCTCCATATTTTAAAATATTTCAACCATTCAAAAAATGGTTTCAGAGGAATATTTATCATTTATTTTCTTAAAGAGATTATATACACACAGAGGTGGTGAAGTACCCAGATTCTTAATTAAGATTCCAAATAATGTTTTGATATTTTTTCCTGATTTTAGAACAGTCTTAAGTGCTAATGTGAAATTATCTGGCACCAAATTTTATTTTATTTTATTTTATTATTTTTTGGCACCAAATTTTAAATAAAGGATAAAATAATTCCACAAACGCAGCCATTTTTTTTTTACCAAGCACATTCTCAAGAAATATTAAATATAATGGTATTCTAAGTTTAGTACAAAGTTACTCTAAAAAATAATATTTTGAGAGTTGCCCTTTTGTTTTTAACTGGAATAATGTAATAGAATATACAATTTGATATGATATAGATCCATTGAGGAATTGGTTATTTGCACAGTTTTGCTTTGACCTTACCTGTTCAGCTATATTACAGTCTACCCCATATGCTATCCCCAGACCAAGTCAAAGATCCGGACGCGCGCTGTCAATTCCTTGGAACTCTGTGACACAGAAGTACAATGCAGTAATATAAGCTGCACGTCACAGTCCACAGAAACTACAGTAGCAATAACACTGAGGGAGTGTGTGGGGGGTGGGGAGTGCCATTTCAGCTGCAATTAAACCAGGTTTCCATGTGTAGCTTAACATTAAGCAGAGCCATGTGAGGATTCTGCAGAGAAAGCAAAAAAAGAAGGGACTTGAAATACGCTGATTTGGCTACAAAGTAGTTGGGTCAATTTTCACATGCACAACAGCTTTAGTTGGTTAAGAACTTAGACTTGTAACTCCTCCACGACTTATTATCTTGTGGCTCATCTACCAGGGAAGAAATGTCTCAGACTGTGAAATTTAGCTAGGCTATGGTGGGTGCACAGCTGCTGGCTAACCTTTCTATGACTCAGATTTCTCAGCTGACAAAAAATGACTCCTGTGATGATTGTCAGGATTAAATGAGATGGAGCCTCAAAAATACTTAGAAGAGAGCTCTCTACATGGTGCACATTTAACGATGTCAGTAATTATGATTTATTTTATTTATTTATTTTTAAAGATTTTATTTATTCATTCATAAGAGACACAGAGAGGGAGAGACAGAGAGACAGAGACACAGGCAGAGGGAGAAGCAGGCTCCATGCAGGGAGCCCAACGTGGGACTTGATCTCGGGTATCCAGGATCAGGCCCTGGGCCGAAGGCGGCACTAAACCGCCGAGCCACCTGGGCTGCCCGGTAATTATGATTTAAAACAATATTTTAAAATACATAAGAGCTTAGAATTTGCAGGTATATTTAGGAGGCAATGGGGCTAAAATTTTTTGATGCCCAACAAATAATAATAATAAAACGTCTCCTCTGTTAAAATCTCCCTTTCATTTAGGTCCTTATATAGTTTGTTTTAGCCCTGATAAAATAAAAAAATAAAATAAAATAAAATAAAATAAAATAAAATAAAATAAAATAAAATAAAATAAATACCTAGGATAATTTTGAGGTTTTCATACTGTACTAAATAAGCGAAACAGCTTTATTTGAACTAAATTGACAGTAAATATACCAAAATCTCTGACTTTACAAACTGACAGGGTACTTGTAATTCAGTTTAGAATACATTAAATTTGAACTATTCCAGGATACTTCCCTATTTAGAAAGACAAGTGAATACTGTGATTTATTTTGTTACATAAACTTTCAATTATTTAGGTTGGATATATTTGACTAAAATGTGTGAGGCATGTCAAATAAATATATAAATAATTTTAGGAGCAATTTATTTTTATTTTGATAGAACTATCCTCATTCTTTACGCTTCCCCCAATATAAATAAAACATTCTTCTTCACATTAGTGGTAATGGACTTATCATCTTAGCTTCTCTTTTTAAACTATGAGATTCTAAATATACAGATCTTGACTCATTTAGCCTTTATATCTCTAGGGCCAGAATAAAACATACAGTGTGCTCAGTACTTGTTTGGAGAATGAAAGAGAATCGGTGTTAATGTCGGATATATCACCATGCTCCCCAGCACTGTGCACTTAGTAGATCAGAAGAGTGCGGGAAATTAATGGATATCAGTATATCAGAGAGATAATATAAGATGCTTTCAATAGAAACTGTGACACAATTTTTATTAAAGTGCTAACCAATACCACAGAATCAGTAATGTGAAAATAGGATATGAAAAAGGAAAAAAAAACATGAACTATTGGAAGGAGTCTTATTATTCTAGTGAGCTATAAATCTATAATCTTGGCACAGGGCAAAATAACTTCCTACTTCAGCTGTAGGATATACATACTCTAGGGTTAAAACAAAGAGTTACATGACAGTATGTTGAAGCAAATTTTAGAACTCATCAGTTAAACTAAAGCTTGTAGTCAGTAGTAAAACTTTTATACAACTGCCATGCACTTATCAATCTAATGGAAGTCACTATACAAATATTTGCTGAATGAATAAATCAAGAAATCGAGCAAAAATAATAATTTCTTAGATACATAGTTCCTAGGAAATCTAGTTGGGTCAGTAGGAGGGAACTTCAGAACCCTTAAAAGCTCAGAAGAGGATGATCACTTGTTCAGGTTCACAAAAAACTTAAGATTCATATACTGGCGTCTGGACTTTAAGGCTGGGATCCTTCAGATACATCTGAATTTTTTAAGAGTTGTTCATTGCCCAAGAGAACTCAGCATCATTGGGCATTAAAACTGTGTGCTTAGTGTTAAAATCAGACTGATATTTTGAATAATAGCATTGCCCTAGTAATCATGAAGCAACATTCTCCTCGGAGTCATTCGGAACGTTTCCATTAGCAAAAATCAGCGGCAAGGCACTGTTCCCCTGGAGTGGCATGTGCTGCAATCATTTTATGCTTTAAGAGGACAACTTGCATTTCATAACTTCGTAATTCCCCACTCCCCTCATTCTTTTTTTTTTGACTTTGAAAATGTCTCTAAATTTATTGCCAAACAAAAATTGCCCCAGAAAAGAATAGCCATTTTCTATGAAAGAGACAAAAAGAGTGAGAGAGAGAGAGAGAGAGAGAGAGAGAGATTATACATTGTTATCTTCATTGTAGAATTGATAAGCCACTTCTATGAACTTTAAAGGGCAGAGATGTATAATATATAAATGTAAGGAGTCTTTAGAAGTTGGGTTAAAGATTATTTCTTTAGTGCCAGAGAAGAGCAACTAAACTACAACTTTGAAAATCTCCTCTTGCGCCACTCACAGTACTATATTATGAATCTTTTAGATTTCAAATACAAGGAAATGCATTCATATTGATGCAAACTAAAAGTGTTAAAAATCACAGCACACACAATTTTCCATCTGATAGGTAAATTAAGTATAAATCTGTATAAACTCAAGTTAGGAAAACAGATAATGATAAAAAGCACAATGAAGTTACCATTTCATAATCATGACCTTGGCTTGGTTCCAGACACAATCCCAAAAAAACTTTCCTAAGGGTTGTAGTTGCTTTCATTGCATATTGGAATCATTTTATATAAGGTTCAGAAATGAACTGATTGCAAAGGCAAGAATAATGAGTTAAATCTGTAATATCTTGTAGTGCAAAGGCTAATTGATTTCCATGTGACTATCTTGCTAATGACTATGATTAGTGTTTTTGAATTTTACCAGTTACGCCACTCACATAACATAACCCATCCAGCATGTGATAATAGCACTGATCAATTTACGTAAATACATGTTTATTAGCTTTGGTTATAGAAGAATAAGAGGAGTGATATCTGCATTTGTTAATTCCTTTGCCTTTTCTACATATATTACCAGCTTCTGTTTGATTCCTATTTAAGTTCATTGTAAGTAAATCACTCATGTAGCCAGGCCCTTTGAATAGTCAAACTATTACTAATGGCTAAAATGTCTCTGTCGATACAGAAACTTATTTAACGTTGATCTAAATCACTGTGTCAAGTCACTGTGACTTTTCCAAATGTCAATTTCACTTAGACTTGTAGACAAAAAAAAAAAAAAAAAAATAGAATGCATAATTTAAATCACAGAGGATTGGCATCAACAGGATCTGCTACATTCATGATGATTGCCCTTTCTTATTCCACACCTCCTAAATTTTGTGCTATATCTCCTATGTTTTTACATATCAAACATATTATTATATGATTCTGAAAGCTATTAATAATGGCAGCCAATATTTATAATTATATAGCAAATTACAGTCCTGAGAAGTAGTACATGGACTCTTTTTGAATCTCAGAATAATCCTGTGAGATGGATACCATAATTATCACTTTGTGCGCATGAAGTAATTGGGACTAAGGGAGACATATTAACGTGTAAATGATGGAGCAATGATACAAAGCCCCCATAGGTCAAGGTGATGCTATGAGGGAGGTCCTGCATCACAAAATAATTAATATATAAAGATTTAGGTATGTTTAGCATATAAGCAGATAAGTGATTATATTCTTGTTATAGAAATAATACTCTGTCGTTCATATAAGTTCACCAATGTATATCGGTCTGAGATAAATATTAATGTGTAACATTTTCAGAAAGCTAGCTCCTACTCAATAAGTATGTATATACCTCAAAGTTCAAAATTGTTGATTGATTGGGATGACTCTGATTTGGCCGCCCATGACAAATTGTACTGTTATGTCTTATTTTGTTTTTTGCTCTAATTAAAAGCTAGTACCTTAAGTGAAGGATGATAGTCCCAAACTATTAAGAATGGGTCAACTCACGTATTACCCAATACTCGAATAAATTAAAAATAAGTGGCCAATATGAAATGACTAGAAGAGAACTAAATCTAAAACTAAGAGTATCTTCTGAACTAACAGAAATTATTCTGAATGGTTTGGGACAGGAAACACTTTGAGTTGGGGTTGGATGGGGGACATAAGAAAATTCAACTTTAAAAACTTCTTTGGTGCTACTGAGACCCTCTGTGTTTTGCAAAGAAGGAATCTCAGTGGTATGAATGGATAGGTGTTATTGAATTGCTTTTTCTCTCTTACAAGGAAATTTTTTTAAAGTATTTTTAGCAACTCAGACTTAGGCATTACAACTATGACATCTGAAAACCAGCGTTGTTTTATGAGTGGATATGTCATTATTAGGAATTATTTAAGGGGAAAGGAAAGTAACACTGTATTGGTAAAACACTACCTATTAAGAAAATATATATCTCTTCCAGTATATAAATACATATATGTATAATTATTCTAATCTGAGAACAGCACTACAAGTTACATTATATCCATTTTAAGAGTTAAAAGATCTTTATATCTATCTAATAATTAAAAGCAATAAAAAGGTGGAGGGATTAGCATTTAAACCCAGTACACCAAAAAAAAAAAAAAATCCAGTACACCAAATTCCATGCTCTTCCCCAAAAGACCAGACAAAATGTAAGGTTTCCAATATTAAATGCTGTATTAAATGTTCCTAATGTCACTTCTGACTCTGAAGTTCTTTGACTATTCAGTAGATCAGGCGTAAAATGGATAGTGATGATAACACAATCATATTGCCAATACTATCTTCAGTGACTTCTGTGAGAAGTCAAATTAGGTAGTTGAACAGAGATGGAGAAAGGGGTTTTGGAAGTTCCCATTGAGAATACATTATTTACATCACTTCTTACTTAATCACCATCTACTCTGCAATGATTGGCCATTTCTTTTCTTCCCCATTACCAAATAAGCTTGAACCTCTTCAGAAAATGGAATTAAACAAATGTCCTTAGTCTTTATTTTAATTTCTCAGTAGGAATTGACATTATTGACAACACTGTTCTTGACATTCTCATGGGTATTCCCCTTAAGATGGCCACTTTAAGTTAGATTAATAATAGAAGTATAAAAAAATAAAAATAAAAAATTAATAAAAGTATAAAAGTCACAGTGTTAAAGGGTATATGATATGGTTGTTTTAAAAATGCTGATCAATAGTGTTTCTATCCCTTCTCAACTTTATTTATTCTATGACTTTGGGAAGCTAATTAACACCCCTAAGGCTCAGTTTTCTCTTTGGAAAATGTGATGAACTAGAGAGCTTACTTTATAAGGTTGTTGCAAAGAATAAATACAACACTATAAATTAAGTGTTTTATACATGGAATGGTTTATGGTAAGTCTTTTGTGTATATAAACTTTTTTTTTTTTCAGTAAAAAGGGACAGTCCTTAAGACTTTAAAGGAAAAAACATTATGATAGAGGGGGAGCTGGGATATCTGTGACAGATTGTACTAACACATTGTCAGGTACATTATAGGCGCATACAAAATGTTCTATGTTCATGGAGGAAACAAGAGTTTAAGCCAATTATATGGACTTGGCTTTGAAGGAGCAGAGATGATAGGGGCAGTATTTGGGTGGCAACCACCACAGAGTCTATCCTATCTTCTCTTGAACATAAAGATGTAGCCTCAAAAGAGTTGTACTTTGAGCTCCAACTAAGTTTTATATAATGAGGTGAAGTTTATTTAAATGCTATGTTCATTTGTTATCTATCAATTTGCTTTTCAGCAGGTTGGCTGTCAGTAAAGTATAATTTGAAGGTGCAAGAAGACTTCTTTTATGAGTGATAAGATTCATAATTCTTAACTGTTATTATAGCAAATCATTCTAAATGAAACCTGGAAATATTTATTGGTACAAAATAGATATAATCATGAAGATTTTGTGAAGTTACAGTGAATAGAGGCATATGTGAAAATATTTATCTACTCAGATTTATCTGCCCAATTTCTCTCAGTCTATGTCAATACCTTACTTCAAATATTTATTATTTCTCACTTATTTAATAGCAACTAAACTCCAATTTTTTCCTTATTATTCCCTTTATTCATCATGCATGGCACTGCTTTTCCTTAAGTACAGTGCCAACCATCTCATTCTCTGGGTTGAAAATGTGATTTGTCTGCTTGTTTCAAATATCTTGCCCTGTCATTCTAAGACTTTCCACATTGTAACCAACAATCCTACTTTTTTGGTCTTATTATTCAACAAACACCCATACAGATTCTGTACTGTAGATCCACATTGTCTGATAGGGCAGCGGCTAGCCGCATATGATTATAAAGCATATGGAATATGGCTAGTTGAAACTGAGATGTGCTGTGAATATACAATACGCATCACATTTCAATAACTTAGTATGAATAATATGTAAAATATCTATTTAATAATTCTGTACTGATTACATATTTAAATGTTAATATTTGGATATATTGGGTCAGATAACATATTATTGAAATACCATCTGTTTCTTTTTTCATTCTATTGATGGGGCTATTAGAAATTTAAAATTGCGTATATGAATCACATATTTATTTTAGACAGGTTTTTTCTAGAGAAAAAGAACAAATTGACATAAATTAGACACATCTCATTTTTGTGTACACTCTTAGACTTTATTTTACATTTCTTCATACATAGAGCAAACATTAATTGAGTGTTTGCTAGTTATCAGCCATTTTTCTCAATATTGGGAATATCAAAGTGACCAAGAAAGAAAGATAAGGTCAGTCCCTTTTAGGGCTTAATTTTTATGAAGCATATGGAAAATAAAGCAAGGAAACCAACAAAAATAATAATTACAAATTGTGATAAATAGCATGTGAATGGATGATATATTAGATGGCTCCTAGTGAGTGGGATTACTTTATAGTGTCATCAAAGACATCTCTATGAATAGGGGACATTTGAATAGAGAAGAATGAGAGTGTCATTATTTTCCTAATTTGTTTGATACACACACACATATCATATATATGAAAATAACTAGTTTTTAATGTATGTACATTATGATCAACTAGTAATGACTGTCTAAAGTGGTTTGCTTGATTAGCCATGTCTACCAGGACCCCAAAGAGAGGGATTACACATAGTACACCACATATTTCTCCAGGTAGATGATAGCCACGCATATCATATAATGAAACTATTCAAAAATACTATTTATTTAATAATAAATGTATTATCAAGTGAGGATCTGCTCAAAGATTTAAACTCTGACATCAAGAAAGGGGAAATATGATCTGGAAATATAGTCTAAATAGGAAAAAAAAAACTGTACCGAGCCTAAAAATTAATTAGGCTTGAAGACCTTTAATAAGCCATTTCCTAATTATCATATATGTGGATGGAAATTTTTAAATTGCATTTAATTCTTTTATTCACCCCAAGTTTAGCCAATTCTCTTTTTATCGGTTTACATGTGGGCATCTGGTTGAGTCTTGAAACACCTGTGAAAGCAGGTGTTCTGCTTCTGCCTTCCAAAAGGATGTACAAATCAATACAGGATCCAGACCAACAGATGGTATAAGTTAAAAGAAAATCTAAAAGTAGTGTGTGCAGGTGAAGTTAGCACACTCAGGTCTATAACATGCTATAGCAGTTATGCCCTTAAGTGACTTTTTTTTTCATTACTCTGAAAATTGTCAAATTTCTCTCAAGGACAAATCCCAATGACATTGGTTTTTCATGACAGAGAATTATTATCCAAAAAGAAGCTCCCCCACTAAACTATGGGATAGAACTTTCTGGGCAATTAGTTCTATCACCTCCAGAGAAAGTAAAGGTGAGTTATAGAGCTTTTTGAAATATTCTCATACTTTTTATATATTTTGGAATCCATTCATGGCATTTATAAGGATTTCTTTTAACTTATCTTGCTAATTTGTATGCACATTCTTTTTATAAAGTCATAATAATTCTTATAGCCATTTAATAATTTAAGAGCTTTTCTTTAGTGTAACTTATTATGTAGTTATATATCATTAGAATGGATAATTTACAATGTCACCAAATATTATTATACTTACTTTATTAAACTAGCTAATCCTAAATGACTCTATGTGGCAGATCCTGTGTTAGATGATAAAGAGTCAAAGTTATGAGAGACAAAACCTTTAAGGAATGGGATGATGGGGTCTACAATATAGAAAATAACAAAGTGATTATAATATGAAGCAGGATCGTTCTATAAAAATATCACAAGCAAAATGTTATGAATACATAGAGGATGTGTGTATTCATTTTGTCGGGGATATTCAGAGAAAACCTCAGGAGAAGGTAACTAAAAGGTTTATCTTGATACACCAAGACAGTATTGATAGGCTGTTAGCAATAAAACTGTTTAAAACCAAAACCAAAATAATAATGACAAACAAACCTGTCTAGGTTGTTTTGAGACTAGGTTGCCGGTCTCAGCCAAACCGATTTTAGACTGGTTGCGTGATGTACAATGATAGGAATTTTAATTGAAAAAGTATGTGAGGCCAAATTATTAAGGTCACAGTATCTAGCCTATGATTCTGCTTCCCAAACACATTTAATAGCTATAGCTATAGACCTCTTTAAAATCGGGCATAGATGGCATGATTATTTTACTTAGGAAAATTTTAGGGGGTGTTAGGAGTTGACAATATTGACAAGAACATGAAAACCATGTTATTGTGCTCTATATTTATTCAGAAAAAGATCACTTCACCAAAATTCAGTATTAATATGTCAGCCCCAGCCTTCTCCAGATTCTATACCCCCTTTTTTTCTTAAAATTTACATAATGAAAGGAACAAAAGATCTTTCCAATGCTCCTTTTCTAGGAACCTGTCTCAGCCTTTGGTATTCTGAGTTCTTTAAGAATCTGTTACATAAATGAGGCGAAATGGCCCCTAAATACTGGTCCCTAGGTTATTTATTTCTTCACTGCATATTGACACCCATCAGTTCAAGAGCATGCAAATACAAAACTCAAATTTCCATATACCCCGTGTTAAAAAGCAACTATTCAGCACATTTTTAGCTATTTAGAGCCTGCCTGCTTTGCATACCTCACCCAGCATTGTTGGCTATTGATAAGATAGACTTGTGGTTATAAGACTCCAAATAATTCCTGCCCTTTGGAACTCTGACACAGACTCCCTGCCTTAGAGTTGAACGCTATCATCTAGATATAAACCCTGTCTCCAATCTCCATCCTTCCCAGGAGTGCCTAACCTCCTTCCATTCTGGTTCTCTTACCATAAGCCTCTAGGTGGCCTCATATTCTAAGAGACTTTGTCTCTCATACATCCAAATCCAAATACCACTCAGTAAAGTTTATTGCATGTTACCATCTCTCTCGGCCCTATCTTTTCCCTTGATTAGCTCCTATCCTTTGAACAGCCTGCATAATCTAAGCTTCCCACCCAGTACTGATACCAGTGAGCTTGGAAGAGCCCGAGTTCATTCACTTCTACTTCCTATCCATAGGACTGGGGAAGGTACTAGTATTATGAAGCAACAGAAAAAAATAACAAAATGGTAACTATTCGACAAAATTTATCTATGAATGGCTGATGCTGTGACATTTTTGACACTTTCTCCTTTTATAATATTTTCCTTTTAATATGAAATATCCTATCATTAATCTTGTTCATTAGCACCATAATATATATGTGTGGGTACAAATATTTATTGACTCAACACTGAGTAAGAAGAATGGATTGGAGAGGGAGTTAGAAATGAAGGTTGACTGCTTTCATGGTAGGAAAAAAAGGAATGGGCACAAGAGGAACATTAACTGGGACCAACAAAATTGTTCTGGGATCAAAAGCATGCAATAGGTAAAAACCTTCTAACTTTCAAATCTTATTTTCTGGCAGGAGACTTTCTGTGTCAATCCTGAGGGATGACCACAATTTAGAAGAGTAATTTAATTCATTTTAAGCCTAGGATTGACCCAGGGATGATAGCATAAAGAATATTTGATTTTTTTTAACACCATCACACCACTATACTTTAACTATATTTGGTTGCCTGAAGATTCTTCTGAAAAGTGTCAGGAAGTGACAAATGAAATAAATCAAAAAGTGGCTTTCTAGGTTTCTCCATATTGATAGAGCCAAAGGATGACAATACAGGGGTCTGAATTAATCCACTATTACTAAATGCCCAATTGAGTCATGCATAAGGAAAATAAAGGTATATCACTTTGCCACAATTAGCTCTCAAAGGTTCTGATAAATCTTCAAGACTGATCTTCGTTGTTGTTGTTTTTTTTTTCTTTTTCTTTTGGTACCTGCTGCATCCCCTCCATCTAATCCCATTTACCTATACATATGTAATTGCTTCACAAGGTTTCATGAAGGTGACCTACTGAGACTTAAGAATTCATCCAAGGTCACGTCTACAAAAACAGGATTCAAACTCCATGGCTTTCTAAATCCAAACGCTGTACTTAAAAAAAGCACAGGTCTCAATTTCCTGCTAGTGTCTTTGTCGTACCAAGCCAAATAGGCTTCTTGCTCTTGATTGTACAGACCCAATGAATCTACTCAAAGAATTAACATGCGATGGTCCAATTAGGGGAAAAGAAAAGCCAACATCAATAGGGACAGTCTCAACAAGTCACTTTGCCCTTCCTCTGTTTATCTTCTATTTGCTCTTTTTATCTTTCTCCCCACCTCTCTTCAATCCCTCCTCCGCAAAACATAGCCAACCATCTCTCCATGTGACTTTCTGGATTTCTGTCATTCTCAAAGCCAGTCCTCTGATTGGTTTCCCATTCCCTGGTGAAAATCACTCTCTTATGACCTTGGATAAAAGCAGATCTGTGACTTAAAAAATTACATATATAAATAAAATGGAAGGAAAGAAAAAGAAGAAAGGAAGGTAAGAAGGAAGAAGCAGCCTAAACATGGGCATATAATTTGAAAGCATAGGTGATTGCAGCATTTTATGGCTTTAGGATTAATTTATTTTTTCTATTTTTTCTTATAAAACATACTTATTCTTTAAACCATAAATTTACTAAAAATAAAAATTTATAAAATGTAAATTTATACTGTCAGGCAGAAAGGGAGCAGAATCAGTACCGTTTTTCTCACAACTGATTTTATTGATTAAATGGACAATATCCCCCAATCTACTGTAATCAGGTAATTACAATTTCCCCTTTCCTGAGCTTTTGGGAAATTCTTTTGGGATATTGGATTAAAGATGAGAATGGCTTAGATACAATTTAGAAAAAAAGATTGCATTTGGATAATAATGAGACTAAATACTCTTTTGCTCCTTCCCCAGAACACACATATAGACACACGTGCATGAATATACACAAATATACCACAAACTTTGTAATTTGTCTAAGAAAACCTTCACTAGCAAGTTTAATATTTTTTGACTCATCTGTCATGAGCAAATGAGATTAAGAAACCAAAGTGTAGAAGCTGCTTTCTTGAGCTCTTAGAAAGGGCAGCCAGAGGAGAATTGGGTAGAAAGAGCCTCTCTAAGGATCATCCACCATATTTTAAAACTGAGTGAGGAGTCTCCAAAGTGAATACGTATCAAGTTAATAAGGTGGTGGTAGGCATTGGAGCTTGAAATTATGGGTCACTTTTGATTAAACATTGCTCACAGAAAATAAGCCTTGGCGTTCGGTCGTACAGTCCTCACTATCATATGCAAAAATTTAAATGCCAGCATTTATTAAACCTAGCCTGAGAAATAGCTGAGAACCACCTTGGGGATGATACATTAAGAAAAAAAAAAACCTACAATCCTCCTCAAAAATAATTAAATCTCCACCAATTGACACGGTAGTTGATGGAATTTATTTTAGTATTTTCCTGTGTTTGGGAGGACAGTAGAGTTTAGTGGAAAGATCACCAAATATCTAAACTCAATTATATTAACTGTGATTTGGCAAAAGTGAATCAACATCTCTGAAACTACCTATTCATTCTAAAATATAGGCATTAAAACACAGAACTGCATGGATTTGCTGAGTATAAAATATGATCATTTACATAGAAGAACTAAGTCTCTTTCCTGCAACACATTCAATTTTTACGTACACAGTTCTCTTGTAGTAATTTAGCTTCCACACCAACACCTGGTACACAATGAGTCCTCAATAAATAGTAGCTACTGTATTTACTAAAAAGTATTTCTTTGTGACTATAGTTACTTGTTAATTTTTCCATTATTACTATTCTAGTACTCTACTTGGGATTAGGCAACAAGTTGAGGAAATTTTTTATAAATGTTATTATAAAGCCCTGAGAAGGAATTGCTTTTGCTCTTGATTCATTTTATTTTTTACATATTTTTATTGATTTTTATATTGAAATTCTCCTTTCAATAT
This sequence comes from Canis lupus baileyi, assembly GCF_048164855.1. Lineage (NCBI taxonomy): Eukaryota > Metazoa > Chordata > Mammalia > Carnivora > Canidae > Canis > Canis lupus. The sequence continues at coordinate 4,359,217 of NC_132840.1, read as the reverse complement.
GTTTTAACCATAATCCTTGTTTATGGGACACAAGACCCCAGCATCTGGTAATAAGTTGGTTATTAAAAAGTGACATGATTTTTTTATTAGAAAGTCAAAATCAATAAATCATATATTTTTTTTCCTTAACAGAGGTTAAATGAACAAATCATCTACAAAATCAGGCCTTTTAACTCATCTATAAAATCAGGTTTTTTAACTCATTATATTTTCAGCAAAAGAATGGATTTTTTTTTTTTATCTTTAAAATGTTAGTATATGCTGGAAAAGTTTATTGATCTACATCCAGGGCTGACAAAATGATATACCAGCATACTGGGGTAATGACAATTGCAGCATCTTCTGCAGAGAACTGGGGGCTTCCAGACACAGGCAGAAAGTCCTATTGGGAGATTTCAAACCCAGGATTTAAGGAGAATGTCGGATACCAGGGTGGAATACAGCACTCAGAGCATCCTTGAAAGGGGAGCTGTTTTATATTCAGCCACTGTAATGCTCTAATTGATTTAATCATTTATTCATTCATTCATAAAATATTGAGTATCTGCTATGTCCCAGACATCATCTTAGGCATTGTGGATAGAGGCCTTTGGTCCCTTCCCTCATGGAGCTTATAGCTACAAGAGAGATCCAATAAATAAACTGAATTACAAACTGAAATAAAGCCAATGGAAGGGAAAAGGGTGGCCCAGGAAGAGGTGACACAGCATGCAGTAGGTGCTAATGAATGCCTATCTCTTTAATAAATCAGTCCAATGATGAATGATTGATTCCTCTGTATAGAAAGGCCAATAAAGTATACTTTGTTTTCCCTTCCTTCTACTTCCCCTATCCTTCCCTCCTCTTTTCCCCCTTCTTTCCTTTCTTCCTTTCCTTCCTTCCTTTTCTTCTGTTTTCTTTCTCCCTCCCTCCCTACCTGTCTCCTTTCTTTCACCAAAGTCCTATACTTGAGATTATTTAACTAATAAAGATTTAAGATGTTTTGAAATCTTATTTTAAAGAAAACTATAGTAAATTTGGTGTCATACATATTAGTGAGGTTAGAGCTATTGATCATTGAAGCTTAACAACAAACCCCTGTGTTTATGCAAGAGAGAAAACCAGTGCATAAATCAGGTTACTTTTCAGACAGGTCAAACTTGGAATTTTTGAAGTCCAGATAGTGGGAAGGGGCATTAGTCAGGGAAAGACTATATACAAAGTTTGAAGGATTAACTTATTCATTGATATCATTTCCTGATAGGCATCAGTGTAATTAACCTGTAAGTAAGTAGCAAACCCAGTCTTTTGTAACTAGCTGCCATATTTAAGGTTCTAATCTGGTGGGATAAATGGATAGACTCATCACAAGGGCTGGGGGTACTAGTTCTGCAATGCCCAGAGAGAACGCTCAGAAGAAGCAGAAATATTGTAGGTATAGAGCCAAGAGCAGGTACCAGGGAAGATAAGAAAAAACAAAAAATCAAAACAGTTAAGATAGGAAAACACACACACACAAACACACACAGCAAAGGACTTAGAATTAGCAACTGGTTTCCAGTCAAATCTCATCTCATTAGAAATGCATGAGATGTTGATACTCATGAGTTAATATGAGTATGAACATCTTCATCTATAAAATTAAAAATGAAAATACAATGAAATGAAAACGTTAACAGCTGCTTATCTGCTTGTTTCAATTTATTTAGTGCATACTATGTATATTTTTCAGAGAGGTCTCCAGTATTGTTGGGAAAATAAGATATCTGAATATGTTATATATTTAATAATTATATGCTATATTAAAATATGGCACACCATAAAAGACTCTGAAAATGAAGAAAAAACTTACAAATGTTATTTTTGTACCTTAGTTGAAAAAGTTTGTCATTAAGACAATGTCAATGGCCATGCTATATATATATATATGCATATTTTGTTGTCTCTCTCTCTCTCTAACTCTTTTTCTCTCTCTGTCTTTTTAAATTAATACTCAACCCACAGTGAAACTTAAGGGAAAACTGAATGATGTGAATAGTTTGGAGTAATTATAGTTACAAATCTGCATCTAGATTCCTGTGCTGTTTCATTTATCAGAACACTTTAATCTTTGATTATGATAGAAAAGACAAAGTTTAATCTTTTTTTTAAGTTTAGTCTTTTAAAAATTAGAACCAGTTTTGCAGATCTTGGTGGAAATAATTAGCAGAATAATTAAGAAAGACAACGGAAAAATTTTCTGGCAATACTTCTATCATTTAGATATTCCTCAAATTCTTTGGCCAGAAGGCCCTGAGACCTCTGATGATCCCAGTTTTATTATTAGAATCTTCCATGGGCCACCTTTTCTACTTTCTGGAGGCAGATCATTTAAGTAAGAGGTTTATTCACCTTCCTACAGTTGCCCTACATAATATGAAATTATTTGGCTCAATATTTTATACCTGCTTATATGACATCAGCTACTATATTAAATCAAATGCTAGTTAATTCCCAGAGAATCCATATTATGCTTCTCAGATAATGCAAATAAATCCAAATAGCAAATGATTACCCCCTAAAATAAGATGCACATGCTATGGACTATGACCATATCATACTCAAGGTATTTCTAGGTGATTATTAGGGAAGATAGCATTTCCTATTAATCTTCTTAAGGGCAGGAGAAATCGTTTATTCATAGGTGTATCAATTGGTCTCCATTAGGATCTAGGCATAAAAAATGATGCATGGTAACAATGATGGTTAAGTGCCTTAGAGAAGAATTGCCAAATACTGAGCTGGTTGGGTCCCACATACAAGGTGAAGGCATCACCCAAAAGACACACTTAAGGTAATTAGAGTCAAAGAACATGTCAGATTTGTAGAATCTGAGACATTAGCAGATTTTCTTGAGTGATTAAGTAAGTGGATGCTTGAGAGTGGCCAAGTTCCTGATGTATGACAAAGACAATGCATAAGGTGGGCCAGTAGATGGAAAACGGGTTACATAATCAGGGTGTAGGGAAGTGGCACAATGTAAAAGTTACATTATACAGAAGTGTCTCTACAATATTCAGGATCCTGATAAAATACTTTGGGTGAGATGCCTGTTTATATAAATAATTTGAACAACCCAAGTTCTAGTAGCTCCATCTGATCTTGTGAAAGAAATACTCCCCTGATCAGCAAGAGTGATCTGCTCATCAGGCAAACTGCACCTGGTCATGGCTCTAGGACAACTGCATAGGTGCAAGTCCTGGATACCATCAGGGCATCTGGTAAACCCCACTTTACCAGTAAGGGGTGAAATAAGGTAAGGGAATGGTTGGGAAGGTAGAAGAATACTGAAGAAAGGAAATAAATGGAGATTGAGGCCCACATGTGTTGTGTTCTGGGCTCAGGACATCCCACTTTAGTGCACACTGCTGCTCTAACTTCTTGGTTGAAAATGTCAAGGAAGTTTACTCCAAAGTGTGAGGCCCTAGAATTTCCATACCTGGAACAAGGGATCACCCACCCTGATCTAAGGCTAATGTTAGTGGAAGGAATTATCTGAGAATGTCCCGAATTGAGTTCTTATGTTGAGGGCATATGATAGGGCACATTTTCAAGCAAGAACTTTATACTCTTTTCAGTAAATAGACTATTAGTGATATTCATAGTAATAGTAATAGCAGTAGCAGCAACAAAAGTAGTTGTGTGTAGTAATAATAATAATGTGTAGTAATGATAATTTAGGATAACACTTAAAAAGTAGAAATATTAACCACTTTGGATTGCATAATACTTTTGCTTTATTTGCAGTCGTGAATTTAGTATTTCAAACAGTATTATCTTGTTATGGATAGTCAAGTCTCAAAAAGACAAATTAATTTCCCTAAAGTCACACAGAATATGTAGTAGAGCATTTTATCATCTCAAATCATCCCAAGTATGAATAATAAGATATTTTGAGAGACTGCATTCACATAACTTTTATTATAGTATATTGCTATAATTATTCTGTTTTATCAATAGTTATCATTGCCAATCTCTTACAGTGTCTAATTTATAAGTTAAACTTCATCACAGGTATGTATATACAGGAGAAAACCCCAGAACATATAGGGTTTGGTACAATCTTAGGTTTCAGGGACCACTGGGGGTCTTGGGACATATCCCCCCTAGATACTACTGTACCGTGGGTGGTCTTGCAATTATTTGTCCTGCTCCTGTGTACTCTTCATACTGCTAGTAATATCTTCATTCAGGATTAAGCCCAACTAGAAAAAAAAGATATTTAATGATCTTATCCTTAGATGTTTTTCTTATTGCACCTCCTGCTGAGCTATAATCTCACTTTAGGTGTTAAAGCCCCACTGACTCAAGGGCATTTCCTGGAATAGAATATTTTTCTCTTGCTTTAAACAATGGAAGCATCATTCCCTGAGTCGTTAGCATCTTTGATCCAAATGTTCCCTTGACTAACTTCTAATGGTCTCTAAGGGCCCACTCAGCAGGGCATTATCATTGCCAGGGAGTATTCTCTGAATTTTGTATAGTGGGTTTAGGTGCTACATATATTCTTAGAATTTTAGCAACATTCATCAAACTGAATTTTTATTATCAGTTTGCTTATCTGTGCTTTCCACCAGAGTCAAAGTTCCTTGAAGGCAAAGCCTAGGTCTTATTTATTTTCCTATGTTTAAGACAAATGCATTACCCTCTTTGGAACTCACTCTCTTCATCTGTAAAATGCGTGCAATGCTCTTTGCTTCTGACAGCTTTGGGGGTTAGGCTGAAAACCAACTTAAGACAATGGATATAAAATTGGTATGTTAGTAGTTAAATACTGCCTATGTGGAGAAGAATATATTCCAAATCCTAGCATATGGTAGACTTTCCATAAATGTTGGTTTTGATAATGCTAATTGCAGCCTATCAACACGTTTTTCCTAAGAAGGTTAGTCTCTGTTCAGATATTTAGAGTCTATCAAGACCTAAACATAGCAATCCCATCAAAAGAACATGCATATTCTGGCCTACAAAACCATCAGTAATAAATAAAGCATAGTGCTGTTGACCTGAAGAGGCAATAATTATTCAAAATTAAGAAGTTTCTGCTTGGCTTGTTCCTAAATAGTACAATGAATACTGCAGATCCATAGATTCTTCTTTGTATTACACATTTTTTTTTTTTTGGATGCATGCATTCACCATTTACTGTGTAATAGACAGGAATCTGAGTCCCGAGGGATTATTTAAAGATCTGGAACTGCTGTTCCTATCAAGAGTGCCACTGATTAGTCGAGGAGATAGGCTTAAAAACAAAGCAACAAAACTAAAACAAATGAAAACCCACAGGCAATCGGAATTCCAAGGTGGGGTTTCACTGGGTGGCATGGTAGAAATAAAAGGGAGAAGGTTCAAAAAGCACTGAGCACTGGCTGTTATATGCAACTGATGAATTACTGAATACTACATCTGAAACTGATGATGTATATGTATATGTATATGTACATATGTTGGCTAATCGAATTTAAATTAAAAAAATAACATAATGTAAGTTCATGTTAGTTGGAAGATGGTTTCTATACAGAAAAAGAAAAAAACAAAACATTGCAGCAAGATGTCAGAGCAAGGCCTCAGAGAAGGAAAACATGTTCCTTGGGTTTAAAAAAAAAAAAAGATTGGAAAGGTATAGGATGATTTTGTTTCAGGATAGGGCCAGGGATTCCAGATAGACTTTTTCCAGCATGTGAAAGTAAAGGGGCCAAAAGGGACTGCAGGAGACATTTAGAAAAGTATATGTTTCTGAATCCAGGAGCAAGAATCTATAAGAAATTGTTGGTTATGTGGCCAGAATAGGGAGAGCTTCTGTTGCCCTTCCTACGTGGTCACCTGTATCCTGTGAGCAAAGCCTAACAGACTTTTCAGTAGAATTAAATGAGCAAGCACAATGTTAGGTCTTTACTTGATAAGAATAGCAAGAGGCAATTGGGGATCTAGAAATAAAGAAGCCAGTACACCCAAGGCTTAAGGAACATAACAAGAATCAAGTCTCTAGATGGGCTTATCCTTTTGTTTTTTATATAAAATAATTTTTCTGTTACTTATTTTTATGATGGAGTCATTTTATAAGTGAAATCTTATGTTAAGATTTGTCTCATGCTAACTAATTATTTGGGGATAGTTGCCTGAATCACTGTGTTAGGAAAGATTCTGAGGCTCTATCCAAGCTTCAGGGGAATAGAAAACCTGACTGAATGGTGATGTGTGTAATGGTCGAGGGAATGGTGACATTGTAAACCTGTCTGATATCCTTCTTTTCCATGTATGTTCAATATAATAAAAGAGATGTTCATGTGTTTCTCATGAGATAGGAACTGCAGAGTTCTAGCTGGTTATTCCTTTGCTCTCTATTCTATCTTACCTTACCCTATCCTAATAAGACATGCCCAATTACCTCGAGAATATTTAGATCTCTGAAAAATACAGCTTGACAACGGGCTTAAAAATGCCCTTATTTCATAGATAGAACTATTTTCTGATGGTTGAGCTGCAATAGCAATTTTCATAAAAATTTACTCAGAACTAGGGTGAATGCATTGTTTTTAACAGATAATTTTGCAATAACAAAGGATACTAGGTGAAGGATTCTCATCTCAATGGTTTTAAAAACACAGCTTCTGACTAATGAAACACCTTACAGTTTCTAATTGGTTTAGCTGTCCTTAGTCCATCTTAGGTGAATAATATCATTTAAATATTTTCGGCAATTTTCCTTTAACAGGCTTTTAAACTTAATGTTTCTGCCTTGCTTCAGGACAACATCTTTTAATTGCTCTAAATTATCAGTGATGTCTGTAGCATTTTCACTGAACATGGATTGATTTCAATTAACTTTCTCACGCTTTTGCATAAAAGCAGTCTTTTTCAATTTGCCTAATTGGATCACACAACCTCTTGGAGCCAAGGAGCGACAGTTGTTAAAAGGTAGGGAAAGGAGTCACAATCAAGGTTGTTTACTTCCTAGTGTCTCCTTTTGGACTTTTCAGTTGTGTTTGATCAAATAAGGCCATTGGCTCCGAACGTAGGTTAGAAAGTTGAAATAGACTATCCCACCAATGGAACCCTTAGAATTCCCCAGGTTAATTTTTAACTGTACAGGGATAACCAAAAAGAATTTGCGTAAAATCTATACAAACACCTCTGCCACAATTAGAACACTTTCCTTTGACCATTTCCATCTGCCTGTGCATGTGGCAGGAGCAACAGACTCTCAATGTCTGTGCCCGTCTGTGTGTATTCCAGGTTGTGGGTAGAAATCTGCTAGTGCTTTTATGCAGAATGACTCCAATATGATTGTTGACTGTTAAGAGATTTGAGCTGAGAAGACAGTGGAGAGCAATTGTGAAAAAATAAGCAGTACCAAAAAAATAAGAGACCTAGAGCCTTGTCCATTGTAGGAACTGAAATAACAGAAGGCAAGGTGGGAAAAAGCAGCTAATGCAAAACCTGGAAAGTGACTTGAAATGATAAAAGTTAATGGAACAAGGGTGAAGGAAGCCTATATATATATATATTTTTTTTTTTCTGGCAAGTCTAATTAATTCAAGAGCATCAACTGAAAAAGAAAATACTAAGAATTTTAACAGAATTAACTCAGATGACTAGTTACAAAATTAGGATGCAAAAAAAATTCCAAAGACTAATATACTGACTACAAAGGCATCCTATTTAATATCTCACGGAAATGTAATACAACTCTGAGTAATCTTTTTTTTTTTTTTTTTTTTAACTCTGAGTAATCTTTAAAAAAAAATGCAAGATTTATGTGATTACAAAAGTAATATTCAGACATATAAAAAGACAATCATTATTTTGACATAAAACTCAATGTTTTAAAGAGGTCAATTCTCCTTAAATCAATGTAAAACTTTAACACAATTGTAGAATAGGTTATCAGCAGACCTTGGTAATCAGAAATAAATGAGCTGATTCTAAATAATAAGCATGTAGGAATAGTGAGATAGAGTTGGAAATAATAACAACGGAAAACATACATAGTCAGGTAATAAAAGAGATTTAAAATATATGTACGTAGATTTTACATATATGTATATATGTATACATACGTATGCCAGTGGCCATTCTGTTATATTTAATTAATCAGTGATAGTCAATCACTGACATATTACAATTAATTATTCAACTATTAATTATTAGACTATAATATGGCCAATTAATAATTTATATTAAATATGCTGACTGATTAAACTCATATATATGCAGCTTTATATCTAATAAATTCTAGATTGATCAAAGATTTATTTTTAATTAAAAATTAAGATATCAGTAAAGTAACTGTAAATTATGCTCTGCATTACAAATAGAGAAGATTTTCCTAAATAAGAAAGAAATCGCTAAAGTCACTCAACAAAGATTGATAATGGCTAACATAAAACAATTCATATTTCTGTTTTGAAAGACAAATACACTAAGAGAAAAATAAACTTGAAAATAATCAGTAGAAAGTTAGGAAAGTATCCTGCGTTTGTTGTTTGGTAATATAAAAAGATATATACACCAATTCAAAATTAAAGGAATAAAAACTAAACCAAGTAAAAAAGATACCATTTTTCTGCTTATTTATAAAGATAATCCTTTTTAGTGCAGGTTTTAATAAGCATTAACATTCACTTGTATGGAATCAGTAGATCCTACATATCCAATATGCAGAGACACGTATTGATAACCTCATACAGATAATTAATATCTGTATTTTTGTGAAGGCAAGAGACTGTTGAATTATTTTGCTATGGTTGCCGTAAGAAAATCACAGAGTAGCTTAAACAATATAAATTCATTGTCTCAGTTTTGATGGCCAGAGGTCCAAGATCAAGATGTCACAGATGTGGTTTCTTCTGAGGCCTCTCCTTGGCTTGCAGAAAACTGCCTTCTCACTGTGCTCTCACATAGGCTTCCCTGTGTGTGTGTCCCTTTTTATGGCCCAAATCCCTCTTTTTGCAAGGACAATGGAATGAATTGGGGCCCACCCTAATGGCTTCATTTTCAATTAATTACCTCCTTAAAGTCCCTGTCTCTAAATACAGTAACATTCTGAGTTCCTGGATGTTAGGGCTTTAACATGTGAATTTGAGGAAGACACAATTTAGCTCAATACATTCTGTAAGTAACCTAAGTAGCCATCAATGTGCTACTTAAATAAATCATAGTGAATCTGCATAAGAAGTACATACAGCCATAGTAAATAAACCATAGGTGCTGACTTGAAGCACTTCCCAAGATGCATAAGGAAATAAAGTAAATAATAAATAAGAGTAAGGCATAGAAAAGTAAAATATCATAATGTATTATAAAAGTGCAGAACCTGACAGACCAACAATCTCTCTCTCTCTTTCTCTCTCTCTCTCTCTCTCACACACGTGCATACATTTATGCTCCTGGCTTATCATAGGAAGGATAGATAAAGGATTGACTCAGTTGTAGAGAGGACACATCTTGAGGCTTAGGCATATCAGGGAAACTACTCTGTGCTGATTATTTTTTAAAGTGCATGCAATCTTCTAAAAAGAAAGAATGGAAAAAAAATGTTTAAGGGATGGAATGATTCTATGACTTGTAGGTTGTGCAAAAATTGATGGTGATGCCCTTAACTCAGAAAATTAATGCAGAATCTTAAAAAAATGAATATGTGGAAGTCAGCAGGCATGACTCTCAAGCTCTTCCTTCTAAAGACCTTTGCAATGATATTGTTATGGTGTCATCCTTCTGGTATTTCAAGTAATTAAATCTTCTTCAGTAAGGTCATGCCCATGTAATATTGAACTCCATAGTAACGTCAGTCCTATTATATTGAGCCGCCAATGTGTTACTCCACTTGTGAGACCATATTCCGCTAGACTACTCTACAGACACATTAAAATATGAGTGGAATATTAAATTGACCATCACTCCACTATAGAATATGTCATCTGTACCTATTATAATGCACTGTGGCTTTCTCTAGGGGTCTAGGAAATTTTTTGGTATTGTTAGTAAGTTTCTGCTGTCTCTTTGATGTCGGTAGATATTTAATTTAATTATCAGGGTTGAATGAATTTGGTGCAGCTGAGTGATAGCTAAGTACTCTGTGGAACTGGAGCAGTCCACAAACAAATTAGTTCTCCAGATGTGGAGACTTATAAATAACCACACCAGTGCTGTCTGGGTGTAAAGGGAAGATAGGCATGGTGAGCAATAACTGAATATTTTCTGAAATGCTGGGAAGGGCATCTGGAAGCAGAGAACAGTTTAAGTTTTGCATTTAGCGGAATACTACTCAAGTAACTTTCTATTTTTAGCCTAGTGTCTAATCAGTCATTAATTCAGTAATTTAGCTGCATTTAACTCTTAAATATGTCTTGTGATCATTCTCCAAGCCATGGCAAATGTCCTTGTTCAGTTACTTAACCATTTTCCCTTTTCCAGACTCATCCACTGAAATACTGCTACTAGATTAAAATTTTATAATAAAATACAGCTAATCTTGTACTTCCTTTGTCCAAAATTACTTCAAGGCTTCCTGTTAGCTAAAGAAAGAATCTCAACTCCTCTGATCACTTTACCAGATACTTCATAATCTGGTTCATATTTTTCCATTATCATCCCCATGCATTTCCTCCTTCATACTTTATACTCCCGCAATCCTAAAATATTCTCAGTGTCCTGTCTGCACCAAATATATTTTTAGTCTACAAAGATCCTGAAAGAACTGTGTTTCAATCTAAGTACCTAACTCTCTTCCACATAGACTATTTATTCATTTATTTTTTTCTCTTTAAGTTTTGCTGCAAAAATATTAAAATTCCCCAGCCTTTAATAACTTAAATAAGAAAGCATTTGTAACATTTTACCAAGAGGATAACTTCTATGGAAGGAACTGCATATATAATAGTAGACGAGGTCTAGCTTGGGTTAGCATCATTATACTGTTAGCAGCCTACCTAATGTCACCCTCTTGTCATACTGCCATACTGTCATAGTTGCTGACAAGGCTGACATTCAAGCCTTGGAATATGGGAAAACAAAGTGAGAAGACTGTTGCATTAATTTTGAACATAGTGACTCTGGTTGGTTGTTAGGATCTGATTAATGTTTTGCAGACACAGAAAGTCGTTTTGTTTGGTTTTCCTTAAACTAAAAATGACATTGGCTTCCCGTTTATTAACAATCCAAATGTAGGATACCACACTGATTCAATTATCAAGCCCAGGTGGAGCGGAGGAGTCAACTATTGCCTGGAGGCAAGAGGAATTTCCTGCATGCAAATGGTTGCTACCATTTGCTCCATCATTTGGCAATGCAAGTGGCCATGGAAATAGGAAAGGGAATAAGACCACTAAAATTAGGTGGTGTATATATGATACTTCTGTTCTCTAGGGTTTGCTAAAAAGGGTCTCAAATTTTATTTGGACTAAGAAAAGAGTTTCTCTAGTTACAAAGGTAGGGTGGCTAAGTGTCATAGAGACATTTAGAGTGGCAGACATCAAGCACATCTGTGCACTCTTTTGTGAGATTTGAGACAGGGATTTATAAAACAGCAGTTGGGTTTCAGAACTCCTCATTTCTTCTTGATTATCTGCATTTTAGCTATATGGAATAGCCACTCCTGTTTTGATCTCTAGCACGTTTCTAGTAAGCCTCTGAACATTGGCTGGACTACTTTCTTTATAAAGCTTCCGTTCACTTCCCTACAAAGACATTGTTTTATTCTCTACAATGTCCCTACTATAACAAGAGATCAATCATCTTATTGTTCATCTTCTATGTGGTGGGCCTTGCATAGTTTCCCAGCATGTACAAGCTACTCAATCCACACACTGAACAAATTCTAGAATTAATCACTAAAAGCACGAGTGAGTTAATGAATGAATTAGTGAAGATCAGTGATAACAATATCTCCTGCTCTCATGCAATGAGGAAGAGAGGCGATTAGCGTAAATACATATAAATATTGAGTAGGTTTGTCAGAGGTCACTGGGGATCTCCCTAATCAATTGCTATTTGTACAGAAATAAATAACAGAACACTTAAAGTAAAATAAATAATAAATAAATAAATAAATAAATAAATAAATAAGCAAGCAGAAGGGAAGTGCACAGAGACTAACCGATACAATCTCCCGTTGTCATTTTTTGGGCAGCCCTGAACAAAATGTTTCTGACCCTACCTCAGGTTTATAGGTTTTTGGCCATGCACAAGGATGGTACATGAGCAAACCACAGAGTATGTAGGGTTTCTGTGCTGAAGAGACAGTTGTTAAGATTTTTGTATCTAATTAAGAAAAGGAGGAAAGAAAAAAAAAAAAGAAAAGGAGGAAAGAATTGAGGTGTGAAGTTAAAGTTCATTCATGTAGGTCTTTCTGGGATATTGCCACCAACCAAGAAGGGAAGACTTTTGAATTAAAGTCATAAAATCAGAGAAAGATGGAAAGAAGGGACCTGGAAATGGGAACTTGAGAACTAAACTAAGAGCCAGACAACTTATTTCTGGCATGTAGAGTTTTGCTAACTTGTTATTTAAGGCGCTCCGTAAGTGCCTCCCTACTTTCTCTGTAGGGTATCCCGTAGAAGCTTCTGTGTTTAAAAATAATGGATTTGTTAACAGTTTTAGTTTCAAAATCAGGCAAAGCAGATGGACTCAGTGGCAAAAGAGTTTTAATATTGATTATGCCACTTACTGAATGAAACAGATGAAATGAAAAAGTCATTTTATCCACTAAAGTCCATTAATCTCATCTGAAAAAACCAGGTACATGTGATCAGATTAGAGTATAGCAATGAGTAATGGTAATAATATCATTTATTTGGTGTTTCCTAGGTGACAAGGACTAAACTAAGAGTTTCACAATAATTACTTAAAATACTCCGTAGTATAACCCTCTGAATCTGGTGCTGTTTTAGTATGTCCATTTTACAGATGAAGAAACTGAAGTTAAGGGGGGAACTTTAGCTAAGGAATTTTGACTTCAGAGCCCACATCTTTCTCATGATCTACTCTGAGAACACTAACCATATATTTGGTGTTCATTTATTCTGTGCAATTATTCTGTTCAGTTATTCTGATTCATTATCCACATCAATATACTTTTCATTATTTGTCTTGATTTTTAACTTGTTCTTGTTTTATTTTTAAAAAAATACTTTATTTGAGAAAGAGACAGAGAGAGCAAAAGCAGGGGGAAAGGCAGAGAGAGGGGGACAAGCAGATTCCCTGGTGCGTGGGGAGGATCCTGATGCAGGGCTGGATCCTAGGACCCTGAGATCATGACCTAAGCCGAAGTAAGATGTTTAACCAACTGATCCACCCAGACACCCCTATTGTTTTAAAAGTAGGGCCTCTATATACACCTTTCTATATGTGTATAAGTAGCTACTAACTTCTCAGAAATAGCACTGAAAAATGCCCACTTGAGTGGATTGATAACAAAGCTATCACATTCTTGGTGTATTCACAGATTTTGTTAAAATCTAATTTTAGCTAAAGAAATGATTGATAAATATATCAATTATATTATCTAATGATGTAAATATAAACATTTTAACCCAAGTAAATTTTTTTCAATATAATGCGAAGATGTTTTCAAAGTCCACAAGGATTATACATTATGCAAAAAGAATAATTTGCCATCAGTGGAGCACAGATGGTAGCTTATGGTATTTAATACCAAGGTCAACAGGCAGCAGAAATTAGAGCCTTGACCAAAGGTCTTCCAAAAGTGTGAGTCTAATCCAGGACTACTTACAGTTCAGAAATTTCAAATGTAGCTTTCCAAGAATGAATCAGGAAGAAAACTATTTTAATCAGATGAAAGTGGTCTATTCTGGATGTCTGAACCAAACTTGACCGGCATTCAGAAGACATGGAACAAGATGGTGATAGTTTTTAGGAAATCAAGTCCTTTGAGGAATTATCAGAAGAAGTCAAAGTTTTCACCCCCCAGGAGGAGCTGTAAGTGTTGAAGCAGACTCTGGAAAACCAGAGACAGAAAATAATATGGAAATTTATACATTGAATGATGAATTATAACAGAGTGGGGTTTTTCAAACTTGGTATACTGATATTTGGGATGAGAGAATTCTTTGTTGTGGGTGCTATCCTGTTTAGCAGCAACCCTACCTCTACCCACTAAATGCCAATAGCACCCCATGCCTGGCTCTGATAACACTTTGCCAAATTTCACTACAGGGCAAAATCTTTCACAGTGCCTGCCAATTTAGAGGTTGAGTTTGTATTCCTCTCTAATTGCAAAGTAACACGTACCAATATGTTAAATTTGGTATGAGGTATAGGATTTGCTTCAAACTAATAATGTGCTTCCTATACTATCTTCTCTCTTTTTGAGTTTTTTTTTTTAATATTCCTTAATAAAAACTGGCATTCATTTTAATCCGTTTATAAAACTGTCTTGACAACTGCAAAATAATCGATTCAGAACGGAATGTACTTTGTGTAATCCTTAACAAAGTAACACTAATATAATTAGCAATAAAAAATGGGATGTGGGGAAAAAGTTTGAGTGCTAATTATCTTATTTGCATAAAAGGGAGTCAATACACGCTGCCTTAAACATGTAGGGAAAATAATGAGTCTAACCTCTTAATGATTTTAATAATGTATTTTCTTAATTTCTTAGGGATTTTTAAATAAATTAGATTCCTTAATGTGGAAAAAAAAGTTAAGTGTAGCAATTCTTTTAGCTTTTCTTCAGATTTTTATTTCTCTTAAATTCAAGTAGAACAAATGAAGTTCATTTATTTAAAATCCCAATATGAGTAAATATCTATTTAGTTGTCTTCGCATCCATCCATTCGACTATTTTATTGTCTTCCTTTTTGTCCTTCCAATCACCCATCCATCATTTATCTTTTTATACATCTGCCATCTACCAACCCCCCATGCACCAATTCACCTTCCTGTCTGTATGGACAGACAGAGGTCTATCTAGTGACTAACTTGCACTGCTAGCATCACATCTGAATACTAATAAATTCCGAGTTACAGTGTTTGGTGCTGTTGCTTTTCGCTTTCTGCTTTGTGTAATACTTGAAATGTTAAATGAACATAATGTTTCCATAATATTAAGATGATTATGTTTTACATGGGAAAATTTCTTAAAATAAGAGATACAGATGTTGCTCCTAACTGGAATAAAACTATCTAAAGAAAATAGGAATTTTAAACATTTTGTGGAACTCCCACAATATTCAACATAGTCCTGAATTTTGCATAGTGTCCACATAAATACATCCAAAACATATTTATATACAACTTTTATTCTTCTCTTTTAGCTTATGCCCCCAAATCCTATATTTCATATCACACCAAAAGCCAGAAACACACTTAAATGCCTATGTCCTCCCTTATAGTTCTTCATTCCATACAATCTTGGCTTTGCAACTTAACACATTCATCTTGCCCCATTTAAGTTTGGCTCTCTGGATATGTTTTTATTTCTTGATTTTTAAAGAAGTTTAGAAAACTAAAGGTAGAAAATGATCTTAAGATTATTTAAGTGCCAGACCATGACATTCCAGGCCTGGCCTTTCAAATATAACTAGCTGGTGCCAATCCCTTCAATCCCTTGAGGGTGAACACCCTGCACTCAGGAGGTACAAATCACTGAGTAAGAAAGTGTAGGAGTGCATAAATGGATATATATTTTATGCATTTATTATGTATGTTCTGTCTCACAGCCAAAGTGATTTGATGCAGCCTCTGTGTCTGGCTGATAGGCATGGAAAAAAGAAACACTAATTTTAGACATCTCCTCTTTTAGGGATTGCATCTAACATTGGTCTATATCAATTAAACTCTGGATGTGTAGGAAATTGTGGGAGAGAATCCCTTAAGAAATTCTTTATTTAATCACTGAGACAAAAAAGGATTTTTTTTTAAAAATGGGAGTTAACATTGATAGTTAATTCATATTACTTTTCCAGATGGCCATACCATCTGAGGCATATCTAACAGGGAGACCTCAAGGTGTGTGGCATCTGATGGCTCCCTTCCTTCATTTCAGTATGTAACCAAGTTTACCCTTATTCCACTTCCTTTGGGCATTTCAGTTAGCTTTTATTGGGTGGAATCAATGTATTCCAACACCCCTGCTTCCCTGTTTTACAAGGCTCCTTCTCCTTGGGTATGGATAAAAATAGAAAAATAAATATGTAATTAGGTTTTATAGTAATAGAGAAGTTAGATCAACATGATGTAAGCAAACCCTTCTTAAAAATCCACATCCTGTCCAAATGGAGGATTACTTCAGTCAAAGCTTGATTGGTATGGCATACATAGGGAAGCATTTTGGTATTATAGTAGCAAATATGGTATTAGGATTCCTCCTTTTATATAAACTACCTGTTAGAGCAGTTTACTCTTGAGGATGAAGTGCTCTGGGCATAGGCCTAAATGACAACAACACAAAACAAAAAGCAAAAAAGCAAAAACACAAAACAAAAAACCGGCCTGCATGAGAAAATAGTTGAAGCAGTATCTGCTATAGACAGGAGCAAAACAGGAGGAGAGAACTCTGAGAAGAGTGGAAAAAAATAAAGTATTTTGCAAGTCTGGAGCCAAGAGACATAGATAACCCAGTAAAAATTTTCCAAGGCTAGGAGGTCTCAAAATATTTGAAATAGGAATGTTTATTATTTCATATTTTACATTTTTTACTCTTGTGATATATAACTTGATTCTGATGTTCCCAAACCTTCAAGAAAAGATCCTTACATACGAAACATTCTATAGCAGAAGTATTTGGGGTAAAAACAGAATTGCTTTCCTGAAGGTCAAAGCAGTGCTAAAAATGGGAGAGTTATATACAAAAAAAATTGAGAATTTCTCTCAATCAGTTGAAGAAAGAAATTGGAAGCAGGAATATGAAGGGAAAATTCAATCAAATCCATAAATGGTCAAGAGGGACAGAGACTTAAATTCTCCTTTGAATGGGAGGTAACACCCTAATCCTATTTTGGCTCAATATCAAAGGACTGCTTGACCTAAATGACCTCTGGATTATACACTGAGTATCATATTGACATTTTATAAATGTAAATGAGAGAAAAACTACATCAACATATTGAATCAGAAATATCACTGGATGAGATTTAGAAAGCAAGGATTTTAATTGAGACCCTGCCGCCAATTTTCTCATGGACTTCGACAAAGTTACATACCTTCTATGATCTCCAACTGTAAAATGGGGTCACCTAACTAGGTGTTCCTTCAAGTCTTTTGAATTCCTAACGTTGTTCTGGAATGTGTCAACTGTAGTTCACTCTTATTAAGACAGACTCAATCCGTCATTCACAGTTACTCCTCCCTCTCAACCTTACCTTCCTAAATATTTTCTGTTTTATTTATAGTACTAATATTCATGATAACAGAGCAGAAGAAATTTTTTTTTTCCTCTTATGGTAGCAATGGGTCAGGCTATGAAAGTGATCTCTAAATGAGTAAATCGGGGAAATGGCATATAATTCTGTGTGCTGCATTACCTCCTAGCCATCGTGTCTATGTGGGGGTGACTAAGCTTCCTGGACAATGGCCAGCCTTGGAATCTGTGAGCTGAACAGCTTGCCTCTACTTTAAAGACATCTCACTAGGACACATGTCTGGAGGATACCCTCTCCTCCTTTACAGCTACAACTGTCTAATAATGTGGCACTTTCTGTAGGCTAGCTCAGCAAATTCTGCTCATTTAAATTACATCAATCTCCCGGCTAGATTTACCTTTCTCTCAAAGACTGTAATTTGACTGTTGTCATGCTGTGAATTGATAGATGGAGCATTCAGAGGGGCACTGTGATTCTTAGCGTGAGTGGAAGACTCTCATGGTCCTGTCTTTGTCTGACAGGAGAAAACTACTAATTAGCTTACTTTGTTTTCCATTGTGGTTTATTTTCCGGAATTCGGGAGAAGCTTAAAAATGGTAAGCAGATGCAACATCTGAATCTAGGCTATGGCTTACAGCTCCATTGCTTGCCAGAAAGTAGTATTGTGGGATGGTCAAGGCAAGGGACAAAAGATTTTGTTTCAAATAAAAATAGGCATCAGGCCCAATTATGGCACTTGCTTCATGTGATAATTTAGAAAATCAGATTAGATAATAAATGTACAGTGTTCAGAACAGTGCCTGCCACATTATGACCCTCAAATAACACTAGTCCCTTTTTTTCCCCCTGGCTTTATGAAGATGCCACCATCCTACACAGGTGAATTATAGGAGGGTATCAAAATGTTCAATATACAGACACTCTTCAATGTGTTCTACTTCCCCTTAGCATAGCCATCTTACTTCCTGTCCCCTAGTCAGCTAGCTGCCCCAAGAGGAATCAGGAACCCATTACTTAGAGTCGCTTACATGCTCGATGTGAAATCCCAGATTATCTTGTTTTCCAGCCTGCAGGTCTTACAGAAGCACTTAACCACGTGCATGAACCCTAGTCCATAAAATTTAATACAAAACATAGGTCTCTCTCTAAATACATTTCTGACCTATGGAAATCCAACTCTATATCATCCGGATTTCTCCTTAACTAAATATTTCATATGCCTAAATACTGTATTAAAAGTCCTCAGTTCCAGTAACAAACTAATTAGTTCTCTCAGGTATTGTTTCTCTATTGCATTACACTTACTGCATTTTAATGCAACTATATCTTTACAAGGTTGTCTGTCTTCAAATTATGGGTTGATACTCTATTATTCTTGAATCACCTCTGCTTGTGTCTGGTTTATCATAGGTAATAGATAAATGGTAGCTTAATATAGGTTTCCTCGGCTATCTGAAAGGAGAACGTTCCTATGAAAACTTTTGTAAACTGAAGTGCTATCTAGTAAAGAAGCAGTTACCATTAGTTTATAGGGAAAATTTTTGAGTGTTCTCAGACCCAAAAAATAACCTCTCTTAGGCCTTCCTGATACTTGTGGACAGATCTTGCTAATGGAAGCAAAAAATAAACTGAGATAAGGCACAGAGTTCAAGCTATGGCAGCTTGATGCTGAGTGCGGTTCTCAGGGAGGAGCGTGGCAATACCGCTCTCCCTCCTCAGAGGGTCTCTATAACTGCTCGCTGCAAAATCAGACACTAAAAACCAATTTTGCTTTTTGGATTTCCCTGTTTTGTTAGCCCAAACTGGTACCGATACAGGCTTCATAAAAGTGAAGTTGTATAACAAAAACTTTTGAAAAGCAGTGACACCTGTGTATCAGAGTTGAAATGAACTTAGTTATAAAAATCTTAACTCAGAAACCACAAGTCATAGGGTTTTTGTTCAATTCACTACTTCCTTCCTTCTTTCCTTCTATATTTTTCATAGAGTGATTAAAGAAAAGACACCGTGAAAGTATTTTGCTTGAAGAGGAAATCAACATGACTATGTGTGTAATTGCTCATGTCCAAAAAATTCTATGGATGTGATTCATCACGGCTGGTAAAGATACTCTTGCCATAGGAAGCAAGGTAAGATTATTGAACCATAGAATGCAAACCTTAAATATTGCCTTTTTCAGTATTTCTCATGCTAAAAATAACAAAATCAGCTACTACTGTGTTAGAGTATATTTGTCTGGGGCCCTAGAATTTGCATTTTAACACCTTCCCTCAGCAATTCCTTTTTTAAAAAAAGATGTTATTTATTTATTCATGAGAGACACAAAGAGAGAGGCAGAGACGTGGAGGGAGGGAGACGCAGGCTCCTCGCAGGAAGCCTGATGCAGAACTCCATCTTAGGACCCCAGGATCACGCCCTGAGCAGAAGGCAACCACTGAGCCACCCAGGCATCACTCCCGCAGTGATTCCTTATGCAAAGTAGGTTAGAGAACTACTTACTTCAACACCCTCATGATACAAAGGCATGAATGAGACCCAAGACTGAGTTGTTTAGCTAAGGTTATCTTCCCTAATCTCTTTATTCCAAGTAGTATTTGTTTTTCTTCCCTTTTTAAAATTTGCATTACAGCTGACATACTATGTTGTATTCATTTCATGTGTGCAACATGGTGATTTCACAATTCTGTACATTTTATAATGCTCACCACATGAGTATAGCTGCCATCTGTTGCCATACCATACCTTTGACTGTATTCTCTTTGCTGTTCTTTTCATCCTCGTGACTTATTTATTTTGTAATTGGGTGTTGGTACATCTTAATCCCCTTCACTTATTTCATCCACTCCCCCACTGACCTACTCCTGGCAACCATCAGTTTATTATTCTCAACACTTATGAGGCTGTTTCTGCGTGTGTGTCTCTATGCATGCTTTAGATTCCAGATATAAGTGAAATCATATGGTATTTGTCTTTCTCTGACTTATTTCACTTAGTATAGCAACCTCTAGGTCCATACATGTTGTCACAAATGGCAAGATCCCAATCTTGTTTATGGTTGAATAATATTCAATTATATATATATATATATATACCACATTATATAATATTCAAATATATATATACACACTATATATATATATATATATATATATATATATATATATATATACATACCACATTTTCTTTATCTACCCATCTATAGATGGATACTTGGGCTGCCTCCATATCTTGGCTGTTATAAATAATGCTGCAATAAACATAGGGATGCATATATCTTTTCGAATTCAGTGTTTTCTTATTTAGGGTCAATATTCAGCAGTGGCATTGCTAGATCATATGATATTCCTATTTTTAGCTACTTGAAGAAACTCCATACTACTTATCATAGTGGCTGTACCAATTTATATCCCCGGCACTATTTGGATAGAACTTGGCCAAAAGGAATCACAAAATCGTTCCACTCTGTCATGTCAATTGTTTAGTGTGAGTTGATCTGTCAGATAATATGGTCTGTACCCCAAATATCAGGAAAGACTTCTTATTTATTCTTTCCTAGGATGTCAAGTCAATCACAGAATTCAGCATTTTATAATTACTTGGTTAGGCTTAGAATTGATATCTTTAAGGGTTTGACACATGCATGCGTGCGCACACACCCACACACACATATACACACACACTTTAAGGTCTGGGAATTAAAAAAAAAATTGTTATTGGATTACATTCTGTCTTTATCAGTCAGAACAATTTGCTCATAAATCTTTGGATAATTGGCTCTGCTGTGTCCTAACTCCATGAAACCAGCTCTCTGCAGAGATGCTTTATACAATGTGACCTCCCTGAGGATATTTCTCTGAGTTTTGCTCTTATAGTTTCTCCAAAACTTCTCAGCCTAAAAATAATATAAGACCTATGGCTAGTTAGAAAATGTGGACTTGAACTGTTCTTCATAAGATCATTTTTAAAGGAACAGCTCTTTAGTATACAAGGTTTAAACAGTGCAGCCAAATACACATTTCAGATTCAGACTTCTTCCCGGACCTGTCTCCAAGAAATCTAAACTTCAATACACAGAAGATACTGCCTCCCCTTCAGGACTTTATTCATTTTATTTTTTAATTTTTTTTTTGGCACAGTCATCTTTCAGAAATACACATATGTCATCTTCCTTTTCTTTCTTCTTTCCTCCCTCTCCTCCTCTTTATCTTCCATTTTTAAAAATTATTTCTCCTTTCAGTGCTCCCTATGACCTTAAGCATGAAGCTTAAACTTCTCAGTTTTATTTTTATTGAGGAGAAATCAACAAAATACACAATTATTCACTTTAAGTGACCAATTTAGTGGCATTTAGTACATTGATGATATTGTGCAAACACTAAATCTAGTTCCAAAATATTTCCATCACTTGAAAAGGAAACCCTTTGGCTATTATTCCCCATTTTTCCTCTCACTCCAGCCCTTAGCAAATAGCAATCTGTTTTTCTATGGATTTACCTATTCTAGATCTTTCATGTGGGTGGAATCACATTCTATAGGACCTTAAGTGTCTGATTTCTCTTACTCAGCATATTTTTGAGGTTTATCTCTACTGTAGCATGTATCTGTACTTTGCTCTCTTTGTATGGCTGAATAATATTCCTCTGCATGTACATACTACAATTTGTTCACCCAATCATCTGTTGATGGACATTTGGGTTGTTCCCACATGTTGACCATTATGAATAGCACTGCTATGAACATGTGTATGCTCCTATTTGAGTATCTGTTTTCAGTTATTTTGAGCGTACACCTAGGACTGGAATTGCTGGATTATGTGGTAATTTTATGTTTATCTTTTTGAGGGACTGTTTCCCAAAGCTTATGAACCATTTTCTATCCCCACCAGCAAAGCACAGGTGTTCTCTTTGTTCCACATCCTCCCCAACACTTGTTATTTTGTTTTCCTTCATCCCTTTATTTTCTCTTGCTTGCTTTCTTTTTTCTTCCTTTTTTTACTTCTTTTTCTTTGTCTATTTCTTTCTTCTAGTATGACCATCCTAGGCTGTTTCCTCTGCCTACGACATATTTGTTTAATTTTCCTCTGAAAGGTATTAATTCTTTTCTTTTTAAAGATTTTATTTATTTATTTGTGAGAGACACAGATAGAAAGAGAAAGACAGAGACACAGGCAGAGGGAGAAGCAGGCTCTGTGTAGGGAGCCCAATGCAGGACTCAATCCTGGGATTCCAGGATCACATGTTGGGCTGAAGGCAGGCACTAAAGCGCTGAGCCACCCAGGTATCCCAGAAAGTTATTAATTCTTTAAGATTCATCTTAGATATCAATTTATATTCAATCTTCTCTTCAAGTATGAATTGGTTTTCTTTCTATAAATGATGATATTCCCCTTTACTTAATCATATCATGATGCTTATCCCAGTCTGCAGTATTTTTGTTATACTTTTTTCTATTTCTTCTCTCCGTTAAAATTTAAACTGTTTAAAGATTTATTTATTTTTCATTAACTCATCCATTCATTTATGAGAGTAAGGGGGAGAGTGCATGAGGAGGGGGTGGGGAGAGGGAGAGAATCTCAAGTAGACTCCTTGCTGAGCAGGGTGTCAGACAGGGTGCTTGATCCCATGACCGTAAGACCATGACCTGAGCTGAAACCAAGAGTCACACATTCAATAGAATGAGCCACTCAGGTGCCCCTAGATCTTAAACTTCTTTCTTTTTAAGATTTTATTTATTTATTCATGAGAGACATAGAGAAAGAGGCAGAGACACATGCAGAGGGAGAAGCAGGCTTTTTATTTATTTATATATATATTTTTAATTGAAGTTCGATTTGCCAACATAAATTTTTTTTTAATTTTTATTTCTTTATGATAGTCACACAGAGAGAGAGAGAGAGAGGCAGAGACACAGGCAGAGGGAGAAGCAGGCTCCAAGCACCGGGAGCCCGATGTGGGATTCGATCCCGGGTCTCCAGGATCGCGCCCTGGGCCAAAGGCAGGCGCCAAACCACTGTGCCACCCAGGGATCCCCCGATTTGCCAACATATAGTGTAACA
Source organism: Canis lupus baileyi (assembly GCF_048164855.1). Classification (NCBI taxonomy): domain Eukaryota; kingdom Metazoa; phylum Chordata; class Mammalia; order Carnivora; family Canidae; genus Canis; species Canis lupus. Next base: position 4,335,820 of record NC_132840.1, on the reverse strand, counting down.
CCCATTGTTCATCCCATCAAGTGCCGCCTCAGTGCCCATCACCCAGTCACCCCACCCCCCACCCACCTCCCTTTCCACCACACCTTGTTTGTTTCCCAGAGTTAGGAGTCTCTCATGTTCTGTCTCCCTCACTGATATTTCACTCATTTTTTCTCCTTTCCCCTAAAATCCCTTTTACTATTTCTTATATTCCCCATACGAATGAGACCATATAATGTCTGTCCATCTCCGATTGACTTACTTCACTCAGCATCATACCCTCCAGTTCCATCCACGTCAAAGCAAATGGTGGGTATTTGTTGTTTCTAATGGCTGAGGAATACTCCATTATATAGAAAGCACATCTTCTTTATCGGTGTTGGTGGACCCCGAGGCTCCTTCCACAGTTTGGCTATTGTGGACATTGCTGCTATAAACATCAGGGTGCAGGTGTCCCGGCGTTTCACTGCATCTGTATCTTTGGGGTAAATCCCCAGCAGTGCAATTGCTGGGTCATAGGGCAGGTCTATTTTGAACTCTTTGAGGAACCTCCACACAGTTTTCCAGAGTGGCTGCACCAGTTCCCATTCCCACCAACAGTGCAGGAGGGTTCCCCTCTCTCCACATCCTCTCCAACATTTGTGATTTCCTGCCTTGTTAATTTTCCCCATTCTCACTGGGGTGAGGTGGTATCTCATTGTGGTTTTGATTTGTATTTCCCTGATGGCCCGTGATGCGGAGCATTTTCTCATGTGCTTGTGGCCATGTCTATGTCTTCTTTGGTCAAAATGTCTATGCTATCCAGGGAAATTTACATGTTCAATGCAATCCCTATCAAAATACCATGGACTTTTTCTTCAGAGAGTTGGAACAAATAATCTTTTTTTTTTTTAAACAAATAATCTTAATATTTCTGTGGAATCAGAAAAGACCCTGAATAGCCAGAGGGATATTGAAAAAAGAAAACCAGAGCTGGGAGCATCACAATGCTGGATTTCAGGTTGTACTACAAAGCTGTGGTCATCAAGACAGTGTGGTACTGGCACAAAAACAGACACATAGATCAGTGGAACAGAATAGAGAACCCAGAAATGGGCCCTCAACTCTATGGTCAACTAATATTCTACAAAGCAGGAAAGATTATCCCCCGGAAAAGGACAGTCTCTTCAATAAATGGTGCTGGGAAAATTTGAGAGCCACGTGCAGAAGAATGAAACTAGACCACTCTTACACCAGACACAAACACTCAACATGGAGAAAGATCTAAATGTGAGACAAGATTCCATCCAAATCCTTGAGGAGAACACAGGCAACGCCCTTTTTGAACTTGGCCACAGCAACTTCTTGCAAGATACATCCATGAAGGCAAGGGAAACAAAAGCAAAAATGAACTGTTGGTACTTAATCGAGATAAAGAGCTTCTGCACAGCAAAAGAAACAGTCAACAAAACGCAAAGCCAACCTACAGAATGGGAGAAGAGATTTGCAAATGACGTATCAGATAAAGGGCTAATATCCAAGATCTATAAAGAACTTATTAAACTCAACAGCAAAGAAACAAACAATCCAATCAGGAAATGGGCAAAAGACATGAAGAGAAGCAGGCTTCTCGCAGGGAGCCTGATGTGGGACTTGATCCTGGACCTTGGGATCACACCCTGAGCCAAAGGTAGACGCTCCACCACTGAGCCACCTAGGCGTCCCTTGATCTTAAACTTCTAAACGGAAATATCATCTTCTTTCCTTTAAGGAATCATACTTCCCAAATTTGAGCAAGTCATGCTCATCTTTAGCACTCCAAGTGTTTATATATCACTTAGAGGTTGTCCAAGATCTGAACGTGACTTAATATGCTCTGACTGTTCTAGCCCTGAGTCCCTAATCCTCTTCTACATTTACTCAATTCTCATTTTTTCCCTCACCTTCTTTCTTTTTCTCTCTCCTAACTTTCCATTCTTCCCCTTTCCTCTCATCTCTTATCTCTCAGCCTGCCATCACCCATTCTTGTCACCTCACTCAGTGGTTCTGTCTCTCTCATGCTTTTGTCAACATACCCTCCGTTTCTTTTAGTTCCACCAATGGCCCTTATTCCTCTATTCTCCCCTACTGCTATTTCCTAAACTAAAAAAGCCTTCCCACCTCTTACACAGTTGACTGTAGCATCCTGAACAGCTCAACATGTGCTACCTCAGGGGTGCCTCTCTTGAAACCTTAGACAAAATTAATTTCCTTCTTATATTCTCTCTCATAGTTCTGCATCAATTCAACTTATTTTTAAGATCCTCTCTTGAGAAAACTCTGGAAGTTAGACTGCAGAAAAATTGCAAAGAGCTACACAGTTTTCTCCCCATGAGGCAAATGGGTTGTGGGATCCAGAGCACAACACTTGATATACTGAAATAAAACAATACCCAAATGATCTAATGCACCTCATGTGTGCTCTGCAAAGGAGTGAGGTGAAATACAAATGCTAGGTTTTACAATCATTATCTCCTGACTCCATTCATCTAATTATTCTTTGCAAGTATATAGTAAGGGTAGAGTCTCTCCAATGGTAGTATTGGGGATATACCATTAATTCAGTAATAAGGTTAAAATCCTAATTTCTATTCATTTGACCTCTATTAAACCTATCACCAAGTATTTATGAAGGCTTCTAAAAAGAAATGAGAAGGAAAGTGTAGTTATTGAAGACAGAGTTAAAGGTTTAGTATATCAGTGATACCATTCAAATAGCTTTGGAAAAACACTTAGTTTTGTCTAGGAAGTCATTCATTTAACTTATGGGATCCTTCTGATAAACACAATAAGAAATACAGAAACTATAAAGCAAATAATAAAAGCCTTATACCAAGGGTATGGGAAGTAATAACCTGAAGATAGACAAAGAAGACCCAAGTGGTACATTCAGTTCACCATCCCTTCCCTCCTCTATTAGGTGCCTTAAGTCTCTATCAGCAGCAATAGGGAATGGGGTCAAAGTCACTTTCAGACAGAAAACTGCATCAAGTTGTTCTTCTACAGACCTGGTGGCATTTCAAAAGTCATTTGCCCCTGTCCTGGCTATTGCTGTCCCAGCTGTCACATGGTGCATTAGAAGGTTACAAAAACAAACAAACAAACAAAAAACCCTAAGGATCCTATGTTTTTGCTCTTTATGCAATTGATTCCAGGTTTATTATTATTTTTTTAATTTCTATTTTATAGTATTATTTTTAATGATAGTTTACTTCTAGTCTATTCATTTATCAAGACAAACAGTGCTACCTGCCAGTAATGATGAATGAAGAAAATTACAGGAACTCAAGCAGGCCAACCCTTTCTCCTGGATTATACTCAAACTGCCTAAAGAAGTATGCAGTATCACTTGCTGTATCCCATCACCAATTGGTGATGTCAGTTACAATGTTTCGTTCAAACTTCACAATAAGCCTGTATGGTACAAATCACACAATTTTCATGAGTGTTTACAGTGAACCCTAGAGAGGTGATAACAGTATAAGACTTACAGCTTCTAGGGGATCCCTGGGTGGTGCAGTGGTTTAGCGCCTGCCTTTGGCCCAGGGCGCAATCCTGGAGACCTGGGATCGAATCTCACGTCGGGCTCCCGGTGCATGGGGCCTGCTTCTCCCTCTGCCTGTGTCTCTGCCTCTCTCTCTCTCTCTCTCTCTCTCTCTCTTTCTCTGTGACTATCGTAAATAAATAAAAATTAAAAAAAACAATGCCTCAAAGAAAACAAGAACAAACATAGTGCATTGGTTGTTAAAAAAAAACAAAAAAACAAACAAACAAAAAAAACACTTACAGCCTCCATCTAACTCCCAAGCATGCTATAGTGAAATAAAGTCTTAATAAATGTTGAACAATTTCTTTTTTTTTTTTTTTTAAGATTTTACTTATTCATGAGAGACACCGACAGAGAGGCAGAGACACAGGCAGAGGGAGAAGCAGGCTCCATGCAGGGAGCCCAGCGTGGGACTCGATCCCGGGTCTCTACTATCACACCCTGGGCTGAAGGCAGTACTAAACCACTGAGTCACCCGGGTTGCCCAATGTTGAACAAATTTTAAGATTATTATACTGAAAAAGTATTATGGATACTTAAGGTGATAGTAAGACTTTTTTTTTTTTTTTTAATAGTAAGACTTTTAAACTAAAAAGGTGATTGAGGCATCTGGGTGGCTCAGTTGGTTAAGCATCTGTCTTCAATTCAGGTCATGATCCCAAGGTCCTAGGATTGAGCCCCAAGTCTGGCTCCCTGTTCAATGGAGAGCCTGCTTCTTCCTATCCCTAAACCTCTCTCCCTACCTCTCAAACAAATAAACAAAACAGAACAAAACAAAACAAAACAAAACAAAATAAGTGATTAACAGGAGTCCCAGGCTGTGTATTTCTTTTCTGATCCACTGCCATATACATCTTAGATATTAAAGGAGTCACCAATATGGAGCTAACATATTACATTCTACTGACAAAAATAGCTAAATTACACTCAAACCATGAACATCAGTTTACCACCCAATGACATATTATTTAGGGAATTACCATTAAGTATGCCTTTTAGGAGTAAATTCCAGATAATTTTCACTTTCCCCACACTTGGAGGCACCACTGAGAACAGTGACTAGCTCTGAATTTAATGTCTAGGGATATATTCTAAGGTTTAATTTAATTTCAGAAAGATAACTTGCCAACAATTCTCCAAGATACTTGAGTCATTGTTTTTTGCATATGGGCATGCAATGCTCATTTCAGGGGGAGGGGACACAAAACTTCCCGACAATGTGTTTGGATCCATTATAGAGCAAATAGATACAAAACTGGGTGCCTGTGGATACCTTTTTATTGGATTAAAACAATGCAAACTGTACACTGTGTCTAAATGTTTAATATAAACATTTACACTGAATATATTTGCAGATCAACAGCTGCTCAAACAAGAGCAGCAAATCTAATGGATTTCATAGTTGAAACCCCCAATCAGAATGGAGTTCACATTCGCCACTCATGGCTTATTCAGTTGTGCTTGTACACTGGCCTTTGTGACCAAATGGTTATCTACTTTTAATCACCTTCCAAGGAGCAATCAAAACGAAGTTACTTGCTCATGTTTCCAGACCAAATGAAGTGCAGAGCAATTAATTTTATTCCCTAAACAAAATCTAGTTATTGATATGAAATAATGTTTTGCTATCATAATGCAATTATGCTATGTGTTCCCATTTCAGCTGAACTTATACAGAAACATTTCAATTGCACCTGAATTCTCTGTTCCTGTTCTATGTACAACTTAAAGCATTTCAATTAAGGGCACTTGCAAACCCTTGAGGATCATGAATTGAACATCTTCCATTGTGAGCAATCAAGAACTCCATGAACTAAATTGATTTATGATTTTACAGGAATTTTAATCTCAGACAAAGAAGCCAGTGTGTGGGAGCCAGTCACTTGGTAGGTATAGATAGCATATGTATTCCAGTTCAGCTGTATTATGTTTTACTATTCATTGTGCATATAATAACCTTAGGGAAGTGGTGGCACTCAAGTTTCTTTACAAAAAAAATGAGTACCAACTGTTAATGTCAGTAATAAATGTCAGGAGAAAATATAATTATCTCTTTATGTAACGGTACTCCAATAAGAAACAGTAGTACCTTTCTCTTCACCAACCCAACCCACTCCACTACAGCGGAGGGAACTATAGACTATCGTAGTATTAATAAGGTATTTGTAAAGATAGTAGAGTGTATTCCATATAAATGGCAAAGCCATAGTAAGTGTGATTAAATGAAGGTAAAATTATTTAGTTTCATGTAACATCCTTTTGAGAATGGTTTTTGGATCTGATTATTCTTACATCAAAGGAAAAGGGTATTAAGTTAGACTCTTAAAGAAGGTACAATGCATTGACTCTTTTGTGTCTTCTCAATATTTTTAGGTTGTAAGGCTTAACATGTTAGAAGTGACTAATCTTATATACTTGGCTTTTACCTATGTTCCATCTTATTCTGAATGTAGTTAGTGCATTTACCCCAAAATAAAATGTTTTATTTCCTTTTCCTTTATTTGATCTAAGGACAAAGTACTTTCTTTCTTGGAATAAATACTAATGAAAACAGTCTAAGTAATAAACATGTACAACTTCATGGTGTCTTTCCTCTTAATACTGGAAATTAAGAAACTTGTATTCTTTTGATAAAGTATTCTTACAAATATTTCTACAACTGCTATATCTTCATGTTCAATCCCCTTGTCCACTTCCAATCTACCTTTTATAATGCTGACAAAATATTTCTCCTACAGTATCATATTGTATCATGGAATTTCCCAGCTCACAAATTTTAATGGCCCTATAATGTCGACTCTCAGAGATTCAAGCAGTTTGTTGTTGTTATTTTCTTTGTTTTAAATAAAATTCAATCTCTTTAAATTATTTAAGCTAAATGTCATCAACTCGAAGATGAGGGGAGGGTCAGAAACTAAAATTCATTATGTACCTCCCTGCTCCTTTGAATTGTGCCAGATGCCTCATAGATACCATATCATATAATCTTCCCAATAACCCTGGGATATGGAGGAAGGAAATAAGACATAGCTAATTTACCTATGCCAACATTTAAGTTTGAACTAGTCCCCAGACTCCAAAAGTGGTATGTTTATTTGAATGAGAATAAAGGAAAAAAGTGGTATGGAGATCATGGATAAGGTAAGCTGCTGCTTCATTCTCGCATACTGGTACAGTAGAGGCTCATGGAGTGCTACTGTTTGAAGATAACTAATATAATACCATGCCTCCACACACATCTGGAATATCATTTTCAGCTTAAGTCAAGCCCAGTTGTACCTTATCTCGTGGAGCATAGGCCTCAGAATGCTGGCTAACTTTCGATTGCCAATACCTGGAAGTTCTGCTCCCAGAGACTTGGCCTCTGCCCAATAAGCGTGTGCTACTGAGAGCAACTAATACTACTTCAGAGGTCACTGCATATTGGTATTCTAAATAAATACCTGTTACTGACTTTTTATAGCTTGTTATATTTACCCAGATCCTTGTCTAGACATGGCAATCAAAAAGAAAGCATTTTTATAGTATATATTTATAGATGTTAGTCATTCATTATTTCATTTTCTCACAAATATTTAATTTGATACCACATGGCAGACATTTTTCAGTAGCTTGGAGCTTTAAAGGTGAGGCATATCCCCTGCATCCAAATAATCCATCACCATAATTGAAATCAGTGATTTTGAAGCTATTCTTCTTGGAGGACTAGAAGGTCAATAAAATGCCTCAACATTTGTTCATCTTTTTTTTTAATTTAAAAATACTAAACAATTTAAACATACACCAAATGGAAATAAAAGAAAGATGAATGGAACTACATCTATGAGATGGAAAATTATGTAATCATGAGTAATGCTCACAGAATTCTCATAATATGGGAACTTGTATACTTTAATGTATAAAATATATAGAATTGTATTTATATATAGGTGTTATATGATCATAAACGAGCATATGCATAAAAGGAAATTATACATAAATTATATAATATTATTAACAATGGTTCTCTGGAACAGACTGTGAGTCAATTTCTTGTGGTTATTTTTCTGCATTTTTCAAGTTCCAGACATAATTATATATTTTATAAAAAACAAATAACAATTATGTAAATATAATGACAATAATGACAATAAACTGTACTCTGCCTTCTGTGTCACATCTCGCTATCCTTAATAAGTACTACCCACATCACTATGTATATTTTTATTTGATTGAGGTATTAACAAATATGATTTCATATACCTAAGTTCTACATGTTATGTACATACATATGCATTATATATACACAAAGGATTACGGTAATCATATTAGCTAACAACACATCTATCACCTCACAGAGGTAATGCAGCTCTTCCTGCCCACGGGTCCTGTCCCTGTGCTTTCATAAAACCACCAACATGCACCAAAGACGTCTCAAGAATTCTTTCGTGGTCATCGGCTCCGGACCTCACCTATATTCCAAAACTTCATCATTTGGTGCTCAACATGGGGCTTTGAGTCTTTACATCTAGACTCTGAGCTTCTGTGCAAAGTTGGTGAGTACTTTCTCTCTTCTTTTACTCTCATTCTGGGGACCCTTCAAGGAATATGGTCTTATTGCATCACTTTCTTGCCGATTGCTCAGTCACTACTGTATGGGCAGGAAAAAGTCTGCCTTTTGGCTGGAAGTTAGTACCCTGGCCGGGATGGTAAAAAGACCCAGAAACTTGATGCCCTCTCTTGATTCCTGTCCTTATACAAAGTTATCTGTCTTGGGCACAGGACAGCAACCTAAGTCAGTAGGACGGCTGCCAATCTTAAGACCCCTGTGTGAGGTTTCCTCCTCATTGGTCTAATGTGATCCCCTCCACATTCCTGGTCCAGCCACTTCTGGCTGAGGGACCTCCACTGGGAGTCAGCCAAAACCAGTACCTGATTGAATTAAACCCAACTGGGGACTGTTTCCTAGGGAAGTTGGCTGTAAGGACTATATGTGTTGGAATGTCACCTAGACCATGATGGACTTGGGATGCCTGGGTAGCTCAGTGGTGGAGCATCTGCCTTTAGCTCAGGGTGTGATCCCCAGTCTGGGGGATCGAGTCCTGCATCGGGCTCCCTCCAGGGAACCTGCGTCTCTCTCTGTGTCTATCACAAATAAAATTTAAAAATATTAAAAAAAAAAAGAACCATGATGGAATTCTATCTTTTCTGTTTTCTGCCAATGTCCTCTACCAACTACTTAAGCTACAAAATTGGGTAATTTCCCCTTGTAAAACTTTTCTAAGTATTCTCCATGGGTTAAAAATGGCAGGTTCTACAAGGCAGGGCAAAATAAGGCATGAGGCTTCTTCAATCCCCAAGGACTCTCCCCTGGGATGCCTTTTAACCAATTGGAAACAATTCAGATTGCAAAATTTAGGAAAGGACTGATCTCCTGTAATCCTGCATGGCCTCAGTGGGACCTATCAGTTAGATCTCTGCAGGAAATAGGGCAAATGGACCTAGGACACCTTCATTACTCTACACATGGACTCTGACCTAAAGGCCTTCTGCAGACTCCTGACATATCAGATGATAATTTAAATAGGGCTCCTCCAAGTAAACTCAGGTTGCTGGAGGTAACATGGGCCATCCCAGAGAAGGGGACTCTGACTCTTAACTTTTCTCTCTCACTATTCCTTTTCCTAATAGATGTGGGCGCTTCTCCCTCACGCATCTCCCAGGTTAATGGCTATAATTGGAGCCAACTGTAGTTAGTCTACCTCAGGACAGGGACTTTAAGGAAATTTGCAAACCGATGTTGAAACTCCTTTGTTTCAGGGAAACTGCCAGTCTTCTCTGGCGCAAGCAACATGGACTGCTTATCCCCCTATGTTGGTGGAAAAACATGGTGTGTACTCCTCATTGGAGATGATGAGCCCTGGAACCAGGAACCCTTTATCTTTGGGCAGCACTTGACCTCTTCTGCTTCCCCCACCCCCTCCTCCGTTTCTGCACCACTTTGGGTGCGGTCTGCATGACTGACTTCTGTACCACCCTTGGTGCCTTCCAGTACCATTGGCTCATCCTCCTACCTTCACCATCAAGGAGTGGAGAAGACTCCTTGGACAAAACAAAAACTGGTAATGGAAAACAGATTGATCAACTTTTAAGTGGACCCAGGTGGAACATAACTTGTTATTTAAGTTTGTTGGTTTAACTAAGATAGACATGCCTTTAACGTTATCAGCATTAAATGTGTAACTTCTATTCCACCAAGGTTTGCTAAGGTCGAATAAGCTCATGTTATCTCTTGCAGCTTGTTAGCAAAAAGATAACTTAAAATGATGGTTAACTGTCTCAAAGTTTTCACAGGTAATTGCTAAGATAGCTTTCAAAGTCCTTGGTAATCTAAAATTTTATATAAAGTTTTGCTTGAATGATAAATGGGATGAAATTCATTAGACATCTAGATCTTTTCCAACAGAATAAAGTGCTAGAGTATTGATTACTGGATGTAGGTTTGTGCTTTTGACTTTTAAAAAATATATATATATATATTTATTTATTCATGAGAGACACCGAGAGATAGAAAGAGAGGCAGAGACACAGGCAGAGGGAGAAGCAGGCTCCATGCAGGGAGCCTGACGTGGGACTCGATCTCGGGCGCTAAACCACTGAGCCACCTGGGCTGCCCTTGACTTCTTATTACAGAGAAACTAAGAATATTTGAGTCTGTTGGTAAAGATGCTTTGTGCTTAATAAATTCATAAATTTGTGATATAAAGAGTTTTGGCATAACAGTTCACAATTGGTTACTACTTAGTTTTCACTGGAGATTAAGGTTTCTAAAAGCACAATTCTACCAAATTCTACCAAATGTAACTAAGACTGATGAAAATAAGTAATGCTATAGGTAAGAAAGATGTAAGGTATGGAAATATATTTTTCTTCAAGGTGTAAAAAAAAAAAAAAAAAAAAAAAAAAAGTAATTTTGTCCTAAATAAGACCATTAGGAAAAAAAATGGCTTGGGGCAAAATCTAAATATAAAGGAAAGTTGTAGAAGGTTTGTGAAGGGAAAATCTTTGGAAAGGAATTTTATGTGTGATCAGGACAGACTAAAATTGAATGAATTTTAAAGTAAAAAAAAAAAAGAGATCTTCTTTCTTAGCATATTTCAAATACACAATACAGTAAGATTAGCTAAACCCACAATACTGTACATTAGATTCCCAGAACTTATTCATCTTATAAATGAAAGTCTGTACCCTTTGACCAATGTCTTTTCATTTCTCCCCACCCGGTAGCCCCTGGCAACCACCATTCTAACTATTTCAACTTTTTTTAGATCCCAAATACAGCTGCGATCACACAGTATTTGTCTTTCTCTATCTTATTACACTTAGCATAATGCCTTCAAGATCCATCCATGTTATTACAAGCAGCAGAATTTCCTTTTTCGCATCACTGAATAATTTTCCATTATATATATATATATATATATATATCTTCTTTATCCATTTGTCCATCAGTGGACAGTTAGGCTGTTTCTGTATCTTCACCGTTGTGAACAGCACTGCAATAAACATGGGAGTGCACATACGTCTTTAAGATTCTGTTTCCAGTTCCTAGATCATGTTGTAGGTCGTTAATGGTTTCCTTCATTGTATTGAAGCTTTTTACTTTGATATCGCCTCATTTGCTTATTTTTGCTTTTGTTGCCTGTGATTTTGGTGTCATCTCCAAAAAAAATCATTTCCAAGACAAAGGTCAAGCTTTCTCCCAATGTTTCTGCAAGGAGTTGTATGGTTTCACATCATACATTTAAGGATTGAATTTATTTTGAGGTAGTTTTTGTGAGTTGTGTAAGATAAGGTCCATCTTCATTCTTTTCCTTGTGGTTATACAGTTTTCCCAACACCATTTATTGAAGAGACTATCCTTTCCCCATCATGTATTCTCAACACCTGTTGAAGATCAGCTGATCATATATAAGGGGATTTATTTCTGGGATCTCTATTCTGCTCCACTGATCTATGAGTCTATTTTATGCCAGTACCAGGAAGTGTGATGCCTCCAGGTTTGTCCTCTTTATAAAGATTGCTTTAGCTATTTAGGCTTTTTATGGTCCCATACAAACTTTTTTAAAAATGATTTGTTTATTTGAGAGAGAGCACAAGCAAATGAGCACAGGGAAGGGGACAGAGGGAGCGGCAAAGAGAGAATCCCAAGCAGACATCCCCCTGAGCATGGAGCCCAACATGCGGCTCAATTTCATGACTGGGATCATGACCTGAGCTGAAATCTGAGTCTGACATTTAGCTGACTGAGCCATCCAGGTGCTCCCAAATTTTTAAATTTTTTTTCCTAGTTCTATAAAAATTGTCATTGGTATTTTAATGGGGCAGCATTAAATCTGTAGATCACTTTGGGTAGTATGGGCATTTTCAAAATATAAATTCTTGTAATCCACGAACACAGATTATCTTTAAATGTATTTGTATCTTTTAAATTTGTTTCATCTATGTTTTATATATTCATTACATATATCTTTCCTTGGTTGAATATGTTCCTAGGTATTTTATTATTTTCGATGCCCTTGTATATAGGATTGTTTTCTTAATTTCTTTTTCACAAATACAACTAATTTCTGTACTTTGATTTCCTATCCTGTAACTTTATTGAATTGATTTATTAGTTCCTCTGGTAGGGTAATGCAACTGGTTGGACTCTGTAGTTGAGAGGCTCCACAGGTTGGATTCCACAGTTACCCCTGGTCAAGTGGGGCCCCAGACAATGCTTTTCAAAAGATTGCTATTGTGGGCTGGACTCTGCCTTCAGGCAGGGCTGCAGGGTGGTCTCTGCAATTGATCAGGCCACAGGCTGTGCCCCTTAGTCGTGCAGGATCACTGGCTGGGTTTTCCTCCCAGCAGTGCTGCTGGCTGTTCTCCCTTATTGGCTGGGGCTGCTATCAGCCTGTCAGTTCGGGCAGGCCAGCTGGGCAGGGTTGCTGATATAGACTCCCTGGTTGATTAAGGTTGGAAGCTGTATCTTTCTGGGGGGCGGTGGGTGCTGGGCCCTGGGCTCCACGATCAATCTGATGGGATTGCTGTCTGGATTCTCTGGTCCCTCAATGCTTCAGGACGTGCTCCTCAGTTTGGTAGGATCACTGGCTTAATTCTTTGCCAAAGTGAAGCCTTAGGCTGAGCTCTGTGGTGGGGCAGGGCTGCTGTCTGAACCAGCAGAGCCACAGGCTACATGTTCTGCAGATGGTCAGGGTCTCCAGTTTGGCTCCCTGTTCAGGTGGGGCCAACAGCTGTGCTCTGCTGCTGGGCTGGAAACCCAAGCCTGGGAGAACTGCCAACCATGCTTTTCAGCAAAATCGGGGCTCTAGGCTCTGCTCCATGAGTGGGCCAAATAGCTGGTTGCACTCACTGGTCGGTTCATATTGCCAGCAGGGATGCACTGTCACCACTGGTCCCTGTGAGCCTTGACCCCTTGTTTGTTCCCAGCTCACCCCGAGTAATCTAACCCTGCCACTCCCCCCATGAGAAAGAACTGGACAGACCTCTTAGGAAGTAGCTTAGAATGCTGTGGGAGCTGGGCATCCACTTGAAGCTCTCTGCTCTCCACTGCAGAGACTGTCAGCGCAGGGAGTCCCTCGCAGTGTGGCATCGTGTCAGCCTGGGGGAAGGTTGATGCAGCCCAAGCGAAACTACTCCCTGTAACCTTCTAATGTGGCTTTTCTTGTATTTCGTGGTCCAAGGGAGTCCTTTACCTCACCCTGGGTCCTGGGATTTTCACAAAATCATTATCTGTGGATAAATGCTTATTTATGCTCTTTCTGTGACTGGGAGCTATAGCCAGGGGCCTCCTATCCTGCCGCTTTGCTGACATCCCAGTCAATATGTTTATTTTAGTCAGTCACATAGGCAAGTAGACATTACCATTATGATAGAAATATAGAAAAGCATTTGTAGTCAAACAGAAAAAAAAAACAAAACAAAACCAGAATTAACAGAGACAACATAGATAAGTATCTTTTTTTGGGGGGGTTGTCTAAAATTCCTTATTTTCAAGTGATTTAGAGGCCCTCAAAGAAGAGAGAAGTAATATTTAGGCTCATTGTTTAAAAACATGTTAGAAATAATGAAGAAGTGGCTGAAGCTTACCAACCTACTAACAAAGACGGAGGAAGACAGTTTGTTCCACCGTGAACCTGCCAGAGCTCATCAACTCATGATACGTGGAACAGCACCCTAAACACAACCAGGGCACGCCGGATTGCGCAGGGCCCTTATTCCAAAGCCGTTACTAAGAGAAAGTTACTGGGAGCAGTAAGCCATTCCCTTCCGCTTGTCAGCCCTAATAGTTTAACAGTGACTAGACAGGATTTTAAAGATTTCTTTAAGATGGTGAAAGAACTGACCTTCTATTAAGTAATGAAGGAGATGATCATGGGCGAAATAAGACAATATGCTGAAGCAAGCTTAGAGATGACTTACAGGTCTGGCGGAGGTCAAGCTCCTTTTCCTTGTAGTTTGGAAACACAGTTCCTGAGACCCGACCAAAGCACCAGCCACCTTTTATTTCTTCAGGCTCTGCTCTTCCTGTATACACCCGGGGATGGAAAGGAGATTTTCCAATGCATCACGGATAGTAAGCGTTTGGAAGCACTGCAAAGAGAGGGAAACAGCGTTACGGACCAAGTATTTCATACGTCCTCAAGAGTTTTATGCTTGTAAGACATTGCTCTAGGTAAACTACGCAGACTCCTTATTTCTAGTTCTTTTTCTAATAATTTTAGATGTGGTTTAATTACTCTAGATTTGAGGAAATGTCCCATTACAAGATCTTAAAGTAATTCTTTCTTCCTTCTTGTCAAAGGTAACAGTAATAACATTGATTGAAACTGTGTCAGTTTTATAGGAGTTTGCTCTTTCTAGCCTCACATCCATTCTTTGGGGTTCACATTAAAGAAAAAATGGCATCCTGGGAGAGGACCTGAGGATCAAGAACATCTCACAGTAGGTTTTAGAGGCGAGGTACGAAACCAATCACCTCTGACGCTAAACTGAATAGGCTTTCAACCATATCATACTGCTGGACTCAGGCTTAAATGTGTGCTGTAATAATTTATTTAAAAATAAACTCTCATGTATTAATTATATGACTTTTCACAATCAAATAATGCTTTTTATACTAGCATTATAACGTGAACTTTCTAAAGTCATCGTATAATTAACAATTTATAGACTCAAGCCAATTGTAGACCAATTTTTTTTTAATCTTATTTATTTATTCATGAGAGACACACAGAGAGAGAGAGAGGCAGAGACACAGGCAGAGGGAGAAGCAGGCTCCACGCAGGGAGCCTAACATAGGACGGGGTCCCAGGACCCTGGGGTCATGCCCTGGGCTGAAGGCAGACATTCAGCCATTTAGCACGGAGCTGTCCCAACCGTACACCAAAATTGAGCAAATCTCTCTCAAGGTAATTTATGTAGTTTATCTAAAGTATCATGCACCATAAAACTATATTTAAATTCAAGTGCTCCATGAGCATAGAAATCAGTATCCAAAGAAAGTGATGTTTGTTGCTTTACTTCTAACATAACCAAAATGAAGTAAATGTGACCGGAGGAGATGATAGAGGGGTGAGGCTATCACAGTAATGTTCTGAACTTAGAACAAGTCACACAGTTTTGAGATTCATCTTCACCACTAATTGAGGACCCTCAGAAGATTCAGTGATATTTGCTGAGCTTCAGTTTCCTCACCTGAAAAGGTAATTATGGCTAACTTGCAAGGTTGTTATAGATGAAAAAGATAAATAAATAAAAAGCAGAACAAATGATTCACAGAAGGAGCAGAACTTGTGTTAATCAAATAATCAAAGCAAAGTTTAATTAAAAGTCCATGAAAATCTTCCTTGCCTATACCTTTCTGTGTTTCATTCACTCAACACATTTTTGTTGGCTGTCTACATTTATCAAGTGTATTTGTCTACCAGAGCTGCCAGCACAAAATACCACAGATGGAGTGGCTTAAATAATCCAAATTTCTCCTGAGCGATTTGCAAATGTGCCTTCCACCCTGGTGCTGCATTGGGTTGCTGGGGGCAGTTGGGCCTCAGCTCCCCTTCCCTGAGCACCTGCAGCTGCCTCGGATCCCTGGGTTTGGCCTCTTTAGGTGGGGTCTGAGTGCCTGCAGCCCCCAGGGCCTAGCACCCAGACTGTGTCTGTCTGTCCCCCTGGGACGGAAGAAGAAGAACGGTACAATGCCTTCCTGACCTCACCTGGCCGGCCCTGTGGGGCACTGGCACCCCCGGTGGACTCTCCATCATGGACCCCACCTCAGAGGTCGAGCTGGACGTCAGACCTTGAGGCCCGGGTGGCCGAGAGGACCCAGCAGACTGAGGTCTGGGTTTCAGCCTGTCAGATAGGCCATCCTGGAGGCCTGGCCCATGTCTGAAGGATCCGGGAGCAGCTCCACCAGGATCACCCTGGCCCCTACCCTCTTTTGTAAGTCTTGTTAATTGCAAATTAAATACAGCTGTGTTTAAAATAGTAATTAAGAATAAATAGATTATATGAATAGGCCCTAATCTAATCTGACTGGTGTCCTTATAAGAAGAGGAGATACTAGATATGTATGCACAGAGGAAAAATCAAGGGAGCACACAGTAAGAGGGGGGCATTTGCAAACCAAGGTTTCAGGAGAAACCAACCAACCAAAATCTTAACTTTGGTCTTCCAGCCTCTAGAGCTATGAGAAATAAATTTGTGTATTTTATTTATTTATTATTTAAACACAGCTGTATTTAATTTACAATTAACAAGACTTACAAAAGAGGGTAGGGATAAGGGTCCCTATCTCCACATAGTGTCACATTCTGAGATGATGAAGGCTAGGATTTCAACCCATGGATTTTGCAGGGACATAACTCAATCTATAACACCAAATATTAATGCAGAGGGAGTGAATGAAATTCTTTACAAAATAGATGTGTTATTTTCCCTCATGGAGTTTTAGTCTACCGGAAGTACAGATGAATTAAAAGGTCATTATAACACGATGTGATAAATTTTTGTAGAGGACTCATTCGTTGAGTGAAAGCAGTGAGTTGGACCGGTTTACTCAGATTTGTGGGTCAAGTGAAGATAGCTACAGAATTTCTTGTACATTAACAACTGATACAGAAATCGGAGTCAGCTTTGCAAAGGTAAAACAGGTAAAATATCCTTTAGGGTATTTCAGGCATAGATGACAATGAGTACAAAGTCCCAGAATTGAGTATATGCATTCAAGGAACTGAAGAGAGGCAGAAGGTTAAGGAAGAGAAAGGCAGAGTGTGCAGAGATAAAAAAGCATGACACAGTCATAATAGTCCTTTCAAGCTAATTCAGAGCTTTTGACTTCATCCTAAGGGCACAGAGAAGCTTGTAAAAATATATTAGATAAGAGGGGCATGTTAGCAGGTTTGTATTTTAGAAAGATTTCTGATGTTAGAAAATGGACTGAGAGACAAAAATGAAATCAGAGGACAGTTATGAAATTGTTCCAGTACATCAACCACCATGACCTAGCACATGGAAATATCAAAGGTATGAAACAAGTTGATAAACTTATGAGCTACTTGTAAGAATCCATGCGGAAATTGGGTCGGGGTGGTGATTAGAGAGATTGCTTAGGATCTAAGATGTCTGTTAAGCTTCGGACTTGGGTACATAAGTGGGTAGTGGTACTGTTGCCTGGAATAGAGAACTAAAATGAATGCCAGGTTTTGGAGGGGAATGAAAAACTTTGTTTTAGACGTACCACTTTTCAAATGGTAACTAATTGGAGATGACGAAGACATATTGGGTTCTCCGGGGTCTGGTTGCTGCTACTTGCAGCTGACTAGACCACTTTCAACCAAAGTCAGCTCTATTATTTCTAAGGTTAAATTCACTTATGTCAGTTCCTAATTTTTTATTAGACACAATAACTATTAGTGTTCTTTTACCTTCTTTAGAGAAACTGAATTATAAGAGGTAACCAGTTTGGCCTTTTTGACCATTTTTTCATTGTTTTATGAATTAATCTTCAGTTCAGCTTAAAATATGTCATGGGCCAAGGTTTTTTGTTAAGTATGTGTATTCATGATGAAAGATGCAAAGACACAATCCATGAAAATTTAAGCAAGGAGACCTCATTTGCTTTTAAAACATTTGCATAAAGTCCAAAGCCATGAATTTAAAAACACTAAAATGGGGGGTGGGGGGTGGAGGATTCATTCATTTAAGAACACAATTTACTCAACAAGAATAAAACAACCTGATTAAAAATTGAGCAAATAATTTAAATAGACATTTCCCTAAAGAAGATAGGCAAATAGCCAATAAGCACAAGAAAACCTGCTCCACATCACTAATCATTAGGGAAATGCAAATTAAAACCACAATGAGGAACACTTCACCACATTAGGATAGTTGGTGCTTAAAGAACCAGTGTTGGCGAGGATGTGGAGAACCTGAAACTCTTGTACATTGTTAGCAGGAATATAAAAAAGGAGTAGCAGTTATAGAAAATGGTATGGTAGGTCCTCAAAAAAATTAAACACTGGATTACCATATATTCTGAGCATATAACCAAAAGAACTGAAAGCAGGAACTTGAACAGACATTTGTATACCCATGTTCATAGTAGTATTATTGCATTCGCCAAAAGATATAGATAATCTAAATGCCCATCAGTGGATGAATGGATAAACAACATGTGGTACATACCTATCATGGAATCGTATTCGGCCTTAAAAAGGAACGAAATTTTGATACGTGCTGTAATTGGGATGAATCTTGAAGACCCTGTGCTAATTGAAATAAACCAGTCACATAAGGACAAATACCATTTAGGATTCTACCTCAAGAGGTATCTCGGGTATTCAAATTCATCCATACGTAAAGAAGAATGATTTGTCAGAAGCAGGGAAGAGAGAAGAATGGGGCATTATTGTTTAACGGTTACAGAGTTTCACCTTTGCAGGATGGGAAAAATTCAGAAGGCGGATGGTGGTGATGGCTGTGCAGGAGCGAGAGTGTATGTAAAGTCAGTTATCTCTATACTTAAACATGGTTAAAATGATCAATGTTAAGTTATGTATATTTTTCCACAGTTAAAAAAATAAAGTAATTGCATAGTATTTCCTCTACTTCTGGATTAAATTAGAAAGCAAAAATCTCAGTATGGCATAGGGCAGGTGTATGGTATCAACAGTCCACAATACAGTCAGCAGCAGTAAATGCTATCAGTATATAAAAAGGTCGCATTATCCTGCACATATATACTTTGCCGTTTTTCGTTTTTTGACAAAAGCAGTATTATGCAACAAATGTCAACTTTCCAGCACAGATGGAGAGTTCTAAACCCTGAGATCTCTCTATCCCCACCAACAGAAGCATAACAATTAGATGCTGTGATCCGAGCTTACTAAGGCTTGG
The DNA here is from genome assembly GCF_048164855.1 of Canis lupus baileyi. Taxonomy (NCBI): domain Eukaryota; kingdom Metazoa; phylum Chordata; class Mammalia; order Carnivora; family Canidae; genus Canis; species Canis lupus. The sequence goes on along the minus strand of NC_132840.1, from coordinate 4,316,835 downwards.
GTGGGGGGGGTGGGAATAAAAGAATAAAATAAAGTCAATTTATAAACAATATTGTTATGTCTGTAATTTATATAAATATTTCAGAGGATATTTAGAAAAAGCCCTTTGGTAATGAGTTTCAATACATCAAAGCAGAAATAAACACATATGTTCACAGTGTCTCAGAGAATAATACAAATAAATTATTACAAAATGAGAAAAAGATTGATTGGACTGATACTCTTTGGAGCTGCTGTTTCTTTTTGGTTAATTCCATTTATTACATGAAGTTGCTTGAAACTTCTTAAAAGTCTGCTTAATATTAGCTTCTTAAATATTGTCATAAATGTTTTAGAGTTTGGTTATTGCTTTCTTCAGATCCATAACCTTGCTTTAATAACCCACATATATTCACATCCACTTAGCAGACACATTACATTGTGTCATTAAGTTACACAATGAGTATAATTGCTTTACTTCCTACTGATTCTCTCCTAGGTCTAAGTCATCAGAAAAGAACATTCTCTCAGAGCCTTAACAGTCTGAAAGCCCCTGGCATCTGAAGGGATCAAGCAGGTGAGAGCCACCGTATCTCTCCCAACACCTTAATTATTTATCACCTAGCTCTAGGCAGGTCAGGGGTTTTCTGGAGACACTCTGTCAATCTGACTTGAATTAGGAAAAAAAAAAAAAGAAAAAAAAAAAAAGCCCCAAAACCTCAGAGCTCACTCTCAGTTACGGGAGGCCAAATGCCCAATGGCTGATGAGAACTCCTAGGAGCCTCACACCCTCATTAGGATATAAATGGGATTTCCTGATACAAATTTGCATATAAAAAGTCGACTTAACTTTAAAAAAAAAAAAAAAGAGTCGTCTCCTGAGTAGATGCTTCAAACCCTTTAAATTCATCCCTGTTCTCTATTTCCTGCTCCCTCTCCTGGCTGTGCCCATTTTCACAAATTCTCACCATGTCCTTAAGGGACCACAGAGAAAGGATAATGTGAAACTCAAACGATTGTTCTGGTCTTTAGTTGCAGTCAGAGATGAAATATGAGCAAAACTTGAAACTGTCGGCAAAATGATAATTTCTGAGCATCGGTAAGTTCAGTTGCTTTGACATCCCTCCCCCAGACACACTCCCCCGAGTGTTTTTCCAAAACAGCCCATTAAATGGAAACATCTGCATTCACTATTTGTTACTTGTTAAAAGCGATCTTTTCTCTGAGGTATAAATCATCTCCATAAGAGACACGAGATGTCCACTTGGGAATGCAGACGACGGCTGTGGCTGTGTTGCGGAGAGACAAGGAGGTATGATAGAAATATTAGCGAATCCCACGGTTATTGGATCAAGTAAAGTAACTTACTTTAATTCTCAAGAGACTGTGAAGGACTACATGACTTTGGACGAGCTTTATATGCTCTCTTGTCTCATTTTCCTTATCTCTAACATTTAGATCTTCAAGAATTCCCCAAATTTCATCTTCCATTCAGAAACTTTAAGAGATGTGCCCAGAGTTTGAATATATAAGACTGAGTGCAAGAAGTTGCTGTGGCCGAGTTCAAAAAGGGTGTTGCCTGTGTTCTCCTCTAGGATTTTGATGGAATCTTGTCTCACATTTAGATCTTTCATCCATTTTGAGTTTATCTTTGTGTCTGGTGCAAGAGACTGATCTAGTTTCATTCTTCTGCACGTGGTTGTCCAATTTCCCAGCACCTTTATTGAAGAGACTTTCTTCCAGTGGATAGTTTCCTGTTTGTCAAATATTAGTTGACCATAAAGTTCAGGGTCCACTTCTGGATTCTCTATTCTGTTCCATTGATGTATGTGTCTGTTTTGGTGCCAGTGCCACACTGTCTTGATGACCACAGCTTTGTAGTACAACCTGAAATCTGGCATTGTGATGCCCCCAGCTATGGTTTTCTTTTTTAAAATTCCCCTGGCTATTCGGGGTCTTTTCTGATTCCACATAAATCTTAAAATAATTCGTTCCAATTCTCTGAAGAAAGTCCATGGCATTTTGATAGGGATTGCATTAAACGTGTACATTGCCCTGGGTAACATGGACATTTTCACAATATTAATTCTGCCAATCCATGAGCATGGAATATTTTTCCATCTCTTTGTGTCTTCCTCAATTTCCTTCAGAAGTGTTCTATAGTTTTGAGGGTATAGACCCTTTACCTCTTTGGTGAGGTTTATTCCTAGGTATCTTATGCTTTTGGGTGCAATTGTAAATGGGATTGACTCCTTAATTTCTCTTTCTTCGGTCTCATTGTTAGTGCATAGAAATGCCACTGATTTCTGGGCATTGATTTTGTATCCTGCCACGCTGCCAAATTCCTGTATGAGTTCTAGCAATCTTGGGGTGGCGACTTTTGGGTTTTCTGTGTAGAGTATCATGTCATCGGCGAAGAGGGAGAGTTTGACTTCTTCTTTGCCAATTTGAATGCCTTTAATGTCTTTTTGTTGTCTGATTGCTGAGGCTAGGACTTCCAGTACTATGTTGAACAGCAGTGGTGAGAGTGGACATCCCTGTCTTGTTCCTGATCTTAGGGGAAAGGCTCCCAGTGCTTCCCCATCGAGAATGATATTTGCTGTGGGCTTTTCGTAGATGGCTTTTAAGATGTTGAGGAAAGTTCCCTCTATCCCTACACTCTGAAGAGTTTTGATCAGGAATGGATGCTGTATTTTGCCAAATGCTTTCTCTGCATCTAATGAGAGGATCATATGATTCTTGGTTTTTCTCTTGCTGATATGATGAATCACATTGATTGTTTTATGGGTGTTGATCCAGCCTTGTGTCCCAGGGATAAATCCTACTTGGTCATGGTAAATAATTTTCTTAATGTACTGTTGGATCCTATTGGAAGGCAAAAGAAACAAAAGCAAAAATGAACTATTGGGACTTCATCAAGATAAGAAGCTTTTGCACAGCAAAGGATACAGTCAACAAAACTAAAAGACAACCTACAGAATGGGAGAAGATATTTGCAAATGACGTATCAGATAAAGGGCTAGTTTCCAAGATCTATAAAGAACTTATTAAACTCAACACCAAAAAAACAAACAATCCCATCATGAAATGGGCAAAAGACATGAAGAGAAATCTCACAGAGGAAGACATAGACATGGACAACACGCAAATGAGAAAATGCTCCGCATCACTTGCCATCAGGGAAATACAAATCAAAACCACAATGAGATACCACCTCACACCAGTGAGAATGGGGAAAATTAACAAGGGAGGAAACCACAAATGTTGGAGAGGATGCGGAGAAAAGGGAACCCTCCTGCACTGTTGGTGGGAATGTGAACTGGTGCAGCCACTCTGGAAAAGTGTGTGGAGGTTCCTCAAAGAGTTAAAAATAGACCTGCCCTACGACCCAGCAATTGCACTGCTGGGGATTTACCCCAAAGATACAGATGCAGTGAAACGCCAGGACACCTGCACCCCGATGTTTATAGCAGCAATGTCCTCAATAGCCAAACTATGGAAGGAGCCTCGGTGTCCATCGAAAGATGATGGATAAAGAAGATGTGGTTTATGTATACAATGGGATATTCCTCAGCTATTAGAAACGACAAATACCCACCATTTGCTTCAACGTGGATGGAACTGGAGGGTATGATGCTGAGTGAAGTAAGTCAATCGGAGGACAAATATTATATGGTCTCATTCATTTGGGGAATATAAATAATAGTGAAAGAGAATATAAGGGAAGGGAGAAGAATTGTGTGGGAAATATCAGAAAGGGAGACAGAACATAAAGACTCCTAACCCTGGGAAATGAACTAGGGGTGGTGGAAAGGGAGGAGGGCGGGGGTGGGGGTGACTGGGTGACGGGCACTGGGGGTTATTCTGTATGTTGGTAAATTGAACACCAATAAAAAAAAAAAAAAAAAAAAAAAGACTGAGTGCAAGCTCTCACACAGGCCGCGGTCTAGATGCACAGATGATCAAACTTTAATATGCATAAATATCCCTGGGGAACTTGCCATACATGGATATTCTTGCAGAAGAGTGTTATAGAACTTCTGATCATGGGATGCTTGAAATAGCGGATTTCTCTTCTAATAAGAAATTTAAAGTTTTTATTCATTAAACAACTTGTTTTGGTCAATGTCTACTGCTAAGGTATATGCCTGACCATGACTTTACGCCAGCCCTGTTTTGCATTGCCGTGCTATGGCCAAGCGTGGGAAGCGTTCTCTTAACCATTCCGTACTTGACCCAGAAATGAAAGATGTCTTGATTTGCTGTAGCCACATGCCCACCATGTAGGGCAATGGTGTAGAGTGGCGATCACGTGAATCAAAGATGAGGCTTTTAATCTTCATCTTCTTCAGAGACCTCCTTTTCTGTGACTCCTGACTGCAGACAAGTCTATTTTTCTCCCAAATTATAAGTGTCTCACGATGCCATTTCTGAAAGCCTCTTAGTCACTACCCAATTATTACTGTATTTTTTTTTTTTCAAATTTCGGCTAGGGAGGATTCTCAGGAAGTACAAAGCAGAAAAATGGTGAAGGTTCGATTTTTCAGTGTTGCCAGTCTCCCCGACCTTCCTCCCCACTTCCCACCCCTGTTCCAACACACCTGTAACTAAAAAAAAAAAAAAAAATTAAAAAGAAAATGACCGTTTTAAATCTGGTTTGGTTAGTGGTTAGTTTCCAGAGAAATTTTTGGTTGGGTTTTAGAGCTAATCAAGGCAGAACCAACACATCATATTTACTCTCCCTGGCAGGAAACACATATTGTACTATCAACTGGCTATAAACATCCTGTTTGGTTTGTCTTTTTCCAATTCTCCATGTGTCCATCCACTTATAGGGAATTACTTTCACTTCCTTGAATGTGACACACTTTCAAAAATGCAAGCCTGTTTTCTCGGTTGCTCACGTAGTTCCCTCCTGTGATGCACCTGCTGGCTCGCTCCTACTCCTCTGCCAGGACTCAGAGACATTACAAGGCTACATCTGGGGCTCCTCTGATGTGTTTCTATAGAATTTTGTGGATGATTTTGCCATAACCCAAACTGCAGTGTACACTAATCACAGGTTCACCTCTTGGCATCTTTCATTGTAAAGAGCCCTTTGAGGACAGATAACCATGACTATTGTGTTTTGTCCGTTTTGTTTTTGTTTTTAAAAACTCCAATATGTAACACCTTGCTGGGTACATTGTGTGTGCTGATACTTGTTTATCAAGTGGATGGATAGATGGATGGACAGATGGATGCATAGAAATATAAACACATTTCTTTTTCACTTACTTTCTTTCAATGTGTTATTGATGTTTCTATCATTTATTGTTTCCAAAAGAAGGTAAAAGCAAAACAATACAATCAGACAAACTAATTCAAAAGGCTACTTGGATTTCATTAGAGATATAATAGAGAAATTGGATCAAATAACACGCGAATCTTTGAAAGTATCTGGCAATACCTCAGGCTTCTCTACATTGACAAGGTTTTTTTGTTTGTTTGTTTTATTTTGTTTTTACAGCTATTTAGGCAACAGATGGAGGGTATGCTTTAAGCTTAAGAATGTCCAGCAGCTCTCTCCTACCCTCCAGATAAAATTGAATGTTCTCCTGCCTAGAAAGTCAGCTCTCTGAAATTGTGATCTTTCCACATTCAAATCCCATCTGATTCTACATTCTACAAACTTAGGATCTACACATAAAATATTATTTGGCTTTTTCTTGAAAAACAAAACAAAACCCAAAACAGGATATTGTACATGTTCATGCCTTTCACTATGGAGTTGTCTACAACCGGGAAAGATATTTCCGTCTATATTGATCAACATCTAGTAACATTTCAAGACCCAGTCCAAATGGTTATTCATTAAATAGCTTGTCTTATCAAATATGTTCTCTTAAAGTCAGCCCTGACTTTCTTTTTTTTTTTTTTAAGTTCATCTCTCTTCCTTATTTTCATGACGTGAGCAAAACCTTGTAAAAATTTCCTTTAAACATGTATATGATCTCCCTGAAAATAAACCCTATGCCATTTTGTTGCAGTAGAAGCACACTATATGTGGAAATATTAATCAGTGGTTATCATTTTAAAATAGGATACTTTTCTTGGTAATTTTATTATGTAAACTGTCATAGAGTGAAACTGACTTAGTTCTTTTTATATATATATATATATTTTTAATAATAAATTTATTTTTTATTGGAGTTCAATTTGCCAACATACAGAATAACCCCCAGTGCTCATCCCGTCAAGTGCCCCCCTCAGTGCCCGTCACCCAGTCACATAGTACTGGAAGTCCTAACCTCAGCAATCAGACAACAAAAAGACATAAAAGGCATTCAAATTGGCAAAGAAGAAGTCAAACTCTCCCTCTTCGCCGATGACATGATTCTCTACGTAGAAAACCCAAAAGCCTCCACCCCAAGATTGCTAGAACTCATACAGCAATTTGGCAGTGTGGCAGGATACAGAATCAATGCCCAGAAGTCAGTGGCATTTCTATACACTAACAATGAGACTGAAGAAAGAGAAATTCAGGTAATTTTATTATGTAGACTATCATAGAGTGAAACTGACTTATTTCTTACATGGTTCTATAACTTTTAGCATTTGTACAGATCCATGCACTACAAGAATGGGACCTAGAACAGTCCCTTCACCCTCAAAACACTCTGAGTACCCCCATCGTATCCTTACCTTTCCCCCAACTTAATCATTGGCAACCTCTAATTTGTATTCTATCTCTATACCTTTATCTTTTTGAGAAGGTCATATAAACAGAATCCTGAAATATATAACCTTTTGAGACAAGTGGGTTTTTTTTTCCCACTAAGAATAATCTCTTTGAGATTTATTCAAGCTGCTGTATATATTACTAGCCCATTCCTTTTTTATTTCAGAGTCATTTTCCACTATACAGATGTTCCACACATTGCTTATCCATTTACTCATCAAAGGACGTTTGGAATGTTTCTAGGTTTTGGCAATTATAAAGACAGCTGCTTTGAACTTTCATGTATAGGTTGTTTTGTAAACATAACTTTTTCATTTTTATAGGATAAATACCCAGTTGTAGAGTTTTATTGAGATACAATTGATATATAAAATATGTTTGGATATATGCATGCTCCTGTGAAACCATCACCACGATCAAGGTAACAGACATGTCTATTTCCTCCAACATTTCCTTATGTCACGTGGAGGTTAGTTTAATGTACCAACTTTATTGGGCTAAAGTATACCCAGATGTCTAGTAAAACTTTATTTCTGGGTGTGTCTTTGAGGGTGTTTCACGAAAAGATTAGCATTAAAAAAAAAAAAAAGAAGAAACCTAAGCTTTATTTATTTTAGAGAGAGAGAGAGAGTGTGAATAGGGGGAGACGCAGAGGGAGAGTGTGAAAGAGAATCCCAAGCTGACTCCAGATCCAATTACAGAACCCAATGCAGGGCTCATCCTATAACCCTGAGATCATGACCTGAGTTCAAATCAAGAGAACATAGAATATACCACCATTCCTTAATGTCTTCTTTAATTTCTTTTATCAGTGTCTTCTAGTTTTCTGTGGTTAAATTTTTTCCTAAATATTTTATTACTTTTTAGGCTCTTGTAAATAAGATTATTTTCTTAATTTTGATTATTCCCTTAAATTCTCTTTTAGATAGCTTATATTTAGTGTGTAAAATGCAGCTGATTTCTCTATGTTAATTTTGTATCCTATAACTTGACCAAATCCATTCATCAGATTTTTGCTGAGTCTTTAGAGTTTTCTATATATTACAGCGTGTCTTCTGCAAAAAGACACAGTTTTACTTTTTCCTTTCCGATTTGGGTGTTTTTTATTTGTTTTTCTCATCCAACTTCACTAGCCAGCACTATGTTGAATAGAAGTGAGAGGGTTAGTATCTTTTTCCTGTTCCTGATCATAGAAAAAAAGCTTTTCACCTTACACTATTAAGTATGATGTTAGCTGTGGTCTTGTCATATATGGTATTTATCATGTTGAGGCACATTCCTTCTACACCTAATTTTTCAAAGCTTTTATTATGAAGATGTTGAATTTTGCCAAATCCTTTTTCTACATCTACTGAAATGATCATGCAACTTTTATTCTTCATTTTGTAAAGGTGGAGTTAATCTGCATATATTGAACCATCCCGGCATCTCATGGATAAAATCCAGCTTGATCATGGTGTGTAATCTATTTAATGTGTTAAGTTTGTTTGCTAGTATTTTTTGGAGTATTTTTGCGTCTATGCTCATCAGGAACATTGGCCTGTAGTTGTCTTTTCACGTAGCATCTTTGTCTGGCATTGACATCAGAGTAATGCTGGCCTTACAGAGAGAGTTTGCAAGTGTTCCATCTTCTTTACTTTTTTAAAAGAGTTTAAAGAAGAGCTTTTAATTCTCCTTTAAATGTTTGGTAGAATTCTCCAGTGAAGCCATTTGTTCCAGGGATCTTCTTTGTTGGGAGGTTTTTTCATTATGATTCATTATCTTTACTATTAATGGGTCTGTAAAATGCTCTATTTCTCCATGATTTGAGTCTTAGTAAATTGCATGTTCCTAGGCTTCTATTTTCCCAAATTTGTTGGCATATAGTAGTCTCCTATGATCCTTTGTATTTATCTGGCATCAGTTGTAATATTTCCTCTTTCCTTTATGATTTCAGCTTTTCTTTTTTCATGGTTAGTCTAGCTACATTTCTGTCAATTTTCTTTTCTAAAAACAAAACAAAACAAAAAACCCACGTCTCTTTCTCTCATTAATCTTTACTGTTGTCTTTTCAGTCAGTTTCATTTATTTCCATCTGATCTTTGTTATTTCCTCCCTCCTACTAAGTCTGGGCTTAGTTTATTCTTCTTTTTCTAGTTCCTTGACATGTAAAGTTAGATTGCTTATTTAATATATATATTTTTTGGCATAGGTATTTGTTACTATAATCTTCCCTCTTAGAATTGATTTGCTACATCACATGAGTTCTGGTGTGTTGCGTTTCCATTTTCACTTGTCTCAAATTACCTTCTTGATTTCCCTTTTCTTTCTGACCTATTGGTTGTTCAGGAGCAATCAATCTTCAAATATTTGTGAATTTTCCAAATCTCTTCTTGTTATTGATTTCTAGATTCAAACCATTGTGGACGGAAAAATACTTGATATGATTTCTATTTTCTTAAATTTGTTAAGACTTATTTTGTTGCCTAACAAATGATCTTTGCTAGAGGATGTTCCATAATTACTTGAGAAGAATGTGTATTCTGCTTCTATTGGATGGAATGTTCTGTATATGTCTGTTAGGTCCATTTGGTCACAAGTGTATTTTTTTGTTTCCATGGTAGGATAATTATTTGCAAAGTTCAATATGGTTTCTATTCTTTTTGTAACAGGAAACAATTAGAAACACTGATTATACTACCAAGGATTTGACTGGAATGTCATATTTAAAACTACACATAGAATCAGATATGACCAGACAAATTTAAGGAACAACATACTGTGGTAAGAACTTCCCTTTCTCTTGAGGAATGGATGACCCTGAATAATCCCTTGTAGGTGAGAATAAGTGGAAGGACATCCGTGTTCATCTGTGTTCTCTTTTAAGAACCTGAGGCAGTTCTGACTATTTTCTCTGTCCTGTCTCACAGGGCACTGACAACACCTGAACATCAGGAAGCCGGTGCCCTAGCCCAGATATAAGCCCTGGCAACTCACCTTTCAGTAGATAGAACAGATTAGATAGATACACGGGGAAATGGTCACCATAGCACCCAGACAGGATGACACATTGCCAAGGATGCTGAATTGACCTGGATATACAGTGACTTGGTTAATGCAATAACAGCATGTCCTATATGTTCTAAACGACACCTGAAGCAACTGCCAAAGGAATCTGGGGTCATCCACCAGAGTTCCCAGCACATAAAGAACTGGTAAACTGATTACCTTAACCTTTTCCCCCTGAATAAGGGTTCTAAGTACGCTTTGATTTCTGTGGACACTGAGTCTGGCCTAACCTAAGTCTTACCCCATTGCTGTGCAAACCAGGTTACCACCATTAAGAGATGAGAGAAGTTAAGTACCATGTATAGATACCCCCATCAAATTGAAAATGATAAGGAGTCATATCTTAAATGTCATGGTACACAAGACCGAGGAAAAGAATAGGACATTTGATATTAGTTCCATCTCCCCTATAACTGGCAAGCGTCAGGGTTGATAGAAGGAAAGGAATATTAAAGCAGATTAAATTCCTAACAAGTAGAAGCACCTTGGCCAAGTGGGACTGAAGTACAGTCCCAGGCTTTAATACATTTAAATAATCAACCAGTAGGACCCGCTACCTATATGCCAGACCGGGAATCCCTGCCAAGGCACCCAACACAGTAAAGGTATGGAAATCACAGGAGGGCGTCATTGCCCCAAGTTCCACCATGAATCCATGTACTGTCCTGGAATTTGTGATGGGATGTGCCACCAGAACGTGCAGCCAGGCGGTTGCCCAAGCAGCCACCTTCATGCTAGCAGGGTGCACTGGGAAAAGGGAGGGCAGGGTGATAGGAATTGTCAGCGCCACCCGGGCGGGATAAAGGGCCAGAAGAGTTCATCAGGAGGAGGTGACTGTCCACCGACCTGTGAGATGCATCCGCTCCCAGTCCTACCTGTCCACCGCACTGTTCCCACTTCTCAGACGGAGCCTTTAAAGGGTAACAGGGTTTTTGTTCAAGACTGAACCCCATGAAGACCTCTAGATAAACTTCTCAGATTCTGGCCGGTGGTGTGGGCATTTAGTTGTCTGCGGCCACTCAACACAGGCCTCATGAGCAAGTTCCTTTGCTACTGAAACTGCCACCTACCAGTCTGAGTGCTCCGCCTCGTTGTCCTGCATGTCCTTGTCCTTCACGTACAGGGACCAGTTAGGAACCAGTGGGCCGCAGTGACCAGACCCGGGCGCAGGAGGAGCCGGGGGCCGAGCAGGTGGCCGTGCGCCCAGGAGGAGCCGGGGGCCGAGCAGGTGGCCGTGGGCTCAGGAGGAGCCGAGGGCCGAGCAGGTGGCCGTGCGCCCAGGAGGAGCCGGGGGCCGAGCAGGTGGCCGTGGGCCCCAGGAGGAGCCGGGGCCGAGCAGGTGGCCGTGGGCTCAGGAGGAGCCGGGGGCCGAGCAGGTGGCCGTGGGCCCCAGGAGGAGCCGGGGGCCGAGCAGGTGGCCGTGCGCCCCAGTTAGGAGCCCGCGGGCCGTGGTGACTAGACCCGGGCGTGCGCTCAGCACCACCGCGGAGGCCCGGTGCCATCCGCAGCTGCTCGGCTGCAGGGTCCACCCGCGGGTCCCGCCGGGCGCAGGTCAGGGACTCGGGGCCACGCGAGCGGCCAGGGACACCCGCGGGACCTCGGCCGCCGCACCGACCCGCTGTGGACATGCGCGGTGGGCGCGGGGAGGGGCCAGCCCGGCACGTCGGGGACTGGGCTGCCGCGGGCTCGGGGCGCTCCCGGGATGTGAGGCGGAGCTGGCCGAGGACGGCGGCGGCGGCGAGGTGCGCCCCGAGCCCGCGCAGGTAACGCCCCTGGACTAGTGACGACCCGTGGAGCCCCCGGAGCTGCGGGGCGTCGGGGGGACCGTGCGGGACCTTGGGGCGTCGGGGGGACCGTTGGGCGTCAGGGGGACCATGGGGGGCATCGGGGGGACAGTGCGGGGCCTCGGGGCGTCGGGGGGACCGTGCGCGGCCTTGGGGCGTCGGGGGGACCGTGGGGGGCCTCGGGGGGACCATGGGGGCCGTCGGGGGGAGCGTGCGGACAGCGTCGGGGCGTCGGGGGGACCGTGGGGGGCATCGAGGGGACCGTGCAGGACCTCGGCGCGTCTTGGGGAGCGTGCGGGGCATCGGGGGGACCGTGCAGGACCTCAGGGCGTCGGGGGGAGCGTGCGGGCAGCCCCGGGGCGTCGGGGAGACCGTTCGGGGCGTTGGGGGGACCGTGTGGGGCATCCCCGAGGCGTCGGGGGGAGCATGCGGGCGGCCCCGGGGCGTTGGGGAGACCGTGGGGGGCGTCGGGGGGACCGTGTGGGGCATCCCCTGGGCGTCGGGGGGAGCGTGCGGGCGGCCCCGGGTGTCGGCGGCTGGGTGCGCCCGTGCCCTCCGTGCCCCTGCCCCCGCTGCTGGGCTCTGGCCCGGGTGGGGCGCCCACGGGTGCGGCGGGAAGGCCCTGCGCCCCGCCCTCCCCTCCCCTCCCGGGTCTCCGGGTCCGCGCTGCCCTGCGGGATGGGAGCCCGCACACGAGCCCCGCCCGCGCCCCCACCCTCCGTGGCCGTGGGCCCTGCGCCCCCAGGGCCAGGGTCACTCGGGGGCAGGGCCTGAGCTGACCCTGTGAGGGGCGCAGCCGAGGTCCCGCCTACACCTGCGCAAACGGGAGAAGCAGTTTCTCTGCATCTTTATTCTTCTTTTAAGTTTCTTCATCAGAGAGAAAGAGAGAGAGAGACAGAGAGAGAGAGGCAGAGCCACGGGCAGAGGGAAGCAGGCTCCACGCAGGGAGCCGGACGTGGGACTGGATCCCGGGACCCCGGGTCACGCCCTGGGCCGAAGGCGGCGCTAACCCGCAGCGCCCCCCGGGTGCCCTATTTCCTCTCCTACAGGGCACCCTGAGCAGCTAGAGCTTCCTATTTTCTGGGATCAGTACATAGAACAGAGTCGCTGCCACCCTTGTTCAGAAACCTGGTCACGAGCTTAAGGGAAAAGCATTTAGTCTGACTATCGTGAGATTGACATTAAAACGTTTTTTTTTTTCTTTCTTTTGTTATTGTGACGCCCTCTATCAAGTTTAATAAATCGTCTTCGTTTCTAATTTGCTGAGAATGTTTATTATCAGTGGAAGTTTAATTTTGCTGACTGGTTTTTTGACATGAGTTGATATGAGTATATGGATTTTCTTCCTTATCTGGAGTATGGCTGTATTAGGATATGTTTTCAAATATTAAATACGCCCTGCATTCTTGGTGAGGTTCCCTGTTTTTTACACGTATGTTGAATCCTAGTTGATGGTATTTTGTGGAGGGTTTTTGAGCACTACATAAAAAGGTATTGCAGTGGAAAATCTTCTGTACACAAATGAAGCTTTAAAAGCAAGAGCTAATACCTGGTCTGTCACAAGGTGATTGTCACTGGTCCCTAGTTTAATTTCACTGACATTAGAGATCGAAATTTTTATGACTGCTGTTATTTTACATGTATTAGGAGTTTACAATCCTCGGTGTGATCCATCTTGATATACGCTCCACATACGCTTAAATGCGTCTTCTGTTCAGTGGGTGCTCCTTGCACGCCGGTCAGACCCAGTTTATTGATGGTGCTCTTCAGTTTTTCTGTCCTTGCTGATTTTACGACTACCAATTCATATCAATCCTGGTTTTTACTGGGTAAGGCTGTTGACGCCTCCAATATTATTGTGCCTTTTCCCATATCTCCTTTTGTTTCTGTCAGTTTTGATGGGTATATTCCAAAGCTGGGTAGTAAATTATATACACATTTGATATTAAGCTTTTTTTTTTTTAAGATTTTATTTATTTATTCATGAGAGACCCAAAGAGAGGGGCAGAGACACAGGCAGAGGGAGAGGCAGGCTCCATGCAGGGAGCCCAATGCGGGACTCGATCCTGGGACCACAGGTCACACCCTGAGCCAGGGGCAGGTGCTCAACCGCTGAGCCATCCAGGCGTCCCGAGATTAAGCTTTTTAGGTAAATTGACCCTTTTATCATTTTGTGATGTCTGCATCTCTACTAGCTTTTTTTGACTGGAAATCTACTTTGTCTGATATTAAGATTGCCACTCTGGCTTTCTTTCTTATCAGTATTTGTGTGGTATGTCTTTTTTCCAGGCTTTTACTTTTAGCATACTTATTTCCTTATATTTGAAGTGAATTTCTTGTAGATAACTTATTGTTGGGTCATATTTTTTAATGCATCCTTTTAATCTCTATCTTTTAATCAGTATAGTTAGATACTCTAGAGTGGATGCAGTTATTGCTGTGTCTGGATAAAGTCTATAATTTTATTGTCTATTTTGACCCTTTTTTGCTTTTACTTTCCTATCTTTTTCGGCATGTTAACATTTTTACTATTCCTATTTAACTGTTGTATATTTGACTATAACATTTTAATGCTATTTTTGTAGATTACTCTAGAGATCACAATGTAGATTCCTAATATTTCTACAGTACAATTAGTAGCGACATTTTATTACTTCAAGTGGGATATAGAAATCTCACTACCAGATACTTTCTTTAGTTTCTTTGCTCTATGTTATAGTTTCTTATAAATTAAGGCTTATATACATTAAAAACCTTGGTCAAGGGATCTCTGAGTGGCTCAGCAGTTTGGCACCTGCTTTCAGCTCAGGCATCATCCTAGAGTCCTGGGATCGAGTCCTGCATCAGGCTCCCTGCAGGGAGCCTGCTTCTCCCTCTGCCTGTGTCTCTACCCCCCCCCCCCCCGTGTCTCTCATGAATAAATAAATCTTAAACAAAACAAAACCTGGTCAGAAAATATTATCATTATTTTCTTTCAACTGTCAAACATTTTAAAGGTCTCAGAGGAAAAAAAAATAATTTATCATATTTAACCAAATACTAACCATTCCTGTTGTTTACTTTATTCCAACTATCCCAGTTTTCTTTCCGTCAGAAGAATTTCCTTTAGTGATTATTTTAGAACAAGTTGATGGTAGATTATATTAATTTTTCTTCATCTGAGAATACTTTTATTCAGCTTCATTCTTGAAGTATGATTTTGCTGGATATAGAATTCTGAGTTGATTTCCTTTTTTTTCTTTTTCTTTTTCCTTTTAGCACCACAAAAGTATTCCACTGCTTCATCCCATCCTTTAAGGTTTCTGATGCGAAATCATTAGTCATTAGGGCTATTGTTCCCCTATAGTGTTGTTTTTCGTTTTTTTTTTTCATTGTCTTCAGTTTTCAGCTGTTGGAATATATTTATAAAAGCACGAATGAGAAGGAGGGGACTCATCCTATTGAAGTTTCATTGAGCTCCTTGAATCTATACATTTATTTCTCTTCATTTTTTCACCGATTATTTATTTATTTATTTATTTATTTATTTATTTATTTATTTATATTGATTGCACAAATATTTTGCCATTTGGTACTAACTTAATCATTTGTGAGGAGCTGTTTATTGAGGGTAAAAGAAAAATATATAATTCATGATTATACTTAGAAAATAAAAACTGCAAAGTTAAAATGGAGAGGCTGCTGGATTAAAGGAATCAAATAACATAAAGTAGATACCAGAGAAGAAATACTGACGTGTGGAATTAAAGAATAGAGTGTATATTTCTGGGAATCAGGATAGAAATAATATAAAACAGTAAGCAATAGCCCTCTGATGATTTTTATCTTCCTTGTAGCTGTCTCCATGTAATAGTAAATGTTCATGACGCTATTTACTTCTGCAAAAGGTGAATCATTCATGCAAATATTTAAAATATTAAATATTAATAAGTTCAGAGATCTGGTACATTTTAAACAAATCTTTTGAGCAGTGTTCCAAGAAATAAAACTTTTTGGAGGCAAATCAATGTTTAGATTGACAATTCCAGTGCATAATTATGTGAAGTGCTAGATGTTCTGCATGTTGCATTATGTAAATACTACCCAGTAATGTTCACTGGGGTTTTCCAGTGTTTGGATATTCAGTATATAGTATTGATCTTTGAAAGAAGAAATGCAAAGAGAATATATGAATATTGATGTGGAATACTCCAACATGAAATTAGAAATTGATCTAAAATGTGAAGTAGAAAAAGAAATACAGATTTTAATAGCAAAATAAAAATCAGGGCAAGTAGACAAAATGTTTATTATTAAAAAAGGAAATGAGCTTATATGAAGCATAATATAACATCCAACTTGCAGATTTTGGATGAGCTCATAAGAGTACACCCAACATCAATGCTCAATGAAAGAAATTTTTCAACATCTGGAAAAGTTGTGAAATAATAATTAAGACCATAGGATGGAACAATTAAGCTTCATATATTTTAAATTTTCATTTGTAAGGATGCTATCTTTTAAGTGTTTAATATCTCTGCTACTATCATTTTATTTTAATTGGCATCCACTAGAGGTTATGTTCCCTTATATAATGTTTTTGCTATCAAATATCTCCTTGTCTGGCAGAGTTTATTTTACATACTATTTAAATATGTAATTTTCTCATAATATATTTGTTTATAGCAATAACATGTATGTTTTATATTAAACTTTTTACAAAATCTCCCATGAAATATTTAATATAATCCTGTCATAAAAAGGATTCAGTGTTTATTTTGTAGCTGTTCATTATATTTAAAACACACTTTTAAAATGCTATGAAAATATGGAATAGTTTATAAAAGTAATAATTTATGATTTCAGAAGTCCCTGAGAATTCTTGAGAATTGAAATTTCTCATTATCCAATTTCAAAGTTTAATGTATTTTAGGAATTTGGAATCATTAGGTAGGTCTTTGGGATTCCTATAGAATCCTAAGGACTTTGGCTGCCTGAGTGGCTCAGTGGGTTGAGCATCTGACTTTGGCTCAGGTCATGATCCCCGGGTCCTGGAGTCAAGCTCCGCATTGGGCTCCCCACTCGGTGGCAGCCAGCTTCTCCCTCTCCCTCTGCTGCTCCCCGTGCCTGAGCACTTACTCTCTCTTGCTCTCTCTCTCTCTCTGTCAAATAAATAATTTTTTTTTTAAGTAGAATCCTAAAGACTTCAAGTAATATAAAAACATTTGAGCCAGGTGCTCTAAGAACCTTGCATATTTCAGATTTGTGGTCCTTTTTTTTATTTTGCTTTTTGTTTCTTCTCGTGCATGTATGTGTTTTTTTCTTTCTCTCTCTCTCTCTCTCTTTTGATTTGTAGTCTTAATTCTAATTTTATCTGCATGTTCTATGAGGAAGTACTCCACCTCTAAATATGGTTTTATTTATATGTTGGAAGGCCTCATCATTAATTCAGGGCAGCTTTTCCTTTTGTGGCTTTTAAAGTTTGTTTCTGCTGAGTGTTAGAATTTCAAAGGTGAGAGACTATTTATTTACATTATGGCCTGTTTGTCTAACAGAATTGTGACAGTGGTAATGTCTGTTGAGCCTTTAGAAATTCTAAAAAGAAAAAAAAAAAAAAACCTCTTTTTGATAGGTGAGCAGTGGGAAATCTTGCCTTGATTTCTGCTTTTCTGAACTTATTTATTCTTTGAGTTTTTATGAACTATCAGGAAAACCTACTTTCTATGAAAAGAGGTTTGAGAGCATAAGTTCATATAAAATTCCAAGGTAGGCATATGAGAATCCAGGAAACAAATGAAATAAAGTGTGCTTAAGATTTTGGTAAAACTTTGCTTCTATTTAATAACTTGATGAATGGATCTCTTCTCTAATTAGTCTGGCCTCTGGAATGGGTTCTGAGTATGAACTCCCTGCAGAGAAATACTACCTCCAATGCAAAAAATGGAGAGAGAAGTGGAATCTAGTTTTTGTCTTTCACAGTCCAATTTTTTCCTTTCGCTGCAGTTTGTTTCCTACCCTCTAAGCAGAAGGAAATTTTACACAGAGAAATTAGAGAGAAAGAAAAGAACCAATTCTCTGCTCATTTGTGTATGAAGAATATCTAAATGGAGATGATATCAATCTAATGATAAGTTCCTTTTTTTTTTTTTTTTTTAGTACCTTATCTATTTAAGATCCTGATTTCTGTTCTTTTGGATATATATCCAGAAATGGGATTGCTGGCCTATAGGGTAGTTTTTAATCTTTTGAAGATGCTTTATACTGATTTCCATAGCAGCTACATCATCTTATATTTCTGTCAACAGTATACAAGGGTTCTTATTTTTTCATATCCTTGGCAGCTCTGTTTTGTTTTGTTTTGTTTTGTTTTTAGCAGCCATCTAAAAGGTTTAAGATAGTATCTCATTGTGGTTTTGATTTGTATTTCCCTGATGATTAGTAATGTTGAGTATCTTTTCCTATACATTTCTACATTATCATTTATATGTTGTTTTTGGACTGCCGTATTCATTGAAGTATTATTCACAATAGCCAAGAAATAGAAACAATCTAAATATCCACCTACGAGTGAACTGGAAAAAGGAAACGTGAGATATGTATACACGTACATACACAGTAGAATATTATTCAGCTTTAAAACATAAGAAATTATACAACCTGCAGCCACATGGATGAACCTAGAGGACATTATGTTAAGTGAAATAAGCCAGTCAAAGGACGGGGACTACATGATCCTATGTGTATGGTGTAGCTGAAATAGTCAAATTCACAGAAGTGTAGAATGATGGTTGTGAGACACTGTGGGGAGAGGAGAAATAAAGAATTGTTCAGTTTTGGTTATGCAAGATGAATAAGCTACAGAGATCTGAAGCAAAACATTGTATCTCTAATTAACAATAACATCGAGAGTCGATCTCATGTTAAATATTCTTACCATAATAAAAAACAGAGGAGACCTAAGAGAGAAAAGAGACGTGCTTGAGTGTCAGGATGCACTATTTGAGCGTCTTGAAAGTAGGAGTACTTGAGGTATTTTGGGGGTGTAATGGAAGAAGAGAGAAGAAATACAATTTTACCAAATAACACTGTAGCATGTAAAATAGTTACTCTTGGATGTACTTAGAGATACTTAATGACATTTAAATAAAAAAACTTCTGATTATTATTTAGCATAATTGTATTTGACTGGTATAGGCTAGGACCCATAAAATCTGTCTGCTTCTGTAAGGATTACATGAATTTGGTATCACACTCAAATGCCTCCTCTTCTCCAGAAAAGTACAAATAGACCTAAATTTCTTCTTTGTAATTTTACCAATGTAGTCTCTACTAATGCTTTGAAACTTGTATTAGTATCACCCCAAGAAGCTTTTTTTCCTGTTATCCCCTCATACTCGTGAGCTATTCTTTCTATGTGCATCTTCATTTAAGTCTTAACTTTTAGCAAAACATTCAATTGTACATTTTCAAAATTAGTGATTTCCACTGTTTCATACTTATTTCTGATTCTCAGAGTTAGCTCCCAACAAGGCTGGAATGGATACAACCCCCCCCCCAGAATATTTTAAATAAATAGAGAAATAGATAAACTATGTAAGATAGTTAAAGACACCTGGCATGAATATTCTAGCTCAGTATTTATTTTTAGGAAGAAGAGTATAATGTGGAAGAAATAATACCACTTTGAGACTTGAAATGGGAAATATACTGGTGCAAATAAGGAAATTGTCTCTTCTAACTTGAATTTTAGCCTCAATGAATTTTAGCCTCAATGAATTAAAATGAGTCTCAAATAGTTGAGAACTGGTCCAGTGGGTTAAAGTTTGGAAACTGGTTTGGTACAAGAGAAGTCCTCAGCATGAAGGCGGGGACCGAAGCAACAGAATATTTAGTAGGGGTCTGGCCACTCATCAGGCTGTTCAAAGCACAACTAGCCATATTTTTTTCATACATTTTTGGTGTGACCTATATCCATCAAGACCTTTCTTTACTTCTTGAACATATCCTACTGTGGATATTATCTCACACTTTACAAACAACTCTTTTTAATAATTTGCCACAGGCATTTCTTCTCCCCTCCCTACTGATGCATCCATTGTTAAATACCATACTTCACATATATATTTTCACTTTTCCTTCATATCATACCTCAGTTATTTCTCATACACAGAACTAAAGCAGCAGTTACTAAAATAGAATTTCGTTGTTGCATATATAATTCTTTACCTTGATAGTAATTGCCAGTATACTTAAACAATTTCTTTTTTTTTTTAAGATTTTATTTATTTATTCATGAGAGATTCAGAGAGAGAGAGAGGCGGAGACACAGGCAGAGGGAGAAGCAGGCTCCCTGTGGGGATCCTGATGCAGGACTTGATCCCAGGACCCCGGATCATGACCTGAGCTGAAGGCAGATGCTCAACTGCTGAGCCACTCAGGCATCCCTACACTTAAATAATTTATATAAAAACTTCCTTTTGACAGTATCAAATTAGACAAAAAAATTCTTTTAAATTCAATTTTTACAGATAAAAGTATATTTATAAATGGTAAAATATAAAGATAATAAGATCTGTTTACTTACTGGTTTAAGTGCAACAAGCTGTTTTGTCTTAAAAAGAAAAAGGAAGAGAGGAAAACAAAGTGTGTATTCTTATTGTTTCCCACTGGTTTTATTTACTTAATTTCATACATTTTATATTTTCATCCTTGGTGTTTACTGTAACTGAACAAAATACTTGATGCATTTTAGTAAAAACAATTATATAAAAGTGCTTCCTAAAATTGACAGCCTGATGTCACATTTCTCAAACTGTTGCTGGGTATGTTATTAAAAATACCATGTGAGTTAAAACACAAAAAGTTTGGAAAATGTTGATTACACAAAGTTAAATGGACATTTACTGGTGAGATTTTTTCTGAAAACATTGGCTTGCAAGAACCCTAAAGAAAGATATCTAGATACTACTTATGAAACCATTTTTACTATGTGTGCTATTTTGTTTTTCATTTTTAAAAAGATTTACTTTTATTCACTTATTTTTTTTTATAGATTTTATTTGAGAGAGAGTGAGTGAAAGAGAGCATGAGCTGGAGGGGCAGAGAGAGAGGAAGAAGCAGGCTTTCCAGCGAGCCAGGAGCGTGATGTGGGGCTCGATCCCAGAGTCCTGGGATCAAGACCTGAGCTGAAGGCAGATGCTTAACTGACTGAGCCACCCAGGCATCCCTGTTTTTAATTTCTTTGTTTCCCCTGTTTTTAATTTCTAATGTTGCATACTTATGGGTTTCATGTAGAATTTTTAATTTTTTCAAGTTAATTGAAAAGTGAGACAATGCATAAGCTGTATGTTCTCATTAAATGCAACAAACTGGCATCTTTGCATTCTCTCAGAATGGAGATTTCTCTGTAGTTTAAACATAAAACAATAGTATAAAACCTGACTCATTGCATGGTATCCATAGCATAGCCATGCAAAATTCAAAGGAAACTGTCCTCTATCATACTCTTTATCTAAAACACTAGATCCATCTGCTGCACACAACCTCATCTCTCACATTAATGATTTTTTTTGTTTTTTAATTGTATTTTTAATGTATGATTGTTTCAGTTTTAAAGTTTTATAGTGAGTATGAGGGTTTTATGTCTAAAATAATGTTTGTATGTATTTAAATAATTTTATAGTGTTTTAAATCAACTCTCAGTATGTGTGATTTTTTTTTTCCTCTGTATAGTTCTATTATTCAAGTCCTAGAAACCTTGCTTGGACATCATCTAAAGTTGCATTTGTTAAATGATGTTTAGGTTTCATAACTATTAGTATGAAATATCATTTGTATTTATTGAAATTCATGTCAGGAATAAAAATAAAAATTAATAACCGCAATCCCCCAATGAACTAGTCCCTGAGAAACTTCTATACATCAAAAGAAAAGCCTCACTAGATATCATGAAGTTTCTTAGGAATAGAAGTGTGATGTTACCACAGAACAAGTATAGATTTTAGCACTTTCTGGTTGAGTGTTACTGTGCTTGAAATCATTCCTCTGTGAATTTCTAAATCATAATAGAATATACTTAATATATTCTAAAATATTGTTCTGGACTTACATATGTCCAGAGACCTACAAGCTGCATACAAGTGGGGATAGACAGACACTAAGGACAGGTGAAGTAGAGATACCTACCTTGTCGCTCACTTATTTCGTGATACTGGGCAGTCAGACACTAAAAATGTGAATAAGAGAATGTCTTCAAAAGACTTCTTTGAGATTGCATAACATGATATAGTTACTGGAACACCTGGATGGTTCAGTTGGTTCAATGTCTGCCCTCAGCTCAGGTCATGATCCCGGCGCCCTGGGATTGAGTCCCACATCTGGCTCCTTGCTCAGTGGGGAGCCTGCTTCTCCCTCTGTCTCCCTCTCTCCCTCCGCTTGTGCTAGCTCACTCGCTTGCTCTCTCTCTTTCTCTCTGACAAATAAATTAAGCAAAACCTTAAAATGATGTAGTTGCTGAGTGTTCATTTTTTTCCTCTAAGTAGTCCTTATGTAACTGTAATAGTTAAAAGAAGGAAATAGACCATCTTATATATTGATTCTATGGACTTCAATCCCAAATCTCTCTTGTCTAAGATCATTTAATAATTCACTTCAAGGAAGCAATGTACAAGCTCTAAGTTTTACCTAAGGATAACTTAAGAGGAAAAAATTTTAGGAGACTATGTCACCTCATGTATTTATGACATAAATGTACTTTTCCAGTCCAAATGTCTTTTTAAAGAATGTGGTATTCAAATAAATAATAACACAATTCACATACGGTGCCCATTGGAAAGGTTGTGGGTGAACATTCAAGAGAAAATTTCTTTCAGGGTAGTGCTCAAGTGAGTTCATTGTCATTGATATAGTGGCCCTCCTATTTGAACATAGCTTTCTCTAAACTGAGAACAATCCTCACTTGTATTTTCTAAGATTTCTTATTCTATGTAACATAGTGTTTGTAAAATGTACAAAATAGGGATAAAATTATTGAGAGTTACGTATCAGTTATTTAGTCTTACACATTTTATTTATCTATATCTTTTTTTTCCACTGGAATTAATTCATGCATTCATCTACCATGCCAACCAGCATTCTAGAGATGAAAGGATATTGAGACTCTTGGATGTTTTCACTTTTCTGATGAGTTTTTATGGCTACAAATCAATAGATCCTCAGTTGTTTATGATATTGTTACCATTCTGATTCCTTTTCTTTTCTTTCTTTTTCTTTTTTTTCTTTTTTTTTGAGAGAGAGAGAGAGAATGGGCAAGGGAAGGAGGGGGCAGAGGGAGATGGAGAAAGAAAATTGTAAGCAGGCCCCACACCCAGTGTGTAGCCCAGTGCAGGGTTCCATCACACAACCCTGAGACCATGACCTGAAAATCAAGAGTCAGACACTCAACTGAGGCATCCAGGCACCCTCTTGATTCCTTTCTTTTATGTGAGGGAGGAAAAGTAGCAGGAGCTTGCTCTAGTGGCTTGTCATTTTAAATACCAACATTGTTTTATCACCAGAAGAAATGACAGGAGAAAGGTATTCTTATGTTAATTTTATAGTTGAGATAATGGACACTTTTAAGTTAAGGGAAAGTTACTAATTCTGCAGTAATTAAGTTGCAGCTTCATATATATTTGATGCTCCCAGCCTTGGTCTTTTTAAAAAACAGGCTGCTGTCTACTCTGATCTTATCACAAATGTCATCTCTCAGTTTCTTCTCTGTTCTGGAAATTCAAATGTAAAGCTGCTTTACTAAAAATCGTCTCACTTTGTTTAAAAAAAAAAAGCCTTTTAATTGATACTTCTTATAATTCTGTTTTCTTCTTCTTTTGACTTAACACAAGGCCTTCAAATTGCAGGCAAACCTTATAAATGTGACCATGTCCTTGTTGGTTGATTTCTGTCTGTGGATGATATTCTCTGTCTGTGAATGATTAAAAATTTTGATCTAAATAAGTGTGACCTGTTCAAAGCTGTTCTCCTGAGGACACAAGTTTTTCTCTAGAGCTTCTGAGCTCCTGAGGAGACTCTGCCAGAGGCTGAGCTGTACAAAAATGTAGCATACAGTGAGTGGCAAACCTGAAGGCAGAGAGAAAACAGACATAAGCTAGGAAGAGTCTAGGTGATGGTGGCAGGAAGGGAAAATTTCAAGCACACACTTAGAAATTTGCAAACTTAGGAGATTTGACATTCTGAATTATTCCGCAAACATGCCTTAAACTTTCAGCATTTCAAACATATGTAAGAGAAAGAAAGATTAAAAGTCAGGGAGTGAAACTACCAATTCCTAGGTACTAAGCATGTGACAAGCACTGCAGTAGATAGAGCCTGTATCTTACATTCTACTAGTATATTGAATGGATACCTGTTTTGATGATTAATATTCTTATATCAACTTGCCTGGGACATGGAGTGCCCAGACATGTGGTCACATGTTATCTGTTATCCAGTATTGTCATGAAGGGTGTTTCTGGATTAAATTCATATTTGAATTGGTAAATTAAATGAAGCAGGTTGTTCTCTCTAAAGTAGGTGGGCCTCATCCAACCAGTTGAAGGCCTTAATAGGATAAACAGGCTGACCCTTACAGATGCATAAAGGGGAACTCTCCTGGCCTTGTTGTCTTCAATCTGGGACCTCAGTTTTTTCTGCTTTCAACTCAAACTGGAACATTAGTTCTTCATGTGTCTGGAGCTTGCTGGTCTTTGGAGTAGAACTTACGTCATCAGCTTTCCCTGGGTCTACAATTTGCTGATTGCAAATCTTGGGACTTACCAGCTTTCATAATCACATAAGCCAATTCCTTGAATTGAATGAATGTTCTGTTTCTTTGGATAATCCTGACTAAAATATATATATATACATATATACACACACACACACACACACACACATACATATACATAATTTTACGCATATACATATATACACACATATATGCATATATGTATACACATATGTTGATGTGCTGTAGACTGGCAGTTTCATTGGGTCTGAGATAATTCATTTTCTCATTCATTCTTCCCTCATTTTCTTTATCAACTTGCCCCAACAGTTCTGAGATGTAGAGACCTCAAAAAGAACATTTTTCTTGAGAAACATCATACCATTTAAATTTTTGCCCTTGCCAATTCTCTCCTCACTCCTAATCAATCAGAAATATATTTTGGGAGATTGATTACTTGCTATTTTTATCCATTGCTGTTGATCAGTTTTCCAAATGAGTCATTTCTTGCCATGTTCATGATTTTGTCACATCCAAACGTCATTTGCTATATTGACTTGATATTTTAGTGTTTTTAACATATTTCATGTAAGTGCCATACTAAGGAGGTTTGAGTATATTGGTGTTTTACATGGAACTAGTAATATCATTTTCCATAAAGACAAGATGAAAATAAATCCTATAGAAGAATTCTATTAAATTCTAGTAAGACCTCATTGTTCTCAAAGCTGTGAACCTGAGGCGGTTTTTTGTTTTTTTTTTTTTCATTGTTTCAAGTGGAAATTAGCGAATATTAGAAAACTAAAACTTTCTCCTTGATGGAAAGATAATTCAAAAAGAAGAAACTTAGTTGAATCAGTGTTAAAGAATTATACTTTTTACTACTCCTAAATTACCTGTAGTAACACTAGGACTTGCTTAGTGCACTTTGAGGAATGTTATTAAACATTTCCAACTTTATTAGTAAATTATAACTTCTGACCACTATATTTCTGGGTTCATGCCTCCCTTTCTCCTGTCAACATTTCTACATCAGAGGTGTTTCCTCGGGCAAATCTTATATTGCTATAAGCCATTCCATGGCTCAAGAAGTTAAGTACGCTATTGAAATATTATAATCACCTGGAAACGTTTTTGAAATGTCACTACTTGAACTCTTTCCTGATGTAATGAAACCATCTCTAAGTTAGAATCTACAAAACTGTATTTTTAAAAGCAGCCTCCATCTTCGTCAAGTCAGTAACTGATCTGGACGGAAGCAAGTAACCTAAATTTGATAACCTAGGATCTGTTGCTCCCAGGGTCCATCAATGAGCAAGAGGTATCAACCAAGTGGAACTAACAGTAGGAAGTTAAGTTCAGAGATCATGAAAATGTGCCATTAAAGAACCACGAGGAATGTCAGAAGCCGAACAGAACTCTTGAGAGCTGCAGTCAATAAATTAAAGAGAGAGCAGCTTCCTGCTTTGTGTTTTCAGAGTAAAACATGATTCTGGGTGAAATAGGTAGAATGGAACATTTCACGCACAATATAGGCAGAATAAACTTTTGGTTTATTAGAATGGCTCAATATGGTGTTCACTCACTCTACCGTTTCTTGGCTTTCACTGTGTCCCAAGATAGAGATCTAGGATATAGAGATAAAATGGACGTAGGGCTTCCCCTGAGAAACTTGTAGTCAAGTAGGAATGACCTAAGAGTGAACACTCATGGCCATATAGCAGTAGCTGAATGATCACATGATCTGTGGGACTAAGCCTGATGTACAGGTAGAGGGTCAGGCCTCATGACATCTCTGGCTTTTCTGTCTCTGTAATCTCAAGAACCACTGCTGAATTGCTTGCAGAGTATACTGAAAATGAGCGAGTGTGTGTCTACACATGTGTACATGGAAAGAAATCACATGTATTCTTCACATAGCTTTCAACAAGCCCCCATTCCTCCTTTTATAGCAAAGAGAAGAATGCATTTGGACATGGAAAAGGAAATGCCTTTCCCCCCTCCATTCTGTTTTTGTTACAATCATGACTCTTAGTTACTTTATTTCTAGGAAAATGGAGTAACTTAGCTTTGCTTGGCTCTGACTATTCTTTCTTATTATTTGCAGTGAATGGAGTAATTTCCAGTTAGTGTGTTAGGGATCGATTGCAATTTCAGGGTCCCAGCCTCTACCATTCTTGTTACCTTGCATTGAGCCTAAGGCAAAATTGTGAAGAAGGTAAAAGTGTCGATGTCCTCTCTCCTTTTCTTCCTGGGTCTCTGCAGCCCCATTTCCTTGAGTCAGACACTTAAGTCTGTGCTCCCTGGCACATTTCCAAAGGACCACATTTCAATTATGAACTTTTGATTGTACCTTTTTTTTTATTGTACCTTTTTAAATGGATATTCATTGATACTATAGGACTAGCTATGTGCAAACTAGAAACCACAGAGAAAGGTAGCCTTTTGCCCTCCAAAAGTTTATTGTTACACAACAGTGCAATCGGGAGAAATCGTTGCAAACAGTTAGAGGGGTAAAATGTCCTAGGATGCCAAAGGAGGAAGGTGATCTCTAACTGATGGGGACATAGGATTTACTGCTTTACCTAAGTGATGCCAGTTGGAAAGAACAAGTGAAACCAAGGTTTGAAGAGAACAACAGGTGATATATAGAAAGCTTATGGTTAATGGATCACATGATGTGGAGTATTTGATGGGGGAAAAGGAATTATAAACAGGTATGGATGGTTAAAAATAAATCACTAGATGATTCCAAGATAAGCTTTTTCCTTAACATGAAACACTTGAAGAAAATTAAACATTCTGATAAGGTTATAGACAGGACAAGTCATGTATAGAAAAATAGAGCCTTTCTGAAGTAATAGTGAATGTAAGTTGTCTGACTATAAAACGACATAAAATTGCTTACATGATTTTTTTTTCCTTTTGTGTAAATGTACAGTGCCCTGGCTAGAGGCTTTTAGCTAAATAAGAACTTGATTTGATATGTTTGTGAGAGAGTAATGAAGATAAGACGAAAGTAACAAGTAGAATCCAAATATGAAAAGCCTTGAATGCTGAATAGAAATAGAACATTTGGAAGCAGCCCATTAGGGGTATGCTGCATGCTACTCTATTTTATTCATTTATTTTTAAATTTGTATTATATTTTTATTACAAAGAAAAAATGCGGCAACTATAGGAAATTTAAAATCATAGAAAATAAGAGAATATGAAAGTCATCCATATTCCATCACTCAGAGATAGTAATCACATAATTCATACATTTCCTCCCAGTTAACCATGGATAATACACCTCCATTACATACATGCATGTTTTGAGTCAGAATCCTACTGAATATATTTTTGTGTCCTTTTTTTTACTGTGACTTAGTTTTAAAGTGATTCATACCTTGTTGCATTAACTAGTCCTTAAAAACAGAACTTCCTGAACAACGCTAAGTTATAAGGGGACTAGCAGTTATCCTTTGGTGTCTGACTGATACACCTTTCCATTGCTCTACAGTGTATTTTTAATGAGATGCAGACGGATAGATTTATTTTACTTTCGTTTTGCTTCTGCACTTGAATAAGAGAGGCCTACTAGTTGGAGTCGGCCAACCATCCCAGTAGATGGGCTGCCCATGGATTTCCACAGCTGGAAGTAGATTGTAAATAGCAATGAGCCCACTTCTAGTACAGCTCCCGTTTGGATCTACTTTAGCCTTACCCTGAACGTCAGGTGTTCAGACCATCTGGAAGATGGAATGCCTGACAACAATGGCCTCATGCATGTATGCCTACCAGAGGCCTTCCTGTCGTTCCTCTATACCCTGCCCCGTAGCTTCTACGTACTAGCCAGTGGCTTTCTGCATCTTCTAGTCTGGGAGTAGAAATAGCAATTGAGAGATCCTGATGTGGATGAGAAAGGAAGAACCTTCAGGCTGTCTTGGCTGAAAAATCATATGCAGCGGCAGAAGGTGATTGAAGAGTTGATAAATGTGTCATTTCTAAACCAAGATAGGAAACATCAGTAAAGAGATCGAGGAATCCCCAAACGTACATACAGACTGGTAGATTTCTGTGATTTGTTGCATAGCAAATATGAGCTGCAGTTTCTCAGTCTGGTTCTAGTTCTTGTCATTTCAGGCCTAACATTTTCTGGCAATAAGAAGCATAATGTTCAGTATAGTTAGGGATTTTTTTCCTTGCGGAATTGGCTTAACATCTATAATATATAACTATGACCCTCTGTAATGGAGTCAGCTTTTGCATATGAGTATTTCAGGGATTCCTTCCAATCTGAACCTCTCTTTTTCTTGCTGCCCCCCTCACTCTGCCATGAAAAATGTCCTATATTTCTGGAATTAGCTGCAGACCTTTTCTTTGTATTTGGTGTTCTTGTCCATTTAAATCACTTTGACACTGATATTTTATAAGATAATCTCTTTGGTTTTTCTGACCGTACATTAATCCATGTATACTGTGAGACCTAAGTTACATATACATTTACCCAGTTTCCAGAACCATCTCTCAGAGTTCTTTGGTTGCCCGGAAGAGAGTTTGGAATTTCTACAGGTTTCTAATTATTTCAGTAGGAAATTGGGAGAGGCTGAGCCAGCAAGTCTTGGTTGCTCAGATGGCATTTAAAACTGGAAATAATTCCAATGAAGTTTCTGAGGAGAAGAATGAATGATACTATACTTAAAGATAATAAAAACTTGGCTGTAGTATATGGAAGGCTTTAACAAGGAGCTGAATTTGGGATCCCTGGGTGGCGCAGCGGTTTAGCGCCTGCCTTTGGCCCAGGGCGTGATCCTGGAGACCCGGGATTGAATCCCACGTCGGGCTCCCGGTGCATGGAGCCTGCTTCTCCCTCGGCCTGTGTCTCTGCCTCTCTCTCTGTGTGACTATCATAAATAAATAAAAATAAAAAAAAACAAACAAACAAGGAGCTGAATTTGAGAAAATCATTTTATAAAATCACTATAATACTTTAAACCAGAGGAATAAAAGCCTAAAATAGGGTAGAGTTTGTGACAACAGAAAAACTAACATTATTTGTCTCTCGACTCAAAGCCAGACCGAAAAGAAAAAAAACAATCTGTAGTGTTTGGATGACTTGAAAAAGCCAATGGTGGGCAGTTTAGTTTAATATGCTGAACTTCAGTTTTTTTTTTCCACTCTTTTGGGGAAAAGATATAAACATTAAAAATATTGCCTACACCAATAAAATTATGATTATTAAGTAAACTAATCATATTGGAAAGATTCTGATACACAGTAGGTATGAGATAAATATTAGCCCTCTTACCATTTTTTATAATTATTTATATTCAACTGGTTCTGTTTGGCTATTTTTGGGTTTATCTATCCACTGAGTTAAAACAAATCTTTCTGTTGTCTTAATTTTATGAAGCTGGATAAATAGTTATTACTATCTTGCTTTGTTTCTTTGTCCCTGCATCCCAAATAAATGATGAACATCACTATCTCTGGGACCCCTGGGTATTATCTCCAGTTTTCAGAATTGTGCGTCTTCCCCATGTATGTTTTCAAGCTGATATGTTTCACTATGATAACTCAATGTGAGCTGCAGAATTTGTATCATTGTATCACTGAGGCTTCCTATCATTTGCCATGGCTGAAACAACCTGACATGAAATATAACACTATAACATGTCAGGTGGAAAATTTAAACATTGCTTTTTCCCAAAGAAGAATAGAATCTTTATATTTTAAACCACACTATTTCAACAGGGGGGAAAAGTTATGATACAGTATTGATTCTTCTAGGGAGCTGAGTTAGCGAAAATCCCTTTCTACTTAAGGATTGTTCATTTCCCTCTTTTGACACCAGAACAATTCTAAACAAGCTGTTTCATGGCTAACTAAAGTCTTTTTAAAAATATCCCAGGAAAACATTCTAATAAGTACTGAACCAGTAAGACTACTGTTTGTAAGTCTCTTCTTAATTCCTGCTCTCACATTTTCCTGGTGAAGTCTAAGCAATCAGGGCGCTACAGTCATTTACAATTTACAAGTCCCTCTCCTTCCTATGTGACCTAGAGAAAAACAGAGTTAAAAGTAGAGTGTTTTGAAGCAAGTAACGGCTAATTTTGCAAGAAATCTGAGTTGTAGATGGTGTATCAATTTCTCTGAAGCAATCAGTCTCCAGTAATTAGCATGATGTAAAGAGAAGGTATACTTGCAACTACCATCTTTTCTTTCTTTCTCCTTTTTTTCCCCTTTTATATATACCTTTTTATTACTTCTCTCTCTCTCTCTCTCTCTCTCTCTCTCTCTCTCTCTGTCTCTCAGTAAGATACTGAAAGTATCTTTCCTGCTACCTTGGTTCAATCAGAAAACAGACTTTGGTTCTTTTTAATAAAAGTAATTTATAAATGCACACTTGAGGTTTCTGAGAGCTGATTTTTCCTGTACGTGCTGTCACTCTTTTTTTATATTGGTGATCTTTTCTTGATCATAGGAGCTACTGGAGGTGAATAAAGCAACGGACAATCATAAAATGATGAGGGGGATGATGATAGAAAATATGATATACCGATAGTTAACATATGATTATTTATTTTGGAATACATTGGAAACAGTGTAAAATATTTTACACGAACTGGGAGTGCTGGGCCAGTGGGAAACACAATTTTATGTGGTACATACATTTAATGTTTGCATTTCCTCATAAGGAGATTGAGGGTAATATGAATAAAATCATTCCCCTGAATTACTGTTTATTAGTAACAGAACCAAAATGCAGACCTTTTTTATTCTGATTTGTGCCTACCCCACATACTCTACTGGCTGGAAGATGGACTTACACCAATAATGTAGAATTTGGAGTATTAGCCAAATTCTGATTATTGGTGACAGGTCCAGGGGGCTTCTAAACATAGGCATCGCTGTTTCTTAGTGATCCTGCTTTTATAAAGTAATGTATGCTCTTGTAATTATTTGGATTATTGAATGTTTGGATTTTGAAATGCCTGGGTTCCAAAGGCCGAGCCTGCTGAACTAAAACACTGTGATTAATTGGCATAGGTAGGTTAATATGCAACTTAAAACAATTATAATAGCATCACAGAAGAATGAATAAGGAGATGAACTTTCAGTAGCACCCTTTATGTGACTTTCACTAGTTCATTTTGCCTTTATCTCTTCCTCAAACATGTTTATACTGTCATTCTCACAGACCTGTTATAAGGCCTATAAAGTGGTTTGTGTGGTACTTATAAAAAAATAAACATTCCACAGATGTCTTTTATCTATTTTCCTTTATCTGTGGAGAATTGGTCTTAGACACTCTGGGGAAACTGACAGACAGTAGATCTTCAACAATAAAAAGTGGCACAACCAATACTATTATTGATAATTCATCCTAGATTTAGGGATTTCACCCTTCTCAATTTAAGAACATCAAAGGCTTTTCCAAAGTGGCGGATGTTGTTATCCTTCCTGCTATCTCTTAAGAGGTTAGAACGAGATCATATTTGAGGCCCTTCTTGAGAATCTACTTTGCTCTTAAGACTGTATATGTATGTGGGCCACCTGGGTGGCTCAGTGCTTGAGTGTCTGCCTTTGGATCAGGTCACGATACTGGGGTCCTGGGGTCGAGTCCCACGTCAGGCTCCCGGCATGGAGCCTGCTTCTCCCTCTGCCTGTGTCTCTGCCTCTCTCTCTGTCTCTCTCATGATAAATACATAAAATCATTAAAAAAAAAAAAAGACTACGTGTATATATGTGTAATGCCTTGTTTGAGGTGATTACATTTTTGCACTCTGGTGGGATGTTCCAACAGCCTCTTCTGTGTTTTAATTATTGCTTTGCATTTTCTCAATTCTTGAAATTATAAAATATAGTTTGGGTGGTGCCCAATAGTAAATCAATTACAGAAATGATAGGATTTAAATATAGCTTTGTGCTGATGCTATTCCTAGTCCCTGGAGTACGTTGTCCACTTGGAGAAGAATATTACATTATCCTCCAAAAGGCAGTTCACATACCCCCACCCTCCCAGGGCATTTCTTGACTCTTTCCATCAATATAAAAATATGTAGTACCTTGTCTCTGTAATGGAAATAACACTGGATATTGATAAATATTCATTGGACACCTTATGTTTAAGGCGTTGGCCGCCTCTTTTAGTATACTTCATTCCATTAATCCATATATGAATCTCACATTAAAAACACCATTGCTATCTCTGTTTCACTGATGAGGAAATGAAGGCTTAAACATATCATATAGTTTTCCCAAGGTTACAAAGCCTAGTCTTGGGTTCTCTTCAGAGAAGATGGATGTGCTTTGCCCAGTTGATGCATAAACTAGGCTCATTCTGGAATATTAATGGAGTCAATTAATCTTTTTATTATAACCTCCCCAATTCTCTGGAAATGCTTCTCAAAGACAGAATATTAATAAATAATTAAAATGCAATATACTGAATAATTAAACCCACAAAGGCCTGATTTATCTTTAATGCTTTTAATGATATTTTTAAAAAGGGAAAGTTTTGATAACATATGTTTGGGGCAGCATATGAAGAGATGAACAAGCTGTTCCTTCTTATTGTTTATTCTTAGAGGCTGTTGGTGGGGAAGCAAAATGCCAAGGACAGTGATACTGTTGGTATAACTGCTGAGTGCATGTGTTTTGTAGTATATTATTTTTTCTTTCTCTGCTTTTATTTTTGTTCCCCGTTCAAAAGTCCCCATTTTCTCAGTTGTGCATTTTTTTTAAAGAAAAACATTTTAATTTTGAGGTGTGTGTGTGTGTGTGTGTGTGTGTGTATCTATAGCATTTACTAGATCAGTACCTTCAAAGTCCTTCATCACCAGTTTCAAAGGAAGTGAAATCATGGCACCCTTACTGTATAGCATGAATCTCTCCCTAAAGAATTATCACGCAAAACTAAAAAGAACACGAAACTAAAAGAAATGAGCTATCAGCCCGTGAAAAGACGTGAAGGGAACTTAAAGGAATATAACTAAGTGGAAGAAGCTAATCTGTATGATTCCCACTATATGACATGCTGGAAAAGACAAAACTTGGGAAAGAGTGAGAAGATCAGTGGGATACCGGGGTAGCGAGGTGAGGAGGGATGAATAGGTAAGAGCACAGAGTTAAGGTAGTAGAACTATTCTCTATATTACAGTGGTAGGTATATGTCATGATACATTTGTGCAAACTGTAGAACATACGATATAATGAGAGGGCCCTAATGTAAACTGTGGACTTGGAATTAGTTGCAATATGTCAAGATGGGTTAATCACTTGTAACAAACCTACTTCTGTGGTGGGGGACGTTGACAATGGGGGAAGGTTTGCATGAGTGGAGGTAAGAGGTATATGGAAAATCTCTACCTTCTTCTCATTTTTGTGTGTGAATCTAAAACTGCTCTTAAAAATAAAATATTGGGGTACCTGGGTGGCTGAGTTGGTTAAGCATCTGCGTTCAGCTCACATCATGATCTCAGGGTTCTGGGATCCAGCCTTGCATCAAGTTCCCTGCTCTAGAGGGGGTTTGTTTCTCCCTCCCCATCTGCCCTTCACCCCATTTGTGCTTGCTCTTTCTCAAATGAATAAATAAAACCTTTTAAAATAAAAAATAAGATCTTAATAATAAAAGTGTATAAGTTACCTTAGTGACAAAGCCAGGGAGGTAGGTAGTGGCTGGATTGTGAAAAATATGATATATTATGGCTAGAAGGTTGGGCTTTTCCCTATTGAGGACCCAGATAAGGAAACTGAGAGGGTATTTACCAGATAGGATTTTAATTTTTTATCTATTTATGTGGTGTTTTAAAATGAAAAATCCCTCAGGGTGCCTGTGTGGCTTGGTCAGTTAAGCATCTATCTTTGGCTCAGGTCATGATCCTGGGGTCCTGGAATTGAGCCCCATGTCAGGCTCTCTGCTCAGGCTCTCTGCTCAGTGCTCTCTGCTCTGCTCTCTGCTCAGAGTCTGCTTTTCCCTCTCCCTCTTTCCTTCCCCCAACTACCATAGACCTTTCATTTTCTATGCAGAAAATTAAAAAAAATAAAATTTATTCACTTAGTGCTAAA
Organism: Canis lupus baileyi; assembly: GCF_048164855.1. Lineage (NCBI taxonomy): Eukaryota > Metazoa > Chordata > Mammalia > Carnivora > Canidae > Canis > Canis lupus. The sequence goes on along the minus strand of NC_132840.1, from coordinate 4,282,506 downwards.
TGATACAAAAATCAAAAACATGGAACTAAGCCAGAAGATCTCTTTCACATAAGGAATTCAAGGCAAAGATTTTTGAGAATTGATATTTAAACCAAGTCTTAAAGACTGAAAATTAGTAACTGTAAGATTTCAAGTCTTATTAAGATAAACATCAAGCCACCTACTTCTTCAGGCCTGAAATGGTTGTTCCCCTATTCCTCTTCTTTCACATAACCCATCATGGAGTCGCTATCAGTCTAGGATATAAGCAGGAAAATAATAACCATTATGTTTACTTTTAGAAGGAAGGGAATTTGGCCAGAAATTGTTGACATTGGTGGTAGATAAGCAGAAAGCCAAGGAAAAGACTCTATTGTCAACCTGGGAACACAGGAAGCCACTACCGTGCTTAGGCTGATAGGAGAAAGCTGGGATCATCCAGCAGGGATGAAGGCCTGGAAGATACACAGCAGCCTCTGAGGATGGAGCTGGGAGGCAGAGAGGGGATTACATAAAACACCATCTGCTCTGTTTCTTTCCTTTCACATTTTCCACCTGTGCCTCCCATTGGTTAAGAGTCCAGATGACAATCGAAGCCTTAGAGATCATCTACTGGGATGCCCTCCCAATCAGAAACAGAGCAGTGCAGGTTTTGAGGAATGGATCTGAAGACAAAGTGCCATGTGAGGAAGCTGGTCTAGCAAACTGGACGGTGAGAGACCACATGGAGGAGAATGGAAATGCTTCAACGGCACCACCACCAATTACCAGACTTAGGCAGAAGGGTCTAGAATCTTCTAGAACAGCCAGTCTTTCAGATAAATGCAATACAAGAATGAATTCAGGTTAAACCAGTGAAAAATCTCCTAGCCACCCTACATAATAAAGATAAATCGCTATTTATTTTAGCCACTAGGTTTTGAGGGTGATTTGTTATAAACAATAGTTAAAAGTGTGCCCATATATGTATCAAATGGTTTAAGATCTTATTAAGAAAGCACTATTAAAAACATTATTAATTATTATTAATGCCAGCATTGATATAATAGCATTATCATATCAGCTTCAAGGTTAATGTATCATTATGTCTTAAAAGCTATTTCAAATGCATATGGATTAAATTCTGACTTCAACATTTATATTTGAGGGCAGGGTGCAATTGTAATTCTTAGTGTCCCTTCCCCTCCTCTCTGTAGCATGTTATCTCATTTATGGGTACACCTACATATTTTTTTTGACTTAAAGGAATATAAAAATGTACTTCTCAGTAACTAAAATCCATTTTCTTTCTGACACTGGCAAATATTTTTAAACCACCCTTTGATATATGCCAATTAAGAAAGAATTCAGGTAGTATAGGCCCCTTTGCTTGTGTTTGGAACAAAGAATGGGACAGTGAATTGAACGTTCTCTTAAAGGACAGAGTTTGACCCCACTGACTCTGTGGCCATCTCTTGTTCTTGTATGGAAGGAAGCTTTTGAAAGTCTTCTGTAGAGCCAAACTTAGAGCGCTCTTATCTGAAAGGAGCTGCTTGTCTCCATCTATGACTCAGATTATTTCTTTGCATATTAAATTACAAGAGACAGTTCCAGCTGGATCCATCAATGTATTTATAACTCAGCCACACAATTTTCCTCCAGGCAGAAAACTTGGCAAACACACTCCCAGCCTGGCTGCGACTTTCAAAGATGAGAACAGGAAAATAATCATGGCAGTTTTTATATCAAACTTCTTGTCTAAATTCTGAATATAAAGGGAGAATTTCAATCCCCCAGCACACTAAAAGTGACCATTTCCACCAAAGGAGTGAAGGAGTAGGGCAGTTGAGGAATTCATGAAGAGTCCATATAATTTCTTCTGCCTCTCTTGGATCTTGTTCTCAGTGAATGATCTTAGGGTAACAGCAGTGAGGATATCCCTTGACTTCTGTGAAACAAAGGAGCAGTGTCGTTTGCTGATGACCTGGCACAGTACCTAGCACAACATCTAGACTCTGGTGCTGTGTACTTGAGCACACTGTCTCATTAATCGGTAAGATAGATTTGGGTTTCCTCATAAGAGAAAACTTAGGGGGCACCTGGGTGGCTCAGTCAGTTAAGCATCTGCTTTCAGCCCAGGGCATGATCTCAGGGTCCTGGGATCGAGCACCATGTCAGGCTCCCTGACCAGAGAGGAGTTTGCTTCTCCCTCTCCTTCTGCCCCTCTCCCTGCTTGCTCTTTCTCATTCTCTCTTCTCTCAATAAATAAATAAATAAATAAATAAATAAATAAATAAATACCTTTTAAGAAAGAACTTTTATGGTGTGTTAGTTTGCACACTCAGAATCCACATTTATCTCCTGTCATTTATGTATAGCTTTGTTTCCAAGGGCAATTATATAATTATATATATACATACGACTTACAGTGCTCTTACCTGAAAGAAGTCACTGTGATATCCATCAGTCGCATGTATCTGTATTTTTTTTTATTTAGCATGTGACAGAAAATCCAGCTAGTCTAAGTAAAAAGGTGATTTGTTTAGTCCTGTAACTAAGCATTCAGGGATAGATCTTTATCAGTCACTGCTGTAATATGCTAATATCATGAAGAATCTCTCTATATTTCTCTAGCCATCTTCTTTAGTAGTTGCAAGATTGTCATTCTATACCTAGAAATTCTAGCACAGAAAAATCTGCTATTTCCTGATAAACTCCAGCAAAACACCTGTTAACTAACCTGTTACAAGCATTCAACTGTGCCTAAACTAATTGCCGTAGCCAAAAGGAGGGATTAGGCTGAGAGGATGAACCTAGAGCATAAGTCCTATGGCAAAATAGTGAGATTTATATAGTCATATGATTGTATCAGTGTTCACCTTCTGATTTTGATAATTATAGGCTAAGTAAGATGTTTCTATTAGGGCAAGCTAGGTGAAGGTTATGTGGGAATCTACAATTTTTGAAACTAGAATTATTTAAAAAAATTTAGAATTATACATTGAACGTGGTGGAATATATGACAGTAAAGACTTTAAAGTGTAATCATTTGTAAAAGACTTCACCTAGAAATCTCTTTCCGTCATTTGAATTAGAACTGATTCATCAATTGAATTTGAATTGATCTCCATGGTTGGCCATGCCAATATTCTCTTGGTTTTTTACTTTTTATTTTATTTTTTATTTTGGATTCATAGACCACTTCTTTTTTATATAGATACTGTTGATTACAAAAACATGTATTATAATTAATGTGTTTGAATATTTGTCTTCCCAGCTAGATTTTGAGCATCTGGGCCAGGTCTGTAGGTTATTTGTCTTTAAAATCTGAGAGCCAAGCAGACAGCCCAGTCCAGAACAGAAGTTTATTAAATGTTACTGGAATACATGAGCAGGCACATAATAATCTGTTAATTCATATCAGCAGCTCGAATCATACACTGTTATTTTAACTAGGTAATGGTTTGGCTTTTAAATAAATATTTATTATTATTTTCAGATTTTATTTATTTATTTTAGAGGGAGAGAGAGCACATGTAAGAGCCAAGGGAGGGGCAGAGGGAGGGAGAAGCAGACCCACCCCCCCCACCCCGCCCTGCCAAGCAGGGATCCCAATGCTGGGCTCAATCCCAGGAGTCTGGGATCATGACCTGAGCAGAAGGCAGATGCTTAACGGACTGAGCCACCCAAGCAGCCCTTACATAAATATTTAAACAGAATGTTAGTTTATAGTGTTCATTTAACTCTTCCCTTTCATAGATACCAATGCCCAATACCGTGTTACAGCTAGAGAAAATATATCCTGAATATGTTTTTCAGAAAAAAAAAATTGGAAAAATGCTAATAGCATTGCTTATTGTTGCTGCTTTTTGCATGTGGAGTGTAAGGAGTAAAGTGAAGGCCCTGAGATTTCATTTATGCATTTATTCTACCAATATTTATTAAGTATATCAATACATGCATTTATTCTACCAATATTTATTAAGCATATCAATGCCATTTTAGGATATGGTCTGCACCAGCTCATTTTAAGAGATTAGTGAATTCATTTGAAGAAGCAGGCAATTCAGTGAGGGAGAAAATCACCTTAAAGTGTAGCGTATTGAAAGTGAACTCACAGTTCCCACACCCCACCCCCTGCTATTGTCCCCTGCTGTCTTTGGAATGAGCCAGTTTTCAATCAGCTCTGGTGTTGTCATATGATATACATCCATCAGCAAACATGCATGAGCTCCTGCTGAGGACAAGTGTCATGGGATAAAATGATCTTGAAAATGCTCACCTATCTGAATATATCTAGTGCTGGCATTTTTATACCCTACATTTAGTAATTATTTTTACTAATTACAGTTATTAAGATGGATAAGATATATAAGTATTAGGTATTGCAAACTTATGGCAAATAATATGTAATCAATTCTATTTCAGTGTAATGTGCTCACACGTCTTATTATAGTAAGTATAATAAAAGTCCAGAGGTTTTATATCTGGTGAAATTTAGGAAGAAGGAACCAGATATCCATTTGTTGAAAAAATATTGCAGGCTGGAGACCTAGTGTACTGACAGTTTTCTGTGTATAAACATAAAGAAAGCCCAAAATATTTTCTGAATATACATAATACATTATAGGGATAAAGTTCCATGGAGTTTCTAGTAATAAAGTAGTTGTCTGAAGATTATAATTAATCTGAAAATGGGAACTGACCTAACTCTTACTTGCAATGGATTGAATTATATCCCCCCCAAATCCTGTTTTGAAGTCCTCTAACCCCCATGTGATGGTGTTTGGATATAGGGCCTTGGGGAAATAATTAAGTTTAGATGAGGGTGTGAGAATGGAGCCCCATGATGGAATTAGTGTCCCTATAAGGGCAGACAACAATGAACTTGTTCCTCTTTTTCCCTGCCATTTGAGGATCCAGCAAGAGGGTTGCTATCTATAAGCTATAAAGAGAGCTCTCACTGGAAACTGAGAATGCTCACACCTTGATCTTGGCCTTCTAGCTTCCATCACTGTGAGAAAATACATTTCTGCTGCTCAAGCCACCTAATCTATGGCATTTCATGATGGCAGCCTGAGCTGACTATGATTGTACCTTTCCTTCTCTCCATGTTTAATGATAGTAGAGCTGTGAACACATATTCAAGTGCACTCCCAAATATTTTTGCACTTTGACTCTGACATCCTTGGACTCTAAAGGATGAAAGATTGGACCTGGTGGGGAATTCAATAAGATGTCAGGGGAACTGGAAGCAGTCAGGATTTACTTCAGAGAAAGCTGCTGCTAATACTGAGATAGTTTAAATGTAAGAAAACACATAATCCAAGAATAGTGCTACCTGTTGGAAATATCCTGATCTATGTCTAAGACATGGAGAAAGAAATGGAGTATTATACCTTATTTTCTGGTTTGATCACTTAAGTCCAAATATAAGTGGATTCTGCTTAAGCGTCCACATGTCAAAAGTACTTTATTAAAATGGTCCATGTGGTTGGTTTAGGATGATGGAATGAGTATTTTCTGTAATGTCTTTATTCCCTTCCTATGAAATGTCTAAAAACCTGTGTTGAATCTATTGTTCAGTGCTCCAGGAAGCACTGCACCTTGACCAAGCTCGACCAAGAACTAAAGCTTATGCCACTGGTAAAGCTTATAATCCTCAAAGATTATGATTTTTAATGTATTAGGTTTAGTAACTGAGTTCAGACTACATTTCTGAAAACGCACTATATAGACAGTGTTAAGTGTCTCATTTACCTTTCCCATAATCTCTTAGTGATGTATACTTTCTTAATTTTCACATCTTTTTTGGACAGGGACCTCTTTAATTTCCCCATTTTTAGCTATCTTTCTCATTTCTGAACAGAAAAAAAGGTGAGGCAAGATTCTGTGACCCATAAGAAATGAAATATGTGACCCTTGCATTTGAATAACTTGAATTAAATGGGAACAAAATAGTATGAATATAAAATTAAATATTTCAGCAATTTGGAAGAATGACCAATGACTTTTTTGCTGTTATTCCTGGAGGAGTAGGGGTTTAATTGTACTATAGCAACCTAGGGACTGAAATGAGAATGAAGAATACATAACAGGTCGTGAGCTAAGATCCATGGGTCAGCAGCAAATGGAATACCTTAGGGAAAGGAGGGCAACTATTTGAAGCAAATTTCCCCCACCTACGCCCCCAATCCCCCCACCATAAGAGAATAATGAAGGTTGGTTGGAGCCAAACTGGAAATAATTTAGCATCACTATAAGACTACAAGCAGCAACTATTCATCCAGAAAGCAGAATAAAATAGGTTTTAGGAATACTGAGCCAGCAGCAGTTTATTGTAGAGTCGAGGTAGTGGGTGGGGAGAATTGGAGGTACAGAGGTAAATAATGTAGGAGGATTTACATGGTCTTAAGAAACCCCCCCTCTCTCCCACTAACGTTATGGTTTTTTTTTTTTTTTTTTTTTTTTTTTTAATGTTCTGGTTCTGTCACTTAAAGAATTCACAGCAACAACGAGTAACCTAACAGGAAGTATGATTTTTGTTAGTCTAGATTAGAGAAGGCAACGCAGGCTCCTTGCTTCAACCTTGAAAACCGTGATGGTCAGTTCCATAGATGCACTTTTGATTCTCTTTGAGATCCTGAAACAGACCGTGCTCCTTCCAGCAGCTCTGCCTTTGCACATTCATACATCCATCTCTTCCCCCTGGAGTACTCTTTCCTGTCGCGAATTCATACTCAGTTTTCAGATTTCCATGCAAACAAAACTTCTTTGAGGTTTCCTTCTTATGATCCTCATACTTAGGCAAGCGTTTTCACTGCTTTCATAGTTCAAGTTCCTTCTGTCCATTAGCTCATCTCATTTTATACTTACACATACTGTGTGACCATATTGATTCCTGTTTATCCCTACGGAAATGTAGGCTCTTTGAGAGCATAGGAAATATCTGTTAGTGCTGGGGATGTAATGATGCACAGAAACAAAGTATTTGACCCGTATTTGGCGTTGAATTAATATTCCTTGAATGTATGAATCAATAAATCTTCCAACAATCAGTCTGCAGCCAGGACTGCAAAGTCTAGACCTGAAAATGCGTCTCTCTGAAGAGAGGAAAAATGCTAAAACGTATCTCAAACAGAGTGAAAATACTGATGAATCTTGCCAAAACAAACAAACAAACAAAAATACACCGGGATTAAACCTACTTTGGTATCTCTGAGACAAAATACCCTGCGCCAAGATTTGAAATACTTTACCCTTAAAGAAACATGACACACCAAAAGTAACATTTTACTCTCCATGCTGACAATGTCAACTTTCTGACATACAAATTTGAAATAGAGATGCACAAAGACACCAGGGAAATGCTTGGAAGCCCTGAAGTGCTGAGAATTCTTTGGGCAGACTCCTTCTCTCCGCACAGATGAACACCATGAGCTTGCTGGAAGGGGTTCAAAGAACAGCCCACAGCAGCACTCAAGTTTGCTAAAGTGACTGACGTTGGCTTCAGCCTGGATTCCAAAGGCGACAGCTGACAAGGAAAAGAGGAAGGGAAAGCAGAGGCGAGATCTGAATTGTTGCAAAAGCCTGAGGCAGCAGAAGGCAAACATCTTCTGGGGTTATCATGCGTTCCTAGCCAGTTGCACCAGAGATCTTTCTAACAGAGTAACAGCTGGTGATTGGAGCAGCCAGCTCTGAAGAAATGCCCCTCTCCCCTACATTGTAGGGTCTGGAACAATAGGGGTGACAAGAATGAGTTGTTTGTCTTTTGATATCTCATTTATTCCTCTCTGCAGGGAGGGCTATTGTATTGGCAGACATTACATAGCACTATTTACTCTATGTCAGATATTATTCTAAGTGCTTTACTTATGTTAAGGAATTGAATACGCCCAGCAATCCTGTCCCATAGGTACTATTATCAACCCCTCTTTTCAGATGGGGAACGGAGGCAGAAGCATTAACATAATTTGTCCAAAGTCGCACAACTAGTATTAACAGTGTAGCCTGTAAGAACATTTGCTGGGCACTAAACTGCCCCTTTTTTATGGTATTTCAAATAGTGATCAACGTTTATTAAATGTTAACTGTGAGTGTTTCACATACGTGACAAATACCATATGAAATCTGCAGTTCAAGCTCAGGAAGAGTGTTTTCCATCATGACTCGACAGATGAGAGAATTGAGGCAGAGAGAGGGTTCTATTGAGAAGCAGCACATTACAATGTAAATGATGAGATGGGAAGTGATGCGCTCACTCATAGAGATGGATGCCTTGTCCATAAGGAGCTCATAGTTTAAGGAACTAAGGGAAGAGGAGTAATTCTCAGTGATGGGAGGAAACATTTATTAGCCATCGACCCTGTTCAGGTACTAGGCAGGGCATTTTACACACATTGTGCCATTTAGTGCTTATATTGTCCCTATGAGAAAGGTCTAATTCTAACCCAGTCTTCAATAATTATGCAGTTTTTATTATATGCATAGTCAGACCTCAGTGAAGGAGCTGAAGAGCCTGCCTTAGCAGAGGTGTTTGGCCGAGAAGCCTTTGCCTCTGTCATAGCCTGGGTTCTCAGGGTCAGATCCACGCCACCAGCACGCAGTTTCTGTAGGTGTCAGACTCTAGCCGGATCCATGTCTTTAATCCTTATCTTTCTGTAGTAAGCATGTGTGAGGAACTCAGTATTGATAAATAGTATAACTACAAAATCTTTAGAAAACCATCTATTCTGAGTGTTATTCATGGAACACATCCAAAGAACTCAATAACTGATATAAATGAGCAGGTGCTTGTTCCTCCTTCTCCCACCTCCCCCCCCACCCCACTTTTTTTTCAGAGTATTCTTAAAAAGGACAGATGGGAACAGATTGAGAAAAGAAAGAAAAATGTATTTGCATAAAATACCAAAAAAACCCACAGACTTTTGCACTGTTTCAGATGCCTTTGTAGGCAGAAATACTTCTTTTTGAGGATAATTATGCATATTGTAGCAATGCATGGTATGGATTTTCCTTTGGCAATAAAATCAGTAACTCAATGCATGGCCCTGAGAATATCCCATTACCTATCTTGACCACAGTCTCCTCAATTTCCATTTCTGTATATAGACCACCTTGGCAAGATTCAAAAGAAACGCGTTTGACCAGTGGTCCAAGAAAATAATGCCTAGGGCTCTAGTGGTTCTCCTTGGCTTACAGGGTAGACCCAATCTCTGCAACCCGAATTGCAGGCTCTATATTGGTCCCCAATTCCTGTTTACCTGGCTTGCTTCTTTCCTTACCACCACCGCCCCACCGTCCTGACTCCAGGCATTATGACCTGTGTTGTTTTAGAAAAACATTTTTTTTCCCAAAATTCAATCCCTTTTCAGATACCGTTTCCTCTATGTGTTTGCATATCTTTGCTTCTTAAGGGACATCTACTTATCCCTCAGGACCCTGAACTGCTTTGTGAGAACAAGGGCTTCAAGAAGGCTCAATTATTGTCTTTAAAATGTATGTATTTGCCTATGTGCTAGGGGCAAAATGTCTTATTTTGCAAATTCTTAATTTCCAATAAAATTCAACTTTTTTTTGTTATTTGAAAAATTATTGCTTTTAAAGCTAAATCTCTCCTTATAAGTGGAACATGGTTTATGTGCGTTTAACTTGCACAGTTGTTTGTTCACTGAGCTAAGGGTATATTTCTCCCTTACGTTTCACTTGTTAAACATCTGGGTCTTTAGAATGTACTTGTGAGATGTTCAGCTATAGGGTACCTTGTGTTAGATCTCCATGGCAAGGTCCCATGAGGACCTGTTGGGCTTCGGGGCTGTGATCTTTCTAATTGGTGATGTGTGGGTAGCAATGGCCGTGTGTGTCTTTTGACGTCTCTGCCTGATAGAATGTACGAATGAATGGAGGAGTTCTGGTTTTATAAGTGAAAATCATTCCTTTTCTAAAGGAATCATCCTTTTCTAAACCTAGAAGAATGTATAAGGCAATAAAACTCCCACATCCCCTCCATTACCTGTTTCTCCCTTTCTGTTTGCAAAATCTACCTGAGGTCATAGGTCACAATGTAGCCCCAGCCTTTAACCCTCTTCCACTCCTGGAGCTTAGTTTAGTAATTTCCATAACGGAGCAGAAGGGAAGGAGCGTTGTGTGTGTGTTGGCTAGGTAGAAGGGGCTAGTTTATCGATTGGTGGGGCGCGGATCTGTTCAACCTCTGATTTCTTCTCAGTGGTGTCTCTCCACACTGAAGCTCATGGTAGTTCCTTCAAATACATTTGAACCATCTGCATGCCTCTCAGTATTATTGGAGTCCCTCTTCCTTTCATGGGCATTTTATTGGAAAGCTTTTATGAAGTGAGAGTAAATGAGCCTTGGCTAACTGATCAGCGAGTCACAGGAGTCCTATCCTAGCACCCGATTCTTTTCATTTCCTGACACTTCTCTGAAAGCCCTGGATCTAGCCCTCTACCTGCTATATCATAGGTGCTCAATAAAATGTTGATCAATAAATTGCTTATTCCAGTGTGCACATGGGTAATATGGACGATGCTAAATTAAAGTCTTTCTTACTTAACCCAGCTACAAGTTTAAATATAATCCTGCCCCCATGGCAATTTCTCAAGAGAGAAAGGCCATTAGCTCTGCTGACATGTGTAATCTCCAACTTGACTTAGTATCCCAACCCCACATTTCTCAGATGGGCTTAGTTGATTAAATGAAACTATGTGGGGCTATTTTTCTCTCTGTCCAGTAGAATTCATGACTGAGTGGCCTCCTCATATTTCAGTTCAGGCTTCAGTGAGTTTCTGAGGAAAATTGCTTTTTTTTTTTTTTTTTTTTTGGAGAAAAGAGGCTTAAGTATTTTATTTAAAAAAAATAAGAAGATAATTAAATGTGTGACTTAATCGGGATAGTTTGTATTCAGTGAATATTTGAATTTCTTATTTTAAATGATCTAGCGTACTGTAGCTTTTCATTCATTCCCTCATATTTCCTAACCCTCAGAGGAAATATCCATCCCAAGAATGATCTCAAATTATGTCAGAGTAGGATTAATGCTATGATCTTTGCTTTCTTATTAATTTTCATCTTCTAAACACAGAATAATTGAATTTCTTTCTTAAAACTTATTTTATCCTATCAGTGCTTTAGAAAATACGTAGGGAGTTCCTCTGGCAGATGCACAAAGTTTAGAGCAAATGAAATTGCTTTGAAATTGACTGATCATCATTATCATGGTCATCATTTTAAAAGGCGAAGAGAAGAAACAACATTTCTGTCCCTCAATTAGCGAGTTGATCCACCAGAAGAACAGGAATCAATTTTGAGGTTTAACATGGCAGGTCTGGGACCGTATTATGTAATTGGTGCACTGGGTCATTGTTCGTGTTGAGATACTGAGGCATACCTTTCAGATTCCTTTTCAAGAAAAGACTGTCCATCTACATGGAGTGTGGAAGCTGACCGCTTTCACCTGGTAACACTGTCAGGGTCTGTTTCAGTATTTTCTTGCCTAGATCACACTCCCTTCTCTGTCTTCTATTCAATTATTGAGCAAGGTGGTGGTAAAAAAAATCTGACCATTTCCACTCAGTATGGGATTCCTCTGATGATAATCTTTGGTCCAGACTTTTTTCTTTGGGTTGCAAGAGACTTTGCCAGCTCTGCCTTGCAATCTGATGGCACCTCTTTCCCAATCACGCTTGCTCCCATTTCCTTTCTCAGAGTTTCTCCCCAGTAAACTCTGGACTCCTACTGTGTCTCAGCATTTGCTTCTAAGAGAATTCAGCCTTTGAGCCATGTGTTAGGAGGGTCAATAAGAAAGTAAACCAAGTGGGTGAAACATCAAGAAGAGTTAGCTTTGCTTTACCTCTACTCTTTTTTCTTTTTGAGAGAGAACACAAGTGAGAGGAAGGGAAAGAGGAGGTGAGGGAAAAAGAAGAAGTGGGGGGGAGCAGCAGAGGGAGAGGGAGAAGCAGACTCGCTGCTGAGCAGGGAGCCCGACGTGGGGCTTGATCCTAGGACCCCATGATCATGACCTGATCTAAAGGCAGGTGCTAGGGATCCCTGGGTGGCGCAGCGGTTTGGCGCCTGCCTTTGGCCCAGGGCGCGATCCTGGAGACCCCGGATCGAGTCCCACATCGGGCTCCCGGTGCATGGAGCCTGCTTCTCCCTCTGCCTGTGTCTCTGCCTCTCTCTCTCTCTCTGTGACTATCATAAATAAATAAAAATTAAAAAAAAAAAAAGGCAGGTGCTTAACTGAATGAGCCACCCAGACACCCCTTTAACTCTGTTCTTACATTCATATATACAGTAATACTTTCTGAGATTTTAAGCAGCATTTGCCAGTATGATTTGGGTGTAGAAGGAAGGAGAGCAAAAAAAAAAAAAAAAAAAGGAAGGAGAGCTTTCTGTTTAGGGTTACAATTAAGCCAGCTGCTCACTTCCAGAGAGAGTCATGCTAGAGTGTGGAGAACAAACCCATCTCTATGTAATAATGATAAAATATTTCCCTATTTTCCTTTTGGTTTTGTCCCATGTGTTTACATTTCCCTTTCATGATAAGAAGGTGTTGATATGCCAATATAGAAATGAAGCCTTTCTGGCTCACTGGCTTTCTTAACAAAAACAGAAATAATCCTGAGTGCTGTTCATAAGAATTTCATCATCCTGTATAGGTCCATTATTGCTTTAGAATTAATTCATCGTCCTTTAGGGTCCTCCCCATAATTATTTGAGCATGCAAAATATATTCACCTAAGGCCACTGTAACTCACTGAGTTAAAATCTGACTTAGGTGTCATGATGATGATCATTATCATCATGTGTAACAGAGTATTTACTATGTGGCAATTACTGGGATGGGTGTTTTTATATGGTCTAATTTACAACTTATGAAAGTTCTAGGACATTGATAGCATGATGTCCAATTTTCATATGTGAAAACTAAGCCTGGAAAGGTTAAGTAACATGTCTAATGTCACATCGTTAAAAATAGCAGTTTAGCTGTGTTCATCAGGGAGGACAAATGGATTCATTTTGCCTGGATCCAAGACCATTGCTCTTTTTCTTTCATGTAAGAGTTCTATTAATAGGAGCACAAGAAAGACTTTATAACACTTCGGAAAGATTATGCTTTTTTTTCCCCTGAAATGTCTTTCTGGCATGTAAAAGAACACAGATTTCATTGCACAGAATGTATTTTCACTTCCCTGATCAATCAGAAGTGTTTATTTCCTTTCTTTTGCTTTCTCTCATCAAGAATGCAGAAGTTATTCTGACTTTCTTTGTCAGGTCCGTATTGTGCCTTTTTTTTTTTTTTTTTTTTTGGTGTGTGTGTAACTCTGTCCAAGCACCAGCTATTTTCTGTTTTCTGAGGTTATATTTTAATTAAAGTATTATACTGTTGCCGAGTGACAAGAGTGTGGACTATAAGTACGATAGATATGGCTTTGACTGGAGCTGACACTGATACTGGGTATTTGACAATTTATCATGTATATTGTAAGAGGATGACACCTACTTACAGATTTTCTGTGGTGGTCAAAATAGAACCATTTGTCCAACTTTTATTTATTTAGCTACCATTCGTTGATGACTATAAAGACAGACATAAGTAAGTGCAACAAAACAGACCCACAGATTATTAAGTCAACATAAAGATACATAATACAGGTAGAACACTGGACATGGGCAGGGGTTTGGGCAGGCAGGATTTTCTGGAAGATGTGATACCTGAGTTCAAATTTTAAGTTATAAGGAAATATATCTGGGTAAGAATAAAACAATGAAGATAGAGAATATCAGTCAATGAAGAAGGAACCATAAAAGCAATTTTTAAAAGTTCTACAGAAAACATACCAAGGTTGCTTCCGTTGGAGTAACTACCTGTTGTGGGACACAAATTATGAGGCAGTGGGTAGATGGATATGTTCTTTTGTGTATATTCAATATCCAAATATTAGAACGATGCCTCATATACAGTAAGTGATTAAGAGGTTAAACTTCTCCATTTTCTTCCTCAGACTCTTGTTTTTATATGTTTATTTCTTCCTTTTTCTCTTTTTAGTTTTCTAGGACCTCCATAATTTCCCACCAGTCCTCAAAGTTCACTCATTTGTACAACCATCGTTAGTTAGATTCTTTTTTTTTTTAAAGATTTTATTTATTTATTCATGAGAGACACAGAGTGAGAGAGACAGAGAGAGGCAGAGACACAGGCAGAGGGAGAAGCAGTCTCCTCACAGGGATCCCTATGCGGGACTCGATCCTGGGTCTCCAGGATCACAACCTGAGCCAAAGGCAGATGCTCAACCACTGAGCCCCCCAGGTGTTAGTTAGATTCTAATCAGTCATTTACCCTCTTTCTCACCTCCGCCCCCTATCCAGGATGTTTTCCACAGACCCCCTCTGTCTTCTAAGTCACGTTGGCTGCCTCTTCATTTACTATCAGGTCTGGATCAGGTCTTAGGGAGTGATATTACAGGTTTCTTAAAAGAATTATCTGGAATGTTCTGAGGAGAGAACAAGAATTAGAAGGCTTGAAAACAAATGAACTGGATAATAATATATACATAAATAAAGTAGAAAAACAACTTAGGAAATACTTCTGTTCTTTTAAAAATATTTTTTAATTGCTACTTTATTGTTCATATTCATTTTTTACTTTTTAAAAATTTTTATTCAAGTATAATTAACATATAGTATTATATTAGTTTCGGGTGTATAATATAGTGATTCAACAATTCTATACATTTCTCAGCACTCATCATGATAAGTGCACTCTTAACATCCTTCACCTATTGCACCATTTCTGTCCTTTTTTACATATTTTGTTTGTTTGTTTTGGCTGGAGTTTTTGGGTTGATTGGAAACAGCTGTGGAGAGAATTTTGTAGGCATATTTGAAATAAATTTATCTCTTGAACTGGAATTCTAGAAGAGGTTTGAGGGCAAAGAATCATGTCAGCCATCATTCAAATCATTTTAGAGGGACCTGCTTTGTGCAAATGGGAATTCTATTTCTCCTTTACCAGATGCTTACCTGGCAAAGATGACTATAAAATAACGTCAGGGAACATTCATTTATTTTTTGTTCACTCACTCATTTATTCTATCATTAATTTCACACTTAGGATAAGTTGGGCAGCTACTGCCGGTTGAGGTCTGTGCTAGCTATCCAGCATGTGAAGAAGATTAAAGGTTATCTTTTCGGGAATTTCGCATTTTCAGTGGGAAGGCAGATTCTACACAGATGATTATTGTTCAGTGTAACGTGGTACTTAAGCAGAAGTGATGATTGGTTGTTCTGGGAGCATAGACGTATGAGCTGCAATCTGCATAGAAAACATCAGGATAAATACACATTTTCTGGGTGGATTACGGAGGAGGAGCTTGAGTCATGGTGCAGAGCCTCAGAAGTGTATTACATAAAGTCAAATGACTAAGATTTTGGATTATGGAGTCAGAGGAATAATGCCACATTTCTCCCCCTTATTATCCCCTTCCAGTATCTCACCCCGCTGAGCACTAGGCATGGGATGAGATACTATCAGCCCACCTTGCCCAGTGCTCGTGCAGCCCTGTGACTTACCGACATTTTATATTTTATTTATTTATTCATGAGAGACCTAGAGAGAGAGGCAGAGACACAGGCAGAGGGAGAAGCAGGCATACACGATGCAGGTTTGTTCCTAGAGATGGTACGTATCCAGCCTCGTCATAGCACTCCCTCCTGCAATAGAACGGGCATATCCACGTGCTCACTAGTCTTCCGTCTATGCTTCCGGCACTGCTGCATGAAAATCTAGAATATGCCTATTATGGCAAAAAGAAATCCTGCAGTTATTCAGAGGCAAGAAATAGCACAAGGCTCTGGAAGAATAATTTGGAAGTGCTTTTTGAGGCCCTCGGGGGAGGCACCCATTAGGCAGCGGCATCCAACACACTGTCAACTTCCATTGATTTGGTTGCCACCATTATTCAGGTGAAAAATGGTTCTAATAAAGCCCCCTCTCTAAGATGCACTGTATGCATGCCCATGCTCAGAAAACTCCACACATCTCTTCATCAGCCCACTTATTACTTTGTGGGGCCAGGATGCTATTTTCTCTCTCACAATATTTTTTGAAGCATTGGAGTCAGGTGTGTTGGGTCTCTGTTACTCAACTGCAAAATAAAATACTCATGATTGGGGTTTACTTTCCAGCCCCATTTACTTTATTGGAAGTAAAATAAATCGATATTAGGAAGAATTAAGTAACGATAACTGATGTGATAAATGAGATAGATAATTATTATGGTACCTAATATGTATTAAGCCTTTATCATACCAGCATTGTAGTGGCTTTGTCTCATTGAATTCCTGTGATAGACCTAAGGGTACATATTATTACTTTGTTACTCTACAAATTGAGAAGCTAGGATAATGTTGTCTAAGTTTATTTAAGCTGCTGCTACAACAATAGCGTGGGCTGAGTGGCTTATAGACAACAGAAGTTTATCTCTCACTGTTCTGGTCGGTGGGAAGATGGTGAGGGCTTGTTTTCCTGGTTTCTAGATGACAGTCATCTTGTTGTGTCTCCACTTGGTGGAAGGACAAGGGAGGTTTCTGGTAGCTCATTTGTAAGGGACAAATCCCATTCCTGAGGGCTCCACCCTCGTGACCTGATCACCTCTCAAAGACACCACCATTAAATATCTCAACTGGGGATTAGATGCCACCTTATGAATTTTGGAAAACACAAGCATTCCATCTATAACAGACAGACATGCTCTATGGTGCCCCCCCCCAGTGGGTCACTCCCTTGTATGACCCTCTCTCCTTGGCTGCAGGTAGAACCTGTGACCTGCCAAAGGTGAAGGGACTTCTCAGATAGAATTAAGTTCCCGAAGCATTTTATTTTGAGTTACTCAAAAGGGAAATCCTTCCAGGTGTTCTCATCTAATCAGGTGAGTTGTATAAAGAGTAGCATCTGTTCAGAGTATGAAGAAGTCCTGTTCTCATCTTGATAGGAATTTAACATTTTATATGGGAAGGCAGGTTCTAGACAAATAATCGTGGTTTCTTATGACGGGTAGTACGTAAGCCAAAGTAGCTATCGTTTGTCTCGGGAACACAGGTGAATGAGCCACGGTCTGCATGGACAATACTGGTGTTGGAAGATGAATACAGATGTCTGAGTGGACTACACGGGGGGGAGCTTGAGTCACGGTGCAGCACCTCAAAGGTGAAATGCAGTGAAGTCAAGTGGCTAAGATCGGTCAGAGGGTTTCCCACTGTCTAAGGAAGAAAGGTACCAGTTCGTACAGCGCAGGGAAATGAGTCCTGCCAACTGCGGGAGAGAGATGGAAACGGTGCCTTTCTCAGTCAAGCTTCTGATCAGAATGCAGCCCAACCAGTACCTGAATTGCAGCCTTTAAAGATCTGGGTAGAGGACCCAGCCACGTGTGCCAGGACTCCCTTAGTCACGGGAACTCCAAGAAAATAAATACGTGTTTTTTTAAGAAATTTTAATTTTAAAATTAATTTAATTTTAAATTAATTTTTAAATTTAATTTTAAAATTTTCATTTTAATTGACGTAAATTTCACATAGCATAAAATTAACCCATTTTAAAACATGTCATTTTGTGCAAGCCTTACTACTGTTAATTTGCTAACATTTTCATCACCCCGAAAGGAAACCTGATACCCAGTAAGTTAGCAGGGGTTCTACAACCCCCTTCCTAAAACCCTTAGCAACTACAAATCTGCTTCTGCTTTATAGAACTATACCTGTTGCAGATATTTCATATAAATGGAACCAAACAGTATGTGACTTTTGGGTCCGGCTTCTTTTCAAGGTCCATCTGCATTGTAGCGTGTATCAGTACTGCATTTCTTTTTCTTTTTTTTTTTTTTAACTATTTTTTTTTTATTGGTGTTCAATTTACCAACATACAGAATAACCCCCAGTGCCTGTCACCCAGTTACTCCCACCCCCCGACCTCCTCCCCTTCTACCACCGCTAGTTCGTTTCCCAGAGTTAGGAGTCTCTCATGTTCTGTCTCCCATTCTGATATTTCCTACCCATTTCTTCTCCCTTCCCTTATATTCCCTTTCACTATTATTTATATTCCCCACATGAATGAGAACATATATGTGTCCTTCTCCGACTGACTTACTTCACTCAGCATAATACCCTCCAGTTCCATCCACGTTGAAGCAAATGGTGGGTATTTGTCATTTCTAATGAGTGAGGAATACTCCATTGTATACATAAACCACATCTTCTTTATCCATTCATCTTTCGATGGACACCGAGGCTCCTTCCACAGTTGGCCTATTGTGGACATTGCTGCTATCAACATCGGAGTGCAGTCATCTTGCATCTGTATCTTTGGGGTAAATCCCCAACAGTGCAATTGCTGGGTCATAGGGCAGGTCTATTTTTAACTCTTTGAGGAACCTCCACACAGTTTCCCAGAGTGGCTGCACCAATTCACATTCCCACCAACAGTGTAAGAGGGTTCCCTTTTCTCCGCATCCTCTTCAACATTTGTGGTTTCCTGTCTTGTTAATTTTCCCCATTCTCACTGGTGTGAGGTGGTATCTCATTGTGGTTTTGATTCATATTTCTCTGATGGGAAGTGATGCAGAGCATTTTCTCATGTGCGTGTTGGCCATGTCTATGTCTTCCTCTGTGAGATTTCTGTTCATGTCTTCTGCCCATTTCATGATGGGATTGTTTGTTTCTTTGGTGTTGAGTTTAATAAGTTCTTTATAGATCTTGGAAACTAGCCCTTTATCTGATGTCATTTGCAAATATCTTCTCCCATTCTGTAGGTTGTCTTTTAGTTTTGTTGACTGTATCCTTTGCTGTGCAAAAGCTTCTTATCTTGATGAAGTCCCAATAGTTCATTTTTGCTTTTGTTTCTTTTGCCTTCCTGGATGTATCGTGCAAGAAGTTACTGTGGCCGAGTTCAAAAAGGGTGTTGCCTGTGTTCTTCTCTAGGATTTTGATGGAATCTTGTCTCACATTTAGATCTTTCATCCATTTTGAGTTTATCTTTGTGTATGGTGCAAGAGAGTGGTTTAGTTTCATTCTTCTGCATGTGGATGTCCAATTTTCCCAGCACCATTTATTGAAGAGACTGTCTTTCTTCCAATGGATAGTCTTTCCTCCTTTATCGAATATTAGTTGACCATAAAGTTCAGGGTCCAATTCTGGGTTCTCTATTCTGTTCCATTGATCTATGTGTCTGTTTCTGTGCCAGTACCACACTGTCTTGATGACCACAGCTTTGTAGTACGACCTGAAATCTGGCATTGTGATGCCCCCAGATATGGTTTTCTTTTTTAAAATTCCCCTGGCTATTCGGGGTCTTTTCTGATTCCACACAAATCTTAAAATAATTTGTTCTAACTCTCTAAAGAAAGTCCATGGTATTTTGATAGGGATTGCATTAAATGTGTATATTGCCCTGGGTAACATGGACATTTTCACAATATTAATTCTGCCAATCCATGAGCATGGAATATTTTTCCATCTCTTTGTGTCTTCCTCAATTTCTTTCAGAAGTGTTCTATAGTTTTGAGGGTATAGGTCCTTTACATCTTTGGTTAGGTTTATTCCTAGGTATCTTATGCTTTTGGGTGCAATAACCAGGGAGGAAATTGAAGAAGTCATCAAAAACCTCCCAAGACACAAGAGTCCAGGGCCAGATGGCTTCCCAGGGGAATTTTATCAAACGTTTAAAGAAGAAACCATACCTATTCTCCTAAAGCTGTTTGGAAAGATAGAAAGAGATGGAGTACTTCCAAATTCGTTCTATGAGGCCAGCATCACCTTAATTCCAAAACCAGACAAAGACCCCACCAAAAAGGAGAATTACAGACCAATATCCCTGATGAACATGGATGCAAAAATTCTCAACAAGATACTGGCCAATAGGATCCAACAATACATTAAGAAAATTATTCACCATGACCAAGTAGGATTTATCCCCGGGACACAAGGCTGGTTCAACACCCGTAAAACAATCAATGTGATTCATCATATCAGCAAGAGAAAAACCAAGAACCATAGGATCGTCTCATTAGATGCAGAGAAAGCATTTGACAAAATACAGCATCCATTTCTGATCAAAACTCTTCAGAGTGTAGGGATAGAGGGAACATCCCTCAGCATCTTAAAAGCCATCTACGAAAAGCCCACAGCAAATACCATTCTCAATGGGGAAGCACTGGAAGCCTTTCCCCTAAGATCAGGAACAAGACAGGGATGTCCCCTCTCACCACTGCTATTCAACATAGTACTGGAAGTCCTGCCTCAGCAATCAGGCAACAAAAAGAAATAAAAGGCATTCAAATTGGCAAAGAAGAAGTCAAACTCTCCCTCTTTGCCGATGAGATAGAAAACCCTAAAGTCTCCACCCCAAGATTGCTAGAACTCATACAGCAATTTGGCAGTGCAGCGGGATACAAAAGCAATGCCCAGAAGTCAGTGGCATTTCTATACACTAACAATGAGACCGAAGAAAGAGAAATTAAGGAGTCAATCCCATTTACAATTGCACCCAAAAGCATAAGATACCTAGGAATAAACCTAACCAAAGATGTAAAGGATCAGTACTGCATTTCTATCACTGAATACTATCCTGTTGTGTGGATATAGAGTATTTTTGTTTATCCATTCATCATTAATGGCCATTTGAGTTGTTTTCATCTTCTAGCTCTTGTGAATAGTTACTGGATATGTATGTATATGTATTTGTTTATCTGTTTTCAATTCTTTTGAGTATGCAACTAACTGGAATTGCTGGATTATGGAAATTCTTTCAATACTTAGCCTTTTCAGGAGGAACTGCGACACAGTAATAAATGTGTTTTACGCCACTAAATTTGTGGCAAATGCTCATGCATAGATTAGTATGTGGAAGATCAGGGATTTTACATCAGATCTATCTGATGTTAGGTGCGAAGATGATAAACACATCCATATCAACTCCAATTTTCAACAAAAGTTTGCTGAGTTCCTAATATACATAAGTGGCTCTCCCACTTAAACCTGCTAAAACCTGTGTTTTAACAAGCTTCTGGGAGCTTCTGATGAACAGTAATGTTTGAGATCTGCTACTGTCTAAGAATAATCTAGGAATATATAAGCTAAGGAGATGGTGGAAATGAACATTCCCTCATGGGATGCACAGTTTACTGTGTGAAATGGATAGATTTAAGCAGACAGTTCCAATATAGTGTAATTGACAGCTAGAGAGAGGGTACAAATTATGTTCTGTTGGGCTCAAAGAAGAATTACATCTTCTTTGGAAACCTGTTTCTTCACAGGGAAGGTGACATGCAAGATGGGATTTTAAAGAAGAAGTGGGATTACTGATGGAGAAGTAGGATTTCCCAGCTAATAGAAAGGGGCAGCGTTTAAGAGGATGCATATGTTCTGTGTAAGTGATGGGAAGTTGAGGCATACTGGAGAACGTAGGAGAGTGTATTATCAGAAGATGAAACTAAACATCAGAGCACCAAGAAGGTTGGGCTTTATCTATAGCACTTAATGAACCATAAAAGAATATTTAGAAGGGATGGCATCTACTTGGAATTTCATTTCCAAAGCCTGAAATTGGTAGTAGAAAGATGTAGAACATAATTAGGAAGACTTTATTGTGTAATTTGCTACTTTAACGGTCACTATGACTCAGTATTCTCTAAAGTATTAGAATGTGTTAATCTTTTCAACTCCCTTCATGGAGTCTGGTTAAGGATCACTTATTTGATGACGCTTGCTTTGGTTTTGTGGGGACAGCATTGATTATAATACTACATGACATTGTTCTCTTTATTCAAAATATTCAACTCTACCTTGACCTTCTGAATTATGACTAGTTAATATTTGCTGTTAATAAGCATAATAACATTTAATGAGTTCTTACTATTTGTTAGGAACCATTGTATTACTAGTTACTTAAACTAGTACTTCTCTAATCAGAAGGTTCAACATTAACCCAGTGATTCTGCATTTCTAACAAGTTCATGTGTGATAATGATGCCCCTGGGCTGAAGACCATACTTTGAGTGGCAAGCATATAAACAGCCTTGTTTTGTCAATAAGAAAATAGGATCAATGTGGTAAATAATTTACTGAGACCTTGGAGCTCAGCTACATGGAAGGGGTTGAGTCAGGGTCTGAAATTACGTGTATGTCATCAACCACAGAGGAGGCTATCGACGTGCTGGAGGTTGCAGCTACTTCAGCTGGCAGAGTATGTTTTGCAGAGGGCGGTGGCCTATCTTAAATGTGAGAATTTACTGGGAAATTGTGGGAGATGCCTTTGGTTAATTAGAATACCTGTTAATGAATTTTTTGAAAGCTACTGAATAATTTTGAACCGACGAAACTGGTTCTTAAAGTTTGTCTTTAATAAAAGTTAATTAATGAAATGCCATGATGAACTTTTAAAGCTAAGAATGAGTGACCTTGGAAATATGTAAGTCTCAATTATTGTTTCATAGATAGGAAAACAGGCCTAAAGAAGAGCCCCAGAGTGAAAATATAAATCTGGTGTCAAGCTGGGCCTTACTCATGATGCTCCATCCATTTACAGGGCTCAGTAAGAGATTAAACGTGATGATTTAAAATTGTTAGTGTAACATATAGAACTAAGGTCCTTTCTAAAGAACGATGAAAGTCACAGAACATTTGCACATACCCTGATATTTTCTGCTTTTCTATGGACGTTATATTTGTGTTTTTATGTATATGTCCTATTTTAAAATTATGGTTTCATGTTCTTAAAGTTAGTGAATCTACCTATAAACAGCTTGATAAAACAGTACTAAATATTGAAACATTTTCTGAGTTAATCCTGGTGCATGCTAAGGAGAATATTATTCTGCAATATGAGCGTATGTTGGCGTTGAGGAGGGGACTGATATTCTTTCACATCCAGGTATTGGCAGATCTCACAACAGGGCTACAATTTCAAGTTTAAGCTTTTTCTTTGCCATCCTTTTCTGGTTTAAAATACTCACTTGTGTGACCTGAACACACTCAGAGGGGAAATTGGCAAGTTCACTGAGTGCCTGAAAACTCATGGGTGAGTGTCAAGTGTTCATCTTGCCTTTCGAGTCAGAAGGGTCCCTGCAATTTCATTTGAAACCTAAACGACAAACTGAAATAGAGAATATCTTAGTATAATCCAAGGCAGCGACACTGAAAGTTATTTGGAACTTTGTAAGATTCGCTCTTCACTAAACCTACAGTCATTAGAGATCACTCTGGAGTCATAGCTGAGCTACGGAACACAGGAAGGAGGGAAATGCTACTTCTGGCTTTTCATTTTCAGAGGCACCATCAGAGGAAATCTTTAAGTAGAAAAAGCACATGATTTCAGTTAGTTTCTGGGGGATAGCAACCTGGAAACTAATGTATTCGATACTTGAAGTCTCAAATTGTTCTTAGACACCACAACTATGGAAGATGAAGAAACCATTAACTTTATCACTGCCTTTATGTATCTTCTGAGCTACAGCCAGAAAGAGAGACAATTAACACACACAGTTTGTTGAAGGAATGACAGGAGTCCAGGGCATTTTGTTGATCCTGACATTTTGTGTCCAGGTATTTTGAGATTCCCTTTCTTGGAGAACTATTTTTAATGTAGAAAACTGGATGCAGACAATGGGAATTCAATAATAGTATTATTTGGGGAGGTGGGTAAAGTTAAAAGGGTAAAGAAGATGTAGTAAGTACATACCTCAGTCATATGCTTCTTCCATTCCCCACCCCTTGTTCCATTATATGGAAGTAATATAGTTAGAGAAGTTCTCAGTTAACTAGTACCAAACAGAAGCCTTTATGACTACAGTTGAGTCTCACCAGTCTTCCGTTATAAGAGAGACCACATAATTCAGGACTTCAGTATGCTCATGGGGTCACCCCCAAATAGGGGCACAGACAAGGTATCTAGCATTCCATAAGCCTTGAGATTTCTTCTAAACTACTCCTCTATTATGGATTCTTCCTTTGTTTTGTTAGACCTTTCCATGTCCCCTTCTTGGAAAAGCTCACATAAAATATCTGTACATTGAGTGAACTGGTCTCCTAGAATCACTTTGTCAGCCTTAAGCCATGGTCATATTTTACTCTTTTCTGGAGAAGAGTCTTTCAGATAAGGATTCCTTTCTTGGTCCTTTAAATGCATCTTTGCTGGACTTTTCCAGTGGATATACACCCCAGGACTGAAGCTTAATATCCCAGACTCAAATGCCCCTCTGACTCATTATTGCTCCCTACTTTTTTTTTCTTTTGTCGCAAACAGAAGGCAAAAGCCCTAGACCTGACTCCTAATTGTCCATTTTTTCTCTTTATTTAAAATACTCACTTGTGTGACCTTGGGAAAATTAACTTATCTCTGAATCCTGTTGCCCCTTATCTCTAAAATGCAATGACTGAAAATGTTGCTCTCACAAGTCTCTGTATCACTATCAAATTACAATGCTAAGTAAGTAAAGATGAAATGTGGTGTGTATTACTAGAGTGAGGGAATATCAAACCTAGAAACCAAAACACCTTGGAGGAGCCAGTCTGAAGCTGATAAGATTAGACATTTCCCAATTTCCATAACCAATAATCAATAAGCAAAAAATCATCAATCAAAATGCAACACTGCCCTGCGTACTCCTCTCTCATCTATCTGTAGCATTTCCTTAGTAGAAAAACTAAGGGAATCCCAGCTGTCTATTTGTTCTTTGATGTATTGCTGTGCAGAAGATGTCTTTCTGGCAACTACACTGTTACTGTCACTAAACATAAAGTTCTTCGGATCATTGAGATGACATGGGTAATTAATTCAGAAGGAGCCTCCTGAGAAGCATGTGCGTAAGGTAGAAGAACCCCTACAATGTGCTTCTGAGAACTTTCACCGTCAAACTGAAGAGTGATAGACCCACAAGAATTTTTCAACATTTTCATTTGGTAAGGGAGCATAATCTGTGTGGTATTCAGAACTCTGTGAATCTGTGCTATTGGCAATTATTAAATGTTTCCAACACGAATAGCCTGTAGAATTTAAGAGAATTAAATATGGCTTATTGGCTTTACTTCTTCTCAGGTCATTTACTTTTGAAGCCAGGAGCCATCCTCAACCCCTACGTTTTTCTTCACCATTTCATCCAATCAGCTACAAAGCCCTAAATATTTTATCTTACATATTGGAACTCTCATGACAGCCCTCCTGCCAATGTTTCTCTGCAGGTCTCACCAAATTTTGCTTTAATTGTTGAGCAGGTATGATATTTACTCTTCTTCTGTCCTTCAGTTTTAACTGCCTTAATCTGTCATATGATAGAAGTATGTTCGTAACATTACATATCTGATGTCAACCCTGCCTAAAAATTTTCAGTGGATATATAAATATCCATAAATATGGTCCATATCTAGGTCTATTAAATATTCCCTTCTAGTTTCACATTCTCCCATCTAAGTAGCCTCGTATCACTTACCTTCCTCTAAAATATTTGAGAAACCAACAATATTTCAAGCACTAAATAAATAGTGTATGTAGAAGGAGATGGACTTGGAGAGAACGTTCGAAAGAGCAAAAAGCATCCACGTTGTAGAATTTAACAAAAGAGTAACATGTTGAGCCAGTTCAGTGTTGTCTTTTCTCGAGGATGTTCAAGGGTATTGCCAGAAGGTGCATGTCATGTGGCCTATGTTCAGGCTCACTTTAGAATATTTCCAAAGCAGCTAGCAATTTCCTTGTCCAAAGTCATTTTTAACTTCTCTTTATGAGGCACCTGGGGGGCTCAGTCGGTTACGCGTCTGCCTTCATTCAGCTCAGGTCATGATCGGGGGTCCCGGGATCCAGCCCTGGTTGCCTCCCTGCCAGGTGGGGAGTCTGCTTCTCCTTCTGCCTCTGTTCCTCCCCCCACTGCTTGTGGTCAGTAGGTCTGTCTGTCTGTCTCTCTTTTTCAAATAAATAAAATCCTTTAAAAATATAAAATAAAAAGAATAAATCTCCCTTTCTTTTCCACCATGGACAAACATAGCCAGCTCATCAAGGGACAGAAAATACAGCAAATAGTGGTCATTGCATCGGAGGAAGCATCTGACATGAGCAGACACAGATGCAGACCCAGAAAGGGTAGACGAGGGACATAACGGAGAATGTCACAGCCATGACGAGCACTGTACACAGTTCATGGGAAAGGAAGAAAAAAGAAAGTGAAATAATAATTTCACTTTCTAGTGCTGTAGAAATAAATGAACTAAAACTCAGTAATCAGAGTATTTTAAGATTTTATTTAACTATTAGAGAGAGTGGGAGGAGGGGCAGAGGATGAAGGAGAGGGAGAAGCAGATCTCTCAGCTGAGGACAGAGCCCGGCACAGGGTTCGATCCTAGGACCCTGAGATCATGATCTGAGCCAACTTGGACACTCAACTGACTGAGCCACTCGCATACCTCCAGAGTATTTGCATAACAAAAGCAATGTGTTAGGGTTTTCCAGAAAAGCAGAACCAATAAAGAATGAATCTCTTACTTTCTTTCTATTTTATATATATTTATACATATAAATGTTTCTCAAATATTTGGTTATATATATTGCATTATTATATTTTATTTATTAGATTATATTGTATTATTTATATTGCATTTATTTTTTATATTTATACACATAAAATAAATAATAAGTATTATTGATTTATATATATTTTTATGAAGAATTGTCTTACGTGATTATGGAGGCTGTGAAGTCCCATGATCTGTTGTCTATAGCTATAGATCCAGGAAAACTGGTAGTTTAGTTCTAGTGTGAATCCAAAAAGCTGAGCACGTACCAGCAGATTGTGTTAGTCCGTAGATAGAAAATCAGTATCCTGGCTCAAGTATCAAGTAAAAAGAGTTAATTTTTTTCTTCCTTTGTCTTCTTATTCTGTTCAAGCCCTCAGTGGATGGGATGATGCCAACTAACATTTAGTCTCCTAGTTCAAATGCTAAGCCTGATATTTAAATTGTGTCTGGAGGTGCAGGAATTGTATATGAAAAATGGTGCTTAAAGTTTAATGCCAATAAGAATCACCTGGGAGATTTGTTTAAAAAAGCAAACACCCAGAAGGCACCTGGGTGGCTCAGGTGGTTAGTTAAGTATTCAATTGTTGATTTAGACTTGGGTCATGATCTCAGGGTTGTAAGATTGAGCCCAGTGTTGGGCATGGAGCCTGCTTAAGATTCTCTCTCTCCCTCTCTCTGCCCCTCTCCAGCTCTCTCTCTCTTAAAAAACAACACACACACACACACACACACACACACACACACACACCTGGCCAGACCACTAGAGACTCAGATGTTAGCTTGTGATAAGCAAATTTGGCTGCTTTGTCATTATTTAGCGCCTTCTTCTTTCCCCAGTCCCTCCTATATTTAATTTTAAGGGACCAGCCCTACTCTGAGCCATGCAGCTTGTTTGGAATTGACCTCATGGTTAATTCTACATTGGCTCATGGATGGATGAACAACCCTAATATGGAGCAATGCTCACTTTCTAGTGCTGCTGGAAAATAACTTGCTTTTTTCACTAAAACCCTCTGCTCCTTGAATGATGAGATTTGGAACTCTTTTTTTTTTTTTTTTGAGATTTGGAACTCTTACATCTCTTAAACCACTTGTGAGGAGTTGCCCTAAGGATAAAACCATGTGCATAAACTTACTATGTGCATTTAGAATGGAAAATAATATGTAGGATACATTTATGTTGAACATTTTAAGAATACATATATTTTGCAATGAGCAGTATACCCAAATTCCCTTGATTTATTCTAGAGTGGATCTTATGCTGCTAGCATTTGATGTTGGAGTAGAAGGAAGGAAAAAAAAGTACATATGTGCTGTGACTAAAACCCTCAAAATAGTTTATATTATGTTAGTACTTGACACTATGCTTATGCTTATGTTGAAAAAATATGTTTGTGCCTATCAAATGTGTTTTATTTTTTAACACATTTTCATATACATCAAAGGAGGATTTTGAACTAATGTTCATTACCAGGATTCAATCCCTGAGTTCAGTTCCACGTTGTATCTCACTCCGAAGAAATACAGAGCTTAAATAAGAATTCAGAGGTCGGTCATTCTATTAAAATTAAAAGTACAAAATAATCTCTTTTGCACATAATCCAATGGTATTAAACTGGCCTTGGTATAATTGACCCTTTGGTACAATTTTAAAACCTTTCCTGTTGCTGATAGGCAAATATCGCAATAAACTGACAGGACCTTGTTTAAGCATATTATCAAAATTGTGAAGACATACTGACCTCAATGCAACCATTCTAAATCAACCAGATCTCTTTCATATTTAGTAATTTTAATTATTAAATCTGATAATTTCTAGATAGCCTTATGAATCTGTTTGAAAATAGGTCCACTAATTAATATTTTCTACTCTGTGCTAAGAATGTAAAGGTATGATGAGATTTTCTTGAACCACAAGTATACGATAAAATGCAGGCTCTCCTCTAACACTGTGCTGTGCTGTGGAGAACAAAAAAATAATAATAAAAATAAAAAGTGATAGATATGTATACCTGTAGTGGGAACTAAGATTAAGAAGAGCTACCATTTTTGACTGTGATGTATGCAAATTATTGCTAAGTTGTATAGCCACCATGCTCATTACAGTTTGTTTATAAGACACAATTGATTCCAAGTTTTAAAGGACCAAGTTATGAACAAACTTCTCTCACATGATGTGTAATTCAAGGACAGCTTTACTGGGAACGATTTGGCATACAGGAGTCTCAAGAAAGGCTGAATAGTCTATCTCTTTTAGCTTTTTGCTTCCTTGACAAATCTCCACAAAATCTTTGCAAGGGGTCAGTAAATTGGGGGTCATTTTTACGGCCCTTAATAGTAAGTCTCCCACCTCAGCTCCTTTGTGGAGATTTCCCAGAGATGTTCCTGAATATTCATTCCATCCAACAAAAGCTCCTGCTTTCATTTATGTATGCATGTATGTATTTATTTTACCCCAAAAGTTGGGCAGTGCAGCAAAAAGCTATTCCTCACTGTCACGCACATCACACAGACGAGACTATGCTGGCAGTTCAAGATAAGTAATATCTGTTGGAAGAGAATCAAAGATGTAAATCCTCTCTGGGCTTTATGTACTGCAGACTGCTTTAGCAGAAGAGTGTCTGAATGCTGGAGAAGTTGATTTCCTCCAAATGACTTAGAAACTTCAAAACCACAGTGGTGGCGAGGATATAGGGAGGTGATGTCAGGGGCAGGAGGGTGAATACATGAGGTGGAGGAGAGGAGACTATTTCCCTTCATAAGAGCAGTGTAATAAAGGAACTATAGTAGCAAACTCAAGTCAGAAGTTACCAATTCTCTTTGATCCTTCTATTTGGATATATGACCTTGGATAAATCACTAAAATTTCTAGTCCTTGGAATCTTCCTTTGTAAGGTAGAAATCATTACGTGGAGAACCTGCTTCACAGAGGTGTGCCTTCTGAGGGTGCGGTTTTATAGGTACAGGGTACGCTGGTGCAGCTCTGCCTCTGGCCCCAACTCCTCTCCCAAGAGTGCTTTGCTTTCCTTCGTATGTGAGGATGTACGTGGAAGGCTACTCTCAGAGATATCCCTCTTGCAGTGTAAAAAGACAGAACGTAAGAGGAAAGACTAGTGCTGGCCCTGTGAAGATTAGTTTTATTATCTTTACCTAGGAGTTAAGAGCAAGTGGCAGCCAGGGTGGCTTGTGGTGAAATATTCAGACTCTGTAATCAGATAGACCTAGATTTGACATTGAATAAGTTACTTACCTTGGTAAGCCTCATTGGAATTCCTCCGCAGACTGAGTGTGATGAGAACATCTATATCCTAGCGGTGGCATATTAAATGGGATTATGCTTGGCTCCATGGCTGACATAGAAATGCTCTCAGAGCTCTGTTGCTGATCTCCCATTGTTTTTCTAGTTATGCTTATCTGTTACGACCAGCAGTATCGCTAGCTTATACTCAATAAATACTGCGTGGCACTTGCCCAGAAGAGCTCTATATAGTCGTCCAAAACTCTATGGAGAAGCAACCCAATAGCATGTCAGCATCAGCAATTAGGGATTCTTATCGTTTGATTTGGGGTTCATATTTGGAGACCCTTTTTGTTTTATCTGTTCATGATGGTCTGATTCATAGGGGCTGCCTCTCCCAGTGGAGAGTCACAGGAGCACCTCGTGTCTTACTTG
Source organism: Canis lupus baileyi (assembly GCF_048164855.1). Lineage (NCBI taxonomy): Eukaryota > Metazoa > Chordata > Mammalia > Carnivora > Canidae > Canis > Canis lupus. Next base: position 4,252,307 of record NC_132840.1, on the reverse strand, counting down.
CAGCTATTGTGTAAGATAATTAAAAGTTCCTTTGACGCGTCTTATTTACCCAGGCCTTACAAAGTGGAATTTTATGGATGCCACCTAATCTGTATTATAAGTCAGACAATCAACCCCAAATATATCTTTAACATCTAGTGATGTAGTATAGACACAAAGGTAGAAGTATACCTTTGCTTCTTTAGTTCAGGGCCCTGCCCAATAGAAGATACCCCTTTTTATGCTCCATGAGCGTAGACAATCTCATGCTGAGGTCCCCAGGGCTAGGAGTTGAGAATACTGCTTTAGAAGGGGCTGCAGAGCAATAGAATGGGTCATATTGATTGTTCGGTGGTTGAATTCTGTTCCTGCTCTATGTTTAATCTCTCCCTTTTAGAAGACCACCCCCTGCAAGAAGACAAAAATTGATTCTTAGGGCCAAAACATCTTAAATAATAGGCAGGCCTATGGTCCGCCCTAGGGCCAAAGAAGGAATCCTTACTTGGGTAATGAAAACAGGGTTGACAAATATTCTTAAACATGATTCATCTGTACTAATCTTATCCAAAAATAATATTTGAAGACCTGAGAGAAAAGCAAATGGTAATCTCTTAGGGAGTGAATTACATCCCTACAAAATTCATATGTTTAAGCCTTAATCTCTAGCACTTTAGAATGTGACTGGAAATAGGTCCTTTAAAGTACTGTTCAAGGTTAAATGAGGTCATAAGAGTAGGACCCTAACTCAATAGAAATGGTGTCCTTTTAAGAAGAGAAAGAGACACTAGGAATATGCATTCACAAAGGAAAGGCCAGGTGAGGACTCAGAGACAAGGTGGCCATCTGTAAGCCAAAGAGAGGGCTCAAGAAAAACCCAACCTTCTAATGCCTTGATCTTGAACTTCTAGCCTTCAGAGCTGTGAGAAAATAAAATTCAGTTGTTTAAGTCACCCAGTCTAGTATTTTATCATGGCAGCCATATCAAACTAATACAGAGCCCAAGAACCAACTTTATATTAAACATTGCCTGAAAGTTGACTTCCTAATATTGAAATTCAGAAGCAGCCAGTCTGGCCCACCTAGTCACAAGAGGTGGTGTAAAAATGCCTACTTTCCCATGTGAAGGCCTGAGTGAGGAAATTTTAGCAGGACATAAAAGGAAAAAGGGTATGCTGTATGTGATAAGGACTGGAATAACTTTCAGGAGGTATGTGGCTAAAGTGATTAGGCTGCGTATGTCCCATTTCCTCTTCTATATGCATCAGTCAGATTACATAAATACTCCACTCATGGGAAGTAGTGAATGAGGAGTAGAAAGGGATCAGAAATGTGAAATTAGTGGAGCTCCCCTCGCATGAAGAAAACAGCGATCATCTCTATCACCAGTCTAGCAACTATTTCAGAGGTAGGGCCCATTAGCATTCTCTACATAGATCTGAAACAACTGAGCCCAAGCCCTGGGGTAGTAGGAGGAATTAGCCTTTATGCTATTTTACCTATGTAGCTGAAAATAAGTAGTCAGGCAAAAGACTGAGTCATGAACTAAAAATCAGCTAGGTTAAGATGAATAATGGGTGAGATAATAATGATGCTACTACTGCTACTGATCATGACAACTAAGGTATATTGCTTTTTTGCAGTCAGACAGATGCTATCCCATCTACTATGCACTTGTATGCATTCTCTAATGCAATTTATACCATAGCTCTATTATAGGTGCCATTATTATTTATATTTTAGGTGTGAGAAAAGAGATTAACTTTCCTATGATCATTCAACTATGTATGTAAAGAAGTCTGAATGAACATACCTAGGACCAGGGAAATAAAAGAGAACATTCTGTCTCCACTATTTTTGAGTGGTTGGAGTTTGACTTTTTTATGGATGGACTTTTTTTTTTTTTAAGATTTTGTTTATTTATTCATGAGAGACACAGAGAGAGAGAGAGAGAGAGAGGCAGAGACACAGGCAGAGGGAGAAGCAGGCTCCATGCAGGAAGCCTGATGCAAGACCTGATCCCAGGAGCCCGGGGTCATGACCTGAGCCAAAGGCAGATGCTCAACCACTGAGCCACCCTGGTGCCCTGTGAATGGACTTCTATAGGGTCTGTGGCTGGAATTTAACTATTATTGGCAAAGTGACCCAGGACCTCAGAGTCAAAGAAAAGAAACAAGAAAAATAATCAAAATACTGGGAGAAATCAATTTGTGAAATTATTGAATTAAAGGGATCAGCGGTAGATACAGCATAGAAATGTGGAGACAAAAATGTTGAGTCCAGAGGTAAGATAAATTATCCTATGGAAACAAGAATGGATAGCTTATCAACGGTAATTTCTTAGAATTGGGGCTGATGATCATTACTTTTCTGACACTCAGAGATGGAAGATGGAGGGGACTGATCAGAGAGTCAGAGGCTAATTAGAAAGAGAAGGGCCCAATAGAAACCTAAAATCACACAAAAGCAAAAGAGTAGAGGGAGATTCTGGGCATCATGGTACTGCTCAAACACAGAAGGGCCCTCATCATAGCCAGGGGTAGTTTTGAACACCTGGCAATTTGACCTGAAAGAATAAAAATGCCAATTTTGATAATTATTTATCAAAATACCTTACTTTTATTTATTATACTAATAATCATCCCTTGAAATATAAAGAGTAACCATTAAGCATTTTACAAGCAAATAAACTGAGAAGTGATTCATCTGAGGTTATACAGCAAGCAAGTAAAACCAAGTCTCTGATCTAAGAAATAAATCACAAAAACAAAACAAAAAACTGGGATAGTCATGTTAGGCACCTGCCAGCCACTGATACTTTGAATTTTCTTATGGAATCATGGGCCCAACGCCTATCTATGGATTTACCTGAATTATTAGGAGAATAACATGACTCAGTGTTGTAAAGGACAAAACCTGTCAAGGACCCTACTTCATTTTTTCTCTTAAGGAAAAAGATGGCATCGACTTGTAAGGTGTTAGTCAAGGTAAAATGAGATAATGACTCATATATATCTTTACCCAAAGAGAAACATCATATTTTTGAGTAGTGGACAATAGTCCACTTTATGGACTTTATGGACGAAAAGCTTTAATCAGTGAATTAGAAGCTAGGCTGTGCCATTTTGAATGGAGAGTCCCAACAAAAACAATTGGGCCAACAGCCACAAGCATTCCAAGTAAGAGTGTCAAATATTCTGTGACCCAAGACTCCGTTCTCTAATGGGATAGGCAGTGAGTTAGTCAAGGACCTGATCCTCGAGTGTCTCATGATCCAGGGATACTCATGTAAAGACATCTAGGCCATGTTGTAGCCATGATGTATCATTCTAAGATGTTAACAGAACATTATTGGCAGCATCTTATTGAGCTATTGGTAAAGAAAGGGCTGGTCCTTCTATTTTTTAAGAGATTATTTATATATGTATATATGTATGAGAGAGCACAAGTAGGGGGAAGAACAGAGGGAGGGGGGCAAGCAGATTCCCCACTGAGAGGGAAGCCCAGCTGACCCAACCAGGTGGCCCAGGGCTAGTCTTTATCTGACCTGACTGCTTCTGCACTTTAATTCCCGGGGAAGGCAGAAAGGAGGGAGATTGTTGTAATGTATAGTGTGACGTTTGATGTTCAAACCTTCACTAATGTTCTCAATTGTAGAGCTGGTTAAGGATCAAGAACAAAAAGGCAGAAATTCTCAAAGGGAAGTTGACCTCTTCCTACTCCCAATAACTCTTGCACCAGTCTACCCAACCATCACACTCCTCATCTTAATTAAGGCTGGGAAGGGAGGTAAAGGGGAAAGGAGGAAAAGGGAGCAAGAGGGAAAAGAGAGAAGGTAATCAAGAGATCCCGTGCTATAATTCTAGCAGACCATTAATCTTCATATGCAGATAATGGTCAGATATGGGTGCTTTATAAGAATTCTGAGAGGGGGAGAGTCTGAAAAGCATTTTTTTTTTCTGAGTGGTTTCTTACCCCAGTATTAGGTATAGACTAACATACACTATTGACCATTGACTTGGACTTCCACCTACAGAAACATCCCCTAGACTGGATAGTCCTGGCTTCCCATTTACCTGACTTTATTGTGAAGTACCTTCCACAGTGGTTATTGGATAAACCACTGGACTTTTCTGGACTCACCATCTTCACAGGTTTTATTTACTATTTCAGCTACTTTATTGCCACATATCCTCTGACCCAACTATGTTATGCAACAATTTTCTACTATTTTGGTTTATATAATTCTCTCCTGTGATGTTAGAAAGTTCACAGATAATTTCTAAAAATATAAATTCATATATATTTTTTCCTCATCTGATTGCCACTGATATGCATCAAATTCCCTTCTGTCCAAAAAATGCAGTATTTTCAAAATTTCTTGAATTAGTATGGAGAATTGAAATATTACTTTAGAAAGTGCTTGAGATTTCTTCCCCACAAAAACCTCTCCATCTTATCAATCAACCCTGGAAAAGAGACCATCTATATTTTCTCAGGTAAGATAAAATTTTTAGACTTTTCCAGTATATATATATTTTTTTCCCAAACAGTTCTAGGAAGGAGTAGAATTATATTCAGTACCTTTCTATATTCCTTCTGTTTTCCCCACTTATAAGAGTAACTTTTTTCCCCCTTCAGTTAAATTTCTTTCGGATATAATAACCTTTTGTCTCTTTAATGCCCTCCTCCAGTCCATATCAAATAGTCTCTACACATAGCTGTTCATTTTCAGCGTCCCTCTGAAAGTTTAAATATCACATTTGCATTTCACTCAATGTTTAAAATACAAGGAGCTGAAAATGAAAAGAAACCATAGGAAAGGGCCTTTCCCTGAATGGAAAATAGTAATAAATCCAGTGTGCTGACCCTAGTTATGGGTGTTCAACCTTGAAGACCCCTTTCATTCATCCTGCTCAGTGGGAAGCACTGATACAATCCCCTCAGTGGACCCCACGTTCATCTCTCTGTGTTCCCAGCAGTTTCTGGTGTGGAATGATCACAGTGTTGAGATATTTGCTTGCAGTTGATCTTTGTATTTCCTAAGATGAAGACTTACAGCAAAACAAAACCTAAATCTTTCTGTGGCTGTACTGGACTTTAAAACTATAAAGATAATAAGGATTTTGGTGGTATGTTTGATCCGGGAAAACTATTTCTACCAGTTTTCAAAAGCAGAATCATTGCAATGGATATTGAGTGCAGCAGTTTTCTCACCCTTCTCATGGAATTAGAAAAAATTATCTGTCATTGAAAACTAACAAGCCAGCATTGAGAAGAAAGCAGGTTGCTTCACAGAAGACACTTTACAAAGAATGTGTCTTTAGAGGCAGATAAACCTGGATTCAAATATTGTCTCTGTCATTTGGTGGCAGAGTGACATTAGGATGCAGCTTTTCTGGGCCAGTTTTTTCGTCTGTGGAACAGGCATGTTAACATCTGCTTCATGCTTTGTTGTAAGAACCAAATGATGGGACATATGTAAGTTATTCTAAACTACACTGGGTAATTGTTAACATTCAATGCATCAAAATTATTATTACAAACAGTACTATTTACTAATATTAGTATGCTAATGCCTTTTTTGTCTCTACTTCTGTCTTAATTATGAGAGTCACTCAAATGGATATCTTGTTCCTTGGAAATATCAACTTTGCAGAATATATATATTCTTAAGTGGATTCTTAAGCTCAGAAAATCATCAGGGAGTAAAGTTAATTGAGTATTTCAACAAGTACTGATTGGAGGCCTAGTCTGTCTCACATTGTTGTATGGGTTATGCATTCAGTAACAAACAAAGTGGATGAATTTTCCAGAGCTTCTATTCTAGGGGAGAAAGATTAAATGAATAAATAAACAAATAAATAAACACACAGTCAAATGACATAATCTTATAGAGACCTATGTGTTATATAGAAAGTAAAATAGAAGCATCTGACTATTGGGGGAGATGAATCTGGATTGTGTGACCAGGGACGGAAGCATTGTTACACTTGAGATGAGAATTTATTGAATTTATTTCTGAATTTACTTCTGAATTCCAAGTAGGATATAGTCTTGGGAAGAGCTGAGATGTATAGAAAGAGCATTTTGGAGTAATAAAGCCATTAAGGCGACACTAGAAAGAAAACCAGTGAGTCTGAAGGCTACTGGCTTGGGCAAAAGGGATAGGGTGTTGAGGTGAAGAGGAGGAGTAGTCATAGCAACACTGTGTCCACTTTTCTAGGCCACAGCAATGGATTTGTATTGTGTTATGCGTGGAGAAGTGGGGAAAGGGCACCGATGTGAGACTGTGAGGTGATTCCTCTTGATGTCCAGTTGTGACATGATAATGGTTTGGACCAGGTGATGTAGTGTAGATGTCTAGTAGTGGATAGGTGAGAATAAATTTTGGAACTAGAACCGATAGGCTTTATTTTATGAAGATGAGGAATAGAGGAAGAGAAAAGGAATTAATTATTCCTAAATTATTTCTAGTTATAGCAATAAATGAGACAGATGTGAAATCTCCAGAAAACACTCGTAAATCCTAGTAATTATAAAATTACATCTGGATATAGAATTAGAATATTGGGAGTTGAATACCAACTATTTAACTTGCTATGTGGCCATAAGCAAAAAATATAATCACTTAACTTCCATCTTCTATAAAATGAGGATAATAAAAGTATATTTATGTATCTAAACGAGGTGTTTTGATAGCCAAATAAAATAAAATCACTGTAATTTTATGGTAATATATTACTGAGTGTTCAGTGTCTGTAATACATTGCACTGAATGCTTTCATTTTATTCCTTAAACTTTCATTACTGGTCCCACTTTACAGGTGATGAAATTTAGGAACAGAGAGATCTGTAAATGTACACATGCTCTAAAAGGCAGATCACAGGGTTAATTCCCATGGATTCTTGAATCCAGAATTTGTGTCATAAAGTTCCATAAAGGTTACTGATGCCTAGTAAATCCTATAAAGGTTACTGAAGTTTATTGATATCAATCATCTTTAATATTATTAGGGATGATAAAAGGGGAAAAAGTGTGTTTATAGGGATAATTTTAAAAATCAGAAGATAAACTATGAGTAAAGTTCGACTTCTACTGAAACATGGCTACTTTGTAATAGGAAAGAAAGCTGGAATGAAATTATGTGATAAGTTATCTTAATCCTTTCAGTAAGAAAAAAAAAAAAAGATTGAGTCTGACAGCAGCCACAGTATCTGATAGTTATTTGCTATCTCTTACAGCACCTAGCATCTAGTAATAGGTCCCTAAATAGGTGTTTAATAAACTCCTACAGAATACCTAAATAGATCTTTTGGGCAATAGTCTGTATATTTTCATCACATAAATTTATGAATGGTGAAGCTTTGTCTTTTTTTTTTTCTTGTCTTATTTTGCTTTCTCCCACAGAGTTTAGGATAGTAGAAATTCATTGAATTTATTGTTTATCAAATAAAATAAGCTCTTGCTGCTAAACGCTAATGAGAAGGAACATGAGCACAGATGGTACAAAAGTGCCAATAAGTCAATGACTATTTTCATCACTATCCCGAGGCAAAGCAGTCATCAAATTGTTGAAGCCTGAGGTCCAAATTTGGTCTGCAAAAAAGGGTTTATTCTCGTATTTCAGTTAGTTTGTTTTCATTTCCTAATTGGTTAAACTTTTGTTTAAAAACCTAAGGTTCCAGACCCCACAGAACCTTGAAATGTCACAATTTATACGATGGATTTTAGGTCTAGCTACATCTCATATTCTGTCATGTGGCTGAGCTTTGAAATAGAGATATCCCAGAGATGTCAGGATATGACATTGGGCAGTTAGGGAATAAAGTCACCAGCCTCCCTGCTCCCCAACCATGTTTCATACTTTATTTACACCTAACACGTGTATCCCTTCTGTGCTCTATATATTCCAGAAGTGTGGAACTATGTGTGTTCTGCTACAAATCACCCTTGCTTAGAAAAGTGTCTGAAGTAGCAAATGCTTATTAATTAAATGAGAGGTCCCTATACTGCTGGGCATTTACACACATTTCCTATCAGAGAAGAGTCTGATTCTTTTTTTTTTTTTTTAAAGATTGTATGTATTTATTCATGAGAGACACACAGAGAGAGGCAGAGACACAGGTAGAGGGAGAAGCAGGCTTCCTGCAAGAAGTCTGATGAGGGACTTGATCCCAGGACCCTGGGATCATGACCTGAGTCAAAGGTAGACTCTCAACCACTGAGCCCCCCAGGCACCTGAGAAGAGTCTGATTCTTAAACAATAATGAGAAGTTACAAGTTGATGTATTAGGGGGTGAATCAACCGTGTATTGCTATCCAAGTTACCTCCAAAGTCAATGGCTTAGAACAATATTATCATTTTTTGTTCTTTCAGAATTTAGAGAGGTTGGCTGGTGTTTCCAGTTGGGGGTCGCTAATGAGGTGCAGTCAGATGAGGGCTGGCTAACTGGTATGTCTGTCTCTTTATGTAGTTTCGGGTATTTTCCATGTGAGTCTGCATGGGATAGTTTGAGCTTCCTCACAGTACAGTGGCCTCAGGGCAGCCACAATGATTCCACGGTGGCCTAGTTCTCTCATTTGAGTCTTCTAGAGTATCAGGCAGGAGCCGCATCACCTTTATGACCTACGCTTAGAAGTTACGTAATGTCATGTCTGCCATACTCCTCAGTTGGCTACTGACGGAGTCAGCCAGAATCAAAGTGAAGGGTTAAAAGCCCACCGTTTGCTGGGAGGAGTGTCAAAGAATTTACAGACATGCTTTATACATTTTTCTTTTAGAGATTTTTCTGAAATGTCTGTGACTGTGTTCTCCCCTCTTCTATTCATGCACCAATATCTGTGCTGATAGGGAAACACAATTCATCAAACAAAAATTACCCTTTTGTGTAGTAGGAAGGAAGCCAATATCCATGGGCTTCTTCGTGAAGAGGAGAGGGAATTTAGATATATGTCTAATGTCTTACCTCGTTTCCACTTCTTTTGCCCACAAACCCTTAGGCCGGAGCCTCTATCAGGCTGGGTTATTTCAGAGGAGGCACAAATTCACAGAGCTGTAGGAGCTGGTGGTGGAAGGGGAAAGCCTCTCTGGGAATCCCGTTGTGAGTGGGAGAAGACAGATGTATTAGCAGCTGTTCTGGTAGATAATGAGTCAGCTCCCAGTGCACGTGGATAATCTGCAAGACAGCTAATCCATTCATAGATAATCAAGAATTGACCATATGCCACAGCTGGACTATGTGTGAAGGCAGCACATAGGAAAGAGGAAAAACAGGAATTTTTTTTTAAAGTGCTCATATCATATGGATGATAATTCTAGCTCATTCACATTTGTAACATTTGTATTTATCAAAGCATTAATACAATCTCCCTTTAATTTTTTTTTTTGTGAAATAGGCAAAGTAATTCCAGTTCAATTTTCTTTTTTTTAAATGAAACGCTTAAAAAGGATGGGAAGGAAAAAGAGAAGACTAATACATACTGTTCACTAACTCCATGTTAGGCACTGAGACATACCTAGAACTATAAAAATGATTAGTGATGTGACAAAGAGAATATTGGCATTTAAATTAGGAGTCCAATTTTCATGGACCACAGTATTCTCTATGGCAAATCCAGTAAAACATGCCTTTTAGTCGTAAATGTTTTTTTAGCCTGTGCATCTGCAAGCCAGAAAAATACATGCTAACCTCGTAGAATCACTGTCTTTACTCTGTCTCAGGACTGAGCTTTGTATCGTGGTTGTCTCATGGTGCATTTGCATATGAAACTTAAAATTTCCTCAGTCTCTAAAATTCAGATTCCCAGAACCTCCTCCCTAGAGATCTTGATTGAATTAGTTGTGAGAGGGGCCGGAGACCTTCACATTTAAACAAACATATTCAGTCAGTGGGGCTCTGAGAAACATCTTGAGAAACACTTTTCTAGAGCATGGTTCCCAACCTGGGGTAATTTTGCCCCACAGGGAACATTTGGCAATGTCTGGAAATATTTTTGGTTTTCATTATCAGGGAATGGGTGCAACTGATATCTAGTAGGTAGCGGGGACAGGTGATGGCAGATTTCTAGTGTGAATAAAGCAGCTTCCATAACAAATCTGTCCCAAGTATCAGTAGTGTTATGGTTGAGGAATCCTGCTTTAGACTAAGTGAAAAGCCAGGCCCATGGGAACATGGTAGTTCAATCACTACTTCACGCACACACACACACACATATACACACGTGTATTTATACACACATACTTGTAAATATACATGTACGTACATATATAAAATATGTAATAATATTTCAGATCATTTGCATCTGTAAACTTCTTTAACCTTTATAGGACTTACTATGAGACATTTTAGGCAATGATTCATGGTATAGACTCTGTATTCAAGAATGCATGGAAACTATATATATTGTTGTTTTGTTGTGTTTTGTTTTTTTCCTGGAACATACAAACAAAATTGGATGAGATTAGTTTCCTTTGTTTAGTGAAAACCTGAGTGCTATCTTATGAATTTTAGCTGCATCTAATAATGCTTCATTTGCTGGGCATTTTTAACTATAGGATAGAAAATGAATTAAGGCTTTTTATATTAAAGGTGATTTTGAATTCCCTGAGTAAGATTGGACAACAAATTCCAAATTCAGTCCCTCAATCCACAGACAGAAATTGGAAGATGTAAAATATGTCTTTGATATGTTAAATAAACAATCACACACTTGGAAAAAATCAGTTTGAAGTATATCCATGTGCATGTGACTGACTAGTGCTTTTTGAAACTCTACTACCTGGGGCTATATCCTATTATACATAAACTTTACTGACATGTTCTCATTCCTAATAGAATGGTAGAAACTAGGAATAGGGAAGAACGGGAGATTTTCAAGAATGGGATTGCCTATGAAATCCAGTGAGAATACTTATTCATAAGAGGAAGATGAAAGGAGATGTGTTATCTCAGTGCTCATTTTTTTTCGACTGTTGCGTATCCTTGCTACCCACACTTTATTCTCTTTTTCTGGAATACCCACATTCCATGTATCCACTGGCTGTCCCCTTTGGGTATCTCTCAATAAAGAGTGGCAGTCCATTTTCTCCCTACCTTGTGCCTTATATGTCTTTTTTCTAAGTACCAGGCTGATATATGCATTCATATGACAAATTACAGCTATTCTAGTTACACTAGCATTCAAACTTTGTAAGGTTTATACAAGTGAACAACTCATGGGTCACCTCTGAAGTTTATCTCAATAATCCATTTAATCATTCTATAATTATTTATGGAGTGAACAGTATGAATAGACTTTCTTTTGGATGCTATGAATAAAGAGTAACAAGGCAACGTTCTGATCTTCTTTGGGCTTATTAGGGAGTAAGGAAGGCAGTAGACAAATAAAGATGGATGTATTTTACACTAATGTAGCAGGATAATGGGAAAGAGAGATTCAGAGAGGTGGTTTTTCTATGCCAAAGGAGGCCAAAACTAAGATTTTTTTTTTTTTTTTGTGAAGAACTATAGTGTCATGATTCTTTATTATTCTACTATTCTACTCTTCCACTGTGACTCTCTTTCCATGTTATAAAGCACCTTAATGACAAACACAGAAGAAATTTCAGAGTCAGGCCTTTAGAACTGCCATAATAATTTCAGATTGGTCAAGAGAAAGTGGCCAATTTAAGGCAGGTGAGACTGTAATGCAACCTTCTAATAAAAAAGAATGCATCTGTCCACTCATCTTGCAAAGACCAGGCTCTGGTTATTCTATTCTGTCTACTCAAGAAATTAAATTCAATTGCTATTATTACTATTACAAGTCATCATATTACATATTACATGGGCAATATTATATATCACACATTATAAGATATTATGATGTGGTAAGATGAAAATTTATGGTTTTAATAAAAGTGCCTTGATTTAAAATCTTGACCCTATCACGGTGCATAATTTTTGGCATGCTATTTACTCTTCCTGAAACCCCTGTTATTTAATTATAAAATGAAGATAATATTGATGGTAACCATACCCATCCCTAGTTCCAAAAATCATTTCATACATTTATCTTTTACTAAAACTTGCTGTCTTTGGTTTCCGTATTATAGCATGTCCATGGGTTTCCTTCCACCCTTTTGCTGCAAGTTATCAGTCCTCTTTGCTATAAATATAATTGATCAGCTGTTGGTTCTCAAATATAATCTCCGATATGGATCCCTCATGTCAGCTGCAGACCCATGTGCGACTATACCTATGTGGGTGTGTAAAAATAAAAATGTCTAGTTGACATCTGCCCTTGGATTTCTTACAGTAATGCCAAACTGAACACATTTGAAACAGAACACTTAATCCTTACTTCAGTTTTTATTTCCTTAAAGCTGTCATATCTATTAAGGCGTCTACATATGAGCCAAGTCTTTCTAGGCACCCTAACCGCCCAGCTAGTCTTTCAACCCTCAAAGCTCATGTTACCATCACATGGGCTATTTGCAGGAACCTTATATCCCATAGCCTCACTGCCATTCTCGCCTCTTTCAGGTTCAGGACTGCATATAGAAAATGGAATCATCTGAAAATAATAACAATATTGGTTAATCCTTCGCCATTTGTGTTACAACTAAATTCAGAACTTTCATGTGACCTTCAGAAGCCACATTTTATCTACTTTCTCCTCTCCTGCTACTCTCCTTACTGTTCCTCATTCTTCAAATGGACCGTCCCCCAGGCATTTCACACCTGCTGTTTCCTCTGTCTGGAATATTTTTCTCTTTCCTGCTCATTGTGACAAAGCTAATTCTTCTTCAGAGCAAATGCTTCTTCCACAGAGAGGTTTTCTCTATTAATTTCCTCTACCGTCGTTTAGGTTGCGTTCCCTTGTTATAAAACTCTTTATTTTTTCTTCACATCGCTTAACATGGATATAAATATTTTGTTACATATGTGATTTTCAGAGTAAAATCTATTTCTCCCATGAGCACATATAATTCTTAAGAGAGAGGATGAATCTTTCACTGTCCTTTTGCACACCAGATCCATTGGTTGGCATATGATTCAATAAATATTTCTGATAAAATAAGTGTATAATAAGTTCTCACTAAATATCATTATTTTGAGCAAAATTTATGTCTTACAATACAAAAAAATAGTTTATTTTTAAAGTAGCTTTACTACATGGTAATGATTTCAAATCCTTCTCAATATCGTAAATAATCAGTCATATAATTCATTGCTTGTTTCATTTACCAGGTTTATTCTGAGTCTTACTAAGTCTCAAGCATTGTGTTCAGCCCAGAAAGAATCAAATATTGAAGAATATTGCTATTGCCCTGGCTTTGAAGTATATTAAATTTGTTTGTGGTGTTAATCTTTATCAATCAAAGACATCAACTAAAATATCCAGTCATAATAGAAAGAAAAGATGTTTACAAGGAAAAATATTTCTAGAGGAAATAAAAGGAGTTTCTCAGTGCAATATTTTCAACTATCCAAGGACAAATCTTAGGCTTGGAGAAAATTTTTCTAGCAGAGAGAGCAGGACAAAGGTCACTAAGTTACTTTAATTAAAGTGATTCATTTGAGGACAAAGGGACAAATTCTATGGAAGACAGAGCCCCAGATTTCAACTCCCGCTGTCAGTGGTAGATTCCACCTCAGAATGAGAAGGGGCAATTCATATTCTAAGCTAAAAGCAAATAACTTTAATTAAGCCTGGCTCATGGGTCGAAGCTTGGGAGACCTTTTTAATAAAAGAGATCACATGAATGAAGAAAATTTTATTCACAATCTCACCAGGCTATTTCCCCCCTCCTTTTGAACTGCCTTCGACAGTGTCTTCAACATATTTGAGAATGAGAATAGATGAAAGAAATGCAGTTCTGACCTGTGGCTTTAAATTTATGAAATGGGAATTGGTGGTGGTGCAACAGACACTTCATCAGCAATGTTCAAGATTTAGAATAAGGCAATTTCAAAGTCTTACCGTCTATAATACTTCTCAATGCAAGAATAATATTTTGTCCTTTTGTGCAATAAATCATCTCAACAAATAGTTATAAGCGTGTGTCGTGTAACTGGCACCGTTCTAGATTCTGGCGTGGGAACGGAATACAAAACAGGGTAAAAATATATGGAGTATCTATTATAATGGATAGAGTGGCATAAAGAATATGCCATATATAATAAATATATAGTATATCAGATAACTTAAAAAGTAAAAAAAATATTTAAAATAATAGGTGAAGGGAAAAGTCATGTCGGGCATGAGTAAATAGTTTAGAGAGAACATGCACTAAAGCACTTCTAATAACCAGCTTCTCTGGACTGGTGTAGTCAGAAATCAATAAATGTTGTGAGTTCCTTTCTTCTACTGAGTTTTACCCTTAGGTTGACCTCTTAGGAAATCCCTCTGCTCACATTTTCACAAGACCAGATTTAATATGGGTTAGGGACAGAGTCTGCTGTTGCATCTGGAGTAAAAAACAAATATGGCCCAACATTCAGTGTTTGTTTGAAACATTATTTTCAGTGATTAAGCTGACCAGTCACAGAATCAACAAGAAAGTCATACTGGAAGAAAAAAAAAAGTCATATTGAGTATAGTGAACAATTGAATGTAAATATTGAGCAATAATGTCATTAAAATGCAGAGACAAAAAAAATGCAGAGACATACTTCTCTAGCAACCCTCTATTTCCACTACTCAAGGTGTTTGTGCACGTGATTCAGAGATACCTGTGCAGGTTCTCCTAGAGCTCCCTGGAACAAATACACACACACACACACACACACACACACACACACACACACACACACATTCTGCAGTAGACTAAAAGGTCATGTTCCCCCCGAATATATATATTGAAACCTAATTGCCAGTATAATGCTATCTGGGGGGTGGGTCTTTGAGAGGTAATTAGGTTGAGAGTAGAGACCTCAGGATTTAGATTAGTACCCTTGTAAAAGAGGCCTCAGGGAGTACTTTCATTCCTTTTGTCACCTGACCTTACATTGACAAGGTGGCCATCTATCAACCAAGAAGCAGACTCAACCAGAAGTGAACCTGCTGGCAGCTTGAACTTGAACTTCCCAGCTTCCAGAACTGTGAGAATTAATCCAAGTTTATAGGCCACCCAGACTGTGGTATTTCTGTTACAGCAGCCCAAACAAACTAAGACACTATGTTGTTATAAAAGGTGCATGACTGTGTACAGGAGGAAAACACTGTACCTGGAAATGGAGAATCTAGGATCAAACCCTGATCCGTTGTAGATGAGCTGGTGATTTTTACAAGCGTGACTTTCTCCTCTGTCAAATGGGAATATTGTTACCTGCCACAGTTATTTGTGAACTAACTAAATCAGTTTGAAACTTACCCCATAAATTCTAGGGGAATTGCAGTGTGGCTGGTGAGTATAATTTTTAAAATATCATGGCCAGTTAAGAATAAAGTATTAAAAATTACATCCCTGACTCCAAGAGTGGAATATAATATGGCATCAGGAACAGAAAATATTGGTTAAATTGTATGCTGTGGTACATCTTTTTAACTAAAAAACACAATTGATTTGTTTTCAGTTTGACTAATCATCTGTGTCAACAACCGATAAAGCATAAATTATAATTTTCATGTGTCAACATTAAACCTATAAAATCTTGTTAACAGCTGGCATAATTGTCTCAAAATGTTAGCCTGCTAGATAAATATGTACTTAAGGAGAAAGAACGCATGGCCTTCCCAGAGCCATGCTTCTAAATGTTACAGCAGTTCTAACATACTTTCAATTAAATAAAAATTAAAACTCAGAAAATGTCACAAAAGGGTAACCTAATATTTGATCATTAATGTGCTTATGCAAAGGGATATTTACAGCTGTGCATTCAGAAGTGATGAACTTCCCTTTCCAAGTTCCATGAAACCAAGGTTTAAGATAATGTTTGGATAAACTTTAGAGCAGAGTTTCTAGGTAGTCTTTGCCCTGTAGACAATCTCTGCTGATTTTAATTCTAATAAAGTACGGAGAGGTGTTTACATTGTAGTTTCCTTTTGTAGTTCAACAATCAAAAGTACCTCATGATTAGAGCCAGCTAAATTCTTATCTAAGATCAGAAAAGACTTTCTTGTGCAAGAGCACTGTGTCCAAGTTAAGGAAGACATACAGCGGTGAACTCCTCATTTCCATATAGAAATACCTGAACCACCTGTATCAAGACATTTTAAAGAAATAATAGACGTATTAGAATCACCATTAGACCCTAAATGTTAATAACTCTTTACTTAAAGCATAATAGCCCAGTCCCTATCCTTCCTCTGGTACTGCTAGTGCTTTTCATGGTTACTCATAGGAGGAATGGTGAACAAAGGGATTGCTGTCCTCATTCTGTATTACAAACCAACATCTCCCTGTAAACAGGTATTCTCATAGGGAACAATATTCATCACTTACAGCTTTGTACTTCTAATTCTTTCTGCCTTTTCTCAGTGCTTTTATTTGCCAGCACTTTAGTCATTGTGTAGAAATTTGTCACTTCTAATACACCTATTTCCTGAGAGCAAAGTGCCATCTCTAGGTCTAAAGCAAACCATTCTTGTCGGAGTCTGTAAAGGAGAAGAAGAACAAGTAAATTATCCTATGAGGAAAGATTTGCTTTTGAAAGGAAATAGCAAAATATCTTTTGACATTATAGCTTTCCAGGTTTGTGCCATACCAAATACATACATGCCACATCCCTCTAGGTATTTCCTTTTTGGTTTTCTGTTAATTTGGTTCAATCCCATATGTGCTCTCCCACTATTTCTATATCTTAGAAATAAGAATCCAAATGCTAATATAAAGTGTTTAATTAGAGTATTAATTGATAATGCCCATTTAAGTGGACATGTGTTTTCAAATAGAAGATGTTATAAGTTATATATGATCACAAACATTTTTACTGTACTTCTGAATGTGTATTAGTTTGTGTGTGTATATATACACATACGCGCAAACTTTATATGTGTGTGTATATATATATATATATATATAAAGGCATGAACTTCTTGTACATGTGTGTATATATGTGTACTCTAACAAGGAGAATATATTTGTTTTAAGTTTTAAAAAATATATAGGTTACATTGGTAGCAACTGCCATTTCTCCAATACAAAGCTATTCATTGCTCCTCAATTTTCATTTATATCATATATTCTAGCCCTATTTTAAGATGATGGTGATAAGAAAAGTGATAAATAATGCACAATGTCTGCTCTCAGGGAGATCACAATTGAGATCTCAGTATAGTATCACCCAGATCTGTAAACATAATGAAGTTTAGTACTTGATATCATTTCTTGGGAAAAAAAAATCAGGTTGACAGTAAAAAATGGTACATGGGACCCATCTATTGGCTTAAGATGTGGGATTATCTCTGGGTTAGTGAGGCTAAAGCTTTAGAAAATATATATATTTTTTTTCTTACTTAGAATCAGCAATGTATTCATAGGAAGATCAAATTTTCTAATACTTGAAGTCATAGATAATTTTTCATCTCTTCTTAACTTTAAGTACTTTTTTTTTTTTTAAGATGAAAAGCTGTGGGAATCACAATTACAGTCAATTGTAGTTTGATTGACTTACCGTGGCATTAAAATACCGAGAGGAAGTTATTACTCTATGAAGAAAAAAAAAAATCCCTGTCTTATGTCTTTCAGACTTAGAGTTTCGCTCTTCTCATGGAAAGTAGCCATGGTGTTTGACTGGACATAAGAATTAAAATATACACCACTGAAATGAAACATGATTTCTGAATGAAAATTGAGAATGAAAAAGAGGGAGGTTGGAAGAAAGGGGAAAATAAACAAAATATAGAAAATGGCAACTTAATAAAAACACAACTAATATGTAGTCAGAATATTTACTCTCTCAATGTAGTTATTTCCCCACATTTTATTCGTTTTTATAGCATATTCTGGTTATCAGATATGTATACCTTCAGTGTTCATTTTCATTGTTTTCTTGGCTATTTTTGAGTCCTTGCTTTCTATATAAACTTAAGATAAATTTACCTAAATCCCTTTTACCATTTTGATCCTTTTGGAATTTTAATGGGAACTGCATTAATATTTTCTATTAATTTTGGAAGAATTTGCATTTTTATGATACTAAGTTTTTCTGTTCAAGATGCCATTCCATGTGTTATATGATTTTTCTATATTCATTTTATGCTTTTTTTTCTATTAAGTATATTCCTACATATTTTTATGCGATTGGGAATGGATTTTTAAATTTCCATTTTGCATATGTTTTTCTGGAGGAGAGAAAAAGCTACTCATTATTGTATACTTGTATTAGAATCTACTACTTTACTACCCTCTTTTATTATACTCTAGTTATACTTAAAACCACAGTCACCACCATTTAGGGATAGTTTGACATATTTTTTAATATGTATGCCAGTTATTTCATTTTTAATTTATTATTTCAATTGCTAAAACCTTACAGTATCCCTCTTTCTGGTTTGAACTGATAAGGTTTTTAGTGTATTGTTATTTAGGATAGTGGTTTCTTTAACAGTAATCTATCCTTATTGTAGTTAGGTTGTTTCCTTCTCTTTCTGTTGTACTTTAAAATGTTAAGATTAAGAATGTTGCTATTTTTTTCCCAGTGTTATTGAGCTATAACTGACATAACACTGTATTAATGCAAGGTGTACAATAGAATCATTTGATATATGCGCATTATAATATGCGTTATAAAATGATTTCTATTATAAGTTAAGATCACCTCACATAGTTAAACTTTTTCTTATGATGAAAACTTTTCAGATCTACTCTCTTAACAACTTTGAAATGTGCAACACAGTATTGCTAACTATAGGCACGAATACTGTACATTACGTGGAGTTCTTAAAGATAATTTTTATATTACAGTGGTACCATCCAGCCTTTGCTTCGCCTAAAAATTTCATTCTGTTGATTTTTACTCTTCATATATTTTCAATTTACATCTTTACTTTTTTTCATTTTTCAATATATGCATGTGGAATTGGGGAGCATGAATTAATACAGGGGAGTTTTCTCAGAGAAGATTGAAAAAATGAGAAAAGTAGAAAATAAATTATAAAAAAGAGCCATTTTAGGAACCAACAGCGATAAATTCAGAGTTGAGATATGTCAAACAGATTGTCATTTGTCTGCCGTGTAGAGAAGGATATGCTGCTACCTCCACCATATAAAAAACCACCACCAGCCTCGTAATAGTAAAACAGTAATTCAGACTGCTAAATGCAGATGCAACACAGTCAAACCATATTTGTGTGTTAGGTCCTATGGTTCATATACCTTTTGACTGAAGGAAGTACTCCCAGGATTTCATATGTATTATGTAGCAGTTGTCGTTCCAGTGCTGAAAGTTGTGTCTTCATCATAGCGTAGTCCTTTCATGCTAAATATTTTATCCTCATTTTTTATTGCCTCTGAACATCCCCTCCTCTCACTCCTACACACAGTTTATGTGAGGACAGGAATTTTCTACCTGTTTATGCACCGCTGTGACTCAGCACATAAAATAATACTGGTTATATAGCAGATACTAAAAAATATTTCTTGAATTAATTAATGGATTGCAGCAAATATATCAACTGGGTGGTACAGTGCAATTAAAGACAAAGAATATTTTTTTTAAATAATTATAGTCGAATTAAGTATTGGATGAAACCACCTCACGTAATGGTGAGTTCCAGTCGGTAGAAGTCTTCTAACAAAGATAATTGGTAATAATTTCACATTAGATTCAAGAATTAAAATGTGGTGCTGGGATCCAGGTACCAAGAAAATGGTTGGAACAGGTGATATTTAAAAGAATCATTTCTATGCTTATTTTCAATTATTTTATTTTTTACAAACTTTTATGTTTGTCAAACAACATACATACACATGTGTGCCTGTATGCATGTCTACATATGCACACGAGTGACGTTTTTTCCTTTTGTCCCACCAATGATTTGTTCTTATGAAAATGACTTTATGGTTTTACAGAGTTTTCCAAGATTCATTTTATGTGCCACACAAATGTTTGAAACTTGGAATATGACTGCCTTTGGCTTAATTATTTTAAATCATTCTGTAACTTTTATGTAACATAATAAATGTGAACTTTATTTGCTTCTAGGGAAAAAGTTAAATTTTGCATGCATTCATAACTAACGAAAGTACAAAGTAATTAACACTTTTCAATGCTTTCTGATAAGTGCAGCCATAACATAGCAATTAAGCCCTCAAAATCCACAAAGAAGATACAGGAAATTATAGTCTTTAAATTCTATATTAAAATTTGGAAATCTGTTTTAGGTGTCTGTAGAGTATGTGTGTATTAGGTAGAGTAGAGAAGAAAGTTCAATTTAGTTTAAAGTTTTAATTAGAGAACGTACAACCAGGAAGTACTGAATCAATTGTTTAAAATGTGCAATTTTTATTTGAGTGATTTTTACCAATAAAAATATGTTAATATTAATTAAATATGGAATTAAAACCCTTGAAACAATTTAACATGTGTAAACTGTCCCTCCAAAACCAAACCCACTTCTATTTTTCTTTTTTCTTCTTCTTCTTTTTTTTTTCTATTTTTAATGTGTAATCAAGGGTCAGGAAGTCTTACAAGTACAATAAGTATATAAATTATATCTAATTGGATAATTGCAAATATTTAGTCTTACCTTAAAAACACTGGTGTTAAAACTTTTATGGTGTTGCTTTATTTTTTTATGGTGTTGCTTTAGTATGATTTTAAGTATCATTTGTCTAAAATGTTACATGTGATCTAGTGAGGAAAATAATAACAATAATAATAATAATCCTGGGCTCTGAATTTGATTGCAGTGGGACCGAGGATCTTGTGGCAAACACTGCTGATTTACTCACTCATGCATTTTATTAATTACCTCCTGACCAAGAGGTTAAAGGGCTTTCTACTCGATTTCTCTTCATCTCTCTTATTGAAGATTATAGTGTGACAAAGTTGTATCATAGTAGTATGTTAAAAATTCTAGCATGAAAAAGTTATAAAAAAAATTGATAGTATGATAAAACTATAACTTGAAATGCAATTTTTCAAGGAAATGAAAGAAGTCTATGATTTTAATGATGTCATACTAAATATAGGATTTTTTTTCTTTTTAAAGTTTATTTCTGGCTTTATAATTTTAGCTATTTGGAGTTGAACACTGGATAAATCTCTCTGTTATTCAATTCCTCACCTGTGCACAGCAGATATTGGTAATATTTTGGGTCGTAATGAGAAGAGGATATTTTAATACAAGTACATTGTTTAGGCTGATGGGCTGACTAAATTCTACATAATGTTTTTTTTTTCTTTTTGATACTCATTTCAGTAGATTCAAATGGAATTATTTCTCTAAATTATCATAATTAATCTATTAAAACTTAATCCCAGCCTCAGTCTGTATTTCATAAATTGGAATAAGATGAAATTTCCCCTAATGTGGCAATGTGGAACATTATCTTTTGAATGGGTTCTTAACTTTAGGATATAATAAATATGCCAATATATTTAAATTACAAAAATATGTGTATACTCAATATTATATATATGTGTGTGCATATATGTACATGTATATATGTGTTTGTGAGTTTATATGTGTTTATACACACATGTATATATAGACATTGTAACCTTTTTAGGACCTATGGCTGCCTAATTGGAAAAATTCTTCTGCCCTTCTCCCCAGTTAAGGAGGAGGTTAAGTTGCTGTGCAGGGAGGGCAGGAGAGATACAAACACGTCTTCTCGAAGGTGGTTTCTAGTAATCCATTTATATGGAATATTGAAAAGGTCAATGTAATACAGCATGCTCTCTAATTCTTTGAAAATATGAGGCATTAAAATTCTGATGCCTCATTCAAGGTTGTAATGAGAACATAACACAAATTGAACCTATTATTTTGACAGTGATAGTAATGAGAATGGGAAATGAAATAAACTTAATGATACTGCAAGTGACTTTTTTTTTATTCCAAAATTTCCTAACTTCATTGCTGTCTGTTTTGCAAAGGGAAACGATAATATACATACACAGACTAAGTTCTTTAAAATAAATGTACCCCATGAAAGAGTAGAACAAAATGATAATTTAAATACTAAAAACATGTTTATGACTTGTGTAAAATCAAACTCATGGAAGACCTCTATTTTTCTTTAATGCTGGTTCTCATCGTAGGAGGGCAATTTTTTTGGAAAGTTTTCAAAATAAAAGCAACCAGGTTTGTATAAAATTACAGAACTTAGAGCTTAAAAGCAATTAATATGTTAAGTTAAATCTGGCTAAGTCAGGTGAAAAAATAAGTTGAGAGAAATCCTTAAAGCTATTTTGACAGCAGCGATGAGAACTCCACTCTAGATCCCATCTTGTGCCTCACTCATCTCCCTTTCCGGGTAAGTATGGACTACCTACTATGTTTCAGCAACTACCCTGTCTTCTTTCCATTCATAAAATAAAAAAATGAATAAATAAATATAATATAAATGCTGCTACTTCTACAAAGAGAAAAGGAACCACAAGATAATTCTGAGGATTTTGCAGCTTTGGAAAGGCAAAGACAATCCAGCCTTCCCTTATAACGTCTTTAAGAACTAGGGAATGTTTGGTTACATCCAGAAGTGTTGGCTGGATACAGAGAAGGAAATCTGCTGATGAGTTTGATCAATGCCGAAAACAAAATCAGATTTCTTTTTGCCCAAAGTGTACTTTAGATTTCGGTTGATGTACCTCACTGATCAAAGTTGGCTGGGCTCTGTACGTGGCTAAGATGTGATGAATGTCCCTAGGTGTGTGTTCTGTACACCTGTGTTTGTACTTTGACTTACTCCCCACTTCAGCTTAAAGCAGGGGTAAATAGGTAAACTTTCTACTCCTGAATCAGGGGAGAATACTTGTTACTTGTCCAAATCAAAGATCCTTTTTATGGATCTTTGTTATGTTTATGGAGTCATAATTTTATTTATTGTCATATTCTGCAAATATCATGTGCCAAACTGTTATGAGCATTGATTGAAAAAGTGAGCAAAAGGGTACCTGGGTGGCTCAGTCTGTTAAATGTCTGCCTTTGGCTAGGGTCATATCCCAGAGTCCTGGGATCGAGTCCCGCGTTGAGGTACCGCCCAGCAGGGAGTGTGCTTCTCCCTCTGCCCTTCCCGTCTGCGCATGCACGCTCTTGCTTACTCTCTCTTTCTCTCTCTCTCAAATAAATAAATGAATAAATAGTGAACAAAAGCAGCCATACTTCCTGGCTTCAGGGAGAGTAAGAATAAGTAAGGCAGTAAGTATTAAAGTAATACATTAATAGAAGTTAAATTACACCAGTGATAAGTGATACACAGGACAGTTCCAAGGAATGATGAAATCTTAGGACAGTTTGCTTACTGCTATTAGACTTGGACATTGGCTGGCACATAGTGGACGCTCAGTGAATTTGTGTTGGATGACTTTGACCTGGTCAGGATTGGCCTACCTGAGGGAATTTGTGCTTCAATTCTGCTCTGGGGAAGAGGGAAGTTAATTAGTGGAAAGGTTAGGATAGAGGTCCTGTGGATCAAAAATCATGCGGAGTTCAAGGAAGCAAGAGAGGGCCAGTGTTTCCAAGATCTAAGGAAATTCTATGATAACATAAATTATATGTATCTGTGAATATATATATGCACACATACATATTTAATTGTGTTGAATATGTAGTGAATATATTTATGTTTATATAATCAATATAATTATAATTCAATATTTATATATTCTATATACAGAGAGAGGGCTGGCAAATGACAGACCGAACTAGCGAGCTACATGGGGATAAGATTGTATGGGGCACTGTGGGCCATATAAAAGGAGAATATCGGGCAGCCCGGGTGGCTCAGCGGTTTAGCGCTGCCTTCAGCCCCGGACCTGATCCTAGAGACCTGGGATCAAGTCCCCCATCCGGCTCCCTGCATGGAGCCTGCTTCTCCCTCTGCCTGTGTCTCTGCCTCTTTCTCTCTCTGTGTGTGTTTCTCATGAATAAATAAATAAATCTTAAATAAAATAAAAGAATATCCCAAAGGTAATGGTAGCCTTTGAAGTGTTTTAGATGGGGAAAGAAGGTGTGACCTCATCAGTGTTATCTCTCTACTTTTAGAAATTAATCCACGGGGATTAATTCAGTCCAAACCTCTAGCTCACTTAAAGGGACCACTGTTTAGTGCTAAACTGACAAATTCTGTTCTATTTGTTTGGGACATTTAGGATAGGATCTAATGGATTTAAAGGAACCTGGAATCTCTGGATGTAACTTTGGTCCAGACAAATACGTTGAATACAAGAAAGAGTGAAAAACAGGGAAATAGGAAGTGGTGCTGGAGAACCTAGAAGGTAAAAGTGCTCTAGAAACCTAGAAAGAAGGATGTAACCTAATCCGAGATTGAGAAGTTGGTACTAGATAAATATGCTTAATGTTTAAGGTAAATCTGAACTCTGTACTCATAGAACTCTCCTATGCTCCAGTCCCTCCCCGATCAGACTGGTTCTGGAGTTCAACTCTAAAAATTGTTCTAAAATTTTGTTGAGACCCCTTGATTTTACTTATGAAGGGCTCCGCAGTGCTCTGTAGGACATAGTCCCTTGCTGAAATTTAGGGATTTAGCAGAGGTTCTAAAACCATGCCCAGCTTTCCCCTGGCCTTTCCATTTTCTGGACATAGACCATTTGTCATAGGCCTAGGTTGTATAAGAATCTTTGGCCTAAAATCACACAAGCAACTCACAAAAGTGTGGGTAGGGCCGTTCAGCATGTGAGATTCTTTTGGATGTTCACATTGGCCAGAGTGGAATCCCCACTTTATTGGATATTACTTATGACTGTACTGTGCTGGTTTCGCTTCATTCTTAACATTCTCCCTTTCATTCGTGATCCACATTGTATTTCCAATGAGCTTTGTGACTGTAAACTTTTTAAGTCTACCTATAAATGCCCCAATTCTAGTTCCTGCCTTTCTCTGAGTAGCTTATTAGACTACTCTAACCGTGTATCATAGATAGATACAGATTACATATGTATATACATGTTCGTGTGTGTATATGCACAAACACACTCTCACATACACAGACGCACACAAAATAGGAGGATTCAGAAGAAATCATTTCAAATATTTTTCCTGAAGTAATTAAAAAAAAAAAAAAGGACTAACATTTTGACTAAACCCTGGATGATATTAGAGTCTAAAATGACCCCTGCCCTGGAGGGGCCGTCAAGCATCTGGGGTTAAATGTTAAACAGAAGATTGGGAAGAATGATGATTGAGATGCTATGGAATGAGAGATGTGTTGTCAGGTCATTTCATGATCAGCTGAACATGCCATTTGCTGTCAATGAACTTGGTATTGGACAACTCCGCAATGGTCCTCAGGTCACTGCTGTCAGAAGTACAACAGCCTACAAGGAGGGAGACCTATATTCACACCCTAAGTCTGTGTTTCTGTCTGAGTCCCCCTCACCAAGGACCTCTTGAATTCACTCTTGGCCTTCATCCATATTGATATGTGTCAGTTGACTAGCATCAAAGTTTTTATAAAGATATTGTTCCTCTTTTTTTTTACCTGTTCTTCTTCTTTTTTATCTTGCAGTAATGCTGTTAGTTCTGCTTGGGAAATACTCTGTTCACTTTTGCCTAACTTGTACTTCTATTCATTTTTAACATGGATATTTCTTTATGTCTAAAGTTGACTTCATTAGAAACTTCATGCATGTATAACATCGTACCCTCTATGTCCCAATATTTCCATTTATCCGTTACTATTTATGTACCTATTTATCACACCGTGTACCTTTTCAGTGTAATTGTTTATTTGTACCCCTAAGTCTGAAAACCAGAACTACCTATGTCTTATTTAGTGCTATATCCTGAGCTCTTATCAGTAGGCCCAGAAAAAAAAAATTAATGTTTTAATGCAATGTATGTGATATTATACATATATATTATAAATACATACACATATATACATCTACATATGCACATACATACCCATATACAGTCAACTAAAGTTTTTGCTAAGCACGAAAATCTCTATGTAATTACTGATATAATGTAAGACAGGAAAAGAAAACATAGAGACTTTCAGTTTTGCCCCTTAATGATATTTAAAATAATACTTAAGAAAATAAATCTTTGAAAACTATAAAATTGTCCCTAAAGCTGTAACTGCCTCTGTAGATGTCTGTTTCCAGAGAGGCACAGTTTGGAAACTAATGAATAAGCTGAGTCTCAATTCCCTTTTGGGCATAAAAAATCTTGTGATATTATCTTTCTATGAGTGAGCTTTTCTTTTCTGTTCTAGAGAGAGAGAGAGAGAGCACAATCAGGGGCTCAATATTATGATGCTGAGATCATGATCTGAGGTGAAATCAAGAGTCAGACACTTAGCCAACTGAACCACTCAGGTGTCTCCTTAGTCATTCTAATTTTTTCTCTGTATTTTATATTGTCTTCATGTTTCTATCCCATAGGATCTGGACTTACATAACAACAAATAGCAAAATAAATAAAGAAATAAATAATTCAGTAACCTTCTAGTCCCTACTCTTGATTTCACAGATGAATTAAGTGAGGTCCTAAGATTATAAGTGACTACTTTAAGATCACAGAATCAATTAATATCACTGACAATAAGGCAGAAATTCTTAATTTTGGCACTATTGACTTTTGGGGTTGAATTCTTTGTTGAAGGGGCTGGGCATCCTGTGCATTCTATGATAATGATTAGCAACTCTGGCAGAGGCCCACTAGATGATAGTAGCACTCACCTCGTGATACTTGTGTAAGTGTCTCTTGACTTTACCAAATACACGTTGGGGAGTAAAATCACCCCTGGATGAGAATCAATACTCTTAAGAGTCTAGTATCTGAATTCCTCTTTCTTTTCATTTTGCCTCATGCCCTCACCCTCTGCCACCAACCCAATTTGGAATTCATATGTCTTCAACAGGGACAGATTAAAACATGCTTTTATTTTTACAGAAGTCCGAGTATGGTAGATTAAAGATGGTTGCCTATTGTGTGTATGGGTTCAACAAATAATGCACCTCTGATAATGCTGACTAAATGATAAGGTTAAGTCAGAGACCAAAGCTTCCTCTCCTGCTGTATCCCTCTCGAACTTTCTGGTTGTAGCCCTGTTCCTGTAACAGTTTACTGAATAATCAGTGAAGTGTGATACTCGAAGGCCTGTTTTTCAGATAGACGGGGAATGGGAATCCCTATTCTCATCAAAATGACTGGAGGGAAAACCCACAAATCAGACCTTTTAGCATAAAACATTCTGCTTGTTGATTTCACTTCAACTTGTTCTATTGATGACTGGATGTTTATGTGAGGTTGTAATTTCTCTATTGTGGAGACAGATGTGTCATTCACCTGAAAGTCTTCAGAATCATGAAAGCAAGTGGTTCCTGTAAAGCCCTTTTGTCTGCTGACAATTCACGTACCCATTCATTGAAGAATGTACTCTGTACTAAATGTCCTGCTATGTGTTCAGGTGATTAGAAGATGTAATAATACAATAATGAAGAGGACATGGCTGAACTCAAAAGAGTCATGGCCATGAAAGAAAAACAGACATAATTAGAGTCCAGTGGGACAACTGGATAGATGATAGATGTAGCCTCTAAGTGCTGAATGTAACATGTGACAAAAACCTGAAGTATGACCGGCACACAAAGAAGTGGGTTATATTCTATGCTGAACATACATTATGTGCAAAGGCAGAGAGGTGTTAGCACATCCTCTTTATTTGAATGGCTAGAAGATATTTGATATAAAATGATTAACATAATACAAATTGTAGAATCAAGGACTATTGGGACAAATCAAGAAAAAAATATTTTGGGGCAGCCCGAGTGGCTCAGCGGTTTAGCACCTACCTTCTGCCCAGGGCGTGATCCTGGAGACCTGGGATCAAGTCCCACATCGGGCTCCCTGCAGGGAGCCTGCTTCTCCCTCTGCCTGTGTCTCTGCCTCTCTCTCTCTCTCTCTCTCTCTGTTCTCTTTCATGAATAAATAAATAAAATCTTAAAAAAAAAAAGAAAAAATATTTTGGTTCAAGAATAAGAGTTTTCCATGTCAAAGAGAACGTGCACTTTCTTTTGGAGCAATGAGAAATCACTGGAGTTTTAAGCAGGGATGTGACATGATAGATCCAGAGTTTATAAAAATCACTCTGAGGATATTAATAAGAATTCCAGATAAAAAGCTAGCATAATAGATGAGGAATGAGATGACAAAAAAAAAAAAAAACTAGGGGGAAACAGCAGATAGGAAGAGAACACTAAAGGAAAAAG
Source organism: Canis lupus baileyi (assembly GCF_048164855.1). Lineage (NCBI taxonomy): Eukaryota > Metazoa > Chordata > Mammalia > Carnivora > Canidae > Canis > Canis lupus. The sequence continues at coordinate 4,223,993 of NC_132840.1, read as the reverse complement.
TGTAGAATGGCGGGGTGGGAAATCTATATGGAAAAAAGGATGAACTTCATCTAAGGATGAACTGATAGACTTTGGTTACTAATTAGACATGAGGATAAAGGAGAAGGAGCAGTCAGGGAAGATGGAGCAGGACAAGGTGGAGGACTGAAGGAGAAAATAAATAATTGAATTCTGGTCATGATCACTTTGAGGCACCTGTGAGATACTTAGTTTGAGATGCTCAATGGAAAAGTCTGAAGCTCATGGGAGAGGTCTTGGCTAGAGACAAACACAGAGATAGCAGCAGTAGGTAGGAATGAAAAACAGCCTCCCAGAAGGAAAAGAGCAAGAACAAAGGGCAGTAGACTGGTGCCAGAAAGATCAACAACTTCCATATAGAAGAGATTTTCTTTTCCCCGAACATAGAATCTTCACCACAAGGCTTTTGCACATTATGTTCTCTCTGCCTGGAAACTGTCTATTCCCTTGACAAAAATTGCATTCTTTTTCCCAGCTTAGTGTTCTAAATGTTATCCGTAAATAAGTAGATCCCTCTTATTCTTGTCACTGCACCTTTTTTGATTCCACCATGGAATTCTCAAAGTGAGTAATTAGTGAATTCTTTCTTTACTCAAGCATTGTCTCTCTCTTCTAACAGATTGCAAACTTCTTGAGAGCATAGGCCATAGGTATTTTATTTATTAATACATCCCCATTATGTGACAGGGTGGCTAAATCACTGAAATATTGGGTGAATGGGACGGTGAATAGTGGGCATATGGGCCATTAAATAGGCCTAATCCAATTTGGAGCCTTGGTATAAGGATTGGTCTTATTTCTTTGATACCAAGAGCTTTTCTGAGATTAAGGCTGCCAGATTTTATTTCTGCACCCCAAATTTGACATTCTTGGATTATTTTCTCCCCCTTCTCTTCCAGGAATCCATAAGCATAGCCTGTAACCTTGGGAAAGACATTTGTTTTAATCTTAGAGTTCCACCAGAGATCCCTTCTTAAGATAAAACAAAACAAAAAGGATCCTAAGCACCAAATATTATCAAGGAGTATGGAATATGTGTGTTGTTGGAAGGGGAGTTTTTCTTTTTAGCGAAATTATGCAGCTGCGATCTTGTGACATTAAACTCAATTCCTAAATGACACTACATGAGAGAAAAGTCAGACTTTGTAAAATAAAGTCAGTCAGTCCTGTCTTTATAAAAGGTATTAGAGATGTCAGATGGTCCAAAGAAAAGATGATCTTTCTGGCCTGGTCCATAGTTAGGAGAATGTATTTACTAGATACTTGATGAAGATGTCCTAAGCTATAAAATCCCATGATATGGATCTCTCATATCCTATGGACCCATCTCTCCTCCCCATAAGAGAAGTTGGATACACAGTGCTCACTTCACTCTTCTCTGTCTTCATCATATCCACGACCTATTATAGCACCTGTATCAATGACTTTATCTGCCTGTCCTACCGACACTCTGATTTGTTGAGATGCATAAAAACTGGCACAACTCATAAATATAATCATTGTACATGAACTGATTTCTAAATATTGCTCTTTCATTTTCCTTGGGTGTTAAATGGAAATAGTATTACTTATCCCTCATTGGTAGTCACAGAGGTTAAACAAAATGCTCCAAGAAAGGGTCTGTCACAGTAGCTGATATAGAAAACTGATAAATGCAAAATCTCTTCCTCCTAAGTGATGCATTAAGTTTGAGTTAACGTGTCATCTGTCTCATTTGTAATGATATTTTAAGCATTGCTTTTAAGTGTAGCCTATAGTGTGCTCTTGGTACTTGTTAAATACCCAATAGTTATGAAATTCGGTTAGCAACAGTTAGACAATGAGCTTATCTTTCATGAATCCAATTTTTTGCCTCACATCTTGGCTCCTGTTTGCTGTCCCTTATTTACCTAGGATATCAAAGACATGGATAGTTTGGCTAAGTTCCTCTGAGCCATATTTCAGACCAACTGTCACAGACTTCCACATTTAACTATAGAAACCTCAAAACTCTATCTATAATGAATATTTTCTCAAGTCCTATTATGCTCCAGACCTGGGCTAAATGATTAGGATAAAATATAAATCAGAGGTGTAATTCCTGTAGATCAGGGATAGACCAAAACTGCCATCTTTCCTTTATAATTCCCTTTTGAGATGAAGTAAATACAGGACCATTTTATAAATAAGAAAATAAGGCACAGAGAAGTTAAAAGACACTTAGAACAAAGTTTCACACTATTAAGAGTCTTCTTAATCTCAAATAATCTTTTTGTTGTGACTCCATGGAGAACCATCCAGTCCATTTCAGTCCATACTGAAAAAGGGGTAGGGACTGAAGTTTTCTTGGAAAAAAAGCAATAAAGTAAAAGATATCTCCTTGATTAGTCCAAGTTTGGAAAAACTCCAAGTTCACCAGAAAAGGTGAAAAAAAGTTTATAGGAAATGTAAGGTTTTTTATTTATTCATATTTTAATTAGTCTATTAGCATGTGGAGGTAATGCACTTTAACGGGACCTTGGCAGGAAAAGTACATTTTAAACAATAAGAAACCAGGGAAAACATTGAACATAGCTATTATTTTTGGCAGGAGTCTTTTCTTAAATCTTTTTTTTTTTCTTTTTGTTTCGCCTCTCTGGTAACAAAAGGGGAAAAAAGTTTAAATGGTAGAAGATTGCATAGAGTTGGGGATTAACATATTTAATTTACATAATGCCAGTGTGTTAAAGACTATGGAGGTGCAGTAGTATAAAATATTCTTAGTTAAAAAGCAGCTCAAAATAGGAACCTCTTTATTGTGCACATTTCACCAAGTTCATTGTACGGCTAAGTTAAAAAAGAACACCAATTTCTCTGCAAAGGCAGCATGAGATATACATAGAGGTATAATTATTTAAGAAGAAGAGTAGCTCTTCATTTGATTCACTCCCCAGGTGATGTAATGAAGACATCATTGATGGTATAACTTGACCCTCCTGGCCCATGGAAATGGTGAAGTCCACATGGAAACATAGCACCAGATTTTAAATTTTAACAATACATAGTCACTGATGTTGGAAAGCCTCTTTTTTTTTTTTTTTTTTTTTTTTTTTTTTTTAAGTAGAATCATCAAAATCCCCCTCTGTGAAAGGCACAGCAGGCTGCATAGTTGCTCTCCCTCTTGGATGCCACTAATGCTCGCTGGCAGCTTTCACTCAGAAAGAGTTTCTGCAGAAAGACCACAGTGCATTCTTCTTTACCCAGCATGTTAGGCTAATGCCTGCTTTGGAACACCATTCCAGGAGTCTTAATTCATAAGTGCAGCAACTCAGAAACTAACTATTCTCTTTCCAAAACTCAGCTGTCCTCCAGCCAGAAGTCTTTGGCTTGCTTTTTATCACAAAGGTACTGTTTGGAAGTGAGTGAGGAGAATAAGGATTAATGACCCAGAGTTAAAATTAATGGAGTATAATCAAAACAACCTGGGTTCAAAGATTGCCCAGAGTGGGGAAAATGCTTCGTGCCTTGCATCTTATTTTCTCTCAGGTAGAGGGAACTCCAGTGTTGTGACACTCCTGGGTGCTCTTCATTCCTTCATACTCTTTATCTTGGAGAATCTGGAGTGACTGTCATGTAGGTAAATTTGTGAAGAATAGGAACTGTCAGCTCTGAGTTTCATTTCTTCCTCTTGAGTTCAAGCCTACGTGTGTCCAACAGTCCTATAAGCCATTTTACCTCGACAGACCTGTTCTAAGTGATTAGACGTGTTTCCCTGGCACAGACTCCTTTGGGACTAGGTGACCCCATATCAAATTATGGGTTAGAATATAACAAGATAGTCTAGCTACTAGATAAAATGCTGCAGCCTCTAATCCTGTCCTTCCTTAACAATAACCAAGGATATATCGTGACCTCCATATATATTCTTTGTCCTATTTTCAGATTGTTCAGAATCCATGTTTGAAAAGGAATGTTATCTATATTGTAGATACCCATTGAGAGAGGTCACTTTCCAGAAAAAAAAAAAATATTGTTGGCCAGGAGATGTCTGGGTGCTTGGTCTGTCCTAGGCAGGAATGTCCAAAATGATTGTTTTTACAGATGGTCTTATCCATAGCCTGTCCTTCCTTAAAATCATCTAATGGTGCTCCTAAATGAAGAGAACACATTTCAGGTATTTAATGATTTCATCATTCCTTTCATTTCCTTCATATTTCCCCCAACTTATATATCCTTTCAGGACTTAGCTCATATTCAGCCTTCTATCTGGAATGATTACCTTTCCTTCTCCAGTGGATAATTTCAACTGACTCATGTGTCAAGGCCAAACTCACATGTTTTCCCCTTTGAGAAATTTTATTAATTCTTTTTATCTCCGTTCTCAAGACTCCTTATTCATATCTTTACAATGCATTCACCACAATGTAACATCATTAATTATGCATGTGTCTGTTTGTTTATTTCCTTTCTGAGCAAGTTATGGCCCCTAGAGGATAGGGATGATGAATTTATCACTTCTCTCTTTATGGAACCTAAAAAACACTAAGTATTAACAAACAAATATATAAGGAATACAATCTATGGCATTTGCAGAAAGTATAATTTGCATTTATATTGTGTGAAATAATTTTTAAAATCTCTATTATTTAAAAAAGGAAAAAAAATCTTTAAAATACAGATCATCAAACTATTTTACTTTGATATCCTTATGTCTTTTGCATTTATGTGTTAGTTTCTTCTCTCTTTAACTTAATAATTAGCTCTTGTACTTGTGCTTATAAACCAAATAATATTTATATAAAAAAATTCTTATATGATCAAATTATGTACAACTGATGGCTGAATGCATTGCATGGTATTACAACTGCTTTGTGAAATCGAGGAACACTTTTTTTTTTTTTTTGGACCATTCCAATCAAGAAAGAATAGTTTCCCACAAACATTATTTAGTGAAAGTAATTAATTTTAAAGAGAGAATTCATTCATCAATATAAAATATTTTAACACTAACAATAAAATGACAGCTAACAGTTAATAATTATTACATGTCAAAGGCATTTTAAAGCAGTTCACAAATATTTAATTACTCAGTGCTCTGGACGACACTGTTCCCTGTCTTCATTTCCTCCAATTTACAGCTGAGAAAAAATGAGGCTGTCCGGGTAGACGTGTCTCTACCACCATCTGAATCGAGTAAACGGACTCCAAGATTCATACCCCTAACTTAGTGTCACTATTGTGGAAAGAAAAAGACTCATATAATTTCAAATTAGTTCATGCATTTTACTTGTAGTACCCAGATGCCATGAAAGGGCACTTGTCTGAAATATTTTTTTTTTCCTGTTTCTCTTCTATTCTCTCAATATCATAGCTACTCTAGTATAGCATAGCTGCTCTTCAATTCTCCTGTTTGTTCACGGGCACTGTAAACACTCCCCAATCCCCAGCCAAAGCATGTCTTTTCCTACTCTCTCTTCTCCCTTTCCATCTCACAATTCCCATGACCAAAGTCCAAAGGAACAATCAAGAAGGACAAACTCCTCCTCACCTCAAATACTACTTTCTTAAGAAAGTTATGGTCAACTAGCCAAACTAAAGCATCTCCCTCTCATCCTCTAACCTATGACCTCCCTTAAATGTATGAATCCCTGGTTTTACTTTATTAAATTGCCAGTTATGTGAGTGCTATCTGTACCCCCTCAGTCCTCCTAGCACATAAGTTCCTTGAGATGATCTTGAGTTCCACTCAGTTTTAAAAAAAGGAAACAAAGACCAGTGAAAACCACTAGTCTGACTGACGAGAGTGTATAGAGGGGAAAAAAGCCTGAGGACTTTGTAATTAAGATCAGTGGGTGGGAAGAGCTTGAGAACATTCACATTATATGATTTCAGTATAAATATTAAATTTTAATGTTTATTTTGTATAATATACACTAGTATATGTAATGCTACATATACCCACATATACCTAATATGTATATCTTGATACACTTTACTGTTCATTAGCTCAAATACCACTAAATTGCAAAACAGGCCCTTACACAGTAAAACATGCTGGGAAGTAAATATGTGGGGTGCAGCTGAAAATCCAGACAAGAAAGTTACATGACTGCTATCAGGTTTTGGTTCTTTCTCCATGTCCTGGGTAAAGAACATCTCTAGTTATTGTCACAGATGTAGGCAGCATCTGACTCTAATACCATTTAACTTAGGAATCATTAATTACATATCAGACATTGAATTTAATATTCTGGGTATATTGTCTTTTTTTGATTGATGACCATGCTATGAAAAAGGCATTTTTATTGCCCAAGTAAATCTTGGGGAACTGAGGCTTAGAGAGGTAATTGGATTGTTCTGGGTCAGGGAGCTGGGATTCCAGCCTACGTCTGATGGATTCGAAAGTGTGTTTGTCAGCCATGATGTGACAACTTACTGAGTATCATAAAGTGCCCTATACAAAATTGGCCAGATCTAGCAATTAGCAACTCTGTCCTAGCCCTGTCCAGAAGAGAGTTAAAAGAAAACATTTATCTCTTGTCATTGTAATGTGGGAGGCATATATCGTAAGTGTTTAGTTTTCATTTTCCCCCCAGATCTGTCACACATATACTGAATGCTTTTCCCATTCTCAGTCTTCCACGTCAAGAATCATTTTCATATCAACTAATAGTATACGTCAGGGACATTTTGTTTACAATTATTTGCATCTGCCAGAAATAAGGGCTGCTCTTGTTCTACAGCATAATCTTTGGGTTGGAGTGCTTACATTACTTGGCAACTATATTCCCAGGTGCAAGGCAATGGATTCTAAAAGAAATTTAACATGAGAACAATACACCCCTGGCAACAGTAGTCAAGACAGCATATTGCATTTATTCCTCCAAATTTGTAAGGCTTTGGATGGAAGTCTTCCCTTATCACTAACACTTTGCTGTCATAGTACACAAATATATGTGAAAAGTTGGATGGGTAACAATTAGAGAAGAAAAGTTGCCCTTTTAACCATCCATTTTCTGCACAAGATTTTAGTCTCTGTCTCTATACTTATTTGTGGTAACTGCTTTTAGAATAACAGTAAACTAAAGATGATACAAGGAACAATAGATATAATTTGTTGTGTGTATGCTGTCTAAGGGATCAGACGATATCTGTATTTTCTTTGTTGTATTCCAAAAACAGGTGGTGCATTGTAGTGCACACAGTAGCCTTAAAAATTGTAAAAAGATTGTTGGCCAACTTCTGTTTTATCATCTCTCTGTATCTTTCCAACTTGCAAGAAAGTAGTATCAACACCCTTTTGCTGATTAGAAAACACTGCCTCATAAAGATATGCCTAAATTCATACAGTCATTTTGTAGAAATTATTTTCTTTTTTTCCATCCTTTTCCAGAATGACCCTTGAACTTGGGGCTTCCATTTTCAAAGGCATTTTCCAATGATATTTTTACATTATTGAATGTCTTGAACATGGTAAGACAGTAGAAAGTCCTCATAAACTTTGGAATCAAAAAAGCTAAGGCTGAATTCCAGTTTTATATATTAGATGCCAAACTCCTTTTCATTTTTCTCATCTTGAAATCACATGGCAAAGATATTACACGGTTATTAGAAGTAAATAATCACAGTATCAGTCCTGACACGTAATGGACTCTTAATATTTACTTATGATTGTCCCTGGAGGGGTGTATTTCTTTATGTACTAATCACAAAATTCTCCTGATTAACACAAAATGCATAATGAATTCTCAGTAAAAATCAAATGAGAAGCAGCATGTTTGTTAATATCTGACCAGGTTAAAAACAGATGGAAATATATCCCTCTAGCTTTTCTTATATCAAGGAATGCAGCACAGTCAGGAGGAAAAATGAACGGTATTGCTACATCATCCACCACTAATTACTAAAGGGTTGGCCTTTACAAGTTATGAGATTTCTTAACCTTACTTTTATCCCGTATAAATTTCGCCTACTAATATATAAAATCAAATGAAAAAAAAATAAAATCAAATGAGAAAAACTTAGTCACCTAGGATAAGTACATCTCAAAAGAAGCTTGATACAGATTAGCCTTTATTTTCACAGTTAGATGTATGGAGCTAAAGCAAACCCATGAAATAAAGTTTTCCTAAATTACTGGTATAGTAGAGTGATGATGACTCTAATAAGTAAATCATAGTCATCTCTTATAAGTCACCTCTTATAGGTAAATAAGTACATGTCAAGGAATTTCTTTAGGACAATATCATCTCGTTACTTCCCCTGAAGTCCTAATCCAAAGGAAGATATTATTACTATAATTGCTGTCCTGCTTTAGAACACAAAGCAAGGTCAGTGTGAACAGGAAGACACTGTTTAAAGGCTAATAATCAGAGGAAGAAGCCTTACTGTTAAGTGTTTGATTTAGGAAAGCTTCCTTATAATGCTCGGTTAATGCATTAATTTAATACTTGGGAAGTAATGGACATCAAAAAAGAATTATGTTATGTGATCCCCAGTGACCACACATTTAAAAAAAAAAAAAAAAAAAGCTTGATGCTAAGCATTCAGGTTAACTCGTTGTTGTTTTGGTAACTCAGTGTGTGGATTTGACAGAGGAAGAAAAAATGTAGGTCATTCTAAAAAGAAAAGTAGATAAGCTAAAATCTGTGTTAGGTAGGTCACATTAATATCTATCTATTGGAAATAGACCTGTGAACAGTTAAAGCTGTAATTAGAAAAATCATGTAGATGTTTTTTAGTTGCTGTAGTGGAAATGTTGTCATTCTACTTTCTTCTGTATAAATAATACCAGATGGATCGAAGTCAGAAGGCCTTTTTAAAGAAAAATAAATTCAACAAATATTTGTTTTTCCTATTATTTTGACTATGAGAATTGAACAACAGAAGATATAACAATTTTTTTTTATTTCCCACAAAATAATTGGCCTTTAAAAATATTTAAAAGTATTCACTCAGGGCACCTGGGGGGCTCGGTTGAGCCTCCAACTCTTGATTTCGGCTCAGGTCATCATCTTCAGGTTTTGGGGTCAAGCCAGATGTTGGGCTCTGCACTGAGTGTGGAGCCTGCTTAAGATTCTCTCTCTACTTCTCCCTCTGCCCTTTGCCCCACCCTGCTCATGCATGCTCTCTCTCTCTCTCTCTCTCTCTCTCTCTCTCTCTCAAAGAAGGAGAAAGGGGCACCTGGGTGGCTTAGTGGTGGAGCGTCTACCTTCGGCTCAGGGTATGATCCTGGTCCTGGGATCGAGTCCCACATCGGGCTCCCTGCATGGAGCCTGTTTCTCCCTCTGCCTATGTCTCTGCCTCTCTCTCTGTGTCTTTCATGAATAAATCAATAAAATCTTAAAAAAAAAAAAGAATAATAACATGTGACAAAGGTGAAAATCTGCATTTACTTGAATCATTTGCTTTAAAAAAATGTGGTTGACATAAAATAGATCATGCAGTAGGTTTTGCAAATATCTGGAATTGATCTTCTGCTACGTCTTGTATTAACCTTTGAGATTCTCACCTGAGGAGAAAGACTGCAACAGAATCAAAGAGGCCAAATAGGATCGAAGGTTCTTTAGAGCTTCTCCTTGTGCAGATGCAGAATTAGCAAAGTCTCAGTGAAAGGCCGTTTCACCTGAGACCATAGCAGTGTGTGCCACTGATAAGGACAGACTCAGAGTTTGCTGAATGATTTAAAGGAGATGTTTGTGTGGACAATTTATTTTCCTTTCAGTTCCAAACTTTAGTTCCATGCTCCCCTTCATCCTGCCAATAGGGTAATAACCGTGACCTCAATTCACAGCTAGAATCTCCCTCTACTGACAGAAGAGCATCTGGAAATAAACGGCCTTGCATTGCCACGTCGGGACGTGCAGTGTGAGGAAGAGATAAGGAAGGGAGGACAGGAGGGACGATCTGCCAGCAGTTCCTCAATTCTTCCAATCCCAGACGTGAGAGGAAATTGATCCTCTATCCTGGTTATCTGTTGTGGAGTAACAGGCACACCTTAGGTTTATTTTAAATGGATCTCAATATACTGTGGGTCAGGGCACACAGGGACCACTTGTCTCTGTTCCATGATGTCTGTGCTCTTGTGGAGTAACTGGAGTACGTTGTGGCGTGTCTGTCTGTCCGTCTGTCCCCCCCACCCCAACCCCGCCAATACCGCTTCTCCTGTGGCTACTTTGGGCTTTCTCACAACATGTCTGCCTCAGAGTAATCAGACTTCTTCCATAGTGGCTTGCAGCTGCAAGTACATAAGACAGAAGTTGTCTGTCTTCCTCAAAGGCGGGTCCTGAGGGGCATAGCCTCACTTGTGCGGCACAGTATTCGTCAATGCAGTTGCAGGCCTTCTTAGAGTCAAGGGGAGGTGATATATATCCCATCTGTCAATGACCAGACTGTCAAAATTCTTAGGACCATTTTAAATCTGCCACAGTGTAACTTCAAATTAATCCTTCTATAAAAACTCCAAAAGTATGTTCTAAATGTTCTTTTGGGACCATCAGTATTTCACAGGGTTGGATAGATAATGGGATGAAGAGAAATATTTAAAAAAATAGATGACAATTTTTTTAAAGATTTTATTCATTTGAGAGAGAAAGAGAGCAAGAAAAAACAGGGGGTGGAGGGGACTGAGAGGCAGAGGGAGAGGCAGACCCCCCTGCTGAGCATGGAGCCAGCCATCAGAAGTGGGGCTCAATCCCAGGACCCGGAGAGCATGGCCTGAGCCAGAGGCAGGCACTTAACTGACTGACCCACCCAGGTGCCCCAAGGTGACAAATAAAATTAAAGCTACCCATTTGAGACCTAACTTCATTCGAATTATTTATTTTTAGTTTCTATTAAAATCAACATCTACGATTTATTTGAGTTCCTCTAGCTGAATTTGTTGAGTACAATTTTTTTTGTTTTCATTTCTATATTATTTAAGGTGAGACTATGAATCCTACTCAGAATCCTACCCAGTCACTTATTAACAATCTTAGGAAATACATTAATCACTCTGAGTTTCAATTTTGTTATCTGTAAAATGGTAGTAATAAAAGTATTTGCCTCCCTAGGTTGTTGTGTAGATGACATATATTAAGTTCTCTGCAATGACTACTGTTGGGCCCAAAGCAGAAACTCTATGGGAATTTGCTGAATTAATTTGCAGCTTCTCAACGTAAGGACCTCATTGGAAATACCCGAATATTTTGGGAGAGGAGGGTGATTAAACATGTGTGAATGAAATAGACCTTTTGATGATCTGAATGTATTAGTAGGGAAAAGTATCTTATCCATCTCTTTGAAATTTTACCTGTTTGGTAGTTGATACCATCTGTCCCCTTGGTATAAATGCTCTTTTTTATGGTGTGGCAACAGAGTTTCTCTATCTGGTACAGACTCAACTTTCTAACTCCAGTCTGGTACATATTTGATTGTACAAAAGTTCTTTGAAGCCTTCATGTCTCAGACTCAACTTATATCATGAGGATTTTTTTTTAGCCTTTAGTTTGATCATGCAATTCAAGAAATAGAGCAATAAGTAGAGCAGAAAATGAAAGCTCCTTTAACTTTATCTGCAAAATTTTAAAAAATCCACTGGTAAAGATTTTGCATTTATACTTTCAGATGTATTTCTTTAAATGTATAGCTAGGGAAGTAAAGATAGACTGGTAAAAATATAGGAGAGTTGAATAGGTTTATTTGGCAATCCTATCTCGTGTGATGTGAAGACCAAATACAATTAACTATGTAAAAGTGGTACATAAATATTTTTTGCTGTTTTCTATAAAATTATCCATTATGACATCCTTCACATTGAATTCCTATCCCTTCACTATGATTCTACATTTTCATCACTTCAATGAACAATATCCTTATTTGCAGAAAAACACTATTATTCATTCAGTGTATTTACTCTGTATCCTTCTATGTGCCGGATATGACGAAATAAAGTTACTTCCTTAGAAGACTATAAAGGAAAGAGGACCAATGACAAAATTACATGGTGAATGAACGTTTGGAAGTCATGTGCAAGCCTTCAAGGCGGAATGGAACAAGGTACTGAATCCCTAACACAGTGATACTTTATATTCCTCAGTGTTTTGATTAGTGACCCTTTATTGCTGAAGCTTAGGCTGACTACAGCAAAATCCTCAAGAGCACAGGCTCTGGAAGCAGAATTTCTGAGATCCAATGCTATCATTGACAGTTATTATGATATTAGGCGAATCATAGCAACTCTAAGCCTCAGTATATGCATCTGCAAACACATATGCTGTGAGAATTAAATGACGGAATACATGTAAAGATCATGGAAGAGTGCCATGCATGCTGAATACTCAGATGCCAGCTAAAATTAAGAGAGGAAGAAAGGGGAATGGGGAGAAGGAGGCATGCTCAGTGGTCTTTTAGATTACCAGAAAATATGGACTGTAACATTCCAAGTGATGGATTCTGTCGAGAGACTTTCAGCCCAGAGTGCTACGGTCAGGATTTAGAGGAAGGAGACGATAGGAACAAAGGAAACACACAGGACCAGAGCTCATTAACCAGGCACATCCTGAATAAGGGAGCTCTAGTGGTATTTGGTGTGACTGAATGAATGACGGGCAGTTTTCCTTTCCATAGCCATGAGTTTTCAAATATCTGTTTTGTGATTCAGAGACTGCAAAGTCTTCCCACACTTTGCCATTCTCCAAATAGATATAACAACCCCAAAGTATATTTTGGATTTCGAGCTCAGGACTAAATTTGGGAACAATTTCTAATCACGAATCACATTTCAGATTTAATGAGACACAAATAAAAACAGATAATTGTGGCTGTGGATCTGAGAGGTAAGGTGTGGGGTCCATGCATGACTGAACAGGCAAAGTGCCGCTTCCTGTAGCACGCTAGAGGACTGCCAGACAAGTGTGATTAAGGCAATTTACACATGAAATTTGATTATGAATAAGAGGATTCCCCTTCTTTCCATTCAAGTTACGTGAGGGAAATTCGTGAGTGGTCTTAATTAAAAATAACTGGAACCTGATTGGCAGTTGGGCATTAGGCTGAAAAGTGGCAGCTGCTAACAGGAGAGGAGATGGAGCATTAATCACAAGTGAAAGCTTTGTCAGAAAGGGAGACTGGGTGCTGGCTGTCAGTCATCCATCCTGTGCCTCCACGCTAGGCAATTCTCCCGAGGATGCAGCCTGCTAAGCTGGCTCCTGCAGTACGCAATCAATATCACACTTCTCAAACGCGGAGTCTACACTGATAGGGAACTTTGGCAACGCTGTGCACGTGTGGATAAGGCAAAATCCTGACTCGCCCATTACCAAACAACTCCATCTTCCCTGCATTTATGATTTCCTTTAGAAGGCAAACTATAAAAATCATTATCACACTCCTACTATGATAATGAGCATAGAGGAGGAGGAGGGGCAGGATAAAGGTAATGGAAACTCCCTGGAACATTTTAAAGGTCACATAACTCTTTTAATAGTTTTTTTTTTCTTTAATAAAAACTCAGTGTGATAACAGATGCGTTTAGCATGAAAATGAAATAGGATAAACAACCTGAACAATCTATCACTATCAATAAACCATAATAATAATGAGAACGAAATAAAACTTCAGGATTTAATAACACAAACCTTTTATCTTCTTGCTTTGCACATACATAGTATCATTCCAGATAAATACAATGAAATAGGTGTTATTACTGCCATTTTATGGATTAAACACCCCCACCCTGAAAATCAACAGGGTTAAATTATAATTTCTAGACATAATGAGCGTATGGTCTAGATCACATCATTTTTTTCTCATTTAAGACACGTGCTCTTTCTCTCTCTCCCTTCTCTTTCCACAAGTACCTCTGCTTTTTCTGCTTATGCCAACACATGCACAATTATGGCTTTCCCGTATTGCCTTCACATCACCTCAGATTTAAATGATTTAAGACCTTTTTCATGAATTTCAGGATTAGGCTATATACTGAAATTTGGATTCCTAATTCAGAACAATTCAAATTTTTATATATATATTTAAAAATTGAAGGTTAAGTTACTTTCCTCTAATATAAAGAATAGAAAAATAATTAAATGGGAGAAGTTGGTATGTTATTGCAATCTAATAATGGGACTGAAGATAAGTCACAGAGGTGCATCCATCGTATATTAATACATAACTTTTCCTCAGAGATTTTTAGCTCCTAGCATAGTCTTGAGATTTCTGTTGTATAAAACATATATTCATGTAAGGAGTAAGATAGAAATAAGGAATTTCTATGGGCTTCTATTACCTAGAAATCTATAGGAAATATATTTTAAAAAATTGAATTGTAAACCAGTTAGTAGGTATTTAATGAACTTGATGAATGAATGGCTAAATTAGTGCAATGTCTCTAAAACATAACAGCAAATTAGATATTTTCTGTGTTTGAAATATAGCTCAGAGTATCCAAAACATTTAAAATAGGGTTGGTGAATCTTGACCAGCCATGATGACCATACTGACCATAATGATCTCTTTCTACAACACTAATAGTAAATTAAAAACAAAAACAAACCTCACAACTCTTATAAAAAAAAATAAAACAACTAGTGAAGGAATAAAATAGCATTTCTAAGAAACTGTGTAGACAGAATGGTGATATTTATGAATCATTCCTACCCCTTCAAGTTACATGGATTAAATGCTTTTACGTGTACACATCAGTCTGTAAGTGCTTCAGAGAGAGCCGACTCGTAGCAATTCAAATAGAACGTTTCTCATTCCTTTCTTGCACCACAGCCTTCCCCCCTTGTGCTATTTTTCCTTTCTTCTTCTTTCTGTCTACTCTTTTATTTATTTTCTTTCATAATCCTCACCTGAAAGATAATTATTCTATAAGTTTTATAGAAAAGGAAACTGTGACTTAGAACCATTAAACAACTTTCCCAGAATCTTAATTAGTAAATGTTGGAGCTGAAACTTATACCTAGCTTGGTCTGCATCCAAATCACACATGCAAAGTATTTCCTCCCCTCTCAAATTCTCATCTATTTTCCAATTTTGTCATTTATGGATGGAGATCTCAAAGTCTGGTTACTGAATTACTGAAGACTCCAATTTAGTTTTAGTTTAAGAATTGCTGACATAAGAGTCTAAATATTTCACCAAGCCTACTGCCAGTGCATCAAAGCAGCCTTTGATAAAATGGCATTATATTTTTCTAACATGATTCTTCAAGGATAGACTCTGTGAACCAAATCTATCGGTTTATGTGAACCAAATCTATGGTTTGTCATCTCCATGTCTCATACCATTTTTTTTTTATTTTCAGAAATTGCCTGAAATAAGGGACATAACCTTTGCAGAGCAACTTAAAGAGACTTTTTATCGAACCCACGTTCAGAAAAGTCATTTGGGTTTCCTGTGAGCCTGGAACCAAGGAGTAAAAATGCTATTGGATTAAAGGTTTCTCTGCTCTTTTGAGGACACCATAATCTCTAGATTATCTCTGATTTTCTTTCTCTTTTCCTTTCTCTTTTTTTTCCTTCCTTTTTCCACAATCAATTTTCTCTGCTTTTCTGCTTCTGCAAACACATGACCAAATATACCCCAGGCCTGACTACCCATTGACTCTGATTTCAAAACAGAGCTTGACTGAACAAGATAATGATGGATTTCAAACACCTGGGAGGAAGAACATACTATCGAGTCTCCATGGAAGGGAGGTTTGCCTCTGATCCAAATAGCAGTAGGCTGGGATATGGTTATAATCTCCTCCACCATCTTGGTTAAGGTTGTGATGGTCAACTGAGAAAGCAAACCAGGCCTCTAAAATGAAAATGAAGGATTGGGGGAATAAATGATTAGCTTATCTGGATCCAGTGTTGTCAGACTTAGAGATGTAGTTAAGGAAATGTCCTCAAAAGCTCATAAAATGAAAGGCCAGATAGCATGAGGCAAAAATAAATGTAACTGAAATACATACCTTAACAAATATAATATGTAAATTATTTTTATCCCTTAACAAATCTACTTAAGAAAATATGGCCGTTGTATCATGGTTGATGGGTTAGCCCGTCCTCTGTCTGCCAGATGCATTTCTGAGGAAGGAAATGAGAAAGAGTAGGAGAATGAAGAAAAGGAAGTAGATTGCTTAGAGGATGTAGAAAATAAAAGGAAAACGGGGCCACACTGAAGGACATAGAAGACCAGGAAATGGGAGAATGAGAAAGTGAGATAGACTGAGGATACTATAAGGGGATGAAAGAGATACAGAGAAGTGCAGAGAGGAAACATATACAATATTGTTGGATTTTATGAATGTAATCTTCCTTAATAACTCTCAACTTCCTAATAAAGGACTGGATTGCTTTGATGAACTGTATCATAATTGAAACTGACATTTCTTGATCCAGAATTTATGGAATAAGGATTTGACAAAAGGAAGTTGCTATGAGTATTTTCAAATTTAAAGATGAAACCTCTGTCTGAGGGAAAATTAAATGCCCCAGGAACTTAGTAGTTTTTCATTTGAGCCTTGAAAGGGTCTAAGAATATGGACTCCAGAGTTGCTGGCTATGGTAGTGAAGGGGGGAGACAGGGGTGAGGTAGCACTGATCCCCTTCTCCATGCCAAAGTACTGAATGGAACTTTCATGCAACTCTTTATTCCCAAATCCCTCTGGGACCCTTAATCCCATTTTTAGACAAGGCACTGAAGCTGAGCACTGTTATGTCCTGCAGCTCAGTAATTGCCAGATGCTAACTGAAATTCTTCCTAATTCCAAAGACACAATGATCCCAGTTTACCAGCCTTTCTCTCAGAACATAACAGATTTGTTGGTTGTATTATTTTTATTTATTTTTTAAAGGTAGAATTAGTCAAAATTGATCTTCTTACACAAGTTGGTTTTCTGCCAATGCCATGAGTCAGGAACTCTGATTTATAGTCATAGTATCTTGGTAGGATTTCAAAATGATGTTTGACATGTGTTGGGACATTCATGAATTCTTTCAAAAGTAAGAACAAGTTTAACAATAGGCTAGGATTTTCTTCTGGAACATTTTGGAGAGGTTTCAGGAAAATCTAAAGAATTTAGCAAAAAAAAAAAAAAAAAACTCTAGAGAGGAATTCACCAAGGAAAACTTTTTAAAATCACCAAGTTCAGAAGAAAGAGGTTAAAAGTCTGAGCTCTTGAATAAGTCGCTGGTTCCACACCGTGGCTTTACAGTTTCCAGCTGGTAACCTTAGGCAAAAGACAACCTTTCTCAGTTTCCATTTCCCCATCTGTAAGACTGCATGGTACTGTTCTTATTGCATAAAGTTGTAGTGAGGTTTAAAAGAGTCAAAATATGATAAGCAATTACCCCGCAGCCTAGCACATAGTAAGGGCTCTATAATTTTATCAATCATCGTCATTCTGTATGACTGCTTTTCTTTCCCACAATCCATTCTATTTCTTTAAAGAAAATCTTAGGAAACCAGAGGCTATGAAGTTAAGATCGAGGGAGGTGGTGACCTAATTTGCAACTGAGCATTGGAGGAAGAACCTGAGAAAAGCATGTGAAAATGGTAGGAGGAGTAACAAGGCCAAACTAGCTGGATTCCGGAGGAATCTGGGAAGAAAGAGGAAGGAAGGGAGGAAGGGGGGAGGGATTGAGAGATGAAAAAAGAGAAGGAAGAAGGAATATGCATGATAAACAGCAGTGAAGAACTGTAAATTCCTTGAGAGGTTACCTGCAGTGTCAATTTTCACTGATGTTTCATAATAGTAACTTAGAAATAAAGCAGATCACTTGGATTTTTGTTTTTTATTTGTTTTACTTTGTTTTAGGTTTAGGTAATGGGTAAGATTGCTTTAGGAAAAGACAAAATTCATTTAAACTAAAAATGGGGGGAAATATGCATAATTCAGTTATGACACAGGTCAAATTCAGATGACCCTGAGTTTGCCAAACACCAATAGAGTGGGTAAGAAAAAGCCTCTGCCATCAGACAGTCTTGAGTTTGAATCCCTGCTGCACTCCTCACTAGCTTGTATAAATCTATACAAGTTACTATCCCTCCTAAAGCCTGAGTTCTCCTATACAAAATGATTATATAAAATAAAATAGTACATTTAAGCTGTGCATGATTATAGTAGGTAGCTGTGAGGATTAAGTGAGATCAGGCGTGTAGAGCACATGGCAACTTCTCATCAGAATCCTGCTCGCTGGAGAGCCCCAGATCCAGGTTGTCCTCACCAAATCATTTTAAGGCAATTTTGTGGCATTCAGTCTGTAAAAGTAGCATTTTCATTATATCAGAGCTGCTTTAAGAGAACTTTCTAGGGCTTCTGTGAAACTTGAGCCCCCTGCTGAATGGGAAAGGTGGCTTTTTCTCCTCACAAAGCAGGTCAGGCCACCTGCTTGGCCCAGCACCCCTGCTTGGCAGGGATAACGAACGTATTACCTTCCTGACTCTGGCAGTGGGCCCATGTGATCGTGGAGAGTTCGCTCCCGCTCCCGTTTGCCCTAACTTGTAGTAGATTTCATTCCAACATTGACTGACTTGCACATGAACAGGCGCCACTACTTTTGCCCTTGGCTAGAAGCAGGGCTAGTGCATGACACATGGCACATCCCTGGGTCTATCTCTGTAATGTAAGCTTCTAGAAGCCCTATTTCCACCGAATTCAAATGAGGATAATATTGACTTTTTTGCTCAAAGCACACACGGGTCTGAAATTCAGATTAAAATTCTTCTTCATTTCCCACTTTTTGTTGAAACCATCAGCACAGGAATGAGTTCTCCAACATCTTGTAAACTGCATCCTTTCATCATTGTTAACATTGCAGTTAATCATCATTTTTTAAGACTCATTTTATTTCATGTTTCACAAACAACATATTCCCCAATTCTAGGCTCTGATATACCATAAAAAAATTGTCAATTTTGTGTCAGAAAACAAAAAGATTTTTGGAACTCATGAGTAAAATACAACACTATTGATGTGCCATTTTAAGCAATAATAGTAAACTTAGACACATCTTAGACCCTATGTGAAAGGGGCATGTAATCATTATGGAATTAAAGTAATGATGCTATCATCAGTACATACACATGTACGTGAGAGATCTGGGGATTGTATCCAAGCCTGTTTGATTCCAGAGACCTGCTTTTTTCTACCATGGCAAGAAAATGCCATTAAAACTAAGAGTATTATCAAAAAGTACCATTTGGTGGTATCATTAAATGGTATAAAAGCCAGAAAAATTAAAACAGAAAAAGATACAGTAATTTAACTAATTGCAAGCATGACTGGACTCTAATTAATGGGATTCTTCTGAGAACGTCACGGAGTTGAATTCTATCTGCCTATCTATATAATTTAATATAGCCAGGTCGTGCTAAAATTAAACCAAATTTGAGAACCCACCAGTGAGCCCCAGAGCAGCAGAGGTGCTCAAAGCTGGTCTCTAAGCAGCTGGGAACTTTTTGGAAAAGCAAGTTTCTCAGACCCCACCCAACTTCCTGAATCAGAAATTCCAGGGTGGGGCCAACAACCTGTGTTTCTTCCAGTCCTCTAGGTTACTCTTAAGGCTGTTGAAGTTAGAGAACCACTAGGGGTGCAAAGAACAATAGAAACAAAGAGAGGTTCTACAATCTCCATGAAATACTCTGGTGGCAAGAAGGCAAACATCTTACTGCTTCTTTCTCCTCTAAACTCCGTAGAAAATAATACTGTAGGGTTTGCTCGCCCTGTTCAGAGTCTACTTTTTCCCTCACCTCAGTATTTCATTTTGTGTACGCCTGGAGGAAGAGGTTTCAGACAAAAAAGGAGAAATGCTATAATTAACAAAGCCTACCCTCTCTCTCGCCTCAGAAGAAAATGATGGTAAGAAAAAAGTTGACTGTGTGTGCATGTGTGTGTTTTAAGAAAGTTTAGAGTGTGATCTTAGCAAGATGTCAGACCTTGGGCTGACTTGGGTTTGACTCCAGGCTCGGCCGCTTAGTGCAAACTGTCCGACCACTCCTGAGCCTCTATAGATGGGGATACTACAGTCTACTTGGTAGCTTTGGCACTGGTGTGCTTTCCAGGGAGGACGGGGAAACAGGCCTTGCAGCTTTGTTTTACCTTGACATCCACGGGTAGGAAGGAAGAGATAGGGTCAGACTCAATGACCAGGAAGTTCATCAGGAGCACTTCCACGAATTTTCTTGTTTGGTGTAGAGACACTACATATGCATTGTTCCCAAAAAGAGATTTACATGTTCTTCCACTCAAAATACATGTAGCATGCTAAAATCATTAAAAGAAAAAGTGTGTGGGGGAGGGCAAAGAAGCATCTGGGAGCTCTTGAATCTAACTCACCTCTTGCGTCACCCAAAATGGGGGGAGGCCAGAGTACATACTTCATGGTTTACGAATTCTGGAGCTTATCCATATGGACCCTCCCCCATCCTCTCATTCTCTGTGACTTCCTAACCCTCCTTTACCATTTCCTCCATGCACTCCTAGCTATGACCATTTCTCTCCCCTTCCCAAGGAAAGCCCACTTCTCATAGATAAGAAAGAAAAAACCCCAACTCTCCACCTTTCCTTATTCACCTAAGCCTTACTATTTCCAGCCTTCTCTAAAAAACAAAACCAAATTATAATAGAGGGTGTACTCTGCTCAGACTCCTCAGGCTTTGAAGAGGGTAGTCCCACGTGGTGTAAATAATTCAGAAATATCCAGTCAAGTCTCTTCCCTGAGTAGTGCTCAGGTTCTTAAAATTCATGGCAAGAGACCACTCTGGACAGAGCAACTGTTTCTTTGTTCTGAAGACAACACTTTCTACTTCTAAATGAGGATGAATGTTCCCACCATTCATGTGATTTTGACCACCACCACTTTTTGTAAAAGAGTAACTCAAGTATTATCAAGTTATGCTGGCTTTCCAATGAGGGAGATTTTGAATAATATGACTGTGTCCTCCCCAATGGAGGCCAGTCAAACGATAATCTCTGGGGGGAGGTTCTTAGCACTAGAGCTACTTTAGAAAGTAGCTGATTCTCATATGGACTAGTGGAAACCTATGTGTAAAGAATATTCATCTGCTTCCTAGTCTGATCTAATGACAAAACAGCCAAAGAAGACTGAGAAGAGGCCTAATTGCCTCAATCATCTTTGAATACATTCATACATTAGATAGAGGGATGAGGTAGGGCAGGCAACATTTTATATCAATTGAAGTTATTGTGGTATATTAAGTAAATGATATATATTAGGGAAACTAGTACTTATAGCTTGCATACAGTTGGTGCTTAATAAATTATAAATATATCCATCCTTCCCTCTACCTCTTCATTAGGAAAAAGAAAATACAACAAATTGGCATTGACAATTGACATACTCCTGGTGTAAGGACTTGGGAACTATTTCAGGATTAGGTCCAAATTCTTCCTGTGTATATGGCTCTGACAGTAAGTTTTCTGATCTGCGGAATGCTTTAATCTACTTCAAAGGATTAAATGAGTTAGCCTCCTTGACATGGCCAGGCACAGCAGAGGAGCTCAGGAAATACTGGTGACCCTACCCTCTGGACCCCATTTTTAGGACTGAGGTTACTGCTAAACTGCCTTAAAGAATCAGTGTTGAGACTTGCATTTTCTATGGATTTCACCTCTCCCAGACTACTAACAAACATCAGTTCCCTCCCGTTATTTGTGGTGGCTCTAATTCTTGTTTATCTAAGCTGCCAACCAGTGCTTTTGACACTTCCTAACAGTCACAGCCTCTGCATCCCCATTAAGAGCTCCGAAACGGCTACTTCTTTTCTCCAAGCTTCTATGTGCAGGTTGGTAAATCAGTCTTCATTGTGCTGAGCCGAGGCTTAAGGGAGGGGTTTCCTATTCAGATTTTCCAAGTTATTCCTTCCAGGAACAGCCTGTGTTCCCAGTAAAAAGTCTGTCTCTAATAACTAGCTTTTATTTTCCTTCAGCCAAGGACATTCATTTAGTTAAGCAGATTCTGCGCCTTCACCCAACTTTCACACTATTTTATTCTTATTTCCCCTCTGACAGTTGACTCTGAATCTTGAATGTTTGCAGTGGTACTTGCAGTGCCAGGAGGAAGTCTTAGTAGCTGAACGTTACTGCAATACTTTTTAGGTTTCATTTTTCTCTCCTATTAGGTTCTTCATCATACTCTGTCCAAGTCAGGACCAAAATCGTTGGCAGGACGTTCAGGACCTGGTACCGGATTTGTTAGCAGCTTTCAGTTCAAATCCACCTGTATCCACGTACCTCATAAATTGGAGGACTTTTGTGCTTTCCTCTCAAACTAATGAAATCATAGTCTTTCTTCAAGTCCTGCATCATTTGTACCCAGAAGTACTTCCTCTGGGTTCCCAGTGGGGATTGTTCCTCCAACTGTCCAATGACACTCATCAGAGGAGCTAGCTATCCTATGCCCAGGCTAGCGATAATGGCTTCAGTGCTAATTTATCTTCGTGGCTGAACAGAAAACATTAGAGATGATGCCTGTTAGTCTCTGCATGTCTCAGACATTGGTACAACTAAAGAATGTGCTCTGGAAAGCTTGTTAAGTCCGATTTCTCCAAATAATCTGATTTTTTTCCTCCATGACATCATCACTATGGATTTTTTTAATTCTTTTTTTTTTAAGATTCTTTCTTTCTTTCTTTCTTTCTTTCTTTCTTTCTTTCTTTCTTTCTTTCTTTCTTTCTTTCTTCAGAGAGAGAGAGAGAGAGGCAGAGACACAGGCAGAGGGAGAAGCAGGCTCCATGCAGGGAGCCCGACCTGGGACTCGATCCCAGGTCTCCAGGATCAGGCCCTGGGCTGCAGGCGGCGCTAAACCGCTGAGCCACCCGGGCTGCCCATCACTATGGATTTTAAGCAAAATATCAGTTGAGACCACAGAACATTCTATGCTCTGTAAACTTACTGGTTCTTTTCCCTAATTGTTGAGTATCCTAGCATCTAGATTTGGCTTAGCTCTCCCTTTGTTCTCATCCTGTAGTTCTTACTGTTCCTTCTCCTTTTCTTTCAGAGACTCCTCTTTCCCCTTGTCTTCAATAGTTTCACAGTATCTTCTACAGTTTTGAATTACAATTTATCTTCCCTGTTTGCTATTCACTCCCCTTGGGTACTGTGAGTCATCACCACAATTATATAAACTGATGAGTCTAAAATTACCACCTCCAGGCTATACTTCTCTGAACTTTAGAAACTGTCCTAAGGTCTGGAATGTAATAGATGCTCATATAAGCATTTTATGAATAAATAAGTGAATAAATGATAGGTTAAGTGTGTACCTGGTTTTAGACAACTTTAAAAAGTCAGATGAAAGTTCAGAATTAGTACTTTATTTTTTTTAAAGATTTTATTTATTTATTTATTTATTTATTTATTTATTTATTTATTGTAGACATAGAGAGAGAGAGAGAGATGGGCAGAGACCCAGGCAGAGGGAGAAGCAGGCTCCATGCAGGGAGCCTGACATGAGACTCGATCCTGGGACTCCAGGATCACACCCTGGACCAAAGGCAGGAGCTAAACCCCTGAGCCACCCAAGGATCCCAGACTTAATGCTTTAGAGCAGCAGCACCATACAAGAGAAACAGAATGCAAGTCACATATTTAATTTTTAAATTTCTGGTGACCACATTTAGAAAGCAAAAAGAAATAAATAAAATTCATTTATTTTTCTTAAATTAGTATATCCAATATGTTGTCTTTCGGCTTGTGATCTATATAAAACATTATTAGTATAATATTTATATATTTTGTCATACTAAGTCTTTGACATCTGGTATGCTTTTTATACTTGCCACTCATCTGGATTCATGTGCTAAATTCAGTTTCCATTCTTACTAACTACATTTCTAGTGCTTATTAACCACACCTGGCTTGTGACTGCTGTACCGACAGTGCAGCCATTGTGAATGGAGGTCACTGCAGGGCCTAGAGCAGGACAAAATGGAAGAAAATAGGGTTTTTGAAGTAAAATGAAAATATACCTTAACCTTACTTAAATGTTATCACTGATCTTTTGTGTTTGCTTAAATAGACATCCAGCTGTCCTTGGCAACACAACAAAAAGCATTTACCAGCAGGAAAAAAAATGACCACTAATTAAACAACCCGAAAACTTAAATGTCATTAAAGACTCTGCCAGTTTGAGGCCAATGTCTGTTTTCTCTCCCATTCTGCCCACTTGATTCTTACATTTTATTACTACCCATTTTCATGTGTAGGATTTAAGACGTCAAGAGACTTCTTTACCAACGCCACTTCTTTCACTTCTTATTTTGCTCTTTCCCACAGTCTTGTCAATCACGTCCTAGACGAGTTTGGATAGGAAATTGAGAACTAGTATGAATTGATCTGACCTGATTGTTGAGAATCATAATGCAGTCTAACACGACAAAAGAAAGGCCATGTCATATAAAGAGAGTATGTCTCTTGCTAGATGCGCTGCCATACAACCTTGATAAAAATAGCACTTTCTCTTGCTAAATAGTATTGGGATTGAGTCAGTGACTCAGAAGCATCTGAGAGTCTTTCTGAGGTTTGGGCATCCGAGTCGCGGGGATGCAAAATGCCTCCGGCCTGCAGCTTACCTTGTGGTTTTTGACCTTGGCTTTGTCCTCAGTCCCACATGTCAGATCAAGAAAACCAGACAACAGCTTGAACGAGGCAAGGTGTGTAATATAAATACAATGAAATCTCTTCCCAGATAACTCCTATCGATCCTCCAGGGCTTTGAGCACATTGAATTTTTTTTTTTTCTAGATGAGCTGACTGCACACAGATTTCACTGGATTTATATGACTTTTTCAAGCCACTAGGATACCAATTAACAAAGCACTAACACAGTGCAAGACTTAGTGGCCTCAAATAACTAATGCAGCTCTGCAAAGGCCTAAATCCTGGGGAACATTTTATCCTCTAGAAAAAGCCAGCTGGTTAGAGGATCTGGGGCCATTGACCCTCTCTGTGAGGATGAAATAGGAGGTGCATCTGGGTTGGCTCCTTTTCTTCTCTCCCTGCTGCTCCCTTGGCATCCCTTTGAATGTCAGCCACCTCTTGCCTATTTCTGATAAACTCTGGAAAGGGGAAATGGAGTGAAAAATAAGCCCCGATCCTTATAGATCAGTGTGGGTTTTAGAGAAGGAGGCTGGCACAGTTGCAAATGAAAGAGGCATTCTTGTGTTTTAATTTTCAGTTAATGAAAGATAATTCTATAGCTTCTTCAAGTTAATCATCATTATTTTAATCTACATTGTGTCCTTAGTCATAGCTACTATTTCACTGAGAGGAATTCTCACTCATAAATAGTATTTTTCATGTCTATATAAAGCTATGAATGGTCTGATCACCATCTCTGCAGAGAAAAATAAAGGAAAAACGTAGAAAAAGAGGTTAACAGGATTTTGGGTGAAGGTACCTGTTTGTCATTATTTGAAAGACAAAGATATGACTCATATTCTTAGATGCCAGACATAGCAGTAAAGTGGAAGTTAAAATGAAGCAGATTTTGTCTCAGTATATAAAAAAGAAAGCTTTATGACAGACAATTCACTGATTTCACTCTTACTCCACATTTCTGCCAAATAAATAAATAAATACCCTTAAAAGAGGGAGGTTAATAGAGTCATTCAAGAAGAGATCGGGCTCCCATATTTGGGAAATGTTAAGCCTCATGAGGGTGTTGCACTGGAGGGAAAAAAAAAAGTCCTTTTCCCCTTTTAATCCTGGAATTATTTGATTTTGTAGTTTGACAGATCTCTTGCTATCAAAAATCCTAAGTCAGCTTGTTTTGTGGTTGGTGAATCACTTGAAGAGGAAGGTCCATTGGTCCATTGGTGACCCAGTAATAACATGTTTGCAGAAATCCTCATTTGGAAAAGATACAGAGAGAACAGTATAGTTTGACCTAGAGCAGAGGACATCAGTTTCATGCCTACAGTGATGTGTTAAAGAAGAGTTACCAGGTGACTCTTAGTAATTTCCCCATACTTTAAGATTCTATAATAGAGAAATAATTATGTGGTCTGAAATGGCATGTTAAACCATAGAAATAGCACTATTGATGAGCCCTGCCTGTACCTTAAACAGAACAAATTAAGGTTGGCAGGGGGAATACTCCTTTTCTAGAACTATCAGCATCTGCTCAATCAGATGACCTAATAAAAACAACACACAGATGCATTTTATGGCCTGGGGTGTTTTCTGGGGAATGGATTAGATGCAGCTAATGAAGGCCAAACAGTCAGCTTAATGCCTAGGCTGGCCCTGGGTGGCATGCCTGGCCAAGAAAAGCTCAATAACTAAATGGCAAAGAGAACAGATGAGTCCTGTGATTGGCAAAAGGAAAACGTATATGGGCAGCAGTAAGGTTGGCTGAGTTGGGGCAATACAAATTTCAGTGTGGTATTTCTCACATATTCTGTGGTGCTGTGATTCAGTGGGGTGATTCTAGTTTGCGCTGAAGTAAAATTTTAGAGTTGGGGAACATACAGCCCAAATACCCCCTGTAGTGATGAATTAATTTCTAAGATATCATTGACAAATAGTTAAGTTTATGTCCAAGTTTTTATATCAATATTCAATTTTAAATTCTACAACTGTTGATTGTATGTCTATTATGAGCTAGAGCCCACTAAGGAATATGGGACATAATTAAGAACTTTTCTTGTTTTGTATGTAGCTTACAATGATACAAACAGACAGAAACAAAACCAAAGCAATCAATCCCTAGCCAAGTAAACAAATATATTAGTTATGAGATCTGAGTATTGTGAAAGAAACTGTTCTGAAATAGAAAAAATAAAATGGGATAAATTACCTTGATCAGTTGTCAGGATAGACTGAAGTAATATTTGACTTTAAACTGATGATAAGGTCTCAGGGATTCATCGTTGAGGGATCTAATGTTGTAAACTTCTATTTGTGAAACAGTTTATTTATTTATTTATTTTTCCTTACGGAGTTTTTATCACTTCAACAAATATTGCATTTAGTGAGTGTATCAATGAGTCAGACACTGTGCTAGGTAAAAGGGACATTGTCCTTTTCTTTTAGGACCTTGTGATCTACTTTTAGAAAGGGCATAAAAGCCAATAAATAACCATACATTGCAATATATCCACTATTAGAATTTTCTATCGGGAGTAGATTTAGCACAGTTGGTGGAATTCATTTGTCCTTGGATATTTAATAGAAAAAATAATGGTTAATTGGTACACTGCAGAATGGAGAATTAAAATAGGGGAACAACTTAGCATGCACAAAGATATCTTTGTACAGGACAAGAAAGGATTTCATAGTAACTACAGGTGGTGTGGGACAATTAATATAAAATAGGAGAAGTGGAGTAGAGAAAGATTTAGCTGAAGAGAAAGAGTCCGAAGTCATATATCAAGGATGATATGTAAGGGCTCTGGGAATCTAGAGGACGCTAAAAAGTTTAAAATAGGAGAGTGAAATAATGATATTAGTAGTAGTAATAATAATAATAATAATAATAATAATGGTAGGAGAGGAGGGAGAAAGTAAGTTGGAGGAAGAAGACATAACATTTATTGAGCACTTAATATATGTCAAGCTTTTTCATAGGAACTGTATTTGTAGTAATCAAGTCCTTACAAAAATCATCTGAAGAAACCGAGGCAGAACAATGCAATGTTAAGAGTTTAAGACCTATGTGTGTTCATTGTATGTTTAAGAATCACATGAAAGGGGACGCCTGGGTAGCCCAGTGGTTGAGCATCTGCCTTTGGCCCAGGGTGTGATCCGGGAGTTCTGGGATCAAGTCCCACAGCACACTCCTTGCGAGGATCCTGCTTCTCCCTCTGCCTGTGTCTCTGCCTTCTCTCTGTGTCTCTCATGAATAAATGAATAAATATAATCTTTAAAAAAAAGAATCAATCACATGAAAGACTGTGTTAAGGATGGGGTCATGGAAACACTGCAGTAGTCCAGGTATAACCCATGATAAAGATCTAGAATTTACCACTTATTTCGTCTATGCTCTGGTTCTAGTGTACCACATTGAATTATACACTGTTCCTTTGGCATACTTCAGATATTAGAAAATCACTTCCTTCCCAGATATTATCTAAGATACCATCCTCAATTCTACCAACTGTTTCTCATAAGATGTCTGTGTATGTTTGTTCACCATTGTAATAATTTTGGCAGGGGTGGGGTGGTGTGTTCCAGATTGTCAACATCATCCTGGCTGTTTTTGATGTCTAGAATGTTACCCATCGTTCTAAATTACTGTTGCTTCCATGTATTATGTGAATCACTCCTAGTTATAATATGGAATATGGGCTACGTATTTAGTCTTGTTTGGGGTAATTTGTGAGAGATAATATGAAATAACTTTTAGGTCTCTTTTGAACATCATTCAAAAGATTTCTAGGAGAGACATTATTCTCAAAATATTCTGATTTTCCTGCCTAGTTTTAATCTCACAGAGGATGTTTTTGGTCTCAAAGAACCATGTGGCAGATGTTCAGGAAATACATATTAGATCTGGTTGTATACAATATATTTGAATATGTATATATATATATAAATATTCTGATTTAAGTGTCAGAAATATAACTCATATCAGCATAAGAATATTAATTGGAGCCTTCTGGAAGCACTCACATTTCCACTCTGAATGCATTTCTTTCCAGTGACTCACCTCAGAGTTTTTTTTGCATTTTGTAGTGAAGTACTACTGCAATTTATACTGCAGTATCACTAGGCCTCCTGGGTGTTCCTGTAGGCTGTGTTATTTAAGGACTGCTTTTAGATACCAAGTAAAAATTGGTTATAAGCAATATCAAGGAGTGGAGCTGAGGATTCTAACCTGTCTTCATTCAACTCTTTTTCTCTTCGTGTTTATGCTTCTGTTAGGCTCACTTTCTTGTCTCTGTAAAGGGTTCCTCCATGTAGTGGAGTCTGCCAATATCCGTAGGTTTCTGTGCTTTGGCTTGCAATTGAAAAAACAACAGCTCCAACTCACTTTCAACCAGAAAAGGAAAAACAGGAAAAAAATAGCCTAATTGATCTGTGTTGGTTTCTGTCATCCACCCACTTGGAGTGGGACACACTGATTAATAAAGAGGACTCTGTGAAGAAGAGGAGTTCCTCAAATAATAGATGTCACAGCTATAAATATTGTAATGGAAAAATGTTTCCTGTAGAAGGAAGAAAAAAGGAAAGAAAGAAGAGAAGGAGGAAGGAAGAAAGACAGTTGGCGTCAAAACCATTTTGGAAGAGTTTGGCATGATCTAGTAACACTGTAGATGTTACTGTCATGGGTCACCTATGACCCAACATTCTGAAGAATGTCCCTTAGAGAAACTTTTGCACGTATTTGATAGAATACATGTACATGAAGGCTCATGACATTTCCTTTAAAACCTAAAATCTAAGACATAAAGGTTCATCAGTAGAATGTATGAATAAATTTTCATGTATTTATATAAAATTGTGTATAGTCATATATCAGTAAAATGACTAAATCTACCTATAGCAAAATAATCTAATTAATGTTGGGTAAAAAACATAAAATCATAAAAGATAAATATATTAATATTCCACTTATATTAAGTTCAAAATAGGAGAAGCTATATTATTAAGATCAATATGTGTAATATTGTTTATAGGTAATATAGATTCATACCATATAATGTTTACTAGTGATTGAATTATAAAGAAAAATAAAAATGATCAGCATAAATGTCATAATAAGGTTTACTTTTTTTTTTTAAGATTTTATCTATTTGACAGAGAAACAGCACAAACAGGGGGAGTGTCAGGCAGAGGGAGAGGGAGAAGCAGGCTCCCTGCTGAGCAAGGAGCACCTATGTGGGGCTGGATCCCAGGTTGTGGGGCTCCATCACAAGACCCCAGGATCATGACCTCCTGGGGTGGGTCAAAGGCAGACACTCAACCAACTGAGCCCACCTTCTAGGATTTATTTTAATAGGAAAGTCATGAGGCTTATTAGCTAAGAGTATATAGGGGATTCCTCTGATGCCAATAATGATTGATTTCTTAACTGGAATGGTAGTTCCATGGAATTTTTCATTACTGTTTTTAAACATTAGGTATGTTTATTTGCTTCTTGATATAATTATTACATTTTGACATTAAGTAAGGATAAAAAAAGAGTTTTCTTTGCACCCTCTTTTGAGTATGCGCTTTTTGTAAAAAGCACTCATGATTCTTGCTCTATGGCATACTAACTAGGTGACATTGGACAAATTGTTTCATTTCTTTGCCCATCATTTTCTTCATTACATGATTGAAACAATAAAACAGTAATGATGGTGATTAAAACAGCAATAACAACATCAGCAACATTCACAAAGTTGGATATAAAATAGGACTATGCATGCAAAAATACTTAATAGTTCAGTTGGCACGTAGTATTCAATAGAATGTAAAATTTTTGCACTTTTTCCCTGATAATGATGATAGAAAAAAGATTCAGTAGGAAGTGTGTTGCTTCTGTCTGGCATTCTGCCAACACTGGGCCCTTATCTTTGAGTTCTTTTAATTAAAATATGAAATTAAGCAAACTAATTGTTTATTTGGGCATGCATAAAGTTTTAGGAACTGTGTTCATTGTTAAGGGGCAAATGTAAAAACAAACAAACAAACAAAAAAACACAAGTCTTTAATGAGTTCTTCATAAAGATTGCATTTCTCCCTCACTGTCCACATATTTCCAGTGCCTAAGACTCACAGGATATGTCCATATCATGAGATAATATCTGTCAGTATTTTTGTGCACTATCATCACATGGTCATATAATCATGCAAAAAAATTTTAAATGAAATTATTTTGACCATGAGTGATTAAAACGACTGTTTTGGTGTTTTGTTTTTTTTGTTTGTTTGTTTGTTTTGTTTTTGTTTTGTTTTCCTATTCTGACTTGTCCTGCATCACACTTTATCTCAACTCAGGTAGTATTAGGAGAACACTATCATCATCCAGCTAAGGGGAAATTAAATAGAGAATATGTTTAGTTTATATTTAAATACTATTCTGTCACATGATTTACCATCATGTCTGAATATAATTTAGTTAGTTTTGGGCTTTCATTATAGAAAGGACTTCCAGGAGTAGTCCTAAAACAGACTTTGCTGACTTGTCTAACATCACAGCACAAAGGTACACAGATAGATGCCGTATCCTAATACAAAAGAATCATAGTACTCAAAATATGTGGGCATTGGGGCAGAAGGATGCTTTAAATTTTTGAATCTAGAATCTAATCTATAAAATATCAAATTATTCAAAACATTATAATACAAAATAGTAAGTACAAAATTCAGTTATCATCAATACCTGGCTAAATGGAACCTCTCTTTCCCTGTCAGGAATATACCAATTAGCCATCATATAAAGTAAATATATAGAAAGATAGATAGATAAGTAGATAGATAGATAGATAGATAGATAGATAGATAGATAGATAGATAGATAGATGATTTGATATAAATCATATGGGATATAATGTGTTGGTACCTGAATTTGTAGAACACAAACCAATGGCAGTTTTATGCAACAGAGGTTTGTGTTTGAAGTACCATATTTTATCCATCCTAAATAACAATACAAATTTAAAAATAGATAAAAACACTAAAGGAAAGAATTGGTATTTCTATTTTCTTCACATAAAAGAATATTGAAAATGTTCTGTCTGAATAGACATATTTCTAAATAATATATACAAAATGGTCAATAAGCAAATGAAAAAATGCTCAACATTATTGGTCATTAGAGAAATGCAAATCAAAACCATAACTTTGATTTGGTATGTTCCATTTGTTACAATTGATAAGCCAATATTGATCTAGAATTTTAACTAAAGCACATAGTTTACATTAGGGTTCACTTTGTGTTGTATAGATCTATGGGTTTTGACAAATGCGTAATTCATACAAGTCCATAAAAAGTGATATCTGTGAAAAACAAAACTGCTATTTGGAATATTTGGGAATTAAAGATTTTACTTGGGCCACTAGAAAATATAGGTGCTATTAAAATGCAAGAGATGCAGCTTAAGTGGTGTTTACTGGGAAATTTATATTTTAATTTTCAAGATTAGATTAAAAGGATGATAAAAAAATATCAAGGATCTGAGTTCCACTCCTTATACATGTCGTAGCATTTCTAAGTATTGTACCCACCAAAAATGAAAATACATGCCCACACAAACACCTACATGAATGTGCATAATAGCAATAGTCATAATAGCCTCAAACTGGAAGCAACTGAAATTTCCATAAACTGGTTCATAGACAAATAAATTATACACACACGCTCACACACACACACACACACACACACACACACATATCCTCAGTAATAAAAGGAAACCAAACAATGACACATGTACCAGCATGGGTGACTCTCCATAAGTAGTATACTGAGCAAAATAAGTTACAAAGAACTACCTCTGTAGAATTCTCTTCGTATGTCAGTGTGAAATGCATACATCAAGGGACAGAAAACTGATCATGGATTGCCTGAGGCCAAGGCTTATAGGGGAATTGCTTGCCAAGAGAATGAGAAAATTTTTGAGTTGATGAAAATGTTCAAAATATTGATTGTGGCGATGGTTATATTATGTATCTATTTGCCAAAACTCATTGAACTATACACTTAGAATGTAGGGATTTTATTATATGAAAACTATACTTTATTAAATTGTTCAAAACCTATCCATTGAAAAGAGTAGAATTTTTGTAATAAAATACATGGGTTCATGTTTATGCAAATATCAGCTGTGTGGTATAAAGAGTTAGCATAGAGTCTATGAAATCAGCCCTCTATAAATTGCAAGTAATAATATTTATCTCTCCATCTTGAAGAAGAACAATTGAAATCATGCATATGAAAAGTGCTCTCTGTAAACCCTTTCATCGGTGTTGTCACAGCAGTTTTTTTCCCCTTTAAGTTGTAGCCTGGCCTTCTGTAAGTTTCGTCCTTGTACAGGCTTTGGAGGAATGATGCTGCTACGTACGCAGACTAGCATTTGCTGGCGGAGCGAATCCATACTCTAACATTTCTGTACCCTGGCATTTGCTTGACAGAGACCCCAACTCTTGCCTCTTTTGCAGGCGTTCTTATGAAGGCTTGCACATAAAAACAGTTGTAGTTCATTTCAGTTCTCAGCCGATCACATGCAGAACTGTGTAAACAGTGTTGAATGCACAGTCTCCATTAGCAATGACAGGAACCACTTGAAGGTGCCTTGGGCGATTCTTCCAAAAGGTCAGCTTTAGACACATTCATTCCTGTACTTTCTGTTTTGCCCCTCTTCCTGGCACTAGCCCAATTACTTCTGTTTTATATGTCAGGATCTTCATCAGTACCACACCGCAGAAAGCACAATAAGGGGACAATTTTTAGCTGGTGGCAGATCTGATTAATGAGGCAAGGCTGAAATTAACTTTTCCTCATGTTACATGCATTCCCGAGTCATGTAAAATTCCCCTTGTTATGCTACCTATTAACATCTTCACCACCAGTCACCACATTGAAGCATAATGTACTTTTTACTGAAACAGGCATCCATCCCTGTCCTATTATTCTGTAAATAAAAAGTGACATGATTTGATATTAACACAGATAGATTTGTCTGTTTAGAGAGCTTTTTAGTTAATACAATATTTCCTGATTGCACGTCTCACATACATATACATAGATAGGCATATTATGTTAAAAATAGTAATAGGTATATCTTGATGACAAAAATAGAATACAGAGTCAGGCAGAAATCTTTGACAGGTAATTATTGTGAATGGCAGCAATCCCATATATATTGAAAAATAATCAACCATGTAACCAAAGGCAGAGTGCCTTTCCCATTTAAAATTAATTTTCCAAAGGAACTCTGTTCAGCATGCTGAAATTGTTTTTAGAGCTCAATAATAAAAATGGCAAGTGCTCCAATTCCTCTCCTTTGTCTGTTTATATTTAAGGAAATCTATTTGGCCCTGACCCACAGAACTTAACAGCAAATGTTGCATATTATCATGTAATTAGAAATAAATAAATTTAGGGATCTGCTAATAGAAGATGTGTTTATCATATAATTAGTTGACCAGAAAATAATTAGATTTTTTTAAAAGGTTAAAAACATAATTACTACTTTTCTTATTGCCATATGAAAGTAGTATTTTCTTTCTTTCTTTTTTTTTAGGTATCATCCTAACTTAAAATTGTCAATATATATTCAACTTACAATCTGGAAGCAATTAGATAAATTTAATGGAGAAGAATCTCTAGATTATTTGATTTCCAGTAATACAGGAACAAAATAGTACCTATTTGTAAAGTTCTATAAATATTAAATGAGCTTTTATATATAAATCACCTAAGACAGTATCTGGTCTATTGTTCATGCTCAGTAAGTATTAGCTATTAATTATTATTGCTGTTATTAATAATTATTAGATTATTATTAAGAATTATTAATAATTCTGCCTCGTGAGCCCATCCTGTCATGCTTCCTAGTCTGGTTTAAAGTGTACAGTTATGCAATCTGTTTTTAGTTTTGCCACTAAGTTTTGGCTTTAAGCAAGCTGACAGATCTTTCTAGATGGATTTGCTTTCCTTTTTAATGGAGAATCTCCATATAGATAAAGATTTCTTTTCTGCTGTTACAAATTATAACAGTCAATGCCTCATGTACATCAAAATGTTCCCAGAATCAAAAATATATTTGCACTTCCATAGTGCAAAGAGTGTTTGGTGTTTACTTATATTTCAGACATTGAAGAACAATGCCTAGTCCTTGGATTTCAGGGTACATTCTCATATTCTCTAAATCACACCTTGGTACACTCCTAGTCAGTGAATGGCCATCCTTCCTGACTTGGTCCCTCTGTGGGAAAATAAGCCTTTTGGTGCGTACTGAGCACCTCTCAGGCAAGTGCTAATTATCAGTTCTGTTTGGCAGATGAGCGAACTGAGGCTTATGGAGAAAAGAGTTGCCCGAGGATCAACAATCCAGGATTATCAGTTTCAAGATACTTTATCTTTCTAAATGTAATTTTAACCTCTCATTAAAAAAATAGGTGCAAGAAGAACTTAAAATCTTCACACCTCTTTGTCTCTTTAAATCATATTGGTCCAGTCTCTTCGTTGATAGATACATATATATATCTATTTCTCTATTTTATTGTTCTAAAATTAGCATAAAAAGTGAAAGGGAGGCCAAAACAAACAGACTCACAAACCTGTTTGAGAAGGGAAAAGAGAAGAGAAGCAAAACAAAATAGTTTTGTCTTAATTTGCATTATTTCAGGTCAGTAGAAAATAGAAGTTAGGTAGGACGCCTGGGTGGCTCAGCGGTTGAGCGCCTGCCTTCGGCCCAGGGCTGATCCTGGAGTCTCAGGATGGAGTCCCACGTCGGGCTCCCTGCATGGAGCCTGCTTCTCCCTCTGCCGTGTCTCTGCCTCTCTCTGTGTGCCTCTCATGAATAAATAAATAAAACCTTAAAAAAAAAAAAAAAGAAAAAGAAAATAGAAGCTAGGAAAAACAAATCGAGATGATAAATTCTGAAGCACTCTAAAGTTAGAAATAAGGTCCTATCTGCACTCTCTATCATGGTCTCCAAACTCTGGCCCCTTTCCTTGCCCAGTCCACACTGACTCATACACCACAGGACCTGCTGAGTAGCTGAGCCCATTCCAGTAAGATCACCCCCTTCCTTGAGCCCAGGAATACTTCAGAAGAGGATCTCACACATTCAGAAACCCGGAGCCCTGCCATCACCACTGGCTCACAGTGTCTGCATAACGAAGTCCTCTATACTTCTATGGGCTGCAGACCTCTTAAGAAATTTAAGATGTCAAATCCCACAATGGCATAATTTCTTTTAACTCTTTCATGCAGAGATTTCAAGAATTACCAAGTGATCTTTTTGGCCTAATATTTATAAACCATCTTTCCAAGTATCATTCTCCATGCAGACTATAGTCTAAGCATAGTCAGTGTGCCTTGATCCTGTTTGTGTACACTACAACACTTTATAATGTCTATAAGCTCAATGGGGCCGGGCACATCCTCATGCCTAGCATAGTGTTAGGAACAGAGCAAGCCCTCAGAGAAGGTTCATGGAATGACAAGGTGATAATCCTAGTAGAGATTTCCTCATTGCAATAAACTAATTGTTAGTAACATAAAATGCTAAGCTTTATAAAATATTAACAGTAAATTTATCAAAATTTAATTTATCATTAAATTTAACTTAATTATAAAAATCCAAAATTTTAAAGCAAGATTAGTAAAACTGTTTCTGTGTCTATTATAGGTATAGCTGTGGACTTGACCTTAAGACAAAGGCAGACAGAAGCCCTGAGTGCAGTCATTGCCTTATTTTCACCAAACATTGTAGCTGGATCTGTGCAATATGTGAGAGTGGAGGGTCCGGATGGTATGAAAGACATCGTTGTGGTGTCATACAACCTGAGTTTGTCCCCATAACTTCGTTCAGTTTATGTACTCTGTCTTTATTCTCAGCATAAAGAGGGATAATATAACGTATTTTTCCTGATTTCCATCAGGATTACAGATATATTTATTGAAGCCCTTGCACAGCAGAGATACCTAGTAGGCATTTGATAATTGATAGCTACTATATTTTTATTATTGTTATTATTATAGATGAACTCTATCAGATAATATGTAGGTTATTAAATATTTCATTTGGCATTTAGATTATAATTAAATTTGAAAATAAGCAATCTGCAGTTTCTTTGTTGAAGCATACAGGGTAAAAGTTGGTCAACTCTGAGAAGAAATTATGAGGTATAAATAAAACCCTGCTGTAGTTACTGAGTGACTCCCTTATGAGAACAGGAATCAGACCTAAGAATTGAGTGAGTGACTGAGAGAACACATAGATTGCAATTTCTGAATAGTTGCATCTAAAGACTACAGCACTAAGCTTAGCTAAATATGTTGTCTCGGGGTGTGGAACCTTTTGTTTATTTCTTTCTCCTCCCTAAGTCCCCTGCTTTTGTGTTCTCTTCAAAATAAATAATAACCATCTAATTATTACCACCACCACCTTCTTTTCAGGTTAGTATTTAGCCAAGTGTGATAGTCAGTGAACTAAAATACATAAACCTCCCATGTGACCTGAAATATCTTAGGGGTGGGGTATACGAAGATAGGGACCATGTGGGAGCCATTGGTAAACGCTGAGAAGAAAAAAGGCAGAATGGCAGGAGGTACTAATATACTTTTAGTACTTTCTTCTGACTTTTCATGCTTTGTTCTACTACGTCCTCAAAACTATGGAAGTACTTACTACTTCTACACGTTACAAATATGAGACCTAAGAATCAAATGAGTAGGGGATGGCAGAGCCATGATTCAAACACAAGTCTCTGAGACTCCTGTCTTGCCCATTGTCTCCAATCTACCGGAGCTGTCAAGTGAGACATGGATAATAGTGTGAATAAAACAGTAAATAAAACAGTAAAAAAGGTTTCCTGAAAACGAGCACAGTAACCTTGAATTTCACCTTTCTCAAGATGACTGCCTCATATCCAAAATGGAGGCAAACACTCTAGTCTCTGCTGAATTTTGTGAAATGAAAACAAACAGATGGAAATCCATGTGTTTTCAAAGCTCGAAAGCACCCTAAAAACATGAGAAGGTTTTCAGAGAGGAAATTGGTGGGTTGGAATTGTTGGTTAAGACTCCTGTAATACTAACCACCTAGACCAAGTTTTTCCAAATTTGTTGCCTTGAACTCTGTGATTGATTCCTAGAAGCACAGATGCTTCTGGGGAAAATGTCCCAAGGACAACCCCCCCTTTTTTTTTTTGGTAATTTTTTCCTTCCTTCTATATTTAGTGTATATTGATATTTTAAAGGCTCTGAAATTTTTACAGTAAAACAAAAAAATTGGTATTTTGTGAATAATGAATAATTTCATCAATTTAAATGAAAATTTTATTTAATATGGATAAAAATATTGAATGAAAGTCCTAGATTCAAATCGCATCTCCACCACTTACTAGCTATGTTACTTTAGGCAACCTATTAAATCCTTTTGATCTGCTATTTGCTCATCAGATAATTGGATAATCCTATTGCAGAATAGTGTCAGTTGAGGGAAATATGATATTTGCCGTGTTTGGAACACAGTATATGTTCAATGAATATTAGATATTCTTCTCTTCCCCTCACAGAATCCACTTTTGTTGTTCTAGACACATAATTGCCTTGGTGCAGAAGCACTGTATACTAGATCCATTTGCTTTTTGTGAACAATTTGTATTAAGTCCTAGTTTTAGGAAAGAAAGAGTTGCTAAGCTGTTTCTGTCACACTGGCAGAGGCCCATCTCATGCTAGGAAGCAACCAAGTCAGAACACTGCAAATCAATACTTCTATGTAATTATTTAAAGAAAACAAAATCTAAAGAGATATGAAGTTGCTTTTGATTCCCCTGTCACACAATGACAAGGGGATGATCTCAAAGTGTGTTCCCCCTCCCCATGGACCTGCTCCAGATTTTTTCTTGTCTTCCTCCAGTTACATCCTTCCCCACCATCCATTTCTCTGGGATCTGTATTTGGAACTCATTCATGCTTACTCAGTAGCTTGGATTATCTTTTTTTACTTATGCTGGGATTTATCAACATGAAAAGGAGTGAGGGATGATCTTTCACTTCTAGTAAACACTTCATTATTTGCCTTTGGTATTTGAAGACAACAAAACAAAACAAAGCATATCCTTACAGAGTGTCTCCTCAGTAATTACTGCTGGTGTTGTCAGTTGCAGACTGCTTTCCTGCCAGCATCTGAAATATCTAACAATGAAAGATAAAGAAAATGAGTTAGCCATTTTTACTCTTTCCAAACTGGGAAGATAGTCTGAAATCAACTCAGCTGTCCTTTTTCTTTGGAAAGCTCCCAGGCCAAATGAGCCCCTGATTTTTGGTGCTAGTCCTTCTGAAATCAGGTTTGGACAGGGAGGCCAAGGAGCCAGCAAGAGAACTGAGCCAGTTATTTTGTCAAGACAACACCTGCCCTTTAAAATTGCTGCTTTTCTTTAATAAGAATATCCTCTGTACAGTACAGTTGTCCTCATTGCCTTTGCCTGGCTTTTCCCAGAAAGTGTTTGTTTTATACTTATCTTCTTTGCTTCTCCGTTTGCCACGGACAATTTAATGAACACATTTAATTATACAAGTTGTTTTTTAACCTTCACAGATAAATTATATTAGGTAATGGATAGTTTCTCAGAACTTGGTTTTGTTTTTATTTTTGTGCTTATTACACTATTTTCATGTGCAAAGAAAGAGAAGAAGTGGAAAGAATCTGTCCTTAAGTACTGACAGGTCAAGCTGAGTATCTCTACTGCCATTTGGTCACTTGATGACCTTGAACAAATAGTACATGTTTTTGTACCTTAGTTTTTGTTTTGTTTTGTTTTTTACTGGTAAGTGGAGGGAAATAATATCTATATTTATCTTAAAAATGAAAATTAATATTTTAGGAACTTCACATTCAGACATGATCTATACCTATACTACCTCCCTGCTCTTTGCTAAGCACAGCATAAACCTTGGAAAAACCATAGAAAACAACAAAAGGAGAACTCTGAAAACATAAGGAGAAGAAGGTGAGCTGGTTTGGGACCTCAGAACTGGAAGAACAAGCTGGCATGAGGGTATTTAAAGTGTAGCCCCCACTCAACAGAAGGCTTCTGAGGCCTGGCATTTCCTGACGACAGGCTAGCTGTTGAACTTAGTTCAGGAGGGTTCATTCTGCCCCTGGATCTAATGGAGTACCTGTGGCAATGTCAGGTGAGTTAACAGCAACACCGCCAGTAAAGGTGATCTATCAGGAGTTCTTTCCTGGTGTAAGTGTCCAGGGAAGCCACTCTGCTACTCTGCTGGGCCTGAGAATCTCTTTATCACTGAGAAATACTGAGAGAGAAGGCTGGAATCTGCAGAAGAGACTGAATCACAATAGAAAATTCCACTTGGGAGTCTCTTTGTTCACAAAATCCTGAAATGGCCTTTTCTTCCATTAACCTAACCCCTCAACCCCATCCAGAGACATCAGGAGCAGGGTACAACCAATGGAGGGATCCACAGTAAGTGCTGTGAGAAAACCTCACCCCATCCAGAGGTGCTACACGGTTTGGTCAGAGCTGGGAAGAAGATGCCAGCAGCAGCATCCTCTTTGATTTAGAGCGTCTAGACTCCCTGTCTCTCTAAAGACAAGCAGGCAGCTAGAGGTGGGAGGGAAGGGTGCACCGGCCTAAGGAATCCATGATCACAGACAGCACTAGAAGGGAGCTGTAGAGCCCTGCTGCTACTTAATAAACCAAGAATATCAAAATAACACCACAAAGGCTTTGGAAATTAGAGTACCATTGAAATCAGAGTCCACAAATGAAGGCCAACACTTGTGTGCTAAACCTAAATCAGATGAATGCCTGCCAAAATACAAGATTCATATAAGACGGTGAATCACTAAGCATAATAGATAGAATATTGAGAATACAAGAGAAAATTATCATCAGACAAAGAGACAAGAAAAACACTTAAAGGAGATAGTAAAGTGATGCTAATTCCCAAATGAATCCAATGTTGGAATTCTGTGACAAGGATTTTAAAACTTCCTCCATAAAAGTGTTATAATAATCAAGTACCAATTTTCTTGAAACAAATGGACATCTAGGATATTGGCCTATAATTCTTTTTGCTGGGGTCTTTGCCTGGTTTTGGAATCAAGGTGATGCTGGCCTCATAAAACGAGTTCGGAAGTATTCTGTCCCTTTCTATCCTTTAGAACAACTTTACTTTTTTTTTTTAAGATTTTATTTATTTATTCATGAGAGACACAGACACAGAGAGAGAGAGAGGCAGAGACACAGGCAGAGGGAGAAGCAGGCTCCATGTAGGGAGCCTGATGTGGGACTTGATCCCAGGTCTCAAGGATCACACCCTGGGTGGAAGGTGGCGCTAAACCGCTGAGCCACCTGGGCTGCCCTAGAACAACTTTAGTAGAATAGGCATTATTTCTTCTTTAAACATTTGATAGAGTTTCCCTGAGAGGCCATCTGACCCTGGACTTTTGTGTCTTGGAGGTTTTTGATGAGCTTTTCAAATTCCTCCCTGGTTATTGGCCTATTCAGGTTTTCTCTCACCACTGCTATTCAACATAGTACTAGAAGTCCTAGCCTCAGAAATCAGACAACAAAAATAAATAAAAAGCTTTCAAATTGGCAAAGGAGAAGTCAAACTCTCCCTCTTCATAGATGATATGATACTGTACGTAGAAAACCCAAAAGATTCCACCCCAGGATTGCTAGAACTCATACATCCATATAGCCCAGTGTGGCAGGATACAAAATCAATGCCCAGAAGTCAGCGGCATTTCTATACACTAACAATGAGACTGAAGAAAGAGAAATTAAGGAGTCAATCCCATTTACAATTGCACCCAAAAGCATAAGATACCTAGGAATAAACCTAACCAAAGAGGTAAAGGATCTATACCCTAAAAACTACAGAACACTTCTGAAAGAAATTGAGGGAGACACAAAGAGATGGAAAAATATTCCATGCTCATGGATTGGAAGAATTAATATTGTGAAAATATCGATGCTACCCAGGGCAATGTACACATTTAATGCAATCCCTATCAAAATACCATGGACTTTTTTCACAGATTTGGGACAAATAATCTTAAGATTTGTGTGAAATCAGAAAAGACCCTGAATAACCAGGGGAATATTGAAAAAGAAAACCAGAGCCGGAGGCATCACAATGCCAGATTTCAGGTTGTACTACAAAGCTGTGATCATCAAGACAGTGTGGTACTGGCACAAAAACAGACACATAGATCAATGGAACTGAATAGAGAATCCAGAAATGAGCCCTCAACTCTGTGGTCAACTAATATTTGACAAAGCAGGAAAGACTATCCACTGGAAAAAGGACAGTCTCTTTAATAAATGATGCTGGGAAAATTGGACGCCACATGCAGAAGAATGAAACTGGACCACTCTCTTACACCAGGCACAAAGATAAACTCAAAATGGATGAAAGATCTAAATGTGAGACAAGAATCCATCAAAATCAAAGTCAATCAGAGAAGGACAATCATCATATGGTTTCACTCATAAGGGGAATATAAGAAATAGGGAAAGAGATTATAGGGGAAAGGAAGGGAAATGAGTGGGGAAAATTAGGGAGGGAGACAAACCATGAGAGACTCCTAACTCTGGGAAATAAAGAGTAGTGGAAGGGGAGGTGGGCAGACGGATGGGGTGACTGGGTGATGGGCACTGGGTGTTATACTATATGTTGGCAAATCAGACTTCAATAAAAAATATATGTATATATATAATCATAAAAGGAAAAAGAAACAAGTGGACAGAGAGAAACAATAGCAAAGAAATAAAATTTATGTAAAAAAAGGACAGTTACGGAAATGAAAAATATAATGACAGAATTACCAAAAAATCTACTGAATGGGCTTAATAATAGATCAGAGATGACATAGGAAAGTATCAATGAACTTGATCAATTTATCCAATCTGAAACAATAGAAAGCATATTGAAACAAATTGAACAAAGCTTCAGGGTCCTGTGGTACAAAAACATAAAATCCAAAATTTGTATTATTATTTGAGTATCAAAAAGAGAGGAGGGGTGAAATATTTGGAGAAATAATGGCTGACAGCTTCTCAAGTTTGGTGAAGAAATAAACATACAAGTTCAAGAAGAACTTGCAATAAGAAAATTGCAATAGGATAAACACAAAGAACCCTACATCAACACAGAATAATTAACATTTTGAAAACTAAAGGCAATGAAAAAAAGCATAAAAGCCGCCAAAGGAAAACAGTGTATTCCCTATAGGAAACACCACTTCAAATGGCTGTGGATTTCTCATATGAAACTTTAGAGTCCGGAAGGAACTGTCACAATATTTTTTCAGGTTGTGAAAAGCAAGAACTGTCAACCACAATTGTTTTTTTGGCAAAACTGAACTTCAAGAATGAGTGAAGCATAAATTCTCAGCTGGGAAAAATGAAAAGAATTTATTGCTAACAGACCCACCGTTAAAGGTTGATTAACAAAACTTCTTTAGACAGAAAGGATGTTATTAGAAAAAGAATCATAAAGTATTCAGTAGCATGAAGAAACAGTGGAAGAGCAGAGATTTGAGTATGTAACATAGACTATACTTTTCTTTATGGGTTTTATAAATCATATTTGATGATTGAAGCAGAAATTGTAAAGCAATATTCAAGACAAAGGTACTTGAAATTGGAAAAAGTAAAAGATCTTAAAGAGATATTTCTATTAAGAGGTAAAGTGTTGATGTTAATAGATTCCAGGGTTATATGTGTATATTGTAATACCCAGAAAACCCCCTATTTATGCATTCATAAATACTATAAATAAGTCAAGATGGAGTCTTAAATGTACAATGATCTAGTAACACATCAGAAGACAGAAAAAAGAGGAAAGAGAACCTGAGGAAACAAGCAACAATAATAAGTGGCAGATACCAGTGCTAACCTATCAATAATACCTTAAATGTAAGTGATCTGAATACACGGATCCAAAAAGATAATGACAGAATAGACCTTTCAAGAACTGATAAAAATACTAGACATAAAATTAATATAAAGTCTGAACAATGCAATCAACCGGTAGAATTCGAATGACATGTATAGAACACACTATCCCAAAATAGCAGGATCACTCTGCCCGGTGCTAAGGCCGATTGGAGGTCTATAGTAACCAAGACAGTAGAAGTATTAGACAAAAACATATAGGTCACTAGGATTAAGGAACCCAGATATAAACTCACATAAACCTGCTCAAGTGATTTTTGACAAAACAACAAAGTAATTCAATGAGGAGAGGATAGTTCTTTCAACAAATGATGCTGGAGCATGTGGACGTTGAAAGGCAGAAAAAAGAAAAAAATGAACCTTGACCTAAACGACACACTCTATACAAAAATCAGTTCAAAATGAGTCATATGTTCAAAAACAAAATATAGGCGCACTTGTATAAGCTCAGTGCTTTAAGCCACCGACTCTGATTTCAGCTCAGGTCACTGTCTCAGGGTCCTGAGATTGAGCCCCACATCAGACTCTGCACTCAGTGGTGATCTGTTCTTCTCCTTTTACCCCTCCTCCCCACTCACTGTCTTTCTCAAATCTTAAAAATGTAAAATGTAAGACTGAAACTCTTACCAAAAAAAAAAAAGAAAAAGAAAAAAATCTTCTGAAACTTATCTAGGCAGAGATCTTAAGCTTGATACCAAAAGCATGATCCATAAAAGAAACACTTATTTTATTGGACTTCATCAAAACTAAAAACAAAAACAGGCAAAAAAAAAAAACCCACTTTTCTTTATGAAACCCATGCAAGTAACATAAAGAGAGAAACTGCATCTAGGAATATTTGAAAGTATTTGAAAGCATTTCTGAGAAAGGACAGGTATCTAGAAAATATTTTTTAAAACGCTCGAACCTCAGTCAACAACAACAAAATTTAATAATCCACTT
Organism: Canis lupus baileyi; assembly: GCF_048164855.1. Lineage (NCBI taxonomy): Eukaryota > Metazoa > Chordata > Mammalia > Carnivora > Canidae > Canis > Canis lupus. The sequence continues at coordinate 4,179,478 of NC_132840.1, read as the reverse complement.
AGAAAATTGGCAGATGACATAAACAGACATTTTACAGAAAAGGACAGATGGCAAATAATCACATGAAAAGATGCTCAACACCCTTAACCACCAGAAAAATGCAAATTAACACCATAATGACATATTACTACACAACTATGCCTAAAATAAAAATAGTGACAACACCAAATGCTGGTGTGGATGTGAAGAAACTGAGTCACTTTTACATTGCTTGTGGGAATGTAAAATGATGAAGGAACTTTGGAAAACATTTTAGGAGTTTCTTAGGAAGCTGAATATTTAACTACCATACATCCCAGAAATTGCAGCCCTTGATATTTATCCTCCCAAAATGAAAAATTTATGTTCATAGAAAAAAAAAAGCCTATATTTGAATGGCCATAGGAACTCTCGTCTAGCTAAAAACTCCAGCATAGATGTTCTTTGTTAAATTAAGCAAATTGTGGATATACATGGTATGGAATACTATTCACCAATAAAAAGCAACAGATTGTTGATAAACAATACTTCAGAAGCATTTCCAGGAAATTCTAGTGAATGGAAAAAAGAATCCCCAAAGATCACATACTATATGATTACATATTTGTAACATATTTGATGTAATACAACTTTAGAAATGGAGGACAGATTAGTGGCTGCCAGAAAATATGGGTGAGGGGTGGAAGGTCCTTTGAGGTGGAACTGTTCATTACCTTGACTGCAGCAGTCGGCACACAAACCTACACAGGTAATAAAATTGTATAGAACTAAGTACACACATACACATGCGTGTGCTTGCCGTGCAAGTAAAACCGGGTTAATGAGTATCCTTGTGATAGTATAGTATAGTTTTACAAAGTGATGTCTTTCAAGGGAACTGGGCAAAGTGTATGTATGATAAAATCACTACAACTTCATATAAACCTACAATACCTCAAAATAAATTTCAATTAAAAATGAAAAATTTTAAAGGATTTTTTTTAAATATGTATTTTATTTATTTTAGAGAGAGAGAGGGTGCACACAAGAGGGGCCAGAGGGGAAAGGGAGAAGCAGACTCCCCACTGAACAGGGGAGCCTGACCTGGGGCTGGATCCCAGCACCCTGGGATCATGACCTAGGATCATGACCTGAGTGAAGGCAGGGACTTAACCAGCTGAGCCACCCAGGTGCCCCTAAAAGGATATTTTTAGCAAATGTTTTAACATACATCAGAGACTCAAAAGAGCATACCCTCATGCTAGATTTTTATCTTTATGATTCTGATGTTCATTAGAAATCTCCCGGCCTTCTTCCATTGTGTTTCACTTTTCTTTCTTTTTTTTTTTTTTTGTTTCACTTTTCAATAACCGTGCTTGTGTTCCTTTATTCATTCAAGAAACAATTCTAGTCATCACACTTGTAAGAATGCTGTAAATTTTTTTAAAGATTTTATGTATTTATTCACGAGAGACACAGAGAGAGAGTCAGAGACATGGGCAGAGGGAGAAGCCGGGTCCCCGCGGGGAGTCTGATGTGGGACTCGATCCTGGACCCGGGATCATGAGCTGAGCTGAAGGCAGATGCTGTAAGTTTTTTGATAAAGGTATAAAATGAAAGAATCAAAATACTCCTGGAGAGAAAAAAAAAAAAAGTAAATTTTCTAATTCTGTAATAAGTATTTTAAGTAGTATTCTGACATCATAAAACTTTATTACTGTAAGAGTTACTTATCACTTTCTCATATTACTCAAATCAGCAGTATATACTATAAGTCACTTGCAATAGTTATTGGACATTTTAGTGTTTGGCTCTAGAACATGAGCCATTATAAAAGAAACTTGCACTTTACTGAGCAATGTAAAAAATGTTTTTTTTTTTTCAGGAATTTGAGGAACAAATCATGTTACATATTTCTCTACCCAAATTCCAAATAAAGTAATCTGCAGAATGTTTAACATGCTCAGGTATCATTATTACTTTTTTTTTAGTTTAATAATTTCATTTATGTTGGAGTTTTTATTAGCAGTGGCAGTAAAAATGCATTATCCTCTGAAAATGTTGTTAGAATAAGTGTGCCTTTTCAATAATGTAGTGAGAGAAATCCATTGTTTTGATTTAAAATCTAAAACTCATTTATTATTGACTAGTTTTAGAAAAAAATCAGGTTATCTTTACTTGAATTGTCAAATGCTTCATGTAATATAGTCTTGGGTTTCTGGATTGCCAAATGGCCAAATGGATGCTGGATCAGCAGTGATTATAAACACACACACACACACACACAAACACACACACAAACACACACATTACATTCAAGATGTTGAATTTTAAGCAATACTACTTCAATAATCAAACTTCTTTAATACATTGTTAGCATACTTCCCATTTGCCTGGCAAACTAAAATACAAAGTTTGCACTTACATGATAAGTCTGTGCTGGTGAAACATAGGCAAACCCCCTATATATTGTAGTTTTATTGTATCCCAGTAAAATCACATAAAGGCTATTTGTGAGGGAGCCTTTGGCTTACTGCAGTACTTTACTAAAAGCTCATTGAAAGGAAGTACACATTGTCATTTTAGGAGAATCACTTGGGATAAGATTTTAGAATTTGTGTTCATAGATAAATATTGTTAGTCTACCATCATTCAATTTAGTCCAAAAAGGTTAGGAAGGAAGACAGCTTATTAGTATTTTGGTTACTTATGATATGCATGGTAATACGCCATAAATTGATCGATTGCAATGACACATGGAGGCGTATGTAATCCAGTATACAAACTTTTCTGCAATTAGACTGTTAACGACCAGAACTAGGGCCTTCAATTTGTTATCTGTGTCTCCTCATAAAAGTATTTAATGCTCTATGCCTCGGTTTCCTTATCTTATGATGGAAATGCAATAGACAATAATAGTACTTATCAAAGGGCTTCAGCAAGTGTTAAATGTGATTTTATGTATATAAAAAGCTAATAACCTGCAGATCGGCACATGGCCAGTACTCAATATGCATTAGCCATTATTTATTATTCTAAAGTTATCAGAGTGTTTTGAGGTTCAGAAAAGCTAAGTCATACGCTCAAGATCAAACAGAAAACACCATATGTAAGTCTCAAGCACAGATGTATTGGGCTCCAAAGCTTTATCTTTGTCCACTGTGACCCTGCCTTCTCCAGGATCCCATCAGGTGGAGAAGAAATCTCACTTCACATTCCATGCATACCAGCTATTTGGAGGGGTGCTGATTCTTTCTCACTGTCAAATATAAATTCTGTAAATCACCAGGTGTAATTGACATAAGATGCTTCATTCTACCTCGTATACTTTTATTATTACAAATTCTAGATTGAGGAGGTGACAGTGTGATAGCTATCACAAAATTTGGAGGGATTGCTTTAAATGAGTTAGTTTGTGATCGATTATTTTGCAACCACTGGCCAATTCAGTTAGTGATAGAAAACGTTTTCTACATTCCAGGTAAAAAAGATAAGACATGAGTTGATTACTTTTCATGATTATTTTACCCTGACAATATCACTAGAATCAATATGGGTTCAGAGAGGATTCCAGAGTTTCTTAAATTAACCTGTATAAAAACCATTTGGATGCTTGATTATTTGTATATGGATTCCAGAGGGTTTATACTATTTGTCTGGATGGGGCTTGAGAATCCCCATGCTTACAAACCCTTCGGCTTATATGTATGAGGGGGGGTCAGTGCTAAAACTTGCTCTTATTCTGAATAATACTGTGTGTAACAGTGATATTCAATGCTCAACACCAATGTGCTTTGCATTGGAGGTGGGCTTCTCAGTCTGCTCAATTCTTTGATATTTATTGACATCTCTCTGTAGTTTTTGAACCAAGAATTGTTTTTCCCCTAATCATATGAATTTTTCCTTTGTATTTTAACACGATAATAAAGGTTTCACTGAGGAATAATACCCATTTTCTCACAGTGATTAAAATGTTACATTAGATTTTAGCATCTGTGTTGACTTTTCTATAGAATTACCATTAAAGAAGATAATTGTTTTAATAATAAATAATTTGTAAAATAGATTTATGTAACAAAACTTCTACATAATCGTAAAATTTGTATTCAAATCAGTTCATTTAGATTACTCAGAACTCAATAACTATTTCTTGTGTACAAGTTCATAATATATCTACTGGATACTAATTAGTCATGTCGGGAGATATTTAGGATATGTCCATAACTCACTATAATTTTTCATATGACACATTTTTACATTGCGTGTTCCCAAAAGTCTAATCTCTTTTCTCTGGATGTCAGATCGCCTATATATGCCTGAGAGTGGTTCTAGAGCATGACAGATGGCATCTCTGACCTCAACAAGGGTAATGCAGCAGGACTGTATATTCTATGTTCTCATAAACTTCACAAAGCATTTCATAGTGTTCCTGTTCCAGTGATCTTAAAGGCTAGCAGTGCTCATATTCTCAAAAGATTTTTAAATTTTGTTGTCTACCCATCAAATCCCACTACAATTGCAATGCAGTTAGCAGGCAAAGTGAGCACAGTCGTATCTTTTTATCCATTTGACTGACTCAGAACTGTCTGTTAATACAGTATACTGAACATCTATATTCTGTGGTTCAATGCAAAGCCTCGAGGTTGGCGTTGTTGTCTTAAGTCTTCATAGTTTACTTTTCTGTTTGTTTAATGCATAAACCCATTCTGGGATAACCTTGTAAAGACTGCTTTCTGTAAGAGCTGCTCTTACTTAGTTTTAGGCACTAGAGTATTCATTACACTAATTAGGTTGAGCATACCCAATGTCTGACGTCAGGTCTGGAAACAGAGACTGAGAGACCAGATTTCTTTGAAAGTAATTTTTTGAAAGAGAAATCTGTAAGGGATGAGGGAACAGTTGAGAATAGGAGGACAATGTAGGCAGAGATGTTGTTTCCAGAGTCCAATTTCAACCTCATATCATGGGGAATTTTGAAGATAAACTTTTTCACAGATGTCCTATTCAGAGACAGGAAGGCAAGACTGCTATATGATACGACCAGTCACTCTTCGGCTATTGGCTGCCTTGAAGGTATGAGGTATATGACCTCCCAACATCCAGATATATTTGGACGGTCAGCTTCTGTTAGGGGCAATGCTCTGAACAAGGAGGGTACAAGTATCAGCCATTAGCAGTCAACATCAAAACCAGCTGGGGGATTGAGGGACTGTTGTGAACAACAGCATCTGCTCTGCTCAGCCCACACAGCAATCAGGAACAGGAACTTAAGGGGCTCTTTATCACCACGCTTTATGAGTACAAGAACAATAAATGAGAAAGGATGACTGGAACTATAAAATGTCTAAATTCAAACTATACTTTCTAATGGAAAGATTAAACTGTCAATTGCAGACTAAAGGCCTCCTATTACAGTTACCTAATGATCACAGTTTTCATCCATCCATCCAGTTTGTGTCCATGCAAAGCTGAAGTTTTTGAATCTGTTCTTTCTATCAGTATAAACAGCAAAATTATCATTATTTGTTCCACATAAATGCACAGTAAGCCTCTCTAGTTCTAATATCTGCCACTTTGAAAAGTATCCATCATTTTTTGAGCCTTCAGACTTGTTCCATAACACTGAAGGGATTTTCTGTTCTCTTTGGTAGTAAGTGAAAAGACATGTTCTAGATTAAGAGTAACCCATTATAGCAGAGAAAGAATTTGACAAAAAAAAAAAAGTCATGTCATATTCATATGCAGAAAACTGCTTTGTGATCTACATCAGTGTAGAGCTTTATGGTTGAACATTCTTTGAAGAGACTCCCTTTGTCAGTTATAATCTCAGTTGTGGTAGGTTGCACTGCTGTTCATCAAAATACAGTTTTCATCTACTTCTGAGTCTGTGGGAGGAATTGAGTTCCCCATTTCTTGCAATTTATATAGAGCCATATGATCTATTTTTATTTTTTTAAAGATTTTCTTTATTTTTCATGAGAGACAGAGAGAGAGAGGCAGGTACATAGGCAGAGGGAGAAGCAGGCCCCATGCAGGGAGCCCGATGTGGGACTTGATCCCGGGTCTCCAGGATCACACCCTGAACCTAAGGCAGGCGCTAAACCACTGAGCCACCCGGGGATCCCCCATATGATCTATTTTTAGACAATAAAAATATAAATACATCTTGTATATATTGGTTCCAGGTGGAAGCGTTTATTTTTTTAATTTTATTTATTTATTCATGAGAGACACAGAGAGAGAAAGGCAGAGACATTAGACAGAGGGGAGGGAGAAGCAGGCTTTCTGCGGGAAGCCGGATGTGGGACTCGATCCCAGACCCCAGGATCATCCCCTGAGCCAAAGGCAGATGCTTAACTGCTGAGCCACCCAAGCATCCCTAGGTGGAAGCATTTAATTGTTGGTATTTGATTCTCTATGCCATGCTTCCCCTGCCACAGTGTAGACGCATGCATTCCAATAGATGCATCCAGGGGTGCTGAGAGAACATGTGAAGGACAGCTGCTATGGAGAATCATCTAGACCAGCCATTAACATTCATGAGGATACCTTTTGTCTTGACATGATGCAGACACTCTGGGATTAGTTGTTAACCCAGTATGAACTAGGCTGTTCTAATATAGAGACTGAATCATTAAGCTCTCTTATAGGCATAAATGAACACCTAGCATTATGCCAGTTTTATGAATTTGGAACTGCTAGGAAGTTACATAATTTCACTGAAACAAAGAGAAAGTATGTGGGGAGGGGATACAAAAGATTTGGAACCAAATTTTTTCTTAGCCTAGGGCAATTTACTACTGATAGGATTGCCTCCTAGTGGATTTGGATTTCACAATGTGATAATTACATACCAGTGTACTGAAGGCTGCCACTGAAGGTACAGAACCATTTGATCCCTGTATTTCTATAAATGCCAATGATGATTTTTTTTTTCCCCAATGAATATTTGAAAAGATTTCAGATAATTTAGGAAGAAATGTGATTATCGAAGCGTTTACAATTCTATAGAACCAAATATTCTAGATTTCAAATACAATTCAAATTTAAATTACAGAATTTAGAATATTAACAAAATAATAAAACTACAATTGCATCTTCTTGGCTTGATACTATTAATAATAGTATTATTGTCATCACATGCGTCAGTTTTTTAACTAGTTATATAATTTAATCTTTATTAAGATATAACCCAGATATTACTAACAATTTAATAGTTGGAGAAACCAAGAATCAGAAAATGTGAATGATGTGTCCAAGGCTCCAAGGTTCCTATAGGAGAAGATTCAAATACAATTTCATCTGAGTAGGACCTAATGAAGACTTTAGCTTGTATCTGAGCTTAACTACTCACTTACCCGATGATCTCAAACAAGCCCCTTAACTGCTTCATTGCTCAGTTTTTTTTCCCATATGAAATTAAGGATAATAATATTCCTTATAGGTTTGTTATGAGTATAAAATGAAATGACTCATATGAAAATATTTGTACATTATAAGAGCTCATACAAGGTAATAAAATTTTCTTATTGTTATTAGAAACAATTATGCAATGCTATAAAGGTTATTATGAATCTGTGCCACATACTTGGTTCTACTGTATCATATACTGTTTCTTAGAAAAGAACAGTGCTTTTTAAAAAGCCATCTTACATGTAATTAGATAGTGGGCAAGTAGAAGTGGTGAGTTAACCATGTTGGTGGTTCTTTTTTGAAGTGTATCTCTAGCAAATAGCTGCATAGCTGATTGAAGCAATTGAAATTAAAAATGTATACATGAAGCTTAAATACTCAAAAATAGCTCACAGTTAAACACATCATACTGGTTAAAAATTTAAAAGATGCAATTATCCTTTTTTTTTTTTTGGCAGTCTCTGAGTGTTCTCTGGATTGTTGGTAGATATAAAATGGTTTCAAACACTACTTTTTGCAAGGTACTGTTAAATTGAAATACAGATGGGTATGTTATTTTCCTCTTTTACTATAATTTCTTCCCCAATTTCCTCCTGGAATATACATACTTCTTGAAAAATGGATTTATTCAGTCAATTTCAAAACTTTGAAATAGTGGTAAGTAAATAGAAACTCAGTCCTTACAAATGTATGAAGTAAAATAATTTTGGAATATCCATCATATACTCATACCTACACACACACAGGATTTTTAATAACTCATACATGTAAAGTTCTCTGGAAACTTATAGGGTATGACTATTTATTACTGATTATGATAGGGTCAAGACAATTTAGAATATAAAAATAATTTTTCTTATGCAAAAAATAATGCAAAAAGGAATGAAAAATAAAGATAAATGACAATGCTATAGTAACATGTAGTATTTGATTTGTATGCACATTTATTGGAGAAATATATTTTGGGTGCTTACTGTGTGCCAGGTGTTACTCTAGAGGATGGAATATAGCAGTGAAAAAATAGACAAAGCTTATTGATTTGTGGAGCTCATAATGAGCAAGATAGATAGTAAGCAAATAGATATATAACCTTGCTAAAGGGAAAGCAAGACTATTTTATTAGGATTACATATTGGGTAGGGTTCTTGCACAAACTAGGTGATACATTCAAATTGGGGTAATTGAGGGTGAGTTAACAAATAGACTATTTAGGTGCAGAGAGATCCCAAAAGATAATTTCATATTTCTGGGGATAGCAATAGTTGTGTATTTCTGGACCAGACTAAAATGTCCAGAATAGAACCTGGAGTAGAAAGAGAGAAAGTTGATGGAAAGAAGCACCTAACAAGGAACTGTGATCTTTAGTAGTGAATCTCACAAAACTGAATAGAGTAATGAATACCTCAAACTAACACTCCTTTCCGCTAGTCTTCAGCAGGTGCTTTCAGTGAACAAACCCTACCAGAAATAAGAGGACAAGGAACATCATCTATACAGTAGATAACTAGTCACCTGGTAGGACACAGCAGAAGCTAGAGAAGGACAGAGAACGGGTCTAGAGGGGCAAACAGAAGATAGAAGCACAGGTATTCAAGGAGCTGTCTCTGGGAGGTGATAGTTGAACAGGGACTTGAGTTAGTTAAAGGGCACAGATTCTCACAGTTACTTGGAGGAAATGCATTCAAGACTAAGGTAGCAATTTTTGCAAGAACTTGAGAATATTGTTTCCAAAAATAATAATCACACTTCATAAATCTTTGCGTGTCCTCATTTATACTTGTCAGTCTACTGCAGTCTATCCCCAGTGCCAAAGATCTCCCATGACTCTGAACTAAGGTCACTAAATTTTTTATAAGTTTCACACCAGAAAGGTTTTGGATTTGCTTTCATTTCTCTGACCTCTCCCAAATGTTTTACACTATATCCTTTATTCCACTGCCACTCTCCATCCCCCGACTAAATCCATATCCGTCTAATACTCACAATGCTTTGCTCTTGGCTCGCCCTCTCCACTGTTTCCTATCTTTCTTTCTTTCTCTTTATTTTTCTTTCTTTCTTTCTTTCTTTCTTTCTTTCTTTCTTTCTTTCTTTCTTTCTTTCTTTCTCTTTCTTTCTTTCTTTCTTTCTTTCTTTCTTTCTTTTCTTCTTCTTTCTTTCTCTTTCTTTCTTTCTTTCTTTCTTTCTTTCTTTTTTTTCTTCTTTCTTTCTTTCTTTCTTTTCTTTCTTTCTTTCTTTCTCTCCTCCAAAATTTAGACCATTCTCTTCCCTTCCCTCCCTCTCAATCTATGTCTCTCTGTCTCTCTGTCTCTCTCTCCCTCTCCACTTGATTTGTATTATATCCATTTTCTTTTCTCCTCTTGTTGTCCATATAATGAACCGGAAATATATAACTAGAGCACTGAAGTCTTAGAAAAGATTTAAGAATGCTCTTTAAAATTGCTTGCTTAACCTATAGTCTTCAATGGAACCAACCATCATCCTACTTTTGTCTGCTCCCAAGTCCAGTGAAAGGCAACAGCATTTTCCAACCTGTCACTGCTCAAAAATCTGTTTCTTTCAGATTTTTTTCTATTCTCAAGCAATCTGTGATGGTTAATTTTATGTGTCAACTTGAGTGGCTTTCATGAGAAGCAAAATCTATTCACACCTTGATCATAGACTTCCCAGACTCCAGAACTGTGAAAAATAGGTTTCTGTAGTTTATAAGCCATCCAGTCTTTGGCATTTTGTTATAGCAGCCCAAAAGGACGGAAACACTTAACCACGTGGAGACTCCATTACAAATGCTATAGCAGATGTGGTTTCATTATTTGAGCACATTAATAGATCCCCTGGTACCTGATATGTAGCTCTTTTTCTGGAAAATGCCTTTTCCTTCATCCTGGTCAATAAGGTGTGCTTTTAGCTGGCAAGGCCAGCAGTATAGCTTCACTGCCCTACTTTTGTGATATATCAATTCTCTAGCCCTATGTTATAATTTAGTTCACAGAGATCTTGATTGCCTTTCTCTTCCTCAAGATATCACAATGGACCATTACATTGATGACATTATGCTGATTGAATCTAGTGAACAAAAAAATAGCAACTACCCTAGATTTATTGCTAAGATTTATATGTCAGAGGGTAGGAAATAAATCCAGCTAAAATTCAGAGGCCTACAACACAGTAAGTAGCTAGTAGAGGCCTACAACTCAGTGAGTAGCTAGTAAATGGCCCTACAACTGGTCTAGGCTGCTATGAAAACTGCCCTGCCACTTGGGCCATATGATCCAGCAGATCCAATGGTGTATAAAGTGTTAGTGGCAGGTGGGGAGCTATGTGGAGCCTTTCACAGGTCCCTATAGCTGATTTGCAGAGCAGGCCTTAGATTTCAGAGTAGGTCATGCACCATCTGCAGGTAACTACTCTTATTTTGAGAAACAGCTCTTTGCCTGCAACAGGACCTTCACAGGGACTGAATACTTAACTATCAGCCACCAAGCTGTCCTACATCCTGAGCCCATTATGAATGGAGTATTATCTGACTCATCAATCATAAAGTTTGTTGTGCACAGAGTCGCTCCATCATCAAATGGATGTGGTATATATGTGTTGGGCCTGAGAAGGCCCTGAGGGCATAAGTAAGTTATACAAAGTAGTATCTTAAATGCCCGTGGTACCATCTCCTGCTAAACTATCCTCTCTCATCCAGCCTACACTGCGGTGTTCCCTGTAATCAGTTGACAGAAGAAGGGAACACTGGGGCCTGGTTTATAGATAATTCTGCTTGATATGCAGATACTTCCTGAAAGTGTACAGCTACAACACTAAGTTACTCTCTGTGATATCCCTGAAAGATAGCAGTGGAGGTAAGTCCACTAGGAATGATTTCAAGCAGTGTACCTGATTGTCCACTTTGCTTAGAAGGAGAAATGGCCAGACATTTGATTACATACTAATTCTAAGACTGTGGCCAATGTTTGGTTGGATGATCAGGGACTTGGAGGGAACATGAGTGGAAAATTGCTTAGAAACATATTTGGAAAAGATGTGTGTGGATTGATTTCTCTGAACAGACAAAAAAGTGTGAATATATGTGCATCCCATATGAATGCCCACCAAAGAGTGGCTTCAGCAGAGGAGAATTTTAATATTTAGGTGAATAGTATAATCCACTCTGGATATCAGTCGGTCTCTTTCTCCAGACATCCCTGTATCACCCAAAAAGCTCATGGAAAAAAAAAAATGGCCTCGATGACAGGGGTTGAGGTTATGCATGGGCACAGTAGTGTGGTTTTCCACTTGTCAGGGCCGAACTGGCTATGGCCACTGTGGAATATGCAATCTGCCAGTGATGAGACCGGCACTGAGCCCTTCATATGGCACCATTTTCTGGGGAGATCAGCTAGCTATTGTCTGGCAGTTGATTACATTGGTGTACTTCCAATCGTGATAAGGGACAGTGTTTTTTTTCGTACTGGGATAATTGCTTATTCTGGATATAGATTTGCTTTGCTTTCCCTGCACACAGTACTTTTGTCAATAATACCACATGCAGACAAAGCAGAATGCCTTATCCACTGTCATGGTATTCCATGCAGCATTGCTTCTGACAAAGGAACTCACTTCCCAGCATAAGATATGTGGCAAAGGGCCCATGCTCACAGAATTTGCTGGTCTTACAATATTCTCCACCATCCTAAACCAGCTGGTTGATAGGATGGTGCAATGGCCTTTTGAAAATTCAGTTATACTGATGCCAGGTAAGTACCAGTCCCTTGCATGACTGGGGCAAAGTTCTCCGGAAGACTGTGCTCTGAATTAATGTCTGATACATGATGCTATTTATGACACTCAGAATTCACAGGTCCAGGAATCAAAGGGTGGAAATGGGAGTGGCACCACATACCATTACCTCTAATGATCTACTAGGAAATTCTTGGTTCCTGTTCAATTGGCTTTATGTTCTGTTGGCCTAGAGATCTTAGTTCTGGAGGGAGGAATGCTTCTACCTATGGACATAATAGTGACTCTAAGTTAAAACCATCATCCCATCACCTCTGAATCCGTAGACAAAGAATTCACAGTGTTGGCTGGGGTGATTGATCCTGACTACCAAAAGAAAATTGGGTTACCACCTATAGTTGAGGTAAAGAAGATGGAGTCTGGAATACAAGAGATCCCTTAGGGCTTCTATTAGAAGTCCTATGGCTTGTGATCATTGTCAGTGGAAAACTAAAACAGCCCAATCCAGGAAGACTACTGATGGCCTAGACCCTTCAGGAATGAGGGTTTAGATCACTCTACCAGGTAAAAACCAAAGATCAGTTGAGGTATTTGCTGAAGCCAAAAGGCATACAGCATGGATAGTGGAAGTAGGTAGTTACAAATACCAGCTATGACCGTGTGATCTGTTACAGAAATGAGGATTGTAATTGTCATGAGTATTTCTTTGTTATTTTGTTATGAATCTGTGTGTGCATCTTTTCTTTCTTTCACTCTCATTTCCTTATCATGTACATACAATACATTCATTTTATATCATAGTATTTAAGTATATTAACTTTAAGTGATAGTGCTTACATTATGGAATATCAAGGAGAAGAGAAAACATCATCAAGGACTTTACTTCTTCTCTGGCAAAGCAATTAGTACATTTTGGGTTGTATCATGTTAGGTGGAATTTTGATCTTGTAATTGTCTTTATTTGGAGATTAAGGACAACTTAAGGAGCTGTGAATGGGTACAAAGTTGACAGAAATTGGATCTGTGATGGCTATTTTTATGTGTCAACTTGACTGACCACAGGGTTCCCAAATTATACATTATTTCTGGCTTTGTCTGTGAGGATGTTTTCAGATGAGGTTAAGCATCTGATTCAGCTGACTACACAGTGAAGTAGATTACCCTCTCCAGTGTGGTTGAGCATCACCTAATACACTGAGAATCTGAATGGAACAAAAGGCAGAGGAAGGAGGAATTCACTACTTTTTTCCCTGCCTTACTTCTTGAGCTGGGCCACCTCATCTTCTTCTGCCCTAGAACTAGGATTTACACCACTGCTACATAGGTTTCAGGCTTTCAGACTTAGACTAAATTATATTACTGGCTCCCCTCATCAAGTTATAGGTGGCAAATTGTGAGACTTCTCAGCTTCTATAATCACATGGGCTAATTCCTCAAAAGAAAGTATGTATTCTTCTACTAGTTCTGTTTCTTTGAAGAGCCCTAAAACACACACACAAAAATACTTTTTTTCAAGTAAGTGACAGTGTCACCAACATATCAACTGACCATCCAGGCAATGGAGCCAACCATCTACTCTTGTTCTGCTCTTCCTCCTGAGTTACCACTTGGCATGAGTGTCACATCGCTCTTCTATCTGTCTCACCTCTAATATCTGCATCATTTTCAGATCCTCTTTTTCATTATATGATTGTACCCTATCTTGTCTTTTGGATTATCTCCATTTTCCATTCCCTGCTATTATGAGGCCACTTTAAGTTTTCAAGATTTTGGCTAGTAATATGAGTGGTGTTGTATGTTTCCCCAAATCTAACATGTAGTTGACCTAGGGCTGTCCAGTTACTTATTGCTGCTAACATCTGGATACATAATAGTGTAGGGTTAATACAGGCCAGACAAGCATCACTGGAGTAAGACAGCTAGCCTGAAATAGAGGGAGTTTCAAGACATAAAATTGTAAACCCAAAGGGATGCTGACTATGATGGGGCAAAGCAGTTGCTTGCACATAAAACACTGGAGCTGTTTCTGAGTTCATGGACAGATGTTTTTAGGGACTATTTCTTAACTTGTCTGTTAACAGTGGTAATTCCAGGCCTGGCAAGAGAACAAACATCTCCATTATTTTGTGCATTCATTTAGCAGACATTATTTGAATATCCACTATATTCCAAGGTCAACTTATACAGGATAACTGAGAGTATGAGGCAATCAGTAAAGGTTTTGTGGGGAGATGGCATTGTTAACTTACTCTGTAATGGTAAGAATGATCAAGGGGAAAAAAAGGGTTAAGAGTACACTGTCAAATATAAGAGCCTCCTTTCTCCATCTTTCACTTCACCCATTAATAGAAAATTTGTCCCTAAAGTAAGTGGTGATGAGGTTGATGATGATGATGGGATTATGATGAGAATAATGACATTGAAGACAACAATGATGATGTCGATGGTGACAACAATTGATATAGTAAAATTCCCACGAGGGCAGAAGCCGCGTGTCTGTTGTTTGCTGCTTCATCCCCAGCATCTATCACAGACACAACATTGATATTCAGTAAATGTTGAATGAACGGAAGCATGAATGAAAGATGATGGTAATGACTAGGAGTGGTTCAATTCAATTGAGTTGATGATAGTGTATTATGTACCTCAAAACTAGAGACTGTCAATTTTTGTCTGTTTCAATTGCTTTTAAGGAAATGAACCATTCCAGTGATATCATATCTCAAACAATTAATTTTCACCTTATTCTGTTGAGCATTATCACCTAGTATTTAGCACATTGTTAATTATCACTTTGTAACCATTTGTAAAGTGTGAAAAAGCCTGCTGCATAGATTCCTCTCTTCCACTAATTGTGTGTCTCTCCCACCCAGAGCAGTGACAAGCAGAAAATGCAGCATTTGTGGCAACATATCTAAAATAAACTGATTATAACTTTTCTCCTCAAAAAAGGAAATGTCAGTAATTCCTCTGCATATAATAAGAGACAGAGGATATTATATAGAATATTGAATACTCCATTGACAAGTCCATAATAATAAAAGGGAAGAAATCAAGATGGGGTTGCAAGATGATCTTGATTATGCATGTCAATAATTTGACCCAAATGATTTATGGCTATATTTATTTATAATTTTGTCTTTAAATCTGGTCTAATTTTGAGTGTTAAGGATACAGGTAATTTGGATAAGGGGAAGGAAGTAGTATGCCTTGATTTCTTACTGTACTCTCATCCAAGAACTTTGTCGTTCTATCCCTAGTGCTTAACAAAATGCCAAATCAACTGTGTACATCTATATATCTATATCAATATAATACAAATATGGAGGAAGGAGAAATAGGGGCTTTGGTGACAATAGTGCATTCATGCTTCAAATCTGAACTGTGCAGCTGGCTGAGTGACCTTGGGGAAATTATATAAATATGCTGATTCTTACTTTTAACATCCATAATAATTATGAGGATTAAATTACACCCAGCATAAATTAGGTACTCACTGGATACCTGTTGCCGAAACCTTTCTAGACTCAATACATTATATCAGATAAATTGTCAAGCAATGGATGAAACTAAAACCTATGATTTTAATGGCTCATATAATTCTTAACTTTATTATTTTTGTACCTACTGTATGTACAGTTTAGTGATAGATATTTTAGAAGATATATTCATGCATAAAATATGCATTAGCTTATAGTTAATGAACAGATACAATTTTATGCATCAATAATTCTGAGCCAGGGGTAGCCCCGGTGGCGCAGTGGTTTAACGCCGCCTGCAGCCCAGGGCGTGATCCTGGAGACCCTGGATCAAGTCCCACATCAGGCTGTCTGCATGGAGCCTGCTTCTCCCTCTGCCTGTATCTCTGCCTCTCTCTCTCTCTGTGTCTCTATGAATAAATAAATAAAGTTTAAAAAAATAATTCTGAGCCAGAGTTTTAAAAAAGTAAATAAAATTAAATTCTTTAAAAAACACTATTTTCATTTTAATGCTGTGTAGTTTTTTTTGCAATCATAAAACATGCTTAAATGTATTATGTTTAAATGATAAAAGCTATTATATAATTGTGTACAAATACAATTTTGTTTTATTTCCTAAAGAGTTACTTCTCCTCCTCATGCCTTCTAATACTCCTCTCCCTTCTCAGTATCAGAAATATATGTCATCTATAACTTAATATAGAATTGTTGCCACAGAGAACAGATGAAACTGATCTTTGTTTCTTGGCCTGTGAATATCAAGATGTTGTAAGGGCCAGATATTCTAAACTTAAAGAACATAAAATCTAAAAAGTCCTGGGATCATCTGAAAAGGCTACCTACATATTCTATGATTCCAACTGTATTGCTTCCTGAAAAAGGCAAAGTTATGGAGACAGTAAAAAAGATCAACCAGGAGTTGGGTTTAGGGAAAATGAGAAGGATGGATAGGAAGAGCATAAAGGATGTTTAGGGCAGTGAAAATACTCTGTATGATGACCATCATGTCATCATACATTTACCCAAACTGATAGAATGGGGAACACCAAGAGTGAAACTTAATGTAAACTGTGGACTTTAGTGATAATGATATGTCAGTACAGGTTCATCAGTGTCACAGATGTATGACTCTAGTGTGGGGTGTTGATAATGAGGGAGGCTCTGCATGCTTGGGGGATGGAGGGAACATGGGGAATCTCTGTACATTCCTGAAAATACTCCTATGAAGATAAAACTGCTCTAAAAAAGTAAAAAGTAAATAAAACCTTCACTAAAAAAAAAGTCCAGGCATAATATCTATGTCATGAATAATAAATATGCAAGATTTATATGATCAGTCAGAGTTGATTTCTCATACCATAGACCTGCAATGTTTCTTTCTTTTTTAAAAAAAGATTTTATTTATTTATTCATGAGACAGAGAGAGAGAGAGACAGAGAGAGAGAGACAGAGAGAGAGAGAGAGGCAGAGACACAGGCAGAGGGAGAAGCAGGCTCCATGCAGGGAGCCCGATGTGGGACTCGATCCTGGGACCCCAGGATCACAACCTGAGCCAAAAGGCAGATGCTCAACCGCTGAGCCACCCGGGGGGCCCACCAGTCAATGTTTCTAACAGTTGAGTAGGGAAGACCTCGAAGTGAGGAGATGGGAGATTAGGTAGCGTTGTGGCCTTGAAAAGAGACTCTTTCTAAGCTTAAGCATCAGAGGGTGAGGAATTTATAGAATTCCACATAGGTTTGTGGACTTGAGAGGAAAGAAGACCTGGAGTTGTTTCCAGATTGCGCCTTCTATACCTCTCTGTCAATCGTAGTGTGCATTAGAGACACAGAGGAAAGGTTGCTATATATAATATCTAGGCAGGCAGGCTTGATGCTTTCTTATAAAGACTGTGTGTGCAAAGTAAGAACCAGCAGATTGTTTTTGGTGTTTTCTAGAAAAGGAAAAGCTAGCACAGAGATTCAGCAACCCTGGTAAGGCCAGGTCACAAGCACAAGAAAGAAGTAGCCATTATTTGAATGAACCGATGACCTGGGATCTGGTAAAAGAGGAATATCAAAGTAAGTGCCAAGAATGATACATAATAAACAAGATCCAAGTAATAAGTTCCCACCTTAGAAAGAATAGACTGCCATCCAATTTCTTGGAAACTCAGACCACTAGGGAAAAGGGCATGCAGTAACTGAACTGAGTGGAATTACTAGTCAGTCACTCATTGGGGCAAGAGTTTGAAATTTAATTTGTTTTAAAGAAATTTATAGTTACGTTTATTTAAAAAAAAAAGTTGATTATCTTAAATCCATACTTGCCACATAACTAAAAGTCTAATGAAAATAACATAAATACAAACTAAAAAAAATATACATCATCTGTACACTTTTTGGTTTTAGGCAGACTTATAAAAAGCTTGGATGTTGATACTCTTGTCCTAATACAAGAGGAAGGTGAAGAAAATTAAAACCAGCAACTTTTCTTAGACCAATCACAGAACTGAGTTCATAGAGCAAATTGCTACCCCGAAATCTGGAGAGGCAGGTGAATTCAGAGTCACAGGTGAGATCTACTTACCTGGAACAGAAGTTGCTGGAGTAATAAACTGGTAGGACTTACATGATAATTCTGATAAATTGCTGGAGATTGAGTTTGGAATGGCATAAGGATGAGATCCTTTGGTGTTGGAGCAGTCTCAGAGTGATGCCCATCCTTTAGGGGTTTTACCTGCAAGAAATCTATTGTTTCCTAAGGTGAAGATCTGAGAAAGATTTCCTTCTTGACTCCTATAGGCAAATGGGAAGAATAATCCTCCTGAAATACTCCCAGAACATTCCTCACAACAAAGGCTTACTCTCTAGGCAAAGTCTTTATTAGAGCTTTATCCAACGTGGGGGAAGGGAAGATACCCAACTCCAGCCTGCTCTAGCCTTTCTGTGTCACCAACAGGCAAGCAAAAAGCTAAGAAACATCTGTTAATGTCACAATGCAGGGTCAGAGGACTACTAAAAGATTAGGATTTAATAATATTATAGAATGATTCACCTCCTCCCCACCAAACTCCTTCGCTAACAGAGTTCTAGTGTAATAAGATTATAATGGAAAGGGCAGCAAGACACAAGCTCTTTCTGAGAAGAGTCACTTGGTGAAGATCAAAATTAAGGCAGGAAACAAAGACACTACAGGGATTTGAAGCCTCTGAATCTATAGCTACAACAAGTATTTTTTAAAAATAGCCCATTAAGATTTTTTTTAGATAAAAAATAAATAAAAATAAATAAATAGCCCAATACTAGTTAGAATAAAATAAATCCTTACCCTAAGGAACTACTTAAATTTGTTACCATTACCTGATAAAAGATGCCCATCTTTTAACAGTAACAACACAATTACAAGGCATGCTGAAAAGCAAGGAAAAAAAAAAACAAACCCAGCCTGAATAGACAAATAAACATCAGATCCAAATGCAGAATGGCCCAGATGTTGAAATTATCAGATAGGGAATTTTAAATAACTATGATTAATATATTAAGGGCCCTAATGCAAAAGTAGACAGCATGCAAGAACGGATGGTTAAAGGAAGCCAAGGGATGAAAACTAAAAAATAATCTCCCCTTTCCTCTCCTCTCTCTTTCTCTCTTTCTCTCTCTAATAAATAAAAAGCAAAAGAGAAATTAAGGGAAATGTTTTTTCAGACAAATAAGAACTGAGGAAATTCATCACCAGCAGATATGACCTACAAGAAATGTTAAGAGAAGCTCTTTAAGGAGGAGGAAAATCCTATAGATCATAAACTCGAATCTATGTAAAGAAAGGGATAATAACAGAAGGAATAGTGAAAATATTTTTTCTTATTTTTACCTTAGCTTAAAGATAACCCTTACCTTACAAAATTATTAAAAAAAGAAATGATGCTGTGTAAATCAAAATATGTGCAAGATCTATTTGTGGAAAGCTATAAAACTTTTAGAAAAGAAGTAAAAGATCTAAATGAATGGAGAGATATTCATGTTCATGGATTTGAAGATTCAATATTGTTAAGATGTTTGTTTTTTTGAACATCATCTATAGACTCAATGCAATCCCAAGCAAACTCCCCCAGAATTGTTTTGTGCGTATTAATAAACAACAAAAACACATCCCAGAATTTAAATTGGAAGACAAAAGATCTTGAGTAGGCAACATAATGGTTAGAAAGAAAAAAATTGAAAAATTTGCGTTACCCTGACTTCAAGACTTGCTATGAAATGTACAGTAATCAAGAGCGTGTAAACACATAGATCAGTGGAATGGTGTGTAAACCCCAGAAAGTAGAGCCACAAAAACATAGTTGTTTGATCTTGGCAAATGAACAGAGGGAATTCAATGGAGAAATAGTATTTTTAAAATAATTGGTGCTGTAACCATCGGTTTTATATATGTAAATGAATGAATGTAAACACAGACATTACACTATTTGCAAAACATCTCAATTGGGTTCTAGACTGAAGTGTAAAGCACATAACTATAAAACTTCTAGAGGTATTCATAAGAAAATCTAGATGGCCTTGGGTATACTCATGAATTTTCAGATAAAACACCAAAAGCATGATTTATGAAAAAAAAAAAGTTATGCTTGATTAAAATTAGAGACTTCTGCTCTGTGAAAGTGTTGTCAAGAGAATGTAAAAAAAAAATAAAAGAAAATGAGTCATAAATTGGAAGTTTAACATTTATAAAACTGATAAAGTAATTTTTTAGAAAATCTCAAACATTCAAAGAATGTTTAAAATTCACCTAAAGAAAATGAAAGGGACTCTGGAGTGGCTCAGGGCATGGTCTGGGATCCTGGGTTCGAGTCCCACATCAGACTCCCTGCATGGAGCCTGCTTCTCCCTCTGCCTATATCTCTGCCTCTCTCTGTGTCTCTCATGAATAAATAAATAAAATCTTAAATTAATTAAAGGTTAATGAAGCAAAAGGTTAATTAAGCAAAAGTTCTAAACAAACATATTTACCAAGAAAATGTACAAATGGGAAATACGTATGAAAATCTGTGGAGCATCATTTGGTGTCACAGGACTTCAAACTGAGAGAACAGTTAAATACCACTGCCCACATATCAGAATGGCTAAAATATAGCAGCATCAGAGTGGCTTAGGGTCCTGAGATCCAGCCCCATGTTGGGCTCCATATTCTGCAGGGAATCTGTTTGAGATTTTTCCCCTTTCCCTCTCTTCCCTCTTCCCTTCACTCTGCTCATGTGCTTGCTCATGTGTACTGTCTCTCCCTAAAATAAATCTTTAAACGGGCTAAAATGTAAAATAATAATAATAATACAAAACAGATAAAACCCTTTGCTGTTACATATGCAAGACAAGAACTGTCACCCATTGCTATAGGTAAACCTAACTAGTGTATTCACTTTGGAGGCCAGTTTGGTAGTTTTTACAAAGCTCAAAACCATCTTAACATTTAGGCCAGCATTTGTGTTCCTAGGTATTATATCCAACTTATTTGAAAACTATGTCCACACAAAAATCAGCAAGGGATGTTTATAGCAACTATACTCATAATCACCAAAACTGGGAGCAACCAAGATGGCTTTCGGTCATTGAATTGTTAATTGTGGTATATCCGTACAATGGAATATTATTTAACAATTAAAAAAATGTACTATCAGTCCGTGGAAAAACACAGATGAAGCTCATAAGCTTATGTTAAAGAAAAATAAGTGAGTTTTCAAAGGTTATATGCTATATGATTCCAAATCTATGACATTCTGAATGAAGCAAAATTACAGAGATGACAAAAGGTCAAAGGTTGCCAGAGAAGAGAGAGGTAAAGAGGGCTAAGTAGGTGAAGCATAGGGGATTTTTTTAGGGTGATGCAACTATACTGTGTGACATTGTAATGGTGAGTACATGATACGCATTTGTCAAAAGCCATAGGACTTTATAAAACAAAAATTGAGTCAGTGTATGAAAATTACACACACACACACACACACACACACACACACACAAAGGTGGGGTGTTTGCATCCCATGGCATAATGAAAAATGGAACACAACAATCTAGCTATTATATGTGTAATAGTTTCATTGAATGGAGTGAGAGAAAATGTGGTTGCCCTAAGTAATTTTGGAAATGAGTGGAGTCTAAAACTAGAGCAAAAGAAGCTCTACACAGACACTGTGGTTTAGTTGCCCAAGTTCTTCCCTGCAGGGCCACAGGTCAGTAACTCTGGCTTTGCTCTACATGTGTACTAGAAATACACAATCAAATAGATGGCAGATGGCGAAAGCCACATTTCTTGCTGCTGCAGTGGGAATTTATAGATAAGCAAAGTGAGGAGATGATCTGTGTGGGAATGCATGATAACTAGAGTCATCAGTATTGAACTTATGTTTAGCTTAATACCTATGGAGAGAGTT
Organism: Canis lupus baileyi; assembly: GCF_048164855.1. Taxonomy (NCBI): domain Eukaryota; kingdom Metazoa; phylum Chordata; class Mammalia; order Carnivora; family Canidae; genus Canis; species Canis lupus. Next base: position 4,157,500 of record NC_132840.1, on the reverse strand, counting down.
ACACATGGAAATATGTATAGATGTACGTGTATACATGGGTTAATATACACGTGTCTATTTCCTAGCTATTTCTGCTTAGGGTCTAGGAGCATCAGAACCTCAGTAACCACAAGCATGCACTATACTCAAATCTTGTTTTTTAATACCATTCTTACAATTAGAACAAAAAATAAAAAAACAAACAAAAAAACAAAACTGACCTTGTTGGGGATTTGGCTGATTCTAGCATTGGAGTAGATTATATATAAAAGTAAACTTTGAATATCTTATAGTACAGAAAATATTCTAAAAACAGACAAACACAATAACGGTGCTATGTCAAAGGGAGACAAAAACCAATTGAAAATGTTCCCAATGATCAAGACTGGAAAAATTTGATCAACAACATAAATGAAATTTATTTGATTTTAAATCCAAAGTACAAAGAAAATATCCATGAATCCATACTGATGTGAATAAATGATTGAATAAGCAAACAAATAGGGAAGAATAGATTTTTCAATCATAAGTCCAGGTAATTTCTACAGGTACTTTGCCATCAAGGAGATGGAATATAAATCCTCATCCCTTATGTGTGGGTTGTACATATTGACTTTCTTCCAAAGATTACAGTATGAAAGCATCAAAAAAGAGTAAATTCACAGTGAAGAAACTTGACAAACACTACTTCAACCAGGTGTGAAGGTTAACATCAATAGTGTTGGTAGTATGTTCCCTTGATACGATGTGAAGAAAATGGCACATTATCTCTTTGGTCTTCCCCATAAAAGCACATAATCCCACTATAACCTTGAGAAAAATGTCAGACAAATCCCATTTGAGGTAAAATTTACAAAATTTCTGGCCATTACTCCTCAAAACTATCAAGGTCATCAAAAACAAGAAGTCTGTAAAACTGCCATAGCTAAGGGGAACGTAAGCGTACATGCCTACTAAATGTCATATAATGATGTATTGTGGTGATCTGAATGGGATCCTGAGACAGAAAAAAGACATTAGGTAAAGACTAAAGATCTGAATAATGCCCAAACTTTAATTAGTGACAGTGCATCGGTATTAGTTCATTAATTCTAACAAATGTGCCATGCAAAATATTAATTCTAGGGGAAACTGGTTGTGAGTCACATGGGAAATCCCTAAACAATTCTCAGTTTTTCCCCAAATCTAAAACTGCTCTAAATTAAGTTTATTAAAGAATGTAATTAATAGAGTTGCCTAGGTAGCTCAGTTAGTTAAGTGTCCAACTCTTGATTTCAGCTCAGGTATTGATCTCAAGATTGTGGGGTTGACCTCTGTGTATAGCTCCACAGTGGACGTGGAACCTGCTTAAGATTCTCTCCCTCTGGGGTACCTGGGGGGCTCAGTGGCTGAGTGTCTGCCTTTGGCTCAGGGCGTGACCCCAGAGTTCTGGGATCAAGTCCCATGTCGGGCTCCCTGCATGGAGCCTGCTTCTCCCTCTGCCTGTGCCTCTGCCTCTCTCTGTGTCTCTCATGAATAAATAAATAAATAAATCTTAAAAAAAAAAAAAATTCTCACCCTCTCCCTCTATCCCTCCCTCCCCACCCCCAAAACAATAAAAAAAAATCAATAAAATTGAGTGATACCTACAACTTAATGTCCTTGATCTAGTTTTTGTTAAACTTATCATTTTGTTTAATATTAAAATATGTTTCTGTAGTTGAATTTTATATTTCAACTGTGTTTTTATTTTTCCTCAACAGAACTATTGTGAAGATTATCCTTTATTTTCACGGATATGTTGTATAAAACTGTATTAATAATTTTAATGATTCATTTACAAGCCAGAAAAATCAACCATTATGATAACCCAGAACAGTGCCAACAAGGAGTCTACTATTAAAAGATTTACCTGTTACCTTTCTAAGTTTGTTTCCTTGAAGATAAGCTTGCCAGTAAAGAATAATTAAAATTAGATGGTTATCTAATTAATAAAAAAGTATCATTTAATCTGTACTTATTACTGCATTTAATGATATTTATCATTTTGCTGATGGAAAATAAGCAATATATGTGTAATGAACACACATGTTGTATACATGCACACATACAAATAGTATAAGAATAAATTCATTAATGCATGTATACCTGCATAATTTAGAGTGATAATAGAGTAAAATTGAACATGAACTACTTACACCATGACCAGCAGCTGTGTGTTGTATATATGTATGTATGTGTGTGTGTATACACGGAGAGATATATATAGAGAGAATGTGTACATATATGTGTACAATATGTGAATAAGTGGATTATTTTAATATGTTATGGTCTGTGAGGTTACATTAACATGGCAACATGGTTTATAGATTTAGGCAAAACATACCCTCAGTCACTCTATTGGCATCGCACAATCCTGAGTTAAAGCAGACCTCAGGCATCATCCTTGGTTTGTGTGTATACGAGAACCACCTATTTCAAGTCAAAAGCATTCATAATGTATCTGTTGCTTTATCTATGTTATCTTATTTCATCCTCTTAATAATTATTTGTGGAATTATTTTACCATTTTCTAGATGAGGAAATTGAAACTCAGAAAAGTAAAGGCATTTTTCAAGAAATCATGGGTAGCAGAGATTGAAATCCAGGGTTTTCTGACAGCAAAGCCCACCTTGGAATATACGACAATGTCTTCTCAGTATTATAAACGGTAAAATAGGTTGGCAGCTATCTTAAGGAGTGTTTTGTTAAGTAACCTCTGCCCTCAGTGTGGGGCTCCAACTCGCAATCCCGAGATCAAGGGTCACATGCTCTACCAACAGAGCCAGCCAGGTGCCCCTCAGCAGCATTGATTTGCTCAGGCTTGCTTCATTCTGCATGAATTATTGGCTATCAATTTGTAGCTGTTCAGAGGTAAATTATTTGTTTTTAGAAAGTTCCAATATCACCCACTTTCTTCACTTTGCATCCCATGCTAAATTTCCTCTAAAAGAAATGTTTTTCATTTGTATATTCTGCTCAGAAAAAACAAAAACAAAACAAAACAAAAAAAACAGATATTTTTATTTGGCTACCAAATGTGACAGTTTTAAGGATTGGTAGGTATTCATATAGTACAAATCCCAAAGGAAATGGAATTATCAGTTGTGCTCCTTTAAAATCTTGTTCAGTACAGTCCTTATAACTAGAAAACCTGTAAGAGATGTTCATATTTAAATAGCACTTTTTCTGGAATTTTTAAAATGATAAATGTCTGAGTCAACATGAATTGAAAAGGATTACATTCACCAAGCATCCTTCATTTCTGCCATCTTTTATATCTACTTCACATAAATTCTTTACACTTATGTCAGGGAAATACTTTTTTTTTCATCTTGTAGCAAATTTTACTTCATATTTATATACATAAAGTATATCCATCCCTAGAGAAAGGGAAAAGACACTGAGAGAGCAAAAGGCAGGCCAGGGGAAGCTGTTGTGTCTACTAGATGTTGATCATTGTTATCTACATTTTTATTTTTTTTTTTATTTATTTTTTATTTTATTTTATTTTATTTATTTTTTTTTGTTATCTACATTTTTAACTTCTTCTTTACAATTTTTCACAAAGAAGTTATGTTATTTTTCTATTTAAACCAAGTTGGTCTGACTCAAGAAAGATGCCAATTCCAAGTTACCTATTTCTACATGGACACGTTACCATGTTAAGAGAAAGCTAAATGTGACATTTTTCAAGTGCCCTTCTCCAGTAACACTTTCCACTTAGAAACAATTTCTGAATTTGGATATCATTTTAAAATTGTAGTTTTTGTAATAGGGTTAGTAAATCAAAGAAAACAGAGACAGTTGTTTCCAACTTTTACTCTTCAGCTGTGAAGAATTTGTCTAAAGAGGTTACATTTCAAACATTCTATATCTTCTGGGTGTCAAAATTGGAACTGTAACCATAGTCTTCCAGAGGCAAAGTACATTTCCCTGACCACTACAGATATTTATAATCCCCTGTGCACCTACTGAAGGCAAAGCTGCCACGGAGAATCCGAGGACAGCCTCAGGCTATGACTGATGAGCGTCTGCACATTAATGGTGCGACCTGTGATCCAGACGTTGGCCCTCAGTTCTGCAAACCGAGGACCACTAATTGTTCACATAGAGGTAATCCATCCCTAGACAAACTGATGAACAATCTAACAAACTACAGTGTTTCTGTGTTAATTTACAGTGGGACATAAAATGTGATAGAATCACCAGCTCCATCCTCCTATTTATTTTACTGCGCGCGTATTGATTATTTACAGTGTTCCAAGTGTAAATGTGGAAATTATGACTAACAAACTTGAATACCACTTAGTCAAGTCACATTATAGATTTTAGTGCTACAAGGCAGAATGAGGGAAATAGCTCAAAAGAGAGATCAGTCAATGTTGGAAGTCCTTGAATAGCAGAATGATAAATTATGACTTAATTTCTTGGGCAATTAGAAGATGTTGGAAGTTGTAGAGTAGGCAAATTATATGATTAGAGTTGCGTGTCAGGAAAATTGATTTTGCAAATATGTTATAGTTCCAAATATTGTTCTTTTTCTGCCTAAGATTGATTTTCCCATATTCTCGGGGAACTGCCCCATTTTTCTTTAGAAAGACACTTTATCCCTAGTGATAAAAATGCTTTCACCAGACTGAAGGGGAAGCGAAGTGGTAGCTAGTGTTGTTTTGATATCATGAATATTGTCAGCACAAAAGAGGGAATGAAATCCTCTTCAGAGAGACACTGATAATTTTGCTTCTGAGTAATTAATTAAGTGAAGAGCTGCAGGGATAGAGGGAGATGGAGGATTAAAGAATGTTTCGTTTTGATCTTGATGACGGGAAAATAGTGATGGTCTTGATATATTTAATGGTGTCCAATGGAAAAGTTCATTTAGAAAACCAGGAGAATAAGATCCTTGCTTCCCCCAAGTAATTGTATTACCTTAAGCCCTCTACCTTCTCTACTCTTTTCTAGATGTTTCACTGTGAAATGATAGAGTTGAAGAAAATTATCTCTAAATTTAATCCAGATCCAAGATCTATGTCATAGTAGAAATGGCTATTTTTATTTTATTGTGGAAAATTCAATTTCTTGGATGATTACTCATTATTTGAGATCTTACATGAGCATAAAGTTCATTTCATACACTATTACAGAAACAGATTCTAATTAAACCTTAGAGCCCAGAAACCTTGCATTAAGTTCGATTTATGATGGCAACAACCGGGAATGACTATTTTGTAAAACAGAAACAAATGCACCACTGCATTGTCAGGAATCTTATGACACTTTACCCTTGATTTTCCCCTCTCCCTCCTGCTGGGGCCCTAGAACCCCCACTGAAGCCTCAAATTTGGGATAGAATAGGATGATAGAAGGAACAGGATTTTAATTCTCTGAGGACTCACTCTGAAGTAAACCATCTTGATAATCTGTCCTGATTCTAGAAGTCTCCTTTGTATTTAAGACCAAGTCTAGTGTTATAGGCATAGAAACAGGATTAGTCAAATCTGAATGGTTTGGACTATCCATCATATAAAAAGCCCCAAGCACAATGCCCAGAACAAGTTAGAGTTAGGAGCTCACAATCTCATTTATTAGATAAATTAATGCTGAGTCTTCGAGTTGGTTATTTGTCTGGGGGCCAGATAAGGTCTTAAATGTACTGTCTTTGTCCTGATGGTAATGCCACTATCCCAACATCCTCCACTGAATTATCTAATCTGCAAATGTGAATGTTCTCAGCTTCCGTAGCCATGGATATTAACAGCCATTTACTCTTCTGTTCTTGATTTTCTTCTCAGCACATTCCACCCGAGCCTATTTGCGTTGAGTAATCTGGTTGTTGCTGTTTTAATTGTATTGTTGATTTGTTTTGTTAAATTCCTTCACAGAAATCCTTCAGGGCAGAACTCGGATTAATTTAACCTATATACCTTGCCCTTTGCTTTGCCTTTGAGCTCTTTTTCTCCCTAATATGCCACGTCTGGAGAATGGAATGTAGATAAACCACAGTTCTTCCAGTTTGAGACATTCTCAGCGCTTTCATGTGTCACTCAGGTTGTGAATGAAATCATCAGCACACTCACTGCTTAAGTGTGGGGAAATCGAAGGAGTTCAAGAAAAGAGCCCATTGATTAGCTTCTGAGCACTTCTGGAAGTTTTATTTTCATTCTGGGTCTGTTTGTTTATTTCCCAATTCTAAAATTAAGAGACTTGGCTAGATCTCTCTGGATTTCTCTCCAGGTTTTATTTATGTACCTAACACAGAGATCTTGGTAAATATTAAAGTGATGTTAAAGATATGTTTTGTTTTTATCCTGAGGTTCAAAGAAAGAAAGAAAGGAAAAGTAATCAGAGGCAAAACTGCTCTTTCAGCTATCAATTGGGTACTATGATGCAGACTTACTTCCTTCCATCATGGATCAGTCCATGACATCTTTGTAAGAGGAAATTTTATATCGTGTGTAAAAGCAGCCGACCAGTAAGGAAACAGACCGTGCTTCACATCGTCACTCCACTATGCACTGTGTGACTTTTGACGCATGCCTTGAACTTCCTTAGCTTTAGTTTACAAATACGTTAAATGGAAGTCACAGTATTCCCTAATAATTTATAGTGAGGTTAAATGAGCTATTGAGTTTATCCCAGTGTTAGGCACATGAAATTATTATGAAATCTAAATATTATCGTTAATCATATGATTGATTAGTAGAAACATTTTTCTAGTGTGCTCCAGATGTCTGTTCTGAAGCATGAGGGTGCACATGAGCATTACTGATGCTTAAATGCTGAGACTCCTCTTAAAGCACATAGGCCCACTAATGAATCCACAGTACATAGTAGTTTGCTCTTTGAAGACAGGTTGTTTTCCTCAAATTTATATCTCTCATAAACCCTAGTACAGGCTCCAGCATATCATACGTGTCTTGTTTTATATTTGTTTATGACATCATATTGTCATTCTTCCGTGACTAAAGGAACGCATCATTTTTCTTTTAAACTTGGTTTCCAGTGGCAAGCTTCAACAGATTCCATAGCCCTGCACTTTAAAGTATAGATAAAATAGGACAAATCATCTATCGCAGGATGGAAATATATAGCATGTCTATAACTTGGCAGGCTCATTAATAACAGCACTTTTTTCTATGGAGTCTCCTTTAGCCTTCAGTATTTTCAACAGAATGTTCCAGAAGGCCATTACCGATGTATGAGAGGGGTTAAAACCTCTTTCAAAATCTAGATCAAATTATCTCATCATACTTATTTTGAAAGTGAGACACAAGGAATTTACCCGTGAAAATCAAGGTCTGTGTCTCCCACATTTAGAGTTATAAAATTGTGAAACTGCGGCAGGCAAGATATTGAAGGAAAGCAAAATGGCATTTATGGAGGACTTATGTTTGGTCAAGTCATGGCATAACGTAATATGAATTTCTTCATATCGCACTAATTACAGAAGTTATTTATGGAAGAGGATACATGTAGGAAGCAGTAGCACTGAGATCTGAGCTTCAAATCTTTAAAATTATTTTTCCTTTATAGTTTTCTTTCTTTGACCATGTGATTAAACCCCCTCATTTAACAAATGCCTAATTCCCAGTATCCTGAGGTTAAGTGGTTTGTTCAAGGATATATATCAAGTTAGTGGTGAGTTGAGTACCTTTCTGAATAGGGCGGTACTCATTTGTCTACCACAACTCTGATGTTTTTCTTTCATAAATGGGGAGCATGTACTTGTCATCTACTGACAGTATTTACTTAAAATTAGAAGTGGGTTTAGTCAGGATCTTGATACATTATCAAAAGAGTTTACATTTGAGATCTCTCTCTTTTTTTTTTTTTTTTTTTTTGAGCTCTCTTTAGAGTGAGTTAACAGAGAACACTTCTAGGAACTCACTGCCTCTGGTGCTTCTTTGATGCCTCTGGAAATAATGTTGCATGAACTGCAACAGTCCATTCATTTTGTCCATGTTCTTGATTCAAATCATCCTAAGCAGAATCATTATTACAGTACATCTTAAAGAGGACGGGCCTTAGCAGGTGGATTCCCTTATTAGGCAAATAGACCATACCCAATAAACACACACACACACAACTAAATAGGTCTGCATTTCCCTTTGAAAAATGTAGTTTCAGGCAATTTTTATACTTTAAGCGCAGCTTCCCGTGTATAATTCATCTACCACCAAAGGGACACACTTTAAGGATAATGAACATCAATAGAGACCTCTTCTGCAAAACATTTAGCTTAGTGAATAGTAAATTACTTTCAGCTCCAGTGATTTCACTAGTATACTTCCTACAGGAAGCCCAGAATAATTGAGGGCAGACAAGGACTACAACAGAACAGTTAATGTGTTTTTCTGTCATTCTTGCCAGGGTGTTGAGCACTAAATGATGTAAACTATATCTAGTAAACCTTTCTGAAGTTTTTACTCCTGTCATTTGATGCTTTGGTGTATGATCTCTAGCCAGTCCCCCCAAACCAAGCGATAGTAAATAAAACAATGATACCAGGAGGCAGTTGGACCCGGTGGCAAATTACAGAAATTCTCTGATCTATCTACTAACATCAAAGTCTACTCCTTTTTTTTTTCTTAAGTTTCCATATAAGGCAAATATGTTTACCTATTTAACCTTTATTTCTTCATTCCTAAATTTGGAATAATGACAATGCTTAAGGAAAGTGGCATTTTCCAGGTGAAATAGGATAATCTTTAAAAAGTACTTGACATAACGCCTTGTAACAATAAGGATCATTAAGTGATTCTTGTACCACAGAGGACTGTCTTTTTTTTTTTAATATTTATTTATTTATTTATTTATTTATTTATTTATTTATGATAGCCACACAGGGAGAGAGAGAGGCAGAGACACAGGCAGAGGGAGAAGCAGGCTCCATGCACCGGGAGCCCGACGTGGGATTCGATCCCGGGTCTCCAGGATCACGCCCTGAGCCAAAGGCAGGCGCCAAACACCTGCGCCACCCAGGATCCCAGAGGATTGTCGTTTAGACTCAAAAAGCTCCATGAAAGAAAATCATTGTCCCCATTTTATAGATCTAAAAAACTGCACCTCAAGGTGGTGCAGTAATTGACAATCTATGAAGTGTTCAAATCCTCTCAAGCCCTAGTCTGTTCAGTTCTAAATCTTACGTGTTTTCTACCCCACCATGCATGGCATTTTTGTGACATTCAGGAAGTGGTCATAGGAAGTAAATGAGCCTGTTAGCAAGGCACCATTAGAGACAACAGCCCAGTTTCAACCCTGCCAAAACTCTGCCCATTGGCTTTGGCAGATACTCCTCGGCTTCCAGATGGGTGATGTTGAGCCAAACCACTAATCAGGTCAGTAGGTCAATCCAGAGGAAGTGTTTCGCAGCTAATTCATTCTGGCAGGTCTATCAAAATGTGTTCATGCTCAAAATCTGGTGCCCTACAGGGTATTCTCAGGGCCATTCAGTGCAGAGGCCCTGATGGGAAATGCTTATCTTTAGAACCTGTCATGCTAAGGTCACTTTCCTCATGCTTTATGGAACAGAACTTCAGGTGTCAGGCACGTATATGCACAAACCTTAAAGAGATAAAGGCATGGTTCATACGGAATATTTTAGGGGATAGGTGTTCTTTCAACCTTTTGGGCAAAGTGTACGTCAGGATTTCACTCTGGAGAATAATGTAGAGCATGTCCATTACAGAGATAGGGTGTGGTGAGAAAGCAGCACCCACTTACAATATGGGCCCATATGGTGCTATTTCTGGCTCTTATCCCTTGTGATCTTGGGCAAGTTGCCTATTTCTCCTGAGTCTTGCCTCTATCAAATATAGACTTTGAGTGACAATACTATAACATAGAATTGCTATAAGTAATAACGAGGGGGAAAAAACTTTTAAAGCAACTGACACATAAGTCATTGGTACATAGCACAACTTTAGTTCATTATTGTTCTAATCACCATCTTAAATTCCTTTTTTTTTTTTTAACCATCTTAAATTCCTAAAGTCAAAAATCTCCATAGGGTCAGACATTCTATGTAATGTATTTGAATCTGATTTACTAAAATTGTACTGACTGGATCTGTAGGTGTCAAAATCTCAGCATTGAATTGACTTAACTGTCCATTAACTGTCACCAAAACCAAAGTGGCCCTCAACAATCTAACAGTCTTGCTTTATCTTCTTACTGTTTTCTCATTCATCATGACTGTGTTAAAACTTTTCCATTTTCCCCAAAGGCCTGTTGCCTCCTTCTCTACCCCTTTCTTTCTTCACAATAAACACATGACAAAAGATACCCTGAAAAATGTTTCATAGAATAGTGCACTTTTTTTTTTTTTGGCTTCAAGTATACTCACAGTTGTTTGCTGAATACAGTGTTGTTGTTGTTGTTAAAATAAATTCCAAGTGTCTACTGTAGCTTCTAAACTGTAGCAGGTGTTCAATACACACATGCTAAATCAATGGGCAGTGCATTTTAAGAAATAATCTGTTGGGTGGTTGAAACAACAGTACCCTTTAAATTTGGATTAAGAATAACACCTCCTTATAATCTTACTGTTACTTATAAAATATGGGTATTTTTTTTCTGTGATAATTCCCATCTATCCTATGATTTAGTCAGGTTAGATATTATGATCTCAAGTAAATGTCAGTTCAGAGACCACCGATAGCTTTCTAGAGAGAATTAATCAGCTGAGATTAAAACATAGGTTTTCCTTTCCATGCCCCCCCATGGCATACCACATTTTATTTTAAATATTTGTTATAAAGAACAGTGCCTAAGCTGAACAGATGTATCTAAAATGGAATGAAAAGTTATTTTATTGTTTATAGATAACTAAAGTCTGTTCACTGTGCATCACATCCTGGATTTGCTCCATCTAATAGGTATGCTAGCAATGCTCAACTTTAATTGTTCAAGACTCACTGACTTGGCAATGACTACTCTTAAGGCGTATATCACCGTATGGTCCTGGGTATCCTATCAGAGCTGGTACATTGCTTTGAGATCCACAACCAGTAGACTAAAAAGATATCCAAGTAGACCTTGGGTGATGTTTCCTAAGTAGTAACTGTTATCTTACTCCCTTCTCCATGGTACTTTGTAAATATGCATGAGCTTTACAAAATAGAGAAGAAACATTCCCTGAAAAGAGTACTTACTTTTTTTAGGCAACTTTAATATCAACCATATCCCTCTCCGATTCTTCCTTTCTCATAATGTCAGGGAAATTAAAATGTTACCTTCTTATACAAAAAAAAAAAAAAGTATTGTTGCAATTGGTGGCATCAATATTGTAGGATATATGGGATTTAGGGAGTCTGCAACTTAATCTATGACCTTGAGTCTCATTTCTCCATCTGTGGAATAGGGCCAGTAATTTCCTACATCACCTGATTATTGTACATATGTATAAAAACAATATACTGTATATAAAAGTGATGAAGATATACTCAGTACTAATTTTACTATTTCCCAATGAGTATATTTGTTTACTCTTTTACCTTCAGATAGTTTTTCGTGTACACAAACCAATGTTTTATTCCTATGAATCAAAAGATCCTAAAAGTATCTAAATATCTAGGAATTGAGAATTTTTACAGCACCTTCAACTTTTACAACACACAGGAACACACACACACACAGGATTGCAATTTTGTCACACACAGGATGCAATTTGTCACACTTTTCTCTTAAACTTGGTTTGTATTCCTAAGTGTGCAGTGTATAATTTGCAGAAGGCTTGATCGAGCTAAATTCAGAATTGTACTGATGCCATTCAGATGAGAGAAGGGGACAAAGAAGAGAGACAACTTATTTGTATCTGTTCTGTGCCACTTAATCCAAAAAATAAAAAAAAAAGAAAACCAAAAATAAATCTTTACCATAGACGTTTACCCCTTAGTTTATAAGTAAGAATGTGGACATTATCAAACTTAAGTTCTTAGACAAAGGTCACACAACTGTTAAAAAGTGGTTTCAACAGTCAAGCTAACTCACATCAGCTGAATTCCAACCCTCTTCCCTGTACATTGCACAATGAGAATTCCTAGTCTCTTTTATTTTTTTTTATTTTTTATTTTTTTTCCTAGTCTCTTTTAATGTGTTGGGCTCGTAGCTACACACAGAGGCATCGTTGAGTGTTAAGCATCAAATATGCACAATTACTATTCTCCATCTATTCTTCTTTCTTTCTTGTCCTCTAACCAGTTTCCAATTTCTTGCCTCTCTTGCTCTGAAATCCCATATTATCTTGACTTTTTTTTTTTAAGATTTTATTTATTCATTCATGAGAGACACAGAGAGAGAGAGAGAGACAGAGACACAGGCAGAGGGAGAAGCAGGCTCCATGCAGGGAGCCCCACGTGGGACTCGATCCCGGGTCTCCAGGATCAGGCCCTGGGCTGAAGGCAGGCGCTGAACCGCTGAGCCACCCGGGCTGCCCAATCTTGACTGTCTTGATTAAAAACCATTAACTTCTCTCTGGACGATAATCTGAGCTGCAATTTGGTGGCACTTCTGTACCTACCTGTGAACCATAAGCCCTTCACATCTGTATTAGCCATTCTGACTGTGTTGGGTCTCTATAAGGAAAAGCAGCCTACTTTCACTATGTAGCCATTGCTTGATTGTAGAAATCAGTGAACATATCAGATCCCTGCCCAGGACAAAGATTATTATTGCAGCTGAGTTTTTTAACGCTCAATTGTATATAGCACTCCCTTGAGGTTTATTATGTACTTTAAAAAAATGAATCCTTGTTTGAGACATTGTGTTATCTATACAGCTACTTTATCCTTTTAGACTTCTATTTTTGTGTCAGGAGGACTGAATATTCATTATGCATTCTTATTATTTTCAAGCTAGCGAGTCCTTGTACAGTGTAGCCCAGTATTTCCTAGTCCATTTCAGCCTTTGGGACGCTCGACTTTGCTTCGACTTAAAGATGTAGCTCGACTTTGCTACATCTTTACTTCGGGTGGAATGAAGAAGGGCGATAATAAGGAAAGGGAAGTAAAATAATCTGATTAGCAGTGTATGTCTCTGCAGAGGGACGTAAAGCAAGAACCAGTCATGGGGACATGTTTTCGTGAGCGGCTCAAATTTAGGCAATAATGAATCGCCAATCCTACCTCTCATTGGACAAATAAAAGTATAGAAACTTAAATACCTTAATAAATCATATAACAGACTATGCGAAGGGGAAATTTTAGAATCTAAAAGTTCTAGTTGAAAGGTTAGTGATCTTACCACCTAGCCACACACACACTGAACAGTTTCATGTAGGCCTTAACTAGAGCCCCCTTTCTGCAAGTTTTCTAGCAATTAGATGTGCAGACTGATATAAATGAGGGATACTCCATATTTTTCTATACCTCTTAAGAGTATTTTGCGTCTAAGGACTCTAAATTAGTACTAAGAGGTTTAATTAGTAGAATATATTATATATTATATATATATATATATATATATATATATATATATATATGAAATAACAGACTAACCACAACAAACATTTTCAAAGTAACTCTAAACATATGCCAGACATCCTCCTCAATATATTGTCTGCTTTAATCCTCACAAAATTAGATGTAGTAGTACTGCTACAACTGTCCCCAAGAGCGAGACTCCGTATAGAACTTGTGACCTGTCAGCCTTTGTTCTAAATACAAACACATACACATCGCTACATTAACTCATTTAATCTTCACAGTAACTCTGTAGGTAGGTGTTATTATTTTTATCCCCATTATACAGATGAGGAAATAAAGGCCCAGAAGCACTAAATAATGGTTATTCAGTAGGCTTTTTGTGTTTTTAAAAAGATTTTATTTATTTGTGAGAGACACAGAGAGAGAGGCAGAGACACAGGCAGAGGGAGAAGCAGGCTCCCTGCAAGGGGCCTGAAGTGGGACTGGATCCCAGGACTGCGGTGTCATGACCTGAGCCGAAGGCAGATGCTCAACCGCTGAGCCGCCCCAGGTGCCCTTAGTTATTCAGTAGGCTCTAAATGAATGCCTCCTGTTGCTGCACAGGACATAAGCACAGGAGATATAAGATGCATATGAAATGGGCCGTCCTGGAGCCTTCAGTCTAGCACAGAATGCAGGGTTAAACTAACAGCACCCCGTTATTGCTCATCATCATAAAAATGCTATAATGGTGGAATATACCACGGAACATATCCTATAGAGGTAAAATCTGATGTCTAGAGAAGGGAAACTTAAAAAAAAAAAAAAAAAAGCTTAAGCCACTGTAATAGATTAAAACAGATACCCAGACAAAGGTAGAAGGAGGGGATTGAAGATAGTAAGCATTTGAACTGAACTCAAGTTCAGCACAGGAAATAAAAGTGGCGAGTGTGAATTCAGGTGTGCTGTAAGTAGAATATATACAAATATTTCTAAATTTTATTATAAAAAAGAATATAAAATGCCTTATTAAAACATTAATTTTTTATAAAGATTACCTGTCAAAATGCTAATGGTTTGGATATATTAGGTTAAACCAAACATTAAAATTAACTACGTTCTATTTAGTTTGTTTTTTTAGTGTGATTACTAGAAAATTTATGACTACACATGAGGCTTTTTTTTTTTTTTTTTTTTGTGGCTCATACCATAAATCTATTGGGCAGGCTGACAAAGGTTTTCAGACCAAAGCAAGTGTCAGGAGCTGGAGGAGGAGAAGAACACGTGTGGGGCTGCAGGAGGTTAACTCTTGCCATGTGACCTGGGGTGAGGCTGGACACAGAGGCAGGGTAAAGGCAGACACCTGGAACTTGGTGTCAGACACTAGGGTATTCATGCTTCTTTACTCAGCCAACCACCCGGGTTCTTGTCCCTCTGAGAGCTCTATTATGTTCTTTGAGTTTACATTTGGAGTTTACTCCAAAAAGAACCTCTCACAAGGAATGTGCCAAAAACTGGAAAAGGGGCGAATGATTTCTGAGTTCCCGGGTTCTTGTCCCTCTGAGAGCTCTATTATGTTCTTTGAGTTTACATTTGGAGTTTACTCCAAAAAGAACCTCTCACAAGGAATGTGCCAAAAACTGGAAAAGGGGCGAATGATTTCTGAGTTCCCTGAATAGACAAGTTTTTTGGGCCCAAGGATGAGGCACTGGGAAAATACTTGTGTTCTTACTGGTTACCCTACTCTTTCTCCTCTTTTCCCACCCCTTTTCCATGGTTTTCCACCATTTCTTTTTTCCTCTTTGCCTTCACCTGCTGGCAATCTTCAGACAAACTCCCTGAAGAAGATCCCTAGGGTCTACACTTATATTCCTTGTTCTAAACCCTAACACTTCCAGAAGGAGCCAGTCCTATCTCAGTGCAATGGATCTATTGCCCTAGAACTTATTATATCCTTCTTTGAGTTTTAGTTATTTTATGTTTTCATGGGATAAATCAAGGGAATTTACTGAAGCAGCCATGACAGTAAATGAATGTTACACTTATTACTATAACTAAATAAAAAAAGAGAGAAAAGGAAACCCCTAGAAACAATAAAAAATACAACCCAAATTGGTTATAGCCTATAGAATACTAATTATCTTGTGTTCGTAAGTAGCAAAGTCTATTTTAAAAGGGTATATATGTGAGAGAGAGAGAGAGAGAGAGGCCATCGGATAGGATTAGGTGAGATGCAATGTCAGGAGCTATGCTTTTCTCTGTCATTAGAAATAACTGTGTTTGCTGGATTTAAAAGAAAATTTCTATGGCAATTTCCCTCTCTGAGTACATAGCAGCTAAAGTGAGCTGTGTTAATTTTAGTGATCTACCAGTTTATTAAAACTTAATTAAAATTAACTTCCTTAACAAAACTTATCTAGGTAATTTTTATGATAATAAAATTTATTTGCTTCGAATTTTAATATGATTGAGTCTATTGCTGTCCTGCAAGAGGTATCTGGAATACTCTGTAATACTTTTATTGCAGCACCTGGGTGGCTCCATCAGTTGAGTGTCTGCCTTCGTTTTGGATCATGATCCCAAGGTCCTGGGATGGAGTCCTGCATCCATCAGGCTCCCGGCTCAGTGGGGGGCCTGCTTCTCCCTCTCCCTCTGCCTGCCACTCCCTCTGCTTGTGCTCGCTCACACGCTCTCTGTCAAATAACTAAATAAAATCTTTTAAAAAATACGTTTATTTAATTTTTTTTATTCATCTAACTATCTATATCCATTTATTTTAGTCCTTTCTTTCACCTACCTTCTCTGTCCTGTTCTCATTTTATTGTATATTAAAGAAAATTCACCTATTATTCTGTGACATACCCTGATCATGGCCTTGAGGCTGTCAAATTCTATCTACCAGGGAAGAAAGTATATAAACTAAGAGCTGCCATGGCTACATTGTGGAAGCGTGGATATGATTCGAGGGAATGAAAAAGAGCAGAATTCATGAAAGAAAAAAAAAAAGTACTGTTTCAAATGATTCTTGATGAGTAAGTGCTTGCCTTTAAAATGATGAGAAAAAAAAAAAAATCCCAGATAAGAACAGCAAAATTTAGGAGCACCTGGTTGGCTCAGTGGTTGAGCATCTGCCTTTGGCTCAGGGCCTGATCTCAGGGTCCTGGAATTGAGTTCTGCATCAGGCTCCCCGCAGGGAGCCTGCTTCTCCCTCTGTCTCTGTCTCTGCTTCTCTCTGTGTGTCTCTCATGAATAAATAAATAAAATCTTAAAAAAAAAAAAGGCAAAATTTAGACTAGTGAAAAAAAAAAAACACAAAACTGTGTTCTGAAAAATACACATAGGCCAGTGAAGCTGAACATAAGGGTATTAGCATTTTGGAGATGAAGTTGGGGAAATGGACCAGGGTTTCAATTAATACCATGCTAAATAATTTAGGCTTTATCCTCTAGTCCTAGAGAGACATAGACATTAAAGACATTTAAACAAAGTAGTATGTAATTAGCATTGTGCTTGAGAAAGAGCATTCTTGCCGTAATAGAGAGATTGCTTCCTTTGTGTGCTACCTTGTTATTTATTTCTAAAAATTCTGAAAGAATTAGACCTTCTGTTTTAAGTGCTTTCTTCCTAAAGAACCTAGCATAAGTCTCAGCATAAATGGGAATTTATTCATTTCTATCCAAAGGAAATGTATATTATCGGAGCATGTTTCTTTAGTAAGTGAAACATATACCTTGGAACAGCCCAATCCTAAGTTATAATGTGGTCCCACTTCTTAATAATTGCACATTTTTACTGAGCCTCAGTTTCTTCATCTGTCAACATAGAAATGAAATATCAAGCTCCAGTGGGAGTTCTGAGAAATGTCCCTGGTGCGTAGATGTCCTTTATTCACACTCAGTTTATACATTGGTATGTGTGACTGTTTTCGTGAATTCTTAAATTATTCCTCTCTCAGGGTATATCTTCAAAATGAACTGAATGAAATACTGTTAGATTTAGATTGCCATAAAAACAAAGCCACCAACTACTGAGGAAAAGAATTTATTTTGAACTTTATTAGTGAAATATGTCAGCCACAGAAGGGAGAGAATTTAGTGCAGACACTTTAAATTCCGAGCAACGTGTAATAAGAGTTTAGAGCAAGAATCAAAGCCTACGTACACATTGGGTTTTAAGCACATTCTAACTGACCCTGAACAAAAATCCAAATTTTATTCTGCACAGATGGCAGAAAGCAATATTCCAGTGCTGCCAAAAAATATGTGTGGATCGAGAGAACTAGATGTGTTATTAAAATTGCTCTTTTAACATCACCTCTGATGAGGTCTTCAGGACATTTCAAACCAAAGGAAAACCTTTCAATGACTTATCATAGAATGGAAAGTTGAGCATAGGATGCTGATACTTTGATGGATGTATTCCTAATGTGGAGTAAGATTTCAAATTGGATTACAAAGTAAAGACACAAAGACAAAAAACTGAAATACTAACTAACTTTATAATCTGAGCTGGGGAGAAAAAAGAGTGGGGAGACTTCCAAATAGTTGAATTTAGTTTCAGACCAAGCCCCATTTCTTTTCCATCCTAAGTTCTTCCTTGGGAAAGTGCAATTACTCCTGGGGAAGTCTCCATCAAAATTTTCTCAACATGCAGCTCTGGCTAAATCCAGATTTACTGACCCCTGGAGACTAGTTCTCCTGGTTTGCCAATCCAAATGATGCTTTCTCAACACTTGCATTGGCTGAATTATTTAAAAATGTTTAAATGATATTTCGAAGTTCCTTTTTTTTTAATTAGCTCACTGTGCCTGGGGGCCAGATGGCAATGAATGCTGCTGCTGTTAATTTAAATAAATAAAAATAAGAGGTCAGGCATATTTCCAAATGCTCTGTGTGAAGCAAAGCACAACATGCATCCCCTCATTTTTTTCTTTCTTGTCTTTTTCTTTAAAATGTTCAACTTGAATAGAAAACTCAATCAGCATCTCTCTGATTCATTTACACTTAGCACATCAGAATGTTTTTTAAGTGCTAGTTGATGTCGAAGATACACTATGAAGATTTGTGCAGGTAGTTTTCAGCCTTTGGTTTCGGAAAGTGAAAGTTACATTTAATGTTAAATGGGTCTGAAAAGGTGGATTTCAATGCTGCTCTTGAACTCCACAAATGATAAGTACATTCAGTCCAAGAAAATATATTTCTCCATGGACATAGTTATAGTATGCAGATGGTGCAAGATTAAAGCCATTAGGGTAAAATGAAGAAAAAAATATGAAATAATTGAAATAATTTAAAGAAGATTGATGAATCCTGGTAATTACCTTGCATACAATGGGATCTCCTTGATCTCTAAGGCATTCCAAACTATAAAGTTGAGTCTATGTTAAAGAAATGGGGTCAAGGCTGGTAACAAACTTGAGAGACTCTGCCTCACAACCAACTCTTTTCTTCTTAGTATTTGATATTTATATTTCTGCCATTCAGTCACTGGATTTAACTTAATTCACTATGATTGTGCTTTGCCCAAAAACAAAACCAAAACTTTTTTTTTTTTTTTCCTTATTGATGTATTTCTGGTGCAGTTGCTACAACTCGGCCACAGAGATGGTGGAGTCAACCTCTTTCTCCTTGGATCGAAATGTTTCCATGATAATCTTAGATTTTCCAGATGTCAGTTCCCCAATACTTTCCCTCTTTGATGAGTCCTTTTTATCTAGGCACTTCATTCTCCTTCCCCCCACTTTTGATAACCCTTTGTGTTTAATTCTAAACCACAGTGAAAATATCCTGGTGTCCAAAGATGGGAATTTCAGTACCAACTATGCTACTTGTAACCACGAGTTATCCTAACACTGTGCTTTAGTTTTATGATACACACGATGAGGATAATGTTATTTGCTTTACATTTTTCATGAAGATAAGATACTGTCTCACAAAATATGTTTCAAAGTTCAAGAGATAATAAATATTCATTAAGTGTTCATTTCCTGGCCAAACTTTACTGACAACATAAAAAGGAGTAGTATGCTGTAGTGCTCAGAGGTGCGGACTGTAGGCTTAGACTTCCTTGTTCAATCCTGCTGCAGCCCCTGTGTAACTTTTGGCAAAATAATGCCCTAAGATACATCTTTTCCATCAGTTAAATTGGAATGATGATAGAAATGCCAACCTTGTGGTATGGATGTAAAATTAAAGGAGGAAATCTACTAAAAATTATCTGTGTGCCTGGGGGACAGTAAGTACTTGGAACATATTAGGTATTATTACTGAGTTAAGCATGTGAAAGTGCTTTGTAACCTATCATAAGATGCAAATATTAGTTACAATATCATTATTCTAGTTATTGTCACATTTTAGTGTATTGAAAGGAATCATATTAAGCCTGTCAGGCTCCATAGATTAGTGATAATTATTCAAATTAATGTCTCCAAATGATAATTACTTTATCATTGATGGTCTAAGTGTTTACAGAGGAAGGAGCTTTTAGGTCAATGGTTATCAGTGTATATTTGAAAGCAGAAATATTTTTTTCTAGCCCCCAAATGAATCAAACAGAACCCAGTCTAACAAAAAGGGAAAAACAGACAAACAAAAACAAAACAAACAAACAAACAAAAAACCAACTAAACAAAAACCTCAGAAACTGGGTGTGACAGGTTGTTTGGTTCTGGAAAAATGTCTTTGCCATTTTTGTGTTGAATAGCCCATTTATATAGTGTTCTTTATTCTTTTTTTTTTTTAATATTTTACACATTTATTTGAGAGAGAAAAAGAGACAATGAGTGGGGTGAGGGGCCAAGTGAGAAGCAGAACCCCCACCAAGCGGAGAGACTGATGCAGGCTCCATCCCAAGACTTCAGGATCCTGACCTGAGCTGAAGGCAGATGCTTAAGCAACTGAGCCACCCAGGAGCCCCTAAACTCTTTATCCTTATCTTTGTTGCCCTGAATCACTCATATGTTTGAATGAATAAGCCATGTGAGTTAATATCTCTGAGAAATTATACAGTAAACTATTTTAACATCAAAGACTAATCTTAACACAGAAATTATTAAGACAGACTAAGCCAGTTATCTGTCTCTTGGTTTGCTGGTTTCTTTCTGTCATTACCTCACTCACAGACATGTGTAGATTCATATATTTTCCCATTTCATTAAAAAAAAAAAAAAGCTGGCCTTATTAACAAGAATATCAAACAAGATTAAACCTCTACAATTTTCTCAAATGTGAATTTTATTGTTAAATAAATCACATATTAATTTTAAATCATATCAACTAAGTATATAACACTTCAGATATTATGCACAAAATTAGGGATATGCTTTCAAATAAGGATTCTGGCCTGGCTAAGCTTATAATTCAGGAGGAGAGATAGGCGAGCATACAACTTAGTTTTAAACTAAGTGTAAAAGAAACCAGTGCAATATACATTCCAAATGGTGTTTGAAGCAAATTGCCGCGTGTGCAGGGTGGAAAGCGTGATTAATTCAGGATGAGGACATCAGGGAAGGTTCACAAATGCATTCCATCATCATTTGTGTGATGTGGGTGGGGGAGCACAGAAGCATTTATAGGTTCTTTAGTTTTGACTTCCAACTGGGCTCTAATTAATTTCCAAGGGACTCTACCCTTGGATCGAGCTCTTCAAACAATTCCCATCCCCACCTCCCAACCTTTTAATTGTTCTTGCATTGATTGCTAAAAAAGCTTTTGACCAAATGATGAAGAGCTAACGCATTTCCTTGTTTTTCCTGGGTACTGGGTGTTTGAATTGACGTCTGTACATCAGAGATTTAAACCGAGGTACAGAGCCATATTCTTATAGTGGCTATTTTTTGATCTTTATTTTACGTTTATACCACTTCTGTGGGCACTGTTTGTTCAATTGTTTCATTACTGTGTGAACAAAAGTTTTAATGATATAATTAAATCAACATCATTCATCAGAAGAAAGGAAAAGGAAGCATATGTGTATGTAAAGACAATGTTTTGTGCTATCAGATTTTAGGGGAGGCAGGAGCAGAAATAAATAATTAAGTAACGACATATATAACCTACAGGAAGACAAAGTAAGAATTGGGCTCGGATAGAAAAGGGCGATCTGTAACTACGGTCACTCAGATTTGTTTCTTTTCTCCCCTCACCCCGGCCTATCCCAGATACTGTGAACACTCTAAGGCTTATGAGCTATTAGAGTTTGTGAAGACATAATGTTCATTCAGAGCCTGTTTTTATTAAAAGTTTGCATGTGTCTGTGCTCTTTTATTTTGCAACTGTTGGAAAGACGTTTGAAATCAGTTAATCTGAGTTTTACAGAAAATCTAAATGTACATGATCATAATTGTAAATATACCAGCTGGTTGGATGGATGGTATAAATTTCCCTTCACTCTTCCTGGCCCATTATCCCGTCAAACCACTTCTTCCCCTGGGCTCCTTGAGTGTCTAGGACCCGTTATCTCCTCCCCCTGCTTTCTTACTTTTAGGGCTTGGCTTTGCTGCTTTGTGCACAAACTGCTCAGTGATGTTTCACTGCACTCGGACTTTGCCTGGAGTTTGTGGGGCCTCAGCATGGAGCTCCTGCCTCACATAGCATTTCACTTCACACCTAGCAATGGGGCTCCTACTTCAATTAATTACTATGTTTAGATGATATCCTTCTAAACAAGAGTGGTGAAAGGGAAGTGATTCTGATGGATGGAGACAGAGAACTTTTATTCAGCTTAGCCACATGTGCAAACATTCTACAGGATATTAGAAAGCCATGAAAATTGCGTTTTCAGGAATTGTAACACCTTGAGAAAAGCTTGTATTATAATATTAAATTTAAAAAACATAATAAAAAATTTGTACAAAGTAGAAAACAAGAGTTCTAGAAACACTAGTCAGGGAAAAAAATAAAGGAAAAAAAAAAACATGAAAAGAGAAAAGCTGGAGTAAAAAACCAGACATTTGTTACTAGAGTATTATGGTAAAAACTATGGGTGTCTCTCTTCTCCTGCGTTTTTCTCTCCTCTCTCTCACCCCTCTTTCTCTCTCAATCTTGCCCTCATTCATTTACTATTCACAATGCCTACTTAAGTAGTGGCATTACTGAAGAAACAATCTATATTGTTTGTATATTTTTTAATTTTAGAGGCAAATTCGTATGCTAAGAATTGTTGCACTAAGAACACTCACTATTTCTTTCTGGTTTCATCAGATTGACCTATGATGAGAATACTCGTTTAAAATATTTTTTAGATTGTGGAAGGACCCTTGGTGTCCATTGAAAGATGATGGATAAAGAAGCTGTGGTCTATGTATCCAGTGGAATATTCCTCAGCCATTAGAAACGACAAATACCCACCATTTGCTTCAACATGGATGGACCTGGAGGGTATTATGCTGAGTGAAGTAAGTCAATCGGAGAAGGACAAACATTGTATGTTCTCATTCATTTGGGGAATATAAATAATAGTGAAAGGGAATAGAAGGGAAGGGAGAAGAAATGGGTAGGAAATATCAGAAAGGGAGACAGAACATGAGAGACTCCTAACTCTGGGAAACGAACTAGGGGTGGTGGAAGGGGAGGTGGGCGGGTGCTGGGGGTGACTGGGTTATGGGCACTGAGGGGGGCACTTGGTGGGGATGAGCACTGGGTGATATGCTATATGTTGGCAAATAGAACTCCAATAAAAAAAAATTAAAAAAAAAAGAAAAGGTAGAAAAGAAAAAAAAAAGTTATATTAATACATATACAGACTACAACTTTTTTCTACGTGGCAATTACAGAAAGAAGTCATCTGGCATTGTATGAATTGTATAGATTGCTGAGAAGTTCAAAACATTAACCAGGTATTATTGATGTAATGTTGATTAATTATTTCTACTTTGGGGGCTAAAATCAATATGTCAACCTGGAAAGGAAGGAGAATAATGATTTGAAGAGTGATTTAAAACATGATTCAGGTCGTAGAAGGCAAAATTTCCTTCTGCTTTCTTTCTTAAATCCATCTTCCTGCAGTCCCTTCAGTGGCACAAAACTTCTGACAAGAAAGGCTTAAAAACTTTCTTCATAAAGGGAAGAAGGGGAGAAAAATCCTTCTACAGAACTCTGGTTTCCAGGTTTTCTAGTTTGATATTATGTGTTTAGAACAACTGAATTATGACTTTAGCTTCCAGTCGGATCCTGTGAGTCACAGAAGATAAATTGATGAACAGTGCTAAATTAAGGCTCATAATTCAGTTGTCCAGAGCACATCTTGCAAAAGCAGTTTATATATGCAATACAAAATTGGAAAAAACTGCCGGGAATGCTCCTTCTTCCATTTTGTTTTTTCTTGGAGAGAGTTTTTCCCAGTAAGTGTATTTTGCATCTTCAAATTTATGGCTTTTTGAGCCAAATGTAGAAACTGTGTTTCCAAATCTGTTGGTTTATCATCTATCGGAAAAACTCAGGATTCCTTTAAAGCAAAAAAGAATTCTTTCATGCAGTGGGATAACACTTCTGATCCAAAGTTTGTACAAAGAACCCTGACTTCACCTCATAATGTGTCATTCACCTATAAAATCTTATATTTGTGCAACTCGGTACATTGAATACATTTTATATACAGAATAAAATTATTTTATTGACTAAACTATAAACTTAACACCTTTGGTGTTCACTCATGTGCCACATGTGAAGCAGAGGGCCTAGCACGTAGTTTAATCACATAACCAAACTCAGCAAATATTTTAATATTAACTACAACACTTAATAACTACTATTGATTGAGTTTCTGCTTGGTACCAGGCGCTGTGACTGACATAAAGAAATAACAACAGCAGTAAAAACAATTAGTTTTTATTGAATGTGCTGAGAAATATATCTGGTATTTTATACTCATTTTCTCTTTTAATTTCTAAAATAAGTTTAAAAGATTGTAATCATCACTTTTTACCTTTTATACAAAGATAAAAATGGTGAGGTTAAGAAATACTAAATAATTTTCCTAAATCAGACAAGTAAGAAGTGCCAGAACTAGAATCTTACACACTCTAGCTTTGCATGTATTACCTAATTTAATCCTTATAAGGAGTATGCAGGTGGATATTATTATATACATATTTTTCAGATGATAAAATTAAAGTTCACAGAATCAAAGGGAACGCAATATTTTTTAAATGAAGGAGGTGGGGGGAAAAAAACAAAAAAAACAAAACTGAACCCAGTTCTGAATGACTCCAAATTCGATGTGCTTTCTCTGAAATATAGGTTCTTTGGAGGCTTTAAGGAGAATTTAGAGATTGAACCCTTACTCATGGAGCTTAAAACCGTGAAGAAGTAGACATACACAGAAAGGACACAACGTAGAAAGTGACAAATGCTGTTGAAGTCATATGAAAGGTAACAGAATCTTATGATAGTTTTAGGAAAGGGGACAGAATCATGAGCAGCTTCACAGAAGAGATGGCATTTAAAATGTATTTGAAGCACAGGTGGTCATAGGCATGCAAGGTGTTAAATAGCAGTGAGCCATGTACCCGAAAGGTTGGGTTGGAGCGTAGGCCTTGTAAAGGAGAGAGAGGACAGTTAGCACTCTGGCTATGGATCTCAGTAATAAAATCCCTCAGCAAGGTTAAAGAAACAGTCCATAGCAATCTTAATACATGATGTACAAGAAATCAGCTTCCTTCAAGTCCTTTTTGTAAATGATTTTTAAAAGATGAAAGAAACTGACAAAGCAACTGTTAAATTGAACACCTACTCTGTGAAGGGCCCTGTAATGGCAACAGGGGTGGGATGGGATGGGAGGGAGAAGTGCAGCAAAAAAGGCAGGCAAAGGGGCTGACCCGGTGGCCACTGATGAGACTGTGATCTGTTGGAGAGTGAACCTGTGGCCAGAAGAAAATAAAAAGCTAAGTGCCCCATACAAAAATTGAATTTACAACTGGCCTCATTAGTGTCGTGTTCTAGCTAATTGGGCCGTATGTTAATGCACTGGGCAGGCAACAATGCTGGAAGATAAATGAAAAAGCACTGGATCCTCCAACTTCACTATCATGGACACGTAAAGTACCAGATGGTGGCGTGTTATAAATGGAATGAGTCATTCTGGAGACACATCGGAAGTATCAATAAATGTGGGATTCACATAAACAGAAGTTTATCTACAAATGCCTTCTCTAAACAGAGGTGGAGGAAGGAGTCAGCAGTGATTTTGGACAGAGCACTACACTGAGAATTGGAAAACCAAATGTTGGATACTGTGGAGCATATTTGTACCCACTCTTCCCTATTTTTGGAATTTGGTTCCTCCAGAGTTTTGTAAGCCTGACTCCTTCTCAACCTTTATTTATAATCTCAGCTTTCCCTAGCAGGCTTAAGTAAATATCCCTTTGTTTTCTCAATCTTGTTACTTTGTTGGTTTCCTACAAGTATGTGAAAAAATAATTAATTAATTATTTCACCTGTCTATTAATTTTTTACCTGCACTAGAATCTAAGCTCCCTTGAGGCAGGGATTTGTTCTTGTCTTATTCACCAGTGTGTCTCCCGTGTCTAAAATATATCTGCCACATAGTAAATACTTTTTAAAAATTTTTAAGTAATGAAATTGTGGCCTAAAACATTTGGCATGATCTATTTTTGTTGTTTTAATGTTATAAAAATAACAATGTTGTCTGCTGTTGCAAAGATCAGAGTTGTCAGCATCTGAGTGGCACAGTTGGTTAAGCATTTGACTCAAAAAAAGAAAAAAAAAAGAAAAAGAAAGAAAAAGAAAAAAAGCAAGCATCTAACCTGACTCTTTCTTTCATATCAGATTGTGATCTCAGGGTCATGAGATCTAGCCCCTTGTCAAGAGCGCAGTAAGTACAGAGTCTACTTAAGACTTTCTCTCCCTCTGCCATTGTCCCTCTGCTCACGTTTTTGCTCTCTTTCATAAATAAATAAATAAATAAATAAATAAATAAATAAATAAATCTTAAAAAAATCAAAATTGTCAAATCATCTGAAGTCCCATCAAAATTTGGGATGTTTGAACATGACTTTGCCATTTTAAAACATGTAATTAATTAATATTTTTATTATAATTTTTGCCATTTTTAGTAAAGGTGAGCAGTCATGGGAAGATAAAGCTTAATGCACAAAAGGACATACTGACTGACTTTTTAGATAAATTAGTAAAGGATTGTGGGTCTTCAGTCAATTCTCTTCCCTATTCTGTATTTCAGTTTCTGTAATCTATGAGGTCCCCCATAACTCGAGGACTATGACTTGCTGACTATACAGCAATTTGAATCCATGTTTGTATACTTAAGGGATAGATTTGAACAACCACTGGTGCCTGTGTTTAACAGAATGACATTTCCCTGTATTCCATTTCTCAGGCTATATTTAAGATGTCAATCACAGGAGAGGGGTGTGTGTGTGTGTGTGTGTGTGTGTGTTTATGCTTATTTTCTTAGCCATTTAGAACTGCCACAATAATCAGTATTCAAAAATAAATTCTTAAAACTTACCACAGAGTCAGCACAGGGCAAGCCCTATGGGTTGACAGACAATTGGCCACACTGGTAACATACAGGCTAGGTAAGAATAGAGGTTAAATGTTTGAAATGATAGTGCATGTTGCCTCTCCTACAATGGCTTTTTTTCAAAATAATAAACATTAATCTGTGTAGCATATGAAAAAACAAATAACATATAAGCAAAAAAAATATATATATCTTGTAAATAGTAGACTTAATAATGAACCTAGGAATAAAGAAGCAAAAATGAGAGAACAGGACATGTCAGTCTAAACAACAGGAAAATCAGCCAGAGGTCACTTTTCTAAACAGTAATTAAGAGACACCAAATTCCAGGCAGGGAAAATATAAGGACTGTCCATCCATGGGGAAAGGCCAGGTATAAAAATTCCAGGAGCAAAATAAATAAATAAATAAATAAATAAACAAATAAA
Source organism: Canis lupus baileyi (assembly GCF_048164855.1). NCBI lineage: Eukaryota > Metazoa > Chordata > Mammalia > Carnivora > Canidae > Canis > Canis lupus. Next base: position 4,130,169 of record NC_132840.1, on the reverse strand, counting down.
TAAATAAATATAAATAAATAAATAAATAAAATAAGTAAAATAAATAAAATAAAATAAAAATAAAATAAAATACAATATAAAATAAAATAAAATAAAATTCCAGGAACAAGTAGGGGAAAGAAGGAATAAACTACTATTCCTACTACTACTCTGCCATGAAATTTATATTTTGTTGATCTTCAGGAAACTGCCTGGAGGTATCATTTGTAGGTATATACAGAAGAGCAAAGTGAAGCTCACATAGTTTTCCTGGCTTCTCCAAGGCCACACTATTAGTATGTGGCACAGTCACTCTTGATGAATCTTAAGGAGATATAGGGGGTTGAGAACACTTGTGTAAAAATGGGGTTAATTTACCTTAATATCACTATTGTAAAATTAAAGCATCACACCTTTGTGTAAACCTTTGCCTGTCTGAGAGTATACCAAGCTGCGTTTGATGCCCCCAATTTTTTGGTCCTACAGTACATTTGAAAAGAGTCAACTATGAAAGGAGATTGCAAAGCATTTACCATTGGTAGTCCATGTGACAGCTTGTCCAACAAGAGAGGCTCAAGAAAAAACAGATGGAAAACCCTACCTTATGCAGTGAGTTCCACCCAAATAAAATACTGTTATTGTGGTACAAGTTTTCTTCTATTTATCTGGATGTATATCTTAAAATTTAATTGGAAAGAAAAACACATAAGTAGGCACACTCAAATTGCTTTTTTAATAATAGCAGTTTAACTTTGAAACATTTATAGAATCTATAATAATAATAATGATAAAATATTTTAGGTAAAAGGACAAACGAGTAAAACAAGCTTGTAAGATTTTTAGTACTTTTATGCCTTTTATGCCTTTAGTTTGTTTTATAGAGACTCATGCTGCATTGTTTGCTGGTGTTTATTTAATAAATATGTGCTCGTTCTATTTTTGTAGCCGGAATTGTGCTAGATAGCAAAGATTTAAAGATGCAGTTGAAAGTTTCTGTTCTCATGGAGTTCATAGACCGATGAGTAAGACAGAAGTGAATAATAATTCCAATTAAATAAAATTCAGTGATTTTGGACAAAGGACAGCCAGTTTGGATTGGGGGCTTCATGGAAGACATAGTATGAAAGTTTTCTTGGGTTGAAGTGAGCAAAGAAGTAATGCAGATGTCACAGCCTCTGCCAAAGCGAAGTTGAGGTAGGCCACAAATGGAAAGAGATGAATTCCATGGTGTTCGAGCTTTACCTATCTGCCATGGAATGAGGAGAAACAAGATCGAGACTCATTCAGCTACCAATATTGAAGGGCAGTGGATGCAGTGCCATGAATTTGAATCATCTCCTCTGTAATTGGGGCCCACAGAGTCACTTCCTTTTAGGATTAGCCTGGATAATCTAAAGCCCTGTCAAGAGTCCAGGAAAAACAGGCTGAAGTAAATGTAATACAGGATTGAATATTTCACTCAGAAGAAAATAACATGACAGAGTTAAGCAGTGTGTGGTTGAACAGAAAGCATTAGCAATGATTATATATCAGTCTGAATTTTTAGGCTTATAAGACAGCAGATACAGATGAATCTGATTTTTATCGCCTATGACATTTTCAAACAATGAAATATGCCTTTTTGAATTTTTAAACATCTTTCAGTACTGCTAGTTATAGTATCAGTGGTTTGCAGGGAGCTCTTACTTGCCAATGCTCTAGAGCTCAGGGAGTGACTCATTGATTATAACCTAGAAACAAACCCTAGGGTTCTAGGATTTTCCCCTCCATGAATGTACACAGATGTTCCCATCAATTAGGCGAAAGATGTTGAAAGAGACAGATAAACAAGCATGTGTCCAGCCCTCCATTCCTTCTCTCATTTTTCTTCTTTATTCCTCCTCCCCTTCCTTCCTTCCATAAACTCTTTTTGACAAACCTGCCATGTAACTAACATGGTTATTCTAAGTGACTAGAACAAACAAAATCTTGTCTTCACTGAGTTCACATCCTGGGAAAAGTGTGATGGAGTACAAAGGATAGATGATAAGCATATATTAACCAAATGATGATAAATATTATGCATTATTTCCAACATAGAGCCAACTTGCAGTAATTTGCCCCCGACTTCCCTACTTTTAGCACTGCAGGTTCCATGCCCCAAAAGTGCTCCAGTTTGAAATAAACTGGATGGTGATTACCCTACAAATCCCATGAGCATGTTACGTTACGAATATTGATCATCTGTGAATAAAGTGGGAGATTTCAAGAGGATGTTCCCGACTTAAGCCTAAACTGCATTTACAAGTACACTATTCTAAGCTGCCAGTGGAGAAGCTTTACCAGGTATTTATGTGAGTTATCAAAAAGCCTGCTGGGAAATAACTTTTGCAGAGGTCAGAAGTAATTTAATCCTAACCTTTATGTCCAAAGATAGTGGGGCAGGAATTGACTTTGTATTTCTGGGAAACAATACCTCTATGAGTCTTGAGGGGAGCAAAGATGAGAGTATCCCTGGAGGCAGAGAAATTTGGTAAAGTGGTGGAGAGGAGGGGCAAGGTGAACTTTAATAAGTTCTCTAGGACAGAAATAAATACCATTTATTGCTCTGTTGATATATACAAGGTTGCATTAATTAGAATGATGGAGTCAGAATTCGTTTAGAAATCTACTTTCTTTATGAAAAGGAAATTTTTAATGACCAATAACCAAAATTGATTTCCCTAATTCAATGTTTTTGAACACAGCATTTAAAAAAATAATCTAAGATATGGAGCTAAAGCATTCCCATGTGTGTTAAGCATTTACTAAATGCTAGGTCTTGTGCCAGATAATTTGTATAACTTATTTTCTGAATCCTTTCAAGAGATGCAAAAAAAAAAGATACTGTTTTCCCCAATTCACAGATCAGGAAACTGCATAGTAAGAGTACAGGCTGGCTGGAGTGCCTAGGTGACTCACTAGGTTAAGCCTATGACACTTGATTTCAGTGTCCTGAGTTCAAGCCCTGCGTTGGGCTCCATACTGGATTCTACTTAAAACAAACAAAAAAACCCAAAAAACCTGGCTGACTTAGCTAATGGTCACATAAGTAATGAATGATTCTATAGAATTTCAGTAGAAAAATGTGGGTAATAGTGGTGGTCCAAAAATTGTGTGAATTGTAATGAAATACATACTATTTCATTGGAGGAACATTGGGGAAGGGTGGCTGATTTTGCATGTAGTCTTCTGGAAAGGCTTCATAATGCATCTTCAGAATTCACTTTGGGGAACGCTGCCTTCAGGCACCACTTTCTTTTAGCCAAGGGTAATGAAAACGATAATGATCCTGAGTTAACAAAAATTAATAAGCATTTTTTATGAATGCAAGAGCTTTAGATAATTTTTATATAAAAAATTTATGTAAAGCATGAAAAGTTTTAGCTCCTCACAGGCCCTAGAGATGCATACCAATTTGAAAGTTTTCTTTCACCTACTGAATTTTGGAGAGTTTTCAAAGGAAAGCAACCCAAAAGGAAGAAGAAAGGAAAAATCAGAAGGGAGAAAAGCACATTTCCAGTGATCCTTAGAAAAGGCACCATCTAGTTGGGGAAACAAGGCTAGAATTAGGTATAAGGAGACATGGGGTGTGGTCCTGACTTTGTCACCAGCTGCATTTGGTCCTTGGGCAATTTCTTTAGTTTCCAGGATATATATATATCATTAAACATACCAGTCCTGTCCACCCTTCATCATCCAGAATTTCTTTTTTTGAAGTTTAAGGAGAAAACATATAAAAATATGTTTAAAAATTAAAATATAACAGCAAATGGTAAATGAAACATATTATTCAAATAAGAAAATACTAATATTTAATAAAATAAAACACAATTAATATTTAATTTTATATATTTTATAAATTCTTTTAAATTGAATTAACTATCCTATAATTTAATATTATGGACACTTTTTTTTTTCTTTAGCATTAGAAGTTAGGATCGCCCACAGTCTGCATGTCCTGAGTTAAAAATCAAGGGGTGCCTGGAAGGCTGAGTGGGTGAGCATCTGAGTCTCTATTTCAGCCCAGGTCATGATCTCAGAGTCCTGGGATCAGCCCCCTCCCCCCCCAATAGCTCCACCTCAGCAGGGAGTCTGCTTGGGATTCTCTCTCCCTTACTTACCCTCTCCCCTCCTCCTATTTGTGCACATGGGCTCATGCACGCTCCCTCTCCTTCTCTCTCTTTCTCTCAAACAACAAAGGCCAAAACAAAACAAACCTAGACACAATTGTCCCCATAAAAGACCACAATTAGAGTAATTATAAGTATATATAAATTACATGTACATAAAACATTTACCATATGCCAGGAGCAGGTCTCTTTCTTTACAAAAATCCTCCCTCTTGGTTTTGCATTAGCAATATGAGAGGTTCAGTATTGGTTCTACTTTATGCAAGTGTAAATCAACACTAGGAGAAACACCTGGGGTTGTATTACAGGTTTTGAACAAACCTAAGTAAGTGAACCAGAGGTCCCACGATACCGCTTTTCCATCCCACAAAAATACTGGCCCAATTTATTGCTCAGAGACGTTTTGAAAAGTGAAAACCGGAACACAGGCCACATTTTCTATATTCTCTGAAGCAGCGATCTCAACCTTAAACGCATCAGTGCTGAGCACGGAGCAGCGCCCTGGGAATCAGGCTGGTTACAAGGCTGTCTGAAGACATTCTTCTTTGAGGCTCATCAGAGAGAACCTGCTGCTGTCCACAGGCTTATTTGGTCTTGTTTTTCCTTTTGCGTTGTTTCAGTGTGAATTTATTTTCATCTTCATTTAGTAGACATACATATTGTCTGGAGTGAGAATAGGCCAGGACTTCTTGGTTGCCTTTTTTGTGACTTCTGCTTAGAAGCAGTATAGTCTGCACTGTCTTGCATCTTATAATTTCCTGTTTGGCTGGCATGTTTTGTACCCCAGAATTCAGCTTTATATTTCTCTGTCCCACCTCCTAATAACTAGTGTAGTTCTATGTAGAACTATGCTGTAAATGTCGGTTATGTTTATAACTGTGCAATACTAAAAATGTATGGCAAGAAAGACAAAAATAGAAGAAAATTTCTGAATTCTCTCCCCTTGAAAATGCTCTTGCCTTAAGGATGATCTGAGGAATCACAAAACTACACATACCCACTGTCACCCCAAATGGAAGTCAAATCTTCAAAGCATACCCAATATTTAAACTCTGGCAGAAATAGTAAACTAATTATCTTTGGAAGCAGGATTGTGCATGTTTATTTTGTGATTTAATAAAAAGCTGACATAGCGGCCATTAGCTTCCCAGAGTGCGCTCCGTTTAATATGCAAAACACACAGAAATTAACATAGTAATTATGTTAGAACTAACAGGATACAAACATTTTAAATGGATTTAACACATTAAATAATTCCATGTCTTATGTGGCCCTGGTGTCTTTCACAGATGGTCACAACATTTGCTAATTTGTTCTACAGGTAGTGCAAATTAATGTGATTTTCTTTGACTCTTATTCTTTTTTAATGTGGACAGATAGCTCTATTTTTACTTAAAATCATAGCTACTCTGTTTAATGTGGGGTTTTTTGGTACCTTTAACAAAGAAGATCTATGTCCTTTTCAAAATGGTGGCTTCTTTTGCATACAAGTTTGGATGTTGGGGAAGAAAAAAGGAAGTTAGTGAAAATATGTGCATTTCATATCTCAGATAGCACAGATGTTAATGTCACTAACACTACTCAACTAGAAAACATTTATTCCCTTGCATAACAACAACTTTAGAGATGCCAACTATTCACAATATACTCCAATAGCTGCTGAGGGTGTAAGGATAAATAACATGTATTGTGTCTTTGATATATTTACAGTCTATAGGGATTGCCAAAATAAGACTTAAAAAATTATTTTTTCCATTTTCTTAATATTCCAACTAAGCCGTATAAATGCTATTCTGTAGGAGTTTGAGGAAATATAATACAATTATTGCCAGTTAAATTGTAATAGATTTTAATAAAAGGAATAAATACTCCTTGGAAAAATACCTGATTCTGGGCAAAAGCAGGGAATATGAAGGATAAACTTGGAACATCTTTTATATAAAAAATGAAGGATACAGTCAAAGATCAGCAATGTCATATCAGAAATAAGGGACTAGAAAGTCAGACTAAAGAGGCTGTGTTGGTCAAAGGAAAGATCATTTAATTTTCTTTAGGAATATAAGTGTAGTGGGTGAAAATTCATAAAAAAAATAGTTAATGAGCCCATTGTTAGGAAAACAAAACAAAAATCATCAGTTTGTTCTGATGATCTTTGTAGAATGTTAGAACTTCCTTTTTGGGTTTCCTGGGTGGCTCATTCGGTTAAGCATCTGACTCTTGATCTCAGCTCCAGGGTCGATCTCAGGATCGCGAGTTCAAGCCCCATGTTCAGCTCCATGCTGGGTGTGGATCTACTTTAAAAACAAAAACAAAAACAAAACCCTTACTTTTTCATAAACTGATAACAGGGGGGAAAAAGAAGCATTATCCTGCCTTTATTATGTATATTGAACCTCAGACTAACCAAATAATCAATAAGGGAAACCTTCTCTTAATGAGAGTATTCCAGCTTCCAGAACAAAACAAAACACCAGATAGATAGGACTAGACAGTCATCATTTTACAACCTTTAATGATTTTTTGTATATGGTAAGTGTTCATTGATGGCTACCACCATCAATAAGTGAGGGGCCTGTTGAAAGAACAGATTTCCTATATTTAGTCTAAAAACAATAAGTTAATTAAACAAGAACAACAAAACAGGAGAAAACCCTGATCTACATCATGTTTCTTAACCAGGTGCAGTTTTATCTCCAGGAGACGTTGGTGATGTCTGGAGGCTTTTTTTTTTCTTTTTTGTCACAATTGGGGAGGTGCTATTGGCATCTAGTTGACAGAAGTCAAAGATGTTGTTAATCATCTTATAATGCACAAAAAAGCCCCACAGCAAATTATTATCCAAATGACTTATTATAAAGGAAAAATATCAGCAATGCTGAGGTTGAAAAATCCTGATCTAAACCTATCAGTTTAAAAAAATACAGAGGGCTATGTTAAATGATCCAGTGTAAGTGCAATCAGCAAAATCTGGACTGAGGGAAACTCTCTAAGGCAAATGGCCTGGTTTCTCAACAGGTAAATTGTAAGGGAAGAAAGGAAAGGAGACGAGACAAGGACAGAGAGAAATGTACAGAGAGATAGAAAAAGTCACAGAGAACAGACATAATCAATAGATTAATGAGATTTAAGAAACTTATCACCCAACTATATAGCCATGAAACCATACGGTAAGAAAATACAACATTAATGTAGTTACTGGGGACTTCATAGACACTGGCTAGTTGTGTGATAATGCTACAGATTATTATTTGATGTATGAGAATCATGTTTTGAATGTTTAAAAACATAAGCCCTTATAGATATGATGCTGAAATATTTAAAGATCAAATAGCATGTCTGGCATTTGCCTCAAAATAATATAGAGATGAGAGAAGTGTATTGAGTGGAAACATCCGTGAAACAATATGACCCATGGATTCATAATTGTTGATGCTGGATGATGGTTACCTCCGGATCATTAAATTATGTTAGTGTTTGAAATTTCTCTCATATTATTTTTAATAATTATTGAGGAAAGTTTAGTCCAACATTTTTAAAGTAGTTCAGGGCTCCAAACTAATTAATCTATTAATTCATTAACTCATTTATTAATATATTTGATCTGACTTACTAGATGAAAACCCTGGACTTTTGAGTCAAACATCCTTGGGTTTGAATTCCAGCTCTGCTTAATTAATAGTTGTTTGGCATTGGTCACCTTATCTCACCCTATCACATCATTTTGCTTATTTACAAAATTTGGGCTCATAATATGTAATGTTAATTGTTGTTGTATTGGAAGTTCTAAGTGAAATGTGCCTACCACAGTGTTTGGTATAAAATAGATATGCAATCACTACAATTTTTTTTTTTTTTTATGATAGTCACACAGAGAGAGAGAGAGAGAGGCAGAGACATAGGCAGAGGGAGAAGCAGCCTCCATGCAGGATCGCGCCCTGGGCCAAAGGCAGGCGCTAAACTGCTGCGCCACCCAGGGATCCCCACTACAAACTTTTTAAGAAGGAATTTAATGTACTACTTCTGGAACAATGTTGTAAGGCAATTACATGGTTTATCTTCAACATATTCTTTAAGAAAGTAGATTTTAGATTGGCAAAATTGTCTTGTGAGTAATCAATTAAAAGTAGAAATATTTTAATCTAAGGAGAATGAGAGGTACAGGCTTCTAGTTATGGAATAAGTCACCAGGATGAAAGATAGAGGAAATATAGTCAATAGTGACAAATGGTAGCTATACTTGTGGTGAGCATAGTATAACACTAAAGAGTTGTCAAATTCTATGTTTTATACCTGAAACTAATATAATTTTATGTGTCAGTATACTTAAAAAAAAGGGGAAAAAATAGAAATATCTTAGTTCGATCGAGCCATTTTTTCCAAGTCTGAATTTCCTTTATAATTCATTCAATTATTTCGTATGACTTGGTAAAACTTACTCTTCATGACTTGTGGTGACCTTAAAATCCCTCAACTGTCTTCACAGTGACTAATTATTGATTTTGTGTAAGGACTATTTAATTAAATAGATTCCAGGAAGAGATAGCATTTCTGTATAGAGAGAGATGACTGAAAATGATTATTAAATGTTTTCCTTGTGGAATTTTGATAAAGTTGTTGTTACTTTTTATTTTCTTCCTTAGGACATGCTTGTATCCTCATTTGCCTCCTTTCCCGACATTGTCACACCACTGGGATGGTGCCTTGGACATACCTGACATTTCTCAAAGAGTTGACACATGTGTACTAATAAAGCTCAATTATTGAAAAATAGTGTGTTGGAAAAGGTCATTTATAATGAATGACTAATGTTTTGATATTTGAAACTTACTTAGGTAGTTAAAATAAATTAACCTGACCCTTATCGGCTAGTATACTCTATCATGGTCAACTCAGAAATTAATCAACAGTGTACATACTCCAATAAATACATACCTCTATGGTCAGCATTAAATGAAGCATTAAATGTTTTTATACCATTGGCAAATTTTACTCAATGTTTGTTAGGTCCCTAACACTGTACTAGGGGTCTAGGAATGTTCTAATGAATAAAATATAGGGAATACTTTCTTTCAGAGATAGCACAGCCAAGTGGAAACTGTAGTAAGCATACTTTTACTGAGCATAGTGTATAAGTGGTTGGAAGGAAACCATCTCAGACATAGTGACCCAGAGAAAGAGTACACTATTGGGCTCATGTTAATTCATTATGATTGAATTAACACCTAGGCTAATACTTAAGGGTTGACAAAAGTTAGCCAGATAATGGGAAATGGATGATGGTAGGGTGGAGAAATGATTCCAGGCATTAGAATTCACATGCAGGAAGGGAGAAAGTAGAAAGGGGAAATTACATACTATTCCTGATGTACTACTCTTGCCCCTTAAACTCATTGTTTGATCAACGCTAAGTGGGCTCATGTTTCTCACAGACATACATATTATAATGTAAAACTGAAAAGCAAATTTGTGTGCTTCCAGGATTGTCTAAACTAACTTCTGTGTTTTCATGGATATGATAATCCATCCTAGAGGTATGTAGTGGTCTTAGAATTAGAAGATGGGAGATTTTTAAAAAATATATTTATTCATTCATTCATTCATTCATTCATTCAGAGAGCAAGCACAAGCAAGGAGAGGGGCAGAGGGAGAGGGAGACCAGCAGATACCCTGTTGAGCAAAGAGTGCAACGTAGGGCTGATCTCAGGATCCTGAGATCATGACCCGTGAGCCAAAATCAAAAGTTGGATGCCACCCAGGTGCCCTGAAGATGGGAGTTTAAAACAAAGATTTTATGCTCATGACTTCTTTCATTTTATCTCTAAGACTATATACAATAGTAAAGATGTTAAATTATCTACTACTTCATAAGATTTTCATAAAGTCATTAGGTAAAATGTGAAATTGACCAGCGATATTTTAAAAATAGAGTGGTCATTTGGGTTATTTTGTGACAACTTTATTAAGATATAATTCATGGATCATAAAATTTGCCCTTTAAAAGTGTACAATTCCGTGGATTTTAGTATATTCCTGAAGTTGTATGATCATGACAACTGATTCCAGAACATTTTACCACCTCCAAAAGGAATCCTGTGCATACCCATTAGCAGTCACTCAGCACTCCCTCTTTCTCTCTTTCCCTTGGCAACCAGTAACATATTTTTGGTCGGGCATTTGCATATTCTGGACAATTCATAAAAATGAAATCACAAAATATGTGATGTGTCTGACTTCTTTCACTTCACATGTTTTCAAGATCCATCCATGTTGTAGAATGAGTGCTCTATCCTTTCGTATGGCTGAATAACACTCTATTATATGATATACCACATTTGTTTATTCACTTATTAACTTAGGCACATTTTTATTGTTTCTGCATTTTGGTAGTTATGAATAAGGCTGCCATAAATATTCACGCAGAGCTTTTTTATGTGGACATAGACATTTGAAGTGAAATTTGTAGGTCATATGGTAACTCCGTCTTTAACCATTTGAGGGGCTGTCAGGTTTCCATAGTATCTGCACCATTTACAGTCTTGCCACTAAGGGTGTCCTAATTTTTCCGCATCCTTGCCATACATGTGATTGTCTTTTCATCTTAGCTATCCTCTCAGTGTGAAGTAGCATCTCATTTTGGTTTTGATGTTTAACATCATTAGTTATTAAGGAAATGTACAACTTTTCATGTACTCATTGACCATTTGTATATCTTGTTTGGGTGCTTTGGTTTTAAAGGGACATTTAAATTTAGGTGCTGATTGCAAATTTTAAGTCAGCATACATCTTCACCTATTGAATTTGATTGCCATGATACACCTATTTTTGTATAAAACATGACTTTTTAATAAGCATTATTCACCATGTGCCCTGCATCATCAGGATACCCAACTATAATATCCTGCACACCTTCCGGTCTTCTGGAACCATGTATTATAACATTTCAAAATATTTATATGCTACATGGAGTGTTTCAGACATACTATAAGGGAAAAATATGATGAGGATAGCGAGGAAATCATATCTGTATATACTTCAGAATTCAGTGGCATTTATAGGTGGAGTTTTACTAGTTTAACAATAATGAGAATGTTTATTCTTTAGCTCTTCTTTATCAAGTTTGGCTGGAATGACAATGCTGAATAGTATCCAGAAGGGAAAAAAAAAGTTCTTGGTCCTTAAGAATTCTTCTGCCTTGGGGCATTGAGTGGGTCAGTCGGTTAAGCATCTGGCTCTTGATTTCATCTCCGGTTATGTATGATCTCAGGGTCCCAGGTCTCAGGGTCCTGGGATCAGTCCTATGTCAGGCTCCATGCTCAGCAGTCAGTCTGTTTGAAGATCCTCTCTCCTTCTCCCCCTCTACCAACTCACACCTGTTCTTTCTCTCTCTCTCTAGAGTAAAGAAAGCAATCTTAATTAAAAATAATAATAAAAAAATCTTCTGCCTTTAGTCCAATCCTAGCAAATATGCCCTTAGAAATGTAGGAATTGTAGGAAGTAATCAGTCAGCTAACTATAGGTTCATAGTCATCCAGTGTCTTGATGTGTACTTAACAAAATTATTTTATTAAATAAACTATGGCAAATTCAAACAATGAAATAGAAAGAAAATTATTCAGGAATAAGTATCGTGTGTCTGATGTACGAGATTCTGCGTTGAGTGGGACAAATCAGTGAAACAAAAATAATACTATAGACATATACATATTTACATGGAAAGGTGCATAAAATTTGTTGCAAATAAAGAACAAATTCTAGTTGTAAATATATGTATATCATTCGCGATATATGGTTAGATGTGAAGTTTGTGCTGAATTCAGCAAGATATGAATAAAAGGTGATCTCTTGATGGTAAATTATGGCTGGATTTTTTTTCTCATCTGTGTTTCCCATTTTTCTTGTTACTGAAAATGTACTGTATTAAATATACGGTATAAAAATAGGTTTAAATTTAGATTTCTGTTTGAAGATATTAATTGCTTCCTTCTCTAATGAACTGACGATTATATTATCTGGATTCCAATGATGGTATAAATGTTAAATGACAAGTAAAGAAAGTAAAAATTACCTTATTCACTTTTTACAGGCAAAGTATTTAAACGTGTGCTTATATTTAATTATCAATACAAGTCTATGGGAGGGGAACGTACAGAAATTTGCGCTAAGGAGTTGCATTTCTTAGCCAAAGTCCCCGAGTTAGTTCTTGATGCATTCAAAGTCTCTTTCATTAAACTTTCATTGACCTACCCAAAAATAAACTCTATTTGGGGTTTACAGTCCATAATCGCTAAAGCACAAAATATGAAAGATAAATACTTTTGGTTGACCATAGTTATACCTTGTGTTCTCCATAGTGTAGATGCCACAGAACTAGCAGGCAGATGGAATGCTCAGTATCCAAAACCAGAGGGTTTTTGTGGCCCTAAGTTCTTCCAAGAAAACAGGCCGTCGAGAACCTGAACTCTGATGAGATATTTTGCCAGTTTCATGTGTCTGACATGTTAGACGTGTTTCTCAGAAGCCTGTGATAGGGCTTGAGAGGAGACCCTCCTGGGCTTTCTATTATACAGAAGGTAACAACAAGAGAGTTTTACCTGCTGCAAATGGTGATACAAACAGGGAGGCAGTCATATCTCAAGTAAGAAATCCCGTGGGTTTTTTTTTAAAGAGTTATTTATTTATTTATTCATGAGAGACAGAGAGAGGCAGGACACAGGCAGAGGGAGAAGCAGGCTCCCTGCAGGGAACCTGATGCAGGACTCGATCCCAGGATCCCAGGATCCCAGGATCATGAGCTGAGCCAAAGGTTGAGCAGGTGCTCAACCACTGAGCCACCCAGGCGTCCCGGAAATCCTGTTTTTGTTTTATTTTATTTTTGTTGTCACAAAGCAAGATGAGGTATTTCTTCATACAGGTCCTCAACTGCCAACTTCTGTGAAATTTCTATTGCCTTCTTAATCCTTCTATTTATGTCCTCAGTTTAGAAGTAAAATGTCCATGGTTTGATTTCCCAGAACATCGAAATGGTTGGAAATTGGGAGTGTTATGGTTTTATCTTCCATCATTCACACGTTTAAAGATCCACCAGTGTTCTGATATAATTCACTCCATATGGATATGTCATCATATGATACACATAATCTGTTTCTACAACTAATTTATTCCTTTAATAGATTAAGTATTTTCTCCCTGTGTGTGAATGATAAAAGTATTTACCTTGATCACATTCTGCAGTTGGGAAAGCTTCCATAAGGAACCTCTTCAGGAGGCTTATTTTTAATAGCTTATGAATATTTCAGCCTGAGTCTTAGACTCTCCACTTCCAATGTCATTGCTTTTTTTTTTTTTAATTTCTGATGAGATGGTAAAAGTTAGTTACTTCTTAATCCAGATTATTTTTACATCTTGATGTAGATTCCTTATTTCAGTCAAGACATAACCACCATTTTGTGTAAGGCTTATTTATTCCCATATCCATAACTATTCAAACTTTCTTTTTTTTGTCATAGTTTTCCCTGACTCTTGTGCTCATCCATAACCTACACAGTTTTCAAAGATTTATTTAAATTATTCCTTTGCAAAATTACCTTTGATCGTACAGATATTGTCCTTCCTGTGAATGACTAGTTTCATGGTTTCTTAGATCTTTAATCAGATACAGTGTTTTTTACCATATAGTAACCAGAGTGATCTTTTAAAAACATAATTCAAATCAAGTGGCCATTCTTACTTGTATCCTTCAATGACTACTGCATTGAGAATCAAAACTAAATTTCTCATTATAGTCTAAAATGCCTTCTCAAATCTGGCCCAGGCTGAGGTTTCTAATTTTGCCCTATGTTACTTCTGTAACTCTCAGTATATTTTTCCTACATAACATTACTACAAAGTTAGCAGCTTAAAATCGTATTTTTTTTTATTGGGGGAGGGTGGGCAGAGGGTGAGGGAGAGAGATAATATTAAGCAGGTTCCACGCCGAGTGTGGAGCCTGACATGAGACATAATCTCACAACATTGAGATCATGAACTAAGCCAAAATCAAGAGTCAAATGCTTGACCAATGAGCCATCCAGGTCCCCCAACATTAATTTATTATTTCCAAGTTTCTGTGGGTCAGGAATTGAGGCAGAGCTTACCCAGGTGCTCTACTTCAGGATCTCCCATAAGTTTGCAGTCACGGTTTTGGCTGAAGCTGGGATCTCATCTGAAAGATCAACTAAGAATATGCTTCTGAGATTTACATGTCTAATGGCAGGATTCAGTGCCTTTAGTTAGCTGTACTCACAGCTCGTTTCCTTGTCGGCTTTTGATCAGTGACCATCCTCCATTCCTGTCTAACTATTGGCCCTCAATTTATTGCCGTGAGGGCCTCCCCAATGTCATCTTTCGCTTCATCACAGTCAGCAAGGATTAGAATCAATAGTGGATATCTGCCAGCAAGACAGAAGTTACTGTTTTAAAGAATATAATCGCTGAAAATAGATCCCATCACATTGTCTGTATTCTGTTAGAAGCAAACCACAGCTCCCCATACACTCAAAAGAAGCTTACAAAAAAGGTATAAGTACCACAAGGCAACATCATTGGGGACCATTTGGCCACCACATGTATCTTCAATTTCTTCCTTGAATAATGCAAACACTTTTGGGCTTCAGAGAGTTGTATGTATCTTCTAAACTGTCCTTTTACTGCCCTTCTGCACAGCTGGCTGCTTCTCATTGTTACTTCTCAGTTCAAATGCCATCCCTTTAGATAGATCTTGGCTCACCATCATTAAACATGGTGCTGAACACATCTTTCTGCATGAGTATGTGGAAGGCTACATCCACTTGGTACAGTAGTGCATGCAGTAGGAAATGGGATGTGGACATCAATTTTAGCTAAACATCTAGTTTACCCCTGCACGATTTTATTTTCCAACACATTGTGTATTTATTCTCAGATGATAGTGAAAAGCAATAAATAGTAATTGTCTTAATTTAAAAATAATTAAATGGTTAGCATGGACAGGATTCAAGTTGACTCTAAGATGTAATGCTGGAGGTCACTGAAATTCCCCCAAGTCTGAGTGTTTGAAATCCAGATTCTCCATTACTAGACTGACATTTTCCCCAGGGCTTACTAATGCTCTGTGACTGTTGTTTGAGAAATATATACTATACACAGAGAAAGAAGGAAAGAAGGGAGGAAAGAAAAAAGGAAGTGGAGATGGAAAAAGATTTCTGATTAAGCCTGGGTCCTCATTTATTAAATAGGGTTTTTCACACTCATTCTCCATATAGAGAAATATACAACAAGGTGGAGGGAGAAATAATAATTACTGTATTCCACCATTTTATAAAAAATAGAGATAATATCAGTCTTGAGGCAGTAATAGTCCAGTATCTATACTTATATTCAGAACCTATCATATTCTGAAGTCTTTCATACTCAGAATCTATCATATTTGTGGAACACTAATGTTAAACAAATTCAAACCGGTTTCCTTATTGGAGAAATCTTTGGTATGAGCATCTTTGTTTTTGTTTTTTTTTTTTTTAAATTTTTATTTATTTATGATAGTCACAGATTGAGAGAGAGGCAGAGACACAGGCAGAGGGAGAAGCAGGCTCCATGCACCGGGAGCCAGACGTGGGATTCGATCCCGGGTCTCCAGGATCGCGCCCTGGGCCAAAGGCAGGCGCCAAACCGCTGCGCCACCCAGGGATCCCAAGTATGAGCATCTTTGATTCACAAGTGGGAAGGCAGTGACTCTTGGTTCTGAAGCTGCATTTTGCTAACATTTATTTCTGTAAGTTCCTCCGTCATTGAGAACCTCACAGGTCATTGAGAAACCCTCATTAAGATGCAACACAATAATTTATCTCTACTATAGCCCTGATCATTAACATACACTTTAATATTTTCTATGCTGATCATACCTGTATGTTTCTGGCCATTTAATAAAAGTACTTTTTGTTAGGACTAAATCTGAGACTCTGTGCCCATTTCTGCATCAGCAACAACAGTAACAGTGAATCCTTTTTATAATGCTTGTGTAAGATGAAGAGACCCTTCATTTAGACCAGTTTAGCTGCCATCAAATAGAATTATATTTCAAATTGTGTTATATAACTTTTGGTATATTCAAAATTCTGAAATGAACACTTGAGTCTGTCACACTAGAGATTTGTTTTCAGTTTTATTTCTTATCTTTTAAAATATATGTATTTATTTGGCAGAGAGAGAGAGCATAATTAAGCAGAGCAGCAGGCACAAGGAGAGGGAGAAGCTGGCTCCCTCTTGGGCAGGGAGTCCCATCCTAGGATCATGATCGGAGCCAAAGGCAGATACTTAACTGACCGAGCCTGCCAAGCACTCCTGTTGTCAGTTTGTATCATCATTAATTATTCTCTATTCTTCATCCTCACATCTTATATTCAGTGTTTCATGCATTAACGTTTTGCTTACATTTGACCCTTGAACAACACGGTGGGTTAGAGGCACTGACTCCCTGCTATCCACAGTCTATGCGTGACTTCTGACTCTCCAAAAACTTAACTACTAATAGCCTTCTGTTGACCGGAAGCCTTACCAATAAGATAGTCAATTAACATATGTTTTATATATTGCATGCATTATAGACTGTATTTTTGCAATAAAGGAAGCTAGAAAAGAATAAAATGTTAAGCAAATCACGAGAAGGAAAAAAATGAGTTTACAGAATTTATTTAAAAAATTCCATGGGTGAGTGGATCCATGTAGTTCAAAACTTGTGCTGTTCAAGAGTCAATTGTGTTTGTTTCCTCAAGATCACTTCTTCAATTGTTCTGGTCAATGAATTCACTCTTTTCCATGTTCCTCTAGGGTTTCCTAAACCTCTCAAAATACCACTTCATTCCACATATCCTCAAGTAAGTATTTATCTTCAAACAATACATTTCTTCAAGCCTTCTAATATGTGGGTTGGTGGGGCAGGATTTCAATCACTTTTGACATAGAAAATACATTTTTTATTTGTATTTCTCTTTTATACGTTCATATAAATATCTAAGACTAATCTGGAAAATAATTATTTAATATGGAACCAGGGGTTGTCTTTAGTTAATCTAACCCCATCATATTGCATTTGTAAAACCATCCCTGGTATTGAAGAACTTGCTAAAAATACCGTAAATATAATTTGAGTCTACTTTTTTGAAGGATTTGCTAAGTAATAGTGCAAATGTGATTATACAATATGTACTGTCTCTTGTATCCATTTCTTGGTACCTGCTACCCCTTCTGTCTGGATAAAATATTATGCTCTTTCTTTCTCACACCGTGGGTCTTCCACGGGATAACTTCTATTCATCACAGTCTCCAATTCAAGTGTTATTCCTTAAAGAAATTCTCCCTTGATCCTAAAGTCTGTGCTGTGTGCATGCATTAATTTTCTACTGCTACTATAACAAATTAACACAAACTTAGTGGCTTAAAACAGCACAAATTTATTATCTTAGAGTATTCTAGGTCAGAAACCTGACACAGATCTCATTTGGATAAAGTCGGATGTCTGTAGGACTGCGTTTCTCATCTGCCAGTTCTAGGGGGGAGATCCATTCCCTTGCCTTCTCCATCTTTATGAGGCCATCCATATTATTTACTCACGGCCCCATACTTTTTTCCTTCAAAGCCAGAATTGCTTTTCATTTTGCATTTCTCTGACACTTTCTTCTCCCTCTTCTACTTTTAAGGCCTCGTTCAATCAGAATGGGTCCACCTGGATGATCCTGAATGCTCTCATCTTAAGATCAGCTGCTTAGCAAACTTAATTTGTACGGCAACCCTTAATTCCTGTTTGACATGTAGTATAACATAGCCAGTTTCTGAGGAGTGGGGTATGGCCAGTATTAGGAAGCTTAGCACTGCACTATCCCCACAATGACACCTCGTTCCAGTCCATATGTAATGCTATGACAGCATCTATTCTTAATTGTCTGCTTTCTTACCTGTATTCTATACTCGTATACTCAATCACCACCCACTCTGGACTGTAAGCTTTTAATAGAGTCAATGTTAGGCCTTCCATTTTCTCCGGGGAAAAACACAGTCCTGGAATATAGTAGACTTTTAATAAAAAATATCGGTTGTACTTTGACAGATGCATGTGTGAATGTGCATGCAAGTATGTGCTCACCTGTATCTGAGTCCATCCCTAAAGTGATTATTTTCTGGGTAACTGGAGTTCACCAAGCACACTACTACTGTTTTTATGAGAGATGACAATGACTTCCAAATATGTATCTTCTCTGAATTACTGATCGTACTTCTAACTTCTTTATATGTCCATTTGGATCTCAAAATTAGCATGCTAGTAAAAGAACCACCAGTTCCCTTCACTCCATAATGTGTTCTTCTTCCATCTGTTTCTGAATCAAGCAGTAGCACTACCATGTATTTATGGATCTATTATTGTCATTACTCTTTCCCTTAGCACTATACCTGATTCACTGGAGGTAAAAAATTCTTCTTTTAAAATAGACCTTAAATCTGTCTCTTTCTCTACATTTCTATTTTAATCAACATAATTAAATACCTCATCACTTACCAGGGTAACTGCATAATCTTTGTATTATTTTGCTTAGGTTGCCATAATAGAATGCCACACAGACTTGGTGACTTACAAAAACAGAAATGAATTTTCTCACTACTCTGTAGCAGGAAAGTCCAAGATCGTGGTGCCTACAGGGTTGGTTTCTGATGAAGCCTCTCTTCCTGCCTTGCAGATTGCTGCCTTCTCACTGTGTCCTCACATGGCCTTTGTGCATGCATGATATTTGTTTCTCCGCTTCATCTTATAGGAACACTAGTCCTATTGGAATAGAGCCTCACCCTTTTTACCTCATTTAACCTTAGTTGCCTCTTTAAAAACCCTATCTCCAAATCAATCCCATTGGGGGGGTTAAGATTTCAACATATGAATTTGGGAGGATATAATTCAATCTATAACAACCTCATAAAAAATATGGTTCCCTGCTTCTGTTCTTACCCCACTGTAGTCCATTTACCATGTAGTAGATAGGTGGTTTTCTTAAGACTTTATTTGCATGATAGCATTCCTCTGATTAAACCCTCTGTGCTTTTCAATGACTCTTAGACTAAGTTTCCAATATTTTGGCCTGGTCTGAAAAGTCCCTGTCATCTGACCCCTGCCAAACTTTATGGACTACCTTGCAGTACTTTCTCCTTTACTTATGTCTGTAGCTCATCCTAGCCTTGCTTAGCTTTTGCTGTTCCTGGTCTCAAAAACCTCTTTGCCCAGATCTTTGGGGTTTCAGGTCTCAGCTCAAATATGACTGCTATAGTTTTTCCACCACTTTGTATAAAGTAGATAATCCCCAACTAAATGGAAGCCATTGGAACTTTGTTTCAGGTGGTACATGGTTAAATTTGTCTACAAGCTAAAGACTGGATAGTATGACCCAGACAGGCACTTTCCAACTTTAAAATCATATGTTTTCATATTACTACCAAGAAAACAACTATTTATGAATAGATGTTTCTATTCTGCTGAAATACATCCAATCTAAGTAACAGAAGGTAATTAGCAAAGAATCTAATCAGCAGCATTGCTTTAGTGCCCATCATTAAAAAGCTTAACTGTTGTACCATTTTTCTTTTCTGCTTTATGAAGAACTCATTTATGTACCATTTCAATGCTATTGTAATTGTGAGTGAGTTTTATGGGGGGATTAAATTGCTGGCCTCAATTTTACAACACAAACATTACCTGCAGCCTTCTATAACCCAGCCACAGGAGAAAATAGAAAAGAAAAAAAAAAAAAAAGAAGAAAATTTATCATAAAAACACTGATGCTGAAACTGAACTTTGATGCTCATTGGTTTGATTGATCTGAGGCTCCACATTAAGATTTCAAGCTACATTTTATAAAATTACCTTTTTATTTCAAGACT
This sequence comes from Canis lupus baileyi, assembly GCF_048164855.1. Taxonomy (NCBI): domain Eukaryota; kingdom Metazoa; phylum Chordata; class Mammalia; order Carnivora; family Canidae; genus Canis; species Canis lupus. The sequence continues at coordinate 4,110,106 of NC_132840.1, read as the reverse complement.
TTTTTTTTTTTTTCTTGCAACTGATTCTTAGTAGCTATACACTGGGGAGGACTCATGCACCTAGAAAGACTGAATATTTAAAAGACACAAAATGTCAATTCGTAAATATTTGAGCATTTGGTTGACATCTCATTTCAAGAAGAGAGTTGCCAAAATTGCTCTCACTAATGAAAAAAAAAAAAAAAAACTCAAGTGATTCACGTAGCTGGAGGCAACTGCAGTTGTCTTTGTAGAGAAAGGTCAGTGTCTTAAGATGAATAAAATTCACTCAATAAATTATTTATTAGTCATTTTTTTCTTGTAACTATATTAAATACATATGCAAATCATGTATCTCTGGAGTTTTTCTAGAATGAGAAGATAACCTTTTCTTTCAAGAACTGCTGATTTCAATCTACCACACACACACACACACAACACACACAAAAGGAAGACAGATCTTATCCTCTTATCCATTAACTAACATTTTGTTTACAAGTTTAACTGTTGTGTGCTGTTCCTTACTCTCTATACATGTAGCATATTTTTTCTTTTAATTTTCTTTTCCTTCTTTCCCTTTTCTTCTGTCTCTCTTTCCCTCTTCTTCTCTTTCTCTCATATTAGATTTTAGAAATTACATGTTGAGGGTAAGATAATTCATCAGCTATAGTATTTTTTTATTCATTTCTGATTCATGTTTTATTTTTGATTTCATTCAATTTTTTTTTTAAGTTTTTATTAATGTATTCGTGAGAGACACAGAGAGAGGCAGAGACTCAGGCAGAGGGAGAAGTAGGCTCTGCGCAGGAAGCCCGATGTGGGACTCGATCAGGGACTCTGGGGTCATGCCCTGAGCCAAAGGCAGGCGCTAAACCGCTGAGCCACCCAGACATCCCTTCAATTTCAATTTCAATTTCAATGCATTCCTCATAATAACCCCTCAAGTTACAATCACTCTTTCTATATACTATTCCTGTCTCTCAGTTGAGGAAATCAAGGTAACAAAAGGTTAGTGACTCATGTAAGACACACAAATATCAAGTTGTGAAAGTATAGAAAAGTCTGCCATCAGAATAGCTCACAACAACTTGGGATGAGCATAAAATTCTCAGGTGAGATACACAGCTATGAAAAACAAAATTTCTGCCAATGATTATAGCCAACATAGAATGTAATAGCTGCACAGATGGAAAGAGCACAGAGAGAGGACAGCTGAGCCAAAGAGATAGTCTTGAAGGTGAGAAAAGGCAAGACTGTGGGTGTCAGGAAAAGCAGCTCCTGAGAGTCAACACAGATTTTGGATGAACCAATGTGTTCATTCATTGCCCTGTATAAAGTTGACTTCCATGGCCTCTTCCCTTACAAAGAAGACCAGAGGAGACCAGGGAATTTGACTTGTTTCTTGAGAATTCTTGGAATTCATAGGGCATAATCAATTGAACAGCCATGACTTGACCCTGTATTTATCCAAGTAATGTATTTATTCCCCTTTACCCATGGTCTAACTGGAATGGAGATACTGAGATTGTTGAGATAGGCTGGAGTCTTAAAAATACAGATAGTCAAATTAGCTGTTTTCTATTAATTGGAGATTTTTAATAATTTATATATCATTTTGGATTTAACTTTTTTCCATTCATTTGTTCACATAAATGCAATTGAGAATGCCAGACACTGAACAGACAATAACTAGAAAAGAAAAAAATAATGATTTCTGCTTTGTAGAGTGTTCAGTCTCACTAAGACAGATATTGGTTAATCCATTGGCTCCCTCAATATGTAGAAAATATAGAGAACACAAATCTATAATAAATTTGTATTAAAATGTATAAAATGTAAGTCTTGGAATAAAAGGATATAAATGCCCATGAGTGATGAATCATCACAGAAAGCTAGATCCTGGAAATAATGAAAGGAGGGAGGAGACAGCCTGAAAAGGTAAACTGAAATCCATTTTATGAAGGCATTGGGAAGCCATGCTTAAGAGTTCTGCAAGTTTCGCCTCCTAGAAATACTGTTTTAATAGGTCACAGAGATCCAGAATTGTGTATAATACTTCAAAAGTTTTACAATACGGTGAGGCATTTCTCATTACTGAGGAGAGGAAGATTAAAGCAATCTCATAGCACAATTAAAGTGTTACATTACTGAAATGCTAATGAACTTAGCCAGTAAGTAATTCTGTATATAGTCTGAAACATAAGATGGCTAATGTTTAGTCCTTCTTAAAAAGATATAGCTCCTTTCAACTATGAGTGGATCCACATTCACACACATGCACACCAAAACAAATACACAAAATATATGCACATATTTTAATGTACCCCTGACTATTTAAAAATTACTTGGTAATTATATACAAGAAAAATCAATAAATGCCTAAAATAAGTAGAGAGACAAATAATATGGTAGACGGTATGAGCAAATTTTTAAAACATTCTAAGGTTAATATTAAATATGAAAGCTGAAAATAAAATGGAGATTTTACCTGTCAATCCGCAAGTAAATATATACATTTATCTACTAATAAGAGAAAACTATTCTGAAAAAAAAAGAGTCTACTTTATGAGACTGGGATATCATCCCAAACCCAATTGTTGCCACATTTTTGTTACCCATTTACAGACCTATCAAGTACTGAATGGAAGAGGAGGTAGAGAATGAATCTTCTGCACAAAGGTGGACCTGTCAGGGCTGCTACTTGATGCTTGCACTAATAATTTCCTCCTTTTCCAATGTGTATGCAACTGGCAGAGTGAGTGAAAAACTAATGGATAGAATGGAACTGTCTTTTAAGCTGCAGGTTCAAGGGTTATATGGCATGTTGCTAGTAAGTTCAGGATTAGGCCAGAGGTTAAAATCAGTGATTTTCTTGTCTTCCAAAAGAAGTGTTGCTAAGATTACCCAGTGGTATGTCTTCACACATCCAACACTTGCATTGTATTTGAGCTGTCCCAATTCATCCACAAATTCCCTCACCCATCCATCCATCCATCTATCCATCCATCCATCCATCTATCAATTTCACAAACATCTATTTAGTATCTTGTATTTTAAAAAAACTTATCACATGCTTTCCTTTAAACAAGACAGCAGTTCATGAAAATATCAGATCTTTCATATCAATGATGAAAAAAATAAAGTTCAAAGAACTTTAATCCTAAATGGTAGGATTCTGGTGAATGCCAGAAACAAAATTTAGTCCCACTTATGTTTGTTGATTCGTTTGTTCATTTGTTCAACAAACACATTGTTGTGGGAAGAATCCGATAGATGTTTGGAGTGAGATGGAGTTTGGGGGAGTTATGATTCCTAACCTTGGGGGTTTATAGTCTACTGAGATTATCTGGTGCCAACATCCTTAGCCCTGTTTTCAAAAAAAGCTAAAAGACATACTGAGCACCCATTCTATAGGTGGCATTAACCATATTTCAATTCATGTAACAACCATATTTCAGTTATTTAACACCCACAAGTTTCCCTTCAGTATATCTTTTTCACAGTATGCCCTATTTTAAAAGAAAACAAAGACTTGTTTGAAAACAATACTGTTATATGCACTATACTAACTATATGTAGAGTCAAAGGATCTCAAAATGTAGAGCTTACCCAGAGGTCATAGAGATATCTATGGTTCTTTGCCTTTTTTTATTCAAGGTATAAGTGGGGTGAGGTGTAAACTTTACTTCTTTGTGAAGTTTCTGCTACAAAAAGCATAAAGCCCTAAGATTTCATCTTGATATTTGAGCTAATTGGGCTAAAGAGAAAAGGTACTCACTGAGAAGGCCAGTAAAGAGAAGTATCCTTAGGTCCATATTGACACTTTCTTGCACAGACAGTTAAGCTGTGGACCATATATGTACCTCAAAGAATGAAGTTAGATATGAAATTATGCCCAAACTCATACTTTGAGTGGGGTAACAGGAAGAACAAAATACATTCAACATATTTTTTTTTTTTCTTATAGAAAAGTCCTTCAGGTTAACCCATTTCTCATTTCCTACAATCCATATCAAGAATGTTCCTAAAGGAACCACAGCAGCCCCGGGACTTCAGATAATTTGCAGTTAGGTATTATGAAAATAATAATTTCAAAGAATAATAATAATGATGATAACATGTCATAGCTAAGTCATAAATAAAATAAGTATTTTATATTCTGGATAATTTTAGAGGGTTTTTCCTTCTTTTAAAAATAGATTTATGGATTATGGTTGAGGCAATGTACAAAACTATACAAAAACTGTAGAAAATAAATGTACTAAAAAGATGGAATATTAAAAAAATAGCAAAAAAAAAAAAAGAAACAAGAAAGAAAGATGAGACAAAAATAGGAATAAAAATTTTAAAAAGGGGGTGACACCTGAATGCTTCAGTAGGTTAAGTGTTTGCCTTTGGCTCAGGTTATGATCTCAAGGTCCTAGGATGGAGCCCTAAGTCAAGCTCCCTGCTCTTCCCTCTTCCTTTCCCCCTCTCCTCTGCTAGTGCTTGCTGTCTCTCTCTCTAATAAATAAAATAATTTTTAAATTAAAAAAATAATATATATGCAGGTTCCTTTACACTATCTTTTCACAAACTCACTCCTAAAGACAACTCACTAGTAATGTCAATAATTGGGAAGATTTAAATCCAATCAAGGGGCTACTGATTTAGGACTTGTTTAATCTAAGAATTCCCTTAGAAATATAACTAAAACAAGAACCTGACCTATTAAAATAAACATGGTGATAGATACATGTGAATTGGGGGAAGGTGAGACAAATGAGGAGGTAATATGTTTTTTGCCTGAAACTCACAATTCAGTAAAATAAATTGGAATATAGGCAGGTCATTCTAAGTGAATCAAGACAAAACAGATCAAAACTTTTATTTACAGGTTAAGAAGGAAACAGAAAATGTTCACCCGAACTCTATCAATCTAAGAATCCCGGTAGAATTGGTAGAGTGTTTCAAAAGATGGAGATGGGGCAGCCCAGGGGGCTCAGGGGTTTAGCGCCGCCTTTAGCTCAGGGCCTGATCCTGGAGACCCGGGATCGAGTCCCACGTTGGGCTCCCTGCATGGAGCCTGCTTCTCCCTCTGCCTGTGTCTCTGCCTCTCTCTCTCTCTCTCTGTGTCTCTCATGAATAAATAAATAAAAACTCTTAAAAAAAAAAAAAAAAGATGGACTCCAGGGAGAAAACAAACAACTTTGTGAGCAATTTTAGATTGTTGGACAAGTATATGAGAGCCATATATGGGGTGTCCAGTAATACAAGGAAGATTTGGGGAAATAGATCTTGGGGTTATAACTGGCTTTAGAAGCTGGAAAAACCACTAAAAGATTATACTGTGTTCCCTCTTTATCTCATGAAGATAGGCTTGACAAAAGTAGGCAGAGTTTTGAGATAAGAAGTCAGAAGCCAAGAAGTCAGTTTCAGAAACTGCTGAAGTACTTAGTTGAGACATAGCAAGGGTACTTTTTAAAAAGCCAGTAAACTAATCCTTTTTTTTTTTTTTTAAGTATAAAAAGGATAGTCACAATGTGTGCTCAGTCATTAGGACCCCATGATGGAGACCTCTGATGTCCTGATGACAGTCCACATCCATAGTGTGTGGCAATACAGTGCATATATCAATTGGAAAATCATCAATAGAAACAAATGAAAATGCGTCCAAAATTGACTTCAAACTTGGCTATCTTCCTTGCCTTCTGCTTTCTACCTCTTAAAACTCCTCTTGTTATGGTAAATATACATTTCTTTTTTCTGAAGGAAATGTCTTTCATTTCCCATAATGTACAACAGTATGTACTCATTAATTAATATGACAACCGATGGAAAACCGATGGAAAATTCATCGAGAGAGCTTTTCAAGGACAACTTTACCTACCCCAGAAAAGGACAGTACCTTTGCTTATCAGTGTTGCTTTTCCAGAAAATAATTGCTTTTATTTTCAAAGAGAGATCAGACCTGCCCATCCTTTGTTGAGATAGAGGCTGATTCATGATTCGGGGAAACATGTAGAATGAGGAGAACTGACTCCCCTACCATCTCAGTATGTATTTACTATGCCCTGCACCCATGCTTGCTGGGCCTCAAAAGATGAGATTTTCAGAAATGGGATTAAATAATATACTTTTGCAGGTCCTTTCTAATGGAAAGGTCTTGTGCATCTATTAAGTAAATTCTTGGTTTAAAATATTTTGTCACTACTCAAAAAGGCATCCCACATCCAGAATACACTCATTATTTAAAAATTCTCAAGTGTTCTACGTGCAATATTGTCTCATTTTTATACCCATATGCCATGCTGATCTCACTGAGTAAAATGTTCTTTCTCATACCCACTTCACTTCTTTCCCTGGCTCACTTTTCTGTATTATTTCATCCTCTATTCAGCTGTCAGTTACTCCAGAAAGTCTCCTCAAATTCCTAGGATGATGCTCTCTCAGTTACCAGAATCACTTGCCCTTTAACCAATCATACTTTGTAGCCTTTCCTACTAGAATCCACATTCATGAGGGTAGAGACGTTAGGGACTTTGATTCCTATGTGGGGGGCTGGGGGGGCTTGCTTAAAGAGGAGTCAGATAAACATTAAGCTAATACCAACATTATTAGTGACGAATTGCATGATGGTAGGAAGAAAAAAAATGGGGAGCAAGGAAGGTTCTTGGTTTTCTGCCCTAAGTCATTTGTCTGAGATAATTTAGATCCATTTCTACCTTAATTCCAAAGGCCATTTCTTCCCACCTCCTACAGTGCACCGTTTTCTCCAACATCATACATCTACTCAATTTCCCTTTATCCCTTAAGTTTAAACAAAAAATACCATGTTATACACTTCCTGTTTGTTAGTTTCTAGATTGAAAATACATACTCATTATTTGGCAGTTTGAGAGATTTTGTAGGAAGCATTTAGAGCAGTGATTCTCAACCATGGCTACCTCAGAAATACCTGGGAAGTGTTTAAAATCCAAATATCAAGGCCACACTCCAGTGTCTAGTGGTAGAACCTGGGTATTAACAGTTCCTGAACTCCTCAGGTGATTCTAATATGCAGGCAAAATTAAGAACAATTGCCTCAAAAATACACAAACAAGGACTGCAGTAATAGCTCTTAACACAGGCCTGATGGTCATGAGGAAATAACTGATATGAACCTTGGTTTCTCATCTTAAATGAAAGCTGATTTTCAGAATTGTGAAGATGATTAAAAATCATAATATATAGGAAAGCCTTTATCTCACTATTTAACACATAGCAGGTATCCAGCAAGTATACAATGTTCTTTCTTTATTATTATTTAGGATCGAGGGTAATGTTCACTGCAAATGTCCAAGGGGAAAATGGCATGTGAGTTTCATTGCCTGATTATACCTTTTCTCCATTCTCTGACTGGCTCTTTTTTGAGAAAACATATTTAGAGGTAAAGATCGGACAGGATGATAAACCCAGCATCGTAGGGGGACAAGAACACTCAGAAATCTTATCATAGCAAGGACTGAGCTTTAACTACATGGTAATTATATTGGAAAAATGATAATTATGTGTCAAGTTGCATTAATGTTATTGCATCCTCTCCAGAGTGTTTGATAATTAAGTTGTCACTATCAAGTCTATAGTGAAAATCACTTGTATTGAAGACTTTTACCAGGAAAAGCATCCCAACTGGCATTCAAATTGGTTCTCCTCAGAAATGTCAGAGCTCTCGTGGCTAAACTTTGTTTCTGTAGCATCTAGACAGGCATCCTGTAAGAACCAAGGAACCCTTAAAATTGGGCCCGAGTGTGTTCCCAGATTTTTATTCAACAGAGTGCCTCTGCAAGAGGCTGTCAGTCTCCTAAGGGAACATTCTGTTTTTTTCTTCTTTCTTCACTGGTGGCTTAGGGAGGACATGAAGGCAAACATAGAACCTCCCTGGAGAATGAGTCAGTGGCCATGAGAGCATTTACTTTAAAAGAAGATCAAGAGCAGATGATAACTATTGTGTGACCCCCAAAGGCTGTGTGAAAACCAATACCAAGGCATCCGAAGATAAAACCCCTGTAGAACCATTCTGTGATGACCCATTAGGGGGTTTTTAATTTTTATAGTAAATCTAAGATTTTCTTTTCATAAATTTCCCCAAAGTTGGCAAATTTTACTCTGTATACCAACAGATGATATACATGAATAAATCATTCTTTAGGATATATGTAAATGGTATGAAGATAAAATGTATGTGTGTGGAGGTTTGTAATAAATATATCTGGAAATGCTGTGTTAATATTTTTTTCTAAGGAAGACTCCAGTACTTTCCAGAGATGTTGATCTCTTAAAGCTGATTGTGATCCACCAAAGGTTGACTAAAGATTAAGAGGTAAAAACTTCTAGTTATAAAGTAAGTAAGTCATGGAGATGTAATGTACAATATAGAGAATACAGTGAATAATATTGTGATAACTTTATACAGTGACAGTTGATAACTAGACCTGTTATGGTGATCATTTTGTAATGTATAAAAATGTCTAACCACTATCTTATAAACTTGAAACTAAAATAATACTAATTGTTAATTATAACTTTAAAAACATATAACATTATTGAAATATATTTGATTAGGGTGTCTTTTGTCATTAATTATTTTGTGTGGCCACTGTCCCATGGAATTCAGTTTATTAATGCCGCTATATAGGATGCCTGGGTGGCTCAGCTGTTGAGCATCTGCTTTCAGCCCAGGGTGTGATCCTGGAGACCCGGGATCGAGTCCCACGTCAGGCTCCCTGCATGGGGCCTGTTTCTCCCTCTGCCTGTGTCTCTGCCTCTCTCTCTCTCTCTCTCTCTGTGTCTTTCATGAAAAAATAAAGAAAATCTTTATAAAAAATGCTCATATAAACATTCCTACTGAACAATCTTACCATTATTATATTTTTTTATAAAAAAGTAACTGGAAGGCAGGAACTTGATTAGATTAGATTAGATTAAATAGGTATATAAAGTCAAAAAGAAACAGAACCAGTATCAGCAGAATAGGCATGACACAGATAAATGACTAGGAAGAAGATTTAGCAGGTGAGAAATTTAGAAGCTGAGATCATCCATGCTGAGATTTTAAGGACCATGTTGAAGTTCTACTCCATGCCACTAAGTAGTAAATAATTCACCTTTGCTCTCTAGTTATGGAGACAAGACCTGCTTTTTTTCCAGTTTCTGTGTTTTTGTTACCTTATCTATGAACTGGAGAGGTAGAGTACCCTTCTTATAGGGCAGTTGTGACAAAGATGTGATGTATGAAACGGCCTAACTCAGATCTCTGCACATAGTAAGTGCTTAATTTAGATCAGTTGTTATAATTATGACACCAACTTGTTTAACCTGTCCATTCCTTAATTGATCTCATGGCTTAAAGCCTATGAGTAAGTCTGGGCCTTTTTTTTTTTTTTTTAAAGATTTTATTTATTTATTTATTTATTTATTTATTTATTTATTTGAGACAGAGACAGAGAGGCAGAGACACAGGCAGAAGTTCGAGAAGCAGGCTCCATGCAGGGAGCCCGATGTGGGACTCGATCCCGGGTCTCCAGGATCAGGCCCTGGGCTGAAGGTGGCACTAAACTGCTGAGCCACCCGGGCTGCCCCAAGTCTGGGCTTTGGAGATGTAATGTTTGATATAAAGAACTTTGGGTTTGGACTCAAAACATGTCAACAGAGAGTCTATTTTTGGCTCATCAAAGCAAGGTATCTTTGAGCAGAGCTCTTTTTTCCCTAATCATCAATGCCCTTGATGCAACATTGTTATTCTCTCTCTTCCTTACAAATCCCAAGGTTTCTGCATTGTTGGAAGGGGTTTGGGTTGGATTGTCCTTGATAATAAACAGTAACGTTCTCAGTGATTGAGACATGGCCAATCACATGTCATAATGCATGGAAAACAGTTTGATAAATGTCATGTACCAAGTGTAAATAGGTCTTAAGGTTCATAGATGGAATCTCATGAGGGTAAATTAAGCTATAATAGTTTTACGCATTATGCATATGTATGCAGGAAATTTTTATTAAGATATCTGTAGGTAGGAAATAAATAACATTTAATATTTATGTCTGTGTTTTACTTTATGCTGAGATAAACCTATGGACAAATTCATTCAAACCGTGCTATTTAGAAACTGGAGGAAATTTACAGAAAGTGAAGAAATGTTAACATTTTTCACTCTTGGGCAATGCAAGCATACTATGGGATGTGTTAGCTTCCTTTCCTTTCTATGCTTGATTCAGAAATACAGTCTTAGCTCAATAGTCCATGAAATCTTCTCTTTATTTACTTACTTGGTTCAGGGGACAGTGACATTGTACGGACTGCTTTGCATCATCCAGTAAATGGAGAACAGTGTTTGCTCAAGAATCCCATGTTCTCCCTAGTTCTGCTCCCCCTTTTGTCCCTTGCTCCTGACCCTTAAGATAGAGCATGACTTCTGCTCCTCTCAGAAGTTGCTTGCCACCGCCTCTCTGCTTTCTCCAGTGGTGTCCACCTCAAAGCCCGGATTCGCCACAGAACTAAAAATCTGCATCTGTCCTCTCATTCCTGCCTCTAGAGACAAGCATAGGAGTGCTTTCCATCTGAACCGCTTCTTTGTTGATCACTATAAGGAGCTCTTCAGAGAATTACAAAGTCAAAGAAATGAAAATAAGGAATATATGAAGTTGAAAGGTTTTTGTAGTTCTCTTCTCCAGTAACCAGGGCCATTACTGCAATTACTGGCAGGATAAACAAAAGTGGAATAAAGCTTTTTTGCCCACACCCAAACTCACTCACTCCTGACTATTCCTTTCAGTAAAAGTTCCCTTTTGGTGTCCTCAGGTTACTGTGAATCACAATCACAGGGAGAGCTTGTAAAAAGTACAAGTTAATATTATTAAAAGGGTAAGCATTTCTCTTCTTTTTCTCCAGTGTGTACATGAATAACAGCAAAAAAAAAAAAAAATTGGTTTATTAGCATTGAATAATGTCCCATTCCTTTAAAAAGTGCATTTGTATTAGCTCCCCACTGAAATCATCAAATAGGTTCTTAAAATTCTAAGAGATACAAAGAATGTGAAAAGCTTCAGCTAATTTGGTAATTTGCAAAGGACATTTAGAGAATATGTATTTCTGCAGAATGTGTATTTAAATGGTAGATACTTTATTTCTTCCTTCTATAACATTAGTCTTATTCCCTTCCTACTCCATCTGAGGAAGAAAAAAAAAATGAGGGTAAAGAAAGAAAAAGAAATACATTTGATAAGATAATAAAAATAAATAAACAGGAATAAAGATTTTGCTTTTTCCCAAGGAGCTGATAAGGGTAATGATGACAGAGAGCAGATCAGGGAAGTAGAGCCACTTGTGACCATAAACAAAAATAAGACATTATTTCTACAGTTCCACCCAAGGTATATACAGTAATGACTACTAGGTAACTAAATAGAAACATTAAGTATTTTATACCATTCCCTGTACCTGAGTTTTTCTGGGAGTGGAGTTAATTTTCTGGTAGCATCCCAATTATTATGCCAGCAATGAATTAACTTGAAAATATGGGGAAAGTTTATGGATAAATTTAACCAAAGATGTTTAAGACCTCTACATGAGGGAGGGGGAGGGGAGAGACAGGAAACATGACTTAGAAAAATTAAGAATATTAAATAAATTGAGACATACAACCTTAGAGTAGGCAAAGACCTATAAACACTAACCATAAGAAGAAAACAAAATTAGCAAATTGAACATTCTCAAAGTCTTCTCTTCAAAAGACATCCATAAATAAAAGGAAAAGGAGGGGCACCTGGTGGCTCAGTCGGTTAAGCCTCTTCCTTTGGCTCAGGTCATGATCTCAGGGTCCAGGGATGGAGCCCCATGTCCAGTTCCCTGCTCAGCGGGGACTCTGCTTCTCCCTCTCCCCCTGCACTTTCCCCTGCTTGTGCTCTCTCTTGCATGTGTTCTCTCTCTCTCTCTCTCAAATAAATAAATAAAGTCTTAAAAAAAAAAAAGAAAATGAAACCACTAATCTGTAGACAATTGCTGTCCTGTACATCTGACAAGGGACTTTTATCCAAAATACATATATAAAGAGCTCTTAAAACCCCAAAATAAGAATATAATTAACTCAAGTTTTTTTCAAAGAGAAAAATATCAGACATAATCTTTATAAAAATACATATGAATGGAGAAAAGTGAAAATAGATCTACACAAATATGTTTTCTTAGTATTTGAATTTACAGTAGCCAAAACATGGGGGAGAATGTCCATCAGCAAGTGAATTTATGAACACAGTGTTGTGCGTTCATGCAGTGGAACACTACCGGTCGGCAGTAAAATGAAAAATCTATTGATACATAAGACAACATGGATCTCCAGACATGTTCAAGAAAAGAAGTCAGACAAAAAAGAGTATATACTCCATAATTCCATTTACATAAAGTCGAAGATCATGAAAGATTTATGTGCATTATGTATGTGATAGAAATCAAAGTAGTAATTACCTAGGACAGGGATTGGGGTGATTGACAATAAGGAGACTCAAGGAATTATCTATGGTTACCATAATTCTTCAAATATTGATTAAGGAGGTGGTTACCCATGTCTAAATTTTTTCAAATCTCACTCAACTTTACACTTAAAATGTGTATTTTATTGTGTATGAATTATAACCTAATAAAGTAGATTAAAACTACTTCTATGCTCTTCTCAATAAAAGGGCATGTCTCTGTGATATGAGGTGTCAGGTTCCAATATTACTAAATGATATAAAGTTCAAGGCAAAATCGCAGAAGATAAAGCGGAACTCAGAGTTATTTCATTAAATGATACATGTTATCACACAAAAGGCAAATATGTCAATAATGTCTGTTTACCACTGAACAAAATTAGATTTGAATAAAAAGTTTTGAATGTTTCAAAAAATAAGTGAATGAAATTACAATAATAGAAGTCAACATTAGAGTACCCCTCTCTAACTTTGACAAATTGTGGGCTTAAAAATAATTAAGAATTTAGAAGGAAGCAAATATACTTTATGAGCTAGATTTAATAAGTACATATTCATGGACCTCACAAAACTCTGGTTTGCAAACTTTATTGAAATATATCTCAAAATGATCATAGTAAGATCCTGTAGGAAAACTCATTATTTCTAAAAATTTGAAATTATGTTGGAAAAAAAAGTCATTGCATTATAACATATACTTTTTAAAAAAAATGATTTTCTTCGAGAGAGAGAGAGCGAGAAAGAGAGCAGGGAAGGGCAGAGGCAGAGAGAGTAGCAGACTCCCTCCTGAGCAGGGAGCCCCACGCAGGGCTCCATCCCAGGATCCTGTGATCATGACTTGAACGGAAAGCAGATGCTTTACCGACTGAGCCACTCAGGTGCCCCCAGCATATACTTTTAAAATGGAAGAATCTTAGTAAAAACAACTTGAGTAAATATATATATATTCTTAAGTTACTCCCCAAATTACCCTATTTGAAAAAATGTACTACAACCCAGTATTTCTCCTAAGTGTTTTACAGACCTTGCTGATAGACCTTACTGAAAAGTCTTATGGATGCCATGACAATTTGGGGATAAGGGTAGGGTTTTAGTATTATTATGTATTTTTATAAGTGTCAAATTCTACACCGAGATTAACTTTGGTAACCACTATAGCTATGTCTATTCTTTTTCTTCTGAAGCATTTCATATGGATTTAACATCAATAATGGTCTTTCTAAGAAGCTAAAAACAGTAATATATAATTTCATTTATCCTTTAAGCTGTTCATTACATAGCAAAATGAACATATCCTAGAATATACATATATATACACATATTTCATATATATTAATTATCATATCTTATAGGTCTAGAGAAAACTAGAACTGTTACTTCATATTATTAATGTAGTTACTATACATTTATTTAGCATAAAATTTATAAAAATTAAATTTGCTCTTTATGTTTAGCAAAATGTAAACCATTATTAAGTCGATATCTGGAAAATTCAAAATGAAACAAAACAATCTGCAAACAAAACAATCTGCAAGAATGTGGTTAAAAAAAAAAAGAATGTGGTTAAAGATCTGTTCCCATCCACCCACCACATATACTCATAGAAGTGTATCAATTCTTTGCCTATATACATGCCCTCCTAAATCAGTCATCTGGTACACGGGTTCTTTTAAGGAATAAATAATTCAGATGACATGCTCATAACATTCCTTATGTAGAACCTTCAATGCACTTTCATTGTACTTAGAATAAAACCTAACATCTTCCAATGAACTGCAAACCCCTGAAAATTTGTTCTCTACTGATTTCCCTTTATCCTCTTCCTAAGCCATTCTACTCTTGCTCAAGGTCTGACCTCACTGATACCTTTATTAGGTTCAGTTACTAAATCAGTCTAGGACAGGATCCTTATTACTCCTTTCATAATTCTTTTCTTTTTTTTTTTCCTTTCATAATTCTTAATAGGATTTCCACTTCACTGGTTTGAGTACTTGTAGATAATAAGACCGGTCACATACAGCACAGGGACTGGAACATGTTAGGTTAGTTGGCATTTTCTTTAGAAACAGAGATCAAGGTATTTTGTTGGCTTATCCTAGTTCCTTCTCCACCCAGCTCTGAGCCCTGGAAAGAAGATCCCCATAGAAGGCATCCATGGACTTCGCTGCTCTCTGGCTTGTATTGCACAGAGAAAAGACAATAGGTGGCAGGAAATCGCGGCAGGGGAGTTTATTCCACTTACTCCATTCATGAGATTTCACTGTTATTTGGCTGTATCTTTCCAATATAGGTCCCATTTCTTGTCAATCAGTCTTTTCCATGTAGCTACTACTTGTTGGTTTCCTTAAACCTGATCACAATTTATAGTCTGTTGTTAAACTCTTCCCAACTACCCATTTTGAGCCTATATAGCTGACTTATAAAATGAACAAATAAAATATAGATGGTAAATTCAAGGATCATTTAATACTAGGACACCAATTATTATAATCTTTCAAAAAAATGAGTCAATGAAAATGAATCCTTGAATTTTTTAAAATTCAAGACCCATGCCCACTTGAACTGTTAGTAGAGTAATAATTATAGAATTTTTCATTAAGATGATAAAAATAGATATTAGAAAAATATATAAAAATAAGCATTATTAATAATGATGAAACACTAAATTAGAAGCATTCTTATTAATTCTAAATTCTAAGTAAGAATAGATAATGCCGTCATTATTTTTAAACTGCATTCTAGAGGTGATCTTTAAAAACATCAGAAAGGATAACAAAATAATAGATTTTTTTGAAAGTTAAGAGTACAGTTTTTACTATTTGCCAATTATATGATTTTTCACCTGGAAAACCCAACCAAAACAGGGGCAAAACAAAAATAAAGAGGCAAAGTAACAAGTAAGTCCAGTAACAAGACTTTAACAAAATTAGCATAAAATCGACAATGTTCTTAAAATAGCTAGTTAAGAAGTATGATGTAATTCTATTTATAACAGCAATAACTAAAAACAATATCATACGGTTCCTGTTATAGAATCTTAAATATCTACCAATAAGCACTTGAAATAAATTCTTTAGAATATTTGAGACTGAAGAGGGATAGGGGAGCTGCGGAAGATAAAAATTAAAAATTAAGATGGGCTTATTTTATCAATAATAAAGCACTAAAAAGATTTGCTTCACAGAGTTCTCTCCTTAAGATCATCAGTCTTAGAAATTAGAGGCTATGTTTCAAATTTTATGTTCCTAGAATCTAGTATCTAATATATGATGAGAATTAAATGCATGTTTGTTGAATGAATGATGTGTATGAAATAGTAATTGAATGAATGCATGCATTCTCAATGAAAGAGTGGCTAATGCAACAAATGTTCAATTTCCAGTACAAATGCCTTTCCCTGAAAATGGAAATTGCATATAAAATCACTTATTGTATGAACACTTGAGATTGTATAGCTCCACCAAAAATAGAGAGGACTTAAAATGGTTATTTTACTACCTTCAAATGTCAAAGCTTATCACTACTTTGAAACGAGGAAGTCCCACAAAATGTAGCCTGTGAAGTTCATATTTAGTAAGACTGAGAAAACTCATTCAAACCTGTATTCAGTCCCAATTTTTCCTCCGGGTACTTTGGGATACGAGATGCAGCTGGAAGCCACTCTAGATGTCAGAGTGAGACAGTTGTTTGAACCCAAGGATGCTAAAAATAAAGTGAGTGGTGGTGCCACGTGTAGGATTAGCCATAAAGAACTCAGCCTTTCTTCAGAATTACAGTTATCTCTGAAAAGCTGTTTGAACTGATACTATAAGTGGGAAGAAATTCTGACAACTCATCATAAGGGATTTTCATAGAGAGATTAACTCTGTTGGTTCATGAAACTCAGATATGTCCAGTGAGTATAGAAAAGGTTAGAGACTTTAAGTTTTACTGAAAATAAAACTTTAAAAAATATCAGACCCAGGTTTGATGAAAAATAAGACTTTTAAAAACCGATACTTAATTATTTGTTATGAAGTCATGGGGTAGAGTGAGGCTTAATAAACACCCGAGTAAAGATTATCCTTTTCCAAACCAGATTGGGTACAAATCCTGGCTCCAACACCGAGCCACGGGACCTCTGAAAATTCTTGAACTATCCCAAGTGTTGCTTTTCTATCTAAATGATAAGACTAATAATGCCAATCAATTATCTTAGAGCAGATCATTGGGCAACTATAAAAAAATGAACATATTGTAAGTGTTCTCATTAGGAAAGAATGTCTTTGTATGTGTTTTTGCATTTTGTTATACGTAACATGATGGGACTGAGAAAAAAAAAAAAAAACAAAGAAACCTGCAGATAGGAGCTCCTGTCCACCAAGATCATAACTCTAGTTTGGAGTGACACATTCCCTTTCCATGAACCCCCCCTTTGTTGCCCTTCCTGCATCCTTCATTTGTTCCCTGCCCTTCCTGCATCCTTCATTTGCTCCCTATTTTCCTTCTTTCTTTCCCTACTCTTACTTAAATATCAGTTCAGCATCTGAAATGTGCTGGATCCTCAGCAACGTGAACAAGGTCTCCTCACCCTCACGCCCAGAAGCTTTCATTCATTCTCACCAAACAGCTTGGAAACCTAGTTCACCATTATGCGATTCTGCACGCCCTTGAGAAATTGCCGGTGATTCTTGCATTTCCCCCCCACCCTCTTCGAGACTTGTAGCTTAAATTCTTCGCCCTTATCATCATGTATGCATATATCTCAGGCTTATTTCTGAAAACATTTGTATATGCGTGGTAAGAGAAAATGAATAGGACCATTGTCTAATAGTTCACTAACAAGGCTACTATTGTGTCTTCATATACAAACATCTGGTTAGTGCATGAATGGTTAGAGAGGTGGCGGGTTTTAATGCTTTACATACTAGACTTGTTTAAAATAATCCATTCTGAACCCTGGGTGCTGTGTAACCTTGGCCAACACACATATACATTCAGAAAGAGAGAGGGAGAAAAAGTTATCATATAGCTACATATATATTTAGTGCTGAGCATTTATTTTCCAGTCAAATAAACCTTCATTCATCTTTAGAAGTATTTCTTTTTTTTTTTTTTTTTTTTTTTAGAAGTATTTCTTGAGTGTCTGCTTGGCACATGCTATGTGTTCACTGCTAGCAGTAGAGATACAAACAAATAAGATGTGATAAGGATGGAGCTGTGACAATGCAGAATTAAATACTGGGACCCAAATGAGGAAATCAGGCATGTATAATTAAGGCTCTTAACTAATTCCTAAATTGTATTTACACTTTAACTGTTGTTTTTATACAATGGGAAAGCACAGAGATTAGGTAAAAAGATCTCCTATGAATCAGCCAGATGCAGAAAATACCATTATATAAGGAAATATCTACATCTATCTTTTTTCGTGTTCTAGGATATGTCATTTTGCTATGTAATGAACAGCTTAAAGGATAAATGAAATTATATATTACTGTTTTTAGCTTCTTAGAAAGACCATTATTGATGTTAAATCTATATGAAATGCTTCAGAAGAAAAAGAATAGACATAGCTATAGTGGTTACCAAAGTTAATCTCGGTGTAGAATTTGACACTTATAAAAATACATAATAATACTAAAACCCTACCGTTATCCCCAAATTGTCGTGGCATCCATAAGACTTTTCAGTAAGGTCTATCAGCAAGGTCTGTAAAACACTTAGGAGAAATACTGGGTTGTAGTACATTTTTTCAAATAGGGTAATTTGGGAAGTAACTTAAGAATTTTTAAATCCCGAAGAGTACTCAGTCTAATTGTATAGAGTCTGCATCACAATTAGTACTTTGAATTTTCTTTTGCCTATTTTAAAATTAGCTTTTGGCTATATTATTTATAAGTGTAAATTAAAAAAAGAAGTTGAATGAATGATAATTTTCCCCTTTTTTGGAGACCTCGCTTTATGTAAGAAGTGAAAACATAGTTATTTATTGGCCACTCCATTTTCAATTTGTAGGAAATAAAAGTGAATATTTACTGTAAGATGCATATTCATAAAATAGAGACCTGGTGCTACTAAGTTTTGAATATATTCTTTGCTAAGTGTCTCTGTAGAAAATCAAGTATTGTTTCCTTTATAAGGTTATTTTCTTTGATCACAGTTCTATATTCTTTGATCAGGTTGTTTATTTATTTTTTATTTTTTTTTCCTGTCTGCTTTCATTTATCTAACACCCTGCTGTTTGCTTCACTCTCATTAAATGTTGCTGGTTCCTAGAGTGAAATCGGTTTTCTTGACTTTGGTTTATCCTGATCTCAAGCTTGTTTTTCTTATTTTCTTGATTTCTTTTTTTTTCACTTTTTATATATTAAAATTCTATTTTTTCAAAAGCAAAATGAAAGAGAATTTTAAAAGAGACATCAGACTCCTAAATAAGACATCTAAATTAATATCATTTTCAATTTAATGCAAAAAAAAAAAACCCTCAATAATCCATCTACTAAATTTTCAAATGGAACATATGGGGCATTCCAGCCCTTCACTTTTTTTTTTTTTTTTTTGGTCATGTGAATTTAGGAAATGGGTAGAGCAATTCAGAATACTACAAAGACAACATTTTAACGACATATATGCAGAGATTCAAATTCCTGCACTGCATTAATAATTCTAATTAATATGTAAAAAAAAAAAAGGAGCCCATTGCTTCCAACATAATCATAAGGGCAAACCTGACAAGCAGGCTATCAGATCATAGTTAAAAAAACCAGAGAACTGAGGACCTAAGTAGAAAGTGATGAACACTCAACTCTGGTGGAGTGCTCAAAAGAGGAGGAAGCTACCATAGAGAATGGTTGGGAGAAAAATAGCATACTTTTATCAAACTTTGAATGGACATATATATGCTCACATGACAGATTAGAATCATTAGGAATCCCAGCTGGGGATTATGCCTGTGAAGAGCCACTAATTCTTTGACTGCTGAACAGTTACTGTTTTACTGAATCACAAGAGTGGCACACAGTGTGAGGGAGGAAAAGAGAACTGATAGAGTGTCCCTCCTATTCCCAAAAGATAATATCTGGACTATAAAGGAGAGAAATATCCTGTTTCAGAAACCTGGTGTCTATGAAGTAGGACATAAAATAATATCTAGTCTGGTTAGTGCTCAAATCCCATGCCCTGCTAAAGGAAGTATTAATCCTACTTTCAAAATATTTGAAGCCAGTGGTGAACCGAAACTAACAAAAAACAACACAATTCTACATGCATCTCAAATGCAGAATAGATTGAGTCAGCTCCTACAGTAGCAGACTGAAGAGACAGAGGGGCTATAATGACCTATCTCAGTGGGGTTATATTCCAAATGTTCTATCTCTATTATTTTATTATACATAATGTCTGATATGCAATAAAAAAGCATATCACACACACAAACACAACACCACCACCACCACTACCACCACCACCTCAAGGATGTGTGACTCAAAGTCAAGAGAGAATATAGTCATTAAAAGTAGACATAGAGATAGTCAGATATCTGCATGATCACATTTTAATTTCAAAATAACACTGACAAGTGAATTAAATGATCCAGGATAAATGGTGGCCCACATGCATGGACAAATGGGAAAACTGAAAATGAAGACACAAAGGAGAATCTATAAATTTAAATAGTGAAATAGTTAAGGAATTTGACATCGTATCAGATACAACAGAAAAAAAGTATATTAGGTTTTTGTTTTGTTTTGTTTTGTTTTAGATGAGTCCTCTGCTTAAAGTCTCACAGAGCTGCAATAAAAATGTCAGAGACTTGACTGAGGAAATATCTGCTTCCTCACTTTCTCAGGTTGTTGTTTCTCAGGCATAATTGATTTCCTTGCAGCTGTGGGATTATGGCAGCTTGCTTCTTTAAACCAGCAAACAGGGCAGCCCCAGTGGTGCAGCAGTTTAGTGCCGCCTGCAGCCCAGGGCGTGATCCTGGAGACCCTGGATGGAGTCCCACATCAGGCTCCCTGCATGAAGCCTGCTTCTCTCTCAGCCTCTCTCTCTCTCTCTCTCTGCATCTCTATGATTATTCGTAGATAAATTTTAAATAAAATTAAAAAAAAATAAAGATATGCCTCCACTGTCTTTTAAAAAAATAAAAAAAAATAAATAAACCAGCAATCACTGATGGGGAGAGAGAGGAGAAAGGAAGAGACTCTAGTACAATGGATATTACAGTATTATGTAATCACAAAACAGCTAGAAGCAAGTCACAAGCCCCATTTCTACTCAAGGGAAGGGAATTTCACAAAGGTGTGACTGACTATCATGAAAAAGGGCTCATGGTGCCACCTTAAAATCTGTGCATAATAATCAATGGACTTCAAGGCAAGTTGATGGAGACTAGCCATACTGAAACATAAAGGGAAAAAACACTCAGGAACTGTGGAGCAATTTCAAACTTCTCTAGCAAATATGAAAGTAAAGCTCCTAGGGTAGAGCAAAGGGTAGGGAACAGAAAAAAAGCCTGAAAAGATTATAGCCAAAGGTTTAGAAATGTGATGAAAAATATCAATTCACAGATAAAATTAAAAATAAGACTCCACAAACATCAGGCACGATCAACACAAACAAAGAAATCAAAGTCATGGCATTGATACATTGCTGAAACCAAAGAGAAAGAGAAAGTTCTAAAATCAGCCAAAGGGTGAAAAATGACCTATTTCAATTAGGGAAGCAATGATAAGAATGTTAACTAATTTCTCATAGGAGGAAAAATATGCAGGCCAGAATATAATGGAAGAACACATCTTTATTTATTTTTAAAAGATGTTACTTATTTACTCATGAGAGACGGAGAGAGAGAGAGGCAGAGACACAGGCAGAGGGAGAAGCAGGCTCCATGCAGGGAGCCCCACGCGGGACTCGATCCGAGGACCCCAGGTCATGCCCCAGGCGGAAGGCAGGTGCTCAACCGCTGAGCCCCCCGGGCGCCCCAACATAGTATGCATCTTTGACCTACCACATTCTACCTTCAGATAATACTTCACTGCTTCATGAATAATGTTGGAACTTTACAAAGTATAATTCCATTTCTCTTTCTCCAATCATTTTGCACCTCTTGATATGCTTTTTATTTCAAACTTACAAGCCCTCATAAGATACTGGGACTGCTTTTTCTTTAACAGGTAGCACTCATTTAAAGAAATATAAATATATACAAAAAAAAGCTTTCTATTTTTAACTATATACTTCTTCCTGATGCTCTTTATTTTTTCTCTGCAGACTGAAGTTTGCATCTGGTATCATAATCCTTAAGAATAAAAAAAAGTTTTTTTTTTCTTTTTTTTTTTTTTTGTAAAGCTCTTCAGTTATTTCTTGTAATAAGAGAATAATTCTCCCAGATTTTGTGATTCTGGAAATGTATTTATTTCACCTTAAATTTTGAAGTATATTTCCATTGTCTACAGAAGTCTGAGTTACTAGGTTACTTACACTCAGTGCTTTAAAGATGTGTTCTGGGGCACCTGGGTGGCTGAGCCGTTGAACGTCTGCCTCGGCTCAGGGTGTGATCCTGGAGACCTGGGATCAAGTCCTGCATCGACCTTCCTGCATGGAGCCTGCTTCTCCCTCTGCCTGTGTCTCTGCCTCTCTCTGTGTGTCTCTCATGAATAAATAAATAAAATATTTAATAAATAAACAAATAAAGATCTGTTCTTCCATTATATTCTGGCCTACGTATTTCTGGCATACTATAACTTCTAGTACAGCCACAGAAACATAACAAATGGAGTTTTAGCCCAGAACTCAATATTGGTCATAAAATAGAAAAGATATAAAAGAAAAAGGACAGAGAAATAAAGTAAAAATAGGTCAATTGAAAACAAATAATAAGGTAGAAGACTTAAGTGCATACATATCACTGATCACATTAAGTCTAAATAAACTCAAAACAAACACAAGATCAGTAGAAGTAGAGAAAACAAAATTTCGACTTCTTTCAAAGCTTGGAAATGATGAATATCATACAATTCAACTGGACCGAATTCTTTAACCCTAATCACATCTTTGTCATATTTTTGAGTCTTTGAGGAGTAGATTTTACACATATTGATAAACTTGGGTTTGCTCAGCTTTTGTATTTTTTTTTTTAATATACTGAGAGACACAACTTTATTTTGATTTTTAAGGTTGTTGGAGGGTTTCCAAGAAATATAAAGTTGTTCAATTAAATGTTGATGGAGAAATGACTATTTATGAAAAGGCATTACTGCTTTGTTCTCATAATAAATCTTAAACATCGAAATTAACACATTATGATAGTTTTATTGTTTTATTCCTTTTTATTTGTAAAATAGTTAAACTAATGAAATGAAGCAATTTTTAAAATAATACAGAAAATTGCATTCAACCCACAAAGCTAGAACAAGGTTTTATGTGTGTGGAAGGAACTGGTTTACATTGTATTAAATTACTAGCTTTCGAGAATGAATTATTATTAAATGTTGACTCTTGTATTTTTTAGCTATTTGACCTCATGCAAATTTCACAACCGTGAGCCTCAGTTTTCTAAAATGAGATTAACATCCACATTTCTGAGAGATCTAAAATATATATTTTACCACACTTTAAATGCTGAGAAACAAAATGCATTTTTAATAACATTTCAAAAATAATTTTATATCTATAAGAAAGTTTCAAAGATAATGTGGAGTTCCTATATACTGCACACCCAGTTTCTCTTCATGTTAACATATTTCATTACCATAATATATTTGCCAAAATTAATCCACCAACATCTGTATGCTATTATTAACCAAACTGTAGACATTATTTGTATTTAACCAGTTTTTATGCTAATTTTCTCTTTATCTTCCTGAAACAAGATAACATATTGTAATAATAGTTTATTATATCTCCTGTAACATTTTGTCACTTTTTACTTGTTTGTCATGACCTTGACAGTTTTGAAAAATAATGGTCAGATATTTTGTTGTCGACTGTCCTTAATTTGAGTTTGTTCATGAATGGACAGTATTGGTTTTGGAGAAGAATACCAATTCATTCTTTGTGATGTATGTAGGGTTCTATAGATTGAATCAAATCCACAAAGTTCCCGACCCAATACCATACAGAAAAGTTCTTTCATTTTAACAATTACCCTGTCGGTCTCTTATCAATAGTGCACTCCCCGCCAACTGGAGCAACTGGCAACCGACTGTTTTCTGTTTGTCTTTCCTAGAATGGTATGTGAGTGGAATCACAAGAATATATTTCCCTTTGGGGCTGGCTTCTTACACTTAGTGTAAAAATACATTCCAGAATCACCCACGCAGTCATGAAAATCAGCAATTCAGTCCTTTTTATTGTCCAGTAGCTCTCTATTACTGGGATATGGCACAGTCTGTATAGCCATTTTCCTGTTGAAGAACATTTGAGTTGTTTCCAGATTTGGGGGATTATAAAGTTGGTATAAAAATTTGCATGCAGGATTTAGTGTAAATATAAGTTTTCATGCAAAAACTTAAGGAAAAGGTAACTATACATAAACACAATGCTCCAACTGGCAAATTTGCTTCTCGTGAGGGTACCGGTCAACAGTTCTCTACTGTAGTACATGCATAGTGAGGTTTAAGATACAAGTTAACGGACGGTGGATAATGAAATAAGCTTTTCACTGTTAAAAAGGAAGTTATAAATAAGCAATGGGAGAAGGTTGGATTGAACCTCTGAACTGATGTGAAGCTGGAGACCATATGAACTCCCGTTTAGCATAGATAGATAGGGAGGTGGACAGTTAGCAATGACTGCAAATATATATATATTTGAGTCAGTGTGCGCACCTTTATTTCCAGCTCTAAAGGATACCACAGACATGAAGTATTACTCTTCATCACATCATATCGGGGGGCAGGACATCGTGGTATCAAATCGACAAATGGAGGTTTTAACCTTGATCATTTGATACTTTGAGTTATAATTCGAATTTATTTTTTCCTCAAAGTTTTCAGATTTGGGCATTGAGAACTCTTTCAGTTTTGCTCCTGTCTCCTTGGCATGTCTCCATCCTTTTGTTCTCAGGTGTTTTCTTGCCTTTTGGCACTACAAGATAATCCAGTTCATGATATATTTTTCTGTGCCTCAGCCCTAGAATCAGCCAGTTCTCCAAGGAGGCTTGGTTTCTTCCACTGGAGAATAGCACTTAGAAACCGAGGTGCTAGATATGCTTGTGGCTTCTGGGGTTTCACTGTTTCTGGGCCCTTTCAGTGGGCCCGTTTAGAGCTTTAGCTGCCATAACAAAACTCCAGAGATCACATGGCTTAAACAATAGAAATTTATTTCTCACAGTTCTAGAGGCTCGAAATGGAAGATGAAGGTGCCAGCTGATTTGCTTTCTTCTAAAAAGTCTCTTCTAGCTTGTGGATGGCCCGTTGTCCTCATACTCTCACATTATTTATGAAGTGTACACTGAGAGATCTTTCTTTTCCTCTTCTTATAAATACACTAATCCTATCAGATTAAGATCCCATTCTTATGACCTAATTTAACCCAAATACCTCCTGAAAGTTTTATTTCCAAATATATTCACATTGCTGGGGCTGGGGCAGATGGTTTATGGCCTCAACATGATAATTTTGAGGGGATACAATTTAGTCCATAGCACAAATGTATGATATAACCATACAGGAGTTGGAAAAAAAATAGGAGCTAACATACGTAAAATTTGGAAATTATTGTTTTTGATGTTTGGACTAGAAACTATATGTGAAAAGTAAAAATTAATTTTATAATTGTTGCATAAATGTAACATGCTGTGTTCCTTCATTTTCTCCCTCCCATGTTTAAGAGTTGTTATTAATTTGATGATGCATCTTAAAATTTATGGCATTTAATGTCTTTATAGAGATTAATTTTATAACATCTTTAAAGTTTCTAGTGCATCCTCAAACACGGAATTGGCACTTAATTAATAGTAACTGTTAACTTATTAAACTTTTACCTAGTTAAAATAAAAGTGAACATAATAATCTTTTACTCTGCTTTTTTGACAGAATATTAGAATATCTCTGTGTGGGGTGGTCATAATAGTAATAATATTGTTTAAATTGCCTTGTAGCTTTCTACAGAAATATACTATTATTTACTTATGCCTCTATTTTCAGATATTCAAATTGCACCTGGTTTTATGATCTGTTTTCTTAGGATACTTGCATATAGGTGCAGCTATCACCAAAATTGGTTCTTTAAATTGTATAGATACATTTCCTTTATCAGATATATGTTTATAAATATTTTCTCCCATTCTATGGCCTGGGTTCCCTTTTCACTTTCTGATGGTGTCCCTTGAGTTACGATAGTTTTTTCATTTTAATGAAGTTCAGCAATATTTTTTGTTCCTCATCGTTTTGGTTTTATATCTTTAGAATTCTCAGCTAAATCCAAAGTCATAAAGATTTCCCCTTTGTTTTCTTCTAAGAGTATCATAGGTATATTTGTTACATTTAATTTGGGAAAATTATTTAAAATAGCTACAGCTGATGCGCTTAGAGCAAACAACCATGATCTGAATTGGACCTCACTGTCCTGAAATTTAGTGCTCTTCAGTCAAGTTAGTATTGTGATTCTCTATAATCAAACTAGGCCTAAGAGCCCTTTTAAATCTTATTTCTTAGGAATGTAGTAGTTAACACATTAAAGGACAGTTATAAAACACCATTCCTCTAGAATATGCATGTGTCATATTTCTCTCCCTATGGATTTTCAAACCTTTAAACACATAATTATATAGGATGCATACAGATTCAGAAAATATTACTTTGTCCTTATTGTTTCTTTAAATGTATTATTGTTTGAAAATCCTAACATCATATGAGTTTCTGGCAACGGAATTATTCATCCAGAAGATAAAACAGGCTGATTTATGCCTAAGATGTCCCTGCATATGATAAGAATAATTTATAAATAACTTTTTGACTTTAAAATAATCTACTGTTAAGATTTATATTCTGCTTTCCTTCCAAATAAATATTTAAAAAATAAATCATCTCCTGGAATAAGCCAGAAACTTGGATGGTGTACAGGGGATTTCTGATAACTGCTATTCTTTTAATCAATTAATTGAGAACGGTAGATAATGCTTAATCATAGAAGTGGCTCACACAGGTGTTCCAATGTTGCTCTAGTCTCACATGGGCCAAAAATATATTGGGATTATTTTTTTTTTTGCAAAGAAGACAACTGTCAGGAAACAAATCTAGAAGTCTGTACTATTCTTTTTTATTTAAAATGATAATATAACTACGTTTACATTGATCACAGAAGTATAAACTAAAATTATAATTACATGCACAAGGGAAAAAGTATATTCTCATGATTATGTTTCTCCCATTATTTAGAGTGATGCAAAGTCCAAAAACTGAGATCAGACATTGTTACACACCAACTGGGTTATATCAGACTAATCCCTAAAATCATCTTTATGCCATTGTTTTTCAAATGGGCAGGGTTTCTTGTTAGTTAGTTAGTTAGTTAGTTAGTTAGTTAGTTAGTTAGTTTGTTTGTTTTTCCCTTGAGGGAAGAGAGCTTCAGAATTGAAGTGGTATTCATTGAATGTTGATATGTTGTAGTACAAAAAAACCAAAACATTTTATGTGATCTTTCTACCTCTTCTGCTCACACTCAATGTATTGCTTACACTTTATGGGTCAGTTGAACCACACAATACCTTGACTGGTTGTATGTCAACATTAATAAAACTGAGTTTTTGGATCTCAATTTTATATTTTATCCTTAAGTCTCTGGTTTAGAAGAGAGATAGAAAAGTGAAATGAGGTTGGGAGTGTGAGGGAGGGAGAGGAGTGAAAGAGAAAACAATGGTGTAGAGGCAATAAACCACCATTGAAAGTGGGTGAAATGATGAGTAATTATGGTTGTCCAGTGGATTTCACCTCCAGCAGTGGTACCTGCTGAGATGAAGGCAAGGTGATAATAGCTAGTAGAATTTATATTAGACCCAGTTTTTTCTGGGAAACCTTCCTTGGCAGTCTCCACAACCACTAACCCCAAAGCCCAGATAAGATATTCCTATTTTTTTCCTCAATGTTGGTGCAACTCTCCCTTTGTTTGACTTGAACACGCACCAGGCTGTGAGACAGAGGCAGGGTCTCTGCCTTGTTGACCCCTGTGTCTCTCATTTTAGCAGAGACTGCTTCAGACTTAACAAAAATGTGTCGAATGATGACTGATGAATAAATACTTTATGTGAGAAGTTTACAGAGCTCAGAGAAGTGGAAATGGGACTTAAGTGCATTTTTTGAATAGACGATATCAACTACAGGAGATTAATATGTATAAGAAATCATGAAGTCATTTCCATTTGAATCTAATTTTCATACCTGCAAAGTAGCAAAATAAACAAAAGAGATGCCATTCAAAAATCAATGAGTTTTAGGACATAACTCCTTCAACCCCACTCACCCCCATCTAGCTTCTTGAATATTAGTATACTGATCCCTACTTTTAAGCTCCGATATTACCCAGGTCCTGATGTAGGTAGAAAGGTCACCACCAAAGCACTTACAGTTTAATTACATAACTGTAGTTCTGGTAGCTATGCATTACTGACATGAAATTATATTAATAAATCAAATCTTTAAATATTGATAATGGAACGGGGAAAGGAGTCCTTTTTAATATGGTAAATATTATTACATAATGATCATTTGCAAATGATCATTGCAATGATCATGGTTGCCATTAAGTATCAATTGGTTATGTACATATAATAATTTACACATGTACATACATGATTAATTAATATATATATGTAAAACATTGCTATTAACGCATTTTGAAAACTAACATTGCAGATGAAATTGTGGTCATTAAATCCTAGATAATCTTTGACAGTGATATTAGTAAATATGAAGAGATAGATAATTTGCAGAACTTTCTCAACACATCCCGCCAAATGCTGACTGCTAAAGAATGGTAGTGTTGATTTTATTCATCCATATATACAATATCACTAATTCTCATCCTCACTAAATTAACTATGAAATGAGATAATCTATGATCATTTACACTGGTTTTAAAAATTTGCTCCAGGGAACTCGTTGTCCCTGAATTGGTAAATTTGACTCTCATTCTGTTCATAAAGCTTCATTGTTGTAAAATATCTGATTAAATTAAGCTCTGCCTTGCATTTTGAAACCTCCAAACCCCCACTGTGAATGTTCTACTTGACTTCATTTCTTCTCCTAGAATAAGGTCACACAGTCTGTCTATTATATTACAACTTTCAAATGCAAAGCATATTAAAATTAAATAGTTTAAGTTGCCCATAAAATGTTACTACTTTTAAGATTAACTGATATGCTTGAATATATACATTGGATGGGTAGACACTCGTGAGTGTTTTAAAATAATTCTATTTGAGACAGCCATTTCTTTTTGTAAGCTTTGTTTTTGTTGCCAGTTTATAGGGAATAATCAGTCAACAATATCTGCTGGAAGAAAAATATTCTTGTAAGAATTGCTTCTCAGATTCATTGAATGCATTTTCATGGTTAAAATATTTTTCTATTTAAATGGTCATTCTGTTATTTAAGAAAAGTTTTCCAAATACAGTGTTTTTGTTATAGGTCTGTGTTAAACTATGCATTGCAAACTATTCTTAGACAATGCATAGAGGGACTACAAATGATTCCAGTAGAACTGACTAGCATCCTTGCCTGAATATATTCTTCTCTTGCAACATATAAATTTAGTATAAAACACAGATTTAAGCACTGCTCATGCTCACAGTCTTAATTAGTATTAAACAACGTTGAACATCCAGAAAAACAGAAAACAAGTTTTCTCTAAAGATTGAATCATACATACACATGATTCACAATCATAAATACACATACTCATATATATCATACGCCATAAATTCTTACATATTTTAAGCTCTAAGAATAATAAATATCATTATAGTTAGGAATTTATTAAGCTCCTACTGTACACCTAATAGTAAGTATAGCCAACATTATTTAGTAAAAAGATCACTGTCGGCAGATGGAAGATTTTGGTTTAATTGCCTGTGTTACTTTTCACTAAATTTTAGTTTTTGGAGTTATTTTAGCTAGTATTTGTACTTCAGTTTTCTTCCATCTGTAATGGAGGTAATAAGCCCTACCTCAAGGGGTTTTTCATAAGGATTGAATGAAATGATATCTATAAAATACTTGGCACAGTAAGTAGAACATTATAAGAATTCAACAAATGTAAGCTTACTCCACTCATGAGTTATGGGGAAATCAATAGTATATATAAGACATGGCTTCTGGCTCAAAGAAATACACTATCTGTTAATACAAAAGACAAAGGAAAATTATAGGAGAAACTGAATAGCCATTCGGGGTGGGGATTCCTGTTTTATTATCAATTGAGTAGTAAATGTCCCCTCTGTACTACAAATTAAAGGGAAGGAGAAATAACAGTTCTAGAATAGTTTAAGTTGGCCTATTCGAGAAGGAGATTTTGTAAATGGATAGGATTTGGGAAGGTAAAGATAAATAAGGGCCACCTGGGTGGCTCAGCAGTTGAGTGTCTGCCTTTGGCTGAGGTGGTGATCCTGAGGTCCTGGGATCGAGTCCCACATTGGGCTCCCACAGGGAGCCTGCTTCTCCCTCTGCCTATGTCTCTGCCTCCCTCTCTCTCTCCATGTCTCTCATGAATAAATAAATAAATAAAATCTTAAAAAAATGAATAACAACTGAAGTCATACATTAGAAACATTAGGCCTTCATTTTTTCTTTATAGCCATAATCTTTCAAATCTTTCGATTACTTTTACCTGTTGAAAGTAAAAGTCACTTTTTTTTTTTTTTTTAAGAGAGGGAGGGAGAGAGAGAGAAGCATGGGGAGGGGCAGAGGGAGAGAGAGAGAGAAAGTCGTTTTTTTTTTTTTTTTTAAAGATTTTATTTATTTGAGACAGAGAGCAGGTGGGCACACAGGAGTTGGGAGAGGGGACAAAGGCATCTTTGTCCCAAACCTCCCCACTGAGCAGGAGCCTGAACCTGAGACCCTGGAATCATGACCTGAGCTGAAGTCAGGTGCTCTACTTGAGCCACCCAGGTGCCCTGAGAGAGAGAGAGAATCTTAAGCAGGTTCCGTGCCCCCAATATAGAGCTCAGTACAGAGCTCAGTCTCACCATCCTGAGATTATCTCCTAAACCAAAATCAGGAGTCAGACACTTCACCAACTGAGACACCAAGACACCCCAAAGCCACAGTTTTTCTTAAAAAGGAAGAATCTGAAGGAGTTTGTTCCTGTTGAATATAAATATTTGAGAAGTCTTTGTCAAATCTTATACTCATGGCTGTGTCCATTAAGGAAAGGAAGAAGAAGAAGAAGAAGAAGAAGAAGAAGAAGAAGAAGAAGAAGAAGAAAACAAGAAGAAGAGAAAGAAAGAAAGAAAGAAAGAAAGAAAGAAAGAAAGAAAGAAAGAAAGAAAAAGAAAGAAAGAAAGAGAAAGAAAGAAAAAGAAGGACCGACCAGGAAGGGAAAGGCCAGTGGAGGTGGTGGCATGGTGGTAACACAACTACACAACTCTGCTAATTATCTCCGATTAGAGTTGATAGCTGGTCTTCCCTCAGCAACACTTACTTAATAACGTTAGACAAGGATTTCTGTTCTTTAAACCTTTGCTTTGTTCTCTATAGAACACGGCAGTTGCAATTCAAAATCCCTGCACACCTTCCAGTTCTGGTATATGTCTGGATAAGCTCAACTCTTTCAGTGCCAGGAACTCTTGGATGTCCTGTTAGAAACTGGAACATGGAAGAGAGGGTGAGACAGTTAGAAGATCAAGCACAACAGAGTAGAATTCATAGGCAACACCATGAGTCAGAAACTGGAATTTAGAATCATGAAATTGCTTCCAAATGTAGAAAAATATACAAATATTATTGATGATGGCCTTTAGGACAATGAGAAAAACTTGGCTCCTCTCTGCTTAGTTGTGAACACTGATCAAGAAAGCACCAAACAAGATCCATCCATTACTAAGTTCACCATTAAAATGCGTTCTCATTACTTCTTACCAGGATCTTTTTTTTAATCCCCTAGCACACTTTCTACTAATTAATAGATTACTTTAGCTAGATTTCATGTTTTTGACCCCTGGAAAATGAGTTAGAGGTTGTTGTTTTACTGTGAGAAGGAGGAGGATTTGTCTTATCTTCCCCATCTCCCACCCTCCTGAGACCAGCCCTCGGTCTATTCCCCAAACTGCTCAAAACACTAATAACATTGCAGTGATGTTTACTGCATAAACACAGGTAATTATCCCCCTGGGGGAAAAGATCTGAAATTTTATGGGCTAATCAATTTTTTTTTTCTTAAGTCTCTTCTTTCAACTATCCTATAAAACTTACTAATTATAAACCATGTAGAACATATAACTAAGTGTAGAGAAAATGGCAAAATCCACTTAATGATCAGTATTCTTGTTAAGATTTTTGTGGCAGTGTGGTGGTTCTGCATTTGTCATTAGATAAGCTTAGTGCTGGAGTCATTAGGCATTTTTTAAAACTTTTCAGTGTTCATTGATACTGGAGTTTCATATCAAGACCAAAATTTGACCCTCATGTCTGTTTTCCCTCATTATGGAAATAATTCCATTGACCTTTCATTTTTGTTATAAGCCTCTCAACTTTTATGGGGTCATTCAGAAGAACAGTATACTTCCCATCCCTAGTGCATTAGTTGGAATGTGTCTATTTTATATTTTTGTTTTTAGGTTACAATCATAGGTATATTTTCTGATTTACCAGACTCATGGAACCCCTGTTCTGAGTCCTGGTTTCCAGAGAATGTTCTATTTCATCGATCTACTGATCAGAATTTGGTATGAAATCCATGAGTAAAAATGTAAAGGGAAAGATTTGACTTAAGTTGTCTGATATCAACACAGTGGAGATTTATATACAGAAGAGAAGAGAAAGACACAGAGGAACGTAGGTTTCAGTCTACACTCTAAATCATCATGAGTAGAAATTCTTTGACATAGGACTATTTCTTAGGGATAGGAACCACAGTTTGAGTGGACAGATCTGGTAGGACTAGATAAGATGCACAGGCAAGAGTGGGCACGATTTGGTCTTCTGAATGAAGACCTGAATGGAACTCAGAATGTGGGTCACTTGTGGGCAGAGTGTAGAGATGACATATGGAAAGGGAGGAGGAATTTATATCATGTTGTGTGTGTTGGAATAGCCCCTATAGGAATATCATAGGGTATTATTGCCCATGTTGGTACCAGAGTAATTCTTACCTGACTAAAGTGGTGTGTGTGTGTGTGTGTGTGTGTGTGTGCACACAACATGTGTATAATTGTGTTAGTGGCTTGTGGGTCTTTTAAAGCCCATCCTTTCTCATGAGGGTAGAAGGAAAGGAAGGGGTAAATGGAACTTCCAATTTTACTAGATATCTACCCTAACCTTGGTGCAAGACTCAATTATGTTTATTCAAATTTTACTTAATTCCTACAAATAGAAAAGTATAATATATATTTCTTTATCAGATGAAAAATTAAAGTGCATAGAGATTGAATTATATGTCCCATGTCACTTAAGAGTCAGTAAATAATGGCCCTCTGATGCCAAACCTGATATAGCATCAAGTCTAGCACTTGGTTTCATGCAAAACTAAAATAGCAGGATTTTTCCTCAAACTACATGTGGCAATCCCAACAGGGCTCATGGGTGAGACCTATTCAAATAAAAGCTCTAAGGAGTCTGCTGAGTCTAGTTAAGGACAAAATCCTTTTTAGTATGTTTGTTAGCTTCATAGCACATATTTTAAATTATTAAATTTAAAATACATATTAATGTAAAATACATATTAATACATAAATAAAATAAATAAATACATAAATAAATAAAATAAATAAAATAAATAAATTAAAATAAATAAATACATAAATAAAATAAATAAAATACATATTAATGTATTTTACACCCAAAGCACATCTTAGTTCAGATTAATCACCTTTCAACAATGCAACCTAAGAGATTCCAATACAATTTATCTAGAGCAGGTTCCAGGCATCGTCATCATCATCATCATCATCATCACTCCTGAAGTGATAAAATTGTGCAGCCAGGTTTGAGAACAGGATTTAAGAGTTTGTTTGCTCCATAGTGCGTTCTTCATTGTTATTTTTATGAACTTCTGGGTTTTGCAAAATTTCCAAGTTACCCCAAAGAAAACATTACCAGAAATTTCTTACCACATCACTGGCCTCCTATCATGTTGAAACCTTTCCCAGAGCATTTAATGGCATGTGAATTATATAAGAAAGATGTTATTAGGACAGGACAGAGATTTCAGGAAATCTGTATCCCTTGAACTTTTTGTGCTCTTGCATAAATCCTGTTGATATTTAAAACCAGACATACCTCTCCAGAAAATAAAGTAAAACTATAGCTTTGAGAAAAAAAAAAGACAAGTTAGAATAAATCCATTGTTAGGTACCAAAGACCAAACCTGCAACTATATTTGAGATATTCAAAATACCCTTTTGAATAAATCTTCATGGAAATCTGATTTTCAACTAAAGGCATGTGATGCACAATCATGAATTGCAGTTTCAATATTATTGCAAAAAAATATATTTCTAAGCTTCCCCTAATAATCCAGTGTAAATTTCACCATGTAATGATGACCTATGGAAAGTTGCCCTTTTGCCTCCAAGCTGGAGTTGTGTTTCCCAATCACTGGCACAAAGACTGTTTTATACATGGACTGTTCCTTTACTTTACAAAAGATCACAAGGAAATGTAACGGTACACAAAAGCCATTAGTATTCTACAGGGAGGATTTGTGTTTTGTGTTTGAGGCAGCTCACATTAAATACAAGGTCTTAACACTCCTTTGAGGCTTCTCAGGCCCCTGTGGTGACTCTTGAAAAGGCTTTTATTTCTTCAACATATGTAAATTGCAAAGGGTGAAGTCAATGTGATTTAAAGCTAACATCTCCTTAAGAGCTCAGAGGAGACAAAGGCTTTATTAAATGAAATAGTAGAGGAAATTGAAGTTCCAACATTTCAATATAATGTGATCATGAAGATGAAAAATAATATTTAGTGAAATTAAAAGTTCAGACTCAGAATGTACATCACTCTTAATCTACATCAATTCTATTCATTTAATTTATCTGACATACTTCATTCCTTTCAAGGGAATTCTCAAACAAGATCTATTGGATAAAGAATTATTAGTGAGATGGCCTTGGGGGTCACTTTTTAAAATATGTTAATCAGACTTAGACGGGAGTATATTTTCAAAGAGCACAGAAAGAAAGTTTTACCCAACACACATGCACCTTCACCAAAGCTTTACATTGTCACTTGGCATAATATGATAATATATAGTTATGTTCTTTGTTTATTTTAAATTTCCTCAAATAGAAGAATCACTTTTCCTCATAAAGAGTCAAGCTGTAGGATAGATGGATAGATAGACAGAGAGATGGATCCTAGCTACTCTCATTCGAAGAAGCCATAGCATCTAACATTTAGTGAGAGAATGTCTAGGTTAAAATGGATTTTCTTTAATTTTACTGATATACTACTGTTGGTGTATCTCCTCTATTTAGCTACAGCTATAACAAGCCTGCATTGCCTTGTGTTGTTAGATAGGAATCCTAAACTAGCAGCAGCATGCTGGAGTTGATGCACAGTATGTTATAAGAAACAGCCCTAACCCTTATTTCCAGTGGAAAGAAACGAGGGGGAAAAAAAAAGACAGAAAAGAAAAAAGAAGGAGAAGAAAGATGTGCTGTGTACAATCATTTTCCTGTTCAGGCGTATTCAAAATCCAATTTTAAATGGGAAAAGGGGGTATCTGGGTGGTTCAGTCAGTTAAGTGTCTGCCTTTAGCTCAGGTCATCCAGCACCCTGGGATCCAGCTGTCCCCCAGTCAGGTTCCCTGCTCAGTGGGGAGTTTGCTTCTCGCTCTGCCTCTCTCTCCCTTTGTACACACTCTCTCTCTCAAATAAATAAATAAATCTTATAAAATCAATAAAACAAAATATGTAAAGGATCTGAGTAGATATTTTTCCAAAGAAGACATGCAGATGGCCAATAAGCACGTGAAAAGATGTTCAACAGCACTAATCAGCAAGGAAATAAATAATCCAAAACACCATGAGATAACACCTCATACCTGTTAGAATGGCTATTATCAAAAAGACAAGAAGTAAAAAGTGTTAGAGAGGATGTGGAGAAAAGTGAGCCCTTGTGTATGGTTGGTAGGATTGTAAATTGGTACAGACACTGTTGTAAACAGTGTGGAGATTTCTCAGATATTAAGAGCAGAACTACCATATGATCTAGCTGTTCCACTAGTGGATATTTATGTGAAGAATACAGAAACACTAATTTGAAAAAAAATGCATGCACCCATATGTTCATTGCAGCACTATTTCCAATAGCCAAAATATGAAAGCAATGAAATATTATTACTCAGCCATGAAAAGAGTACGATCTTGCTATTTGTGAAAACATGGATGGGCCTTGAGAGTATTATGGTAAATAGGATAAGTCAGAAGAAGAAACATAAATACTGTAGGATTTCACTCATGTGAAATCTAAAATAAACAAAAAAATCTAACAACACAAAGGAACTCATAGGCACGGAGAACAGCTTGGTTGTTACCAAAGGGAGAGGGGGGTGGGGGTGGACAAAAAGGGTAAAAAGGGGCCAGCTGTAGAGTGATAGATGGTAACTAGACTTTTGGGGGTGATCACTTTGTGCATACAGATGTCAAATTATAGTGTTGAACACCTGAAACTTACATAATTAAAGCCTAGAGGAAAGAAAAGGCACAAATACATATGTAATTACAAAATACTAAATTAAAGGAAAACATCCGGAACTGTAAATATGTGTCATAAAAGGGCTTGGCTCACCCTGGGGAAAACAGGAAAGTCTTCCTTGAGACAGTGACTTTTAAGATTAGCACAGAAGGCTGAGTAGGAGCATTCAAACACCTGCTAATCAAAAGGTATTTTTCAAGACCTAGAGTTCAAAGCTAAGACCAGCAAATCTACTGGAGGAATAGATATTTGCACAAATGTTGACACTGCAATAAAAAGAATGCTGTAATTGAGACATGATATAATATGCAATGGAATTATATTTAATTTCATTACAAAACTAACAACAGATTAGCATTGCTTCAAAACATGTTGAAAATCCTCCCTAAATATATTGTTGTATCCATGTTCATGTTGAACCATCTTAGCTGACATTATGTCTCTTCCCCAATTCCCCTATCACTTAATATCATTTAACTTACTTTCTATCACATTCACATAAAAGTCTCTTCCTTTTTTTTTTTTTTTTTTTTTTTTTTTTTTTAAGATCATTGATCACTTCACTGATATGGACAATATCTGAAAGCTTGTGGAGGAAATCAAATAGTGCATGGAGATATATTGTTATTTTACTAACAAATACATTAGATTTTTCTTAAAAACTTTTTTGTAAAATGTTACTGCCTATCATATTCCAAAGGAACACTTCAAAGTATTGACTAAGCGACACGTTGAACTTGAAATTTCTAAGCCAAGTCTGCTAAATATTAGGTATTAAAATCCATGTGTAAAAGATAGGACCAGGGGACTTATTCTTCAGCTTGAATATACAGTTCCTATAACAGTGACCATGAGATATGTCACTGTTATTGAGAAAGAAGTCTCAGAGTTGTGGGAAAAGTGAAAAAATGGTTTATTACATTTTGAAATAACTTCTTTTGGAAAAATATTGACATGTTAAATGCTTACAAAATAATCTTATGACTTCCATTGAACTCATGAAATAGATATGGATACAGAGAGCTACATTTTATTTTATTTTTTTTAATTTCAAATAAAATAGGACATATTTTTAAAATAATATATTCATTGATCTAGAATGGACTATATTTTAGAGATTGTAAGGGTGGAAAAAAATTATCTTCTTCTGTCTTCTTTGGATGGACCAATGATAAAATTTATACAAGACAGATTAAAGGAAGAAAAACAAGTTAAATTTGGTACAAACAGGAGCCCCTTAAAAATGTGAGACCCAAAAGCCATCAGGCAATTGAGGCTTATCTGCCATCCTGAGCTAAGAAGTGAGATCAAGGCCTGGGTTTCAATAGGGTGGAGGGCATTTTACAGGAAGATGAGAAGAGCAGATGCATATAATCAGATTAAAAAATAATTATCCCTGGGTAATTGCTCTCTTTTCTGACCTTTTGAAATTCTTTAGGCAGTTAAGGGAGAGATAACGGATTTTCCTGAATCTGCTGGTTCTTGATCACTTTCCCCTGAAGATAATCCACATGCCCAAATGGCACATTTTGAGGCACACATATTTTACTCCCCTTTAAGATCATCTGTTATAAAGTCCAGCTCCCTCATTTTTTAAATGTATTCTTTTAAAGATTTATTTGTTTGCTTTAGAGAGCATGCGTGAGTGGTGGGAGGGGCAGAGGAGAGAGAGAGAGGGTGAAGAAGCCAACTTTCCACCCAACGTGGAGCCTGACCTGGGGCTGGAGACGAGGTTGGAGGTGGAGCTCTTCCCTGGGATAGATCCCACAACCCTGAGAACATGACTTGAGGGGAAATCAAGAGGCGGTCACTTGACCAACTGAGCCACCCAAGTGGCCCCCTACCTAAGTCCCTTATTCCTATATGCAGGCACTTGGGCTCAGATAGATTTTCTGAACATGCCCAAATCGTTCCACTGGCGAGCAGCAGAAATCAGGAAGAAAATTCCAGTTTCCTGTCTGTCAGTCTGATGCTATTTCCAGCCTGCAGCAATGACTTCATTCTCTTTATTACTTGATCCATATTTCCATGGGAATAACAATTGGTGAGAAGAAAGAAGCCTGAGTTGCTGAGCCATCCATGCATTTTGCAACACTGCAAAATCAAATGGCATTGATTCTCCCTAAATGGAGCACCGAGTAGGAATTTACATCATAAAAAATAAATAAATAAATAAATAAAGATTTGGTAACTTCTTTAAGACTCTACTAAAATACTCAAAAAGATTGACAGTGTTCTCTCCTCTTTAGTATGTCGAACTTGACAGGAAACTCAGACAATTTAGATAAACATCATGTTCTAGAAGACTGCAAATCTGTATTGCAGGGCATTTTCACAACAGGAGGTTCAGTGTTGCTCAGAATTTAGCATGTAATTGGATGAATATGTTTAAACTGTCAAAGGCAGTCCTGTCTTCCTTATCAAAGAAGAAAGAGTGGAGGAGATGTGCCGAGACTGAATTCAGATAAAAGGTAGATGCAAATACAACCTCCCTCATTTGCCCAAATCTTGTGACTCTGGGAAATAAACATTTGCTCTACTGACCATATTCTCTCTCTCTCTCTCCCACCCTGCCCCTTATCTTTGCCTCCTTGGCTCAGTTGTTGCTTATTTTTATAGTTTTCCCTTTTATAGCATCAAATCTTCACACCGACACCAACCTCACACCTTCACACATAATGCGCACATTTCTCCATGAACATATGTAATTTCATAACTTTGCCTTCTCTGTGCAGCCATTGCTTCTCCTTGCGTCTACAGGAACTCCCAGAAGCTGGCTCATTCCTTTTCTGCCAATTCTCACTGTCAAGTCTCATCCAGAAGGCTGTATAAACCAGAGGAGAAGGGCACTGACCACAGAGTTAGACTCCCAACTTCTGAATACCAGAGATATCTATAATATCTTCCTGTACAAGTGGTTTAAGTCATGAAAATCTAGTGAAATGCATATTTTAAAGTTACAGAAATTACTGGGATGATAAACACTGATTAAGTGAGATTATGCCAGCTTTATAAAGTGACAGTAGATATCACTTGTTTTTTTTTTTTTTTTTTTCAAAATCTTGGTATAATTCCATATTTCCAGTCTTCATTTGCTCACTATGTATTATAGAACTCAGATATGGGCAGTCCTTTTCACACAAATCTGATTTTTTAATCCTGAGCTTTACTATAAAATTCCTTTCCTAAGTATATGTTTCATGACCCTCGGTTGGGATCTAAAAATGAAGCATAGTCTTTATATTACAGGTCTATGTAAAATCTTTATATAATGGTTCCTGGGGTGGAAAAAAAGAGAAAAGAAAAGAATGACCATAGTACAGATTTTCTCAGATTGTGTCATTTCTCAAATTGTAGTGCCATTAAAAGGGATACTTGCTGGACACCATGCCCCACGTCTGAGGCAGCAGCCTGAGGTCACTTTGTACGTATGTAAAAGAAAAGGAAGCATATGCAATTCCATATAAGGAAGTTTTTGGTTTTATTCTTCTACAAGTTTGATTTTTTTTCCTTCCCTGTGTTAGTATCAAAAAAGCCAAATATGTCTGCTTTAGATGGCATTATAAATAGGTTGAACCCTTGAAATAGTGACTGGAGGTAAATAATGCTCAATTATTATTTGAACAAATTAATATATGCATAAAACCTTTGGGAAGCATTGTGGAGGTTCATATTCCTTATTACTCCCCTCCACAATTACTAGGAGGCATCAACAGTTGGAGTAAAGCCTCTGGAATCAGATGGGGCATGGTGGGTGGTAAAATGTAAAGTTCATTTATCAGGCTTTTCAGCCAAATTATCTGTATACGTGAACAATTCTTTTCTCTCTGTTGTTTTGTCTTCATTTTGTTTTGCTTGTTTGCTAGCAACAGAATCTGATTCAGGAAAAAAAAAAAAGGAAAGGAGGGGAGAGGAGGCGAGAGGAGGTGAGAGGAATGGAAGGGAAGGGGAGGGAAGGGAAAGACTGGAAAGGGAAAGAAAGGAAGAGACAAGTATAAAAAGAAAAGTAAATGACATAAATTTAATGTGAGTTCATGGGAA
Source organism: Canis lupus baileyi (assembly GCF_048164855.1). Classification (NCBI taxonomy): domain Eukaryota; kingdom Metazoa; phylum Chordata; class Mammalia; order Carnivora; family Canidae; genus Canis; species Canis lupus. Next base: position 4,069,763 of record NC_132840.1, on the reverse strand, counting down.
AGTTCAAAAAGTCTGAGCAAAACTGACAGATCGGACCTGGGAAGGGACAGGCTTCTGAAGTCAGGACAGCCTGGGAGCTTAGGACGAGGACACAGGGCAGGCTGATGTTGTACTGCCAAAGAGGAAGCAGCTCTAACTCGTGTGGTCCTTGCTCCCTCTGCTTCCTCCACATGTCAAGGAAGAAGAATCCGATTTTCTAGTCGTGGGTCATAGGCACAAATTTAACCGGGAAGGTCTAGGTATCCCGGTTGCTTTCCCCACAGACACTTCACACAAGTGGGAGGAAGAAGCAGTTCTCCCAAGCAGAATGGAGATGCTCCCACTAGACGCTAAGTGTATGCGAGGCCAGCCAACAAAGCAGCACAATGGCTTTCACATGGAGACCTGCACGTTTTGAGAAGTTTTATCATTTTCAATAATTTTACTGGAATAACCAGCGAACTATTACATTGGCAAAACTGCAAAATTATTGTTTGAGAAAGTGAGGGAAGAATTAAGAGTGGAATTAAGTCAAATCACAGAATGACATTGTAGCAAACATATTCATATCACCGGCATTATCTTCAGAATTCATATGCTAATTTGGGTTGTAATATTCACATCTAGTGAACAAAAAACATATCTAAGATCTCTTGAATATTTATGATTATGAACTGTTAAAAACCTCACTACTGGCTTGTCCAGAAATGGTTTAGTCGCCTGCACCAGCTGACCTAACCCGTCCTCTCCCTGGGTGCTGTACATACACACTCCTTTATTTCAGGTTTAGCCAACATTTTCCTTCTCTGATACTTTGAGCAATTTGCACAAAGTAATTCAGTCATTACAGTGACTTAATACTGAGACACTTATAATGGTGGGACTGAAATCACAACATTAATCTTCAGTTTAATGTGCTTAATCATGAGTCATAAAACAACCCCACATTTCACTTTTATATGTTTTATGAGGGTATGTGGAGCTGAATTACATGTCATCCACCTTATGCAGCTTTACTTGGGGAATTTATGTATATAGCTTTATTTTCCTTTTCTTCTCCAGAATAGTTACTAAAGTCCACACTATGCACACAGCTGGGGACAAGATCGTGATATTTAACATCCTCTATCATCATGCCATGACACGACTGGGTAAAGTAGTAGGAACAGGCAAGTAATTATTTTGAGACCCAGTTCGACGACGAGATAGGATACCAGTGACTACTCTTATTATACACACATACAGAGTTCATGAAATGACCAGAGATAGAATTCTACGTTTGTCTTTTCAGGTCCTCAAACCAGTCCCCATGTTCACCATGCAAATTTAGACATCATGACTGAGATGTCATATTTCCTATGTGTAAAGTTGGCATAATTAAAACTTTCCTGATGGTATTAAAGTACCAGCTGAGGATTCAGTGATCTCACATGTAAAAGAAGAGACATATAGACCGTAAAGTCCAGGTGTGTATTGTTTTAGTACTAATGGGCTTTTGACATTTTGTAAATGAACTTTTCTAGCCAAGGAGGATAGAATTTTACTTGAACATGTAGTTCAGGATTCAAAGGCAAAGGTTTCACCTGGGAATGATTTTTCTACGAATGTACTGTCATCTCTTCCTCCAATCTAGTTCTTTCTCAGTCCTCAAAGTTTGGCTAAAACCAACTTAGTGTATGGAATCTCCCATCACTTCTTCTTTTTAAACTGATGAGAGGTTTATGACAATACAGCTAAGGACTGGGATCATCTATAATTTCAGCAATGTTAAGCCCGTACAGAGAGACCATGGAGAAATCAAAGAGCAAAAACAATAATATCTGGAAAAAATAACCTCGTTTTAGAGATAACACTAACTTCTGTCAGTTAAGGAGGGAAGGCCCTAAATTTAAGTCTCAGTGGAGTATTGTTCAGAGAAATGATGGTACCAAGAGTACTCATAGTAAGAGACAGATTGTCAGGGTTTTCCAGAACAGGCCTGCAGTCCCGGAAGAGACACCCTCATGGAAGGCAAGTGGCTAGGCTAGCAGGATCGTGGGTGCTTAATTAGGAAGCCACCAGCTTCAAATCCACTCTTCTGAAGTTGTGGATGGCTCAATCTCTCTTAGCATCATTGACTTTACTTATAAAATGGAATAATGTCTACTTAATATGACATAATTAAATGGAACAGTGCATGATTAAACAACACACGTACGCACACAAAGGGTTGTAATAATCCCAGTCCCAGGCATGCGAGACAAAATGGGAGATACACACGAAGAACCAGAGCATAGACTAAGTGGCCTGTCACCAGGACTTCTAAATTTTTATTTTATTTAACTTTGCAAATATTTAGGTCTTACCTATTCCTGATAATAAACACAGATACTCTCTCTAAAACCATTTCTCCAAGTTCAGTTCTCAGCCTGTCTCTTTCTTTCTTTCTTTCTTTCTTTCTTTCTTTCTTTCTTTCTTTCTTTCTTTCTTTCTTTCTTTCTTTCTTTCTTTCTTTCTTTCTTTCTTTCTTTCTTTCTTTCTTTCTTTCTTTCTTTCTTTCTTTCTTTCTTTCTTTCTTTCTTTCTTTCTTTCTTTCTTTCTTTCTTTCTTTCTTTCTTTCTTTCTTTCTTTTTCTTTCTTTCTTTCTCTTTTCCCTTCCTTCCTTCCTTCCTTCCTTCCTTCCTTCCTTCCTTCCTTCCTTCCTCCCTTCCTTTCTTCTTTCGAGTTGCTGCTACTCATAGAGCAAATGTGTCTTTGGACCCTACTGCACTTGGCCAAACATTGCACTCTTATTGAAAATTCAAAAGAACTTTACTCTGTTTTCAAGCAGTTTTTATTCTCACTGTAAGTACAAAAATAATGCACACAAATTAACAGAAAATATAGAAAACAAGAATGCAAAACTTTTAATTTAAGCAGACAGTTAATGAAGAATTTTTAGTGAATTTAATGAATTTCCAATACAGGCTAGGTGGTTTTAAAATAGCCAAATATGTATGCTTTAGATGGCATTATAAATAGGTTGAGCCATTGAAATAGTGACTGGAGGTAAATAATGCTCAATTATTGATATTTGAATAAGCTAATATATGCATAAAGCCTTTGGGAGGACATTGTGGAGGTTCATATCAAGAAAGGCTCAAACTTAAATTATATATTTTGGTCAATGATAAATAAAAAAATAATAACCCTATACACACAGACACATATGGCACATTTATCATTAATTAAAAAAATATTTTATTTACTTATTTGAGAAAGAGAGCACGAGCAGTAGTGGGGAAGGGCAGAGGGAGAAGGAGAAGCAGACTCTGTGCTCAGCAGAGACCCTGACAGGGGCCTGATCCCAGGACCTTGAGAGCGTGACCTGAACTGAAGGCAGATGCCTGACTGACTTAACTGACTGAGCCACCCAGGCACCATCCCCCATATAAAATATTTGAAAGTTAAATGCCCAGCAATGACTACATCGTCATATATTCACCAATCACATCATTATTCAGATGTTAACATGGTAATTATATGTTTGAAGCAACTGGGAAATAGTATATGATAAAATTTGCATCTCTTATGTTTTCCTTGAACTTCATATTCTATTTCTGCTTCTATTTGAATTTTATCCTGTTGTATATTTTTATGTAACAGCCAGAAATTCTTTAGGAAATCAGTAGGCATTAATCTAGATAAAAAATTAAATCTATAGTGTTATTTTTTAGATGATGTTTACTCATCTTTTTTTCATTTATTTTAAATATATGTTCTGTACTTTATCTTAGAACATATAAATCATAGATATTATATATCAGTATTATGCAGAATATACATATATCAGAATATATATATATATATATTAAAGATTTAATTTATTTGATATATAGAGAGAGACAGGAGAAGCAGGGGAAGCAGCGGGCAGAGAGAGGACAGGCTCCCCACTAATAAGGAGTCCAGCGGTGGGGCTCAATCCCAGGACCCTGGGATCACCATGGGAGCTGAAGGCAGACACTTAACCGACTGAGCCACCCAGTCCCCACCCCCCACCCCCATTGTGTTTTTTGATCAGCCCTGCAAAAGATACTAATGGGGCAAACTCTATCCTGTATGGGGTGTAACTGAAAGACCAGCGAGAATTTAAGTAAGTCTCCCAGGGTGCCCAGCACAGCCCAACCTTTTGTCTACAGTAAAACTCTATTAATGCATATCTCCAACCTGTACTCCAATTTCATGCAAAGACCCAAAATGCAGAATTTTGTTTGTGACTGAAAATATGGGTTTTGTGTGAGACAAACCTTTCAAATCATGAAAGGGACAATGAATTCACTAACTGATTTGCATTTTAAAGCATTATTTTCTTTGAAGATGCCTTATACAATGTTGTGATGTAGCAAGTTCAAGTGTTTATTAATAATGATGGAATGAATAATCCCTTACATTAATACAGTGCTTTACAGATTATAAGGAACACTAACATCTTTGATTTCATTTAATTCTCTCAAACACCTTGTAAAGGTGACAGGATTAATTTAATTGCACTTATTTTATCTGGAAGCAAATTGAAATTCAGTGAGGTTAAGGTAATACCAAAGCTTTCACAGAAACTGGAAGGTTGACACTTAATTTTGGACTCTGAATTTCAGAATAGTAACTCTTTTTTTTACCGCAATAATATTTCTCAAACTGTGAACATTTATCAAAGGCAAAAAAAAAAAAATGTGGTCTATCATTATTTCCCTATGGTTAAGGTACGCATTCACATACACATAAACTAGTTAGCTTGCATAAAATTACAAAACCAAAACTCATGCATAAAATACTAAAACAATTAGAAAGATCTCTATGTGTCCAACACAATTCAAACTAAAAAAAAAAAAAGATTTATAATTTGCTGGAATAAATTGTTGCTCAGAATGTGAAAAAAGCATCAGCTGCTAAGAATATCGGGTCCTTTTTGGATTTGCATAGCATGTCTTACTGTGTGTGCCATGTCAAGAGTTAGTGTTTCTTGAAATTTCCTCTTTAAAAATAACAAGGAACCTTTATTTGATTTAGCCCACTATGCACTGGCCCTAACTTTACCTAGCATGATTGTCACCTGTTCATTAAGCTGTTTTGTTCTTTGTTCATTAACAAAGTAGAACCATTCATATTAATGTGATCTGAAATCCAAATCCGATAAGGTACTGAATTCTGGAGATGGCACTCAGTTCCAAAATGGTCACTCACAGAGCTCAGAATACGTTTATATGTTTATCAATTGCAATCAAAGAAAAATACACTTGTAGCATTAAAAAAAAAAACAAAACCCAAAACTTGAAGCCGACCCTGTGCACTCTAGAGAACATTTGCAAAACATTCAGAGATTAATGGATATGTCTAGGAACATTTCTGTATAGAATATCCTTGATGTGGAACAAATATTCAGTATATCTTTTTGTGTCAGGCATTATAATGTATACCAATGTTCTTGGAACACTTCCATGGAAAATGTATTGTCTGAACTTTTTCTTTTGAGAGATTTACTTGTTTATCTGAGAGAGAGAGCAAGAGAGAGAGAGCGAGCGAGCACATGCACACGAGCATGGAGGGGGGTGGACAGAAGGAGAAAGAGAAAGAGAATCTCAAGCAAACTCCCAACTGAGCATGGAGCCTAATACAGGGCTTGATCTTGAGATCCTGAGCCAAAATTAAGACTCAGAGGCTTAACTAACTGAGCCACCCAGGTGCCCCTATTATCTGAACTTCATTAATAGATGGAATGAGGTCAGGAGATGATAACATGCTCAAGGTTACTAGAAAGAGGCAGATACTGGAAACAGGCTATTGACCCAGATCTGTTCGAAAACTGATCCTACAGTGGGAACAATCTGTTTCATTGACTAAGCACAATCTCGATTTTAGCCAAGATCCAACAAAACATTCTTAACGTACAGGGAAAAAGAAAACAGACACAACAAATAACTACTGGTGCTGGTGTAGCACTATCTAGGTAAGTTTTTCAAGTAAAATCAAGATCAATATTTATTAATGATTAGAAACTGTAATATGAAATAATATGTCTTTATTTTGCTTGCTGAAATGTTTATTTCTGTATTTAAAGATACAACGTCCTGAAATGATAAAAAGCAGTGTACCTTGTAGGTTTAGAAATCTGTAGTTGTTAACAGCATAAAACTTCCAAATTCAATGTGATGAATATACCAATACATTTACAGGCATAGGTAGATTGAAAGATGAATAGAAAAACCTACAGAAATACAATGACTATGACTGATAATTTTTGGTCAAAAGCTTTAAAATAAATTAAGGATTATATGTTTACAAGGATCTAAGACTACCTTTGAAAATTCTTATACTAAATATTTGCATTAACCAAATAAGGAACCTGGGTCACTAAAATACAATAGTACTTTTTTGTACATAGTAAATCAGTAAGTTTTCTGGGTAATTTTCATTTAAAGTCTCTTGATTACTGTAAACATTGCTGATTCTCATCCCCTTTTGTTTCAGTAGAATGAATATGCATATTTGTTTTTTCTTCTATCACATAATATGCATATTATACTGGGATTTTGTTTGGTTTTGATGTTTTTGTTTGTTTTCATCTTGTTGTTTTTCTGATCTGTTCCTGGGCTCACATGGCTGATTTCTTCCTCATCTTATGGCTCAGTGCTAGCTCTTATGATCAGATCTTGACATAAGGCCCAAAACACAAGAACCCCCTCTTAGTATAGACGAAAAGACATTTCTTCTAGTCATTCCTGGATAACTTTTCATAAGCTCATCCCATTAATGTTGTTTATATACATTTAAGCTTTCTTCACCAAACTGAGAGGAGACGGTGATTTGAAGGTTCATTTTATATTTTTTTCCCTCAAACTGTATTGCAAATATATTTACTCTAAATCTGGTTTTCTGTTTACTTGATTTTCCAGTTCCCAACTTTGACTTCTTTTTTGCTAATTATTTTGAAGTAAATGCTATGCCATTTTCTCTTAATGACATCAAAGATCTTTTCAAATAAATAGGAATTTGGGGTAGATGTAACTATGTGTCAGTAAATGATTTTGTAGATAGTACGATATTCAGTTGTTGGTCCACAGCTTGGAAATCCCACTAGTAACAATTTTGTTAATGTATGCATTTTCCACTTGATTGTGAAATTAATATAGGCAGGTACTATGCCTATGGTTTCAAAGCATGGTATTTGAAACATACTTGATATTCTGTAAATTTTATTTTGAAAGGTATAAATGTCTATTTATTCTTTATTTACTTTTTCATTTGTTCAATGTATTCAGTCAAAGCTATTTATCAAAGTTTATTTCTGCTTTTTTTAAATGAATTTTTTTAATGATCTTTCAATTGGTAATTTAGACTGAGCGAGGTACTTCATTCCAAAACACTACAGAGAAGTTTCCTGTGTTTTCTTATAACTCTGTAGTAAGAGTCATGTTTTGTTTTCAGCCAAAACCTGGTAGTAGCTTTTGCTGCTTAATAGTATTTCTAACATTGAGTAATATTTCTAGCATCATGTCATGTTGGACCTTTATTCTGTGCGTTGGCCTTAAAAATACCTACGATGAGGGCAATTTATTATTTCCCATTGTTTCGATGAATATTATTAAGTTTCTGATTTCTACTTCATTTGTAATTGTTATCATTTTAATATGTATATGTTTTAGCTTTGTTAAGTTTCCCTTAAAAAAAGTATTTCACAGAACTAGCCTTTATCAGCTGAACTCTATTGTCATGAAGAAGAATGAGATTTTACCTTTAGTATTCTAGGAATTATATTATTTTCATGAATCCAGGATTTGCTCTACTTTTTATTCTTTTCTCTAAGTTTATTCTTTTTTCCTAAGGTCTTTCTCCCCAGTAGTGGTACCAGTTATCTCCCTTAACCAGATGCATACACCTGTATCCTTATAATTCTTAATGTACTATTTTTAAATAGAATGCAGGAACTAACATTAATCCCATTATCCCTCCTATATCATCATCTCCTTTGTCATATCTTACTTTGGTCATTCAGCCAATAAAAAGTGGATTCAGGAATTCATCTTCTTATATATCATTTTAAGTGCAAAAGATGTTTTTAACAAGCATGCTCTTAAAAAAAAATAAATGCTTGATTAAATCAATTTTGTATATTAAAATCTACCTATACCTAAAACATGAAAATTATTTCTAAAAGGTCAAAGTTACAGTATCATCTTATGTACTTACTCAAATGACAGGATTAGTACTTTGAAGTTGCGCATGGATGTCTAATACTTTACAAGTCTCAGAGTATAAAAGTGAAATTAGAAGATATTATACCAGTAGATAGGATCAGAATCACATTGAACCTCAAGTGGATAATTCTTCATATTGAATATTCAGCCATGGGCCTAAAGTTTAATGAAAAGGGATTTAATTTCATAACTGACTAGTAGCTCCTCCAGTATTCACTGAATTATGAAGAAGAAAATAAGATAGAAAAAAATGAAAGATGAGCCAACATTGTGTTGACATATTTGTATGTATGTTGGTATATATATCTATCTGTATCAACTATATCCAAAAGAGTGAAAAAGTGAGGCTGAAGACAGAGCCAAAGACAGAGAGACGGAGAAAGATTAAGATTTTGTCTCAATTTTTTTTTCTCTTGCAGAGAAAAACTTTTCTCTCACTAATCTTGGTGTAGAATAGAAACAGTCTTGGAATGAGAGAAATCTTAAGTGTTAATCTCATCTTTGTGTGCAATACTTCCATACCAATTCCCCAGACTGTGTAACCTGCTTTATATAACTTCTCTGAGATCCTTTTTCCTCTTAATTAAATTGAAAAAGAGGGCTTTGGAGACTAATGCTGTTAGAAGTATATATATGTACTTTGTAAAGTGCCCTCAGTATAGTGTCTGAAACACTGTAAATACTCTCTTCACTTCTTCTAGTGCTATGCTTTGTCTTTTTCACATCAGACAGACATGGTCTTTTCTGAATGGTCATCTACTATATTGTTTCCTAAACCAATTGGGTTTGACGTAAGTGATAATTAAATCTTTTACTTTATTTTTGTCTTAAAATAAGTTAACTTGCTAATACAAGAAACGATTACCTCACTATGAATTACTTGAGACAGTCACACCTACAATCTCAGATGTGTCTTGGAAATCCCTTAGATATTATCCTTATTTTCTAGCTCTCCCCTCCCTTTACTGAATATCAACTTTCAATGCTTTTACAAGTCTGATTAATATAAAATTTGAAGTTATCAAAGCATCGTAGGCCTACAAATCCTACCTGCCACGGGCAGACTCCCAGATCAGCATGTACCATTACTTCCACTGTTGCCTTGTAACCATCCATTGTGATCATATTATAGCTCATCTTATTTTAGATATAATCATAAGTGAGACTTCTAGATTTATTAAACTTAGATTAATCATTTTAGCTCAATCTCTGGATTCACTTAACACTATAAATGGATATAGAAAGTTTTCAATAAATGATGACTATTAATGGTATTAATTTTCTTTAAGTTCCTATTATATATCAGGTGAGATTTCATGATGCTTTACATTCATACCCTTTCCAAATTATTTTAATCCATATCCTGAGCGGAAATAGAAAGTGAAAATATAATGAAAACCAAGTCCCCTGCATTCTTGGCAGATAATATTCTCAAGCATACAAGTCAGTGTATAATTACTAGATAAGTATGATGAAGTATAAGTATGTTGTTCTGTTACAATATATTAAAAAAAATCAGGGATCCCTGAGTGGCTCAGTGGTTGAGTGTCTGCCTTCGGCTCAGGGTGTGAGCAAGGGGCCTGCCTCTCCTCCATCTGCCTATGTCTTTGCCTCTCTTTTTCTATGTCTCTTGTGAATAAATAAATAAAATCTTAAAAAAAAAATAACTCAGTCATATAATGAGGATTTTGGAAAGGTTCTCTTGAGAAAGCAACATTTTATCAGGCACCCAAAAGGTGAGGAGGGGTTAACTAGACAAAGTGGGTTGTCCTATACAAAGATGTGTGTCAGAGAAACCATGTTGGATAAGGCTGCTCAGTCAAGCAAGATTCCTATGCATAGTATCAGTAGTAAAGGACATGGAGAAGTGGGTTGTTAGAATTGAAGTTTTAGGACTACCCAAGAGACAGTGAAAGGATTAACACACCGTGTTAAGAAGTTGAGGAACACTGGGATTTGCATGTTGAACAGAGAGTCAATAGGAAAGTGGAGTGTGGTGGAGGAGTATAAATTCAGGGAAATGAGTTAGATGTAGATATTCAGGAAATAATTAATCTTATGTTTGACTAAGATGATGGCAAATGGGAGAAATGGCACAAGTACATACAGATTTTAGATCATTTTGTGTATTTCGGAGAACTGGAAACACATCCTTGGAATGAAGATTACACTTGTGAACATAAAATAGCTGATCTCATTAACAAATTTAGCCATCTGGTGGTTACCACAAGTTATGGATGTGTATACACACACACGTATAATATTCTATATGTATTATATAATTATACATATATGTACGTATGTGTGTATGTATATAGATTCTGAACTGACCCTATACCTTGGGAGTGTTGATAATCATCTCAGAGTCTGCAGAAACTTAAACATGAAAATTTTGTAGTATGTTCAACACAAATAAAAAGCTAATGCTGTCAGTTGATAAATCAGGCATGCCACATGTCAAGTACTGTTAAGAGCAGAAAAGATTATCACTTCCTCCCTCTTGCTTATACAAGCTTAATTTGGAATTTTAAAAGCACAAAGATAAGTTACCTTGACTAGAAACAATAATTGAATTGTTCCTATAAAAGATTAAGGTAGTGGGAAATAAAAGGGATACGACTTTAGAATTCTGTAAGCATCTTTGGATGAAATGGAAGTTTATATTTTGCACCCCACAATTGATAATATTATATCCTCCCAAAATATTAATAATTGCTGACATGCAGCTGTAGTTTGTTCTATGCCAGGCACTTGAATAATGTCTTTTCATGCATTATCTTAACTTAATGCTCAAAACAATCTGGTGAGATTATTTTTCAAACCTCTTTTCTCAGATGAAGAAAGAAATTAAATGACTTACCTATGGTAAGTGATAAGACCAGTATTTAAATAATATTAATATTATTATTACTATGAATTATGATTACTATGGATTATTATCCACTAAATGGATAACCAGGTGTCAAGGAAAGATGAGGGAGGCAAAAAGGAGTTTGCACAGCTTTTCAGGTGAAAGTGAATAGGTCATATTTTAGGAAATAAATGAATACAGTGTGGCTAGAGAGTCAGTGGGAGAGAAAATGTAAAATGGCTTGATCAGTAAACAAATTCAGGCTGTAAAGGACAATGTAAGTCATATTAAGAATAGACAATATCCCAGAATAGTGGGAAGCTATGGAAAAAGGAATAACATGATTAGAAATGTAAGGCTCAGACTGCTTGTAGTATACCCAATGAATGGCTTCAGGGAGCATTGAGACTGGAGCAAAATAATCAGTTGTGTACTTGTTGACAAAAATGTAGTGATCTGAGCCAAGGACTGATAATTAGGCTGGAGAGAAAGAGCACTTGAAAGATATTTAGCAGGAAAGATGGTTTTATGGTGGAGTAAATGTGGGGTAAGGGAAAGATCTGCAGATCTCTATGTTGTGTAAATCACTGGATGGTGGAGCTATGCAGTGGGATGATAAATGACAAGTATGAAGAAGATTATCCCTAATTTATTTTTTTTATAAATTTAAAGTAATGGAAGTATGCCCAATGGCATATAGCTCCAATGAACATTGGACAAGCAAGTCTGGAGGTAAAAAATGTGTCTCTGTCCTACCAGGACTGAGAGATACTAATGAAAAAGGTCACAAATCATGACTAGGACCAGGATTGTGCAAGTTATCTAGATGTCTTAGAATTAGGCAGGTTATGGTTTCTGGTTTCCCGTAAAGAAAAGAGATGACAAGGAAATTACCTTCTGGAGAAGGTATAAGACAGGCTCAAGTTGCAAAGAAGAATTTTGCAAAATAGAAAGGGGGAATAATAGGAAATCTGGCAGAAATATAATCTTGTGGATTGATCCAATGTGTGAAGAGAAAAGAAGAAATATGTTGTAGGGATTAAAAAGTCAATTTTGGGGAACTCAGGATGGTTTGACCCCAAAGGATGGTTGGTAAACAGTTTAGTAGATATCTGAATAGAGTTTACTTGGCTACTATATTTCAAATTTGCGGGAGAAATGTACTAATCTTTGGTTAGGGAACATACTAGTCCTCTGAATATGAACAGAATTAGAAGACATACTTATTCTATGTATGATGTAATATTTTAGAGATTAGTGAAAAACTACCTTTTCAGGTTAAGAGCTCAGTGATTTTAGATTTGAGAAGGCTAGCTATGGCAGAGGGGAGGTTTTTATTCAGGAATTTGCACTTATGTGGTTATCATGTGCTAGTCACATCGATGGTCTCATTTAATATTCACAAATGAGAAAGTTGATTTCCTAAGAGGTCAAGTAACTTGGCTTAAATCCTACTGCTCCAGATGGTGCTGGTGGAGAATGGGATCCAATACTGGCAATAGTGAAAGTCTGACTTCTAGCGCAGAGCAGGAAACAAGATTTGCTTGGAAAGATCCTTCTCCCCCAACCAGGTAGACTTATTTGAAAACTTACGCTATGTTTCCTAAGGCCACGTTATCATTCCATATTCAAGAATTCCCCCAAACCTGAGACTTATTTGAAAACTTACGCTATGTTTCCTAAGGCCACATTATCATTCCATATTCAAGAATTCCCCCAAACCTGATAAATATATTTATGTTATTTATCTTGTTTTGAGCCTCATTCTATGGTATTTTGTCAAGCTTTGTTTTTTACACCTTCATCTAGGTCAAGGTATTAAAATAATAGAAGAAAAAATATTCCCCTACATATTAAAAAAAAAAAAAGTAGGAATTCTAACTAAAATAATGAAGACTAATTTTTTTTTTTTTTTTTTGAGAGAGAGCAAGAGAGAATTTTATCTGTCAAAGTTCCAGCTGACTGACAGGCCTTATATCTTATTATTTGACAGATGAAGATACGAAAGTTCACAGATATAGTTTGTTCTGTTTATTTTTATAAATAAAGTATTATTTTTTATTTGCACATAATGGAAAAAATAACATCTTACTCATTTAGAGGCTTTGTTTGGGGTGTTTCAACTAATACCTCCCTGAGTGACAGATCCTAACTTTGCTAGGACAAGTGTGGCTGAAGGGAAAATGCAGCTGCTGGGTGTAGATTTTATACTTATTCATGGCTCACCAGTTAACCATGTGCATTTTTTACCAGAATTCCCATGCAGTTGGATTGGGCCATGCAACCAGTCCCGAATTACACACTGTAATCTGAAATAGTACCAGTCACTATGGGGCAAAAGACTGTTTCAAGGAATCTTGCGTCCTGCATCTTTCTTCCTTTGTGGTAATTTTGGAAGCTCTGTACTATAGCATGCATGAGTACAAGAGGGAGGTAGACCAGATACCTGAATAAACAGTTGAGAATGACAAGAGAGCATATTCTCATTCTGGAAAAAAAAAAATTCTGTGTAATTGTGCAATTAAATGTTACACTCGTAAGATGACAGAGATTTGGGGGATTCTTTGTTATGCTGTGTAGTCTGTCCTACGTTGACATAAGCTGCAGCTGCACAGTAACTCGATCTGAGACACCTTAGGAAGCCACAGGAAGGGACAAGGTACACTGTGTGCATTCAGCGGGATAGAGGAAAGTTACAGCTACTTCAGGGAAGAGCCTCGTTGTCACAGTTCCAGAATGAGGCAAGAGGAATGGTAGGAATCACACATCTAAGTTCTCTAAGACCTCAACTCTTAGGTGGCTACTTTAACGCACGAGGTTTATTGCGGAGTGCACTCAGGGTTAGCATGATTGAAGAACTAAGTAAAGTAGAATTGAACAAAAGGAGATATTGCAGTGAAGTGCAGGTAGAGCATGTTTCTGCCATTTTAAACAGGGCACTCTGGAGCTGGAACATATTTTCAGAGATTCTTGAATCAGAGCCAGGGGGCCAGGTCTTTACAGCCCACATGGACCAATAAATTGTTGGAAAGAACCCTCAGGAATGGGATGTGACTTTGGTCAAGGCAGCTCATTTGGACAAATCCCCAGGAGAGAATCAGATATCTCAACTCATGACTCTCTACCGCTTCAGGTCCACTGCAGGGTGGGCCAGGGAACGGAACACAGTAGGCAGTAACGTGAGGTTAGGCTTCTTGCGCGGGCAACTCTGAGTAGCCAGGGAAGTTGAGGTGCAAAGATGCCTATTAAGTGTGAAGTGTTTGTTCGTGTATACATATGTTTGTTTTTTAAATATAGACCAAACATTTGGATGTCGCATCTCCATGAGTTTTGATTTTTGATATTATGTTTGAGGACTTTCCTGCCCAGTATAGTCAATCATTTGGAAACCATATAGACTTTTTATTTAATTCCATCCTATGGTTAAACATGAGTTTTTACATGTGACTTTTTGGTATATTAGAGAAAGTAGGCTCAGCATGTTTTCCTTAATGAATCTTTCTCTTCAGTTCCTCATTCTAACTGCTGACACAGATCACTATCCCTCCTTTTTACCATCTCTTTAGGATAATAAATCTCTCTTTCTCTTTGAGAAAAGTATTAATATTTAATTGGAAAAAACTCTTAAAATGTTAGGAAAATATTAAACCAAGCACTGAATAATGCCCAGGAGAGTAGGAAGCTTGATTTGTGCAATGAAGTTTAGTTGTTCATTTGCATTTTTTTCTAATAACAGTGACCTACTAAGTGGATCTTTTTCATGTTCCTTTTTAGAAGTAAAGTTCTATTGAGTAAGAAAATAAGTCACAAAAGGGGATGTCAGTTTACATTTCTGTTCCAAAGTACTCTTTGAAACAGTGCTTATTTGAACACATTAAATTTGTTCCAAAAGTATTCAGGTCATGCATAATTAAATATGTAGCTTTTAGCAATTTTAGTTCTTCCAAGATAGGTTATATACTACACAATTCATACTTTTGAGTGAATATTACTGTTTCATGCTTCCAGATGTCTCTGTAATTTGCTATTCAAAGGTTAATGTTATGCAAGTATTGAAGGTCAAGATTTAGTGGAATTTTGAACGATAAAATGTATGTGTTTCAACACATTTGATTGTGAAAAATTTTTGGCAAAATGTATTCAGAGGATGGCTCAAGATTCAGGAGGTTTAAGGGCTATTTTAACATATGAAATCCAATGTATTTTATTGATGACTCTGAATTATTTATATTATCTAGGTTATGAGTGAGAAGAAAAGCATAAGTTTGGAAGTCAGTCAATGTGCATGGACAGAAGACTTTCTTCACATCCACACAGAGGTTCCTCCTGTGTTTCATCAGGGAGTCTTGGTGTATATGGTGATGTTTTTTTAAGCTATACAAATCCTGGAATAGATTATGCAATACAAAAAAAAAAATCTCCCCATATTACTAATAACGACAGAAAACAATGACAACAGTTAACGCTTAGATAGTGCATACTGTGTCCGGGCAGTATTTAGTGTGTTCATAGACTCGTATTCTTTTCCTCCTACAAAACAGTAACTGATTTTCGTTTACCCTCATTTCAGAGTTAAAAATCTCGGTCACAGACAGAGACCATAAGTTGCCTGAAGTTTCATCCTTGTAGAAGGCATCATAGGGTTTTTAAGCCAGGCACATTGGTTTTAAAACCCAGTGTCCTCAAAAATCTGACATACTACCTCTTAAAATATGGATTTACGTATTTTATATGCATACATTTTATTTCTCACAGAGAATGATCTTCAGTTAGGACGTCTTACTAATTTACATCCCTCTGCCTCCCAAACACAGCATAGCAGCCTCATTTTTTAATGACCTTTCTTCTCATATAATCATGATAGTCACCAGAGGCCCATAAGAATCATAGAAAGCAGATTGGATATTAGAGATGAATTGACATGATGTGGGATATTTCTGGAAGATAATTCCACATGGTACTAGTAATTTGCTACTTTAATTTTTATGTTTTAAAGATAAGGAAACAATATTTAAAAGTATCTCTAAAAATTAATAGAACCTTGATTTATGGCATCACAATAAATATAACCTTCTTAAAGTATCACAGTTCTCAAGATCTTCTTTATTTGGCAATTTGGGACATCACAAATTTTCACTGAGACTTAATAAGGGAAAGCAAGAAGACTCAGCAAGGGAAGATTTAGCAAGAGAAGATGATAATGTAAGGATGGGCCAAGTTCTGATAGATGGATTACATTTACTCCTTTGCCGCTGCCAAATTACAGAACCTACACAAGTGAGAACTCCCATGAAATCAAGTGGCACCAAGCAAAGCCACCGGTCATTACTTTAAATAAACCGATGAACAAGCACATGTGCATAAGCGTGTACACACACACACACACACACACACACACCCTGTGTTTTATATAAAGTAGAAGAAGACACTATTGCGTGGATCAGTGATGAGATAAAAAGGACCCATATGCTCTGAATAACGTGGGGATCAGTATTGTTTCACTTCTGAAAGCTAAAACCATCACAATCATACATAATGAAGATATTTCACCCTGGGAAAAATGTGAATTTATTTTACAAAAGGGGTCAGAGGAAATTCACAATATACAATAAAGGCAATGCCTCCTTCTTTAGCTCTTGACTTTCAACCATTGTTTGAGAATCAAATTGAGTAGAGATCAGGTGCCCTGTGATTTGGAATTTATGATCACCAGCATGAGATTACTTGAAGAAATGTGTATCAGGACCAAATCCATTAGGATTCATTGGACCTAAGTTATTCAGAGAAATCTGTTTTCTCTATAGTGGCTGCTTAGGGAACGTTTCAGAGGCCTAAGATGTGTATTTTCCTACTGCAGAGGGTTTACCTTTCACAATTAGATCTATGACACTAGTTATTTGGATTCTTTTTATTTCTCCTTTAAAATGATTTTATTTATGTATTAATTAATTAATTTATTTATTTATTTAAGATTTTATTTATTTATTCATGAGAGACACAGACAGAGAGAGGCAGAGACACAGGCAGAGGGAGAAGCAGGCTCCATGCAGGGAGCCCCATGTGGGACTCCATCAATCCTGCATCTCCAGGATCATGCCCTGGGCTGAAGGAGGCGCTAAACCGCTGAGCCACCCAGGGATCTCCTAAAATGATTTTTTTTTTAAAGAATTGACATGATCTACCCATTGTGACACTAATGTGAACAACATTCTAAGTCGTAATTCAGCAAATGTTTAAAAAAAAGGTTTGAAGTTTGCCTGCATTGGGAGAACATATCTGAAGTGTCATAGCTTCTCCCTACCCTCACCTCAAGTTACTGCCTTTCCTCTCACAGCCAGGTAGCTCTAGAATGGGGGAAAACAGCCAGGGACAACTTCCAGGAATAGTTGGTACGCATTTAAATACATAAGGAGAGAATGAGAAAGACTTTATCTGGGGAAGTTGGAAGAGTTGTAGGGCGAGCGCACACACAGCACACACACATGAACTTTCTAGGAAGACAAATGGAAATTCTACATAGGCTAGGAAGACATGGGGGTGTGACTGGGTCCTAGAAAAGAGATTAAGGACAGCTGTCTTGGTCCATAAATTGGACTTGCAGAGATAGATTAACAGAAAGGAGTTTTGAGGACAGACTTTTGCCTCACAAATGGAATTCCCTATTAACATTTTCTGAGGGGTCACATTAAATATTCAAGTTACTTTTTGGCTTTTCCAGAACAATCAAGAAATGTGCTTATTTGGATGCATCACCTTAAATCTCTGGAGTAAGAAACCAATCATTACCAGATGTTTATCTGGCTTATCTCTGGGCACTGGGGTCTTAGATAGGACAGTCAACTAGAATACATTACTTTTAGATTTATATCTGTTTCAGTAATTTTGTGCCTGTGCTCCTAGAAAGTGTCTCAAGGTTGCTTTTATGTTAATAAATGTTATTTTGGTGGGAAGGGAGAGGTATAAAATGAAGAAAGCAAGGAAGGTAAGGAAGGAGAGAAGAAGGCAGGCAGGCAGACAATCTTTTAACAACTTTCCTCGATGCGAAACTTTACATATGTTCTTTAACATTACAAATCTGTAAGAGGAAAATAAAATATGCAGCATTTCTCAAAGATAATTCGCAATTATCACAGCACTCTGTAGGGGTGTGTGCACATGTGCATGTGAGAGAAGTGTTACACATGACATTCGCATGTGAAATGTTCTTGGAAATTTGAGTTTTACTACTATTTAACTCAGGGTATCCTAAACCAGCAAGCCCTCTTTTTGCATGTGTTTTTGTTTCATTTTGTTTTCTGTTTGTTTTGAAAAAGACTAAATGCACATCTTAGCTACAAACTATATTTGGTTAATAAAACAGTAAGCTTGGAAAGCTTGTATTTGTGTGCATGTGCATGCGCATACACAGAAGAACGGTTGCAGATAATGTATTATACAGTTTTGGTATCAGCTTTCAACAACTGACAACGTAATTTTGTCAAATTCTTAGAAAGTGTGGATAACTGAAGTAGTTATCTCATTGCCTGGATTACCTTCTTTAATCTCTGAGGTCTAAAGTCTGCGTAGATCCCCATGTGTTCCAAAGGAAATTAACGTTTCATACTTTCTTTCCTTCTTTTTCCACTTGAATATTTTGATTTTCACGTATAGAAGACTGTCAGTCTTTCCTCCTCATTTCTGAATATTAGGCTTTAAAAGCAAATGTTGTATCTACTACAATTGACCCTTAACAATGTAGGTTTCCACTGTACAGGCTCACTTATACCCAGTTGTTTTTTTTTTTTTTTTTAAACTACATTACAGTTCTATATATATATTTTTGCTTTCTTATTACTTTCTTCATAACATTTTATTTTCTGTAGCTAACTGTACTGTAAGAATACAGTATGTAATACATATACAAAATATATGTTAATCAACTGTTTATGCATTGATATGACCTCAGTCAATTGTACAATTACTAATTGTATTAGTAGTTAACTTTTGGGGGAGTAAAAAATTATATGTGATTTTAGGTTATACAAGAGTTGACACCCCTAACTCTTGGGTTGTTCAAGAGTCAAACTGTACTTCATTAGCTTTGGTTGCTTTTGTGTGAATTTACAAAGATCTTTGCAATGGTGTCATATCCAGTGAAAACTAAGCCTTTGTTGTCTCCTCCCACTTCCCCCAGCCCATCACCCCCCAGCCCAGAACATCTCCCTTTTCTTGTTTTACAAAATGAGGCTGTTGCTCTCATCTCAATGCTATGGGAAAGAGTTCTGTTCTAGAACTGACCATTTGAAAGGATGGAATCCTCTTCTAAATTTTGTCAAAAGATAAGATCAGTTTCCTAGCAAGAGTGCAATTTGATAGAAGTTCCCTCAATGCATAATTATGGGCTGCATACCATTGTACAAGGCCTCCTTTCAGCTAATTCAGGCAATTTTTAAAGAACATGCAGCTATGTATTTATGTGTTAACTATTAAATTAAATATCTGTAGTTAAGTTAGATAATTATCAAATTTGGAAACTCCATATTTAAATGGTTTAAATTGTTGATGAGTGGAAAGGCAGGATTGTGGTTGCAAAGGCCACATAAAATGAAATATAAATCCTTTGTATGCTTAAAAGAAAATGTAAATGTGATACAAATAAAAAGTTATAATAATTCAGACAGCAAAGATTTATCAGTGTTTGCAAACAAGAGAAAGCACTCTTCTCTCTCAAATCGTAAAAATTCTTATTATGGAAATTATTGTCTTATTCACTTTTAATTTACTCTTATTGCAGACAGAATTTGGTTCTCAGAAATTTGAAGTCAGGAGGGAAGCCACAGCCATACTTTTGAGCCGAGTTAAATAAGAACACAAAAGGTCTACACTCAAAGAAGATGTTACCTTCAGTGTAAACTCCTTGAATGAATGACTGTGTCCATGATGGGTCACTTGAAGGAAAAATTTATGTAACGACATGTTTTAAGGAAACTTAAATAAGCCTAAATACAGGCTGAACTCAAGACCAAAGATCTAAGATCCATAGAACCCAACGAGAAAAGACAGAACTAGTTAAAGGAGTTTAAGAAAAACTGACTTTATTGAGAACTTAAATTTGCATGTAAATGCTCCTTTGGAACACATGGAGACCTCCGATGTAGCCAGTTAAGCTTCTACCAAAGCATTGCCTGTACTTAAACAACTATTAACTGAACAAAAATACCAAAAAAACTAAAGGTACGTGAGAGCAAAACAATACTGGCACATTTTAGAGGGCACTCAGCACGTGGAGTAGGAAGTAATTGGAGGAATTTTCCTTTTTAAAATGAGATTTAGCTTGAGGGAAGACTGAAATTAGTTCTGCATAGAGAAGCTAACAGAAAATCAACTGTCTCTTTGGCTTGGAATATCAGAGAACACAAGTTTGGGGCAATCATAACAGATGAAATTGGAAGAAGGGGATCCTTGAAAGGAACAAGTCAGAGGCAGGGGAACAAATCTTGTGTATAAACCACTTCTACCAAATATCTCTAAAGCCTGCATATGTGACGAAGATTCCAGGTAGCACAGCTAAAGATTAAGGAACTGACCGAATATTTAAAATGGCACCACAGGGGTTTTCCAGTTCTAATTCAACTGAATAAATTACCTCTTAAACAAGTAAAACGAACACATTCAATACTCTTTGGAGGAATATAATAGGATCCAGCGTCTCCACAACATAACATTCACAAATACAAACCCTACACTGATGAAGTTTTGGCCAAGTGATTTTTGAAGCAAAAATTATCTCAAAATTAATCAAAAACCTAGATTTAAGAGCTAAAACTTTAATACCCTTATAAGAAAAAAATATATATATATAAATCTTCATGACATGAGTATGCAATGATTTTTTAGATACTACATCAAGAGTGCAAGCAACAAAAGAAAAAATAGGTAATTTGAACTTCATCAAATTAAAAACTTGGGTGAGTCAAAAAACACTATTAAAAATGTGAAAAGACAACCCATATTTATAAAACTAACATACACTTAGCATGTGATTCCAACTCTTAGGTATTTACCCAAATGAGTTGGGAACTTCCATACATGCAAAAACCTGCATATGAATAGCGCCTTATTATAATTGCCAAAATTTGGAAGAAACCAAGATTCTTCAATAGGTGAACAGATTTAAAAAAAAGGGGGGGGGCGGGGATAAATCTGTATAAGGGACTATTATTCATAGATAAAAATAAATGATCTACTAAACCATGAAAAAACATGGAGGAGGGGCACCTTTGGCTCAGGTCATGACCTGGGGTCCTGGGATTGAGTTTTGCGTCAGGCTCCCCGCAGGGAGCCTTCTCCCTCTGCCTATGTCTTTGCCTTTCTCTGTGTTTCTCTCATGAATAAATAAAATCTTAAAAAAAATAGAGGAAACCTAATACATACTGCTAAATAAAAGAGTCCAGTCTGAAAAGGCTACATGCTATGTAATTCTAATCATATAACGTTCTGAAAACAAACAACAAAGCTATAGAAGCAGAAAAAGATACTGGTTGCCAGTGGATCAGAGTTGGAGATAAAAGAGAAGGATAAATAGATGGAAAAGAGGGGATGTTTAAATCAGTTATACTATTACATATGACACTGTAGTAGTGGATCTATGACATTATGCATGGAGTTGCACAATACAAAGTGAACCCTAAGGTAAACTATTACCAAAAATAAAAATGCTTCAGTGTTGGTTCATCAATTGTAACAAATGTATACTGATACTAGACATTAATAGGGAACCCTTTCAGTGGCAAAAGTAGCATATGGGAACTCTGTACTTCCTGCTTATTGTTTCTCTCAAACTAAAATTGCTTAAAAAATAAATTACATAGCTACAATAATCCTATGGATACATGGCATTTAATGATGAAATATAAAATGCTTTTCTGACAAAATTAGGAAAAATACTGGGTGCCTACTATTCCATTTCTGTTCCGCATTTAGGATAAGATGGCCTTAGTGATTGAAATAAAACATGAGATTGAATTGAATGACATAAAAGATATAAAAAGAAAATGTAAAACCGTTTCTTTTGCTTTTGACATGATTGCTTATACATATGTTAAGACATTGACAAAAATATTGGAATTCACAATTAAATTTAGCAAAATTCTTACAATATAATGTGCGTATTTCATGCATTTTTGTATTCTACCGGCACTCAGAAAATAAGCTCAAAGATTAGCGTTTCTACTTAGAGTGTCATAAAATTTAGTAATAAATATAATGAACATATGAGGCTGTCCATACTACTCGAAGGAAGGAAGGAAGGAAAAAAAAACTGAGTGAAAATAAAGAAAACCAAAGTAAATGAAGAGGTATATCATGATTATGGATTGGGAAACACAATATTGTTAATATGCCAATTCTTCCAAATTGATGTTTAGATTCAATGACAATCTCATAAAGATCCCAGAAGGCTTTACAAAAATGCCATTTTTGTATAAATTTACAAACAAACTTAAATAGGAACAATGTTAGAGAAATTGAATTACATGATTTTGAGATTTAATATAAAGCAAATTTAATCTCATAACTGTGCTAGCATAAGAATCAATAAATAATGGAAACATAATGAAAAGATATAGTCCAGATATAGTCTCAACCTTTTTTTGTTAATTGAATTTTCACTAAGGATTCCAAAGTAATCCAATGGGTTAAAGATAGATTATTTCTATAACTGGTGCTAGATCAAGTGGTTGTTCATATGGGAGAAAATAGGAAGGAAGGAAAGAAGGAAGGAAGGAAAGAAGGAAGGAAGGAAGGAAGGAAGGAAGGAAGGAAGGAAGGAAGGAAGGAAGGAAGGGTGGATGAAATTTGACCCTTCATATTATGCAGAAACTTAATTTGAAAAAGATAACAGACCAAAATAACAACTAAAGCCACAACACTTTTGGAGAAAATACGGGAGCACTTGTCCATGGATTTGTAGTCAAAAGTTTCTTCCAAAGGACAAAGAAAGTAATTACCATAAAAGAAAAAAAAAAGATAAACCAAGTTTCATCATAGAATAGGTATATGCTGATTAAAATATAACATGAAGAAATTAATAGATAAATCACGGGTAAGAAAGATTAACAATTTGTGATTTCAGAAAGGGACAAAAGACTGGTATCCAAACTATACAAAGAACTACAATTTGGTAATAAAAAGACAATTGAATGTAAAGCTGAGCAAAGCTTTGAGCAAGCACAGTGAAAGAAGAAGACATACGAATGGGTAATAAGCACATTTAAAAGGACTTAGTAGCATTAATTATCAGTAAGGTGCAAATTAAAATCATAATAAGACAGCACTATGCATCCACTAAAAGGGCTAACATTAAAATGATTGATCACAACCATGAGTTGCTAGGAATGTAGTATGGCGAGAACTCTCATATGCTGTTGGTAGGAATATACAGTTGCGCACCACATTGGAAGATTGCCTGGAAATTTCTTAATATTAAACATATACCTCATTAAGCAAAAGCAATTCTCTTAGGTATTCATTGAAGAGAAATTAAAACAGTGATTTACGGAAAGTTATGCAAAAACGTGTGTAACAATTTTATCCATATTAGCTCTAAGCTATCTATCAACAAAAGAATACATTTTTAAAAAGTGATATAGTCATACAATGAAATACTGTCCTCGATCAAAGGGAACTCATCATCGATACACAAAGCTGCATAGATGAATCTGAAAGCATTCTGTTGACTGAAAAGAGACTTACACAGAGAGTATATAAGGCATGACTCTACATGAAGTTCTTGGGCAAGCAGAATAAATCTAAGGTCGAGAAAAATCAAGAATGTTAGCTCTTACTGGAGGGATTGAGACAACGTTTTTTTTTTTTTTTTGAATGATGGTAATGTTCTGTAATTTGATACAGGCATGTGCATTTGTCAAGGTCAGTAGATATTCACTTAAATTTTCAGTTTTGTAAAGTTCACCTCAAAAGAAAACAAAATACTATAAATTAATATCACACACCAGTCAATAATATGAATACGGAAGTATTTCATTACACTGTTGTAACAATTTAGGTTGAAATACATCCAACAAGTAAAGAAAAAAGATGAATTGATAGAATAATCTATAAATGGGTAGAGAGATGCCCGGGTGGCTCAGCGGTTGAGCGTCTGCCTTTGGCTCAGGGTGTGACCTCGAGGTCCTGGGATCGAGACCTGCATCCGGCTCCCTGCATGGAGCCTGCTTCTCCTCTGCCTGTGTCTCTACCAGCCTCTCTCTCTCTCTCTCTCTCTCTCTCTCTGCGTCTCTCATGAATAAATAAATAAAAATAAATGGGTAGATATGTGTTTGTAACAGTACTAGTAAATGTAAAATGGTACTAGTTCAGTAAAATGGTAATTGTAGAATTTGATTGATATATATGTGTTCACTGTAAAATCATTTCAACCTTTTTGTATGTTTGAAAATTTCTATTATATACATATTCTTTTCTTTTTTTAGATCTCTGTGTTTGTGTGGTGTTGTTAATGGTACACTTCAGTTTTAAAAATCACCTCAACAGGACAGATTTATGATATTCATGTATGCTGGCTTTTTAAAATGTCTTTTTCTTAGGAGAATATTTCAGATTTCGTGCTATTTTCCACGGTTTATTCTTATTGCAAACGAGCCTTACTGGAGTGTGCACGTAAACCCAGCGCACTATTATTTGCCTTTAATTTGGCAGGAAGCAACCTACTCTGGTTTCTAAGCCATGAAACCAAATCCATTAAGTATCTTAAATTTAAGTATGAATCTAGCTTTGCATGATGCTATTTGGATGAAACACCTTCAACAACCAAAACAGTATCAGGAAAGTCCAGGACTTTAGACATTGAAATGGCAGTACAAAGAGAAATGACTGTTGAGAATAATTAAATTCAAATTTACTTGCTCAGTTCAATTGAGATTTGAATAGAGACTCCTCTGTCTTTTCTTCTCTCTCCTTCCCCACTGTGGCTTCCAAAGTACTCACCGTAATTGCTGGGGGCTCTATACAGCACACATAGAAATTAAAAACCTACTTTTATTTCCTTGTATTTTAAACAGAATAGCAAAGCTTAGAGATATAAAGTGACTTACCAAGTTCACAAAATATAGTTTTCTAATTGCCAGTTGAACTTGCAACGAAAATAATAATTCAGGGTAATCTGGTAACAAAAAAGTTGCTTATGTGATTAATTTTTCACTTATTTCTTGCAATTATTGATAGACTAGAAAATGTACATTAGCTTTTCTTCTTTTGTTTCCCAAATAGCTCAATTATTTTTTTTTTTGGGCAATTATTTTTGAATAAATTAATGTAGAATGTATTAAACCAAATGGAAACAAAAACATCTCCTTTTTAGTGTTGTACCTGTGAAACACAGTCTCTGATGAGTACGTTTAGATGATGTGCTAATTCACCAGTGTAATTTTTAATAATAATATTTTCAAAGGCATTATTTCTTATTACCTCACCTTGGTCTTTGTATGTATTATTCACTCAGGCGTTATTACTATAAAAGTAAGGGAATGATCGCAGATATATCTATCAAAGGTACACTCAACTATTTTTTATTTTATTTATTTTTTCAGCTATTTTTAAATGAAAATTGCATATATTTAAGGTGTACAACATGGTGATTTGATATTCATGTACATAGTGAAGTGATTACAGTGAAGCTAATTAACATACCATTCCCTCACATCATTACCATTTTTGTGTGTGTAATGAGTGAGAGCACCTCAAATATAATCTCCCAGCACACTCCTGCTATTCAGTATAGAATTATTAACTACAGTCATCATGCTGCACCTTGTATCTTTAGACTTATCCTATAACTGCAATTTTGTGCCCTTTGATCAACATCTCTACATTCCCTCACCTGCCAGCCACTGGTAACTATTCTAATCTCTTTTTTATGTATTTGACTTTTTTTACGTTACGCATATAAGATAATATGGGTTGCTTTTCTTTTGGTATCTGACTTATTTCACTTAAGATAATATCCTCCAGATTGTATCATGTTTCCACAAATGGCAAAATCTCCCTTATTAAGCCTGGAAAAAAAACATATATACATACCTCCATTTCTTTATCCATTCACCTACTGATAGACAGTTAGGTTGTTTCCATGTCTTAAGTATTGTGAATATTGCTACAATAAACAATGGAGTGCAGATGGCATCTTTGGAGCACTTATTTCATTTCCGTAGGGTTTACATCCAGAAGAGGAATTCCTGGATTATTTGTTTTTCCTGTATTTTCTTTTTTGAGTAAACTCCTTACTGTTTTCCATAAAGGTACCATTTTACATTCACCCGTTTGTATCCAGTCTATAAGGGTTCTGTGTTCTCCACATCTTTGCCAAAACTTCATTCATTCATTCCCTTGCTCGTTCATTCATTCATTTATACTTTTTGATGACGATGATGATGATGATGACGACGATGATGATGATGATAGGCATCCTAACAGGTGTGAGACAACACCCTCATTTTAGTTTGGATTTGCATTTCTCTGTTGATTAGTGATGTTGAGTATCTTTTCATGTATCAGTCTCTAAGTTTCTTTCTTTTTTGTGCTTAGCAAAACACAAATCTTTGTTACTCCCATATAGTCACCTTGTATTTCAAGAAATTGTCTAAGAGAATAACTTTAAAAATGTAGAGCTATATGTGGTTTTAAACAAGTGTTCTTAAATTTCAGCATGTATCCCAAACACCAGGAGGGCTTGTTAAAACACAAATTCCTGGGTTTCACCCCTAGAACCTCTTGAGTAGGAGCCTAAGACTACATTTGTAACAAGTTCCCAGGGGATGTTCATGTCTAGGGACTAGAGTTTGAGAAGTATTGCTTTATAGGAATCTTTCTCTCAAGTCACATGAAGACATTATATTTTCTTGAACAGAATTTAAAAAGATTATCCAAGTTCAAGATTATAGAACACTCTTTCTTCTCTGTGTTGAGTTACATTAACATAAACACTAGAGCATAGTGTGTACGGTATAGGAATTAAATAGGTTGTTTCTGTATCTTAACTATTGTGGTTAATACTGCACCTATGAATATTTTATTTGGGACTGCATTTATAAATATTTTACTTGATATTTGAATTCATACACATTGGGTAACACTGTGATCTAATAATTTCCATGGTAATTTCTTCTTAATGTTTAAAACACGATTTTAAAGAATCTACATGTTTTCCCCCCTTTCTTTCTTCCTTCTTCTTTCTCTCTGTCTCCCTCCCTTTTCCTACCTTTTTATGTTTCTTCTTTATTCCTTCTTTGGCACAAAATATTTAAATATGTTTTTCATTTTCAGATAAAGCTGAATCTGTGTAGCAGTACAGTACAGGAGTGTAGCCTTGGTGGCCGAGGAGTGGCTATCATAACAATGTGCATCCATGTCCTCACTTGGGAAATTTAACATCTTAACAATACCTACCAATAGGAACTGTAGACAGGAGGTGAATTGGTCATATAAATAATGGGAATATGCCATACTTCTTTTGCCCAGCAATGATGAAAACATCATAAACTGCTTCAAAGTATTTTTTTTTTCTTTAGTGTAATCTTATCTAAAGCCTTCCTTATCATTTTACTCTGCTTGCAACTTGATGGTAGGATAATGCAGACTTCCAAGGAGGTGAGAAAACCTCCCACTTCAACTCTGCACTGTCTAAAATTTGAGTTTACTTCCTTTGGAGCTGTCAGAAGAAGGACTTGTGAAGTTTGGCAAGCAGTTTAATTTTCGTTTGTCACCTTATTGTGAACATTTATAAGAAATAGGTTATAGCTGAAGTCTTTTTTTCTCCCCTTCCCTTTAGAAAAGGCCTGGAATAACATTATATATATATATATATATATATATATATATATATATATATATATATATATTTTTTTTTTTTTATTTTGATATTGCTTTAGCAATATGACACACTTTCTTGTGATTCCAAATGTTGGTTTTATCATCTGTCAAATGAGCAGGGAATAGATACCATTCCCTCCCTCGCGTAAAAGATTTTGTAATACTTTTATCCTTTAGACGTGATGGTGGTATAAATCAGACAGTGGGAGCCCATTTAGTAAATATGTGGAGGACCCCACTGCACATATCTGCATATATTTCTTCCAGTTATACGTGTGCTTCCTTCCTATGTATGCTTGTTTGGCAGTTCCTTGAGTTCATGATGGCTGACAAATAACGCTTGTGGTTTTTTTTCCTCAAAATTGATGTACTTTTGTACTTTTTCTCCCTAAACATCATAGATAGAAGTGTTATTGTTCCTGCATAAGTAATGTAAAAGTGCTTGAAATAACGGAGAATGCTACTTTTGAATTCTGACACAGTGTGTTCTCATCTGGCAGGGATCCTGCATTCCTGGTTCTCCTTAATTCAGTCCAGCCATGGCTCCACTGTTTTTAATTTGACTATGCTTTTATGTTCTGTGTTGAAAATCCACAATTAAAAAGGCATGCACATATTGGAGCTAAAATACTTAAAGCGATATGTGCAAACGATTAATAAATGTGTCCATTGGTATTTAGTTAGGATGATTTTGTATATGCTCCTGATACATGTTAGAATATATTCTTATTAGCATTTGAGTGTTGCATGTTGAAGCCCTGATTTATTTTCCTTATTATTTTCTGCTCTTTAAAAATAAGAGTCACTTTCTTCTGCTTCCAACTTTACAAATCCCTGATGAGGTCAGTGCTTTCTAAAGTAGAAGGCAATTTTATCCACTTTAAATGAACAATTAGCATAAATTCATCTTTCTTGCATAGGGTGAATTCTCCATTTAGAGCACCACAGTTTATTTTAACATCTTCTGTACACTTCAATAGCTTGAAGAATTCTGCATGCTATTATCCCAAAATGATTCTTGGCTTTCAAATTGCTGATCTTAATAAGATGGGCTTTCTTCATCCCCTGTATTACCATATCATACCTAATAAAATCAGGTTCAACCAATCAAATTCCTGGATGACTGGCCTTTATTAACTAGTAATTCAGAAACATGATTTCAGAAGGCTCTATATTATAATGAAAAAAAAAAAGTAAGATTACTTCTTATTGGCCAAGGAAGAAAAAGGTTCTCTTGAGGCCAGTCAAAATTAAGCTTCAAAATATGATAGAATGATAGAGAAACAATGTGTACTCTTCCAGAAGATGACATTAATTCAGCTCCTTTAATTATGTGGCTTTATGTCTATTGCATCTACTTTATTATCCTTGGGCATCGCTGATGTGTGCTTGACAAACGTGATGTAATATCTCTTTTATTGACCATTAAGTCTTTTGTAAGGAAATGCATTTTTCTACAACGGTGTTTCTTTCAAGAAACAATATACCATGCAATCATTCTCTCATTAAGCATTTTAGACTTTATAATGCACAGGTCACTATATGAGAATACAGGGAATGCATCCAAACCGTTTACTAGGTATCACCTTCTCTTTGTAAGGGCCTAGTCTTGGCATTGTAGGTATAGAGACCAGATACCAGGTTTGTACTCCCAAGATTATGTACTCCGGGATGAGAAATAAATTGTAGTGTGCTTTAGATGGTAATACAGGGGTCATTGCTGTTTGCAATGGGGGCTAATTCTCAATATCTGTGTCTTTCATCTTTTCTTGTTCCCAGTCATTATGACACTGCTGTATACCTTGTTCTTTCCCATTCCTGTACTGAGGCGGATAGTTTTTAAGGCCAAAGCTTTCCTAGTTGTAGTTACTTAAAAGCACAGAACATTGTGATTAGTTTGTTTTAGACATTTTATTGTAAATTGCTATAGAGATAAAGGTCTAGAATAACTAAATTGGCAAATGTGGAGAAATTGCTAATGTTTTGTGACTTTTACAGTATTTATAGTCTTAAGTATTTATCAAAAACCAGGAATATAAATATGACACTTTCCCGGAATAAAAGTCAATCTTTAGGAGAGATAGATATCATTAGAGATAAATACGGTGTATCAGAATTTTAGCAAAAAATAAATGGTTCGCTCAAACCAGATAGTTGAAGAAAGGAGGCTTCAACAGATGTGTTAGGGAACCCTGTTTCCAGGAAGAGGGGAGAAATATACATTTCCCGACTCCTCTTGCTAAGTGTAACTACTAACTCTGGATATTATATATAAAATAAGCAACTCTGGATATTATATATAAAATAAGCATAAGAATCTTAAAGAAATAAAGACACATTAGCTACAGACGTCGGGACTCCAGGAATACTGCAGTGACAAGTCCCTTTTGTTTTCTTTTCATGTCACATATCCTGGACCTGATGCCAGCAAGCCAAAACATACCAACAGGTGTAGATTTTTAAAAACCTGCTTGCTCTTCTAGCCAAAAACCAGGTAAAAGGTAACAGCAAAACAAACAATAATGGAAAAACTTTCAGGCAAAACTACTTGGTCAATCACCACAGAAAAATCCGCGTCCCTGTCCCCACCCACGTCAGAAGATTGCTGCCTGGAACTTCCCATCCACCCTCCGCAGAGCGTAATGGGATGCCATAACTCTACTGCCAGAATAAATCTATTTGTATTGGAAAAATGGCATAAGCAATTGAGACCTTTCTCTCCACCTGGTTGTAGGGAAGCCCATGACCACCCACACCTGCATCCTCTGACGTACTCCTGTGGTGAGTGGGTGTCTTCCTTAGCCTAAGGTACGGGTGAAGGTCCTGCTGCCTGCATGGCTTCTCAGAGACCCCTCCAGGCTTAGGGTAAAGTGCCCATTACAACCTGGCAAGGGTGTAGTATAGGCTCCTCGAACTTTCACTTCACCCAGCAGTTGCAAGGAAGCCCCATTCCCTTTACCATGATGGGTGTCTGTGGAGATACTACTGGGGGCAGTAAATAAGGCAAGTTGGACCTTGGAGAAGGATGCAGTGTGGACTTTGAGGGACAAACAGTATCAAGTCTTGACACTTTCATTCTGGGGACAGATTTGCTCAGAGTTATGCTTTTTAAAACTTTTATCCAAATTCTTGAATAGTCTCAGATTAATGTATAGCTTTTAGTTACAGGCAGGAAGACTCAATTTTCTGGCCCCAAAATGTGAAATATTGATGTCAAGATCTAGTGTTGTTATGAAAATCAGGTGAAGAAACAAAATTAAAATACTTAAAGTATCACCTGGAATAATAATGCAAATACTCAATTATTTTTCTTTTCTTTTCTTCTTTTCGATTTCTTTCTTTTCTTTTCCTTGGCTTTCTTCTCTCCTCTTGTCTCTTGCTTACTCATAATTAGGACAATGGGGGATCCCTGGGTGGCGCAGCGGTTTGGCGCCTGCCTTTGGCCCAGGGCGCGATCCTGGAGACCCGGGATCGAATCCCACATCAGGCTCCCGGTGCATGGAGCCTGCTTCTCCCTCTGCCTATGTCTCTGCCTCTCTCTCTCTCTCTGTGACTATCATAAATAAATAAAAATTAAAAAAAAATTAAAAATCATAATTAGGACAATGGATATTAAACCATCTATCAGAACCTCATATAAATGTAACAAGGAGACTATGAAAAATGGTCAAGGAAGGGAGAGGCAGAGGTCTCAAGACACTAAAATGTCAAAGAACGAAAGGAGTTACAATAGCTGTGATGAGAAATATGGTTAACTAAGTTTGCAGTGATGGGGACCAAGGGAAGATTCTTGATGATCTACCAGGAGGCAGTTTAGTTAGATGTTATATGAGATTATGTAAGAATCATTGAGACTTAATCTTCTAAAGAAATAAACAAGTCTGTATCTTTCCTCTGTAATTAGTGAGGAAGAAGAGGAGAAGGAGGAGGAGGATTTATATGAAAAGGCAAACATAATACTGTTGGATTGTCCTTAGAGCCCATTACTGATAGTCTTATTTTTTTAATTGTCACTTGTCACTATGGTGACTGAAGTCGATACGGAGTACACGGTTTATTTTATTATTATGGTTTTATTTGAATATAGTTGACACACAATGTTACCTTAGTTTCAGGCTTACAGCATAGTGGTTGCCCAGTTTATACATCTTGCTATATAGACCCCAAGTGTAGCTACTAGCATCTATCCCTGTCCCTACTGCTCTTACAGTATCGTTGACTATATTCCTTATGTTGTGCCTTTCACTCCCATGACCTACTCACTCTGTGCATGGAAGCCTGTATCCCCCACTCCCCTTCACCCATTTTGCTCTACTTCACATCCCCCCACCATGGCAACCATCACTGCATTCTCTGTATTTATAGATTTTATTCTGTTTTTTGTTTTTTTTATTCATTTATTGTTGTTGTCTTAGATTCTTCTTATGAGTGAAATAATAGGGTATTTGTCTTTCTCAGTGTGATCTACTGCACTTAGCATAGTATCCTTTAGTTCTATCCTTTGCCATCTCAGATGGGAAGATCTCAATCTTAGTCCATTGTGTCCGTATGGATGTGTATATATTACACCTTTCTTATCAATTTGCCTATTGATGGACACTTAGGTTACTTCCATATTTTGGCTATTGTAAATAATGGTGCATTTAACATAGGGGCCATGTATCTTTTCAAATTAGTGTTTTTATTTTCTTTGGGTAAATACCCAGTCAAGGAATTATCAGATCATATGTTATTTCTATTTTTAATTTTTTGAGACAACTTAATCCTACCTTTCACAGAGGCTTCACAAATTTACATTCCTACCAATAGTGGGCAAAGTTCCCTTTTTCATATCATCACCAATGCTTGTTATTTCTTGTCTTTAATCCCCCCTCATTCTAACAAATATAAGGTCATATCTCATTGAGGTTTTGATTTGCACTTCCCTGATAATTAGTGATGTTGAACATAGTTTCATGTACCTATTAGCCATCCGTTTGTTTGTTTTTGGAAAAATGTCTATTCAGATGCTCTGGCAACATTTGACTTGGGTTGCTTATTTTTGGTGTTAAGCTGTATTGGTTCTTTATACATTTTGGATATTAACTCTTTATCAGATACATTGTTTGCATATATCTTCTCCCATTCAGTAGGTTGCATTATCATATTATTGATGATTTCCTATGCTGTGCAAGAGTCTTCTGTTTTAATGTAACCCTACTAGTTTATTTTTGCTTTTGTTTCCCTTATGTAGGAAAATTTTGCAACAGCTAATTTCAGAGAAATTACTACCTGGGTTCTCTTCTAGGATTTTTTATAGTTTCAGGTCTCACATTTAGGTATTTAATCCTTTTTGAGTTTATTTTGGTGCATAGTGTTAAAAAGGGGTCTAGTTTAATTTTTTAACATGTAGTTGTCCAGTTATTAAAGAAATTATCTTTTCCCCTTGTATATTCTTGTCTCCTTGTCTCATGGATTAATTGACCATATAATCATGGGATTTTATTTCTGGGCTCTCTAGTCTGTTCTGATCAACTATGAGTCTTTGTATGTGCTCGTACCGTACTGTTTTGATTTGATTACTACCGCTTTCTAGTATTTTCTGAAATCTGGAATTGTGAGATTCCAGCTTTGTTTTTCTTAAGATAGTTTTGGGCTCTTTGGGTCTTTTGTGGTTCCATACAGATTTTACTATTACGTGTTCTACTTTGTGAAAAAAACACTGTTGGTATGTTAATAGGAATTCCCTTGAATCTGTAGATTGCTTTGGGTAATATGGACTTTTTAACAATATTAATTCTTATGATCTATTAGCATGGAATATCTTTTCATTTGTATCATTCAAATTCTTTTATCAGTGTTTTATAGTTTTCGGAGTACAGGTCTTTCACCTCTTTGGTTAAGTTTATTCCTAGGTATTTTTAATTTTTTTTTTCTGCAATTGTATATGATCCTTTTGTTTATTTATTTATTTTTTAAAGTAATCTCTATGCCCGACATGGAGCCCAACACGGACCTTGAACTCACAACGCTGAGATCAAGACTTGAGCTGGTATCATGAGTTGGATCCTCAACTGACTGAGTCACTCAGGTGCCCCCCGCGGTCTTGTTTCCTTAATTTCTCTTTCTAATGCTTCATTACTAGTATATAGAAACATCAATTTCTGGGTATGAATTTTATATCTTGTAACTTTACTGAATTCATTTATTACTTTATGGGGTGCCAGTTTATAAAGCGCACCCTGAAAATTGGGATTCATAACAAATGAATATGATTTTTTTCATTTTATATATTTTTCTTTAAATTTTATTAGGCCACCATGTTTTACTCATGGTAGGCTTCTATCATGCAGTGTAAGTAAATGAAAATTGGAGCTATGTTCTAGACTTTTATTAGTCTAGATTCACTTTGGAAGATTGTGTTCTTAGGGCATTCAAATATTTCAAGAATTTTTAGATAATAGAACGTATGTGTGGAAATTTTGGGTCAAAGGCCATTCAACAAATTAAGTCTAAGGAATCAAGTGGCGTGCATCATTGTTATCTGGCAATCTGGTGGGTTTGAAAACAAAACAAAATAAAACAATCCTTGTTACTACTATGCATATTTATAAAACCTATAAATTTATTTATTAACATATTTAAGCATTTACTAAATTGACATGCACTATGGAAAAGCAAGCACCGGGATCCCTGGGTGGCGCAGCGGTTTGGCGCCTGCCTTTGGCCCAGGGCGCGATCCTGGAGACCCGGGATTGAATCCCACATCGGGCTCCCGGTGCATGGAGCCTGCCTCTCCCTCTGCCTATGTCTCTGCCTCTCTCCCTTTCTCTCCCTGTGACTATCATAAATAAATAAAAAATAAATAAATAAATAAATAAATAAATAAATAAATAAATAAATAAAGGAAAAGCAAGCACCATCCAGTCTTTGAGGGAAAGGTACTTTTTGAGCTTGTATTGTCATGAGGGAGAATAACATTAACCACATATCTAATGCAGTCATGAATGCTATAAAGATAAAGTGAGGGAAGGGTCTAGAGAGGATAATGAGGGTAATTTAAGGAGTCTATTTTGGATTGGCAGCCAGAGAACAGTTCCTTAGAGAAGGTGGCATTTCACTGGATATCTGATTGAGGGAGGAAAAGTGGGAGGGAACTAGGTAAAGATATCTGGAAGCTAAGAGGAGAAACTGAATGCAGAGGCCTTGATATAGACATGAACTTTATATTACCAGAAGCAGAAATACAATTAAGTTGTCTAGAGCTGAGTATGAGAGAAAGAGTTTCGGGTGATATGCTCAGAGTGGTAGTTAGGGATTATAGTATACTTGACTTGGTAGGTTACCTAGGGGATTTTAATTATGAGTGTGATGACAAACCACTGGTTTCTGTCCAAGTAAGGAACATTACTAAATTCATATGAATGATGTCCACCCTGGCTACTGGAGTACATTATAGGGTGGAAAGGGTGGAACTAGGGAAACTACTTAGGCGATTGAATAGCCTCCAGGCAAGAGACTATGGTGGATTAAGCCAAGATGTTGCCGTGAAGGTGGTCAGAAAACTTCTTCTGTGTCTGGTTTGAAGCATGAGTCCATAAGATTTTCTGACAGATTGGATGTTGGAGTGAGAAAAAGAGTCATACTCAGATTTTTGGCCTAAACAGTACAAAGAAAGGCAGTGCCAGTGTTTAGCCACTCTCCCTGGAAGACACATTTTTGTTCTGGCACCTCAATGGGTGATAATTCTTTCCCCTTAAGATCAAAGTCAAGCTGTACTATGAAAGACTATAATTTGTATTCCTGAATCCCTACATTACACATAAGGGCAATGATCTATACTTTGTAAAAAGTGAATTAAATCTGTCAATACGTGGTTTCATTTTTTTTATACATTTTTGAAGCTAAGTTGATGCCTAAAGTCAGACACTTAAATCTTATTTTAGATTCGATAGTGCAAGAGTTCATGATAGTATTTTAAGATCTTAAAAAATATATAAAAAAGAAGATCCGAAATCTATTATCTTTTTATACTGCCTAATAATTATGACTATGACTCATACAAATCAACCTTTCAAGTATCTTGTCATAAAATAAAGGACAAGTCACAGAGTGTCTTAAGAAGTTAGTAAAGAGAATAAATGCATGATACTGCAGCTTTCATTTAGTGTAAGTTTAAAACCCTCCAAACTTACCATTAAAGTTAATTTCTGATAACATGTCCTAAAGCTACTCTTTCAAATTAATCTTCACCTTATAGTTCATATTAAATTCTGAAAATCCTTTTATGTTGTGTGTAAAATGGTTATAGATCTACCATAATTCCATCCCTGGTTTTCATTCAAAACTCAGAAAAGGTGGGATGGGGTGATTTACATATGGCCATATAATTATCCTGGCACAGAGATTCAGAAAAGACAGATCCCAACTCAGTATAAAATGACACAGGGACTGAAAGGAATGATACACCATGTAGCTTTAATAATCACTTCATCATCAATTAGTGTCATGAATAAATTACCCTCTTAAGTGAGAAATTATAGACAGCCCTACATAGCTGACCAAATCTGGCAGTAGATATCTTCCACAAATAAAGTAGAAATACGTATTTAATTAGCTTTGATTTTAGGGACTTTTATAAAAATGAGATTAAAAAAAGAAAAAAAAAAAAAAGACAGCTGAGTGTAAAAACATCCATCTGGCCTTCATAATGCTGGGCCTACCAAGGCACCTGGTGTTAGTCCCAGGGAAATACCTCAGTCATTGGTTATATTCTGAAGTTTTTCTATAAAGATTACTTTTCATATTAAATATATTTGCTTGATATAGTTAGACAGAAGGTTGAAAGATCAGCACCTTTATTTATGGCCACTTGTATCTTGGGGTCCCATTATGATTACCTATCATTTTGCAAATGGGAATGTTGCAAAATGGGAATGATCACAGGAATAGCTCCAACTCTATATTTATTTTTTTGTCTTTATCTTAAGGCATTAATTGAAGAATGAATACTAGACATTTAGAATACCCTAATTATAATGCCTTTATGCCAGATTCATAAGCCTTTACAGTTTTGAATAACCATAGCAATGTATGCAACTCAGCACATTATAGCTGAGAACTCTCGTATAGTCTTCCTGGTTCAGTCCATGTCTCTTTTCTAGGGAATATTCTGAGACCATCCTGTGAAATAGTGATCTCTCCTTCCTCAGGATTAGCTCTTGCTGTGCAAAGCCATGCGATCTTCATGTTGGAAAGGCCGTTAATGTTTGCACTGCATGCCCTGCCTTTGATAGTTTGCATC
The DNA here is from genome assembly GCF_048164855.1 of Canis lupus baileyi. Lineage (NCBI taxonomy): Eukaryota > Metazoa > Chordata > Mammalia > Carnivora > Canidae > Canis > Canis lupus. Next base: position 4,032,574 of record NC_132840.1, on the reverse strand, counting down.
TTCTTTTTTTCTTTTTCTTTTTCCCTTCAAAGATTTTATTTACTTATTCATGACAGACACACAGAGAAAGAGAGAGACACAGGCAGAGGGAGAAGCAGGATCCTTGTGGGGAACCCGATGTGGGACTCATCCCGGGACTCCAGGATCACGCCCTGGGCCGAAGGCAGATGCTCAACCCCTGGGCCCCTGAGGCGTCCCTGCATCTCCTTTATGATGACCCTGCAAGTCATTATGGTGATCTATCTGAGTACTTTTAAAGCAAGAGAACCGGTTCATTCCAGTCTGGTGATGGGAAAAGAACATCAGTCCATGAAGCAGAAGTGGTTCTTGTACTTTCATAGACGTCCTCAAGTATCCATCTCTGCAATTGGAGTCTATCCTCATAAGACATGCTTTTCTGTGGAAGTTACCTCAGAATATTCCTTGAGGCCAAGATTCTCTTAGTTTGAGGTATTCTATTTCATTTGTTAACTTTTATTATCCAGAGCTCTTCGTACATAGTCAATAGAAAAATGGCTTGTGTTGGTATGTAACTTGATGTTCTGTTGTACAATTATTAAAATGATAATCACATATCCACATAAAAATCCCAGAAAATAATGTGTGTAAGGCGTGCCATTGAATGTGCCATGATGCAACTATCTTTAAAAACATAGACCTGCTTATGGACATAATCAAAAGTTAGTGAAAGTATGAACATGTGCATTACAGTGAAGAATCATGGATACCATTTTCTCACATTTAATTAATTAATTTTAAATTTATCTGTAAAGATTTACTTATTTATTTGAGAGAGAGAAAGTACATGCACATACAGCAGGGAGGGGCAGAGGGAGAGGGAGAGAATCTTAAGCAGACTCCATGCTCAGCACGGAGCCTGAGTCGTAACTCAGCCTCAGGACCCTGAGATCACCACGACCTGAGCCAAAACCAAGAGTCAGACTTAACCGGCTCTACCACCTAGGCACCCCCCCGCCCATTTTTCCACATTTTAAACAGTATTTCTAGATTTAAAAAAAATAAAAAAAACTTTTTTAGTAGTTCAGCAAGATAGACATGCCTTTATATTGAGGCAAAAAAATCACCCTGCAGTTTTTTTTTTTTTTTAAGATTTTATTTATTTATTCATGAGAGACACACAGAGAGAGAGGCAGAGACACAGGCAGAGGGAGAAGCAGGCTCCATGCAGAGAGCCCAATGCGGGACTCGATCCCGGGACCCCAGGATCAGGCCCTGAGCTGACAGCAGGCACCAAACAGCTGAGCCACCCAGGCTGCCCAACCCTACAGTTTTTAAAAGTTCCCAGTCCTCAGTCCCCTCCTGCTGGACAGAATCTTGTTTCTGTCTCAGGTCAGCCTTCCAGTATCTGAAGGTAGATGTCATACTGGTCTCTCTTTTTTCATCTAAATCAAATACTCTGAATTCCTTTGGTTATTCCTTCTAAGACATGGTCTTTTAATCTGAAATTCCATTTTGTTTATTATCCTTTAAAAAGTTAACACCTGGAAGTGAGCACAGCATTCCTTTGGCAGTCTGACAAATATGAGACTATCATTGGCCACTTCTGATGAGTATGCGATTTTTTTTTTTACTATAGCTGAAGACTAATTAGCTTTTGAATGAGCTGCATCACATGGATGACTACCGCTGGATTTTCTTTTTTTTTAAATTAATTAATTAATTAATTAATTTGGATTTTCTATCACCTTAAAAGACACACCTTTGGGGCAACAGGGTGGCTCAGTGGTGGAGCATCTGCCTTTGTCTCAGGTCATGACCCTGGGGTCCTGCGGTCGAGTCCCACATCAGGCTCCCTGCATGGAGCCTGCTTCTCCCTCTGCCTGTGTCTCTGCCTCTCCCTCTCTCTGTCTCTCTGTGTCTCTCATGAATAAATAAATAATCTTAAAAAAGGCACATAATCTTAAAAAAAGTATATACCTTAAAAGAGATACCTGTATTGTTTCTTTGCTTTCTTTCTCTTCTTACATTTTATTTTATTGAAATAATTATTTTGAATATAATTTCAGAATCATTTCTAATTCTGCCTTCCAGTGGGGTCAGTAATTTACCTTACTTTCTATTTCCTATGAATGTAACTAAATTGGAAAAGATAATGCTTTTAAGCCACACACACACTCACAAAAAAAATCAAACTTTTAGGAATATATGCTTCAACTAAGTGACTTAAAAAAATTTATTAACTTATTTTAGGGAGAGAGCATGAGCAGGAAAGGCAGAGGGAAAGAGGAGAGAATCTGAAGGAGACTCCTTGCTGAGCGTGGAGCCTGATGCAGGGCTCAATCTTACGAGCCTACAATCATGACCTAAGCTAAAACCAAAGCTGGATGCTCAACCGACTGCACCACCCAGATGCCCCGCAAATGAGTTTTTAAAAATATATATTTTTAGCCTTCAAACCAAGAGATTCTTAGTCTGATATGTGTGGAGCCCTGAGAGTTGATTTAAAGATGCTCCCAAGGGAGTCTGAAGCAGGTGATCTAGGAACCCACCATGAAAATCTCTAACTTAAGAGAACTTCCAATTTCTGAGATGTGCTCAGTCACTAATTATACTAGTTACCTACATAGTTATTGACTTTTCACCAATAGCTCAATAAATAAATACTGTGGAATAATATTTTAATTTCCAAATTAATATTGTGGAAAAGTTTTCTAGTTTATAGACTATAAGATGAATGTAGATCACACGGTTTCTGCTTCATACCTGAATACAGAAAGGTTGAGAATATGGATTACATCAAGAAGTAAGGCTTTGCTATCTGTCTATATGGATGTACACATCTCTCAGTTCATCCATTTGTATTTGTTCATTTATTTAAAAAAAAACATTTATTCATTGGATTCTTTTTAAAAAAAAATATTTATTCATAAGAGACAGAGAGAGGCAGAGACGCAGGCAGAGGAAGAGCAGGCTCCACGCGGGGAGCCCGATGCAGGACTCAATTCTGGGACCCGGGGTCATGCCCTGAGCTGAAGGCAGATGCTTAACTGCTGAGCCACCCAGGCATCCCTATTTGTTAATTCTTAAAATGTGCCAGGAACTGTGCTAAGATAGAATATAGGATGCCCCTCTTCACATTAATAAACTAATAAAAAACAAGAAAACAACCAAGCAAACAAAACCAGAGCCAGTCACTAGTCATTCTTAGACTTTAAACCCTTTAATAAAAATAAATAAATAAATAAATAAATAAATAAATAAATAAATAAATAAACCCTTTAATCAAGGGCCTGGCAGTGTTCCCTCTCATTGTTCTTCTGACAGGACTACAGATTCTGTGCTTCCTGCTGCTTCCCACTTCAGTGCTATATATTATTTCCTTGTTGGCTCTTTCCTCTCCTGGAATCCCCTTTATTCAATTCTGTCTTCTCTCAAGACCTCATCACTCAGCGTTTCTCATTTATTGGAGCAGTGGTCTGTTCCTCCAAATCCAACAGTGTTATCCCCATTTTATAGATGACAAACCTTGGGTAAAGGGAAAATAGACACCTTGACCAAAATAGCAGATAGAAAGGGGAAGAAAAGGGTTAGAACACACATCTCTGACTTCCATCTCAGTCCGTTTCATTTTCCTCATGCTTCTTTTGAAACTGCATGGTGCCTGGCATATTTTCACTTGACAGATGCTCATGTGAAAAGAGATGCATATAGAAATGCCCCTGACAATACTAGGCAGTTTAGTGCTAGGACTTATTCCAAGTGAATGTTGATGGCTCAGTTCAACATAAAATGCATTTCTCTGAGATCTACAGAAGAAAGGGTAGGTGATAAGAAGCCAGAGAACTCAGAGTGAGTTTGATAAAAGCAAATAAGAATATCAGTTCCCTTCAGAGTCTAACCCCGACTTACTGCACATAACCCGTCATGTGCAGTAAATTCCAGCTATAACAGCTTCCCTTCTGTCCTAAGAACGTGGGCCATGCTCTTTTTTCAACTCAATACTTTTGAGGGTCCATTTCTCTCTGCCTGAATCATGCTGGACCCAGTTCATCAGATGGTTCCTTCTCGTTATCCAGGCCCTTACACAAATGTCATCTTCTCACTGGAATCTTCTCTGCCTACTTTATATGAGTGACATCTGTCTCCCAGTTGCCTGCTATTGATGTACTCTGCTACCTTCTTCATAGCAATTTTTAAAACTTGAGATATAATTGGCATATAACGTCGTAATCGTTTTGGGTATATAACAAAGTGATTCAACATTTGCGTGTATCACAAAATGTTCACTATAACAAGTCTAGTTAACATCCATTATAGTACATAGTTATTAATTAACATCCATTCGAGTACATAGTTAATAATTGTTTTTCTTGTGGTGAGAAGTTTTAAGATCTACTCTTCTAGCCACCTTCAACTATGCAATATGGTGGTGTTAACTGTAGTCACCATGCTGTACGTTACATTCCCATGGCTTATTTTATTTTATAGCTGGGAGCTTCATAGCACTTTTGAACATTGGAAATAATCTTCCTAATTTATTTGTTGACTCTTTGTCTCTCTCACTAGAATATTGATTGAGCAGGGGTAAATTTTTTTTTTATTCATTTACAAGTATAATCCTAGAATGGAAACAGAATCTGCTATGTAGTAAGCACCCAATAAATATGCAGATGAATAAAATAATAAATATTAAGGTGTTGTTGTATGGAAATAACTGAGTTCAGAGACAGAAATAAAGTAAGAAGAAGAATCATTGTGTCCACTCTGGGAAGCTGTCTCTGTGCTTCAGTAAGGAAACTCTGAGGTTTTCATAGGACAAGTAAAAGTTGCCTACTAATTTTCAATTCCCCCACTGGCCATTTGCTTAACTTTCTAATAGGAAATCAACATAAAAAAATATTCAAGGATGTAGTGTATTTCAAGAATGTTTTCCTAATAGATGCTTACTGGGTGTTTCAGATAGGTTAAACTTTGTTCATTGTTCAACACAGCAATTTAATACTTATGTCTACTAAATGTGACTTCGGGTCATTACTAGTTTTTATCATTCCTTCGACAGCTGTTTGTCGCTGTTACTCCCATTGATTCCAACATCCACAGCAACTAGAAGTGGTAAATGGTAGAAGGAAATCTAGCTGTATTTTCTCTTCAGTGTCCTGAGAGTCAAGTAGTAAAGTCAAGACTATTTTTCTGGGGTGTCTGAATGGCTCAGTCGGTTAAGTGTCTGCCTTCTGTTCAGGTCATAATCTTGGGGTCCTGGGATTGAGCCCCACATTGGGCTCTCTGCTAATCAGTGAGCCTGCTTCTCCCGCTCCATCTGCCGCTCCCCCTGCTTGTGCTTGCTCAATCTCTCTGTCAAATAAATAAATAAATAAAATTTTAAAAATACCTTTTACTTTTTTCTCGTCTTTTTTCTTTCTTCCCTTTACTTTTCTTTCCCTTCCCTCTTTTTTTCTTTTTTCTTTCTTTTTTTTTCTTTGTACATTGTCCCTGAAATTGTTTTCATTAGCAACAGCATCAAGGTTTCTGTAACTTTTAACTTGCTAAGGCTCACCTTAAGCTTTAGGATATTTTGAGCTTTGCAATGTGATACATTGCAGAGCACAGTGTATAAAACTACTTAATGATATTATAGCTTGCTGATTCAATACGTTTATTTTTCTCACTTTAATCCTGGGAAATGTTTCTTGGAAACATTCACCTTATAAGAGTGAGATCTACCTCTCCGTTTGGGTTTTTCTGCATATGGTTTGAGAGCAAGTCTCCAAATTTAGAAAATCAATGAATTATCCTTTGGAAAATTCTACATAGAGCTCTGGGGGTTTTTGTTGAATTGATTGGATTAAGCGTCAAGGAAAGAAGATATAAATGTCTACACATATGGCTCTTTGCTGCTTAAAAATCACAGAGGTAGTTGAAAACAACACAGATTCCCTGTTTCTATAATCCTGCTTTCTAATTTGAATTTAATCACCCATTTGACATGTGACCTTGAGTTATTTATTAATCTCTCTGAACCACGGTTTCTCCATCACATATTGGCCAAAATACTTCACAGGATTATTGGGAGGATGAAATGGGATAAATAAACATTATATGTTCTAAAGACATTTATTTTCCTTTTCATAAAGGACAATCTGGATAGTTTGTGTATCATTAAAATAAATACAATTATGTAAAAATATACCTAGACACACACACATACAGACAAATGTAAGATTTAAAAAAAAAATTATTTGAGAGAGAGAGAACAAATGGAGAGAAGGAGAGGAAAAAGCAGACCCCCTGCTTGGGGGCCTGATGCAGGTTTCAATCCTAGGCCCTAAAGATCATGACCTAAGTAGACAGCAGATGCTTAACCAACTGACCCACCCAGTCACCTCTGGTTAACAATAAGAATCTTAAACATCATCCAATTGGTACTTAATTTAATTGATCATACTCTTGTCATCTTAATCTTTTTCATTATCATCTTACCATATCATGTAACATTCAGGGTTCAGGTGCTTCTGTTTTTCAAGAAGAAGTAGTCAGCGTTATAGAATTATTAAATGTCCAGAATACAAGGTTTAAGTGAATGTACTGCAGGTTGAGGCCTATGAAGTGATGTTGAATATCACTTTAAACGGAGATCAAATAAATAAATAAATAAATAAATAAATAAATAAATAAACAAATAAATATAAACGGAGATCATCCTTCTTGCACAGAGAAGTAAGAGATGAGAACTCATGAATTCCATGGGGAAGTTTTAAAGTCCAAGATGTGTTGTTGGCTCTAGGGAAAGACTATAAATAGAGACTAAAATTAGCAAGGTCATACATAATTGAATTAAAAAAAAAAACTTTTGGTATTTGAAAATACTCATTTTCAATAGTTTTTCATTAAAATTACTTCTGGCCTGAGTCCTGAGATGCCACAGTCTAGCAAAGTAAAATCCTTAGGCAGACAAAATCATTTCAACAGACATTTAAGAGCAACTGATGTTGTTTTCTAGATATAATATTCTGAGAGTGAAGATCAAGGAATGGCATCCTATGACACTGAACTGGTAGACATAAGGCTGCAGTCTTGTGAATACCAGGTTGGATGGAGAACATATTGAGTCTCCTATTTGATAGTCAACAGAGGACAGAGATCCACTAAAATGAAAATAAAATAGGATTCTAATTAGAAGGAAGAGCTAGGTTTGACTTGGAGGTTTTTTAGTGTTCTCTCTAAGCATGAGAAAAGGAGATAAATACATAGAAGAAGAAAAAGGTTTAGTCTGATTGGTCATCGTGCTCACTTGAGATAATGTTCTAAAAATACAAGTTATTTTGGATGATAGGCCTTCCTCACTTATGACATTTAGCTTTTACACTGACCGTTTCCATAGGTACTCAGACTTATTTTCATTGTATTTCATACATCATTATAAATTTTGTGCAATATTGTAAGTTGAGTTTCTGTTATTTTAGTGACATATAAGTAAGAAGTATATTTAATTAACTACTACTAGATACTTGTATGTAGATAATTATTTTGATATTTTGAAAAGATAGGTCCTCTGTAGCATTGATAGGCTCACAAATCTTACATAGTGGCTCAAACTTTTCAATATTAAACATAGGTGGAAAAGTAGCAATAAATACCTATGGAAAATTCTTTATTGCAAAGGATGACACTGAGTTAAAAAAAATGGGAGTTAGTCATTTGGGGACAGATATGCAGGCAGGATTTAAGCGTTCCATGAGGAATTAAAATTGCCTTTCAAATCTTTTTCACTGCTGATATTCTCCATTTAACCTCCATTCATTAAAGTGTATTGTTATGATACATTTCCTCATAGAATTTATAGTCTAGAAGGGAATATAGATTTTTAAGCAGAGATTTTAAAAAGGTAATGATCTACTTTTGATTTTGACAAGTAAAAAAAATAGTACAGGTGGTATTAGAAAATAACTTAGGCAGGAAATCTTGTTCAGCCTAAGAAGGGCATTTAAGGTGAACTCTGAAGTATAAATAGGTGTTGGTCAAGATCTGTGTGTATGGAGGGGCAGAGGAAAAGAAGTTCAATCAGAAAGTACAAGATGTTTCAAAACCTTAGTTCCAGAAAATTAGTACTTGATGTAGCAGACTATAGAAAAGAAGACTCAAAAGATGTTGCATAGGAAAAGAGGAGAAATGAATCTCAGAGGGTCTCATAATTCATGCAGAGGAATTTGGATTTCATTTGAAGTTCAGTGGTAAGTCTTGAATAATATTAAGGAAAAGAGTGATATAATCAGAACTGGGTTCAATAAATTCTATTAATGACCAACTGGCAGTCATTTCCCCCTCTCTGTTTCCATTTCCTCATCTGTAAAATGAGAACATATGGTCATTTTTAATTGTTTCCTTTTTTATAGTCTATTATGCTATAGATTCTTCTCTGGCCACACACAATAAATCAGCCTATCATGTCACTGGGCATTTTATGAGTCATGGAAGAGATATGACATTTAAATTTTATTCAGACCTGACCATTAGTACAATGTAGTAGAAAGAGCAAGGGCAGGAATTACAGATTCTTATTCACTGGCTGCATAGGAGCTTTGAAGTTATACATTTTACAAAGCCCTATTGTTTTCTTTCTTTTTTTCTTATTTGTTAAGTGGAAGAAAAATAATACCTCACTGGTAAATTAAGTGATCTTCACTAATGGCTTAACTCCTTCCCTTTCTTGAAACACTTGGAAATGTGGTTTAGTCTCAATTGCAAGTTTTTACCTCTTTAATCATCTTTCTGTAAATGACTTCCATGTGTTTTTGTTTGTTGTTTGTTTTTCAAACCAAAGGACCTTCCAAGAGTGAACTCTGCCAAGGGACTATTTTTCACTTTATCAATGTTTGTGTGTCCAGCTTGGGAAGATCTGTGAAATTCAGTGAGATTTCACAGTTTCTCTCTGATCCAAGCTACCATGAAACCCATGGGGTCCTATGTGTCCTATTGCCACGCGAGGATGAAAGGACAAGTGCTTACTCTTTTTACTCTTGTTGAGATAAGCAGCTGTTATCTATCACCACTGGCATTCATTTCATGAAAAATTGGAGGCTAAAAGAGATTTCTCCAACAGCTGGTATGATGTAGCACTGTATTTTTTCCCCTCCAGTTTTCCATGGTGATGGGTTGTCTTCTCTTTGCTGACTTACATCTGCAATGATGTGCCTGGTTTGACTGAAAGATGTGGCTTTTCTTCAAGGTGAAGAGTAAAATACCTGACAGTGAAATATTAATTACTTGTCCCCAAGGGACAATGTAAGATAAATATCCGTACCATAACATGAAGAAATATGTTAGCTGTGTATTTTGGGCAGGAGGAGAGGAGGGTGAGAGTGATGGTAATAATTTTCTCATCGTATGTCATTAAACATAAAAATAGTTAAGGGGCTCCTGGGTGGCTCAGTTGGTTAAGTGTCCAACTCTTGATTCTGGCTCCGGTCATGATCTCAGTGTTGTGAGAGTGAATCTACCTTGCCCAGCTCTGTGTCCAGCATAGAGCCCGCTTAAGATTCCCTCTGTCCTTCTTCCTCTATCCTTAACTCCATCTCTCTCTCTCTCTCTCTCTCTCTTTCTCTCTCTCTCTCTCTCTAAAAATAAAGAAATAAATACAGTTTAAAAATAAAAAAAAATTAAAAAGCAAATTCTAATAGTGAATAAATACCACTAGGACACAATGTTTTCCATAGTGAAGAGGTCAGCCCTCTATGTATATAAATCTTGTTGTTCCTATATAGATCTTGTGTAAAAGCTTAAAAAATGATTTGCAAGAATTTCCCCTACCCTCAATACAATATTTTAAAGACATAGATAGCAAGATGTAAGTAGAAAGATTATGGGTTGAGAGTGGAAAGACAATTTGAGAGCTAGAAGTGCTGTGCAGGCTTGGGAATGTGTCTTACCCTCTCTTGTCCTAATTCCTGTCATCAATAAATGTGGAAGATTCAGTAAACACTCTCAAAGATCTTTTCCAAATGTGGGCATTTACTTTCCTTTAATTTATAAAGACCTCAACAAAGATACAATCCAAGGAAAAAGAAGAAAACTTGACTTCAATAACTGTTCTCCCAGAATGTACTTGCAGTTTGTTATAGACCATTTTTAATTTGTAACCATTAGATTTCAAGTCCCATGATGTTCCAGAGGAACCAGTAAAGGTAATTTCAGTAGACAATGTCAGGAATAGGAAGGTTTCCGTAATTTCATCATGTTTTCTCATAAGGTATATTGAGATTTTGGAAGAAAAAAATTAAACCTATAAAATACATAGAATAAAACATAACTTTCAGTTTGCAATGTCATATATTCTAGGCACTAACATAAAAGCTATGTAATAAAAATAAAAATTCAGGTAAAAGAAATAATAAGAATTCACTTGGGCAGCAGTGTGCATTCTTATGAATTATCATGATATCCTCTAAATATCCTGGCTCATAAATAAATAAATAAATAAATTAATTAATTAATTAATTAATTAATATGGAGAGAGAGAGAGTTACTCCTGGATTACACCTTGGTTTCAGTTTCCATATCTTTTTCATTTTTGTTTCTGTCCTCATCACAATGGCACTAACATAAAAGCTATGTAATAAAAATAAAAATTCAGGTAAAAGAAATAATAAGAATTCACTTGGGCACCAGTGTGCATTCTTATGAATTATCATGATATCCTCTAAATATCCTGGCTCATAAATAAACAAATAAATAAATAAATTAATTAATTAATATGGAGAGAGAGAGAGAGAGAGACAGAGAGAGAGATTTTTAAAAATTCACTTAAATTCAAATTGTTTCTCTTATGAAAACTGAAGCCTGAGGCTGGAAATGCATTACATATAGGTACTGTCTTTCTGACAAGTAACAGAAAAGAAGCTCTTAATAAAGATACTGTCTTCCCTGTGAATTTTCTAATTTCATCAAGTAGAAATACTTATTCCCTCTTTTCTCACAATTTCGTGCTCAGATCTTTTATTGTTGATTTATCACTGGATAACTTGATTATGTGTATCTGTGCCAGCTCCCTGTTATGCCTGGATTACACCTTGGTTTCAGTTTCCATATCTTTTTCATTTTTGTTTCTGTCCTCATCACAATCTAACATAATCCCTGGCAGATATGTGGCATCCACTAATACTTGTTGGACACATTAAAATTAATAACTCTGAATTGGCCGGACTGAAGGTAAAATTTATTTTAGAGAATATCATGAATAACAGGCCAACTATTTGTGAATTAAAGATGCATCATCTCATTCATTCAAAAATTTGTTGAATGAAATCAATATGCTACACATTGTACCAAGTACAAAGAATAGAAAAGGTATGTAAGGGTTGATTCTAGATTCTAGTAACTCAACAGTGACATCGTTGTATAAAAAGATCCATAGAATAATTTTTTAAAAGAAGATTATAGGAGAAGGAGCACAAAGATTAGATGGGATACTATTAAAATTCTCATCTTGTTATTGTGAAGATGAGGTGAAACAATTTGTATAAATAGTTATTCCTGTATCTTATATTACCTAACATAGTTTCCCAAATTATCTAGCATAGATTTCAGATATTTGAAAGTTCAATTTAAAAAGTGAACAGTGTTAGTTATGGTCATAATTACTTCAGATTATGAAAAACTTCTTTAATCTCTCTGTTAAGTAATAACTTACTAAGAAAAATGTGGATCGAATCTCTCTTGATTTTGGAGCACATGAATCACACTGAAGTGGAATTGCTAAAATATAATTAAGTTAAATGAAAACAGTGGTTTCCTAAAAGTAAATAGGAGATTTGTTTGTTTTTGGCGGCCCTTTATCATTCATCCCTGAGCAGGGACAAAATTCTTTTTTTTTTTTTTTTAATTCTTTCAAAGTTAAACAGAGATGTTGATTCTTAAGAAATGTTAATGTACTAGTGTTACTGGAAATTAATTCAAATACAGTGGTATCACTATTTATAGGGTGTACCCTGAGGGACAAAAGGAAGGGGAGACTCGGAAAAATTATCACCTTAGAATCTATATTTAATGTTTATTTTATTTTATTATTTTATTTTATTTTATTTATTTTATTATTTTATTTTAGAGAGAGAGAGATGGGGAGTTAGAGGGAGAGAAAGAGAGAAAATCTTATGCAGACTCTGCGCCTAGTGTGTTTCCTCAGATGAGGCTCCATCTCCCAACCCTGAGATCATGACCTGAACCCAAATCAAGAGTCAGAAGCTAAAAAAATAAAGAAAAATAAAATAATTTTAAAAGAAGAGATGCTTACTGACTAAGTGACCCTGGCACCCCTAATGCTTATTTTCTGTAGGCAACTAAAGATGAGGAATTAAAGATGTTGGGTGGTTTATGAAAGATAAATCTTTGCTTCCAAAGATTCTATCCATGCTGATGAAATTTTAAATAAAGCACCAATTGGAAATTCCATGAGTTCCAGAGAAGAGTCATTTCCAAAGAATAGTGGGCAGGATAATGTCCATTCTTCCTATAAAGAAGGAAATCACAGAAAGAAGGCTTTTACAAAGGGAGCACCAACTTGAAGAATAAGAAATGGTTAAATAAATGTTTATGGGATTGAGGAAAAATGGTATTCTAAGAAGAGGGTATAGTGTATGCAAAGGCAAGAGAATGTGTTTAGAAAATTGTGAGTAATCAGCATGTGTAATTTGGGTGCAGAATGACTGGAGAGGCAAACAAACACATATTTTCCATAGGCCTTACAAGGGATGTCATGGAGAACCAGTCAAGGTATCCATTCACTCCTTAATTTCTTATCATTCTTCTCAACTATATAAGCATGTAGTATATGGTTATGAAGTGCTTTCACATGCAATATCCAATTTGATATTCATATCACTATCAAGTTGTCACACCTAAGGATGTTGCAGATTAGGGAGGAGATATCTAAAGACAATAAAATTACTTGAATAATCTTAGACAGTAAGTGACAGATTGAGAAAAATATCTGGGCATATTATTACACAGCTTTGCTATGACCAAGGATTATCTACTTACCCAGATGCAGGTGAAAGTACAAGCCATATGAGATGTGTCAAAAACACAATTACACAGAGGTTCATAAAATGTAAGACAAAGTCAAGCCAAAATGTTGGACCTCCAAAATGGTTTAATGGTCTCAAATGACTCTAGGTCAATTCCTGTCTCTGTCTTTGTTTCTCTCATTATATCTCATTTCTCTACTGATACAGATTTTAGTCTCTGCTGATTTTTCTCTGTACAGTTGGCGTTTTTTGTTTGTTTTGTTTTGTTTTTCTCTACAGTTTCACATACTGGGAAATATGACCAGTGACAAATTCTAATTTTATACCATATGGTTCCAGCTACGGGAAAGGAACTGACCCAACAACTAACCCAAAACTCTCTGTTCTTATATAAATATGTATATGTATATATATATATGTATTGTTTTTAATTAAATCTATTTTAATTATTTTAATTAAATAAAATTATTAATTCATAAATAAAAACATTACATATATAATTTCATATATTATATTCGTATTATATCAATTCATATTATATGAATAATATGAATATAATGTATATGAATATTATGTGAATATAAATATATTTTTAATTAGAAAGTTCTTTTTGCAGGGACCCAGTTCTGAATGAGTCAAATCAAATGTGGTGTTGAGACGGTGAAGTTATGTTGCCTCACATGTGGCTGGCAGAAGGACATACAATCCCAGAGATGTCCACAAAAGAGTCAGTTTTATTTTTTAAAGCTATAACATGTGAAATAAAAAGTAGAGAAATGTCCTCATTAGTGCCATGTCATAACTTTGAACTGCACTAGTGATCTGTAGGTATTCCCAAGCTAAGCTGCAATTACCTATTTCAGTCTGTGAGATATCTAGCCATCATTTCCCTCCCTTGGAAACCTGTAAGATTAGTGTGATATGATAGGTTCAGTATTTTGCAGCCAGGCAAAAAGACTTCAATTTCTTATATAGCTTAGTCATTAATTTGGCAGTTTTATTATATACACATTCTTTAACCTATCCTAGGATATAGTTTCCATACCAGTAAAATAGGTATAATAATACCAACTTTGCAAGGATGCCAGGATAATTAGAGTTCACAAGGCAGTTGACACAAAATAGTCTCCCTATAAAATGAAAAGAATATTATTACCAGTAAAACAAATGAAAGAAAAAAAAAAGAAATGGTTCTATTAACTGTAAGGTTCATAAATGCAGTTATTTGGTTCGTCTTAGTCATTCCTATATTTTAGCACCTGACATAATCAAGGCTTAATACATATTTATTAGAAAAATAAATATTTAAATAATTGAATGATTAAATGAATAAGGTTTGGATAATTAATTTAATGAGGAAATTGAAAGATACATAATAATCAGAATATCACAATTGCTCTACTGCAGGCAAGACTATAAAAAATGGTTTCAAACCATATGAAACGAATCAAATTAAAACTTTAAATAGATATCAAAACAGTAGTGCAAAGGTGTATTGAATATTAGTAATAGGTGGAGATGTTTAGATTTTAAAATGTGAAAAATCAAAGTTTTATGTTTTCTATATAGTTACAGGGAACTAAATTGATAAAATTCTTGAGAAAGCACAAGGGATCAACCTACCAACAAAACAGAGTATTGAATCTTGATGACCTCTAGCTAACACGAAGTGTTTGGCCTCTTCATACCAAAACATTGTAATATAACACAATCTTTACTGAAATATAAACAAAGCTGAATTCAGGAGAAGGAAAAATAATGCCAACAGTTTTACACCATCTATATGATGTCATTTCTTCTGTGTAAATGAGTCCCTTGCCAATAATTTTATGATACACAGAAAAATCATATACTATTTTTTAGGGTTGAGGGATATAATTGCCAAACTCCGTAAAAGTTGCTGAAATCAGAGCTGATGGCATAGTTATCCAAAATACTGGGATTTTTCCCTCATTACAGCTTTGACGTTGATAATACCTACCATCATACAATAATGACCTCTTCTGCTTTTACTGTATGTCACATTACTGATATATTTATTTGGCCTCAGTTTCTCTGTTTCCCATATAAAATATCACCCCCCTTTTGATTGTTCTTTGGTGGCCTGTCTGTGCAGTGTGCTTCGTTTGGAAGCTGTATACTATGTTATTACATATCTAAGCGCACCTCCTTTTGGAATAAGCCATCTTTGCAGTAATTTCAGGGAATGTGCTGTTTCCTGCCTCTAAATCCTGCCGGTGCAATTCTATCCAAGAGTGATTTGTATTGTGAGAGCCAAGTGAGATTCACTGGACCTCCTTCACCAAAGAGCTATGTCTGGGCTACTTACGTACACTGAGACCGCCACTTAGTAATAGGAAGAATGACATTCAGCCGTCACAGTGTCCACTTCCACCCCTGGCCTCCACTTCACACAGCGGGGCCAGTCCAGCCACCTGCACGCAGAGCTAGTTTAATGAATTTCTACAGCCCCAAAGTTCCTCAGATGTTCCTGAGGGGTCAATGGGATGCCTCCGATGCTGAAACATACAGACTTCTGGATGTTCATGGATTCACTCTCTTGCCTAAACTAGAGCAGCCTAAATTTTCTGACCTTATACATTTGTAATCTACAAAGAATTAAATTTGAACAAAGAATTGGTCAACTTTGATATTCTCTGGCTTAAAATAGGACCGAAAATCTCAGGTTTCTAGACTGTTAGATCACACAGCGATCTTGGGTACAACCTCATATTGAATGTAAATTATGATCTATCATTAAATTCAAAGCTTTTATCTTACTCCAGACTGTTGGGAGTGCTGTGTTGAAGATGCTGAGTTTTTACTGTGAGAGGTTAGTCAGTGAACTGACCTCTGATATCTGTTGACACTGATACTACATCAACAGTTTCATTTTTATTTTTTATTTGTTTTGGGTGAGAAATGTGAATGTAAGCAAAGAATCATTTTCTCCAGTATCTTATGTCTTGATAATATTAGGGATGATTCAGAGCATTGTGATAGTAAAATAGTTTTAGTTCCCTAGATAATCTTAAACAATCCTATTAATATTAACACAAACCCATTCTTAGTATTTATGTACTATTTAGGAAGATCTCAAAATGCCTTATTTTAAATGTGATTATTCAGGGCTTTTCAGGAAATTACTGGGCAAATTTAAAGATGAGCAAATTTAAAGAAGACAAAGGATTCTAACCCTAATTCCATCCTCTGGGGAACATACAGTGTCAATACCTTGTACCTTAAATGAAGAGAGAAAATATCTGCAGAGCTCAGAATTTATGCATGTAGCATTCACAGGCACTACTTACCATATCCTCTCCACAACTCTTCATCAATTACTGATGGGAGTAGATATCCTGCCCCCAGATCTCTTGCTTTTTTTGAGGCATATTACTATTTCCCAGGGTTTTCCTGGGATTGAGCCCTAGTTGCCTAAATAGTAACCTGTACCTATAGACACCTTTAATCAATTCCCTTTCTTTTTTTGTTATGTCCCCTCTCCCTACTGATGTTTCCTGTGATCACTTCCCAAGTTAACAATTTGTACTTATTACATTATACTTATATAATTATTATACTTATCCCCGAGCCTTGTTTCTGAAGCGTTCTAAGATAATCAGTTGCTCACTGATGCAGTTGGCTTTCAGATCTAGCTTCCTCTAACTCTAAAGCCCATGATGTGTTAACTATGCAATGCTATTGTCTGAATATGAAGAACAAGGTAGTCTTTTTTAGTGTTTACATATATTTAGGCAGGTGTGATTTTCCCAAAATTATGGTTTTAATTTTAAATTTGTTTTCAGAAATTTGCACGCTCTTCCAAAATATTAAGATGAAAACACACAAGAGTTATTTAAAACAATGGACTGTGACAGCATCCTGCTTTGCTACCTCTTGCAGTAAGAGGAAGAAGATCTCTGTGACTATCCGAATTACCATAGAGGTTATCACACTGTAGACCTGACTTCCTTCTTCAGTTCCTTCCTTTGGTCAGACCTTCTCCATGAGCTGGGCCTTGTGGAGAGACTGAGTCACCCTGTGGGGCACCTTATGACAGAAAGCCCAAGGAGTTTATAACTGGCCAACCATAATGCACAGTGAACCCTTTCCTCAGGGAGTTACACTTGAACTCCTTGAGAAGAGTTCCTCAAGAAAAGTTTGGTTTGCAACAAGAGCACCTATAGACCTAAAATTTAAGGGATTAATTTATTTATAATTATCACAAGCCTTGCTCATAAATAGAATATTTTCCAAGGGGTGCCTGTCAGATGGCTCAGTTGGTTGAGTGTCTGACTCTTAGTTTAGGCTCAGATCATGATCTCATTGGTCCTGAGACTGAGCCCCTCGTCATGCTGCACACTCAATAGGGAGCCTACTTGATTTTCTCCCTCTGCCCCCCCCCAAATTGTGCATGCTCTCTCTCTCTCAAATAAATCAATAAATCTTTTTTTAAAAAAAGTAAAAGAAAATATTTTCCTAATCCAGGGTAATCACTTCACTATGTAGGAATTGTAAGGTTTTTTTTTTTTTTTTAAACTAATTACTCTTCCATGTTACAAGTAATAGTATAACTATGCTGAAAAACTTTAGAAGAGTAGAAAAAGTATAACACATGATCCCATTACTCCTTCATTTAACATCAAATAAAATACATTTTATTTACTTATCTGTTTGAAGGTAAATAAAATACTAGCATCAACTTTGAGATTTATTTTACACTAAAACTTCTTATATTGTATTATATGCACATTTTTTAATCCTTTGTATTTTAGTTGACATTCATTTTATGTTTTTTTCATGGTTGTGATATAACTTATTCGAAGGCCCTGAGTATTTTACACTCACTTCAGCTGTTACAATGGGACACCTAACTTACTTGAGTAGAGTCTAAACAAAAATTCTTCATTTCTTCCTGTTTCTACTTGCTGTTTCCTATTTGTAAATCATCCTGCTTTTGATAACTTCAAACTCAAATATGGGGTCAGTTCATATCATAGGAGTTAATAGTGGATAGCATCTAAAACAGTCTGTGGGTCCACAACAGGTGTTGAATAAATGTGAACAATTTATAGGTTCACATCTCATTCATGTCAGGCTTCCTATTCCTATTGCTGTTCCCTGAATTCAGGCCCTCACAGCATTCCTTCTAATTTCACTGTCAATTCTTCCATTTTCTGTTTTTCGTCTCAGCATTTAACCCAATATAGAAAATATAAAAAGAACATATGTTTTTGAGTCAAGAAAGCCCACCTAGGATTGATTCCTAGCTCTGCTTTGTCTGAGCTGTATGCAATTGAGAATTATGAGTTTAAGCATTCATATTCATATTGAATGAGGGTCAGTATGTTTATCATAATGATTCCAATACTAATTCACAGATCTGCCTAACTTCTCTGCTCTGGGGAAAAGAGAATCTCATGCTTTATTGCAATTCCCCAGACCAATTCTAGGATCCTTCCTTTTGAGGATGTAGAGTTAAGTAGCCTTGTCAGCATCATAATTGAAGAGAAAAGACAATGGGTATGTTAGAAATGCGAATACTACCAAAAACAACACATCTTGGAGAATTTCTCTAGCAAGAGAATGCACAGTATTTTATTTAACCCTCCACATCAATTATTGTGAAAATATCTGAATACGACCCATTTGTTTGATATGAATAGGGCCCCAGACTCTGAGAAGTACTGTTTTTCTTCTCTGATTTCAACTCCATCTCTTACAGTCCTTATATGAAATTGGATGAATTACAGCAGCTGAAAAGATGAAGTGGCTGTTAGTTTCTGTAAGAAAGACTGATGATAAAAATTGGCCTGGACAAAAATACCAGTTATAATCACCAACCAACTGGTAAGGGGGAGGAAGTGCTATTCATCTCTAATTCCAACTGTTAATTACCTAAAAATATATACATTTCTTACTTATATTTTTGGCATATTATGATTTAATCAAAACATGGTCTGTCATAAGTTTAAGAAAAGCATACTCAATTTATAGGATATTTTTTAACAGTGTAATACTCCTGATGATTCAGTGCAATAAAATATAAAAGAGTAACAAGGGAAAAGACAATATTTAGTGTCGTTAATGTACTAATATCCTAAATTAGGTGCCAGATGACAGAATGTTCTACTTCTTCCTAACCTGTTTTACAATTTACATGATGAAATTTGATCATGTTGCCAGAGACATTCTGTAGGGTTGGGCAGAGATGGTAAGTGTATAGAAGTATATCTAGCATCCTCAGGTGGAAAAAATTCACCGCTGGATCCATGATGAGGAATGTAGGCAGGAAGATGACTTTACAGGTGTGTTAAGGTGTCTATTAGAGCACTCACTTTTTGTTATTTATAAGATGATGGTCACGATGGCTTTCATCCTTGAGTCTCAGTTTCTAATCTGGGAAATAGAGTAATAAAAAAAGGGTGAAATGATATTAACATTATTTATATTTCAAATGGTTAGAATTAAACAAGTGCTTACAATGTTCTAAGAACTCAGACGGCAAAGAGTTTAAACCTCACAGTGTTTTTTTTAAGTTTATGTTTAAATATAAGTATACTTAACTATTACTATATTTATATAGTTATCATGCATGAATATATATATATATATATATATATATATATATATATATATGTCACATGGTATTCAAGGTGGATTCTCTTATCTAACTCTTTAGAAGGGGACATCAAAGCATATAGAGATTAGAGAATTTGCTCAGTCCCATGACCATCAAGTGACGAAGTCTGGATGTCAGACACCGAATCCTGCAATCTTAACCATTACATCATACAGCCTCACCATTACATCATACAGCCTCTTGTACAGTGAATAGATTTAGAAAAGGGAGTAGCAATGGTAACTATGTTTATTATTATCTAGGAAAATGATGTACATTGTTACAGAAGTTGGTAAAAGCCCAGTCCATCACACAAATACAAATTTTGCTAAAACATAAAACCATTTACATGGCTAGGAAAGATACCACCTAGAAGACAATTTTGAACTCACCCTTAAAAATTGTGCAAGTTTTTTTAGGTAAAGAGAACAGTGTTTTAGTCCATTTGGACTGCTACAACAGAATAGCATTGACTGGGTAGCTTATAAATATGAGAAATTTATTTCTTAAAATTCTGGAGACTGAGTAGTTCAAGATCAAGGAGGCAGCAGACTCATTGTCTGGTGAGAGCCTGCTTCCTGGTTCATGGATGGCCTTCTCACTGTGTCTTCACGTGATGGAAGGGGTAAGAGAGCTCTCTAAAAGGGCACTAAGCCATCACGAAGGCTTAACCCTCCTGACCTAATCATCTCCCAAAGATACCACCTCCTAATTGCATTGCCCTGGGAGTTAGAATTTCAGCGTATTAATTTTGGAAGGACACAGACATTCAGTACCTAACAGGCAAGTATGGTTGTTATAAGCAGAAGGAATGTAAAAAGGGAGTTTTCAATTACAAGGAACAATTAAAAGTAAGGGTCAGAATCAGAAGGCGGAAATGTCTAGAAGGTTGAGAAACTCACTCTGACAGATTCTAGTTTGGGTCAATGCTGAAGATGAAGCTGAGTACTTGACAGCAGACAATGAAGTATAGTAATCAGAAATGCTGGGGCTTAATCATCTTATAATTTAATTGCCAACTAACTTTTTAAGTAGCAAGTGGGAAAAGAACAGTAAGGAGATGATGGGGCCCACTTATGCATTTTTAAGAATTGTGTGGTTTTCATGTTTCTCAAGGAGAAATTCTGTTGGCAAGGGAAAACAGCTTATTCCATGTGGCTCCCCTATTAAATAACATGGCTTTATTTTGTGTCTTTGGGAATCTATCTTGCTTTTTAAAAAAAAAATCTCTATTGCTTTTAGGATCTCCCAGTTATACCATTTCTTTTAGATTTCCCCACTTTTTTAGGTTTAGAAAAATATTCCAGAATACTGAGTTCTGTGCTCATTATAAAACTGTCAAAAGTGTTCTTGTTTTCACCTAATGTGTGGGAAGCTTCAGAAAAACACATTATCAGCTAGTACAAAAAGATGTTCTAACAGAAAGAGCTGTACAATAATGGAGGTTGCTGGTTCTAGAGGTAAGTACAGGACTACCTTGGAATATACAGAGGAAATACAAGGAACAGTTAAATTTAGTTAAAGTTTAGTGTATATAAGGCTCACCTGGGGACCTCAGTAAAAATTCCAATTTCAATATCTAGTCCTAGAGATTTAGAAAGTCTAGGTGGATTCCAGAAATACTCCTATTTGATAGAGCTCACAGGTGTTTCTGAAAGAGATAAGCTTTTGGCCCACTTTTGGGAAACAATGACCTTCATATTCTCTTTATCATTTTAATATTAAATTCTAGTCACTTACTGAAATAAGCCCATTGAACCCTGGGCAACATGTTTGGAACCTATTGACTGTGAATAGGGGCACCATGTGGCATGGCCGTGATGGTGGTGTTGGTGTCTGAATAGAAATGCAGTGTGTTTTCTTCTTTGAAACTTCTTCTTGAAACTATTTTAAGCTTCAGCCTAGAAAAGTGTGACCTATAATCAGATTATGAAATTTTAAAAGGGCTCTTTCCCCTCAAAACCAGGAAATTTAAAAAAAAAGAATCATTTACGTTAACATGGCTCTGGCAGCATGAAAAATCAATTACACCCTCATGAAGTTGATTCTTGCTTCATACTCGTAATGCAGGAAGGACAAGAGACCTAGGATGTGCAGTCAAGTATTGGCAAAAAAGGCCCGAGTCTTGTGCCAAGCTTCCATTCTACCATCAGGAGCTTCATGGAATTAATACTCTCAAGTATTATTCCTTCCAAATCAACAGAAAAGACTATGAAGGAACATTATAGACACAGATGCAGTATTTGGGGGATAAAAACAGGAAAATGATGAACATTGTCATTAAGTTGGTAAGAGTCAATTCACATTGAGTAAAATTGACCAACCTTGGAATCATTAAATACCAGCCACCTACCTTTGTCTCTTGACATGCTTCTCTCGCCTCTGTACTATCACTGGCCAGTGTAGTGTATCCTTTAGTCTTCAAACTCAAGCAATCTTTTTTTTTTTTTTTTTTTGGTGGGTGTGTGTGTAAATAATCTTTATTTTCATTTTTGGGAGGATGATTTAAATATTCTTTAGTTTTTGGGGAAATCAAAATATTCTTTTTAAAAAAAATATTTAAATCCCGGGTTAGTTAACCTACTGTGTAATATTGGTTTCGGGTGTGCAATTTAGTGATTAAGCACTTATATACAATATCCAGTGCTCATCATGACAAATGTACTCCGTGATTCCAAGCAATCTTACCAGAGAAGGCTTTGCTACACCTAGCCACAGTAACTTATTATATGCCAGGCATGCTTTGAGGCACTGAGGATTCACTTTTAAAGAGACACACAAGGTCCTTACTCTTTTGAAGTTTATATGTCAGTGTTTAAAAGAGACAACAAATAATACATGTAAGTAAGATGTCATTATTGTTACCTGTTGATGGGCTGGTTTCTATTTTTTTTTTTTTTTTATTTTAGAAGAAGGTTGTATTGAGGCAAAGCTAGAGTTGTAACTATATGCTTTTGACCCTCCTGTTCATGTGTGATTCCTTCATAAACAGAGTTCTGATTTTGACTCTGATATGGATATCTAATAGCCTTAGGGGCTCTCCTTGGCCATTGGTAGGCAACAGACCATTGCTTTACTCTTGGGAATAGCTGTTGGCAAAGAGGAGGCACACACTGAATCATAAATATAGAGAGAATAATATTCTTGCTCTAACACTTAGTTGCTCTGCAGTTCCAAAGGACTTAAAAAAAGAAAGCATGTATGTGTGTTTCATATATATACTACACATATATATGTAGTGAATGTATATATTCAATATTATATTGCCTATTATTTAAAAACTACCCTATTGTTTAACCAAGAATTATCATCAAAAATAAATTCTAAGACTGAAGATCAGAGAAGTTATAATGAACTACTTTTGAAACACCAATGTCTCGTCAGCCTCATTTAGTTCTATGTCAACAGTGCTTTCATGTGTGTTCTCTTCTTTTTGCCCTTTACATTTAATTTTTTTAATTCTCTACTTTGTTCACTGTTGCAAAAGATCTGTATAAAGGACATCAGTGAGCTCCCAGGCCTCTGG
Organism: Canis lupus baileyi; assembly: GCF_048164855.1. Taxonomy (NCBI): domain Eukaryota; kingdom Metazoa; phylum Chordata; class Mammalia; order Carnivora; family Canidae; genus Canis; species Canis lupus. The sequence continues at coordinate 4,009,449 of NC_132840.1, read as the reverse complement.
TCTGGACTGGATTAGACATTAGGGAGAAGACATTAGGGATCCTCTTCTGACAGAGGATCAGAAGAAAAAATGAAACTGAGTGTATTTAGGTCCCCCTTCCTTTTTGCAAGGTCTTTTTGGGCTTGCTCCATTATGAGGGCTGTTGCTCTTCTCAGGATGGCCTACATTTCAATAACTTCTTACCACCCTTATTCCTTTAGGTCCTGGGATCATATAGCTTTTGTGCATCGATCATTGTGGTTACTCTGCCACCTGCAATTTGCTAGAGAGTCCTTTTTAAAGTAAACTTTCTTCAAATTATCCTAATTTGAATATACCATCTGTTTCCTATTGAGTCTCTAACTTGTAACTATCACGAGTAAAAACATCTACTCAAACCCATTAAGTGAGTCAGAGTAGGGGTAGCGGAAAGCGTATCAGAATTAGAAGTTTGGGATTCAAATTATGACTACACTTTTAGTCTGTGTGTGCCTGAGGCAAGTTGCTTGGGGCTCTCTGAGTTTTAAGTCTGTCATGTGCCAAATGTGGGTAATAATCCTTCAATTGAAGAATGAAAATATAAGTCAAAGTTATTCATAAAATGCATGGAGCATGAAAAATAGTATGCCTAGAAGTAGTAGTATTAGTAGTTAAATTAATATTCTTTACATAGCATACACCCTTGATTTAACCAACTTCAAAACATTAGGACACTAGATGTTCTTAATGTGCATTTCAATACTGTGATTCCAATTTGGATTATGGGTTATTATTTCTAAGAATGCGAGGGGATGCAAACATCTAATGCCATAGAGCAACTGATTATGCACATCTTCTACTACTTCTCAGAAACCCTTGACATTTTTTTCTGAAAGTGTAAATTAATTAACACTCATAACATGTTTAAATGCCTGATACTGAAAGCTGAAAAGGAAATGGTAGTGTTAAAAAGTCTTCAATTGGTGGCTGACTAATTGCCCCAGAAGACAACTGTCGCCAGTAGGGAAGCATCTGTCTATCGTGTGAAATATTACAAAACTAAGACCTCCTGTTAAAATCTAATTAGTTTAAATGCTGTGGGTCTCTAAACTTTGTTCATGAAAAAGGTTGAGGCTTTTCTTTTTTTTTTTTTTTTTCTTAGACAGATACGTGTTGATAAATCAGAGGAACAAAATGGTTCAATGTGATGATGTCAGTTCAGTGGCCCTGCTCAACATTACCAGCTGTTTCCAAGCAACTCCCCCTGTTGGAGGGAAGAAGCCCAGCTGAGGGACGGTTTATCTCCCAGAAAAATTCAGACTGATGTTCTTGCACTTCTCCAACTGATGGACCCGTATGTAATAACATTATACTTTTCCTAACTTTGAATTTTAGTTCCATATTATATAGTGAGAACTTGTATGTGATTGGCAAAATTTGCAAAATCAGAGTAATGCTATTGATGAGGGTGATACTTACTAGTACCTCTTAGGTACCTAGAACTATGAGGAGTTATTTTACATGAATGGTCTCATTCGGTGCTTGCCAGGTAGATAGTAACTCTAAATTAGAATTCTAATTCCGGCAGTCTCACACTGGTGTGTTCTTGACACCTGGGTTCCAGAAATGTGAGATATATTTATTTTGCAACATCTGCTTAAACTGAATTAGACCTAACTTGTCAGTATTTTCCTGATTCTAATGTTACCCACTCTTAGGGCTCCCTAATGGCCGGGTTGTATGGTACTACTAAGGCCCACCTTGCCCTGGGTAAATAGAGCTGATTCTGGCAGGCAGTCCTGGCAGCTTAATGACCTTTCATCATTCCATATAATTTGTAACTGTCCAGTCCTAATTTTTGCATCACTGTATGCCCACCACTCCTTGTACAGGTGGGTTGTGTATATGTACCTCTCAAGAGTCCTCTGCTAACAGATTCATCCTCAGAAAATATTAGCCACTGGCCACCATCTTTAATGTCTAACTTCTCACTGCCTTTGATGTAATAATCTACTTGTCATCTTTGGCAGTGTTTACAATTTGTTCAGAGACCTCTGTAATTCTTGGAAATTTCACAGGTCCAGCCCATTCCTTTCTCTTTCTTTTGGAACATAACCTCTCTATCCAGGTCAACAGACTCATTTCAATTAGAACATCAGACTTTTATCCATTCTGGTTTGTTTGTTTAGTAGGGAAACATCAGATTAAATTATTTTGTGGGCTAATCTTGCATCATAAAGTTGTGTGGGTGCTGTCTTTAAGCTGGCTTCTGAAATGCAAAGAAGCTGTGAACTCCCCAAGGGTAGGGCAATATGTAATGAAGAGAGGCCAGATCTCAGGCCACAGAAGTAAAGGAAGAAGAGTAAGGTAGAGCAGAGAAGGGAGTAGGATAGGTCTGATTTGGAGTTTAAGTCTCTTTCATTAAGTAATTTAAGGCTTTGAAAGGGTGACTTTGACTTTCTCCCAATGGTTGGCTCAGTCCCCTGGCAATAAGGCATGAGTTTGTAGCTGACTTTAATGAAGACATTATATAACTGAGCAGTTTAACATTAGAGACATTCAAACAACTAAAATCTCATTCATAAAACTCCATTATCTTTTCCACCATACTACTTAAATCCCACCTCCCTCAATCATTCCTTTTCTTCATTTTCAAACTTTCTCCCACACCCAATGTCCTTCCTCCTTTTATTATGCAGTGAAAATTACCTTCCCACCCCTACTCATCCCTAGGCTTACCTTTGGATATCTGAACATTTATTACTCTGTGCTATTATAGAACAGAAAATCTATTCTATATCCAGCAAAGAAGGACACAAATCTAGGTACAGAAGATCTAAGAAAAAGCTTTATAGTGTCATTCCTCTTCTTCCTCTCTCCTCTACTGATCTCAGTGAGAATAAGGAACATTTTCCTCTCATTAGTAATAAGTTATATTATCTTTTCTTCATAATGTAGAGATTTTCAAAAATTTGAATTGAAGTTCTTTTCCCAACCCACCCTAACACTATTTTAATATAACTACAAGGTAGGTATTGCTATCCCAATACCACAAACACACAAACAGTCAGAGAGCTTATATGCTTTAATATAACTGATTTGATTTAATTGATTAATCTTAACCTCATAAAGCATGGGAGTTGGAATTTGAACCCAGCCAATTCCATATCACTCAATTTTCTTTTTCTTTTTATTCTTGTTTTTTTTTTTTTTTAGATGTTATTTATTTACCTGAAAGAGAGAGAGAGAGAGTGATGGGTGAGGAGCAGAAGGAGAGAAGAAGACTTCATGCTGAGCATGGAGCCTGATGCAAGGAAAGGCTTCATCCCAGGACCCCGAGATCATGATTTGAACCTAAGGCAGATTCTTAACTGACTGAGCCACCCAGATGCCCCTCTTTCCATTTTCATTATATACCATGTTACAGCTTCATAAAGATAATCAAATATTCCATAGGAACTATGCAGGAAATTTTTTTTCAGAAGTATCTTAGAATTGGTGAAGACATGTCCTAGTTTCTAGCATCTCCATACAGATCATACAACCCAGACTTTGATATGACCAGAAGATATGCCCATTCCTTGACAGAAATTTCAAGCATGTCAACTTCTGACCATTCTAGTCACTCCCTCAAGTTTGGCAATTACAACAATTCTTCACGCCACCTACACCTTTAATACTTTGACACTGTGCTTTATTTGTTTTTCACCTCCCTCGCGTGCTTGCTTCACTTCTTCCCAACTTTAGATTTCATGGCCAATCTTAATTATACCATCAACTCCATTAATTCTTTCTACCTTTGAATGTTCCTCTGCCAGTCCCTAACATTAGTCCATCCTTCTGCATTCTTGCAGCTTAATGTAAATGTGGGGAGAGGAGTCACATAAAACCATGGTGAATATTCTCTCTTTAAATTTACCGTGGCTAACTCAAGCCAGGCTTCAGCGCTACCAGACAGTCCACTCCATTCCCCTAGTCCATCTTCTCTCCCGTCTTCTATTTCACACTCATGCCTCTTTCCTGAAACCTCAAACATCCTCTACCTCATCCTACTCGCAGCTCATGACACTGTCTCCCAGTTCAATGAGAAAATAGGACCTGTCAGAGAATCAATACCTGTACACACAATTACTGAATTTATCTAAACACCTCTGTCTATATCCCCATACTCTTCCTACTTTGAATTAATTATCTGGTATCCTAGCTAATACCATGTCCTCTCCCTATGCATTACTCCCTATACTTGCAGCTTACTCAAGGACAATGCCTCAGTAATGTATTGTCTCTCTCCTATATTCCCAATTCTTCTCTAAAAAGCATCACAGCTATTGGCATAGAGCCATACTATTATTGTTCTCATCTAAATCTATGTTTAAAATTTATATAAAATAATAAATCTATGTTTAATATATTACCTTGTAACTATCAACCCATTGTAGTCTATATTACAGAAATAATATCCTCTTCCTTTTCTTTTTTTTTTAATTTTTACTTATTTATCATAGTCACACAAAGAGAGAGAGATGCAGAGACACAGGCAGAAGGAGAAGCAGGCTCCAGCACCGGGAGCCCAACGTGGGATTCGATCCCGGGTCTCCAGGATTGCGCCCTGGGCCAAAGGCAGGCGCTAAACCACTGCGCCACCCAAGGATCCCATCCTCCTCCTTTTCACTTGAGTTTCTTCTAGTCCAGCTTCTGCTTCTGCCTCCAACCAGGTCCATCAGAACTGTTTCTACCGGGGATCCCTGGGTGGTGAGACTCTCACTCAAGTGAGAGTGAGCTTTCTAAAACACAATTCAGTTAATTGTTACACACAAAACCTTCCAAAGACTTCCTTTCTTACTTGAGTAATACTAAATCCCTTTGTTTCCCATAAGGATCTGGTCTTGTACTACATTTCAATATTATCTCCTACAACTCTCTCCTTTGCTCACTTACTCTGGCTACCTTGCTACTTCCCAGAAACAGCACCAACTTAATCACAGGGGACATTCACTAGCTTTATGTTTATTTTTTCTTTGTTTTTTAATTTGTATATTATCTGTCTCCCCATCTATCTCTATCCCTTACCTATTTCTAGATGGTAGCCCCATGAGAGCAAGACACGTTCACTGACACATCCCCTGAACCAGGAACAGTGCCTACTGCATAGTAGATGCTTAACACTAATATTGTTCTAATGAATAAGAGTGTGAATAAATTAATCAGTTCTATAATTAAATGTGATACACATGTAATTTTGGTGATAAATTCATTTTAGGAAAAGGTATTTAGTTACTGGAGATAGAGCTATCAGAAATATGAGCTTATCTGATTTTTAAGGAGGGTTTTTCTTATTTTTCCTAGTTCACATTAATAGTATCATATCTAATAGATATATCCTGTGCCCAGTAAAATGTATGTAGGTACTTGCAAAGTATTTAACTTTAATGAATTTGTTAGAAGGAACCTGTGGTGTACCCCTGATGCAATCCTGAATATTTTAGGGTATCTGATATTTCTGATATTTCATTGTTTCTTAATTTTACCCATTCCTTTGTACTCCCCACAGAATTTTTCTGAATTCTTTTCTCATCCACTTCTACAGTATTCCAACTAACCTATAGAAATAATCAGTGTCAGTTTTGCATTATATTTTTATCATTTTAAATCCTAAAGTATTAATGTGTATTGTGTGGTTTGGATCTGTTGAGTTATTGCAGCTCTGCAAAGGTAAGTAAAGATTAGGTCCTGATGTAGAAAAGTTAAATGGCGTATTATTGTTCTGTAGGCAGTGGTGGTGGGAATGAAAACCAGGTGTCAAGGGAAGGATGAGGTATGGGGAGCTTCCACTTGATGCTGTAAGTATTTATTTTTTTAGAATATCTAAGATATTTTCCATAGAGACTAAGAGATGGGGCTCTATCTACCTTGATGATTACACTTCAAAGAATGAGCTTCAGGTCCTTGAGAATGACATTTCTGGTTGTAAAGCTGACAAGAACAGGAAGAAGATTTACATCTCACAGGGCAGAAAAAGACTTAACAATTGCAAGTTTTCTAAAGTGAATGCTGTATGAGAAGAGAGGTCAAGGGCCTGTAGTCAGAAAGAATCCTACCTAATGAATAGTCTTTTTTTCCCAAAGAAGACATACAAATGGCCAACAGACACACGAAGAGATTCGCAACATAATTCATCATCAAGGAAATACAAATCAAAACTGCAATGACATGTCACCTTCCATGTGTCAGAATGGCTAAAATTAATAACTCAGGAAACAACAGGTGCTGGCAAGGATGTACAGAAAGGAGACTCCTCTGACATTGTTGGTGGGCATGCAAAATTGTGCAGCCACTCTGGAAAACATTATGGAGGTTTCTCAATAAGTTAAAAATAGAGCTACCCTACAACCCAGAAATAGCACTACTAAGTGTTTACCCAAAGGAAACAAAATATCGATTCAAAGGGGTGCATGCACCCCAGTGTTGATAGCAGCATTATCAACAGTAACCAAATTATGGAAAGAGCCCAAATGTCCATTGACTGATGAATGGATAAAATATATATAAATTCATATATATTGGAATATATATATATATATATATATGTAGTAGAATACATATTGGAATATATATACAATATATGTAGTAAAATGCATTTATATATAAATAATATTTTATATATAAATATCTATTTTATATACAGTGGAATATTACTCAGCCATCAAAAATAATGAAATCTTGCCATTTGCAATGATGTGGATGGAGATAGTGTGTTATACTAAGTGAAATCAGTCAGAGAAAGGCAAACACTATACGATTTCACTCACATGTGGAATTTAAGAAACAAAATAAATGAGCATAAAGGAAGGAAGAAAAGAAAAACAGAGGGAGACAAAGCATAACAGACTATAGAGAAGAAACTGACAGTTGATGGAGGGATGTGGGTGGGGAATGGGCTAAATGAATGATGGGTATTAAAGAGGCCACTTGCGATGAGCACTGGCTGTTATATGTAAGTGATGAATCACTAAATTTTACTCCTGAAACCGATATTATACTATATCTTAACTAACTAGAAACATGGAGGAAAATAAAAAAGAATCCTGTCTAAAATCTATTCAATCTTAGGGGAACATTAAGAATGTCCTGGTTACATAACAATTCTTGTGCACTGGGTACGTTCTCTTGGATTACCTTATAACATTCCTAGAAGGTAGGGAATATAATGTATATTTTATACAAGGAAAAACACACTCAAAGGGTTAAGTTGAGAAAAAGCATAGAGGAATGATTCTGAGGTCCTATAAGAAATCCTGATTTCCTTACCCATCCTTGTCTAAGTTCTGTCTTTTGTTTTGTTTTCACAGTATTTCATAGAATGTCTGGGAAAGGCACAGAGAGCTCTGAATATTGCTCTTCCTGTCAGCCACAACACCCCTGCAGAAAAATAAAAATGCTCTGTAGCTTTCCCCAGTTCCACCTTGACTAATCTTGAGCCTCTCTCCACTAAGGTTTGGTCCTCCCTTTGCTTTCTCTTACCTGTGACTGATTATCCTATCCAACTCAGGGAGCATTTTTTTTTTTTTTTTTCCTAAAACAGCAACTCACCTCAGAGCCAATGAGTGCTTATAAGTGATTATCAAAGAAATCACTTAGGAGAAAAGAGTCTTAGGGGCTAAAGAAAAAAAAAAATGCTACAAATGATGAGGCCTTTTAGTTGATGAGGTAAGATCAGGGAAGAGAAAATTCATTTCTTCTTTGAGCTGTTATTTCCCTCCCACAGCCACTCTTAATCCTATCAGTCTTAGTCTTTAGTTCAGGTGAAACCTTGCATACTGGGGAAATTCTTGCATATTGGAGAACGTTTTTCCCCATTGTGGGAGTTATTTCATAAGACTATTCCAGAAGGAATGCTAGAATAAATGACTTAATTGGATAACTTTGACTCCAGCTGTGATAAGCAGTTCTTGTTTACTTGATCAAAGATGCTGTTGATCATAACTTTTTATACTGCCCAAGGTTGTAGAGTGAGAAATAAGTGAGGCTGTGGTGAATTTGATTAGCAGACTGTGATTCTAGATGATTTAGGTCAAAGCACTATGTTTATTTCTCAAGAGGAAGTAGTTGAACCTGGATAAACCATACCAATGTGATTGCCTATGACTGTAGAAACTTGGCTTTGGTGAGAGTTAACAGAGAATTCAACAAATGTTTATTGAGTGCCTATTTATTCCTCCCCTCTAATCCAACCTCCAAATTCTCGGTTACAGTGAGCTTTTAAAATCACAAATCTGATTGTGTCTCTCCTGTATTTTAAAGACCTCAATGATAGGCCGTATTTTAGTTGTCTTTTTTTTTTTTCCTCTCTCTCTCTCTCTCTCACACACACACACAGAACCAACCATTTTATTAACACTGTGGGTGGACTGGGGCCTGTGGAAGACAGAGTAACCAGTGAGGTGTGATGCCTGAGAGCCCTGGAATATGTGGGGAGGATATAGCACATCAAGCCCCGGGCAAGGGCTTACTTTTGGAGAAGGGAAGAGGAAGCCCCTTTTCACTCCTCTCACCTATCCCCACAACATTAAATAAAAAACAACTGTATATAGCACAAAATATAGAGGGATGTCCTTCCCCTATCCCTAGACTATACAGAGTAGGAGGACCAGCTTTGAAGGGCAGGGCCTGGACCTCCAGCTTCTGACATCACCCCAGGCCTTCTCCCAAGGCCCCTGGGTGGGGGCAGGCTAGCTATTTTTTTTAACCAGAGGAACCAAACATAAGGAATATAAAGTGGTCTGCCAAGGATATGCAATGGTATGGATAAGCATGGTATTGATTTTTCCAGATACTTGGACACCAAATATCTTTTATCGAAAATGTAACTAATCATGATTGGAACCATACACATTTTTAAGATGAACTAGGACATTTTAAGGCTGTATCTCTAGTCCCCTAAAGATATGCATTCTAGTTCATCTTCCATTAGGGATATTTGAATGGGAAACATTGAGAAACATTGACCAGAGTAAGCTCCAAATCCTTCGGCAATTAACACTAAGCCCTGCATTATCTAACACTGGTTATTCTCACACTATCATCTTTTGGCACTTCTTGTTCATATTTTATTCTCCACCAATTCCAAAGTAGTTCCTGAGGTCAGAACTCAAGACTTGGCTTTCATGAAAACTGTTTTCCTCACCTAGAATGTCTCCTCTCATTTTGTTCTTCCAAATATAATCCTACGTGTCCATTAAATCTTCCTAAGGAATCATCCTCCTTCTTTAATTTTACCTAAAAACTTCACATATTAATTCACTTCCACTTCTTTAAAAACACTAGGGCCTCTATATACTCTGCACTTTTAATTATTACCATTTTATATTCATATAAGTGCTTTATCACTTTGGTTCCTAAGAACCAGATGTGTGGCAAAGAGAGAGGCCAGTAATCCCTGTATCAATGCATTCGAGGTAAATATCAAGTTCTTTTCCAGCTCAAAGTGCCCTGGCCACCTCTACTCTCACCTATAATTTCTCTCTCCATTAGCTCTGTGTTCAAACCCCATGGGCCTTAACTTAGTTCCTCAAGGGAACACTCATCTTTTCTGCTTCATGGTTTTTAATACATGCTATTATCTTCCCCTGGATGCCTTGGACGTGGACCAACCTTCTCTCATGCTCAGCTTTTTCTCTGGTTAACTTACATTCCACTGTTGGATCCCAGTACCACTACTGTTTCCTTGTGAAAGCTCTCCTGAATCCTCCACCTATGTGCTGCCAATACTCTTCTTTCTTATTGAATGATACTTATCTATTTGTGTTAATATTTAAATAATATGAATTTTCCCTTCTCAAAGCCACCTTCATGAAGAAATGGACTGTATCTATTTTGCTCAGCATTCATTATCCAATAATTAAGATAGGATTCAACAGAGAGTAATACCTGCTAAATATATATTTATTCAACATATATTTCAGGAGAGGCTATTGATAGATAGGAAATATTAGATATCCTATGGATTCTGCACAAATAGGATAAACATGGTGTCTACTCCCATGGAACTTACCATCTAGAAAGAGTAGAGTGGCAATAAACAAGTATATGTTGTTTTCTTGTTTGTCCACTAGGGTAAAAATACACTATGCAGTAAATAAGGTGATGAGGATTGGTAAATGGACTATTTTAATTGGGGTAGCCGAGAGGATCTCTCTAAAAAAGATAACATCTAAGCATGGATCTTTAAAAGGCCTCATCAACCAAGTTTAAAGAGAATTCCAACAAAGAAAGGGAAGAGTAGTTATAAAGGCCCTAGATTAAAAATGAACTTCATATATTAAATGAAGAGAATATTATGAGTATAGCTTAAGGGGAATGTCAAAAGTTGGGAGTATGATATTAAGGGGGAAGTATAGAAACCATACCTGTAAACCAAGGAAAATAATTTTGATTTTATTTTAGTTTATTGGGGAAATCAATGAACAGACTTAAGCAAAGGAGAATCATGATTTATTATTTTAAAAGCTTATTTTGGTTTTTGTATGAAGAACAAGATATAGTAGACATGAGAGTGGATGAACGAGACTACTTAGGAGGCTTTCCTGGTCCAAGTGAGATACTACAGAATCTTGGAATCAGGAAGTAATAGAAGTGCAGTAGGACTTGTGGACATCTTGGATGCAAGTTATGAAGGAAAGACAAGATGCAGAGAAAATTCTTTTATTATTAAAAAGCTAATAAGTGTCTTATCTTAGATGGGAAAAATTAGTGAAGGAGAGGTTCAGAATGGGTTAGAGGGATTAAGGGTCATGAAGAGCAGTTGTCCATGTTAAATCTTCTTTTGTCTACGCACTTAGAGATGTCAAAGAAATGGAATATATGAATCTATATTGAAAAAAGAAATTACTGAAAGCTTGGCCAAAACTAAAGAGATAAAATTATGTTGAAGGTCAACTCACAGGAATAGAATTCTGCAAATGTCATTACATTTTAAGTCTCAATGTTGGAATATCTCCATCCTCTCCAGATCACCACTAAAGCACACTTCTCTTAAATAGCAATTGAATATATATAAATTGATCCTATATTTGGATTATTTTAGTTTTTTCCTCTTCTCCCTTCTCTTCATATGTGTTTCATGACAAAATAAGAAAGGTCCAGTTTTCAAGAGACTCACAAGACACGATCCTGACATGTGCTCTAATGTAGCACAATTGTGCTAACTGCACAAGACTCAGCTTAGCTCCAGTTAACCTTTCTCCTGTGAATATTAAGTGTGTTTTATTGTGCACACTGGGAATGAGTCTGAAAGCTCTTATTTGTATGAGCACGTTTGTAGAATTCTGGCACCATTGTACTCCCCAATGTACTGTGTGAGTCATCAACGATAAGATTGCCAAGATTACACAGAACCTAGATAACAATTGGCTGCAAAGTCAAGTTGCAAATTTAACTATATCCTAATTACAAGGACAATTATACAATATCCATGTGGTAACAGAAGGGTCTGCAAGATGGCATAAAACACAAAGTAGCTCTGAGTATGAAGTCACGAAAGGCTTAGCCTCCTGAAAAAAAAAATCAAAAAATCAAAAAGGCATTATAAAGCATAAAGAATCATCATAGAAGGAAGAGGACTGTACCACATCAGCACATCGACACTTAGCACAATTGCCTCAAAAACAATAAAAAGACAGCCGTAGCAAAAGCAGCACCAACAGAGAGGCAGACCCAAAACATTTCCTGAAAAACATGTTACTTTCGGTTTCCAGTGTCTGGCAAGTAAGATTCCCCCCAGTTTCTTTATTTATCCTATTTAAAATATTTTTTGTTAATACCCCTAAGGATATTTAAATGCCTTCCTCCATCTATCATTTTCCTTTCTCCCACAAGCTTATTTCTTTTTTACAGTGATGCTGAATGGGCCAAGGCCTCACGATGGAGAGACTCAGACCCCTTTGCCAAATGGATTCTTGTCTTTCTGCAGGAAAGAATTCAAGAGCAAGCCACTTAAAGAAAGGGACAAAGATAAATCTAGAAGTAAGAAAGGAGCTACTTCACAAAAAAGAAACGGTCTCTTCTCCCAAATAAGGAAGAGGATCCCCCTTTGCCTCTAAGGGATGATTTTATAGATGTTTTTTGTTTGTTCTTTTTTTTAACTAGCAAACCACGTAGGGAGGGGCTTACTCTTTAACTTTGGATTTATCATTTGTACTGGGTGGTTGGTCTCTCCATTGTTGTAGGATTATGATTAGGGTTGTGAAATAGTCACAGGGAGCAATTTTAAGAATATCTAGTCTTTGTGGGTTTTATTGCCAGAGGGAGTGGGGTCTTGTGTTTTTCCATGAGTTGGATCTTGTGACCTGCTGACTTTTAGGTTAAGGGTCAGCCTAACACCAAAATGGTTTTACTTTGGTCAACTTGTCATCCCCCAAAGCTCCCCTCTGTCCTGCCTCACTAGAACCATATGTCCCGTACCTCTGAATCCACCAACGTCCCTTCATGACAGTCCTTTCAGCGAAGGCTGAACTTTAGGCAGGAATGAATCGTCACAAGATAATAGTATCCACAAATAAACAGAAGACTAGTCACTGTGATGCAGTAGTGATCCTTCGGTCGTTAGCCTGTCTTGTAAGTACCTAACATTTATTTAGTGCATCCCTGCTGTCACCAAGTGACCTACCAGCTACTTTCTCATGTAATGCGTATAGTATAACAATAAATATTAAAATTATCCAAATAACTAGTAGCATGATAAATTTTACAAAAGAGGTTATAAAAGGTGCTAAGAAAGCTTGACTTTGGTGCAAATATTCTTAGGACCGAGCTCTTGAATGTAAGAGCCCAAGTGATTTGTCACTGTTGGCATCAAAAAATGCAAAGCATAGACAACCTAGAGTGGGACAGAGAATCATCTTCCCCTGCCTTTTGTTACCTTTCCCAGATCCTTCCCCCTTCCACACACACACACACACACACACACACACACACACGCACATTCATTTGAAAAGTTGAACTTGAGAACTTGAAAAAAAACTTTCTAAGAAAAAATACCCGGGGATGTCATGCCTACTTGGTAGGCAACATAGCTAATTCTAAAGTTTGCTTTACACTACAGAATGAGCTATCCAGGCACTTTTATGATGATTATTATTATTTTTTTAACTATTCTTATTCAACTTACACCTTCTGATTGCTTTAAAATTTGTCCCTTCCTATCTTCCATCATCACCACTTCTGATGTGTCCAGCAAAACCTCTCTAGATCAGGGCTCTCTAGGCTACTGCTTCAGACTAAATGAGGCTGCCCCATTCCCCTCCACCCCCCTCCCCCATTCTAACAACACTGACCAAAACCAAAATGACTGGCTAACAAAGCAATTGCAGAGGGGTAACACCGGCAAAAAAGTAACAGCTAAAATAAATAAATAAATAAATAAATAAATAAATAAATAAATAAATAAATAAAACAAAAAGTAACAGCAAACCCAAAATGGAGTTACTGGCCTCCACACGAGTAAGTAAACCAAGACTGAATTACAGTTTCAACCTATCTCAGATATGTGACCTTTTAAAAAAAAATCAATCTGAAATTTCTTGAACAGCCCTAGTGAGTCTTCTGAATGATTAAAGTTCTTTCTTTTCTTTTGCTAATAACTCCTTGCCCCACCCTTCTTCCTATTAAAACCTGTTTTGTACAACTCCAGGGGCATCTTTACTTGCTAGTTGGGATCCTGCCTCATGCATGAATTACTTAAGCCAGTTAGATTTTCAGATTCACTTAGTTGAGTTTTGTTTTTTAACAATATAAACCAAAATAATACATTGTAAGACATTTTTTAATATGTGAAAAGAACAAATACAGAATTGTATCACATTGAATTACCCATAAAGAAACCAAACCTAGAAGATTAGCTCACCCAGAAAATAAAGTAACATTTTTGAGAGATGTAGTCCCTAACAATTTAGGATATTGGTGTGAACCTGTGCCTTTTTTTTTCTTTTTTTTTTTCCTACCTTTACTGTAATTTTTTCCATCTTTACAGATCTTCTAATGCCAGTAGATTGAGTGTTCCATGAGCATTCCTGGATAAATTCTTCAGTAGATTTGTCATGGTTTTATTCATCTTGGTCTCCTTAGACCCTGATGGGAAATCAGCAAGTATTTGTTAAGGATCTAACAAGGAATTATCTGGAATTGAAGAATTGGGGCACCTGGGTGTCTCGGTTGGTTAAGCTCAGGTCATGATCCAACTCAACATCCCTGCTCAGTGGGGAGCCTGCTTCTCCCTCTCCTGTTCCCCCTGCTTGTGTGCACGTGCTCTCTTCCTCTGTCAAATAAATAAATAAATAAAATCTGAAAAAAAAAATAATTGAAGAATTAACTTCCCACTAGACAGGGATAACATAGCAAAACAGAACATTTAAATCCTTAATGAAATACCTATGCGTATCATTGTGGCAATACATCTATATTTATATTTTATCTTTTCGTTTCCACAATGATATTACTCATACATATTGGATTCAGAAAGAGCCAGCTGATCCATATAATATACTCTCTGCTTCTCAGTTTATTTTTCTGTAAAACAGAAATATGAAAAATATTCCAAATAGGCTATAAAACACATTTGCATAATAAAAAACAGCTACTATTATTACTTTATGGTCATGGTTTTACATGTCTTGCTTCTTTATTTTGGGTTTCTTGACATCAGGAGTACTGTTTTATTTAACTCTCGATTCCCTACGCCTATCACAATTCCTGCTGACCTTTAAAAATCCTGCTAACTATGTCTCGTATGCCGTTTCTAACAAATGTAAGGTGACATCCCCGGGTATTTTTTCTTAGAAAGTTTCTTTTTGAAATGTAATTGACAGAAGTGGCTTGGAGACTGGCATACAGTAGGTGCTCAATAAATATGAGTGGTAATTGTTATCCTTAACCTTTTCCCTCCAGTGGACCAATTTTATGTGTGTCATTAACATAGATAGTGGGCCCTGGGTACTGAGCAGATTGCTCCTAATCCTAAAGGGCCTTTAGGATATCTAGTGTGAGTGAGGAAAGTATCACAGGAAAGCTGTCCTGTATTCCTAAAACACCATGAGCAAGTGATCTTGGAAATGGAAACATAAAGCCTCCTAACTACAGCTGGGAGTATGTATGCGTTAGAAATGCAATTATTCTCAGCTTGGCTTTTCTCCAGATAATTTGGGACTAATGATAATATGAATTTATGTAACCCTCTCTTTTGTCTCTTTCCTTCTCCCCACCTCCTCTAATTTTCTGCTTACACTGTCCCAGTGGGGGATTTAGAGGGATCCACTGGGGAAGGAAATAACATTTTAATCACGTCTTTCCTGTGTGCAAGGCACTTCATGTACATGATCCCATTTAAATGTCAAGGTCTTTTATGTTTTATTCACTTAATCACTGCAGTTAATAGAGTAGTTGAGGGTCAAAGAAACTAAACTGTTGGCTCAAGAGAGAGTGGTAAAGTCAAGATTTGAACCTTCGTTTCTCTGTCTTTGAAGTCCTTGCTCTCTCCAGGACAGCGCATTTCCCCTGAGTTTGCCATCTGCTCTGATAACATCTGCCCAGATATTGCTAAGTGGCAGTTGCCCACATGGTGCAAGGAATATTAGGACAAGAGGTCCTGGATTCCTCTTTAATTATATTTTCCATATCTCTTAGGTATCCAGCTAAGGACTCTGATGCATCCAGGTGGTGAGCTTAGCGAAGCACAGAGTTTAGTTCTCCAGCTCCTGAGGAGTCATCCTAATGGAAGACTCAAGGGCAGCCAGTGGCTTCACAGGGGCTGACAAAGTATGTCACTTAGTAGAAAGCTTCTAATAAAATTAGCTAATTGTAGCGTGTCATTTAATTATTGTGGACATTGTATTTTTCTTTGTGGTTTAAGTTCTCCATTAAAAGAAAGAAGAAAAAGGGATTCATGTCATTTTTAAAATTTACCAATATGTATTTTAGACGGATAAATTACGAGAAAGGTCATATTGATGTGGCTAGTAGGACCTCATACAATAGATAATAGTAGGAAGTTTACATGAAGAAAAAGAAGGTTCGTGTGGATACTGAAATAATCTCATGAAACCACCAATCCATGTCAGGAGGGGTGGATTCAGGCACTAGGGCAACTGTTATGGGGATCTTGGCATTTTTGGATCTTTCCTTTTCCTTGGCTTCTCTCTGTGGGTCAGTTTTATATATCTTATTTCCTCTACATGGCAGGGATTTTTTTTTTTTTTTTGCCTTTGTTTTAATGTGATGGAAAATAGCCTTTGACAATTCTCAGCAGTCTAACTTCAGCCTCTTTTCCCTATCCAGTCAGCTCAGGGGAGGAAATTATTTGCCCAGCTCATGTTGGTTTCTACAGCAGGTGGTCTGTGGGAGTCAGAACATTGTGATTGATCTAATTTGTGCCTGGCAATCATTGGTGAGCCAATCACCTAGGAGCTGGGATCATGTAAGTTCCTGTCTAGTCCCCTGAAAATTATATGGACAAGCAGAAGAGTAGAAAGTCCTAGAGTGGTGTCTGACAGTAGGAGCAAGGGGAAAATGGTGATGCAGGGGGTTAAGAGGCTTTACCTTCCACATACCTCCCTGTACCCAGGCAAGAGCTCAGGTGTCTTCACAAGGCATTTAACCTTCAGGACTTGGACTCTTTTCTATGCTTAAACAGTTTCCCAATCGTAGGCGGGGAAACGAAGATTCAGCAATGATCTCGGACACTGGGGGCGTCACAGCTAGTGAGTATACTTTGGCTGTTGCATCCACACCACTGGTTACAGGCAGCGTATAATTGGAAAGACTCAGGAAATTTTGCTGAACAATGTATTTCTCAGGATCCTGGAATTTTTTTTTTTTTTGATCCTGGAATTTTATCAGACCATTACAAAACTGTTGGGTGTCAGGATATGAAGGAAGAAGAGTGAATGACTTCAGATCCTCTTTTAAGCTGCCTTTTCACACTGGATCACACACTTGCTGCCAGGAGGCCAGTACACCTGACTGAAGCCTTGGTGCATGCTAACTAGGCTTACTCTTTGTGCACAAAAAACTTATGAGTGCAGAACTCATTTATTAATAAATGAACGGTTTATCAAACGTGGGTTCTCCCCGCTGGTCCATCTTTCTTGTTTTTTTTTTTTTCCCCCCTCACGTGAGTTTGTATTTCTGTGCTCTCTGGCCTCTGTCCTTATTTATTTATTTATTTATTTATTTATTTATTTATTTATTTATTTATTGTTTTTTGCCTCTGTCCTTTTGATTCTGCACACCCAGCACCCATTCCTAGCGATTCCTCCAGCTTGAGTGTGAATGCGTCCATTGACGAGGAATGAGTTTCCCTTATCACACTGCTTTGATCAGTAGGAAATTCTTATATTTATATGAATCTGACACACTTTTTTGAAAATAACGATCACTACTGTATTTCCTTGGCCATTGGAGAAAATCTTCTTCTCCTCATATGGAAGAAGAACGTTTTAAAGCTATTCTTACCCATTCACTTGACCGCATTCCCACCCTATTCTTAATGTTGTAGACCTTCCAAACATTGTTATTCTTTTCTCCTGATATGAACCTTCTTTGGTCCTGTTATCCCTCTATATCACCTTACCATTTAGTGCCTGAAATCCTACCTCATCGTAATTCATATCACATCATCATATGATGTTTAATGTCTGGTTTCTTTATTAAACCATATATACCAGGTAAAGATTGGGACCCCTTCTCATTTTCAGTCTTATTACTAAGTGCCTACTGTAGTACTTAATATATTGTAGTTGCCCACTGACTAGTTTGATATGCAATGAATGAAGATGTTTTCAGAACCACTGTGAATAACTCACTTATCCCCCAAGTGGGAAAATACTAAATTGGAAAAAAAAAAAAAATGCTGACTTTGTTGACAGCTTTCTAGTCTACCTTTAAAAATTGAACTAAATTTTCTAAAATATACCACTTATCTAAGGATATAATACACTTTTGTATTTTCCTCCAGCTCTGGGTGGGTGGGTGGGGGAACAAAACCAAAACCAAAACAAAACAAGAAATAAACTGGGTCGAGTTCCTCTTTCCACATCCCATGATCTTCTCTTGGACTGCGTGCAAGAAAAGCACGGATGGATGTGTTTTGCTTCTGTCAATATTGGTATAAGCTCAGTAAATCCCTCCTTTTCACTTCTCCCTCATGTACAGTTATTGCTTTTCCTTCTGAGAGTTCTACTAAAATTATCTGGGTCTCTTTATCCCTCTGCTGCTCATATTGAAAGATCAGCTAAGGTGAAGATGGCTTGAACCAAGTCCAGTTTTGAGGACTCCATTTCATCATCTGTGGTAAACAAAAACAAACAAGCAAACAAAACCCCTAATCTTGAAGAATATTTGATCATTAGTCTCCATCCTTATAACCCATTGATGAGTCCCTAAGAGCCAAAGACTAAAGTTCTTGTACAGCACTCTAATATTGTCTTCGTGATATTTATAAAGTTGTACTAGTTACACATTTATTTCTGCACCTATTTTGAACTGTCTGCCTCCTCCACTAGACAGTTTCTTATCCTTCAAAGGGTTGTGGGTCATGTCAGTTTTAATCTCAGGTCTATCTCCAGCAAATAGTAGAGAAAGAATTTAAGAAAAGTACTTTTAAATGGCAGCGAGTTACAATTCCCAATTTACAAGCTTATGTAAAAATCGTTTACAGCCTCCTTTTACATCCCACTTATTGAGGATGTTTTACTTCAGCCATTTACCTTAACCCAGGAAAGAACTACTCCCATTGCTAGTTGATTCACTCTCTGGAAATTCCTTTTTGTTCAACTCATATTTTTAGGTCTTTAATTCCATTTGATTCTTAAAAGTTCAAAGTTTCTTCATTTATAAAGTTCCCCTAAATATCCTGTAGGACTGTAGTCTTTGTAGCCAAGTTAACCCTACCATAGACCTTCACACACTTCATAGCAATTAGTCACTTATTTGTTTATCTCTTCACGCCACCTCCCATGATGAAAACCTTGACAGTAGGGAGCTCTTCTTACTCACTATGCTAAAAACTTAGCAAAATGCTGGATCCAAAAGAAGACCTAAATGAGAGAAAGATAATGGAATTGTTAAACAAGTCCTTGTGTGCATTTTAAGCAATGCCTAAAGGGCATTTTCATCCTTTCATATCTCCTGTCTTCAGCTGATGATTGGATGAAACAGTAAAATAGACTAAGAGCTCTCAGGGTATTTGGAATCCTTCCCTCTTTAAGTCCTACTATCAGTCAGTGAGGTAGTAAAAGAAGATGATTCCATTTGAAATAACTTTTTAGTTCATAAAATATTTTACTGCATTTTCCTATTTATTCATAAATATTTCAAATATTTCTTTGGATGGAAAAAGAAAGTGTAACTTCTTTTTGTCAGTACATCCCATCTTCTTCCAGTTTGACAAATGCTGCAGAACATATGCAGTCATAGGGAAAGAGGGAAGGTAGGCAGAGGTAGCTTTCCTAGGGAGCAGCCATTCAGGCAGCTTTAGCCGTTTCTGGGAATGATACCCTTTGTGTGGAGACAACCCAAAGTCTACAACTGACATCTCCCCATGAAATTGTTACCCAACTGCTTTGTGATGCACATTGCAAGGTTTTCTACCAAAGCAGGTTCACTGCTCTTTAGATTAATGTCGGGGGTGGGGTATTGAGACAGAAAGATTTTTATTTTTTATTTTAAAGATTTATTTATTTATTCCTGAGAGACCCAGAGAGAGAGGCAGAGACACAGGCAGAGGGAGAAGCAGGCTCCATGCAGGGAGCCCAATGTGGGACTCGATCCTGGGACCCCAGGGTCATGCCCTGAGCCAAAGGCAGATGCTCAACTACTGAGCCACCCACGTGCCCCTGAAGAAAGATTGATTTTTAATGTTTGTTTTAATTTTCTATGATCCCTTGATATGGACAATTTGAACTTAGAGCAAATGTGTAATTAGAGGTGTATCAGTTGGTGTGATAATCTTATCGTATGGCTCTTCTGAGATATCTATCATCAGCAAGCTTCTGAAAGAAGGCTCAAGATTCTTCATCTTCTTATCCTCATTGTTTAGTAAAGTACCTGGCATGAGGTTTACTCTCATTTCAGACCAAAAAGTCATTTATTCAACCTGAGGTATAGAGTAATACAATAAATAACCCAGGGAATAAAAAACAAACCAAAACCAAAACCAAAACCATCGTGGGAATCAATATTACCATCATCACCACCATCGTTATTGGTAATCTTCATTCTCTCCATATTAACACTTTGTCTGACCTCAAAGAGCAAGGGCAATTGAAAAGCACCATTACACTTACAACTAGTGGTGCTAACTTTAAATCAGACAACTACCTGCCTCTATGATTTAGGAAAATCAATTAACCTCCCTGGAAAGGTTTCCTGATTAAAAATGAGGACAAAGATGCCTAAGCACCTTTATCTCTAGGTAGCGCTAAGGAAAATGAGGTGATTCTAAATGAAAAGCTTTCTGCAGCATGAAGTAGTATGTGAATACAGGCTACGGTAACATCTTCCTTAAAAAAAACAAAAAACAAAAAATGTAGAGCATAGCCAGGGATTGGCTACACCGGGCTATCCCCTCTGCCTTCTCTCCCAGGCTGCTAAAACCCTAAAATGGCATAACTCCACCCTACTTGTTTTGTTACACCCATTTGGATTATCCACATTTGAAAATTCCCTGGTCCTTGAATATTCCACAAAATTCCGTGTGTCCCTGTTTGGCTACATCCTTTTCCTCTGCTTAAAGTATTTGATGTTTAATCTTTATTTCTGATCGACTCTGTTAACTTCTCATCTTCCCAAACCCAGTTCATGTTTTCTCTACTTTCAGTACCTGAGGGATTCAGTACCTTGAATCCCTCTCTTACCCAGCCAGACCCCTGTCAACTGTTCCCTCCTTTGTTCTTGGAAAGCAGATTGTTTATGCCTCCACTATGACATTAATCAATTATTTGCAGTTACTTAGTTATACTTGAGATTACCCAGCTATTATATCAGGATTATAATGGAATAGGACAAGTCCTAACAGCCAGGATGAATTAAATGCCTAATCTGTGTTAGGCACAGTATCAACATAATTATGTCATATTTCTAGAAGCGGCTCAGTTCCATAAATCTTACAGGGAATGAATGTAAAATGGCTCCACGATGTTGAATTTGGCACTTAGACACTATTTTTAAGAGCTCAGTAAAAAGAGCATTTCTCCAAGCCCCAGTGAATTCTAAGTTCCTCGTGGGTACGTGTCACACTGGATACTTCATTGTTAATTCCACAGCTAGTAGCATAAAGCACAGACAAGTACTCAAAGAATGATTTTTTTTTTTTTTAGGATTTTATTTATTTATCTGATAGAGAGAAAGAGAGAGCACAAGCAGGCCGAGCAACAGGCAGAGGGAGAGGGAGAAACAGGCTCCCTGCTGCGCAGAGAGCACAGGGTAGGCCTCCATCCCAGGACCCCAGGCTCAATCCCAGGATTCTGGGATCATGAACTGAGGGAGCCAAAAGTGGACACTTAACCCACTGAACCCCTCAGGCACCCCTCAAACAGTGATGACTGTTGATGGTGTGTGTCACTTCCTGTCCCTCTTTTCCCAGGATTCAGGACTTGATGTCCAGTCATTATATTGACACATCTTGCTGTTTTGCCACATTACCACTTCCCAGGGTATAGATTTCCCATGCCTTTGCGGTTTGTACATTGCTGTCATAGCAGATGTCCCAGTAGCTCACAGCTCTTTCTTGTCCTCAGGCCACTCTGCTTGTATGCAGCTTATTCATCATGATTAGCTTGATAAATGACTCTAGTTTTTAGCTTTTCGGAGGGCAATTGCTTCATTTTCTTTAAAACATAGTTTTATATATATAATATATATTATATTTACATAATATTATAATATATATTACATTTATATATAATTTTATATATGGAAATAAGAATATTTGCCTGACTCTTAAAATAGTAATTTGGATGTTTTGGGAATGAGCTTTTAATTTAAGATCTAGGGGACCATAGGTGGCATTCAGGTTCAAGGAGCCTGTGAGTCTTGAAACCGAATCCATTTTTCTGGCCAGGTACACATTTACACATTTACACATTTACATTGCTCTGAGAACAGGAGCTAAACTTGTTAGGATCCAAAGAATTATTCACATAAAAAGGGTAGAGAGCAAGTGTTTATAACAGCATTATTTATATTAATTTTCAACCAAAAGCAATCCAAATATCCATCAATATTTAAACGGATAAATAAAATGAGGTATATACACTTAATGGAATACTACTTTGCAATTAAAATAACAAATTACAGATGTATACAACTTGGATAAGGCTAAAAAATGTGTTAAAGTGAACAATATTAGATATAAAAAACATTCTGTACTCTATGGTTCTATATATATCCAATTTAAGAAGGGGGAAAGCTATAAAGATAGAAAGCGTACTTGTGGTTGTTCGGGGTTGAGGTTGGAGTGGGGATTGACACGAATAACTTTTTGAGGTGATGGAAATGCTATAAAACTGGATGGTGGTCATGTATAAATTTACTGAATATAAATTTACTATGTGTACGTGCATGTACAGTGGGTGAATTTTAGATACCTACATTTTATCTTAATTAAGCAGTGAAAGAGGTAAGTTAAGAACTAGAACTTCAGAATATATTGCCTCACTTAAGTATAATAATCACAATACAAAACTACAAAGTGGAGGTCCACCAACACTAATATTTTTTGGCAAGTAAAGTTCAGAAATTGATACATGTGTCAGTAAGACAGAGAAACAAAAAAATCATCATTTAAAGGATGCAGGAGTTATAAGCAATTGTGGAAAGGGGTGCCTGAGGGGTGTAGTTGGTTGAGCATCAGACTCGGTTTCAGGTCAAGTCTGACTCAGGGTGTTGCAGTCAAACCCCACGTTTGGGCTCCAAGCTCAGCATGGAGCCTGCTTCTGTTTCTCTCTCCCCCTCTCTGTGTCCCTACCCCCTGTGCACTTTCTCTCTCTCTCTAAATAAATAAAATAAAGTCTTTAAAAATAAACGCATATATACTTGCGGAAAATAGAACTACCTGAGGTCAGATACAGCAGTTTTACATTTTAAATAAAAAAACATGCACACACACACACACACACACACACATACACGCACGCACATACATTAGAATCAACGTAATAAAATATATTCCTGTCTTAGCAAAAGATTTCGAGTGCCAAAGATAGGATTCAGAACTTACAGAAAAATATTCTTGACACTAGATGTTCGGAGCATGACAGTTTTATAATAATATTGTTATAATATTGGTGTTTTCTATGTGCCAGACACTAGTCTAAGTACCTTCAGTACATTACTCCATTCAGTCCTTATAATAACACAATGAGTTAGTGCTTCTATTTTCTCCACGTTGCATTTTCCAAACTTGAGTTTCAAAACGGTAAAAGTAGTTGGTTGGTTACTGTCATCTGAACTTATACTTGTTTGACTCCAAAGTCCCTGCACATAGCCTCTAAACTACTCATTGCCATAAACCTTCTAAGATAAATTAATTAAAAAATATAAAATTATATAAAATATATAACATACATGAAAATAAAAATTTCCTTTTAATATATATTATAGCACATATGTGTACAAAATTACATACATACAGGCACACACCATTTGGTTGTTATCTGGGGAATTTGGATCTCCTGAAGAAGAGAGGCCACAAAAATCATCACGCAGTCCCAAATTGTAGTTCTTTTTTCACATTTCTCAAGCATTCATTGCTAATATCAGCTACCATCACAGAAGCTTTGCCTGAGGTGTTCCACTACTTTAATACATTGGTCTCAAAATAGACCAATCTCCTACCCACCTTATGTTCTAAAAAGCAGAGGTGTTTCAAAAAAGACCGGTTAACTCAAGTTCCTTCCCAAGAAACCAGGAGTAAAGGGAGGAATGAGCAATGGTCATCTGTGGGTAATAAAATTTCATTTCAGGACCAAAAGCTATCTTGTTCCCACTGAGGATAGCTTCACATATATTCTTTTTCCTGTTCAGAAGAATCTCAGTGACTGGGAGAAGCAGGACCACTGACCTCAATTAAGCAAGACGTAGGACCAAAGGCAAGTCAGAGCTTATGCACAGGCTAACCATCAAATTAAAACATCTGCAAACTAATTTTCTTAAAATTACAGAGAGAGAAAGGGGGAGAGAGAGAACCATAGAAAATGGTCTAAAGAAATACTTGGCAGTTTCTGTTCCTGCATTTGGTTAGCTAAATCCTTCTCCCTCTGGCTAAAAGTCATCTCATTAAGAAGGCACTGGTGTATTGACAGTTATAAACAATATTAGTTGTGCTTGTCAGTGATCCATGCTGTCCCAATTACCATTACTCTAAAAAGATTTCGGTCACCGGTCGGGCTTTATACAAAGAAAAGATCAAAACAAGCTCACAATTAGATATGTCCTTTCAGAGCGTCTTTTTACATTAACACATTACTCGTGCCTTCTGATAAATTTCCCTTTTGGACAAGCGCAAATAGCAGGAGCTCTCCTCATTTATAACTGCTTCTCTTAAAAAAATTTTTAATGTCCACAATGAGATGATCATGCTTCAAGGAAATTAAATACCTTTATTCTGCATTGCCGTTACGCTGAAGATAACATGATGGAGGAAAGCTATTATTTGAGACGCAATTAGGGGACCTTTTAAAGTTGTGACAGCTAAAGGTAAATGTAATCACAGAACAATTAGCAGGTAATTATGCTGTTCATGTCTGGAGTGAGCAAAGATCCTGAATTTCAGTCTGTGACAATTCCGGTGAATTATTTATTTTCATTGAATAACTATAGAGGAAAGCGAATGAGGCAAGAATGGAATACCATCCATTTCCCTGACAAAGCTAAGTGTAATAGTCAGACTAGCTACTAGAGAGGTGGAAGTCCATTTGGAAAAAAAAAAAAAATTACATAACTGTTCTCTTGAACAACAATTACATGACAAGAGATGTTTTTGAACGATCTCTTAAATTATAGCATGGCAGTTTTTTTTTTATAAAATACTAAGTTTGTGCAGCTAATATACCATCAATATCCCACCTCTTCACCCTTAACCACATTGTTTCTGAACTCTGTAGCAGCCTTTCTCTTTTGGAGCTGTAGATAACCCTTGATTTCCAAGGGGCGTAAAAGCCTGCCTCATAGTACTTGGTGAATGCTTGTTGGACGGTTTGTTTGTACGTCTACTTCATCTATCAATTTTATCTCAAGTATTGTCGTTCCATTTGGTGTTGGAGATGCTAAGTAGTCCAGTCTTCATGGCGTTTCAATCTGGTGGCGAGGTCAATTAATACATTTTTGTAAACACTTAACAAGTATGTCCCTCAGTTGAGAATTTGTTCTCAATAGATGTCTCTTGAAACCCTACTATGTATCAGATTGCAGGAGAGCTGGTTTACTCTATCCCCTGTAGTTCCCACAAATGCCTTGGAAGGAGGCTCTCTAGCTTTTCTGGAATGCTAGGCAAAGTGACCACAATTTGAAATTGTCTGACCTGGGTTCAAATGCTGTCTTATGTGGATGCAGGCTGTTAAAAGCATCTGTAATTGTGGGTTTTAGCCAAGTGTGACATGGAGGCAATTAGGAAGTTGGTATTCGGCTCATAAATCATGTATTCACAGTGCTCAAGAACTCATGGCAGGCATTTAATAAGTGGGGGATATTTTATGTTGCTCTTGTTTTTTTTCTGATGGATAATAAAGTTAATCATGATGGTGACAAATGAATTTGCTGCCCAAACACATGATATGATATGAATTAAATGAATGTCTCTTATACTTAATGTTGGGCTCCAGTGATATTTTCACTTTAAATCATCACTTGTTTGTGAGATTAGTGGAAAACACACACACACACACACACACACACAAACATGTAGATGTGCATGGGGAAGAATAGAAAACATCTGAAGTTGCCCAAGTAACCAAGAGAAGAACATTGTATTTCAGAATCAAATGAATTTAAAAAAACATAGACATTAGCTCCTTCTAAGAGATCTAGAATGCATATTATCATCGTGTTAGAGTATCTGATAAAGTAATGTGTTGGAAGCATTGAAAGAGCGGCTACTTTGTTCCTGGCACACTCGTCTGCAAGTTTCGCAGGAAGCAGTACGTAGCCTTGGAGAGGGGAGGAGATATTAGTCAAATAATATAATAAACTTATGCACAATCTCACTGGCAACAGAAACCACCACCACCATCCTGCCCCCCATCTATCTATATCTCTGTCTATTGATTAATTGATCTGTATGGCAAGTGCCCGGTAGTAGAAGAGTCTAACGTCTACAGCAGCTGGATGCAACTTGCCCAGGGTGGTGAGGGGAAATTTCTCCGAGGGTATGATATTTAAGACCAAGCGAGCTCTATGAAAGTAAAACGCATCAGTAGATGGCATTGTTCAGGCACCGTGTGAAGTTTACAAGACACGTGTTTCTAGAATAGAAAATGGAAGAGGGAGTTGGCATGGTTGAATTAGAAAATAGCGGGAAGGTTTAGCCCTTCTAGGGTCTTGGTCCTTTTGCTGTGTATCCTCTTGAATTTGAACTCTAGCTACACTGTTTTTTTTTTTAGCTTTTTTTTTTTGGTGTTATTTTAATATCTGTTTGTTTTTTGGAATTTTTCTCCTTTTAGATCCTGTCATCTACCACTCTCTGCTGTTAGGCTGTTGCCCATTTTTGCATCTCCTTTTAAGTTCTATTATCAAAGACTTGATATTCTCTATAGTTTGTCAAAGTGTCAACAAGTGTTTTCTGAAATTTTCATTTCTGTACCGGTTTACTGTTTGAAATGTAAAGAATCCTGTCTCAATGATGGCATACGTTAGGTGTGAGGTACTTGTTGGAAGCCCAGGTGGGGATGGCTGAGAGGCAGTCTGAAGTAAAATTTGGGACTTGGAATTTGGTCAAGACTAAAGAACGTGGGTTTTAGGATCTACTGCATGCAAACCATAATGTAAACAGCAAAAATGAATAAATTTATGAGAGGTGTAATATTTATACTAATACAAAAAGAAAATAAGAGACAGTGAGGAAGCATCTAAATATAAATAATGAAAAGAAAAATAACACTATAGAATAAATGCATTTGGCTGCAGATTTGGAAATCACCTCAGAATGCACAAATTTAGGGTGGTAAAAAAGAATACTACAAAAAATGTAACTCGATGTAAAAATTATGGATAGGAGAATTGAGAGAATATGATTAAGAAAAAAATACTTACGTTCTCCTTAACATTTGAGTAAATGACCTCTATTTTAATGTGAGATGAGTTGATTGAGGTGTGAGAATTTGAAGGCAGCAGGTGTACTTGCAACAGATGTGATTTGATTTTTAAAAGTAACATTTCAGCACCCCAGTATGATCCCTTAACTACAAGATTAGAGAAAATTTCATTTTTTTTTGTTTTTTATATTTTCATGTAAATTCCTGTTAGTTAACAGACAGTGTAATGTTAGGTTCAGATGTGCAGTACACTGATTCCACGTGTCCATACAACACCTGGTGCTCATCACAATAAGTGCACTCCTTAGTCCCCATCATCTGTTCAATCCATCCACCCACCCACCTCCCCTCCGTGACCATTGGTTTGTTCTCTAGAGCTAAGGGCCCATTTCTTGGTCTCTCTCTCTTCTTTTTCCCCTTCCTCACTTGTGTCCTAAAGTCCACATGGGGTGAAATCATATGGTATTCATATTTCCCTGACTTATTTCCCTTAGCCTAATACTCTCTGACTCCATCCCTGTCATTTCAAATGGCAAGATTTCATTCTTTTTTATGACTAAATGCTACTTTGTTTTATTACATCACATCTTCTTTGTCCATTCATCAGCCAATGAACAGTTGCGCTATTTCCATAATTTGGCTATTGTGGATACTGCTGTTCTAAACATCAGGGTGCGTGTATCCCTTTGAATTAGTATTTTTATTATCTTTTGGGTAAATAGCCAGAAGTGTTATTGCTGGATCATAGGGTACTTTGATTCTGAACCTTTTGAGGAATCTCAAAAGGTGGCTGCACCAATTTGCATTCCTAACAACAGTGCAAGAGGGTACCCTTTACTCTGCAATCTCACCAGTACCTGTTGGTTCTTGAGTTGTTGATTTTAGCCATTCAGACAAGTGTTAGGTAATATCTCATTGCTGGTTTTCTTTTTTAATAATAAATTTATTTTTATTGGTGTTCAATTTGCCAACATACAGAATAACACCCAGTGCTCATCCCGTCAAGTGCCCACCTCAGTGCCCGTCACCCTTTCACCCCCACCCCCCGCCCTCCTCCCCTTCCATCACCCCTTGTTCGTTTGCCAGAGTTAGGAGTCTTTATGTTCTGTCTCCATTTCTGATATTTCCCACACATTTCCTCTCCCTTCCCTTATATTCCCTTTCATTATTATTTATATTCCCCAAATGAATGAGAACATACACTGTCCTTCTCAGATTGACTTACTTCACTCAGCATAATACCCTCCAGTTCCATCCACATTGAAGCAAATGGTAGGTATTTGTCGTTTCTAATGGCTGAGGAACATTCCACTGTATACATAAACCACATCTTCTTTATCCATCATCTGTCGATGGACACCGAAGCTCCTTCCACAGTTTGGCTATTGTGGCCATTGCTGCTAGAAACATCGGGGTGCAGGTGTCCCAGCGTTTCATTGCATCTGAATCTTTGGGGTAAATCCCCAGCAGTGCAATTGCTGGGTCGTAGGGCAGGTCTATTTTTAACTCTTTGAGGAACCTCCACACAGTTTTCCAGAGTGGCTGCACCAGTTCACATTCCCACCAACAGTGTAAGAGGGTTCCCCTTTCTCCACATCCTCTCCAACATTTGTGGTTTCCTCCCTTGTTAATTTTCCCTATTCTCACTGGTGTGAGGTGGGATCTCATTGTGGTTTTGATTTGTATTTCCCTGATGGCAAGTGATGCAGAGCATTTTCTCATGTGCATGTTGGCCATGTCTATGTCTTCCTCTGTGAGATTTCTGTTCATGTCTTTTGCCCATTTCATGATGGGATTGTTTGTTTCTTTGGTGTTGAGTTTAATAAGTTCTTTATAGATCTTGGAAACTAGCCCTTGATCTGATAGGTCATTTGCAAATATCTTCTCCCATCCTGTAGATTGTCTTTGAGTTTTGTTGACTGTATCCTTTGCTGTGCAGAAGCTTCTTATCTTGATGAAGTCCCAATAGTTCATTTTTGCTTTTGTTTCTTTTGCCTTCGTGGATGTATCTTGCAAGAAGTTACTGTGGCCGAGTTCAAAAAGGGTGTTGCCTGTGTTTCCCTCTAGGATTTTGATGGAATCTTGTCTCACATTTGGATCTTTCATCTAATTTCTGTTGATCTTTGTATCTGGTGCAAGAGAGTGGTCCAGTTTCATTCTTCTGCATGTGGATGTCCAATTTTCCCAGCACCATTTATTGAACAGACTGTCTTTCTTCCAATATATAGTCTTTCCTCCTTTATCGAGTATTAGTTGACCATAAAGTTCAGGGTCCACTTCTGGGTTCTCTATTCTGTTCCATTGATCTATGTGTCTGTTTTTGTGCCAGGACCACACTGTCTTGATGACCACAGCTTTGTAGTACAACCTGAAATCTGGCATTGGGATGCCCCCAGATATGGTTTTCTTTTTTAAAATTCCCCTGGCTATTCGGGGTCTTTTCTGATTCCACACAAATCTTAAAATAATTTGTTCTAACTCTCTGAAGAAAGTCCATGGTATTTTGATAGGGATTGCATTAAACGTGTAAACTGCCCTGGGTAACATTGACATTTTCACAATATTAATTCTTCCAATCCATGAGCATGGAATATTTTTCCATCTCTTTGTGTCTTCCTCAATTTCTTTCAGAAGTGTTCTATAGTTTTTAGGGTATAGGGATCCCTGGGTGGCGCAGTGGTTTGGCGCCTGCCTTTGGCCCAGGGCGCGATCCTGGAGACCCGGGATCGAATCCCACGTCGGGCTCCCGGTGCATGGAGCCTGCTTCTCCCTCTGCCTATGTCTCTGCCTCTCTCTCTCTCTCTCTCTGTGTGACTATCATAAATAAATAAAAAAAATTAAAAAAAAATAAATAATATAGTTTTTAGGGTATAGATCCTTTACCTCCTTGGTTAGGTTTATTCCTAGGTATCTTATGCTTTTGGGTGCAACTGTAAATGGGATTGACTCCTTAATTTCTCTTTCTTCAGTCTCATTGTTAGTGTACAGAAATGCCACTG
Source organism: Canis lupus baileyi (assembly GCF_048164855.1). Taxonomy (NCBI): domain Eukaryota; kingdom Metazoa; phylum Chordata; class Mammalia; order Carnivora; family Canidae; genus Canis; species Canis lupus. Next base: position 3,979,196 of record NC_132840.1, on the reverse strand, counting down.
ACTTCTGGGCATTGATTTTGTATCCTGCCACGCTGCCAAATTGCTGTATGAGTTCTAGCAATCTTGGGGTGGAGGCTTTTGGGTTTTCTATGTAGAGTATCATGTCATCGAGAGGGAGAGTTTGACTTCTTCTTTGCCAATTTGAATGCCTTTAATGTCTTTTTGTTGTCTGATTGCTGAGGCTAGGACTTCCAATACTATGTTGAATAGCAGTGGTGAGAGTGGACATCCCTGTCTTGTTCCTGATCTTAGGGGAAAGGCTCCCAGTGCTTCCCCATTGAGAATGATATTTGCTGTGGGCTTTTCGTAGATGGCTTTTAAGATGTTGAGGAATGTTCCCTCTATCCCTACACTCTGAAGAGTTTTGATCAGGAATGGATGCTCTATTTTGTCAAATGCTTTCTCTGCATCTAATGAGACGATCCTATGGTTCTTGGTTTTTCTCTTGCTGATATGATGAATCACATTGATTGTTTTACGAGTGTTGAACCAACCTTGTGTCCCGGGGATAAATCCTACTTAGTCATGGTGAATAATTTTCTTAATGTACTGTTGGATCCTATTGGCTCGTATCTTGTTGAGAATTTTTGCATTCATGTTCATCGGGGATATTGGTCTGTAATTCTCCTTTTTGGTGGGGTCTTTGTCTGGTTTTGGAATTAAGGTGATGCTGGCCTCATAGAACGAATTTGGAAGTACTCCATCTCTTTGTATCCTTCAAAACAGCTTTAGTAGGATAGGTATTGTTTCTTCTTTAAACCTTTGATAGAATTCCCCTGGGAAGCCATCTGACCCTGGACTTTTGTGCCTTGGGAGGTTTTTGATGACTGCTTCAATTTCCTCCCTGGTTATTGGCCTGTTCAGGTTTTCTGTTTCTTCCTGTTCCAGTTTTGGTAGTTTGTGGCTTTCCAGAAATGCGTCCATTTCTTCAAGATTGCCTAATTTATTGGCGTATGGCTGTTCATAATATGTTTTTAAAATCGTTTGTATTTCCTTGGTGTTGGTAGAGATCACTACCACTCATTCATGATTTTATTAATTTGAGTCTTCTCTCTCTTCCTTTTAATAAGGCTGGCTGGCTAATGGTTTATCTATCTTATTAATTCTTTCAAAGAACCAACTCCTGGTTCTGTTGATCTGTTCCACAGTTTTTCTGGTCTCGATTTCGTTGAATTCTGCTCGAATCTTTATTAACTCTCTTCTTCTGCTGGGTGTAGGATCTATTTGCTGTTTTTTCTCTAGCTCCTTTGGGTGTAAGGTTAGCTTTTGTATATGAGTTCTTTCCAGTTTTTGAATGGATGCTTGTATTGCGATGTATTTCCCCCTCAGGACTGCTTTTGCTGCATCCCAAAGATTTTGAATGGTTGTAGCTTCATTCTCATTAGTTTCCATGAGTCTTTTTAATTCTTCCTTAATTTCCTGGTTGACCCTTTCATCTTTTAGCAGGATGGTCCTTAACCTCCACATGTTTGAAGTCCCTCCAAACTTCTTGTTGTGATTTAGTTCTAATTTCAAGGCATTATAGTCTGAGAATATGCAGGGGACGATCCCAATCTTTTGGTATTGGTTCAGACCCGATTTGTGACCCAGTATGTGGTCTATTCTGGAGAAAGTTCCATGTGCACTTGAGAAGAATGTGTATTCAGTTGAGTTTGGATGTAAAGTTCTGTAGATATCTGTGAAATCCATCTGGTCCAGTGTATCATTTAAAGCTCTCGTTTCTGTGGAGATTTTGTGTTTAGAAGACCTATCGAGTATAGAAAGAGCTAGATTGAAGTCACCAAGTATTAGTGTATTATTATCTAAATATATCTTAACTTTGGTTATTAATTGATTGATATATTTGGCAGCTCCCACATTCGGGGCATATATATTGAGGATTGTTAAGTCCTCTTGTTGGATAGATCCTTTAAGTATGATATAGTGTCCCTCTTCATCTCTCACTACAGTCTTCAGGGTAAATTTTAGTTTATCTGATGTAAGGATGGCTACCCCTGCTTTCTTTTGAGGACCATTCGAATGGTAAATGGTTCTCTAACTTTTTATTTTCAGGCTGTAGGTGTCCTTCTGTCTAAAATGAGTCTTGGTAGAGATTGTATGAAATGTGTAGATTGCTTTGGGTAGTACAGGCATTTTAACAATAATTGTTCTCCCAACCCATGAGAATGGAATATTTTTCCATTTCTTTGTGTCATCTTCAGTTTCTCTCTTGAATGTTTAATAGTTTTCAGAGTATAGGTCTTTCATCTCTTCGGTTAGGTTTATTCCTAGGTATCTTATTGTTTTTGGTGCAATTGTAAATGGGATTGACTCCTTAATTTCTTTTTTTTTTTTTTAGCTGCTTCATTATTGGTGTATAGAAAAGCCTTGTATATCTCTTAGATATCTGTGCATTGACTTTATATCCTGTGACTTTACTGAATTTACTTCTCAGTTTAACAGTTTTCTGATGGAGTCTTTCAGGTTTTGTATATAGAGTCTCATGCCATCTGTAAATAGTGAAAGTCTGAATTCTTCCTTGCTAATTGGGTTGCCTTTTATTTCTTTTTGTTGTCGGATTTGTCCTGTGGCCAGGACTTCCAACCAGTAGTAAGAGTGGACATCCCTGTCTTGTTTCTGACCATAGAGGAAAAGCTCTCAGTTTTTCCCTATGGAGGATGATATTTTCTGGGATTTTTTTCGTAGATGGACTTTATTAGGTTGAGTTATTTTCCCTCTAGCACTACTTTGCATAGGGTTTTTATCATGAATGGCTGTTGTGCTTTGTTAAATGCTTTTTCTGCATCTGTTGAAATGATCATATGGTTCTTATTCTTTCTTTTTATTAATGTGGTGTATCATAATGATTGATTTGTGAATATTGAACCACCCTTGCAACCCAGAGTTAAATCCCACTTGATTATCATGAATGATTGTTTTAATATATTGTTGGATTTGGTTTGTTAGTATTTTATTGGGAATTTATGCATCTGTGTTCATCAGGGATATTGGCCTGTAGTTTTCTTTCTTAATAGAGTCTTTATCTGGCTATGGTATCAGGGTAATGCTGGCCTCGTAGAATACATTTGGAAGTTTTCCTTCTTTTTCCTTTCCTTTCCTTTCCCTTTCCCTTTCCCTTTCCCTTTCCCTTTCCCTTTTCCTTTTCCTTTTCCTTTTCCTTTTCCTTTTCCTTTTCCTTTTCCTTTTCCTTTCCTTTCCTTTCCTTTCCTTTCCTTTCTCTTTCTTTCTTTCTTTCTTTCTTTCTTTCTTTCTTTCTTTCTCTTTCTTTCTTTCTTTCTTTCTTTCTTTCTTTCTTTCTTTCTTTCTCTTCTTTCTTTCTTTCTTTCTTTCTTTCTTTCTTTCTTTCTCTTTCTTCTTTTCTTTCTTTCTTTCTTTCTTTCTTTCTTTCTTTCTTTCTTTCTTTCTTTCTTAGAATAGTTTGAGAAGAGATATTAACTCTTCTTAAATGTTCAGTAGAGTTTGCCTGTGAAGCCAGATGCCTTCCTTGCTCTTTTTTGGAAGCTTTTTGATTACTGATTCTTTTTTTTTTTTTTTCTAGTTATTGGTGTGTCAAGTTTTCTATTTCTTCCTGTTAGGTTTTGGTAATTTATATGTTTCTAGGAATTTCTCCATTTCTTCTAGGCTGTCCAATTTGTTGGCATATGGTTTTTCATAATATACTCTTAAAATTGTTTGTATTTCTGTGGTGTTGGTTGTTATTTCTCTTCTTTCATTGTGATTTTGTTTATTTGGGTCCTTTCTCTTTTCTTTTTGATAAGTCTGGCTAGAGGTTCAATTTTACTAATTTTTTCAAAGAATTAGCTCCTGGTTTCATAACAATGGTCAGGATGGATTACCTCATATCATTACAATTTATAGGATGTGTCATTAGCTGCATACCATGTATCATAATGATTTCAGTATTTTTCCATTATGCTTTTAAAGTGAACTTATTTAATTTATAAAAAAAAAAAAAAAATTAGGGCAGCCCCTATGGCCCAGCGGTTTGGTGCCGCCTTCAGCCCAGGACATGATCCTGGAGACCCAGGATCGAGTCCCACGTCAAGCTCCCTGCCTGGAGCCTGCTTCTCCCTCTGCCTGTGTCTCTGCCTGTCTCTCTGTTTCTCTCATGAATAAATAAATAAAATCTTTAAAAAATAAATAAAGATAAAAATTAGGTTTATTGAAAAATTGCCAAGGCAGTACAGAGAGTTTTTACAACCCCACACCCAATGTCTCTTATTATTAGCACCTTACATAACTATGGCAAAATTAATGAGCCAATGTTGATCTTTTAAGCTAAAGTTTGTACTTCATTCAGATATTTTTATTTGTGTATGTGTGTGTGTGTGTGTGTGTGTGTGTGTGTGTGTGTGCTGGGATCCTATCAGAATATCATACTGCATTTGCTCATAATGTCCTGAGGCTCCTCTTGGCTGTGACAATTTCTCAGACTTCCGTTGATTTTCATGATCTTGAGTTTTAGAGAGTACTGGTCAAATATTTTATAGAATGTCCTTCAATTGAGAGTTGTCTGATGTTTTCTTCATGATTAGGCCTAGGACTGACCTCAGGTTTGTGGGATAAATATCACAAAGGTAAATACTATTTAATCACATATCAAGGGCACATGTAAACATGATTTATCACCATTGATGTTAATCATGATCACCTGGCCAACCTAGTATGTCAGACTTGTCCACTGTAGTTTGCCTTTTCCTTGTTTTTTCATACTGTACTATTTGGAGAGAAGGAACTATGCATAGCCAACATTTAAAGTAGTGGGGAGTTATCTTCCACAACCTTGAGGGCAGAGTATCTATAAATTATTTAATATTCTTCTGTGTAGGATATTTGTCAGCTTTCTCCCAGTCATTGATTCATTCAGTAATTTATTTATATCAGTATGGATTCCTTGATTTTTATTTTATACTTTGGGTTATAATCTAGTCCTATTTTATTTATTTTATTTCTTAAATTATTCTGGCTTTGGCCATTAGAAACTCTTTCACTTGACTCCTGTTTCCCTTTGAAATACTATCATCATTGAGGGCTTTTTTTTTTCCCCTCAGCACTTTCTCACTTTTTCTTACTACAAGTTGTTTTAAGCCTGCCTTACATGACTCTTTTCATGTCTCAGAATCAGCAATTCCTCCAAGGAGCCCTTGGTTTCTTATATTGGGGAAAATAAGATTATGCCTTTGCTGTGGTGCACAAACTATTTGAAACCTAGTTCTGGGTGGTAGGACTGATCATTACTACCACAGTATTAATAATGCTACACACTCTCAGCCAATTAAGCATGGAAATATATCTGTGTATAGTAGACTGGTACCAAAGCTAAATATGACTTCATACTGGTATTTCCAATCCAAATCCATTACCACAAGGAATATTCTATCCTCTTCTTGTCATTAATCTCCCTGTCCCAGAATGAGAAATCTGTCTCCCAACATTGGCCATTTATTTACATACTTGTTCTTTTTCAGTATATATTAAGGCAATATCATGATTATTAACCTATATCCTCATAGAAACTGTGGTATACTGCCTATGTGCAGTTTCTTTTGCCTTTAGACTGAAAACTTCACTCATTTCCAATGTTACTTAGGTCAGCATCCTTTTACTCCAAATTCTTCATTGAGGTTATTTCATGTATTTGTAATATAGTTAGGCTATTTTGCTGTATTCTCTATTTTTTTCCAAGGAGGCCATGATATTCTAAATTATTTTTAAAATTTTTTTGTATACATAAAGATTCATTCTTTGTCCTAAATTCTATTGTCTTTAACAAAAGCATAGTGGCATGAATCAGCCATTAAGGTGTCATATAGAAGAGTTGTATATAAAAATTCTTTGTGCTTCAACTGTATTATCCCACCACCCTTCCAAAAACTATAGGAACCACTGATTGATGATGATGATGATGATGATGATGATGATGATGATTATCATTATTATTATTACCTTTCTTATAGTTTTCTTTTTCCAGAATGGGATGCAATTGAGAGCGTAAGGATGTAGTCTTTTCTAGACTGGCTTCATTCACATTGTTGTGCAGGATTTTGTGTGTACATAAGTTTTGAATAAATTGGATGAACTCCTAGGGGCATGACTGCTGGTTCATAAGTTAAGACTTGATTTTACTTTGTAAGAAAATAAGCTATTTTTCAGATAGTTTTACTATTTTACAGTCTCACCAGCAAAGAATGCAAGTTACTGTTGCTCCTCATCCTCTGCAATAGTAGATATTATTAGTTTGGTGGAGGGATTTTAGACATTCTGATAGATGTGAGATGATGTCTTGTTTGAATTGGCAGTTTCCTAATGAAAATTGATGCTTATTTTCAATCTGCTACTCTTCTTTTGTGAGCTATCTGTTCTGATCTTTTGTGCATTTTCTTTCCTTACTGTTAATTGTTATTTATATATTGTGGATATATGTCCTTTCTCAGATATGATTTTGCAAATAATTTGTTCCTCTCCATTGCTTTTCATCGTCTTAGCAGAGTCTTTCACTTTAATAAAGTCCATTTTACTGATTTCTGCTCTCATAGATTATGCCTTTGCTGTGGTGCACAAATACTCATCACAATCCTGAGATCCTCAAAATTCATCTCTATGTTTTCCTCCAAATGTTTTCTAGTTCTCCATTTTTTCATTTAGATCTGTGGTCCATTTTTATTTCACTTTTTTGTGAAAGGTGTGCAGTCTGTGCCTAAATTCTATTTTTTGCATATGAATATTTCCATCAGCATTTTTGGAAGTGACTATAATTTTCCTATTGAATGGACTTTGCTCCTTAGTCAGACATTAGTTGATTTTCTATGTGTGGGTCTGTTTCCGAGGTCTCTATTCTGTGCCACTGAAGTATGTGCCTATTGTCTTCCCAATGCTACATTGTCTAGATTATTGTATTTTTATAGTAAATCTGGAAAGGGGGATAGTTTGAATTCTCTAGTTTTCTTACCCTCCTCCTCTTGATCCTACTTATTCTGTATTTTGTCAGTTATTCTACCTTTTTTGCCTTTTCTTATAATTGCTATAATTATTTTATAAATGTTTATAATACCATAATTAAATCTCAGTCTTTAGTGGACCTGTATCCCTCAGCTGTGACTTTCACAAGTAGTTCTATTTTCCAGCATTGTTAAGACAGGAAAGCTCCTATAGACTTTAATGGTAGACCTGCCTCTCCTAATCAGGATAAGGCTCTGGTGAACTCTTCTCCCCGGCGGGTAGCCCTTTCTTATAGAGTATGTTCCAGGGATATTTAACCATGTTTACTCTCCCTTCTCCTTGCCAGAAATCCTTCTTGATTCCTTGCCATGAGAACCTCATGGGGTCCCTGGGGTAAATCCCAGAAAATTTTGGGGGACTCCCTAAGTTTGTTTTGCCTAGAAGTTTCTCATTGTCACCCACATCTACAGTCAGCCTTTAACAATTAGTCAAAATTACCATTTAGATGTTCTTATAAGTTTATGGCCCCAGTGGCATTTGCTCTAAGTAGGCTGATCTCTATTGTAATTCCTTGAATTCACCTGTGTCTCAAGAATTCAGGATGTTCCTATCTCATTTCTATGATCAGTCTAAAAAAGGGTCCTTGATTTCCAGTTTGTTCAGCGTTCTCTGGTTTTAAGGATGAGAGTGACGACTGTCAAGCTCTTTGCATGTTGAAGCTAAAACTGGAAGTATAAAGGTTGCTGACTTTAAAACAATGATACTATTAGTCCACCACAGGTTTAATGAAGATGAACAAAACTTGGTTTGAAGGTAAAGGGACTCTGTTGTGTTCTCTTTATTGTATGCCTCAGGAATCTCAGCCACTTCCATACAGTTTTTGGAAACTTAATTGATAACCTTGCTCCGAAGAACTAAAAACGATCTGACCCCAGGACGTCACAGTTGTAATTCAACTACTCAAAATAGAATTAGTGGAACAGAATCAAACTCCCTAATAGCCAAACATCTTATAGAGATGTGTTTAATAGGAATTATTTGTCAACAAAGAATGCCATGTGGTAGGCATATTTTTGTTTTGTTTACTTTTGAATTGACAGCTTAGCATCCTTTTCTACTTCTTTGGTTATATAATTTTTCTTACATGTAGGCAAAGTATGAGTTCCTTTTTTTTCGTGTTAGAGCCTAATATGTTCTGACTGTGGCTCAAGAATGAAAAAATGGTCTAGGCCTGGCCAATGATGGTCTACCTCAGAACTTTCAATTATGCCCTTTGTAAAGTGTGTTCTTCTATTCAGTAATAGTAGATATGAAAAATAAAAACCTCTTCCTAGGAGACAGGAGATATTCTTGCTTCTTCAGAGAAAAACATTCCTTGTGAGTCAAGCAATAGCAGAGGAAAGCAGAGCCAAGGGACGTAGCAAGACAAATCCTGATGCCTCAATGAGTAGGATCTGGCTTTGCTGAAGCTCCTAAAGATTTTAGTTATGTCAATTCAGTAAGTCTCTCTAGGGTTTAAGTAAACTTTAGTTAGATTTTGTGACTAATATATGGTCTTGATTTACACCAGTCTCTGGATCTTGGAGACAGTGTTCTAAAATTAATTTTGTTTTACAAAATTATCCTTGAAATAATAAAAACAAACAAATTTGTATACTGCATGGACTGAATGAAGTTCTTTATATAGGTGAGCATTGTAAGACCTTCGCCTTCCAAAACTTTCTTAAAATAACAAAATGAGAACACAAACTCATAAGGGTATGTGCACCCCCATGTTCATTGCAGCCTTATTTATAATAGCCAAGACATAGAAACAATTTAAGTGCCCACTGATGAGTAAATGGATAAATATGTAGTACACACACACACACATACAAACACACAATAGGACAATAGGATGGTGTATAGAACATTCAGCCATAAAAAAAAAAAAAGGTAAAATCTTGAATTCACATCAGCATGGATGGACCTTGAGGGCATTATGCTAAGTGAAATAAGTCAGACAGAAAAACACAACTACTATATGACCTCTCTTATATGTGGAACCTAACAATACAGAGCAAAATCACACTCATAGGTATAGGGGACTGATGAGTGGTGCTAGAGACAGGGGGTTAGGGTTGGAAGAAATGTATAAACTGTTATGGTGGTGGTTTAGATAAATTGAATTAAACAACAATATATAAGAACTGAACTCTATATTGAAATTTTAGCTTAGGCCACTTAGACTTTATAATATTGCTCTAATGTGAAATGAATTGAGTATTGGTTATTGTGAAATTTGAAATAAGTTTGCTGGTAGAAAGTGGCAAATGAAAAATGTGTACCTACTATATGATTCTATTTATATAAAAATTTAGAAAATACGGAATAATTCATAGTGACAGAGAACAAATAAGTGAATGGCTGGGGATGAGGGGGGGAGGGAGGGGTTACAAAGTGATTTAAGGAAAATCTTAGAGGTGATGAATATGTTCACAGTCTTGGTTGTGGTGACAGTTTCACAGGCATATCCATGTCTCAGAATTTAACAGATTATACATTTTAAATATGTACAGTGCATTGTAGGTCAATTATACTTCAATAAGCCTGCCAAAATAAAATAAAAATAAGGTAATAGTAAGGGCCATGTTGATAGAGGAGTAAGAACAATGTTCAATAAGAAATAATAATAAATATTTTTGTAAGGTCTTTGTCTACAAACAGAGAAATTAATGATCAAAGGAAGGAGAATATAATTATGTGCATTGGCACAATTGTTTATGTATATATATATAATTTTATATAATTATATATATAATTGACTAAAACATTTTCTTTTTTTTTTTTCTATTTGGAACATGAAGGTATGCATATTAAATGAGGATGCACCATGTGCTATTATGATTTATTTGCATTGTGTCATATAATCCTTAAACCAATCCTACAAAATATGTTTTAATATCCCCCTTTGAAGATGATACCCTTAGGCTCAGAGGAGTTAAGAAACTTACTAAAGGTGCTGAAAAGTGAGCAGAGATAATATTCAAAGTTTGTCTGGCTGACTCCTTGTTAGGGTAACATTTTTATTTTAATATTAAATATAGGGAATCAGTGGCCCAGAGCTATTTGAATAATTTTGACACTGATAGTTTTGTAATATATGTATACACACACACACACACACACGAACACTAAATGATGTTGGCCATTTACTGTGGGTTCCAGGTAACCAACAACTCCTTCCCCTAATTCCACCCTCACAACCTACATTACTCAGGGTGGCAACAGGAAACAGACCACTCAAATTAGTATAAATGGAGGAATATTTAATAAAAGAATGACTTTTGGTTGAGGGACACAGCCTGGATAATCTGTACTTTCCCCCGTCTTCCCCCCTCCACTCCTACCAGTGCTTTTGTTCATCCAAACCCAAATCAAAGCAACATATCAAGGGAGATTGTAAGTACATTCTATTTTCCAGCTTCCCATGGCAGAGAACAGTGAAGAAAAGGGAAGAAGTGAATATGGAAGAACAAATGGGAAGTACCTCTTTTATTTTTTTTTTAACCATACTCAAAGCAATGATATGTTGTTCAATCTATCATTTTGAAATGTAGAGCACACACACATACACGTTGGTGCACTCCAAAGTGACACCAACATTCCATGTTTAAAGCTGAACATTAGTATAAAGGATAAGTATATTCCCCAGAGAGAATGCACTTTTCACTTTTATTGAAATCATATTTAGTGTTAATTCATGTGTTTAAGAACTCATATAAAAACAAAACAAAACATTGTCAAAGATTTACATTGAGGAATGCATATATAAATATATACATATATAAATATATACACCTGTGTACAGATATATTCATATTATATATAGGTTGATATATACATATGTATGTGTGTGCATATGTATGTATATATTATATAGACATAATATAGATCTGAACAAATCTTTATAGTCTTCCTTTCACCTTTTTTTTTAAGTATCTATTGTCTTAAATGCATTATAAACATCAAACAATAGTTTAACAACCTGACCATTAAATTTTATTTGACATAGACAAGGTAATTTTCAGGTACAATTTAACATTTTGATTCACTCAAAAAACATGCATTAAAAGTCCAGTATGTTTCAGACATTATGCCAGGTATTAATTTATTTCATACCAAAAAAAAAAAATTAGTTGGATATTCTGGAGTTTTTTCCTAAGTTTTGTAGCTAGCGATTGGAAGACAGTATTGGTTTAGATCCCATAAAGAGAGATTTGGTTGCCAAACTTAGTGGTAATGTCAATTTGCGTAGGTGTCAGAAAATAATAATTTCTTCAAAATTTAAAATTAACAACTTTAGCTCACTTATGAATTGTCTATAGACTTTTTCTACAGCAACTCAATAGTTCTACTCCATATGTAATGTGCATCTCTTTAAGGGAACTATTTTTTGTCTGTAAATGAAAGAAGATATTGAAGTTAATGAGCTAACATTATATAAAATCACCATATATTTTTCCCTGAGTCAAGAAAACATGGAGTAGAAAATATATGTGCAAGGATTTTAGTCTCTGGTAGTGGTAGTGATCGTGGCAGATTAAGTTGAGTCAGAACAACACTGTCCCTGGAAACAACAGCTATTAAGTACCGAGTTAAACAGATGCCCAAGGATCTGAAAAAGTATTGTAGAATTTCTAGGCTGATTTTGGAAGAAACTCAGTAATTAGAAAGTTATACAGAATATAAGAGCACCAAAGCCACATATAACCTAAAATATACATCACAAATAATTTGTTGTTGTTGCTGTTGTTTTGTTTGCTTTGTTTGGTTTGATTCTAATGCCCCTCTGAGTCAGAGTCAGAGGTTTGGATCCTCTGATCCTAGGGTTGGGGGATCTGGGTGGCTCATTGGTTTTTCATCCGCCTTTGAGGGTTCTGGGGTTGACCCACATCAGGCTCCTTCCTGAGTGGAAAGTCTACTTCCCCTTCTCCCTTTGCTGCTCCCCCTGCTTGTACTCTGTCTCTATCATGCTCTGTCAAATAAATAAAAAAAATCTTTAAAAAAAAATGAAAGCAAAGAAACAAACAAAAAGATTCAGGGTTGGCACAAGGGTAAGGCGTATGGAAGACCCATTCCATAAGGATCTGGGGTCTTTGAGGCTATTTTCACAGTGAGAGGAAACCAGATCTATCATTGCCACCTCTCCTGCTTTGGACATAGTATTTTCCTCTATCCTGAGAATGCATGGCCTATATGATCTTGGGGCCTTCAAATTTGGAACACGATTGGAGGCAGTACCAAGTAGAAGGGACCCGAGGTTTCCCAAGTTGCTCATCAGAAGCAAATGGAACACCTCTGTAAAAAAAAAGATATCAAAGTTTCAGCGAGAATGGGGCAAATTAACAAGGCAGGAAACAACAAATGTTGGAGAGGATGCAGAGAAAAGGGAACCCTCTTACACTGTTGGTGGGAATGTGAACTGGTGCAGCCGCTCTGGAAAACTGTGTGGAGGTTCCTCAAACAGTTAAAAATAGACCTGCCCTACGACCCAGCAATTGCACTGTTGGGGATTTACCCCAAAGATACAAATGCAATGAAACGCCGGGACACCTGCACCCCGATGTTTCTAGCAGCAATGGCCACGATAGCCAAACTGTGGAAGGAGCCTCGGTGTCCAACGAAAGATGAATGGATAAAGAAGATGTGGTTTATGTATACAATGGAATATTACTCAGCCATTAGAGATGACAAATACCCACCATTTGCTTCAACGTGGATGGAACTGGAGGGTATTATGCTGAGTGAAGTAAGTCAGTCGGAGAAGGACAAACATTATATGTTCTCATTCATTTGGGGAATATAAATAATAGTGAAAGGGAATAGAAGGGAAGGGAGAAGAAATGTGTGGGAAATATCAGAAAGGGAGACAGAACGTAAAGACTGCTAACTCTGGGAAACAAACTAGGGGTGGTAGAAGGGGAGGAGGGCGGGGGGTGGGAATGAATGGGTGACGGGCACTGGGGGTTATTCTGTATGTTAGTAAATTGAACACCAATAAAAGAAAAAAAAAGTTTCTAGTGGTTATATTAAACAGAATATTTGAAAAGTCAATAGAAAAACTTGACAAAATATTACAAATAATATAAAAAATCAAATAGCATGGTTTCAACATTTATTAAGATCTGCAAAACATTGCATTCAATACCAAAATCAATACTCTTTTAAAGCATTCACAGAACTGCTTCAAAAAATTGACCATGTATTTGGTCATAAAGCAATTTCCAAAAGCTCAAAGTTTGTCTCCTGCCAATAGTGGAAGTCAGTGAAAATTCAGTTATAAAAATAAAGCTCACATTGCTTTGTATTGGTAATTTAGAAATTTCATTGCTTAATAGTCCATGGGTGAAAATAGCAAATGAGCAAAAATAGTTTATATTTTGACCTAAAAAAAGAGACTAAAAGATCACATAAACAAGTTTCACTGGAACCAGTAATTATTGGAAAATTTAAAGCCTTCCTTATTTGTTACAAAAGAAAAGAAAAAAATAAAACTATGAATGCAGAATCTGAAAAAAACAGGTGAAAGAATAGCAAAATAATTTCAAAGTATATATAAGAAAAAAAATTCTAAAGGTGAGAGCAAAATTAAATGGAATAGAAAGCAAAATATAGAGAGGATATCTAACATTCAAAGTTGGTTAGTTGTTAGTTTTTGGGAAGACTAATAATATTGATTACTACTACTACTAAAACTTACCAAGATTTTTAAAATGGGAGAAGACCATGAATAGAACTCACCGCCCCAGATCTGCAGTTAATGAATAGTGAGTTATTCAATAACGTTAATGATTTTATGTTTTTAAATTTGAAAATATAGACAAAATGGACATATTCTTATATAATCCTTGATAATTCATTGATATACATTTTGACTATGTTTTTTCTCAATAAATGGTTTTAAAGCAAGTATGCATATAACAATTCCATATGTACCTACTGTCTAAAAATTCACATATAGGTATATATATATATATCCATTATGTACATAAACATATAGCCTTTTTAAAACATATATATTCTCATGTGTATATAAGAAAAAATGAATCATGACTTTTACAATATATGAAACACAAGAACAATTCCAGATAAATTGTTAATATAAATTTGAAATGTTAGAAAAGAATAAATAAAGCTAAACAAAATGTAAGAGAGATCTTTGTATCTTGGGGTAAGAAGGGTAGACTTAAGTAAGAAGCTTTAACCAAAGGAAAACATATTAATACATTCAATTACATTTGACCTCTGAATAATATGGGTTTAAACTGCATGGATCCACTTATATGCAGGTTTTGTGGTGGTTTGTTTTGTTTTTAGGATTGATATATTACAGAGAAAGAGATAGCAGGAGGAAGGGCAGAGGGAGAGAGAGAGAGAAGCAGACTCCTTGCTGAGCATGGAGCCCAACACAGGGCTCGACCTCTCACACCCTGAAATCATGTCTGAGTCAAGACCAAGAGTCACACTCAACCCACTGAGCCACACAGGTGTTCCTATGTGCAGGGCTTTTTTTTTTTTTTAATAAATATAGTACTTTAAATGTGATTTTCTTAATAATGTTTTATTCTCTTTACCTTATGTTAAGAATATAGTATATAATGCATATGACATATGAAATATGTTTTAAGGAACTATTATACCAATACCAGTTAAGGCTCTATTCAAAACGAGACTACTAGTAGTTAAGTTCTGGAGAAGTCAATAACCAGGCCGTTTTCTTTTTTTCTTTTGTAATGAAGACAATAACAAGACAATTGGAAAAATTTGAATAAGGAATGTAAATTGGATGATATTGCTATATCACTATTAATTTTCTGAGTTTGATAATCCTGAGATCATATAACAGAATATCCTTATTATTAAGAAATGCATCCTAAGGGTGCCTAAGTGGTTCAGTTGGTTAAGTGTCCAACTCTTTCTTTGGGTCAGGTCATGATCTCAGGGTCATGAAATTGAGCCCCAGGTGAGGGGCTCTGTGCTGAATGTGAGCCTGCTTGAGATTCTCTCTCTTTCCCTCTCCTACTGTCCCACTGCCCCTACTCCCTGTGTTCTCTCTCTTAAAAAAAAAAAAAAAAGGAGAGAGAGAGATTCTAAATTTCTTAAGGATGAAGGGGAGCCATATATGTAATATATTTTTCAAGTGATTTGAAAAAAAATTGTGTATGCATATTGGCAGGGGTACAGTGAGAGGAAGAAGGAGAGAACAGGGGATGGAGGAGGGGAAGAGAGATGGGAAAAGTATACTCCAGGGCTTTGTAGTATTTTTGCAACATTTCTCTAAGTGTGAAATTATTTTAAAATATTTCCAAAAAATGTGAAAAATCAAGAAATACCAAAAGATACAATATTAACTTTTACTTTCAATCATGAGCAGAGCTAAGAACTATTTTATATGTTTCTAAAAAATATCTAGTATTACCTCATTAATTTTTATGTGTAGAAATAGAAAAATCTGCATTTGCAAAGAATTTTAGCCTTTGCTGCTTTTTAGAATATATTAGATAGATATCCATTTTAATCATAAACAGTGACAGTAATTAGGTCAAAAATAATTTGCATGCTGCATTTTGGCAATCAAAGAGTTTTTTGGAAATATTGTTTAAATGTTTTATAAATAGCCTTAGCTGGGAATTGTTTAACTGTAGTAATTATACTTGTCATAAATTCTTTGCTGTACAGTATACATATTCTTAACTATGTCTATCAGAATTCGGTAGTTTCTTTGGTGGTTTTTTTGTTTTGATTTTGGCTTTGGTTTTATTTGAGGGGGGGTTGTTTGGTTTGGTTTTGCCTTACAGTTTGTAAACATGAATTCCTTGTCCACTGATAGCACAATAAAAACCTAAATTTCTGGCTTCTCTCAAAAAAATGAACACCTGGCAACAGTGAACTCTCATTTCTCCATGGTAATAATTGGCTGGTACATGTATCCCCCAGTTAGCCAAGACCCCTGTCTCACTGGTTTGATGCATTTCACATGCCTTCCTGATCTTTGGAGGCATTTTAGTTTGTGATTTTGTCTTCAACCTTCCCATTGAGATTTCACTTATACAAGAAATCATTCCTCTAATTTGTTCCCCCATAGCTAGTGCAAAGAAAGAAAAGCCCCAAGCTAGCGCGTGAAATATCATCCCACCTTCTAAGTGAAGAGAATTTTGAGTCAGCCTGATGGGAGAGGAGGCAGCTTTGATTTTAAGTACTGACATATGTGAATTCAAGTTCCTAGGCTGAAGAACTATCATTTCTTTTTCTTATATCTCAGTTTTCTCATATCTAAAATGGAGGTAAAAAAACATGGTTATATTGAGGAATTTTTTAAAGATTTATTTATTTATTCATTTATTAAAGATTTATTTATTTATTCATGAGAGACACAGACTGAGAGAGAGGCAGAGATATAGGCAGAAGGAGAAGCAGGCCCCTTTCTGGGAGCCTGATGCAGGACTCGATCCCGGATCCTGGGACCTGAGCCGAAGGCAGGTGCTCAACCACTGAGCCACCCAGGCATCCCTATATTGAGGAGTTAAATAATAAGTTAATTGCCTGACATATGATAAGCACTCAAATAAAATTACTTTCCTTTCCCTTCTCCATACTATACTATTGCATTAAATTTCCTCATTTCCAGAGACATTTTTTTCTCATTCACATTTTTATATTTCAAGTAAAACAACTAAACAAAAAAAAAAACATTTAATTTAGTTAATTCTAGATCTAATAAAAAGAAGTCCTAAAATATAAATATAAAGGATAATTAGAATTAGACAATCACTATTGCAGGTTTTTGTGAACTGAAAACAATATGCATTTACACGGTTTAAGAAATTTGACCCATCATAAAATGAGTACAGAATGTCCACCTTGTGATAACACAGTTCTGTGTCACATCTGGAGCCTCATCTTGCCCTATCACAATTGTTGTGATTTTCTATTCTCTGAGGAAATTTTGAGTGTAGTTATTGGTTGAACCATGGTCTTCTAGACAGTTGGAATAGAAAACATTCTCTTCCTGTACATCCTCATATCCGCTCTTGAACTAATCTTTTCTTGGGTTTAATAGTAGCAACTGTAAGTAACATTAGACTCAATTCTGCACTGGCCATGAGGGCAAGGACTTTGCATTTCTTGTCCTCATCTGAATTGCTAGACCCTAACCCCTGGGATATAGCTGAGAGTCAATCATTTTCTATTGGAAGGATGAATGAATGAAAGTACTGATTGTCTATTCTAGTGTGAAATACTGAAAAATACAAAACAAACTGTAACTTTTCATGTAAAGATGCAGAATATATTCCTTCTAAATACGATTTTGGAATATTTTATAAACCATTAAAATGGTTATTGACTCACATAATAATGACTCAAAAGTACATACGCCTGGCTCACAGGTGAGTTACATCAGATTGTCAAAAGCCCATGATTTTCTGTTCTCAATATCTGGACTTTCTTCTCTGGTTAGCTCTCTCTAGAAGAAATAAATGAAATTTTTTACTATAAACCCACACAAAGCCTTGTTTCTCATTGGCCAACAATGGGCCATATAATCAGTCTTACTACCAAAGAGAAGACAGTTTTCTACTTTTGGTTTAGAAGATTATAAATTCTAAAATAAGATGAGTTGATTCACCTTCTCTGGGAGAAGGGGAAGGTACAGGATGTCTGAATAATATTGAAATTTTATTGACAAGGAATAAAGGGAAATGGGTGTCATCACACTAAGAAATAAATTAATCAGAAAATAGATTAGTGTTTTCATAAAATATCATTTCTCAAAGAAGGTAATTATTTTGTTAACATATTTAAAAGTCGATTCCAAAGGCAGTGTTTTTAAAATACAATATAAGTTCCCCCCCCCTTTGCTGTTTTCCTAAGTTACAGTCTCTTCTACTAAGAACCAGAAAAAAAAAATGCTTTTGAGGAAAATGTACACGGTTAGCCTTACTCAATCACAAAAGTCACAGATATCTGTTGCATGTGTTTGCTAAAAACACAGGATTTACTCAAGGCCTCCTTACACTGCCATGTAAACAGAGTTTACTGGGAATATGCCATCGTAACTCCCTAATTTTTATAGATGAGGAAACTGAGTATTGAAAAGCTTAATTACCTTGGTCAAGGTTGTACAGCTGATAATGAAAGAGTTAGCCTCTAAGACCAGAATGGCTTGGCTCTGAAATCTAAGGTCAGCAGCCTCTAAAGGAAACATATGTATACAGAAGAATTCTTTGGGTCCACTGTGAAGTGTTTTCAAAAGGAAATAGCAGTCAAAAAAATTGCAAATAAAGGACATTAACATTTCAACAATTCTCATGTATTCTATAAATGTTTTTTCAGCATCTATTCTGGTGTGAAATACTGAAAAATACAAAACTGTAACGTTTCTTTTCATGTAAAGATGCAGAATACATTCCTTTTAAAGCTAGAGAGATAATTTCCAGTATAGTAGATAAATCCGTGGGAAGTGTTGAAAGAAATATGTAGACGATCATGGGCAAAAGTTCAGCATAATGTCATGGAGTAAATTTTATCTGGTAAGCTTTATGAAAGTACAAAATTGAAATCTAAATTAAACTCTAGGACTCAATAGAATATCCATAGGATTTTAAAATTTAGACTTTTATTTTCTCTAGACTTTGTGCTTTGTTTATTCGTGTGTCATCCTAAAAAAAAAAAATCTCTATGAGAAAATAATATAAATTAGCTTCAATGATAGGTAACATACTAAATGGAGATATTAGCAGCCAATAACTATTTGCTTCCATAAAACGTAAGAACTATTTAAGAATTAGAATGGAGAAAAAAATAAATCAAAGGAAATTTGGATAAAGAAAGAAGTAATTAACAGAAGAGAAAAATTATGCTGGGAAAATCAGCATACGAACAAGTGCTTAATCAGGGGGAAGACAATGAAAGCAGTGATTTTGTTTGTGGAAAGCGAATTCTCTCATTCATTATCAGATGTATAACCTTGACCAAGGTAATTAAGCTTTTCAATATACACAATATGCACCCATACACACACAGGCATGCATTTATGGGTGCACAGAAATATACAGACACCTACATACATACACACATCACATAGGTTTATGTACAGCTATTTATGCATATAACATAGTAACATATAATTGCATATGCCCTTAGATTGGCACCCAAAAAGACTAACAATATTAATTATTCGGACAAATATAAATTGAAATGAGCTTCCTCACAGTGCTGGAAGGAGTCTAAATATTGAATATTGGTTCTGACATGATGAATAGGAATTTGGCAGTTTCTAAGAATCTTAATATTTATATCCCCAATTTTGAGAAATTGTATCTCTGAGTATATATATGGGATATTTGCTGCAGCATTGCATATGGTAAAAAAAAATAAGATGGGCACAATATAAATACGTTTATATAGAATAGTAATTCGAGGAGATGTAGTATGTTGAAAAAAATAAAAATATCCATTGAAAAATGGACCTGATTAGCAGCTAGTTGCGGACAGCTAGGAGTTGATAGGTCAGCAGTATTCCCTACTGAACATTAAGAAATTTGATGGCATATGAACAATATCCATGATGGAACCAGAGAGAGGTAAGGTCACTTTGAAATACTCACTGAGAGAGAACGAGAATCCCATGCAACCACACAAGTAAGCAGTGGGACTTGTTTTTTGATCAACCAACTTGTTTCTTGAAATGAAACTCTTTAAACTCGAGGAACATAATAAAAATGCTAGCTCCTCTTTAATTCTCCCACCTTCTGTATACAAAATAAAAGTTACCCAATCCCTGGACTGTTCTTGGTTTGTTTTGTGATGTTTTGTTCTGGACTGCTCTTGTTTTTTAAGCACACCCAACTCCAACTGGTCATTGTTTCCCTAATTTTTTTTTCAATGACACTCTCAAAGAGACAAGCTGAATCCTTCCTCATCACCGTTATCGCCCCATGCATTTATGTTAGTCGTGGCACCCCTCACACCATTTTTCTTGTGTTTTTGTATCGCAAGCCTGCTTCCTTGAAGACCATGAGCTCCTGGAAGAAATGGACCCTGCGTTGGTTTGATATTTTATCCCCAGCATAGTGACAAGCACATATATGCTCAAGTAACATTCTATTCACTAAGTAAACAAAAGAACAGACTCACCAATGCTCTAATAACCCAAACAAAATCACTTGGAAACAATTAGCATTTAATTCCATGCATAGAATATTGCATACAAAGATGGTAACATTAAAACTTAGTTAAAGGCTAAGGGGAAAGTAAACTTTTTTTTTTTCCTGACATTTCCTTACCATCATCTCCCATCTCACCCTTCTCTAATCCCACAAAAGGAAGTGAAAAAAATGAAAAGCGAAAGGAAGAAAAACACCTCAGTTTATTGATTTTCAAACATGCAACCTCTATTTTCAACTTCCAGAGTCCTATTTTAAAAGTTGTGTGCACGGTAGTGTATTAATTATGGGGATTGTGAAATCCTGAGGCTTGATGTATTGAAACAGAAGAGGGTTTTAATTCTAGGGAAACTGTCTCTAGATTTTGATGTGAAATAAAATTTCTTGCATCGACCCTGCGCTAATGAAGATCAGAATGTTCTCTTGGTGTGATCAGAGCTACTCCCACGTTGATTACCTCTTGGTGAGTTGAGAGGAAATAGAAAAGCAAAAGCATTGATTTTGGAGAAATTTCTTGTCTTGCAAACCACATATTACCCAAATAGATTTACTCTTAATCTTTTAATAAACTGAAAACTGTT
The DNA here is from genome assembly GCF_048164855.1 of Canis lupus baileyi. Classification (NCBI taxonomy): domain Eukaryota; kingdom Metazoa; phylum Chordata; class Mammalia; order Carnivora; family Canidae; genus Canis; species Canis lupus. The sequence continues at coordinate 3,958,468 of NC_132840.1, read as the reverse complement.
AGAGAGTTCTGCAAATGGTACCTCGGTCTAATCTCACAGAAGACTCTGCAGTTCCGCAGTGGATTAGAAAAGTCTCCCATCTTTCAATATTTGTCTTTGCTCCTTTCAGTAGCTGAATTTAATTCTTATTATCCTCAACGACAAGGCAATTTCAGATCATGAAATTTCTCATATGAAACCTACACCTTTCAAATAATAATTCGCAGCTCCAGATTGGATCTGTTGTTTATGTGTGCGTGCTCACGTGTATGTGTGCACACACAGCTTACCTGAAGACAGTGTGATTTGTGAACGTAGAATTCATCTCATAGATTAAACTGTTTTTAGATATAAGAAATGAGGCATTATTGTTTGCAAGAAAAGATTAGATTCATGTTATCCTCAGGTTCGTCGTCAGGGATGAATAAATTGGCAAAAGTAGAAAACTAAAAATCGCTCAACAACAAAAACCAAACAAATGAAAAAAAAAATTATGTCACGTCCTAATCAATGCAATGAGTCGGTTGTGCCAGACAGGTTTGAAAACCCTCTCGCACCTCCCCGGGCTCAAATGTGCTTTATTTCTCACCGAGGTTATTATGTCACCTTCTTAATTCATTTCTCCCTGTGAAATGCACCAGCCCATCTATTCACTCCCCTCATTTGTTTCAGAGTGATTTTTCTAAAACAATATTTAAGATAAAACACAGCAAACATGTACTTTGCCTGCTTAAGTCTAAAGTGTTAAAGCTGTTCACTACATATCAGACACTGTGATGCGTGTTGCCATCCGTCTTACGTTTGATTGTCGTGACTCCCAGGTCGATATGACTCTCCTCTCTTAACAAACGAGAAATCTGAGATTCAGAAAAATTGATTTGATACATATAAGATTGACAACAAGTTATGTCCAACAAGGACGTGTTTTGAGACACTGTCCTGGGCACTGTAGGGTGTTTTGTACCTTCCTTGACCTCAGAAACACGCCCCTGACCCAGGGATACAGAAACCCAAGATGTAGCTAGACCTTGGGAAATGTTGCCTGGGAAAACTGACAAAATTGCCCCCAGTTGGGAACCATTTGCCTATACCGTGTCTCTTTCATAGTAACTTAATCCACATACTTTAGTTGCCTCACAGATGTGGGTTTTATCATTCCTAAATATTCAGTAATTAATTTATTCCTTAATTCCAGCTTTGGGGTATCTTTAAGAACTTCAACTCAGTGCCAGTCTGCTTATGTTTTTATCCTAGCTTTATGACTGATTTTATGACTTCAGGCAAATTTTCAACCCCTCTCTGCTTTACGTCCCTCATCTGTATTTGGGAACGATAATTATATTTAATGTATGTTATGAACACCAAGTAAGGTTTTCTAGGTAAAGATCTCAGAAACAGGGTTATTCTGGATTGATGGGTATGGTGACCGAAGTGAAACATTTCACAATTTTCCATCAAGACTCTTTTGTTTTTGTTTTTTGCCCAATTCTAATACCTGGCTTACCATGTCAAAGGGCAGAGAACCCGTTCAGCAAAGCAATTCCATCGCAGACAGAGGATCAGGAAGCCCCTTGCTTTCCTATAGGCCCTTTACTAGAATTCTTCCTCTAAACATACCATCGCTACAATGCCTAAGTCACCGTATAATCTTCCGCAATTACTCTTTTTCTCTTACTGCTCATCACATTCTAATCAACAATAGGGTTGCCCAGTGTTGTCAAATCCCAAGAAACAGAGAACAAGAATCTGCTATCATGTTTTTTTTTCCCCCTCAGACTTCTCAATGAATGTCTTATTCTGTATTGCATTGTGAACCATTTTCTACAAGGTAATTTTTGTGTAAACACATGTGATTTCTTTATGCTCCTGGTAGGTTTTCTCCTTTTCCTGGAACTAATTATCTACTAATTATGCTTTCATCATCATCATCATCATCAAGAACACAGCATGAGATCTGTAAAACAAAAATGTTAAGTGTACAATACACTATTATTAACCATAGATATAATGTTGTAAAGTAGAGCTCCAGAACTTACTCATCTTGGTTAACTGAGACCTTATGCTCATTGATTAGTAACTCCACATTCTGCTTACCTTCAGACTCTGCCAACCAGCATTCCCCACTTTGATTCCACGATTATGGTTATTTTGGATATATCATATAAGTGGGATCGTGCAGCATTTGTCTTTCTGTGACTTGCTTATTTCACTTAGCTTGATGTCTTCAACACCTATCCCTGCTGTCTCATATTGTGGAATCTCCTTCTTCCTACAAGGCTGAATAATATTCCATTGCATATTTATATTATATTTTCTTTATCCGTTCATTTGTTGATAGACATGTAGGTTGTTTACACATGTTGGCAATTGTGAATAGTGCTGCAGTGAATGTGGGAATACGAATATTTCTTCCTTACATATTTGGAGTGCTGACACATATTTATCTATAGCTTAAATATGGGAATGAGGTCAATAGAAGAAAAAAAAGACTCGTATATCCTTATACTCAAGAGTCATAGAAATCTTCCAGAGTGCATGATATCTGAATTTATGCCTAAAAAATAGAGGTAGGTATTAGTCAAAAATAAAGGAGTTAGCAGGTAAGAAAATGTGTGAGCAAGAGAAAGCCAACAAAATACTACCTGCATGGTTCTAGAGGTAAGACAGTACGCATAATAAAGGAATTGAAGCAAATTCAATGCACATATGTTTGTGAAATACGTGAATGTTTTGTCATTTGACATATAAGAATTTCCTAATAAATAAATGTCTGCTTTAATATTGAACCCTCGGGAGTAGTTCACCCTCAGCCTCTCTACCTCCATTTTCTACTCTTGATATCGTCAGCTCTTATCTCATCTTTCGGTTGTTAGGTCAAAGCCCACCTTCCTGGGAAGTCGGCTCCAACTAGTCACCAATTTTGAATAAGTGTTACGGAGAAAAATTTATAAATAGAAAACCCAGGGCACCTGGCCGGCTCAGTTGGAAGAGCATGTAATTCTTGATTTTGGGATCGTGGGTTCAATCCTCACATTGAGTGTAGAGATTACCTGAATGAATGAATGAATGAATGAATAAATGAATGAAACCTAAGTTTAAAAGAACGGAAAGAAAATCTTCTGACATAGACTCTTAACTCTTCGCTGTTTATTTTCCAGACAGTAGATGCAAGTTTCCAGAGGACTTCTTTATTTGGTTCACCTTTGTACTAATCGGGCTTAGAATATTGCCTCACACAGAGTCGGCGCTCAAAAAATAGTTAATGAATGAATGGATAAAATCTGTCCTTATAATTAAATTTACCAATTGTATTCTAATACCCTGAGGCCTTACCAACAGCTCAGTACCCTGGATACTAAGTACTTGACCCTGCTCCGAAAGGGAATGAAGGAGAAGTCTTTCTTTCGTTAAGAGGTTTTGTTTTTATTTTTGTTTTTACTTACTTAGCCATTGATCTGGCTATATTCTATGCTTATCCAAGGCCAAGAATATGTGAGTATGAGGCCAAGACATTGTACAGAGGCTTACGTTGGAATTGTCTCCCTTCTCTGGTGGCTAAAATAGTAGAGCTAACCAGTTTCATAGCAGATTTCGGAACAAGAATAAATTTTTTTTTAACAAAAACAAAAATTGTTTATACACTTGATTTGCATTGAAATAAACACATGCCTGTTATAAATATCGGTTGCCTCATTTTTTGGCTGGAGGTGGGGGTTGTGTACTTTAATTTTTTAAGACAGCAGACATCAAGCAAAATATATCTGGAGAGAAGTGTTGGTTCTGTCTTAAGCATGGATAGGAAGCAAGCTTTAATTTTTTACTATGAAGGACACTTTGGCTATACTAATTTGCTCAGTTTCATGGGTCTTGTTTCGTTCTAATTAGCATTAGGGGTGAGAAATAAGAGCATGTGGAGCACATCTCGCTATGCGTCCAGATTTCTAAGGGTCTAATATAGTAAAATACATCATTTAAAATGCTTTTTTCAGTTACAATAATTTGAAAGCTCCATGAATACTGTACAACAATGAATTTTTTTTCAGCTAAAAACCAGTTAAAGTCCAGTTCGTGCATTTACCATTTTAATTTCTGACCCTTTCTGCAGCTGTGGGTCCATGAAGTCGTGGTTTTGAATTCATTTTCTGTTATGCTTCCTAGTACAATGTTTTGACCACGTCTGATTATATAGCTCAATTGGAGTGGAGAAAATTACCCAGTAATTTAGAAAAGAATTCTCTTTCAAAGCCTGCGGGAATCTGCTCTTCAATTTAGAAAGAAATTTACAGAATCAGGTTGTTTGTATGAGTTGTAAGTATTGTTTAGTGTTTTGACCCGGGGTTGCTTGATACATCATTCAACCAACTATGATTTTATGTCTGTCTCTTTTTTCTTTCTGTGATACGAATTCAGATGAACTCAAAGTATCTTCCCTGCCATTGAGTCTCTTACACCCTCTTTCTCTAGTTTTGTTATACATTTCTAGGATGTATTTTCAAGCAATAACCGTAATGAATAAAGCTCTTACTATAACCCTGCTTAAAATAAGAGATGGGTGCATGTTCTTCTATTTTTTAAGACTGCTTTTTGGAAGCATTTCCACTTTTAGAAAAAAGAAATAAAAATTGAAAATGTATATGTTAATGACCTATGATGATTGGAAATGCCTAAAGGTGTTTGTGAAACTGAGGTTTCTGAGATCAATCTTTCTTCCTTTTATGTCTTAAACTTCATCTTTATTGCAAATTGCCTGACCCTTTACAGAAGATGCTGTTGGGCACATATATGAAGAGGTTAATTACTACCTTAGACCCTATATATTACTTTATATAATAATATAAACCCTATATAGGGTCTCTATTTTAAAGCACCATTCTCCCCTCCTTTTTTTGGTTGTTTTTGTTTTGTTTTGTTTGTTTTTGTGTTTTTTTTTTTTTTTTTTTTGTTCCTCGATGAGGAGGTCTTAGATTTCTTCCTTCAAATGCTGAGAATTTTTCATTAAATTAAATACTTATACTTAAATAAAAAGATACTTAAATAAAAGAACTTCTGCAAATCATATTCACATTTTGGGCTTTTGCCCTGCTTCCAAAGCCAAACTTTTAACATGAAATGCTAGGTACTATGTATTCACAGGTACCTAAAACATACCTTCTATTTAGTGAAGAGATAAGGTAGGTAGATAGACAAAATACAACATTAAAATCCTATAGTGTAGGGGACACCTGGGTGGCTCAGTGGTTGAGTATCTGCTTTTGGCTCAGGGCCTGATCCCGGGGTCCAGGGATCGAGTCCCACGTCGGGCTCCCTGCATGGAGCCTGCTTCTCCCTCTGCCTGTCTCTGTGTGTCTCTCATGAATAAATAAATAAAATCTTAACAAAAAATCCCAGATTTTTTACCTAGAAATAGGTATCTGGCACAGCAGACAGAGATAAATGGAGAAAGATAGTTATTAATTCTTCCTGAAGAACTCTTAAAGCCTATCGTCTAGAGAAAGATATCTTGAGATGGTACTAAATGATAGGCAAAGGGAGGAAGGACATTCTAGAGAAAGGACCTAACATATGTAAAATTATGAAAGCATGAAAAATAATAAGGTACATTTCTGGAACTACAAGTATTTTAGGATCTCAGGGCTTAAGGGGAAATGAGAGTATCCAAATGGAGAGCAAGGACCATATATATCATGGGTATGGGTCATACAATGTCCAGTTCTTATCAATCCATATCCAGAGTAGACCCCCCAAAAAATCATAATTTCTACTGCCTTGGTGTAATAAAAAGAACACAGGGCTTGGAATCAGTGTTTTGTGCTCCCACCTGCCTGCTGAATCACTTCGGACTCATTGTCATCTAAATTGAGCCTTCATTTCCTCAAATGAAATTAAGGATAATAAAGTATCAATCTCTTAAAGCTTTTTTTGATAATGTTGCATATGTTAAAAGAGCTTTGAAGTTTGAAAAAAATACCATGCAGATGAAGGACCTTCTTCACACAGTCATTAATCTATTTTTGAATAATTGAGGGCTTACAACATAGCAGGCACTGGGCTGGGCGAGCCACAGGGCAACTGATCAGGAAGCAAGACAAAGAAGACCTTTTGTGTTATGGAGCTCAGGGTTCCCTTTACTGTGACACCTAATCTGCGATCCATAAAGAGCACAGGGAGAATGGAATTCAGGCGGACGAAACAGCAAATCCAGCAATCCCAAAACATCATGATACGGGCTTAAAGCACACACGTATGCACCCTCCTTCACAGAGGGTGAGAGTTATTGGAATAAGCCTTTCACCTGTTGAATTCCTCGGGGAAGGGAAGAGGCAGTGGGATTTTACGCTCAGGATGGCCAGTTCTCATAGTTGTAGATACAGGGCACGTGGGCCAGGGGCAAGCAGCATGTATGCCGTGGCTTTAGCCTTTAACACTCTCTCACCCAAAAAGAAGAGAAATCCTTTTGTGTTGCTAGGATACCTCCGCAATTCTGATTCTGCAGTGCACTGGGCTATTGACCCTTGCCCTGTCATATCTTTTTTCATCTGTCAAGGTTCTAAGAAGAAAAAATGAGTGTCCTGAAACCATGCAGCGGTCTCTTGCCTTGCAAGCTACAGGTTGACTTTCTAACGGCTCCTACTACTTACACATTATGCTTTCCTGTCTTCTAAATGGTCCTAGATTGTTTATGGACCTGTCATATTGGGTCAAGAACCGCACGGGTGTGCTGACGTAAGCGCTGGCTCTGCTCCACTGATGGTAGCTGGCAATGAAGGAACATTCCAGTTGAGGCAGGGAGCTCAGCAGAGCAACACAACAAAATGGTCTACATCTTCCTTGGATTTGGTGAACAGCAAAGTGGCGGAATTGAGCTCCACTTTTCTTGAAGGCATTTCCCTTGTTATTCCTTTTAAGATTAAAGCCACAATTGGATAATTCTTTTCTTTAACAAATATTCATTTTCAATATCTTTTGCTAGGTGTCAGGTAAAAGAACATTTAGCATGGTTATCTGAAATAGCAAATATTAGTGCCGAGAGTGTGGCCTGAAAATTGTAGATAGTACCATCGGTGGCACTTTTATTCCCTCAGTAAGTCCACATACACCACCACTGATATTCTCAGCTGCTTGGTTTTTATAAAAATGACTTAACAGCCTGTTTTCTTATCTCTATGATGAGACTAATAGAAGAGCTTATTTCCTAGGATTTTTGTAAAAATTCAATGAGAAAATTCCTCTAAAGTACTTTCACTTTGCCCAACACATAAAAATTACTTGATAATTCTTTAATGAGAATTAAATGATGGTGATGATGAAAAGCAAATCTCCTATTCTTGTGAAAACAACTGATTCTCAAATTCAACCCAGGAAGGGAAGGGAAGATCTAGGCATTTCTGAAGTCCAGTATCACACAATGAAATAATCCCATATCCTATTCACTTTGGTTATTTACTTTAAAGATACACTGAATGGCTCCATCTTGCTGTGTCATTGAAGACATGAACAAGATGTGTGTCACTTGTGCCACTCCTTGCCAATTTATATATATATATATATATATATATATATATATATATATATATTTTTATATATATAACACACACACAAATTCAGCTTCCACTGCATCTCCTTCATATCTTTTAATGTCTTTTTTTCTCAGCTGTAACAGATGACACAAAGGGTTAAATAATCAGAATCAATATTTGAAAAAGGAAAAATAATAAAATAAAATATAATTTGCAATCTAGTAATATTAGTGCAAATACAGATAAATTCAATTGCAGTTGAAACTAATATTTATAGGGACGCCTGAGTGGCTTAGTGGTTGAACATCTGCCTTCAACTCAGGGCGTGGTCCGGGGGTCCTGGAATAGAGTCCTGCATCAAGCTCCTGGTAGCAAGCCTGCTTCTCCCTCTGCCTGTGTCTCTGCTTCTCTCTCTGTGTCTCTCATGAATAAATAAATCTTAAAAAAAGAAAATAATATTTATAAATGAACAATTTATTTAAATGTATAATTTGCCATTCTTAAAAAAAAGAAATGGATGGGACACCTGGGTGGCTCAGCAGTTGAGCGTCTACCTTCAACTCAAGGCCTGATCCCAGGGTCCCGGGATTGAGTCCCACATCAGGTTCCCTGCATGGAGCCTGCTTCTCCCTCTGCCTGTGCCTCTGTGTCTCTCTCTGTGTCTCTCATGAATAAATAACATCTTAAAAAAAACCCTTATATTTATAAATGAACAATTTATTTTAATGTATAATTTGCCAAATAATCATTTAGGAATGAATTGCCTTATTTCAGTCGGATGTTTTGATAGTGTCTACTTGAGGGCCAAGCAATAAAAATAATAATGCAAGATAAATATGTAATTTAAAAATTTTAGTAGTCACATTAAAGAAGTAGAAACAAATATAATGCAGTGAATTATAAGAAAATATTGCATTTAGCTTAATATATCTAATAATTATCATTTTAATATGCATTCAATGTGTGAAAGTATTAATGGAATACTTTATTTTTGTTTATATTCTTGAGTATGCAATATGTATTTTGTTTTATTTTTTAATTTTATTTTTTTTTGCAGTATGTATTTTAAACTTGTGCAACTCTCAAGATGTTAAATTTTCTTCGAAAATACTTCATATATATTTAGATTTCATAAGATTTGCAGTTGACAAAGTAAATTCATACAATCCAGTGTTCCAATCATACTTAATAGTTTTCCAATATCTGAATATCGGAATTAATTTTATTTTAATACTCACATAAACATTGACAAAACTTGTTTACATTTTTAGAAGGATCAATTTGACTTCAAAGCAAAAGTATATTAATTTTAAGACTATAGCTGTCCAAGTTAATTAAATTGACTTAGCAGTTGAGTCAACTATTTTAAACATCAAATTCAACATGTTGTACAAAATGAAAACAATACTAAATTTATCAATATCAAAAAGGGTTTTTTTTTTTTTGCATGTGTGTGTGTTTTGTGGCCAGTTTGCATAGTGCTATAGTTTATAATTAAAATTATCTCCATATTGATCTCTTTTAGAAAATGTCGTAAATCATAATGAATGATGTTTTGTGAACAGTTACAATTTCCACATAGATTCCCTTTTCTGTCCAACTGTCACAAATTACTTTTTTTTTTTCCCTCTTGGAGCTTCAAATTCAGTTCTTCCATATTTAGTTAAATATTTATGACATATGCATAATCCACACTGCCATTTTTATATTTGATTATCGGGTATTTAGCAAACATTCTTTTATTTCAAGGAAATATTGAATTTGAATTAACAGCATAGTAAATCATTGTGAAACTCTTTAGCATTTGAACCAATGAGCATTGGTAAAGAACATGAGGCCATTAAATTCTTTGTTTTCTTTGGATATATATCCTGAAATAGTTTTGAACAACTATATCTGCAAAGCTTCTCAAAGTCTCTTTCAGGAAACTGGGCACATATATTTTCAACAAGTATCATGCAGTTGAATGAAACAATAAAGGGAACTTCAGGTTTCTAATTTAAATTAGAATAATTCTTGGCTATCTTTTCCAGATACAGCAGAAGTACAATTCATTTGCATAGGAACTTTTTTAAAAAGCTAAGATTTTAATTTTATTTTGCTCATTAGATTCTTAGTTTTCCTCATGTAGATGTTGTACATATATTGTTAGATTTATACCTCAGTATGTCTTATTTTGAGTGTTTATATCAATAGTGTTTTCTTTATAATTTCAAATTTTACTTGTCCATGGCTGATGTACAGGAAAATTATTGACATGTGTAATACTAACCTTGATATAATTGTTAGTTCCAGGAGTGTGTTTGTCAATTCTTTTTATTTTCCACATAAATTATTATGTGTTTTCTGTCCAATCTGTATGCATATTATTTCCTTTTCTTATTGCATTGGCCAGGATTTCAGATATAATATTGAAAAGCATTGACTAGAGAGGACCTTCTTACCTTGTATCTGATCTTCATGGGAAAGCTTCTAGTTTATCACCTTTAAGTGTAATGTTACTTTTAGATGTATTTGTAGATATTATTTATTAAGTGGAGAAAGCTCCCTCTATTTCCTTTATTTTTCTCTATTTCTATTACAGTGAAAGTTTTTATTGTGAGTAGATGTTGGATGTTGTCAAAACTTTTCTACTTCTATTGATAAGATCATGTGATTTTTCTTCTTTATCCTTTTGATGTAATGATTACATTAATTGATTTCTAAATGTTGACCCAGCCTTTCATACCTGGGATAAATTCCACTTGATCATGGTATATAATTATTTTTATACATTGTTAGAGTTAATTTGCTAATATTTTGTTGAGGCTTTTGTATTTATGTTCAATGAGTAATATTTATCTATAATTTTCTTGTAGTGTTTTCTGGTTTTGGTATTAGGATAATCTTGGCCTCATAAAATGTATCATGCTTCTATGATTCTGTCCTCTCAAAGAAATTATTGAGAATTGGTAAAATTTCTTCCTTAAAATTTTGTTGGAATTCGCCAGCGAATGCATCAGAGACTGGTGTTTCTGTTTTGGAAGATTATTCATAATTGATTTAATTTCTTTAATAGTTGTAGGCCTATCCAGATCATCTGTTTCTTATTGTGTGACTTTTGGAAAATTGCATCTTTTAAGAAATCGGTCCATTTCATCACCTAGGTTATCAAATTTGAGGGCATAGAGTTGTTCATGGTATTCCTTTGTTATCCTTTTCATTTCTATGGGATCTGTAGCGCTGACTTCTCATTTCTGATAGTAGTAATCTGTGTCTTCTCTCTTTTTTCTTAGCCTAGTTAAAGACTAATTAATTGTATTGATCTTTTTAGCACCAGCTTTTACTTTTGTTGATTATTGATTTCCTATTTTCCATTTCGTTAATGCCTGATCTAATTATTATAATTTCTTTTCTTGTGCTTATTTTTTTCTTCTTTTTCTAGATCTCTAAGGTGGAAACTTAGATAATTGTGTTTAGATCTTTCTTATATTCTACTGTATGTATTCAGTGCTATAAATTTCCTATAACCAATGCTTTTGCTGCCTCGCACAAATTTTGGTGTTTTTATTTTCATTTGGTCCGATTTTTTTTTAATATCTTGAGATTTCTTCTTTGAACCATGTGTTATTTAGAAGTGGATTGTTTAATCTCTATGTATTTTAGTACGTTTCAACTATCTCTTTGTTATCAACTTCTGGTTTATTTCCATTGGGGTCTAAGAGCAGTTATCATAGGACTTCTATTTTTAAACGTTTGCTAAGGTGTGATTTATAGCCCAGATTATATTCTATCTTGGTGGGTGTTTAATATAGTTTTATAAGAATGTATATTCTGCTGTTGGGTAAAGCAGTCTATAGATGTCTATTATATATCTGATTAATAGTGTTACTGAGTTCAACTCTATCTTACTGACTTTTTGCCTGCTTATCTGTCCATTTCTGATAAAGCAGTGTTTTTTTTTAAATATAATGATGGGCTAATCTCTTTCTGTTTGCCATTTTGTCAGTTTTTCCTTCATGAAATGTGACATTCTATTTTTAGCAATTTAAATATGAAGGATTCTTATGTTTTATTAGAAAATTGATCCCTTTGTCATGATGTAATACCCTTTTTAACCCTATTAATTTTCCTTGCTCTAAGTCTGCTAAGACTAATTTCTTTTGATTTATGTTAACATAGTATATTCTTGGCCCATTCATTTACTTTCAATTTATGTGTGTCTTTATATTTATATGTCTTGTAGACAATATATAATTGGGGCTTCTTTTTTGACCCAATTTGACAATCTCCATTTTTTAACATGTGTTTTATTTTATTGACATTCAAAGTACTCAGTATAGTTGGGTTGATCACTACTATATTTGTTACTGATTCTTTTTGTTGCCCTTTTTCTTTGTTATTCTCTATGTATTCAACTTTTTTTCTGCTTTGTGTGGTTTTAGTTGAGCATTTTCTATTTCATTTTTTATCTTTCCTTAGTGTATCAGTGATATTTATCTTTTATTTTTTAAATGGGTGCTGAAGAGTTTGCATTATATATTTATTACTAATTTAAGTGCTTCATGGGTGGTATGAGTAATATACATGCATCTTTAAAAATATATATATAATCAAATACATTGTATCTCTTAGTATTTTGAACAAACTTTTATGTTTGTTCATCAAACAATTGATGATGATAAAAATAAAGTTTTTATTTTACCTTCACTTATTTCTTCTTTGAGTGTCTTTATGTAGATAGAAACTTCTGACATATATGAGTTTTCTTCTCCCTTAAGAAATTCTTTAGTATTTCTTGCAAGGTAGATCTTTTTCTTTTTTTTCTTAAAGTTTTATTTATTTATTCATGAGAGACACAGAGAGAGAGGCAGAGACACAGGCAGAGGGAGAAGCAGGCTCCTGAAGGGGAGCCTGCTGTGGGACTCGATCCCATGACCGTGGGATCAGGCCCTGAGCCAAAGGAGACACAACCACTGAGCCACCCTGGCATCCCAAGGCTGATCTACTCACAACAAATTCTTCAATTTTTATTTGTCTGAGAAAGTACTTTTTTTCCTACACTTCTGAAGTATAATTTTTCAGAGTACAGAATTTTAGGCTCATCATTTATTTTCTGTCAACACTTTGAATATTTCACTCCACATTCCTCTTTTTTGCATGATGTGTGAGAAGTTATATGCAATTCTTATTTTTGTTCAACTGTAGATAAGTTTTTTTCCCCTCTCTCTTGCTTTCTTTAGGATTTTTTATTTATCGTTCATTTTCTGGATTTTGAAAATGATATGCCTAGGCATAGTTTTTTTTGGCATTTATCATGCTGGGTTTTCTCTGAAATTTCTGGATCTGTGGTTCAGTGTCTGACATTAATTTGGGAGAAATTCTCTGTCATTTTTGTTCCAAATATTTTTACTGTCCCTTTCTCTTTTTCTTCTCCTTCTGTATTGCCATAGTATGTATGCTATACTTTTTTTTTAATGCTATACCTTTTGTAGTTTTTCACAGTCTTTGAATTCTCTGTTGCATTTTTTTTTCAATTTTTATTTTCTGTACTTTTCAACCTTGGGAATTTCTGTTGTGGTTTTTCTGAAGCTCGGAGATTCATTCTTCTGCCAATTCCAGTCTACTAATAAGCCTATCAAACGCCTTATTTGTTTTTATTGCATTTTTACCCCCCTAGTATTTATTTTTGCTTCTTTCTTAAGATTTCCAACTCTACTTACATTGTTCAATCCGTTCTTATACCGTCTACTTTATCCATTAGAGCCCTTAGCATATTAATCATAGTTGTTTTAAATCCCTGTTTTGATAATTTCAACATCTTTTGCATGCTTGCCCTGTCCTTTCAAATTGTATTTTTTTACCTTTTGGTATGCCTTGTAACTATTTCTTCATATCTGTATATGAGGTAAAAGGAACTGACATTAATATGCCTTTAATACTGTAGTAGTCAGTTGTGGGGGAAGAGGAAGCATTCTGTAGTCTTAATGCTTAGGTCTTAGTTATTTTTTGTGCCACTGACTCGACTACCAAGTTTTCAAGCATTGCTTGTTTTTTTTGTTTTGTTTTGTTTTGTTTTGGTTTGGTTTGGTTTTTGTTTTTCTTCCACAAGTGTGTCAGGATGGATAGCATGGTCTGGAGTGGGCTGGAGTTAGGTATTTCCCTTCTATGTGGGAGGCTAGAGGTGAGTGGAGTTGGCTATTTATCTTTGTCCACACAGTTAGGCTCTAATAGAACCCAACATGCTAGGCTCTGGTTAACTGGCTCCTGAGTGCAGCCTTTGTTAAGAAGAACAGAGTGTTCTGGCATATTTAAAAATTTCTTTTTTGCTTATCCTGCTGGAAGCCTGAGGAATTTTTTTCACTGATGCTTATTTGTGAGAACCTGGTTTATAAAACCAGATAGAACTCACAAAAATATGGGAGTTCCCCTATGACCAGGTACCCCAGGAATATTTAACTCTCAGACTGTCTGTACTGAGCCTCCAGCAATTCATCAACTACAGTTCAAATTTTTCTACCCCAGCACTGATTCCTAGCGAGGTTTCTGCTATTGCGTCTCCGCTGGGGTAAGCCATGATTCCCTGTACTCCCCTGCTCATCTCTCCACTATAGGGAACAGTGATTTGCCCTCTGTCCTTATTTCTCTCATGGACCTAAGAACAGCTCTTGAATTTTTAGCCCTTTCAGCCATTTACTTGTTTTCAGGACAGAGTGGCAATTTTTAAGCTCCGTAACATGAAGTACAGGAAACGAGAAGATCCTGTCAATTCTTTTCTTTTTCTTTTCTATTCTATTTTTTTTGAACACTGAAAAGAAACATCTTGTAATATTTATTATTTCAAAAAATATTTAGGGGAACCTGGGTGGGTCAGTGGTTGAGCATCTGCCTTCAGCTCAGAGCATGATCCCGGGGTCCTGGGATCGAGTCCCACATCAGGCTCCCTGCGTGGAGCCTGCTTCTCCCTCTGCCTGTGTCTCTGCCTCTCTCTATGTCTCTCATGAATAAATAAATAAAATATTAAAAAAATATTTTATACAATAAACAAATGGAATTTTCACTCTACCACACTAAATCACTTTTGTTTTGTGAAATTACTTTCTTCTCCCTTCTTTTCTTTCCCCCCTTCACCATCCTTGATGTATTATAGCTACTCTGCTGCATTTACATCCAACTCTCCATCATTAGTTTGCTTTTGATTTTTGTGTAAAAATTTGTTTGTACTTATTTTATACCATAGAAATTGTATTTATAATAAGTTTTCCAATTTAATTACTGGTAACAATTGCACTGGCATCATTTTAACTCCTGTTGTCTGCATAAAGCATTCAGGTAAACATATTACATCACAGTAGATCAATACATAGAAAAAGCAATTTGAACTGAATCAATCTGTTGACACCACCGAGACCAGTGATGTGTTTTGTGCAATATTTGAAATGACATACATACTTAACATGCACACCCAAATGAAGGAATATATCTTATGTGTTGCTTTAGATAAGTGAAATGCAGTCCTGATAGACCAATACAGTAATGTTCAATGTTCCAATGAGTTTTAAGTGGAAAAAGAAATCATCCTGCTTCACTTTTAAATGCTAATTTAACATAATTAGAATAAAAATAAAGTGAGAAAGCAACTTTTCAGGCGGCACACTTCTTGCATTTCAAGTGCTATAGAGTTACATGTGAATAGTAGCTATCTTATTGGACATTGCAAGTTAATACATTATCATAGTCAAATTATGAGGCTTTCAAATATTTACAATTATAAGATATTTTACCTTAAATGTGTTTTACTCTGGAGAACGATTGTAACCACTTATACTGAAGGAGAATCTCCAACCTATATTTGAATATTCCTTTTTGTTATAAAGGGATGCTTTCTCTACTGGATTAGACACACATACAGACACACACATGTATACATATACACACAGTCATATCCCTTTGTATGTGTGTATATTTGTATGTATATACATACCAACTTTTCAGCATGCAGCACTTATTATTTTAAAAATGTTAATCCATTCAATGGGTAGTTGAATATGTATTAAGCACCCAACATAGCTCCACTGAGCTTTCATGAATAATGTGCAGTGCTCAACCCTTCAGTAATCAATTTAAATAACCACAACTCTTAGAGATATAGCACGTAGTTACTCTAATCACATATTTGTTTTGTTCTTAACTGGAAAGCCTGATGCCATACAAATTCTTTCAACCCCTTCTTTTATTTATTCCATTCTTAGTAATTTCACTTTTTAAAAAAAAAATGGTTCTATTTATTTATTTGAGAGAGAGAGAGAGAGAGAGAGAGCATGAGTGAGGAGGAGAGGGAGAAGCAGGCAGAACAGGGAGCCTGATGTGGGGCTCAATCCCAGGACCCTGAGATCAGGACCTGAACTGAATGAAAGCAGTTATTTAACCGACTGAGCCAACCAGGTATACTGGTAATTTCATTTTTATAATAAGGTTTATCTTTGGACAAAAGTAGATACAGTGAAGAGACTGGTTTTAGTCATTTTGAAAATCCCAACAACAAAGTCATACCTACCTTCAGATGAATTTGCCTTCTTGAGTGCTTTCAGCCTATCATGCTAATTACAGCACCTGGAAGTTAAGGTGAGAAAGAACATTACAGAATGCAGAGGTAGCTATGAGTGGAGTCTCTATAAGGCAGACTCTGCCACTTTATTTAGATCTATGCTCAAATGCCATCTGCTCAGAAGTATTACCTCTTTGCTCATTCCCTCACATGATAAGGTGTTCTTCATGTCAATGATCTACAGATTTTAATGTTATATGTATTTTTTTCTCATTTTCACTTTATATGCAAAGTAAGCTCAAGAAAATAGGGAGCTTGAAGGTCAATATGTATATGCATTTAACAATACAAATAAATGGTCATATATTTCTATAAACTCATAGTATGTATATTATATACATATGCACATACATATATGTATTCGATGTATAATATATTTAAGTAATTTTAATAATAAATATAATTTTTATAAAAGAAAAATTAAAATTATACAATTTTAATGATAAATAAAATAATTTTAATAGTAAATATATATTATGTATAAATTATATCTCATATATATGTATACATATCTATATATGTTCATTGAGTATCCATTTTTGAAAGGTTTATTTATTTATTAGATTTCATTTATTTATTCATGAGAGACACAGAGAGAAAAAGAGGCAGAGACACAGAGAGAGGGAGAAGCAGGCTCCATGCAGGGAGCCTTATGTGGGACTCGATCCCAGGACTCCACGGGATCATGCCCTGGGCCCAAGGCAGGCACTAAACCACTGAGCCACTCAGGGATCCCAGTTGGGCATCCATTATATGAAAACACAATAATGAGATTAGAATGTTGAGCAAACACAAATAACGCTCCTTTGCCTTCAGGGATCTTAGAGACTACTTGGGGAAACATATTATTCAAATTATCACCCAAAACAAGAATTTCTAACTATGGTAACTGCTATGAAAGAAAGTGTCAACACTTAATGAGAACACATAGGACCCTAGCTTCATTTCATGTATCAAGGAAGCCTTCCCTCACTAATAATATTTGATCTGAAATATGAATAATGAAGATAAATAACTAGATAAAATGGAGAAAAGATTTTCCCACAGAGTGAACGTCAGAAGCAAATGTTTTGTGAAGGGAGATCACCTGGTGATAAAAACCTGAGAGAGCAGAGCAGTGGGTAAAGCCCAGAAGCCAAAAGAACATTAAAAATGAGGCTGAGGAGTTGGGTCAGTTATGTAGAGAATTGGAGGCCACTAAATATGTTGATCTTTATTCTAAGAAAAATAGGAAGCTATGGAATGGTTTCATACAATGGGGGTGTAGAGTTTGTAAAACATAGAATTGACACAGACACTTTGGATTAGAGCAGAGATGGCATAGGTCTTTATGCTTTAAAACCAAGCGTGCATAAGATAGCATAGATTGACTCCATGTTTTCAATAGGATGTTTAGCAAATCAACCTGAAATTTTGCTTTCCTGACTTCATTTTCAACTTGAATCATTAAAACCAGACTCTCCTGTCCTCTCAACAACCATTCTGTAATGACCAGGTGACCCCAAATCTTACCTATTTCATTCTTTGTAGTTAATACTCATCTGGATTCAGTCATCGACTTTGATTTACCCTGAATTACAATTATGTTCAATATTTCCATAGTATTCACATAAAAGGCACTATCCTCAGTCCTTTACTTCATTAAGTAATTCAGTCTTCAACCACCCCATGAGGTAAGTTATATTATTCTCATTTTACATATGATGAACTGAGGATGTCAATGACTATGTCCATCCACGCATCCCAAATTGGAAGATGATTCCCACCCTTCAAAACTTCCATTTTCAGGGCAGCCCAGGTAGCTCAATGGTTTAGCGCTGCCTTCAGCCCAGGGCCTGATCCTGGAGACCTGGGATCGAGTCCCACGTCAGGCTCCCTGCATGGGGCCTGCTTCTCCCTCTGCCTGTGTCTCTGCCTCTCTCTCTCTGTCCCTCTCTGTCTCTCATGAATAAATAAATAAAATCTTTAAAAAAATTGCATTTTCAGCAGTGGAAATCCACAATATGCAGCAATTCCTGAGTCTCATCTTTAAGGTGTAACATTTTTATCTTTCAATGGAAAATGTATAGAGTTGGTGGCATGATTATAAGTCTGTATTTCCTCAAATGCATGGAGAACTGAAGCAGTAGACAAAGCTATAAACTACCCTAGGGATGTACTTAACCAGGCCACGGCCTCAGAATATAGGCCAGCTGATAAAGCCAGCCATCAGATGAGAACAGGAACAAAACATTAAAAGTATCCACTTTGTTCTTCATCTTTTAAAATGACCATGATAAAGTCTAGGGCTTGAAGGAAAACTTAGATGTGATATTCCATCAAGAGCAGCTTAAAGTCCCCCAGCTATTTTAAGGAAATACCAAAGAGACTAAAATAAAAATAATTACAAGTAGAATGGTTTCAGGTTAGGCATTAACTATAGTTAAGTACAGAATAATTGTTTTAGAATTACTGAGGGAATCTGTGCGGGCTGAAAATTAGATGACAAAGTCACAAGGTTGTATTCGGCTCTCTTATGCTTTCTCTTCTCTGACTTTTTTGTTTTCACCTTTTTCTTTTCAAAGGAGGACTTATGGAAACTCATTAGCAGCTCTAGTGGAAATCTGAAGCCTCACAAAACTTTGTTAAATCCTTGCTATTCCACACAATACTGTGACCATGAACTAGTGCTTCAAACTCTTAATTCCTTCCATCTTCAAAAGAAATGGTTGATTAAAAGAAAAGAAACAAAACAAAACACTACCTTGAAAAATTGTGAAAGTTAAGTGAGATAATGTGTTATTAAATATCTAGAACACAATGAGCGCTCCTTAACAAATGAATAATTAAATGATTCCATGTATTTCTTCTTTCATGTCAACTCTGTTTTATACAGGTAGTGGTTGGGACACAATGTGCTGAAAAAATACAAATAATGCTTGGGAAACTCACCCTTTAGTTTCATTTTTCCTGGACATTGCTATCTTTAAGTTTTAAGTTATGGAACTTTAATAATAATAATAATAATAATTATTATTATTATTATTATTTAAGGAACAATATTATGCCTGAATACTGCCTGTCATATTCAGATACTTAATTCAGACAGGAAATATCTGACCCAAATCTTTTGCATGTAATTGGTAGGTTGAATAAAATGTCTTCCTAGGTGTAATTTTTCTTTAACAGCAGGTAGCTGGTTTTTGGATAATGTCCCATGTCTAGTTTCCAATTCTATGCTGAAATTTTGTGAGTACAAAACTACCTTCCATCAGGTAAAATTATAGTTATTATGTGGCATTAGAAAAAAAAATCCAAGTATTTTCAGCTAAAAATTTACATCAATTGCTAATAGCTCTTATATCCTTAATATATATATATATATATATATATATATATATATATATATATATATATACACCACTGCCCATTTTAGGATTTCTATTTCTAGTACATGAACCCACGTACCAGATTCATTTAAAGAGCGATAACCCCAGAAGGATCTGGCTTATATTAATGAGGAGGAACACATTCTGGTTAGTTTTGATTAAATTAGGAAGACTGTATTGCTTTCTTGAGACATAATAAAAGGGGACCTTTTATAGGTAGTAAGACACTTAACTTTGCCCTTAACCAGCTGCTTGGCACTACTGGTTCTAATGGAATTTAGCTGTCTTTGGAAATTAACAGGGCTGGCTGAAATTATAGACATTTTCTTAAGAGAAAAAGACCTTGGATTTTTTTTTTGTTTAATTCTCAAAAATGACATTTTCATGATTCTTCCTTTATTATAGGATACTTAAGCAGGAATTATTATTTTCTTGACCCAGAAGCACACAGAATTCTAGCTATGTTTTCTTTTGTTCCTAATAAGTATGAAGATTCACATGCTATTAAAAAAAAGTATTAAAGTAAGGTCAACATTTTGATAAAGAAGTAGAAACTTAGAGGGCACTCTTTCTAATTGAGTAACTCCAAAACACCCAAAGAAGCTGGTATTAGAACATTTCCTTCTCCTAAAGTAATACTCCTTTCTTGTAAAACTACTAAGTCCTTTGAACACCTCCTGTGACTTTTCTGTGAGGGCTTACAAATGTCCAATATGGCCACAGGTAACAATTTAATAGTTTTTCAAAGATGCCGCTGCATGCTTAATCCTACAGGATATCAACAGGTGGTATTTCCTCAGAATGAAAACTTTTACTTGTAGCTAATTATGAGCAATCATGGTTTAAGATGGTGCAGAGCATGACTAACTTTGGAGAACATTCACTCTGCTTACAGTAGATGTCTGAGTCTCATTTTCCTCTGATGCCCTTTTCTCTTCTTCTCTCTGCTTGCTCCCCTCCTTATTTTCCATTATTTCCTCAATTACCCGGGGTGTCTCTTTCTTGAGAGATTTCTCAAGGTGTGTGGCTCTGTCATGGAAGATAGATCATTCTCGTCATTTATTCCAGATTCACTAGAATTGGTTCTCCATAAACAGCAAATGTACCTCTTTCTGATACTAGCAAACTTTATGTTAGATTGTAATAAAATTTAATTAATTAAATCTCGTTCTATATATCCACCCACTGAAGTTTTGTGTTCTAAGTGGGTTTTCTCAGATCCTCTGTTGTCTATTTGGTACTTACTAATCACAGGGTCAATTATGTTGACTCTAGTCTTATTTTCTCTATTCGCGATGCTGCGGCATTTGTGGCCTCTCTGGGGAGAAATCGCCTTTTCTAGGACTAACTGATTCTTAGAGAATGCAAAGGTCTCGGGGGGCATGTCTTCCCTGCGTAAATCGGCCAACCCAAAGTGTATACAACCTAACACCCTCTATCTTACCGTCATACACCAAACCAGTATTTCCCCTGCTCTAAATCAACCCAGAGTGAGGGACCAGATTTCTAGGAACCACCTGTGCAGCCCAGATCCCACAGACATTGTTCAAGTTCTCCAGTTCTAAGCTATTTATCCTGCCCCGTCCTGGTCTTTGCTGCAGAAACTTCAATGAAGGATTTAGCCTCAGCTTTCTGCTCACTCCTGCTTCTCCCTCCTGACTAGATCATGATACTTCTTCAATGGCCCTGCAACACATCACATGCCCATCTATTCAGAAATACAATAATAAAAATCTTCTTTTAAAGGCATTATCCTCTCTGTGTTACCACTCAGTCACCTTTACAAATTAAGAGCTACATAGGACATGTGGCCATGGGAAAAGGGAAGGATGTCAGAAATAGAGAAAACCTAGTCCTGCTATGTTTCTGATATGACCTCATTTGACATAAGCTCTGCTTCCCAAAAGGATATATTAAGATACTCCCAGTCTCACAAAGTTGAGTGTCTATCACTTTATAATTTTTTTCAACAAATACATTCTAGAAAAATAATACCCTATTCATATATCCAACACCTTGACCCGGTGGCCGCTGTTTACTTATTCGGCTGAATCATTTTGTAAAACCTCATAACTTATAACTTATTCTTGATCAGTGATCTTCCTTCAAGCCATATGTGTTCCTACCCCCTTCCCTCAATGTAACCTATTTAAACATAATACAGAGAAATCTATAAGTGAAAAATATAATACATATGCATTATATAACCCATTATATAAATATATGATAATTCTCAAGTCTAAGCATTATATTCACTAAAGAATATAGAGACTGGAAATGTATTCTTTGATATTCTCTTTTACATATTTGTGAAGAGCCTAAAGTCATTTTTCAAAATATTTAGTGAGTGTAAAAAAATTAAAAAAAAACTTTATCCTAGAAGATTTGGATCCAGGAGGACCTTGGCTCAACTTCTCCGGACAAACACATCAATCCCAAAGCTACAGGGATTCCTGGTGACTAAGCTTCTACTTTGTACTAATTGCTCTACCCAGAAGGCAGAGTCAGCAGTAAAGGTGAGCCTGGGGCGGGGGGGGGGGGGGGGGGGGGTGGGGGTGGGGGGGGGTGGGGGGTGGGGGGGGGCGGTGGGGGGGGTGGTGTTTAAATGTCATGCTGCAGACTATAGTCTTTTCTGTCATCAAAGAGTAACTTTGAAGGGAACAGTGTCCAAAGCTGTTAGATTATACCCCAAGAAAAGGCTCATTTAAGAATTAGTTATCCTGAAAAAATGTTTCTGAGGCACGGGGAAAGAGCAGATTGCTGACTTGAGGCTTGTTAACAGGAATCTTCTATAGAGACACAGAAGATCATGGCCCCCAGCTAATGAATATTGTAGCAGGGAAATGGCATGACAGGTTCCTTCTTGTTCCAATTGAGTCTGCTTCTGCAAGAACAAAAGGTCAGTTGTGCTAAAGATATTTAGAGAAGCACAGTTTGGACATGCCTTTCAGTGCACCAGAGTTCGATGGCTGCTGTGGAATTGATTTCTTAAACCAAGTCCAGATGGTGACAGAGAAAAAAAAAAAAAAAAAAAAAAAACACCTCAGAATATACATTCTATTTACCAAAAAGGATTCAGAACAAAATCATTCGCAAGAGAAGACGTGGCTATTTGGTGGGTCACAGAGGAAGCTTCTTATTTAAGAATAAAATTGCTCAGCGAAATGATCATCAACCTACAATTGATAATTCATTGCACTATACAGGGCTTTTTAATGATAAATAAATCGTTACTTAAAGCAAGCATATTTGAAAAACAAAATGAATCATTTTTAATACCCAACTGCTCTGCGGCATTCTGAATAGACTGCCTTTCCTCTACTTTAAGTACTGTGGGTGCCTATGTATGTAAGTGTACATAGTCTATGTCATTGCTTCTTAAACATTGTTTCTTAAAAAGAACAAAAGAAAAAGGAAAAATAATTTCACCGCTCCCTACATCCAGAAGAAGCCAATGTAAATAGTCTTCCCCACAGAGATCCCTTTCGTTTTTATTTATATCAGTGTATGTATATTTTTCTTTTTTTTAAGTGTTATGTTGGTGAGGGGAACTGAAGCTTTAATGTAGAAGATATTTAAAATTACTCTTGTTTTCTTTATAGAACTCAAGGAAAATAACATATTTTATGTATTCGTTTTTTTATGTATTCAATTTTAACAGATTATTTGTCTTCTAGAAGCTACTATGTGCCCCAATTGTGTGTGTTGACACATGCATGTATATATGTGTGTGGTGTGTGTGTATATACACACACATTGATACTCATATGCAGTATTTTAGTGCTCAGCTGGGTCATTAGAAATTGCTAAGTCATACACTCTCCTTTTATAGAAGAAAATAAACTAAGAGGCCTAAGTATGTTGAATAATTTGTTTACAATAATGTGACCTTGAGTCTAAGTAAGAAAAATTGTCGATTTTCAGTATGTTCGTCTTTTCCTTGCTGTGACAATAAGAGTGGTAACCTCTGAACTCATTACATCTTGGACCAGAAACCAGAAGTCAATCATTTTCTTTTTCTTTAAAGATTTTATTTACTTATTTTAGAGATAGAGAAAAAAAAAGGGGGGGGGAGAGAGCACACGTGAGTTGGGGGAAGGGCAGAGAGAAATGGTCAAGCGGACTCCACAATGAGCAGGGAACCTGAGGCAGGGCTCAATCTCATGACCCTTTTCTGTCCTCAAAGAGAAACTTTGATGCGAAAGGTGTCCAAAACTCTTAGGAGATTACCCCAAGAAAAGGCTCATTTAAGAATTAGTTATCCTGAAAAAATGTTTCTGAGGCACAGGGAAAGAACAGATTGCTGACTTGAGGCTTGTTAACAGGAATCTTCTATAGAGACACAGACGATCATGGCCCCCAGCTAATGAATATTTTATTTATTTATTCATGAGACAGAGAGAGAGAGAGAGAGAGAGAGAGAAGGGAGGAGCAGGCTCCATGCAGGAAGCCTGACGTGGGACTCGATCCCGGGACCTCGGGGATCACCACCTGAACCAAAGGCAGATGCTCAACCACTGAGCCACCCAGATGCCCCCAATCAATTTACTTTTAATCTTTCTCTATCATTATATTTAGGTTGTGACTTTTGGGAGGAGACAGCTTTTATTTTCTTAACTGAAGCATTTATTAATTTATATTTTATTGATATGTTTGATTTAAATTTATCATCTATTTTTTTCTTGGTTCCATCTTAACTTTGTTTCTTCCATTCTTTTTGATTAGTTAAGTCTGTGTTTCACTATTCAGTATTCCTATTAGCTTCTTAAATTTGCACGCTTTTACTCTAGTATTTGTTATATTTTCTGGAAATTACACTGTGGATGCTTGACTCTCTAAGGTCTAATATAAATTAGTATTTTTTATCATTAACCAGAAAATGTAAGGATTTTGAGCATTTAATCTCCTTTGAAACCTTTGAGTTAATTTGTTTCCTTTATTTCTACACTATTTTTGAACTCATGGGGCATTACGATGATCTTCTGTTAAAGTGAAAGAAAAATACAGGGATTTTCCATACACTCCCCCATACATGCACAGCCTCTCCTCTCTCATTATCAACATCAAATAGTACATTTGTTACCAGGGATGAACCTGCACTGACATATCGTAATCATCCAAAGTCCATAATTTACACTGGAGTTCAGCTTTGGTATTGTCCATTCTGTTGGTTTCATGTGTAATGGCATATCCATCATTATAATAACTTACAGAATATATTCACAGCCCTAAAAGTTGTCTGTGTTCTAATTATTTGTCTCTCCCTCTATCCCCCAAATCCTTGCAACCACTGACCCTTTTACTGTCTTCAAAATTTCGCCTTTTCCGGAATGTCATATCGTTGGGATCGTACGGCTTCTTTCACTTACTAATATGCATCTGTGATTCCTCCATCACTCCTCTTGGCTTGATAGCTCATCTCATTGTAGTGTTGAATGATATTTCCTTGTCTGAAGCTACCACAGTTTATTTATCCGTATACCTGCTGAAGGACATGTCGCTTGCTTCCACGTTTGGGCTATTATGAGTAAAGCTGCTGTAAACCTACATGTGCTGGTTATGATGTGTGCATGTGCTTTAATTTCATTTGGATACCTAGTAAGGAGTGCGATTGCTCGATCACACTTGATCTTAGCCAAAAGGCCGAGAAGCGATCGATTGCTAGATCAAACCATAAGAATATATTTAGTTATATACTTGAGAATATGTAATATTTTTAGCATTTTTTAAAGGGTTGGCCAAACTGTCTTCCAAAGTATCTCTAAAATTTTGTATTCCCATCAGCAGTGTTGCTCCACATCTTCACTAGCATTTGATGTTGCTAATCTTTCAGATTTGGGCCATTGCAATGGATGTGCATGGGTGTTTCATTATTATTTGATTTGCATTTTCCTGATAACATTTGAGGTAAAACATTTGTTTGTTTGTTTTTAATATTTCTTAATTCATTTGAGAGAGAAAGGGTGAGTGACAGCACAAGCAGGAGGGAGGGTCAGAGAGAGAGGGAGATGTAGACTCCTCCCTGAGCAGGGAGCCCGATATGGGGCTCAACCCCAAGACCCCAAGATCTTGAGCCAAAGGCAGACGCCTAACTAACTGAGCCAGCCAGGCGCCCCTGTAGAACGTGTTTTTATCTGCATATTTGCCATCTGCATATCTTTTTTGGTAAGGTGTCTGCTAAGGTCTTTGGTCCACTTTTCTATTGGGTTGCTTATTTTCTTATTGAGTTTCAAGAGTTCTTTGTATATTTTGAATAACATTCCTTATCAGAATTATCTTTTGCAAGTGTTTTATCCAAGTCTATGGCTTCTTTTTTTTTAATTTATTTTTTATTGGTGTTCAATTTGCCAACATACAGAATAACCCCCAGTGCCCATCACCCATTCACTCCCACCCCCCGCCCTCTTCCCCTTCTACCACCCCTAGTTCGTTTCCCAGAGTTAGCAGTCTTTACGTTTTGTCTCCCTTTCTGATATTTCCCACACATTTCTTCTCCCTTCCCTTATATTATGCGCATTCTCTTGAGCAGAGCATTTGTAATTTACAGAGCAGAGTTTGTAGTTTAATGAAGTATAATTTATTAATTATTTTTTTCAGAGTTCACATGCTTGGTGTCATATCCAAAAGGATATAACCATATACATCATCAAAAGATGATATAACCAAAAAGGCATCACCGTAGGCAGAGTCATCTATGTTTTCTCCTATGTTATCTTCTAAGAATCTTTTTTTTTCATTTTAAATTCAGATGTATAATCTGTTTTGAATCAATATTTATAAGGGTGCCAGGTCCGTGTTTCGATTCATCTTGTGGCATGTGGATATCCAGTTGTTCCAGCATACTTTATTGAAGAGTCTGTCTTTGTTCCATGGTATTGTATCTGCTCCTTTGTCAAGATCAGTTGATTAAATTTATAGGGTTCTATATCTGGGCTTTCTGTTCTGTTCCATTGATCTATTTGTCTAGTCTTTCACCAAAATCACACTGCCTTGATTCCTATAGCTTAATAGTAAGTCTTGAAGTTAGGTTAGTGTCGATCCTCCAACTCTGTTCTTTTTCAATATTGCATTGGCTATTCTGGGTTTTTTTTGCCTCAGCATATAAACTTCAGAATCGGTTTATCAATATATACAAAATAGCGCATTCGGATTTTGTTTATGGTGCATCGAATCTATAAAGTTGGGAAGAAATGACATCTTTACGATAGAGTCTTGGTGTCTATGGATATGAAACCTCTCTCTAGTCCTTTAATTTCATTCGTTAGAATTTTGTAAGTTTTCCTCACATAGATCTCATACATATTTTGTTAGATTTATATTGAAGCATTTCATTTTGGGGGGTGCTAATATAAGTGTGTTTTAAATTTCAAATTCCCCTTCTTCATTGTTACTATATAAGTAAATTACTGGCATTTGTTTACTAACCTTGTATCTTGCAACTTTTCCCTAATTACTTCTTAGTTCCAGAGGATGTTGTTATTGTTTTATTTTTTTAAATTTTCTACATAGACTGTCGTGACATCTCTGCTAAAGTCTATGATGATAATGGTGAATTCATCTGTTTTTTTTCTCCTTGCAGTACTATCATTTTTTGCCTCTTCTATTTTGTTGTCAGGCACATACTTATTAAGCAGCGTTATATTGTCTTGGAGAATTGACCCCTTTATCATTATGTGATGCACTTCTTTCTCTCTAAAAAATTTCCTTACTTTGAAGTTTTCTGCATCTGAAATTAATATGACTATTCCTGCATTGTTTTGATTAGTGTTAGCATGGTATATTTTTCTTGTAGACAAAATATAGTTTGATCTTGTTTCTTCATCACTCTGACAATCTTTATCTTTAATTGGCACATTCATTTTACTGACATTCAATTTGATTATTTATATAGTTGGACTAATATCCACCACATTGTTACTGTTTTCTATTTGCTGTATTTGTTTTTTCCTATTTTTATCTTTGATATTCAGTAGAATTATATCCCCATGCTTTGCTTTGCTTTTTCCCTCTTTGGATTTCTGAAAATATGTTAAAACTGAGGGTTTGCAGGTTTACTGATGCTGCAAAAGTCTAATGTGTTATCTTTTCAAATCCTGCTTCTTCACAAATCTTTCTTCTTCCTCTTTTGTGGCCCTGTTTACATTTATATGTACCCGGACCAATTACCCTTTCATCTCTTTTACTCTATTTCGTGCTGTCATTTTTGCTCTTTAAAAAAAAAAAAAAAAAGATTTTATTTATTTATTCATGAGAGACAGAGAGAGAGGCAGGGACATAGGCAGAGGGAGAAGTAGGCTCCATGCAGGGAGCCCAATGTGGGACTTGATTCTGGGTCTCCAGGGTCACACCCTGAACTGAAAGCAGACGCTCAACCACTGAGCCAGGGATCCTCATTTTTGCTCTTTATGATTTAATCTGAATATATTCTTTTGCCAGATTTTTAAGTTCACTATTTAAAAAAAAAATCTACTATGTCCTCTCTGTTGGGAAATCTATCAATTTGAATCTTATTTTTCAACTGTTATATTTGTTTTCAGTTTTCAAATTCCCCCTTTTTTTTTTTTTTTCAAATTCCCCTTTTAATTAAACAAATTATAATTTCCTGGTTAAATTCTCCATTTTGTCATTTATTTAACACTTTCATATTAAAATTAAATCTGATTATTAAGATCATGTAGATCTACCTCTTGGCTTTTTCTGTGAAGTCTTTGCTAATTCATATTTATCCATGTACATCAAGAAGTTCAGAAGATGAAAAGAAAGTAATCACCTAGAGGTTGGAAACGAAGTTGTGATTTCAGCAATGACCTACTGCTAGAGAGAAATATAAGTGGAACTCAGAATCTACTCAGGGTGAGGAGTCCTGATAAATGCCCTAAATACATAGTAAGTAGTAAATATTTATTAAATCTTAGGGAAAAAATACCTTTCCTTTAAGACAACACAGGTCTTCAAAATGTTCATAAAGTTTTGTTTTTTTTTTAATTCCAGTTGCTATTGTAAAATATTTTTATTTTGTTTTCAGTGTCTTTCTTCTATTGATCCTGAGCCTCAAGTCAGTAGAGCAATGACATATTAGTGATATATAGGCATTTCTTTGGACTTAGAAACTATATAGATTATCCATTAATGAGAAGCAGATAAATCAGTTTCATTAATAGATGGAGGAATCTATGTA
Source organism: Canis lupus baileyi (assembly GCF_048164855.1). Lineage (NCBI taxonomy): Eukaryota > Metazoa > Chordata > Mammalia > Carnivora > Canidae > Canis > Canis lupus. Next base: position 3,929,839 of record NC_132840.1, on the reverse strand, counting down.
GAGAGATTTAATCTACCAATAGTCCTTGGTTTATTTCCTCAAATAATAAAAATGAAAGACAAAATATTAAATTTTTGTCTTGAATTTGACACTGAAAGTACCATAACATTTATGACCAGTCACATAACTTGGAAATCTGATTTCTACCTTTAATACAATAATATAAGTAAAATAGTATTATGCTTTTAAATAACCATTTACCAAATAGAAATATGAAGTTAAACTTCTTTCAATGCCCATATTTGCATTCCATGTACAGGTTGAAAGAAGAAACAAAATCCTGCTACATCGGTTATGTGAACTCTTAGGCTATTATGACCTGAGAGATTCAGATCCTATGTGCGTAAATTCATCCAGAGACTGTTCAAAATCTAAGTAAATGAGGACTATCCTACCAGAGAATATATATGGTGTGTGTGTGTGTGTGTATATATATATATAAAATTTATGTATGTATAAAAGCTTTAAAATGCTTATCACTTTGTATTTAGTATTATCACTTTTAGAAATTAATCTGAAATACGAACAGAGATTTAGAGGCAAATGTTGTCTGCTGCTATGTTAAAAGGTGCTAGCATCTGTCTGAACCAACCTAAATAAGCAACAAGAAACTAGCTGCAGTGCATCCGTGTAATGTATCGTAGATCCAGTACTGTGTCTATACTAAAGAGTGATTTTTTTAAAAATAAATGCTTATGGGATAATATTTAGCAGATAAAGTAAAATAGCTTATTTACGTAATTACAAGCACTTCACATGAAATTTGCATGGAGTGGTTTATTATTTAGTTATCGTACCAGTCATTGCTCTGTGGCTTTGTACAGGAAAGGCCATGTAGCACTGAGAAAAAAGAGATATATACTTCTAGTTTGGAACCAAGAAGAAAGCAATTATTTCATCAAGGGAGATTTATAATGGTTCCCATTCTCACAGTGGACAAAATGTAGCTATTATAGTTGTATGACACTATAGTTTTTGGGTTTTATTCAGAGCCTAAGTATCAGAGACCTATTCTAGATCATTTAAACCAAAGCCATGTTCTATAGCCATACCATAAGACAGTGTGCCGAAACTAACTAAATTTTCTTGAAAACAATTAAGTGGTCAATGATCATGAGAACTACATTGTTTTAAGTTAACCTTGGGTCTTTTTTTTTATCTATTAAATGTATTGAAAACCAAAGACTTGCAAATTGTTCAAAGGCCAAAAGAAAACTGAAGGCACCAAATTTGGAAATATGACAACGTATAAAGTTTAAAATGTGTGATCAAGTATCTAAAATACATAATTTTATGACCATCAACTGAAACTCATCTCTTAGGTACATTTAGCATAGGATGTGAATATATTCAATATGGTTTTCACAACATAAGGTAGAACAAAGTGAAGTGATTACTAAAAGTAAATATATATTTGTGGATTCACACAGTGTAGGTTTGATTATTTTTAATGACTAAGGTACTTGACATGTTATAAAGAGTTGCTACTTTCAGGTTCCTGAATTGAGTAGATGCTTTTTAACTGTACGAGACAAAGTGTTTTGATGAGAGTAGCTTATTCAAGTTGAATAACTTCCTTGCAAATTTTGACTTAAGTTAGATTTCCTAGCAGCAATGATCCACAAATCTTACATGGGAAACAATTTAAAAATATATAAACAGTCACATATTAAAAACTAGTAAAGCAGCCCTCTCTGCATAGTAGTGCAGAGCCATAAACATATCCATGTAACTACATAGAAACTGAAAAATGATCTTAAAAAAATCCATTGGAAAAATTATGTAAACTTTACTTCTTTTGTCTAAACATTAAAAAACTCTCTTACTGTCAGCTATAGATGGATGGGGAAGTGAAATAATAAAAAAATGAGTATTTAGTATGCTTTAAAAATCAAAAATTTATTTAAATATTCGATTTCTCGGTAAAAAGTCATATCAGGAGTAGTGTTTCAAAGTGCAACATTTCTTCTCATTGTACTACATAGTGAACAGAATGTCCCATAAACCTTAGTTTGGATCTTCTTCCAACACTTTGTCTTTTGTACTTCCAACACCATGAAATATCTTTGAGATTTCCTCTATGTGACACTTTTGCATCTTTCCTCTGGGTGATCTTCATCTTTTTCTTCACAATAGCTTTCTTCAATTGTGTCAGTAACTTCACGTTCGCTAAATTCTCAGGCTGTACACCCAGACTCTCTTGAACAGTGGCAATGCCGATTCCCGAGTTCAGCTATTTATTCTGAAACTCCATTTATGTTCAGTTCAAGCCCTGCAAGATATTTGTACGGTATATTAAATGTTTCTGTCCTGTTACATAAATACTACCTGTTACCTTCTTTACGCAGTGATCCTAACTTCTCTGTCACTCTTTTCACGTGTTCTAATCACATCCAGTTTCCCTTCCACTGTTATCATTTCTTGCTTCCTTTTGCACATCCATCTTCATTGGCCAATTCTCTCTTTCAGTTATCCAATTTTGTGAAATGTTAGATGGGTTCATCTTTGGGAGACAAGGAGGCAATACAGCTACATGCTTTGCTTTCTATGCATAAAGTGAAAATGCATATGTAGTATCCAGTCATTAACAGATTTTGAAAGAAGTATTGTGACTGGTCATTGATCATGATGCACATTTATTTATGTAGTGATTTGTGGACTCAAGAAATGAGAGGAAGCAATCTTTGTCATTGCTTATAGGAATACACCATGATAAGTGACACTTGAGCTATGTTACAGGGAACCTAGTAGGTAATTTAAGAAGCCATTGTAACTGAAATTTGTGACTGTTTTTTTTTAAGTTTTTATTTATTTATTCATGAGAGACACAAAGAGAGAGGCAGGGACACAGGCAGAGGGAGAAGCAGGCTCCACGCGGGGAGCCCGATGCAGGACTTGATCCCGGGTCTCCAGGATCAGGTCCTGGGCTGAAGGCAGTGCTAAACTGCTGAGCCACCTGGGTGTCCCAAAATTTGTGACTTTTGAAAACATACAAAGTAAGGACCACCTTTAGTTTGTTCTGCATGGTAGGGTTTGGCTGATTATCATTTTCATCTTTATGTATTAATGTATTTTACATATTCTTAAAATTGGGCACTTAAGAAGAATATAAGTAAGTACATTAGCATAAATAACACCCATTGCATGTATTTTTTTCCAGAAACTTTGACTAAATCTTACCATTTGTAATATTCAGAAGCTTCTTTTTAGAAAATCTCACCTATAACTCAAAAGCATGGATTTTGTAATTTGACATGTTATTCTAATAATTTAATTGATTCACTTTATTCTTCTGTAAGACTGTAATAACATTATTTACTTTTTATGGTTGGTATGAGAATGAAATGAAATTACAACGGGATAGCACAGTACCTAGCTCATAGTAGGCACCTGGTAAACACCAATGAATATCCCAGCATGTTCTGCAAAAGAAGGAAAAGGATGTCAAAAGAAATTAGTCAACCTCCCATCCCCTCATATTGTTGTGCAGTGGCTTCTACAAAGCAAAAATTAAAGGTCTTCTCTCACAGGACCATGTGAGAAATTACCACTATAATAAAAAGCCTTGGCTCTCACACAAAAATCCCCTTGGCGAGTCTTCTAACTGTCTGAGAAATTCAATAAAAAGGCTTCCAAGCTATGTTAGTTTAGTCATCAAAAACAATCTAATGGAGCTCAAAGCACCAGACAGGAATTAATCTGTTAGTGTATAACAGCAACATGGAAGGGAGGCAGGACAGGGCTGCCACTAGGCAGGCACACAATTCTTAGGAGATTCCACGTAACAGTGATACTAACAGAGATAGCTCCTTTTTTTCCAGTGCTTAAAAGCTAATAAATGTTAACTGGTAAATGTCACAGTGGCCGCATTTCCTGACACATTCTGACACCTTTATGACCTGGGTATCCATTCAATTTATTGAGCAGTGTGGGTCACCCTCTATCTATCTATCATCTATCTATCTATCTATCTATCTATCTATCTATCTATCTATCTATCATCTATCTATCTATATTATGTGCTGTGATATGGGAACCAAGGCCAGTAAGACACTGTTCCTTCCTTCCTATGAGTTCATGGTTAATAGGAGAGTACTGTTACGTAAATAATACCCTAATATAAGGCAAATGTGAAAGCATCCTGTATTAATAAGAAGCAAGAATTTAAGAATGCTCACTAGAAGGACTTTCTTCTTCTGAGAAAGAGAGGAGAACAGAGAGAGGGTAAGATTTAAATGAACTTCAATAAAGGAGAGGGAAAGAAGGACAGAAAAGACTAGGAGAACAGCGTAAGTGAAGATTTTGGAGGCATCAAGTTTTAGTGTTTGCTTCAGGACTGATATATTCTGGTATGTTTGGAGTTCGAATGATATAGTGGGAAGAGGATATAAGGATTGTGGGCCTAGAAGGAAAAGCTACTTTGGTCACTAAACATGTAACATTCATGTATTGGTGTCAGACAGTCCTAAGTCTCAGCATCAAAAACACCACTAAATAGCATTATGATCATCCCAAAATGTATTCTAAGATATGCTCCACGTATTTCATGGTGATTATTATGATCATCCCAGGTATCATGCACTGCCGCTTGATAATTACTGTGATCAAGTTAATATAAATGCCTAACATTCTTTGAATGGCTAGCAAGGTTAGCATGTACCAGGTACCTTTTAAAGCACTTTGTAGGTATAATTTCGTTTTATACTTAAAAATGGATTATGTAGAATTATAATCACTATTGTACAAATCAAAAAAACTGAGGCTTACGAAAAGCTAATTGCCCAAGATTCATGCAAGTAGTCAATCTTGGAGCCTAAATTCAAGCTCAAGTTACCATAAGTGTAAAAACAAAACAAGAAGCAAAATAAAGCTATCCCACATTTTGCAAGGATCCCATCCATAAACCAAGCATGGCTATATGCCATTTAGCAGATTGTAAATCTGGAGAAGCAACAGAGACTGAGAAAGATGGATAATATAAGAAAAATGTAAAGGAGATATCAAGTTCAAATGAGTCAGCGATTGCTTCTGATTGTGTGGTGAGAAAGAACTTGAGGCAGGGTCTAAACTGGAACTTGAAAAAGCAGTAGTTTTAATTTCAATTTCTTAAAGATGATTAATAAAATACCAGAACAAAATCATGCTAAGAGATCAATTTTGCTTACCTTTAGTTCTCTAACTCTAGAGCAAATATTTTGAGTGATAAAGGGAGGAACGTTACCTATCTTCACATCACTTCTATTATCAAGAACAACGAGGGACACTTAGTAGGCTCTTTGTTTCTTTGTTTGAATGAGTCCGTATATTCAGTGAAGACTGACTTGTTCTTTCTGCAATACTAGTCATTTTCTTGACTTTAAAACAGCTTAACTGGTATACAAAGAACTGCACATATTTAATGGGTGCTATTTATGAGTCTGGACATATGTAGTCAGCTGTGACACCGCAATCAAGGGAATGGACATGACCAACACCTCCCACATATCCTTTGCACCCCTTTGTTTTTGTAGGAGAAAGGAAGAGTTGTTCCTTTGATACCAAGTTTCTATTATGCTGGATGGATAAATTCTAGAAGTCTTCTGTACAACATAGTGCCTATAGTCTTCTTGACTTTTGAAGATGTCACTTCTTCCCAGAGAAATTAGTATGTTTGTTGTCAACTACATGTTAAGTATCAAGTAGCTAATGTCACTATTGTCATTTGGTAACAAAATTTGAGACCCTAAAATCATCCAGAAGGGAATCCCTGATGAAGCAAAATGCAACTCTTCGGTTTTGCCTCTGACTTCTATTGCAATCTTTGAAAAATCTCCTTATCTGTAAAACAAGGCAAGTAAAAGCGATTTAAATTCTCTTTCTTACAGGTCCAGATGCTTAAGAATCCAGGTCCCAAATTGAATGCAACCTGCCTGGCCTCTTGCTTTAATAGAGCCATTTAGTTAGGTTGTTTCTTTAATAGTGAGAACAATTCTGTAAAACTTTGCATCCTGCTGCGTCCATTGCAATTGCTTCCTATTTTCCCTCTGAAGGAAAGATTTAGCAAATTGGACTTTAGGCTTAATACCCTTCAGAAGATAACTCCTCTATATTTTTTCTGTGATAACTATTTCAGAACTACTTAATACACCACAAACCAACAATCATTAGTATCTGCTTTACTGTTATACGGTGCCAAGAGAATAAAATGGTCCATGCATTTAGTTTGAAATGTTTTACTAGTTGCTTTAACAGCTTTTGAGTAGTTGGACAGTATCATTATCTTTAAGAGGATAGAAAATAATATTGACGAGAGATACATTCCCCTGAATATTAACTCAGGGGCAGTTAACATTTGCAATCAGGAAGTAACCTAGTGAAAGTAAATACTTAGTAATTATTTCCAAAGTTGAGATGCATCCAACTTTCTTCTTTGGTTACCTGTGAGCCTCCTAAGAGGCCTGTTCAAGCTAAATTTCCTACTGGAGCGTCAAAGAATGAGGCTGCCCATTTCCTGCCTGTGTGAGAAAGAGCAAGAGAACCCAAGACTCCTGTGCCCTCAGAGCCATCCAGTGTTTAATCACAGCGCCATATGCCACTGTTTTCCTGAATCTCGAACAGCAAATTTTCGTCTTAAACTACTCCTAATGTATTTTTTTCTTTTGGTCCTTTATGTTTATTTTTGACCTCTACTAGTCCTCAAAGAGCTACATACTCAACCCAATGTATTGAATGGCTGAAGTTAATAGCAGAGTGATCAGTCCTGTGAATGACAAAGGCTTCTTACACTTTCCCTTGACCTGTTAGCATTTATTAACCTGGTACATTTATTAGCCACTCGTTGTGGCTAACGAGCAACAGGGGCTTCTTGTCTCAGGGCCTTCTGATCACTGCTACCAGATTCTTGAGCAATAAATGGTTATTGCTTTAAGCCACTAAACTGGGACACCCGGGTGGCTCAGCGGTGGAGCATCTGCCTTCAGCCCAGTCGTGACCCCGGGGTCCTGGGATCGAGTCCCAGTCGGGCTCCCTGCATGGAGCCTGCTTCTCCCTCTGCTTGTGTCTCTGCCTCTCTCTCTTTCTCTGTGTCTCTCATGAATAAATAAATTTAAAAAAAATTTAAAAAACCATTAAGTTTTGAGGTGCCTTGTTACTGATTCTCCCACCGATGCAGAAGTCTATGAACTTCTACCACGATTGAGTTTGTATTTCTGCCACTTGCAACCAGATAGTTCTAACTTGAATAAATTTATTTACCCATTTAATATCTTGACAGCTGACTATCTGTGTTTTCACCTGTGAGAGGGTAGCCATATTGTTGCATTGTGGGGGTGATATGAAGATTGGAATAATGCATTTGAATGCCTCATACAAAAAACAAATTTGACAAAATATATTATAGTTGTTATTATAAATTATTTTTATCTTAATAGTTCTAAGAAAATGACAGGGTATTTAGTACAAAATAGGTACTGGAATGAATGAATAGTTTGTTTTTAGTTGACAGATTAATACTGACTCAGATTTGTTTTAGGAAGACAAGAGTCTGATCTGAAGAGAGAATTTACACACGCACAGATACACACATCTATGCATATCGAATCCAATGTTCTTGAAAAATATTTAAAATTAAATAATGCCTATAGTTTGATATAGTTAGTATTTGTCTACTTTAGGTATTCAAATTAATTAAGGCAACCATATTTAAGGTAAACATACTTAATGACAAACACTTATTTACATGATATAATAGAAATCTGATATATTTTACTGACTTTAGATAGTTCATTTTTGTTCTCATATTAATTCAAGCAATTTAAAATGTTATTAAGCAAAAAGAAATGGGCAAATGGAAATGCAAATGAACATAGATTATTTTTTCTCACAGACTACTTGTTACACACCCCATCTCTTTAGATTCATAAAGGGATGAGTACCTTTGAATTTAAGGATGTAGACAGGATAACCCTTGTAGTCCTAGTACAGATTAATGATTTAGAAGTGTTAAAAAATGCAAATCTAATTTGATCAGGTAAATTTCTGTAGCCTGAGTGGTAGATGGGTTGGGAAGTCCTGGAACCATAGAATTTAATCAATATGATTGAATATTAATTTTGTCGTATACATATGTCTTATGGCTTAGACCTTACATTTTAAGTATTAAAAAAAAAAAAGTCCAGAGGTGCCTGGGTGGCTCAGTCAGCTCGGCTTCTGACTATTGATTTGGGTTCAGGTCATAATCTCAGGGATATGAGATCGAGCTCCACATCAGGCCTCACACTGAATATGGAGCCTGCTTAAGATTCTCTCTCTCCTTCATGCTCTGCCCTCCCTGCTCACTTTCTATCAGTCTCTCTCTTTCTCTTAAAAAATATGGAAGTCTAATACCTTTGACTCAGTCATTTCTTATCAAGAAAGCCCTCTGAAATAATCTAAAATGCAAACAAAGCTTTATATAAAAATATCATTATTATATCATTGTCCTTGATATCGAAACAAAAGGAAAACAAGCAAAATGGTCAAAATATAAATTAGGCAAATTAAAGTATATGCATTTGGGTTTTTAGTGTGTATTATTAATGACAAAGGTAGAGATCATATAATAACCTAGGTAATTAAATAGCAGATGATTAAGAAATTAAGAATGAAAGTCAATATGTAATGTCACAGGAAGTTTAAAATAAAACTGAACAAAACAAACATGCAAATGAAAAAAAAATACATATTTAATGGGGAAAAGTGACTTAAAAGCCACTTCCTACAGTAAAAACCTAAGTAAAGTATTCTTGTTTTAAATCTTAGTTTTCTGCCCTTACTGGTGCTGTGATACATCTGACAAGTAATTGAATCCCTCTGAGCACTTTTCCTCATACATAAAAGGAGGATATTAGTTACAACATATATTAAGGTGAGTAAAAGGATTATAAATAGTTTATTTGAAACACCAGGTCCATATAGTACCCAGTGAATTCCAGTTATTATTATTGCTGCTGATGCTATTGCTGTTATTTCTCTTAGCTGTGATTACGTGGAGAGATCAAGGGTGATTTGTTCTCTCTCTTTTTTAGCAGTTCTATGGTTATTATCTTTATAGTGTAAAGCGTTTATTTATAAAGTAAGAAAACAGAACTCAGGCCTTCTTAGCCCATCTTGTTACAACTCCATCATGTTCCAGAGATTAAGGATGCCATTCTTTTTTCTATTTTTTTTTTTTAAGGATGCCATTCTTTTTTCTTTTTTTTTTTTCTTTTTTAAGGATGCCATTCTTTGTACATCAGGTGACTAGTTACATCCCCAACTACACACATGTACTTTTTTCTCTCATATCAATAAAGGACAAATTCCTGCCAGGGAGCCAAACCTGAACTACAGAGAGTATTTAAGGAGAAAGTCTTTAAACATCCTTAATCCTATCAAACTGAAAAAAAAATTAACAGATTTTATTTATTTATTTGAGAGAGAGAGAGAGAGCATGAACAGGGGGCGGGAACAGAGGGAGAAGCAGACTCCCCACTGAGCAGGGAGCTGGACCTGGGGACCTGAGCTAAAGGCATATACTTAACCAACTGAGCCACCCTGGAACCCCTCAAATTGAAATTTTAAAAGTTTTTTTTTTAGATTTATTGATTGATTGATTGATTGATTGAGAGAGAGAGAGAGAGAGTGTGTGTGTGTGTGTGTGTGTGTGTGTGTGTGTGCAGTGGGGCAGAGGCAGAGGGAGGGAGAGAGAGAGAGAATCCCTAAGCAAATTCTGAGCTGAGTGTGGAGCCCTCTGGGGGGGGCTCAATCCCATAACCTCGAGATTGCAACCCGAGCCAAAACCATGAATCAGATGCTCAGCTGATTACATCACGATGGTGCACCAAACTTTTAAAGGTTTAATTCCAATTGCATTACTTTACATCTTAGATACGCCTATATCAATGTAAATATCACAACATAAAATATTAGAACTAGCCATATAAATAACACCCAGGAGAATAAAGAGGCTGGGGGATAGATTCACTAAGTTGAATCATAAGAGTTTTTGACCTTCCTGGTCAATTTTTCCTTATATTGTACTGATGAATTGCAATTCTTATTTGACATGTATTTGGTGAATGGGAGCTTTATTTTCCCATCATCTGCCATAAGTTGTGTGTTCCTGACCAGTGAACAATCCAGCAAACACCCTTGGTAGACCATATAGAAGGAAATTTATTTTTACAGCTTTTCTTTCTTTCCTTCTCTTTCTAAGTCTCTCCTTTGGCTGGTCTGAGCTTTTCAAAAATATCTAATGTCACATAAATCCCAGGGCTTTTACTCGGAACAGCATATTATGAAGGGGTTTATGAATACCCACAATTTTATTACATTATTCCTAGGACTTCTTTCACTGCACAATTAGTTTGCTTATACACTGTGTGTTGAAATTAGTTTTCAGTTTTGTCCTGATACTTTTTTTAAAAAGTAAAATAGGAAAAAAGGTATCATTAAATGCCACTTCTCAATTTAAATGGTATTTCCACAAAGAACCCTCTTCTGATCCTAGAGAATAGACTTTTTCTTCCTGTTACACTGTGTCATGACAACCTATATTGTTTCTTCCATCCTCTCCCTATCATTTTGTTCAACTTGTTCCCTCTTATCCAGACTTCTTTCCCATTCTTCCCCCTCTATGAAAGTCCCCCCCCTCTATTCTTCAGTGAATTAACTTTGTTAATTCTTAATCTCAGTCCCATCACTGCTTCCTCAAGCAAACTCTCTCTGCTCTCTGATTAGGGAAAATCCTCTTTTAAAAGGCACTCAAACCAACATCTCCATTATCACAACACTTTTGTAGTTGAATTTTATACTTGTGTATAGTTACTTGATTAGTATCTTTATTACCATTAAGCTATAGTGAATGAAGGCCAAGCGAGGTCTATTTTTGCTAGTAATTGTATCCCTGTGATCTAGAACAGTGCCGGAAACAAGGAAGCTACTCTGAATATTTATCGAATGAGGAGATGAATATTTTAGAATTAAGTAAAACAATATATGTAGTGAGTCTTGTACATACTAAGTGGTCTTTTATAATTAGAATAGCTGCTGCTTTTTTGTGAGTAGCTCTGGAATTTGCAAAGTAACAAATGTCTCTCACTGTAATTAATTAAGATGAATAATTAAGGGTCAATCACTCTTTAATGTATTTTTTTTTTTAGAAAAGAACTGATATCAGTGAGAGAAGCTATTGGTTCCTAATGCATAAGAAAGAAGTCTATGCAGCACATGGATACTGGCTACTTCACTGCAAGTATGTGACCTTTTCAATGGAATTTGTTGAAAAAAAAAAACCTAATTTTTCAGTTTAAATAGTTCTAAAAGATTTATTAAACAGAAACATGCTGTTTTATTTTCCTGGCATTTAAAACACTTTGGCTATGCTTTCCATAGAGAGTGATATTGTATATTGAATAAATGCTTTGGAGCAAGACAGATGTGCTTTTGAACCTGAGCTCCGACACTTCTCAACTGTGTGACAGTCTACTCCTCTGTAAAATGAGACTATGATACTTGTCATCAAGAATTACTTCCAAAATTAATGAATATTTTTAGCAAATATTCTATGCCATATAGTAACATAAATAGTGATACTCCGCACCCCTCTAAAACCAAACATACACACAAAAGCAGGCCTATCGATGATGATTAGCTATCTTACAAAGAAGGAAAAAGGGCAAAGTGATATTTCTTAAGTGACTCTGACATGCAAAGTACATTCATATGAATTACCTAATATCCTCCCAAATAGCCTAAGAGGTTGATACAAGAAAGGAAACGGAGGGCAAGATAATTAAGCGTATCACTGCAAAATCACAAAGCCACAACAGGCTTTCTTTTCAGAAGAAAGATGTGAAGGTATAATAACCTCTGAAGCATGTTCTAATTCTGTTGACACGAAGGTTTAAGTAGATGGACCCGAGCAGCCTATAGAGATGAAATGACTTTGAAACTCTGGAAGAGGAACACACAGCATTTTTTAAAATATTCTTGTGTCTTGAATTCTTCTAGCGGATCAGTCTGTTAATTACCTAGCAAACAAAAAAACAGAATATGAAAGAAAGATTCAACATCAAAGCTACGCAGGTTAAGGCATCATCTTAGTGAACTTTCCAACAAGGAAATTGCCAGTAATTCAAGAAAAGACTTTACCTGTTTGAAGGCATGAAAGCATCCCGTTGAGCAAATGCCAAAATGAGTTCATATGATGCAATGCAACTGGGTTTTGACAACAAAATGATGTATTTTCCAAGATGATTTTAGAAACTTCCAGCTGTATGATCTTAACATTATTGTAACCACTATTTTTTAAAATTTATTCATCAAAAGAGTAAGAATTAGGATGATTTGGGGTGAGGATTTCAGATCTTGTACATATGTACAAGGTGTCTTGTATTGTCAGAGTGCTGAATAGTATAGCAATTATGCTTCATGTTAAAATCTCTCTAAGACGTTGCCGGGCATACTGTGAGTGCTCACAATGATAATTTTCTTTTTTTTTTTTCCAATGATAATTTTCTTTGCAAGTGTCAGAATTTAGAGTTTATTTTTCTCTTACAAAATTACTACCTGTCTCCTAGCCCCTAAAATGGACTAAGGCACCTAAAATAAATGAAGACTAATAATATAATTATTAGTTAAGTCACCAAAAGCAATTTACTTGTTGCTGTTGCTATTTAGAAAGAAAAACACTTCAATAGAAAACAACCTGGGGGCGAGGGACAGGGAGCTCTGTATCTAAAATGAAGTGATTGGACTACAATATGCAGGCACAGAAAACATCTAGTAGAGCTGTTGGTTAAACCAGAAATGTAGCATAATGCAGGATATTATTTAAATTCCATTGAAAGGAATTACCTTATACAAATTGCTTTAGCAAACACTCTCAACCGTGTTTGTCTAATAACAGAGAGTTACTTTCTCTATTTCTTCAACAAATATTTTCTCAATACATGCGTGGCGTCTAATTCTTTGCAAAGGGCCAGAGATAACTATATAAATGAGAGAGAATGAGTCTCAAAAACAGTCCAGTCTCAAAAAAAGTCCTACTTTCTGAGCATCTGGACCCAGAAGGTATATCTTGGGATTCCACAGAGGAGACGGTCTATAAATAAGGAAACTTTAAACCCACATATACTCTCCCTCTAATCAGAGAGAGGTAACTAAATTTGTTAAACAAAGCTTGAAATGAACTTTAGGACTCTGGACTTCCTTGATTATTCTTTCACTTAAAATAGCAATTTTAATGTATTTCATTACTCATGTATTATTTGCACTGTTGGCCATTGTTAAACAATTGTAGTCCATGTCTGCTTATGAGAATACTTTGGGATTAGTCTGTAATAATTAGTATCATATGATCTGTTTTGCAAAGCATCTTGCAAATACCAAGAGATTTACTATAAGAAATTGGCTTACCTGATTATAGAGGCCGAGAAGTTTAAGATCTTAATTGGCAAACTGGAGACCCAAGAGAGCCAGTGGTATAAGTCCAGTCTGAGTCCAAATACTAAAATCCAGGACAGGTAATGGTCTAAACTCCAATGTGAGTTTGAGTCCACAGGTAGGAGAAGACTGATGTCCCAGTTCCACAATAGGCAGAAAAAATTTTTCCTTACTCAGTCTTTGACTCCTTTTAGGCCTTCAATGGATTGGATGCAATCCATCCACATGGGGGAAGACAATTTGTTTTACATAGCTTGTCCATTCAAATGCTAATCTCATCATAAAATAACCAGAGAATTTTTAAAATGTTAATTTCATCAAAAACACCCTCACAGACACATCCAGAAATAATGTTTAGCCAAATATTTATGTGCCTCATGGCACTGACAAGATGACACATAAGATTAACCATTCATAGAACTGAGATCTCAATAGAAGTTTTAACACAATTACGGTGCCTCCAAAAAAAAAAAAAAAAAAAAGAAAAAAAAAGAAATTTTAACACAATTAATACTTTCAGATTAATATGTGCTTTTGTTTTTGTTTTTTAATGGGGGGGGGATAGGAGAGTGAGATGAGAGAGAATCTTTTTTTTCCTTTTTTTTTTTTAGATGAGAGAGAATCTTAAGCATGCTCCATGCCCAGCACAGAGCCAGACACAAGACTCAATCTCATACCCTTAGATTGTGACCTGAGCCAAAATCAAAAGTCAGATGCTTAGCCAATTGAGCCACCCAGGAACCCCAATATGTGTGCGTTTTGAAGACACAGATGCACAGAAAAACTTACTGACAATTTCATATTTACAAATTAATTCCTGCAGGGAAAGTCTCTCTTATTGGTTGCCTTAGTGATGGGAAGGCCACAGTCACTGAATTTCCACTACGTGCCTTTCCCTAATGCATTATATTCACCGCATTGTAGAGCTGAAGATTGCTTATTTAACCTTGGCCATATTTCTTCTATTATCATGCACTTGGCCATATGGGAAATACATAGCTTACTAGATAAATCATCCAAAAATCTCGGAAAAGATGTTTTAAAAATAGAGGTCTGTCAACATTATAGATTCGATGCCCCTTTAAATCTTTGAAGAAAATGCACATTTGTCTAATTGTCTCCCAATATTTGTTCATCAAACATTCATTCAAAAGATACTTAGTGAATATGCGCTTAGTGAATTTATAATGTGGCATGTTGTTGGTGTTGGAGGACAAAATAGGATTCACTGCCCCTGGGAAAGTTAAGTGTGTTAGGATGGTTCCCTTTAGGATTACTCTGAATAGAGATATTGTCTGCCAGCTACCTGCTAGATTCCCTAAGAAACACTCAGCTTGCTCACTTACACTGTGGCATCTGGTGCCCATTAGATAATATCTACTGATTGGATATTCTTGATCTTTTCTAAATTTAAACTTGCTGGCAGGTCCCTTTACTATCATATTAGCTTAGTTATATGTCAGAGGGCATTGTATTATATGATTATAAAATATATTTTCCATGTACACACATATCCCTGGTAGAAATCAATAAAAGTCCCCAGTTGAGGGGGAATCAGAGAAATCATAAAAAACCTTTTAGAAAAAGCTGTATTTTATAGACATTTTTGTGGTTGGAAAAATAATACCTATTCATTAGAAAGTGTTAGAAAACTCCGAAGGAAAAATATAGGTAAAGGGAAATAACAAAACCAACCACTTAAATATAACTATTGACAGCCATAGTCAATAAAATAATACTTTAGTCTTTATACTCAATTTTTTTTTACTACATTCTCTTCTGGCTATGTTTCTGTTCATAATATTTTGCATGCACAATTTCTTTCCACTCTCAATAAAAAAAAAAATGAAGCAAAGAGAGATGCAGTGACTTTCTTTGATTAGTAGTATCTAGTTAGTAAATATATGTGGCCCTTGGCTTATAATGGTTCAACTTACATTTTTTTTTAACCTTACCAAGGTGTGAAAGTGATATACAATCAGAAGAAACTGTCCTTCAAAGTTTGAATTTTGGTCTTTCCATAGTAATAGCAGTATGCCACATGATATTGTCTTGTGATGCCACGTGATCATGAGGTTCAACGACCAATACATTTATAACCATTCTGTACTGATATAACCATTCTGTTTTTCACTTTCAGTACAGTATTCAATAAATTACATGAGATGGTCAGTACTTTATGGTAAAATAGGCTTTGTGTCAGATGATTCTGCTCAGCTGTAGGCTGCTGTAAGTGTTCTGAGCATGCTTAATGAGATGAGGCGAAACCATGATGTTTGGTCGGTTAGGTATGTTAAATGCATTTCCACTTAATGAAATTTTGATGTTAGGATGCGTTTATCAAGATATAACCTCATCGTAAGTCAGGGAACTTCTGTAACTTTCTCTGGTTACTATATATCTAATCCAAGTATGCCAATATGTGCTTTTATTACATTCTAGTGAATATTCATACTCACACATACTCAGAGTTGTCTTTTTTTTTTATCATGTGCCATTTCTGTTTAAAATATGCTTTTTAACTTCACAACATAGTACAAAAACATTATTTCATTAGTATGCTTCTGTATTCTTATATTTGAAGTTCACGTGGTATTCCATTGTTTTAAAGGATGAGCAAGAGGGATCCCTGGGTGGCGCAGCGGTTTAGCGCCTGCCTTTGGCCCAGGGCGTGATCCTGGAGACCCGGGATTGAATCCCACGTCGGGCTCCCGGTGCATGGAGCCTGCTTCTCCCTCTGCCTGTGTCTCTGCCTCTCTCTCTCTCTCACTGTGTGCCTATCATAAATAAAATTAAAAAAAAATAAAATAAATTTAAAAAAAAAAATAAAGGATGAGCAAGAGCTTTTATAAAATATATGTAGCTTCTGTCTTTGTTGTTGTTTTTATTTTTTTTACTGTGATTTTCAAGATTTATTTTTATCTTGAATAATATTTCTATTGCCACTGTTTTGGGTAGGCGGATAATCCTGGGGAATGCTTGCTAACTCCATGGTGAACCCAAAATACCTTTTGAGGAAGAAAATTCATGCTCTCCCAAACTAAGGATAACTTCTCAGGGCTAGTGTGGTCTAAATACAATTGGTCCTGATTCTGAGAATTGGCACATATAAAGGGAAATTACCTTTGTGTGCACAATATTGGTAGAGAGATAAAGGGAGCCTCAAATTATCTGTGTATCCATGCTGTTTATCCAATGTTCAGGATTCTCGAGCTACGCAGTTCTTAACTGTTGTAAGTTCTGGTAAGAGAGAGAAGATTGCCAACCAAGTAACTGTCTCCAAAGGTAAAAACCGCCTTATATAAAAGAGAAGGAGAAACACGCTGTGCGAGTTCAGAGGAGGGCAGCATGGCTTTCAGGTGAGCTGAAAAGCAGGGACAAGAGGCAGAGACATTTAAACTTGGCTTTAAGAATGGAAAGATGCTTCTCTTCAGTAGAGGTGTACTGGGGATATAGGTGACATAGAATCATTTCCATTATTACAAATGAATGTGCTTATTGAGCTAAGAAAATCTGTTATCATTGAGGCCCAGGAAAGTACAAAATGTTTATAGAAGCCCAGCTACATCAAGTTGAATTCCATTTGTCATTAACAACACTTGGAGATTTTACTCTAAAGTTTATACTTCGCTTTAGACAGCACAATATTGAACTACCTCCCTCAACTAATTTTTAAAATGCAACATAAATCACTTCCGCATGCATTGTGTAACAGATTAACATATTGTTATATGCAATTTAAATAATGATGGAACAAGCCAAATGAAAATCCGACAGCCACAAATCCCATTTGATCTTATTTAATCTAAGAAGCTGCTTGCAGCCGATCAATTGATAAAAACTGACAGCGTTAAATATTTTCAAAGCACCACTATTTTGCCAGTAGTTTAAGGGGTGATGATAAAACCTAACTGTGCCTTCCGATTTAGCAAATAATTTAGCAGTATTTATAGAGAGCTATTAGTGCATACTGCAGATAAAATTGTGGACTGAGCAGTTACAGAACTATCTAGAAGCATTTTATTTTCAAAAAGCACTATGCCTTGTCAATTTCAGCTCTAAGATAGATTTAAGTAGATATGTCAACAAGCTGAAGGGGAGTTAGAGTAATTGACTGAACTGTAGAATTCTCTTCGCCCTCTTGGATTTTGCTATCTTTTCCTCTTCTCTCTCCCCCAAAAATACAGAAAGAGAGACTGTAATATTAAGATCATTTTTTTTCAGAGAGTATTTTTTTATATAATTTAGTTTCTTGACACTTTAGGATTTAGATTCTAGATCCTGTATCTATTTATTTGCCCAGAACATTAGGTGGAGGCTATGTCTCAATTTGTTGATTTTCCTACTCCCACATCTATCTCTGTAGTAATGAGATTGACTTGGAGGTTTTCCCAGTAAATGATTATGAACGTTCCACAAATATTGCAAGTCAGACATCAGAACCACACATACATCACAAATACCTCTAGTCTGTCAGCCGTTCAACAAACATTAGTTTCATGCGTAAGTCATATCCAGGCCTGACTTTTCTAAACTGTATCCAGGCAGGACTTTCCTTGCACTATGAAGCAGAAAAGAGGATAAAGGAGACCGCTCTTCTTCCAAAGCTGTAGAAGAAGATATTAATAATAAAGATATGAATAATAAACCATTTTCTGTGAAGTGTCAAGAGAAAGCCTACTTCGTTGGGGATACCGGGTGCAAATCTGAGTATTTCCTCTCTTTTGTCAGTAAGGACTTTACTGAGTGTATATTTGTTCCAGATATTATGATTAGTGCTTGGAGATACAAAAATGAGCATGTTTATTTGGGGACCCTTACAGACTCACGGGAGGATTTACTTTAGTATATATTCATCTTAATAGCTAAAGATTTATAATGTTGATCAGCACTTGAAGAAAACAAATGATGCTATGGAAGTATGCAGTGGATTATTATATACAATAATATTATTATTATTCTTATAAGAAGAGTCCATGAAAATTCTTGGAGGAAGTGATTTTTCTGGTGAGATCCACAAGGGGAGTAAAAATCGATTGAGTTACGACTAGAGACCAGGAATGCACGTTAAACAGGATGAAAGATGTGCCAAGGCCCCGCAACAAAGCAAACAGGCCTCTTCAAGGAATTTGAATAAGTTTGAGTTGCTGGGAAGTTTAAAAGTTTCATTCAGCGTAGTGGGAGGTTTAGCTGGACAGGAGGTTGGTGGCAAGAAAACATAGGGTCCAGTGGTGAGCATTTGCTACCTCCTATGTGTGGACATGAGAGCTTCTGCTAGAACAATGCCCCCCCCCCCTTTTTTGTTGAGTCCTTCTTCTGGACTCACTGGAAGTATAATGCCTGTTCTGTGTCTTTGCGTACATTCTGTCTCACTGCAAAGCCACATCCTTTCTTCTCTGCTCCAACATTTCTTAGTTTCTGTGGATTTCGGTTTTTCATCTATCTTCAGAATCCCTGGTGACAACCAAATAGCTAATGTGCATTATGATCCAGACAGTTTCAAATACTTTTTCACATTTCAACTATACATCGCTCTTCCTCGGTGCAGGCATCATTGCTCCAATCTACAGAAGAGAGTTTTTCACATACATTAAGTGGGTAGACATATGACATCCATGCCCGTGAACTTTGTATTGTCTCACCTGCAAATTCAGTCATCCACAGAATGTGTTTTTGTGAGGAAGCACTCTGTAAATTACTGACCATCTAGTAGTGTTTATACAAGTGGTGCATATTAAATAATGTATAAAATAGATACACGTTGGGGCACCTGGTTGGCCCAGTGGTTGAGTGTCTGCCTTCGGCCCAGGGCCTGATCCTGGAGTCCTGGGATCAAGTCCTGTACTGGGCTCCCCGCGTGAAGTCTGCTTCCCCTTCAGCCTGTGTCTCAGCCTCTCTCTGTGTCTCTCATGAATAAATACATACAATATTTGTAAAAAATAGACACATCATATAGTATATCTAGTACAGATGAGGAATTTTACAATATTACCTTTATTTAGGTATTTATATTTCACACAGCAAAAAATTCACAATTCGAAAAAGGAATTTCAACCAGTAATCTCTTATTTGGTCTTAAACAACTAAGTATGTGTCTGTCTGTATTCTCTTCCTTTCGATGGGTGTGGAATCTAAATAATAGCCGTCATGAATTTATAGACAGGTGTAAAATACACTATAACTGAATACATTATAAGCTATCCTAGTATGATATGTACCCCCAAGAAAGAAAGAAGGGAGAAAGAGAAAGAAAAAAGAAAGAAAAGAAAGAAGAAAGAAAGAAAGAAAGAAAGAAAGAAAGAAAGAAAGAAAGAAAGAAAGAAAGAAAGAAAGAAAGAAAGAAAGAAAGAAAGAAAGAAAGAAAGAAAGAAAGAAAGAAAAAGAAAGAAAGAAAGAAAGAAAGAAAGAAAGAAAGAAAGAAAGAAAGAAAGAAAGAAAGAAAGAAAGAAAGAAAGAAAGAAAGAAAGAAAGAAAGAAAGAAAGAGAAGGGACGGGACCCAGTGTTTTTCTCTCCTTGGAGAGTGTAGGCAGCAGAATCATACAGATCATACTCTGCCTCTGCCACTAATTACATGATGTTGGGTGAATAATTTCCCCACCTAAGAGTTAGTAATTTGTAAAATTTATAAATTTTTAAAATTAGGGCAATTGTTAGGCTGATCTGTGGTTTATGGTTGTTACCCAGTGCCTACCTCTAACACAGGCTCAAGAAAATAAAACTTCGGAAACATTATTACTGTACAATATTGAGTTGGATGTATTTTCAAGGTCACTTTTTTCTTCTTAGAAATTCTGTGTTGTAATTAAGTCCGATCTCCGATTTATCAGAATATCCCTTAGCTTAGAGAAGCTCCCTTGTTAACTCTTATATTAAAAAAGGTTGAGCCTGCTTCCCTCCAAGCCATATTGTAGCTAACCATTTTTTTTCTTTCCTACATGGTTTATTTACAGTATATACATTGGCTTTTGTTAATTCTTCATTCCGAGACTGGGACAGGCATTGCTATCTACACTACGCTAATGCAGCAGCTGGCTAGGATTTTTTTTCTGATGCCCAAAGGAACTAATGTCTGAAGGTCACCACATGCACTTTTGTTCCTAACATTTGTTTTGGTTTTGTGATGTTGTTTTAAATCCTTCCACTCATAACTGGGAACCAGGAAGCCTATATTCTAACTCTGACTCTGCTTTTGTTTTGTGGTACTTTGCTGTTTGCCCCCAGGGAACAGATTATCCCTTTATTGGAATTTTCGACTATACCATGTGCAGGTTGGATCAGTTTGGTATATCAGGTTGGCATTATTTGTTCGGCTTTCTAAAGGAGGAGTGACAATGCCTGAAGTCCGCATGGAGGAGTAGAAACTAAGTATGGAGGAGAATATGTAAAGATGGATGAGCTGTCTGCCGTGAGAAGAAAAGAGAACAGCGAGATGTGTATTTTGCATTTTCCCCATCTTGCACTAGATGCTTCTAATGGCCCTTTGAGCACAGACATTTTGTGATTAGGTTAATCTGTGAGTATGATTAGCACTTTGTCACATCTCTAAGGGCTTTCAGTAGAAATCATACTAATGATGTTGAATATTTGCAATTTTGGTGTCCCAGATGCATAAGAGTTACCCCCTTTGCATATTTTTGCCTCCTCTCCTTTTTTTTCTCTAAGTACATTTCACTTATTTCGAGAAAGAGAAGCATGGTAAAGGACATTTGTAAATCTGCACCAGGCACGTCAAACTATTCAAGACATAAATAACATGTGAGGGAAAATGGGAATTAAAATTTTTACCCAGAATCTTGAGATTCATAAAAATACCCCTAATCTATGCATACAATATTATAATTCTCTTCTCTTTTTTATTAGTACGATCCCTTTCTGATAGCAATTCCATTAGGCAGTTTTACTGATGAAGAACTATGCCAGTAAGAGTTGAAATGACTTCTCATAGTAACATAACTGGTAAAAGGAAGAATTGAGACTAGGCTCTATTTTAATAACTGGCCCATGATTTTATAATCTCCAGTTCGCTTGCTTCCAAACCAAAACTTGACTATCTGGCCAATATATATTAAAGATATTTCAGTGTGAAATGATTGAATATAGTTCCTTAAGTAGCTTTCACTAACATCATTATCAGTCTTAAAAAATAAATGACATGCCCACATGATAATAGGCCCAAGTAGGTATGTTGAATATTGACCAAGGTGGCATATGTTTTTAAACTGAACAATCTCTCATTATAGGACATTTTCTCTCTGACATTTTGCAAAGCTCTGAATACGTACAGCAATTTACTCTGTGTTTATGAGTTCATCTGTGCATGTGTGTTTCCGCGTGGGGGTTGGGGATGCCCTCTATAAGAATTTGTGGGTTTGGGAAACTTTTGATTGGGACAAAAACATTTTTTTTGTCTTTAGACAAAAGAACCCACAACCCAACCTGGATAGATTCCTATCTCCAACTCTCGTCCTTTTGAAATTACAACCATTCCAATCTCACTGTCCAGGTTGGGGCCAGCATGAACTGAAGATAAGATCCCAACTAGTTGATCACTGAGAGAGTGATAGTCTTGGCCTTATTTCCTCTTCTTCCCTTCCGCATTGTTGTAACACACATGTCAGGTGCTTTATCAATCACCAGAGATACCTGGTGAAACACTACCTTTCATCACTTCCAAAGATGAAACTCTTGTCATCTCAACCATCGTGACCTTAGAGGAACTGCCTTTTCTCCACTTCTTAAACATCAGGGATAGGTACATAATCTCGGATGGTTTCTGCAGTTAGGATAGCCCAAGCTGTGCCAACTGGATTTTTCCTGGGAAGGTAGCACCACGATTATAGGGAAAATGAATCTTTCTAAGAGAGTACAGGTTGGTTGAGGGATATCTTCTCATCCATGCAGAAAGATCCTGTCTAAGCAATAAAGTGAACCAAAGGTATGGGAGTTGAGATGGGAAAAAAAGCACCAGAGATTCTCCTTGTGGTGCCCAATACGGTAATGAATTTTTTTGTACCAACTCTAAATTTCCCAGATGAGCCAAGAACTTTGCTTGTATAAATTGACTATTGCTTGTGACCAAAAAATACCCTGAACAATGCAGGATGCAAAGGTATATAACATTACTTTCCTGCCTTTATCACTTTCAGTTTACTGGGGGGAAATAGGAGATTCTGAACCTGAATCTTCTATCACTGGACTCCAAAAGATGAGAAGCTATTAAGCAGAGTGAATTAGAGGAGGCAGAGGATTATTAAATTTATTCACAACCCCCACATTTCACAGTCACTTTCAGATGGCGCCTTTGGGTCCTCTAGAGAGCAATGGTGTGTCAACAGTATGTGTATTATCATTTTCATATTTTCACCAATCAGCACACTTAGTGAATGTTTCGTATATGCCAGATACTGTTCCAGTGATGAATTAATTAAACAAGAGTTCTGCTCTGGAAATAAATACACCCTACTGAGGGGGACAATAATGTCCACAGAAATCAGAGTGATAAGCACTCTGGTAGAAATATACACGGAAATTGTGAGAACACAAAAGGCAGAAGCATTTCTGTGCCTCATTGATTTATCTTAGCTAGACAAAGCCAGAGAGGGGGTATAAAGGGTTTATGATTGGAAGCCAGAAGTAACATTAACATTTTGATATATATTTATACATCAGTATATTTGGAGTTGAGAGATAGGGAGGTGGTGTTAGGAGGAGACACAAGAGAAGTAGGGAAGTACATGATATTGAAGAGCCACAGTAAGTACAAATAGAGCCATGGAAGTATTTAAACCACAGGACCAGCACTAGTACTTAGTACAATACGGAGAATGGATTGGAGAATAATGAACCTGAAATTGGTTTGAAGTTTTAGGAATCCTAATGCATTGTGGTAAAGCCTACCATCACATAGTAGGGTAAAATGTTGGGAAGGTCACTCTTTGCAAGAACCTCTGAAGACATCACATTTGTTATGTACCTGTCTGTGATAAAGTTATTTTCCATTTCTGAATCTCCATCTGCCCATGGACTATGGGATCAGCTGGGCTAAATAAGCCGTAAAGCTCCCTCCATCTCTAAACTGTAATGACTCTATGAACCCAGTCATCTGGAATGAGGGAAATCCCAAATATCTCACAGACAGACTTTAGCCTAAAAACCTAATTGAAGTGATCAGTCACTTCCAACAATGCAAGAGACAGTTTGAGCTATACATAAAGACATTCTCTGATCTGTCATTCCAAAGCCACCTTCTCTGTGCAAAGATCTCTGTCCATCAATGTTTAATATAAATAAAGTGCTTATTTTCATGAGGAAAAAATAGTTTGCAGGGTACAGTTAATCAATACTCTGATCTGAAAAAGACTGTGTCTAATATTGTATATTCTGATCCAAATGTTAAAACTTCTGATGTCAAAAACAAAAAAGGAAAAAGAAAAAGTCAACGTGCATTCAGAATCCACTACTCTCAGAATCAACTGCTCTCTTTGAATCAATGACCTTCTTTTGACATTCACTTTCCTTTTAGGCTGCCATTTTCCGCTGAAGTAAGAGAGTGGGAGTTAATCAGAAAATTGGGACGTGATTAACTCCTACTTGTACCATGTGGATATTACTGTCATTCAGGATTCTCAGTGGTATCTCTGAGAGCTACAAAACGATCTGTTAGATGTCAGGTATCATATATGGAGAGTAGCCCAGGGACCTGGGGGAAAGACTCCATGTTCTTAATTCAGTCTAGCAGGTTGGTCCTGACCTAGGTTGTGTAACTTAGGGAAATTGGCTACCTACTTTGAAGCTCAGGCCCCTTTCTGGAAAATATGGGTTATAACATAGTAACTACATAAAAGATTATAATATGGTACATCCCACCCCACCACCACCACTCAGTCACCTAGAAATCATTTTATTTTCTGAAAATTCAATATAGCTAATAGTGGAACTTGGCTGGTACCTCACTCAGATCCATGAGATCCATTTTTTCACTTCTGAACCCATGACTAGCTTCTCTGTGCTTTGCTGTTAACAGGCTTGCACCTGGAACCTCTGAGGCTGCCTCTTAGACACAGGAACCTACATAATCAAGAGAAGACCCAGAAGTATCTGAGAGTTTTATTTACTATCCTCTCCGCAACTCAGGATATCCCATAACCAAGACTAGTGGGGGGAGTACAAAAGCCACCTCCTTTACCTTAAAGTGGGACAAAGTCAGGTGTCATTTCTTCTTCAGAGCTCCCTCCACTGGGGATCACGTTGCATCTGAGACTTCCCTGAATTCACGCCTTTGGCTTCTTCCCTTCCTATTCTGGTCCTCCATACCCCGTTCCTAGTTCCTCCTGGGAGCATTCCCTTAATACATGTCACTAGTACTTGAATCTTTCAATCAGGATCTGCTTCTGCTAGAGCCCAACCTACGATGCATAGAAACGTTCAGTGTTCGTCTCCTGAGTAGCTCTTGCTGACTACAGTATGGGAGGGCATGAGTGACTAAATTTCAAAGATGGTTTTCTGGTGTCTTAGAAGATGATGCTGAACCAGAAAGAGATTGAGGGTAAGAAAGCAGAAAAACACCCATTCTGTTTAGAAAGACTCCATTAACCATAGGAAAGAAGCCAAGTGGAAGTCAGAGAACAAGAACTTATCAATGTTTATTCAGGACGAAGCAGAGCACACTGGCCTTGGTGAAAAATAACGCTGCAGACACTTTTATTTGAATAGTCCTTATGCTGTTCTGGATGGGAGGAATATCACTCAAAACCAGTTGCTCTTGTTTACACTCTGTGATTCTCAAACAGATGACTGAGTGGTACAGCAAAAGGGGAGGATGGTGTCAGAAAAAAGTTGAGAGACTAATTTTTCTAGTTCTAAGACATTGTCTGGTTTCCTATTTCCCGCTTGGACATTATCTTTGGAAAACCCCTTACTTTTTATTGCAGTTATTTGGTTTTGTATTTTGGTCAGAGATCTTTGATTACCCTCTTCCCTCCAAATCTCTCTAATCCAGACGGATTCAGATGAACACTAGGATGTCACGTCTTAGCCCCGGCTCCTGGGATCTAGCCTTTGGCACTAGAGCACTTACCTGTGTCTGGAGAGGCCCATCCTAGGAAGACTCTGTCAGTCGTTCCCAGATGTGTTACCAGAACTACTTCATAGGACTTTATATACATGCTTTCTGGGGAAAAGGAGTTTCTTAGCGTATCTCTCGGTCCTGATACACCCCCCGTTTGTTGAAAGAGATGAAACAAAAATGAAAGCAAGACAACAACAACAACAACAACAACAACAACAACACATGACTTGCAGCAATGCTGCCAAAGCCGTAGTCTACTTTCTTTTGGGGCTTAGACAAGTCTATTCCACTGCAAGTTAAAGACCTAGAGCCCTACAGGGCTTTTTCAGTAAGTAAATGTATTCATGATTGAAGCAAGTAACGATGCACTGATCACAGGTTGGCAGCCGAGTTAATGGTAAATTCATGGCCAGTATTTTTTCTTTCTTTCTTTTTAAAAGAAGATTGAGCACATTCATTGGGTCATTTCGCAGAAATTAACTCATATATCTACCAGCATTCTAATCAGTGTACACATACTTTCTTACACATTCAATTTGAGTATACATTTTTGGGCAAATGTCTACATTGACACAATACAATTCAGACTCTACTGCATCATCACAATCCATAGGAACTCATTAAATGTCTAATAATATTGTAATCCTGAAAGAAAATCACTTACAAATCTTAAATATATCCATTTGGAGTATCTGGATATTTTGAGTCAATACAAATGTGCTATTTTTGTAAAGGCTTTTATGATCAAAGACTCACTATTTAGCCTCAGAGTCTGGGTATGTTATAGCTTACATTAACTATTTAAACATGACTTTTCTAAAACGTCTGTTCTCATATCAAGATGTCTTAACACTCTAAATGAATTTTGTTTGGGGCTGGATTAGGGCATTAATCTCTATGTAGTGTGAATTGTGGCAAGGACATACGTCTACAGAGAATGTTAGATAAGACCTATTAAGTAGCAGACTTTCAAAAGAAGCAAGATACTTATTAGATGTCATGTGTACACTTTTCAGTGATATATGAGTTTACACATAATGATAATATACATTTCAGAATGCTTTGCTCCTCATATAATATGTATGGTTAGAAATAGGGAATATAGAAAGACTGTAAATTCAAGAAAAATCACTTTGTAATCATTTAATACGCCACACCACCCCTATCTTAAAGTAATAGGCAGTTAAAAAGTGTGCAGAGTATTCCATTTCTCTCAGTGCTCAGCTATGAAAAAAAATTGGTTGCTTCCATTTTTCAACATTATGTTAATGGAATGCAAATAGAAATAGTAGAAAGGAAAACTGGATGGCGAGATGAGACTTTCTGCTGGGTTCAACATTTCGGAAAAAAGTCCACTGCACAAATCTCATTTTCTGTGTGAGGCAAGAAGGTTAAAATTTGTATTTAATCATGGATTGGACTTGCTACAGCTCTGAAAAGCCATCATAAAGCATTGCTAGCATAGGCACATTTGTTGACCGGATAGTAGCATATGAATCAATTTTCCACTTTTTGCAGTTCAACACAGATAAAAAAAAAAAAGGAGTGAAATGTATAAATTCTTTTCCACAAAATGATATTTCTAGTTGATGATATTCAGCTGTATTCGAATCTGCAAAATTTCTTGGCTTTCCAAACGCAATGACTAAAAAATTTTTTGAAAGTTGACAAGTTGACATTCTTAAATAAATACAGATAAAAACTAAAACTAAAAATAGATAAAGAGGGAAGGTGTGTAGCCAAAGTGTAAATTGTCCCACTTTTCAGTTGTGCAGCCCTTGACTCAGCAATGACCTGACCAGTGAAGGCTAGGTCATGGTCATGGCTTGGTGAGAAGTCCTGACTTAGCAGGTGTTCTTATCTGAAATAGCACAAAATGCCAATAATGCAAAGTGAATCCATGTCATTAGGAGAAGCCAAGTATCCTGGCCCCAAAATCATAGGCAGGATCAAATGCAGGACCCTCAGTGTGTTGACATCAGTGAAAAAAGTCCCAAAGCATAGACGGTAATAGCAGACTGGCATAAAGAACAAGCAGCGGGCAGGTGGTTAGTGATACCATCAAAGGGAGGCCTAATGGCTACTTGACATTGGACGAGCCGGTGACAATCTCCATAAGCAGGCTGATGGCAAGAGCCTGGGTTTTGAGCCACACATTAATTTGAAATACAGTTCTTTTACTTTATGGGCTGGGTAACCTAAAGTTTATAATTTTCCAAGATCTGGGGATCCTTGGGTGGCTCAGCGGTTTAGCGCCTGCCTTTGGCCCAGAGCGCAAACCTGGAGTCCTGGGATCAAGTCCTACGTCGGGCTCCTGGCATGGAGCCTGCTTCTCCCTCTGCCTGTGTCTCTGCCTCTCTCTCTCTCTCTCTCTGTCTATCATAAATTTTTAAAAAATCGTATAATTTTCCAAGATCTTAGTTTCATCACCTATAAAGCAGGTTTATAATTTACTTTATGTGAAGATTAGAGAAAGAATATTTATCATAGATTTGGCTGATCCTTATCACACAGGATATCTTAAATAAATATTTTTACTACAAAGGACAACACAAGTTTTGGTTAGAGGGGATCTCACAGATTTGCATTTTGACCTAGAACATCAATTTGGAAACTTCAAATTAAAAAGTGCAATGTCTATTCATTACTGAAACAGTTGGGAATATTCAAAGCTTTCTCCTGATTTTATCCACAAGCAAAAAGCAACATCTTTGGAGAAAAAAATAAAATAAAATCAAGGTTAAATATGTGTAATAATAGTCTTCAATTCAAACCTAGAAGCTGAAAGCAGAACTAAGTTGGGGCTCATGGGGATAGGAGATAAAAAATGATGCGAGGGGGCGGGTGAGTGTTACCATAGTTGCCAAGATCTCAGCTGAAAGCCTATGGTACGGTCGGTGCGTACACATGGTTTGAGAGTGTATCAAGCTTTATTGTGGGTGTATCGTCGAACTTCTATAAAATAGGAGGCACGATCTCCTTCATCTGCCTGCTGAACAAACAAACAGCAGACCCATTGGTGGAGACCTCTGCGTTTAATTTGTTCCTGTTTCCACCTGTGCTGTCTAGTTGAGCTTCCGATTTAGATATCAAGCTTGCAACGTTGTAAACATAGAAGACAACCTGCGTTGAAGAACATGAGTGCCTCCTTGGCCTCTTCTGAAATAAGCTCGAGTACTGTGAAACCCTATATCTGGAGTCAGCAGTGAGTTCCTTTTCCTAAGAATTTTAATTTGAAAGAGGTACAGATGAAAGTGTGACTACTAAGCCCCTGTGTATGTCTGTGCGTGTGCATATGTGTGTTTTGTAGCTGTTTAGTGTAGCATTTCCTTACTTAGTCAGTGTTGAATAACCTCAAGCCCTAGGGACTCAAATCCAAGTCAGTTTTCAACATGAGAAAACTCATTTTGATTCCCCCATTTGACAGAGGTGATGAACCTGCGTTGACCTTGGTGACAATTACAGGCAGGAGCTGGGCACACAGTGTAAAAACAGCAGGCTTCAGTGAGCAGGCTCTCAGAGGTAATGAGCCAAAGATGAGACTCTCGATTCTTCTGGGAAATTGCTAAAAATAGACCCTTCGCTGACACTAAGTATGAAGTGAGAGTAAAGACTGGGGAATATTGAGACCATGAGGTATAGACATGAATCTAAGACATCCCAAGTGAAACAAAGTTCCAAAAGTGAAGAGAGAGATTCTTGAAGAAAATTAAACTTGATTGAATGTGACAACAAAAATCCACGTATCCGTGTAGTGTCATAGCTGAGAGACCACAGAGGATCCTAACTCATCCCTTGATTTTACAGATGAGGAAACAGGCACCAGAGAGTTTGTCTAATTTGCCTGAGGGAGAGAATAAGTTGGAGGCAGAGGCAAGTCCAGAAGCCTGCAGTTTGGAGTACCACTTGACAGTTGTGTCCCTCTGTCACAAATTACCCTCTGTGTAGGATCTATAAGCCTGTAGTTGTTCTCTTAGAGCTAGTAAAGTTTATTTCGAAGATTTTAAATGATACCAATTAACTCAAATACCCGGAAACCTTCTTCTTCTTGAATAACATTCAGTTCTATCCTTAGCAAATAAGGAATTGGGACATTCAAGGAATTAAACGTATGTGTGTGTCAGGGGTGGAGGGTTTCGGAGAATTTTGCTGCGTGCCCCGGATGCTGTGGAATGATAATGTAAGGAAATTACTGATTAATATTCAGTGTTAAGCCTTGTTGCCCAATCTATACATTTTTAACTAAATTAAGCATGCTCTACCTCTAGGCATAAAAAAAAAAAAAAAAAAGAAAAGAAAAACAAGAAAACAAATACTTGATTTATGGACAAAAAATAAAAGACACAATTTGCCCAGATTTACCAGCTGGCAATTCCCATCCTCGGCCCAAGGGAAGAGCACCACTTGACCTTAGGATGTGTTCATGTAGGATGGACGTGGCTAACAGAAGATTGTGATGCGGAGCTCCACGTCAACCACAGATCCCTGGCTCGCTCTTCATCCTCTGCATTGAAGGGAAGGCCAGAACTGTAGAATGGAAGGCCCAGGGTGCAGGACTGCTTTGCATTGCTATTTGTTGCCAACACATTTATTTGCCTCAAGATTTGTTTTACTCTTCTTTAATAGTAATAAAATGTTTGAAGGCCTACTAAGTTGTGGCTGCCCACAGGCCAATCATGAACAAAGACTGTATCTTCCATCTAGTTTTGTCTCAGTAATTGAGTTTTCCCTAATGAGATGAAAATGGAAGTGTCATTGGGTTTCTGATTCTTGGGTAGGGAAATCACTTGACCTCTTTTTGTCATATTTGCTTGTCTTTTCCTTCTTCCATTATGCTGCTGAAAACACGGACGCCATGGTTGGAGTTCTAACAGTCACCTTGAATGAGGAGTTTAAAATCCATAGTCAGGCTCTCGAAGCCTTCTTGGATCCACCGCATCAGACCTAACCTGCCTGGAGCTGGCTGGCCAGGGTTGAAAAGGAGAGTAACGCGCTGCCTATTTAACCCATTTTTACAAGTCATATATCACATGAAGTTGAAAGTTCTAACATATCTGCCATGATTCAGGAAGACAGAGGATCTTTCTTAGGAATTCAAGTTTTGGGGCACCTGGGTGGCTTGGTGGTAGAGGGTCTGCCTTTGGCTCAGGGTGTGATCCTGAGGCCGGGGATCCCGGGGTCCTCCATGGGGCTCCCTGCAGGGAGCCAGCTTCTCCCTCTGCCTGTGTCTCTGCCTCTCTGTGTCTCTAATGGATAAATAAAAATCTTTAAAAAAAAGAAATTCAGGTTTTTGTGCCTATTAATTTGTTTAAAGAAAATAAAAGGTAGCTTTGGTTCATGACACATTTTGTAATGTAGTATGTGAACAACACACTTAGTTCTGAACGAAAGGACAACTATTAGCAGACAAATATGACTATTTAAATTATTCTCTGCCTTTATATTTCAATTAAAATGGTAGATCAAAACTCATAGTACATAAAATAGTCAATCACAAGACTTTACCCTGAACTCCATCAATACTATATCATTATTTATTTTATTGAATATTCTGTGCTATGCCAAGCATTGGACTCTGTCTTTAGAGATTTTTCCTTCTTCAATACCCCTGACAATCTAGTAGATAAGTATCTTTGCTAGCTTTTGATTTAGTCTACTTTTCAGTGGATCCTAATTAAGGTTTTTTTTTTTTTCTTCTTGAAACCATATCCTCATTTGTTTTCAGAAATTTTATGTGCTTAAGGCTGTGTGCTTTTCCATTTCACTTTGGCCCTTAAGAGATGCTGTAAGAGAGGGGAAGAGGAAAATGGAGGGAGAAAGAGTGGACACTGGCAGGTGTTTGTATGTGGTTGTATGGGGACATGTGTCCGTGTGTGAGGTAAACCTTACGCAGCGCTCTTTCAGACCATGATAAACAACATTTACAGAAATCCTGAAGGTACTGTTAGTGGGTCATAGACTACTTTAGATTTGTCAGACCAGTTACTTGCTTGCCCAGCCCCCAGGAGTGGTTTTCTTAATTGCCTGAAACTGTGTCTCCACCTCCCAGTCAAGTTTAACACTGTCAATAACTTCACCAAAGCCCCAAAGCATTCGTGAATTTTAGTTTTGCAAGGGATCAATGTCATTTTAAGACTTCTATGCTATCCTCCCCTCCTCTGCACCCAGTGGTTCCAATAAACGAATTTGCCCAGCGTTAAAAAAAAAAAGAGAGAGAGAGACTTCTATGCTATCCGTGCTGGAAATATATTCTTGTTGTAGTCTTTGCATCTTCCACAAATAAGTATAGGATTTAAAGGGTATGTGAAGGACTGGGTGTCCTGGTGTTTCCCTTACACATGTTATCATTGCTGGGATTTGGTGGACTCAGCAAGGCCATGAAAGATTCTTGCTAACTAATCACAGATACTTGAATAAACTCTGCTAATTTAGAATAATTATGTCTTAAGAGCTGGCTGTTGGAAGCAATAAAATAGCCAAATTATTAAATATCTTAACATATTTAAATATGGATTTTGCTTTGGAAAGAAGGTATGATGCTTTATTTCCCTCAACAGCACAGTAACTCCAGTGAATTGCTAGCATGATGTGGTGAGAATCAAATTTAATTTTTAGATGAGGACTGCGAGGCTGCCTTACAAAATAGATAAGACCAACCATGTATATTTATGTGGAGCAATAATGTGTTTCAACATTTAGTTCGCTTTTATCTAGGATCTACCATGCAGAGGGCCGTGTGATAAGTGCTTTAGTTGGATACAGAAATCAATTGCTTCATAGTTCCAGCCCACGGGCAGCATGATGGCAAAATTAAAATGAATAGCATTTGAAGTCTAATCTCAATCCCTGATTTTTTTTAAAAATGTGGATGATTGTGTTATCTCACTGAGTCTTTTTGAATATCAGATAATGTAATGGTCAAAAAGAACATTAAAGTCAATTCCAGGCTTGAGGTATTTGTTTAAACTGCTTTTATTCCCTTCTAGTTCATAGAAAGAGGAGAACATACTGATTTAGAAATTTGAAAGACAGTATGATTCCTTTTTGGGTGCATAAGGAAGGAAAGGCTGTTAGAGGCTCCAGTGTTGGGCTGGGTCTTGCGATACAGTCGGTGCTCAGAGTAGCAAAGGTGTAAATTGTGCTTGAAAAGACAAATTTTGTTTAGCAGTGGGGAACCATATGAGCAAAGTAGTCAAAGTAGGATGGCATGATACTTGTATAGAACGTATGGATTACTAATGTGGTTGAAGTATAATTTAATTTATAAAATATTTTTTCTGAAATCCTTGTTTATTATTAACTTTCTCTCCTCCTACCCTCTCTCTCTTTTTTCTGACATCATTAGAATAGGGCACTTAAAATCACCAGTATTTGAATGGTCACAATAATGAATTAATGGAATTCCAAAGAACACAAGATGAATACTGATCTTCTGACTCTACTGTGCAAACAAACGTATCACCTTCACTTTCTTCAGTGGGTATTTGACACACAGGATCCCACAGAGACATAACACAATGTCTATGTCACTGCTTCTGTTTTTGTTTGCTTTCTTGTTTTTAACTTGACCTTTCTTTCAGATACATAGGCAGAGAATTGTTTATAAGATAAGATAACCTTACTCTCTTTTAAGTGTTTTGAGCCAAGATTTCCCAAGCTGCTAAGGAAGGAAGATTACAAAGGCTTTTGAAGTCTGGTTAACAATCATCAATAATACCATGGCTTAGTTCATCTTGTGTTAATCTAAACAAAATTTCGAGATCCAAGGTCAGCCTTTCATCTTGGTTAGACCATCAAACTAGTAATAAAAATTCATTTCAGGAATTACTGAGTTACTTGGGCATTGGCGTCAGAAAGATCTTGATTTGAATCTTAGTTTCACCATTACTAGTAATATATATATTTTTTACAAGTTCTGTTT
Organism: Canis lupus baileyi; assembly: GCF_048164855.1. NCBI lineage: Eukaryota > Metazoa > Chordata > Mammalia > Carnivora > Canidae > Canis > Canis lupus. Next base: position 3,896,407 of record NC_132840.1, on the reverse strand, counting down.
TCTTATCTATAAAATGAGAATCAGAACCGGAGTTCTCATAGCATAATTGTATGAACGGTGTCAAGATATATTTAATTTTCTTTCCAATTTGCTTAAGAGTAAGGTTTTATTTATTTTTTAAATTTTTAATCTTACCATATAAAGTATATTTAGTATACACAAATGTATGCCAGAACTATTCACTATCTTAATGGAACTTTATGGTAGGGTGAAGACTGATTTATTAGCAATAAATTATGGTAGAGTAAAATTAATCTTTAATCAATTCATAAGCATAATTTTGAGTGCAAATAAAAGAATGATTAATATGGGCTTGAGAGATTAGGGGATGCCTCTCAGCAGCATTGACATTTGAGTTTAGCCATGAAGGATGAATATTCTAATAATCTGAGAATGAAAGTGAAGATGCTGTGCATGAAAGCTGCATGGACCCCAGAGGCAATGATAGAAGTCCTCATGGAATTTGGAGTGAAGGAAGAACTATTAATTTTTCAGTCTTTGAGAGACTTTATCTTCATTTCCATCAAGAGTCCATTGCTACTACAGTACTTCATCATTTTCCTTTTCCTCCTCTTTCTCCAATCTATCCTTTCCTCTTTGTATTTCTGAAAGTCCTGCCAGAGCCCTATTTCCATAAGAAAGACCCTATGGGCAAAGGGGTCACTGATACACATCACTAGCGCCCATAAGGTCTTTTGGGAAAACAGACAAACATAAATGTAAAGAAGTAACAGAGTGTACACAGTCCACTCAAACTGATTAAACCACGACTTCACTGAACTGTAGATGTTCACACAAGGTTCTAGTGGAGAGTGACCCTGCATTCACGATGTTTATATAAAAGACAAGAGTCAGGGAACATTTATGTGTTGATATGATGATGAAAGCTCATTGTTCACAAAACAGAAACAAAATAAAACAAAATGCTTGCTAAGAAAGGACACTCATGGGCTGCTGTTAGCCTGTTTGCTGGTTTAGATAAATTAGAACTGCCAAATCAATATTTGCCTAAGCAACAGGATCTTCAGATTTGTCTCACACACACCTTACAGCTCTAGTCTCAAACATGGATTAACTGAATCTCTGTGACCCAAATCTAGATCTTGTAAAGAAAGCCCCAATTGTCTCAGGCTGGATCAGGTGAATATTCAGCACTCACACTGTGGATTTGGCACTGCAAAGAACTTCAGTGCCATAAATATTTTGATATGACAAGAAATGTGAGCCAGTATGTAATTCAAGACTCTCTACAACAATGGAAAAATTGTCTAAAAGGAAAAGCTATCATGATAAATTCTAGGGTAATTCTAGATCAGTAGCAGAACTCACGGGCATAAAGGGATAGACCAGAAACTGACAGTAAAGGTCTGAGACTGCCAGATATCTGGCACAAACATGGCAAATATCATTAACTCTTCAAGATACTCTATTCTTGAATACTCTTGAGCCTTAGCACCTTTCTCAAGCTAGTGCAATATGCAGCCACTACAGACTTTTGCCTGATATATGAGGTAAAATCTATCTGACATTCTAGAATTCTGCATTCTAGCCACAGAGGAAGCTTACGTCTACCAATATTGCAGATATGAAAAGGTCTTTAGATGCTGGGCCCTTCCCCTAGTTCCTACATCCTCAATGCTTACACTGGCCAAAGATCTTCCTAGATGGATCATAATACATGCTGTGGCAAAGGGGGGCCTATACATGTTTTTATATCTATCAGCACATTGTCTTATCTCAATTTGTAACAATAGTGTGAAGGATGGAAAATAAAGCAGAGATGCCTGAGGACATCCAGACTAAACAAACAAACCAACAAAACCCCCAAACAAACAAACAAACAAAAAACAATTAAAAGAGAGGATGGAATAATAATAAAATAACTTGAAGGCCTTGGAAAATGAATTTCCTACAAAGATGGTATAGATAAATACTTTAATCAAAAACTTTTAAGAACATACTTTGACTTAATTAATATGCTTTATTTTTTAGGCTTCTAAGCCATACTTATTGGGATGGCATAATGGGGTAATATATAAGCTCCTGTGAGCAAAATGGACTCCCTATCTCTGGAATAATCCATTCAATAAGGAGCCATGGGACATGGGACAGAATGCATGTGTTGATGTTATCTCCTTTCTTCTCCAAATACAGGTCATAAATAAAGATTTCAATCCCAGCATAGTGCAGTCTGTAGATGTGGAGTCTTTAGAATGTATGAATTTGTGAAGTCACTAATCAATGGAGGGTTTGGTGATGCAACATAGAATATGTGCCCATATTCAAGTCAAATAGAGGATTGTCTCATATATCTCCAGCATTCATTGATTAATTATATGTAATCATTCTCATTGATTAATAATTATCAATCATAAATTAACCACTGAATCAGTCTTATTTGTTATGTTTGTTAAGAAAGAATTATTAATAGAAGTTTTCTTTCTGTTCCCACTGGATTGTTGTCTCTACATGGCTATGACTTGGTACAAATTTAAATATTCACACTTTCAGCTGCTATCTGCACCAATCATTCCAGGCCATCAAGATTTGAGTAGACTTTCATGGTCTCATGGAATACTTTATTAATCTACTTAACCATCCATTTCATCAACTTAAAAAAGAATAAATGAAAGAGGTATAAGGAAAGATTAGATTGTCCTAACTATTATTTAAAGCTCCTTCTAGATTTAAAATCATTCAAAGTTGATACGTTATTTTCTTTTTATTTTCCAAGGTATGGAGAAGCCTAGGAGAAGTAATCTGTGTATATTCAAATTGCTTGTGAAGTTATTTTTGTATGTGAACAGCCAAAGAGTTGAAATTGGATTGCCATATTGATTGTTCCTGAATCCATTGGTTCCCTAAAAAAGTGAGGCAGTAGGATTTGTTCTGCAGTTTCCTGGCTGCTCTGATCAGGCTTAGAAGATGGCCAAGACTGGGTAATTGGGGCTATGAATTAGCTGCCTTGCACAACTTATTGTTTCAGGACCTGAATTAGGCCAGAGTGTACACTGAATTCCTGGTCAAGTGAGGCCACTGGTTTTGCTCTGCAGATGGAGGAAACAATGGGCTGTGGTTTCTGTTCAAGTGGCACTGTATGCAGGCCTTTTGGGTGTGCTCTGTTTCGGCTCTCTGGTTGGGCTGGCTGGAGGCTGTATCCAGCAACGGACGGGGCTGTGAGCCTGACTCCCTGTCCTGGGGCAGCAGAAGCAGCAGCTCTCTGTTGTCCTACCTCAAACCAGCTCACACCCAAACAGGCTGACCGGCTTTGCTTGGCAAACTATCTGCTCAGCCTCCTGTAGTGTAGGCTAGAACAGTGCTGGGCTCACAGCTTCTGGGTTGTCACTAGCCCTTGTGGTTGGATGAAGCGAGAAGACTCTGCAGTGAGTGGAGCTGTGAGTCAACCTTGCCTGGGCAAACTAGGCTCTAGGGCCAGCAAAACTCCCCGCTGGGGAGTCTGAATTAGGCAGATCTTCACCCTGCTGAGTTCCCTGGTTAAGGTGTCCCCCTGAACTTGGTTCTGTAGATGAGTAGAACTGCGGGTTCCGATTACTTCTGGGGTGCTACAGGTTAGAACTCAATCTGCCAAAATCTACATGCTGGTTGCTGCAAGCCACCCTCTTCCCTTCTCTATCATAGTCACATTCCCAGTGCCTGAGCCCCTCAGGTTCCCCTGCAGTCTCTGATGTGAGATCAAGAGTAGGGGATCCTAGGGGAGGTGGGCAGGGGGTGGGGGTGACTGGGTGACGGGCACTGAGGTGGGCACTGACGGGATGAGCACTGGGTGTTATTCTAGATGTTGGCAAATTGAACACCAATAAAAAATAAATTTATATATATATATATAAAAGAGTAGGGGATCCTGCAAATGTTGGGAGCCACAACGCTGGGTGAGAGAGAGCCAGTTTTGCCCCCTGGGTTGTCTTTTCCCATGGAGAACCGAGGCTAGGGAAGACCTTCCTACCTGGGGCTGTGCTGGCCTGGGGGGAAATGCTGCGGTCCACGTGTAGCTGTTTCCCTTGCCCTTCTAATGTGGACTGTCTGGGTCTCTGAGGCTCAGAGGGTGCTGCAGCCTTCCCCCTGTGTTCTAGGATTCTCTCGGTGGTGTCTCACTCTTGAACAGCTCTTAGTTGTTCTTCTAGTGGAGGAGAACAAAGTCGGCAACTATGTCGCCACTTGGTGATGTCACTCCTTGCTGAATCCATTAGGAAAGCACGACATGCACTTGCAATTTAAATAGCATTACTTCGTGGTGTTGATCTAATTCGTCCTATAAATAAGGTTTAACAGACTTCAAAGAGAAAGGGCATAAGTGGGTAATAACACATATGGAATTTAAAATTACTCGCATCCCACCCACAGATGGATTAGATCAAGGGAGCATGGGAAGGCTCCCTCAGAACTGCTCTCTGAAAATAGAAAACAGATATTATAATTGAGGAAATAGCTTTTTCTGGGGAGTTTTCTTGAAAATATCCAATACAATATGATGAATACAAAGAGGAGATCAAGAACTGCTACACTCTCTCTGATTGTTTGAGGTCGCTCAATTCTCATACTGACAAAAAATTGACAGTATGAAAGCAAAACCTGGAAGTGTGTTGTGTTTTTTTTTTTTTTTTTTTTTTTATTTGCTTGCTCTCCTCATCCCAGTGTGTGCCAAGCATTGATCATACTGCTTGGCACAAAGTAGAAATAATTCATGAAATCTTAATAAGCTGGAGAATGATTTTTGAAGGGGGAAGAGGCATGGGAGAAAGAAATATATTTATTTACAGCTTTTAAAAAGCAATGTATAGCTTTTTTTGTATTTGTAATATATAAATATATATATTTATTTTGTATTTATAAAATTATATTTAGAATTTCTTAATCCTTTCTATAATGAAACTAACTATAGTAAGAGATCAAAGTCTTCTCCTTACAGATGTGTAAAATAAAGTTTAGAGATATTAGGTAATTTTTCCAATTACCTGGGAAACATAGGTGCAAACTTTTCCAATCATCTTAGGAGGCAGAGGTGAGAAAACCTACAGCTTAAGGGACCTAGAGCTCACCTCTCTGCCTTCTGAGGTCTTACCTGTCCACAGTGTAACTCTTTTTCCTGCTGGGTGTTAGAAAGCAGTAGAGTTTTAGACACCGGGGACTTTGGTCAGACTCTTTCAGCAATGTAGTAATACCCCATATTTGTTCAAAATACATCAAAACATAGCATTAATAATATAAAGACAAATATTCAACTACTAATTTGTAAACTCTGCAAGAGAAGTGGAAAATGGTTAAAAAATAAAAGACTGACACTATGTAAATACGTTAATAAATGAACTGAAGAAGTAACAGGCAATAAAGCAAAGTATATATTCTAATGAATACCCCTAATGATTGTACCCCTCTTTATTGAAATAATTGCATTATGCAAATGTTAAACATATTAACACACACACATGTGCATAAACACATGCCCCACATTCATGCTGAGTCCCTACATAAGCCCTGCTAAACCAGTTATGTCAACCACATGTTTAATTTTTCTAAGCGCAGCATCTCATCCCTGTTCGCTAGTGTACCTTTCCCACGTAAGCTCCGTGAGTACCATTGTGATGTTCTTGTACTTGTTGCTGTTATGAATATATTGAAATATGTTATATTTCTAGTAACTAGAACAGTGTTGGACACATGTTAGGTACTTGATAAAATATTTATAGAATGGGTGAAGATGTCACTTTCACTTCAAACCCTTTAAGTTTCTATCAATATGAATAAGCATTATATCTTTTCTTTTAGAATTAGCCTCCAACCCAAGATTGCCTATGCTAATTATATATATTTTCCTAATTCTCCCATAATATTATCTGCAAATGCATTCCCACAGTCGCTCTGTGTTTTCCACACCCAGTACGCATCCTGGGGGAAGAGCATCCCATAGAGTAGCATAGAAATTGGCCTCTCGTCCTGAGGTTTCTGTCGTGGGAGGGTCCTGACCCTTCGTAAGTCTACCTACAAAGAGGGATTCCTTAAATGTGCAAAGGTGGTTGGAGGCCACACGTTCCCTCCAAACAAGAAAGAGTCACCATATAGCTCTCTCCCTTCAACTAGTAAATTTACTTTTTTCTGAATTGGCAGTATCATCCCCTATATGGCAACTACTTTGGTTTGTCAGAAACAAAGACTGCCAACAAATTTCAAACATACACATTCCTCACCAAAGTGGAAAGATTTAATTTTCCTTTTTGGATTTTTATAAATTCTGAGAACCCCTTGGATAATCAGTATTTGGATTGCATGCCTATCTCTGATGCCAGGAGAATCCCATTTGACATCTCTCATTAAAACATGGTCGAATTGAGCATAGAATAATTTATTCTAAAGAAACTGTTTCCTGTAGCTACCCAACTTTACATTTTATTGAAGAAATGCCGGATTTAGCAGATATTAGGCGACTCCTCTACAGTCATAAGCATGCTAGGTACTGGGCTAGGTATTGGAATCCAGTGTGTGTGGCTATCCTTTAAACCAACTGTCCTGCCTCTCACCTTGTTTGTGCGTGGGAAGTATGGTTACACAAGCTACGTTGCTTTAAACATTTGGTGGAATAATGGACAGTTTAGATAGTTTCAAAAATGAAATGGCAGTATAGATTTTACCTATCTATTTAGAAATCAGCCACTCTGAGCACTACCAAAAATATTTGATTGAAAATTTCCACTCAACTTAATTAGCTCTATCTAGTGAAATATTTCAGGAGTAGAGGGGAAGCATCCCCTTGATTTTTCAATTAATGATTTAGATTTGCCATGACCTTTAGTTATTTGGGAGTAAATTATCAAAGACAAAATGTCATCCCCATGATTAGAGAATACTGTCTCATTAATAATGGTTTAGGCGGAAAAATTTATATCAAATTATACAATAGTGTTTTTGTATTAAATAATTATTTCCCAAATCTGGCTAATCATTAGAATATCCCTGGAGAATGTTCAATATTTTTATTATCACAAATATACAGGTCTAACCTAAGAGCTTTGAATTGTAACTTCTTAGGTTATTTATTATAGAGAAATCCTTATTTTTAAAATTCACCATACATGACTGTCATGATTAGATGGGATTAGACCTGTATGGACTTACGTGATATATTTAACAAAAAAGTTAAAATTAAACATTTGCTTGCTTTTTAAGTTAATATATTGTAAGATTTTAGAGTTATATGTCAAAGGACTTTTTGTGATTCCATTCATGTGCAAAATATAGAGCTATTCACTTACTTGTAGTAGTATTAAATATTTTCAGGCATTTTTTTAAAATGATGAAATATGAACACTAGGGGTAAACTTATATATAGAATTTTAGAGGTAACTGCATCTTCAGGAAGTAACATATGACCACTGTCTTGGTTACCATCAGCCTGAGTTAATTCCATTTATTTTATTTTTTCACACATTTATTGAGCAACTTCTATCTAAAAGGCAGTGTTAGGGTCTATAAAAGTAGAGGAGAAATAAAAGTTATAAATTGGATCAGTTAGATCAGCATGTGAGGCAAATATAGTTAAGAGTACAGGGGAGAAAGAAGTGATGGCGTACATCATAAGTAGATTTTCCTGTTTAAGTAACAAGTAAATTCTGAGTTTAGGTAGAATTAAATGTACCCGCAGAGAAACAAGCTAGAGAATAAAAGATATGAGAATAGAATGGTTAAAAGAACCAAGTCAGAGTTGCCATTACCATAACACTCTGAAAGCCAGTTGGAAGATGGATCAGAGTAGAGACAGTGAGAGTTTCCAAGACTGGGCTCATAGAGGTCTGTAGGATGTAGAAAACAGGGTAGGACAGGGTGAAGGATGAGAAAGTTCTGTCAAATGCTTGGGATCTCTATCTCTAGACTTAGAGATATGCAAATCAATCAAATGCAAATGTGTTCTCTTTATACAATGGCATAGGTGGGGTTTAGCCTGCAAGCCCTACACTTCAATGAAAGCTCACATCCCTGGCTGCTATTTAATGGGATTATGCTGGTATCTACACACAATGCTTTACAGGACAGAGTGGTCCCCATTCTTAGGATTTGTCTCAAGCTAACACTACCTCACAGTCGGGGGGAAAGACAGAATGACAGTGGTGGTCGGTATACAGATATGCTAACATCTAGGCCTACTGCTTCATGATGCAGCCAATATGGTTTGCTCCCTGAGGCTTAGTTACCTCTTGGCTTCACGAGAAGTGTTTTGTACACTGGCTAATCAGCCCTTCGCATGCACTGTCCACTTTCTGCGCTTGCACGCTTCCAGTTTTGCTCCCATCTCCACACGTAGCCGGGCTTCCCTGGCCATGTCTGTTGGTGGGATATAGCTTCCTAATGGAAGCCTTCCTCTTTCATGCTTGTCTACTTGTAGATTGTATTATGTCTGTGAACGTCAAACTGTGCTTGAGTTGCTGAAATCCACTTATTTCATGACAGAGGAGTCTCTCTCTCTCCAGAGACGAATGCTCATATAGAATTTTTTTTTTTTCCCCCTCAAAGGAGTCAATTGTTGGGTCTGAGAATGTTTGTTTATTATGCCTTCCCCTTTTTATTTCCTTTTCTTCCTGGGCACATTAGCAAGATTATATCTCCAACTCCTCTTTTTTTTTTTTTTTTTTTTTGACTGTTTGTTTCCCCCCCCCCCCCCCGCCCTTTTTTTTTTTTTCCAACTCCTCTTTGCAGTGAACTGTGATCTTGGAACTGAATCCTGGCATGGAGAATATAAGCAAAAATAGCTAATAAACAGCAATATCACCAATGGTAATACACTTTCTAATCCTTCTTTCTTACTCTGCTGGACCTATTTGAGGAACCCGAATCCCTTGGGAACAGTGGACCTACCAGAAAGAATAAGTGGCCCCTGCTAACTTGAATTGTGTTGAAAAATTGAAAATTAAATAAACATCCCAATATTAGGCCACAAAGATTTTAGGCTTATTCAAACAATTATTTCTCTTTAAATAATATATCTGAGCACAATTTGGCCAGGAGCCTCCAGACATGTAGTTTCTGGTAGGCCTGTACAACTTATTAAATTTCCCTGAACCTCAGTCTCCTTTTCTGCAAAAGTAAGAAGAAATAAAGCAATAACGATACTTACTCTTTCAGCTTATGATGATGCTATGGAATGAATTTCTGTGTCCCCTCAAAATTGATATGTTTAAGAGCTAACTGCCAACATACTGGAATTTAAAGATGAGGCCTTTGGAAAGAAATTAGTCATGAGGATGAGCCTCCCCATGGGTTTAATGGCCTTATAAGAAGAAAATATACCAAAGCTCCTTCTGTCTCTGCCGTGTAAGGACACAGAGAAGGCAGTCATCCAAAAGACAGGAAAACGATACTCACCAGGAAATAAATCAGCCAGCACCTTGATCTTGGACTTCCCAGCTTGCAGAACTGTGAAAATACCTGTTATTTAAACTACCCAGTCTATGTTACTTTGTTATGGTAGCTGGAGTTAAGACAGGTGATAATTAAATAATATGCCACTGCTACAAATGCCTAGCTAAGGCCTGGGACACAATAGGTTATCAAATAAATGTTAGGGTTTTTTTTGTTGTTGTTTTGTTTTGTTTTGTTTTGTTTTTTTATAAGTTCTGCCTTCCTGGATAAATATTCCAAACCAAATATTTAATGCACATTTCCCTGGAACAAGAGTCAAGAATATTCACACTTACTTTCTCTTTAAAAATTACTATTTACCTCAACAAATAATTCATACTCTAGTGATTATATTTCTATCTTATTCCTTCCCACTGCCCAATTACTTTTTAATTTTAAAATAGACTCAGTAGTAAAATTAACAGAAGAAATTGAAAATCTCTTTCAACAAACCACTCATGAATAATGAAAGTGTTTTATAGTCAGCATTGTAATTTTTATCAAGAAAAAGCCATTTTATTAACTACGCTACATTATCTCCCATTTTTTTTTCTTTATCTATTAGGATAAAATAGGATGGTAGCTGTTAGTACCTAGCCTGTCTTTGATCTACCTCAATTATTGAAAAGGGGTAGGTCTAGAGGGTAGATATGCAGATTATATACTTGGCTAAGTATAGTATTTGCACTGTAACAGTATTATTATTTTCCTTATATATATTTTTTATTCCACTGAACTGTGAGCAACTTGTAAATCAGCAGTATTCTATGAGCTTGTTAAAGAATGAATAGATGGACAGATGGATGGATGGATAGATATTACAAATTCATATTTTGTTCTTCTGACCCTCATGTAACTCCATTGAAAAATATGCTAATGGATTTTTTTTTTTGGACAAACTTACAGGAAAACTGTGAAAATAGTACATATAAGTCCCCAGACCCCACACCTGGCAAATTCTATTGATAGATATTAGATAATTATGGTATACTTGTCACTATTAATAAACTAGTAATGATACATTGAATAAGCCTCACTTTATTGAAAATTTCTTAGTTTTCCCACTGTATTTTTTCTGTTCAAGTCTCCCATCAGGGATGTCACATTACATTTAGTTATCAAGTCTCTTTAGATTTCTCTGCCCTGATAGTTTCTCAGACTTTCTTTGTTATTTATGATCTTGAGAGTTTTGGGTAGTGCTAATCAGATATTTTGTAAAATGTCCATCAGATAGGATTTGTCTTGATGCTCTTCCTATGATTAGACAGGCATCATGGATTATCGGGAGGAAGACAACAGAGATAAAGCATCCCTTCATCACATGATGGGGAGGGTACACACTAACGACATGAGCTGTTACAGTTAATGTTGAACTTGGTCACATGGCTGGGATAGTTTTTATCAGTTTCTCTACTTTCATCTCCCTTTCCATACTCTGCTCCTGGGAAGGAAGTCACTCTATATAGCACACATTTGAGGAGTGGGAAATTATCTTCCACCTCCTTCAGGACAGAGTAGTGGGTCTACACAAACTATATCTCTTTGTGGCAGATTTATCTTTTTTGCCTCATTTATTTATAATTAATTATTTTTCAATTATTTATTTAATAAGTATTGACTAACGGATATTTATTTTACACTTTAGGTTTAATCCAATTGTATTTTATTTGTTTTACTTTTCAAATTCTAGCCTTGGTCATTGAGTCCGTTTTCAGTTGGATCCTGAGTTGTTTTATTAAACCCCTCATCATTGTTTTTATTTTTGTTTTTAAGTATGCTCTTACTTCTGGTAATTCAAGATGCTACAAGTTCATTTTATGTTTCCTGCTCCAGACCTAGAATTAGCAGTTTCTCCAAGAAGAGCTTGTTCATTTTATTGGACAATGATATTTGAAACCAAGATCAGGGTACGTGGTATGCTCATTACTACTAGGGTGTTGTTGCTTCTAGCTTGCTTAGTTGAAAGAACAAGGCAAAACTAAAATATTTGTTTCTCTTGATAATCCTGAGATCTGAACAAGAATAATATTTTTCTTATTTTAAGTAGGAGGAAACTGAAGTTGTGGCATCAGAAGAATAAATCTATAGTCAAGCATTTTGTTTTGAAGAGAAACTGGAATTCAAAAATGCAGAGAATTTATTTTAAGACTTGGGACAAAACTCTTCCTTCTACACAATATTACCTCTTGCCAAATGTAAGTCATTTGATGCACCATTGAATCCCAGAGGTTTTTGAATGTGTCAGTTTCTCATGCTCCAAAACAGATAAGAACTTATGTGGGAGCCTATGTGCTCCTGATACATTAAACATCCCTTAGTTTTGGTAACCTTTTGTCTTTCTAAGGGGAAAATAATGCAGAGAATTTAAGTTACTAGTTGTTAAGTTAACTAAGACTTTGGGTTCTTCTGTGAATGTTTATTGCACCATCTAAACCTTTGCAACCATTCTTATTAGTTGGGGGATGCCATTGCTTTAATCTGGTTTTAGAGATATAGTAAGGAAAGTGAAAGGACTAGTTGCCTAAAACCCAGAGGTGCTTGGTTTCTAAAGCTATTGTTAATGGCAGTGGTGATAATCTCTTAGACTCCCTTAGGTGAGATAGACAAAGCCTGGCTCAGTAGCATTATCAGAAGTGCTAAAGGGTATACAACATCTCTCCTGTGGCTGTGTGTGGTGGGAGTTCTTTATGTTAATAGTAAACAATTGTTCCACTACAGGTTATGGTTTTCTTTTAAAGGATCAGATTCTTTGCCAAATAGCAACCATTTTATGAGCTAGAAGGTACTGGAGGAACTTTTCCTGGTCCTGTAAAGGCCATCTGCTACTCTGAAAGAAAAAAACTGCAGTAATATTAACCTTATCCCCTGACACTCATTGTCTAACAGTGTGCCTATGCTTTCATCATTAGACTGATGAAATCTTGACTGTGTTTTGGGGGAAGAAGTGTGGCATGGTGCCGAAGAACCATTTGGCTTTTGTCTGAAAGAGACATGAGTTTTGTAGCCAAGTGCTTAGGCTCAAGGCACCAACCAGTCATAAGAAAGCATATTGCATCTTACAATTCTTGTGTATCACCTCGAAATTCTCTTGTCTATCCAGTCACTGTTACAATAGTTGGTTTCAAGTAGGCCTCCACTAACTTTCTGCTGGTACAACATAAACAAAACATTGTCTTAGTCCATGTTGTAAATATTTTTGTTTCAAGCCCTAAGTCTTCTTTGATGTGTATAGATGGGACTGCCATAGAAAACTGCTCTGTGGGGATCCCTGGGTGGCTCAGCGGTATGGAGGTATGGAGCCTGCCTTTGGCCCAGGGCACGATCCTGGAGACCCGGGATCGAATCCCACGTCGGGCTCCCGGTGCATGGAGCCTGCTTCTCCCTCTGCCTGTGTCTCTGCCTCTCTCTCTCTCTCTCTCTCTCTCTCTCTCTCTCTGTGTTTATCATAATAAATAAATACATCTAAAAAAAAGAAAAGAAAAGAAAACTGCTCTGTTATCACTCGTGTGCAAGCTGGAAGGGCAGGTCCACAGAACCACCTTTGGTGGGAATAAAGAAGTTGGATAGATAAATATTTTCTTTCTTTCTTTCTTTCTTTCTTTCTTTCTTTCTTTCTTTCTTTCTTTCTTTCTTTCTTTCTTTCTTTCTTTCTTTCTTTCTTTCTTTCTTTCTTTCTTTTTAGATTTTTTTTTTAATTTGAGAAAGAAAGAGTGAGAGAGAGAGAGTGTGCAAGCAAGAGGAGAGATGGGGGAGAGAGACAGACAGACAGACAGAGAAAACCTCAAGCAGACTCCTCACTGAATGTGGAACCTGATGCAGGGGGGCAGTGTCATGACATTAAGATCTTGATCTGAGCCAAAAACAAGAGTTGGATGCTTAACCAACCGACCACTCAGGGGCCCAAATATTTCTTTCTTTTATCCCCTGGGCAGAAAATTTCCATAAATATTTCACAAAACTCTTTGAATGTTCCCACTGGAATGTATGCCCACCCTGATGACCTACTTGATAATCTATGCATGTATTGCTTTCCAGTCCTTCTCTTCCATTTATTGCTATGTACTCTCATTTTCTAGTGTCATATTACCACATATACCAGCTTTACAGAAACCCTTTTCTTGGGCTCCAGAGGAAGACACTTGCTTTAAGCTCTTGTTCCTTAAAGAATGGTATGCATACCATCAGCATTGCAATTACCTGGGAATGTGTTAGAATTGCCAAACCTAGGGAATCTCAATCTGTATGTCAGTGAGGTCCTGAGGAATCCCAATCTGTATGTCAGTGAGGTCCCATTAAAGTTTGGGAAAAAATGGTCTTAAAATTCAAATATCATAACAGTTTATATCAGATGGATATGAGTCAACTCTGATCAAATATATCAGAGGCAAGACAAACTCTTTAAATTATTAAATGATATAATTAGTTAAATGAGTTGATGGCATGATTATAAGATAATACAGAATGCTACAGACTGAGTTAGAAAGCATGCATTCTCTGGTGTTTCAAGGGTAAAGTTACAGCATGAGTGTTGGAAATTGATGTCATAAAGTAACATAGTATAGGTCTTTCTCGTGAATTTTTCTAGAAATACATGGAAAATAAGCTATAAGTATTTTCATAATTGTTAAAACACTTTGGGGAGTCAGCTAAGTATCTAAAGACTGGATTATGTTTTATAGCCTCCTATTTGGCATACTCTACTCTAAACAGTTTAGGTATTGTAGTTAATGAAACACCAAAGAGTGACGAGAGACTAGCAATGAACAATCCACTGATTTGCACAGGTATCCTGCTAAATCCCAATCTTCTTCTACTCTAAGCTTAATCGCATCTTCATAAGTTCAGTTCTACTTGTATGTATTTTGAAATTTCCTTCTATGACCTTGAAGGTGCAATTTGGTCTCAGTCTGATCTTACTCTACTTTCTTTACTCTAAAAAGGATTCAAATGTCTTTTCCTCTTTCACCTTCTCCTGAGGGGATATACAATCATAAAACTCTTTGAAGCCAACTCTGGAAATCACACACTCAGACTTTCTTGGTTTCCTCAAAGGTCAGGAATAATTTGGACCTCAGAGAATTGTTCTGGTTGTTGTTGTTGCAGATGATCACAAGTTCCACACATTTTCCCATTTTTTAAATTGATCAAATCAGTATAACCATTATTTCTCAATAAATGTAATGTTACTGTATTGGAAAATCCTCCAAAACATGGAGCCCATGTGGAAAAACTGCAATCAAAATGCTCCTTCTCAAAAATCAATTTTTCTCCCTCGGGAATGTAAAAAAAATCACTGGACCAAGTTATCACTAAGGATCCTTTGATATTTTACTTCTTTTGATTTTCTCATTCACTACAATTTATTTTTATCAGCACTTTACAAGGTTCCCTTGGACAGAAAAATTACATGCACCATGGTGAGATTATTTCCCTTTTGATTATGAATTTTGTTACCAGAATATATGCAAATTCTACACTGAGCGCTGTGATTTGAAGATGGATAATAAGAATCAGGGAATCAATACTTAGTAAAATAATTTAGGAAAAAAACCCAAACAATAAATTTTGCATTGAAGATTAACTTGGTTGTTTGTCTCTCCTTATAAAATTAGTTTTGTTCAAGGCCTACTGTGTAGGGAAGCCCTTAGGGAAATAAAGTAGTGCATTTTTCATTGTCTTCAAATCTATTTTCTGCTTGAACAGAGTCAGCATTAAATTTAAAGCAAGAAAATCACTTGCTGATGGAAGTCTGAGCATAAGAAGCATAGTAGAAAGGTCCACTCTTTTCTGGGTGTTGAGTTTTAAGTCACTCACATACACATATCTCTGACCACATGAACACCAGGAACTTGACTTAGCAGAGCTTGATCACCTAACATATTTTGCAACAAGATGAAATATTTTTTTTAAAAACATGAATATTGCTATATATAAGTAATCCGATAGAACAAAGAGCTTCACCTATAGGTTCTTAGAGATCTGGATTTAAATCCTCACTCTTCTAGCTTATTGACCTTAGGTACAATACTTAAATTTACTGAGTTTTAGTTTCCTCATCTGACCAAATATGTATAATTCCTATAATCCACACTATTACTGTTACATCAGGATTTTCCTAACATGTCTGAAGCTATACAATCATTATTATTAAAAAATGAAATATATATATTTTTAAATTCCAATACACTATTTTCTTCAGATCCCATTTTTTTATGTGCTCGGTCCTTAGAGGCTGTGGATATCTATTCTCATTCCATGATACTTTATCACATACAGATATCCATCACATGTTTGACCTTACTAAGTCTTTTTAATCCAATTAGAGTGTGATATTCATAAGTCTTTTCTACGTATCTCTATTTCCCTATATCAAAAGATCCAAAAAAAAAAAAAAAAAAGATCCAGTGAAGCCCCTAGAAATTAGTAGGTGATTAGTAATTATTGCTTTTTCTCCCTCTATTTAAGCATAAATGTAAATAATGTAAATGTCACTAAATGTAGAAAGTTTGAATGAAGGGTTATCTCCAAATTAATTCTAGCTTTGGAGTTTTCTGCTTGAAAGAGATGCAAGAGAAATAATTCAAAGTGTCCAATAGCATTTCATGTTAGAGAAAGAGCTGTAGACAAGCTGGTTATGACTAAACAGTATCCCAATTGATGGCTCAATTTTTTTCCTCCTTTTTTTTTTAAGAGTAATGTGTGTTTCTGGAAGGAGAGAAAGGTCACAGTAGCACAAGATGACATATGTCACCTCCTGTGTCATTACTAGGAGAGTCAGTCTACCTTGCCATATTCACATCTCAGCAATCTCCTGCTTATTTTCCATTTTGCACTAAAGCAAACTCATTTCAAGTATGCAACCCAGGGAGCGGTGCCACAGGAAGGTGCCAGCAAGGCGCTGGTGCCCATACAATGTGGTCTTGGAAAGGTTTCCATGGACAAATATTCAGTTTTGTACCCTATATTTGAACACAGGTCAGCCAGCTGGGTGGCTCCTTGCAAACAGGCCTGGCAAAAGGCAGTTCACCTTTTGGCTTAACCCAATATTCTGCTTAACAAAGTTCCTCAATACACAATACGTGCACAGAATGTTAAATTTATTTATTTATTTATTTATTTATTTGAAAGTTAAATTTTAAATAATGAGACAGGCAAATACAAATAAGAGTGAGAACAACACGATTGAGATTTATTCATTTAGGCAACCAATATTTAATGAGCAATTGTTTTGTGTCATGCACATAATTTCTGGGATTCTAGAAGCCCATGCTGTGATGAATGAAATTGTTTAGTCAAAAGAGAAAAAGCATGCAAATGATTAAAACATGCTAATAGATTGGGAAAGTGGATATGAAGGAAATATGGAAGGTATGCATGGTAACATGAAGGGAAGGTAGGGGAGGAAAGTTCGTAGCAGGCTCTGGCTGAGGTCATAAAATTTGAGCTTGAAACTTGAGACAGTACTTCTTCTGACCAAGATGATATAGCAGAGACTGGACTTAACAGAAATAATCACAAAACAAATAAAATAGTTGAAACAAAGATTTTTTTTAAGGCATTGGACATCATACAACAAAGGCACCAGGCCTGAGTGTTGGCAAGCAAAGAAAGAAAACCCTATTATTGGCTTAGCTCATTGTCTAGAGAAAATTCCCAGGCTATAGTACAAGTAGTAAAACCCAGGCAGCATGCAGCTATCTCCCTGAATTGAAGAGGCAGGGTTGAAAATGAGGGATACACTGATGGATAAAATTCACAGGACAGAGGAACGGAGGAGAGAGCCATTAACAGAAAAAATCCTGCCTGCAAAAGGTCTTCATTGTGTATCAGGGCATTCATAAAAAATAAAAAAAATACAAACAAACAACAACAGTAAACACAAACAAACAAACAAACACCCTGAGGCCAGGGAAATGACCACCCAGGTTAAGGTCAAGAGTACCTGACACTTGCAGAGTTCCCAGCAGCCAGACTGAGAATCTTCATGGTTCATGGGGCAGTGGGCACAATACACAGGGAAATAGCGCCACACTGAACATTGAAATCGTAGAAGTGAAACCCTAAAACTTGTCCCCAAGTTTCCATAACTGCATCTAAGAATGAGGCTTCATCATATCTTTTGGGAACAGAGAAACATCCAGCACTGCACATGCTAAAATTCGTAATGTTTGGTACACAAAAGATTATCAGGCATGCCAAAAAAAAAAAAAAAAAAAAAGGCAGGAAAATATGGTCTATAATGAGAAGATGAATAAATTAGCTGTTTAGCTGAAACGGATGTAGAATTAACACAGATATTAGCAGAAAAGAACATTAAGATGGTTATTATAACTGTATTTTATATGAACCAAAAGATAAGTGGAGACATTGAAGATATACAAAAAAAAAAAAAAAAAAGAAAGAACAACTTCTAGAGATGAAAATTGTAGTGTCTGAGTAGAAATATACAGGGGATGGAAATTATGAAAGATTAGATATTGCAGAAGAAAAAAATGAGTAGTGAATTTTAAGTCATAGCAATAGATACAAATAAAAAAGAAAAATAGAAACAGAATTTAAAAAAATTGCCAATGAGTTTCTAAGATAAGTTCATGTGACCTAATATATTTATAGTTATAATTCGAAATAGAGTAGGATATAGAAAAATATATTTGAAAAAATGGTTGAATAATTTCAAAACTTGATTAAAATATAAACTCACAGATGTAGAAAGCTTAATAAACTGCAAGCACAACTCAAAAGCAGACCATCATCAAATTCTCAAAACTAGTGATAGAAAAAATTTAAAGTATGCATCATGCACACAGACACACACACACACGTACAGTGAAAATGGCAGCAGAAACCTCAGCAGAAATAATGGAACTAAGAGGATCATGGAATGATGTAAGGAGCTGGAACAAAACTAGTAACTTAGGATTCTTTACCCAGCAAAAACATCCATCAAAATAGAGACAAAAAGAATACTTTTTCCAAAATACAAAACCTGAAAGAATGAATCACCAACAGGCCCACATTATAAGAAGTCTATAAAGACGTCGTTTAGGCAGAAGGAAAGTGTTCCATTTAGAAATCTACATCTGCACGAATGAACAAAGGTCACTGGAAATGATAACTACATGGGTAAAGGCATAAGGAATTTTTCCTTTCATTTAAGTTTATTTAAAGATAATTGCCTGTTTAAACAAAAATATTAACAATTTAGTGAGGAGTTTTATTACCATATGTGGAAACAAATTATATGAGGAACACACATTTTTAGAGGAGAAAAATGTGAGTATACGACTGCAAGTCTCTTATATTAGACATGAAAGATTTAACATTTGAAGGTAGATTTTGGAAGATTCTGATGGATACCGTAAAACCTACAGAGACAACTAAAGTAACAAAGTGAAGAATGACAGCTAATAATCCCCCCAAACAGAGGTAAAATAGAATCATGAACAAAAAAATACTGAATAAATCTAAAAGAAGGCAAAAAAAGAGAAGAAAAGGAACCATATGCAGATACAGAGCAAGTAATAAATTGGTAGGTGTAAAAACCAATTATGTGAAATTCAAATTAAATACAAATAGCAAATAGCCATGGGTTAAAGAAATGAGATCCAGCACTATACTGGCATCATGGCGTACTCTTTATAAAGACACAGATAGGATAAACTTAAAATAATGGAAAAGATCTACCATGTTAACACTAATTTAAAAACGCTAGGCATTAGTAGTGGTATTACATAATATTAAAGCAGTAGATTTCAGAGAAAATATGTTACGGTAGACAAAGAAAGTCACTTCATGATTATAAAGGAGCCAATTCTTTCCTGAACTATTATGTACCTAGTAATAGAGCTTCCAAATACATGAATCAAAAATTATATAACTACACAGAGAAAGAGACAAATTTACAATTATAGTCAGAGAGCTCTATACTATCTCAATAATTGATAGAACAAATAAAAAACCAGTAAAGATATACAACATTTCAACAATGGTATTGACCGCTTTGACCCAATTGACATTTATAGAACAGTCTTCCCTAAAATGTGAAGGAGTTGTACTCGTTAAACTCCAAGATGCAATACTGAATAATGTTTGATCGACAGACAAAAATTAAAGTTTTAGATTAAATTTCTCCCTATTTAATTTCTCCCTATATGCTGATCATACATTTATACTCCTGCAGTGAATCTCCTCATTGGCCTCCCTGGACTCTTCCCAGTTGAATACTTCTGTATCTCTCCAAGGGATATCTGCTAACCTCTTTGGTTTCTGAATTCTCTTTGGCCCATATTACCAAGTAGATTGCTTCTGGAGCAACCATGGAAGTCCCTCTTACCTATCCCACCCAAGAATCTGTATCTCCCATAGGCTTCCAATATTAACCTTACAATCATACCAGATCCTACTGTCTTCTTAGTAAATTTTTTCATCCAACATCCCACAACCTTTCTGCTACTTCTCCATACTCCTCCAGCCTCTCTATAAAATCTTTACTTCTGGATTAGGGTTTGTATATATTTGTTGTCATCCAATGTGATTCATATTTAAACAAAGATAATCATATCCCATTCATTATGATCAAAGAAATAAGAAATCTAATTTTAAAAGAAAATGCGTGCTAAGTTCTAAGTAAGTAAGTTCTATAATGGCTTTACTGAGTAAAGAAGAAGAAAAATAAGATTTATTCTCCTTTGCTGGGATTTTGTAATGCTATGAAATAAACTTAATTATTCAAAAAATTTTTAATTATTCAAAATTAATATGAGTAATTGTCATGATACCCAGCCACACATACGTGTGTGTGTGTGTGTGTGTGTACAGGATCCATTAGATGGATCCCGTTTCTGTCACATACAAACTATAAGCCCTTATATAAGCCGTTCATCCCCCTGACATTCAGTTATTGCAGCTATAAAATGTGCATACCGACCTCTGCTAAGCTGCTCACAGGTTATGGTGAGGGGTCTGAGGGAAACCTGACGCGAAAGTACTTTAAGAAGATGTCCAACTCTTTATGTGTATGAGACACTTTTGTGTTTAGAGTTGAAATGGAATGAAGGCAATAAATTAGTGGTTTTCACAGTTTTAGTTGTCAAACTTAGCTATCACATTAGATTATATTTAATCAAAATGTTCACAGTTTGTCAGCGGTTTATGGAAAGTACTGGAGTATTTTCCATGGCTCTACCTCGAATTGTTTATGGATTTTAAACAAGTTATTTAAACTTTTGATCCTTAGTTTCCACATGAGTTGAATGTGGGAAATCATACCCGCTTCAAGAATATCTGTGAGAGGCGAACCTGGGTGGTTCGGTTGATTAAGTATTAGCCATTGGATTTCAGCTCAGGTCATGATCAAGGTCCTGGGATCGAGCCCCACGTAGGGGGAAGTCTGCTTCTGTCCCTCTCCCTCTGACCCTCCTCCTGCTCACTCTGTGTCTCTCAAATAAGTAAGTGTCTTGAAATACATATATATGTGTGTGTGTATGTATATATGTGTTTATATACATATATCTGTGAGGATTGAGGTGACGTGAGAATCCCAGCTACATGATACACATAATACAGGACCTCATGTGATTCATACATCGACGTATGGACAAAGGCATAGAAAATATAGGGAGTTGAATTATTTACTGCATTTCTTTGCCCACATTAGACCCTTAATTCATTTTGTATTGTTGTGGTTCTCCCTGATGCTCCCCGTGGGCAATGTATGGTGACATTTTTGCTTGCTACCACCAAGGGCAGAAAGGAGCTGGTGGTGTCTCCTGAGGAGAGGTTAGAGTTGCTGCTGTACCTACACTGGAAGCAACTCGACAAGCCAGCTGGCCCCAAACATCAGTAATGCCGAAATGTGAAACCACATTATAATGAATAAATAAAGCAAAGGCCATGCAGGATTCTATTCTTCATGTATGTGCAGCTTCTAACAAAGGAAAAACTTGTCTGTGCTTAGAGAGAGAAAAAAAAGTCAAAAGATGTATTCTGTGACTTTTCTTTCTTTTGCATCTTCCTTTTTCACTCATATTTTTCCATGGACATTTCTCTAGTTTTGTCAGTTACTGGTCAGCAGGGCCCAATAAAACAACCACATTTTGTGCAGAAGCTCTGACTATTGTCATAATAAAACTAGAACATTGGGCCCAGTATGGTGACATTATTCCTGATTCATTTCCATCTTTTCCTTTTCTTAGAAGACATTTAAATTATTTCTAAGAGGCTTTGTGTATGTCTGTCTGTAGAAACTGTATGCAGGACGTGGTTTTGGGCTCTGGATAGACTGTCTTCCAAATCTTGAGTCCTGTTCTTAAAGACACTAGCAGGATCATAACTGTCAGTTATGATTGGCAGGATCATCCATTTCCTGTGTAGACTTACTTTACCAAAACTAAGAAAAAATTCTTTTTGAGGGAAAACCTCTAAAATATACCACAAAGCCTTGTATCTCCCATCTAGACTAATAACAGTTTCTCAATGAGCAAGAGAGATATCAGATTGCCACTGGTAGCCCCAGATCATAAGTCCTGCACACATGACCCTTCAAGAGAAGCCTGATCTCTTGTTGTAAGCCAGGGAATTGTTCTTCCCATCAAGAATTCATTCATGTGTGGCAGCACAAATGCACAGAGGTTCAAAGGCACAAAGACAAGTGATAACATTGCATTCTGGGGGCAATAAAAGTCACATGAATGACTTGGGCACAAGTCTATAGATGGGAGAAGCTGGAGAGTTACCCTACAAGGAATCCAACAGAGGAAGGCCGTATATTTTAGAATGTTTTAAAACATGTCATGGTTGTAGCAGAGGGTGAGGACATTCAAGCTAAATAGCCCTAGAATAGACCTTCAAAATACTCACTGAGCTGAATTAATTAAAACTCCAGTAGTTACTGGAGGTGAAATGAGTGATTTCCCATCGTTCTTACAGTAAAAGCCAAGATCCTTTGCATGGCCTGAAAGCTAGCTTTCTATTAGTGTCTCAAATCTGTCCTCCACATCAAGCTTTTTACTTAAGCTATTTTTTCAACCCAGATTTTAGATAATCAGCTCCTGTTCTTTCTTCAGATTGTAGCTTAGAATCTACTTCTCCAGGGATATATTTCCTGATCCCTTAACTACAACACAGGTATCTCTCCTTTACAGTACTTACTGCGCTTCAATATTTCATCATCTGATGTAGTTAGCTGATGAATGAATCTCCTACAAGACTGTGAACTCTATGGTAAAGGTAGGGAATGTGGTAATCTTTGTTCACCAGATCATTGCCTGCTACGTATTAAGCCTCTTAATAAACAATTATGGAATAAAGAAAACCATAGATATAATGAGTAAATAAATGAGTAAACGGGTCTGTCCATCCTATGTGTTTTCTTAGGCCTTTTCTAGGCAGAGAGAAATATGATAAAGTATAAGATGTAGTCTTGTGGAAGTGCTTCATAATCTAGTGGGGGATTTAGATATTTGAGCATACAAAGCAAAACAAATATGAAAAATGGTTTAATAGTGTTATATAAAATAGTTATAAGACTACTGAGGGAGGAGGATATATAGATTTTTTTTAACTCCCTTGACAGCAAGGTTTCCAGTTTCCATTGCTTACCACAGTCCAGCCAAAACATTTTTCTTTCTGTTTTTAGGCACCTGTCATTCAAAAAGGACAGACTTGGTTCCACTTAGGCCCCTTGCATTTTATTTTATACACTTGAACCTCTGTTTCCCTCTACTCATTTCGCTCTTCTCTCAAGGATCATTTCCTAAGAGTCATCTCCCTAACAGTCAAGTTTATGGTATTCCTCACTCTTCCCCGGCATTTTCCACCATTGCCCTGTACTTATTTTTCATTGCACATATTACTATTTTAAAACTTATTATCTGTTTATTATTACTGTTTAATCTTCTACTTTTTCTCTAAAGTGTAAGTGCCAAGAGGAGAGAAACGTGTCTTTTCAACATGGTCTCTCTGACATCTCAACAAGGATTTAGCACATAGACACACACAATAATATATTTTGAGTGAAGAGATGCCTAGAGAAAGGATGAATGCAAAGGCAAAGAAGACGTTGTAAGAATTCTAAAGTCTGAACTTGACCTTAAAGCGTGAAAAGAATTTCCTAGTCAAAAAAACAGGGGACAGAGTTGAGGCAGAAGGAAGTGTGTGCAGAACCGTTGGGACATCAAGGAATCATGGTATATTGGAAGATTTCTTTTTCTCCCCTGAAGCATCATATACGTGTTATGGTCAGGGGCCAGGCATGTGCTGCAAAAGTGGAAAAGTGAAAGACACAAGGCAGATTAGGGAAGGGCCTCAAAGTCAATAAATATGTTTTTTTCTTCTCTGAGCAATAGGAAGTCACAGAAGACATCGGGATTGGTAAATGAAATGATGCATTGCCTTTTAGGAATATCAGTTCAGCAGTTGAATGGGACTATAACGGAAGAGAAAGTGGATCCTGGCCAAAAGACCAACGAGAAGACTCTTGCCAAATTCCAGGGAGTATTCCAGAAACATCTCCTATGTGACTCTCAGTTTTATTGTCTTTGATATGTAGGCCTCAGCATCTTAGTGTCACAGTAAGCCTTAAAACTATTGTCCTCCTATTTTGTTTCTTTTGAAAAAAAAATTTTGTAGTACCCTCGATAATTTTTATTCATGGTTTATGAATGTAGGGCTATGTAAAGAGAAAGAGGAATAAGAAGGATCAGAGACATTTTCTTAAGCCTGTTCTATTTAATATGCATGTTACCAAAGGTTAAACTATATAAATGCATTTTTAAATAGAGGATAAAAAGAGACCAAGATTATACACATAGAAAAACTAAGGCCAGAGGAAGCGGAGGGCAAGAGAAGGTCACTATTACCATATGAGACTCAAATAGAGATTATAGGAGGGCATAGATAGAAGAAAACCAGTGATATTAAAATCAGGAGTACTGGCAGGCATCAGGAGGACAAGGATGGGTATGAGAGCAAGGACGCTGGTACAAGCGCCGTGAGCCAAGGCTCGGGCCTGCCCAGGCTGTTGTTCTGACTCTGTTTTTGTTTTGTTTTGTTTTGTTTTGTTTTTTAAATAAATTTATTTTTTATTGGTGTTCAACTCAACACCAAAGAAACAAACAATGCAATCATGAAATGGGCGAAAGACATGAAGAGAAATCTCACAGAGGAAGACATAGACATGGCCAACACGCACATGAGAAAATGCTCTGCATCACTGGCCATCAGGAAAATACAAATCAAAACCACAATGTTGTTCTGACTCTGATCCGCAGTAGAGAGATCCCATGATATGGAGTGAGTGTCCTTCCTTCCCTGAAGTTCGCTTGCTTTATCTCTAGAAAAGAAGGCGTTGGCCTCAATGTGTTATGAAAATCAGGGCCTGCTTCCTAAAATACTTTCAAGTAGTGACAAAGCCCTGAAAACTACATTCAATATTTTAAAACTCTCAAAGAAATTCTGTGTTTTCCCACGATGATGCTGCAGCAATTATCCACGACCTCAAGAGTTCTTTTTTAATGTCTGAAAAATGTAAACGCTTGGTCGTTTTGTGCTATTGATGGCTCTGATTAGTGATCATATGTTTGGGGTTCACAAAAGTGAAAGCATTATTGCTACGCTGAAATTATTTAATTTCCCAGACAGAAATTGACCAAACAGGGAGCAGAGGGAAATGCACAGAACCAAGGAGATGCCTGAGAGATGGGCTCTGAGTTTGGGGTCAAAATGACAGAAGAAGATGATTCCAGCTCTTACATTCGATTTCTTAGATCTTTTTAGGGAAGGCAAACAACACAGTTTTGGCTTGACAGCCTCAAAGAGGCACTTGCCAGAAGATTTCCTCAGCAGAATCATTCAGAGTTAATGTTATGAAGTGTTCATTTGTGAGAGGCAAAGACACAATGGGGAATCTGGGGGCTGCCTTGTCATTCTTTCCATTGAAGCGTCCTATGGAGGGGGAGGATCCGTCTCTGAGATTTTAGAAGCTCTGCATGGATTTTTCTTATGCCTTTAGAACTAATTTGTTGACTCTTTTTTTTTTTTAATTTGTTGACTCTATGCATGAGATAAAATATTCTGTTTCTGAAACTTGTCATTCTCCACCAGTGGTGGAGGGGGCTCATTGTCTCAAAGCAAGCTTGCTTTCCTTGTGATAGAAAATAATTTAGAGCATGAGGAAACATTGACCTTTGGGTAAACAGGTTTTGTAAGTTTGTCTGGGGCACAGGTTTAGGAATAAAAATGACCTGGGAAACTGGCAAAATGGGATAGGTAATAACTGGCATCGGAACAAACTCTGAAGCCCTCTGAGGGATGGCATAGTATTGTATATGCATGCTCAACACACACTGGACTTTGCTGGAACAGTCCTGGCTTACGCCTCTTCTCCAGATCTAAGTATTATATTAGGGTAATCTTTAACTCTCAGAAGTGGCCCCATTTTAAAGGGTATGTTATATACTCATCCTGTTTAAATGGGGCTAGATCCGGTTCCCAGAGTTCAGAAATTTCTTACAGGTTAGCTCCATGACTCAGGAACTATTCATAGCTAGGGCTGTCTCTCCTTGGTCTGTGGCTTGTGGCATGGTGCTTACTTCTTCCTTGCTAATTGACAAGGGAATTGGATTTGAGTTGCACAACCTGGAGGTGAAAATGCATTTCTTTGTGTGCGGGTGAGGGGGTGGTGGTGGCAGTTGCTCACTATAGTATATGACATATAGTAGATACTGATTCAATGTGAGTTCTTACTTTTCCTCCCCTGAAAATGCCAAATTAGGAAAATGATGCCAGGAAATCAACACCTAAGACCTCAGAACTTAATATATTCTTGACTGAAAATATCAGTTTCCGTGACTTTGACTAGATATTTCATTTAAGTGGAATCATACAGTATTTGTCTCTTTGTGAACTGGTTTACTGTATTCAGCATAACATCCTCAAGAGTTGTCCATGTTGTGACACGTGACAGATTGTCCTTTTTATAAAGACTGATTAAAAAAAGACTGCTTAATATTCCACTGTATGCATATGCCATATTTTGTTTATCTAGTCATGCGTCTATGGGCACTTGGGTTGAGTTCTTCTTTCTCTTGGCTATTGTGAAAATTACAATGGACATAGGTGTGAGAATACCTTTTGGGCATCCTGATCTCATTTCTTGGATATATACCAGAACAAAATACCAGAAAGATATCCAACATATGGTTGGAATCTGAATTTCTCTATGAAGGCATGACCAAAATATTGTGTATTTGCAAACCTTAGATTATGTGTAAAACAACAGACTTGAGGGGCACCTGGTTGGCTCGATCAGTTAAGTGTCTGACTCTTGATTTCGGCTCTGGTCCTGATCTCAGTGTTGTGAAATTGAGCCCCATGTATGGGAAATTTGCGTGTTTTATAAGGCACATAACATTGGTTTAAGATCCTTTTGTAGTCGGCTTCCCTGACTGCAGGAGACACATATGATTGGGAGTAACAAACATAGTAACTTGTAAAGCAGTAGCCTGGGAAATTATCGGTCCCTATATTTCATGCACTCTGATTAAATAAGGTGTCCTCAGGTCTTCAGGAGCTTTTTAACTTTTGCTATCTTAAGAAAAGTACGTTGTCAATTACTAGGGAATTGCCCACATGAAGCAGTTATGGTTTAACACTAAGTGCAAAACCTTTTGATGAAAAAGCAGGGAAATCAATGATGATGACTAACGGGAGGATACAATCATACCACATGAACCTCAGCATTTATAAACACAAGGCCTAAATAAATAAATACAATAAAAATAAGTAAAAGTAAAAAGGAGGGCACTGAGGGAGAAATAGCCTCTTTTTTTTTTCTTTTTAAACATATTTATTTATTTTAGAGAGAGAGAGAGAAAGTGCATTTGTGTCCACAAGCCTGGTGGAGGGGGAGGGGTAGAGGGAGAAGGAGAGAGTGGAGCCAAACAGGGAGCTCAATCCCAGGACCTTGAGATGAGATCATGACCTGAGCCAAAATCAGTCGTCCGACGCTTAACCAACTGAGCCACCCGGGTGCCCCAACCTATCTTTAATCTGGAAATGAAATTGTCGTGTCATCATCCCAAATGTTATGTGTGCTGTTTACCTATTTCAAGTATAAATCAGCTGTGCCCACTCTTTCTCCTCCCACATTTCAGTTTGTACCATATACTGATATGTGAAAAATCCACAATCTCTGAGGCCACTTATACCTCTACTTAAAGTCTCAGTATTAGGAATTTATTGAAGACATGAGGTACAAGGTAGCAGAAAATTTATAAACTTCCAGATTTAAGCAAGGAAAATTTTTTTTGGAACTGGGCACTGTAAGTAAATACAACTGATTTAAAAAGCCATGTATTTACTGGGCAGGGTGGGGGGGATTCATTCTTATTTTAGTGTCACACAGGCAATTTGTTCAATTGCAGTGGACCGGCATGTCCCCTTGCTAATTAACCAAACTGGTAGCAACAGGGCTGAGCTATCTCACTCCATCTCCAGGTTTCAGTGGCCACTCATAGTCTCAGCAAGTTTGTGTTCCTTCCCTTTCCAGCCCCCTTCTGAGTTTTTCTTCCATATGATGATGAAATAAGGCAATGTGGCTTTCATGAACATATGGTTTATTTAAGATGCTCATGACTATGCCAGGTGGAGCAATGATAAGCTGGTACTGCTTCCCAGATACTCCATGACATGTGGTATAAATACTCTCCCATGGGTAAGTAAGTCTGAGGGAAAGGCTGAAGTTAAAGCATTCCCAAGGAAGAGTTGTTTTATTCCCGGAGTTCCGAGTCAAATAAACACAAATACACACACACTTAAATATTTTGATTTATCTTTCACTAAAGCTTTGACACTTGACCCTATCTGATTCATTGTTGTTGCTGTTGTTTTTTCCATTTCCCCCTGAGGCTCATTGGTTCAGAATTGACTGATGGCCCCAGGGTAGTTGAAGTGTCCATGCCGGTTTGCCATTCCGATTTTCAGCTTCTACTGAAAGTTTGGCCCTTGGGAATTGCCCTTAATTTCTTGTAAGTTCGACTAGGCAATGCAACAGATTTTTGCTGTTTATCCAGTATTTTAAAGATTCTGTAAGGCTGAGTTTTCAAGAATCTCATCTGCCATATTGCAAAAAATGAAGTCAAACTATTCTACTTCTCCTAACAAAGCCAATAATATATTTCTTGATCCTCAAAAAGACATTACCACATATAGAACTTTTTACAAAGTGATATTCCTGGAAAATTCACTGCTCTTTTTAATCAATGAAATTATCTCTGGTGAGTAGTACCCATCTCTAGGCGTGTGATTTTTTTTCACATCTTCACGACAAACTGCAAGGTCTTACCTGAGTACTGAAATGCTTCCCCATGCTCCTCTGCTTCCCATTCCCACCTTGATCTAAGCAGGACTTGCCTCATTCCCTGGCAACAGGCATGACCGGTATTTCCCACTGGATACGTGTGTGCCATATTTTCCCCTTTATCTCGAAACCCCTTCTTATGTTTTGTTGCCTTCCTGTTCTTCTTCATCCGGGACAATTGGTGTGAAATGCACATGTTCTACAAAGACTTCTTGGGTCCCCAAAACTTACCTAAATGTCCATCTTTCATCTTGGGCAAATAGTCCATTTTAATAGTCGGCATACAAGTCATACACAATAAAAAGTAAATCAATTGTCTTAAACTTTTTAATCTATATTCTGGATACAGTCTTTCAAAAGCTTCCTGTATACCCAAGAGAAATAACCTAAGTAAGTGCATTTAGGTCATTGTGCTTTAATTTGTTAATCCAACTAAATTGTATATGCTTTATTCCTGTTTTTATTTCCTAGTTGTTCATTTTGGAGGTTGTTCCATATCACACAGTACTTCATAACAACAAGGATCATAATTCTCACAATGCATTTATGTTAGCGGTTTATCCATTTGTTTTTCAAGTGAGCAATTTCCTCCTTTGAAGACAGGAGATAGCTTGCTCATCTGTGTAGCTGGAATGTTAACAGGGCAGTGGGCACAGGGACATTCAGGATATAGTGGTTGAACAAATGAAATTGGGTTTATTTTCTCCTCATTAATGTATTTTTATTTCAATGGGTAATGTTCACACTGTATCAACATTGCTCAGGAAATTCTAATAACTATTATAGTAAGGTTTCAGCTTTGTAGGGACAATACTATTCACCTTAAATTGTAAAACAAATTTTATTGAACTCAGTGTTGTTAAAGAAAGAGAGAAAGAGACAGATTAGAAATTTGAGGTACTTTGAACATTGGTTCATTTAAAGGAGGGAAACAATTCAGAAAGCCGTCGCCGACATCCTCCTGCACAGATACCACATGTGTAGAATCAGCTTTGCCCTTTTGAAAATTTCTAGCTGACCTTTAGAGAAAGCTGAGCTTTTGGGGCTCAGCAGTAATAACATAAAGTGTTGCTACTCCTATTACCAATTTTGAACAAAGGAAAACTCATGAAACATTTAAAACGGAGGCCTTGGTTACCTAATTTTTATTTTTTAAGCTCATGAATAGAAATAGACTCTTAAAAACAGCGAATATTTAAATGTAGGGTGTGTGTGTGTGTGTGTGTGTGTGTGGCTTTGGAAGCCTCCACAGTTACTTATTAGTTGTACAGTTTGATCAATTCCTGTAATTCTCTTCCCTATCGTGTAAAATCGTCATAGTCACTGTGAGGCAAATACCACAGTATTATTGCAAAGAAACACAAAAGTTACCAAGCACACACAACGACATATATACAGCAAGGAAAAGCCTGGATGGTTAATTAGGAGATGGGAACTCCAGTTGTGGTTCTGCTGCTAACTGGCTTTTGATCATTCCTCCTTGTGATCTAATGAGAAATGTGTGCTGGGTGCCAAGAGAGGCCCTTTGCGTTCTTCAAGTTCACGGAGCTTTCAGCTGTAGAAACTCATCATTTATACTTCATCGTGTCCTCCCAGAGGTATGGCTTCCCACCAAACTTCATTTTAACTCTTCACAACATGTTTCTTTCACATGTCTTATACAGCTTTCAAGAAACTTATTTTAGAATATGCTCTTCCAAAATCAAGAAATATACTGAGGAAAAATAAATACAAGGGAAATGTCTGACGAGAAGTCCATTGTTGAACAGAAGTGAGGAGGATTCCAAGTTCCATGGCCAGGCCTAGGAAGCAACTACCCTAGGCTGGAGCAGGAGACTGTGTGTCTAGAGGGAGGTCATGAGGGGAAAGAAGAAAAATATGACTCTTGGACAATCTAATGAGTTATATTTAAATATATTTTTATTGTTTTTATTTTTTAATAGGTTTAAAGGTTTTATTTATTTATGTGTGAGAGAGAGAGAACATGTGCGAGCACATGAGTGGAGGTGGGGCAGAGGGAGAGGGCAAAGTAGACTCCCCACTGAGCACGAAGTCAGATGCCGCACTTGATCCCAGGATCCCGGGATCATGACCTGAGTCCAAGGCAGATGCTTAACCAACTGAGTCACCTAGGTGACCTGAAAGATGTTTTTAAAGAGCCCTGGAAAGTGTAGAAATTCCTTAGATTTTCAAAGAAAATTGAGAAAAGAAAATATGAGACAGTTTTTATCAATAAGCAAAACAAATATAAAGAGAATTAAGTCATAGTACATTTCTTGGCTCAGTAATGAGCACTATTTATATAGATACAGCAACAACAACAAAAATATTTATCTGAAAATTGAAGCAAAATTCATTTGGTAGGAGGAAGAAAGGACGGGAGTGGAAAGAGCTCAATTTTTTTCTAAAAAAAGGAAATGAGGGGATCCCTGGGTGGCTCAGTGGTTTAGTGCCTGCCTTTGGCCCAGGGTGTGATCCTGGAGTCCCAGGATCGAGTCCCATGTCGGGCTCCATGGAGCCTGCTTCTTCCTCCTCCTGTGTCTCTGCCTCTCTCTCTCTCTCTCTCTCTCATAAATAAATAAATAAATAAATCTTTAAAATAAAAGATAATAAAAAATAAAAAAGGAAATTAAATATGATTAGTCAGAAGACAACAGGATGCACATATTTTTCAAATGTACAGAGGTAAATACCAATACAAAAAGCTAAATGAAATTTAAAAAAAAATAATGGTTGGGGGAGTTGCCTGCTTCTGGTAGCAAGATAAGGAATGGGAAAAGTAAATTATTGGACTATGGTTTTATATTATAAAAATTTGATTAGTACTTTTAAACCAATTAGGTGTTTATTTTTTTAAGTGCCATCAATAAGATTGTAGAATAGCAAGTACAAGGGAAATTGTTAAGTGATAGCATATGGAGGATGAGATTTCAACCTCACTAAACATTGATGGTATGAAATCTATTCTTTCACCTGCTTCCTATAGACACATTGTGTGGCAAAGTTTGGTAGCAATCAGTATTATAGAGGAAGAGAGCAAGGTTTAAGGAAATAATGGTATCAATAGATGGTAGTGAAAAGAATCACATCTGACGTTGAATAGTATGCGACCGCCTCTGGGAAACACTACCACTTCCAAACTGACAAAACTTCTGGTCCTAGTTAACTGAGATACAAGACTTTGTTGTTGTTGTTGAGCCCTCCCACTCCTGCTGCTCCGTCTCCTACTTCCAGATAAATGGGCTCATTTCAGATGCAGTGGCCTGCACCAGTCCCTGGGATGGTCTGATCTCAGAGATGCAGTCCTAAGAGCCTTCTGCTCCCTTAGACATTATGGCAATAGCCTTGCAGGTCAACGGGTTGAGAAAAACTACAAGGAAAATACAAAAGGGCTTGCCTCTTACAGTGATTTCCATTGTAGCAGAATTTTATTCTCTGTCCCTAGGGGAAAAAAATAATAATTTTTTAAATGTGCACAAAAATGACCAGACCAGTATGAGATAATAATTTTTCTAGTTGTGTGTTTGCACAATGAGTTTGCAATTTTATCCTCCAATGCTTCTGAGTATTCTTTCATGTTTATTGATTGGTGATAACAGTTGCCACTAACAAAAAGATACTCCAGAGCCGAAAACCTCAGCATTTGTAGCAAAAGACGGAATTTCAGCATTACAAAGAAACCCCTGTATTTCAACATCCTTAGTACTGTTTCTGTACAAATATTTTCAAATAGGTTGGAGTCATGGGGATACTTTCTGCCTTCATTATATACTATTTATTTTTTTTAAGTTTTTTTTTTTTTTTAATTACTTATTCATGAAAGACACAGAGAGAGAGGCAAAGACACAGGCAGAGGGAGAAGCAGGCTCCATGCAGGGAGCCCGACGCGGGACTCGATCCTGGGACTCCAGGATCATGCCCTGGGCCAAAGGCAGGCGCCAAACCACTGAGCCACCCAGGGATCCCCATTATATACTATTTAATATCTGGTATCATTATGTTTTAAGGATAATTTATTACTATTATTACTAACAATAAAAACGCAAGAGGAAAATGGTGGAAAACTGCTACGGTTGCAATATGGTTTCTTTCCTGGAACACCTATTTGCATGCAAAGACCAACATTATTTTACTACGACCAATTCTTAGTAATATATGCCGTGTTATCTTCTAAACGGCACCACTCATTTATCCATGTATGCCTGGGTGGATGCATGCGTCTAAATATTTACCAGGTACCCACCTCATGCTTGACCTGGTTCTGTGCCCAAAGGATACAGAGATGGGAAGCACAGATCACAAGCTTCACAGAAGAAAGAACACAAGGACAAGGTTTCAATAGGAAATGACAGATTGGGTACTTGAAGTGGAGCAAAGCTCCAGCCTGAGTCCCGGGTAAACTCCGCTCAGTCTGCTACATTCGACTCTCCTGCACATTTGGTTCTGCTGAACATTTCGCACAGGAAGGGAGAGAGCTAAGACAGAGAAATAGACCTGGGTCCAAAGGAATGATTCTAAACATGTCTGTGTGTCACCTCTCCAACCTACATCCCTCCAATGCTTGCTGAGTACTAATGTGAGAAGTCGCTCTAGAACAATGAATAAAAGTGATAACATCTCTCTCTTCTCTTGTAAATCACCTTCAGGAAACCTATATTGAGACCATCAGGAGAGTCAAAAAGCAGAAGTTAGACAAAAAGCAAAGCCTGATTCACTCTATCCTCCCTGAGAAAGAAATTCCTAGAATTTTATCAAAACACACTCTCTTTATAATATACACTAATGTCATGCTCTGAAACAGACCTCAAATAAACATTACCTGCTCTCTGAGCTGTAAGTGAAAGGAAGTTGAAACAATGGAGAAGAATTGTTTTTTTTTGTTGTTTTGTTTTGTTTTGTTGTTGTTGTTGTTGTGTTTCCCTTTGACCTTGAGGAGTTTTAAGTAAGAATAGGTAGGTGACCACCTAGAACAGATTTTGGCTCAGGTTGTAACAAAAATTTAGAATGACTTTTTCCTTAAATGTAGCACCAGTATCATTTCTTAAATGATATTTTCTTAAATATCATCTTACTGAACACTGTTAATTTGGGGACTGGAGGGAAACTATGAATATGTCACTTAAATATTCTTAAGTCAAAGCAAACCTTGTGTTCTTTGTTTCAACAGCTGTTAGGAAAGAAAGATTTTAAATAAGGGGAATTAGAAGTATAAATTGGAGAAGAATGTACTATGAAATGTGAGTGAATGAAATGAAATGTGTTTCTGATTTAAACACATTTCAAAGCATCTTCAAATATTGATGACATGAGCTACTATTTTTATTCTCCCAGGACAAAGAATAAAGATGTTTATCTTATACAGATTTTTACCTTACTGAACATTGTTTTTTTCTTAACAAGTGTCCCTTCATTGCTTTAATAGCTGAACAAATGGCATTTTCAATCTTCTATAATTTGATCTAAGTATCTGTCATTTCCTAGGATTAATGCCAGATGGACCTGAGAACATTTCTGAGAGTTTGCTGCTAAAATATGGAGAGGATCCAAATACACACCTGGTCACAGGTGATGGAAGTGTGATGGATAAGAGAGTCATTTACTCAATGGAGGATAGACCCAGGGCTTTGCAATAAATGTCCAAGATTGGTGATGACCTCTTAAGGCAAAATGCAATAAGACAAGGGCTAGGCTAGTTTAGATTTCTTTTTAAGGGACCGTAGAATCTCTTGCCTAAACATTTCTCATGTCCCAGACACTGGACCAGGCATAGTTCTTCACGACAAGATTCAGTGCTTATGCTCATTTTACAATTGAGGAACTAGACTCCAAGTGGTTAAAGAATTTACCTAATTTACATATTAAAAAGCAGCAGAGGTGGGATTTTAATCCAGAGCTCTAACTTTAAACCTATGCACACTCTATTGCATTTTGGAGGATTATAAAATCTTAAAATTCTTAAAATTCTAGGGCTGAGAAGGATAATACATTTTGTTAATCCACAGTTTCTATCTTACACCAGAGTTCTTTCTACACTATAAGGAAGAGGTCATCTCGCCTATCCAAACATCTCTATTGCTTATGGCTCAGAGAAGTTTCTCAGGCTTGTCTTCTCTCTCTAACCATCGTGTGTTACCACTGTCTCCTTCACTCCTTCATCCACAGCGCTGCCAGGCTGACCTTCCCGAATACAGAGTACAGAAAGGCCTTTCCCTTGTAACCCCCAGACGGCTCTCTGTTGCTCATAGGATAAATTGTAGACTATTTCACAATTTGACAAAAACCTCCCGTTTCTGTTTCATGTATATTGAGAACAATACTGAATACAGGTGCTGAATTCTAGGCAGCTGTGTGTCCCTATGCCACTGGGTATACAATTTCGTTGGCCTGAAATTGAGGACCTAGACTTTCTGTTGTATAGAAAGCCATGAAACGAAAACCCACGGCCTCACCCATTCATTTGAGAAATCTTATTAGACTCTTCAGTCAAAACGAGTCTCACCCACTGTGTGTTCAGTTATTTGCTTCTACATTTTGCAGTAAAACATGCACATCCTAATTTGTTTAAAAATGTTTTGTCTCACAGTGGATCATGAACATCTTGAGGACAGTGTGCATATTATCCTCTCTGTTTCCATTGTTGGCATATATGCCCGGAGCATAGTAAATGCTTAGTAATTTTTTGATGCATGAACTTAATTAATATCAACTATAATGTTCTAGACAAGGCCACACTTTTCTCTCACTTCACTGTCAATCTATCCCCTTCTACTTAGACTCTCATGTCATCATATTTCCACCTCCCTCTCTGACCTTAATTCTGTCTAAATCCTGCTTACGTATATTTGCCCAAGCCTTAGCCCATCTGCCCATGGCTGTCATATGATCACTCCTCTAAAGAACTTACATACACAGTGATGATATGGAAAATCTCACATAAATTCATGATAATTTCTGGGCAAAGAGAGCCAATGGATAGACAAGAAATGCTTAGTGGAAACTTCTGCAATGCTGTTCATTTAATTAAAAAAAATCCAAGAATTCCCATAATATGCAACTTTACAGAATTGCAGAGTACCAAACAGTTGTTTAGGAGAATTACGTGCACTTTTAATTTAATTAATCAAATATTTAAAATGATTTAAGAAATTTGATTTTTCATAAAGGATTTAGGTATTTGAAAAATATAAAATAGGTATCATGCTATATAACATGTTTGAAGAAAGATCACATACACCATAGATTTAAATAAAAGTCTACGACAATTAAGATGAATAGAGAATATGACAAAGAGAGTAACTGTTGGAAATAAGAGTCAAATAGCTTCATAGTGATCAGCCTCCAGTCTAGGTGTGAACAGCCAATAGCTACAGTCAGCACGAGAGGTCCTGTGAGGGAAAGATATATTCCAAGTATGAATATTGCCATGAAAACCAGCAGGGATGAATGTTAAACACCTAGAATGAATACTCTGAGTTTCCCCACATTTGAACTATGAAATATATCACCAATCAAATGCAATTCATGCTTAAAATAAGAGCTGCTACAATGGCTTAATAAAGCCAGGTTCAGACAGTAGAGAGAATCTCTATTTTACCTTTTTTGTCTTCTATTTATCTCCTCTGTTTTCCACCTCTGTCTTCCATGTTTTCGTATTAAAAAATTTAAGACTCTTCTTCATAGTTCTTCTATATGACTTTTGAAAATCTTATGTCTTCACTCTGACAAATGCTGTTTTGTTGTTGTTTTTAAAAGTAATTAGTACCAGCAGCAACTTTGTAAGTTGTAGAGAGTAGCTCCTACACTCTAGGAGCTACACTCTACAACTTACTACACCTTGTGTCTACTACACCTCATGTCATGACATTTGGATTACAGAGGGGTGCTGAATTTAACAATTTACAGAAAAAAAAAAATTCCAAGAGTTGGAAAAGTCCTTCAAGAGATTGTATAGTCCGGTGGATTTCATCAAGGCTGAACCTTAAGTTTACCTAGTATGATTTTGTAAACCACACCATTGCCCAGTTCCACCTATAGAGATTCTGATTTAATTGGTCCGGAGTTAATATGATCTGTTTGTCATTTTTTGTTTGTTTGTTTGTTTGTTTGTTTGTTTGAAAGAGTCACTATTTTATTTTAGAGGTAAAGAAACTGAGAGACAGAGTGGGAAAGAAACTTGCTAAAGTTACAAAGCAAATTAATGGCAGCAAGAGGACCCAGACCTATATACTAAAGAATAGTGCATCTCAAGCTCAATGTGCCTGTGGCTTGCCTGGACATCTTTCTAAAGTTCAGATTTTGATTCAGTAGCTCTGGAGTGGAGCCTGACATTCTGCATTTCTTTTCTCTTATTATTTCCCCTTCCTTCCTTCCTTCCTTCCTTCCTTCCTTCCTTCCTTCCTTCCTTCCTTCCT
The DNA here is from genome assembly GCF_048164855.1 of Canis lupus baileyi. NCBI lineage: Eukaryota > Metazoa > Chordata > Mammalia > Carnivora > Canidae > Canis > Canis lupus. The sequence goes on along the minus strand of NC_132840.1, from coordinate 3,859,234 downwards.
CCCTCCCTCCCTCCCTCCCTCCTTTCCTTCCTTCCTTCCTTCCTTCCTCTTCCTCCTCCTCCTTCTCCTCTTTTTTTCTTCTTCTTTCCCTCCGGTTTTATTGAAATATAATTGACACATAATCTTGTGTATGTTTAGGGTACACAGACTATTGATTTGATATATTTGTGTAATGTGACTCTAACAAGCTCCCAAATTATGCTGATATTGCATTATTTATCTGCAGAGTCCTAAATCACACCTATACACTAAATGATTAGCTTTGATGCAGACACTGCAGAGAACAATTCCATTGTCACAATTAGTTGCAAGATAAAGCTCTAATTTAGCAAGTGTTATGGTCTCACATATTTCCCTAAACACAGTATACAAATGGCTTGCTTTGTTTTCTCCAGAAAGTTTTTTGAGTGTTTCAGTGAAATCTGTATTAATTTCATCTATGAAATACACGTCACTGTGAATATCTTACACGCTGCTGTAAAAGTGACATAAATGAAAATATGTGCATATGTTTCAAAATGAGAATTATGCAAGAGAGGGTAAACAATATAGACCATTTACATTTTCATATAATTTTGCTTTAGATAAAATTTAAATACTATGTTTTTATGGCTTCCAGATATTTCAATATGTTTGCGATATTTTGAAATCAGTTTTTTTTTTTTCCTAATGAGATTTGGAAATAAAATCTAGATGAAGTCAAAGCAGTCAAGAGGGTATCTTTCATAAACTGTTTGAAACAGTTTAACCATCTTTTCTTGCTTTAACACAACATTTGCTCTCCCTCCTTTAAAATTTCTAAATACTCATCAGTGAACATTGTTTAGTCCCAAAGCTAAACAACAGAAGGTAAGATTTATATCCTACTGTATTTCAGTTCATTCATATAGTCTCTATATTCTGGCCAAGAAAGCTACATGCATTTTTTTTTCAATCATCAAAAATACCATGACAAAAATTATGGGCATGTTACTGTGCCAGATACTGAGTAGTTATTGATGAATAAGAAAATTCTGTATTCTCAATGGGATTATAGTATGGCTACAGCAATAGATAACTGAACATTAGGAATCCTGAGGCAAGTATTGGAACAAGAGAAATGTGCATTCAAATTAGACTAGAACAAGATGAATAAATGCTAGAGATCTGCTGTACAGTATAGTGCCTATAATTAGCAACATGGTATCATGCACTTAAAAAATTGTCAAAGGGTAGATCTCATGTTAAATGTTCTTAACACACATAGCAGCACACACACAATGCAAAGAGACACGAGGAAACTTATAAGGTAATAGATGTGTTTGTTACCTTGACCGTGGTGAAGGCATCATGTGTATATGGATATGTTCAAACCGGATCAAATTGTAGACATTAGAGATGTGCAGTTTTGTATATCAATTATAGGCAAATAAAACTGTAAAAATAAATTCGTTTAGAATATATGTTCAGAGAAGAAATTAAGTATGAAGAGGCATTTTGATTAGTCTGTTTGATATAAAGGAGAGGTCCCTCAATGCATCAGTTAAAAAAAAATCTAGACATGTGGAAGAGGATGGGAGTTTTCTACTATTGAAATATGCAACACCCCTTAATGCTTCCATAGATTTCAAATATTGATCATTTTGACTCTACATCCTTCCATCTCTTCTACAATCATCTGCTATTAATTTATCAAGATCAAGTGAAAATATAAATCCCTTTATGAGTTTTTTTAAACTATTTAATCAGGGGTATTGATGCCATCTTCTTTGACCTGGTGGTCAGTAATATGATGCATATTCTTTGTGGTGGATTCTGTAGTCACACCAAGATCCTCCCTTGAAGGCCAATGTCTCTGATCACAATCTGATGAAAAAGGATATAGGATGAGTGTGGTATTTATAAAGGTTGGCTCAGTATGTGTGTGTGAGAAAAATATTGACTGCTTTAGCACATCCCACTAGTATGTGGTCATGAAACACAGCAGAGGGGGAAAATAACCTACAGTGGGAAGATCTCTGGATGTTGCACATGGTCATTCGATATGTGTGAAACGTGTAATGGCCTGGGACAAAAATATACGTGGACTTCTAGCAAATGACTAACCTAAATGGTCAGGGGCCTAGAAAGAAAATGATTGGAAGATTATGTATAAGGAGATCAAGAGAGCAAGTATGCAATCACATATATTATTGAACACAGAAAATACTCTTTTTATTGGATGTAAACACCCAGGAGAGGGATGCTTGGGTGGCTCAGCCTGTTAAGTGTCCAACTTGCTTTCGGCTCAGGTCATGATCTCAGGGTCATGAGATTGAGCCTCTTGTTGGATTCTGTACTCCACTTAGAGTCCATTTAGGATTCTCTCCCTCTGCCCCGCCTCCTGCTTGCATGCTCATGCTCTCTCTAAAATAAATAAATAAATCTTTAAAAAAAAAAAAACCCATAAAACCATCAGAGAGTATCCACTCTGGGAAAGACCCTAAAAATTAAGAAGATGGCATGAACAAGCCAACTGACCTCAGCTTCCTTTACTGGTCATTTTGAGATGCATCTTGGTATATGAATGTAGTAGGCAAAGTGCTAGAATAGAGACTGTAAGGGCCAGCAGCATGGGCTTCCATCTATTAAGATCGATCTAGGGGGATTGAACTGCTGAATGATCAGCATGCTGGACTACTGGAAATACAAACTGATGCTGAGATTCAAAGAGAAAGAAGACAAAAAAAAAAAAAAAACAAAGAGAAAGAAGACATTCTGTAGACAGAATTGAGACTTGAGGTTTCAACATCAGTTTTTCTATGGGTTTCCAGCTTGGAGAGCTGCCCTACAAATTTCAGCCTTGCTGGCTCCCTTAATTGTGTGAGCCAATTCCTTAAAGTCTCTCTCTCTCTCTCTCTCTCTCTCTTTCTCTCCCTCAATTTCTCTCTTTCTCCTTCATTCCCTTCCTCCTTCTTTTTCTCTCTTTCCCTCTCTCTCTCTCTCTCTCTCTCCATATTTCTGTACATATGCCCAATCTATTGTTTCTGTTTCCCTATGAAACCTGATTCAAATAATCCTATAAAAGAATAACTCTAGAAATAATTCTAGAGAAGCAAAATTCAAATTTCTATCATTGTAACACATGACTTTATACTTCGATAAAACATGATTTATCCAATTCGAATTTAGATTATTGTAGTTTAAGTAGATTGATGGGAGTTGTTTTGGTTTCAGAATTTTATTTATTTTTAAAAGCAGAGTAACAATTAAAAAAATAAAAACTCCAATATTTTCATAATGCACTGTCTTTGGCCATAAGAAATCAATCTGTTTTCAGATAATCTGCTTAAGGATTACAGGGATTAGTCATTGCTTCTTATTAATCAACCCTTCAGCTTTAATTTTATTTAAAACCGGCTTCACTAGAATAAAGGTAGGCTATTTTTAATTTTTTAAAAATAAGCAAGAAAGGCATTTGTGAAAATGAGACTGGATTTTGACTTGTGTTCACGGTCGTTACTATTTGTGATTGCATTTTTAAAATTGAAAGTGCTGTTTGGCACAAAACACTAATATAGAGTTGATCTGGTTTTTAAGGGTTGACATATTTTGATGCTGTATATCTTTTTCTTTTCTTTTAGTTTGTGACTTACATTACTTCAATAAATTATTTCTAAAGGAAGGTTAGTATCCTTTTACAATTCCACTATTTTCCTACAGTAGTAATATAAGTTTATTCATTTTCCAAAGAACATTCAAAGAAGTGATTTTCCTTTCAGGGAGGATGAATCACTATAGATATATATCATTGACAGTCAGTGGCAAATGGCCTAGTCCTTGATTCTTGATTCTAAGTCAATCCTTTGGAAATAGGAGCAAGACTTACTTTTGAGTATCTATGATAAGCTGAGACATATAATCACACATTAAATAAATCAAACCATGACCCAGATGTCTAAACATATTTCCTTCTCACTGGTCAAAGCAAGTGAGAGCATCTATATCAGACTCAAGCAACATCATTTGCCAACAACACTTCTTTGGTCATGAGAAATTGCTTGCCATTTTATTAACAGTCACTCCTGAGTTACTCTAGTGGAATAAATTAGATAAGAACTGAGCTATGGCATGTGATATAATTAATTTCCCTCAAAAAGCATAATCCATTTCACCACAGAACTGTGGATGTTGCCTCCGATGGTTTCATTCAGTAAGACACAAAACAACTGGGTTGCCTGATTATTGGCAATATGGTTGGCTAACACTTTGATGAAGGTATTGACTTTTAGTTATGGGTTCTGGGAAAATGGCAGTTAATTGAGAGCAACACACAAGCCATAATGACAAAAAGTATTTATTTTGTATCCCTTCCTACATGTAGAAGAGTCTGTGTGAGGTGTGTACAGTGATTGAGATTAGGGAGGGGATGGTGCTACTGTGAGCCCTGAGTCTGAATCCCTTCAGTTCCACAGAAGACACAGAGCAGTAAACTAGACAAAGCCTGTGGAAGTCCTTTTGAATCAGAAACTTGATATCCTGGAGATAACAACCTGTCCTTCTTACCTAGACAGTATATCACCAAGAGCTAGAGGAAGGTGGAACACGGATGACTAGTAGGACCATTTGTTCTGACATTCAAAGCATGTTTATTTAATGGTATTTTTAATCAGTTGTTCAAGGAAGCTGAAGTGAACCTATTCTGTAAGTAGAGACTAAAGATACAAAGTCATCTCTAAACTCAATGGCTCTGACTAGTTTTGGCAATTAAAAAAAAATGAAGAAATTGCTTTACAATTCTAAGATATGTGTTCAGTGATTTTATTTATCTCATTTCATTTTCAGAAAAAAATTCTAATGGTTATATATTGCTTTTATTATGTAAATAAAAATGACAATAGTGGAGAGTTCCAGTATTTTGCCTGTAGTTGCAACACATATCCAGAACGCCACATCTCTTTTCCCAATACACATGCTCTTTTCACTGAACAATAGTGTCTCCTTATATAATAAATAAAATAATCATACACCATAAAGGAATGGCTATGCTTTCCTAACAAGTCTATGGATATTGACTTCTTAATGTTGTCAGATATTATAAGTGACAAAGTTGGGGACAAAAGAAAGTCTTGATCTGAGTGAGGCCAAAAGTGTGTATGTCTCTTGCTAAAAGGTATTCTTTAGAACTTGTATCCTATTCTCATTCTAGAGTCTTGTAATTATATGCTAATATTTTTAATTCTTATTCCTGTGAGGGAACATGGGAAAATTGGATTTCCCTAAACCTTTGAATGTGGGAACTGTTAAGTATCTAATTATGTAATAGGATATTTGAAAAGAAGTGGACTTCACTTCCAGGACAAAACATTTACTTGTCAGTATTTGATTTTTCAGCTTTCTCCTTTTATACCCCAAGGAACATGAAGGTTTTTGCATGTGAAAGCCTATCATAAGATGGTGTCACATCATAAGATGGCATGGGGTGATTGTGTGGACCCAAACTCAGCACCAGCTTGTGTTGGACATATAGCATGGATATGAGAAATATAATTTAGTTGTGCTAAACCATGACGACTTTGATATTTTGTTACTGTGACACAATTTAGCCTCTCTTGGCTAATGAAGATATGCTAGAATAATTATATTTCTGATATATTATTCTTTCTTCACAAAGTACAGTAAAATATACAATAGCTTCTTTGGGGGAAAATACTAGAAGTAAGAAGTTGTTTCCACACTTGTTGTAATTCATCTTCCAACAACCTTTTTTTTTATTGTCCCATTTGGTAAAGAGTGGTGTTCAGGCACATAGAGGTAGGGGAATTGGCTGTGTGTCCCTGGAGACTGGGTGTGAATGCAGATCATCGAGCTTTTAGGCCAAGATTTCTTTCTCTCACCCCGGGCCAGTGCTGGTCCTTGGTGCCAAATCCAATAAACGTGCTTCAGACCTAAATGGACTCTTTTACTAGGCTTTTCAGCTGCAGTTGACATTATTGATGCTGCCCTCCTCAAAATTCTCTATTCCTTTGACTTCTGTGACACCACTTTTCTTTATTCACTCTTTTATCTGTCTTTTTTCATTTACTTCACTTCCTCTGCCTGTCTCTTAAATATTCATATTTTTATGTATTCTCAGATAATCTCTTTTCTCTAACATTTCTAACTGAGTGATCTCAGCTACTCTTATGGTTGTAATTCTCATTTTTATGCTAATGATTCTAATTTATAGGTAAGTATGAGCTCATTCGGAAATTCAGAGCTCTGTATCTTGTAAGATAGATGTATCTCCTTTTGAATGTCCACATGACAATTCAACCTATCATACCCGAAAGAAATACATCCTTCTTCCCAATCTGCATGTTACATGGTTCCCTGTTTTACAATAAATATCATCATTCACCTAGCAACTTAATCCAGAAACTTGGACATTACCCAAAACCTATCCATCTTTGTCATCACAACACAATCTATCAAACTTCAAAATGTGTTCATTTTAACTTCCGGATAATATGGCCATTTTTTAGCCCATTTTCCTCTGTCTCCCAAAAGCTCGGCTTAGGTTTCAGTCTTTTTTTTTTTTTTTTTTAATGTTTTGTTTGGTATTCCCAAGTTCCTTGGACTTGTGTACAGACAGTATGCATCCTGCCTTTTATTTGCATCCATCCGTCTTCCTCAGTCAACTACATTCCTCTCTGTGTGCTGCCTCAATAATATTTCTGATCAACTTTATGGAAATATAATTGATATATATAACAAATTCTGCACATGTTTAAATATAGCAGTTACTAAGTGTTAATACATGTAAATACCAATTGTATTAGTCAACTTGAGTTGCTATAACAAAAGGACTATAGATTGGATGACTTAAAAAAATAGAAATTTCTTTTCTCACACTCTGGAGCTAGACGTTAAAGATTAAGGTTCTGGTCTGTCTGGTTTCCGGTGAGAGCCCTCTCCCTGGCTCGCTGCTGGTTGCCCTCCCGCTGTGATCTCATGTGGTGAAAAGGAAGAGTGAGCTCTCTGCTGTTTTCTTCACTCTTTCTACCAAGAAGTGCCACCCAGTGGACTTCTTGACCTTCACTTGCTTCTTGCGGCTCTACCACTAAATACAGTGACATCAGGGGTTACGTTCAGCATATGAATTTTCCGTAGCACCCATGTTTTCACCACCTCAATCAAGATATTTAACTCCTCTTCAACTATGGAAAATAATTTTGAGTCCGTGCATTCAATACACTCACACTCTAAAAAATAAATAAATCTAGTAAACCGATGATCTTCTTTTTGTCTCTGCATATTACTTGATCTTCTCTGAAGTTCCACGTAAGTGGATCAAATGGTGTTTACTCTTGTGTTTTGCTTGTTTTACTTTGCATAATGGTTTTGAGAATTTGTCCATTTTGTCTGGTTTAGTAGCTTTCTTTTCTTTCTTTCTTTCTTTCTTTCTTTCTTTCTTTCTTTCTTTCTTTCTTTCTTCTTCTTTCTTTCTTCTTTCTTTCTTTCTTTCTTTCTTTCTTTCTTTCTTTCTTTCTTTCTTTCTTCTTTCTTCTTCTTTCTTTCTTCTTTTTTTCTGAACAAGTACTATGTCATTGTATGAATATACCATAATTTATTTATCCATTCACCCGGTGATAGATGACTGGATTCTTTCCAGTTTGGAACCATTACTAATACAGCTTCTATAAACAATTGTATACAAATCTTTGAGTGGGTGTGCGTTTTTATTTCATTTAGGTAAATATCTAGGAGTGGAATGATACGTTCAGCTTTGATCTGATCATTTGGAACTTGTATGGGTTTCTCTTTCTGTGTGTGGTCTTTGCTCCTAAGACACAGCCTTTATTGTATACTAAGTGTATCCTAAATAGTTGAGAATAAGATAATGAAATTTCTCCATTCTGATGGGGCTGGAACTCTAAGTCCTCAGACACTACCCTTCCCTATGCACTGTCTCTTCCATCCCTTCCTGCTTTCGGCCTCATCACAGATGCTTTCTGATTAACCTAAGGTGGTCCTACCTGCAAATATTCAATCAAGCCCTCAGCCACAAATGAGCAAGACATCCCACATGGACTTCTGAGGCCTTTCTCTGATGCTTCACCTTGCAGGCTCAGCTGCCCTTATCTGAAATTTCCACTTCCTCAGTTCAGGAGACAGCTGTGCTCTGCTCAGATTTCTGATGAGAAATTTTCTCTAGACATATATCTGAGCAATGGGACTCACCTTGTGAGCTCTCCTTTTCTCAGACGCAACATGGTTGCCCTGCCAACCGCCTGAGCCTGAGAAAGGTCACCTCGTAGATCTTGTTCAGTTCTACAGGTCTCACAATAGAAGGGCTAGCCTGGGATCTGGAACTACCTGGCACATATATTTTATAGTATAATTTTAGCTGTGTTGTCCCCATGTGAAAGTCTTTTAAATTGTATGCATCACAATCTGTTTACATATTTTTCAAGGCACTTTATGCTTGACTCTGTGAGTTTACTCTTTATCTTTTTAAAATCTCATTTGTGAAATTCTAAATTCCTTAAAAATACCAGGCTGTTTCTAGCCTCCACTGATGCCAACACAAATGTTTTGTTGACACCCCAATTTATACATTTGAAATGGCTGGTTCACATCCCCCAGATGCTATGATACCATTTAAATTTGTTTGCCCCATGTAGCAATGGTAGGCTTACTGAAGTATGCATTAACTAAGTGAACACAAGTTCTGTGAATCCTAAAGAAGGGGAGAAATAATCTTTTAAATATTCTAAGTAGTAAATGACCAAATGTCAATCAACAGTATCTGTTAGATAAACAAATGATGCCAAGCTTTCCTGTGTTCCAGGGAAGGAATATATATATATATATATATATATATATATATATATATATATATAGTTTCATATGTTTTGTTTTTGGGAGAGAGAGAGAGAGACAGTGCAAGTGGGGTAAAGAGGGAGAGGGAGAGGGAGAGAGAGAATCTTAAGCAGCCTCCACACCCAGCACAGAGCTTGACCTGGGGCTCAATCTCACAACCATGAGATCATGACCTGAGCTGAAATCAAGAGTTGGATACTTAACCGACAGAGCCACCCAGGTTCCCTGAAACAGTTATTCTTCTGAAGTAATGAATTAAATAAAAAAAAAATGTTTAAAGGATATTCTTCTAGAAAATCCCAAATAAGAGAACAGAATGAAAAAATATAATAAAAAAAAATTTAAAAAGAGTAAGTTGAGAAAACTGTGCTTCTTTATTTTATTTTTTAAATTTAAGTTCAATTTTCCAATATCTAGTCTAACACCCAGTGCTCATCACATCATGTGCCCTGCTTGATACCTGTCACCTAGCTACCTCATCCCCCCCCCTCCCCTTGAGCAACCCTCAGCTTGTTTCCCAGAGTTAAGAGCCTCTCATGGTTTGTCTTCCTGTCTAATTTTTCCCCATTCAGCTTCCTCTCCTTCTCTTTTGGTCCCTTGCACTATTTCTTATATTCCACATATGCATGAAACATATAATAATTGTCTTTCTTTAATTCACTTATTTCACTTAGCATTATACTCTCCAGTTCCATCCACATCAAGGTAAATGGTAGATACTCATCCTTTCTGATGGCTCAGTAATATTCCATTATATTATATTACATATTATATAATATATATAACATTCCATTATATATTAATATATTATATGTAATATTCCATTCTATATCTATATCTATCTCACATCTTCTTTATCCATTCATCTGTTGAAGGATTTCTCAGCTCCTTCCACATTTTGGCTATTGTGGACATTGCTGCTATGCACATTGGGGTGCAGGTGCCCCTGCATTTCACTAATATATATTTTTGGGGTAAATACCCAGTAGTGCAATTGCTGGGTTCTAGGGTAGCTCTATTTTTAAGTTCTTGAGGAACCTTCATACTGTTTTCCAGAGTGGCTGTACCAACTTACAACATTCCCAAATCAATCAACGTGATAGATCACATTAATAAAAGACAAGAATTTATGACCTTCTTAATTGATGCAGAAAAATCATTGGACAAAAGTACAGCATCCTTTCTTGATTAAAACTCTTCAAATTGTAGGAACAGAGGGAACATACCTCAATATCATAAAAATAAATCTATGAAAAGCCATAATGAATATCACTCTCAAAGGGGAAAAACTAAGAGCTTTTTCCCTAAAGTCAGGAACACAACAGGGATGCCCACTCTCACCACTGCTGTTCAACATAGTACTAGACATCCTAGCCTCACCAATCAGACACCCTAAAGAAATAAAAAGCATTCAAATTGGCAAAGAAGTCGAACTCACTCTTAGCAGATGACATGATACATTATGTGGATAACCCACAACCACCCCAAAATTGCCAGACAGCAATTCGACAGTGTGGCAGGATACTAAATCAATGCCCAGAAATCAGTTGCATTTCTATACACTAACAATGAGACTGAAGAAAGAGAACTTAAGGAATCAGTCTCATTTACAATTGCACTCTAAGCATAAGATACCTAGGAAGAAACCTAACCAAAGAGGTAAAGGATCTATATACCCTAAAAACTACAGAACACTTATGAGAGAAATTGAGGAAGACACAAAGAGATGGAAAAAACATTCCATGCTCATGAATTGGAAGAATTAATATTATAAAAATGTCTATGCTGCCCAGAACAATCTACACATTCAATGCAATACCTATCAAAATACCATGGAAATTTTTCACAGAGTTGGAACAAATAATCCTAAGATTAGTATGGAACCAGAAAAAACTCTGAATAGCCAGGGAAGTGTTGAAAGAGAAAAAAACAAAGCTGGGGGCGTCACAATGCCTGGCTTCAAGCTATATTACAAAGCTGTGATCATCAAGACAGTGTGGTACAGACACATAGATCACAGCTAAGAATTGATAAATGTGGGCCAGTGATACCTGGATTACACCAAACACAACCCTAATTTTCAGCCTCAAGAATTGTACTTATCCTGTGGACTTTTGCTCCTGCCACCCTCTGATCACATGTCCTTTCACTGTACAATTAAAGTAAGACCATTTAGCTCACATAGTTCAATGCCCAGTCTAGCTCTTTCCTGCTAACTTGTGACAACTAATTACTTAATATTTTTGAAAGTGTGATTCAAGGAAAGAACAAGGTCTTGGAGCTGGAAAATCTGAGCTTAAATCTCCTTTCTACCCTTTATTTGCTGTGAATATTAATCTACTATTCCAAATTTAGGAATCCTCTTCTATAAAATGATGCCAACGATAATAGAATCTAAGTCATAAGGTCTTTGCATGGATTAAATAAAATGCTTAACGTGGCTTTGTTGGCACCACTGCACATGTAACATCTGTTACGATGATGATTTCTTCTTTGAGAGTAAAACTTTTGATTTTATGTTAGTGGCAAATGAGTACTTAGAATAAAATCAGAAACTGGGATTTACTGATCTCTTGGAGCAAATGGACAAATTTAAGACTTCTCATATAAAGAAGCTACTCTGGCTGTTTTAGTGTACAGGTAAAAGACTCCAGCAGAGCAGTAATCCTCTCATGGGCTTTGGGAAATCTGCCTGTAGAACTATCATTTCACAGGCCCAGAGACACTTAAAAAGCAAATAGCCCTATCTATTTCTACCCGTTGCTTTCCCACTGATATTTTCCCTGGCCCCAGGTAACAATATATGAAAGTTGAGCTTATCTGCAAGGCACTAAATTACTTCACTACTTTTGTTTAAAAAACAGAATAATAATGTAGCTCTGTCTAGGCAAGATTGTTTATTCCGAAGAATCCATAATGTGCCCTATGAGTAGCCAAGCCTATAACCTTTGGCAATGCCAATACAATAGCTGTTAGCTATTAGGTATCTCGAAGGTGGTGGGTCCTTTATACATTTTATATGAATTTTCATGTCAATGCAATGTAGGTAGATAAGAGACTCCAGTTGGTTAAGTTACTTTTTGAAGGTCAAACGGCAAGTTCTTGGTGCCAAAGATTGTTTTAATCCTGCTCTGTATGATTTCAGCTCCTCCGTTTTTTCAACTAATGCTTTCTGCCCTTATATTAATTTTTATAATGAAATATATATATTTATATATAATATATATATCTATGTAGATTATATATTATATATGTGTATCCACATATTTTTTTCACATATTTATATATAGAGAGAAGGGGGAGTTTTGTTGAAAAAATGAAAAAATCCCCGCGTAATCAGCTCAAATTCATTGATGGATGTATTAAATAATTTATTCATTCACTTGGATTCTGTTTTGTGAGCACCAAATCTGTTTCCCGAATTTGCGAGCCACCAAGAATATAGCAATAATGAAGTGAGTCTTCATTTCAAGGATTTAGTCTCTAGCCAGAGAGACAATAATATCGCAAAATGACCGATGTTTCAAAATGTGCTATGGTAAAAGATATGATGAGGGAATGAAGCTGACTTGAGGGTTCTAAGAAATCCTCAAAGAAGCATTGGAGTTGCGTCTGATGGTCTTGAGTATGTGTTGAGTTCATACTACATGCCTGGTACTCTTCTAATTGCTTCACGTACATGAACTGCCTAATTCCTTATAATAACCGTGAATCCTAAATAATCAATGCAATTTTTAACGCATTAAGTAATAAACAGAGACCAAGAGAGGTTAAGTGACTTTGTCAGTGTCTCACTGCCACTAAGAGCCAGGAGGAGGATTTGGATCCAGGCAAAATGAGCTCATGATCCAGCGCTCCATGCTAAACTAACTCTTACTGACAGCATATGAGTTCATTGTAAGGAAGAAAAGGTACAGGTAACGAAGGATTCTAATGCAAAGGACAAGCATGTGCTGTAGTTGAGAGTCTTGGGGGTAGTTAGTGGTGGTGTTTCCAAACCATGTTCTATAATGTCCTGTGAGATAAGTTAGCATTGACGTTAGAAAACAGTTAAATACACAAAAGTCATTTACCTGAAAGCATCTGTGCAGTCCTTGAGAGGCACCACACTTTCTATAAAGTTTTAATGACATCCTGTACATCTTGATGATTTAAAAGTCTGCTAGAAGACAGATTCCAAGAACTGACCCTTTCAGCCAGTAGAAAACTGATTATTTAGATCATAGTTCATTTGGCCTACCTCCTTATTTGCTTCTCAACCTAAGCATCTATCTGACTTTCCTTCCATCCTTTCCTGCCCCTGCCCTTTCTTCCTTGCTTGCTTGCTTCCTTCCTTCCCTCCTTTCAGGCTACTATCCTCCTAGCTAATATATAAACAAAGCTCACATAGCACATATATGTCCTTGCTATGTTGAAATCTCAAAGAGCCAGAATTTCTTAAAACTAAATATAAAACTTAGGACTCAATATTTCCATTAAAAAAAAACGATTTTATTTATTTATTCATGAGAGACACAGAGAGAGGCAGAGGCACAGGCAGAGGAAGGAGAAGCAGGCTCCACGCAGGGAGCCCGGTGTGGGATTTGATCCTGGGACCCGGGATCACGCCCTGGGCTGAATGTGGTGCTAAACCACTGAGCCACCCAGACATCCCTCAATCTTCCCTTTTGAGAATGTATGATCTTGTTACTCCCAATTTCCATCTAACTTGAATCATAGCCTGAAATCCTGCCTTATACTCCATCACTTTCCATGAATTGCTTAGGAGTTCAAGATCATCCTTGCCTTCAATCTTACATAACTATCAATTGCATGAAATAAATTACGTTCAAACTTAATAGCTTAAAATCCCCATTTTACTATGTCTTGTGATTCGGGTGTTTGACTGAACAAAAGCCATGACATATTCAGTGACAAAAGTACCTAAACAAAGCAGGTGTGTAAACTCATAGGTAATAGGCAGATATTAATTATGTATGTGTGCATTTAACTTTACCCATGTCTTCTTATTGAATCAATCTTGTAGTTCTATGATACAAGTACTATTTTACTTTATTTTATGCATGAAATAACTAAATCAGCCTTTATTACTGGCAACAAGGGATGACTTACTATAGAGCACGTGGTTGGTTTTTAGTTTTTCATGCATTATGTCTTCCATCCTTTCTTTCATTCTTTTTTTCCTATTTATTTATTTTTATCATTATAAATTTACTCCTTAATCCATATTCCCTACTTCCCCCATCCCCTCATCCACTTCCTCTCTGGTAACCATCAGTATGTTCTTCTTAGTTTAAAGTCACTTTCTTGATTTCTCACTCCCTTTTTCTCTCTGTCTTATTTTCCTTTGGTCTTTTGTTTTGTTTGTTTACTTTTTTTAAGACTTTATTTATTTATTTATTTATTTATTTATTTATTTATTTATCCATGAGAGACACAGAGAGGCAGAGACACAGGGAGAGGGAGAAGCAGGCTCCCATGGGGAGCCCAATGTGGAACTCAATCCCGGGACTCCAGGATCACGACCTGAGCCAAAAGCAGCCGCTCAACCACTGAGTCACCCAGCTGCCCCCTTTGTTTTGTTTCTTAAATTCCACATATGCATGAGATCATATGGTATTTGTATTTTTCTACTTATTTTGCTTAGCATTATAATTTCAAGCTCCAAGCTCCATCCATGTTGTTGCAAATGGCAAGATATCTTTGTTTTACAGCTGCAAAATAATCTGATAATTGTGTGTGTGGGGGGGGTGTGGGTGTGGGTGTGTGGGTGTGGGTGGGTGTATATGCCATATTTTTATCCATTCGCCAACCAATGGATACTTGGCCTGCTTCCATAGTTTGGCCATAAATTATGCTTCTATGAACATAAGGGTGCATGTATCCTTTGAATTAGTGTTCTTATACTCTTTGGGAAACACCCAGTAGTACAATTACTAGATCATAGAGTAGTTCTCTTTTTTTAAATTTTTTTGACAAACCTCTGTAATGTTTTACAGAGTGGCTGCACCTATTTGCATTCCCACCAACACTGTATGAGGTTCCCTTCTCTCCAGTCCTTGCCAGTACCTATTTGTGTTTTTGATTTTAGCCATTCTGACCAGTGCAAGGTGATATCTCTCGTAGTTTTGATTTGCATTTCCCTGATGATGAGTGATATTGAGCATCTTTGCATGTGTCTGTCAGCCATCTGCATGTCTTCTCTGAGGAAATGTTTGTTCATGTCTTCTGCCCATTTTTTATTTTTTAATTGAGTAATTTGTTTTTGAGGTGTGCAGTTGTATAAGTTCTTTATATACTTTGCATACTAACCCTTTCTTAATATGTCATTTACAAATATCTTCTCCCGTTCAGTAGGTTGCCTTTTTGTTTTGTAGATTGTTTTCTGCACTGTGCAGAAGCTTTTCATTTTGATATAGTCCCAGTAGTTTCTTTTTTTTTTTATTTTATTTATTTATTCATGAGACACAGAGAGAGAGAAGCAGAGACACAGGCAGAGGGAGAAGCAGGTCCATGCAGGGAGCCCGATGTAGGACTCCAGGATCATGCCCTGAGCTGAAGTCAGACGCTCAACCACTGAGCCACCCAGGCCCAGTAGTTTGCTTTTATGTCCCTTGCCAGGAGACATTTAAAAATATTGCTACAGCAGACGTCAGAGAGATTGTTGCCTGCTTTGGGTGGTATAGACACTTCTTTCATGAGTGTTTTATGCTTTTCAGAGTACAGGTCTTTCACCATTTTGATTAATCCCTTAGATATTTTATTGTTTTTGGTGCAATTGTAAAGGAGATTGTTTTCTTAATTTAATTTTCTGCTAATTCATTATTAGTGTATAAAATGCAACTGATTTCTGTACATTGATTTTATATCCTGTGACTTTACTGGATTCTTTTGCCAGTTTTAGCAGTTTTTTGTGGAATCTTCAGACTTTCCTATACATAGTATCATGTCATATAATATAGTGAGAGTTTCATTTTTTCCTTACCATTTGGACTCCTTTTACTTCTTTTTCTTGTCTGATTGGTATGGTTAGGACTTCCAGGACTTTGTTGAGTAAAAGTGGTGAGAGTGGTCACTCTTGTCATTTTTTCTGACCTTACAGGAACAGCTTTCAGTTATTCACCACTGAGTGTGATATTGGCTTTGGGTTTTTCATATAAGGCTTTAATATGTCAAGATATATCCCCTCTAGACCCATCTTGCATAGGGTTTTTATCATGAATGGATGTGGTACTTTGTCACATGCTTTTCCTGCATCTTTTGGAATGAACATATGGTTTTAATCCTTTTTCTAATTGATGTGATGTGTTACCTTGATTGATTGTTTTGTGAATATTGAACCACCCTTGTAGCCCAGGAATAAATCTGACTTGAACGTAGTGTATGATTTAATATGTTTTTGGATTTGGTTTGCTAATGTTTTGTTGAGGATCTTTGCATCTATATTCATGAGAGATGTTGGCCTTTACTTCACCTTTTTTTGTGTGTGATATCTTTATCTGGTTTTGTTATCCAGGTAATACTGGCCTTAGAGAATGAAATTGAAGTTTCCCTTCCTCTTATAATTTTTGGAATAGATACAGAAGAATAGATATTGACTCTTCTTTAAATTTTTGGTAGAATTCCCTGTGAGGCCATCTGATCCTGGAGTTTTGTTCTTTGGGAGTTTTTGGATTACTGATTCCATTTCATTGCTGGCAATCAGTCTGTTCAAATTTACTATTCCTTCCTGCTTTAGTTTTAGTAGGTTATACATTTCTAGGAATTTATCTATTTCTTCTAGGTTGTCTGAGGTTGTTACGTGTAGGTTTTCATAATAATCTGTTATGATTGTCTTTCTGTGATGTTGGTTGTTATTTTTCCTCTTTCATCAGTTATTTCACTTATTTGGATTCCTCTTTGTCTCCATTTCTGTGTGTGTCTCTCTATTTCTTTTTTTTTTTTCAATGTTTTATTTATTTATTCATGAGAGTCACACAGACAGAGTCAGAGACACAGGCAGAAGGAGAAGCAGGCTCCCCACAAGGAGCCTGATCCGGGACTCCCGGACCCCGGGAGCACACCCTGAGCCAAAGACAGATGCTCAACTGCTGAGCCACCCAGGCGTCCCTGTCTCTCTTTCTAAATGAGTCTTCCTAGAGGTTTAACAATTTTGTTGATCTTTTCAAAGAACCAGGTCTTGGTTTCATTGATATACTGTTTTTGTTTTTAATGTCTATATATTTATTTCTGCTCTATTCTTTATGATTTCCTTCCTTTTGCTGCGTTTGGGGTTTTGGTGGTTTTGTTTGTTTGTTTTTTCTAGCTCCTTTAGGTGTGAAGTTAGGTTATTTACTTGAGATTTCTCTTGCTTCTTGAAATAGGCCTATATTGCTAAAAACTTCCCTCTTAGAACCACATTTGCTGCATCTCATATATTTTGGACAGTTGTGTTTTTATTTTTATTTGTTTGCATGTAATTTTTCATTTTTTCTTTAATTTCTTGGTTGAGCTATTCATTGTTTTATAGCATGTTATTTAATCTCCATGTATTTGTGCCTTTTTTTTCCTTGTAGTTCATTTGTAGTTTCATAACATTGTGGTCAGAAAAGATTCCTGCTATGATTCAGTTTTTTGGAATTTGTTGAGGCTTGTTTTGTAGCCTAGTAGGTAATCTAGAGAATGTTCCATGTGCACTTGTAAGGGATCTGTATTATGCTGTTTTAGGATGGAATGTTCTGAATATATCTGTTAAATCTCTTACATGATAATTTTTTCTCCATCCCCACACTTTCATTTTACAGATGTCTTTTGGCCTGAAATGAATATCTTGTTGGCAGCATATAGATGGGTGTGGTGTTTTTATCCACTCTGTCACCCTTTGTCTTTTTTTTGAAACATTTACTACAATTACATTCTTAGTAATTACTGATAGATATGTACTTATTACCATTTTTCTATTTGTTTTGTGGACATTTCTAAAGATTTACTCTGATTTGTTCTTGTACTCTTATGATTTGCTAGCTTCCTTTAGTGATATACTTGGATTCCTGTCTCATTATTCTTTGCGTATCTATTACTGGCTTTGATTTGTGGATACTATCAGATTTTTTTTTTTAAGATTTTATTTATTTATTCATGAAAGACCAGAAAGACACAGAGAGAGAGAGAGAGAGGCAGAGACACAGGCAGAGGGAGAAGCAGGCTCCATGCAGGTAGCCTGACGTGGGACTCGATCCGGGGTCTCCAGGATCACGCCCTGGGCCCAAGGCGGCTCTAAACCGCTGAGCCACCCAGGGATTCCCAACTATCAGATTTGTATACAACATTTTCTGCATATAGCAGTCTATTTTGAGTTGATGGTCTCTTAAGTTTGAGCCCATTCTTTCCTCCTCTCCCTTCACTACCTTTTATATATGTGGTATCATATTTTACATCCTTTCATTTGTTTGAATCCCTTGACTGATTTTTACTGAAATATTTATTTTTACTGTTTTTGTATTTGTGTGTGTGTTTTCTTGTTTTTTTTTTCTTTTTCTTCTCTTTTGCCTTTTACTCTTCATCCTCATAGTTTTTCCTTTCCACTCAATTAACCTTCCTTTGATATCTCTTGTGCTGGTTTAGTGGTTATGAACTCCTTTAGTTTTTGTTTATATGAGAAACTCTTTATCTCTCCTTCTATTCTGAATGATACCCTGGCTGGATATAATATCCTTAGCTACAAACTTTTCCATTTCAGCATTTGGAATATGTCATGACACACTCACTTCTGGTCTGCAAAGTTTCTTCTTTTTCCCTTTTCCTTTTTTTTTTTTTTTTAAAGATTTTATTTATTTATTCATGAGAGACACACAGGGAGAGGCAGAGACACAGGCAGAGGGAGAAGCAGGCTCCCTGTAGGGAGTCCAATCTAGGACTCGATCCCGGGACAGGATCACACTCTGGGCTGAAGGCAGATGCTCAACCACTGAGCTATCCAGGCATTCCTGGTCTGCAAAGTTTCGGATGAAAAATCCACAGATAGACTTATGCGGTTTCTTTTCTATGTAGCTGTCTTTATTTCTCTTGATGCTTTCATATAAATGAAATGAGTATTTCATTCACTATCACTGTATTTTGCCATTTTAATTACTGTATATCTTGGTGTGGACCTTGTTTTTTTTTTGTTTGTTTGTTTTTGTTTTGTTTTGTTTTGTTTTGTTTTGTTTGAGGGGGAGGCATATTTGTGCCTCCTAGATCAGGATATCTGTTTTCTTCTCCAGATTAGGGAAATCTTCAGCTATTATTTCTTCAAATAGATTTTCTGTCCCTTATTTCTGTCTTCTTCTGAGATCCCTATATTGTACAACTTATGCTTGATGGAGTCACTGAGTTCCTAAGACTGTTCTCAATTTGCATAATTTTCTTTCAGCTATTTGCTCAGCTTGGTTACTTTCCATTACTATGTCTTTTAGATCATTAATTTGTACCTCTGCTTCAGCTTAGCTGCTATTTATTCCATCAAGTTTATTTTTAATTTCATTTATTATGTTCTTGATCTCTGATTGGTCCTTTCCATTTCTGTGTTAAAGGTTTCACTTATGTCATCTAATCTTTCTCCAGTCCAGCGAGTATCTTCATGAACATTACTTTATTTATTTATTTCTAAAGATTTTATTTATTTATTCATGAGAAACACAGAGAGAGGCAGAGACACAGGCAGAGGGAGAAGCAGGCTCCATGCAGGGAGCCCAATGTGGGACTTGATCCCGGGACTCCAGGATCACGACCTGAGCCAAAAGCAGATGCTCAACCACTGAGCCACCAGGCGTCCCATGAACATTACTTTAAATTCTTTATCAGGCATATTCATTTGTTTCACCTTGTCTCTTGCTGTGATTCAGTCCTGTTCTTTCATCTGGGAGATATTTCTCTATCTCTTCATTTTGTCTGTTTCTTTGTGTTAGGAAAGTCAGCTCTTTCTCTTGCTCTTAATAGTAGCAGCCTAATGAAGAAGAGGTTCTTTAGTGCCCTGCAATGCAGTGTCCCTTGTTCCCCATAGCCTGGTGCTTCAGGGAGTGTCTCATATGTGTTGCATATACTCTGCTGTTGAGTCTTGGCCTCTTTTTCCTTCGGTCCAGTTCTCTGCAGAGGCTCTCCTTTCCTATTATGGGCAGTGATGTGTGCAGTGATCTGCTTGCAAAACAAGAACTGCACCTGCTGCCACCAGAACTGAGGTCTGGCAAAATGCACAAGTAAGGAGATGTGGTGTTGGCATGGTTGTGCAAGTCGTCTAGGAAGGGGTCTGAAATGCCAGGACTGTGGAGAGTATGGCTGGGAAGGCAGATCCCACAAAGTGTGGGTAGAGGGGCTTGGTGCAAGCAAGTTAGATAAGGAGTGTTGGTGCTGTTCTGGTTCCTGAAGGTGTTTACGCAGAGTGTGGGGACAGTGGAGGGAAATGGTGCCTGCCCCCTTCTTTGTTCCGGGAGGGTGTCTTCTCATGAGCCCTGTCTCTCTGGGCAGCATTCTGAGATGAGCAAATTACTTTCCCTTCCATCTGCCCTAGTATTTTTCAAACTGCTGGTTCTGTGCTATATCTGTACAGGTTGTTCACCATTCTGTCTCTTTGAGGGTGAGATCTCTGATTCCTAATGCAGTCTAGGCTCTCCCAGAAATGAGTTCACTGATTTTTAAAATTCCAGGTTTTAAGTTCCACTGGTTTTAAGAACACATGAAATTTGGTCACTCTCAGTTTCAAAGGTATGTACTATGGCCATTAATCCTCCCCAGTTATGGGCTTCCCAGTGTGAAAGTCTGTTTTCTGTCCTTCTTCATGCCATTGGCCCCCTCCCTACCATGGATGGCCACAGTATGTCCCATTCTTAGGCAATGTTTTTGCCCTTCCTTCCTTCTTTGATGTGACTCCTTCCCTGCCTTTAGTTGTGGGGTTTGTCCTGCCAGTCTTCAGGACATTTTCTGAGTTATATACACTGATATGGGTGTTAGCTAGTTGCATTTGTGGGACAAGGCAAGCATAGGGTCCTCCTACTCCACCATCTTCCCAGCTGACTGGAAACAAATATTTTAAATCTCAGCACAGAGTGAGGTAAGTAGAATCATGCCCCCCTCACCAAAGATATTTACATTCTAATCTACATATCCTGTTACTATGTTACTTTACATGACAAAAATGACTTATTCAAAGTGATTACAATTGTGGACCATGGCCTGGGAAAATTCTCCTGGGTGAGATCTCTAATTACATGGGTCAGTGAACTCAAGGTAATTACATGAGTTTTTAAAAGTGGAGAACCTTCCCCAGCTGTGGTCAGAGGGAGGTGTTACTATGGAAGAATGGTGAGAGAGATGCTATGTTACTGACTTTAATATAGACCATGGGATCCAAGAAGCCAAGGTATGTGGATGTCCTCTAGAAAATAAAATAGTTTAGGAAAACACTTCTGTCACAGAGTTTCCAGAAAGGAATGTAATCTTCTTAATAACTTGATTTTAACCCAATGAGATCTGTGTCTGACTTTTGACTTTCATAACTGTATGATAATAAATTTATATTGTTTTAAACCACCAATTTTGTGGTAATTTGTTACAGCAGCAATAGAAAACTAACCCACTGAAATTGAGACAGAGGGTCAGAGAAGGATGCACACACATTCATACACTCCAGACATAGACTTATGAGAGATCTCATTCTGGGCTCTGTAATCTGTCTATCACACTAACCCGTGTTGGAGAACCATATTTTCTCCAGAAGCTTCTCTTTTGTGGACCAAGGACAGATTTTATAGCAGTGGTAGACATAATTTCTGGGTCTGACATGAAAATACTTACACAGAGTAAAGATATAATACTACAACATCAGATTTTATGGAAGGTGAGTATAAGAAACATCATTTTGAGGAACATACCTGTGTCTTCTCTAAACTTGGGTAGAAACTATTGTCTATTATGCTTGGCAATGCCAGTTGTATTTACACATGACTGATAAATACCATCTTAGTCTTCACTGATAGGAGACATTGGGCAACTAGAAGGGACTTTAATATTACCACAAAACAGCTACTTTATAGCACAGTGTATTTTATATTACCTTTATTTCTCTCTCTAAAAAATGATGAACAATAGTAACAATTTTTAAAGTATGTGAACCTAGCAACAAAAGTTTTAAAAATAAAATTCTAATATATAAATCTAATCACATAGGCTTAGTCAAGTGTATCACTGTTTTTATATTAGCATTTTGTTCTATTTTAAATTTGTTTTGTGTTTTATCCAGTGTTATATGTCATTCATCTATCTATCTATCTATCTATCTATCTATCTAATCTATGTATGTTTCAATTGATTTTATTTCACATATTATGACAAAATATCTTATTATACAACGTGGAATTATAGTATTTTTAATGTATGCAAGAATAAGCATATAATTGAAAATGCATTTCGTGTTATGCTGTGGTGTATGTGCAGCTTGTGAGTACTTACCCTCACCCACCTCTACCAACACACACATGACATTTAATCTATTTAATACTGTATATGCTGGGAATTGAACACGGTTTTTATTTTCAGTGGCAAATTTGGATATTTAATGGCTATTTTCTAAAATGCTATTTTGAAAAAGATTCAAATGGCTCATCCAACTGCCATGCAAGAATACATGCATATTAAAGGATACTATGGTCACAGTAAAGGGAAATTGCTGGAAGTGTATTTCAATTAACTATATGCAACGTAGGTGCATATACTGTTCCATTTCCTGTGTGACTGAGTGGGTGTGTATATAGTTAGTTTATTTTCAGAAATGATCATAGAGATTAGTAATAAGGAATTAGGGAAAATAAGGAAGAAAGAAAAGCCAATTTAAAGGTACATCATCAAACTGGTCATCATTATAGCTACGCACCTAAACCTCTATTTCTGAGAACATTTAAAGACTCATGTGGAATGCACCTCAGCATTGTCCATCCTGAGGACAAAAAAGGTAGTACCCAGTTCTTCTAACACATTAGTCCAGAATTGAGCATGGATTGTTATTGCCTTTGATCTTCCAAGTTTGTACATTCATGGGGTTAGGTTCCTCCAGATATTCCATACTTTGACATTAGAGAAATCCTAGGACAGTAAGAGAGAGAAATATAGTTTAGCTGAGACAAACAACTCTAACTTACAAAGCTTGTTTTTGCAGCAATGGCTGGAATAGAAGCTGGACCCTGAGAGATGGCTGAAATACAGAGGTCGAGATAGATGATAGAGAGATAGATGATAGATAGATAGATAGATAGATAGGCATTTATATCCTTATATAGATAAGACCTTATATGCAAGCATTTGTTTCTACCCAGTCTTTTTCCAAAAAGGATTCATCAACATTTTAAAGTACATGTGTATGCATCCCTATATGTACATACATGAATGAAAATGATTTTCCATGGGAAATGAATGATTTCCCTTGTTTTAAACCAATGTGAGCAAACATTTCAGATAATACATTAATTTAAAATGTGCAAAGTATATCATTATTATCCAGGGCCATCTTGGTACAGTCAAGCAAAGAAGCCAAACAAGTGAAGTAACACCAATTCAGAGGCTGTGTTTAGGGTCAGAATTCTTAACTCGGTGGAAAGATCCTGGAAAGGCAGCAATGATAAATAAAGCCTAAAGCCTAAAGGCTTTGCAAGCTATAAAGTCTCCAAGTCTCCATTGGAACTACTCAGCTCTAACATTATAGGACAAATGCAGACAGAGAAAATAAATAAATGAATGTGTGGCTGTGTCTCAATAAAGTTTTATTTACAAATGCTGTTGATAACTTCCTGACCCCTAGTTTTAATAATGAGGAAAATAATTTTTGTAATATGAGATTACATATGTGTATACTTATATATATTATATATAATATGCACATATTTGAGGTATGTATTAAATTTTTTGATAAAAAGTTTGGAAAATAGAGATAACGAACAGAAATAACTGGGCATGAGCTGAGCATGATATGTTAAATCCTATCAAATAAAAAGAGAGTGAATAGAGGTCATGTGCTGAGAGCATAGCAAATAACATTAAGATTGCAATCAGGAAACTTAGTCCCTAGTCCTTTTTCTGATACTTCATCTTTGTGATTTTAGGCAGAATGCTTCAATCATCTTTGCTTAAATTTCATCATTTTCAAAATGGGAACAATATTAGAAACTTCCAAAATGGTTGTGGAAGTTAAATGTAACCGTGCGGAAATGCATCAACTTTGTGCCTGCCATACAATAAGCATTCAATAAACAGCAGTTAAATCTCAATCAGAGAGATTACACAGAAGATATGATCATTTCTGTCACCGAAACTGACCTGTATGCCCACAAATTTTGTCTGTATCTACAGCAATAAGGCCATTTTGCCTAAAATCACAGATCAGCTGTGATTTAGTCAGCTATAGTACCGCCTGTCAGTGGTGGGACCCTGACCCAAGTGTCACAGAGGAGTGTCTAGGTAGGAATTCCCGTACCCCAACAGCACGAGGTAATATTGGAGGCTTCTCTTCAACATGAAATTCTATGATCATGAATCACATCTCTTTTTGCTTTTAAAAAATGTAATTACCAATAATATACCTTCTAAGTTTTGATAATAGCTAAGTTCAAAGCTAAAACTACCTAAAGAGATTTCAAAGCAGAAATATTAGCAAGCAATTTATTTTGGCAAGTGGGAGCATGGCATGTCCCATCCTTAAAGAGAATTGCCTACTTGATCTCCTTCCCTAAGAGATAGGTAACAATGTGGCTTTCTCAAAATGAGCTCACATCCTGGGGGGAAAAACAAAAACAAAAAAACAAACAACAACAAAAAACCTTTTCCAGGAATATATCAGTAGGAGATGGGATGCCTCATTAATTTTTTCAATAGAGTCAGTGGGTTAGGCGCAACATCTTTTAGAATGAGCTTTAAACTTCAATATCATGGAGTGAGAATTCATAGTTGCAACATTCACTTATCAAGGATCAATAAGCTTCATTCTGAAAACTCTTCCATCATCAGCAGGGAGAGGAATCTCCCTGCAGTTGCTTCCTTTCTTGGCTGCAGTTTCGGAGTGCCCACTGTTTAAAGGAATAGTGTAAGCCTCCGCCAGAAGTGAGTGCAATTCAGCATGAAATCATTCTTCTCACAACATCACTTCTGTGGGAATGCATCTCCAGAGTCATTAAGAGTTTACGGAGTGCCTCTTAGGATGCTGCTTACGTGAGATGTGGTGAAGAGATGCAGAGACATAGGTAGGAGGAGGGAGGAGCTAGCATCACCCTAATTTAGCTAGATCAGGGAAACATTTCAGTAGAACCTTCCAGGAAGTGTTCTTATTACTGTACTGTCATTCAGTTATTTAGGTGATTTTCTTGTGATCTGATAACAGTTTTTCATTCATCAATTTAACCAACATTCACTGCCACTTAGTCTGGTTCAGATCTTGGATGAATAGAGAATTAACATGATAAATAAAATGCCATCTCTTTTTACAAGGAGTTCATATTCTATTTGAGAGGAATACATGAATTACGGATTATAAAATCCACCATGAAGATGGTTATGTAATGGAAGCATCTGTTTGCTATGTATCTCACTCTCTATGTGAACATTTCTCAACAAATAGACACAGATAAGGAAGGGGACAATATTTGCAATAGCATTAGATAATGTTAAGTTCACAACTTGTGTAGAACCCCCGGTGTTTGCCTCCTTCTGCTAATTTATTCACTTGACTTTTCTGGTTTCTCCCCTTGGCTAATTCCTTTGGCTCTATAACTCAGCGACTGTGATCCTCTCAATTTGAGTTTCAAATATTTTTTTTTTCTGATTTCAATCTTGGCACAGTTTCATGCAAATTTTTTAAGTATGAACATGTGGATTTATATGCCAAATTTTCTGGGGAAAATGCAGAGATACATTCATCCAAGGACTCCCTAAATTCATCCATCTCTACTTAAACTTATTATATTTTAGAGGTTTGGGTAAATACACATGATGTATAGAATTATAATCTAACAATGTTCCCTAGAGTCAGTCAAGTCTTCCCAGAGGAGGAAGAATTTGAGATGAGACTTAATAGACAAAAGCATTTTACTACATAGATAAGTTTAAAAGAGCATTCCAGATGGAGAGATTCTCATGTTCAATTGTCTAGAAAAATACAAGTATACTTCAAAAACCATAAAGTCACTGGGAATTGCCAAATTATCAAGTCAAAGATGAAGTGCTTAGGGAGACATGGTTATATATTGTGAAGAAGCTTCTATATTTTGATAAAGTTTCAAAATATAATACACATTCTTATGAACAACTAAGGAATGCCAACAGGACCGTTAATTGACCAACTGTAAGAGTCATCAATTCAAAGAAGATAGATTTAAAAAAAAAAAAAATCAGAAGCAAGAGACAATGACCAGAGTCTAAAGGTCAAATGACAAGGGTCTGAAATACAACACAGTTGTTAGGAATGGAGGGCATGAACAAAGTGGGTTTTGAAAATATTATCTGTGGAGCCAGTGTCATAATAGCAAGTTGGCAGCACTACATACAGATTTGGAGGCCAGAGAGAATCTTGAAAACCTTTATTTGAAAGTTATCTGCATGGGCATAATAGCTGAGACCAAGGGCATCATTCAGATTAAGAGGAATATCTTGAGTGAGAACAGCATATCAGGGGTACAGTCTAAGAATTATGAGCCACCATTCATTCAATATTTATTGATAAACCTTTTCTAGGCCTAAAATTGGTATATCCTCAAGCCTCCAACCAAAGAGGGGTGGAAGCGTTGCAAAAAGAAAGAATTTCACATTTATCATATTTGAAAATAGGAACAAAATACAAAAATACCAACACCGAAGTTCACTTATTCATTCATCAGTTTATTTTGTTAGATACTATACCAGGCAATTTGGATACAGCAGTGAACGAACCACACACTTGCCTCTCAGCCTTTTCATGTTTTCCGCTTGTTTTTGCACTATCACATGACTTCACCAAATTATAATCTCTGGCACATGCTGTTGACACTTGTGGACTAATGGGTGCTATAATCAATAACTAGAAAAATAAAATCTGACAACATAATGAGGATTATGAGAGAGACACAAAAATCTGCATTGCATGTCTCAGTGCTGGGGTTATGTGGGTAAATCCATGCATTCAAATAAAAACTTACTTTATCTTCTGAGGTAATTTGCCTCTTGAGAGAGAAAACCAATCGATTGGGAACAGAGTGAGTATGATTTCAATTGCATTGTCCTTTAGACTTCTACTAGAGAAGACAGTTGATGCCATAAGTGATTATAATGTAGGCTGGATGTTCACCCTCATGACATGAATACTCCAGTGTGTTCTATAGCTAAAAATCATGCTCTTCCAGGATACAACTTAACTGACATTAAATAAAAATCTATATGAACTGCTTCTAGTTGTCTCTGTTATGACATAGGTGCAGATTTTATCCTATTTCAACTCCTACTTATGAAAATGATACTTTGTTTAATGGAAAGAGGAAGAGAAGGAAGAACAAGAACAATAACAACAAAATGTTGGTTGATTATTTTGCCTGACTGGATACCGTCAGCATCTGTGGTCTTCCAAGCATAGTCTAATATCATGTAGTAGGGATGTTTCATTAAGACGTGTTGGAGTAAACTTAAGACAAATGAACAAGCCCAGGTTGCTGGGTTTCAAATTTCAAATTTCAAATTTGATAGCAAATGCAATTCTAAGTTAGTACTGAGTGAGAGGGTTTAGTTATCATCGGGGAACCAAGAGGTCCTAGCTAAGGAAGGACACCGAGGGAAGGAAAGTCCAAATGGATGGCATATCTCAAAATCCAGAGAGACAGGTGAGGTAGAAATCTGTGGCAGATGATAGCACTCCAGCATGAGAGAATTGCCAGCTCTCCTAAGACTATGTATTTGGTGGGCATTTTTGCCTCTTTGCTTTTCTTCCTGTGTGTCTCTTTGTGTGTGTGCATATTTTGGGGGCAGAGAAACAACAAGAGATGCAAACAGATTTCTCACATCAGGGTCGGATTTTACTTATTTTATTTTATTTTTAAATTATTTTATTTATATTCATGAGAGAGACACACAGAGAGTGGTAGAGACACAGGCAGAGGGAGAAGCAAGCTCCTTGCAGGGAGCCTCATGCAGGACTCGATCCTGGGTCTCCGGGATCACCCCCTGAGCTGAAGACGCTCAACCGCTGAGCCACCCAGGTGTCCCTAGATTTTACATTTTTTAAGTTTGTTTATTTTGCTTGTTTTTGTTTGTTTTTCCAAAGATCACAGCAGTAGGTCCAGATCAGGTATATAGGATAATTAAAATGTTAGATTAAAAGATTAAATTTCAGTCAAAACAGAAACACATCATGTTTGGAGCAGTATAACTGTGCGGTTTCAGTTTCTGTACATGTGAGCTTTGTCTGAATCCTTTTTTGATCCTAAAAGAAAAGTTAAAACAAAAAGATGTTACCTCCAAATAGTTCTAAATGGCATTATGTAAACAAAGTGTTTGGTGACTGGGTCTATCTATTTATCATCTGTTTATCCATCCATCCATCCATCCATCCATCCATCCATCCATTATTGTCAGCATCACCATTATAATTTATTTTCCTTTTAGTGCAGTATCTTAGGGAAGAAAAAAAAGCAAAATGTTTGATAACTTTAGAATATAGCCAGGTGACACTTGGGTAGATATACTATTTGAACCTTAGTTTCTTGTAAATAATGTTATTTGGATGGTAGATGTGTTTGTATATATAGCATTTATCACATCAGATAGGTCTTTTGTGAGGGATTTTTAGTTGATTTCTGCTTTGAGGACATATCAACATACTTTTTTTCATATCACCAAAGAAGTGATTTTAACCCAAAAAACCAGGGGGTGATTAAGTTATGGAAAACTGGAAAGTTAATATATTTATTGTATTACCCTGAACTGTGGGATGATGACATTTATAAAATTGATCCTTAATACAGTCATTCTGGAGGCTTCTCGGTTTATGTAGATGTCTTGCATTGTGCCAGCACTCTGGAAAGACTACATGCATTTTCTGTGAAAGAACAATATCAGTGCTTTTCTCCCAAGGGGCCTTTACTCATCTGTTCTATGATACGTAGGTAAGGATGATTGCACAATCTGTGATTAGCTTGTGTGTGTGTGTATACGTGTGCGTGAGGCATGTTTATATCTTTCAAGAAATATAATTGAAAAAATAAGTATTATATATGTACTTGCATGTCAGAGAGACAACCAAGTTGGTATCATTGACTCTTGTTTCTTTCCTGTTCACTATTTCTCTCTATAAAAATTTAACACATCAGTGCTTCAAAGAAACCTATAGATCATTTAGTATCGGCATCTCGCACTATATTGGTGGCAAAATTAATGTCCATAAAAATAAACTGACTTGTGGTAAGTCCTATAGCAGGACTAGAATGCAGTGTGCTGAGTTATCACTCCAACTACCCCCCAAGAGCCATTTTCCTCAAAGACTTTATCTGTGATCTACAATTACTCTCTATCCCAAAAATTTCTGAGGCAACTCTTCAAGTTCTTGTGACTTTTTCTAAAGCTCAGTAACTCTAAGGAAATGAGGACAAAATTTTAATTTTTTATCATTGATAACCTGAATTAGGATGCAGCAGCATTTTATACTTTTAGAATAAATCCTGATGCTGGATGTTGAAGAACCATTCAAGCAGTTTTATTTTCTTTCTCTTGTCTTTTACTGCCAAGCAAAAAGCATCTCTAACACTCTACTAATATCTACATAGTAGTTAGCTGCTATGGAATATAAATGGATTAATGAAGAAGTAGTAATGATAACAATAACAACAATAAACACTTATTGTATATAACATAGTACTTCTATTAGTTTGCTAGGGTTGCCGTAACAGCACCATAAAATGGGTGCCTTATACAACAAAAATTTATTGTCTCTGTTATAAAGGTTAGATGTCCAAACACAAAGTGTCCACAGGTCCCTCCATCTGAGGGACGTGAATCATTCCATGCCTCTCATCTAGATTCTGGTGGTTTTCTGACAACCTTTGACATTCTTTTGTTTATAGAAATATTACTCTGATAGCTGCCTTCATCTCCAGGTGTTTTTCTTATGTGAATATCTATCTTCAAACTTCCCTCCTTGATAATGACAACACCAATCATATTTAACAAGGGTTCGCCATAAAAATCCAATTTTAACTCCATTACAGCTATGGAGACACTATCTCTAATAAGGCCACATTGTGAGTTACTGAGGGTTAGGGCTTCAACATATGAATTTTTGAGGGACACATTCAACCTGTAAAAATAACAGTGAGTAAAAGAACAATAATAATAATTAGAATTCCTAAATATTTATTAGATAATGTGCCAGATTATATCCCAAGGTATATTATACATGTTTAATAATCGCAACTCTGGACAGCCCTGGTGGCTCGGGGGTTTAGTGCCACCTTCGGCTCAGGGCACGATCCTGGAGACCCAGGATGGAGTCCCACGTTGGGCTTCCTGCATGGAGCCTGCTTCTTCCTCTGCCTTTCTCTCTCTCTCTCTGTCTCTCATGAATAAATAAATAAAATATTTTAAAAAATCACAACTCTGAGAGTAATATACTAGTAGCATAATTTTATAAAAGGAGATGAGGAAAGTTGATAACTTTTCTAAAGTCACATAACTAGCAAGATATTTGTTTGCAAATGATGGTGGATTTGCTCATCAACTCACATTTGGCGGACTGGAAACATTTCAGTTGTCATTGAAGATATTTAACTAGAATCTAGTGGGTAGAGTCCAGGAATGCTGCTAAACCTAAAATGCACAGAAAGGCATCCTTGCCCCAATAGCTAAGAACCCAAAATGTTAACAATACCAGGGTTGAGAACTCTTGGTATAAGAGTATATAATCCAGGCCTTGAAACAAGTCAGACTAACCCTGAGACCCATGTTCTCAACTATTAAAAGACAAAATCAGTAGTAGGAGGACTTCTTGCCTGAATAGGAGCTAGAGTTCTGAGTTTGTGTGTAAGTGGTCAGGAGAGCATAAGTAAAAATGTGGGAGTGGTGGCCTACTTTTCCTTAAAAACCTCATTGGCTTTTTTTATTCTAACACTATTTTTTTAAGTCTATTTTACTGTTTCAATGTTAGTAGTAACATAAATGTTCAGGTGATATTGTAAAAATGCAGAAGAGCTGAGAAATAGAAACCACCCAATTATTTAACTACACAAAGCCACCCATTGGATATATTTTATTTCTTTCTCATCTCTTTCTTCAGCACTGATTCTGATGGCTTACTCATGCATGCTGGAATTTAGTGCCTAATTAAAAAAATAACAGTAGTACATGGTATTATCTTATATGTGAAATCACTACTTTAAACAAATTCTTTTAATTTTCCATATACAAGTTACATTATTTCTGTGTAGTAAAATGCCTTAGTCATTAGGTGGTATCCATTTTTTTTTCTTTCTTTTATTTTCCGTTTTTGTCTTTCCATCTTCCTTCCTTCACTCTTTAAATGTAATTTACTTATTATTACAACATTAGTAAAATCTTGTACCTACCACTCTATAAAACAGATTGCCAGAATCAGGATTTAAAAAATAGTATGAAAAGTATTCTTGGGATGCCCGGGTAGCTCAATTGGTTAAGAGTCGGATTTTTGATTATGGCTCAGGTCATGATCTCTGAGTCATAAGAACCAGACTCTCAACAACATATTAGTAAATTGAATCCAGCAATATGTTAAAAAAAAATCATTCACCGCAATCAAGAAGGGGTTATTTCTGGGATACAAGGGTGGTTCAATATTCACAAATCAATCAGTGTCATACATCACATCAACAGGGAAAGGATAAAAAACATATGATCATTTCAGCAGATGCAGGAAAACCATTTGACAAAGCACAATGTCCATTCGTGGTGAAAATCCTCAACAAAGTAGGTTTAGATGGAACATACCTCAACATAATAAAAGCCACACGTGAAAAAACACACAGTTAACATCATCCTTAATGATGAAAAGCTGAGAGCTTTCCCCCATGATCAGAAATAAGACAAGGATGTCCACTCTCATCAGTTGTATTCAACATAGAACTAAAACTCCTAGCCACACCAATCAGGCAAGAAAAAGAAATAAAAGGAATCCAAATTGGTTAAGGAGAAGTAAATCTTTCACTAATTGCAGGTGACGTGGTAGCATATATAAAGCCCTAAAGACTCCACCAAAAAACTACTAGAGCTGATAAATTAATTCTGTAACATTGCAGGATACAAAACCAACATAAAGAAGTCTATTGCATTTCTATAGACTAATAGTAAAGAAGAGAAAGAGCAGTTAAAATAATCCCCTATGTTTATTGCAGAATTATTTACATTAGATAAAATAAGAAAGCCACCCAAGTGTCTATCAATAGATGGATAAAGATGGGTGTGTGTGTGTGTGAGTGTGTGTGTGTATGATTACTCAGCCACAAAAAAGAATGAAATTTTGTTATTTACAATGACATGGATGGACCCAGAAAGTATAATACTAAGCAAAATAAGTCAATCAGAGAAAGACAAATATCATATGATTTTACTCATATGTACAATTTAAGAAACAAAATAAATGAACAAAAAAAGACAAACCAAAAAGCGCTCTTAACTATAGAGAACAAAGAGATGGTTACTAGAGGGGAGGTGAGTGGAGGTTGGGTTAAATAGGTGAGGGTGGGTACTTACACAATGAGCACTGAGTGATGTATAGGATTGTTAAATCACTATATTATACACCTGAAACTATGATAACATTGTACATTAACTATACTGGAATTTTTAAAATTAAAATTAAGAAGAGAGTTAGGTAAAATTACCACTTACTGAAATGACAAAGTGACAGATAAAGAGAAAAGAGCAGACTAATTTTTTCAACAAATTTGGCAGATGAAAGAGTTGTAGCTGCCATAAAACAGAGAGAGTTAAACATGAATGGCTTCTGAGGAGGAAGACTATTGAAACGTTGAGAAATCTGCCCTGCAGAAACCTTGAGGGGCTTAGAATTTGGAGGTGAGGAAGGTGTGAAAACATGGGGATTCTTTATCTATGTGTATATATACATTTTATATATATACATATATATATATATATTATTTTCTTTTACTGAGCAGTTGATATCTCTCAGTTTTCCTTTCATGCCACACTCCTGGAAGATTACTCCTACATCCCCCACTGATTCTTCCTTCTCACCAGAGAAAGGAAGCTTGCTATATAGAAATATTTAATCAAAAGATCTACATTCAGCCATGCTAGGCAAAATGCAAAGCTAAGATCAAAAGAGGGTAAGACAGTTAAAGAAAAGTAACAAAATTAATAGTCTATATATTATATTATGGGATGCTTTCCTCATTATCCATCCTAATCACAGAAGTTAGGAAGCATGGCTTATGCATGCCAAAGCAAGCAATTTGAATGGTTCCAGTAAATAACTCTACATGATATCTCCGGACGATGCCAGGCATCTATATGCAGACAATAAACAGAAGATCTCTGACCGTCTCTGACCATGGGGAAACATGCACAAGTGTTAGTACTTTGTTGAATTGACAGCCAAGAATCACCAGATATTTCAGGAAATCTTCTAACATTAAAAATATCAATATAAGCAAACAGAAAATGATAAAATGCAAAGAATAAATAAAAGGCCAAAAACCTTAAATACGAAAATGTTTTATACATAAATAAAATAAAATTATGGATAAATTATGTCCTTAATCATTAGAAAGTTTGAAAGATAGCATTGAAAGAATTTACAGAGTAAGCCAAGCAGAGAGATATGGAGAATAGAAGAAACAAATAAAAAGTTTGATCGGGAGGCTCAACATTTAATTTAACAAGTTATAGACAGAGAAAACAGTGAAAATAAAGGGTAGGAAATTTGAAAGGATCAGCAAGAGCCTAAAGAAAAACAAACTTTTGCAGGCATACACCCACACCCACACACAGTAATATGCAAGCATGCACATCAAGGCATAGAACTGTGAAGTTTTAGAACACCAAGGATAAGAAAATAATCCTTAGTGCCTTCTAAAGAGACTAACAGGTCATGTGCAAAACAGTGTAAATGCACATAGTATTGGGCTTGTCAACAGCAATATTGGTTGATAAAATATTGCAGCAATGTCTTCAGAATTCTTATAAAAAGTAGCTGCTTCTTGTATTTCTATACCAAACCCAATCATCAATGAAATGACAGGAAAACACAGAAGAGCTAAATATACACTATATATATATATATATATATATATATATATATATATATACATATATATATGGATATATATAAAACATTTGGTAGGTATTCAATAAGGTGTGAATTCAGCTCTTTTTAAATAAGCTTTTTGTTATGGTTATGATATCCTCATTTATATTAGAAGCTACTACTACCCTTTATTCAACATCTAGTTTACATCAGTCACTAGGCTAGAAGCGGCTATTATCTGATTCAATTATTACGGCAGCATTATAAGGGAAGTACCGATCCTTAGAGTAGTTGAGCAACTTATCGAAGTTTATGCCACAGAGTTAGAAAAGTTAGGATATGATACTAGATCTGATTCAAAACATTCGTTGGAAGCAGAGGGATACACAGCACTAGAAAGCATTGAACACCCCTTCCCAGAAAGGCCCCCATCTACTTGTGGCACAAGTAGGTGCCACTTGTAACAGTAACTCTTTCTTTCCTCTTGGTCTAGGGGCATCACTCCATCAGGTAGAGATTCCCATGATGACACGATGCTGAGCTGACAACCATCTATTCGGATAATTTTTCTTTGGCTATCTATCTGTCTATCTATCGATCGATCGATCTATCATCTATCTATCATCTCTATCTATCATCTATCTATATCTATCATCTATCTATATCTATCATCTATTATCTATCATCTATCTATCATCTATCTAGGCAGGAGGGAGGGTGGGCATCTAGCACTCTTTCGTCTACTTCAAATTCACCATACTTAAAGATAACCCAATAAATATGGTTGGCACCAATGCTCTATTATCTATAACTGTCTAGAAACAAGGGTAGTCTGCTCACAGAGCATTATCAGCTCATCCTCTCTTCAGCACTCATTCAGGGCTAGGGTAAGCTGTGCCAGCTGGAGCTCAGCACACACAACTCATCCACTACTAATAAATTACTTTTCAGGCACTCCGTTTCTTCCAGTGAAGTCCCCATGCGGTAGTGGACTGAAATAAAACAAGGAATTCAGCCATATTCTCTTTTCCCACATACAACAAAATACAGCTTGCAATATTCTTCATAGATCAAGATTTGGTGCTGGAACAGAAAAACAAAATCACATTTCTTCCAATGGATTTTCTATTATTAAAATCACTTTATCTTCAAGTATGCAAAATATACCTTCATGCTCGGTCCCTGTTTCTATCCATACAAGGAAGAGAAGACTTGGCATTGAAAGGCAATTTAATAGAAAAGCAAGAAACAGACCTTTTATGCCAAATCTCAGGACTAAGCATGAGATAATGTGCTATAACTCACATTTTAGTATTACCGGGCCTGCCTTGTTAAGCCACCAACCTTATTGGACATCAGTTTTTGTCATGTACAAAGTGAATGGGTTGGGTGAAATCAGTATTTTTGAAGGTGGAACAGCGCACTAATATGGTGAGATAATTTGTCAAGAATCCAAAGATAATGAAATAATAATACAACAATGAAAGTAAAACTGTCAAGATTTGGAAATGGTTTACTTTAAAAAATAAAATGAATGGATTCAATTTTCCACTTTAAAAATATTTATTATTTGAGAACATTTTAAGCTGGCTCAAAAGAAAAGAGGATTTTATTATAACAATTTACACAGACTCCAAAGTACTACAGCTAGAGGATGTAGAAAGTGGAACCCTGTCACTGATCAGACATTTTCTCCATCTCTCAAGATGTACATTCAATCTTTTTCCATAGTGTGACTCTTTCTCCTGCCTTGCCCTGTGTAAGTTCATATACGGCTTAGCTCTTTATTCTACATGTATTTGAATGTTTGTACAACTTAGCTTATATTCTCAATAGAGATACCTATTAAGCTAATGAATTTTCTGGTCCACAAAGTTGCCTACGCATGGCCTGTAAACTGGAAAAATTAAATAGGCAAGAGCTGACCATCCTGATGTGGTTTCTTAATATGTAGATCTATAATTAAAATTTAATTGTAAAAAAAATTTAAAAAATAAAATTTGAATTGTGAAAAATTTGAAGTTTACCTTATCTATATCTGTGGTAAACAGAGTGATATTATTAGGATTTTTTAAAAGATTTATTTATTTATTTTTGAGAGACACAGGCAGAGGGAGAAGCAGGCCCCCTTCAAGGAGTCCAGTGCAGGACTCCATCCGGATACTGGACCCCGGGATCAGTCAAAGGCAGATGTAAGTCACCTTGGCATCCCTATTAGTTTGTTCTTACTTAGTGTGGTCATTAGGTGTTACTGTAGTGATTTATAATGTTGCTTTTTTATCCAAATAGACATTTCCCATATGTGGTGTTTGCAAATATGGTTAGTTGTCTTGCAAACAGAATGATTGGCAACCCCTAAATGTAATGATAATGATCCCTATCTTTCCTTTGGGATTTGGAGTTTTATAAGCTACAAGACAACTTCTGCAGAAGGGATATCTCAGTTGTTTTTGTTTGTCTGTTCTTTTTTCTTCAGTTCGGCACTTAGCTTGTGCCAGACATGGTGTTTAAAACTAGTGACACACAGCCGAAAAGGCTGAAATATTCTTAAGAGGTCTACAATGTGGTAGCAGAAAAAGAAAAAAATAAGCAGCACCTATGTTTTATTGTAATAACCATAACAAACTCTAATCATGGAACAACTGAGAAAACTTCAGTGAGGGATATCCTAAAGAAATAATGTGGGAATATACTAATAAGCAACTGAGTTCCATATGAGGAATGCTCTTCTCCATATGAGGGAGAATAGCACCAAGGATAGAAACATAAAGGCATAACGTGAGTAGGGTTGGCCATACAGTGTTAGAGAAAGGTCAGTTTTGTAGTTGCAAGGATGGTTTTGGGGTGGGAGACAATAAATTACCCCAATGTGCACTTAGATTAATTTCGTTGAATTAAGACGATCTGCTAAGGAGAAACTGAAAATAAAGTTTGACTTGGCTCCCCTTAATCTTCTCACAATGGATTTGCTGTCAGAATTTTGTTACCTTTTAATGAATTGAGAGCACTTTGTGTGTAATTTCATCCCAGAATTCTTCTGAGAGTCAACTCTACTGACATATTTATCACATATCCGGCCAGCTTTGCATCTTTGAGTTGCAAGTTAAGATGTCCTAAGATTGACGAGAAGAAGCTCCCTTTACAAAGAATGTGAGGGTGATTTGGCTCTTCCAGTTCTTTCCATTCTCTGCCCAAACGTCTGAAAGAAGACCGTGAAAGCTAGTAAGAAAGCCTTGTACTAGATGGAGATGCTGACTACAGATAAGGCCCTGTCTGGGAGGAGCCTCATTAAAGTCTTATTTTAAAATATGGATTTAGTAAGCATCAAATGTCCTCATGTGTAGCCCATGAGAATGTTTCCCACAGTACCACATAATCTTAAAGAAGAAATATACTAGATATATAAGACTTAAAAAAAATCATGCTCCCATATCTCCTCATTTTCTTGCACAGTGCTGGGTAAATAGTAAGACTCAATAAATGCTTCTTTAATTGATGATATTGGCAGCTCATTCACTTCATTCTAATTAAATTTCTCTCTCTAGGTGTAAAATGGCTTTTCATTGAGCACATTTCAGATAGAACTTTTTAGGCAGAAACAATGCAGCCACAAAATGAACTAAAATCCTGTTTGATTTGATGAGTGCATTTTATTATCTGCTGTTAGCTAGCAATTAGATACCAAAAATCTGAAGCTTTTGTAAACACAAGAGGAATTAAAGTAGGGCAAGCTCACCAACTATTTGTGATTTTTTTCAAAGTGATTCAGATGAACTATCTTGTTTTGTATTGCTTGCTTTGTTTTGTTGTAAAAGATTCTCTGAAGCATATCTGCTCTCTCAGAGGAACTTGGTGCAAGTGGCATATTTAAGAAAAGAGCCTCAGGATGTATAAATAGACTCTCATTTATCCAGAAGAGAATCCACTTTGGAAGATGTTCTTGCTTACCACCCACTTCAATCACCTCCCCAAAAGATCTCCATTTCAGCATCTCTGGTGAATCTGGGAAGTTCATATGTGTTTTGTCACAGCTGTGTGTGAAATATTATGTAATTAAATTTTACATTACATCAGTCCAACTGCATAATAAAATGTCATCTGGTTAATTTTGGTTTCCAAATGTACTTTATAACCAACTCAGAGAAAAAATTACATGTGATTCATACCACAAATTGTTATATATCCATGTACTAGCATATTTATGGTATTATACTGCATGCCAAATGATGCACTAAATTCAAATATGGACATGCTAATTTCCCTTGTGTTGACAATATGAAGTTCTCAGCATTATTCTTTAATCAGAACACAACCAGTTCACTGAAGTCATAAAGTGGACTTCTCCCAAATCTGCTTGCTTGCTTCCTTTTTTCAAAGAAGTAAGCTCATAAATTCTTCACAATATCAATAGAGAAATAAATATTCTTAAGAGAATATATATGGAAAATTCACAGTTTAATTACAGAATGGAATATAGGAATATTCTGGAACAAATATTACTTATCTGACTATAAATGTCTTAAATGTCAAACTTATTAGAAAATAATACAGGTAAACAAATGTCCTCGGTATGGGAAATGACAGATTTGGTATGGTGTTTTATCAGACTATCTTAACTAGATAAAAAGTGATGGTATTAATGAGATGTTTTACTGCATAATTAAAAATATGCCATTAGTTTTATTCTTTTTCCAGAATTTAGAAATTATCTAGAATAGAATAATTGTGTTAATTGTACTTATATTAGATTCTATGCATTGGGTTATTTGCTTTATAAGTGCTATCTAATTTTATTATTACCAGACCTATTGTAGTTGGTTAAACATTTTTCTCTTCCTCCTCTTCCTTCCTCTCCTCTTCCTCCTTACCCTCTTCCTCCTCCTTCTTCTTCTATTTCTTTTTTTTCTCTCCTATTTCTAACAAGAGGAAAACTGGGATTTGGTTAGGCAACTACATTTTGATAAAAGTGTTAATTAATTGAGCAGATTCCAAGATGACATGTAAGTAACAAGTTAGTGGAGAGTGTACCAAGTACCAGGTTCTTTTTTTTTTTTTTTTTTTTTTTTGTGGTACCAGGTTCTTTAAATTAAATGTATGGATTTATCAGCACCACACTACTAGTTCATTTATTTATTTAACAAATACATAAACACACTGTCAGCAGTTCCTTGAATACAATGAAAACATTGAAGCCAGTGGTACCAGGGATAGTGGCCAAAGGGTAGTTTGGGGGAACTTTAGCTACTTTGTTAGGACTCCAACATTACTGTCAGGAGGGTACCACTAATGTGTATTATAATATAAATGGTCCCTCCTGGAATTATGCAATGTAATGTAGCAGCTCCTCTTATAATTTTGTCAGTGATGATTCCCCAATCCATGCAAGATAAACAAATAATCCAAGTAATAAAAGAGTTTACTATGCAAATGTAGCCTCCAGGAAAAAATCACTAATACACAAATTGACAACTCTGAGGTCCTCTTACATGGATATGTTAGATTTGGTAATCTTAATGAGCTATTAATACTGATCAAGGCAAAATTTGTTTGGATTTTTGAAAGCTTGGAATTTTGAAAGTTTGGAAATTTACATATATTCATTCTCAATTATTTGTTTAGTCAACATTGCTTAAGTACTAAACACACCCCATGCTTTATTGTAGTCACCTGGGATGCAATTGGTAAAATAAAGTCAAAATCTATCTATTTTCATAAAGGTCTCACATGGTGAGGGGAGGGTGAGGGTTAGGATAATTGAAAAGTGTATTTTTAGGGGTGCCTAGGTGGCTCAGTAGGTTAAGCCATTGACTCCTGGTTTTGGCTCAAGTCATAATCTCAGGTTTGTGAGATTGAGCCCTACAGGAGCTCCACACTCAGTGCTGAGTCTGCTTAAGATTCTTTCTCCCTCCTCCTCTGTTCCTCCCCGTGGGCTTTCTCTCTTCCTATTAAATCAATCAATCGGGATGTCTGCGTGTCTCAGCAGTTAAGAGTCTGCCTTCAGCTCAGTGCGTGATCCTGGGGTCCCTGGATCAAGTCCCTGGATAGAGTCCCCGGATTGAGTCCCCCATCAGGCTCCCTGCATGGAGCCTGCTTCTCCCTCTGCCTGTGTCTCTGCCTCTCTTTGTGTGTCTCTCACGAATAAATAAATAAAATCTTTTAAAAAATCAATTAATTTTTAAAAATCTTTTAAAAAAGATATCTTTATAGAATATGATAAGAATTTAAGTGAAGAAATCATAAAATGTAAAGAAAGCTCCTAAGAGGGACACCTAACACCACTGGGGAATAAAAAATAAAGGCTTCCGGGTTAGTTATTCTTTATTTGTCCTCCAGACCCATTCCCTACCCTTCTCTGTTTTGTCTTGCTCTGTGCTGCCTAAAGATGGCATCTCCTGAGTTCCCATACTTTCTAACTTCTGGTTGGATTTGGCCAATGGGAGGTATCAGCAGGAGAATAAAAAAGGCACAAGAAGAGAGAGTGTAGGGATTATGTCTCTGCCTTCCTCTGTGCTTTTCTGTGGTTCTGGAAATGGCTTAATTCCCCTATGGATATAGTGGAGTGGCATTTCCCCCAAACTCCCTTTCATACCAGATTCTAGATAACTCAGTCATTCACCTTACCGTACCCATTTAGCAGTGTTAAAACCTTACTATGATCAGCCCATGTATGACTCACCATCTCTCCTTGGTTCTCATAGCCTTGTTACAAAAACTGTAAATTGTTCCTTAATTACATTCTCTTTAGTTAAATCATTCTGAATGTGTCATAATATCCTTCCAGGTTCTAGATGAGAGAGTTCCTTAAAAAAGATAAGCCCTGGATAATCTGTAGATTACAACACTGAAGAATGTTAGTGGTATAGTTAAATAAACTCCAGTTAAGATGCAGAGTGTACAGCTTAATACTGTGAGGAATTTATACTGGTCTCTCTAAAGCTCAGTCTTCCCACCTATAAAATCACAAGATCTGGAAAGTCATGAAAAAAAGTTTTGACTTTGTCCACAGCATTGAGAAGCTAAATTTTATAAGCAAGGAGTTGTCTAGTTTATTTCATGACTTCAAAAAGATTATACTCAAATTTTTGGTTCAGAGACTAATGCATATAACACTGAAATCCAGAAGACTGAGATTTTTGTTTTTGTTTTTGTTCTTAAATTTTAGACAGGACAATTTTATAAGAGTGATAAGAGAAGATCAAAGGGTTGATATTGTTTATGCAATGTTGGGTAAATGGCTTTAATCTCATATCTCTCTCTCTCCCTCCCTCTTTTTTTTTTTTTTTTTTTCATTTGCCTTCACTACACTGATAACTCAACCTATCAGGAAAATGGAAACATGGTTGGAGGCCAAGATGAGTGTAGTGTTTTTATTAATCAAGGCCTCAGGAAGCTTGGATAGAGTAAAATTGAGAATTGTTAGTGAATCGGTAACATAAAAGATAATTATAAAGACTTGAGGACTTAATAGGGATTATATTTCATATGGCAAGAACCAGCAGTCTACAACATATTCAGTTGATCTGGGGGAGCAATTATCATCTTAATGATTGGAATTAAAATAATAAATATATTGAGAGAAAAATTAGATACAAATACAGCTGTCTAGGGAAGCATCATTAGAAGTTGTGGAGAGACTAAAAATGTAGATTCTGGTAGAGACTTTATAAATATTTTAAGTTTTTGTGGAAAGTACTGTATAAATTAAGATTGAGAATATAGTTGACCCTTAAATCACATGATGTGGTATATATAAAAAATGGAATATTACTAAGCCATCAGAAAAGATGAATACTTACATTTACATCAGTGTGGATACAACTGGAGGATATTATGCTGAGTGAAATAAGTCAATCAAAGAAAGATATTTATCATATGGTTTCACTTATATGTGGAATATAAGAAACAGTTCACAGGACCATTGGGTAAGAGAAGAAATACTGAATGGGAAGTCATCAGCGAGGGAGAAAAACCATGATAGAATCTATAGTTAAGAGTCAGCCTTCAGTTGCTGGTGAGGAGGTGAATGGGAGGATGGGGTATTTGGGTGATGGGCATTAAGGAGGGCATGGGATGTGTGTGAGGTGTTATACACAACTGATGAATTATTGAATACTACATCAAAAACTATGTACTATATGCTAGTTAGCTGAATTTAAATAAAAAAAGAGAAATATTAATATAAACTTTTTAATGATAAATGTTAAGCGAAAGTCTAAATGATGTATTAGTAGTTATCACTCTTTTTCTCCTCTCTTCCTTTGTATCATTTTTCAATATCCAATTAAATATCTTCAAGTAAAGATTGGAGATTTGGGGGAGACTTTTCTTTTATAACATAATTAATATCATTATGCACATTATGCCACACATTAATTTAGAGATCATTTCAAGTAGAGTTCATGAGATAATCCAAATAATTATATGTTCGGTGTTGGAGTTGATGCCTTTGGAAGTACAAAAATTTCACAACTGAAAAGATATCTTTAACTCAGTCCAATTAAACCAATTCAATTGCTATATGGTGGCAATTTAAATTACGTTCCTATTTTTAATGAATTCATTACCTGCTAAGCATCACGATGCAAATTATGTGATCTTCTCCAGCAGTAATTGTTTTTAAAAAAATTTTTGAGAAGTGTAGAGAGACCAAACAACTGTAAAAATAGATGGAAATGTAAGCCCATAACTTTTCCCCCACAGTAGATGAGTTGGTACATGAAGTATCTCCTGACTATGCCCTCATTTGTGATGTTCAATGAATATGGATTAGCAATTAACCATGGCTACACTCAAAGCTAAGATAAATTACAGGAATAAATTCAGGGTGGACGTGTGATGTGCAATTCGTATTGATCAGCTTGCAGAAAATGACCTCAAAACTACTTTCAACTCTATGTGGCAAGAGATAGTTCTTGTATCAGTGTTTTGTTTTTTACATAGGAGCTGTCATTAGAGATGGTGGAGAATTGCTAAGAAAGCAATTTGTCTGGGATAGACTCCAGAAGAATCATATTTATTTGGAATTTCAAAGAAAATAAAACCCATGCTTGTAATCTCATAGAATGACGGTTTTATTAATGGCTCAATGATTCCCGTTATCACTCTGGATTGTCATTACCATTTACTCATCAGTTAATCCTACTAGACCATGAATACCTTGGGAATAAAGGCTGTATTTTGATGCTCTATAGAGTCAATATCTGACATATAGTAGAGAGTGATAGATGTAAATTAAGTTGAATAAGGAATCTGGCATTCTTTAGAGCCTTGGAAAACATAGAATATGTTCTCATTCCACACATTTGATTTTTTTTCTCAGTAATCATATAGATCAAGATTTTCCCAGGAGGAAATTTATAAATAGAATTATTTCCAAGCTATAAAGCAGAAGAGGAACAAGCCCTGTTCTATTCTCAAAAAATTTTTAATAAAAAAATTAATGCTTAATGATTTTACATGTTGTCAATATCAACTCTTCTTTGGGCAGAAGCATAAATTGAGAAGAATGAGTTTTAAGCATTTTGTTAAAGAAGACATAGCTAGCTAATAACACGTACATTATCCAAATATGCTCAAAATAAAGCTGTTTTATTTTTATTATTTCTAAAGATTGTATTTATTTATTTATGAGAGACACAGAGAGAGAAAAAGAGAAGCAGAGACATAGGCAGAGGGAGAAGCAGGCTCCATGCAGGGAGCCCAATGTGGGACTCGATCCTGGGACTCCAAGATCACGCCCTGGGCTGAAGGCAGGCGCTTAACCACTGAGCCACCCAGGCGTCCCAGTAAAGTTGTTTTATACTTGATATTAAGCAATTGAAATCTAATAGGATAGGGTGTCATTTGTCTGTCAGAAAGTGTATTAAAAAACTTCCAATGTCTCTAAAGTGTATAAGAAAGAAACAGAAATGAATTATTTCCCAAGATAATGGTTTATTCCAGTGTTGGTCTCTTCTATCCAAGACTTGTACCTTCTAAATTTTCAAAAATAATTTAAAACATTCCTTTGAGACTGGAGAAACAGATTTCTTTGACCACATAAGGATGAGAAATGTCTTGATTTCA
Organism: Canis lupus baileyi; assembly: GCF_048164855.1. Lineage (NCBI taxonomy): Eukaryota > Metazoa > Chordata > Mammalia > Carnivora > Canidae > Canis > Canis lupus. Next base: position 3,815,100 of record NC_132840.1, on the reverse strand, counting down.
ACCTCAGATAGTAGAATGTGACTGTCTAAATAAATAAATAAATAAATAAATAAATAAATAAATAAAAATATAAATAGATAGACACACTGATATATATATATATCACACTGGAATATATATATATATATATATATATATATATATATATATATTCCAGGCTAGCAATATTTTATTGAATTCTCATCTTGATGTCAATGTCCCTTCTAAACTACATTTCAATGACAAAAATTCATAGAGATTGACTATTAATGTCTTGGCTTTCCTTTTCTTGATTTTGAAATCTCTGGGGACAGACCCAAACCTTTCTATTTCTACTTTTGTTGCTTCTGCATTTTTGATATTGTTTGTTTGTTCTTTTTAAATCATTTTCCACAAAGGAGTCAGTCATATTTCACAATATAAATTGGATTATGTTCTTACTTGGCTTTACATAAAGATAATCTCAGTATCTGTAGAACATATAATTATACTCAAATTCCTTATCATCAGCAAATTTTCATTTAATCTTGAAACTCTCTAACAAATTTGAGCCACTCTCTCATTCTTCACTACAACTTAGTTCTCCCATTTTCCTTTCAATTTTTAAAATACACGTTTTTTGTTTGTTTCAGAAACTTTGTACATACTCTCTTCATCTTGGAATTTCATGTCCCTCTCTTCCTATGAATCTTCCATTGATTTTGTTGTTGTTGCTCTCTTATCAGGTCTTCCAAATTAAACTTATTCCAGTGGCTTTCTTTAATTGATCTCTATCAGAATAGTATTTTGTTTATAACATCATGGGATTCATTTCTCGCTATCTAACTGAATAGTGTTGGTTACCTATCTGTTGGCATTCTTTCTTCACTAAACATTGTGTTCTGTGAGGTCAGGGGTGATCTTTATCTTACTAACTACTATACCAATTATATAAGATACTTCTTAGCATATATTAGGCACTAGTAAGCATTGCTTGATTTAATAAGTAAAAGAACAAATGAACCATTGTCTTGGACATACTAGCAACCACATTATTATAAAGGTGTCTGAGTGCTGATAAGGATTTAATTCAGTATATACGCATGCTGTTGCAATGGCAGAGCTGTAAAGTTCAGGGTCCAACTTCTAATCATCACCTATATTCTCATCCATTTCAAGATCATCTTCATTGGCCAACAAAATGCAGATGGTTCACAACATATATGTGATCCTGGAGCATTCCTCTCCATGGGCTTATTGTTTAAAGGGTCATAAATAATTTTGCTTTGAAATTAATAAAGCTTCTATTATATTTATATGAATAACATTGATCTTCCCTATAAATGTATGCTACCTGTAATGTGTACATGTAATTATATTAATTAAAGAAAAGTATCACTCCTAAAAAGATACTAAAATTAATTTTTTCTACTTTACTAAGAGTTATATATTCTCTGTGTGTAACATCCTCTTAGGAAATCAGATACGTGTCATGTTTGGATAAGACTTTTCAGGGCAAACTAGACTCAAAAGATTCCCTAAGGGGCCAGAAAGCAACCCAGGTTCTTTTCTTTTCCAACACTGTGAGCACAATATAAAGAGGATCAAGGGGCCATTGGCTGGACATTGGCAGCTCTTTATCATTCCAAAAGGGGCGGAGAAGAAGAAACTTGCATATTTCTGTACCATGATATGTAATGCAAATTAATGACAGATACAGTTAGTGGAAGAGTGCAAAATCTAAGAAAAGCTGATAATGAAAATTTTTGAAAGGATTCATCCTCCAAGACAATTAGAATGATAAGTATCTCATGGTAAATTGGTGAGGATATCAGTAAAGAAAAACAGGGCTTTCTTTGAAGGATGAATCTGGTGCATATTTACTGAATGAATACATATATCAGAGGCTATTTTAATCAATAAAGCATTTATTCATCTATGTATTTATTCATATATCCACCTTTTTACTTAGGTCTTTAACATAGTTTTGAGAAATGCTTTTATTTTAGATACTGGATTGGATGGTACAAATACTATATTAGACAAAAATAGTTGGTTCCTCTCTTTGATGGAGAGTTTATCAAGTAATAACCCACATTCTTTACTGTAACTTATTGTAAAGGACACATGATAAAACAAATGAAACATACCAACTATCCAAAGAAGAGATACACATATATAGAAATAAATATGATTCAAATTGTTAAATACCCTGAGAAGTACATGTTTAGTGTTTTAGCGCAGCTTTTGCAATGGATTATGACATTAGGAAACATTTTGTGGAATAAGTAAGTGTCACACAAACTGGCTAAGGAATGAGCATGGATTTGGGGAAAAAGAGGGCAAGAAGATTTCAGGCAAAAACCAAAGTTCTTCAAAAGAAAAACAAATATGTTCAAGATGAGGTACATAGCAATGGATAGCAATTTATTGTTGTCTTGAATAAAAAATGTGCTGGTATTATTTTGAGCACTTCATTATAAGCCACACAAAGAAGCTATGACTTTGTCCTCTCTAGAACCTTCCAACTGTGTCAGGGTGAGTGAAGAAACACTTTTGTCTTTTGGTGGATCACTTCAGTAAAACTATTGGAATTTGTCAAATATATATGTCGTAGATGTAGTTATACAGATGTTCGTAAGCGTAGCTAGATGTTCCACCTCACTTACCTCCTCAAAAAGCCAAGATATGAGAATTATTTTTCTACTTTATAAATGAGGATTAAAGTACATTTTTCTAGGTTATTTAGCTAGCAAATTGTGAGGATTAAATTCATGTCTATCTGACTCACTAAGCTTGTTAGTTCCTATTGGTTGTACTAGACATCTGATGCTTTCTTCCGAAGACTAAAGAGAAGGTAAGAGAGGGAATGAATTGCAACGATTCAGGTAAAATGCTTATGTCTAGGGTGTGGGCAGTGAGTATAGGAATAAATTTAGTGTTTAAAATGATAGAGTGAAAAAGAATACATGAAGGATGTATTCAGGACAACCAATGCACTGATAGGTTTTATTTCAAAAAGTGAGATCAGAAAACATGGGAAGACAAAAGTACCTAAAGAAATAATAGAAGTGTACCTTCTATGCTAAAAATGATAATAATAAATAATAAAATAATTCAAAAGAATCTTATTTGATTAGTAAGCAAATGAACCTAAAGGGCCTACATGGTAGAAACATTAGTAGATACATATTCATTCCAATTGTTCAATATTCCATCTTACAGAAAACCATCTTTCTCCCATTCCATGGGGTCCTAACTGAGCTGCCAATCTTAGCAACTTATCGAGCTCTGAGAAGATAGACCATACCCTACGGCCTGGCAAAACTCACTCTCTATTCCGCCAGTGATTCTCATTGTTAAGTATTAACTCAAAGGCAGTTGCATTACTGGGGCTACACCAAGCAGAGGAGTCTTCTCAGAAGTTGATCTGCAGCAATTGGATGAAGAAGCTCTATTTTTACAAGGCAAATTCTAAGGCTGAGGAGTGTGACTACAGAGCTGTGACATCCTTTTTAACTACTATATGTGGAAAGCTTGTTTTCAGAGTAAAACTGGGTAGAGCTAAGCAGAAAGAGAAGACGGAGGGAGGCCTGTCCCTTCATGACCCAGTTCCAAACTGTGAGAAGAAAGAGCCTGTAATTCTCCCTTTCAATCTGTGAGCTACCTTGGCATTCTTCCCAGAAAACAAAGGCAGCTTGATGAAATCAGCCACTCAAGACATGCCTTGATATAAATGATGGATTTCAGAATGAAGAGAAAAAATTACAAATATGAATGCATTTTTAAAGTAGGTAATGTACTAAGAAAAAAAGTCAAGGTAGCTTCAGAGTTTTCCTTGAACTAAGACCAAGAAAAAAGGACATTAAAGACTAACTGTTTGAGTAGACCCAAAGGAAGAATATCGAAATGAGTGCACGTTATTCTGTGATAGTGCAGACACATTACATACTCTTCTCCATCAACACGGTAATTTCCCAGTCCAGGAATCATCACCTCTTGCCATTTTTTTCTATTATCATCTCCCAGAGCATCATTAAACTCATAAACAAAGATGTTAATCTCTCCTGTACCTGGCTGGTGGGAAGAACGATTGAATCAAATGAAACATCTTATGCTTTTGGGTGCAATTGTAAATGGGATAGACTCCTTAATTTCTCCTTCTTCAGTCTCATTGTTAGTGTATAGAAATGCCACTGACTTCTGGGCATTGATTTTGTATCCTGCCACACTGCCAAATTGCTGTATGAGTTCTAGCAATTTTGGGGTGGTCTTTTGGGTTTTCTACGAAAAGTATCATGTCATCTGCAAAGAGGGAGAGTTTGACTTCTTCTTTGCCAATTTGAATGCCTTTTATTTCTTTTTGTTGTCTGATTGCTGAGGCTAGGACTAACCAAAGAGGTAAAGGATCTCTACCCTAAAAAGTACAGAACACTTCTGAAAGAAATTGAGGAAGACATGAAGAGATGGAAAAATATTCCATGCTCATGGATTGGAAGAATTAATATTGTGAAATGTCCATGCTGCCCAGGGCAATGTACACGTTCAATGCAATCCCTATCAAAATACCATAGACTTTCTTCAGAGAATTGGAACAAAGCATCTTAAGATTTGTGTGGAATCAGAAAAGACCTCAAATAGCCAGGGGAATTTTAAAAAGGAAAACCATATCTGGGGGCATCACAATGCCAGATTTCAGGTTGTACTACAAAACTGTGGTCATCAAAACAGTGTGGTACTGGCACAAAAACAGACACATAGATCAATGGAACAGAATAGAGAATCCAGAAGTGGACCCTCAACTCTATGGTCAACTAATATTCGACAAAGCAGGAAAGATTATCCACTGGAAAAAAAAACAGTCTCTTCAATAAATGGTGCTGGGAAAATTGGAGAGCCATGTGCAGAAGAATGAAACTAGACCACTCTCTTGTACCATACACAAAGATAAACTCAAAATGGATGAAAGATCTAAATGTGACACAAGAATCTATCCAAATCCTAGAGGAGAACACAGGCGACAGCCTTTTTGAACTTGGCCACAGCAACTTCTTGCAAGATACATCCATGAAGGCAAGAGAAACAAACGCAAAAATGAACTATTGGGACTTCATCAAGGTAAGAAGCTTTTGCACAGCAAAAGAAACAGTCAACAAAACTAAAAGACAACCTACAGAATGGGAGAAGATATGTGCAAATGATGTATCAGATAAAGGGCTAGTTTCCAAGATCTATAAAGAACTTATTAAACTCAACACCAAAGAAACAAACAATCCAGTCATAAAATGGGCAGAAGACATGAACAGAAATCTCACAGAGGAAGACATAGACATGGCCAACATGCATATGAGAAAATGCTCTGCATCACTTGCCATCAGGGAAATACAAATCAAAACCACCATGAGATCCCACCTCACACCAGTGAGAATGGGGAACATTAACAGGACAGGAAACAACACATGTTGGAGAGTATGTGGAGCAAGCGGAACCCTCTGCACTGTTGGTGGGAATGGGACCTGGTGCAGCCACTCTGGAAAACTGTGTGGAGGTTCCTCAAAGAGTTAAAAATAGACCTGCCCTACGACCCAGCAATTGCACTGCTGGGGATTTACCCCAAAGATACAGATGCTGTGAAACGCCGGGACACCTGCACCCCGATGTTTATAGCAGCAACGTCCACAATAGCCACACTGTGGAAGGATCCTCGGTGTCCATCGACAGATGATGGATAGAGAAGATGTGGTCTATGTATACAGTGGGATATTCCTCAGCCATTAGAAACGACAGATACCCACCATTTGCTTCGATGTGGAGGGAACTGGAGGGTATGATGCTGAGTGAAGTAAGTCAATCAGAGAAGGACAAACATTATATGGTCTCATTCATTTGGGGAATATAAAAATTAGTGAAAGGGAATAAAGGGAAAGGAGAGAAAAAGAGTAAAAATATCAGTGAGGGTGACAGAGCATGAGAGACTCCTAACTCTGGGAAACGAACAAGGGGTAGTGGAAGGGGAGGTGGGCGAGGGGTTGGGATGACTGGGTGATGGGCACTGAGGGAGGCACTTGGTGGGATGAGCACTGGGTGTTATGCTCTATGTTGGCAAATCGAACTCCAATAAAAAAAAAAGAATCAAATGAGACAGTGCTGTGAAATAAGTCTTATTATCATGCTTATCCCAAAAAAATAAACAAACATAAAGATAATGTAAACACAATTCACAAATATTGTGATATTGTAACTGTATCAAAATCCATATTAGCTTCCCATTAAACCAAGTCTAGTGACATCTGGTATCTTTTAAAAATCATTCTGTGTTTCAAAACTCATATTTACCACCAAGAGTTTTCTTTTCTGCTTCTCATCTTTCTCCTTTCTTCCTCTTTCTGTCTCTCTCTCCATTTTGAGTTAACATTCACACACACACACACACACACACACACACATCACACACAAATCACATAAGACCAGTAAACTTAAGTGGATAGCTGAGTGAGTTAATGAGTTTACGGAGCATAAACACGGTACCACCACCCAGATGAAAATATATACTATGTCCAGCACACTAACTTGTGTAAGTTTCAGGACCCAGTAAGGAGGTGTTCATAATTAAAATAAAGGTCAGAGGCTATGTGAAGTCTGTTCAGTAGATCTTCCTTAACTGGAAGCAGAGCTACTAATCACTCTAAGCTCAGCGTGTACTATCAGTGCTCATCCCTAACATCCCCATGATATGTGAACCTGGAAAGGGAACTAACCTACTTCAGTTATGAAGACATGCTGGAAACCTGGGTCTGTATCACCTTCAGTGTTCTTTTCAGTATTTCTGAATTCCCAAGCCTTGTTCACAAGGCAGTTTCAGTGGGTACCATTACATACAGTGCTTACCATTTTATACATTTGTAATGCACAAAAGAATACATATCTAATGCTTAGTGACTATGCAAAATCCTTATATTGCCAGCATTGAGCACAGAGCTTAGAACATAGTAGGTTTTTTTTCTGATTTTTTAAAATAATAAATTTATTTTTTATTGGTGTTCAATTTGCCAACATACAGAATAACATCCAGTGCTCATCCCGTCAGGTGCCCCCCTCAGTGCCCATCACCCATTCACCCCCACCCCTCGCCCTCCTCCCCTTCCACCACCCCTAGTTCAGAGTAGGTTTTAGCAAAATTGTTGGGATACTATTTGGATGGATGAAAGAAAAAAATGAAGGAACTAATGAAAAGAGTAGGAAGAAAGAAGAAAAGAAGGAGAGAAAGATGTAACAACTATAGAAATGTTAAAATTTTCTTTTATTTTTTTTTCTCTTTTTTCCTTTAAAATGTGTGTGAATAATGTGTTGGAGAGGATGATCCTAATGAGAAACTCATGGAGGAAGGGAGACAGAGGGAGGAAAGGAGGAGGGAGGGAGGGAAATAAGGAGGGAGGTAAGGAAGGAAATGAAAATAATGGGATCCCTGGGTGGTGCAGCGGTTTAGCGCCTGCCTTTGGCCCGGGGCGCGATCCTGGAGACCCGGGATCAAATCCCACATCGGGCTCCCGGTGCATGGAGCCTGCTTCTCCCTCTACCTATGTCTCTGCCCCTCTCTCTCTCTCTCTCTGTGTGACTATCATAAATAAATTAAAAAAAAAAAGACACATTTAAGAAAATAAGGAAGTAAAGTTGAATATTGCATAATATAATTTTTACTCACATTTTCCATGTTTACCGCCGCCTCTACCCATATCACTTTATCACTTCTCAGAAACAGTGTTTGTCCTCTAAACGCACCTAATTTCTGTGCTACAAATTCATTTTCTGAATGCACTGAAAGATCACTTCCATAAAATGAGTTCCAAAAGCAAAACAAACAACAACAACAAAAAAACACTCATGCAAATGGGGTACCCTGGCTCGTAAGTAGCAGTTAAAATAATTAAGGTTCTCCAGAAACTGATAATGGAAAGTTAACAACACTTTAACATTTAATAGATTCTCATAAAAATACATTTTTTATTTTCCAGTATCTCATTGTTGAAAACATATTTAAATATCCAGGCCTACTTTAAGTTTCTGCTAAATGATTCAAAAGCAGCAAATTAAACTGTGGGACACTATTACAATCTGTTCAGAGTTGATTATGCAAAAATAGTGGCATATAGTATCTCATGTCTTCAGGCTATATGCCTTGGTTTAGTACTCAGGGATTCAGGCAGTGTAAAGATTTGAGAATGAAAGTATTAAAATTGCTTAAAAGTTCAGTTCAAATTCTGTCAAAATTGGGCTGAGCCCCTTTGAATTATATTAAAACTGAAGGATTGTTTTAGTCTTAGCTCAAATTTCAAAGCAATCCTGGAAATGGCTGACATGACCTTGTGATTATGTTTCTCCTCAAGTATAAACAACTAGTGACACTCTCATAAAATGGATTACTTCATTTTAAAATATTATAACCAATTAATGGATCGTAAATATGGGCTAAATCTGAAGAGTGATTAATTATTTTGGAAAAGTGTAAAAGGTGCTTTAAAATATGGATAAAAATCAGGATAATCTTTACACATTAAGTCCACATGTGTAAGAATTCCAATTATAAATATATTACCGGTTTATTTGTCAAATATACCTCAATGAAATTGAAAAACATTGTCTGATGTACAGTTTTGAAAAGCTGTGAAGTTTCTCCACTAAGGTAAAAGCATATAATTTCTGTGTTCTGTTGTGTTGAAAACATTGACCTAGATAGTAAACTTAAAGAGTATACTTAAAATAAGTTGAATTTGCAAATTCACAACAACAAGCAACAGTGGCGTTTTAGCCACTCTTAATTTGTTTTTTTCTTCTTTGTTTTTTATTGCAGTTTGATTATAGAAATGTAGATGGGTTATTTATTACCCCAATATATTTTTAGTTTGTGTTATCAAGTAAAATTTATACAAAGTGAAATGTACAGATCTTAGTATCTGTAGACAAATACGTACACAAAACACCTATGTACACACACACACCTGTATAATCAAAACCTCAAGCAAAATATAAGATATTTCCATCATCTGTCTCAGAAATTTTCCTTCTGCATCTTTCCAATCAATCTTGCCTTGCAAAAAGTACCAGTATTTTTTATCACCTTAGTTTCCTTTGGGTCTTCTTGAGTGCCATGAAATGTAATCATGTAGTATTGACTCTGTTATCTTACTTCTTTTGTCAATGTAATGTGTTGGGGATTGTTTAATGTATCAAATCATCTAAAAGTTTTTGAAGTTTTTCCTTCTAATAATTTATCATCATTTTTAAAAAGTGTATTCCCTTAATGATAAACATTAGAGCTGTTTCTAGTTTCAGGCTGTTACGAATAAAGCTGTTTTAAACCATCTTGTGCAAGAGTATCATGAACATGTTTTCATTTGTTTTAGATAAATACCTATTGTAGGCAGAATAACAGCCTCTCAGAGATACCATATCTAGTCTCCAGAACCCATGAATAAGTTAGTTTCATTGGCAAAGGGGAACTGAGTTTGAAGATGGAATTAAAGTTACTATTCAGTTCGCCCTAATAGAGGGTGTGTCTTCAGGTTATCCAGTAGGCCCAACATAATCACAAGAATCCTTAAATGTAGAAGAAGGGGACAGGACGGTTAGTGTCACAATAATGTGAACGGACTTGGCCATTGCTGGCTCAGAAGGTAGAAGGGGGCCAAAGCCAAGAAATGGGAGTGGCCTCTAGAAGCTGGAAAAGAGGATGAAAATGAATTTTCTTCCCAAGCTTCCAGAAATGAGTGGGGTCCTCTCATCACCTTGATTTTAGCTCTTTGAGACCCACTTTAGGATCTTGAATTCCAAAAGTGTGAGATAATAGCTTTGGTTTCATTTGAGCCACTCATTTTGTGATCATTTATTACAACGGCAACAGGAAAGTAATGCAATATCCATGAGTGAAGAAGCTAAGTCATATGGTAGGTATATAATCAACTATAAGGAGCTAACACATCTTTTAAAGCATAGCAATTTGCTCTCACTCCCATCAGCAACATGTAAGAATTTAAGTGTTTCAAATTCTTGACAATATTTAATGTTGTCATGCTTTTAATTTTAAGCCGTGTTGTTGGAAGTGAAATATTATCATATTTTAGTTTTATTTGTCTGATAACTAATTATATTAGGCACATTTCCCTTCATTTATTGTCCATTTGTTCAAGACTTTTTCCTGCTTTTAACGGTTCTTACCTTTTTTTAATTATTTGATCATAAGAGTAATTAGTATGTTCTAGATATAAATCCTTTGTCACATATAGGTGTTGTGAATATATTCCTCCTATATGCGTCATGTTTTTTTTTTCAGTTCCTTTATGCCATCTATTAATGGGAAGTTTTAAAAATTTGATCAAGTCCCATTTATCTTTTAGTTTAATATTTAGAGCTTTTTGTGTCCTCGCTAACTTTTCCTAACCCAAGGCCATAATACTAACTACTCTTCTATTTCTTATGCTTTAGAAGTTTATAGTTTTACCTTTTAATTTTTGTGTATGATGTGAGGTAGGGATCAAATTTCAATGTAAAACTGCCAACTTTTTAATATAATTTTAGGTGCCTGTGGTTCTGACATAAGAACTCCTGAGTTAGGCAACCATATTTATCAGTGAAGTACAATATTTTACCAGTATCTGATTTGGGGAATTGTCTTCTCTTTTGAAAAGAAATAATATTGAGTTTAATAACTATTTATGTTTCCAGTGAACAACAACAATAAAATATTAGTGGTGATTAGAAGGTGGTGGTATTTCACATGATTCTTTTCTTTTGCATATTTGTATATTTTTAGGTATGTTCTAAAGCTAACATACATTACACACTGGTCGTAGGTGTTACTAAAGTAATTCTGAAAAAAAAATCAAACTTTATTTACTATAGAAGATCAGAATGGTTCAATCATATCTTTTTTATGTTTAGAAACTCTTAACCAAGTATTAATATTCTGTAATAATATTGAAAGATTTATTTATAAACTAACTGACAGGCTAACTTTTTTTTAGTGTTATTTCTCCCAAACATAAACATTTTGAAATGGTTTTGAGTGAGGATCACCCATGCATTCATCTAATCATCCATCTATCCATTCTTTGTCAAACATAAGGTTGTTAAGCCCCTTATCATGCCCTTTGCCTGTAGTTAGGGGGCACATAAATGATTACCAAATGATTTGTGACTTTGAAGAGTTCTCAGGCTGGTGGCAAGGGGAAACAATAGATTTATTATTTTTATAACTGCTAAATCTTTGCTGAGATTTATGTTTTACTTGTTTGAAGGTAATGCAAGATTGCCTTTTAAGAATGGTTTATGATAGTTGTATTAAAGTAAACATTTTGCAACATCTACATCATTAAATCATCAAATAGTACCCCTTAAACTTATACAATATTATGTCAATTATGTCTCAAGGCTGGAAAACAAAAGCAAAATACTTATCAGATAATTCCAACATCTGGTTCATCTCTGTTTTGATGTCTGTTGATTGTATTTTCTTACGCATGTGGTGATTATCCTGGTTCTTGGTATGCTGAGTGATGTCTTTTATTGTATCTTGGATATTTTTTTATTTCATATGTATTAGGCTCCAGATTCTAGAAAATGTTCTTTTTAAACAATTAGTCCCCATTTTGAAGTGTAGTGGGAAGGATGGGTAGGTGTTTATGTTCAACTAACTTCCTATTGGGACTCTCCAAATTTATCCCAACATAAGTGGGCACTGAAGGACATTGTCTTTTTGCAGATGGATGGTGTGGAATCTGATATCAGTGGAATCCCATTGGTAGTTTTCCAGTGGTACTGGAGCACTGATTTGTGCCATCTCAGTTTCTCTGAGGAAGGGAGGCAGGCCACTATGGCCTGGGTAGACAAGAAGGCCTAACTCTTACCACTTCTGCACAGTGGTGATGGAAGCTCAGCTCTCTGCTGAGACCCACTGCCACCAAAGGTGGAGAGTAGAAGAGGAGTGACAAAGAGCCACACCTTCCATCACTTTGTTGTATCTTGTTGGTTATGGATGGGGGTAGAGCTTAGCTCCCCACTGAGCCCATTGACTCTAAGGGTGGATGAAAACTGAGTGCCTACTGGCCCTTACTCATACTGTCTCCTTCAGACTTGTTGATGTTTATGTAGGTCAGTTCTCCACTGAACTGCACTGTCACTACCTTGGCAAATTAAAACAGAACACTGTCTGGTTCTACTATGTGTGGACGGAAGGTGAACTCCTCGCTCAGTCTGATTATCATTATCTCAGCAGAGGAACTGGAATGCCACCACCTGATTGTGATGGACAAGGGATGGAAGATCAGATCTATGCTTGGTCCTGCTGACATGTACAGATTGGAAATTAGGAACATGGCTGACATTTTCTGCAAGGCAGAGGGTAGGGTGAAAAATCAACTTCATACTTATTCTTTGATATATGCTTTCTGTTGGTATTTGGCTGAGTTGATTGTGTATTGCCAAAAATGTATCCTTTTTTAAGGTCACCCTTTTCCCTATTCAATGACTGAGGGAGGAAAAGAAAACTTTTGCAAAGAGATTTTTTTGAGTCTGTACCTATTAGTGTTTCAAGGTTGGAGTCTTCTCCAACTCCCTGTGTAGGATATATGGGAGTCAATAAAGCGACCCAGAAAATTTGCTGCTGTGCAGTTCAGATGTCAAGCAGCCAACCATCTTTCTACCTTTCAGAGTTTGTCTATTCTTGTATTTTATGGTATTCCCAGGGTATGTTAATTGTAAGGAAGAAGACCTAGGAAGAATGGGGCTAGTCCATTTTGGTGGATCCAAAAGCTGAGCTTACCTTTTGAAATAATTTTATTTGGAAATAGTTCTGAAATATATAATGCTAGATATGGTTGCAATATTTCTCATTTGCTGAATTTCTCAAATATCCTTTGTATTTTTATTTCTGCTCATAGATTAGAAAACAGGCACAGAGGTTAATGTAGTCGACATTGTTCATACAATTAATGACGAGTAGAACTTGTATGTGAACCCATTTGTATCTGATATAGATTTTATGATCTTTATATGAATGCAGTAGTGTTTATATTATAGCAGAAGTATGGGTTATTTAAGTACTCTTGGTGAGATTCTATTTTTTTTTTAGACAATGGAAAAAAGTTTGAAGAGGTGAGAATTCGGATTTCCCTGTTTTGCATCAACTACAGGCTGAACGGGTTATACCTAAACTAATTGGCTAAATTACACTGTCTCTCAGTTAACAATTATTGCTCTGTTTACCATCTTAAACTAACAAAGTTCTTAGAGTCTAGAAAGTGTCTCCATTCACCCAGACATACAGCAAAGCCATCATTTATAGTGATAGCTCCCTCACTATTCATTTAAATCCTTTTCAAAAAAGATTTTATTTATTTATCTATTTTGAGAGAACACATGAATGAAGGGAAAAGCAGAGGGAGAGAGAAGAAGAATCTCAAGCAGACTTGGCGCTGAGCATGAAGCTTGATGTGGGGGCTCAACCTCATGAACCTGAGATCATGACCTGCGCAAAATCAAGAGGCAGCCACCCAACCAATTGAGCCACTCAAGTGCCCCTCGTTTAAATCCTTACAAGCAAAATTCTTTAAGTAATTATCATTGTGTTTGAACAATGATATGTAATATATATGTGTCTGTGTTTGTATAACATTATATAACATATATAACACATTATATGTAACATATATATATGCATGTATACACACATATAAAACACTTAATTATTAGTTCTTTTTCCTCATAAGATTTGCAGAGGAAGTAGGAAGTTGAAGAACAGTTCTCTCCATAATTGAATTAGATTTACCATGTCAAGGTGTGTTGCACTGGGCTATATCCATGTTTCAGATGTATCCATAAATTGACGTGACCTCTGTTTCCATTTAAACATGAGCTGCCAGATCATTAAGCTGGAGCAGAAACCAGGCCTCAAAGCTCTTCCTGGTCTCTGGTTAAGTGTTCAATGACCTCTCTTATTTCTTAAACCAGGTGATATAGAATTTGTTTTATTTGGCTTCATTTCCAAATCAATGATCTCAAACCTTATACTTCATGAATATTCCTGATCCTCTTTATATTTCTAAAATTAAAATAAGAACAACAAAAACAACTCCCCCCACCAAACCAAACAAAAACGGACAAACACTAAGAGAAAATGTTCCCTAGTGAAAGAGGTGTCGATCTCAGTTTTACCCAATACTCTGGTGGGATCACGTTAGGAGTTTCAAGTAAGCAGATGAATGTAGAGTGTGACTCATAAAGACAGTTTTTTTCTTCAGCATTTTTTCATTGTTTAAGGCATGTAACAGTATATAAGGAAAGTTGTTTTAGTTGGTATAATCTATCCTAGATGCTACTTTTCAATTGGAGACTGATATGTGGAATTCCCACATTATTCCATTTTAACTGCTTTCCAGATTTCAGTAAAATCACACAGGAACACACAATGACATTTATTCTTACCTGACTTTTATTAAATATTTTATTTTTATTTTTATTTTTATTTTTTTAAGTAATCTCTACACCTGACATGGGGCTTGAGATCACAACCCGGAGATCAAGAGTCAGATACTCTGCAAACTGAGCCAGCCAGACACTATTCTTTTAAGTGTTTATAATAATAGAGGTAGAGTCAGCACATATATCCAACAATTTTATCAACTTTTCTCATACAAAGCAGTAGTAATAAATGAATGTCCAAGAACAGTTTTAGGCCTAAGGAAGATCTTATTTATGCATTCATAGTCATTTTTACTTTTTTGGGGGGGAAACAAATGGTTTTGAGATAATACAAATATACCTTTTTATAAATCAAGGTAAACTAGGGTCACATAGATTAAGTTATACACAAAGACTATAGAAAAGCAAACAGTAATTCAGTATAGCAGTAATTTGTTGGAATACAATCCAATCGTTGAATTTAAATGCAAAGCCAATGAAGTGAAATATCTTTCTTTTGACCCTCCAGATCCACTTCCCAGTCTTGTCCAATCTGCTCTATTCATCCGCAGACTCACTCTACCCCCACTGAGACTGCCAAGTATGGAGCTAGCCAGTGGAGCGCCTTTACACTCTGGCTTTTATTGGCTTGGCCCACGGGGAGCCAAGACAGAAGCCTGCGGGGCAGGTGAGAAAGTGAGACCAGAGTGTGTATTTCCTCTCTACAGAATCACGTCTGACTGGTTGTTTCTGAATTAAATGAAAGCTCCTTTCAAAGTTGCCTATAATATAAAACATTCACCTATTAGGTTCCCTTAATTTCTTCTATTCAGTTACCGTTTTATACCTTCAAGTGGTTAAAACCTTGGAATAATGAACCATCCTTTGTGGTGTAACTTAAACTTCTCTACGTTATGTTTAAATAGTGTCTGTATTAATAAATTCTTAAAATCTTGTAATTTCTGTTTTCTGACTGCCCCTTTCTGTTTATATATATAAATGTGTGTATTTGTTTATACTTATTTTATAAATATTTATTAATATAGAAGTATATTTATTTTTATTCATATTTGTTACATGAAACAAATATAAATTTATATTTATCACATAAATAACATATTTATTTATTTTATTTTTTAAAGAACTGCCTGCTTCAAGCCTTATAGAAATTTCTTATAAGAAAATAACTATATTTTAAAGCACACATACATTCATATGTGCTTCCAAATAGAGTGTTCATAAACTTAAATCTGGAATAATTGAGAGAAAGGTTATGTGAGCCCAGTCCTCTCATTTAGCAATAAAAAGGAGCCTCTCCTAGGTCATAATGTAGGACAATGAGCTAGATGAAAAGATAATGGTGACCTTGGGATTCTATGGAGGTTGATGTTTTTCCCATGTAACTTGCTTTCTGGGCATTGCACATATTTATACAATTCAGAATCTCATAGTTCTACCCATCAGATTGTGATATAAAATGTGCATTTCTTTAAACAGAAAACATACTGCATTTTTTATATCACATGATTCTTTCTGGTTTCCAAATATAATAATATACAGTAAAGCGTAAATAAATAGCTTCACTTAATATATCATTTTCAAAATTACTGTACTTCTGTTCCACTGTGGAAAGAATTTAAATCAGAGCCACAATGAGTTGACTACAAAAAATATCCCATTTGACAGGTATAAGCTCTGAAGGACAAATATATTACCAGTTTTCCTTAGACATGCCCTGTTTCTCTTCAGTGACCAAATTGATTGTCCTTGACAAATTAGCCTGGTCAGGCACAAAATAGACCCAGTATCAGTGTCTATGGATTTCTTTTCCTGCTGGTTACCAGCTGGTCAGGTGTAAACTATCTTTCGGACTGAAATAATTACAAAGACACTTATCCATAGGGATTTTTTTTTTTTTTGCATTACATAAGTCATGAAAGACCACAAATAGATTCCCTATACTGTCTACCCTAGCATTTCATGGTATTTTAAATTATTAACTGTTTCTCTTATGTACTACTCTGACATCCATTTAATGTTTCAATGTCCAGTCAGAAACAATGCTGTTGAAATAACATTCTTTTGGGCGTGGAAGGGCTTCGTTTCTCTTTTTTAACTCCTTCTGAGCGCTTGGATTTATACTTAGCATTCATGTGTGCTTCTCGCTGTTATTACCTATGCTGTCTGGAGGGATTCTTTAATTCACGACATTATAAAGATAACAAAATTATAAATTGAGAATGACTTGACTTTCACTTTAGAGTGATAATCAGACAGAGTTCATAATGTGCTTAATGTTGCATAATTATAAAATTCAAAATTTTAATATTATCCAATTTATTATAATAATAAGGTTTAATTCTTCTTCTACTAAGGGATTAATGGGAATTTTTGAACAATATGGCCCAAGAAAGCACAGTGTGGTCTCAGTTCCTTTGTCCATGTTCCTCTGTCATCCTTTTGTGTCCCATGACTTTCTTTTCCCATACCATCTATGTTTTTATTGGTCAATTTTAAAAAGCTTTTATTCCTATTAGAAGTTTATCCTTAATATCAACTATAATTTATAAATGTCTCCCATTCCAATATTGGATTTAATCAGCTGATTTCTGTGGATATTTGCTTCTTCAATTAATTTAGCAAAATGCTTTGCTCTCACTATTCATTCAGGAAAAAAGCTTCTCTATGAAATTTAATTGCTTTTTCTTGATTGTGGGTCGATTCACAATATGTGTCATGCTATAGCAGAGCAGAGTCACACTCTGAATGTTGTTCAGGCTAAAGGATGCATTTCTTATAGGACAATGATAAAAACTCTTGGATACCATAACCCTTCTTGTCTGTTATCTTTCGACATTTATTTATCTCTTATGTTTCTCATTCTGATCCTCACCTTCACGTTAGAATTCCACTGTACTATCAAGTCAGGTTTGTTTCTTTCCTTGTTTGTTTGCTGTTCATCATTTCATCATTCTATGTTAATATTGAGCATACTACCATTTCATTATTTCCACTTGTGCTTTTATTATTATATAAGGGAAATTAACCTCATATTAAATAGGAAGAAGACTCTGAAACCTAAAGAGTTTAGATGCATTCCTAAGAGATTTGGGATGTAGGTTTCCAATCGCCAACACCTTTCCAGCCCTATTTCTAGCTTGTTGTCGTATTTTTTTGGTCTATTTAGATCAAAAGTAAAGTGTTCTTGATTTAGGAATGATAGGCTCCATCCAACCTGCAATCATATGTGAGTGATTCTCAAACTTTAGCCAGCGTCACAATCACTTGGAATATTGGTTAAACACAGACTTCTGGTCCTCATCTCAAAGAACCATTAATCTACAATTTTTAGAAATTGTATTCCTTTGACCAATTGGTCTAAGGACACATATCTTACCCACTTCTAGATAATATTAAATAGGAATAAATTAGGTAGGGTGAACTTCTTTTCTGATATGAAAAGATAACCCCTCCTAGAGTAAACTGTGTTGCACTTTTGCCATATTTCTTCCTTCTTATTGTAGAAAACATTAATATCCAGAGGTTTAGTAACCATCTTTAGTGATACCATGGAACTATGAGGTGAAAATCAGAAATATGTAAAGCCATAACTCCTAAGATGATGGAATAGAATAATTGGAAGAGTTAGAGTCTTAGATGACACCATTAAATCCCTGTTCTAGCTCTGGATCGCTTCCTTGCACCTTCTAATTTTATAAAGACTAATAAATTCCTATTAAATGAAGCTAAA
This sequence comes from Canis lupus baileyi, assembly GCF_048164855.1. Classification (NCBI taxonomy): domain Eukaryota; kingdom Metazoa; phylum Chordata; class Mammalia; order Carnivora; family Canidae; genus Canis; species Canis lupus. The sequence goes on along the minus strand of NC_132840.1, from coordinate 3,796,940 downwards.
GTTGGGGCAGCTGGTGGCTTAGTCAGTTAAGCATCCCACTCTTGATTGCTGCTCAGGTCCTAATCTCAAGATCCTGAGATTGAGCCCTGCACTGGATTCTGCACTGGGCATGGAGCCTACTTAAGATTCTCTCTCTTCTCCCTCTGCCCCTCCCCCCTCTTAAAAAAAAGAAGAAAGAAGCTAAAGTTACTGAGGAATGCAACTACTTTCTATCTCACTTTATACAGGTGTACAGGCACCCAGTAGTTTAGAGGATCTGGAATTTCAAATTTGATTTTGCCAAAACTGTTTTTGTTTTATTTGGTTGGTTTTTGTTTTGTTTTGTTTTAATTTAGTATCCTTGAACACTCATCCTTTCCCTTCCCTCACAGATTGCTAGTATTCCATCACAGAGTTCTCTAACCCTGCTGTCTGCTTTACTCACTTTGTTGCCTTTTCTTTCTCTAAAAGGAATCCAAATGCTGGTTTTGTTGTTGAGATCCATCAAAAACTATACCAAATTGGGAAAAGCAACTTGCAAGAAATAGACATCATAAAAAAAAAAAAAAAAAGGAAAGAAAGAAAGAAGGAAAGAAAAGGAAAAAAATGAAGAAATGTATATTACCATGTCAAAACAGAGTTGTATGATGAATTAAACATGGGAATGAATTTAAAATCTCTAAATCATGGCACGACAGCTATTTAGGAGCTATTGTGTACTCTTGGAAAACATATTCCAGCTGTTCTATAAAGTATTACAGCAACCTAACCTGGCAAATAACCCTGATCCTGAGCATGTTTTACTCCAGGCCATTGCCTAACATATGGATGGAAATTCCTACAGACATCGGCCCAAGCCTGAATGCACAAACAAGCAAAGTTGGGCATGGCTCCATTTGACTCTATGACTTGGCTTAATGCAGTAAGTGTTGCACAGTTAACACTTTCTTGTATTGCCTCAGAAATCTTTAGCCAGTAGCACAATGTAAAAATACAAAGAATCATACCTTTATTCATTCTTTTAACAATTACCTTTGTTGTCAAGTTATAATCAGGAAAACAAAGCCTATTTTTACATTCTCAAAGTAATTCCATATCCATTATCTTATTTGAATCTTTGAAATAAATCTGTGTACAACCAATGAGACAAAATATTATCAGCATTTTGTAACAAAGATTATTAGGAATTAGAATATCAACATGGAGTAAAGACCTACAAGGTCATTTTCCCCCTCCTATGAATGAATGGAGAGTTCTAACAGTGAATTGTCTGGCTACTCCCCAATGTCCTTTGCTTTGGAGACATAGGACTTGTGCATGATCATTAGTGAATCAGTGCTAGCATCAAGACTAGAATCTCAATGAGCTGACATTTTTTAAAAGTATTTATTTATTTATTTATTTATTTATTTATTTATTTATTTGAGACACAGGGAGAGAGCCAGAGGCATAAGCAGAAAGAGAAGCAGACTTCCTGTAGGGAGCCTAAGGAGTGGGATTTGGGACTCGATCCCGTGACTCCGGGATCAGGCTTGGAGCCGAAGGCAGACGTCAATGAGCTGTGAGATTTCAACAAGAATGATTCCTTTTTTTTTTTTTTAATTTTTATTTATTTATGATAGTCACAGAGAGAGAGAGAGAGAGAGGCAGAGGGAGAAGCAGGCTCCATGCACCGGGAGCCCGACGTGGGATTCAATCCCGGGTCTCCAGGATCGCGCCTTGGGCCAAAGGCAGGCGCCAAACCGCTGCGCCACCCAGGGATCCCCAACAAGAATGATTCCAATAGGTAATGATTCTTTGTGTGTGAAAGTGATATTATACTCTTTCTTTTTGATTTCAAGTTTAGAAATAAAATTAACTTGGAACTTTGGAGCCAGAGGATCACTTGTACCATATCCACAGTGGATAATAATACTCCTTTTAATTACTATAGTGGTAAAGATGGACGTGCTTGCATCTGAAGGTTTGTGTTATCTCTGATTGAGTTCTAGAAGGGAACAACCTAAACCACAAAGAAAAGCATCTGGGTTGTCATTCAATGTCTGTTAAATTATAAGACTCTTTAAAACAGAAGAAATATAAGACCTAGGTAGAATTTTTTGGTGCTTAGGAAATAAAATATAGAAATGTAAATGCAATGGAAAAATTGGTATTATTTATATACAATATAGAAATTATATACAAATATATATTTATTTATTTATTTTCAAATATATATTTAAATATTAGTTACAATATTATAATACTATAACATATATTATATATGAATTTATATACATAATTATTTTATATATTATATATCACATTTTATGTATTTATATATATCATATATAAATAAAAGAGTTTACCTGAGGTGACAGTTACTGTGATGATTCCATTAGGTTTTGATTGAAATGAAAAGATAAGAAGGGAAAGCATTATTATTATAAGATTTTTCTGAATTAAAGAAAATAATACTTTTCAAGTTAAGATAGATAGATGATAGATAGATAGATAGATAGATAGATAGATAGATAGATAGATGAATAGATGATAGACAGATAAACCTCATTCCATATGGAGTCTTTAGACATAGAAACAGGTTTATCAATGTAGTGGATTGCTACCAGCATTGTAAACCTACTACATTTTGCAAATATTAATCAACCACCATTTAGTGACTTCTTCCTTGTAAAAGGCCCTGAAAAGGGATTGTAGGATATGCAAAGATGATGAATATTTCGTTCATGTCTGCATAAAAAGGTCCCTCATATTGTTGCAAGCATGTTTGTATTCTTACTAGGCTGCATAGGAAAAGAGGTGGGAGAGAGAGGTATCAGAGACAGGGACTCAGAAACCATAATTGATTGTTCCTTTTTCTGTGGTTCCTTGCAAGTAACATGATGAATGATATACATTTTATTTTGATCTCCCCACAATCTTGTTCTTGTTGTCAAGATTAGGAGAGACATATCAGAAGTCAAACAGAACAAACATGAAAGTATCTCTCTGAGTTATACAGACCTTTAAATTAAATGTTCCATGACAGGATAAGCAAGTAACTCCAGGGCATACTCCTTCCAACTTTGGGAGTTCTGTGTTTTTAGTGTCGGATAAAGCAAACTGTACATTACAAACCACATTTTATGTAATAATTTTCTTTTGTATAGTAAAATAGAGAACATCAGTCTTTCAACTCATATTAATGGGTCTCATTAATTTTATAAATCGTTCAGAATAGATGTATTTCTTAGTGGCATGGCAATGTGTTGGTGTTCACAAGCAGTATAGGGAACCTGAACTTTATTTTTTTTGCCAATATGAAAGCAAACAAACAAGAACCATAATAACTGGGGTGCCTGGATACATAGTCCATTAAACATCTGATTCTTGGTTTTAGCTCAGGTCATGATCTCATAATTTTGTTAAAACAATCTGTGACTCAAGCATTGTTATTATTTACTATTTATAAATGCAAATTAGAAGCAAAAGGATTAAGTAATTTGTTCAAAGCAATATTCTTATCAAGGTCATCAAGGTATCATAGTTATCATAATTATCAAGAGACCCAGGTTGGAATAGAGCAGCAAGACCCTAGAGACTAGACCACAGACTGACCATCTAGAATTTTTCTTCTCCTTAGAGTTTGGGAATAAGCTTATCTTAAAATCAAGCCAAGACTAACAGATATTTGGCTTTCAGAAAAAAAACTCTTCCCATATGGACATGAATCTCTGAGTCTATTAGAGTCCTTCCTTCACCTACTACTATGTGGCTATAGAGACTAAGACTGCAGAACAGGAAAGCAGCTAAAAGTTGAAATTACCTGAGATTTGTTGCCACCATTTGAACTTTGAATCTGGCTGCTTTAATTCATATGTAACTCAACAATTGAAAGTTGTTTAAGACAATGCATTTGGGGCAGCCCGGGTGGCTCAGTGGTTTAGCGCCACTTTCAGCCCAGGGCCTGATCCTGGAGACCCAGTATCGAGTCCCACGATGGGCTCCCTGCATGGAGCCTACTTCTCTGCTTATGTCTCTGCCTCTCTCTCTCTTTGTGTGTGTCTCTCATGAATAAATAAATAAATCTTAAAAAAAAAAGATAATACATTTATACCAGTTGTTTCTGTTTCTTGAGTATCTTAACTGAGGTTCACAGATTCCTAAGTTCAATGAGATGGCTTTAAAAATACAACATTGGTGGTTTGTCCTGTCAGTGAAAACACAATACTTAACAAATTGTATCATACGACATTGTCATTTTCCTCTTAGGAAAAAAGAATATGTGTATATTTGTGTGTAGGTGTGCTTACACAAATGTACATTCAGTCATGATTCTTGTTTTCTGTCATCTTAATGAGAAAAAAATGTATGCACTTATGCAGCATATGTGTGTATGCCTGTTTATAGATAATATAGATATTATATGGCTCTTTTTTTTTAATTTATTTATTTACTTTAGAGAGAGAGCGAGCTTACATGAGTGGGAGGCAGAAAGGGCCAGGGAGAGAGAATACCAAGCAGACTCTGCACTTAGCACAGAGCCCAAATATTTGGGTGGAAACTCTAGGTTAAGTGTGGTAATCTGAGAATACTGGGGCTCTGATCACACTCACTCTCAAATGCTTGTAAGGCAGAGGCTTCATATTGGGAAAGGCAAGCCAAGAACAAGGAATAACATCCTGACCTGATTTGGCTCATATAATGAGACTCATTCTGGAAGAAAGAGGTTAATGTCGCTGCCCATAGCTCTGGTGCAGTGATGGAGAGGTTGTGCCCAGAGGTTAAAGCAGCATTAAAGATAGAAAGATACAGATCTCACTGAAGGGACTGATTATATTTGAAACAGACTACAGAGAATTAATTGCATGTGTAAGAAAATTGTTGAAAACAATGGAGTACTTGGTAGAGTACAATAAATAAGAGACTGGTAGCTTCATGATATTCAGAACAACCAGAAAGAAAAAAAAAAAGCAAACCAAAACAAAACCCAAAACCCCCCAGACAACAGGCAATTCAGAATGATAAAAGAAAGAATAAGGGATATAGTCATAAAGAGCGCACTCATAGGATCACACAAAATTTGGAGGTCCAGTGGCTCCATGAATGTACTAGGCTATACCCACTCAGGAATACCCAGAGTAGGATGTGGGGAAGATGTGAAGCAGTACCCAAGCCACACACAAATCCATCAACAAAGGACAAAATTCTCACGACACAATGGGTCTTAAGGACAATTTCTGAGTGATAATGGTACAAAAAGGGATTCCAATGGTCCATCCCTCCAAAAAGCAAGCAAAAACTCAGTATGTTGGCAGAACTCTGGGAAATTGTCAAAAGTTTATAACAACCAAGAAAACACAAAGAGTAAGGTGACTGAAACATGTTAGGAGAACTTTGTGGCATTTTAACCTACTCTTACCTCACCCCCTCCCTACCTCTGTAGCTGTCTTGAAGATAATGGCTTGCCTTCCAAGTAGCCTCCATTCCTGGTGTGATTCCCTGATTCTGGAGGTAGCAGAGCTGACTTTGTTCTTAGTACACTGTTTTGACATGTGTTGGGACTCCCTTAAGGATTCATGCAAAGGACTTGCCTTTGTTTACTTAAATTGGACTCTCAGGGTAAAAAATAGCTCCATGGAGGTTATTCCTCAAAAATAAGGAAAAGCATGAAAAAGCTGCTTGCTGCTACTTGAACAAGATTGCGGGTGGAACAAACAATTGACATGCTGAAAGCATATGAGGAAAACTGAAGACTGACAAATTTGGAGAATAAGAGCATTGGGAAACTCCTAAATATATTTGGTATCTAGAAATCTATATGCATGCCCATAGCAGGAAGCATGTTTTTTGATGGATGGTTGGATGGATGGATGGATGGATGGATGGATGGATGAATGGATGGATGAGACAGTAGCAGAGGGGCAAAGGGAGAGGAAGGAGAGAATCTCAAGGATAATCCCCAATGAGCTCAGAGATTGACTCAGGCTTGATCCTATGAATGGATGAACTTTACTTCAACTCTTAAAGGAGAAGAAAATATAGAAGAATAACATTCAAAAATCATCCAAAAAGAGCATAACTACTAATCTTCAAAATATAAAGGACATACAAGGTCACAAATGAATTTGGTGCCTACAAATTAGATAAATTATATAAAATGAGAAAATTCCTAGAAGAACACAAAGTAACTAAACTGACTTAACAAGAATAAACTCTAAATACACATATAAAATATAAAGATATTAAATTAGTAAATTAAAACTTTCCATAAAGTCCAAGATCAGATGGTTTCATTGGTGAATTTTATCAAACTTTTGAATAAAATCATTTCTGAATTTACTCTTTGAGGACAGACTAACCTCATCTCCAAAAGAGACAAAAATCACACAAGAAAACAAAACAACAAACCAATGCCCTGAATGAGAATGGATGCAAAACATTTCAACAAAGTAATTAAGAAATGAATACAATGGGCTTGCCTGAGTGGCTCTATAGGGTAAGAAGCTGCCTTCAGCTCAGGTGAGGATCCCGGGGTCCTGGGATAAGCCTTGCATTAGGCTCCTTGCTCAGCGGGGAGCCTGCTTCTCCCTCTCCTTATGTCCCTCACCCATGCTTATTCTGCCTGTCTAGTGCTCTCTCTCTCTCTTTCCAATAAATAAAATATTAAAAAGAAATGAATGCAATGTATAAAAGTATTATACACCATGACCAAGAGGGATTTATCTCAAGATTCTGACTGATTTAATATCTAAAAATCAAGTAATGTAACATAAGTTATTAAAAGAATAAAAACAAAACAAGAAAACCCGACTAAATTCTTATCTCAACAGAAGCATGGAAAAGTATATCACAAAATCCAACATTCATTCATGATAAATATACTCAAAAACCTAGTAAAAATATGGAAACATTTCAACCTGGTAAAAGACTTTGCGGAAAACACTCCACAGCTAAAATCTTATTCAGTGGTGGAAAAATGAATATCATATCCTATGATTACGAACAAGACAAAAATACCTGATTTCACCACTTTTCTTTTATGTCGTACAGGATATCCTAGGACTATTAAGAAACATAAGTGACATCTAGATTGAAAAGGGATAAATTATCTCTATTTGTGGATGGCATGATCTTTTATATAGACTACTCTAAGGAGTTCACTAACACACGTACACAATTAGAACTGATAAGTAAGCTAAGATACAAGATACAAGCTCAATATACAAAAGTCCATTTTAGCTCTATACATAAGCAATGAGCAAAATGTGAAGATCAAATGAAGAAAGCAATTCCATTTACAATAGCATCTAAAAGAATAAGATACAATACTTAGGAGTAAAACTAATAATGAAGGGCTGAAAACTACAAAAGCATTGCTGAGAAATTGAAGAAGATTTAAATAAATGGAAATATATCCCATTTTCACAGATTGGAAGACTTAATATTGTTAAAATGGGGACATACCTAAAATTGATCTACAGATTCAATGCAATCTGTATCAAACTCCCATCTGGCTTTTTGGCATAAAGTGACAAAATTATCCCAAAATTCATATGGAAATACAAGTGATCTGAAAGACTCAAATTTATCTTGGAGAAAAATATAAACTTGGAGGCCTCCTACTTCCTATTTCAAAATTTACAAAGAAGCTGCAGGGATCAATATATAGTGTCATTCTGTCTTAAGAACAGATGTCTGTATTAATAAAATAGAATCGACAGTCCAGAAATAAACCCCTAACTTTCTGGTCAATAATTTTTTGAAAGAGTGCTTAGACATGTCCATGGAGGCAAGATTTATCTTTTCAACAAATGGTAAAGTGACGATATGTTATCTATATTTAAAATAATGAAGATGGCCTCTATGGCATGTCATTGCAAAAATTAATTCCAGCACTAATTTCAGTGTAAGAGCTACAACTAAAATAATTATTACAAGAAAATATTGGAACACATCTTTGTGATCTCAGATTAGGCACTGGTTCTTAGATATGACACCAAAAGCATAATGGGCAAAAGAAAACAAGTATATGGTTCCATATCAAAGATAATACTTTCATGCTGCGAATGAAACCATCAAGAATGTGGAAAGACAATTTAAAGAATGGGAGAACACATTTGAACATCCTATAGCTGTGGAGGCTCTTGTATATATAAGTATGTGTTACAACTCAAAAATAAATAGATACAAAATCAAATAAAAAATAGCCAAGGGATTTAGACAGACATTTTTACAAAAAAGATATATAATGTCTAATAAGCCCATGCAATATTATTAGTAATTAAGGAACACAAATCAAAACCTTAATTAGATACCACTCCATACTCACTAGGATCATTATAATAAAAATAGACAAAACAGATGTTGACTATGATGAGAAGGATTTTGAACCCATAAACATTGCTGGTGGGGATGTAAAATGGTGCCAATTTGGAAAACATGTTGCCAGTTCTACAAAATGCTAATTACAAAGTTACTGTATAACCCAGCAGATCCACTCCTAGGTATAATAGCCAAGTGGAACAAAAATGTGTGTTTACCAAAAAAGAAGAAGAAGAAGAAGTGTACACAAATGTTCAAAAAAGTATTGTACATAAGGTGGAAACAACTCAAATACCTCCCACCTGATAAATGGATAAATAGTAAGTGGTATTCTCACACAATGGACTATTATTCAGCCATAAATTGAAATGAAGTACTGATGTATAATGCAACAGAAATAAACCTTGAAACTATGTTGTGAATAGGCAAATCCATACAGACAGGAAGTAGACTTGTATTTTCCTAAGACTGAGGACAAGAAGATAAGGAAAATAACCCTAATATTTTTAAATTTATTTTTACCGGTAATAGAAATATTTTAAAATTGGATATGGATAAAGTTGGATTTGTATACTTAAATTTGGTGAATTTCTGTTATGTGAACTATATTTCAGTAAAACTGGAGTGGGAGAAAAAGAAAGAAGGTCTTAGATATTTGTATATATTCTCAAGTAATGATTCAAATAACATACATACTTTGTTGAGCGACACACATAAAAGGGGCATAACAAGGGAACACGTATTACATATTTAACCTCTCACCGGCCCTCCTCTTTGTGGGTAGCGTAAGTGACTGATGTCTCCCTCAAAATTCTGGGGCCAAGTAAAAGTGTCTAAGTGTGGCTTAATTTCCTGTGACTGTCATCTGTTTTTATATCCTCAGTTAGTGAATCGCCAACTTTGCCCAAATTTAATATGGAAGTATGGTGTGTGTGTGTGTGTGTGTGTGTGTGTGTGTGTGTGTGTTACTTTCCCCACCCCAACCCTCTAGGCACCAATTGTAAAATAAACTTTCTGAGCCATAACCTAATTTCACATACCTGTAACCTTTGAAATTAGGAAGGTAGAAATCCATCAAGAGCCGTTATTTATAGTGTGTTCATATAGACATATGTGACTGTATTTTATAAAAACTGTCTAGCATAGTTCATTTACAAAAGAGAGTGGATAGGAATAAGAAGTACAGGGAGTGTGCCCAGAACGAGAATGCCTACATTCATTCTACTTTGCTACTTCATGATGCCTCTTGGGGCAAAATCTTTTACCTCGACATATTGCCTACCACCACCGGGAAAAACTGTTGCATCATATGGGAAGACTTTTTTAGGAAAGTATTTACAGAAAAGCTAAGTGAGCTTTCTCCATTCTTTGACACGGAGAGTTCAAAGTTAATGATATCAAACCTTTGGAGCTGCAGAGTGTATTATGCGGGCTGGGTACATCTCAAATGTCAATTAAATTTCAGAAAACACTTGCACAGCTAAACTTAAAGCTTCCATCTCTTCATTATCTAAGATCAGCTTACTTCATGGCAATTCAGTAATGAGTGTAACAATGGGTAGTATGTCACTTATGTAGAAAATACTTTACTACAGTTGAATAACCTCTGGGGGAATTAATTGAAGTAGGAATCCCAGTGAGAATGGACTTCCTGTTCTTCCTCTTCCCTCTATCTAAACATGACTCTAGCCTCTTGATTCTTGGAGGGTCCATACATTACTTTGGTCTCTGGATATTTGACGTAAGTGTCAAATCTGGAACCACATGAATTTTCCTTGGTGGTACCTGAATCCTCCACACTGTTGTCAAGAGTATTCGGGCTGAAAAGCCTCTGCTCTCTGCTTCCCTAACTTCCCCTTTCTCAGTTATAGCTCTTCACACATAATACTGACACTGCTATCTACTTCTTGTCGCTATTGTTCTTGAAGCCATGAGGGGGCAAGGGCAATGTGCAGCTTCCAAGATGTTGATCATTAGTAACTAACATAAGTAGGGCGAAAAAAGGAGATACTCAAAATTGAATGTGAATGAATTAATGGGTGAATAAACAAATTAATCGAGAACATAAGATATTTACATTTTATAGGCCTGATACTAGAGGAAACATTTTAGGTCAACTAGTTAAGATCTCTAAGGAAAAAAATGGCATTTCACTGTTTTTAGTCAGTGAACCGCCCTACTGAGTGAAGCCAAAAACCTAAACTACTGTGGGGCAGTTCTTACTGTTTTTTTTTTTTTAAACCAAATCTCTCCTTCTTTTAAATTTGCTTTCCTTAGAAGCAGGACAAATCACGTCCAACAGCTCTTTCCATTAAATTGTGGATATTGGGAATGCCAACATAGAGATTTTATCTTTTATGTGCTAAACAGTTCAAGTTTCTTCCACTTTCATTTTTCTGATGTTGTTTCTATACCAATTGTGAACCATTCACAAAAAATTTATTGGAGATCTATAAAAGAGCTAGGCATCAAGCCAGACAGTCATCCTGCTTATCCTCTGTTCCTGTTCTAATTAAAAAAGGAAGCTGAGAATATTAAAATTTATTACATAATTTATTTTCTTGAGTAACATAGCAAAGGAGAACTCTAGTAAGAGATAAAATATAATATTTTGGGTGAAAAAATATTTATAGCATTATAATTCCAGGTTGGATATTTCTTGAATGCCAAGTTTTTATTCTTGTGGAGAAGTTGTTTATTCCTATGGCTGAGAATAATTTTCGGTTGTTACTTAAACTACCACTACACACACACACACACACACACACACACACGCACATTATTTCCTGTGATTTAAATATGATAAGACTATTTTAGAGAATGACCAAATATATTCAGACAGCTTAGCTGGAAGTACAGATTTTTTTAAGATCTCGATTTAGCCCTTTTGATACATTTGTTTTACCACAATTTCATTCTAAGGAGTGAAGGTTTAGTTTCCTTTCCAGTAGACATTAAAAACAGTGTTTCAACCTAAATTCTTCAAGAATTATCTAGGTCACATTCACAGTTTTTAACCGGCATGGTAAAAACCTTTCTTCCTTTCCCAGATGACAGAGGCTATGTAAGTGTGTGGGAAGATGGATAGGGAATCATGGCTTCTCAGTCTTATTCTCACATTTTCCTCAGTCTCAGGAGTAATTTTTCAGCTTTTCAGATTCACAAACTTAATTTCACCGGTTTACAATGTGAGAGGGCTGTAGCCCTGGTGAATTGATTCATGCTCTTCTAAAACACAAGAGACTGCTACAGAAGCCACAATACCAAGACATTAATTTATATTTTTAAAAGTTCCTAATGGAAGAAACATTAATGCCTGTTCATCAGAAACATCTGCCCTCAGGAGAACAAAAAATAGAATCTACAGTTATTTTGTTCCTCCAACAAATGGAACTTGAAGTGCATTGTTGATCCATATTGACTTTCACAGGAGACCCCTATCCACAGCGATATCAACATTTTGTACTCAGCCACAGCACAAAGCTCTCCATTAAATGCTTTCTTATCTTAACCAGATAAATGTAAACTCATTGGAAGCATCAGTCCCTGTTCTTTAGTACCTTAGCTCATCCAATATCACTGTCCTGTGACTCAGAATTATCTCTGCCCAGTTTTTTATTTTATTTTATTTTATTTTTAGACAGACCTAACCAGGATAATGCTGAGAACTATGCATTAATCTGATCTCTAGTGATTAGGAATGATTTTGCAGTCATAGACCTTATCTCATACCTGGTTGAGACCATAGGTACCGAATACAGTGGGCACAGATGGCCTCCTTTTAGTTACCTTAAGCCTTACTACAGCATTCCAATGACTAAGAGACATATATTTTTGGATATACCAAGAATACTGTAAATTCTACATCCCTTCAGCTTAACACAAGGTCCAGATTTGTCTCCTGCAGCACTTATCTCAGTGAATGGAAACCCCATGCATAAAACTATTCAAGTTAAAAACAAAAACAAAAACAAAAACAAAAACAAAAAAACAAAAAAACTATTCAAGTTAGTGTGGCATAATGCCTTGACCTGCAATCTTGGAGTACATAATTAGGATATATTATTTATTTAATCAAATTACAATGATTTTGTGCTCCTACCAAACATAGTGGCATAAAACCTACTCTTTTCTTGGGGACCTGCTCACCAAATAATTCCATGAATCCCAATTAATCTGTTGGTGAAAATAGTTAATTTTAGCTTCAGGAAAACCATATAGTTATTTGCTTCCAGCCACACCAGTGAAATTGTTGTAAGAGTTGCCCGCACACTGAAAGACTTTTGTAAAAAAAAATTAAATTAAATTAAAAAAATAAATAAATAAATAATTTACTTAAAAAAAGAGCACCCAAAAAGGATAATATACAACCACAAAGAACACATGACACATAAAAAAAAACGTAAAATTATATGCAGTTGTATAAATAATAACAATAAAAGGGTCAATCCATAAAAAAATAACAAAATATGGTCTACAACTGCAATGGAATAAAATTAGAAGTCAATAATGGAAATTTGAGAAACTCACAAATATATAGAAATTAAATAATATACTATTAAGCAATGGTCAGAGAGAAAATCACAAGACAAGGTGGAAAATACTGAGAGAAATAAAATGAAACATAACATTATAGGGTGCAGCTAAAGAAATTCATAGAATTTTATAGCTGTAAATGCCTATATTAACATTAAAAAAAATGTTGGGGCACCTGGGTGGCTCAGTGGTTGAGTGTCTCTGCCTTTGTCTCAGGTCATGATCCTGGGGTCCTGGGATCAAGTCCCACGTCAGGCTCCCTGCAAGGAATCTGCTTCTCCCTCTGCCTGAGTCTCTGCTGCTCTCTCCGTGTCTCTCATGAATAAATAAATAAAATCTTTAAAAAAACATTAAGAAAAAGAAAAAAACTAAACATCAAAAACCAAACCTTCCCTTCCTAAGAGAGTGGAAAAATATAAGAAAATAAATTCAAAACCAACAAAGAGAAAGGAATAGTAAAGATTAGAGTGGAAATTAATGAAAGAGAAAACAGAAAAAACAATAGAAAAAAGTCAATGAAACCAAATGTTCTTTTTTTGTTGTTGTTTAAAAAAGGCAATAAAATGGACATTTTTTTCAGTAGATTGATCAAGAAAAAAAAGTACAAGGCTTAACTTATTAAAATCAGAATAAAAAGAGTAATTAATACTACCTTATAGTAATAAAAGGATTACAAAGGAGTACTATGAATAATAGTATGCCAATAGGGCCTCCTGGGTGGCTCAGCGATTGAGCATTTGCCTTCAGCTCAGGCTGTGATCCCAGGACCCAGTCCTGCAAGGGGCTCCCTGCGTGGAGCCTGCTTCTCCCCCTGCCTGTGGCTCTGCCTCTCTCTCTGTGTCTCTCATGAACAAATAAATAAATAAATCTTAAAAAAATAGTATGCCAATAAAATAGGCATTAGATGAAATGGACTATTTTCTAGAAAGACACAAATTACCTAAACTGACTTAAAAAGAACGAGAAAATCTGAATAGACCTATAACAATTAAAGAGTTTGAATTAATAATGTTAAAACTACCCTCAAAGTACACAAACATCCTCTACAAAACTCTAATAATAAAACCTGGCAACATATAGCAGGTTTTATATAACGTGATCAAGTCTGGAGGCACCTGGGTGGCTCAGTCGGTTAAGTGTTTGCCTTCTGGCTTAGATGGTGATGCCAGGGTCCTGGAACCTGGCCCATTGGGCTCCCTGATCAGCAGGGGGCCTGCTTCTCCTTCTCTCTCTATCCAACCCCCTTGCCCCACTGGTGCACACATGCATGCTCTCTCTCTTCCTCAAATTAATAAATAAAGTCTTAAAAAAACAAAACAAAACTAAAACAAAAGCACATGACCAAGTGGGATTTATCCCAGGAATGCAATGTGGTTTAACATCCATAAATCAATGATGTGATACGGCATACTGATATAATAAAAAAATAAAAAACAAAACAAACAAAACACGATCATATCCATAGATGCAAAAAAGCATCTACGAAAATCTAACACTCTTTCTGAATAAAAACATCGAACAATATATGTATAAAAAGGATTTAACTTGATAAAGAGCATCTATGGAATACTCACAACAAACATCACAAGGATATCTACTTCCACCACTTCTGTTGAACATTGTACTAGAGGTTATAGCAACATCAATTAGCCAAGAAAACAAGATAAAAATTATTTATAATGAAAGAAAAAAAAGCAACACTTTATTCAAAGATGATGTGATCTTTACATAGAAATTTCTAGCGAATCAATTCGAAAAATCTGTTAAAATTAGTACACAAGGGCAGCCCGGGTGGCTCAGCAGTTTAGCACTGCCTTCGGCCAAGGCCCCATCCTGGAGACCCAGGATCGAGTCCCACGTCGGGCTCCCTGTATGGAGCCTGCTTCTCCCTCTGCTTCTCTCTCTCTCTTTCTCTCTCTCTCTCTCTCTGTGTCTCTCATGAATAAATACATAAAATCTTTAAAAATATTAGTAAACAAGTTCAAGAAATTTGCAGGATACACAATCACAATGCAAAAATCAATTATATTTTTGTGCACTTGCAATAAACAATCCAAAAACTAACTTTAAAAAACTATCAGTTTTCAACATCTTAAAGAATAAAATACTTAAGAATAAATTTTACAAAAGAAGTGCAAAACTCATACTATTAAAATTATTAATTTTTTTAAGAAGTTAAAAAGCAAATAAAGGAAGAGACATTTTATGTGCATAAATTAGAAGGCTTAATATTGTAAAGAAGGAAATTATTATCAAATCAATCTACATATTCAATGCAATCTCTATCATGATACCAGCTAGCTTATTTGTAAGTTTACAAGCTGATCCTGAATTCACAATGGAAACCCAAGGAACCCAGAATAGCCAAAACAATCTGGAAAAATAAAAAATGGAGAACTTATCCTTCCTGATTTAAAAACTTACTATAAAACGGTAGTAATAAAGATAGTGTTGTACTAGCATAAGGATAGATATATACATGAATAAGATAGAATTGAGAGACGGAAATAAAATATATCTATGGTCAACTGACTTTCAACAAAATGCCAAGACCATCCAATTGGGAAAGAATAGTTTGTTTGTTTTTCAAGTAGCTCAACTGCATATCCTCAAGCAAAAGAATGAAGATAACTCATACCTCATACAAAACACAAAAATTAACTAAAAGTGGATCATTGATTTATCTGTAAGAGCTAAATCTATAAAACTCTTAATGAAAATGGTAAGGGTAAATCTCTATAATCTTTGATTAGGTAGTAGTATCTCATATATGACACCAAAAACACAAGTGACCAAAGGCCAGAGTGGTGATGGTGGGGAGGGGAGAGGAATTGGACTTCATCTCAATGAAACACTCTAGTGCTTTAAAGGATATCATGATTGATGTTGAAAACATATAACTGGAGAAAATTTTGAAAATCATATATGAAAAGTAATTAACATCCATGGTATAAAAAGAACTGCTGGAATTCAATAGCAAGAAAACAATCCAGTCTAAAACATGGGCAATGAACTCCAGGAAACATTTCTCCAAAGAAAATGTACAAATAATATTTTAAAAGTGCATGGGAAGATCCTGAATATCAGTAATCATTAAGGAGACGAAAATCAAAATCGCCATGAGATACCACTTCATATTACAGGATGGCTTTTATTTTAAAACAAAACAAAACAAAGCAGAACGCAGAATAAGTGGTGATAAGGATGTGGAGAAATCAAAACCCTCATACACAGCTAATGGGTCTATAATGGTACCGTTGCTTTGGAAAACAGTCTCTTAGTTCCTCAAAAAGTTGAGCAGAGTTATTTGACCCAGAAATTCTAGGTACATACCAAACAGAAATGAAAGTGAATGTACAAACAAAACTTGCACGTAGATGTCCATAGTGGTGTTGTTAAAAATAGTTAAATGGTAGATACAAACCACATGTACACCAACTAGTGAGTGGATAAATGTGTGGCATATCCACGCAATACAATATTATTCAACCATAAACTGAAATGACATACTTATGTACGTTACAAAATGGACAAATTTTGAAAACATTACGATAAGTGAAAGGAGACAACCATAAATGATCACATATTACGTTATTTTATTTATGACTTGTTCCAAAAAAAAAGAAAATCAACATACAAAGAAAGTAGATTAGTAGTTGCCTAGACCCAGATCGGAGAGGGAGATTAGAGACTGACAACTAAAAAGTAAAGGAAAAAAAAAAAAAGTAAAGGATTTCTTTTTTGAGTGATAAATTTATTCTAAAATTATACCTCAATAAACCTTTTGAGATATATATGCATATATATCAATCATATCTAAGCCGCAAAACAAAAACCAAACCAAACCAAATCAAACCAAGCAAACACACACAATAAATCTAGTCTTGTCCCAAAGTCAGGAGATTTCCTAAATTCCTAACTCCTTAGACTTATTAATAGGGATTCTCAAGATTTCTTCTTCCTAAGTTTCAATCTTCCTGTGACATTTATTCCTCACTATAAAAAAATTTTATATTTCTGTCAATGTTTACTGTTAAGTTTAGCAGTTTCTTTGGTATGTTGTACGGTATGATGAGCCTGTAAGTCACTCTCTAAATTTAGGGTTTCATGATCAAGTACATTTTGAAAATAACATGTCTGGATACTCTTAACATATATTGATACATCAAAATTACTGCAAATTTATGAAAGTCAGAATTCATGGTCTCCCAAATAGAATTGACTAGAAAATATCCCACTATTTCTTTTTTATTTTTACCAACTAATGAGTGGAGAAATTGGTATTCTACAGAACACTCATCAGGAAATGCTGTGCAGGTGCTATATTATAAAATTTTTCATGTAGCCTGATTCAAAATGAACTTATTGACTACTGATTCAACTACAAATGGGCAAGACAAGCTATGATCTTATGAAATCAAATACCTCTCTTACAATGTTCAGATAGGCTTGCTGAATCAATTTGAGAAAGATTGTGATTTCTCAGTGATGAAAACTCAGTCTAATGTGTCACAGCACTCTCGGTGCTAGTGTGTATGTTGGCATTCTAAACCTCTCATTGGCTCTACACATACAGGCATAGGAGCAGCTATGCGGATATTCTTTGATAGTCTCAAGTCAACTCTGATAAGTTGTACAAATCCCTTCATTTTCTCTGCAAAAATATTGATAGAACATTTTTTTCAAGTAGGGTATTATCAATCTATGCATGTTTGCATGGATTTTGTGGCTGGCAAGAATATTTAGCTAAACTATTTATGCTATGTTAATAATCTCACCCCAAATAACAAAAGAAAAGACATAAATAATATATTAAACAGTCCACATTCATGGGCTTTAAGGTCCATGAGAGGTAAACATTTCCACACTGCCCAAATAGAGAAAGTTACATGGGAAAATATTCCTGTAATGTGTTGCTTCCAGGCTGCCAATTAGTATTATGTTAAAATGGCTACAACCATCTGGCAATTGCAGGATATTGAAGATAAAGTTGTCACTAAATTTAATCACATGGGGTCCAAGCAGAATTTTTAGTTTTCCTATAGATATCTCAGCCTCACTATCATTCATATGTCCATTTATTTACTTAATAATCATCAACGCACTAAAATGCACTAAATGCACTATATGCATATATGACAATGCACTAAAAATCAGTGATTTTTACTACGGAAGGAAGAGTGCTAAGTAGGAGTTATATGATTACTGAAACCAAGAGGTTATATTCTTATGAGAAAAATATTTATACAAATAATTATAAAGTCATAAATCTCATAATTTAGGGACCTGAAATAAATATTAAGTGCCTCCTATGTATGGGCAGTATGCTATACTTCATAATTAGAAGTAAACATATTGATTTCCTAAAACTCCCATAAAAGACACCACGGACTGGTGGTTTAAATAACAGATCTTTATTTTCTTGCAGTTTTGGAGGTTAAGCATCCAAGATTAAGGTGTTGGCAGATTTGGTTTCATCTGAGACTTACTTTGGCTTTTGCAGAGGCCACCTTCTCACTGCGTCCTTATATGGTTCCCCCTTGATTTGTGTGTGTCTGTGTCCTTATTTACTCCTTTACTAATAACCGTCATATTGGCTTAGGGCTTACCCTACAGACCTCATTTTAACTTAATGATCTCTTTAAAGACCCTATCTTAGGGACGCCTGGGTTGGCTCAGTCAGTTAAATGTCTGCCTTTGGCTAGGACCCCAGGATTGAACCCTGAATCAGGCTCCCTGCTCAGGGGAGATGGTGCTTCTCCCTCTCCCTGTCTTTACCTTCCCCCACTCCTGCTCATGCTCACTCTCTCTTTTGAATAAGTAAATAAGTACTTTTTTTTTTTTTTTAAGATTATATCTCTAAATGTGGTTACATTCTGAGGTAGTGGAGGGTTCAGGATTTCAGGATATGATTGGGGAGGGAGGACACAATCCAACCAATAACATTAAGTTTACTTTTTTCTCAAGTCAAAGATGGAAACTGAAACTCAACGTGGATAACCAAGTTCCCATTGGAGAGCAATGAGCGTAAGAGTTTCTTACGCTCCCAAACTCTTCATATCAATGAGAACAGCATTTTCACGAAGCCACCATGTTTCACATTCTGTGTTAAGAATTTAGATGCAGTGATTCATTTGATACTCACAACTGTACAGTGAGATGGGCATTGACAACCATACTATTTTAGAGCTGAGGGAAAAAAATGAGTCTCAGAAAGATTGAGCTACCCACTCAACATCACATACTCAGTACCAGTATCAGAGTCTTGCTTTAAATTTTTTTTGTGCTCCAAATCCATTCTTTCTTTTGTGGAATTTGATAGTTTCAAATATTCTGACTCATGAAAAAAAATCAGCATCTGTTATAATGTTTGACTTTATAAATATGATTCGATATGGGTGACATTAGTATGTTTGGGAGTTTGGAAAACAAACATAAATGGTTACTTATTGAACACATCGGCATCCAAGTGAGGGTCCAGAATTAAATCTCCAGAATTAAAGGGGGAAAAAAATCAGTATTTAAATAGACTTTTGAAACTGAAAAAAAAATACATTTAAAATATGCCACGATCTTTTCACATTGCAATTTGTTTGAGAAGTGAGCATGTTCTAGTAATATTACTTTTATTTGATTAACATTTCCTTGATAATAAGAAGAACTTACATCCTTAGAAAAATCCAGAATATCTCTGAGGATGTAAACTCAGTGAATTGTGATTTAGAGACAAAAGGAAAAGGAAAGAGACTGGCACTTCTATCTAATGGGCAAAGATGTAAATGAGCAGTAGTAAATCAAAGGGAAAAAATGAGCACTTGATTTTGAACACTGCCAGGTTGAATAAGAATGAGCCAGTCCATCTGTCTGAGTTGGTAGAAATGTGCGACCTCTGGAAGAGGTGGAGAGGGATCCTTTAAGATGAGAAATGAAAATGTCACCAAAATTTTGAGAAAATACTACTTCCCAGGAGCAGATTAATGAAGCAGAAGCAAAGCTCCAACTGTCAGCAGCTGAATTATTAAAGGAGGAGAAGCAGAATCTGTGGACAGGTGCAAACTTGTCCAGAAATTGAAAAATCTTAAACCAAATCTCCAAGTGAATCGCAAGGAGCTTCATTTGACTTTTGTCTGAACGCTTTAATGGTCCATTTGCTCTAGTTTTAACATTTTTAAGAGTTCATGTTTTTCATACATCTCTACCCATTCGCTTCCAAAAAGGGATAGTCACAAATCTGCATCAAGAATTGCACACGGGGAAGCGGAAAAAGAAGGCAGACTGGGGTTATGCTAGTGCACGGATCATGTGTGTGCTCCCAGTTAGATCTCCCAAATGCAGGCATGCCCTTGAAAGAGTTCTCTAGCTGATGAGCTGGAATAGTTGATTGAAACTTGCACTTGTGGTCAATAGAACCAGGTTTAAATCCTCTCTATAAAAATATTTCGTGTGACCACGAGCAAGTTCACCTAAACTGGTTTTCACTTGAAAAGACCTCTTGATTAGGGCATATTGTGAAGACTAAGATAAATAAAATATACAGAGAACATTTGTTTCCCTTTTTCCCCTCTGTAACCTCTGCTCTTCTGGCTTTACTCTGGTCTGGTTTTGCCTCCCAGAACTCACCTTCAAGGAACAGCTTGACTTCTCTATATCATTGTCATTGGCTACAAAAGATCCATAGTTAGGGAGGGGTCAAACTCATGTATGATAGTTTGCAACCTTGAATATAAAAATGAACAATTTGTCTAACTAGGGGGAGAATTTCAGGACCATTCACAGAGGCTTTTTTTTTTCTTAAGTAATGAATGATAAACATGTAGAATCTACACTATCATTAATCATTTGGATGCCAGAACTCAGAAATTGTGCCTCTAATGCACAGCAATCAATTTCCCTAACTCAAGAATCTAAAACAAATTTAGTGTATAAACACATTGATTTCTGTGGTTGAACAATTCATAAACTTTTCTATGAGTCCTTTCTATCTAGGAATAATGAAGCTTTAGCTAAAAAATTCACATACATACTTTTGTGTTTGTAAGTATGTAGATTAAATATTTTATAAGGTGTTACTGCAGGAACCGTCTAATCGACTACGCTGTAATCTCCTTATTTGTTATTTATAACAATACATTTATGCATATAATATAATACATGTGTATAAGCATGTGTGTGCATAATTTATATTATTTTGCTTATAAATTAAAGAAGAGATTCATAATTACTATGGAGGATGGTGTCACGCACTGCGCAGTCTCCCATTAGGAGTGAAAGGCTCCTTCTTTCACCTGATGGAAGTGCCGCCAAGATGACCCTTGGCCCTCAGTTGTCAGTCCTTCTTGTGATGATTTCAGCTAAAGGAAAGGACAATATCTAGTGTCAAGCCTCTTCCCTACAGTACTCACCGTACTGCACATGATCAGCACAAGGATGCAAAGCTCAGCCCTCATTTCTGAGCAGACATTCAGCTCTTCATCAGGTAAACACTCTCCTTTCTCGGATGTTAACCCTAGGAATACTCCCTTCTAAAATCCTGCATCTCAGAATCTGCTTTCCAAGGAGAAATACCAGAAACAAATGCCTGGAAGGCAGAGTTGGCTGTAATGTGGAAAGAGGGACAGTTAACAACAACAGAAACAAAAACAGAATATGATTATTGCCTTTTTTTTCCCTTTTCTTTTTTTTTTTTTTTGTGGAGGGAAAGAAGGTTAATGAAAGAGGAAATATGATAAAACAAAGTGAAGTTGTCTTTTCCGAGGGAGGGATATTGTCAAATGCACATAGAGCAATAGATTCAGTCGTGCTGGTGCTAGACACCACATATGCTCAAATTTTGGCTCTGCCTCTGCTAGCTTGTATGACTGTGGGCAAGACACTCAAACTCTCCACTACTTATGGCGGATCAGATGAGAAAGTGCAAGCACACATGGCATTGTGTCTGGTCCATAGCAAACACTAAATAAATGAACAAATAAGTAATTTGTTAAAGCTGTAACTGTTAGCATCTAAATCACTCCCAGAGCTGAAATTCAGCAATGCATCTTTCGAATATTTTTTTTCCATTTTGCTTTATCATATAGAGCTCTAAGATTTACCAAAGTATACACAGAGTAATTATTTATTCACAAAACAATAACCCCCTCCTCCAAAGGTTCATAATGAAATTCTTTTAAGATGAGGGTGACTTCATTTGCCAACTCAGATGCATTCTTGACTCTTCTTTTTTTTTTAATTTATTTTTTATTGGTGTTCAATTTACTAACATACAGAATAACCCCCAGTGCCCGTCACCCATTCACTCCCACCCCCCGCCCTCCTCCCCTTCTACCACCCCTAGTTCGTTTCCCAGAGTTAGCAGTCTTTACGTTCTGTCTCCCTTTCTGATATTTCCCACACATTTCTTCCCCCTTCCCTTATTTTCCCTTTCACTATTATTTATATTCGCCAAATGAATGAGAACATATAATGTTTGTCCTTCTCCGATTGGCTTACTTCACTCAGCATAATACCCTCCAGGTCCATCCACGTTGAAGCAAATGGTGGGTATTTGACATTTCTAATAGCTGAGTAATATTCCATTGTATACATAAACCACATATTCTTTATCCATCATCTTTCGTTGGACACCGAGGCTCCTTCCACAGTTTGGCTATCGTGGCCATTGCTGCTAGAAACATCGGGGTGCAGGTGTCCCGGCGTTTCATTGCATTTGTATCTTTGGGGTAAATCCCCAACAGTGCAATTGCTGGGTCGTAGGGCAGGTCTATTTTTAACTGTTTGAGGAACCTCCACACAGTTTTCCAGAGTGGCTGCACCAGTTCACATTCCCACCCAGGGCAATATACACGTTTAATGTAATCCCTATCAAAATACCATGGACTTTCTTCAGAGAGTTAGAACAAATTATTTTAAGATTTGTGTGGAATCAGAAAAGACCCCGAATAGCCAGGGGAATTTTAAAAAAGAAAACCATATCTGGGGGCATCACAATGCCAGATTTCAGGTTGTACTACAAAGCTGTGGTCATCAAGACAGTGTGGTCCTGGCACAAAAACAGACACATAGATCAATGGAACAGAATAGAGAACCCAGAAGTGGACCCTGAACTTTATGGGCAACTAATATTCGATAAAGGAGGAAAGACTATCCATTGGAAGAAAGACAGTCTCTTCAATAAATGGTGCTGGGAAAATTGGACATCCACATGCAGAAGAATGAAACTAGACCACTCTCTTTCACCATACACAATGATAAATTCTTGACTCTTCTTAACTTGTTCTGCCCCAGAGGCTGGTTTATATTGGCATCACCTGCCTTTCGCCTGCCAACGAGAGATGCCAAATGAGCTTAGAGGGTGGGAGGAGACGCGGTATTTATTTACCACAAATCCTTTCATGCCAGTTGACTGTGGGCCACAATGTCCCTTAACATGAGCTGATATCAGGTCCCTTTGTCCACCCAGCTCACGTCTTGTTCCAATAATCACCATCTCCCCTTGTTTCCTCATTCCTGGTATTTGTCATATCTTTCTGCTGTTGTTAGATCTAGAGCATTTCACTGTCCCTTGATTCTTTACTCTGACCGTATCTTGAATAAATAGTGGCTTAATTGAGTTTGTTGCAAATTAGCCACCTTGAATAGTCCATCTCTCCCCTCCTACTACTAGGACCTTGACTAACCTACGAGAGTTTAACTGGGTATTAAAAAGTGTCTTTTTATTTGAAAAATTATATTTCCATCAATTTTTTTTCAGAATCACCTTTCCTCATCATGTGGAATTTTAAAGCAAATTATCTGAGCTGTATTCAGTGTGAAATCTCTGTGATTTTTATTCGTGAAATAATCTTGTGTATTCAACTTTACATATGTCCAATGAGCAACTGAATTGGCAAAAGTAATTTTAAAATTAAAAGACCTCAACCAAAACGTTCACCCATAGTGACAAATGACATTTCTTTATCTACATAAACACACACACTTACTCTCTCTCTCTCTCTCTTACACACATACACACACACAAACACACAATATACATATAGTTTTGGCTAACATAAATATTAAGGAAAAAATAAAGCAGGAAAAGAATATCTATATTCTCAAATATGTTCACTACAACTTGCCCAATACTGAAAAATGACTGAAAATCCAAAAAAATTAAAAATCACAATATAAAGCATGGTATATTCAACCACTATAATATTATGTAGGCCCCAAAATATTTTTATGAAAATGAATAGTATTACTTCAGTGAAAGATATGTCTTCATGTTAGGTGAAAAAAAAATAAAGACATTAATTTTAAAATGTCAAATTTCTAGAAAAAATACATAACTATTGATGTGACTGCATCCAAGGTGTAGGGCATGGATAGTATTACTTGCTACTTCAAATTTTTTGCACTCTTAAGTTGTCAATAATAAGCGTAGCAGTCACTGTCAGAAAAAAATACACATTTTTCTAATTCCTAAAATAAAACAATTAGGGGGATGCTTGGGTGGCTCAGCAGTTGAGCTTCTGCCTTCGGCCCAGGGCGTGATCCCGGGGTCCAGGATCGAGTCCCACATTGGGCTCCTTGTAAGGAGCCTGCTTCTCCCTCTGCCTGTGTCTCTGTCTCTCTCTCTCTCTCTGTGTCTCTCATGCATAGATAAATAAAATCTTTAAAAAAATAAAATAAAATAAAACAGTGAAAAAAGAGATTATTTCTTTATATAAGTATTTTTTTCTTTTAAATATACCTGAGGGGTTATTTATATTTAGATATATCTAAACTAGTTTGACTTTGGAATTTTAAAGAATGAAGTGAATAGCTCCAAAATTACTACTTTAAAAAAAACCATAAAGACCTTATTTTAGACATAGAAGCTTAGATGAGAAAAATGTAACAGGTATCACCCGAATTCCCTCTAAATTATACCTAATTAATGCACTGATCTTAGTATTATCTCTTAGAACCAAATCATTTTCATAAAAAAATTCACATCAGTTCAATATAACATTTTCAAAGACATAGAAGTACTAAGATAACAATGCAGGAAATTTCAGAACAAAATCATCTTAATTCCCTGGGATTTAACTCATAGGCTTTTTTGTTCCTTTGACATATTCTTATTTCAATATTGTCAGAGAAATCATAGGGATTTGGCTTGATGTTAATATTCAGGTAAGGGTGAGAAAAACACTTTTAAAATATTTTGGTGGTTGGGGCCCTGGGGGGCTCAGTGGTTGAGCGTCTGCCTTTGGTCCAGGGCATGATCCTGGGGTCCTGGGATCTAGTCCCACATTGGGCTCCCTGCGTGGAGCCTGATTCTCCCTCTGCCTGTGTCTCTGCCTCTCTGTGTGCCTCTCATGAATAAATACATAAAATCTTAAAAAAAAATTGGAGGGCTGAACAGATATATCCAGTGTATACAAAGCCTCTTATTGTGCCCCAAGACAAGTTACATCAGTAAATAATAAAACACAAAAGAATTCCTTTATGGTAACAATGCATCGGGGAGCATAACTCCTAATTTGGAAATTGTGGTAGTTCTAGCCTGCTTGTTTTAGCTCTTTCAACCCCTGCTTATTTCAAGGAGGCCTGATACACTATGTAGTATTAGCTTTCATTACATATAACCATCACATGCATTCTTTACCAATGAACATACACAGTCCTTCAAGTGGACGTGGTCAAATGGACTCAATATTTTTCTCTTTTGTTAATTAAGGATTTTTATTGTCTGTAATTATAAATAATATTATGATAGGGAGCCAGGTTGATATTTATTATAATGTAACCCTCAATCAAGGCAGTTTTAAACATGCAAATTAATTAATTACAGAAAATTGTATTGATGTTTTCAATTCCACCAGGTAAGATCAGTTGGGCCCAGCCCTTCTAGTTTCACTTCCCTTGAATGTTGTACTCAAAACATTTCTAACATCTTTAAATCCTCCTTTCCCCCCAAATATCTGCAAGTCTCTCTAGTTTCCTACCTATTCTGTCTTGTGTCTCAATTGTCCTTTGCCTTACTGTCTGGCTGTTAAAAATTCTCTTCGTTCTTTCAAAAAAAAATCCCCTCAAATATGACCTTTTGTATGAAGCCTTTCCTAAGTGCTCCACTTAAGATTAATCCATTTTTCATTGTTTTCTCTGATAGAATTTCACATACCCATGTTTTAGCATTTACCATACTGCATTATTGTTTTATAATTGTGACTAACAGGCTTAGTCTCTGTAGGCCTAGCTGGAGTAACCTTGACCTTGGTGTTCCTCACCACTCAGTAATGTTTCCTTAGAGATTTTAGAGTTAAGATAAATGTAGAATGTTGTTCTGCTTCACGTGGTTTTGGGAACAGATTTGGTTTTGTGAAGCTGGGTAGTCAAACAAGTCTTGGACCTAAATCTCTCAGATGCTATAGAAGTTTGGTGGAGAACTGAAGGGATGGTTTCGCTGTTTCAAATTAACTCACAGACACCTCGGGTCTTCATGAAAGCCATATGCAGCCTGCACAGGTAAGGAGGCTAAAGAAACTGTACTCCCTGCAGAAGTTGTCTGGTCTCTCAGTGAGGTGGCCACGCTATAGCATCTATTGCCTGCTATATTTTATAAAGATAAGTAAACATAATGCTTGATGAAAGCCTATTTTTGTTTTGTGAGTCTGATTACCAACAAGAATCCATACTACAGCTTTGGTGCTGCAATTATATACATGTGTTATATATATATTATATAATATATATATATATATATACACAAATATATTTTTATGATCATTTGCTTATATTTCTGGGTTTTTTTGAAGTAAAATTTGTTCTGTGCTTCTCCTTTCAGACAGTTTTCTTTTAATATCTAGTTCCTGGAAGATTTCTCATATAGCTGATTTATAATATAATTTACTTATAAAGATGGTTTAAAGAAATAAGAACAAGCAAAAAATGTGCTAAGAAGATACTATCATGATTCATTTCTACTGGTTTAGTTCTTTTTTTTTTTTTCCAATGTAGTTGAAGTCTATTTTATTTTTTTTTTATTTTTTTTTTTTAATTTTTTTTTTAATTTTTATTTATTTATGATAGTCACAGAGAGAGAGAGAGGCAGAGACAGAGGCAGAGGGAGAAGCAGGCTCCATGCACCAGGAGCCCGACGTGGGATTCGATCCCGGGTCTCCAGGATCGCGCCCTGGGCCAAAGGCAGGCGCCAAACCGCTGCGCCACCCAGGGATCCCTGAAGTCTATTTTATAAACCGTATACAACTTCTTCATCTCCCCTGACTCAAAACAACACTGTAGAAAACATAGTTTTCCAGAGTGATACTTTCCAAGGATACTATAATGACTTCCTATCATATTAACTTCGTTTCTTAAATTATCTAGACCACTCAAGAATTGTCCAGAATGTCAAGGTCAACCTTGTCTCTTTCCTTAATGATCCATATGCTGAAATATCTGGGTAGATTTTCACATAGTCCATTATGAGGTATGAGGATGCAATTAGACATAGAATTCAAAGACATGTTTTGGGTTTGTACTTTGCATTTAAATAGGGCTAAGCATGAGAAAATGGGTCATATATATAGAAGCTCCTTTATCTATCTATGTAGTTCATACATTGAAGGATGAACAGGGATACCATTTGGCCATGGGTCTTACAGTCCTTCTTATTTGAGGTGCTGGTACATTTCTAGCTAAATACTAAGTGATTGGCCATAATATGGGTTGTATTCTACAGAATTGAGGCTGAGAAATGGAGGAAATCTTAGGGATTAGATAAGACAAAAAAAAAAGAAAAAGAAAAGTTATATACTGGAAAAGACGCAAATAAACACAAATCATATAAAACATACAGATTTGGGACCATAGACAAAACAGTACTTATTAAGTAAAAATTATGGCTGATTAGGGATAAGTTTGGGTAGGTAATGTTTAAACAAGATGGAAAAACACTTATATATGGGTTTATTCTGCTGTTGTACATGATCAGCAATATATTAGAAACTGGAAATGAGTGTTATTAACTCAGTTTGCAATGGTGAAGATTCTGACAACAGAATTTTTATTTGTTTTTACTTATTCTTTTGATTTTTATACATTTTTCTGATGAGGAGTCATGGTTTATTTCCATTGTCCAGCAGAGACTGGTCCCAACACCAGTCACTAGGGCTTCCTGGTTTTAAAGATCCCTCAGAATACTGGAAATAAAAGTAGTTAATTATTTCTATGAAAGTTATATCATGTTCAGCTGGGAAATAACAACCTGTTCTCCAAAGTGGTGGAATCATAGTTCTAGAAATTATATATAATATGATGTGGAAGGACCAGACTCAATCCATGTGAAGAATTAAAAAAAGAAAAGGTTCTTGATTAAAGATAAACTAATTCACAAAACATCAAAATTTAGAGTGAAATACACAGAAATACACAAGGAAGACTATCATATTCCTTGGAATTCCTTTAGATCCAAAGCAGAAAACAAAACAAAACCAAAAACAAAAAAATGAAAAACCGAGAAGAAAGAAGGGAAATTGATCAAGATTTTAAAAACATTAAGCGGTAGCCACTCAATCCTCAATGCAGAGAAATGATGAAATGAGATTACAGAAATGTCTATTAACAAAGATCTTTAATAATATAAATGTAACTCTCTAGTTACTATCCTTTGAGTCTCATTTATGTTGTGTCTCTTTATTGCAGGAGGATAGTGTCAAAGACACCAGGAAGTTTTATTTCTGTTATTTATTTATTTGTTTATTTATTTGTTTATTTATTTATTTATTTATTTATTTATTTATTTATTTATGTTTCTCATTTCTTAAGAAAATTTTGAGAAGAGTCAAATTAATTCTTCAAATTGTCTGGATGACGTAGTGTGTGGGGATTCCAATTTGATCCAGCATCCTTCTGGTTTATGCTATCACAGCCCATGGTTAACTGAAGCTAGCATGAGCATCCATGCTCATTATTTTATTTTAATAGAATTTATGCAAACGGGCCAGGATATTAAAAGAAGCATTTTTATCTGGCTCTCTTTCTATTGCTGACTACCAACATTTCCTTGAAGAAGAACATTGATACCATAGCATACATATTTATGCAAGTATTTATCAAGAATAACCTGCAGTGGTTCCTAAGTTTTCACCTACATAAAACTAGCTTAGTCTTTTTTTTTTTTTTAAGTTTTTATTTAATAGGATGTCTGGGTGGCTCAGTGGTTGAGCATCTGCCTTCTGCTCAGCGTGTGATCCTGGAGTCCCAGGATCGAGTCCCACCTCGGGCTCCCTGCATGGAGCCTGCTTCTCTCTGCCTGTGTCTCTGCCTCTCTCTGTGTCTCTCATGAAGAAGTAAATAAAATCTTAAAAAAAGTTTTTATTTAAATTCCTGTTAGAAAATATGCAGTGTCATATTAGTCTCAGGTGATTCAACACTTCCATACAATACCTGGTGGTCGTCACAACAAGTGTGTTCCTTAATCCTCATCACCTATTCAACCCATCGCCCCACCAACCTCTCCTCTGGTAACCATCAGTTTGTTCTCTACAGTTAGGAGTCTGTTTCTTGCTTTGCTTCTCTCTCTCTCTCTCTCTCTCTCTCTTTTTCTCTCTCTCCCTCTCTCTCTCCCTCTCTCTTTTTCTCTTTGCTCACTTGTTTTTTAAATTGCACTTATGAGTGAAATCTTATAGTATTTGTCCTTCTCTGACTTTTCACTTAGTGTAATACCCTCTAGCTCTATCCTCGTCCTTGCAAATGGAAAGATTCCATTCCTTTTTATGAGTGTGTGATATTCCATTGCATATGGATACCCACATCTTTATCCAATGAGGCTCTTTCCAAAATTTGGCTATTGTTGACAATGCTGCAATAAACATTGGGATGAATGTATCCTTTTGAAACAGCATTTTCTGTATCCTTTGGGTAAATATCTAGTAGTGAAATTGCTGGGTAGTTCTATTTTTAACTTTTTGAGGAACCTCCATACTGTTTCCCAGAGTGGTTGCATTTCTACAAACAGTGTAAGAGGGTTCCCTTTTCTCTACATCCTCACCCGCATCTCGTTTCCTATGTTGTTACTTTTAGCCATTCTTACCTGTGTAAAGCAGTGTATCACTGTTTGTTTGTTTGTTTGTTTGTTTGTTTTTCATTTCATTATCACTGTGGTTTTGATTTGTATTTCCCTGATGATGAGTGGTATTGAGCATCTTTTCATGTGTCAGTTGGCAACCTGGATGTCTTCTTTGAAAAAAATATCTATTCACATCTTTTGTTCATTTCTTAACCGGATTATTTGGTTTTGGGGTGTTGAATTTTATAAGTTCTTTATAGATCTTGGATACTAGCCCTTTATCTGATATGTCATTTGCAAATCTCTTCTCCACTTCTGTAGGTTGCCTTTCATTTTTTTGGATTGTTTCCTTTGCAGCACAGAAGCTTTTAATCTTGATGAAGTCCCAATAGTTCATTTTTGCTTTTATTTCCCTTGCCTCCAGAGATATGTCTAGTAAGATATTGGTGAGGCCAAGGTCAAATAGGTAACTGACTGTGATATCCTCTAGGATTTTGATGATTTTCTGTCTCCAATTTAGGTTTATCATCCATTTCGAATCTATTTTGTGTATAGTGGTCCAGATTTATTTATTGATTAATTGATTTATATGTTTTGCTGTCCAGTTTTGCCAACAATGCTTGTTGAAGACACGGTATTTTCTTCATTGGATATTCTCTCTTGCTTTGTCAAAGATTAATGACTATATAGTGGTGGATTCTTTTCTGGGTTTTCTCTTCTGTTCTATTGATCTATTTCTGTTTTTGTGCTATTACCATACTATTTGATCACCACAACTTTGTAACATGACTTGTTGTCCAGAATTGTGGTACCTCTGGCTTTGCTTTTCTTTTTCAAGGTTTCTTGGTTATTTTAGGTCTTTTGTGGTTTCATACAAATTGTAGGATTGTTTGTTCAAGGTCTCTGAAAAATCCTGTTGGTATCCTGATAGGGATTGCATTAAATATGCAGAAAGCTTTGGCAGTAGACATTTTAACAATATTTGTTCTTCCAATCTATGGGCATGGAATGTCTTCCATTTCTTGTGTCATCTTCAATTTATTTCATCAGTATTTTATAGTTTTTAGACTAACTTTGGAATGCTGATAAAATCCATAGGTATAACCTCTGATATTCTGAATCAGGTAGGTTGAGCTAGAGACACTGTGACTCTGTTGTTGATGGCACAAAGACTGCACTTAGAGAAACACTGTTAAAGATGAGACATTATTTTAGCCTCTATAAAAATAAGATGTGCTATGCATATATTCTGTTCTCAAGGAGCACACCAGAGAAGAAAGGAGAAAGCCAGAGAAGAGGGAAGCATAAAAGTAACTGAACGAAGAAAGCACATATCAAGAGAGGGAGAGGTAACATACAATACTGAGTACCTTTTATCTTTCATGCACTCGGCAGGACATTTATGTACATTATAGAACTTAGGAGAATTTATTTTGCATGAGGAAACAAGTTGAGTTAATTAATGAATCACTCAGGGGTTCCATAACAACTAAATAGTAATATAAGAATCCTAATCCATGTCTGTCTTTCCTTAAAAAAAAAAATAATTGGTTTTACCTTGAAAGCAGAGCGGATTGAAAAATGTGCATGTAAAATGATAATACAAACAAGACAAAGACACTCCAGTATAGAGGCCAACATATTTAAGCAGGTTGGAAAATGCCACAGTGACCGGCCTGTGTAGGCGTTTAATAAAAGTCACTTACTTCCTGTTTGCTTTTAAATGGGGAGTTAATAAAGGGCTCATTTAAGCAGACTGGTGGTTATGAACATATTTGACTTTGTAATTATTTTCATCTTGACATATGAGAGTAGCAGCTACGTACATGCAAATAAGTTAAAATTCTAAAAATCTCAGGTAGATAGCCAACTCTTGGTGTTCATGGTCATGTGACTCCCCCCAAAGGTAAATAACTTACTACTAATTAAAATTAATTATCTCTTCTAGCAAGACTTTCACGATAAGACACTTGTAAATGTCTCCTCCTTTTCCTTTGATACTCCCCAAAACAGGACTTAAAATATCCTTCCATACCAAAGGATATTGTGTTTTGCCAGCCTTTGGATCTATTTTGCACCAAGGCACTCTTTCCTCAATGGCAGTGGGCAATGCGGAGAATTTTCTTTAGCCAAACAGAGCCACCTCCCCAAGCGGATGCTGCCTCCTACCCATACCTGCATCCTCTGATGATCATTGTCAGGGTCTAGATGCTTTACCTTAAGACAAAACAATTCTGAAGGGCCAACCCATCACCAGAGCTCCCGAGGTAACATATGATTCTTTAACTGCAATTAGTCACAATTAGATGCCTCCTTCTGAACAACCCCACTACCTTCATTCCACTACAGGTGTTGATCTTGAGGATGCTCTTAGTGTGTGTGTAAGTCTCCAGCTCTGAGCTTCTTATCCTAGGAATCTGATTAAGGTGTCAAATTACTAGTTATTCCCCTCCAGCGCTTTCTTTTCCTATATACTTATGACTGAAATGCTACCTTTTGGGCCATTTTTCTTCCGTAGACAACTTTATATCACTCAGCTTCAACTGTGCATTAATTAGGATACTAGTAGAAAACAATTGACATATTGAAGCTATTATAATTTTAGGAGGGCTTATTAAAGGATGTATTTTAAAATATATAGATAAAATATACAGAAAATGCCAGAGATATTCCTTGCTGCACTATGGAACAGTGATGATGCCGCCCTGGACTCCAACGGAACAAAGGTAATGAAAGAATACAGAAGAAAAGCCTCCAGAGAAGACCGCATTCAAAAGGGTTGGGGTTGTTAGTTGAGAGAAATAGTTGGTTTAAATGTACACTGCATGGAAGCATCTGGAAAAGCAGATATATCAAGGCTGAGATTAAAGCATGGGTAGATCTGGAGGCAAATGGAAGAGACAATAATGCCTCGGGGGCACAGGTATCTTGCTTAAGGCCACAGAGTCAGTAAATTATGCTGTCACTACAGAACCACCAGACAAGAATGCCTGTTCCATCGTTAGATATCATAAACGGGTATATTCTATTTTATTATTGCTATTTCTATATTCGTATCTGAGGAAGATTTCAGCTTCCTAAGATTTGAGGTTAAATGTACTCATTTCAGAATTTCTAACACTGGGGTGGGGGGGTGCTGGACATGGAGTCAGTTTCTTATTCCTTGCTCTTCCTTTGGTTAATGCCCTCTTTCTTCCTTGCTTATCCTTTGCGAAAGAGTAGTTAACCTGCCTCCCTCTAAAGATTATGCATCCAGTGTCCTGCGGGATGTACAGGGAGGTGTCAATGAGAATGGGACATCAGTCCAGAAAGTTGCAACCACCGACAAACCTTGAGATGAATGGGGTGATGCTGTCATAGCCGTAAGATCATTATACGTGGGGAAATCAATGAAACTGTATTAAGTGACTGGGTGAGTGAAGGAAGCTAATGGCACAGCTAGGATGAAAGAGGAGTTTCTCCGTCTTTAGCACCACTGTTTCTTGCCAGCACGAGGTAAGACCTCTTTAAGAGAATGATGTACATATCAGTGAATTACTAGCATCCTCAAGGGCAGGTAAATATCTTAACAAATCGTGTATTAAAATTATGCCAAAAGAAGAAAAACAGATACTCTACATCTTTTTGGAAATAAGGACATTATCAACATCTATCATCAGGCAGATTTCAGCTTTGGTAAAAGGGATTTGAATGAACACATCATTGACCTTAATTAATCACTATTGGTTCTATGGCATTGGGTGGAAAATAATAGAGGCACATTCATCAAGCACGAGAGAAATGGCAGTCCCTAGCTTCTGACAGTCACTCGGAGACTTTGACACAAAGGTCCTCTCATTTTAAGCTACTGTGGAAAGAGAAAGGGAAATTTAGACCTGCCAGGTTTTCAGAGGCCAAAGAAACAGGCCCCAGATGGAGTCCTGTGGACTTACGCCATCTCCTTGGCTGGGCTGAATCTCTGCCATTTGTCTGCATCTGTCAGTGCAAAAGGCGAAATCTCTCCCCCCCACCCCCCCACTTCTCCCTCCACCACCCACTCCAGCCCTTTCAAAATAAATTTTATTTTATTATCTCATTACTTATTGGAGACAAGCTCTGGAACTCTCTCCCCACCAAAAGCAGCCCACTTCCTGCTGTATGGGAACTCACTTTTCTGCCCAGAGCAGGTGTTATTGTTTAAAAATACCAAACAAAACTCCTTTAGCTACTATAAAAAGCATAGATTTAGAAGCTTTATATAATTTTCAGAGCAAATGGCATTAAGAAATTTGCTCTTGCACCTGCCTACTCTTTGGATTTGCATAAATGTTCATCGCTGTACAAATGTAACACGGCATTTGGTTCTATTTAATGCAAAAAAAAAAAAAAAAAAAAAAAAAAACAGAGGCCCTGTCCATCTGTAAAGCAGCTTCCAAAGGAATCACAGACACTTACTTTGCTTAAGCACATGAAAGAGTCAGGGAGGGTTTCAAAATTTTCATACTAAAAGAAATTTTTAAAAACACAAAATACTAAAAATTGCCTGGAGAAGCCTATGCACATATTTTTGTCTCTGTAAGATGTAAGTATCCACTAGAATATATTACATTCTGAACAGTAGGCATTGATTTGTGGGAGAATTTCCTCAATAACATCATGCTAACAAGGCCAATTTGGAGTCAATAATGTGAAAAGATATTATTAAATTCGAGTACTATCAGTGATGATATGGTTCAACAAATTGCCAGGGATCTAGATTTTTCAAAATGTAAACTATTTAAAAGAATAAGAAGGGGGGAAAAACCAGCAGATAGGAGAATTCAAGCTGAGTTGCTGTTACTCCTCTAAGCATATGTATTTCTTTACATCTTGCCTCAAATGTAAATCTTTTCATAAAGGGTTGCATGGAGTGAACTAGTGAGCTCTCTCAAACTTTTTTTTTTCCCCACTACACGCTATTGTATGTACTTCCTTTTGATTTTCTATGCTGTAACTTGCTCTATCTCCGTGGTCTTGTTTCATGCTCTTATTATTACTCACCAGAATGAACACAGGAGTTACTGCAATAATCTACTCTTGATATCACACCATTCAATTTCAGTGCCAACAAATTTATCTTCCACACCTTGACTTTTATAGCTTTTTTAAGCAAATATTAAAATGTAATTATCCTATGAAAACTATATGTCCTCTCGTTACCCATAATAAAACATCAAAATGCCATATTTAGATCACTGACTTCATTTCTGATCCCTCTTGATCCTTTACCCACTTCCTTTAAATCATTACTTCCATTTTAGGTTGAATAACTTTTAATATTTGACGAGTAACTTGTCTGTGCATTATACAGTGGTTAGCAGCAGACCTGACCTCTACTCGCCAGATTCCTAAAGCACTGTCCAACAAGTGATAATAATTAAAAATGGCCCCCGGCATTGGCAGATGTTCAATGGGTACACAATCTTCCCTTACTGAGAATCCTAGCACAGGTTTCATGGAACTCATTGTGTATCCTTAAATACACAAAATCATATACACATTAATTTCTGTATCCACTAAACACATTTTTACTTATCCATCTAACCCACATACTATTGTTCTTGTGATATTTTCTGTGATCCTTCTAACAGTTATTGTTGGTGCCTATCCCCCTATTTTATCCCATGTTACTCTGTATTGAAACAATTTTTATTTGCCCCAGAAATCCCTGAATTTATCAAATGTAAAACTTGTTTTTTTACACCACTCTTTATGTATCCTATACCTGGTTAAATTTTTTTTTTAGATACACACCACATGACAGAAAGGAGTTTATTTAGTATGTTCGAGTGATTGAGTAATCAAATGGATTTCGAAATGACAAATAGATATTTGTCTATGTGTGACACACTAGCATATAGTAGATTCTCAGTAAATATATATTTGGAGAAGGGATAGTCAAAACATTTAGTGTAATGGCACTCAAAATGGTGGAAGACTTTATAACATGATGACCCTTCAGCAATGCATCCCATAACCTTCTTGAATATTCATTTCAAATTATAAAACTTCTCAGATTATTATTCCTTAAGTGTAAGCAAAGTTGCTCAAGTTTAAGAAAATATCCTTTTTTCAAAAATTGTGGATACGTTGAATTAAACAGATCCCTGTTCAATCTTGTCTATGCTGTAACCTTCCCAGACTAGAAGATGAATCTTAAATGGCCTTGAATAGGTTTTGATCCTTGCAAAATAATTGCAATCTATTTACCTCTCCCTCTCATTTTTACTTTTCCTCACGAGGCAATTCTCTCGTCCTTCAATTTCTGTGTGGCTTAGCATGAACTAATGACTACACTTTTATGCCTTGAGGATTTATAGTCTAAATTATAGTGGAAATGGCTTTTGACATGAATTTGCACTATACATATTTGCTAGAGAAAATAAGAGAAGGGGAAAAAGGTAATGGATTGTTTGTGAATTCTTTTCCTCTTCTCTGACATCATGTGAATCAGAGGCAGACAGGTCAGAACGGATGACCGGAACCTTGAATGGCTTATAAATTGGTGAAAGTCAAAGAAAGGAAAGGGCACTGCCTTTATCCTCTTATTGCTACATTCGAAGTTTTGTGACAGACCTTAAAATAAGCCTTTTTCCTTTTACATGTTGTTAATAAAGCAGATATGAAAACTCTTCCTTGGCAATTTCTGGGACATGCAGCAACTTTTCTCTGTTGATTTGAATTAAATGCATCCAAAAAGTGATGGGAAAACCTGCAATGATTTGGACACCCAGCCAGCAGATATAAGTACAGTAGATCCATAAATATTGAATCAGGAAGTGAGAGAATGAAGGAAAATATGCCTCAGGTGGTTATCATCTATCTATCATCTATCTATCTATCTATCTATCTATCTATCTATCTATCTATCTATCTATGTGTGTGTGTGTGTGTGAGAGAGAGATTTATTATAGGAACTGGCGCACATGATTGCAGAGGCTGAGAAGCCCCAACAATCACTATCAGCAAATAGGAGACCCAGAAAAGCTGGTAGTATAATTCACTTTGAGACCAAAACCTTGAGATTTTGGAGGCCAAGGATGTAAATCCTGCTCCACGCCCTAAAGCCCAGGAACCAGGAGCACTGATGTCTGAGGGCAGAAGAAGATGGATGTCTCAGCTCAAACAGAGAGAGTGAATTTGCCTTTCCTTCACCTTTTTGTTCTACTCAGGCCTTCAATGGATAGATGTTTCCCACCTGCTCTGGTGAGGGCAATCCTTTTTACACAGTCTACTGATTCAGTGCCAGTCTTTTCTGGGGATACCCTCACAGACACACTCAGAAATATGTTTTACCAGCTATCTGGACTTCCCTTAGTCCACCTAAAATTAACATCATAGTTGACACACGAAATCAAGCACCAAAAGTGTGTTCCAAATAAAAATATAGAATAGAAAAATATAGCAACATAATGGAGAAAAGCGAAAAAAAATAATGGTGAGCCATGTAAAGAGCCCATCTTCACTTCCCTGTATGTGTTTAATGATAAATGGAATAGGAGCCACTCATATTCTTACTACTGTTAGAGTTAAGACCCTATTAGGAAGCATTAGCACATGATGAGCAAACCAGCTGGGATGTAGTTGGATTTAGAATCTCTAGACATGTTTTGAAATTCTTTCAACAATGCCACTTTTCTTTCTCTTTGTGTTCTTTTTTTCTGAGCTCCAGTTTTCCTGTTCTGAAATACTATGCATTTCTTGCAATTTATATCTGTTGATGTAATATTGAGTAAAAACTGCCTTATTTTGAAAATTTAATGCATTTTTTCTTTATTTAGATCTCTAAAATGATGTTGCCAGTGTTTTAAGTACATACACAAAGTACATATATAGGGTGTTTATACATATTTTTGATATAAATTAATATATGTTTAGTATATACTTATAAATTTTATATGTTTAATATATAAAATATATTGTATAACATAAAATGTATATAAAATACTCTCTTCTGGGGGAGGTGCTAAGATATGAAAAAAGAGTTCTCTCTCATAGTCATTTTCTGTGACTTTATGGTATTTTTTTCCATGAGCAGTCAGCTTTCTTCCTCTTCATGTTATCTCATAAATATTGTTGTTTGTGAGGCTAAAAATCAATGGCTTGATTTATATATCTCTGTATCAAGTACTTTATATAAAACCATTTTCTAATATGGAAAATCAAGAAGAAAAGTTATTTTTCTCAGAAACTGCAGTTTGTTTTTGTTTCTTTTTTTTTCTTTTTTTTTTTTTTTTGTTTTTTTGGTGACCTATCAGCAATGTCTGCATAGTTTCAGAAAATTCCATAACCAGATTTGTTTTGCCAAAAGAAATGTTGGGGAGGAGATATGCCCAGCTTTTCACATCGTAGAAAAATAATTACTCTGATGGGACAAATGGAAGACAGATTAGAAAATGATAAAATGGAAGCATATTGGAAAGTGGGGACCCTGGACTAATGTAGACTCCCCGGGTATAGCGGTCTGGATCATGGCATTTTTCACAATATAGTGAGTTGACCTTTTTACATGTGTGTATCTTCTACTTGCTAAGTCCTCCGGGCAGAACCATGGCATAGGCAGCGGCTGGACATAGTAGGCCGACAATAATGTCCCATTTTGAGAGATGATTTGTCCTCACTGAAGTCATAAAGTCACATACAACTGGGTTTGCTATCCGGAAACAGGATTCACACATTGACGGTGCCCCTCCTCTATGCCTGCGCTTGCACCAGACATGCAGAACGGGTGAACAGGTGTGTGTATGTGTTCACACACACACACACACACACACACACTACTTCAGTTTTTAACTCCCTGCCATTTTATGGTGTTTTTCTTGCCGTAATTCAGTAAAATGTATTTTTAAAATTGCTCTCACTTCATAATGAATCCTCTGTTTTGAGGACAAAGTACCCAACCATGGAATGCGAAATGGGTATGACGTGAATTAAAAATCTAATTTCTTCCCTCTCCTTGTATAAGCACCATAAATTTTCTGATCTCATTTTTGTTCTGAATATTCATAGTCTTTTGATTATGAGATTCTTTTCCTGAAAAAAAAAATGAAGGCTTTATTTGTAGTATGAGAATGTTAAGGTGGGTCTAGTTGTTCAGAATCACTTCAGGTAATTTAATAATTTACATTTCTTTCATGTGTGTTTGAAAAGTGTGCTCTGTTCTAGTCAATGGGTACTGAAGTCACTCACATCAAACCTTGCCTTCTCATTCCCTCTCCTGTGAAATGAAATATCTGAATCAAGAATTACCATATCTTAGAGTCTCAGAGTGTGTAATTATGCCAATTTTCAAGCAGCTCAAATGGTTAGATAAAATGTATTTGAAAATCTGTATTTTTACACTGATCACTTGATTCAGTCTCATTAGATAGCATTACCTTACTCCCAGACATCAATTAATGCAACGGCTGGAGGAGGATTCTTTCTATATTCCTGACTGTAGTTTGCCCTCAAATTACGTGCAGACAAGAATGAAGGACACAAAACAGCAGGCATGCAAAGAAAACATTTTTTAAAAATGATTATTGAATGTGATTATATGAAGGAATGGAAATATTTTGAAGCCAGAGCTGAAGTCATGGCGTGTCAAAACAAAAATCATTCTATAGGCAAGTTAAGGGTGTTTTCTTTCTTTTTTTTTTTTTTTTTTCATAAAGCTCTGGGTCTCTTTGTCAAGAATAGAGCCTAGTGTACACTAAGCTTGTGATTTCAGAAATCACCAAATTAGCCTTTCTTTCTTTGTTTCTTGTCTTTCTTTGTCTTTCTTTGTCTTTCTTTGTCTCTTTCTTTCTTTCTTTCTTTCTTTCTTTCTTTCTTCTTTCTTCTTTCTTCTTTTCTTTCTTTCTTCTTTCTTCTTTCTTTCTTCTTTCTTGTAAAGGAACCAGTTCCCAGTAATGGTAGCAGTGAGTAATTTTTGGAAATGAAAAGGAATCAACAGGACCAAGATAGGGAGACACACACACACACAACTCTAAGAATTAGATGCTTCCCAGAATATTATGGCCACAGCCAAAGCCAAGTCCTTGCTGAAAGCAGCCTTTCTTTCCCTTTTACTAAAATCAATATAGGACAGCCATACTGTTCACAGTCTTACAGGAAAAGAGCTCTTCCTTGCTTGCGTCATCTATTTAAGGTTACCAATTTGCTCTAAAGTAAGGATGTTTAGATGCCAAACATAAAAACGTGTGCAAACTTCACTGCAACATTTTATATAATTTTTTTCTAAATGATTTTTTTATGGAGAAGACAGTGTTTTTCATGTACTTCCTCCCATAAATGCCCTCTGTTATGACTATTGATGTTATGTACATTACAGATTTAGAAATAAAAATGTATTTGCACCTCCATGCAGGCATCCTACCCATACAGCTTGGTATCTAAATATCACAAAACTGTCTAGCACATCTGATCATAGTAGTTAAGAATATGGCTTCAAACTCTGCCACTTACGGACCTTGGGGACTTGGCATGATCTTGAACCTATCTAAACTCAGTTTAACACCTAGTTCTCTGATTTGTTATTTTCCTTCTGGCACTTTGTTCATTAAAAATTTCCCTTCCTGGCAATCAGCCTTGACTTCTTAATCATTTCTTTTTACTGGTTACAGGGCATGATCTCTCTTCTTCCCGCTTCCAAAGGGTTTGTCCCTGGATACTTCATTGAGAAGTAGCAATACTTTGTTGGGGTGGGTGGCAGGCTGGGGACCTGTTTTCCTTTTTGTCTGTGTGGACATTGCTTTGATTTCCTCAGCCATAGCTTTTGCCTGTCAGTGGAGGAGAGGGATAAGACTGTTGGTCTGAGGGCCCAGAGCTGATGACCTGTCCTGGCCGTCTAGAGTGTGCAGGGGCCTAGAGAGGCCTACAGTCACTCAAAAGAAAAAAGAAAGACAGAGACAGAGAGGGAAGGGAAGAGAAAAAGAAGGGAAGGGGAAAAAGAAGACAGAGAAGAAGAAGAGAAGGAAGAGGAAGAAGAAGAAGAAAAGAAAGAAGAAGAAGAAGAAGAAGAAGAAGAAGAAGAAGAAGAAGAAGAAGAAGAAGAAGAAGAAAAGAAGAAGAAGAAGGAAAGAAGAAGAAGAAAGAAGAAGAAGGAGAAGGAGAAAGAGAAGAAGGAAGAGAAGGAGAAGAAGGAGGAGGAGGACGAGGAGGTCGAGGACGACGAGGACGACGAGGAGGAGAAAAGGAGTAGGAGGAGGAAGGGAAAACAAAAATGTAAAAAAAAAAAAGGGAAAAGGAAAAGAAAGAAAACAGAAGAAATAAGAACTGGGCAACTCTCATACCTGTGTCCATTCACAGGCATTGGTGGGCTCCTGTGTACGGTATCATGAGATACCTCATAACAAAACGGTGATGAGGCTATAGTTCAAAGGGCTTTGAAAAATTGCTAACACACTGAAATCAGAGAAGGGCTTTGTTTGTTTGTTGTTGCTTGGATGCTCATCTACTAGAGAATAATGTAACTGAATAGTGTCCTATGAACTGAGTGGTGATAACTTAGAAAAGAAATCAGAGTCTGAAGTTCTGCACCTTGATATTCATTCTAATTTCCAAAAAAGACATAATTTCCGCTCTCAAAAAAATCAGCAAGCAGTAAAATTAGCATAGTTTTATAGTTCCAGGTACACAACATTCCACAATTCTCTACATTGCTCAGTGCTCATCAGGATAAATGTAGGTTGCTTCCATGCTGTGGCTGTTGTAAATAACGTGCAATAAACACAGAGCTGATCTTTGCAAGTTAGTGTTTTTATTTTATGAGGTAAACAGTAGTAGAGTTACTGGATCCTATAGTAATTCTGTTTTTAATTTTTTTTTTTTTGAGGAATCTCGTACTGTTTTCCACAGTGGTTGCACCACTTTGCACGCCCACCAGCAGTGCATGAGGGTTCCTATTTTCCTGTGTCCTCCCCAACACTTGTTATTTCTTCTTCTTTTTTTTTTAAGATTTTATTTATTTATTCATGAGAGAGAGAGAGAGAGAGAGAGGCAGAGACCCAGGCAGAGGGGAGAAGCAGGCTCCATGTAGGGAGCCCGATGTGGGACTCGATCCCGGGGCTCCAGGATCACGTCCTGGGCCAAAGGCAGGTGCTAAACCGCTGAGCCCCCAAGGGATTCCCTTGTTATTTCTTCTTGTTTTGACTCTGGCCTTTCTGTCAAGTATAAGGTGATATCCTACAGTGGCTTTGATTTGCATTTTCTGATGATTAGTGACGAGCATCTTCATGTGTCTGTTAGCTATCTGTCTGTCTTCTTTGGAAAAAAAAAAAGTCTATTAAAGTCCTCTGCCTATTTTTGAATCAGATTATTTTTCCCCTTTGTTCTTAAGTTGTATGACTTTATATATTTTGGATATTAACCTTTTATCACATGAACCATTTGCAAATATCTTCTTCCATGTAGTAGGTTGCCTTTTTGTTTTGTTGATGGCTTCCTTCCCTGTGCAAAAGCTTTTTATCTGATATAGTCCCAGCAGCTTTAATTTTGTTCTGTGTTTTGTTTTTTTTTTCCCCCTTTCCTAGAGGAGACATATCTGGAAAAATACATCTATGGCTAATGTCAAAGAAATTACTATCTATGTTCTTTTCTAAGATTTTTATGGTTTTAGGTCTCACATTTATGACTTTAATCCATTTGAGTTTATTTTTGTGTGTGGTGTAACCAAGTGGCTTGGCAAGTTTCAATGGAATGAACCCTGTGCCATTCTTACCCATGTTCCTTATAGCTCCTTGGGCATATCAGTGAACAGCTTTAAAGTTCAATTTCCCAGTAAGAGTTTAGAGCTGACAAATTGCTTTGCCTATCTGGGAAACAAGGCAGATAGTTTGAAATGAGAGAGACAAAGGTTTTATACACAAATAATCGTGGGGTTTTTTTCTTGCTTAATGTTCAATATGCTTATCTTTTGAATTTACCAAAACAAAAACAAACCAAAAGAAAACCTTTTAAATATCAAAAAATATTCCTCTAAAAATTAAACATAGGCAGGTCGGCAGGCATACCCAATATATAAATGAGTGGATATGGTCATCTTCCATTATCACATTTCTAAGTGAAGGTAGAAAAAAGAAGGGGGATTCCAGATTAGATTTACTACCTGGAGATAATTTCATGATTTGTAAATTTGGGAGCCTGTCAAGGCTTTGGGAACAGACACTCAGGTGAGTGGTTCCTCTTTCTAATCAAAGGCGTGAAGGCAGTGCTATCCTGAGGCTTAATCCCATATTTGCAGAGACTGCCTCAGATTGTGACGTTGA
This sequence comes from Canis lupus baileyi, assembly GCF_048164855.1. NCBI lineage: Eukaryota > Metazoa > Chordata > Mammalia > Carnivora > Canidae > Canis > Canis lupus. Next base: position 3,753,818 of record NC_132840.1, on the reverse strand, counting down.
AGGGAAAGCACTCATGTAGCATCTGCTGCTCAGAGAACTCTCAAAAAATGAGCATTTAAAACAGAATTCTTTGTTTTCTTGCTGCTACAAACCTTCCATACAGCTTGATGCACAAAAGAAGGGAACACAGCCCTGGATGTGTACTGAGCACTCACTACACATTGTGTCATTGGACAGGATGTTCTAGAACATGTTAGCTCAGTGAATCTCTCAAAAACCTTACTCAGGAAGGATTATTATGCTGGGTTTTGTTTGTTTTAAATAAGGAAAGTGAATTTAACTTGCATGTTTAAAGTCACACACCTAGTAAAGCAGATTCTGTGTTGGAAACCAGCTTTTGAGTCCTCATGTCATGATCTTTTCATGATGTCATACGGCTAAGAAGGACAAGATGGGGAACATGGAGTTTTTCTTGATGGATCAAGTTAGCTAAGTATACTAGGTATGACATTCTTTCCAGGGAAAAATGGAGATTCAAATAACTTTGTCATTTAGGAAAGAAAATATAAATAGAATTATTTTCTTAATAAAGATTGTCATTCCTAGCCTAAGGGTCCCTTGGTGAGATGCAAACCTAACTCCTTCCAGATTACCTAAGGAGTATATCCCATATAAATATCCATGGTCTCTGCCCATGGGGCTTTTACTTCAGAATGTCTATGTTGGACCCCAAATATCTTTACTCCCCTTCCCCCACTACCTCTCCCAGGTGATATGAGTGGCTGAGATTGGGAGTTACTTCTTTACCCCATATTCTTAATGTCAGATTGAGTCAGATTCCCGATATTCACAAAATATCAAAAATGCTTGCAAAACCCTTAAAACACCTCATGTTGAGGGGCCTGAGTGCTCAGTTGGTTAAGCCTCTTACTCTTGGTTTTGGTTCAGTTCGTGATCTCGCCATGGTGACATCGAGCTCTGAGTCAGCTCTGCTCTGAGCACAGAGTCTGCTTCAGATTTTCTCTCCCTTCCCCTCTGCACCTCCCTCTGCTCACTCATGGTCAGTCTCTCTCTCTCTCTCTCTCTCTCATAAATAAAAATAAAGTCTAAAAACACACACACACCTTGTGTTATCTCCTTGGGAAGTCACATTTTGGATATTTAAAGGGGCTACGTGATATGGTCATAGAGAACATGGGTTCAGAAAGCCTGGGTTCCAATCTTTAGTGCATCACCTTTTTTTTTTAGCATGTTTTTTTAAACTCTGTGTCTGAGGATGATAAAACGTTCTATAATTATGGGAAAATTACATGAGAAAACCTATAGGAGTCACTTGGCAATCTATTACTATTATTATGGGTGCTGCTGAGCACCAGTAATACACCTTTTAGCTATTGTACTCTTGATATAACAGATGATCCCAAAACTCAGTGGCTTATGACAATCTGCATTTGTTCTTACACTCAAGGCGTTACAGGTCAGCTGTGATTTGGCTGAGCTTATCTGCATCTCAGCCACTTCAGCATGAAGATGCAGTTAAGCATGGCTTTAGGCTCTGGATTAGGTTCAGATATGCTCTATGAGCTTTTGTTCTGGGGCCCAGAATCCAGGGCCAGCCGATGCCTATGGCGTACTTTGCTCATGGTGGGTCACTGATGTGCAAAAGCCAAGTCAAACTCTGGTCAAACACATAGGAGGCTTCTACTTTCATCACTTTTGCCAACACCCTTTGGTCAAACTAGTCACACAATCAAGGCCACATCATTTGATAGGGAAAGTCAGTTTATCCACATGTGATTAATTAGGGGCAGAGAGAGTGGACATATATGCAAAAATAATCTAAAGTAGCAAAAACTATGATTCTCAACAAATAAAAATGATGTCCTTTAATATTTTTTTGTGAGACTGCAAATTTGCCATGTCCTATGCTAAACACTTCATACAAATTATTCTTTAGGGATCTGAGAATGAAAAACCATCGTTCGTTATTATGATCTGATGAGGACTGCTTTCAACTTTTCCTGCTCTGAGAAACACATCTATGACATGACAGTTCTTTTACTGGAGCAGCTCAGAATAATCTATACTAAAAAAAAAAAAAAAAAAAAAGAATAATCTATACTAGAACAACTGATGTCTTCCAGGCACTCTGTTAAAATTTCTTGAAACATCGATAGAGAAATATGTCAGAAGTGTGCAAACTAGGAACTGGGTACTACCTGTGAGAGAATGTTGGCTGACTCTTGAGTAGACGACGGCCAATTTGAGTTGATTCATTCAACAAAGATTTCTTGCAAACCAATGTTATCCTAGGTTTATGCCAGGTAGAATTTAAAAGCAAGTTTAGGGGCACCTGGGTGGCTCTGTGGTTAAGCGTCCGCCTTCGGCTCAGAGTGTGACCCCCGGGTCCTGGGATCAGGTCGCACGTCGGGCTCCCTGCATGGAACCGGCTTCTCCCTCTGCCCCTGGCTCTGCCTCTGTGTTTCTCATGCATAAATAGATAAAACCTTAAAAAAAAAAAAAAAAAAAAAGCAAGTTCAGAAACATCACAAGATTCAGTAAGGATATTAACAAAAGAGAAAGCTAAAACTTAAAATGAAATAGTAAAATAGAAAAGATCACAGAAACACTTAAATAGAAGATTAAGGGGCACTTAGGTGACTCAGTGCTTGAGTGTCTGCCTTTGGCTCAGATCGTGACCCTGGGGTCATGGGATCGAGTCCCATGGGATCGAGGGGGGAGCCTGCCTCTCCCTCTGCCTGTGTCTCTTCCTCTTTCCATGTCTCTCATGAATAAATATATAAAATTGTTTTTAAAAAATGGAAGATTAAAAAGATGAGACTTTGGGGCATCTGTGTGGCTCAGTCTGTTAAGTATCTGACTCTTGGTTTCAGCTCAGGTCATGATCTCAGGGTCCTGGGATCAAGCCCCATGCCATGCTCCATGCTCAGCTGCTTGAGGATTCTCTCTCTCCTCCTCCTTCTGCCCCTCCTCACACATATGTGCACAAGCATGTGCAGACTCTCTCTCTCAAATAAATAAATACATCTTAAAAAAATGGATGAGACTTTATCGTATAAGAAATAGGGAGGAGTTGACACTGGCTAGCATGTGTTAGTATATAAGAGATTCCCCTCCTTGGGAGCACTATAAACTTGTATAACATTGGTTGACTACTTACTATAATTTTAAGGGACAAATAAAAAATCAAAAGAAAAATAAGCAACATACCAATAAAAACAGAAAACATCATATAAACAGTCTACAGAGTGACAAGGATATATTAAAAAACCATAAGCACTGGAGAGGTTGAACTTCAATAGTAATCAAAGAAATGCATAATATATCAACAGCTGTGTTGTTTGTATGTTTGTTTTAAAATTTATTTTAATGTGGTAAGCACAGTTAGCATGAAGTCTACCTTTCCTAACATTTTTTTTAATTTATGTCATTATTAACTATAGGTACAATTGAAAAAAAATTTGAAGGAAATATTATTTAAAAATAAATAAAGGAAATATTATTAATACTCAATAGTGGAAACAGTGTGGGGTACAGCATAGTTTCATAAATATGTAATGGAAATGAAAATTGGCCTAGTATTTTTAGACCAAAACTTGTCAGCATCTGTAGATATTTTCAATACGCACTGCTTTTGTTCAGTATTTGTATTCACAGATATTTATCCAAGAGGAAAGAAAAATCGCAACATCAATCAAAACAAAAGCAATAATCAACTCAAAACCTTGTCTATGTAGAACAAAGCAAAGGGGCATTTTATTAAAAACTTTCAATAGCAAAATTGGAACTGGACTAAATGCTCACATTGGTAATGAGAGATAGTTACATACACCAACTTTCATCCATTATAGAATTCTATGCAACATTTTGTTTTTGTTTTGTTTTGTTTTGCTTTGTTTTAATACTAGGCTTGGAGAAATGGCACAGAAAACCTGACATCTTTTGTAAATGAGGTAACATTGGTGGTTGTTTTACTGTCAGTATTTCAGAAGTATGTCAAGGGGTGTGGGGTTTTTTCCTCTATTCCTATTTCTTCCTTTTTCCCTCTGAAACTAGTTTCAAATATTTTTGAATTGACTAATTCATTATACTCTGTGTGCACACAAGATGATGTAAAACCTGGAGGTACTTTTCCAAAGCTGCAAGATATCATGAGGCATGTAAATTATTGGCTTGTATTCCAATGAAGAGGTAAAACTAAAATCAGATCTCTTTTCCAGGTCTGTGTCAGAAAGCCTCAGAGTGGTCTTTCCAATTAATTATCATTGATAGAAAGTACTTTGAGATTAAAAATGAAGGTGCTCGGTGGTTGAGCATCTGCCTTTGGTTCACGGCGTGATCCTGGTGTCCCTAGATAGAGCCCCACATCGGGCTCCCTGCAAGGAGCCTGCTTCTCCCTCTGCCTGTGTCTCTGCCTCTCTCTCTCTGCCTCTCATGGATAAATAAAAAAAAAAATATTTTTTAAAAAAGAAATTAAAAATGAAAGAGAATAGCTATAATTAATGCAAGCAATAGTAATACACGTAAACTCATTAACTTTGCTCCTGTATCATTTTGAGAAACATACTTTTTTTTTCCCCTTATTTTAATCACTAAAGAGCTGGAGAAACATCTTACTCATTTATTTAATACATTTAATCAAATCTTAATTTTTACAATCACTCAGATCTGAAAAACCTAGCTATATGAATTAAAATGAGAACGGTAAAGTGAAAATTGATTAGTTCATTATTTACAAAGGGCCCTGTGTGCTTCTCAGCTGGAAGGCTGGAGGGCTACCAGGAGAGGCACCTCCCACGTTTTTTGTGGGACCTCAAAGGAAAATAATTAAACCCACAAATGGGAAAATGAACAATGAAAATAAATAAATCTTCAATATCTACAGAGAAATATGCAAGGGGTGATAAGTAGAGACTGTTACTTTTTATACTCATTAATCAAAAATATATTGATTATGGAAAATAGCATACTTGTTTCAAGTTGGTGAACTGGAACCTGCTGAAATTATCTGCCTCCTTCTTGTTCCATATTTATTAAATTATTATAAGACTAATAAATATGGAATTATATTCAAATTTATAAGTAAATCAACAGACCCAGAGAAGTGACACATCCACTAAAATAGGAAGCATATGGGGGGTGGGGGTGGGGACACAGTAGTAACAGAGACAAAACAGGGAAATTCAGGCAGTCTGGTGTGCATGTGTGTGAGTGGGTGTAGGGATTACTATTACATGAACAACTTTGAGGCCATGATGTAGGGAAACTAAATACCTCTGGCCTTATCTTTATATCTATCTGTCTGGCTAGATAGTTACCTCTCCAGCTAGCCAGCTACCTGCCTCCTTACTTATCTATCTATCTGCTTAAATGAAATCCCTGATGCTTCAGGGGCGGGGTGGTAGGGGACACAGGCATTACAATTTCGTATTGCCGCCAATCCACACAGGGATCAAATTAGATGTGCTTTATCATTATGTGTTTTTCACAGTAGACTCTTTAAAATCAGAATAGAAGGTTTGTTTTGTTTTTTTCGTGTGTGTTTTATCCCCATGTTTGTGGTGAATTGGACATAGGAGATAGGAATAGCATCTACAACTTGGGCCACCTAATCTCCTCCTTAGACTGTAGACATGATACTCTAATTTACTAAGCACATTTAGTTTTGTAAATGAAGTGAGTAGCAAATAGTGAGTACTAAGCTCTCGTTTCCAGCTAAAGTTAAAAGGAAAACCAGGGAGTCAAGTATCATGAGAACTTATGGTTCTTCCCAGTTCCTCAGGCTGGTCTTATAGTGCCAGCTCTGGTCCTGCTCAGTGGCAGGATGAGTCTACCCTTCGTTTTACCCTCTCTTCCAAAATTCTTCACTCACAAAATGATGTTGTCACGTGTCTACTTAGGATCTCTGAAAATGTGCATAACAGAAGTAGAAATCTAATTCCTATTTATTAAAATCCCTTGATGTTGCTCGGAAGAATGACATTGTTTAACACTAGGGACTCGTATTCTTATACTCAACGGTAATTGATTATTGCTTTTCCCTTTCATCCAAGTAATTGCAACCATAACGAGGCTGAAATATTTTTTTCTTTGCTTACTTTCCAAAAGAAGGTAATCACTGACAGAACTTCACAATATTATCAATAATAGCAGACTCCGATATCTTCATTTTATATACGAAATTGCATGAAATAATTTACATGGCTGGTCCAAGGGCTGGAGTCAGAGTGGAACACGGCTTGGTGTGGCTCTAAATCATCACTCTGCCCTTTATTCCATGCCTTCTCCATGTTTATAAGACACTAGTATCTGGATCAGATGACAATGCATATGAAGGTGGTTTGGGAGCTACAAACTTCTGCTTAAATGGAAATAATGGTTGTAGAACAAAGTGAAATATATTTCTTTAAAATTAGTAAAACCAGATGCATTTTAACAACCTACATAAGCAGATTCCTATCCAACAACAATTGTAAATCATTAAATTATAAAGCTGCAGTTGAATGTATTTTAACAAACTTTCCTTGCATGTTTCCTTTACATTCACACCTCAGTTTTGTATTTTAAACCACATAAGTAGTAAGATATTGCTGCTTCTCTCAAGAGTGTGATATTCTGAGGGGACAAAGGTAGGCATACAATAATTTCTTTAAGTATAGTCCTGATAATACAACCACACAACAATTACAGCAATATGAATTCTTAAAAGACAGAGACCAAATCCCATGGGTGAGGTACATAAAGAATTTTAGGAATAACAGCCCTTAAGGTAAAATTTAGCTATTGCCTAAATCTTGAGGAAGTGGTATAATTTATACTTGATCCCGAGACGTCCAGCTATAGCCCTGCGATTTAGTGGAGTTTCATAAAAAGTTGATCATTTTTTTTCTGCTTCAAGAATTGTGCAAGACAGTGGATATGCAAAATGCATAGACACACTGTGCCCCTAGGAGGAGACACAGACACCTCAAAGATGACAGCAACTCAGTGAAGTGCTAAAACAAGAACGCAGATGTGGTGCCACGTGAACACAGAGAAGGCGACACATTCTTCTGCCTTGAGAATGAACAAAAAGTTAAAGAAGTGTTTAAATTGAGCCTTGAAAGAGAGGTTGTAGCCTATCTGGTGGACAAGGGTGGGGAACTCTTCCTACGAGGAAGAGACCCTGGGAACAAGGAGAGAAAGGTATGGGATTACGCAGTTTGAGAAAGCATGTATAGGAGTATCAGGGACAATGCCCGCCAGGGACTCGTCTTCTTACTTTCAAATAAATATTAAGAATTCCAAGGCGATCACAAGGCCCATCTATTGCCGGCTGCTCAGAAGGATTTAGGCCAGGAAGCACAGCATAGTAGCCAGTCAGTATGTCCTCGCAGAAGTCCAGGTACTTGTTGGCCAGCTCCCCTTGTCTCCACCAGGTGAAAGCTCAGGTAATGAAAGAAAACTCATGTCTCACGGGTGTGTGATCCAGCCTCCTTTAGAGTCTCTATCCCCAACATGGGCCGTATCTACCACTCAAGGGGACAGCGTCCAGGATCCCTACGGGACACGTGCAATTTTAAGAGTCTTCTTCTTACGACACGAGCAGATAAAAATAATGTTTAACCTTTGGTTAAAATGATTTCTCAAGTACTTCCTATGAGCCAGGAACTGGGCAAGTCAGGGGTAATGATAAAACTATTGGCTTATTATTAGAATAAAATAATTCAATCAACAAATTCTCATTCAGAAATTGAAAGAGTATTAATTCACACAGTACGCTAGTTCTCAAGTTTTAGTTTGCCAACAGAGAATCTCCTTGTTAAACATTCATATCGTCAGGCCTAACCTCGACTTTTTATACCTAATTTGAGAATAAAAACCTTGCCTGTCTGAATATTAAGGCACTTTAAAGGCATAATGTGAAGAACCCTGTGGTTTGAGAACCACTGGCAGTGGTTACCTATCAAGGAAGAAGGGAAAGACGTTAGTTAGCCATAATTGATACTTTCATCTAATACACATTTATTTAGTTTTTTTTTTTTTTTCCCTGCCGGAAGATACAGGCAAGAGTGTGAAAGGGCCCGTGTTCTTGGGTAGAATTTGCAATTTTAACTAAAAGCAATGCAGAATTTTGTCTGAGTCAGCAAAACGATAGTTATCATAGGCACGTTATTCGTGGTAACAGAGCTTAAGGGATGGGGGGATGAATGGTCTCCCTGCCAAAGTCACCTGAGGTTGAGTCTTGAGTCTTGGAGAGATTAATATGTTTCGTGCCTCCAACCTAATCCCCTACCATAACCCCTTTAGCCATTTGTTCTCCAGCATGCCGATCCGCCCTTCACGTGACTCTGCCATTTCACCTCTAGTTTAAGAACCTTGGCACAAGCTTAGCCTTCTCCCTGGGGTAGCATCGTCATCCTCACTGTCATCATCACATACACATGCACACAGATGTTACATATTGCACATCTTTTACTCAAGGGAGTAACCCCTGCACACACCTGGAGTTCTCCCCATCAAGTGTCCTCCTGGTATTTTATGACTTCATTACAGAGATATTAAGATATTTTTTCCTTTCATGGTCATTTTTGTATTTATTTATATTTTCCTCTGGATAGTAAGCTTGATGAAGGTAGGAGACATCCCTGGTTCTGTGCCTTGGCCAGTCCTTGGCTCATAGGAAGTACTTGAAAAATCATCGGGAGTTCATTAATCAAAGAACACAGGTATAAATAAATTAATGATAATCCTGGAAAAAAATTTGGCGATGGTTGGAAAAATTTAATCTCAGTGTATACATGAATTAATGATAAGATAGCTAACTTTGAAAATGTTCAAATACTAGTGAGAAGATTATGAAACTAGAGAGTAGGGTCTGAGACTGTTTGTAAAAACTATAACAGACTGAAATGATCATGGTCATGGAGGTTCTATATATACAATTACAAGAAATATCATGTCACAAATGATGCTTAGGGTGTGTGTGTTGAAGAAGGAGAGATTCCCCAGAAAAGTGTTTATAAATAAGTGGGGACTACCAATTGGCCTTTCAAACTTGGTAAAATGTTGACACCATAAACTTTATCTTATTCTAATCTAAAAGACAGGAAGGAAGAGGAGGGCCCAATGACCACTTCGACCTTTTTCCTGGAATGTACCCACCTTCGTAAACTCTTTCAATCATCACAAAAGGACCATTGTGATCCCATTGTCATCTTTTTGAAAAGGAGGAAGAAACTGGATTATGGAAAGTAAACTAATTTGTCCAGGGTAGCACAGTAGGTACATAAAAATGGCAGGTTCCCCAAACAATATTTGCTGGCTCTAACATCTATACTCTTCCAAACTATTAGTCTTTAACATCGCTCATATTTCCTGACCTTTTCGGATGCCTTTCACCTATCAGCTCATGGGGCTTTGTGTTTTCATGTTAAGGCTTCCTCAAGACCGAGATGGCTAAGCCTTTTAGAGTACATCCTTCTTCTGAATGGAAACATCCCAGAGGCTATAGTCTTTGCTTGATGGTTTCTAAAAACAAATACACACCTGTCAGAGATCGAGGCTATGGCCTCGCACAGATGACTCAGTGTCATTTCTTTGAGGGAAGGTGGAGTAATTCCTGTACCTTTTCCTGTCACCTGCTCTCTGCTCCAATTATTTCTAATTTGGAAGCCTCTCTCCTCATTCATCCCTCTCAGTTCAATCTTCTCTCCCTTGTGCAGGGTGAGGGATCACAGTTCCCGTACACTTATGTCAGGATGCCAAATTACCAGTGCGCAATTAAGGAAGCCCATTCACAAACCAACATAGTCATTCAATTATGTGAAAGTCAGGAGAATGATCCTTTTCCGCAATGCTGGCACCCTAAGCCACATCAAAGGAGCTGGTATTTATTTCAGATCATTATACCCTTGATGACTGATCAATTCGACCATCTTCCTATTTTGTGAGACAAACAAAAGGAATCTTTGTCTGCATTTCATGGCCATTTATTACTCTTCTGGTTTTCAAATTGCAAGACTGAGATCAAAGGAAAATGGGAGGACTGATATTCAGCAGCCTAACAGTGGCAGCAAAACATGATCCTACCTTAGTGTTTTTTAATTGTTAACTATCACTTCTGCCTACTTTGTATTGTGGAATAAACATCCTGGAGCCACTGAGATAACCAAGTCTCTTAATATGTTGTACATCAAATTATATTTACTCTTTGATTTTAGAATCAAAAGAAGCGCCCAAATAATCCATCCAAATGTGGGTTCCAATCCACGTATTTCCCTAGATTCTGCTAGTAATTTGCTGTGTGATCTGGTCAGGTAACATTCCTTCGCTGTGCCTAGGTTTTCACACAGGTAAAATGAAAGAATAGGAACTTGATCATTTTTGACATTTCCATTAGCAAGTTAAAGGCCTGCTTTGATATTCAGGTGATGCACCAAATTAATTTACTTGTTATCATAACTGTTTTTATTTCACACAAAAAATTGCAGATGAGAAGACTGTGTTATGAATATGAACAAGGGATTTTTCTACAGGGAATATAGACCTATAATGTGATTTTATGCCCACATACCATATCATCCCTATGAAATGTGAAATCTTGGAGTAAGGTCTAACACTTTTATTTGTTTGTTTAATCATAAACATCATAAATATGTAGCACATGATATGAAAATGTCACCTAATTCCTTAAAATTTCCTAATTCCCTCCAGGGGGAAGCACCTTCAACAGCTTAGTATGCATCCCATCACTTTCCTTTTTATGCATATATGTATGGATGCTATGGTGTTTACCTTTGTTTTACATTAATGGGGTTGTATTTTGCACATTATTTGTGACCTTGAAGTTGTACATGGGAATAGAATCATATTATAGGTCTATATTTTCTAAAAATAATTTCCTGTGTTCATATCCATAATATACTCTTTTTTCTCATTTAGCACTATGCTTTGTAGTGCTGTCCATATCAGCATATAGATATCGCAATCATTCTACTTATGGATGCATGGTAATTGATGATATAAATGTACCACGATTTAATGTATCCGTCTGTTGATACACATTTAGATTTCTAATTTCTACAAAATTTTACAATAATGAAAATGCTGGAAATTTCTTTTTTCCAATTCCAATTGTGTTTTTTTTTCATATTTTTATTTGAAAGAGCTCCCTGGCATATGAGTAGTGACTCAATATATACCTGATGATTAATTCATGGAAAGATATTATTATAAGTTACCTTAAGAATGAATTTACATCTATAGTGGTAGAAATAGGCTTCTCCAACACTATTTACCTTTTATTCTATTACTGGAAGGATCCAGGGAGCCAGCATCAATTAAGATCATGAGAAAGGGCAAATGATTGAAAGACTAAGAAACATAATTCTTCACCCAGGGAGCATAAGGATGTCTGGTAGACCCTTCCTTTCAAATCTTCTATTGCCTGGTCTCTGGAAGACTGAAGGTGTTACACATCTAGAAGAACTCAAGGGAGAAAAAAGACTATCAAGAGATTTCAATCCATTCATCTATTTATTATTTTAATTTATTCATTTTATCAATTACTTCTTTATAGCAATAATGTTTCTTAAGGATTTGACATACAGTGGGCACTCTAGTAGAGGACAAAATATATTACTTGTTAGCAAGGAGTCTGGTAAAGAAAAATATTTAAATGCTATTTATTGAGCATTAGTGTGTTTTGCTTACCATGTTAATCTATTCTTTTTTTTTTTTTTTAAGATTTTACTTATTTATTCATGAGAGAGACAGAGAGAGAGAGAGGCAGAGACATAGGCAGAGGGAGGGGAGAAGCAGGTTCCATGAAGGAAGCCTGATGTGGGACTGGGACTGGATCCAGGGTCTCCAGGATCATGCCCTGGGCTGAAGGCAGCACTAAACCGCTGAGCCACCCAGGCTGCCCTTAATCTATTTCTTGTAACAATAGTGCAAGGTAGGGATTTGGTTTCCATTACGTAGATATATAAGGTCACAGAGAATGACTTCTTCCAGTATAGAGTGTGACATTTGCAATCAGAGAAAATGGATTCTGAATCCAAGCTAAGGTAATGTCCGTTAGTATACCTTAAGTTTAGAACTTTAGTTTCCTAATCAAGGATATGGAGATAATAGCAACAATACGTAATGAGTTGAGTTTAGCACAAGACTTCAGATACCATAAAATAAGTAATTGTGACTGCTTTGTTTTTGTTTCCTAGTCTAAGCACTTTAAATGGTCAAGATGGGCCCAAAAGAATGAAAGCCTTGCCCTGGAGTCTGGACAAAAAGAGAGGCTGATAGGTTTTAGTTTAGCCTTTAGGATTAAAGAGTCAGAAGTGAGGACAAAAGTTATGCTCAGGAAGAGGTGGAAAATGACTATCTTGTGGAAACCGAGACCTATGTGATGAGAAAAGTCTCAACCAATTTCAAGGTCCAACATCACCATGCCCCCTACCAGTACCTCCAGATTCAGTGTTCTGTTTCACTATCTTTACTTCACCTTATTAACTTGGTGCTAATTCAATCACTTTCCTTTTGTTTTTGGTGATAGTCATTTGCCAAGGCAGGACATGTTCTCAGTGGGCAAGAGAGTTTCTGCATTTCTTCAACTCAAAGAGGGGGTTGTAAACTTAGTCTGACTTTTTGGCCCGTGGAGGTCCTTAAGACCAGCCTTATTTAGATAAGAGCAGACATGTAATATAATGTCACACATTAGTTGACACCCTGGTTTAAGTTCCGAGGAACTGAGCTTCTGCAGTCACTAAATGGTATAATCTTACCAATTTTCTTATGAACACCCAATTGTATCTTTTAAATAAGATTGATGGTGGGAGGAACAAGCCCAAAGATCTCATGTTAAACAGTTTCTAACGCAACTCATAGTTTTTGTTACAGACCTAGTGATAAAATCTTGATTTCATAACCAGCAATGTTGAGATAGAGTTGCTATATTACTTAGGCTATCTGACTAATTACAGAGTAGATTTTACAAACGACACATAGGGTAGAAGAAGATAGAGAAAAGTGAGGAGATTATGCAGAAGTAGTTTAAAACACTGCAGGGTGTTCAATATACCTGAAAAGTATTGGAAAAAAAGAGAAAAAAAGAGCAGCACTGAGGATTGCTCTCCCTCTCTCTTCACCTGGCTAAGTCTCAGTCTTCCTTTATGAGTCATTTGCTTTTAGAATCTACCCTTGTACTCCTCCTTGTCTTGTATATACATTGTCTTCCTCTATGCCCTTAGCATCTGAGATTTCCCCATTAAAACACCTTCACTGTGGGCTGTACTGTGGCTGTCTGTTTGCTCCTTTGTCTCTAGGACTATATTGTAAGCATCTCCAGGATGTGTTGTTTAGAACTACAGCTCTAGGTGTGCCTGGGTGACTCAGTCAGTTAAGCATTTGTCTATAGCTCGGGTCATGAAGTCAAGCCTCTCATTAGGCAAACTGCTCAGTGGAGAGCCTGCTTCTCTCTCTCCCCACCTCCACTGTGCTCTCTCTTGCTCTCTCTCTTTCAAATAAATAAATAAAAATCTTTAACAAAAAGAACTATTACTCTATTGTCTAGCATACAGCTGATACTCATTGTATCTTTATTGAGATGAGGTTAAAGGAGGTCATTAGAGTAAATAAAGATATTTTAATGTGATTATCAGAGGATAATACTCTACTGTTCTAAGGTTTAATCTCATCATGTGTTCAGTGATCATGTAGTGAATATATCAGAGGTTGATCAAAGGGATTAAGGATATAGGGAGAGGAGATTATACACAGGCTCTCTAGTTTTATAATTGGGGCAATGTATGAGTTTTCTATGGAGGACTCCTTTAAATATCCTCTTTTGAGGATCCTGGAGCCAAGTATGATTGCTATGAGTATTTACTTTTAAGTTAGTAGTCTACTTAGGGGTAGAATTCAAACCATAGTCAAGGAGAGAAACAAGACCAACTGGGGAAAGTGGTGCCAAGGCAGATCAGGTAAAGAGATATTTAAGGAAATTAATTGAGTCAGGAGTCATCTCTGAATGCTGTTCAGCAGGGCAAATGAATGGAAAGATGACGTTAGAGTTTGGCTTTTATGGATATCTCTGGATGTCATTACTGAAAATGGCTTGTCATGCCTTAATATTCTGGTTGCATGATTAGTAGATGGATGCTACAGGCTGAATTAAATAAGCTAAGTCAGGGGGTCAGAGAATTAGCAGGAAAGTTTGCCTTGAAAAACAGACCCATTGCAGGGCAGTTGCAAGTGCTATTGTAGGAACATGGGATAAGCACTGTGGGATGTGGAGCAAATAACAAACAAACAAACAAAAACTCCCCAAAACATAATCTACCTTGGCGGATTGCGGAAGCTGTCACCAAAGAGGCAACAGTTGAATGAGCTCATGAAGAATGAGTAAGAGATCAATATATTAAATTTTTGAAAGGGGAGAGGATATTGAGAAAAATGGTTATTTTATTTTAATGCTATCCAATGTAGATTCATCCCTAAGATCTAGAAGTTTCTCTTTAGGATCCTAACATAGTATCTATAAATGCTTCTTAAATGACTATAATTTCATGTTTCCTGTTTTGACACATGGGGGATTAGCACAAGCAATATATATCTTTAAAACTATGGGCTTAATAACTCCAGTTACCATCCTCCATATGTACATAGATTTCTTCAGTTTAAAAAAAAAGTACAGGCAGATCCATTATCATTTCCTCTCTCCTACCCCCATCCCCCCCACAAAGCCTTCTTGGAAAAGATCAGGTAAACACAATTATCTCTGGTCTAGAGATGAAGAAACCAAAGATCAAAGAATACAGGTATTGTCTAATGTAATTCTGTAAGCAGCATATCCTGTGTTTCAAAGAATTTTCCACTAGAAACTCTCTTTTCTTCCTTGTGCAATAGGCTGCCTTTCCATGGATCTCTGATGCACTTAAATTAAAAGAGTGATTTAAATCAGAAAACAATGTCCTTCAGAAAAAAGTTAGTGTTTTATCTCTCCGAAGAATGATAATAACTTGATAAGGAAGTCAATAAAGTTAAAAAAAATTAAATGGGTCTTACTTTTATATATATATATATATACCTTTTCATTCAAAAACCATGAAAAGTAGGTAATTAGGCACATTTTTAACATAAAAGGATTACATTTTAGACAATTAAAAGTCCATTTCCTTTTTAATAAAGATTTAATTTATTTATTTGAGAGAGAAAGTGAGAGACAGAGCAAGCAAGCACAGGGAGGGAGGGAGAAGCAGACTCCCCACTGAGTGGAGAGCCTGCTGGGAGGCTCAACCCCAGGACCCTGAGATCATGACCTGAGCTGAAGGCAGACACTCAACTGACTGAGCCACCCAGGTGCCCCAAATCCATTTTCTTTCAAAAGTCATACGAGTATCTAAACAAGATACTCTGTGTGAAGTTCTCTGTTGAAACACAGCAAGAAAGAAGCACAGCTCTCTCCAGATTAAAAGTTCTCTAAATCAGGAAAAGCTCCCTGGAGGGGAAAGACGGTTTGATGCAATTAATCAAGGGGAGATTCTAGTTGAAAGTTTGGAGATGCTCCCAAAAAGGTTGGGCTAGGAGTCAGCAAACATGGCCTCTACTTCCAGGAGTTCTCCCTGAACGGTTCTAGCCCAAATATCTTCACCAAACTTTAAACCAAGTGCTTGATGAGTTCTGTGGTAACTATCTTTCACAATAGGCCTTCGTTTCCTGCGGCTCTTGTAACAACAAATAGCCACAAAACTCATGACTTAAAACAACAGAAACTTGCTTTTTCACAGTTCGAGAGGCTGGAGGTTAGCATCAGTTTTGTTACGGTGCAATCAAGATGTCAAGTGTGGGCAGCGCCATACTTTTTCTGGAGACTAAGGGCAAATCCATCCCTTGTCTCTTCTCGTTTATTGTGGCTGATGGCACTTCTTTGCTTGTGGCCCCATCCCTCCAACCTTCATCTTCATTTTCACATTTTCTTCTCTTCTGTGTGTACGGTCCCTCTCTGGCTCTCTCATATGAAGTGACTTGGGATTGAATTTAGGAGCCTTCTGGATAATCAAGGATAATCTTCTAATCTCAGAACATTTACAGGTTCCAGGGATTAAGAGCTGGTATCTTTGGGCAGCCTTCAGTCAGCCTGCTACAGTCCTGAAAGTATTATCATTATTGTTGTTATTATTAATTATTATTATTATTATTATTATTATTATTATTATTATACTTTTAAAATATATTATAATGGGTAAGAGGACAGGATCTTGATCCATATTCAAAAGTTTTGATGGATCCAGTTGCAAAACACTGGGCAAAATAGCAAACTTTTCCCATCTGTAAAATGGAAAAAGGAAACTGAACCTATCTTATAGGATTGTTTTAAGGACTTAAAAGATAATACACTTAGTGAGCACTTAGACAAGTGCCCATCACGCAACAGGTGCCCAGTAAACCTTAACTTTTGCTGTAAGTTCTAACTATTTTCCACCCATGAAAAGGCGGCATATATTGAAAGATCTTGTCTACCAAAGACACTACATGTATTCAGTAATATTTAATTTGATTCCTAATGTTTTATTAATCAAAGACACTTATCACTGCCTGTCACAGCTGCCTCGACAGGAGACAACCAGGACTTCCACAAGTAGCTGACACAACTTCAGCCAAAAGAATAGACATCATAACCAGTATATTCGTCATCTGAGCCAGTGTTCCAGCCCTGATAACACTTGTTGAAATAGTGAAAATATCTACTTTCCTACTAATAAGGAATTCAAACATTAGATTTTCTCTTTATAAATCTTTTAAAATCTTACTCAATTATTTATTATTCCATTCCACATTTTCACCTCTACCCGGGGAGCCCAGACCTTGCTCAGAACTCTGCCCTTAGGCAATGTGGTACCTTTAAGGACACCATCAGAGCTTCATCATCACATGATGCATTCTTCATCAGGCATCTCTGGAGCATGTGTGGGGAAGAAGGGGCCATCATGTGAAAGTTGTAATATACAGCTTACTGCTGTCCTGTAAAATTGCCCTATCAGGAAGCCAACTCCAGCAAGCTCAGCTATTAATCCCACTGCAATTTACTGCCACGGGGACAGAGGAGAGACTGTGCCATGTTTAGCATCCCATGAAGTCTTTAAGAGAGCCAGAAATATGCTCCTTTTACATATGAGATGCTGGGATGGTCTAATTGCCAAATTCATCAACGTCCATGTGCGGCTGCTGTGATGAACTCTGACTGGCTCTATAGCATGGTTTACAGCTCTGTAACAACTTTCATTCCCTGAAAGGCTTTGCAGAAAATGGGATCCCTCCTATCCTTTCCTGATGACCAGCATCAGGAAAGCGGTTCTGTAAAAAGGAGAAAGTCAAGGCAAAAGATCCCATTACCCAAGTGACTGCACTAATTTATCTTTGTGCACATTTATTGGGATAAAAATGGGTAAGTCATGTACAATATGCTATATATGTGCCCTTGCCTCCTCCTCCTAGAAATTAAATTCTCTGTCTCTTTCATTCTCTAGGGCTGCTGGCACCTACAGGACACAGAATCTGGCACCTTCAACAAATAGAGGCAGGTAGGGCTCAAGTCTAAGTGAAATAGAAACAAGCAATGGGATAAATTTGCAGATTTATTCCAAGAAACTCAGATACTATGTTTTAAATGCCTATCTAATTAATACCAGTCACCGCAATTTATATTCGATTGCTCACAATAAAAGTGAAGATGAGGCAACTGGAGCTATAGGTGGTAAATATCTTAGTTAAAGCCAGATAGGGAGCAAGATGCGGAATGAAGAGTTGAACTGAGATTTTTTTTTTTTTTTGACTCAAAGTTGAGGCTCTTAAACTGTGTAGTGTAGCACCTTTTGATGTGTGGAGCTGCCACCCGCTTTCTTCTTCTTCCTCATTTCCCATTCTCTATGAATACTGGCAGTGACCTTCCACGTTCATCTGACTTGTTCTTGGCAACTTTATGCTATACCAGCCCCTTAGTTTCTTGCCTTGACTCTGGGTACTGGTTTCCTAGCTCCCCAGAATACAGAATCACAGCTACCACAAATAGATGAAAGCATGTGATCTGTAACTTTTATTGAAGTCTTGCCTGAGGATCCTAACCTCTGCCAATCCTGTAATGAAGAGCGGGATACAAAAAGGAATTCATAACTCTGCATTCAGATGTGACGTTTTATCCATCTGCATGTCTCGTGTGGCATTTTAGTGAGTTTTACTACACCCTTCTGTTTGATATTTTATTATATCTCACTGAGCTATAGAAGAGATAAGATATTAAAAAGTGTCAGAGGAATGCAGATCTAGATCCCACGTGGCATTCTTGTTTAGCCATATTGCCATGACTTTGATATTTCATTAGTAAAATGATAATGATAGTATGGATCTAACAGAGTTCTTACATGGATTAGATAAGAACATTTATAAAGGAAGTACAGTAGCAGGAACATGGTAAGCTCTGAGTATTTAAAAACTCATTTTGTTCTTGTTTACAAAAGTTTGTTTTTAAATAGGTCCTCAATGTTGCTCAACATTAAGGCACCCCATTTCCTTTTCCTTTCTGAATCTTACTCTGGAACTTGGGCCTTATTGTAGGTGCTCTGTATGCTGTAAGGAAATTGAATTTCTGAGAGCTGCTTAAACGTTAAATGAATCCGTGGAAATTCTTTTTAACCTAAAAAAAAAAAAATCTTGCCCTTATCTAAGATTAATTCCTTGGAAATTGAAGAGGGAAGAAGGATGAAGGGGGTGTAAGTAGAAAAGAAGAGAGAAGGGGAAAAAAAAGATTATCTGTGAGATATTTATCTAAACAGTCTGGCAGTGAGAGTGGCAGGCTCTAGATGGTCTCCCAGTATGGGAGGGAAGATGAATGGTTTCCGGGGAACCCTAGTGCTGCTCCTTAAAAGGAGCCTGCTGTGGCCAGAGCTGGCCTTCTTGACCCTATTTTAATGTAGGAGGAAGGATGAGGAGAATCATAAAGGGAACACACACTCTCACACTCCCACAGAAGTTCCCCTGGAAATATTGGATCTGTTAAGGCAGCCAGAATGTGAGTATGCGTGGGGTGGTAAAAAGCACTTGAAATACTACTTTGCTGCTGCAGCCGTGTGACCTTGGGCACACTATTTGGCTCTTTTGGTTCTTTACTTATTTGTAAAATGAGGACAATAACACCCACCTCATAGGGCTGGTCAGGTGGCTAAATAATGCAAACTGCACTAAAACTGTTAACAGAGTTTATGGATCTACTATGACAACAGTTATAACCTGTTATGTATTAAGATACTTATTTTAGGCTAGATGTGAAGAATGTTTTTTCGGATGTTTCTCAGTCTTTATTGAAAATTAACCCTTATCTGAAGTACTGGCATCAATGTGTTTACTAGATCATCCTGTCCTTGTGGCCAGATTTCATGGAACCAGAGGTGGCTTCTTGATCTTAATTGAATGATACAGATTTTTTTTTTCTCCTAGAATTTAGTTTTGGGATAAAGCTTTGAATATATTTTGGATATATATGCTATGTCCGCTACTAAGCGTTTGACTTTGGGAAAGCTATTTCACCTCGTGTGCCAAAGTTTCCTTATCTGTAATATCTCTCAAAGGACTAGTTGGAGAAATGAAATAAATAGGGGGTCCCCCCAGATATCGTATGCACATCAATTTAATAGAGAGCAGCCTCTGTTATTACTATTACTATCACTACTACTGTTGTTTCTCTGTGAATGATTCTAGCTCTGCTCGAAGTCGTTTTGGTTGTTTGCTTATTTATTTATTTGTATGTATGTGTGTGTGTGTGTGTGTGTTACCATTTACAACTGTGTCCTCCTACCATATAGTTGGGCCAGACTTAGTACTTTCAAAGTCAGCAGTTAAAATGGAGACATTACTGTAAACACAATTGGAAGAGACCAGTTGCCATGGCGATGCTTTTGCCAAAGTAATGGAGAGGTAAGTTAAATGGCAAGGGAGGCTATAAAAAGTTGCCTGTGTTTTTAACTGCATTGAGTGTGATGGAAGGAAGAAAAATCCCAAATTGTATTTAGCAGGCATTTCTTTCTATCTTTAAGATCTTTACTTACTAAGACTGTGTTTTTACTCCAGCGCTGCTGCTTCCCACTGTAGTATTTATTTATCACTGGCAGATGTTTCTGCAGAAAGGAGCAAGTCTCATATGATAGTTTCAGAGTCAGACATCTTGGATTTGGACACTAGTTGCCCGGTGATCGGTTTTCAAGATTCCGCCCAATTTTATGAACCTGAGACTCATCTTTCTTATATGTAAGACATGAAGAGGAATGTATCTGACTCATATGCTTCTATTGCCCGAGCAAATTTATGTGAAGTAATTAGCAGAGAGCCTACTATTTAGTGAACAATAAAATGTGTTATTTATTATCATTAAATTATCATCGTCATTGTTGTCCTTATTATCATTACTATTATCCTCATCATTTTAGAATAGTAGAGCTTGGGCAGTCCTTAGGGATCACTTAGTTAAATTCTATCATCTTATAAAGACAATTTCCCACATATCAGAAAATGTGATTGACACTGGTGACTTATGTATGAAAAATGTACAGCCTCTAACCTTTGGAGACTCACGGATAAAATGTTCCTTTAAATCCACAAATTTCATGGGGGTAAATGATACACATATTTCATTCGCCATTGAGTACAAGCAGAGGAATGTGCTTAAATAGTGACTCACACAAAGTAGATATTTGGTAAATCCTTGTCAAAGTAATTAATTAATTAACGGGTAGACTAGTAACTAAATTCTTGAGTAAATGAATTGGAACACAGAAGTAGGGTTTTAGGTGCTATACAGCATAGCTCGGGGCCCTAATCGTCTAAGATTGGCATGGAGGAGCATTTATCTGAACGTAGAGGGTTTATTCTCCATCCAGCGGGAAGCCACCATTTTTACTGGTCCCATCTGCCCTGGCAGTGGCTATTGTTGCTGTCTTAGGCCTGAGCAGATGTAACATGGTACCCTCTTTGCCCAACACATACCATGTTATCATCAAGGTCTTATAAATATAACATGTTTCTCTAGCTGACTTACCTACTCCAGGAGTAAATAACTTGGTCCCTGTGTCATGATCTCCTAACCCATGGCTTCTCGTGCCTCCAACTTCTTCCCAGGAGGTATTAGTGAATTATGCCTATTGGTTCACTAGAAGATGTGACATTGATTAAGCTCACATATTAATATCTATGTCATCTCCATCTCCCCACTCTGTAAGAGGGCACTTGTTTTCTCAAGGCTCTGCCTTGAGTTTCCAACTGTGTCATCAGCTGTAAAACTTTGGCATAGTACTGAAGAGGGCTAATTGGTTTAAAAGAAAAAGTTTCATTAGGAAAATTCATTTTATAATGTACTGATCTCACTTTAGTTAATTCGATTCAATAGATTTCACCTAAATTTCCATTTAGTTACAAAACATAGAGGGTGTGTAAGTATGTGTGTGTGGGGGTGGGTTTATTCTTGTGGTGTGGGGATTAGAGGAATTTAAATGATCATGATGAAACCCTTTTATTAATTAATTTTATTAATTAAGTGCAAATGAAACAATGCATTATAACTACTTCTTTGTAGATATCATTCATGTACCATTCAAGAAAATTAATATTGAGATTTATCAGGAATCCTTCTATTTATTAAACCCAGATGAGGCTTGCTATACTTTGCAGCCTCACTGGGTCTCAGGAAAAGAAGTCTTTAGCCAAGAGCTCTGAATTGAATACTGGGAAACATGCTAAAGCTTGTTACATAAGTCTGTCCATAGCTTTCCTTTCTTTTTGAACTGAATTACCATTACTTCTAGGCCAAAGGTCTGTGCCATGGCAACACCTTGACTCTGACCACATGCCCTATGATTATCTCTTCAGGCTCCGTGATTCTCTCTCCATTACTCACTGGTGAGCACATTACATTAATCCCAGGTTGAGAAACCATAGTTTATTTGCTCCCTAACCTATTCATGGATAGATTTTAGATTATCTTTTGTTTATTGTTCCTAGAAAGAGGTGAATAATCTAATGTTTTATTAGTGGCTAGTAGGCGCCAGGCATTATGTCAGATACTTTCATAGCCATTATCTGAATATATCATCACAGCTACAAGTTTTTAATACTCATTTTACCAATGAGGAAATTTATTACAGAAATTAAGTAATTTGCACAATATAAATATGGAGATGTGCTATCACTTGATGGACAGTATTTAAAACCATGGTTGACATAGATACAAGAGTTTCTCACTCCCGTAGTATCATCCTACAAGCTGATTTGAGTTGATAACATTAAGGAACCAAGTTCATGGAATTGAAAAATAGTGAAATCAGGTTACAAATCCAATTTTTTTTTAGCTCTGTTCTGGAGTTGCTTTCATTATGCCCTATCATCACAAAGAAAAGAGAGAGTAAGAAAAATGGCTACCTAATTAGGAGTTTCACCTCTGGGGTGAACTAAAAGGATTCAAATCCCAGCACTAGCACATATTAACATCGTCAACTTTAGCAAGTCAGTGCTAATATTAGTATATAAATAAGACCTAACACTCAGTTTATTTTAGCATGTGGTTAGGCATGCAAGCTGCATAGCATAGTGCCTAACATATAATTTGTGCTCAATAAATCATATTTATTTACTACTCATAGTAATAGAATTTAGTTTTGATTCAGCTGCAAATAACTATCAGTGTATAAAGTGCTAATATAGAAGGTATTTGATGACCACAATAAAAAAGGAAACCTCTTTGCTAAAATGGTGAACAACCCTCCATGTGTTTGATTTGGAGGAGTTTCCTGCTTTCCTAATGGAAGATTAATCCCTGTCAAGAATTTGGAAGCTGATTAAATGAGCTCATCATTTTACCTAAGGAAGTCATTTCCTCCGCCCAGGCTTCCTGCTGAACTAGCACCTTTGAATGATACTCATACAATATTTAACTGGTGTGGGCATTGGAATACTTAGTTCGAAATGGTCTTTTGCTTATGGTATACGTAATCCAGCCAGAAATGTTTATTTTCATATTCTGAGCCAACGCAATTGCCAGTTAATCACAAAAGTTACTGAGCTCTGTCAAAAGATTTATACCATCTGTGTAATTCTACATATTTATTCCATAGTTTTGAATATTCTTAACAAATACTCAATTTTAAATCCCTCTATATGCATGTTAAAAGAGCAATATTGATTGGGATAGGCAGATGTTTATGTGATAGGTCAATCTCATTATTATCACTAATTTTAAAAGCGATCTCTGTATAGCGAAAATCCACATACATGCACACTCACTTCATACATACATATGTACACTCACACATATATGCATAAATGTACCTTTTTAATTACCAGAGGAATGCTTTATGTTTGGTAATGACTCAAACATACATTAAATTTATGAATAGTCTCATTTTTATCCCATGACTCTTGAAACCTTGAAGGCTCTAAATGATTTTATGATTAATACTGGTGTTAACACTTGCAAAGGAAAAATAAAAGCCTCACTGTATAGAAGAACTAACATTGAAATGCCTGTAGAATTTTGGACTTTCCCAAAGTGTCCTCACTATACTATGCCTTCAAAAAGATCTCACACATTCAAATTTAGAGGATAAAACAAGACAAATCATTCAATAATAACATCGATGCCATGCTTGTATAGTGTTTTCCCTCCATGTCTTTAAAAACAATGACCAAGGGGGATCCCTGGGTGGCTCAGCGGTTTAGCGCCTGCCTTTGGCCCAGGGCGTGATCCTGAAGTCCCGGGATCGAATCCCATGTCGGGCTCCCGGTGCATGGAGCCTGCTTCTCCCTCTGTGTGTGTCTCTGCCTCTCTCTCTCTCTTTCTCTCTCTCTCTATGTCTATCGTGAATAAATAAATACAATCTTTAAAAAAATAAAATAAAACAATGGCCAAGAAAGAGACAGGCTGGGTTTTATTACCCTTAGCTTACAAAAGAAGAAACCAGAACTCAGATAATTTAAGTAAATTTACTTAACTCCCATATGGTGAGTCAAACAGGGTATAAACCCCTCCCCTGCCTTTTTTTAATTAAAAATGCAGTATACTTTTCAACCTACTTGACTTTCCTTCTGAATTATAAGAGAATAAGTAGATTATTAAAGACAAAGGAGATCATTTAAAAAATTAGATATCAAATGATCAAATTCGCTCTTCTTTGGATCTCCAAACACTTGCTAATTAAATTCCTATTATCTGACATACCCATCCATGATGCCGACTCTGATGACAGTTCCATATAGCTTTGTATAACCTTTGTACTCAAAACTAGTAAATAAAACTTGAATTCAGTCCATTGTGTCAGTATTAGACTATGATGGATCACTTACTCAGGCCCTGATCTTGGTTTTTACCATGAGATTTATTTTCAGCCTCTTGATGTAATTTCTGTGTTACCATTGCCTCAGCCTTGAGTCCATAGTTGATTTCAATAGTCAAGGTGGTTAAATAGGATAGAATTACAAGACATCTCTATGGCCAATTTCCATTTCATCATTATCTATCATGGAGGCAAAGAATTTGGACTGTGGCAACAACCACTACTGAACTAAGTCGTGTGAGTTCTTACTATTTATCAGAAAATGCCCTATCATGGTGCTACTTTGCTGATATATATAGCACTCTGAAGTGAGTTAGAATATAAAACTCTCTGACTTTGTTAGCTGGCCTGCTATTTCTGTTATTGGGCACAATGGGAATATGGAAAAGAGTGGTGAGTACAAACACACACACACACACACACACACACACACATACACACTACTTAGCACCAGGTAGATTCTGATTCTTTCAGAATTTGAGACCGCCAACATAAGTCTACAGTATGGAATGAAGCTCACATTAGAAATGTACAGAATCAGGCTTCCTGGGTAGCTCAGTAGGTTAAGTGTCTGCCTTCAGCTCGGGTCATGATCCCTGGGTCCTTGGATGAAGCCCTGCATCAGGCTCCTTGCTCAGCAGGGGGCCTATTTCTACCTCTCCTCATGCTCGCTCTTGCTATCTCTGTCTCTGTCAAATAAATAAATAAAATCTATTAAAGAAATGTACAGAATCTTGGTCTATTCCTATTTTTATTGTCCTCTGGTTTCTCCTTCCTGTCTCAGAAGTTTTCAGTTCCTGCAAATTCGCATCAAAATCCTCAGTTTGTGTTTCCTGAAGAATTGATACCAACAAACTGGATGACACTCTCCTTAAAATTCAAACCACATTCAACTACGTTTGAATTTATAAAACCACCACTGCCATGAAGTTTTTTTGATGGTTTGTTTTTTTGTTTTTATTTTTGTAGGTTTTTTTTTTTATTTTTTTATTTTTGTAGTTTAAAGAAGAAAGGTCATCAAGGTTGTTGATGATATTGCCCTGACCCCCTTCCCACACCCTATATTCTAACCTTAGTTTCATTCTTACGTGGTCATCTTTCTTCCATAGCCTAAGAATTTAAGATTGTCAAATTGTTATTCATTAAGCATTGAGATATTATATCCCACAACTAACTCCTTCCTCACAGTCTCATAGAATAAATAAATAGTATGGTTCCATAGGTTTGTAAATATTATCACCAGTTACTTGAAAGGCAACACAAAACTTGCCGTTCCTCCTCTCTCGTGCCATAGCTCCACATTACAATTTCTTCCATATAAGTGTTTTGAATACTGCCCCTCATTTCTAATCATTCTGTCACGACCTAATTTTAAGACTTCATTATTTTGCCTTCAGACGAATCTAATGTTCTCTTAATCTATATCCGGTTTATCAGTTTTACTGCTCATCCCCACCTCCAGATTCATTAATCCACTTTCCCTCCTTCAACAAGAGCAAGCTGATTGAGAAACAAAAAATGACCAGACCATTCCCTTGTTATAACATCTCAGTTCTTCAACTACACAGGAGAACAAAGAGTTTGAGCTCTACATATGTAATGAAAAATCCTTCAGTTTGGTCAAAGTCCAGCTCTCCTTCTTTATCCTCTGCCGCCCCTGAAGCATGGAATACATTAATGAATAAATGAGTGAGTGGAGACACAGCAATTGGCGACATGCTAAATCTTTGTATTTACAAATTTACAAACACAGGCAAAAGTACTCTATTTATGGAATACATTTGGACTGGTTTGGAGTCATTAAAAATGGGGGAATATCCAACATTCAGCTCTTTTTAGACCCTTTGTAGAGTCTTTTAAACTGAACAGTATTGGTTTATGGATGGTGTGTTTCACTTCATTACAGTAAAATTTCATCATCCTGTATTGCGAAGAAACAGTTTAGAGAATAAGAACCCCTAAAATCATTATTCAAGCATTAGGATATTTATTTTACTGTTCTCATTACATTTGGGATTTTTCTCTTTTTTAAAAAAAGATTTTTATTTATTCATTTGACGGAAAGAGAGAACGTGAGCACAAATAGGCACAGTGGCAGGCAGAGGGAGTAGAAGCAGATTCCCCACTGGCTGGGAGTCAGAATGGGGCTAAATCCCAAGACCCTAAGATCACAACCAAGCCAAACACAGATGAGCCAGCCAGGTGTCCCATATTTGAGATTTTCTTAATGAGAAAAAAACGACAACAACAACAACAACAACAAATTGGCTTGAAAGTATTAATACAGTATCTGAAATATGTCTCTGTAAATAAGTGACCTTTAAATGGGAGTATTATTGAGGGAATCTATTTCTCCCTTTAACTCTAGCTTCTGTTAGTGTTAAAACAGAGAAAATGAGAGAGAAAAAAGAAATCTTGATAAAGATAAGAAAATTGAATAAAATATTGCTCAAGAGATTTAACTTGGGAATAATTGTTTTACCTCCAAGAAAGAGTAATTTAGATTCACGGAGAGTAGGGAATACACATCTGACCAGAAGAAGTGATGTAAAGGTACAGTTGCTTATCACTTAGAACTATAGGCCTTAAGACACCTTTTCAAAAACCCTAAGAATACTAACAGAAAAAACAGTATCAGGATCCTGTCTCATTAATTTCTAAATATCAGCGCTCTGATATCAGGGCCAAGAGTATTACCAACAACAATCACACTTCAGGATAAATAAGGTTCATCTAATCATGCGATTTTGGCTTTTATATTACATGACCCTACGACATGGGCTTATTAATCGAATACGTCTGATGAAATGTCCACTGTGGGCTAGACACCATTCCTAGCCAGGCTTCTACTTATGACTGTAATCTCTTTGGTGACCTGAACTCTATGAGTGGTCCTCCTAAAATACTAGTACATTCTAATGCATTATACTCTGTGTCCTTGTGTGCATGCCTAGAAAGCCTTCTTCTTCCCCCATCCTTTTTATCAATCAAGCCACCTCCTCTTCATCCTTAAGGCCATAGCTCATCTCCCGTCTTTCAGGAAGCCTTGCCTTGTTTGAATTCATTGATACTTTGTTTTATATAATGTTTGCTAAATTAATTGAAAGTGTTTAAACAATTAATATTTTTATCTTAATGTGCTTGACCTATTACTTCTCTCAGGTTAGTGGTAAAGAAATTTTGATTTTCTGCGTTTAACTAAGTTGTCAAGTACCACAAAATAAAGCTAGCACTTAAATACAATCCTCACAACTGTTCAGCAACTGTCTAGTCCTTTTACATACAACAGAGGACTTGACTTGATCAACTTTGATTCTCCATGCTCAGTGATGTTATTTTTGACTTAATTAAAACTTATAAAAAATAGGCTTTCTCTCTCTTTCCTTGTAATGGTTAATCACATATACAAACGTACCAAAAATGGATACTTAACTAAAATACTAAAATATCAGATTTTATACTGTTTTCTTTTTAACTCATTGGAGCCTGACTTGGGTAATGCGAATGGTGTGAAGCTAAAATCTACACTGCTGTTATATCCATATGCATAGCCATTACTTGAAAAAAATTCTATCAGGAGCAGAGTAGCAAAGTCAAATTGGAAGGAGGATCAAGACCTAACATCTTATATAAAATGAATGACTTTGGAATAACTATACGTTGCACAGATATTTAATATTTCACAGATGCATGTATTCTATTTGTATGTGCTATTACCTGAACATTAGCATTTGATGAAATTCCTCCCTCAAAGTCTGCAGGGTTTTTTAAATTTTCATGTTACAACAAATTTCTCAAGTCAATGGTAGCAAGAAAAAAAAATAGGGATGATAAATTTTTTTTCTAATCTTTTGTAGAGTCAGAATGGTTTCTATTTATCAGTTACTCTATGTCCTCATTAAGGTCATCCTGTCCTGCAAAGCACTTTTGTTGTTTCTATAGATGGAAATGAAGAGGGAAGAAGACAGAGTCATAAAGTCAGGTCATCTGGATGCTTCAAAAGTCCTATCTTCAAAAATGAAAATTGCTATATTGTTAATTAGCTTAAATATGTTTATTAATCAATATGGATGACTAGAGGGATATATAGATGAACGAACTGATGTGATAAATTTTATTATTCTAATCTTAAACATATATACATATATGTATGTCTGCATGCATTTATAGTTTACTCAAAGCAAATTCCTGAAAATGTAAAGGTATTTGTAACTGCAGATTATCTATCATCTATCTATCTATCTATCCATTTCTTTTTTTTTTTTAAGATTTTATTTATTTATTCATCAGAGACACAGAGAGAGAGAGGCAGAGACACAGGCAGAGGGAGAAGCAGGCTCCATGCAGGGAGCCCGACGTGGGACTCCATCCGGGGTCTCCAGGATCAGGCTCTGGGCTGAAGGCGCCACTAAACCACTGAGCCACCTGGGCTGCCCCTATCCATCCATTTCTTAATAGTGGTTGTATTTGGGTGGTAGGTTTATGGCTATTGGGTTTTTTTCTTATGCTAATTATTTTACAATTAGATTGTCTTAGTTGTATAATTATTTTTTAAATTATGGAACACTGTGGGGTATTATACATTTAGTGTTTACATGACATCATCTAATGTCCAAAAAACATTTTAATTTCCTAGAAGTTCTTAGATACTATCAAATTTAACCCTGGATATTGCTTGGTGAGATCAGCGAAGAAGTATCTCTCTTATTAAATAATTCACTATTTGGCTAAACCCAATATCTGGTAAATAACTTTTATTCTTGTGTTTCTCTAACATATGTAATCCAACCTATAAGCCACTTGTTTCTTCAAACTTAAGAAAAAACATTCTATATGAGTAAGACTCCTCTCATAACTTCCCACTACCAAAAGTAAAGGCCCCATCATCTCCATTTAAATCACTGAAATCAAATGCTCAGAGATCTAACCCTCTTTTTTCTCATCTATAATCTATTGCCCACCAGCCTAGGGCACTAGCTATTCTTGAAGACACCAAAGTGGCTTCTATTTCAAAACTATTGCTTTAGCTCTTTGTTCTACTTGTTACATTCTTCCTCTGGACCACTGAATGATTTGATCCTAGATTTTATCCAGGTTTGTTTTCAGGGTATAGTCATGACGAAATTTATCAAAATTATCCCATTTGTGGGGAGCCTTCATGCATAGTAGGTCAAGCGTCTTACTCTTGGTTTCTGCTCAGGTCATGAGAGTGGTGAGAACAAGCCCTGTATCAGGCTCCATGTTCCATAGGAAGTCTACTTAAGATTCTCTCTCCCTCTGCCCCTCCCACACTCATTTGTGCTCACTCTAATTCTAAAATAAATACATCTTTTTTATTTTTTTTACAAATCCCTTTCGCTTTTATAAATTTTTATTTCACTCACCTTTATATTTTTCCACTATATTTTTGTTAATTAATTTCTGATTATTGTCTATTTTTTTCTCTTCAAATATCCTCATGGATAGGGACTTTTGTATTGTGATTATTACCATTAAATTCGGCCTCCACACAGTAAGAACCCTGTGTTTGTTAAATAAATTGATATTAGAGAAAATAATATTATTTATTGTTTAAATTCCCAAAACAATATAATCTTTATAGTTCTCCATGTGAACTTTATTCCCATTTCATAAATAAGGAAATTGAGAGGTAGAAGTATTAAACCACTTGTACTTGTTAGGTGAGTAGAGGAGCTAGATGTAGAATCCATGGCCTGTGGTTCTCGGTGTTGTCTCCTGTTGTCTTCTCTGAAGAGGCAACTTTCTCCATCCCTTTATATCACCTAAACTGGACTTGAGGATGATGTGCCTGATTTCCTAAACAAATTGGAGACCAACCCAGGGATTTCAAAACCACCAAATTCAATTACCTTTTGAATAAATTGAGAGTTTTTATCAAGTAGCCAGAGAGTAAATGTTTCCATCTTTACATGAAAATTGAGAATCATGGAAAACGATCTTTAATGTTGGTCAGTTTCATCTAGTGATTTTGCAGAGGTCTCAGAAATTTGCATGGATCTGAATTCCCCAGTTAGAGTTAGTTTACCAGTCTGAGTTTACTTTTTTTTTTCATGGTAGAGCAAATGTTCCTCTTGGTATTCACCTGCCTTTATTTTCTTTTTCACCTGACTTTAAATAGGCTTACTTGTTTTTGCTTATTTTTATACAGATTAGTAGAAAAATCGATTCTGATTGTGCCAGTATTTTCCAAAGTCCAGATCCTGGATGGATTTGTTTTGATTATATTTCAGGCCCACCTGACACTCATAAACAGGTAGACTCAAACTTTATTCTGCTACTTTGTATCATTAATTTGATTGATCAATTGCTATCTCAGAAGTGGGACCCAAATTGTATATGCATCCGTGATAATCTCTATCAAGAATTGATAGAATTATCACTTCTGGGACCCTTGCAATAGATGAAGCTTTTTTCCTAATTCTGCTCAGAAATAGCTTTGGGCTTTGGCATTTCTTTCTTTTTTTGGGGTAGTATTGTTGTAGCCCTAAGACAACAATGTTTTTAATTGTCCTACACTCTCTCTCAGTATTCCACAATTTTTAAATTGATCCACACCCCTCAAATCCTCAAGACAGAAATTTTCTAGCATATTTGATTCCACATCTTTAATGACCTGCATTAAAATCATAAGGAAGTCTTATCAACTTTATGTCTATATTTCTATCTATACCTGTATCTATACTCATATACATTCATATCATACTTATATCTATCTTCTATATCTACATCAATGTAGATATGTAGATAAGTGTATTTTAAACTCTTTATATATTAAAATCCGTTCATTACACTGTTTCCTATTACCACCACAAAGTGAAGACCTGCCCTGGATCTCACTAGGGTACCTGCAAAACCTCCCTTACTGTGTATTCATTTTCTTGACTATCACCCACCCTCAAGAATTGTAGACACAGAAAACCGAAATAACTTTGTTTTAAGGAATATTCCATGACTTTTCTCTGAACCAAGGCTACTGTATCAGTTACTGTCCATACCCAAAAGTCCCTTTTCTGTTTTTCTAGCACAATTTCTTTCCCCACCTCTTAGTAGTTGGTTTTCTTTTATTGTTGAGTCATGTTCAGTGGTCTAAGAAATGACGTTCACCATATTTGTTTCTCTCAGAAATATATTCCTGTGCTGCCTGAAATCCAACTTCTGAAAATAATTAATTATTCCATATATTTTGTCCTGTCTTCTACGGATAATGATGGGAAAGTGTTATGGGCTGAATTGTGTCCTTGCCCCTCTCCCCATTTATGTGTTAAAGTTATAACCCCCAGTACCTTAGAATGTGACTGCATTTGGAGATAGAACTTTTATAAGGCAGTTAAGGTAAAATGAGGTCTTAAGGGTGGGCCCTAATCCAAAATGACTGATATTCTTAAGAGAAGAGGAGATTAGGACACAGAGGCACAGGGCCTAAGGGACAGTTGTGTCAGGGACACATCTCCAAGACAGGGACAATCTCCAAGTCAAGGAGAGGGCCCTCAGCAGTGATTAAACCTGCTGACACTTTGATATTGAATTTCCAGTCCCCAGAACTGTGAGAAGATAAAGTTGATTTTTTAAGATACCTAGTCTGTAGTATTTTGTGACGGTAGTCCTGCCAAACTCGTGGAAAAGGAGAGATTTTCATTACTACATCCTTTTCAAAAGAAAAGGGACTTAGTAGTATTGTAAACTGCCAAATATAATTTACATTTTATTTTAAACCAAGTATTCTCCATATCTCCCGGGTGTCATTTAGGAGACATATTTAAGGAAACCCAAGTGTTGTAACGGATTGTGTAATATAAATTGGATCTTGTCCAATCTTCATTATTTGAATGATTCACAATATTTTCTTTTATTACACAATATAGCCTTGTGTCAGTAAATTAGTGAGACAAGAGCAAATGTCCTTTCTTCCTTTCTCTAGGTGTTATGTATTCTGTAAATGAAAACTTTTTACATGAAAAAGGAAAAGATGCAATTATTTCTTGTATATCTATTTTATCCTAAGTAGCATTCTAATTATGTTATGTTATTCACTTTTTAATACACATGACACAGTTATTTTCACTGTGTCCATTTACCAGATAAGGAAGCTGAGATCAGATAAGTTTTCTATCTTGCCCTTGGTCACATGACTAGTAGGTGAAAGATCTAAGATTCTTACCAGTTATCTGCATGCTTCTGTGAACTCTTGGTCTTTTCTTCACATTATAGTCAGGATGAGATCATAATTTTTAATGAAACTATTCTTTCCTCATGTGAGCATACCCAGTGGGATATTCTGAAGTTTTTTGTTTTGTTTTGTTTTATGCTAAGAGTGATCAAAATTTGTTTATACAAGGATTTTTGTGAACCTTTTCAAAATTAACTAATGAATGTAAAATTTTGTTAAGAAAACTTTATGTATTTTGAAATTTATTTTAATTCGCTTTGTAATAGGCCTGGGAAATCTTGGTAGATACGCATTGTACAAATGACCTCTACAAATATATCATCCACTGTTACTCTTGATATGCCTCAACATATTATTAGGCGCAGCCATATTACTAAAGTCAAATCGTAAATCTGTAAGACACTTAAAAAAATTAAGATTAGCTTTCTGCTCATAGTGTGACACTAATAATAAATGCTGCATTACCTGGACTGTCAGATTTGCTGGAAGAGAGCTTTGCTCTGGAAATGCATGTGTTGGGCTCAAGCTGAATCAGATTTAGCTTCTCTTTAACAGATGGACAAAGCTCTTTCATAATGTTAATCTTTGCTCAGAATTCTCACTGAGGGCTGTCATCTCAAGCCTTTTTTTGACACTCTGAGGAATACATGTGCCCAAACTTTGCGTTTATCCAACTCTGCAAAGACTGAAGTGGATTGCAGAAGAATTTAACTAATGATGTTTTTATAGGAGAATATAAACTCATGATCAAGGCACAATTTTTTTGACTGCATAATCACCAATCACAAAAATGACATCTTCACAAAGTCACTGCACAAACAGATGCCTAAATATAGTTCCCATAAATGAGGTCACTAGAGCAAATCATGAATGCCCCCAAATGACATAAGCAGCACTCAGTTAATCATGGTACCACACTAATTATAAAGGACCGAATAGAGCTGACAGTGTATATGTTAAGCCATAAACTCCTGGGGGCACCTGGGTGGCCCAGTGGTTGAGCATCTGCCTTTGGCTCGGGTCATGGTCCTGGGGTCCTGGGATCGAGTCCCACATCGGGCTCCCCATGGGGAGCCTGCTTCTCCCTCTGTCTATGTCTCTGCCTCTCTCTGTGTGTCTCTCATGATTAAATAAATAAAAATCTTAAAAAGAAAGACCTAAATTCCTAAAACTTTGGAATAATTATTCAGTCATAACATATTCCCTTATATCATGATAAAAAATTATTTCTTTTAGGGCACTAGAGTTCAATTTTAAGGCATAGGCATTGTAATGAGATTCCCATGTCCACAAAACCATAATAGGTGATCCATAAATAGTTATTTCATGAATGAATTCTCACTTCCTTCAGGGAGAAGTAGATGGAAGTGAAATTAATACGGATTGTGATTAGACAATTTTTTCCAATCCTGAATGTTCCAACAACTGAATGACCTTCAGCATAATGTTGAACTTCATGTCATGAGATTATTTTCTTATCTATGAAATATATGTTTTCCGCTCAAAACTCCAGTTTTCAAAAAAAAATTTTATTCAGTAAAATGAGCTAGGGAAACTTCTAAATGTATTGCCCATTTGGAAAATCACAAGAATCACTAACACATTAAAGGCCATAAAGATTTTGATGGTAAAGGCATATGTTGCATGTAAAGCAAAGTTTTTCAGAACTTATTCAACAAAGAGATCCATTTTTATCTACCTTCTATAATACCTGTTAATGACCCATTAAACGCATTACTGTCAAAGAAGACCAATTTGCCAGGCCCCTTTCCAGATGATATATTCTTAGATACTCTATGTCCCGCTTGATTCAGTAGGTTACCAGACTCCATTTAGATCTTCAATAAATGAAAGAAATTATTTTCTCCTTATCCCCACTATCTCTGCAGAACATTTGGGGTTTTAAATTTTAAGTTCCATTCTTTTGAAAATCCAGGCCAAAAAAAAATTCTCAAAATCATCATAGAATAAAATATAAATACAAAATATCAAACTCCTAGAAGATAATATAGGAGAAAATCCAGGTGGCCCTGGCTTTGGCAATGAGTTTTTAGATATAACACCAAAGGCACAAAAGAAATAATTGATAAGTTGGATTTTATTAAAATAAAAAAATGTTATGGAAATGACACTGTCAAAATTAGATGGCATACCACAGACTGGGCTAAAATATTTGTAAAAGACATTTTTGATAGAGGACAGTTATCCAAAACATACAGGAAACTGTTAAAACCTGTAGATACATATTAATTAATTGTATGAGTACATCACCATTTATTTGTCTATTTTCATAGACATTTATACTGTTTCCAATTTGGGCTGCTATGAGTACTGTTGCTATAAACATTTATATATGATATATATATCATATATATAATATATGTATATATATTTACGGTACCTATTTAGGCATTTCTCTTATCTTTGTAGGAAACAGGTTGTTAGATATCATGATATGTTTGGTTTTAACAGATAATCTCAAACAAATTTGTGAAGTAGTTGTCCCAGTATGAAAGTTCAGATTTGCTCCATCTCTTTTTATATTTAGAATTATATTAAGTTTAGAGTGCCTGGGTGGCTCAATTAAGCATCTGACTCTTGATTTTAGCTCAGATTATGATTTCAAGGTGGTGAGATCGAGCCCCATGTTGGACTCTGTGGTCAGAAAGGAGTCTGTTTGAGATTCTCTTTCTCTTGTCCCCTCTGTCCCTCCTTGCCTAAAAAAAGTTATACTAAATTTAATCATGCAAATGACTTAGTGCAATTAATCGTGGTTTTTATTTAAATTTCTCTGTTGATCAATGGTATTAAGAAATTATTCACATATTTACTCAACTTTTATAAAATACCTATTCAAAGATTTTGAATCCTCTTCCCCCCTCATTTACTTCCTCTCTTCCTCCTTATTTTTTCTTTGTCTTTTACAGTTGGACTGTATCTATTATTTTTTTTTGTTAGAGTATTATATGTATTCTCCCTATATATTCTAGATATGAGTTCTTGACCAAATATGTGTTTTGTAAGTATTTTTTCTTATTTTTATTTATGTATTTATTTTTATTCTTAAAGGTATTCGATACAAAATGAAAATTTTATTTTTAATGTAGCTCATTTTAATATAGCTCATAAAACTTTTCTTTTATGGATAGCACTACTTATATTAGTACTTTTTCCCTACACCAAGTGGTAAATTAATTATACTATATGTTGCATTTTAGAGTATGTATTGTTCCAAGTTTCACATTTAGATTTATCACCATCTGGGATTCATTTTGTTTATGGTGTGTGATAGGAGTATAAATTCACTTTTCCACTATGGATATACAAGTGCATGTTTACTATTTATTGAAAAGGCAGGCATTTTTCCTGTGGCCCAAGTGTTCCGTTCATCATAAATCATGCCACTTTACATGTGTTGATCTGCTTCTGACCTCTCTGTGCTGTTCCATTGTTTTAAAAAGATATATTTTCAAGAGCAGTTTTAGGTTTACATTCTACTCTTTTTTTTATTTGCCTAACTTTTTATCAATGTTATACCACTGTCTTAATTAGTATGGCTTTATACAGTGTTGATATCTGCTAGTTTAAGTTACTCACTTGTGTTATTTCTTCAGAAGATCATTGTCAGTTTCCACTTCATTCACATATAAAATGTAAAACAAGTAAACAATACAAAACAAAACCAGAATAAAAGATAAAGCAAACTACCTTTTGAAAAGTATTTTTAATAATAGATTATTTAATTTTATTATGTATTGATGCATTTGACTGATACATCTCTCTTCCTTTCTCTCTCCCTCTTCTCATTGACTATGTAAAGGTCTTGCATACTTCATCTTACATTTTCCCTTTGTATTTGATGTTATATTTTTAATTTAAATTCAATTTGCCAACATAGAGTATAACACCCAGTGCTTATCCCATCAAGTGGCATTTTATGTTATTTATTTATTATTTTTTAAAATTTTTATTTATTTATGATAGTCACAGAGAGAGAGAGAGGCGCAGAGACACAGGCAGAGGGAGAAGCAGGCTCCATGCACCGGGAGCCCGACGTGGGATTCGATCCCGGGTCTCCAGGATCGCGCCCTGGGCCAAAGGCAGGCGCCAAACCGCTGCGCCACCCAGGGATCCCATTTGATGTTATTTAGATACTATTGTAAAAGTTACCTTTAATTTTAACGTTTTATTTTCTAATAGCTTTTTCTCCTAGCATATGGAAATGTAATATATAATTGCATATGCATTGCTGTTCCTAAATCTGTCTATTAATATTAATATATGTTGTATGATTTTTTAAAAAAAAGTTTTCATATAAACAAATTTCTCTCTTTCATATATATATGTGGTATAACACAATGCCACAGGCTGGGTGGCTTATAAACAATACAAATTTATTTCTCACACTGATGGAAGCTGATAGTTTGAGTTCAGGGGGCCAACTTGGTCTGGTGAGTACCCTCTTCCAGGTTGTACACTTCTCA
This sequence comes from Canis lupus baileyi, assembly GCF_048164855.1. Taxonomy (NCBI): domain Eukaryota; kingdom Metazoa; phylum Chordata; class Mammalia; order Carnivora; family Canidae; genus Canis; species Canis lupus. The sequence goes on along the minus strand of NC_132840.1, from coordinate 3,716,835 downwards.
TTGAATCTTCCCATTGGGGAAAGAACTAGGAAGTTTTGTGGAATATCTTTTTAAAAGGACATTAATTCCATGCCTAAGAGCTCCCTCCTTACGACCCAATAAACTCCCAAAAGCACCATCTACTGGGCCCATCACATTTAGGTGTTAGAATTTCAACATGAATTTTGGAGAAACACAAATATTTAGACCACAGCAAATTCCTAATATATTTTTCATTAAACAGATATAGTAATAGTGATTTTTTTTTTTTTGGTTCCTGATCTCTGAGAACAGTTCTTAATAATTTACCACAAAATACAATTTTATCTGTATTTACAGAATTTTGTATCAGATTAAGTACCCTCTTATTCCTAGTTTTTGAAAGTTTATTTCATAAATGGATGGTGATTTTACACATTTTTTTTGTATTGAAATAATCATATCCCCTTTATTCCTTAGTGCAGAGAATTGCATTGATTGATTGAACTTCAAATGTGAAATGAACCTAACATTCAGGAACAGTTTCCACTTGGATGTGCTGTATCATCTCGTTTAAATAATGTAGTGTTCATTTTTAAATATTTTATTAAGATATTTTCATTTATGTGCATGCAAGAGATTGCCTTGTGAATTTTCATTCTTGAAATGTCTTCGGTCTTGAAGCAAGACTATATATAATAAACCCATAGAAAGAAGAAGTATTCCTTCATATTCTATTCTACATACAATTTTGTGTAAGGCTGATGCTATTTATTCTTTAAATTTTGGAATAATTTAAAAGTAATGCTACCTGAGCTTGGAAATTTACTTGTAGAAAAAGTGTTCTGTAAATTTTTTATCACTCTAATATATGTAGACTTAGATTTTCTACTCTCCTTGTATCCATTCAGTATTTATGTTTTTCAAGGAATTGAAAAGAATTTGTCTGTTTTATCTATATTTTCAAATAAATTTTTAAGATACTGTTCATAAAACTTATTGTTAAATCTCGATAGGATCTTAATGATATTCCCATTCCTGATTCTGGTAATTTGTGTCTTCTCTTCCACAATTTTGATCCAGCTTTTGCCTTCGTAGATTTCCTCTTATGGATGCATGTTTCCCACTTCATTGTTTCTTGCTCTTATTTTCATCATTTATTTCCATCTAGTATATTGAGCAAACATTCCAGTTTCCATTGTGATTTCTTGTGGGTTCCATGGTTTCTTTAGTTATATTTCTTTATTTTCACTATTTGGAGATTTCTTATGGTACATTTTTATTGATATTTAAATTTACTTCTTTGCATAAAAATATTAAACTATTCATGATATTTATTTATTTATTTATTTATTTATTTGAGAGAACATGCACAAGTGGTAAGGGGCAGAAGGAGACAGAGAGAGTGAATCCCCAGCAGGCTCCACACTCAACATGGAACCCAACACAGGGCTCAATCTTATGACCCTGAGATCATGACCTAAGCCAAAATTGAGTTGGATACTTAAACAACTGGGCACCCCTAATTATGTACAATTTTAATTCTTTATAATGTGTTCATACTCAGTTTAAGGTCTAGTATGCAGTCACTTTTTATAGTTTTGCAATATACACTTGAATATGTGTGCATTTACATTTCTTCTTTGCCGTATAGTGTGTATAGTTAATTTTGTTAATAATTTTGCTGACCTATTTTATGTCTTTAAAATTTTGTCTGATTATTTTATCAAATTTTAATAGGGATATGTTAATATATTTTTCTAAGAATATGATATTTTTTCATTTATCTTTATATTGTTATTTTTATTTTTTTATTTATTTATGATAGTCACAGAGAGAGAGAGAGAGAGAGAGGCAGAGACATGGGCAGAGGGAGAAGCAGGCTCCATGCACCGGGAGCCTGACGTGGGATTTGATCCCGGGTCTCCAGGATCGCGCCCTGGGCCAAAGGCAGGCGCCAAACTGCTGCGCCACCCAGAGATCCCTATATTATTATTTTTTAAATGCAAGTTATTTAATATATAATGTAGTATTAATTTCAGGAGTAGATTTTAGTGATTCACCACTTATACATAATACCTAGTCATCTTAATAAGTGCCCTCCTTAATGCCCCTCACCAATTTAACCCGTCCTCCCATCTACCTCCCCTCCTGCAACACTCAGCTTGTTTTGTTATGGCTCCTTCTGTTTTTATCTTATTTTATTTGTTCTTTCCTTCCCCGTGTTCATCTGTTTTGTTTCTTAAATTCAATGTATGAGTGAAATCACATATTTGTCTTTCTCTGACTGACTTATTTCAGTTAACATAATACTCTCTAGCTCTGTCCACATCCTTGTAAATGTCAAGATTCAATTCTTTTTATGAGGGAGTAATATTCCATTGCATATATATATATGTACCATATTTTCTTTATTCATTTATCAATTGATGGACATTTGGGCTCTTTCCATAATTTCAATAGTTGTTGCTGTAAACATCGGGGTGCGTGTGTCCTTTCAAATAGCATTTTTGTATCCTTTGGGTAAATACCTGTGTGCAATTGCTGGGTTGTAGGGTTGTTGTTTTTCTAAATTTCTGAGGAACTTCCATATTATATTCCAGAGCGGCCATATCAGTTTGCATTCCCACTCACAGTGCAGAAGTGTTTGCCTTTCTCTACATCCTCACCAATATTATGTTTCTTGATTTGTTAATTTTAACCATTCTAACAGGTATGAGGTGGGATCTCATTGTGGTTTGATTTGTATTTCCCTGATGCTGAGTGATGTGTTGAGAATTTTTTTATGTGTCTGTTAGCCATTCCTATGTCTTCTTTGGAGAGATGTTTGTTCATGTCTTGGGCACATTTCTTAACTGGATTACTTATTTTTGGGGGTTCTGATTTTGATGAGTTCTTTATAGATCTTGAATACTAACCCTTTATCTGATATGTCATTTGCAAACATCTTCTCCCATTCTGTCAGTTGCCTTTTAATTTTGTTTGTTTCCTTCACTATCCAGAAGCTTTTTATCTTGATGAAGTCCTCTAGTTCATTTTGGCTTTTATTTCCCTTGTCTCTGGAGAGGTGTTTATTAAGAAGTTGTTGTGGACAAGGTCAAAGAGGTTGCTGCCTGTGTTCTTCCCTAGAATTTTGATGGTTTCCTGTCTTATATTTAGATCTTTCATCCATTTTGAATTTATTTTTGTGTATCATGAAAAAGTGGTCCGGTTTCATTCTTCTGCATGTTGTTGTTCAGTTTTCCCAACACCATCTTTGGAGGTATTATCTTTTTTCCATTGGATATTATCTCATGCTTTGTCAAAGATTAGTTGACCATAGACCTGTGGGTCTATTTCTGGGTTCATTTTTCTGTTCCATTAATCTGTTTGTCTATTTGTAATAGAGCTTGAAGTCTAGGATTGTGATGTCTCCCACCTCGCTTTGCTTTTTCAACATTACTTTGGCTATTTGGGGTCTTTTGTGTTTTACCAATTTTAGGATTGTTTGTTCTAGTTCTGTGAAAAACACTGGTGTTATTTTGATTGGGATTGCATTGAATGTATAGATTGCTTTCGGTAGTATAGATATTTTAAAAATATTTGTTCTTCAGGGGTGCCTGGCTGGCTTTGTTTGTTGGGTGGCTGACTCTTGGTTTCAACTCAGGAAGTGATCTCAGGTTCACGCCAATCCGCATTGGGCATCGTGCTCAGTGTGGAGTCTGCTTGAGATTCTCTCCCTCTTCTTCTGCCCTTCCTGCTTATGTTCTCTCTCCCTTTCTCCCCCTCTATCTCTAAAATAAGTAAATCTTTTGAAAAAGAAATTGTTCTTCAATCCATGAGCATGTAATGTTTTTCCATTTCTTTGTATCTTCAATTTCTTTTATAAGTGTTCTATAGCGTTCAGTGTACAGATCTTGTACATCTCTGGTTAGGTTTATTCCTAGGTATCTTATGGGTTTTTGATGTAATTGTAAATGGGATCAATTCCTTAATTTCTCTTCTGTTTCATTGTTGGTATATAGAAATGCAACAGATTTCTGTATGTTGATTTTATATCATGTGATGTTGCTGAATTCATGTATCAGCTCTAGTAATTTTTTGGTGACGTCTTTGGGTTTTCTACATAGAGTATCATGTCATCTACAAAGAGTGAAAGTTTGACTTCTTCCTTTTATATCCTTACATTTGGCTGCCTTTTATTTCCTTTTGTTGTCTGATTGCTAAGGCTAGGACTTTCAGTACTATGTTGAACATTAGTGGTGAGAGTGGACATCCCTGTCATTTTCCTGACCTCAGGCAAAAAGCTCTCAGATTTTCCCCACTGAGGATGATATTAGCTGTGGGTTTTTCATATATGATGTTTTTAATGTTGAGGTATATTCCTTCTATCCCTACTTTCTTGAGGGCTTTTATCAAAAAAAGATGCTGTATTTTGTCAGTTGCTTTTTCTGTATTTATTGAGAGGATCATATGGTTCTAGTCCTTTCTTTTATTAATGTGGTATATTACATCAATTGATTTGGAGGTATTGAACTACTTACAGCTCAAGAATAAATAGTACTTGATTGTGGAATAGTCATTTAATGTACAGTTGGATTTAATTAGCTAGTATTCTTTTGAAAAATTTGCATCCATGTTTATCAGGGAAATTGGGCTATAATTCTCCTTTTCAGTGGGGTCTTTGGTTTTGGGACCAAGTAATGTTGGCATTATAGAATGAGTTTGGAAATTTTCCTTCCAATTATATTTTTTGGAATAGATTCAGAAGAATAGGTATTAATTTTTCTTTAAAAGTTTGGTATAATTCCCCTGGGAAGCCATCCAGCCCTTGACTCTTGTTTGTTGGGAGATTTTTGATTATTGATTCAATTTCTTTACTGGTTATGTGTCTGTTCAAATTTTCTGTCTTCCTCTTTCAGTTTTGGTTGTTTGTGTTTCTAGAAATGTATCCATTTCTTCCAGATTTCCCAATTTGTTGGCATATAATTGTTCATAATATTCTCTTGTAATTATATTTCTATGGTGCTGGTTGTGATTTCTCCTCTTTAATTTGTGATTTTATTTCTTGAGGTCCATTCTCCTTTCTTTTTGATAAGAGTGGGTAAGGGGTTATCAGTTTTGTTAAGCCTTTCAAAGGACCAGTTCCTAGTTTCACTGATCTGTTCTACAGTTTTGTTCTGTTTTTAATTTCTATATCACTTATTTTTGCTCTGACCTTAATTATTTTCCTTCTTCTGCTGGTTTTAGGCTTTATTTGCTGTTCTTTTTTCAGCACCTTTAGCTGTAAGGTTAGGTAGGTATTTGAGACTTTTCTTGCTTCTTGAGGAAAGCCTGTGTTGCTATTTACTTCTCTCTTAGGAATGCCTTTGCTGCACCCTAAAAGGTTTTGGGCTGTCATGTTTTCATTTTTATTTCCTTCCATATATTTTTTTAAAATTTATTCTCTAATTCCCTGTTTTACCTATTCATTCTTTTGTCAGATGTTCTTTAACTTCCATGTATTTGTATTCTTTCCAAATCTTTTTCTTGTGATTGACTTTAAGTTTCATAGCATTTTGGTCTGAAAATATATGTAGTATGATCCCATTTTTTTATACTGGTCAAAACCTGATTTGTGACCCAGTATGTGATCTATTCTGGAGAATATTCCACGTGCATTCAAAAATAATGTATTCTGTTGCTTTAGGATGAAATGTTCTTAATATGTCTGTTAAATCCATTCAATCCAATGTGTCATTTAAATCCATTGCTTCCTTGTTGATTTTTCACTTAGATCATAAGTCCATTGCTGTGAGTGAAAGTGTTAAAGTCCCCTACTATTACTGTATTATCATCAATGAGTTTCTTTAAGTTTGTTATTAATTGATTTATATATTTGGCCTCTCTCAAGTTGGGGGCATAAATATTACAATTATTAGATTTTCTTGTTGGATAGACCCCTTTATGATATAGTGTCCTTCTTCATCTCTTATAATAGTCTTTGTTTTAAAATATAGTTTTTCTGATACAAGTATGGCCACTCTGGATTTCTTTTGATGTCCATTAGCATGATAGATGGTTCTCCACCCCTTCACTTTGAACTGGAGATGTCTTTGGGTCTAAAATGAGTCTTTTATAAATAACATATTGATAGGTCCTGTGTTGTTATTGTTTGTTTGTTTTCTCATTTTGATACCCTATGTCTTTTGATTGGAGGATTTAGTCCATTTACATTCAGAGTAGTTACTGATAGATACAAATTTAGTGCCAATGCCCTCTAAAGTCACTGTTCATATAAAATATTTGTGTTCTTTTCTAGTCTTTGTTGCTTTTGGCATCTCTTTCCTGCTCAAAAAGTCCCCTTTAATATTTCTTTCAGAGCTGGTTTAATGTTAATGAACTCCTTTAGTTTTTACTTGTCTTGAAAATTCTATCCTTCCTTCTATTCTGAATGACGGCCTTGATGGATCTAGTCTTCTTGGCTGCATATTTGCCTATTTAGAACATTGAATATATTCCGCTACTCTTTTCTGGCCTGCCAAGTTTCTGTGGAAAGATCTGCTGTTAATCTTTTGTGTCTACCATTGTAGGTTAAAGATGTTTTGTCCCTACCTGCTTTAAAAATTATCTCCTGATCTTTTTATTTTGCAAGTTTCACTATAATATGTCTTGGTGTTAACCTATTTTTGTTGATTTTGAGGGGAGTTATCTGTCTTGGACTTGAATATCTGTTATCTTCCCCAAGTAGGGAAGTTCTCAGCTATAATTTGTTCAAATAAACCTTTTGCCCCTTTTGCCCCTTTTTTCTACTCTTCTTCTCAGACTTCTATGATATGGATATTACTATGCTTTCTGAAATTGCCGAGATCCCTATTTATACTCGTGATCTAATAGTTGTCTTTCCCTCTTCTTTTCAGGTTCATTATCTTTCATAATTTTATCTTCTATATCACCTATTCCTTTCTCTGCTTTTTTCCATCTTCATTGTGATTACATCCATTTGATTTTGCTTCTCAATTATAGCATTTATTTTTTTTAATCTTGGCCTGACTAGTTTTAGGTCTTTTATCTCTGTAGCCAGGGATTTTCTGGTGTATTTTATGATCCTTTCAAGCCCACTTAGTTTTCTTCTGATTGTTGTTTTAAATTTTTGTTCAAATATATCGCTTATATCTATTTTGAGCAAATCCCTGGCTTTGATCTTCTTGATCTTTCTTTTAGGGATCATTCCTCCATCCTGTCATTATGTCTAGGTTTCTGACTTTTGTGTGTTATGAAAGCTTGTTATGCTTCCTGCTCCTGACAGTAATACCACATTAAGAAACAGTCATATATTGTATAGGGCCTGGTGCTTCACGAAGTGTTTCTGGCATATGCTATGTGCACTTTGCTCTTGTGTTTTGGCTGCTCTTTCCTCAGGTCTGTCTTCTGCAGAGTCTGCAGAATTGCTTGCGGGAGGGAGTATTTGGACCTTAGAGTAGGTGTGCTTTGACTTGTTTATTAAGATAAGCCTGATTTAAAAACCAAAAACAACACAACTGATCCAAGAAAAGAGAAAAGGAAAATGAACAAAAAAGCAATCAAGCAGACAACCACAACACTGTAAGCTTGACTCCAAAGAATAACTACTAAAAATAAAACAAAATAAACACATTCTAAATAAATAAATAAATAAATAAATAAATAAATAAATAAATAAATAAAAAAAAACCTAGTCTTATTTCCGCCAGAACTGAAGCTGAGACTTTGTAGCACTCCATGATCAGTAGGCGTGGTACATGTGGGGGCCTATGTTCGTTTTCTGAGGGAGAGGCCCCCCTATGCTGGTTCACAGTCAGACCTACTCTACTAAAGATACCTTGCCAGGTACAAACACCAGTGTTTGGTGTAATCAACTCCTACTGGAGGTACTTTGTTTCTCTCTGAAGTCTGACAGTTCTAGTGGGCTGGGGCTAGGGAAAGGGGCAGAAGATGGTATCAACCTGCCCTCTTAGCCCTGTGGAGGGGAACGCGTGGCCTCCACTGCTCAGGGGACCCTTACAGAAGAGAACAGTCTCCCCTCCTGTGTCCCAGCTTTCATCAGATCTCTGCTCTCAACCTGTCTGTGCCTTGGCCATTGCCATTCCAGGCACCACAGTTCTCCCATCTTTTATCTCTGGCTAGTGGGTGGGATTCAAAGCTCCAAATCTTAAAGTAACTGGGAAAGCATGGACCTGATCTCCTCCCGCAAAGGAGAGCATCCCAGTGCTATGCCTGGTGCTCTTCTGTCCCAGAAAAGCAGTTGCACTCCTGCATGGGTGCCTGGAGTCTACGGTGAAGCACAGCGAAAAGCTGTGATCAGATTATCTGCCCTCTGCAGGCACCTCTGTCCCTTGCTATTGAATGGCCACTCGGTGGCTTTGGGTGGGCCTTTTGTCCTTGGAGAGGGAAAACCCTCTTCCAAATGTTCCAAAAAGGGCCCAGTGCAACCGAGGGGAACCCTACACCACAGCATTTTTTTGCAAACCCTACACACTGCTCTCTTGCTCATTCTCTCACTCTTTGACTTCTCTCGGTGAAAAGGGCTCCCTTCCCTCCGTGGCACTGTGGCTTTTCTCTCCCCCAATTCATGTCTCTGAACCTTACATATACCTGCTTTCAATTGTGCAGGTTGTTTTCTTAATCCTCAAATCAAATTCCTAGTTGTTCAGAATGTTTTGAAGTTGATCTAGCTGTGTTTGAGGGACAAGACAAGGCCCGGGTCTCCCTACTACTCTACCGTCTTAACTCCTCCTCATTTCTCCTTTTGGTTCAGCAAATTTTGGTTCACACATTTTAAGTTATAGTCTTAGATAAAAACAATTTAGGATTAATATATTTGCCTAATAGATTGATCAACTTAATATTATGAAATGCTCTCCTATACACCCTGTAATACTTCTTGTCTTAAAAGCTAATCTGCCCAATCCTAGTACAGCTACATAGGCTTTTGTTAGTGTCTGCATTGCACATCTTTTTTCAATTACTTTCACACTTTGTGTTCTTATATTTAAATTTTGTCTCATGTAAATAGCGTATCATTGCAGCATGTTGTTTATGTATCCAGCCTGGCAGCCACTGTCTTTTCACAGAAAACTTAATCTACATGAATTTAATGTTACGGATGAGATTTGGGTTAAATCTACTTCATTAATATTTGTTTATTTATCCTACTTATTTTTGTTCATATTTATTTTTTTTCTTGTGTTCCTTTCTATTCATCTATTATTTTATTTTATCTCTCTCCCCTAAGTTGTTAGTTATCAATTCTTTATTTCCATTTTTTTTTGTATTGTGGTATAAACATAACATACAATTTACCATCTTAACCATTTTCAAGTGCATAGTTCGGTGGCTTTAAATACATTGCAATATTATTCAACTATCATCATCCCTAATTCTTTTCATCTAGCAAAACTGAAACTCCATATGCATTAAATAAGAATTTCCCCCTTCCCCACCCTCCAGCCCCTGGTAACCGCTGTTCTACTTTCTATCTATGATTTTGACCACCCTAAGTGTGTCAAATAAATGGAATTTATAGTATTTAACTTTTTTTGTGAGTAACTTACTCACTGAGCATAGTCTCAAACATCCTTTTTATAGTGTATATCAGAATATGCCTTCTTTTTAAGGTTGATAATATCACATTGTATGTGTGTGTGTGTGTGTGTGTGTATCTCACATTGTGATTATCCATTCATCCATTGATAGTCCTGAGTTACTTCCACGTTTTAGCTGCTGTAAATAGTGGTGATATACATCACGTGTTTACAAATATATCTTTAAGATCTTGTTTTCAGTGGCACCTGGGTGGCTCATTGGGTAAGCGTCTGCCTTGGGCTCAGGTCGTCGTAGTCCTGGGGATCGAGTTCTGCATCAGGATCCTTGCAGGGAGCCTGCTTCTCCCTCTGCCTATGTCTGTGACTCTCTCTGTGTATCTCTCATGAATAAATAAATAAAATATTAAAAAAAAGATCTTGTTTTCAATTCTTTGGTTATATATCTATGTTCTAGGCTGAATATTTTTGTCCCTCCAAAACCCATATGCTGAAATTTTAAATCCCAATGTGATAGTATTTGTATATGGGCTCTTTAGGAAGTGGCTAGGCCCTTCTATTAGATTAATACCCTAATTAATTATACAAAGTGGAAATGACTAATGGAAATGACTTTTTTGGAAGTTTTTTTAAAGTTGTTTTGCTGTTATGATTGAGCACTTTATGCCTTGATTCTTTGTTCATTATTTTAACTCAGTTGTGTTTATAGGTTTGTGTATTTCTTAATAACTTCCACCAGTGAAAATAGAAAATGCAGAATGCTTGCCACCACTCACTGGAAAAGTTGGCATTATATGAGGCAGAGCAAAACCTTTACTGAACCCCTCTTTCAGGCTATGCCCTAAAGGCATTTCACAGATGTCATCAAAATTGAGATGTCATCAGGATTTCAGAGCAACTCTGTGAGAGGTGTGATGTTAATTTTACCTTCCGTATGAGGAAACTCCCCAAATTGCCAGATCTATTTCACCTGAAAGCGTACATATTTCCACAGTAACTCGCTAACAGAACTCCATTCATGGGAGACTGTTTCTGCCTCTCATCTATTCAACACCTTCAGGCCAGGGAGGAATTTTAGGGGAAATAAGACAGGACCTTTTATCTATATGAAAAAAAGTAGGACTGCTTTGGCAAAATGTGGTATGTTTGATGACCTGTTTGTAAAACACCTTCATTCTTATTTGCTCATTTAACCATTAGGACAACACTAGACTATGAACCATCTGGTTATATAGCCTCATTTTATGAACAAGGCCCTAGAATTTGAATAATTTGAATGGTTCTGTAGCCGATATTTGGCTAACAAAAGATTTTCTTTTTACTCTCCAAGTTTTTCTATTGTTACCAAACAACTACCTGTAAATAGTGGCGATATTTTATTTTTTCCATAATATAGATGTTTTTCTGATTATTAAAAATGCATACATATTGTAGAAATTATGAAAATACAAAAAAATTATGAAAATACCTAAAAATATTTAAAACCCCATATATATATAGTACAATAATCAGGACAGAGAAATATACACAATTTTTACCTTTATTTGCATTTTTTAGTCCTTTTATGTATTTTCTTTATGTAAAGTGTGTGCATTTACACAGTTGAAATCCAGTTGCATTTTTTACCTTATTTTGGTTACTTAAGTTTATGTGACAATTTTTGGTATGTTTGCTAATTTTTTAAGCCTCAGTTTGGGACGCCTGGGTGGCTCAGCGGTTGAGCGTCTGTCAGCCTTCCGCTCAGGACGTGTGTGACCCTGGAGACCTGGGATAAAGTCCCACATCAGGCTCCCTGCAAGGAGCCTGCATTTCCCTCTGCTTGTGTCTCTGTCTCTTTCTCTGTGTCTCTCATGAATAAAAAATTTAAATCTAAAAAACAAAACAAAACAAAAAAACCCTCAATTTAATGGCTGCATACTATTTTTTAACATGAATATACAGTATTTCAGTTACTTACTCCTCTGTTATCATTCATTTAATGATTTCTGTTTATTGTGGGTCTACAGAATGATGAAATAAATACCTTTCCATACATATTTTCTCCTGATTTCACAGTATTATTACATGCTATATTTAGTATAGAATTTCTGGGCCAAAGGGAAGCATTATGTTTATATCATATGTTTATATTATAAAGGAAAATCATACATTCTATACAATTATGTGTAAAATCTTTAGTTTACTAACTAAAACGTAGCCTTTGACATGTTGGGGGATGCGGAAGATCAAAAATCAACAATCAGAGAGTAAATGAGGCTCTCTCAGGCAAGAGCAAATGTAAGAGAAGCATTGACCTTCTCCATAACCTTGAAATCTATAAACATAGGCCGTCCTCTGTCCTGTCTTGTGAAGGTGAGGAGGCTGCCCGGGACAGAGCCTGGAACACACTAAACGTACAACCTATATGCTCTGATTTCCTTCATCCGAGTCCCAACACCTTGTCCCAGGCAGCACTATTTTCCTGACCTTCTAGTCTGAGATTGGACCTCCCTTTCTCCTTCCAAAGGTGCACGCTGAGCCTCACTGTGTCTGTGAACAATCAACAACTGCCTTCTCTCCCTTTAGGGGAATTGCTTTGCTTTGCCTTGAAATTGCAGGAAAGCCTTCATTTAATGTTTGCATTTGGTTGAAAAGCCTGAGAAGACTCAGTAAGAACAAGCAAATGAATATAAAATAGAGGAGGAGAAAAGGGACAGAATAAGAAATAAGATTCAGTGGCACTATTTTTTTTTTTCTTTTTTTCTTTTCTTTTTTTTTTTTTTTTTTTTTGTAAATCAGAGAAACAGACACACCACCCACCTGTGCAGGTCACAAACTCAGAAATTCAAAGATGATGATTCTGAATATCAAAGTAAAAGTTACCCAGACAAACTCAGGCAGAATGTAGATGTTTCTCATTTATATGGGTGAGTTCTCTGACTTCGATAAACGTGTGCAATGCTGACTGTTTTGATGACAGCTCTGTGTCTTCAGTTCTCTGCCCATAGACACAATTTAGAATGAGAAAGAAAAAAAAAATTGGAGGCTATTTGTTGTCTCAATTTTACATGACTTTCACAGAAGATGACCCATTTAGTCTTTATGAAATCCTGTAGGAATTACTCTCCTCATTTTTAGGCAAGGAAATTGAGCTGGGTTAGATTAACTAAATTGCCCCAAATTCTCACTATTATCCTAAATACTTTAAAAGATATTATCCATATACTAGTATCCCGTAAAGATACTACTTCTAGGCATATACTTTGAAAAACATGTACCAAAGGTTTTAATTGCAGCATTGTTTTTAGTAACAAAACTTGGAAATAACATAAAATACACATGTGTAGGATATGTATAAAAAAAAGTATGAGACTCGTGGAATAGAGTCCTGTGTTGTAATTCAAATGAATGGACTGAAATTATATGCACCAATATTCCAAAATTATAGTATTTACCAAAAAAACCAAATGGCTCATTCTGTATGATAAGATTATATAAAGTTTAAGTACATGACAGACAGTTACAAAAATAGGTTATAGAAAAAAATAGGTTATAGCTGTATAAATGTATAAATAAAAATAATATGATAAACATCTGTTGGAATTGAAAAGGAAAATACCAGAAGATTGATTGCTTTTGAAAAGGGAGATGGGAATGGAATCAGGGAAAATCTATAAAAGAATTCTCAATTCTATTTGCATAACTGTGGAACCAATGGTAAAACCATACTGTTTTATTTAGTTAGGTAGTCGCACTTAGATGTTTATTATATTATTATTTTAAATTAATTGTTTAGTGGACAAAAGATTGGAAAATTTTAAAAAGGATGGAATACATGTAGTATTTCTCAAATGCAATTATTTACTGGTTGCCTAACACACACCAAGCACTATTTTAAAGCTCAATCCAACCTTACTATAGACCTGTTTCCTGGTGCCACAGGTGGAATTGCATGGTGGTTATCTCTTCAGGAGTTCTCCATTTCAGCTTCAGAGAATGAGTAGAGTATGTGAAAGGTCCATACATTATGTAAGATGCAATCCCAACAAACTATTGTAATTATTTTGAAGAATAAATATACCTCTCTCTTTTTTTCCAGTTGAGAAAACTGAGGTTTGAGCACATTAAATAATCATTTACAATTAAAAAGCCATAATGTGGCAAAGCCACTATTTGAATTGCATCCTACGACTTCTAAACCCAAGCTCTTTTCCTTGCTGTTAGTGATAGTAGAAACCATAATAATTATTCCCAGTCTGATATTGATGCATCTGGCCTTCAGATAATTGCCTGTCCTCAGATACTTGCTGACACCCTCATTGGGGTCCTTGAGCACTCCTGAAATGCAGTGCTCCTTGAGAATGTATCTGGTACTTCCGTTGTCAGACATTCTAAATTTTACCTCACGATTCTTTCCTCTGCTCCTGATTATAACATTTTTCATTTAGTGTCTGCTTCAGCCTTGGCTAGAGCACTCCCTACCTTTGTAGAATGAACACCTTGCCTCAGACCTCTCCACTTATTGCTGGATTCTTATTCTCTGCTTGTGTGTTGATACTGAAAATTGTAGTCATAACCCGAAACTGTCCGTTCAAAGTAGATAAAACAACATGCTAACGTTTGGAGATCCCAGAAAAATAGTGGAGAACAGCATATAATTCCCAGCAGAGTCAGTACATAGACATGCTCTAAGACAGGGAGTAGACATTCCTTTCAGTTACTGAGAACGTTGCTCCAGTATTGCCATCTTGATCAGGGCGATGTTGACATTGCCCTGTGTTCTCACCATGCAATACTATTTAAAAGCTGTTGACATCAACTTCTCCACAAGTCAAGGATCCTTTATGGATCTGACATAACCAAGAACACTATGATTTTGAGGGGAAAAAAGTGACAAAAAATTATAGGCCTTTTCACATTTCACTCTGGGTGATTTCTCAAAGCCTGGCCAGTAACTTGACTCTCCTTTATTTCTTTTCATCTGGCTTCATGATTGTCCTGCTAGTCACCTTCTCCCATTCTAGTCTTTGGTGCCTTCTTAATTACCACCCTGGATGTGAAGTTTCTATTATTTCTCAAGGGAAAAGAGCAGGAACTGAGATTTTATATTACTTTTGTTTATTTTTTGCTCAAATAGCACATTTTTTAAAAAATATTTTATTTACTCATGAGAGACACAGAGAGACAGGCAGAGACACAGGCAGAGGGAGAATCAGGCTCCCTGCAGGGAGCCCGACGTGGGACTCGATCCCGGGACCTGGGATCACAACCTGAGCCAAAGGCAGATGCTCAACTGCTGAGCCACCCAGGTGTCCTATCAAATAGCACATCTAAAACATGTCAATCCCCCATACAAATTATGTATCTGGCCAAAGCGTAACCACTATACAACCCTTTTCTGAAGTATTAACTGCCCACCAACGCTTCCACATCATTCTTAACCATGCTGATTTCACATCACTATAGTAATTGTGTTATTAAACAATTTGTTTCAATGCCTCCCTTCCCTATGAAATATGAACATTTTGAAGACTGAGGGCATGACTTACTTACTTTCATAACCACACAACTAAGCATACTTCAAAAAAATAGATGCTAAATATATATTTTGAGGTTTTTAGAGCAACCACCAAAATTTTCCCATTTATAAATATCAACTTAATGGAAAATTCACATTTACTTACGCTTTTACACAGATAGTTAATTCTTATAACCTCAAAGAAACAAATTTAAAGCAATACAATGATTATATATGAGTGAGTTAAAATGTTGTTGTAATCTAACAAAGTTTGTTTTTTAAGATTTCATTTATTTATTTGAGAGAGAGAGAAAGAGTGCACATTCATACTCGGGTGTGTGCTGGGGGAGGGGTTGAGGGACAAGCAAACTCCCCACGGAGCAGGGAGCCTGATGCAATGCTCCATATGGGGCTTGATCCCAGGACCCTGAGATCATGACCTGAGCCAAAGTCAGACTCTTAACTGACTGAGCCACCCAGGGGTCCCCTTACAAAGGTTTTGTAAATGTATTCCTTGACATTGACTGCATAGTACAACAAAAACTTTAAATTTCTGGATTCTGCATTTAGTTTTTGCGATGAATCTCATAATTCTCCCACTTTGGTGTTTTGGTGTTTGGAATGGATCTCACTAATTTTTCCCACTGATACTAATACTTCTATAATTCTAGCCAAGTCTATCCTCAGCATCTTGGGTAGTGAGGGTCGTAGAGAATAATTGGTGACCACTTACTATAAATTGATGGTTTCCAACTAAGGATATATATTTTTTCCAACTAAGGATATTTTTTAATGACACTTATTTCACTGGTATTCTGTACCTCTTAGAATAGTCACATGTTAGAAAAAAAAAGAAAAAGAACACTTCATCTAATAGAAATAACTAAATAAATGCCTTAAGACTTTCCCAAAATATTCAGTATAATGAGGACATGAGAAATCATAGGAAACATAATATAACTATCTTCTTCATAAAACCCCTTTATTGTGTCAAAAACCCACATAAATAATCTCTGATTATTCCAACATCAGCCTTGCAATATGGGCATTATTATCCTTGTTTTTCAAATAAAGAAGCTGAGATTTGGAGTCAGCTAAAGTGGTATCCTGAGTCTAGAAGACAATAAGTGAGAAAGCTACGAAAATTATTTTGTTTCCTTGCAGAGTGAGGATTTTTTTTTTTTTTTTCATTTTAGGTCTCAGTGCCTGAAAGAAGTCACTTTCCTGACTTTAGAACAATGGCACTATCAGTGGCCACAGTCCAAGAACGGTTGCTGGTGAATAGTTACAGACACCCTTGGACACAGGAGGAATGGATAATAGGGTTTATGACGGGAAGCAATTCTGGTATTTGCTGCAAGCTGGCACTTGTACTTTCTGGGTGACCTTTGTGGGCTATGCCATGGGGTTTCCTTTTTTTAATGGTGCTGCTAAACGCCATTAGTAGATAGGGCTGTGGATTTCTTTTTCCTGTCACTCCCACTAACCTCCCACTCAGGAGAAAAGTTTCCAAGGGACATCTTCCAGGGAAGGTCACTGGCTCTTTCTGTCATCAAACTACTGGCTGTGATTAGAAAAGGCAGGTGAGAAATCAATGGAATTGAAACCTGAAGATTTGGGGGGAACACAGGTGAGTTAAATTAGAATTAGGCCTCAACACCAGGAAATCAAAAACACTGTTGAGCAGCAGGACAAATGAGTAGACAAGAAAGAGCATTATACTGCTCCCCTTTTCCGTCAGAGAAACAAATGAAATTGTACAATGTTGCACAAATATGTTGCACATATTTTTAGGTATTTGTTTTTAATTCTATGCTTGACATTTAAAATGGCATAACAGATAAATGGGTACTGGGATGAAGAATCTAAGCCAGGTATATGGTAGGATGATCTTTTATCAACAATGATTTTAAAGACCTTCATAAAGATAGGACACTATGTGGATATTAAAACTATTTCCTTTTTTTTTTTGGTCTTACATGGATTATCTCAAATGTTCTCACAAATCACAAGGCGTTATTGTGAGATCCTCATTGAGCCTGTGAGATTGCCGCCTCACTGAGGGAAAATTTACGCCCCTGGAACCGGTGCTGTCAGAGCTCCCCCTACTGCTTCTCCTTAATTCTAAAACCACCTAGTCCTGTTCTGGGGAAAGCGGACAGATTATCATGATTTTCCTGATGTAATTCAAGTAAGAAAATATGTGGAAATAAATGCTACAATGAAGGGAAACTCTTTCATGGGCCACATGTTATAGTGATTGGGGAAGAGGATGATGGAGGAAGTGCTAAGTTCTTATAAAGTTTAAAGACCTTCATTCTACAAATTATACTTCATTTAAAAAAGACAGTTAAATATATTTGCTTAAAAAAGTTGTACCAATTCAAACTATTATATCCCCGACTGTTTCTTCTCTTTGGGGGATTCTAAAGCTGATAGACTTTCATTTATTTCTAATTTCAGAAAATCATGAACAAACTTTCTAAAATGCAGCCCCTCTCCCCACTCACCTAAAGGAGAAAGTTCCATCACTCATACCCATCTGCTGAACTATTACTATATCATGATCCCTACTACGTGGCAGGCCTCTTAAGGATGGATTCAAATGTATTCCTGATAAGCCTGTCTTCTTACCTTTCCTGTCTCTCTAGCAAGACTTATTTTTCAGTCTTGTCTATGTCTCTATAGTCCACTATATATATCTTTAAATTTATCCCACTAACCATAGTCTCTTAAAGATCATTCTAGGAAGAGAGACCAGTATTCATGGAATATATGTTGGGGAAATCTACTTTGGGGAGGACTTTGGCATGATCAAGACCTGCTGATTGGCCTGAAGTACCAAAAGAATGACAATGAGAAGTGAAATGTTACTGAAGAAATAAACAGGATTATTCATACTGGTCCCAAAAGTCTATGCTAATCTTTCGTTTAAAAACAGCATAAGACCAAGGCTGGTGTTTTGTTTTGGTTTGTGTTTGTTTTTGTGTTTTTCTTTTGGTTAAGACTCTTTGGTCATTGTGCTTCTCAGACTTTTTTGGTTGTTGTCAAAAGAGGAAGGCAGAAAAAGAATTGACGAGAATTCTCAATGTTTCCTGCCTTCAAAACACTTTCAGTCTGATACTTTGGAGGCAATATAGAAGACTGAGCAGATAAAGCATTAAAGAATACAATTTTTGATTAAACATTTAATTTGGACATAGTTGTAGACTGGTATGCAATTATAAGAAATAATACAGAAAAAAAAAGAAATAATACAGAAAGCCACCGTACACTTTTTACACAGGTTTCCCATATGAGATCTCTTACAAAATCCTAATATAATATCACAAATGATATGTTATTAGTTATACATATAAGATTCTGACCATTCCCATTGCAAAATGAGTCTCTCATATTGTCCTTTTAAAGCCTCACTCACTTCCTCCCTGCCCTTCCTTTAAACCTTGACATCTATCCTTCTCCATCACTATAATTTTAAAATTTCAAGACTGTTTATGTAAATGAAAGAATACGGTATGTAGCCTTGCAGAATCCGTTTTTCTCGCTGAGCATTACTCTCCGGAGATTCATCTGGATTGTTGAGTGTATCATTAGTCTCACACGTATTTAATTGTTGACTGGTATTCTACAGAATGGGCGTACAACAGTTCATTTCTCCATTCAACCATTGAAGGAAATCTAGGTTGTTTGCAATTTAGGACTCTTACAGATAAGACTGCTTAAAATATCCATGTGTACATTTTGGTGTGAACAGAAGTTTTTGGGATATGTGCCCAAGAGTACAATTGTTGGGTCGTGTGGTAGTTGCATTTTTAATTATTTAAGCAATTGTTTTCTAGAGTGGCTGTGCCATTTTAAATGCTCACAAAATATGAATGAATCAGTTTCTCTGCACCCTCACCAAGACTTGCTGCCATCAGTGTGTGTGTGTGTGTGTGTGTGTACACATTACGTGCATTTTTAATACATGTTAAGTGATAATTCATCTGGTTTGAATCTGCACTTCCTTAATGGCTAATGCACTGATTTTTTTCACGGGATTTTCCTCTTTTGGTGAAATATCCTTTATGCTTTTTGAACATTTTCTCCTTTCTTTCTTTCTTTCTTTCTTTCTTTCTTTCTTTCTTTCTTTCTTTCTTTCTTTCTTTCTTTCTTCTTCTTTCTTTCTTCTTTCTTTCTTTCTTTCTTTCTTTCTTTCTTTCTTTCTTTCTTCTTTCTTTTTCTTTTTTTCTTTCTTCTTTCTTTCTTCTTTCTCTTTTTTTCTTTTTTTTTTTTTTTATTTTATTTACTTACCTATTTGAGAGAGACTGAGAGCATAGAGGAGTGTGAGTGGGGAGAGGAGCAGAGGGAGAGGGACCAGCAGACATGCGCTGAGCAAAGGAGTTCCACTAAGGGCTTGATCCCAGGACCCCAAGATCATGACATGAGCCAACATCAGGAGTCAGACGCTTAACCCACGGTGCCACCCGGGGGCCCCTGAACATTTTCTATTTGTACTTTTTTTTTTTTTTAATATTGAGTTTTGAAAGTTCTTTATAGATTTTAGAAAATAGTCCTTGATGGTTATTTGGTTTGAAAATATACATCTCCCATTCTGTAGCTTATCTTTTCATCTTCTTCAAAGAGTATTTCATAGAGCAAAATTTATTAATTTTGATGAAATACAATTTGTCGTTTTTAATTTACAGTTGTGATTTTAGTATCAGGACTAGTAATTTTAGACTTAGTCCTTGCCTAACCCTAGATCTCAAAGATATTCCCTCCTCCCCCTTTTTTTTTCCTTTTTTTTCTTCTTTTGCTAATCTCACTATTATTTTTTGAATGACTTTTTAAAAATAGATTTATTGGAATTGTCTGTGTAGACAATAATATGATATGCATATAGGAAGTTTTTATTTATGATCTGCATTCCTTTATTTTCCTTTTCTTGCCTTCCTGAACTCAGAATATCTAGCAGTGTGTTGAATGAGAATGTTAAGAGCAGATATCTTTGCCTTTTTTCCTGGGTATAGTAGAAATGCATTCAGTCTTCCATTATTAATAAAAACGCTCGCTGAGTTTTTATAAATGCTGTTTTTCAAGTTCAAATGCATTCATAATTCTTTGTTGAATCATTTTTATGATGCCACTATAAAATCTTTGTCAGATAATTCTAACATCTTTATCATCTCAGCACTGACATCTGTTGACTGTGTTTTGATTCAGTTTGTGGATTCTCGGTATTACAAGTCATATCATGGGGAGGACAATGTCTGTCACAGCACTTGGTGGTGGTGAAAGTCCTGGACCTCTGCTTGATCTCCTCTGACACCAACCAACTGGGAGGGAGAGGAGTGCCTTGGTACTGCTGGGTGACTGGGAACTAAAAGTCTAGGATGCTCACATTATCTCCTCTAAAACCATGATGAGGAGTGGAGTTAAAGTTACCACCTGTCAGGGATGAAAGTTCTGGTTTCCTACTTGGCTTTCTCTGACACCATTCTTGTGGGAGCATTAGCACATCTCATTACAGTTTGGCAAGAGTGGACATTTAGACTGATAACCCAGTTTTTCCTGGTGTGGATGGCAGTGAAGCCACAGTTTTGGCTGTGATGTTTGGCTATTAATGTTGGCTATAGTGATTATTGTCAAAAAGTTTTCTTTCTTGATAGGCTACCCCTTTACTGATATTTAGGCTTGAGAGAGCAGATGTTTATTGGTGATTTTTAGCTACGATCATCAGCATTTCTGAGTTGTTGACTTTTTCAGCTCTAAGTCTAGGATATATAAGGCAAAAAGGAAGTCCAAGGAACTCAACAATGTGACAGTCCTAGGTCCCTGAGTTTCCTAGTTAGTCTTTTTTTCTCTCCAACTTTTGGAAAATCCTTATGTTTGTTTGATATATAGTATTCTAGGGTTTAGTTTAGCAGGTGAATTAGGGGAATGTTATATCTGTTTCATCTTCAAGGAGTGGAAGTCTTAAGTATATGTATTTCCATGCAATATAAACTTTTAAAGGAGCTCTTTGAGGTGACTCAAGAAGGACGGTAAGTGTTAGAATATGAGAAAGTGAAGAAAAAGAGAATGTTTGAAAGAGTTGAAAGAAAGCAAACATCCTGAAGATCTAATATTAGAAGTTTATAAATGTATATATTAATTACAAGTAATGAATACATTTCTTTGATAAGGCTTACCATAGCTTCATAAACTTCACAATGTGACCCTTGGTTTTGTTGGCTTGTTTGATTTTTTTCTTAACCATTTCAGCCCTAATACCACATGTTTCAATTAATGCATGCTGATTATTTTGAAAATACCTATAATTAAAACAAAAGGGATAATAGAATCATAGTCTTTTCAGAATTAATCTTAAAATGAGAAAGAACATAGTCAATAATAAAATTATATATAAGATATATATTATAGTCAAATATAAAATTATATATATTAATTATATATAATTATATATATATTATGTATATATCCCTTTAGGAAGAAATGTTTTCTGTTTATATGCTGAATGGGTACTTTCTATGAATGTTCTGCAATGCACAATTATAGAAATTTAACTCTGGTTGTGGTTATAAATCAAATATTTTACTATATCAAATATTTTACTATAATGAAATCATAATATATTATAGAGGAGTAAATAGCATGCTTTTTTTTTTTTTAATCCCCCCTTGGGCATTTGGTACAAATCCAGTTATCTTAAAAGGTTGAGTTGGAAATTCCATGTGATTGGTACTGTGCTAATTAATTTCAAGGTCATTGAGAATTGTTAAGGCAACTTCCAAAGACCTAATCATTTTACTTAATGAAACCTGAGCTACTTCCAGAAGCCTGTTGGGTTCTATTTAATTTCTAAGACCTATATCAACAAGTTGAAAGGAAAAAAATAAACAATTCAGAATACTTGGAGAAAGTTTGCTTTGGGCCATGGAATAAACTTGTAGTAGAATATATTCTCTAAAATGTTCACAGCAATATTTCAGTACCACATGCTCTTCCAGTATCTGACCAAATAGGAAGTTAATTTCTTCTTTTTGGTTATGACCTTAATAAACATACTAACAGACGTGACATTGTATGGGATTCATGACTAGGTCATGCAAGGCACAATATCTTCCTTGTGGTTCTCTCCCTCTTCTTATCTCTTTTTCTTTCTCCTTGCTCTGACCTTGTACTCATGCTGTTATAAGAAATTGTAGGCCACATCAGAAATTATGTTAGTATTGCAGTTGACAGACTCCGTTCTGTTTCCAATCTAAGGAGACATAAGGGGATAGCTAGAATAAACAACCAGTCATACAAATGAGTGAGTTTACAGATGATTTCTACCTCCAGCCTGCTAGCCACCAGAGTTTATGCCATGTGATAAGCTTCAGACAATGTTAATGGAAGTCAAAGCAGACTTGCAAGTTAGGACAAACTATATTTTCTTCCTGAGCCTCGGAATTACCTTCTTCTAAAATTAGTGTAATATCTATTTTTCATAGTTGTTACACAATTGAAATAATTTGAGTAGTTTAAAATGCCTGTTAGAGAGCTGTGCATATCCTGACACTAAATAAAGCTGATATTCCTTTTCTGTATACTTAAATATAACGAAGATGTTTGAAATTATTTATAATTCTTGATGATAGAAAATGTGAAATTCATTGAAACTACATAATTAGTTTATGTAAAGAGGCTTTGGATCCAGGTTTTATGAAGGGGAACAGTTACTATAGCAGGACCCATAATAAAAATGCATTTGAGTTGTTTTGTTTTTAAATGTTTAAAGAAACAAAATTATCCTCTTTGGCTATCCAAATGCCACATTTCAGATAAACTTAAAATAAAAAATATATAACAACAACAACAACAAAGTACTGCAAAAAGCTAAGAGTTTTACTAAATACTATCGTTGAGCCCCAGGGTGTTTTAGTCTCATGGTTGAAAAAGCCTGGTTTTATGTATTGGTAACAGAAGCAGAAGATAAGGAATAAGATATATATTTTAAGATACTAAAGATTTATTTTATTGCTACTGCAGAAAGGATGTGCAGTTACTCTGGAAAAGATATGTTTTGACTACAGGTATCCTTTACTTGGAATTCAGACTTCTTAATTTATTATCTGAATTGTTTATTATTTGTGGACTAATATAATATCAGACACCTAACAAAAGAATGGACTCTCCATTGAAAAAATACAAATAAAATGTTTTTTTTCTTGAAATACCACTTAAAGATTCTTTACAAAGTTTTAACATGGTATTTGAGAAGAGGAGTGTTCGTTCCCCTTTGTGTTTTTTCATTCAGAATTGATAGTGACCCAGGGTTCTCAAGAAGGCACAGAGTAATCTATATTGAAAGATTTTTATTGGCTGAGTGACATGTAAAGGGGAGAGATGCTTTGTTTCCATGGTGATCAAATTTACTCTGTTGATACAGTTGGATTCTGAGCTTTAGGGAATGTTTACAACTGAAACTTAACATATCCTTTATTCATTTTCAAAAGAAATAAAAATTGGCATTTATGTATCTATGATCTATAAGTATATAATTTATATATCTGTATTTATATATCTATAATATATCTATAATTTTGTGAGGCCTGTCAACTTCAAAAATATTTAATGTTAATAAAAAAAATTAATGTTAGCCAACATATTGGACTCCTTCAGTCTTATTCACTTAAAATTTTATTTATTTATTTACTTATTTATTTATTTACAAATGCATTTTTTAAACATCTGATGAGTGCTGGGCCATATAAATATAAGCAAAGGAGCACCTGGGTGTCTCAGTTGGCTAAGTGTCTGCCTTCAGCTCAGGTCATAATCCCAGGCTACTGGAATCAGGCCCCATGTCTAGCTCCCTGCTCAGTGGAGATTCTGCTTCCCCCTGTCCCTTTGCTGATCCCCATGCTTGTGCTCTCTTTCTCCTTATAAAATGAATAAATAAAATCTTTAAATTTTTTTTAAAATTACAAAATAGAAAAATAAATAAACATAAATAGACATCAAATATGAATAAAGAAAGATAACTATTTTGAGACTATGTCAGAGGTGGCTAAGAAATTCCATGAATCTGACCCTTGGGAAACAACTGAAACTTGTGAGAAACTTGTGAAAATTATTAAAAATAAACATAAAATATATTAAATTTGAGATAGCATTATACCAAATGAAGAAACATTTATTCAAGAAAACTTGCTAAATATAAATAAGAATAATAAGAGTTGGTGAAAGTTGAGCCATGACCCACTGACTTACTCATCTTCCCAACTCAAGAATATAGAATCTCATCTCCAGGTGATGTTTCAAAAAGGTAAGTTTTCCTCAACCAGCTCCCAGAATTGATGGAAGAAAGGGTCCCCCAGAATTCCTTATCCCTCCTAGCTTCATATTTTAAAAGCTAGATTTGAGTGCAGCCAAGAGGTCAGGGTCTCCTTCTTCACCTATCCTTTATTTATTTATAAGATAAGTTTCTACCTAAGAAATGGCAGACTGAGATTCTGTAATAAAATATAAAATTATAGCACCTGCAATTGAAAATATCCTAATAATTAAAAAATGGATCTCAAATGGCAGAAGAAATTATTTGCATACTTAAATATAGATTGATAGAAATTATGCAATCCAAACAACAGAGAGACAATGACTAAAAGAAAATCTTAAAATCAGCAAGATAAAATAAATTCATTATGTACAATGGGAATCTGATAAAATTAGGAGATGGATTTCCAGCACACGAAAGAGGGGCCAGGAAGCAGTGACATAAAATATTCAAAATACTATAAAGAATGAGAGGAAACAATAACTAAAACTCTTATACCCAGCAAAACTATCCTTTGGAATTCAAATGAAAACACAGACAGTTAATAGTAAAGAAAACCTAAGAGAAGATATTGCTATCAGACTCAGTTTACAAGATATGCCAAAAGAAGGTTCTTCCAGATGAAAACAAATGTACCCAGACAGTAATTTAAATCCACAGGAGGGCATCCCAGGTAGCTCAGTGGTTTAGCACCTCCTTCAGCGCAGGTCATGGTCCTGGAGACCCGGGATCTAGTTCCACGTCAGGGTCCCTGCATGGAGCCTGCTTCTCCCTCTGCCTGTGTCTCTGACTCTCTCTCTCTCTCTGTGTGTCTCTCATGAATAAATAAATGAAATTTTAAAAAATGCTTTAAATCCACAGGAGAAATGAAACAAAACCAAACCATGCACTGGTAAAGAAGATTATGTAATTAAAAAAAAATCATTTCTATGAGTATTTTTATTTTCTTCTCTTAACTAATTTAAACATTAATTATAGAATATCATATTTATAAAACAATATTCTAGGGTCATGTAACACACATAATTATATTTCTCAATAATCAAACTAAGTTGATGGATAGGATAAAATAAATATCACTAATTATTATATTAACACCATATTAGAGGACAAGGAACATATATCACCCTTGTTGTCTAGTGTCTAGTATAGTGCTTAACATAGTACACGGGTATACACACTCATGTGGTAAGTCTATACTCTAACATATCTTCTTCTGAGTCACTAGGTAATTCTTAAATAGCTATATGTGAATTTTAAAGTAAAAATTTAAGATCTGAGTTAAAAAAAACATAATTATAGTATTAAAATATGCATTAACTTTTGTTTCTCTTATGTATTATACCCTTAGCTCTATTACATTTAGATATGCAAGTCCATTCCCATTGCTTAATACACCCCATGACCCAGCTTGGATGTGGGTATATGAGTACAGACAGCTGGTTCTTTCATCTCCCTCTGTCACTTCCCATTTAGGTTTTATTGCATAATTAGGTTTACTGCATAATTCAGGAAGGTATTTTTGAGAAAAATACCAATAATCTGATATTGGGGAACCACCTGAGTAAACTACATTCAATACTACAGAATTAACACTATGGAATAATGAATGCTCCTTCCAAAACATATCTTTCCCCTTCTCACCACAAATCTAACAATAACATCAAAATTCTCTAGTAAATATAATTTTTGCAAAGAGAATGTATGAGCTGTTGTCATCATCTCAAGAATGTCTATTTCCCCCTCAATAAGACCACATAGATGAACTGATATATTAAATGGGTGTTTGTTTTTTAAGTTGGAATCATATTGACTCATTTTAGTAATGCAAGCTTGTTTTGTGAAATAAAAGCATTAGTTAGCAATAATATTTATATTGACAATAAAAGCAAAAATAAATTTTCTTTAATAAAACACAGTAAACATCTTTTTTTATATATATATGAGGAGGGAATAAAAAAGTAAATAAATAAATTCTTATGGTAAGTAGGAAACCAATGTTTGGCCAAGCCAGTTTTAAAAATATGGCTCAAAAGTCAGATTTACTTTATAGTGTGTCCCAATTTAATGAAATTCAATAGGGAGTTTTAACAAGTCTTTGTAACATGGCTTTATGGGGAAACCATGTTGCTGAAGATTCAGTATCATTTCAAAGATCTTATAAAAGGCCATTCAATGTTAATCTGCAAGTTATAGTGCTTATAAACACCTTGGGGTAATATTTGGATCTACGATGCTCTGTTTGCTTCTCTCAGCTAACATTAGACAATTCAATAAGCAGAGAAAAAGCTAATTCTGCATCTTGTTCATTAGCATGCCTGAATTTAGGGATATTTGATTTTATTCTGGCAATTATAATATAAATCAGACACATTGTCACCATGAGTTTCTCCATGGGAGACATATTCCTTATTCCCTGCTCTGTGAAGAACCATTTGCTATACCATCTCCTTGAGCTAAAATTCCATTTTGCATTTATTCAGGCATGAAATACATCAAGCTGCCTGACACATGGCCATAAAACATTTTGTCTATTGTCAGTTCCAACTTGTTGAACAACTATTTCAGGTGGAAGGAAGTGCCTCCAAATAGAGGGTTAGTTCCTAGAGTAGAAAAACTGGCGCTCGAAGTCACCTTATCTCATTTTCCCAAACTTTCCCAGATGTTCCTGAGATTCTTACTCTGAGATGCTGTCTTCTGAGCATATTTGCTTGAACCTACCTGAGATTGCCAAATGTTTATACTATTTTAATGGTCTGGCATCTTTTATGTTAGTTTACTTTTTAGGAGAGAGGACAGCTCAGCTCCTTAAAATCAGGACTATGGTGAGCCAGGGTTTATGTCCTCAGAGGATATGGAAATTACCATCTGCTATTGTCAGCTGAATTATTGCTATGTTGGTCACAGAAATACTCAGTAAAGCATAGAACAATTCATGGATTTCCATCTCCACATTTTTTATTCATTCATTCGACAATCTTTTATTGATTGCAATGATATTAAAATTAGAATGCCAAATGAAGTCTTCTTATATTTAAAGGGATTCCATTTTTATAGGAGAGATAAGTGAATCAATGATAAAATATTAGATTAAATCTTTGAATAAGTACAGCACTTTTGTGAAGTAAAGGGATAAAAGGGAGGAAATGTTTTATTTTAGTTGGGGTTTTCCCAAAAGGAGATACTGCAGTGAGGCCTTGAGTATAGGTACTTAAGTTGAGAGCAATCAGGAATTACAAGCAAGAGAGTGAGTAAAATGAAAGAAAGAAAGAAAGAAAGAAAGAAAGAAAGAAAGAAAGAAAGAAAGAAAGAAAGAAAGAAAAGAAAGAAAGAAAAGAAAGGAAGAAAGAAAAAGAAAAGAAAATAGGTGTGTTAGTTGCTGCTGAGGGGAACTGAAACTTAAAGACACAGAGGACCTGTAATGAAATGGTGTGGAGCATGTTCAGAATTGTAGACTCAGAGGACTGGGCTATTTATGTACCAACTCCCACTTTCTAACAGAGAGGGTTGCCCTCTGGGTGTTAATTTTACACATTTCAAAACAGAGAAGTGCTTTCAGTTTAGCATAGCCCAGGGGTGTTGGAGAAAATTCTTGGACAGAGAAGTGGAGAGATGCAGCCACTTGAGTTAAGAAGCTGCCAGCACGTGGAAAACATCCTATCACAGTTTCAGGTGAATGCAGTGTGGACCAGGGGGTACGAGACACCACATCATTATCAATTTCCACTGCCCCTTCCCTATCCTCTTAGTTAATAGTCACCTTCCTTCCGTGATATCAGTATTAATGTCTCCATTTTACAGAATAGAAAACATATTTTGTTTGTGTTTCCTTTTAGTGAGTACACATAAACCTACTCATACATTCTGGATCATGACCTGAATTAGATTGGTGGAAATACTGAAAATTCTGAATGGCAATCTCTTTTAGAACTTTACCGTTGGTCTGCGAGTGCTGTTGGTCTGTGAGTCCTGAAAAAGACTCCCTTTAATCACACATTTTGAATTGTTTGATACTTAACCTGTTTTTGTCTCTCCTACTTCCTTCCAACACGGGTGATGAATTCAGAGGTATGATTGGAATGCTGTGCTTAAATGCTTGGGACCAGCACTGGCCTCCTCAGCTCTGTCGTTCTTAGGGCTACCTGTAGAAGTGAAATAATATGATCATTCCCGGATGCAGAAGTCCTCCACCGCTTAGCCATGAAGTCACATGAGGTCCTTAGTACTAGATGGTAAGACGTGTCACTCTAGCTCTGGCCTCGGGGAAGATTGGAAGAGGTAACAGAGTATAACGTGGTTTCAGGTAAGTAACTATGCTTTCTTTATAACCCAAGTCTGGATTGACTCCTCTCTTCTTGAGTCAAAATTCCCTGGAGACTATGCCTGCCCCCTGATTTTTCCATCTCCACTCCACTCCACTCCCCCTGTTTTTTCCATCTCCACTCCATTTCACTTCTACTGTCTGAGAGTTGGGGGTCTCTGTATGCTGGGATCGCCCCTTGCTGTGTGACCTGGATACCCAGGCTTCGGCATAGGACCTAACAAGCAGTTTGAATGAAGGATCAGTGCCTTGTAGTTTTTCTACCCAGAATCCCCCCCCATTTCTTGACATCCCCCCCCCATTTCTTGTCATTGGAACAACGTAAGAGTAGAGTTGTATATTCCTTGCTTTGCCCACTCTAGTGATACAAAGTAAGGATGAGACAAGCAGGTACACAAGACCTAGCCCGTCTGGGTAAAATCAATTTCAAGTGGCTATTACCTTTCAAGACATGGATAAGCAAAAATTCAACTACACTGGAATATTTATGGAAAAGGGAGTAGCTGGAGGTTAGGAAAGGCAGAATAGGAAGTGCCTTCTCTGGCTAAGAAGTAACGGGGAACTATTGATGATTTTTAACTATTAGGATGAAATTTCAAACTGGCAGCTCTGCTGCTTTTGGATGGAATGCAAGCAATGATTTTTAGCTCATAATTTTTTGACTCCTATTTGAGAGACTGCTGTGATTAGGAAACCTGACTTTACTGGCGAATCCTGGATTCTAAATATTTTCCTTTAGTCTAAAGGATTCCCACTGGAAGCAGAAGATATCTGTGTAATGCTTAGACAAATGTGGTTAATATAGCCTATCATTAATTTGTCAGGTCTAATTAATGGTATCAGTTACTAGATGCAGAGGGAGACCATTACACTTCCTGGGAGTATAAAAAAGGCAGTCAAGGATGCTGCTGAAACCTCTACTCTCCCTGGATCACTGGAAGTAATGGGGTGAAAAATAGTAAGCCAAACAGAGAGAATAATTAACGGAATTGGGAATCCACATAGTGGTGACTCTGTTCAACTCTCTTCTAGGTGGGCCCAAACATCTAGGGCTAACGTAAGAAAAAAATAATCCAAATGGCAGACCTCTAGGTTGTACCAAACTGAGGTTCACATCCACACAGATGCTTTCTTGGGCTTTTCCCTGCCATCTAGCTTCTCCATCATCTTGACTATTAGTTAGCTGAACTCACGGGACACTAGGAAAAATACACACACACACACACACGTATAATATATGTATGCATATGCATGCAAAATATATATTCAACCTTGTATATGTAAGTGCACAAAGATATTTAGACATTATGTATACAGTTTTTCTTTCAAGGCTCCATGCACCATGTTCTTTTTTTCTTTTTTTTTTTTTTTCAAACTTCTCCCCAAAACTTTTGCCAAGATGGAACGAACTAGACTAGATGTGGTCATATCTCTAATTAGTATATCACTTATTTGCCTTAATTTTTGTTAATTAGAGTACTAATACCATAAACCAGGAGCTCTGTTGACAAAAGCACAGCAATCAGACAAGAAATATGCTCATTTTAAAGTCCGCCTTTAGCTCTACGTGGTCAGATTGTGGCTATGCGTTGAGTTACTTTAAGTCTTCAGTTTAATAAAGTGCGAAACATACTCAGCTCTGCTTTCTTCCACCTGTTTCGGTTCCTTTACTCCACTAATAATTTGTATACCTGGCTACAGTCTCCTTAATTGAGCAATTTTTTTTTGTAAATTTGATAACTTAAATCTTGGTATTTGCACTACCTGACTTTGACACCTTTGTCCACTTTTATTTACTATATCCCTTCAGCCATACTATAAGTGATCAGTACTTCCACTCATCATATACTGCTTTGATGTGTGTGTGTGTGTGTGTGTGTGTGTGTTTTCACTTCTTGCATTTATGTCCTTTCCTCCTTCTTTAAGCCACCACTATCTTACCTCAAGATTCTGTTATTTTTGTTCAAATTGTTGGAGCTCTCTCCTGACCCTGTTCCCTCTCTCAATCCTTGCCCCTTACAATCATTTGACAGGCTGTGATTGTGTCAATCACCTATTAAAAACATGTAAACTCCTCACCCAGCTGTCAAAATCCTTTACTATTTGGAATGAACTTCACTTTGTCTCCATCTGTCAGAGGACCCTAACATCATTCTGTATTCTATCCACTTAGAATTTCTAATGCATCCTCTGGGGTGAGTGGGTTGGTTGGTTGCTTTATTTGTTTATTTGTTTATTTATTTATGAACTAGACTGTCCTCCCTTTTCTTTTTCATTGGTTAGGATTATATTTATCTTTTAACAATCATTTCAATTGGTTGATTGAAATTCAATTATTTCAATCATTCTCTCTTCTAAGAATTCTTACATAGTTAGTTTTCCGCACCACCACCCCTAAAATTGATCACTTTAGTTTTATATTTCTGACACAAATTTACTTAAAACTTTGGTTTTTGATTTTGGTTTCCTAGTTTTCTGAAAATCTTAAGCATAACTCATGAGCCTAAGCCTTAAGTTCTTATTTTATATTTATCTTTTTGCATTTATCATCGAACGTGTCATAGTGTTTATACACATAAATCCTTTGTACAATGGCATTTACACAAGTTCAGACTGATGAAAAAAGGGCATCTATTAGGCAAACGTACTGAAGGATTTTATGCACATTTTTATATTACATCCTCTCGATAATCATATAAGTAGATGATGTGATTTATTATCCAAACATGGCTCCATTTCAGAATAAAAGGGAGGACAATTAATATCTCCAGAAAAACAAGTAAGCTAGAACTCTCCTGGGTAAACCAATATATATATATATGGGCATCCTACCTATAGGAGATATGGAATTTTATTCTTAGAGAGGTAAAGAGTTTCTCCCAAGAGCCTGAATGTTAACCCAGGGTAGTCTGGGTCTGAGCCCCGCTATGTGTATATATGTATACACACATATTGCTCATTCAAGACCACACTGCTTCTTTGGCACATAAAGAGCCCCGTTTGTACTTTTTGCGTTATGTAGATTTCTAAACTATCCCCCAAGATCCAGGCCTGAAGGGTATATGCATGTTATCTCAGCTATTCGATCAAGCACTAATCTAGGCTCAGCAGGGTTTGGGGACCCGGTGGGGCTGACCTAATAGGTGAGCCCTTTGAAACCACAGGGTTTCCTTCAGTTGGTCCTAGTTGAAGACCTTACAGGTAAATACTTATCCTGGCTTGAAAGAAAGCTAACAGTGTGGGTGTGAACTGCTTTTACAGGCTGCTTGTCAAGGAATGGTGGGCAACCTTAGAAATTGAGATTTGTCCCTGTTTTCAAAGCTAACCAGAAAGTGGTACCTCAGTATCGCAACCAGGAGGAACTTAGTTTTGCCAACAACTTGAATGACCTTGAAGCAGGAAACTGAGTCTCACATGAGCTGTACTGTAGCAATAA
Organism: Canis lupus baileyi; assembly: GCF_048164855.1. NCBI lineage: Eukaryota > Metazoa > Chordata > Mammalia > Carnivora > Canidae > Canis > Canis lupus. The sequence goes on along the minus strand of NC_132840.1, from coordinate 3,684,777 downwards.
CCTTGATTGTAATCTTGAAACCATAAGCAGAGACACCAGCTATGCCATGTCCAGACTTTTGACCTATGGAAATTATGAGGTAATACATTTATAGTGTCTTAAGCTGCTAAGTTTATAATAATTTGTTACATGGTAAAAGAGAGCCAACAAGATCTTTTTTTTTTCTTTTCCTGAGAGCCAACATGATCTTTAAAAGAACTGAATAAACAGATTATAGAATAGCTGTCATTATGGATAAAAGTACATATTTGATTTGAAAGTAAATATTAATTTATAAATTGGTGTATCATTCACTAAATTATCACCCAAAGGCTAGTCTTCAATATATTCTGTTCCACAGACATTTACTATATGCCTACAAAAATGCACAAAATAGAGGAGAGACTGGAAGCCATTCACTAACTCAAGGGCAGAGCCCTTTAACATAGATTGGAGATAGAGGTTAAATATTATCATTTTTGAGAAGCGTGGGTCAAATGGCATGTCTCTAAAATTGGCTTTATTCTGCAATTCCACTTGAATTTGTAAGCAGTAAAACTAATGAAAGAAATCTCAGATAATGTCTATATAGTGACCTTTCTTATTTTGAAGAGTTTAATTCATGTTCCTTCGAACATCTTACACATCCAATGTCACTGCACCCAAAATAGCAGGGTAAGAGTCACCTCATCCTACGTAGAATATATAAGCCTCGATTACACACATTAGCATTTTATTTCTAAAATAATTGCCAGCGCACTATGTTCCAACTCTTCTCTTCTTTTATGGCCCTATTTTATATACATTTTTTTCTGAACTCCAGGGCCTTCTTTTTTGTCATTTTAATTTTCAATTTCTATTCTAATTTTAATTATAATCAGCACCATTATTTCAAGGCAGCAAATGTCAAAATTGTATTTGAGTTTCTGGATAGCTTAAGAAAAAGTAGTTATTTTCTTTAAAATTACCTAAAGCTAGAAGAGGTATAACCTCTCGTGGATGTACATTCTAAGTACTTTGTAACACGATCCCGAATAATAGATGTAAAACACACAGAGTCAAGTGGCCGATATGCCTACTTGAATCAGAAAGCATACTCTACAGTGTTCACTTAGTGATTTTACACGCTAGCTATTCACAAATAAAGATTCTAATCCGTGAACATAACTAATATTTAAATAACACATTCTGTTTTTAATATACACACAGTCAATAAGGATAAAACATTTGAATTGCTGCAACAGATGCTTGTTTATATGTACTTAGTACCATTATAAAAAGAGCCTGGAGAATACACAACTGAAGGCTCTCGTATATATGCCCAGTACTGAGGGAAATGGATTTTATTTCTGGTAATTTAAGGTCTCTAATCACTATCATTAAACAAATAAAGATTCATTACAGGAACAAGGGGAAATGCTGTGAACATGGTACAACTTGGAAATAAAAGGGATCTAGAACTTGCATTTCTGTGCACAGCTTATTTGAGCACAATTTATTTGGGAGGTTTATGATCTGTGACTATTTCTCAATTTAACTCAACAAACCACTGCAGTGGTAGGTGTTAGCCACTTGTATAACTCGAGAGAAGGGGCTAGTGGCAGAGAGGAAGTGGCCCTGCATATTAAAACTATGCACGACGCACTTGAACTTGGAGGTACCAACTCCGTTAATAGAAGAGGAGATCGTTCACGGAGAAAATGTCCCGGTGGATTGAGATACAGAAAATCACCAGGAAGCCACTGTGATAACATAACCATATCAACTATTAATCATGTGAAGCAGAGACTAGCTAGGTGGCGGATCTTACAGTGGCCTACTCAGTTGCGGAGAGCTTTCTCTTGTTTTATTCAGGTAGAAGTACTAAAGCCTTTGGATTTGTGCAAGGCCAAGGTAAATCTCAGCTTAATCATAAATGAACTTCAAGCCCACAGGTAGAGGTTGACTCTTGAATCCTCAGTTTACCCTTCAGTGAAAACAGTTTATTGATTCTTCTCCTTGAAATGTTTTGTGAGGATTAATATCTATGAAAGTCCAGCTAAACTTAAATGTGCCTCTCTTCTCTTTAACCCTTATTTGGATGGTTGAGAAGACCCCATTCTCAGTAAAGAAACCTTTGGCTGGTACATTTAAGAAGAGAAGAATGTGCAGCTTATCTCTGGACAGATATCTGACAAAGCTAAGATTATTCAGAAGAATGAGAATTACTCTGGTAGCTCACTTGAATGGATCATTCTAGAATTTTAGGAAGTATAGAAAGTGTCCAAAGAGAAAGTTAATAGGACAATTATGTAAGAAGTGAGTTAGAAAACAATTGCCCCAACAATAAGCAAATTAACAGTTTTGATTAATGTTTCCTTCAGCTTTTTTTGTCATCATGCTAGAGTGTGTGGCCAGACCATGGTTTAAAGACCTGATAATACCTTCTGAGGGGGATATGCATGTAGGAACCAGATCAAGGCAATGGAGTGATTTACTGGTAGTTGGAATATATTAAGTATTCATGAATATTGAGAGAAAAAAATGAGTAAGTGGATGAATGAATTAACAAATGAATGAATGACTGCTCTGTCCCCAAATCTTATTTTTAGAATTTTAATGCATTCGAGTGGTAGTGGCTTGTAAGGAGAACTACATTTTCTAATTCTGATTAAGGATATGTTCCAGGCTAAAGAAGAACTTAAAACTGATTTCTTCATTTGCCACCAGAGCACACACCTGATCCTTAGATTCTCACATTTTTCTGTCCTTATCTAAATATTTCCTTTATATGTAGACTTGTTCTCTCTCTCTCTCTCCCTCTGTCTCTGTCTCTCTCTCTCTTCTGGAGTACAGATGTATTCCAAAAAATGTGCAAATTACGTGGCTGATGAAAGGTTAGTTTCTCTGAAGTAACTATCTAAATGGAGAAAAGTTGAGGTTAAACAAATCCTTTGACATACAGACAAAAAAAGAAAAATGAGCAAAGCAGAGATTGTTGGCTGCAATGGAATTGAAAGTGATTGAAGTAAACGTCATCTGACTTCAAAAGTATTATATGTAAGTTGAAAGACGCAAGAGAGAGAAAACAAAAACAACAAACAATAGCTTCTTTTAAATTTTTCTCCTATGTCAAGAAAGATCTATATTCCTGTAGCGTAAAAAAGATGTTGTCAGATATTGTTCAGTGAGATGCCAGGAGTAGACATAGGCAATGTTATCTGGGCCAGGAGATTGTCCTGAGTCTCCTCTGACTTTGGTTTCTCCTTGCCATCAATTTGGGAGAGCCAGAGCTTAAACATTTTAGAAGAAACTCAGGAAAAAAAAAAAAAAAACAGAACAAAACCAAACCAAACCAATGAAAACCCTAAGAATTAAGAATCATGTTACCCTCCCATCACGAGCTACAGATGTTGTGTCAAAAATATATCAAAATGATTTTAAAACAGACAACCTAACCTGTTTTTCTGGTTCGACTCAGCCATGCCCAACCTGAGTCACTTTGGGCAAGCCATGTAACTTCTTCGAAACATTTCCATGTGTAATTTTGGAAGGAAGGTGTCACCAAAGAAATGAGCCACAGGACTCTCTATGGCTTCTGTGTACACTGCTCGCTTCAGTCTGTTAAAATCCATCCTAGAATGTCATCAACTCTGGTGACAAATGAGGGTGGAAATTCCATCATTCCAGCAGCCCAGGGAGTGGAAAACACAAAAGGAGTCATCATCTAAGCCTAAACCTTCTCAAATATGAAACAAGGACTGGCATGGTTTTTGCTTTATTTATTGAAGAAGCTATAAAGAAAAAATACAAAACAAATTTCAAAAATAATATTTCCTTTTTAAAAAAGACTATTTATTTGAGAGAGAAAGAGTGAGAGCACCAGCCGGGGGGAGGGGCAGAGGGAGAGGGACGGAGTCTGATGTGGGGCTTGATCCCAGGCCCCTGAGATCATGACCTGAGTTGAAGGCAGATGCTTAACTGGGTGCGCCACCCAGGCGCCCAAAAATAGTATTTCTGTAGCAAGCTATAAAATGAGTGTTAATGTCAAGTATTGCAATTATGATTGTTTAATAATAAACATAAAATTTAGAGACAGTAATTATAGCCTCTTTAGACAAGAGATCTTAATTTTGATCTTAGATGAAAATCCCTGAATTTTGATCTAAACACACTTCTGTTTAAATATGAGGCACATCATTTTTTAGTTGTGTCACCTTAGAGAACTTACCTTACCTTTCTGAACATTTATTTCCTCACCTGGTTGTCCTATCCTAATATTCAGAAAGCTTTAAATTCTAAGTTTGATAATAAAAGTAAAACACTCACTTTTTACTCACTACATGGTAATCCCCTTCCTCCTCTATCGTTCTCGTTTATTAAAACCTAATTCAATGTTGTCTCTAGAGTTATTATTCTTTGTGGTGATATTTTGGGACAGTCCATCGCCTTCTATTTGTCTTGAGTGGTCAGGGTTGTATTCACTGAAAGCCTCGTACTTCCTGTTCCACTGGATGGCTTTCATGTCTCGTATTCCTCATTTGGAATCTATGAATATTCCTTGATGAAAATTCAGATTGCGCTTCTTTCAAATGAAAATTAGAAATCTGAACGTGGTGAATATGCACTACCCTAGGAAAACTGAGGTGTCCTTGTTCAAATGATAAATCAAACAAATATTTATTTTTTTTAAGATTTTATTTTTTTATTCATGAGAGACAGACAGAGGCAGACACAGGGAGAAGCAGGCTCCATGCAGGGAGCCCAATGCGGGACTCGATCCCGGGACCCTGGGGTCACACCCTGGGCTGAAGGCAGGTGCTTAACCACTGAGCCATCCAGGGATCCCCTCAAACAAATATTTATAATCATGCCCTTATTCATTAGTTTATCCATGACCATATCACATATCTGGGGCTTCTCCGTCAGGCAGTATAGAAGATGCTCTTGAGCATTGCTGAGATCCACCTTCAGGACTCAGACACCAGTTCTAGAAGCTAGAATTCTTGGCTGCTAAGTGCTTATCCTGGAGTACTTCTCCTGTAATTATCCTCAGTAGAAGGAAGTGCCTCACCCAAGATTCATCCCCTTCCCTGGGAAAGTTCACTTTCACTGGGGGCAGCTTGTTTTTATTATTTGCAAGGAAATCAGGGCCAATTTTCCTCCACAACGTGGAGGCATCTCTGAAAGGCCATCCAAGCAATTAAAGTGAGTAGCCCCCGTTAGAAATTTTTTTGTTAACTGATTGATACACTTGGCAGCCCATTCGGGGCATAAATATTGATGATCGTTAGGTCCTCTTGTTGGATAGATCCTTTAAGTATGATATAGTGAAAAAAAAAAAAGAAGTTTTTTTTTGTACCTCATTTTTATTTTCTATAAAATAGGATGATATTGGCAGGTACCTCTTGGAAAGAAAACTACATGAATTAGTACATCTCAAGTGCCTGAAATCATACCTAGAACACAGAAAGTACTCAAGAAATGTTAGCTAAAGATCAGCTAGTTTATATGATTTGGTGAATAGCTGAAGAGGCCATTTGATAAAGCTTAACACTTTATTTTTTTTTTAATTTTTAAAGATTTTATTTATTTGTTTATGAGAGACACAGAGAGGGAGAAGCAGGCTCCATGCAGGGAACCTGACGTAGGACTCGATGTGGGACTCGATCCCAGGACCCCAGGATCACTCCCTGGGCTGAAGGCGGTGCTAAACCGCTGGGCCACCCAGGCTGCCCTAAAGCTTAACACTTCTATGATCATCTCAACTGTCATTAAAGTGATCTGGTCACCATTAATTTTGCTCTTATTTAGTAAGAAAATAAACAAGGGGTTCAAGGAGGGTGTTACTCATCAGAAACTTCTTTTTCATCCATAGGGAATACCTTTAACTATAGGTTTTTGGTTGATTTTAAATCAACTTATGACTCTATGCGTGTTCTCCTGTTAGGTTCTTCAAAATTGTCTCAAAAGTTCTCTCAGTAGGAAGATGATATTTGTAGATGTAATAACAGGCAATGGGCTCAGCACCACCCAGGAGAAACACTGCAGTGCTCAGGGCAGGATATGGGGAAATGCAGGGAGTTGTCTGTGCTATGAACAAGGCAAACTCAGATCGAGTTGCGTCCTTCTGGCAGGCCTCGTGAACCCAGTAGAAGTGAAATGAGATGCCATTAAAGACTACCTTAGGGGCCCCTGGGAGGCTCAGTTGGTTAGACGTCTGACTCTTGGTCTCAGTTCAGGTCTTGAACTCAGGATTGTGAGTTTAAGCCTCTCTTGGGCTCCACACTGGGCATGGAGCCTACTTAAAAAAAAAAAAAAAAAACCCTGTCTTTGAGCCTGTCTACATATTTCACGTTTTATATGTGTGTGTATATATACATATACATGGTACTTATTTTTCGTGTTATGATGCTCTGGGACTTTCCAATTTTTTACTAAGTGTAGGTATTTTTGTAGGACTTCTTTATATTCTATCCATTTCCCTCAATCCTGCCCGATTGAATGGATACAAAGTAATAGGCATGAGAAACAAAATGTTTTCCAAATAATTAGGAAGGGGCATTCAATTCAATATGTGGCTAGATCCGATATTTTATTTATAGTGACTGGCAACATCAGGCTTTGTACATCATAAAAATGCAAATAGAATGAGAAATGCTTAGGGATGTGTGGCGTGCGTATAGTTTTTAACCATTCAGAAAACACCATTGCTCATCCATGTGAGTGTTCATGGGTAATTACAGATCAATCAGGCCCATTTCACATTTATTAACTAAATCGATTGCCTATGAAAGGGACCATTTCAAAACCTCATAGAGATATTGTATTAATTGGGAAAGAGGAAAAGGTATTGGGGGAACAGAAAAGAGTAATAGGGAGAATTTTTGTTCCCTAGCCTTATTGAGAGATAATTGACATATAACATAGTATAAGTTTAAAATATATAACATGTTGATTTGATGCATTTCTGTATTACAAATGCTTACTGCCATAGAAGTAGGGACATTTTCGGTGTACTTTCTGAGACTGAATACAACACATGCATAGATGTGATAAGTAACTAAGATGTTATGGGCGAATGTTCTTTACTGTCAAAATACTCAAACACTTGGTTCAGTAATTAATGAATAAATTCATTACTCTTTAAACATCGTTGTCATCTTGATGAGTTAAGCATATTCTGCTCTTATTTCATCTTTATATTATTCGTATTATTAATGATCATCCTCATCATTGTTGGTACACAGGGACGAAATACACCAGTGTTGTTTTGGGTACCAAATTAGATATACTTAGAGCTTCTGAAATTATGATGATTAAGTGCAAAAAGTACCCACAGACTGTGATCTATCTTAGAAAGTTGTGTGCTGTGACAATATAATGGTTAATGCCATTGGCTATTGAACAAGTAGTCACATCCAACTTAACACAGTTTAACTTTGATGGGAAAAGAAAGTCTAACGTGTATAATTTCATTGGCCTTTTAGGGATATGGACTTCCTAAAGTTCACAGCCCCACCAATTCCACCCAAATGTTAGGTAATAGAGCAAGAGAGAAGGTTGAAATAAACAGTCTAGGAAAGTAATACAGTGTCTTGGGGATGACTGTTCAGGTTCTATGATTTCTGTACCATAGCCTTACATCTTCTGAGATTTTTGGATAAGGAAAGAATCACATGACCCCTTGGCAACATGGTGAGAACATCCATAGATTAAGGCGGCATGCTCTGGTGGTGCCTGGGAGGCTCCGTGGTTTGGCTCAGTAGCCACCCCGGGGTCCCCAGATCGAGTCCCACATTAGGCTCCCTGTGGGGAGCCTGCCTCTCCCTCTGCCTGAGTCTCTGCCTCTCTCTCTGCATCTCTCATGAATAAGTAAATACAGTTTTAAAAAAATAAATAAATAAAGTGGCATGTTCTGGATCCCATCTAATCTGAAGGGTAATATCTCTGTGCACCTGCTCTTCCCTCTTCATACTGGCCCCTAATTTTTAGTGGTGACTAATTTAATTAATGCTTTGACTCTGGATATGATTATCCCTAGGTACCACATAGCTATCCCCTTTTGTCTCCTATTAAGCTATGGACACTTTCTGGATCCTTATCACCTTTGCTCTCTGTTATACTAGTTCCAGGAGCCCTCCTCTGCCGGGGCTTCACTGGATCCAAATTCAATATCCACACCGAATGAGAATCCAAAAATCCTGCAGATTCTATATATAACTTCTCTGAACTTCAGCTAGATCATCTACAAAATGGGAATAATATGTTTCTCCTCCTAGAGTAGAGGTAAATATCACATAATAGTAAATGATAGCATCTAAAAACACTCTATATGGGCAGCTATACAGTTAAAAGTCGTTAAATATAGGGGAGCTTGGGTGGCTCAATCAGTTGGGCAACTGACTCTCGGTTTCTGCTCAGGTCATGAGCTCACAGTTGTGAGATCCGTTCCTGCTTTGAGCCCTGTGTTGCGGCCTGTGTTGCACTCCACACTCAGCAGGGAGTCTGCTTGAGATTCTCTTCCTCTCCCTCTGCCCCTCCCTGCTCTCTAAAATAAAATTAAAAAAAAAAAAACTTTAAAAAAATAATAGAATATATTTATTTTTTTATATATTTTATTTTTTTAATTTATTTATGATAGTCACAGAGAGAGAGAGAGAGAGAGAGAGAGGCAGAGGGAGAAGCAGGCTCCATGCACTGGGAGCCTGACGTGGGATTCGATCCCGGGTCTCCAGGATCATGCCCTGGGCCAAAGGCAGGCGCCAAACCACTGCGCCACCCAGGGATCCCTTTATTTATAATTTTAATAAAAATAATATGATACCAAGGAAGATGAGGAAGGACCACCATTATTTATACTTTAATACTCTAAAAAAACTCCATACAGATGAGAATGGGCATTGTGAGATCTGAGCATGACTTACCTCTCTCATTCGATATGCCCTTTGACCATTTGTTTCCTTCCTTGCTATGTCTCAGTTTCTGTAACATTGACTCTACTAAATTGTCTCTGAAGGCCTAATATCTTCGTCAATTAAAGAAAGACCAGGGCAGGGAGGTTCTCTGCCTTTCAAAATCTTAACACCATTTTAATTGCTCAATGCAACAATAGCAGCAGCAATAGAACAATAACATGAACTCTCTCATTAAGAAAACACTTGTGCGGAATATGTTCAAGGTTCAAGATGTTAGACTATTTCAGCCTTAGTTTCCCTCTAGTTTGTGTTTACGGTTCTATCTGACTTAGAAGTTCTATCCATCATGGAGTACTCAGGAATGCATTCGAACCTCTAGTTCCTCACAGAGTATGTCATGCCAAAGACCAGAAGCTGAAACTATACCCACAAATATTTATGAGATACAGGAGCGGATGTCAAGGCCTGACACTAACATGTTGTTAAGGTTTACATTACTCATTTCTTCCCTGGTCTTCACATCTATGCTGGACTAGAACCAAGCAATTTTGAAGGTTGTGCCAAGTTTCAAAATAGTAACTGTTTTAATAGCACCAGTTTCCACGTTAAGAAAAAGAAACCCAGCTATATGAATTTTGGCACCTTAGAAATCCTAATAACTGTGTTTGATGATAAATATATTGTGGACTCCAACTCAAATGAGAGCAGATTTTTCTACTCTGAGGACTAATAGACTGTGATGTACAACAGTGGATTCAGTATTGAATTCTGGCTAATTAGAACTAACAGCTGACTAACTAGGTATCAATTGTCGTATCTTCCATTGGCTAGAATTTCCACTAAGACATTACGTCTCGGTGAATAAATAAATCTGTTAGTTCTTTGCTAACCAGGACATATTCAATAATGTGCTGGGCTTGGTGAGGATAAACAGATTTATACAATAGATTGGATACCTCTAGGAGCATTCAATAAAGCTTTCTGATTAAGAATATTCTCTCCGAATCTCAGCTTCACCTCTTCCTTAGTCTGTGACCTTGAACTAGGTATTTAACTTCCAAAACTTAGTTTTTCTATTTGGGAAATAGGGAAGGATGTTAGTAGAATCTAATGGAATATTGTGTTGCATGTTCTTTTAGTAGAGCACATTGAGTCACACGTGATCGATCATAATGCATGCTACTTATTACCATGATTGTTAGTAATTTTCCAGCTTGAAATTATATATTTGTTTAGAAATTGGGATGTTCTCACTCACACCATTGATTTTATTTGATTTTCAAAGTGGTTCTCTGAGGGAGACTAATATGCCAATGTAAACATGATGAAACCACAAAAAATGAAGATCATCATGATCATTTTTTTTCATCATGATCATTAATGTGGGCAATGGCAAGCCAAGCACTGTACCCCAAGTCAAAGACTCTTTTTTCTATTACATATATCATTTTTATACTGTAATTGGGAGCATATGCTTCTCCACCACTTACATTTTTTTTAAGATCATCAAAATTAATTATAATTTTGTCTATAGCTGTCCTGCGAAGGACTTCTATGGCCTTCCTACACTAACACATGTTCTACTTAATCTTTTTTTCTCGAGTGCTTAGCAAAGCATCATCAGTATCTTTATGAAACATCAAATGAGGGAAAGAACAATGAGGTTCTAGAAACTGCTAGGGACACTGTAGTAAGACGCTGGGGAGTGGCAAGGGTTGAAGGGTGAGCTGTGGTATAAATAATAGACTTGCAAAACGATAAGAGGGAAATCAATTCTCTCAGATTTTAAAATCTCCGGGGAAGTGAGGGTTATGAAAGAAGGATTAGAATAGACTATGCAAATCCTTGCACACACATTTATATTAGTGTATTTCCTAGGTCATTGTTTCTAAAAATGGATTTCTGTGCTATATTACTTGGTGTGCGTGTGTGTGTGTGTGTATATGTATGTGTGTAAGTATAGTTAGGGAAGAAAGATTCTGCTGTCAAATAAGTTTGAAAAATTTTGTGTTAAACACAGTAAGCAAAGTGCCATTATTGAGAATTTAACATTCTTCTGATTTATGAATTTCTAAGGAGAAGACATGTTATTGCAAGAAGAGTTCCAAAATATATTTGATTCAAGGACATAATTTGTGAAGGGGCTAGTATTGCTCAGGATATTTGAGGAACTGCACTCTGGTCAACACGAAATGATGATAGCATTTCCAATGAAATGCTTATGTGTATTGGTCAAGTGTGGATGTAGTGGACAGAAATGGACGATGATGTAAGCCGCCTTTCTACAGTCACTGTTTGCTTGTGATCCGGTTGCAACAGAGATTTCTGTTAGACCCGTAACAAACTCAAACGCATCAGAGGTAAAACTAGAAGTAACATATGTGAAAGCATCAGTATTCCGACTCTGCAAGGGCTTGGGATCTCCTTTGAGGAGCTTGTCACAGTATTTGTGTTCAAACTGGCTACTCCAGGACAAGTTGTTCTTGCTTGTTCACTGAAAAAAAGCTGATTATTGACTTTAAACATTGAAATGCTTGATCAGCAGTGGATGCTTTTGCTACAGGGTGTGTGTATGTGCTTGTGTGTGTGTGTGTGTGTGTGTGTATCTATGTATGTAAGGGGGAGAAAGAGAGAGAGAGAGATGGACACAGAGACTATCTACATTAGGGTCTTTAGAAATCTTTTAACTCTTGATTGATTTTATATATTTTAAATTTATTCTTTAATTATTAATTGTTATTGATTATATGTATAAATCATCCAGGACACAAAACACACAGGGCTTCTGCTGCTCCTGGGAACATATAAGCAAACATCCTCTCCAGTAGGGAAAATTTCAAGGGAGACATCACAGTATAAGAGAAACACTCTGTCCTTCCACTTAACACACATCAAGTCAAGGAGACACATTCTGTTATGCAGCAAGGGCAAACGTCACAAGGAGCATGTTTGGAAACCTTTTCCCCATTACTTTTCTGCAGTAGTGGACTTTGTGATGGGATGAAGAGGGCATCAAAGTCTCTTTTTTCTCAAAAATTCAACGTCTTTTCTGTTCTTAAAAAGTCATGGTGAGGGGCACCTGGGTGGCTCAGTCGGTCAAGCATCTACCTTGGCTCAGGTCATGATCCCAGAGTCCTGGTGTCAAGCCTGGTGTCCTCAGGCTCCCTGTTCAGCAGGGAGTCTGCTTTCCCCACCCACCCCTGTCTTCCTGCCCCTCCCCTCCTTGTGTTCACTCGTTCTCACTCTCTCAAATAAATAAATAAAATCTTTAAAAAAAATTCATGGTGAATCTGAGAATAGGGGTAGAGAAGATGATGAGGGGAGAAAGTTTCTGTTTTCATGTAATTCCATGTTGGGCTTTCAACTAAAAGAGCAAATATGAAAGGATAAGAGAGATAAAAGAATTCCCAGGGCTCAGCTTCAGGACAATAAGCATATCACATATAGATTACAAACCTGTTGGAGTGAGTGCCCAAGAATGCCAACTTAACCATACCAGGATCCTGTTTCAATTATTCAGGATAAAATTCCAAATTCCTACTCACAGTCCATGAAACCTTTCCTGACCTTTCCTATATCTAGATGCTTGAGCAGTCTTCTCTTGCCATTCCCAACTGACTCTATGGGTGGTTTTAAAGCTAATTTTCATTATACTCTATTTCTCAGTCTGTCTGGTATTATTTGTCTATATTTTCTGATTAGCCTGAATGATTTAGATTTGTACCTCATGATATAATACTACTTTCCTGTTACTCTTCCTTGGCAAGCCCCTATTCATGTGCCAAGAACATCCCAGGATGGAAATAATTTCTATGACCCTGTCAGGTGTCCTTCCATGTGCTTCCATGATTTACTCCCTTGCAATGCAATTGACTCTTATTGTAAGCAGAGAAACGCTGTGAATACATTTAGAGAGGAGACTTACTTATTTTAGAATCCCCTATATTTCACAAATACAGAACTTCAGGAAATACAGAACTAATTAATCATTATCTGCTTATATGGCAGAAAGATTTGGCCAACCAGTGCCCCTAAAATGTATTCAAAATATTTTCTACTTTCCCATGTATATAACTATATTATTTTCCTGAGAAAATCAGAATATCTGATTTTTTTTCCATGAGGAACATTTCCTGTTATAAATATGAGAATATGAGTTAGAAGAAGCAATTCTGCAGACTTTTATTTAAACCAATAATGTTAAAATGTCCACTAGGGAAATATTTTTGAAATCTAACTAATGCATAAATATTTTTACTACAGACCAGTTCGTTTCTAATTTCCTGATTTTAACTCAAACCAAGTAGATTTTGATAATAGAGCTGTGAAATTAGTTTTAAGCTAGGATATGAACTAAATACATAAAGACGTGAATCAGAGAAAATGCATAAAGTTTCGGATGTGAAACAGGAATCAGGGTGGCTGTGCAGAAATTCCTTACAGATTACATTCTCTCCTTTGTATCATATTCAGCAAGACCATAAATCACTCTAAATGCTGACAATAATGTTGTTTCTGGCCAGTGGAAATGGCAGTCATTAAATAACTATGTCATTCAGAAATGTGTTCTAACATGTATTTTTTATTATAATTATGAATAGGTCCCAAACCATCAAATTAAGGAGTCAGTAAGTCCCTAAGAATGCTAGATGGAAAATTAGATTTACAATTATGGCCCCAACAGTGAACAATATTTTTCAAAGTTTACTAAAAATTGCTTGACGTTGAGAAGTGCTTTCTCAGCAGATAAAATTAGAATTGGTGATAAAAATACAATTGTATATATATATATATATATATATATATATTTATATATATACACACACATACACACATATATACACACACATACACACACATACACACACACTAAAAATATAACAGTGTACATAGATATAATAATATATAATATTGCTAAAAGGGAGACAAGCTTTCTTTCATAAACAAGTAACCAGTAATAGATAATATGCTTTAAATGTGTCATTAAATATGGTATTAATGTATTAATGTATTAATTAATGTATTATTAATGTATTAGTAATGACAAGCTTTATTGTCTCTGATTAAGGGAATAATTAAGAAAGCATATTTATATGCTAAGACTTAACGTTTGGTGATTTTAGATGTATGATCTCCTTGAATCCTTTTGAAAACCTAGAAATATAGATCTAACATTAATTATTATAGATGAAGGATCTGAGATTCGCAGTGAACCAGAGGATTTGTCTAAGCTCAAATAATAAATGATTATCCAAGTTGTACTGGATTAGTTTCCTGTCCAGGTTTTCTACACCTGTGTCTCTCTCCGTGTAGTCATGACTTTTGCGTCACCTCCTACTCAATCAAATGTGTTTTAATAAGTTAAAACTAAACGTTTTGGAGAACATTTATGGGGAAATACTAATATGCCCAAGTTATTATTTCAGATTGTAATATCTTTCCGATGGTCAATGGAATTAGATTAGATAATGTATGTGCAATTACTTTCGAACTGATAAAATGCAGTATAATTATTCACTACTTAATACATAGACAGTATTTGTTGGGTAGCCGTGATCTTCCAGGTACTATTCCAAGCTCGAAGGTTAGAGACACAGACTATACCAGATACTTCGCGTCATGGAGCTCCAACTCTTGATTAGAAAATCAGACAATAAACATAAATAAATTAGACAGCAGATTCATAGCCTGATAAATGCTAGGAACAAATTAAATTTTGGTGACATAATAAAAGTGAACTTCAGGGACAAGATTGGGGTCTGTAGATGGACAGTGATCAAATGACAGCCAGTCATGGGGTAGTCTCCAGGAGGAGCATCACATGCAGAAACACACACACACACACACACGAGCGCATATACTTGCACACAAATGCACAAATGACCACATAATATGAACTGCACAGAGGACTCAAGGCAAGAATAACCTTAGAATGTTCAAGGCACAGAAAGAAAGAAAAGCTGGGGCAACTACATCCTGGCAAAGGAGGAGGAGGAGCGTAGAGGGAGAAGAAGTCAGCAGGAGCTAGACACAGGCTGGGCCTGTAAGGTGAAGGCTTCGGGTGCAGTCAGAGTAGTGCCTCCCAACCATCTGTGGAGAAGGATGGGTTGTTTTTCTGTTTTGTTTTGAAATTTCCTGTTCAGTTTGGCTGATAGCCTTGTAAAATCTCATAAAAATTAAAATGAGACTAGTGTACTGGTGAAAAAATATTATAAAATGCACTAAATGTAGTTTTTAAAGATGTTATTTATTTATTTGAGAGAGAATGGGAGAGAGCACAAGCAGGAGGGGCAGAGAGAGAGAGAGGGAAACAAAAGCCCCACTGAGCAGGGAGCTTGACACAGGGCTCAATCCCAGGAGCCCAAGATCATGACCTGAACTGAAGAAAGATGCTTAACCAACTGAGCCACCCAGGTGCCCAAAATGGGCTAAATGCTTACATTTATCTTATTCTGGACCAGAAATAAAGTGTTTGGTTTGGAAACAGCAATTTAGCTCTGATTGAGAGGGTTTGAAGTAGAATGGTAAGGTAATGGGGTATAAATATAGTATCATGTGTTTGTGTATGTATTTATGAAACCACCCCTGAACCTGGTCACCTAGAGTTTATCATCAGTTCATGCGCAGGATCCATGACCTTTTTTCCCCAGGAAATTAATTTAATTAATTTTAAAGATTTTATTTATTCATGAGAGACACAGAGAGGCAGAGACATAGACAGAGGGAGAAGCAGGCTCCCTGCAGGGAACCTGATATGGAACTCAATCCCAGAACCCCAGGACCCAGGATCACGCCCTGAGCCAAAGGCAGACGCTCAACCACTGAGCCATCTGGGTGTCCCTTTCCCAGGAAATTTAAAAAGAGCTGGTTCACATTAAAATTTGCTTTTTTGGTTTTTTATTTGAGTAATAATAAGAAACAAAAGAAACATAAAGCTAAGATCAGAAAAAAGAGTCCCCCTACAGCACTCCAGAGCTAAGTTTTCATAATTAGTAATGGATCCAAACTTTTCTCTTTGTAAATTAGTTTGATTAAAATCTGCTCACAATGAATCTCTGATGATAATATTTGGATCAAATGCCTCTCCTGTTCTCGTCCCCCAAACTATAGAAGAGATTCAAGGAAACTAATCATCTGTACGTAGTTGACCCCAGACCTGGTGATTTCATTTTGCCGGTTATAGCTACGCCACAATTTCAGCAGCGCTGTTAGGTAAGTTAATGTTATTCTAACATTTGCAGAGAGGCAACCTAAAGTCAGAAATGTTAAGCCACGTGTCCAAGAGCTTACAAATCACTGCAGAACTGAGATTTTGAAAATTTATGATAATACGTACAACTTAATCCCCCTATAAACAAGTAAGCTCCTTGAAAGCAGCAAGGACTGAAACAAATCTAACAGGAAATATTCTTCAGGCCACTGGTTTAGAAAGACTTTTCCACCGTAGCATTTCCACTTAACGATGGCATCGGATCTACAGATTTCTACATTTATTTTTTTCCTCCCAGCTTTATTGACACATAATTGACATATAACATTGTGTTCGTTTAGGGTGCACAGAGTGATGATTTGTCCCCTGCATATATTGTGGAATGATTACCACAGTGAGGTTAGTTAATATATCCATCGCCTCATATAGTTACCTGTGTGTGTGCAGGTGTGTGTTGAGAGCATTTAAGCTCTAGCGTTTTAGCAAATTTCAAGTATGTAACAGCATTGTTAACGACAGTTACCCTGTGGGACATTAGATCTCAATGACTTCTTCCATTTTTACTTTATTATTTTTTAAGATTTATATAGTTGAGAGGGAGAGAGAGAAAGTACGCAGTTTGGGGGGAAGGGGCAGAGGGAGAAGGAGACAGAAAGTCAAGCAAACTCCACACTGAGCCTGGAGCCCAAGGCAGGGGTCGACCTCACCACTGTGAGATCACAACCTGAGCCGAAACCAAGAGTTAGCCAGTTGGCTGACCGGGCCAGCCGGGTGCCCCAGCGACTTCGACCTTTAGCTGGAAGTCTGTACCCATTGACCAGCATCTCCCCTTTTCTCCAACCTGCCAGCCCCTTGTAACCACCATTCTATTCTGTTTCTGTGAATTTGGCTCTTGTAGACGTCACGTATAAGTGAGATCACACCGTGCTGGTCTTTCTCTTTCTGACTTATTTGACTTCGCATACACCATCAAGGCCCATCCATGTAGTAAAAATGGTAGGATTTCCCTCTTTTTTTATGGCTGAATAATATTCTTACATTTCTAATCTCATCCCCAAAGCTCTGATGGCACAAAGAACAGGACATTTCAATTTAATGTTACAGACCTGTTTTTAAGATTGAAGAATGCATCTCTTAGTATTTCAAGGCACAGCTAATTGGGAATGTTTGTATTGAGAATGATTTTACTCACTTTAATCGAGTTTACCTCTCACATTGAACTACAAAGTACTTTTTTTTTCTTTGTCTTTTGACCACTTTTCTTCCCACATGCATCTCTGGTGTTACTCAGATAGTGGAGCCTCAGTGTCCATCGAAGGATGAATGGATGAAGAAGATATGGTCTATGTATACAGTGGAATATTCCTCAGCCATTAGAAACGACCAATACCCACCATGTGCTTCGACGGGATGGAACTGGAGGGTATTATGCTGAGTGAAGTAAGTCATTTGGAGAAGGACAAACATTAAATGGTCTCATTCATTTGGGGAATATGAATAATAGTGAAAGGGAATAGAGGGGAAGGGAGAAGAAATGGGTAGGAAATATCAGAAAGGGAGACAGAACATGGAAGACTACTAACTCTGGGAAACAAACTAGGGGTGGTGGAAGGGGAGGAGAGCGAGGGGTGGGGGTGACTGGGTGACGGGCACTGAGGGGGCACTTGAAGGGATGAGCACTGGGTGTTTTTCTGTATGTTGGCAAATTGAACACCAATAAAAAATAAATTTATTATTAAAAAAAAAGAAAATGAATGAGAGGGGTTTATATTGAAGCCTGAATGTCATGCATTATCTATAAATTTAAAGTGCATTGTATGTATATTAACTGGTTAAGAAAAAGGAAAGAATAAAAAGTAAAGAATGAAAATACAACACATTTGTTTTGTGTAATATAAGAAATAAAATGATCAGTGATGGTGCAATGTATGGGTTATTTTAAAAATATTCATAGGGTGCCTGCGTGGCTCAGTCACTTAAGTGTCCGCCTTCAGCTCAGGTCATGATCCTGGGTCCTTGGATGAGCCCCACATTGGGCACCCTGCTCCATGGGGAGCCTGCTTCTCCCTCTCCCTCTGCTGCTTCCCCTGTTTATTCTCTCACATCTCTCTATCTGTCAAATAGATAAATAAAATATTTAAAAAATACTCATAATACAATTTTATACAAAATGGTTTGGGTTCTCATTCTTCGAATTCGAGATTATTTTCCTCATTTCTTTTTGTGTTTGTTTTTCTATATATTTTTCTTAATGACATGCTTGGTTTTATATAAAAATCTGTTGACTCTCATTTTATTGCTCAAAAAAACAAGCTATTAAGAATTCAACTTATAAAAAAAAAAAAGAAAGAAAGAATTCAGCTCACTGAAAGAGGAGCTTGTATTGAATCAGATCACAAGAATCTGGGATCCCTCCTGGAGTCCCAGGATCGAGTCCCGTGTTGGGCTCCCGGCATGGGGCCTGCTTCTCCCTCTGCTTGTGTCTCTGCCTCTCTCTCTCTGTCTATCATGAATAAATAAATAAATAAATCTTTAAAAAAAATCACAAGAAGCTATCAGTGGTCATAACTATGTATGACCTTTCTCCATTTAAAAAATTCAATATATGTGTTTGTTTCCATTACGGTGGGTGTGCGGGAAAATTAAGATTTTGCATAATTACAAAGTTTGTTATGCACTCCAAAATTCTATTTCATGTATCGTTTTTTTGATGCTAAAATCAAACTCAAGATAAAGGCCTAATCACTTCTACTAAGTCATAATACACTTCCTTTCACTCCTTTATGTTTTCACACATAACACTTTATTTTAAACATATTAGATACTAATTTATCATTTAATCACAAATATTGATACTTATCGTCCTTCAATTTATGCAGGGTTCATACTTAATGTTCAATCTTAAAAGCCTATAAATCCTGATTTTTTTAAGAGTTAAAATGTCACAATCAAGAAACAATGTGAAATAATGTACACATAAAAAAGAAGGCCAATTTTTATATAAAAAAAAAATACCTGAAGCCCAAAAAGGTGACATATGCCTAAATTCTCCCATCTAGAAAGAGGCAGAATTGAGAATAGAGAGTTTTTTTGTTTGGTTTGGCTTGTTTGATTTGCTTTTGCTAGTTGTTTCTAATTCAAATTTCTCGTGATATTCACTTGCTACCAGGTTTTAAAAAGATAAGTTTACTTGTCCACCTTTATATTTTACTTTCTATTACCTGAATTCACATATTTTTATGCTGTCAACATATTGTACTATACCAAGCATATATCAGTCAGATTTCTCAAAGAATCAAGTCATATTCTAAGTGACATTAAAACTGTTTAAGAATAAATCTGAAAAAAAGATACTTAAAATTATGGATTGTACTTGAAATCCTCATATTTGATAGATTCAATTTTGCTCTTTACATCAAACAGAACTATTGACATCTTAAGCTGATTTTGTAAATGAAATGCTTTAAAGGCATTACACAGGATTCATTGATTTAAAAATGTGTGCCATGTTTCTCTTGCATTGGGCTTCCTCCTTGGAACAATGGCATAAATTACTAGAATTGCAGACAAATTATAAGGACACTCTTGATGTAACTAATAGAACCATTAAAGAGTAGTAAGGAAAACAAATGGCACATAACATGTAACAGTCATATAGCAGTGCTGTAAACCAAGGGCCTACCAGTTAAACCCCCCTTTTTTTAGATAATGCTAATCCATTACTTCATAATAAAATAAATAGGCAAATTTTTAAAACTATAAAATTGTAATAAATTGTTCTTATGAAAGATGGCTTATGTATTCTTTCCTAAATGCTTTATTTTATATTGGGAATGCAGGCCTTTCCTACAAATTTATTCCATGCTCAACCAAGACTGAAACTGCTTTTCAATTAGGGACTCTGCTCCCTACGCCCCAATGTCTATCAGTGACCAGCTCTACCTTCTGCCTCAGAAGACTTGCCTCTAAATTCATACTCTAGATTTTTTTGTTTAATTTTATTTTTGAGCTGTTTTCTTTTTGTTTTTCATTTATTAGATTTAAGGAATACAATGAGCGTCCATTTTTATTTTGTGCTTTGGAAATTTTGTTATGCTGTAGCGATACGATGTCTATTCTCAAAGAATTCCTAGTTTAGCATCTCAAATATAGAATTCTTAAAAATACACAATACTAAAAAGCAGATGTTGTGAATCTAAGCTTATTCTGAAATAAAACATTTATCTAGAAAATGAAAGCTGGTACTGAAAATACCATAGTAGTAGTATCAGATTGGTTAAGAATGAGGGCTTTGTTTAAATCTTGACTCATTCACTTAATAGCATTAAATAAAACTACAACTTCATTATCTCCAATGTGAAAATGGTAATAGCAGAGAAGCGGAATATTTATTGTAGGGAGCTTAAATTTCCACACTCATGGGAATGCTGGTTGTTTGTTGACTGAGGAATACCACTGCTACTAAATGTGCTGACCCATGTAAATCCTTTCAGCTCAATACTTAACACATGGTGCCCACTCAGTAACTGGTATTATTGGCACTGCCAGCGACTCTATCAGCAGAAGTAGTACTACTAGTGCTGCTACTATTAGTGCCACTAATACTGTAATACTCTGTGCTGGCAACATAATGAGTGCTGAATGAATGAATATATGAATCAATAAGTAGATCAGGGTTTGAATCCTTTTCAGAAAGGAATAATATATATGATAATGGAGGAGCAAAAATGTTATATGAATTCTCGTTTCAATGAATTTGGATTGTATAACTTAAGGCAACTTAGATGATCACCTGGTTCAATTCCCTCATCTATGGAGAAAAATACAGCCCAAGAGAGCTAATATTCTGTCAAAAGTCACATAGCTTGTGGGAGAATCAAGCTCCCCTGGATTATCCATGTGCATATGAGGGTGTACAATGTATTTCTCTCACAATCATAGAAGTGGTTCATAATATAAGTACTATATATATATATGATATAAATTATATGTATATGACACAGGATTCCATATAAAATCCACCAAATGTGTAATAGTCATGGAAAAAAGATTAATATCTATCTTCCAAATGTGTAAAGTTTGCTTTTAAAAATAGCAGTAGTACTATGTATGAAATATTACCTGTTGAGAACAAAAAATAAACAAAATATGGAAAATAATCAGTTTCACCATCATGCTAACACTGTCCCTCTCCCAAGAAACATGCCTTTTTCCTCTGAGGGAGCCCATGAGCGTCTGATTGGATAACTACTGATGACAATTTTGCAACGTAGTGATTTTAGCTGATTTCTTTGAATTGACAATTTCACGATCATTGGAACTAATTGCCCATTGTAATTGCTTAATGGTTGGGCTGATGTTCTAAAAAACAGACATTTGGCCAAAAAAATAGAGACATATTTTTGACAATACCAGTAGAGAAGAAACACCCCATCCTATCTCTTCCTTCTGATCTCCAATCCTTATTAAGAGGAACCTGTTGGGCCCTAACTTAGCTCCCCAAATTCTTGATTCATTCATTCTTTCATACACGCATTCCATACATTCTCATTAAATACTTTCCCTGTGTTTAAGGCACTGGGGATACAACAGTTAATAAAGTTTCATACCAGACCTTACGGATTTTGCAATCTAATGGACAATATAGACAAATATCCAGTCATTGGTGTTTAGTTAGCCCTGTCACAGTATACTTAGCACATAGAAAAGGTATCTAAGCCAGATTTGGAAAACTATGGAATGCTTCTCAAAGAGAATTCATTAAAGATGACACTTGGAGTAAGAATGAATAATGCAAAGGGTATCCCAGGCAGAAGGATCAGCATGGGATAAAGACTAGAAACAGAAAGGACATGGAGAATTTCAGACAACTAAAAGGAGGGGAAGGTAAGATACAGGAAGCCAAGCAACATATGGCTGGAGAGGTAAGTAGGAATTCAATTAGAAAACACACACATTTTTAAGACAAGTTAAGGTCTCAGATTGTGACCTTATTGATACGTGTGTGCATCATATATGTGCACATATGCATACAGACAGACACACACGTATCTATCTATATATATCTGTACATAGATGTGTGTGTCTGTGTGTGTGTGTGTGTAGAATATGTCTGAGAGAAAATGTGTGTATATATAACACCTGCCAGCTAATTAGCAGCTGGATATATAGAAACTCAATAATCGATTTCTCACGACAGATTTTACAATCACTTGCAATCATCTCTACCTCTTCATGCAGTAAATCTTCAGTGGAATCTAAAAACATTTTTAAAGAATCTATCTTCCACAGTGCTTTCTGGATAGCCTATCAAATATATTTCAGATGCATTTTTTCACATTTAATCTTGAGAGAAACTGGCAAAATGGGGAATCAAGTGAAGACTACAATTATTGCTCATGAACTTTTGATAATATTGTCTGCAAATGTCTATTCACATTCATATATAAGCACAAGCCTGCCAAAATATAGAGACATATTTTTTCTTCCATTTCAAAATTCCATTATTCAATGTCAATTTCTGAGGTCTGATTAACAATGACAGCATTTTGGAGGGCATGCTTGTCTAATGTGATTGCAGTTCCAGGAGTTGGAAGGCCCTTTGTTTCAACAACAATTATTTATGGAGAAATGCTTTCTTAGAATCAGACAACATAAAGGGTGTGTTTTTCTGGGAGGCCATATAAAGATAAGTGCATTCTGAATTAATTAATTCAGTTTGTATTTCTCTGTGCAACACAAATAAGCAAAACTACTTCCCAATGTAGAAAACAGTGAGATGCAAATAGGAAGAAAAAATTACGTTCGTGTAGTGCATTAGCTTTATGCAGGCATCACAGCTGACCCTCACAAAGTCTGGTAGGGAAGGACTCCTCATCTCCCTTCAGCATAGAAGGAAACCATCGTTTCAAAAAGTCGAGCGTTTTACCAAAGTCTAGTAAAGAGTACTCTGTATAGCCAGGGTAAGAACTCACACTGACTCCCAGTCTAGACCTCTATTCACTGATCTGGCTCCATGTGAGGCACAGTGTTTTCCCATCTATTTAATGTCTAGATGATGATGATGATGATGATGATGATGATGATGATTATTATTTGCCTCCAGAATTGCATAGCACCAAACTTACCAAATGTGTATTCCTCAACTATACTGATTAAGGGGAAATGGCTTTCAATTCTCTTACATAATATTTTAAGCATCCACTCAATCCTGGCACAGCTAAATTCATCACACCTTTGTCAACTTTCAATTTTCCTTCAAATCACATGCTCAAGGCCTAATAGTGTGGTGGGGGAAGAGTGATATTCCAAATCACAACATATCTGAGTGTATTCTAATGACTCACTGACCCTAGTACTACTCAATTTAATGATTTCTTGATCCTCGATTTTCAGTAATGTGGTAGATTGTACTAAAACTGAAATTAATACATATATTATAAAGCCTATGTCAGGACTTGAGTTATTCTGTGAAAATCTGAAATTAACAATATTATAAAAATTATAGAACAAATTTATGGTAACTATTTTGGTCTACCTTATGCTAAAATACCATGTCAAGGAAATATTGTTCATCTCTATGACAAATTATATGCTTATTTGTTATTATTCTGCTTTACTCTTTATTGTGTATATCTTGTAGTTCATATTACCAGAGTGTTCTGTGTTTTTATTTATTTTTAATTGATTTCCCTTTCTTTTCTATATAATGAATAAATTGGATTTATTCTGTAAAAGGAATTATGATAGTCAAATATGCATCTACAGAGGTTAAAAAGAAATTACAGTCACGTTGTCTCACACCTAAGAAAGTAGAAATTTCAAAATGTCACCCAATACTGGTGTTGTCATAGACGAGTATACTCATTTATCACCGTTGTCACTATTGTACTCTTTTGTAAAGCAATATTGTAATTTACAGAAAGAGTTATGATATTATTAATCATCAATCAACTTATTTTATCTAAATATATATTTCAGCAAAAGTAGAAACTACCTAATGAAGTGCTTATATAACATTATGAATAACACAAAAGAAGAAAACAGTGAAAATAATGTATTACTGATTAAGGGGAGAGAAAATTATTTAATAATGAGAAAATGAGAAAATTATTTAATGAGAAAATTATTTAATAAATTATATGCATTAAAATGCTGGAATATATTCCAGTCATTATAGAAAGATGACTGTTCATTCTGGAGACTGCCTGCGTTGTCAGTGACTAGATTAAGGATTGGCAAGAACTGGTCAGCTGTTGTCCAGTTGTATGGTCAAGAATATCTCAGAGGTGTAGAGATTTTGAAGAAAACATGAGCTCATATTTGATAAATAGCTCTAAAGTTATGACAAGTCATACATAGTGAGTGCTCAGTGACTGTATTAACAGGATTGTTTTGTGGGATCATAGGGAATAAATAAGAGAACATTGATGGGGAAGAATTAGAGTCCTCAGGATGACAGATTGGAGGAGTCCCACAATCTAGGAGGAGAGCTGGGACCATTATTGAAAAAAGAACCCTGGCAAGGTACCAAAGAAGCCACTATACACCGGAGAATAAGAACCAGAAGTGAATCCTTCTGTGACCATGCCCTTGTTACAGAACCTGCATTCATTAAAAAATTTGTAAGAGATGTGTTAGTCATAAAACATTTGGTTGAAAGCAGCAAATATCCAGTTCAAAGTGACCTAAGGAGGGAAAAAAACAAAAGTTCAATGACATGCCTACTGTTTAACAGGGAAAATTATATCTACCTTCATCTTTCGGTTCTGATTTTCTGTTTAGTTTTATTCTCAGGCAAGCTCTACCTTCACTCTTGTAAGACAGCCACCAAGGAGTCCAGGCTTATAATCTACCAGCTAGGAAATATTAGTGGAAAGAGAGGGTCTTCTTCAATGACTATCAAAATATAAGAATAAAACAAAATTAAATCTTGATAATTAGATAGATCCACCTGACTTTGGTCAGATCTCCTTCTTGAAGTAAATATAGTGGTTAAATTATTGAAATACCCTAATTAGCTTGAACTTTGTCACATTGTCACCTCTCGAATTGAGGCTGGTGATAACCTTGGTTGTAATATATGTAGGTAGAAGAACATTTCTGAAGAGCAAGTTGAAATTACCTCAATAATGTCAGATGACTGGTGTATCCATCCTACTCATGCATAGGAGATACATGGTCATTGTAGCAGATTTTAGTAGGTGGGCATTTGAAGAGATGTGAATAGGGATTCTGGAAAACAACTTGGGGTGATTCAAAGACCCTCACGGCTAATAAGTCTCCTTTTAGGAGCATGTTTGTCAGGCCCTTGGCCTTGGATTGGAACTACACGATTTCCAGCCTGCTCACTGCAGAGCTTGAGACTTTTCAGCCTCCAACATTGTGTGAACCAATTCCCTATAATAAACCTCTTTCTATATAGATACGTCCTATTGGTTCTATTTCTCTAGAGAACTGCAATACAATTATACATGCAAAGACTCTATCTACCCAACTCCTAGCCACATGAGTCCAAGGTCAGTGGCTTAAACACATGTGATTTATATGTCTATAAATCATATATCTAGGCATATGTACCTTATGAGTAGTTTTCTGGGTCCTTGTTTTTTTCAATACCATGTGTTCATATATTCTCTCTTCTTAGAAGAAGATGTGAGTTTGGTTAAATAATACATATAGCAAGTCCAATACACGAGGCACTGGAATAATTACTTCTGTGAGCTTGATGTAAAAATATTAAAATGGAAGATTTCTTATTTTAAGACATTTCCCAATATCTTTTTTATGTTTAAGTTTGCTTTGTTTCAGATTTAGTAATATGCTATGATAATATGCTTATGCAGTGTAATCTCATGTGACTTATTTTTTTATTGACTCTTACAAAACTAAATTTTGTCCATTTTTTTATAGTTCAGTTATTTTTTGTGGCTGTGTAATATTCCATTTATAATTATACACACACAGAGCTCCTGAGAAGGTATTATCACAATTCTCCTATAGGTTTCCTGGTGCACATGTCAGAATTTATCTAAGGTGTTTACCTAGAAATTTCATTGTTTGGTCATAAATTATGCAAATGATAAAATCGTGAAATACTGCAAAACTATTTCTAAAAATGATTTTACTATTTTGCACTCTCCTTTTTTTTTTTTTTTTTTTTGGACTCTTTTTTATCCATACTCTTTTACGCACTCAGTATTATCAGTGTTGCAGTTTTTACTGGTCTGCTGAGTGTGAAAGTGATTGTAACTTGCAGTTTCCTATATCTAACAAGGTTAAGCATCTATCCTTATTTGAGAAGGATTCCCTTTCCTTGTGAAAGAGATGCTTATTCATTTTTGTCATCTTTTTTAAAATAAAAAAGGCTGTTTATCTTATTAAGTTATAATTGCTCTTCATATATCCTAGACATTAATTATTTATTAATTAGATATGCTACAATTATTTCTCTCATTGTTGGTTTCCTTTTTCACTTTATGGTATCTTTTGATGAACATAATTTCTTAATTTGAATGTGATCAAATGTTTGAAACATTGGTTCTGCGTTAAGTTTTCACATCAATTACTTAAGTAACCTTCTCCTTTCCTAGAGGCAAAATTGGTATTCTCCTATATTTTCTTCTAAACGTTGTAGGAATTTTGGTTTCACACCTAAGTTCTTCCATTTGGAATATATATTTTGTGTGTGTGTGTGTTTTGTGACATAGAGATCCATTTTAATTTAATTTAATTTAATTTTTTTCATTTTAATTTTAAAATATGTATTCCTAACCCTGTTTATTGAATGATACCCCCTTATGCAATGATTTGCAAGCTACATAGATAGATTTGTTAAGTTTCCATATCCCTTGAGTCAGTTTCTATAATGTCTATTATCTTGCCTTCGTCCCTTTCTCTACCCCTGCGTCAGTACCATGCAATAACGCGCTTTTCTATGCTTAAGCTTTTTTTATATAAAATTGCCAATCACGCAAATCTTGTAAAAAGATCCCTCTAGGCTTTAAATTTAATTGCATTAAATCTAGGGATCAATTTGGTGACACTTTTCATTGGTATGATACTAAATCATTTGTTCAAGAATATGTGTATCTATTTAAAATACACACTGCTTAAAAAAATACATACTGCTTTTTCTTTATCCTGGCATCAACAGTGCCTACTACTATGACTGGCACATAATATTTGTATATAAATATTTTCAAATGCATGATTTGTGATAATACTTGAAACTCAGGACTGATATTACTTTAAGGAGGAAATGTGAAACCATTAGTTGGTTTAAAATTTCTCTTTGCAACATCCCATCAAATGGTTCTCTTGTCTCTACTTGACACCATCATTGACAGGATGCTTACTACCTGCTGAGGAGGTTTCTAAAGAAAAAAATGTTCAAAAAATTAGTTTCTTACTTTGTTCTGAAATTACCCATTAAGTCTGGCTTATTTATAAAATTTCAAGTAATCCCTTTTAGATTTTCATTTAACTAGCTCAGTTTTACTTTTAGCTGACATTTCCTATAGCTTCTTATCAATCACAGATTTGTTGTTTCTTATTCTTTACAATTCATAGAAACCTCTTTTTTTAATTTTTATTTATTTATGATAGTCACAGAACGAGAGAGAGAGAAAGAGAGAGGCAGAGACACAGGCAGAGGGAGAAGCAGGCTCCATGCACCGGGAGCCCGATGTGGGATTTGATCCTGGGTCTCCAGGATCGCGCCTTGGGCCAAAGGCAGGCGCCAAACCGCTGCGCCACCCAGGGATCCCAGAAACCTCTTATTTAAAGCAAAAAGCACCTCTTATCAGAGATCTCAGTGTGCATTAATTCATGTATCCACTTTCCTCCTTTGTGTTTTATCACCATTCATTAATGACATCCTGAGACCATCTTATAATCTTTACATGTTTCATCTTCTATGTTTTATGATATACAGAGCCATGTTACAGACCCATCAAATCTTCCATTATTGCACATTTATGTGACTCTGTATTAAAAGTTTGTCATTTATTAATATTTAAATAAACCATTCTTTCCTACATTCTTTATTATATTTAGACCTATCACACTCTCCACTGTGTCTTTCCTTTTTCTCTGGTAAAGGGACTACTTCTGATCTCAACATATATATATGTCCAAAACTGAGGATATGCTCACTGCTTTATCTGCCATAGAAGACCACCTCAAAGCAATTGACAATCTTAATTAATCAAGTGGGTGAGGTTGAAGGCTGCATTTGAATTCAAAGCTTCCTTCATTTGAAAAAGAAAAAAAATAGTAGAGTGAGAATAGCTTCTAAATAAACTAAGAAGATGGAAGACTTGAGATCATGGGAAGTCAGTTCATATTTCATTTGCTTAAAAAAGTATTTCAATTTATTCAAAGAGTGTCCTGAATAAGGGCAAGAGGAACTCCTAGGACTTTCTCTATTTCCCATCCTTATGAATATGCTGATCACAGTGTAGATGTCAATATATGTTTATCAAAGACATTTACTCATTCAAGGAATTATAGGACCAGGACTAAAACTCAAGTCTGATATTTCTTTTGCTACAAAATTATAAATGCTAAAAAATGCAAATGTCAAATAAAAAGGCTTCATGATTTTTATTGCAGTCAGTTGATTTTTAATAAAAAGGAAAATGACTGCATGAGAGGATCCAGCTCTATTAGCATACATTTAAACGTTTTCCAATATTAGCACTGCATTCCATTGTGACCTGCCCACTGATTCCAATCCCATCCAGTAAGCTGAGACTTTTACCTTTGCTCCGCTAAGCCTCACCAGCACATTCTCTCCAAGCCCCTCTCTTTCTCTCTCTCTCTCTCTCCTTTTCCACATCTAAGCCCTGCACTCTGTGCTGTAATGCACAGCAGCTATTCTCATTCCCTTCCCAATGATTATACCAAGGACAGAAAATGCCCCTAAATTAATCCATCACACTGGCACAGATTCTAATGAGTAGGAAATGCCAAAAATGATCCATTATCACTGCAACTGGAAAATCATAATATCATAGTTCAGCCTGAGCAACCAGTACAGGAAATCTCTGAAGCATACAGTGAAGGCCGGATGTGGAAAGCAATCTCTGGTCCTGGAGCCGCCTCGGTGGGGCACTAACTGATTTATATGTCCACACAGCTATGCCCATCCTCATGTACAGACATTACCCTAGAGTACCTGTGTGTGCTCATCCTGGGTTTTGAAAAACTAGATTAGTCTCCCTGAGTTGCGTTTTCAAAGGTCACTTGACCAAAATGCAATGCCACAGTGCCCTCAAGTGGTCTCGTATATTTAGAATAGTTATTTTTTGAGTGGCAGGATTCTTGCTTCAAAAACCATAGATGTTTTTATCTTTTAGGAGAAGATAAAAGATATGAACATCATCGGCAATGACAACAACAACAAATCTTTCTCCACCTACCTCTTCTCATTTTTTTTATTGGATTTTTTTCCTGCATTGCCTCATCTCACAGTTCTCACCCCCCCCCCCCCCACTTCTCTTTACTAGTTCTGCATCCCTTGAAGTTCTCCTTGCAGACATGACCAACCAGCCTTCCTCCCAAGGTCTGTGTTGTCAGTGTAACAGTCTAACGAGTCAAGGATACTACCTTTTCCAATTCTCCTACCAGTGGGAACAATTATGAGAGAAGGCAAGAAGAACAGTATACCAGCTCCTCAGATGTATAAAACCAAATGTGAAGATAATAGAAATCTTTATCTTGATCTCTGCTAAATTTATACTTTGTGTGTAAGTAATTCAAGATTTCTCAATTCTGATTCAGGAATATTCATAGCAGTTCTGAATTTTACTTTGGACTGTGTGGAGAAAAATACAAATACCTTTAAATCATTACTTTATTTAATTAATCTTGCAAATGCATCAGTCCCTTAAATTTTTTTTTTATTTAATAATATTGTATGCACTTTTTTTCCCTCAAAAATCAGGGCTCACAGATTTCATTATGAGGAATGTGGGGGCTGTTTCATGCATAGGACTTATTGAGAAGTAAGAGTTACACGTGCTCATTTCTCTTTATTTGAATTTCAAACTGTCATGCAATTCCAATTAAGGGTGGAACAATCACTTATCAGGGAATTATTATCAAAGGGAACAGTAGTGATGTCACTGTTAAATGGTAAATAACAGTGAAATAAAGTAAATTAGGTTAGTTAATTATCTGGCTGTATATAATATATGTAAATTTTATATATAATATGATATAATGTACTCATGTAACCCTTTCGTTAAACAACAAAGAAAAAAAAAACAAAATAAAAATAATAAAACTGCAGAATATTTACATTGCAGTGACCACAAATTGAAGTTCATGAGAACTAAGCTTGACCAAAGAGAAGAGAGGGTCCAGGTGGAGATGAGATGAAGGGTGCTTCCAGTGTCCCCATACTCTGAGTCATGAATTGCTTAGCTTTTGAGAATTATAATGGGAATAAAAGTAGTATACAAAAATTTACATATTACTCTTAGCTTTTATTTTCTTGGCTATTTTCCAACAAAAAGAAGGGATTGTTTTTATTCACATAATATAGAAGAGATTAGAGTTATCCGACATGGTTACCTTTAGAGCTGGGCTCTGAAGACCATATAATGTATAGTAGCTCAGAGCAAAAGCTTCAGCCATTGGACAAACTGGATGTAGACTCCAGGTTCTGAGACTCATTGTCCATTAGATCGTGTCCAGTGATCATGAATGTTGTTTTTTAATATCTTTGACACTCTTCCTCATAAAACATAGAATGAGAATTCTTAAGAGACCTACATCGTAGTAAGATCATGGCAAGAATTCAAGGACACAGTATCTGTAATTCTATAAACATTAAAAACAAAGAAAAAAAAAAAGCCCAGTATATCTAAGGCACAGTACCCAGCATCAGTAACTAGCCAACCAGCTTAATTTTAATTTTTTGTTTTACTTTTATCTTATATTCTTTATATTTATAGCCCATTTCAAGCAAAGGAAATGCCTTAGCAATGCATATATATATATATATATATATATATATATATATATATATATAACAGCCCCTTTAAGTAGTTTCAATGATACTTTAGTCATGGGAACAGGCTGAGATTCACTTTACCTACATCCAGGTCAGAGGAAAAAAAGAAATTCTGATAAAATGTAGAATAATGGAAAAAATCCATTTTTAAATTACCTTGATTTCCACAATTTATCAATGACTCCATTGTTTACTTGAGTCTCAGTGCATTCATCTTAAAAATGGGAAAAATAGGGAAAAAAAAAGCTTTAGGAAACTCCTGAGGTCATTTCAGTTACTAAAATATTCAACATGTTGGTCTGTTTACTATATAATAAAGTATTTTACTGTATATTAATAATGTAGCAGAAATCTGTCATATTACATAGAAAAAATTAGCTCGGAAAGTAAAGTTTTATGCTAAGTAAGCAGATGTAAGAGCTTAAAAATTGCATATTTTCCTTCAATGAAAACAGTAATTCTAGTATGGCACAATCCGAAATCCTAAAATGTATATGTTATATGACAGATTCCCCTAATATTATCAAGAAACCGTGAATGGTGGTTGCAAGGAACTTCCCTGGATTTTACAGAGTCATTTGGACATAGATTTTATTCAATCATATTCTCTGCATATGACATCGTGTCCCTTCCAGCCTCCAGCAGTGGGCCGCAGCAGGTCTCAGTGAAGTATGCTAAGGGGGCCTGTAAGTGCTAGGGCCCTGGCTTCCATCGGAGCTCCTTAAATGCATCTCCTGGCCCTTCTACAAGTGCCCCTACCGCCCACCCAAACCTCACTGTTTGTCTCTGTCTGTACTTGACAGGCCATTTAATGTCTAAGTCATTGCTCTGCTGTGCTTTCATCTATCCTCCATGTTCCTGTTTTTATACCTAGCAACATCCCATTATTTGTAGCACTCTTTCTTTTTTTTTTTTTTTTTTAATGTTGACTTCCTAGATCTCCTCAGTCCGAAGTGATTGTTCTTTCTTTTGCTTTCTTAGAGCAGTCGGTACACTTTGCTAACAGCTGTTTTGTTTGGGTATATACGACTTTCTCCTTCCGTGCATTCCATTCATCCGTACATCTATCCACTTCTTCCCATCCAGTGTTGAAGAAAGTATTTGCTTTGCAGTAGGTAAGAGAACATTCTGAGGGTTAAAGATTCAGTCTTTGGTTTCAAAGAGATGTCATGGATTCTTTCTTTCACACTTACCAATTCTGCTTTAAAGCTCAGTTTACTAATTTGAAGATATGGGCCAAAGTCAGTGTACTGATTTTACCGGGCTTCAGGGAAGATGGATTGAAACAGGCCTTAAACATTTATCTTTATCCTGGTGCCCAGTAAACACTCAATACATGTTAGTAGCTATTGTGACTAGCTATTGTGACAATAATATTGTGGTATTATTTTTACCATCATATCTTTCTGTTCCAACGGCCAATTTTATATCTGTCATCCAGCCCTCTCTCTTGAATTCAATCTTACATATACAGATGTCTTTGAAGTATCTTCATTTCAATACATAATTGGCATGGAAAAAAATAACTTCTCAAAAGTTGAACTCCTGATAAATCCCTCCAAAAATACCTGCTTTCAGTCAGTATGCCCATCTACATCCGTATCTTTATTTTTAAAAACTATCATGCAAAAATTTTAGAGTTATTTCTTCAAATGGGACTCCTTTTTTTTTTTTCACACCCCACATCCAATGTATTAGAATATCATAGTGGCTTTTCTTTTCTTTTTTTTTTAATATTTTATTTATTTATTCATGAGAGAGAGAGAGAGAGAGAGGCAGAGACACAGGCAGAGAGAGAAGCAGGCTCCATGCAGGGAGCCGGACGTGGGATTCGATCCTGGGTCTCCAGGATCGCGCCCTGGGCCAAAGGCAGGCGCTAAACCGCTGAGCCACTCAGGGATCCCCATAGTGGCTTTTCGAACTAATATATCTAAAATCTTACCATCATGCTCCACCTACAGAGTTTCCATGTTGGTCTGAGTCACTATAAATCCTTACTTGAGCGACTGAGTTTGTTTTTCTGGCTGGAATCCTTGTTTTGTCCTTGTGTCCCTTACTATTCTTGCCAAATACATTTTACTTTGCTTTATTTTGTTTCCAAATTTATTGACTTGTCATTGGCATACAATAAGCTACACACATTTAAAGTGCAAAACTAAGTATTTTAAAGGAAATGTGCATTTGGGAAACAAACTGATAGATACAAAAATCAAGATAATGAACATATCAACATATAACCACAAAAATGAAGGTAATGAACATATCTATCACTCTCAGAAGTTTCCTTTTGCTATTTTGCAGCTTTTTCCTCCATCTTTTCCTCCCTCCCCAGCTTACTACTGAGCGGATTTCTGTTCCCAGAGATTAGTTTGCATTTTGTAGTATTTTATGCAAGTTGAGTCATAGAGTGCGTGACCCTTGCATTCTATTCTTTGTATGAAAATATGCTAACATTTAACTGGGTAAATAACAGAATACTTGGAGAGGCTTAATCTTATGGTAGTTTATTCATAACACTCTAAAATCTGCTGAACCTTTTCCCAAATTGATTGTATCATTTTCTGTGACACCAGCAGCACTGGAGGACTCTATTTACTCAGTATCTTAGACAACACTTGCTATAGTCAGTCTCTGATTTTAGTCATTCAACTCTGTGTGCAGTTATATTTCATTGTGGTTTATATTTGCGTTTCTAGAATAACTTATGAATTGAGAACATTTTCATGTGCTTATACATCTATATATCTTCCTTGGAGAAGCGTCTTTTCAAATGTTTGCCTTTTTATTAGGTTGTTTTCTTCTTGAGAAATAGTTCTCATACTTTAATAGAGATAAGAGCTCTTTTAGTGATTCTGATTATGAAAGAAAAAAAGATAAAATAACACTAATACTTTCAATGAGTCATCAACAACTATAAGTTAACCATACTAATATGTCTTAGTTTTATGTAAAGATTTTGTTTGCTGTTTTTTTCAGTGTTCTCCCAAGACTTTGGATCTACTCACATTTAAGGAATTTGAAAAACAGTAACAAAACTCTGAAAAGATAAAGTCAAATAGTTTCAAGCTCTATTTTATGGGCAAAATGTATATTTTATATTGTTTTTATAGCAGAATTTAATGAACTTACTTGAGTTATTTCTTATAAATATAGCCCCACTTTAGAAAATATGCGTAACATTTAGATGGTATAAAATATGATTTAATTTATACCCTAACTGTTGAAAATATCATCAGTTGTCAACTTTATTAAATTAGTTAAAAGTGCCAATTCTCTTAGTCGTTTGCCATTTGATGCCAACATTCCACTTAGGAAATTTGCCTTGATGGCTTTTTGGATGTGTGCTATCTCTACCTGACGGTAATCTAACCATGTCAAAGGCTTCTCAAATTTTATATAAAAAGAAATGTTCTCAAAGCCATAGTATTGTAAGGATAGTACAGATATTAGGCTCTGGAAAACCCTAATATTGTAAAGCTAAAAAAATGCAATCAACATAGAGCAATGGATAAAATTATTAAAAAACCACAAGTGTGAAGAATGTAGGGTATCCTAATTAACAAAGGACAGATGTTGATTTATATGAAAATAAGAATGCAAAATAAGAAACATCTAGCACAATTATACAGAGAACAGTTCCAGGAACCACGGGCTGAGAAAACTTAACCCGTGGATTTCATTTGAAATCTTCTTGGATCTTGTAATGTATTCAAATGCCTGCAATTAATACTTGTGCCTAGTGGCAATTTCTATTTCATAGATATGCTTCCTTGACTATCCTCCAAATATCTTCCCATTTGGATTAACATTTTAATATAATTTTGGAGTTTAATTATTAGGTAATTTTATTAATAGTTCCTTATCTGTTTTAACTGGAAGGAAAAGGGAATGACCAAATCATTAACTAGAGTTGTACATTAAAATTTTTAAATCTCATAAAGATTGCATTCTAAATTCACTGAAAAAAGTTATTAGGTCATATGTGTATGTGTGTTTATCAAAGGACATGGAACACTTACTACAGAGTGAGCTCTAGTCCAAATCCTGAGGACAAAGAAATCCATGAAGCGCAGTATCTTATGATTATAGCACCATCAATCCTTGCCACCAAATTAGAGCACAAAGAATGGTCTCCCATAAATCCTATGTTGTTTATTAAATGTTTGCTAAAGGAGATGATTCTTAAAAAATAAGGAGTTAGAAAAGAAGACAAGTGGGGAAGGACACTTCTGGCAAAGAGAATATCATACACAAATTCATAGTATAATGGTAGAGTTTTTTTACGTGTTTAATTGCACTCATTAAGTTGGCATGCGTAGGGTACGTGTGTGAGAAGCTTACTGTTGACAACTAATTCAGACTTATAAAATTAATGTCAAGACCTATGCAAAGCATAAATTGAGAAAGACCCTGCAATGACTTTCAAATACATTGAAAAAGAGATAAGGTGTCCCACAGGCACTTTATTCAGTAGAGTAGTATGTTCATATTTGTAGTGGGCAGAATTGATCAAAGGGATAGAAAAGGGGAATCTCTCTCTATATATATATTGATTAGTAGGTGAATCAACAAGGAATTGCAATGACCAGAAAAATCCAATTTATGCTAGATTAAACAGAGAAAGAGTGTATTCATTAATAAAACTGAAAAATCAAGAGGCAAGCGGATTCAGGAATTAAGTAATAATATCAAGATTTAATTTCTCTCTATGTTGCTTAAGATACCAGCTTTTATTGCATAACAAACTACCCCAAAACTTTAGTGGCTAATGTTAAGAATAAACATTTACATAGCTCATGATTATTCAGGTCAGTAATTTGGCCTGGCCAGCTAGGCAGTTCTCATCTCATCTGACCTTGCCTTTTGGTCACAGTTCTGTTGTGAATCATCATGCAAAGATGGCTTTGCATCTTGAAGTTTACTGGCTATCAGCCGAAGCTGCAGGAATGTCTGAAGTCACATGCCCAGCGTCCAGCGATCTGATGCTGGGTTTTAATCACATGAGCCCTAGCAGCGTTCCAAGAGCTAGGGTTCCAGTGAATAGAAAACAAGTCATCTGGAGACTTAGGAATCGGCTTGGTTGTGGCCCACTGATACTCCTGCCACATTCTATTAATCAAAGAAAGTCCTAAGTCTAGCATAGGTTGAAGGCATTAGGGAAATTGAATTGTATTAATTTTTGGAGTTGTAAAATTATATTGTAGAAAGTAATAGATATAGAGAGGGGCATAATTTGGGCGATTTATGCAAAATACAAACATAACAGTCAGTGTCTGTCTCTAAATGGTGCTCCTAGCACCTTCTGTGACGTTGCCTGAAATGGTAAAATGGATGTTGAAGTTCTAGCTGTAAATCTTTTCTATGCTGAATAAAGTATCGTTTTGTTCTCTTTCGCAGAATGTCTTAGTCTGCTTAGGCTGTCATAACAGATAGTGTAAATTGTGTTCCTTAAACAGAAATGTATTTCTTACTGTCCCGGATACTGGGAAGCCTGAGATCAAGGTGCCAGCATGTCAGGCAAGTTGTGGTAAAAGCCTCTTTCCTGGTTTGCAGATGGATGTCTTCTTGCTGTGTCCTCACATGGCAGGGCGAGAGACAGCAAGAGAGAGAGAGAGAGAGCAAGCTCTCCGGTTTCATAAGAGTATTGCCCTCTTAACCTAATTACCTGCCAAAGGCCCCAGCTCCAAATACTATCATATTGGAGATCAAGATTTCAATATATGAATACCGGGATTGGGGGACAAAAAATTTAGTCGTTAGCACTGGACTGTTTCAGCACCTCTGTCTGTGTCTGAATCAGACTTGATTCTTCAAGTCGGAGTAATGTATTTTTCTTCAATGGGGGTGGGGTGCAAGTTTGGGAGAAAGACTATCTCAGACTCCATGGACTGAGTCTAGGTAAGTTAAGTGAATTTTTAGGGTAGTGAACACCATGGGTCTTTCCAAATATAGGAGCATGGAAATCATGCAAATGGGAAATATGTACTAAGTGATAGTGGGGGAATTCTTAATTCCTGTGTGGTTGATGCCAGGAAATTTCTATTTCTATGCTCAATCACTGAGAACAGAAGCATCCACCAGGAGCTAATACCTGCAATTAACATATTTGTTCTAAGATTCTATGTTGTCATTTTCCTAATGTTCATCATATTCCTGTTTGACCCATAATGTTCTCTTTGCTTTATATTCATAAATGACACTTCTTTGAGTCTTAATCAGTTAATAACAAGTGGGAGCACATTTGCAAGGATAAGGCTCTAATGCTTCAGAAAGAGCCCATGCTTCTTACCTGAAACTCAGCACATGTTTCATATTTCCCTTTGTCTGACTTTCTTGCCATCCCATGATAACTGCACATCTCAGATGGTCTCTGACTTTTAAATTCCATTTTGTTGTCATACCTCACTATCGTCCATATTTGACTAGGTCTTTGCTGAGCCGTAATGGGTTTGATGGACATCTCACCCTCCCCATTACCTAGACTTGGTTCATAGATATTTATTCTTTTCTTACTGATGGAATTCAAAGGGGTGGCAACTCTATGATTTTGCAGGATGCCAGAGTTTTTAGCCTCATGTTTAGAATTGTTCATGTCTGTCATACCTGAGATGGACCCAAAGTCTAGCCACTATTTCTCCATTCTTTAAATCAGACTAAATATCTAGTACCTACAACATTGCAGTCTGCATAGCAAATGTTCAATATGTGTCTGGGGAATTGACTTTAACAAATAATTATAAGAGCTATAAACAATGACTCTACTCCATGAAACCAACAATAATTCTCAACTAATGAAGACAGCATACTCGGATCAATCTTTCACCATAAGCTTATATGCATCTAAAGAGAGAAGGTGGTGTTGAAATCCACTCCATGATTAGATTAATTCAGCAATTAATATGATATGACCTCAATATTTATTCTCTATGTATTAAAATTTTGAGAACTTTTTAAAGGTAATATGTCTTAATCCTATTATATATATATTTATATCAAAGTGATGAGAGGTTGTACTTTGATTTTGTTTCTACTTCACTAGAATACTGTGTTTAATATTGCCCAAATATTACTGAGCTTTCATACAGTATATTTGGATAGCTCTCTTTTGAAAATGGAATTCAATACATTTTTCTCTATAGCTTTCTAATTAAATTCCTGTTTTTATATTATATAGACATGTTATTTTTTGATAGTCTTTCATCAATGATCCATCAATTCCATGAATCAAGGGCTGTATTTGCTATGCTATGTTCATTATTTATATACATAATGCACAGGCTAACTCATTTATCAAGTATTCACTGATTTTTTTTTTTATTGGGCATCAACATCTGTGTTAGATGAAAGGAAGAGGGCCAAGAACAAGGTAGTCATGGCATCTTAGTCCTTGTAACTTGATGAATAATAGGACTACAGTGTTCTAGTTGCTACCTAAGTTAAAAACAATATGACAAGGCCTCTGTCTTTGAATGAGTCTAACATGGGAATGGACAATCACCATGCTCCACACTATGAGCTTCTAGAGCTATGTGCAAATATTCTTATAGAACAGAAATAATAGTTTATCGTGCACCTGAGGAAGTCAAAGCGAGGAGTGACAAAATATATCTTGAAAATTTGTGTAGACTTTGTAAAATAAGACAAGGCGGGTACCAGCACTAGAGTACAGTAGGTACATATATGTCCCTCTCTGTATGTGTGCCAAGCAACAAAAATGAATTTGAGGGCTTAGTGGAATGAGATATGACCTGGTGATATTAGTCTGTCCGCAGCCCGATGTTATAGGACCTACAAAATAAGCAGTGTGACTTTACCCTAAAGTTAATGTGGGACTTGTAAAGGAAACATTTGTTTTTATTGCAGAAACTGAGTAGATATTTGAAAAGTATGCTCCTTTGATAAAGTACTGGAAAACTAATTCCCTCTTTTCTTTTTACTTACCTTTTCAAATAATACAAAATATATTCTTCTCCAGTAGTTTCTAGCAAGTAGAACCAAAGCAGTAACAAAAGATTCCAAATATTTGGTGTAAAGAAGTGTTGATTATAAATGGAGAAAATATCATAGGCAATAAATACTGGGTAACTATAAATCATTTCAGATATTGTAAAACCAAGACTTTATAGGAAGAAATCTCTGTAACAGGCTATGTTAAGGTCAAGTTAGAAGACGGTAGAAATGCAAGTCATGAATTAGTGATGGGTATAACTGGAAAAGATTGAAAGGAATCACTGTGGTTAGTAAATGATAAAATACATAATGCTTATGTGATATTGAATCAATACTTCTTGGATCATTAGTCTATATATTTCCATATTTCTTTACCCATTGAAATCAATATTTTTACTGCCTTGGGGCATCAAGCTCAAACAAATGGTCCATGGCTAATGTCTGAATTTTAAATTTTGTAGACAGATTTGTCTACAGTGAATCAATTGTCTTGAAAGCAGACTCTGTGAACAAATAATAAGAGTTTTTAATATTACCAAATTTTCTTTTACTAATCCAGATAAAAGAGCCACACGCTAAGGAAGAAGATATAACAGATTTATAATCGAATGGTGGAAATAAAATCCTTCTAGTTCTGGATGTTGAAAATAGAAGAAAAGGGAGGAGATGGAAGGATATTTTTATGCATCTACCACCCATCCTTTGGTCAATTCTGTGGATTGGCAATTTGGCTGTGCCTAGTTGGACAATTTTTTTGCTACTTTTGGCTGGATTGACTCATACATTTGTCTTTAGCCAATGGTCAAAAGTTTCATGCATATATCTGATAAATTGCTGGCAAAGGACTGACTCTTGGCCAGGGGACAGAGGGACTGGGTCATATGTTTCACATGTTATGGCAAACTAGCCTGAACTCAGGTACATAGTGGTAGATGCAGTTTCTATGAGCATCAAGAATAGAAATTCCAAGATCTCTTGAGACCGAAGACCATCATTTTGTCTTTTTGTTGGCCAAAGCAAGTAGAAAGGCTAGCCCAGATTCAAGTTTAAGGAAAACAGACTCTACCTCTTAATGGAAAAATCTGGAAAGTATTATGCTCATATTTTTAATTGCCTTTTGATATTCTCTTTCAAAAGGCAATTCTGATGGAGTTAGCAAGAACTCAGAAAACAGCACAGAGGCTCTTCCTTGCTCTCATGGCAATAAAAACATCAAAACTAGTCTAATGTCTGAGTAGATTAACACACATATGTGCACCAAAGTCAGAAGGGAAGATGTGCTTATATATAAAGATTTAAAAAATAGTATCTACTTTAGTATCTACTTCCTTATCCATATGTCCATATTAAAAAGAAGAGAACATGGAGGAGGAAGAGGAAGAGAAAGATGGTTGTAGGCATATAGAATTATGAAAAAACAAAAAACTAGCAAAGCACACCTCTAACTAGCATCATATTAAGTGATAAAGTAACTAGATGCTTTTCTTTTAAGTTTGGAAACAAGACAAAGAAATTCTCTCACCTCTCCTACTCAGCACCACACTGGAAAGCTTAGCAGCACAATAAGGCAAGAAAAAGGAAAAATACATGCAAATTGGAAAAGAAGAATACAGACTTTCTCTACTTGAAGGTATCATGTTGAACTATGGAAAATTTACCCCACTAAATCTACATAAAATGTCCTTAGAGCTGAAAAATATTTGACCCATTTTGTTTGTTTGTTTGTTTGTTTGTTTGTAAAAGGTTTTTTTTTTTTTTTTGGAGGGTGGGGTGGGGAGGAAACCCAAGATTTAATGTAGATTGTGAAAAATGTATCTACTTATATTATACATAAGTGGCACATTTAAAGCTTTGAAGAATATTTTCAAAAAAGAACGAGTCTGTTTTGGGGAACCTGGCTGACTCAGTTGGTAGAGCATAAGATTCTTGATAGGGTCATAAGATCAAGCCCCACTTTGGGCATGGAGCCTACTTAAGAAAATATACGTATGTAACCAATGATATATTCATAGTGATGTAAATAAATCATTGAATAAATAACTGATTAAACAGTTCACTAAATAAATGGGTTAAGAAGGACTAAGGAAGAAAATAAATTGTAAGTTAGAATTATTTATAATTTCAAGTATGTCTATGCTTTCCCTATCATCTACGACTAGGAAAAAAGACTGGGATGTAAAACAAGATGAGAGCAATTATCAATTTTTTCCCCAAATTTTAGTTATGATGTGTAAAATTTCACTATATAATTTTGGAGTAACTGGAGCTTTAAGTAGGCACAGGACGATGGCTGTATCTCTAACGCAAAGGATATTGCAAAGATATTTGGCCCTTCCTTCTTCCTTCCTTCTTCCTTCTCTTTTCTCCTTTCTGTGGGTTTAAGTAGAAATAATTTTATTGATAGCTCTTAAACTCAGCAAGATAATGGAGCCTTTGATATTTCTTAGAAAGTCTACTAGTTCATAAGATCATGTAGAGGATATTTTGAGTAAAAAAAATGTATTTTTCATTGTGTGTGTATTCTCTGGGATATGAGTAAATCCTGGAAAGTGGGAAAATTGTTAAAAATCAGTCACTCTGTGGTTTTTATTTCCCCAAATATTACATCTTCAAGTTGATTTGAAATGTGCCACATGATCTGTGTCACTATGGTGTTTGAAATTCCATGAAGGGTCCTGAAATTTTATATTTCATTTGTTTGAAAATCTGTGTGGCTGGAGAATACAGCATTTGGAGGTGTTGAAAAAATTATGTAAAAAAAATATAATTTTAAGTTACTATTTTATAGTATTCTTGTCTACTGACACATGTAAAATGCATTATAGTGTTACATGATGCCTGCCTGATTTTAATAATTAGACTAGCATAAAATAATTGGTTTTAAATCACTTATATAACATAATAAAGACAAAACATAATGCAGTTACAGTGATGCAATTGGTGCCAAAGATTTCATTGGAAATGACAAAAAAGATTTGGTATTAGAGTGGAATTTATTTAAAAAAAAAAATAGACTTGGGCAGCCCGGGTGGCTCAACGGTTTAACGCCACCTTCTGCCCAGGGCCTGATCCTAGAGACTGAAGATCGAGTCCAACGTCGGGCTCCCTGCATGGAGCTTGCTTCTCCCTCTATGTCTCTGCCTCTCTCTCTCTCTCTCTCTCTGTGTCTCTCATGAATAAACACATAAAATCTTTTTTAAAAATAGACATAAAAAAAGACTTATTTTTTAAGAAAGCACAATAATATTGTCTCTGATTTAATCAAAATATAATATAAGAAAACACCTATTTCTAATGTTATTATATCTGTTTTTTATTTGCTATAAAGTCATTATGGTGTTGGATATCTCAGGCAGCCTATAAAAAGTGGTATCTATGATAGATAGTGTATTCTTTGGATGCCATTCATTCATCCATGCAAAATAGCAGATGATAGAAAAACTCAAATTTAGATAAAAAGACAAATATCTTCTCATGATGAATTTGTTGTAAAACAGAAATCGGGATATATACCAGGCTTGTCATTTAAAAGGTTGATGATTTGTTTGCTTTTCTTTCTATAGATGTTTATCGTTCTAACCAAAGAAGTATCTCCAAGCTTAGTTGAATATATTGTGGCTTAGCCCAAAGAACATGAGTCAAGTCAGAAAATATGAATCTAGTTCTGATGTCATGAACCTGCTCTAGACTGAATGTGATCCCTTAACTTTTAACATGTTGAAACCTAATCCCCAGTAAGATGATATTTGGAGTTGGGGCCTTTGGGAAGTGATTAGGTCATGAGGGTGGAGTCCTCACAAATGGAATTAGTGTCCTTATAAAAGAGATCTCATAGAACTCCCTCACCCCTTCCACCCAGAGAGAAACAGGAACAGCCCTCTATGAACCCGTAAGTGGGCCCTCCCCAGACACTGAATCTTTCCACAGTTTGTTATGGCAGCAGCCCAGTTGGACAAGGATAATAGCTATTTGGATTTGAAGAGTACTTAAGTCCTCTAAGCTCCTAATTCCTCACTTATAAAGTGGAAAGGAAAATACTAATGTCACGATATGTTAAAATAATAATTGGAAGAAATATATGATAAGAAAACACTTAATAAAACACAAAATATCATAAATGGATGCTTAGTCTAAACTACAGCTTATAAAATGATGAAAATCTAACATGATGATGAATACTATAAATTTCCAAATTAGAATAACAAGGGTAAACAGTTACGACTGAAAAGCTAAATTAATTCTAAAATTTTTTAGTCATTTAACTGTTTTCACTTTTTTGTTTAACATTTATTCATCCAAACTATTTACTAGATATTGTGATAATCTCTAAGTATTTAAGCATAGATACAATAATCTTCTGTCTTCAAAACAGTAATTTAATAGGTGGAAAATTTTAACCAGTTTTCTTCTCTCTGTAACTGATCGTTGTGAATTCAAGTATGCAAGATAATAGTTTTAATTTTCTCATGATCTCGCCATGCTGAAAATTCTTCGATACTTAAAGAATTTTTAATTTGTTAAATATGCATTTCCAATATGATTTTTTCAACAGGCATAATTATACCCAATTTAGACTTCCTTACATATAAGTTACTTAAAAGTAATAATAGCAGTAGTAGTAGCAGTAGTAATAATACTAGTGACAGAAGTAGGAATAATAGTAGGAGTAATTAAATAATACTTTCATGTAGAATGAAAATTTAAAAGAAAAAAGTAGGAAGAAAGTGAGGGAAGGATAGATAGAACATGCTTTTTTCAAAATTCAGTTGATGAAAAAAAGTTGATTACATTTGTGTTGGCCTATTTGTTGGCTCCCTTTTCTGTTCTGTTAATGTTTTTGTTTTTTTTCTTTCACCAATACCATACTGCCTTGATTACTGTATATTTACAAGTATTGCACTGTCCTCCAAGGTAGGTTTTCTTTTTCAATATTTTTTCTCTGTTGGATTTTGCCTTTCATATAAATTTTAAAATCAGTTTGTCAATGCTGCCATTTTAATTGAGAATATATTGAATCTATACATGAACTGGGGACAAATTGACATTTCACAATACTGAGTCTCCCAATGCATGAA
Organism: Canis lupus baileyi; assembly: GCF_048164855.1. Classification (NCBI taxonomy): domain Eukaryota; kingdom Metazoa; phylum Chordata; class Mammalia; order Carnivora; family Canidae; genus Canis; species Canis lupus. The sequence goes on along the minus strand of NC_132840.1, from coordinate 3,640,644 downwards.
CATGGAATATTTCTCCATTGCTTATGTTCATCTCCATTATGTGAGTTTTGGTATATCAGGCCAAGGAATAGGCAGGCCCATGTGATCTAAATTATAAAATTTGTGAACTCAGAGTTGCCCATAGTATTCTTTTAAAAAAAATCATTTTCATGTCTAAGGTATGAATAGTTATAATCCATCTTTCCTTTTAATATGAGTAATTTGTATCTTCTGTCTTTTCTTTATTGACAGCTTGAGTAAAGATTTATTAATTTTAGAGAACTTTTCTAAGATCGATCAGCTCTTATTTTCATTCATATTTTCTCTATAGTTTTCTTATTTTTCAATTTCATAGATTTCTGCTCTCATTTGGATTTCTTGTCTTCTACTTGCTTTGGGCTTTATTAGCTCTTCTTTCTCTGAATTCATAAGGTTACAGCTTAGATTAGTTATTTGAGATCTTCTTTTCTAATGAGATAGTCTAATGTTCTAAATTTCCACCCAAACATCACCATTACTGTATCTTACACATTTTGGAAAGTTGAAGCTATATTTTCATTTTTATTTAGTTCAAAATAATTTTTAATTTCTCTTGGGCTTTTTCTTTAATGCACAGGTTATTTGGAAATGTGTTACATTTCCAAATATTTGAGGGATATTTCATTTATCTTTCTTATATTGATTTTTTTAAGTAATTCCATTGCAGTCTGAGAACATACTTTGACCTCTATTATTTTGAATTTGTTCAGGTGTGTTTTGTTGCACAGATTGTGCTTTATGTTGGTGAGTATTCCATATAAGATTGAGAAGAATATGTATCCTGTTATGGTGCATACATATTTAGACTCATTATGCCTTCTAGAGATTTGACCCCTTTATTATCATCCAAAGCTTTTTTTCATCTTTACTGAACTTCTTCTGTTCCGAAATCTGCTTATTTTGCGAAATTAGTATAGTTACTCCAGCTACTGTCTGATTAAGGCACACCTGGTATATCTTTCTTCATACTTTTATTTTTACCTTATCTGAGTCTTTACATTCAACATGGGTTTTTACTTGAATCTTGTTTTGTTTTTCTAATCTAGTCTTACATGCTCTGCCTTTTAATTTTTGTTTTAAAACTATTTGTATTTCAAGTTATTTTTGGTGTAGTTAGATTAATATCTGCAATGTTTCTAAATGTTTTCTAATTGTATGCATTAGTTTATCTCACCTTCTTTTTCTGCCTTCTCTCATTGTAATTGAGCATTTTACATGATTTCATTTTACATTTTCTTTTGGTCTATTAACTTTACTTCTTTAATTTATTTTATAGTTTTAGTGATTGCTGTAGAATGTGCAATATTTAGGGGTTTTTTTGGCTTTTATTTTAATTCCAGTTAGTTAACATATAGTGTTACATTAATTACAGGTGTACATATAGTGATTCAACACTTCCATATATCACCCAGTGCTCATCATAACAAGTGCCCTCCTTAATCCCCATCATCTATTTAATCCATTCCACTACCCACCTCCCCTCTGGTAACCATCAGTGTATTCTCTGTAGTTAAGAGTCTGTTTCTTAGGAGGAGTTAAGATGGTAGAGTAGGGAGACCCTAAGCTTGTCTCAACCATCCAACATAGCTAGGTAGTTAGAAAATCATTCTGAACACCCAAGAAATAAATCTCCTTTTTGTTCTGAGAGAGCGAAGTCTGCAAATCTACAAGTAGAGAAATGACCACTTTCTAGAAGGTAGAAGCTTCAGAGAGTTGACTTGGGAGAGATATAGTCATGAGTACGGTGGCAGGGAGGGGAGACCTGCTTATGGAGGCTATTGCAAAGTGTTATAAGCAGTGGAGCATAAAATCTGAACTTTTGGAAGTCTGCTACCATGGGAGACATACCTGGCTAAAAGATGCTCAAGCAGTGAAGCAGGGTGGAGTGCTAGGAGTAAAACGTGGTTTGAAGATCCCCTGGGTTACAAGAAGAATGGAAGCCACCAAAGTGCCCCACTCTTCTCAGGCACAGGAATGGTGAAGCCGTGTGAGAGTGTGTCTTGGCGCTAGATTTCTGCTGTTTTGCCATAAACCACACAGCACTTCATGGTCCTGCAACCACTTTCCTGGGATGTGCTGGCAAATGGCAAAAGCACAGTGAGACTCTCCCTTGGAGGAACAGCATGGGTCCATGACACAGAAGTCCCTAAATTTTAGATTTTTGAAATTCAGTTGCATGCCTGAGATAAAACAAACAAACAAACAAACAAACAAACAAACAAACAAACAAAAAACCCTTGGACACAAGCAGGGTAAGCACAGAGTACTGACAGAAACAAGGAACACAAGAAGAGTGATTGATTGCTCTTCTTTGAGGGCTCACTGACGAGTGGGGGACTAGAGAGCAGGCCACTGCCATATTCAACCCACTCATCAGCCCTGAAGGACTTCAGGGAGCAAAATAGCACTACATAGTAGAGGCCAGAACTGCTTACACCAAGCCCTGCACCCTCTTCCTCCCACCCCCGTACCCTGTAAACGCATTTCCACTAGGGCAAGTCCACCTGAGAATCATTGCAACAGGCCCTTCCCCCAGAAGACCGGCGCAAACAACTCACTGACAGCAAGTCTACTGGTCACACAGTACTTCAAAGCTTCAGCTCTAGAGGCAATAGAATCTAGTTTCCTTTTTACTTTTATTCCTTTTTTTTTCATTTATTTTGTATTTTTAATATTTTTATTCTTATTTTTTAGATTTTTATGTATATATATATATATTTATTTATGTTTATTTTCATTTCATTTCACTTATTTATTTATTTACTTTATTTTTGGATCTAGATTCATTCTTTTAACAAGCAGACCAAAACACACCAAGGATCTATTTTGGTGTGGTGGGGAGGAAGTTGGGGATTTCTGCTTGTTTGTTTTGTATTGTTGTTGCTGTTGTTTCAGTTTGGTTTTTCTATTTGTTTTTCTTCTTTTATTTTCCGGGAAAAATGAGGAGTCAGAGAAATTTACTTCAGAAGAAGGAAAAAGAAGTAGAACTTACAGCCAATGATTTAATCAATACAGATATAAGTAAGATGTCTGAACTATAATTTAAAATAATGATTATAGGGATGCTAGGTGGGCTTGAAAAAGGCATAGAAGATACTAGAGAATCCCTTACTGCAGGGATAAAAGAGTTAAAATCTAGTCAGGCTGAAATTAAAATACTATAACCAAGATGCAAAGCCAAATGGATGCCATAAAATGAGGATGGATGAATCAGGGGAGCAAACCAGTGATGTAGAAGATAAAATTATGGAGAAAAATGAAGCTGAAAATAAGAGGGAAAGAAACGTAATGTATTATGAAGGTAGGCTTAGGGAACTCAGCAACTTATTAAAACGTAATAACCTTTGTATCATAAGGGTCCCAGAAGATGAAGAGAGAGAGAAAAAGGGGCAGAAGTTTCATTCAGTAAATTATAGTTGAATACTTCCCTCATCTGGGGAAGAACACAGATATTAAAATACAAGAAGCACAGAAAACTCCCACTAAATTCAACAAAAGCTGACCATTGCCAAGGCATGTTATAGTCAAATTCACAAAATACACAGACAAAAATCCTGAAAGCAGCAAGAGAGAGAGAGAGAGAAAAAAAAAATCCTTGACCCCCACAGGGAAGAGAGATCAGGTTTGAAGCAGATTTGTCCACAGAAACTTTGCAGGCCAGAAGAGAATGGCAAGACACTGTCAACGTGTTGAATGGAAAAACATGTACAAGAATTCTTATTATTTAAATATTTTTTTTCAATTTTTATTTATTTATGATAGTCACAGAGAGAGAGAGAGGCAGAGACATAGGCCGAGGGAGAAGCAGGCTCCATGCACCGGGAGCCCGATGTGGGATTCAATCCCGGGTCTCCAGGATCGCGCCCTGGGCCAAAGGCAGGCGCCAAACCGCTGCGCCACCCAGGGATCCCTGTACAAGAATTCTTTATTCAGCAAGACTGTCATTCAGGATAAAAGGAAAGATAAAGAGATTCCAAGATAAACAGAATGTAAAGGAGTTCCTGACCACTAAACCAGCTCTGCAAGAAATTTTAAGGAAGATTCCTTAAGTGGAGGAAGAAAAGACCAAATACAACAAAGACTAGAAAGGACCAGAGAACATCACCAGAAACACCGACTCTAAAGGTAACTTAATGTCATTAAATACATATCTTTCAGTAATCATTGTGAATGTAAATGAATTAAATGCTACAATCAAAAAAAAAACACAGGGTAGGGCAGCCCCAGTGGCTCAAGTGGTTTAGCGCTGTGGCAGCCCAGGGCTGATCCTGGAGACCCGGGATCGAGTCCCACGTGGGGCTCCCTGCATGGAGCCTGCTCCTCCCTCTGCCTGTGTCTCTGCCGCTCTCTCTCTCTATCTCTGTCTCTCATCAATCAATCAATCTTAAAAAAAAAAAAAAAAAAAAAAAACAGGGTAAAAACAAGATAAGAAACAAAACAAAACAAAAAACCCCAAACCAAGATCCATATAAATACTGCCCACAATGGTCTCATTTTAGACCTAAAGACACCTGAAGATAAAAAGTGAGGGGATAGAGAACCATCTATTATGATATTAGACATTAACAGAATGCCAGAATAACCATACTTATATCAGACAAAGTAGATTTTAAAACAAAGACTATAACAAGAGATGAAGAATAGCATTCTATCATATCTGTCCATATCTATCATATCTGTCTATCTGTTATATCTATCATACCTGTCATATCTATCATATCTATTATATCTGTCCATCAAGATCTAAAATATAAATATTTATACCATCAACTTGAGAGCAACTAAATACATAAGCAATAAATAACAAACATAAAGAAACTCACTGATAATAATACAATAATAGAAGGGTATTCTCACACCCTGCTTACAGCAATGGACAGATCATCTAAGCAGAAAATCAACAAGGAAACAATGTCTTTGAATGACACACTGGACAAGATGGACTTAACAGATATATTCAGAATATTTCATCCTTAAAGCAGCAGAACACACATTCTTTCAAGCAAAAAATGGAATGTTTTCTAGACTAGATCACATATTGAGTCACAAATCATCCTTCAACAAGTACAATAAGTTCGAGATCATACCATGTATATTTTCAGACCACAATACTATGAAACTTGAAGTCAACCAAAAAAAAAAAAAAAAAAAGGAAAGACTTCAAATAATCTGGAGGTTAAAGAACATACTATTAAAGAATGACTAGGTTAATGAGGAGATTAAATAAGGAGTAAAAACCATACATGAAAGCAAATGAAAATGAAAACACAACAGTCCAAAAGCTTTGGGAAGCAGCAAATGCACTCCTAAGAGGCAAGTATATTGCAATGCAGACCTTCCTCAAGAAGCAAGAAAAGTCTCAAATACAAAACCTAACCTTATACATAAAGGAACTAGAAAAAGAACAGCAAATAAAGCCCAAAGCCAGCAGAAGAAAAGAAGTAAGAATCTGTTTCTTGGTTTGCCTGTCTTTCTCTTTTTATTCCCTATGCTCAATTGTTTTGTTTCTTAAATTCTACATATGAGTGAAATCAAATGGCACTTGTTTTTCTCTGACTTATTTCGCTTAACATAATACTCGCTAGCTCCAACCACATGGCAGCAAGTGGCAGGATTTCATTCTTTTTTTTTACGGCTGAACAATATTCCACCGTGTATGTAGATACCACATCTTCCTTATCCATTCATCAGCTGAATTCTGGGCTTCCAGCTGTATTACAAAGCTGCAGTAATCAAAACTATATGGTACGGACACAAAAATAGACACATAGATCAACAGCACAGAATAGAAAACCCAGAAATGAATCCACAACTATGTGGTCAATTAACCTTTGACAAAGCAGGAAAGAATATCCAATGGGAAAAAGACCGTCTCTTCAACAAATGATGTTAGGGTTTACAATATATAGTTCTAACTAACCTAAGCCTGCCTTTAAATATGATTACTGTTTTACACTCAGTGGAAGAGCCTTATAGCAGTATCCTCTGTTCCTCCCCTTTGCCCCTTGTGACGTGTCATATCTAGATCTGGTTCTGATGATTACTTTATTTTTTCACACATTGTTTTTCTTTGTTTGCTTTTGTTTTTGCCATTCAGCAAGGTTTGTACTTTATTATTTATTTATTTATTTATTTATTTATTTATTTTTTGTTTTGTTTTTTTATTTTTTTGTTTGTTTGTTTGTTTGTACTGTAGTTAATGTTTAATGTTGCTAAAGATGCTGCGGTTTTTAGATTCCTCTAGCATTGTTGTTTGTTTGTTTGGACCTCCTCTCTTATCTTTGAAATTCCTTAAGTATTCCTTCTTAGTAGTGATTCGTGTCTTGTAGCTCTTTCATCTGTAAACCATTGTCAACATAGTGGAGTCCAAGTATGGAAAAATAATTCATATAACAGAATTAACAAACAAGCAAAACCAAGAAAACAGATATCCAAGTCCTTTGACTAAAGACAATTATACACTTGTTCAAAGTAGACATCAAAAAGTTAAATTCCTAGATTTCAATATTTTTCTAGATTCATTCTTAAAATGTTGATATTCAACTAAATTATCTCTACAGGTTGTTGCAAAGATAATATTCTGTGTAGTTCTTCTGTTTCCCTTAATATTTAGAGTGGGAGTTATATCTTACTTTCAGGGATATTTATAAATCTGCTTTATTTTAGGATGTTGCTGGACGAAGGGAAGAATTACTTACCAATCTTTTCCCTGGGCTCATAGGAAGATTATATATCCCATTATTCATTGAAATTAGGTTGGGACCATATGCCTGGGTTCTGACCAAAAAGGAAATTATAGTGGAAAGTTGTGCATCACTGCCAGGCATGGTTCCTTGGACTCTCTAAAAGATGGCAATTACTTTACCACAACAGAAAGGAAAATATGATCAGTGTGTGTGTGTATGTGTGTGTGTGTGATATATTGACATATACCAGCATATATATGTGTGCATTGAGCGAACACAACAGATGGTATTTAGAATTGCCATACTAAAATTAAAATTAAATGATGAATATTAACATTTCCTTTCAATTTAATAGTATTTTAAACAAGTTTGTTGTTTTTGTTGTTGCTTTCCCTAAAAGTGTTTTTAAAGATTGATTGATTATTTATTCATGAAAGACACGGAGAGAGAGAAAGAGAGAGACAGAGACACAGGCAGAGGGAGAAGCAGGCTCCCTACAGGGAGCCTGATGTGGGACTGGATCATGAAACTCCTAGGATCACGCCCTGAGCCAAAGGCATATGTTCAACTACTGAGCCACCCTGGCATCCCCCTAAAAGTGTAGCTTTAAGATCATTGCTATGGAATTCGTCTCAAGAGATATCTTTATAAAAGACTGATTACCATTTGTTGACTTGTTAAATCAGAATCTATGTCAGTGGAACTCCAAATTCTGGATATAAAAAATAAATCTGTCTACTGGATAAATTTAGAGAAGGGATACTTAAATTTTATGGGCTTTTACATATGAACAATTTCATTTAATCCACATATAAGCCTACTTGATTTATCAGGAGTTTTCAAAATGTTTTATATATCTGCATTTATGTAATTATGTTCTTCCTTATTCTAATACAAACAAAGAGAATAATAAAAGAGAGGCTTCAAAAATCTACTTAACAAAATGAAATTGTTTAAAGGTATACTTAGCTAAGTAGGAAAAAAATACATAATGAAACCAATTAAAAGATTTATACTCCAAATGTGTGACAGATGGTGGACCCTTTCTGGGCTCTAGAGTTCCGGTAAGACCAAGTAGGAGCTGTGGCTCAGACTATGAGACTCATCTCTGACCAGCTTACAAAATTTCAGATGCCATGTCCATGACACATCAAGGCCCTTGACTTCACATCAGGGATATATTCCCTTGTAAATCCATCCAATTTCAAAAATTGAGACTTCTATATGAGTTTCAAGAATCTTAGCCCTTGCCTCAGGGACCCTACCACTTTATAAAAACAGTGCATGACTTCTTTCAAACCAGGAATCAGTTTCTGCAACAATCCCCTGGAGGAGTGTGGTTTCAAAATAAATAAATAAATAAGTAAATAAGTAAGTAAGTAAAATAAACCTTGTGCTTCTGTTGCTAGCTTTGTTAATAAATAGCAGATTACATTCTCTGGGGCCATGCTAAATTTATAAAGAACACGTTATGCCACACAAACTTGATTTTTTTTATAAACTCAGTAAATTAGTGGATAAAAAAATAGAGTAGATGGAAAATATCTTGATTATAATAAAACAAGTTGATGGCAATTCACAGACTCATATACAAAAAGATCTTGTTTGAAAATTTAATTCAAATTACCTTAGCTGCAAGTACTGTCACACAGATTGAAAATTGAATGAAAAATGACCATAAAGAAAGGATAATGAGAAACGCTAACAAAGAAATCTATCATGGGCACTTAAAATCTTAATGAATATTATATAAAGGAGGCTAAATAACTGAGGCTCTAATTTCTCATGTTGCCTACTCTATTGAAGTTTTGTGAATAACCAAAGGAATTGTTTTACTTTAGTACTTGAGAGAATGTCATATTTAGAAAACCAGCAATTGCTTTTTCCAGGTTTACTAGAATGTAGATAGTATTCTCTACTCCACAATTGAAGCCATACTTATATTCTAAGAAAATCATTACAAGTCCAGAGGTAGTTTATTTTATTCTTTTTTGTATTTTGCATTCTGGGTACAAGTGAAAGTGAGTGAAGTGAGTCTGGCACTGAAATCAGTGTCTCGAGTGCAGTATCTGATATTCCCACGTAAGACGGGACAACTACAACTGCATAATTAGTAGCGTAACTCACTGTTTACCCATGTTGCATAGCCCTTGTTTGTAAGGTGAGGGGTGTTTGTAGCTGTGTTCTTTAGTCCTCTGTATGAAGAAGTAGCAATGGTACAAACCAGGTGGAGTCTGTTCAGAAGACAGCCTTCAGATCTGGTTTGCCTCTTGGGAACTGAATAAACTTGAAAACGTTCCATAATCATTATTAACTTTTGTTGCCTTAAATATTACGTGATGATGTAACACATAGTTATGGACCTCAATGAGTCATATGTTATGGAAAATGTTGAAAGATGTTAAAAGCTAATGTGTAGGTGGCTGTAAGCATTTAAAGGGTCTGATGGATATATGTTTACTTATTTACCTACTTCAAATAAGTATTCAATTACTGATGATAGTGGTGGTCATGGTTAGGATGTTATTGGAATTGAATCAGTCTACCTGGCTAGGATCCTGATATTCTCTTCCCTTCTCTCTCTTCTCTTCTCTTCTCTTCTCTTCTCTTCTCTTCTCTTCTCTTCTCTTCTCTTCTCTTCTCTTCTCTTCTCTTCTCTTCTCTTCTCTCTCTTCTCTCTCTTCTCCTCTCCTCCCCTCCCCTCCCCTCCCCTCCCCTCCCCTCCTCCTCTCCTCTCCTCTCCTCTCCTCTCCTCTCCTCTCCTCTCCTCTCCTCTCCTCTCCTCTCCTCCTCTTCCCTTCTCTCTCTCTCTTCAAGTATAATTAATATACAGTATTAAATTTCAGGTATACATATCGTGATTGAGCAGTTCTATATATTTCTCAGTGCTCAGTGTGAGACGTGTACTCTTAGTCCTCTCACCTGTTTCACTCACCCAACCTCTCACCTCCCCTCTGGCAACTGCCAGTTTGTTTTTTATAGGAGTCTGCTTTTTTGTTTGTCTCTCCTTTTTTTCCTTTGTGCATTTGCTTTGTTTCTTAACTTCAATATATGAGTGAAATCCTATGGTGTTTTCCCTTCTTATTGACCTATTTCACTTAGAATTGTACTCTAGAGCCATTCACGCCATTACAAATAGCAAGATTTCATTCTTTTTTATGGCCGAATAATATTTCATTATGTAAAGTATTTATATACCACATCTTCTCTATCCATTCATCTATGGATAACACTTAGGCTGCTTCCACATCTTGATTACTGTAAATATGCTGCAATAAACCTAGGGTTGCATGCATATCTCTTTAACATGGAATCTGTTTCCTTTTCTTCAATTTTAGAATTTATCTTCATATAGCCACCGGTACTCTTGCCTATCTCATTTTGAGTGTTTTAGGTTCTGTGTTCTACCTATTTCATTAGATATTTGTAAATTCTATACATCAGCCATTCCCTTTAGAATCTCATACATCTGCATTTTTTAATTCCCACTATCATCCACAGTTCTGACATCTTTCCCTTAACCTGAGTACTGCTGAGTATTCATCAATGTTTCCCAGTGAAATTTCTTTGCAGATGAAACAAAGTCATAGATCCTAAAAGCCAGTCACAGCTATGCCAATAACTGATATCATCCTAACTGACCAACTCCCTCATTGTCAAATATGGAGATAATTTATACCACTGTGATTTAGAATAAATTGAATTAAATGTCGAGGTCTGAATGCATTTATATTCTTTGACAAATCCCCTATCTTATATGAATATCTATCTCTTCATCTGTAAAATGGGAATGATAATCCTCGCATTGCCTGCAACATACGATGGTTATGAGGCTCAAATTATTATAGGAAAGTTCTTAGAAATCTCTAAAATACTGTAGAAGATTGAAGAGATTGCTAAGTGACCCATTTCTTGAGTAAGAAAAGAGAAATCCCAGATCTCATTATGCTCTTTATGGGACTTAAGAAGGGATATTTTTGGCTATGTTAAGTTTTTTATTTGCAGCACAATTAGTTTCATTTTGGAATGTTAATGAGAAAACAAGAAATAGGATAATTTTGAAATAAATATAGTGAGCTAAATTTATTTTAATACCAACAATTGGGAAAATTAACTTGTTACTATAAGTTCCTACCTTTTGTATTATTACAGAATTTTCATCTTCTAAACACGATAAAATTAGCATTGGGGGTAGCTTCTCAATAGTTGGCTTCAAATGTTATAGTTGATTCAAATTAGATAAATTTTCAAACTTGGAAATAGCACAGAATTTGGGCCAGTTAGATTTGGCATTGCTTCCTCACTCTCAACTTATTAAATCATTTAACTTCTCTCAGGCTTGGGATACCTTATATAGTAATTGAGATTTTTAATATATGACAGCCTATATGCTAATATATATCAGTAATCCAATTCCGTACTGAGTCTAAAGTAGTAACCTAACAAATGATACCCTATTATGTATTAAAACAAGTTTTCTCCAGGATCTGTTGGAGCAAAAACATCTGAACTACTCCCACCAATATGAGAAATCATGGAACAATTGTGCATGCTTGCATTTGGAGGGGCTGTTGGGGTGGTAGTGATGATGGTGAGATGATTAATTCAATCTACTCTTTGAAATCCAGATGCCTACTATAAGTACACTTTTTTTTTAAAAAAAAGAAAGAAGTATGATTGGTAGATTAAAAGTAATCTACTGGGTGAGAAGAATATCTACTTTCATCTAAAGCAATTTGGTTTTGCAGGACAATACTGAGTTTAAAGTCAGAAGGATCGATCACTTAATAATCATGGTCTGAGAAATATTACCATCCTTAAGTTTCAACTGCTAAGATAAGTAGGAATAATAATCTCAGCTCATAGTAATGTGGGAATTGATTAAATAATGTATATAAACTTCAAAAGGAATATGAAGACATAATTAGTTCTCACTGTATCTTATTATTACTTCCTCTGCCACAGACTGGGTTACTATGTAGAAAGAACCTGAGTCAAGACTTGCGTGATGATAGTTAATTTGGGAAAACTATGCTGGAGAAGGAGTGGGAGACTGCAAAGTGTGAGGAAGAGGGGAGAGAAGAGCCAATATGAAGTGTCATGATGAAAGTGGATAGAGCTGTTGGCAGTTGGGGGCCACTTTCCCTCGAAACCCTTGGTGGAACAATGAGAAGGAGCAGTATGAGCTTCAAAACTGTCCTCCTAACGATGGAAGTTGTACATGTTTATTCAAAAACTATTAGGGCACCTGGATGGCTCAGTTGGTAGAGTGTGGGACTCTTGATCTCAGGGTTGTGAGCTCCAGCCCTATGTTGGGTGTAGAGATTACCTAAAAATAAAATCTCAAAAACAAGACAAAAGCTTTTATCTCTTTTTAGTCTGGAGCCATCACATGGTTGTTAAATGTCCTGTGTTTTCAAGTGAGTGATAACTCCTAAGTGCTGACTGCTGCATGTGTTCAAAACTCCAGTACCAAAGCAGCTCTGGAGCAGAATGTCCTAGTTGTAGTTACAATAGTCAGGCTACATGTGAGAAGAGCTGTTTGCCTTAGCAATTCCAAAAGCAATCTGTGGTCCAAGAGATGTCAGACAGGAGCATAACTGGGCACCAGTGCAAACAACAATATTAAATAGATAATGTTCTCACATACAGACACATGATGTCCCTCGCCCTCTGCTTCTTGTCTTTCCTTTTAAACATTTTATTTGATGATAGATCATTGAAGCATAATTTACATATAGTAAAATTCACTCTTTCCAGTGTTTTGACAAACACATAAAGTGTGTTTGTCATTCATTGCCACTTGGTAAGTGCTTCATTGTTAGATCAGCCTGAGAACATCAAGGATAAATTCCCTGCCATTTTATGTCTTTTCTTTGATAATAGCATAACAGACTCAAAGTGTCAGAGAATAGGGAAGCATATTCTTTCTGGAAATACAAAGCAAAATGTATATTGGATTGGAAAAATATTATTAATTACTGAAGCAGTATAAGCAATGCATGGGTTTTCTCTGAGCTCTTCTGTCTACCTTTGTGTATGATTATATATATCAATGATATATAACATATATAATAATATATAATGTTATATTTATATTATATAAATTAATTTATATATCATATAAAATTAAGAGTAATTATGTATATACACACATGCATGCACACACATTCATATATATATATGAATATAATATATATATATTTTTTCTATAGCCTGTGACTATAGAAAATCCTATATGAGAGAATGAGGGGGAAAAAATCACTGACAATAGTAGCCAACATGCAACCAGGATAAATTATATTCTTATTCTATTTCTATGAAGATTTTATACCGGAAAATGCTTTGCAAATTTTGACATTATACCATCTGCAAAGTTAAACCCATTTATTCAGATCAATCCAGGCTTTAAGGCAATTAACAGTCGAGGTATCACGATGAATACACATAGTTCTTCCAAGAGCCAGATTTGGGGATGTCCATTGATTGGTAGAAAAGGCAAATGGTCATAGCCTACAGGCCTTACATTTTATAAGATTCCAAAAATAAATCTACTACCCACTTTCACAAGAATGTTTGATTAATTTTGATCATAATTGACGGGTGAAAAAAGCCCTGTTTTTCCTTTGAATGACAATAGGATGCTGTCCCTTGCACACAATGAAAGGAAATCTGAAAATATTTGAGTTATTATGTCTGAAAGAAACTCCTAGTTTTAACTGATAAAATTCCATTTTAGCAAAGTTGTTTTGTATTTAACTTAATCTCACATAAATCTTAAAACGCCCCTGAGAAATCGTAAGGGTATACAAAGTTAAACAGAAGAGCTCAAAGAAAATCCATGTACATACTACCTCTCTTTGTAAAGAAATTGAGGACTCATTTGACCAAGTTCAGGCAGTTACTATGGAACAGCCATAACACTCAGGTCTCATGAGTCACCGTCTCAAAGTCTCTTAGCTACATATGGGGTAGATATAACTACATAGTCATATTAAATAAATTTTAAACTTTCATTATATAGTGTTTAAATAGGAGGAGGAATCAGATTGCTTTCAAACAAGTCAGGGGATTAGTCCACTAAAAATGACAAGAGTTACTGTGTTTTGCCATATATACCCTCTTGATAGTGTTTCTGAGGCCTCTAATCTCCCCTGCCCCCCGCAATATGACATATTTGACAGTCTTACAAAGAGTTTTACTTTCAATGACAAATAGAAGATTTGTATTTTCACTTGATGACTATAGAGAATGGTAATTGAACAAAACCTTTCTCTCCACTTGTAAGAGAAGTAAATGATCTCTGGTTACCATGTTAAAAATGTAAATGGCAAAAAAATAAAATAAACGGACAAGTAAGCACAAACAAAACTATATCCTTCCCCAATGGTTGACTAATTTTGAAACAGATGGTCTAATTAAAGACTGAAAAAAAACAAGAGAGACCCATGTTCCAAAAGAGAAATAAGAGGATTATAGCTCTGGGCTGAAAATAAGATATAATGTTATAGAGATAACAACTATTACTCTAATGGCTTTGGATAGTCACCTTGTAAGAAACCAGGTTAATCTGAAATGGGAAATGAAAGTTCTCATTGAAAGTTAAATCATTTCAGTAAAATATAGAGGAATTTGAATAAAATAGGATCTCTCTGGACAGCAAGAAAAGTCTTGTGGCCAGCCAAGAAAGTCTTTTCTGTTAAAACAAAAACAAAAATTTAATGAAATTTAGCAAAAGTGAATTGGGGTAGAAGTGTAACCTTGGAACAATGACCCAAAGTCTTATGAAATATCCGTGTTGTCCTCAGTCTTGTAAGCGTTAGAACTGGCAACGAAGAAATCAAAGTTTCTCGAAGAAGCTATTACAAACTGGAACTACCTGAATCACAGATCAATAGATTAACTGTTGAGTATTTAAATATTTGTATGGGAAAAGTCATTGGCTTCCAACTTCCTTTCTATTGCATGGATGTTATGACTTTTAAATGTATTGAGCCCTTTTTTTCCAGAGGAAGGGCAAAATACAAAAGATATACAAATATATCATTTTGTAAGTATGCTCTAGATAGTACACACAAAACATTTACTTTTCCTAAGTTAATGCATTCTGTGATTCACCTCATGAGAAAAAAAAAAAAAATCTTTTCTCAGGATACTTGCCAAGTGGTATGACAGTCCTTACAGAAATGTCCTGCTAGGGCAGCCCAGGTGGCTCAGCGGTTGAGCATCTGCCTGCAGCTCAGGGTGTGATCCTGGGGTCCTGGGATCGAGTCCTGCATCGGGCTCCCTGTGGGGAGCCTGCTTCTCCCTCTGCCTGTGTCTCTGCCTCTCTCTCTCTGTCTCTCATGAATAAATAAATAAAATCTTCAAAAAAAAAAATAAAAGAAGTGTCATTCTACACGATCCAGTTGTTAGCCATCCACAGGTTAATTGGAAGGCAGTATACATTTATCTGTGAGAACTTTGTTTCAGTAAGTGGATAAGAATAAACAATGAGGAGTTTAAGTGATGGAAATATAAAGTCTTTGACAAGTCTTAGAACTTTTTACTTAATTGCTCTAAACCTCCATTTTTTAAGATCTAGTATAGTGCTCCTGCGTCATAGATATTCAAGATGCCTTGACAGATCAATAAAGGAATGAATAAATGGATGTGTGATCCTCGGGAAGTGCACTGGGATCCCACTTTGTTTCAAGCCCTGTGATGTTGGATTATTTTTTAAAAATATAATAAAGGAAGATACCACATTTGTCGTAAGAGGAATACTTGTCTATTGAGCATGTGGAGAGGAACGAAATGTGGCCAAACACGGACACGAACTGTTAGTCCACAAGCTGGAAATAGTGAGTGCCACTAAAGAAGTTTGAGTAAAAGTTGTGAGAAGTCAAGAAATAGGTGATAATTCTGTCTTTGAAATGAATTTTGCTATGTATGGTGAACATTCTGAAGACAATGCTGATTAATTTATGATGCCATATATGTTTTTTTCTATTTTTGTTCGTTTTGTTTTTCCCTTGCAATATGTATATAGAAATGAGGCCATATTTCTGTTTTCTCCTAAATTTCCCAGCAATAATACGTGATTGCTTAGAAAATAGAAATTTAATAGTAGACCAGTGTTGTAAGAATTGTGTTAAAAGTGTGTTAACTGTGCAATTCACATCTGTTTAACATCTGCCAAATAGCAAGTGAACTTCTATCTTCTGAACTGGATTACACACCGGGATAAGAAAGTCTTTCTTTTTTTTCTTGTTGTCACTGCACATGACCCCTAAAATAGCCTCTTTCAGGTCAGCATAGCCACAGTGGAGGGTTTCAGTTGCTTTCTAGGCACGTATTACAGTTACAGAAGATTTTCACATAATCAAAATTGGGTATTTCTAGAGAGATCAAAAGAGACAGTGAAGTGGAGAGCAGGTGCGCCAGCCTTCTTCGAGGATCTGAGAATGCAATTAACCAGCAAATGAGCCCTTGTAAAGCCAGGCTTCCTGAACAGATGAGCACAACAAAAGCTACCGAGAAATGAGGTGGCCAAGGGCCACTCCTGAACAGAGTGTGCACATGGGCATCTGCCCCTGTTCTTGAACTTTAGGAAGAGAGAGAGAGAGAGAGAGAGAGAGAGGGATTCAATAGAAACTGTAGAGTCAAAACAATTATGCAAATATAGGGGACTCTGGGAGGAGATGAAAGATTAGATTGCTTTCACAAAGGCTCTTGTAACAGTAGAGATTTTTCTCTTTTCTCTCCCAATGGTACCAACTTAGGGCTGAAAAAGATGGATGGCAGCAGAAGCAACCCAAGAAAAATTAAAGAGCATCACAGTTTAATCACTTGACGTTAATATGACAAATCCAAAAGCCATTTAAAGAGGAGGCAAAGTTGCAGTCGCAAAATATGTCTTAGACTTGCCACCCTTAGTGTACACATAGAATGGAATGATGTTCAGCCAGAGAAGGAAGGAATCACTGCTACACGCCACAAGCTGACTGCGTGTCAAAACATGACACTACGTGAAAGGAGCCAGGCACAAAAGGCCGTGGGTACCGCAGCATGATCCTAGTCCCTTGAAATCTCCAGAATGGGCAAATCCATATAGAGGCAGAAAGCAGACTGCAGGTTGTTAACTGTTGGGGCATGGGGGGGCATGAGTAGTGACACCTTGATAGGTACGGGGTTTCCTCTCGAGGCGATGAAAATATTTTTGAGACATCACTTAATTAGTGGAATGTTGCATGGTGTTGTGACTATAGTAAATACTAGTGAATTGTACACTTTACTATGGCTCATTTCATTTTATGTTAATCTCATCTTCATTAAAAAAAGAAAAACAGTGTTTTGTATCTTTACTCATATCTAGGTGTTTGCAGATTTAAACTAGGTTATTCCCTCAGTGTCACTTTCTCTCACGGCTCATTCTTTCTGCCTGGGAAACCACCTTTCCTGTTTTCTTGGATAAGCTCGATTTCTAGTTCTATGAATTTCTTCTGTGTCAATTATCTTCTGTTGGTTTCAACATTCTACCTAATAAAACTACAGCATTTGGCTTAGCAAACAACAGATACACTGTTTCTGTGTATCTGTGGCTATAAATCAGAAAATCTCCGTCCATATTTTCCTTTTGCAGTTATGAAGCAGATAATTTTGGGCAAATTGGTTCATTTATCTGGGTCTGATTTATTTCAAATGCTAAATTTATTTTATTATTGTTTAAATTAAAGAACTCCCAAGGGCTTACATTTAATATCTAATTGCTTTATGTGGGCTTAATCGTTAAAATACTATAAAATCAATAAAAATCCAACTGCCAGCAATAAGGTAGTGATGTGACAATAATCATGCTTCATTCATTCAATAAGTACTCTGTGCACATGTTCTGCCTTGTCTCTGGGGATATAAATATTATCAACAGTAGATCACTGGATTTATTAGAGGCATGTAGTTTATGATGATGATGTTAATGGCAAAATATTTACTTCTATAGTTAGAAACCCTCTAAGAAAAAAAAAAAGAGAATAACTAAACAATAATGTCTGCTTTGTTATCCTGTTTTTTATCTGAAGAGGAAAAATTTAAAACAAGGCTACCGTAAAACTTGCTTGCAAGTCAACTCTTTGATGCATTTATTTATTCTAAAAATACATTTTTCTAAAATGATTTTGAAAGGTCTTGTCAAATAGGTCTGTGCATTACTGGGCTAAAGTTATGTAAGCTGCATGATTGCAGGAATTTTGATAAGACTATACATATATACTCATTTTCTACATTTGATTTCCATTTTGCAGATAAAGAAAGTAAGGGCCAATGACTTCCACTTACGAAGGACTTCTTCTGACCTAGGCATTTGCATATTCAGAATCTTGTTCAATATTTACAAATGAGACAGGTGTTATTTTAGTCATTAGAGAGCTGATGAGCTAGAAGATAAGACAAGCTAGCTAAGGTGCCAAATTTCACATATTTTGGAAGTCACAGACTTGGGCACCATATCTAATTTGACGCAGGCTACATCCTACCTTTATTAAACCGTCCTGATTTCAGGTGATGCTTCTTCCAACCCCTACCTCTAGCAGAAAGGGGATCTCTGTTTGCCTCAGCCAGTTGTGTCCTGGACCCAGTGGGGCACTCATACCCTGCACAGGCACGTGATGCGTTTATGTCAGGATCACTTGGAAGCATACCATTAAGCACACACTCTGCCCTCCAGACCAATTCCCCACATTGCTCGCCAAGAACACTCTGCACAGCTAGGCAGTGAGGCTTCATATTAATCATGTTTTCTAATTATTTATTTATTAGAACAAGGGAGCTGAACACCTGGCAGCGTTTACATTTGCAATTAGGGAAGCAACCTCACTCTAGCAGAAGTCTGATTTTATTACTTGCCTTTGCCTTGTAAAACTAAGTTCGCCTGGTGGTGGAGAAAGTCATATTAATACAAATAATAATGAAATGCTGGAAATAATCTCTTTCCCCAGTTTGGCATATATTGAGTAAATTTTACACTTGAAATTTATTTCACGATGCTATTGTTGGGGGAAAAAGCATGTACTGATGTAATAATCTCATTCTTTAATTCAACAATTCTTGGTTGAGCGCTTGCTATATCCATGCCACTGTGACTGGCACTATGACATCATGTTAAGGACATGAGTTCAAACAAACCTGTGATCAGTCCTACAATGCACTAAACACTCCACGCTCTTACTAAGAAATGGAGATAACATCTATTTCATAGGTGCTTTTTGAGACTTATGGTGGATACAAGCCACCATAAATGAGTTGTACCCAATATTAGTTGGCTACTCAGCCTCCCCATCTCACTCAGGTATGGTGATCATACAGTTGTAAACCATAACCCATAGTCACATACTTTCAGTCAAATATGGAGGATAAGCTAAATCCAACAACAACAATAAACAACAACAACAACAATAAAGTACAAACTGACTAGTGTCACAAAAAACTAATTAAGTAAGTGAAAGGTAATTTTGGATATGGGCATAATCAAGTTTTTAAAATATATATATATATATATATTGTATTTAGGAATAGGAGAAGGGAACTAGGATTAGAAGGCATTTACATAATGAATAGCTTCACAATGAGCCTTCGGTGGCTAAAATTTATCCTACAGCCAAATTATTCCATTGACAGCCAAGAGTCATGCTTCATGGAGTTTAATTTAGCCATTGCATACCTTGTGGGAGAGCAATTGAGAAGGAGATGAGAAGCCCAATTGGAATACTATATAATTGTAATTTCTTAGATGATGCCAAGTCCTCCAACTTTCTGGATTCACTCTCTAAAACAAAAACTCCCCAAAAGAACATTTCTCTCCTTTGGAAGAAATTTTCAAACCTCCTGGAATCAGCAGTCCAATTGCGTCAGATGTTAAAATTAGAACATCTCTGTCCTGCTGCAAGGACTTCAGGCTAGCGATAATGATGATCCAAATAAGGGCAGCGAAAATGCAATGAAGGAAACACATGGAAAACTCCCTCGCCTATGGGTTGACGAGCTCTCAGAGCCCTGTGTGCAAATTAAGGATTGTATAACTGACTTCTCTAAAACAAACATGTGGTAAACTACCTTCCAAAGGAATGGATAGCACCGAGGAACGCTTCTGAAGCTACTGGTAAGTATGTTGAATAGCAAATAAGCTGAGATAAAAGAACAGTGAGAAATCAGCAGTGTTACACTGGACAGGCTACTTCATACCTTATTTCTATGAGGGATAACATCAACCTATGAACACTATGTCATTATATATATGAATTTTGGAGCATAACACTAGGCATGTAGTACTTTTTTGAGATAAAGAAAGAGAGCTCAGGGTGGGGGGGTGGGCAGAGGGAGAGGGAGAGAGAGAATCTTAAGCAGACTCGACAACCAGCCCAGAGTCCAACAGGGGGTTCGATGTCATGACCCTGAGACCATGACCTGAGCTGAAATCAAGGGTCAGAAGCTTAACTGACTAAGCCACCCACGTCCCCCTAGTAGATTTTCAATGCGATTATGCACTTGTGACATATAACATGTAATCTGTAATTATACTAAAGATATTTTATGAATTTCTCTGGGCCAGAAAATTTTCAGTAAGGTATTTTTTTCCTGTGTCTAAGAGAAAAAAAAATCAATGAACACAGGATTTAGGGAAAATACTACATACTTGTTAACTCATAGTAGATCTCAGAAAAAAGAGAGAGAGAGAGAAAAGAAAGAAATCTTGCTTGTCGGGAATGGAAAGTAAGCAAATTTATTTCTACATATCACCAGGATTTGAATAAAGATGCACTTAAAAAGAGATATCAGGCAGCTGAATTGTTCACCTGGTAGGGATCCAATTGCCCTACATGGGAAGTGCTAGCTACCTGCATGGAAAACAGATGTTATCACATTTACTTAATGTGGTGGCAGGAAGTTGGTGAGGATAGAAATTCTGTGTTATCTTTAATGTTGTGATTTTTACTGCTTAGTAACTTTTCAAATCTGTGTATACCTGGAGGAGACAAGATCATTTATTCATTCTTTCTTTCTTTGCTTTATCCACATGCTACATCACATTTACTGCACTCTGGGTATTCATTTTCACCAATATAGGAACACCAGCAAAATGTTGGCCTCCTTCAGAGCACCAGCTGGATCCCTAAACCACAAGGACTTCTCAGACTGAGACATGACCTCCTTTTGTAGAGGTTACTCCATCCAAAGCCAACACACGTAAAAATCCGTCCCCATAGTACTTGACCTCTCTATGTATACATTCTGCAACTACTGGCAACTTTATCTAGAAAGACATAGGCATTCTTTAGTTCACTACTTACCAGTTTTATAATTGCCAAGACTACTTGTCAGGCCCCAAATCCTCCTACTGAAGTTTACTCATTGGTTACTCATTGGTCATATCTTTTTCAAACTATCTTATCACAGTAACAATAATAAAAATAATACTATCAAAATTATCATTTATGAAATGTTTTATTTGTTCAGGGAAATCTAATGAGTGTTTTTTTTAAATAAAGATTTTATTTATTTATTCATGAGAGATGGAGAGAGAGACAGGTAGAGGAAGAAGCAGGCTCCATGCAGGGAGCCTGACATGGGACTTGATCCCGGGTCTCCAGGATCAGGCCCTGGGCCAAAGGTGGCGCTAAACTGCTGAGCCACCCTGGCTGCCCCCTGTACTGAGCATTTTACCTGTTACTTGCTTTAATGCTAACTGCTGTAGTATTGAAGAATGAGGAAATTAAGGACAAAAGTGATTAGGTTAATCAGTCCCATATCTAGAAAGAGGCTAAGTAGTATTTAAGAGAAGTATGACACAGAAGTTGCTCCAGGAAAACTGATTCAGATCCTGAAACTGTATTGCCTGTTTTCAAATTCAGACTACAAAATTTTACCTCTTGCCATATTTTAAAAATAAAAGTCGATTATAACAATCTTTACCTCACAGAGTACCTGTGAGGATCGAGTAACAAACACATGTAAAGTGCTAATAATGTGGCTGGATGAATAGTAAGTGTGAAGTTTATTAATAAATTATTATTATTAATACCATAATTAGGGATCATAGCCAGATTCTTCTTTGTTTTCATAAATTGATACGCTGAAGAATGTTGTGAGCTGTACAGGATGAAGATTTCTTTTACTTTTTAGCTCAATTACTACAGTAAAGTGACACCTGAACAGTTGTGCATGTTACCATTCCTCTGCTCTTTTTTAATATTCGATATTTTATATTCAATGTCCACATTAAATTATATGAACTTTAAGAAAAATGAAGACACTAATTACTTCCTTGACTATAACGGCTTAATCTCTCTTGTCTTGGGGATTTTCTAACCTTTGTTCCATGGAGAAGCTTCCTTTTCCTATAGGGCAATGAAGGCACAATAGGTGGTTTTCCCTTGATGTAAGAGTGAATTGATGTCAGAATGACAGTCAAGTCACCACCTTGGGCTCTACTGCAGGGAGGCCCCGTGACAGGATTGGAGAGATTGTCTCTCGCTGGGATAAGCATTTTGAGAGTTGACTTCCAACAGAACACTTGGAGGAGGAGAAAATGATGTATGAGTCTCAGACCTCTTCACTGTACGCTCTTAATTTCTCCGAGTTTCTAATGAACCTTCCTTCCACTGTGCTCCTGGCTGTTGGTGAGGAAACTCTGGCCATAACTCTGACAGCTACTGAAGTTGAGAAAGATTTGTGTACACATTGCCGTATTTGTAATAATATAATACAGAATGCAGGGCTTCCGGTGCATGGAGCCTGCTTCTCCCTCTGCCTATGTCTCTGCCTCTCTCTCTTTCTCTCTCTGTGACTATCATAAATAAATAAAAATTAAAAAAAAATTAAAAAAATACAGAATGCAGAACAATGTTGATAGTATTTCAGAGTGTAAGACACACATGTGTGTATGTGTATGTGTTCCCATATAAAATAAATATTGGAAACAAAAACATGACAATGAGATTAGATTATGGATTTTGTGTTTTCTCCTTTATATGGCATAATCTCTTTCGTTCTCCAGTGACCATGAATTGTATTTATAACTGAAAACAGTAATAAAAAAAAAAAAAAAAGAAAACAGTAATAAAAAAAGTATTGTGCACAAAAAATTTTCAAGTTAATAGTAAATAGATAAAATTGAATATTAATTCTGTTTGGAGGATAGTTTGGTATTTGCAAACCAGGGAAAGCTAATGATCTACTCTAGAGAAATACTCTATTCGAAATAAATTTATATACAATGGAATGTTACTCAGCCAATAGAAGAGATGAATATATTCACCGTTTGCTTTGACGTGGGTGGAACTGGAGGGTATGATGCTGAGTGAAGTTAAGTCAGTCGGAGAAGGACAATCATCATATGGTTTCACTCATACGGGGAATATAAGAAAAAGTGAACGGGACTATAGGGGAAAGGAGGGAAACTGAGTGGGAAAATTATAGGGAGACAAACCATGAGAGATTCTTGACGCTGGGAAACAAACAAGGGGTAGTGGAAGGGGAGGTGGGTGGGGAGATGGGGTGACTGGGTGACGGACACTGAAGAGGGGACTTGATGGGATGAGCACTGGGTGTTACACTGTATGTTGCCAAATCAAACTTCAATCAAAATAAACAAATAAGTAAATAAATAAATAAATAAGTAAATAAATAAATAAATTTTTGAAAACACGAATTATAAGAAAATAAAAACAAGCAAACAAACACCACAAGGCCTTTATGTTTCTCTACAACGAAGCTTAACACAGAAAATGACAGAATGATAAACCAGGCTGTGAAAGGAAATACACTTGGATAAGTAGCATTTTGAACGTGCCATTGTGCCCTTTATTTCTAGTGCCAGAATTAAATTACCACACATGGTCTTATGTGACATTCTCAGCAACGTTGCCATTAGTTATCATTGTCCCATTTTGCAGATATAAGCAGCCTTTACGAACTCATTTAGCTGGTAACTGTGAACTAGAGCTGAAACTCGGGTCTCCTGACTAGATGCCAACCAACTTAAAAACTAAAATAAATAATCAAATAAATAAATAATCAATCAAATAAATAAATAATTGATCAATCACATTTGGGAACTCTGTGGCCTGAACATAGATCCCTAAAAAGGATAGAAAAATCACTATACAATGTTTTGACTTTTATAACAGGATAAATGCCTTTATTTTTCTATCAAAATTGACCAAATCATGTGAAATTGAAGTAGGCACCATAGTAAAATGAGGTACACAGAAAAGGAGGGGCCCTTCTCATGCTGAGCACTAACCATTATATAAGACATAGTTTTAGGCTTTATATTCAGTAGCTCAGTTAACTCCTAGAAAGATCGAAGAGAGCAGTGCCTGTTCTCCACTTACAGATGAGCCAGAGGGGACCTTGAGAAAGTTGAGTGGCTCATCAGAGGACTCATAGGTCGTGAGAACCGCTTCGGGATTTGAAGCTGGTCCTTTGTGATTCCAAAGTCCTTCTATTTTATTTATTTGTTTGCTTGTTTTGGCTTGGTTTTGTCTATAAAGTATTTTTTAAATAGCTTGACTTTTAGAGCAGGCATCTAGAGAAGGTTTTTGAGTTTATAAATAATTTAGTGAGTAGGAAATCCAAGGGGATATAAAAGATTATGTAATGTCATGGCAATATCTATAAATAGGATTGTATAAATATGGATTCACTGTGACACTGGGACACATAACATATATATATATAGATATAGATATAGATATAGATATAGATATAGATATATAGATATATAGATGGATACACATCATCATTCTGCCTTTGGTTAAGCCAAAATTAATTCTCATTATCATCACTGAGTCATTATTTCAGCAGCTTCACATTGACACTGTTTTTAATAGAGTTGATTAATTCTAGCTGTTGCATATCTCAGTGGCTGAACACAATGTGTTTATTTCTCACCGTAAGTCAAATCATCGCATTGTATACCCTTAATAGGTACAATTTGACTTGTCAGATATACCTCGGCAAAGCTGGAAAATGCATCAATGATATATTTTTACACAATTTTTTCTTGCAATTATTTCAGTAAAATTGTCTTAATATGAATTTTTTATATAAGGGTATTTATTTTATTTTTATTTATTTATTTATTTAAAGATTTTATTTATTTATTCATGAGACACACAGAGAGAAAGGCAGTGACACAGACAGAGAGAGGAGAAGCAGGCTCCCTGCAGCAGCCCGATGCGGGACTCGATCCCAGGACTCTAGGATCATGCCCTGGGCCAAAGGCAGACGTTCAACCACTGAGCCACCCAGACGTCCCAGGTATTTATTTTATTAATCTTTATACTGCACTGACATATTTTCTCTACTCTTGTTTGTGTGCATCTTTTTATAATAAAAACAAAACCTTTAAGTCTATGCAGTTGCAAGGGAAGTGAAGAACTATAGTTTCATACAGATTTTTGGTGAACACTAACTTTCTCGGCCACAGCTATTAGGTTGTCTTTGCAACCTGGTTTTGGAAGTACCTCACCCCTCATCACAAAAAAAGCAAAACAAAGCAAAACAAAACAAAACAGTAAAAGATGCTGTATCCATAATCCCAAATGCTGTTTGCAAAGGAGAGAAGACAGATATACGGAGGATATTCATTCTTGTACTTAACAAAATAATGCAAAGGGGAATACGTAAACAGTTCATTAAGGCCCTATGCTTATTAGTTTGTGAGAAAATAGTTCTCAGAATTGGTGAAAATTCTGATACCTCTTTTAGCAAAGAAGAATCTAGTTATATGAAATAAAGTATAAAGATGTAAACATTGGACGCAGCAAACCCTGTTGTAGACATTCCTTCTAAAGTAACTGTCAGACCAGTGCACCAAGATGCGTGAATGTGCGTATGTGTGTGTGTGAAAATGCTTACCGTGACAATGTTTACACAAATAAGAAAAATGAAATGATTTTTATATGTTCATTAATTAGTATTCATTTTGGTGATTCATAAATGGTAGCTATTAAAAACTATAAGGCGATTTTGTAGATGGATGGATAAATTGATAGGTAGGTAGAGAGAGAGAGAGATGGGTATATAGAGAGGGAACATTATGTCTGGGATGTATTATTAACAAACAGGCTGGTTAAAATGGCTTGGTGTCATCATTCAGCTTAACATTGGATAAGAAAATAGCAGATTAGCTAATACTTAATGATAATCTACTATATACCGGGAACATTCTTAGTCCCTAATCTGGGTGTTAAAATCAATAAAGAAGAAGCAGAGTTCAACTCACAGAGACTGCAAGTGGCACATTTGGGATTTCAACCCAGGTCGGTGTGGTTCCAAATTTGATGCGCTTTCTACCGCACCAAGCTGCTTCCACAGCAGTTGGAACTTGTCTGCATCTGTTCTATGCTTGTTTGCATTTTTCCGTTTTGAAAAAAAAAAAAAAAAAAACAGCCACCCCCTGTCCCACCGTGCTCAGCAACACTTTGATTTCCTTTCCTGTTGCTGAGGCAGATCCACTCACCTCCCCGGCATTCATGAGCAGCTCTGCAGAGCGCTCGAGCAGCTGGCAAGCCACCCAGCAAGAGTGACTGGGAAGTGCAGAAAATTCCTCCGAGAGCAAGCAACATCTGTTTGATAGGCAATGAAAAATAAACCCGTAATAAACTCATTTTAGGAGCAAAAAATGGCTCCTCAAAGTGCTGATTATTCATTTTATGCAAGCGCAGTAATGTTGGTCTCCTTGACAAGCAGGAAAACAGCAGGTCTGGAAGCAAATGATCTCGGGCAGAGGGTGAGGCTGCTCACACCAGGAGCAAGCTCAGGTGATGGCAGACAGGAAGCATTTAGAAGGATCACACAGGAAGCCTGCACCACCAGGCTGGCTCCTGGACAGAGCAGTGGCCCAGGGGCGCGGATGGGGTGCAGACACCAGGAAGGAGCTTCCACCCAGCAGCCAGGGCTTCCTCAGCACCCAGACTGCCAGGCTGCCACCAGTGCCGTCAGCTCTCAGTGCACTCTTGCCTCCACTCACCCCTTCCTTGTTTCACTTATTCAGATATCTATTACATACTCCTAAGAAGACTTCTTAAATACCGGCTGCTTTATTGAATAATGCAATTATAATCCAGGGTGGTTTTCTTACAAAGTATAAGATAAAGGGTAGATTAACATTTATTGAATTTAAATCTAATAACATGTAGATGAAAATAACAAAATGGATTGAAGGAAAAAGGAAAATGATTGAAAGATAAAATCATCTGTGGTTAAAATTACCCTGGATACAAGCTATCCCCTGGCTAAAAAGTTTGGTTGTGGGTTTAGATAAATAAATTATTCACCCCCTTTTTTTTTTTTAATTCATCTAACAGAGGACCACCTAGTTTTTTGTTTTTTTTTTTTTCTTTTTTAAGGTAGAGTGATTATATACCATGTAGAGGACAAATGGTAACTAGGTTAAAAGCTGTTCATGAGTTCACATACTATATAAGCTGGATAAAGCTCTCTGTGTCACTACTGGTCTCTTGTTACCCTCTATTCTCGAATAAATTTTAGTTTTATCCTTTCATCTCTCATATGTATGCTCTCTGAATCAAAAGGTTTAGGTCATAGATAAGAAAAAAATGAGAGAAAGAAAGCAAGAGAGAGAATTTCAGAGAACAGAATCTCC
Organism: Canis lupus baileyi; assembly: GCF_048164855.1. Lineage (NCBI taxonomy): Eukaryota > Metazoa > Chordata > Mammalia > Carnivora > Canidae > Canis > Canis lupus. The sequence continues at coordinate 3,613,293 of NC_132840.1, read as the reverse complement.
TAGACAATACGTCATGAGAGCGAAACTCAGAACAAGATTACAAGAATGTGATAAATCCATGAAACTGGGGCATGTCCGTGTGGGCCAGTTAGCTCTCCACACTTTTTACTGATGACTTTGAAGATTTAACATTAATATTAAAGATGCAGAAATGTTCCTTTATATGGGAGAGACAGATGCAATCCTGTTCCTCATCTCTTTCTTCTCTTCAGCGTCAGGAAGGTACCACGTTGTCCTAAACAAGGAATGGCCCTTGGAGCAATATAGGCTTGGATCTGTTGCTGGCTCTATGTTCCCGGGCAAGTTACATGTTCAGCACCTTTTTCAATAAAATAGATATAATAATGTTTTGGGCTAATATGACCATGGTAAGCATTTAATGGGATAGTATTTGTGAAGTACTTGGAAGAGTGGATAATACATACTAATTATTCAATAAACAGTAGCTATTATTTCCTATAATCATGACTGTTATTCTTTTCTCTAAGCCTGTTTTCTCATTAGTTAAATCTAAATAATGATACATAAGGTTGGAGTGAACAAGAAACAGTGTGCATTTTATGCATTCTAAATGATAGCAGTATTCCATCTAGCTTCGAGGAGATAAGGCTGGAGATACATTTCTTATCTAGATATGTTTATAAAGTAGTGTATATTCAAAGAGCAACGGACAATCAATTAAATTCTTATGGCGATAGAGAGTCCCAAGTGAAGTACCTGAGCTCCATTCTGACATGTAAAAATGAAATAGGATCAATATCCTTCAGGTTGAAGTGAGGCTTTATAGAGAGGAAAAAAAAATAGCAGCAATTTTTCAGACACAAGTTTCGATGTCCAGCAACTGAGATGTTCATTTTAGGGCAAAAACTGGCTACAAAACCTGTCACGAAAACTAAGCCATACAATCCCACAAAATGTTCACATCGTACGATTGTACATTGTACATCTGCAAAGGTGCTGCATTCATCTCATGAATGATGTTTCCGTAATATGATTGCGCATGGGGTCCCACCTCTCAGCCTGGCGCTATAGTGCTACACCTTTTTTCTCCTTTTATATGTTTACTTATTTTGTAAATTCCATTAGCATACGGTGTTATATCACTTTCAGATTACAATACAGCCATTCAACAGTTCTTTACATTACTCAGTGCAGTACAGTACTCATCATGATAAATGTACTCTTAACTCCCTGGACCATTTCAGCCTTTCTTCTACTCACCTCCCTCTGATACCATCAGTTCTCTATAATTAAGAGTCTGGTTTTTGGTTTGTTTCTTTGTTAATTTGTTTTGTTTCTTAAGTTCCATATAGGAGTGATATTATATAGTATTTGTCTTTCTCTGACTTAATACACTTAGCATTATGCTCTATAGACATTCATGTTGTCACAAATAGCAAGACCTAAAAAATAAAAAATAGCAAGACCTCATTCTTTTTTATGGCTAAGTAATATTCAGTCTATCTATCTATTATCTATCTATCTATCTATCTATCTATCTACCACATCTTCTTTAGCCATTTGGGTCACTTTCATATTTTGTCTGTTATAAATAATTCTGCAATGGGGGTACATGGGCATACATCTATCTTTTAGAATTAATGTTTTCATATTCTTTGGGTAAATAACCAATACTGTATTTAGTGGATCATGGTAATTCTATCCTTAATTTTTTGAAAAATTTCACTATGGCTGCACCAACTGCATCCCCACCCACAGTGCATAAAGCTTCCTTTTTATCCACGTCCTCACTAACACTTGTTGTTTCTTGTGCTTTTTATTTTAGCCATTCTGACAGGCAGGAGATGATGGCTCATTGTGGCTTTCATTGGCATTTTCCTCATGATAAGTGATATGGAGTATCTTTTCATGTGTCTCTTGGCTATCTGTATGTCTTCTTTGAACAGATGTCTGTTGAAGTCCTCTGCCCATTTTTTGTTGCATTATTTGTGGGGTTAGGGGGTGTTGAGTTGTATAAGCCCTTTATATATTTTGGATATTAACCCCTTATTGGATATATCATTTGCAAATATCTCCTCCCATTTAGTAGGTTGTCTTTTATTTTGTTGATTGTTTCCTTTGCTGTACAGATGCTATCACCCTTTCTTAATGCTGGTCTTCCCGCCTGGAGTACCATCCCCTCTCACTTACAGCTAGTCAGCTTCTTCAGGGGTCTTACCCATACTCCTGTCACCTAATAGCTAATCTATGTTCTTATAATCTGCTTTTCTATGTCATCCGTGGTTGCTTTCTAATAACACATATAGTTGATTTCGTTAATTTTTAAAGATTTATTTATGTCAGAGAGAGACAGACAGACTGCAGGTGGGGAGGGACAGAGGGAGAGAGAGAGGAAGGGAGACAAGCAGAATCTCTGCTGAGCATGGAGCCCGACACAGGGCTCGATCCCAAGACCCTGAGATCATGACCTAAGCTGAAACCAAGAATCAAATGTTTAACTGACTAAGCCACCCAGGCACCCCTAGTTTAATTTTTATCAATCTATTTTCCCCATTAATAAATAAAAACTATTTCTCTACTTAGCTTTTTATTTCTCCATTGCATGTATTACTAGCTACTATTACACTTTATATTTGCTTATATGCTATTAATTTCCCTCATGAGAAGGTTTGCTTCATGATGATAAGGTATGCTTTCTCTACCAAATCCTCAGAATGTACAAATTTGTCAGCACGTAGTAAGCACTCAATACATATTTGTGAAATAAATGAATGAAGAGATCATATTTACAGAAATTAGTATAGTGCCTGGTTGTGTTAGCTATACAGAAAAGTTGGGTTGGGGACGCCTGGGTGGCTCAGTGGTTGAGAGTCTGCTTTTTGCTCAAGTCGTGATCCCAGGGTCCTGGGATCGAGTCCCACATCGGGCTCCCCACAGGTAGCCTGCTTCTCCCTCTGCCTATGTCTCTGCCTCTCTTTCTGTGTCTCTCATGAATAAATAAATAAAATCTTTTTTTAAAAGTTGGGTTAGATTTAACTATCAAAGTAAACAAGGAGATTTAACTATCAAAGTAAACAAGGATGCAATAATAATATTAGCCATCATTTAGAGCCATACAGTTTGCACTGATATATGATATTGGTTATTAGTCAGAAGGATCATATGGAGGCATAGCTTAGAAATGGAAGATATCATATATATAATTATATATATATAATGGAATATTGCCATTAAAAGGAATGAAGACTTGCCATTTGCCATTTGCAATGATGTGGATGGAACTCGAGGGTATTATGGTAAATGAAATAAGTCAGAGAAAGACAAGTATATGATTTTACTCATATGTGGAATTTAAGAAACAAAACAAATGAACATAGGAAAAGGGAAGAAAAAAATAAAACAGATGAAATCAGAAAGGGAGACAAGCCATAAGACACTCCTAAGTATGGGGAACAAACTGAGGGTTGTGCAGAGGATGTGAGTGGGGGGATGGGGTAACATGATGATGGGCATTTAAGGAGGGTACTTGATGCAGCTGATGAATCACTGAACTCTACTTCCGAAACTAATAATACACTGTATGTTAGATTAATTGATTAAAAAAATAAATGAGGAAGATGGTAAAGAAAGTTCATATAGAAAGAATAACCTATATATGGCAAATGAAGCAAGGTGAAGGTACAGTTATTAGAAGACAGTGGAGGAATTCAGAGGCCGTGAGGACGTAGAAGGGCTTCCGTGCCATGTTAAGAAGTCTGCACTTGAGGCTGCAAAAAAAAAACCATGAAACCATAGTAGATTTTGATCAATTAGGGTGATTCGCTTATGCTTTTGGGCAGAGAGTTGGCGGTCTGTGATCCGTGCTCCTCCTCTCTGATAAGCAAAATCAGCCTCTGCACCCTGTGCGCAGACGACAGCCCACATGGATGTGCTCACTGTGCAGAGCCACGCTGCAGAGAGCACCTAGGGAAGAGCAGGCTGCAAGCGATAGGAAGTAAGGCTTTTCGGGACCTTGAGTGGAGCCATAATGTTACTGCTCTCTGGGTGCTCGGGATCACCTAAATGCCATCTGATAATGCTACTTATTTTCAGCAAGAGAATTAAAAAAAAAAAAAAAAAACTCTGTGAAGTTCCTATGCCTTAGAGAAAAAAAGCAACAAATAGAGTTCCCCTCTGCAATTCTAATAAGGACTTTGAAAGATTATTGGAATCTTCAGTTTTGTGAAAGTCTCAAAAAGTAGGATATAAAAAATAAGATTTTCCAGGGCAAATGAGTCTGAAATACTTTTCTATTACTGTGCCATAATTAACTAAAAAAGATTACTAGGAGAGTTTCTAATTCAATTTAGTTCCACATACTCTTGTGATAGGCTTTTATTTTATAGGTACAGAAAGGACTGATGGTTTAGTTAGGTAGTTGTATATATAATTTTATATGCATTTATATAAATATATTGATATGTATATATTAGCATATAAATCAACATATTTAATTCTATAAAACATTTTAATTAGTTGTATATTATACAGGTTTATAATTTATTTTATTTTATTTTTTAAATTTTTTTCAGGTTTATAATTTATATAAATTAATTAGAATATCCTAATGAGGGGATCCCTGGGTGGCGCAGCGGTTTGGCGCCTGCCTTTGGCCCAGGGCGCGATCCTGGAGACCCGGGATCGAATCCCACATCGGGCTCCCGGTGCATGGAGCCTGCTTCTCCCTCTGCCTGTGTCTCTGACTCTCTCTCTCTCTCTCTCTGTGACTATCATGAATAAATAAAATCTTAAAAATAAAAAAAAAAAAAAAAAAAGAATATCCTAATGAGGGGCACCTGGGTGGCTCAGTGGGTTAAGCGTCTATCTTCAGCTCAGGTTGTTATCCCAGGGTCCTGGGATCAAGCCCCACACAGGGCTCCCTGTGCAGCGGGAGTGTGCCCGCTTCTCCCTCCTCCTCTGCTGCTCTCCCTGCTGTGTTATCTCTCTCTCTATCAAATAAATAAATAAAAATCTTTTTTTAAAAAGAAGATTCTAATGACATGGCTAGTGGTATAAAAATATTAAAGGGACAAACTTCAGAATTTATAGTTCAGAACTTATATGCAACTCATCATTAAAACATCATTGAATTCATCATTAAAACAATTCTGATGCTTCCACAAACACTAGACAAAATATACAATAAGATACCTGAGGATTCCGAGGAAAACATATAAGCAGGCAAACTGTGGGCTGTATGGGTGTGTGTGTGTGTGTGTGTGTGTGTGTGTGTGTGTGTGTGCATAGGCACGGTGAAGAGGATGCATGGAAGAGTGACCAGCACGACGGTGATAAACCCAAAGCAACCACACTTAGACGCACCACAACAAAATTGCTGAAAACCAAAGATGAAAAAATCTTGAAATCATCTATAGGAAACCAACACATAATATGTAAATGATCAATTATTTGAATACTACAGATTTCTCATCATGCTATGAAAGTCAGAAGAGCAAATGTCAATGGAATGGAATTTTTTAGTGGACTTTTTATTTTGAGATAATTTTGTCACCTGCAGCTGCAAAATATAATGCACAAGACCCCATGTGGCATTTACCCTGTTTTCCTCAGTGGTAACATATTGCACGATACCCTCCCAGCACACTGACGCCGACAGTAAAGATGCAGAATGTTTCCTCACCCTGAGCATTGCTCATGTCGTCCTTTTCCTACCACACCCACTTTTCTCCAAGTGTCACTTCTCCATTAAACTCTGATGACCATTTCTCTTTATTTCTATCATTTTGTCATTTAACAAATGCCTTATGTACGGAATCATCGAGTAAGTAAACTTTGATTTTTTTTTTCCACTCAGGATAATTCCGTGAGATCATCCAGTTTGCTGTATTAAGAGTATGTTCCTTTTTGTGGACTAGGGGTCTATAGTAGGGATGGGCCAAATTTTATTTAATCATTAACAATTGAAAGACATAAAGTTGTTTCCAGTTTGTGGCTACTACGAATAAAACTGCTATGAACATTCATATATAGGCTTTTGTGTGACCATAGCTTTCTTTTCTCTGGGATAAAGGCCCATTAGTACAATTGTTGGGTCATATGGTAGTTGCGTTTCTGCTTTTCAAAAAAAAACTTGCACACACTTAACCAGAGTGGGAACACCGCTCTACTTTCTACCAGCACACATGAGTGATTCAACTTCCCTGCACCTTCACCAGCATTCTGGGTTGTCAATTTTTTAAAGTCATTTTGGTAAGTTAGGGAGATAATTCAATGTGGTTTTGAGTTGCATTTCCCTAAAGGAGGAGGATGGTGCTCAGGAACATTTCATTTTATTATTATTTACAATATTTTTTATATATTTTGCCCATTTTATTGTTTTTAAGATTTAATTTATTTATTCATGAGAGACCCAGAGAGAGAGAGAGAGAGAGAGAAGCAGGCTCCATGCAGGGAGCCTGACATGGGACTCGATCCTGGGACCCCAGAGTCACGCCCTGGGCTGAAGGAGGCGCTAAACTCCTGAGCCACCCGGGCTGCCCCATATTTTGCCCATTTTCTAATTTGACTCTTTAGTTTACCGTTCAGTTTGGACAATTCTTGTATATTCTAGATATTAATCCTTTGTGTATGTGATTTGCAAATATATTCTCCAACTCTGCAGCTTCCTTAAGAAAAGGCAAGTAATTTGTGCCTACCTTTTTTTTTTTTTTTATTATGAGAAAACTGAGATTTGGGGAGGTAAGATGTCTTTCTAATGCATGTGAAAAACAAGTGTCTGAGATGTGGTTTGAATTCAGTTCATTGCTTTTTTCTGCCTTGCAGAAGAAGGCCTTTTAACAAAGATAGATGAAGAGAATATATGTACATAGTTTGTCATGATGAAGAAAGTTGTTTTCTAGGTATTTTATATCAAAAAGTAAGATGCAGAATAGTGTATATTATATAACATTATTAATATAAATAAAAATATATGTGTACACACAGGACTATGACTCATTTTTTTTCTCCTTGAAAAATTTCCCATGAAACTGCTTAATGTTTGTTTTGGGTGAGAGGGAGCATTTTTTATCTATTGTTTATTTTCTATGCTCTTTGGATTTTTTAAAGCTGTATTCATAAATTAATACTCCTTTTTAACATATTAAAATACAAATAAAAAGATAAACCATCACGTATGTAATGAGCAGTAAAGAGAAATTGTATTTCTTACCATCAGAATTTTTTTTTTTTTAGCATAAGTTTCCATAAAATGTGAGTTTCTGTTGGGTGAACCTTTCAATAACTATTAGGATAGAAGGTAGTGAGGAGATCTATAGGAACTGTTGTATTGGATGAAAGCTAGACACTCAATTTATTGATGAAACAGGTTCAGAGTGATCAGTAAATTGTCCCACTTCACTCATGTATTACATTAGAGCTAGAATTGATGCCAGATGTGAGTGGTTCCCAAACTCCTGCTTGTTCCTATTACCTCCTTCTGTCCCCTGCCATAAACCTTTAACCTGGGGAAGTCTGCTTCCATTTCAGCAGCTTCCCCAAGTGGCTCAGTTCCCTGTTGTCTACACCTATCCAGCTGATATCACTTATAAGTGATCTTACTAGCTCATTAAAAATTATGCTTAGGTTCATCTTTTACTTGAACACTTTTTTTAAAAACTGAAAATATATCTTGTAAATGTGTAATTTCAGAAACTTAATATTGTCTGAAGTCATCTTATTCTGATGCAGTTTCAACATAAATTTCTTCTTTCTGTAATAATGCAGACACTGGCTTAACATATTCCCTTGATATTAGATGGAAAATTGCAAAATGTCTGCATTGACTTCTACCTAGGAAAGCTGCCCTGTTGCTAATAGACAACGGCTCTAGCTCCATTCATTTTCAGACATTTCTCAGAGTAGAGGATAAAGCTCTGATCCCTTCTGTTTCACTGTGGTTTCCAGACTTAACAGTTTTATTGCAGATTATGTAGGAGAAGATTTTACAGTTCTTTTCATTTGAAATTTATAATTGTGAAGTTGATATGTATCAGTTTCCTCATTATATGGAAGAGTCAATTCCAAAGGATTAAATGACTTTTCTGAGATACATGGGTGGTGGGACTGGATATCTGCACCACCTCTATTAGTTGCATATTCATTTTCCCCCCGAATGTATCAGACTTTATTGCTAATTCAAGATTAAAGGTTGATAATAAAACAATGCCACTGCTGGAATACATATTACATATGTTGAAGCATTTATTTTAGACTTTATGGTGTGAGCTTTATCTTTGCTTCAACAAACAAATTACTTTATCCCATGACTTGTGGGAAGTCAGTTTCATATTCAGCAGAGGTCTGCAACTCTCCTGTGTTACATGCTCAATTTATGATACATTTTGAAACTAAATTCATTCTTTTATATTTTTTTCTTTATTCATGAGAGACACAGAGAGAAGCAGAGACACAGGCAGAGGGAGAAGCAGGCTCCACGCAGGGAGCCTGATGCGGGACTTGATCCAGGACCCCAGGATCACGCCCTGAGCCGAAGGCAGCTGCTCAACCACTGAGCCACCCAGGTGCCCCCTAAATTCATTCTTTTAAAAAACAAAGTAAATCTTAAATTTAAAAAGTGCCCCCATTACCTTTAATCTCTTTGATGTATCTGCATCCAAATAAGAAGAAATGGATTTCAGTTTATTATCTAACCCCAGTATATTTTGTCTACCTTTACCAGATGGAAATGTCACCAGATGGAGACACTAACCACATACGATGTTAGTGTGAGAATGACAGGTAATTATTGCTTTAACTCAAGGGCTCATATGCTAATGGATTATCGACAGTTACTGATATCATTATAATAGAGCAGCAGGAAAAAATGATTCAGAAGTCTCATATTAGACTGGCTGGGATGAGATATGCAATTACCTCCAGGGATGAGATGTATCACTGTCACTCTGGGTTCTTAGAGTGTGAACACGGAGAATGACACACATCAAGGAAGGTAAGAAATAGCACTAATACTCAGAATGTCTGTGGTGTCTAAGCGCTGAGGGAACCAAGCCGGAAGATCTCTCGATAAAATATTATCACCTGTGTTTCCCTTTTTATCTAAAACATGGCACTTGACATACTTGTTGGGACCAATGTCTTGAACGCATCCCGCCCTATGACCTACAGGACATAAAACTGAATTCATGGATATGGAATTGGAGTAAAATTTAAAGATATTCTCCTTCAATTTTGTCATTTGATTAATGACCCTTCTTTGCAGCTCCATTCTTTAAACATCCTGAATTTATGGTAGTGTAGAGCAGTTCCAGGAGTTCAATCCCAAATTCATTATTTTTTTAAGTAGTTGGCAGGACTCCCTTGTCAGCTCCCCTGTGTATATTTTGCACTGTTGTTGACTTTTCATTTCTGTCTGTTGTGACTAGATTCTCAAGTTCCTATTAGCTCCTCCCAGAGGAAGAGGATTACAAATGGAACAGCATCTAATTAGATTGCACATTACTTATTAGGGCATATTTGCTAATGGATCAATACATTGATACTGTCTTCTTACAATCGCCTCTTCTGGCAACGGGGTGTTCTAGTATCCTTTTTTTTTTTTTTGTATTAGGATATTATTAGAGGAGCTTTGGTTTCGGTTTTAGAGTTTAGGGGTTGTGTCAAAGACTTGTTAATTATGTATATTAGTGTGAATATTTCTTCCAAGAAAGATGCCTTAAATGGCATTGACTTGGAAATCCTTTGAAAGCCCCAGTGTAAAAATGGAAGTAAGACATTGTTCCATGAACAAATGACCCCAGCAGCAATTTGATTACACTCAGTTTGATCCTGTGAGTAAGAAATTTGGTAAAGAAAAAAAAAAAAAAGAAATTTGGCAAAGACAAAGCTAGTTCAACTTTACTTCAAAGTGTCCACAAAAGACTCGGGGTGATTTAATCCTGAGGGTGTTGGAACAGCAGGGATAGTGGATCCATTCCCATGGTGGCTTATTCTCTCCCATATATGATGCCTGAGTTTTGATGGCTGAAGGATGGACTCAGGTGGTACTCTTAAGCAAATCACCTGTCTGTTGCCTCTGGCATGGCAGCATCAGAGTAGTTGGACTTCAATTTGTTAGCTTCTTAAATTTCTAAGAGCAAGTGTTACAAAAATAAGGAAAAATCTGTATGACTTTTTATGAGCTAGGTTTGGAATTCATCTAGATGAATTTATGGGCTGAGGCAGTGATAGGCCCACCCACATTTAAGGAAATGGGACATACATTCCATCTTTTAATTGAAGAATGCTACAGGATTTGTTTAGGTTTTGTGAAACTGTCACAGACACATAGATCTTATTTGCAAACGAAGAAATTTGACTTCCTACTTCTTTAGACATTCTAATACCAGCAATGCAAAATAAAATCATTTATACTTATAGTAAAAACTATTAGGAGGATAAATACCAGACAGATGAAATATGGTTACTTCTTGGAAGAAGAGGTTGCAACAATTTTTAAAACCTATAATAAACAATGAAACATCATATTTATTAAACTATTTCAAGACAGTAATACTTAATGAATGTTTAAGTATGGCCATTCGCATTAACTGATGGTGCAAGTGCTCAGAGAGCTATTCCTTTATAAAGTGAGTTTGCAGGATAACAAGCATCCTAAAATGGTCCTTAATTTTGTCTCAAAATATTTCTAGTGTTATAATTTTTAATATACAAATTCTTTTAAGTAGAGAGAGGCGGCAAGAGGGCGGAGGAGTGGGGTCCTCAGCTGACCCGGCCCCACCAACTTACCTAGATCACTTTCAAACCATCCTGAATACCTACCAATTCCACCTGAGATTTAAAGAGAGAACAGCTGGAAAGCTACAGAGAGAAGGGTTGCTTCTTTTTTTTTATTTTTTAAATTTTTATTATTTTTTCCCTGAAGGGTTGCTTCTAAGGAGGGAGGAAGGTGGAAAAAATAAAACAGAAGCCAGTGGGGGAGGGGGGCAGGACCCACAGGCTAGAGCAGTTGGGGGGTGGGGACAAAAGCCTCCGGGGCAGGAAAGCCCAGCCCCCAGAAGTAGGAATTTAAAAAATCCCTGCTGGAGGTTTCCCAGAGGGAAAGGGGCTCAACAGGGACCTCGGGCACAACCCAGGACAGGCAGGAGGCCTCCAGTCCCGGGGTTACTATAAGGGTAGGGGCACCAGGAGAGGGCACCCACCCCGGGGGATATGGGTAAAGGCTGGGGTGCCTGCCGGGGGCCTTGGAGAAGCTGGTGGATGGGGGGTCCCCCGGAGTGGGATTTACACTAGAGCAACAGACGGGGGCTGAGCCCGTTCCCTTTGGGGAACAGGAGGGCACAGGACGGTGGGGACCCTCCTGCTGGGGAAGAGGGGGGAGGGCACAGGACAGCGGGGACCCTCCTGCCAAGGGGCATCCCTAAGCTGTGCAGGTCAGCGCCCCCTCGGAGCACCTAGGCCAGTGCGGACTGGGAGCTGCGGTGGTTACTGGGGGAGCTGACTCCAGGGCTGGAGAGCTGGGCGCCGCCACCAGTGGTGTTGTTCCTCCTGGTGTCACTGTGCGCCTGGGAGGGGGGACCCCAGGGAACACAGGCCTCATGGGGTCAGCAGCTCTCACTGAGCCTGGCGCGGGGGGGGGGGTGTCATCTCCCCCAGGTGCACACACCTGAGACTCCACACAGCAGCCCCTCCCCCAGAGACCAGCTGGAAGGACAGGGGAAGAGCAAGTTCTTGACCAATCAGCATTGGAAAGCTCCAGGACTGAGGGAAAATAGTATGTAGAACTAGACGGTCCTTTTATCCCCCCATTAGAACTCATTTTTACATCAGACTAAAAATTTCTAATATTTTTTCTCTTTTCCCACCTTAACTACAATATTTTACCAGCTCTTCATTTTTAGGTTTTTTCTTTTTGACTTTCATATTTCTGCAATTACATGTCTTAGATATATTTTTCACTTCTGGATTTCCTTCAAAGTATTCAATTTAATTTTGATAGATACATGAGATATGGGTATTTGTTTTGTGTTTTTGTTTTTTCTGTCTCGTTTTGTTTTACAATGGTGGAAGTTAGTACCTTCTAAAACATGACCAGCAGCACCCAGAGCCAAGTGGAACACTGTGTTGGTTCATTCTGGGGGAGTATAGTCTTTATTCCTTTCCATTCCTGACCCCTTATTTTATATGCTTTATGTTTTTGAGGTCAATGTTGGGGCTTTATATAAATTTAGGACTGGGTATCTTCTAACATATGGACCAAAACAGACTCAGAACCAGGAGGATCACCCTCTAGGACTCCTCAGGTAGACTACGTTATTTCTCCATTACACTTTACTCACCGCCACCATTCCCCTTTTCTTTCTCTCTTTTATCTTTCTTTTTTTGTTTCTCTTCAAATAAAAAGTGGGCTTTTCTCTTCAAATAAAAAGTGGGCTTTTTATTTTTATTACTTTGTTTTAAAATTTGATTTTCACTTTAGTGGTCCTTTTGCTTCATTTTTTTCTGTTCTTTATCTTTTATTTTCTGGTCTCCGACCTCTTCAGAATCATCTAGGGTGTATTTTACTTAGGTCCCAGTTGGTATTTTTCATTCAGCCCACTCATACAACCACTCTGCAGTGGAAAAAATGACTAGAAGGACGAATTCACCACAAAATAAAGAACCAGGAACCATACTCTCTGCCAGAGTTACAGATTTAGCATTTCAATATGATGTCAGAAATTCAGTTTAGAAGCACAATTATAAAGCTACCAGTGGCTCTGGAAAAAAGCATAAAGGACTCTAGAGACTTTGTTACTGCAGAATTGAGATCTAATCAGGCTGAGATTAAAAATAGATTAAATGAGATTCAGTCCAAACTGGATGCTCTAACTGCTAGGGTTAAGGAGGTGGAAGAGACACTGAGTGACATAGAAGATGAGTTGATAAAGATGGTAAGAAAGGAAGCCGAGAAAAGAGAGAGAGAGAGAGAGAGAGAGAACCACGAAGTATGTTTGATCAAATCATAGCTGATAACTTCCCAAATCTAGGAAGGAAACAGGAATTCAGGTCCAACAGATAGAGAGGACCTCGAAAAAAATCAATGAGAACCATTCAACACCTCAACATTTAATAGTGAAACTTGCAAATTCCAAAGATAAAGAGAAAATCCTTAAGGCAGCAAGAGATAAGAGATCCCTAACTTATATGGGGAGAAATATCAGATTAACAGCAGACTCCCCTCAGAGACCTGACAGGCCAGGAAGGGCTGGCAGGATATATTCAGGGTCCTAAATGAGAAGAACATGCATCCAAGAATACTCTATCCAGCCAGGCTCTCATTCAGAATAGAAGGAGAAATGAAGAGCTTCCAAGATAGGCAGAAACTGAAAGAATAAGTGACCACCAAACCATCTCTGCGAGAAATATTAAGGGGGACCTGTAAAAGAAAGAGGAAGTCCAAAGAAATAATCCACAAAAACAGGGACTGAGCAGGTAATACGATGACACTAAATTCATATCTTTCAATAGTAACTCTGAATGTGAATGGGCTTAATGATCCCATCAAAAGAAGTAGGGTTTCAGACTGGATAAAAAAGCAAGACCCATCTATTTGCTGTCTACAAGAAATGCACCTACTCCTCCTTAGGTGTACCCAAGGACACCTCCAGCCTGAAAATGAAAGGTTAGAGAACCATTTACCATTCAAATGGTCCTCAAAAGAAAGCTGGGGTAGCAATCCTCATACCAGATAAATTAAAGTTTATCCCAAAAACTGTAGTAAGAGATGAAGAGGGACACTATATCATACTTAAAGGATCTATCCAACAAGAGGACCTAATAATCATGAATATTTATGCCCCTAATGTGGGAGCTGCCAAGTATATCAATCAATTAATAACCAAAGTAAAGACATACTTAGATAATAATACACTAATAGTAGGAGAGTTCAACACGGCACTTTCAGCAAATGACAGAACTTCTCAGCACAACATCATCAAAGAAACAAGGGCCTTAAATGATACACTGGACCAGATGGAATTCACAGATATTTACAGAACTTTCCATCCAAATGCAAATGAACACACATTCTTCTCAAGTGCACATCAAAATTTCTCCAGAATAGACCACATACGGGGTCACAAATCAGGTCTCGACTGATACCAAAAGATTGGGATTGTCCCCTCATATCTTGAGACCAGAGTGCTTTGAAACTAGAATTCAATCACAAGAAAAAAATTGGAAGACACTCAAATACATGGAGGTTAAAGAGCATCCTGCTAAAAGATGGAGGGGTCAACCAGGAAATTGGAGAAGAATTAAAAGGATTCATGGAAACTAATGAAAATGAAGATACAACCATTCAAAATCTTTGAGATACAGCAAAAGCAGTCCCCAGAAGGAAATACGTCTCAATGTAAGCCTCCCTCAAAAAACTGGAAAAAAAAATACACAAGCTAACCTCACACGTAAAGGAACTGGAAAAAGAACACCAAGCTGAAGAAGAGAAATAATAAAGATTTGAGCAGAACTCAATTAAATAGAGACCAGAGAACTGTGGAACCGATCAATAAAACCAGGAGTTGGTTCTTTGAAAGAATTAATAAAATAGATAAACCCCTAGCCAGCTTTATTAAAAAGAAAAGAGAAAAGATTCAAATTAATAAAATCACGAATGAAAGAGGAGAGATCACCATCAATACCAAAGAAATACAAACAATTTTAGAAACGTAGTATGAGCAGCTATATGCCAACAAACTAGGCAATCTAGAAGAAATGGATATATTTCTGGAAAACCACAAATAACCAAAACTGGACAGGAAGAAATAGAAAACCTTAACTGGCCAATAACCAAGGAGGAAATTGAAGCAGCCATCAAACACTTGCCAAGACACAAAGGTCTAGGGCCAGATGGCTTCCCAGGGGAATTCTATCAAACGTTTAAAGAAAAAACAATATCTATTCTACTAAAGGTGTTTTGAAGGATAGAAAGGGATGGAATACTTCCAAACGTGTTCTATGAGGCCGGCATCACCTTAATTCCAAAACCAGACAAAGACCCCACCAAAAAGAAGAATTACAGACCAATATCCCTGATGAACATGGATGCAAAAATTCTCAACAAGATACTAGCCAATAGGATCCAACAGTACATTAAGAAAATTATTCACCATGACCAAGTAGGATTTATCCCCGGGACGCTAGTTACTGGAGCAAGTAATTCATATTTATATTCTCAGTATCCAGCAAAAAAAAAAAAAATCCCTAAAATAGGCCTTTTTTTTCAAATTCAAATTTTTATTTAAATTTCAGTTAGGTAACATAGAGTGTAATGTTAGTTTCAAGTGTAGAATTTAGTGATTCATCACCTACATATAACACCCGGTGCTCATAACAATAAGTGCCCTCATTAAAAGAATAGGCCATCATAAAAGTTCAATAATAATCAATGTTGTCATCAATTGTACAGTTGTTTGGCCAACGGACATTCTATAGGTCACTTTGGATCTGCTCTTGGGGTGCACACCACACAAACTCGTCTGGTAGACCATTTAATTTTGAAGACAACTATATTTTAAAACTGCCTTTAAAACATGAACATGCTTTGAGCTTCTATTTAACCGTAGAATATTAGTTTCACTAACCACATTAATTATTTTAAGTATCACTCAATGATTGACTTACTGACTTTTCTTTAAAAAAAAATATTTATTTATTTATTTATTTATTTATTTATTTATTTATTTATTTATTTATTTATTTTAGAGGCAAGGAGGTGGTAGGGCAAAGGAAAAAATCTCAAGAAGACTCCTTACTGAGCATGAAGCTTGATTCAGGTCTTGATCCCACAACCCTGAGATCATGACCTGAGCCAAAATCAAGAGTTAGATGTTTAACCGACTGACCACCTAGGTGTCTCTTGACTATTCTTTTTTTTATAGATGTACATCGACAGATGTGTCATCAAGAAGAAAATGATTGGAAAAAAAAATAAGTGTCCTCTGCATAAGTCTTCAACTTATCTAATGATGACTAAAATAACCTATGATAATTTCTAGATTCTATTTGTGTCTTAAAATAGGTGAAATTACCTATATCTGGATAAAACTTTTATCCTCCCATTGGTTTCACCAGTACTTTGCTCAAGAATTCATGAGCAAGTTTCACTTCTTTGAATATCCTGGAACTAAGGATATCCAAAACAAGTGTTTTGGAGAATGTTTAATTTTTATTCTGAAGAATAAATAGGGAATGGAGATATTAGGCAATATGTGTGGGTTTGCTGGGAGAAAGAAAGCATAACACAGCTCTAAGATAGAATAAACATAGAAAGAAATCTCAGTTTTGTGCATAAGTAGGCCTAAAGAACAGATGGTTATATTAGATTTAGGTCTACTGAATGTGTGATAGACTAAGGTATATCAAGGAGTAACCAAGGAGAGATACGTATGTGTTGTATGCTTCTCCCCGCCTTGATAAATATACCTTTAAAAAAAATGAATTGTAGTTGACACACAATGTTATAGTTTCAGGTGCGCAGCATAGTGATGAGACTACGTGTTCTGTTCTGTTCACCACAAGCGTAGTTACCCTCCATCACTGAACAATGAATGCTCCTACAAATATCACTGACTATATTCTCTATGCTGTACCTTTCATTCCGTGACTTACTAATTCCTCAATTAGAAGCCTATACCTCATATTTCCTTTGACCCTTTTTGCCCATCTCCCCATCTTACTCCCCTCTGGTACCTACCAGTTTGTTCTCTTTATTTATAGGTCTGTTTCTGCCTTGTTTGTTCATTTGTGTGTGTGTGTGTGTGTGTGTGTATTTGGTTTACATTTTACATATAAATAAAATCATATGATACTTGTCTTTCTCTGTCTGACTTATTTCACTTAGCATGATACCCTCTAGGTCCATCCATGTTTCACAAATAGCAAGATCTCATTCTTGTTTATACCTGATAATATTCAATTATATATAGAGATGTATATCCCACATCTTCATTATCCACTCCTACTGATGGTCACTTAAGTTGCTTCCACACCTTGGCTATTGTAAATTATGCTGCAATATAAACATAGGGGTGCATATCTATTTTCAA
Organism: Canis lupus baileyi; assembly: GCF_048164855.1. Taxonomy (NCBI): domain Eukaryota; kingdom Metazoa; phylum Chordata; class Mammalia; order Carnivora; family Canidae; genus Canis; species Canis lupus. Next base: position 3,596,248 of record NC_132840.1, on the reverse strand, counting down.
ATTAGTATTTCCATTTTCTTTGGGTTAATACCCAGTATTGGAATTACAGGATCATATGGTCATTCTATTTTTGATTTTTTTGGGGAACCTCGATACTGTTTTCCACTCTGCCACTTTATGTTCCAACAGTACATGACACTTCTCCTTTTTCCACATCCTCTCCAACATTTGTTATTTTTGTCTTTTTTTATTCTAACCATTCTCACAGGTATAAGGTGATATCTCATGTGGTTTTTATTTGCATTTTCCTGATGATGAGTGATGTTGAGTATTTTTCCATGTGTCTGTTGGTCATCTTTTTTGGTATGTCTTCTTTGGAGAAATATCTGTTTAGGTCCTCTGCTCTTTTTTTTTTTTTTAATTTGATTTTAATTAAATATGTGTTTTTTGTTTGTTTGTTTGTTTTTGTTTTTTTTTGGTCTTGAGGAAACATATCTAGAAAAATGTTGCTAAGGGTGTTAAATGTACTTGTAATTCCATCTGATCCCATTATTCTACTTTAAAATTTCAATGCCTTCTCATTAGACTTAAATTAAAATCCACATTCTAGAGGATCCCTGGGTGGCACAGCGGTTTAGTGCCTGCCGTTGGCCCAGGGCGCGATCCTGGAGACCCAGGATCGAATCCCAAGTCGGGATCCCAGTGCATGGAGCCTGCTTCTCCCTCTCCCTGTGTCTCTGCCTCTCTCTCTCACTGTGTGCCTATCATAAATTAATTAATTAATTAATTAATTAATTAATTATTAAAAAAAAAGCCACATTCTACTGTTGCCTAAAGAGTCCAGTTCTTACCTACTCTTCCATCTTCTCTTACCTTTCACCTCACCTTTTATCATCCTCTGTGATCCAACCTCACCAGCCCTATCTCTCCCTCAAATGTTCCAGGATACTTCTTTCCTGTGTTCTATGACACATATTTCTCTCTGGGGAACTCTTCCCATCCCATTATCTGCATTGTTCTTAAGCATCCTTTACATTTCAGATACATGTTCAACTCCCAAGGAGAGCCATCCTTGCACTTTACAAGTCAGACTTCATCTCTGATGTGTTCTGAAAGGAACACTTACACATCCTTCATAAGGTATCAAAATTGCAATTAGGTATTATCATAGCTTTCATTCCCTAGAAGTGAAGTCTGAAGTCAGTATGGACTTTTTCTTAAATAGTTTTTTTGGGGGGACAATGGGAGTGAGGGAGGCAGGATATAAGAAGAAGAAGGAGGAGGGGGAGGAGAAAAACAAGCAAGCACAAAATGTAGACCCAGCTACAAACAAGCACCAATTTCTTCTAAAGTCTGGAGAACAAATTCTACCACAGAGGTAATCCTACCTGTAGAAAGGGGCAGCCTTTTTGTAATGCCCCTTCAATCAGCCTTAGTTGTTAACCAAGGTAAGCCAGAGGGGTATTATGCTAAAATCTACGGGTAATTGACTCCAGTATGGCTAATAGCAATGCTCTGAGATGAAGTCAGCTATAGGAAGTTATAAACAGTCAAAACACAGAGGAGGAGATGTCTTTGATTACACCAGCTGGAAAGTGAGCTAGTCAGGGCACCAACAACACTCATTACGTGTATATCGACCTATTCCTTTTATTCCTGTGGTTCATGAATGCCTTTCTTAACCTACAGACAACAAGCTCTGTGAAAGCAAAGATGATGTCTGCTTTTATTTGCCATGGCATTCCAGTGGGCACATACCACTATCACAGGCACTTAATAATTAGTTGTTTAAAGACGGAATAGATCAGTTGTTGTTTTGATATGGGAAGTCTACAACATATATGGAATGATAGAAAACAAAGTATTCAATTTTATGAATCCTTAGCATGTGAAGATTACTGATCTAAAGAGAAATAATTATTTAAGATAAATAATAATAAATAAAAAATATATATAGTGTCTCTTCACCCAGATAGATACACTTACCTCACAGAACCTCACAGTTGAAAAGGACATTAGAGACATTGGGTCTAGTTCCCCAGCAGAAGTTTGATATTTCTCTACTATGTCCCTCATAAACAAAAATGTACCTGCCTTAACCCTTCTGAATGGAACAACTCATTAGAAGTGATGGGATACTCATTACTTTACTAAGATCTGTTGTTGGAGAGATATAATATTTAATTCTAAGTCCAAGTAACTGAAATTCAAACTCTCAAAGTTTGGAAGTTCTTTATTTTACTGCATTTGTAATCCAGACAGTAAATAGCAAACCTCGTCATTAAGTTTTAGCTTAGAGCAAAATTCTGTAAATTTTATCTTACCTTAATATAATTAGCTGACTTAACCAATGCTTTATCCGCCTGCACGTATCAGGAAGAGAAAATGTAAAACTTAATATAATTTAGCCAAACAGTTAAAAAATCTTTGGGTAAATGTATTTTTCCCTAGAAAGAAATGCAAAATCATGGCATTTGGAATGAAAATATACTACATATGTCTCTGACTCCTCTCCTGCACAAATGGGAGACATTACTAATATGTCATGGCATTTCCCTGCTTTGCCTAGATAATAACAATCTTCCCTGGAATAGCATGCCATTCAGCCACTACCAATCAATCACCACTGGCAATTGTGATGGACCCATAGGCTGTCTCTGCTGAAGGGGAAGAGCCCAGAATTCTACATAGCCCGATTGTTACCTAAGAGGACTGTTTATAGTCTCTTCCTTCTTGGGCTGCAGGTTCTTCAAATACCAAATGGTATAATTAGTTGGGATGTTCTTTCCAACATCTTTTATAAGAGCCCAAGAAAGCATCAACACCGCTACCACTACCACCACCACTACCACCACCACCGCCACCAAATTAATAATAAAATAATTATAATGAATAGAATCTTAAAACAAAGAAATAAAACTGAAAGCTCCAAAGTTCACATTCTACTCATTTTATCAAGCAATTCAGTAAAGGGTCACACGTACCTTGCTCCCTTGGTCTGTGCAGGCTCATTTATTTATTTCCATTAAAATGTCTGCTCTAATGTGGTTTTTCACTCAATGAACTCTCTGCATTTTGATTTTCAAATCATTGAATGTATGCTTACCTGTAAATCACATAGTGAAGTGATATCAGCTCAGGCAAAATAAGTAGTCTGGGAGTAAACAGGCACACAAAGGACAAATACAATAATTGGCTACTTGGGGCTACCTGTTTTATTGAGAATAAAGTTAATAAGGAGTTTAATTTAATAATAGTTTATTGAGTTAATAATGGTTCATTTTCTTTCTGGTAATTCTAAATTGCTAAGTAAGTTAAATGAGATTAGAACAAAAAAGGACAAATTAACGTTCACATTTTTTTTCAAATATGACAGATGATAATTCCCAAATTTTATTTGATTGCTTTGAAGTGTCTCTAGAACCTCACATAAGTGGAATAGTGTGTTCATTTTGAACCCTTTAGAATGTGGTTGTTCCAACATATCAAAAATTTCAGAACTCAGTTAATTAGCATTCCAATTTTTATCAGTATTATCAAACTAGTTTATTACAGAAAAATGAGTTTATGTACACAACATCATTTTTTCCACTTATTCTTCCCCTAGTGCATGAAGATTTATGATCCCCAAGTCTTCCCTTCCTAGATGCAAGGATGCCTTTGCCTTTGATGTTTTTAAGAGTGGATAATATTATTATCTGAACATTCTTTTCTTTCCAATTTGCCTCAATATCTGGGATCTTCATCCTACCTCCATTATATCCAAGGTCTAAATTAGTTTTTCAAGCTCCAAAAAATGTATCTATCTCTTATCTATTTTTCCGATTACAGAGCTGAATAGCCAAAACTTTTCAAAGGATCTTTGGCAAACTACCAAACAATGTTTCCTTTACATGTTATACATCTGGAATATCTTGGTATCCACCGTTTTCCAAATAGCATAATTCCTCCTTTGCATAGGTGTTTTAAAAGTCAATTGTGCTTTCCAATGTTTTTAAATGGAATCATGGATATTTTTAGGCAAGTAAGTCTCTTCCACTTATATTTTATTAAATGAAGGAATGGTCAAGTAAATTTTCAAAGTCATAATGGTATTAATGTTAAAACCAGAATATGAAATCTGTCCTTTAAAGCAAAGCATGATGCTCTTTTGTTTAAGAACTAAGCTTTTCCTTGAAAATACTTTTAAAAAAATGAATACCTTATTGTAGGCATCATGAAGAAATAAGGAGGATATTTTTGTATTCTGTTGAACATTCAGGAATAGCTAGAACTAATTCTTCTTAATAAAATGACCAAAAGTGGTCATTAGAATATGGCATGTACATCATAAACCCTGTCTTCTTTCTACTTTTATTTACATTTTAAATGGTTGAAAAGGAATTGTCCACTTTGTGTTGGAGGCTTTCTATGAGATTTCTACTGTAGTTATTTTAAAGTTTCAGCTATCTCTTTAATTGTCCTTATAGTTAACTTTCTTCTATATTCCAAGAAAGTTGGAAAGATTGAAAAAAAAAATAGACTTGGTGCTGGACCAGATTTATTATTTATTTATTTATTTATTTATTTATTTATTTATTTAATTCATTAAATGCAGACTCTTTCATTTACTTGATCTTGGTGACATTTTAAATTACCTATAACTTTTGTTATATCTTCTGTAAAAGGGGAAAGATAATACCTTCTTTGAATGGTCGACATTCAAATTAATTGAAAAACGTATCTGTAGAGCTCAGAATATTACATGGAACGTATTCTAAATTCAACAAATGTTATTTCCCCTCCTCTTTTATAAAATAAATTAATCTCAGGAAATCACCAAATGTTAATGTTTTTAGAAATTATTTCTAATGTTTCAAGCTTGCTAGTTCCCCTTATGTATCAACTTTATGATACAAGTTTTTAAAAATTAGTTCATTCATTTGTGTGTTCACTTATATTTACTTATTCACTTAATAAACACATATAAACTATCTATTACTATCTGTGATTGACAGGTAAAAATTTTGAATAAATTAGTGTATTAGTTCACTATAGATACCATGACAAATCACACACATTGGGTACAACACAAATTTGTCTCACAGTTTGAAGGCAGAGGTTTGAGATCAAAGTGTTGGCAGAGCTGATTCCTTTTGAGGCCTATTAGGAAAGATGTTGTTCCAGGCCTCTCTTTTTGGCTTGTCTTTATGGTCATCTGACATTCTACTTGTATATATGTCTGTCTCCAAATTAATCCCATTTTATAAGGAAGCCAGTCATACTTAATTAGGGCCCATCCTAATGATCTTATTTTAATAACTTCTATAAAGACTCTATCTGTATATAAGGTCACAGCATGAGTCCCTGGGGGTTAGGATGTCAACATAAAGCCTTTTGGAGGGCATAATTTAACCCTGACAGGATTAAGGATTTACAGTCTATTGAGATATCCAAAAATATACCTTCATAAATACTCAAATGTTTTCCATCGTGGACTGTGTTCAAAAGGATTATCTTCTATATGGACAGAAAGAAGAGGCTGACTATTTAACACTATATTTTTCCATCATTAAAATAAATCCAGAGGTTCTTTTGAAAGGACAGGTAAGGGAAATCGGTTCTGTCTTCTAGCATGCCTACTCAAATCATCCAGGCACTGGTTGTCTAGTTCAGACTTATGGGTCCTGGCTGATGCCTAAAACATTTGCAATGAAAAATCAAATAGAAAGAATCTAGAACCCTCAAAATACGTACACCATTTTACTTGAAACACTAGAATTGTCAGTGTTTTTTAATGGTTATTTTTCTTGTAGACCTCTATTCTTATTTTAAAAGAATAAAATGCCTATTCTCTTTTCTTTAAGCATTAAAATCAAACAAAAAAAAGCAAGGATTTCCAGGAGTGCGCAGAGAGAATTACAGAAGAATGTAACCAAGTGGACTCTGACAACTAACTTAATAATAACTTAAACTCTCTATAGAAGATGCAAGTCATATCTTCGGTAAAACAAGTTAATGTAGGTGGGAGCTTTTTAAAAAACAATTGTAGAGGCTAATCTTTATTAATTAATTCTTAGAAAAATGCACCAGATACCTGGTATTTTAATGACAGGAACAATGCTAATTCTTTTCTGCTATTCCGAAGGACATCTACAGGAAAACAAGTATAACACAATATTATCCGTAATACAAAATTGATAATTCAACTCTAGAAACATATTATTTAAAAATCAGCAACGTGATGACACTGTGTGGCTCAGTCGCTTAAGTGTCCAACTCTTGATTTGGGCTCAGGTAGTGATCTTAGGGTCCAGGAGATGAGCCCGATGTCTATGCATCTCTGCACTCAGCAGGGAATCTGCTTGAGATTATCTCTCCCCCTCTCCCTCTGCACCCCACTTAAATAAATAAATAAATAAATAAATAAATAAATAAATAAATATCTTTTTTTTTTTTTAAATCAGCAACATAGCATAGAACATGACCCAGTAGAATTTTTGTAGGGTTTAGTTTTCTCCTTTTGTTTCTTTGCTTGTTTGTTTAATCACACTAGTAAATATGTTGTACTCTTTTCATGGAGTATATAACAAGGATGTGTTTTCACCACTCTCCTAACTCAAGATACTCATTATGAATTCAATGCAAAGATGTTCTTCATATCACCTTGCCAAGTGTTGTATATGTCACCATGGCTTGAGATATCCTGAAATCACAGAACTTCCTATGTACTTAACATCTTCTTTTATATACTTCTTCTTTTAATTCATTTTCCTCATAGTTTTCAAGAGATAGGTCATGTTTTAGATATACTCTAAAATTTAGCTCTACAAACCTGTGTGTCTTTTTAATCCCATTCTTCCCTGACTGGTATTGCTTTTATCTCCAAATTAAAAGACATTCATTCTTTCCCATCCTATATTGGTTCTTTTTAAGATTTTATTTATTTATTTATTCATGAGAGACACACAGAGAAAGAGAGAGGCAGAGGGAGAAGCAGGCTCCATGCAGGGAGCCCCATGTGGGACTTGATCCCGGACCCCAGGATCACACCCTGAGCTGAAGGCATACACTCAACTGTTGAGCCACCCTGGCGTCCCTCCCACCCTATATTCTGGATAAATATTCTCTGAGCTACATACGGAAAGCCTTTATTCAAAAAAAAAGGAAAAAATATATAATAGGTATATAATAATATATAAAAGTATATAATTTATATATCTATAATATAATACATATTTATATATTACATATAAATATAAAGTATAAAAATATACCTAAAGTATATGTGTATATATACACAGGTATATATTTCAACTCGATATAACTCATATCCAATTTAAAAGTTGTCTTCCTTATTCCTTTCAGTGGAGAAAAGCCTGTCATTTAAAAGTATAATACTAGTATTTACTTAACACAGATATATTAAAGAACTGAAAAAATGCAGAGTCAAAAGCCCAGCGATCCCACTTCTAAAAAATTCATGAATATGTTTACCTAAACATATATACTAGAATGTTCACAGTAGCACTATTTATAGTTACCAGAATTGGAAACTATTCATATACCCATCCACAGTAGAATAAACACATGAATCATGTTTTATGCACACAGTGAATACTCTAGAGCAATGAAGATGAATAAAAGACAATTCCATATTTACAGATTGGTATTAGAGGTTCTGCTTAGATCAGCCCTAGGGCAAAGTAAAAGGAGGAAGCAGGATTGAGCCAATCCCCCAAAAGTTATTAGACCAACACTGCAAAGAGTTGTAAAGAAATAATGGTCCATCAGAGACCTCGGGAATTAGGACAAGAGGGCTGACCTTACGTACCCCTATAGGGATCAGTCTTTGGATATTGGTTACCGTGGAGAGTGGCCAAGTCCTTAGGTGAGATTCCTTTCTTCAGTTAAATGAATTTTATTTTATTTTTTAAAGACTTATTTATGTATTCTAGAGAGAGAGAACATGAACAGGGGGAGGGGGAGAGGAGGAGAAGCATACTCTCCAAGCGGGAAGCCCGACAGGGGTGATCTCACCACCCTGAGACCAGGACCTGAGCCAGAATCCAGAGTCAGACGCCTACTGAACCATCCAGCACCAGTTAAATCAATTTTAAAAGACTGCCGACCGCTAAGGGCTGTCTGCTGGCATAATTTCCAGCTGCTGGGGTGGTAAGTCCTCTACTCGTAGAGGGGTTTCTGGATGTGGGTGGTGTCACAGTGCCCACTGCAACATGCAACAACATGAAGGAATCTCAGAAACAGAATTCTAAACGAAAAATGTTGGGTGCAGATGAGTAATATTGTATTATTCCATTTATGTGAAATACATAAGTAGGTAAACTGTGTACTGTTAGGACTGAGGATAGTGAGTGGTTCATGCTGAAGTTTAACAAACAGGATTATTTCTAATGTCACCTTTCTTGGTCTGGTGCTAGGTAGATGGGTGTATTCAGCCAGTAACTAAGCATCATTGGAGCTGTAGACTTAGGATTAGTGACTCTGTATATATCTAACAAGATGAGGTTGTGGGTACTTTCTAAAGGGAGGCAGGTGAGGAGGAGAGTCTGCTTTACAAAAAAAAAAAAAAAAAAAAAAACCTATTGACTGGGACACTTGGGCAGCCCAGTGGTTGAGCGTCTGCCTTTGGCTCAGGGCGTGACCCCTGGGCTCCAGGATTGAGTCCTGCATCAGGCTCCCCGTGGGGAGCCTGGTTCTCCCTCTCCGTCTCTGACTCTCTCTGTGTGTCTCTGGTGAATGAATAAATAAAATCTTTAAAAAAATCTATTCATTGATCTGTCATATATCTGTAACGTGTACACACATATATTAGGGGAGTGTAATATTTCTTTAATTTCTACTCTTTATTGATATATTTTTAGAAACCACCATTTGTAATGCATCCTGCACTTTCTGCATTTTCCATTCCTAGATGCATCCAAACCAGGCTTTTCTGCCCTGCACAGTGTTTTAGCTTTAAGTAAAGCAATCCCCAGCTGAGAAAAATTATGGACGATTAGATTAAGTTCCGGTTCAAATTGAAAAGATTGTCTCCAAAACTCTGAAGTACACTCAACTCCATCTAGAAGTAAATATGTAAAAGAGAGACTTTTTATGTTAGTGGAATACAAATAATATTCCATATTCACTTACATGGATTTAGGAAATCATAATATACATGCCTCACTTTACACACACACACTCACAAGCATACATTTATTTTATGGTCTGTATATACAATAGACAAAGATGAATTTGGTTTACAGTTTCTGCTCTTGAACAGCTCTTACCCCAAAGAAGAGACAGGTAAAGAGATGATTATCATATCACTGAGAATCTTAATCTCAAGTTGACTGACCCCTTAAATCGAAAGGGAGGCTGTAGCTGATATCTCTGTTTATATCAAAATATTATGCTAGCTTTCTAAGAGGTCATGCCGTACTGCGGAATCTCTCTAGGGCGTACTTCACCTTGCCTTCTAACCCTGTTAGCTGGAACGAACACACATGCGTGCATGCACAAAGACACACACACACGCACACACACATCACATAATGGCGAAGTAGATTTGGGAAAAATTGGTTCAAATAGCAGAACGTTGCTGTACATAAATTGCACTTGGCCCAAACAGTAACTCAGACTATTGGAATGTTTTTTACGTTATTGGACTACTTCTTTTTTTTTTATTTTTTTTGAATTTATTTTTATTGGTGTTCAATTTACCAACATACAGAATAACCCCCAGTGCCCGTCACCCATTGACTCCCACCCCCCGCCCTCCTCCCCTTCTACCACCCCTAGTTCGTTTCCCAGGGTTAGGAGTCTTTATGTTCTGTCTCCCTTTCTGATATTTCCCACACATTTCTTCTCCCTTCCCTTATATTCCCTTTCACTATTATTTATATTCCCCAAATGAATGAGAACATATAATGTTTGTCCTTCTCCGATTGACTTACTTCACTCAGCATAATACCCTCCAGTTCCATCCACGTTGAAGCAAATGGTGGGTATTTGTCGTTTCTAATGGCTGAGGAATATTCCATTGTATACATAGACCACATCTTCTTTACCCATCATCTGTCGATGGACACCGAGGCTCCTTCCACAGTTTGGCTATTGTGGCCATTGCTGCTAGAAACATCGGGGTGCAGGTGCCCCGGCGTTTCATTGCATCTGTATCTTTGGGGTAAATCCCCAGAAGTGCAATTGCTGGGTCGTAGGGCAGGTCTATTTTTAACTCTTTGAGGAACCTCCACACAGTTTTCCAGAGTGGCTGCACCAGTTCACATTCCCACCAACAGTGTAAGAGGGTTCCCTTTTCTCCGCATCCTCTCCAACATTTGTGGTTTCCTCCCTTGTTAATTTTCCCCATTCTCACATGTGTGAGGTGGGATCTCATTGTGGTTTTGATTTGTATTTCCCTGATGGCAAGTGATGCAGAGCATTTTCTCATGTGCATGTTGGCCATGTCTATGTCTTCCTCTGTGAGATTTCTGTTCATGTCTTTTGCCCATTTCATGATTGGATTGTTTGTTTCTTGGCTGTTGAGTTTAATAAGTTCTTTATAGATCTTGGAAACTAGCCCTTTATCTGATACGTCATTTGCAAATATCTTCTCCCATTCTGGAGGTTGCCTAACCAAAGAGGTAAAGGATCTATACCCTAAAAACTATAGAACACTTCTGAAAGAAATTGAGGAAGACACAAAGAGATGGAAAAATATTCCATGCTCATGGATTGGCAGAATTAAGATTGTGAAAATGTCAATGTTACCCAGGGCAATGTACACGTTTAATGCAATCCCTATCAAAATACCGTGGACTTTCTTCAGAGAGTTAGAACAAATTATTTTAAGATTTGTGTGGAATCAGAAAAGACCCCGAATAGCCAGGGGAATTTTAAAAAAGAAAACCATATCTGGGGGCATCACAATGCCAGATTTCAGGTTGTACTACAAAGCTGTGGTCATCAAGACAGTGTGGTACTGGCACAAAAACAGACACATAGATCAATGGAACAGAATAGAGAACCCAGAAGTGGACCCTGAACTTTATGGTCAACTAATATTCGATAAAGAAGGAAAGACTATCCACTGGAAGAAAGACAGTCTCTTCAATAAATGGTGGCCTGGAAAATTGCACATCCACAGGCAGAAGAATGAAACTAGTCCACTCTCTTGTACCATACACATTTCGAGATAACTCAAAATGGATGAAAGATCTAAATGGGAGACAAGAGTCCATCAAAATCCCAGAGGAGAACACAGGCAACAAACGCCTTTTTGGAAACCGGCCACAGTAACTTCTTGCAAGATACATCCACGAAGGCAAAAGAAACAAAAGCAAAAATGAACTATTGGGACTTCATCAAGACAAGAAGCTTTTGCACAGCAAAGAATACAGTCAACAAAACTAAAAGACAACCTATTGGACTACTTCTAAAATGCTTGCCCAACCTAGTATTCATACGTCTCAGCTATCTAAATCCTATATTTATCTAAATATAAATTAATGAAGTTTATATTTCATTAATTCAGTGAACTCTTGCAAACACAAAGCCTGTTTATTGGTGATCTTCTTAACAATGCCCTAGTGCATATTGCTAATGATCCAGAAACTCTTGGTTAGCATTAATATACTTTCAAAATCCCCTTTAATTCAATACTGTAGCTAGGCACACCCAGTTGATCTTGTTGGCCCATAATATGTCACCTTTTAGCCATTGCTTCCAATTCTGGGTTTAGAGAATGCAAATCTCACCTTTAGGAATTGAATATGGAATTGAGAAGAAATTATCATTGAATGATCATGTAGTCATATTCTTTTAATTCTAAAAATAAAATCTCTTTTGAGCTCAGATTGTTTAAGGATGTTTTCATCTTGGAGTAATATACTTTGTAAGCACTAAATGTTCTTTGCCATTTCCCAAACCTGTGTCAGCCCCTGCAGGAGGAAGTGAATCCAACATGCCCATGACCTTGAAGACCTTGCAATCTCAGAAGTGGGGCAAATAAACCGAATAATCATGAGACATTGATGTAGGTACTACGGTTTTGGTAGATACATGTGCTAAACATTGATGATAAGGCACTGAATCCTGTCAAGGGGGTGAAGATGTTTTTGGAAATATTATAGCAGACTTTACAGAAGTAAATCCTAAACTGTTTTGAAAGACATTTTGGGATTAGGTAAAAGAAAAAAAGAGAATAGAGTTTAGGCTGGACCTGGAGGCAGAAGAGGAGTAGGACCAGTCAAACATTTATTCAGGAAGACCTGAATGCGAAATAATTGTCTGATGCCACAAATTTAGATTCAGCGTAAACCTTAGAAAAAGTCACTCCACTTAAAGCTCTGAGGCCATGTCAAAATCGTATTCCAACTTCCTTTTCCTAGAAAAGTTGTCTTTTCTCCCGTTGCTGAAAAATTACATGCTACAGCTTTCTTTCCCCAGTATTGACAAATGGTTAAATGGAAAGGGAGGTCAAAAAAGAAAATCAATGTGATTTTACACAGTTCTCATTACTAGGTCAAACATGTCTTCTCCGTGCATACTCAGGCTGCTTTCCTTGCTCTGAGTAAGGCTTTTAAAAGGTTGCTTGCTGGCTGAACTGTCAGCTCAGGGAGAGGGAAAAAAAATTAGTTTTCAAAATCTATCTACATAAAAAAAAGTGAAGTAAAACCTCATATACCACATCTATGATTCTATCTCTAGTTAACATCATTAATGCAGATGCAAGGAGGAAATACTAATTGTCTGGTCATTTCCATTTAAAATAAAGAACCATAAAGATTTCAAGCTGGAAGGGTCTTCAGGGATCATCCATGTCAAACACCATTTTTCCCTTTATTTTATAAAAATGGAAATTGGTGCACAGCGAAGTCAAGTGGCTTGCCCAAGGTGACGGACTGAGCTAATGGCTGAACCTGAGTTTAGTCCCAGTAGAATGTGTAAAGAAGCCCAGGCGTTTGAATCTTCAGTGTGAGGGAGAATAGTTTATTTTGAATTACATTTTGTTTTTCTTTTAAAAGAAAGCTTTTTATTTAAATGAAAACATTTACGTGACTATTCCATGGCATCTATTTCTGGTTATCTGTGTATCTGTGCTGGGCTAGGGAGCACAGAGCATATATCCTCATTCCTTAGAATCTGCATCCTCCACCAGTGGCTTTCAACACTGTCTGCACATTAAAAACACTTGAAGGGCTTAAAAAAAAAAATCAATGCCCAGGCTCCAGCCCCTGGAGATTGTAATTTAAATGGTCTGGGATGTTATTCTAACAACTGTATATTTAAAGTTCCCTATGGGATTCTAATACAAAGTCAGTACAGAGAATAACTTCCCTGACCCAGCATCAGAATCAATATTCAGTTGTTCATAAACCTCCCAGATTCATGTGCTATCTGTACTGTTAATTATTTAATGTTTTCCTCATATTGGCTGATATCTAACTTAAGCAACTCAAAAATCCATTTTTATATTACTGTGACAAATGATCAACAATTAACCCCTATTTAAAAATAAACTATCAGGCACCTCAGTGGCTCAGGTTGAGCATCTGACTCTTTATTTTGACTCAGGTCATGATCTCAGGGTTTTGAGATCAAGCCCTGTGGGGCTCCCATGCGGGGCATAGACCCTGCTTAAGATTTTTCTCACTCTTTTTCCCTCTGTCCTCCCCTCACTTCTCAAAATAAATAAATATAATAAAAATGAAATAAATATGATATAACCAATATTATTAAATAGCAGGTAGATGCCATTGCTTGTCTGAGATTTTGAGCTTAGAGCTTGTTATTTCTTTACTAGGCTTCTAGATGGTGCATATATGGGAGATGTTTAAGATAGTCAGGTGACCACCAAGACCTCTTTTCTTTTTTTTTTTAAGATTTTATTTGTTTTTTATTTATTTATTTATTTTTTTAATTTTATTTGACAGAGAGAGAGAGAGCAAGCACACAAGCAGGGGCAGTGGCAGGCAGAGGGAGAGGGAGAAGCAGATTCTGTCAAGCAGGGAGCCCAATGTGGGGCTCGATCCCAGGACCCTGCATGACCTGAGCTGAAGGCAGTTAACCGACTGAGCGACCCAGACACCCCCAAGACCTCTACTCTGATGGATGGACTGATAGAAAAGCGTAAAGGGCACACTTAAAAAAATGCCTAGCCTCTCACAATATAAAAATCATCTTTCTTAACACAGTGGTAAATGCCCCACACTTCAAGAATCTGTGCATTAACATACAGGGAGAAGCACAGGGTCTGGTCTTCATTTCTTGCACCTGCAAGCGTACCAGAGCCTCAACTTCTGTCTTGGTCTTTCTGCTGCTCTCAGCTGGGCTATGACCCACACTGCAGTCTTTAAGGTTGGCGACTTCTACTTTACATTTAACTCCCTGGGTAAGTGGATGTGTCTCTCATGAGGAACCTGTAACAAAATGAGGTGTGGATGATGTCCTCCAGTGACTTCCCTTTGGCTTCCAGAGTTTCCAAAAGTAGCCCAGTAGATGAATCAGTTATATGCAAATTGCTTTATAGTTGAGTTCGAGAAATTCCAGGGAATATGCAAACACAGAGAATGAGAAGTCATGTCTCCAGCTAAGTTGGCTATTTTCTGCAGGCTCAACCGAAGACATTTAATGAAATGGGCCCCCATGAGAAGGAGGGTCCCCAGCAGATGTCCTTATAAGAGGACGGACTCCAGTAAATTAGTCCCCAAATCCTGAAACAAAATGATGGCTTAGGTAACGTGGAGGTATTAAGGGAAGGGCAGTGTCAGACAAGACACAGAGTCATGTACCTAAATATACATCACAATTGTATTCTCAAAGCTTTTTGGAGAAGGCATAAATAATGACAGTTTTTTACTCGGAGAGCCCGAGCCGGCCTTCTCAAGGCTGCCTGTGGCTGCAGCCAATCAGTTTACAATATTAACCATTTCCACATCATCTGCAGGTTCTCTTTACTTTTCTTTGTGTCAATTTTATCTTCCCTCCCCCTTTTACCCCTTCTCTTCTCTGTTTTCACCTTTGCTGGTTGTCCAGACTCCGAGGCTATCTTCCTCATACACAAATAAACAATTGAAATATGTCTTGTTAATTTTGAAAAGACGTGTACGTCCTCACTTTCCCCCAACCACTCTCCAAGGAAAGATCAGACTCCCTGAATCCTTTCCCCCTTTATTCCCCTGGGAGCCAATCTGCACTGTGAATGGTGCTCAGAGAGTTGGCAGCTTTGGCTGGAGGTGCAGGGCTGAGGTCTCAGATTGCAGGAAGCAGGGTCAACGAGGGCAATGGGGGCCTCACCCCACCTTATATCTCTTTTCCTTTCAAACCTCCCACTAAATTGAACTGCAGCCTTGCCAGTTACTCTAATTATTGAGTTTATTCAAGTTAACGTTCCTCACAAGGACGTACAGGCTGAGCTCATCTTAAGGAAGGGGACAATCTCACATTTAGCGGGGTACTTGCCTTTCCTTTGGAGCGGAGATGCTTGGCCTCTCTTGCACTTTGCTGTGCCTTTAAATGCATAGCAGGCTTTATACCTACTGTGCTTGTGGATTAGTGTGCCTCCACTATTATTTATTAAGCATTTATTTAGCGAGTTAGTTAGCTTCTGCTCTTCCAATCTCAATTTACATTATTTCTTCATTCCTTCATAGCTCCAAACTCTTACTATTATTTCATCTTGTGGACAAGAAAGCAAGCTGCATATAGTTTTAAAGACTTTGTTCATGCTGTCCCAGAGGCTTGAGCGACAGTATGGGATCCTATCCTCTCCAAACACACATACACACACACACACACACACACACAGAAGGTAGGGACCAGGCGGAGAGAAATAGAAAGAAGAGAAAAAAGGAAAAGACAGGAGGAAAGAAAGAAGAAACAAAGAAAAAGAAAGAAAGAAAGAAGAAAGAAAGAAAGAAAGAAAGAAAGAAAGAAAGAAAGAAAGAAAGAAGAGAAAGAAAAAAGAAAAAGAAAGAAAGAAAGAAAGAAGAAAGAAAGAAAGAAAGAAAGAAAGAAAGAAAGAAAGAAAGAAAGAAAAAAGAAAGAAAAGAAAGAAAGAAAGAAAGAAAGAAAGAAAGAAAGAAAGAAAGAAAGAAAGAAAGAAAGAAAGAAAGAAGAAAGAAAAAAATAGAAAAGAAAGCAAGCATACTAAGGGAATAAAGTACCCTATCTCAAAACAGGAAATCCAAAGTATATTTGTAAAACACAAAAGCAACAAAATAGTGCTTTATTTCCCAACAAAGTCATCTGTCCTGAGAACATGTTTTGGGGAGGCAATAGCGTAGCTGTATAAATCTCCACACTTTCAATAATGCAGAGTTTTATTTATATCCATTATGAACTTAAAAGAGTTCTGATTTTCTGTATACATTGATTTGATCCTTTATTTACGGTGACCACTTCACCATAACAATTGCTTTCTCTTTTCATTCATCTATTCTATAAAAAAATAGTTCACACTTTATCATGTGCTACTCACGTTTGTATAAGGCACTGCACTATATAGTTTCTTATATAAAAAATTATATTTTTTGGATAATTTTTCCAGATAACAAAACAATCTGTCAGCAAATTTGGGGATAAGGACAGAGCCCAGTTTAGATTCCTTTCAGACTAAATGAGGCTGGCGGTATAGATGGCTGACACAGAGGCAAGGTATTTATCTAAAGAAATGGGATATATCATATGACTCCAATAAAAGAAGAGAATTTTGAGGTCAATAGTTATCCAAATGTTGGCCAAATAGTTATCACCACTTACCTGCTACTAGAGATGAATAAAAATATTTATTGTTTTGCAGCAAAATAATGCCTCCATGGTATATAAAATTTTAAATTAAATTGGAACACTTTGCCAGCAAAGTGGAAAACAAAAACACAAATAAAAATCCCACTTTCAAATATTTATACATGGGAAGAGAGTGATGGGGATCGCCCTGTACGGACAAGGCTTTGCTAAGAGACTCGCAGCTATTAAATATCGTGCTGCAATTATGTGAAAATATTTTCACTTTGAGAAAAAAGATGAGCAGGTTTGTGGCACACAGAGAAACAGCTCTTTTTTTCTTTCTTATAAAGAAATTGTACCACTAATGCTCTTTCCCCCTTGCCGTCTGCCTCTGAAATCCCCTTATCCTCTTCTGATAGACAGACACAAATTGAATTACCAAACAAGTTTTTTTTTTTTTTTTTTTTTAAACCCAGGCACCAATAACCTCTATCATCAAAACACCGTCTGGCCACTGCCATCTTGTGGGCAGGGTGCTATCATGCAGTTCCTCCTCTGGCCAAACCAAGGACACAAAGTTAGTATCTTCCCAGGAAGGAGAGAACTGCAAGCCAAGAGACAGTCAAGAGGAAATACGGAGGCCCCTCCTGAACTATGGAGGCCTCTGATGTCTGATGCCAACCTACTGAGTAAAGGCAACTGGGTAAGGAGACATATACTCATAGAGGGAGCATTTCGAGATATGTATATATATATATCTCACTTTTTAATTAATCATACAAGTATTTATCAAGGTTTAAAACTAGCACAAGTAGCGCAGCGCCTTATATAAATTAAATTCATCATAAACACTATAACATGACAATAAGTGACATAGTGTCATATGTTACTTTTATAATTCTGGGAAGCTCTACACCCAGATACTCCTTATGGTTTGATGAGGGTGGTAAGATGGTTGATGATTGCTATCTTTCATACTTGCAACTCACTACGACTCACCTGAATTGTATCCCCACTATTTTATTTTCTCTCTCCGTCTACCCCTGCTTCCACTCGTGTATAAGTTAGGTAGTTTAGACTTAACTCTCAATATTCTACCTACAGGAAAAAATGTCCTGGTTCCCTTTGCGAACTGAAAGACATGTTGTATTTTGGACTTGTAAATGTTTCATAGGACCTTGGCCATATTCTTGAGGCTGACATGGCTTTCGCGCACGTTGTACTCTAGTGCAAGGTGTCTTAAGGGTGGCATTAGTGACATTTGGGGAGAGATAAGTTCTTGTGGTGGTGGTAGCAGCGCAGCAAGAGCAGGCTGTCCGGTGCACTGTAGGATGTTTGGCAGCTTCCCAAGGTGCTTCCCACTGGATGCCAATGATATGTTCATCCTCATCTCCAGCGTGACAACCAAATGCACCATTGGCATTTGCTGTACGCCTTGGCAAGAGGAGAGCTCAGCCGTCCACAGTTGAGAACCCCTTCTGTGAACTGAACTTCTGGCCATTTTCTTATTATATCCTGTAATCTCCCTTTATCTGTCCCCCGCCTCCATGCCTTTGGGGCTCCCATCTTTTCTCTTATTTTCAATGTAGAAACACTTCAAATTCTTGAAGACCCGTCAATGCCCATACTTATTGTGATGACACTCAATCTTTGATGATATATTCTTGGAGTATTTTTCATCTGTCTTATTAAACAATAGCTTTCTTATGAGCTGAAAAGGGACTTTCTCTTTCCTTTCTCTAAAACAGCATTTCCCAAACTGTGTTCCATGGAGCACTGGCAGTAGTCATTGGATAGTCACAAATGTGTTGTGTGTACGTGTTACATGCTTACACTCATGTGTTTATAAAAATGTTTATAGTCAAAGATGGAAAAGTGGTAAACCATATCCTTAACAGGGATGTTCACAGTTTTCATTAACATACTAAAGGCTGTAGAAATCTTTTAAATAACATAACTGTTTAACACAGTGTTTTCTCCCTCAAATATATTTCATAAGTCCATTGAAAAATAAATTGGTTAGGGGACTTTGTCTTGCCACAGAACACTTCAATTCAATCTCACTCCTCTTTGCCTCTGAAAAATCACCAGCAACTCTTCATTTAGGCTCACGTCCATTTACGTTGAATGACAGAGCAACGTGTCACTGAACAAAGAGGCAGTTCCACTGATATTGGTCACTTACAATGTAAGACTAGTTTTGAATTGTGATTGCAGGAAGCAGAGAGGATTAGGGAATCAGAGAAAGAATGGGAAGGAGGAGAGCTAGGGTATGAAATGATTGAAGAACTTTGTCCACACAAATGTGAAAAAGAAGAAACTTCCAGGTCTTCGGGTGGTGGAAAAAAGACTGGGATAGGTGTTTAGGTAACTTGTTCACAATTAAAACCCTGGCTAAGTATGGATTGATACCACAAAAACAATACTTTTATAGGAGAGCTACACCATCTGTGGCATGAACAGACTGGAGTGGTTAATTCTTAAATTGTTTGACAATAAAGTTGACACTGAGAGGGTGGAGATGGGAGTATAGTTTGCCCAAGTGATTCTGTACTTTATCTCAATCGGGTTTTCAAGTCTTTATGAAACATCACCTGATTATATTTTGCACATGCAGAAGACATCTATTTAAAATAAGCAATGTCTGCTGTGGGAAGATATTTGAGAAGGGGGCTGTGGGTGGAGTGAGTCCTCAAGGATGTGGTACTTGTGGGGACCGGGTAATTAAGAGCCCCACAGAGGACACTAGGCAAACTTAGCAGCTACTTGTCTTCTGTGATCACATCTCTCCACTCAGTTGTCCAACCTTTATTTCTTATCAGAATTTGTTCTTCAAAAGGTATGTTTAGCTAACAGCATTCAAGTAGGAATCAGGGGGTACTTCTTAGATTAAGAACAAAAGCTTTAAGCTGCAGAGGAAAAAGATCCCATCTGGTGGATTCTCAAAGGCAATGGCAGAAATACTTTTTTTGAGGTAAGAAAATTTTCCACCTGCTCTGACTAGTGGTCGTAGCGCAGGAAGGAGAGGTCTATATATTCTGTGTTTGTTTTAGATTCAACCCTTGTCTCTATTTCCATCCAGGGATTTAGAAAATAGGACACAATACATCTCTGGTGTCACATGCAATTAGTACCCTGGTGGATTGCTAATGAGGCGACTCCAGATCCAAAGAGGCACTCTAAATAAACCCAAGAATATATCACATCCTCACAAATTGCTCTTATAAATTAATAAATACATACACATGCACATAAAAGTGAAAAGGAATTTTGCAAACAAGCCCTGAACAGCTACCATGTGCAATCCAGGGTAGGAGCTACGGATGAGACAAGCAGGAAATCTCATGGTCCTAGTGATCACAGAGTCCCTTAGCACAGGATCAGATATACGACACCTCACTGTAATATTGAAATAAAGAGAAAATGAGGCCTGTTTTAGAAAGATGGGTTCAAAATTGGGAATAGGACAGGTAGGATCAGAAGTGTGAGTGTTCAGTTCTGACAGATGGGTCAAGCTGGTATTTGAAGAAGTACTAAAAATAAATAAATAAAAGGGGAAAAGATATTTCAGATAAACCAAATAGTTGGAACAAAAGTAGGCAGGTAGAAAAGAAGTGTGAGGAAAAAAGAGAACCCCTCTTTGAGGTCACAAAATGCTAAAGGTCATTACATAAAAGGTAGTGCTAGAGAGAAAGTTTTGGCCTTAAAATAATTTTGAAGGAAATTTTATACTTTAGTTAAAGAGTGGTCCATAGACTTTTGTAACTGTTTATAAATGTAGGATCCAACCTGTGCCAGTTACAATATAAGAAAAAAGAGAAATCACATAAGATTACATCTTTACGTTTCAATATTGAGAATGCCTTTGGTTCATATCTCATTTCAGAGCTTCATCAGATTAGATGGACTAGTGAATCTTAGAACAGTGCTGTCCAAAAGAAATATGTGAGACAATAATGTGGATCATATACGTAATTTCAATTTCTTGTTTATAGTAGCCACATTAAACAAGTAAAAAGATGACATTTAACAGCGAATTTGATGAACAAAATATATCAAAATATGATTTTTTCTACTTTAAGTAAAGATAAATCATTAATGAAATATTTTACATTTCCTTTTCCAAATACGATATTGAGATCCACTGGGTATTTTACACTGATAGTATATCTTGGTTTGAGCTAGCCACATTAAAAAAAAAAATTAGTTGATTTTAGAGAGAGAAAGTGTGCACAACCAGTGGCGGGGAGTGAGGGACAGAGGGAGAGAGAGAGAATTTTAAGCAGGCTCCATGGCCAGTGTGGAGCCTGACACAGGGCTTGATCTCACAACCCTGAGATCATGACCTGAGATGAAATGAAGAGTTGGACCCTTAACCAAACTGAGTTACGTAGGCACCCTGAGGTGGCCACATTTTAAATACTCAGTAGCCACATATGACTATTGATTGCCCTGTTGGATGGCACTTTCTCCTGCTAGTAAAAGCAAAGTGATAAAAAAAAATCACCATTAACTATGATGCTGGTCACACTCATAGTTCCCCTCTATACATTTAATGAGGTTTCTCTATATTCCAGTCCATTATGTTCTATTCCCTGAGTACTGAAAGCTTTGCTGTGATTGTTGAATATTTTTCAAATGTCTTTTCTACACCTGTTGACTGGAAAGCCCTTCATTCTCTTTCTTCCTTAAATGTTTGGTAAAATTCATCAGTGAGTTATCAAAATATGTGTAATAAATTTCATCCTCTTTCTCTATATTAGGAAAATGTTTGGGTAAGATTAGTAAGTACTATTGGTTCCATTGATAGAGTATAAATTTAATTTGGGACTGGAGTTTTCTTTGTGAAGATTAGAAGTTGAAATTCAAAATCTTTGGTGCTGATGTTATCCCCTTTATCTTATATTAGTTTTGGTAAATAGTGCTTTCAAAGGATGGATTCATTTTTAGTCTCTGGCAATGATGGCCATGGCTTGTTCATTGTACCAGGCACCACATGCTCCCCATTTACTTCCCATAGCCAATTCTCTTCTTTTGAGATCCTCTATCCATCAATATTCTCAGACTCAATCACCTTGGACCAAGCCCATCAAAGTCTCTGTTGGCAATGTCATTGGGACCATTTGCAACCTAATTAATCTATCTTTGTGGTGCCTCAGAACAGCATACACACTGCCTTAATTGCTACAACCTCACACCCACTGGAGACCACAAACAGAGAATAAGCAGACTCCGATGCACCCCGCAACTCCTATATTAGCATCATTTACTGCAAGATTAATGAGAGAAGCTGAGAAAGCCAGAAGTGTGGAATAAAACCATAGGTTTGGTTTTTAGAAAAGTTCCCATACCACTTAATAGAACTTAACTCTCAGTATCATAGTCTTTTGGGTAATACCAGGGCTTTTATTTTCTCATTACACACTTCAGACGCATTACTTATTCTCAATGAACTTCACAAAGTGTGAAGCCTGAAAATGATATTATTTTAAAATACATGGGACGCCTGGGTGGCTTAGTGGTTGAGCATCTGCCTTTGGCTCAGGGTGTAATCCTTGGTCTGGGATCGAGTCCCACTTTGGGCTCCCTGCATGGAGCCTGCTTCTCCCTTTGCCTGTGTCTCTGCCTCTCTCTCTCTCTCTGTGTGTCTGTCATGAATAAATAAATAAAATCTTAAAAAAATAATAATAAAATAAAATACACCTCAAAATTGAAATTAATATTTCTTTAAATATTTAAAATGAAATTTTATATGGAATAATCAATTTCAAAACCGTTTTTGAAAATAAATTCCTTCGCTGAATATATGTTATTATATTTAATATTTCTGAAGTACTGATTCTAAAAGAAAGAATGTTTAGATTGTAAACATTCTTAAAATAACCATAGTAGCAAATACATGGCAAAGAAGAAAATTATTAACTACTTCGGAAATTCAACCATAAAACACATACAAACAAATCAACAACAAAACCCCCCATCAAAATCAACAATAAAATCATTGAGTGCTGGACTTTGAATCCAAATTCCTTGAATGTGAAGCTTCGTCACAGTAACATTTCAATCTTGTTAAGTATACAACCCACTGGTACATAATAAATATAATATTATTCATCCTACGCATAATATCAATACCGTATAAACAATTAGATATATGTTTCACTTACTCCAATTAACAGGAGATAGGTATTTGTGTTACATGACAATGTAGCAACACGTTCCTTGAAATAAAAGAACCTCTTAATTTAGCCGTGAGTTGAGCTTTTCACTTAGGCTCATATCCCTGATTTTGCGTAGGGTAGGGGTAAAGGACTCTTGGCCTAACTCAATCCCTGTATCTTTATAAGGATCATAGAGAGGATGGACGCCAAGGAAATTTGAAACCACTGGGCCATTCAAAGCAGCCATTTGTTTCTAAACCTACTTGATTCCTCAAATGTACACAGAAATATATTATACTTCATTTATTATCAAAAGCGCTGATAATATTAGTCAAATGATTCTCATCTGTTTATAAGCTAATATGGTTCCCGAGGTAACTTTCAAGATGTGCAGCACTTTTTCATTATATATTCATGATGATATGATATGTAATCTCTCTGAGAGATAAATAATAAGTAGATTTTCGGTTCTTAAATTATGCGGGCAAGAGAGCAAATAATCAGATGTGATAAAGTGTGGAAACCTCAAAGGTTTCCACAAGGCTTGTGGAGGTTCCAAGGTTTGTGATGAAAAAGCAAAGCACATCAGAAGCCCACATGAGGAGATAAGCAGCTAGTATAAAAGAGTTTATATTATTTGAAATGCATGTGTGTGCATACAAGCATAAGCACACGCATAGAATTACTGGTGAGCCGGACATGTCTAGGCTGAGCTTCGTGGAGGCTACATATTAGGGAGAAAGAACCGAAAAACAAACAAATGTTTATAATTTTAGATGCCTTAACAATATTAAGACAGAGTAAATTTTCTTAGTTTTGTTGATCTAAAAAGAGAGGTACCATGTGAACAGAAGAGCACGTTTCAGTGAATGAGGTTGCACCAATGATGCATTTTGAAAAAAAATAATGATATGTTTTAGAATAGGCAAGGAATTTGTCGTGACTGGGATGTAGAGGAAAGATTAGGACTTGGCAAGTGGCTTAATGTAACCATGTAATAGGACTGATGGGAGAGCCTGGGAGGTGAGTATTCACACTGTGGTCAGAATAAACCACTAAATGATCTCATGCAGTGGAGTGCTATACCACTTCCTATTATTTTAAAGTTTTCTTCTCATTTAAAAAAAATTTTGTCATACAACGTTATACTAGTTTCAGGTGTACAACATAACAATTCGACAATTATATGCATTCTGAAATGCTCACCATGATAAGTCTACCATCCATCACCACACAGGTCATCACAAAATTACTGACTATATTCCCTATGCTATACTTTTCATCCTCGTGACTTATTGACTTTATAACCGGAGGTCTGTACCTCTTAATCTCCTTCACCTATCTTGCTTAAGCTCCCACCCCCTTCCCCTCTGGCAACCACCAGTTTGTTCTCTGTATTTACGAGTCTGTTTCTGTTTAGTTTTGTTTTGTTGGTTTTTTATTTGTTTTTTTTTTTTCTGTTTTTTTAGAGTCCACATACAAGTGAAATCAAATGGTATCTGCCTTTCTTTGACTTATTTCCCTTAGCATATCCAGTGAGAAAGGGATTTGGGGGGATAAAATGAGAGAGAGGAGACCATTAGATGGACTATATCAGTGGTTTAGATAAGAAATTATGTTTCTAAAACTGATCTCATATATAGTAGGTTAGAGGGTAGAAAATATATGTGAATTGGAATGATTTGGGTGACCTGAACTATTGGAAAAAGGCCAAAGATTGTTAAAGATAACAAACACTTCTCCCTCTCTACGGAAAGAGAGTTCTTGGATGTTGCGTGTCACTACGGGCGCATGTTAGATTTGGTGATACTTGAACATCTTCTACGAAACAAACATATTCTCTTTACATTCCACCAAAAATTCCACAACAGCATCATACGAAACTGTATTCTTGCGCTGGATTAGGAAGGGGACTTTCTATCTCAGAACTACCGCATGTACAGCACTCAAGGCACTTTTCATTGAAGTTACTGACCTTTGCCATAAAGTGTTTCAGGAAATAATCAGTCCTCTAAAAAAAAAAAAAAAAAAAAGAGAGAGATCTTTTTTTAATGCAGCATCTTCTAAGCACCGGCACAAAAATTATATATCCCATATAACGTGGGTGCTCTGACAGTGCAGTCGAGTTAGATTAATTGTAATAAACAAAAATTGTCACTAAAGCTCTCAGCTTATGCCATCTAATATTGTGTGAATACATTTTATTTCCTAACATTATGAAACAGCCAGGAGTATAATAAATTACTTACCTAAGCCCTTTGAGGATTTTTGCATAATTTACCAAAACAAATTGATTTTAGCGGAAAAGCTGCTAATTTACATGGGTAGGAAGTGTTTTCCTTGGTGTGATGAATTTAATTTCAATTTCCCTGTTTGCATGAATTCACTCCAGTAATTCATCACTGTTAGATTAAACTACAACTATGTTTTACTTGAGTAGGTCCCTAGCATTCAATATAGATGAATGAAAGGAAATCGCCTTGATAGTATGGCTGCAGAGTATATATAATGCGTGATTGTAAAGGTATCTTTTTAATAGAGTAGATATTCTTTTCATTGGTTAAGCAATGATGTGCTTATATAAATATAAGGAAAGTAGCTTTTTTCCTTATTAATTATAATTCAGATTTGTTTGGTTTGTTTTTCTTGTTTTTTTTTTTTTTTTTTTTTTTTAAAGAAGGAGACACACACCTATAGGGTGCTGAAAATGCACTAACGGGTTCTGTGTACATCCATTGTATATTTTATTTTCTAACATCTCGATGAGGCCAGATTGATTGATCTCTTCTGGAATTAAAGTTAGGAAAAGAAAAATTCTTAATACCTCTTTGTAATATCATTGGAGACTCACTGGGTCATGCCACCTGTCTATCTCCAGTTACATGGCCTCTCTTTCTTCCTATAAAGTGTTGAAGTATTTGTTGCTCAAGTTCCATGGACTACTGTATTGCATGTACATGCACATTTATGAGTGAACGCACACTTATAAAGATGTATATGTGTATTTATATACACACCCATACCTCTTTTCCAGAGCAAAGTATTACTTAGATTTCACAGAACACACCTGGGGTATTATAGACCTTGGACACATTCTTGTGACATATTATTTAAGATTGATTTCTTTAAACTTTTTATTCTAGCAAATGCTATCCATGTAGTAGTAAAACAAACAAACAAACAAAATCAGAACAAAACCCTAAGAAGTAGCTTAAAACAACCAATAATCACTTACCTCTCATGCGGACATAATGAGGGTCAGAATGTAGGAGTGGTTTAGCTGGGTGGTTTGGTCTAGAAGCTCTCAGGGGATTTCAGGTGAGCTGTTGGCTGCAACACGGTCATCTCAGGGCGTAACAGAGGCTAAAGAATTACACTGCTGAGCTCATTCATGTGATTGCTGTCAAGTCTCACTTCCTCACTGGCTTTTGCCCAGAGACTTCTGTCCCTTGCCATGTGGGCCTCTGCCTAGGGAACCTGAGTGTTCTCTTGACATGACCACCTGCTGCGTCCAGACTGAGGGATCTGAGAGAGCTGGCTAGCAAGAGAAAGTCCAAGACAGAAATTGCAGTTATTTGTAAATCTTGTCGCACACATGATATTGGTCACAGAGTCCAATTCTGGTACCACGTGGGAGGAAACTATATGAAGATGTGAACCCTGGGAGGCAGACACGAGTGGGGCCATCCTGAAGGCTGGCTAGCACAAGGACCAGACATATACATAGCCACAGCAGAATTTAAATGTCATAGCTCACAAAAAATACTCCATATGAAGAAGATCTGTCTCTAAAGCTGCCAGGTCTTCAGTGGTTTCAAAATAAAGTTGTTGTCTCAATATCACGATGTGGAAATTAACATAATGTCATAGGTAAACTGAGCACTAATACATACTGTTACCTATGGGACAGAGTCTACTTTTTTTTTCATTTGTTTTTATTGAAGCTCGATTTGCCGACCCATAGCATAACACCCAGTGCTCATCCCATCAAGTGCCCCCCTCAGTGCCTGTCACCCAGTCACCCTCACCCCCTGCCCACCTCCCTTTCCACCACCCCTTGTTCATTTCCCAGAGTTAGGAGTCTCTGTGGTTTGTCTCACTCCCTAATTTTTCCTACTCAGTTTCCCTCCTTTCCCTTATAACCCCTTTCACTAATTCTTATATTCCCCGTATGAGTGGAACCATATGATGATTGTCCTTCTCTGATTGACTTCACTCAGCATAATACCCTCCAGTTCCATCTACATTGGAGCAAATGGCGGGTATTGGTCATTTCTAATGGCTGAGGGATATTCCACTGTATACATAGACCACATCTCCTTTATCCATCATTTGTTGATGGACACCGAGGCTCCTTCCACAGTGTGGCTATTGTGGACATTGCTACTAGAAATTTCAGGGTGCAGATGTCCAGGCGTTTCCCTGCAACTGTATCTTTGGGGTAAATACCCAGCAGTGCAATTGCTGGGTCATAGGGCAGGTCTATTTTTAACTCTTTGAGGAACCTCCACACAGTTTTCCAGAGTGGAGGCACCAGGTCACATCCCCACCAACAGTGCAGGAAGGTTCCCCTTGCTCCACGTCCTCTCCAACATGTATTGTTTCCTGTCCTGTTAATTTTCCCCATTCTCACTGGTGTGAGGTGGGATCTCATGGTGGATTTGATTTGTATTTCCCTGATGGCCAGTGATGCGGAGCATTTTCTCATGTGCGTGTTGGGCATGTCTAGGTCTTCCTCTGTGAGATTTCTGTCCATCTCTTCTGCCCATTTCATGATTGGATTGTTTGTTTCTTTGCTGTTGAGTTTAATAAGTTCTTTATAGATCTTGGACACTAGCCCTTTAGCTGATACGTCATTTGCAAATCTCTTCTCCCATCTGTAGGTTGTCTTTAAGTTTTGTTGGCTGTTTCCTTTGCTCTGCAGACGCTTTTTATCCTGATTAAGTCCCAATAATTCATTTTTGCTTTTGTTTCTCTTGCCTTCATAGATGTATCTTGCAAGAAGTTGCTGTGGCCGAGTTCAAAAACAGTGTTGCCTGTGTTCTCCTCTAGGATTTGGATGGAATCTTGTCTCACATTCAGATCTTTCATCCATTTTGAGTTTATCTTTGTGTCTGTTGTAAGAGAATGGTCTAGTTTCATTCTTTTGCACGTGCTGTCCAATTTTCCCAGCACCATTTATTGAAGAGACTGTCCTTTTTCCAGGGTATAGTCTTTCCTGTTTTGTCGAATATTAGTTGGCGATAGAGTTAAGGGCCCATTTCTGGGTTCTCTATTCTGTTCCATTGATCTATGTGTCTGTTTTTGTGCCAGGACCACACTGTCTTGATGACCACAGCTTTGTAGTATGACCTGAAATCTGGCATTGTGATGCCCTGACTCTAGTTTTCTCTTTCAATATTCCCCTGGGTATTTGGGGTCTTTTCTGATTTCACACAAATCTTAAGATTATTTGTTCCAACTCTCTGAAAAAAGTCCATGGTATTTTGATAGGGATTGCATTAAATGTGTAAATTGCCCTGGGTAACATTGATATTTTCACAATATTTATTCTTCCAATCCATGAGCATGGAATGCTTTTTCATCTCTTCATGTCTTCCTCAATTTCTTTCAGAAGTGTTCTGTAGTTTAGGGTATAGATCCTTTACCTCCTTGGTTAGGTTTTATTCCTAAGTATCTTATGCTTTGGGGTGCAACTGTAAATGGGATTGACTTCTTCATTTCTCCTTCTTCAGTTTCATTGTTAGTGTATAGAAATGCCACTGACTTCTGGACATTGATTTTGTATCCCACCACACTGCCAAATTGCTGTATGAGTTCTAGTAATCTTGGGGTAGAGTTTTTTGGTTTTCTACATACAGTCTCATGTCCTCTGTGAAGAGGGAGAGTTTGGCTTCTTCTTTGCAAACTTGAAAGTCTTTAATTTCTTTTTGTTGCCTGATTGCTGAGGCTAGGACTTCTAGTACTGTGTTGAACAGCAGTGGTGAGAGTAGACTATTGAGAAATATGAATTCAGTGTTATCGTATTACCTGTGCAGTCCTTGTTTTTGTGAATTATTTCTTTGGACTTCCTCTTTCTTTTACAGGGTGCCCCTTAATATTTCTTGCAGAGCTGGCTTGGTGGTCACTTATTCTTTCAGATTCTGCCTATATTGGAAGCTCTTTATCTCTCCTTCTATTCTGAATGAGAGCCTTACTGGATAGAGTATTCTTGGCTGCATGCTCTCATTTAAGACCCTGAATATATCCTGCCAGCCCTTCCTGGCCTGTCAGGTCTCTGTGGGGAGTCTGCTGTTAATCTGATATTTCTCCCCATATAAGTTAGGGATCTCTTATCTCTTGCTGCTTTAAGGATTTTCTCTTTATCTTTGGAATTTGCAAGTTTCACTATTAAATGTTGAGGTGTTGAATGGTTCTCACTGATTTTTTTCGAGGTCCTCTCTATCTGTTGGACCTGAATTCCTGTTTCCTTCCTAGATTTGGGTAGTTATCAGCTATGATTTGCTCAAGCATACTTCTTGGCTGTCTCTCTCTCTCTTCCTCTGGAATACCAATTAGATGTATATTCCTCCTTCTCAAGCTATCGTTTATTTACCTAAGCTTTTCATCGCGGGATCTTTATCGTTTCTCTCTCTCTCTCTCTCTCTCTCTCTCTCTCTTTTCTTAGCTTCCTTTCTTACCATCAACTTGTCTTCTGTGTGCTCACTGTCTCTTCCTCCTCCTTAACCCTAGCAGTTAGAGAATCCAGTTTGGACTGCATCGCATTTAATCTATTTTTTTTTTGCATTTAATCTATTTTTAATCTCAGCCCAATTAGGTCTCAATTCTGCAGTAATAAAAGTCTCTAGAGTCTTTATGCTTTTTTCCAGAGCCACCGGTAGCTTTATAATTGTGCTTCTAAACTGAATTTCTGACATCATATTGAAATGCTAAATCTGTAACTCTGGCAGAGAGTATGGTTCCCAGTTCTTTCCTTTGTGGTGAATTCTTCCTTCTAGTCATTCTTTCCACTGCAGAGTGGCTGTATGAGTGGGCTGAATGAAAAATATCAACCAGGACCTAAGTAAAATACATCCTAGATGATTCTGAAGAGGTCAGAGACCAGAAAATAAAAGAAAAAGAAGAACAGAACAAAATGAAACAAAAGGACCACTAAAGTGAAAATCAGATTTTAAAACAAAGTAGTAAAAATAAAAAGCCAAAAACCAAAAACGAAGAAAAAGTAAAAAGAAAAAGAAAAAAAAAGAAGTAAAGGATAGAGGGAAAAATGGAGTTGTTGGTGAAGAAGTTGTAGTGGAGGGAGAATGTAGTCTACCTGAGCGGTCCTAGAAGGTGATCCTCTTGGTTCTGTATTAAGTTCTGTATGTTAGATGATGCTCAGTCCCAAATTTATACAAACCAGCAATACTTATAGAAGCCCCAACATTGACCATCAAAACATAAACAAGATAAAATAGGGGGGCAGAATGCAAAGGAAGAGAGAATATAATCTCACAGAGTGAACCAGGATGGTGTTCCACCCGATTCTGGTGCCGCTGGCCATATTTAGAAGGTATTAACTTCCGCCATTGTAGAACAAAATGAGGCAGAGAAAACAAAGAAACCAACAAAAAATACAAAACAAATACCCATATCTCGTATATCTCCTAAAATTAAATTGAATAGATTGAAGGGAATCCAGAAGTGAAAAGTATATCTAAGACATGTAATTGTAGAAATATTAAAGTCAAAAAGAAAAAAAAAACTTAAAAATGATAGTTTGTTAGATGTGAAAACTTTTCTCTCTGTACATTCCAGCTGTTTTCTCTCTAAATCTCAGGTTGAATTCGTAGATGTTCAGGATGTTTTGAAAGTTATCTAGGTAAGTTTGTGGGGCCAGTTGAGTTGAGGACCCCTACTCTTCTGCCATCTTTCCCCTCCCTCCGGGACAGTGTCTTCTGACCCAGAAAGATCTAGGGAGTTACGTTTGAAAACACTTCATAATATCTGGTCCATTTCTTTGATCACTTTGATAAGCAGAGAATATTTTACATAATCCTGGCGGTAATAAGAACTTAGCTGTCAGAACAGTTCCACCAGTGTATCAGTGAAGAATGCTTAAGATTTCAGCCAGCATAAAACTTGATGACAGCAGTTTAAACATCTAATGGGAGGTAGGTGGCTGTTGGTTTGGATTCAGATTTGGCTTCTTTCCAAATCTTTTGAACTTTCCCCCAACACTTATATCTCCATAATGTCCATCCCATCTATTCCAGCTGCAAATATCATTTCTAGATTCACTGCTGGCATTAGATTCACTTGAGGTAGTATCATATCAGCTACAACTTTTGATTTTATTAGGAAAGTAAAAAAAAAAAAAAAAAAAAAGCTTTCTTAATGTCACAGCAGGTTTGCAATTCTATTCCCTTTGCCAGGATTAAGAACAACAATGAAAGTAATAAGTATAGCTTACATACATATGGTACTTACTATATGCTAGGACCTATTGTAAGCATGCTTTATATAATAATGCATTTAAACACCAACCTTGCTATAACTATATGAGGTAGATACTCTGGTTCTCCATTCAACAGAAAGAGAAAGGAACTGAGGTCATTCCTTGCCCAAAGTTGTGTAGCTCATGAATGGGAGAGATAGGACTTAAACTCAAGAATTTGCTTTCAGAATACATACTGTTAATCGTAATATTAAAGAAATATGTCACCACTCTCTGGCTGCAGAGAGATGAGGCTGTGCATATTAATCTTTCCCAGGCTTTTAAGTGAAGGTACCAAGGAGTAACAAGTTTAGGGAATCGGAATAAGGTCTACAAGGTCATATTGTCTGCTACCAGTCATGTGTCTACTGAGACTGTTTAAGGTTAGATACCTCTGTAGATAAAATGGTGGCAAATGCATCCTTGACTTACTTTAGGTCATACAACATTACTTATTTTTAGGCCCCTAAGAACTGGAAAGTCTTTTTGTTAATCATAGTGTCAGGTATAAATTATTCCAAGATGCTATTCTGAAAAGAAGATAGACTATAGATGGTAAGCAAGAGATGATTATAATTCATGAATTTCTTGGCAAATTAAAACACATGCACTTATAATTGCATCAGCTTCTGTACCTTAATTTCTATAAGGATTGCTTTTTGGGTGTCCTGTATTTCTCTCTGTATCGCCTCTTCTCCTTGGTGTGAAGTCCTTGGTGTCTAGTTGGAAGTAAATGGATTAATGGACCGCAAAGATTGCTTTCCCTACAGGAGGCTTTCATTGCATGTGCCAGCAAGAATGCAACCACTGCTTGCTGAATTCTCATTGACCGTTAGAATGGACGTCCCCTCCACTTCCAAAACAAGCATAGTATCACCCTTACCCTTTAAGGACTTATTGGGAAACATCTTCGATAAGTGAATGGCTTTTGATCTAATTATAAGTTGTCGGGACAAGAGAGAAATTATGAATTAGTAGCATGAACCAAGTTACTGGAAGCAGCACTTACATACATGCTTACTGATCTAATATTGTTCATCTTAATGTCCATGCCCCAACATTGAACAGAAGGCCTGGCTTTTCTGGTGCTGAATCACCAGAGCTGAATTGTGATTGAATATTCAATGGGAGAGACCCAGAACTCACGAACAGTGCCACATAACAGCCTCTCCAGTTATTACTCTCATTTTTATGTATTGCAGTAGACAGACAAATTCTTAGCAGCCCTCAACTAAATAAAGAACATTTAGTAAGTTCTGGTTTTACCCAAAATATTGCATTGCAGAGGTATATTAAATGTATTTCTAACTCTATCTGGATCCCTGAGAATTGAAGCATTTACCAAATATTTACTGGTTGATGGAGTGAGGATGAGATTAAATAAACATAGAATGAGTATCCATCCAGTCAAAGATTTACTAAGCATCCCCTTTCCCAAGCCCTAGGTGCTCAGGATGCAATAAAAGATAAAGCTTCTGTTCCAGAGTAGATTTCAGATCCTAACAGAGGAGACAAACACAGTTAATGCTGTCTGAAATGTTTTATGTGAGAGGAATTCCTAAACCAGACTCAACTCCAACAGGAAAGTCATCAGGGGTTCTATCGCTCACCATTGTACTCTCAGTTCCAAACATAAAAGTCATTCTCAGTAAATATTTGTTGAAAGGAAAGATTAATAAATGAATGAAAACAAGGAGTGGAGAGCATATTATTGGGGCATAGATTAGGGGCATTTCTAAAGTATCTGGGGACAGTCCAAGAAGACTTGTATAAGAGTGATGGTTACCATGCCTTGATAGGCAAGATGGAGCTACACAGGTGAAGCAGTAAGGGGAAAGCAAGTCAGGCTGAAGGAGTTCATATGCCAAGACGCACCAATGAGAGAGTTCCTACTAGGTTCAAGACATTGGTTCTGTTGCAGAAATCAGTATTTCTTTCTCAGCCTGAAAATAATGGAATAGGTATTCCTATTATATAATAGCATGAAAAAAGAAATAATTAAAAAATAATGACTCACATTAACTATTAACAGAGGGATTTATCTTTATAAGAGGTTAAATAGAACCCCCTTCATCAGGTTCACATAGGACACCGCATCTCAGGATGTTTTCCTATAATGAGGAAATAGTTGGGTAAGTATGGGCAGAATGATTGGGAATGTTTTAAATTATCATCAATGATTTTTAAAAATTCAAGGTCAAAACATATTTCTTTAGTCCTTTGCATGCATACAATATCACTTTAATTCTGTTGAATATATTGCCCAATGAATATTTGAATATTTCTCCAAAACAATACCGACTATAATCTTTATCAATAATATGTCTCAGACACTTAGCAATAAAGGTGTCACATAAAGGAACTTTAAATTGCTAACATTTGTTAAATGCCTATTAAATTCCCATGGGACGGGGGGATTGGACCATAAAAAGATGAATAACAGTAAGTTCAGCGTGGCAAAGAAATCCCAGTTTTGAAGTGGATGTGGAGGGGTTGAGGATGGCATTACAAAGCAAATTAATGGCAAAGTATTATAATAACTGTTATACCACCCATAAGTAGATAGGGCTAAAGAAGTCAGAAAGAAGGAGGCACAATTTATCTCTGAGGGAAACAGAGAAGACTGTAGAAGTCAGGCCATTTAAACTAAATGGAAAAGATTAGCAAAATGCCAAGAGGCAGAGAAGGAACTGGGCATCCTTAGTTAAAGACCACTGCACGTACACAGGGTAAAGGCAGAGGAATATGAACACTGAAGGGACAGTGGTGTGGCTTGGGTGAACTTCCGGGAATTGGAGAGGGAGCAGTAGAGGCAGGTACTGGAGTTTGCAACATGCACCTGACTGTGAAGGTTTAGACCCTGTAAGCCTTAGGAGTAGTTTAACAAGTTTCATCCTAGTTCTCAGTCTTCCGGTATCTTGTGTGTCTTCTTATTCTTAGTGTCTAGAAAGACGTGGTACATTCGATTTTGCAAGCTTGAGTCAATCGTATTTAGATTGGTACTCAGGAAGTGATGGTAAAGCAACCTTATCTATTCCTCGTAGTCACCATCCATAGAAGCCAGTTCACAAAGTTGGAATATGCCAGCCCCTGGAATCACTCATATCAATTCACTCCGAGAAGAGTATTGCGTGATGGTATTGAAAGAAAATTGCAAAATGGCTAATATTTCTCATTCATATCCTTCAGCATGAAAATGTTGGGAATGACTTGGAGGTAAAAAGAATCACCCATAATATAACTTAATCTGCACAAGACTTCTGCATAGACATATAATGAGATGGGTGCTTGCAGTGTGCCGTGTTTATTTAGCTTTGGCCTTATAAAGCAACGATCATTTGCATATTTCTCTCAATTAAGTATTATACTGACATACTTAATTAAAACTATAAAGGGCACTGACAATATTTCATTCTTTTAATGAAAGAGGAGACATATTATACAGTTCAGACTGTTTCTGTATTTAATTTTCCTGACTTTTTTTACTGCTCAAACTGTGTTCCTTCTATGAATGTTGTCAATTAGGATGAAAAGAAGGAAAATTAAAGTCGCTCTTGAAAATGCACTTGTGTTTGTTTGTGGAATCTGTGTACATTCAGAAAGTTGTGATTTGCATATTTCATGTATAATTAGGCCCAGGAAAAGTGAGCACTAGAAAAGCTAGGGCAGTTTCATACTCTTCCAGTATCTTCTTTGTCACTTGAGGGATTCGCGTCTGAAGACATGGCCTCTTCTTCAAAATGTTAGATTTACCTTTTTTTCCCTGAGAAATACCATAAGGATTCTTTTAAATTTCTATCACATACATTTAAATATATCTAAGAACATAGATGATGTGATGGTGCTGAGACCATGCGTGTTGTGGAGATAAGCATGGTATAAGAAAATGTACACTGGACTGGGTTCTGGAAAGTTGAGTTGAATTCACAGCCCTTTCATTATATTTATGAAAGCTTTCCATAAGTCATGGTTATGCCATCAATAAAACAGAAATAATGGCACATAGTCCATTGACTTTATTTATCAAATGGAGAATGTCAACCACTTAATGTACATGTAAGCACTTTGTTAACTGTTACGCATTAAACAAACATAATAATATTTTTTGAGGTTATAATCTCCTTAAATCAAGAAGACAAAATAAATTAATGACTTCTGGCCAAAAGAGACTTACAAGTCCAGTGGGAAAGACAAATATATAAGCCACCATAATTCAAGAAGAACGGAATGGGTAATATATTAGAGAAATAAAGCAAGTGCATAAATATGGCAAACCTGCTTACAATTCATTTTGTTTTTGTGGATGGGCCTCCTGGGAATTAGGCCACTGGGGACAGATTAGGACTAGAGGAAGTCAAATTTCACTCCCAAAGAAGAAATCAGGAAATTTTCACTTGATTCCAGGATTAAAGGAGCAATGAGATTGTACTCTTTCCCAAAAGTAAATCTGTATCTAGATTATCTGACTACATTAGCAGCAAGCTTCTGCATGGCTGCTTCTGGTCTTGAGTCAGCTCCTTTTTGAATTGTGAATAGTGAACAGTCAACTGTAAACATTTTCAATCAGCTGAGAGAGAGGGATATTCTTAGATTCCCTCTCCCTCTCTGTTTGTGTGTTTCTCCCCCACTTCTAACCCCACCTCTTTCCTTCTCTCATTCTCTCCTGCATCACACATACATACACCAGTCATTTTTTAAGGTCCAAATTCTCTATTTTAGAAGAGTGAGATGAGATAATTATTGACTTATTGATGACTTTAAAGCAACTTCTCAGTGTAAAATATTCTGAGTGTCACATCTTTCAACTAATCAATCCCTGCACGGGATTTATTTTAATTGTTTAACATCCATTCCCTTTTCCCTTTACTGAGCATTTGTGGATGCACTTGGCAGGCCTTTTTGAGTGAATTAAACTTTGGACTTTTGACCCATGGGGTTGTTTCCAAATGAGATTTTATGACTCTATCCAACACCGTTAGCCCATCATGGTGCATTTTAATGACATCGCGGCATGTTGGCATATCCTTCAAACAAACAGTCCTGATGCAGAGTAGGGATGGTCTTTGACTGAGGTACTAGACAAAAAAAAAAAGCCCCAGTCAATAATCTGAGGTCTAAACACTGACATAAGATACCTCATGCACAAAGAGAAGGAGCAACATACAAAAGTCCAAGGGTGAGTGATAATCTAACACATGGGATCAAGAACACAACCAACTCCTGAAACACATGTGTAAGTACAGAGGTAAACAATTGGGACAAACCTAATAGAGAAGAGTCATGAAAATGCTGAATTATCTGTAGTTTTTCAACTGCAGTTTGAGGTTGACTGGACCATATGTGTTTGGAGTTGGATCTTGTCTGCTCTGAGTAACGGACAAAGCATGATTGAAACAGCATGGGCTTCCAGGCAGCCATGCATGGTTTTCAACAACACTGTGTCCAAGTTGCTCCAGATGTGGTGGTCGACCTTTCTAAATCTTCTACAATTTGTTCTTCTCCTCTTACCTGGAATATTTCTGCCTCTGTTCTCAGGAACAGAGTGAAGGTGAGGGTATCACAAATTCAAGGGAGTCTAACAAGTGGTGGTATTAGTGGTTGGAGGGGAAATGGACTTCTTGCATCATCAGGATACCAGCCACTGCAGCAGCGGCGCAAAAGTCACTGGGCACAGGTCCTATGACACAGGTCCTGTGCAAAGTGCTTTAAATAAATAGCTCATTTAATACTCCCAGAAAATTCATGAAGGAGAGTCTCCTACTAATCTCATTTTATACATGAGCAAACTCAGGCTTTGAAACCTCTTTCTATAGTTAAGAAACATCTTTCTTACTTGTTTAAAGTAAGATTTTATTGAAAGAGGAAGATTCTAGAGCTCTTTTCTCTAAGGAGTCTATATCCTACAATGCTATACAGTTGGCTACTTATTTACTTGATAATTCTGAGGATTTCGATCATAAAAAGTAGAAATAGTTCTGATAGAACATTGGGTTTTTGACCTGCCTCACGTTCCATTATCCAATCCCCGGCTTCATAACTTGCTACGTGTGTTCTTTGCCTTTGCTGGCACTCAGGATTTCCAAATCATGTACCAAGGTGCCTGGAGCACTACAGAACTGCACAGAGGTTTGGAAGGACATTTTACACTTTGAAGCAGTACTTGGCATTTGTTAGATATCCTCTAATCTATAAATCTGGGATAGTTTACATTTTAAAAATCTAGATTACTTCACCTTCCTTTTCTTTTTTTTTTTTTTTTAAGTTGGTAATGCCCTGCAGAATTAGGAAAGTCCCCAAGGGGAAAGCTAAGAAAATGGGTCCTGGGGGCATGGGTAGGAATATTTCCTAGTGAAGGAGAATATATGGGATATATATATATATCTTTGATGACATTGTATTTTTGCAAAAATGCCATCAAAATCAATGTGGAATAGATAATCAGAACGATGGTATACAGCTTAATTCCAAAGCTTGAAAAATGTGCAGCTTACCTCCTATTAGTCATAAATTTTGGTTCCTTAAGGATGAAATTATATTGTTATATTTTCCTCTGATTTAGATGTGTTTTCTTAAATAATCACTGAGTTCTTAGTATGTAAATACTAATTATACTGTTGGACCCTACCTATGCAATAATATGCATATATATATTTTTTTTTTTTTTGCATAGGGGCAGCATGAAAGATTTCTGAAACACTGAAACCGAGGAAGGGTGTTAACTTGTGAATGACCGTTTTCCTGAGCTTCCTGAGGTAGATAAGTACACACTGAAACTCTGGGCCTCATGTGCCAAGTTCTATCCATGCAAAATTGCCTTTGTTGCTTTTAGACTTAACTATAAATCCACAGGTCTTCGTGAGTGGCCACCAAAGGGCACCTGAAACAATTCGTAAGTGCTGTGGAGTGCATTCCTTGTTGGATCCACTTTGGCTGCTGGTTAGTGGCAGATGGGATAGGACCATACAAGCAAATTCCTGTCCCTTTCTCTCTTTCATGGACCCCTTGGAGGGACAGTTGGTTTTTAGCTCTTTCCAACTTGTGCAAGGCCCATGAACATACCTACTGAGAGAACTGTTCTGTCTCCCAGAAGTTGTCTGTGAGGAGGTGGCCAGTACATAAAGCTTGGCACTGTGGACCTTTACATCTTTCTTTGACTAAATTTCCTTTCTCATGACCAACTGTCCTGGTTTTGAACCTTACAAAATAGTGTCAACACTCTCATAGTTTCTCCAGATTTGCTTTCTATATGACCAACACTAAGATAGCATCATTGTCCCCTCAACGAACCAAGGGGGCATTTTTTCATGTAAATTAACTGACAGTCTTTAGATTATAGGTTCTCAAAATATTATGGTCAGAAAATGAGTTTGAATGTTTCCCAAATATTTCTTTGAGAAAAGATTATCACATGTGATATCTCATTAGTCTGTGGAATCTTTCCTAAAACACCCACTTCTGGGACGCCCGGGTGGCTCAGCGGCCTGATCCCGGGATCCTGGATTGAGTCCCACATCAGGCTCCTTGCAGGGAGCCTGCTTCTCCCTCTCTCTCTCTCTCTCTCTCTCTTGCTGTGTCTTTCATGAATAAATAAATAAAAACATTTAAAATAAACCCCCACTCCCTCATGTACTCACTGACAAATTTCAGTGACATCAAACTGGATACATTCTAAGACATCTCCATTTTAGTTTTTTTTGAAAATCTTTACAATACAGTCACTTTATGGCTATTTGTCTTAAAGTTAGTGCATTAGAAAAATAATCTTATGGTTTGCATTTCAAGTTACTGGATCCCTCTAATTTTAAAGGAATCATTACATTTAGTTTTGTCAATATTAGAGAAGTTTGATGGAAAGAATCCAAACGGAAAGAATTTAGCATTTGTTAAGCACAGTGATATAAATAAAGTAATAGTTGGGGGGGGGGATATAGCTTCATTTTGAGCTTTATTTGAGCTTTCTTTTCACACAGGTAACAAAGGCAGGCACTGGAAGTATGCTAATACGGTGATACTCAAAACTTAGGAAGTAGGTCTAGAAGTCAGAGCTGGTACGTTGCACACTGCCTCAAAAGTAGAAACTGGAGAAATCTGGTTTTATACCCTGGTTTACCTATCTCTAGACAAGGTGATAAAATGAGCACTTTTTGGAGTTGAAAACGTTGCAAACATTAATAATCTGCTTACACCATGCTTTCTAATAATGAACTCCAAATGATAAATTTGCTCATTCATTATGTGGGAGTTCAGTCTGCAAAATGGAAAAAAAAAAAAAGAGAGAGAGAGAGAGAGAGAGAGAGAAAGATACAGATGCACTCTCCTTATTCATTACTCCTATTGAGCTTCTCCACACTGAGCATACCCACTGACTTCTGAGGCACTGAACACAGAGAGCATTAAAAGGCCACAATCTGATCTTGCTTTGCCCCCTGTTGTGCGAATCTGAACTCCCTTGAAGCTCCTGTGAATTCAAAATGAGCTCAGCTGAGTTCAACTTCTCCAGGAGAAGGAATGAGCTGAGAATTTGGATCCTAGTCAATGGTGCATCTACTTAAGAGTTTGAAGTCAATATTTTTGAGCCTGAACTCTTCAATTGTCAGTCAATATCCCTTTTTTTTTCTTCTTCACTCTAAACACCGTTCTGGACTGATGTGTGATTGTAACCACATTTATCCCTAATCCTTTCAGAAATCGGGTTGCCTAATGATCCTGATTTAAAAATCATTATTGCTAACAGCCACTGATATTTTGCTCTTCGCGTGTCAGTTTTCACAAGTGTTTAAATGAAACATTTTGATCACCCAACTGACAATAAAGGTTCTCCTTATAGGCATCAATTGGATTCTCAGAATTTTGCATGCTGATCTGTTGTGGACTCTATCACCAAAGTCATTAACACACTATTTATAGTTCACCCTCTTTTGGTTGTCAAACTTGGGAGAAATGGAATTTTTGTAGATAACTTTCAATAAACTGACACACATTCTTTTAAGCCGTCAGGTACATCCCACTGATCATCCTCAATCGTGGGTATATGCTCTCGAACACCGTTTCACTCTCGTATTATTTGTTTCCTAACTATGGAATCTTGTTTGTTTCTGGATTCTAGATATGGAGATATTAAGACAAAATAAGTTATTCCATGATTAGTACATTGCTATTTAGTAGCTACCATGGGCTTATGATAGAAGCATGAAGTGGCGACTATATATACATGCACGTGTCATGATTCGTATCCTGCCTGCTATTGTTCATTTATTCATTCATTTGGTCCCTCAGGCAGGGGCAGGCATTGTGCAGGGTCTAACCAGCAGGAGCACGAAATGTTTTTATAGCACAACTGCCTAAGGGGGGAAAAAGACTGAATTTACAACAAAATGGAACAAAATAACAACCTACCCTCTCCATCTCGACCTCACACAGTATCGTTGACAAAAATGACCTACAGAATTTACAAGAAAAGTGATGTTATTGGAATCAACACTGTATGTGTTGGGCTCTTTCAAACGTAGATTTGCTTAGAAGTGATCAACTTGGTTGTCAGACTCTTGTGGAAGTAAGGTATTATGGACTGAATGTTTGAATTCCCCTTCTGTTGAAACTCTAACCCTCCATGTGATGGTATTTGGAGGCAGGGCCTCTCTGATGAGGTTAGTGTCCTTATAAGAGGAAGAAACCAGAGTTGTCTCTCTGCCATGTGAGGACCCAGTCAGAAGACAACTGTCTGTAAGCCAGGAAAACATCCATCATCAGATTCCAACAGACTATACCCCGATCTCAGTCTCGTAGGCTTCAGAACGAAGAGAAATAAATTTTTGTTGTTTAAGCCACCTAGTTTATGACATTCTGCTACAGCAACCTAAGACGTGAAGGAATTAGGAGAAGAAAGCACAGAGTAGGTTCCTGGAGACCTAAGATGTTAATCATTGTGCTATCATTTCAAGGACTCCATAAAGCTCCCAATGACCCCAGAAACAAGTGCATGCTACTCCCAAAGCAGCAGCTTTAAGATATGGATAGGTTCTAGACTGGACCACCAGGTTCGAATCAGCTTCTCTAACTGCCCAGATCTACAAAATGGAGCAAGTTACTTATTTCTGATCCTCAATTTCCTCATCTATATAATGATGATCATAATAATTTCATAGGGTTGTCTTGAGTATTAAATGAGATGGTACAATTAAAATCATTAGTCTATTGAATGCAACATAGCTTGCATTGAATAAATATTAGTTTTTATTGTTTTTGTGAATCTGTTTATATTTCTATCCAATTTTCTCTATATTTTTGGTCTCTTTTTCTCTTACTCTAGTTTCCTTCTTTCCTGTGATTCCAACTACAGAGTTGTTCAGGGAAAAATACTTTTTTGTTAAGTTTACCATGTTCCACATACAGTAATCCTATTACCCAGATTTTATATATGGGTTACCCCATAAGCTATCAACCTATTTGCCCTCCCTATAAATCACAGCCTTAATTATATCGTAAAAAATGGCCCACTGAATTAAATCCATGACGGTAGAGCTACATGGCAAGAACAAACAAACAAACAAAAAAACAAAGAAGCCACTGAGTCCTACACCTAAAGTATCACCTGATGATTTCTCTTAGGAAATGGAACCAGAAGTTAGAACTTGAAGGATACCTCTCTGATGAAATTATCAATCTTGTTTGTGACAAATATAAACATGGATGATTTTCAACACACTGATTATAGTAATGAGAAGAAATCATACAGTCTTTTCCCAATTCTTTTTTTTTTTTTTCAGGCCTAACGTAAAGAAATTTGTGTTCAGAAACTAGAACTCTAGGGCAGACCCTTGATGTGCTCTGAAAAGGGAACCGTGAGGAAAATTAATGGTTTAGGAGGAGGAAATGGTGACAAAGGTGAAGGTGAGCTACTCTCTAAAAATAAAAACAAACAAACAAAAAACCATAACAGATAGGACTAGAGCACAGACCCAGCTGGCCTTTATTTAAATAGCAGAGCCGATCCATCAATCAGTGTCTGTCCTGAGAGACCAGCTCAGCCCCAGGAAAACACTTATGTTGGTGAGACCAAGGCTGTGTGTTTGTAGTTTTATGTACGTGTGTTGCAGGAGTGCTGACAGCAGTAACTGTGTCTTTGAGCCTCCATGGTGTTCATGCCTGTGCCCTAACCCTAACCTTAACCCTAACCCTAACCCTAACCCCTAACCCTAACCCCTAACCCTAACCCTAACCCTAAATAACTAGTAGAGAGCCTCTGGTTCACAGATAACCACTCTGTCACCATCGCCAGGCGCCTCATTTTGTAAGAGTTGGGGCTGTGGCCTGCTCGTCAGAGAACGGGGGTCGAGAACAGCTGTGTCTCACTTGTCAGTGCTCTTGATCCCCCCTCAGTGTGTTGTCCTGAGTAAAGCTATCTGTAAATGGTGTGGGTGGCTTGTGTCACTTCTCGGTCTCTAAGTGACTTCTCAGTGTAGAGGATACTTAGCCTCCTCTACCGTCTAACATGTGAGTTTTAGAAAGACAGAAAACGCTAGAAAGGGACAATTTGCCTCTGGTGCTATCCTAGGTAACTGCCAAAGAGCTCAGTTGCTCTAGTCCTGTACTTGTATCTGTGAAATCATTTTCAAAAAGATGGAAAAGCTAGCATCTAGGGGCTAAGCTGAAAATGACCATCTTCGTAAAATAAATAAGCCATGGGACGTAATGCACAGCATGGTGACCACAGTTAATACTATGTTATATTTTTGAAAATTAGTAAGAGTAAAAAAAAAGAAAATTAGTAAGAGTAGATGTTTAAAAGTCTGTTTAAAAACTGTTTTTAAAAAAAGATGTTTAAAAAGATGTTTAAAAGACATAAAAGTCATGATGAAAACAAAGAATTGTAACTGTACAGGGGTGGAGGCTAACTACACTTAACGTGGTGATCATTTTGCAGTATATACAAATGTTGAGTCATTGTATTGTACACCTGAAACTGATGTGTCACATGCCAATTATACTTCAAGTAAACGAATAAATAAAAACAGTCATAGGCTAAAATCGAATTCCTCCGTTAAATAATATTAATTTTGCTTATGTGCTCAAGAAAATCAACAAAAATATATTCCATACAAATTTATTTTTTGCATTGTCTTACTGATTTATTTTTTATGTCTCCATCAAATATTTTGTGTTTAATATCAAATAACCATGATGATAGGAAGATGAGAAAGGCATTATTTTGTAACTAAAGTCACCAATGATCTTATGAGGAAGGCAGATTTGCAATGATTTAGAATAATTTGATGAATATATGGGATGGTTTGGGGTCATGGAGCACAAATAGCCTCTCCTTTTGAGATGTTAAGTATCAGTGACTCGGTTGCATCATTTTTTGTTCCCCCAAACAATGGCTACACTACAAGTGTGGTACACTTGCTTCTGATTTGATCACATGAGATTGGCCCAAATGAACAGTCCTTGTAACCATTTCAAGAATGAGTAAAGAACCAACATAAAAAAAAAAAAAAAAAGAACCAACATAGATTTCAGTGCTTTAGCACTTTTGATACATAGATATTAGAGGAGGGAGATATGATTGTCCAGCCTTGGAACGTTAAGTAGATGGGTATTGAAATCAGGGCTGACAGTGGGCGCCTTAGAGAAATATATAAGGACTTTGTTTTAGTGTGAAAATTAGAGCCCCACAGAGGTATGTAGAGGAGAGAGAGGCAGAGAGAGGCGGCGAGGGAGAAAGAAGTTTCTACTATTCCAAATCTCATGTGAGCCAAAATCATAATGGCTCCATTTACCTCGTAACTGGAGCTGAGCCTATAGACTTTCAATCCCAAGAGTTCTGGCCTATACAACATTGGTATGTTACCATCACATTCCAGACTTTATTTGAATTTCACTAGCTTTCCACTAGTGTCATTTTCCATCCCAGGATCCAGTCCAGACAGAAGACCATATTGCATTTATTGAGCTTTTAAAAAACACCATAAAATATGTCAAAATCCTTCAGGGGCAAGATATCATAGTCAAGTTATTATTCTTCATTCATCAAGATCTTGGATTTCTTTTAATCACAACTATATGAGATTTCAGTGACAAATTCTTTGATGCTGTTTTCTAAGTTAAGAGCCAATATGTTAAATTTCAAAATAAAATCAAGCAATTATTTTGAATCTGTTTATTTGCTAACGATCTGTTAGTGTAAACAATTAAAATCTGTTCCTTGTTAGAAATACTACTTTGAACAGTTAACATCACATTATCAGGCATGAAATAGTGGAGATAAACCACTTCTTCAAACTCTACTTCTGATAGAACTCCGTAACTCAGATCTTAACATAGGATTGGATTTAAATTTGCAGCCATTAAGGCATGTCTTCACTTTATATTAGGGTTTTAATTTAATATTTGTCACTAAGGAAACTGATTTGCATTTTAATGGGAAAAAATCACTATGCAAACTTTTGAAACATTTCACCTAGAGGTTGACAGCAAAGTCAAAGGAAACTCATTTTAAAAAAAATGAGTTGAATCACATAAACTGGAATTATTTTATTTTTCAAATCAGATATCCTATTGGGAAT
This sequence comes from Canis lupus baileyi, assembly GCF_048164855.1. Lineage (NCBI taxonomy): Eukaryota > Metazoa > Chordata > Mammalia > Carnivora > Canidae > Canis > Canis lupus. The sequence goes on along the minus strand of NC_132840.1, from coordinate 3,551,393 downwards.
TAAACCTATGTTTTTAATTTTCTAAATATGGTAGAACGCTGACTTTTCCAGTGAAATAAGGGTGTATTAAAAAAAGAATTAAGGGCCCCTGGGTGGCTCCATGGTTGAGCGTCCACCTTCGGCCCAGGGCTTGACCCTGGGGTCCCGGGATCGAGTCCCACGTCGGGCTCCCTGCATGAAGCCTGCTTCTCCCTCTGCCTGTGTCTCTGCCTCTCTCTCTCTCTCTCTCTCTGTCTCTCATGAATAAATAAAATTCCTTTAAAAAAGGTGTATGGTTTATTCATATTTAAAATATACATTGTATAGATTTTCTCTATTTGAACTATAAACTACAAATTTGTCCTTAAAAAATTATTTGTTCTACACAATTGTTCATATCTTAATTTCTCTTATTTATATGTTTTTCTTTAAGAGTCGAGAGAATTCCTGATGTGTAAGTATGCATTTTACATGAAACAATTTCTTTTTTCTCTCTGTAGTAACATACATCTCAGCAAAATATAAAAAAAAAGCAACAAAGATATTTTCAAGTGAATAAAATACAAAACTGTTGATCTATTTACTGAAAGAAATCTATACCACTTGAGAATGTTGGGTTTTAAGATTTTACTATTCGCAGAAAAGTAGTCATCAGTTTAAATGTAGAAATCAAAAGTTCTTTTAAGTAGCTAAAGCAACTTGTTTTTCGAAGAATCTTGGCTACTTAGAAAAGTTATTTCTCTTTGCTCAGCATCAGTTTTCCCTTAATATCTGCTTCTTAACTCAGTCATAAAAATTATGTGCAATAATAGGAATACAGCATCTAGCATGGTTCCCAGTGAGCATTTAATTAATGGGAGTCACGTTCTCAGTTTTGGACATTGTGTGAGTATTGCCTGGTAGGTCAGCCACACACACTGCGTTCGATTCTGACGCCGTGCAAGACTTACCACGTCAGTCTCCTTGGCACAATGATTCCTATGCTTTCTACTTGTTGGTTATAAAGCTATTGTTCCAATATTACTTTAATATAGCAATTTTCTCTTCAATACAAGATCTAATTGAGGGGTAGGCTTTGCATACAGTTGTCTTATGTCTTTGGATCTTACTTAATTTGGAGTTGTCTCTCAGGATCACTTCATCTTTCAAGGCATGGGCATTTTGAAAAAAAAAAAAAAAGACCTGTTATCTCATAGCTTATTTTTTATTTTGGAGCTTTTTAGTGCTTCTAGGAATTAAAGGCAAGCTGTGTATCCATGGCTAGATTATGGCACAGATAAGGCAGAAACATTTTTCCATGCATCACATATGCCATGAGGAACATGGTATCTGATTGTCCCTCTGAGTGATGTTTATTATTATCTCCCGGTCTGGGTATTTCTAGTTTCTCCACTGCACACTACTATAGCCCCCCTTGCACACAGTAGGCAGTCTGTGTGGAGACGTGTTGGGATGATGCAGTACTGCTGTCAACCTTCACTCTTCAGGGCATTTGCCAGGAACAATTTAACTGAGGATTGCAAATTAGTTATGTTCCAACCCCACCAGTCACTTCACCTCTAAGAAACATGGCGCTATAAGGACGTTGACTCCCCCCTACTTTTTTCATGTGCATATTTATTTATCTTCCATCGATTTATTGTCAACGTGAAATCACACATTCTCATTTTGTGAAAAGGGTTAGAATCCATCACTGGCTTTATCCACTGGGATGATGAAATGGTCCAGATTTGGCTGTGATTGGTCCAGAATTGATTCCTTTTGGGAGTGAGCGATACTGTGAAGCCAAGGTCTGTATGCCAGACATTCTCATGACTTCTAGAATTGCTTCTTCTAGATGGTTTCAGTAAATAACTAGAGCTAGAAGAAACAAATATGCGTGCATAATATAATACAAACACGCACACAGACATCATCACAATTCCATAAATTGGTGTCTACTTCCTTCCTCAATAAGGGCCCTAGGTGCCAACAATAGTAACACGTATCTGTTTGCTAAAATGTTTATCACATATGAGGAGTTTCAGAGTTTCTAGGTCCACAACACTAAAAAATGTGGCACACTAAAATATAAAACCTTACTGTCAATTTTTTCTTTCCTATAGACTGACTTGTTTTCCTTCATCCTTTCTTGACACATTTTTCCTTCATTCTTTCATAAACAAAAGGCAGCGTGCAGTATATATGTGTATACTTTGCTTTCTTAATTTAGTAACATATTTTGGAACTCTCTTCATATTCATAGACATCCTTATTTTCAAAGCAACATTGTACTCATGGTGAATACACAAAATAGCTTATTCAACAAAATCTCTAATGTTTGGGCATTTAGGTCAGTTCCAAAATGTTTCATTTTCATATAATGCAATTTTCATACAATACAAAGGAATGATTTTTTGTGATTGTATTTTTTATTATTGGGGATGAATCATCAGGATAAATTCCTAGAAGTTAGCTTATTTGGCCAAAGGATAAATGCACAAAGAGTCTTGCTAGATGTTGGCAAAATCTGTCCATAAGTTGTAGTTTCTACATTTTTGCATGCAGACCACATGCAAGGCAGTGCTGGCTTCTTCACAGCCTAGGCAAGGTGGTGCTCGATCAAGTTTTTGGAGTTTGGCCAATCTAGTGGGTGAGGTGTAATATCTGAATGTTGTTTTTATTTGCATTTCTCTTATAAGAAGTCTTACATGTTTATATACTTAATGCCCATTTTAATACTTTTCATTAATATTTGTATCATTTGCTCATTTTTCTGTATGACTTCTGGGCTGTTGTTTCTTTAGCATTTGAATGTTATATATACATTAGGGTTAATCACTCTCTTTATTTTTTCCCAGGTTAATGAGGAATCATAATTTTTCTAATACTTAAGGAAGTTCTTATTCCTTGTTCCCCGTGTCTGATTTATCTAGAATTCATTCTTGTGTGTGGTGTGACAAAGAGATCAAATATAATCACATTCCTAATTGCTATGCAGTTTCTCTAACACCATCTATTTTAAAAAGGGGAACTTTGCATCATTGCTTTGAAATATTTAACTTACACTCTATTTCATATGTAGTTATGGATTCTTATTGACTCTTATTGACTCTGTTTCAATGTTTTGTCTATTTATGTAGCCATAAGTTTTGTAGAAAAACTACATTGTTTCCTTGGGTTATTCTTTCTTTGAGGAAGGAGCTAGGAAGAATGTTTACTATGTGATAGGATATGCATACCCCCCCCCCCGCCTTGCACTTATTATTCCAATTATTTCTACACAAGGTTTTCTTAGAAATTTTTACATTTTTTTTCTGAGTTGTGTTTAGTATCATCTTGCATAGTTCTAAGGATATAAATCTTATCCGTATTTATATTGAAATCAGAATAAATGAACAGGTTAAATTAATGAGAACTAAAATTGTGATGTGTTGGGACATCCTAAGTGCTCTTAGTATGTCTCAATACATCATGATTTCAATTCCATTTGCTCAGGCCTACTTTTGTGTCTTTGGGGGTGGTTTAGGTGGTTTATGCTACACACGTGTATGCACACACACAACACACATACCCCATGGAGATAGGATATTTGAACAAAGCTCTTCCTCCTCTCTCTCCTCCACATCATACAGACATTTCATTACATGTGCCTTTTGTCGTAATGAAAGTACATCAGACTAAGTCTCAGAAGGGCCTTGAAAGCATTTGATACAGATAAAATATCTGAAAAATGCCACAAACTTTGCCTCATCCTTTGAATTATTCTAGTCATCATTTTCCCTTTTTGCAAGTGATTTCTAAAATTAGGATGTTACACCACATAATCTGAGAGAATGCCTAGTTTTAAATGTGAATTTTCAACACTGAGATTGTAGATTATATTTCCTTTAGGTGTTCTTTTGCTTAATTTCTCAAAGACTCTGGACTAAGAGGCAAATAGTATTAGGAAGAGACTTTTATGAGCATTAAAGTATTGCCTATTTTTTCTATTGAAATTAGTATTCAGTTTTCAAATATGTTTTTCTTTAATTTACTAAGAAAAATGGATGGCATTTTTCTCGAATTCATAAAGATGGCCTGTAGGGAAATAGCTAATTATCCTAAATATATTTTGAAACTCCCAAAAGGAGATAGAGGAAAACCTACTTCAAATGCGTCCGTTAAAATAGCTTAAATGTCCTTTGATAAACTCATGGATCATCTCATGATCACTATTGTGGGATTTATCAGGGCCCTCTCTGTCTGCTGCAGGAAGAAAGAGCAGTATTATCCTATACAGAAACCTGTAGCTGCAAGGGGGGAAATAGACCATTTAAATGCAAATCTTCTAATCCAAGAGATTCACTCTCTAAATAGAAGTGGATCTTCGCTGGGGTGACTCATGAAGTTAGCAATATATGGCCATTCTTTTGGGAATACTTATTTTAGGAAATCTAATAACCTGCTTTATTATGTGAGGATACAATGTCCTACCATGTATCCTCGAGACTTTCCACGTTGCTCATAATGTGTGGGCTTCCTGGTTGTTAAAAGTTTTAGTGGCTTCTTAAGTTATAAATCAGGTGCCAAAAAAAGTTCCACTTCTACCTACAGTATTAAATCGTCTATAGCAATTACATAGTATATATTCTCCAGTCACAATTATTGGAAAAGTGTTGAAGAGAAGTATGTTAAAAAGACAGAATGGTATATATATTTGAGGAGCAATAATATTTCATAAGAATGGTTCCACTGAAGATACACACCTCTGAGCTGTCTTTCCACAAATCACACTGAATATTCATTTAAAAAATTTCTTATATATTATGGTAGAATAAACTATTTGTAAGCTGTACTTAGGATGCTGAAAAATACAATGATGAATTTAAACTGACCAGTTCTAACAGCCCAGTTCCAACCTGATTTCTGGAATTTTTGTCTATAGAAAGTCACCATTCTCTGTATCCTCACTTTTTCCAATATTCACTTGTAAGTAATCAATGATTTCAACAGACTTCTGGTACTTTTAGAGGGGTGGGTACAATGGTAAGCTTTATATGAAATCCATTGCTTAATGCAAATTTATTTTTGATCACATAACCAGGATTGGAAGGGCTGGACCAACTTTTGTTTCCTCTGCTGAACTAACAGCATGCTTCAAATCTGAGAAGCAGAGTGTGGGTAAGGGTTCACCATGGAATTTGCATTTTGCAGGAAAACAAGCTTGCTCCTGAAGAGGTAGGTGGCAGGGAGTTTTAGGGATGCAGGGGAGAAAGGTATTTGAGTTCAGAAGCATGCCATATACAGATCATGGGAGGTCTAAAAATCAGAATGATTAACACAAATGACCTATGGGGTGAGCCGAGCAGCACAGAATGGGGTGGGGAGACAAGATACTAGAAACAGGTGTTAGAGTAAAATTATATAAGAAATTGTGTTTCCAACCTGAAGGAGCCTAAAATTTTTACAACAGGCTATTTTGAAAGAAGCTTGTTTTCGTTTTGTTTTCTTTACTCAGTAGTTTTATACAACAGAGGATAACCTGAGGTGTATTATAGGAAGATAACTTTGCTCTCAGAGCACCAAGTAGAATAAATCGGAGAGGGTAGAATATTTAGGATACCAATGCAGTCACCAAATCATGGATTATGAAATTTTACCATAGCTGGTGAGATGGGGAAAAGTGACTTTTAAAATAAATACAGTTGACCCTTGAAAAACACAGGTTTGAACCACTTGGATCTATTTGTACACAGATTCACAGCTTTAAAAAAATACGGTATAGTACCATAAATGTATTTTATATTATGATTTTCTTAATAGCATTTTCCTTAGTTTACTTTATTAGAAGAATTCAGTATATAGTACATATAACATCAAAAAATGTGTTAACCAACTGTTAACCATCTGGTCACCTTAGGCTACCAGTAGGTTGTGGGGAGTTGAGGCTATAGGGGAATTTTCAACTGAGAAGTGAGGGGTCAGTGCCTATAACACACACATTGTCCAAAGATCAACCCTATAGACAATAGAATCGACAGACTTGTGGAGGAATTCAGTGTTAACAGGGGAAAGTCTGAGGTACTTCTTTCTACCTTTGAAGACTAGATAGCGCGTTATATGCTACATTGAATGTTCATTTATGAAAACTTTATACAAGGACTGTGAGAAAAGTTTGTAGGAGGTGGGATGAAATTTGAGTGCAAAAAAGGTCAGAAACCCAGCTGAGCAGACAAAGCCAGCAGGTTAAGAGGCTACCAGAACTTGTAGGACAGCAGAGATGTCTGTGCCCACGTTCAGACTGGATTACCATGAGCTTGTAGATCGACTCTCAGCACTAGCTATAAACTGGGATTTCCTGGAAGGTTAGAAAGAATAGCAAAGGCCTGAATGCATTCCAGTGATTCCAGTTGTTTTTTTTTTTTTTCTATAAGTTCCACACAGATTCTGATATGCAAGAGGGATGAGGAATACTGCTATAAATGGTAACTGAGAAAAGTACATTTTCTGTTCATTCCCTTTTGTGACCTTCACCTGCATAAATGTGGGATATTTGCCTCCTTCCCTGTAGGACATGATAACAGGGACTAAATATGCTTCCCTCAAGCGTCATGTCTGGGGAGTAACTGCTGTGACATATGTACTCTGCACAGTCATGTAAACTATTGACTTTCTAACTTGCCAATATCTACTCTCGAGCCAGGCTCTTTGAGAACTGCCAGGAACGGAAAGAAAAATCCTACCCCATCCCTTACTTCATGGAGTTTATAGTCTGTCAAGAGAAAAGAAAAGATGTGAAGAAGGAAAGAAGGAGGAGAAGAAGGGACTCACAGTCTATATCTTCTCTGCCAAGCTTATGTCCAGTTTTATGTCTTATCACTAAGTGTGGATCCATGGGATTTCAAGCATCATTAGATCAATGAAAGAAGCATAGGCAGGCATGTTCCCAAGGATGCTCTACTATAAAATCTGACCATTAACTCTCCATCTTTTTTTCCTTGTAAGTCTGATTCTACAGAAGTACTAATATTCTGATTAAGAAGATGATGAAGAAGATGTATATGTTCTTTTTTGAACAGGCAAACAACTTCTACTCCAGCACACTGATGATTCATGTTGCTCACTGTCACCTTGAAGAAGCTGATTATTGTGAAAGAGGACTCACTCCTTTCCTTCAGAAGATCTAAATAATTATACTTCAATTATCAAGTTTTTTTTTAAAAAAAGATGTAGACTCCCACAGGTTATTTCAGAAAGGGTAAATCTGCCAAAATCTTAAGAATTTGATCAATTTAGAGGAGAGGGGAAAGCCTGAGTGGGGTCAATATTAGTATCTCTAGTTCTTCCACTCAGAGGAAATTTTTTTGATCAGAGTAAACTGTGTGGTACATAGGGAGGTGGCTACAATGAGCATTTTTAGAGCTAAATAGAATAAAAAGTGCCATGCAAAGAGTTGGCACATTGTTCAGGACAGTGAAATAAACATCTCTGTGGGAGCCAGATCAGTACAAAAAGGATGATCTCCGTTTAATGTAAAATTTAAACAAAAAATTGAATAGAAAAAAATTAAGAAAATTATACTTGGAATTACAGAATCAGAGGCTTTTGAGACCTGGGAAAGGCTTTTTTTGAGAATTTATCCAACCTGGTCAAATTTTCTATTTTTTAATAACAGCTTTATTGAGTTTCAGTTTACATATCATAAAATCCATCTATCTTAATGGTCTAATTCAATAATTTTGGTAAATTTAAAGAGTTGTGCAATCATCACCATAATTCAGTTTTAGAACATTTCAATCATCCTAGAAGTTCTTTATATTTGCAGAAAGTATTTGTTCCCATTCTCAGCCAACATAACTATTATTCTACCTTCTGTGTCTATAGATTTCCTTATTCTGGACATTTTATATAAGTAGAATCATAGAACATGCTGTCTTTTGTGTCTCTTTTCTGTTACTTGACATAGGACCTTTGGGTTCATTCACATTGTACCAAATGTAAATAATGCATTTCATTTTTACCGTTAAATAATATGCAATTACATCAACCCTTTAAATTTATATATAAGGGAATTGAGATCAAATAAAGCAGCATAACAATCTCACATTCCTACAGCATATCTGTGCCTCTTGACTTTGTCCTTTCTGGATATGAAATGGGACCCTGACAGTGGATGAAAAATGTCCTGACCTCATCCTAGCTGGTTCTGCTCACGGGAGGTAGAGAGATAACAACATGCAAGTATGGGTGATTTTTTTTGGGGGGGTGGGGACTTCCCACATTACATTCAGGACAGTTGTCATTGAGCTAAACCAGAAAACAATCTTGATCCTTACTATTTCCCAGGCCTTTATGGTAAATTTTCCTTAGCATACATCCACATTCCCCAACATCAGTTTCTCTGGGAAGGTATGATGTATTGTGGTGACTATTTCAGAATTATTTATCAATTTTTTTTTCCCAACTAGCTTATGAGTACTTTCAAGTCAGGGAGCTTTTAAAGGATGAGGAACATGACATAGAACTCTTTGGCTACAAACATATTTTCATCCAAATGCTGTGCTTTGTACACAGAGAAAATTGCTTAATCTTACTCTTCTGAGGTCCCACAGGTAGTGAGTAAAAGAGATGTGTAAAGAATTCAGATTTTGTTTACTACTACATTTTAGTGACAAAAGATGAACTCCAAATTTTATCTTTTCTTGGATATGCAGGAAAGTTAACCATAGTATTTTGCAATCTCCAAGGAACCTAATGAAGGCTATCACTCTCTATAATTAGTCCCATTTAATTTCCATTTTATTAAAAACAACTTGGTGAGTCATGCTTGCACTCTCACCTGATTTTAATTAGGTCTCATGAAACACAGTTTGGTGAATCTGGTCATTCACCTCATTATAAAAAGAGACAAATTATCCAAACTAGCGTTCTAATGAAAATGAAACCTTCTTTCCCAGTCAAAAGGCATTATCTGCTTCTAGATGTTAAATATTTGCAAAATAGGCATAAGCCATAAATATCCAAGGACAGGTTAATTAAATATTTTTAATCTCAGATTTTTTTACAATAAAAACCTTTATATTTATTGATTCAACAAATAACATATTCAGTCCACTAAAGAATATAAGGAGGAATTACACAGAATCTGTCAAACTCCCTGGGTTTAAATCTGCCTGCTTCCTCTCACCATATTTGTAACCATGGGCATGTTTCATCAGCATTTGAACTCTCATTTACAAAATGAAAATATTATTGTCAATTGTATTGGATTGTGGTGCAGATTAAACAATATAATGCAAGGAAAGCATATATAATAGTTATTGAAACAGTTAATTATTTATCATAATGGCTGCTAATGAGTTCAGATAGTTCTTTGGGTTTTATTTTCTACTTTTGTATATTTTTATAAAGCCTGGAATTTCTGTGAATTATAGTGTCCCAAATATTCTATCCTTGGCCTATCAATAAAAAATGGTCCAAAATTTTAATCCCAGACTGCTATTGCTTTCTAGAGAAACACAAATACATCCATGTGACCACATTTTCATATCAGACAATGCGGTGTATAAGTAAGGAATCTGATGTTATAATGTAGTGTGGGACTTAAAAACCCCTACATTGGGGGTGCCAGGGTGGCTGAGTGGTTGAGCATCTGCCTTCGGCCCTGGGACCAAGTTCCACATAGGGCTCTCCACAGGGACCCTGCTTCTCCCTCTACCTGTATCTCAGCCTCTCTCTGTGTCTCTCATGAATAAATAAATAAATATTTTTTTAAAAAATCCTTGTACTGTATCCCAGTACATTTCCAATTGTTGCAAATAAAATTTTAATAGTGTTATACTATTTCTTAAATACAATTGTTATATAATTTCATTAACATCATCAGGTGTCTTTCTACAAAGTTTCACTTCATGAAAAATTGGAAAATTTGTACAGAATTCAACACAGGAAACAAACAGGGAAGAAGAGGCTAAAAGGCAGTGAGAGAGAGACAGAGAGAGAGAAAGAGAATGGATTTGTGTATCTGTGGTTACAGGTAAAAGGGAATATTAGGGAATATTTGCATTCAATTTAATATTAAACCATTAAAATACATTGATACTAGATTTTGATTACTTTGCGCAAGATATAAAAGCTCAAGATAACAGTTATGATAATTCATAAAATACAAAATATTATAAAAATCTAAGGCAACCTATGAATGGGAAAAATATTTACAAACCATATATCTGATAAAGGGTTAATATCCAAAATATACCAACAACAAAAATAACCTGATTAAAAAATGAGCAAATAACTTTAATAGACATTTCTCCAAAAAAGATGTACAAGTAGCCAGTGAGCATAGGAAGCCCTTGTGCATCGTCAGTGAGAATATGAAATGGTGCAGCTCTACGGAAAACAGGATAGGCTTCCTCAAAAAGAATTAGAATAGGATTACCAAATGATCTAGCAATCCCACTTTTGGATATGTATTCCAAAGAACCGAAATAATGACCTCCCAGGGATATATGCAGACCCTTTATCATTGCCATTATTCACAGTAGCCAAGCGGTGAAAGCAACTTGCCCATCTCAGATGCACAGATAGATACGTGTAATATATACATAATGGGATATTACTCAGCCTTAAAAAAGGAAGAAAATCCTGGTATATGCTACGACATTGATGAAACTATTTTAAGTGAAATAACTGCAAAAAGATAAATGCTACACGATCCCACTTAGATATCTAAATAGTCAAACCCTTTGAAACAAAAAATAGAATCGTGATTTCTACGGGCTGGGGAAGGGAGAAATGGAAAGTCAATGTTCAACGAGTATAGAGTTTCAGTTTTGCCACATGAGAAAGTTCTAGGAGACTTCTTGCACAGCAATGTGCTGTAGTTAACAATGTTGCACACTTAAACATGGCTAAGAGGGTAGGTAAATTTTATCTTATGTACGTTTTACTATTAAAAAAAGGAAACCCGCATTTTGGCCAAGGACTCTACAATCCAAGTCCCACGTCGGGCTCCCCGCATGGAGCCTGCTCCTCCCTCTGCCTGTGTCTCTGCCTCTCTCTCTCTCTCTGTGTCTCTGTGTGTGTGTCTTTCATGAATAAATAAAATACTTAAATAAATAAATAACTTTCAAAAAAATAAAACATGCATATTGTTATATGTTCCACAGATTGGAAATGCGATTCATTAACTGCCCAAGTTATTTTGGAATAAAGATCACGCAACAGAAGTATTCCTAAGGAACCGTATTTTTTATTGCATCAGTTTGTATAACCTGTAGCTCATTCCCTCCACGGGGATGCACATAGTGGGCACCAAAGAGAACACATGAGCGTATTTTCTGGTGTCCCCACCAAGAAGTTTAAAGAGCTGAACTTTCTTTTTCCATCTATGCTACTCACTTCACTGTGGCTCTTCAGAAGATTCAAATGATTGTATCTTTCCTGAATGGCAAATTAGGCGTTGAGGTCAAATATTACCAGTGGCCAAAGAGCTCCTTTGCTACACCCTCATAAAAGTTCTGGGATTTTAGCTTGTTTATGTTAATCATTCAAACCAGAGGTGTGTGTGTGTGAACATGCGTAATGTGAACACGCTCTCGGTCTGTAGCTCATTGAGATGCACTTAAAGCAAGCTGAGAAGTGTCACATTCCAAGACACCATTGGGAAGTTAGAGTTTTGGGGTTGAACCCAAATCTAGATATAAAGCCTAAGCCCTCACCATTCTATCCTTATTCACTCTTTTTGAGGTCCCCGTGCCCCCTGTCTGATATGCCCGTGCATGGAGCTGGCATACGACTTTCAGGCTGGCTTGAGCACACAGTGATTGGAGGAGTGTGGCTCAGAGTGCACAGTCGGGAGTTAGATTTCAACTCAGTGTGGAAAGAACTTCATAATAAGTGCTTTTCAGCCATGAATGAAAAGTTACTGCAGAGGATACTGTAAAAAAATGTTCTTTCCGCAGTCCAAGTAAGATGCACAGAAATCTCTTAGGGATGGTGAAATGTTTGGAGAAACGTTCCTCTCATCTTGCAAACCATATTTCACAACTGGGTAGTTTTCCTCTGGTAAGAACAAGATTCTCACAGGAGGTTGATGACCTCTTCTAAAGAAAATAAAAAAAAAAAAAAACCCACAAAGATATAACAATACAGAGAAGAGAACACACTCATAAAGCATCAAAATTTTGTTTTTTTTTCTACACATATGTACCGTAAGTGACATTTCAATTACTATATAATTATGTGCATTTTAAATAAGTCCAACAAACCTTAATCTTATCTTTTTTTTTAATTTAATGATTTTTCTCATCTTTTATTTTTTTTAATAATAAATTTATTTTTTATTGGTGTTCAATTTGCCAACATACAGAATAACGCCCAGTGCTCATCCCGTCAAGTGCCCCCCTCAGTGCCCGTCACCCAGTCACTCCCACCCCCCGCCCTCCTCCCCTTCCACCACCCTTAGTTCGTTTCCCAGAGTTAGGAGTCTTTATGTTCTGTCTCCCTTTCTGACGTATCCTACCCATTTCTTCTCCCTTCCCTTCTATTCCCTTTCACTATTATTTATATTCCCCAAATGAATGAGAACATATAATGTTTTTATTTGTTCTTTGATCTATCACCTGTTCATTCTTCATCATCAAGATCAAGATCTTCCAAGTTTCGGTGCAACTGAATGAAATTCCAGCTTACCAAACAGATTTGTTCTTGTACTTGTTCACTAAGTATTAAGTTGTATATCTCACTTAGATTATAGGAAGTTAATTTTTTAAGTTGATGGTTTTCAACCTTAAACGTCAGAAATGTTGCAAACATTGAGAAACTCGCCCATCTGCCACAGTTGTAGGAGATAGAGTCCTGCGCATCCAGTCATTATAAAGTGCTGTCCTGTCACTCAACACAGATGCCCGGAGGTCGTTTCATATTTAATAAAGTGTATAATGATTTATTAATCCTGCGAAGAAAAGAGCCCTAATTCTGTGCTGCCTGCATCTCCAAGAAGACAAAATCGTCTAATTTGCTACGTGGATTCGCCTGCAGTGATACCATGGCTTGGCTACAGAGATGCGCATGTACACCTCATCGGAATACAGATCTGAATAAGTGTCACTGTCATTTTCCTGCATACAAACAGGCTGGACTCTTCAGCAGGTTCTTTTCTGTCTCTTGTCAAGCTTTCTCTAAGCATCTGTCATTATTTCAACATCTGGAGGGGCAGATAAGCCGCTCCAATTGGAACATTGCAGTCAGCAACTTTCTCCAGGAAACTAAATTTGTCACTTCTGCAAAGCATCCGTCTTCTGCCGGCTTTTGACTTCCTATCCCCAGGCCAAACTCGAAAAGCAGGCCTCCCAGTTCGTAAGGCTGCTGTGCTAGGGACTAATTCGGTTGTGGAAAAAAAGGATGACAAAGGGTGGAAAGATCATGATTAACTCAAATTAATTTCTAGAACAGCAGGAAACCCATCTAAACATGATATAAAGATTTAATCTTAACCTGGTGCCTTTCCAGCCATTATACATGACTTCCTTTTTACGGAAATCTCCAATGCTCCTCCACATTTTCCCCTGACAATTGCCTGTACAGCATTGTCCTCTGTGATCGGAGGGAGAGGTCAGATTTTCAGATTAGCCAGAGAGCTAATACTTGCTAATTTGAAGTGTGATATGAAATAAATTCACAAATCACTCCTTATCCTAATCATTCAATTACGGTGACAACAGAGCTGCAAAAATGTAACATTATTATTATTATTATTATTATTTGAGGCAGATCTGATCAGATTCCCTGATTAGAACTGCTCGCTGATTTTCCTTCCCAAGAGATGATGATTTTCTGAGCTTATCCAGGTGAGCTGTTTTCTGGCTCCTGCCGGATTCTCCAGCCTTGGCCTTTCTTCTTGTTCTACCCTTTGATGGCTTGAGGTCCTCTCTGCTGTGCCTTCTTGCCAATGCGCATGTTATTTCTATCTCTGGGAGGCCTCGAATGCCCTTAGGAATGCTTCTCAAAATCAATGTGCATTCAGATTAGCAAAAAATCTTGTTAAAATGCAGGTTTGATTCAATAATTGTGAAGTGGGGCCTGAGGCTATGTATTTGTAACAAGTTTCCAGGTGACACCGATTCTGTTGATCTCGCTAGTGCACCTTGCATAGTGTGATCTCAGAGCACTGGTTCTCAATCGGGGGTGAGGGTGCTCCCCAGGGCCATCCATTTTTTTAAATACCTGGACGCATTTTATTTGTCATGGTTTGGGAGGTCACCCCTGGCATCTGCTAGTTATAGGCCGAGGACGTTATTCAACATTCTGTGATGCCCAGGACAGCCTGCCATGGCAGAGGCTTACCAGGCCCAAATGCCAATAGCATGAAGTCAAGAATCCTTAAAAACCTCAATCCCGAGGCCATCTAGGTTTTAGGAACCAGCTCTGCTGTCCTCTCTTCCCTGAACAAGTTCTTAATCTCACCCAAACAGCTCTGATTATTTCTGGCTTGTTCCACCCAGCCAACTTCAACCCTGACTCCCTCACCCACCAAACTGAGTGCACCTCTGGTTTATCTGTGGTCTTATCAGTGACCTCTTTGTGTGCTTAATTTCCCTTTAATTTGTGAGCATCGTGAATGCAATTATATCCGTGTCACAGTACACAGCGTCTACTATGTTGGTATTGATTTAGAGCATTTTCTATGTGATTAATATTAGATGTTGAAAGAAAATGAGATATTTAGAATTTGTAAAATTCAATGTAGCGAGCATAAATAAAAGATAAAACAAGAAGGCCCCATTTTGTCTAACTTACCATTTTGTCTGACAGAGGAGTCTATTGCTCTTATAAGAGCTGAGGAAAAAGGACATTCTTACTGCTTGTAGGAATGTGACTGGTTCACGTGACTCAGAGGTAAATTGCTCACAGTCTTTATTTTTTATTTTTATTTTTATTTTTTTATTTATTTATTTTTGCTCACAATCTCTAAAACATACACATCCTTTGACTCATCTCTAATAGGTCACTTTTTACTGTTGACCTAAAGTCTAGTCAGTCCATTGACAGAGGGAAGGAATTTGTATCTATGTATTTTTAGTAGAATTCAGGGACTCTGTGAATTCATAAAGGAAAAACAGAACAAAACACCTAACTTGGCATATCACGTTGAACGTAGGAAACAAACTACAGAGTCATTAATTCACTTTGTCACTCGTGGCTACCACAAACATTTTTATAGTGTTTCAAAAATCCTGAAGTTTTGTTTGTAAATACTCTTTAAAAATTGCACTAATTAAAAGGTGGTATTTAATGTGTTAATGAAGAAGCACATATTTGTGTCATGATTAAAACACGGATAATTTTATTTCGATATAATTAGCTTTCCTTGTAAACCTGTTTCTTTGTTTAAGAATATCTTAATAGTTGATCCATCAGCTGCACAGAACACACACACACACACACACACACAAAGAATGGATGAATGAAAATCCTAGCCCAGTCCTCAACACTCCACTTCAATCCTATCAGTTCGACTAGCTCATATATAGAGACGATGCTTCATGATGACACTTTTATCGTAGAACTTTATTAAAATTCTTTATCATAGGATATTCAGGAAACACTGTAAGGTCCACTCTGCAAAAGACAAATGAGATATGTGACATACTATGCTAGTTTTCTATTGCCGCATAAGAAATTACCCCAACTTTACGGCTTCAAACAACATAGAGTTAATATGTTACATACAATTGTGTAAAGCTGAAGTGATCAAGCTAAAGTCATCAAGCTAAAGTCCCGGCGTCAGCAAGCATTGGTCTATTCTGAAGATTCTAGGGGGAGAATGAATCTCTCTCCTAATCATTGAGTGGTGGGCATAATTCAGCTCCTCAGGGTCAAAGGAACCGGATCCCTGCTCTTCTTGTTGCTTATAAAAGATGGGCTGTTCATCACTTTCCTTAGCTCATGACCCCTTCCTCCATCTTCAAAGCCACCAACAGTGAGTCTAGTCTTGCTCATATCTCTCTTCTTATGCCATTTTTCAATTTTAAGGACTTGTATGATTAGGATAAAGCTCCCATCTCAAGACCTGTTACCTTAATGTCATCTGAAAAGCCTCTTTTGCCATATAAAGCAAATAAATCATTTTTATATAGTGGGGGTTAGGAAATGGCCATTCTTGGGGGACCATTATTCTATTGATAGTATATCCTCTGACAGGAGTAGCCTCTTTCCAACCAGCTTACTGTGCTTTATGCATCTGATCATAGGATTGTGAGAGCACAACAGTCTGGATGAAACAAGACCAGGAGCCTAGAAGTATCTCTCAATGACTAAAGACCCTCTTTATCTTTGAAGCTCATTAATACTTCATGCTGATTAAGTGAGGGTGCTGGAATCATACGTGAACCAATGAACATTAATTTTATAATTAATGTAATATATGTAGAATTATGATAATCAGCTCTTTTTTTTTTTTTTTCAAGTTTTATTTGAAACTGGTTTTGGACTTACAGAGAACTTGAAAGAGTTCCCAAATACCTTTCACTTGGCTTCTCCTAATTGACATTTTATGGAGCCAGAGTACAATGATCAAAACGAGGAAATTAACAGCGATACAATACTATGAACTAATGTGCAGACAATATTCAGATTTTGCCAACATCCCGTCAATGCCCATTTTCTGGTCCAGGATCTGACCTAAGATCCCACATTACATCTAATTATCACACTTTCTAGTCTTCTGCCATATGTGACAGTTCCTTAATCATTTTTTATTCTTTTATGACCATGACACTTAGGAAGAGCACTGGCCAGTTATTTTGTGAAATGTCCCTCAGTTTGGATTTGCCTGATGTTTTCTCCCAAATGGATTGAAGATATTTATTTTTGGTAAGCAAGCCACAGAAGTACTATTGTGCCCTTCTCCACCAACATATCATTGCACTTTTTTTAAAGAAGATTTTATTTTGAAGTAATCTCTACACCCAAAGTGGGGCTCAAACCCACAACCCCGAGATCATCAGTTGCATGCTCCTCGGGCTGAGCCAATCACTGCACTCATTACTGGTACATTAACTTCAGTCACTTGGTGAAGGTGGCGTCTGTCAAAGTTCTCCCCTTTAGCATTACTATATTTTATTTTATAATTAATAAGTGTCTTATAGGGAGATATTTTGAGACTACACAAATAATCTGTCCCTCACCACACTTTCCCACTATTTAAGAATTATTTGATGGTTGCCTGAAACTATTAACTACTACGGTGTTTGTCTAGTGGTGATTTTTTTATTTCTGACATTCCGTCTACATCGATTAATTGGAATTCTAGAGCTGTC
This sequence comes from Canis lupus baileyi, assembly GCF_048164855.1. Lineage (NCBI taxonomy): Eukaryota > Metazoa > Chordata > Mammalia > Carnivora > Canidae > Canis > Canis lupus. Next base: position 3,534,129 of record NC_132840.1, on the reverse strand, counting down.
TCTTCTCCCTCATTTATCCATTCAGTTATTTTCTTATATCAGTGGGCTCAGGGATATTTATTCATTCTATAGATTTTAATCCATTATTATCATTATTTTGTTACTTAACTCATTCCGGGCTTGGCCACTGAGAGCTTTTTCTAATTCACTGCCTTCATACATCGAACCAATTGCCATCATTAGAAAATTTCATATAGATATATGGTTCACATACCACAAAATTCACCCTTTTAAAGTATAAAATCTAGTCATTTTTAGTACATTCACAAGATTGTGAAACCACCACAATGATCAACTTGCAGAATATTTTCATCATGCTAAAGGGAAATGCTATTTCCATTTGTAGCCACTTATTTCCCCCTTTCTCCAGTCTCTGCCAACCATTAACCAGCCTTGATGGCACGTTGGTCTTGGACTGCTAGTCTCCAGAATGGTGAGAGAATAGATTTCTGTTGCTTAGTCCTTACAGTCTGTGATTGCAGCGTTATTCATAATGGCTAAAAAGTGGGAACAACCCAATGGCCATTGGTAAATGAATGGATAAACTAAATTTGCTGTATCCCTACAATGGAATATTATTCACCCATAAAATGAAACGAAATCTGACACAGGCTACAGCTTGGAGGAAACGTGACAAGATGATGCTAAGTGCAAGAAGCCAGAAACAAAACACCACATACTGCATGAGATCATTTTTATGAAATTTCCAGATTAGACATATCCATAAATACAGAAAATAATCAGTTCTGACATATTCTTATTAAAGGAGGGGGATGAAAATCTTGGCTAATATGCTTCTTTTAAACCCTCTTTTCTAAGTCCTATTAAAACGTTCTGTATTCCCCATGCCTGGCATTGTTTTTTGTCTTTTGCTTTTTTCCTGGCATTGTTAATGCTCTAACACAATGCTAGTTGCTTTACCAAAAATCTCAGAATGTGAAATATTTACTTTACTTATTAGATTAGAACTACTTAGGCCACCAGTGCCCGCCCCCTTCCTTTTTGCTTGTTTGTTTTTAATTGAGAGAGTTATCTCTCTGGGTAGGAAGGTCAAAAGAAAGTACATCAAACAGATAGAATTGTCTTTTCTATGATGTATCACTGAGTCACAGATTGATTTGCATAGCTCTGTTAGAAATATTTTACTTGGGAAAAAAATAGGCCTTAGGTGGCTGTTGGGTTCTCTTTTCCTTCATACTTAAGGTAGTACTGGGACTTTTCATACTGCTTGTTTCTATTCGGTCATTCACTTACAAGACTGTAGTGAGATTTTTTTTTAAGTGTTTCTTTAAAATCAGAATACTTGTGCATAAATCTTAATTTTACCGATGACAGGTTATGTATAATTTTATTTCCTTTTTTTTATATTCTTTTACTGGAGTTTGATTTGCCAACATATAGTATAACCCCCAGTGCTCTTCCCTCCTCAGTGCCCATCACCCAGTCACCCCATCCCCCCGCCCACCTCCCCTTCCACTACCCCTTGTTCATTTCCCAGAGTTAGGAGTCTCTCATGTTTTGTCACCCTCCCTGATTTTTCCCACTCTTTTTCCCTCCTTTCCCCCATAACACCTTTCACTGTTTTTTATATTCCCCATATGAGTGAAACCATATAATGATTGTCCTTCTCCGAATGACTTACTTCACTCAGCATCATACCCTCCAGTTCCATCCACGTCGAAGCAAATGGTGGGTATTTGTCGTTTCTAATGGCTGGTTATATATAATTAATTAACTTGGGGATAATATATATTTGTAGGATTTGGCAGTTGGAGAACATATTTGATAACACGTGTAAATTATGAGCCAGAAGTCAATGCTGACCTAGGGTCGATGCTCACGCTTTTATAAACTCCAAAATGCAATATTCTACGATTTATGGCTTTCATTGGATCAGTTCTGTTACTGGCAAATTATAGATGGCAACTTTACTAATTCCTTTCTCACCCAGCTTATTGATATATAATTGACATATAATACTGTTAAGTTTAAGGTATAAATTGTGTTAATTTGCTGTGCTTATATATAGCAAAATGATTACCACCATAACATTAGCTAACACCTCCATCAAGTCTCATAATAACCATTTCATTTTTGTGGTGAGAACCTTTAAAATCTATTCTATTAGAAATTTTCAAATATATAATATAGTTGTATTAGCTATAATCACCATGCTGTATATTGGATCCCCAGAATTTATTTACCTCATAACTAGAAGTTTGTACCCTTTGACTGACATTTTCCACTGGGAGCTGAGGGGGATAGGTATGCATGTATATATGTATACTTCTATTTTTCTGAGAGTGACAGCGTTTTATTTACACATCAGGTAGAGGATAAAGCTGGAAGGAGGATCTGGTTTGGAGGTATAAGGACTTCCGTTGGCCTCCTGCCTATGATGAGGAGAGCACTAAGGTGGACTTTGTGCTCTTGGGGGAACTGATGGGGTCTTATGGAGCTTACAGTGGAGGCTGAAAGAGTTTAGGAAGGGCCTCAGGTAGGCAGGGATTCTTCTGAGGGACGAGGTCGGATACTTCCTTCAGCCAGCCTGGGCATATAAGACACTATCTATCACTATATCTATATCCATATCTATATCTATGTATCTATATCTTTCCATTTGTTTGTATCATCTTCAATTTCTTTCATCAGTGTTTTATGTTTGGAGTATAGATATTTCGCCTCTTTAGTTAAGCTTATTCCTACATATTTTATTATTTTTGGTGCAATTATAAATGAGATTTTCTTTTAGATCTCTCTTTCTGCTGTTCATTATTACCATAAGGAAATAAAACAGATATCTGCATATTAATTTTCTATCCTGTGACTTTACTGAATGTATTTATTAGTTCTGATAGTTTTTTGGTGGATTCTTTAGGGTTTTCCACTTATAGTATCATGTCATATGTAAATAGCAGAAGTTTTACTTCTTCGTTACAAATTTGTGTTACTTTTCTTTCTTGTCTGATTGCTCTGGCTAGGACTTCAGTACTATGTTGAATAGAAGTGGTGAGAGAGGACATTGTTATCCCTAATCTTAGAGGAAAAATTCTTAGTGTTTCACCATTGAGCATGATGTTTGCTATGGGTTTTTCATAGCCTTTATTTTCATGGCCTTTATTATGTGGAGATATGGTCCCTCTCAACCTACTTTGTTGAGAGTTTTTATCATGAATGGATATTTTACCTTGTCAAATGCTTTTTCTGCAACTACAGAGATGATCATATTTTCTTATCCTTACTCTTATTAATGGATGTGTCCTGATTGATTTGCAAATATTAAGCCATCCCTGAAATAAATCCCACTTGATTGTAGAGAATGATGTTTTAATGTGTTGTTGAATTCAGTTTACAACTATTTTGTTGAGGATATTTACATCTGTGTTCATCAGGAATATTGGCCTTTCTGTCTCTCTCACTTTTTTTTTTGTAGTATCTTCATTTGATTTTGATGAAGAATGAATGAATTTGGAAGTTTTCTTTCCTTTTTCTATTTTTTATAATAGTTTGACAAGAGTACTAACTCTTTTTTAAGTGCTTGAAACCAGCTGGTCCTGGACTTCTTTTTTTTTTTTTTTTTTTAGATTTTATTTATTTATTCATGAGAGACACAGAGAGAAAGAGGCAGAGACACAGGCAGAGGGCAAAGCAAGGCTCCCAGCAGGGAGCTGGGACTCAATCCCAGGGTCCTGGAATTATGACCTGAGCCTAAAGCAGACCGTCTACCTCTGAGCCACCCAGAAGTCTCAAAAGTAAAATCTTAAAAAAAAAAAAAAAAAATCTTGCAGTCCAGGGACAGAGTATCAGAAATTGTTCTACCTGAAATCAGGATTCAGAAGGAAATGGAGTTTAGTAAACATAGGAGTTATGCACCATAATTGAAATAACAGATTCCAGATACAAACAGATACATAAGGGCAGCCCGGTTGCTCAGTGGTTTAGCACCGCCTTCAGCCCAAGGCCTGATCCTGGAGACCTGGGATCAAGTCCCACATCGGGCTCCCTGCATGGAGTCTGCTTCTCCCTCTGCCTGTGTCTCTGCCTCTCTCTATATGTGTGTCTCTCATGAATAAATAAAATAAATAAAATCTTAAAAAAAAAAAACCCATACATAACAACCAAAAAAAGCTAACCAGTTTTGATGGATCATGAAATAAATAATAAATGTAGTCAATGTCTTCAGAGAGGATGTGTGAGCATTGATAATAAATAGTATCTATATTAATAATAACCATCATAACCACCAGTAATATATTTAATACTTACTATGTGTCAATCACAGAGCTGAAACTATGATTTTTCTAGCAGTTCTTCCCCCTACACTATGAAATAGACAATGCTATCATTTCTACTTTATAGACACAGACAAAGATAACGAAAGACAGACTAATAACTACATTGCCCAAAGGCTTCATTAGTTTTGAAATAAGGAATCCGAATGGTCAGAATGATCAACCTTAGTCGCTAACTTTTATGTAAACAGAATAAAACCATATAGTGAATATGTGCAATGTTTATCCACATTATTCAGTGACAAGAGACTGAATCTGGGGAACACAACCGTATACAGGAGGCTTACATACAGAGGGCCCAATAGGCCTTGCATACTTTAAATAAATTATCTACTCATGTTTTCCACTTCCTTTTGCTAATAAATGCCTGAATACTGAATAATAATGAGTATACATGAGTTCATATTTCTTTTGAGAAAGTGCTACTCTGTGAAGCGGACGTAACCTGCATAGAGATCATGTTGATAATTCTCAAACTTTAATCCACAGATATGTATAATCCTATAGCTATCTATATCTTTTGCATATTGTGATGTTACTTTTAAAAATAGATTCATTTAAAAAATAAAAATAAAGCTAGTGTTGTTAAGTATAGTGTTATCACATGATATTTTCAGAAGCAAAATTCTGGAGATTACTTGATGAAAGGATTTTTATTTTCCAATCTAGGGCTGTATAGGAAGAATATGATCAAAGAAAATTTAGGTAAGCAATGAATTATCCTTTTCAAAAATTATCTGTTTATGGGGTAAAGATTGCCCACAAACATTAGGGACATATACGTACATACACTTTGTTAGCAAAATCCTATTTTTTTTTCAGTTTGAATACTGCCTTAACTAATATGACAAAGTAGATTATTCAGAAAGTTATGTCTTCGGTGTATTTGAGTCAGTGTGCATTATTGGCCACAGTTTAAAAGGAAAAAAAAATATGTCAAGGCAAAGAGATTCAATTTGTAGAAGAGTTCCTTCTTGAGGAACCACAGGTAAAAGTAGAAAATGAAATAAAATACTAGTTACAAAAGGGGAATGCCAAAAGCAGTTCATGACTTCCTGCAGAAAACAACCCTTTAGCCACTGTTCAAACCATTTTCTTTCTCTTTACTGCTTTTTAAACCAGCAAAGAGGATCGGTAAAGGATCTTTGGAACTGAGAGCAAGTTTCACTAATGAGTCTCCTGATGCCGTCCCAGTGATGGGCGCCACAGAGTTCCATCAATAAAACATTAAGATAAAGCACCCACAGCCCTTAAGGTAGCAGCCAAGTCTCATTCCAGGGACTTGCATTTTGTGTCAATTAAAGCATAGACTTCAAGAGATGAAATTCACTTTGCTCGGGCCTGTAGGACACCTCCGGCAAACATTAGCACAACAATCGCCATCATATTTTCTTGCGCCTCTCAGGTCTGTGTGCAATGACCATTTCTCTCATTTCTCATCGGTATACTGTTGTTCTAATTTACTCACCAAGACTTGCATTTCAGTCCCACTTGAACTTGTTGGACACTGAAATACAGTAAGAGGCATGAATGAGCCTTTTGCAATCCTCTATTTTCTCAATAAGAAACCTTCTCAACTCAAAAAAAAAAATTTTTTTTTTCTACCATCAGGAGAGTTTCAAGACAACTCTGCGAGGTGAGATAAGGATTTTCTTATTTATTAAACTAATTCTTCTATAAATGAATGTAAATTCTGGGTGCCTGCTGGGGCAGCTCCTTCTCCTCTGTTAGTTTCTTGGATTCCAGGAAAAGCAACAGTGAAAGAAGTGATATTAATCCTGACTCACTCTGTTTCTTTATTTGTTATAGCAGCAAATTATTCCATGGATGTAAATATTAGGGTGGAATTTACAGTGAATATTGGCATATTTTTGTGTTTCTTATCACACCTAAATTAACTAAGGGGTTTTTGTTTGAAGGATCTCTTCTCTTGATTAAAATGTAGTTAGAATCATAAAATCCCATGGTTTTACATTTGGGAATCTCATTCACTTAATTTGCATAAACTGCCATTTTGATATCTCTAAAAAAAATAAACAAATTTACATTTTCTCATATAACTTGTCTCATCAGAAAAAGAGCTTTGAATATTCAGGGATATATAATTTGTCTTTGCTGTCATATTAGTTTAGGGTATGATTTACCTGCCTCTTCTAAGATACCTAAGTACACCTGATTAAATAAACATCAAACTGACAGACCAACCAATCAAATATTTGAATCACACGAAGAAACAGGTGTGCAGAAGTTAGAAAACATCACCACTCCCACTTGCCCTGGGATGTATCAGATTCAAATATTGTCCATATTGAGATTCAACCTCAGCCATTTCCCCCGGAGTCCTGACTCTGCCAGGAGCAACCTCTCACTAGCAATAGGTCCTTTACCTCTGACACCTCCCAAGGCCCTGTCACCATTAGCAAGAACTCACCACATGTGTTCCTGTTCCCTCTTGCCCAGTTGCTCTAGCTGCAAAACAATTTGAAACCTGGGGAATTCAGAACAACAACAAAAAAAAAAACTGTCTCTGTTATCGCTTCTCCCCATTATACATACGACAAGAGCACATCTTACGTAAACACTGAAGATGTCCAGGGATTGACCTGATGTCATTTATCCTTTGGGGATAGCATCAAGCTTAGGAAACACATTTCTGGATTTTCAGCGTAGTTTGTGTTCTAATAGACTATCAATACATTTTGAGATGTAGAAGAAAATGGACAAATGGACTATTTTAATGTTAGTTAATTAGAGATGCAAACAGGGTGTAAATGGGCAATAATGAAGGAAGGTGATCCATTTCAGAATAAAATAGTTCTTCAGAAATCAGAAAACAATACTTTTCAGATTCTGTATGATACAACAAGAGGACTTGTTCCATTCAACATTGTCTTCAGATAGGAAAACAACAATAAAATAGGTTCAGAGAAGCAACTTCTCAGGTCATGTTTTCAAAGAATGTTTTTATTGATTAAGTTGCTTTGCGCCTTGCCTATGCCTATAACATAACACCCAGTACTTCAGGAATCATAGGTATCTAAGTGCCTGCTCTGTGCTTTGCTGGGAATCCAGCTCTGAACAAAGTAGAAATAATTCTGTGTTTGCACATCTTTAGTCTAATGGGAGGAGACAGAAATTAAAGATATATTTTTGAGCAAATACCTAATTTTAAACTGTAATTGTGGTATTTTGGAGGGAAATAATTCCAAGTTGAAATGGGATTTTAAGGGGGTAGCTGGAGCAGACCCTTAAAAATGGAAAAAGAAATTCCATTTTATAGAATTATAATTTAGATAAAACCTAAAAGTCAAATAAAAATTGACCAGATTTAAAAAAAAAAAAAAAGGAGGTGATAGTGAGTGGTCTAAGCAGAGAGAGGAGCCAATGTAAAAGAGAATGGTTAGGAGGATAGCATAACTGAAGAATTTAGGAGGCCAAGAGAGCTTGAGCGTTTTGAGAAAAGGGAATGACAGAGCATCTTTGGGAACTATGGTAAAACCCCTCTATGCAAGACCTTATTTCAGAAAGTGGTCCTTGAATTTCAGTTCCGCAGCTCTGGTTTGTTAATTCTTAAAATCATTTCCCATTTTGATTCGTCACGACATAGAAAAACAAAATGGAACTCAGAGGCGCTTCACGTTGCCATGCGCTCCACACATAAATTGGATGTTCTTCATGAAAACTTCCATTTTGACTGTGTAATCAAAGCCATTGGCAGATACTGCCGGCTAAGTAGAGTCAAGCAAATTAAACCACATTACATCAAAACGCGATGCTCTCAGCCAGCATGCAATCCCCCATCATCAAACAGTGTGCAGGGAGCATGTAGTTTTGCAAGTTTCACTCTCTCAATCTGTATTTGCCCTCAAACCTTCCTCAGGCTCTGTCTACACTGTCAAATGAGGAGTTGAGCCATCACCACGGGAGGGGTATTGATGAAGACAGTTCAGGTCAAATGAGTCCCCTTTTCCCAGATTCTGCTCTATAATAACCTCCTGTCTCCTCTTCAATTTGCTTGCATAAACAGAGCCTTAGGGCTACTGTGAGACTAGGAGATACTCCAAACGTGCCTCAAATAATATTACAGATTTTAAGGTCTTGTCTACAAAGCATATTTGACCCGTAACATTTCAGTGCTGAAGGAGATGCTTGAGAGATTCTGCTCTAAATTGTTTTTGTTGTGTTTAAGGAAACTGAGGCTCAAAGGTACTCATCGGTGCTATTGCACGGTGGAGACGCTTCTTGATGGACAAGAAAGTAAAATGCACATATTTGGACTTTCGGTTCAGACTTTCCCTTGGGCATCCATACACTGTGATTGGGATCCATTTACCCCAACAACCACGTAGTAAGCTCTCAGTGTTTATCCGTCCACGTAGGACTCATGCCGGGTAAACCACCACAGCTAACCACAACATAGTCTGTGCTGTGCACTGGGCATAGAGATTTACAGCTGATCCTTTTAATTGCCACACTCTGGCTAGGAGAGACTCGTCGCTATTAACTCTGTTCTACATAAGAGAGGACTGAAAATGTAAAGTTTAAATAACTTCTCCCCAAAGCACACAACTGTTGGTGGCTGATAGCATTTCGCCCCCGACCCTGAAGTGTTCCACGTTATGCCACTCTGCCTCATTTGCAGTGATCTGCATATGGCTTTATAAGGAAAATATTAACTTTGACATATTTAATTCAGGAAATGTGTCTGACTGTCTACTATCTGTGTGGAATTGTGTTTCTTCTCGATGATGTTCTGGGGAGCACAATACATTTATTTCTAACATTATAGAGCTAACTGTCCAGTAGGTGAAAGAGATGGGAAGCAAAGAAAGACACACATTTATTTAAGTCCTCAGAGTACTTTTAATAGTGCTATAAGCACCTTTGAGTACTAAGAATGAACAGGAGGCTCTGTACAACAATATAGCAACAACCTATTCATGCTTTCAGGGTAGTTGTTGTCAAGACGACGCTTAAAAGAAGAGAGAGGAGCACCTGGATGGCTCAGTTTTAAGCGGTCACCTCTTGATTTTGGCTGAGGTCCATCTCAGGGCCCTGGGATGGAGCCCTGTGTCAGGCTCCGGGCTGAGTATGCTTGTGCATTCTCTCTCTCTCTCCCTCCGCCCCTCCCCGTGCTTGTGTTCTGTTCTATCTAAAAGTGATCAATCAACAAATCTTTTTTTAAAAAGGGAGAGAATTTCCAACATACGAATTGAAAAGAAGGAAGGGGGTGGAGGGAATAGTGGGTGCAGAAGTGCTGGGTTGGAAAAGAGCTTGAGCATGTGAGGCACAGACGTGACCATTGAAGTTATAATGTAACAAACAGTGGGACCAGCCCTGCAAAATGGGGCTGCAGAGAAAGGTAGAGGAGCATCAAGAGGTCTCTTCACGCTGGTGAGAGACTTTGGTCCTTTTGCTAAGATGTGTTACGTGGCTATTTGGAGTTTTAGTAGGAGGATATTTTATTTTACGAAGAGCAACTCAAATTCTGTGTGCCAAAGGACTTATAGAGGGACAGGGATGGAACTTTCCAAGGGCTGACATTACACTTATGTACCAGCATATTGGCAACCTGGAATACAAATAGAGAAGGGCAAAAGTATGTTTGGGGAAGACTCCAGAAATCACTGCCCTTTAAACATCGTAGAAAGAACTGGGCCTGTTTATTTTCGAGAAAGAGAATAAGGAGAGTGGGCTCTTATAGGAGAGAAGAGATAGAAACAGCTGAATTTCTAAAGGAGTCATGTTTCAGCCCAATAGAGCCATTATTATACCCAAAGATAGTCGATGCAGTAATTGGCAGCAGCTCTGTGACATTGTCAGTTTTCTGGCCCCGAAGATATTCAAGGAGACATTCATTATATGTTTCTACTCCTCAGGATGGTGTAGAACTGGTTCCATAAGTGGAGCAGAAATTTGGAAAGCTGTCCTCCTGCAAAATGGTTTCAAGCGTTAAGAGTCTCGACCTGCTTTATGCATCTGAATGTCAAACGGAACCTGTTGCTGTTTCTTCGTGTGGGGTCATGGCGATGGGATTTTTAAATCTTATGTGTACAGCGGAGGCTATTTTGCCTTAGGAAATTCTGATGGATTTTTTTTTTTTTTTTAACACAAAATGCATGCTCGCCTCGCTCAGGCGTGGCCTTCTAGAACTGGAATTCAGCATAAACTGGCGAGATAGAGCTTCCATTGAAGAATATTACCTTATTCTCTTTCTGTTTATGTTTTGCCAATGATTATGCATAATTAATCATCTCTTTTATTAACTTTTAAAAACTCCAGAAATTCAAATCCAAGGTAAAATTTTTCCCCCTCCGCGTTTTTCCAATCCTCATCTTCTCTCCCTTGACCTATTTCATCCTTGGCCTGCCCCTCCCTTCTTTTCTTCCAGCAGACTTCCTACTGCTGCAAGGGTCATCTTTCTTTTGCATGAGTCTGTGTGTCATCGCCATGTAGGAGACACACACAGAAAATACTCAGGGCTTTACAGTACAAAGTCCATGTAGTTTTATCTTGATATAAATTGCTCTTTATGATTTTGATCTAACATGCCTGGTCATTCTCACATATATCCTTTTTTCCTCCTTACTACAATTCACTTAAGTTCCGTGGACTACTTTTTATTTATTTCCCAAATAAAAAAATAATAATAATAGCTGTGAGTAGAAGTCGTTAAAGCAGAAGTAGTGATTATTGTCGTAGCATTTTGGTATTAAAGTAGTTTTCATTATAGCAAAAGCAACGGCTGCCATTTGAAGACCTTCTGTAAACCAAGCATTTTAATAGGTAATTTAAATATCTGATTTTCATTTATTTTTTTCGATTATTTTTGCAACGTATATCTATTAAAGGCCTTTCTCAGGCATGATCCAGGAAGTAGAGACAACACAGTGAACAAAACAGGTAGTATCTGTTTCATGGGCCTTATATTCCAGTGAATCATAACGCTACATTTTACAGAGGTAGATATTAGTAAATATTAATTCCATTCCTTTTCCACCTTCCTCCGTATCCTAAGATCTACACAAATGTAATTTCCCTTAGAACAAAATACGGATGTACAAACCTCCATAGGTGCCCCCAAATGGAAATCGGATTGTTTAAATAAGGGGCGCACATTAACATGACCGTAAAAAAAACAGTTACAGCTCCTCGAATAGCAATGTGGGCTTTAACCTTGTTTTGATTCAGTAACCTACATTGTCAAGTAGGTGTGCCAATTGGGTGATATCTTTGAAGCCTCACCTCCACCATCTGTATTCATTTTAATGTCAGGCCATTGATGTGTCTCTTCAAGTAGGGATCATTTCATTCTTAATATAGTCAGGTAGCATAGAGTGCTTTTCACCCTGGGAAATGCAAGAAGCGCAGGATGAGGAACTTTCTGGGTTGAGGAACAAAGTCCAAGGGAAACCCCTGGTGAGATTGTCAAAGGCAGAATGTGAGGAGGTGTGAGAAGGTGCCACATGTTATCCAAAAGGAGGAAGAGTGATTGGCAAGGTCAGGCTATTTGCAGAGATAGCATTTGAGCCCAGTTCGATTGAAACTTAAAAGCTTAGATAAGTCAAAGGCCTGAGAGAGAGAGGAAAAAAAAAAAAAAAAAAAAAAGGAAAAAAAAAAAAGTCAAGCTTGTCCTTATGGGAAACTTGGTAAGAAAAAGAATCATCTGTATGGGAGGAATTCTATAAATGGAAAGAAAACTGTAAAAGGAACCTAGTGTATAGTATTTAGAAAATATTTTTAAATGCACCTAATTTCATTAGATTGATGAAAGGCTTAATTGTGGGTGTGTGCACAGAGGGACATATTTTCAAGATATCCAAAGGGCGTATCACAAGCTAATATTAGCCATTGCATTAAAAAAAATCTCATCAGGCAGTGCTTCTAAAATGGCCCATGAATCAGAATAACCTCCTCAATTTGTAACAACAACAACAACAACAACAAAAAGGCAACTTCCTGGCTATTTGTCTTGTGACAGTAGGGCTCGGAGGTGGGTTTTTTTAAGACAAGCATCCCCCAGTGGGAGGCAAGCCATCTCTAGTTTAGTTCAGAATCTCTGGGTCTCCGTGGTCTGGCCTGTGCCCGCAGTGCCCCCCAGCCGCTCCCCTGCCCTGGGTGCCCTTCTGTGCTGGGCTCCACCTTAAAGCCAGACACGTGCAGGCTGACACCAGAACTCTCGAGCCTCCAACCTCCACAAAGTTCTATTTTTCTTCTCTACCTGCAATATCTTCCGCACTTCCTCTTTCTTTCAAAACTCAACTCAGAATCACCATCCCTGGAAAGTCTCTGATGACTCATCAGGTGCTGAGCTGGGCCGCCCTTCCATGTGCTCCCGTAGCTCCTGTTGCAATAGAGTCGATAAAAAAAAAAAAAAAAAAAAAGTCTCAATATCAACCTCCCATTCTAGGTTGTGCTAATCCACTGGCATGCCTTTCTTTTATTTATTTGGTAAATTTTTATGAAGGATCTGCTTGCTTCCAGGCAATAAGTTAACGAATAACTCCATGACGTGCCTAATGAGGGAGATGATGAAGGAACAAGTACAATCAAGTGCACCAGTTGCTACAGGGGAGCACCATCGGAGCGTGCCACAGGGTCCCAGGCTTCCTGCCCTGCCCTGCTACACAGGGAGGACCTCCCTGACCTCTCTTCTCCAGAGGCCATCACCTGGTTGCTTTTCTTCATGCTTTTCCTTACAGCCTTAACTGAGTGTTCTTGGACAAGAACAATAAAATCTGCCACGACTACTAGAGTAGTCTCTTCTCCAGTCAAAAAAACTTTAACACCCATTTACTTTGCACTTACTACTACCTGTAGGCTGTGATAAGAATGAAAACAATACAGAGTAACACAATAGCCACATTACTCTTGGCCTCCGATTAATGATACACGTTAAACTTACCATGATAGGATTTGATGAAATACATTGATCATGTAAATATATGTCAGCTCCTAATGTGGATCATATCACCCCATCTTCCGATCATCCTTACACCGTAGATACTACTGTCATCTCCATGTCCCCGAGGAAGAGACTAAAGTCCGGCAAACAGTCCCACTTGTTCATGGTCAACAGTAAGTGACCCTGGATCTCAAACCCATGTAGTCTGGCTCCATTCCTATCCATGAAGCCATTTCTCTTGCAGTTTTATTTCATCTTGACATTTCATTGTGTCTTAGATGGAAGTTTCTTCTAATACTGTTGTGTCTGGAGAGGCAACACAGCAGAAGTTTTAGGATCAAAACACCTGATTTGAATCGTGGTGCCATGATTTATTAGGTAGGCAGCCTCGAGTACTTCACTCAAGCTTTCTGTGTTTAGGTGAGTCATTGGCACAATAGGAATAATAATAGTAATAATAGTAACACCTTAGTTGTTTTAAATGAGTCAACAGATATTAAACCCTTGGAACAGAGGTAAACAAATAGTAAACAGTGATCTCTGGTTATCATCACTGCTATTGCTATCACCGTTGCTGCTACAATTATTGCCACTACGGATTGAGCATTACCACCACCATGGCTGGTTTGTGAGCCCCTAGTAAAGCAAATAGAATAGAGTTTCGTATGTTAAAGTGGGAATTTAAGTCCTTCTTGCTTTCCTTATCAGATTTCTATGAGGATCAAAATAAAGGATTACCCTAATAGTATCTCAGGTTCTCTGCATCTATTCTGACATAGTACTTTGCAACTCCATCACTCCATCCTCAGCTTTTCTTAATGGTCATCTCTTTTCTTAGTTTGACTCTAGGTACATTCAGTAAAATAAAGGAACAAGAATAATGTCCAAAATCCCTCAAGAACCAGAATCTGCAATATGTTGGAGCTGTTCCTACTTTACACCTGTTCTCTACCCGTTTGTGAAAAATATACACGAGACTCTACCTATACTGGGCCCAATGAGCAAGGGGATATAACTTTTATCAATTGATGGAAGATCTCCTTCATGCGGGGCACTTTTCCCGTTTTCACCTTTTTTTTTTTTTTTTAAGATTTGTTTATTTTAGAGAGACAGAGAGAGGGTGCGAGTGGGAGAAGAGGCAGGAAACTCAAGTAGCCTCCCTGCTGGGCTGCAGAGCCCCTCACGTGGCTCCATCCCAGGATCCTCAGATCATGACCTGAGCCAAAATCAACAGTTGGCCACTTAACCAACTGAGCTACCCTAGTGCCCCCACTTTTTAATATTTTTTAACCTATGTTCTTTCTAACACTTGGAGATATAATACATTACCCCGATTTTTACTTGACAGACTTCCAGCTCAGTAAGATGAAACAAGTTGTGTAAAGACACCTTAATAAATGTCAAAGATATATTAATTCTGGTGCCTGGCTCCAGAGTTCAGATATTTTCCTGTAGGATATGACGTATCCTACATGTGCCCAGAGAATAATTAATAAGCACATTCATCCATCCATCAAAGAAAAAAAATAATGGTTTAAGAAATGGCCTGGTCAGTGGCTCATGAAGGGTTCAGAAAGGCAGGTGTGGGGAGGATGGCTTGGAGATAGATACAGATATGTTGCATAGGTATTTAAATTTAATTTAATTAAATTTAATACCTATTTGCATAGGTATTAAATAGCACCTTAAGGGATTCCTGGGTGGCTCAGCGGGTGAGTGTCTGCCTTCGGCTCAGGTCATGACCCCAGGGTCCCTGGATCGAGTCCCGCATCGGGCTCCCTGCATGGAGCCTGCTTCTCCCTCTGCCTGGGTCTCTGCCTCTCTCTCTCTTTCTCTGTCACTCATGAATAAATAAAATCTTTAAAAAATAAAAATAAATAGCATCTTAAAATCCTTCCTTGTTCTAGGTCACAAAATCCAATTGCGATGTTATTTGACTTTCTGACCATACACAATTTCCAAAGCCCTATTGCTTTGTATCTTAATTTCATTATAGCATTGTCTTCATTTCCTTTTGATCATTATAAGGATAACAAATGTTCAGGATAGAAAATTTGTGGAAAATTCTAGAAGAAAAGTAAAATCACTCATTGTCAAACGATCCATAGGTAACCATGTGACAATTGCAACATTTCTTTTTTTCTATGAATTATTTTTCTTTTTTGATGTTTGTATATTTCTATATTCTGCTATTTTAAAATTAATATATTACCACATCTCTTGTCTGCTTTTCTCCCATTTAGCATTTGGCTATTTTATAACAAACTTTTCATAGACAACATTCTGATGACTTTATAGTTTTCTATCCTGAGGATGTATGTTCCTTTAATTTACCAGTATCTTTTTGTTATTTTCAATTTATAAATTAAAATGAGTTGCCACTATACTGTAAGCCTCTCTGTTACTTATAGGTTTTTCCGTATCCTTGTCACTACAGTAGAAAGAATATGCGAGGAGACACAGAAACATATTTAATGTCTAAATACATATGGCCAACTTGCTTTTCTATAAAGCAGTAGTCACTGGCCAGGAAGCTCTAAGAGAAAGGGCACTTCCGAGAGAAGGGGTAGCCTAAGAAAGGCCAGGGGAAGAGGATAAAGATGGAAAATCTGATAATAAGTTTAGTACTGAAATAAGGGAAGACAAGAGAAAGATCAGAACATGTCAGTTAGGATACGTTTCAGATTCACAGCCCACCAGAATGAGAAGAGTATAAAATATACCATGTTTGCAAATTGAAGTCCTATTTCTTTTTAAGAACTTTAGCGAGGGGATTATCAGCATTGCATTCTTTTCAAACCAACAGAGGGGAGATACTTCGAAGCCCAAGGTTGGTATCCTGTGATCATATTGGTGTTGGGTGACAGGGTTTCCTGTCCTTCAGTACAAAGGCCGACCGTGCGTTCTACCGAGGCACGTTTGAAACAGGACAGTTTTAATGGGTGACATGCTGGCTCTGTCTCTCATAATGTTCTGAAATGACAATAACGATATTCTGACTCATTTTGGCTACACAGGGCAATCAAACTGTCTCAAATAAGTGAATCTGGATGCCCAGCTGAAATGTATTTTGTAGTACGAATTATGCCAACAAAATTTAAAATTATATTAATTGTATTTTAATTTTCAAAATAAAAGTAATTAAATAGCGTATTACTAATTCTACGATATTTTTAATATACCTTTGGAACATCTTGTACCCATTGTGATTTCAATATTTCCCTGAGTTATATTTTCCCCTTTAAATCTGTATCTCCAGAACTTCATTTATGACCATTAAAATAGTCACAGATCGAATTATTTGATTAATAAGTTTGACCCTATAGAAAATCATCTCAATTGTTTCAGGATTATTAGTGTTTAGGTAAAGAGAGCTAAATAGTAGCATTTATTTAACAAGAACTTTCTGAGATTAAAATCAGGCAATATAAGGTTAATTATATTCCCTACCTTTGATGAACTCAATGGATGAACTTTGATGAATTCTGATGACAGTTGCAGGTAGAAATCATAAATCCTGTGGTTGTTAAGGGCTTTATAGTTAAGCCCCACATCTTGTCTCTTCATGTATGCTCTGCTGCTCTGATGGTACAATGAATAGATTCCTGAAAAACCCAAGAGAAGGGTCACCTAACACAGCATGGATAGGTGGGGACAGACAGTGATCTGCAGGGCAGGTGATGGCTGAGCTGAATTATCCTGCTGATTATCACAAATCACAGTTTAATGGGATAAAATGTGTGGTGTAAAGCCACAGAAATGTCAAGGAGTTGTTAGAATTGAGAACTTCAGGGGCATCTGGGTGGCTTAGTTGATTAAGGAGAGGACTTTTGATTTTAGGTTGGGTCATCTGGCTCTTAGATCGAGGTTCTTAGATGGAGCCCCACGTCAGGCTCCGTGCTCAGTGCAGAGTCTGCTTGTCCCTCTCCCTCTGCACCTGCCCCAGCTTTCTCTCTCACTCTCTCTCAAATAAATAAATGAAGCTTTAAAAAAATAAAAAAAGAATCGGGAACCTCAGAGTGCCTGGCCTTTGTGTTGGAGATGAGATCCATGAACTAGGCATGAAGCCAACTCACAAAATAATGCTACCATTTTGGAATCTTTTTCTTTCTTTCTTCTTTCCTTTCTTTCTTTTTTTTATTTTTTTAATTTTTATTTTAATAATAATAAATTTATTTTTTATTGGTGTTCAATTTGCCAACATACAGAATAACATCCAGTGCTCATCCCGTCAAGTGCCCCCCTCAGTGCCCGTCACACCGCCCTCCTCCCCTTCCATCACCCTTAGTTCATTTCCCAGGGTTAGGAGTCTTCATGTTCTGTCTCCCTTTCTGATATTTCCTACCCATTTCTTCTCCCTTCCCTTCTATTCCCTTTCACTATTATTTATATTCCCCAAATGAATGAGAACATACAATGTTTGTCCTTCTCCGATTGACTTACTTCACTCAGCACAATACCCTCCAGTTCCATCCACGTCGAAGCAAATGGTGGGTATTTGTCGTTTCTAATGGCTGAGGAATACTCCACTGTATACATAAACCACATCTTCTTTATCCATCATCTGTCGATGGACACCGAGGCTCCTTCCACATTTTGGCTATTGTGGCCATTGCTGCTATAAACATCGGGGTGCAGGTGTCCCGGCGTTTCACTGCATCTGTATCTTTGGGGTAAATCCCCAGCAGTGCAATTGCTGGGTCGTAGGGCAGGCCTATTTTTAACTCTTTGAGGAACCTCCACACAGTTTTCCAGAGTGGCTGCACCAGTTCACATTCCCACCAACAGTGCAGGAGGGTTCCCTTTTCTCCGCATCCTCTCCAACATTTGTGGTTTCCTCCCTTGTTAATTTTCCCCATTCTCACTGGTGTGAGGTGGGATCTCATTGTGGTTTTGATCTGTATTTCCCTGATGGCAAGTGATGCAGAGCATTTTCTCATGTGCATGTTGGCCATGTCTATGTCTTCCTCTGTGAGATTTCTGTTCATGTCTTTTGCCCATTTCATGATTGGATTGTTTGTTTCTTTGCTGTTGAGTTTAAGAAGTTCTTTATAGATCTTGGAAACTAGCCCTTTATCTGATAGGTCATTTGCAAATATCTTCTCCCATTCTGTAGGTTGTCTTTTAGTTTTGTTGACTATATCCTTTGCTGTGCAAAAGCTTCTTATCTTGATGAAGTCCCAATAGTTCATTTTTGCTTTTGTTTCTTTTGCCTTCCTGGATGTATCTTGCAAGAAGTTACTGTGGCCGAGTTCAAAAAGGGTGTTGCCTGTGTTCTCCTCTAGGATATTGATGGAGTCTTCTCTCACATTTAGATCTTTCATCCATTTTGAGTTTATCTTTGTGTCTGGTGCAAGAGAGTGGTCTAGTTTCACTCTTCTGCACGTGGATGTCCAATTTCCCCAGCACCATTTATTGAAGAGACTGTCTTCCTTCAGGGGATAGTCTTTCCTCCTTTATTGAATATTAGTTGACCATAAAGTTGAGGGTCCACTTCTGGGTTCTCTATTCTGTTCCACTGATCTATGTGTCTGTTTTTGTGCCAGTACCACACTGTCTTGATGACCACAGCTTTGTAGTACAACCTGAAATCTGGCATTGTGATGCCCCCAGATATGGTTTTCTTTTTTAAAATTCCCCTGGCTATTCAGGGTCTTTTCTGATTCCACACAAATCTTAAAATAATTTGTTCTAACTCTCTGAAGAAAGTCCATGGTATTTTGATAGGGATTGCATTAAACGTGTAAACTGCCCTGGGTAACATTGACATTTTCACAATATTAATTCTGCCAATCCATGAGCATGGAATATTTTTCCATCTCTTTGTGTCTTCCTCAATTTCTTTCAGAAGTGTTCTATAGTTTTGAGGGTATAGATCCTTTACATCTTTGGTGAGGTTTATTCCTAGGTATCTTATGCTTTTGGGTGCAATTGTAAATGGGATTGACTCCTTAATTTCTCTTTCTTCAGTCTCATTGTTAGTGAATAGAAATGCCACTGACTTCTGGGAGTTGATTTTGTATCCTGCCACGCTGCCAAATTGCTGTATGAGTTCTAGCAATCTTGGGGTGGAGACTTTTGGGTTTTCTTTGTAGAGTATCATGTCATCGGCGAAGAGGGAGAGTTTGACTTCTTCTTTGCCAATTTGAATGCCTTTAATGTCTTTTTGTTGTCTGATTGCTGAGGCTAGGACTTCCAGAATAGAATAGCAGTGGTGAGAGGGGACATCCCTGTCTTGTTCCTGATCTTAGGAAAAGATCTTAAGGGAAAGGCTCAAAGATTTTATTTATTTATTTGACAGAGAGAGAAAGAGCACAAGCAGGCAGAGTGGCAGGCAGAGAGAAGGAGAAAAGCAGACTCCCAGCTGAGCAGAGAGCTCTAAGCAAAGCTCTATCCAGGACCCTGAGATCATAACCTAAGCCCAAGGCAGACACTTAACCGCCTGAGCCACCCAGATGCCCCTTGGGGTCTGTTTCTTAAATCAGTGCAGCACCTTGAAAGATTTTACACAAGTGGTGCAATCATATCAACAGTGTAGAACGATCACCCTGATGGAGATACAGAACATAAATGTGGGAATTTGGAGGACGGAGAAGGTCATCGTTCCTAAGCTAGTTTATTGTTCCACTGAGATATAATGGGGACCTTTTCCATGACAATGCAAGCAGTAACAGAGAAGAGGAGATACGTGAAAGATATTTATTATCACAGATTTCTTACAAGTTTCTTTTGAAAAGCTCAGTTCTTTAAATCCTGAAGATTTACGGTTGGACATCTTTCAAAACAGGGGCTGCTGAAATGAGAAAGAGTGAAAGCTAAATTGCCTTCAACTTAGAAGAATTTTTTTTCAGCTCTAATTTGCCTATGTTTGGTGTGGAAATAGGTATTGAAATCCACTCAAGTTTCTAATTTTCAGCTCCCCTGCACCCACATAGCCTCACAGCTGTGAGTTTGCTAATATAATGGGTTCCCAATATAATCCAACAAGGGGCCTACTGTGCAAATATTCTCATACAGTATGTTTTTATGTCAATAAAACCTAGATCAAAATGTGGATACTCATAACTTAAAGGTATATATTTCAACAGAATGATTCTTAAAATCATCCTAATTAAGTATGCCAGACCCAGTTGTGACAATTACAGCTATCACGTAAGGAGAAGGGATTGTTAGGGAAAACCTTGGAGCTACTGGACTATAGGATTGGTGTGGTCCTAGTCTCTAGTCTACCCGATAAATAAAAGCAGGTAAAGAATGTTCTCTAGTCTACCCAATAAATAAAGGCAGTTAAAGAAATTAGGAAAAGATGAGGGAAAACACCTCCGGTTTGTAGTGCTGTCATCAGCTTCCCTGCAAGTCAAAACCAGAGCATTTTCCTCTGCAAGCCTTCCATCATGAAAGCCAGATAAACTTATTGAAATGCAAGGCATCATCCTGGGCCGGACCACACGTTCATATTATTAGAATGTCTGGGGCTTGGAGCTTAAGAGTCTGGATTATAATAATAATAATAATAAAAGTCTACCAGGTAATTCTCACAGGCACCAAAGTTTGGTAATGACTACCCCAAGACTGTAGGATCCCTACCACTCTAAATTTATTTGAATCTATGATTTCACATAAAACATTCTGAAGGTCTTACACAGAACAAGTATTTTTGAAATATAATGACTGCTTTAAAATATCTCTACTCTCACTTCCCAGAAACCGTTTAAAAGGATAAGACAGGAGAAGATTTATCCTTGTGGTTAGGTGTAGATACGCGGGCTAGGGGTACAGAGGGCCAGTCAGTAATGCATCCTTGTCGGTGTCCCCTGGTGCCCGGCACAAAGCCTGAGGCATGGCGGGTATCCTGCAAAATGTGTGGAATGAATTAACTAATTCGAAAGTCAGAGACTTTTCTCTCAGTAGGGAAGTTGTGGAGGGAAGTTTTAGCTTCTGAAGTGAAGCCTTGAATGTTCCCAGTAATGAACTCTGCAGTCATCTTTTGATGGGAATGGGAAGCAATTCCTTTGCAGGCCTTCTGTAAGGGGCTATATATATATATATATATATATATAGAGAGAGAGAGAGAGAGAGAGAAATGAAGCAATGGTTTTGTCGTCGCTTAAATTAAGTAGACAGGCTATGGTTTCTCTCCTGTGCGGGATTGCTCTTTGCCTCTAGATGGTGCTGCTGGCTCATAACTAGTGGCCGCAAATCCACTCCAAGGCAGAGGGAAGCCTCCGACCTCTGAGGAACCACCTCTACTTTTGTGTCTCTGCCCTTTGCCAATTTGCAGGAAGCTGCATTTTAAAATGCTTCTACTTGGCCGATTCTGATCACCTTTTCATCCTACTCCTCCCCTCATTATCTTTGTTTTTAAACTCCGAAATCTGGTTTAAGATATTCTTGATAGAATTTCTGTCGATGCTCTTTTTAGTTGTGGTA
Organism: Canis lupus baileyi; assembly: GCF_048164855.1. Lineage (NCBI taxonomy): Eukaryota > Metazoa > Chordata > Mammalia > Carnivora > Canidae > Canis > Canis lupus. The sequence goes on along the minus strand of NC_132840.1, from coordinate 3,512,502 downwards.
TGTGGAATGGAAGAGTTAGAGGGAACTAATCCATGTTTAGGGGAAAAAAAAAATAGCTGTATCTAGCTGGCGACATCCCATGTTGAACTCCATACCTACAGGACTGCGTATCTACCCACTCCATACATAGCCTTGCCTAAGATGTTTGATCTTTCAGAGTCCAATCATAATCATTTTTTTAAAAAAAACAGCTTAACACTTGAAATATAGCATTAGTGAAATAGAAATACTCAGGATGGAAAAATATGTGGCATATGCACGGCTCCCCTATTCTCTTATTTATTCCCAGGACCGACCCCGTGTTTTGTCATGACACTCTTCCATGCTTAGCTGAATCTGGGATTCCCATCACAGAGCTGAGGATGGATATACTATAAACGATTAACTAGCCCCCATCTATTATTTTACCTTATCGTAGTTATTTGGAAGCCCCAGAAGCTGGATGTCCTCCTGGTATTTCCATAAAATAAGTAGCAGAACTAAAAACAGAACCCAGGTAGGCTGACTCGAGGTCACATGTTTATACATCATGCTGATATGTTCCACCTCTAAAACTTCAAGGCAGCGTCCCAACCTGTGAAAGCGTGTCCTGGGAAACAGGAACAATTTATTCATTGATCAATGAGGATTTATTTGGCAGTTACTGTGATAAAAAGCAGCTATGCTAAATAAACTGTGCTAAACAGATGAGTGACTTCTGTTTCCAGCAGCTATCATTATGCCAAAAGAGAATGACCATACGGAGTATTGGTGTGGGCAATAGTCGAGTCTCATGAGTTGCTACGTGCAAGGTGGGGTTTGATAGAAATGCGTCGCCAGGTACAGTGGGGGGACATGTGCTATGATAGGAAGAAACACTGCTGCCACGGTGAGGGACAGAGGCAGGGCCTGGAATCAGTTCAATGGGATTTACACACATAGTAGAGATCGTTTTTTGTTTCCCAAGAATGAGTGGGAAGTTACCGGAAGCACAAGAGGTGGATGAGTGTGCGTGTTTAGGTCTTAAAAATACGAGGGGCACCTGGGTGGCACAGCTGGTTAAGTGTCCAACTCTTGGCTTTGGCTCAGGCCATAGTCTCAGGATCGAGACACTGACCCCATGTCTGGCTGCACATTCAGCATGGAGTTTGCTTAAGACTTTCACTCCCTCTGCCACGTGCCTGACCCCCCACCCCCAGCTCACGCTCACACATGCTCCTGCTCTCTCTCTCTCTAGATATATATATGTATATAGAGGTATATTTTTCGTATATATGCATCTATGAAAAGAATAATGATAGCAGCGCATGTACATTGGGTGTTCCCATGTGATGAGTATCTCATTTGATTCCAACACAAGTCCCACTATGACTACCAGTGTGTACCAGCCACTTCCCATTTTACAGATCTCAACTTTGAGACTCAGAGATAGAAAATAGGTTTACTCGAGGCCACACAACCAGTTGTAGAAATAGTTTCAAAGCTCACGCCGTTAGTCCCCACATTAGATGGTCTCTCTGCTTGTCTCTGGTTAGAACCAAAGAGGAGGGTAGCGATGCCTCTACCAGCCCACAATTAATTCTGTGCTTCAGTTTCATAAGCAGGACTTGAGATGCGTCCCTGAATCAGAGGCCAGGCAGCCCTTTAGTGTCAGCGAGGCCCAGGAAGCCACCGAGCCCATAGGAACATTGAGCTTTTTGACGCAGCAGGGCTACCCACATGCACGGCTTCTGTAAGTCTGGCAGCTAAAGAAAACCAGGGGATATCTGGTTGCAGATGCAAACCTATACAATCAGAAATTAGAACTCAGGTTCCAGAAAACAAAACAAAACAACAACAAAAAAATAACACAAAAAAAAACAAAAAACAAACAAACAAACAAACAAACAAAAAAAAAAAAAACAATGAGAAGAGCAGGAGCCTCAGTGTATCAGGACCTGATGTGAAAGGTTGAAGATTGTACAACGAACACCAAAAAGTAGTTGTGTAATTCTGAGAAACTCCCTTACCCTTTTAGAGGCACAGTTGCCTCTATCTGCAGGTGTCAGTAAACAGAATATCAGATCCCTGTCTTCGTTTTAGCTCGTTCTGTGTTTCTATAGTCAAAAGCCATGTCCTTTCAGCAGCATGTCAGAGAGGAGGGCGGAAGTTAAAAAGGAAAACGATATGATCCACGTAAGGATTCTCTGCAGAAGCAATGTGAGCCACCCTTAGGGTACACTGGAGCCAGGCTCACGTCTCTGCGGACTCACCCTACGTTTCTCATCCCCTCCCGCGCCTGTAGCGCTCCCAACTGTGCCAGCAGCCAGGGAGTACTCACCAGGTAGCTGTTGAACGGATGCACCGTAGACCTGTGTTCATTCATCCATTCAATAGACATATATTGAGCATCTACAATAAGGAAAATACTATTGTGGTGACTGGGTCTTACACAGAATTGCTCATGGGGCTTCAGTATACGTGGATCTTTTCATAGAAAGAAAAAGTCAATAAACATGAAGCAAAGACAAAGAATTGTTTTTGGGTATGGGAGAAGCAGAAAATCTGATTTCCTGAATCTAGAAAGATCCCAAAGTTCAGCAAGAGACTAAGACTAAAGTCTTTTGGAGAAGGCTGGGGGCATGACCAGTCCAGGCAGGTAGAAGAGTGGGTTCAGGGGAGGACTCACTCATGGTGGATCATGGGAGGACAGATTGTGTTCTGAGACTCGGTTGATTTACCTGGGATAACTCGGAGCCGTCCCTTTCCTGAGCATTACTGTTCCCAGAGTTCGTCACTCCGAAGAGCATCCTCATCAAATGGTGGGATCCAAATTTTGTACATGAGTTATCTTGTTTCTCTCCATCCCCTTTCCATTCTCTGGATGAAAGAATAAAGCACATACTGTATTTATATAGTAGTTGACGCTGTCCGTGCCTTTTCACACTCAAGCTTCTAATTTGTCGAGAAACGGGCCGGCGTTAGCACTCTCCGACCACAGGAACACCACTGCAATCAGTCCTTTGAGATCTAGCCGCCCCATCTGTGTCATGCCCTGTGGGTTTCGGTCACATCACTGATTATTCATTCACAGACCTGCTCATCCCCCTGCCACTATACACCGGGCACAATTGCTCGTTGTTCTCCACCGATTAGAATGCTGTGATTTATAAATGGATGATGTAAAAGAAAAATAGACCATTACTTGCAGGTGGATTTTTCTAGTCTTGACTCCCAGGTAATCAATCTGCTGTGGACTATCTCCTGTCCACTTATGGTTGGGATTTTTAAAGTAACTTTCTGCACCGATAACTGTACCAAGCTTCATTTATGTCCAATTCTAAAAGGCAGATGAGATATAACTCTGTTCATGCCCATGTAAGGATCTAATTTACTCTAAAGTGTCCTTTATGTGACCATTATAATATTTGATTCAAGGACCCTCAATCGACAGATTAAAAGGGTAAGTACAAAGTGTGGACATTAATATACCGGGTTTGTCCCCTCTACAATGCTCAAGCTGGCAAATATCCATTAATTGCCAATAGGCAAAAATGTAGATGGTGCAAATGCTGTGAAATTCTATTGTATACCTCAGGACTAGTTATCAGAGCTAAAACTGACTCTCAATGTTGCCTTACGGAAGCAACTCTATAAGCGGTGCGTTTGTAGAGGTGCACAAAGGCAAAGAAGACAAAAAAAAAATGAGAAGCTGCGTACCGTGAGAAGGGAAGAAGCGTGCTTTCGTACTCTTCATCCTGAGTTTGACCCAAGCAATTCTCACATGGCCTTAGGGATGGGAACTTTTTTAGGGGCCCCTTGCGTCTCATGTAGCACAGAACACAGGCCCCTGCACCGAGCAGGTGTTCATACATAATAATTACAATTATAGCACTCATCTAACCCTGAAGGATCAGGGAGGTGGGGATTAATTAAAATCTAAAAAGAAGTGGGAATCTCAGAGAGCAAAAGTTGAGTTGATGGGTGTAGGTGCCGAATGCCTACTTACTTGAGTCGGTGTGAGCCCGACATCTGGCAAACCTATCTGAGACTTAGCAGATGAAATCTCTGCATATGTGAACACATAATATATCTTTTTTTCTGTATTCAGTGATGGAAAAGATAAGTTATCTTTATTTTTTGCAAATGCTTTAAAAGTTCAGGCACAGAAACCATTATGTTTCATGTCTTACAACATTGATGAAAAGTATCTTTCTGTCTCTTTCAAACGTGGACCATTTCTTTTGTGATTAGCAGCTGTCTACACAGATAAATATGTAACATACACTATATTTTTACTTCTACATGTAGCTGAAAATACCAACTTATCTTGAAAAAATATTTTATATGCGTATGCTTGGCCCTTCCTTCTTCTATACTGTCTAGAAAGATTATATTGGAGAATTAGACGCACACCTCATTCTTCATCATCACAAGGTTCTCTGACTAGCAGAGGCCCCACGTTAGAGTAAAGAGTTAGATTTTAGGTCTAGTGAACTTTTTTAGAAGCCTGACCACAACCACTGCTTGAGGCAGGGATAGTCTTGGAAGAAAAAGCTCATTATTTGGGAAAAGTTTGTAAAAGGGGATCTGAAGGAGCGAAAGGGACTGAACAGATCACTATGGGTTAGTGCTACAAACGGTAACTGTAAAGTCTATGAAGTTGAATTAAAAAGCAACAGGAGTTCAAATTCCCATAACACGGCCTGTTGTGAGCTTTCTTTGGTATAAAAAAGCCTCCATTTTTAAAATTTATATTTAGGAAAAAAGTATAATACGGCAAGAAGAGTAGTTGTGGGGGAACTAATCCTCTTCTTAAATATTAAAAGACAGAGACAAAATTCCAAGCACTAACCCACCTCTCAGCTCATTTTCCTATATGCTAATCATCATGTTCATGATGATTGCAGGTCTGGCGAAAGCCCTAAGGATCACAGAAAGATTAAATTGTACTCGTTAGATTTTAGCTAACAAGGCAGAAGAATGTCCTGATATATGTAACAATGATTTCCAATAACTTGCTCTGTGACCTCGGAAAATTCACTCAACTGCTCTGAACCTCAGTTTTGTGATTTGTCAAATTACATGATTGAAGGGGTAATTTGAAGTCCCTCAGATAACTGAAAGTCAATGATTTTTAAGATGTTAAAAAAAGAAAGAAAGAAAGAAAGAAAAAGCAACTTCAGTTCAAAATGTCCTTCCAGCCAGAAAATTAAATTACTGAAGGCTTTCGGTGGCTCCCAAAAGCCAATACAGATCATTCTGAAGTATAGCCAGATTTGAGAATCATTGGTAAAACCCAAAATATTATTAGGAAACCATTGACCAGGCATCAGACGGGGCAGAAAACATTCAGACTCTCAAAAATGTCTTCAGCTACTGCCCCGCCTTAGCCAGAGCACTCCGACTGCAAGGTTCTGGGCTGAGAGAAAGTTGTAACTTTGAAGATGTGAAAAATGGGATAAAAATTAAATATTTGTCGGGGGAATTTAGGAGCGCAGGGGGGGATGGTGGGAGGGGAGAATTGCAGGGATTGTTACGAAGAAGTAAGGAACCTTGATTGTTAATGAACTCTGGATGGCAGGTGTTTCATAAAGAGGTGGCTACTGCTTTTTGTTTGTCTTTAATTTCAAGAAAAGAATAAGTGCCTGTTCTTGAACATTAATACAGAATATGAACTAGTATTAAACTACCCACCCTTGATCTTTTGGATGCTATGGCCCGGACTTATATGACTTGGCCATGCTGCACGTAACTATAGTTTAGTATCCAACATAAAATACTTTGGTTCATGACCGTGTATAGAAGCAGTAGCATATACACACAACATAGGACATAAACAAAATCATCCACTCAATCTCATCAGGTGATTCTATCTTCTTAGTTAATACATCTTTACGTTCACCCTGATAGAAAACCTTTTATACCGTGGTGTATGCAGGTCCACCCCTTGACTTGTAACACATAAAATTCCATTGAATGAACATATTCGAAGTAACCGTTTCTCTAAAACTTTCTTGACTTAAATAGTTTGAAGTCTTTGCTATTTTTATAATCCACATTCCTATTAATATTCATAGTTTATAAATAGTTTCTGATGCTCTTTAGAACTGGATATAGTGTGACTTTGGAACAAATAAGAGCATCCCCTCTTTGGTCATATTGTACATTATAGAAGAAAAGCACATTCTTAATCTCTGACTTTGAGAAGGTGACCTAAGTCTAACTCTTGTCTTTTCATTACTGGCTGTGAGAGAGAGAATTAATTTCTCCCAAGGTCCATTTTCTCTTCCGCAAAATGGTTGGATGAGCTTTGTGAACCTGGAAAAAATATGTGAATCTACTCTTTTAAAATACCAAAAGTTTATTGGGGCACCTGGGTGACCCAGTCAGGTAAGCGTCCGACTCTTGATTTCAGCTCAGATCGTGATCTCAGAGTCATAGAGTTGAGCCCTCTGCAGGGCTCCATATTCATCAAGGAATCTACTTGAGATTTTCTCCCTGTCCCTCTGCACACATGCCTGTGCACTCTCTCTCTGTAATAAATAAGTAAATAAATAAATAAAACTTTTAAAGATAGCAAAAGTATAATGGAATACTTTAAATACTGAAAAAAATCAAATATGTGTGTGTGTGTGTGTGTGTTTAGTAAAAGTGATCAAATGCAGCTTATTGGAGTCTCTTCAGTAATTATTGTGTCAACCACCAATGCAGCACCCGTTGGAATTCAGATGGTCCCACATATTGTAATGTTCTTCATCCTGTCTGGTGGGTGCAACAAAGACACATTCCTGTAAAGCTCTAGAGTCAGGACATGCCAGTCCAGAGGTGTTCCAGGAGCCATCAGCTGCACTGGTGTAACTGGCGGGCCTGCCAGCCACAGGATCCCAGAGGGTATTCTGGGATTCCCAGAAACATTCCCAGAAACATTCTGAAAGGTGTTTACTTCTTCCTCTTCAAATCGGTAGGACAATTTCCAGAGATTTGGTAGACGCGTTTCCAAGACGCAGAAGGCAACTCTCTCTCAATCCGTGCACCACTTGCCCAAATAAACCTGTATCAGAAATATGAGTGAAGGGATAAGATCTTTTAAAAAGAAAGAACAAAAGACCCAATACCATTCATTTATACCTCAGAAAACAACAAAACACAATAAGAATAATGGGTAAATGAAAAGTCCATGCTTATGGAAACTGTTTTCATTAGATTGACCAAGTTTCTGGTTTTTGAGCAGTAGGTTCTTTCTTTTTCTTCTTATTCTTATTTTGATGAGAAGTAGTTGCCCTGAACAGAGAAATACAGCTTGACCATATAGTGGAGATCTAAATTACCTTTTTTTTTTTTAGAGGTGTTAAAATCTTATTCATAGGAATAAATTTTGCATTCAGATCTTTCAGGCTAAATCCAATTGCTAACTCCAATCTTTGAACTAATCCAACTTTCACCTATACACATGGTATGGAAATTCTATTATTTTCTGCTTCTCATAGTAGCTTTGAAACCGCACACAACCTGCTTTAGCATTCTTTCGTCTTTAACAAGTAAGACTGGGAATTGAGGAATAATCAGTAATGGTTATCTGCCTTTTCCTATTTAAGAACAATAATGGTGCTCACTCATCCTGAACAAGGCCGTTAATTAATCATTGTAGCTATGCAGGTTGAAGTCCCAATGTTATCATCGCTGAAGCATAGCAGCAATATAAACTCCTGCTTAAGTGCTTTTGTTCTGTGAAATAAATCTTTGCATTACAACCATTCTTAATCATTTATTAAAAGTATAACACTTTGCTATTATCATACTTGATTGTGATGTTTTCAAGCCATTTATTTGTTTTGTCTCCTTGCTAGCACAAATTTAATTTGCTAGAATTTTTAAGCATATAGTGGATTTGGTGGGAGGGGGCAGGAAAGCTCTCTAGAAGAATGTACTTCTAAACAAAATAAAAGTAAAATCAAACAAACAGACAAAAATAAATAGGATAGAAAATTAATCTGAATGCCCACACGGATTGGCTGTGCAGTGGACAATAGGTATGAAGCATGAGGGCTGGGATTATTAGGTTCAGTTATAAAACACCACCAAGAGAAGTAACTGATGATGTGTATTGAGTTAACCATATTATCTCAGACAAATAGAACTTTCTATTGACTTGAAAAGAATGTTTGTCTCTAATTTGGAAGTTGAGGTAATAGCTTAATTTGCTTAAATGTTACTTAGTATCTGTGAATAATTCAAGTGAGATTACTACTTTATAGTCTCCTGGGACCCACATCTCCCAGAAAAGACACGTTTTTAAGAGACTTTATCTAACCAGATACAAATGGTTTCTTTTTTATTCATAGAAGAAAGAAAAAGAAAGAAAGAAAGAAAGAAAGAAAGAAAGAAAGAAAGAAAGAAAGAAAGAAGAAAGAAAAGAGAAAGAAAAAGAAAGAAAGAAAGAAGAAAGAAAGAAAGAAAGAAAGAAAGAAAGAAAGAAAGAAAGAAGAAAGAAAAGAGAAAGAAAAAGAAAGAAAGAAGAAAGAAAGAAAGAAAGAAAGAAAGAAAGAAGAAAGAAAGAAAGAAAGAAAGAAAGAAAGAAAGAAAGAAAGAAAGAAAAAGAAAAGACTTAAAAGGACAAGTTATTTATCAGGAAAGACCCCAGAATACTGAATACTTCGGAGTGAACTGAGCACCCATGTGCCCTCCCATTCCCCAAAGCAGCCCGGGACAGTGTGTAACCTCCTGGAGCTCCTCTTTAAGCGCACCTTGATTAAATGCTTGAATGGGGTCTAATACAGGTTATGGGGAAACGTAATGTCATTAATTGTTAAACAAATAGACCAGAACTTACACAGACCAATGAATGCTGACTTCTTGAAATAGGTACCAAGGGAGGCTGCAGACCGACTCCAATATAGCACCTGATCTCAAAACTCTGGAGCACCCCCTTTAATGTCATTTTGGTGGCTCGACCAATCAGATCCTTACATTTTCACTCTAGAGATGGGAACCTCTTTCCCAGTCAGAGGTAGTTGGGAACGAATTCACTACCACATTGTGAAAGTGGACCAAAGTTTTTAATCAAATGTGGGTTTGGTCACTGATTTTATCATTTACTGCCTGAAAGACTGAGCAGTTACTATGAGAGACTGAGTGAAGGAGCATAGGAATAAATTGATACATGGTAATTTCACTCCTTCATCAGAAAATCTCTCCTTGCCAAAGCTGACCTCAAATTTTGTTGTAGTGCTGAGAATTGGCTAATACATGAAAAGACTTATTCCTCCCCTCCCGCATCTAAACATGCATTGGCTTCCTACTGCATACCGTGCATTGTTCTGGGCAGATGAAATACTAAGATGGGCATGTCCTGTCCTCCCCAGCCTTATGGCCTAATAGAGCAAACAAGCCCCCACATAACACCAGCACCCTCTGATGGGACCTAAAAGAGGGAGGTAAAGATGCATGAGCCTGAAAGGAGAGGGGGGAAGGGAAGGGAGAATTTAGGAATGTCTTCCTAGACAAGAATTTATGGATCTGAAAAAAAAAAAAAAAAAAAAAAAAACACATAGAGGTAATCATGCCAACTGCAAGGGACTGAATGTTTGTGTGCCTGTACAATTTAAATTTTGAAATCCTATTTCCCAATGTGGTGGGATTAGGAGGTAGGGCCTCTGGGAGATAATTAGGTTCTGACTGTGGAGCCCTCATGAATGGGATTAGTGTCCTTATGAAAGAAATGGCAGAAAGCTCTCTTACCCACTTTTTGCCAGAAGGATAGAATGAAAAGTCAACAGTCTATAAGCCAGAAAAAGGTGTCACTGGAACCCAATCGTGCTGGCACCTTGACTTTGGACTTCCCAGCCTCCAGATCTGCAAGGAGTACTTTTCTGTTGTTATAAGCCACCTAGTCCATTGAATTTTGTTATAGCAGCCTGAACTAAGACATCCCCCTCCCTTTGTGTGGTGAAGACATGAAGGTCTAAGCAGAATAATTAATTCATCCAGGACTGAAGGGCCTTTTGTAGATTTTAACTGTGAGTTACTAACACAGCTCTCTAGATCTAGGGTCCAGTGCTCTGTCACTAGCTTATCTGAAGAAAATCTACACATCCTAGAAGCTCTACCTAGGAAAGATCCAGTTTAAGGTATTATCCTGAAATAATTATGACAACCCCCTCCTTTCATTCTCAAAAGGGAACTGGCTTAGAAAATATGTGACGTAGTTTAGTCTCTTATTGTATAATGCAGTGCACAGTTTCTGAGACACATGGCCAGGATTCATCTATGGAAAGACAGCATTACAAATGTAGGCTCCAAGGGGGGGTGGTTATGGGCTTGAAAACTGTCTCTCATATTTGCTGGTTGTGGACACATTACCAAAGCTGAGTATCATCTATATATGTCATAAATTGGAGGAAGGCGGGTTGGTTTTTCCCTCACAGATGTGTTTTGAGGATTGAGTATGTCACTGTTCATAAAATCTTTAGTACAGTCCCTGGCATATGTGGCAGCTGGACGTATGTTAGCTGCTATTATATATCTTTAACTATTTGTCCTACACTCAGATTCACTGAGAGCAGTGGGGCACGATTTAAAGGCACTCACCAGAACCAGACTGTGACTTTGAAATCTGCTTCTCCCAGGACTGCATTTAAAGGCTGTGAAACCTTGGTCAAATTACTAGACCTGTGTGTTTCTCAGATTCCTCTTAAGTCAAATGGGGATATTAATCATAGGATCTACCTTATAGGGCTGTGGATAGTGTTGAATGTTACAGAGAGAATATGTGGAACAATGAGAAGTGCTATCACCATCATCATCACCATCATCACCAACATCATCATCATCATCATCACCAACATCATCACCATCATCACCAACATCATCACCATCACCATCATCATCATCACCAACATCATCACCATCATCACCAACAACATCATCACCATCATCACCAACATCATCACTTTCATCACCTTCATCATCACCAACATCATCACCATCATCATCATCACCATCATCACCAACATCATCACCTTCATCACCTTCATCATCACCAACATCGTCACCATCATCACCATCATCGCCAACATCATCACCATCATCACCAACATTATCACCTTCATCACCTTCATCACCAACATCACCAACATAACATCATCATCATCATCATCATCATCATCATCATCACCAACATCATCACCATCATCACCAACATTATCACCGTCATCACCTTCATCACCATCATCACCAACATCATCACCTTCATCATCACCATCCTTCTTTTTAGGCCTATTGTACACTAATCTTTGAGGTTGTTACAAAGGCCTCTGACCCTGAAATGCCCACACATTTGTACCAGACAATGGTAATGGTTTTTGTTGTTTGTGTTTTTGCCAAGTTTTCTCCTTGATATGGATCCTCAATGAGTTTTATATGACTTTTAAATTGTAATTTTACCTTTCATTACACTGGATCTTTGCTAAATATTTCTGGGACTCAACTTCCTTGTAAAGACTTGATTTTTTAAGTATCCACCCTTTCATTATTTCACTCCAGTGCTCTTAGGAATTATTAACAACCAAGATGACTGTTGAATAATAAAGCACCAAGAAGCATCCACTCAATTTGTTCATGGTATTTGACTTCAAGCAAAGGCTCAGAAGTTCTGAGAGAAGCAGAGCTATCTGTTTTTTACTCTCTTGATTTTTAATTCATTAATCAAAGTCCCACATAATGATTCCGGCACTCTCCATCATAATATCGCATTACAAACATTCTACTGCCATGAAAGTTTAACCAAGTGACCCATTTATGGAAATACAATAACATTAACAAAAATAAAATTCCAAAGACACACTGTTCTGAACCTGAAAAAAGAATAAACACCAACACAGTTTATCTGTTTGCAAAATAGTTTAATCATATCACTTTGAACTTAGAAGAATAATGAAATTTCACCATATTTTCTAATGCAGATTTTTCCAATTTTAGTTCTAAATAATTCTAGTATCATCTTCTCCAGTGAATTCCTTCACAAAATAGGTGTAGGATACACCAATATGGTTATTATTTTTTCCTCTTTATTGTATTTTCAGCTCAATATTTCAGCCCTGAAATGCAAATGCTTCTATCTCCCTTCCTATAAGGCTCCTCTCCCACGTCATTTTCTTATCAAACTTGACTCATTTCGTCTGGTGATATGGATGGAGTCTTCCTGTGAAACTTCCTCTGGCATCCTTCTTTCTAGGCTCCACTTTCAGTCAGAATTATTTCACAGTCCTTGGTGACTAGTTGAGCCTAGCTGGACAGTTACTCATCCCAATTTTTACCATAGCTTCATATAGGTTGTGTTTCCCTATTCAATCATAAATTCTTCAGGCGTGGAGATTACCTCTGGTTTCACAGTTCTGTGTACTTCTTGGTTAACTGGCACCCCACTCTTTGACAAGACATTATAAGACTTAAATATGCAAGAAATATTTGTTAAATAAATGTATGGGTAGAGAATAGTAGTAAAACTTGATGGTAGACCCTAGCACCTCATTATGTACCCAGAAAATGTACTGATGAATCTCTATATGCTTGGACGATATTATTATGGTTTAATTGCAAGCTTGGTTTTGAAAACACAATAGCATTTGTCCTAAAAACTGAAGTTGTTTTCAGTCTTTCTCTCTCTTCTTCTCTTTTACACCGACACACACACATACATACATACACACACATACACAGAAACTGGCCAATAACATTCCTCTGATATTGCCTTTGAAAAAAGACACCCCTGACCCCCACCCCTTAAATTGCTTTTGAAAGAAAAGCACAGAGTGAGTTGGGTGTGCCGAACAGGTGGATATCAAAGGCAGACTTCCCCTGCTGCCATTAACTACATGAAAGCTTTTGGGAGTTATTCCTTTGCTCATTTTAGTGGTTTGTATAATGAGATCAGAAGACAGAAACTCTGGCAACTCCAGGATCTATTTGTAGCTGCTAGACACAGAGACGCTCTGCAGAGGAATGATGATTCTGTTTGAAAACACCAAACATCCAGATACCTGAAGTGACCAGTAATCACCCCTGTCTCATCTGGATGTCATCCAGTGCCTTGCCTTGTGCAGTGGGCTTCACTTTTCTTTTCATTTTTTCTTTTTTCTTTTCAGGCTCATACCCATGAGAAAACATTTCCTACATACTTGCATTTGGCTCATTGTGAAATATAGACTTGAGAACAGGAAAAGAAGAACACACTTATGCATAAAAAATGACTAGAGGAAACCAAAGTAATCACACACACACACACACACACACACACACACACACACCCTTACATATGACGTAAACAATATCCAATAGGATGAAAATCTGGCCAACTCATTATATCCATGCTAAACATTCTGGAGTGTCTCCTGAATGCCGACTTGATTTTGCACTGTTATGCTTGCATTTATTTGCCTGCTTTCTTTGCTTTTATGTTGGCATTCCAAATAAAGAATACTTGACTTAGAATCTGATACCAGTATTAACTTCATTCCTGGTCTTTTTCATAAAGTTTTGTGTTACCTTCAACTGCATCTTTTTTCTCATCAGTATAGATAACTAATACTAGACCTAATGTCAATTATCAGATATCCCCCCTTTGAGGAAGACTAAATCATGAATGATGAAAGAAAATAACTGTTGATATTTCAGTTAGAAAAAGTGCACAGCAAGAAAAGAAATAGTTGCCAAAGGCATCATGGGCTCTGATGGGGAGAGGGCATTTACTTTCTCATTCCAAGTGCCAATGAGGAGACTGAATTTACAGAAATACTAATCAGGATTTTAGAAGTTCTGACCTATAAAAACCTCCTTTGTGTTAAATTTGCAACGTTGATTGAATTCCCTTGCATCACTTGTTGCTTATTATTCAAGATCTTTTCCAAATAAGAATGTAATAGTTATACGCGTCCCCACTTCTGGATCAACTCAAGGTTTTATAACTTTGCCAAGCTCCAGTGGCTTCCAAAAACCTCAGTCCAGGAGAATAATCTTAAAGTGATCATGCATATGTAGAGGTTTCCTTGGGATTAGTCAACAGCTGTGTATCACCCACCATCTTGATGACTGCAACGTTATCACTTTGTCTACATTTCCTCATGATCAATAAAGTCTAGATTTATGTCTCCTTTGTTGTCATAATCATCATCAAGATCTCAATTCACACTTAAAATTGTCCCCATTTTGACAATACATTTTACGGTCACTTTAATCACCTCCACATACTAGATCCACTAAAAGTATGCTTTTCAAAGTGTAGACCACAGATTAAACACAACATAACCTGAGAGGGTTGTTTAAAAAGCAAATCCCTAAGTGTCAGTCTCAGAGATGTTGATTTAATTAGGTCTACTTGGTGCCCATGAATTTGTACTCATTCAATTAAGATTTATTGAACGTATCACCAGATGCTCTTTTCACTATTAAAAATCATCAGTAAACAGGACAAATCCTTACCCATCTTCAATGGTTCTGATAACTAAAAGTGGATTTTTAAGAAAATATAAGTGAAAGAGGGAGGGAGACAGAGAGAGAGAGACAAAGGAAGGAAGGAACTATAGCGTGTGACAGGTGACAATTCCATTAGAGTTTGTCAACCCAGTTCTCTTGTATTTCAAATCAAGAGAGTAGAGTGGGAATATAATAATAATAACACTGACACCAACAACACTATTATTTATGAAATGATCTCATGTTCCATGTATTGTCTTAAGGTTTTTATATTCAAAATTGTCTTCTACCTTAACAACAACAAAAAAACAATAAGGAGGGTATAAGGATGGGTATCACCATCCTCATTTTGTAGATGGGGAAACCAAGCTCAGACATATTAAGAAATTTGCTCAAGGTCACAGAAATAATAAAATAGCATATGACCCAAATAGTGGATTTCAGAGCTTATGCTCTTAACCAATATGCACAGTTCTCCTTTTCTTCTGTCCCCATCCTCAGTGAGTTATGTTAGGGTAAGAACCAAGGGCTCTTGATTCCCAGGACTATTTTCTTTCCGGTATATTATATTTCCTCAAGTGCAACGCCATCGAAGTTATTGCCACATTTTATGCCACTGAACTTCTTACTTATTCAAGTCGAAAATAAATTCTAACACCTCTGACAGCCACAGTTAACCAGCTTATTTAAATCTATCTCTTAACTCATTGGTATCCCAAGGTAACTGCTGTTTGACTGTTATGGTGGATTCAAAATATAAATATATATATATATATATATATATATATATATATATGTAGAGAGAGAGAGAGGGAGAGAACGTGAGAAAGATTGAGAGAGAGAGAGTGAAGACATATAGCCAGCAAGTGCTGGTGAAGGTTTTAAATGCCATATGTCTCCCTCAGGAAAAGAGAAGTCTGTCTAAAATCCATACAAAAGTAAAAGCTGAATAACTCCTGTTAGAGCCGAGGTGATTTTTAGTTTAAGGTTTATTATGTCTTTAGATTTGTTACCTCCATGTTGGCAGTGTTTCTGCATTAAGAGACAACTAATCTCACCAAGAATATATGCAGGATTTAAATGAGGTGATTAGGAAGTACCCGAGTTGAATGTAAGGGACATGAAAGGCCAGCCATTTTCAGAGAGCACTTGCTCTGTATATATATATACATCAGACACTACATGTTTTGCTTTGTTTTTGTTTTAAGCAGTTAATTCCTCGCACAGATATATTTTTTGAAGATTTTATTTATTTATTCATGAGAGACAGAGAGAGGGGCAGAGACACAGGCAGAGGGAGAAGCAGGCTCCATGCGGGGAGCCCCACGTGGGACTCAATCCCAAGACCCCAGGGTCACGCCCTGGGCTGAAGGCAGGCGCTCAACCGCTGAGCCACCCGGGCTGCCCTCGCACAGATATTTCATTAGCAATTACTGTTACTTACCAATATGAGAAAACAGAAGGTCATTCTCCAAAGACACAAAGATAAAAAATGATATTTTCAGATTTGAACTCAGGTTTCAGTAATTCCAGAGGGCACACTCAATTATCTATTGTTTACTCTTTACTAAACTTCTAACTGGAGACTGATGAAGCCATTTATCTCCTTATTTTTTAAGAATTGTCATGTTGATGGGACACCTGGGTGGCTCAGCAGTTGAGCATCTGCCTTGGGCTCAAGGTGTGGTCCTGGGGTCCTGGGATCAAGTCCCACATCGGGCTCCCTGCGAGGAGCCTGCTTCTCCCTCGGGCTGTGTCTCTGCCTCTCTCTGTCTCTCATGAATAAACAAATAAAATCTTTAAAAGAAGAAAAGAATTGTCACATTGAAAGTAGAAAACACTACAAGAACAACATACAGGTTGAGGAAATAGATTATCTCTGAAAATATAGGTCTGATATCTCAGGATGTGGGATCATTTCAGAATTCTGACAAAATGACTTAACATTAGTGCCTATCTACTTTATAATTTCCTTTTGTTATGTTTTTATTGTCCAAATGACACTAAAAGAATGTTAACATATCTTGTCTTTTTTTCCCTTGTGTTTAAAGAAAGTCTTTTTTTCCCCCGAATATGAATCTCTTATTACTTTATATCTATATAACTATGTGCACAATATTTAATTCTGATTTTAGTTTTCTCATTTTTTAAAATGGGAATAGTAATCATTCAATTTTATAGAGAGCTGTGAAAATGAAGTGAAACGTAACACTCCGCAGCAGCAGGCGCATAAGAAGTGTTCAATAATACGTAGAATTTATTTTCAAAGCAGTGTATTCATATATACATATATTCACAATCACATACAGAGATACATAGAGAAATAATTCCGTATTTCCAGTGAGTATATTTAATTATGCATTAAGAATCTTAAAAAGATAGTTGTCTTTTGGCTTCCAAGATGAGTTTACATTATTAACTTGAAAATAGTTTTAGGTACACTTATCCCTTGTTTGTGCTGGTAATAGCAATACGTGGAAATCATTCAGTGGCATTATTAGGTGGTGGGTCCTAAGGAGTATAACTAAGTATTAAAGGAAATCTTCTCTACTCAGTAGATATGCAGGAAACATGAAGGCACACAGCCCATAAAGCAAGAGAATTTTAATGAGCAACACTGGGGCACCCAATGGGATTGCAAACCAACCATCTGTTCAAGAGAATGAGAGTAAGAAATAAAAGAAAAAAAGAAGCTGTCTACCAGTTCAATTATATTTTCTGCGGCTACTTGAGTTAATTGATGAAATAAGCATATAAAACACACCCTAAATTTGTATGAATCTTTATTCACAAAACAAGTATTCTAAGGTGCCACTTCAATGTAAGCAAACATCACTAAAATTTTTTTAATTTATTTATTTATGATAGTCACACAGAGAGAGAGAGAGAGAGAGGCAGGGACACAGGCAGAGGGAGAAGCAGGCTCCATGCACCAGGAGCCCGATGTGGGATTCGATCCCGGGTCTCCAGGATTGCGCCCTGGGCCAAAGGCAGGCGCTAAATCGCTGCACCACCCAGGGATCCCAACATCACTAAAATTAATAAAAAATAGGAGTTTATATCAAATTTGTCCTACCCTATGTCAGATTCTGGGCTACTTGTTTAATGCATCCATCAGGTGGATGTTAAATTTTGATAATATAAATAAGGAAATAAGCTGCTTAACTTAAGCACTACTATGTGTTTCCATCCTACTCACTGATTAGGTGATTTATTTCATCTCCATACCCAGTACTTGGGGCAAACAGATAAAGCAAATCCCAGTTCTGTAGAACTAGCATAGCAGTCTAGGGGTGCCTGGTGGCTCAGTCAGTTGAGTATCCCAGTCTTGGTTTCAGCTCAGGTCATAATCTCAAGGGTCCTGAGTTGGAGCCCTGCTCTGGCTCCCTGCTCAGCAGTGAGTCTGCTTGAGAGTCGCTTACTCCCAAGCTCCTCCCCAGCACTCTCTTTTTCTCTTTCTCTTTCTCTTTCTCTTTCTCTTTCTCTTTCTCTTTCTCTTTCTCTTTCTCTTTCTCTTTCTCTTTCTCTTCTCTTTCTCTTTCTCTTTCTCTCTCTCTTTCTCTTTCTCTTTCTCCTCTTTCTCTCTCTTTCTCTTTCTCTTTCTTTCTCTTTCTCTTTCTTTCTCTTTCTCTTTCTCTTTCTCTTCTCTTTCTCTTTCTTTCTCTTTCTCTCTCTTTCTCTCTTTCTCTTTCTCTCTCTCTAAAATAAATAAATAAATAAGTAAATAAATAACTAACTAAATAAATAAATAATTCTTTAAAAATAAAAGGAAGAGGGATCCCTGGGTGGCGCAGCAGTTTGGCGCCTGCCTTTGGCCCAGGGCGCGATCCTGGAGACCCGGGATTGAATCCCACGTCAGGCTCCCGGTGTATGGAGCCTGCTTCTCCCTCTGCCTGTGTCTCTGCCTCTCTCTCTCTCTCTCTCTCTCTCTGTATGACTATCATAAATAAATTAAAAATAAATAAATAAATAAATAAAATAAAATATAATTGTCATTTAAAAAAAAATAAAAAATAAAAATAAAAGGAAGAAACTGGCAGTCTATGCTGTCTAACGTAATTGACATTAGAGATAATGTACATCAGGCTATATGCGTCATGTATATGTGTCATCTCATCCTGATTCCTCTGATATGGAAGAAATGTTTTATTGTTATCCTATTCTATAGAAGATGGAAAAGAAAGTAGAGCACATTTGAATTGAGTGACCTAATGTCTTCAATTCTGCATTGGCATTGGATTACACAGCAAGAGGATGGATCTTAAATTCATACAAACTTAAGTTTATTTATTTTCTACTATTTTGTTCTCTCTACATCAGAGGTTCTCAGCATCAACACTATTGAAATTCTGGGCCAGGTTATTCTTTGTTGTGGTGGGTGGCTTTATCCTTGTAGGATGCTTAGCAGCCTCCATGGCTTCAACCCACAAAATGCCTTTGGCCCCACTGTCCACCTTCAGTTGTGAGAAACAAAAATGCCTCCAGATGTTGCTAAATGTTCCCTAGGAAACAAAATCACTTCCACCTGAAAACCATGGTGTATATTACTGAGACTCTATAATTCCCTTCCATAATCAAGAAAATTTTGATAAAAGCAATTGTGTTCTCATTATATCTTTTTATTAGGACTGTACATAATTATTAATTATCATTATTAGTGTAAATCAGATATGATCAAGGCCAGAGACTGTCTTCCTTTCATCTGTTTCTGGAGTGCCCAAGACAATCTAGCTTCTATAAATGAACACACAAGTAACTCTCGATTAGAATCCAAAAAGTATCAGGAAACATATGTTCAAATTGTGACTCTCCTTTTCTGACTAAATTTTTGACCACTGTATTAGCCACCTCAGGCTATTATGATGAAATACCGCAAACTAGGGGACTTAAACAATATATATTTATTTTATCATAGTTATGGATGCTGAAAATCCATGATTGAGTCGTTGGAAGATTTGGTTTCTCCTGAGACCTCTCTCCTTGGCTTGCAGTTGGCTGCCTTTTAGCTGTGTCCTCACATGTCCTTTCCTCTGTGTGCTCATATTCCTGGTGTCTCTTCTGTGTGTGTATAAATTTCCTCTTCTTGAAAGAACTCCAGTCAGATTGGATCAGGACCCACCCATACCACCCATACCAATTATGTAACCTTAATTACCTCGTTGAAGATCCTGTCTCCAAATACAGTCATATTTATAGGAATTTGTGGTCAGGGATTCAACATATGAATTTGGAGGGAACATAATTCAGTCCCTGACAATTTTGTTTACTCAAGAATTAAGTCTTTCAAGTGTAAAATGAGTATATTATACTAGGCCAGTTTTTCCAAATGTTAGTCATTAGCTTATTGTCAAGATTTTCACTATTTCTGTATACCATCGTGGTTATTGTTTGTTGATATTTTTAAATCAAATAATTGTTTAAATTATAAATATATCTAAAAGGAATTTTTTTATCATTACAATAATGGACAACGGTTATATTTACTCACCTTATAAGATTACCAAAACCTTAAAAATGACAAAATACCTTTGTCTTACTCCAGTATAAGGCGCTGAGCCTGAGGAGCACACTCTCTTGGTTATACTAGCCAAGGTTGAAGACAGGGAAGTGTTAAAGACACATTTGTGACACACTGATTCATTCTTCTTAATGTATCCAGAGAGAATGAAAGGAAGTTGAGATGAGAATAACTTTCTCACTATAAGATTTAAGGTTAATTATTGCCTTGCCAGCATGTCATCTGAAACCATTTTGTGTTCCACTAAAAATCGTTCTGATTTACACCCCAGTTTCACGTCCCCCACTCTGGCAAACACTGTTGTAGTTGATTTCTAATTCTGTTTCAAAGATCCCACCAATCTTTCAGAATGTGTAAATGTCAAATATTAAAAGAAGTAGAAAGTAAAGTTAATAGTGAAGTTGTGGGGTTAACTGTAAGTCAAATGGATTGAAAGGAGCCATTGAATAATGTCTTTATAATTGACATGAGAGTGCTGTACAGTTCAGCCCTAACACGATCGTCTTAAGAAGTTCAAAGACAAGAGACTACTTTTCCCTTTTTGGTACACATATCAAACAGTGTTGTAATAATTTATGTGATGATGGACTGAGATTGTTCTATGATTGATAAACTCAAGGGATATAATGTATCATTTTTTTTGAAGTAGGTGTTACAGTGATTGGTTTAATAATGATATGGGGTGTCAAAGATTAAAAATATCAGGGGAAATGTCTATATAATATGCAAATGACTGTTAAGTGCAAGCATTTTTAACTAGATAAAGACAGAAAGCACATGCACCAAAAAAAAAAAAAAAAAAAAAAAAAAACCGAACATTGTCTGTCTGGATTCCTTCTATCTTACCAGACACTTGGAATACTTTGAAGTTTATTGCTGAAGTGAGTTTATAAATCTCACAAGCACCTTTATCAGAGTTCAGGGATGTGTATACAAATCACAGAGTTGAAAATCATGTGAAAAAGTAGTGAGTGGAAGGATAGAATGTTTTTACTTAGAGATGTTCTTAGATAAAGAGAGAGAGAGACAGAAAGACTGAGACAGAGATTGTCCAAATTGATTAACTATTGTAACCCCTTCTCTGTAGATCAAACTTGGGAGTAGTTAATTATAATGGTTAGTATCATACATAGAGTTGGGAGAGGTGAATACATCTAAGGAGATATATTGCCTCATGCATGGGGTATCCGCTCACGAAAGACTTTTGTGTTCATGTACTTCCAAAGCCTCACAGGCCTGATAGATGACATGTCACCTTTTACCTTACTTTCGGATGTCTGGTCCACAATTCTGGCTTCTTCTACTAATGTGTTCTTCACTTAGCCAGAACACAAGGACCTTATTATAAAAGCATTCATTTATAGGATACGTACATTAGCTTTGACCATTCAAATCTTCCTAATTTTATCTTCAAAAGGCAAATAACTAGGGTTTAAAAATGTAATTCTTGCAGTAGTCGCTATACCGACTGTTGAAGTGTGTCACCCTTGCTGGCCCGCGGCTCACTTGTTCTGACAAGGTACCATTTGCAAGAGGCTTCCCGCACATACCATTCTATCTCAAGAATGGTCATGCTGGCTTTCCATTCAAACCTTCCGAGTCTGTAATCATCAAAGTCCTTCCACTGAGGAAAAGACCTGAGAATTCCTAAAGTATGCCACTACTCCTGGGAACAGGTGATCTACAAACTGGGGATTTTTCCTTTTTGAACAGGAAATATGCATTCCAGGCCACTACCTTTTGTCCATGAATCTGCCTTCAATTAAGGCATGGTAAAATTATTAACTCTTTGCCCTCTATCAGGTCATTGAATTTCTGGTTCACAGAGAATAGGTAATAACTCCACTCTTCACTCAAAAATGCCATTAACCATGTAGATACCCCTATAATTGTAATGCTCCATAGTATTTATTTCTTTGCCCTTAGCCCTACCCATTCTCATACTGATAATAACTCCTTGAGAAACCTACTTCTGTTCACTCACTGAGGCTCTTAAATAAAAGGCTGGAATATTCCCAAGGCCTCTAGGAAGAGATTTAGGAGGACCAGGCACCTAGAAGTGAAATCTCAGCATGGATCCTCCAAAATCAGACACAAGCCATCCAACTAGAATAGTGACGGAGAAAATAGTGGGGCAGCCTGAAGAGATGGCCCCATGTTCATAATATGCTTTCCATGCTAAAAGAGTATGTGTCTGTCTTGCGTTCCACTGCATTGCTGATTTACCTAGAGTGCCTCGCAGGTGCTAGGGGATTACTGGTTGAATAAATGAATGAAGAAAAGAAAGAATAAATAACTGAAAAAGTTCCCAAACTGAACCCTATTTTACTACTCTGTGTGTCCAAGGGAGTCAGCAATACATGCTCCTGTAACATATCACAATGTTTATCAACCCTAGTGGCATAATGACATAACCTCTAAATATATATATCTTGGGATACTAGTCCCCCTCCACAACGACTTTTAATAGGGCGTTGGTATTTTTTAGCATCAGTTAATTCTAATGCAGCAAGCAGTGTTAGAACCTCTGACACGAGCACAGTTTCTCACAGGAATGAGCAGAGCCCATGGCTTTCTAGTGTTCCTCATTGGAAGTTGATATTAACTCCTAAGAAATTGGAGCAGCAGGCTGACAACCTTTTAGCTCAGTTATTCTCAAATTTGAGGGTACATCATAATTACTTGGTAAGATTATTAAAACACGGGATTGCTAGTCTCCAACCACCCAGGTGTCCCTGTATCTTGATTTTTGTGAAGGTTACATGAACCTATACATGTGTTAAAACTCATATAACTCTTCATGGAAAAAAGTCAGTTTTACTATGTAAAAAAAAAAAAAAAATCCAGCTCCTGTCACAGAGTAGCCTCACTTTTTGTTTTTCTTTCTCTTTTTTCTTTTTAGAAATTAATTCCCATGCCAACTCAGTAATTTGAATTTGAGTGGAATAAAAATATGACTTTAACTCTTTTACTTTATATGTGATTTCCTAAAGAAACCTCAGCTGACTTTCTTCACCCTAGGGACACATTGCACAGAGTGGGCCCAATTTGCTCTACACATCTCTGATCCAATTTACTTTATCTCAAGGCCACACTTTGATTTCTTGAACAAAAATATCCTTGGAGTAAAACCTTTTCAAGTCCCATCCACATCACATGTAACTTGTTCCATTTGTCAGAAAGAAAGAGAATTTCAGATGCTGAGATTTTGAATTCTGGTAATTTGCCAGCGGAGACTCTGAGAATCTTTAAGATTTCACTACTTATTCGATGTTTTGTGACAATATATGTGTAAAATTCATGTTGTTTGCAGATTGTGAAAGCCCAAAATTGTCTGGTTTCAGACCACAAAGGGGAGCAAAGTCTCTTACTGCTGTGTCTGCAAGGGTAAATAGAACTAGCAATGGTTTACTCAAACAATAAATTAAACAGACTTGGAATAAGGTGTCAAAAAATAGGACTGCCTCAACTAAGAAAAATAGGATCATAGTACACTCACATGCCAGCTTGCCATGTGCCTTGGACGATTTGTATACCTTGTGACCTTTCAATTTCTCCCTTAATAAGAATTAGGAGTAGATTATTTCTAAGCCATATTAAGTGATTAAATTCTATATGTCACCCTAAGGAGGGGGGAATCATAGGATAATCATATTAGAATCAGGACAAAAGGAATGATAGTAAATATGTACTTGAACATACATTATTCTCACACCAAACATTACTATAAGAAATGAAAAACACATGAAGTACAAAAATAGAAGGACGGAACAAATATCAATGTTTGTAGTTGGTATAACAGTCTTAAAAGATGTGGCTGAAGCAACTGGAAGCTAATTGTATTTATAAAAGAAGCTCAGGGGTGCCTGGGTGGCTCAGTCGGTTAAGTGGCTGACTTAGGTTCAGATCATGATCCTAGGATCCTGGGATCAAGCACCTAGTCCAGCTTCCTGCTCAGTGGGGAGCTTGCTTCTCCTTCTCCCTCTGCTGCTTCCCCTGCTTGTGGGTTCTCTTTCTCTGTCAAATAAATTTAAAAAAAAATTAAATAAAAATAAATAAATAAAGAAGTTCAGAGAGTTTTGGGGCAAAACATGTATTCAGATAAAGTGTGTTTCCTATACATCGAAAAGAATCAGTTAAAAATCATAACAAAGGGGCCCGTGTGTGGCACAGTTCGTTGAGCCTCAGACTCTTAGTTTTGGCTCCGGTCAAGGTCTCTGGGTCATGGGACCAAGCACTGCCTCTGGCTCTGCACTCAGAGGGGAGTCTGCTTGGGACTCTCTTCCCATCTCCCTCTGACACCACCCCCTTACCAGCCTCCAGCACTTGCCTACTCCTGTTCTCTCTCTCTCTGAAATAAATAAATAAATCTAAGAAAGAAGGAAAGAAAGAGAAAGAAAGAAAGAAAGAAAGAAAGAAAGAAAGAAAGAAGGAAGGAAGGAAGGAAGGAAGGAAGGAAGGAAGGAAGGAAGAAAAAGAAAGAAGAAAGAAAGAAAGAAAGAAAGAAAGAAAGAAAGAAAGAAAGAAAGAAAGAAGAAAGAAAGAAAGAAAGAAAGAAAGAAAGAAAGAAAGAAAGAAAGAAGAAAGAAAGAAAGAAAGAAAGAAAGAAAGAAAGAAAGAAAGAAAGAAAGAAAGAAAGAAAGAAAGAAAGAAAATCTGGGTTGCTCAGCAGTTGAGCATCTGCCTTGACTCACATCATGATCCCAGGATCCTGGGATCAATTCCTGCATCAGGCTCCCTGCAGGAAGCCTGCTTCTCCCTCTGCCTATGTCTCTGCCTCTCTCTGTGTGTCTCTCAGAAATAAATAAATAAAATCGCTAAAAATAAATAAATAAATAAATAAAAATTAAAAAATAAATCATAGCAGACTTCATCTGAAAAAAGTAATATATAGATTAAAAATAACAAGAATTATGTAGAGGATATGTAAAATATATGTGAAATTTGTTTAGGGACATTAAAATATTTTAATAAATTGAAAGATATACTATATTCCTTGCTAGATTCAGGGGTAATTAATACCAATAAAAACTTGATTCTTCACAAATTGATATATAGATTCAATATAATTCCAGTTAAAAGTATAGTGTGGTTAATGAGATTTAGAAGCACTTTAATAAATAGTCTACATTTTTTGTGGAATAAGAAACAAAATTGAATACTCAATATTTTTTAAATAGTATGATATTGGTGAAGTCAAGCTTGCCATGCCAGATATTAAAATATACCATATTAATAGTTTATATTATTCATCATTCTGTGCATAGCTGGTCCCCTTCTAAGAGGTCTGCGTGTATGTTCACTCATTTTTTTCGTTAGCACACATCCTAAATGATCTATTCAGTTTATAAATAAAGAAACTAAGGCAAAGAGAGAAATTAGTAATGGACCCTAGTATACACAATAGATAGCTGATCAAGGATTAGAACCTAGATCATCTGCGTCAGAATTTGTGCCACTAATCACTGCAGTATATTGAGAGTTTGAAATAGACTGAAATAGTGAGGAAAGCCTGTGAACAGAGAAGACAACAAAAGGATAGGAGTTAAACCAGAGAAGAAAATACCGTAAGAATCACATATCCATCAGAGTGATGCCACTATTAAATTAAATTAAATTAAATTAAATTAAAAACTGGCAAAATCATTTTCATGCTTTTTATTTGCAAAAGTTTATGCATAGGTTTTTAAGTTTCTGGTTTCTCCATATTGGGATTTAAGAATAAGTCACTAGGTCATTTGATGCTATTCATGTCAGGTATATATGTGCGTGCACACACATGTATGCTGCAAAGAGGTAAACTCCCTATTTGAGATGACTGATAAAATTCAATGGAAGTTTATACTTTGGTATGCAAATAAGTATGCAAAGGGACACTTCATGTTTATAAAAATGATAGCTTCTACTTAATGAGATTTAGCTGGTAGGTGATTTGCTAGGAACTCTGTGCGTCATCTCACTCAAACTTCTCAAGAAGCTCCTGTGATACAGGCAGCATCATTCACCCTATATTATGTGCAAGGGAACTGGTAAACAGGTAAGTCACAGCCCCAATTCACACTGGTTTTGACACAAAATTGAAAGTAAGTTTTCAGAAATATAATTTGAACATAGTTTTCTATAATTTTAAAACTGATGCTCTGAAGCACTATACTGCAGAATCCTTGGAACTAGATATTATAAAAATGCCAGACAACATATCTATTAATGCCAACGTATGTATGGACACATTATATTAAAAAATAATTCAAAGATGTAAGAAGGTGAGAGAGAATAGTTTTTGAAAATGCACCAGTGTATAACAGAAGCATGATGGACACCTGGTGTGCAGGATAGACCTTCTTGCTAAAGTCACTCTTCCAGCACAGGTGAGAAATACATGTGACTTTTACTTCATATTATGACTCAGAAACATCTGCTGTTACCTTTTAAGAGTTCTATCACCTCATGGAGACCAAAGAAACAACACAAGGCAAGACTAGCAAAACCAACTCTCAACCAGTGTGTTGGTTAGAAGTTGGCCACTCATGTAAGGTAAGGGCTTTGGCAGAAACTGTGCTCATGTGTAAATAAAAACCATTCACATATACCATTAGTGTCTGTATGCTGAAAAGGAAATCACAGACCAAGGTAGACACACATGTAATAACCAAAAATTTCAAAAAACTGAAAGATATCAGGTAAATAAAATTATCTAAGACCAAACAGTATTTCAAGAATGGTGACTTTTGTTTAAGAAAAAAGAAAACCCCAAAATTAATTAATTAATTAATGATTAATTAATTAAAAGAGAGGAAAGAGGAAAAAAAAAAGGAGTTGTTTCAATCCACCACACTTAGTAAAGTGTGATGATGTGTCCTGAGTTGCTTGCCATAAAAGAATTAACGATTTCCCAACAGTGGGCGGGATTCTTCATTCACTGAACAAAGTGATTATTCTAAGTAAGGAACTATTGCAGGTGTTGGTATCCATCAGTGAAAAGTAAAGACAGGAAGCAAATTCTTTTGGTTTATATTGTACTAGAAATGTGGGTATAGATAGAAAAACAATATAAGTGAATAAGTGATAAATAAGTGAATAAAATGTGTGCTTGCTTAGATGTGATTCATATTAGGGAAGAAAGGAGGAGAGGAACAGAACAACATAAAGATATACACGTGAGGGATGGACAAGGAAATGCAGGGAAATGATTGAAGTGGGTAGAGAGATTAGAGGAGAAATGGAAATTAAGTAGATGAATTTCTTGATAATTGGTACCATATGTTTTCTACAGATTTCTAAAAACAGAAATATGATTTAATATGCTAATACTAAAATATTATTAGGAAAATACCTTATTCTAATTTTAATTGGGTGTTACTGGGTTTTGAGGATGTGATTTTGATATCTTCTCCAAAAGCTTTACAGCTGAGCAGTGCAAAAGTTATGTTTGTGTTTGTTTCCTTTCTTGACATTTTCTTTGTGGTTAATATTTCTCTTGCTGTTTTATTGTGGAACTCATGGAAAGGGTATGAGTTCTACATTTATATCCATACTAAAGTGGGGATAACGGAGAGCCTCAAGACACAAAACTGTTAAGTCAGTAGAATTAGGAAATAAGAGGCCACCCTAACCAGGAAAACACAACACTGTTGGGAACACACATCTTGGTGAGAGGATAAGAGGTACTGGGTTAGGGTCTGGATTTTCTTTTCTTTTCTTTTCCTTTTTTTTTTTTTTTTGGATATTTTGTTAGGGAAGTATGGCCTCAGTTAGTGTCTCTACCCACCTACCACTGGGGAAATGACTAAGGTACAGAGAGAAGAAGTTGACTTCTGTGTCATAACACATTTAATAACTGCTGAGCCAAAACTAAACTTAGGTTACCTGCATCCGTTGGCTTTCCACTTCTCCATTGAGCTTTCAGTGAACTCTCTCTGGTCGTTCTGCACATATGACCCGCCCTGGTCTCTGTCTTCAAGGTACATGTAGTCATGTGACATGATATAAAATTCATTGGCAAATTATTCTGAGCAGGCAGGAGAAAATTACGTACTGAATACTGGGCCTGCAAACCAAAAGGATAAATGAATGGGCATCTTGACCAAAATATGCTTACCATTTTGCAACCCAAGTGTAATCTTCAGTGAGTAATTTATATTAGATCTAATAAAAAGCATGTCAGAATGTTTATGACCAAACGTAACACAAATCTTGAATGAGTTCTGCAGTGAGTATGAATGAATGATGACTGCTGTCCATGGAATATAGGCGAAGGCAATAAGACACTTTTAGACCCGTGAAAGTTTCAAACTATGACTCTAAAAAGTTCTTGCTAAAGTACATGCATTTTCCCAGCGGCTGCATATGTTTTCCTGACAAAACCCACGGTTGGGCAATGGGTCCCAAGGTGTCAGCGTTAAATTCCCACTCACACAGTAAGTTCTCCAATCCATGCGGCTGTGCTGACAGCACTGTAGAAGGCCTCTCCATAAACAAATTCCACTCTAGAGCCTGCTTCCCCTTAGTTTCTGAAAAGAATGGTAATGGCAAGCTGAGAGAGTCTTAACCAGAACAAAGAAAAAGAGAAAAATCTTCAATTAAATGGAACGCTCAGACAGTAAGAAATTTTTCTTTATAATGTTCTGCTGCCTGTCCCTTCTTTTCCACTAATTGGTAAAAACTCTGTGTAAATGCCCTTTCATTCCACAATAATTATAGCCGAAGTAAAATGCTCGTTTAATAGTTCTGCTAGTATTGCAAAGCACGGAAGCTCTGGATTTAGGCAGAGCTGAGTTTAAATCTCAGATCAAGCTTTGTGAAGTCAGGAACTTTAATGAAAAATTGCTGTTGCAAAGTTTAATCATCTATAACACAGCAGCAATATTTTCATTTAATACATAGGATGTTCATTTTGATTGCTATTTTTAAGGTAACGCACTTGCCATGGATCTGGCATATAAGAACTCCCTAAAAACACTATTATAAATATATCATCATTTAGACCTCGTGAGCACCCATTTAAAATAATCAAAAATAACACTGATATCACAATGGACACAAAATGACATGATATGTCTGATACCATGTATGTCAATGTTCTTGTAGATGAAGAGCTTAGCCTGGTTGGATACTAAGGACACTAATACTATTACATATTATTAATATGATTATTTATTATTAAGCATTGGTGAGACTCTACTATATGCTTATGTAGATATTTTAATCAGAATATTGCAGTAAACCATCAAATGTCTCAATTTATTGTATAAAGAAAATTGAGACATAGATATGTACGATGCCTTTTCTAAAGTCACAGCTAGTTAAGGAAAGAATTATAACTTGAACTCTAGTATTCTGAATGAATATATTATTTTTTGAACCAATTATGATTAGGTCATAATGCTCATGAATTTGGGATTATGATATATACTATTTAGGGAATACAGTTAAGAGAGGTCATGATCGTGTTGTTGAGAACTTTGTGAGATTGAGATAACTGGAAGGATTGAATAAAAAAACAGGCAAAAGCAAAAAAAAAAACTATTCACAAATTTTTTTTTAAAGTTTTGATATTTTATTTAAATATTTGATAAAGAGATAGCAAGAGAGAGCACAAGCGAGAAAGAGAGGGAAAAGCAGCCTTCCTGAGAGCAGGGAGCCTGGTACGGGGCTCAATTCCAGGACCCTGGGATCATGACCTGAGCCAAAGGCAGATGTTCAACAAACTGAGCCACCAGGCAACCCGCAAAAAACTACCTTAATGAAAAAAAGCAACATAGCATATTAATAAAGAAGATTATTGAATAGATTACAAAGTTGCCAATTCTCTCTCAAATACATTTATAAATATGAGGAAATCTAACAAAATTTTCATTGTATTTTTTAGAAAATTTATGTAGGGAAAAAAGACTCATGACAGTTAAAAGACAATCATTAAAGCTTTGAAAGAACGCAGGTTTGCTCTATGTGATTTAAAATATCATCTAAAAGTGATATTAATAGTTACTTTTGCTGAAAGAGACAAAAAATGAAATGGGACCTAGAACCAAGAACCTTCCATGTATGAGAACTTAGCTCATAATGGATGTAGGACATCAAAACTCGCCTAGGAAGGAACTGATTAGTTTCTGAATACATTGAGAGAGCTATCATTATATGGAAAATAATGTAACTACTTCACAAAATGCAGAAATACACCTTAAAGGGCTTACATAAATATGTAAGCATATTTACATAAATATTTACATAAGTATGAAAATTTTGTTAGACTTCCTCGTATTTACATAAATATGAAATTTGTGACTATAGAGATACTATAGGAGATATAGACTACCAGCGTTCATTGGGATAAGGAGGATTTATTATATCAGTTCCTAGAAATCAAATTATAAGAAAAATTGCCAAGTTGAGACCCATCAGATTTAAAAATTTATTTTCAGAACATGAAAACATAGACAAATATAACAGACATATGTCAAGTTGTGACAAATACTTGCAAAATTTAAAACTGAAAGTGAATACTACCTTGCATTCTACAAGGTTTTGCTGCAAAACAAGGAAGTGATGGGAAATGGAGAAAAATGGGTACATTATATGAATGGCAAAGTCACGTAGGGAATACAAATGCATGACAGATATGTGACAAAAAGTACAATCCACAAAAGAAAAACTTAGGGAACAGAGGGAGATCACCTTGCATTATCATTTTGGTGGGACAGAGAGCTGAATAATGCTTGAGAAAGTGAGGGAATGAAAAGGCCTCTGGATGCTGTTTGGATTGTAAACCAGTGCAGCCATTTCAACGAGCAATGGCCATTATTATTATTATTATTATTATTATTATTATATTATTATTATTATTATTATTATTATTATGTATATTCTCTAGGTTAAAAAAATCACAATCCTGGAGGTACCATCCCTACAAGACATCAGCATGGATGATCCTAAGGATTCACATATGAGGATATTCCAGGGGAGTTGTTTCTATAAATTGTATGCGGTGGGCTTTCAACGTAAAGATCTCTCTGTACCATGAGACAGTTCTTTCTAAATATCTATAAAAACTTATGTGATGCCATCTCTGTTATAAACCATTTTCCTACTTAGGCATGGAGTAGAAGTTGGGAGCAATCAAGAATTCTATCATTAGTAGAATTCATATATAAATTGTATGTGTATCTTATTAAATACTAAGCACTGGTATTTTGAAATATGTTATATTTACATATATTGCATCTGAATACAGAATTGATCCATTCTACTTGCATACAGCCACATACATTGATTGACAACCCAGTTTTAAGTGAAAGATAACTATGAGAAATATTTATAGAAAAATGTGTGTATATGTATATAAAAAGAAACACTGTTTTGCAAGTTTCACATGTATCTAAATAGATTACAGAGAACGTAAATGCATGTGATTACACATGCATACGTGACCCATCTCATTTGGCTGAGGAGGTCTAGAATCAATGACATCCCAGGACCAATAACACACCAGGTGCTTAGATATTGGTTTCTAAATACCATTCTCTAATAAGAGGAACATATTGGACTCCTGGATTGGATTTTCAAAACAGAAAAAAAGGGACATTAATGGAAAAACTGGTAAAATCTGTACAAAGTCTGTAGTTACTTTAACAGTAGTGTCTCAATTTTATTTATTTAATTTTAATAGTGGTCATATGGCTATTTAAGATTTTTCATGATAGGAGACTAGATGAAGGATATATATGAACTCTGATGTATTTTTTGTAATGTTTCTGTAAATTTTAAGATATTCTGAAATAAAACATTTTAAATTGTAGTATTTTTTGTAATGTTTCTGTAAATTTTAAGATATTCTGAAATAAAACATTTTAAATTTACAGAAAGCAGTTTTTTATTAGAGGTATATAAAGGAAGGGTGATTGGATTTGAAAGGGAAAAATAAATAGGAAGATATGCTTAATAATGGTGTGACGGTAATAGTTTACTATAGACTGAAAATATGATTAATCCAGCCTTGTGCAACTCAAATCCAACAAAAGGGACTTAAACAAAATAACCAAGCTAGTACAAGGTTTAAATATTTAAATTCCGGTTAGATCTAAACTAGTGTGGAATACATATTTGGTGAATTATTGTGGCAAAAAAACAAACACCAAAAACAAATAAACAAACAAACAAAACTTGAGGGTTGGCTATTTCTAACAGGGGTAACAAACAACTAACATTTAGTGAGCACTTACTATGAACAGGATGCTCTTTAAAGTCCTTTACAGGTAGCAGCAAATTTAATCTTTGGGTTACAAGCTACAATAAAATCCATTTTCTAGAGAAGGAAGCTGTGAGACAAAGGAATATAGAGAAGGAATTTGTGAGACAAATAAATCGCCCAATAGACAATGTCTACGATGTTTAGAATAGACAAAGTCAAATTTGAATCCAAGCAAAGCAATATCAAGGCACATCCTCAGCCATCAAGCTCTGTCAGTGCTGTCTGAGCCCCTAACAGCTCTAATAATACTTCTTAAGAAAGGAAATCAAATTGTGTGCCCAGATATTATGCTTTTTTAAAGCTTATATATCTATATTTATATTAAAAATACCTATTTAAGGACATTAGAACATAACACAATTATTTATTTATTTATTTATTTATTTATTTATTTATTTATTTATTTATTTTAAAGATTTTATTTATTCATGAGAGACACAGAGAGAGAGAGAGGCAGAGACACCGGCAGAGGGAGCAGCAGGCTCCAGGCGGGTGGGACTTGATCCCAAGACCCTGGGATCACACCCTGAGTCAAAGGCAGACACTCAACCGCTGAGCCACCCAGACGTCCCAGTAACACAATTTTAAATTGAAAATATTCTAATAACAACAAACAGACGTTTTCCAAATAGCAGGTTCCCGGAAGAACCATAGACTTCCAGCAAACTAAATCACAAATTGAACTCAGGCTATATCTTCATGACTTTATTTCGTAAAAATTCAGAAGCATTTTTTATCATGACCGAGAAATACATATAATAAAGAACAACAAATGCCACAAACAAAGTAGGTCTCTCATTTGAACAACTAATATGAGTTCTCGCAGGTGTTTGCCACCGATTCTAGGACTTTCACCTTCTGAAGCTTAGCAACACCGAAGCAGCAGGAGGGTTAAAATTAATCTGACCCTCTCTAGTTGCTTATCGTGAAACAAGATCATGATTCTGCATAGTACGTGGAACCTTCTGAATCACTGACTTATGTCCATCTCTCTGTTACATGCCCATTCACTCATTTAATTGTCTATAATATGCAAGACATTGTACCTATTTTTATGGGTACAACTATGATATTAAAGAAAGATAGGTCTTTTTTCCATTTGAAAATACAAGCAAATTGGACAAAAAAAAGTAGCATAAACATATTTTCATCAGGCATCTGGAGGACCAATCACTTTCTTACTTATTCTGACATAGTGAAAAGGTCATAGACTTTGAAATAATTTTATAGAAATTTTTTCCCACTTACTGCTTATGTGTTATATAATTTTAAAATTATTCCTCAAAAGCATGTTTTTGCTACTCTGTAAACAAAGGGCAATGATCCAAATGTATAAGAATTAGTGGAGTATTATAGACCACCTAAGTAGAAGACATAAGACATAGCCCTTGGCATATAGAAGGCTATCAATGGATATTAGTTACTTTTAAATTTTTTTTTTACTTTAATTATTGACTCTGGAATGAGACTGATTGAGCTGTGATACTTAACCAACTGAGCCACCCAGGCAGCCCAGGGACTTATAATGTTTGATCAATATAACTCACACCGAAACATTTAGCATAATACCTGGATCATCATCATGTGTCCTGATCAAAGTTTAGCTACTATTTTTATTAACTTTATCATTTATTTCATAATTTTTATTGTTTTATTTTGGGGTCAATATTTCCCACGCCAGACCTCACTGAATTCATCCAAAAATACGAGACATGTCAAATGGTATAAACCACATTTTAGTGATAAAAATAAATAAATTTATCCTAAAAATGAATATATTTGCATCAGGAGAATGATTAAATCTGTGGTCTACGTCTGGCACAAGACATTTTGGAGAATGGACTGTGAATCCCGAGGCTTACTTTAGCCATGTGGTGTTCTGCTTTGCTGCCCTGAGCCCAGAGACCTGGCCTGGGATGTTTCTTGCCCCTTGAATATCTCCGTATTCTTCCTAATATTACTTGGACGTCTCTCTCCTGTCTGCTTTATGGCATTCCTTTGTCACCTTTGTATGAGAGCAAAGAGAAGCCATATCCGAAGTGATAAATTCCTACCGCAGAGCACTCCAATCCGTCCTGTGTCACCGCACACACCCCATCATCTTATATTAGAATCAGGCCTTGACTTTTAGAAGGTCCTCCCTGTGCGGATGCATTGCGGATTCACCTTTAGCAAAAGCTCCTTGCAGCCAGGGATCCATGACCAGATAATGGGATCATCCACGCTGCCTCATTTATGCAGTGACTCTTGAACCATGTCATCATAAAGTTCTTTCATTCCTTCCGCCAAGAACCACTCAGATAGAAATGGCTCAAGCCCTTTGAAGGAACCAGTCTTGGGCAACTATCATTTAAGACAAGGGAAAAAGACTTTATTCACTAGGCCTTATTCAAGTCTCCTCATAAATATATATCATTGGAAATTTCAAAGGTATTTTTTTCTACGGGTCAATCCTTTTCCTTTGAATTTACTGTTCTTAAAATAACAGCAAGTGCTTTTATTACTGGAAGGCAATGTGATGTTTTGTAAAAGAACAAGATTCAAGGTTAGGCAAAAATAATCTTAAATAAAAACTCTATGACAATGAATAACTGCAGTTCCTCGCAAATTTATTTATCCTATGTCACACCCTTGTTTTCTTTGTCTAAAAATGAGAATGTGTGTAGATGTGCACATATATATGCACACACGTATCCCCACATATATGAGCATACACCGTATGTGTGTACACACTCACACACACACACACACACACACACATAATGAGTTTACCAGGGATATTAAATGGGAGCATGCTTTAAAATGTCTTTCGGGCAGCCCAGGTGGCTCAGTGGTTTAGTGCTGCTGTCAGCCCAGGGCCTGATCCTGGAGACCCGGGATCGAGTCCCACGTCCGGCTCCCAGCATGGAGCCTGCTTCTCCCTCTGCCTGTGTCTCTGCCTCTCTCTCTCTCTCTCTCTCTCTCTCTCTGTCTCTCATGAATAAATAAATAAAATATTTTAAAAAATTAAAAAATAAAATGTCTCTCCTGGCACTCAGAATGTATTCCTTAAATGTGGCAGAGTTCCTTTTGGAAAATTTGTGTGTATGAGCCAAATAGCCCTCAAGTCTCCTTGGTACTATGGAACAGAGAAATATTGTATTCTGGGAATTAGAAATAGCCTCTTGCTCCCCAGCACCTACTCCAGCATATATTTAAACCTTACCTTGCAATGGTTATAAGATGCAACATGGATTAATATATTCATCATAGGTGGCGTAGCAGAAGGACCAACAGAACAGTGGCTTTGAAATCTAAAAGCTTGGTTTAAATCTGGTTGCTTAGGAGGGGAGGATACCAGTCTTGATATTACAAGTCTCTCATTTTTCATATTCAATATTTTATCAATACCACATATAATTTCCTTCCATATCCATTCTTTTGAGTCCCTACCGCCATTAGACCTATCTTAGACTCCATCATATTTAGCTTCAACTATATTACACCCTGGTCTTGCCTGCTTCAAGTTTGATAGCCAGCATCATCCTTCCAGCATAAAAATCTGATCAAGTTGCTTATCTTCTTCAACTCATCAAAGATTTTCCATTACTCTATAAGGATAAAGTCCAAGCCCCTTAAATAGTTTATAAGACTCTTAATTAAATGACCTTTGCCTGCACCACCAGACTCAGCATTGGCCACATACTTTCTTCTTTGGCTTCCCTCACAAGGCTTACCATTTCCACCCCCACCCCCAGTTCCTAAGACATTTGCTTTAAAGTGCTTCCAAACACATTTCTTGCAATGTCCAACCCCATCCCCCTAAACCTCACCTCACACATTCACCTTAGTAACTCTTCCTCTAGACAGTAGGTAGATAGGTAGGTAGATACACAATTACAACAGTGTAAGATCTACAAAGCTATTGGAATAATAGTACTGAGAATTCCTCAATAACCCGCACCCAGTTTTTAAAACCTTACCTTATTATGGTATATTTATTATAATTAACAAGGGGATGTTGATATTGTTGTTAGCTTTAAGTCTATGCTTTATTTAGATTTCTGCAGTCTTCCTTGATGTTTTTTTTCTATTTTCAAAATCTCTTCCAGGGTGCCACATGACATTTAGTAATCATATCTTGTAGGTTTGTCTTGGTTTTGATAGTTTCTCATGTTTTTCTCATTTTTCAAGACCATGAGAATTTTGAAGATTACTGGAGAGATATTTCTAGAATCTCTTTCAATTGGCTCTTTCGTCTGATGGTTTTCTCATGATTGGACTGGAGTACAGGTTCTGTAGGGGGTACAGATTTGTGGGAGAAAAGTTCACAGACAGGAGAAAATGCCATTTTCATTAGCACAAAGAAAGGGTACATACAATCAATATGACTCATCATTGTTCATGCTAATCTGGGTCTTTTGGCTTAAGGAAGTATCTAGCAAGTTGTTTCTCCCTTTCTATGTTATATTCTTTGGGGGGAAAGTAGTATACATAGCCACACTTAAGGAAAGGAGAATTATATCCTATATCTTATGAACAGGGTATCTACTTAAATTATATTAGCTAAACCATAGAATGACTATGGAAGTTTGCTTTTGCTTTGTTTCTGGAAGAGATTGTAGAGAATTGGTACCATCTTATTTGAAAGCATGGTAGGATTCACCTGTGAAACAATGTGGGTGTAATGATTTCTCTTTTAAAAATTTACTAGTAATTGGGCATCTGGGTGGCTCAGTTGGTTAAGCATCTGATTTTTTATCTCAGCTCAAGTCATGATCTCAGGATCCTGACTTGGAGACCTATATTGCACTGGGCATGGAGCCTCCTTAAGATTCTCTCCCTTTTCCATTTGCCCCTCCCCCTCCAGTTCATGCATTCTCTCTTAAAAAAAAAAGAAAAAAAAAAGTTTTATTAGTTATTAAAGAATCTTTATTAATAGACAGATTTAAAAACTATTTGCATTTGTGTGGGTTTTGATAGTTTGCATCTCTCAAGAATTTGGTCTATTTCTTTTTAATTGCAAATTTCTAGACAAGGAGCTCTTTATTAACTTTTAATTTTTTAAATTTTTATTTTTTTTCATTATTAACTTTTTAATTTCTATAGGATCAGTAATGATGACATCTCTTAAAATTCTGATACTGATCATTTGTGTCTCCTCTCTTTTTTCTTACTTAGCCTGGCTAGAGGTTTCTGAATTTTAACAGTATTTTCAAATAACTAATCTAGAGTTTTGTTGATTTTTTCTATAGTTTGCTTTTTATAAATTTTTAAGTTTTTTTCTGGGATGCCTGTGTGGCTTACTGGTTAAGCTCCTGCCTTCAGCCCAGGGCGTGACCCTGGAGTCCCCAGATTGAGTCCCACGTTGGGCTCCCTGTGTGGAGCTTGCTTCTCCCTCTGCCTGTGTCTCTGCCTCTCTCTCTCTCTCTCTCTCTCTCTCTCGTGTCTCTTATTAATAAATAAATAAAATCATAAAAAGAAAAAAAAATTAAGTTTTTTTCAAATTCATATTATTGTTTGTTTCAGAAGAATATTTCTTCTTTAGGTTTCATATGGTAGACAGATAGATTGTTGGTTTTTATATTTTTAAAATTTCTAATACATAACTTTTTTATGTATCAGTTTTGTATATAAAAACCTATATATTTTTCCCAATGTATAAATCCTGCATATGAATTTTCCTCTAGCATTGCTTTCCCTGTATCCCACAAATTTTGATGACTTGTATTAACATCTAATTCAAAATAGCTTTACATTTCTCATGAGACTCCTTCTTTGATTCATGTATTATTTATAAATATTATCATTATATGCATCATGCATTGTTATAAGTGTGTTGTTGATTTACAGATATTTACATGGTCTCACTTAGTTTTCTGTTATTGATTTATGATTTAATTCAATTGTAGTCCAAGAAGATACTTTGTATAATTTCTATTATTTTAAATTTAATAAATTCAATTTTATGGCTCACAATATGTACTATCTTGATTGAATGTTTCATGTACACTTGAGAAATTTTTTTTTCTGCTTTTGTTTGATGAATTCTTCTACAAATGTCAGTTAGATAAAGTTGATTGATGGTAACGTTCAGGTCAACTCTGTCCTTGTTGATTTTCTGCCTGCTTGATCTGAGATAGGATTTATCTTTCTGTAACTTTTAAAGGACTTCACTGGTTATAAAATTCCAAGTTATTCTTCTTATTTCTGTCAATACTTCTAATACTTCATTAAATTCTCTTCTTGCTCATATGCTTTTAAATGAGAAATCTACTATAATTCTTTCCCTTGCTTCTTTAGAGGTAGGAGGTCTTCTGACTAGTGTTCTGGCTTCATTCAAGATTTTCTAATTGTCTTTGTTTTTCTGCATTTTCAATATGATATGCCCTATGATAAGTTGTGATTGTTTATTCTGATTTCTAATCTCTGGGCTTCCTGGAGCTGTGATTTGGTGACTGGTTAATTTGGGGGAAGCTCTCAGTCTTTATTACATCAAATATTTATTTGGTCTTTTCTCTCTTCTTCTTTGAATATTCTAATTATCTCTTTCTTTCTTTCTTTCTTTCTTTCTTTCTTTCTTTCTTTCTTTCTTTCTTTGTACAAGTAACATAGTATTTTACTTTTTTGTATGGGTACCACACCACTTTCTTCCTGTCCCAGGACTGCATTATGATGCTGAGTATAGGACTCCTTTGGTGTCCAAATAAATAAACTCAGAAGTACAAAAGAGTTAGTGACACATGGATTTATTTTTGAATAATGAGAGATGAAGCCAGCTCAAATATTTTTTCTTTCCTCAATATGGAGCAACTGTTCTAAAAGAACGTTTAAATGCAGCCTCTCAAAAGGGCTTCCCCTTTATACCTTGGATCCTCCTTTTATTTATTATTTATCTGCTTTATTATTTTCCTTTATTTCTACCTCCCTGAAATGTAGTACCTTTCCTCCAGCTCCAGTTTCTAGTCATTAAAGATAAAATAAGAGTAACTATAATTATAATTCTACAGCAAACAATTATACAGTAGTTACCAGTACTAGGAGTTGTTTCAAGTGCTTTATCCATACCTAAATATGTGCACCTATTTTATCTCTCCTACCATAAACCTATGGATTCTGTTTATTATGCCAATTTTATAAATTAGAAAACTGAATCTCAGAGAGGCTATATAATATGTTTGCACCTATCTATCTCACAACTAATAGGTCTAGGATCCAAATCTAGGCATCAAGGTCAGAATCCATCCTCTTGAATGCTCCATCATGATGGCTTAGGCTAGAACTATTCAACTCTGTTAAGGAATGATAAGAGAGACAAAACAAAGAAAACCAAAAGGAAGAACTAGGTTTACTGCTACCTTTGATGGATGGGCAGTCTCGGAATTCTTTGTGGAATAGATTCTAGAAATTATTTGCAAACTAATATTTAACATGAAGGAAATATCTGTGCATGGTGGGCAGAATGTATGTGCCATGGTAGTTTTAGGCAACAGTAAGTCATAGCCACGAGGACCTAAAGCTGCATGTAGTCCATCCTCATTTCATGTGCTGGAAAACTGGAGCACCTGTGTGGCTCCAGTGGTTGAGCATCTGTCTTTGGCTCAGGTGGTGATGCTGGGGTCCCGGGATCGAGTCCCGCTTTGGGGTCCCCACAGGGAGCTTGCTTCTCCCTCTGCCTGTGTCTCTGCCTCTCTCTGTATCTCTCAGTAATAAATAAATAAAACTTTTTAAAAAGTGCTGGAAAACTGAAATATAGATAGTCAAAGAGTTGGCCAGTTCACTCTTCATGTTATAAATGACTTAGTTATAACTTTGTTAAAATTAATGCTGATGATTTCTTTTGGAATCATCACAAAATATGAATCTACATGATTTTCTACATCTTCCATGAGTTTGAATAATTTAAGGACTATAGAAGATCATTT
Organism: Canis lupus baileyi; assembly: GCF_048164855.1. Lineage (NCBI taxonomy): Eukaryota > Metazoa > Chordata > Mammalia > Carnivora > Canidae > Canis > Canis lupus. The sequence continues at coordinate 3,472,403 of NC_132840.1, read as the reverse complement.
GATAATTAAATATTTATGGAATGTTAGTTGTCCACACAGAAAGAAAGATAAAAGCTTTTAAAGTTGATTCTTAGAGAGTTTTTAAATTATTAACAAACAAGTAAAATAAGAGATTAAGAAAAGCAAAAGGACTATGTCCATTATGAATTACATAGGTATTTATGATTAGCTAAATTTGTTTTTGTCCATAATCATGAAAGAAAGAGGTTATTGAAGGAGTGGGGCTCATGTCTGGCATCTGAACTAATACATTTTATTTAATTAAGATATAATTGTCAGTTAAAGACCATGAGATATAAATTGAATTTTGGACTAATATATGAGAAATGCAAGATGCAAAATGCATCTCTTTCATCCAAGAGGATCTCATAATTAATGGGACACACACAGAAACAAATACCCAACAATTATTGTGGCAAATTGTGATAAATTCTAAAAGATATAAATAAGTAAAGGATCCAGAAACACTGATAAAGGAGATACAATAACCTGAAATACATGTGGAGAAAGATATTCTAAGAGAAAAGAGCAGGCAGTAGAAGTATCCATGCAAAATCAGTGACTCTTTTGGTTATGTTGCCAACCTTTATTTTTTTTAAGATTTTATTTGTTTATTCATGAGAGACACAGAGAGAGAGAAGCAGAGACATAGGCAGAGGGAGAAGCAGGCTCCACGCAGGGATCCTGATGTGGGACTCGATCCCAGGAACCCAGAATCATTGCCTGAGCCAAAGACAGACACTCAATCACTAAACCACCCAGGTGCTCCTATTGATTAATCTTTAGATATTTAATTTATTCCAAGGAGAAATGTGATTTTGTTGACATAGACAAAAAAATAAAGAGAAATTGTCTTTTTGAAAAGATTTTCAGTACAAACTTTTTTATTTACCACTTGTGCAAACTTGTCAAGGCCCTTGAGCATATCACTTGTATTTCTGATAGGGTCTATTAAATGATATTTAGTTTTATGATAGTGATTTTCTTTTCATAAATTGTTATGAATTTGTAATTCCACTTCATAATAGTCATATTTATCTTTTCTTTATATAGCCTTCCATTAAAACAATGTATACGCCATTGTATTATCTGTATTCTGTAGGTGTTTATTTGTTTTTGTGGGCGTTTAATATTTATTAAAACAATGAATCAATACCTCAACATTAATTTAATGAGACTGGATTTCTATATTAGTCACAACTCTTTTGATTACAAGTTACAAAACTAAGAAAAGTAGCCCAGGGTACAGAGATATTTATTGCAAATTGAATCACCTATTGGAAGTCAAATGATAGATTTGATTATGTCTGAATAGATTTGCAGTTGAATCACTGAGCGTTCCTTCTTTCTTTCTCTCCTCTCTTCTCTACTCATTTCCTCTCTCCTCTCTTTCTCTCTCACTCTTCTCTATTTTTACTGTCTCTATATTCTATCAGACGGGTTTCTAGGGCAAAAAAGAGGGCCTTCAGAAAGAACATCAACCTGGTCTGTAGAGCTGAGGAATTCCCCAGTAAGAACATGGTATAGTGTATCTTATTAAATCCATCTTCTAACTCTTTAGAAACAGTTTGGACCAGAGGCATCAGGTGGTAAGCGGGCGAGGTGGAATAAGATATAGTCCTATCAGACATGGGATAGCAAGACGCAGTTTCCTAAGGGAACGATGCAGCTTGTTGGATTGTCTTTAATCCCTTATTTATTTATTTCTTATTTATTTTTTACAAGATTCACTATCTGAGAGACATAGTGAGCTCTGATTATATAAGCCCACATCATCACAGGAAATGAATTATCCAGTTCACTAACATGAGACCAGAAAGAGAAACTACTGAACCTGGGGAAACAGCTAACTGGTGATCATCTGCACCCCCATCACCTAAGGCCGGGCTCCTCCAGACTGCAGCAAACACCCTAGATATGATTTTTATTTTCACTCCAGCACATAAAATTATCCATAGACCAGATCCCTAAGTCTTCCCTAATGGTCTCTCATAGAATATTAAACATCCGAACTTTCAATATCTCAGGTGCAATACGTCCTCTGAACTGTGAATTTTATGCAGTCCCGGACAACACAAATACGGTCAGGATTGCTGCATCGTCTTGTAGTCTGCGTGAGTGTGAGTGTGCAGCCGAAAACACCTCCAGAATATGTGCTTTCTTGTGCACCAGTTATTAATATAGCCAGGCACGCTGTCAGTCAGAGTGTCAGCCAACCGGCCTCTGAGCCTGCATATCAGGCACCCATGCGGCTGGTCATCCCTGTAATCAGACCCTTAGCTGGTCCGCTGGCCGTCACGTAGGTAGTCAACCAGCCAGCCTGCAAGGTAACTAGTCAGTCGGCCAGGCAGCTAGTCAACCAGCCAGTGGACCTCTGAGCCAGGGAGTGATTGAGCAAGTCAGTAAGCCTGGCCTTCCAGCTTGGAAGCCGGGCATCCAAATCTTTCACCCATCTACCAGCCTTTCATTCGGCCAGCCGGTCGGTCCTCAAATGTAGCTGCAGAGCAGTATTTTCCAGTTTTTTAGCTTTGCCTGGCCTTTAGAATTGCTCTGGATTACTGCTTACTCTCTCAATATTTTGAATCATCAGGAGCACCCTGAATTATTCCACTATAGGTTCTCTAACTAGACAGGATATTTAAGACCTCACAATGTTGCAACTCCTGATACTCAGAAGGGACAGTGTCCTGCAATATGTGAACAGAGTCAGCTGGTTTGCCGACGTTGTGCCGACATCCGTGTAAGGAAGCAGCAGTTGCAGAACTGTCATATTTTAATGTTAGAATTAACACGTCTCTCAGGTGTTCCATGTACGTAGTACTTTGTAGATAATTTCAACATTTTAAAAATAAAGTAGAGATTTACCCTTCAGGTATTATAGAGTTAGGGATTTCAGGTAATCCAGATATATCTTCCTCGGTTATTTCCAATGAGTCAGTTTGCCTCTATTGAAAAAGAACAGCAGATTCAATGTTCATTCTTAAATCCACTCATTCTCCCAATCACTGGTTTACTGTATAACAGGCGGTGGTCCAAAGTTTAAAGACAAAACAAACAACAAACAAGCAAACACCATGCTTTGAAGGAATCCATGGACTTTGACATCAGTGAAAACAAACAATAAGGGCTCTAACACTGACAAAAACACAGTCTTATGTGATCGCCCATGGATGTTTCCAGAGAATGGGATGATACTGAAGTGAGTTTCTTTTTTTTTTTTTTTTATTTTTTAAATTTTTTATTGGTGTTCAATTTGCGAACATATAGAAAAACACCCAGTGCTCATCCCATCAAGTGCCCCCCTCAGTGCCCATCACCCAGTCACCCCCACTCCCCACCCACCTCCCTTTCTACCACCCCTTGATGAGGTAAGTTTCAAGGAGGAATTTCTGCCTGTCCATCTGGAGTGGAGGCAGAAATAATAAGGCCTCTGGGAAATTTGCAGAGCCCTTGTAGAAAAGTGCCAAACCTTTCTGTTTTCATGGATCAATCTACACGAGTGTGGAAAATACCATGGAGGAAATGAGGCTACAGAAGCAAGGTAGGTCTTACCACGCATATCTCGTCCTTGGATTAACTTCACCCTGGAAATAACAGAAGAACCCTGGGAGGACTGTGGCTGCAAGCAGGGGTTCCGAGCCCTCAAGCGCTGACAGTTTCTCTGCCACTGCGCCCATATGCTTGGCCAGCACTCTCCAGACTATTTTGTTCATGAGTTCCCAAAAGGATTATTTCAAACCTCAACTCTCTCAAATATTTAAATAAGCGTATGACATTTAACGCCAAGTGTAGATAGTTGGAAATATTCTAATTCGTGGCACATTTTAAATGGACAACATTTGAGAACAGGACACATGGGTCATTCTTATATTCAAAGGAAATGCAAGTCTTAGAGCAAGCTGAGAGCTTCTCTTTTGGATTCATGGGCCCAGTTCCAATGTATGGAGGAGGGTTTCCCACACTCCCAACAAGCCATTCTCAGACAGCAGCTGGGTGTCCTAAAATTCAACTCAATTCTGACCATACCGACCAGGACATAGCGTCAGGTCCCACAGGTAAAGGGCCTAGTCTCACGCAACCCACCCACCACTCTACCCACCTCCCACCTCACTCTGGATGCCAGTTGCAAACATAGTGTCACCTGTGTTTCTTTGCTACTGGCTACAGATCAGAGGCTCCCACCACCCCTCTCCTCAGGTTCCATTAATCTGCTACAGTTGGTCACAGAACTCAGAGAAACATTTTTCCTACTACATTACTGGCTTATTATCAAAGGATATAGGTCAGGAAGACCAGATGGAAGAGGTGTGCAAGGCAAGGTCTGGGGAAAGGGTTTGAAGCTTTTATTCCCTCTCCACTGCCACCGCTCTTCCCACATCCAGGCGTTGACCAACCTGGAACTTCCCAGTCTGTCCTTTTGGAATTTTATGAAGGCTTCTGTACGTAGGCAAGGTTGGTGAAATCACTGGAAAGGAAGAGGCACCATGGGGCCGAATGTTCCAACCCTCTAATCGCAGGGTTGTTTGCCCCGGGCCAAGATTCATCCTTCAGGGAGGAAGGGCCACGAGCCACCTCATGAAATAACAAGAGGCCCTATTACTGTCCACACTTAGGGGCTCCCAAGTGCCTCGGGGCTCTCTGTCAGAAATGGGGACAAAAGTCGTATACAGTCATCCCTCTCTCTCTCTTTTAAAAAAAAAGATTTTATTTATCTATTCATGAAAGACACAGAGAAAGAGAGAGGCAGAGACCCAGACAGAGGGAGAAGCAGGCTCCATGCAGGGAGCCCGACTGGGACTCAATTCTGGGTCTCCAGGACCACGCCCTGGGCCAAAGGCTGACGCACACCTGCTGAGCCACCCAGGGATCCCTCCTTTATGGTCTTTCACAACACCCTGAGCACCTCCAATCCCGCCTGAGGTGTCAGGAGAGAACAGCAGGACCCCAGAGGGAAGGGGCTCCCCGTGGATGGTGGGGGGAGGGCGGGGAGGGGAGGGGTGGGTGAGAGAGGAGGGGCGGAGGGTAGAGGATGGGGGATTCTTGGCCTTTTATTTTTTACTACTTTGTTTTAAAATTTCTCTTTCACTTTAATGGCCCTTTTGTTTTAGTTCAGTCTGTTTTTTTTTTTTTTTAATAATAAATTTATTTTTACTGGTGTTCAATTTGCCAACATACAGCATATCACCCAGTGCTCATCCCGCCAAGTGCCCCCTTCAGTGCCTGTCACCCATTCACCCCCACCTCCCGCCCTCTTCCCCTTCCACCACCCCTAGTTCGTTTCCCAGAGTTAGGAGTCTTCATGTTCTGTTTCCCTCTCCGATATTTCCTACCCATTTCTTCTCCCTTCGCCTCTATTCCCTTTCACTATTATTTATATTCCCCAAATGAATGAGACCATATAATGTTTGTCCTTCTCTGATTGACTTATTTCACCCAGCATAATACCCTCCAGTTCCATCCACGTCGAAGCAAATGGTGGGTACTTGTCATCTCTAATGACTGAGGAATATTCCACTGTGTACATAGACCACAGCTTCTTTATTCATTCATCTTTCGATGGACACCGAGGCTCCTTCCACAGTTTGGCTATTGAGGACATTGCTGCTAGAAACATCAGGGTGCAGGTGTCCTGGTGTTTCATTGCATCTGTATCTTTGGGGTAAATCCTCAGCAGTACAATTGCTGGGTCGTAGGGCAGCTCTATTTTTAACTCTTTGAGGAACCTCCCCACAGTTTCCAGAGTGGCTGCACCAGGTCACATTCCCACCAACAGTGTAAAAGGGTTCCCTTTTCTCCGCATCCTCTCCAACATTTGTGGTTTCCTGCCTTGTTAATTTTCCCCATTCTCACTGGTATGAGGTGGGATCTCATTGTGGTTTTGATTTGTATTTCCCTGATGGCCAGTGTTGTGGAGCATTTTCTCATGTGCGTGATGGCCATGTCTATGTCTTCCTCTGTGAGATTTCTCTTCATGTCTTTTGCCCATTTCATGATTGGATTGTTTGTTTCTTTGCTGTTGAGTTTAATTTTTTTATTTTTTTATTTATTTATGATAGTCACAGAGAGAGAGAGAGAGAGAGAGAGAGAGAGGCAGAGACACAGGCAGAGGGAGAAGCAGGCTCCATGCACTGGGAGCCTGATGTGGGATTCGATCCCGGGTCTCCAGGATCGCTCCCTGGGCCAAAGGCAGGTGCCAAACTGCTGCGCCACCCAGGGATCTCTGCTGTTGAGTTTAATAAGTTCTTTATAGATCTTGGAAACTAGCCCTTTATCTGATAGGTCATTTGCAAATATCTTCTCCCATTCTGTAGGTTGTCTTTGAGTTTTGTTGACTGTATCCTTTGCTGTGCAAAAGCTTCTTATCATGATGAAGTCCCAATAGTTCATTTTTGCTTTTGTTTCTTTTGCCTTCGTGGATGTATCTTGCAAGAAGTTACTGTGGCCGAGTTCAAAAAGGGTGTTTTAGTTCCTTCTGATCTTTGTTTTCAACTTCTGGTCTCCTACCTCATCAGAATCATCTAGGGTGGAATTTACTTAGGTCGTGGTTGATATTCTTGACTTAGCCCACTCATATAGCCACTCTGCACTGAGCAAAATGACTAGAAGGAAGAACTTACCACAAAAAAAAAAATAGAAACAATACTCTCTGCCACTGAATTACAGAATATGGATTACAATTTGATGTCAGAAAGCCAATTCAGAAGCACAATTATAAAGCTGCTGGTGGCTCTGGAAAAAAGCATAGAGGATTCAAGAGACTTCGTGAGTGCAGAATTTAGATCTAATCAGGCCAAAATTTAAAGTCAACTAAATGAGATACAATCCACACTGGATGTCCTAATTGCTAGGGTTAAGGAGGTGGAAGAGAGAGGGAGCGACACAGAAGACAAGTTGATGGCAAGGAAGGAAACTGAGGACAAAAGAGAAAAACAAGAGCCCATGAGGAAAGGTTAAGGGAAATAAACAATAGTTTAAGAAGGAAGAATCTATGTATAATTGGGGTTCCAGAAGAGGCTGAGAGGGACAAAGAGCCAGAAAGCATATTTGAACAAATCATAGCTGAGAACTTCCCCAATTTGGGAAGGGAAACAGGCATTCATATCCAGGAGATAGAGGCCCCCCTCAAAAAAAAATCAATAAAAACCATTCAACACCTCGACATTTAATAGTGAGACTTGCAAATTCCAAAGATAAAGAGAAAACCCTTAAAGCAGTGAGAGACAAGAAATTCTTAACTTATATGGGGAGAAATATCAGATTAGCAGCAGACGTCTCCACAGAGACCTGGCAGGCCAAAAAGGGCTGGCAGGATATATTCAGGGTCCTAAATGAGAAGAACATGCAGCCAAGAATACTCTATCCAGCAAGGCTCTCATTCAGAATAGAAGGAGAGATAAAGAGCTTCTAAAATAGGCAGAAACTGAAAGAATATGAGACCACCAAACCAGCTCTGCAAGAAATATTAAGGGGAACTGTAAAAGAAAGGGGATGCTGAAAGAAATAATCCACAAAAACAGAGACTGAACAGGTATTATGATGACGCTAAATTCATATCTTTCAATAATAACTCTGAACGTGAATGGGCTTAATGATCCCATCAAAAGACGCAGGGTTTCAGACTGGATAAAAAAGCAAGACCCATTTATTTGCTGTCTACAAGAGACTCATTTGAGACCTCAGGACACCTCCAGCCTGAAAATGAAAGGTTGGAGAACCATTTACCATTCAAATGGTCCTCAAAAGAAAGCTGGGGTAGCAATCCTCATATCAGATAAATTAAAGTTTATCCCAAAGACTGTAGTAACAGATGAAGAGGGACACTATATCATACTTTAAGGATCTATCCAACAAGAGGACCTAACAATCATGAATATTTATGCCACTAATGTGGGAGCTGCCAAATACATCAATCTACTAATAACCAAAGTAAAGACGTACTTAGATAATAATACACTAATAGTAGGAGAGCTCAACACAGCACTTTCTGCAAATGACAGGTATTCTCAGCACAACAACACCAAAGAAACTAGGGCCTTGAATAATACCCCGGGCCAAATAGATTTCACAGATATATACAGAACTTTGCATTCAACACAACTGAATACATGTTCTTCTCAAGAGTACATAGAACTTTCTCCAGAATAGATCACATACTAGGTCACAAATCAGGTCTCAATGGATACCAAAAGATTGGGATTGTCCCCTGTGTATTTTCAGACCACAAGGCTTTGAAACTAAAACTCAATCACAAAAAAAAAAAAAGAAAGAAAGAAAAAGAAAAAGAAAATCAAACATGTGGGGGTTAAAGAGCATCCTGCTAAAAGATGAATCGGTCAACCAGGAAATTAGAGAAGAATTAAAAATATTCATGGAAACTAATGAAAATGAAGATACAACCACTTAAAATCTTGGGGATACAGCAAAACAGGTCCCACGAGGGAAATACATCCCAATATAAGTTTCCTTCGAAAAATTGGAAAAAGAATGTACAAGCTAACCTCGCACCTAAAGGAACTAGAGAAAGAACAGCAGGTAAAACCTACAGCAAGCAGAAGAAGAGAGATAATAAAGATTTGAGTACAATCAATGAAATCGAGACCAGAATTGTAGAACAGATCAACAAAACCAAGAGTTGATTCTTTGAAAGAATTAATAAGATAGATTAACCATTAGTCAACCTTATTAAAAACAAAAGTGAAAATACTCAAATTAATAAAATCATGAATCAAAAAGGAGAGATCACAACCAATACCAAGGAAATACAAACGACTTTAAAAACATATTATGAGCAGCTATACGCCAATAAATTAGGCAATCTAGAAGAAATGGATGCATTTCTGAAAAACCACAAACTATCAAAACTGGAACAGGAAGAAATAGAGAACCTGAACTGGCCAATAACCAGGGAGGGAACTGAAGCAGTCATGAAACAGCTCCCAAGACACAAAAGTCCAGGGCCAGATGGCTTCTCAGGGGAATTCTATCAAACATTTAAAGAAGAAAAAATACCTATTCTAGTAACATTGTTCTGATTGATAGAAAGGGATGGAATACTTTGAAACTCGTTCTATGAGGCCAGCATCACCTTAATTCCAAAACCAAAGACCCCAAAAAAGGAGAATTATAGACCAATATCCCTGATGAACACAGATGCAAGAATTCTCAACAAGATACTAGCCAATAGGATCCAACAGTACTTTAAGAAGATTATTCACCATGACCAACTGGGATGTATCCCCGGGATGCAAGGCTGGTTCAACACTCATTTTTTTTTTTTTATTTTTTTTTATTTATTTATGATAGGCACACAGTGAGAGAGAGAGAGGCAGAGACACAGGCAGAGGGAGAAGCAGGCTCCATGCACCGGGAGCCTGATGTGGGATTCGATCCCGGGTCTCCAGGATCGCGCCCTGGGCCAAAGGCAGGCGCCAAACCGCTGCGCCACCCAGGGATCCCTGGTTCAACACTCATAAAGCAGTCAATGTGATAGATCATATCAACAAGAGAAAAAGCAAGAACCATATGATTTCCTCAATAGATGCAGAGAAAGCATTTGACAAAATACAGCATCCATTCTGACCAAAACTCTTCAGAGAGTAGGGACACAGGGAACATTCCTCAGTATCCTAAAAGCCATCTATGAAAAGCCCACAGCCAATATCATTCCCAATGGGGAAACACTGGGAGCCTTTCCCCTAAGATCAGGAACACGACAGGGATGTCCACTCTGAGCACTGCTATTCAACATAGTGCTAGAAGTCCTAGCCTCAGCAATCAGGCAACTAAAAGAAATAAAAGACTTTCAAATTGGAAAAGAAGGAGTAAAACTCTCCCTCTTTGCAGATGACATGCTACTGTACATAGAAAACCAAAAAGACTCTACCCCAAGATTGCTAGAACTCATACAGCAATTTGGCAGTGTGGCAGGATACAAAATCAGTGCCCAGAAGTCAGTGGCATTTCTATACACTAACAATGAGACTGAAAAAAGAGAAATGAAGGAGTCAATCCCATTTACAATTGCACCCAAAAGCATAAGATACCTAGGAATAAACCTAACCAAAGAGGTAAAGGATCTATACCCTAAAAACTACAGAACACTTCTGAAAGAAATGAAGAAGACACAAAGAGATGGAAAAAATATTCCATGCTCATGGATTGGAAGAATTAATATTGTGAAAATGTCAATGCAGTCCAGGGGGATTTACACATTTAATGCAATCCCTATCAAAATACCATGGACTTTCTTCAGTGAGTTGGAACAAATAATCTTAAGAATTGCGTGGAATCCGAAAAGAACCCAAATAGCCAGGGGAATGTTGAGAAAGAAAACTAGAGTCAGGGCATCACAATGCCGGATTTCAAGCTCTACTACAAAGTTCTGATCGTCAATGCAGTGCGATCCTGGCACAAAAACAGACACATAGATCAATGGAACAGAATAGAGAACCCAGACATGGGCCCTCAACTCTATGGTCAACTAATATTCGACAAAGAAGGAAAGACTATCCCCTGGAAAAAGGACAGTCTCTTCAATAAATGGTGCTGGGAAAATTGGACATCCACATGCAGAAGAATGAAACTGGACCACTCTCTTACACCAGACACAAAGATAAACTCAAAATGGATGAAAGATCTAAATGTGAGACAAGAACCCATCAAAATCCTAGAGGAGAACACAGGCAACACCCTTTTTGAACTTGGCCACAGCACCTTCTTGCAAAACACATTTATGAAGACAAGGGAAACAAAGCAAAAATAAGCAGTTGGGACTTAATCAGGACAAAAACCTTCTGCACAGCAAAGGAAACAGTCAACAAAACTCAAAGACAACCTACAGAATGGGAGAAGATATCTGCAAATGACCTATCAGATAAAAGGCTCATATCCAAGATCTATATAAAGAACTTACCAAACTCAACAGCAAAGAAACAAACAATCCAGTCATGAAATGGGCAAAAGACATGAAGAGAAATCTCACAGAGGAAGACATCACCGGCCATCGGGGAAATACAAATCAAAACCACAGTGAGATCCCACCTTACACCAGTGAGAATGGGGAACATTAACAGAAAAAGAAACCAAAAATGTTGGAGAGGATGTGGAGAAAAGGGAACCCTCTTGCATTGTTGGTGGGAATGTGACCTGGTGCAGCCACTCTGGAAAACTGTGTGGAGGTTCCTCAAAGAGTTAAAAATAAAGCTGCCCTATGACCCAGCAATTGCACTGCTGGGGATTTACCCCAAAGATACAGATGCAGGGAAATGCCAGGACACCTGCACCCCGATGTTTCTAGCAACAATGTCCACAATAGCCACACTGTGGAAGGAGCCTCGGTGTCCATCAACAAATGATGGATAAAGAAGATGTGGTCTATGTATACAGTGGAATATTCCTCAGCCATTAGAAACGACAGATACCCACCATTTGCTTCAACCTGGATGGAACTGGAGGGTATTATGCTGAGTGAAATAATTCAATCGGAGAAGGACAAACTATTTATGGTATCGCTCATACAGGGAATATAAAAAATAGTGAAAGAAATTATAAGGGATAGGAGGGGAACTGAGTGGGGAAAATTAGGGAGGGACGCAAACCATGAGATATCCGTAACTCTGGGAAACAAACAAAGGGTTGCAGAAGGGTAGGTAGTTGGTAGGATGGAGTGATTGGGTGACAGGCAATGAGGGGGGCACTTGATGGGATGAGCACTGGGTGTTATGCTATATATTGGCAAATCAAGCTTCAATAAAAAATCTATATATCTAAAAAAATAAAATTCATTTTAAAAATATTTATTTATTATGCATAAAGATATATTTTATAGCATCTGGTAGCTGATAGTCTCTCTTTACACATATTTGGATTAGTATTAATATTAGTGTAATTAATATTAGTATAATTTACAATGAATTTATAATATATGTATTTGCTGAATTGGATTCTTAATCACATGAAAGGGGCTTTTTTACAATTAGAGCATTTATTCACAGAATAATATTTCTTATTGGTAGAGTGAGAAAGAGACCAACACCAGTTACATCTTTTTTTTTTTTAAACAAAGATAACTTCTGAGTACTCCATGTACATAGATAAGTAGAAGGGAATAAAAAGAATTTTTCCATGTAAAATCAATCAGTGTTGTAAACCCTTCCAAGCTGTGATTAAAAAAATTCATAATTTTCCACCATCGATACGTTTTCAGTGATCTGTCAGTGGAACCTCCATTATGTCACCCATGATTTTGTCAAAGAAGAGTACTGAAAACCATTTGACTTGGAAACAACTTTATTTCCTGGTCAGTGGAGTCTTTATCTTCCTTAATGTCTGGGAACTGCATCAAAAAAGTCGCACTAAGCCTTATCAAGTTATTAACTTTCTTTTTCATCAACCTACAGAAACCTTGTTTATCCTCATACAACCTGAGAGAATTGAAAGACATGTACCGTTAACTGAAAGCAGCTTTGCCAACACGCATACACCATTACTGTAGCGCCGAGGCATGACTTACAGGCATCAAAGCGCACTGACATTTAGATCATGGCTTAATGAAGCTTTAAACTCTTCTGATAAAGTCATATGTTTATCAACTATCCAGATAAAATCAGAGAAAATCCAGATAAAATCAGAGAAAATCCAGATAAAACCCTTCTCTTCTGATTGCTTATACCATTCTCTAAATATAACACTGAAGTTCAGTGGGAAGGCCTTTTCAGAAATGGTGCCAGGCCAATGGAAAATTACATGAGCAAGAAAAATCTTCGTCCGTTGGTGTGTGTCATCACTAGACTTGAGCGCAGGCCTGGGGCATAGGAGGCTCCTTACCCTCTCCCCTGTCCTTGGAATATATATTCCAACAACTATTTCCATAGAAAGAGCTGCTTCAAGGACATAGTCTTGAAGTCATCTGGACTGAATATGTAACCCAAACCTTATTAGGGCCTTTGTACAAATTCTTAAGATTCCAGCCTGCAGATGAGGAGATCTTCTAGCCTGTGGTCACTCAGAACAAGCCTCCTTCCTATGTAAGTTCCTTTGCTTACTAAACCGTCTACCTGCCAACCGGGGGAGATCTGCTTTTTTCTTTTTTCAGCCTCCCTTTGACCTCCATATTGGGGCTGAGGGGGGGTGAGCAGATTGAGAACCCTCAGCCTCACATTATAAACAAATATGAATTCCATACATATTGTAGAACTCAATATGAAAGGGAGAATAATGAATCTTTTAGAGAAAACATAAGAGAATACCATTATTTCTTTGAAGCAGGCAATCAAAACAAAACAAAACAAAACAAAAAAACAAACAAAACAAAACAAAACAAAACAAAACACCCTAACAGGACCATCACTGGGGTCCTGGGTAGGTCAGTTCCTTAAGCATCTGCCTTCGGCTCTGGTCAAGATCCCAGGGTCCTGTGATTGTGCCCTGCATTGGGCTCCCTGCCTAGAGGTGTCTACTTCTCCCTCTCCTTCTGCCCCTCCCCATTGTTCATCTTCTCTTTCTTTCAAATGAATACATTTTTTTTTTCATTCTGGATGTTTATGTTTGTTTGCTTTTTTTGTTTTGTTTTGTTTTAATTTCTCTATTATCTTCCATTCCCATTCAATTTTCCCATCTAAATTCATCAATTGTTCTGGTACTAAATTCATACAAAGTCGTAGTGGCCTAGGACTAACCATTAGCATTCTTTCCAGTGCTAAGAAACAACCCCTATTTGTGTTTACAGTACAGAGTTATAAATTACATTGAAATATCATTCAGTTAGAGTCATTCTCCAAGATTGTAAAGAGATGGATGGTCTCCAGGGGAGGGTTGTCATAAAAAGGAAAATCAAACCAGCTGAATAATACAATAAGTCTCTGTATAAAGCTAGCTCAGCCAAGCAGGGATATGAAAGGTGGCAGCCTTTGAGGAGATGGCTGACAGATTTCATTTGTTGAGGATCAGATCTTGCCCTGGTGTCACATGTCATATTTTCCCACCACCCTTTTGGTGTTCTACAGGCACCCTCTCCAGGTGCTGTCAGGGGAATATGCGGTGGCTGCCAGTTACAGGGCAGGCATGTTTAAGTCAAGTGTATAAAAAACAGCCATTTTCCTCTCTCCCGCGGTAAGCTTCACACAGAATCTCTGGTTGATTTACTAATCATATGGAAAGAAAGTGAGGCTGGCATAAGTAAGTTTGACTCTTTCATTTCCTTCCTTCTTTAACTCCCTTCCTTCCGTTCTTCCTTCCACTCTTCCCAGCTTCTCTCTCCACTTTTCTTCCTCTCCCTCTCCAGCCTTCTTATTTTCTTTTCCATTTTTTCTTACCTAATTCTTCTTTAGCTCCTCTTCTACTGTTTATGAAACTTGCCCTCCTTACCCTAACCTGCTTACCTGCTTTCTACTACTCCCTTTCTCCTTGCAATTATGGGGTTGTGTAATTCGTCCATGGTTATCATTTTCTGACTATGGTGTGCTTTCATTGTTGGAGGAATCCAACCAAATGTTGTTTAAGACTCATGCTTGCTTCATCAATTACCCTGGAGACTCTCCTTGACTTCCTCTTTCACTCTTACTTCACTCATTCTCTCTTTTCTCTTTTTATATCTATTGTGAGTGAGAGTGTGTGTGTGTGTGTGTGTGTGTGTGTGTCTTGCTGTCAAGGCATGGTGCTCTCTAGGTTCCAAGAACTGAAAGATGAGCAAATACTCATCTCCGACCTAGAGTAGTTCACCAACTTACTCCTTCAGTTTTCTCTTAGCCTTGACAACTGACAATCCCAATCAGTGTGTGAAGAAGGAATCCAAGTCCATCACAGTAAAGACCATACAGAGTTTATTAATAAACCTGAAACAAGGTATTCAGGGCTTTAGAGGTCATGTGTGAACATATGCATAGGCACTTTAAATACGTTTTATGATTTTTTTTTCTTAGGGAAACAAAAGAATATGAGGTTTGGTTTAGCCTTAAAGTGTAATACCTAAGTATCTATATGATCTCATGATTCTCAGCCAATTTCATTCCTGGGACTACCTGTTCTTCTTTCTATCCTCAACTCAAACACTGTCAACATAATTAAAATTCTCAAAATTATTCCAGTAAATGTGCTTGAGTCTAATAACCAAAAAATAATGTAGTAACAGTATAAAATGAATTCAGGCATTTTAACCATTTATCCTCATCGTGCCTAACATGTACTATGCTCTGTGTGCTCTCGCTTATTCTCTCTCTCTTTCTCTCTCCTAGGCACACTCACGTGGAATATATAGTGTATAAAGTCATATCCTTATCATACAGTGAATTTGGAGAAATGTTGTAGATGAATGACTGAATGAATAAGTCATCTTGAAAGGATACAGGTTTTAGTGTCCTGGGTTTTTAATATTTTGTACATTAGGATGGACAATTTCAAATCATAAGTATTGGACCAATGTTTTAAACAGTACACTGATTTAAGAAAATCATAGAAACCTCTTGAAAAATAAGTTTCCATTTATATTTGTGATCATGTAAATTATTATATAATAATATAAATCACTCTATATGTGCCTTATGGTGTGATGATCAAAACATATTTTTAAAAGGTGCTTTGTAAATGACAAAGCCGTTATCATTTACATCACAAACATCGATGTTATTTCATAAGTACCTGGGAAAATGTCATTAGCGTAAAATTTTAAAATTTTACCATGATGAAATTCAACAAGGAATGATTAACAAAGCTGACTTGTGCATGTGTGTGTGTGTGGGGGGGCACATGTGAATGTGCATAATTAGAAGTAGTAAGTCTGGAATGTTCATGAAAAATAGGAAGCTTAAAGCATTTTTCTCAGGACTGGTATTTGATTACTCCCTGCCTACAGTCTAATAAATAATAAAGTAAGCCTGATACTTTTTAATAGATGCCGGCAGAAGATATGAAATTCCTTGGTCAGAGACAAAGAATACTGTCTTTCATGGCACAGTAAGTAACATGATTATCACCACGTTTGTATCATTTCCTCTTGCCCCCCAAATCCCATGTGGAAAGCCTCGACAGATGCGCCCGTACACAGGGGGTTGTATTCTAAAGGAGGAACAGTGAGCTCAAGAGACCTACCATTTTATAGCAAGCAGAAAATACGTAAACCTTCATTTTTCAGGGAGATGTTTCCCCTTAATTACTTGCTATAAGCACAACCCTGAGAAATGGCCCCAGTGTTGAGTGGCCCGGGCATTGAGTAGTGGGCCTCAGAAGCATGTGGGAACATGCAGCACATGTGGAGAAATGTCTCCCAGCATTTTTTTCTCATATCCTTTTATATTTTCTCATTCAGAAAAGTGACATTGGGCTCTAAATAATATGGTCTTCACCATAATTCTGGACTTTGCCTTAGTATTGTAAACCGAGGCTCACTATAAAAATGACTTCATTTCAGCCAAATTAGGTTGAGTCCACTAACTTTTACTTACTACCTACTATGTGTCCGTCAGCGGGTTGGATGCTTTGTTACATAAGAGACCATTCAGTTCCGAAGAAACCACTCCAATGAAAAGGCTTTCAAAAATAGTATTTCTCAGAGCGCTGCCTGGGAAGAGGAAAGGCAAAAGAGAAGCTATTGTCTAGCGGTGATCAATTTCAGACAGTTTCAAAATGCCTCTGGTGATATCATTCTCACTATCTCATAATGTTTTGCAAGTTGTTAGGAAGAGGACATTAAATCACTTGATCAGTAGAGCTATTATCTTCCCTATAACTCATGTAAATCCACTATGTACAGGAAATAATCGTTTAATCACTCTGATGTCATTCTCATAGATAAGGCTCAGCTGCTTTCTTTATAGTTATATTACAAATGTTTCAGAATCTGTTTATTTGCACTGAGCAAAAATGTCAAAAATGTGCAGCTTCTATTGGAAGGTTTATGCATGTGTGTGCAAACACACATAGGCACGTATGCACACACACACACACACAGATTGACTTATTCTCTTTTCTGTCATCCTTGTTATTAGCAGAAGTTAATAACTGAAATAATAAACCAACTATTCTACAGTTTTCACTCTGGTTTACCCCATTCTGTTAGCCATTATCAAAATCTTAGAGCGATCTTTAAAATGTAAAATGGATAAGACCATCCAGTTGTTTCCCATTTTCATTGCGTTAATGAAAAAATCCTCAACAATATCTATAGACCTGTAGATTTGCTAGATTAGGACGCTGGAAACTGTGACTTATGAGCTACATAAATTTACAATGTTGTTTATAAATGAAATTTGATTGGAATATAGTAATAAATCCTCCTTTATATATTGTTATGGCTGATTTTGCACTGCGATGATAGTTGAGTAGTTGCAACAGGACTTTAAATGACCTGCAAAATCCAAACAAATAAAAATTCTGTCCTGCCAGAATTTTGTGTTGCTGCATAACTAACTACTAAAATCTTATCAGCTTAAAACAACAAAGATGTATTACCTGCTACTTCCACTCCCCATACCGACGCACGTCTGTGAACACGTCGAACAGTGTTCAATGAAACAGGAAATGTGAAACTTAAATTTTAACAGAAAGTTCAATGAAACATTTGAAGCCATGTGTTTGAAAGTCAAGGAAGGTGATAGTGCCAGTATCTCTTTCTGATTTTGTTTAGCTATTTTATTCGATTACTACAGTGAAAAAAAAAAAAAAGATATGATTTAAAATGTTGATTCCTAGAAGACCATCTATTAGTAAGGGTAAATATTCAAATACATATGTAGCCAAAGAGTGTAATACAAAAGCAAATATGAACATGAAAAGATGGTCAAAATCAATAGAGTTTGGATATTGCAAATTAAAACCATAGTGAGCTACCCTTCTGTATCTACTACTATAGCTAAACACAAAGGCCAGAGGTACCAGGAATTATTATTACAGAGCAGTCATTGCCTGGAGCGAGGAGTCAGTGGTGAGGCTTGAGTACAAAGAGACAATAAGGAATTTTTCGGAATAATGAAAATATTCTAAGTCTTGATTGCTTATTTCAGAACTATAGTCACTTGTCAAACTCCATCCAAATGTACGTTTAAATTATACATGTAATTTGGGAAATTTTGTTGTATGGAATTTGTAATTAAAGAAAGCTGTTTAAAAATGTTTATGGTTCATAATGTCCTCAAATCTACTGTAGAATTTTTTTGAAAAATATATTTTCTTTCCCAAAGAATCCATTACATCCATAGTGCATGTACACACACATGCACACACACACACACACAACGCACATGCTTACAGACAGGTAGCTGTGAGAACCTAGGCTGATAAATCTGGTAGATTATGGACTTGTATAGAGCAGGGGAATCCAAATCCACATGCGAGGTAAGTTTTAAGGGATAAACAAACTAAAATAAACAAGAAATATCACCTGTAGAGAGAATTGAGTAGGGACCCAACCAGTAGAAAGAGAATTCTGTGTGTGTGTGTGTGTGTGTGTGTGTGTGTAAGAGAGAGTGGGAGAGAAGGACGCCACGTATATGATTTTGTACTTTTGAACCTTCAATCAAATATTCCCTGTTTGAACAAACTCATATGTAGGTTTTTTTTTTTTGCCTTACAAATAAATAGACTTGATTAAAATGTAATGAGTTGAAGAAGGAGAATTTGAATACTCAATTTTAAGATGGAGAGAAAAATCTTATATATGAATATGCATAGGTACATAAGAATGTGATATCTGGGGGAAATGGACGTAATTTGGTATGGCTAAGTGTTCATTAAGCCATAACCATCCTTGTAGTCCCAGCATGAACCAGTGCATTCTGAATGCATTTTTATACTCTCATATAATTAATCTTCACAGTAATATTTAGATGAAGATGGTAGCGCTTCCAGTCAGTTGTACGAGCCTCTCCTCTTTCTATCTTATATTTAGAAGTAGTATTGGAATAAGACACAGGAGATGGATATAAAAATATCACTTTAGCAAACTATAAGTTAATTGCAGTATGTGCAGAAGTTTTTATTAACTATTTATAAAACTCGCCCCCCTCTCAAGTTTTACTTTGAGACAGCTCACTGGACAGAAATTTGGGGTTTATCAAGCAGATAAATGTCCCAAGAAATCTATCCTGTGCTGCAGAAAAGCAAGAGAAAGGTTTATAATTCCAGCAGTTTTTAGGTTAACACACACACATGCAAACATATACACCACCCACAATGAGATCATTTGAGCTGACTCTCTGTGGCCCTTTTACACAGTTAAAATACTCTTAATTTTCCCATTTTACAGATGGGGAATCTGTACTTTGATGCAGATGAGATACACAGAGTTACATAACATGTCCAAGTTCTCACAGCTTTGAGCTATATTTGCATAACTGACTGATATTTCAGGATTATACACATTCATGCTATGGCATTTTGCTACTTTGTTTCTCTTGTATTGTATTTGGAGATTTTATTCTCAAAAGATAGGGCCTCATTATAAATATCTAGAATGCCAAACAATTAAATTTGCATAAAAAATTAGTGGGAAGCAAGAAATACCTTTTGTGAGACAAATAACATTTATTTTCTAGATGGAAAAAAAACCCTCATATTCAGTAATGTTATATTTTCAAATCCAAACTGCTTTTGTTTCTTTTATTTATTTTTAAATTTATTACTGACGTGTAATTGATATACAGTGCTTTCAATTTGTTGTATTTTCAGTGTCTTTCTGTGGTTAGGCATCATACATTCTATTTTGTGTGGGTGTATTTTAATTTTCTTGTAGTATTTTTACCTTCTCTCTTTTTTTTTCTCATGCGTATTTGGAAAATGAGTGAATAATTGTGTAAATGGAAAAAGTGAATCCGTGAAGAGAAGTTCTTCACCAGTTCTCCTCAATATCTTGTGCGATGTTTAGCCAGACTACGTACAAGTGGGACAGAGACAAATAAATTGATCTCTGACCTCTGAACTGATAAAATAAGGCAGGTGACCTTCTAGGAACCTGAGTGGTACAGATAAGATACTCTCTGTGGGCGTGTATGGCACGTGGGCATGTCTGTGTATACACACACTCGTACCTACGTGTTTCTCTCCTTGGCCTCAGAATACTGAATCCTTTTCCAATCCTGAATCTTAGCCAGGTTCCTCAACTCCTCTACATATGTGAAAAATAAATGTCATGCTGAACTCTTCTCTAACATTCTGCTTTGTAAGTGGATTAATTTAGTATTAAGTACATCTTGTTTGAGTGTATCCCTAATACCAAAAGAAATAAGCACCATCTAGAAAAGCTTAGCAATTATCTAGGCCAAGTGCTTTATTATTCAGGTGATGAGCCAGGGTCTTCTTTCCTACTAGACCCCATCCTTGGGTCCTGTCCTTGGCCCAGTGACTCCGGTTCCACAAAAATTCCCCACCCTTTGTCTGATCTGCTCTCAGCAAAAACTCTGTTAGTGCAGCTTCACCAAGAATTACCCTACTCTTAGTAATTTTCCATCTTCCTGCTCACCTCCCCCGGCTTGGCTATAGTGTCTGTTTTTCCCTATTGTATCCAGAATTGAACTCATCTCTCTACCCTGCTACTAACCCCATTGTACTGACTCCCTCTTCATTAAAGTCTTCCTTATTGTTTTTAACAAATGTCACGAATAACTTTTTAATATAAGGCATGAAGTCAAATCTCTTATTTCCCATTTAGGCCTTTAAAAAAATTCTTATCTTTTGACAATAATCTTATACTATTTTATGGGCTTTTTTTGTGATCTGATGTTGTTTTTATTTTTCTCCTTTTTTAAAAAATTCTGGAATTTTATACAGAAACTTTACAGAACTTAACCCAGAAAAGTCTTTTTTAAAAAATATATCTTTATTTATTTATTCATGAGAGATGCAGAGGCAGAGAGATAGGCAGAGGGTGAAGCAGGGTCCCTGTGGGGAGCCCGATGCAGGACTCGATTCCAGGACCCTGGGATCATGCCCTGAGCAGAAGGCAGATGCTCAACCACTGAGCCTCCTTGGTGTCCCAACTCAGAAAAATCTTCTTTCCTAGAAAACAGGCCTATGTATTAGTGGTAGTTGATAAAGAAGAAAGAATATGAGGCTTGTGGCCAGATAGTTACATTGGAGTCCCAGCTTTGCCTCCACCTAGTTTGGGGCTCTTAGGCAAATTATATAATATCTCTAAACCTAATTCTACTGGTTTAATGTAGCAAAAATAATGCCAACCTCAAAGAGCTCTTGTGAGAATTATATGGTGAAAGGTGTAATGGTAAGACAGGGAGCACTAGTTATTTAATAGCTATCAATTCAAATGTTTTCCTTCCTTTTTTAGGATGGCTTCTTCTCTTCTGTTTTTATTTATTTTTATTTTTGGGTAAATAGTTCCAATTTTTCTTCCTAGTTATGTGCCAGCAGGCTAATATATCATGAGTGACATTCCTAATGCTAGGGGAAGGAGAAAACTTGGAAAAATCATTTTATATCCCCCCCAAATAACTCACTAATTGAAGTTTGAAAATCATTAGCTTAAAAGTCCTTAACCTGCATAGTTTTATTTGTATCATGTGTTTTGTTGTTGTTGTTGTCATTATTATTGTTTTGTCTTATTTTTGTTTTGTTATTGTTTTTGCTTGCCTTCCTTGAATAATTACAATATTTCTCAGAATATGGGTTTGGAAAAGTATGTTAAAATTCATATCCCCAAGTCTCTTCTTATCTATTGAATCTAAACTTCTAGCGATTGTCCCTTTTATAATGTATTTTTAACAAGAAAAAAATTTAGGATGCGTTTTAAAGAGAGAAAATAAAAGAACATTACCAGGTTGTGAGGATTTTCTTTCCTCTTGAATCCACTTAAAAAGTAGCCTATTTAGGAAGCAGAAAAGGAAAAGAAAGCAGGAGGATATGAATAGAAAATGTGTTCCAATGTGTTTGACACTGACGTACGTCAACTCTGGGAAGCATTGAAAATCCTTAAACACTGAAGTATCAGAAGCATTAATGGAGAAACCTCCTTTGGTTGGCAGCTGATATCAAAGTCAATCAAAATTTCTTTTAGGAATTTCCACCACTTGCTAAAGGATGTACAGTGTCCCTGTCAAGAGTAGCGGCAGGTTAATATGTTAATACCAAGTGATAACATTGCAAATATTTTTACATGTTTTTAAAAGATGCAGCATAGATCATAGAAAGTGGGATTTACTTTATGACATGGTTCATGCAAACATGGAAAATACTTAGCAATTAATAGAAACAGACTGTTGGTATACATAAGAACTTAGATGGATTTCCAGGATAATTTGCTATGTGAAAATAGCCAGCCTCAAAATTAAATAATATGATTAAATTAATATGGTTAAATTTATATAATGTTCTCAAAATGGCAACATTATAGGGATGGTGTCATGGTTAATTGTATGTGTCCACTTGACAAGAAAAAGGGGTGCCCAGATTAAACATTACTTCTGGGTGTGTCTGTGACGGTATTTCCAGCTGAAATTACTGGACTCAGTCAAGTAGATTGCCCTCTCCGATATGAGCAGGTGTCATCCAACCTGTTGAGGACCCAAAAAGAACAAAAAAGTGAAGGAGAGATTTGCCCCTTTTTCTTCCTTCTTGTATGTTTGAGCTGGGGCATCGATATTCTGGCGTTGGACTGGGCTTTCCACAATCGCTACTCGTTTGTTAGCCTGGAATTACATCACCAGCTTTCCTGGGTCTCTGACTTACAAAGGGCATGTCGCAAGGCTTAGTCTTCATGACGAGGTGATAATATTTTACTCATATATAATTTATATACACATATACATACATAATTTATATATATGCTTATATAAGGATTTATGTATACATATATAACTATTGGTTATAATACATGTATCCTATAATATATATTTATCTTTATATACCCAATCATATTATATTGGTTCTGTTTCTCTGGAGAATCTTAATACAAATGGCAGCAGATCAGAGTTTGTCAGGGATGACACAGGGGAAGAAAGGGTATGATTAGAAAATAACAGGAGCGTACTTCAAGCTGAAAGAACACTTGTATATTTTGCTTGTGGTGATGGTTATTAAAATCTGTAAATGTGACTAAATAGCATAGAACTGTACAAAAAGGTATGCGAAAATGTGTTCATTCATTAGCTGGCAAAGCTTCAGTAAGATCTATAGTCTAGAGTTGTTTAGTGGCACGTTGTCCATTGTCTGTTATGATAATGCACCATAGTTACGTACAATATTAACATTAGGGGAAAGCTGAGTTTCAGGTACACAGAATGGCTTTGTAGTGCTCTCAACTTCTTATTAGTCTATAATTATTTCAAAAGAAAAAGTTAATTATATACGGGCTAAGTACAATCGTAATTGCTTGAGATTCAAGAGATCGAATAATCTAGATGGATTCCTTGTCCTTCAGGAGCTTACATTCTAGCATAGTTAAGCAACAAATAAGAAAACAAATAAGCATGTACTATTATGTTGAGCAATAAGTGATTTTATGAAACAAAATGTATGTGATGAGATAGAGTCCAGTGAAATGGCCCTGGCAGGGCAGCTATGCAACAGTGACCTGTGAGACTTAAAATATTTGGATTTTTGGAGGGAGAAAAAAATGTTCCCAGTTAATTTTCTATTTCAAGCTAACTGAACATTCCTATAAACCAGGTCTGGGAATTAAAAAGAATAAGCTGGCATTTAGGACATAATGAATAAGGTGAGACCTACTGAGAAGCCTATCTATAATCTAAAACTGGCTTTCTGTTACTTGGGAGAAGAAAAAAGTGTGTGGGCTGGAAGAGAAATGATTTTATAGGCTGTACTTTGCATATTCGTACTTGGAGATAATTACAGATGCAGAAACTATTATGATCTATAATTACAATGAAATTATTTATATAGCCACCCTGTTTTTATTAGATATTTGGCACATCCTAGATAGAAAAATCCCTCAACCGGTTTGATCTTCAGAACTACCCTGAAAGGTGTGGGCTACTTTACTAGAAACCACATCTGATAGATGAAGAAACTGAGGCTCCCAGACATGAAATAAATTGTCTAAACACAGAAGGTACATGACAGAGACAGAATTCGACCTGATGGCATTGGGTTCCAAGGCATGTTTACAACCAGTGCTTCCCAGAAGAGATCTCAGAGAGAGGGTCAGTCCAAAATGAAGTATCTGCATCAGTGAAGGCAGATGGAATAGCAGGTGACACTTGAAGCATCTGGGGCGCGTCCAGGCCGTGCCAAACCCTGCACCTGGACAATGTGACGGCAAAGGGGCTGGGCACTGGGGTAGGCAATTTACGTTAGCTAATGCAACTGATTTCATGCTTCTTAGAACCCTGAGAGATAAGTATTCCCACCATTTTAGTGATTCTAAATTGAGGAGTGAAAGGAGAAACACTTAGCTCAACTTACATGGCGAGTGTAAGAAAAGAAGAAAAAGAAAGAAAGAAGTTCAATTGAGTAAGTTTTAAAGATCTCGTTGGCTTTATGCTATGATTCATGATTTGAGCAGCATCTAATCTAGCAGCCAGAAAGGAGCTCCAAGGAACCACATGAGACAAAAGACTCTTATAGGCAGAAGGGAGTGGGAACAAAGAAGTCATGCTGCCAACAAAGGCAGTTACTTACTGCAAGGTTTATTTCCTTTAAGGAATGGCAGGGGCTTATCGGCCAGATTACCTAACTACGATGATCAGTTGATTCCTGGTGGACCGGTTTAAGATTCCATTTCTGGGAGAGCTGAAACTGTAATTAAGTCTTGGTTAGGCGTCCTGGAGCTTAGCAGCTCCATTTTAAACCTGTTGTCTTGTTTTTAAAACCAGTAAAGTGAAGAGCTGGAAATCACTGGAATAAACATTACTTCTACCTACTGCATCCATGTGAGAATTCTCAAATTGATCCTGGTACCCCTTTCTGCTAAATCTCATCAACAATTTTAGATTCTTTCTCAACACCCCATTCCTGGAAATCTCTAGGGATTAGAGTCGCCACAGGGATAAGACTTATTTACCATCCCATGAATAGATTAACCCTAATATTCAGCACTCTGTGATTCTTCATTATGTAAAGTGAATTAGGATTTCCCTTACTGAAATTGCCATCCTATCTTTCCTCTGGCCGGTGTGTAGCTCTGTCGTAGGTCTGTACTAAAGCAGAAATCATAAACAACACATGCGACTTTGTCCTTTCTGTGCCCCTATGGAGCATTAGAATTTAATATGAAGGCCTTTAGTTAATTCTACAGAAAAGAAAATTAAAAAGAACTCATTTTGGGAGATAATTTGACATAGCAGAGAAAAAGCAGAAGCCATGCAATTAAACCAAAGCTGATTTAAAAAAAAAAATGTTCTGCACGACCTTGGCCAAATAATTTAACCACACTAAGACTCAATTTCCTCATATGAAAGATTGTTAGAATAATAGCAGCACATTGCATTTTTGCAGAGGTTCGATGATATAGCACATAGGAAGCTCCAAGCATAGTGTTTGTATATAGAATTCACTAAATGGACATTTGTTCTCGTCTACTTTCATTTTATATGTTGAAATGACTGAAAGAGAGCATGTGATTTTTCCAGAACACACAACAGTATTAGAATTTTAGAATCAGAGAGCATTAAGGCAGGAACGGTCTTTTGATTATGCTACACCGTCTTCCCCTCGATGGCTGGCACCGGGAGTTCTCAATCTCTTTGTGGCCTGTAATGCCCGCATTAGAGTAATGGTTTATCAACTTGAACAGCTGAACATCTATTCAAATCCTTACTACTTAGCGTAAAAGAAAAAAGGCACACTATATCAAACACAAAATAAATAGCTTGATTTCTAGGGTGTCACGACCTAGATGATGTTGACTTCAAGAGTGCTCCATTTGTTCCTCTTTACAGAGTGTTCTTTTTAATAAGACATTTATCGAAGTAAGTTTCTGAATTTTCTTAGGGATCAGATAGGCAAATCTCAACAGAAACTACATTTGTTCTTAAGGATTTGAATTACCATTTGGATGAGGAAACTAACCTGTTTTATACTGTAGGTCGGCATCTAAATTAATTCTGAATAAAATGGAATTCAAAATCATAAGGAAAGAACAGGACTTCCGGCGCCCTAAAATTCTGTTTTACTTCTAAGGCGGCGTTGGTTGGTCGTCACTCTGTTGAAACTTGAAGGAAAAAATGAAGGTGCGTGAGTGATTTGTGTCGGGGCCGCTTGCCGACAGGTGGCCTGGAAGACCAGTTCTCATCCCTGCCGGTGTAGCAGACCACCTGGAGAGTGTGTGTGTGAGCCCAGCCCCCGGGGGGTTAGGCCTAGCAAATCAGATTCAATAGGTCTGAGCGTGGGTCCTTCAAACTTGTGTTGTAACACATCTTAAATGATTCTGTTGCATAGGTAGCATTGCCTTCCTATAGTCGATGATGATGATGATGTAATTAAAAGATAAGCTTAGATTAGGAAGAGAAACCAGAGTCTTGTGTGTTTACGTTGTTTCCTCTCAGCCCCAACAGCATTACCCAAATTAGTATACAGTTAGTAAGCAAGTGGCCGTGGGTTTGCAGGTAGTGGCCCGGTCACCTACCTGCAGGCTCCTGCAGAGGGGTCTGTATTCTCTGTTCTTCTAAAACAGAACCTGGAGCAGGAGATCTCTGTTGCAGCATTTCATTCTGACTCTGAGGAACCAGGTCTCCAGGAATAGAAACCATTAACCTGTGAGGGGTGGCTGGGGCGAGCCTACTATCCTATTTACATGGATAATGCAATGGTTTCTCAACGTCTCCTGATTTTGCTTTCTCATCTTCTCATTCACGTATCACCAGACAACCAGGATGATCTTCAAAATATGTAAAATGTGTCACATATATTTTGGGTTAAATTGAGAGGAGTCTGGCAATGAAGAAGTTTCTGTAGTTTCTCCCATCTTTCAAAATTAGCACCTGCCTATCTTCTCTTAGCTAATTATGTTTTTCCCTTTATTTTGTTTCTGGATTATATTGGGATTCTCCTGACTTTGGAGGTTAATGCCTGCAGTCCCTTTTCCTCCTTCAACACTTCTTTGTATGGCTCCATAATCTAACTTTTCAGGTCCCAAGTCAGCTTTCCTTGAGAAAGGCTTTCCTGATCATCCAGTTGATATTCTTTATTATCAACCTATGTCTTCCATCTAGAAACCTTTGATAAGATGATGTTGGGTTTTTGGGGGGTGGTAGTGGTTATGCTTTGTCTTTCTTACCTCTTCTTCTCTTTTAGAATGTGAGCAAAAACTGGCATACTTGGTAAACACTGTTACTCTTGGTGCTTAGCACATTTTGCATATAGTAAATGTTCCATAAATTTATACTGCTTTCTTAGTTAAAGATAAATTAATAGAATCGGTAAAGGACATATTGAATCTAGAATTGAAAACAAAAATTTCTACTGGTATTTCATATGTAAGATCGTTTAGGTAAACACGGTATATATAAATTATCTACTATTTGAAAAATGAAGATAAGTTAAAAAAATAATAAAACCATTTGTTACCTTGTATCCTAAACAGACGTTGGACAGCATTGTTAACAGTCACATGTCTTTCGTAGGTTCCTCTGTGTGGAAGTTGTCATGTGCCAGTAGAAAATATGCTATTATCCATATGTATTGTGTGTATATGTGTGTGTGTACACATATATGTGTGACTCTACACTATATTTAATCATTTGGATTGTTTCTAACATCTTCTCTTGCAAAATCCACTGCAAAGAACATCTTTGTATATAATTATGATGTACTTCCATGATAATTTTGTGTCACTTTCCTTTAATAATTTTGTGATTTTGTGATTTCGTTTGACATTATCACCCAACACATATATAGTTTTTATGTTTTACTTTCCCTGAACACTTTCTTACATTCCATTTCTTTTATATAGCCTTTTCTTCATATTTCTTGGTTGAAATATGTATTTTGACTTCTGCAAAAATTGTTATGTGTTGCTACTGATGTGAGGTTTTGATTTTAAAACTGTGTTTATTTCCTCTTACTTCTTTCCTTTGTCTTCTTCGTTTTGATCTCCAGCTTTATAGTAGATACCCTCCTCTAAATATCTGCTGGTATTTGGATTAATTATTTTTCATGTTGAAAAATCAGTGCTTTCTAGTTAGCTATGGTTTGGTGGTGGTTAGTATTTGTCAATCAGTGCAACTCATTAGAGAATGAGGGAGAAAACTACAATCATTTTCCTTGGAAGGAAATCATTTTCCTTCCATTTTGCAAAAACAAACAAACAAACAAACAAACAAATAAAACTCCTCCAAATCTCCAACATGGGTTCAATAAATCTGGCTGCCAGAAACTTGAGAGCTAATAGCAGAGGGAGATTCTGAATAAGATGAATCTCACATTTCAGCACGTAGAAATGCACTTATGCACTTCTATTTATGACTCTGCCTCTCCCAGTCTTTCTCAGTGGCTACTGTCTCTGCATCAAGATGAACGTTGGGAAGAATAGTGCAGTCAGAAGACTAACTGTTGCCCATTTATCCTTTAGCCATCACATATCCCTGCCTCTAATTCCTGAGACTCCATGGGCTAATTCTGTGTTAATCCACAATTTTTTCTTAAAATATTACATTTTTTTATTTCTGATTTTCTACCCTAAATTAAGAAAATTAACATTTATATAGCTGCTAAAAATCTTCCAAATATGTATTGACTGTTCTCATGTACAAATATCTTCTTTCTCACTCTTTCAGTAGTCAGGTGTTTTAATTAAAAGAAAAAAAAAGAGAGAAATGAGTCATCCAGTATTGTTTTGAGTAGATGTTTGGGTGATAGATGCATAAATTGAATAAAATATGTTAAGCCTCATTTTTTTTTAATTCTCTGATGATAAAATTCAATTGTACATGCATTAATGCACGGTAGGCTTACATTCTAAGTTAAATAAGAATGTTTTACTTGAGATAAACTTCATGTTGCATCCATAATTTTCAAATATTGAATTGCAGTCAAATAAAGGGTCATTTCTATTCAGAGATTTATAGTTTAGCAGATGCCCCAACTATTATATCTCTCTGGTTTCCACTCTGTATTAATTAAAAGTCTCATTTCTTCTGTCCTTGGCCATAGACCACTGATCTGAACAATTACTCCAAGCAGAATCTGTTGCTAGCTCCAGCTCAGGTGAATAATAAAATAGAAATATATTGCATTTAATTTTGAAGTCTGCCAATGCTTTCATATGAGAAATATATAATATATTTTTTGTATTTTCATTGTTGATTGCAGAAAATAAATATTTTCCCTACAATCATCTTTGTACTATATAATATGCTGAGATGTTTATATGTTTCTAATGTGATTATCACAACACTTCAAGGAAATCAGCATTACATCTAACTTATTATGGGAGCCATTTAAAAGATGAGGTAATTGAGGCTTAGAAAAGTTAATAACTTGATTGAATATACATGAATAATGTTAATAATAACTAGTTAAAATATTCTAAATGCTTACTCTGAGCCAGTCATAGTAATAATTGCTTTTCATTTATTATCACGTTTAATCTTCATAAAATTCCATAGTAATAGATAGCATTATACCCATTTAAACAAATAAGTAAACTATAATTGGAAAGTCTTAAAAAGCAAAATAAAACAGCCAACATCATGAAACTTGGTGGTAAAAGTGTGGTTCAAGATGAAAAGAGTCTGATTCTGGAACATAAGCTTCTCCCACAACCATCATATAGCTCGTTATCTGTAGATGTTTGTTCACTGTATGGACATTATTGAAAATATGGATAAATATAATTTTGAATTTAAAACCGTGATTGAAATCCTATGCATTGTCTGAGACCTAGCATCTTGGATGTCTTCTCTCATTTGGTGATAAATCCAGTAACAAATGTAAGTCGAAGACAAAGGCTTGTGAAAAGGCAAGTTGCTATCTAGGATTTCATCAAGCAGAAGACACTTCAAGAGGAGTCTTCTTCCCCCCACCCCCACACTGTGCTTCACACCTTTAATCTCCTTCAAGAACATTCATTCAGTGTTGACACCATTCACAATTGTGCAAATGACATTATCAGATTGTCAGGCAAATTGAAGCAATTATCTCATGAGTCTTAAGCAATGCACACATTGACATATATTTGCCTTTTGATAACAAGGAGTGATCTGTCAGCTGAAAAGCAGGTCTATCATTGAAATGCTTCTTAGATATTTATTTCATTTCCAAGCGAATGACAACTTTGGCAATAAACAGTGATATTCTTTCACTTGAGGTGAGTTTTAGGATTAGAGAACTGAGTTAGTACTGGCAGCTTGGCATATATTAGCATATGAAAACACTCAGCATTCTGTCTCTTGGGAAGAGCAGTAATTAATCATTGACAAACAAATTGTAATTCTTATTATGCATAATAGGGAAGAAATAATATCTCAGCTTCACACAGACTGAGTGTCAGTGTGGGGTGAGGAGCTAAGAACTGCACAGCGGGAAATCCTGTAAGAGTATCTGAACATAAAGATCACTCATGGTATGATGCATTTCTCAGAAGGAGAGAAAAGAGCGGAGCAAACCATGGTGGGATAAATAACCATAACTAACAACCTACGTAGGAATTTTTTTTAACATTACCAAGAAGACTGGTCCAATGATGGCTATTTTCACTTTGTGTTTTTAAATATTTATATAGTCTAATATATATATTAGACTTTGTCTAATATACTTTGTCAAGGACAAAGGTAGAAAATGTCCACTTCTGACATAGAAAACCCAGACCTCCCTTGTAGATAGTGCCAATCTGGTTACTACCTCTGTTCCCCTTCTATGTCTATTTGCCATCCAGTGGCTGGTGTATATGGGGTTAAAGGCATCATCTCAGCCTGTCCTGTAAGATTTGGTATCATCACACAGTACCCAGTCATTCCTTGCACAAATATCCACTGATCCACAAACTTTGCTAAAATGTTGACCATTGGGATGGAATCTGATGATAAATAAAATTATATGAGTATATTGTATTAAGAAATCTATAATACAGATAGATTTATTTATTTTTAATTGATTTCAAAATAAATGAAAATATATGCATGCATCCCTAAAAGTTGTCCTTGGCACTGTGCACTGCTTCATGGCTATTTGGCCCTATTAAAAGGTATCCTAGGGCCAATTCAGACCTGCCATCTTTATATAGAAAGAGAACACATGAAGAGTGTCAGATTAGCTCCTTACTATGTATAGAATTAGACTCTGAAAGTGGATCTCTTTTTTTAAAGATCTATTTACTTATTTTTGTGTGTGAGAGAGAGAGTAATAGGATGAGTGGGAAGGGTAGAGGGAGAAGGAGAGACAATATCAGCTGACTCCACACTGAGCCTGACACAGGGCCTAATCTCAGGGCTCTGAGATCAAGACCTGAGCTGAAATCAAGAGTTGGCTGTTTAACCGACTATGCCACACAGTTGCCCCCTAAAAGGGGATCTTAGCATCAATTGCAACTTGTATCTAAGGTTTCCCATTACTTTTTTTTTTTTTTTTAAAGATTTTATTTATTTATTCATGAGAGACACAGAGAGAGGCCAAGACACCGGCAGAGGGAGAAGCAGGCTCCATGCAGGGAGCCCGATGTGAGGCTTGGAGTTCTAGGACCATGCCCTGAGCCGAAGCCAGATGCTCAACCCCTGAGCCACCAGGTGTCCTCCCATTACATTTTTTAAAAATACTTATTTATGGGGCAGCCCTGGTGGCTCAGCGGTTCAGCACCGCATGCAGCCCAGGGCCTGATCCTGGAGACCCAGGATCGAGTCTCATGTCAGGCTCCCTGCATGGAGCCTGCTTCTCCCCCTGCCTGTGTCTCTGCCTCTCTCTCTCTCTCTCTCTCTCCCTCTGGTCTCTCATGAATAAATAAATAAAATCTTTAAAAATAAATAAAATCGCTAAAAAAATATTTATTTATTTATTTATTTATTTAATTTATTTGAGAAAGAAAGAGAGAGAACTAGCACAAATGGGGAGCTGCAGTGGAACAGGGAGAAGCAGACTCCCCACTAAACAAGGAGCCCAACATGGGGCTCGATCCTAGGAAACTGGAATCATGACCTGAGCCTAAGTCAGATGCTTAACAGGCTGAGCCACCCACTGCAATTTTTAGTACTGTGTTTATAACAGATTAAAATTTCTTTAGACATCTTCAGTACTGTCCAGTGATTGTACAAACATCCTTATTTGAGAATAAGAAATCTTTTTAATTTTTTAAATACATTCATTTATTTTAGATAGAGAGAGTGGGGGGAGGGTCAGAGGGAGAGCATCTTCAAGCTGACTCCTTGCTGAGCATGGAGCCTGATTCAGGGCTTGAGCCCATGACGCATGAGATCATGACCTGAGTTAAAACCAAGAGTCAGGGGCAGCCCAGGTTGCCCAGCGGTTTAGTGCCACCTTCAGCCAGGGCCTGATCTTGGAGACCTGGGATCCAGTCCCACATCGGGCTTGTTTCTCCCTCTGCCTGTATCTCTGCCTTTCTCTCTCTCTCTCTGTCTCTCATGAATAAGTAAATAAAACATCTCAAAAAAAAAAACAAGAGTCGGGTGCTCAACTGACTGAGCCATCCCGGCACCCCTTAATTTTCTTTTTTAAAAAATTAGAAGCAGTGTATATTTGATTTTCAGCAATGCATATTTCTGGCCAGAAACTAGGATGTAAGTTAAAATTCCTCTATCAAAAGATCCTAGAGGAGAACACAAACAGCAAATTCTGTGACCTTGGCCACGGCAACTTCTTGTTAGACTCCTCTCCAGAGGAAACAAAAACAAAAATGAACTATTGGGACTTCATGAGGATAAAAATATTTTGCACAGCAAAAGGAAACAGTCAACAAAACTAAAAGGCAACCTATGAAATGGGAAGAGATCGTTTCAATGACAAATCAGATAAAGGACTATAGTATCCAAAATCTATAAAGAATTTACTGAACCTAACACCCCTCCAAAAAAATCCCCAAAAATCCACTTCAAGAAATGGGCATTTGAACAGACATTTCTCCAAAGAAGACATACAAATGGCTCACAGACACATGAAAATTTGCTCAACATCACTCAGCATCAGGGCGATACAAATTAAAACCACAATAAGATCCCACCTCACACTGATCAGAGTGGCTAAAATGAACAACTCAGGAAACAACAGGTGTTGGCGAGCATGTGAAGAAAGGATAACCCTCTTGCACTGCTGGTGGGAATGCAGATTGGTGCAGCCACTCTGGAAAACAGTGTGGAGGTTGCTCAAAAAGTTGAAAATAGAGCTACGCTATAACCCAGCAATTATTTTACTAAGCATTTATCCAAAGGATAAAAAAACAATGATCTGAAGGCACACCCAAATGTTTATAGCAGCAATGTCTACAATAGCCCAAGTATGGAAAGGGCCCAGATACACTTGGACAAGGTGAATGGATAGAGAGGATGTGATACACACACCCTGGAATATTAGCCAACAAAAAGAATGAAATCTTGCCATTTGCAACAATGTGGATGGAACTAGAGGGTATTATGCTAAGTGAAATAAGTCAGTCAGAGAAAGACAAATACTATATGATTTCATCATATGCAGAACTTAAGAAACAAAATAAATGACCCTAGAAGGGGAAAATAATGAGAAATAAAATAAGAAAAAAAAATGGAAAGAGAGTCAAACCACAAGAGACTCTAAACCATAGGGAACAAACTGACGGTTGCTGGAGGGGATGTGGGGTCATTGTTGGGGGTAATTGGGTGATTGGCATTGAGGAGGGCACTTGATGTCATGAGCTCTGGATGTTAGATGCAACTGAAGAATCACTGAATTCTATCCCTGAAAGTAATAATAAGATATATGTTAACTAAATTGAATTTTAAAAAACCTGCAAAGAAAGAACAAGTCATTAATTTATTGAAACGTTTACTAAAAACCATACCATTCCAAAGGAGTAGAACACACCCCTACTGATTTTTTTTTTTTAGAAGAGCGTAAGGTTGAACATCCCAAAGAAGGGAAATCATATTTGAAATGGTAATTAAGAAAGAGTTAGAGTTATATGTACAAATGTGAGATCATTCAAGTACAATTTAATAGAGTTTACAAATTATTTTATAAAGAAACATCAGAACCCGAATATGAATGTTAACCATTTTAATTTTAACTTTGATATTATCTCATTGTAGTTTCAAAGGACGGGTGCCTGACGAACTTGATGTTCAATATTTAGGTGCTTGCTTGTCATTCAACCATTTTCCTGATAAAGCTTCTGGTTTCCTTGATTTTCTTTATTAGTTTTCTACTGTCTCATCATTATTATTTCCTTTCTTCTGCTCACTTAGGTTTAGTTTTTACATTTTTTTAAGATTTTATTTATTCATGAGAGACACAGAGAGAGAGAGAGAGAGAGGCAGTGACATAGGCAGAGGGAGAAGCAGGCTCCACGGGGGAAGCCCAATGTGGGACTCTATCCCAGGACCCCGGGATCACACACTGAACTGAAGGGAGACACTCAACCACTGAGCCACCGAGGTGTCCCTCAGTTTTTACCTTTTAAGAAAATATTTTATTTATTGTTTTGAGAGAGAGAGAGAGAGAGAGAGAGAGCATGAGCAGGGAGCAGGGGCAGAGGGTGTGGGAGAAATAAACTCCTCTTTGAGCAGGGAGCCTGACTTGGGACTCGATCTCAGGACCCAGGGATCATGACCTGAGCCGAAGGCAGATGCTTAACTGACTGAGCCACCCAGGTGCCCTTAATTTTTACTTTTTATTCCTGTCTTAAGTTGGAATTTTAGATAATTGATTTGAGATCTTTCTTCTTTTTTAGTATAGACATTTCAGCTGTAAATTTCACTCTAAACAGTGCTTTAGTTAAATCCTGTGTTTCTTTATTTTTATTCATTTTAAAGTGTTCTTTCTGATTTCTTTTTTAAATGTTTATTTTTTTTTACCCAACGGTTAGCTTGGTATATTTCTATTAAAGAAATATACCAAATATGTGGTATCAGTTACCACATATTTGTGAGTTTCTCCAAAATGTTTCCTGATATTGACTTCTAATTTCATTTCATTATGGCTCAGAAACATACTCTGTAATATTTGAGTGTATTGAGGTTGGTTTTTGTTTGTTTGGTTTATTTTTTGTTTTTGTTTTGTATCTGGTTTATCCTTAAGAAAAGGTATAATCTGTTGTTTTGTGGAGTATTGAACAGATATTAGGTCCATTATATTCAGAGTTATATATGTTTTAATTGTATTCAAGTCTTTTGATAACTTGATCTTCTAGTTGTCATATCCATTATTGAAAGTGTGTGGTGTTGAAGTCTTCAACTATTATTATTGAGTTGTCTTTTGTCCTTTTATTTCCATCAGTTTTGCTTCACGTATTATGGTGTACTTTTACTAGGTGCATCCTTATTTATAATTCTTAATACAACTGATGAACTGATTCCTTTATCATTATAAAATGTGTCCTTTATCTCTATTAACTGTAAAGAAGATTGAGGTCTGTTTGTTTTTGGTGGTGAAATAGGAAAGGAACTTATTTCAGTGAGGCGAGCACCCGGATGACAGCAGACTGACGTTTCAAAGACTGTCTCCAAAGTGTTGAAAATACTTCACTGTTCATACGAGGAAAATGTGGGACAAGGGTCAGTGAGTATGTGCAGTGGGCAGTGAAGGTCAGTTTGATCATTTTCTTAGGGTCTTGCTGTTTCAGAGCAATCTTTATCACTTGAGGGGAACCCTCAGTTCCCATTAAGGAATGCTTAACTTTTTGCCTGAGGTAAAGAGATAAGTCAGGAAGAAGAACTCTATCAATTAAAAAGATGGAGTCAGAATGGGGGTCAGTGGAGCCCTCTTTCAAATCCCCACTGTCAAAAATTAGTCCATCACTTTAGCTTTCCTGTGGTTGTGGTTTGCATGACATATATTTTTCCACCCTTTTATTTCAATATTTATATCTTCGAGTATAAGTTGATCTTCTTAAGATATCGTATAGTTGGATTATGTTTTTCATCTGCTACATCTGACAATCACTGACTTTTTAATTGGACTGCTTTATCTGTTTTATTTAATGTTAATATTGATATAGTTTGTATCTGCTATTTCATTCTTGTTTTCTTCATGTCTTATATATTTATTGATCACTCTTTTCTCTTTTACTGCATTGTTTGGTATTAAGTGAATATTTTCTAGTGTACTTTTTATTTTTTATTTTTTATTTATTTATTTATTTTTTTTAAAGATTTTTTATTTATTTATTCATGATAGTCACAGAGAGAGAGAGAGAGGCAGAGACACAGGCAGAGGGAGAAGCAGGCTCCATGCACCGGGAGCCCGATGTGGGATTCGATCCCGGGTCTCCAGGATCGCGCCCTGGGCCAAAGGCAGGCGCCAAACCGCTGCGCCACCCAGGGATCCCTCTAGTGTACTTTTTAATTCACCAATGATGTCTTCACTGTTTTTTAGTTAATCTTGATCATATACATGCTAATAATTTATGAGAACCTACATCCTGAATTCCAGTGAATTAGAGAAAACGTTATTCCTATAGAGCGCTAGCCCTTATTTCTTCCTTTGTTCTATTATTTTTATACAAATTACATGTATATATGTTAAAAGTGCACTGTTATAATTATTAACTCCTGTAATTTTATGTCTTTAAAAGAAGCTAAAAGAAGAAAATAGAGCAAATATATACTTACAGTGTTTTGAATATTAATCTTTTCATTCACCATTTAGTGTTTTCTTTTTTTATTCTTGCAGAATTGATTTACATCTGATGTATTTTTTTTTATCATCATATAGTTTTCCTCTTCTGCTTCTTTCAGGTGTTATTTTCATACATTTCTAAATGGCGTAGTCCCAGTGATACAATTCTATGCTTATTTGTTTAATTGCTTTTTAAGCAATGAAAATAAAGAGGTGAAATACAAATTTATATTGTTTGATATAATTATAGAATTACCTTTACTGATGTTCCTCGTTTGTTTATCAGAGAGAATAACTTGTATTATAGTTTGGGGCACTTACTTTGCAGCCTGAAAAAATATTTTAAAGGCAGATTTGTTAGAAATTACTTTTCATATTTATTTGGGAAAGTTTTTGTTTTGCCTTCAGCTTTGAAAGAGAATTTTGCTGGATATAAGATTCTTGGTTGACAGTGTGTAATCTTTCAACATTTTCATTATATCAACCTACTGTCTTCTGGCCTCCATTCTTTTTATTGAGACATCAGCTGTTAAGTTTATTGGAGTCCCTTCATATTGGTGAATAATTTTTCTCTTTCTCTTTTCAAGTTTTTCTTTGTTTTTCAACATTTTTACTATGATCTTTTTGCGTGTGAATCTCTTTGCATTTATCTGCTTAAGAGGTTTTTGACTTTCCAGGGCATGTAGAGTAATGTTTTTCATCAAATTAAAAACTTTTCTCTATTATTTCTTCAAATATTTCCTCCACTCTTTCTCTTCTCTCCTTCTTGTACTCTTATTAGGTGTATGTTGGTATTCTTAATTGTATCTCACATTTCTCTTTAGCTCTTTGATTTCTTGTCATTCATTTCCCTCTATTTTTCAGATTCTATAAACTACATTCAGATTCCTCAACTACATTATTTTTAAGTTTTCCTATCCATATGCCAGGTCAAATCAAATTTTGAGCCCTCTTGTGGATTTTCCATTTAAGTTATTCTACTTTTCAGCTCCAAAATTCCATTTGTGGAAATCTTTAAAAAAAACAAAACAAAACAAAACAAAATAAAAATCTTTGTTATACTCTGTTGAAGAAATATTGTTATTTTGCTTTTCTATGTTTTTTTTTAAGCTTAAGTAATGGTTTCCTTAAATAATTTGAACATATATATAGTGGTTGCTTTGATGTTTTCATTAAATTCAACAACTGGGTTTTCCCACAAGATAATTTTTCCTGTGCATAAGTCACATGTTCTTATTGTTTTGCATGTCTTAGCACTTCATGTTGAACACCAGATATTTTAAACTTTTTTTTTTTTTAATTTTTCTTTATTTATGATAGTCACACAGAGAGAGAGAGAGAGAGAGAGGTGGAGACATAGGCAGAGGGAGAAGCAGGCTCCATGCACCAGGAGCCCGATATGGGATTCGATCCCGGGTCTCCAGGATCGCGCCCTGGGCCAAAGGCAGGCGCTAAACTGCTGTGCCACCCAGGGATCCCAACACCAGATATTTTAGATAATTTATCCAGCAAATCTGGATATGATTTGAATCCCTCTTCCTCTAAGGGTTGTTGCTGGTTTCGCTTTTTGTTTATTTAGTGACTAGCTAGACCATTTTATATAGCCCTTGCAGTGAAGAACTTCTGCTATTGCTCCCCAGATGGTGTTTCTTTGGGCATGTTACACAATCGCTGGGATGACAGTGGTTTCAGCAAGTTTCTTTTTCACTAACTCTTTTCCTGATCCATCTTGCTGGGAGGCCCCACTAATTACTGCTCATTACTTTTTAGTACTGAATAATATTCCATTGTCTGGATTACCACCTTTTATTTATTCTTTCACATATGGAAGGACAATTGGTTGTCTCCAAAGTTAGGCAATTATGAATAAAGCTACTATAAACATCAATGAGCAGGATGTTTGTTTTTGTTTGTTTTTGTTTTTTCTTTTCAGGGGAGCTGTTTTCAAGATCTTTGGATAAATACTAAGGAGCATGATTTCTAGATCATATGCTATAGGTATGTTTATTTTTGTAAGAAATAACCAAATTGTCTGAAAAGTGTTTGTACCACTTTATATTCCCACTACAATGTATGAAAGTTATGGTTCTTTCCCATTCTGTCCAGTACCTAAATGTTATCTTTGTTTTGGATTTAGGCCATGCTAATAAGTATATAGTGGTATTTCCTTGTTTTTGTTTTTGATTTCTGTTTGTTTGTTTGTTTTGTTTGTATTTCCCTACTGACATGCAGTCTGAAATTCTTCTCATATGTTTATCATCTCTGTATCTTCTCTAATAAGGTGTCAAAGTCTTTGGATCATTTTTAAATTTGGTTCTTTTCTTTTGTATTCCCAATTTTTTTTGAGATTTATTGTATTGTTTTAATTGAAGTTCAATTTGCCAACATATAGTAAAATAACCAGCGCTCATCCCATCAAGTGCCCTCCTCAGTGCCTGTCACCCAGTCACCCCATCCCCCCACCCACCTCCCCTTCCATTATCCTTTGTTCATTTCCCAGAGTTAGGAGTCTCTCTCAGTTTGTCTCCTTCTCTAATTTTCCCCACTCAGTTCCCCTCCTTTCTCTTATAATCTCTTTAATTATTTCTTATATTCCCTGTATGAGTGAGACCATATGATGATTGTCCTTCTCTGATTGACTTACTTCACTCAGCATAATACCCTCCAGTTCCATCCACATTGAAGCAAATGGTGGGTATCCATCCTTTCTAATGGCTGAGTAATATTCCATTGTATATATAGACCACATCTTCTTTATCCATTCATCTGATGTCGAAGGACATCATTGCTCCTTCCACAGTGTGGCTATTGTGGACATTGCTGCTAGAAACATCGGGGTGCAGGTGTCCTGCCGTTTCACTGCATCTGCATCTTTGGGGTAAATCCCCAGCAGCGCAATTGCTGGGTCATAGGGCAGGTCTATTTTTAACTCTTTGAGGAACCTCCACACAGTTTTCCAGAGTGGCTGCACCAGTTCCCATTCCCACCAACAGTGCAAGAGGGTTCCCCTTTCTCCGCATCTTCTTCAACATTTGTTGTTTCCTGTCTTGTTAATTTTCCCCATTCTCACTGGTGTGAGGTGGTATCTCATTGGGCTTTTTGCTTTCTTATTGTTTAATTTTTTAGAGTCACTTGCATATAACAGTTCTTTATCACATGTGCCTTTATAGATATTTTTCCCAGTTTATGGAATGTCTTCTAATTCTCTTGACATTTTTGTTTTGTTTTGTTTTAGAGCAGAATTATTCACTTTTAATGAAGTCTATTTTATCTATTATTTTATGTAACTTTTCCCCTTTTCTCTTCTAGGGGGTTTAAAGCTTTGC
Source organism: Canis lupus baileyi (assembly GCF_048164855.1). Taxonomy (NCBI): domain Eukaryota; kingdom Metazoa; phylum Chordata; class Mammalia; order Carnivora; family Canidae; genus Canis; species Canis lupus. The sequence goes on along the minus strand of NC_132840.1, from coordinate 3,432,429 downwards.
ATTTTCCTAGGTCTGTAATTCATTTTGAGGTATATTTTGTTAAGGGACTAAAGTCTTTTTCTCAAATTCTTTTGTTTTGTTTTTTACCCATGGATTTCATTTGTTCCAGCACCATGTGTTGAAGGATGACCTTTGTTTCATTCTAGTGTCTTTGCTCCTTTATCAAAAATCAATTGACTATACTTATGAGGGTCTATTTCTGGACTCTCTATTATGTTCCACTGATCTATTTGTCTATTCTTTGACCCATAGCACACTGCCTACGTTACTGTAGCTTTATAGTGAGTTTTGAAGTCAGATAACATCAGAGCTCCAACTTCGTTCTTCTTCAATATTGTGTTGACTATTTTGGGTCTTTTGCCTCTACATACAAACATTAGAATTAATTTGTCAATATCTGTAAAATAACTTGCTTGAATTTTGATTGGGATTTCATTGAATGCTGATAAGTGATGCGGGTTTTCTATTGATATATTTTAGTAGGATGAAGAAGTATTTTGTAATTTCTAGTTTGCAGAGAAGTTTAATTACAAATCACTGTTTTTATTGATCAGCATTCCTAGAATATCCATATTTTCCTCCCAATTTCTATGCCTGATAATTTTTGTTTGATATCAAATGTTTTAAATTTTGTTATTGGTTACAGGATTTTGTTATATTCTTTTAATGTTTATTGGCTTTTATTTCTGGGATATAATCAACTTTAGTTCAATTTGAGGTTTTACAATTTTGCTTTAATCTCTGTTATGACAGATGCAGAGAACTTAATTTTGGGATTTCTTTAGTCTCACTGATAAGCTAGTACCATTCTGTTGATTTTAACAAATGCCTTCTTTCTTTCTTTCTTTCTTTCTTTCTTTCTTTCTTTCTTTCTTTCTTCTTTCTTTCTTTCTTTCTTTCTTCTTTCTTTCTTTTCTTTCTTTCTTTCTTCTTTCTTTTCTTTTCTTTTTCTTCTTTTCAAAGATTTATTTATTTTCTTTGAGAGAGAGAGATCGGGTGAGGGATGGGGGTGAGGGGGAAAGAATTTCAATCAGACTCTACATAAGAGTGGAGCCTAACATGGGGCTCAATTTCAGACCCTGAGATCGCGATGCTGAGATCACAACCTGAGCCAAAGCTGAGTTGGATGCTTTACTGGCTGCACCATCCTGGCACCCCACAAATGCCTCATTTTCTAAGAGGCCTTTCCATTTTGACTTCTAGGAATACCAACCGGCGTCAAAATTGTGTGAGTTCTGATGATGCATGGTCTGTTGCTTCACAGTGGTTCTTTCTATGTCCATGGGTAATTTCTTCTTATACAACTCTGGAGATCAATATCCAGCCAGAGGTTCAAATTTAAGAGTGCACTGCCTATGCAATTTTTTTTTTTTGACAGTGCCACTTGAGCATTCTAGTTGCTTCAGCCTCCCCAAATTCTAATCTCTGCATCCTCTACCCAGTAAGCTCATCAGATTCTGTTTGTACCCTCCCTTTCTTTGTGGCCTGAAAATTTCTTGCAGGCCATAAACTGAGGCAAACATAAGGCTTACCTAAATTTTATTCCTTTGTTTAGGCTTTCAGTATTTCTCTGACCGTTGTCTAGTGTCCAAATATTTGCCTTCAATATATTTTGCTGAGTTATCTAGTTGCTCATGGCAGGAAGCAAACCTGTAGCATAATTTTTCTTGGAGGGATGCCTGGGTGGCTCAGCAGTTGAGCATCTGCCTTTGACTCAGGGCATGATCCCAGGGTCCTGGGATCGAGTCTCATCTGCAAGGAGCCTGCTTCTCCCTCTGCCTATGTCTCTGCCTCTCTGTGTGTGTGTGTCTTTCATGAATAAATAAATAAGATCTTTAAAATTGTTTTTCTTGGATATGAGCAGATGTATCTTTTCTGTCTAAATCTATATTTGTAAAGAAAAATGTCATACTTGGAAATTATATATCTGTAAGTAAAAATTACACAATATGACCATTTATTTAATTTCTTTGGGTCCAACTTGCATTTTCCTTTGCCAAAATCTATTTGCCCTTTATTTAAATTTTCATCTGTGAATGGCTTAACAAATGCCTTGCAGTATATTCTCAATAAACATTGAGTGAATGAAAACTAAATGATGAATGATTATACCATCTTTCATAGAGAATGGGGAAATCAGTTGTCTATATTGCTTGTGATAGTAGAAGTATCAGAACAATCTTGATGGGGAGATTTTTTTTTTTTAATTTCCCTGAAATCTAAAATTTACTAGCTTCTTGGGATATAGGTGAATGCTAAAATTGGACAAATGAGACTCTTGCTTAGTGTGCTTCCCTTTCTTAAAGAAATGCCCATTAAGGGGTATCTGGCTGGTTTAGTCATATGAACATGCAACTCTTGATTTCAGATTTGTGAGTTCAAGCTCCATGTTGGGTGTAGAGATTACCTAAGTAAATAAACTTAAAAAAAAAAAAAAGAAATGTCCCTTAAACACAGGAAAAATTATTAGATCATAGTGTCTCTTAGCTTGACCATTTCTCAGACACTACTATCACAATAAATTGGAGAAGTTCATGTAATGACTTAAATTATAATCTTAGTATCATCCTTAACTAACTAAACATGATTTTGGAGAAGTCACTCCAAATACTTGGGTCAAGTTTACATCCATATAAAATGATGTAGTTGGACTAACTGAAATGCCTGCTCACTCTTGGGAGCGTTGTCAAAAGTATTTAAGATTGTATTTCCTTTCTCATTCATCCATTTACTCATTCTCAATACATATACATGACAGAGAAGGTTGTCTTAGATTGCTTTTTTTTCATATCCCACCTTAGTGAAAATATAAAAAAAGAAATGACTCAAAGAGAGGAAGTAACACAAATATCAATAATACAAGATGCAATATAATTTTATTGCATTTGCTATGACTTTTCAGAGCTAAGTTAAAGCTAGCAGAAAATTCTTTATCTGGTCATTAGTTCAGTGTTCCATAGAATAAAATACTTCTAGAGCTATAAAAGTGGGCTGTATCATTTGATTTGAGAGAATTGAATATAAATTTACTAACATATGTTACTCAATACAAATTTTACATTTACTTCTATAATTTGTATAATTAAGATGTGAATATTACATTTAACATTCTATTTATCTCATTTAATATATTACTTTTAAAGTTTATCCTTAAATTGTTCCCAGCGTTGTCTTTATATTTTGAGAAGTTAATTTATAGTAACACCATAAGTACATTTGTCGGATATAATGGCAATCAGGTAAGCCATATTCATATAATATGTTTGTTTTTAATTAGCACTCTGGTGATTTATACATTACATTTTATTATAAAATAAGACAAAATTATGATGGAACTTGAATTCTAGATATTTGGGATTCATAATTATAGAAAAAAGTATATCATTTCTAACAACTATTGGGTTATTGGTGGTGAAAAATGTGCTGAGATATCTTTTTTCTTAGCATTATGTTTGAAAAAAAAAGGATATTTAGTTAAATATTGTGATCTTGTTTAAAAACTATTCAAACAGGACGCCTGGCTGGCTCAATCAATGGAGCATGCAACTCTTCTTCTTGGGGTTGTGAGTTCAAGCCCCATGTTGGGTGTAGAGATTACTTAAAAATAAAATTTTTAGGGATGCCTGAGTGGTTCATTTGGTTAAGAGTCTGCCTTTTGCTCAGGTCATGCTCTTAGGGCCCTGAGATCAAGCCCCATGTCAGGGGTCTCTGCTTAGTGGGGAGTCTGCTTCTCAATTCTACCACTGCCCCTCCCCCTTACTCATTCTCTCTCTCTCTCTCAAATAAATAAAATCTTTTAAAAATAAATAAGAAAATATTCAAATTAGCCATTTATTTATTCATCCAAAAATAGTAAGCATCAAGCACTGTCCAGGATCTGGACATGTACTAGCAAACAAACTAGACACAGTATCATTCCTTACAGAATTTGCCCTCTTCTTGGGAAGATAGTAGGCAAATAATACAGAAGTTAAAATACAGAAGTGATGGTCATGTAAACTTCTAGAGTTATCAGGGTAATAATACAAAGGGATATATATGGGCTAAGGATGGAGCTAGTGTGTTAAGGGAACAGTCTTCTATAGATCATCCACAAACCTCTAAATGCTACGTCTCCCAGCAATATAGCCTCTTCACAGTTTTCCAGTACATACTTCTGCTTACTATACATCTCCATCTGGATGTAAGATGTATCTTTAAATGTATCATGTATACAATCAAATCCAGTGTTTCATGCTTACATTTTCAAAGTTTAACCATTTTCCAGCTTTCAGGATTACTCTTACTGATTTGCCACCAAAATATCTCTTAAGCATATTCACTTTCTCTAGCTCCTCTTGGATACCCCTGTGATGCCTTACTTTGGGATACTTGGTGAATATCAAGTTTTATGCCATATACCTTGCAAATTATACATAAATAATCTCTACCCTATGATAGTTACTGTTAAATAATTGGCCTTTGGACGCTAGAATTTGCTTTTTAAATCACTATTCCCTTATATTCTCTATTTTGAACTGACTGGCATCCTTGAAATATGATTCTGTGGTGCTCAGTGCTGCTAGATCACCAGTTCTCCCTCTAAGACAAAATTCTTGGAGAGTCTCTAAAAAAATGTGTGTGTGTTTTTGATGCACATATAGTATAGTATACCATATTACAGCATATTATTGTATATGATAGCATATTATAAAATGTAAAGCATCTGTGTGTATATATGTATGTGTATATATTATGCATAGTATAAATATATTTTAAATTATGTTATGATTATATATATATATATAAATTGATGAACTAGCAGTGTGTGTGTGTGTGTGTGTGTTTGTGTGTGTGTGTGTATGAGTTTGGCCTCACCTTGAATCTGCAGAATCATAACATAAATTCAAAGAGTGAAAACTAGAAATCTGTATTTTTCAAAATGTTGCAAGCAATTCAGATGATCAGCCAATACTGATGAGCAATGGTTTATAGATTCTTTGAGCTTCTTACTGTGTCATTTCTACCCCAAATGCTGCCACAAACTTCATACCTCACCTTTCAATAAATGTTCCAATGTCACTGAAAAATATTCCTCAAACACAACATCTTCTCCTATGACTCCACAATACTTAAAAGTCACATGTTTCTGAAAAAAATACCCACCTTTTCATTCGATTTGCAAGTTCCTTTCCTAAATTTCAATCCAAATGTATGTACGCTCCTATGGGAAGGTTTTCTCTTTTTCTCTGTATCTGGTTCTAAAGTTCCTTTTCCTGTTCCGTCCAATGTGAAATTATTTGCTTTAGCAATTATTGTAAGGTTTCTGTTCCCCAGTGAGGAACATATGAGAAGGAAAATGATACAGAATGGGAAGTTATTGATTCTGGTGTGCACTCTAAGATTTGTCATTCATATGTTTGCGATGATGGTGATGATGATGAGTAAACTGGAGCCAGTGTTTTGTATGTTTAGTTTAACAAGTTAAGCATGCTTACTTCTAAAACAAACCTAAAATTGCAATAGAAATACAAATAGAATATAATCAGATCCATCCAATCAAACATGACAAAGGAGGTCTCAGGAGAGGGCTTATATGGTAAAACCAGGATTAATTTATCTGTTTATTTCCCCTTCTGCCTATGAGAAATTGTACACAACTCAGACCAGTACAAAACTAACAGGATGTAGTGAGTCTGGGGGAATGTAAGTAGAAAGTACAGAAGACGAGAAAACCGATTGAAGGATAAAACAATGTTGTAGCATGAATTCAAATTCCTGATATACACAGGGTGATTCCAATTTTCATTAATATTAATCATCACAACTGTTGTTAAGAGAGCAATTGTGTTCTCATTTTCAAGACAAGAGAACTGAGACCCCAAGGGATTGGTTAATTAATCCATATTTATATCATTACTTGCTGGCATAACCAGGGTCCAAGTCTGTATTTAAATCACCATCATTTTTGTTGTTGTTGTTCCATCCCATTGTAATTTTCCCACCCAAAACACTTAAGTGAAAACTGAGTCTTCAGACATGAGTAACACAGTAAACAATGAACAAAATATATGGGTAATTATTACAGAATGTTAGAATGACATATATATTATAGGACCATCACCATTTTGAAACTGCAAAATACTTTCTGTTTCTGAAGAAAGGACATTATGACACAGATGAGAGGAAGTGGGTGTGAAGATGGAGAAACTTGGGTTTGAATTCTGGCTCTATGAGTGTGAGTGTGTGTGTGCGCATACATGTGTGCATGCGTGTGTGGATACATATATATGATAGATAATAATACCTATTTCATAAGTTAGTCATAAATCCTAGAGGCAATAGAGGGGGAAATACCCACAGTCATGATTATCTATAGATAAAGGACTTTAAAAATGGTATTTTAATTTTGTTTCTGCCTTCCATTCCTACTGGTGGAAACTGGTCATCATAAATTAATATGAGCAAAAATACAGTGTTTATTAGCTTGTCTTCAGGTATTGACTGAACAATGGGATTATTCTGGTTTTGTGAAAGTTGTTCACTCAGATCATTGTGGAGAACATCGTAGGGTAAATAGAGATCCCAGCCCAGCCCATTCTGAATACCGGGGGGCACTTTCTGTTGAAGCAGACATAGTTGCTTCTATTCTGGTGGGCAGGGAAGGAAGATAGCCTACTTCCATTTCTGCTACCTACTTCTTCTTCTAACATCTTGTCAAGTACTGCTCTGTTTCATAGCATTTCTTAGAGATGACCACAAAGTCAGATGTGACAAGTGAAAAATAATTATTCCACCCGTGAAAATGATTTTATCCAAAATGTATTAGAATCCCATTTAATATGTTCTTAAAAACAAACCAAAACATATAAAGACAGAAACAAAAAAAGAAACAAAAGCATAAACAAACAAAAACCCCATAAAGGCAAAACAAAAGTGGGCTCTAGTCCTATTCTACCATTTTGTTGCGTGTCTGCATAGATTTTCTTTAAAACACTTATCACATTCCTTAGTTCTTTCCTAGTAGTCAGGAATCAAGGACATGTAAAGTAGAAACCATCTTTCCTCTTAGAAGCTCAGCTTCTCCATTTTCAGAGAAATGTGTTTCAAGAAGAAAAAAAAAATCAATAACTCAACTCCTTTCTAAGGGCTCTGTTTTGGCCCTTTAGTTCTTTGTCTCCGTGGCATGCTGTGATATTATCTGTCTCCCTGCAAGATACCAAGTAAGTGAGCTGTCAGTGTGACATGTGCTGAAAAGGACTAGTTTATCCCTAAACCAGGGCTCCTCCTTGGTCTATTCAAAAATATTTTACTTTCCTCCAGTGACTTTCTGTTACTATTTCTTTTGTTTGTTCAGATAAATAGGAAAGGGATGGGGGAAGTGAGGGCAGCAGGAAAAACCGACAGTTAAGACACAGGCATAAGTTCACTGGGTGAGTAAGAGACTGATGTTCTGAGAATTGGAAAGCCTACATTTGTTAAGCCTCAGTACTTGTACTTGAACTCGGGCCTTTGGGATTCAGAAACTGTTTTTTTTTTTCTTACTTATTTTTTAATCTTGTTTATTTAAGTTCTGCTTGATATGATACAACCCTTAATCAGATAAATGTAGCTGTTATTCTAGAAAATAAGAGAGCCATACTTTATTTTCTTAGGAGATTTACTCTCCTACTTCCAATAGCAACCCGAGATGTTGGGATGCAGGGCCAGTGTCTGATTTCCTTTCGTATTCCTCATCGAACTCATTTCTTACTATACCCTAAATATTTGTAAGTCTGAATTGAACATGTGTTTAAAAATAAGCACAAGGGCAAAGTCTTTAAAGAATGAATTACTAAATTGGAGACAATAGATACCAGATATCTCTCCTTTAATTGGAGCTAGCTTTAGAAACAAAGGAATCTGACATAGAGCCTTTTGAAAGCAATGAAAAAAATCTAGTAAATATTGACCATGTCCCTTTTTTGAATATCCAACAAAGTCTTTATGTTACACAATGATTATCTTATAAAGACAGTTTTGTTTCTAGATTAGTAATAACTGGAGGTCTTCATATTCTCCATATCAGAGCTTCTTAAAACTTGATCCAAAGATCACTCGAAGGAGCATTACCTAGGTAATTAATTAAATACACAGATTGTTGGACTCTGAGTATTATTGTTTCTAATAATTATTATTATTATCTTGGGGAGGCGGTGTCTGCTTCTTGTATACAAGCATGAGAAGCCTATTTTAACATCTAGATCTATCCTATAACATCATAAGAAATGTGAGGTAAGCAATGGATTAGAAATTGGGTTTCTAACTGTCCTGAAGTTCATAGATGAACTTCATAGTTCTATGAAGGCTCATAGATGAGTCTTTACTATTGATAGTACACCGACGTTGGCCTGGTTGACGTGGTTTGCTCTGGTGGAGTCCATGTGGGCTTATGGTCTGTGACAAGGTCCAAATACCATGCAAACATGCATCAAGAAGATTTATCTTCAGGACTGAACAAATTAGTTTTAATGCCTGGAATTGTCATAAATAGCTACACAGATTACTTTAACTCTGAGTCTCATTTTCTTTAACTATACAGATATACTGAACTCCTCTCACATTTTGAAGAGTGCTTACCACAATGTCTGATACCATGGAGATGCACAAAAAAGTAGTTTATTCTATCAGACGGATGCTTTAATACTAGGCTGCCAAAATCCTGAGAAACTTGCATTCTAAATAACTTGGCTCACACCTCCCATCCCCTGAGAGAACATATTGTGTGTCAATCAGGAATCAATCACAAAGTGTGGGAGATCTTGAGACTAGAATGACATCTTTACCCAAGGTTGACATTGAAAAGCACTTCTCCACAAAACGTTTAGCTATATCAGGGCTGTGGGAACAACTAAATTTTGGAGAATTGCCCATTTTATCCCTTTCTTGGAAATTGATAATGCCTACTTAGCTAGAAAAAAAGCTTTTGAGAAATGTAAAGCAAGATAAGATTTTAATTTTATTGAAGTGCAAATTTCCCCAAATATAGTTGATTATAGAATCTTTTTTGTTTTCAAATTAACAGCACTTCAGAGACTTAGTTTTCTGAGGAATACACTTTGGCAAATGCTAATTTTTAAGTCCATGGAAAAAATCTGCCTACTTCACTTTCCCTCAGCTACTCTCAGGCCTTTTCTTAAGAACAAATTAAAATAGTCACTTGAGCCATTTCTGAAAGTCAAACAGTAAAGAGATCATTTTTTTTTCCCTCCAGTGTCATGATCTTGGCACCAGTTTCTAGTGATAAAACCCCAAGAGAAAAACATCAGCCTTCAAATGAGCTCATCACATGTGATGATACCTGGTTATTGTTAAAATCATTGCAGATATATAGTTTTGTTTTTTCTAAGCTCCTGCAAGAATGTGAAAGTATCATTTCTAAAACATAACCTGCACTCTTAAGTCTGTGTTAATTGTTCCTTGCTTGACACAAAAGGTCTGAGGCGGAGGCACCCAGGGAAGAAAGCATTATGAGAACAGTCAGATTAGATTTGTGAAGACAATTAAGCACAATTCTTTATGGCTTCTTATTCTTAGCTTTGAAATATTTCTTGCTGTTGAATCATTTGGATTCCTGGTAGCATTGCTGGGGAAAAAAAGGGGGATATTTATTAAACAAACAAACAAGAACAAAGTCATAAATCTAGTTCTGTTCATACCAAGCAAAAATAAATCCAGGGACTATAAAAGTTTGTGTTGTGTTAGGAATTTTACAGAAAATATCTTTAGCATTTCCTCTCCTGCAAATGTGTCTTTGTAGAGTGCTGTCAAATTTTAATTGTCCCCAGAGGACGAGTTATAGGTAATTAAATCAATTCTCTCCAGCAAAGATTTCTTCAAAACATTTTTGAGAGCCCTCTAGTTTTTACATGACCTTTGAGAAAAGCACTTTGCAGCTGACATAGTTTGTGTTTTTGTTGGTTTATCTTTGGCAAAGAGGAATTAGCATCTGTCTTCATGAAGTTTGAGTTCAGATAAATTCAGATGCAGCTGGTCATTTGCTTTGTCCTCATACTGAGTGTCTCTTGAACTGGGAATTCCATCGTATTATCTCTGAGCTTCATCACTGGAGCTATAGATGGAATGAAAGTGCATAGCTCACAGTCCTCAAGAATTACTTACATTCAGTTTGGAAACAAGGTCGAACAAATCATTTTCTCAAAATGCAACAGCTTAGTTATAAGAAATAAGGATAAAAAAGGACAGAGAAGGGGGGGTGGGAATGGATAACATTGATGCTATTCCAGAAACTTTGGCAGATTCCACCACAAGAGAATATGTAAAGGCTTGGGAAATATACAGGGTGACTCTTTTCCCAGCATTCTTTCCAGTTCCCCTTTTTTTGTCCTTTCTGAAAGCACTGGTTCTCTGTCCACCCCCAAAATGAGAATCTCCGTAATGGGAAGTCCTAAAGTCTGGAACATTATATTGCCTGTAAATACTGTCAAATATCAGAATTTGCACATTGCAGATTCCCAGAAAATGCTTATTAATTGTTTCAGGGAAATGGGTAGAACTTGGATTTGAATTTGGAATTATCTACTCCATCTTTCCCACTATGTTTCTATAAAAGTGAGTGAATCTACCTAGATTTCAATTTTCTTTTCCATAAAAGAAAGTACTTTAATTAAAAATTTGTTAAAAGGCATTGTAAATTCTTCTGTCCTGTTGTTTAATTTTGAAATATTTTTTTTCTTAAAGATTAATAAATAATTCTTTGACCATCACATACTTGTCAGGCTTATTTGATGGACCATAAAAAATAAATGAGACCATCCTTACTTTAAGAAGCTGTCTGTTGGTATGTAATTCTATAATTAGACACTTTATTTTCTAAGCATTAGGCTTTACTTCAACATTTTTCACATATTTTAAAGGTTTCTTGAGGCTGTCATCTTTCATGATCCTGTCTGTAATGTTTAAGTATGTGTATAAAAAAGCTAAAAAGTAGTACGTGCTGAAATTATGCACATGCACAATTGCTTAAAAAGAAACAATGGTACCCATGATCATGCTATTCAGAAAAAAATAAACTGTTGAATTGTGAAAATTCCGTACTGTCATTGAACACTGTTCATATCCATATATGATGAGCATGTGTTTGTATGAGTTAATATACTACCTATTAGGGTCCTATTTCATAAAAGTGTGTGTTCTGATGTTATTTACCTATGATATTAAACATATTTTAATGGCAGAATTTCATTGGTTGCTGACCATTTGACCATACCCCGAGCCACAATTTATTTGATTCCACATTTATATACTCATACGCACTGAGTGAACATATTTTTTATAAAATGTTCATAAAATAATTTTATAGTATATATGTGGACATTTAGAAGACCAATTCCAACATTCTTTGCTTTTTTATAATATATAATATATTCAAATATATGTAATATATAAATAACATAATTAATTAAATATTATTTTTTTCTCTCTTAATGTAATGTAACTATTCCCATGTTTTATGTCTCTTCCATTTACTTTCTCTCTTGAAATATTTGGACAAGGAAACGTTGATCCAAAACAGGTTGTCAATAGATGAGGCTTAGATTCCCTCTCTTCATCCCCATTACTTTTTTTTGTATATTTTTTTTATTGGAGTTCGATTTGCCAACATATAGCATAACAGCCAGTGCTCATCCCGGCAAGTGTCCCCCTCTGTGCCCATCTCCCAGTCACCCCATCCCTCTACCCACCTCCCTTTCCACTACCTCTTGTTCATTTCCCAGAGTTAGGAGTCTCTCAGGTTCAGTCACCCTTTCTGATATTTCCCACTCATTTTCTCTCCTTTCCCTTATAATCCCTTTCATTATTTTTTATATTCCTCAAATGAATGAGACCATATAATGTTTGTCCTTCTCCGATTGACTTACTTTACTTAGCATCATACCCTCCAGTTCCATCCATGTTGAAGCAAATGGTGGGTATTTGTCATTTCTAATGGCTGAGGAATATCCCATGTATACATAGACCACAGCTTCTTTATCCATCATCTGTCGATGTACACCGAGGCTCCTTCCACAGTCTGGCTATTGTGGACATTGTTACTTATAAACATTGGGGTGCAGGTGTCCCGGCATTTCACCTCATCTGTATCCCCATTACTATTTGTCAAGATGCTGTTAGCAGATAGCCTACTTACCTCAAGCATTAGGATAGACAGGACTTTTTCTCATAGTTAAGACATCAGTATATTTCAAATCAAAGACATGATTGTGGAGTGACTTTTTGAGGAAGTGGAGGCAAATATATTACAGGATAATCTGGAAGTACACTAAAATTTGTCCCTTGATAGAAGTACTGCAAAACAGAATAGAGTGAAATATAATCATGAGATAACAGAGAACTTCTGGTGTCCTCTCCCGCTCAGACCTTGTCTTCCTCAGTTCTTCCTATAGTCATTTTGGCATCATGAAATGCAATGTGTAGTCATCTGTCCACTTTCATTCCCTTCATTGTCATTGTATTGTAGTAAATTTTCACCTCTAAATGGTTATACCAAAATGGATGAGAAGCACAGGTGGAGGTGAGGCACTGGCCAGGGGTCATGAAATGCTTCAGGCAGCCTCAGGAAACAACTCACTCAAAACGGTGATAGAGTACCTCCTTTTTTAATTCCCTGCCTTGTACCTAGTCAAAAAGACTACATAACTGCGAAAGTGTCAGGCATGAAGACAGGGATATATATATATATATATATCCTCCAAAGTCCCATAGATTTTAGTTATTTTCCTTTTTTCTGCATAATGCAATATTCTAGCTCTGATCTCTTTCACAGTTGAGTTAGTGGGAATTTATCCTGAGATTCTCAAGGAACAGATGAGATATTAACCAGTATTCCTCTTGGGTACATATAAGCAGACTGGTCTACCCTCAGTAATAAAAAAGGGAGTGTCATGCTTCTGTAAACCCATTTCTTCTCCCCAACTCACCTTATAAATCTCTATCAAGGGATCCCTGGGTGGCTTAGCGGTTTAGCGCCTGCCTTTGGCCCAGGGCGTGATCCTGGAGACCTGGGATCGAATCCCACGTCGGGCTCCCGGTGCATGGAGCCTGCTTCTCCCTCTGCCTGTGTCTCTGCCTCTCTCTCTCTCTGTGTGTGTGACTATCATAAATAAATAAAAAAATTTTTTTAAAAATCTCTATCAAGCTAGCATTTAGAATGACATTTTTAACATGTCACTCATTGGCGTAGACATCCAAGATGCTATTTATTCTAACCCATATTTTTCATTTTGGTGGGAGGGAAGGCTAGAGAGAACTAAGGGGAGACACAGTGTCCACTGTTCCATAGATCTAGTCCTATACCAGGTGAAAATATTTGATAACCTTCGTAGCCATCCCCACTGATCACTACCCCACTGGGACCTGGTTCCAGGGTAAATCTGTGATGTGGCACTAGGCCAGCTTGGATGTCAGATGCTTTTCATTGGGTTTGGCCAACTGGGATTCATCCTTCTCACCTTTTAAGTTCTCACGTGCATTGCATGAAAGAGTACCAACATTTATACAAGTTTAATTTAGATAACGGTACAGACAACAGTAATGGCAACAAAAACTATCACTATTTATTGATGAAGACTGTGTCAGTCATTCTAGTGAATACTTTAAATACCTTTTTATATGATCCGCACAAACTAATACCATATGATAGGGACTGTCATACTCTTTTTTTCTTTTTTTTTTTTTAACGAGGAAACTAAGCCTAGAACAGCAATGTGTTGTCCAAACTCAAGAGCAGATTTGTCTTTCAAATCCAAATCTTCTGAATTCTAATGTGATTTCCCCCATATTCCTCCTATACATAGTAGAGAGAATGTGTGTATGTGTGTGTGTGTGTTTTCATAATCCTGTAACATCCTGTTGATTTCTTTATTTGGACCCCAAGTAGGTAGACATAATACTAATATCAAATATATCTATGTATTGATAAGCATATATGTATAGCAACTTTGCATTTTCTCTAAAGACATAAAATCAAATATGTGAAATACTATAGTTTATTTTTTTCTGACTAAAAGAATCACTTGCATATTTATCCTTGCAAAAGTGGTTTTTATCATCAGGCTCCTGTAGCTCTAGCTGATGGTATTAATCATTTCTATGGTCCTTTTCAGTGCTTTATCCAAAGAGTCCAAAGTCATGGGGATTCTGAGGTAATAAAACACTTGTGTATTGAATTACTCCTCATTCCCCCAGCATATAGTGGAAATTGTCATATCACTTCCTCCTATTTTGTTGACAAAATCATCCAGCACCAATAATTGACTTGAAATTCACACACTAGATCTAGTTCAAGTAATAAAGAAAGATTTCTTGTATGTCCTTTTGTTGGATGTTTGTCAAGAATAGGCTCATTTGTACATAATTTTCTGTTGTCTATCCAGCTTTCATTTTCAAGATGGAGAAGCAGAATACTGATTCAGTGGTAGAAACTTAATTTCCTTAAAATCCATATTACATTTTAATGGTACTTAGTTTATTTGTGACATTGAATTCCAAAATAAATAGCTGAGTAGCTGCATTTTTTTTTGGGGGGGGGGTAAAATAGTCCAATGTGTTTTCATGGTTCAAATTTTAATGACATATCTGATTTCCCCAGATAATAGATCAAAATCAAGGTTTGTACAGAAATGATAGAAACTGTCATTAAAGTTGTTGGAAGTAAAAAAGTCAGATGAAAAGTTAAAGACAAGTGTTCTTTTTCATATTTTTCTTTCTTTAAAAAAAGTCTTCAATTTTCCTTTTGAAAAAAATTGTCAAAATCATTGTTTGCTCCCTTAGTTATAGGATCAACTGAACTGACTAAAAACTGGATTAATTCACCAGAAATAATTCAAATGGTTTAGAATGTTTCTACTTTTTGGGAGAAATATACATTCTATGCAGTATCAACAAAATTCGAGAAGTTATTATAACAATAACACTGTAGTAAGACTCAGTTTTCAATTATCTGTCTCTCCCTATCCACCTTCCAACAAAGCGTCCCCGGCGCCATACAGTCCTGGCACCTCAAAGAAGCCAGATTAGTGAGAGATTTGTGGCCACTCTTGTTTTTGGTTTACAATTCCCTACCATCAGGGCTGTTTATTATAACTCATTTTTCTAGAGTTGGCTTTTCTATAATTATAAATTCCTAATTCTAGAGCTGATGGCCAGATTCCACGTTCAGAGATTTCATCCTGGAATTTCAACTGCCTACTGGACATCTCCAATCCCCAAAGTCATGGGGATTCTGAAATAATAAAACACATTTGTGCCTTATTATAATAAGTAAATAAATTACTTATAAGTAAAATGCTTTCTAACCCTCATCTCATATTATCTACCATCTTCTGAGACAACACTTGCTTGAACAAATCCCTGACAATGTTAATTATAGTTTTAAATATAGTCATATATTCAAAATTTCTTCCACCAACAATTTTATGACTCACAAACATCTTGAAATATCCATAAATAAAATCAAAATCTTCCCCAATCTTGATTGCCACAATTCTCCTTTTCTTACCCTTTGGCCTTTCCCATTGCTTACTCTATTTTGGGAAGATGTTGACTCTTAAGTCTTTCAATATCTGCTAGTTTTACAACTAGCAGAAATGTGAGATTCACCATTAACTTCTCTCCTGTCCATAACCACACCAGTGACGTGTGTGCAATAAAGAGCCATGTCCTCTCCTTAAGATGGACTAAACTTTGCCCAATTCTCATAACGACACAAACTGCATCAGATAATAGTTCTTCCATGTCTGTGCAAGTGTATGGCCATGCATCCAGACTGTCTACGCTCCTTTCAGTATTGACACTTCCAATTGGGTTGATCTTCACATTCTTGTCAAAGTGATCGACCTGTAGTGGAAATAAGAACATGTCCTGCTGTAATCAGTTGAATAGCTTCTCCTTCCTGGGCTCAGGTCTTTCATTTAGAATACAGATACCAACACTTTTCACTGGTCAGCTGCTCTTTTAACAGTTTTGAGTATGGGATCCTGGGACATTTTGATGCTTGGGGACATGCATGTTTAGTGAACATGACAGTTTTCCCCCGGATGAGAGTGGTGCCAAAATTGCTTTTCCTGATTTATCTGTAGAAATACTTTCTAACTCTCATCACATATTACCTACCATCTTCTGAGTTAACACTTGCTTGAACAAACCTCTGACGATGTTAATTATAATTCTAAATATAATCATATAGTCAAAATTTCTTCCACCAACTATTTGGTTTTAATACTGTTTTCTCTTCCTGATCTGTCCTGGTGACTGATCTAAACTTTTTTTTTTTTTTTTTTAATTTTTGCTTTGATATGATGGCAAGGAAAATAATACCTACAAGAAAAAAAATAATGTCAGAAATACCTGTGACTTCCTCCTTGGATCTCATATAGAATAAATCTAACTTTCCATACCTCTAAAAATAATAATTTTCTCTTTCTTTAAATATCTTTTCTCCCTCCTTCCCTTCCTCCTTCCCTCTCTCTTCCTTACTCTCTCCTGCTCTCCCTCCTTTCATTCCCTGTCCCTCTCCCTTTGTTCCCTTCCTCTTTCCCTCTCTCTCTCCATTTGTTCCCTCCCTTCCTCTCTTCCTTCACTTAGAGTGTACTCCATAACCTTCACTGCCAAGGAAGTTTCAAATGCCTTCTCTAAGAAATGACTTTGTATCTTTGTTCCAGTAATCAAACTCTAGAACTCTAATCAGGAACACAGACTATCATTTCCCAGAGTGCTGAAAATAGTGCTTTCTTCTCTCACCTCATTTAAATATATCTCTCATGTCACTCATAATGGTCCATTGGACCCTGAGATTCATATGCATCTATTGATGCAAGTTTTCAGTCTCAGTTAAGATAGAGTATGCATGCCCAGCTCATCTTACTGACTGATTATTATAAAAATCTTGGGAAAAAAACAGAGCAGCCCCCAGAGAACTATGAGCAGTAAAAAGAGTAGGCAGGTAGAGTAGGGAAATCAAAACTCAAAAAATTGCCATGTGATGACAAATTCTGTTTGTGCTTTTACTATTTATGCTGTTCTTTGTTACGCTCTATATTTTTGTTATGTGTCTTTTTAAGTTTTTTTTTTCCTGTATCTCCTTAGACTCTTGCAGCTCCAAGAATTGCAAATGTATATAGACAAAATTGTTCTAAGAAAAAAACACTTTCTGTTGGCAGGAAAATGAGATAGTCCTGTGAAGAGTAGCATAATGACAGTCTTTTTACTCTTCTAGCATGATGCCAGGAAAACCCCAGTAAAAAATTGAATCCTTATGGTGGTGGCAAAAAATGGTAGCAAGGGTGGGAGGTGGTGGTAGCAGTAGAGGCAGCTCCATCTTCTTTTCTCTTGCTGTTTTACACAACACTGACCTGGTCATGGAGCATGTGGAATAAAATGGGGATACTAAATCCTCATGGTTTTTACCAGAGCAGTAGAAAAGAGGCCACATAAATGCAAGAGTATAGAGAAGATTACAGGGAAAGGGGCAAAAGAAGCTACATATGAGGTTTTGGACTCTTCTCGGAATCACCCATGTATGCAGTTGATTAAAAGCAACAACAGAAAAAGTTTGAAGACTGAGTAAATGTGTAGATCCCTGTCAGGCATACCAGAATTCCATAGCATACACAGCCATTAAGAAGTAAACAGTCATTGAAAACTAAACTGTCATTGAATCCAAAGTTCAAAAAAAGTGAGTTAGGACTTGTGGTTTGAATCAAATCAATTTGATTGATTCCTTTATATAAGTTCTCTAAGAGGTTTTTTTAGGACCGAAAGTCTTATAACAGCACGTTTCATGAGCATGCACCATAAAGTAAACACAGTCCTCAAGTGAATGGAAATGTAGATTTGTCAATGAAATAGAATTTTTAAAATTGTAGAGATGAAAAACACAATAATGTAAATTTTAAAAACACTAACAATAGGACACAGAAATAGAGTAGAGATTGCATAGAAAGGGTCAGTGGAATTAGATTACTAGAAATCACAGCTAAACAGCAGAGAGAAAAAAGACTAAATGAAATAAACAGAATTTCACACACCTGAATAACACTATCACAAGGTTTTGCATTTGTATAATTGCAGACTCAATTCATACCTACTTCTTTCTTCTTCCTATTAACAGTGGCTGAAAACTTCCCAAATTTGGTGAAGCCTAAATTTATAGACCCAGTAAACTCAGCAAACTCCAATCAGGATGAACTTAAAGTATACCATGACCAAAGACAATATAATAAAACTCCTGAAAACCAAAGATAAAATAAAACTATTAAAAGCAGATAGAGGGCGCCTGGGTGGCTCAGTGGTTGAGCATTTGCCTTTGGCTCAGGTTGTGATCCTGGGGGGGGGGGGGTCCTGGGATCAGGTCCCTGTACCAGGCTTCCTGCAGGGGAGCTTCTCCCTCTGCCTGTGTCTCTGCCTCTCTCTCTGTGTATCTCGTGAATAAATAAATAAAATCTTAAATATATATATATATATATATATATATAGACAGGGGTGACTAATTGACTCAGTCTGTTAAGCCTCTGGCTTCAGCTCAAGTCATCATCTTGGGTCCTGAAATCAAGCCCCGCATCAGGTTCCCTGCTCAGTGGGGAGTCTGCTTCTCCTTATCCCTCTGCCTCTCCTCTCCACTCATTCTCTCTCTCTCTTTCTCTCTCTCTCTCATAAGTAAATAAAATCTTAAGATAAAAAAGCAGACAGAGAAAAACATCACATTGAACATAGAAGAAAATGATTCAAATAGCACCAGATTTCTAATCAGAATCAATGGAGGCCACAAGAGAGTAGAATAGCATTTCTCAAGGTGCTGAGAGGAAAAACAACCTGGAATTCTCTATTCAACAAAACTGTATTTCAGGAATAAAAGTGAAATATATTCTCAGATGAAAGGAAATTAAGACAATTTGTCATCCATAGACATGCTTTAAAAGTAGACAAAAAGAGTTTATTCAGTTGGAAGAGACATTATAAAAGAAGGAAACCTGGGGAAACCTTAGGGATGAATTATTAGCAACAAAAATGGCAAGTAACTGGGTAAATATAACAGACTAAATTTTTCCTCTTAAAATTAAAAAAAATATGTATGGCTTTTGAAAACAAAATTATTACATTGTCTAGTATTTTTTTCAATGTAGATGTAATACCTACAAAAACTATGACAATGTATGAATCCCTATAGTTGTAAGGTTTTTATATTTTACTTAGAGTGATTTTTCAAGGAACAAGGTTTAAATTTTATTGCCTAGTTCAAAATTTATTCTTGGATGTGAAGACGCACTATGGTTAAGATGCCGGTTCTTCCCAAATTGATCTGTAAATTTAATGGAATCTCCATCAAAACTCAGAAGGTAATTCGCAAATATAAATAACCTGATTCTAAAATTTTATTTGAAAAGAGAAGTGAATTAGAAGAGGCAAAAACGATACTGAGAAAGAACAACAGTTAAAAGACTCACCCCTCATGATTTTAAGACTTTGAAAAAAACTTCCCTAATCAAGGATGTGTGGAATTGGCGAAAAGATAAACACATAGAACAGTGAAACAAATAGTGCAGAAATAGAAAGAAATATGGTCAATTATTTTTTGAAAAAAATTGCAAATGCAATTCAATACAAAAAGCATAGTATTTTCAGCAGATATAGGTGGTATATATGAACATCTGTGTGCAAAAAGAAAAAAGAACTTTGATCTAAACTTTACACCGTATATAAAAATTAACTATAAGTGGACAGACTCAAATGTAAAACATAGATCTATTAAAAGAAACATTGAAAAGAAAGCTTAGAAAATCTTGGTGACCTTGAGTTAGGCAGCGTATTCTTATTTATGACAATAAAATAATGCTTGATAAAAAATGATAAATTGGACTTCAGAAAAATCAAAAGCTTTTACTCTATATAAGACAGCTACAAATATGAAAACACTAGCCAGAGACTTCAAAAAGTGTTTTAAATCATATACCTAACCAAAAAAATTGAGTTGCAAAAAGAACTTTCCAGTCTCAACAATGAGAAAACAAACCAATGCAAATGGGTAATATCTTTGAACAGTTGCTTTACTGAAGAAGGTATATTAATAGCAACTGTATGCATGCTTAATATCATCAAGATAATAATCATTAAGATGCTTAATATCATTCAGTCGTTAGGAAACAATGAAATCTGATGTGATATACTACTGCACACCTATTAGAGTGCTTAAAATAAAATTAATTTATTTTTAAAGATTTTTTATTTTTAGGAAGAGTGCAAGCGTAGGTGTGTGAGAGCACAGAGAGAAGCAGATTCCCCGCTGAGCACAGAGCCCAAGGCAGAAGTGGATCATCTACCAGGACTCAGATCATGAACTGAGATGAAGCCTGAAAGAGTCTGAAGCTTAACTGACTGAGCCACCCAGGCACCCCTAAGATGAAATTTAAAAATAGAACAATGACAGCACCAAGTGCTGCCAAGGATATGGAACAATTGGCATTCTCATCTGTTGAAGGTAAGGATGCAAAATGTTGCAGGCACTTTGGAAGACAGCATGGTGGTTTCTATTCAAATAAGCTTACACCGACCCTAGCGCCCCGCAACCCCACTTCTAGGTATTTACCCTCTAGAAAGGACTTTATTTTTGAACAAAAATCTGTACACGAATAGTTATAGCAGCATTACCCATAGTCGTCCAAATTTGGAAATGATCTAAATGCTTTTCAGCATTTGAATAAACAAATCGAGGTATGATGAAATGCAATTCAGCAGGAAAAAAAAGGGAACAAACTATTGATGAACACAGCATCACTGAATCTCAGATGCATTAGTGCTAAATGAAAGGCACCAGTTCAAAAATTACGTGTTTGATTCTACTATATATATATTACATTCTGGAAAAGTAAAAATTACAAGAATGGAGAATAAATACCTGATTGGTTTGGTTTAGGAGTTGTGGGCATGTTTGTCTACCATGCAGCACCAAGAGAAATTTTGGGGGTGTGGAATTATTCTATATCCTGTTTGCAATAATGTTTAAACAAATTTATACGTATGTTAAAATGCATACAATTATATTAAGAAATTGATTCTTACCATACGTAAATTTATATATATTATATTATTTTTCAAGAAAGATTATACATAAATGAGGATGCAGTTTTAAATATCAGTAGTGCAACTCGTTGATATAATCTACCCAATTATTCACTAATTTATTAATTCATGCCCCCTTGCAACTATTTTCTATCAGTGAGTTAAAGGAGAAAAAAGAAAGGGACATTTGGTTATTTTATTTCTCATTCTCTCTCTCTTTGCCTCTGACCTCTCTGTTTCTATCTCTCCTGATTCTTCCCTCCCTCCCCCTGCCCTTGCTGGTCAGGTCCAAAGGCTTCTCGACTTTGAGAAGATCTGCATATTGAACAGAGGCATTGTAGCCATAGCACTCGAGGAAAATATTATTTTTCTTTGTCTTTCAAAAATATTTTCTTCTAATATGTGTCAGTCATTTCTAAAATCAGTATGGTAAGATACTAAGATTTGATTTGGAGGTAGGAGAGATCTTTTTTTTTTTTTTTTGTAAACATATTTACTGGGATATAGCACTAGGTTCTGTAGCTAGTGTTTATTTAAAAGGAATAAGGTATACTTACTATTATTCCCTATACACATATTATCCTAGAATATTCTTCAAGGTGGCAAGGTAGAAAATTGAGGTGCCAAAAAAATGAGAAATTCTTAGAATCTTCTGGATGAGTACCATTTAAGCACATTTTCTTCCTATTTATGAATATTTATATTTCCCCAATATTGGTTGTAGTTCCTGTAGTTGTAGTTTCCAGGTACAAATTGCCTTTATAATTAAGGATTTAATTTATTTATTAGTAAGAGTTTCATGACATAAAAAATCACAAATTTAATAAATAATATGCTATTCTCAAGTTAGAGTACAGAAGCAGGTAGTCCAATGGCAGAATGGGGAAACTGATTCATAAATTTCTTTGTGGAACCAGGATTTTTCTACCATGCCTGGATTCTAATTCCAATATGAACTTTTTTAAAAAGATTTTTATTTATTTATTCATGAGAGAGAGAGAGAGGCAGAGACACCGGCAGAGGGAGAAGCAGGCTCCATGCAGGGAGCCTGACGTTGGACTCAATCCCAGGACCCCAGGATCAGGCCCTGGGCTGAAGGTGGTGCTAAACCCCTGAGCCACCTGGGCTACCCTCCAATATGAACTTGTAGTTTAAGATGGCTCGTCCAAATCTAGACATCATGTTCATAGTCCAACCCAGAAGAAACAAGGAAATAAGGGGTCATGGTAAGGAGTAAGTGTATTTTAAGCCAAAGTTACAAAAATCTGCTGCTGAACATTTTTGCTTGAAACTCCATCATTGGAAGTTACTTATATAACTTCTAGTTGAAAATGAGTCAGTGAATCATCTCCATTTTGGGCAGCTCTACTTCTTGTAAAGCAAGTTATATTACAATGGAAAGGAGAGACCAAATGTTGAGATGGCCCAAGATTCTTGTCATATATTTTTTTGTTGCTCATGGTTTCTCTTTCAAAACCAGTAATTTTTGTTTTATAGATAGTACGATTAGGCTACTATCCTTGGCTAATTATCTGGATATTCATTATATATTTTGATATTTTAGTTATGGCTGTTTGAAATTGATGGTATTCAGTAACCACAGATTATTTTGTGGGGGAAAAGGAAATTTTCCAAAAATGGAGTATGGAAATATTTAATCATGTGCTATTATTTTCCATTCATACAAACAGAAACACACACACATATCATGAACCTTTTTTATGGAAATTTATATCAATAATATACCATATAATAATAAAATATTTTTACAGATAGAAAAATGTTGAAGCAAAGATACCTAGTTCCAAGAATAAAAGGAGTATTATGTTTCAGGAAACCTTAGAAATACTCTTCTTCACTCTATATATTTGGCAAGAAGAAAAGGTTTTATTTTCAACCTAACTGCACTGCTCAGAAGTTGAAAACGAGCAAAATCAGTGAGGCAACTCAACTAAGAAGCCTGAAAGATCAGATTCCCAAGGATGGTCATGCGTCAGAATCACCATTTTAGACTGAGAAAGACCCAGGTATTTATAGCTGCACATTCCCAAATTACAGTGAGTGTTCATTCAGGTGGCAGTAGTAAATACTTTCCAGGGAAAACTTTATGTCAAAAATGACATTGTGCCTGGTGTAATTGGATTCAAGTAAGAACTCTAAATATATTGATTTCTCTTTAGCTACTGAATTATAAACTGATTAGGTAAGGGGACTCCTTCTTCACCTCTCTAAACTTTGACTTTTCTATTGAAGGTAATAAATATTCAGTCATTCGTAAATCCATTCTACAAATATTTATTGAGTACCACTTATGTGTCAGGAAGTGTGCTGGGCATTTAAAATGTTTTTTCTTAAAGCGACTGGTGAGAATTCATGAATATTCTAATAAGAATGATAACATTCAGGTTTTAGTTTTGACTAGGTCATGTTTTAACTCTGTGGTTTCAAAATACAGTGTTCATTTCTCTGTTTATCTGCTCTGCTACTGCTGTGGAAGGGCATCCAGGAAGATATATTAGGTTCATTTCAATGAGAAAATTTTATTGTTAAGTAAATATTTATTATATAATTAAATGGCCATCTACTTCTGGGGCCAGTACTTTAATTTGTGCATTTCTTACTAAATTATGCAAATTTCACTAAATCTGGTATTTCCTACAGGTCATTATCCTTTTGGAAGCATATATTCATTTAACTCACATAAAACATGTTTGTCACAAGAAATCAGATCACATGCATCTTCCCTCCATAATTTCAAATTGATTCAGGATGAGAGACTAATATCCTCCCAAGCCTTCTGCTACCCTGTCTTATGATAGCCAAATATTTGAAACCAAAAAAGAAGAGTTTTCTCCTGAGGCTACATTATTTATGCTTTTACTCATTTATGTAGGAAGCAATAATCCTCCCTGTGAATCAAAATCTCTTGTCATCACTAGGGCTCTCCCGGTAATCGCTTCAATGTACTTCGAAACTATGCAAAGTGGTCTGCTAATAAATCCCATGGACATCTATATTTTTCATTTTCTTTGGACAGTTAATTTATGTTGACTATAATTGTAAATCTTTCACAGATGTAACTACTTTTAGTCCAAGGCTATATAGAATATTTACTGCCCCAGTGAAGCCCTTTTTGTTTCCTTCTGGTGTGAGGGCTGAGCAGGCCGCGTAATAGCCATGCTTGCTAGTGAGCCTGCAGTTTGCATAAGATTCGTCAGGCCAGAAGGCCCTTCCAGCATACTGGTGTTCCAGGAGAGAGGAGAATCCTGTCTCTTCTTGCGTGTCAACAGATTATGTCAAGGAAGACAAAGTGTTTCTAAAGGTTACCTGGAGGAGAGTGCTGTCAAATTGTGAAAGATTCTCTCCTATCTTAAGGTCAGACTATTGTATGAGAAATGCTGTGGTTAGGAACGTAAACACCTGAAGTCAGACATTAGAGAAAGATAATCCTGAAAGGAGAATGAATGTGATACAAGCTGATCGTGGTCATCCAAGGCGTATCTCGAGATATACTTGCAAGCTTCAGAACCGAGAAGTTGATTTTAGGAGGAAAATGAAAGCCAACAGTTAATTCAAGTGTTTTTGGACACCCAGAACCCAAGGTAGGCCCCAGTCATAGCTCTCAGATAAGGGAGGTACAGAATGACCAGAAAGTAAGACAAGTCAGTCGCTAAACTCTGATTAGCGACTTAAGGAGGAGTTGCCTTAAGACCTGCTTTTCATTTTATTTTAAATAATTAAGGACAAGATACCTCACATAGAAGGGATCCAGAGTATCTGGTAACTTTTTGATTGCCTTTCCAGACCTTATTTTACCAAGTCTTTACCTCTGCCACCCGCCATTCATATAGTTCCGTCACTGGGACATAGACTTCCAGAATTCCAATTCTGCAGACTTGGTGAAGTGGACTAGAATTAGGAGTGTAATCCAAACTGGCACAGTCAGAATTCTTTCATCAGTAATTCGGCATTTAGAACTGGGCAATATTTATTTTTTTCTCCTTTAAGTGGCTGGATATTTAAAATGGAAGCTAGGGGCCTGAGTGTGGCCATAAATTGTGCAGTATGAAATAGAGAAGCAAATAATTTCAATCTGAACAGGAAAGACCAAAACAGTCATGCAGGAAGGAAAGCGACAGTAGACAGAGGTTGTTCATGACATTAGAATCTCTGATTCTGGTTTACTTTTTGACATGAAAGTCTAGATTCCCATGGAATATCCTGAGATTTAATACATTAACCTAAGGAAAATCTGTTGGTTGCAGAAAAAGGATCTTACGTGATTAGAGAGAGATACTAAAAGACTAGGATCCATCTTGATTCATCAATTTTGTCAATTGGAGTCACAGCTGGGCTTGTAGTACAAGCAAGGAGAGAAGAGGGTATATCTAGGATCTACATCTTCATTGGTGATAAAGAATACAAGCCCAAGACACTTATGTTCATGGACCACCTAATTCTGCATCAGGGACTTAATTTAAAAACTAGAGTGTCTAAAGATTTTTCTATTTCTCTCTTCAGAACTAAGATAGAAACTAAGACTCCTTGTAAGGGCAGAGTTTGACAAAGCAATGAGGGATGCTTATAAAACCATCTATTAAAAAGGGAATAGGGATCCCTGGGTGGCGCAGCGGTTTGGCGCCTGCCTTTGGCCCAGGGCGTGATCCTGGAGACCCGGGATCGATTCCCACGTCGGGCTCCTGGTGCATGGAGCCTGCTTCTCTCTGCCTGTGTCTCTGCCTCTCTTTCTCTCTCTGTGACTATCATAAATAAATAAAAATTAAAAAAAATATTAAAAAAAAATAAAAAGGGAATAGTGTGCAGCTTGTATACATATCTGTAATCTTTTAACTACTTGATGACTTGACATAATTTGTTGAGTTCATATAACTTAGCAAAGATTCATTCATTTAATAACAATATTATCTATTCTCATCCTGTTTAATCCAGATGAAATCAAGGATTAAGATAGTGAATCATCTTTCCTTGGGTAGAATATTCATGATTTAACATTCTTCTGTGACTATACATTCCATATATAACCTCTTCCCTACACTTTACCATTTACCATTTACTAGCTGCTATTTATCGAATGTCTTCTATGTGTAGTAAATATTTTGTATATAATATCTAATATTTGTAATCATTGTAAGGCCAAGGAGGTATGTGTTGAGTGTCATAGCTAGATTTTAGATTCCAAAGTGGCTCTGAAGCCTACCACATTAGGCTATTTGAGTTTTAAAAATTAAGCATATTTGCATATTTTACTCTTCCCCAGTTACTAGAAGGAGAAAACCTATTTTCAAGAAGCTTAACATATATTCAGGGAGACTAGATACTAGAGAACCAGCTACAATACAATTACAATATTTAAAATCACTAGTGATAGAGTTTACTTTTCTTGTGGGCCTTAAAGTAGAGTGGACGACTTGGATATTTTAGGGATTTTTATTGGTAGCTTTCTTTTGTGTTATTCAGGAGTGGAGGTTCTGTGCAGGTATTAATTTTCTATGACTTCTTTAACAAAGAACAACAAACCTATTTTCTCAATTCTGGAGATGAGGCAAGATCCGAGTATTGGCAGGACTCGTTCCTTTGGAGGGCTTTTGACTCTTCTGGTGGTTTGCTGGTATCTTTGGCCTAGAAGCATCACTTCATTCTCTGCCTTAGTCTTCAGGTGGCACTTTTCCCTCTGTGCTTGTCTCTGTGTACATCTTTACATATTTTATAAGGACATCAGACATTTTTTATCAGAGAGCATCTTAATGACTCCCTCTTAGTGTAATTAGTTACATCTTCAATAACCCTATTTCCAAATAAGATCACAGTCTGAGGTAGTGAGAGTTAAGTGTCTGGGGGGATGTATTAAACCTGTAATTGGGTGCTTTCGTACATGGAGAGTCACTAACCCCAACTCTCTACTTGCAACTTTCTTCATATTTGGAGCTGCTGTGTGAGCTTATAGAGATTGGCTAGAAAGAGTAGAAAGAGAATAGATCACTCTAGACATCCCTTCTCTTCTCTGTCCAATCCTCTTCTTCCATATGTCTTCTATTTTCTCTTCTTGCTTGCCTCCAAGTCTCTGCTGTCTCTTACCACCCTGACTCTGTAGTGAGTTAGCTTTTGCTGGTCCATTTATACTTAAGAAGGAGGTTTTGCTGACTACATCTCTTCCATCTGTTCTGGATGATTAATTTTTTCTTATATTCTGACCAGGCCATAAATCCAGCATTATTTTCAAGCAATTGCAAAATTGTTCTGTTCACATCTTTTGTCAAAGAATAAGCCAATCAGTAAATTTTACTGGGAAGAGAGTCTGTCTCATAAATTTATTTTACAATCATCATAAACAGTCATGCTAGGAAACAGCCAATTTTAATTCATTATTTTTATTCTATGTCATTCTTTTTGTTAAAGATATTTAAGGCTCTATTTTGGCTGACTTCCATGTTTAATATAGAAGTCTTTGGAATTGCTGACTCAACCCAGAGCCTATTAATGCCTTCATTGTTTCTTTCCTTTACAACTATTATGAATCATGAAACATTTAGATTTGTTTTCCCCAAAAGCTGAAAGGCCTAAACCACTTGCCATATACATAAAACCAAATAGGTATTACAAATTGGCAATAGGAAGATCTAGGAAATTCATTTCAGTTTAGGGACAAAGTAAAGTTCTCCTTTCTGTGACATTTCCCAACCTCCTCTTGTCTTTTCCAGCAACTCACTTCTTTATTTGCTTAACACTTTGGGTTCTGTGCAATTCTCTGTGATCTAGAGATCAATAGCATTTATCTATCTTTGAACTTTTGACCATATCATTGACTAAAGTTATGTCCATTTTCTACTAGCACCTTTTACACTCCAATTAGCCCTTCCATACATCATACTTGTTTATTGATCAGCCAAGTGTTGCATAGGTCTTGTAAAGTAGACAATTGCATACATTTAGAATTATAGATCAAAAATGAAGGTTATTCAGAAATAAAAGAAAATTCTCTTTCCAACCATATGTGGTAATTAAGAATACATTACTTCAGTGGCTCTATTATTGCTTAAATGGAGCAAATATATTTCATTTTTATAACTCCATAGAAATTTTAATGGGCATTTTATCTGTTAAGTTTCCGTTACTTGGAGGGAAATGTCCTTAATCTTCTCTACTATGTAACAAATGATATCTCAGTTTACATTGGTCATCTGAGAAGTAAAAATAATTCACCTCAAACTCCATTTATAGTTTTTTTTTTTTTTTTTTTAGGAAATGTTCAAAATTGAATCTATGCATATATTTCAAATCCCTTGACATTGTTATTGTGGATGTTCATTATTATTTGGGTCAGTATGTGGCAGGAGAGTGGAAGAGAAGACATGTCCTATTTACTAAGAAATGGCCTCTGTGAGTTTTTGAATCTATTAGAAACTTTTCTAAATAAGCATATTTCCTCTTGCCCTGTCTCTTGGTCAAAATTGAAATGCCTTTTGAAATAAAGAGTTGAGGTCACCAAGTACCATGACCCATATCATTGATATTATTGACATCCATAAATTTTAAAATATGTATTATTAACAGTGCAAATTATTGAGGCAAATTTAGGGAAACTGTTTGTTTTTTTAATACCAGAAATAATGTACTTTAAACTGAGGAAGTCTCACATTATAAAATATCATTTGTTTTAGGGAGAAAAAAAAAAAAAAGAGTAGTTGATAGGGATCAAAAGTCTTGGCTTTCACTCACTTCTGTGTTACAGATGAGAAAATCTAAGTTCACAGAAACCAAACAAAAGTCTTAAGACCATAAAGGAGGGGATCCTAGGTGGCTCAGTGGTTTAGCGCCTGCCATTGGCCCAGGACATGATCTTGGAGTCCCAGGACCATGTCCCACATCAGGCTTCCTGCATGGAGCCTGCTTCTCTCTCTGCCTGTGTCTCTGCCTCTCTCTCTCTCTGTGTCTCTCATGAATAAATAAAATCTTAAAAATAAATAAATAAATAAATAAAATAAGTTAATGACAAGACAATACTAAAAAACAAGGTTTCTGCATTCTAGTCAGTTTTTTTTATCCAACACGGCTATGGATGTATTTGGTCATTTTTCCAAAAAATAAAAATAGATATAAAATAAATAAAGAAAATTAATTAAAAGTTCATTTAATGGGACAAAAATAAATAAGTTGTTAGGTCAAGGCAGCCCCTGAAATTGAAAAGATTCATATTATTTTAGGAGATTATAGATTCTAAGTCTGTGTTACGCAAATGAGGAAGGTGAAGGCTATAGAGGTAATTTAGCTATGGTCACTATAAGACAATAAAGACTCATCTAGAAACAGAAACAAGTTTTTAACCTTTGACCTGTTACCTCTCATAGGAAGCTGGATGGGATCCCTTTTATGAACAAAAGCAAAAGATACTATAGATATAAATGAATCAGTTTTAATCTACAAAATCCCTAATGGTCTGGGACTTGGTCTCTGTTTTTATTTTATTGTATTGTATTTTTTATTTTATTTTATTTTATTTTTATTCTATTCTATTCTATTCTATTATTTTATTTTATTTTATTTATTTTTTGCCATTAACTTAGCTGATGATTATTTAAAATTTATATTAAACTATAAAACAAAATAAAGGGGGTAAGATTAGTAAATTTATACTTATTAACTGCCTTCCATAAGATAAAAATTATCCTGAGTATTTCCATCCATCGCTTCCATTGATCTCTCACAGAAACACTGAATTTAGTAGCATAGGTCTCAATTAAGAAGAACATTATTTTTTTTAAAAAAAAATATTTATTTATTTGAGAGAGAGAGAGAGAGAGAGAGTGAGCACGTGGGGGAAGAGCCAGATGGAGAAGGGAGAGAGAGTCCCAAGCAGACTCTGCACTGAACATGGAGCCCCATGCAGGGCTTGACTCCACGACCCTGAGATCATGACCCAAGCCAAAACCAAGAGTCAGAAGCCTAACCAACTGTACCACTGGGCACTCCAAGAAAAACAGCTAGGAAAGCTATGACCTATATAGGCCAACTCCCGAGACGTTGTAGTTCCAAAAGAATACATAGTCTGATGATTGAAAAGTGATTTTAGAGAAATCAAGAATCTTTACCTACATTTTTAAGAATTTGGGAAATCTTCCTTTATGTATTTATCCTGTAGACACTTTGATAAGTCCATTGTGATTCTATGGTTTGATTTTATTTAAACTTCAGGACAAGCTTGAAGATTTCTTACATTGCTAAATTCTGATAGTGCGTAAATATTAAAATAATCAGTTTCAAATACAGGTTCACAAACAACAAATTTAACTAAGAAAAAAATCTATAAATATTTAAATTTGGATGATGTGTTTTCCCTGATAATTAACATTATTTCAGATTTTACCTACTCCATAGCTCAAGTTCATGTTGGCAGATGTTGTATATAAATCCTGTTAGGGAATAATCACCCTAATCATTTCATTTCTCAGTAAGGCTCCAAATGATTGTCTGCAATATAGTCATGTTCTCAAAAAATGTATCTTTTTTAAGATTTTGTTAATTTATTTGAGAAAGAGAGCCCAAGTAGGGGGAGGGGCAGAAGGAGAGGGAGAAGCAGACTCCCCACTGAGCAGGGAGCTGGATGTGGGGCTCAATCCCAGGACTTGTCACTTGTTCATTGACGTATATTGAGTATCCATTGTGTGTCTGGCATTGTTCTAGACAACTACCAGGAACAAAAGACAGTTTATTTCTTCAGAAAGCTCTGAGTTCAGATGTAGAGGACAAGTAAATCAATGGTTATAATACATATAACAAATGTTTTAAAAGTATGAGATTCTACAGGAAGAAGAGAAAGACTTAGTATTTTAAAAATGTTAATCTATTTCATACTCACCACTAACCTGTGAAAGTTCTATTTTTATTGACATTGACCAATGAGTTAAATGAAACATACAGAAGTTAAGTAACTTACCGAAAATCAGACAGCAAGTAAGTGTCTCAATCTTATCTTAAAAATATCTCCTGGGGCACCAAGGGGACTCAGGGGTTGAGCATCTGCCTTTGGCTCAGGTCATGATCCCGGGGTCCTGGGATCGAGTCCCACATTGGGCTTCCTGTGGGAGCCTGCTTCTCCCTCTGCCTGTGTCTCTGCCTCTCTGTGTGTCTCTCATGAATAAGTAAATTAGGTTAAAAAAAATCTCCTTTGTGTTAGGCAACAAAGTAGATAATCTGGCAATACTTAGAAAGCTGATGTAAACTGTAGTTGTGGATAGAGACAACACCATAATTTTTAAATATATCATAATGTTTTCCTCACGATGTAGTGGACTATGTTTTAATCCTGGGGTCACTTACTGACATTTTCTGGAAATGAAGGGGAAAAAGAAGAGTATGATATTCAATCTAATTCAGATTTTACTAAAGATATATGTGCAAATGTTCCATTCTGCTCATATAGTTTCATAGCCCACTGCTTTTCTGTTACACTCAGTCCTCATATTAGGAGTTATTTATGTTCCTGGCACATCATATATTATAAAAATATGACCATATAAATGTGCATAATCCTCCCCTCTTGGCTCTGTAAACTTTGATCTTTCATCCACTATCCTTCACTTCCATTAAACAAAATAAAATAGTAAATGTAGTTCTTCTTAAGGATAATTTTCCACCATGACATATGAATGAGTATTCCATCGCCAGTATTTTGGGAAATATTAAAGCCACATTATAAAATGAATAAGTAGTGCTTGGAAATTTCTTAGTCCATGGTGTGTCTCTACACTTCATCATAAGATCATATTCACATCATTTATCCTTTGAAACATTTAAAAATGTAACAATAGGCAGCTGCTATCTTGTGAATAAAGAAAGATTCTGAGAAAACACATTTGTTTTAATGCTACTTTGCTTATGTTTTAATCTTACACAGTATAAGTAGCTGCAGTAGAAAAGTATTAAAGAAGAATTAAAGAAATAAAGTAGACTAAGGAGAGAAAGATAGTGGATGAGTAGGAGGACTCTAGGCTCAGTTCATCCCATGAACACAACTAGGTGACTATCAAGTCATCCTAAATGCCCCAGAAATCAACCTGAAGACTGACAGAACAAACTCCACAACTAACGGGAGAGAAGAGGTCACAATGGAGAAGGTAGGCAGTGTGGAGATGTGGTTTAGGGGAGAAACAGACTGCAGATATTGTGGCAGGGAGAAACCTGTGGTCTCAGAGAAGGGAGGACAGAGCACACAAAGGAATGTGCAAGGAGAATATTTCCTCAAAGCCATTGGTTTGGAAAAGGTTGGGGAGTGCTTGGAACCACCTGCTTTAAAGACTGGAGTTTTAAAGGTCAGCAGGCTTGGCTGGAACAGAGCTTGGATATAACTGCCCAGCTCCTGAAGAGAACGCAGGCGAATAACTCAGGAGCAGAGAGCATGGAAACAGTGACCTGAAGAAAACCTGGACACGCAGTGGGGAGATTATTTGGTCATCTCAGAGTGCTTTCCTGAGAGACAGCATTCGTGTAAGGGAACAAAGACTTAGTTGACTGACACCATTTCCCTCCCTCATCCCTCAGCATAAACAAAGAACTATCTAAGGGGAGCAGCTCAGGGTGGATACTGGCCGCCTAACCTGCTCACACTAAGTCCCAAACCTGTGCTTGCCTCAGTCCCAGTACAGTGGGCCTGTCTCCCAGAAGACTGGCACGAGCCCCTGCCCATATCACATCTCCTGATCAGAGAGCTTTCAGGGCCTCAGTTCTGGTGGAGTTAGTGTCAGGTCTCATTTTACAAACTGGAGCACACCCCCATTAAAACTTGCCCCATTCAGGTCAGGGACCAAATATTACCCACAGCAGGTAAAGAGAGCCTCTGCAGACAACTGGCCTGAATGACACAGCAACCAAAACATAGCAGCAAAGTATACACAACATAAACTGGAGACACTCCCTGAAATGCCGGGCCCTGGGCACTACATGGCTTCTTCTGCATAAGACCATTACTCTCGGGAGCAATAGACATAACTAGCTTTTCCTAACACAGAAAAGAAGGCAGAGACTTAGACAAAATGCCAAGATGGAGGAGTTTATTTCAAATGAAAGAATAAGATAAGGTCATAGAGATCTAAGTGAAACATATGTAAGTAACAGGCTAGATAGAGAATTTAGAGAAATAATCATAAGAGGACTCACTGGGCTTGAGAAAATAATAGACTACATTAAGGACACCCTTACCACAGAGATAAAAGAGTTAGAAAAGAGTCAATCAGAGATGAAGAATACAATAAATGAGTTTGAAACAGGCTTGATACAATGAATAGCAGGCAGGAAAAAAAAGAGGAATGAATTAGTGAGCTAGAAGATAAAATGATGGAATATAATAAAGTTGAACAAAAGAGAGAAATAATTATACAACATGAGAATAGACTTAGGGAAACTCAGTGACCTTATTAAATTAATAATATTCACATTATAGGAGTCCCAGAAAAAGAATAGAGAAAGATGAGCAGAAAATTTATTTCAGGAAATAATAGCAGAAAACTTCCCTAATCTGAGGAAGAAAGCAGACATCCTGATCCAGGAGACACAGAAACCTCCCCCATCAAAGTCAAAGCAGGCCAACACCAAGACATATTGTAATTAAATTTGCAAAATATGCTGATAAAGAAAACGTCTAAAAAAAATAAAAAGAAGAAGAAAAAAAAAAAAGAAAACATCTTAAAAGTAGCAAGACAAAAAAGAAGCCCTTAACTTGCAAAGGAAAACCCCTAAGTCCAGCTGGAGATTTCTCCACAAAAACTTAACAAGCCAGAAGGAAGTGGCATGATCTATTCAAAATGCTGAATGGGAAAATCTGCAGCCAAGAGTCCTCTACCCAGCAAGGCTATCATTCAGAATAGGAGAGATAAAGAGTTTCTCAGACAAACAAAAATTAAAGGAGTTTGTGACCACTAAATTAGCCCTTACCGGACTCTGCAAAGGAGAGACCAAAAGTTATGAAGACAAGGAAGGGTCAGAGATAATCTCCAGAAACAATGACAAAGCATGCAATAAAATAGCAATAAATATGTATCTGCAATAATTATTCTGAATATAAATGGATCAAACACTCCAGTAAAAAACATAGGGTGCCAGAATGGATTTTAATCCATTTTAAACAAAACAAAAAGAAAAAACATCTCTTTGCTGCCTACATGAGACTCATTTTAGACAACAGAAACCTGCAGATTGAATGTGAACAAGTGGAAAAACATTTCTCAAGCAAATTGATCTCAAAAGAAAGCCAAAGTATTAATTATATCAGACAAACTAGGCTTTTCTGTTCTTATATTGTTTTTATCCTGCTTTGGTATCCGGGTGGTACCAGCCTCCTAAAATTTTTTTGAATGTGTTCCCTATATTCCATTATTTGTAAGATTTTGATAAATAATGCCATTAACTATTTTTTCAATGTTTATAAGAACTCACCAACAAAAGCATGTAGTCTTAGGCTTTTCTGTGCTGGAGGTTTTTGGTTCCTAATTCAAGTTTCATTCTTGTTACTGGTCTAAGAAGATTTCCTATTTCTTGGACTCAAAATTTATGATTCAATCTTGGTAATTTGTGTGATTTTAAGAGCTATCTGTTTTTTTTCCCCTAATTTATCTGATTTGTCTCTATATAATTGTTTATAATAGTCTGTTATTATTTCTGTGTTTGCATTTCTGTGGTAATCTACTGTATTGCTTTCTCTTCTATTTCTCATTTTGGTTTTAAGGTCTTCTCTCTTATTTTTCTTAGTTAATGTAGTTAAAGCATTATCAATGTTGTTTTTTTTTTTAATTGGTCATTATTTTCAATGTTATGTTATTGTTTATTCTGGTCTCTATTGCATTTCTGATTTTTCTTTGTTATTTCCTTCCTCTACTCAATTTAGCCAAGTTTCTTCCTTTTCTGATTCCTTGTAGTGTATGTTAAGTTGTTTACTTGAACTTTTTTTCATTAATACGGCATTTATAATATAAATCTCATCCTAGTATCTGCTTTTGCTGCAACCCATAGGTTTTGGAATACTGTGTTTCCTTTTTCTTTTGTTTTGAGACACATTTTGATTTGCCATTTGATTTCTTATTCGGTCCATTTTGTGCAGTAGTATTTAATATTTATTTATTAAATATTTAATATTTACATTGTAAAAAAAGAAATAAATTTTATTTTGCACCTACTATGTGCCAGACAATACTGCCATAGAAACATAAATTAGAAATTATTCAGAAGAAAAGAAATGCTCTTATTATTTGTTATTTTCATCTGCATTCCTAAATAATTAATCCAGTTCCCTTTTCACCATGCCAAACAGATAAGCCCCTAGAAAAATATAGTTTGTAGCTGATTTTAAAGAAAATACACAGGTATTTTTTTTCTTGGAATATGCATCTCCTTTTAATGTAGAATGTATTATATCTCATAGCTTTGGTCTTATTAATACATTTGATATTTCCCCCAGTTCATGGTATTCTAATTGCTTTCTTTTCTATACTAGATATTCCATGTGAGGTTCCTTCACCAAATATTACTGACAGTTTTTAGAAATATTAGCATTTTTATCTCAAGGCCATTGGCTTTTTTCTTTGGTTTGATATTTTATATTAAATGAGATGTTTATTCTTTGTTGGAATTAGAGCTCTGCTTCTGATTTTACCCACTGATGATGGGAATAAAAAGACTGCATAACTCTACAGTATTGGTAATATTCCCACCTAAGTTTTTAATATTAACTTCCATATAGGATATCTGTCACCTTAACTTGGTGACTTCATTACCAATGACATTAATTAAAGTTCTGTTAAGAGTGAAGAGTTACTGACTTCTGAGCTTAGTTGTACAGTATAATATAGGTGGAAGTATGGATTGGTATCACAGAAAGCTTTATAGAAAAGTATTATTGGATAGAAGCCAAAACAAGAAGGAAAACATCATTCAAGAAACACTTATTGCACAACTGCCATTTGTGAGTTATGGTATAGATACTGCAAAACTTGATCAAAGCATTAGAATTTAATTCAAATTCTAAGTAAGTGAATTAATGACTTTTCCAATCAATGGTTTCTTCTCTGTAAGCACTTATGTTTTGAGAAGGGGATGGAAAAAGAATTCTCTGGGAAAGAGTCAAGAATCTGAAGTAAGGAATTACATTATTTTAACATAGAAAAAAAATATAAAACAACATAATGTAAAGTTAATTACAGCAGCAACAAAAATAAAGACCTAAGGCTACGTTCCATGCATTTATTTACTGAGAGGTCCCTATAATAGCTAGTTTTTATTCACCACTTCTCTGACCCCACTATTCTACTAGAGATACAAAATAATTGTAACTCCTAGGTCATGCCCTCAAATAATTATTTTTTTACTTGGAGGTCAAAGCTTAAACAAAAGCTAAGTAAATTAAATATCTACAAGATAATGTGATCACCATCAAATGTCATAGAGTTCAAAGTGGCAAGACTATTGTGAAATGACACGGTCATAGAGAAATCTCCAGGGGAATTCATTTTTTAAGGATGTGCAGAGTTTATTAACAACTCTAACGATGGGCACAGATATTTACTGTGCTTTACTTTATATGCTAGACATGATTTATTATGCCCATTTTATAGATGAGGGCATTGATACATAGAGAAGCAAAGTACTTGGCTCACAGAGAATGAGATAAAAAATATTTTACCTTGGGCATAAACAATGAAGGAAGTAGTATGTAAGGGATACATCATATTTAGTGTACATCATATTTCCATAGTTACTCTCCATCATCTAGAATATGTTGAGAGTAGTGGAATATAAGTTGAGAGATGCAGAGATGAAGACTGAAAAATAGGAATTAAGATTTAATCTGGCATTAATTTTAAACAAAAGGAGGGAATATGAGTGGGAAAAATTAGAGATGGTAATAAAACATGAGAGACTCCTAACTCTGGGAAACCAAGAAGGGGGGAGTGGGAGGGAAGGCAGGCAGGGTGATGGTGTGAACGGTTCATCAGCACTGAAGAGGACACTTGACAGGAGGGGCACTGGGTGTCATACTACATGACAGCAAACCAAACTTAAATAAAAATATATATTAAAAAATAATTTTAAACAAGTAATACAGGCACATGAGTTGGAAGAGTTTGAGTTTCCTTTAAAAGATGGATTCTGTGAAGGATCTACTTTTAAATTGTGACATTGAAAAAAAATAAATTGTGACATTGAGGACTGAGAGAAAGTGTAGTCATGATAGACAGAAAGACAACATGCAAGAAACATACTAGTTGAAAATGCAAATAGAAGAATAAAAAATATATACAGGATAATGACTTTGAGAAAAGAATGGGGATAGGAACATTGGCTGAACATCTATTATGAGCCAAGAACTGTAACTATTAATTAAATCATAACTTCTGAAATTTACCCTTCTTACAAAGAGGCTCCATGAAAACTATTAGTATTGCCAATCAATGCATCAACATAATATGGCTCAGAGAATAACCTGCATGAGTTTGCACAGCTCAGATGTGGAGAGTTGGATTTCATTGAGTCTAATTCTCTCTTCCTCAAAAGTTCTTTCCATTTTCCCAGGAATTCCTCCTGAGGACATGCAAGATATCAGATAATTAAAATCTCATGAATGTTCAAACTGTCATGAGTAAGGAAATAAAATGAGTTTTTTGAATAGAAAACAGAAAGTTTACTTTGCAAGAGAGTAGAACATCCTTCACAGTCTCTGCTACTTCTATTTCATCACATCAGCTTCAATTACAATGGAACATGTTATCATTGATTGATTTCATCTTATATATATGTTTTGCCCTTACCCATCTTATTCTTATGTCTATAATGCCATTTGAATGGTTTCCAGATTAGAAACTATTCTATGTAGAAAGTTATGGCTAGAACATCCATCTTATGGTATCTTCTCCTTATGGAAATGCAGATTCTCTCTTGTGCAGCAAACTAATTAAAGTCCCTTCCCAACACAATACACAAATGGCACATAAATATTTAATGGCCTGGTTTAGCATTTTTATTAGATTCTATGATACATCAAAGTATACACTGTTTAAAAGCAGAATCTAAATGATATAGTGCTTTCTAAAACCCCATCATGCGTGATGTATTTTACCAATAAAATTTAAAGAAAACATTTAGGCTGTAGCAAGAATAAACTATTATTCTTTACTAATTCTATGACTTGGACTTGAGCATTCACCAATAACTCATTATGCTTTTATTAGTAGTAAATAGTACTGGATGAGCTACACAGGTTGTAGAATTACCCAAGGAGTTTCTTTTATAATGTGACCAGTCCTGCCCCTTAAGGACTCCTATAGCAAGCCTAGAACCTCTCTAGAAGTTCCGCCTCATAATTTGAATTAGCTCAACCTATTGACCTTCTCATTATCCATTGTCCCTTATTCTGCATTTGTGCCTACATCTAATTATATGCCTTTGAGGCTTCAGGAGTTTCAAATACCATTTGCTATCAGACTATGATGGACCAATAGAATCTCAGCAGGATAGCACTACCTACCACTCTAAGCACCTAGTCTTTGCCATCATTTTGGGTCCACCATCATCCTGGGTCTACCAACCTGCCCCTGCTCTTTCAGACACACCTTATTTAGGAATACCAGCTCTCCGAGCAGTCCTCAAACTGCGAAAACTTTGGCCTATAGTTTATATGTTGTAATTTATGCTGCACCTTATGAGTGAAAATCAATTATTCCTTTTCCGGGCTTTGCAATTAATTTACTATATAAAAACCCACAAAACCTTTGTATAGTGTTGTGTCTACTTATCCCTTCTCATTATTATTTAGCAGAATATGCTTTAATGACTTTGTAGTCAGGCATCTTCCATACCAAGCACTATCTCTGTCATTTCCTGGTGATATCCCTTTGGCGTGTTTCAGCTTTTTCATGGGCGAAATGAGATTAACTATACCTATTGTTTAAGGTTGCTTTGAGGATAGATTTCAATAGTGCATTTTATAAAAATACTTAACACTGATTATTCAAGTGAACATGACAGTGTGAGGGTATTTTTACTTCTCTCTTCTTTATAATGCACCCCAACCAAGAACAATAATAGCGCTATTTCAGAGTATACAGAAAAAAAAATAGCAAAACAGAATAGAAAATAATGCTCTATAATCAGTGAAATTAGAGAAGGAGGAATGCTTAGCTACCAGCTATAAATATAACTGGTCTTTGAGACAGAGAAATTTGGATTACAAGAAGGATGGAGGGAGCTTGAAAGTTGATCTAGAATTCCTTGGCTCAGAAGCAAGATGTAGATTTCTCTGAAATGTATCAAGCAATAGAGACAGAGGATTCCCCACAGTAGCATCAGATGCCAAACCAAAGATCTGGAAACTTCAGGTAGCTTAGCAATATATGAGGAAAAACTGGCAGAATGAAACTGTTCAATAGATTAATCCATAATCAGATGTGATGATATTAACCTTCCTTAGTAATTGGACAATTACCCCCCCAAAAAAAATATCAGCAAAAATGAACAATATCAACCATGTTATCTAAATGGCATTTCATCCATGTAATACAGAATGTACATTATTTTCAAATGCAACGGGATGATAACCAAATAGTTTTTGGGGCGGGAGAGAGTAACATGTCTCAGTAAATTTCAAGATATTGCAAGCTTACAGAGGATGCTCCCTGACAAAAAAGGAATTATATTATAAATCTATAATAATGCAATAAACAGAAAAGCCTAAAACATCTGGAAAGTGAAAAACATCCTACTAAATAAATTATGATACAAAGAAGAAGTAATAAGACGAATTAGGAACTATTTTGAAAATGATAATAATGATAAAAAGAATATATTTACAACTTGTGGAATGAGGCTAAGTAGTGAGTGCTGAGAGAGAAATTTAGAGCTTTAAGTGCTCACAGTAGAAAAGAAGAAATGTTTAAAATCAATGATCTAAGTTTCCACTTTATGAAGCTATAAAAATGAGCAAATTAAATCTAAAGTAAGTAGAAGGAAGAAAATTAATGACAAGAACTGAAATTAATAGACAACAAATGATAGGGAAAATTAACAAAGCTAAAAGTTGGAAGATAAAATGATAAAATTGATTAAACCAGTGGGGATAGTGGTATAAAAACCATATAGCCAGCATGTAAGGAGCTTGGAAGTTGACACTCCATCCTAACAATAAGTAAAAAAGATGAACTAACTGAAAAGAAATAAAAAACTCTTTTTAGATCTGTAGAGAAGTGAGGTCACAGAGCACACTGCTGTACCCCAAATTGGAGAAACAGACAGGAGGATGCAGAGAATCACAATTTATCAGAGCAGAAACTTCCACAATGACTCAGTGCTAGGTCTATCAGGCCTGGATTTTCACAAAACAATAATACAAGCCTATCAGACTTTCTAAAACACAAATAAATAAAACACAGTTTGTTGCATGAAGCATCCAACAAGCATCAAAACCAGAGTCAGATATGTCAAGGATGTTAGGATTATTGAGAAAATCGTTTTTTAACTAGATTGATATGCTAAAAACTCTAAAGGAAAAAGCAGACAACAGCAGGAAAGATGGATAATGTAAGTGAAGAGATGGAAATTATAAACAGATGGAATCAGAATAAAATACTGGAATTCAAAAAAACTCTGTTAACAGAAGTAAAGAATGCCTTTTTGGGGCTTATTAGCGGATTGAACATGGCAGAGGAAAAGGTCTCTGAGCTTGAAGATATATACCAGAGAACACCAGGCCAGATAAATGCCCAAAAATCTACATGTATGTAAGCCATATCCAAACTTCAGAAAATCAAATGTAAAGAAAAAAACTTGAAAAAGGAAGAGGGAAGAGAAACAACTTATTTTTAGAAAAGCAAACATAAGAATTACCTACGATTTCTCCTCAGAAACTATTCAAGGGAAGAGAGAGTAGAAATATTAAAAGTATTGAGAGAAAACAAGCAAAACACCATGCTAGAATTCTTTGTTCTGGCAAATTATTTTTCAAAAGTGAAGAAACCATGAAGACTTCTTTAGCCAAACAAAAATTAAGGGAAGTAAACCAGTAAATCTGCCCTGAATGAAATGTTACAATTTCTTTAGAGAGAAGGAAAATTATATAGGTCAGAAGCTCAGATCTGCATTTAAAAAAAAAAAAAAAGAAGAAGCATCAAAGAAGAAATAAGAGAAGGCAAAGTAGAAACCTTTTTTTCTTATTAACAAATAACAATTTGTTCAAATACAGTAATAGCAAAAAATAAATAGGAAGACTACTCAGTTATGTATGTTTGTGTATATATCCTGTACCTATGTGAAAGGAATGACAGGATGAAGCAAGAAAGGTGGAAGGAGGTAGGATTGTTTTGCTATTAATAAAGTCTTCACAGTCTCCTTGAAGTAACAATATGTTATTTGAAAGTAGGGTTAATTGTCATTAGTTGAATGTATACTGCAAACTCTAGGGCTATCAGTAAGTGAAGAAGAAGATGCAGAGGAGGAGGAGGAGGAAGAAGAAGAAGAAGAGAGAGTGTTACTATTATGCTAACAAAGGAGAGAAAACAGAATCATATAAAATGCTCAATTAAAATTTAAAATGGCAGAAAAAACTGGAAGACTTTTGTAGGATAGGAAACAAAGGAACAAAGACAGTAATAGGATGGTAATAGGATGGTAATAGGAAAATAGGAACAAAAGGAAATAGGAACAATAGGAAAATAGGAACAAAGACAGTAAACAGGATGGTAATGAATATACGTATTAATTCAAATATGTCAATAATCACTTTGAATGTCAATGGTCTGTATGTACCAATTAAAAGACAGCCATGTCAGAGTATATCAGAAAACACGATCCTAATATATATATTGCCAAGAAACTGGCTTTAAATATGAAGGTACATATAGATTAGAAGTAAATGACCAAGGAAAAATCTACCATGCAAGCAGTAATCAAAAGACAGCCAGAGTTAGCTGTATTAATTTCAGACTGAAAGAACATAACCATTTTCTTTACATTTCATGCCATTTTTTTGTTTCGTATGTCATCATATATGTGCAAAGGTGCTCTTTAATTGTCATGTTCCATTAAGTTGTAAACTTCATCCCATACAGCTCTTCTGAGAGGTTGTGGTCTCCCCCATTTGTTGCACGCGCTCTGGTGATTCTAGATTTGGTTTTAATCCTCTGATCCAGGTCCTCCGTAGCCGTCCCACATTAGCAAGCAGTCACTTTCATCCTTCAGATACTGAGAATACAGAGTATGCAGTGCACAAATACACACATGCATGCACACACGCAAGTGCACACACACACACACGGAGGCAACAAGAGAGAGAAAACAGGATCTCTCCAAAGGACCTATGCAGGCATCATTTTGAATGGAGAAAGCTAGTTGCTAGTATATGTAGAAGAAAGAGAAAGAGTCTATCATTTATTTGCTCCAAGACCTCTGTCGCCTGTTTTGTTGTGCCTTCTGCCTTAAGAGAGCAGATCTTCTGTTTGGGTCTTCAGGTCAGGGAGTCTTGAAGCGCTGGCCTGATGTGGAGAAATGTTCTGGTGGCCTCTGCTTTCCTCCTCTTCTCGATTCAATTCCCCATTTGCTTTCTCGTTTCTCAGAGGACTGGGTCACCGAAAATCTTGGTGGCCGATCTGAGTGTCTTCCTCAGAGGCCACCTCTGCGCCATTCTGTGGGATTGACCTGTTTCATACCATAGTGTCTAAAGGCGACTAGATCTCAGCTTTGTAAGCAATTTTAGCTTTTGAAACATTTCAGGAAAATTCCTTCCTTCTGAGCTTAGGAGTTCTAGGTAAACTTCCAAGGTCCCTCCAAACTTCTATTGGTCCACATTTCTCTGTTTTTCTAGATATAACTTCCCATTTCCGTAATATGTGATGGTAAAAATGTTGTATA
Source organism: Canis lupus baileyi (assembly GCF_048164855.1). Taxonomy (NCBI): domain Eukaryota; kingdom Metazoa; phylum Chordata; class Mammalia; order Carnivora; family Canidae; genus Canis; species Canis lupus. Next base: position 3,389,436 of record NC_132840.1, on the reverse strand, counting down.
CAAGAAAATACGTAGTATGCAACTTTTTGAAATTGGCTTTTTCAATTCAACACAATGTCCTTAAGATCTATCCATTTTGTCGCATATTAATATTTGATCTTTTTTTATTGCTGACTGATACTCCACTATTTGTTTAAACATGTACTCATTTAAGAACATTTGGATTGTTTTCCATCTGGGCTAATAAAAATAAAGCTCCTATGAACAGTTGTGTTTAGATTTTTGTGTGAATTAAAGCATTAATCTTCTAGGGTAGATAAATCAAGTGTGAATTTGCTGAGACACGTAGTGTTTACTTAACTTTTAGAGAAATTATAAACCGGAATCTTAGAGTGGTTGTGCCATTTCATATTCACCCCAGCAACGTATAAGAGACCTGGCATCTCTGCACTCTCAATTCCATTTAGTGTTAGTAGTTGTATTTTTATTTTAGCATTTGATTGTATTTAGTATTTAATATCTCATTGTATGTATGTGTTTATTTAGAGAGAGAGGGGCCCTGGGAGAGGCAAAAGGAGGAGAGAATCTTAAGCAGGCTGCAAGCTCAGCAGCGTGGAGCCTGACAAAGGGCTCGATCTCACAACCCTGAGCTCCTGACCTCAGCTGAAATCAGGAGTCAGATGCTTATCTGATTGAGCACCCAGGCATCCCTCATTGTGGCTTTAATTTGAATTTTCCTAACAGCTAGAAAATGATGAGCATATTTTTCATGCATTTAATTGGTATTTTCATAAATTCTGTGGCGAAGTATCTAATAAGACATTAGCCCATTTCTTTTTTTTTTTTAATTTTTATTTATTTATGATAGTCACACACAGAGAGAGCGAGAGAGGCAGAGACACAGGCAGAGGGAGAAGCAGGCTCCATACACCGGGAGCCCGACATGGGATTCGATCCCGGGTCTCCAGGATCGCGCCCTGGGCCAAAGGCAGGCGCTAAACCGCTGCGCCACCCAGGGATCCCATTAGCCCATTTCTAAATGATTTTGTTTGGTATTTTGTTTGCTTTCTCACTATTGAGTGTAAAGAGTTTTTATGTAGTCTGAAAACAAGTCTTTTGCTGGTAACATGGTTTAAAAATAGTTGTTACGTGGTCAGCAGCTTGATTCTACATCTTCTTAACAGCCTTTCACATAGGGAAGTTTTTAAATTATTATGAAATTCAACTTGTCAGTTTGTTTTGGGTTATGCTTTTGATACTATGTCTAAAAAGACTTAGTCTAGGCCAGGGCCATTAATATTTCTTTTATAATTTCTTCTAAGTATTATGTAGATTTTAGTTTTACATTGAGATCTAGGACCTATTTTAAATAAAGGTAGGTATAAGATAAAAGATTTAGAGTGAATTTTATTTTGGGGTATTAATGTTTTTTTTTTCTGCACCATTTATTGAAAAAAATTATCTCCTAAAATTTATCTTTATCTTGGTTTTCATCATTTTGACTATGATGTGATGAAATTTTGTGTTTTTTTATTGATCCTTTTAAGTGTTTCCTGAATTTTTTTTTTATTTATGTTCTTCGTCACGTTTTAGAAATTTAGGACCTCTATTTCTTTTTTAATATTTTTGTCTGCCTTATTAATGCTTCTCTCACTTGTGAATTCAGTTACAAATATTATAAATTATTTGATACTGTCCTACTAGTGTAGGAAGCTCTATTAATTTTTCTTCATTTATTTCTGTATTTTTTTGGATTTGAATAATTTCCATTGCTTTGTCTTCAAGTTTAACTTATACTTGCTTGTGTTTTATCTGTTCTGCTCCCTTGAGGCCTATGCAGTTTTTTTGTTTGTTTGTTTGTTTTTGTTGTTGTTGTTGTTTAGTGTAGTACAATAAATTCTACGTTATTCTTATTTTGGCTTATTTTCCCTGCTGACATTTACCACCCACTTATTCACTACACCTATGTTTTTCTTCATGTATTGGAATCTATTTGTTAGCTCTTTTAAAATGACTTTCTTCTGGAAATTCCAACATCTAGATCATCTTGGTGTCATTTCTATTGACTGTTTTGTTCTCTTGATTAAGGAGAAAATTTTCCTACTACTTCACATGCATAATAAATTGAATTATACTATGGACATTATAGACAGAATGTTTGAGAGACTCTGAATTCTATCATCTTCTGTGAGACATAGTTGATTTTTGTTCATCAGTCAGTCAATTTGGCTTTACTCAAAACTCCAAAATCTATCTTTCCTTGCAGAGTAGCAGCTGAAATCTCTGCTCACTGTTGTCATCCATTTAAGCTGTGGTTTTTACTGGTTCTTTGGCATTTTCCCAGTGCAAGTACAATTCCAGTGTTTTGCAAGGACTTAAATATTTACATTTGGATGTTGTACTTTTATATCTGTGGAATACTATTTTCCAGGAAACTCCCCTAACTTTTCAATTGAACTGGCTGCTCAATCTTTATTCTCTTAGTCCTCAATCCGGTAAAATTGCTATTTCTCTGAGTTCTACACACTCATAACAATGTGGACTTCCCTCAGGTAAAAAACATATAATGAAAATATCAGCTAGTATATGTCCTTTTTTTCTATGTTAGACAAACTTTCTGTCTTTTCCTTTTTTTCCCATTTTCCTGTGTCTTCAAATGATTCTCCCCTATGTATGCCTGTATATATGCGTATGTACGTTCAAATTTGGTGCAGAGTTTATAAATGTGATCTGAAAGATTAATAGCCTCCTACAAGTATTCTGACATTTCTTAAAGCAAAATTTCAAGGATTTTTGGTTGTAATGCAAGGAAGATGGAAAATCTTTGGAGAGTTTTAAGGAGAAATGTGATGTTATTGCAACTAACATTTATGAACTGCAGTCTGTGTTAATCTGTGGATTTTTAAAATTATTAGATTAGGTAGAGTCAGTTACAGAAACTCAGGGGATGGTAATGACTTGGATATATCTTAGAGTGGGGGATATGGATCAAAATAAGGTAATACTATTTGCTATGTCACTTCGGGCATGCTATTTTATCAATCATCTGTAAAATAAAGTAATGATACACAAAGACACTAGTTTTTGGTGGTGATTAAATAATATATGGAATATGTTAAATATTTCCTGATACAATAATGCTCTACAGCATTTAGTAATTTGCTGTGTATTACAAGCAAAATACTGCATGTTGTGTGCAAAATTATCCCTCTATTAATCAGTCTAGTCATGTAGATGTACATTAATCAGATATCAAGTAAATATATAAAAATTATAATGAAACCATTGATAGTTCTTTATGATAACATAGGACTATATAAGATGACCTAGTGGTGAGAATAATATATAAAAATATAAACTTGGGATCCCTGGGTGGCGCAGCGGTTTGGCGCCTGCCTTTGGCCCAGGGCGCGATCCTGGAGACCCGGGATCGAATCCCACGTCGCGCTCCCTGTGCATGGAGCCTGCTTCTCCCTCTGCCTGTGTCTCTGCCTCTCTCTCTCTCTCTCTCTGACTATCATAAATAAAAAAAAAAATTAAAAAAAAATAAAAAATAAAAAAATAAATAAAAATAAAAATATAAACTTGATCCTGTTTTGCCTATAATAATTCAGGAGTGTGCAACTGGCTGACCTCAAACCCATGTTAATATTAATAAGAAGGGTAGTATTTCTGCAAAAATGAGAAGCGAAAGAGGTCTAAATTAAACCAGACAAGTTGCTAAGGCGAACTATATAGGGAAGATTGCTTCAGAAAGAGGAAACAGCATGTGAAATGGCCCAGAGCAGGTGAGGAAATGGAAGAAAACCACTGTGGTTAGAGTATAAGGATGATCAAGCTGCATATGGTGTTGACAATAGGCAGGACTTAGGCTTTGCAGGGTCTTGGAGGCCATGGAATGATTTGGTTTTCATCTTTAGACCGAAAAAAAGCTCGTTATGAGTTTTAAGTTAAAAACTCAAAGAGACTTCAGTGTAGAGAAGATATTGGAGAGAGACAAAATTGGATGAAGCAAGTCTCTGTAAGTGTAGAACGATGTAAGAGGTTGATGTAGATATTATCATGCTGGTGGGGATGCTGCCACTGCTGTCTGTGGTTGTGTTTCCTTATGAGAGATTTGGAGAGAAGGAAAAATGGTATGGAGAGGATTGTCTAATTTTGTGGGGGAGGTACTATTTCAGTACACCTGAGACTCTACGGTAGAAAAAAAACTGAGAAAGAAACGAGATAACATTAGTCTATTTCATACTTCATTAGCACCAACAGGAGAAGGAGTTACTGGGTCTTCCTAAGCATTTACTGATCCTTTCAGGTAAGCAAGAGTTGCTTGGAGCCAATTATTAGGGTTTCAGTGGTGTTTGAAATGTCTCAAATACTTAAAAGGTACCTGGGATCCAATTTTATTTTAACATAACATTATCTCAGTGATGGCTTTATCATAACATAAAGAAGATTAGATAGAATTTTTCTCTTCCCTCTGTCAGACTGAAGTTCCGTGTATCATTAAAGAGACAGAGCAATTGTACAGAGATAATCATCATACCAGTCCCCAGATGCATCTGGAAAACTATTAAGAACCAAAGAGGAGGCTAATGAAAAGATCCCCTGTGGTTACAGAAATTACATGCTTTGGTCTTTTCCTCCAGATATTTTCTTTGTTAGATTCTTCTGCAAAACCTGGCAAAAGCGTATTTATTAAACTGCCTCTATTTCCCTAATTTGCTTTATCTCTGGAAAACCAAGAATAGAGTGGTCCAAGGAAACACATAATTTTATTGTTTCCTTCTAACTGTTCATATGAATAAAGGATTACTTGACTAGCTTTCTGATCCCTTCTACCTTCACACACAAAAACATATATATTGTACTCACAAATAATATGACGTCAAGATCTTGTGAAAACAATAATTTGTATAATATGTATGCTTCGGTATATATATATATATATATATGTGTGTGTGTGTGTGTGTGTGTATATACACATATATATATATATAATGTTTCATTCATTATATCAATATTACTTTTCTTGATCATTTATATGGAATTTGATCAGTGCTTCCTGACCCATGCCAAACTATCGAATGGAAAAAGTGGCAGTGTCCTTTAGAAGACTACATAGCACAAATTAGAGCCATCCACAGAGCAACACCTTGTCTCTGTACAAAAGTATTGATCAGTTCCAACTACATAAAAGTCCATTAATGCTGTCCCACTAAAGATGTCAAAAGAATGAATGGGAACCGGAGAAAGCCCAGTTAACAGTGCTGGATATGTGGGCTTGTATTCTCAATCCCCAGGAGTACACTTTGAGAAACCAATGGTCAAAATGGGTATCTTGGGGTAGAGAAGCAATCTTCTTCTGTCACTAGTAATTTCAACCGATAAATATGTGAAGTGTGTGTGTGTGTGTGTGTGTGTGTGAACATGTTGGATTTAGATCACTGAAAAACATTCACATATACGTCTAACTGTAAAAGAAAAATTAAAGCACTTTTTTTTTTTTTTTTTTGGAAGTTCAGACTTCTGGCTTCAGAGAATACACTGGTCCTCATGCCTCAATATTTATAAGATCTTTTTTTCTTTTTGAAACCATTAGAATTTTAGCTGTTTAGAACCATGTTGAGAAATAGAAGTGCTTTATGTATTGTTAAATGAAAAGGATGATGAACGATATGTGTTTTATATATTTTAAACAAATTCTTTTAGGCCTGTGTGTGTTGTTGTGTGTGTGTATGTGTCTAGGTCAAATCTGATTCTTGCTTGATTGCATATCCCCAAGCTAGCTAAGAGGCTAAGAAGGCTTTCTTTCTTTCTTTCTTTCTTTCTTTCTTTCTTTCTTTCTTTCTTTCTTTCTTTCTCTCTCTCTTTCTTTCTTCTTTCTTCTTTCTTTCTTTCTTTCTTTCTTTCTTTCTTTCTTTCTTTCTTTTCTTTCTTTCTTTCTTTCTTTCTTTCTTTCTTTCTTTCTTTTTCTTTCTTTCTTTCTTTCTTTCTTTCTTTCTTTCTTTCTTTCTTTCTTTCTTTCTTTTAGAGGGAGGGGTTTTATTCTTAAGCGTCCAAGGATTTACAAAGAAGGGCATTTCGTTTTACAAAGGGCTGGGCGTTGGGGGTGGGAAGAAGGCTCTTTCTGAAGGTGAATTCATATGGTCTTCTCTAAGGATGCTGATTCCTTAAAGTTAGAAGACTGTTTTTGAGTACTAGCAATATTTATGATCCCTAAGAAAGAATACTGGCCTCCCAAGCACCATGACCATACTAAAAAAAGAACTTCAAAAAGAGACTGAATGACCCTTTTGAATCTGCCAGTTAGAGTACTTTGAATAATTTCCATCTTAATGTAGATAAAGCATTTCTGTTTTTATTCATAGTTGAATTAAATTACAAGGATAGGCATAAACATATGGTGGTAAGGTACAAAATTCCATAATAAATGGTTCGTTAGCCTCCTGAGTAATGGTCTTAGGTAAACGGCAATTGTTAAAGAAAGGAAGATAAAACTGAGGTAATTAGAAAAGACAGACAAAAACGTTGGGCATTGAAATAAAAGTCAAGAAGAGTCTCCTAGGGAGGAAGTGCCATGGGTGAGATCTAATTTCTTGGAATATGAGTAAGTTGGTGGTCAAGGTATGGTATTTGAGGCAGCAATGAAGTCATAAGTTTAGAAAAGTAGGCCAAAGCCTTTAAAAATTGGTGAAATGCTTTTCTCCTTCAGAATATCCTTATGAAAAAAAAAAGTATATCCTTATGAAGCAGGCTGTGGAGACCCATTCAAGGTTCACAAGGGGAAGGGAGCAGAGCTGAGGGCTGACCATTTTGAGGTCAAATCCTAACTATTCTACATCTGAGTTGTGTGATGTTGGGTACATTGCTTAACTTTCATGAACTTCAGTACAACTAATATAAAAGGGAGATTATATTGGTTACTGAAGAGGTATTATAGCTTGGGTTAAGAGCTCATACTCAGAAGTAAAATTCTGGTTTGTCACAAAAATCTATATGCTTGGTAAAACTTTTAAAATTGATGCCCTTTCCTCACCTTTAAATTCAGTTATCCCACAGAACTGTTGGAAGTATGAAGCATATAATTTCTTATAATAGGGCCTGGAAGAAAAGATGCTTAAAACTATTCCTTATTTGTTTTATTGTTATTACATGATAGTAGTTTGAAAAATGAAGTATATGGTTGTGTCAAGCATAGTGTACAGGACATAGTAAAAGTTAAACAATGGTATTTCATCTCACTCTTGTTTTCCACCAAGAAATGCCAAGGTAGACTCTTCAATGTGTCATTTCCAGCAGGAAATCTCATTGGCTGCCTATTACTCTTCATAGTCACACTACCTGTAGGAAATCTTTCTACCAACAGTCATAACTAGCCTTTCTCCAAGTGCCAAGAAGGAACTCCCTTACCCCTTAATTCATCTATTTAGCCCTCTATAGTAGAGATAAAAACTCAGTCTCTGTGGAGGACTATTCTTAGCAGAAACCTATTGACATAAGGTGTCACATTAGGCCATTGATCTCACTTATGGACTCACCTCACACAGTTAAATATATTTCATAAACACATACTTGGAAATTTATACTCTCTGTATTTCAATTATGTAAAAATGTGGTATTTTCTCTCCACAAAATAAAAAAAAATATATATATAGCCCTCTTTTCACTAATACACATTTTTTTATTGGAAAAATCCTAATTTCCTTTAAATCCTACCCATGTAGAGATGAGTCAAAGGAAGCTCAGACAGGTAACCTTGCTTAATGGCTACTAGCACACAAGATATAGAAAACACCTTTCTTCTATAAACTTTATTACTTTATATTTGGTATTAAGTAATTAAAAAAAGCATACACAATGTGCCTGACATAGCAAGCCACATTAGCAATCTACTGAAATTAGCGTATTTCTTAATCTTGTTTAAAATCCAAAAATGCTGCAGCAGCCCCATAAACAATGACTACGTTTTAAATAAATGCTACTGGATTGCCAGAAATTGTCTTAACTGAGGCACTCTCTTGCCATCTGCTCTTGAGAAGCCGTATAGACTTTAGATTTGGGAAATAGTTCATCATCACAGTAGCTTCAGGGACATCAGTAAAAATTCTGTAGATAACAGATTATCTGTCAGCAAATTCCATGTGTTAACTATTTTTCTCCATCACATTTTCAGAACTAATTAAATATTTAAGCTAATCAGATGTTGAGAATTTTTTGACGTGATTTGTGAAAAATATATTACAACATTAACTTAGGGATTTCACAACTTCCTATTGTTCACTGTCTGAAGATGAAGTCTGTGTTTCCAAAGAATGTTATTAAAAGTAGTTGAAAAGTGCATATGGCACATCATTAATATGAGCCATTTTGCACTTTTTTTTCATTTTTGCAGCATCTGGAAAAGTTAGTGGGAGCTGAAAATGACAAGGCAAGAGCAAATGAAAGCCACTAGAAGAGAGCAGTGGTTTTCCTGCTTCAATGCAATTTAGGTATAGCCCCTTAATAATTGTATAGAAATAGAGGTCCAGACCCCTGACCCAGGGGATAGCCATAGGTTTGAGTTTCCTACCCCTAGACTAAATGCTCCGCCTTGGATATCAATAATGTTCTATGAAGGTAGAGAGAATTCAAAGATCTGGGAGGAAAAAAATCAGAAGCCAACTTGCTATGTGACCTTAGAAATGTCACTTTTCCTTTCTGAGAGTTAGTTTTATCCTCAGTAGAAAAAGAAGCCATGAATATATCTCATTCTCAGTGTTAATTTGTCAGCAGCCCTCCTAATCAAAGCCTTTCACATGCTCATCACAACATATTTATACCTAAATGCTAAAATTCTGGCGCTGAAAGCTTTCCTGCTTCTCTCTCAAATAAAGGAATTCAAAGAAATGAAAATGACAATAATGCACTTTCATTATCTACTCTAATTAATGCAAAACTATATCATGCAAAATCGTGTTACACACAACACCTCGTCAATTGATTATAGGCAACTAATCCATCACAACAGGGCTGTTGAGAACTACCGAGCTGGTTCATCTCACAGGGAGTTCTAATGGTGTTAACACTTCTCTCTTGTCTGTCTCTGTCTCTGTTTCTCCGTCTCTGTCTCTCTGTTTCTCTCTCTGTCTCTGTCTCTCTCTCTCTCTCTCTCTCTCTCACACACACACACACACACACACACACTCACATTCTGAGCTTCAGATACTTACATTAGTTTAAACACCATTAATTGCTAGAAGTTTCTGTTCCATTATTGGTAAGAACTTTTAAGTTGCCTAGAGTCTGAATGACCACTTTCTGGTCCATTCGGTCATCCCTGTTAGATGTCAATTTTGAACATCAGGATGAAGTAGATCCTGTAAGAGAACAGCATGATCTAGTCCAACAATGGTCAGAACTAGCGTCAATAAGGTAGGACTAGGCACTGATGGAATTAGGGCTATTCCGTAAGTACTCTTGTCATTGTAGAAAGCCCAGGATTGGTAGGACAATAAGGAGGATTCAATCTGATGAAGTTACTGAGATCCTAAAGAAAAAAAAAAAAAATGAGGAAACAAAAAGGGATAGGACTCGGTTCTAAAAGGAACTCATACTAAGTCTATAGTCCAGACTCTGTAAGAGGCATACGGTGCCAAAGACCCTGGCGTGGTGACGCAGGAGAATTCATGCAGAGTGTCTAAGGACTGGGCTAGATCTACTTAAAACCCTGCTAAATAAGTTTATAAGGGGCAAAGAGCTAAAGCTCTTGAAGGGGTAAAAGGGCTTATTGTAAAGTGTTTCTTCTCTCTTGTATCAAAATTGACTTGCCTCATTCCTCATATCCTCTAGGTCTCTTCTTATCTGCCTTTCAAGGAGATAACGAACTAACTTGTAAAGTGATCAGTAGATATTTTCTGAAGAAATATATAATTAACTCCTCATTTTTATATATACATACTTGCTTTTAAAATACTTTATATTCGCTCTTATGGCAAAAGAAATAATGACTATGAGAATAAATTTTTAAAATACAAAAAAAAAAAAAAAAGATTTAAAAGTAGAAACAACCCGAAATCATCCCAAGAATATGGTTGTTTTGATGTGTTCTCATCTAGTAATCCTGGCATGTTTATATGGTTGTGAACATTTGGTGTATAAAATTTTATTTCCTGATTTCTCTCTAAAATTCTATCCAGCATTTTCATGTTGGTTCATACAATTCATATATAATATGATTGGATTATATTCCATTCAGTTAATGGTTCATCATTTGTTTAACCGTCAACTTATTGCCAAATAATTTATTGTATTCTAACCTTTTACTTTTAAAAATGAACATGTTTATGCATTGTGTTTACTTTTTCTGTTTATTATATTTCATTTAGATAAAACCAAAGAAATTAAATCGAGAGGTATAAAATGCTATTTAGACATATTCTTTTTTAGATATATTCTGATTCACATTATTTTTATTACAAAAATATAAAATCTTTCTAAATTAATTTTATTGTCAGAAAATTTATAGACTTACAATTTATTCCCAGAGAATCTGGATAAATCTTAAATGACATTTTAGACTATAAACTCTTTTCAAATAAAAATGACGCACGCCAATTATCTTAAAAAATTAAGCAATAACGTGAGATTATAAAAAGAACGTAAACAGTTCTGCACAGTTAGTATTGCAAAGATCTAACCAAATTTTTTTTTCTATGTGGATGTGAAAATGGGAGAAGGAATAGAAGGATGAATTGATAGTTTTTATATAGTTTTACATGCATACAGACTTATATGTATGCCTATGTGTTTAAAGTGATTTTGCTAGGTACAGCATGTCATTTAAAGCCATTGTATTTGATTTCAGCAAATGAGACAAAAAAGCAAAGGATACAGAGAACTATTGATGCACTAGGAAGCATATTTTCATCATATCAGGTAATCATCCTATAAAATAGGCTTCTGAAATAAAACCAAAAAATGACATAAGCAAAATATTACAGAAGTAAGTTAATATATAGTTATCATTTATTATTTTGAGGCTCAGTTATTAAAAGTAAGGAATTTAACTTATATAATAGTTCCTCTTACCAGCCTTTTTGTCCACCTCTTAATTGTTAATTTGCCGGTGTTTACACCACTTATTCTTCGTTCTGTAGTTCTCTTGATCCCCTCTCCTATAGAAGCTGAGTAGAATAGAATATTTTACATGACATAAATTAGTAGAAGGAACATGGAAGAAACTTTGAGGTAGATGGGCATGCCCATCTATCTCTAAATGCAGAGTTCCCATCTGAATCAAATCTGATACTAGCTGTGAGTAAGACAATCTGGGTGCAGAAATACTTGATTTAAATGTGAGTTGCAATGTGTGCACTACAGAAAAAGAAAAAAAAAAACAGTTATATATCTTTCTCAAAAGTTTATTCATTCCAGGGCTCCATGTTTAAGTTGTTCAGAGTTCATGTCACCAGGACATTCCCAGCTACACCAACACTTCACAGCATCCACCCCAGTTCCTCTCTTGAGGAGAACCTCTCTTGAGTCTACTTACTTTATTCATGGTTACTTGGTTAATTGATATATTTACATTTTCATCTGCTTCCTGAGAACTTGTTCAGTTTTTTTTTTCTCTCATTGTTTCATTTGGGTAGTTTTCTTTATTATGTCTTTATGGAAAATATTTATCATAAATATTTTAATGTGCTGGTCAGCAGCTCTCTTTATCTTTGTCATTTTAGATCTGCTATATTTTCTTGCTTCTTAGAATTGTTTTCTGGGTTTTGTTATATTTCTTTAAATATTATTCTTCTTTGTTTATCTATTTGCTCCACATTACTTGGGTTCACTTTAAACCTTTTAAATCTGACTTTGAATTTAGTTAGCGTAACCCAGAGCAGCCATGACTTTACCATGAGGGTAGTACTCTTCTGAGGACTATGCACATTGCTCTCTGCATTCAGAAGTCTTTCCACTCTGGCTAGTTGAAACATGAACTTCTGGCTGTATGTATGCTGTGAATTTCTCCATTTATCCCTTGTGCTGTTTTCTTGAGTCTTGAGTACCTCACACACATGTGCAGAAAAATGCCCTGTTTAGAATTCAAGGGGACCACTATTGCACGTCTCCGGAACAATCTGGAAAGCTCCTCTGCAGCGTTTGCTACTCAACTTTGAGCTATCATGCTTTCTAAATTCTACACTCTGTCTCTTCTCAGCAAGACCACTGGGAAATGATTAGGTTCTCTTCCCTGTGCTGAAGCCTAGAAACTCATTTTCATCAGTGAACTGGGGCTTATAGGTCTCATTTTCCTTTTTATCATCAGCTCCTAGTGATCATAATCCTGGGCTGCCTATTGACTGATATCTGAATAATTTTGCTCCATGTAGTTCATAGATATATGTTAAAGCTTATCATTCCTCCTGTATCTTAACATAGGCAGACTTCTAATGAAGAGAGGATTAAATATTAAAAGAGTAACATTGCATATCTGTGCACCCCCTTCTCTAAATTGCACTCTCCTTTTATTCAGTGGTGTGTGACTCAGTTTTCTTTTTAAAATATAGTGTTCTTGGTTCATGGCCCACTCACATCTGTAGTTTTCATATACTTAATCAGAATATTGTTGGGTCCCCTGGGTGGCTCAGTGGTTGAGTGCCTGCCTTCGGCTCAGGGCCTGATCCTGGAGACCCAGGATCGAGTCCCACGTCGGGCTCCCTGCATGGAGCCTGCTTCTCCCTCTGCCTGTGTCTCTGCCCCTCTCTCTCTGTGTCTCTCATGAATAAATAAATAAAATCTTTAAAAAATATATTGTTAAATGGATATTTCAAGGTTCTGTAATTTACTTTTGGGGAAATCTGTGTCTAACCAAGGTCTTGGGATCTCTGCTTTTCAGTTGTCTGCAGTCCCATCCTCCCTTCAATCTTCATACTTTCCTTTGTTATAAGTTATACATTTAGGAGAATTTGTTAAAATAATTTTTGTTGCTGTTTTATAGTTACATATAGCCATTTATGTTTCTCTGGTGGTAGATTTACTTATATAGATTTTGTAACTCAGTTTCAAGGTTGACAAGGAGAATGTCAGAGTTTTTAAAATGCAGCTGAACAAGAACATAGAATTTTGCCTATGAAGGAAATGTGTTTTGGAGCAATATATTCATTTCTAAATGTCTATAATTTTTTAAATGTCTATAATTTTTAATGAGTGTGCATATGCAGTTATTAGTGTATATTCACAAATACTTTCCTGTTTATATTTCTTACTGAATATATTTTTCCCAAGTTGCTAGGGGTTCTGTTTAACTTCTCAAAATACTTTTTTTTTGTATTTTCTAGTTATTAGAGTCAAAATGCAACACAAATCCACCAACTTTCTCTCAAAAAGAATAGATATCAGTCATAAAATTGGAAACTGATATATCATTTCTGTTCTGCAGTGCCTAGCTCATATAGAATAAATAGCTACTGGCAAATATAATATAGACAGGAAAGTGTACTTGCAAAGCTTATAAGAATTATTTTCAGCAAAAGAACATCAGCCTTAAAAAAGAAAAATTAAAATTCAATTAACACCAACTAAACCAATGAGAGAGGACTTCTACCAAGGAATTGCACAGCTTCAGAGTTCACTTCAAAAAGGTAGCACACATTATTTTCTAAATGTATTTTTAAATCCATTCTCTGGTTTAGTGTTTGTATTACTCTGTATAATTAAAAGGTTTCCTCATATGTAGGTTTTCAATTTCATTACTTGTGGCCTTAATAGATAGGCAGGTTTGGAAAGGAAATATATGGTTCATAATATTTCAGAATGATCTATTGTAGGCAGTTGTATTAAAAAAAAAAAAAGATACCTCCAGTGTAATATGCAATTCTAATTGTCTTAGAATCATGTGATACAGCGCAGCACATTTCAAATTTTAAGATACTTTTTTTTTTCTATTCTCATTCCATTTAGGCCATTGTTGTAATCTGTTTTATGTCTCTGTTTTAATTTTATGTGCCCTCTCACAATATACTTAATATCTCAAAGTGTTTTGCCATAAGCTCTAAGAAAGACATCCTTTCATTACCCAAATGAATTACTTTCATAAAAATCTCATTCCTCATATATTTCATTAGGCCCCTCTTCAGGTCAGAGCTGCATCTCACACACACACACACACACACACACACACACACACACACATACACCTGAGAAAGGATACATTTGCAGGAGAGTCACTTGTGCCAGAGAGGAATACCCTACAAGTATAAACTAGTAATGTATCCATGAAACTGCTTTGGCTGTGGATAGACACAATGATTGGATGGTTGATACACACAACAACATGAATTAATCTCAAAATTATTATGCCAACTGAAATTTAGAAAAAAAAAAAAAGGAAAGAAGTGCATTCTATATGATTTGTGTAGGTAAAAATCCAGGAAATAAGACCTACAGTGACAAAAAAAAGTGACCACCAATAGACATGCAGAAACTTTTGGGAGTTATAGATGTTTATTTTCTTGATTGTGATGATATCATAGGTTATACATATGCTAAAGTTATCAAATTATGTCCTAGAAATTGGTACTTTTTAATGTATATTATTCTTCAATAAAATTGTTAAAATAATCATCTGTTAAACTGCAAAGACAGCATCAAGTGAAACAACAGGAATAGTGGAAATAAGCCTGGACCTAATAGTTAGATGACTTTGAACACCTTAATGCACATCTAATTGGTTGTATAACCCTGAGCAAGTCACTTGTGTATGTGACTATTACAATTTCTTAAGAACTTCCCAAGTATAGTGTCCTATTGAGTGCTTATCTTGCAAATAAGGAAAGTAGAAGGAAATAATAGCTGACATTATTTTTATCTTTTCAAATAATATTTTGAACTATTAAATGTTTTCATTAACTATTAGGTATGATTGTGTCAAAAACTAAATAGGAGTCACAGTGTATGGTAGTTCCAATTTTTCTACATCCTCTCCAACAGTTGGTGTGGTGAGTCTTTTTTATTTTAGCCATTCTAATAGATCAGTAGGATCAAATTTTGGTTGTATTTTGTATTTGTAATGACCAATGATGTTAATTATCTTTCTATGGGCTTGTCATTATACCTGTTACTTCACTTACCATGAAATATCATACCTCATAAACCCTAGCACTGGGCAAGGTTTTTGTTTTTTGTTTTTGCTTATTCAAATTGTTGACCTTAGAGCAGGGGACTAGTTCTACATTCTAGTTTAAATGTTCCCCTGGCTTCAGTGGAGCTTTTTCTTTGGACCATGTTTTGCTTTTCAATATGTCTTTGTAGTATATGGTGGTAATTTTGTTTAATTTCCTCTTTATGCTTCTTATACTTATCTTCTGAAGAAGTGTCTCCCCATAAATAAGCCTTTTTTTGAGGGTAAACCTTTTAGCAATTGGTTTTTAATGTTAGAGCACAAGAAATCTACTCATTTTGCATTGGACTTTACAGATTCTATGTGTGCTCAATGATGCTAAATCAAACTTTGCATGTGAAAAAACTGTGCACTTCTGGATGTTTTACATCTCAATCTGTTTGTTAACTCACTATGGTATTTAGATGCCTGTCTTCTGTTGGTTGTCTGCTATCAGCCTTTCCTTTGAGCTTGCTTTAACTCTTGAGCTATATAACAGATTTCATGTGAGCAATATAACAGATTTAACAGATGTGAAAAATGAAACAGATTTAATAGTTCAAAGGCTGGTATCTTCGTTTTTTTTTCTTTCTTTCTTTCTTTTTTTTTGTAAAGAAAATGTGATTGTGGGTTTTTTGTTTGTTTTGAAACAAAACATAAGTAAACCCCCCTTCCCATCTAATCTTTCCCCTGTTTCTGCCTGGTGTTGGGACTACTGGTTTGAGGCAGGGGAGGCTAGACTTTTCTGGGCCTTGAGAAGATAGTAGGGCATTCACTGTCTGTAGGAGCTTCCATAGAACAAGAGAGGAAGGTCATGGGGAGAGGATCTTGGCTTTGTTAGGTAAAAAATTAAAATTAAAAAACTTAACACACATGCTTACTATACAAATGGGGACCAGGAAGCATTGCCTCCAAGTTGGAACCATAGCTGACATTTAAACTCAGGGTTCTGATGCAGCCCCTAGCCCTCCCAATTCCCTGAGCTCTGAGATGGGGGACAGGGCAGGAAACAAGAGCTTTCAGGAAATCTCCTCCCCTATGATTAAAAAAGTCCTAATTCCCATTTTTTGAATTTTATAGCATGCATTTTTAACACAGATTGCATATTATCAGAGACTACCTTCCAGTGATACTATACTACTTCATTAAAGTATTAGATTTTCAATAATATATCTCTATTACTCTTTTCTTGGCCTCTGTGTAGTCATGCACTTTACTTCTTCAAATATACCTTACTACTTTTCTTATATTTCTATGTTTCATTTCTTTTATTACGTATATATTTTTATTTTTTAGCACTACATTGTTTTTATTTTGGTTTACACTGTTGATTATCCTTTAAATATATTTAAATAACAAAAATGTACTATATATTTGTCCATGGCTTTTATTTCCTTTGCTTTTTATTCTTTGCATAGTTACAAATTTCCAGGTATAATTTTCCTTTTCCTGGAAGACTTTCTTTAAAACTTGCTGCAGTGCAGAAGAACTTGTGTATGTGAAAGAGTCTTTATTTCATCTTTGTTTTTGAAACAGATTTCTATGGGTATCAAATTCTAGATTGACAGTTTCTTTCATTATTTTTCATTTTTGAAAGATGTTTCTTCCTTTTCTTTTCACCTGCATTGTTTCCAGACAGAAATTTGCAATCATCCTTATCCTTGAGGTACCATATCTTTTTCCTCCAGTTCCACTTAAAATTTCACAATATTACTGGTCTTGAGAAGTTTGATGACATTGTGTCTTAAGAGCAGTTTTCTCCATATCTCTTTGTTGAGCTTTCTGTGTCTATAGATTTATAGTTTTCATCAAGTTAGAAGTTTGTCCCACAATATTTTTTTCCTGTGCTTCCTCTCCAGTTACATATATGTTGGACCACTTGAAACTGTTCTACTTCTCATCAATGGTCTGTTTTTCTTGATTTTGTTTTCTGTTTTGCTTTGTTTTTGTCCTTTTTACTCTCTGGATAATTGTTTTGCTGTGCCTTCATGTTTGTTAACTTTTTTACTCTAGATATCTAATCTGCTCTGGTTTTTACACAATGCCTTTTATTTGTTTTATCTCAGACATCATAATTCTCATCTCTAGAAGTTTACTTTGAATCACTGTTATATTTCCCAGAACATCCACTGAAACTCTTAAAATAATTAGAACAAAATGTGGATAGGTATCTATTTCTCATTACTCAAGAAGACTGTGATGTTTTCGTATCAGAAATGAGTAACTGTTATTGGTTACCAGGAAAAAAAAATCACAAATGAGAATAATTCATCAACCAAAACCTGTTTTAGATGAATGCAGCAAATTATTCATCTTTCACTGAAGCTAAGATTAAATAGTCTGTTTTTTTTTCCTGATTAAGACCCCATATTAAAAAAGTAACCAGAAGTGTGAAGTTAGAACTTACTCTGACAAGAAAATAAGCAGTTGCCAGTTAAACTCCTTCCATCTGTATCTGTGTAGACATACTTTGAAATAACTTTGTTTGTCTAAACGCTGTAACCTGTGAGAAGTAATTAGTATTTTTCTGACATTTTCTTCTTCCCAAACTCCTACATAATATTAAAGTTTCATGAGAATGAATCCCATCAGAACCTGTACTAGGTATTTTCTATTTGCTAGCTACTTTTTTTGTGACTTGGAGTTTGAATTTTGTGGACAGCATCAGTGGACTCCATTGCCCTTTGGTTAGGTTGAGTTACACCAAAGGGAGATATAGATAGAAGATGATAGATAGATAGATAGATAGATAGATAGATAGATAGATAGATAATACAGAGATAAATAGAGATATATATGATTTTAGAAAGCAGGAGGAAAATAAGATCAGAACATTTATTTCCCTATTTCCTTCCTGCCAGTTTACCATGGGGTGACTGATCCATTTCTTTATGGCCAGATTCAGGAATTCTGTTCCATGCTGATCTCTTTCCAGCTTGTATTAACTACTCTTTCCATTATTTCTCTAGACCTTCAGTAATGAAATAGCTCATTCCTATTGCTAACCCTGAGACACTTCACCCCCACCACCCTCTTGTATTGATTTCCTCCAAAACTGTTCATGTTTTAGAAATAATCCCTATACCAAACTCTTATAATTATTTAGCTTGAGTTCCTGATTATTTGTTTCATGTTTAGGTGTTACAATATCTTCATAGAAAGAGTAATGAACTTTATGGGACCCCTGGGTGGCTCAGCAGTTAAGCATCTGCCTTCAGCTCAGGACCTGATCCCACGGTCAAGCCACATCGGGCTCTTTGC
Source organism: Canis lupus baileyi (assembly GCF_048164855.1). Lineage (NCBI taxonomy): Eukaryota > Metazoa > Chordata > Mammalia > Carnivora > Canidae > Canis > Canis lupus. Next base: position 3,371,102 of record NC_132840.1, on the reverse strand, counting down.
AGGGAGCCTTCCTCTCCCTCTGCCTGTGTCTCTACCTCTCTCTCCCTCTCTCTCTTTCTCTCTCTCATAAATAAATAAATAATAAATAAATAAATAAATAAATAATCTTTAAAAGAAAAGAAAGAGTAAGGAACTTTAGATGTTGTCTCCTATTGTTATGAATGAGGGACCTGAGACAAAGTACATATCATAATCTCTAACATATCATATCAATTTTCTCCTAAATAACAATAACATCTACTAATTGTTTTATAGTGATAAAGTGACATAACTAGAAATCATCCAGAGAGATTTCTGTTTTACTAAGGTTAAAATTGAGTTTCAAAGAGGTTGACTTTCTCAAAATCAAATGAAGCTGATCAAAGGAGAATGGGATTCGGACTGGTCGCTCGAGCTGATGAACTTTAGGCTACATGGACACAATAATAGAGCTAATGAAATAGAATCAAGTGAATAAGATTGGGTATTTGGATTTGAGGTGTCCTAGAATATGTGAATTTATGAAATCCATAATGCCAATTATCACCCTTGAAGATATGGTTCAGTGCATTGAAGTCTAAGTTGTCCAAGAAATTGAGACAAATGCCATTCATAATTCCCATTTTTTGAAGCTCTGAATTCAATGTTTTGTAATTAATTTATCATTCATCCATTTAAATATTGATTGATCATCTCTTCTATGTGGGGATCCTGGTAGGGAGAGTTAATACAAGGGTGAAAATATGTATTTACATGGCCTGTGAACATAATAGCCTAGTTGAGGACATGGACATTTTAAAAGGCAATCACAATATAATTCTGTAAATCACAAGATGCTAAGAAATATTAATCACGGACATCTAAATCAATCTTGGTGTGCAAAGGAGGACCTCTGGAGGATATTATGAGTAAATAGTATGAAATGCAATTTGAATTAGTGGTAGGATTTCTCCACTTTAGCACTATTTCCATCTGGATTATATAACTCATTGTTGGTAAGAGTGGATTGGGGTTCTGTCCTATGTATTGTACTGTATTTAACAGAATCACTGACTTTTTCACACCAGCCACCAGTATATTACCATTATAAAAATCAAAAATTTCTCCAGACATTTTCCAATGTTCTGTGGAGGGCAAAATGCTTGCACCTGGGAAAGAAGAGAAATAGAATCAAGAATGATAGAGAATGTGGTCTGAATAATGCCCACTAAAGATATCAGGTTCTGATCCCTGGAACCTGTGTAGATGTTACCTTAATTTTGATAAAGTTTGCAAGATGGGATTAAATTAAATATATATATATATATATATATATATATATATATATATATATATATATTAAAGATTTTATTTATTCATGAGAGACACAGAGAGAGTCAGAGACACAGGCAGAGGGAGAAGCAGGCCCCTCACAGGGAACCAGATGTAGGACCCAATCTCTGAACTGGGATCACGCCCTGGGCCAAAGGCAGGTGCTCAACTGCTGAGTCACCCAGGCATCCCTAAATTAAAGATAATGAGATGAGATTTTCCTAGATTATATGGTTAGGTCCTAAATACTGTCACACTGTGTCCTTATAAGGGAAAGGCGAGGGAGATGACACACATAAAGAAGAGGAAGAGGCCATGTGAAGGTGGAGTCATAGATTGGCGCAATGGAGCCACAAGCAAAGTAACACCAACAATAACGATAAGGTGGAAGAGGCAGAGAAGAAATTCTCCCTTTTGTAAATTCCCCCAGTGTCCCCCTGTTGACACCTTGACTACAGTCCAGTGGAACTGATAAAATTCTGGTCTCCAGAACTACAATAGAGTAAATCTCTGTTGTTTCAACCAACAAACATGTGGCATTTTGCCATTGCAACCACATATGACAGATATAGAGGCGACATAGGCAAATAAAATAGAATATAAAATGGGAAGAATATATCAATAATAGAGGTTATTAAACATGAGTAATAAAATGTGTATTTATATACAGGACAGACCAGGAGAATGTGTGTAAAGGAATGATGACAGTTTAGCTATGGGAATAAGCAAGAACCAGATGATGCCAACTAAACATATTTATTTCTAGGGCTGCCATAGCAAAGTGACACAAACTGGGTGCCTTAAAATAACGGAAATTTCTTCTATTGGTACTGGAGGCTAGAAGTATGAATTAAAGGTGTGAGGAGGGTCATGCCTCTTGGAAACGTGAAGGGAAGTATCTCTTGCCTCTTCCTAGATGCTTGTCAACAATTATTGGTGTTCCTGGTTTGTAGGTCTATCATACCAACTTCTTCATCTGTCCACACATGACTTCCTTCCCTCTGTGTGTCCTTATTTCTGTGTCTCCAAACCTCCCTTTCTTTATAAAAATATGTGTCATTTCATTTAGGGCCCAAATGGCTTGGACCAAAGAAGAATTGAGACAGGGGCACCCATTAGTGGTTGATTGAGATAATTCTGGAAAAGAGTATTAGACACCTAACCTACTGAAGTAGCCATGAATTTTGAGATAACTAGATAGGTTCCAATAATATTTGGAAGCTAGACTCCATATACTTGGAATTCTTTTGATATAGGATGCATAAGGGCAAGGCAGCTAAGTCTTCGGCTTGGGGAATTATGAGGATGTTGGCTATATTTATTGAGACGGAATTGAAGAGAAACAGCAGTTTTGGAGTAGATGATAAGTGAGTTCTGTTTTGAACTTAGAGTTTGTATGACCCCTATTTGTGAAATGCTTGGATAGACAAATTAGGCATTCTATATTTGCAGGGAATTTGGAAGTGATACGCTTATTTGGGAGATATTCATCATAGAGAAGGCAACTGCAATAAGGGAAAGGAAAATACAATTGAGGTAGAAGATTGAGAGGGTGGAACATCAAAATATAAGGAACCTTAATATTCAAATCCTCCTCTTTGCTATTAAGGACAGAGATGCCCTGGTCAACAGGTTTCTCTTTTCATTTGGAGGGAGTGGGATGTCTTTACCAAAGACAAAGGTATGGGGGGAGAGTAGAGATACTAAAGCTGAATGGATATTACACATGAGGGTTCTGAAAGAACAGAAAGGTCTAAGCAGCAGGCCCTGATTCCTGGATCTCGCCAGGTTTCATTTGCCATAATATGCTTGGAATATGGATACCATGCCATGGGTCTGGATTCAGAGAAAATAAGGGAATAAGAACCAAATGGGACAGTTGTGTCCGGGTGAGGAAGAGCAACATGATTTGGGACACCTGGACTTTTGCTAAGAACTCTATTCACCTCAATTTGATGCATTGAAGTAATGGACCAACTAGAGTGAAATGTCTCAGTAACTCAGCTCAGACTGGAGGAGCACGAGCAGAATTGGAGGAATGATCATTTTGACTTTGCTCATCCTCAGCACTCAGTCTCTGTAATGAAGTGTCTGTCTCCATCTGTTTTTTTGTTTTTTGTTTTTTGTTTTTTTTTGTTTTTTTTTTCTTAAGGTGGATGTTTGACTGCTGGCAACTTTTAAGCCTGTTTGCCCCGTGTCCTGTATCTGGTCAAACTGATTAGAAGTCCTGGGTGCTATTTCGGCAAATCATGCAAGTCCCCGCTTACACCAGAGAGAGTCCCCAATCCAGCCCCACCACCTAACCACAATAAAACCTTTTAGGCCAGTCTCATTTTTTACCTGTTTGAGGGGGCTCCGTGCTCCTCCCAGGGACCTCAATCAGTTGGGTAATAAACCCATACCCTCTTTTGATGTGTTTGTGGCATCGTCAGTGTCTCTGAACCAACTTTTTTTTTTTTTTTTTTTATTGGAGTTCAATTTGCCAACACATATAGCATAACACCCAGTGCTCATCTGAACCACCTTTTGAGTAAGGGATTCATCTGCCACTGCAAGCAATCCGTAGGAGTTTGTCTGGTGCAGAATGCCTTGCTTTGCTTGGAACAGCTTCACCTAGCCAGTCAGGGACCCCTTTTTGAAAAGCCAAGTTTTCTGAGTTAGCTCCCCAAAGACCAAGGAAAGCCTATGCAAGAACTAGTTTACAGTTCTCCCTCTCTGGCCACTAATCAATATAAACTTCACCACAGTACTTATTTTCAGAGTCTGAGCTATTGCATCATGCCTGAGCAAGGAGACTTAGACCCTCTGATGGAGCTATATTACATTATATGCAGTGGAAAATCCCTTTCTTGTCACATTTATGTGGTTAATGGCAACATTGGGATATTTCTCCATGTCCTGTTAACCAAGAGAAAATAAATCCATTGCAAAGATAGGGACTTACTGCTACTTCAATTCTACTTGCTTCAATGTCTGCCAAGGTACTCATTTTTTAGGTCAGTGCAGGGTCCCACAAAGGCTTTTATAGAAGTGTACGAAGGCCAATGGCATCCCAAGAAACATGGTTCCATGGTCCTGTTAATATATGTGACTTTACAAGCTTAAAGTGTGTCATGTTTATTTTCCTCTTCACTTGTCCACAGTCTCTCTCATTTAATTTAGATTGTTCAATTATCATTAATTCCAGGCAATCTATTGTTTAATTGGATAGATTTCAATTGCAAATTAAGACTGCTGATTTCAACCAAGAAACCTAATTTAAACCTGACAACAGGTTTGTTTTTAAAAAATCAGGAAAATGGTATGAGAATAGAGAATAACACAGACATTTGTTTGTGTATTAAGGTGTCACTTGTTTGTTTAATTAGAGCAAAACCGTAGTTTTCTACTAACTAACTTTCCAAATTGAAGAAATAACTAGCACCAGACTCTTCATGTGGGGAGTATTGTCATATAAGGCTTACCTACCCACTTAACAATTCCAGAATAGTTTCTTCTTATCCAAAGAATCTTATCACTCAACAAGCTCCATCTTATAATCATTCTAGGGAAAAAAAAAAAAAGATTAAGGAGAGGTTATATGATTATGTAGGTGGCACTGCCTACAGGGTAAGAGAAAAAGTAGTGATAATATATTTTATCAGTAGTTAATAAAGGAGGCTTTAGGAGGTGTTGAGTGAGGCAGTAGCTTTCAGGAAATATGAGGGCAACTCAAAGGTTAGCATTACCCTATCATCAGATTCTGGTACATATCTATTTAAGAGATTAAAGAGAAGGGAAAACTCTTCCATTTGAATAATACAAAATTACCAATGATTGATAAATGTATTTAAAAAAAAATCATGTTAAACCAATTACCCTGGAAATTCCCTAATAAGGAGATTCCAGTCATAAAGGGTTATAAATCAATAAATATTGCCCTCTATTAAAAAATAACACTAAAACTTACCAAGGCATTTTTAACACTTGATAGTTGTTCCAACAGTAATTAGAAAATGTATTTATGCAGAGTAGAATATAAAGACAAATATTAATGAAGATTCAGATTTTGAAGGTACCACTTGGTGATGAGTATGAAAAATATATAGAAAAAGAATCTCAAAGTCTGAGCATTTTCTTTCTTTCTTCTTTCTTTCTTGATTTTATTTATTTATTTATTTATTTATTTATTTATTTATTTATTTAAGAGAGAGAGAGAGAGCAGGTGGAGAAGAAAGGGGCAAAGTGAGAGGGAGAAGCAGATTCCCTGCTGAGCAAGGTGCCCACCACAGGGCTTGATCCCAGGGCCCTGAGATCATGATCTGAACTGAAGACAGTTAATTAACCAACTGAGCCAGCCAGCCACTCCAGTCTGAGCATTTTCAAAAGCAGGAATAGAATGGGTCCTGACAAAAGGTTTAAATAGACAAATGGTGGATGCAAAGTGAATAATTGATATGTTTCCATTCTCACACACTAGTGATAGCCATTGTCTATGCCTTGGTTTCTGGGAAGTTTATTTATAATGCCAGTAATCATAATAAAGAGTTTCCAATACAGGAATGATTGCAAAATGAAGCATCATTATATTTTAAGAAAACATTATTATTGTATGCTGATAAATGGAAATAAGGGAATGTGAGTTTCATAATGTATATTATAAACAAATAGGAATAGTGGATATAAAAAAAACACAAATTACCTAAGGATGAATGTTATTGTGAATGCATGTCTAGTTTTGCCCAATATGAGTATTAGAATCTTGATTATGTTACTTAGAAAGGATGACCTTACCCTGTCACTTATCTATTACAGTTCCTGGATAAAATCTTGTAAGGGTGAAAAGTGGCTGAAATAAACAACCCTATGCTATAAGAGGTAAACTATAAATATTTTATTCTACAATAAACTTTAAAAATTGTTTAGAAGTAGAAACAATATTCATTGTGGTTCTGATAATTCCTTCATATAAAATGGTGAAAATTAACTAATAATGGATGACTAAGGGAAAACACTTTTTTCTTGTATTGTAAAACTTATATTAATCATTCATTATCACTTTTATTCTTCATCATAAATGAATAATACAGAATCTTTTTTGAGCTGGGATGCCTTTTTTTCATTTCAAGGCTATTCTAATTACATGCAGGGAAAACTTCACATTGACTTATGAATCTACTCAAGACCTACTCCAAATGCAACCGTTGTATGAGAAATTTTAGAAATATTAGTACTTTAAGAGGTTTGCCTTTTTTAAAAAACTGTTCAGTATCCTACTTTCTAGGACAGTTTTCTTGTTTAGGTTTTGGGTGCCACATCTCGTGTTTTAATCAGAGCCATCTCTGATTTGCAACATCGTCGTTCTCCCACCTGGGCTGAAGAAAGTCTTCTATTGGTCCCTTATATAAGAATTAGCTACCTATGGTATTAGTGGCAGAGGGATCCCTCATTACTCATTATTCATTAACTGGAAATCACAGATACTTTCTGCACTACACTGCTAAAGATCATTTTTGATGGGACATTTTTTAAAAATTTAGCAATTTCCCATATACTTTCATGTAGACTGTACTTACCACAATATTGAGAATATCAAAAAGGATACTTAATAAAATCACAACCCTGAAGCTGAGTGCATAGAACTTAAAAAGTATTGAGGTGTGCAGTGGTCATGAAAGCTAGGAGTTTTCCCTTCTACTCATCCACACTAGTATAGAGATGCCAAGACAACACATTCTACATAAAAGCTGATATTGGACTGATAACCATGTATGAACCAAAAAAAAAAAAATCACACCTGTAAATTAATTCACTTATTCTACGGAACACTTGTTTGGCTTTGTGTTAGCTTTGCAGCCTTGGAAAATCACTGAGCCTGTTTGAGTTATGTCTCTAAAACATGGGTTGTAGCAGCCCCTAACTTCAAACATGCTTACAAGTTAGAAAAAGCATGTGGATACGCAGCACAATTACTGGCACACTGAAGAGTATGGAACTATAAGCAATGTTAGGTTAATAAAATTAGGCTCTTATTGCTCTAATTTTCTGGAAAAGTTAAAGATCAATGTTTATTTTAATTGTGTGAAGCCCTACTTGGCCATGAAAGAATTGCTAACAACTGCAAAAATTGCTGGCAAGGATGGTCTGTGCCTGTGTTCTCACACACCTCCAGCCTATTGGTTTAGAAAAAAACAAAAACAAACAAACAAAAAAAAACCCACTGCATTTATAAAGAAAAGTTCCCTCTTCCTGAGAGAGTCAGCTTGAAGCAATTTTGTCCAGTCGGCTAGAACGAGATTTGCAGGGAGCCAGGGAGAGGCCAGAGCTTCCAGAGGCCAAGCTGATAATGAATCAGTGGGAGAACCATTGGAGCATGTGGTGCTTGGTGAGAGCCAAGTCACAGACCCTCTGAGTGCACTGAAGGCTTTGCCATTTGAGGAGGTAGTAAATGCTCACAGGGAGAAAATGCAAAACCAGACACTTAGAACTTTGCAGAAATAATCAGGGAGATAACGAACTTCTATGAGGTTCCCTTGCATAGTGAGACTGTTGTCCTGGACTCTTCTTTTCACAGACCTGTTGAGCTGACTCTAATAGGAAGCTGACCACACTGAGGCCCAGAGCCTGATTCCTCTCCTATGCTCCCCACTGACTTCAGGAAATCAAGACTTAGTCAAAGAAGGAGACACTGCTGTGTGCCATGAAAACATAGTACACTGGAAGAAAAGAACTGAATTTGTTCTTTTCGTACTATAGAAAGAAAGAAAATAAAGCAAAGTTCGGCCAAAATATGAAAAGAGGGAGAACACTGCTAAGACTCTTGGTGTGGCCCCTTATAATATTATTTAAAGAGAAGCAGGCGACAACATCCAAACGTATCTTGGCAGCTGCAGACTCAGGACACGGTGGCTCATCAGTAGAGCACAAACACTAATGGCAATTTCAGTTTTGACTTTTCTCAATATATGGATCCCCATCAAAACAGTGGAACTGAGTAGTTTTGTGCTCTTGGCAGGCAGTCAACAGGGCAAAGCAAGGAATGACAGGGATAGCATTAGGGTGTGACAGATTCTGCTCCAGCAGCCCGTGTCCAGGAGCTGTCAGAAGGGTGATGCTTGGCTATTTCTTGGGGGAGGGCATGAGTTTACTACCCAGCTCTCGTAAATTCCTTTAAGTATCTGTTCAGTATGTTCATTGTGCCTTCCCTGAACACCTTATTGAAAATGTCCTCAACTTATACCCCTGTCATTCTCTAGTTCAGGTCTGTCTTTTCATTGTTCCACACACCTGCATGTGCACATGCACGCATGCGCCTCCCTCCCCACAGTTTTGTTATATATGTATGCATAGATGATATTTTGTGATCTGTCTTCCCAATTAGAATGTAAGATCCCAAAGGATAAACAAAAAAACAAACATAAACCTTTATCTCATTCTAGTCATGGCACCAAATTCCAGTTCCTATCAAAATTCCTGGCTTACATTACGATCCACATAAACATTTAACAATAAATTAATGGGATAATGAATGGATAAAAAAATCATATTAAAAAAAAGCAAGAGTAACCCCCCAAGATAAATCCTGAAAGATAGATAGATAGATAGATAGATTTATAGATAGATTGATAGATTGATAGATCGATCATGCTATTGGAACACATGACTGGACATTGTCCATTCAGGTAGGGATATGATTGAGTTTTTCTAAGTATAGAGATAGTATGATGAGCAAAAGCTCAGAGTGATAAAGAAAAAAAAAATAACATCCATGGGTGATGGCAAATGCTACTACACATTCCAAACATAGTTTCTGCAAGAAGCATTAGGAGAGGAACCTTGATTTCAAACTAGGTTTGTTTTCTTCGACATTGAGAGTTTTGAGGTGGTTGGCCTATGGAAATTGCTAAGTATCGTTAATACAACACAGATTCAGAAGGATTCTTCTGACCTCATATGATACAGAACCTTTTGCCCATTAAGCCTATTCTAGTCTGTCAGATGACAAGATCAAAGCAAGACCCCTAACATAAATGGACAGGGAAACCCATGTTTGTACTCCTGGAGTGCAAGAAAAATACTTTACTCATGATCATACATTCAGCACCAAGCACAGTCCATTACACATCTTAGATGCCTTAAAAAAAAAAGTTACAGAGTAGGAATAATTAGAAAAGTGGGTAAGAAAGGGGAAGATCCATTAGATAGTGAATACTGCTAAAATGAATGGAGAGTCCAACGGAAAATCTTTACAGGTTCTGGGATTTGGAAGGACTACAATTTAAGAGTTATTTTGAGCTATTTTAGGAATAACCAGGGAGATTCAAGCTGGTGAATGGTTTAAAGGAAGACTCTGATGTCAAATTGTGTAGGATCCAATCTCACTAACACATATACTAACTCTGTAGCTGGCTCAGTTAGCCTCACCACTCCAAGAGATGGTTTCCTCATCCATAAGCAATGATAACCAGCAGCTGAAAGCACTGTGTGAACATTAAGTGAGAAAATGGGTACAATATACTTTGTTCAGGTCTGGAATAGAAAAGGGATTCCTAGGGGTTGTGGTTATTGTTTTGTTATGGATATTATTATTCAAAAGGAACAACTCAGGAAAAAAAAAAAGTTTTCCAAAGTAAGAATGTGAGATTCAAAGCAGGAAAGACAGAAAATAATCACAATCCCACCCCTTCTCCTAAATCTAGACATCAGACAAAAACCTCACCTAGCCAGGTGCAGATCCCAAGAACGATGGTAGTTGGCCCCTCTTGGCAAGATAAAATGGTGCAATGGAAAAAGATAGATCTGGCCTAGAACCTATCTTCATCTCCTCGTGAAAATTCAGGAATCTTGTTAGAAGTCAGTGTAAAACAAGAGAGGGAATCTTGCACACTGTTGGTGTAGTTTCAACCATAGGTATTTTCAACGTGTACCTTCATAGTTTACAAAATAACGTATAGAAATAGGATTTGATTTGAGTCCATTGCAGGGCACACCCGATGCCATGAGAATTGGGCACAGAAGTATGTTCAGCTAAACTGCAATCCAGCTGAATTTGATTAACTATGTGTCCAAATCTGAATGTATTTACTGCCTCCTCCATAAAGTGTTCAGACCACAAACTTACGTGCGGAAGTAGGAAGATTTGCATCAGTCACTTCTAGCTTGAACCCTCTAAAGAACGATAACTCTATGATAATTTTTAAACTGACTCAGAGGAAAGCATTTTAGCCCAGACTTGTATTATTTTTATTCAAATATCGCCTTACATTCTCACCATGGGTAGAGGAGTACTGCTCTTAATTTTTTTTTTTTTTTGTTCCTAAAACTCACAAACTGCAATCACAGTTGTAGTGCCAAAGGACCCATAGGTAAATTGGCATAAAAGTTCTACGTGGTGAGAGATACTTCCACACACATTACTCCCTACAACCTATCTTAGGTCAAGTTCCTTAGAGGCAGAGCCTGAGACGTTCTTTTTTTTTTTTTTTTTTAGATAGACATTCTTGTACAAGTTATTGTTTTAAGGGAATTGTCTCAGGAAAAGCTGTAAGGAGGTGAATGAAGCAGAATAGACAAGGGAGATCGGCAACAGAGATGTGGGTTTAGTTGAAGTCTTGGCTCTAAGAAGAAGCCAATGGTGTCATGGGGCGCTCTGGAGCATGGATGGTACCACAGAATTGTTTCACCATATACACCCTGTATCACTTAGTAATGGATGCAGCCTACTACTGAGGCTATCCTCAGAGATAGAAAGCTTTGACCATTTGAGCCAGGTCTCCAGAGAAGAACACATTCATGAGCTAATAGCAGCCATCATGCACCTTAAGTGAGACATGTGCTCTGGGCCAGTCAAGGAGACCTAGGTAGGACTCCCACAGCATCTGCTTATAATTCGTACCTGGTGTATCTCAGATTCACTCGCTTATCAGATTCAATTGCCCCATTCCCTCAGTTTCTTCATGATTTTTCAATAGTTATAATTTCTGGGTAAGTTTATAGCCTCTGCTGCTATGGTTGGACCTGCTATAAAATAGTCACAATCCTACCTCATTGAAATAATCAGGATCACTTACACCCACCAGTTGATAACTATTTCCCTTGCCTTTGGGTTTATTGGCTTGAGGAGTCTAAAATAACCAGATCGCTATATAGTTTTAAGTTTGATGACATTCTGTATTTATCTTCTTTGGGGGACCAGGGCTTCTAGACCCACAGAAACTAACGTTGTCAGGACAAGAAGAACAGATTACTAAACTGAGTTACTAGAAGTGATAATGGGCAGCATATTTCCTACTTCCACTTCTTAGTTCATGGGCCCATAACTACTGGGCACTCAGTACCATTTAATGGCCACTGGTGTAAATTGTGCATGGCACTGTGTAGGATGGCACACTATGACCACAGGATGTCCTCTCCATTATGGTGCCTCAACTGTCTTGTCTCAAGGTCATCTCACCACACCACTAAGTCAGAACTTCTGGATTGTGTATGTTGTAGGAAAGCACACTCTGAGTAGTTCTTGGGAGGCTTTCATAGGTCAGTTACATGAAATAAACCTGTGTTAATCTGGTCTACTGCCAGCATCGACTAGATGGCTGGAAGTCCAAAATCAAGGTTTAAGCAGGGTTGGCTTCTGGTGAAGCCTCTCTTCCTGACTTGTCCATGGTCTTCCTTTGATGTGTCCTCACATGGCCTTTTTCTGTAAACAGGAAAAGAGAGAGAGATATCCCTGATGCTTCCTTCTCTTCTTATAAGAATGGCAGACCTACTAGATTAAGACCCTGTCCTTATGACCTCATTTAAACTTAATGATCTCCCTTAAAGGCATTATCTACAAATACAGTTACAATGAAGCTTTGGGCTTGAGCATACAAATTTTGAGGGAACACGGTTCATTTTATTGCAGCACCTAGTATAGAGGCCATGTCATTTGAAGCAGATAACTATATGCCATTCAAAAGCACCTCCAAGTAGAGATCAAGAGTCTTATCAGGGGCAGCCCGGGTGGCTCAGTAGTTTAGCGCCACCTTCGACCCAGGGTGTGATCCTGGAGTCCCAGGATCGAATCCCACGTCTGGCTTCCTGCATGGGGCCTGCTTCTCCCTCTGCCTGTGTCTCTGCCTCTCTCTCTCTCTCTCATAAATAAATAAAATCTTATAAAAAGGCCGGGGGGGGGGGCTTATCGGGACATCTGGAGACCATGCAGCTAGAGTCTCTTCCTTGAGCTGGGTGCTGTTTTTTACCATCCAGTCATAACAGTAGGCCCAGCAGAAATCCATCATTAGATGAAAGTAATAAATTTGCATTTGGGCTTGAATAGCTCCAGAAGGCATAAGTGAGCTATAAAAATTGGTAGCCTAGACTTTCATGTTACCCACGAGGGTTACACTGACACTTTTATCTAAGTTCACACTTATAGTTTCATATGGTATTGCCTGGTATCAGCTGGAGGGGTAAGAAAAATCATGACTTTGATTAATAAGTGGCTGGGAAGGTATGTTAATGTGATCAGAAAGTTGGGCAGCCCGGGTGCCTCAGTGGTTTAGCGCCTGCCTTCAGCCCAAGGCCTGATCCTGGAGACCCGGATCAAGTCCCACATAGGGCTCCCTGCATGGAGCCTGCTTCTCCCTCTGCCTGTGTCTCTGCCTCTCTCTCTCTATGTCTCTCATGAATAAATAAAATCTTAAAAAAAAAAAAAAGAAAGTTTCATGATAGTGGTCCCACTGAGAATGAGGGTGGGTTCTGAAATAGTGATGAAAAGAAATCCTTCTAATTGGAGAGCTTTGGGTGGTCTCTGGCAGGATCTAATGCAATAACCATTTTCAAAGTGAATTAGTTTCTCTGGCTTTTAGATAGGAAACAGGATTTCTGAGTAATTCACCCAAAGTCTCAAAACATCTGAGTAAGATTACAAAATGACTCAAAATCTACACTTCCCCCCTTTTTCATGATAGCTAAAAAAAAAAAAAAAAAAAAAGGAAAAACAAAGATCCTGGACTATTTCCCAGGACTTATCACACAACTCCTGTGAATGAAAATAAAATAGCCTTTTTGTGTCTGATGCAGGGGAGGTAAGGACTGAAGTTCTAGTTCCACTCAAGGGACATAGAAATTTAAGAGTCACTGACTCTGTTTTACACAAATCCTGCCAATTGTTTCATTTACAGCTGATCCCAGGCTCTGTAAATGATGGCCCTTTCAACAAAAGTGATATGTGTATGTTTCATGAATATCAGTATATATTCAACAAATTTAAATATACAATATAACATATAACATATAATATATGTAAATTCATAAGATTTACCAGCTTTAAGAGGCAAAAGAACGTAACAAAAGATGAAGTGGATTAGGTCTCCCAGAACTATAGTTTCCTTTAATGGAAATATTAATAATGATATATTACATGGTTAGTATGAGGATCAAGCAAGATGATATTCATGAAAAAGCTTAATTAACATCAAGAGTTACCTGAAGGGCCAAGATGTAAACTCCATGATCACTCAGCTAAGTCTGCTCAAAACTTTATGGCCGGTTCATTCACCATGCCTAGAAATTTAGAGGCATTAAATAAATATAAATACTGTTGAAATATATTAAAATCAATAAATGTTAGTAATTATTTCTAAGGTGTTGAGAACCTTATATGAGATGTCCGCTGATTCTTTGTTTGCACATGATAAACTCTCTTAGTATTAACCTCCTGTTTCTGTTTAAATAAACAAATGTGAAAAAGCTTTTGTAAATATGCCACTATTTCCTTAATCCAGTGAGCTTTTAATTATGGCAGTAATTGCATAACTAGTTCCACTTAAGGGAATTCTGTACATATACCAAAGTGATCTTCTAAAACAATAACTGAGAGTAAACAAATGTACTCTGTTTAATTTTGTTTTGCTTTGAAAAAAATTACGAACTAATTATTAAGTCATATAATTTAAGTCGGAACTCCAAGAGGCAGATATATTATTGTCCCTATTTGAACAAACAAACTGAAAAAACAATGTTGTGGTAGTTTATTAGGGGGAAAAATGGCTGTAATCATCAAAAAAAAATGGCTGGATCCACTTGCTTTTGCTATCTGGCTTGACAGGTTGCCCCCATCAAATGAGTGCCCATTTCTCTACCTCCGATATCTGGCCTTATGACGTGTTTTGTCATTAGAATCAGTGGAAGTGAGACGGAAAAGGTATGAGTCTCAAGTATCCTTGATTGCTTCCATTCATTCATTCATTCATTCATTCATTTTCTCTCCCTCTGTCTCCGACTCTCCGTCTCTCTTACCTTTACCTCTGCTCTTTAAATAAGTCCGGGTCAACTACTAGACACTGGGAATTCAGTTCTCTTTGCTGCAGTTCCACAAATCTGAGAGTCCAGTCATGACCAATAAGACCACACATTTGACCCCCAGCTGACCTAGAGAGCCCTGCTGCCCTCAGAAGAGCTATCCAGCAATGCACAGCCTTATTAGGTTAAATGCATAGTTGTTTTAACCCCTTAAGTTTGGATATCGGTTGCTCTACAGCCAATAACTGATACAGAGGTTTACAGAAATGTTGCTTATCTGCCATTATGAGAGAAAGAGGGTTGGTTTGAGACCACAGATCCTACTTCAAGTCTGTCTGAGTTCCTGCTCTGCTGTCTCTGATGCGTTAAAAACTTAAGATCACATTTAGAATTAAATAAAATATTTCAGGAAATGTTTCCCGATATCTATGTGGCCTCACTTCCTTTAGACCTCTAGTAGTCAACTGTCATCTTTAGAAAAACTTTCTTGGGCCACCCCGTCTAAGGCTGTGTAAAAGCTATAACCTTTGCCTTGCTCCATTTATTCTATAGCACTGATCATCAGTTGGATTTTCATATCCATTTGTTTTTCTGCATCTCCTAAACCACTGCCAGAAGTTAATCTTCCCAAGGTGAGGGAACTTCTATTTTTGAATCATGGCTCAATTCCTACTCCTTAGTATATCCTCAGTAGATGTCAATGGTGACAATGGATAAATCAGTATTCCCAATAAACTCCCTAATGTCCTCCCATATGCCAAGAGATCCATCAGGTTCCATCAGAAAGAAAGTGTCCTAGTGAACTTTCTGATTCTCTTTATTTTATAGTTGCTAAATATTTTACATATTAATTTGGAGTTGAGTTATTTTGTGACTGCCAATTAAAGAACATCATGCTTAATCATCAGATCACTAATTCTTCTCATTTTGCCTGATCTTAGAAATGAAAAAAAAAAAAATTCAGTTTTTAATAAGTCTCTCTAGATGAAAGCTGCATATGGAAACCAAAGTTTACTTTTGGTTCTTTAGAAAAAAAGTCATGGCTCTCTGTTGCATCTGTTAGAGAGGTTTTGATATAGATAAATTATGTTATGTCATCAGTTAAAACCTCTCTTTTAAACTCTACTTGAGCAAATAATCATTAAAAGGGGTAGGTTCTCTAGATGAATGTGGTTACAAGGTTCTTTGTTCAACTGACTTTATAACTTCAGGGAGACAGATCTGGTTGGCTAGGAACACTAATAGATAGAAGCATAATTATCACATAAAACCTATAAAACTCAGAATGAACTGATCTTAATATCACTGTCCCTTCATAGCCAGTAAGAAAATCTCCATTTTACCAAAGGAATACAGAATAAAGCCATCTGGATTATTGGAGAAAAGAGCATTCAAGTGACTTAGATTAACCCGAGCCTTATTTTCTGAGGGAATAGCTCCAACCATCCAGCTAGAAAGGATGTCAATTTAGAACTCAGTTTGATGTAAAGGGAAAGAGAAGATTAAGATAATTAATTGGCATCTGACCATGTTTAAAGAGAGGGAAGGTTTGGGATAGAAAACAATCTCAGTAAATTGCATTATAATTATGAGAAGAAAACAGGGTCTATCTCATTGCCTGCAGGGAGCAAGAAATAAAGAGTCAGTATAACTTTATTCTTTATGAGGTGCTCAGAGTCTGCAAAACATTATTGCTATTGTCATCAGTTGAGAAAAAGTGATATATTAAAAAGACTATAAATCCAATTTGTTATACTAGATACCTATAATAGATGTAAAGCCATATCTGTGTTTCTTTAAAAAAAAAATAACCTCTGTGATAGATTGTTTGCAAAAATAGCTACACTTATCTTACTTTCTATAGTCAAGTCCCTTTATAATGTGAGCTTGCTGTTTCTCCCATCAAGAATGAATGTCTATTTTTCCCACCATTTGAATCTGGGATTTTTATGTCTTGATTAGTTCAAAATCGTGTGGCAGATACAGTATCATGCTAGTTGACTTCATGAGACCCTACAAACTTGTCCCGGTCCTCTTTTATTGCCACGGTGCCATGAGAACAAGCCCTTGACCAAACTTTCTGGAGGATGAGAGATTAAGTCAGAGCCCAGTTGTCATTTTTGTATGGAGAGTGTTTAGCCAATATCAGAAAAGCCAGTTAGACTTATCCCAAGATAACCATTCATATGTGTGGTGCATTGAGACTTACTGGTAATAATTCATACTGCCTCAAGCCAAAGAACTGGCTAGTTGATCTGCAGAATGTGAGTTAATAAATAGTTACTGTAGTCAGCCACCAAGTAGTTTCGTGCCTGGTTATGCCATAATAACTACTAATCAGACATCTAGCATGAGACAGGATAAAGTATAACCTGAAATTATAACAAATGGAGTCAAGTATTTCAAATATAATTTTAAAAAATCTATCAGGCACTAGTGATTTTATTGATGGAATAAGTCAAGAAGATAAAAAGGTATCTTAAGATTTGGTGTAAATTATCACGGTTCCAGACTAAATACTTACCCTCAGTGTTCCAATCATCTACATTCCAGGAGTCACTGTCACCAAAATATGTTATCCCCAAGCACAATATCCATGGATATTTCAGGATTTCAAAGCTAAAAGTGAATATGAGTACTTTTTTAAAAATAAAGAATTCCTCTAAGACCCTACTCCCAAATAAAAATGAGAACTTGAAGTCTGAAAGGTAGGTGACATTAGAATGATACAGCATCAGAATTTGTGGGTCATTTCAAACACATCTGTGTATCTAGGAGAAAATCAAAGTCATAACTGATTTGCAAACAGTGAGGTAGAAATATAAGAGCTCTTCTTCTGATATGTCATCTCTCTCATGGTTTGCTCTATGCCTAGGCAGTGAAGTCAAAAATCTTTAACAGGGAATAGGAAACTTCCATTGCATGGTCTTTTGTCTGTGACCTCAGCCCTGTCTCCCATCATTCACTTTTAAGTACCCGCATGAACTTCAGTCATACTAATTTGCTAACGGTTTGTCTGGCTTGTCCTATTCTGTCCTCCACAATGCCTCTGATTTCCTTTCACCATCTGCCTGAAGTGCACACACCTGTTATGTTAGTCTAGAACACTCCTATTCATTTTTTTCATTACAGTAGAAAAACAGTGACCCCGTGGTTCAGATTTTTAGTGAATAAGAGGAGTAACTAGAAGTCACTGGAAGTCAGCAATAAAAAAATTATATGTAAAATAGCTTGTGATTCAAAGAAACCAAGTTTTGTTTATGTAAGCAGGAAGAGAAAAGTTCTGGAAACTTCTATGAGGAAGCAGAAGCATAGATGTCATGCCTGCAAACCTTGCAGTACAGGATGCAAATAGTTTTCATTTGAGAAATTGTAAGTGGGCAGAGATATCCAAATTTGAGTTAAAGCAAGGACACAGAGAAAACTTGCATAGACGATGTTGCAAACATAGGGAGCTTTGCTGATAATATGCTGTGACATCTAGAATGACTGGCAAAGATTTGGGGTATAGAAAACAGGGTAGAGCAAAACAAGATAGGGGATGTACAGATGTGGAAAGAGGCTGTGAAACTAGTGGTGACTGAGCTAACAGAGATTTAGAACAATACAGGGACGATTGCAGGGAATATGTAGGGAGACTTCAGTGGGGTGGCAGTTCTATAGCCTTTTTACTGATAGGAGATTTAGATTGTCAGTACCATGGTCCTGGTGTAATATAGCTTCATTGTAAGAGGTATGAAGGAGAGTTCTATTTTCTCCCTAAAATTGTGCTATTGACTATGTCCAGGCCAGAAGTTAAGACATCTTGATAAAAGCACATTGAATTTAAGAGACCGGTGGTTGATAGTCCTGCTTTAAATATCCTCTGACTGTTTCATGGATTCATCTTCCAAGTCAGTTCAGCAAGTAAAAGTGCATTTAGAATGCTCAAAGTCATCGAGGTATTAAGTAGAAAGTGGTTGCTAGTAAGCTTCCTGGAAGGGAGTTGTTTTAAACAAGGTAGAGCTTATGAGAAACTTAAAGATCATATTTACTTTTTTATGTGTTTGGAACATCAAAATGGCTTTGTAAATTTTAAGAGTTGTATACTTGGGATTTAATTTATAAAAAGTTCAGATTATCTGGGTCAAAGGATAATCTGGAGATCATCTTTTGGAAGCCTATCATGTTTTGGATGAAAAAGGAAAATGACTTCTCTAAGGCAAGCTAGCTAAATAAGCTAGCTAAGAAAAATAAGATAACTAGACCTGGAAATTTTTTTCACTTTTTTTTTAAAGACACTGATAAAGAAGAAATTATTATTATTATTTTTAATTTAGAGAGGCAGAGAGAGACAGCATGAGTGGGCAGGGGCAGAGGGAGAAGGAGAGGGAATATTAAGCATGCTCCACACTCAGCACAGAGCCCAACTCGATCTCAGCACCCTGAAATCATGACCTGAGCCAAAAAACAAGAGTTGGACCCACCCAGCCACCCAGGTGCTCCAAGAAGTGAAATTTAAAGAAAAAATATATAAAATATAAATAGACCAAAGATCTAGGAAAGAACTGTGAGGGGAAAAAAAAAATACAGAAGCTTCTTATACTTAAGACTTCCCAGTCGACACAGGCTGTGTCACAAGAAGTCAATCTAAACAGAAGACTGAAGAATTTAGGTAGACATGAATCATGGAAAGAAGATAGCACGAAAGATGAGGTTCACAAAATGTACAGGTAAAGAAGAGGAAAGCTTGAATTATTGATCTTAGGAGACAAAAAGACTCTGTTCTTCTCCCACACATACCTTCACTTTATTTTCTCCATTCTTCTCCACGTAAATCACATCTTCATGCTCATTCTACATAAAGGAGAATGGCCAGTGATGCTTTTCTAAATCTGTTTGAGACTCAGTCTCCATATCTGTCCAAGGGACAATAATTGCACGTGGCCTTGCTTCCATTTCAGGGTTTATTCTGAAGCTCAGAGAGTGACCACCTGAAGAATAAGGGGGCATTTAATAAGGATGCTAGGATTTGGTCTAAGAAGTTTCCTCTTGGACAGACCAGTAATACTGAAGTCTACAGTTTCACTAAATTTAAAATCTTATCCTAAATAAGATTCTAATAACAGTAAATTACTCTAAACTTTATTTCATTTGAATATATGTGGTATGATTCACTTAAATGCCTACCATAATAACAGCGACAATAGCAATAAAAATTCCTTGAGTCTGTGACCACTATTTGACTTGAACTTCATTGAATGTGAGTTTATAATACGATTACAGATGACAAAGTTTTTCTTTTCTAATAAGGCAAAACCAGTTCATCATGATCACAAAACTCATCTAAAAAATCATAATTCAGATTTTGATTCAGGTTTTCATTCTGATTTTACCTCTCATGTCAATGTTTTTTTGGCCCCCACACACTCTGCACAATCAGTAAGTGTGTACAGTTACCTCTAACTGGGCCTTTAATATGTTTTCTTCTAATCAATGCATTTATGTAAACATAATATATCATAATCTATAGAATTTTAGAGAAATAAGTAATTTTCCTTGATTAAATAAAAATACTTGATAAAACATCTTGAAATGTCACATGGACATAGATGATTTTTCGGTGTTTTCTCACAAGCAAAGTTATTATATTCCCTAAAGAGGCTGTGATTTTTCCATATTAATTCTCAAAATACTAACTTTAAGAATGAAAGGGTTATGCTAATAATGATTAAAGATGCAGTTAAAATTGGGATAAATGTTTCAAGACAATAAAACTAAAAAAGAATCTAAACAGCACTGAATTACATAAATGTCTGGGGAAATCTATGAATTAAGTATAGATCATCATCTCATAGTAACCTTTGATAGTTCTCATTAAAACTGCAGCAGTAGAATCTGTTAGAGGCCTCCAGAGAGATATTATGTGTAAATGCAGAAATTAAAAAATGAATATTGAATGATCCTATTGAGAAATTAAGGCCATTCAATTGTGTTAATGGTGGGAGAGTATCAGATCTATGTTTTTCATCTGTTCCTCTAAAAAGAAAATGAGTCTACATCTAATTTACAGATTTAATAAAACACAATTCAAATAACACCTATTTTGCATAGTAATTAGCATTTAGATTTTTATGAAGTATCATATATAGGGTGTATATATATATATAACATGTGTATATATGCATATTTATGCATGTATTTACACACACATACATATTTTTAAATGTCACATCTTTGGGCACTGCACTTTCAATGTAGAAACATAAGTTTGCAATGATAACAACATTCTATTAAACCTTTCTCTTCTGGATAACCTGGATAATATATATCATTCAGGTCATAGGTCTGCATTACATCAGAGTAAGCATGGCGGCCTATTTGAAAAAAAAAGTGATTTCTAGAGGAAGGAGAAGAAAATTTACTTTTGTCACAAATAAACATTTATAGTTTTATAGAAGATCAAATATAAGAACGCATCATAGACATTATACAGTTTCATTCATTATTCTTTTCTCTTTTTGTTTAAACCGTGAATGATAAAGAAACAGAGAAGTTATATGTTTTTGTACAAAATCACATGGGTAGTTAATGAGAGATCTCAAACTAGGACCCACGCTAGTCCAGGTCATCGTTCTCCACAAAGCCCCATGACTATATTTACTGTCATTTTGCTTTGAAGGTCAGGAATGAGCCTTCATCTCAGACAAAGATTGGCCTTGAATTGAGGAAAATAGCTTATCATAATATTCCTTTGGTATTCTTTATTAAATTGTTCTTCAACTGACAATTCCAGGCATGGCAATGGACACTGGGGACAGATGAAAAAGAATTGTCCCCTCATCTTAGGAGAGAAAAAACATTAACCAATAGTATAAATATTGATTTGGACCAGGGAGAGGGCATTAAGTACAAGAGTGCAGGGTTCACTGGGACTCGGAGAGGTCAATGAAGATAGACTCACTTAAGGAGATAAGGGCAGCATAATCCAGACCACAATAGAAGCAAAAATCAGGAAGTCCAAACAGAAGGGAT
Source organism: Canis lupus baileyi (assembly GCF_048164855.1). Lineage (NCBI taxonomy): Eukaryota > Metazoa > Chordata > Mammalia > Carnivora > Canidae > Canis > Canis lupus. The sequence continues at coordinate 3,349,535 of NC_132840.1, read as the reverse complement.
AACCACAAGAACTCTTCCATAAAGATTGCCCTGAATTTAGGTTTTACCCTAAAAATTAAGCTCTTATTGGGATCCTGCTTTCCTTTTAAGTCATTGTTTGAATTACTGGGTTTAAATGATGGTGCAAGTAGTACAGGTGAAGATTCTACTCCTGCCCGCAGTTGTTCTTGAAGAGACACCGTTCTGGCGTTGGCCAAGATGTCTCCTGGCTGAGACATCTTAGGGAGGAATTTCAGCCCTGAGCATCCTGCATGAGGCTGTCTACTTCTTGGCAAGATTATAAGCACTGGCAGAAAGAAGGGGGGCATATCCTTCAATACTGCCAGGCAATTATTACCTGAATAAAAGCAGCTCATATTTTAGGGCCAAATTATTCCTATCATAGCAAAGTCTCTTTATGAATTCATTATGTGAATTTCAGCTTTCAAAGCAAGTTTTATAAAAATGAAATGTTTATTTTTCTGCCTGTGTAGAGGCACTTGGATTGTCATGAGCCATCTCTTCCTTTGTTGAATTTTTGATGATGCTTAGTTTTGGAAATGCAATTTTCGATCCAAAGCGTGTGCAATCATATTGGTGGCTAATGGTAAAACATCAGTCAGGCTCGGGGCCGAAAGCAATCTACGAGATAAAATAGAAAGCTAAAGCATTGCATGTCAGCACTCTCTCCCTTTCCTCCACTTCCAGACCCAAAGCCCGTACCTGTCTATGCACTACACATTTTCATCTTGGGCAATTCTGCGTGTGCATTAGTTTATTTGGTCTGCCTGCCTAAATACCAAAGACCAATGGGTAGTCATATGGTAAACATATCAAAAGTTCCCTCTGTAAAATATACTAGCAGAGCGATGAATTTGTCTGTTCTTTTATTCAGTCACGCGAACACAGCATTTCCTGGTGTGTTAGTCCCCACAAGCATTTTTGTGATGTTGTGGGGTAGCAGCTATTTATTTTCCCCACTCAAACGTCTGCAAGGGGTATCCAGTATTTCTTGGTCCTTTTCTCCCACCTCTCCATATATTCTGTATATGTAAGGACTCTCTGTGTCCTCAAACTCTGAAATCCTCATAGGATACTCGAGACCCTAGGGATCGGGAAACTTTCCTATAAAGATCCAGAAGCACGTTACTTTGGTTTTTGTGGATCATAGGACTCTCTCAACTGCTCAACTCTTCCATTGACATATGTTATATACCAACAAGTGGGCACGTCTGTGTTTTAATAGATCTTTGTAAAAAAAAAAAAAAAAAAACCGGCAATAGGCCAGATTTATACAATGGGCTACTTTGCCAGTTCTGTCCCATATATAAGCTTTCTGGGGCTAGAAGCTAGAATGTGGTATTGTTTCCACTAGTTTGGTTCATACCAAATTTCTGGAACAAGTTCAGCTCTAACATCATTATGATCTGAGCTACATACGACGGCTTCCCCAGTCCGATCATCTCATGGACCTCCAACTGGCCTGAACCAGCGCTGAACCTATTGCTTCTGTTCAAACGTGTTCCTAATTGTGACTCAGAAGGACATCTACTCTATTTGCCCTTCATTATATGGACTTAAGTAACCCTCTCTTTTTATTCACATCTTAATTACCCCCACTTCCTACGTGAGCATGCAAGCTCCTCTACTTCTGACGTATACTCTGACCTCATCTACCTGTTAGTAGTGCTTTCAGTTGCACAAAAGAGAATGTAGTGTCTTTAGTTATAAAGACTTAATTCACTTAACAAGAAGTCTGTAGGTAGGTGGTTCCAGGTTTGTTATGTTAGCTCATAATTGTATCTAAGGACCCCAGGCCGTTTTCATGCCTCTGCTGGTTACCTCATAGACATTGATCGTTATTACAGGTTTAAGCACCATCATACCACCATAAGGACTCTGTGTTTTACTTCAGGGAAGGGGGGAAGGGAGTCCTCCAACTGATTTACATATAATTCCCTTTATTTGCTTATCCCTAGAGTAACCATCAACAATTAGGGACTGAAATTATCTCATTCGTATTGATTAAGATTTAATTCCCAGTGCAGGAAAGAGTCTTGCCTTTCCTGGGGGTAAGGGACTTCTCCGACTAGCCAAAAATGGTGTAGTTGTTACCAGGTAAGGGTGTAGGGATGGCTTGGTGAAAAATGGTAACAGTCATATCATTATTTGTAAGCAACAGGAGCACTGAGTCCAAAGAAAGGGATGAAAACATATTTCTACTATTCACTTCCAGTGTGACCTTGGTTGTACAGCTTAACCTCTCTCTCTGCTTGAACTCCACCTGTGAAAAATGAGCATGAAAAAGCATCTTAGATCTTGTGGAAATAGGAGACATTGGACTATATGACTCGGCCCACAAGTACTCAATTCTGCACAGACCCGGTATAGATTGTTAAAAGTTTGATTAAAGAGTAAACTCAAATGACACTTCTGTTGTTGCCGACAGCTCAACAGAGGATTCTTGTGTCTTGTCTGCAACCCACCGATTTTCTGAATTACCAATTTATACAAGTTCTGTTTCAGAAACGCACTGCATAGTGTACCTATTGTTCCACCTTTTCCTATTTTTGAAACAAGACAGTAGCAAAGGGACATATTTCATTTATTTCCAAAGAAGGTTAGTTGTTTCAGAGATAAAAGACTAAATGACCTTTTAGGTGTTACAAGTAAAGATAATCTAATCATGGCAGGCCTCCCTTTGTTCGTATCTTCCCATGAAAAAGACCCAGAGGATCTTTGAAAATTCATGAAAAAAAAAAAAAAAAGAAAATTCATGAAGATAGCAGAGTGGGGAAGAGGAACAGGGGTGTTAGATTTAAGGATCAGGAGTTTTCACACATCCCTCACTCTTTTCACTCTAGTGTTTTTGGGGGAAAAATATCTTTTGAAGGCAAAGTGTGACAAAAGAGGAGGCCTGCTGGCTTCCCTCAACGGTGCAACACTGAATTAAGTGTCCCCCCACCCCAGCAATGCAGAGCTGTTGGTGCTCAAGTGCAAATGACCACTTCTGTAATTAGAGTGGCTGGCTCAGAGAAAGTCCTAAATTCAAAAGATGTGTTCAAGATTTTGTTGACAGTGGGTTTAATGAAGCCGCAGCAATCGCAGCTGATCATCGGATGATGGGTTGCAAATGATGGAAAGCTGTCCGGCTCATGCTGGCAGGTGACAGCTAGGGTGCTAGCAGCTGTTGTCACTTTGTTGAGCAGACAGGGAATTTCTTCCTCAGAAAGCCATTGGCGTTAGCATCACCTCAGAGGAACAGGAGCAAATTCCCTCCACCTTTGCAGACATGCCCTCATCGTAGATTGAATGGTCATTCATCCCCATCAAGGGCTGGGAAACGGAGGTAAAACTGCTTACATTCATACAGTTTATGCCATAGCTTAATATCTATCCTCTTCTGTTTCCCTAACAAATCCTTTTAAGTGATGATGACCTTCGAAAGAGGAGGTTGTGAGGCTGACTCCTAACACCTTCCTTATTCAGGGAATCAGAAAAGACATTCAGGGCCGAAGAAATGTAACATGTCTTACAATAGACTTGGGATTGTGGTAGGGAATTCGGGCCCATGGAAAACTGTTTGATTTGGTCTGATAATCCTGAGAGATTTGTACTGAGAAGTAGAAGTGGTGGGAGACCCTTGGATCCCACTACCAAAAGCATGAAATTTTTCCTAAAAAGCTGTTAATTATCATTTAATGATACCTTATTGCTGGGGAATAATTCTCATGTATCTTCCTCTCTAGATCCACCAGGAACAAATGCTAAAGTAAATAATTAGTGAGGAAATATATTTATTAAATTATAATATGTACCTGTTCCTGGACATTCAATTCAAAAAAAAAAAAAAAGCTCTAAATATAAACAAAATTCTTAGAGGTTAGGTCAAGTCTTCTTATGGCTATTTTCTCAACACATAGAGGACCAGAAGGCTAGAAAGCAAAATAAAATATTTTTAAAGTTTGCCCTTTTATGTTTTGATTTAAATAGAATGCTTTCTTTTCTAATGAATATGTATTAGCTACATAAAATCATTTTTGGAAAGGAGGTATAAATACAGAATTAATACATATATGCATAACAACTCCTTGTATCTAAATTGCATTATACCAAACAATTTTATATCCATTATCTCCATAAACCTTACGACAGCCCGGTGGAATAGATGAAACAAATATTATTATGGTTTCCAATGGTCAGAGCCATATAGCCAGTTCTAAATAAGACTCCAAGCTATTGTAATCACTGTCATTAAACTTTCTATGAGACAGTAGCATTAAAATTCCATATCGTTTGCTAGCTTTTATAGTGAAAGTGTGGGCAGGGCAAAAGGGTATTTCATTTGCCTCGGGGATCAGAACAGCAACAAGGATGGTAATTTTTAGTTTTGTCAGGACGGAGGAAATGGGAAGAGCTGTTGGGTTTTAAGAAACTCCTGATTCTGGAACAGTTGAAGTAGCCCTAATGGGCTGTTTCTGTTCTTTGAGCAAACATCTAAGGGGATTATATTAAAGTCTCCCAAGAAATTCCTGATGAATCTGAAATTTAGGAGTTGTATATATTTAAACATTTTGAGGGGCATGCTATTCCATTGACATGGGCTTCTTTATATCTGTTTTTCTTCAGTACTGAAGGGACTGTCAGATCGAATGGGATGAAGTATCAATTAGGGGAAAAAAGGAAGAAAAAAGATACATGATATCTATAGGTTTATGATAGGCTTTGATAACCTTTTTTTAAAATGATTTTATTTATTCATTCATGAGAGAGAGAGACAGGCAGAGACACAGGCAGGGGGAGAAGCAGGCTCCGTGCAGAGAGCCTGACGTGGGACTTGATCCCAGGATCACGACCTGAGCCGAAGGCAGAGGCTCAACTACTGAGCCCCCAAGGCGTCCCAGGCTTTGCCAACTGATCATGCCAAGCTTACCTACTGAGCCACAGAACCGTTCTCATTTAAGAGTTAGTTTTAAAATTCAATTTGCATATGTAATCTGCAGCTACTGTCATTTATTCTGCTGAGACTCACTTAAACTCAGGGGGAATTTGAAATCACATTTGTAATATCCCAAAGACTGGTGTCACACCACCACAGTCTCCATGCTATAAGGAACTGTAATGTCTGCTTGGTTTGGGAGTAGGGATCTTGGAGACATGGCCATTAAATCAGCAAAAAATTCAGAAATTGGCTTCATAATATTCAAACATGCACCCATAAATATCCATACATGCACTGCAGAACATACAGACATTTCTCCAAACAGGCCAACTAGTATACACAATATTCATGAAATGTCCTTTACAGCATTCAGATCACACCATTAATATCTCAACCTGAAGAGAAATAAAGGTGAGGCAAAATCATGCAGTCAGTTTGTAGAACATTGTCGGAATGGAGATTCCAACTTCCATACATTCCTGATAATCTGGGAAGGTCTTTCAATCCAGCTGAGTTTAACAAACATTTTATTGACCACATCTCTGAATTAGCCACCAGTCTAGAGATCTCAAACAATAAGACCCCGTATTGTAAATCAACTACCAGAGTTCCCTTCCTCTTGAGGTTTTTCTTTTTTTCCTCTGGACTTCATACTTTTATTTACCTTTTAATAGCCTCCTCACATGGCCTGTTTCTGTGAAGTTTTCCTAACACCTCATAGCAGGTCCTTCAGATTCTTCTCCCTGTACCCATGCCATATTATTTTATTCTCCCGCATACAAGTCACACTCTAGGAGTTTATTGCTAATGGATCTTTCAAAAGACATTGGGTTTATTCACTATTCCTTTAAGAAATGCTTGTAAACTTACTGCTATATGTTATAATCTGTGCTTGGCCAAAGATTGGAGGAATAAAAGAAAAACAAGTGATTCAAAGCATATAAGCAAGGTTAGAAGTTCATGTTACTCTATGTCTCCAGACTCTCTTGAACCTGTGGACACTATTTTCCATAAGATCCCTCGCTGTATCCTTGACCTGGACTCTCTTATATTAACCTGTGAAATAGGAGAATATACATGAGAGGGTTTGTATAGAAGAAAGGGGAGTTATATTTGAGATTTTGAATTTTAGTGACCTTAGAAATCATTTACTTTGCCTCTCACCATGGTACAAATGAGAAAACTGAGAATAATGTAGTTAAATTACTTTTATAATAGGAGTAATATCTGAGACATTATATCCCAATTCATTACTACAATTGTCTTAATTCCTCATCCTGGATCTCTGCCAAAGCTCCACCACTCCAGCCCTCCTTTATACTATTCAGCAACAATACAGAATTGTGTAGGATTCCCAATAACTCCTGGTTCCTCTGTATTCTATTTTTCACCGTGGGTAAAAATGTAAGCCCTTTTTTTTTTCTCATATTATATCTCATGCCACCTGTACCTAGTGTAGGATTAATGCCTTTCGTCCAAAATAAGACCAAGTTAAGGCTTAATCTATAGTCCTTGACATATTACATTACCTGAATACAAAAAAAAAAAAAAAAGAATGATATTCTCTAAAAAAGAGTAAGCTGGCACAAATTACAGCATTATTAGTGTAAACCTATCTAGAAAAAAAGTGCATCATGAGGTTGGTACAATGACTTTGACTTCTTACTTTCCTTTAAAAGGTATAATATATAATTTCTGGCAGTGCTATTTTTTTTAGACTAATGATTCTGCTTTGTTATTTTTACAAAGCACTTAGCTACTACCTTTCTCTAAGAAAAGACTCTTTTATCTTTATCTCAATAGAAAATGTTTCCCGTCTTTCCTCAAACTGCTATGACTCCTAATATGGCATTGTTCTTCAATCAGTCCCACAGGTACCCATTACAGAGGCAGAATAATATATTTTGAAAGAACCCTAAGGCATTTTCTTGTTTTCCAATGTAGGGGAGTGGAGAAAAACTTCACAATTACCCTCACTACATAACATTTACAATGCAATTTTTGAAAAAAATGTTTGTTGAATACTATTTTTAAATTCACTTAAAATATTTGTCGGGGAAAACATATTTATTGGGATCCTACTATGTTCTATATGTTTTAAATGTTAATTTATTAACATGATTATAACCTAAAGTGATTTTACCCACAAAATACAGATGAAAAAAACTGAAGCCATATGATAAAAAGCCATAGGGTTGAATCAGTTGCTATTGCCATGGAATAAACCACCTCAAAATATGGAGTACTTAAAATGATAACAATTTGTCAAGCTTAAAATTCTGTGCATCAGCTCTTTAGGATGTTCAACTATGCGGTCTTCAAGTCTTGGCTAAATTAACCTCATACATTGGTGATCAGGTCTGGATTGATGACTCAAGGCCACCTAACGGATGACCCTCTGGTAACCGGAGTCCCTCAGTTCTCTTTCAAGTCCTTCAGCTTCCCGCTGACTGAGTTGGCTTTATTTTTATTGTGGAGGCAATACACCAAAAGCAAGTCAGCCCAATTCTAAAAGAAAGCAAGCAGAGTATTGCAAATCTCTCCAGGTTTAGGCTCAAAAGTAATAACACAAGTCCAGACAAGAGTCCGAGTGAATGAAAACTAGAATTTTTCAGGGAACAGGATATTGAAATACGAAAATTGTTTTCTTTTGGCCCATCAGTGCAATCAGTTCATAATGATCTGATCTTTGGCCCAAAGTATTCATATTTCTTTGATGTACAAAATCCATTTACCCCTTCACAGATGTCTCATATAATTCCAATAACAGGGTGCATTACAAAACCTTATGATATCAGGTCTCGATGTAGTTCCTTGGAGGCGAGTTCTTTTGATCCAGGAATCTATGAATTAAAAAGGCAACTTATCTGCCTCATACACACCCAGTGCATGGTAGTAACACACGGGCAGGATAATCATAATGCATAGTATCCTACAAATGAGAAGAGGGAATGGGAGACATATAACATCATTAATCCATACCAATTCTGAAAACACACTGGTCAAATGTGCCCATCAGCCCTCACCCCAAAACACACACATTAAGAGTGGAGCATTTTCCCTAGGCTCATCGCCATAGGACTAGGTCTCTTGTATATTGTTCAACATGGCTCTTAGACCCACTCTTTTTGTCCTTGGCTCTGTCCTCTGAGATATCCTTCCTTTTTCATTACTCTCTTTGGAATCTGCCTAAGAAATAATCTGTAGTAACAATTGGAAAATTTTCTTTCTCTTCATACAAATTTGGAATCCCAGAGGACTTCCGAATGTTGCAATTGTCTCAATATCCTTTCATCCATCTACGTTCTTTTCTATTAAGGAAACTCTCTTAAAATTTTGTGAACCATCTATTAATCTTACTCAACCCAATTACCTAAACTACAATCACTGAAAAGCTTTTGAAACATGCCACACTTATTGCTCCCAAGCTAAAAGTCAGCAGAACGGCTCTTCTTTCCCCAGTAGGGCACACTCATGTGTTAGTTGTCAGATGTGGGTTGCTAATATGATCTGCATCGTCTCATCAGCTTAAGAGAAGGTCTGATCTAAGATGGCCTTAGCTTCTATACTTGGGACCTTCTCTATATCATCTCATTATCCATTAGAATATCCTTGGGTCATTATCACAACACTAACAACATTTCCAGAAAAAGAGTAAAGTACTCAAGTCCTCAGAAATCCTATTGCTTCCACAGCATCATGTTAGACAAAGAAAGAAAACTAGCCCAAATTCAGTTTATGGCCAAAGTCAATAGTAGTAAGAGCTTAAGAATCACAACTAATCAGGGATACCACTAATCAGAACCATCATTGTAAATAATTTCACAAGAGTTAAAAAATAAAGTAAAAAAAAAATTCTGATCATTATCTTATAACTTCAATACCCCCACCACTGAGGGTTGGTATATAGTTCAGTGCTTAACAACATGAGTGCTGATGTTTGGATCTAGGGCCAATTCTAATCTCTAACCAGACCACTGGGATAAATTCCTTAATTTCTCTGCACTTTAATTTCCTCATCTATAAAATGAGAATGCTTATTGTTTTTACTTATTGAATTAGTATAAAAATTAAATGAGTTAAGTCATATAAAGTGTTTAGCACTGAAGTTAGTATATAGTAAGCCACTATATTAACAGTACACTTATTAAACACATTCTGTAATTATTAGTTTTATATTATAGATGCCTACATTGTCAATGTTTACTGATTCTTACTGATATTTAGTAATAGCGAATACCTTCTAAATCGAAGGAAAAATAATAAAAGTAATTTCTTGAGTTAGGTTATAAAAGCCATAGAGATGAGAGTTTACGCTCTTGTGAAATAGAAATATTTCCTCTACCTTTATTGTAGTAAAGTCTAAAAATTTCAGAATGATAAAAATTATATTGAAGCACATAATAAGGTGCTATTTTTTAAGGAAATCATTGAGAAATACTTCAGTTTCATAAGACATTTTCCAGAGGGAAATAATGTATGCAGAATTCTATCTATCATCTATCATCTATCTATCTATCTATCTATCTATCTATCTATCTATCTATCATCATCATCTATCTCAGTCTATAAAGCCATAGAACTTTAATCATAATACTGTCATACCACTTGCTTATGGAAAATGTGAGTGATTAATCATTGTAAAGCACAGTTTCTTCTGTAAAATAAGAGTAATAATCGTATCTATTCATAGAATTATCAGGATTAAGTGTAATCACACACACACAATTACAATGGTTATCTTAGTTTCTAGCGCTTAATAAATATATGGGTTTTTTGGTTATCACTATAATCTCCATCCTAGTGTATCTTTTTATATCCAGTGGGATGGACAAAACCAAATGAAGTTGGTCTTAAAAGTTGTGGAATGCATATATACATAAATGTAGAGATTGGTAACACTGGACCAGTCAAATACCTCAGAATACTAAAGTATATAAGAAATGATCACTGTTATGTCTCTGATGGGATGCTGGAATAGTATTTGGTAGAAAAGGCTCCAAATGCCTTTTCTCCAAATAATGCAAATTATTGTGTTTCTGATGAGTGGATGATAACTTTACCCATGAAACTATTTGTGCAAAGAGAGATATGTTACAGAAAAAAACTTACATTAGCTCTATTGTCTGCTTCATTTGAAGAAGCTCATCTCAGGCTCAGAGAGGGGCCCGTGACAGGCTTCCTCACATGGTGAGGTTCCTGAAAGAGAGGCAATTGGGAATGGTGTGTGGAGGCTTCAAGCTCAAGATGTAGCTTTGTTTAATGAGTCAAGATTTGTGAACTAAAAGCTAAATAGTGGGTCAACACTGGTCCTCTGACTATGTTCTTTGGCAAGTTGCTAAATGTCTGTGAACCTCATCAGGGAAATGAGAATAATAATAGGAGTTTTCTGTCACTTTCTGGTGTGTGTGTGTGTGTGTGTGTGTGTGTGTGCGTGCAAGTACATCCATGCACTTAGCTCACTGCCCGATACGCAATACGTGCTTAGTAAATATCTGTTCTAAAAAAGTCATGACTATAGTTCCATATAGGTGGGATTTTAGCCCTTGTAGTTGCTCACGCTGACTCCTACTGTACCTCTATCACTGCCTTGGCAAATTCAACTTGGCTCTTAACCCATTGTTCTGATGACGAAGGTGTTATGCCCCTATAGCTGATCCTGATGCACAGATTCTCACACAGTCTTTGTACTTGGTTTTCCAGTTCAACATAGTACAGCTAAGGATCTAGCTTCTAATTCGGCTAGAGAGTCTGTCCAAACCTCAGTTTCCTCATCTCTAAGATGAGGATAAACTATGATAAACTCTATCCTTGTTTTTGGGTGATGTTTTAGACTAAATTGTATGCCCTGCCTGCACCCCTGATTTTATATGGTGAAGTTTTAACCTCCAATGTGAAAATTTGGAAAATTATGTCTTTAAAGAGGTAATTAAGATTACATGAGAGCATATGGGTAAGATACTAATCCAATGTAAATGATGGGCTTGTCCCAAGAGGCATGGGTACCAGGCATAGATGTGCATAGAGAAAAGACCATTCGAAGATACAGCAAAAATATAGCCATCTGAAAAGCCAAGAAGAGAATCCTTGGGAGAAACCAAACCTGCCAACACTTCAGTCTTGGGCTTCCAGCTTCCAGAACTATGAGACAGTAAATTTCTGCAGCTTAAGCAACCCAGTCTCTGATGTTTATCATGGCAGGCCTGACAGACTAATAGATGAGTTAAAAAAAAAAAATCGAAGGGGTAATGCACACATAGCACCATGCCTGAAACAATACAATGTGTCAGTGTCATGCATAGGAATTTTACACTCATAAAAACCAGATAATAATGCTCCACATAGAGATTTTGTAAAAAAAAACAAAAACAAAACCAAAAAAACAAAAAAAAAGCAGACAAATTATGACAAAAGTATGCAAAGATCCAAGAATCATAGTCAAGGAGTTAGTTGAAATAGGTCAGAGATGAGAAAATGATACCTGAGAAGCTCAGGAATCTGGTGTACTCCCAGCCCTGCCCAGTTATATACAGAATAAGGATTTGGGGTGCATTTTCATCTTTTCAGTGTAAAATAAATATTTCACAACCACTGATGCTTTATGTTATTTTGTTACTCACTGGGGATGAAAAATTATGTCTTTTGAGATATTTATGAAGGAGGATTTATGATTTTGGAAGTGTTCCCAAATCTTCATGAGAGAAAGATATTTTCTCACCTTGTTGCATCTATGAATTCAACCTAGTATGAAATTCAGGGCAACATCCAGCTCCAAACAGATCCCGATAGCAGTGGAATTTGAGGACAAAGGAAGAATCCAGCCACAGCTGGTAAGGGTAGAGTCACCACAGGCCAGCTCGTCGACAGTGCTGGTTGCAATCACAACACGGTTAGCAAGCCAGAACTGCAGATTAAAAATATAATGTGACTATGGAGCCAGTACCATTGACCACCCTGGGAAGGGAAATGGAATTGGCCTCCTAATACATACACTGAAGTCAGCCTTGCAGTAAGCACCCAGGGGGCGCTAGGAAGGCTGGGGCTAAGCCATTTCTTTTGATGATAATGGAAATTTCAGGATTTCCATTATCATCCCTTCTGTCACCCCTTATCAACAACTATTCCTCCCAAACCTTAGGAGTTCTAGGGAGATAATATGGTGTAGTGAAAAATATCTGCACTCCTGAAGGGTGTGTTCAACTCGCAGCTCTTTTACCCACCAAATGTAACTTAACATGAATAATTTAAACTGCCTGACTCAATTTCCTCATCTTCAATTTCCCCAAAACTTTACTCTGAGAATTAAATGAAGAAATATTTCTTTAAAAAAAAAAAAAAAAGAAATATTTCTTTTTTTTTACAAATAAATTATTTCTAATAACTAAAATACTCAGTTTGTTCTAGATTTCATTTGACAAACAGAAAGGTTCAGATTGACAACTCCAACTCTTTGCTTTATAGGACACATACTGGCATGGGTCAGTAATCATTTTACGGGAAAAGGCTCCTTTCCACCTCCTCTCTCAGACACTTGCTTATGTTTCCCTGAAACTACATCCCAACCCACTTTCCAGAAAGGGTCTTCTAGCCTACACCATAAACCATCATAGCACGCATTTTAACGTGGCATGGTTATGCTCTCCAAAATTAATGTCTGACACTAGCAATAACCGAGGTGTCAATTCCTGTTAACAATCTATGCCTTTGCAGATTTTTGTCAATCCATTAATAATGTGTGTAATTGATAGCAACAGACAGAGGCCACTGTTATTAATTCACTGCAGATTACTGATGATTATTAAGGATGATGGTCGTGTTTTTTGTTTCCCTTGCCAACCAGACTATTGCATTTTAAAAATTAGTTATATTAGATAAGACAAAGAACACATAAAGTTCTAGAAATTGATTCGTATTGAAGTTAAACAAACCTTCGTGAGTGTTTTTACTGAGGTATAAAACAGTCTCAACCTTTTGATACTGCAAAAGGATACTGCAGTATCTTCTGATCCTGCGGCTCAGACATCTATATGGCCCCTGAAGTCTGGGAGGGACACTACACAGCCAAGGCCGACATCTTTGCCCTGGGCATTATCATCTGGGCAATGATAGAAAGAATCACTTTTACTGACTCTGAGACCAAGAAGGAACTCCTGGGGACCTATATCAAACAGGGGACCTAAATCGTCCCTGTTGGTGAGGCGCTGCTAGAAAACCCAAAGATGGAGTTGCATATCCCCCAGAAACGCAGGACTTCCATGTCTGAGGGGATCAAGCAGCTCTTGAAAGATATGTTAGCTGCTAACCCACAGGACCAGCCTGATGCCTTTGAACTTGAAACCAGAATGAACCAGGTCACATGTGCTGCTTAAAATTCAGGGCAAAGCATCTTGAGTGTTTTTAAATTAGGTGAGTGTACTCTTTTTGTTCTGCATGCCCACTTTCTGGACTGGATTCTTCATCTCGGGGCCCCACAGTGGGCCCTGTGGAGCTGGGGGGAGATGTAGGGTTGAAGACCACGACGTGCTTGTTATGAGAGACCCACACAAGTCTTGAGATCTGTGGGGTGGAATAAGAGCTGGAAAGTCTAGAGAAGTTTTCTGAGTGGACATGGCATTTGAGCGGAGTCTCAAGTGTTGTAGAAATACTTCTTCTCATCAATTAATAAATGTTTACTGGAGAAAATGTGAAAAAAAAGGTATCTTCCTTAAACTTTACAATGACAATCGGAGTATCTTCCTTAAATTTTACAATGACAATTGGAAATAGGTTTCATTCTCCTGAATTTCAGTAACTTCCATGAATCGAAGTGTGAATAACATGCGTGATTCAAGAAGTCATCCCAAAGGCCACTGAGAAATATAAAACTCAACTTTAATTTATTGTCCAGGGTCATATGGATATACTAAAAACAAGGTATCACTCACCCAACAGTCCTTAACCCACAACTCCTGTAATTTTGTCCTTGCTGGCAAATAGAACTTCACACAGTCAAGGTAAAAAATAAAAGATACTTTCTCAGCCTCCTTGAAGATGGGTATATTTACATTAACATATTAAAAGGCTTTTAGAAATTCTGCTCTAGGGAAAGCTTGCTAATGTAGTTGAACCCAGGTTTTTCCAAACTCAATAGACCAAAAAATACCATTGTCATATAACACCCATAAATAATCCATGAAACAGAGATTGTACACTTTACTGTTTGGAAAATAGTCATCTCAATCCATGAGATGACAAGGAGTAAAATCACTCTGACATGCAAAAATCAAATAAATACCCAGTTACAAATAAGTACAACGTTCAGTATTGTCACTGCGGCAAATTTTACAAATCATGAGTCTTCGGATGTTTTTATACTGATAAAATTCTATTGTTTGGGGGAATTCTCAAAACTCAGCATTGCCTTCCAGATCAAATTTCCATGTATTGTGGGAAGTGGTAGAAGCAAGTGGCTGAGAAAATGGGATTGCACTGTCAGAGAGGCTTGAATTCCAATCCTGGCTATCACACATACTGAATGGCTTTAGCGAAGTTACGGGACCTTTCTGAGCATTACTTTTTTTTTTCTTCTTTTTCTTCTGTTTGTCTTTTCTTTTCAATCTGAGACTAAAGATTTTAGTAGTTCTAATTTGTTGAATTGCTGAGGATATGAAATGATGATAAAACAATCTTTTGACTCGATACATCTCCAACAAGGTTTTGCTCTAGTTATAATCCACCTATCATCATCATCATCATCAATGGTCCGAAGTAATATTAGAATCATAAAGATTCCTCCATGGGGAAGAGTCTAGGCACAGTGCGACAGGAAATAGAGAACCTTGTTATTTCTTGAGTAAGGTCTTGGAATGAGAAAAAAACATGAGCCACATTTTATAAAAATGAACCTGGGTACTTTAGGGAAAATAGAGACAGGGAGATGAGTCAGGATTTCACTGGGGAAATGGAAGCAGGCCAGGCAGAAACAAGAGCTTGGATTACAGTTTTTAAATGTAATAGAAAATGGAAAGAAGAGGTTGAGACTGCTATATTATAGTCCCCGTTTTTGCTTTTGCTCTTGTTTTTTTAATGGAAAATTCCTTAGGATTCCAAAATGCAAAGGTAGTCACATTCATTCACACATACGTATTTTATTCTTTTATAAAAAGTGATCCCACTAATATACTTAAAAAGCAGATATGCATTATAGTGAGTGTTGTGAAACCACCAGGCTGTCATGGCCTCTAATAGTTCCATTTGCATGCTAATGAAACCAGAGGCCAGATGCCACTAATTACAACCCAGCCGCTCTGTCCAACACCCCACAACCAACTGTTAGTGAATGGACCTCGTCATTCCATTATGCAAATGATACTTAGGAAGAACAGGAATAAATTCTAAAGAGCGGCAACCAGAGCCATGCATTGGCAGGAGGTAAATTAATAAATATATTCAAGAAATGGAAATTAAAAATTATTATTCAACACTATATTAATCATGACTGAATAAATATGGAACAGCACAACTTTTTTTTTTTTTCTAGTGTCCTGGGTAATACAGGAAAGCTTCCAGTAACTTGGTAAGGTATAGTAAATTGTATTTCCAGACATCATCAATCAGGTTGCTGAAATGAGGGTTAAGTTTTCTTAATACGTACAAGTTGTTTCTCCTTAATGAAAAAAAAATGTGTCTAAGCAGTGTTTTTCTTCTTGTGAGTTATAAAGTTGTTATATCTTAGGCTGCATGTCTATATCAAAAGAATTAGCGAATAAGGAGAAAAACAAGCATCAGTATATTTGTTTCTGATAGTTTTCGATACAGAACTTCCTAAAGACTATTGTACTCATGACATGGACTTTGTTGTTCTGTTTTCTTTTTTATTTTTTTTAATAAGTGTTAATAGGAGGGCAACTTGTAGAATTAAAAAAAAAATGAGTTTGGAGGTCAAGCATCTATGTTTGAACTACAGATAAATTATTTATTATTAAGGAAAGTCACTTCAATTTCCCAAGCTTTAACTCCATCCTCTCTTAAATGAAGTTAGCAACATCTATTCATAGTGTTATATGGCAAGATGTTCACCACACCTAGCCCTGTGCTTGCATTATAATATATATATTCAAGAAATAATAGTACATTGTCTTACATATTCACAGCTTTTCTAGATTCTCCTTCTGGACAGGCTGTGTGTCAGTTAACTTGCTAGAGCCTTTTGTTTTGTGTTTTGTTTGTTTTTTATTGTCAAATAAAAGCTTCGACCCAAAGGGGTCTAAGAGCCATGCTTGTTCTGATTTTTATGATTACCTGGAGTAAATGCAGAGGAAGTCAAGAAGTAGTTGAAATTAAGACCTTTCAAAACATAGGTTTTCTGTGCTGATCTAAAAGCAACTTCCTGAAAATGGATTGAACACAGTAGCCTCCCCAAAGATTGCCTTGGAAGGATACGTGAGCGGACATCAGTTCTCCCTAAGGCAATGCTGGTATCATGGCATCATTTTGTGTGAAAATCACAATGAGAGTTAAAAATATACTTTCTGCATCTTAATTAGCAGCCTGTTTCTCTCATGGAACATTTTACCCATTCCCAGTTGATTAGCCTTTTCATTTTGTTACCAGACACTTGATATTTTTTCTAGCAGTTTCTGACTGTTTGCATTCTAACCTACCATTAAAGCAATTTGTTACATGTTTAACTAGCTGTGATGGATATATTATGCCTTGTGGCATTTAACTTTTACATAAGGTCTGCTAGGGTTTTATGGGACCTGATATTATATTTCTATTCTCAGAAAATCTCCTCGGCTCCCTAATTTGCCTTGGCTCCCTAACCTTGCATTGGCTCTAAAAGAATCCGTGAGAATTCTTAAACTCGGAAAATTTCCTCTAAAATAAATGAACTAATATGGAAGGCTGGATGGAATTCCCCAGACCCCCACAAGATTGACGGATGGCATTTAACCTTTTTTTTTAGCTTAGGTGATTCTCGTATTAAACCCCAACCACAAGCCTTGCCTCATACCAGTAGCTCCAATCAACCTTCACAGGAAGCGTGGCCCAGAGTTGCCATTCAACAAGGACAGCCTGGATCAGCAACTTGGTGGAAATGTGTGGAGGATCTTTTTCCAGATCATAGAATTAGGACTCAGAGGGAAATAGTGAATAATTCTCTAAGACCACATGGCCCCTAGTTAAGATAGCTTGATCCAAATCCAGATCCTTTTGATTCCAACCTGTGTATCCAGAACAAGGACGCCACACCAATTTTGCCATCTTTGAACTACTTCTATTCCTTATTCTCTTCACTTGAAAACAGTCCTTCCCGGACATTGGTGGGCAACCAAGTGTGAGCATCTTCCAATGCTTCTTCACTCTGAGGAAAATTTGCTTAAGGAACCACTCAACATAAGAAAAGTTAAAAATGAAAAATCTTGCATAAAAACAGCTAGGATGGACAGTAAATGGTGTTTCACAGGAAGTGTTTATTTGAGTCTGATTCAGGAGACTTTTTAAAGTACAGACTTATTGAGGAGATTAATATTTCCCCCTTGGAGCTAAATGAAAAGGTTCCAGTTTATTGCATCTGGACAGAATGATCCAAAGAGATGGAGACGCAGGGGGCTAGCTAACGGTGAGGGCAGGCTCAGAATGAAGGCAAAGAGCAAACGGGAAAGGCACACAGATCGAGACGAGACATTTCCTTACAAATAAGTGATTAGCAGCATCTTTCAGAGCATATTAGAGTAAGATGGAGTGTCCTTAAGCAGCTAATGAAAAAAATAGACTCTCATGGTGAACTATAGAGAAGTAAATGTTTAAAAGAAGATAGACGTTGAAATTACGTGGGTTTTAGTGTGAATACTAACTGCACTTTTAGAGGTGATATAGATCTTATCAGATTATTTAATCTCTCTGAGTCTCTTTCTTTGCTTGGAAAGTGGAAATGATCTAACTCACAGGATTGTTTTGAAGGTTAAATGAGATATTGCATAGAAAACCTTTTTGCCATGTGCCTATAATATGGGTAATGCACGATAAATATTGGCCATCATTCAAATCCCAATAACAGCCTGAGCAAACACTAGGAATTTTATGCAGATTACAGCTTTGGTGAATATTTTATTACAACAGAAGGTGACTAATGGAAAGAAGGACACCAGTAAACCAAAGGTGACCTCAAGAGGAAGTGTCTCGTTTTGCTTCTGCTTTTGTGTGCTTATGCGTTTGATAGGGCGATCCCGGCTAACTCTGTGTCCACTTACTTCAAGTGGATGAAAGAATCATTAGGCATAATGTCAGGTTGTTTGGATAAAAATAGGAGTGAAGTAAAAATCTTAGTATTGTCAGACAAGGCTTCACAGAGACACCCTCAACAAGCATATCTAGAACTCTGGGAATGGGGTAGACGTAGTCACCAAGGTGGGTGTCTGTAAACAGGAAGACCTGCTGGGTGTGTGTCTTGGTTCCACATCTGTGTTTCAGTAACTATGCAGTTCACTACAATCTGGTTAACCTTCAATGATCCCATTTCATGATCTGTGATGCCCATATCTTGAGATGGCTGAGTATTAAATAGGATACAGTTAATAACCCATTTATTCCTCAGAATGGACAATGGTACATAGAAAGCACCGGGGAAGTATCCGCTAGTTTGATCGTTATGATGCTTGAGACAGAATTGCACCGAACTGCAGCAGTCTGTGGCCTTGCTTCTTTCAATTCTAAGAATATAAATGGCCTGTGGGGCCCACTGAGAATTTCCAGATACTTTTGTGGAGTTTGCTTATATTTCATGGAAGCTAAAAGCCAACCTCTCTTGTAACTTCTCCTAGTCTCTGTGCCAGCTTAACAATTCCACTAAAAATTGGAATTTAGTCCTTGATAACCATGGAATAATCTCAGGAAATAGCTGATTTCAGAGGCAAAACCAAATCCATATTTAACGAATCAATCCGTTCTGTGCTTCTAAGACTACACCTGAGGGAGGGGGATGTGTTTCGGTGCCAGCAGTCTTATCAAGGGTAATGTTGTCCACTTAATGTGAATGTAATTGGTCCTCGTTCCTCTTTTCTCATTAAGTCAATCCCACAACTTGGAAGTCTCTTAGCAGTGATTCACAAATTTATAAGAAAAGATGTCTCTTGCTGAGCTGAGGTGCCTCGAAACCCCAGACTCATTGCGCTTGCCCCTGAGCGCCATATGTAACCTTCACATTAGAGAATCATGTGCCAAACTCCTGGGAAGCCATTGGTTAAGGCAGAGAAACAGAAGAAACAGAAGCTCACCCTACACCTTCCCATCCACAGACGAGAGCTCACAGAGCAGCTATTCAGCTGGAAATGTTAATAACCACCCTCCCTGCTTTTATCCACTCTGTGTTTTACATTAGCCACTTTAATTTTTACTACTAACAATGCACTACTTATTATCTCCAATTTATGGATAAGGGAATTGAATCTCAGTGAGGTTAATTGACTTTTTCAAGGCGACACAGGTGGTAAATGGCTATGGCTACAAACCTACGTTGTCAGGATTCGCCTTCTCGAAACATTGTCAGGAGTAGAGATACCTATATAATAAAACAGAGGTTGGCAAGTATCTCCTGTAAAGGGATGGATGTAGATATTTTAGGCTTGGTGAACCTTTTGGCCTCTACTGCGACTACTCAACTCTTACTGTAGGGCAAAAGCCATGTTCTAACAAAACGTCATTTACCAAAACAGGCAGTGGACAAATTTGGTTCATAGACTGTAGCCAACCCCTGTAAGAGATACTTAAGATGGTTGTTAGGCGGCTCGGATTCTGATTATGGATTTTCCACTAACTTTTTATTTGACTTTGAGTAAGTCACTATTTTTGAAGGACTTGTTTCACCACCTATAAAATAAAAAATCATTTAACACCCCTCACGGGTGGATCATGAACCAGTGACACAAACATGTAGATTTTGTAGCAGTGGAGATTGGTCAGTTTTGTTCAGTGCCAGATCTCCTAGAGCCTAGAACAGGGGCGAGCTGGTGCCAAGTGCTCGGATGCTGTCCGAATGAAAGAATAAACTAAATGAAATAATAAATATACTAGATTTCAGAATGTCAGGCCTAACACAAAATAACTGCTCTACCGCAGACCGTAGTCTCTATGACTGGCTCTGGTCACTATTACTAATGATACCGGTATGATGGTGACGTTATCTTCAGAAACAACATGGGAAAGGAGAAGAAAACTTACCCATAAGAAAGTGAGCTACTGGAAAAACACATTTTGAAATCAGAAGTCACTGGAGTACTTTCAATTAGCAAGTTAAAATTCGATCCTTTTCTACACCCGACAACACAGTGGGTTGGAGGCACAAGAAAGGAAAAGAGCTTGGTCACAAAGGTTGAAGAAGATGCTTTTACTCTGCTCATCTAAGCACGAATGTGCAGATTTCTGGCCTTCTGCAGTTCCTCTGAGCTCTTCCATGGTGTCGTCTCTGTGTGCGACAGGCCCCGGTGGCCAATGAATCACAACCTAAATGAGTACCAGATTCCCGGCTGGCGTCTGAGCAGGAACTCAGTCAGAGGCACTCATGTCCTGTGTGTCCTTAATCCTTTGTCCTTAATGAACAAGCCTGAGTGTGTATTCCCATCACAAAAATAGCAGACCTACCTTCCTCTCGGTATTACAAGGCCGGAACCTGCAAAGATGCACAAAAGATGTCTAAAGACGCAGGGTCTGAAGCTTCTGAAAGCCACGTAGTGAAATATTAGACACAACTTGAGAGAATTCTCTTTCAAAGGCAAGATCATATCTGAAGCATTTGCGATGCCATTTTAAATGTGAAAACAAAGAGAAACAAAACTCCTTGGAGAAGTGTTTTGCTCAGAACCCAAGCCACAGACCCTTAGCAAATGTTCCCACAGTAATCGATGAGCCCCTCACAAGTGCTCAACGGACTAGGGCAGTGGAGGAACATAGACCATTTGCTCCGATTCAGAGGTTTTTATGAGAGTCATTAAGTGAAGACAGGCAAGTAACTGCCTCTCTCAGGACAGAGGCCCCACAGCCCAGCTCTGTGGAGCAGAAGTCTGGGTAAGCCTGTAGGAGAGAGAACCCTTCAAATGAAATGAGATCAGACCGAATCTTCTGGGGGTGAAGACTCTTGCTTTTCATTTATGACAACCTTTTAAGGAGTAGAAAGTGATCCAAACACCTCTCACTTTATTACCTCTATAAGGAGAAGACAGATTATGAGAAAGATAAAGAACAAAAATCTGGGTAATTCCACCTTGAAATATCTCCAGCATCTTGGACCAAAGTTTGCGCAAAATTGCAAGTACTGGACAATGACCTCATTTGAAACCCTTCCCCACCCTCTACCTATTACTTGGGGCAGAAAGACATTCAGGAAAGTGTCACACACTTTTGGAATTTAGAGATTTAAAATGTGTCCTAAAGAAATGAAATTCATTTTTTTGGAGTAATTTCCCTTGCTCTTCCCGTAAGGGCCATCAGCCTCTGACACCACCTCTGTTAGTCCAGCCCTTTACGATAACTTGTTTCTGACACTGATTGAGGTGACTGGCTGGCCTCTCTGCTGTCCAGACCTGCTTGATGTAAACTAACGCCTGGGCTTCCGGGTTCAGAAATGAACCCAAAGATCTGAGCGCACAAGCTCAGGGCATTTTCCGAAAGGAGAAACTTTTTGATCATCAGCACGTGTTACTTCATACTCCACACTTCAAGGAGTAAATTCAACGTGAACACCCACCTGTTCGATCATTCAAATTTATTAAGTTAAGGGACTAAGTTAAGGGACTAATAATGTCCAAGCACTGTAATATGGGAAACTATGACAATGGTAAGCCAGCCCTCCTATTTGGGATCTTGCAGTCCAGTAAGGAAGACACCTGTTGGGGAAAAAAAAAAAAAAAAAAAAGGCCAACCTCAAAATAGGATTGTAAATGCTTGAGGCGTTGTTTTACTAGGGCTATAGCCCAGGAGACAGGATTTCATTTCACTCTGAAAGGACTGCTCTGAACCCTGCCAGGTTATGGGAGATTATATACAAAAAGGGGCAAGGGTATGACTACTCCCAAGCCCTTCTCCAAGGTTTAATTGCACGCCACAGGATATAATATGTTTGATTGTAAAAATCAAAGCTTACACATTTCCACACAGACATGTGAAGGACCTTAGACCCTCTCGGGATGTTATATTTCTCTCATGACTTATTGTTCAATAATTCGGCTCGCATGCCTTCACTTGCCTGGTCTACTGGTTCGTCTTGTTTTGGGTTTCTCGGTGAAATCACTGGAGTTGGTCATCGGAGGCTGACATTAGTCACCTACTGCAGACTTAGGGCACACACCTATCAGTGAAATTCTCAGGAGTGCTGCAGATAATTTAAATATATTTTTACCTTGGGATGGGGGGGGTTAGCATGTTCTTTCTAAATATAGCAAAGAAGTATTGCTCTTCAGATACCCTACAACGCTTCTAATTCTAGAAATCAATGTATACCAATTATGTAGAAAAAAAGGAAAAATACGTGGTTTATGTTATGTTATTTTTGTGTGCAAAGTAAGTTTAGGGCCATATTCATGTGAGATTTTCCTAGGGAGCAATTGAAGGAATTGATTGAAGATTTTTGATCTGATACGACTCAAGGCCCAATAGGTTTACACACGCAGTATTCTTACTAGCACAGTGAGAGATACATGCAAAAATATGAATAATGTAGATTTTGTGTTATCTTTGTCATTCTTTCTCTTAAAGAAGTAAGATTTTTAGCTTACAGGGAGTGGTCAGGGTACTATTATATGTATATGCAATAGCTCGCTTCGGCAGCGGCAGCACCTATGTATATTGTCTTTCCAACAATGTGTTTTCCAACAATGTGTTCTCAGTGTGTGTTTTGTTAAATTCCTCTGCTTTGGTGTTCCTTAGCAATCCACGTCAAAGTTGGTCAAACTAAAGGGATCTTATGTGAATACCTTTTCCAAATTATGCAGAATTAAGATGTCATTTAGACTGAAAAAGGTTGAAAGGAGATTGTCATGCTCCTATAAGTTGATCTTAGTTGCTATCAATTATTTTCATCAGTGAATGCTGCGTGGCAAAAGCTGTTGACAATAGGCACACAGATTTCTACTTTATTTCACTTATTTTTTTTTCATTAGTAAAGACAAAAACAGAGGGCCTACACTGATTTTCTTCAAAGTTTAGAAAGCAAGTCTTTTTCTTAAAAAAATAAAATAAAAAAGGAAGACAGAATTATTTCTTTGCTTCATTCTGTTATTCAAGGTAGAGCTTAGTCACAAATATCTGTGGACATTTTGGAGTGGTTTGTGTATCCCTTCCCCTCCACCCACTTTTCCCTGCTACACTCATGGATAACCCTCTGCATATTTATAGTTTGAGAGGGGGAAATGACTCTCTAAGAGCTAATTTCAATTACATGTTGGTGGGCAGCAACTCTGCTAGGAGGGCCAATCAGAAATACATGTCAAAAAATGTCACCTTCTGTTTTATTGGAGCTGACTTAGCAGAAAGAAATGAAATTTAGGGCAAGCCAGAATTCTTGTTTCGTTGTCCTATTTTCAGTAAGAGATGGAATTTAGGACAACTCAGAATTCTCTCTTCTGCCCTATTTTATTGCTTCTATGTTTATTCATATTTAGCAAAAGGAATCCCAAATTTAGCCTTTTGTTTCTTCCTTTCAAAAAAAGCATTTCCTCAAATTAACTCTATTTTTCATTTAATAATTAATAGATCTGGTTAGAGAAAACAGGAAATTATACAAACTAGAACAAAATTGTAAAAAGGCTCAGCATTCCTACTGACAGAAGAATAAAGTTTGCCTTTGATAAACTCCTGAAATGTTCCTCATGGGTATGGTTAGTTTTTATGTTCATTTGATTTGTGGTGATAACACATCCCTAGGTTTACTTTTTATCATTTATTTTTAAATCACAAGCATATTCTTCATCATTATGATCTTCGCAGTAGGATCAGATAAATTCTAACCTATTGTAGGGAGGTCCCATGTTCACTTGATTTTTCTTCTATTGTGTTAGGCATTTATTTACTTTTGTTTTAAGGCTTTATATATTTCACTGATGTGTTGTTTCTGTTTTTTATCTTCACCAAGTCCCTGCTAATTCATCAACATAAGCTTCCAGGAAAAAAAAAAAAAAAGATACATCAGAGTTTAGTAATTGTTCGAGTGTTAATATATGACATAATTTAATGCATATATTGGTGACAAATTGAAAGAGCTGATAAAAAAATCTGTACATACATATTCTAACCCTTTAGCTTTGACTAATTTCACTCATACCAGGCTCTCTCCCTAAACAGCATTTTCTCCAGATGTAATACATTGAGAAATTTCCAGTCTTGTGCAAATGCAGATGCTGATTTAATAGGTTCAGGGGAGAGCCTGAAAATCTGCATTTCTAACAAGCTGCTGGAATAGGACTGAAATAAAACACTTACCCCCCTAGTTCCCACTGGACCGATGGTGAAAATAATTCTGCCATAGATGAAGATAGAGAGCATGTCAATATCCTCCTATATTTAATCAACTTTTTGATAATCTCTGCTGCTCTATCAATGTTCTTCAATCTATCACTGATTTTTTATACCATCACTTTCAACGATGTTCTCTGGAGTTAGCGGGGATTAGATTTCCACATAAATTCCCTTGACCTGGTGTATTGTGTGCAGATATATATAACTCCCTTAGTTTCAGTTCAGGCAAGGCGTCAGATTTCCAGAATCCGTGTCATCTCACGTTTACTTAAAACTGGATAGCATAGGAAAAAAGAAACCCGGATCGCGTGGATATATTAATCTTTACAATAAAAAAAAAATTAAGCTTAAGAAAGGGCCAATGTTACCATGAACTGAAATGGACTCAAAGTATGCAAATCACAGATTTTAATACATTCATCAGTTAATTTATTTTCCCTCCCTTCCTTCTTCCTTCTTCTCTTCACTTTCCATGACCTAGACTTTTTGTTAAGCCATCAACATTGGCCTGCATCCCTCTCACGAGGTCCCCTTCCTCCTCTTTCTCTTCTGCCGCTCAGTTCCACTTATATAAGGACCTACAGGATTACTTTGGGCTCATACAGATAATCCAAAATAATCTCTCTACTTTAAGGTTAGATAATTAGCAACCTTAGCTCTATCCACCACCTTAATGTGACTCTGTCATGTTTCTAGGAATTGGTAGTGGACATCTTTGGGAAGCCATCATTCGGCCTCCCACAGTCATAACATATTATATTTTATATGAATTACTAATATTTTAGGGTATGTGGTTCTATAATTATAGAGATGGTTTTCTATGATTTTATTATCTTAAAATATCTTTGCTAATTTTAGGGTTATGCCCACTATATGAAATAAGTTTGGCGGCATTCTACTTCTTGTGGTTTCTTTTTTGTTTATTTAGTTTTAGTAGAAAATTGTTTTTTTTTAAATTATCTTGTGTAAATCTGGCATCACACAATGTTTGATATTCCAGTAAAATCGTTTCAGAGTGGATTTTTGTGAGCATGCATTTTTTAAATGTATTTTTCTATTGGAGTTCGATTTGCCAGCATATAGCATAACACCCAGTGCTCACCCTGTCAAGTGCCCCCCTCAGTGCCCATCACCCAGTCACTCCATCTCCCCGCCCACCTTCCCTTCCACTTCCCCTTTTTCATTTCCCAGAGTTGGGTGTCTCTCATGGCTTGTCACCCTCTCTGATTTTTCCCGCTCATTTTCTCTCCCTTCCCCTATAATCCTTTTCACTATTTTTTATATTCCCCATATGAAGTGTGCATGCTTTTAATAATTAATTCCAAATGTTAATTGTATAGAGAGCTATTCAAATATCCTCTTCCTTTTTTGAGTCCTTTTAGTAAATTTTGCTTTTTAAGGAACTTGTTAATTTCATACAAGCTATTCAATTATTGTATGAAATATTTATTATATTTTCTTATCTTTATACTCTATCATATTTAAAACCTGTCATCAGTAATCTGTTCTCTCTATTTTTTCTCTTTCCCTCCATTCTTAATCAGTAGAGGTTAATTCATTTTATTAATCTTTTTAAAGAACTAGTACATGGATTGCTGACTTTTTCTATTTTTACTTCTGTTACATTTACTTGTGTTCTATTTGTTGATCTAATTCTTTATCATAATATCGAGAGTCTTAAATATCCCTAAAAACTCTACTTTAATTGTATTCCACAAATAATTGAAATCATGTCTTCATTGTTATCATTTTGAAGTATTATTTTGCTCAAATTTCTTGTTTGATATTGGAATATTCGGAAATGTGTTGCTTAATTTGGAAATAAAGAAAAGTGTTTATATGTTTTTAAAATTTATAATGTGATTCAATTTTTGTCAGAAAAAGAACACTTGGAATGTATTGACAGTTCTTTAGGGCCTAATTCACTATGGTAAACATTTTATCTCACCCATCAAAATACTGTGTATCCTACACTTGTTAAGTACAATTTTCTATATCTATCAATTACTTGGACAAAGAACAGGTGAATGCTTTACACCTATACCTCTTAAATTTATTTTTAGTATGAAATTGTTTTTTTCTTGCATACCTTCTTCCATCAGGAGGTATCCCTGGCATCCCTCAGGCCCAAAGGTAACCTGACGTATAATACTATAGATTATTGTTGAACATTTTATAAATGAGAGGAAATTGCACATACTGAGTTCCGTTTCTTTTGTTTATATTTTGTTTGATAGATTCATCCCTATAATGTGTATGAGAGTTTCATTTGTTCTTAATTTTTTTTTTTTGTGGTATGTGTTCTCAGTTTTGCATGATATTCTATTGTATAAAATTTCTTATTCACTTGACTATTAACAACATTTCCTTCATTGTGTCAGTAAATAAGTAGAATCCAAGAGTTATATTAAACAAATACTAGACTGAAATCAGAGGATTCAATCTCAAGATAATGTCTACATTTTTCACAAGATTATATAGAAATCATCAAATCTCTTCCTACCACCTCATTTATTGTACTTATCTGAGAGATTGAGCATAAAAATCTAACAAGAGAAATCACATATGGAGAACACTTTAAATTACTACTAATATTCATATTTGGGTACTACCATAATTTTAATAAAAAATAATTTAATTTAATTAATATAAACATTTATTAAAAATTTAATGACTGGAATCTTTATATATATATATATTTTTATTGGGGTTTGATCTGCCAACCTATAACACCCAGTGCTCACCCTGTCAAGTGCCCCCCTCAGTGCCCGTCACCCAGTGATTCCATCCCCCCACCCACCTCCCCTTCCACTACCCCTTGCCTGTTTCCCAGAGTTAGGAGTCTCTCAAGTTTTATCAGCCTCTCTGCATATGGCTCAATAATATTCCATCGTATAGAGATAGCACATTTTGTTTATTTGTTCTTTAGGTGTGGGTATTTGACTGATTTCTACTTTTTATCTATTATGAATAATGCTGCTATGAACATTTATATATAAAGTGTTTACGTTTTGTATGGACTTAAACTAAAAAACTTGTACTCTTGAGTTTATACCTAGGAATGGAATTGCAGGGTCATATGGTAGTTCTACGCTTAACATTTTGAGAAAAGGCCAAACTGTTTTCCAAAGGTTGTACTATTTTACATTCCCACCAGCAATAAATGAAGATTTCATTTTTTTCCATATTCTCACTAATTCTTATTATTATACATCCTTTAAAAGGTTATAGCCATTCTAATGGTTGTGAAGGGGTATCTCACTGTGATTTCATTTTGCATTCCTCTGATGACTGGTGATTTTGAACGTCTTTTCACTTTTATAATTTTTAATAGGAACATATATTCCAGATTCTAAATTAAAGTACAGAGGAGCACTTAGACTACAACAACTTCAAAACATCAGTCTATATAAATATGTTATAATCTTTGGTGACTGGCTTATTTCATTTTGTATATATTCTCAAGGTTCATCCATGCTGTAGCATGTGTCAACATTTTCTTCCAATATTCCATTCTACGTATAGACCACATTTTGCTTATCCATTCATCTGTCAGTGGGCACTTGGGTTGCTTGTACTTTTTAGCTATTATAAATAATGCCTCTATGAACATGGATGTACACATAGATCTTTAAAACTCTGCTTTCAATTCTTCTGGGTACATTTTAATGATTAGAATCTTGAACATCTTTTTTTCCTTGTTGTTGTCTCCAATTTTGCCCTGCCTCTTTCAGAAAATAAATGGAAACAAATGAATGGTTAAGTGATTTGCAAAAGGCTTAAGTAAATATCTTCTCTCTGTCCTCTGTTAATACAATACTAAGTTCTCCAAGCCATATGAATGAATTTTGTTCTATTAATCTTATTATATACAAATCTTATAAAGATTGTATACAAATGTAAATTCTTTATTCCTTTAGTAATCATTTACTGAGTTTCCACTACATAAGCCCTCTGCTCACACTTTTAGGTACTCAAGATGCGTTCAATTTTAATAAGCAATGAAACCAATTTGTACCTGATGTATGACACTAAAGATCTAAAAACACCATAGTAGTAATGAAGGCAGAGGTTTTGTTGGTAATAATGAAATCTACCTTCTCTTTCTTTCTCCTCTCTCTCTCTCCTATTTCCCTCTTTTTTTTTTTATTTTACTCATCATAAAATTTAGATAATAGTAGTTTTTAGATAAAGGATGCAATAGGTATTCTGATTTTAGAAAGCAATCATTGCTGCTTGGGATGAAATGAATAATTGATTGACTTAGAGGCTAAAACCATGATCTATTTGATTCTAATTCATATGATTTTCTATAACAGATGCGAGTGCTAGGCATGAGTCTTAATGAGAACCTTAGCTGTGGATTTCAGTCCTACTGAAGGAAGATAAGAAATTGGAAAGAAGCATATCAGTAGAGGTAATCAAAGAGATAACTGTCATTGTGCAAAGGAAAAGAGATACAGGTGGTAGTGCAGCTGGGGTAAATTAACATTCTGTTTCATTTAGCTGTTTTTTGTGTGAGTTCTATGGCCATAGATATTTTTACCATTGTTATCATCTTCAGAATCATCATTTTACCTCCTTTGTTTCAATACAAATGATGATGATAGGCCTTGTTTACATACCTCTATTTTTGTTTTGTCTTTCCTATGTGTATGTGTATGTCAATGGAATACGGGTTATACACTTCACGCATTCCATTACAGTTTGCATTGGATCATAAGTACTTATTTATTCATTTGAGGAGGGAAAGCAATTTTCTCCTCATGCAAATAATCCAAATAAAGTATGAATTGAGTATCCTGAGGAAAAGTATCTATGTGACTGAGAACCCCCTCTTTTTCCCCTAGACCCTAAAGAGAATAGGAAGAGGGCAATGAATTGGTGAAAGGAAAAAGCCCACAGAATTAGAGGAAAAATAATTCTATGTAAAAATATACTATGAATAACTTTTTCCTCTGTAAGTTGAATTAAGGGTGTTTTATGCAATTTAAATGAGTGAATGAAGATAAAAAGTTCTGTGTACTCCTCCCTGTAAGGATGGCTAGATGCATGGACTGTATATTATAAAGTCAGAGCTGTATTAAATTCACAACTTACTACATACTAGCTTGTGATTTTTGGAAAACTGTTTAGTTTCTGTGAGATTTATTTTACTCATTTAAAACAGAATGCTAATGGATATTAATGGAATCTGCTGCATGCGTTATTTTGAAGACTCATTGAGAAAATGTCAGGTACCAGTAATACAGCAAGTGCTTAAAATACAGCAACTATTAGTAGCAGAAATGATGGTATATAAGAGGTTAGTGCCATTCAAGCTCATGAAAACAGTTATTTCTGCTTGGCTCTTTTTTTTTTTTCATTTAAATGAGTGTCAGATAAAAAGAGGAAATAGTTAAACAAGGTAGCAGATTTTTTGTTGTTGTTCTGTTTGCTTTATTTTTAAGGGACATTTACCTCCAGTTGGGAGAGAATACATTTTATGCTCTCTCATTTAAAGCTCTCAAAAAATCATTTACAAAGTCCAAAAAAAAAAAAATGACAAGAAGAAGGGGGTTAAAGGTAGAAGATGGGTTAAAACTCTCAATTATGACTTAGTTTCTAAGAAAGATAGTTGATATGTGAAGTAAAATATTCCTCAGCATCTCTGGGCCTCAATTTTCTTAAGTGCAATATGAAAATCACATTATATAGTTTAGTATTTTCCTAGTTAAAAATAACAGAAAACCTGAATTCATGCTGCTAAACAAGAAATTTAAAAAAATTGAACTAGTCAAAACCCATTTTGGGGATATACTTTCTCCTACTTTGGCTTCCCTCTGTAGTCAGGCTTTCAAATAGAGTGGCAAAGTCATCACCAGTGTCACCGTTTTCACATCATCAGGTCTAGTGAAAACCAAATTTTATTTCTCCCCAGCTTTAAAAATGTTTCCAGAAATTTATCTCATTGACAATTCTGGAACATTTGCCCATCCATGAACAAAGTATCTGGATTGGCCAGGCCTGAATTATATCCCTTATCCCATCCCTAGAATACATAGGCAGCAAGGCTAAAACATAGCAGACATTCAAAATGTATGAAAAAATAATATTTTTAGTAGATAATCTATTTCTAAATATTAATGGCACTAGGGGAAGCGGCATTAATCATTCTCCTATCATTAATGAGTAGAAATGGGTTGAATCAGGCACTGTCTTCCAATTCCTCAAAGCTCACAAAGAAACCTCAGCATTGCATGGTCCATAACACATTGACCATCAGCGTAGTCCTGAGGCTCAGTGCTCTGTTACCGAAGTGTAATTCCTAAGTGAGATCTTTTTCACTTTCCGTATGGCTGTCGAGGTGGGTTACAAAAGGAAATGAGGACATATTTATCAATGCTCGCACATTTCAGAGATAAAATGTCCCCTTATGGGAATGCTTCTTCATAGGAAGAAGAATTGCATGAGATCTGAGACATAGTGATTTCTTAATCATTGATAACTATCAAATACTCTGTTTCCAGCATCATGACTTTTTAGAAAAGATTTATCTCATTTGGTAGGAAGAGAAGCTGTTTGTGCAAGAGTTAGAATTGCCTGATGCTGAATCTTAGCTCTAACAAGTACTTGATGTATTTACTAAATAAAGAAGTGCAGTTTAATTATCTATGTTTCCTTTACTTATTTGTAAAAATAGATTTAATAATATTACCTACCTCAAGGACTTTCGCTGCATCTATTGAGATGATCATGTGATTTTTATCCTTCATTCTGTTAATGTAGTATATCCCATGGATTAATTTGTGTACTTTGAAGCATCCTTGCATCCCAAAGATAAATCCCATTTGATTGTGTTGTGTTATCCTGTCAAATTTCTGTTGAATTTGTTTTGCTAATATTTTGGTAGGAATTTTTACATCCATGTTTATCAGAGATATTGTCTTATAGTTTTATTATAGTGTCTTTGTCTTGTTTCAGGTATTTTGTTGATCTGAGTAAGGCTGCTCTCATTAAAAGAGTTTGAAAGTACTCTCTCCTATTCTGGTTTTTTGAAGACCTTAAGAAGATTTAATATTAATTCTGTGAATGTTTATTGAAACCATCTGATCCTGGGCCTTCTTTTATTGGGAAATTTTGATTACTAATTCAGTCTCCTTATTTGTTTTTGGTCTGTTTGGGTCTTCTATTTCTTCTTGATTCAGTCTTGATAGCTTGTACGTTTCTAGGAATTGATCCATTTCTTCTAATTTGTCCAATTTATTTTCATGTAATTGTTCATAATTGTCTTTGTGATCCCCTTTCTTTTCTTGGTATCAGTTGTAATTCCTCCTCTTTAATTTCTGATTTTATTTTTGAGTCTTCTGTCTTCTTTCACCTTAGTTAGCCTAGTTAAGGATTTGTAGATTTTTTTTTAAGGTTTTATTTATTGATTCATGAGAGACACACAGAGAGAGGCAGAGACACAGGCAGAGGCAGAAGTGGACTCCCTGCAGGGAACCCACTGTGGGACTCAATCAGGGACTCCAGGATGACGACCTGAGCCAAAGGCAGACACTCAACTGCTGAGCCACCCAGGTGTCCCAGATTTTATTTATCTTTTTGAACAGCCAACTCTTAGTTTTACTGTTTTTTTTTCTGTTATTTTCTTATTCTCTATTTCATTTATTTCTGCTCTAGTCTTTATTATTTCCTTCCTTCTACTAACTTTAGACTTAGTATATTTTCCTGGTTTCTTGAAGTGTAAAGTTACATTGTTTACTTAAAATCTTTCTTCTTTTTTAATATAAGTACTTATCACTGTAAGCTTCCCTAGTACTATTTTTCTGCATCCCCTAAGTTCTGATATCTTCTGTTTCTGTTTACATTTATCTCAAGATGTTTTCTAATTTATCTTTTGTTTTCTTCTTAGACCCAAGAGTTCAAGACTGAGTTGTTTAATTTTCATGTATTTGTGAGGTTTCACAATTTCTTTTTGTTAGAAATGAGATAATTTGTTTTATAAAGTGATTAGATGGTTTTCCTTAGTAAGCAGTAATTATATTAATGATAATTATGATAACAATATTGTTGTCACAACTCCTATATGATGTAGGGTTGGAATAATTGGAAGGTCTTAAAGGATTTCCTCTAGTCACAGAAGCCGAAGGGTCTGGGGACTGCATCCCTGGGATGGAGCCTGGAATCTAACAGAGGACTTAAAACTAGGATGAAATATTGTGATGGTTACTTTTATGTGTCAATTTGACTGAGCCACAGGGTGCCCAAATGAACTTCTGGGTATGTCTGGGAGGATGTTTCTAGATAAGATTAACATTTCAACTGGTAGACTCAGTAAAGTAGGTTGCCCTCCTCAATGTGGGTGGGCATCATCTAATACATTCAGGGTTTGAATAGAACAAAGACCAGTGAAAGGGAGGATTTGTTCCTTCTGACCTGATTTCTGGAGCTGGTACATGGGTTTTTCTCCTGCCTTTGGGTGAGGATTTGCACCATTGGCTCCCCTCTTTTCTCAGGCCTTCCAAGTCAGGCTATAATTACTCCACTGGCTTTCCTGGGTCTATACCCTGTAAGTGGCAGATCATGGGACCTGTCAGCTTCCATAATGATGTGAGCCCATTTGTTATTTTACATGTATGTGTATAAATGTTTTTTTTTCCCCCATTGGTAAATCCTGATTAATACAAGACAAACCAAGACAAACAATCCAAGAAGTGAGAATTAAAAAAATAATAATAATAAAACTAGGGGCACATGGGTAATTCAGTTGGTTAAGTGTCCAATTCTTGGTTTCGGCTCATGTCATGATCTCAGGGTCATGAGATCGAGCCCTGCTTCAGGCTCCACTCTTACCAAGGAGTCCACTTAAGATTTTCTCTCTCTCCCTCTCCCCTTGCCCTACCTTGTGCACACATAGGCACTGTCTCTCTCCCTCTCTCAAAAAATAAATTAATTAATTAAAAAAAAAAACTAGTGCCCAGAAGGCAGTCTGAAATGAAATGAACTCTTTGTGAACCAGTGGACACTGTAACATGGATACAAGGAAAATAAATAAATGTTTGCACCTTCCATATTGAATCTAATTCTACCTCTCTCACTACCCTAATCCATTTCTAGTTGACTAAAGCTTCTCTACCAGAAGTCAGTTTTTAGATGACCTGCTTGTTTTTACAAGTTAACACGTATTATAACATCTAGCATTGGATGGATATCTTTGGAAATTGTATATGGTTCTTAGATGGTAGAAACATGGTTTTCTTCCTGTGTGGCGGGTGAAAGAGTGACTGTTACTATTTTAAGTCCTAGTTAAATTTGAAGGGTGCGATGCCAGAAACAAACTGTGTTGACACCCTTGCTTATGGTCTCCAAAAGTGTGAAAACATTAGCCTTAGGAAAACCTTTTTGGTTCCCAGATACTTGATCTACAATCAGAAGGTCAAACTATAAGACATCTAGGATTGCTTTCATATGCTAAAGACCTAACAAAGAGTGGGCTGCTTGATAGAAAAGACAACAAAAACTTCCCCCAAAAGATTCTTGTTATAGGATGCCTGTTTGTTTGTTTTTTTAAATGTCTCATTGCTCAACTTTGATGGATGAGCTTATAGCAGCAAGTGTGATATGAAATCCATGTATACATCACTACTTAGCAACTGGAGTTTTGAAAAGACTCAGACTCTCTGGTAAATGTCAGTTAAATATTCCTGAATAGCTGGCTCTCATATCCTGACATTGATAATCCCAGTGACAAGGGTTGTGTTTATTCCTGTCATTATTGGAGTCCTTCCTTCCCAGCTACCAAAGCAATAAATAGATGAGGGAGCCAGAGGGATGTTGTCTTTTCCTTTCAACTCCTGCTAATTTCCTTCTGATAACTGACTTCTAAAGGGAGCATGGGAAACAGAATTTTAAAAAGAAATAAATCAGTTGACTTTCTAATGATTTCACATTGCAGAGGGTTCCCTTTGGCATAGAATACACTTGACATCCCTATCAGGAGACCTGATCAGGACTTGTAGTGAAACTTAAAACATAGTCAGGTGCAGCAGTTTTCTTCCCAGACAGGTAAAGTTGACATGGAGCCAGAGTGATCTATGGAAGGGCTGATGTGGGGAGAGCTGGGAGGGGCTGCACATTTAGAAATACTCCCTCTGCCCTAACAGAAATGGTTCTGTCTCCTGAAATTATCTGATGAAGGGGAAATTGGTGACATTTAATGTTCATAAATAATGTAAGCACCCCGTTTCAGGTTGGCAGCATTGTTGCTGGCTCGGAGTCATTTCGGTATCACCAATCTAATCTTAGAACTTCGTTTCCATTGTTTCTTTTTTTCAAAGAGAATGGTAAAATGAAAGACATACCAACCAGAGAGGCTTTTGTTTGGAAAACCCAGTGGAAGAACTAAAAGATGGGGGCTTGAAAAGGGCCTCTGCTTATTAATAGCATGGTAATGAATCCACCGGTGCCCAGCCTGAGCTGTTGGATCTAAGAAAAGGGATATTTGTCACTCTTGTAAAGAATGAAAGGGACAGAAATGCATAATAATGTTATCACTTGTTTGTAGACATTGAATGATTATATCTCAAACAGAATACAGGTGGCAGAGATTGTTTAAAAAAGCCTCCTGGGATTAAAATGACAAAGAAACACCTCCCATAGCATTCCACATTAGCACCAAATAGAATAAACATAGCATTATCTTCATTTTTCTTATTCATTAGTGTTTTAAAATTGGAAACCTACTTTCTCTGTTTAAATAGAAGCTTATTCAAATTGAATGTAAATAGAGATCAACTTTTTTAAAGTCCAACTTCTGCCCTGTTTCTCCTAGAATATTCATAAATGCAAAGGAGAGCGAATAGTACAATAATGAAATGTAAGCATTTTTCAAAGCCACAGACCATAAGATGCTGAGATTCTTTTTATTCTTATTTAAAAATTGCTGAAAGGAATCAGCTCACCTAATGTGCTAATTTACTAGTTCTAAAAGTATTTTGAAACTGATATTCAAATCCTAGGAGCAGCTATCAAAAAAATTAAATCCATATTGCAGCATCTGATTCTTCAAATCCAACTGGTAACTTTTTAAAATGAATTTTGAAATACAGAATTTCTACTATCACTGTCTTTGGGAGACTTTGGAAATATGGGCCCTTCCTGAGCTCACAAAAGCTAATGAAAATAATTTCCCGGTTAAGAAAAAAAAAATCACTATTTTCTTAAGAAAAGGTATTTGTTATCAACGCAAGCCTTTCATGTTGCAACTTCAGACTGGAAAGGGAAACTTGAAAACTTAGAGTCCCAAGTATTGCTTAAAAAAATACATAAATAAAAGAATAAGACCCCC
The DNA here is from genome assembly GCF_048164855.1 of Canis lupus baileyi. NCBI lineage: Eukaryota > Metazoa > Chordata > Mammalia > Carnivora > Canidae > Canis > Canis lupus. The sequence continues at coordinate 3,313,797 of NC_132840.1, read as the reverse complement.
CCCACTATGATCATTATTAGCAAGTCAGAATTTCTGAATTAACAAGCCATTCCTCCCCGTTGCTGTTGATGATTGGTTGATAAAGGAGATGGAAGGTGGAAAAAATTCTTCATAAAGGAGATAAGGTGAAAGTACAAACATTGACTTGAAAGGGAAATGTACTATCCCTCCCAAACTGCAATAGCCCATCTTGTAAACATAAGGCTCATGCTCAGACTCCAAGCACCTTAAGAATTTTCTCTCTCAGAAACAATGTGCCTTGGTCCAAGACTGACAGACGTCTGCTATGTCCCCGTTTTTCATGGAGGGAGTAGTTCCTGCTGTGTATGTGGGATAGAGAAGGGTATGTGTTAGCAAGAACACAGGCTGGAAAGGGAATATGCTGTCTCACATGACCTTTGAGATTTTAGACAGCTTGGATACTGAAGAACTACTTTCTAAATCATATTGCACCAAGTGGAAAATAAAGCTAATCTTCAGAATGTCAGAATCTCTGCATTTTTTTTTTCTAAAGAGGTTAGGGCATCCAGGAGAGTAGTTCACTGCACAAACAGATGAAATCAAATTTCTTCTTGGTTTTGAGAAAGCACCAAAGAATCTGGTATGAAGGATCTCAGTCACTGCTATTTGGAGCCCCGTTGGAGACAGTAAAGGCTGGGAAGGCCTTCATGTCTGCTTGCTTCTCCTTGGTGTCACCTTGCACAGTTCCACATTTTTTTAGTTTTATTGAGTAGTCATACATATAAGTTGCCAAATAGATTGAGATTCTGTGGCTAGAAACAAACAGAAAAAAAAAAAATTCAAATTCACCAAACTAAATGATTCCAGGTTGTATCACTTGTTCTCCTATCCTGGGTTGCAGGTGTTGTGAGGCTCCAAATAGCAGGAACATTTTATAAATTATACCTGTATTAGAGTTCTCCAGAGAAATATAACCAATAAGAGATATTTAGATTAGATTAGGTGATTAGATTAATAGATAGATGAAAGAAGAAAAAGAAAGAAAAGGAATTGCCTTTCTCAGTTTTAGAGACCAAGAAACCCCACAGTCTACCATCCACCAGCTGAAGAAGGTGTAATTCAGTCTGTCTAGAGACCTGGAAAGTTTGGTTGAGAACCCAGAGCTCAGAAGTCTGGGGACAGGAGAAAATGGGCATCTCAGCTCAAGAAGAGAGAAAGAATTTGCCCTTCTTTTGCCTTTTTGTTACAATAGGGCCCTCAAGGATCGGATGATGTCCTCCCACATTAGTGAAGGCAGATATCTTAACTCAGTCTACTGAATCAAATCCTAATCTCTTCCAGAAATACCCTCATAGACATAACCAGAAATAGTGTTTTACCAGCTATGGTGTCACTTAGTCCAGTCAGGTTGACGCGTAAAACTAACCACAACAATCCTTAATTAAAACAAAAAAAGGAAAAGGGGGAAAGGGAGGAAAAGGAGAATCTTGCTGACTGTCTCTTTCTCTTTCAGCACACACACACACACACACACACACACACACACACATTCATTGAACATTTCTGTACAGGGATAAAATTGTACTAGAACCCCTCAGCAGTGGAACAGTCCATCTCTGCTTTTGCTTTCAGCCCAAAATGGAGGTCATCGTTCCTTCTTTCTTTCCATTTTTGGTTTTTCCTTTTCAGTCTTTTTTCTTCATCTACTTTCCATCATGTTTTGCCTTGAGTTTCCCTTTACTTTTTCTTTTGAGACACGTAATATTAAATTTAAACTGTTAAACAATTCTTTATAAGCTTTGGGACTGTTTATGAGTTTGCTATTATTAATGTATTTTTTTATGAAACTATTAGACAAAGACAAGGATATAAAGTTATTAAATCTGCATACAAATGCCAGTTTTTCCCCACTGTGCTCTGTTATCTGGTTCAAATTACTTTTTCGTCCTGAGATTCAGTTTCCTTAATATAGTCAGAAATATCTGCACTTGTCTCTGCCTGGAAAGCTGTCCTAGATACTTACACAATTTACCCCATTAAGGTAGCAGCTACCTAATAACAGGAAGTTTATATAACTATTTTACCACTTGCCTTACATACCTATTTCTGTATAACAAATTACCTCAGAATTCAGTGGTCTACAACACCATTTGTTTTATCAGAGCTGCTGTGGGCCATAAATCCAGGCACAATTTATCTGGATTCTTTGCTTCAGTCTTGCACAACATAATCAGATGTTTCATCTGAAGTATCAACTAGGGAAGGATCGTACAAACTTATCCAAGTGGCTATTAGTGGGAGTGGTTTATTTGCAGATTGTTAGTTTGAGGGTCTCAGTTTCTTACAAGCTGTTGATCAGAGGTTTCTTTCAGTTCCTTTCTGTGGTCTGTGGGGGCCACTGTGTAGATCAGCTCATGGTACGGCAGCTTGTTTCATCAGAATAAGCATACAAAATAAACCAAAGAGAGAATTCTAGCAAAACAGAACTCTGTCTTTTTAACCTAATCACAGAAGAGATGGCTCATCACTTTTGTCTTCTTTTATTTGATTGAGGCCATATACTAGTTCCAAAAAGGGATTATGTAGACGGAATGCCAGGGGATGAGCATCATGGGGAACCATGCCAAGATGTGTCTATCATACCCTTAATGCAAAAAAAAAAAGACACAAATCAGAATTTTTACTCCAAAATTTTAGCTAAATAGGAAGGCCAAATTTCCGAGAAGAGGAAATATGCCTGTGGAGCCTAAATCTAACATTCCTAGTGAGCTGGTTTGAGACCCAGATGTTTCAAAAAGTCCTGTGTACTTTCATGTTGACATGAATAAGTTGTCTATCTCCCTGTGAATTAGACAAGTTTGCTATTCACACATTTACTATTGAAGCATTAAGGAAACACCTTTACCATGATTAATTCATCATGGGTCTAATAATCTCCTTAAAGCATGACACAAAATTGTTTGATATTTTTTATATTTTTATATTTTTTATATTTTATATTTTTTTATATTTTAGAAAAAGTATATTTGTTATCCAAACAGTGTGTAATTTAAGTTCAATGGTATCCAAGCAGTTATTATTCCTAAACTATAAAAACACTGATACTCAAATATTTTAGTTGAGTCATGTGGCTAAAATGTAGCTAAAGGCAAGAATCTCCAAATCTTGTTTAATCAACTATAATTTCCTTTTTTTGATATTTAGCTATGAGCATACAGGATGTTAACATTTGGGGAAAATGGGTAGCAGGCATATAGCTCTTTGTGCTATTTCTGTAGTGTTTTTGGAAATCTGAGATAATTTCAATATGAAAAATTTAGAAATAAGATATACCTCTTCCCCATCCGAAAACTGATGCATCTGCAGTTTCCCTGTAGAACAAAATATATGGATTTCAGCCTGGCACAGAAGACCCAGTGTTGCATACTCTGCAGAACTTTTTGGCCCTTCCTCACGCACCCCACTATACATCTCCATTCAGTTACTTGCAGTTGCCATGATATGCCATACATCCTTGATGTTATGCTTTTCTTTCTGGCCAAAATTTCTTCCCCATCATTATAATGGATTAAATTCCTGTTCATCTATCAGGCTACAATTCATAGTCCTCCTGCCCCAGAAAGCCCTTCCAAAACCTCCAGACAAAATCAAGTCTTTACTACTGGTCTACCTCACCATTTACTCTTTCTTTCATTAAGAGCAAATATCTCTGACTTCAGTCTTTATTCATGCTTGACCCCAAAACTATATGACTATCACCAAAGCAGAGATCATAATCCAGTCTTTTTTTTTCCTCCCTCAGATACACAATTCCTGAAGTATACGGCATGCTAAATAAATGTCATAATGAATGGGCCTCAAGCTAATCAATCAGTAAAACGAAGTTTGAACTTAGGAGTGATATTTACTACGTACTACATGTCTAGGCTTTATATGAGTATTAATTCACCAATTGACTCGGTTAGGTAGGTGCCACTGTAATCTCTATTTTACAGATGAGATCACATAATTAAGAAGCAGTGCAATGGGGATTTGAACCTAGATTGTCTGATGAGGGACTGTCACCCTAATCATATTTCTATCTATGAAATCACCTCTAATACAACCTTCAATTATCCTGGTCCTACCATTTATTAGAGCTATACAACAATCATCTGTCATGAAGTTCCCTGGTTACACGCATTTTAGAAAGAGATAAACAGTGCCATTGCTTTTTATTGTTTTTCTGCTAACCACATATTTTTCAAAATGATAAACCTACTGCAGATTTTTCCAAGAATAAAAGTTCTTAGGCATGAAGCATACACTCCAATTATTCATAATCATAAAAATAGTTGTTTGGTCGTTCTTTTTCCTTCACCAGGTCTGCCTTTTTTTTTTTTTTTCCTAAGCTCTTAGCATTAGAGGGTAACCTTAAGTGAATGACATTTTCAAGTGCTTTATATTCTAGGTCCTAGGATCAGATGTTGCCATTTTCAGAGACAGCTGTAGCTCCACTCACAAAAGGCCAAGTATCTTATAAAAGAAGAAGTCATTGTAAAGTAAGCTGTTCAAAGCCATATGCCTGATTCTTTTCAGGTGAAATAGGAACAAGCCCAATTCAGGCACCTTTGTGAGTTGGGGGCTGCTTACTTGCTGGTTCTGCTGAAGAAATCATTTCCTTTAAGTTCATTTATTGAGCATTTTCTATGTATTGGATACTGTGTTGAGAACTAGATTTACAAACATAACGTGGTAGCCTGCCCTTTGTCCTTTAGGACATTTATAATCTCATGGAAGAGCTTAAATTCCACCCAGTTTTTTAATTCCAGAAACTTCTCTCTGCTCTAATTGCACAAAAGTTCTTATTACATTTTTTTGTTGTTGTTGATTTTCTCTTCTGCCTATTCCATTAGTTATGCCTCAATAGGAACACCTGTTCTACTTGTTCAGCTTGATCTTCCCATCTCATCTTAAGCGCAGGGTTCTGCACCATTTCTTGATCCTATTCTGTGCTCCACAGTGGTATACTGGAGCAGGCCGTGAGGTCTATTTCAAGTATTCAATGTGTGCACAGCACATATACACAGACACACAATCAGTTTTGCCTTTTTAAACCTAAGAAGATTCATTGAACCACTCCTTGTCCTAGAAAAAAAAATGTTGTTATTATCAGGACATAACTTAGGTTTTCAGCTGAAGGAGGTGTTGGAGAGGTATTTTAGAAACGCAGAAGCAGAACAGATAGGTATTTTCTTCTTTAACACTGTGTTCCTTGACAGTATTAGCTCACCTCTTTATGCCTTATATGCTTGAATGTCCAAGAATATCTTAATGGCCCACAGCCAATCAGGAATTGTATTACCACCATCTGTACCAGCAAAGGAACTACAAAACCAAAGAGTAGGTAGGGTCCATACTGAGCGACAGGCTTCTAGGTCCAGCGCAATCAGATAATCAATGGAAAGTTAATGCTTGAGTCTTGATGGTCTTGTCACAACCAGAGATTGGCATCTTCATATCCTTCTCATTATGTCCATGGGAAGCGTGAATGGTGTGGCATTGGCAGTTGTGCAGCTGTACGAGTGGAGGGGAGCGTCCGCCCACATGGTCATGCAAGGGATTAAGGGATATACTAATTGATAGGGGCCACACTCATGGCTGTTCAGTCAAGAAGGGTTGTACTGGCAAAGAGAAGCAGGTAGATGTAACTACGACTTAGTCCGATTTTACACTTCAGTTTCTAAATACTTATTGAAAAAGGACCATGTGCTGGAATATGTTGTGAATAATCATACAATTGCTACAAATATAATTTCTGCTGTATTGTGGAGCATACAGGATGGTGTGGGAGACAGATGATAACAAATTAACAAGAAGAAATACAAGACTATAGAAATTTCTCTGAATGGAAGAAATAAGGGACTAATGTAAAATTCCCAGGAGACCTACTTTAGACGGGGTAATCTGTAATGGTTTCACTAAGGAAATGATTTTTAATATGACATATGTGTAGTGAGATCAAGCTGGACAAGATGTAATATCATTCCAAGCAGAGAGTAGAGCGAGAATGTAGTGAAAAAGGGTGTGGCCCGTCCTTGGAAGGAGGCCGGTGTATACGTTGTTAGTGACCATCAGTGGATGGATGGGAGTTGAGGTCAGAGTGTCTAAGGAGATCATTCCTTCAGAAAGTGTTGTTAGGAGTTGAGATGCATTTAAAACATATGGGAAAGGATTTAATAATCTTTAAGTACTTAATAGACAGAACCTGCCTTACTTTAAACAATGATGTTCTATCACCACAGTGTCTCACGTGGATTAGAGCCAAGGAAGGGGCAAGGTGGCCAGGAAAATAATTAGGACACTTGCAATTTGGGTTTCCCTGAAAGCAGATCCTGAAACAGACTGCCATGCAGGAAGTTAATGAGGGAGTGCTCTTAGGATCAAAATCTGTGGAGGGGAAGAAAAAAGATGTAGGATTGTGTAAAAGTAAAATTTATGTTGTGATACAGCATCAGTGGAAGTTTCAGACGATCCCTGCAGAACATGGAAGTTCAGGGAACTATTCAGGGCTGTCCTAATTTGGAGAAAGAGAAAGAGGTATTTCTACCCACTTTCCATTAGTCGTTGGATGCGGGCTGCTACAGGAATGGGTGCTAACTTGGGAGAGGCAAGTACCTTCGGTGAAGGTGGTTAACCAAAGGACCCAAAGACTGTCGTCTGCCAACAGCCTTCTCAGAAACTGGGATCATGAGTCCTTCCATCCTGAAGGGACAATTGAGGGTTTCTACCCTTGTGCCACCTGGATCCACTTCTGAGAGAATCTAGTTCTGGGAGGAACTCCTTCCTTATTTCTGGGACGGGCCTCTCTTCCTGGGGAAGTCTACAAAAGAAGGGTTGCCAAGTGAACAGCTGATTTGCTATATGTCATCTCAAGACCCCAACTGATGGGGTGTCTGGGTGGCTCAGTTGGTTAAGTGTCCAATTCTTGATTTCAGCTCAGATCATGATTTCAGGGTTGTGGGATCAGGCCCTTCATCAGGCTCCACGCTGGGTGTGGAGCCTGCTTGGGATTCTCTCTCCCTCTCCCTCTGCCTCTGTCCCTCCCCATCCCTCTCTTTAAAAAAAAAAAAAAAAAAAAAAAGTGAAGAGCACGGTACTTGTCTCACTCCTCCATGATCTATGTCATATGTCCCAAACCACCAGTTACTATAAGTCCTACAGGCCCTGTTAGCTTACCTACTGTTATGGCCAAGCTTCTCATTTTTTGAGGGGTCTGTGCCCCTTTTGGACTGGTGTTGCTTCACTTGTCCACTTACCATCATAATTTGTCAAAAAGCGGGCTCAGAGGTACTGAGGTGGTCACCTGGGTAAGGAGACAGTTTTCTCTGTTCCCACCTGTAACAGTAGCCCTGCTTCCTTGTGAGGCTCAGGGTCATTTGCTCCTGCCAGCTCCTTGACAGAAGAATGACCAAAGTGACCAGAGAGCTTAGAGTCCATCAAGACTCTTGCTGTGTCTCCCGGCAGAAGCATTGTCATTTGGGGGGCAAGAACAGCTAACACTACTGAGCCCAGGGTTGGAGATGAGAGGCACAAATTCCCCAAGAAGGTTGATGGAAGCGATGCTAATCGGGGCACTGCGGCTTTTACTCATGGTTCCCAGACTTGGGAATTCTTACCACTCAGGAAGGGGACAAGCACAACAACCTACTGGTTTGGTCATTGGTTTGAAGTGTCCTCTGAAACCTGGAAAACCCTACAGAAGTTTCACCACTGAGCTGGCCCCTCAGGTGAGCCCCTCAGAGACCTCTCCTCATGCTGTGAGGCCAACGGCTTCAGCATGTGTGGTGTGAGACCTGACCGACAGATCTCGGGATCACGGGCCACTCTTAGCTCCTTCACTTTAGACATGATCCCTTGGTATGACACAATGATACGTGGGCGTCTGTGTCAGTGTCCCGGACACTTTATACAGTCAACAAATCGTGGTGTTAGCTGATGCCCTGAAAGCAGGAAAAATAAAACCGTGCCCCCAATATATGCCAGAATGAATTGTCGCCCCAGGGAGATGCAAGGGAGACTTGAGTTCTGCACGTGAATGTTTCAGAAGTCACCACTCTGCCCCAACCGGTAAAAAGATGAAAAGACTGAACAATCAATGACTCTTTGTCAGATCCGTGGAGGAGAAGACACAGGTCAAGCTGCAGGGAATCACAGCCGACAGGAGCAGAGACTCGAGGGTGAAGCCCCTGGGAGCAGAGCCTGGTGGGGAGACCTGGGCAGTAAGTGGTGACTCGTCTAAGGCTACGTGCAGACAAGGGTGAGAGAGAAAGCCTCCGGGGCCACCCCCCATAAGGGAGCCCCCCCCACTATTGTGTGCGACTTACTTCCAGGAGCCCCACTGGATCCTTCCAGTAACTAGAGACAAATCCCCTCCAGCTGCTGGCAGGAAAAGGGGAAAGGAACAATTTAAAATGTGCCAAGGCCTGTATCAAGGCCCGTCCGAGGGGAAACTGGTTCCCTAGAGCCTGAGCTGTAGGGACATTGTCAGGGTCTCTCTGGCCGAGGAGAAGGGGGGTGCCCGATGCCTGCCCACTTACCCACTCGGCCCCACTTTAGGGGCCCAAAAGCAAACCCTAAGAAACACCCGTGAAGTTCGAATCCAGGGGTGAGGCCCTAAACAGCTGGGACTTCATCACAGGACAGGGGGTATTTGCCCCCCAGCACGTCGCCGCGGGGGCTGCAGGCATGCTCGCCCCAGGTCCTCCACCTGCTACGTCGTGTCCTGCTATGGAGGGAACCCCCGGCGCACACCTAAGGGCCAAAAGCACAGTTGAAAGAGATCGGACAAGCATCAGATCCAGACATGACAGGGATGTTGGAAGCATCACACCGGTGGCTTCAAGTTGTGTGGCTGCCAGACAATGGAACGTCATTAAGCACTTAGGAAAGAAATGATCTGGCACGCCGTGAAGAGACGTGGAGGGAAGGCGCGCTACTTACACGCAGACTTACTAACTGAGAGAAGCCAATGAGAAAACTCTATAGACCGGATGATTCCAACAATATGACATTTCATAAAAGGCAAAGCTATGGAGACGTTAAAAAAGATTGCTAAGGGTTGGGTGGGTGATGGGGGAATGAACAGGTGCAGCACAGGGGCCTTATAGGGCAGGGAATCATGGAGAACAGCACACTGATGGACACGTGTTCTTAGATATTTTCCCCAAACCCACAGAATACATGATCCAGCAACACACCACGCCGTGAACTGCGGCCTCTTCTGCAGCCGATGCCTGCTGGTGGATAATGGCATCCCATACGGCAGACTCTCACTTCCTTTACAACGACCAGGCCCAGCCCTCTGCACCAATCCTCAGCAGCCCTTCCCTCCCATCTTTTCTCCTTCCAGGCCTCTGACCAGTCGGCCAGGCCACTCTCCCCTGCCCGTGAGTCTGTGCCTATTGCAGTCCCAGGCCGCTCCTCAATGCACCCAAGTGGGCGGCCGTGTTCCCCACGCCGCTTTCCAGCTCCGGAGAGGATCTCCCCTCACTACTTCCCTTCTAGTCTGCACTGGGATGATGGGGCAGGAGCCATCCGTTATTGGCTTGTCCTACATACCGAGTTGACATCCATCAGTTTCTCATAAGTCACATCCCGCTCTGCCGTAGGGATGAACTCTTGGAAGTGTTGAACCAGGGAGGGATGTGTCTGTCACAAAGGAGGACGTGTTGGCCACCTCCTTGCATAGCTGACTTGTCTCTCTGGTCCTGCTTGGGCTTGAGCTTAGAAGTGCAGCTTCCGTATTACGCCGAGTCACCAGTGCGCCAGCTGTCCCCGTGTTATTTGGTGGGCCTGACAGTGGCGGGCAGTGACGGGCACTTGTAGTTGTCTGGTAACTTGTCCCATAATCGGGGGTTCTGTTCCTACCAGAGCCAGGAATGTACCCGGAGCTGACTTTCAACTCATGTGGCCTTTTGCCTTACAGATGACATGGACTTGTTCCAAAATCCTAGCGTTCTCTATTGTGATTCCTCCAGGGCGTCTCTCCATAAGCGTTTTTGTTTTTGTTCTGTTTTTAGCACCGCTCGCCACTCCTGACAGGTCTGGGACTATCAGGCCTTCCTGGCTCTACTCTTCACCTGCTTGAGAGCTTCCCTGCCTTCCACCCAAGCCTTCCCTGTCAGCCGGTGTATGGTTTGAAGAAGGTTTCCCAGGTATGACATAAGCTACCTTTATGACTTTAAGAGGCTTTTAAGCATAGGGCTTCTTCTTCATGAAGAGAGAAACAAGATGAAATATTTTTCTCTTTATGTTAGAGAGGATGTTCAGGCCTGCTCTGAGCAATTAGACTCATTTCTTAATAATTGAGTAAGGACCCTGAATCTTCACAGGGTTTATATCTTATCCATTACTCAGGACATGACTTACTAAAGCCTCCAATATGCTAGCAGTTTGGCTCTCTGGTCTGATTAGCATGACTTGATCAATATATTGGTTCAGCGTGTTGTTTTATAGGATGTCTAGCTATAGGGTGTCTGGCTAAACCTGGTGCCTTTGGATTTCATTATAACAAAGGTTGGGAAAGTTAACACATCACTAAATGTAAGATAAATGTGCACTATTTCATATTTTCTAAGTAAATATGGAGTGTGCCAATCAGTTTTGGGGATAAAGCTAAGAAAGAACACATTTTCCGGATCAGAGGTTGCATACCATGTACCCGAAATCATGATCATCTACTCTAGCAAAAACACCGCAGCTGGTTTAACGGGTGGACTTTGGGCTACTGCTCTGCTGAGCTTGTGTTAATCTACTGCCATCTCCGAATGAGCTGAGGAGTCTAGGCCAGTGATTTAAATGAGAATATGATAGAAACTACCTCTTTTACATCCATTAGGCTTTTTAAGAGTAGCTCTAATTTCTTTCCCATCCCCCAGAATAGGATAGCTTTGGATCTTTATTCCTGACGATGAAGAGGGGCAGTTTTAGAGACTTCTCCTTGGTCTTCCCCACTATGACATCTCTCATCACAAGCTCCGAGAAAAACACTGTGGTGGTTGTATTAATGACAAATTATATCTATTCTCATTATACCTTCAAAAGCCAGAGAAACGCCCGCTGAGCAGATGCATGGACTCACTGGGTCACTAGACGCACCATAACCAGACCTCGGTCAGGACTCCATTTGGTTCCTGGTCCTCATATGCCCAAATCAAGCTGGGGAGACAGGATGCTGCTTCATACATCCAAATAGCAATGCTGTTTTCGTCCCTGTGTTCAGTAGTCCCCCAAATGTTGAGGTATTCCCCTTTCCCTAGTGTATAATTATCCAGCAGAATGGCAGCAGATCCCTTTAGGGGAGGAATGCTGGAATTATTATCATGCACTCTTATTGCAGGATCCTTTTTCCCAAATACTTGGCCTCTTTTTCTCTAATTTCCCAGTATAATAATAGAAACTGGCCTAGGGATCATGACTTTTTATTGGAATGATTGACCTCCTCCTTTTGATCTTCCATTCCTTTACTTTTTTTTTTTATAAAGATTTTAAAGATTTCTTGATTGCCCAGCCATGTTGGATGCCATCAATGTTGCCCCTAAGGACACTATGTTCTATTAACCAAGTCTGTGACTCTGTGAATCAGGAAGCTTTTTTGGGTGCTATATCAACCTTGCTACTTATTACTCAATTACAATAATTGAGTCTGGCTTTTTCTGGTTTCCTACCCTAGTGTCTCCCTTGTTATTGCTGAACCAGTTCTATATTAGAATATCTTACAAACTGTCATAACCTACAGATGGGAAGTTATTAGTGTTGCTGGTGACATTTTGCTTTGTTAAATGGTATATCCTTCAGGACCCAGTTAGAGCCTTCCCTTTTTATTCAAAAAGGAGTTACTCAAAATTTAATTCTTGGTGATTAGTATTCAAATAAATCGCCAGAATATATGTACATATGCATGCACACATAAAAATACACATAATCAGCGCCCCTTCTTCTTTGCCCACTGCAGTCTTGGAAGATTCATTATTTTAAACCCAGTAGAAAGTGACCATAGTGCATTTTAAGAACTGACATTGAAATGTATGTTTATGATAATACAGTCATGGATATCTGGAAATTGGAAGCTATATAGAAATTTAACATGATATTTGATGGATGGATGGGTGGATAGATAGATGATGCAGATAGTTTTGTAATGCTAGGTATGAGGAGAAAATAGCAGATAAAGTAAGGAGATGGATTAGAGCCATATTGAGAATTCTGGATTTTGTCTTTTAAGTGACAGGAGCCATTGAAAGGTTTTAAGCAGGGAGGAGATAAATTTGATTTGTAGTTTAGAATAAAGGAGGAGGGGTGAAGGAGTAGAAGGCATTGCAAATGGGAAATGATAAGGCTTTGGACCACTGCTTCCACTCTGGGAATTATGCCTCATTGATAAGTGAGGCATGACTTTAAAAAATGGTTCAAAGCATTTAAAGGGTATCAGCCACGTTTGGACTCCATTACAGACTTCAGAAAACCAAAGGTAGGCTGGCAGCTGGTGTGTACAGGGAGGGGAGCGGTGGTACTGCTTCATTTAACAAGGACTTAGCGATCATTAAAGGGTAGGTGTGGACAGAGCACATCTGCAGAGCTAATTACACACTTTGAGAACTTCAGGGGGATGATTTTATCCGCACTTATCTCCACTTCAAAGTTGCTGTCTGCTAAATGGACACTGCTTAAGCCATCACTTCCCCTCGAGGCGTGGGGCTTGGCTCATGAAAATTGCACAGGCTAATCTAGAAAATCACTGCAAATTAATAAATAAATTCTGATATTATGTAGATTGATATGCTTATTTCAGACACTTGAGAAAATGCAAGAATTTGGTGTGAGGTGGGGTGGGTAGTCTTTAAAGAACTGTTTCAGCTGCCTGATTTAATGATCTATTTTTTGAGCTTAAAAGAAGAGCAACTTCAGAGACCCATTTCCCTTTCAAGAGAAGGATTAAATAATCTTAAAGTAGTTTGATGTGAAGTTTATGTTTGCATTTTTTATCTAATCAGCCAAACAAATATAATTAATTCAGACAGTTGTCTCTATGGTTTTGGTGCCTGGTAGGAGCTGTATCATTACAAATGCAAATATGTTCCTAAAATAATGAGAATGTCATTATCACCCCTTCTTCATTTATGTGGCCAGAGAGAAAACTGAAATACCATTTATTATGGAAGTGACTTTTGTAAACTTCGTGGAGAATATTAACTACTCTGCATGAGCAGGACATCATTCTAGCTCCTTTCTCTGGTGGCACTGTGTCCCTAATAGGGCGCGCAGGCTGGAGGTGTGTTGTAGTGAAACCCCTCACTGGGCCAGGAGTTTCCCCTGAACAGAGGATTTTATCCTACTTCTGCCTCTATGTCCCGTAGGTGGCTAACACCTCTGAAGCCTGGTCCCTCAGCAGTTATATGGACACCAATTATTTCTGCCCTGCTCACTTCTAAAAAGGATATTGTAAGGATAAGTGAAACTTATAAAACAATATTTGCATGTAAAGTGGTTGCAGTTAATTACATGTAAGTTTATGCAAGTGTGAGCTTCCTTTATGGGTTCTCATTTTGGACTTTTCCCAATACTTACAAGCTGATTTCCTGCTGCTCTCAATGCAAAGATTAGGGATGTCTTTTAACGTTTCTTTCATTATGCCTTTAAGCTATACCCCATTCCCTCTTCAGGAACCCCTTCTAGGTGCTTCTTGCTCCTTTTTTTCTGCATATATTTGGATTTTGATTACTTTGAGGGAAGATCCCCTATGCTTACAAGTACAATCAAGCCTTCCACGATTTGCCTGTGATTGTCGTCACTACAAATCACCTTCCTTCAACCTTCAGGGTAAAATGGTAATCTATACTAATTGATACTACTTTCCCAGTTCTAGTCACTTATACTATGGAATCTGCCCTCATGACTTATTGAAATTGTTCCATGTCTTAATAGTCAGAAGACTACGGTTTATTTCATCATAATTGATCTTTCTACTGCAGTTGATACAGCTGACCAGTTCTTACCCCTAGAAAGCTACAGATAAAAAATCTTTGTAGTAAACCCTGGCATTGACACTTATTTTAAAATATGTAATATATAATTTAAGACCCTAGGTGGATTAAAAATTAATAGGCATTGTTCTTTTATCATTCAAGGTTCAGAACATAATGTTACCAAGGAATTTTTGCTCTTATATTTTCATTTAGTTTCAATTTTATTGTTATATTTCAATTGAAATACTTACGAGTCTTCAGAATAACTCTTTTAATGTGCAAAATTTAAGACAAATTTCTAACACTTTTTTCATATTTAAAATGAATTTTTTTGGGGAAACCTATGTAATTCAGGACTGTAAAATAAACTAATAATAAAGAACATGAAAAGTACTGATAGGATAGTGTAAGTCTTAATGATACATTAGAATCAGAAAGACTTCTCTTTGATTCTCCATTTTCCTACTCTGTAGTTCTGAAACTTTGAGTGAGTTACATGACCTATGTAAGCTTCATTTTTGTTCTCTATTAAATGGAAGTCACAATTTCGTTGAGTTCTGCTCGAATCTTTATTAACTCTCTTCTTCTGCTGGGTGTAGGATCTATTTGCTGTTTTTCTCTAGCTCCTTTATGTGTAAAGTTAGCTTTTGTATTTGAGTTCTCTCCAGTTTTTGAATGGAGGCTTGTATTGTGATGTATTTCCCCCTTAGGACTGCTTTTGCTGCATCCCAAAGATTTTGAACAGTTGTATCTTCATTCTCATTAGTTTCCATGAATCTTTTTAATTCTTCCTTAATTTCCTGGTGGACCCTTTCATCTTTTAGCAGGATGGTCCTTAACCTCCACGTGTTTGAGGTCCTTCCAAACTTCTTGTTGTCATTTAGTTCTAATTTCAAGGCATTATGGTCTGAGAATATGCAAGGGACGATCCCAATCTTTTGGTATCGGTTCAGACCCGATTTGTGACCCAGTATGTGGTCTATTCTGGAGAAAGTTCCATGTGCACTTGAGAAGAATGTGCATTCAGTTGAGTTTGGATGTAAAATTCTATAGATATCTGTGAAATCCATCTGGTCCACTGTATCACTTAAAGCTCTCGTTTCTTTGGAGATGTTGTGTTTAGAAGACCTATCGAGTATAGAAAACGCTACATTGAAGTCACCAAGTATAAGTGTATTATTATCTAAGTATTTCTTCACTTTGGTTATTAATTGGTTTAAATATTTGGCAGCTCCCACATTCGGGGCATATATATTGAGGATTGTTAAGTCCTCTTGTTGGATAGATCCCTTAAGTATGAGATAGTGTCCCTCTTCATCTCTCACTACAGTCTTCGGGGTAAATTTTAGTTTATCTGATATAAGGATGGCTACCCCTGCTTTCTTTTGAGGACCATTTGAATGGTAAATTGTTCTCCAGCCTTTTATTTTCAGACTGTATGTGTCCTTCTGTCTAAAATGAGTCTCTTGTAGACAGCAAATAGATGGGTCCTGCTTTTTTATCCAGTCTGAAACCCTGCACCTTTCGATGGGGTCATTAAGCCCGTTCAGGTTCAGAGTTACTATTGAAAGATATGAGTTTAGTGTCATCATATCTATTCAGTCCTTGTTTTTGTGGATTGTTCCACTTGACTTCTTCTTAAAGGGGAATTTTAAGAGTCCCCCTTAAAATTTCTTGCAGAGCTAGTTTGGAGGTCACATATTCTTTCCGTTCCTGCCTGTCTTGGAAGCTCTTTATCTCTCCTTCCATTTTGAATGAGAGCCTTGCTGGATAAAGTATTCTTGGTTGCATGTTCTTCTCATTTAGGACCCTGAATATATCCTGCCAGCCCTTTCTGGCCTGCCAGTCTCTGTGGAGAGGTCTGCTGTTACCCTAATACTCCTCCCCATAAAAGTCAGGGATTTCTTGTCTCTTGCTGCTTTAAGGATCTTCTCTTTATAATAATTGTAATTATCATGCATTAATATGAACTTTAAAAAATTTTTATTTATTTATTCATGAAGACAGAGAGAGAGAGAGGCAGAGACACAGGAAGAGGGAGAAGCAGGCTCCACCCAGGGAGCCTGACGTGGGACTCCATCCTGGAACCCTGGGGTCATGCCCTGAGCCCAAGGCAGACGCTCAACCACTGAGCCACCCAGGTGTCCCCATTAATGTGAACATTAAATCGGAGAATGTTGATACAGTCTTCAGTATGACTCAGTAGTAATAGCCAAACAAATACTAACAGTCATCATACTTTTAAAAATAATAATAATGTAGTAAGCATCAAGCCCAAACAAGCTCTCCCAAGTCAAGAGTAAGATAGAATGTGTCAAAGATGTCGCCGCCAGAATGGACACCATTCCCTTAGGGAGAGTGTTTTCAATATTTCACCTGTTAGTTTTTGGAGGAATATGTGCTATCAGGTATTTTTAACAAAATAGAGCCTTTATATTTCACATAAATATGCATATTGCTAGTTGATATTCTTATGGTTAAGTGTAAGCTCAGTCTTCCTTAAAAAGGAAATCACTTTGTCATGTATTCACACTGACAAGACTTTTTCCTCGGACAGTCATATAGTTATGTTGTGATATAGCTTATTTCTATCTGGCTCTGTCACGAGGGGACATCTGCTCTGGATGGCAGTGCAAGCAAAGAGCTAGATGCATGCACACAAGGAGCAGAGAGGGATGCTATGTTGGAAGATCCCTTACCTAATAGGTGAAGAAGTCCATGGTACTTCCTGATAGCCATAGCGATGAAAAGTTAAGACAGGCTTACAAGGCTAATGAGGTAAACTTGAAATATTTTGTTCGCCTATTTATTTATTTATTCATTTATTCATGTCTGTCTGTCTGTCATTGGAACAACGTGAAGATTATGGTGTGGGTGACTGCATGAATGGTGGTTCTACTAAGGACAGGGAGTCCAGGAAGTGTGACTAATCGGGGGAAAGATGACAAGTAAATCCTCGATGAGGTTATTAAAGTTCATCTCATTTATCCTGGCTGAACACTAGGGAGTATTTATTTCAGTGTATCTAGATGCCAAGGAGAAAGATCAGAGCTAGAACAAGATGGGCTTGTGAATTATTAGACGATGTATAATCCCTTGTATGCTGTGTAGTCATGTTTGATTTAAGGCTTTGCCTTAATGTACAATTTGTTCTATGGTTCTATGTTCAAATCTCAAACTATCCAGTAGGTTGGACCTCAAGCTTCATAAAGTAGTGGGTAAAACTTCTCAAAAGCATTTTTATCAAAATATCTCTAACAGCAAAGGAGAGTGAATGAATGTTTAAAAAAGAGTCTGGGACAGTAAGTAAAATCAATTCATAGCAAACAGAAATTTCTATTACATCTCTTTATCTTAACATTATATAAAACCTGAATTCTCCATCATAATACACACACACACACACACACACACACACACACACACAAAAGTGATTTGAATTACTTATGGTTAAAATTATTTAAGCCCATAGCTGTTTTGAATGAAAATTAACATATCAGAAATGGATACTGTTTTTTAAAAATCTTGGACATAGGTTAGAAAATAATTTGAGTAATACCAGTTCAATAGGCTAGAGACTTGCTGATCTCATTTTATGACATATAGGCATTTTGAAAAACAAAACAAAATACATACACCAAATACCTACTCATATGACCCCAATTCTGATGAAAGGGGATGATTTATTTCTGCGTATATCCTTTTAACATTTCTCTGTCTAATTTCAATAATAGTGTTTTTACAATTTAAACTTTTGGATTTAGAATTTTTTTCATGTAACATTGTAAAATTTAACTTGTGTCCTTTCCTTATTATCCAGCCGTTATATTGATTCCTGATTGTATCCTTTTTCAATCACTTGCCTAATGTTGCATATTTAAGTTGTCTTTTGTTTTGTCATCCATGAACAAAACGGGGATATGGAATTCATCATGGAATTGCCAGGCTAAAGGTAATGGAGATATTCATGAGTCTGATATGCAGTGAAATACACAGAGCTTTTTCCCACGAAGCCTTAAACAAAGGTTTCTGAATCATGATAGTAAAACAAAAATATAGGACATAGGAGAGTTTCTGAATATTCATGATAATGAGACACAAGAAAGATTTGTTTGCCCCAGCCAAGCAGCAGCCAAGCCGATTCTGTAGGTGGGCTGGAGCAGTCACTGCTAGGTATGCCATAAACATAGTATTCCAGTAAAAGAAGCTGCCAGTCATAAGCCCTAGCCACATGCACTTTGCAATGGCTTGGTACACGTGGAAATGAGATATATTAACCCAGCAACTACACCTGAGAAGTGCCTTTCTACTAGTTTTGCATACAGGTTAAAACTCAGTGGCATGCATGTTAGTTAGAACTCGGGAGACTATAGAAGGAATGAAGAAGGAGGAGGAGGAGGAAGACCAGCAATGATGTACTGATATTAACTCTATGCCACCGAGTCTTATATATAGAAATCCATCAAGGAAAAAATTATCATTATTTTACTTAGATCAGTGATGCGTTACCCAAGGTCACACACTGAGTATTAGGAGAACTGGAAAACAGGGCCAAGAACAAAATATATGCCTTGTCAAATGCATCTATAGACAAAAGAGTCTTGAAGTCAGATTAAAAGAACATGCTACTTATGTGAATATTTGAGCTACCTTTACTGAAGCTTTTGAAGTTTACTGGAATATGTGAAGGGCTAATGAGTGCATAGTGGAGGTGCATTCTGTTAAGAAAGTAAGTTTGATCCCATTACCATGTCAAGTGGGTTAAACTTGAAGTACTCTCCTGAGAGGCAAGCTCAGTCTTTCATTAGCACTTTGGTATATGCATATATTTACTTGTGGGGAGCCTAGAGTCAGGTCTGGAAGAGGTGGTGCATAATTAGGCTTATATTACCCAAATTGCTGTTTCTGGGATGCCCTTCTTGATGAGTTTTTTCCCCCCTCTCTGCTTCTGTGTTTTGTATTTTTTCATTTGAGCACTCAGGCAAACTATGCCTACTTTGATATTTTGCTTAAAGAATAGCATGCAAAGTGCAATGTTTTTACTTGTTTCTAGAACACAGCCTCCTCAGCAAATACATAAATATTCACTAGGCAAGATGACAGACTTGTATGGATTACTGCCTCCCCATTCTCACTTCCCGTGACAACACCACACTAGACATTATCCTGAAACAGGGAGTTTATATATTCCGTAACTTTATGTGAAAGTTCAGAAATAAAGTAAGGATACAAAAAAGAGTGTGCTATCACTATGTGTGTATGTGTGTATGTGTGTATGGTACATAGAAAGTCGTTTAGAGGGCAAGGATGCAAGATGTGTTCCAAAACGATTGAGCAAGAAAATAGGAGCTCCATATATTACATTAGGATACTGGTTATGAAGCAGGACAGTACAGAATCCAGGTAGGAAAGAGTTGTTAACTGTATGTGAAGACAAGCAGTTGGCCTATTGACGCTTCACATCTCAGAACATGAAGAAAATTAGCTGAAAAAATTACTTATGGGGGAGCCTGGGTGGCTCAGCCGTTTAGCACCACCTTCAGCCCAGGGTGTTCCTGGGGTCCCAGGATCAAGTCCCATGTCAGGCTCCCTGCATGAGCCTGCTTCTCCCTCTGCCTGTGTCTCTAACTCTCTCCCTCTCTGTGTCTCTCATGAATAAATAAATAAAATATTTTTAAAAAGAAAAGTTACTTATTAAACATAGCAATGCTGCAAAATTCTTTTAGGGTAAGCAATCTTTGGTGAGAGGGTGAGAAACTGTGAATTGGCTGACCTTTTCAGGCTAAGCTCCTGTATCAAATTCAAAAGAAGAGGCTTATACACATTGTAGTAAGATAGAGAGTAACTCTTAGTAAACATAAGTATGGGGGATCCCTGGGTGGCTCTAGCGGTTTGGCTCCTGCCTTTGGCCCAGGGCATGATCCTGGGTCCTGGGATCAAGTCCTGCATCGGGCTCCCTGCATGGAGCCTGCCTCTTCCTCTGCCTGTGCCTCTGCCCGTCTCTCTGTGTGTCTCTCATGAATAAATAAATAAAATCTTTAAAAAAAATAAGGAAACATAAGTAACTGGGGAAAATAGAAAGTTATATGATGCCCATACAAAATACAAAATAAGGATCTACAGTACAATGAACACATAGGATTTATATGAACCTAGTTACAAAAATTAATGAAATGACATAAAAGAAGACTCAAATATATGGGAAGTCGTACTATGTTCATGGATAGTTCATCTTCGTATAGGGTTTTAATTCATCTAAAGTGTAAATTAGATGTAATTCCAATAAAACAATACTAGCACACATTTTGAGAAAACCTGTATATACTGATTATGAATTTTATATAGGAGAAATTGCATTCCCAAGGGCATAAGGCAACATAAAGAAGAGTATTTCAGAAGGATTTACAGTGTTAGACAGTCTCCACTTACCTCTCCAGACTGATGCTCCTATTTTTTCCATCTTTTCATATCTGGATGATAAACTCTATGGAACACATCAATCAGGCTTTCTGGCCACATGTCTTCTTGGCTTTGGCCATGAGAAGCACTGGCAGGCACTCCCGCTGCTTCTCCTCATAAGGCCAAGTGCCAATATTTATAGCTCTTACTAAAACAGACCTAAATAAACCTTCCAAATGTCCCATATTAGGTTTGTGTACCTGTATCACAGCACTTATTTCATCTTGTTATGATTTTCTATCTTTTGGGCTATAGTATTCTCCTTCAGGGTAACGTTGTATTTTATTAATTTTTATTCTATAACACTTTGATCAGTTAATACACTTTTCCTTAAATCTGAAAGAATAGAAAATATTTAACCAACTGCAGCAAATAATTTATATTCAGCATCATCATATCTCCACAGAAAAGGTTTATAGGTTTAAATCTAAATAAAGTTTATTATTTAAACATGAAAGCTGCAGTTTGGAAGAAAAGCTGTTTTATCTCATGTAATAACCAAACAATGAAATATAAGAAAGTCCTATTTCAAAAATAAATGAAAACATTACTATCTGTAGTTGTTGTTTAATGGAGACACAATCTAATCTCAAGACAATTTTTGAAATCCCAGGTAAAATAATGCAATTGCCCAGAAAGCAATCAGCCATTTTTAATACTTTGATATTTAATAAAGATAGCTTTATCTCTGCAAACAGAATTTGATAACCAATATTATATTCCAGATAAATAAAAAAAAAAGGCTCTGAACAATGTACTAGGATTTAATTTGGATATAGAACATTTTACCCCCTCCCTCCAAAAAAGGAGAAAACCATTACAGAACATACATATGTGTATAAACATATGTATTGCTTTATTTTCCTTGAATCTTCCTAATTAAGTATTTAAATAATATAATGTGAAAATGTGGAAACTAAAGTATCTATTTTGCAAGGTTTCTGAAGTCAGAAATTGTTGAAAAGTAATATGAATATATCTTTTAAAACACAAAATAATTAAGTTTGAAATACTTAAAGATTAAATAGTATTTCAGTAATATTTCAGATATAAGGTCTGAAATCTAAAAATCCAAAGCATCATAACACATTGTGCCTTGATAGCACATAAGATATAAAGTAGTTAAGTGTCATGTATATAAATAGAACAGTGCCAATTATTACATTTCTAGTTTATTCATTTTAAAAAATAAGTTATTTAATCTTCTAGGCATAGTCTGTTGCTGATTGAACTTCTTGGGAGGCTTTCTTATTATTAAAAATTAACTGCAGAGACTATTTCATACGCTGAAAGCTGACAAAAACACATTTAATTTGAGTCCATATGGAGAGTTATAATACAAGTAGAAACCAAATACAGTCTAAGCACAGTTTCATGTTTCTTTTTTTTTTTTATTTATTTATTTATGTATGATAGTCACAGAGAGAGAGAGAGAGGCAGAGACACAGGCAGAGGGAGAAGCAGGCTCCATGCACCGGGAGCCCGACGCGGGATTCGATCCCGGGTCTCCAGGATCGCGTCCTGGGCAAAAGGCAGGCTCTAAACCGCTGCGCCACCCAGGGATCCCTAGTTTCATGTTTCTTCTATAATTCTTACACAGTAGCACAGGCTCAACTTGAGGAAAATACCTAACACATAGTGGACTAAATTACATTATATTTGATGTCTTGTACATTGATAAACTTAATTTAGGGCTTATTAGGAGTAAATGTATACCTAAATTAAGAAAAAAAAACACAAAGAAATATGAGAATATTAGACTCGTTTTTAAAACTGCAATATGGGTGGATATGCAAAATACTGATGCTCTTTACAAAATATATCAGAAGAGATGGAAGCAGATCACCAAGGAGAAAAAAAGAAAAAGGCAAATATAAGTTAAGTTTCTGTTCTTATTGACTCTTTCTCTGCCCTTTTTCTAAATTTGCATGTGGCAACATACAGAACTCTGAGCAACTAAAAACCGACCTCCCACATTCTTTCCTGCCATCCATGAAAATGTTCTACATAATTCATTAATATTAAAAAATTCTATGAAAGGTACTATCAAGAGATTGAAAAGATAAACCACAAATCGTGAGAAAATATTTGCAAAAGTGGTTAATCTGAAATATTAAAAAAAAAAATCTTAGAGGTGCCTGGATAGCTCGGTCAGTTAAGTGTCTGCCTTCTGGCCAGGTGATGATCTCAAGGTCCTGGGATTGAGCCCCACATCAGGCTCTCTGCCTGCTTCTCCCTCTCCCTCTGCCTGCTACTCCCCCTGCTTGTGCTTTCTCCCCCCTCTCTCCCTGTGTCAAATAAAGGAATAAAATCTTTATAAAAAACCTTAAAACTCAAATGTAAGAAAATTAACAACTTTATTTAAAGATTAACAAAAAAAACTGAACAGACGGATATCTCACCAAAGAAGAGATGCCGATGGCAAATAGCCATATGAAAAGATGCTCCGTGTCATATGTAATTTTGGAAATGCTAACAAAATCAACAATGAGATACTACTACACATCTATTAGAATGGCTAATATCCAGAACACTGACAACACCAAATGCTAGTGAGGAATGGAGCAATAGGAGTTATCATTCATTGTGCATGGGAATATAAAATGGTACAGTCATTTTGGAAGACAGTTTGGCAGGTTCTTGAGATTTAGCATAATATTCAGCAATTGCATCCCTTGGCATTTACCCAAATGAGTCGAAAATTTATGTCCACAAAAATCCTGCACGTGGATATTTATAGCAGCTTTATTCATAATTGCCAAAACCTATAGGCAACCAATATGCCCCCCAGTAGGTTAATGCCCCTCAGTACATTAATGGATAAGAATACTGAGGTACAGACAGACAATGGAATATTATCCAGCACTAAAAAGAAACGAGCTATCAGGCCATGAAAAGATACGGAGAAGCCTGATATGCATGTTACTAACTGAAAGAAGCCCATCTGAAAAGGTTACACACTGTATGATTCCAGCTATATGAGATTCTGGAAAAAGCTAGACTATGGAGACGCTAAAAATCGGTGTTGTCAGTGGTTAAGGGTAAGCAGAAATGAGTGCAGAACACAGAAGATATTTTAGGGCAGTACAACACTCTATATAATACAGTGATGGTGTATACACGCATTATACATTTACTAAAATCCACAGAATATACATCAAGGGTGTCCCCAATGTGAACTCAGCACGTCAAGTGATAATGATGTGTTAATACAGGTTCATGGATTGTAACAAATATACCACTTTGGTGTGGAACACTAATAGTGGGAAAGGTGGTGTGGGAGTTGGGATACGGGGTATATGGAAACTGTGCCTTCTGCTCAATTTTGCTTGGAACCTAAAACTGTTCTAAAAAATAAAGCCTATTAGAATTAGTTTTAAAAAATAATATTAGAAGAAAGAGTGATCCCGTTCCCTTTTAACCAAGCATTTAAATCATGATGTCTGATTCTATGACACTCTATAGATAGAAAATATGAAGATAGATGCATCAAAGACACACGTATATTTTTTTTACTCCAGGATATATTTACCATAACACCTACCACTAGAATTCCTTCTAGGTGGGATTAGTATTTGTATAAGTATGTTATCTGATAAATCATTCGGGAAGCAAATAACAGCCCTGGGAACACAGATCTGTAGCAATCAAGATATGCCGAAATGACAGCTAAATCCGTCTGTGTTAGAAATACTTAAGAGGCATCTGGGTGGCTCAGTCAGTTAAGCTTCTGACTCTTGGTTTGGCTCAGGTCATGATCTCAGGGTCAAGAGATGGAGCCCCACATCTGGAGTCAGCTTGGGATGCTCTCCCCCTCTCTCTGCCCCTCCCCCATGCGTGCGTGCGTGTGTGTGTGTGTGTGCGTGTGTGCACTCTCTCCCTCAAATAAATAAGTGAAATCTTAAAAAAAAAAAAAAAAGAAATACTTAAGACATTAGGTGAGGGTATGGGAAAGATGAGAGAGCAAAGGCAGAAGAGAAACAAGAAGAGGGAAAGGTACAGCAATAACAGGAAGCTCGGGTCCAGGTTGTCTTATTTCCAAAAATAAGACAATTTTTGGAAGGAGAATATATCACATCAATTTCTAAGTTGTTTACCTGGGAATTCCTAAACTTTAATAAGGTCTTCTACAAAGCATTGTAAAAAATATAAGAGGAATTCAGAGATCATGACATTTGGAGCATCATGGGGCAATAGGAATAGGACGGTGGGGAAATTACTGAAGAGTTAATTCAGAGGAAATGGCAGCTTTGAGCCGCAGGTGGCCATGAGTCATGCACAGAAATCTTGGCTTGTAGAGGAGGTGGGACTTATGAGTTTGTGAAAAAGGAATTCAAGTAATCTTATCCAGACATCGAAGGCAGGGATAGCCTTGTTAACACCGGGATTACATATTATATTCAGCGTTTGAGGGTCAGGGGTCACTCAGGGCCAATACTATGATGTGTGGGAAAATTCGAGTTCCACCTCAGCCACTTGGAATCTTAAATCACATCTTTATTTGTGCAGTGGCAAGTCTTCTGCAAGACACAGGAACATTTGGTAAATAGCAAATTATTGGTAAATTCTATGTCTAAAATATAACTTGAACACTCTATTATCCCCTACCTTTTATTGTGGAAATTTGAGACAGATGAACTTTTTTAAAGCTACTGGTAATTCCGAAGGTATTACCCTTTCAGTTGAAAACCAGTATTCGAAATGCATATCATCACAATAATTCTAACTCACTTGACGATTCGTATGAAAATTAATTACTTTTGAGATACTACATTGGATACTGTTATGTTAAAAAAAAAAACAATGTTCTACATACACAAGAGAGTAAAAGAGATAGTTGACAGTAAGTAAGATGGTGGTACTTTGGGAAAAAAAGTTGGGAAGAGGCCTTTATTGATTTTATTTCTATTCCAAATGACATTCAAAGAGAATACCAGAGAGGAAAGTGATTTATTTATTATTTTTTCTTTATTTTTTAAATAAATTTATTTTGTATTGGTGTTCAATTTGCCAACATATAGAATAACCTCCAGTGCTCATCCCATCAAGCGCCCACCTAAGTGCCCGTCACCCAGTCACCCCCACCCCCCGACCTCCTCCCCTTCCACCACCCCTAGTTCGTTTCCCAGAGTCAGGAGTCTCTCATGTTCTGTCTCCCTCACTGATATTTCCCACACATTTTTTCTCCTTTCCCCTTTATTCCCTTTCACTATTTTTTATATTCCCCAAATGAATGAGACCATATATTGTTTGTCCTTCTCCGATTGACTTATTTCACTCAGCAGAAGTGATTTACGTATGAGTTTTTTGTGCATGTATATGTGTGTACATGCAGATTTGTGTATTTGGTATTGTTCCCCCTGAATCTACATGTTTGTGGATTCTAGTATTGTGTCCCCAGTAAATCTTGTGTTCTGTTTCATTCATAGTGGCTGAAACCGTGTGCATTGGGTAAGTGGATAGTGTGCGCTGTGCATACTCAATATTCTGTTTGGTGCGATCCTTACTTAGATTTTACCCTTATAGCCACCAAGGTTAGAAAATGATAATCAAGTGGTCTTCATCCAATCTAGAAATGCACCAGGAAGTCTCTTCAGCAAAGCAAGGAAAACACATGCTTAGGTCATTTTTGGTAGTTAGGATAAGTTAGAGTGGTGCCCAAAATATAGAGCTGTGTGTGATTTCATTTTGCGATCATTGAATTACTCTGGGACTAAGGTGACCAGCAGACTTCAGAGACTGAGATTTTAATAGCTCAGTACCATCTTCAACAGTTGACCGAGGGAACCCTTCTCCTCCTCCTCCTCCTCCTCCTCCTCCTCCTCCTCCTCCTCCTCCTCCTCCTCCTCCTCCTCCTCCTCCTTCTTCTTCTTCTTCTTCTTCTTCTTCTTCTTCTTCTTCTTTTCTTCTTCTTCTTCTTCTTTTTCTTCTTCTTCTTTTTTCTTCTTCTTCTTCTTCTTCTTCTTCTTCTTCTTCTTCTTCTTCTTCTTCAAGATTTTTTTTATTTATTTAATAGAGAGAGAGCAGGGGGAGTGGCAGAGGGAGAGTGAGAAACAGTTTGCTCGCTGAGTAGAAAGCCCAACATGGGACTCCATCCCAGGACTCTGGGATCATGACCTGAGCTGAAGGCAGATGTTTAACCGACTGAGCCATCTGGGCACCATGGAAACCCAACTTCTATGAGGGCATTTGATACATATTTTTTCCAAGACAGGGAGTTGTACTTGACTGATTTCTCACCATCCAATATGGAGATGACTATTGGGCCATTTCAAGGCGAGGTACCTCAGGGGTATCATAGTTTCCCTAATCCAGTTATATCTGTGTAGGAGATAAGGAGTGTTTGGAAATGGATAGACACGTCAAAGACAAAAATGTCTTCCTCCCCCATAGAGACTCCTTGGAGTTAGTTCCTCTAGAAATTAATTGTGGAAAGTGGAGATACTTAAATTTTATGGATTCCTCTTCAAGACAAAGTATTGATAGATGCAATCAATTTCTTAACAGACATTAGGAAAACAATGTAAAATGACTACATGCACACTACAAAATGAGACATAACATACAGTCAATCTAATATGATTATGCACAATAATTGTATTTGCGCACAATAATATGATTACACACAATAATTTTCCATATTGGAAAAATTGGTTTCCACTTCACCAAGTAACTAGGTAAATTCTTTGTAAGATACAGCTCGGTAAACTGCCTCCATTCCAGCCTAGTCTGTGTTCCTTTTTGTTTTGTTTTGTTTTGACTCATCAGTGGACACTTGTTTCTCAGTTGTGTGTCCTGTACTGTCTTTCAGTTCCTCACTAGTACATCTGAGATGCTTTCCTCAACTCATAATCCTTATTCTTACTTTGGTCTTAAAAATTGTCTCAAAATTCATAATTTACTTTGGTGTTGTTTTCTGGGGTATGTGTAATTTTGTGAAAATCAGTTGTGATTTTGAGGAAACTTTGATTCCTTCCAAGAGGGAAGAAATTCCACTTTCTAATGACTTTTTGACTAAGAAATGGATTTTCTGTCTCTTTGTGAGGCAGTGCTACTTTTTCTCTTGCATAATCCCAATGTCTATGTGATGCAAATATGAGCTATTTTAGTCTTTTTTTTTTTTTTTTTTTTTTTTTTTTTATTCTGCTGCCATTGGGAGTGAATTTTGATCCTCTAACTTTGGCAAGAGCAGTGACTTTCTGAGACATGAGCTGAAAACAGATTCCACTCCTGGGTACAATGTGTATAATCTTGTAATTACATTCTCTAATAGAAAAGCTCAGAGGCTTGGGTTTTAACAAGAGAATTCACTGTTAATTATTGGCCATGATAACTATTTGTTACATTCAAAGGATGGACCAAACATGTGAATAGCCATAATCACAGCCACAAAGCTCCATGTGCAAAATCACAGTTGTCATTGTTTCTTTCTTTAACTCAATTGGATTCCTGAGCCTGAGTTACAATTTACCAAATTAGAGAGAGATTTATCTAATATACCTAAGATAAACTTTAGATTGGTTTTCCTCTATCCACCTCAGTGACTTATTGGTCAATTCTGATCCACAGTTAAGTCACATTAAGGTTAAAAACTCCACTAAAAATCTTCCCTTTCCTCACTACTATCTTCTCTAGGGAATTTAGAAGGGAGTCTTGATCACGGTTTGTCTTAAATTCGCACCAATTCATTCTTATTAGCCCTGCCTGGTGCCATCCTGGTCAAAACAACATCTAAAGTTTCCTTAGACAGACCTAGACAATATCCTTCTCTTGTCTAAACTTCCTTTTTAACTTCTACTACTGTGACCTCTTCAAAACCATCATTTTCACTATTATCCCCAAGACGGTGGTCCACAATTTTCCTTTCTTCACCGCGTCTTTCAGTCTTTTCTCTCTGAGCTGACTCACAGACTCCAAAAGGGGCATAATCAAATTTTGAAAGCCCTCCCAGATCGCATAGAAGCTATGGTAACAGAGGATCTATATCACCCAAATCATGTGAAAGAGACATGGCTACCATCCCTCTGACCAGTCTTCCATGCACTGGAACAATTTTTTTTAATTTTATTTATTTATTCATGAGAGACAGAGACGGACAGACAGACACAGGCAGAGGGAGAAGCAGGCTCCATGAAGGAAGCCTGATGTGAGACTTGATCCCGGGACCCCAGGATCACACCCTGGGCTGAAGGCAACACTAAGCCGCTGAGCCACCCAGGCTGCCCTGGAACAATTTATGAAACTGACACCTTCCAACGCTCCAGACTGTAAGGATGGTCTAAACTTCAAAGAAGTTTTATATGGGGCACCTGGGTGGCTCAAATGGTTAAGTATCTGACTCTTATTTTAGGCTCACTTTACAATTTCATGGATCATGAGATGGAACCCCTTATTGGGCTCCAGGCTCAGCCAGGAGTCTGCCTGAAGATTCTCTCCCTCTGGCCCTCCATCCACTCATGCACATGTACATGTGTGCACTGTCTCTCTGTCTCAAATAAATAAATGAATCTTTGAAAGAAAAAAAGATTTTGTATGGTATCATCCCCACTGAAGTTTATTGACAAGAGGCATTACTCTGCATCGTTTTCTGTTCTCCCATTTTCCCAAAAAATTAGGGGAATGAGGAAACTTACTCTGCTTCATTCATGGAGTTTTTTGGAAAAGGAGAAGCCTTATAGTTATGTTACTTGGATGTAGGTAGGCTAATTATGATAAAGGTAAATTATATATGATATTTCTTACCAAACTTCCCAACCTGCTTTAGAGATCGCTAAACTACCAGCCCTTCTCACTGATAAAAACATATATGTGGGAGAATGAATGAATGAATGAATGAATGAATGAATCATGCAGTGAGCAGAAAAGTGAAGTCACCAAAGCACCTTATGAGAAGACATAGATCCAATGTATGAAGGGTTTCAATGGAAAGTGGAGATTTAGCCTTGAGTATTTTAGAATTATTTCAGGCAAAATCCACCGACATGCTATAAAGGAGTTATTTTATGCCATTTTCATTGTAACTCATGCTCATTGTGGAAACCATTTGACCCACAGCATAACGTAAAATAGGAAGAATTGTCTATTGCCCTTACCCCCCAAAAAACATATATTATTCTGATTTTTTCTCTCTGACTCTAAAGTTAAGCTTTTATTTTTTTTTACTTATTTGTCCCATTTATAGTATGCTATGCATACTGTTTTGTTCCTTGACTTTTTTCCCCTTTAAATTACATAGCAATTACAATGAACATATAATTGATCTTTAAAAATGAAAGGAAGACTGAAAGTAATATTAACTAATATTAACTTGTCTACAAAAAAAAAAAGCTATTCTGAAGTTGCCCTGAGGAATCAAGATACGATTAATCTAATATAACCTTTTAAAAATATTAGATCATTATAACACTGCTTTTGTCAATGGCTGCATAGAATTTTGAACTGATAGGTAATGGTTTCCTTAAGCATGCATGGAATTTGGATATTTATGGTGTCTCACATTTTTTTTTACAGAGACTTTATTACTTAAAATGCTCTTTTTAATATTTATTTCCTAAAATACATTCCAAGAATTGTATTTACTATGTCAGAGTTCATTAAGTATACTTGGGGTATTTAATGCATTTTTCCAAATACATCACAAAAGACACAGTGTTGCAGCTTTTATATTTTTTATCTTGATATAATTTAACTTTAATATTAATAATGTACCGTTAAATGTTAGGTATGATCCAAAGTACTTGGCTCCTTCAATGTAATTTTAATAGATATTTTGCTTATATTTTTAAAACTTTTCTTTCTTTTTTTAAAGATTATTTATTAGAGAGAGAGAGAGAGCATGAGCAAGGGGGAGAGGGAGAAGCAATCTCCAGCCCGATATGGGGCTCCATCCCAGGACCTAGAGTGAAGGCAGATGCTTAACCAACTGAGCCATCCAAATGCCTCTACAATTGTCTTTTTATTTTAAAAAACTCATCTCAGGGCACCTGGATGGTTCAGTCGGTCAAGCGTCTGCCTTGGTCTCAGGTCACGATCCCCACGTTGGGCTCTCTGCTCATTAGGGAGCCTTCCTCTCTCTCCCTCTGCCTGTAGTTCTACCTACTTGTGCTCTCTCTCTCTCTCTGTCAAATAAATAAATAAAATCTTTTAAAAATATATCATCTCATAAATATAGCTTCAGAAGTAAATTTGTAAATTTGTAAATGATCGGCCACGACATAAAAAACTAAACTTGCAAATGTTATCTAAAATATTCATCTATCCTGGTCAAACTAAGTCAAATTCAATGTGAATAATAGTGTTTGAACAAGCTGCTGAAAAATCTTAGATTAGGATAGATATATAATTAATTAATTAATTAATTAATTAAGAACATCCAGGTCCTTTGGACTTCCTCACACTAAATTCATGTAGTATCTTTACCCTTGAAGATCATTTTTAGTAGGACTTGCACATTTAGTTTAGAAGATGGAAGCCCATGAGAATGCAAGTGTTGTCTCGTTTTCTCTCCGAGGACTGGAGGCATAATAAACTGTCCTGTGAAGTAAAAGAAGTTATACTGATTATGAAATACAGACTATCTGTGACTCAGAGTAGCTTAGAATCGTTTCTGCCTTTTTCATTTCGTTGATTTCCAGTACATTCTAAAGCTCAAAATATATGTGCAAAGGGGATCAAAAATTTAATCCTCATTTGCTACCTAACTAGCTGACAACTTGTTTTGTGCTGCTAGAAAGTTTGGGTTATGCAGTTTGTAAGAGCCACTATTCTTCTAAACTCTTATCACCACTTTTGTGTGTGTGTGCGATTAAACTTATAACTGAAATGGATCTCCAGGTAGGAAAGGAAACTAGCATTTATTCGGCCATACCGAATCCTTCCCACCAAGTGAGACATATTCTTGCAACTTTTTTTTTTAGGTAGTGGAACCAAATTAAGAACATGATACAGTCTTTATGGAAACGAACTAGGGGTGGTGGAAGGGGAAGAGGGCGGGGGGTGGGGGTGAATGGGTGATGGGCACTGAGGGGGGCACTTGACGGGATGAGCACTGGGTGTTATTCTGTATGTTGGTAAATTGAACACCAATAAAAAATAAATTTATTAAAAAAATAAAAATAAAAAAACAAAAAAAAAACAAAAAAGAGAACATGATACATTAAATTTAAAAACAAAAAATTTAATTGTGCATGTATACTTTCTTTTTAATCATGACATTGTCTATAAGTTCATTCTGTGTAAGATCCCGCATCTAAAGTGGGATTTGCTAAAAATAATAATAAATGATAAAAATCAACAAGAACCCTGTAGCTTTAGTAGAACATTTTCGTTTATTCAAGAAGCTGAAGTCACATTTTACCTTATGTGTGTTCTGCGTTTCAGTATTCAGTTTTGTTGCCTTAAAAACATAGAACTTGTAAGCCTTCAATTACCACTGAGCTGATGTACTTTCGAATATGACAATGTAAGGCGAAAGAGATTCAGCATAGGGTAAACATCATAGTATTTTTAAAGCACATTTTCACAGTAAAGAATATTGATTACAGTGCATGGTTTGCAAGATGCATATAAAGTGCCTTTTAAAATGATGGAGATTTTGCTGTGGAGATATGTGGAAGTCTCACTGATTTAGGGCAAAAAAGTACAGAGAAAATGCCAGCTGTTTCTAAAACTCTTTTTAAAATAAGGTAATATATAAGGAGAGATTAGGATGCAATCCCTGAATATCCAGTTAATGTCTTGAGGCCTCCGGTCAAGATGGATTTGGGCTGCAATTATCCTCATGCTGTTCCTTTCCCAAAGGAATAGAGAAAATAAGAAGAGATGATGTCCATCTAGGTTCTTGGGAATAGTTTCCTAAATTGTCTTTCTGAGCTACCCTGAGGACCTATATGAACAATCAATAATAGCAACGTTTACCTAGAGGCCTAGGATCCTGCCAGCGGAGAGAGACAACATGCATGAACCTCCGTCTCAAGAGTTTGAGGAGCAGTTGTCAATGCCAGGAGAGTGGGTGAGCAGGGTGGAAGAGGATTTAGTGCGTTAGAACAGTTCCCCTCTTCATTTCTCACCCCCCCAACCCCTTTAGCTTCCTTCCTACCACCACTGCCAAGAGAATTTTGGTCTGCGACTTGGGGAGTGTAGATGATCCGAAGGAAAATAATTGTTTTCTAAAGACTGTATTCTGGTCTTGTGTTCCCAAATGGGCACCAAGGTCCTTAATGCTTATACTCTAGGTCTATTAGTGACTATCTAATAAACAGTTATCCCATTAAGTGCACAGGTTGACTATATGGAATTAGAATACTCTTATTTTCTTGACTTTCCTGAAGAGGAACTATTATTTAATGGGGTACAATGGGGTTCATTAACTTGCCGCACATCTTGGAGGGTGTAAGTGGTGAGGAAAGCTCTGTGTGGTTTCCAGCTTGGGCTCTTCACCTCCTCCTGAGCAAAAACCGTGTGGCTGAGGGACACACTGCACTTAGGACAGTGATTTGTACAGAGTAGGGGCTCAGGAAATATCCATTGCTCTAATAAAGAGCAGACAATCGTATTTTTATTCATTTGCCAAAAATGTTTTCAAACACCGAATGAGGCACTGGGCTAGGTATGGATTTTATATATATATATAAATGTATGTGAATAGCATTAGTTTAGAGTAAGAGAGATGGTAAACAGCTGTGGGAAATGGCTGTTAGGAGAGATTTCCTGATGCTCAGTATGGCCACAATAGGGAGGTATATGTAGCTCTGCCTATGGGATTAGGTGGAGTCAGGGCATGTTTTGGAGCAAAGCCCATGGTGAAATGGGTCTTGATAAATGAACAAATAGTGGCACGAGGTGATGGGGTGGGCGGACAGTGCAGCAGCTAGCTGGGTAGAGGAAACAGCAGATTGAAAGGCAAAAAGACGTGTTCGAGGATAGCACATTTGGAGAAATCAGGTAATTGCACTGACTATTTAAATTGTCTTTTAAAATCTCACCTGATACAGATGTACTTTAGGATTCTAGAATTTCTGAAAAGGAGAAAAATGCTTTATGAATGCCATAATCACCTGGATGTAAGGAGAGGAAACACTGGAAAGAGGTTTAAAAAGCCTCAAAAAGCTGCTCCAGATCCAGTGACAGACGGCTCTGAATATGTAGGAGGTCTGACATTCTTCCTCTTTGTACTAGGTTGGCAATTTAAAACTCCACTTTTTGAGGTAGCATTGTCTCCAAGGAGGGGGCTTGGGGCCCTTTGATGACTCAACATGAAATGTGTCTTAATTTCAGGGAACCACATGGAAAGTTATTGGAAAGGTGAGCAGTATATTTTAAAATAATTGCCCCGAAGTGCTCAATTACATGTTTCTTAGTAACAACATCTGTTAGTAGGAAAATAAAGATCAAGTTCCCAGTCTCTCTAATGTACCCTTAAGTGATGAATAAACAGATTAAGGCATTTTATAAAATACATCTTGCGTTTGGTGGTGACATTTTGCTGCATAGGATTAATCTAACAAGGCAGAAACAAAGAAATGAGCTTTTCAATTTTTACTATTTTTACAACATTTTTTTATAGTTCTACAGGTGTTTGGTAGAAAGAGCCTTGGTTTCAGAGGGATTGGGTACATGAATCAGTTATTTAATATTCCGTGTCTCTTCTCTCAATTATAAAATAAGAAAATAAAAATACCTCCCTCGCATGGGCTTGAGGGGATTAAATGAATTAATATAGGAAAACATCTATCTCAAAGTCTAGCATAGAGTAGTGGTTTCACAAATGCTCATTTTCTTCCTTCTATCTATTATTGATCTATTTTCAAGGTAAGTTAAATATAACTCCCACCATAAATGTAAATTACTCAGCCATACCCAGTAGACATTAATATATATTTGGTGCCTCATGAAATCAATTATAGGCTGTTTTGGTTTTTTTCCTTTTTTCCTTTTTTCTTTTTTCCTTTATCAAGAGTACTTACATTTTTGGAAGGAATATTTTGCCTAATTGGCCTCTGGAAAGTTCTGGATAAGAAGTGAGGAGGTGCTGATGTTTTGATTATGTTCATATTTGTATAAGGGAAGATTTATGATGAAATCACCCCAAACGCAGCAAGCCTTGTAGAAGTCCATGGAGGACAATCAGTAGAATAAAAGAATTTGCTGGTGACATTTGATAGGGAGAGAAAGGAGGTATGGAAGGTTCCAGGGGAAATGTAAGTGCCATGGATGCTTTGAAAATGAGCACACTCCCAAATAGTTTGACTCAAACATCATTCTTTTAAATTTTCTATTTGAATTCAATTTCGTTTACATACAGTGTGTTATTAGTTTCAGGGGTAGAGTTTAGTGATACATTAGTTGCACATGACACACGGTGCTCATTACATCAAGTGAGCTCCCTAATGCCCGTCACCCAGTTACCCCATCACCCCACCCACCTCCCCTCCAGCAACCCTCAGTTGGTTTCCTATAGTGAAGAGTCTCTCGTGGTTTGCCTTCCTCTGTTTTTATCTTACTTTAGTTTCCTTCCCTACCTCTATGTTCATCTGTTTTGTTTCTTAATTTCCACATGAGTGAAATCATATGATATTTATTTTTCTCTGAGAAAACTTAACATAGCATAATACCCTCTAGTTCCATCCATATTGTTGCAAATGGCAATATTTCATGTATTTATGCATATATTTACATATATATCATTTATTTATATATGTATACACACACACATATATATATGTCATATATATGATACTCACTGTCAGTTTTTCGTATATGGCTTTTTAATGTTGAGGTATGTTCCCTCTATCCCCACATTGTGGAGGGTTTTTATCAAGAATGGATGCTGTATTTTGTCAAATGCTTTCTCTGCATCTATTGAGAAGATCATAGGGTTCTTATCCTTTCTCTTACTAGTACGGTCTATCACGCTGACTGACCTGTGGATGTTGAACCATCCCTGCAGCCCAGGAATAAATCCTACTTGTTCACAGGGAATAATCCTTGAATGTACTGTTGGTTCCCATCAGCTAGTATGTTGGTGAGAATTTTTTGCATCCAAGTTCATTAAGGATATTGGTCTGTGATTCTTTTTAGTGGGGTCTTTGTCTGGTTTTGGGATCAAGATAATGCTGGCCTCATAGAATGAGTTTGGAAGTTTTACTTCCATTTGTATTTTTGGGAACAGTTTCAGAATAACAGGTATTAATTCCTTTTTAAATGTTTTCTAGAACTCCCCCGAGAAGCCATCCGGCCTTGGACTCTTGTTGGTTGGGAGATTTTTGATTACCAATTCAATTTCTTTGCTAGCTGGGAGTGTGTTCAGGTTTTCTCTTTCTTCCTGTTTCAGTTTTGGTAGTTTACATGTTTCTAGGAATTTATCCATTTTCAGATGGCCTACTTTGCTGGCATATGGCTGCTTATAATATCCTTGTAGTTGGTTGTATCTCTTTGGTATTGGTTGTGATGTTTCCTCTTTCATTCAAGATTTATGTGGGTCCTTTTTGATAAGTCTGGCTACAGGTTTATCAATCTTATTAATTCTTTCAAAGAACCAGCTCCTAGTTTCATTGTTCTGTTTTGTTATTTTTTTTAATCTCTGTATCTATCATTGATTTCTGCTCTAATTTTTATTATGTCTCTTTCCTACTGGCTTTAGGCTTTTTTTTTTTTTTTTTTTTTTTTTCCTGCTGTTCTTTTTTAGCTCCTTTCAGTAAGGTTAAGTTGTATATTTGAGACTTTCTTTGCTTCTTGGGGAAGGCCTGTATTGCTCTGTACTTCCCTCTTAGGACCCCCTTTACTACACAACATGGGTTTTGAACTGTCATGTTTTCATTTTCATTTGCTTCCATGTATTTTTAAAATTCTTTTATTTCCTGGTTCACCCATCTATTCTTTAGTAGGATGTTGTTCAACCTCCATATATTTATGGTCCTTCCAATATTTTTCTTCAAAAATTGACTTCATTATTAATGGTCTAAAATTGTGCATGGTATGATCTCACTCATTTTGAACTGATTTGTGACCCAGTATGTGATCTATCCTGAAGAATGATGCATGTGCACTCAGAATGTGTGTACTCTGCTATTTTAGGATGAAATCCTCCAACTGTATATTAATTCTGTCCAGTCCACTGTGTCATTCAAAGCCCTTTTTCCTTGTTGATCTTCTGCTTAGGTGTCCATTGCTATAAATGAGGTATTAAAGTCTTCTACTATTATTGTATTATTATCAATGTGTTTCTTTAATTTTGGTATTAATTGATTTAAATATTTGGCTGCTCCCAAGTTGGGGGCATAAATATTTATAATTACTAGATCTTGTTGTTGGATAGACCCCTTTATGATAATATAGTGTCCTTCTTCATCTCTTACTACATTTTTTGGTTTAAAATATGGTTTCTTGGGGGAGCCTGGGTGCCTCAGTTGGTTGAACATCTGCCTTAGGCTCAGGTTGTGATCCCAGGGTCCTGAGATCGAGCCCCACAGTGGGATCCCTGGTCAGTGGTGAGGCTGACCTCTCTCTCTTTCTTTCAAATAAATAAAATCTTTTAAAAAATAAATAAAATCTGGTTTGTCAGACATAAGAATGGCTACTCCAGCTTTCTTTTGATGTCTATTAGCATTATAAATGATTCTCCACCCCCTTACTTTCAATCTGGAGGTATTTGGGGGTATAAAATGAGTCTCTTGTAAGCAGTCTATTGATGAGTATTGGGGTTTTTTGTTTGTTTGTTTTATCATTCTTATACCCTATGGCTTTGGATTGGAGCATTTAGTCCATTTACTTTCAGAGTAATTAGTGAAAGATATGAATTTGGTGCCATTATTACCTGTAAAGTCACTATTCTTGTAGATTGTTTCTGTTCCTTTCTGGTCTTTGTTGCTTTGGGGCTCTCTTTCTGCTCCAAGGGTCCCCTTTACTATTTCTTGCAGGGCTGGTTTAGTGTTCATGAATTCCTTTAGTTTGTTTGTGCTGGAAACTCTTTATCTCTTTTTCTATTCTGAATGACAGCCTTGCTAGATAAAGCATCCTTGGCTGCATTTTTTTTTTTTTTTAATTTAGCATGTTAAATATATCGTGTTAGTACATTCTGGTCTGTCTGGTCTGTAGACAGGTCTGCTGCCAGTCTTACGTGTCTTCCCTTGTAGGTTAAGGACCTCTTGTCTCAAACTGCTTTCAGGATTTTTCTCTTTATCTTTGTAATTTGCAATTTTCACTATTATATATTGAGATGTTGACCTATTTTTGTTGATTTTGATAAGAGTTCTCTGGGCTCTTGGGCTTAAATGCCCATTTCTTTCCCAGATTAGGGAAGTTCTCAGCTATCATTTGTTTACATAAAATTTCTGCCCTTTTTCCCCACTGCTCTCCTCTGAGATTACTGTGATATGGATATTATTGTGCTTTATGGAATTGCTGAGTTCCCCAAGCCTAACTTTTTAATCTGATAGTTTTCTTTCCTCTTCTGTTCAGCTTCATTATTTTCCATAATTGTATCTTCTATATCACTGATTTACTATTCTGCTTTGTCCATTCTCATTTTTATGGCCTCTACTTAGGATTTCATCTCAGTGTTTCAGAGAAACATCTACAAACAAACATATTTTTTTATAACAAATATTGGTATGCTAGGCATTTGAATTCTTAATTGGTAAATACAACTTGGGAGTCAATTGCCCTCAGATATGTTACTGAGGAAGGATGCAGACCTTAGAAACTGTGACACCACATAAGTACCTCTTGCTATTTCAGTAGTATGACATAACTGAGTCCTTACAGAGTTCACCTGCAAATTGCCATGAATATACATTTATTTAGATTATTTATCCATTGGTTTAATCTGCCCTGGGGAGAACTTAAAAAATAAAAACTGGAGTGCCTCGGTGGCACAGTCAGTTGAGAGTCTGACTCTTGGTTTTGGTTCAGGTCATGATCTCAGGCTTATGAGATCAAGCTCTGTGTGAGGCTCCACACTCCACACAGAGTTGGCTACAGTTTCTCTCCTTCACTCTTCCTTTGCCCCTTCCTCTACTCATGTTCTCTAAATAAATCAATAAATAAAATCTTAAAAAAAAAAAAAACTAAGTAAATGGAGGGGGCATGCTGGAAGCCACCTTACAACTATCAATTTGGCTGCAAAATACCGTTACACTTTTTTTTTTTTTTTTTTGCGGGGGCGGGGGGGGGGAGACCAAAAATACTTCTACATGTAAGCTCTCTAAATTATCTGGAAAAAAAATCCCCGATAAAATGTGCTTAATATTTGTAGAAGGACTTTTGTGATTAAAGTTTTCTGTTTAGCTATTGAGTCACTGAAGACTAAGAAAACTTTCCCTCACAGACCAAGACATTGCCAGATGCTAATTGCTTCTATCATTCATGAGGCCATAGAGAAGTTAGGTCTACTGGTTTCCATTCTTAGGAAAGAGGAAATTCCAGACTGAATCTTAGCCATGTAGGGTTTTTATGGAGAGTTTGAATTCTGCAGCTGTCACATCAAGCAAGCCTTGGAAGGAAAAGCTTCAAAAATTTTAATCAATGTTTAAGGAACTATTCTTCTGAGTGGATTGATGAATATAGGCAGATTTCAAAAATTTGTGGGGAAAAAAATAAATTCAATTGATCACTGACCTATGGCATGTTGACCCTGAAGTTCAATCTAGACAGCATTCATTGAATTTCTAACATAGATGCAGAAAATAGAATGGTGGTTGCTAGAGGCTGGGGGAAGGTGGAAATGGGGAATTATTGTTTAATGGTTATAAACTTTGGTTTGGAAAGATGAAAATTTGTCCAGATCACCATTATCTCTCACTAGTAATACTACCATGGGACCCTTCCTAGACGCTTTATCTCCATTCTTGCCTAGTTCTTGGCTAACGTCAAATATCGGGGACAAGTAATTTTTCAAAAATGTAAATGTGATTTTTGCCATTCTCCAATACAAATTCCTCAGAATCCTTGGGTAATTTTAAGATGGTTTTTGTATGGTTCACAAGGCCCTTTGGGATCCTCAAAAAGTGATACATTGAAATATTTCCAAAGTGAAATCCTGGAAATGCTATTTATTATAATTTTTCTTCTAGATCATTATAATATTCTTTTTTCTTCTGAGATAATTCTTCTAAATGCATTTCCATATTTTGTGGAAGGATTTTATATCAGTTTTATTTTCAATTATATTCTTATCTCATGGCATAGTGGGTGGGTCCATGACAATAGGATATATGAATAGATAGATAATAGATGAATACATTCATACATATATAATTAAATATTATTTTGGACTTTTTTTTATGATTCATCTATGTATTTGAGGGAGAGGGAGAGAGAGCATGTGCACATGAGTGGAGGGAGGGGCAGAGAATCTTCAAGCTGATTCCCTGCTGAGTATGGAGCCCAATGCAGGGCTTGATCCCATGACCCATGAGATCAAGACCTGGGCTGAAATCAATAGTTGGTTGCCCAACCAACTGAGCCAACTAGGTGCCCTTAGACTTCTTTTTTAAATGAGTATAAGAGGGGTGCCTGCGTGGCTCAGTGATTGAGCATCTGCTTTTGACTCAGGTCATGATCCCAGGGTCCTGGGATCAAGTCCCATATCAGGCTTCCCACAGAGAGTTTGCTTCTCCCTCTGCCTGTGTCTCTGCCTCTCTCTGTGTCTCTTATGAATAAAGAAATAAAATCAAATAAATAAATAAATAAATAAATAAATAAATAAATAAATAGTAGGTGCATTTACAAAAAAAGCTCATTAAGAGAAAAAAAAAAAAAAAGGAATCATCAGATCCTAAGGAACACACTGGGAAAGCACTGAGGAAGAGCAGAATAGAACATTTGGAGTTTCCTTTAGTTCCTAGTATATAGATAAGATTTATTGTTAGAATTACTCATGTTATCCAATAAACATTTATTTTTGTGCCACTAGAATATAAACTGCATCAAAGGATAGACCTTTTCTACCTTTCTTCCTACTGCATCTTCCTTGTTCAGATAGTACTAGGCAGTTTTTTCATTGCATTCAATATATTTGCTGGGTAATAAGTGTGCACAGTGCATAGAGCAGGTGCAAGGTATTTTGGGAGAATACAAAGATGAATTTTAGTTTCTGTCCTCAATGAGCTTTTGGTCTAATGGAAAAATTTACAATAGAGATAGTATTTTCTATTTTAGATTTGTTTTGTATACTATTTTGCAGAGCACAAAAATAGGTTATTTTTAAAGTCCATTTAGAACTCCAACACATAACAAGTTTTAGCTTCCCAGTTGTCAACTTTAGCAACAAATCATGTCAAATACTTTTAGATAAAGAAATGTGATGGATAGAATAAGTGGAGAACATTGGGGAAGATGGCATTCTTTTCACAAAATACTGATGATCACAGGCTCAGAGGAAATTAATTGAGAAGGTCTATCTTATTTTTTTAAAATCGAAGCATGAATAAGCCACAAATCGCTTACAAAGAACTTCAAAGTAAAATGTAGGCCTAGCAGCCAGATTTTGCCCATTGCTCCAAGTGCTATCACAGTTCACTCTTCCCCATGGCTGGTATGCATGTTTCAGCTCATTTCTTACTGTTATAAATAATTCATTAGACACTATATGTAATTCACAATCTTCCCTGAAGATTGGAAGTCACAGGCATGCCCATGCATCATGGTTCCAGCTATTTGTGAATGCTGATTTCAAGTGCCAGGAATATGGTTCAGTAAATTATTAGAAGCATATTAATTAGCTGTTTTTCATTAGGCAGTATTTCAAGAAAGATCAGCAACAAAATGTTAACTGGCGGAAGATCTGATTTATTGCATATCTTATAAAACAAAAACCAAACACAATTTTGTACAAGTTCATAATCTCTGTTGCATTAATTAATTCTGATATTTGCTAATGAACTCTAATACTAATAAATTAACTTATGCAAAAATGAATATTAGATCATGAATGATATTTATATATTTAACTTTTTATGTTGTCCCTAGAATTTAGAGTGGGAACAAACATAAATGGTCATCTTGTCTGATCTGTTTATTTAAGGATGACATAAGCTGAAGCCTAGAGATGAGATGGGATTTAAGTTGTCCAAGAGTAAATTTCTGAATATTTGAAGGAACAAAAAAGAAAAATTTAAGTTCTATTTATTCATCCATCTGTTCATTCATTCGAAATATATAAAAATCTCTGATTTTTTTTCCCTAAAATACGTTCCCAAGACTAAGTACATCAGAATTGCTTAAAGAGCAGGTTAAAATGAAGATAACTAGCTGCCATAAGAGACATAAAATTAAAATACCCATGGGTGACACCCTGGAAATTACATGATTATTAAGCCTACTAAGATTCCATGGTGATACTATACAACATTGATACCCATAGCCCCAA
The DNA here is from genome assembly GCF_048164855.1 of Canis lupus baileyi. Taxonomy (NCBI): domain Eukaryota; kingdom Metazoa; phylum Chordata; class Mammalia; order Carnivora; family Canidae; genus Canis; species Canis lupus. Next base: position 3,272,004 of record NC_132840.1, on the reverse strand, counting down.
ATCAATGTTCCCATTTTTATCTATTGTCCTCCATCCAGGTCATTCTTCCCTTTTGGACTCCATGAAAGCTGGAGCTCACTCTGTTTTCTCCAATTATTTCTAGGCACTAAGTCAGGTTATTACAAGGCCCAGTACCAGGTGTATAAGAAATATTTGTGAAAATGAATGACTGAATGCCTGAACAAATGAATGAACAAGAAATTAAAGAATGTTGAAGTAACCATCATCAAAGTAGAATTACCCAAAGGTTAAAAGCATGATTATTATGCAAATATGAAATGAGCACATTTTAAATATTTTATTCAACTGATTCATTAAGGGAGGGGCCAGTGAATTAAAAAACGATTCTCACAGATTTTAAGGAGAAAGAGTTTATTTCAGCCTCCAGCAGAACATTTAAGAAAAATAAAAATACGTTAGAATAAATTTACTAAGTTAGATACAAAGCTGCCTGCTTTCCTTTAGGGCAAAACATTATAATATTTGGGCTGCCTTTCCCACTGGACAGAAATCTATAAGTTAACATGTAACTTTATAGTACCTGAGCTCTAATCAAATAACAAAGAGCAAAGTCAAATAAAGGTAAATTTTCCCAGGGAATCACATATTCCTTGGATGGGCCTGCTAAAAATATTTGCCATGACTGAGGGAACATGTGGTCAACCTTTTATTTTATTTCCAAGTTTTCAATAATTTTTTCCCCAATATCACACTAAGCCATTTACAAAGAAGCATTACAGATAAATAGCCTGTATATTATATATGGGAAGAAATGCATTATTATGAAGTAAAATCCCCCAAAGAGGAATAGTTATGAAGCTTAAGGATGAAAATCAAACTTTGGGGGAGGGATGGCAGGGGATGGAGAGAGAGACTTGTGGGGTAAGGGTGGGAGATCATTGTAATCTCCCTGGCATTTTCTCAACTTCACAGAGGGAGAAAGAGGGAGAGAATATGGATCAATAGTCTAGGAAGTGTTCCCAGCCCTGTATTAAGACATGATTGCATCAGGTTCTCAAGGACTGAAAGGCCATGAAAGCGGCACTATGGCCCTTCAGTAAACAGAACATATGTCAAATTCTGGCCCCTTGTGTTGCCAGTTGTGAGCCTACTGACTAGACGCTTTATCTGTGTCAGTTTAGTCCTCAGGAGAATGGCAGAGACGGTAGCACGTGCCTGGCAGGTTAGTTGGGAGGAGTTAATGAGACGAGGCATGTCGAAGGCCCAATCCAAAATAATGCAGAATCCGTTTTAGCTTATATCACTGTCATCAGTCTGAAAAGCAGTTGAGATCACAGAAGAAGAGACGAGGCAGTTGACCGGTTCCAGAGCTTCAGTCTAGTCACCAATACAGAGTCAAGGAAGCTATTTCTCAAGCCAGAGAGTAGACAAAAGGAGGCCAGCTTCCTCCCATGCCCTAAGGGTACAGCAGGTTGGCCAAGTAATAAGCAACTGGTGCGGGACGCCTGGGGGGCTGAGTGGTTGATCCCAGATCCCGACTCTAGTCCCCCACTGGGCTCCATGCATGGAGCCTGCTCCTCCCTCTGCCTGTGTCTCTGCCTCTCTCTGTGTGTGTCTCATGAGTAAATAAAGAAAACCTTAAAGAAAAATAACTGGTGCAATAACATGTGGGAAAAAGACCCTCACTGGACACCAGGGAGAAGGTTCCCAGTTGCCGACAGCAACCTCCAGGCCCACGCTAACAGTGATGCTTGCAATAGTAAAGCATACAACAGTCCAAATCAAGGGGAGGACAAGAGGCCACCTCTGCTTGCAGAGGAAAACACTTGGGTGTCAGAGAACCTGGCTGAACATTCAGCCATCAACTGGAGTCGAGCCACATAACTAGTGCTTGATAAGGCTAATTTTTTTTTCCCAATGGGTGCTTATTAGGTTTGTTTTGTTTGTTTGTTTGTTTGTTTGCTTGTTTTTTTGTACCCAGTTGTGTGTCTACTATTTCTTTCCCCAAGAAGTTACGGCAGCATGGACTAACACTTCCACCAATGTAGAAAAGGAGCTCCTCTACCCCACCCACCAAGAAAAAATGATGGCCCTGAAATGAGTGTCATATGCTCCCCAGGAGGATGGTTGCATTGCCCCCCCTCCTTAGCTACCTTTCGCTGGCGGTCTGCGGGACCACACTCAACGGCCACGTACTCCCAGAGAGGCCTTTGTCTCAGGTTCTGTTGCCAGGGAAGCCTGGCCAGAAATGCAAGGCATTGCTGACCCAGGTATGAATCGAAATGATTTTTCCCAGTGGAAATCCCAATCTACAGTGTTACGGATTCCCCTCGTGATAGATATTTCCCCTACGTGTACAGGAGCATGACTCTTATGTGAGTCTAAGAAAGCTACAGCTAAGTTGTGAAAAGGCACCCGTCTCTTACCTGAGGAAATAACAGACAAGCTCTTCACTCTGCTACACAAGCAGGGATTAAGGGAAAACGCATGAGAGGAGGAAGGATATTAACCTTTTAAAACCACCCAATGTTGGGCCCCCCAGGTGGCTCAGTCAGTTAAGTGTCTGACTTAGCATCGACTCAGGTCATGATCTCCGGGTTGTAGGATCGAGCCCAACATCACCTCTGCACTGGGCATGGAGCCTGCTTAGCGTTCTCTATCTCTCCCTCTGCCCTTTGCCTCCTATCTTTCTCCCTCTCATCAATCAATCAATCATCAATCAATCAATCTAGTGTTTAAGCAATATAAATATTGTGTTTTCATTCAACCCTCGCAGCTGTATTTCAAAGAAAATGCTAAAGTCTGCACATTACAGATGAGAAGTCTGAGATTTCAAATGGGGACTTCTCCACAGACACAAAGCTGCAAAAAGGCAGAGGAGCAATATGAACATCTGTACTCCACTGTCACCAGAATTAGAAACAAAGTGTTTTCCATTCCATGGCTGTTAGCTGAGAGTGCTTCTAGAAAGGAGTAGCACTTAAAAAAAAAAATAAATGGAAGGAAGCTAAAATAGAATTTTCTCTCTTGAAGAAGACTTCTTAGAGTTTTAGTTTGGTTCCGGCCACGTCGCTATTTCAGCTGCAGTATTTTATTTTATTATTTTATCATTTTATTTATTTTATTTTATTTTATTTTATTTTATTTTATTTTATTTTATATTTTATTTTATTATTTTATTTTATTTTATTATTTTATTTTATTTTATTATTTTATTTATTTATTTATTTATTATTTATTTATTTATTTATTTATTTATTTATTTTTATTTATTTATTTTGTGTTTTAAAATGCTGATGGGAAGCTTAGAGGTGCAGGCTTCCAGGGCTGCCTGGGTACTTCAGCCAGGTCGGCATCTTCACCCCAGTCATGATTTCAGGGTCCTGGGGTCAAGCCCCAAGTCAGGCTCCACAGGGAGCCTGCTTCTCCCTCTCCCTGTGAACTTCCTCCCACTCATGCTCTTTCTCTTTCAGATAATAAATAAACAAATAAATAAAATTTTTAAATCTTTTAAAAATACATACTTCCAACATTTGTTTTATTTAGTATGACAGCTCCGCTCGTTCAGAATACCTTTCTTACCATTAAAGCTGACGAGTGACTGATTCAGAGGGGTGTGCGTTTGTAGAAGCATAAAGTACTTGCTCAAATGCATCCTGGCTGCTCAGACTCATGCTGCGCATCCCTCTCCAGGTAGTGCAATTCTCGGTTGCCCTCTCGGCCCATAAAAAGTTGACCAAGGTCACACTCTGCTTAAATTTATGTCTGTGTAACTCTTTGATCTGCTCCCTAAAAGTCTTGTACCAGTGTTACCAACGTCTTATAATGGTTACATAGCTTAAACCACAGTAACAGTTAACTTTAAACCCCATCAAATCCTTATACATCATAAAAACAGCTCCTTAGTTTGTAAAATCTGTTAGAATTTAATATCACTTGCAAATACACTATTTTCTTCAGTATCTCAAGATTCTTGTGGAATGGGTACATTTAATCCAGTGGCTCTCTATGGGGACCATTTTGCTCGCCCTTTCTCCCTGCCTAGGGCACATCTGGCAATGCCTGGAGATTTTTGGTTGTAACAACTTCTAATAATAAACAGGACACTACGTCCCACCTCCATTATAGACTTATCAGGCCCCAAATTACGGTAGTGTCCAAGTTGAGAAATCCTGCTTTGATTCATCTTGGAAGATGACTAAACCAAAGCACCAGAGAACTTGAGTTACTTGTCTAAGTCACTTGTGCTTTTTTTATTCTTAAGACCGGAAGTCAAATATTTCCAACTATTTACATGCTATTTGCATAGTAATAGCAATCCAGTTTTATATGGGTGCTTGAGTACTTGATAGCGTCATAAAAATTTCATATAAATTGACTTGGAAAGGCAAGGAGGATATATCCAGGAGCTGTGAGGAAGCTGTGCTCTGCCGTGATACAAGCATGGGTTGTCTTTTGCTCTTTGAAGTGTCCTAGGACTGAGGACAGGGGTTTCTAGGTGAGAATAAAGGCAGAGGAAGAAAGTATAGTCACTAAATCAAAACTGAATTAGACGAGGAGAGAACGAATGAGGAGAAATGTCCAGGCAGGTCTCAGAGATGTTTCGTGAGGACATTCCTGGGGATGAAGAAAGGATAGCTGATAGCGATTCTTTGATTCAAGTTCCAGTGCCCTGTGAGTTTTCCGTGATGGCTGCAGTTACAGGTTAGGGTACAGGTTAGGGTGTGTCAAGGGCAGCGTCAGTAACGCTAATCTTAGGAGGATTTAAGACTTACAAGGAAAGCTCATTTAAAAGCAGGAAATTCTGACCCATTGCCAGAAATTCTGATTCATTAGCTCTGGGATGGGGCCTGGAAAACCACATTTTAACACCCCTCCTTATTGATTGTGATTCTGAGGATCAGAATAAGTCAAAAGCTAATGATATTCAAACCTGACACATGCAGAGTGTATTTATTGATACCCTCCTCCCTCCTGGTAATGTCTAGCTTAGTTTTCTGAAATATTGGTGATTTCCGGTTTGGTTTTCTAACCTTAATAATCTGAAACTCCTCATGGACACCGCAGAAGACACTCGGTGTATAAAAAATTGTTTTATCATTTTGAGTTAGTTGGAAACAGTCTCACCCCTTTTCCATCAGGAAGCAGACACCTAAAGTCAGGTAAAGGATGTCGATTTGGGATTTTCTTAGTGCCTGCTGCTTTATCCCCTTGAATATCTAAGACTAGCTGGATACGTATTGTTGGTGTGGGATAGGAGGTGGCAGTGAAAGTGACCTGGAGGGATCAGAGCAAGCTGTCCCGCTTTTAGTTGCTGTCTTTCCATCAAGACGCTCACAGACATCATCAAATCTGTTTCAAAGCTGTTGCCATATCATCAAGCTGCCAAACTTTGTTGGAGTCTCTGGTCTGGCTATGATGCTTTGCCAACTCTTCAGACTTTACTGTTCTCTTAATCTCCCACTCACAGGAATTGTTCTGGGCATTCAGCTCTCCTTCATCCCTGAGGTTATATCAGCCACTATATCCTGACAAGTTTCCTTCCTACATATTTCTGAAATCCATTTACTGTTACTACTTTATTTCAAAGCCTAATTATTTGTCTGGCTCATTTATGATAGATTTCTAACTAATTCTTCTGCTTCTAGACATGAAGATCTTGAATCTACATATCCAAAAGGCAAAACCTAGATATCTATAACATGTATAGAACTGGATCCTAAAATCTAAGTGTTTTGCCCTAGCCAGCAAGTTTTTCATCTCCTTGGCTCCTCCTATAGTCTGACTTCTATTTTAAAGTCCCGCAGGGTTGAGTCACTTACAGATCCCATGTATACCAGTCTCCTTCCTGGCTCCATGCATCATCTCATGATCTTTCTCCTACCTAGGATGGCCTTCCTCACTTTATTTACCTGGATAAACTAAGCACACAATTTAAGATTCAGCCTATAGCTCATCTTCAATACAAAGTAATATGATCCTCCTTTCTCAAAATTCCCCTGGAATAGTTTGGGTGACTTTATCACAATGTCATTTGGAATGGAAAATTTAGGCCTACTATAATAGGTGGTCAGTTATGCAAGTATAGGGACTATATCATTTTCTCTTTCAATTTCAGTCTTAAGCAAAATGTGTGCAAGGCATACAGTAGTCCCACGATGCTTATTTCTGTTGACACTGTAGATGCTCAGGATAGATGTTTGAACCGGTCAGAATTGAGCATGCTTTGATTCTCTAATTTGGTATTAGTTTGTGGCTTTGTGGACTCAGCTGACACGATACTACATTGACTCCATATTTCATTGTAAAAGAAAACAAACTTTACCAAGGAAATCCCCAAACAGACAAACACATGCTTATTCTTCCTTCTTTGTTCCTGTTCTACTGCATTGGACAGCGTCTCTCTACTGGGACCCCCCAAAGAGCAGTAACTCCCCAGTTCCATTCAAGTACTTCAAACCTAATTAAATACTTGCTAATTTATCTGTTTGCTTCCTTTTTCTTCTCTTTTGTTTTATAGAGTCCATAATCACCAATGTCCTACTCTTTACTTCCCCAGTACCTGAATAATGGCCCTTCCCTCCTTGGCACAGCTATTCCTTTTCTGGAAATGCATAAATACTTAAAAGATGAAATGGAAATTTCTGAAAGGCTCCCCAATTATGCCTCTCTTACTCCCAGAAAAGGAATGAATTCATCTGGGCTTTCACTGTGGCTACAGTGATTCTAGTGATTTGAAGTGCTTCTCTAGCCTTATAGCTTTAAAAGAAAATAATAATAATAATAAATCTGCCCCTAGTCCATTCCAGAGCTCCTTATAAAGGTGAGCTATCCATTAACCCCCAAAAAGAATGACATAAAGGCCAGAGGAATCACATACTTGACCCAGCAGTAGCTGTGTCTCTAAACTTTCTAAAATTTCTCTAAATTTTCTAAAATTGCTGAACAGTACCAGATAATACGGGATTCAAGAATCCATTCCTAGAACCCTAACTTGTCCTTTCTCTGACATATTTGCTTAAGACACTTGAGCAATCTTGCGAACACTCTACTCGGTGGTTTCCTAAAGTGTTGGCTGCTGGAGGAGTCCAAAGCCAGTTCCTTCCTGTTCACACCCGTTGTCTTGCGTGCCTGTTGCTTTTCCCCAGCTCTGTACCCCTACCAAGCCTGCCTTTGCTTCTGTCTTCTCGGAACATTCCTAACCTCTGGGTCAGATGTATCAATTCTGCATTGTCTAGAGTCGTTATTATATCTAAGGTCTTTAAAACGTGGTTTACAGGAACTTAGTTGCCTGAAACAAAACCAGAACCTCGGTCCATGCTTCTACCTGGGAGGAATTGATTTCCTAATAAGTGATCACTGGAAAACATATTCACTGTAAATTCTTGATTACATTTTATAACCCCTTCGTAAGGAGAAAACCAAAACCAAGTAAGATTGATTCGATTTGTTAATGAACACAAGCACTAATAGACAGGGGAAAAAATAATAGTGGCGATGGGCTCTGATGCATATTTTTAAATAAATTATTGAAAATCATTATTTGTTAAGCCTAATAAAATAGAAAAGAAAAACAGAGAGAGCACAGGATTTGGGGGGTTTTATCTGAAGCAGCAAATGAAAAGTGGTAGGACCCTGGCCACAGGACGAATTTCAGTGAATCTCCATTTACTTGTATATAATATGTGTGTCCTGAGGTCTATCAAGGCTTTAGAAATGGGCTCTTTAATATATAATCTTCATGACTTTCACCCCATATTTTTGCTGTCTGTTTGAAATGCCTACTTCCCCCTTATTCCCATTTCCCATTCAGAAAAAAATATTTTTTGTTGTTGAAGATTTAATCAGTCATCAACCCTCCATAGAGGGTTCTAGTCATACCCTCTCTTCCTTGTCACACTTGTCTTATGTGTCAATAGCACATCATATTATTCTCTCATAGCGCTTGTCCTGTGGTGACGGCCTATTCGCTTGGAGCTTTATCACTGTAGAGTGTGCATGGTGTTGACCTTCGTACATTTTTACACCTGTACCCCCTGTGCCAGTGCACAGTTAGCAGGCAGTGTTGATTCTTTGGCTTGAATAATCAGGCATCTTCTATTTCTCATTGCCCACGACAAATGAGCTTGCCCCTCCTCCTTTCCTCAGTGACTGGTTCTGAATAGTCTTCTACCAGCGTGGTTTGAGGGCGGCCCGAGGCTCTTCACCATGAACCCACTTCAGATGCCTCCTCTTTGCACCCTGGTGCTTCTCCGAATGCCTTTTGCAGGATGCTTGTGACTTCATGAGGCTTCATACAGGAGCAAGCTGGAAAGGGGGAATTAGTGATCCTGAAGCCACATTTGACCAAAGCCAAAAGACACATGTCCCATTCTTTAGCTAAATGCATAGCTCTGAGCGGGGATTCATAAGTCTTCTCAGAATGCTCTGGCAAGTTTGAAAGCTCTACTCACCTACCACAGTAGCCATGCTTCTTTACATTGTTTTGTCGTCTTTCCTTGCTTCTGTTTTCTGGGATTATTTCCCGAATAAGATTGTCTATACTCAAGTCCTTTCTCAGGCTTTTCTATGATCGAATATACCAAAGTCCACAAAACAAATATAATGGTCATCTTGAAATGTCAGAGAATTTAAGGTTTCCCTAAATATGGTAGATTACACTTCTCCAAAATTGACCAAAAATTACGTCAAGCTCTGCATGCCCTTCCAAGATCTTGTCACTCCCCTATCGAGAGTTGGGGGTCTGTGTCCTCCCCTTTTGATCTGGTTGGACCTTAGTGACTACTTGGATTAGCAGAATGCACAGGGAGCCATGCTGTGACAGTGCTGAGGTTAGATTGGAGAAGAAGATGCACTTTCCACCTGTCTCTCCCTTGGAGACTTTTGGAGCTCTGCGTGTCCACATGAGGAATCTAGCTATCCCAAGGCTGGCACGCTGAGGAGATCCTGGAAAGAAACAGAGACGCTGAAGGAGCCCCAGTAGGTCCAGCTCCCAGCTACTGCATTTCCTGACGCAGGCTCCCGTCATGCAAGGTCAGAAGCTTCGGAAATGGCTTTAGCCTCAGCGACATTCCAAACTCAAACTCATCGAGGACTCTGGGCTGGAACCTTGCAGTTGAGTCATTTCTAAAGACTATGTCACAGAAACAGCAAGAGAGAATGAATGATTGTGTATTAAGCCACTGAGCTGAGGGAGATTTTTATGTACAGAATGGATGACTTGAATGCTGTGTGACTTTCCTTGCTGTTCTACTACCTCCTAATAAATGGTCTTCTGCCTCTCATGAATGCAGTAAGTTGATGGGAATTATAATAAATATTTGTTGATAATCTCCAATCTGGGCAAGAGAATGTTTCATTCTGTCTCTCCTAAATATTGTGACATCCGGCCAAAACAGCTGTTGTGGTAAAAATAGATCAGACCGTAGAATTATCTTATGTCACATACAACAATAAAACAAAACAAAACAAAACGAAGATAGACCTAACTAATACTACTTACTCAGCTGCTTAGATTTCAAGTCATGCAATTGAGATTTTTTTTTTTGGAGGCAGCTATAATTACGTGTTTGACCTTGGTAAATTTGCTGCAACTGCTTCCACCTTTAGATGCATTTGGAGACATCAACATTCTTTATAAGAAAGAGAAATCATGGAAAGCTAAACTAAAATATTTAGTGTTAAGACACATCAGTGATTTTATGATCCTCAAGTACGGGAAGAGCGCTGAAGTACATTGGAAACAAAATTCACGAATTCTTTGTTGAAACTCTCATCAAGACGTCTATTTCTCCTATTTTTTCCTTTTTTTTTTTTTTTTTTTTTTTTTGAATTTCAGCTTAGTGATATGACTTGTACCTGGCAATGCAACATTAGTAAACACAATCTGGGGAGAAGTTGGAAATTGCTTTACATCGAGCTTAGCCACTCTTGATGCTGGGAACCTCTCAGAGATCATTTAAGGAAGCTCTAGTCAGCCTCTGCGGGATGAGAAAACACCTAGAGAAAGGCCGCAGCTGAAGCCCCATATGTTTAAGTGAAGCCATCCTAGACCATTCAGCCCCAGAGGAGCTGGCCTAGATTAGAAGAACTGCCCAGCCCATTCACAGAATTTTGAACAAATAATTAACATTTATTGTGTTAATCCATTAAGTTCGGGGTGGTTTGCTATGTAAAAAAGCTGATACATATAGAAAGTGTTTTTATAACATAAATCCCATGAAAATAGATGCTTCCTCTTCACCTTGCCAACCGTCTTGGACTGAAGTATAATATTGCCAGGGAAAGTCTGTTTCCTTTTCGATGTTCCTTCCTGGAAATCACTTTCAAGCTGTAATTACAGGCATGATGGCAGTGCTTGATTCTCAAGTGAGCCAAGCTGCTGAACCTAAATTCACTTGACCAGCTGGGTCAGTGAAAATAAATGGCTTTCTTTGACCAGACTTGGCTTGGCTCCCTTAATAGTATCATTTTATATCCCTAGTTCAAGGACACAATTTTGCTGGGAAGGGGCACATTACTGATAAGCATGCCACAAAGACATAGTTGGCTTGTACAGCAGATGCAATTTTTTTTTTTTTCACACAAGAGATTCCAAAAAGTTTTCTTCCTCTGGGTTGGCCTGAAGGTCAAACCTCATTAAAGGTTAAAATAACAGTTTGGCTCTATTTGGGAAGAACACTGCTTATATCCTACTTTTCAGAAGAGGCGCATTTGGAGCATTTGGAGCAGGATACCTTATTCATAATCATTGAGCACTTGTATTTTGAGAGTGAGATTCTTTCTCCCATTCTTAAATTGTTGCAAAGGAAGCCAGGCATATGTTTCATTCTGACTGGTTGGTATGCTAGGGAAAATACTTCCTTGCCTTTTTTTTTTTTTTTTTTTTTTTTTTTAGTTTCCATCAATAGGTCTACAGAATAATGTCAAAAATCCATGCCCCTTCACAGTTTTCGGGTGTCACATTTTATCAAACACCCTCTAATAGATAATCTACAAGCGTGGCCCTCACAATCACTATTCTATAGCTCACAGGCATGACACAGTTAACTCCCACTCTGGGCTGAATAATCTGACAACTTTTCATTTAAAAATAATAAAGGACTCACAAGGTGTATTTTCCCACACATGTTTTATTTTGTAGCGCTTCCATATTTCCAGTTTGTATTATTCTCTCTCTGACAGTTTGCCTGTCATATGGTAAGTTTCCTCAGGGAAAGTAAATCAGATTTCTGCCTGGAGTGCAAAGTGACTAATAATAATCATCACCATAAAGGACTCTGTTGTGTTTGGGACCAAAAGTGCTATGTAGTTGTTATGGCAACCAGGATTTGAAAAGGGATGCCTGGTTGTGAGGGGCAGGAGCCAGCATCCCCAAACCAGTCCTTCATCCAAGCTTCTCCCAACAGAATAATTTCCAGTCATTCCTAAAATGGATGCGGAGTGACAGATTGTCAGCTCATATGAACTAATCTCACTCAGTAAAGGGACCACATTTTCATCATAGAATGAGATGTTGTTTCTTTTCAATGGAGTGATGTTGACAGAGGGACAGAGGCTAAGTTCATGGCCCTGGTTCAGGCCATATATCAGCAGTGGTTAATTGTACTGCAGACTATGGGTGAATCTAGCAGGGCATCATTCCCTCTAAAATGTGCTCTTATCTCTTTCTCTGTCCTTCAAGTGGAAATCATGACTCCTCTGGACATCTGTCCATCATAAATTATCACATCATACCTCATACGACTGGCATTACTTCACTTAAACGCCTCAAGATTTTTCAACCATTTATTTACATATCAGTCATTCCACTGGACCAAGAAGTCTACAAGAACAGGGTCTGAGTCATCTCCTTTCACCAGATTCTGGAGCATGTCACATACCTCATCTTCTTCTTCTTCTTTTTTTTTTTTTTTTAATTTAATGAAGTGAGTTGCGTATGCATCTCCTGCGACAGGACCATTAATACATTTGATATTCAAGGCACAGGTGCACTGGAGTGTTTCCTGTAGTTTAAGGAGCTCACAGTACAATACAGAAAGTATATCACAAGCGATGAACTGGACTTTGCGTTTGGGAGGAGCTGAGTTTGAGGCAAAACTTGTACATACACGTATGCAACCTTGGTTGAGCTAATTAACCTCTCTGAAGTTCAGTTTTCTTTTTATAGAAAATGAGAATTAAAAACTTTCTGGGTGTGGTTTGAAGATGATAGGGAACAATGTAGTTAGTACGCAATAGGGTTGGTTTAATTTCCTGAGGACAAATCCTCGATTTATCTTTGGAATTTAATTTAATTTAATGTTATTGTAGCCCTTTGACTCAATGTGGCAAACCACAGACCACTTCTTGAGTCCATGATATCCCATCATCTATATGTTGATTTATTTTTTAATATTTATTTATTTGTTTATTTATGATACACATAGAGAGAGACACAGGAGGGGAGGAGAAGCAGGCTCCATGCAGGGAGCTCAATGCGGGACTCAATCCCGGGACTCCAGAATCACACCCTGGGCCAAAGGCAGGCGCCAAACCACTGAGCCACCCAGGAATCCCCTATGTTGATTTTAAAATGATAATCATTAATGGATTGTTAAATGGTTGGTTCATGTTATTTGCAACAAAAAGAGATTAAACACAAAAGAAGTCTCGTGGAGATATGTGTTATTCCCTTTCTTTTCTGTTAAAAAGAACAATTTGCCTTTACATCCTACCTTAGGTTTAAAACATGAAAAAAATAGATTTTATTTTAAAAGAAGTGGTGGAAATTACTCATGTTGGTAAAGTGAAATGGATGCCAATTGCATAGGAGTCTTAGGTATAAAATAAATGATAAAGGCATACGAAGAAATCTGAGAGCAAGATAAAGGATTGTACCTAGAAACTCAGATCGATTTGTTCTTTGGTGAGTTAGAAGACTAGGTCTTCTCTTTTTTCCTTTAGTATTTGCATCCATTTTCTTTATTCCCTGTATTGAAAATATTTTAAATTGTCTGCATGTCGTGATGTTTGACCTCTTAAAAAGCCTGTCTGGCTGAGGAGAGCCTGCCCTCCTCCGAGGACGAGCCATTCCTAGGGGTAGGACAGGACTCAGCCGGGACCATGTATCTGACGTGCAGATCAGGCGGCATAAAGCCCTACTCCTCCATGTGGTGCATGCACTCGAGGAGGCGATATCCCTCTGCCTTAATCATCCCCAAACCAGGTACCAGGTTACAAGGACCATTTCTATAGCCCCAAAATCTCCAAAATTATTTAAACTACGAGGTCCTTAAACCATTCACCTGCCCTCCCCTGCTTTCCCTACAGAAACCTCAGTAAAGGATCTGGTCCAAAGCTTTTCCTCTTTCTTCTGCCCTCTGCCTCCTAATCACCCAGATGTCTTTCCCATCTGGCTCCGCATGATGGGGGGGGGGGGGGTCCTGGCTCTGGGACCTGTGAATATAATAAACTTTGTTTTCTTCCGGAGCCTCTTCTGTGTCTCCTCCTGTGGCTGTACCTGAATGATCATCCCATAAAAGAATACAGAACATTCTCCTCTGAGAGCACTCTGCTGACTTCCCATCAACTCGAAGATTAACTCCTTAACCCAAGATTTACACTTACTCACCTTTGCCACCGCATCGTCCACCCTGCTTGAATTCATTGCTATACGTCTGCCCCAAACTTTAGTCCCTCTGCGTTGGACACAACAAAGCATGTTTATCTGCCTGGGGAAAAATATTGTCAAATTTTTAAAAATTAAAAAAGGGAAAAAAGGAATTATTCATTTTTTTTTTTTTTTACATCTACCCTCTCTTTGGGTCTCTCATCCTGTTTAACCAACACCCCCCAACCAGTCTTTGCACCTACATCGAGAATCCGTACCCTTTCCAAGCTGCACCTTTGCAGAATTCATTATAATATTTTGATATATCTAAATCTTTTATTATACACTAAGCTTCTCTAGGGCAGAAGCACCAGTGTTCACATAGTCCTTTGTGCTAAATGGAAAATACTGAATTATTTTAAATTAATTTGTGTTCTATTATTTTTATAATAGTGAAACTATAAGTTACATGAAATTTGGAGATCATACTAGATTTTCGCTAATAAAATGCTTCATCTTGCAATTATTTTACCTGTAATATATTGCCTTCAGTCATTATGTACTTGTTTCACAATTTGGCAAAATCGGAAATTTTGCATGCAGACTCTTTATTTACTATGATAAATCAAACATTTCTCATGCCTGTATATTCTTCACAATTTGTTTTCAGTGCTTCTTATCTTACATCATAAAATTAATATAATTTAATTCACACTTTTCCTATTTTGAAAGTATAGTCAGTGGATACTTTCTTGCACAAACTTAGTTTCTTTTTTGGGTGACGAACCTAAGGAAGCCATAAGAAGTCAAAGAAGTTGTCTCTGGACCCAATTTTACACTAATTTTTAAGTTAAACCCCATGTCTGTCTCCCTTTTAAAATTATTCAATGCAAAAAATAAAAATAAAAATAAAATTATTCAATGCATTCGGAGCCCAATTGCCCAAGAGGGAAACATTAATCACCAGGATCCATATGTTTAGCTATGTTTTCTCCACTGATTTAAACACTTTAGCAACAAAATGCTAGCAATCGAGGCGTTTCAATAAAGTAAAAGTGTTAGTGACCCAGGTTGCAGAGGAAGAAGGAATCAGCACGTTGTAACGAGCCCTATAGAAACACACTTCTTCTAGTATGACCCCCTCTGAGGTTTCTTCTGGCTCAAGCAAGCTCTAATAATACCTTCCCGTCTCTTGATGCTGGCTGAAGGGCCACTTCCCATGGTTCTTCAGACAGGACAACTGCCAGTGCCTTCAAGACACAACTGCATCCCACCTCGTTTGAAAACATATTGCCGGCTTCCTGCACCTGCAATGGCTTGCAGGAGTGGGGAATTATTCACTCACAGCTGCATCTTGAAATTAAAGTCCGTTTCATTTACTTGACCCTGGAGCCTTGTCCAAACAAGCTCACTTGAGCTTTACCCAGATGGTGGCCATTTACTTCTGCCTCATTCATTACTGTTCCTTAAATCATGGCGCTGTGCCAGCTGGCAGGCTGACATAGCTTTTTAATGGGAAGATTGCACATCTTCATCCCTAATTTGGTAAATACAAAGAGTGGCCACAACAACTGCAACAATATCCATGTAGTTTTGCTTTCTCTACATGTGAGCCTGCCTTGAATATCTCCAGTGCTTATTTAATTAATCAACTGAGTCAGTTGCGTTAATAGGGAGAAATGGCACCTGTGGGCAGTAACAAAAATGATGTACAGGTTTAGTCATTATGTTAATTGGCCATTGAAATAATAGGGCTGCATAACACCTCCCCCCAACTTGGTGGCCTATAAAAACACAAATTTGAATTATACTTATGAATCGGCAGGTCATTGATGTGTTTGCTTTTCCAGAATGGACTTGGTGGAGGAGTACAATTTTAGACGGTTGGGTCTAGGTCTGCTGCATGTGTATTCATTCTTGGGCCAGGTTGAAGGGGCAGTGGTCTCCTAATACTTTCTCTTCTTATGGCAGGTCACTGGGCCAATGCCAGGCCAAACTGGACAAGCACATTTATAGCCTGGACTTGGGTCATGTTTGCAGTCAAATCAAGTCCTTTTCCAATATGTGAAATTAATGGGCCGGGGTAGTAAACTCTGTCCACCATGGAAGAAGAAAGGGAGTGAATATTTGCTGAACACTAACCCAACCATCATAGGTTTGTACAAGTTAAAAGCCATAAACCAATATTGAAAAAAATACTGTAATATTCACAACACTGGATTCTTAATACTTTATTACTTATAGGTGATTGTAGATGTTTACTACTTTCCTTATTTATAGATGATGGTAGACTTTTATTTTGTAAGACTGGGGGGGGAAAATCCATCATGCCTGTCATGGACTGGCCCTCAGCATATTTTGGGTTCTTTGTTTCCTGAATATGTAGGAGGGCATCGGGATACCTTTACAATGTTTGTCCTGCAGAAATGTGCCAGTTTTAATACAGTGAAGCTCTAAGTCGTGTGACGACTCACACACTGAAACCCAAAATGCAATGATTTGACTTCCACCAAATCAGTCATTATATACTGTGTGTGCCTAGAGCAAACTCATCTGCTATAGCTCACAGGGTGTATGCAAATCCCAGATCAACTCAAAATATGCTCCTGTGGGATGTGAGAAACCGCTTATTACGATGTAATGTCTTTTAAGCGAGACGATCGCCATCTAATTTGCTTTCAGAGACTCGTTGTCATGATTTGACGTGTAGTCTCTGCAAAAGCAAAACATGAAAATTACGTATCCTGTTTCACAAATGAGAAATTTGAGTCTCAGGAAGGATATTTGACTTTCTCAGAGTCACAAGGGTAGTTCTTTTTCTGTGCCCATTTGCCTCCACTCCAAGAATTCCAACAAGATGACTTGTCATAGGAAGAAAAATAACAATAATATTTTTAATATTCTTATTTGACCAAAGAATACTGCAGCTCTGTATCCTTACTTAGGATACTCTCCCCAACCTTTTATCTTAAATCTATGCTATTATTCTCTACCCTGAATATTCCTGTCTTTAAAAATGGTTGAGGGCTTCTATTTCCAGGCGGGATGTATTCCTTTGTGGCAGAGCAGCACTGCCTTTGCATAGCTAGAAAATGCTGGCTATATTACCAAAGGGGGGAAAAAATCTATACTTTTAAGGCATCGAAAAACCGGAAGCTGAAAGGCTTCCATAAACAAAAACTCCAGTTAAGGCAAGAATGCCTGTGAGTCCAAGGTTATCAGCTATTGGTCTGCAGACCCTGAGGGTATGTACCTCTCCCCTCCCTTTCCCAGGCCCAGCCTGCTGGGAGAAGAGAAACCAGCAGTTCTACAAGTTGGGAAGATGAAAACACATGCTGGAAATCCAGGGCTTGCGGCACATGGGCAGTGATCCCCACAGCGTATTTCCTGGGTTCGGGGATAGCACGGAAAGGATGGGAGGGAGTAACCTGAATGCATCTAAAAGGTAGACTGAGGGGCACCCGGGGGCTCAGCAGCTGAGCATCTGCCTTGGGCTCAGGTCATGACCCCGGGGTCCTGGGATCGAGTTCTACATCAGGTTCCCCGCAGGGAGCCTGCCTCTCCCTCTGCCTGGGTCTCTGCCCCTCTCTCTGGGTCTCCATGAATAAATAAATACAATCTAAAAAACAAAAATGTAGAGTGAAAGCACGTACCGCACAGTGTTATAGTAGTTAGGAGGTGAAGCCCCAGCCTGGGGGACACCTTTCCTCCACCTCACTACCAGTCTCCCCCTCAAGACAGTTGATGGAGAATGAAGCTGCATGAAACATGAGGCCAGGGAGCCAGCTGGGAACCTATGAAGGGCAGAGCTGGATCTTTTTTTTTTTTTTTCTTAATGATTTTATTTATTTATTTATTTGAGTAAGGGAGCTAGAGAGAGAGAGAGAATGAGTGGAGGCGAGGGGGAGAGGGGAGGGAGAAGCAGACTCTTTCCGAGCTGGGACCCTGACCCAGGGTTGATCCCACGACCCTGGGATCATGACCTAAGCTGAAGGCAGACACTTAACCAACTGAGCCACCCAGATGCCCCCCATCTTTGGCATTTTTTAAGGGGTGAGGTTATGGACACTCAATTGGAAGCCCCGGGGGGCTATAAAAAGGGTAGGCCGATGCCTACTAAACTTAAAGCAGGTTGCAAACTCTTGGAAGAGGGACCCTCTTCATACCCAGAGGGAAGGAAGATCCTTATCTTGAAGACAAGGGACTACAGAGAGGAGCGTGAATGAGCAGACTTTACCAAGTTCTCCTTAGTTTATTTATTCCCCTTGCCGCATACACTCGGCCCTGTCCTATCTTTGCGTGACTTTCCACCCTTCCTCAAATCTAGCACAAAGACACTGAGGTTTAACCATTGATCTGGGCCTTCATCTCCTTATAAAGACTCCCATGTTGCAGACCACCTACACTGATTAAACTTGTAGGTCTTTCTTTTGTGACTCTGTCTTTTGTCATAGGGATCCTGGTAGAGGGATTAGAGGGTAGAGGAAAAGATGTCTTTCCTTCTCTATGATAGAAAATAGTACCTCACTTTTGCCTTCTGTTGCCTGAAACAGCGTCTTTAGCCCTGAGACGGCACGTTAAACGTTGCTTCCTTCGGTGACTCTTTTCAGACCTCCCTGTTCTGTGTCAGGCAATTCCGTTCCATGTTCTTCCGGCCTCCTCAACCTTCCCCATTATCCCATTTTCTTTTTACCTTATACTTTAGTGTATATTTTAGTCTGTAGTACAAAGTGGAGTCATTTTATTCGAGCTGGAAACATGCAGGGTTGACACAGAACAACACCACATCATAACGGAGATATTCTCTACTAAAGAGCATTTGAAATGATACCAATCACATCGTTTTATTTATAATTGATGAAGAATCTAAGGCTATAATTACGAGCCAACTACACAATTATAAGCGGTTGGTGCTCTTGCGTACATCGTGCCACTTCTTAAGGTGCTAATTTGTTGAGTTTTCCATAATGATCAGTACTGTTTAAATTTTGCTCAGGACATGTATCCAGACTTCTCATACTTCTTCAACTCTTAATTTTTTTTCTCCATGACATTTGATTCTCTATGTTTTCACCAAACACAGGAGCCATTGTAAGTGTTGAAAAATGGGCTGAAATAGCGATGAGTTAAGAAAGGAAGTTACATATAATACTGTGAAATATCAAACAAATGACATATAATGTACCCAACTGTTAACTGAGGACAATCCACATTGGAAATCACTTAACATAATGCAAGAAAATTAAAAAAAAGAAAAGACTGTTAACACAAAATAGATTACAGTTATTGCAAAATTAGTTCTTCAACAAGATTTGAAGTATATTTAGAACTTCATGAACGTATCCTCTGCATATAATCTTTGTAACTGCTATCATTTATGTGTGTATACTTTGATGACAATACTTGTCATCAAAGATGACAACCTATTGTTGTCACACGCATTTATTTCTTTCTTGGACATTAGGAGCCTCTAATGGCATATGACATATAGTAGGCACTTCCCAATATTTTTGGGCAAATGAATAAAGTTGATTTTTTTTTCCAACTGTGATTTAACCATGTTCAGTTCACATTTATACATTCTCTGTGTTTTTTGCCCACCCCCATTTTTTTGTCCTGTTAGCAATTTAGGGATTCCGTTTGCTTTGTTTTATTGTTATAAATGCTTTTATATCCTAATGGCATTTCCTTTCAATCTGTTGCCAATATCTGTTTTCATTGATGTCGGTGTGAAGAATGACCCCTTATCTTTGTGATTCTATCAGTGCAGATGCAGAACCACAATCCTCCTTTCCGCCAATCTGTGGCTCCCTATATCCCTCTGGGACATTCAAACTCAAGAAGAAAATGGATCATGGGTCATAGGTAGGGCTGAGGAATGGGAGAAATTAAAACACACCAAAGCACCTGCCATGCCTGGCCATTTAAACACAATATCTATTAAAACTACAACAACGAACCTTTGCAGCTTCCATCTTACTAATGAAGAAACTGAGGCTCGGAAAGTTTATTTCCAAAGGCCAACCATTTAATAAGCAGCATAGCAACTATTCAGATTCACATCTGTCTGAATTCCCACTATTCCACAATAACTTTGAAATGGATTTTCACTGAGGGAAGCACAGCACATATTTGAAGATTAAAAAAAAAAATCTTAGCTCCTACGGGTCCCACTAAGTAGCTTCAAAATTATTAGAATAAAATGGTTTAGAGAGAGCCCTTTGTCTACATTCCATTTATCCTTAATGAAAGCCCCATATTGGACTCCCAAAGAGCTCTTGTTAAGTCTTTGAATTTATATGGCTGTGTTATCTGGAGAAAACCCATGTGGAGCTCACCGCAATATGCCTGGTATCTAAACTTCAACAACCCTGAAGTATATCTAATCAATAAATGAACCTTCTGTACATTTTCACATGGAAAAGCATGCCGAAACTTGGATAGAAAATTCTTGAGGAGAATAAGTCAGCTTATAGGGATCTATCTCTATAATTTTAAACAAATATATCATTTATATATTATTGGGAAATATATTGAGGGAGTTTAATGTGCATTGCCATCAGGAATTATTTAAAACCTAAATCTTGCAGAGTATTTTATTTTAGCTTGCTATTATACATAGAAAATGAAATAAGCCCTGCTTTGTTTAACAAACATAAGCTATTCTCTTTATCATTTTCTAACAACCATTCAACTGTAAATAATGGAAATTATTACATGATGATTTCACCAAACTGCCTGTCAGAGGCTGTAATTGTTGTTATAATTTAGATGGTAAGTACATGTTGTTCTGCAACCACAGATTCTAATTCATATCAACATCTGGAACCTTAGATTCATTTACATACGGTCACCATTCTAAATGAAAATTCAGGAGGTCAACCTCTGCTTCCCGTATATGAAGAAAAAAAAAATCAGTGGGAGGAAGGAAGGGGGCAGAAGAGAAGTTTATTGAGCACCTATTTTTTTTTTTTGCAAGTAATATATAGTTGTTGCTTTCCATAATATTTTATTCTCAATGTGAACATAATGAGGCAAGACTGTATCATCCATGGTGAAATGCAAGACTGAACAAATGTATATGCAAACCACAGTCTGTGTTCCAACACCAGACTTTGGGCTCGAATTTTTTGTTGTTATTTTGTTTGTTTGTTTGTTTGTTTGTTTAGGTGGAGAGGGGTAGAGGAAGAGGGAGAGAGAATCTCAAGCAGAGTCCACATTCAGTGAGGAGCCCGACCCAGGCTTGATCTCACGATCATGACCCTGAGATCGAACCTGAGCCAAAACTGAGAATCGGATGCTCCTTGGGCTAGAACTTTTTAAGCATATTAGCTCACCCCAACCACCTTCAGTGGCCCATGACACTAGAAGCAAGTAGAAAATGAGGGGAAAGACTTCCACTTCATGATACTGAGACCTCATGTAGGATTTTGGAAAGTGAAACAAGTATCTCCAAAGCATATTGTGATTAAGTCCTGCTCATTTATCTCACCCAAGTTCACCTCTGAAAATTGTCATTACCTGAACCTACTTCACCTTTAAAACCTCTAACTCAGGCACTGTGTTTTCTAGTGATACTTTGCTTCTTTCAAGGGTTATAGAGTATGAGACCCCACGCAGACTTCATGAAACAGAATCTGTGTTTTAGCAAGGTCCTCAGGTAATTCGTATGCATATTACATTTGAGAAGCACTATTTAGTGTTTCTATGTGACCAGCTTTCACCTCATTGAGACCTTTATGAGGCTGTCACTTAGTCAATGATTCAATAACTATTTTCTCCCGTTCCAGTACCATTCTATTTACTTGACTGCTCTGTCTCAGCCAACTTAGAGGCTCAGACCCCTTTTTATTAAAAAATGAACAAACACAACAACAACAGCAAACTTGGCTCAACCTAGACCAAGTAAATCAAAATATCTGGAAGTAGGACTTAGGTATCAGCATTAAAAATAAAAACAAAATCTGAGCAGATGATTTTAGTGTGTAGGTACATTTGAGAACCAAAATTCATCTTCCCATCTTCTCTGATTGTACAGTTCTATCTATCCACCAAATCTAATTTTGTATCAATCCAGTTAGTCTTTGTCCCCATTTAATATTTACATATTAACAAAGGTGAGCTGATAGGACAGCAGGTAACTTTATTTGG
Organism: Canis lupus baileyi; assembly: GCF_048164855.1. Taxonomy (NCBI): domain Eukaryota; kingdom Metazoa; phylum Chordata; class Mammalia; order Carnivora; family Canidae; genus Canis; species Canis lupus. The sequence continues at coordinate 3,250,301 of NC_132840.1, read as the reverse complement.
ATCATCAACTTTTTTTCTTTACATCCTAAATTCTCTGTAATTAACATATATGACCTTATAATTGAAAAATTATTTATTTACTGGGTATCCTGGGCCGTAGGTTTATGAGTGTTTTTGTCCATCTTACTATTTTCTCTGTCTCCCAAAATGCCCGGATGTTACTTTACCATAAGGAAAATAAGCCTTTAAAGTCATAATTCCGAAGATTTGGAAGTACTTTTTAGAGACAGTTGTATAAATTTTAAAGAATGTATAATTATATATTTGGTGACCTCAGTCATTAAAAAAAAAAAAAAATCCCAAAGTGAATTTAAGAACTGAGAGGAAATGCCCCAAATGCTAAAAAATGATATTAATGATTTATAGGTAATAATCTTTTTAAACTATATTAGTTTCTATTGATGTGTCTCAAGTTTCCACAAACCTGTCAACTTAAAACCACATTCGTTGATTATCTCAGTTTCTTGGCCCTCTGGCTCAGAGCCTCTCAAGGCTGTGTGCCTGGACACATTTCTTTCTGGAGCTTGAGGCCCTTGCCCAAGTTCATGTGTTATTGACAGAATCCAGGTCTACGGTAGGTGACGGGCCCTTGTTTGCTTGCTGGCTGTGGTCCAGGCCCACTCTCAGCTTCAAGAAGCCCCTCCAGGTTCCCTGCCACAGGCCTGTCTTCCAGGCCCCTCAGAACAGGCTCAGTCAACCAGGAGGCCCCTCCCGAAAGGTCCTGTCCCGCTCTTACAGGTTTTCACCTGATTAAATCAGGTTCACACAGGATAATCTGCCTCCATGAACTCAAATCAACCGACTTGGGATCTTAATTATATCTGTGAATTCCTTTCACCTTGGGATAGGCGGTCACCTAATCATGAGATCAATACCCCATCATATGCATAGATCCTGACCGCACTTAAGGGGTGGGAATTGTACGGGCTCTGTGTACGAGGATGCACGAATCTCAGGCCACCTTGGAACTCGGATGGCCCCAGTAACTCTTGGTGTTCCTGCATGTCTACTGTTAACTCTATGAAGTTTCAAAAATTAATGAAATTCCATTTTTAATGGTCTTTTTACCAACATGAAATTTCTGGTGACATATATCTTTGTCTTTAGGTATATGTAGATAAATATACACATATATAGATGTACAGATACGATACAGTTGAATATGATCTTATTTCTCAATTATATTTTAAAAACAACTAGATACATCATGTATGTAATTAGTATTAATTAAAAGTGTGGTCAAAGCCACTGGCCATTTGTGTAAAACTCTTTATGTACGTGTCAGTACATATGTATGTGTCAGTATGCATTTTGCATGGGTTTCCTGAAGGTATTAGTGCCAGGTCTGCGGCAGGGTCATCTGGGTACCACCTGCCCCTCCACCGCCACAGCAACAGCCCCGAGGCGCTACTACCACCTCCTGCAAGCACTAGAGGTGTTACAACATCAACGAAGTGGTTCATCTACTTGCAGAGACACAGTAACAGCCCCCCCCCCCCGAAGTCATTAGGGTGTCGGTGCAGGTGCTTCAACCGTTCTGTGTCCATGGAAATGCTATCTGAATGTCGGTGGAATGGCCCCCCACGCATTCTAGTGCCATCATAAAAAAAATAAAGGAAATAAAACACACAAAAAAGCAGGTTGTTATCTGATAAAGAATCTAAATTAAACCCTCCAAAGCTGAGCAAGGCTCACCAGTGACTCACAGTTTGTGATTTGCTATTTTTCACTCAGTTCTCTCAGAATGTGGTAAACACAGCAGTTTCCAGTCAGAAAGTCCCAAATGCAGCTACTTTAAAACAATTGCGAGGCTTCAGAGGCCGTCCCAGGAATTAAATAAGTCCCACTCTGACCGACTAGCACATCTGTTGTTGCCGCAGCCCCTGCCATGGGGCAAATGTACAGTTGTTCCCCCGCACTGACGCACTGCACTGCCAATCTGTGCAGCGGAAGGCTTGAAATTCAGACCCAGTGTGATGTGCGGCTTGGAGCTTTAGTAAAACAGGACAGGCAGGCCCACTGGGCTCCTGCGAGCAAGGTCATGGGGTCCAACAGTGCTCCTAGCGTGGGGGCCGGGCCCAGCACTGCTGGTCCGTGCGTAGTGGGCTTCAGTTCCCTGCTAGGCTGCAGAATTATTCAAACCAGCCGACTGTATCCTCGCTCAAGCACCAGGACTCGCCTCCCCCTCTTGTAATGACAGGTCCTGCCTCTTAAAGGCTCTGGCTGTGAACTCTATCCCTAGCACGGCCTCTGTGTGCTCCCCCTGGACCCCCATCATCCTCCACCCCTGGGCTGTGAGTGTATGTGACAAATAAACTGCTGGTGACTCCACCTGCCCAGCTCAGGTGCCTGTGACCAGCCAACCCCATAAGTCTAGGGTGGGGAAATCTCCCGACAATAGGCTGAAGGGGAGCTTGACCAACGTGGGCTGTTCCTCTGTGCTTTCTCGATTATGCCCACTGCCACTTCTTCAGCCAGTTTCATTTTAGATCTTTGCCAAATTGTCTTAGTTCAAGAGAGATCCCTGCTAACAGCCCTTATGATCTTAGTATTTTCCTCATTAATAGCTCGACATAGGGACTGGAATATATTACCAACTTTGCCATTTCTTTAATTATAGAGAATATTTCTAAAAAAAAAAAAAAATGCTTCGTGACTGGAGGCATACCTCATAGAGTCCGGTTCTCTGCTACCTTTGTGCTTCTCCGTCCTCACCCCTGCAAGCTGACGTGTGCTTTGGCCCAACAATGCGACAGTCAGGCTCTGGGAGGCAGTTGGTGCGTGAAGAGAGATCTGTTGTCCTTGGGCTGCATTATGCAGAATGTGGGAGGCAACACGTCCAAACACGACTAGACACTTCTCTCCCTGGGTGGTAGAAGGAGAAAGCGGAGATCCCGTGTGCAAGTGGGCACCAATCTAAGGCATTAGGGAGCCCAGTGAAAGGATTTTGCTTGGCAGTCTTATGAGGCAGAGTTGACATCATGGGGGAGGCAGCCAGAAGGGAAGTAAACTTTCTTCTAGACTCTAAGTGTGTTCATGACCGTTCCTCTTTAACAATGTTGTTATTCCTATCAAAAGAGCCTGAAGTTTAGGACTGTCAGATGGGATAAGTGTGAGGACCCAAAGAACTCCTTCCTTAATGTTTGACAAAGGATTGTAAGGATAGAGTCTGACACTCCTCTAGGTGATTGAATTACCTATTTATTTCAAGGTTTCCCCTTCATGCTAATTCTATTACACACACATATGTATATTTTGTGTATATATGTGTGTGTGGATAATATATATATTATTAATAATGTATATATGTATATATCGGCCAACTAATAAAGTTTGTGAAATAGGTCATCTGTTTAAGAGTTCTCTGTATATTAACTTAGACATGATTTCTCTTGAGGTTTCCTTTAAATTTTCTTTAGCAACATTTGCTTTCTGAAATCTCTTTGAATTTACTCTTTCAATGTAATGGCATTTCTTGCCTGACTGACTTTGGGACCTTAATTAATTGTTATATCGGGTCTCTAATTGCTAAAATACTTAGTGTGCTATGCATCAAACGTTAACAAATTGTTGACTAACCAGCTGGGTTGCACCTGCAATTACTCATTTGCAGATATAACTAATTGCCAAAATGTCACCCATAGAGAGGCCAACATTTGGTTTCTCTGCTTCTAGTGCAAAAGGGTTCTGGTGGCGAACAGGTCACACAGCCATAGAGACTAAGCTTCCATTTGTAGGATTTTTGCCCCACTTCCTCATATTCAAATTTCTATCTAATATCTTGAAAAATATGAATGCATTGCAGTTGTTTTGTGCCATATGTTTATATTAACACACAGTCTTCATCCAGAGCCCAAGTCTCTTCAGTGTATGGCTAGTTCTGGTGGTCAAAGAACTTACTTGTCTCATGCTTTTAGAAATTGTGAGGATAAGATAAAACAGCGGGGCAGAGAAGTTTAAATCTTCAACTCGCTGAAAAGTGCCTAGCAGCACTATCCCAACTCTCAAACCGCTGAAACCATATAAAGAAGAAATTGACAAGTGGGGCAAAAATGTCACATAGAGGCCATTTTTAGAACATTTAAGACCTACCAAGAACTTAACTTCGGGGACATATTTAGGTTTATACAGCTTTTATTATAAATTACTTTTTTTCAGGTTAAAAAAGAAAGAGAAAAGTATGTTTAACAGAACATTGTCTACATTTCAACATGCTCAGCATTTTCGCTTGCCTTTACTGGTAATCTTTTCTTGAAACTGACCATTTTTTTCTTTTAGATTGAGGAAAAAATCGACAAGTTTATATAAATATTTAAAAGTATGCACACATACATGCACACATGCTAAATCATATGGATTATTTTAAAACTTAAAAAAGTAGAATACCTAAAAAAAATTTCCATAAACCAAAATCTGTAAAACTTTTTTATTTTATTTTTTTTTTAAAGATTTTATTTATTTATTCATGATAGTCACAGAGAGAGAGAGAGGCAGAGACACAGGCAGAGGGAGAAGCAGGCTCCATGCACCGGGAGCCCGACGTGGGATTCGATCCCGGGTCTCCAGGATCGCGCCCTGGGCCAAAGGCAGGCGCCAAACCGCTGCGCCACCCAGGGATCCCTGTAAAACTTTTTTAAAAAGGTTTTATTTATTTATTCATGAGACACACAGAGAGAGAGGCAGAGACACAGGCAGAGGGAGAGGCAGGCCCCATGCAGGGAGCCCCATGCAGGACTCGATCCCAGAACCCTGGGATCACAATCTGACACTCAACTGCTGAGTCACCCAGGTGTCCCAAAAATCTCTGAAATTTTGAATCCAATTTTTGGCCAAACACTTGAGATTTGAAAATTATCTCTTGTTCTCATAATTTGTCATTATTTTCTGAGTATAGTTTCAGTGGAAATGAATGGATTTTACTTGGGTGACTGAAAATTTATAAGCTTGCTTTTTTTTTCCTTGGAATTCTAATCAAAAGGAAAAAATATAAAAATTACCTAACAGTAGTAAAAATTAGGGTATCAGAAGAAATTTTCCCACTGATAGCATAGCTATGAGTTAATGGGAATCTAGAGGTAGAATTAGACCAAAATCCATATGGATTTATTTAGGTATTTTGGTTTTGAAATGAGGGCTGTGATGAAAACAAAACAAAACCAAACCAAACCACCACAAACACCACCAACCCAAAACTGACATAACACAAGTAAGAAAGAAAAGGAATAAATACTATTGAGGAGTCACTGTGTTTCAGGTAGTATACTGAGCAATTTATCTGTATGTCCTTGTTTGATTTACTTATCAACTCTATAAAGACTCCATAATTTAATACAGGATGAACTGAGGCTCAGAGATTTTACCCTGTAAGTTGAAGGCCACACATGTAATATGTGTCAGAGCCAGGGATTTGACAGAGTGACACCAAAAGTCATTGTCACAATCAATAAACTATTGGGGTTTCATAACTATATGGTAATCTAGCTCATTGATTTTTACACCCCTGAATTTGTTTTTGTGTGTAATTATTATAACTAGATATAGAGATGTACATGTAAATGGGCATGATACTTAACCCATCTACATTTTAGAGTTATAACTAAGGGAAATATGTATATTAGTGTGTGTGTAGTTATAGCCATATCTATATCTGATCCATATCTGTGCAATTATCTTTGTGTTTCTCCATTTTGTAGATTCATGAAGAATGAGTAACTTCCTTAGATTAAAAATCCAGTGAGGGATCCCTGGGTGGCGCAGCGGTTTGGCGCCTGCCTTTGGCCCAGGGCGCGATCCTGGAGACCCGGGATCGAATCCCACGTCGGGCTCCCGGTGCATGGAGCCCGCTTCTCCCTCTGCCTGTGTCTCTGCCTCTCTCTCTCTCTCTCTCTCTCTCTCTCTGTGACTATCATGAATAAATAAATAAAATCTTTAAAAAATAAAAAAATAATAAATAAAAAAAAAATCCAGTGAATGTTCTCCTGCGGAGCAAATATAGATATTTTCCCTTTGGGACATATGCTATAACATTCTAGAATAAAAAGACACTCTTGGCAATCACACTTAGTGTTCAAAATCCCAACTTCATTTGATATCTTGCTTTGCAACATGGATGCAATTATCCAAACTTCATGATCCTCAGCTTCTTCTTCATCTGGCAAAGTAGATATAATTTATTCATGCAACAAACTTTCATTGACCATTTATTGTGCAGCATGACAGTGTTCTAGGCGTATGGGATAATGCTTGGTTAAAACCCAGCAAAATACTTTCCCTGGTGGAGTTTACATATTGCCTGTGAGAAAAACAGGCAATAAATTACAATTCTAATGGCAAAGTAAATAACTTACTCTGCTAGAAGGTGGTAAGGGACGTGGGGAAAAAAAATCACACCAATTCAACACATCATGAGAGTGGAACTATATTAATTACGCAACATACCTAGAATAGGGTTAAGCACCCAGTGATTATCCAGTCATGTGTGGTTAAATTATTTTTGACCAACTGAGTACACCCTGGATCTCTTTCCATTTACCAAACTCTTTCTCTCGTGGCAAACTATGAGGTAAATACACGTCAGAAACATTCAGCTCTTCCATAACTGCAAGTTGCTACTTTGCAAGAACCCCCTTTTTTTTTCTTATTTTAAACTGTAGTGTTGTAAGAAATAATTGAATCAAGTACTTCAACTTATTTCTTCATATGAATAGTTTAGTTCTTAGATGTGAATAATAAAGAAAGAAGCAAAACCACAGAAGTCTAACAAGAGATCCCTGCTGAAGTCTCCTTTGTGCCAAAAAAACAAAACTTTGAGAGAGGCAAAGATCAACACAAGGAAATTCATAATTGCTCTGGTGTGGGATAATATACCATATGCCCCTCTACAACCGGGCACAACAGGACGTTGCCTAAATGACTTTCTTCATGCACCCTATTGGGTCTAGGTACAGAACTGAAAGCCATATGGTGCAATTCAGCCCTCCACATGAACTTCCGGGTCTTTATTGTGCGTTGTCACATTATTTCACTATCATTTTTGATTTGCATGTGCAGACTGCTTTTGCAGTAACAAGCAAAACCTCACTGAGGATGCTGCGGAGAAAGGTAACTTCTCTTTGCCTTGACAGAAGGTTGTGCGGTCTCCTTCAGCCAGGCTGCTGGCTTTGAGCTTAGAAGGTCCAAGCATCTAGAGACTGATGTGCAAGCTGCTGTGCAGCCAGTAGGCCCTGAACGCAATGCAGAGGCTTCCTGTAAAAAGCAAGTCAAAACAAACACTATTTCAGGTCCTGACTCCGAGACCCATATGCTCTCTGGGTTGTGGAGAGTCCCGCAAGCCCCACTGCGATTCAGACTGGCTGTACCCTGTCCTCACTCATCTATGCATTCACCCAACCGTCCTTAGCTGCAGAGACTGGAGGGATACATAGAGGTGTAAAAACTCTCTGGAGCCTCATGTGCTTAAATATGGTAGAAAGAACAGATGTGTTAAGAGGTGCTTAAATGTTGTGGAATGCTGATATAACTGTGGCGGCAAGGGGACACGCCAAACAACTAATGACCAATGGGATCTGAATGGGATTAAAGTGCTTCAAACCAGGGATAATGAAAGAACATACAATACCTCTAAATAGACGTTTATAGGGTAGAAAATAATTAGGATGGCATTCAGAGTAGATGAAACATAACTGTAAGGGTTTGCGAGTGTGTACTGTGTTAAGTCCTTGGTAAATTATTTAGGTGCTGAGAGGTTATTTAATAGCTGAAGTATGAGTTATGGCTGGAGATGGTTATAGAGGCATGCTTAGTAGATCGGGCAAGATTATAGATACTGTGAGTACCATATTGGAGGCCTTAGACCTCAGGTAGAGGTGACGCGAACTCCTAAAGACTTTGTAAGAAGGGGAAGGACCTGACGAAGGCCAAGTTTCTCTGCAAAGTTAAAGAAAAATTATTGTTGAAGAATGCCCACCTTGTTTCTCGCAAGTGAAAGCTTCAGCAAACTATCATCCCATTCCTTTATTGAATGTTGTGTCCTCGTTTCCTCATTGAAGCAGAAACAGACATCTGCAATCAATGCCCTGGAATGTAGAACGGCTAGTCTTACAGATGCTGAAAGTTCACCCCATTAACTAATAAGAAAATTGAGATGAACAGGGACCTATGGGGCAGGGGCTGCCAGGACTATTTTTCTGAAGGGTCATATTAAATGGGATTGAAATGGCACCAGTCTCCATTATGTCTCCAAAAGTGTGTCAGAGGTGGTGTCAAATCTGGAGCAAAACTGAAAAATTGGTTTAGGGTACAGAGACTAGGGTTTAGAATGTTCTCCAGCCCCAGTGAGAGCATGCATTCATAGGTTCTGCTGAGTTAGTCCATAGGAGGAAGGTCACTTGTCCTCAACGCTCCTCTGATACATCATTTTGTTCCTGATGTTATGCCCTCACTAGGAATATTCCTCTCCCATAAAATATATACATATTTATATGTACATATACATATAAAACATACAAATATGTATATAAATTAATATAATATAAAACATCTTATATGATACATTTATATGTTAACATATTTAATACATTTATATTAACATACTTAATACATACTTTATATATATGTTTAATATACATATTTAATGTTCCAATTAAGATTCAAAAGAAGCCTTCCTTAAGAAATTTGAGCTTCAGAAGAATTCTTTTGACGTTCCATGTCCTTTCCTTTTCTGGATTCTGATCATTTCCCTCATCCTACTCATTCCAAATCTTAGAAGAGAAAAACCTCATATTTAGACATAAAGGATCTTTTAATGTCTGTGTCAGACTTAGGACCAGCCTAACCTACAAACTATTTTCAGAGTAGCCACGATCCATGTGACATCTCCAGTTTATTTCCAGGCTAGGGCTGCTTCAAGCCAGAGTAGGATAATTATGAGAACTGGGAGGAAGGAACATGAGTATAGGCCCACAGAGAACAGATCCAAGCAGTTAAGGAGACCTCATAGTTGAACTGAAAGCGTAACGTATGTCACATGTAAGTCACACAACAGCCCCTGCAGAGTCCTGGGTGGAATCTGAAAAATAATAGTAGATAACTTTCTTGAAGAGTGAAGGCTGATGTCAATGATAAAGGTAGTTTCTAGAAGAGAATCATACTGTTAGGAAACTGTTAAATTGGAATCTGAGATCTCCCCCACCAACAAAGTAAAGAAATATTTCTATAAATGTCCAGAAAAGGCAAGAGGACTTCCTAAAATCTTTTTTCTTTTCTTTTTATTCCTTACTTCTAAGCACTTCTCTTTACTCTTGGTTCTTAAAAATAAAAAATGTGGCTTCTGAACAACTACTTCCATGCACTTTCTGTGAGCAAAACAGCCTGAATATTTTCGTGACATCTGCATATCCAAGAGGACATGCTTTGGAAGAAATGCTGCACCCACCCAGTGTGAGACCTAAATATCATCTCTGCCAGTGTCCAACAGATCTGTCGACTCCAAAATCATTCTCTTGTAACCATACTCAATAGCTTCACTTTGCAATAATTGCAGATGCCTTCTTTGTCTTATCCCTGTGGAATTAACAAGCAGAAAGGAAAATCCAGTAACTTCTCATGCTAGGAACAGGGTAAGCCATTATATAGATACACACAAATATTTTCAACCCTATTTCTCTCAACGACCTCTCTAGATAAGAATTACTGTCTTCGTTTTATAGAAGAATAAATTCAGACTTCCAAAGATGAAGGATTTTGCACAGCAACAACCAATTGACAGTGATGGAATTGGAATGACAATAAGTCTATGAGACCAGAACTGATTTTTTTCTATATTGTCCTTCAATACATTAAGCAAATGTAAAAAAAAAAAATTATGAATCTGATTTAAGATCTCATGTGGATGTTTCAACTTTACGACCTGATTTTCAGCTAACTAAAAAAGAGGTGTGGCAAGGATGTTGGGAAAGACATCTAGCACAGCTGTTCCACTGCCATTGATGTAGCTTTTGTTGGAATAATTTTACCTATGAAATTCTGTCTTTCATCTCTGAATGCCCAAGCACTTCCCCTCAAGCACTAAAGGAATTTGAATTATGCAAGGGAATGTAAGAAGTTCAAAGAAGGACTGTTATTTTCATCCAGGTAAGGGTTTTTTTTTTTTTTTTTTAAGGTCATTTGAATAGAAATGTACATTTTTCTAGAGGACATTTAGTCCAAATTTACATGTCTTCTACTTTTGGGACTATCATCATTCCCACTCTATCATCCTGATGTCGTTATGTCATGGTTTATCTCCGTACCTGCGTGTCGAATGTTGAGGTAGTGCATTCTCGAGTTGCTCATTGGAATCATCTAGCAATCTCCTAAAATGCAGATTCCACAGCTCTGCCTCAGGCATAATAAACCAGAATCTCTAAAAATAAGAACCTGGAATGTAGCTCTTAATACTTACAAAGGAATCTAGCAGCATTTGGAAGTCAGAGAGCACGCTCACATGCCTTACCTTAGCTGATCTTTTCTTTGTGGAAAGGAGCATAGCCAAATTTTAGAAAGTTGAGGTGAATTTTGCAAGAGAAATCATAAGGGACTTAAACCTTCAGATTACCTACCCACAGGCTCAATACTCACCATTCTTTAGCCAGGGCAATGATTTGCAGAAAGGCCCCCTGATGGGGAATCATGACACTAGGCAAGATTTATCTAGAGGCTTGGTTGTTGTTGCTTGGTTGTGCACCCTGGAAGGCTATGCTGATAAAAAAGTTGTGAGGCTGCACTTGGGCCGAGAGAGAGTGTGATGTTTTGTATCTGATACGCAGGTGGACACATTGCATAATGTGTTTATAAACCACATGCTTAGTGTTTATAAACCATAATATGCACATTTATCCTCTGCATTTCTTCTGGTTGATCGTCATCTAATTTCTGCTTTCTTTAGAATCTTACCGGAGTCCACCCCTCCAAGGCACTTCTCCACCAGATGCTCACTTATCTTAGCCTGGTGTCCTTCGATAGCATTTTCATAGCTCAAACTGAATATAAGTTTACTCTGTATCTACACTGGGCATTTTAAAGAAAATCAGACTCACACATTACATGGCTCTACTAGAAATGCATAGTATCGATCTTAAAGAGTAAAACAATCTTCCTTTCCTGTACAAACAAATCAAGCAGAAGAACTCATAATTTCGTATGTAAGTGTGGAAATTCTTAATTTCAGATATTCTTTTCCTACAACCATATAATTGTAATATTCCTTCAAATATTCTTTCCTTCAGAATACAATTTATTTAAATGAATCAGCCTCAACATGATCTTTGGTCCTTTTACTACGAATCCAGAGGTGAATGCAATTGTGTGACATTGACATAGAGGGATGTACAAATGCATGCAAACACAGATACATGTACATATAAACACATATCTGAAAAATAAGAAACAAGATAGTAATAGCAATTGTCCTCCTAGCTCAATTTATGAGGCAGGACAGTGCCACATGGGACATAAGTAGTTTAGATAGGTGGATATCATATTTTGAATAGAGGCTGTGAGCCTAACTCTAGTGTTTGTCTTTGTAGAAATCATCATAAATATGTACATATACACACTCAAATGTATGACGATAGTTCTGTGGGGTGAATATATTATCTACATGTTCTAAATGCCCAAGAGAGATTAAGTAACATGTTCAAAGTTAATATCTAGCAAATGCTAGATATGATTGGGATTCAGGCCGAAGTTTTTCTTTTTTTTTTTTAAAGTTTTTTTTTTTTTTTTAATGTATTTATGATAGTCACAGAGAGAGAGAGAGAGGCAGAGACACAGGCAGAGGGAGAAGCAGGCTCCATGCACCAGGAGCCCGACGTGGGATTTGATCCCGGGTCTCCAGGATTGCGCCCTGGGCCAAAGGCAGGCGCTAAACCGCTGTGCCACCCAGGGATCCCCAGGCTGAAGTTTTTCATGACCCAAAGTATATAATGTCCTCACTATACAATGATGCAAAACTGAAAAAAGATATATTTAAAGTCAAAGACAGCGTGAAGAAAGACAAAAGAATCCTTTCTGATAAAGTGATTTGTGCAACTGTGTGAGACTTTAAGTTTTACCAACATTCGTGTCCTAGCTCACATTGGATATGCTGATGTCCTCAGGGAAATTATGGGATTTCCTGGGCATCCTACCATAAGCAGATGTTATTTTGATTTTTGAAAAATGGTTATCAAAAAGAAAACGAAAGAAAAAAAGGGAAAAAGATATTCTGTTGTATGTGTAAAACTAAGGGCAATGTTTATAGTGAGAGGTTAATTGATCAGAGTCCTTAGCAAATGTATTTGATTTGAGCTTTTCAATGACATTTTATTCACCATTCATTTGTTCACTATATTTTGCATATTAGATATTATCACTATAGAACTTCATTTAATCCCATTAATAATCTCAATGAAGGATGAAGGAGGGAAAGTAAGGGAAGAAGAGAAAGAAGAATGGAGAGAAGCAAGACAATATACGAGTTTTCTTATATTATGATACATTGAGGCAGAAGAAAAAGAACCCAAAATTTGATTTCAAAATGATGCATTACTGAAGAAAACTTACAGTAAGATTCACCCACCCTCCCTTGGATTTGCAAAAGGATATTTAGCAGTCTTGTTAGTTAACCTCAGAAAGATACTGTCATTCCAGGTAGCTATAATTGGTTTGTGCTTAAAAGCAACTAAAAACCGTAAACATATGAGAAACAAGATGCACTGCTGAGTGACCTTGGAGAGGGTTGCCTTCAGCACCAGGCTGGGGACAGTCACATCATTATAAGGTACTGGGAGCACTAGCCTGTTGAAATAATCAGACTTTGGAGGACATTCACAGGGAGCAACCCCTGGGTGCCAGTCTCTCATTCCCACATATGGCACCAAATGCTTTTGATTATGGAAGAGCAAGTGAGATCTACCTTGCGGTGTATCAGCATTCCAGTTGGAGGTATTAAAATTCTTGAAGAGGTAAAGCAGTGTATTAAGAGCTTTGCTACTTAGGAGCCTCTTAGAAGCTGAGATTTCACAACTATTCTTGCCCCCTCTCATTTCATGTGAGACATTAAATGACACTGCTCTTACCAGTTCAGCTGCAAAGTCATTAATTTTATGTTTGAAATGGGGGGGGGGAGCACAGTTTCTTAGCTTTTGAGATGTCAAGTGAATTTCATAGAACCCTGAAAGAAAAGTTCACATTTTTTTCTTTGAAGATTTAAGATGATCTGAAAAAGATGACTGACTGGCATTGTTCCATGACTGCATCAATTATAGGAACTCTTCTATGTGTCATGGCCTTGAATCAATCAAAGTAATCAAGACATTTATAAAAAGTTCCCACTTTAGTAAAAGTCAAAAAGTAACCCCCAGTAATTTCGTGGACAAAAAAGAAGCATAATTTAATCAAAAGGAACACAATCAGATTGATAAAATCCATTCTTATGGAATGGGAATCCATCCCCATTCTTACATAACTTTACCTAAATATGTACGCCTTAACAACTACAGTGATGATGATGACAGTATTTATAAGGGATCATTTTGTTAAGACATTATGTTAAATTATTTTCATGCTTTAGTTTCTTTAAGCCTTACAACCATCTTCAAGTAGATATTATAATCATACCTATCGGTTAAATGACGCATTTGGGACTTAGGGAGATGAAGTAGTTTTCCTATGATGACAAGTCTAAGAATAGAACCAAGCTTCATTCGACAGACTACAGACCCTGTTTTTTTTTTTAAGCATTAATTATGTATTATTTATTATTTAATAAGGTTTTGTGAGGAAATAAACATATTTTCCTAAAACACAATGTTATCGCTCGTGTCTTTGGTCATCTGGGATACCACTATTGCTTTTTTTATGAGATACCCTTTCCTTGAAACACAGAGTTTTGTTTTATTTTGCTTTAGAGGAGCAGAGAGAGAGAGAGAGAGTGGCACCTGAGTAGCTCAGTTGATTGGGCATCTGACTCTTGATTTCCACACAGGTCATGAACTCAGGGTCCTGAGATTGAGCCCTGCGTGGAGCTCCTCACTCAGCAGGGAGTCTGCTTCTCTCCCTGTGCCTCTGCTACTTCCCCCTGCATATGCACATGCACAGATGCTGTCTTTCTCTCTCTCTCAAATAAATAAATAATTTTTAAAAAGAGAGAGAGGGATTACACACACACAAGCAGAAGAGGAGGAGGGGCAGAAGGAGAAGGAAAGAGAATCCTAAACTGGCTGCACGCTGGGCTTGGAGCCCAAGGCAGAGCTCATTCTCAGGACCCCAAGATTATGACCTGAGCTGAAATCAAGAGTGAACGCTTAACACACTGAGCCACCCAGGTGCCCCTACAGTTTTCTTCTAAATAGCTGGAGTTTGAGAATTCCTAAGGTGCATATAAGCAGGACCTTCTTCTGGCTCCTCGTAGGGATTTGGAGCTCAAATTCAGAAATCAAAGAACAGATAGAAAGTATATCAGAATCTGTTTGTTTTATAAATATACCAATTAACATTTTTCAATGTGAGTATAGTTATCCCAGTTACACATGAAACAGACCAGATATTTCTGACCCCAGAATTTCCCTCATAACAATCCTGTCCTTAAAAAGCTGAGTTGGAGCTACAGATTACATATTGGTTTTCCATAACTGCTTCGAATTGTTACCGGGTAGCTGGAAAAAAGAAGGGAATGGTCTTCTACAATACAATAGATTTTAAATCCTAAACTCTTACTCTACATCTTTGGGGTAATTCGGGAATGAGCCTGGCGATAAATGCTCACCATCTCATGAGTGATCTGTATACATCAAACCACAAGGGAAACTCAAGATTTGCTGGGTAGAAAGAGAAGTATGTTTTGGATTTAAAAGAATGGAAAAACTGGTAGAGAAGTAATGTAAAAGACTGTGGTAAAACTTCAAGAGGTATATACCAGAATCAAAACCTACCGAAACAAGCAAACAAACAAACAAACAAACAAACAAAAAACAAGTAGAGCTCCCTCAAGGTCAAATCCTGCTTCAGTCAGGGACCTTGCTGGGAATTCGGGGTTCTGCTGGAGAGGGCAAGGAGGCAGGTTTGCCGAGTGGTGGCCTCCCAGACACTCTCCAACTGCTCTCCAGGGTCCTGATGTCAAAAAGTGGCTGATCAGGGGAGGAATTCATTGTTTGTTTTACTGTAACTTCTGCCTCCCGTTAGTGGAAAGGAAAACATTCTCTTTTTTTTGTGCTAAAGATCGGGGGATTTCAAAAGTAAATGAGGTTGTAACATAAATATCATCTTTTTTTTTTTTTTTTTTGAGTCACAGGAACAATTGTCAGTAAGGAGAAGCCAGCCAGACATATCATAAAGCTAATTAAAATTATGTCAGGAGATAAACTAATTAGGACACCAGTGTACAGAGATATGTCATTGTGTCATTCTAGAAAAAAAAACAAAGAAGAAGAAGAAAACATTGAAATTCTCAAAAAAAAAATAAATAAAAAGTTAAATGAAATGGAGAACTCCATACAATAGCAGGAACCAAATTAATTACTGCTTCACTCAACACTGACAGGGAGCATAATAGAAATAAGAACCTCTAGAGATGTGTTTAAAGATAAAAACTTGTTTTTTTAGCTAGCAACTGTTTGTCTCATCTTGATATCCTATCACTTTGTCAAAGTGACTCCTCATTCTCTCCAAGCACCTGAAGGAAATCACTTAAAGTCTCAGGAATATGCAAGAGAGGGAAGCCTCACCAAGCGAGTGAAATCCTGACAGTGGGTTTACCTTTAAAGGTCTGAGTCTGTAAAATTATGAGATGCATTTGCATGAGGTGCTGACAAGCTTCACTGTGAGGGGAGAAAACACACGAAACATTACAGCTCTTCAATTTCTGAAATCCACTTTAGTACACGAGCTGCTGGTCATGTCTTTGCAAATTTCTCGAGCTGCATCCCATAAAACAACAAAATTGGGCACTGTCAGCAGAAAAAAGAGCATTTTGAATACATCAGTCAGAAAACAAGCACATTTGAAACACAGACTTAAGAAAAGGTCAAACGGGAGGTTCTAGAAACCCACTAAAAGCTCTCACGTGAATGCCTGTATCTATCTATTTGGAAACTAATATACTGCTGACTACCACAAACTTTCATTTCTCATGATTCATGCTCATTTCCTCTCCCATAGCAAAACTTAATTAAATATTTCTACATCTAGCTTCTTGATATGCTTTTGAAACTTTTGAAATAATTCCCTTACGCCTTGAGAACTCCTGAAAAACATATTTATGAGTACCGAGAACTCTGCTAGAAGTCACCATGGTTAATTACAATAAAACAATCTTTGTGATTGTTATCATGTATAAAGTTAATTGTCTCATTAACCTTAGCCATTATGATCTAGTCCCATTATAAATAAGAATCAAAAAAAAAAAAGGGCTAGGGATGAAATATAAATAATGACATCAAAATAGTATATATTCCTCTATTGTGATCTTTCAGATTTAAATGCGTGTCTCCTCGGGCTAATAACTAGTAAGTGCTATAATGTCAAGATGATAGATTGATAGAAAACCGGCCATGCTGTGTTAGTGGCATCTTAGGATAGCTTAGCACATTTCAGATTTACTACCTTTACTTCTCTTTGACATTTTTATTTCTAGACAACAGAAATCGAATAATTACTTGAAACGGAAGCAACAAGTCCTTTCAACGTTTGCTAGATCTCTTGAGGTACATAGCAGAGAAAATGTGCAAAAATCTAGCGGCCCCTGTGTTCTTGGGGCCAGAGCGAGGAGGAGGCTAAGTTTCTAGCTTGGTGGCTGACACAGGGTGGGGTGGCAGGCTTGGCCGGCATTGAAGCAGGAGCATCCGGTGCGAACAATGAATCATTGGTTGTTCAACAATAGCTGTAAATCTGAACTCTAGGGGCTTAAAGGGAATTTAAGATGTAAATGATTAACCAGATATTGAAGTCACCTGGAAGAAGTAGATCATGACTTAGTCATGGTTTGACTCAGGTATTCCTGAGTGTATCCTTGAATTCCTCTCTGTGTTGCATTTTACTGACCTAGATATCATGGGTATCAAAATAAAACAATAGGGACGCCTGGGTGGCTCAGTGGTGGAGCATCTGCCTTCGGCTCAGGGCCTGATCCTGGGGTCCCGGGATCGAGTCCCATATCGGGCTCCCTGCAGGGAGCCTGCTTCTCCTCCCTCTGCCCCTGTCTCTTCCTCTCTCTGTGTGTATCTCTCATGAATAAATAAATAAGATCTTTAAAAATAAGTAAATAAATAAACAAAGCAATAAAATCTAAAATTGGCAACATCTACCATGCTCATAAGCATTGGATGGATATTTACCTATACTTGGTAAGTGCTTTATCTACTTTTTTTTTTTGTATTCCTCTTTAACCTTCATAACACCGTATCTGGTAATCAATTGTCCAATTAATTGTGCCCATTTTACAGAAAACATTGGGACTGGAGTGCCTGATGTGGTTTGGTGTCTTCATGTAAGGAAACAGACTGGTCATCTGGATCACTCTGACTGCCTGTATTGAGAGAGGCTGTAATGTGATTTTCATGTGTGAAATCTTCTAGCCCTCCAAACTAGACATGTGTGACCTGGTACACTAGGAAACATGGACCATAGATGTATTGGTCTCTGCCCAATAAAACATACACAGCTGCTTTAGGGGATGAATAAGGACATGGCTACAGAGAAAATTTAGGAAACATTATAAAAAATGGGAACCTGAGAGATTCCCTTTTCTATAGACAGAGTAGGACATCAGAAGTTAGTTTTGTTTAGTTTTTAGTTTATGTTTATTTAATTTATGGATTTTTTTTTTGTCATATGCTCTACCTAAAGAAAATAGTATGGAAGATTATGGGAAAGTTCAGTGTAAGAAGCTTTTATTAGTAGTCATAATCATATAGTATATTTTCATAAAAGGCAATCCCAAATACTTCACGCAGCGCTATAAAAAATACATTTGGAATTCTTAATGGAAAATAAACTATAATAATTTCATAGTTAAAATAGAATCATTTTCTATGTTGTTCCTCAATAACCAAACTCTACTGTTTTCCTAAAGAAATGAGGAAAAAGTGTATAAGGAATCTGGGCTGTTTAAAAGATAAAATGATAAAAAGCCTCAGTAACAGAATGAAGGCTTCAGGGCAGGATGAGGGGCCACACTTAAAGGGTAGTAGAGTTCTTCTCAGTAGAATTCATCCAGGGGGTTTGGGCACAGAACCTTTTAGAATAAAAGACTGAAAAGGATGAATAAGGGCCCAATTGCGATGGAGATTGATTCTAAAATATGCAACTACTCTTTAAGTTGTAAAAGAAGTGGATGGGGGAAATCTCTGCTGCTGGTCTCCTCTCATATTCTGATACTTTCCCCTGCCCCTTTCTTAGGTCTGGGCCACTCTTGCCCCTCGCTCCCTTCTCTCACACTGATTACTCTCTTTTCGTGTCCTGCTAATTTTCTTTTCTTACTCTCTTTAATTATTGGCTTATGAAATTTGCCACATATCTTAGTGAACTTGGGAGTTCTGAACAGGAAACTTAGTCCGGAAAATACACTGATGAAGAAAGAATTAGTCGTCTAAAGGGCTGGCCCACCTCTCATCAGGTGCGCTGAAGGAGGGAAGGAGGAGTGCCTGGCAGTGAATTCTCTTGTGGAGAATTCTCGAAAGCTTTCTGGGAACAAGACCATGGGCTTGTAGAACATGAAGCATTTTACAGGGAAGCCAGTATCTGCACTTTCCAGCCACAGGCTTTTGGCTGTTTGTTCTTTAAAAGTCATTGTTTAAAATTTCAACTTACTAGAAAGCAGCCTTAGAAAGATTTCTTTGAAAAAAAAAAGGAAAAGAAAGATTTCTTTGTCTATCATCTATCATCTCTCTTATTGTCTTTTTTTCCCTATATCCGGGTTTGTGATTGCAACTTAAAGAAAATTATCTAAAAAATAAATAAATAAAAATAAAAATAAAAATATAAATAAATAAATAAATAAATAAATAAATAAATAAATAAATGAAAATTATTAAAAGTAACATACAGTAAAGGGGTAGTAATTAAAGACACAAAATTCAATTCCTTAGATATCTGTTAGCAAACAAAAAGAAAGGACAGCATACCTCCTGGAAGCTGAAACTTGAACATAAAATCTGAAAACTGAAGTGCCTTCCCACTTCTCACTTGTAAGAACTGCATGGTTTAATTTTTCTTCGCGTGTGCACATGAGCGTGTGAGCTCATTTTCCGTGTGTTGATGTCTTCTCCCTGGGTAAAAAGTTTAATATGCTTACAAATAGTTTCTCCTGCAACACAAAGTTGGCTATGGTGGGTCTCTGGGTTACTGTGGCCCTGACTCTTTTCCTGCTCAAACAGATAATTCAGCTCAGGGGTAATACTGCTGACATGCAGATCCCTTTTGTCTCATTTTCTTTCTTTTTTTTTTAATAAATTTATTTTTTATTGGTGTTCAATTTACCAACATACAGAATAACACCCAGTGCTGATCCTGTCAGGTGCCCCCCCCAGTGCCCGTCACCCAGTCACCCTCCCCCCCGCCCTCCTCCCCTTCCACCACCCCTAGTTTGTTTCCCAGAGTTAAGAGTCTTTATGTTATGTCCCCCTTTCTGATATTTCCCACACATTTCTTCGTTATTAAGTGAAATCAACTAACTCTGTAGCCAATTAGATGGACTGGTGCCCATCTTTGAGCCAATCAGCGTTTGTCAGTAGGTCAAGTTATAAAAATATTCCTTAGGGCTGCCCTTTTAGTGGTTCCAACAGGCACGGTATGTCTCAGAGAAGCTACTAACAAATGGATAAAGCAGACAATTCAATTACATGTCTATGGTATATTTTTGCATTGCGTTCACACATGCATGTGACCAGTGAAGACATATTCAGAATATCAAAATCCTCTAGAATTGTCTAGAGATTTATAATGATTCAATGTACATCTATTTAAACACATTTTTTAAAATCTCCCTATTTGAGGAGTTTCCTCTAGCTGTGCTGTGAAAGATTATGAAATAAACCAATAGTTAATCAGAATATCTCATTATTAACTGAAAATCATCCCAAATACTCCATATGAATAGACAAAGAGAGAAAATATCGTAAAAAAATGACTAATGGGGAAACAAACAGATATCAAGCAGACTCTAAATACATAATGTATAATTACATTTTGCAGTGATATTCAAGCAAATTGGTGTATTAATATTGTTATGCTTATCACAAATAGCAAGAAAATTAATTAAATGAGAGTGAAACATAAATACTACTCAAATTGCCAAACCAGCATTACACAGATTTAGGAAATGGTTTTAATAAAAAGTTGGCACTAATAATTCTTTATGATGTGTAACTGATTTATGTACAATACAGATATATGTTTGGTTACTTATTGCTTTCAGTATTTTATGGTTTGGTGAAAGTGTGCACAGGAAAATGCCCATTGAGGGGCGCCTGGGGGGGCTCAGCTGTGGAGCATCTGCCTTCGGCCCAGGGTGTGATCCTGGGGTCCCGGGATCGAGTCCCACATCGGGCTCCCTGCAGGTAGCCTGCTCCTCCCTCTGCCTGGGTCTCTGCCTCTCTCTCTGTGTGTCTCTCATGAATAAATAAATAAAATCTTAAAAAAAAAACGCCTATCGAGGTGTCCTTTATAAACTCTATCTGATAGAAATACTAACATCTATTCATTCAGTATGTTTCAAAGTATACTGGTTTTAATTTGGGAAATGTCATGAGTAGAATGCTTAAAGTTCTACAAAACATCTTCAACAGCTAGTCAAAAATAGCAGTAGATGGACAATTGTCCAGGTAAGCACGTCACACACACAACATGCACACATGCATGTGCGCACACAAACATGTGATACCACCATGAAGCAGGCCCGAATCCTCTGTTGCATTAAATGAGATGGAATAGCAAATGTGATATTTAATGCCAGAACTCTGTTAAAAATTCTTTAATCTGAAATTTATTTGAAGCCTATCCTTCTAAGTAATCAACATGGTAATTATTTCAAGAATCCAGCTTTTTTTAATAATTATCTTTAGAAAGACTGACACTTAAAATAAATGGATAGTATCAGCTATATAAATGCTTACAGTATATTATTATACTTTAAAATTTTATTCATGGCAGTTTTGTACAACCCAGTTGCTTATAATTTGCTATAATTGCTCCTCAAATAGAGCATTAAGTTTTATGGCTTCATATTTTCCTTGACTAAAAGGCTTTATTACCATAACAATGCACAGAAAATGGAAATATTGATACCCATAACCTCTAAGTACTGTTTGCTTATTATTTAATGTACGGATATGCAGCTTAATTCTAAATGAATCAGAAAGTGCCAAGGAGTTTTGTTTTGTTTTGTTTTCTCCTCCTAACGTATTATTTCGGTCCTAATGGTCTTAGCACTCTTAAAGAGTAGAAACATTCTATTTTATTACGCATTTTTGTGTATAACAAGGAAGATGTCTCTGTTAATACCTGAAATAAAAAGAACAGTGTTCTAATTTAAACCTCGGTTTCTTATTTTTCCACAGACTGATGCCCTTTGTGGGAGCATAGAAATTTATAGCCGAGCTCAGATCTATTAGGATCAAGACATAAAAGGAAAAAAAAATGGTCTTTAGTGCAGAGGGAAATAACCTTTTACAATATTAATAAAGGCTCTCTATACTTACTATATTTCTTTGACCTATAATGTCAGAAATATAGATTACACCCTTAAATCATGCACTTCTAGCTTCATACCAAATTTGCACCATTCGGCTTTATCACAAATGTGTCCAGATTTTTACAACATCTGGCACATTTATAGCAATTAGTTCTGGGCAGGCTGTAGTACTGCCAGTCTCAATTGCACAGTCCAAGAACATACACAAATTATGATTAGTAATGATTTATTCAATGATGAAGTAATTCATCTTAGTCATTTAAAGCCTAAAACTATAAGAGTTGACAGTTGTGATTTGTGCTGTGGTTTTCTTTGATATCATCAAGTTCTTTCTAAATGCTAAACCAAATGGATACAAAAAGTGAAAAGCAATTGAAGTAAATACTATGCCATAGTAAGACGTTCTCTAGCCTCATGGGATAAAATGATAAAATCGCACCAATTATACTAATTTTTTTTTCAGAATAGATGAGTAAAGCACAGTGTTTGCAATACTCTGTGAGCCTGTGTAAATTTTGATTAATCCGATTTTATCACCAATTGGCTAAAAGCCTTCTTTCATTTATAAAGAGTGTCATATATAAAAACCTCATAAAAGATTTGAATTATGATTAACAATGGTGATTTTTGGAAGCAGAGAACTATGATTCATGATTTTTCTCTGCCCCCTATGTTGAATGTCCTTTCTCCTCTTTCTGTGCCCATCTACACTCTGCTTATGATGATGTTCTGCAAGGTGCCTTCCCTAATATCTTATTTTGCCCTGATCACAGAATTTGGAATTTATTGCATTTATCTTGGTCTAACTATTACTACTTCATTTATTTATTGATGATAATGCAACGTTCTTCATTAAATGTCCAATCATATATATTCTGTATTCTTGATAATGTTGACTATGGTAGGAAGTACTTAATAGGTACTTTAATTTTTTTTTTTTTTAATTCTGGGGAAGACACAAGTGCTATGGTTTATTTCAGCACATCTTCAGAAGAGTAAGCATTTTTCATGACACCCTGCTAATAAAATTGGCAATATGATCTCAGTCTTAAAAATCTATGCAGATGTCCAGTGAAAACCGGTGCTCCTCCTCCATCCCGCACATGGACAGGGGCATGAGACTGATGATCTCCAATGGAGGGAGATATGTCATCCCAATTCTCTCCTTCCACTTGCAGAGGGCCTGTCATTGGATCATAGCTCTGGGAGACAGCTGAACTACTGGGTCCTGGGTGGTCATGAATCATGAATTCTGTCCTGGAAGAGAACACTCACTGATTGTTAACACCCATTTTGACTTTACGTAGATGAGAAATAATCTTACATTGTGTTAAGCTACTGAAGTTTGGGAGCTTTTCCTTTCGAAAAGCTTTTATTAGTGTAGCTAAACAGGGATCATCATTCTTATTTTTATCTTTAAATTGGATTGCTTTTATTTTTGTAGTCCTAAATGGGCCTCTACTATTTTATTGAGGTTCAGGTTTTCATTTTATGTATTACTTTGTTATAATAAAATAAAATGAAACATATCCTGATGGAAGTCACCTTCCATGTGTAAGAAGAAAGACATTTTTCATGTCAGTGCACTTCTAGCTATGTGGATACTTTGATAAACAAGCTGATCTGGATAAAATCACACTTGACTTTGGTCTACATCTGACCTGTTGTTGGATGGTTCCAGATCATCATGGCTCTAGTACTGACCTACAAATTCTTACTACATCTTTTCAATTCTCTACAAATTCTTACTACATCTTTTCAATTCTCAGGGACAAATTCATTATCTGTATTCTTTCCTTCCATTATTTTTTCTTATTGAGGTATAATTGACAAACATAATCAAATATATGTATATATGATTTTATATATATATATATATATATAATATATATATATATATATATTGAGGTGCACACTGTGGTGTTTTAATATATCATACATATTGTGAAATAATCACCATAATCAAGCATATTAGCAAATTCACTACTTCACATAGATAGCATTTTTGTATGTGTGAGAACACTTAATGATCTACTCTCTTAGCAAATTTCGGGTCTACTGAACAATATTACTAAATCCAGTCATCACATGCTGAATATTAGATCCTCAGAATTTATTTACTTTGTATCTGAAAGTTTGTACCCTCTGGAACACATGTCCCTATTTCTTTTACCCTTTAACACTGGAAAATCACTGTTATATTCGGCCCTGTGGGTTTGACTTTTTAAAAGTCTCCATAGAAATGAGGTCATATTGGGTTCGTCTTTGTGGTCTGCTTTATTTCACTTAACATAATGTCCCCCATTTTAATCTTTATTATTGCAAATGGCAGGATTTTCTTCTTTTTTATGGCTGAATGATACTCCGTTGTACCACGCACACCACAATTCCTTTTTCCAATCACCCACTGATGTTTCCATATCTTGGCTATTATGGATAGTGCTACGATGAATGTGAGAGTACAGATATCTTTTGAAATACTGACTTCAGTTCCTTTGGATATATGCTCATAAGTGGGATTCCTGGATCATACGGTAATTCTATTTTTAAGTTCTTGAGTAAAACCTCATACTGCCTTCCCTAATCGCTGTACCAATTTACCTACCCACCAACAAAGTGCAAGGATTCTCTTTTCTCTACACCCTTGCCAATGCTCATTTTGATAACAGCTATTCTAATGGCTGCCCAGTGATATCTCATCGTAGTATTGATTGGCATTTTTCTCATGATTAGTGATGTTAAGCATCTTTTCATAAACCTATTTACCTTTTGTATATCTTCTTTAGAAGAAATACCTATTAGGGTCTTTTGTCCATTTTAAAAATTTAGACTATTAGGGCAATTTTATGTTCACAACAAATGTGAAGGTAAGGTATAGGTATTTCCTTTATAACGTCTGTCCTCTGCACACGTAACCTTCCTCAACCTCCTCCAGCCGACTGAGACATTGTCTGTAGTCAATAAACCCACATTGACGCATCATAATCACCCAAGGAATAGTTTACATAATGATTCACTCTTTGGCTTCTGTATTCATCATCATGGTATCATACACACTATCTTCACCATTCTGGCTCTCCCCGCCTCCCCACTCCCAAACCTGGCAAACACTGATTATTATTATTTTTTTTTTTTACTGACTCTATGGTTTTGCCTTTCCTAGAATGTCATATGGATGAGCAGTGTGTAGCATTTTCAGATTGGCTTCTATCACTTACTAATATGCATTTAAGTTCCCTCCATGTCTTTTCATAGCTTGATAGCTCATTTCTTTTTTAGCACTGAATAATATTTCATTATGTGGAAGTACCACATTTTTTTACCAGTTCACCTACTGACAGCCATTTTATTTTGAAAATTACAAATAGAGCAGCTATAAATATCCATGTGCAGGTTTTTGTAAGGACATCGTTTTCAACTTCTATGGGTCAATAGAAAGGAGCACAATTGCTGGATCATAAGAATCTGTTTAGTTTTATAAGAAATCGAGTAACTGTCGTCCAGAGTGGCTGTACCGTTTTGCATTCCTGCCAGCAGTGAGTGAGAATTCCTGTTGTCCACATCGTCACCAGCATTTGGCATTCTCATTGTTCTGGCTTTTAGACATTTTAACAGGTGTGCAATAGCAACTTGTTGTTTTAACTTGTTTTTCCCTAGTGACATATGGTGTGGGCTATCTTTTCATATGCTTAATGTCCTCTATCTTCTTTGGTAAGGTTTCTGTTCAGATCTTTGGCCCATTTTTGAATCACATTATTTATTTTTTTGTTGTTTCAATTTAAGAGTTCTTTGTATATTTTGAATAATAGTTCTTTATCAGATATGTCTTCTACAAATATTTTTCCCAGTCTATGGTTTGTCTTTTAATTCTCTTGACATTATCTTTAACAGGGCAGATGTTTTTAATTTTAATGAAGTCCAGCTTGTCAATGATTTCCTTCATGCATTGTACCTTTGCTGTTGTAGCTTAAAAAGCCATTATAATCCTCAAAGTTACCTGGTCTTTCTATGTTGACTTCTAGGAATTTTACAGATTTATGTCTTACATTTAGGACTGTGGTCCATTTTGATTTAATTTTTGTGATAGGCAAAAGGTTTGTGTCTAGGTTCACTTTTTTTCATGTGAAGGTCCAGTTGTCCCAAAAATATTTGTTGAAAGACTCTTTTTTTCCATCTTATCACCTTTGCTTCCCTGTCAAAGATTGATCGGTTCACTATATTTATATGGGTCTATTTCTGAGCTCTCTAATCTATTCCATTAATCTGTTTGTCTATACTTTCACCAATAAAACACTCTGTTGATTACGATGGCTTTAGAGTAAGTCTTCATGTCAGATAGTGTCAGTCTTCCTACTTTGTTCTTCTACTTAATTATGTTGGCTCTTCTGGGTCTTCTGGCTCTCCATATAAACTTCAGAAAGAGTTTGTTGATATCCACAAAATTACTTGCTTGAATTTTGATTTAGATTGCATTGAATCTATAGATAAATTTGGAAAGATCAGAGATCTGGACAATATTGAGTCTTCTTATCTGTGAATATGGAATATCTCTCCACTTAGTTCTTCTTTGATTTCATTTGTCAGAGTTTTAGTTATCTTCATAGAGATCTTTTACATATTTCTTTTAGATTTGTATGTAAGCATTTAATTTTTTTTAAGATTTTATTTATGTATTCACGAGAGACACAGAGAGAGGCAGAGACATGGGCAGAGAGAGAAGCAGGCTCCATGCAGTGAGCCCGATGCGGGACTTGATCCCAGGACTTCAAGATCACAGCCTGAGCCAAAGGCAGACATTCAACCACTGAGCCACCCAGGCATCTCTCATTTGGCTTTTGATGCTAATGTAAGTGTATTGTGTTTTCAATTTGAAATTCCACTCCATCATTATAGGAAAATAGTTGACTGCTATATACTAACCTTGTGTCTCACAACTTGCTATAAATGCTGATTAATTACAGGAGGGGTTTTTTTGGGGTCAATTCTTGGGATTTTCTATACATATAATCAGATAATGTTATCGGCAAACAAAGAGTTTTTATTATTCTTCCTTTCCAAATTGCTTTTATTTTATTTTATTTTATTTTATTTTATTTTATTTTATTTTAATTTATTTTTTGTCTTGCATTAGCAGTAACTTCCAGTGTCCTCTTGAAAAGGAACAGTAAGAGAGGACATCCTTGCTTTGCATCTGATCTTAATGAGAAAGCTTTAGGTTTCTCAGCATTAAGTATAACGCTAGCTATAAAATTTTTTTTAGATATTCTTTATCACAGTGAGAAATTTCCTTATCTACTTCTAATTTACTCGGAATTTTTATAATAAATGGCTGTTGAATTTTGTTAAATGCTTTTATCCCCCGTCTTTGTTGAAATGATCATGTGATTTTTCTGTCTTAGCCTATCAGCATGATGGATTACATGAATTGATTTTGGAATGCTGAACCAGTTTTGCATACATCAGATAAATCGCACTTGGCTATAGTTTATAGTCCTTTTCACACATTGTTACATTGAGTTTTTAATATATTGTTGAGGATTCTTGCATCTGTATTCAAGAGAGATATTGGTCTGTAGTTTTCTTGTGAAGTCTTTTCTGGTCTTGGTGTTAGAGTAATGCTGCTGGCCTTATAGGATGAATTAAGAAGCCTTCCCTCTGGGGACGCCTGGGTGGCTCAGTCTGTTAAGTGTTCCGCTTTGGTTTCCTCTCAGTTCATGATCCCATGGGTGATGGGATGGAGCCCTGCATGCTCCACATTGGGCTCTGTGCTCAACATGGCATCTCTCTCCCTCTTCTTCTACCCTGCCCCCCATTTGTACTCCTGTGCTCTTTCTTTCTCTTTCAAATAAAAAAATAATAATAATAAATAACTTTCAAAAGAAAAAGAAGCAGCAGCAGCAGCATTCCATCTGTTTCCATTTTCTGAAAGAGAATGTAGAGAATTGGTATAATTTCTTCCTTAAATGTTTGGTAGAATTCACCAGTGAACCCATCTGGGCCTGGTCTTCCTCTTTGGGAAGGTTATTAACGATCAATTTGATTTGTTTAATAAATATAGGCCTTTTCACATAAACTATTTCTTCTTGTCTGAGTTTTGGTAGATTGTAACTTTCAAAGAATTGATTCATATCATCTAAATTTTCATATTTGTGGCATAAGTTGTTCATAGTATCCTCTTCCCATTTAAAATCGGATTATTGATTCATGTATTTACTACTGAGTTGAACAAATCCCTCATGTATTTTGGTTATTAACTCCTTATAGATACATGGTTTACAAATGTTTTCTTGTATCGTGTAGGTTGATTTTTCATTTTGTTATTTTCTTTGATGTGAAGAAGCTTTTTAGTTTGATGTATTCCCAATTTTTCTTTCTTTTGCTGTCTGTGTCCTAGGTGTTAATATCTAAAAATTCACTGCAAAAAATAATGTGAAGGCATGTTTTCTTACATTTTCTTCTAGGAGTTTTTTTAATTTCAGTCTTACACTTAAGTCTTTAATTCCAGGATACATTTGGTTTATTATGTAAGATAAGGATCCCATTTCATTCATTTACATCTGGATTTCCAGTTTTTGCAACACCATTTATTGAAGAGATTGTCCTTTTCTTATACTTTATTCTTGGTGAATTTGTCAAAGGTTAATTGACCATAGTTGTGTGTGTGTTTACTTCTGAGCTCACTATTCTGTTCCATTGGACAAAATACTGTTTTTATGACAATGCTATATTATTTTGATTAATATAGTTTAAAAATAGTAAGTGTGATGCCTTTAGCTTTGCTCCCTCTTCTGAGTTTGCTTTGGCTCTTTGGGGTCTTTTGTGGCTCCATACAAAATTTAGGATTTTTTTTTTTTTTTCTATTCCTGTGCAAGAATCATTGCAAATTTAAGAGATTATTTTGAATCTATAGGTCACTTTGTGTAGTATAGCTATTTTATCAGTATTAATTCTTCCTATACATGAATAGGATATCTTTCCATTCATTTGTGTCTTCTTCATTTGTTTCATCCATGTCTTTTAATTTTTAGCACACAGATTTTTTACTTCTTTTAGTTAAATTTATTCCTGGGTATTTTGGTGCTATCATAATGGAATGATTTTCAATTATGAAAGATACATAGCAGCTCTTATACTATTTGTAAGTGGAATTATATTCTTGATTTTAGTTTTGAATACTTCACTGTTAGTACATAAAAATGTAAATGTTTTCTATTAGCTGATTTTGTATCCTGCAGTTTTAATTTAATTATTAGTTCTAACAATTTTTTGGTTGTACCTTTAAGGATTTCTGTATTTAAGATCATGTTATGTGTAATTTGAGACAATTTTACTTCTCCCTTTCCTATTCATGTATTTTATTTTGTTTTACTGTTTTTAAAATTTTATTCATTTTTGTTCCTAGTTTCTCTGGCTGAAACTTCTTGTATTATATTTGAATAGAGGTGGTGAGTGAAGGCACCATTGACTTATTTCTGACATTATGAAAAGCTTTCAGTTTTTTCATGATGAAGCCCACCACTTATGTCATCTGTAGGCTTCTTTTTATGGCTTTAATTTTAGTGAAGTACATTCCTTCTATACCTAATTTGCTGAGTTTTATCTTGAAATGATTTTGAAGTTTATAAATCTTTTTTTCTGTATCTATTAGATCGACAAATGATTTTATTCTGTATTCTGTTAACGTGGTGTATCCCATGATTCAATTTGTGCATATTGAACCATCCTTGCATCCCAAGAACCAATACTACTTTAAAATGGTGTACGATCCTTTTAATGTGCTATTAAATTCGATTTCCGAAAATTTGTTCAGAGTTTTTGCATCTGTGTTCATTAGGGATATTGCGCTAAAGTTTTTATTCTTGTAGCATCCTTATCTGGCTTTGGCATGAGGGCAATTCTGGCTCTGTAAAATCAGTTTGGAAGTATTCCCTTCTCATTCATTTTTTGGAGGAGTTTGAGAAGGATTGGAGTTAATTCTTTAAATGTTTGGCAGAACTCTTCCATGAAACCATCTGGCTTAGATTTTTTGGGGAGGAGGAGCTAGTTTTTGATTACTGCTTCAATCTCCTTACTAGTAATTAGTTGGTTTTGATTTTCTATTTCTTTATAATTTGGTCAGTAGGTTTCTAGGAGTATGTCCCTTTTTTTCTAGAATATCCACACTGTTGGTATATCATTGTTTATAGCAGTTTCATCTGTTTCTTAGCATTTCTAAGACTTGTGGTACCAGTTATAATATCTCCCCCTTTATTTATAATTTTGTTATTTGAGCCCTGTCCCTTATCTTTGGTTTGTGTAGGTAAAGATTTGTTAATTTTGTTTATCTTTTAAAAGCTAATTCTTAATTTTCATTGGTTTTACTTTTTCATTTTCTATTTCTTTTCCTTATTCTATTCTTTGTTATTTACTTCCTTCTCTTAACTTTCAGCATAGTTTACTCTTTTTCTAGTATCTTGAGGTATGAAGTTAGTTACTTACTTGAGGTGTTCTGTTTCATTTTGTTTTTTTGTTTTTGTTTTTGTTTTGTTTTGTTTTTAATGTAATAATTTACCACCCAAACTTCTTTTAGAACTGTTTTTTTCTGTATTCTGTAAGTTTTGGTATGTTATGACTCCATTTTCATTTGTCTCAAGGTACTTTCTGATTTCTTCTTTGACTTGTTGGTTGTTCGTGTGTTGTTTACTTTCCGTGTGTTTGTGAATTTTCCAGTGCTGTTGCTGTTATTTATTCCTAGTTACATGACACTATCGTCAGAAAGGATACTTGATATGATTTCAGTCTTCCTAAATTTGTTACGACTTTTCTGTGGCCTAGCATATGATCTGTCCTAGAGACTGTTCCATGTACACAGGAAAAGAATATGTATTCTGTTATTGTTGGATGGAATGCTCTATAAATATCTATTAGGTACATAATTGGTTATAGAGTTTTTCAAGTTCACAGTTTCCATATTGATTTTCTTTTCGGATTATCTGTTTTTGAAAATGAGGTATTGAGGTCCTCTACTGTTATTGCATACCTATTAGTTCCTCCTGTTACGTTATTATCTGATTTATATATAAACTAATACTGGTTGCACATGCAATTACAATTTCTATATACTGCAATGGAATGGCTTTTTTTATTATGTAGTGATCTTATTTGTTTCTTGTAGCAGATATTAACTGAAAATTTGTTTTGTCTAAGAACAGCCACCCCTGCTCTCCTTTGGCTACTATTCACCTAAAATTTCTTTTTCTGTCCCTTCATGTTTAGCCTATAGATATCTTTGAAGCTAAAGTGAGATTCTTGTAAGCAGCATAGTGTTAAGTCCTATTTTTTTATCCATAGCCACTCTATATTTTTTAATTGAGTAATTTAACCTATTTATATTTAATTTTATTATTAGTAGATAAGGATTTACTATTGCCATTTTGTTCATTGTTTTCTCATTGTTTCATAATTTCTTTTTTCCTCTCTTGATGTCTTCTTTTTGAATTGTTTTTGTTGTTGTACTATACTTTGATTCCTTTCTCTTCATCTTTTGTTTCTACAAGTATTTTTGGTGACCATCATGAGGCTTACTATACCTAAGAGTCATAAAACACTATTTTAAACTGATACAATTCAATTTCAATTCCATACAAAAACTATCCTTTACTTCTCCCACACTCCTCCTATTATACTATTGATGCTACAATTTAGTATTTTTAGATTATGTATCTACTAACAGATTATTATAGCTATAGTTGTTTTTATTTTTAAAGATTTTATTTCTTTATTTGAGAGGGAGAGAGTGAGTGAGTAGGGTAGCAGCAGATGGAGAGCGACAAGCAGATTCCACACTGAGCACAGAACCCAAAACAGGGTTCAATTTCACAATGCTGAGATCATGATCTGAGCTAAAATCAAGAGTCAGATGCTTATCCTACTGAGCCACCTAGATGCCCCAGCTATAGTTTTTTTTTTAATTCTTTAACTTTTATATGATAGATAAAATTCATTTAAATAACACCATTACAATAGACAGAATTCTGATTTTGACTACATATTTATCTTTACCTATGAGTTTTTTAATTTGTATGTTTTCACATTCTTATTTAGTGTCTTTTCATTTAAATGTGAAGATTTTCTTTAGTGTTTCCTATAGGTCAGGTCCAGTGGTAACAAACTCCTTTAGCTTGTGTCTGGGGATGTCTTTATCATTCCTTCATTTCTAAAGAGCAGCATTTCTTGGTATATTCTTATTTGGCAAAAATTTCATTTTTTTCCAGTACTCTGAAAAAAAAATATTTTCACAAATACACTGTTGTCCACAGATGGCTGCCAAATTTTTGTTTTTGTGAAGAGATGTGAGTAGGAGACCTCCTATTTCACCATCTTGCTAAATATTCTTTTTGATTGCATTTATCTGGGTAATTGTAATATTTCTTTATTTTAATTTATATAGGTGTGATCACAAATTACTCTTGTGATGATGGGAAAATAACTAACCTTGCTCTGCAAGCACTGATTTTTGTTTTGTTTTAATCATCATGAGAAGATTCTGCTTACAGACTTACCATGTTTTTTCCTTGGTTGGTAATTTTCTGAGCTCCATCTTTATAAGGCAAACAAAGGAAAAGTCATAGATGAATTAATTTTTCTATGTTAACTAAAGGCAATGAGTGGAGAAATGTTGTTTTAGGTTGAGGTGTTCTACTTAACATATGGACCAAACATGATTGACATGTCCATCAGAGACAACAGGTAACTGATTCTTTCTAGAATTTAGCTCCTCAGAACTGCTCCCCCACCACCTCTGACATTGTCCTAAATAAAAGTTTCATTATAGCCTTGTTTTTGGTTTTGAAGGGGGAAATAATGAAAAACATTATCAATAAATAATTTTTATTGATATTATAAAAATCTAATAAAAACAGAAAGAAGATAAAGGAAACCTGCACACAGATGAGAGCAATAGTAAAATAGTAAAGGATATTAAGACAAAGTTATATCAAACAGGGTACTTACAACATCCAACCTCATTAGCTGGGAAAGCCTCATGGAGACAGCCAGGCTGGAGTCCTGAGTGGGAGGCTTGGGCAGAGCGTTCTCCTCTCAGGTGAGACTTTCAAATGACCATCACCATAAGGGCCATATTTATAGGGCGAAGGATGGGGCTCTGAAGTTGCACATTTGTTTGCCTATACACAGTTTGGAGTGAGGTGGGTTATCATGTCTTTACATCTTCAAGGAGCCTGGGCCATGTGTGCTTGCCTCCCCTCCTGGACTCCATTCCAGGGATCCAGCCCAGACTGGAGCCAGAGAGGAAGCAAAGCAAATTTTGTAGCTCTTGGCATCCAGACCAGAAGAGCCAGTTCTGACTTGGAGGCCAGCTAATGTCAACTAACCAGGCTGCCGAGGTCACTTACGCAAACACAGGTCTCAGAAACAACTTTCCTTAATCTGCAGACATGCAGGCCTAGGTGATTGGTTATAGAGGACAAATCACAGAAACCTCCATCCATACAATATAACCTTAAAAGAAAGTCCTCCTCTTCTTTTGGCCCTATTTTAGTAATATTCCTGGCCATTTTTAGATACTAAAAACATGGTATAATTCTTTGTTCCTCTCTCTTGTCGATTTAAGCCCATGTGGTCTTCAAATCAATCTCTCTCCCTCTCTCTCTCTCTTTCCCTGTCTCTCTGTCTCTCTCTCTCTCTCTCATACAAACGCACACACACGCACACACACGCTCACCCCTGGCATGCCTTAACTCTGCCTTCTCCATTCAGATGTATCACACATCTATTCCCTATAATTTTTGAATATTCCTAAGTCCAAAATAGGATCACAGAATTTTCTCATTAATAAGTTACTTCATAGACTCTCCCCCATAAGACTGTTAACTCCGACACTTCAGAGTCTGTTTCCTATCTCATTTTGGTGCTTCTATGTCCAATATGGTGCTAGTACTCAGAAGCACCTGTGGATAAAGAATCTCATCATCAGGAAATCTGAAAGCCTTGTGAGACCTGAACTTCAGCTTTAGGGCCACGTCGCCCTGTCACCTTATTAATGAACTTCCCAGCTCCCTAACAGAGTTTAACTAATAACTCTGGCGCCTAGAAATTCTGGCATTGGCTTTAGTCAACTAGAATCTATAGAAGTGTTTTGGTAAAGGGAGAACTTGACTGTTTTTAAGGTCATATTGCTGTCAGTGCTTTTCTGTTTATCCTTTTTTTGTAGTTCACTTGGCTTTTGACAAACTACATTGCTTTCTAATCTAACAGCTTCTACTATTTACTGTGTTTTTTTCTCAGCTTGTCTTCAGCTATTTCTAGAGTTCCTGTCTTCTGATTCTTCTGTTATTTCCGTGGGAAATCTATGTCTCTAGTTGTACTTCATAAGACTCTGTCAATCCTCAGTTGCTATAATGACTCTATTATTACCTGCTCTTCACTGATGCTGTTTAGATTTTTTGTGTAAGGCTATATGACATGTAAAGAGACCACACTTGTTGTCATCCGGCACTGTGATGGAGTAATAATGGAGGATTCCTATTTTGGGAGTATCCAGTGATGTTTTAAAAGTTAATAACAGGCAGAAGTCCCAGAAGTTGCCAGTAGTAGGAATGATTAGAATAATGCTTGGACATGAAATATGTGAGGCAATGCTACTGAACCGAAAATAGAACCAGTGAAATTGGAGTCACTAAACTGAAGTTTACTATGGAGGTTGCAAAAGCTCAAGATCATAAGTCAATTTATTTTTTTAAAAGATTTCATTTGTTTATTCATGACAGACACAGAGAGACAGAGGCAGAGACACAGGAAGAGGGAGGAGCAGGCTCCATGCAGGGGGCCCGATGGGGGACTCGATCCCAGGTCCCTGGGATCATGACCTGAGCCAAAGGCAGACGCTCAGCCACTGAGCCACCCAGGTGCCCCAAGTACATAAATGGATATAGAAGAAAACTGAGCTTATATTCAAAAGCCATGTATAAACAGGGCCAAATTCAAGGTCATAGGTAAGACTCATTAAGAATTCCTTGAGTTAACTTACTTAGTATGAAAGAATCAGAGATTCTGTGACACAGAAAGAAGTAGAAAGATAACTTACTTTACCCTCTGTTGCCTTTCGTAGGAACCTGTATGTGATTACCAAGCACTGAAAGGGAATTCTTAACCAGGGAGGATAAGCAGACAAGGAACCAGAAATCCCAGTGTGCTAACTCAAACTGCAACAAAAATTTAGTCAATAGGACCTGCAAAGGTAGTTAGAGGAGCATTCTCTTCTCCAGGAATATTTTTTCTTCTGCTGTTTTCCTTTCCTTTTTCTTTCTTTCTTTCTTTCTTTCTTTCTTCTTTCTTTCTTTCTTTCTTTTCTTTCTTTCTTTCTTTTTCTTTCTTTCTTTCTTTCTCTTTTTCTTTCTTTCTCTTTTTCTTTCTTTCTTTCTTTCTTTCTTTCTTTCTTTCTTTCTTTCTTTCTTTCTTTCTTTCTTTCTTCTTTCTTTCTTTTTTTCTTTCTTCTTTCCTTTCTTTCTTTTTCTTTCTCACCTCAGTATTCCCTGTTTTAGTAGACCACCACACCATCTTAGAACCAACTCCAACCACTTGCTACGTAGGTTTTTCTCTGAGATACATGGACAATGAAGAAAAGGAAGATGTTTTATCATGACGATGAAGCAGTGTGGCATGTTCCTGTCATATGAAGGGCCATTTTCCCTTTATCTGATGTTCCCTGGAGAGTATTTCTTTTCCTAGGAAGGAAGTTTTATATCCATCTTTGGATAATCAGTTTCAAGAGCACAATGGTGCAAACACATTCTTTCTTTTCATGATTGTGCACAGTTCTCAGTTCCAGTTGAAAAGACCTTTCTTCCTGGTTTTGTACAGCACTGAATATACTGTCAATAAGTCATAAAAATTTCTGCAACTTTCTTCGCTTTCTATTCTTCTGCGATGCATTACATGTCAACATAGTCAGTGAATGAGACAAGTTAGACATATTACATCAGGAGACTAAATCTCTAGGGTTGATGATATCCTTAGGGCAAGGTGCTCGATACTCTGACAGGTGCCTTTCTTAAATTAGACTTTTCCTATGTGCCACATTCTCTGTAGCCACTCAAGAGCAGAGGCCGTGGGATCAGATTGATTTTTGGACTGCTATCAAATATAAATAACAATTAACTCCCATGTCAGCTTCTAGCAGGCAATCACAGTCGCAAGATGACTGCACTTCAAGAGAGAATAGAGACATCCTCCTTTGGGCTGAATGATATAAAGAGAGCTATATGTCAGGATCAGAAGAATATTTCTACAACCCCACTGAAATCCTCCATCATTTTACCGGACAGAACTCTAATTCTAATTGCAGGTTAGAATCTGTTTATGACAGAGCGTCCTCTTTAAGGTCTAAACTCCTTGGCATGGCTTGAAAGGAACGTACTGATCCAAAGATACCTTTGTAACCTCATCTCTGGCTAGGCTGCACAATGCCATATATTGTAGAAAAATGAATTGTTGCTTTCTGATACGACTGCATAATTCCCACCCATAAGCCTTTCCTTATATTTCTTTTGGGAGAGGCTCGGTTCTCTGTTTCACAATTAACTAATTTATTAGATTTCAATTCAGCTGTAAGTTTAAAGCGACTAAGAAATTAAAGTTTGTTAGCTTATTTTAAAAAATGGTTTAAAATGCAGGGAAGAAGGTATAGGGTCAGGACTGGTAAGATGTGTTCATTAATATCAGATAAAGAACTTGACTTCTTCTTACTTGTGGCCATGGCATCTTCAGTATATGCCTTTCTACACAGTGGTTCAGTACAGTTACTCAAGCTCCAGCCACCAGATTGGAAAGAAGAGAGGAATGGACACTACCTTTGAAGACACTTTCTAGAACTTTCATATTCCACTTAGGTTCCATTTGTCATACCTTATTTACGTTACCATATATAAGCTATAACAAAAATATAATCTTCATTTTGGATGTTCATGTGACCGGATAACATGGTGGTGATATATTGAGAAAGCAGCAGAGAATGGGGTTTGAGAAACAACTAGAATATCTACCCCAGCAAGTTTGTGAACTTTCCCAGCTATTCATGGTCCCTGGAGCGAAGCAGATTAATCTGCTATCCATGTTCAAATAGAAATTTGTTAAAGCATTATTTTGCCATGGTGACAACCATTCATGTTCAGTTAAATCTTAATTACTCAAAAAATGAAAAATTTGACCTATATATGAAAGAAATGGAGATTTTGTCAGACATGTGACCTTGCTCTACTTTAGGAAATATTATCTGTGTGTGTGCATGTGTATGTGTGTCTGTTGGTCTGTCTCACACACACAACCTATTCTGAAGTTCAAAAGTTCAGTTTCCTTATTTAAAGAAATCAGTAATAGCTACTTTTCTGTATCCTTCTTGATGTTTTAGAGATTTTTAAAATGAGGTAACATAGGAGGAAGTGTTTTCTAAATTGTAGGGTATATTAATTATCTTTTAAAAATGATGGCCAGGTAAAAAAATTGACCTTAGCATACTCCAGCATTATGATTCTCTCAGGATAAAAATGAAAAAAGCAATCAGTGTTCTATTAATTCACCTATAGATCAAGAAGATTAGTATAGATGAATTTATGTTTCCTTTGTTTATGCAGCAAATACTTTTTGAGCATCTGTTATGTTCTGGACACTAATTTTGGCCCTGAGCTACAGGAGATAATAAAACATGGAGGTTTCACTCATGGAGCTTATAATTGAGAGGAGAATACATATTCAAATAATGATGAAATATGGCAGAATTACACATTGAAGGAGACGTATTATCCGAATGTGTAAAAATGGAAGATGGGAAATTGTAGGGGTATGTAGGAAATTATGGCTTTCTGAAGCTGTGATGTCTCAATATAAATTTGAAGGCTAAGAAGGCAGTAACTATGCAAAAAAATATATATATCTGTAGGTGGTCGGAGAAAAGGCGAATTCCAGGTAGAGGAAATTACATGTGTTAAGACCTTGAAATGAGAAGAGTCATAGGAGCGTTTAAGGGTATTGGCATGTTCACTTAGCTGATGGGAGCCCTGGTGTCCTAGTTTACAAAATAGCAATAATAATGAGTCCAAATTTCTTCAAGGAGAATAAAATATAAGATTATTTGCAAACAGTGAAATCTTACAAAAGGAGTGAACCTATTTATCTATTATAAATGATAAAGCTGTAGGTGTTTCATGCTTACTATGTGGTTTTCAACACCCCTGCTTTGCAGTTAGTACTTTACTTCGATTATGCTGAATGATATAATTTCTTTGAGTTTAATAGAAAGATAAAAATAAACGTTTAGGTTTGGGAGGAACTACCAATCCGAGAAATAGACATGGATGTCCTTTTATTGGTGTCATAGAGAGGAATCAGTCCCTAAGCTTTAAATAATCCTGATAATTTATTTATTTGTAAATTGTTAGTGTAAGTAGGAGGTGGGGGGGGGGAGGAAGGCCCAGCAAATATATCTCTAAACTCTACATCCTGATCAAACACCTGTATTCCCAGCTACTCTTGTGACTTTTGTGTTTGATGCAACACAATGAGATATTGCCAAGTCCTCTGCTCAAGACCACATTTCACTGAATTCCATTTATTATGATAGACTTTGTTCCACTGTAAGAAATACATTTGGTGACCACTGTATATTAAAGCTGTTTGTAGACCATACAAAGACAATGGGTTATGTCCTTAAGACCTTTAACTTTATCCCTAACAAGCCATGTGATTGATCAGATAAAACATTATTTTCTCCATGGCACTAAGGAAACATCTGTCGAGAAATATTAAATTGCATAATCATATAGCTTAAAAGAAGCAGAGCTAAATTTTCAATTTAAGTTTGTCTTCCTCTACATCCAGTGTTTGTCCTCTCATAATTAATAATCCCTCCCTCGGCAAGTTTCCCTTTATGCCTCCACCCCCACATATATTCCGCCGTAAGTTATATAAAGATTCTTGAGAAGATGTAATGGATTTGACTGATTTTGCTATAACTGTCCTCTTTAAAGCTGTGACACCTTAGGTTGATTTAGAGAAGAGAGAACCTGTTTGACTTGCAGAATCATGGATTTTTTAAATTAATATTCTGATACTTACTTAGAAGTATATCTTCTACCTAAATTTCAGAATGAAATATGTACATACCTATCTTTAATCCCCACTGATAAACCATAATCCCCACTGATTTAATGATAAATCCCCACTGATAAACCATAATCATTCACAAACTATGTTAAACCATGAGAGCTTTGAGCAGTGGAGCCACACAAGGAGGTTTTTTATGTCTGTTTCTTGGGAATTACTTATTCAAGAATAGTCTTTCTCAGGGATTCTTGGCATCTCAAGGTTTGCAACATCACCAAATTATCCAAATATCAGACATCTCTAGCCATTGTAGTCTTCAAGGAATTTGTTTTAATTCTCTGCCTCCCCCTCTGTAGTATGTAACACTGTGCATCCAATGTCCAAAGTAAAACAGACTTCATAGATCAGATAGGGAAGATATCATTCCTAGTAGTGCAGACAATTAAAAAAATAAACAGAAGAGATAAAGAGACATGATATTAATAATTCCCATAATCCATAGTTCACATAATTTAAGATGTATCTTAAAAAATGTGGCTGACATTTTCTTTTTCCAGCTAATATGACACTGCCTTGTAGCAATTGTAATAACAAAATATGCGATTCCTAGGTTTCCCTACTTGAATTTTTTTCATTTATTTTATGTTCATTATTTTCCTAAGTAAACGATTTATTTATACAACATCTTAAAGTCACATGCTACAAATTCACATATAATGCAATCATTTTCTAGCTATGTTTCTTGATAAGGACAAAAATAATTTTATAGATGAGACCACTATATACATTGCAGAATATTTAACGTTCCTGAATTTCCCTTCCAAATGTCATTGGCATGCCCCCATGTCAGTCATTGTGGCAACTTCTCACATACTTTTTTAAACATTCCCTGGGCAAGAGATACTACTCCCACTTGAGTAGTATCTGCACTAAATTTGAGGAGGACACCATGACATTCTTAGATTTGGAAGAAAGGAACACAAAGATGGGGATTATATTAACGTGAGCCTGGAAGAGCTCATACTTTTCTCCTCAGGAGATACAAATCTCATTGTACATGTCCTCGTTTCATGAATATAGCAAAAGAGAGAAGGGAGAGATTTGAAAGTCTGTTCCCTTTTATTACCTGTTTAGTTCTGTAAACTTCCCATGTTTGACTCCAATTCTTGAAAGCATTATGAGCATAGGATTTTATGGCCTGAGTTTTCCAGCAAATTAGGCAGATATATTTTAATTACTCTTAAATGGGAGTAGTTGTATACATTACACATTTTCCCTGTGAACAAGGAGAGACAGAGGAAGTTGAAATAAAAGCCTATGTAAAATAGTGAGAAAGTCTACAGAGTTTATACGAATGCACTAATATTGAAGGAGTATGAAAGCAAAAGAGAAATTAAGCAAAAGGCCATGAGTAGTGGCAAGTCCACCAAACTGGGACAGGGATATAAAGCTCCCAACTGGCATAAAAAAAAAGGGGGAGGGCAGTACTTGATGTAACTGAATCATGAGTTTGATAGGGTTAGGACAAGGTTACCAAAATAAAGGTGATTGGAATATTGGCAGCACAGTTAAGATACATGTGCTGGTGAAAACGTGTGAGCAAAGAAGGGCTAGTGAAGTAATGGGGCACTGTTTTATGGGAGAGTAAACCTATCAGGTCATTGCTGGAAGGAAACAAAATCAAGAGGTGGGAAGTTTTTGGGAAAATGCTCAAGTTAGAACTGAGTTAGAATCTTATAGGCAGGATCTTTAGCTCATACCTGTTCTTCCCAGTGTGCTGAGTACTTGATCTTCGGGGGTTTGTTTGAGGTGCAGGCTCTCGTCCACAACTGCTGAATCAGAATCCACATTTTAGTAAGGTTCATACACACATTAAAATTGAAGCAACAGTGAGATAAAGTATCCCCTATTAAATTGGACAACTGTGTATCTCCATCAAACACGTCCTTCCTCACTTATTCACAACCTAATTATTCAAACAAAACCCAGAAATCCTTCCCAGTACTTTCTCCTCACTTTTTACAAATGGCAGGCAATAAATTCGATATAATCCAAACTAGCTTTATATGACATTTTTCCTATATTCTTGTTTTTGGCTTTGCTGTAGTTATTTTCATTTGGGCCCTCATTGCCTCATTACTGAACTCTTGCAAGAGCATCCCAACTCTTCTCCCTGCCTCTCATGTCTGCTTAGAGTGATTCTTGTCAAGCACAGATTACATTATGCTCCCATCTGCATAGAAACATATGATTCCATATTAAATAACGAATAGATTGAAAACTTCCAAATGCAGTAGATATGAACCTTCATAATCCTGTCCCTCAATACCCTTTTTCTTTTGCCTGGGCAATATCCAGTTGCCATATGAAGTTGCCATACCCAACCTCTTAGGTCACTCAACATCTTTCTCTTTCACAACTAATGGTCTTTGCACATGCTAGCTATTCATTTTGTCTACATGCACCTCTGTCTTCACTTAGATTGCTCTAAAATACACTGTGAGATATGCAGATAGACCTTTGGAGGCAGGTAGTTTATTTTGGAAGTGATCCTAATAAATGATGTAAAGGAGATGGCAATAGGAAATGGGGAAGGGAAAGGAAATCAGGAAAACAGAAACAATGGCTGGTGCATCTATGAGGTGGTTATTTCTGATTGTCTTCTCAGAAGACAGACATTTACATTTATCCATTAACTCACAAGTCCCATTGTTGGAAAGATTTAACTGCTTTACTTTTGGTTTGCTCCCAGGCATGGCTGAATTGCCTTGCACAATTATAAGAAAGTCAAGCAGAGAGTTGAAAGCATCTAGCAGCTGCGTTATGTGGAGAATGGGCAACAGTGCATGGACTGTACACCCCAGCTGTGTTGAAACCAGATGTCCCAAAATAGTACTATGAAGTGGATCACAAAGGTCTGTTGCATCCTCCCAAAGCATTGAAGAATTCTGTTATCCTGCTCTCTTGCTAAGTATCCTTACTTAAAAATATAGCACTAAAGTCATGGTATTGCAATATAATCACCAAATATATCCCCCTTCCCTAATACAATGGATTAGAGACTAAGATGGTACACAAAGAATTACATGGTTTTGTTTTGCAGTTTATAATCAGATTATAACATAGAGCAAGGAGACACAGTATGATTTGGAAGTCACGCAAGGAAATTGTTAGGAGTCGGATTATGTACTCTCAAAAATGTGTTGAAGTCTTAACTCCGGTACCTCAAAATGACCTTAATTGGAATAGAGTCATCATGGATACAATTAGTTGGTGTAGGGGGGGACCATTATGATTGGTGTACTTACAAGAAGAGGGGCAGACAGAGACACAAAAAAAAGATGGCCATGCGAGGACTGAAAGACTGAAATTATATTGGCCACAATATAATTGGCCAAGGAATGTGTTGCACTACTAGGAGCTAGAAGAGGCAAGGATGCAGAGGCGTCAGAAGGATCACAGGTCTGTCAGCATCTTGGTTTGGATTTCTCATCTCTGCAACTGTGAAAGAATACATTTCTGTTGTTTTAAGCCACCCAATTGTAGTATTTTGTAATACAGGCCTGGGAAACTAATGCAGAAATTATATGTTATAGAGTGTGCCAAAATACATAGTGCTTATTAAATCATGACGATCCCATAGGAGTGGAAAGGACTGGGTTGAACTTCAGAACATCTGGTTCCATGTTTAACCTCATTTTACACCTGAGGAACTTGCAGCTCAAAGCGAGCCATTTACCCAGGAACACAGTCAGTCAATAGCAGAGCCTGGACTAGAACTAAGACTTAATTCTCAGGCCATTGCACTTTCTCTTTGCCTATAAGATACCTTAATACCTGAGCAGCACCCACCATCCCTGATCGAACTTTAGTCAGATATGCCCACCTTCTTCTGGAAGGCTGGTGGAGATTGACCTCAACACCCGTAGTTTGTAGTTGTCACAGAATAAGAATACCCTTTTCCCTACCAAAATGCTAGAGCACAGTCTGAGCATATTTAATGCAGTGGTTACCATGGCACCCATGTAATTTAATTACCACTCTTTTGTGAATATTTTAAAATGAAATTGTTAAAAGATCAAACAGCACATTCAACATTGTATGGCTATAGAAATGATAAGTAGCTTTTTAACTGAAAATGCTCTGTTCCTGTAGGGAGTTGATTATTTTTTATGAGTTAAAATTTAATTATGGCATTGGATATATAAGGGTGTTTCTTTAATATATTACTGTGCTTCAAAAGTTAAATATGTCAGAAACATTTTACCTTTTAATTTACAACTCTGACCAGTCACCTTACAAAGCTGAGCTACAACCTCAGCATCATATTTTATATATTTCTAACTATAGAAAACCCTATGTATATACAATATTCAAGGAAGCCTTGCAGGAAAATAAAGACACCCAAGGAGTTTGGCAATTTGGTATTGGAGTTAAATGAAAGGATAACAACCTGTAGATCAAACCATTTATACGTAAACACTGATGTACCTAGAAAGTGCCAAATTCCACACCAGGCAGGCACAATCTAAACGGGAGCAAGTAACATTTAAAGCTTCCCTACTTAAAGTATGATACAGAGACCAGTAATATCAGACATTCCATCACCTGGGAGCTTGTTAGAAATTTAGAGTCACAGACCCCACCTTAGACCCATTGAAGAAGAATCTATATTGTATCAAGTTTCCCTTGTAATTCCAAAAGCACATTAAAGTTTGGGAAGTCCTGGTCTAAAGAATTCTCAGTCCAATAATGAACAAAAACTTACAAATAACTGCAAGTGAGTGTTGCATATACTGTGCTCTGATATGCCGTGAGTAGTGTGATCAGAATTGGGGATGTGTAAGTACAGAGGGAGAGAGAAGGGAACTGAACCATATGTCTGGGAAATAATTGATGCATAATCAAATAAGTAATGTTTATTTGAGGTTTTAAATGTTGAATAGTAGTTTTCTAGAAAGACAATAGTTGAAGGAAATCAATGAATTTAAAAAGAAGGAATAGGAATTGCAAGGTAGAGAGGCATAACAGAGAAATTGTTCTAGGAATGGACGGGTTCATATTACCTGAACTATAGAGCTTGAGGGGATCATGTTTCTTGACAGGAGGTAATCCTGTATGCATATCCAATGAGGCATTTGACGTTTAGTTAATTTTAACTTAATCATATTAATTTAGACCAAGTAATTTATATGCATCTTATTTGTCAAAAGGATTGACAATAGTAAGACTTAGAGGAGATTTTCTTTGTCTTGAATACTGGTCATCTCATATAGTTTGTTTTTTGTTTTTCCATTTGTTTTTGTTTTTCTTATTTGTTTGTTTTGGTCTAAACTAGCTTTAATAGTATCAGTTGATGTTTATACTGGAATGTAAGCTCTATAAACTGAGTGGCCTTTCCAGTTTTATTGCTGGACCTCTCAACCATACATCAGTGATTGACACATAGTAAATACTCAATAAATATTTGATATAAGTAGCTGACAATTACTTGAGATAGGGATTAACTACAAAATGGGAGATTTTAAATAAATATAGGTTGGGAAGTTTTAGATAGGTGATAGATGATAGATAGATAGATAGATAGATAGATAGATAGATAGATAGATACCTCTCTACCTAATTTTGATGTGAGTAAAAGAAGTTATCG
This sequence comes from Canis lupus baileyi, assembly GCF_048164855.1. Classification (NCBI taxonomy): domain Eukaryota; kingdom Metazoa; phylum Chordata; class Mammalia; order Carnivora; family Canidae; genus Canis; species Canis lupus. The sequence continues at coordinate 3,205,848 of NC_132840.1, read as the reverse complement.
ACAAAGGAATTACCAAAGGAGTAATGAGACATTTATTAGCAATAACTGGTTTAGTTCTACTGGAATCTGGAGCCAGAAATGTGTGTGGAAGAACTTTGATGAGAGCCAGATCATGTCCTATGTTATACCAAGAATTGTCCAGTCCCAATCCACAGAGTGCTGATAATAATAAGTTCCCAGCTTCCATTATCCTTCCCTATTTTCATCATGCATACAGAGATACATGAGTTCTGTGCAAGTGTCTTCAGATCAAGCTACCATGTCTCTTGGGGTGATGAATATGAGCTTGTCTACTATTTGGCAAGTCTAGTGTTAAAAGCAAAAGCTTGAAAAAATCTTTCAATTCCATGGCATCCACAAATTCTAGATTAGTGTCTTCCCCAGTAGAAGCCTCTCCATGAGGGGGATTCCTACTCCCTCACTGCTTGCCTAATTAAAAGCAGTCATAAGTCAATTTAGTCTAGGTTGTATCATTAGAGTAACAGTGTCTTAAAAGTTTGAGTTCCAGTTCATAGCAGTGAGTTGACCCTCCTGCTCTAGCTCCCGAAGCCCTTCTTCCCAGTGTTCTGGAAAGAAGGACATTCACACTTATTTGATTTGATTTCCCCATTCTACGTGCGATCAAGAGGACTTTGTACCCTGATATGTCTGGGCTGTATCTATGTGGCCATCATGGACCAGCTGCTGCACTACCAGGAGATAAATACAGAGCGATTCTGTACCCAGAGACAAAGCTCCTCCTCCAAACATCCCAGAATTACCAGTGCCCGCTGTTTTTCCCTAGTAATTAAGAACTGACAAGCTTTAAAAAATGACTAGGAGGCATTTTAACCTCTGTTTTAGTTTAGATTGCCTCAGAAAGAAACCCTATGACAAAGGACCTGTATATATAATTAGTATCTTCACTAATGACTCCTAGAAAGATTGGTTGGATTGTCGGAAAATGAGAGAGAAAATGGAGGAAGCTAAAACCTGGCATGTTCAAGCAAGCCACCATTCTAGACAACTAGAGCTTCGTCGTACTACAGCACTCTGGTAAAGAGGACAGATTCCTTGCATCACAGTTTTCTAATTTAAGAAGCAAAAGAACTGTGTGCATGTTTACTCTGGTCAGTCTCTGGTCAAGGCTGCTTCTGGGTAGTGATTCATTCAGAGCAGGCTCTGATACCGCTCGGGAAAGAAGTTGCAGGTGCTGGTGTTTATAAGTTGATAGCATGACACGAAATGAGCGTGTGACTATGGGTATATGGACACACAAACTGCCTGCTGTAACCATCAAATAATTCTTCCCTAACACCTGGGTGTGTTTCCTCTTTTTGCCATAAATGTAGCTATTATTCAATTTATCCTTTGCAGAGATATTTCCTTCAAACAATTTTACATATATTCTGAGATTATTAAGCCTACTAACTTAATAGATACACAACTACAATAAAAAAGACCATTTACATATCTCTTGAAAGAACAAAAATCCCTTTTAAAGGTCATATTCTAGCCCTGCTTCTGACTTGATACTGCTGGTGATCTCTCTTGCTAAAAACAGTAAACAAAAGTGCAAAAATCAATTCCTAGTAAACCCTCATATGTTAGAATACTGCTACACATATCTCAATAAATGTTTGATTGGTGAAGGCATCATAGAAACGGTATCTTGAATAGGAACGTCAGTTTTTATCCTTCCTCATTCAAGTTCTAACCAGTGGAGGACAGGTGGCAGGTGCCATGTGGAAATTTATAAGTAACAAAGATTTTTTTAAGTATCAGTGTATACATATCAGTCATTAGTGGAAAATCTGTAATGAAGGATGTTACTTGTGCATGAAGCAAAAAGGGTACTCTCCACTCTCTTCTTTGCTCTTCCTCCACTCATTCCTCTCTCCATCTGAAGAAAACCAGCTTCCCCTGATAAGTCAATCCTACTTCATAGTTAACTATAGGTAGGAAAATTATTCAAGAAAGAGAACAAAAAAATACAGGACGTAGCTTGCCTGCAAGTGGCATAGAAACTGGAAGCCTAGGAAGCCATGGCATCTGTGCACAAATGGCCCCAAAGAATCAAGGGAGCTTCATTTGAGTAGAGATTTTTAACCAGTTCCCAAACTGACACAGAAAATATGACTAATGAATGTTTTGTTGTCACCTTCTATCTATGCCTTTTGCCTTAGAGAGAGACATGATTAAAAGGAGAAATAGGCAAATGATTCCTTGCCAAAATAACTTATACAGACTAGAAATAAAAAGAGGAAAAGACTTGCTCAATGAAAGTGCACGGGTCTCTAGTAAATATGGAAAGAGGAGGAAAAAAGTGGTTTTACAGATTTACTGAAGAGATGAATTAACTCTCAAATGGATGGTTGAGTAGATGATCTTTAAAGACTTCCACATCCAATTTTGGTGAACTAGGATGGATATAAGCATTAGTGTCTAAATATGTGGAATTATCCTGTGTCCACTATACATAGATCCTATGACCTTGAGCAGCTTATTTAATCTCCCTCAGTGTGATAGTCAATGCAGCAGATCTTTAAAGGCTCGTTACATAGTTAATGTCATTCAGTCTGGGTTCCATAAGGCCCTAGGTTTACTGGAAGCATTTTAGAATTCATTGAAGGAAGATAGGAGCAAGGCCAAGTGATTGGGACTTCAGGGTCCCCAGTATTTTCTATCCATACTAACACCATTTTGACTCTGTTTTATTGTTGGAATCACAGAATAAGACCCAAGAACAACAATGTGATTTTATAAGGGAACATTTCTTTCTCCTAAAAATTATTTGAAAATCAATGAAATAGTGCATAAGAAAACTGCTGTATAATCTCCATATTATTATACAAATGCTATTTATAATTCTCAGCATTTGAGAATAGGGTGTCATGCACATAAAACAACCTATTGTTCAAAATTAATGGCAATTTCTTAAGTGCAGTAACACCATAGAGTTATTTGGAATTTCTGCCTCCCAGCATTTCCATTCAATCACAAATACTTCCTTAAAAAATAGTCTCTCTAAGACTCATGTATAACTATCAGGGTTTTAAATGTTAATACAGTAAATGTAAAATGGAAACAGAGGGCTTTCAATGTCATTTTTTTTTATCAAAGTAAGTAATTTTAGTCTCTGAAAGTATATTTTAAAAATTACTTAGAGAATGTTGGCACACCAAATGTTAAAGTTGGTGGTATATTTAGAAATTATCTGGTCTTTTCTTTAAATTTTTGATGATAAACAGAAACAAATACCCAGAGTGGGAAAATTCATTCATTTATTTTTCCACCTATTCAGCAAAGATTTATTCAGCTCTTATAATGTTTTACGCACAGTGTTATGTGCACAGAAAGAAGATGATTACCAAACAGTTCCACTTTGAGAGTTCAGTCTAGAGATGAAACGCACACAGAAAATTAATGTACGATAAGGCTTTTGAAGTGTTACAGAACAGATCTGGGAGTCCAAGTGGTCATAAGGGAGGATCAACAAATATGGAGGAGTCTTGGATGAACTGTAAAGTGTCGGGGTACCTGGTGATCTCATGATAACGGGGAGGTTCCTAGTACTCACTGTGGCGCATGACAGCTGGGGAACCTTAAAGCCTCCTATGTTTAGTTTTGGGGGTATTTCTTTACTAGTCCAGATTGTTTGAACCATTTTTTTTTCCTTGCTAAAGGCTTCCAAGATTCCAGCTCTTACTTGTTCTCTCTAGAGCTGCTCTCCATACCTACTACTCTGACTGTGATTTGCATAACAACTTGTTTTCCTTCTTCAGAGGAAATCCTCACACCTATATGTGAAGGCTATTTTTTTTTAATTTTTTTTGGGAGGGGATTGTTTGGGTTTTTTGGGGGGGGGGTATTTTTTAGAGTATACAAACTATGTAAACATAGCCTTTAAACATTTTTCCTCCATTCCTTTCTTAGATTGTTCCCCATTTGGAGCTTGACATATTCCTACTTTTCATTTGTTACGTCTAAAAGAAAGCTCATAAAGTGCATCTCATTTCTTTTTAATATTTTTCAGTGTTACAAGATTACCCCACTGAATATTCTTAGCAGAATTCCTCAGGTAGGATCACCTGTGCATTTGAATGTCATAAAACTTCAGGTGACATATGCAGTTGAATCTAGTGGGATTATCAGAATGGGGATATTCATCTAATCCTTATAATTTATATGATCTAGAATTATGTGATTTTCATCTCGGTGTCCTTTTGGGAATCACATAACAAAACTGCCTTTAAATGTCTTTCCAGCTCTGAGATATTATGGTTCTAAGAATCTAGAGAATCATATGATATCAAATATAGCTTATCAAAGTTTTTTGAGACACAGAAATAGATACCCACTCAAATTAGCTTAAACACAAACTACTTAAGATCTGTATCCTTTATGAACTATATTATAACTTTTATTCCAATGTCCCATTTTATTTTATTTTTTATTTTATCTTTTTAAAGATTTTATTTATTTATTCATGACAGACACACACACACAGAGAGAGGGGCAGAGACACAGGCAGAGGGAGAAGCAGGCTCCATGCAGGGAGCCAGACGTGGGACTTGACCTGAGGCCCCAGGATCACACCCCGGGCTAAACCGCTGAGCCACCTGGGCTGCCCACACATCCCATTTTAAATGCCCTCTTCACTCTTAATAGTATGTTGATTTGAATGACAAATCATAGGTTATCCTCTCAATCACAGTGGGTTGGGAGATTTAGTATAGGGATGTGGGGGTAACTTAATAAGATTATGAGTCATTAAGGTTGCAGTCTCTCTTTCAAAATCTGCCTATCTCCCCATCATCTGTCTCTCTCTCTTTTATCTTCTTTAGATAGAGGCAGAGAACTTTCAAGGTGAAGAGTCATGGACATTATAGTAATTCATTACCTAGAAACTTTTGAAGCTTTTACTATGCCAAATGTTTTGTAAGACACAGAATATGAAACATAGAATAACAGATGATCTTTACCTGTGTAATACTTACAATTTGATGGAGCAGCCAGCTAAATAGAGAATTAACCATAATACAGAATGGCGTGCCCCTCAATAAACACAAGTACAAAGTGACAAGAAAAGAAAGAAAGAGGATCCAAAACAAACAGAAGGAGGTAGGGGCTCTGAAATTTTATTTTATTTTTTTAAAGATTTTATTTATTTATTCATGAGAGAGAGAGAGAGAGAGAGAGAGGCAGAAACACAGGCAGAGGGAGAAAGAAGCAGGTTCATGCAGGGAGCCCGATGTGGGACTCGATCCCAGGACCCTGGAATCATGACCTGAGCCAAAGGTAGATGCTCAACCTGAGCTCACTGGGCCACCCAGGTGTCCTGGAGATCTTAAATTTAACTTGAGAGACTATTACGCATAGTTTCAATTAGAAGCAATCTAGTAATATTCCAAAAAGAAATATGACCAGTGGTATTGGGTGAAGCATATTTTGAAGATTTTATTGCAATGTAAAGTAGTTTTTTGTTTTTGTTTTTTAAGTAAAAAAGTTATTTGGTGTTGATTGAGTTTCTAATCATTGAGAGTGTTCAAAAATAGTCAAGACCCCCACTTCTTTGGAAATCATATTTGACTGGTTCATGCGTGTATGCATACATGGAAATAAAATCTACAGTGAGGTGTCACTCACCCTCTATACATGGATGAAACTGAAGAGACTATACATATCATTAGTGAGTATGTGGAAAATCTCTCATGCATTCGTTTTTAAAATAGAAATTGGTAGTAATCATACATATATATTTGTATATAAAATCTGATCCAATAATTTCACACTTAGGTAAACACCCATTAGAAAGTAATACTTATGATCACATTGTGTACTTGCAAGATACTACTTTAACAATATTATACACAATGACCAAAATTTTGGAAAAGCGATAGATTAGATAAATAAATGTTGTGTATTTATAAAATAGAAGCCACACTGTTGTGAAAAGGATGGACTAATGTTACATAGGACGTCAGAAATGACCCTCTCAAACACACCATTGAGGCAAGAAGCTACACATATAACCTCTTTTATATGAACTCAAACTTCTATGTTCACAATGATTCTGGGGTGACAGTGATAACCTTTTTGGGGGCTAGTTGACTGAATGGAGATAAGAAGAAGCTTCTTAGAATGATGGAAGTAATTTAAATCTTGTTCTGCGTGGTGGTTACATGAGTACAAACATACATAAATATTTATGAAGCTGTGCACTTAAGGTTTGTGCAATTTACTATAAATAATACCTAATTAAAAAATAGTCCACCATGTTGTTGGAAAGATCAGTTAATTTATTCAGCTAAGCATTCAAAAATACGGAAAACAATGCTAATCGCTAGACATGTGTACAAAAGAGACAGCTGACATTTTCATGGAGAAATTTATGGAATATACTACAGTTAAGGACAATTCAGAGCTGAAATGCTGTGTTTCTGCACAGGACGCTGAACTCACTTCCATTTTCCATTTAAAACACAGCGCACGTTTATGGAGTGTCTCATGAGGACTAGGCACCATGTTTGGAATAGAGAGGCCAGAAGTGGACAAGAATGATGCATCCTCTTCCTTCGGGCAACTCCCAGTTCATTTACACCTGATGCTCCTGTCGAAACATCCACTCTGTCTCCCTCGTGAATGCAGAATGATGGTGCTGGTCTTACCTGCCATGTTTAAGTAGCTGCAGAAACAAAGATATATTCCCAAGTCAATATTTACTGTCAATTTTATTATGTTATCAATATCTCTTTTCTCTTCTCTGAGCATACATGCCACCAGTCCTGCATGTTGAGGGGGGAAAAATACATCTCCAAAGCCAAAGATAAATCCATAAGACTAAAAATGACTTGATGAACAAATCTAGAAGAAGACTACTAAGTCTTTAATAAGCACGCCTTTGTTCTGCGTTAAAAAATGATTTACAGTGCTTAAGAAGATGTATATAAATTAATGGAACCAAATTCATAATTGGAATCCAAGAAACACTTCAGTAAAAAGTTGATAGCTTTACATTTTTCTCTAAAGTATGAATTTCAATTTTGCATTTATACCGATTAGTCTCTCTCTCTTTCTCTGAGAAGAGATCTTTCCAAAGATTTTTAATATGCCTTTCAAAGATCTAGGTAATAGGAAAGAAACTCTTTAAGTTCCTCTCCATACTGTACTGCCAGCCACAGACACCTGGAATACCCTCCAAGCTGTCAAGAATTGCCAAATGATAAAAGAGAAAATGATGAAAAGAAGTGGAACGTTGAAGCTGACCTCCTAAAAGCCAAAATTTCTCCTGGGATTTCTGGATACAAAAGAGAGGTTTCAGTACTTCCCAGAGAACACCGGATCACATTAACTTATTCAAATATGAGGTCAGATCTCAGTGTTTAGATTTAAAGCTGTCCTGTATGTGCCTTGATAAGGGGAAAAAAATGACAAATCACACCTTTGAATAAATTCATTTTAATCCCTTTCTTCCTTTTGATGTAATAAAAATAGTCTTGTCATGTAGCTGCGATTGCATTTAATGGTTGTCATTTACAGAAATGGAAAAATGATATCCGAGTATAATGCCTTCAAATATGGCTAATAGCATTTTTACATAAGGAGAAAAATACTTTTATTTTAACATGAATAAGACCATTGCTTCATGATGATGATTATTGAAAATTCAGCAGCTTCTCTTATTATAGGCTAATGATAAGAACAGCTCCGTCTCTTTTCTGTCATTTATGTTAAAAAATGGTAATCCAAGCAAATCTATATTCCTAATGTTTGCTATACCCCCATTAGTTCTCAGACAAATTCTTATCAAAAGTCTTGCCTAATTATTACCACTTTACCTGATTTTAATCTCATATTTTAAATAATAAAGATGTCTCAATCTGTTATATTTTAAGATGACCTAGTAAATGCTGTTTTTCCCTCGTTAAGCATTTCTTGAGCACATAACTTGTCACTTCTGTACTAATTTGCTGTAACACTCGTTGATAAGTGGACATTAATTAATGCTAAATTACAATGGAATTTTTATGGAATTACAGGTGACATCCGCATCAGCACCAAATGAGTTCATCATGATTAAACTTATTACCATTTCTAATTAACCTTGAGTGCCCCTGGATGTTAACTGCACACAAGGCAAGTGTATACGCAGACTGCAGCTCCCACTGAAAACAAACCCTGCACATCACACAGCCTTTACAAGTTTAAGAAAGAATGGCTCAGACCACATTTGTACTCATTGTGTATGCAAAGGATCAGAAAAATGACAATCTCAAAAATAGTCTGAAGATTTTGAGCAACAAAATCGTTGCTCTCAAAACAAAAGCCAGAAAGAAGCCTTCCACAAATTGAGTTCACCTTAAGTATCATGGACAGGCATATAGAGAAGGTCTATTTTATTCCCTATAATCAAATTAAAACCTCTTTCTTGCTTACCACTTTTCCCACTCCTAGCAGCAAAATTTTCTCTGATGAATGTTGCTAAACTACAATATACGCTTTACACTTAGAATCTGTTTGTGATACGAAGGAAGCCAGGGACACGGCAGAACTGACCTGATGCACATCACTGTTCCAGATTGGGCTACTGGGGCAACAGAGCCCAATTCCAGGGCAGAGCAGAAGGTTAAAGGAGGCACTCACAAATGGTTCCTGATTCTGGAACCACCTTTTCCTAACTTTGAAAATATGCTGCTCCGGGGCACCCGGTGACTCAGTTGTTAAGCGTCTGCCTTCATCTCAGGTCATGATCCAGGGGCGTGAAACCCAGCTGCAAGTCAGGCTCCCCACTCAGCGCAAAGTCGGCTTGAGATTCTCTCTCCCCCTGCCCATCCCACTTGTGCTCTCTCTCTCTCATAAAAAAAAAAAATAAATAAATAAATAAATAAATAAATAAATAAATAAAATCCAAGCAAGTAACAAACAATTCAATCTCAGTGGTAACTATTAAAATGCCTCACGCTATATTGCTCACTATAACACGGGATAGCTAATATCAAAAACCAATTCATGATAAATTGTCAATTCAGTTTGGGGGCAAATATTTGACTTTCTTATATCAGAATCATATTCATGTGCCAATCAAAAGGCAGCATATTTTACATATTTCTCTTATGTACCCAATATTAGTAAGACTCAGTTACTCCATAAATTGAGTGATACCAGTATTTAGAAGAATGGACATTTTTATTAAAATTTTAAAACACTTCAAATAACATTGAATAAAAAGGATTTTATTGCATATCGTGTTTCTCAACAGCTCGTAGGCAAGAATAAGTGCTACCCGGAAGGCTCCGTTTTCTTGGAGGGGTATTTTTTTCTTGAGGGATTTGTTAAAATCACATCTTCATTTCAGGTGACCCTATTCTCTACTTTTTTTTTTTTTCAAACTCTTCCATGGAACCCTTATTCTTCATGTGCCCCAGTGCACTGGATGTTAGAAACCAGTCTTTGTCTCATAAAGCTGGCCAGGATCCAATTCTGAGATGTCTCGTTTTTGTCATTATATTTTAGGATACTCACACTCACATCTAACACATCTGGTGTGCAGATTTTCAGCCTTTTCTGATCTATTACCCTTTTAAAAGTAGATTTTATTTAGCTATCTAATGCCCTCGGCTCTGCCTTCCTAAAATAATATTTACATATAATATATCCTAACACACTACTTAGCAAAGAAAGAAATGGAATGCCTTAAGTATAGTATGAAGGAGATAATATTTTATAATATTTTAAATATAGAAATTACTGAGCATGACTATACTTAAATAGAATAAAGTAGCTGAATGCTTACTTCAAACACAGAAATATTATGAATGGTTTAGCCATTAAACCAGACTGATACAGTTGTGTTATACTGGTGATTGTAATATGACAAGCAGCATTGCTATAAAAAAAAAAAAGTTGATTTTCTGAAATCATGAATAGCTCTTGCTGAACTTCAAAACAAAAAGAATTAAATATTCCCGTGATATATATATAGTAGTCTTCCTCCAGCATTTCATGCATATTAAACTCATACAAAAATACTTTGTTCATATATAAAACAGTTGCATTCTAGATCCAAATGATTATAAAGTACATATATATGATATATAGATTTATAATATGAATTATATTATCCCAAAAGAATGATCAAGGGGACATTCGCAAGGTATTTTGAACTTGGAAAAATTATTTTTTGGAGAAAGAGCTGCCCCACAATTTAAATGAGAGTGGAGAGCCACGATCATGTTATAAAAAATGTCTCCATGTATCTCTAAACAGCCATTTCAGAATATGATCCTTGTCCTGTTAAGAATTATTAACCAGGATTGTACTTAGCCTTAGTTTCTAAAGCTTGAGTCAAATCCCCAATCTCCTTTGAGAAAACATGAGGCTGATGGATGAAGTGGGACACGTATCTACATGGATGAACAACTTATCCTTGCTTATTTGTATCACTTTAAAATTTAACAAAATTGTAAGCTTTCTAAAGGAAACCAACCCAGAGTTGTACAGACCTTATCGTTTTCCAGCTAGCCAAGTGTTACTTAGACACACTTCATCAACTCAGCTTTTGGCATCATCTCAACACCTTTCACCTCCATCCTTCGCCTCTTCTTCACTTTCTCTTACTTCATTGCTCTCCTCAGGAGTGGGAGACTAGAAAACATCCCACCTGGTTTTTCACACAAATCTTCTTCTGGCAGACTCTCTAGGTAGGTATCGCAACAAACCAATGGTATGTTATCATGACACTCCAGCCATTGCAAGAAAATACAAATGAAGCTTTCATCTGCAATGCTTCCCGTAGAGCGTGACCGATGATCCCTTTCTCTCGGACAATGTCTTTCCTCTCATCATTGTTTATGTGCAGACTTATTTTCATGTCAATCCTCTTATTGTAACATCATCAATTTCATACCACAGGGTCATGAGGGCACAAGAAACCTTCAGCCACAGTCTCATCTTGTAATAGAGTCTGTACCTTTTCAGACTGCTGAAATAGGATAAAAGGATTTGCTTTTCATCATCGGACAAATTAAATTTTAATTGCCTGTTAAAACACAAATGTCAAAAGCAAATCTTAAAGGCAGGGTTGCAGTCCTCTCGTATATCATGCTTTAGTCCCATTTGCATGCAAATTAATTCTTTTCTTCATTTTAAATATGTATTTTCACAGAATATGTTAAAGATTTATTTCAAAACATTATATAGTGATACAACCTTGTGTGTGTGTGTGTGTGGGGGGGGTGTCTGTACAGCAAAGACCAGTAATTGAGTTTTTTATTTTAAAAATATGACTTATTTCATATATGTATTGAGTTTAACAGCAGATAATCATCTCATGAACTTTTTTTTTAACTGAAGAGTGTGTAAAACCTCACACTATGTATTAATCAGAGTTGATAATTACTTTGGTTTGGAGTTCTCGCCCTGTTTTGCAATGCATTAGTATGTTTCTGATACACCTTACCTCCCTTGTTGTTCTTATTTTGGAAATGACAGCAAGCCTTTATTGAGAAAAAGTTGTGTTCTGTTAGGTCCTGCTTAGAAGGGCAGGGGAGTAAAAAGTAAAGGATGTATGCTTATACTTTAGCAATGCTGATGTGAACATAATTATTTAGTTTCATTCAATTATCATTCAAATATGGCATGTAATTGTGAAACTTATGGAACTATGAAAGTGGAAATTTATAATGATGCAGACTTAATTTCATTAATTTAATGCATAAAGCACATATTACACAGAGACAGACGTCAAATTAAAAACTCTCAGACTCTAATTAGCTTTAGAAATCTCTTATGTCTAATTGATATGGCTGTCATAATTAATTTAAATAGTGATTTCAACCTGACTATGATGCAGAAAAATACCTCACTCATTAATATTTTTTAAAGGGAAATAACATAAGATATGGACATATGTACATCTACATATGTATATAGAGAGATAGATAGAGATATAGAGAGTGGTAGATACCTTTTACCCAAAATAGCCGATAGATCACATGAGAAATATACTTCCAAAAACTTGATTTCTATGAGTAAATTATGGTATATTAAAAAGTTCTATGATTAACCCAACTTTTTAAAATTCATAGAATATTCAGAACATTTATTTATTTTAATCACTACTTCTGAATCCCTTCTACCAAAATTATGCAAGTGCAATATTTGACTGATTAGAGAATTTTTCATAAAAGTCTACCATTAGCAGATATATTAGCAAAAGGGATAGATGATGGATAGATAGTAAAATGTTGGTGAAAAGATTAACAGATTGACAAAGGAAAGATACAAATCTAGGTATAAACAGTGAAAATGAAGAATACTTAGTTATGAAAAGAAATACAGAGTTCATTTTAATTTAAAAGATTGCAACATATAATCGATCATTGGATCACCTGGATATCTCCGTGTTTGTGCAAATGCCCTTTGGCTGCAGAGTGACTACCTTTCCATGAGTGTTTGTCTGCATCTACAAAGTGGCCTCAAACTAGATGGATCTTGATTTAAAAGTATGTGTCCACATTATGTCTACATTAGATGCTGAGTAAAAGTATCCATCTAGATTCAAAAGGACTATTAAATAAAATAAATGGACCAGCGACAAAGTATTGCCTCCCTAATAACCAAACTTGGGAATATAAGTGTTACAATTATCAGCAAGTGTCACCATGTAGCTTTCTTAGACCTGACTATATACCATGGGAGAAAGGGAGATCTTTAAATGGAACGTGACACCTTATAATTCAGAAACTTGGCAAAGACATTGATTAAGCATTTTTCAAACATGATGAAATTACATAAGAACCTGCCAGCCTTTCATTGCTTCCTTTGGGATGCCAGTATTGGGTGCAAGTCTTCCAGAAAAGAGTGGGAGGGATCCAAATCAATTGGACTGAGGCATTATGTTGCCTCTAGCATCAGTATTTGGCCAATTTGTGAAGGAGGTACACCACATGTCCCACCTCCTGACTGCGTACACCCAGAGTCTTCTTTCTCCTGTTTTCTAATTGGATCACAGGCACGTGGCTGCATCACTGAGCTTCCAGGCCCCAACCTAAGCCACATTTTGTCGTAAGGGTTTTGGAGTAACACAACTCATCTCTTGTCATTTTTTATACATTTTCCTAATGCAGTGACATTATTTTTCTAATAATTTCTTGTAGTGCTTTTTGTTAGTTCTATTTATGTTAAGTTAGATTCCTATCATTATTGTTCCCTTGAAGAAATGTATTTTCTATGCCAATGCACATGGACCAAATTTCACAGGGTAGTTCTGAGCTTTCTAAGCAGGTTTTGAGGATTCTTCACCTTCATGTGTGTAGCAGATTAAAAAACTGGCCTCCCGATGATATATTTACTTTCCAGTGGGGGGAACCTGTGAATATTACTAGATAATGACAGAAGAGTGAATATTAACTTATGTGGAAAAAATGTGACTAAGAATCTTGAGAGGCAAGATTCTTGGATTATCTGGATCACCTGGGCGGTACCTCTGCAATCACACGTATCCTTATAAGAGAGAGACAGAGGGAGTTTTCACTCAGTGTCACATAGTTGATGTGAAGACAAAAGCAGAGATTGGAATGACAAGGCCACAGGCCAGGGGACACCTGTAGCCACCAGAAGGTCAAAGATACAAGGAACCTCTAGAGGGAATGCTGTCCTGCCAACACTAATTTCAGGCTTCTTTCCTTTGCAACAGTGAGGTAATAATTTTATTCTTTTGTTTTAAGCCACCGCATTTGGGGCGGGGGCAGCCACAAAACCAACACAATGTGATGAAATGTGAACTTTGAGGTCAGCTGTCCCCCTTAACAGCATGTAACTTTGAGTATTTCTTATTGTCTTAGTTTCCACAGCCACAAAATCAGTGCAAAAATAGTTCCCACCTCATAAAGTAGCTGTGAGGTTTTCAAAAAACAAAGCACCACATTAAAGACAGTAAGTGTAGTGACCGGCAATAAAATATGGATGATCACAAAAAAAAAAAAAAAAAATATATATATATATATAGATGATCACTAAATATTAGCTATTGTTATTTTGATTATGGAACTTAAACAATAATAATGAAAGCCCTTTACAGTTTTTTTCTCCATCAATGCTCTAGTAGAATAAAACGCTGACTCAAACGTAATCCTTTACAGACATTTATGTAGCTGTTTAAACTAGTCACTACATGAGGTAAGTTGCTCTACTCAGTGTTTTCGTGTCAGTTGACAGAAATGTCTGTGTTGATATTTCTCTTAAATGGTCTCCTAAGCTGGAGCAGGACAAGGCCAGAAAGAGTACTATTCCAATGACATAAAGGAGAGTTTCCTTCTAATATCTCTAACTCTAGGAAGAGAGCTCATTTCAGGGAAAAATACGTGACGTATTTCATGCTGTGTCCCCTCAAACTATTGAAAATACTACAATTATCCTTACAGAAGATACTATACAAATTGTGTTAAAGAACACAAACCTCTTGTTTGTGCATCTGTGGATCCAATTCTCTCCCTCATACACACATACCCTCCTCCTCCCTCTTTCAGGCCTTTAGCACTGGACCAATTAAGATCCGTAAATGTGTACCTTGGAAGGGAAACAGTAGGTGCCCCCCTTATGGATCTCTTAGATTTGAAACAACTTCCCAAAGTAATTGCATTCGGCTGATATTAAAAAAAAAAAAAAAAAAAAAAAAAAGAAGACACTTCTTGAAAATTTTGAGACTCTGGACATGGATCTTGAAGATCCAAGTAAAATTATGATTTTCCCACCGAGGTTTGGCTCACAGATCCCATTTCAAATCACTCTTTCCCTTGCCTGCATTCACTATGGAAGCTGGGAAAGCTAAATATTCATGCTGACCCCTGTGATGTGATTTTATGAATACTAGTATCAGTTCCCTGCACTGACACTGCTTCCTGTCCCCGCTCTCTGTTCCAAATCAGAATGTGACTCTGGGATTCTGCAGCCATCTTGTAAATAAAAAGTTGAAAATATGAGGGAAAGCCACAGACAAAATATGAAGTACAAAAGTATCTCAGCCAAAAATATCTCATATTACATCATGAGATGTACCACCAACCTCAGCCAACTGGAATATTCAACACCCGCATTTCAGTTTACTGTTACTGCCTGTGAATGCGTTCTCAGCTCGGAAGAGGGAAACTGAGGGAGTGTCTATCATTTACAGGGTCTGTTCAGAGTATATGCAAATACCAATGCCTTGCTTCCAACCTCAAGAATCTCATAGTTAAGGTGGGGTAAAAACATGCCTATCGGGAAAGAGTCCAGTGTGATGATTTCTCTATTAGTCGTATCTAAAAGGCACAGTAGTTACTGTACAGGAATGAGGTGCTTAACTATGAAAGAATTCAAACAAGGTCACACATATAAGCAGTGTCCCAGCTGAGTCTAAGGAATGACCCCAGGAGTAGAAGTAGAGATCAGCGGCTCTTGGTGGAGGAAACTAGTAGGATCCCAAGAAGGTCGCCTTCTGGTAGGTACATGTAGTTCCGTATTGCTTAAGTATAGAGCTCTTCATGGGGCAGATGGGTTCCAACAGTTTACCTGCATAATCAGGCAAGTGCCAAATCAAAAAGAGTATGAACAGTATGCAAAATTGTTGAGAATTGGTCCCATTGAAAATTTCAAAGTATGAAGTGAAATACTCGTTTTATTGTTTTAAGTAAAAGTGTCAAGAACTCAGTGAAAATTATACTACAGAGGTTTAGATAAGTCAAGCTTCGATAGAGTTTCAGTGGAGTGCCCCAATGTTACTAATTATGGTGAATATTCAAATTTTAATTTCCTGGGTTCATATTCTCTCTCTGTCATTTGTGAGCTGTGTGACAAAGTAAATAACCTCTCTTTGTTTTAGTTATTCATGCGCGAAGTTAGAGTAATAGTTGCATTGCATGCCATTGTCATGAGGATTACACGAATCTGTATTGGTTAAAATTTATAAAAGTACTTGATAAAAATAAGCATAATATAAGCTTGACAACCAGAAAATCAAATATGCAAATGAATCTTTATTATAAAGAATAAGAGTCAAAAACTATTTCAGGTTTCCTGATAGGCAGCCTGCTGGTTCTCCCCCTAATTCTTTGAAGGAAATTTCTTTTTCTTTTAATTGACTACTTCTGTTTTGATAATTGCTAATTGTTCTAGTGCACAACAGAAAATAATTTTAAAAATTCTCAATTTTGAGGGCACCTAGGTGGCTCAGTCAGTTAAGCATTTGCCTTCAGCTTGTCTCAGGTCATGATCTCAGGGTCCTGGGATCGAGCTCCACATCTGGCTCCCTGCTCAGTGGGGGCCTGTTTCTCTCTCTCCCTCTCCCTCTGTTATCATTCTCTCTCTCAAGTAAATTAATAAAATCTTTTAAAATAAATAAATAAACATTCTCAATTTTCTAGTATAGGGAATCGTTATGTCATTTTTCTGTGAATTTTGAAGCAATGTTACAAGTTCTTAGCATGTCACAAAGCTGAGTACACACACACACACACACACACACACACTGAGGAAACCAAAAGCAGAAAACCATTTTCACAAATTCTTTCCATATTCAGAAGATGAAACTTTTCATTTTCTTTTCCAGAAAATTTGCAGTAACCAAGGAAATTAATTTTAACAAAAAAGAAACAAAAGCAAATAAAATAATGCGTGTATGTGCATGTGCTTGCGTGTCCTTTTAATCCTGACATTTGACCCAACCTACTAAAATTTCACCTGTGTTCTTTTTGAAGGAATTAGCAATTGCATGCAAATTTCCATTTTGAAAGTGGCCTTCCAATGGTGAATTTGGTAATTGTATGAAAATGAAGAGTTTTAATAAGCTGTGGCAACATAATAAACTGTCATAGAGGACTAATTATCACTTAAGGAACTTACAATAGCTGTCATCTTTTCATACTGAGAATACAAACCCTAAACAACCGTAGAAAAAGGAAAAACAATTAATTTCTGCAGAAGCATGCAAAAGAGCTATTTTCTGCCTTGCTAAGAGTAATAAAAGAAATAAATGTGAATAGTCATTCATCATGCAAATGAATGGAATCATTGGTTAGATTTATATTTTATAGAACCAAAAGACACTCAAAAATCTCTTTATTAAAATCTAAAACAAAGGGTTTTTTTTTTCCTTTCCTTGTTTTAAAAAAAAATTCTTATCAAAATGAAGTATGTTACAGTTGACCCTTGAACAATGTGGGGATCAGGGGTACTGACCCTGTGCACAGTCAGAAATCCATGTATAACTTTTGATTTTCCAAAAACGTAAATACTAATTGCCTACTGTTAACACAGTAGCCTTACTGATAACACAGTCGATGAGCATATTTTCTATTATATGTATGATATACTGTATTCTTACGATAAAAGAAACCAGAGGAAAGAAAATGTTAAGAAAGTCATAAGGAAAATACATTTAATGTACTGTACTGTATTTATTGAAAAAAAAATCAATGTATGAGTGGACCTGTGCAGTTCAAACCCATGTTGTTCAGGGTCAGCCGTACTTCATAAAATATCTTCACAGTCATTTAGTTTCCCTTGGAAACATCATGATTCCTCTTATTTTTTGAAAATTTATTTCTTATAACACCAGTAGCTACTGTTTATTAGATAATCTGTCAGTATGAAATGTCAGACTGTTTGTAAATGTGGAATAAGATTATATGATTATAAAACACAGAGAACTGACAACTTAAACCTATCTGCCAATAATGGCAGAAGACTATTCCTGAATATCTAGGCTTCACCAGAATAATTAGAAGTAAAAATTTTTATTTCTCTCACATATTCTTAAATTAACCATATACTCCTTTCAGACTTCAGAGATTTGTATCTGTGAAAATTTCCCATGAGTTGAGTAGCCCAGTTCCTGGGTCACAGTCCTACTCTGGTGATGTTCTTCCTTCAAGAAGACTAGTAGCTAGAATTCTACTTGGGACCATAAGACCATTAGCCCCATAGTAATGCCCCCACCCCCCAAAAAAATAGAGAGAGGGAAAAATCCAGAACATATAAATATCAAACATATTGAATGGACAAAGAAAACTGATAGACTGATTTCCAGAAAGATGAGATGGTCTCTCTTGTTGGTAACAGGTGAAAAAGGTCTGTCCAACCAGTCACTTTACTGGATAACAAGAGGACAGAGAAGAATTGTTGCTGACGGGGCTGGCAAAATATATTGGAGTCTGAGACGTTCTACATGGGCAGTCAACGATAATTTCATCAACATAGTCATTCTCTTCTAAATCCCTCTCCCAACATTATTGGATACTGAAGGCTCAAATTAAAAAAGCAGGAACAATTCATATATTACTCATGTCCCTTTTCAGAGTGGTTGGCATCAGAGTTTCTGCTAAGACTAATGGGCAAGATGAAACCCAGGGCTAAAACCCTCCAAACCCAAAGCTCAGACACTGACAAAATAAAAGGGAGTAGTCCTGGGAGCAACAGTGCTGGACTTTGGGAGTTGGGCTTATTAGAGATAAGCTCAATCTTACTGAAACTGTACAACTAAACACCTGGAAATATGTGGATATTCTCCTCATTTC
The DNA here is from genome assembly GCF_048164855.1 of Canis lupus baileyi. Classification (NCBI taxonomy): domain Eukaryota; kingdom Metazoa; phylum Chordata; class Mammalia; order Carnivora; family Canidae; genus Canis; species Canis lupus. The sequence continues at coordinate 3,187,315 of NC_132840.1, read as the reverse complement.
AGCCTCCACACATAGAAAACAGATGGTGGAGAGAAGAAAGAATTTCCATTGAGAGTTTTATACCCAAAATAATATCTTCTAAATGTTGAAGAAAGAATTTCCATTGAGAATTTTATACCCAAAATAATATCTTCTAAATGTTGAAGTGAAATAAAGACATTTTCAGTTTAAAAAAATCAGTTGTAACCAGAATACTATAAATACAATAGGTACATTTAGAAATAATGAAACAGAGTTGAGATCTGTGTCAAAAATCATTTCAAATCTAAGTATAGTTTCTGGAATGCATCTTTGAAGAGAAGTGGTTGGGAGTCATGACTACCAGAGACAGGTGAATTTCTTAAGAGTTGAAAGGATTAAATAAAACAGTCTAAGTAAATCACACGGCATGGCATGTGATATATAATACCTCATAGATAATCTGTAATTATACTTTTAACTATTTTTTTCTTTCCTTCTTTCTTCCCCCTCTTTTTTCCATACCTTTACTTCTTCCCCTCCAGCCATGTTTATCTATCCTCTCTCCATTCTCTCATCTCTGTCTACCATTTTGCCTCTTCATCTCTTCCTTGGTTGCTCCTTCATCTTTTATTTCTCTCTTCTCCTTTTTTTTTTCTTTTATCATTTCTGTTTACATTGAAGGTAACACATGTCTCATTTTCTTTTACCTAGTCAGTATCTGGAGAGTAGAATAAGAAAACATGAAGCTCCGTGTGTTACAAGTTTAGTTAGACTTCCTTTTTTTATTTTATTTTATTATTTTATTTTATTTTATTTATTTTATTTTATTTTATTTTATTTATTTTATTTTATTTTATTTTATTTTATTTTATTTTTATTTATTATTTTATTTTATATTTTATTTTATTTATTTTATCTTATTTTATTATTTTATTATTTTACTTTATTTTATTTTTTTAGCTAGACTTCCTTTAAAAGAATATCTGCTTGCATGGGAACTTTCTCGTATCACTAGACAGTTGATATTAAATTTGTATAGCTGAAATAACAACATTTGTACAATAGTCTTCCTAAGTGAATCTATAAACTGCTTTTATCAGAATTATGCAAGCAGCTTATTTAAATATATTTTCTCAAAGTCCCTTTTAGACTTCTGAGAGTAGAAATTGGTATATTATTATTTTCTTCTCTCCTCAGCAGGCTCTATATAATACTTAGTGGTGTTTGGAAGTCATAATTACCACACACCTTACATCAGAAAAGATTCTAGTAGCATAGAGAGCATCCTGAGTGGCTGGTTATATTTATTAGAAATCTTGAAATGTTCGAAGGAAATTATGGAAAAAGTTAAGGAAACTACATAAAACTTTTAATAACCAAAATTTTAGGTGAAATTTGAAGTTAAATGATTGGTACTGAACATAAGAAATTCCTAAAGACAGTTTCTTAATGACTTCCAACATGAATTATGCCACCATTAATTTTGTAGTTTTGATACTAACCTGTAGTCATGTAATAATGTTACATAATAACGTTGGAGGAAACTTAGTGAAAAGTATATGGGAACTTTGTAATATTTTTACAATTTTCTCTGACTTTGAATTAGTTATGTTAAAAAAATGCATGCATATTTTTATATACACACACGTCACACTATGGGACCTACATTTGAGATACACATTGCAATATGGCCCACATCCTGATGTAGATCTAGGAGATATATCTAAGCATTTTTAAATAAGTGATTTGTTAGGTATATTGGAAATCTCTGATGACATCACTTACCATAAAGGACCTACAAGTTAAAGGGATGAAAGAACTGTAAGCTTGGACCATCTTTGTATTGAGTGCAGCCTGAGAGAGAAGAATAACAGCATAAGAATTAAGGTCTCCAACACTACAGTCAGAATTGGCTTCATATTCTAACTTTTTTAGTTATTAGTCATGTGATTGGGGGCAAATATCTTTGTTATTTTGCCTAAGTATCCCTTTTTTTAAGTTCAGATATAATTGACATAAAACATCATATTAGTTTCAGAAGTATACAACATAATGATACGATCATTGTAGCTAATATTCATTACTGTACATAGTCAATATTTTTTGTCTAATGAGAATTTTTAACATTTACTCACTTAGGAACTTCCAACCATACCACTTAGGAACTTCCAACTATACCATAGAGTATTACTATTAATACAGGATTATTTTATTTTATTTTATTTTATTTTATTTTATTTTATTTTATTTTATTTTATTTTATATTTTATTTTATTTTATTTTATTTTATTTTACTTTATTTTATTTTATTTATTTTATTTTATTTTATTTTATTTTATTATTTTATTTTATTTTTAAGATTTTATTTATTTATTCATGAGAGACAGACAGAGAGAGAGAGAGAGAGTCAGAGACACAGGCAAAGGGAGAAGCAGGCTCCATGCAGGGAGCCCGACGTGGACTCGATCCCAGGACCCCAGGATCACACCTGGGCTGAAGGCGGTGCTAAACCACTGAGCCACCTGGGCTGCCCCCCAGGACTTATTTCATAGCTGGAAGATTTTTCCTTCTTAACTCCCCTTCACCAATTCCTCCACTACAACTCTGGCAACTACCAATCTGTTCTCTGTATCTATGTGTTCAGTCTTTGTTTTTGTTCTTTTGGGATTCCACATACAAGTGAGAGCATACAGTGTTTATCTTTTTCTGTCTGACATATTTCATTTAGCATAATGCCCTCAAGTTTCCTCCATGTTGTCAAAATGACAAGATCTTTGTTATGGTTGGAAAATATTTCATGCATACATTTATACCACATTCTCTTTACCCATTCATCCACTGTTGGGCACAATGAGGCTACCTCCATATCTAGGTTATTGTAAATAATGCTGCAATGAACATGGCGGCGCAGATATTATTTTGAATTCGTATTTTCATTTTTTTTTCAGGTAAATACCCAGAAATGGAACTGCTGGATCATATGGCAGTTCTTTTTTTTTTTTTTTTCTTTTGAGAAAACTTCATACTGTCTTCCATAGTGGTTGTACCCATTTACAACCCCATCAATACTGCATAAGAGTTCATTTTTTTCTTCACATCGTCTCCAACACTTGCTATTTCTTTTCTTTTTGATAATAGACATTCTAACAAGTGTGAGGTGGTACTTCAGTGTGATTTTGATTTGCATTTTCCTGGTGATTAGTGATGTTTAGCAGCTTTTCGTGTACCGATTGGCCATGTCTTTTTTTTCTTTTTTTTTGGAAAATGTTTATTCAGATCATCTATTCATTTTTAAATGAGATTACTTGCTTTTGTTTTGTTTTATATTGCCATTGAGTTGTATGAGTTCTTTATATATTTTGGATATTAACCCCTTATCAGATATATGATTTGCAGATATTTCTACCATTCACTAGGTTTTCTTTTCATTTTGTTGATGGTTTCCTTTGCTTTGCAGAATCTTTTTAGTTTAAAAGTCCTAATTGTAAATTTTTTGCATCCATTGCTTTTATTTTTGGTGTCAGATCCAAACAATCACCACCAAGACAAATGTCAAAGAGTTTACCCTCTATATTTTCTTCTAGATTTTGTATGGTTTCAGGTCTTACATTCAAATCTTTGATCTATTTTCAGTTAATTTTTGTGTATGGTATAAAATGGCAGTCCAATTTCATTCTTTCACTTTTGGCTGCCCAGTTTTAACATCACCATTTTTTTTAAGAAACTGTCCTTTCCCATTTGTGTATTCTTGACATCTCTGTCATAATTTTTTAACCATATTTATGTGGGTTTATTTCAGAGCTCTCTTTTTTATATCAGTAACATACAGCTTTGATTTTTTAGCTTTTAATGTGGGCTTGAAATTAAGTGTAATACCTCTGCTTTTTTCCTCTTTCCCAAGATTGCTGTGGCTATGTGGAGTATTTGTGGTTTCATGAACATTAGGATTGTTTTTTTCTATCTCTGTGAAAAATGGCACTGGAACTTGGATAGTGCTTACATTGGGTGTTTAGACTGTGTTAGGTAGTGTAGACTCTTAACAATAACTCTTCCAATCCATGAACATACAATATCTTTTCATTCACTTATCTTCAATTTGTTTCATCAATGTTTTATAGTTTTCATTGTACAGATATTTCACCTTAAGTATTTTATTTTTTGATGCTATTATGAATGGAATTGTTTTCTTAATTTCTATTTTGAATAGTTCACTTTTACTGCATGGAGACACAATAGATTGTTGGATGTTGATTTTTGTATCCTGCAACTTTATTTGATCCATTTACCAATTCCAAAAGATTTTTGGTGGAATCTTTAGGGTTTTCCAAGATCATGTTGTCTACAAACAGAGACAATTTTATTTTCTTTCCATTTTGGAAGCTTTTTATTTCTTTCTCTTGCTAATTTCTATGGCTAGGAAATTCAATACTATAGTGAACAAAAGTGGCAAGAGTAGATATTCTTGTGTTTGTTTTTTCCTGATCTCAGAGGAGAGCTTCAGGTTTTCACTATCGAATACAATGCCTTTTTTTGTTTGTTTGTTTGTTTTTGTTTTCGTTTCTTTACATTCCTTCTTGACTTAATTTATTGAGGGTTTTATTCATGAAAGGATGTTGAAGTTTGTCAAATGCTCTTTCTTTAAACATTGAAATAATGTGATTTTTACTTTTTGTTTTGTTAATTGTGGTATATCACAATGATTAATTTGAGTAATTTGAACTGTCCTTGCATTTCAGGAATAAATCCCACTCAATCGTGGTATGTAATCCTTTTAATGTGTTGTTGAATTCTGTTTGCTGATATTTTGTTGAGGATTTTTGCATCTATGTTCATCAGCAATATCAGATCATAGTTTGCTTTGACTGCAATGTTCTTATTTGCTTTTGTTATCAGGATAATGGTAGTCTTGTAAAATGAGTTTGGGATGTTTTCTCCTCTTCAATTTTTTTTTTTAAGATTTTATTTATTTATTCATGAGAGACACACAGAGAGAGGCAGAGAAGTTGGCAGAGGGAGAAGCAGGCTCCATGCAGGGAGCCCCATGTGAGCCTCGATCCTGGGACCCCGGGGTCACGCTCTGGGCTGAAGGCGGCGCTAAACTGCTGAGCCACCCAGGCGTCCCTCCTCTTCAATTTTGAAAAAAATCTAAGAATCATTAGTATTCTTCTATGAATATTTGGTGGAATTCATCAGGGAAGCATTCTTGTTCAGGACTTTTCTTTTTGGAGAAAAGTTCTATTATGGATTCAAATGCCTTCTTTGTTATTGGTCTGTTAAGATTTTCTATTTCTTCATGATTAAGTCTTGATAGATTGTATTTTTTAGGAATTTGCTCATTTCTTCTAATTTCCTAATTTATAGGCATAAAATTGCTCTTTGTAGTCTCATGATCCTCTCTGTGATATCAATTGTAATTTATCATTTTTCATTTCTGATTTTACCTACTTTAGCTTTCTTTTTTATCATGGCCCAGCTGTTTGCCAATTTCACTTAAATTTTGTCTATTTTTTTCTGAATACAATTGTTATTTCTTGGTTTAAGTACTCAATTTTTGATGCATTTTGGTGCTAAATGCTGAGAATGGTAACAGTTAATACTTTTTTTTTTCAAGTCTAACTACTTCTGTGACGAGCTTAGTAGTTAAGTTTATTATTCAACACTGATCTTACTTAGATATAAAATATGGTGGGGAGTTTCTTTTCTTGAATTTGTTTCATCTTTTTCAAATTGGCAGATGACATGAAGCTCGAATAGAGAATACAATAGCTAACACAACCAGACTCCAAAAGTGCTAGTATTTATATTCCTCAAATAAGAAGGTAAAATTAAGAAAGACAACCAGACTTTTCATAAATTTGGGTCTAGAGTGCAGTGTCAAATTACAAGGTAAGATTTAATGAATATTTTTTACTTACCCATATGCCATTGAAATTGATCATCCATATATATATATATTAAAATGTTACTTGATCCAAAAACTCAGTTCTTGTGTAGAGTTCTGAGACAGAATGATCTGGTTCTAGGGTTATTCCTAAATTTAATAAAAACTGCTAGAGTCTAAAGATGAGTGGTCTATGCCACTGAACACTCAAATGACTTCAGTATATTGGGAAAAAAAAAGTTGGCATGGATTTATTTTATTTATGGGAGAAATTCAACAATGTGAAATAGATAAGAAACAGGTGAAATATCTAAGTATACAAGTATGTAAGAATTTCCTGAACACTTTTATACAATTTCCCATACTATAACACACACACGTGCATATGCATGCATACCAGCACACACACATACTTCATTTCTCTTCCATATTAAAGAGAGATTTGGGGGTAGATCATTTTAGTTATATTCTTACTTGCTGCAAAATTTCAACCAAACTGAATGCAGTCATAAAGTTGTATGCAATAGGTATGCAGCATATATCAAAATTCCTAGGATCCTCTCTGGTGGCTTTCTGACTGGGATGCATTTGACAGATTGCATTGTTACAGTTGTCATGCTATATACCAGAAATACTCTGTGTGGGATCATTGGGGGTCATGGCATTTGTAATCTTCAAAAGAGGCAAGAAAGAAATCTCACATTTGGAAAATTGTCAAAGAAAGGTGGCATTGAGAATAATACTTAGGGGACTATAAGACTTTTGGAGAATTTTGAGGACATTTGGAAAATGCCTTCCGAAGCAATAATAGCAGATCTATATATTTACTTTTAACTATAATTTTATTTTATAAGGCCATATTGACTTATTTTAGATGATACTTTATGTTGACAGAGAGACATGAATATTTCACATATTCATGAAGGTGAAGAATTAGATGATGCTTTGGATAGACTTTTTTATAAAGACAAATCTAGGCTCAACTGAACAGAAGATACTGTTTCTTTTGCCCTATGGAAGCAATAAGGAAGTGAAATAAGAAGGAAGTTCTTAATTCCAAGTGATATCCCAAGATTGTATCTTGAAAGCAAGAGGTAAGTATCATTTTTCCACCTCAAGCTCTCCTTCACAGAGCTGCCCAAGTTAGCTCCTAACATAACCAAAAGGATTACCTTCTTTGGTCCCAGCTGTCTGAGATTAAGTCTCATATACTATATGTAGTCATCTGGCTTTTCTCAATGTGACCTAACTTGCCTCCCCAGATCCCTCCTCGGCATCCTTCCTCCTCATCTCCATTAGAACTTATGATCATGCTCTTTGATTTTAAGTATGTTGTTCCTTTGGAAAATAGTGGTTCTCAACTGGAGACAATTATGTCCCTCTACCCAAAAGACACTTAGCAATGTCTAGAGACATTTTTGATTGTCACGACTAGGTGGCTGCTTTTGGCATCTAGTGGGCGAAGCCAGAGATGCTGCTAAATATACTACAATGCAGACTCCCCCTACCAACACTTATTCATCCAAAATATCAATAGTACTGAGATTCAGAAACACTTGATGTGGAATGAATGCATCCTTCTTTACCTGATGAAGCTCTTTTCACCCTTTCCAAATCAGCTCTAATGTTATATCCTCCAAGAAATCTTCCTCAATTCAATTGGTCCCATATATGTGCTTCAAAAAATGTTTTTATCATTTGTATCACAAAATGGTGGTATACTGAAATTTGCTTACAAATGTAGCTATTTCTTACTATAATGTACTCTTTAAAGATAAGACTGGTGCCTTATTCCAGTGCTCAGAACATGTCTGACCTGTGCTAGGAGCTTAAAAGTTACTGGTTATTGAATGAAAAAAATAACGCCTGGGACTGATAGCGCCTTACTCATAGTAGGTGCTCATCGTTTTGCCTGCTATTGTTTGATTCTTTTAGATTTTAAGATGGTTTCCCTTATTTCTAAAATGGGAAGATAAAAGAACCTATGAAATAACTGAATTTATTGGGTTATTACATGTCAATCACAGGAATGAGGCCTGTCACAAAGCATGCACTGCATAAAAATCAGTCCTATTATTTGGCAATATTGATTATTTCTAACTTTTATGGATTCTACTAAGGATTTTATACTATAAAATATAAAATAAAAAATCATATCTCCATCTCTGGCTTATTGCTTTAGTCACTTCTAAAATTTTGCACTCAATATTTACATAACCTTCTCAGGAAAATATATATTTCTAAGTAGAATCAGTGTTTTGTTATTGTCAGCTACAAGTATCCTATTTAAATATATGATAAATCCATTTTTATTAAAAATAAAATCCACCACAGTATTCCTTATATTCAAATCTGAAATCATAGGATGTCAGTGTGTATGGATAATATATTTTTAGTCTGATGGTAAATACTTCATTTGTCTGCATTATGGTATCAGGCATGGGTTTGGGGATGTTGAACAGCTTGGATTTATCTATCATTGCATAAGTGTAAATATGAATTCACATTCATTTTTCTCCCTGGATTTTTGAGTAAATATTGAAAGAAATACAATTTGGATTTGCTTCCACCTCAACCCAGATAAAACCATTAAAATTATCCATCTAGTTGCAAGCAGGGAGCTGCTGCATGTTGTGTGGAAATAAGGTCACACACATCATTCTGTCCATAAACATTTAAGGCCACATGGTTAGGTGTGATTATAATAATGGGCTCTAGATGGTTAGGTAAATATTCCAGATCTGACATTAGTTTATCGAACTAATGGCTTGTGACATGAGGATAGGGACTCCTTAAATGAGTTCATTTCTCGCAATCATTTCAACATCTCAAAAGCCCCCAACCTTATCAGAATTGTGAATTACTTCAGTCTAAAAATATTAGGCAAAAATGTAATAACCACTCTCTAGAGATGACTGCTTTTTCCTGGTTCAGTTATGAGAAAAGAAAATAAAACAGGTGAATCAAGTGAATAAGAGATATAATCAAATTCAATGTGTCAGTAAACTCTCAGATCCATTCTTATGTTATCATAATTGCATTATCCAGACTCTTTGTGTGAGTAACTGAGCAGAAATTCTCCACCCTTCAATCCTGTTGTCTAACACAAGAAAATAAAATAATGAGAAACAAAGTGAAAAGTAAATAGAAAAATAATTAGATGTATTTCCAAGGTTATAACAGATAGAATATAGAGTAGAAGAATATGGACAGATGACAGAAATAGGGGTATCATGGAACTCTCTCTTTTTTTTTTAACTTATTTGTTCTCTCTCTCTCTCTCTCTCTCTCTCTCTCTCTCTCTCTCTCTATCTATCTCTCCTAGAAATATACATGGATATGGCAGGACTAATATCCTTTGATAACCAGCCAGTATAGATGCATGATTCATAGAGGAATAGGAAATAACATGTTCTCCAGAAATTCAGATAAATACAGCTAAAGCACGCCAGTTGATTTGTCTTCTAGCACCCATTCTTATAGTAATCATAGCCTGATTGGATTTAGAGGGGAAAAAAAATCCTTTTGTGTCTACAACAACCCATATACACCATTCCTTAATAAGAGTGCTTGTTTATAGGGTGCCTGGGTGGCTTAACCAGTTGGTTAAGCTTCTAACTCTTGATTTCAGCTCAGGGCTGTGAGATAGAGCTCCCCCCACCCCCCACATCAGGTGCCATACTTACTGGGAAACCTGCTTGAGTTTCTTTACCTCTACCTATGCCCTCCCCCACTTGCTCATGCACACATACTCTCTCTCTCTCAAGTAAATAAATTAAATCTTAAAAAAAAAAAAAGTGCTTGTTTGAATGATGGATGCATGAATCTGGTCAGTCCAAAGATTTGAGCTAAAATGATCAAGAAAAAAAGTTCAACTTCTACAGAGTTTCTATTTAGTAAGATAAACCTATGACATCTAGAATCCCATTTTGCCAAATCCAAGGCGAATGCCCCATCTATGAAAAAAATATAATATAGAAGAAATCAGAGATGGTGGATAGAAATATATACCACATATGTATGTATTTCTGTGTATAGTTTGAGCATCAGAATTAGACATAATTAACATTAGTTGACTATAGAACATTTATATCATTTTGGATAATTAATCCATAATTATCTTTTTCATCATTTTGAGTTAGAATTTTAATCAAGATCGTGCTTGACTATAAGCAACAGGAAAAAGAAGATTCTGTTTTCTTGTGCAACAAGGAGTGTAGGAACAGGAGCTCGGGAGTGGTCCTATAGGGACTGTTCACCTTCTGACCCATCATTCCCAGCATGGGCCTCTCAACCTCATGGTGACAAGATATCTTCTGTTCATACTAAAGTGCCTTGAACATATTCCAAGCAGGAAGAATCAGGGAAAGATGAGGCAAAAAATATCTTCAGACTCATCAAGTTGACACTATGCACAAAATCTGGGTCCTTGTTATTAAGGAAGAAGAGGAGTACATTCAGCTCAGCAACTGTGATCAGTATCTATCAGAGTCAGGTCACTTGCAATTAAAAACAGAACAAAACAAAACAAACAAATGAAAAACAAAACAAAAAACAAACCTTTCTAACTCATTATTTTAAAAACTTTTCATTAAAATATGACACACGCTTTAAAATAGATATGTGCTAAAGGGCTATAGACATATCAAGGAGAAGGAGACTAGAATAGGAATATATTCAAAGAGGAAATAACACATGAGTTGAATGTTAAGTCAGGAGTCCAAGAAGGGCAGAAAAAGGAGAAAGGAAAATGTAGCCTACTTGCATTGTAATGAGAAATGGACCCTGAAAATTTCAAAAATCGGATAGAGGGTACATTTGTGAATCAGGAATAATGTGGTCACTTTAAAGAGAAGGCTGCTTCGATTTAAAAGTGGTAGAGAGAACACATTCATATGAGAGAACACATTCACATGTTAAATGGTTCCTTTTTTTTTTAAAGTCTGTCTCTACTATATCATATATATTATCAGATAATCTATCATATGTGCCTTCAACACATTTAGGATTTCACCCCTCAGAGTTACAGGTTGTACCACAACACAGAACTCAAATGATTTACAGACCCTTAGCATAAAATATTTTCTTATTATTCCTAATTAGAAAACATACCTCTCTGCTTACCTAGCAAAATGGATTTGTGACTTGAATGATTGAATTAGGTTTTAATAATGGTGCCGTGTATGTACAAGCTTAAGACGTCCTAAGTGACTGAACTTTATTATTGTTCACCGTTTGATATTAGAATTGTCCTGTTCCCATCTAAGCAAACTTTTTTATTGTACATTACTAAGGAAAGCCCTCTGATGCTCTCATTCAAAACACCCAGGGATCACCTGGGTGGCTCAGTCAGTTGACCGTCTGACTCGATTTCAGCTCAGATTGTGATCTCAGGGTTGTGAGATCCAGCCTCGCTTGGGGCTCTGCACTCAGCACAAAGTCTGCTTGAGATTCTTTCTTCCTATGCCCCTCCCCCTGCTTGCACTATAAATACATACATACATACATACGTACATACATACATAAATACATAAATACATAAATAAAATCTTTAAAAAAATAAAAAAAAAAAACCTTACCTGTGCTGGCTTTGAAAGGGAAAGAAAACTGTCTTATCATTTTTACTTGATTTATCCTTTGATGATTTTTATGAAGTCTTATTTTTAAGGAATAATGTCAAATGCATATACAGTGGGATTAGATGCCAGCTACCATTCTACATTCTTTGCATATGTTATCATGCAATATTCATAAGATCCTATGACGTATTAAAGTATTCTGAAGTGTACTTATTTGACCCTAGATGACCAAAACCCTCAGAGGGTCAAAATGATAAAAATTCTCCTTTGCATCTGACCTAATTTCATTATGTTAATCTCTGCTGGGATGCCATCTCTAACATTTCTGGGAGAATATATGTTCATATATTCATATGTGAAATAGAGAGAGAGAGAGATAGGTGTGAGAGAAAGGAAGATGTATAGACATTTTATTCCTGAAATATATAATCTGGTTTTGTTCTTTAATTCCAAATTGAGAACATTGAGAATCATCTGGATATTAAAAAATCTTAAAAAATCTTCCTCTAGGGGTGCCTGGGTGGCTCAGACGGTTAAGCACCTGCCTTCTGATCAGGTCATGATCTCAGGGTCCTGGGATCGAGTCTTATATCAGGCTCTCTGCTCCATGGGAAGTCTGCTTCTCACACTCCCTCTACTTGCCACACCTCCTGCTTGTGCTTTCCCCCTCTGTCAAATAAATAAATAAAATCTTAAGAAAAGAGAAATAAAATCTTTCTCTTATTTTTCCCTACACCTCTGCTCCAAGAGACTGGTGAATTGTCTATTTTATTTCATGTCCTTCATAATTTTTTATTAGAAACATCTTTCTCCAGGTGCTTATGGGAGGAAGAATTAACTAGTCATCTCGTAATATATTATTTTATTATCTTTTTGTCTATGCACCTTCTTGAATTGTGCAGATTAAATGAGTAAAATTCATATAAGGCAAATACAGTTATGCTAACTCCTAGCATGCACTGTTAATGTCTCACACTTGTTTGTCAGGAAGGAATTCATTGTTGTATCATGGGTATTCAGTATGTATCGAATATATGAATGTGTATATACACACACACATCCTTACCAACAGACCAAAATAAATTGCTACCATCAAATATATACCTACTTTCTAAATTCAAGCCTTCTGACTTTATAAAGATCACATGTGAAATTTTTATCCATCTTGTAAGAACTTTCGTCATTGGTGGGAGAAAATAATAGTGTGTAATGATTTATTTTATGTATCGACCTGCCTAGGCCATGGTGCCCAGATATTCAGTCAAACCTTATTCTGGATGTTTTTCAGATGAGATTAATATTCAAAGCAGTGGACTTTAAGTAAAGCAGATTATTCTCCATAATGTGGGTTGGCCTCATCTAATCAATTAAAAGTAGGGATGGACCTTCCTCGAGCAAGCACAGATTCCCCAGCTAATTGTCCTTGAACTAAAACTGCAACTCTTCTCTGAGTCTCTTACTCTGCAGATTTTGGATTTACCAAACTTCTGCAATAGCGTGAAGAATTCCTTTAAAAAATTATTTTAACTAATTAAAAAAGCCTAAAAATAAATTAAAAATATATTTATATAATACACTTAAATTATTTATATTTATAATATTTAAAATGTATATAATATGTAATAGTATATATAATATACTATACACACAAACACACGTCCTGTTGGTTCTGTTTCTCTGGTAAATCCTGACTAATACAGATTTTGGTACCAGGAAGTGGGATGCCACCGTAACATATATTTAAAATTTTGGGATAGGTTGGAACTGGGTAATAGGTAAAAACTGGAGGAGTTTTGAAGTGCATGTTAAAAAAAAAAAAGCATAGATTGTCTTGAAGAAGAGAGTGTTTTGTAGGAATATGGACTAGAATGAGGAGCATCATGTTGGAAACTAGAGGAAGACAGGCAAAGATTTGTTAATCGAGTGGCAAAGAACTTGGCTAAATGGTGTTCCTGTGTTTGTGGAAAGTTGATATTTTAAGTGCCTAACTTGGAAATTTAGTTAGAAGATTTATAAAGCAAAGTGTTGAAAATACAGCCTGGTTTCTCCTTGCTGCTTATAGGAAAAGGTGAGGGGAGAGAGAGAAATTGAAAGAAAAAAAAAAAGGTTTATTAATTAGGAAGGAAGTAGGACTAAAATTGCATAAAATTCTCAACCTATCCGTGTTGCAGTAAAAATAAATAAATAACAAGAAAGTATGTTGTGGAGAGAACACCAAGAGTTTGGCTGGACATCCATGCTGTAAGGAGATTACGTGACTCCTGAATCAAATCTGCCGTCTGGTAGAAATCGACGATAGAGATGGGTTCATACCAGCAGGAACACTACCAGCTTGGACCCAAGGAGTTAGAGACAGGATGGATTGAAGGCAAGCTGTCAGGCTGCTGGGAGTCTACAAGACAGAACTCTAGAGCTGCGAGCATTCAATAACTTTCAAGAAAAGGAAGAATGTTCCTAAAGGTGATTCAGGGATCAGGGCTGCCAGCCCCACCTGTACGCAGGCCTATGGGGCGAGGCATTTTCTCTCGGTTTCAGAGGGCAGGGCCCTGTCTTCCATTTCTGCAGGCCGGCCTGCTGCTGCCCAGAGCCTCAGCGGCAGGGGTGAGACCTAGAGCTGCAGCAGTGGTGCTGCCCAGGGCCACGGTGGCAATGCCGACGCCCCACCGGGATTAGAAGGCATGGCTACCACCCCAACACAGAGCGGCAAGCCAAAGAGGATTATTCTCAAGCCTTAAAATTAGTGGCATTTGCCCTGGTAAGTTTGGGACTAACATAAGGTCTGAAGCAGCCTCTTCACCACCGATAGGAAGAGAAGCTCATCTCCGAGTGCCCTCAGGAGTACATCATATATTCTAGAGAAACAGAGTCACCAACACACTCCCAGAACTCACAATTACACTCAACAGCCAAGGATTAAGAGTACAAACAATATGGCAGCTGTCCCATGAAAATCAGATGGTGAAGGTTGGTTACTAAAAATTATGTTTGAGGAAGTACGCCCTATGGTTCAGAATAAAGATCCTGTAGCAAGGCCACTGCACGCGGGGCGAGGCGCAGTAGGCACTGACAAGAGGAATCCATCCCCTCATCTCTTAGAGCCTCACCTTATCCCACACTGTCCCGTGAGAGGATGTTCCCAGTTCCATGAGGAAAGGGAACTGGAAATGAGTATCAGAAGCCACCGATGGGCCTTTATACTCCTAGACGTCAATTAACCGTACAGTGAAGTTGGCAGGTGTCTTTTTACACAATGTGGACTAATCGTTCAAACTTTTTAGAAAATTATTTTTTCTAAGATTTTGAACCAAAGAACAAACTGTAATTTTGCTTTCATGTTGCATTGTTTTGTTTTCAATAAGTTAAATGTTCCTGAGAGATACTTCTTTGCTATTAGAGTCAAATTCTCACTTCGAGGATGGTGGAAATGCATAATGCAGCATCCTCAGTGAAGGTAACTCTTTTATTAAATATGTTTCCTTTTACAGAGGCAGCCACTGCCCAATTAGTTTACCTCCAGTATAATGTACTTAACTTTCATAGCCTACAGGCTCTGGTTGGAAGTGTGCTTTGAGCAAGTTCCATTGCGTGAATTCCTACCACAAATATAAAGCAGCACATTACAAAGAGGATGATCGGTTAATATTTTGATAATTCAATTTTCACAAACACACAAGAACTCAGTACATCTCTGTTTTTTTTTTATATTTTATTTATTTATTCATGAAACACAGAGAGAGACACACACACACAGGCAGAGGGAGAAGCAGGCTCCACGCAGGGAGCCCAACGTGGGACTCGATGCCAGGACCCCTGGATGACACCCTGAGCCAAAGGCAGATGCTCAACTGCTGAGCCCCCCAGGCGCCCCAGTACATCTCTGTTTAAAATTCAGTCTAACTTTCACATAATAAGGTTTGATAAATAACTAACAAGACATTTATGAGCTTCAGAAATAAGCTATAAGCCAACTTGCTTATATCATAATACCAGACAGCACATACCTGTTGGCAATAAGTACACATGGCTATGTCCTCAACAATTATCTCTGGTGGGTTACGAGGTATTTCTTTTCCTTTACCTGTATTTTTTCATTTATGCCATTGTCACTAACATAGACATTATTGCTTATACAGAAAAAAATAAAACTAGCTTTGTCAGTTTTGTAATACAAAAAAAAAAAAAAAAGAAAAAGTTTCATTTATTGATGAAAACATTTTCTGGAGACAGGCTTTTCTTCTTCGGTTCCAAGTAAGAGTCTATGGTAATATTATTATTTGTTTGTGGAACTACACTATGTCCAAAATTATTGAACTGCTCACAAAACTCATCAACTCTACAGAGTGGAAAGTTATTTTTGAAATTTCAGTTTGTCGAGATCAATTTGCTTTATCCACGGGTAATAGTATAAAGAAACTATTTCTAGCTGCGTATGTGCTAAAAAGTACACGTAACTTTTTATAATAAGTAGAAATATGCACTTTTAAGCTGAATAACAAAAGAAGAAAAAGAAATACTAGGTCACTAGATGGTGCCATAATGTTATTTTTTACTTTATTGTCAGGGATCCTGGAAAGATATTACAATTATTTTTAAGAGGCATTATTTCAGGTGGCGTTCAGGACAAAAGTAAACTTAATGTCTATATGCAATACGGACATTTTAAAGAGAAAATGTCTAACCGAAAAACATTTCTATAAATAGTATTGAATTAAACTGGCTTAAAGTACAGCAGGAAACACTTTCGACAAATTTTTCACTATATCAAATTAAAATAATTTAATGTGAAGATATAATATTTTATCCTGGCTTTTCAGATTGAGTCTAGTGATTTTGTTTCTAAACCCATTGTGATAACTTCATATACTTACACACACATGTAAAAAATAGAACTGTTTTCCAGTGTACTCAAAAAAGTCATAATTCTTATTTTTTAAAAAATAAGCACATGTATTTTCTATATCAACCATATTTAAGGACTTTTGTTCCATCAGGACTTTCTGTGCTAAGTGGACCTGGGTCCTGTGCCTTCCGTTGTTGTCATTATTAAGCAAAGATGACAATGAAAAATATTCACTGATGGGACAGTTCTTCAAATAGTTGATGTTCCTGTGAAACTGCCTCCAAAGGTAGTTTCTCAAACAAAAATATTTCACCACACCTAAAACAAAGCGAGGAGAGTAACATTCCTGTTTGGGGGAATGTGAGAGCTCATTGCCAGGTTTGCCAGTAAAAACACTGCTGTAGAGAAACAGCCACACAGAAGCCAGTAAGAAGCTTATTTGCATTTCTCAACACCGCCCTCCCCCCCCCCCCCCATGGCTCCAGAGAAAAAGGAATTTCTCCTTTTCCAATCCTCAGCCTCCATTCACACAAACCATGTTCTAGAGATCTAGCACCGTCAGGTACCTTGGAGATTCAATGGTGGAGGAGAGGGGAAAGACTTAAAAGTCCCCAAATGCTTCTTTATTTCTCTCATTCTTGGAAACAGTTTAACAGTGTAGTTCGAGGTCTCCCTTTTAACAAGAGTTTGCTCTTTTCCACATTATTATTCAACATGAAAATGGATTTTTTTCACCCCAGATAGAACAACAAGGAACCTTTCAAAAAAGGTGCAAATTTTAGTGTCAGATGTATTTAGATATGTCTCTGATAATACGATTCAAGGTCCCCAAACACTGATCTGTGATGTCTCTGAGGATAAGGCCACTTCTTCCAGGAGGACGTGTATAATGTCACCAAGATCGCCATTTCTGACGACCACAGGGCAAATTTCTGATGGATTTTTGGACTGAAAGCAGGGAACAAAGAAGGAGGGCTAAGACTGTTTCTAAGGAATATTTCTTCTCCATTTTATTAGATGAGGTGACTGCTTTACCCATATTTAAATTATTACTTCACCCCACACTTGACAAATTAATATCTAAAAATATATTAGTACATGGGAAGAGTTTATAGCTTTACTGTAACCTCATTTTGGGGAAGGGCTTTTTTGATGTAATTTACAATAAGATTAGGCTTGTCTCTGATTTAGGGGGAGACGTAGCTAACAGTTATTTATAGGGCTGCCTGCTACTCTGTTTTACAGCGTCTTTCCCAAGGGGATGTTAGTCTGTAACAACCTTTTTCTTCCTTGATGGCTATTAATGATATTTGGCAGTACTTTATTAGGCCGTGTACAATTAAACACAGACTGACATTTTGACTGTGCCTTGGCTAACATGGTATGAGCAAATGCTGGTAGTCTTATCCAAATTCAAAAGAGTTTTATTCGGTAAGTGCAAGAACCAAAATAAAGTATTCTGAGTTTTTCCTTAAAATATTGATTCTCTGACCAAATCATTGCTTAATTTGGATCAATTTATTGATCTGAGGTTCCCCCAAGAACGAATGCCTTGCTTTCTTTCATACAATCCAAAGAGTTTTAACAGACATCTGTGGGACATTAGGTACTAGGCTCGGTGCCAAGTGCCTTACCTACATTGTCTCCTCTGAGCACCATCACTTTTATTGAGTTAAAAGGACTATTATTGACCTCAGTTTATGGATGAGGGAATGGGGGCTCGGAGGTGGTTAAATGGCCTGCTCAAAGGCACAGATGCAGCACACAACATAGTGAAGAGCAGCAACCTCAGTGGAGATCCCTTGAACCACAACAGGTCATGTTGGTCTTACAACAACAAAGTGAAAGGACGGTTACGTGGTTGGAGAAAAGGGTAATTTTGATCATATTAAGTAGGCAGCAACCTGAGTTTATCCACTTCATCCAAAACTTGCACTGAGTTTCATCTTAGATAAATGAATAGCTGTCCAGAGGACATCTCACTGGGGCTCTCATTTGTACTTGCCCAGCATGTATTTCCCTTTTGTGCTTTTCTTTCCCTTGTTTGTCAACCGCCTAGAGCTATCCATGAAGATAGTCTAACCTACCCTGTGCAATGGTGGCACTTGGCTCCAGTTAGTCATCAAAAACTCTTAAGAATTCACTTCTTCACAAGTGTGACCCAAGGATCCAAATCAAGTGGGAAGGGAGTTAATTATGTTGCCTGTGGTGCTGCAAGGGAATGTCCATTAAGTGCCAGCACGAGATGCCCATAAGTCTCACTGGTTCTCAGCCTTCCTGCAACCTCATTTTCCTTTGAGTAAAGAGTACTTCATATTCTTTATGCATCTAACTTGCCAACAAGTTAGTAATAACAACTTAATAAAAATCTCCAATAGGTGATCTAAGTATTGATTTAAATAATATAAATAAAATGCTGCTCACGATGTCTGACATAAAATAATAACTGACATACTAGTAGAATCCCCTGTGCTGCAGATCTAACAAAGACCATTTATACCCCTCTTGGTCATAACTGGACTATCCCACTTAAACACCTGAGCTCTGAACACTGGTCCTATTGCGGTGCATGCTTATGCCCTGATGGTTTCATCCCATTATGAGTCACTGTTTCAACTGCATGCCATTCTCCCTAGGTTTTCTAATTTGATTTTGAACAAAAAGATTATTAGATCTTTGAGAGTAAGAGAGTTATCGCAAGTCAAACAACAGTGAAAATTGGGTGAGGGCAGAGGAGCAGAGGCATGGAGAAGTAGCCAGGTATGTGAGGGATGAGAACACATTTAAACTACGTCAGAATTTAAATTGAAGTATTTCTGAAAAGGTGCCGTTTCTGTTTATACAAGGCTTTTTAGAGAAGGATTTAAAGTTACAACACACAGATTAGCAGCAGACATTCTTTCTACCCAGCTCTGCACATGCTGATCAATGAGGCATAGAGATATAATTTGGTTTATAGACACATTTGTTGGAATTTATTTACCAGGCTATTAAATATCACATTTATGTTTTGAGCCTAAATCATCAGGAAATGAATTTCAGTATAAAAAGGAGAGTTTCTCTGAGATATTAATTTATTTGTATACCCACATTAAAAGTTCCCACCACCCCATTCTAAATAATTTGTTTTAAGGAAGTGACAAGAAGGAATTAATTAAAATCCAATTTGGCAGTAAAATGTCTTTATGGAAAAGCCCAGAGGCCTCGCCTACAGAAATCATCAGATAGTTTTTTATTTGTTTGTTTATTTGTTTGTTTTTTAAGTAGTAAGTTATCTGTTTATGTTTCTGGTTCTAGTGAAAGTTCTAACTCCCCATTGCAAGTTGGGCAGAGATTGAAAGTTGGCAGTGGATTGGGACCTTATTTCATGGATGCTTCAGACTTACTCTCAACACTTTTAGAGTCTTCTGGTGAGGTATACACAGAAAACAATACATTGATTATAAGTTCTTCTTCTTGCTATAAGACTCTGGATACAAATCCTACCAGGCATTTATGCCTTTCATTCCTAGTGAGAGCCCAGCCATACCGGCTCCCCCCAACAGCTATATAAGGTGTAGTGACTCACAATAGTTTCTTCAGATAGGACCTCAGAACCCGTAGAATCACAGCATTCCCAGGGAGCTACTACTAATAGATTGGTTTTGGCATGGGGAATAAATTTTATCTGTTATCTATACTGTAGAGCATTCAGCTAGGAAAATAACTCTAGAGGTAAGATCACTAAATGCAAAACATTTAAACATTTTACCAAGACTAAAAAAGATATACTTTGCAGGGAAATAACAGCATAATAGAAATATAAAATCAACTTCAAAATTTAAAATATATTTGCATTGAAAACACAGTGATTATTAGTAGAACCTTTTCTGATGGCGTTTATCAAAAATTTCCTCTGCTCTGACGTCATCTTATTTAAACCTCATAGCTACTCTTTCATATGGCTACTATCTAATTTTCAGATCAGAAAAATGAACTGCAGAGAAGCTATAATTCTTCAGAGCACATAGCTGATAATGTAAAGTCAAGATTAGACCCCCAAATCCTGATTTTATAATACTCTTTATTTACACATTCAAACCTAAAAGTAAACAGCCATGATGACATAAATACACCAGTAAGCTGACAATATGAGTTCGCTTTTCCAAGAATCACGTATATAGGATGCTTCCAATCTATTTGTCTCCTGTTATGAATGAATAAGATGAATTCCAGAGAATTATGGCGTATTCATAGTACCAATAATATTTAAATCTTAAATTATATTTTTATTTGCCACACACTGGGCCAAACCACTTTGGTGGTTGCCATGAACTCATACATTAAAATTCATAACAACCGCAGGAGTGAGTACTATTATTATCTGCTTTACAGATGAGGAAATTGAGGCATGGACAGGTGACACATTTGGCTAATAAGCTCATGCACAGATCATCAGAGGTACTCTGTATCTAGGCTCTGGATCCTTAACTACTGCACACACTGCTTCTCAAATATTCCTCATCTGCATATATAAGTAAAAATGCATTTAAAAGAATCTGGTATCAGACTATCGCCATGCAAATACTTTTTCATAAGTAATGGTTGTGTTCCCATACTAAGAAGTCTGCTGATTTAATATTCAAATGCAAATAATATGTAAAAGTAATAAAATGTTATTCTTATATTTAAACATTATATATATTATATGTAATAAAAACAACAAAAATAATATTTAGATCATATAATGGGTGGGGTGGTAAGAAATGAAGAAATGTCTACCAACTTTTTGAACTTGCAAAAGCAATTTTATTAATAAGTGGTCATAGTAGTGCATTTCTTAGAGCAAAAATAAATGTTGTAAACCATCAGGGGAATTCTAAATGGCAGCAAAAATCTATTAAATAATGAGAAGATAATACTGCATTACTCTGTTCATCTATGCATTTTAAATCATAGAGGTTTTTTGATGAATTCTGGCCAGGATCCCCGCAAGAAGTTGGTCAACTGAAAAAAATTACCTGTCATAGTGTGTGTCTTGAGTATGAGGGAGTGTAAGAGTAAGTGTGTGTGTGCATGTTGCATGATATATTCACTCTAAAACCTTTTGAGAAAAAAACATTTCTGTTCCTAATAAGAAATTAATATAATTTCTAGAAAGATGTAAATAATCTGGTAAATACAAATTCTAGCAAGATGCTGAAAATAAAATCTCTAAATAAAAGACGAGAGTCAAGATATCTTAGATCTTTTTTGAAGTAGTTGAAAAAAAAACATAACTAATCCAAAATGGCACAAGTCCATGTGAAAATTTGGTAATATTTTACTGGGTATTGGTAATTGCTAATAGTTCTTTTTATAAAAGAAAAAAAATTATTTTAGAGAGAGAAAGCTGGGGGACGGACAGAGGAACAGGGAAAGGATCCTCAAGCAGACTCCCTGCTAAGCACAGAGCCTGACCTGGGGCTCAATCCCAGGAACCTAAAATTATGACCTGAGCTGAAATCAAGAGTTAGAGGCTCAACCAGCTGAGCCCCCAGGCCCCTAATTGCTAATAATTCTCAAGTGTTTTCTGTGTACTAGGCATTATCTCACTGCTGATACATATATTAATGTTCACCATCACCTCATAAGAAAGGCAGTATATCCCCCCATTTTATGGTTGAGTAAAAACCATGGTCATAAACATAGTAAGTGGTGGTTCTGAGCTCCAAAATCACATACTCCAGGACGCTCCAGAGCTTATGTTCTTAAGAACTAAACTCTATTATCTGAGTAAGAATGTTTTTAAGGGAAAAAGAAACAATAGGGATTGACAAGACTGAAGAGAGGTTTAAAGAATGGCAGAGCAGGAATTGTAGTTTTGTAATGAAAACTTACGAAAGAGATAACAGAGAACTAACCAGGGGCTTTGAGAATTATGAGATGTAGCAGCTGAGAAGTTGAGACAATGGCTATTTAATTCCATTAGAATATTGTCATCTATCATGTGAACTAATTTATGAATTTCTCCAATATTTACTTAACAACTGTTACATTAGAGATGGTGAAAAACAGAGTTATTGCCCCTTGGAAGTTAAACACTGGTAGGAAAAGGAAAGGAATTAAAAAATATATACACAGAGACATGCATATATAGGCATGAAGATGGATTAAAGACACAGATTTAGATGCAGAGACAGACAGCTGTACACACACAGGACGACGCCTCATATTGATAAGTGCCTTGAAGAAAGTAAAACGATGATAGAGTGGGGCTTGAGAGGGAAGGGTTTCTAAAGGAGAAAAGTGCCCCTCCCCAGCCTCACTGAGCTTGTGCTTCGAATGACCCTCACCTGTGACCCTCTTCAGACACCTGATTTGGAACTAATGGAACTGCTTTGCCTGCATTCTAAGAAAGCAGAGCTGCCTGGAAATATATTTCTCCTCCTTTCATCCCCAGACCTATCAGCCATTCATGGACAGGTACGTGATTATGAAAGCCCAAATCCCTTGATTCTATTGGAAAAAAAATGGGAACCTAATTGAAATTCCATGTTCCCATGTGGGATTTGTTTTAAGCTTTCTCCAACCGACTTTGCTTAACATCTCCTTTACTCTCTTGCTTCTCCCACACCCTTCCCAGAAACTCTTGGGGAGCATTGCCCTTATATATCTATGGTAACTCACTATCCTACGTTGCCCAGTTCTGTGGGGGTTCCCTGGGCCTGGAATGTTTTCAGCGGGTAGAACTGTAAGTACAAGCGTTGAGATAGTTGTGGGCCAACCAAGATGGTTGGTTAACCTACAAGGTGGCTTCTGAGAAGCCTGACCTAAGACATCAAGGAAGCCTTCTCTGAAAAGATGATGTTTATGCTGAGAAGGAGTCAGCCATTCGTAGAGGTAGCAGCAGTACAGAAAAGAAACAGCAAAGAAAACAGCAAGTGCTAAGGGCAGAAAAGATCCCATATTCAGGAAAATAGAGGGTGGCTGGAGCAAGCTGAGTAGGAACACATGTGTGAACAGCTGAAGCTATAGAGGTTAAGGAGGTAAACAACTTGAGGGAATTTGGAAGAAAAGGTAAGGAGAAATTCATTATTATATTGCATTATCACATGAGCTTTGGACACACTGTGTGGAATATTTAAGTATGGGCCTGTTTGTGTGCTTTATTCCTGTTGAAATTATACTCTTCAGAAGGACAACAATTTTGAGAGGGTAGTCTTTCAATCTAAATGCAAGCCTGGAGGGGTCCCTGGGTGGTTCAGTTGGTTAGGTATCTGACTCTTGATCTCAACTCAGGTCTTGATCTCAGGATCCTGGCTTCAGGCCCCACTTTGGGATCAGCACTGGGCATGGAGCCTACTTAAAAAAAAAAAAAAAAAATTGCAAGCCTAGATATTTGGAAGCTTCCTTCTAGATACATTTGTAGTTTTGAGAGTGTGAACTCAACTGAGAACCGCAATCACAAAGACATACAGGACCCTGGTGCTTGAATTAACAGACGCAAAAGAGAACAGAAAGTGTTTATAGCTTCTAGAATGAAACTGTGATTCTGGGTGTTTAGATTTTTTTGTTCATATATTCCGATACCTCTGCATCAAAACTTCAGCTTTAGCTTCCCGGAGACACATCGTGATTGAATTCTGAAGGGCTTTGAAAATTTAATAATTTTGGTTAGAATTTTGGCTGTGCCATTTCTTCAACCTTGTTTTTTTTTTTCTCTTGAAGTCATAGAACCCCAGTTTCTTCATGTGTCCAGAAATACATGTGAGTGTTGGTCTGAGGGATAGATTGTTCGGTGCAAACCACGTAGTCCCAGGGAAGCAGTCACTGATAGGTAGTTATGATTTTGATAAAGCCTTTCTTTAGAACACTAATCCCTTTCAGGCACAGGGTGTTGTAAAATGGGTGCCAGGAGATAAAACAGAAGAGTTGTGTGGAGGGCAAAAATCTAAAACAGACTGAGTTTCAAGAAAGAAAAAGAATGCCTGAAGGATCCTCTGAGCTTCAGAATATTTTCCCAAGGGCACTTTTCCCAGTATTTGTAAGTTTTAAATAAAAAGGTTTACTTGAGAAAGCCCCTAGGGCTGAGAGGAAGGGAGGGGAACAGAAATCACTCTCCATTGTTCAAAGAGCAAGTCAGGGAATCTAATAGGTATTCTCTGTTTGCCAGCTTTAATGCTTTTATTGTAATTGGAATACACAAAATGGAGTCTTACACTTGAGGAAAGATGGAGTCAAATTATATTATTGATGCATTCATGTAGCCTCCATTATCGTGACTAATCGTATATTCATGGGAAATTAACCCCTTGCATGCTCATAAAGAATAATCTTCCTATAATTTTCCGAAAACTTGCATCTTATATCACCTACTCATCTTCCTGAGGGCAAATAAACTTTTTGAGAGCAAATAAACTTAATTTAAATGTTCCTTTGCTAAACAAAAACAAACCCTCTATGTTAAAATATCCAAAAACACATGTATAATGCCTGTATATTATACATATAGATATTAAAATAACTAAGTACATATTATTTGAAGAATATTAACATGATTTGTGTTGTAGATGGCTTAATTGAGCTGATACCAAATCCATTTATAAAATAAGAAATGATACTATGTAGGCAGATAATTCTATTTTATATTAAGAAATTAGCCAGAATAACTTTTAAGCATGGCCAGTTGGAAAGGTCAGTAACTGCCCCGATTAGACATAGAAAACACCAACAGTGTCATTTTCTAACCTCTGTTCACTGACAAATTTATTTGGGCATTGATTGCTGGCGTAATTAGATAATTTTACTTTCAAAGTAGAGGTTAGTAAGCTAATTAACTCACTTCATAAAGAAGGGTTTTATTAGGGGAAAAGAAGTCATTATATGAAGATGGTAGGAGGGATTTTAAAATCCGGTCAACTTTTGGTTTCTTCCTTCTTTTTTTTTTTTTTCATATGCCTAATATATGGTTGAATAAATACATACATGAATGAACAAATACCTGATAGGTGGCACCTGGCTAAATTCCCAGAGTCAGATATACAGGTCCAGGGAGACATGTACTTTAGTCCTGTGAGTTCAGAATGGGGAACATTTCACTAACAATAGAGACGTCCATTTTCCCTGAGAAGATAATGAACCTAGGATCTTGAAAGATATGCTACCGAATTATATGTCATATGGCCTCAGAAATGATGTTGTATTCTTTTCTCTTCAGACATAAGGGTTCAGGACTGAATTAATTAAAGACAATTTTAGGAAAATTATACCCACATAACCTCGACAGAATTAAAGATCATGAGTATGTGGATATTGGCTTCCATTACTGTTTGTGTTGAAAATTGTGTGTGGCAATTATTATCTGTAGAAATATTTGGTGGGATGAAGAAAAAACTTAATTCAGTGACCTTGATTTTTCAGATTTCCTTGCGAATGTAGCTTCAAGGGCAATATCCTCCATCAATCCCCACACCCCCCTTGTAACAGAACGCCATTCTGATGTTTCCTCCCACATGGATATTCTTAACACTGCCCTTGGCTGGGCAGCCTATTCTTAGATAGCTTTAGGGGCTCTCAGGCCACAGGATTTGCCGTCTCGTATGGAGTCCACCGTCCCAAGGCTTGCCACTTTTCACCTGGATGATTCAAGGATGCCGCCATCTTTCTGCTGCCCTCTGGTAGAAATATTGGTAGAAATTTTTTTTTTTTTTTTTTTTTTTGGTAGAAAAGTGATCCTGGAGCTGAAACCTGAATAATAAGTAGCAACTAATCAGGTGAAAAATCATATCTATCTGGTGCCTGTGTGTGTTTCATTTAGAATAACATACAGAATGTGGAATTTTGTTGTTGTTTTATATTCAGGACAAGAGCGATTTTCTTTTTTAATAAGAAAGAATAGTACCTGTTTACTAGGAGGCATCCAAGTTCATGATTAACTTGCATACGGATTTAATGGAATGGCTCTAAGATCAATACTCTTTCTATTCCACGTATATGTGTTTAGCAAGAGACACTCAAGGTTGCTGTCTACTCCAACAAGATACAGTAGTAGCTAAATCTGCAGAAGCAAAAGGAAAGCATTTTTTTAAATGCAAGATAGAAACAGAATGTGATGTATATTGATGTGTATTACCTCCCGAGATAACATTCTGACTTCTACAACGATAATAGAGTCAGAAGGCAGTATACTCCTTAATAAAAAGCAACTTCTGAACAATAGGAGCACCCCAAATGTCTGTATTTACATATAGGAGTCAGCCTCATTTTTACAAATCATTTGGAAATTTCTTAACACTTAACAAAAAGATCAAAACTCTTAGTCGCAGAGTACAGAGCCAAGTGTACAGACCCTTGCAATCAGCCATGGCGAAAGTCTTTCTTGAAATCAATACACAAATTACTTATTGGGGGGAAAACAGATCGTTGTTAAAAAGGGAGCATGTAAGACCTTACCTCTCATCAGGCTAGATAGTTAGGTGAAGAGCATATCTTTATTGTGCGCAAGGATAGGTAGCAAAGGGTCTGAGGAAACCCTGTGAGACCAGCGGGTATAAGCAAAAATGTATTCATTCATACATACTTAAGATAAACATCCTTATGAAGGGAGCATATTTCCTAAAATGCCTGAATATTAATCTTAAGAAGTCTGTAGTCTAGGTGAAGACAAAGGAAATGATTTTAAGTGGAAGCTATTGCTGTATATTTGTGTTTGAAGGGAAAATTCATATCTTAAAATACTTGTCTCCAAAATAGAGCCAATCACATAAATGACATCTGAATAAGACACTTATATTTGGTAAGCATAAATTCACACTGAAATACCATTTCCCTAATAACCACTTTAGTTGTTATCCTTGTTTGCCCTAGAAATACTAATGCTGCGATAAGAAAGCGCACTTATATTTTCCACTAAATTTAGAATTTTAGTAATTGACACACAGATGCAGCGGCTTTGACAGGAAATTAATTTGGTGTTAAGTACCCTGCTAGTGTTAGATATGCATAGTTACTCAGCATGGACATATTGCTTGTACCAATGATAGTATAACACAGTATAATGCACACACATGCACACACACGCATACACACACACATAAACAAACCCAGAAATAAAACTGAAAACCCAAGATAACTGTGAGTGGATAAAACTGGAAGTATTTTGAATTATATAGACTATGAAATCATAAGTATATTTTACTACCTATTAGTACAGTCGCCTTTGATTTTTTCTATACTTTTCAATAATTCTGTAATATTTACCTTGGTAGCAAATATCAAATAAACATACTATACGTCTTTTTTTTTTTTTACCAATATTCCTTTACTGACTAAAATTTTCTTCTTACTATGGATGAAGGAAGAAGAAAACATGGGTTGAAATCTGTTATTCTTTATCTTAGAGAACTTTAGATGTTGCTTGCTCTCTTATCTAGCTTCCTCCTTCCCTCCCTTCCTTCTACCATCTTCCTTCAAAACATACTTAATTGGAATTTCTTATAATGTAGGCACTACACCATGTATTGGAAAGTCAAATAAATGTCTAATGAGATGGATTTGTACCCTCATAAGAGTTTATAGACTAATAGTAAAACAAACGTTAACAGATTATCTCACTGGAGTAATTGTTTTCAAGAAAAATAGAAATGACCCAGAATTGAGAGAAGTCATGGCATAGGCCGATAGGTTCAATATTTCGGAGAGGACCTTCCTCAGAAGGGCATAGATCTGAGGGGAAAGTCCATATAGAATGCATATTAATCAGGATCAGCTGACAATTACAATCAAACTCCTTAATCTCATTGGCTTAACAATTTTGTTGATTTTTTTTGTTTTGTTTTAAAATGTGCATATGTGTTTTATCTCACATACATTAGGCAGTATAGACGAGCGAAGTGCTCAGCTCCATTTAGGTTCTGAGAGAGCTAGACTGTTGATGGCTCTCCCATCTTGTAACTCGGGAGCGATTTCCGCACAAGGAGATATTGGACAGTGTCAGACTGTAAATTTTATTGTCATAACCAGAGCGAATGATGCTGCAGCTAATAAGTATAGGCTAGGGATACTGCTAAACATCCTGAAAAGCACAGGATAGACCTCTGTCCCCCATACTCACAATTACCTGGTTCAAAATGTCCATAGTATTAAAGCTGAGAACCACCCCCCCCAACACACACACACACACACACACACACACACACTCTGTTTGGAGCTACATTCTTGATCTCACAGAAGTAAAAAAGACACTGCTCTTCAGTGCTTCATCCCAGAAGTAATACACATCCCTTTGTCCACAGAAGGACATAAGTATGGCAGCCATAAGGATGTCTCACGTCTCTGATTAAGCACAGGGAGGTCAGGAAATGTGGTGACGTAGATGACACATTTCATAAGCACCGCTGCTACTGCCATGGTCTTTATAAAGCAGGATCATGCTGTAAATATCTTGAGCCGGTGGCGTCGCATCTAAGTCCTAGAACAGTGGGCGATAGGGATGAGGATGGCTGACATGGGATCCCGGTGTGGGAGGATAAATGTGAGACTGCCTCCAAGTTCAGAGTGAAATCTGCTTTCGTCTTTGAGGTATTCACTGAAACCCAGCAAAAGGCAATATATTAACTTTCCAATGTAATTTTCTCAGATATGTGTGAAAATGGAATTCATTATACTTGAGAATTGAATATTAAGGGTAATTAATGAATTTGGCAGCTCTTTTATTCTCAGCATTAGTTGGGAAAATTCCAAGTATTCAACAAATGAAGCAAGTTTTCTAGCTTCCAAGCCATTTCTTCAAGTGAAACAGGTGACTGGGAAATTATCTGCCTTTTTTTTTTTTTTAATTCCAGAAGATTCTTTTTAACTTCTAAAATAAGAAAATAAAATAATTTTGGAACACATCGGAATGGAATAAAATTCATCATTCAAGTATCTTCTTTTTCTAAGCAGACATTTCCTCTAAATTAATATCTTAATAATTACAGGGCATGTCAACTTTTCTTTTAAATACTAGTATAAGTTCTGAAGAGAATCAGTTTTAAAGCTGCTGGCCTAGAGTTCTGGCTCTGCATGTCCCTTGGCCTTACTCTCCTTATCTGTAAAATAGACTACCCATTTCAAAGGAGAAATTTAAAGATGATTTATTTCATAATGGATCTTGGCATATCCTTCACATGTAATAAACACTCACTGCAGGCTATTACCATTATTAATATAATTATTGTTATTTATTTTAATTTCAGGTTAAACTCATTCATCTCTTGGCTCATGACAGAATATGAAGGATTGCTTCATTTAAACCTTAGATATGCTGCCTGGAAATTTTTGGTCAAAGGTAAGAGATTCACGACCTATTTTTCATTTGTTGTTCTTGTTGATTATTGCATGGAGTGCGTGGATCAATCAGAGTCCAAAAAGGAGATAAAAACCACAACTGTAATTCAAGTGGTATGATGGAGCAATGAATTCACTAGGTGACTTGCTATTGAAGTTAAAGAAGGAGCTTAAATGGTCCAGAAATTACAAATGCAGAAAGCAGCGAATATTGTATGCTGATGAAAGTGACCAAGGGCAAACCATGAGAGACACCTAACTCTGAGAAACGAGCAAGGGGTAGTGGAAAGGGAGGTGGGCGGGGAGTTGAGGTGACTGGGTGATGGGCACTGAGGGGGGGCACTTGGCAGGATGAGCATTGAGTGTTATGGTAAATGTTGGCAAATTGAACTCCAATAAAAATAAAAATAAAAATAAATAAATTAAAAAAAAAAGAAAAGAACGTGACCAAGGGAAGAACTAAGGCTGAGATGTAATTCTTGCTGAAGACAATGCGGCTGCCATGGAAACACAGACTGCCCACAGGACGAAATGCCCCCAAGTGGATGGGCCAGAGCTAGTTCACAGGAACCACTCGCCAACTGTCTGGGAAACTTTCTATCGTGGCTTTTTATCTTTTCCTTCATAATCCATTGGCTGCTTTGCTGGAGGAGAGGGCAGCAGAGCCACGGATGAAGATCTGGGCCTGCCCTGTCTTCCAGTATCTCTCCTGTGGCCTCCTAGCAGAATGCCTCACAGCGCCAACTGGTGCAGGAGAAGTGGTCATAGGATGCAGTTCCAGGCTCATGAAGAGGGAGCTGGAAGTTAGTGGCATCACCTGGCACAGCCAGCGATGTGCTGCAGGTGGCTCCAACAGCGTATGTGCAGGTGACTGCCTGCCTCTCCACCTCGGGGGCTGCAGTAGGTAGCCCGAGCCTGGCCACAGTGGGAGCATCTACAAAACCAAATACAGGGACCGGTCAGTTCAGTGCCGGCCGTTGCCATCCTTACTGGAGAGCCAGCTTATCCGTTACTACCAGACACAGCCTCTCTACAGACAACGGGCACACTATAAGAGACAGAATTCAATTTTTAAAAACTTATTGAAATGCATAAATAAACAATATAGTTCATTTTCAGAAACGATCAGCTCTGCAGTCTGGCAACATTGATTTCATTCCCTACCATTTCGTATCTGGGTGACAAGGGGTATAATCTCTCTAAACTAAGGACCCTCATTGGCAAAATGGAAAAAACAGTAAGACCTCTCAGGATTGTTCTGAAAATTGAGCAAGATAAACTGGATAGAGACAGATGCAGAGTGAGCCCTAAGTGTGAGTGATGATGAGAATTAACACCACGTAACATCCCAAGGAAATTTGCTCACTGTTTTAATATTAAAACTCAGCTAAATGTATCATGCATAGACTGACAGAGATACTAATTACAGACTTTGAAAAGTTTGCATTGCAATTCATTAAAATATGTTTAAAATAGTCTAAAAAGGCTATTAATCATTGGAAAGTTAATTTTCATAGACTAAAAATCTTTTAAAATATTTATGTTACTTAAGCCAATAGCTCAATTTCTGAAAAGTATCATTTAAAGGAGCCTCCAAAACATGGAGGAAAACATTTTATGTCCAAATATATTTAGCATATTGTCTAATGGTAAAAACTCACAAAGTAGGGGATTGGATAAGTAAATCATGGAATAGTAGGAAATATTTGAATGTTCTGCGGTGCTTTGAATAATGTTTATTAAGCACTGGTATTAATATAGAAAATGTAATTAATAATACAAAGAAAGAAAAATATATATATATATCATGACTACAACTGTGGGAAATATGACTTTTAAATACTTAAGGAAATTGCTTTTTGAAATGATGGTGATAAATGCATCTTGCAGAATGAAATAAGAAAAATTATATTCATTTTATGCTAATAAAATCCTGCTTCCAAAACTAGTAGTAGGTACTAAGTAGACTCAGAAGCAAAGGTCTGGGAAAATAAGTCTGTATATGGATATCCGGACTATCTATGTTTGTTTGTTTGTTTCTCTCTCTCTGCTTCTCTCCTTCCTTCCCCTTTTTCCTTTTGCTTATTTTTTCTTCCTTTTCTTTCTTACAAGCAGCAAAAGCCTATATTTATGTTACATGGATTTCTTTCTGTTTGAAGAAACGCCATAGGGAAAATGGGAATAAAATTATCTTGAGATTCTTTCCTATGTATGTGACATTAAGTCTTCACAAAATAAACACACTGTGGGTTAAGAATTTAGT
Organism: Canis lupus baileyi; assembly: GCF_048164855.1. NCBI lineage: Eukaryota > Metazoa > Chordata > Mammalia > Carnivora > Canidae > Canis > Canis lupus. The sequence goes on along the minus strand of NC_132840.1, from coordinate 3,155,504 downwards.
AATCTATCAGTCCCAGCTTTGAGTCATGCCCTTCATTAATATATCCAGTGACATTGAACTCACTGCTCATAGAAAATCCATCCCATTCTGCATTTTCTTTTTCGTGGAAGCTGTTTGTAGAAGTGTTATTCTCTTCTCCAATCTAGACCAAGTACCTCCATTCTTTGCAAAATCCCACACTCGGCATGGATTTCATATCTATTATATATTTTGATAGTTTCCTCTAATTTACACTTCAAGTTGCCAGTGTTTGTTGTACAATTTGTTAGCAAGCACTAAACTCAGAACTCTAGCAGTGAAGTGTAGGCATGGTTACCTATCTAGTGTTGGCAAGGAGAAACACATTCTAGCTCAGCTGTTTCAACTATGTGAATGTTCACATCCAACTCCATTCATATTTCTCCCCGATACTACAAGCTTTCAAGGCATGAGATAAGGTAAGAAAAAATTGATACAGGTAGGAAGATTTCTCTTGGACCTTGGATGGTGTTGACAAGATGCTTCCCCAGAACATATTAAGATATGTGCTTATTGATAATTAAATAATGGGATACATTTAGTAATATCTCAAAATGACCCTGGTAAATCTTTTAACTATTTGCTTTTATGTAATGTTCATTGTCATTTTTATATCTCTAGGAGATAAGGCCAATGGACTAAACTGTTTGTGTTTTTGTTTATTTTAGTGTTTAACATTTATACCTATTAGGAGCACTGCCCTCTTATGATTTCAGAACCTTTTCTATCCCAGTACCCAAGTGCAAGGGAAATATGTACACTCAAAAAGCATTGATTAAATGCAAGATGAATTAATTCTGACATTTTAATATAGTCACAGAAATAAGGATGTGGATTTGCTTAATATATGCTAGTCTCTTCTCAACCTTTAGTGCCTCTTTACCATGACTTCTGCATGATCTAAATACTAGCTACCCTTAGAAAATATTCTTTCTACAATTTTTCTTTGTTCATTTTGATTAGCTGTACTGGATTTCCACTGTTCTTTGACTACACCATGCATACCCCTTCTTGGTTCTCAATGTCACCTGTTCAATGACCTCTCCAACCATGAACATCACTTCTGATTTCCTTGCTCTCTTTGCTATTTCATAATGCTCTTACTAATATTTTAGTATATGTCTATAAGTCTGTTTTACTCATCAGAATGGTATGCAAATATGTATATATTTAATCACCATACCCACAGTGCCTGGAACATAATAGGTTCTGGGTAAACTTTAAATGAGTAAGTGAATAAATAAATGAATAGACAATGCAGGGAGGTGGGTATTAACACCAACATTTCAGAATTACAGACCTTGGCCTAAAATGGTTAAATATTTTCTAAACTTAACAGAACTAGAAAGTGGATGATCTAATTTATTAGGATTGTTAGTTGTTCAAGATGCACCACTGTGACCCATTCTTGATGTACCTTAAAGGTTGACTTTTAGGACAAAATCACGAGGTTCAAGTTGGGGGAATGTTTGAAATTTTCTGGAGTGAAAACCAGAGTCCAAATTCCTCTAATGTTGATAATTTGAAAATCTCTCTGTCATTTCTTAGATTGCTTCCCACCTAAATCAGGTAGAAATTTCAATCTCCTTATACAAAGTCACAGTAAATGTGATGACCTCAAGGAGAATTGGTTTGGTTTTGCCTGGGTTTCTTTTCTTTTGTTTTACCTCATTCACAAACATTCAGATTCCATTTGAATTGCATCAAGACTGATCACCTTTTTTTTTTTTTCAGAATTCTTATTAACATTTTAAGTTCATTAATAGTTTCTGATAAGTATAAGTCCCTGTTCTTCCTTTCTAGGCCTACATTTATTTTAATTTTTTCTGGTCAAATGATTTTTTTATAAATTATTTTCCCTCTCACATGTTCTGGATAATGGTACTTCAATTTATTTATAAAACTGTACAATCTATCAAATTGATCCTTTTCTGCACCAAAATAATCCTTTATTGTAGTGTGCTAATAGGAAGGAGAATTCTTCTACCATTCCTTCCACTTGTGCCCTCAATTGCTCAAGATGAGTAGTTTCTTTGTAGAAAGGAAATGGTGGCAGGATAGGAGGATCCTAGGTTCCTCTTATCCCATTAATACAACTGGATAACTATCAAATCATCCTAATATCCCCAGAAATTGACCTGAAGACTGACAGAACAAACTCCACCACTAAAGGGATAAAAGAAGCTAAATCAAAGAAGGTAGGAAGTGTGGAAATGTGATTTAGGAATAAATAGATCACAAGTGCTATGGGAGGGAGGTAGCTGTGGTCATGGAGAAGAAGAAAGAGAGTGAGAGAGGGAGAGAAAGGGAGGAACATAGAGAAAAACACAGGGGAATGTGAAAGGAGAATATTTCCTCAAAGCTATTGGCTTGGACAGTGAGAGGGGCTGGATTTCGTGAGTTCTTAATACCAGGGGAGCTTAAAACCTTGAATTTTAAAGGTCAGTGCGCTTAGTTGGAATAAAGACTGGAGGGCACTGCACTGCTTCTGGAGGGAATACAGACAAAAACAGGGTACAGAGAGTGTGGAAACAGCAATCTGAAGAACATCTAGTACACACAGGTGGAAGATTATTCACTGTTGTCAGAGCTCATCCCTGAGAGGCAGCATTTATGGATATGCCTAAGAACAAAGAAGGTGGCTATTGCCACTTCCCTCCCCTGCCCCTCAGCATAAACACAGAGCCAACTGCAAGAATCAGTGCAGAACTGACACTGGCTGCCTAACTTGCTTATACCAAGCCCTACTCACTCCCTAATGCTCTGACTACCCTCTCAATCAAGCTTGTCTCAGTTCCAGTATGGAAGGCTCCTCCCCAGAAAACCAGCAGAAACCCCTGCCCACAACATGTCTCCCAGCCAGAAGGTTCTGTGAGGCCTCAGTTCTGGTGGAAGTGGTATTAGGTCTTATTTCACAAGCAAACCAGACCACATCTAGTTCAAACCTGCCACACTCAGACTATGTCAAAACACTCCCATGGCAGGGAAGTAGAATCTCTGCAGATGACTGGCTTCAAGGATAGAGCAACCAAAATGCAACAGTACACACTGGAAAGACTCCCCAAAATGCAGACCTTAGGCACTATATGACCTCTCCTTCATAAGGCCATTACATTCAGTGGCAGGAGACATAGCTGGCTTTTCTAACACAGAGAAGAAGGCAGAGATGTAACCAAAATACCAAGAGAGAGGAAATTATCTCAAATGAAAGAAAAAAATAAGGCTATGTACACAGATCTAAGCAAAATGGTTATAAATAACAAAGCTGATAGAGAATTTAAGACAATAATCATAAGGATACTTACTGACTTGAGAAAAAAATAAATGACACCAGTGAAACCCTTACCACAGAGATAAAAGAGTTAAAAAAGAATCAGAGATGAAGAATGTAACAAAGTAGATTGAAAACAGGCTTCATGCAATGAACAGCAAGCTGGAAGAAGCCAAGGGAAGAATTAGTGACCTAGAAGACAAAATAATAGAAAATAATGGAAAGAAAGAAAGAAAGAAAGAAAGAAAGAAAGAAAGAAAGAAAGAAAGAAAGAAAGAAAGAAAGAAAGAAAGAAAGAAAGAAAGAAAGAAGGGGAAGGAGGAGAAGGAGAAGGAAAGAAGAAAATTATGCAACATGAGAATAGGCTTAGGAAACTCAGTGACTCTCTCAAACATAATAATATTTGTATTAAGAGAGTGCCAGAAGAAGGGGGGGTGGCAGAGAAAATTTATATGAAGAAATAACAGCTGAAACTTTCCCTAATCTGGGGAAGGAAACGGACATCCAGATCCAAGAGACACAGAGAGCTCTCATCAAAATCAACAAAATCAGGTCGATATCAAGACATATTGTAGTTATATTTGTAAAATATAGTGATAAATATAAAATCTTGGGATCCCTGGGTGGCGCAGCGGTTTAGCGCCTGCCTTTGGCCCAGGGCGTGATCCTGGCGACCCGGGATCGAATCCCACGTCAGGCTCCCGGTGCATGGAGCCTGCTTCTCCCTCTGCCTATGTCTCTGCCTCTCTCTCTCTCTCTCTATGACTCATAAATAAATTTTTAAAAAAATTAAAAAAAATCTTAAAAGCAACCAGACAAAATCAGTCCTTAATTTAAAAGGGAAAACCTGTAAGTCTAGATAGAGATTTCTCAACAGAAACTTGACAAAGCAGAAGAAAGTGGCATGACATACTCAAAGGGAGAAATGAGAATGGGAAAAATCTACAAACAAGACCCTCTATCTAGCAAGGCTGCCATTCAGAACAGGAGAGATAGAGTTTCTTAAATAAACAAAAACTTCATGACCACTAAACCAGCCTTGCAAGAAATATTAACTCTTTCAATGCAAAGGAGAGAACAAAACTGACAAAGGTAAGGATGGATCAGAGGAAATCTCCAGAAACAATGACAAAACAAGTAATGGCAATAATACATATCTATCAATAATTACTTTGAATGTAAATGATCTAAATGATCTAATCAAAAGACATAAGATATCAGAATGGATTAAAAAACAAAACCAGGGATCCCTGGGTGGCGCAGCGGTTTGGTGCCTGCCTTTGGCCCAGGGCGCGATCCTGGAGACCCGGGATCGAATCCCACGTCAGGCTCCCGGTGCATGGAGCCTGCTTCTCCCTCTGCCTGTGTCTCTGCCTCTCTCTCTCTCTGTAACTATCATAAATAAATAAAAATTAAAAAAAAATAAAAATATAAAAAACAAAACCAGGCAGCCCGGGTGGCTTAGCGGTTTAGCACCGCCTTTAGTCTGGGGTGTGATCCTGGAGACCTGGGATCGAGTCCCACGTCGGGCTGCCTGCATGGAGCCTGCTTCCCCCTTTGCCTGTGTCTCTGCCTCTCTCTCTCCCTCTCTCTCTGTCTCTCATGAATAAATAAATAAGATTTAAAAAATAATAAAAATTAAAAATTAAAAAAAAAAAACAAAACCCATCTATACTCTGCACAAGAGATTAATTTCATACCTAAAGACACATGCAAGTTGAAACTGAGGGAATGGAGAAACATCATGCAAATGGATGTCCAAAGAAAGCCAGAGTAGCAGGACTTATAATGCTTTAAACTATGGCTTTATTTTTTTTTAAGATTTTATTTATTTATTCATGAGAGAGACAGAGAGAGAGAGAGAGAGAGGCAGAGACACAGGCAGAGGGAAAAGCAGGCTCCATGAAGGGAGCCTGATGTGGGAGTCAATCTGGGGTCTCCAGGATCACGCCTTGCGCTAAAGGTGGTGCTAAACTGCTGAGCCACCCGGGCTGCCCTAAACTAGGGCTTTAAACTATGCTTTAAAACAAATATAGCAACAGGAGAAAAAGAAGAGCAGTATATCATAAGAAAGGGAATATCCAATAAGAAGATGTAACAATTATAATTCTGCACCCAAATATAAGAGCAGTCAAATACATAAAACAATTACTAACAGACATAAAGGAACTCATTGTTAATAATCCAGTAATAATGGAGACTTTAACATCCCACTTACATCACTCTAAGCAGATCATCTAACCAGAAAATCAACAGAAACAATGGCTTTGAATGACATACTGGACCAGATGGACTTAACAGATAAATTCTTAACATTCCATCATAAAACAGCAGAATACACATTCTTTTAGGTGCTGAGAAGATATTCTTCAGGATAGATCACATATTAGATCACAAATCAGGCCTTAACAAATACAAAAGCACTGAAGTCATTCCATGCATCTTTTCTGACCACAGAGCTATGCAACGAGAAAGAAGTCAGACACAAGAAAACATTTGGTCTTTGGAGGTTAAACAACATGCCACTAAACAATTAATAAGTCAACCAGGAACTCAAAGAAGGAATTTAAAAAGTACACAGAAACAAATGAAAGTGAAAACACAGTAGTCCAAAACCTTGGTGATGCAGCAAAAGTGGCCCTAAGAGGAATGTTTATAATAATACAGGCCTACCTTAAGAAGCAAGAACAATCTCAAATAAGCAACCTGATCTTATACCTAAAGGAGTTAGAAAAGAACAAAGCCAGCAGAATGAAGGGAATAAAGATAAAAACAGAAATAAGTGATATTGAAATTTAAAAAAAAAAAAAAAAAAAACAATAGAAGAGATCAATGAAACCAGGAGCTGGTTCTTTGAAAAAAAAATTAATAAAATTGATACACCTCTAGCTAGACATCAAAAATAAAAGAGAAATGACTCAAATAAAATCATAAATGAAAGGGGAAGTAACAACAAACAATGCAAAAATACAAATAATTACAAGAGACCATTATGAAAAACTACATGCCAACAAATTGGACAACCTGAAAGAAATAGATAAATTCCTAGAAACATATAAATTACCAAAACTGAAACAGGAAGAAAAAAAGACAACTTGATCAGAATGATAACCAGAAAAGAAGTTAAATTAGTAATGAAGACATCTCCAACAAACAGAAATACAGGGCCAGATGGCTTCACAGGTGAATTCTACTAAACATTTAAAGAGTTAATACCCATTCTTCTCAATCTATTAAAAAAAAAATAGATTTCCTTTTGGAAAGGAAACTTCCAAAATCATTTGATGAGACCAAAACTGCCCTGACACCAAAACCAGACAAAGACTCCACTAAGAAAGAGAACTGCAGGCCAATATCCCTGATGAACACAGATATAAGAATTCTCAATAATACGCTAGCAAACCAAATCCAGCAATACATTAAAAAAATCATTCACCATGATCAAGAAGGACTTATTCCTTCTTGCTGTAAGGAAGCTGTAAGGGTGGCTCAATGTTTAAATTCAATCAGCATGATTTGTCACATTAATAAAAGAAAGGAGAAGAACTATATGATCCTTTCAATAGATGCAGAAAAAACATTTGACCAAGCACAACATCCATTCTCGATAAAAACCTTTAACAAAGTAGGTTTGGAGGGAACATACTTCAACATAATAAAGGCTATATAGGAAAAACCCACACCTATTATCATCCTAAAAGAGGAAAAACTGAGAGCTTTTAGGTCAGGAGCAAGACAGGGGTGTCCATTCTCACCACCAACATGTAACATAATATGGGAAGTCTAGCCTCAGCATTCAGACCACAAAAAGAAATAAAAGGCATCAAATTGTCAGGGAAGAAGTAAAATTTTTCACTATTTGCTGATGACATGATACACTATATGGAAAACCCAAGAGATTCCACCAAAAATCTCCTGGAACTGACACATGAATTCACTAAGGTTGCAGGATACAAAACCAATGTACAGAAATGTTTCCTTTCTATACACCAAATAATGAAGCAGTAGAAAGGGAAATTAAGGAATTGGTCTCATTTACAATTGGGCCAAAAACAATAAGCTACTTAGGAATAAACCTAGCCATGGAGATGAAATATCTGTACTCTGAAAACTTTAAAACATTGATGAAAGAAACTGAAGATGATGACCCAAAAGAAGGGAGAGACATTTCATGCACATGGATTGGAAGAACAAATACCGTTAACATGTTATGTCACCCAAAGCAATCTAGACATTTAATACGATCCCTGTCAAAACATCAGTAGCATTTTTCAGAGCTACAACAAACAATTCTAAAATTTGTATAGAACCACAAAAGATCTTGAATAGACGAAGCAACCTTGACAAAGGAAAGCAAAGCTGGAAGCATCGTAATTCTGGGCTTTAATGTTACAAAGCTGTAGTGATCAAAACAGTATGGTACTGACATAAAACTAGACATATAGGTCAATGAAAAAGAATAGAAAACCCAGAAATGAACCCACAACTATATAGGCAATTAATATAAAAAAAAACAGAAATGAATATCCAATGGGAGAAAGATGGTCTCTTTAACAAATGATGTTGGGAAAACCGAACTATTTTCTTACATCCTACACAAATTTTAAATGGATTAAAGACCTAAATCTGGGGGCACTTGGGTGGCTCAGTCAGTTAAACGTCTGCTTTTGGCTCAGATCATGATCCCAGCCAGGGTCCTGGGATCAAACCCTGCATCAGGCTCCCTGCTCAGCAGAGAGCCTCCCTCTCCCTCTCCCTCTGCTGCTCTCCCTGCTAGTTCATTCTCTCCTCTCTCTCTCTCTCTCTAATGGATAAATAAAATCTTAAACACACACACACACACACACACACACAAACCTAAATATGAGACCTGAAATCATAAAAATCCTAGAGGAGAACACAGGCAGTAACCTCTTTGACTTCAGCTGTAGCACCTTCTTTCTAGATAGATCTCCTGAGACAAGGGAAACAAAAACAAAAATAAACTATTGGGATTTCATCAAAATAAAAAGTTTCTGCACATCAAGGGAAATAATAAAAGGCAACCTAGAGAAGGGGATAAGATATTTGCAAATGATAGATCTGATAAATCCATAAAGAACCTATAAAACTAAACACTCAAAAACAATTAATGCCATTAAAAATGGGAAGAAGACATGAATAGACATTTTTCCAAGGAAGATATCCAGATGGCTGATAAACACATGTAAAAAATACTCAGCATCACTCTTCGTCAGGGAAACAGAAGTGAAAACTACAGTGAGATACTACCTCATGCCTGTCAAAATGGCTAAACTCAACACAAGAAACAGCAGGTATTGGCAAGGGTGTGAAGAAAGGGGAGCCCTCATTAACTGCTGGTGGGCATGCAAACTTGTGCAGCCACTTGAAAACAGTATGGAGTTTCCTCAGAAAGCCAAAAATAGAGCTACTCTACAATCTAGCAATTCCACTATTAGGTATCTACCCAAAGAATACAAAAGGAATACATGCACCCCGATACTACGGCAGCATTACTTACAATAGCCAAATATGGAAAGAGCTAAGTGTCCATCGGCTGATGAATAGATGAAGAAGAAGTGGGGTGTGTGTGTGTGTGTGTGTGTGTGTGTGTGTGTGTGTAATGGGATATTACTCAGCCGGTCGTTCATTCTTTTTTGAATGAAATCCTTGCCATTTGCAGTGACATGGGCAGAGCTAGAGTATTATGCTAAGCGAAACAAGTCAGTCAGAAAAAGACAAATGCCATTTTATTTCATTCATATGTGAAATTTAAGAAACAAAATAAAGGGGCAAAGGGAAAAGAACGAGAGTGAGAGGCAACCCAAGAATCACTCCTAACTATAGAGAACAAGCAACGGTTTCCAGGGGCGATGGAGGTGATGGTATAGGTGAAATGGGTGATAGGCATTAAGGAATGTGCTTGTGATGGGCACTGGGTGTTGTATGAAAGTGTTGAATCACTATATTGTACACCTGAAACTAATATTATACTGTACGGTAACTGGAATTGTGATAAAAACTTTAAAAAAAATGAGTTTCTTAAAGTCAAATAAAAAAAGGTATGCTCAATCACTATTAAAATGAGGTAATTTCATTATTTAAAAAAAGCATCTTAAATATTTAAATTAGAAAGACTCTATTAGAATTTTCCAGATTGTTTTATTAATGCCAACTCCCTTTACAATAGGTCAAAACATATTAAAATAGAACATTTACCTTGGAAAACTGAACTGTGGTTTTATTTCCATTCTGGGGATGAAATGCTTAAAATTTCTCATCCTCAGGCTCCATATTGTAAGAGAATAGAAATATTCATCTCAAAAATTTTTATGCAGCTTCTATGACATGAAGTAAACAACAGTGCCTGGCAGGCGTGTTTTATGAACATTAACTGAATTTTGCGTTAATGTGTCCCCATCCAGAAATCTGGCTTACTTGTTCCACTTCCAGTCTATTGCTTTATTTTTCCTCTACTTTATAACATTAGCATTGATCATAATAAAAGATTCTATGGCCTATTTCTTGCATACTTTGGAGGAGAAAGATACAACAGATAGCTATTAAATAATGGATAAATATCACCTTTCAAGTGTAAATGTATAACAATGCCACAGTCTTCTGCATGCAAGTATCAAATTGATACCAGTAAAGCACAAGTTGGCAAAATCAATATTATTAATGAGACAGTCAGAGTTGAAAGAGCGAAAGAACAAAGAGTGAATCTATAACTAAAAAAAAATAATGTCTATATATTTTATTAATAATTCCCATGAAGACTGCATTTTTTCTTATGTATTTGAAATTGTCTTAATGGAACCAGGTTTTATAGAACATTTTTGCATCAAACAGCAAAAATAAAATAAGATGAACATCCGAGATGTTAATTGCCTCTATAGTAATTGAAAGTTTTGAAATATGATCATCGTTAGGCCAAAATTTGACTTCACTTGTTTTCTAAACCTCTGACTTTTCATTAGAATGTAAGCTGCTAGAAGTCAGAGGTCCTATCCTGCTCATTATTGTATCAAATGCACTTAACACACATACTGACATATTTTAAGTGTCAACCGTGCGGCTAAGCAATTCTTGGCTGTACTAAGGATCACTTCAGACACCATTGCTCTGCGATTCTAAACCACTGTTTTGTGTTATTTATTCACCAACTTTGAAATAGATTTGCAAATAAATGGTTATGCAATATTCACAATATTTTACGCTATATTAAGTGCCTTAACTACAAATTAAGTACATCTGATGTTTCTTCTAAGGGTTCTGGAAAAATTTTCAAATATTAATTAACCAACAAAGAAGGACGCTGTTTTATAAGGTGTGCAGGAAAGGGGCAATCCATGAACCATGTGGAAATGGATTCATTTTCTTGTGACAGAATTTGTTCAGACATAAAAAGGCCAGAGGAATATGTACTTGGGTTATTCAGTTACTGAAAACCATTATTGGCTGACTATTACAGAAATGATCATTTATCACCTTTTGCAAATTACAAATCTGTCTCACATCTATTGCCTATTCAGTCCTTACTGCTATCCAGAATTGTTTGGAGGGTGGACATATTTTACTGATTTTAAAATTGCTCAGAGTGGATATTAAATGTTTGCTTGTTCAGTATCTTCACTTAGACAAGAGCCAAAATGATGTCTCCCCTCACTTCTTTGTGACTTCCTCTGTACTAAGCCCCTATTACTGGAACAACCTGATAGAATCGTGGCATCTTTGATTTTAGCAGTAGATGGATTGGGAATATTTCACAAATAAATTCCACAATAGTTGGCTTTTCCTTCAAAGCTATAGCAAATGAGAGCATTTTTTAAAAGATCTTATTTATTTACTTGACAGAAAAAGAGCGAGACAGCACTAGCAGGGGGAAGGGGTAGAGGAAGAAGCAGGCTCCCCACTGAGCAGGGAGCCCCACGTGGGGCTCTATTCCAGGATCCTAGGTTCATGACCCAAGCCAAAGTCCGATGTCTAACCAACTGAGCCACCCAGGAGCCCCAAATTAGAGCATTTTAAATGTGATTTCTGGTTTTATCATAAAACTCTAATCAGCACAATTGGAAAACCATCACAGTAGGAACACATTAAGTGTAGGAGGAAAATTGCAGTAACTGACACGGGGCTGTGGATCCAACTAATCAACTATGTCTACTGGATCCTGCAAATTCCCCCAAATGTTTGCTTTATTTTGTGCTACATTAAAGGAACTCCGAATCATTTGGAAGAAAGGAAAATGCATATTTATTCACAAAGTGTGCTACAGTCTGGGCCTACTAGAAACCATCCTATTTATGATGGCAATTATGACATTGATGAAAATAATAAGGAAGGAAACATACATCCCAATAATAACACACATTTGCATCCATGTGAGGAGTCCACCAGTGTTCAAATCATGCATATATATTGACAGGGTTTGGTGGGAGAAAACTAACTGTAGAATGCTTACATTTGTTAGAGTGATGAGATTAGCAGCCTGTGCTCTCCCAGTAAGATCATTTGACAGACTTTCTTGGTTTCGAAGTATATACTTTGTGAATAAATATGCATTGTCCCTTCTTCCAAATGATTCAGAGTTCCTTTAATGGTTTTCCAATTGTGCTGATTAGAGTTTTATGATAAAACCAGAAATCACATTTAAGATGCTCCAATTTGTGGCTCCTGGGTGGCTCAGTTGGTTAGGCATCGGCCTTTGGCTTGGGTTGTGAACCTAGGATCCTGGAATAGAGCCCCACGTGGGGCTCCCTGCTCAGTGGGGAGCCTGCTTCTCCCTTTCTCTCTGCTACTCCTCCTGCTTGTCCTCTCTCTGTCAAATAAATAAAAAATCTTGAAAAAAAAGAAATTGGGACAGTGAAGGGAAAACATTCCACTTACAAATGACATAAAAAAAGTTTTTGACATATTTGTAAGGTTTATTGTTTGCTTTTGTTTCTTTTGTTTGTCTTCTTTTTTCATCAAAAGTGGCTAGATAATCCTGACAAATGTTCATCCATGCAATGCATGCAGAGTCAATACTTTCATTGCTGAGTTTGGCCATTGCCAATTCACTGTTCCCCAGCTAACCCTCCCTGACCTTCAATAACAGATAGAACCAGGGCTCAGTCACACCTTGGAAGAAACAGGTACCGGTGCCATCATCAAGTAGCACATTGTCAGTAGATAAGAGAATGAACTCTGTAATGCAAGAATGATACTATTTTTCTTGTTTCAGGTTTTGGAACACATTTTCTATCAATTTTACAGTTTATTTGAAATCAAAGCTTTCCATCACAACCCTACTCCTTTGGGCTCATCCTACCCATTTACATTAATTGTGCACACTTACGAGAAAGAAAAAAAAAAACATTAAAAATAACGACCTCCATTTTGACAATAGCTTAAAACTCTTGTACTACCATCAACCACATTCTGCAAATTCCTGCCCCTTGGATCTGTTCCCTGTTTTGAATCCTACTTCTGTCTCCTTACACTTGTCATCTGATGTCATTTCCTTGAGACACCTCACCTTTTTTAAAGGACTTTGTTTGATTCATCTCTAGATTCTCTCCTCTGTGGATGCCTGCTCAGGCTTTTCAAGCTAACTCCAGCCTTGTAAGTCTTATCCTGATTTACTTCCATAGTTGGGTTTCACATGACTGAATTAGTTCCTAGGTACAAGTTGGTACTCTCCCAGAAGTGAAATGTTAAGCAGATTTCAGTGGTGTTTGCACACATCTTAAGGTGTGATAAAATGCCATACACACATATACAGACACTCAATAATACATATAAAAATGGCTGATATCCAAGTAAGTTCTATAGTCTAGTTAGTATTTTCATGCCAGTGTTAATCTCTTGGTTTTGATGACATGTTAGTTATATAAGACATTAGCCTTGAGGAAATTTGGAAAGTTTAAGCAAACATCAGCATGATCATTAATAAAAAGGGACCATATGACACCTGGCTGGCTCAGCAGTTGAGCGTCTGCTTTCAGCTCAGGACGTGGTCCCAAGGTCCAGGATCGAGTCCCACATCGGGCTCCTTGCAGGGAGCCTGCTTCTCCCTCTGCCTGTGTCTTTGCCCCCCCCCCTCCCCCTCTCCACCCTCTCTGTGTCTCTCATGAACAAATATGTAAAATCTTAAAAACAAACTATAATTTCAGATTACCAACATTACTCAAACCCAGCTCCACAACTTAATAGCTATATAAACTTGAACAAGTTCTAATATGTTTCTAAATCTGAGGTCCTTGCTTCTAAAACTGGAGTGAAAATAATGCCTACCTCTTAGAAAACTTATGAGAATTGAATGAAACACTGAATGCAGACAATAGAGTAGCCCTTGGCATACAGCAAGAGCCCCAATTAGTCTTCTTTCAGGTTGTGTAGTATAATGATAGTGGAAATAAGAGTCAACTAGCATACTCTCTGCAGAATAGGTCTTGACAAAATCAGCCAATACACAACTTGTCAATTGAATTTCCATATTATTTAATAGAAAACACTACACAGACTCTGTGCTCTTTGAAATGACTTATGAATGTTCGGTATCATGATGCAGTAGTGAGAATGCAGTTACAATAATGACAAAAGGCCATCTGCTTGATTTACAGAGAAAAGTGTATCAGTGTCTCTAAATAGTTCTTATTGGACTATTCCTTTTAAAAGAAAAATACTCATGAGAGACATAGAGAGAGAGGAGGAGATACAGGCAGAGGGAGAAGCAGGCTCCCCACAAAGAGCCTGATGCGGGACTCGATCCCAGGACCACAAGATCACGCCCTGAGCCAAAGGCAGACGCTCAACCGCTGAGCGACCCAGGCGTCCCTTATTGGACTATTCTTATTTTTTTTTAATTCCACATTTGAGCCCTAATTTCCTACTGTACCCAAAGATAAGTTTAATCTGACCTGAGAATGTTGAATTTGGTCTAGGGCCCAAACCTTAAATCAAAAGGATCCACTTCTCAAAAAATTCCTTGGACTTTGACTGACATTCTATTCCTTAAAACAAAAAGTGACTTCATTTGGTAATGGCCAGCATGTGAGCTGTTACAAAGGCTATACGATGAAGCTGTAGTGCACTTACTGTATTTCACAGTGAATAGGCAGTTGTCATACTAGTTTTATTTATAATCTTGCCCCTGTCCTCTGACAGCCTTGGAGGAAAACAAATTCAGGTCTCCAAAAAACATGACAAAATAGTTGCTAAAGCAATTTCCTAAATGATTCTGTTGAAAGTGCGTTTGAGATTCACATGAAACTATGGAGACCTGGTCTAGGAATGCCACTTAGAGAAGCACAGATATCAATGTCCTTTTAAAAACAATCAAATAATGTTACAAATACCTAGTGAAAAGTAGGTCATGCTACTTCATGAATATTTCATTATACACATAGGGAAAAATGTACCTTAATTCTTTGGGAAATCCAATTTTCAATATTCTTTCTTGTTATTTATTCTAAGTCTCACATGCTTCCAAAGGCAGGTTTAATGACTGGGGTAGAAAAATAACAGTTAAATCAAATGAATATTGAAACATTATGATTGCGAAAGTTAAATAATATTATGTCCATATGGTTGGATTATCATTTAGCCATTTAAGCATAATGTTGTGAAAGTAATTATGGTATAAGACTAAGGAAAAAAGAAAAGTGTGTATGTGGGAGGGTGTGTTTGAGAATCATTTTAACTTTTTAGAGAAAAGTACATAGAAAGTGGACATGATGAGTATATTAAAAAAATTTTAATATCAGCTCATAAGTGTTGAAGTTCTGGGAATTTGGGGGCTTTTTATATGTTTCTCAAGTCTTAATAATTTCATAGAAGGAGTAGACATTGCTTTAAAGGTACACATGTCCATATACATATATATGATATTTTGAAATCTTAAAGCTATTGAAGAATTGCTGAAGATAAGAGTGGAATCAATTCTCCAACACCCTACAAAACCTTTGGGCCGGCTACATAATTTATAAAGCTCAGTAAAAACTGAAACTGTGGGGATTCTTGTTCAAAACGTATTAAGAAATTCAAGGTAGTGTCAACAGATCATTAAGCCAAGCATGGAGCCCTGTGTGGCTATCTAAGTCGCATGCCCATGAACAATGTTTTCTTCTTACTCATAATATTCATGTTTCCATCTTTCCAGCCGTCTGGTCTTTTTTGGCTAAAGATTCCTTTATTTTCAAACCAACCACTATAACTCTCTAAGCCTTTGATCCTTTTGTGCCTTTGGTTACTCACCACCTTTCATTTGGAAATGACTTTCATATCTGGCTTTTAGTAAACTTCTTTTCAAAATACCCTTAGCTGTTGCAATATAATACAGAGCTCTGTTTTTCTTGAGTTGTTTTGTTTTTTTGGGGGGGGAAGACAAGGGAAGGGCTTGTGTATGGCACAATATAGTGTGTCCAGTGTACCAAGTGCTGAATCCTATGTATTAGGTGGAGGACTCTGAATAAATTATGGCCTTTGCCTCAAAAAGCCTATAAAACTAGGAGGAGACAGAAAGCAAACAGAAAATTTCAGTAGCAAGACTTTCTATTTTTTAGAACAAAGGAGGGCTAGAGGAAAAATAATGGATCCAGGCAGGAAGAAAGGAGATCATCATATACTGTTACTGAGTACCCACTTTTAATCAAAAGCAAACTTTTGCCTATCAGAAATCTTGCAGTCCATCTCCACTTGCAAGAATTCTGTAAGAATTCAATAATCTAGAATGCTTCTAGATTATACAGAGCTATTCATGTTTCTCACATACTTGTTTACCACCTCTTTCCCTAAGTGACTGGAGACCAAAGTTATCTATAATGCAGCCCTAACATGAGGAGCAGTCGGCAAGTAGGGGCATGTCAGATGGAGGATAGATCATGTCGTAAGTGTTACCTTTTGGATTTTATATTTTATTGTGCAGTGCTTCTGGCAAAATCAAACCTGGAGATCACTTGAAATTATTTAAGAATTAACGTTTTCCTTTATAGTAAACTTGCATAGGCAATAAGAACGATAAAATTCCTCATAACAGGAGACTGAAGTTAAACACCAAACCTTTAACTAGAGTCCGTGGAAATAAACTGCCCATCTTAAAATAAGTGAGCTTTTGGAAGTACTCAAATGTGTAGACAACCCAAAGAGAATATCTGGGTTCTTTGTTGTTGTTATTAGTATGTTGGCCTCAACATAACTCTTCCTTCAAGATGTGCTAAAATACATGCCTGTATCATCCTGCATATATTAATACTATATCGATTTATTAATGGAGTAATTGATGCTTCCATTATCCTAGATAAATAAGTTTTTCATATTTTAGTTTTTAAGTAAAATTTTCCAAACCTTTATCATATTTTAACTTATATGGAGCTGTTATACTATTTGATATATAAAGTTTAAAATATTATTTTTTTAATCATGAACTGCTTATTGATATCAAATAGCATAATGGTGAGAGAGAGTAAGACTGACTGTAACAGAGAATGATGTTGTTGGGAATGTTCTAAATATTAGTTTAAGTGGTGATTATGTGGAAGTATTCATTTGCCAACACTCATTAAATTATACTTAGAATCTGTACATTTCATTGTATACAGGTTATGCCTCAATAAAAAAATCTTTAAACTAGGGACTAAAGGAGTACTTGGATGGCTCAATCAGTTAAGGGTCTGACTATTTCAGCTCAGGTCTTGTCCTCAAGGTTGTAAGTTCAAGCGTTGCATTGGGTTCCACACCAAGCATGGAGGCTATGTAGAAAGAAAGAAAAAGAAAAGAAAAGACAGGACTAAAGTAGACTCTTAATTAAAAAAAAAAAAAATCCAGTCAAGAAATGGGCAGAAGACATGAACAGAAATCTCACAGAGGAAGACCTAGACATGGCCAACACGCACATGAGGAAATGCTCCGCATCACTGGCCATTGGGGAAATACAAATCAAAACCACAATGAGATCCCACCTCACACCAGTGAGAATGGGGAAAATTAACAAGACAGGAAACAACAGATGTTGGAGAGGATGTGGAGAAAAGGGGAACCCTCCTGCACTGTTGGTGGGAATGGGATCTGGTGCAGCCACTCTGGGAAACTGTGCAGAGGTTCCTCAAAGAGTTAAAAATAGACCTGCCCTACGACCCAGCAATTGCACTGTTGGGGATTTACCCAAAGATACAGATGCAGTGAAACGCCGGGACACCTGCACTCTGATGTTTCTAGCAGCAATGGCCACGATAGCCAAACTGTGGAAGGAGCTGATGCTGAATGAATGAAGACAGATGATGGATAAAGAAGATATGAGATGTGTGTGTGTGTGTGTGTGTGTGTGTGTGTGTGTGGATTTCTTAGCCATCAACATGGATGGATGGAACTGGAGGGTATTATGCTGGGTGAAATAAGTCAGTCAGAGAAAGACAAATATATACTATTACTCACATGTGGGATATAAGAAATAGTGAAAGGGAGCATAAAGGAAAGGAGGGGAACTGAGTGGGAAAAAATAGAGAGGAAGACAAACCATGAGAGACTCCTGACTCTGGGAAACAAACAAAGGGTTGCAGAAGGGGAGGTGGGCGGGAGGGATGGGGTGACTGGGTGACAGGCACTGAGGGGGGCACTTGACGGGATGAGCACTGGGTGTTATACTAGATGTTGGCAAATTGAATTTAAATTTTAAAAAATGTTAATTAAAAGCAACAATTTAAAAATTTAAAACCATTTAAAACAATTTCAAAATTGCTTACCAAAATAAAAATAATAAAAAGACTAATCAATGGATGTCTATTGCCAAATATTAAGAGTATTTTATACTTAAATATTAAGGATATTCTCTATTCAGAATAGCCTTTTCAGGATACGATGACTTGTTGGCTGTTTACAGCCTGATTCTTGAAAGTCATGTGAATTTTCTCATAGCCTGCAGCAAACTAAATGAATCATCTTTTTTTAAAGATTTATCTATTTTGCGAGAGAGTGCGTGTACACACGAGGAAGAGGAAGAACGAGAATCCCACACTGACCCCCTGCCGAGGATGGAGCCCAACACAGGGCTCTATCCCAGGACCCTGAGGTCATGACCTCAGCCTAAGCCAAGAGTCAGACACTCCACAACTGCGCTACCCAGGCGCCCGCCAAATGAACTGTCTCAAGCAAAAAAATCTATTGACATAAATTGGAGGGTCCAAAGATTTTCCAAAGTAAGTCTCAGCCCTAACTGTGCTTCACTTAGGACAAGGTTATTTAATTTGATCACTAAATCATTAAAGAAACACTCACCTTGGCCTATCCGACAGCGTTTAGATACTTAATTGTTGTCAACAAAACCACAGCGCGGAAAGGCCATCGTGGCATCCATCACAGAATTAAACCATATGCCTCAACTTCTCCAGTGGCCGAGACATTTGCAGTCCGTCTTTCACATTCAGTCAGTTATAAAACCTCACTGAATATCTTCCATTTCTACAGAAGCTTCGCCATTTATTCCTCAGCTGCTCCCATGTGCACGGAGGTAATGACCTCCTGACTGCTGCTTTGCTTCGAGCTCATCACCTCCTCACAAGTGGGGAATCCATCCCTCTCACACGTTGGTAACCTTCCCTCCCAAGCACACGTCTGATTACACCATTACCCATTTTCTGAGCCGACACAGCAGCCTTGGATAAAAGTGCAATGTCTACCTGTAGACTGATTTGGCTACCACACATTTTCTGATTCAAAAATCAGCTGGTGTGGGGTTATACACAAATCAAGAGAGCCAGGCTCCGCTTCCTTCATCTCTCATTAGATAACTGGGTAGACAGGTAGATAGGCATATATAATATAAGCGATTTTTTTGAATTGAAAACCCCTTTTCTCTTCCCTGATTTTCTAACCGCAGAACTGTATTTTTGGCAAGAATTCCCCAAGGAGTTGCATAGTCGCTATAGGGACAATTGGTAAGGATTACTTTTTTAAATAAAGGATTAAAATATCTGGTGAATTTCTTTTGCACTGGAAAATACAGACCATGTTATATCTTTGGCAGTCTTTCGTGTGTGTGTGCGTGTGCACGCGCTTGTGTATACACATACGCACACACAGCCTGCTTGTGCTTCGTACGATCCGTATGTATCTTACACCTATAATTCTGTACTTTTGAATGCAGTACCCTTGTTTTAAAACAGCAGTTCTCAGCCTTTCTTACAGATTTGAATATCCTAGAGAATTCTAAAAACTGACACCCTCAAAGAGTTTCACGTAATTGTTTCGAGCGGTGGCTTTGATGCTAGGAGTTTCAGAGTCTTTTCAGGTGATAGGATTGTTTGGCTCAGTTTGAGAACCACTATTTTAGGGACTTGCTTTTTGAAATACTTGAAAATAAAGCACGTAACTTTCCTGCAGCGATTTGCATTGGCCTGAACTTCCTTATTCATTATTCATTAAGAGTAAAAGTCATGACCAAGATGCCTCTGGATCCCAAAGTCAACTCTGGTGGATTGCATAAAGCAGATGAAGGTGCTACCCACAGGCTCTCTCCACAGTCTGTTTACTTAATGACATGCTCAGTTTTGCAGTGAAGCCAACAGCAATTATAGAAAGAAGAGGGAAACACTTGGGTGTCCTCAGGCATCCGAGAGACTAAGTGAGGAAACCTACATAAAATACCTTACAGAATAAATGCACAACAAATGTCAGCTCCTATCTGATCTTTGGCTTCCCCAGCAGTGAATTCTTCAAATTGTATACATTAAGTATGTGCATTTCATGTATATCAATTATACTTCAATAAAGCAGTTTAAAAAATTAAAAAGCATATGCAATGCATCTCCTCTAGGAAATATCCTTTTGGGTCTCATAAAAGGATTTTCCCCTAAGCCCAGGATCAGCAAACTATAGCCAGGGGCCAAACCTGACACACTGCTTGTTGTGTGTATGGTGTAGCCTGTGAGCTCAGAACGGTTTTTACAATTTTTCAATTTTTGTGAAGGAAAGAGGGTTAATTATATGAAGTTCAAATTCCAGAGTTCATAAATAAATGTAATGGGAACAAAATCATTCCCACTTTTGACCATGTTGTCCGTGGCTCCTTAAGTACTACGGTGACAGTGCCGAGTATTGCGGTGTGACTAGGCCCTATGGCCCTCAGGGCCTAAAATATTTACCATGTGGTCTTTTACAGGATAACTGGGGCAGCCCCTGGTCTAAAAGCAGTTGGGAAATAACAGGTTTATACCCTGGAAGTCAGTATCTAAAACATTTAGCCCATCCTGCCCTCCCTGTACCAAGAAGAGATCAAGCAATTAGAGTCGCAAGTGCCACTCTCAATTTGTGCAAAATAAAGCTGATGAGGTAATAAGGACATTTCAAAGAGAAAAAAAAAAATGATGTAACTTGACTTTGAAAATGACACAAAACAGATCAGGCAAAGAAACTTAAAACCTTGGAGCAATTAACATCCCTATTCAGATACAAGCAGCAGAGTTTGGGTATTAAGAGTTTCTTTCTGCTAGGAAACAACGCTGTTGCTCAACAGGCAGAGAAACTATCGGGAGAAACGAGCTGGAATATGAGGTAGCTGAGGTAGCTATCATCTGTCATACCAATAAAGAAAATAACATCCTTAAAAAGAAAAAAAAAAAAAAAAACCTTTATGGGCCATCAGGGTGGCTCAGTAGGTTAAGCATCTGCCTTCAGCTCAGGTCAGGATCTCAGCTCCCTGCTCAAGGGGGAGTCGCCTTCTCCCACCCCCTCTGTCCCTTCCTCCACCGCCCTCCCCATCCCCGCTTGTGCTCTCAATCTCAAATAAATAAAAACTTTTTTTAAAAAATCACTGTAGGGGGACACCTGGGGGGCTTAGTGGTTGAACATCTGTCTTCAGCTCAGGGCGTGACCCCAGGGTCCAGGGATTGAGTCCCGCGTTGTGCTCCCCACAGGGACCCTGCTTCCCCCTCCGCCTGTGTCTCTGCCTCTCTCTCTCTCTCTCTCTCTCTGTGTCTCTCATGAATAAATAAATAAAATCTTAAAAAAATAAAATAAAATAAAAATCTTAAAGATCACTTTCAAGATATTTGTTATTTGTTATCACTGGTCACCCGTGAGTCCCACTTTATTGTAGAGAAACATAATGGACTGTCTAAAATCTGATGTCTAAAACTATTTCACATTTGCCTCTCGGATAAATCCATTAATAAGAAAGAGGTTTGGGTAGTCCGGTTGGTTAAATTCTCTGTATCTGTATGGCTAGGCCCAGTTGTTTGCTCCAACCTCACTCTATTGTTGTGAAGGTATTTTGTAGACATGATTTGCATGTATATCACTTGACTTCTGATCCCTTCAGATTGACTTCCATAATGGAGGTAGGCCTCATCCAGTCAGTTGAAGACCTTTAGAGCAAAAACAGGGTTTTTTTAGAGAAGAAAGATTTCTATCTCAGGACTAATGTAGAAATTGTGCCTGAGATTCCTGCCTGCCAGTCTGCCCTAACCATTTGGGACTTTCCAACTCTCATAATCACATGAACTGATTTAAAAAATAACAGAGATAGATAGATAGATGATAGATAGATAGATAGATAGATAGATAGATAGATAGATAGATCGATCGATCTTACTGTTTTTTGTTTCCTTTTGTTTTTCTGGCACTCTCGCTGATATAGTGTTTCTTCCACTGGCTCTGGTTCTCTTGCAAGGTCAAGGCATTGGCATGGCTCCATTGTGATCTCAGCTCCCATAACATGGCCTCCTGCACCCTCCCCTGTCTATGTGCTGGTATAATTACCACTTCCTCTCTTTGCCCTTTCAGTGCTACTGGTAGCAACAGAGCCCCTTTTGTTCTACCCCAGGGATACCGCGTGCATCTTTTGGCTTCCCTGTTTCTAAAGCACACATTTGAAACAGTCCCTTGATTGATCTCTCCTTGGATTGCCCTAAGTAAGCATCCTACGTGTTTTCTCCCTGGACCCTGAGCATCCTAGGTCCAGGTCCATTTCTCCCTGGACCCTGATAGAATACTTACAGAATTATCAAAATAAAATAAAGTCTTCGTAAAGTACCGAAAATGATCCCTGTCCTGTATTAAAGTCTTCAGTAAAATGTTAGCCATCAATTAACCTGAATGCTCCAATTTAATCTTCATTGCAGCGGCTTCTAAACATTCAGTTTCTGCACTGATAAATATTTCTGAACATATTAAAAATCCCTCCTCATCCTTCCAAGGTTCTGCTGAGTCTCTCTCTAGGGGACCCCGGCCGCATCTTGACAGTGATTCAAAGGCTGCAGCAGTCTCAAGGTCAAAGATCCTGCTTCTCCAGAGGCCCAGGGTCACTTTGCCTGCTCAAGAAGGGCCAGTTCCCTCCAGGCCATAGGGAAAAGAAACATCTTTCCAGAAGCAGAAACAAGGAAAGAGATCTTCTAATTTAATTGGGATGGGAGTGGAGGTGGTGTGCAATGATCCACTCCATTTGGTTTAACAAACAAATTGGGTTGCACCATTTGGGGGAAGATAATCAAATTGTATTTTTAATTGCCCCCACACACACACACATTATTTTTCACTTAAATGTGACAATAAAAAAGTACACATTTTCAGAGTATCTCTAGGAGGAACATCCTTTTATCCTTCTTCCTCATCCCTGATCCCATCACAATTGCCACCATTTTCCCACCTGCCTTCACAGCCCCTAATAACTATTTTCCAGATGAGCCTAAGTCATCTTCCTAAAACAAATATATGATCAGGTTTCTCCTCAGATTGACCTATGTTTCTTGGTCTCCACTGTTCACAGAATAAAATAGAGGTTCCTCAGTATGACCTCCAAATACATTTATAGCCTTATGTTCCATTCATCTCAACACCTTGGGGTTCTTCGGGCATCTGGATATGCTTTAGAGGTTTACTTTGTGGGATTTCTGTTTGTTTGTATTTGCTTCTCCTTTCCCTTGGTACATTGTCTCTGTACCCATCCTCTGTTTATATATCCACCTTCTGCTGCTCTTTCAAGCTTCTGCTCAGTCAGAAAATAGTCTCGTCTGTGCCCCAAATCTAAGTAGGTGCCTCTTTGTGTGTGTGTCTGTCACCATAGCTTTCTGCAAAGACCCATACCACTACCCTTGTCACTACAGTGGCACCCTCAGCTTATTTTCTTGCACTGTCCCATTCATCCCTCTGAGTCACAGTTGTTTTGATATAAAGCAAGAATGGATAAAGCCTCAAGCAAGTTAATGGACAAATGGATGAACATACTCATGAGTCATGCAATACCCACATTGACTCTATTATTATTATGACACTTATAATTAAATTTAGATTTTTCTCTCAAAAGCTGTTCGTCAGTAACATTTTTCTGAAAGCCTTTGTCTCAGCCCAACTTAGATCTTTCAACTAACGTTTTACTCCCTGGCCAGAGTCCTCAGGATTCAACCAACATGAAAAGCCCCCATTTTTGTATCTTTGTTCATGATCTTTAACCTATACTTCCTTAACATTGAACTGCATCTTTCAAAGTTGGGATAAAATCAATTGATCATGAGTCTTTACCATATTCTCTGGTCACTCTGAACTTTCTTATCTTGTCATATTTAGTTACTTTTTGAAAGAGGGAATATATAACCTAAAGATAACTCAATTTGAGTGATGGCTCAACCAACCCTGTAACTTTAACCTTGGAAAGTAGTCTGTAATCGCTGAACCTTTGTTTTTTATCTGGAATGCCGTTGGTTACAGTCTACTTATTTTGCCTCTTGGTTTTTAGAACTACAAGGAATTAGGTGTGTAAGAGCAATCGGTACAACCTTGGCATTTGACAGGGGGCATTCATTAAGTATATATACACCTTGATATCAAATTATTCTGGAAATTCATTGGTCAATCTACTGTGACTTAAATTTTCAAAAATCTGCTTTTCATTTAAAAGAGCTACTGGGATGCCTGGGTGGCTTAATGAGTTGAATGTCTGACTCTTGTTTTTGTCTCAGGTCATGACCTCAGGGTCCTGAGATTGAGCCACACATTGGGCCTCCATGTTTAGTGTGGAGCCTGCTTGGGATTCTTTCCCCCGCTCTCCCTCTGTACCTCCCCTGCTCTGTAAATAAATAAGTAAATAAATAAGTAAAGTCTTCCAAATAAAAATAAAATAAAGGCTGCTTAAAGAGCTTTATGTTTTATTTTTTTAAGTGCTTTACATTTTAAATGAGCTTTACATTCATAATCTTTATAAATGTATTTTCTTTAAATACAATATAGTAATTATGTTGGCAGCTCTGTATTTTGGAAGTACTAGTCTCTTTGAAATGCAATCACCATCTGCTTGCTGTTCACACTTGATTCCCACTTGCTGCTTGACCTCTTTTAAATTGGCACATCCATTTTTATCTTCGGATTTATTCAGTTTATGAGGTCATTGGCTGCATTAGCAATGTGTCTGACCAGTGGGAAGTGCTCATGACCGAGATAAGCCAAACCAGGAAATAGTGGTTCAGCAACTTCAGGACCCTGATGGTAGGAAAAGGAAACAAAGAAAGGAGGCAGAAGGATAGAAAAACAGTAGTTACAGGAAACAGGCCCTCAGCCAAGTCCACAAAGAAGAGATTGGACCAATTTGTCTGGAAGCTGATCAAGTTGCAAAACCTTTAACTTTGAGCACATGGAGGGCAGAGTTTGATGCAAAAGGACAATTATTTTGCAAGCAAAAGCAACAGCTGATGATAGGGGTTTTCAATGGTATTTTAATTAATGCAATACAAAGTGATTGGAATTTCAACTGCATTTCTTTCTTTTTTTTTTAATTTTTATTTATTTATGATAGTTACAGAGAGAGAGAGAGAGAGAGAGGCAGAGACATAGGCAGAGGGAGAAGCAGGCTCCATGCACCGGGAGCCCGACGTGGGATTCGATCCTGGGTCTCCAGGATCGCGCCCTGGGCCAAAGGCAGGCGCCAAACCGCTGCGCCACCCAGGGATCCCATTTCTTTCTTTTTTAACTTAATTTATAGTTTATTTGAATTCTAGTCAATAAGAACATCAGAAATCAAGCTTCCTTTCCATCTTTTGACCTACTACCAAAAATAGTTCAATAGGCCCAGCAATAACAACTTGCTTTTGCAGTTTTGGTAACAGAGTAAGGAAGAGGTGCTCTTCTTGGGAAAAACAAAGGAAATCTGTTTGAAAATAAATCTATTGTTCTGTATTTCTATGTGTAAAAAGCTAAAAATGTTGATTTGGCAGTTATTTGATAAATAGAATTTGTCTTTTTTTTTAGTTTTTATTTATTTATGATAGACACACACAGAGAGAAAGAGAGGCAGAGACACAGGCAGAGGGAGAAGCAGGCTCCATGCACCGGGAGCCCGACGTGGGATTCGATCCCGGGTCTCCAGGATCGCGCCCTGGGCCAAAGGCAGGCGCTAAACCTCAGTGCCACCCAGGGATCCCAATAAATAGAATTTGTAAAGAAAGTTTACTAATGGTGCTCCAACAGATTTTATTTTGGTCTAGGGTAGTTGCGTTAATCAAATTAGTCATTCATGTAA
Source organism: Canis lupus baileyi (assembly GCF_048164855.1). Classification (NCBI taxonomy): domain Eukaryota; kingdom Metazoa; phylum Chordata; class Mammalia; order Carnivora; family Canidae; genus Canis; species Canis lupus. The sequence goes on along the minus strand of NC_132840.1, from coordinate 3,129,732 downwards.
TTTCTGAAACTTAGCTGTTGTTGTGTTTGAAACTTACATATTCCTAAAATCGTCATAGTTGTTTTGTTTTTGCAATTCAGGTCATTAGTGTCATATTATGTTCAACAGCAGGAAAATTTTTTTGAAAAAAAAAAACTTATGGAAAACCCAAAGGTTAAAAAGAGGGGTGGGGGCAAGACCCTATTGCAGTCAGAGCTATTTTAAATGAAATTCGGTGGGGACTTTAGATTGCATCTATTTTGAAAATGATTGAAATTCTATTTTATTTCTTTCTGAGAAGAGAACCGTAACCAGGGAATTCTATATGATTCTACAAAGTTGTTCAGCAATAGAGCAAATTTAAAGCCTTTAACTTAGAATTTAATATTCTCCCCAAATATGTTGAAAGGGAAGTTCCTAGATCAAATCCATCAGACTCCTCCTTAACACATGATAAACATATGCTAAAGGATCCTGAGGCATATCTTAGATTTACAAAGTCAAAATCATTTGGAGAAGGGCCCAGGATTTGGCATTTTATTAACTCCCTATATTATTTTTAATATACGTTAAAAATTAATAAGTCTTGATTTTTTTTTTTATCCCACAGAGTCTTCTTTAACTCTGTTTTGTAGGCATTGCCTCAAATTTGCTCTCATCCATTTACTCATTTGTTTCATAATTTTTAAAGTGCTTATAGTGTATTGTGTATTATACCAGGTGCTGGCCCTACAATGTTAATCAGAGCATTCAAGGTCTCTTCCCTCATGGAACATAAAATAAAGTGAACATTAATGAAGCTACTCAAACAATTTGACAGATAGCCAGTAGGGTTCTTTGCAATATTTCTTTCCTCATAAAGGGACACTTGGGACCCGTGGGCTGAAATGAAGGATTTCCTTGATGGTGTTACCCCTTCCCTAGATTTTCCCGAGACAATTTGCAGCCTTCTCATGGTGGTTCATAAAAGCGGCTTTGCATTTAAAGTAATTTTCATTGATTATTTTTTCTTTGTTTCTTCCTCTTTTTAATTTTTTTTCCTTTATAGCCACCAAGAACTTCTGTCTCTTGGTAGCAGCGGCACTACATGAGTTACCATGGCAACAGTGCATTTGGGGGGATAACAAAAGTAAATATGCATGTACTATGTCAGCACATCAGTTGCTAATTCCTGGTGGAGGTCTGAAATTGTGTACGGCAGGCTTTTGCTTTGAAAATGGTCCAAGATTTGTTTTTAAATATATTTTGTTAATTGAATAGTTGTAGCTTATTCATTAGAGTCAAGGAAGACACTTTTTTAACAGTCATTTAAGAAGGGTCAGATAGAGAAGAAAAATGTATCCTTTAAAGACGACAACTGTTTAATGAATCTAATAGAAGGAGCTAAATTAGGCATGGTAAAAAGATCAAAATGACATATAATTTTGAGTCATGGACTCAAAAGTCATATACTCAAGGCTTTTGCATTAATCTTTTAAATTCAGGGAGCCAAGAAGAAATACAGTAAATATTTGTTAAATAATAGCATTCTCTGTCAGAAAAATAAAGAATATGGGACCAAAGAGGATCACAGAGCACCATCTAGTCCCAATTAACACAGTGAGTCAGAGACAAAGCCCCAGCTAATCTGTCTCTTCTCACTGTAAATCTACAATTTCCCTCCCTGAGTGTTGGAATGGTACCGTTTAGCAAATAGGGCATGATGATCACTGGTCTCATTCTCTTTCTGTTCCTTATCCTGCTGCCATGGCCACCACCTCATAGCCTATTACCTCTAATATTTCAGTAGACCCCAAATTCTTTGTCCAGACAGCCCTCTTTCTTTACCTCCTTGATCTATCTTCACACTTCCAGGGTAAAATGTCACGTTTTCAAAGCACGTGACACACGCCAGGATGCTTTTGCTATTTAAGGTCTTTCCTGGGGTGGACTCAGCCTCGCTCTGTAGGATGGTCTCCCATAGTAACTCCCCAAAGCCTGTTGCTCCACAGCTACCATATTACTGGCTGCCCCATGAACATTCCAATTCTTTTTCGTGTTTCTGCAGTTTTGTGTAGTGGAGCCATCTTTTGATGCCTGCCACTTTTGCCTTGCTAGAAAAACTATGCATAATTTAGCACACTGTCCAGAAAACACCATCCTTTTGGTATCTCTCCTGAATTAATCCCAAGTGCCAGCATGGATAGCTGTTTTTGTTTTTCAGATCACATGGCACTTTGTGCTCATCTCTCTTAAGTTTTCACCATGTTGCAATTATGGGTTTACAGCTCTATCTGTGTTCAGGAAGAAGTCCCATGTCTTGTCTGACCCACCTTTTAGTATCCAGGGACAAGGACGGAACGTGGAACAAAAGAAAGTGAATAACTAAATGAATAGTCAAACCTTCTGAGTTGTAGAATGATTGTTTTTTATACCTATCAAGCAGGAATTGTACATAGAGACAAAAATTCTTTTATTCTCTCCCTTGCTATAGACCTCAAGAGAGTCTGCTGATGGGGAGAAAATAAATATTGCTTCATCTCTCTCCCTATCAACTGCTTGTCTGTAATAGATCCATTTTCCGAGGGTCAAAGCTACTCTAGACCCAAATGAAATGCACAAAGGAATGACTAACTGTCCCTTGTATAATTTGCATCACTAGACAACTGTACTGGTAAAGCCCTTTTCAAACCCAGAACTGATATTCTACTCTTTAGAATTGTCGGTCCAAATTCCGCCATTTGGAATCATAGAGCTTAAATTTCCTGTCTTTTTCTACATGTGGACCTTTCAGTGCTTGCTTGCATTAATTATATCTAGTGTCCAGACTGCACACTCTTCGTCCCATCAGCTTTTTATCATTGGGCAACAGTTCCTTGTTCATCCTGCCTGCATCACCTGTAAGCAGTAACCTTGCCAGGGTCTTGAGTGATCAGTTTTAGCTGGAATGATGAATCCTGAAAATATCTAGTTTTAAGAAAGAGAGGTTGAAAAGTATTATTATAATTTTTGATGGTAACAACATAATTAAACAATAACAGCCAGTTATTGGTTTTTCCCTCATGGGCCAGGAACTGTGATCATCACTTCACATATATTGTCTCATTCAGACTTTAAAAACAGACAAACAAAAATCTGAAGGAGATATGAATACCCCAATTTAAGCAGTGAGAAAACCGGGCCTAATGTTGAAATATCTTGCCCAAGGCATTACATCTTGACATCAGTAACTCTAAATATTATGTTGTTTTCACAGAAAATCAAAATCAACTCCTAGACCTTCCTTACTCTATTTGCTCTACTTTTTAAAATCTATGAAAATAAATTCAAATGCTGTATGAAAATAATTAAATTATTACACTAGAATTCCATTGCATATATTTGGGTGCCCATTGGAATCCATGAAGGGCATGGATATATAGGAATACGAGGAGAACAAATATAAAATACCCAGAAGAATGAATGCTGTTTCTCAATAGAATCTTGACCAGCAGCAGTTTGCACAATGCGGTTTGTATATGCTCTTGTCTTCTGTGACAAAGGCTACTTCAAAAGGCACGTTGGGGAAAAAAATTATCATTTTGATTGTGCTGCAAAATACATTTTTCATCTGAAATATACTATGTTGCAATGAAGACCAACCGATGAAACTTATTCTTGGAAGGCTGATTATTGTTTCAGGTGAAAAAGCTCAAGGATAATTTTGCAAACTGTAACTGCTGTGGAATGTTAGAAGTTTTGAATCAACTTTGCCTTCCTAGGATATTTCACACTGAAAGGCAAGGAAGTGATATCTCCAAAACATTCATCCTTCACTCAGACCCCACGACGGCCTTCATCTCCTAAAAATAAAGCACAGTTACGATTCTTTTGCACACTGAAAATTTATCATTTTCTTTTGAAACTCCAACCTTTCTCCTGGCAAGAGTTGTGACTGAAGGAAAAATAATAATTAAGTAAATGAAATTAAATAAACCAAAACCAAAAACATTAAAAAAAAAAGGATAGGAAATAAGATGGAATATGCAGAAAATTCTATGGTAAGGAAAAACAAGAGAGGGATTTGAAGTTGCTGCCTTCCAGCGGAAACCTTTTGAGCAAAGAAGTCATAGAAAAATGGGTGAATTGGGGAAGGAAGAAAAAAGAGATAGAAGGTAGAGTAATAAAATAAACCGAGTGTTCTCTGTTAATCTCATCAAAACTGAGGCCTAGGAAAAATTTCATATATGTAGTTGGACACTGGTGTACATACAAATCTTAAATTCCATTTCAAGGTGTTCACAGAGTTTCCAAAGCTTTCCTGGGTACTTTCTGGAGCCCAGAAAGCGTGCACACAGAAGTGACTCTGTGCTCCACGCTATTTTTTTTTTTTTTTGCAGTAAAATATAAGTTTTATCTGGGATCCCTGGGTGGCACAGCGGTTTGGCGCCTGCCTTTGGCCCAGGGCGTGATCCTGGAGACCTGGGATCAAATCCCACGTCGGGCTCCCGGTGCATGGAGCCTGCTTCTCCCTCTGCCTGTGTCTCTGCCTCTCCCTCTCTCTGTGACTATCATAAATAAATAAAAAGTTAAAAAAAAAAAGTTTTATCTATTGTTTTACATATAAGGAAATTGAAGGTCAGAAATGTTTCTTATATCCGAGGTCATCTAGTCAACAGAATAGGAGATTTTAAATATCAGATTGTCAGGGCACCTGTTGGTTCAGCTGGTTAAGCCTCTAAATCTTGATCTCAACCCGGGTCTGATCTCAGTATTGTGGCTTCAGGCCCCATGTCAGGCCCCACATTGGGCATGGAACCTACTTTGTTTAATTAATTGATTAGTTAATTAATTTCAAATGGTCTGATGTGACTACATGCCCCTCCATATATAATACTTTTATTTTGATATTTGTAGACGTGTGTAATGTTTATGTGGTGTATGTGCATACATGTGTGTGTATGAAATGAGAAAAAAGTGATAGATTGTTGGCAATGTTTTTGCATTTTACTCTTTTCAAAAAAACAAGTGAAAAGCCAGATTACTACCAAAAAGATGGAAAGGCATTAATTTTAACAGTGTTATTTAAATTGAATAATGATAGATATCCATTAACACATTATAGTAGACACCTATCGCACACCAATTCGTATTTCCATGGTCCCACCTCTCCAGCCACCGCTGTGGCAACCACTGTGCAGCAGCACTTCCCTGGGTCTTTGTCACTATCTCTTGTGTCCTGCCTCAGGATGTCCCTGACACCAAGGCACAGGGAAGAAGTATGAACTCACTCAGCACTCAGGGCTGCACAACCCAGAGTCTTACTGATTTTGAGTAAGGCCTGGAGCAAGAAAGCTTTTTAGTAGATCCAGATGGTGGTGCCAGCTGTGCTGCCACATGACCCAGCACATTCAATAATATACTGTTGTCTAGGCCAGATGAGAGTGGTGTACAGAAAACCCCAAGAGGGGAATCCCAGTTGAGATTCCTGGGACCTAGAGAAAGCCGTGCATCTAGGGCAGAAAACTCCTTGGAATATAAAAGGAAGCTCTTGATGAGCTCTTGGGCCTTGTAAGACTGAAAGCCTGTAAATGGAGGATAGCAAGGATCCATCTGTTCAGAGCTTCCCTTCAAGACTTATTATGAGGTCACAATGGTGCAGCAGCAATCCTCCATGGCAGGCAATGGAAACACCCCGAGCATGAGGCCAGGCTGCTTCCGGGGGTGTATATAAATCACATGTACATGTAGCACAGTCTCCACATCACCTACCTGTGTCACATAATTGCCTGTCCCACAACCCAAACACTCCCTTAACAAACACGTCTTTGTTTGTTTTGACGATCAACTGATGTGGAGGAAAACACGTGGGCCTTGTTCATAAACAGGACAGTGTGATAAATTGCTATAAGGCCGGAATGGACTCCTGCCTTACCAGAAAGCACCCAGGGGTTCCCAAAGAGGAATGGTGGAAATACTCCCAGTGAGTCGAGCTTTGAATGGTATGGTTGGTCATCAACTTTGTGTGAAGAAATAAGAAGCCTCGGGTGTGGACATATGAGGACCCCCCGCCCCCTTGGAGAAAGCTTGGCCTGTTAAAAGAAGACTCAGAAGGACCAAGACTGAAAGATTAGGACAAGGAAATCTGGGAAAGAGGCATCCCACTGGATTCAGAGGAGACACTCTGCTAACAAATGGATCTGATACATGGATATCAGCTGGCATTTTCCCTCAGCCAAACCAGCGTTAGTGCAATGGCCCATCAGTGGAACGGCCGTTGTGGCAAGGATCAAGATGAAAATGGACCAGACATCATGGCCTTCTCTCCAGAATGTACAACCTAACTACTGTGAACACTCAATGCCTAACTAACCCACAGCAGCAGAACCCAAGACTGTGTCCTCAAAAAGGATCCTTTTCTTAAATGGACCAGCAGTCACTCGGATGGCAGATTAGCTCCATTGGAAATCTTCTATATTGAAGTCGCAGTGATTTTTCACATAAAAGTTTGCCTTTTCTGCTTGCGGTACCTTTGGAAGTACCACCCTCCAAATACTTATAAAATTCCTGAGCTGTTTCCATGATTTCTAGACCAAGAGACCGATTTTTTTGGCAGCAAATGTATGACAATAGACCTGTGACCAATGACCTGTTGGTCTCACCATACTCTCCATGATGTAAAAGTACACAAAGAATAATAGAGTTGTCCACTAAAGGTTCATCCAAAGCACCAATTCCGAGATGAGTCTCTGCAGGATTTAGATGCCATACACTCATATGTGAGAAAAGCCACAGGTAGTACCAAGTCCTATTTATACTATGTTTTTTCCTATGCGTACGTACCTATTTAATTATTTATAAATTAAGCACAGTGAGAGATTAACAAATGAGAAGATAGAACAATTATAGCGATGTCTTGTAATAAAGTTTATGTGAATGTGGTTTCCTTTTCAAAATATCTGGTTGTACCACATGCATCCTTCCTGTGATGATGGAGATGATGAGATAAAGTGAGTTGAACGACGGAGACGCTGTGGCGTGGCGTTAGGCTGCTACTGACCCTCTGATGATTTGGTCTGTCAGTGTCAATTGTGTCCAAGCTGCCGCTGGCTGTGGGTAACTAAAACCGTGGAACGCAAAGCCACAGATAAGGAGTGATTACTGTATGCAAGTGATGGATGTAAGCTACTGTTTTTGCACCAACCAGAGCAGTGGAGTTTCTACGTTGTCCTACTAACGTCTATACTCAATCTTTAGACTCAACGTCTATACTCAACTGCCAGTTCTGAAGGATCCTCTCTGAGAGGCTGAGCTAAATGATGCGAGCTACACTGAGTATTGAAGAGAAAGCTGTACTGCACCCTTCCTACTCCAGCCACTGCTGAAGCAACGGCTTCCATGCACGCTCCTTGAGTTTTACCCAAGTGTCACTTTGCTTTAGACAGACAAATTCTCTCTTCCCGCCCAAGAATTTCTTTGGACCACATGACATGCCCAGGGGAACTCTAGTGGCATCCATGTAGGTGCAAGCAAGAAGTGTTTAGGACGTAAAGCCTTGGGACTCCCTTGAGCAGCCCAGCATAGGTGGACACCCATGGATAATTGTCTTTCCTTTTGGTGCCACACGGTCAGTCTTGTGAGCAGTTGCACCAGGCTCCTCAGAAGGCAAGAAGCAGTAATGACATAGGGCAGCAACCAGTAATGCACTTTATTGGGTTTTTTTCTTCCTTCTTAAATGTATGCCTCGGTTGCTCACTCCTCTACTCTGGAATAAATTCCCAAATAAACTGCCAGTGTGCAAGGTTTTTGTATCAAACTGTGGTTTCAGGGAACTTAGGTTAGAGCGATTTAATTTTGTTGTTTCTTTTCTTAAAACATAAGCTGTACTGCACATTTATATGTGTTATTTTTATTTTCCTCCAATCAGTGGAAACTAGACCATGGACTCCATCTTATTGTATTCCTAGGCTAGATCAGGGTATTTCTGCTGAAGACTCAGCATTTGATATGGTTTCTGGGATGTGTTGGCTTTCAGGAAGGTTTTGGAATGCTGCCCTCTTTACGGGCTGTCACATCATTTTCTGAATGATAACTTTCTCTGTCTTGCCTTAGATGGTGCAAAAAAATATGTGGTTAATGAATATTAAGCTTTGAGAAGAAGCTGTTATTCTGGATTCAAGAAGGATTTTGGGGGCCCAGGCACTGAACGAATTTTATCAGAATCCGTTTCATCAACTAATACTTGTTATGATCCTACCTTGTACTTCGATATGTGCATTGTCTCTCTTCAGCTTTGCAGTACTTTGAGTTGCACACTACAATGAACATATCCAAAGCTGCACATTCAATTGCAAAATTGGGATTTGAACCCAGCCCTTTGGACTCCAAGGAGTACATTTGCCTGAATATAATACACTCTATTACTAGAGTACTTTCTATTATGAGGGCAGAGTCTACCTATGAGGTGTACTCAGGGATGTAGAGAAGGTCGCAGTCTTGCCTGAAGGATATAAAAAAGGCTCGTGAATCAGAAAAATTACATCACATTTCATTTGAATACCTTGCAGGTCGATATTTTATAGAGTATATAAAATGACAATAAAAGATAATGGAGAAAATAAAGATAATTCATTTTCTCAGAGGCATTGATCATCAGGAGAGGTCTATTTTCTTTCTCTCTTTTGTACCAAATGGGGAATTTGTTCAATATTCTTAATTTACATAAAATATACAATGCAGTTCGACACTTTAAGTGCTCCTCGCATTTAGTTCATGACTATAAAATCGTTTTCCAGAAAAGAGAAAGTTTTCGGTGTGTTTTATTTACATTTTTCCAAGTCCAACTTTGAAGCCATTAAATGAATAATTCATCAGGCTTGATGTTTAACGACTTCGTACAGCGCTTTTTATTTCAACTTCTCACTTGGTGCACACATTTGCCATACACTTGTCAACAGTCACTTGAGGATTCACCTCCTTTTTTTCCATAAAGCAAGAGTTGAAGCTCAGAAGAGTTTCCCCTCATTACACACAGGCATTAGCCACCTCATGTCATACTGAATGGACAACTAGTCACATTTGCCACCTTCCTTTAATATTTACCAGGGAAGTCAATTAGGTTTGAGTCACAATGATACTGCGCCTGTAATCCACACAGAAGCAGCTCAGTGGAGGGGAACTGCACACGCAGAAAAGCAAGAATGCTTAAATAATGGATTTAATAGAGAAGTGAGTGAGAAGGTACAGGGATGTTTCACAAAGGGATGGCTCCGCGCTGTATAAAGGTGTTTAAACTGGGTGCAGCTCTTGAGTTCCCAAACAAAAGACCAGCCATTCAGGGACTTCAGGGGCCATTCAAGTAGATGTTACCTAAGGGTTTTTCACCCGATGTACCAGACACAGTCTGTCTGTGTGTCTGGCCCCACAGATAGAGTATAATATAAAATGTCTTTAGGTTTGGGATCTAATCACAATCATTTAGAACACCCAAAGACAGCATGGCATGGTGGGAAAAAGCCTGTACCCACCTCTACTCTATACTTTATACTCAATATCTGTGTGACTTGCGAAAAGGACGATGACATCTCTGATTATTTTCCTCAACCACAACAAAGAGGCCATGAAGTAGGGTATTGACTTGACTTGTATTGACTTGTTTTGTAAATAGAATGGTATCTCCATGCAAAGCACGTAGGTAGTGCTTAAAAATAATAGCTATAAATCTATAACTTATCTAATTTTTTCAGTAAGTTGTAAGAAACAAATAATTAGGCAAGGAATTTTAGAAACACTGAATAAGCCTTCCTTCTTTATTATTTCTAGCAACTGCAGAAAGTATGTCTACTTGCCGGCCACAGACTCTTTCAGAGCTACTGTGTGATGGAGTCTTAAGAGGTCATTTTTATATTCCAACAGTAACCTAGTTCTATACAGAAATTGTCTAAAGTACTTTTTTTACCCCCTGGTTGACTTTTTTTTTTTTTTTTTTACATTTTTAAAATTTAAATTCAACTTGCCAACACCCAGTGATCATCCTGTCAAGTGCCCCCCTCAGTGCCTTTCATCCAGCCACCCCATCCCCCCACCTACCTTCCCTTTCTCAACCCTTTGTTCGTTTCCCAGAATTAGGAATCTCTCATGGTTTGTCTCCCTCTCTAATTTTTCCCCACTCAGTTCCCTTCTTTTCCCTTATAATCCCTTTCACTATTTCTTATATTCCCCGTATGAGTGAGACCATGTGTGATGTTTGTCCTTCTCTGATTGACTTACTTCATTCAGCATAATACCCTCCAGCTCCATCCACGTTGAGGCAAATGTGGGTATCCGTCTCTTCTGATGGCTGGAATACTCCATTGTATATATAGACCACATCTTCTTTATCCATTCATCTGTTGAAGGACATTGTAGAGTACTTTTTAAATCATAGATGTCCAAATTCCTCCTGCAGATACTGTGATCAAGTGGATTCTAGGAAAAGACATCTGAATTTCTACAAATGCACTCCAGTAGCTTTGACATGTACCCAGGTTGGAGAACAGCACAAATAGTCCATAACAATTATTAGTAGTGTAGTAATACATATTATTTATTGGATATAGTGTACTAGAACTTACGCAAAGTATTTTACATGTTTTCCCACTGAAACTTTAAATGGTGCTGGTCAGCTTCTAATCATCACTTTGTAAGTGGGGGACCTGACGCTCAGAGGTTCAATAACTTGCTCAAGCTCTCACAACCAGTGAATGACACAGATGATATTCCAACCCAGGCCTCCCCAGTCCGTAGATGGTAGCCATTCCCCATTCCCAGTAAAAACATCATACCCCTTGCTGAGATTTTCCCTGATGTTAGAATTTGTTTTCAGGCTGTCCAGCCTTAAGTAGTAGGAATTAACACTATAATCTTGTGCTTGAACTCCGGCAGGCCAAATACACCTTTTCATACCAAATATGCACCCATATTCAAGTCTGTGGCTTGGGAAAACCAACCAACCAACAAACAAATGAACAACTGGAACCACTCTGCAGAAAACCCTGTCCAGGACATCTCCTTAGTCCTTGAATCTGGAGCTCTGGAGTGAAACTGATTTTTAAATAACATTTTTTTAAAAAGCTTTTAAACAGGAACACCTGGATGGCTCAGTCGGTTAGACCTCCAACTCTTGGTTTTGGTTTGGGTCATGATCTCATGGGTCCTAGGATGGAGCCTGTGTGGGGCTTTGAGCTCAGCAGGGAGTCTTCTTGAGATTCTCTCCCTCTGTCCCCCCCCCCCACTCTCTCTCTCTAAAATAAATAAATAAATCTTTTTTAAAAAGCTTTACAACATGTTAGTCTCTATAATGGAATGTTACTCAGCCATCAGAAGAGATGAATACCCACCATTTGCTTCAACATGGATGGAACTGGAGGGTATGATGCTGAGTGAAGTAAGTAAATCAGAGAAGGACAATGATCATGTGGTTTCACTCATACAGGGAATATAAGAAATAGTGAAAGGGATTATAAGGGAAAGGAGGGGAACTGAGTGGGAAAAATTAGAGAGGGAGACAAACCATGGGAGACTCCTGACTCTGGAAAACGAACAAAGGGTTGCAGAAGGGGAGGTGGGCAGGGGGATGGGGTGACTGGGTGATGGGCACTGAGGAGGGCACTTGATGGGATAAGCACTGGGTGTTAAACTATATGTTGGCAAATTGAATCAAAACAAATGAAGAAAAAGTTAGCCTCTCTTTTCTCAAAACAAGAAATGAATATTCTATTAGCTCCTGCCTTATTATTTCCTATATTTCAAAACCCAGTTCACTAATTATCTCCTCTAAGTAGTCGTTCTTGATTCCCCCAAACAGCAGGAGTCTCCTGTGTTCTCAGGCTATCCTACACACACCTTTGCCTTTGTACTCATCATACTGTCACATAATTGCCTATTTCTCGTGAGAATTTTGAATAGTTGACTGCTAAGTACTTGCATACGAAAGTTTTTGGAAGGAAGGAAAGTAAGAGGGAAGGAAGGGAGGATATAATGGAGGGAGGGAAGAGAAGCACAAGTTTGTGGGAAAACATTATTTGGAAGAGCAATCTTTAAGTCATAAGGATGGTAGTTTCTAGTCAACGTTAGAAAATGGAGTATATCATAAATTCATATAACAATGGACAATGATGGGCTTCTTTGTACCCTTCTGATTTTATTTTGATGTGATTCCTTGGAAACATGTATGGCCACTCATTCCACGTAGTTGTGACCAAGTACTAGACACTACTAGAGCAAGATGTGGATGTATATAAGTCAAAGTTCCTTCGCATGCCAGTGATCTTTGCAGAGCTGTCACATAAGCAACTAGGCAGGATCTCTAATGGAATTAATGGCAACACTGCATAAATTATATAATCCTATTTAGCAGATCACAGATGCTTAGGCATGGAAGGGAACTGAAAGGGAAGATTGCAATGTTCTCTAGGGGCAAGAAGTAAGGGAGATTATCCGTATGGAGAGGGTAAAGACTTTGGAATAAGACCAACATGAAGTTAAATCTCAACTCTGCTTTCGAAGCTGTGTAACTTCTAGAAAGTCCTCTAATCTCTTATAGCTATGGTTTGTTCTGCTGAAAACCAAGGGCAATAAAACAACTCAACAACTCAAAAAACTTCTGCGAGGACTTGAAATAATATTTGTGAAGTGCCAGGCACATAGTAGACCATTAGTAAATGATGTCATTCTCTGTAGATGATGCATTAAATATTATCAATCAACCTCAGATGCTATATACACTGTTCCCTCTCCTAATTACGTATATGTGGAGAGAGAGAAGGAATGTGAATGAGCTGGTCTAGTGTCTTGTAAACTGCATTCATATTTAATGATAATTTCACTTCATTTCTCTGCCTAACTGCTACACATTTTAAAAGTGTGTGTGTGTGTGTGTGTGTGTGTGTGTGTGTAAGCTAAATGAGATTGATGGAGAAGATGGATTCCTGAATTGTTGCTAATGGTCTAGACATTTCACTGTTTTGTCAACAAAGCCCTATTGTTGAGAGCAATGTTTTCTCACTATGTCAATATTTCTGCCATGTTGTGTTGATATTAATGGAACTGCCAGGAAAGAGATTTAATTAATCACTTCCCAGAATAACTACTGTCAGCATTCATTTCCTAGCTGAAGGCATTCAGACCGGCAGGGAGGTCCTCCCAGCACACATCTAGGCACCTTAGTTACATGGTGAGAACGCATTTGCATACATCTTGCTTATCAATGAATAGGTTATGGTTTGTTCCCAAACCAGCTCTTCAGGGTAATTCATTGTGTTCTATTCACAGGAAAAGTATCTTGTAGCACCAATTCTACTCTGTAGTGAGCCAGAGAATAATTACTTGAATCTAGTGCAAGGACAGAGTTTAATAAATACCCTGTTTCACAGACGCCTGGATGTCTCAGTTGGTTAAGCTCCCAACTCTTGGTTTCAGCACGGGCCAGAACTTCAAGGTCCTGAGATGGAGCCCTGGGTTAGGTTCCTCACTCAGCAAGGAATCATCTTCCCCCCTCCTCCCTCTGCTCTCCCTCCATCTGTGCACACTCTCTGTATATATAAAATTAATAAATCTTTAAAAAAAATAATACCCTTTTTCTCTGCATAAAATGAAACAAGACAAAAAACAGAAACAACAAAAAATGGTACTTGACTCTTTGGTATATTTTACATTTGGAGAATTCAAAGAAAGGGGCTTCAAGAGAAGTGTGGCATTAGAGTCTATTTCCTCTCCCTTTATTATTTTATTTTTCTAAGGACAATTGACTCCCTTTCTAGAGTCCTAGTTGGCCCACATTTATTACTGGGTCTTACTCTATCCTACAGTGAGGATAGAGATTAACTAACAACCAGAATTTGCCTTGTTTGGGTCACGGCCCTTATATCCATTTCCTGGCTTTCTCACCTCATTTGTCTTCTGTTCCTGGTACAAACCAGAAGCTGCTAACATCCAAATTTTTTAAATGCAGCTTAGGGAGACAAGATGTTCTTTAGGGCTGAGATTTGCCTAACACGTCACATTCTCCAGCTCAGTCTACAAGAGATCTCCATGAGGGCTTTGGGCAGAAGCCCAAGCAATATTATAGTATGTCGATTTGATATTTTCCTTCTGTGTCTCTTCCCCAAGATGTCATGAGGAGGATGACTGGGCTAAGACTGAGTTAGAGATGCCTAAAATGAGTACATGCCATTGACTCTCATCCCCAAATTTATCTTCCTGCACAAAAAGAGCCAAAAGAAGTAATTCTAAATGAAGCGATTCCTCCCTCCCCCCATGTCAGGAGCTATTTCTTATTAAAAGTTATTTTGTCTTGTTGTGAACCTCTTTATAAGTTAAACACTTCACAAAACCAAACGTATTTCCCAAAAGGAGACAATCTGTTATGTGCAAAGAGATTTATTAATTTTTGAAGGAACATTGAGAACTCCACTTTTATTGTTTTTCATTTAAATCATTAAATATAGTCACATTTTAGTCATCCAGTGACTAGCACCAGGATGTAACGGAAAATTTTCCTATGCCATCTGTGAAAATAAATGCAAACCCTGGTCCCACAATAAATATATGAATCTTTGACTATAACTAAAATATACCCTATAAAAATAGATAAATGAGAGCAGCAATTGTTTCTGTGGTGACTGCTTCACCAAAGCTGTGTTTATTTTTCTGTCTGTTTTCAAATATTCTCAAATAATAAAAAAACTGATTCTCTGAGGACCCAAATTCCATATGTTCCTGCTATAGCTAAACTCTGCATAGAGATGATAGGAAAGAAATCATGCCATTTTACATTACAATTCACTTGGTAGAGGAGGAAAAGAAAGAAGGAAGAGTCAGTTTAGTGTTGCTAATTGTTTGTGGAGCCACAGGTTGAAATTTGTAGGAAAAAATAGGGATCAGAGACTAGAAGACAATGACAGTGGATGAGAGAAATTAGAAGTAAATCATCTATCAAAGCTAGTACGGAGCCCTTTCTCCAGGAATCGTCTTGTACGTGATCTCATTGTAGGAGAAGCATTGACCAAGCTCACTGAAGGAAATATCCTTGAACTGTTGTGATTCTATGAAGGCAAAATCCTTTGGTGAGAAACAGGAGACATCACTGGTGGGATAGTGTTGGCACACCCAACCATCTTATTGGGTAGCCATACCTGTAGTCAAGCCACAAAAAGAGGAGAATCAAGGCAATGATATGATCATACCAGCCAAATAAATACTTATTCTTTATTTCTTTGTAAGTCGTGAAGAATGTTTGTTCATTTTACCTTTAGTATCTCTTCATGCAGTACTTCTTAAAAGTCAAAAGTCACTCAAATTTTAATCTGAAGTTATCTATACAGACGTGGACAACTCAACTTTTGCAGCCCCCTTCTAACTCTATTTTTGTTGAATCTGAATCCAGTCGTAAGAATCAGCATTAGAGAACATCCTTCATGAGTCTAGTAGGCATTATCCCAGATACTGAGAATACCTTAATGACTGAAGCAATGTCCCTACCCTCTCACAGCTGCCAATCTAATATAAGAAGCAAACAATGAACGAGTAGCCCCCTAAATGCACATAGAATTACAATTTAGGTGACATGCTGCAAAGGAAATAGATAGGGCACAGTGAAGGAGAAAAATGGTGAAGGACAAAAGGAGTATATGGTTACAGTGACGAGAATGATTCCCTGAAGTACTTTCCTTTAGACAGAAGGTCTGTTGGAGAGTGAATGAGAGGTCAATAGGTGCCCAGGCTATGAAAGAACTAAAAGAAAGCCCACATAGAGAATGACATGAAGTAAACTTGACATCAGGGTCCGGATCTTGCAGGACATGAGAGACCCTCATAGACAGTCTCTATTTTGTGTTGTGAATGCAATGTGTAGTGAAGGGAGTAGCATGATCGAACAGATGTTTTAGAACAAAGGAAGAGAAGAAAAGGGAGGTGGGGTGTAAGGATGGAAGGAGAGAGGGAGAAGGGGGTGGAAGCAGGGAGGAAACAGTATTTCCCAACTGTTTTTGCGGGAAATAGTTTGAACAGTATTAAAATAGAATCAGAATATATTGAAAACTTTCCTATAAGTTCTGATGCTAGGTTAGATGAGGGCAGGATTAATAGATGGAGAGTGGAATGGGTGCCTCTGAGATATATTTTGGAGATGAAAATGGATGGACTTGTGATTAGATTAGTCGTGGATAGGGATGCCTGGGTGGCTCAGTGGTTGAGCATCTATCTGCCTTTGGCTCAGAGTGTGACCCTGGGGTCCCGGGATCTAGTCCCACATTGGGCTCCCTACAGGGAGCCTGGTTCTCCCTCTGTCTGTGTCTCCGCCTCTCTCTGTGTGTCTTTCATGAATAAATAAAATCCTAAAAAAAAAAAAAAAAAAGATTAGTCACGGATATGAACGGAATCTTGCAAGAAAATAATTATTTGTTCCAAAGCAGGTAATTGAGGTTCTCAAGCATTTCTGATGAACTTTTAAGTACCTTTCTATGCCAACCACTGCCAAACCAATTCACTAACTAGTAAAACCAAAACTCATCTAGGATTATATAGGATTATTATATTATCAATATAACTGACTTACAAGTTAGATGGTGGCCAGACTCACCTACGACTTCATAGTTAGTGAGCAGGAGACACAGATTGGATTCCAGGTTGACCTATCAGCAAATTCAGTGGTTTTGCTCCTGCTCCATTTACTCTGGAACTGAATCTTTATTCCTAAATGTCTCTCTCATGCCTTCCATTTATTCTTCTCATTCCATGCCAGAGATTATCATTGATGTAGTTTTCTCAGTAATTGACAATGGGCAGATATGTTTTATCTCTGTTATGTCTCTTATTATAGCCTGGTCACCCGACACAACCAACAGCAGGTACAAATGTATGTATGGCTATGGGAAACGTTTGGCAACATAGGATAAATACGACAAACACTCATTGCTTTGGAATTCAGAGTTATTACTGGCAAAATGGATAGGTTGAACTTAAGATACCTTTCCATGTACCTTGAGGCTTTAAGATTATATATGTGTGTGTGTGTGTGTGTGCGTGTGTGTGTGTGTGTGTGTATACACATCTCCATAGTGTCAGGGTCAATATCTGCTGAGAATAACTGAAAAGGGATTTCTAGAGTATTATAAACGAACACTGGACCTTGAATCATGGAAATGATTGGAAAGGACAAAGCCAAGAGAAAGGAAACTTTCCGTCCTTGAAATGTTCCATGTAAAAGGCAGAATTAAAATGTATATGTTTATTTAAGACACAACTCTAAAAACTTACTTCTTATAATTCTTTCATAATTATATAATTTACTACTTAGAAAACACTTTGCGATTGATCTCATTTCATGTTTGTTACAATCGGAAGAAGTGGTTATTAGATTGCCCACTCAATAATTCCAGATCAGAGGATTATGTCACTTGCAAAGTCCTATGGCTTAAACATCCCAGAAATATGACCCAAAGCTGAGCTTCTTGGTTGCAAATGTAGGCTCTGTTGTTTTAAACATAGCACTTTGCAGCTGGGAGCATCTTTTGACATACAATTCTTCTTCTCTTTAAGGTACTCTTAAAATCAGTCCAATACATACACATACTCATTCTACATGAGTAATTTCATGGAAGGAAATATAAAAATCTTGGTGAATAACAGGTGTACCCTATACTCTATAGCCAACCTTGTATTCCTATAATATATTCTCATCAGGAAATGCAACACCTGCAATGTTATATTTGCATATATAATTTTATTCTTGCTCACTATGTATCAAATTCATCTACAGAGCTCATCAATATGCCAATTTAAATTATAGACTACTCTTGTCTTTGTTTTTATAGATGCATTTCCCTGCATATAACTATCAGTCAAAAGTTAATTTAGGGCCCAAATTCATTTTTAAATGTGGAGCCAGTGTATGATTTTACTGAATATTTTTTATTATGAGTCTGGATATACCATATATGAGTGATTTATAAATAAAAATAATGAATTACCCAGATACATGTCAACGTGTAAACCAAATTGCAGTTAGTATATACATTTTTATTATTGGTACTTGAAGAACCTTTCATTTCTTTTTTATGGAACTTATTCTCAAAGCTAGAGGCCAAAAATCACTGGTGTTTTTTAAGTATGGTGAACTTATTCACTACTTTAGAGAAATTTTATAGAAGAGGGCAATTTATCAGCTACAGTTTTTGATGATCAATGCTTTCTTAATCCTTTTAATATTGTAATCATGAGAAACATATCTCTGAGTGCTAAAATATTTGGGGAGTTTGAAATTAAGTGTGAAGCAAAGTAGAGACCAAAAACTAAAAATGACATAGTAGCCTTTACTCACAATATTTATGTTCACAGGCCAACATAGGTACACATACACATAAGTTTTTCTTCTTTCTTGTAGTTTGCTATTTCATGTACCTGTTATTCTTGTAGCTAAAAAAAAAAAAAAAAAAAAAAAGAAAAAGAAAAAAAAAAGGGGGATAAAAAAGAAAAAGAAAAGCCTTTCCAACATAGAATCTTGTCCTCACCTTATTTTACCTACACTGTAGTATAACCCTACACTGCCAATAACCCTACAAATGTTGCTGGGACAGCACCCTGAGACAGATTATATACTTCTTGAGGATAAAGATCAAACTTGTCCATCCTTTTATCATCAACACTGTTAAACTGCCTGACATACAGTTAATGTTTAATCAGTAAATTTGTGTTGAATGAAAAAAAAAAGATAAAAACAAACAGTCTGCAGAATGATATGAGGGCAATTTATGCATGGACAAAAATTTACTACTGTCAGATAGACCTAGTTTTGGTAGGGAACTCTTATTTAGCATGTGTTAAGACATAAGGAAAGTGACCTCTCTTTTGTTTGTAAACTATGGTTAATCAAAAATGTATAAATAAGTAACTTAATAATCAAAGCATATAGCTTTAAGCACACATCACTCCACAGAAATATTGAAAAACAGAACCAAATTTGTATGAATTCTGAAAAGCAGTCAGATGTTTACAACAACCAAGAGAATGCTGAATTTTAAAAATGCAAATTAGAAATGGTAGAAAAGTTTTGAGGCATTTTTCCTTGCCTTGCTCCATTCCCTCCTCTCAGCATCAGTCTTACAGACTACAGCCTATGTAGTCCCTCAGTGTGGGACTCTGGTCCATGTTTCCAGAGAATGCGGAGCAGAATTATATGCAAAATATTATCTGTGTCAATTATAATCCATCTGGAGTTTACCTGAAAGAGTCAAGTTCTGGTGTCTCTTTGTCTTACTCAGAACTCGGAGTGGAAAACAGCAAGCATTGCTCAAAAAATACTGTAAGGTGCATGAAAAACCCACAACTTCCTGTGGCAAAAGATGATGGTTGAGGCATATGATAGACCTCATAAAGCATGGAGGAGAATTTGGAGAGAGAATTTCTTTAAGTTTTAGGACACTCCAAAGTGTCTGTAGAGGGACGCCTGGGTGGCTCAGCTGTCGAGCCATTGAGCGTCTGCCTTCAGGTCAGTGTGTGATCCTGGGGTCCTGGGATCGAGTTCGACATCAGGCTTCCTGAGAGGAGCCTGCTTCTCCCTCTGCCTGTGTCTCTGCCTCTCTCTCTGTGTCTCTCATGAATAATTTTTTTTAAGTGTATATAATGAGGAATTTAGAAAGCCACACACATACCCAGGACAAAACACACCCTCAGTAAGGATCTGAGGAGATAGGAAGCTTTCACTCTGGCTAGTTTCTGATTCACTACAAGCAGGGAGTAAAGGCTGACACAGATTTGTAAATGGCCTGGCTAAATGTTTAAGGACTGTCCCGGCGTAATGCGCCTCTGTGCACTGTGGAAGAGTGGCTTTTGTCATTGTTGTTTTATTTCATGTTTATATCCCCTAACATTGCAGGAGGTCTATATGAAAACACTAATTGAACATAAGCTAAAGGGAAAGATATTTCAGCCACCACCCATGACAAAATACAGCTTTTGCAAAAGTATTAGAAAATCACTAAGCACATGTACACCAGTAGCCTTCAACAATCAAAAAAACCCAGCAGAACCTAGAGAAGAGAAAGAATCTGATTTCCAGAGTAACCACTTTCTAATATTCGAACATCCTGTTTTCAATCAAAACCTGCCCAGTATACAATGAAACAAGAAACTATGGCCCCTCTAGAAGAAAGAATGAATTGATGGAAAACTTGCTGGAGAAAGTTGAAACATTGGATTTAAGACAAAGCTGAATCAATTGTCTTAAATGTATTGAAAGAGCCAAAACCAAATGAAGCAAGAGCAACTATGTGTGAATAAAATGAGAATATCAAAGAGAACAAAATCATAACAAGGAATCAAAGAGAATTTCCAGAGTGGAAAAGGACAGGGGATGGAATAAAAATTCACTAAAAGGATTCCACAGTTGGTTAGAACAGGCATAAGAAAGGATCGGTGAACTTTAGGATGGGGCAGTTTGAATTGTTCATTCTGGGAGTCAGAAATTTGAAAGAATGAAGAAAAATGAACAGAGCTTATAGGAAACATCAGATGCCATAAAGCAGAACAACACATGAATGATGAGATTCCCAGAAAAGGGAAAAGGGAGAAGAAATAATATCGGAAGAAATGATAGCCAAAGAAAACCTTCAGAGCTTCAAAACACATTATCAAGAAAGTGAAAGGACAGTTCCTAAAATAGGAGAACATATTTACAAATCCTATATCTAGTAAGACTCTCCCATGAAGAATTTATAGAGAATAACTCAACAACAACAAATACACATGTCAATTAAAAACAGGCAAAGAACTTAAAGAGACACTTAGCTGGAGGAGATAGACGAATGGCTAGCAAGTAGCAAGCACGTGAAATATCTCGGATATCATTTGTCATTAGGAAAATGTAAATCAAAACTAAAATGGTGGCTAAGATAGAAAAAAGTCAGTTAATGAGAATGCTTTTTGTTTATTCTCTGGCTAGAACAGTGTGAAAGAGACCCACAACCATCTAACACTCCCATATACAGGATCAGCTGGCTTCCTAATGCCATGTTGCCCTCTTCACTTTCCTATTCAGCACCCAAAAATATGAACAAAGTATAAGAAGCATCGTTTTATTGCCTTTATTACTTCCGCAAGCCACACTAATATTTTCTTTCTAGACAACACTTCTTCATATAAGGATTTCTGATTCCCACATACCCTAACAGGAAGAGACCGTAGAGCTATCATGGGGTGATTTCTTGTAGGCACTTTGGGGCTCTCCCAGGCACAAGCAAACATGGTACAGTCAAACGCACAGTCGGTCTAGGGCGTGTAACAGCACTGTGCATTTCCCAGTCATGTGTGCCAGACACTCACTGTTCACTGGGGAATAGTGTTGGCCGCGGTACTTGTACTACTGAAGGAGAGTATCTCCAATTCCTGCATTTGCCTTAGGAGACAGTTTTTGTGAATCTACCAAGTGTACTTTCAGAAGGTTCTATTTGGATCTTGGGTAACATTTGCTATTGCCCATTTAAAATGAACTATGCCATCAGAACGCTTTGCTTCGTACTTTCATCCTAAAAGAACTTTGAGACATCTGGGTGGCTCGGTGGTGGGGCATCTGCCTTCAGCCAAGGGCGTGACCCTGGGGTCCTGGGATCGAGTCCCACGTCGGGCTCCCTGCAGGGAACCTGCTTCTCCCTCTGCCTGTGTCTCTGCCTCTCTCTCCCTCTGTGTGTCTCTCAGGAATAAATAAAATCTTTTAAAAAATAAAAATAAAAGAATTTTGTACACTATAAATGCTTTTATGTCAGCTTAAAATACTTTTATTTTACATGTACATGCATGTTTAATGTATTAATACATTTATATGTAGATGCATATGTATGGTTGCATTTATATATATATATATATATATATATATATATATATATATATATATATATATAAATGGATACACATCCTTTTTTAAGTAGACTATTTTAAATATCCAGGAATGCAAATAATAATATAACATATGCCCATTGTACAAATGATTTAACAATCATATTTCGTGTATTTGTCTCCCTTTTTTAAAAAAAGTAATTATATGCTACAAACAGAATTTAACACCCCTCCATGTACACCTCATTTTCCTCTCTCTAATTGTATTTAATATCAAGAAATTGCTGTGTATACTCCCATTCATATCTTAATGCTTTCAATACCTGTTTCTGATATTTACTATACATTTCCATAAACAATATATATTTCATTGTATGTTTTTTGCAATTTATATAAATGCTATCTTATAGAGTTTATCTTTATAGTACTTTTGTGTTTCACTCAATGTTATCTTTTAAAGACCCAGTAGTGTTTATGCATACTTGGAGCTAATTCATGCATCTTCATTGCTGTATTACACTGTATTGTATGAATATGTTTCAATTTATGTATTCTCCTATTTATGAATTATATGTTCATTATTGTAAGCTACCAATAATACTTTGGAAGGAGACAGGTTTTACCCTAACAACCACTTGATGACTTATTGATTCAATATCCTGGGAATGGAATCTGTCTCCATTGTACATAAATAAGAATATTATCTCATTGCTCTCTAGTTGAAATTCAGATTAATATCTTCTGTATTTTGGAAGCTACAAAAACCAGCAGCCGAAATAACTACTTATCTAGAAAATCAAGTATATGGTTACTGTAAGATAGCAAATCAATCAGCATTTTCTGCATCCAATCAAGTGCCCAGCAGTGTATTAGGAACTCGGGACATGGGATGAAAAGGGAGGAAAAAAAAAAAAGAAGATACATCTCCATTTTCTAGGAACTTATTATCTGCTTGAGATAGCTAATACAAAGAACAATGAAAACAGGAGAGAAATGTAAGTGCAAAAAATGTGTAACTGGTAGAAATTAGCATATGATAGATTGGTTCCAAGAAGGTTTTATAGAAATAGCCTTTGTAGGCATCAGGAACCTGATCAGCACTCCCTCAGTGAGAGGCACTGGAAAACAAAATTGAAGGATAAGAGGGATAGAAGTAAGAAATTCCCATTTTTAAGAACCATTCGATTTTATATATTTTCGCCCATGTGGTGCATATTGAACTGTAAGGACCTTGAATAGAACAGCTAAATCATTTACTCACCTTGTTCCACAGCCACCAGTAGAGGGCCTGAAAAGTTGTAGGTCTTCTTTAGATAGCTGATGAGTAAATAAAGGATGAAACATCATCATCATCACAAAACTGAAATAAACTAGAAGAAAAATAAGGAAGTTAATGGAAAAAAGTCTTGAGGGCATTATTTTTCCAAAAGCCATTTGCCATCTACTCCTATTGAGTTCATAGAACAGGAGACATAGGTGGGTTTGCAAAAGATTGATTAATCCTGATGAACCAAAAATAATGCTTTCTTGAGGATGATGTTTAAGATGATCATACATATATTCAACAACAACAACAACAAAATGGAAGGTAGAGAAAAACACCTCGGAAAAAGTTGGTAAAGGTACATTTTTAAATGGCCACAAACTATCAGAAACAGTATAATTCCCTAAAAGACCATCAAAATTGTAAGGTCCTTCCAAATTTGGCCTCAATGCTCTATTTCAACATGAGATTGAAAGGAATTGGTGAAAAAAATGCCCACCCACTTATAAACCATGAATATAAAATCAATTGATACACACAATTGTCCCAAAAGAAACAAACAAAAAGTAGAGACGATAATTGCATTTTGACTGACATGTTTTAAAAGCATAGAGATTATCTGCAACTTTCAGCAAATAAAAGCAGCATTCGTGGATGTGTACTTATTACTATAATTGCTTGGTACTTTCTACTACCTAAATAATCTCAAATGACTACCTTTACTATACCTCAAGTCCCAGCCTGTATTCTAGGGTTTTGACATTGTTCATGATTTGATCCCAATCATCTTTCCTGACTTTGTGTATGAATCCTCTATACACTTCATTTCACAGAAATACTCAATTTCTCATTGATTCATGTGCCTTCAGATCTTGAAGTATATGCCAATGCTATTTTCAACCCTCCCTTTTTTCTCTATCCAGTGAGAACCTACCTACTTTCCAGTTCTCAAAGTCACCTCCTGCATAGGACCTTCCTTAATGCCATTCTCAGATGCTCATTGCAACCCAGATTAACTTTCCTCTTCTTTCTGTGCTTCTGCAGCATTTGACATACAACTTTAATGATGAATTGTGTGCATTATTCTCAGATCTATGAAATAAAATAATTTCCTGAGGATGGAGCAGTACTGAAATATATAAGCCTAAGCCATTACATTAGAAAAGAAAAAAAATAACAGAAAAATGGAGAAAGATTTAGACTTAGGAAAGAGTTGCAAAAATAGTACAACTTTCATCTAAGCTTCCTCTAATGTTAACTCTTTATATATAACCACAGAACAATTGTCAAAACTAAGAAAGGAACCTTGGCATGATACTATTAATTGAAATAAATGTGTTTGGATTTTACTAATTTTTTTACTCATGTTCTTTTTTTCTCTTCCAGTATCTGATTTAGGAACCTATGTTGCATTTGATCATGTCTCTTTTGTCCTCTCCGATCTGTGATGTTTTCTCACTCTTTCCCTGTCTCCTATGATCTTGGCACTTGTGAAGAATACTAGTCAGTTACTGTATACATGTCCCTGAAATTCAGTTTGTCTGATGTTTTCTTATAATTAGATTGAGTTTATGTATTTGTCTCAAAAGCACCAAAGAGGCAATGATGTATTTTTATATGGGGGCACTTAATACTGATATTTATACAGATTCCTAATGATGTTAAGCTTGATTTTTTTGATTAAGGTGGAATCTGCCAGAAAGGTTGATGTACAATGACTTTCTTCTTCTCTAATTACTAAATACTTTGTGAGAGAAATTTGAGACTATGAAGATACACCACTTTTGCTTATAACCCTGCCTCGTCACTTTAGCATTCGTCACTGGATCTCACCTATAGAATTTATAGCAGTAGTGTAGTTTTATGAAATTACTTTTTAAATAAAATTATCAAATTTTGTTACGTTATATTGCTATGATTTTATATTTCTTCATTTAAGAAAATATATCAGTTGTAATTTTTTGGCAAGAAGGATTATTTTTCTTCTCCATTTCTTTTAGTTACTTAGTTGTTTCATTAGTTATGTCATTATGGACTCATAGATATGTATTTTATTCCCTGGCTAATAATGCAATACTAGTATCGCTTATTTCCTAGGCTTCTTTTTTAATCCCAACTCGGCCACTGGGGACACTTTCAGATAGGCTTCTGTGCTCTTTAGGCTTGTCGTGCCTATTCCATTTTTTTTTTTTTTTTTGCACTTATTTTAAGCATGCACCACAAAATGCTCTAGCTTTCACAGCATTTTGAACAATGGCAAGAACACAATTTGGAGACAGATACATCAAAGTTCAAGTATGGCTCCTTCTACCTCACTATTCTTACATATATTGTCTTCCTTTTCTTCTTAGTTCAAATTTCTTATTTGTAAAATGAGCCTAACTGCACTGAGAAAATTGACAGTTGTCAATAAACTATCCACAGTATGTACTTGATAATTTGCATATTGCTAAATGCTCAATATTGGAAAGCTGACCTCTGAGATCATGAAATATGAAGAACTCCACCAACCTACTGCCAATGAAACAACCATAACCAGTGAAAATTATTTTTACAAAGAAATAAAGAATCTGGGAATTGTTTTGAGAGCATATAGTAAATGAAGAAACTTCTTTTCAAGGATATCTATTAGCATCTAATTCATCTGGTAAGAATAGTGAGAATCTGTGGTAGCTTTACTCCCCAGCTCAGCTTGATTGTAGCTCTACCCTGGGTAGAGGCAGCCAAGAAGACAGGGGTCCCTCTTTCCTAAACCCTTAGTCAAGGCTTACAAGATCTTACTTGGAGGAACAGGCTATAGCACTTCTTCCCCCCACACAACTCTAGGCTGAAGAGGCTAAGTTCCTGGCAGGTGCAGCCAAGTCACGCATCCCTTTCTCTACCTCGTCCTTACCTGTAAGTGCAGCAAATGGGCACCCCCGTCATCCTTTTCTCATGTTACTATTAGGTCAAAGGTTCTAAAATGACCCTACCAAGTGTGTATATATATATATATATATGCTACCATCTTACCCAGTACCTAGAGTAGTGGCTTAGGGTTTGTTCATGGTTCGAAATAGTACATAAGAAAAAGGAGCTCTGAGCTCTCCTCCAAAATACTGACATTATTTGAAGCAAACTGTGCGCAAATTTCGAGCCTATGAGTGCTCTTAAAAACAATACCTCCTCTTAATTAAGAGCAGCAAGTTAAACCATAGTCCAATTAATTCACCTGAGAAAACAAGGAAAATAGAGATCCAGGAAGTACACTACTGAGGTCAGAACTAAGCTCAAAGACTGACCCCAAAATTTATTCCTGCCTGAATTTAATTGGATCAGACAGCTCAAAAAATCAGAGTCCCAAGTCACTGTAACCAACAGTAGAGCAGTCAGTCCATAATTAGGGGAGCCTAACAGGTGGTGTACTATCAAATCAAGTAAAAGGCTTAACAGATAAATCAGGGTAAGAGAGCAAAACAAAGACTACCATCCCAGCGTGACTGTGCATATGTCTAAGATAGCAACTATGAAAAGTGACACAGAGATTTGAGGCTACAGGCTACAGAGCAAACACACATCACTAAACAATCTACATGAGTCACATACACATACAAAAACCACTAAGCAAACAATGACAACAAGCTCTGGAAATGGGAAGGGTGAAGGTGTCAGTATCCAGAGTTGCTAAAATATAATACTTAAAATATACACCTTTTGACGACAAAAAATTATGAGGTGTATAAGAAAACTGAACGTGTAAACAATGCACAGGATAAAAGCAGTCAACAGGAACTGCCAATGAGAGAAACCAGATGTCAGATTTAGTAGACAGTGACACCACAGTAAACATTATGTGTTCAAAGAGCTACAGGAATTCAAGATATAAAGAAAGCATGGAAACAATGTGAAGTCAAATAGAGAATATCAACAGAGAGATAGAAATTATGCAAAAGAAACCTGGAAATTATGGGAATGAAATGACCAGTAACCAAAATGAGGGGGATTCACGTAATACTTGCACTGACAGAAGAACAAACTGGCAAATTAAAAGGTAGGTCAATAGACATTATGCACTCTGAAAAACAGAGATTTTTGAATAAAGGGAAACCATTAGAGCCTGAACAATATTGTACACTTTTAAGCACACTAACATATGCATAATGGGAGTATTAGAAGAAGAGAAAAAAAATATCAGAAAAAAAATTTGATGGGGGATCCCTGGGTGGCGCAGCGGTTTAGCGCCTGCCTTTGGCCCAGGGCGCGATCCTGGAGACCCGGGATCGAATCCCACGTCGGGCTCCCGGTGCATGGAGCCTGCTTCTCCCTCTGCCTGTGTCTCTGCCTCTCTCTCTCTCTCTCTCTCTCTCTCTCTGTGACTATCATAAATAAATAAAATTTTAAAAAAAAATTTGATGAAATAATGACTGAAAACTTCCCTAAATTGCTAAAAGAGTGAATCTACACACCCAAGCTCAGCTAACTCTAATTTAAAAGCAAAGAGATCCTTTCTGAGACACATCATAGTAAAAATGCTGAAATACCAAAAAAAAGAGAGAATCCTCAAGAGAAAAAAGACTAATCACATATAAAGGAGATTAACAGTTGACTTCTCTTTAGAAACAATGGAGTCTAGAGGTAGTGAGATAGATATTCAAGGGGCTGAGAAGGATGGGAAGACTGTCAACCAAGAATTCTGTATCCAGCAAAGCTATCTTTCAAAATGAGGGTGAATTAAGTACATTCTCAGATTCAAACAATTAAAAGAACTTATTGCAAGCCAACTCACCTTACAAGAAAGGGAGCTCTTCAATACCTACATCAAGTAATTTATATAATTATGTAATTTTAAAATACAGTATAATTGTGGAGTTTTTTTCCCATAAATGATTTAAAATGGAATTGTACAAAATAATATGTATATAATTGTATTTTGGGGCTTATAATATATAGAGATATAATTTATTTGACTGTAATGATACAAAGGAGGGGAGGGAGAACAGAATTGTACTGGAGGAAAGAAAAGACTCCCGAGGATAACGTGAGCCCAAAGAACAAATGAAGAGGACCAGAAATAGTAAGAATATAAATAAAACCAACTCTATGAATATATTTTGGCTCTACTGTCTTTTCTCAGCTTGTTTAATAGACATAAAATGTATAAACACTACTTATAACAGAGCTGTTGGGTTTCTAACATATGTAGATGTAATATGTATAACAATAATAGCATAAAAAAGGGAGAAGTAGACTCTGAATGGAGTAATATTTGTATATCTCTGGGATTATACATTTGAAGCACATTCTGGTATGCTAGGTATACATAGTAAATTTCAGAGCAACAATTAAGAAAATAACCAAAAAAGTGAAAAAAGTAATTAAAGGAATTTAAATGAGAAACTAGAAGAAAAATCACAATGCAGAGGAAAGAATTTAAGGGAAAATTAGAAACAAAAAGAGCATTAGACATATAAGAAACAAAAATTAAAATGGCCAAAGTAAATTCAACCAAACAATAAAAATTCAATATGAATGAATTAAAAAACCAAATGAAAACTGATGGGACTAAAAAAAGAAAGTAGAGGGACAAAAAATGATGTGACCAACTTTGGAAAATTGTGCAACAGTTTGTTAAATGGTTAAACAGTTACCATATGATTTAGCTCTTTCACACCTGCAAATACACCCAAAAGAAATGAAAAATATATATATCTACACAAAAATTTGTTCATAGATATTCAAAGGAGCATATTAATAATGGCCAAAACTGGAAGCAAGTCAAATATCCATCAACTGATGGAAGGACAAATAAAGTTTGATAAATGCATACCATGTAATATCCTTTGTAATAAGAAGAAATAAAGTAGTGATACACGTTACATCGTGGATGAAATTTGAAAATGTTATGTTAAGTGAAAGAAATCAGCAACAAAGGACCACATATCGTAAGAGCCCATTACATGAAATGTTCACACTGCACAAATATGTAGAGACAGAAGGTACATCAGTGATTGCTATGGGCTGGGGAGGGCGCCAGAAAGGGGCTTGGGAACTAAGTACTAAATGGTACAGATTTCTTTTTTGGGATAATTAAAATATAAAAATTATTGTGATGATAGATGCAGGCTCTGTGAATATAATATCATACACATTAAATTGTACATTATAGGGATTATATCTTAATAAAAAATTATATTCAAAATAACTTTAAACATATGAGTGTATTTTTTACTATAAAAGATTATTTATAAAAGTGATTTGTTCTGAATCATACTTCTTCCTGATGTAAGACACTGAAAGGCTCAGATAATTAACTATTGATAGAGCTAACTGAAGAAAGGATTGCTGCAAGACAGTAAATGTTAATTCCCTGATGACTTAAAAAAAAAAAAAAAGCCACATAACACTGGGAAAGGATTCCAGAATTTTTTTTTTAAATATGGATTCAATGTATTTTTAGAAAGATTTGAAGGCTCCAAGGAAATTCCAAGTCCTCCATTTTTTTTCTTTCTTTAGACAAGTTATTTGATTATTTAAGTGATATTTTTCAGGAAAAACAATGTTTAAACCATTTCTATAAATGATACTGTGAAATTGGAGGGGAAAAAAAAACCCTTGCAACAATAACAAATATTGAAAAGATGAATGTCGACATATGTTATAGGGAACTAGACAGACTAGAACTTACACGAGGTCTCTGAATGACCTTTAAAGAATTTTAAGTCTTTCCATGACCTTATATTTATATATCACTTTTAGGGACAAAATATACAGCTGATGCAACTTAAAACACATCTAAAAATAATTACAAAAATTTCTGACAACTTTTATGAATGATTAAGCATATTTAAAGAATATAGAGGATAAGTACATGGAGTATTGGATCACGACACTGAGGTTTGAATCTCGACTCTATGTCTGATTGTTGGCAAAATCTAACCTGTCAGAGTTTCAGTTTTCCACCTATATAGTGGAAAATAATGGGGAAAATAACCTTCCACAGTGGCATACTATGGCATTAGATGAGATAATGCATATGAAACATTTAACAGTGTTAATAATAATAGCTATTATTCCTTTGATAGATATTTAAAGTGTGGACTAATTTCATAGCCTCTTTAACATGTTTTGATCCAGTTCATTCAAGAGGAACATCTTGGTTAATCTTGTCTATTCTTTAAACATACCTGTTGTTTAATTTAAAAACTTTTAAAAATAAGTCTGTGTGTGTGTGTGTGTATGATGTGTGTGTTGGGGAGGCTGTATATGTGTGCACTGTGTGATGTTTGTGTGTGCATGGGTGGGTGGATGAGCATGTATGTGTATGTGAAGTAAATATTATTCAGCTAACCATGAGTCAGTCAAGAATTTACAGACTTCGAAAATATCATGGAACCAGTGTTCTGGTGTTGTTTTACCCATCACAAAATTTGAATTATTTGATCTTTTAGATAGGAAAGAATAACAGACAGCTCTGCAATGTATTTTATATAGGAAAGTTCACGAAAAATGGCGACTCTTTTTTAAAAGCCATTCATAGCCATTTCATATCTCTCCTTGAGTTCCTGCTCTGCTCCTTATGAGCTGAATTATATCATAAAAAATATAATCATTGAAACTATCTACACTCACTTTCCACATATTTGATTTTAGGGTAATAGTTTATGCAGTGATTTAGTACAAGAATTGAATGAGACACTATAAATGGGCGTAGTGCTTTGCCTGGTATATATGTGACATTAAGCAAAAGTCCCACTTGCCATTCCCCATTCCCTCTATGTTCATGATAAAATAACAGGTATAAAAGGAAAGGAAGCTAGTCTGCCATTATTTGTTCTTGGTTGATCTAATGCTTCCTGGAAACCACTGATTCCTTTTCTTGGTAATTGTATGTTATACTCTAAATAACCACCGTTCATATTTTCTCTGGATGATTTGATGTATGTGGACGTTGAAATTTACCTTCTCTTCAACCTAAAAGAAACTGCAAAGGTATCTCTGGGATCCTCAAAACTGTTTGATGGGTAAATTGTCCCAGTACTTTGAGTTGTGGTTTCCAAGATCCAAGAAATCTAAAGTATATCCTGATTCCTCCTTACCCATCCACGGCTTAAGATAATATGCCAATGCTTTACCACTCTGGGTACCACTTAGGGCAGAAGTAATGCAAATCCAGTGAAGTTACATAGGTAAGGTTATTATGCCTTTTTCTCTTCTTAACATTTGAATTTCAGAGCAGTAACAGCTCCCATTGTGTATAATGACGTAATACATATTGATTCCTGACTTCATGGAATTCACTCGTGTAGTGGGAATAAGCAAGTATCAGCAATTACAATAGAACATAATAAGAAGAGTGCTGTTGATGAGCTCTTGATCCAGCTGTGGCACAAGGGCTGCGTGGTTGGGAAACTTTAGAAACCTTATCTTTGAGACATGTGATGAAGAAATAATTTTAAAATTTTCAGATGGACGAAAATAGGAGGGTCCTTCTGGCAGAACAATGGGCTTGTACAAGGAAAGACAATGAGGAGAAGTGGAGTCTGGCATATTAAAAGAACCACAGATAGTTCAGTATGCATTTGAAAAGTTAGGACCAATCCCTAGGGGACCTGCAAATCTTGACAGTCATCCATGTATACGGGCTAGCAATATATGTTTAGTTTGGACAACATAACTCAGAATTACTCTGAAACACAGAAAAAGGAGGAAATCACAGAATATAGGGAGGCGCAGACAGTACATTCTCCCTTCATCAACCGTGATTAGTCAGGGAATAGTCAATCAGTGATATCAAGCAGATGGTCCTCGTAGTCAATACAGTATGCACAATACATGCTTGGTGCCAAAAATGCTGTAATTTCTCGTTCCTGTAAAGTGAAAGGCTGCCCTCAACATCTGTGATCTGTCACTTGAAAGGTGCAGTGTATCCAAAGGTTTGACTCTTTTTTTTTTTTTTCTCTGCCACGACTTCTTTAGCAACCAGCATAGGATCTACTTCTGCTAAGCAGCTTTCTCTATTGTTTGGCCCATGACTCAGCAAATGAACAACTTACATGGGGTGGAGTAAGGATTGCTATTAAGAAATGAAAGTCCTAAAAAAAGAAAAAAGAAATGAAAGTCCTTTAAAAAAGCTATGTAAAAAAACAAACAAACAAACAAACATATATTTTCCATGATTATAAAACTTGAGGATGAGCTATATTCGAACAAGAGAATTAAAGTGTGGTTGGCTTCTGAGAAATACAAAACAAATGACTCCATCCAATCTCCTGCACTAAAAAATTGACCAAGCTCTCGCATTGTCTTCTATCAGACCAGTACCGTGTCCCTGGGATGATCCTATTCCTTCTTAAAATACCTGATAAAGCTCAATCCCGCCAAAAGAATTTACTGTTTATTCCAGCCAAAACCTGACTGTAGGATCCTGACCTCTCTTTTCTTAGGTCATTTTCTTTAGAAAGCTTATAATTATAAATCTTTTCTTTGCCCGCTTAAGATCTAAATCTCCTACCACCCTGAAATGTCCCCCCAAGGACCTGGGAGCTATCTCTTAGAAATGCAGTCAAGCAGGGCCATAGCTCTCTTATCTACTGGTTCTGGTCAAAAGGAAGAGCTTACTTTTGATGGACATCTTGCTCCAATTTGGAAAACCACCTCTTGTCCTAAAGATAGGAAAACTTTATTCCTCCTCCGTATAAGGGCATTAACAAACTTAGTTGGCCTAATCACATTGACCACTCTTAACCCCTTTTGACACTTTTCCTTTAGCACTCCCCAGGATTTAAACAAACAAACAAAAACAAAAACAAAACAAAACAAAACAAAAAACAAGGTTTGGCGGGGTGAATTGAGTTCTATGCTGAAGTCTCTCCCCTTACTGCAGGAGTCTGAATACAAACTATCTTACAGTTTTATCAAGTATCCGGCTTTGTTTCTGTCTTTGACATTTTCAGACAAAGAAAAAAAGAATCTATACTGTCTCTTTTCTATTTTTTTTCTTTAAATTTGCCAATTTCCTCCAACTATCAGCTAGGGTTTAAAAGAAGCATCTCTTAAAATAGGAGTTGGGGCTCATAATTGCCTCAACAAGTCTTTATAGATTTTAGTACCAAACGTACCAGATTTCTGGTCAGTTGGTGGCAACGATAGCATTCCTGTGTCTTCAGGCTCAGGGACTCCCTGTGTAGCATCGTGTCTCCTTGATGTCTTTCTGTCTCCTGCAGAGAGAAGCAAAGAAAGGAACTTGGGTTTGGAGTAAGACTGAAATTGAATCTTTGTTGTGTGACCTTTGGCAAGTCACTCAACCTGTCTCAGACATCACTTGCTTTTATGTAAAATAAGAGCAATAATACTTTCCTCAGAGAATAAAATAGCTTTGTAAATGCTTATCCTGGTACCCACAGAAGTGAGGATACACAGTAAATAAATCTTATCCCCTCCAAATACCAAAAAGGTTTTGTTATGAAAAGAAAGTTGTAAGTGAAGAAGCTCAGAAAAGACAAAAAGAGAGGAAGGGGGGTGGTGTCCATGTTTAAGAAACCCTTGGCTATAAAATGCAAGAGTAAATGAAATGCCCAGTAAGCACCAAGAAAAATTTATTTGCTCTGGGCTGCATTCCTCAATGATCCAGGGCACGGAGAGTGGGGCCTTCAGGTTTAACTTCCAGCCGTTAAGAGATGACCTGATTTGTTTCCCAGTCAAACAAAGACTTGTAAAATTCTAAGAGTATTCATGGGACGGCAGAGGATCCAATGCCCTCAAGTCCCATGTACACTTCTCACATGCTTTTCTGCTGAAGATAACTTTACAGTAAACTGAAGAGGACATTAAAGAACCCAAGCTTTCTCTTCCCGTCCCTGCAGCTGCAAAGCTCAGCCTACACAGGCACTACAAAAGGAGCTGATGTACCCAGAAGCTGAACACAGTAGAAATCTTAAGGAGATTGTGAAATGATATCTGCTGGTTCCATATAATCTTGGTTTCTCCATACACAAAATGGTGCAATCATTCCTGCCCTGATTTGAGTATAAAATGCAATACGATTGCAGTGTAAGGTACAACATGATTCATAAAACAGAAGTCCATATTTTATTAATAATTTTTCTACTAAACCAGAGAAGATGATCAGTAAAAAATATTATCTGTGAACAGATGTGTTTGTGCAAGAAGGGGATTCTCCTAACCCATGCACAATCAGAACAAAATAGCTTGATAACATTCACCATGTCTCATGACGGTAATATTCAAAAAAGACAAAATTAAAAAAAAAAAGCAGATGACTTAAATATATCATTTGTGGGTTTCAAAGGAATGTTAATCTGAGTTCTGAAGCGTCTTGGAGATATTTTAGAATGAAAACCTGGCTACATTTTGCATAATCCTAATTATGCAGGATAATAATGGCCTATTGTTGTTAGTCCCTAAATGAGAAGATACACAGTTATTTAGTATAATAGATGTGGTTTCCAATGTTTTTCTACAAAAACTTAATCTCTAGAGATACACTAGGGGAAAACATATCAGTAACCTTGTGATCCAATGTATCATAATCTATTGCCTGTTAATGAGATCTGATGGCATAGCACAAGTTCTACAAGTTTTAAAATAAAGTACCTCTATAAATTTGTTTAACCCAGATTGTCCCTAACACACTAGTTTAGAATTTTTTAAATAAGAATAATAAAAGAGACCCTCAAAAAATGATTTGAAGATTAGTTTTCTGGAAATCTTCCCTATTCTATTTGATTATTACACTCTACTGATCACTTTATACCACCACAAGTTTAGTCACTAAGTGATTATACTCATTTTATTTCTCTAATGTGCTAAAATATATTATACAGGGACAGTAACTAAATTGGTAATGATGCAAGCATGTACAAATGCACGAATCATTACAGAAAGCCCTGGCAATTGATTTTTAAATAAATTGATAATCCAAATTGGGCATGCCATAGAAAACAAAACAAAAGATGGGGGAAAAAATTCTATATATCATTATAGGATAATTAATTAATTACTTGTTAAAAATAATCAGTTTCATGTTTATCTCATACCACTATGCCAAATACATGTCCAAGTAACTTGATAATTAAAATCAATCATATGGGGCTGGCTCAGTTGGTTAAGGGTACATCTTCAGCTCAGGTCATGACCTCAGGGTCCTGGGATAGATCCCACATCAGGCTCCCTGCTTTGCGGGGAGTCTACTTGTCCCTCTCCCTCTGCCTGCAGCTCTGCCTACTTGTGCTCCTCTCTCTCTTTCTTTTTTTTTTTTTTTTAATTTTTATTTATTTATGATAGTCACAGAGAGAGAAAGAGAGAGAGGCAGAGACATAGGCAGAGGGAGAAGCAGGCTCCATGCACCAGAAGCCCGATGTGGGATTCGATCCCGGGTCTCCAGGATCGCGCCCTGGGCCAAAGGCAGGCGCCAAACCGCTGCGCCACCCAGGGATCCCTCCTCTCTTTCTGTCAAATAAATAAATATTAAAAAAAATAACAATACGTTCGATCCTACAAAATAGGAAAAAAGATATATTTAATTATTTCTCTTTTGGGGAAATTATTGATGGTTCTGAATCTATTTACAAATATTATCTTCTCTGGAAATTTTCTAGTAGCAGAATTATTAGTTTGAAGTTTCTAACAGTCTTTTAGATTTCAAACATCATTTATCATGTATATGAGAATGTTTATTTTATTCCATACTTTGGCATCCTTTTTGTCACCAAGAAAATGATCCAAATATTTGCTATCTTGTAAATCCGAGTACCGTGCATTTTTTTCTTACATTCACTCATTCATGCATGCATTCATCCACTGAACACAATATTGCCATAATTATTCGGATGCTGCTGCTTCATGATAGTCATATTCGTGGACTTTGGAAACAAATTATCTGGGGTCAGGTTTACTCTACCACATGATTTATCTGTGGGCAAGTAACTTATGTTCTCTAAGATCATATTAAGTGAAGGAATGAAGATGGTACTTGCATGGAATTTGAGAGGATATATACCTTAACCCATTAAAGGACTAAAGGCAAAATATGTTAGAGTAAGCACTCAGTTAATCCCATGTTTGATAATAATTATAAGGGTTAATGTTCGTTGAGCTTTTAGCATGTGTCAAATTCTATATTAAAAAGTTTGGGGGCAGCCCGGGTGGCTCAGCAGTTTAGCGCTACCTTCAGCCCAAGGCGTGACTCTGAGGACCCTGGATGGAGTCCCACATCAGACTCCCTGCATGGAGCCTGCTTCTCCCTCTGCCTGTGTCTCTGCCTCTCTCTCTCTCATGAATAAATAAATACAATCCTTAAAAAAAAAAAAAGTTTGCATGACTTAACTCATTAACATATATATAAGGCAAACATATATATATATGTAATGTTTTATATATAAATACACAAATAACTTTCATTTTTGCAAAAATTTAACAGATGATAAAATCGAGGATCAGAGGATTTAAGTAAATTATATGAAGCCATATGTTCACAAGATGATCAGATCAAAATTAAAACCAGGCAATTTAAGTCTAAAGCATGTGCTTTCTATGATTGCAATCTACTTCTTGATTTTTGATTTGCTAGCCAGACTCACCTAATTCAAAACTATCTGTTGGTATGAATATATCGCCTCTAAGTGAATCCAGCAAAAGAAATTCTTGATGGAAGCATTTCTGTTCCTTTTACATATTCTTTCCTTAAACAGTTCAAAACAAATTAAACATTGAAGTACAGTGCAAGCATTTAATCAATCCTAACACCCATTTATTGCTGCTTAAACTACAAAGCAATAGAGATTATCCCTTTAATATTTAATACACTAATAAATCTGCTCCAGAAAATCTGTCCCGTTTTGTATCTATACTTCTTCCCCTATGGTTTATGGCTTTTCAGAAGTTTGTTGTACGAAAAGTTTTATAAGACTAAATCATTTTTGAGCAAAATAAAAAGAGCAGCCATGTTATAATTGCAAATGAAGCAGGTTACAACATGTTAATGGCCTTTGCTGATGAGCTTGAATCATTATTATTAATACATACTATGGTGGATCTATATTTCTCTGATCATTGCCTGATGCTGGCAAAGCTTAACCTTTAGTGAGCACACAGGCTGCTGCGGAAGAGGCAAACACTTAAAGTACAACGGATACATATGATTACTTAGATCACGTGAGCCAACGCTCCAGTGGAAGGGTGCATACTAGACTTCAAGGTCCGTGAGAATATGCATTTTGTTGCTGCTTTCTCTAATGTGTCTCCATATACTTAAAACAGATGCTTGGCATATTATGGGTGCTCAAAAAGGTTTGGCTACTGAATTCATAAGTTAATAGATGAATCAGCAAAAGCTGTGGAAGTACGTAGGGAGAGCAACTCAGTTTGCTGTGCAGGCTCAGCATGGGCTTCAGAAAGGCTTGGGAGGTTTGGCTCTTTCATGGAAAAGTGGGGTGAATGGTGCTGCTGAGACATGTTTACTGTTGCTGGAAGCAGTACCATTTTGTTATTGAAATCACTCTACATCATCCTGAAATATTCTCTGACGTTTTAGAGGAGGACGTTTGGTAAATGCATTATAAATATTGAGCAATCATGAGGTCATCATGCCCCTTCCCAAGAGGTAGCAAGATGAAGCTCAAACACAGATGGAAACTTGGACCTTTAATTTCATGTTTTATAAACCATATTTTGCTTCAGACCCCAGTTCCTTGCCAAACACTTAGTATCAGTTGTCTACTAAAAGGAACAAGAAATCTGTGTGTGTTTAATAAAATGCATCTACTGTATCCCTGCCAAAAAACATTTGATTATTTCCCATTGTCCATAGGATGAAAGTTAAAGGAATTATCGTATTTTTTAGGAATTATTGCACTTCTGAATAATTTAATGTAACTCTGTCTTTCCAGTCTCATCTTGGCCCATCTCTTCTCACCACAATGTAGCCACATTCACTTTCTTGGTTTCTAGACAGGTCGTCTCAGTCTAGTTCTCTAGAAACGGAGACTAAGATGGGAATTCTAGATTTATTGGGGATATGCTTACATAAGAAAGGTCTCGGGGAAGTAACCAGGTCAGAGGGAAAAAATACTAAACAATAATGTGGTCTCAGAAGAACACTAGCTTCTGAATAATCCCTCAAGGACATTCTAGACACAACTGCACAACAGAGTTGGCCCACCTCCAGGTAATGGGGCCAGCATTTTGTACTTAGACACACATCTTTGCCCTTCGGTGAGAGAAAGAGAGAGATTTCCTTTAAGTTTGAGAGCTATTCTCCAAAGAGGAACAATTATGATCTGTCAGCGGTGAACAGTCCTGGCCTCTTGGGTCTGGGTGGACCAGCTCCGTAAAGGGGATGCAGATTGTATGGCAATGGATATTCTGCAGGACACTCCCTGTAATGCTCATATCCACTTCTGAGATTACGTTCACTCCACAAGGTCACAGCTTCTCTGGGCCTTGAGTCAGTTACAATGTGGGGTAAGTAATGAGAGGCACAAACTGCAACCCTTACTCTAGTTCTCCGGAAGTCATTGCTAAAACTTATCCTACCCATCCACCACATATTCTAAATATCTATCCTTCTAGGCTAGAATTTCTTTTTTTTTTAAAGATTTTATTTATTTATTCATGAGAGACACAGAGAGAAAGGCAGAGACACAGGCAGAGGGAGAGGCAGGCTCCATTCCATGCAGGGAGCCTGACGTGGGACTTGATCCTGGGTCTCCAGAGTCACACCCTGGGGTGAAGGTGGCACAAAACCGCTGAGCCACCCGGGCTGCCCTAGGCTAGAATTTCTGTAGGTCTAGATCCTTATCCAAAGGAGTAGGAGGTACTTGTCACCATGTTCAGGTCAGAAATGACTGTTGTACTTGTCCATTTTCTATTAAAGACTGGCATGGGAGTAACCAGTGATGCTCTAGTGGGGTCATTTAAGTGTCCTCTAGTCTCTTCTTTGGCCAAGGGCAATTGTCTAAAGAAGGGGGAAGCTGTGACTATTAGCAAGTATCTCAAAAGCTAGAGGATGGGTTCACCACCGTGCGAAGCAGCTCTGGGCAGGGCACTTAAAGGATGCACACTAACCTCTCCACTGCCTCTGAACCTTTGCATTTCTGATCCTTTTACTTGAGACATTTGTCCTGCTGTTCAAATGTCCAGCTCTTATTCATTGAGAATCGCAACTGCTTCCTCTTCTGAGATGCCATTGCCTACCTTGCCACCTCCGTCATCGTCCTTGTTTTCCTTATTAGGCCTATGTTTTTCTCTTTCCAATACTTAGCTAGATTTATAGTGACTTGCTTTGACAACTTTGTTTTTTTTCTATCTTTACTATTAAAATATATGCTTAATGAGAGTAAAAGCAATTTCATTTTATCCATCTCTGCATCACTATCTCCTAGGACAGAAACTGAAATAGAGAAACAAAGTAGATATAAACAAAAATAGTTGATGTGTGCCTATTTGAATACATCAGTTATGTATAAAGATCCTAACAGGCTACTACATTCACCTTTGTAGACTCTGTAAATATCTCCACTATATTATATAGTGACCCAAGGGTCACTGCATATTTATTTACCTGCTTTACTTCCCCCCAATACAACATGTGCCCATTGTAATACCTTCCATGCCCTCCAACAGGAGCATCCCATACCCTTAACTCCTCAGCCATTCTTTTGTGGTTTTTTTTTTTTTTTTTTCTTTTTCTCTTCAATATGCAACCTCATAAAAGACACAGTGATCTAGTCCTACCTACCTTTTTTTCCCTGAAAATGTCAAACCACTTCTGGCCATGATACTGGAACCCAATGCCTTAGGTCTAACCCCAAACCAAAAGATGTGTCTTACCTTTGGCTCTCCAACAGAGGTATCTGATTCCTTTTCTCTCACTAGTATTGTATTCGATGTCAGTAGCTTCAGTGTGTCTATGTATCTTTAGAAACACATTCAAGAGAATTGTTATCTTGTTTGTGATTAATTCTTAATTATTAGTTTTGGAAGCTAAAGGCAGGATAATGTGAATCCCTTGTTTTTAGAGTGGTGAAGTGTAAGGTTAGAAAAGTCCAGAGATGAGACTCCAAGTATCATGGTCTATTAGTTCTGCATAAGAAGAAATGTACATAATTTATTTGAGGAAAAGAATAAGAGTTTTTTTTTATACGCACATGTGTGTGTTTCCAAATGCATATGTTTATATGTGTGTGTGTGTGTGTGTGTGTGTGTGTGTGTGTTATTAACTCATAAATAAGATGTGGTCTTCCTTATATAATGAGACACTTGGCTAAGATGTGATGTTGTTAATATCACATTCCCATCAATGCTACCCTTTAATACATTTCCTTGCCTCTAATAAAAATACAAAAGTCAGCTCAAACTGTTTGCTTTCATATCCTTAGTGTTATCGATTTCGAACATACCGTATGTTGTCTTTTGTACCTTTGAAGATAAGATGTAATTATTGAAAAAAAAAGGATCAATAAAGTAAGAGATTTGGGTGCTTATTAGTTTATCTCACTCTGCCTCAAGCTTGATTTTCAAAGAAAATAAGCCATTTGCATGTACTTTTCTTGGGAAAGAAAATTAACTGGAGTCAGTGTTCTGAAGAAATTATTGAAATAGATTTTTAGAGTTGTGTAGTACCTGATGGTCAGAGTATTTATAAAATTTCTCTGGGAGCCACCCTTCACATGACTGTGAACTCTGAAGGAAATTTTAAGTAGAGTTGCCATCCTGTAACATCTCCGATGTGAGTGACATCTCTAAGGATTCGACTTGGAATCTGTTGCAGGCATACCCAAAATAAGATATGGAACTGCACGTTGATAATTGTCTAAACTTGACTGTGGCCGTCTTTGCTGCTTCTGGGTGGATAGAATTCAACTAATCAGTCGTGTGGCTGTCCAATCAGTTCTTTAAAGTGACCGAGACTCAACCTCCTTGTTAGGCGGTATAGTCACATTTTATCTGCTCGGCTCTCACAGAAATAACAAAAGTGATGCTTCCTCTCAGACCCAGGCTTTGAGGCTTAAGATGTATTCATTTAAAACATGCATATTCATGAGTTTCCTTTCCTTTAGTTTATCTGCCCCTGCCTTTACTTTCCTAAATCTAATTTTAGCCTGTGTATAATACTCCGATATTTTGAGTATACCCTTGGAAAAGACTAATGCATAAATTAACACAAATAATCCTTTAGATACAGTTGTCTTCTAAGCCATCTGTCTATCTGAAGGTTTCCATTTGATTGGTTGGATAAATCTCATGATTTGGGATAATTCTAGACTACACAAGTGAAAACAAATAACAACTTTTAAGGTAGAAAGAGTAGAAAGATATTCCTTGGTATTTTCTCAAATGCTTAGCATCTCAGACTCATGGAACTTTGAGAATAGATACAACAAAAAAAACTCACCTAAGGGTTTTATGAACATTTATATGCTTCCTTCAACTCTTCACATCTTTGCTTATATCTTTATTTTATATTCTCTTATTTTTCTTACATTCTCTCAATGTCTTATTCCTCAGCACAAGAGAACTCAGGTGATTTATGTATCGCCAGCAGAAATGGGACCAGGGACACTAACCTTGTCCTATCAAGCACTTAATACTTGAATTCTTTAGTAGATATTTCTAGCAAATGCCTGTCCTCTACTAATTACTCTATCATTATTAATAGAAAAAATAACTAGGAATAACAATTATTATAACTGATTAAAAGAAT
The DNA here is from genome assembly GCF_048164855.1 of Canis lupus baileyi. Taxonomy (NCBI): domain Eukaryota; kingdom Metazoa; phylum Chordata; class Mammalia; order Carnivora; family Canidae; genus Canis; species Canis lupus. The sequence goes on along the minus strand of NC_132840.1, from coordinate 3,087,964 downwards.
AATATTATTTCTATTATTATTGAATGCTATGATGTTCCAGGCATGCATTTATATATAATTTCTGTAATATATATTAATATACATAATACATACATAATTTATATATTAATATATATATCCTCTGATACATATATGTATCATTCAAAGAAGATGTTGTTGCTATTTTTCAGATAAATAACTTAGATTTAAAGAAGGAAACTGACTTGCCCAAAGCCCTAAAGGACAGTTCCAGAGTAGCTATCTGAGGTCTTCCTTCATCTACTAAAACACATTCCTTGAACAACTCCAGTGATGTAGGGCTTGCTCAACAAATGTTGAAGCCATGTTTGGGTTTTTCCCTTTGGGAAGCTCTTCTGTATGGGAAGGTGACTTCAAACTGTCTTCTGCCAAGCAATTGATTACTAAGAGTGATCATAATCCATTATACTTATTTTCATATTTTTAGTGTTCATAGATATATATGATAGATTATTCGTTAGCATAATGGCATTCTTAAGACTATTTCCATACATACACAGAATGGTATCATCAAGTTTTAGATGTTAGCTGAGTACATTGTAATATATAGAAGTATTTCTCATTTATTCATTTAGCTTGGTAGGGATTTCAATTCATATAAAAATGAGCACTTGCTCCAATAGCTTTTTTTTTTTTAATTTAATGTACAAAAGGCAACCCAATTAACTCAGCTAGATACCATGCCCCAACAACCAAAGTGGTTTTGAGATTTTATTCTGTTTCTATAAAGACATAGATTAGTGCATTTACTGCTGGCAAGCTTTTGGTAACCTTTTTTTTTTTTTTCCCTTTGAGATTATTTATTTATTTGAGAAAGACAGAGCAGGGGGAGGGGCAGAGGGAGAAGGAGTAAATCTCAAGTAGACTGTGTGCTAAGCATGGAGCCCAACATGGGGCTCAGTCTCACAACCCTGAGATCATGACCTGAGCCAAAATCAAGAGTCAAACACTTGACCAACTGAGTCACCCAGGCGCCCCTGCTTTTAGTAACTTGTAAAGTGAAAGAAAGTCATCCTAGCCTCTGGTTCACATAGGTCAGTTGTACAGAAATTATTAAGGCCTGAAAAATTAGAAATTGCATCAAAAATGCCTGGAATAAAGGACAGTTATTCTATTTCATTTATTTTAACTTATTTACATTAAATAAGTCATAAATCAGTATATATTATTGACACATACCCTTATGACACATTTAGTGCCAGGACCTGCAAGTGCACGTGGAAAGAGTATCTTGTCTTTAGACAGAGTTTGTGGTCTAATGGGGAAAGGGATGGCTTTGCGGGTAGGGCAAAGAGGGTATCCAAACAAGCTGAGTCTGATTTTGCACGCGAGGTGACATTTACACTATGCTTTGAATTAAGATTAGGCCATACTGGGAAGAGAAATAGGCACTGAGCTAGAGGCAGGCGATGACAACATAAGTTTGTTGTAAGCCCTGCAAAGGGGTGAGTTTTGGTTTTTAGAGAGAATAAGGATATTTTTAAAGAATTATAAGCAAAATGTCATCAATAATAATAGTGATAACAGTAATAATAATGTTAATGTCATCAAGTTTTAGCTGTTCTGAAACTGATATGCTGAATAGTTGAGAATTAGGTAAATCAGAAGGAACATTAAAACATTCTAGACAAAAAGTGATATGGGCCAATTAAAGGAGAAACCGTAATAGAGGGAGGGGTTGCAATGCCTATTCAAGAGTTGGCATATGGATAGAACACATTAACCCAGTGGTTCGGACACTCCCTGGCGCCATTTCAAAATCGTGTCGGCACAGGTGCATTCGAACGTTGCCTCATCTTGGCCTGTGCTGCAAACCTCTCCTTTCCTGATCTGAATGAAGTTCTTCCGACCCTGTGCAAGGGACACCTGCAGAATGTGTTCTGATTATAAGCCTAAGTGCAACTCAAAAGTGTGGAAGTTAGTGACCTCAGAGCCATCGATAGATAGACAGGAGACCGTGATGGATAAATGCTTCCTCCTTTCATCCCTATTAGTGCTGAGATACATCCCATGAAGCATCTCAGAAGATCCCCGATGGTGGGGCAGCCTCTCACCCGTAGCGGTGACCAACACATATTTGCGTTGCTGCTTCTTTCTTCTCTGTGTCACGTGCCTCGGCCTGCACTCCCACTTTCTGTATGTCATTTCCCAAATAAGCAATCTGCATACAAGACTTCGTCCCAGGTTCTCCTCTGAAGGTAACCTAGGACAAGGTAGTGGTTGACAAGGAATATCTGAGGTGACCTGCCATGTTTATCGGTTTCTTGTTTATGGCCCTAATTCAGGAAAAACTCTACAGGGCCTGATGGCGATCTGCCTATAGATTCAGCGGATGTAGGATTTGACGTTTTATAGGGCAGATGAGAACAGCCACTTAATAAGCATATCAACGTCCTACAAGGTGTTCTAGAATGCCTGAATTAGCTATGCCAGTCTCTCAGTGAGATGTTGCATGAGTAGAAAAAGCCAGGAGAAAAAAAAAAAAAAAAAGAAAGAAAAAGCCAGGAGAAGCCTGGACAAAGATGGAAGGGGTGGGTAGAGAGAAGCCATTGAGCGGATTTGTGTCGGTGTGGGTCTGCAAGCCACAGCCGTGAGGACACAGAAACCATGAGTAAGTCGATTCCATGGAGTAGTAGAAAGATACCCAGAGTTTAGAGAAAATGTCAGCTGGTACCAGGAAAGAAAGCAGGTGGCAGAGTAAGATGTAGTAAAACAGAACAGTTTCCTTAGATCCTAACTTAGTTTCTGTCTCTTGTTTCAGTTCTTCGCCACAAATACTTTTTTAAATCATTCCACTTGTTAAAAGTGTTCTCTGTGATCATCTGACTCTTATAATTAGACGAACAACAGAAAAACTTTGCCCATGCTGTTTCTTTAGTTCATATACAGCGAGATCTTCCCACAACCCAGAACAAAAGGAAGTTCCGCCCAGACTTCCCACATACTTCTTTGAATATCTCTTCTTTAATTTCAGCACATTTTCATTGATTCTGCTATCAGGAGCACAACCAGACTAAGTCATGTAAGACTCGTGACATTATGCAATAACTTGGAAATACCAAGCACTTTAATGTAATTATCTTGTCTAAAACAGTTTAGCAAACAGAAAGTCAAGCTTCTGATGGTTTATGCTAATAGGTCTCAGAAGCAGTCGCACTGGTGATTGTATTAGTTTTCTTGCCCGTGAGTCTCCCTGTTAGTACATTTTACCTGGGAAAGGATTGAGACAGGCAGACAGACAGGATCTTTTCTTTGTTTCCTAAAGGTTGATGTGAGGTCAATATTATTATTCAGAAACACAATTAATAAGGGAAGTAATTTCAGTGCTATGGACTTGCAAAAAGGGAAGCGTCTGATTTACCATTTTAATTTGAATACAGAATCAGGGACATAAAAATTCATAGTAGAACAAAATAAAACAAAAAGATAAGGTGAAGCTAAAACCTTCGATCTGTGGAAGTATTGGTAAACTATGGGAAGGGCGTCATCTAAATCAGGGATTGGGCAACTTGCCCTGTAAAGCACCAGACTGTAGGGATCTGTGGCCTGTGAGCCCTACAGCCTTGCAGCTAATTTAATCAGTCGAGTAGGAGCATTTGCAAAGAGAGTCGATACTTACAGTCAAATTTAAAATTGATAGAGATCAAAGGCACTGAGGCAAGGAGAACGTGGCCTGCTGTGGGGGTGATGATCCTGTGTGCCGGAGACAGGATGCTGCAACCCGAGTTGCCTGAGAAGCAGAGATCATCGGGGTGCTGGATGTTGAGAGGGGAGTGCACTTTGGGCGACCCCCCCCCTTGAGAGGGAGAAAAGAGAGCGAGATTGGGCAGGAGGAGACTTTAGACTGAAATACGGTCTTAACAAAGGCCTTAGACAACCACACGAGGAGCCCTGAGGCTGGAATGCCTTGTCCTGACTTGAATAACGTGACGAGGTTAATCTTCAGGTAAGGGACGCCCTGGATGGAAGTGTATCCTTCGGCCAAAGTGAACCCCAAAAAGGGATGAGAGCAGAGGCCTGACAGCTGCGCTCTCAATGCTCTTCCACTCCTAAAGGAGGAACTGGTGCCATAGCCCAGTGTAGTCTACCCTTTACCCCCACTTTGTCTACTATCAATTTTTTTCCCCTTTTTTATAAAGTTTTAGAAGCAAGTACTCTCGTGTTCCTAGGAAAAGCAACAGGAAGGTTAGTGGGATGAATTATACCCCCCCACACCCCCCACCCCCCCAGCTGGGGTCAGAACTATAACTGGTATTCCTTGTCTGTGTCTTCCATATACATCCTAGCTCCCTCTTGCCCTCAGCTAGCGCCTCCACCGGTTGGCTGGCTTACCTCGTAGCATGGCCTGGGTCTGTCTCTGGGAGCTCTGATTTCACGTTCACCCGCCCTTCTTAGCCAGGGGTTATTGAGCTTGTGAAGTTACAATAAAAGGTTGACAAAGGAAACCAAAGAGGTACCCGAGTGAATCAACGTGTGTGCCTACAAGACCTTAGGCATATTTTTAAAAAACAATTCACATCATCACTCATTTAAAAAACAGATATTTAACTCTTAGATATGTGGCAGGTACCATGCCAGATGCTCAAGAAATAATATTATACAAAGTGTATGGGTGCTACCCTAACCGACTTCACTGAAAAAGATTAGACAATTTAACAGGTCACTTTTTTTTTTTTTTTTTTTTTTTTCACATAGAGGTTTGAAAACTCCCTTAAGTCTTATTCAGTTCACTCAATGAAGTTATGGTTTCTCTATTTTTTACTGTTTCCTGTTTTCGGGAAAAAAGTGGAAAGCACACAAATTTAAAAATCCATTAATTGATGGTAAAAAATCGAATGAGTTAGTATGTGTAAAGTAATTACCGAATTAGCCTATGGTAAGTGCTGCAAATAAAACAAATAAACTGTGATAAATACTAAGGAGTGAAATAGAAAGCTGATATATTTAGAGTGGGAAATGCCTCCTATTTAATAGTAGACGGCCAAGAAAATGATTTAGGAGAAAGAGTATGGCATGTAGAAAAACTATAAGAAGGCCGATGCTACTGCATTAAGGAATAACTGAATCTAAAATTCCTGGTGGTCTCTCTCTTTTTTTTCTTTAAAGATGTATTTATTTATTTTAGAGGGAGGAAGGACAGAGGGAGAGAATCCTCAAGCAGACTCCCCTCCAAGAGGGGAGCCTGATGCTGCGTTCAATCCCTGACCCTCAGATCACGACATGAGCAAAACCAAGAGTCAGATAGATGCTTAACCAGCTGAGCCACCCAGGGGGCCTCCTGGATTTCTCTTAAATAACTTTTACATTTTCTTTCTTTCTTTTTTTTTTTTTTTTTTTAACTTTTACATTTTCTAAGAATATTTGGGACATACTTACATGTTGTTCTTTGAAGACCGGCCCACATATTATTCTTTTTAGCCCCCATGGAACAGGGCAGATGGTTAGTCACATCATTGGAGTTCAACAGACTTTTGATCAAGTAGCTGTAAAATTCATTAATTTCAAATACAAGAGGCTGATTCTTTTTATAGTCCTTGAGAATATTCTATAATCAAACGGACAATATTCTTTTATTTAAATTTAAAATAAAGGAGATTGGATACTTTCCATGTTGTTGTTTTTAAACAGCGTGAGCCCTGGCCCAAAGCACTCTAAGAAACTAATCTGATTGAGTCACCTGCCTTTCCTAGCGAAATTCTAAATTTCAGCATTCATGAAAAAAAAATGAAACTTCAAGAGATTAATTAACTTGCTAAAGGTAACACAGAAGGAAATGGCAGAGCTCGGAGCCCTCTTATATTTTCTGACTTTCTCTAATTAACCATAAAATACCAAAATGAGAATAACAATAGTTTTCTGAGTCATTTTCATTTGAATCTTTAATACTATATCACTATTGGAAAGTGATACATTTTTATTGATAATGAGATCACAGGGCACCTGAGTGGCTCAGTGGCTTAGCACCTGCCTTCAGTCCAGGGCCTGATCCTGGAGACCCGGGGTTCAAGTCCCGCGTCAGGCTCCCTCTGTGGAGGCTGCTTCTCCCCCTGCCTGTGTCTCTGCCTCTCTCTCTGTGTCTCTCATGAATAAATGAATAAAATCTTAAAAAAAAAAAAAAATGAGATCATGCAGGGGGAACTCCAGCTCTAATTTTTTTAAAAAAATTATTTGTGTCTCCTTTTTTAAAAGACTTGCCATCACTTTTATCAGAATGAAATATCAGTAAATTCTGAATTCTTTAGGTAATCTCTTAATCTTTTAGATCGTGATCCCTGTGAGGAAAACATGGAGCTTACTAGGAGGCTTTTGTTGTTGTTTTACTGTGAGTTATTTCTACCCAAAGTCATAAAGGAGAACAAATATGAGTCAGAGATATATGGGGTTATAAGTTTGATTTTTCTACTGGTAGTGAATTTTTTTAAATCCCATCAGGGAATTCAGTTTCCCAACTGAAAAGAGAGAAGTAGATAGATTAATCTTTGAGTCCTTCCTAGTCTGTCTTCTATATACATCATAAATCAACTACATCTTCCTACAGCTCTTTTCTATTTCAAGCTATTGTTTAAAGTCAAATAGGCCATATCATATCAAATCAAGAAAGACAAAGGTAGCAAAGCTCTTTGATAACTATCAGTGCAATCAAATGCCTCTAGCAGGAAGGATTCCCATCTTCTGATGCTGAGTGCCTGGATAGTGCTGGATACGCTGTAGATGACAGAAATATGACTTCATGCTCATTTTATTACTTTCTTTGAGCAGAAAAATGACAGTAGAAGGCATCGAGTGTGTTAGGATGTGACACTGGATGTATGAGTGAGCTGTTCAGGCGTGTTTCGACTCCTGCATCAATAATCCCCTGCCATTACCGCGTGCGGGGGTCAGGCAGAAAGATGTCCCTCCGTTTTCTTTCTGAGCCAAATAACCCCCCCCTGGATTTTCACATTAAAAGACTTTTCTCTTAGTTTTCTCATCAAATAAAAACAGGTCCTGTAATAGACTGAATAGTGCTCCATAAAGATGTCCATGCCCTAATCCCTGCAATTTGTATATATGTTACCTTGTACAGCAAGAGGCACTTTACAGATATCATTAAATTAAGGATCTTGACATGGGAAGATTATTCCGGATTATTTGCAGAACATAATGTCACCACAAGAGACCTTATAAGAGAGGGATGAGGACCAAAATCACAATACAAGATGTGATCATAGAAGTAGAGTTCTCACTGGGACACCTGGGGGCTCAACGGTTGAGCACCTGCCTTCAGCCCCAAGGGTGATCATGGAGACCTGGGATCGAGTCCCACGTCGGGCTCCCTGCATGGAGCCTGCTTCTCCCCCTACCTATGTCTCTGCTTCTCTCTCATGAATAAATAAGATCTTAAAAAAAAGAAAAAAAAAAAAAGTAGAGATCACAGAGGTAGAGAGATTTAAAGCTGCCCTCCTGGCTTTGAGATGTGGAAACAAAGTGAGAGCCAAGGGGAACAGGTGACCTCTGGAAGGTGGAAAAGTCAAGGAAGCCGATTCATCACCAGAGCCTCCAGAAAGAATTGTCCTGCTCACTCATTTCAGACTTCAACAATTTGTGTTGTTTTAAGCCACTAAAGTTTGCGGTAATTTGTTAGAGCAGAAATAGAAGTCTCACACAGGGCCCAATCTCCATCTCCAAAGAAAGAATATCCCTTGTTAAATTAGTCTAAGAGTGAATAAAAGACAAAGATTCAAACTACCAACTTTCTATGGATTACAAAGATTAAATGTCATTAAAATAATACATTGAGATTTATATTTTGGTTGCCATGGTGATTATTAGATCTGCACATAATGTATTATTTTGAGCAACATGAGTCACTTTGTATTGAACAAAATAATGTAGCACATTCCTGTGGTCCATCACATATGCATATGTATATATATATGCACACAAACACATAATTTTCTGAAATGAGCATTTCAGGTTCAGCTTCAATATTTAAAAAATATATATCTTGGGGCACCTGGGTGGCTATCGGTTGGACATCGTCCTTCTGCTCAGGTCGTGATCCCAGGTCGTGGGATGGAGCCCCACGTAGGGGCTCTGCCTGCCGCTCCCCCCGCTTGTCTCTCACTCTTGCTTGCTCTCTCTCTGTCAAATGAATAAAATCTTTGAAGAAAAATAAATAAATTACATATATACATATATATAAAATCTTGGATTTATATTTATTTATTTATATATATATAGGTGCAGTCCTGGATCTGTATCAATTCCTGTGTGTGTGCATATGTGTGTCCCACCACTACTATGTAGAAGGCACCATACCCAGATTTCTCTCTTGTTGGTGTAATTCTTATTTATTAATTCGTATTGGCATTTCTCAATATTTATGGCATAATTTAGAAAGATCCATAACCATAAATGTTTGGACACATTACTTCCTTTAAGTAGTGAGGTGTGGCATGGGTTTCTAAGACCTTTGAAACTTTACTTCCCCTTCATCCTTATTTCATAAAATATTACCCCTGTTATGCTTTATCTGCCTTTTCTCCCCTTCAGATGAACTCTTAATACCGAGATGCCAGGAATTGATGGAATTAAAAGTAAAGCATTTCTCTGAGAAATTTGCATTATCAAAGGTTTCAGAGTATCACATTCTAAACATCAAGCTCTGTTGGTAGAATTTCTAATGTCTGGAATCCTTGGCATTTTCCACTTTAATTTATAATAGATTTTACAGTTTGCAGAGTACTTTCCTTTGGGAAGAACGTGAGGTTCAGAGATTATCAGTTAGGGTTCTGACACCAGCTTTACTATTTACAAGCTGGGTGAACAGTGGCAACCTGCTTAATGTTTCTAAGTCTTGGTTTTCTTATTCCAAAAAAAATCAAAGTGATATGATCTATTTATCCTACATGTTTATTTTGCAGATGAAATTATGTAATGATGTAATATACATAAAAAGGTTAAGCTGTAAACAATATGCAAAGAATGGTACGGATTTACTTTGTTATAATTATAATTCCTGCAATCATAACAATATTACTATTATTGCAGTGACTATATGGATACATGAGAAGTTATCTTAAGAAATAGGGGCTTTCAGTGATGACTATATATGACCTCCCAGCCTCTGTGGACTGGGCCGAGTTCTCTGGCTCCCACTATCTTAGAAGGATGTGTTCTCCACCCTCCATTAGAGCAGGTCCCCCTCCAAGCTCTTGCACATTCTCATTGGCAGGATTCGTTTCCTTGAGGGCAGTCGGAATGGGACTCATTTGGTTGCCATCCCTGGGACCACCCTCGTTCCTTGTCCTGTGGATATCCCCATAGAGCAGTGGACAACGTGGCAGCCCGCTCCCTTCGGAGCAAGCAAGCAAGAGTACAAGAAGAGGTATCTAAGATAGAAGTCACAGACCCTCAGTAACTTGATCTTGGGAATGTCGTGCCATCATTTTTATTGTAGTCTGTTCATCAGAAGCCTCCACTAAGCACGACTCACCCCCCAGTAGAGAGCACTGCACAAGGGTTGTGAATTCCAGGAAGTGCAGGTTGTTGGAAGTCATGTTGGAGGCTGCCCGTCATGGCCATTACCATGCAGTTCTTAAAAGTGTCCTTCCCTAAAATTCTGGGGATTGGTCAAGGCATTTGCCTTTATTTATTTATTATTATTATTATTATTATTATTATTATTATTATTATTTGGCATTTGCCTTTAGAAGGAGTCTCAGATGTTTAGCCGAAGGCAAGATAAACACTTACCTCCAGTTTTAAAGCTCCATTTCCTTATTCATTTGCGTTTGTATTTTCCTGATTATATTAAAGTCTAAGGAATATTTTATGACTTCTCTTCTATGAAGCTCTTATCTGGTACCGGGCCTGGGTAATGCAATATGCCAAGTTACAAAGTTCTGCAAAACCCTTGGTTGCAGAGGAAAAACAGATTAATGCTCTCTTAACTATGACTGCACTTGTGGGTACAGCATACAATCACAATTTTCAAAACAATTATTTTGAATTTAATAGCTCTCCAACCCCTTTTCTGGTGCTGCGACAAGACTACTGATTTAATGTTGCGCCAAGCTGCTAGAAACCAGAGGTTAAAACCCATGGTTAAATGTTTCAGGCAAATGGTATTGAAAACTATCACCACGTGGACAGTTCTCAGGCTCCAGGAAGGGTGGGGGGGAAAGGGGGGTGGGCAAGGGGAGGGCAGTCTGGGGAAGGGGATAAAGAGGAAAATAGAACAAAACACCAAAAGCCAACAGGCAGCTGAGGCTTTCAAAGGCCTTCAGATACTGCCAATTTTTCCTTTTCCTTTTCTTTCTTTCTTTCCCTTTTTTTTTTTTTTTTTTTTTGCCACTCCAAATGTTAAATTGAGGTGATTATAAACCTCTTGTTTGTTTTGTTTTGCTTTCATTTAAAAAGTGAAAATTAAAAGACTGTGGGAATAAAGTGTGGGGAGAGCTTTTGACAGCTGAAGGGTGGAAAGCCCATTACCCATAATCATAATAATACAAACCCAGCTGGACAATGCTGAGGGAGGGGACCTCTCCCAGGAGAGGCGCTGGAAATGACCCAGGCCTGGCAGGCCCTGGGGCCATCACAGGCTTGAGATTGCAAAGCCCCAGGGAGAGGCATTGGAGGCTGCCAACACGGTGGCCCTGAAAGCTTGCTCTGCCCGGACAATGGGAGGCAGGAGAACTGACAGCGCACTGATTGGCAGTGGGTGGGCAAATGCAGGAATAGGCTGCCTGCCAGAGGGCCAGAGACCTGTTAGGAGAGGGATGTGAGGGGCACACCGAGCTACAAAAGAAACCTGAAGGCCAGAGAAAAATGTGTCTAATCAGAAATCAGCCGACAGGAATGCATGGCAGCCTTAAATCCAGAGCATGGAATGCAAAAATGGGAGAGGAAAAATAAAAAAATAAATAAATAAGTAAGGAAAAAAGCCAAAAAATAAAAATAAATACTAAAAATCAAACCTCATTTTACCTAAATCAGGGGGAGCTATTTTTATTTTTACAAATTTTATTGGCATATGGAAAAGTACACAAATCATAATTTAATAGCTCATTGAATTTCCACAGAATAAATACACCTTTTATTGAGCAGCCCAAACAAACAGACAAACAAAAAAGACTATTGCCTGCCTTCAGAAAGCCCTTTATGTCCTCTTCTGTTTACTACTCACCCCCTGTGCTCCCGGGGAAAGACCATACGGCCTAGACTAATGTTCATGTTTGAGCTTCATATAAATGAAGCCTTGTGCCATGCGCTTAGGTCTGGCCGAGGCTGCTCAGCATTGATTTTGAAACCCATTCCCCCATCCCCATGGGGGAAACCCATCCCATATGTCATGAATCTTTCTTTTCTTTCTTCTTTTTTGCTACATAGAGTCCCTGTATGTGAATATATCTCGAACCATTTGTTCTACTTCTAAAAGGTACATGGGTTGTTCGTGTCTGGGGCCCTCACTGGTCATCCCGTGAACGCTCTCGTGTTCGTCTTTTGCTGTCGCTTCTTTTGGCTTTACAGCTACAGGTCAACCGAGGGTCACACAGGTCACAGTCGCGGGACTTTGGTGGAAGTTGTCAAGAGCTTTCCCAACGCGCTGCACCATGTATGCTCCTAGCAGCCATGCACAAGGGCTTCTTTTACTCCTGTGTGTGCTGCCAAGTGGTACTGTCCATCCGACTGGGGTACCTGAAAATACTAACCAATGGGTGTTGTCCTCTCCTGCCTCTTGAACTGCAAGCACCATACCTTCCCCCGGGTAACTAACCACGTCCCACAACCACCACAGGGTAGCGGGAATGTGAGGGTGGCGGTGGGTAGAACGGAGGAGCTTGATTGTCCAAGGAAGGCCCACGCAGGACAGGTTGTGTGGGGACGATGGCAGGTCTGCCCTCTCCCACTAAACTGTTTTCTCCAAGGACAGCACTCCTCACCCAGATCCATACAGAGGGTGACTTTCACTTAAATATCAGTAGACAGCAGCACAGTGACAGGTGGAGACAGAGTAAAATACCTGAGGCATGGAGGAGGAAACAGAAGTGAAGCCCAGCCACGGTTTAAAAAATAGAATGACCTTTAACAAGTCACTGGACTTCTCTGAGCCCCAAACTTCTAATCTGTCAGTGCCACGAAAGTTCTCCATAATGTGCAACATATTCAACTACTTCCCTTAAAGATTCCTTAGTACTGTTGATTTTTCATTTTGTGAAATATATCAAAAACGGTTTTCTCTCTGGATGACATGATTCAGCTCATCTTTTATTCTTTCTTTCTTTCTTTCTTTCTTTCTTTCTTTCTTTCTTTCTTTCTTCTTTCTTTCTTTCTCTTTCTTTCTTTCTTTCTTTCTTTCTTTCTTTCTTTCTTTCTTTCTCTTTCTTTTTTTTTTTAAATTTTATTTATTTATTCATGAGAGACACAGGCAGAGGGAGAAGCAGGCTCCATGCCTGAGCCCGATGCAGGACTCGATCCCAGGACCCTGGGATCACATCCCGAGCCAAAGGCAGACGTGCAACCGCTGAGCCACCCAGGCATCCCTATTCTCTACTTTCATCGTCAGTTGATCGTTGGATTTGGAATTTGATGATCAGTGACATTTCAAATCAGGAAGAGTCAGAATTTCAGAATTTCAGCTTTGTATTTCTCTAATTAAAAGCAAATTTGAAAATCTACATGTTTTATGATCTTTATGTTTCGAAAGAGCTTTTCAAGTTTTGTGTGCAAGATGTGAAGAGTGATTCGAAAGTAAAAAATTATCTATTTTCTGAATGTCTTTAAGATATTTTTCAGGGGTGCCTGAGTGACTCCGTTGGTTAAGTGGTTAAGCCTTGTAGGGCTCCGCACTCAGCAGGGAGTCTGCTTGAGATTTTTCTCCCTCTCCCTTGCTTGTTCTCTCTCTCGGTATTCTTCAAAATACTGATATACCACAGCAATTTAGTGAAATACTAGCTAAATGTGCATTAATTAACCTTTAGTGTAAAGAGAAAAAAAAATAATTGTTTAGGATTTTCTTTCAACCTTTCCCTGTTTGCTTCCCAGCTTCATTCCAGATACACATTTAGCTATGTGTAGATCATAACTTAAAGTGCAGATATTGTATATTCATATTTTCTTAATTGTGAAAAACAAATGAATCGATTCCTCCTCAAAGAAAACCAGTTTGGTTTCCAAGATACAGGTCTTATCTATATCCAATTGGAAAAAAAAAAAAAAAAAAAAAAAAAAAAAAAAAAACAGAGTTAACCAGAAAAAATCTCCAAGGGGAAAAACAAAGAAAACAATCTTTCAGCCAGAGTCAGAGAAGCAAATTTCAAAATGTTGGTAGCAAGAAAATAATCTCTCCAGAGGTAGTTTATGCATATGGTCCCCACCGAGCTCTGCCTTCAGCAAGTCAGGAAATCGTGAAATGTTTTCACCTTTAGGAGTCGAAAGTAAACATTACATCGAGTGGAAGACTGATAAAACTCCTAAGATCAAGGGTTAGCATGAATTGAAGTCACTAATAATTCTGTTTCCGGGTCCTGAATGACTCCTAAACAAATTGAAAGAATGGGCCCGATTCTCAAGTCAACTTCAGAGCAACTTCTATTTCTCTGTTAAGCATCTAAAGCAGGAATAAGCCCAAAGGCATAAAAGATACTTATATAGAGCCTCTAAGATTTATGACAAGGTTTTCTTTGTCTTTTTAGCCCGGAAATAAATGCTAGAAAGTTAACAACTATTTTTTTCAGTGTAGTATTTTACATTTGTTTCCATCCAAAACTGTTCCTTTTCTCTCTAGTAACTATTAAAAATTAAGCATTCATGATAAAGGGATATGTAGAGATGGGAAAGATGTTCAGGAAACATTAAACTTATATATATATATATATGTTAAAACTGAATCTGAGGTATGGAATCAGTTTATTTTTCTCTAAAGTGCTAACTTGACTTTTTAATAAAAAAAATAATGAATAAAATAAAAATAAAAAAATAATGAACTGATAGGATATCAATAAATATTTTTAATTTCATTTCAAAACTATTTACTTGCTTTCCTGAATTAGCTAGATTCCTATCAACCACTAGTTGGTGGTTTAAATACTCTAGGATTAAAAAAAAATGCTCTAGGATTATCGTCTAATGGGGAGCCCAGCAACCTGTGTGAGAGCTCCTGGATGTCACAGATGTATTAACAATAATACAGCAACGTAACGACATGCACCGGGTGGGACTGCCTGCAAATCATTATGCTAAGTGCTTTTCATACGATGATACATTTAATTATCCCCACGACCCTATTAGATTGGCGTAGTTATTTTCTCTCATTCTATAGATGAGGAAACTAGGACCAAAGGGGTTAAGAGTCTTGTCCAAAGTCTTAAGCGATGAAACCCAGAACAGTCTGATGCAAATATGGTCTTTAAAATGATGCCATACTTCCTTAGAAAAGAAAACAAAAATAGATTCCGATTCTGTAACCCAAATAACAAGGCGATGAGGACCACAGATGGTATCCCAGCTGTGTCTAATATACACCTGGGAACGCAGTGTCACCTGAAACCATTTCACATCACAGAAACAGAAACAAAGTTTTGCCAATTATCTGGTTAATCCTTTTAATTTCAGTGAAGCGGTAAGGCTGCAAAATGAATTTTATTTGGCCTGAAACTTTAATTTGGTTGTCTGCATCTATGGAAGGAACTGGATAATCACGGATTCTCCACCGAGCCCTGCTTAGCCACATCCGACCGTGTATCGTTAAACTACCTCTTACTCAAACCGGTGTGCCATTTGGATCCTCTGCCTGAAATGATAGCTGCTTGGTATCGTATATTATTTTGGATCAGGTATAGATGGACACTTCACCACTTTCAAAACCATGTGCCCTGCACCTGAGCAGAGGGCAGAGTGAGACCTTCACACATTACAGAAGCAGGTTAGATGATGGGGCGAGTGGGAGGAGGAAGGTCAGGTGGCTGGAAAGTGAGTTGCTCCCATTGTAATTTAGCTCTTTTCTCTCAATCTAGAGACGTCTTCAGCGGTGTGTGTGTGTGTGTGTGTGTGTGTGTATTTTAAAGACCACTTGGGGAGAGGCTCTTAACTGTCATCAAATAAACTTCATATGATCATTCTTACACCCATTTATTTGCCATGCGTTCTGCAATTGAAAAAAGCTTCATGTTGTCATTCTCTGTACTAGATATTAATTCCTAGATGAGTTTGATTTTTTTTTGCAGTTGAATGGTGATAAAATGAAGCTATTTTGAAGCACATTAAATCTGCAAATTTGAACACTTTGATGCCAATGTTCATTTTATTGCAAGGTATCCTATTTTCACCTTCATAAAATTGAATGCTTGCATGTACCATATAATTAAATTTAGCCATACCAAAAGCTCAAGTCTCTGCATTTATTAACTCTTGACTGCATCAGTACCTAGGAACTTTGATAAAGTTTACCATAGTTTTCTTAATCTCTGCTATAAGCTACGTAGTAGGTAGCTCATTTCTGGAGTTTAGGAGCTTGCCAAGCGTCACTTTTTCTATTTCCATGGTCCCCCTCACAATGGCATAGTACGGTTCTGGCAAAGGCACTCACGATTGGCAAGGAGTGCTTTTCTGCTGGGATACCAGCCTCCCCTCAGTGTTGGCTCTAATATCTGCCCTGAGGAATAGAGTTCCAGACTCTTCTTAGGTAAGTGCAAAGTTGTTGTTGCTGCTCTTCAAGATTAAGACGTAAAATGTCTTCTGGCTGGTCACCAGAAAATGAGGATTTTGCAAGTCTTGGAAAGTTTGAAGCAGCTAAAGGTGGCTTTTGCAATCTGTTCCCTCAGCCGGATTCTATTCAGATCAGTTCTACAGGAAACCCAGAGGATATAATAAGAAAAAGGAGAGAGAGAGAGAAACCGATTGTCAGAATAGAAACCCACAAAGAACTCAACATAGAATTCTTAAGAGATGGATGTGCTTTTCAAGGCAAAAGGCCACAGCCCCGTGTGCTCTGTTAAACTGATTGCTGATAGATGTATTTCTGTATTTTGCTTCCTTTAGCACTGCCAAATATATGCTCAGAGTCTCTCTCCTTATCTCCACTCGCTACCCCACCCCGGGTCTACTCTCTGATCTCTGACTCAACGATCAAAATCAGAATCTTTCCAAAGTCCCCCCCGGTTTACTCCTCTGCTCCCTTACTTTGTTTTCTCTGTTTAGATTCCCCCATTATATGTTCACTGGCTAAATATAATCCAGAAGTTCAAGCTTAGATATCAGTTATTTTGTGAGTGCCCTCGGCTGTCTGCCATATTCAGTTTTCTCAGAAGTCCTTGTGTACACGTGCTCTCCTCACTCGCTTCCATCCTTGTCACTCAGTCGTCAAACCATTCAAATCTACTTTGGCCATACTCTTCCACTAAAACTGTTCCTATAAAGTCACTCAGCTCTGCTAGGCTGCCAAAGGTGGCTCTCCCTGTCCTCAGCACACCGGATTATTCATTACCTTTCAAGAGTAAACCGTTACTTTCTTCTTGACAGTCTTCTATCTCGACTTTTAGAACTCCCCTCTCCTGTTCCTGTTAACTGCTTGGCTTTTTCTTTCTCATTTTCTTTTCCTTTTTTTAAAAAAAATATTTATTTATTCATGAGAGACACAGAGAGAGGCAAAGACATAGAGGGAGAAGCAGGCTCCCTGCAGGGAGCCCGATGAGGGACTGGATCCCTGGATCCTGGGGTCACACCCCAAGTAGAAGGCAGACGCTCAACCACTGAGCCACCCAGGCATCCCTTTTTCTCATTTTCTTTTGCTGGCTCAACTCTAGCTTAAATTTTTATCTTTTTTTCCCAAGGACTTAGTTTTAGTCACTTTTTCAGATGACACTTTGTCCATTCCCATTAATTTTCAAGGATTCAAATACCATCGTTAATGCTGATTATTTCTAGACTTGTAAATTTGTCCAGACTTCTCTATGATTTCCATATTTGTTTATCTAGAGCTCTTACTTTATATCTGCCCTGGAATAGTCCCACATGTACCTCAGCTTAACTATCCAGAATGTATCTTTTGATCTGTACCCCCACCACCTATCTTCCACTGTCCATCTAGTTGTCCAAATGGAGTATCAAGAAGACATTCTGCTCGCTCCCTTTCTTTCACACACTTCATGTAATAACCCTGAGGAAGGTGAGACTACTTTGATACAAAAGAGATCTCAGATCTCTCTAGTCCTTTCTATCTGCATTACTCCCACCTTAATTTAGCATGTGTGTGTGTGCATGTACGCTGCACAGATTTTAAGTTATATTTATAATTATATATTATAGTAATTATATATGATATGCATAATTTTAAACCTGTGGAATTGCATTATGTTATATAATAGTATACCCCCCTTCCTTTATTTCATGCAACTGCATCCTCAAAATATCAAGTGTGACATTTTAAGCAAAATTGTATCATGTTGGGGCGCCTGGGTGGCTCAGCTGGTTAAGCATCTGCCTTCAGCTCAGGTCATGATCCTGGTATTGAGCACCATGTCAGGCTCTCTGCTCAGTGGGGAGTCTGCTTCTTCCTCTCCCTCTCCCCCTGCTCATGCTCACTCTCACTCTCTCTCAAAAAAAAAAAAAAATCTTAAAAAAAAATAAAGTTATATCATGCTACATATTGTATGCTTCCATGTATCTGAAATCCAAATGCAAACAAAAATAGTTATAATAAATACAATCAGAGTTGTTGTGGCTATGGGGAAATGTTGTTAATGGATGAGATGAAAACTGGTTGGAATGGGGTCACAGGGAATGTTTTAAGAGAGTCATAATCTTCTATATCTTGTTTGGATAGAGTTTATACAGGTTTTTATAACTGTCAAAATTCATATGACTGAATATTTAAGTTCAGGCCAATATATATTGATTGTATATCAATTAAAATGAAGCAAGTCATAAATTAAAGGTCCTAATAGCCTCACATTGAACACAGAACAGAATCTTTACACCTCCAGGCCACAAACAGTCTTGGCTGTGCCAACCTCTACAACCTCATGCTGTGCACCGCCCTTTGCTGATATTACTCAGACTTCCACATCTTCTTTTAGTTTCTTGTGTACACGAGGTCCTGCTCTCTCTGCTGATTATCTAAACCATCATCATCACTCATGTACCTGCACTTTATTTTCTAGTCCCTGAGTCTCTCTAGTGTTTATTGCCACACTATTAAAAATCATCCCTTTTGCTTTCCAGATGCATCTTTTTTTTAATTTTCTTTTTAATACTTACCATAATTTGCCATTGTCTTATCCTTTATGTGTGTGTATCTATTTATTTTTGTTTTGTTTTGTTTTAATCTGTCTCCTTTATTAACAAATAAGGACTTTGGAGCAAGCCCTGAGTCTTTCTTGATCACTGTTATATACTTAGCTAACCTAACACATTAGAATATAGAAGACATTTGTATTTAGCTATTTATCTGTTTAACGTATGTGTATTTTTTGCTGTTCAATAAATAAAGTGAGGCAATATTAGAGTTCTGAAAGGGACTGGACTTCATTTATTTGACAATATGGGAAGGATATTTTAGGTAGTAGGAATGAGTGGGGAAAAGACACAGAAACAAAATAACCACATGTATGCTGTTTTTGGAAATGATGCTGTATGAATGAAAGATAGGAAATGGGATAAGGAAAATAAAAGAGAAAACCTTTAGAAGGCTAAACTACAGTCTTTCTTATTAAAATTGATTTTCACGAGTGTTCACTCCTATCTCTTTTGTTCTAACGAGTTGTTGATGTTGGTGTCTCTATGTGTAATGCAACAGCTAGACAGCTCATCCAAGTTTTGCCTTCTCTATAAATAACAACAGTTCTTTATTTTACTCTCTGAGTACAGAACTTTGCAGGACAATCTCCCCACAATATATACAGACTTATTAGGTAGCATTCTTTTTATACCAGCCACCTGTATCAATCAGGGCTCTCCAGGAAAAACAAACAAACAAACAAACAAAATGCACTTAAGATAAAGAGTATGAAAGCTATTTAAGGAATTGGCTTACATGACTAATTAGAGAAGCCAACACGTCCCACAATCTGTCATCTGCAACATGGAGATCCAGCAAAGGTGGTGGTGTGGTTGAAAGGCTTGAGAACCAGAGCTGCTGGTAGAGACTCCAGTCTGAATCTGAAGGTCTGAGATGCAGGAGTAGCAGGGACAGGACATGGGTACCCCAGATCAACAGCGAAGTGGAGAGAATGTGAATCTTCCCTGCCTCCACGTGTGTTCCAGTCAGGCCCTCAGTGGATTTGAGGCCAGTGTTAGGGAGAGCAACCCACTTTACTTAGTTTTCCAATTCAAATGCTAAGCTCATCCAGAAACACTGTCACAGACGCATAACAGAAATAGTGTTTAACAAGATATCTGGACATCTCTTGATCTAGTGAGGTTGTCACATAAAATTAACTATCACATCATGAAAAGGATTAAGAACTAGTGAATGTTTAACCTTATCCACAGGATTATCAGAGAACATCGTGATGCCATGTGCTAATATCTCGGTAGATGAATCAGCAGCATTACACAGCCATAACACAATAGGAAACATTTATGCCCTGAGATTTAAATAGGAATTAAAAATAATTGACCAGATAAAACTCTGAAGCTAACTCAGGGAACAGTCTTTAACAAAAGCACAAAGATGCAAATAGCTAGGTGGTTTCCACCTACCAGGCTGGGGAGTGGAAAAACAAAAATCATCGTCATTCTGAAGCCTGTTTCTACCTTATGAAATTTTGTCATCTGAATCTCCAAAGGGCAAAGAGTCATCTTTATGCTCGAAACAAAAAGCTGCTTCGGGACTCCGGAGCCACACAGGGCAGACAGTCTTCTACATTGTCAGACAAACAGCTGTTACCCATATCTGTGCAAAAGCAACAGCTGATGTTTCCTGACATGGTGTTATGTTTCCATATCATGGAGTAATGAGTTTGTTCCATGTTGAAAATGAAGCCATGTCAAGGGCCACTAGAGTGACACTATTGGTCTTGTCATGGAATCACAGAATCTCAGAACTGGGAAGTTTTTTAGACTGTAAAGCGCAAGCTTTCATCACATCCTGGAATCAAACTTAAATGTGCAGTTGCAATCTTATTGGGTTCAGAGCATTCCACCTTAAAAGGAATACTGAAATATCACAAGATGTCCATAACAGAAGAATTAGCATCCTGAGAGATTTGGAAAAAAGAATTGTTCTGTAAGATCGTTGAAGTCACCTGGAATGTGTAAGCGGTAGTAGAGTAGATAATGAGATAGAGTATGGAGCCCATGAAAAGTAGACTCAACTGGTATAGTTTAAAAACCTATCTTTTTCGTTAGACATATAGAATTTTATTTTTTTAAAGGTTTTTTTATTTATTTATTCATGATAGACATAGAGAGAGAGAGAGGCAGAGACACAGGCAGAGGGAGAAGCAAGCTCCATGCCAGGAGCCTGATGTGGGACTCGATCCCGGGACCCCAGGATTGCACCCTGGGCCAAAGGCAGGCGCCAAATTGCTGAGCCACCCAGGGATCCCCTAGACATATATAATTTTAATATATTATTATATATCATTCAAGAAATTTTTTTCCAACATTTTTCAGGAATACTGATTTAGGTCTAGTAGAAAGAAAACTGTTCTAAGTTAGAATTGCCCAGATGGAGTGAACTTCTTGGAGATACAGTCATTTACATATGTACCACAAGGATATTTCCAAGGGACTTACTATCGGATATTGGATGTGTATCAATAAGTCTGGAGTCTTAACATTTATAATTTGAGAGTTAAGAAGAGTTGCCTTGAAAAAAAAAAAAAAGAAGAGTTGCCTTGGATAAACAAGGGAAGGCCATTGTGTTTAAAAATGTTAAAAATAAATAAATAAATAATAAAAATAAAAATGTTGTGAACTTGTGACAGGAAAAAAATGTAAAGTTTCGCATAAGTGTAATAAAGGTAAACGTAAGCTTCTTAGGACTGAATTTTTATTGTTTCAGTTTGTTATGAAACATAGTTTCCCATCATATATTCTGGCAAGGAAATAAGCCAGTTCGAATTCAAGGAGTAGTAACCAACGTTTATAACCAGGAATATGAATACTCGCTCCAATTATTCAAATAATCAGCCTAATAACTCACATTGTTTACATCTAAAGTTTTAGATTAAAAGGCTCACTATCAGTATTTTGCTTTTCATCTTGTAGGTGTTCAAGACCTCAATGAGCCAGGTCCATGTGCTACTATTAGACAACTCAGGCCAAATGAGTACCGGTCATTAGCACCAAACTAACCTGAGAGATTGAAAACTGTTCTGTTGAGTAGATTCTTTCTTTCCATCCCCAGTGTTTTACATACTCCCTATGTCTCAATTCCTAGCTTCTCTCTTCCATTTTCCAAGCTCTTGGACATGCTATATCTTTGCAGAACCTTTCAAGTTCTGTGGGAAGGGGTGGCTAAAATGAAGGTATCTTTTTTTTTTTTTTTTATAAATTTTTATTTATTTATGATAGTCACACACAGAATGAGAGAGAGAGAGAGAGAGAGAAAGGCAGAGACACAGGCAGAGGGAGAAGCAGGCTCCATGCACCGGGAGCCCGACGTGGGATTCAATCCCGGGTCTCCAGGATCGCGCCCTGGGCCAAAGGCAGGCGCCAAACCACTGCGCCACCCAGGGATCCCTAAAATGAAGGTATCTAATGACTTCATTCCTACTCCCTGTTCAGAGCACATTGACTGTTACCTACCCTGACCCCATACTTCTAAGTATCTCTTCAAAGAATTTGCCCTCACGGCGTATACTAAACAGGTAGGGGACCGTGTTTCCCTCTCTGAGCCCCTATAGTCTCTTCAACTGGGAATGAGCCCTTGACCCAAATTGAGCACACTTGATTTTCAAAAATTTAGAATTGGTACTCAGGAATTTCTTTTCTCCTTGTTATATATTTGTCTTGGGAGAATCTCTAAGACTTACTGGATGTTTCTCTGCAAAGAGAAGCAAGGGAAAATAATCAGGGAAGGCAAACCAATAAAACAGATAAAGATCAGAAAATGTGAAATACCATATAGATGGGAGATGGGAAAATGAGAAAAAAAAAAAAAACAGAGACAGAGATGACAGAGATGGTCTTAGTCCCTGATTCAGTCCCCACTCCTGACTATAGGAAACCTGCCTTTTTGTACCAACCATAGCTACATAGAATTGTCCCTTCTCTCCTTAGGAAAACAAAACAAAACAAAAAACTGTCATTTTTTTTGCTGTAGTTCATTTGAATGAGTTTGAGTTGCTTGAAGCTGAAAAATTTCTGAATAAGACAGCCCTCTCTAAGCCATTCCTTCCCCTGTGGTCTGCTCGATATTGTCCCTCATCCCCTAGAACTCCCTTTCTGTGTCGTCCTCTCTGACCTTCAGTAGTCACAGCTGTCTCTCTTCTGTGCTTACATAACCTATCCTTTTGTTGGTTCCCTGCTTTTTTGTCATTTATTTCTTGCTCATGGAATGCACATGATCAGTTTTCTCAGGGCAACACTTCCTGTGTATTTGAAAATATTGTACATTTTTTATCAGTTTGGGAACAAATGCTACATGATTACATATAGTTCGAATGTATGTGCACAAATTTATGCATGTGTATTACATTGCACACAAATATTAGTGAATCTTGTCGAGTTATTTGAGTCTTCCACACCTTATTTTCTCATCCGATTATTGTTCTACCTGAACTCTTGAATTTTTAGAGAGGTATGTAAAGAAGAAATATACATTTAAAAAAATTATTTCTGATGTGTGGAAGCCATTAAATAAAGTCAGCGATATCGTATCTTCTTTATGTGTTGAATGTTTGTCAGTTTAAAATATCCTAGACCTTCCCACCTGATGCCTTTTACATCTCGTGTGTGAGTCTGATACTAATATTATTTATCATACTGGATTTTTATAGATATTTCTGATATTCTTTCCCTATCCCTCTCTTTTTTTTTATTCAAGGATATTCATTGAAACTACCCTTTTGTAAGATATTTGCTGTGTTCTACTAAGTGATGTCTGTCTTGTGATTGTAGAGTTACTGGGGAAAGTAGTCTTCCAGTGGCTTTTTCTTCTTCGTGAAAAGGTTCAACATGCCATGAAATCATTATTTCTCTGATACACTGTCCTGCCCTTAGGGTCCCAGGGCCCACACTCACGACATAAGTCATAGGAAAATGCAGTGGTGGCTGCTCTAAATGCGTCCTCCTTTTAATAATGTAGGGGATGTCCCATTACCTCTGTTAAAGAACAACAACAACAGAAATTAACTGAGTAAATCTCAAAGATCTCCTCGGCTTTAGTCACCGATTCAGGAGTCAGGCAACATCCAACCTAGCAAATGAATGGGAGCTTCAAAGAGCTAGATGAGGCCAGAGATTTTTATAGGTGGAAACAAGGGTGTTGTAGTAGGCAAAAGAGCAGATGTGATTATTGCGAGGCTACCTTCCGTGCAAGAGATGGCGAGGGCTTGTCAGGCAGATTACCTAAATACTTATCAGGCGATTCCTGATTGATCATGTAAGATGCCATTCCTAAAAGCACCAACACTGGAAGTAAGTTAAGACTCCGTTTGGTGGTGTGAGGCTGAACACAAGTGACTCCATTTTGGACCTATTGGCTTTAACACCTCCCATTTCTCAATCCCTCCATTGTAGGCTCAGAGTTCTTTCACACAACTCCTCATTCTACACCAGATTTCCTGCTAAATATTTGAGACTGTGATTTCTTCACTTTCATGTGTTCTCATCTACTTTTTATCATTCAGAGAAACTCCCCCAAATTCCTGGTCCGTTGATCGCCCTTCTCACCTGCGAGTGTTCTGCTGTCTAACCCTAACCTATTTCAGTGCTACCTCACCTTGTTGTAACTGTGTGTCTGTATCTCTGTTTCTCAACTTCCTATGAACATATTGAAAGAAGGAATGGTTTCATATTCTCTAATTTTAAGGCCATTACTGTGCCTGCCACTGGAATACTTAACAAATATACTTTGAATGAATAAATGTTTTCTACAAAACACTGCATGACATTTTCTTTTTCTTGTTTGACAATCAACATTTTCCCTAAAGATATTATTCCTTAACTCTCCTGAAGAAAGATAGGTTCATCACAAGACAATCCCCATTAGAATTTAGCCTTAGAAGATTTTACTTGATGAAGAACATAAAACCTAAAAATGTAGTTTTCATAATGGAACACTTTCCATGACCTTAGCAATAGCTTTGTGATTGTGGCATTATAATGAGTGTAAACAGGTAGCAAAATTGCACCGTGCCAATAATAAAAATAACTTTCACTTTCCCAAAGGCCTCAGCAGCTCACCCGACATCCCAGAGCTCATTGCAGATATTTCCTCCAAGAGTACAAAGACCACAGAAGACTAAATAGAAGATTAAATAGATTTTGTGAAATCAAAATGTGATGAAAGTACATTTCAATTAGTGGGGAATGAGGAGAGGAAGTGACAAGGGAGAAAATGTGTGCAGGGCATCAGCCTCTCTAATCTTGGAAAACAGAGCCTCTCCTTGGGGCTGAGCTCATATTGACTCATCACAGAAATCACAGAGCAAGGATGAGAGAACTCCTGAGGAATCAGGAGTCTGAAAAACTTTTCTGATAACCTTGACTGCCTGGACACAAGGGTTGGGCTGAGCTTTGAACGCGAAAGGGATCCTGCCTGGCAAACAAGCTGCAACTACAGAAAGTTTAATTAAAGCCAGTGAGGGGACATTAAATGTGGGGAATAATTAAGACAGAAGAAAAAAAGAAAGAAAGAAACCAGAACATGATTAAAGGAAAGATCTGGAGGCATTGAGCTACCTGGACAGTATGTCATTGACAACTATTAAAAATGAGATTGATATTTGCCTATTTTCAGTTTACATTTTGGTTTGCTGTGTGTGTGTGTGTGTGTGTGTGTGCACATGTGCGTGTGCATGTGTGCATGTGCGTGTGTGTGTTAGATATATGTGTTATGTTATCTCCTGTTATCTGGTTTCTTTTTGTTGATGGTGGTGGGTTTTTCTGGCTACCAGCTGAGTGGGAATGAAAAAGTGCCATGATCCAAACTGGATTTTAATGAGGACAGCTCACTGCCTGCCAAGTTCCTGGGCATGAAGTTGGCGGACTAGGCCCACTGGCCCTTGAGGGTCCCTGCTCTGGATCTGAAAGCCCCTCTGTTAAAAACTTGGCAGCCCTTCCACTCTCTCTCTCTGCCTCTGTCAAACAGATGAAGGCAGCGTCTGGCTCTGAACATGCAATAGTGAAAGTTGCCATGCCTGTCAAAGGCCCAAGGAAGGAGCACTTCCCTTCCCTGACATCAGTCAGCTTCAAATCCAACCCAGAGACCCTCTGCTGTTATCACCTTTCCTGAGAGAGAGCGACTTTTTTATTCTTGATAAACACCAAAGCTGCCACTTTCTACATTTAGTTTGGTAAAGACCCAAGAAGAAAACTTCACTTTAAAAAGTCATCCTTACGAAGGGCACTGTTGCTTGGTAGTATGTCTAGAGACAAGAGTTTGCGTGGGAGAGTGTCAGGCAACGAAGCTAAAGTTCTAAGAAAGATTCTAAAATTCTTGTATATGAATTCAAGAAAAGGTTTGAATTCTTTTATTGAAATTCTGTGGGGAAGGAACAAAGCTTTTTAAGCAGGAGGGGGATATGAATTATTGTCACTATTATTTTATGCTAGAAAAATATTTGCAGGCTGTGAGAGAGGATTTGAGATACATGAATCAGAGAAAGGAAGATAATATAGATGCTATTCCAGCTACAAGTAGAATGAGAATAAAGCCTTGCAGTGGGAATAAAAAAATAAAATAAATAATTAAATAAATACAGGATACATTTTCCAGAGTTATTAAGGAGTTAGAATCATCAAGAACATTCGGTTGTTGACTTTGTGAAAGGGATTGGAGGAAGCGATAAGAATGACACCCATTTTTTAGGCTTGAACATTTTTTAGGCTTGGTGGGTACTATTATCAATCAAAAGGACTGGGAATTTAGGATAAGAAAGTTAACTGTCCCTTTATGATGGAATGGAATCACAAGCTTGGTATCATTTGTGAATACTTTTAAAAATATGTTAAAATAAGTGTGTATTGAAATTATTTATATTTTTATGTATTTGTACATTGATGTATTTATCTACATGTGTGTGTAAAAGCATCCTGAATCCACTAGTAATGTACCTACCTATCATGGTTTCCATAGAAGCATTGGGGCAACATTAAATCCCAAACCAGATCTCCCACATTGTGGAGGATTCCCTAAGTGGAGAAGGGACTCTCTGCAGAAAACTGAAGCAGGTGGTTCCAGTAGGGTAGTAGTTTTCCACTTAGAGTGAGTTAAACATCTCTATGCTCCATCCACAACCAAATCAATGAAATCAAAATGCAACAAACAACAGCATTATATTTAATTACCTCAGGAGCATGCAAAACGCAGTCGAGTTTTAGAAGCACTTCAGAGCGTTACATCTGAGACAAATTGGAAAGAGACAGCAGGAGACAAAATATTAAAGCCAATCCAAAAGAGAGTAGAATCATACTCAATATAAAAAGTGAAAACCCACAGGCATTTAAAGAACAGTATTGCAGGAGGGAAAAAAATGTGGAAAAGGCCCAAGAGAATTGATGTGACCCAATTGGCGGAAACCAGGGCTCACTTACTGGCTGGCGGATACTTGGTGGTTGGCATCTCAGTCAACTCAGAAGCAAAGCTTGAGACCACAGCAGAGGTCAAGCATTTTCCAGGAAACCTTTCTCAAGTCTCATTGACCTAATTTATCAACCTCACGTATTCTTAAACTAGTTCCCATTGTCATAGAAGTGTCAAGAGCAGACTGGGAGAGGGTGTGCAGATACCTGTTTATTCTATTTTGATTATATAAATCTGTATCTATACATGCAGCATGGAGTGGAACTCTGCTTTAAAAATAGACTGAAAAGTTAAAAAATAAACCAGAATTCTCCCGAGTAATCCACAAAATATTATTTTGATAAAATGGCATAAAAACAAAAAGAACCCTAGTTTCCCTTAATCCCCATACTTATCCTCCCATGATGTCATCTTCATCCTATAGGTTGAAGTCACTGAGGATGGCCAAATGGCTGCAGCATTTCTATGTTTCAACCTGAACTTCAGTGAATCTGCAAAGAGATAGAACCAATTTCTAGCAGTTCTCCCAAAGAGTGAGTACATTCTTTGTTGCGAGTCTCTCTGAATTTCTCAAGATTTAGTGTTTTAACTTTATGATAACACTGAAAGATTATAGAATTTAAAAATACCCATAACCCCCACCATCATACACTACTCAGAGCTTTTCAATCTTGCCTACTGCTTTTCAGTTTTATTCTATGGTCATGTTTCAAGACTCATTAACTAGCACTTTATCAATTTCACTTAGTTTTTTTACACATGCAGTCTATGAAATATAGTCACATTATGTTTTTTGTTCCTCTTGAACTTTTTCCATGTATATTAAATTCGCAGTAGAAAGATGACTGTGTTGTATAATATTGTCACATTTAATTTTTATACCTAAGTACACATGAAGACAAATGGGTAGGTCAATCTATATATACATAGAAGAAGTAATAAATGGTTGACACCAAAGAGTTTTATTAATTTCCAGTTCTTTGTGATATCAGTTTCCATGATCACTTTAGGAAGAAAAAGAAAAATTGTGTATGACTGTGTGTGTGTTTCCTTATTTGCTTTGCTAACCAAGAGAATAAATACCAGTTATCTCTGGTTGACTTCCAGAGCCAAGGGATAATTCAGTAAAGTTTTGAATTGCATCTTTGTTATAAGTAAAAGTTGACATCAGAGCAGGTTAATAAATATTGTTTGAGAGAATAGATTTTTCAGAGTATGTTCATATACCATTGATATTTGTTTTACCTTAAGTAATTTTCCATAATTATACCCAAGTCTTTCAATTCAAAAGCCCATGCATTATGAGAAAGGTCAAGGGTGAGAAAAGCAACTTAAGGTGATAGATACCATCTTATCCTCTCTTCATTAACTTTGGCCCCATTCACTTGGTTCTCTAGTCATAGGAATTGATAGCCAATGGGTAGCTTTTCCCATATTGAGGTTTTAAAAGATTGAGAAAGTATAAGTGGCATCTTGACATACGACCTTTTTTTTCTATAGTACATATCTGAGAAGAGATTCACCATTAGCTAAAGTTTTTCTTGATGTCTGAATGTCGTAATGAGAATTTAATTTTTTTAACTCTGCTTCAACTTCCTGAAATGGCAACTTCTGATGCCTTACTGTCCTTAGAATCAATCAACATGTATCCGAATCACAATTAAAACAAAGCCATGATTTTCTTTGAAAAGAGGATTGACTTAACAACTTGTTCATTCAAGTGAAATAACTCAATTTTTTTAGTTGTTATAGTCCTGTTTTGGTTATTCATATGAAATTACTCTGGAATTGATTCATTTATAAAGTGATTGGAAAATACTTCTTACCATGAAAATATTCTAATAAGTAGTCAGATGAGAGGCTATTTAGCTTAATTGAAGGACCATTGAACAGAGTTAAAATGTGGATTTTAATCTTAGTGCTACATAATATGTACTATGTGACCAGGGTCAAGTCTCTGCCTCTCTGTAGCTTACCTTACTCTTATATAAACTGAGAAAGTCAGTCTAAAATGGTGGTGAAACGTGTGATAATTCACACAAAGAAAAATGTTTAAAAGTTACATTATTTTTCATTCAAAATTAAAATATATTTACATACAATAGTAGAAAATGTATAATCTGTGATGATAGATTGCCTGCTTTGTTTAATATAAGAATGCAACCATTCAAATGTGATATCATGCTAGGCAGTGGGTTAAATGTATTCTCCAAGATGGAAACCTTACATCCCATACATTCTTCTACAAAGTTAGCTTGACAGTCTTCCCACTGAAAGCTTGGGTGTACGTATCATTTTCCCTTTAACCTGAGTGAGCTTCTGTCTGCTTTGGCCAATGCAGTATTGGTGGAAGTGACACTATATAACTTCAACACTTTGGTTATGGAAGTCAATACTTGGGGCACCTGGGTGGCTCAGTGGTCAAGCACCTGCCTTTGGCTCAGGTCATAATCCTGGGGTACTGAGATAGAGTCCTACATCAGATTCCCCACCGGGAGCCAGGGCAGCTTTCAAAATACTTTCTTTTGGAGCCAGCTAAGAAGTCCAGCTTTCCTGAGATCTCCTAGGTGACCTGGTTTACAGGCTCAGCTGAGATCCCAGTCAACAGCCAAATGCATGAATCTAGACTCCCCAAATATTGAGTCTTACCAGCTAAGAGTCCAGACATCATGAGGCAGAAAGAAGCCACACCACTGTTCAAAGTTCAAATTCCTGACCACGGAATCCATGATTACAGTAAAGTGGTTGCTTTCTATTACTAAGTACTGAGGTATGTTGTTAAGAAGCAAGAACAAGAAAATATTAATTTTGAACTTGGAAGGGCAGTCCTGTTATACACTGTCTACTGGATATAGTACTATACTATAGCATTCTATACTCTACATAATAAAAAACCTAAAGCCTGTGGCATTTGTTTTGGGACCAAGCCAGAAGGAGGCAGAACCTTGAGGAAACTCAGGGAGAAAACTAGAAAGACCTTGATTGGTCAAGACTGCGAAGACTGGGAAGACAATGTTATGAAAAGCTGTAGAAAAGGAGACACATATTTATTTATTTATTTATTTATTTATTTATTTATTTATTTATTTATTGCATGTGGGGGAGGAGCAAAGGGAGAAGAAGCAGATTTCCCACTGAGGAGGGAGCCTGAGGTAGAGCTTGATCTCAGGACCCTGAGATCCTAAGCTGAGCTGATGGCAGACGCTTAACCAACTGAGCCACCCAGGCACCCCAAGGAGACACTTTATAAAAGTGAAGAAAATTCAGCTTAAAAATCATCACCTTGAGTAATGTGGAAATTATGAAATGTACTTAATTAACTTGATGAGATAGTGATGGGTATTTCCAGATGGAATCTAGAAGGTGCCATCTGCCTTCTCTAATAAAGTAAGACAAGACAGAGATGGACTAAAGGACAAACTATTTCTCACCTATAATTTGAAGGATTTATAAGGTGCTCAGAATAGACTTTCAGACAGCAATGGGTTCTCAAATTAAGAAAGGTCTTCTGGACCAAGATCAATCCCAGGATGGAAACATGTAAGATCCAAGGCTAAGACCTCAGAAAGATGTAAGTTGATGTTTCATGGAACAATTCAGAAAGACAAAGCCCCTTGTAAAGCTTTTAAGACCGTACCTTGAAGATCCACTTCATTAAATAAAGGGTGTTTTTGATATTTTAAGAGCATGACAATATTTACCTTAAGCTTATACTTTACATGTATAACCAGAGAAGACTAGTTCAATGCTCCTTTTCTTAATTCCAAGTTGCAAGACATAGTGGTTATAGGCTAATGGTTAGTTGAATATGAATTACATGGCTATTTTTGTCATAAATGGATCAAATAGTATAACATACTCAGCCAACATACTCCCGAGTACTATGGCCAGGGCTTGGGTGCACCCAATACCAACCTCATCAGGAAAGTACTCTTGTTGAAAAAGGCCCAAGTGCTGAGCACCTGGAGAAAAGAAATGACCTCAGCTTTTGGCCTGGTCAGACCTCACCGAGTGTGCTTACAAAGCCATCAACTAAAGAATGACAGTTGAGAAAATGCTGCATTTTGGAATAACTTGTTTGCATCATCATTTTTTTTTTTCGGTAGCATATAGTCCTATTTCCCACTGTCGCTCAGAGTCCTTCCCTATGAGAGCTCTAACATGTGCACTAGCTCACCTTATCAGGTGGTGTTCCATCTAAGTCTCCGTAACATTAGCAATCCTACAAATAGAGGCTCCTGTGATGGAGGGCCACACTCTGGGAGGCGTGAGCAGGTCTCAGCTGTGAGGAGATCACTGGAAAATAAATGAGTTTGTTTGCATAAACACAGTAGTGCTTCTTATTAAGTATCGGAAGGAATTATTAAAAAGTATAATGAAGTAACTGCAAGCTGGTAGAAATGAAGAAATTGCAAATCAGAGAAGATGCTGCTTAAAGATGAAAGATACTGGGCCGGACTTTGCTTGTCCCCAAGTCAGGGCACGAACCTTGTATTTGAACCATGTGTTAGGATCCTGTCTATTTATAGACAAAATGTCACTTACTATTTACTTGATGGCATTCCCACTGAAATAATGCATTTCAAAGAGAAAGTGAGCCCTTCACTTTCAAATTTAATATAATAGGAAATTATAAGCTTGTCTACATTGTATACCACTGCCGGGGAATCACAGTGGTCTCTGTTGTAATTTTCCAAGGAAATCTACTGTTTGTCCCCTGAACATAGAAGCATCGTAAAACCACCAGCCAGGAGGCTCTCCCCCGAGGAAAGAGACATTTACTGTGCCACCCAGCAGCTGGGGGGGGAGTCTCCTCGCTGTAATGCTTACAGGGCTTCACTTCAGGTATTGTCAGTGCCAGTCCCGCTTCAAATTCACTGCCATCACTGTTATTGAAGCTAATGGCTAACTGAATATGAATTAAATTGCTGTTTTTGTCATAACTGGATCAGATGGCATAACACACTCATCCACTCAGGGAGAGGGCTGCCCCTTGCTCAGAGCGACAGTGCGGAAAGCGTTTGGTCTCTTAGGAAGGCTTGTTGTCCCTTGTTTGGGGCCATGCTTGGGAAGGTTGCTTTCCCATGAGATGGTGTGGGACACAGTGTCGCATTGCCCTGGGTAATGAGGAGTGTCACCCTGGCTAGGAGAAGCAAGTGCCACGGCTGTTGAGCTTTCAAACGCGGCCACATTTCCACTTGCATCACAGCGCACAAGGTGGCAAAACCTACACAGGCAAGCAAGAGCCAAAGGTAGAGAAAAGAAAGAGGGACTGAAGGAAAGAGGGAAGGGAGGGAGGGAAGGAGGAAGGGAGGCAGGGAGGTAGGGAAGGACCCTGGGCCTACCGCGCTGTGCTCCCAGTCTCAATACAATGTATGTATTTGGGGGTCAAGATTCGCAAGATACAAACCAAGTAAGACCTACCTACGGCATTTTGGGATCACAGAGCTAGCTCTTAGAGGATTTGGGTTGTAATTCTGACCCATTGGATCCTGACGCTGCGTGCTGCTCTGTCCAGTATTTAACATATTTTTCTTTCTGCCATATATTTTCACAGTCACATTATTTTCTGTAAAGTTATGTTCTTCCCTTGGTCTTCTGTATGCTTAGCAGAGCATATGCACATCAACCACCCTATTGGGCTCTGGTGTAGATCTTTATGTCCTCCTGGAATCTAGGCTCTGCCCCCTTCACAGAACAGTGCTGGGTAACCACAGTGCTAACCCACATTCACTAAACGGATCATGTATGTGTATGACTGCATGTTTCCATGTGTATCACATACGTCACTAAACATCTTTTGGTGCTGCCTTAATCTTCTGAACATCACTCAAAGTAGATACTGTACTATTAACATTCCCAGATAGGCCTTAGGATTATAGAACATGGCTCAGATCACCCATAGTGGGGGGAGTAGACGAAATACGTATCTTGCCGTGCAATCCCTGTGCCCATGTCTTAATCACATCACTACCCCGCCTGCTACATCAAGCAGGTGTAATTAATCTCGGGCAAGTGGAGTTACAATAAGGCATAATAAGACCAGAGGCCATGTGTGGCCCTGGGAAACAGAATAATGCCACATGGGTACTCCTGCTAACTTACTTTTAGGATAATTCGGGCGGAGTGGGTACTCAGAGAGTTACTTTTTGCATCTTGCCGAACCCTGAATTCAGCTGACCCACGATTACCTGATGGGGAGACACAGCTTTCTGTACAGTGAGACAGATTATGGAAGCTTGTGGCACGCCATCAGCTCTCTGATTTCCTACATTAAGCAGTGCAAAGTGATTAGACTGAAAAGGCACTTTTCCATTCAATGCAGGGAAGGCTGCTTGATTTTATTTCCAGAGAAATTAGCCCCTTCTTTATCCCTTTTTGTCTTCAGAAAATAGAAGGGGAGGAAAACACTCTGTTGATAGGCTTTGTAAGAAGTCGATGGCATAAGAGAAAACAAGAACTGAGTTTTAAATCTTGCATAATATGACAGTTCCTGTGCCAGTTTTAACAGAAACAACAACTAACGTTCAACACATATTTGCGTTACTTGGCGTAAACTCTTTCCTGCGCCATCTCACTCACTCCTGGCCACCACGTGCTGAGACACTTGAGATTACAGGAGGAAACAGAAGCACCCACAATTAACCAAGCACCCAAAGTCATAGGATTATTGCAGAGGCTGAGACGTATATCGAGACAATTTAATCCTAGCATCTTTCTATTGACCCCTATATGCCACCAAGGGAAATGTATGACATTGGGAGGTGGGGGGATAGAAGCAGAAAGAGCATCATAATTCCAGGGGATTGGAAAATTTGGAGATTGGGGTTGGAGCAAATGAGTGACATCCAATCATTTATAGACCCTCCATGTAGATTAGGCGCCTCCAATTGATTTCAGCTTCATGTAAAGAAGCCTTTGGGGCACCTGGGTGGCTCAGTGGTTGGGTGTCTGCCTTCGGCTCAGGGCGTGATCACCCCAGGGTCCTGGGATCGAGTCCCATGTTGGGCTCCTCTGCCTTCTCCCTCTGCCTGTGTCTCTGCCTCTCTCTCTGTGTCTCTCATGAATAAATAAGGAAAATCTTAAAAAAAAAGCCTTTAATAACACAAAGTACGTATTCAGTCGCATTAATGTAGCCATCTTAGAGCTATTCAGAATGGCTTACTTGTGAGGCAGTAAGCCCTTTCCTCCTCTATTAATAGTGGAGGGTCCTCAATGGCCTTTTCCAAATATCAACCTACACGTAGATAAGGTTGGTGTTTCCTACTTTCTAGCACTCCTACAATCTGGCAGCCACCCAGGCTGCTGTAACAGAACACGCTTATAAACAACAGAAATTGATTTCTCACCCTTCTGAAGGCTGGGAGCCCAATATCAAGGTACTGGCAGATTCCCTGTCTGGTGGGAACTTGCTTCCTGGTTGGTGGACTGCCTGCCATCTTCTTTTTGTGTTCTCACATGGTGGAAGGAGCGAGGGATCTCTCCAGGACCTCTTTTATAAGGGAACCGATCCGGTTATCCCATTCCTGTAGTGTCCACCCTCATGACCTCATCACCTCCCAAAGCACCCCCAATGCCGCAATACCATCCCTAGAGGGTTAGGTTTAAGAATATGAACTTTAAGGGGATGCAAACATTCAACTTACAGTATTCTTTGAAAACAAATATGGCCAATCTCTTCTTCTATGGTCTCTATTCTTAAGATGACTATTTCCTAGTGAAACCTAGAGAAAATGCTATTTGGTGAGAAAATCGCATTCTTAGAAGCAGAAAACTCTCCTCCCCTCCTCCACCTCTAACCCACATTTCCAGGTCCTGGGCTAAGTCTCACCTCCTTCAGCCTTCCCTCCACAAGCCTCCTCACCAGCATCTTTGAGCTACACTGGATCCCATGTCATCCTTAATGAAACATTTATTGCAGTTTTTGGTGTTCTGAGTGGCTTTGCCATCCTGATGGGACTACAAACTCATAGAGAAGAAGAGGTACGGACAGATTAGCGCAGGAGGTTCCAAACTCCTTTTCAAACACAAAAGTATGCAGAATTCTGAAATAGAAAACATGGAAGCAAGGAAGCTCTGGGGAGGTGGAAGCACTGACCTACAAGCCTGTTGGTCCAGTTCCCCTAACTCACCTTCTTTCTCCAAAAAAGCCGAGTGTGCGACATGGGCAGGGGCGCTCACAACCAGGACTGCATTCAAACTCAAACCTAGTTGTCCGGCCCCCTGTTCCTTATCTCTGCAATGGCGATACCCTGACAACCTCTAGGGTGATAGCAAGGCTTCAAGGAGATAGGCATTCAGAAGTGTTTTCCTTTCTTCTTTTAGTTCTTCACTGCCCTTTCTTCAGCCTCTGTGTTTTGTTTGTTTGTTTGCTTGTTTTTTCCTTTCTCCCCATTATCCCGCCCACCCCTTTCCATGATGACTTTCATAATGCGGTGTGGATGGTAGGCGCCTAGTGTACGCTTCTTCATTTATTGTTTCATTTCCTGAATGGCAAAGATTTATTTTGAATATATTTAATTACAGGTATATGCAGCATGAGGTACGCTAAGAAAATAATATAATGGCCACCATGTTGGTGTTGCTGGACATATATTTATAGACGTATTTTTTTTATGTATGGAAATAGAGTTTACATATTCATGGAGTATGTTTTCTATTCCACAATACCACATTAGGCAATATATTACATCTCCTGGCCTGCTTGATATTCATTGCTAATAAAGTCTCATAGAAATAAAGCTATGTGGTAATAGAATGGCAGCTTTTTATTACAGAGATGTTTCCATTATGCTAATTTATGATTTAGATGATTTACGCTAATAAGTGTAATTTCTTAATATAAACAAAACTATAGTCAAATTTCAAAACGCTTCTACCTCTGGCTGGCAAATTTACATACCTCACAGTTTTATTAAATATATTCTGTGGAGATAAAACACATTTTTTACATAACAATCACCTCCGACTTTTCCATGGAGAATTTGATGGCATAAAACAGCTGCACATCTGTAATTGTTTTGCCACCTGTTCTATGGAAGTGAAGGTTCTGTTCTCTACAGTAATGATTGAATGATGTTTTGCTACATTTCAAGGTCATGAATTACTCTACCTTCATCTTTTGATACCCTTCGAAGTGCGGGGCGGAGGGGGGGTGGTGCTTGATATTTGATGGGGTTGATTTTCCAAGGTTTGATTACAAATTTTCCAGAAGAAAGGAATTAAATAGGGATTTGTTCAAAATCAGCCAGATGACTGGATAAGAG
Organism: Canis lupus baileyi; assembly: GCF_048164855.1. Lineage (NCBI taxonomy): Eukaryota > Metazoa > Chordata > Mammalia > Carnivora > Canidae > Canis > Canis lupus. Next base: position 3,052,003 of record NC_132840.1, on the reverse strand, counting down.
GAGACACCCACCATCTGTGACAAGCTTTAATTTTTAATATCCAAAGGGCAGTTATTTTAGTTTTATTTCAATTCAAAAAACTAAACAAAGTGGCTGAGTTCAAAAAGAAAAGAGGCTTTTATGTAGGAAAAAAATTATGAAGATGCGGTAATATTGTTAATTAATGGCTGGTGCCCCCCTCCCTCTGCCTCTCTCTCAAACACATACACAAGCATCTGCAGAAACCATCTCTGTGAATCCATGAATTTAATTGTATCATATTAAAGCATATTGGCCAATCTCTCTCAATGGAAGGAAATCATAAAGTGATATCTTTTGACCTCATTCTGAGTAAATACGACCAACTTTGTCAAATCACTAACGGGCCTAAGTCAGTTTTAAGACTGACCCACATGTTTTTACCAACCACACTATTTTGAAGTATCTTAAAGTGATATTAATGCAGTCACTCAATGTGATGAGGCATGGAACAGAGAAGATGAGGACAGGAAATGGCATTTTTTTTAATTCTTGTTATTTATTTCTACAACATTTTACTTATGTACAGCCTTTGGAAATATTCTTGGTTTTTAGTTTTCTCATGACTTAAGTCATAATTTTGTTTAGTCAATGTGTAGTTATGCATAGGGCAAACTAAATATAATATACATTAAATGTAACCTTCATCCTGAAAACATTTATTTTTTTTTAAAGATTTTATTTATTTATTCATGAGAGACACAGAGAGAGAGGCAGCGACACAGGCAGAGGGAGGAGCAGGCTCCATGCACCGGGAGTCTGACATGGGATTCAATCCCAGGACCCCGGGATCACGTCCTGGGCCAAAGGCAGACGCTGAACCACTGAGCCACTCAGGCGTCCCTCCAACCTGTAAACATTTATTTTAAGAGGAAGGAACAGGGGAAGAAAGGAGGGGATTAATTTGAGACAGTTTTTGTTTTGTTTTTTTGGATACATAAACAAAATGAAAATAGAGAAAATGTAGCCAAGGATGCATCTCAAATTTCTGTCTAGACTGATCCATGGACAACTGTGACACTAGTAGAAATCAGAAATGAAGGGTCAGGAATAGTTTCGAGAAAAAGGAAGAAAACATATCTAGTTTGAACAGCACTAGGTTTGAGGTTCTTGCGGGACATCCAGAGGAAGCTTCTTGGCATAGAACTACCGTGCTTTGCATTATGAGCTGGTCTGTATTAGGTCCTTTGTTGTCTATTGGGGGCAATTTTGCCCCCATGTCCTGCCCAGAGAACATTCTACAATGTTTGGAAACATTTTTTTTGGTTATTCAGCTGAGAGAGTTGGCGGGGCGGGGGGGGGGGGGGTGGGGGGGGGCGGTGCTGCTACTAGCATCTAAATGAGAGTCCAGGAACCCTGCTAAAGACAGAACTGCAATGCATGGAACAGACTGCCACACGGCCACAAAGACTAATCCCCCATATCAATAATATCAAGGTTGAGAAATTGTGTATTAGATAATGGAGGACAATGATACAAGCTTGCGTGCTCATACGTACATACCTGTAGTCCACTAGACGGGAAAAAAAGGTGTCAGTAATAAAAAAAAAATATGTGAAAAATAAATAGAAAACTTCAGAGAGGTTCAGAGATTGTATAAGGATGACGGAAAAATAAAACACAGCGATGCATCTGCAGGAACCCGGTGCCATAGAATTATTATCCCCATTTTACATATAAAGTAATAAAGGCTGAAGAAGTAACTTTTCAAAGTTTGCATAGTTAGTTAAGCAGCACTGGAAATTTTCAGACTTATTCTTTTTGATTCCATAGCAAATTCATTGTCCTGTCTACCATACTAAGAACCGAAAGCTATTACAATTGAGTGATAAATGATCTTTCCAGCAATGAGTGAGGGTTTCCTGCTGTCCTTGAATGCTTAATGTTGAACATTTTGCTAGGCTGATCTGCAGCCCATATTTAGGGATCAGCGGAGAACCGCTGTAAATATTATAATTGTAACAATGCTTCCAGCCTCCCACATACTTGCCATTTAACACTAGGAGCAACCTTCTGAAATGGGTGAGATATTACATAGTCAAAAGCATGCAGCGTCCCTTTAAAAAAGTTGAATTTTCAGAAACATAAGTCTGCGTCTCCATTCTCTACTTTGATTACTTTTTTGTTTGTTTTTTTGGTTTTTTTTTGTTTGCTTTGTGTGTGTGTGTGTGTGTGTGTGTGTTGATAACTGTTTTGTATAGGTTTTACAATCCCTTGGAAATGACTTTGAGAGTAACTCTTACATGTGGAAGCTACATATTGGAGCTATATACTGCATCAGAAAATGAGTACATAGCCATACTGCAGTATGTGACCATGTACAGTCCCCGTGAACACTGCAGGGGCTAGGGTCACAAAGCCCTTTGGAAAGTAAAATTTTCCTATAATTTGTGTCTCCCAAAAATTAACTATGAAATACATACTGATGACTAGAAGTCTTACTAAAAACAGAGTTAATTAACACATATTTTGGATGTTATACATATTATGTACTGTATTCTTATAATAAAGTATGCTAGAGAAAATATTATTAATAAAATCATAAGGGAGAGAAAATACATCTCTAGTAGTGCCCCGCAGAAACTCTGTGTGGAGGGGGACCACGACAGTTTGAACCTGTGTTGTTGAAGGGTCAACTGTAGTACAGTAGGACCTCCAAATACTGAGAATCAGGAGCTGAATTGGTCCCCAGCTCAACAAGTGTATTAGCTGTTTGACCTTGGTCCAGTCATTTATTCTCTTCAGGACTCTATTATCAACTATAAATGATTGAATTAAGCTTTTTAAAACAATCATTTGTAACGCTGATTAAAACGAATTCTCTGACCCTTAGAACTTAAAAGCATATCCTCCCAAACTGGCACTTTAATAAGGCCTAACAGTATTCATCTATGCATTGAACAAACGTTTGTTGAAACCCGCTATTTGTAATGCACTGGTCAATGTGGTACGTGAAGACTTGATTCCCCACTTAGAAAAGAAAAAAACAAGAACCTCAACTTTTCCATGAAAAACAGTAGAGTTACTGCTAGAACATAGGTTCGGAAACAGCTTTGACTTGGGGAGTTAAGACAAGAGTGATTGGTCAGTAGGCTGGTATCTGAATGAGGAGGTTGAAAGCTGAACACCACCTTTGAACGTATAAAGGAGTGCTGCTGAGGCTTTTTCCCTCTGGGTTGGAAATCAAAGAGATCCACCTCCCAAGATTGGGTTAGGCCTTCTCTATATTCATTTCCCAAACACTTGCATTGTGCCCTTGTGGAAAAAAAAAAAAAAAAAAAAAAAAAGCTGACTTCTGTATCTGTCATCATTGCTGAACATCCAGTTTCTAACTCAATGTTTGGTACAGAGTGGGACTTCCTGTACTGCTTCACACATAATTATGGGGTAGTCCATTCAGTACTTTAGTGGAGCTAGGTTCTGGGTATTTTTTAAATACATGAAAAAGGGATGCCTGGGTGACTCAGGGGTTGAGCATCTGCCTCCAGCTCAGGGCGTGATCCTGGGATCGAGTCCCGCATCGGGCTCCCTGCGAGGAGCTTGCTTCTCCCTCTGTGTTTCTGCCTCTCTCTGTGTCTCTCATGAATAAATAAATAAAATCTTTAAAATAATAAATAAATAAATAGATAAATGGAAAAATAAATAAATGCAAGTTGTACAATAAATTGATCATGTTAAGACTTGTTCTGGTAGTAAGTACAGATTCATCACACTCATATGCACAACTGTTTAAAAAAATCAAGAGAAAGAAAGATCACAATTTAGGTCCTATTAATATCGGTCACAGTGAAATGCCTTTAGGGTTATATGATTTACGGAGATAACTTCTGTGAAACATAAGGGTTTATTGTAAGGCTCAAATTATCTTGTAATATGAATTAAGCAAACTAGAAAAACTCCATCAAAATGCTTCTTCCCCATTTTATCTCTAAATGTGTCATGTCCAATCCAACAGTCATGTGAACTGAGCTGCGTCTTGAAAAGATTCAGGGCATTCCCCCAAAAAAATACCTGACAATGGGAATACTCTTAAGAGGAGGTCTGTAACTCCTTGGAGAAATAGCTGCCTCCAGGGCTGGGATAGGAAATATAGAAGTTGAGTCTGGAGCATTTTCTAGTGCCAGAAATAAGGAAGTACTAAAAAAAAAAAAAAAAATCACGATCGTGGAAATATGCCAGAAGGACATAGGAACCAACTAAAAGGGTTTCTCATGGTCAAAGCTAGAATTTGATCTAAAATATAATGTTGGGTTATTAACTAAAGTATAAAATAAATATCCATGAGTCCATACTGATATAAATAAATGCTTGAGTGAATAAATTGGTAAAGATAGGCAAACATCTCATGCAGAAGGATTTAAATAATTTACAATGAGATGGAACATAACTCCCCACTCCTTAAGTGTGGGCTGCACATCGTGATTTTCTTCCAAAGAGTATAGTGTAGAAAGGGGGGGAAAGAGTAATTTTACACTTAAGAAATTTGTCGAACTCTGCTTCAGCCAGGTGATCGAGATTCACACCAACAATGCTAAAGTATTTTAATAGTATACCGTACCCTTTACATGGTCTGATGAACATGGCACATCACCTCTGCAGTCTTCCCGCCAAAAACACAGACCCCTAGTCTAATCATAGGACAAATATCAGACTAATCCCAGTGGAGGGACAGTGTACAAAACACCTGCATTATTTCTCAAAACTGTCAAGATCATCAAAAACAAAGCAAATCTGAGAAATTATCACACCAAGAGGAGCCGAAGGAGACATAATGACTAAATGCAGTGGGTACTCTGGGTGGGATCCTGGAACAGAGAAGGAACATGAGATAAAAATTAAAATTAAAGAAATTTGAACAAAGTAGGAAATTTAATTAATAAGAATGTATCAAGATGGTTCATTATTAGTTTATACATAAACTCAATAATTCCATGAATATTACAAATACCACTCCCTGATCATAATTTAATAAGAAAAAAAATCATTGAAAAAAAAACCCCTAGAAATCAAATAAGATTTTGGTTTTCCAAAAGGCTCTATCAATTATGTATAGATGGTGCCTGCAACTCTTTGCAATCTCTATTTTCAATCAGATGTGCCGTGACTCAAATTCACCCTGAAATTTTTGGTCAGATGCTGCATTAAAGGAAAACCACAGCTCCGCTTTTCCTTTACAACTCTGTTCGTCAAAATTTAGATGATTCAACCTCTTTTAGTTGGTTTTGTTATATTCCTAGCATATGTAGCACACAGCAGCCTACACTGAGATTCAAAAAAAAAAAAAAAAGAGAGAGAGAGAGAGAGAAAAGAAAAAAGCTAATAATAGGGAAACTGGCACAGGATATACGGGAACTCTGTGTACTATCTTCACAACTTTTCTGTAAATTCCATACTCTTCTTAAATTATAAAAGTTCATTTTTTTAAAAAAAGGAAGGCTATAAATAATTTTTAAAAAATATTCATTGGAGTCCCCTACCTTCTCCTGTTTCAAAGGTCCATTTCTGTTTATTTGGTTCTACAAGCTCTTGACCTGGACTCGCATCCATTTGTTTATCTCCTACAGTTTTCTTACTTAACCCCGGGTCTCTGGACACTGACCATACGTTACTTTCCACAAGAGGTCTGATACTTGACTGCGGAATGATGCCCTCCTTCCCTGCCATCTCTTGCACACTTACAAAGTTCAGCCTACCCAGTCTTCCCTTGACACTGATGAGTTCTTGATCCTCACACTACTCATTCTGCCATTTGAAATTATTGATAAATACCTGAAGTTTCTGTACATTTTTAACTAGGAACACAGATGAAAATATCAGCCTATCCATTTTGTTGCTTCTTTTATGTCATTTTAAGACGTGGTAAAGAAGAAAATAATGTTCAAAGCATTAACTTCCACAATTCTCATACATAGCACTTATTTTCTAAAAGCTTCCTCCCCAAAGATAAAGCCCTCAGCTTGGTTTTTCATTATATTGAAATAAAGAAAGGACAGGCAAAACAAACAAACAAAAACTTTATATGCTACAACTGAAATCATTATCAACTTTCTAATAGTTAAAACAGGACCTCTTTGAAAAATGTTAAAGCTGTATATACACATCTATGCTTCCTGTAGTCACATTTTTTTCTCTCTCCACATTGATGTATTCTTATAAGAATCTTCCCACTCAGCTTTTTGTCCATTAATTCTCATTAATTAGAAAGAGGAAGTAAGCTTATTGGACAAACTAATATATGTGTGACTGTACTTATGATCAGGAGACACAGAAACCCAAGTCAAAGAAGAAAGTTTATTGTCTAACGAACCAAACGTAAAGAATGGCTGCAGGTCTACCTTCAGGCAGAAACTCACATGGTATCATCTGGTACTTTCTATCAGATTACTTATTTTCTTTTGGTTTCTGTTCTAAGCGGAGTCTCAACTTGGGATCTGCAATGATGGTGATCAAGTACTCTAAACATATAGTGACCTTATTGATACATTTAAAAAAAAAGGGGGGGTACTAATAAGAGTCACAAAGAGGACTTACATTAACTCAATCTGGATTATTTGCCCATCGCAGGAACAGAATGGACAGTGTCCAGTCATTCCAGTTTTCTGTGGCTGTCCTAGATCTAACACTAAAAGCCCAGTGCCCTAAGCCTTGATCATCTCGAAATGGAGAATGATTGATACAACAGCACTACCTGAAACATATGAAGGAGAAATATTCCCCCAAAAGAATTGATATCCTCCAGATTAATATATAAAACATTTTGATTCATGTCTAGAATGATAAATTCTCCATACATATTAGTATACACACTTGTTCCCCCAAACTCATCAAATGTAAGGTTAATATCTATTGTAAAAGCAATGACATTTTTCACTTACCTCTAAGAAAGAATATGCTGCAAATTTAACTTTGACATACTGTCAATTTTAATACATTTGGATTTCCGTGATAGTAAAATGTGTATAATTTGTGCATATTAGATTCAAAAATTGTTAAATATGTATCCTTGTAGATGTCTCCGCCACAAAGTACTAACCCATATATATAGTTCTTCCTCTATAATATACATTTTTTTCATTCTTAAGTAATCATTTATATTTTCCTCATGTATTCCAGACTTAAATGTTTCCAGAAATTATGAGACGTGTATCTAAAACTGAAAAAAATCTTTTGAAAACAAAGATGATATAATGTCCCTCAACTTCCTAAACCCTGCCCAGGGATTTCTGCTGCACATAAGATTAGATCAACTGCTTAAAATAGCTGTGCAGTGCCTGCATGGTTTGGCCTATGCTTATTTGACTTCCTCTTTCCAATCCAAGACTTTGATTCCTTCCTTAAGGCCTTTGCACTTGTGTTTCCTCTGCCTGGAGTGTTTATGGTTACATCCTTCTCCCTTTTAGGTGACACTCAGCTTCTTAAATAAGGCCATTTCATAACCATCCAAACTAAGGCCGTCTTGCCACCCTCATCCTGATCATCCTCGGTGGACCTGCAGTCCTCTTTGTTATTATCCTCACAGTATTTGTCAACACATGAAATTATCTTATTTATTTCTCTCTTTGCCTATTGTCTCCCCTGCTCTAGCAAACACTCCTCGTGAGAATGGGAATAACACCCAGCACATGAAATTGCCTAATAACCTAGTGTTGACTAAATGAATTAGTATATTTTTTTAAATGTGTGGCAATGACTTGCTGACCATAGGACCAGAGAGATGCCCAAAATGAGAAAAGGTGGGTAACAGCAAGCTCTTTTAGAATGATGACTTAAATAGGCTTGTTTCTCCAGACTTCCTACATGACATACTCATGCCTACTGAGACTAAAAACAATATCTGTATTGGAAAGAATGAGATTTTGTAAAAAGGTTAAGAAGAAGAAGGAAGATATAATAGAGTTTCCAACTTTCCCAGTTGATGAAAGAAAGGCCCTGGAAGGCTTTTTAATGTTATTTATTTGGTTTGTATTGTTTTACTTTTGTATTTGGCCAGAGCGTTGAAAACAAAATATAGAACAACACACATCACAAGTGCACTTGGCTGTGAGAATGAGATAAATTCACTTACATCTGGAAAGTCTATCCAACTTCCAGAGTTTCCTAAGCAAAATTTAGGAAGCTTTCCAAATTTGAATTCATTTGGACTTTCTCTTTTTGCTGTAAGCAATTGGACACATTTCCATGGAAATTTAGCATTACTCCTGAAGATTTAGTCCCTATGCTAATAAGCACCAGGACAAGCAAACAAACACAAAGCAAATGGAAAAACAAATTGCACACAAACATGGGAGGGCACGGTAGTGATTTCAATATATCTATCTAAAAGAAAGATGGCCAGGAAGGAAGGAAGAAATGAAGGGAGAGAAGAAAGAGAAAAAAAGAGAAAGGGAAAAAAATACGGGAAAAGGAAAAAAAGAAAACAAAATTGTAAGATGTTGAGCAGGATTACATTGGTAGAAACCGGACAGAAAGGCCCTTCCTGTCAGAGTATGGACAGTCCCTGTTCCACCCCTGGAAAGCGCCCTATATTGAGATACAGTCTTCACCTAAAATTGATGCCCTCTTCTCTCCAAACATGAGGCCTCTCCTAAAAATCTTAGTACCTCTCTCTGACTCAAGGACTGTGTGCTTACCCTCTGGTGTCCCCTCCCTCTTTAGAACTTTGTAGTCTCCCTCAGTAAACCTTGCTTTGCTGCTCCCCCCGCCCCCCAAAAAAGAACTGTCTGCCTGAAAGTGAATTAGGGAAAGCTATATATATATTTTTTTTAGAGTAAACAGTACCTTAAAAGAGAGTTTCTATGTTAAATCTCGAATTGTTCTCGTTACTGCTACATAAGAAGAGTTTGAGATTATCATATTCTCCTTCAAGTTTGATCATGGTCAGTATCCTTTCCCCTTTTGTGTCTCACTGTAGCTTCAAGCTCTTGGCTCTGCCAAAGCCATCTTGTTTCTTATCCTACTTCGCTGAATTCGGTATTTGTATTAGTGATCAACAGGGCATGTCTCCGTTTGTCCTCCAGCACGACTCCCAAGACCTTGGGCTGGCTGAAGCGTTAAAGTGGGATCTTCCTGTCTAAAGTCTTACGTTTTTCATAAGAACAGAAGTTCTTTCTACGCACCTCATTTTTCTGATCCTTTAGTATGCATGTAGCTTTATTATAAAGTAGGTTAGATAAAGTCAGCCTTTACCTAGATGTCTGCCAGTAAACACGGGTCCCACAAAATGTTTCATGGAAAGTAAAAATGGGTGAAAGAAGGAAAAGAAAGAAGGAGGTAAACTTACACGTCACTGAATGCTGTGTACTCACTCAAATCTGCGCAAGACCTTGATCATCCTGTAAATACGGAAACGGATTTCACTGTTCTTAAATACCTCTAATGTTTTTGATCACATACTATCCTGGTTTCTTTCTGGTGATGTCTATTAATAGTTGAAGAAGATCATACATGTGGCAAACACTTAGGGATAATCTTGCCTGTATGTGCTTGTCGTCCCTAACAACCTTGACAAAATCTTAGAGTCGTAGAATTTCTATCAGCTGAATCCTGCTTACACTTGGGCCCATTTAATTCAGCATTTATCAATGCCATTCCAATAAAGCCCATAGACCAATAAAGACACTGCTGCTTAAGACGTAGCAGATGACAGCTACTCGATCACTAGGGGAAATTAAATCTCTCTCGGTCACTAAGGTGGCATTCCCTTAAACAAACAAACGAAAGCACTACTTAGTTTTTATTAATACCTTACATATAACATATATCGGTTGTCATCACTGACATTAATCTTCGTAATATAAACCATGTAATTTTTTCATGTTACTTCAATTAGTTTGCATTAATTCGCCAGAAAAAGGTACTTAAGTTTATATTTACATAGCATCAGTTTCACTACACATTTATTTTAGGGAATTTCTATAGTAAAGCTATTCATAAAACAAAATAATGCCTTGTTTTTTTTTAATATTTTCTTTATTTATTCATGAGAGATACAGAGAGAGAGAAGCAGGCTCCATGCAAGGAACCTGACATGGGACTCGATCCCAGGTCTCCAGGGTTACACCCTGGGCTGAAGGCAGGCGCCAAACCGCTGAGCCACCCAGGCGTCCCCAAAATAATATTTATATCTAAAAGAATAATGTTTTGGTTTTGCAAGCATTTACATTACCAAAGTTATAAATCTGGGTAAAGATGCTGAACAGAAACAATCTATTATTTAAGTGTATAAGAAAGACAATTTATGAATAAAATAAATATATCTCTCTTAGCAAATATCATTAAAATTGATTTTAAAATAAGGGGGTAAAAAAAGCTAAAAATAAAGACAAGAAGGTCATCACATGATGATGCCATACATTTCATATTTGAAGCCATGGCATTAGACAGGAACAAGAAATACACAGAAACGTCTAATTTAGTGGTATGATTATAAAAGACCTAATGTGTGTTAACACCAAAATGATTGGATCACAGGCCTGACTACCTGGCCTAAATTTGCCTGATAGAATGACTGCCAATACGTAACCTCTCCCCAACCAAGCCTACATTCAGCCCATTAGTCAAAACGTGAAGCAATGACAATTTCCCTAAAGCCATTCAATTAATGCTTCCTCATTTTCCTCAGTGGTTCATGACTCAGAATCAAACTATCAAACTTAAAACAATCAGCAATGAAGATTTCCAGTCTCCCAGCTTCATTACTTATTCATATCTTTCAATTTATGAAAGTCACCTCATGTTTGAGCTCTTCCTGTATGAACTGAGACATCTGACCATGCAACACCTTTCATTTTTAAATCCTACTTTGACCCTCTCCTCTCTAGCATGTGCTATTAAAAAATTAGTATTTGATAGATAAGGGAAATCTCAGGTTTATGCACAGCTGTGATTTTTTTTCCCTCAGAGCATGACTTCAAAAAACCATCTTTCCAGGAAGATATCCTCTTAGGAAAGGCTGCCTACCAGGAGAACAACTGTTGTGAAGCAATCAAATACTTTTAATTAAAAAAAAATCCCAAACACCTTAAAATGTTTTCCCTTCTGACCTCAATTCCTGGGGGGCTTTTATTTTCATCTATTATTTCTGTATTGCTTTGACATAATTAGAGCAAAGTATCACAGATGTTGCAAAGAATTTTTTTTTTCAAAAAATCTGGGATGAGGTTTACCAGATGTCTAAATCACCCATTGTGAATTGTTAGGTTGTTTTTTTTTTTTTTTAATTTTAATTGTTCAGGGAACATAGACCTACCTCAAGAGTTCTAGCAACTAATTGAATCTCTACTCTTTTGAGTGCATATGAATTCAAATATGATTGAGTTTTGGCTTATAAATATGTACCATGGGCAAGCCCCATATTTCATTTCATGGAATCTTAAAAATATATACACCATAAACATTACACTATTGGCCTAAGATCCAAAATGTGTGGTTTATTGGGAATAATAAATGTCAAAGTAATTTCAACCTACAAGAATGTAAAGTTTCATAAAACTGGTGTTCGTCTCTTATGATACCTTGTTGGCTAATTAGTTATGTTTGAGAAATTAATGGTTTTTATGAGGAAAAGCAAAAATGCTTTAATTTTAAATATCCAGATTTGAAAAGAGATTAAGCAGACTGTTTTGCATAAAACAATGTAGATTAAAAGCTCAATTAATTTAATCAGTTATCTGAGTGTCAAATAATTTGCCAGTGAAATTTAATGTAGGTATAAACTTGCCCTGAATATACCATTTTCTAATAGGAGATAAAAAGCTGTGTGCACCATCTGGAATTCTGGACAGGGACGAGGTTTCACTGACTGCATCAGCAATGCAGTGCCAGTTCTAGAGACAAGTGTTTTGAGGGGAATAGAGGAAAAAGCAAATCTGTAAGATTTGTGCATATCACCTCATGCTCATGGTAGCAAGAGCTGGAAATTTGTTTAACACTATGAAATAACATGGTGATCACGAGGCCAAGATAAATTGGCATCAGTGCCCTCTTCTACCGTTGGCGAGGATTTCTAGAGGGGATGGTTTGAGGATGGGAGTGTTAGAAAGAAAAGGGATGAAAAACCAAGAGAATTGAATCAAGTCTAACAGAGAAACACACTACTTTGAAAGGCTACTAAAACCATAAAATGAGTTCACCAAAAACCAAATTTGTGATGCTAATCAGACAGGCTGTTGTGCTCAAGCCCTCTTCGTTCCTGATCTGGTCTCTTTCAACAGCCTCTTACCTATTCTCTGCACCTGCATTTTCTCTCTCATTAATTTCTTCTTCAAACTTTTTAAGAATTGTTATTTTAAAATGTAAATCTGTCTGTATCGCCCCAAGTCTCCTGATTTCCATGGGTGTAAAGAGTAGTCGGAATTCTTGAGATCCTCTAGGACTTCCCATGCATACTCCACGCAGGCAGCACTTGTCTCACTGAAGCCTCATTCCCCCAAAGGATTATGCAATTACCGTTTCTCACCTTCTTTTCAGTCTGTCTAACCCCAGTTTACCCTGCAAGACTCACACAAATGTTTCTGATTTACTAAAATATTCCCAGACTCAACCAGGCAGAGACGGTTATTCCTTTCTCTATATTTCCAATGGCACCTTTGAGATTTCTTTAATAGTATTTGTTAGCCTTGCACTTAAATAGGGTCAATTGAATACCACATTTACGTTGACATTCTCATCCCCAAAATAGATATGAACCCAAAAAGACAAACAATTAGAGAGGAAAAAAAAAAACAGCAAACAGAAGATGATACCTTTTGGGAAAATGGAAATTATATGGGAGATTAGTAACTTAGGAAAGCGGAGAAAACTAAGTCCAAATTACATGAGAAAAAGACAGATGCTAAAAAGAAATTTCATCTTTGTTTACATACCAGTCTATCCTTCTAGAAACTGAGTTTCGAGTCTTTAAATATCCTATTCTTAGAATAAAGCTTGTCCTTAAGCAATACTTTTTTCAAGTGAATGATGCTTTAATAATTATCATCATTATGATTAGTATTTATTGAATTTATAAGACCTCCCAATAAATGTACAAATCGGTTTTTTGAAATGTTTTATTTAATTCTTAGATTCCTGAAGCAGGAATCACATAGCCTCATTCACTAGAACAGTTGCTGAGAGAGGGGTTACATAGCTTGGACGAGATCCTAACTCCGCTCTGAGCAGAGGTACGGTTTGAACCCAGAGTAGTTCAAATGCAGTGTGAGAACCAGCTCACAACCTACGCTCCTGGAAGAACGCTTAACCCTTGTGTCTGACAACAGGAGCCAGAATTCGTATGGTTCCTCTTTGGCACTAATTTTTTGTTTGTTTTGGTTTTATCTAACCTTTAAACTTACCAACATTTTTTATTTAGTTTCCACACCCAATAGAATCCCAACAAAGTAAGGAAGGAAAATGAAGGGTTTTATAAAAGTGAGAAGTGTCCATTGAGTGGGAAAAAAAAATAGATGCAATGAAAGACTAATAAGCAACTTTCTATTTATCTTAACAAAGGATAAAAATTACATTTACATTCAGTAGTAGTTGTGCCTATTTTCAAAATTACATTTCTTCTAGAGGACATTTTTAAGGGAATTTTTATATTAAACATTTAAATCCCTTTAGTCACTCTAGACAGACAATGACTCTAAAGATTCTTTGGGGGGCAAGAGGGCAATTTTTTACATTTTCCATTTTTTAGCCTTCTGCCTAGAAACTGTCAACCACACACAAGAGAAGCTAAGGCCAAGAGCTAACTAATTTGACCAGGAAATAGCTCTTTGAAGCAGAAGGCATTCTTTTTTTTTTACCTATAAAAGAATGCTTAAAAGAAGTAAAGAATCTTCCTTTGCCTCATCTTTAGTAATTTCATGAGATTTGTATGCAAAGAGTGATACAATCTTATAAATCTCTAGTTTAAGTTGAGAATCTGCTTTCTGCGCATTCAGGTTGTTAGCATGATTTAGATCCGTTTGCTTATAGGGCTGGGATCTCCTTTTCTTGCTGGCTATAAATGAAGGCTGTTCCCAGCTTCTCAAGCCTGCCACATTTCTTGACGAGTGGCCCTCTTCCTTTATCTTCAAAGTTAGCAATAGTATATGGTAGGTTGGGCCTTTCTCAAGTCACATCTTTCTGATTCAATCTTCTAACTCCCTCTTCCTATTTAAAGAGTTTATGTGACCTGATTCAGCCCACCCAGATATTCCAGGATGATGTCCCTCACTTAAAGTCAGCTGGCTAGCAACCTTAATTCCATCAGAGACCCTAATTTTCTTTTGCCATACAAAGTAGCATAGTCCCGTGTTCCAGGGTTAGGACATGAACATCTTTGAGAGACCATTATTCCACCTTTCAGAAAAAAAAAAAAAAAAAAAATCTTTTCTTTACTCATTTTCAGAAATTTCAAAAGGCTGTTATTCATTGGGTGAGTACGATTTTGTAAATCTCTGGAGTTTGTACCTTAGGTTTCAAACCTATCTACTATTCATTAAAATAAAGAACTATTACAAGCTTTCATTATCTCCTAAAAACATATATTTGGAATTATTATAATATTATAAATGATACAAAATGATTTGGAATTATTGTAATTTTCTAAATATAAGCCAACTTACATGGAGGTTTAATGGGAAACCTCAATATGCTAGCTATTTCTTCTAGCACAATTTAGCTTTACTTTAAAAAATGTATGATCTTTGGAAAATGAACAGCATATATTATCAGTTAATATTAAGCCAGTAGGCTTTAAACTGTTCATGAGAGTGGTTCTAATACTTTGTTTTAGAATAAAGTACATGGGTTTTGTGTCTGCTGTTTTGCTTGATGTTTGAATGTTGTTTATTTAGTCTATATGTTATTAACTAGATAATTGAGTTGCTGGTTTTTTTTTTTTTTTTGTAGTCACAATATATTGCATTTACTTGCATAGCATGTATAAAAAATGAAATGAACCTAGAGATAACGTAGATCAGAAGCTCCTCAATTTAAGCAAGTTGGCATTAAGAAGAAGCAGAGGTAAATCAACAGTATACTAGGTAGTTCTTTTTTTTTTCCCCCTTCCAGGTTTTTATTCAATTCCAGCCAGGTAACATACAGTATAATATTAATTTCTGATGACATTAGGTAATTTCTTAATAATTCCTCAGGTTAGGTGATATCCTAACTTGAAAATAAAGTTGTTATTGTTCTTTTTTTTTAAATCTTCGAGTTTATTTATTTATATCTCTTTCTTTGTTTATTATGCAGAGCTTCTTGCAAAATCTCTCTCTAATACCTATGTTCACAAAATTGAGAATGACAAATTAGGTATTGTCAGGGAATAAAAATTAATGAACTTCTATCAACCAGGCACTTGAGGCCTTACTATCTCACTAAAATCTTCACGTTTTTTAAACATTTCCTAATCTCCAATGTTCTAGACATATTTTTAAGCATGTTGTATGCATTAATTACTGAATTCTCATCACAGCTGAACGAGATATATTTTATTATAATTCCATTTTATTCATGGGCACCAAACCAGAAAGAGTTTCAGAAATTCATCAAAAGTCACACAGCCTTCAAATGTCAGATTGAAGATTTTAACACTGGAGCACGAAACCAGGCCTCTATCACTAACGTCTTTTAACCACTAACCTTTGTGTTTCATCTGTTTTCTACAATTTACCAATGATTAACAGTAGCTCAGTAAAGTAAAAAAAAAAAAAAAAAAAAAGACAAAAATGGCCAGTATCTTATGACTGGTAGGTGCGGAAGCTGGAATCAAGCTTAAACCTGTTTGCCTCCAAAAAAAAAAAAAAAAAAAAGGTTCTTTCCATGAAGTCACCACATATCCAGTAGATAGAGATAGACAAATACTTCAGCAACAATAAAACAAGGAAAGAGAAGTATGTCAAGAAAGGGGCCCAAACATCTTCTAAGCTACAGTGAAATATGACAGAATCATTGCAGAATGTCTTCAACCAAAAATGTGGGTCATATTGAGCATCGTGGTGTCTAGACGATTCCTTTTGTCATTTTGGATTGCATCCATAAACCATGTAGACAGATGGTACGGATATGTTTGACTGAGTCTGAGCTGATGGATTTTGAAATGTTTGCTGAATGTTTCCCCATCACAACCGTACTCACAGCCCATGACTTGAGGTTTGGTTTCTCAAGATATTGTTCCTCCTCTGATTACATATTTAAAATTAGAACACGATAATGTTTCCAATACAAATTTGAACTTATGTCTATTTTTTTTTCTGCTCCAGTGATCAAATTTGATTGATTTAACAACGAAGAATTAGATCTGAAAAGCCATTTTGTATCACAGAAAGGGAAAAAACGGGAATAGAATTTACCTTTCTCTGAAAAGTAGAATTGGAGTTAATAAAAAATGATTTGTGGTTTCATATGCTTTGAAAGGATGACAAAGAAATAAACAAGAATGTCTATAATCTAAAAATCTACATAACAGAAGAATCGTTCAAAATGAGATCTGGGGGAGTAGAGACAATATTAAAACATAGTCCTGCAAATGACATTCCGTATCCACTAATGTTATTATCATCTAGGTGTGAAAACTCCTTATGTTCAAGATACGAAGACACAATTTAGAAGCTTGGACATTAAAGAGGCTAAATTATAATTGTTCTCTTTGTATACTTAGGTTAACCACATGGATTTTATTTTAATTAATTAAAATACTATGAAAACCAAACATTTAAAATCCATCTAACTCACTTCCCTAATCTGCATCATAAAAGAATTAGTATGAATAAGAATTCTAAAGTCATTTGTGAAGTCATTTATAACCTTTATGTATTTCCTATTCTCCTGATTAAATTACATGTCTGAGTGATTCTTAATTATATTTTGCCAGATGATTTGAAAGCTTTCTATCTTAAGGTCTGTTAGTAAACAAATGAGTGTGAAAAAATAGAATATGTCCAATATAATTCATATAATGTAAAAGCTTTATCATTGTCTCAGGCTTCCTAATGCAAACGGTTGCCACTAATAAAGTCAACTCCAGCAAGAGGTATCTTGGCAAATGGGAGGCTCACAAAAGATATATTGTAGACATCTCCTTGAAATTTATGCTCCGTACAGATTATCTTCTATTAACTGGTGAGCTTGAACCTTGAAAGGAGTTTCAAGTTTCAGATAAGTAACACACATCGCTGAACATTACGTCTGCCACCTGGTAATGGATAATATAAATACAGCACATTTATTCAGCAGGGAAGGGAAACTGCTTCTATAGCCAATTCTCAATTATTCGGGGTAATGGGGGAAAACCTCCAAGTGGTTATCCATAAATACAGATAATTGACAGAATATGTAAATTAGGTCCCATCTCACAATGTTTATGAACATTTTGGCTGAAGAGTGATAAAAGGAGAAATGAAGAATTATTAAAGTACTGTAATTATTATGAAGTATTTGACAGATTCACTCTCGCCTGCTTTCCCTCCCATCTCTCTCACTTCGCCTCCTCCATCTCCCGCTTTGTCCACTCTCGAAAGGCGGATCTTCCTTTGGATTCTGCGTTCAGTTCTCTTCTCTTTTTCATATACAAATTATTTCTGGTTCATCTCACCCACTATCACAGCTACAGATAGCAAGGGAGCAGATGCTTAATACATGCTGGTTGAATGAACAAACTGCTAAGTTACCCTTTCTCGTGTTGTTTCAATTTAATTAAAAGCTTAATGTATAGTGGGTGAGGCTGACAAACGTATAAGCTGTCATAGTTATCTGGGGAGTTTTGTTTTAATGAAGATACTGAAGATATTCCCACGTCTCTAACATCTTGAGGCTGATTGAGACAGAGAAGCAGGAAATCCTCATTAAAAAAAGAAACAACCAGCCGGGGAGTGCCGGGGTGGCTCAGTCGGTCAAGCGTCTGCCTTGGGCTCAGGTCATGATCCCAGGGTCCTGGAATTAAGCCCCACATTGGGCTTCCTGTTCAATGGGGAGTCAGCTCCCCTCACTCTCTCTCTCTCTCTCTTTTCCTCTGCTCCTCCCCACCACTCATTCTCTCTCTCAAATAAATAAATATAATCTTAAAAAAAAAAAAAAAAACTAACCAAACAGAGAACAAGGAAACTGTGTACGAGACAATGTCAAATACTTCGATTTCTGTCCAAGTAGGTGATTATAATCATGTGATCTGTGTAACTAAAAGTCCTTTTAGTTTTGCCATTTTGAGAAATGGCAGCCCCAACTGTAATAGAGCCAAGCCCCACCCTTATCACCACACTTGACTGGCTGTAACCAATCACCCAGCCATAGCCTCATCTCAAGAGGGGTGAATTCACGGAACCATAAGGAGTTGGCAGGGCCAGTTTGGTCACCGTACTGCATTAGTCAGTATAAACTTAGCAGATAGATTCTTGTGGAACTCACTGTGTGTCGGGCACTACGATATCAGATGGATTGTTGAATAGTCCTATCTGGCTGATAGCATTTTCCAGAGGATTTCTGACACATGAAAATGGCTTTCCATAGAGCAATAGTCTTATCTGCCCATGGAATTTGTTGTTGGCGTCTTTTGTTGTTGTTGTTCCTTCACCCAGTGATCTTTCAAAAATCTTTCTCAAAAGGATGCCTGAGTGGCTCAGTTGATTAAGCCTCTGCCTTCTGGTTTCAGTTCAGGTCATGGTCTCGGAGTCATGAGTTCAAGCCCTGAGTCAGGCTCCACACTCTGTGGGGAGTCTGCTTGAGATCCTCTCTCTCCATCTCGTTATGCTCCTCTTACCCCCCTGCCCTGCACTCTCACTCCCTCTCTCTTTAAAATCAAGAAATAAATATTTTTTAAAGAAAATCTCTCTTAAGATCTTTTAACAGGACTTAAGATAAGGACTGTGTCCTTAAAATCTTTTCATGACATCCTCTAGAATCTGTCTGAGGCTGCATCATCCACAACACTACCTGCCTCTCTTCTAAGGTCAGTTCTCCATCAATGATGGATTCTCTTTCTGTTTCTCGAAGTGGCCACACTCTCCTGTTTAGTTTGGTTTCTTCTCTCTGGACTATGCATTATGCTGCTCTTCAGCCAAGCTCCCCACTCCTCTCTCCTGCCTGGTGTCACTTCCACACCTTCGCATGGATGACCGCCACAGCCAATGATGGGTCTTCTCCTCTGCCCTTAACAAAGTGGTCTCAACCACTGGGTCGTGTTTCCAAAAGCAGACCCCGTCATGCACCCTGGATCTCAGAACCTGGGCCAAGCATCTCCCATAGTTCTCAGGATAGACTCCCAAGCTGAGCCTGGTTTTCGTGGCTTTTCATGGTCTAACTTCTGTCAGCCTTCTTCATGTCGTGCTTGCCCTTGCTTGCCACACTTCGGCTATGTCGTTGAGGATTTAGGGCCTCCTTCCTTCTGCTGCAAAGTATTTGAATACCTGCTGGTGCCTGGGATGTTCCTTTGCCCCTTTACCTCCCAGCTCCATCATGATTTCTGCAATGGTGCTGTTTTTATCTTTCTCTAGACTAATCTTCTCACAGTATCATTTACTACAACTGAAATTTCATCTTTTTCCCCCATGAGTATATCCCATGAGCGGGCACAGTGTCCGGCACACAGTAGGCACTGAACAAATACTTATGGGAAGAACTAACTAAGGTGCCTGCCTCCTGCCTATTTCCCTAGGCTTGATTGAGTATCTTGGTTATATGCCTCTCAGTGCTTTGTCCTTCTTTTTTCATTCCTATAATTACTAGTTCATTGTTTTGAACCACTAGACTGTAAGTTTTTTGAGGACAGAGTGCCCTGATGTATTCGCAGTGCCTTATTTAATAACTAGTGCATGAGAGACAATTTAAAAGCAGGTGAGGGCAGCCCAGGTGGCTCAGCGGTTTAGTGTCTGCCTTCAGCCCAGGGCGTGATCCTGGGGACCCAAGGATCAAGTCCCACATCGGGCTCCCTGAATGGAGCCTGCTTCTCCCTCTACCTGTGTCTCTGCCTCTCTCTCTGTCTCTGTTTCTCTCTCTCTCTGTGTCTCTCATGAATAAATAAATAAAATCTTTAACAAATAATAAAAAATAAAAACAGGTGAAATTGGACTAATTACATATAAAACTATGATGAATATATTTTTCCATCTACAGTTTTGAATCAGTCCAATTTAAATAATCCATTTGGTTCCTCTGGTTACTAAGTCAGTTGGCTTTCAGAAAATTTCCCTCATCCTGAGTGTCCCAAATAACATCAGGGGTAAATACACTGGTTGGTTGTCTCTTGCAAATTATTTGTGCAAACCATCCAGTACTCCAGTGGATGTCCAGGCAACTTCAGAGCTCAAACAATTGTTCCTAATTAGTCTTATTGGCCAACGTCTGGATTTGCCAGGGCATGCTTAATAATAACAACACTAATAATTGCTAACATTACTGAGTACCTACTCAGGACCAGGTACCGGGCTAATCATTTTCTATCATTTACTTCATTTAATTCTCTCCATAATCTGTATGAGAAGTGACAACTTCCCCAAGGTCATAGAAAGTCAATCTTAGAGCTAGGATTCCAATCCAGATAGCTTGGTGCCTTAGCCTGAGTCCTTAACCACTTTTGAATTGCCAGCCAATAGGTTTGCATCTGCTGCTCTTTCACACCATTCTCCATTCATACATTTAACTGATTCTTTGTGTACTTGAACTACTTGGTCTCCTTCCAGTGGACTCAAAAGAAAGCCCAATCCATCCATGACACTTCTTTTCAATGTTTCCTTCACTCTCCCGCACTTCATTTCCATTGGCCTATTTCTTGATCCCACCGAACTCTTGGAAAAAATCCAATTTTGCCATTTCCAGTTGCCCCATTGTAAAAGAAGATGTTGGTACCCTGCACGTGTTTCCTTGGCAGGTATGGTTGGGATTTGAATTATAAATGGCCCAGCTTCCTTAACTCTCAGGTGAACTGTGATTCATGTTCTAGACTGCCCCCCTAGAATTCCCCATGGCAGTAACCCACTGAATAAAAGAACTTTCACTGACCCCAGGCTCATTTCCCCATTTTTCTCATGATCTTTTTGAGGATTACCTCTCAAATTCAGTATTCTCCATCAAATCCTTGTTTCTGGGTCTGCTTTTGGGACAACTGCCCCTAAGATCTGCTTGCGTTAGTGGAGTGCCAATCTTATGTTTTCCTTCAACTCCTGCAGTCTAACATGGACATGGCTTGGATAGAATTTACAATTTCTGTTCAGTAGGTTCCCATAGTGGGCTCCAAGTTTACCTGCATTTTTAAAAAATAGAGTATCTCCTGACTGCTCCAAACGGACTCTCCCCTGGCTTCTATTTTGATTTTGCATCCGCGATGCCATGTAGTCAAGATGGCTGAGAGGTCTGTACCAGACCTCTCGTGGAAGTGGCTTCAATGCCACTCTGAATTTAAGTTGGATATCCTATTATCCAGCATCACTGACCAGGTAACTGTTAGTCATGCTTTGAGTCCTATGTGATTTCCAGAAAATTGGCCCAAGGGAAAGACTCTCTGTAAGTAAAGTTTATATCCATGTGTTCCCAGCAGCTCATCAGAGGATGAGATTTAATGCTATTTCAGACTCCCATTTCAAATTTGTGTTTCCAGCCTGTCATAAAAGGCCTTAAAAAAAAAAAAAAAAATCTGTGGCTCTTGGGAGCTGATCACAGCTAAAAAAAATGAAATAAAAAATGTTTTTAAGATACTTTCTAAATCTCTGATTTCCATTTTAAATATATATGTGTGTATGTGTTATATATGTGTATATACGTATGTATGTGTGTATATACATGTATAGGTGTGTGCGTGTAATATATATATAAAACAATGCCTCAAACTGCATCTAATTCATTTAATTTAATTTGGCATCTAGACAAGATGCCTCAAAATTATGGGTTTTTATGATTTAATATCGGTTTTTCAGTCTTTTATGCTGAATCTTTGTCCTTTTACAAATTAGATTTCTCACTTTCTTTTCATTGGATTCCTGTTGGGCAAATATAATCTTTTCAATAGGAGACAAACATTTCACAATTTTTTTTAGAATAACTCTTTATAATAACACTATTCTCATTTTCACGTTCTCTAAGACACTTAAACAGTACCCATTTATTAACCAAGCAATTTATCAATATTTATTCATGATGCCAATGGCAGACTTCTTGTCATAAATAATTATTGCGGTAATAAATAGTTTCATTATTAAAAACTGATGACAAGAACCGAGTGATTACCCAGATAAAGACTGATGGCAGGTCTTAGTATCTGATGCGACACTCCGAACACTGTGCAGATTGAATCTAAGGCCTCCTGCATGGATAATAAATTGTTATTTCAGAGAATAAAATGATTGATACATTTGCTTGCTGTGGAAAAAGCATTGGGGAGAAGATTTTACTCCCTAACTTATTTAAACAGGCTGTGGTGAAATTTTCTTTCCTTGTGACAAATTTAACTTTTCAGGAGAGTGACAGCTCTTTGGCAGAGAGATGAGCAGAGACACATTCCTTTTTAGAAGCTCCTAAGAGTCAAATCCATTTTGGAAATTCTCTAGATATTCTCTGGCCTCAGTGATGCCCTCAGCAGGCAGCACCCAAAGCAGAGGTAGAAGCAAGGCAAGAACATGGCGGGAGCAGAGTAGCAAGCCATGGCACGTGATACCATGACTAGGTCAACAAGGAGGCGAGCAAAGTCAGATTACTTTGGAAAATCTGCCAGTGACTCTTGCACTGCCTGGCTCAGTGCACAAGCTCACTGTAATTTTTTTTTTTTTTTTTCCTATTGGTTTGATCTTACCTTTTATGACAAACTAGCCCTGGAGACCATCTATCTTTTGACAACCTGGAAAACGACTGTATTGGGAGGAAGAAAAGGGAGTTGGGACAGTCAGCATTGAAAATGTATGCCCTATGCATTTTTGTGAATGTTTTATTCATAGCTGCTATTACTACAAATTAAAATGCAATGACAAATATTATGAAAATCCTCTCAAAGGGAATACCTAAGATTTAAAATGTATTCTCTTTACTTTGCTCAATCTATTTGTGCTACAAAAGCCAAGGAAAAGAATGACAAATATATAATTTGAAATGTCACGCAGTAATAGCAGGGGTGAACTTAAGTCAGAGAATTATTATATTTTCCAATTTTTATTTTAAGGGAACAATTGAAACATCAAATATGATGTATAGTCAATGATTTCGGATCAATTCTAAATGAACTGCTTGTATGTGAAACACAAGTATCCACCTTTGAGGTCTGAATGTATTATATGTGTTCATTCTTCTCTGTATGTGTTTAACAATGTGAGACTAAAGCAATTTCTGAAAATTATTTCTGTGAAAATGATTTCTTTTCAGCTTTCTTTTGTTGAAACTTTCTTAGGATATGTGAAAACATAAGTTATAATATCTCCATATTATCATAAGTGGCTTTTTTAAATTGGTAACTTTATTTTTTGGAATGCGGGCTGGATAAGAAAAAATAACAAAGTTTCACAACTCAATTACTTTAAATGTCTGGTTAAAATTGTGTTGAACATATTTGTAAGAATCTATGGTATCTATTCGTCTTTTTTCCTCTCTTAGGGTGGTGTTTTCTTGCAGATGCACATTTTAAAAGTGCTTTTAAGTATCTTAATGGTGATAAGACATTTGCATTAGTGGGGGAAAAAAAAAAGGCCCTGTAACAACGTGATGCCTCGTAATTGCCAACTCATATTTACAGTACAAAACAGGAGCTATGGGATAACAACGAAGAGGTTTTCATTTCTCCTGCAGTGTATGTTTAATTCCCTAAGATAGGACATACGTGATGTTCAAATTCTGACAGTTTATCAAATTAGAGTCAATTAACATTTCTAGCAATGCCACAGGATGTGTTATGCATTTCAGGGTGGAGTCATGGCTTAAAATGTATTCTGTGTCTTCAAGAAATATATGGTTTATGAAGACATGATAGATAAACACATTCTGGGCAGCTAGGGAAAGGAAAGCTTTGCAGTCTCTCTGCGTGGAACCTGCAGAGAGGTGAGGATGACTAGCAACTTAGCTAAGCAGACTTGTCTCCCTCTCAATTCAAGTGTTAGTTACGGACGGGCACTGGTGCCAAGCACTGCACCGGGCACCCATGACACGGACATTCACAGTCTTGAAGTGGTTTGGCAAAGCAATAAGTGACTTCCGATTCACCAACCACTAAGCTCGGTGTTAAGGACATAAGAGTCTGTCAAGGGACACCTGGGCGACTCAGTTGGTTAAGCATCCAGCTCTTGGTTTCAGCTTGGGTCATGATCTCGTGGTTGTGAGATCGAGCCCCACATGGGGACCTGTGCTCAGTGCAGAGTCTGCCTCAGAGTCTCTCTCTCCCTCTCACCCATGCTCTCGCTCTCTTCTCTCAGATAAATAAATAAAATATTTAAAAATAAATCGGTCAGAATCTGTTTCTGTCCTCAAAGAGCTCAGAGAAGGAATATGTATGTGAATGAATGAAATGCAGAAAAGTATTAAAGTTATTGTGACAGAGATTTGAATAGGCATAGAGCAAACAAATGTGGGGTCTTGATAATGGCGACTGAAAGAGTAAGGGTTTCACAGAAAAGATATGATTAAGCCCATCTTCCAAGATGGTTTGGTCTTCCACAGTAAGTAAGAGGGATGGGATGCATTGGTTTGGGCAGCTTAATTGCAGATAAATAACAACAGAAGCTGATTTTGTTGAACTTTGAGGAAAAAAAAGGAGTTTATTGCAAGGACATTACATAAACCACGAAACTGAAAGTAAAACTAAGAAACCACAATAACAGATTTCACATCTGAAGGGGGGATTGTTTTTTTGGGGGGTTTTTGTTTGTTTGTTTTTTTGTTTGTTTGTTTGTTTGGTTGGTTTTTTTTTTTTTGAAGGGGGGATTATAAAGGAGCAAGAGACTGTTCATAAATCATTCTGGAAGAGGCAAAAACAGCCTCACTCTTCAGGGGCAGCAGAGTCGGGAATGGCAATGCTGGCCCTGGAGCTGGTAGAAACTGGTCTACTCCTAAGGACGTAGACCTGTTGGCTCTGGCTGTTATCTGATTATCAAGGCTTCTTTGGCATCTTGCACATTTCCCAAGCCTTAATCTCTGGCCTTCTAGATCGTGTGGTCTATCCCGTATCCACCCCTTAAATTTAATTTCCTCCTAAGTTCATCAGAATCAAGTATTCCCTACCAAAACCCTAACTAGCAAAGTAAATTCTATGACTTATAGATGTCTCCTTAATTTTCCTACTCCATAGACAACTTATTTTTCCTCCGTGGTAAAAATCATTTCAGGAAACTTTTGTATGCAACAGATACCAATTGTATTGTCCTTCAAAAACAGTGTTGTTACAGCAAAGGAGAGAAAATTCCTATTGTTTGTTCGTTTTCTTCCAGTTCATT
The DNA here is from genome assembly GCF_048164855.1 of Canis lupus baileyi. Lineage (NCBI taxonomy): Eukaryota > Metazoa > Chordata > Mammalia > Carnivora > Canidae > Canis > Canis lupus. Next base: position 3,026,624 of record NC_132840.1, on the reverse strand, counting down.
CCATTTATATGGGCCCAGGGCCTGCCCTGCTACGGTGACCTTGTGAAAACACAAGGAATATGACTCACCAACTCTCTGTTTATGAGGCTGTTGACCAAGGACTCAGAATCCAACGTTCTAGTCAAGACTGACTCCAAAGCTATTATCACACATTTGTTATCCTCTGCTTTTTACAAGCAAACCTCTAAGCTCAGCCGTGAGGAGTTCTGTAGTCCCAAACTGTAGCTGCATTCAAATACTGTACGATTATTGAAAATGTGCTTGTGAAGAGGATTGCCAGCCCAGTTTTTATGGCCCTTCCAACACTATGATCTGGACAAGAAGAGAAAAAGATAAGCATTTACATTTCTCTGGTGTTTTCAGCAAACCTAATGAAACTTCTTCCAAAAAAAAAAAAACAAAACACCTGTATATGTATTTTCCTCTTTTTTCCAGAACTACTTTATATGCATAGTTTCCTTAAATATTTGAGTTTTGGGAAAAATGATTCATTCTTGATGGATTTGTCACTTTTTCCTTTTTTTCAATTTTTTTACTTCAATAAATAAGATTGATATAAAACTGTTTCTTTCTTTGCCCTGGTTGCTAGAAAGATGAGAATAAAGTGAGCTTTATCATATGCCCTCTTACTTACTTACTTAGAGTTAATTTACAATGAAGAAAAATATGAAGTAATCTAAATGTCTAGAACAATAGCAAAAACTTGTTACTACCTATTTCATTAAAGTTCGGTTACTAAAAATGTATTTATTTAGGGAAAAGTCGTTTCCATTAAAATATCCTGTTGTTATACCCTGAAGCATTCTAAATGTTGTTGACCCAGTCAGAGCATACTTTATTATTATGTTAAGTGCCTCCAAAACAAAAACCCCTTGCAGGTGTTTTACGGTGATGTGGTTCTGTTTTCTACTTACCATCGCCTCTGTAGTCAGAAAGAGGGTTTCCTTTCTCCAGTTTCCTTTCTCCAGCGTGTCAGGGTCTTGCTCTCGAAAAATTTTGTTGGCTGAATGGAGAAAAATAGACACAAGGTGCACAGTGAAGAGAGGAATCAATTGTAACAACCATGGCACCACCATGTCACACAAAACATGTAGCTATTAAAAAAAATATATGATTTAGGCTTATAGTAAAATGGGAAAAAATCATAATATATTCTTGTTATTTTTAACCAGGTTATAGAACAGTGTGAGTATTATATTACCACTACTATTAACATAGATTGCATTGATGTGTCTGAGATTCCTTCAGTAATACTTGAAAAGTGTGGGATAGGAATTATCTGCGCTCAGCCCCCCAGAGTGCCAAGCCCAGGACCCATCTTGTATTTGTAATTGAAGCCCAATGTAACCCTACTTATGCCTCCAAACCCTTGATTTCCAAGAAGCCCTACATGGTAGCTCTTGTCTGTGAGGAGGGGAGGAGTCCCTCCTCGCTCACGCTTCTCGGAATGTGCAGGCTCCGGAAGGTGTCCTGAAGGATAGAATATGTTCAAAGAATCAGACTGTTTCCCTCTCTCTCTCTTTCCTTTATTTCTTATATTTCCATGGAGCCCAAAGCCACTGTAATGGTAATAACAGATTTTAACTTTTGAAGCTTTATGGAAGCTCCGTAGAGTTGGGTCTCAGACTCAAGAGCACCTTTACATGTAGAAATCTATAATACAAGCCGAGTAACGAGTCTGGAAAGTAGCAATGAGCTGTCATTGTACGAGTCGGCCAAGTGTCCCAGGTCCCAAGACAAAAACATAGCCTCTTCCACCACCTTAGTTTTTCAAAAATTCAGTGAACTTTTCAGTGTGAACTTATCAGTGCTTCCTTTATATTACTTCTGCTAGAGACCAGTCCTTTCATTACGCACACGCACACACACACACACACACACACACACACAGCCACCTCTCAGGGGACCGGTTGTTAGCAGAAAGAATATTTTGCCCCATATCCTACTCATGGATGTGGAATAATAGTCTCTATACATATCTCATAGCTGGCTCCAGTACCCTGGTCTCCTCTTTCTCTACCAGAAGAGCAAGGCTATCCCGTCCCCAAGGTCCTTCTAGCTTGACTAAGACTCGAATTGGCATGGGACAGATTAACAGGAGAAAATTAAGTGTAACAGCATGTGTGTGGGGAATCCACACAGATATGGAAATTCCAAAGACAGGCAAGATGAAGTGTAAGTGACATTCTGAACTATGGAGAAGAGGTGGGGATTGGGGACTGGGTCTTCAAAGGGACTTAAAGAAAAGAGAAAATGTTTGGGCCACTCAAACGATGGGACAAGGAGAGGACTTTGACCAAACAGGCCTTGCTAGGTTCCTCCCTGTCCACCACACCTCCTAGTTCACATCACAATGTAGTTATTTATGGCAGTCGCTCTCTTCCAGGTACAGGTTCTCTATCTAAATTCTTTTAGGATTTTGTGGGGAAGGAAGGGAACTTTTCCTGACTCTACTGGATTTTGATTGCTTTTTAACTCAAAATGATCTTCATGCCTAAGTGGCCCATCTTGGAACAGCTTGCCCTTGGCCCCCAACATTTGCAAGGCTTTCTGTAAAATAAAAAGGCAGAGCCGCTTGTTTGGAAATCTTTAAGAATTTCAAGAAGACAACAGCAGAGCATTAAAGCAAGTATGGGTCCCTTCTGGAAGGGGCCAATGTGTGACTGTACAGGTCACCTGCCCTTGAAGCCAGCCCTGTTCTCTTATAACCCTGGTGACCTTTTCAGGAGCCTTTTGGCCTTAACCAGCTCCTGGGCCCTGTTTGGGGTTAAAATTGCCCTACTTGATCCTTTTATTTATCTGGGAGAGGGTGGAGATTTGCCATCCACTTCCCTACAAAATAAAACAAAACCTCTGCAATTCTTATGCAAATTGTTCTCTCTTCTCAGATTTCAGTGAGCCACAGAGGGGGAGGCTGGACTTTGATAAGCCAAACAAAGCTTTCCTTTAGACGTTTTTTCTAAGACAGAGGTCTGCCTGGCATAAATCTGCATAAATAACTAGGACCCTCAAGATATGCTCCGGGGTGAATTTCTAAGCCTACTTCTTCAAAGAAGGGCTGGTGATCTCTTTTGTTGAAAGGTCAAATAGTGTCAATAAATCTATCTTTTTATCTCGTGTAGAACAAGTTTAAATTTCTTTTTATCTATTTATTTATTTGCATGGGAAATATCTGAAAGGAAACTGATGAACTACAGTTTTCTCTGGATGAATCTTGGAGTAATAGTAACAAATGTTTAATGTTTTTAAAATCATAATTATTATTTTCTTATCTTCATTTCCGTTTTTTCTATAGTCTATATTTATTTTTTAATTAGGAAAAACCTCTGACATTATATATAAGAAAAACATTTTTATCCTTTTAATAACATAATTATATGGATGACAAATTTCCTTATAAACGTGGGATTTATAAAAACCCAAGTTTTATGATACTGATAATTTGGCCCAATGTTGGGATGGAAATCACTAAATTTTAAGAAATATGAGTAATTTATTTATAAATGCTAAGCTGTTCTAATATGCAAGACAGTAGCTATTATTAGTTTTGTGGAAATTGTGCCAATCAATAGGAACTATTATTTTGTGGTTTATGAGTGGTCTAATTCTGTTTGGTCATCATCCCAGATTATGTGAAATTGTCTATGCAAGATCATATCTTTCCAAAACTTCTCTTCTCTAGACTAAGTATTACTTTTGGTCATAAGAGGGATTGAATCCCTTATGTAATAACAAATCTAGACCATGATGACGAATGGTTGCCAATATCACTAAACAGAGATAAGTATACATCATGAGTCTTCTGATGAAGTATATACCACTGCTAACAATAAGGTAGTCTTGTCTATCTCTCTATCTATCTAATCTATCTATCTATCTATCATCTATCTATCTATCATCAGGCCTCTGGTTCTAACTACTGATGTGTTAAATATCAACACAAAAAGAGAACTAGCAAACATTTCAAGAATAAAACCAGATTGTGTGTGTCTGTGTGTGTGTGTGTGTAGATCTATATCTGTGTCTACATGGGTCTGTCTATCTAAAGTAATTAAAGAAAAAGGCCTTTAGACTGAGATGGCTCTAATGCCTTGGCAGCCTACTTCGTCGGCAAACCAAAAATTGAGTCAGAATCAATGCACACAAATGCCTCAAGGTTAAAAAATCAAAACTTAAGAACAACCAATCACAAATAGTCGAGTAGGCATTACCATATAAGGCAACTGCTTAAGCTACACCTAGTCAGATAAATTCTCTTGCTCTTCTAGTCCACTCTACAAAGCCTTTTGCTTAGCTCCTTCCAATGGAGGTCCCCTAACCACTTATGATTTAGCTTCCCCTGAGTCCAATCAATGTTTGCTCAAATAAACTCTTAAAATGTTAATATGCCTCAGTATATCGTTTAACACTGTCTAGCTATATATAGTGTCATATATCTTTCTTATATATAAATCATATATATCTCTTTCCCCTGTCCTGATCCCTGTAGGAATTATTTTACTGGCATCATCTTATTTAAACCAATCAGCACTCCTACAAGGTTGATGTTAGTTTATGTCTCTCCGTATTGTAGATGAGATTTATAAACAGATAAAGTAACTTATTATTGCATAGCTAATAAAGCCTAGACCTGCTTCTACCCAGGAATTTATTAATAAAACACTTGACTTTTCATTAGGTCTTACAAAGGAAAAGCCTGAAGTAGAGAACTATCTTTCTGTCCTGGGATTGAATATTAGCTCTCCAACCTTTCTTTTTCCTTCCTTCCTTCCTTCCTTCCTTCCTTCCTTCCTTCCTTTCTTTCTTTCTTTCTTTCTTTCTTTCTTTCTTTCTTTCTTCTTTTCTTTCTTTCTTTCTTTCTTTCTTTCTTTCTTTCTTTCTTTCTTTCTTTCTTTCTTCTTTTCTTTCTTTCCTTCCTTCCTTCCTTCCTTCCTTCCTTCCTTCCTTCCTTCCTCTCTCTCTCTCTCTCTCTCTCTCTCTTTCTCTCTTTCCTTCACTACCTGCCCTTCTTGGGCAATGCTACAGACTCTATGGATACTCTATTTTATTTTCATGGGCATAATAACACCTACCTCACATGTTGCCATCACTGTGTTTAGAATGAAAGAAAATAACGCTTGTAACTTGTTTGCTACAGATTGAACCCTAGGACAAGAGGGATATTTTCTTTTCCTTTTTGCTTTTCCTCTTTTTTTCTTATCCCTTTGTCTTTTTGTTTAAGTGGTGTGTGTTTGTGGATTTGGTTCTTGCCCAAAAAGGGGGGGGGGAGGGGGGTGGGCTTTGACAGGACTATTTTTCCTAAGTTATTTTAAAGACAAGAAGTTGAAATTACAATCCAAGCAATGAGGTAAAATCTTGTTGACAGACAGAATTTCTGCTGACCGATTCTTGCCCTGGCTCCCAGGAGGTGAGAGAGCACTTGAGAACAGCAATCAGCAACCCATTTCCTCACTTCTCAGTGGACTGGAGATGCTAATTGCTTGACAGTACCTCCCACTCTGCCTAGATCCTCTCTCCAAAGGCTCTTTTGATTATACCTGTTGTTTCTGACCAAACCAATGTGCCATATTTAGAAATTTAAAAAGAACTACCCCCCACCCCGATATTTTGAAGCTTTGTTGAGTGGTTAAACAATGAGCAAGATAAATTATCACTGTTAAAAGTGAAAAATAAAATCAGTGGCATGGAATTTCAAGACAGCATTTCCATGTGAAGCCATGAATAATGTAGTTATGGTAATATAGCCACTATTCATAATTATGAACACTTCATTCCTCCACATGTTCTCATGTCACACAGAGCAAGCTGGTGAGATCTGGTTTGCCTCTGATTGTATTTGCTGCCTTTTGCATTATAAATGATACTCTACCCTGACTAACCCAACTATATGGCAGCCATTGGTGACACTATAGTCAACAGCAACATGTCTTTTAACCTCCTCTGCAGGATTGAATATGTCTCTTAAGTTGGAGCTTGGAGTTCAGTCCCAGTCAAGAGTTAGAACTAATATACATGAGTCCTTCCATCAATCATTTTAGAGACAAAAAAAAAAAATTTACTGTGAAATTGTGCACCATGGTCCTTTACTTGCATGGGCCCTTCTAAAGCCCTGAGAGAGATCCTAACTATTTAGCAGTCAGGTTGTTTGTTGAATTTTTATAACATAATTGCAAAGATCCTGACATTCATCACATTTTGCTATAAATCTGCCACCTAATAGAACTTGATATAATATTGATACTTTTTTAAAAAAAGATTTTATTTGTTTATTTATGAGAGAGAGAGAGCATGAGAGGGAAAGGGGCAGCAGGAGAAAAAGAAGCAGACACCCCACCCCACCCAGTGGAGAGCCAAATTCAGGGCTCCATCTCATGACCTCAAGAACAAAACCTGAGCCCAAACCAGACACTTAACCAACTGAGCCACTCAGGCATGCCAATATTATTGAGACTTATTTTTGTTGTGAGAGTTAAATGTCACAACTCTTCAGTGCTCTTAGCACATATCTAGCACTAAATATTCAATAAGTAATAGTGTTTGTTAAAAAAAGAAATAAAAAGTACTATAATGAAAAATAATAGCTATCTCACAACTCTGCGGGTTTGATTTTAACATTTTCTTAAATCTAAAACTTGGAAGAGTTTACATTTTAATGTCTCTACAATTACTATTAGTTTTAAAGTCAGTATTGTAAGTTTGACATCATTGTTTCCTTTGCCCCTGAAAATGTCTAAACTAACAGCATATGTTTTTTTTTTTTTAATTTTTATTTATTTATGATAGTCACGGAGACAGAGAGAGAGAGAGAGAGGCAGAGACACAGACACAGGGAGAAGCAGGCTCCATGCACTGGGAGCCCGACGTGGAATTCGATCCCGGGTCTCCAGGATCACACCCTGGGCCAAAGGCAGACGCCAAACCGCTGCGCCACCTAGGGATCCCACTGACAGCATATATTTAAAAACAATTTTAAATGCTGTATTTGAAGCTCCAGTCTCTCATGAGAATATAGTTTTTACTGATGAGAGTAATGTACGCCTTTGATTCTGAGCTGTTAACTGAGATGTATAAATTCATAAATGCAGTTGGTCATCAAGATTGGACAGTGGTAAGATAGGTTATTCAACTAAATCAACAGTCTGGCATTTGTTCACAAAACTTTTGTATTTCTTGGACAAATAGAAAATTTGAAAAATAAATAAGTAAAAAGGACATCAACATGGGATTTTTCAGGGATGCCTAAGTGGCTCAGCAGTTGAGCATCTGCCTTCAGCTCAAGGTGTGATCCCAGGTCCCGGGATCAAGTCCTGCATCAGGCTTCCTGCATGGAGCCTGCTTCTCCCTCTTCCTGTGTCTCTGCCTCTCTCTGTGTCTTTCATGAATAAATAAGTAAAATCCTTAGGAAAAATGGAATTTTTCAGAAACAAAAGCCTTAATAAAGGAAAGAAGGGAAAAAAAGAGAGAGGAAGAAAGCATGAAAAGCAGAGGCAGACAGGAAGAAAGAGAAAAGATAAGAATGAAAAGCATTGTCATATACTGCCAGGTAACCCATGATAGCACAAGCTAATGCTAAGATTTAAGAAGTGCATTATATTTGAAAACATATGTGCAAGGGTATTTTGCTTTCTGTGAACTCGAGTATTATATCTGTTTTCTTCTTTTGCCTTGTTATTGCCGTAATACAAGAATACCAAATAATAAATTTTATCACAAATCCTGTCAAGATACTATCTAGTCATTTCAATGAAATAGTCAATAGGATAATTTAGAATTTGACTTTAAATGATCCTATATGATATTAGGCTAAAATTTCCTAATTTCCCCTCCCTTCTTCTCAGCATTGTTCACTTCCAGTTTCCCTCCCTCCGCCTGCACTATGCCAAGTTTAAGTCTTTTGCCCTCAAGCATATAAACCATTAAAACAGAAACGCTGGATCTCTCCAAGGTAAAGGATGAATGATGAAGTAGCATTCTATTCAACCGCACTCAGAAACATTACTATAACTCATGGTTATTGATTGCCTACTGAGTAAAAGACACTATGCTTGGCTTTCTAAGTGGATTAATATTTGAAGAGTTTGAGGCACAATGTAGTAAGCCAAGGTTGGAGAATATGTAAACACCGTGAGCCGTGTATGCAAAATTGTACTTTTGCTAAGTTTTCAGTGGGAAAAGAAAAAAAGAGTTTTGAATCTTAACATGCTATATGGTTACCAGCTAAGTCACTTAGAGCAAATTCCTTAACCTCCTTGAGCTTCGGTTTGCTTAATGTAAAATGGATGCTGAAGATGCTTATCTCTTTGCTTTATTGTGAGAATTAAATGAGAAAAAATATTGTAAAGTACTTAGACTAAATACATGCTAATTTACTCACCCCTGCTGAACACCCTAGCCCCTAGCCTTATCTTCCTTTCTCAAGGTTCTTGCTTGAGTCCTAAATTCAAACTCACTTTTTCTAAACTCACTACCAGATTCCTCAACGCACACCAAATTGCAGGTGAGTGGTACAGACTTTAGGTGTTACCCTGGAGACCAAGATTACATTTCAAATGCACTCTTAACCTTATTTAATGAATGAATAATTAATAGTGCACTTTTTTCTGGTCTTCACAGTTGTAGTTTTCAAAAAGTCTCTACATTGACCATAAGAGCATTATTTAGGAAAGCTTGTTTTAAAAAAAAAAAAAAAAAGGAAGAAACAAAAAAAGGAAAACAAAAGAAAAAAGAAAGAAATTCTGACATTATGAATGAGAACAAATCAAACTAAGCCCCAAAACAGAGATTGTTCATAAAAATTATCTTTGTATCCACTTAAGTTGGAGACCTATCTTAACATTGACATCTGAAAAGTACTTCTGAAGATTAAAGTAAAAAAAAAAAAAATACAGAGTTAAATAAATGATAAGATCCCTCAGGAACTCTTTCACTTCTTCTCCTTGCAGAGACACTATTTCCAGGTATCACCCCTAAGGAACTCACCATTGAGCTCACCATTGAGAGACTAAAAGTTCTCAGTCTTTCAAGCTGAAACTCATTACATCTTTCTGTGAAAACAATACTAGAAATCAGAGTGAAAGAGAATCCTTGCTCTGTGTCTTTAGTGTGTGTGGATTCAATTGGGTTTTTAGAAACAGTCTCCTTGCATAAGCTGGGCTTCTCAGAGAACACAGATTCAGAACACTTCTCACTCCGTGGACACACATGGCTTCTATTTTTTTTTATCTGTAGCCAGGTTCTCTGGTTCATTATATTGACATAAGGGAGAACCTAGTTCCCTTACTCAGGAGTCTCCTACATGAAGGAAAACTATTTAAAAAGATGTATAAGCCTAAGCCCTACCATCTGCCTGACTGAATTCCCTATTTCAGACCCTATGATGGCTATGTGTTTCAGTAATTTATCCTTTGGCCTGTTATACAGAGAAAGGGAAAAGTAGGTTGTGAGTGACATTCATAAAAAGAACAGGCATTGATGAGTTACTGGCCAGATTTTGATTGAGAAACATTTTTTCTTTCTTTTTCTTTTCTCTCTCTCTCTCTCTCTCTCTCTCTCTCTCTCACTCTCACTTAATTCTCACAACTTCACTACCAGGTAGATGTTTTTAATCCTACTTTCAAATTAAGAATCTGATATTCATATTCAGAGAAATTAAGTAACTTGTTTGAGACCACACAGCTGGAGAGTGATGAAGACTTTTTTCATGTTTTCACACTTGACCAAGTGACTCTTGCTCAAGATCCACATTATAAAATCAAGATAAAAATCATACCTACTCCAGGATGTTATGAGGTTATAAGGAGCTAAAGTATTAGCATTTTTTCCTGGTACACAATAAATAGCATCTATGGTTATTGTGATAATATTATCATCATGATTATTTTCCACCTAGGTATAAGATCCTAGCAGATAAGGAACTTAATTTTCCTCCTTATTGCTCTACTCCCAGTGTCTAGTAAAGTGGCAAATAATAGATGCTAAATAAAAATCTGTGAAATAAGAGAACCAAAGGATCCTGTCTGTTGTTGTGCATCATCTTACTGTAGTGACTTCTCATACAGTAGATTAAAATAATAAACTCAATAATTTGATCATGTTAAATATTCAAACTCTACTTTTTGTCAGTTCAGCCAGAAGAGCAGAATCCATGATTTCCCTAGGTACTCGACCAAATAGAGACCACACAGCACATCAATAGTCAGTGTGAACCACAACAGGGCTGGTACCAGTCCCTGCCTGGTGCACTGCTCTTCCACTTCCTGGGAACTCTTCCAGACAGGATCTGTTCCATGGCAGAGGGGTTTTCTTACTCCAAATGCATTCCTTGGGAAGGCCACCTTAGGAAGAAACTTGAATTTGAGAAATGGAGCATTAATTTTCTGATCCAGAAAAAGAATCACACCTGCAATACGAAAAAGGTAATGAGAATCTGGTCCTAAATATCACCAGGATGGGCATAACCTATTGATCCTGGTCCGATCGCATTTCCTCTTTTGGTTGGCTATAAGATTATTATCGTAGTACACATAATTGAGTCCTGAAGTCGCCTCATCACCATTGTTCAAGGATAAACTGACACCTAGTAAAAAAATTGAGTTTATCTGAGCAAAAATCAGTTTGAACTGGGGAGCACCAAACTAGAAATAGTTAGGGGTGCTCCCCCAACAGCAGCTGGAAGGAAGACTTTTATAGAGAAAAGACAGAAGCAAAGCAAGGGAATTGTTTGGCTAGAGCTTAAGCATTTGCCATATTTGGAAAAACATGTTGGCTACTACTGGTGGCTGTGAGGTTTTGATTTCTTAACCTTGAGGCATTTACGGGTTTAGGTTTTTGATTGCTTATGTAGGTTACGAAGGTATTGGAATCACTGTTAATGGCCTCCTAGTTAATTAATTTAACACTACTATAAAACACTATCAGATTAATAGAATGACAATGATTTTGATGGGTAAATAATCTGAAAACTGGAAGAAATATCATATTTAGTCTATTCTGAAAGATGAGCTCTATTAGATTCACTTAGAGAAGCTGTAAAATTACTTACTTATCTCCTTACCTATCTACATTCATGCACACGTACATATCCTAAGACACATCATTATCTCAGCTGTGCTGGAAAGTGGGACCAGGAAACCATTTTTAACAAGCCCTTCTGGTGGTTCTGATGCCCTGACAGTTATAGAACTACTGATATAATCAAAGATATTCATTTTACAGATGATATGAGAGAAGCCCAGAATAAGATAACTCCCTAATTATTGGCAAAGCCTATATTCTGTGTATCATTCTAGTAATATTTCTATGATACAAGGCAATATCTGTATAATTGTGCCAGCTTTCTTTCATTTTTGATGGCATGGATAAGTTTCAAGGGCCCTGAATCCCTCATCTTCTCATCAAACATACTTTCCAGTAAGTCATGATATTTAAATTTCTACACAATTCGTACAATTATAATGTTAAAGATATGCATGCTTTATCTAAAATAACATATTTCAAACAGGAAAAGATCAGAGGATTGGGTAGAGATAGAATTTAGAGGAAATTGGGAAGATGGAATGAATATAAATGGCTCCTAGTAGTATAAACCATGACAATATAATTTTTCCTTGAGGTGATACGGCTGAGATGAATTACTGTATAGTATTCTTATGGTTCATACAATATTAAAATTAACAAGAAAGTCCCATTGAACATGAGAGTCATTATGACTTAAAATATTATGAAGTACTATGTGCATTTAAGCAAAACAATAGAGAATCCATATAAAACTTTCATCAAGAGATGTTTTTGGTACATTTTGGCAAGAAGCAGATACCAATACGGGGTAGAAATGACTGTTGTGTGCCCTGAACGATTTGTTCTGTGCATCAGGAGAGATGCCCAGCAGAGTAGAACTGGCAAAGCAGTCCAAGAGAATTTTTTAGTATGGTATTTGGAGTTCAGATGTTCTTTTCACTTGTAATCCTAAGTTCGTATTTATTAGCTCAGAGACCTTAAGGAAGCTACAGAACCCCTACACCTTACATTTTCATTCCTTACTATATCATATTGGTGTTATAAAGATTAAATGAGGTGCTGCATATAAAATGTTTTAGCAGGGACGCCTGGGTGGCTCAGCAGTTGAGCACCTGCCTTGGGCTCAGGGCATGATCTTGGCCCCGGGATCAATTCCCATATTCGGCTCCTTGCATGGAGCCTGCTTCTCCCTCTGCCTGGGTCTCTGCCTCGCTCTCTCTCTCTCCGTGTCTCTCATGAATAAATAAATAAAATCTTTAAAAAACAAAAAAACAAAATGTTTTAGCATGGTGTTTACCATCTAGTAAGTTCTCATTAATGTCATTACTATTGTTGTTCTTGTCACTGGATTGACTTTAGTTGAAAGAGCAAATGTGTTTAGTAGAAAAAAGTTAAGTCTCTGTCCATCAGTGACGGTTTCTAAAGTTGGCAAGCCATCCTACCATTCCCACCATGGGATTTTAATGTTATTAACAATTCTCAGCTTGAAGATGTGTGCATGGGTATCCATTTGACGGATCAGCTTTTTTGTGCTCTCAAATAGAGTCATACGTATGCATGCATATATTTCTTCATTTATTAATTTTTCTTACTTGAGACCAAGTTCTGAGTATTACACTGACAAGTTTATATTTAAATTATACATATAGTATAGGGTCAACGGCCAAATCACCATTTTCAACCCTTAATGAAACTAAATTTCCACCACATGCCTATATACATACATATACACATATATATACATATACACTGGAGAACAAAGGGAACTCAAGATTTTCCACACTCCACATCACCTGTGAACAGAAGTTATTTCTGCAGAGCACAGCTGCCCCTGCCAGCTCCTTCTGTGGCTTCCTGAATACTGGACAGGGCAACTCTACAGTATAGATTGTGAGCAGGGATTTTTTTCCCTGTACAAATTTGTTTAAAAAAAAAAAAAAATCAGCTCATTTTAATTACCTTACCGTGGTGTGTTTGATTCTTTTTTAGACTGGCTTCAGCATGATGTGACATAAAAAAGTAACTTAAGCTTATATAAATCTATCTTTAACCGTATACACTGTTTGTATGTAGAGAGAACACTCTTTACAAAATTAGCTCATAATGGGTCATAGACCTAAAAGTACAACACAAAACTATGACTCCTTTAAGATGGCATAGGAGAAAACCTAGATGATTTGGGGTTTAGCAATGATATTTTAGATGTAACACCAAGACATAATACATGAAAGAAAGAATTATTAAGCTAGGCTTCATTGAAATTTAACATTTGTGTTCCACAAAAGATATTGGCTGAGAATGAAAAAAAAATAAAAAAAGACAAGCAACAAAATAGGAGAAAATATTTGTGAAAGATGTATCTGAGATAGGACTGTAATCCAAATATGGAAACAATTCTTAAAACTCAACAATAAAAAGGAAATGAACACCTGACTATGATATTGTGTGCGATATAATATGAAATATATAGTTTGGTCTCAGTCCCAGGTTCCTAGCCAGAATTTGTAAAACCTTTGTAATTTCCTAAGCAATAAAGGTGCTAGGTCCTCTTTTGTTCTAATATTTGAACTTTGACCCTAGCTCCCAACACAGACCTCTTAAATCCCTTGGAGTTTCCTGAGCAACTGGAGCATCTTTTGTTCTAATGAGGCAACTCTGGACTCTCCAGGTGGTCTTTAGATAGCTTCATTCAGGATGGAGGCTGTTTACCCTGAAAGACCAAGTCATGATTAGAAACTTGAGCTTTAGCTCCACCCTCATTTTCCAGAGAAGGGAGAGAAGGTGAAAATTGAGTTAAGAACGGACCATTTTTGCATAATGAAACCTCCGTAAAAATTTCTGAACTAAGGGATTTGGATCACTTCCAGGTTGGTGAGCACTTGGAATGCTGGGGAGAGGTTGCACATGGAGAGGGCATGGAAGCTCTACTCCCCTTCCCACATAGTCTGCCTCATGCATATTGTTTTCATCTAACTGTTCTTTTTTTTAATAAACTCATATCTAGTAAATAAATTGTTTTTCCTGAGTTCTTGTGAGTTATTCTAGCAAATTATCAAACTTAAGAAGAGGGAACCTCTAATTAGAGAGGTTGAGAGAACCTCTAATTTGTAGCCAAGTTGGACAGAAGGTAACCTGAGGACCTACTACTTGTAGTTGATGTCTAAAGTGGGGAGCAAAAAAATAAAGTGGGGAGCAGTCTCGGAGGACTAAACCCTTAACCTGCAGAGTCTGAGTTAACTCCACTTACTGTCAGAATCAAATTGAACTGAAGTGTACTCACTGCTGTCACAGAGTTGGTTGGTATATGAAAAAATCCACACATCTTATGAAGTGAGATTATTATAGAAGTATTATAGAGTGTGACTATAGTATTATAGAGTGTGTCTCTAAAGAAACACAAAAGGGTTTTTTTCCCCTTATACCAAAAATCGGGCCTAAGACTTAAACAGCTCACCAACAAGATATATAGATGGCAGATAAACATTTGAAAAGATATTCCACATCTTATATCATAAGGGATATGCAAATTAAAACAACAATGGGATATCACTTACCCACAGATTAGAACGGCCAAAATCCAGAACACCAAATACTGATGAATATGTATAGCAGCAAGAATTCACATTCATTGCTGGTGGGAATGCAAAATGGTACAGCCACTTTGGAAGACAGTTTGGCAGTTTCTTACAAAACTAATCATATTCTTACCCTATCATCCAGCAACCATGCTGGTATTTACCTAAAGGAATTGCAAACTTATATGCATACAAATACATGTACACAGATGCTTATAACAGCTTTATTCATAATAACCAAAACTTGGAAGTATCAAGATGTCCTCTAGTAGGTGAATGGATAAATAAAATATGTTACATCCAGGCAATGGACTACTACTATTCAGTGCTAAAATGAAATGAGCTATCAAGTCATGAAAAGACATGGAAGAAACTTAAATGCATATTGCTAAGTGAAAGAAGCCAATCTGGAAAGTCTACATGTTATATGATTCCAACTACATCACATTCTGGAAAAGGCAAAACTATGGAGACAGGAAAAAGATCAGTGGTTGCCAGGGTTTAGGGGGAAGGGGAATGGAAGGATGAATAAGTAGAGCACAGAGAACGTTCTCAGGGCAGTGAAAATAATCTGTATAATATTATAATGGTGGACACGTGTCATGGCATGTATGTCATGTTGTATATGTCCAAACCCATAGAATAGACATCATGAGGACTGAACCCTGGTAGAGTTTGGATGGATAATAACATGTTAAAAGTAGGTTTGTCAATGATAACAAAATTATAACTCTGGTGAGGGATGTTGATATCGGGGGAATCTGTGTGCATGTGGGGGCAGATTTCCAGTAAGATTGGAAATCCCTGTACCCTCTGCTCAGTTTTTGCTGTAAAGCTAAAACTGCTTTGAAAAACTCCTAAAACGCACAGACACACACACAAACCCACTACGTTTCTTTTTACCGTCAGTCACTCTCTTTGATATCTTTGGCCGTAAGTAGAAGCTCTCATCTTTTTGTTTTCTTACTCATCTTTTTCTTTGAAGGCAGTAATTCCAAGCTTTGGAAGGACAACAGGAATCCAAACTTGAATTCTTAGAAAGTAAAAAAAAAAAAAAAAAAAAATGCTGTCACAATTCTCTTGGAAGAAAGGAGACATAGAAGTTACTTCCTTTCTTCTTTTCTACTTTCTTTCCTTCCTTCCTCTTTCCTCTTTCTTACTTTCTCCTCACTCTCTCCTTTCCTCTCTCTCCTTTGGTTTCTTTTTATCTGTTCTGACTTGTTTTATAGTTCAGAAAAAAAAAAAAAAAACTTTAACATAATCTCTAAAAATCTAAAATGTACATGACTTACTGATAGGAGTAATGATGAGAACGGTGTCCACATCATGAGCTGTTGGAGCAAATGACCTATATGTCTCCCCAGTCCTGAGATTTTTGTCGTTGTTGTTAAATATTTATTTGTTTATTTATTTGGGTGAGGGGGAGTGAGAGAGAAGCAGACTCCTCCCCAAGTAGAGAGGCACATGCTTAATCGACTGAGCCACCCAACCACCCATCCTTTTTTTTTTTTTTTCCCCCAATTCTGGGATTTTAAAGATCTCCTGACTCCCAGCCCCGACTCTCTCCCCTGTAGCTTACTGCGTCTTTGTATGAGACAGGGAAGTTAAAATCTGTTCTAGGTCCTATTTGGACCCTTCAATAAAGCAGGTTGGACTAGAAAGAGAGACAACTGTGCAACTATTCCAAAAATGTGATGTCATATTCCTTAAATAGGAAGGAAACAGACATAGTATTCAGATGGAAATGATCAAATATAACCAAAAAAAAAAAAAAGTCTTTGGGTTTTTAAGTTTTGTGGCTGAAAGTCAAGCTGTGTCTCTAAAATGAAATGGCTTCAAATGTAGTGGACAACACCGTTAACTTAACCTCCTAAAATGAAAACCAGGGTCTTCTGATCAAGGGCATTATTCTTTTATTCAGAAAGTCACCATGGGAACAATCAGTAAGCAAAATAAAATGCTATCAGAAGTTTAGAACTGTGATTTGAGAAGCAATAAAGTCCTGTCAGTGCTGTGCTGATGAGGGAGATAAGACAGAAAAATCTTCTAAGCTAACTTAAATTATGACAGATAAGACAAGATACAGCTTGCATATAGAAATGATAAATATACTGGTCAGTGGCATTTGAAGATAGCAATTGATAATAATTTGGTTCCTGTAACAGTGAAACATAATTCATGTATGCTCAATTTATTCAAATCCTCTTGGCTAAGGAAGATGTAATTTGTAATATACTAGACTTAGTGTGAAACCTGACTTTTGAAGATTATTTTATATTATTTTCATATGTATTTAGGCAACAGTCTGTGTTGGATGACCTTACTTTGGGGGTCAAATGAGTGGCCTTCAATCTTGTGGTTAGAAATCCAATCTTCTCCTGGCTCTGTGGTTGACTGGATCTGAGGAGGTCATTTGACTCCAACAAAAGTCACCACATAGGGACCTATACAAGCCAAAATGCAAACGTGTCCAGTCAATTTTTATTCAAGTACCAGTCATTGAGCACCCATCCCATCCTTTATAACGTAGCATTCGATACTCTTCATATGCGGTGTCTTTGCCAATCATGTAAGTCTCACCTCAGGAAAAATATGTGCGAAGCGAGATTATCAAAGTTGGTTGGTGAGCATAAAATTTGCATGCAAAAATAGTTACGCAATGTTAATGTTAGAGAACATGATAACCTGAAGTTTTCATTCTCTAAACAGTCACAGTTTCACGGGGCAAACCAGTGACTGCGCTTGCAGCTCCTTCTATCATGTTCATTTGCCATCTCCCCAAGGCGGTCCTTTGTATATCTTTTAGTCTAATGGTGCAAGTCAGAGACATGTGAATAATGCCTTCAGTTTGACAGTTTTGCCATAACATCCAGTGATTAGGTTGTTCCTTTTTTTTTTTTTTTTTACTGAATTTTTCTAGATGAAAGATGGACTGAAAAATGATAGTCTGATAGTCCTGAGAAATTAATTTCTCCTCCATTCTGACAGGCTCTGTGCCTGGGTACTCGACTGGGTTTCTGCCTCTAACAGGAAGAATAGAGGCATTTGTATAACAATGTGGGCCTTTGAGATGCCTATTCCAGCTGCATTTCAGAGAAAGCTTGCCCCAGCTGTAGATTGAATGCCTCAATCAAAGCTACAGCTGGGGTCCTCTCAGGAAGAATGGAGTCTTTCTGGAAAAAGGAAGACCAGAAGGAAGGTGCTCCACAGGACCAACAAATAGTCTTACATTTTGTTAAAAGGGAGACCAAATAGCCAGGAACCTACCAAAAGGCACTGAAGAAAACTGGTATTAAGGTACAGTTCATTTTCACATGAATTATAGAAGCATTCTGTTAACACCCAAAGAAATAACAGAAATGCCTGTTGGCAATTTGCTTTGAAACAAAGGGGAATTCTCATTTTTCATAAATCTGTGTATTTATAGAAAAATAATCAGTAGGTTCATGCATTTTGATGAAATTATGGTCTCTTTGGTAGGTTTAATTCCAGGTGTATATATCTGTGTTTGCTTATGAGATAATAGAAATTAGATTCAAATCAGAACATAAAACAGGAATAAAACTTAGCCATATATGAAAAAAAATTAATGAAGAAAATATATGACAAAATATGGATTCAGAAATATACACCAAGTATTCATTTTCATTAAATGCAGGAATGATGGGACATCAAATACCTTCACCCGAAAACCTGAATTTAAATGCTTAGTAAAAACAAAATTTATTCTCAATTGTGATGAGCACAGAGAGTGAGTTCTCTTACTCTGCAAACATTTAAGCGTTAATTTCTGAATTGCTACTCTGAGAGAAGGGTCAGGTTCATGACGTCATAGATAAAGTAGCAAAAACTCTGAGTTGAGTGAACTAATTTTCTATTTGTAGCTATTAGAAAAGTGTTTCCCAAATTTTAATGTGCATGGGATTATATGAGAATCTTCTTTGTTTATCGGGCCTGAGGTAGGACCTGAGTTAGTACATGTCTGACAAGTACCCAGCTGAGGTTGGTGGCACTGATCCACAACCCGCACTCCGGATCGTGAGGAAGTAGAGGACTACATTCTCCTTTACATTATAATATAAAAATAGAATGATTCAACTTTTCAGAAATAAATCTGTAAAATATTAAGAAAAGATACATGTAAAGCTATCGACTTCAAATCATATGCTTAGAAGGAAAGTTATTTTTGAAGACATAAGCTGTATTGACATTGATCAAAGTCAAATTTGAAGTTAGTTTTTGATTTACAGTTATATTAGAATTTGTAGCTACTAAGGATTATTTTCTCTCCAAATTTAAAAAAAAAAAAAAAAGGTATCCACTGGTGTGTCAGTATATAATCAGCGTTCTTAAAATATCAAGCTAATTAAATTAGTGTCACTGAGGATTTTTATGTATTATTTATATACCCGAGGCTTTGTAAAGACTACATCCTTGTTGTATGGGTCATACCTAAATTTTTCAAAAGTAAAATCAAGTAAAACCTTCCCTTACAGTCCCTGGCAGTCAGTATCATCTCTATTCTGCTTCTCTAATTCTATATGCATGGTTTAACTAGTTCTCTAGTTCTCCCTAGCTTTCTATCTCCCTGAATTCTTTTTATATTACTTTTGACAAGACTTTCTCATTGACCAAACTCTACCCAGGCATCCCTGAACACTTTTTCATTTATGCCTGACTTTTTAACTTTGTGTGTTTCTCCCCATTGTTCAATTCTAGGCAAATGCCCCCCACCCCCACCACTTTGATATCTGATCAGGTTCCTTTACCTCCACCCCCCCCCCCCCCCCCCGCCCCAGGTAATGTCTGATCAACTTTAATAATCTTCCATCCACTAACTCCCAGCCTGTTTTTTTTTTCACTATAAATTCCCACTTGCCATGCTGCGTTCAGAGTTGTATCTAATTTCCCTCTCCCATCTCAAGACCCCATTGCAGTGGTCCCTGTATCTATTGCCATGTCCGCCTTGAATAAAGTCTTCCTTACCATTTTTAGCAAGTGTCACAAATAGATATTTTTTTCTTTAACATTCTTTCTTACTAGATAATAAACTCTTTATGGCAGACTATGTGGAGAGGTTAAGAAGGGGTCTGTTGTCCTAGGTTTGCATTCTGTATGTATCCTGGCGTTGTATCTAGTCTTGGAAATGTATGATCTTGCACAATACTTGGTGACCTGGATGCTGATACTGATGAAGTTTTGGAATATAGGTGAGGTTTGGGGGGGTGAGGTCCAGAGCTGACGACCAAGAAAGAATTCTTGAGATGTCTTTGGAGCAAAATGGTGGTTTTATGAAAGCAAGGGACAGGCCCCGTGGGCAGGAAGAGCTGCTGCCCCAGGCCTGTGAGCAGTGGCTGATTCTGGGAGTGATACCTGGGAGTTGGGAGGGGTTTGAGGATAGTATACTCCCTAAGGAATTTTGGAAGCAAGGTTTCCAGGTCCCTGAGGGGGCCAGCGATCGTTGGGAAAAAGTCATTCATTACTGTCTAATAAAACCTGAGTCAGGAGACCCTTCAGAAAAAAAAAAAAAAAAAAAAAAAAAAAAAAAGGAGACCCTTCAGATGTATATCCGAGGGCCTTGTTCTTGGGGGATGATTGCCAATGCGTACCTTGGAGGGTTTAGAGATAAAGGAATTTCTAAAGGAGTTTTTATATGTTAAAGTAGACTTACAGGCTCCTGGGGGTCGGGCAGAGACTGCCTTCTGCCCTTAGCAAAGTATAAGCATGGAGGTATTTGAGTCTGTAGAGGATTGTCCCTCTGCCTGTTTCAAGGACTTATCGATGTGCTTTGTCCTCAGCTGACCCTCTGTTCCCCCATCAATACTATACTTTTAGTGAATTCTGCAATTATTGGAAAGGGCACATAAGCTCAGATTTTCACCACACAAAGCCATATGCTCACTAATCAATGAGAAGATAGAATAGAGGAAAACAGTACAAATATTTCTTTACTGTTCCCCTCCAATGGTTTGCGATGCCAGTTTTACTTCCATTGGAGGCCAGAAATCTTTCCTGGCATATTTAGACCATTTACATTTAATTTAAATTTTGATATTTTAGGCTTAACTATGCTTCTTTTTTTATTTCTGTTTGTTCTCTTGTGTTTTTTTTTATTTATTTTTTCTTTTTCTTGCCTTTCTGTAGATCACTCAGAATTTTTTTAAATGTTTTTATTTTTCTATAGTGTTTATGAGTTTATCTCTTTGTATAGCCTTTTTAGTGATTACTGAAGATATCTGTGTGTATATACATATATATGTACACATGCATTTATACATTTTCCGTTTTATATATATACATATACATGTGTATAATTATATGTATATATAAAATAACATGCATAAACTTTATTTATATTTCTTAATTCTCTAGTGTTTGTAACATAATTATCTTGAATATTTTTTACTTACATTTCAAACTACATCAGACAGTATTATAACTCTTGTTTCAATCATGAGGCCTAATGTAGAAAACTCAAGAGGAGGATAATTTTGGTATATATAGAATGGTGGGTTGAAAGTTCTTTCAGCATTAGGGGATCCCTGGGTGGCTTAGCAGTTTGGCGCCTGCCTTTGGCCCGGGGCGTGATCCTGGGGACCCGGGGTCAAGTCCGGTGTTAGGCTCCCTGCATGGAGCCTGCTTCTCCCTCTGCCTGTATCTCTGCCTCTCTCTCTCTCTATCACGAATAAATAAATAAAATTTAAAAAAAAAAATTCTTTCAGCATTAAAGAAATGTGCCACTTTCTTCTGGTCTTTCTTTCTCTTTCTCTCTCTTTCTTTCTTTTTTTTTTTTTAAGATTTTATTATTTTATTTATTTATTTGAGAGAAAGCAAGGAGAGAGAGAGAGCATGAGCAGGGTTAGGGGCAGAGAGAGAAGCAGATTCCCCACTGATCAGGGAGCTAGATATGAGGGTTGATCCTGGGACTCCAGGATCATGACCTGAGCTGAAGGCAGTTGCTTCACCGACTGAGCCACCCAGGTGCCCCAGGCCTCCATTGTTTCTGATGATAAATCAGTTGTCATTCAAATTGTTTTCCCCTTTAGTATTTTTCTGCTTTCATATTTTTTCTTTTTCTTTAGTTTTCAAAAAACTGATGACAATACTCTTGGTGTGGAGTTTTGGAGGTGTATTCAGCTTAGGGTTTGTTTGGTGTCTTTTTTTTTTCCCCCGGTGTCTTGAATCTATGGATTTGTGTCCATCAGAAAATTTCAGAAGTTTCCAGACATTTTTTTTTTTTTTGAGTACTTTTTTAGCTTCATCCTATTTATTGTTTCTTTCTGGAACTCTTGAGAACATGAATGTCAGATCTCTTGTATTGTTAAAAGGCCTTAAGTCTCTGCAATTTTTTATTTTCTTTTTAATCTGATTTCTCTTTGTTCTTTCAGATTAGTTGTTGTGTCTTCCATTTCACCAAATCTTCCCCTGTCCCTTTAATTCTGATGTTGAGTTAATTCACTGTGCTTTGAAATTATTTTATTGTTTTTGTTTGTTTGTTTTTCAGTTATCGAATTTCCATTTAATTCTTCTATATGTTTTGTGTAGGTTTTTTGTTTTCTGAGATAGTCTATTTCTCTGGTGAGACATTGCATTTATTTATTTGTTTATTTATCTATCTATTTATTTATTTATTTATTTATTTATTAGCTTTTTGAGTGATGTAATTACTTATTGAAGTACTTCTATTGCTAGATAATTTTAGTTCTTATTGATGTTGACCTCTAAAGATTATCTTTTCATTTAGATTGAGACATTTTTGGTTCATTGGAATAATTAATAGTATTTTGGAATATTACGGAATAATTTGGAATTGGAATAATTTTGGAATAATTAATGATTTTCTATTGAAACACTTACTTCTGGGGCCTTAAATTATCAGACACTGAATCTCATTTAAACCTTTTCTTTTAGCTGGTTTTGTCTGATGCCACTATGGCATGGGAGGAGGATACAGACAGGTAGAAGTAGAAAACCAGGTTTCCTCCTTAGCCTCCTCTGTTGGTACCACAGAAGGGAAGTGATTCCATGTACTTATGTCAAATCACAGGAAAAAAAAAATAATTGACCATGCTTAAATCATATGTATAACACTGTGGTGGGGTAACTGGGAACTCCAAATAGACATATGGAATTTGTGAGACATGCACATGACAACATGGGTATTACATGGAAGGGAACCTGGGAGTACACACTATTCCCTCATGTCATCAAACTTTTAAAAAAATCCCTGAATGCCCCCAAAAATAAAAGTTTGCATGATAATAGATACAGGGTATGATTATTCCTCTTTTGTGTCCTGACCATTCTTATAATATCCAGCAGAAATCTTTCCAGTTTATCTTTCTCTAAAAGCAATGGATTGTTTTCTTTTGGCCCCATGAATCTCATTTATTGCATTTATCAGCTCTTGTATCCAAACATTTGGAAGAAATATTAAAAGAAAAGGAGTATATGAGTGGCTGTGTGTGTGTATGTGTGTCTCTGTGTGTGATTGTGTAAATGTGCACACACACATACACTCATGTGCAGGATACGCACAGTTAAGAAAGTTGATCTGGTGAGCATGTATTATGTCAAAAAAAATATATATATATATATATATTTTTTTTAATTTATGATAGTCACACACAGAGAGAGAGAGAGGCAGAGACACAGGCAGAGGGAGAAGCAGGCTCCATGCACCGGGAGCCCGATGTGGGTTTCCATCCCGGGTCTCCAGGATCGCGCCCTAGGCCAAAGGAAGGCGCTAAACCACTGCGCCACCCAGGGATCCCTATGTCAAATATATTTTAAGTGCTATGGCTAACTAGTTTTCTACATATCTTTCATGACATGTAGTTGAGAATTCAGTTGGCTTCTTATCTTTTAAACAAATCTAGCCCCTGTCTCTAAAATGCCCTATCTAGTCACTTTCCCAAATCCTTAGCCCTTTCAAAATTTAGAACAGATTATAGTTATCGCAATTAAATTTGATAATAAGCTAAATATACCTTATCATTTTGTCTACCTGAAAGTTTAGCAGCATGAACCTTTTATTTTATTTATTTGGTAATAACTTATTTCAATATTTTTATATAACTAGACTTTATTATAAGTAGTCTCCTCTAAAGTCAAATATTTTTAAAAAAATACTTTATTTACTTACTTGAGAGAGAGAACATAAGTGGGGAATGGGGGAAAGAAGCAGAGGGAGAGGGAAAAGGAAACTCTCCACTGAGCAGGGAGCCCAACTTGGGGTTCTAACCCAGGACCCCGAGATCATGACCTGAGTTGAAGGCAGACGCTTAATTGACTGAGCCACCCAGATGCCCCTAAAGTCAGCTACTTAAAGCCAATTCAGATTTAACTCACATTCCTAAAGGACCTTTCAGGACACTATGCTCAGTGCTTTCACATAGGAAAACATCATTGTCATGTCTCATAGCATCCTTAAAACTATGTCTATTACCTTCCTGTTTAGTTTCTTCTTTATTTATACCCCTTTCCAAACCATTAACAAAAACCATTGACTCTGTTTTGACACTTACTTATATCAAATGTTTTCTTCCCTCACTATAGCTAATGCCATAGTTGACTTAACTCAAATGCATATAAGATCTGGAGAGTTTTACTGCTTTGAGAGAGTTAGTGGACAGTCACAAAAGACCATTACTCTCTTGATCTTATCAAGGGGACAAATAGATAAATGAACACTCATACTTTTTACAAAGCTATCTAAAAAGAATGGATTCAAAGAACTCTTAATAAGATAAATTCCAGGGAGGGAAGGGCCATTCATAGAACTTTGCAGCAAGAAATGCTAAACTAAGGACTTTACTTGAAAGGAAACTGATACCAGGTATAAACTCAGTTTCCCCAAGAGAGAATGAAGAAGAGTGGACATTTTAAATATGTGGATAAATATAAAAGATTATGTCTTTTTCTTTTCTTATTTTGCCTTAAGAAAAATTACTTGATTTGTGTAAAAATAAATGCATTGTATTTTGGAGTTTATAACATATATAAAACAGATATATATGAGTAATGCTAGCATAAAGGATATAGGATATGTAATAATATCATCATAAGTTTCTTCATACACGAAATAATACAATTTAACTCACATTATACTATGATAACTTAGGGAGGTACATTTTGTAATTCCTACAGCAAAGTGCTAAAAACAATAACTGATAAATCTAAGAAAAGAAAACGTTTTTTGATGAAAAGTCAAAATTGGAGAGAAATTGGAAATTTTTTTAAAAATGTCAAATGTTGGCCATTATGTCAATGATTGAGACTTATGCATTTCTGCTGGGAATATAGAGTAGTACTATAACTTAGAAAACTGTTAGGGAATTTCTTGTGAAGTTAAACATACTGTTATGTGATGGCCTGGCATTCTGAATCCAAGAATTGAACAGGCTTGTCCAGAAAACTTATTCATAAATGTTCATAAAAGACTTAGCTCAAAATTAGAAAAACTCCAAATTCTCATGTGTAGGTTAATGAATTTTTTAAAAGTTGTGATATGTTTTATTTAAGGGACTACTATTCAACAATAAAAACAAACAAAACACACAGATAAATCTGAAAAGATCATCTTGAGCGTGAGAAGCTAGACACAAATGTATACATATAGTATGATTCCTGTGTATTTTAACAACAGAGTTAATCTAGGCTAATTTATGTCCATAAGGACCAGAAGAGTGACTGCCTCCTAGTGGGGGTGGCAGGAGAGTATGTGGGTCAATTGAAAAGGATATATGTGAAGGAATATTCTTGGATGATAGAAAAGTTATATATCTTTACCTCCTAATTTGAGGTTTAATTACATGGGTAAACATCTGTCAAAACTCATATCTAACTGTACTCTTAAGATTTATGTATTTTGGGCAGCCCAGGTGGCTCAGGGGTTGAGCATCTGCCTTCTTCCCAGGGCCTGATCCTGGAGACCTGGGATCGAGTCCCACGTCAGGCTCCCTGCATGGAGCCTGCTTCTTCCTCTGCCTGTGTCTCTGCATCTCTGTGTGTGTGTGTGTCATGAATTAAAAAAAAATGTTTTAAAAAAAGATTTATGAATTTTTGTTAGGTACAGATTATAATTATATAGAATATATAGAAATGAATATATATCTATGTATTTTTTTTAATTAAGTAGTTGAAAATAAGAAATGTTTCCCTGACTCTCAGTCCCATCTCAATTCATTCCCCACTTCAATCACCGTACTCTAGAATCACTCCTTCAGGACTTTTCTGCATGCTAGTCTTTCTTTTGGATACTCTTAGGGCAGCTGTTCACATGGCTGGCTCTTCCTCATTCTTCAACTTTCAGATTAATTTTCACTACTCCATAGAGTTCTTTTTTAATCACTAGAAAAAAAAATTAGCTTTATAGAATTTTATGTGAATTTTTCAATGATTCCATTACATTTTGAAAGTATATATGTACACATACATGTGCACATTTGTGCACATATTGTGTAATTTTTAATTTAGTCCTGCAGTGACCATTCCGTTTCGTTCTCCATCAAAAGAGCATGCTCCTTGTGCAGTGCCTGTCACTTCTGAAAGATTCAGGTAAGCCTTAATAGCTGAGAGGACTACACTCATGGACTTAGAATAACTTACTCTAAACTATAGGCAGTGGAAACCTACCCCCTAATATTTTAGATCTCCAGATGAGGATGTTGGGTGGAGACTTTTACTTAATTGGGAATTTTGGATAGCACAGGTCTGTGTATTCCTCTTACACTGAAGGTGTTGAAAGATAAATAAATTTGTATATCCACATAAAGACCTGTAGAGAAATATTCATAATAACTTTATTCACAATAACCCAAAACTGGAAGAAACAAACAAATAAACAAAAACAAAAACAACTAGAAGGCCATAAATAGGTAAGTGAATAAACCGTGAAATAGCCATACAGGGGAATGCTACTCAACAATAAAAAGCTAATGAGCTTTTTCTAAAATATTTTATTTTCAAGTATCTCTACACCCATGTGGGGCTCGAACGCACAACCCCTAGATCAGGAGTCACATGCTCTAACTGACTGAGCCAACCAGGTGTCTCAAAGCTAAGGAGCTTTTAACATAGTGAAGAATATGAATGGATCACAAATAATGTCATGGTAAACAAAATAAGTCAAATATGATAGAAAAGTAGTGCAAGTTACCATTTATATGAAACTTTAGAAAAGACCAATCTAGTTTTTTTTAAATTTATTTATTCATGAGAGACACAGAGAGAGAGGGGCAGAGACACAGATAGTGGGAGAAGCAGACTCCTCACAGGGAGCCCCATGTGGGACTTGATCCTTGGACCGGGATCAGGCCCTGAGGCAAAAGTAGATGCTCAACTGCTGAGCCACCCAGGAGTCCCAAGACTAATCTAATTTAAAATGAAAAGAAAAAAAAAAAAAAATCAGTGGTTGCTTGGGCCAGAGGTGACTAGTATTGATGTGGAAGGGGCACGAGGGACACTGATGTAGTGATGGTCATGTGCTATAGCATGATTTTGATAGTTACATATTGTATACTTTTGTCAAAACTCCTAAAACTCTTACTATACTTAAATTGAATGGACTTTATTATATGTAAATTATATCTTATTAAAGTTGATTTTTTAAAAAATGAGAAGATTGGACTCTATGATCTCTAGATAGCTTTCAACTCCATCATTTGGTTCTATTGCACACAGCAATAATGTGTGAGAAAGCACTTAAAGAGCTTAAAAAATTCTGAATACATATTAAGGATAATTATTAGCAATCATGGTGGTATTCATTCAGTAGTTTTGAAATGAATGCATTTATTAAAGGGAACAAAACATACTTTCCCAAAGTTCAAGCCTCTGTTTAACTTCGGACTGATTAAGAAGAAAGATATATTTATATGTGATGGTGTGTGAGAATTTGTGCATAATCTTGTTTGTTATGGCAGACCCTGGGAATCTAGGGTGTTGATAAAATGTACAACATTGGTGACTTTATGCAAATGTGAATGAATCAGAGTCATCTTTTGCAATTTCTCTTAACATTCAAATCGTTTTCCTAATTAGATAAGAAAAGTGTTTGACAAACTGTATTTGGGTTTTCATCAAATCCGCAATGTTTGAAGAACAGATCAAGAGGTTTGATGAAAATAAAAAGCAGCTGGATTTGCCCTTCCCTGCCACACACATGGAGTTTGTTGGGAATAGCTCATAAATCCTTACTGCTCACTGGTTCTGAGAACAGATGGCTCTTGGAGGCCATATTGATGGCCAAAAACTCATCGCATCTTCCACTCTTCATTTAGATGAATGGTGTAGTGGTATTTCTATCCCAAAAAGGTGCAAATTAAAATGGAAAGGCTTTTTTTTTTTTTTTTTAATTGAATCTTGATGAGAATCGGAGCAACTCAAAGACTCTAAGATTTCCAATTCCCCCTTTGGAGACACTTGATTTTAATCTCAAATTTTAAATTCTTAATCTGAAACTAGACATGTTGGCCCCCATCTGTCATCTGACCTTCCAAACATCTATCACCAACCATATCACAGATGCTAGAGAAAAAAAAAATGAGAGAGGAACTAGCTCTATTGAGTGCAAGATCATTTATATGCATTATTACATCTTTTTTTACATAAAGATGGAAATGCTTTGGCAATCGTGAGTGTATGCAGGCTTTAAGATAAGTTTCAGATTAATTTAAAACTAGTTCTGAAAATTTACTTTGCTTTAAAAATAACCAAGACAATCTGGCTAAAGAGAATGTAAATGGACTTTGGAATCTAAATGACCTAGGTTCAATTCATGATTCTACTCTTACTACTTTGTTTTTAACCATGGGGAAAGCCCTTACCATTTGAAACATCAATATTTTTATCTTTATAGTGGGGAGAATATTTCTTAGTGTCATAAAAATTTAATGAGCAGGTATATATGCAAATGCCTAAAAATGAACGTGGCGTAAAACTGACATCTATTAATTCTTTGTATCCTATTGTTTAAGAGCTTGGCACTAATCAAATTGGCCAGCAAAGTAACAAGTTATAATAGTAATAGGTGGTTTGAAATCCTAGTTAAGTTGGCTACTTTCACAATTGCACAGGGAAAAACGAGTATGATTTCAGAAGTTCTGTGAGACAAAAGTCTTGGTTGGGTTCAAGAGGCAGGTGAGTGGGTAATGCTAAAATGATAACTGGAGGTAAGGCTGTGAAGAACTCTGTGTATCACATTAAGATTTAGACTTTATGTATAATGAGATCAGTCTTATTAATCTTTACAGTGGCCTTATGAATTATATAGAGAAGATAGTACTCTCTTGGGCGGATGTTCTCAAAACCAAACATATACAGTCACTTATATCTCTTCTGTAATTTGAGGACAATAAAGATACAAACTCTACTACCATTAATTCCAGCTTTGGTGTGATCCAAATGTTTCTCTAAAATTCAGTGGTTAATACCATTAACTTTGAAGTTGGATACACAGGTTCAAAATTCAACATTTATGTAGTTTATAAACTTGAAGAAGTTGCTTATCTCTGTTAAGCTTTTTTATTTTTTTTAAAGATTTTATTTATTTATTCATGAGAGACACACAGAGAGAGAGAGAGGCAGAGACACAGGCAGAGGGAGAATCAGGCTCCATGCAGGGTGCCCGACGTGGGACTCGATTCCAGGTCTCCAGGATCAGGCCCTGTGCTGAAGGCGGCACTAAACCACTGAGCCACCTGGGCTGCCCCTGTTAAGCTTTTTTAAATCATTATTTTTGCATTTACCTGCTATCATTGATGTGAATTTCAACTGTTTATTAAAGCGTCTAGAACCAAGCAAACTCTTGTGGGTTTTTTTTTGTTTTGTTTTTGTTTTGTTTTTATTAACCGCTTTACAAAGTATCATTATCTTGAAAAGTGGTTTTTGAAAGCAGCCTTTGAGTCTGATGGCTTGAATTCAAATTTTAGGACTTAGACTTGGTTAAGTTAGCTCATCCAAGCCTTAGCTTTTTCCATTAAAAAAACAGGGAGGAGTAGCAGCAGTTTTCACTGGATCGTTGAGTTAATGAACTGAGCGATTTCATTTAAAATGCTTGTTTCCTGTGCCTAGAAACGAGTAAGTGTTCACTTCTCATGACGCCATCCTTCTCTCCCTCTAAAGAGTCACGTACTTTCTCTATTATGCAATGTTCTCTTAAAGGCCGTCTGTGAGCACATGTTGTTCCTAGGTCTGAAACCCTTTTGATTCCACGCTTTGCTTGTTTAATTCAATTCCTAATTCTTCAAATTTCAGTTTAAAAATAAATATATTACTAACAAATATTGTCTACAAACTTGCAGAAGAGATGCAGCTCTCAGTATTCCCCTGTCTCACGTCTCATCACTTGTTTGTAGCTTCCAGCGGGGCAAATATTTTATTCAAAGTTATCCTTCCTGTGTCCTCAATGCCTGGGCAATAGTGCCTGGTCCATGTAAACACAGTGCAATTTTATTGTTTGGGTATATAAATATAAAGAAAATAGCCCAAATCATCCCATCATACACTTTAAATATATTACAATTTTACCTCCGTAAAACTGAAAAAAGGAAAAATAGTGAAAAATAAGTACGTATTGATAAAGCAATTTGGAATTAAACATAATAGGCAGGCAAAAATGCAATCAGAAATAGATGTGAGACTTTGAAAGATTTAGTGGCCTGTGTCTTAGAGAAATTATCAGCTTCTCTAATACGTAGTTTATGTATGATTTCTAATACTAAAATTGAAGGCATTCTCCTCAATCAGCGGATATTGGTTGATTCATCCATCCACCCATGTACCCAGCTAACAAAACTTTGGTTTCCTATAAATGTGCCGGGGGCTGAAATGAACTTTAGAGCTACAGAGAAAGATGAGAAAAAGTCAATTTTGTTTTGTTTGGTTTGGTTTTGAAAGATGAGCTGAAATTTTAACCTACTTAATGATCGCAGGATACTAGAAGGCCCCAGACTCTTCCATGGAAATATTGTGGGTAGTAGAACCAATGAAAGAATTCCTCCATTCTTATTTGCTATTTTTTTAAAATTCTTGAGTATCGTCTTAAAACTATGATAATCTGATGCCTGTCTCTTCCATAAAATATCAATATTGTCTTAATATAGAATGTTTTCAATTAAATTCCCATCAACAAGCTGTTGTTCTCAGATAGTGAAACTGTTTTCAGGTAGTGTTCTCAGATAGACAGCTTTTTCTCCTGTTTCCTCAAGTTCTCTGACATGAGAGACAATGACCACATTCTGAGAAGAGAGTTTCTTGCTGCACCGTAACTGTCAAACTCTCAGCTCATGGTTTTGTGCACTTCTATATCCAGCTGTCTACTTCAGTAGATTGTTATTTAACTTTAATTTAGTTCAATTTGCCAAGCAGTTATTGGGTGCTTGTATTAAGCAGACACTATTTCGGGGGAAATAGTAAAATGAAAGAGACACAGGTTTTGCCTTAAGTGAATTTACAGCATAGTGGTGGAGATAAATATAGACACAAATAAATAAATGATCTGAGCTGATCTTTGCTGTTTGATAGAAATGTCAAATGTGTCCAACACAAGAACACTGGCATAGATGTTCTTTTTTTTTTTCTCATGGCTTATAAGCTTCCACAAATACCTAAAAGAGTAATAAACATATGATAGCAGACATACAAATTAATAAAGCAAACTGTTCATGTATGAGGAAGTTTTAAAGTCCAAAACTCTATCTTTCCAAATTATAATTTTTATTAATTTCTTTTATATCTTTTTGCTTTACACAACTTCCCTAGTATCGTATAGCACTTAAGAATTGGAAGGATTACTTATTCCTCACTGGTTTTCAAATATAGGTGCTTTTGAAAATAGAGGTCAAGGAAATTGCCTTTAATCTATTTCCAAATAATAAAGGACCCAAAATAAAAATTCTGATCTTAACGGAATATTTGTAGTGTCAGAAGCTGACTGCCTGACATGATGATTTTGTAACGCATTACAAAATATAGTATTTCATCCTTCTTTGCCATAAATGTTCTCTGTTATATCAATCATGAACTGCCATGTAACAGGCTTCCCTAAACATTTCTTCTCATGAGGCTTTGAGTTCAGCTGAAACAGCCAGGGGGCCCAACCTTTCCTAGTCTCACTTAAATGTCTGTGCATCTATTAAAGCTACACATGCATCTGGGGGCTGGCTAATTGCTATGCTTCCCACATCTGTCATTTTCTTTCCCAGGCCAGCAGGTCAGCCTTTGGTATCTTCTTCTTATGGTGGTGTCAATGTCCTCAGAGTACAAGCAAGAGCTAAAGTGGGGCCATTTCGAACCTTTGCTGTGTCACCTCTATTAACATCTCATTGGCCACAGCATATCACATGGCCAAGCCCAGAGCTAGATGGGGCTGCAGAGTATAAATCAAAGTGACTGCATATAGGAAGTAGTGAAAAATTGGAATATTTTTACAATCTGCCACACTTTTCTCCGGGTAAACTCACTGACAGACAATTTCAGGTGGCCACAGTCCTGAAATAGCAATTCAGTATAACTTACAATGGATAAAATTGAATAAAATAATAAAATGGAAACAGAATAATATAAATTATTTTAGATTTAGGAGAGTCTCACATTTTTAATACATCTCTCTTCTCATTCTATAGATAAGTCACCCACTGAAGTTGTAAACTTTGCTAAATATTGTAGAAGGATGGGCAAGTCTAAAACTAGAAATGTTTGATGATGAATCATGCATCCACTCATTCGTTCTTTCATTCAACTATAATTATCCACTTTTTTTCTCAACACCAGTGTTAGAACTTTTTAATTCCACTTTTATAATAAAGCACAAACAAACATAAGCAAAATCAAGCATCATCTTTCCAAATGTGACTAACTCATGCATTATTAAAAAAATATGACTTCTAAGATGCATTCAAAGAAAAACTGTATGTCTCCTGTACTTTAATATTTGGTCCTCAATGCTTTTGGTACTCATATAGACCTTGAAATTAGTCCCTTCGCTATGCTAACTGGCTTTCTGCCTCTTCTCCTTTTGCAGTTCCTCCCATACAAGCATTTATTGCTTCCCTTGTTTATTCCAGAAACTGTGCTATAGTGCTGGGGAATAAAGAGTGAATAAAAAAGGACCTATCCCCTCACCCCCTGCTGTTTGGAGTTTATGATCCAGTGGGTAGAAAAGATAACAATGAACAATTAATTGTAAATTGTAAATACTCTACACAGGAAAAAAAAGAGCATGGATGTAGAAAGGAAAGAACTACTTTGGAAGGGTACTCCTAGGAGGTAATAATTAATTTCACAAATAGGGGAAAAGAAAGAAAGGACGAGAATGTGGAGTGGAGTAGAAGGGCCACTCTAGGCCAAAGAAACATCAAGCATAAAGACTCTGTGCAAGGAAGGACATGATCTGTTTAAGTAACAGGAAGAAGACAAACGTGACTAGACTCTGATGACTAAGCAAAATACAGAGCTTATATGTGATACAAGATGACTTTTTCCTTAGGTTTATTTGTTTATTTTTAAGTACTCCCTACACCCAACATGGAGTTTGAGCTCACAGCCCTAAGATCAAGAGTTCCATATCCTTCCAATTGAGTCAGCCAGACACTCCATGACTCTTTTTATTTTTTAATTGAACTATAGTTGACATAAATGTTATGTTAGTTTCACCTGTACCGCATAATGATTTGACAATTATATACATTCCAGAAAGCTCGCCATGATAAGTGTAGTTACCATCTGTCACCTACATATATACAAAATTATTGCAATATTATTGAATATATCCCTTTGCTGTATTTTTCATCCCTGTGACTTATTTATTTTATAACTGGAAGTTTGTACCTCTTAAACCCCTTCACCTATTTTCCCTATTCTCCCACCCCATTTCCTCTGGCAAGCACAGTTTGTTCTACTGTATTGATATTTCTGTTTCTTTTGTCCATTTGTTTGTTTTGGTTTTAGATTCCACATATAAGTGAAACCATATGGTATTTGTCTTTTCATGTCTGATTTATTTCACTTAACATAATACCCTCTAGGCCTATCTGTGTTGTTGCAATTAACAAGATTTCATTTTTAATGGGTGAGTAATATTCCATTGTGTGTGTGTGCACCTGCATGCATGCATGGATCACATCGCATCTTTATTTATTCATCTATTGATGGATGCTTAGATTCTTCCATTTCTTGACTATTGTAAATAATGCTGCAATGAACATAGGGGAGCATGTATTTTTTAATATTAGTGTTTTTATATTCTTGAGGTGAATAGTACCTTAGTGAACATAGGGGTACATATGTTTTTTCATATTAGTATTTTTGTATTCTTGAGGTAAATACCCAGAAATGGAATTACTGGGTCATATGATATTTCTATCTTTAATCTTTTGAGGAAATTCTATACTCTTTTCTATAGTGGCTACACCTCTTTACATTCCTACCAGGAGTGCACAAGGGATCCCTTTTTTCCACATCCTCACTTGTTATATCTTGTCCTTTTTAAACTAGCCCTTCTGACTGGTGTGAGGTGATATCTTATTGTGGTTTTCATTTGCATTTCTCTGATAACTAGTGAAGTTGGACATCTTTTCATGTGTTTCGGTTATCTTTATATCTTATTTGGAAAAATGCCTATTCCCATGTTTAATTGAATTATTTGTTGTTTTGGTGTTGAGTTGTATAATTTTCTTATATATTCTGAATATTAACCCCTTAAAAGATATATCTTTTGCAAATATCATCTCCCATTCAGTAGACTGTCTTTTCATTTTATTGATGGTTTCCTTTGCTGTGCAAAACAAAATGAGTTTCGACAGAGAGACAGGGACCAATGCAAAACGTGTTCACTTATTTTTGTCCTAATTCCAGTGCTTCTGAGCTTGTTTTTGTTTTGTTCCAGTCAGGAATAAGAACCTATCTCACTTGCAGTCATTACTTAGGTTTATTTTACTACTCCTCTCTTCCCCCCCAAAAGTAAGCACTTGGCCGCACTCTACATTAGCATTTCTCTCCATGCTAAAGAGAAAATAGCTTAATTATCTATTTCCATGTAACAAATTATCCTAAAGCTTAGTGACTTACCCAACAATATTTATTTCCTCAGTTTCTACAGTTAGGAATTGTAAACTGTAGCATAGTTGGGCATAGCCAGGCCCACTGATTTAAGGTTCTCCCAGATTGCCGTCAAGGTGTGGATAGAGATGCAGTCATCTCAATGTTAACTGGGGAAAGATTTGCTTCCATGTTTGTCGACATGATCATTGGAAGGATTCAGAGACTGTTAAACTGAGAGTTTTGATTTTGTAGACTACTGGTTGGATATTATCATGGGCCTCTCCATAGAACAGCTCACAATATAACAGCATGCTACATCAGAGCTAGCAAGACAGAGTGGGTGAACCAGATGGGAGACAAAATCTTTTATAACTTAATTTTGGAAGTGACAGCCTATCACTTTAGATATATTCTGTTTATTAAAAGCAAGCCACTAGATTTTGCCCACATACAAAAGGAAAGGATTACATAAGAGCATGAATACCAGAAGGTAGGAATAACTGGGAACCATTTTAGAAGCTGTCTACCATAGAAAATTTTTCAAATGCTTCTAATATTAGATATCTGTCACAGTTTATTTAAAATAAACTAAAACAAGTTAAAAGTACTTTGAAATTACAGAGACCATTATGAGTAACATGAACCAGGATTTTATTTGTGTTGACCCATATATAGCCACTCCAGAAGGATAATGGAAAGTATATTTGCCATCTCTGGATATTCAGGTTTCAAGAGGCTTATATTATATGAAAAATAATCTACGGCACATAACAGGCTAAATTTTCCCTAGAGTTCTATATATCATAAAGTCACGCATTGATCGAACTAGAAAGAAACAGGATAATATTTAGGAAGAATGCTTGTATTCCATACATGAGAAAAACAAATGGATATATTCAGAGAGAATTTTAAAATTTGAGGCAGAATTAATCCTAGAACCCATCCATGTCTCTATAAATTCCATTGGCTTTTTCTTTCTGACATATTGTAACATTTTATTATGCTTTAAAGACCAAAATGGACACTGAAATCACAGAATTTATTTTATTTGATGCAAACCTATGAAAGACTAGGCAAATATATAATTTCAAGTTCTATGAATAAACAGACTATTTCATTTGCTAATGTTGTTTATTCTGATCTTCTTGATAGAAATTACCTTTAGTCAGAATATATTCACATTATTTATTCTAAGAAATGCATTGAAGTAAAATGAAAATTTGCAGACCCTTAAGCTGGAATAATGAACTAATTTGGCCTATGCATAGAAAAACTATGCCACAAATTCTCAAGGTTATTCTCATAGACTTCAACATTTTATTATTTAGACCGAAGATTTCTACATGAAGGACTACTGATAAATCTGTACCAAACCCAGGCATGTACACAGACACATGTGCATGCACATATGCAAACGTGTGTAGCAAAAATCACCACAATTCTAGATTGCTTTGTTCTAACAGAGATGTCATACTCAAATGGATAGTTTTCATTGCTTGGAAGAGATACTTGACATTCATTTCTCCAATGTTTAACGTGGTATTTGTATAGAGTGAAGACTAGGGAAGCCAGATTATGTAAAATGTGCTAAGGAAAGCATGGATTTGTTAGCACATCCATCCCAGTAACCACTTTCTGAAGCAACTTCACGTGATTTTTGGTGAATGATGGCCATATTATCCTTTAAAGCAGGTAGGGATCTCCTTATCATCATTGAGCAATGGATTCGGAGTGACAATTCAATATATGGTGTTATATTTTATTTAAAATTCACAAATGGCTTTGAAATTTTTACTTTACCCTCTCTACTAGTACCTGTCAGCTTCTATTACAGCTGATGTCTAAAGGACATATTGGATTTCTCAGTAAAAAAATAACAATGTGCTACAACTAGTTTTGATGAGGTCACCAGATATCAGACAAATATGTACTTTTTTTTTTTTTAGTTCTTAAGGTCAAATTCAAAAGGTCTGTCTTGCTGTTTGATATTAATGACACCTTTATCTTAAACCTTTTATGAGCTCTCAATTTATAGTCTTTTCTTAGCTTTTTATTTTTATTTTTTAAAAATTCTTCTCAAACCTCCAAAACTTGGACACATCCAATTCTGGCCAAATTTAATAAATACTACACTGAGTTTTGGCAAAATAGGGATAGTTTATCATGATGAGGGTTCTTATATGAAACAGAAAGCACTCTCAAGAGAAATAACCAAGGGGCACGTGGGTCGCTCAATAGGTTAAGCCTCCAACTCTTGGTTTCAGCTCAGGTCATGGTCTCAGGGTCTTGAGATCAAGACCTCCTCTGGGCTCCCCTCTCAGTACAGAGTTGGCTCAAGATTCTCCTTCTCCTTCTTCCTGCCCCTCCCCCCATTCATATGTTTTCTCTCTCTCCCTGTGTCTCTGTCTCAAATAAATAAATAAAATCTTTAAAAATGAGAGAGAACCAAGACACTTGAATGAAAGGAGTATATGCAGAGGCATAGACAGAGGTTTTTTTTTTTTTTTTTTGATTTTGTTTATAAAGATTTTATTTATTTACTTGTCAGAGAGAGAAAGAGAGAGCACAAGCAGGGAGAGTGACAGGCAGAAGGAGAGGGAGAAGCAGGGCCTTCACTGAGCAGGGAGCCCAATGAAGCGAGACTAGATCCCAGGATCCCGGGATCATGACCGGAGCCGAAAGCCGTTGCTTAACCAACCGAGCCACCCAGGTGTCCCAGGCATAGACAGAATTAATGAAAGCCAATAAGATGGTGAAAACTATATAGACAAGCAATAAGAGGTGTCTCTTAGTATATCTCGACATGAAGGAACAAGGGGAGGGATGAGTTATACATTGAATTGCGTCTCTCCAAAAAAATATATGTTTGGAGTCCTAACCCCCATTACATCAGAATGTGACCTCATTTGGGAATAGGATCATTGCAGATGTAAGTAGTTAAGATGAGGTCAGACGAGAGTAGGGTGAGATCCTAATTCAATGTGACTGAGCTTTTTACAATCAGATGGTCATGTGAAGGCAGAGAGACATGGAGGCAGAGACAGAGGGAGAGCAGC
The DNA here is from genome assembly GCF_048164855.1 of Canis lupus baileyi. Lineage (NCBI taxonomy): Eukaryota > Metazoa > Chordata > Mammalia > Carnivora > Canidae > Canis > Canis lupus. Next base: position 2,988,934 of record NC_132840.1, on the reverse strand, counting down.
ATATGGTGATGGGGGCAGTTTGGTGTGGTGCATCTGCAGGCCAAGTTCAGTGATAAGAGCAATGTATCTATAAGCCACGGAATAACATCGGGCTATCAGAAGCTGGGAGAAGCCAGCAGTCTTTCAGGTTGCAGAGATAGCATAGCCCTCCTGGCATCTTGATTTCACACTTCCAGCTTCCAGAACTGTGAGATAATAAATTTCTGTGTTAAGTAACCTAAATGACAATATATTGTTATGGCAACCCTAGGAAACGGATACAGTTTGGTTATTGTAACTCAGTTGCAGTAACTCTGTGAGGGAGGGAGGCTTTTGACAGGAGCAATGGTCTTTCATATTGGAACACATGGCCCTCAGGGGCAAGAGGAGGGGGAATAAATACTCTGACCTATCTCTTCACCACTTTTACATCACCTGTCAGTGGCTCCCATTGGCCGAATCTCACAGGAAGCCAAGGACAAGAATATCTAGTCAATATAATCTAACAGGTCAGCCTTCCAGCATTCAAAGATGAATAGAGAAGGATAGAAGAAGTTCTGAAAGAAGTCAGGTTAAGCATATGAAGAGTAGATGGCTCCTAAATGAAGCAAATTCATCAATAGACCAAAAACAAACAAAACTCCTTGAATATTTTAGCTTTTTTTTTCACATATGCATTGCTTCTCTTAAACTGTGTGTGTTAAGATAAACAATATATCATTCTCCGATACTGGGATGCAAACAGAAACATGGCGATTGAGGTCCTTGTCATCACGAAACTTATGGTCTAGTGAGAAGCAAATTAAAAAATATATATGCAAATATTTATATGTTAATTAAAATTATTTTCAATGCTACAAAAAAAAGAGTTCAGAAAAGATGAAGATTTGTGGATAGTCCTGTAAATTTAAGAGTCTATGACCCTATTACAATAGGTTTCTTCAATCTGACTTTATTTGAGAGAGAAAGAATAATTAAGTAAGAGCACAAATTTTGAGTGACAAGAGCATAGAATTTAAGTCACATAGACATGGATTTGAATAAAGGCCTCACTACTTACTTGCTTTGTGACTTTTCCCAACCATTTAACCTCATTTATTTTTCTTCTGAAAAGGTGGAGAAATCCCTACATCAGAATTCAGTTGAAAACCAGATACAAAATCATAAATGTTAAAAGTTCAGCACAATTGCTGTTTTATAGTAAGTGTTTAACAAATGGCAGAAGAGAAGCGACCATTTAGTGTATTTCCCAGAAAATTTGGTTGCATTGCAGTCTAGAGTCCATGGCCCCGGCCCAACGCTAAAGGTAACCTTCAGAGGAAGGAATCAGGAAATACAATAAGAGAAAAGAAATATCTTTCAGAAGTTAAGGCTCATGAGAAATTCAAATTATTATAATTTTTTTCTGATTCTTTGTGTGTAGAACAGAAAAGGAAGTGAGGAAGTGAGTGAGGAAGACTTGATTTTTAAATCTGCATTTATAGCTTCCACCTAAGTGAGCTTGAGCCATCGTGAACTTCTGTGAGCCTCGGTGTCCTCGAGTGTCGGACGTGGTCAAGCACTCCTGGGGGAAATATCCTGCTGGAACACTGACGTTTTGAGCCATGGTAGTGAGGGGATAAGTGAAGCCTCGTATGAGAAAGTAACTCTTGTCCCTGTTAAATAAACAAGGAGTCTGTTTTCCCCTCTCAGCTAAAGTGGAAGCTCATCTTGGGGCAGCGAGAATGCAACCAAACACCCTGGTGGGGGAATATGGCACCTGGCTCTCATGGCTCAGCTCAGCAGTCTGTGTTCTCCTTTTCTTTCTGCAACCCAGGATCATCTTAGGAAGCACAGAGACATTTCCCTTCTTCTGAGCAAGCATGACTGACGACATTCATCAATTCTGTGGAGGAAATTATAAGTTCATTTGAGAGCCACGCAGTAATATGTGGTAGTTGGCGGTGCATTATTATGTCGAGTGTAGAAAATAGAGAGAAAAGGATCTCACAAGTGCAGTTGCTCTCAACTTTTCTTGCATTGGCTCATAACTCTGACCTGCATTTAGTATCCCAACAATTATTCCTTCAAAAACTCTTGACTTCAAGGTTTTTGTTAGTGGGCAAATTTTAGCAGCTCTTTCAGATATACTGATTGTGAAAGGCCTGTTTTCTGTCTACCTATGCCCCTGTTAAAAATGCACCGAGTAAGTGCCAGCTGATGTTAGTTGACTTCTGGATCCGATGAAGGAAAATATAAGAACCTACATAGGAGGGATGCCTGGGTGGCTCGGTGGTTGAGTGTCTGCCTTCAGCTAGGGGCGTGATCCCAGGATCTGGCGTTGAGTCCCACACTGGGCTTCTCAAAGGAAGCCTGCATCTCCCTCTGCCTATGTCTCTGCCCCCCCAACTCTGTCTCTCATGAATAAATACATTTAAAAAATATTTAAAAATAAAAAGAATCTACATAGGAAATAAGAAATATGTATATGTTTTTAGCTTTTGTCAAAAGCTGTCCCCCTTCCATCTAGTTTGGAGAATTAATTGAAGGCCCCCTCGTGGATAATACATGACAAAGTCAATAGTCAAGAAAAAAGTTCACAACAAGAATGTGGTGTAATAAAAATAAAGCCAATTACATAACTACAAAAAAGGGTATAAATATGTCAATTTGAACAGTAACCAGTGTAAGTAATGCACAGCTTCAATAACCTAATACAAATAAGACCAAAATCGATACTGCTGAAATCAACATATATTATAAAAATAATCAGATTTTATTACTGACTCTAATAACTGCTATATATTTATTTGGAATTTTAGTGCACTGTGTTTAATAAAATATCGGACTTCATGAACTTTATGAAGCATTCCATCATGTTAATATTATATCCCTTTCATATAATTTGAAATAATTACCAAATATATCCAAACTACATTTATGTGAATACATCCATCAGCTTTGTGGGTCTGAAAGCTTTGCCACATTTTCTGCCACATTTGAAATGTTAGCTTCCTTATTTAGTTTGTTAATTCATTGGAAAAACATCGTAGGACGTGGAAGGTGAAACAGACGGTTTTTCCTGTTCTTCTGATAACTGCATTCTATCCAGTCCGTTTACTTACAAAGCACTCCGCGTAGTCATTTTTCTTTTTCTTGACCACTAATCCACTTTAGGGCAGATTCTTCTCTCCAGACAACTGAATCACTTCAGTAATCTCCTAGCTTCATTTTCTGGGTTCAGGAACTAGGTACTAAAATCCAGTCTTCATATGGTCACCAGATTTGTCTTTGACTATGTCACTCCATTTTCAAACACCATAAAAAAAAAAAAAAAAATCTCACTACCTGGAAAATGGAATCTAATCCCATTAGAATGTAATCAAGAACATAATTTGATACTGATCTCTATTAAGGTGCTTATAATCACCTTACCAAACCCTTGGTTAAGGGGAAACACGTATGGTAAGACTGTCCAGTGTTGTGTCAAAACCCTACCTGAGAGTTGCAAATATACTCGTTTCATTCATAAAATGTGGAGGATGACTTCTATTTTTATGTATTGTCTTATTAAGGAGATAAACATGATAAGTATCTAATAAAAGTTAGTTTCTCTTCTTTTTATCTTCAGGCTCCTATTCATGGTATTTTATGTAGTTTAGTGTCTTCCTGTATTCCTTCCTGCTATAATTTTACCCACTATTTAAGTCTCAGATCTAGTTCTTTCTACTCAAAAGAGAATATCCTGACATTAATGCTCTGAATTCATTATTTATATTTTTTTCTACAATTTTGTTTATACTGTTACTACCCAAATATGCTTATGTAGCAGTAATTCTTAAGGAGGTGATTTACTTATCTTTAACACAGCTTTGTGTTGCTTCATGTGTCATAAAGAAGTATTACTTGGGTATTTAAGAAACATATGTAAAGATATATGTATTAATAAATATAAATAAGATAGATATATTTGGAAAATTAACTAATTTCTCTGAGTCTTAGTTTTCTTATCATGAGAAGGGTATCAAAGACTACATTGTAAGGCTAAGCTCAAGGATGATAAAATAGAACATGCTTTGTGTAGTGGCAGTCTCTGTGCTTGGTTTATAGTAAGTATTCAGCAAACATCAGTTCTCTCTTTCGCCTCTCTTCATAACACAACTATCGTTTTTTTTAAACTTTAAATCTGTATTGATTCACTATTTCTTCAGTTACCAATTGTGTGGCAAATGTTGTCTTAAACAAAACATCTACAAATGATACCACAGAGACATTTAACCCCCGTTGTTGACAGGACTGCTCATTGAATTCAGTGTTATAGGTGACATTTATTTTTTCACTTTCTGTTAAAGAATTTCTGTCAACACAGGGATATTAGAAAGTGATGGATTTTAAACTTTCCCTCACAGAAATCTGGGTTATGTGCTGCACATTTGTCATTCACAAGCTGTTAGTGCTCAGAGTCTTCAGTGGTGGAATAAAGTCCGTGGGATCTGCTACTAAATTATTTCTGATAATATGAAAGGCAAAATGGGGAATGGAAGAAGGTTTAAAACATTTGAAGTGGTCTCTGGATGCAACTAAAAATAAATGCATTATCCAGTGACAAATTTTTAAATATGACTTGATAGGATGGGCCTATATTCATCATATTGATTTTAACTTGCAGAGGAATGATCAAAAAGATATACAGGAATACCATCAAATAAAATTTAACAAGTTATTTATGAAGTAGTGTTTTATAGAAAAATAAGTGACTGTGCATTTTAACAAATTGGTAAATATATATAGCCTATTTGTAACATCCTCAGAACCAAAGTTTTATTCTGAGTGGAGATTCCTATTAAATTTTGATATTCTTTGTCATCAAGGTGTGTGTGTGTGTGTGTGTGTGTGTGTGTGTGTGTAAAATGATGGTTTACAAAATGATATCACAAAAATTTGGACTTGTCTTCATTCTTAACAATATATGCATTTTTCTTCTCAATAAATACTATCATAAATAAAATAAGAAAAACAGAAACCAAAATTCTTGGATAGATCACAACACATGTTTGAACTTTATTTCAATTATGCTCACTGTAAGTAATTTTCTTCCATTTGACTCTAGAAAACCATATTCCAAATACAATTTCTAATAATTTCAGATCCAAGTTTCATGTGTGTGCTTGGGGAGAAAGGATGTGGTATGGTCAGTTATATCGATTATAGGGCTTATCAGGCATGGGCCACATCCACTAAGGTCCTTAAGAGATTGATTAATGCATCATACCTCTATCATTATATTGGTTTAACTCACTCTGAAATTAAAACATGTCTCCTTAAATCCACAGCTTGCTTCTTTTTTTATTTTTTATGTTCAAGACTAAGGAACAAATTTGTGATATAATTTGTCAAAAGCCTAAGTTCTTCTGATTTCTGAGGATTACAGTAGGAAAAAAAAAGTTAATCCATATCCCATCAGAGATTCTGGCTTAGGACAATTCAGGTGATGTCTTTTTATTCAATCAAAGGACCTACACAAGTACAAGATTGAGGCCAAAGAGAATAGGTGTGTATGAAGAAATGATACTAAGAAGTCAAAACATATGTGTATTGAAGTTAGAGTTTTTTTTTTTTAATTTTTATAATTTTTATTTATGATAGTCACAGAGAGAGAGAGAGAGAGAGGCAGAGACATAGGCAGAGGGAGAAGCAGGCCCCATGCACCGGGAGCCTGACGTGGGATTCGATCCTGGGTCTCCAGGATCGCGCCCTGGGCTAAAGGCAGGCGCCAAACCACTGTGCCACCCAGGGATCCCTGAAGTTAGAGTTTTTATACAAAAGCAATGACATGGATAGAGTAGTTATGCTTCCTGGAATATGAAGTAGACATATTTTTTCCCTGTTTTTTCCACTAAATACAATTAAAAACTCTGGACATTATATATATAATATATATATATATGTAATTATATTATATTATATTATATTATATTATATTATATTATATTATATTATATATATAACAGAATAACACAGTGTAAGATGAAGAGAAGAAGGCAGACCAGTTAGGGACCTGAGGACCCAAGTAATGACATGGTTATAAATTCCCTAGATTTTAATTTGCTGTTTGCTTTATGTTTCCAAGTTATGGAACTGAAGAAGCCAGTCATCTAAAATATGGAGATGACAAAAACAAATAAAAATCCTGTTCACTCTAGACAAAAGAACAGGAGAGTCAGAGCTTGGAAAGAAAGGAAACTTTTAGAAAACAACTGCTCTAATCTAACCAAAGAGTGCAGGAAACTCTGTAGCCCTAATCTCTACCCACTCCAGAAAAGAACAAGTAGAGAGCTAAACTTTCATCGCCTCCAAGGTGTAATGAAGTGTTACCATCTGTTCACCTTTGAAAGTGATAGCAGAAGTGCCCAAGTAAGAAATTAAGACTTTTGACCTTGCTGGGCAGTCATAAGGAATTCAAAGAAATGGAAAAAAAAAAGTGAAAATAAATTTAAAACAAATATAGAAAGTTTCAGCAAAGGAATAGAAAATATAAAATAAACTAAATGGAAAATGTAAAACAAGTGCAATAATCAGAACAAAGTAAACAAAAACTCTGAGGTTGGGCTCAAAAGCTGAATGGAGGGGAAAGGACAAAATTGCAGATAAAAATAGAAATTACCCAATATAAACAACAGAAAGGCTGTGGATATCTTACTATATGCTAAAGCGGATTTTAGAGCAAAGATCATTGTCAGGGCAGACAGTGACATTATGTAATGACAAGGGGGTCACTCTACCAAGAAGACATAACAATTCTACATGTGTATGCACCAAACAATAGAGCCTCGAAATAAGTGAAACAAAGACTGATCGGTCTGAAAGAAAAAATAGGCAAGTCCATAATTGTAAGCTGACACTTCCTTTTTTTTTAAGATTTTATTTATTTATTTATTTATTTATTTATTTATTTATTTATTTATTCATTCATTCATTCATTCATTCATTCCTGAGAGACAAAGTGAGAGTGGCAGAGACACAGGCTGAGGGAAAAGCAGGCTCCATACAGGGAGCCCGATGTGGGACTCGATTCTGGGTCTCCAGGATCACGCCCTGAGCTAAAGACAGACCTCAACTCCTGAGCCACCCAGGCGACCTGAGCCTGAGATTTTAGTAGGCCTAACTCAGCAATTAATGAAAGAACTAGACAGAAAAGTAACACAGTTGTAAAACAAATCAATACCATCAACCTGCAGGATCTGATTGACATTTATAGAGCACACCACCCAATAACAGCAGAACACACATTCTTTTCAAGTTCCCAGAGAATGCATATCAAACCATAAAATAAATCACAAATTTAAAAGAACAGAAATCCTACAGAGAATGTTAGTTTAAAAAAAAAATAACAGATTTTATTTACTTATTTGAGAAAGAGAAAGTATGTGAACAAGCACAAGAGGAAGAGAGAGAGAGCACAAGCAGGAGCAGAGGGAGAAGCAGACTCCCTGCTGAGCAGAAAGCCCACCTGGGACTTGATCCCAGGACAATGAGATCCACTCAATGGACTGAGCCACCCAGGTGCCCCATCACAGAAAATGTTTTTGAATCACAATAGAATCAGATTAGAAGTCGATAACAAAAATAACAGAAAAATATCCAAACATTTGGAAACTAAATAACAATTTTTCAAACTATTCCTGGGTAAAAGGGGAGTAAAGAAAATAAAAACACATACAAGTAAATTTTAAAATTGGGCTGAATAAACATGGAAATACAATATATAAAATGTGTGTGGCACAGCTAAAGCATTGAGAGGGGAATTTATAGTTTTAAACTCGTACACTAAAAAGAGGAGAAATTAGGGCACCTGTGTGGTCCAGTGGTTGAGTGTCTGCCTTTGGCTCAGGTCACGATCCCGGGGTCCTGGGATCCCCGCAGGGAGCCTGATTCTCCCTCTGCCTGTGTCTCTGCCTCTCTCTGTGTCTGTTATGAATAAATAAATAAAATCTTAAAAAATAGATAAAGGAAGGAAGGAAGGAAGGAAGGAAGGAAGGAAGGAAGGAAGGAAGGAAGGAAGGAAGGAAGGAAGGAAGGAAGACTCTCAAATGAATAGTCTGGCTCACACCTTAAGATCAAACAAAATGAAGAGCAAATAAAACCAAAAGCAAATAGAGCACTATGCTCTTTTGTATTTACCCAAATGAATTGAAAACTTCTGTCCACAGAAAGCCTGTATACATATATTTATAGCTGCTTTATTCATAATTACCCCAAACTGTGAGTAGTCAAGTTATTCTTAAATGGGTGATCAGATAAAGATACTGTGGCACATCCAGATAATGGAATGTTATTCGATAATAAAAAGAAATGAGTTCTCAAACCATGATGACATGAAGAAACCTTAAATAAACATTGATAAGTAAAAAATAAACTTGTATAAAATACCATAATGTATGATTCTAACTACAGGACATTTTGGAAAAGGCAAAACCATAGGCAACGAAAAGATCATTGGTTTCTGGGGTTTGGTGGAAATGAGGGATAAATAGGTGGAGCACAGGTGGACTTTTAGGGGGATGAGGAATCCTATATTAATGGATAATATCATTTTATATTTAAATACGTAGGTAGAAGGTGAGCTAGAGACAGAGACCTGATAGAAGGCACAACACGAAGAATGAATCCCTATGTAAGCCCTTCAGTTAATAATACTGTGTTGACATGGGCTCATCAGTTTTACCTACTGTATCACACTCATGTAAGAGATCAGTAATGGGGTCAAGTGTGTGGAAGTTTACCAGACAGTACTTTTTGTACTGTTCACTCAACTTTCCTGTTACATCTTTGTACCATCTGCTTATCTTTTCTGTAAACCCCTCCAAATATTAAATATTTTTAATTAAAGTAATTTGCAAGCCACATTAGCTGACGTTGCATTCCTGAGAAGCAATGAATCAAAGGTAGTCGAGTTGCAGGGCAAATCCTCCACCGTAGTAAGAGCTGGACTGCAGTACGGAACAATCAATGGTAGCCAAGGGAGGGGGGTAGAAGGCGGAGCAGGATTTCTAAGTCACGATATTGAGTATTGAATATTTGTCAGGGGTTCTCTGTTACTTTGCTAATTTGTAGTAAGAAGAGATAGCACACATGGAGATGGCCTCCTTGTTTCAGATATTAACTAAAAATTAACTTATCTGACTAGCTCATAAACAATGAGCTGCACATAAGCAATTAATTTAAGGACTTGGAGAAAAAAGATCATAGATGCTAGAGGTCCAATTTAGCAGAGAGAAGACCTGGATGCTAAAAACTTGGAGTCCAGAATCAACTTCACCTATGAGGCCTCTTAAGTCATTTAAAGTTTTAGGATTTTAGAAAGTTAAAGCTTTATAAAGAATTCACATTTTGCAAAGGTTTCACCACAAAAGATCTTTTTCATTCCCTTTTTACAAACTCATTTTTATTTTTGTCCAGCACATGAACTGTATTTTATTTTATTTTATTTTATTTTATTTTATTTTATTTTATTTTATTATCATTTTATTTTGCATGAACTCTATTTTAAATCAATATCCATTTTTCTCCACTCTTAGTTTTTTTTCAAAAATATGTGCATATATCATTCAGAACATGTAATTGCCATGAGATAGATAACCAGAATTTCCATATTGCATTGATCTAATTTCTTCCCCCAAAGTTGAAAGATGCTGTTTTATTTAACCCAGGTAACTATATTGAAGTTCTCCTCTAGGCTTTTAGAAATACTGACAATTTGTCCTGGGAATTACATTTCCTTTATTGGATTTTTATGAAGATTAATGAGCAGTTGGTAACTTCATAAACAGTTTAACATAGTCATTGAAACCAATAGAAATTTTAAATGTCAAGAATTTTTTTAACATCGTCATCGTCACTACCACCACCAGAGTCCTCCTCTCCCCCCTCCTCCTCCTCTTCATTTGTTATTTTCCCCTAGCTCTGTTTCATACACACAGAGCCATAGAACAAGCCTCACAGAACTAGACATATTGCTTTGTCTCTGTTGGGACCAGATCACGTCTCCGACATTTAGTCAACATCCTCGTTTTTGTTGTTGTTTTAAGGTTTATGTATGTGTTCGAGAATGAGGGCAGAGGGAGATGGAGAGAGAGAATCCCAAGCAGACTCCACGCTGAGTGCAGAGCCCAAGGTGGGGTTCCATCTCGTGACCCCAAGATCACGACCTGAGCTGAAACCAAGGGTCGGCCTCTTAACCAACTGTGCCACCCAGGCACCTCCGTTCAGTTAATGTTTACTCCTTTAACACTAAGCTAAGAGTCACCATCTTTGAATAATGTCATTAGGCACCTTCTGTATACTCCTAGAACACTCCAGGTTTTTCATTCTCATACCTTGGGATGGATGACTCCATTCAAGAAATATGTGTGAGAACCACCAAGCTTGTGCTGGGCACCCAGGCGGCAGGGATCCCCTAATGACCATATATATGCTTTAAAGAGTTCATGGTCCAACAGTAATATCTCAGGCACCTGAATACTTTGTTGGTCCCGGAATGATCTGTTCTTGCAACCAGAATTAGAACATTACTTTCTGTCTCTGTGCTTCACTGTCTTCCATCTGCGTTTACCATTTAGTAGATGCCCAGAAAGCCTGGTTTATTGACAGAGGAATGGAAGACACGCTACTGCCTTTACTTTATAAACACACCTTCCCTTAATGGAAGTAAAAAGAAAGTGGTTTCTCATACTCAGAGTGTGTCAGAACACTTGATGCCTCTCCCATAGATAACCTGTTCCAGAAAGTAATATCCTGGGGGTCATCCTATGCTGAATGTGTGTCTTCAAGTCCTCACCATAGAGTCGTCTGCCATTTGTCTCTATTTCCTCTATTTTTGCTATTAAAAGTACCACCTCTGGAGCAGACTTGAGATTAGCAGGGGCTCCTTGTCCAACCTCTGATTGTGAAATGCAGCTTTTGTTTCCAGCCTCGCCTTGTCTGATTTCCTCCGGTGCTTTTTTTTCCTCTTGGCTTTTTAAATTAAAGTGCTAGTCCCTAGGGTTGTATCTCCTGCCTGAAGCTGTCATCCTGTCCAAAGATAACAACACTCTATTTACCATCACAAAAAATGAGAAAATAACATGAGAATGAGAGCATGTTTGACCCATTAGTGATAGTGTCTTTTCATTATAAAATAATAAACTGCTTAACTGATAGATTGTGCCAGAGATTTTACAGTTTATAGACGCATCTCAGCTCTAGTTCATTTTGCCAACGTTTCAAGAATAAAAGGATATTTTAATCAACACAAAGAGACTAACTCTTGGTTAAACGGAAGTTTGATACCGACCACAAAAAAGTCTGTGTATATGGTTGGATCTATATTTTTAGAGAGGAATGGTTTAAAAAACAAACAAAACAGATGACAAAAATGCATCAGTTATTTTTTAACTGTTTGCCAAAGCTCTAATATGTTAAACGAAAGGGTGTATTTTATGAACTGTGACAATATATAGAAACTATTTGCAATTGTAGACTCTCAGGGGGTAAAAAACTAAATGAATACCTAATCATGGGCAATAAAATTCTACCAATTACATTTCTTTTCTTTTTTTTTTAATTGGATGCAAAAGTGTGCTAGGTATATTTAGAATTATTTTAATTGCAAACAAAGTGCCAAAGACATTTTTACATGTAGTCGTTTGATATCTACATGCTTCTTTTGTTTAATTTCACATTCCAAATATTTCTGAATGCATAACAAGCCACATTGCCAACTGCCAGGCTTAGAAGATAGAGCTATCATCTCTATGATACATTAGGATAATGATGTCTGAGAATGTATACTACAATTGGGATGATAGAAACAGAGAGAGATACTACTAACAGGGCTGATCCCGAAGAAAGAAAACTTACAAATAACCTGACGGATATTTTGTCTTTCATACGCCAGATAAATACTTGGGAAAGGATACCTTTATTTGTCTCTGAAACCACTCTTGTCTCTGCATTGTGTCTCATCTCTAATCTGGGTTGGTATTGGGTTTACTTAGTAAAGGTCATAATTTTAAGTATATTTAGTGGCACCGTAACAATATAATTGAATGCTTAACAATAGTTACAGTAAAGAATGCTTAGGATTTAGGATGACAAAACCATGACACTTTATTTATTTATTCATTCATTCATTCATGAGAGACCCACATAGAGAGAGAGAGAGAGAGAGAGAGAGGTGCAGAGACACAGGCAGAGGGAGAAAGAAGCAGGCTCCATGCAGGGAGCCTGCATAGGACTCGATCCCGGGTCTCCAGGACCACGCCCTGAACCGAAGGCAGGTGCTCAACTGCTGAGCCACCTGGGCTGCCCAAAACCATGACACTTTTGAGAGTGAAAAGTTTTAGTACTGATGAGCATTAATAACTATTCAGGGATAAAGATAAAAACTTGGAATGTTCCAGGCAAGGGTGAATGGTAATGCTAGGCTATTATGATAGCTAACAGAAGAAAAGGGGTCTCTAAAATTAGTAATAAATTAACATTACCAGAAACTATGAAGCATTATGTAATCTATGCTTCTTTAATGGGCACGATTTCAATCATTCATCCCAATATCTAATATTAGGCAAAAGCACCTGGAAAGTGTTATCATTGGCTAAAGATTGAACTTAACAAAAGAATAAGCGCAGAAAATGACCCTGTCCATGAATGGTAAGGGGTATGTGTATGCATGCGTGTGTGTCTGTGTGTCCCATGACCCCTGAGTTGGGGAAAAATAGAAGAACATTATTGTTCCAACCCTATTTCAATAGAAAATTAAGAAATATAGAAACTTACAGCCCTTTTTTCTTACTGCTACCAAAATAGCACCAGACTTGAAGACGTTAGACTTTCTAAGCAGACAAAATTAAACCTGGCAACAGCATGGCCACCACCACTACCATCTTCAACAATAGCTATCTGTGCCACAGTTCAGTATGTTCACACTGTGTTGGTGATTGCAGTAGTTCGCCACATTAATCAAGACAATTCTGTGTCCCTTAGAATCTTGTCATTTCATAAGACAATTCTGTTGAAAGTGACAAGCAGAAAGAGTCTGTGAGTCACGACATCAGTGCTGCTATCCCATGGAGATTGGTGACTCGGTTTTCAGTTTCAGCTTTATTCCATGGTATTTGGGTGTGAAACATCCTCATGTTGAGCCCGGTGAGTTTCCATACATCTTTGATGGTGTAAATACCATATTATGGGTGGGATTTATGGCCAGGGTAGTAATTAGCCATTCTCTATTCCCCTCCCCTCCCAATATCCAAAAACTTCATGCACACTCATACAAGGAAAACAGTGTAGCATCGTAACTTCAAGAAATCAGGATGGCAACGTAGAAGAATACCTGGGTTGTTGAACACCTGGGCTGAACCAGCAGTTGTGGATTGGAATGTTTGCTAAGTGTTTGTCTGACATCTGTGTGTGTGTCTACTCTCTTACCAGCCAGCAACTAATCAGAGCAAACTTTAGGCAGTACGACCTTATTCATGACCCGATTCTTGCACACCCTGGAATACTTTGAAATTGTATTTGTCTTTATATTTTGACGCTGTTATCATTGGGATTCTGCGACACCATTCTGCGCTCTTAAATAGTGTTGGTAATAATGGCTGATGTTACAAATGGAAGCAACCTGAATACAGTGCAGGGTGTGATAGTGTTTATATCATGTGTTTTGATTTAGCTTTGATATGTGTAGAGTTCAAAGCAACATTCTAACACTACCTGTCTTCCAAAAATAAGAATCAAGTTGGAGGTGATATTTGAAAGACCTACTTTGGGTCATTATGTGGGAAGATATTTATTTTCTTGCTTTCTCACTTTCTTGGCTCAGTTTCAGTCAGTAGGGAGTCGGTCTGTCTCTTTTTCTTCCCTGCCCTATAATGTTCAGTGAAACTGGTATGATATCTAGGGTTTTAAAAAATAATTTTCTATATTTGTCTTTTAGACTAAATATGGATATTGCCTTAGGATGAAGAGCTGATTGGTGACATAACCACATAGAACTCTAACTCCAGACAAAGCCACCCGCTGTGTGGATACCCAATTCATCAGAGCTTATTGCTTTTATTTTGCAGAGTAATAGCCCAGATTATAATTTTTGCCTTGCCCCCTGAAATGCATGGCCTTAAAAGTTACATGGACCTATGTCTGGTTCTAGCTATGCTACTTTATGCGATAATTGTTCCCTTAATGCTTAATATGTGTCATTCATTTAAGGTGGGTATTTGTTTTATCATATGTAGTAAGGCATCGTTCCTGCCTTCAGTGGTGTTGTTGTCAGTGGGTTAAATTAAGAAATGAAGATATTATTATTATTATATTTTATAAATTCTAAGATCAACATACAAGGTATTACGAAGATGTAGAGGTTAGACACCTATGTCATACTGAATGGTGCTGGCTATGGATGGCTATCCTAAGAAGTATTATTTAAATTCTATTTCTAAGGATAAATAAAAAGAACCCATTAGGAGAAAGAATTGGAAGAAACTCATTCTAGGCACAGGGAATGCTGCTTTCTACCCAAATGACCTTAGGCATGTATCCTAATTTCCTTTGGCTTCATTCACATGTGGAATGGAACATCTAACTCATACTATTTTACTTACATTTGAGTAGAGTATAAAGTTCCTGTTTCTGTGTATGAAATCTGGGATTGAATCAAAGAATGCCAGATGCGTTCAATCTCTTTCTCTCTCTCTTGTTTTGTTTTGTTAGTTTTTTTTTTTGCAATAAATTGTTTTTGCATTATGTCTTACCATTGACCATTGCTAATCCCTAAACATATACTTTAGACTCTTAAATCCTATGTGGGCATATTTTCCCCAGGAGAAGAGAGAGACATTTAAAGGTAGATTTAAGGAACTTTAACTGGGAATTAACTAAGAGTAATAGATGTAAGCCAAATGTCTATCACAATTTCATTGCTGAGATTTAGAATTTAATATGCTTGAAAATTTCTCAAAGATGTCAAATAGCCAACGTTTTCAGAGACAAATCCATTTTTTTTACTTCTTTCTACATTCAATGAAATCTATGGCCTTATACTTTTCTTACATCATAATTTAGATGTCAATCTTTACTACTCTAAAATAGTGGCCCTGGAGTTTTAGCTCTACTTAAGACCAGCTTCCAAATATAATAAAAAATAGCTATGAAATCAGAAACCTCTTAGTAATTCTACTGGCTCACGGCAGGACCACTTGAAAAGTCACTCAATATAGGAAAGAAATAAAATGTGCAAGGTTCAGAAGGCAGTGCCAAAAATGAAGTTGAAATGGTTGGAAATATTGTTTTATACCACTTCATCCTTAACCCTTTTGTGACATTTCAATGAAAAGTTGTATTTTAAGCTCCAAGTAATATTACATAGAATATTGCAACCAACTTTCAGAATATTTCTCTTAAGTGAGAGACTTTTCTATTAATTTGTGACCATGAGCTAGAATGGAATCACTTGCCCCCACAGTGATTAATTAGATATAACATGGCTCTTCTCATTTTGAATCTTGAACTTTGCAGGGTGATCTAGTTTCATCTTCTTATTTTAATCACAAGATGTGGTGATATGTTACATCCATCAAGTCAATGCTATGTCCAGCACTAGACTGGACATATACTTCATTTTCAGAAGGTTATCATAATGAAAATGGGGAGAAGATGGAGACCATGAGTCAGGGGAAGTGAACACTTACCAACCCCCACCCTTCACCCCCCAGTAGTTAGAGGCAGACTCTAAATAAGAATGAATCAAAGTCCAGTACCTTTTCCTTCATAATTCAAGAATTTTAACATAATTAAATAGGTAATGTCAATTAGGGTGATATTAAATGAAGAATGTACCTATTTTATGATACATTTTATAAGAATTATAAGAATATACATTAATTAATTGATTGCTTTTCAAGGTGACTATGTGGAACAAATAATCATTTGTTTGTTAGCATTAAAATAATATGCTTTCCTATTTCTGGTGAAAAATATATCTAAAATGTATATCAATTCCATGCTTTCTTACGCTTTACAAGAGCAGAATAAAGACTTGGTTAGTGGCCTTGGGCAAATCACTAATTTCTGTCCATTTAATCTTAAAACTGCATAGAACAGAAATGCCTATTTTCTTGGAATTTTGCTGCCATTAGATGAAAGATAAATACTACTAATAAAGTTATTTTAAAATATTTCATTCATAGTTATGACAACTAATTATGTTATCCTGTAGTAAGTTCAAAACCTGAGAATCTAACAGGCATGATGACCAGTTTTTCCCTACACTATTTAACTCTATATGAAGAAGTAGACATTGAATTTACTTGTGATTCCTTTAAAAAAAAGTTTTTGTTTTTTTTTGACAGGAAGTCTTTGTTAGCTTACTTATTCGTTTGTTTTGGATTGGTTTTGTTCTGTCTCCTTCTTTTTTTTTTTTTTTTTTTTTTTGTCTCCTTCTTTATGACCAGTTTGTGTCATATCTTGTCTTGCTCTTGAGCCCAGTGTTTCTGTTTTTGAAATCTTTTTCCCTTTTTCTAACATCATAATAATTGAAAATCAAGAAATCTGTTCACATGTTTCTGAAATAGGACTAAATAGCTCCTAAGTAAAATCCTAGATGTCTTTCTTTTTCGTAATTGATGAAATTTGTTGTATCTATAGCTGTTTAGGTAAATCACAGATCTTGATTTGGGATTTTTTTTTAATGATCCTTCAACATATAAAATTGGCCAGTAGAGTTCAGTACTAGAGATTATGAAGTGAATAATTCATAGTTCTTATCTCAGAAAGCTCACAGTCTAGTGAGAGAGGAAGGCAATTATGTTTAGTTGGTAAGGACAACAATAGAGTAAGCATTCAAGTATCTGGGTTCTCAGAGGAGGAATATCTAACACCTAAAGAGATTACAGGGAATGATTTAGTAGAGGCAATATCTAAGCTGATAACTAATGGAAGAAAAGGGACTAATCAAAAGGAGAAAGAGAAATGGCTTTGTAGGTGGGTAGAGCAACATGAAAACACAGTTCTTTCTGTACAATATGCTGTTTAATGTGTGTAGAGGGCACAGTGCAAAAAAAGACCTTTTGGGGCAGTGGCTAGATAACTTAACTAGGTCCATATCCTGAAGGACTTTGTAAAAGTGCAGTGCAAAATTTACTCTTTTCCTAAGGAAAATCTCCCAGGTACATCATTTTCAGGTAAGTGCAGAGTTCTTGTTTTTCCTCTGCCCCTTTTTTCAGTCTGCATTGTTGAGTAAGCTCATGTTGATCTGTCATTAATAAAGTAAAAATCGGGAACATAGATGAGGCTGAAGTCAGTGTGTGTATGTGTATGTGTATAAGTGAGAGATGTGAAAACATACTCCACGGGGGCAGTGGAAGTATAGGGGGGAGTCAGTAGACAGCATGTTGAGTGTCGCAAAGAAGGCCCAAAACATTACATTAATCCGCAAGAGATAGAATTCATCACGGCTTGGGACAGAAAACAGATGCATTTAGTCCATGAGCTTGAGAACTTCGTAGGCAGAGTACTTGCCTATTGTTTTTATTTTGGAATGCTCCACCCCTTTTTTGGCAAAAGAATTTATGATCATGCTATATTACATGTCCTCCATATTAGCATCACTGAATGATGTCACTACCAGTCACTGTCTTGATGAATTAATATATGTCTAGAGTCACTGTTAACTGTGGAAGGTTGAATTTTCAATAGTTCTCTGGTGCTCTTTGATAGTTCCCACAAAGACTCTTCATCCAGGGGCAGGAGATAGAATTCATGGGTAAAGGGACAAGGGTGGGACGATATATCCTCAAACAGAGGGCCTTAAGCATAGGCTGTCACTACAGCCATTATGGAGGGCTATCCTGGCAGATACAGGTGAGCAGTTACTTCAAGCATCCATGGTATACAAGGATGGCAAATAAAACAAAAATGGGAGAACTTGGTGTGGGAAAGCTCTCCAATCAACTGTCAAGTGTTTTCAAGTATTTTAGACTAAGAGAAAAATAAGGCACTTTTTTTTTCCCTCTTATAATACTGCTTTTGCACACAAGACGTTTTCCAACAAAATAATCATGTATCCCTATATTCACGTTGTAGTTTGGTTGCTAAATTGTGATTGACGCTTTTGGCAGGGGATTGGAGATTACATTTTAAGCCATACTGGTTTTGAAATATAATAGAGATAGGATCCTAAGATAATGCAGTTTAACTAATGGATTTATCGGTACTGTAGATATACTTTTTAAAGAGAGAAAATAAAATCTGTAGCTATTAATACCAGCTACATTGAAGTTACGGCAGGATGAGAATCAATTTTGTGAACTCTAAGTGGTTCAGATTGTTGTTGGAACATTGTTAAAGTTTATTAAATATGCAGTTTTATGTACAGCATGATACATTAGGTGATGTACTTTCAAATAAAAACATAAAAAAATATTGACACTTACATCAGTATTTATTTTAGAAATTGCTTTTAAAAGATATGCACACACACTCACGTATACATGACATAATGCCTCTCCTTAAAGATTCACTCAGGACACGAGGGATAAATATATGACATGTTAAGTAATAATACTTAAATAATGCATTGCAAATTCTTATTAGATAGGTTGCCAAAAATAAGTGATATATAAAGTAGTGTCACATACAACGACATCATCTCAACACAGAAGAGAAATTTAATATAAATTGCTTCAACATGATATACAGATTTAAATATTTATAGGCTTCATCTAACTGTGAACGTGTCCTTAGAGATTTCCAGAGGATTTTCACATTCTTTGTAATTGTCTATTAATTTATTAATCTTTCCACTGGATTTAGCTCCTGAGGGCAGTGATTGTATCTTAACACCTCTTAGTATTCCAAACTCCTAACCCTGTGCTTAACATACAAAAGGCTCTGAACAGATGATTTGATAAGTGAATGAATGACAGGGAAGTGGAGTGAGGTGGACCATATTATAGAAATTATCAGTTGCCTTTGTCTTGCAAAATGAGACATCAAGTAAGGAGAGAGGCCTGGAGTAATGGGCTTGCTTTGCAGTCCTCTCTCAAAAAGAAGTGAGAAGGGCATTTCAGGTCAGGAAACCAATGTGAAGAAAGCATAACTCTGAAAAAGACTGATGTAAGTATTATGGATGAAAGAAGGACCGAGATTATAGTTGCCCAGACTATCTGGTTAAACATGGAATGATCTGGAGCCCTGGGATAGCTCAGATCCTTGTTCCAGAGTGTAGAGAATCCGCATCTTCTCCGTACATCAAAGGTTGGCAGGTGGTGTGAGTGTTGCTGATTCCAATGTGGCATCAGGAAACCAATTTCAAGGTTATGGATGGAGACCATCATGGTCCTGACAATCCTTGGGTTGGCATATGTTGAGCTGAAGCATCAATCATCTCCAGGAGAGCCAAAGGCAACCTGGTAACGTAGTTTGTTAACAAACAAACAAACAAACAAAGCATTATCTTAAGACTGGGGGAGATTTGATTTCTAGATTTGATTCTGCCTTTAGCAAGGTGTGTGTGTGTGACTCAGTTTCCTTGCTTGTAGAAAGGAAGGCGGCAGGTCCCACTATCCCTTTTAGATATATCACAATCGCTCCCTGATTCTGTGGACTGAGATGATCCCTGTGTCCTGGGAGAGGAGAGAAGTGAAAAGTCTGCAAGAGGACTTGTCGGTCTACTCTCCCCCAGAGGCACTTTCATATCATCGAACTATAGAAAGAAACAAGTGGCACGTGAAGTGTGGTAAACTGGTTAGTAGCATCGATTTTGGAGAAAAAGGAAGCTGGGTTCTGGGTGCAAACGCTGCATATGCTCCTGGTAGCTTCCGGGTCGTGAAATGAGAATAGACGTACCTCTCCGGGCTGAGTGTTACGTGGGTCCCTGATGCAGAGTGCCCATCAGCGGGGGAGCCACAGCGAGGGTGCCTACATCCCTGTCCACCTTCTTCGACCCTGCGATGACCACTTTCCTTTCATTCCTCATCTCCCTAGCCATTTCCTGACTGTTTCAGGATGGAAAAATTTGATTTTGATCCTAATTTTGATCCTCTTAAAATACGGAAGGACAAAATTGCAAAGTGTGTGGGGTAGAGACAGAAGAGTTATTTTCTTGCTGGAAGCAGTTATATTAAGAACTCAGAAAAGGGACTGATTACTTGGAATGCAAAATTTGGGATTCCCTCTTATGCTTTTGTCTCTCAAAGAACTATTAAGAGGGAATAGGGCAGGAAAAATGATGATTTTCTGATTATGTTGTAAAATAACAGCAACCAAAACCAAATCCCTGAAGCTCAGACACAAACTCTTAAGAGCACAACCATCCCTTACTCTGTTGTTACTGAGACGTATGATCCACCCTTTGCGGCCTCTTTCACTCGCCTCTGCTCAAAGTTATCACGATGTCCTCTCCTACGTAACCAAACCCCAAGCCATTTCTCATGAAAAACTAGTACAAGATTCAGACGCTTCCCCATGGCTGAAAAGTCTTTGCCAAATGCCTGTGGCTTCTGCTCGGCCCCATCTGTCCCTCCAGCCTCACTAATCTCCGAAGCTCTTCCTCCAATGCCTTAAGCCAGATCTCATTTCAGGTCTGTTTGGTTACTCGGCCTCAGTAGGGAAGCTTCCCGTCAGACCTCAGCTTGAAGGCTCCTGTCCATCACTCAGGTAGCCCCAAAGCCTTCCTGCTACCTCCCGATTCTCTTCTCCAAAGCATCCCCACAGTCTGTTCTTCATGTTCATGAACCTGTTCCTTCCACTTTCTGCAGATGATTCGGCTTACTGATTCCTTGGTTGGTTTGTTGACTAGTTTCCTTTCTGTCTTCCCCAGCAGATGGTGAGCTCTCTGAAGATAAGAGCCTTGTCGACTTGGATCACTGCTACGTTATCTAGAACAGTGCTGGGCACACGGTATGTATCCAATTAATTTTTGCTCAACAGATACATGGATGGGTGGATGGGATTTGATTTTAGCACTGTCCCACATTGTTCCAGAAGTAAAGAACTCATCCCTGTTCAGCCTAGCCTCACGCCCACTTGGGTACATCTGGAAACAGAGTGGATTAATCCCTTTGCTTAAAAGTAGTTCTTTCCACCTGTCTGCAAAATAGCATCATTTGTGGACTTTTTAGAGCATAGATGCCAGTGCTCCAACCACTAGTTAAATCAGAATCTCTATGGGTTGGGCTTGAGCATTGATAAACACAAATAAACACAATAAATCCCCTGGGTCTTGCTAACATGCAAATAGATTTGACAAAGTGCTAGCATCCCTTACTCATCCCAAAGAGAGCTGTAAAGTAAACTGCTTCTCGGAGTCCATGAAATGATGTTTGGAAATAAAGTTTTAAAGTTTGCAATTGGTGCTATATGGGAACCTACAAGGAATAACAGACTGGAAAAGACACTATTCTATTCTTTTTTTTTTTTTTTTTTTTGGAAAGACACTATTCTTAACTAAAACAAGACGCAGATTTTCTGATAGTTATCCCGTCCTTGATTTTGGTGCGCCATTCATGAACTGTCCTGGTTTTTTATAGCTGGTTATTGTCCGTTTGTTCTGCTTCCAACTTTCATGAAGGGCTGCTTGGGTGGGGTTCCTTTACTAAGCACTGGTACAATAGTGAGAGGTCCTTGGATGGCGGTGTCATTGCAACTATAACATATTTCAGGCAGATAAACGTTGATACGATTTGACTGTGGGTTGTGTGACATTGTTGAGAGAGTCTAGGTGTTTGAAGTACCTGCAGCAGAAACTAATGAAACAATAAAGTGCAATTGAATGTAAGAAGCCCATTTATGCAGAGATTGAAAGATATGCTTTTATTATCTCAATATCAGCCCTCCCTTAAGGTTCCCAAGTGCATGAATCCTGTTCTACATGAATGTATATGCATTGCGCTATATCGACTTTTGAAGACAGAATCAGTTACATTTACATTTTAATCAATCCAGATGCAATGGGCCACTGTAATTACCAAACATTTGGAATCCAAATTTTGCTGATTAGAATTCTAAAATGACGATTTATTAGAAGAGCATAACGATTCCAAATGATTTCCTCAGGAGAATCCTCCCATTATTAATTATTAGCAAAAGCTGCTCCCTGAGAGCTCCCCAAAGGAGGTTGGAAAGAAAAAAAAAATCAAAAACTGCATAAAGAGGCAGAGAAAGATATATTGATGTAATTGTAGCTAATGTGCTATGCATCATGACCAAAGACTGCTTTTTATATCTCTTATTAAAAAAGAGAAGTGCTAATTTAATTTTAAATATCTGCGAGAAAAATTAGAAAGCAGAAAACTGCAAACAGATACTGCTGGGCGTGAAACTTTGCCTCTTTAGTGACATGAACCTGTTTAGAGTCTGGCTCTTTCCATGCCCCTGCCGTGACTTTTCCCCAATGGTTCTCCAACCATGCTACTTAAAATTAGATAGATCTGATTAATTTGTCTCCTCCCTGCTCTGAAAAGACACACTGCATAGGAGCTTTGATCTGATCACACAGGGAGGTCTCCTCATGGTCCAGCCATACTAGGTTGGAATCAGAGCAAAGGCTCATATGATTATATGTGTCATTGTTAATTGCGCACTAATGCCAGTGTTCATTAGGAACAAAGGAACATGTGGCACTGCAGCCAGAGCTTAATTTTCTCATTAGCTGTATAACATTAAGTGGTACCTATGATACGAAAATCACTGCGTAACTTCATGGAAAGGAGCATATTGTGTTTTTATGTGGTGATGTTCTTTGAAAAGGGTGGAAAAAAATAACTATAAACCCATCTGGTATTATTAAGTAGTCATTTCAATATAATTGGCTTGGGATCACGCCTTTTGTAAGAAAGACACCTGCAGTAGACGTGATTCAAGTCATAGTTAGTGATTTCCTTTTCCTTCCACTGATGATCATCAGCTGGTTTTCTAGACATTTGAGTTTGTCACATATATGAGCCTCCCCCACCTCCAGCTCATCCCCAAAGCTTTTTTTTTTTTTTTAATATTTTATTTATTTATTCATGAGGGATGCAGAGAGAGAGGCAGAGACACAGGCAGAGGGAGAGGCAGGTTCCATGCAGGGAGCCTGACATGGGATTCAATCCCAGGACCCCAGGATCATGACCTGAGCCGAAGGCGGATGCTCAACCACTGAGCCACCCAGGTGCCCAAAGCTTTTGTGACAGATTCCTAAGTCTATCTCTTCCAACTGTACCTATCCCTGCCACTTACCCTTATTCTTAATACTAATGGTCGCAAGGAACTATCAGCTGCTTTGAAGCATTGCACAGCAAGCCTATGATTTGGCAAATGTGAAGGAAGTGCTCT
Organism: Canis lupus baileyi; assembly: GCF_048164855.1. Lineage (NCBI taxonomy): Eukaryota > Metazoa > Chordata > Mammalia > Carnivora > Canidae > Canis > Canis lupus. The sequence goes on along the minus strand of NC_132840.1, from coordinate 2,965,627 downwards.
TCCCGATGACAGCAGTGAATGACTCAAGCTCCTAAGTATAGGCATGTGCCTGGCCTATCAGGTGAAATCCATCTCCCCTGGAACAACTAGAGCAAGACTGTGCTGAGCTCTCTGTAAGATGCTTTTATGTTGAATGATCTAGTTTGAGTTATAAAGATGAAAACAAATATCACATCCAGTTCTGATCTCAGCTGGAAGTCTCAGCAATGAAATGAATAGGTTCTGGGGTAGAGTGGTGGGAGGAAGTGGGATGTAACGATCCACTGCTCTGGAGGGACAAAAATGTCAAGAAAGATTTTGTTCATGAAAATTAGATATCTTTAAAATTGTCTTGGAGGGGTGCCTGAGTGGCTCGGTTGGTTGAGCATCAGAATCTCCATTTCAGCTCTGGTCAGGATCCCGGGGTCATGAGGTCAAGCCCTGCATTGGGCTCCACACTCAGTGGGGAGTCAGCTGGGTTTTCTCTCTCCCCCTGCTTGTTATCTCTCTCTCTACAGCAAGTAAATAAATGTCAAAAAATAAAATAAAATTGAATTGGAAGGGCTGAATATTAAAAATGAGAAAAGAAAAGATTTCTTGTAACTCAGCTTGAATTATGATTAGAAGTAAATAACCTTTCTACAAGGACAAATCAGGCTGGCTGAAGCTCGGGGTGAGTTTGGGAGTGAATGGGGTGAAGTATGATAAGTCAAGAAAAGAGGTGGGAATGGGTGACCAATTCATCCTTTAATTGTTGTATTCCTACACTCTGAAGATATTTAAAACAAGTTTTTGTGCCCACAGTAGAGGCTGCGGAAGTTAATACAAGGAACACTGGTCTTTTGACAAAATACCTGTGTAAATTGTGATACTGTATTAAAACTAGTTTTTTAAAGTTCTGCATAAAGTTGAGTATCAAGTATATGTGTTCATTTTAGCAATGGTAATAAATTATTTAATCTCAAAATTACCTAAGGGGAATAGAAAGGTGTCAAAATAGTTTTAGGACTTAGGACTGTTTGCCTGCCCTCATCCCCCAAAAGAAGGAGAAGAAATATATGTAGAAAAATAGCAGGTGGCCTGCAGATGACTAATTTCTGGCTTATCTGAAGCAATGGAGGTAAGAAAAGATAAGGTGGAGTCATCGTAATTAGAGAAGAGAAGGGAATAGGAAAAGGAAAGAGGAGAGGAGGTGAGAGGAGATGAGGAGAGATGAGAAGAGACATGAGGAGACGAAAGGAAAGGAGAGGAGAGGACAGTCCAGGTTCTCCAGCTTACCCTGAAGTAGAGTCGCTCACCACGTGCACTGTCCTACCAAACCTTTCTTTATATCTCCAGCCCCACGCGTTCAAGTGGTGCTGTTTCGGGCTCCGTGCACCCTGCCAATGAGTTCAGTCCACCATATTGAAGGGAGAACTGGGCGATTCTGACTCTACGTATGAGTTTAGATCTCAGAGAAGCAGTGTGGGCTGCAGTCATCAGTGGGTGTGCAGATGCTATTTGATGAGTAAGAGCTGTAAAGAGAGAAACTGAAGGGGCGGATGTGAAAGGGGGACATTAAGTGATGTATGTGAGGAGATGATCTGGAAAGGAACCAGGGATGGAGAAGGTGGGGATCCAGGAGGAAGACCAGAAACACGTAGTATACAAAAGGCCGAAACTAATAGTCACCTCTATCAGAGACTGTTGAGAGGCTAAATACGTTGAGGATTGAAAAATACTAACTATATTTTGTCATATGGTATATTGTGGATTTCTTATTTTTGTGGCTTAGCTTACCTCTGGGGGGGGGGGGGAATCGACTGTTTTCAAGATGGAAAAAGGGAATAAAAATGTAAGACTTCCATACAGTTAACACAATTTCAACATCAATATAATTTCATCATCCTGAGTAATTTTTTGAAACACTGAACTATGATATTTAAATATGTTCCTGTTTGATATTAAGTCAATAATGACATAACAGTTATTATTGTTATTTGCCAGATTTTATTTGGCATAAAATGGATTTTGAGAGGATTTTCACCTACTGAGGATATCCTAGGTGCTGGGCTTTGTGTATGTGCTGCTCAGTATGGGCATAGAAGCTGCTGGCTAACAGCGAGGCATCTGGGGGTGAATGGCCCTGAACCCTGACTTTACCCAACACTAACCATGTTACCTTATGGTGTTCTCTAAAGAACGAGAAAGACAGGAAGGTCTGGTAATGTAGACAAAAAGGGAGCAAGAGGTAATAAAGCGCCTACCTCCTAGAGTTTCTGGAAGGATTGAGTAGATATTACATGGAAAATACTTTAAACAGTTCTTGACGCCCAGTAAACGTTCAATATACGCCAACTCTTACCATTGTGATTATTCAGTTATTTTAACAATTCTGTAATTAAAGGAAAGTCCTTCCTCTTCACATTCTGTAAAGAAGACCCTAGATTTTAGAGAGAAAACAATATTCATGTAAAGTAAACGTGTTTGGGTGATGGTGGCAGGACTGCAATCCTAATCTCTTCGACTCTGAAACCCTTGCTTCTCCCAACACACTGGACACTTCCAAGGTCTGTTCTGAGGAGCACGGCTGGTCAGAGAGTGAAGCCAAGGGGTCCTCTGTGTGTGGGATTCAGGAGGAGCGCGATGGGAGAGTTCAAGAGAGCTGAGATAAGAGCCTCTTGCTTCACTTACTGGAGGCTTGGCTTGGGTTTCCTGGGAGAAGCACTCTGCCACCGAGAATGATAGTCACAGTGTGGGGCGTCTGGAGGGTTCCACAATCAAGCCTCTGACTTTGGCTCAGGTCATGATCTCAGGGTCCTGGGATGAACCCCGTGTCAAACCCAGCTCAGTGGAAGTTTGCTTCTCCCTCTGCTTCTGCCTCTGCCCCTCCCCCTGCTTCTGTGGTGTGTTTTCTCTCTCTCTCTCTCTCTCTCTCAAATGAAAGAAAAATAAAATATATTTTTAAAAGGATAATAATAACAGCGTGACTTGGGAAACACACTAAACTCTAATCCCGAAGCCCTTCCCTGTCTCCCACCATCATAATCTAGAATCCAATTTGAACATATTGACAGTTGACCAACCAGCTGATGAATCGTATCAAGGTCCTTAGACCCTATACAATCCCATATTCTCTGGGCTACTTTAGGACTTCTCGTAAGGGAGAAGGCAATTCTCAGCTCTTAAGGATCCTGTTGTTATGTATATGCTACGTCCTAGTTTAGACCCTGGAGGTTTAAACACAGCAAACCTTTTTGAAAATTTTGCCAAATAGTAGCTTTCCTTCATTTATATCAGAGAACGATTTGCCACTCTGGAAATGATCTTGAGTTGTTTTTGCAAAGCTTCTGAGAAGAAAGAGCCAGCCTAGATAGATCCTTTTAGTTTCAGTCCTTATTCTTAGGAAATTAGAAACTATGATACAGAATTGTATGCTGCTCCTTTGCTCTCTTGAGCATAATATTCCTCTCATAATTAGCCTCTTTGTGATATATTTTCTTTCCCAGATCCCCTGCTGCCCAATGGTACAGTCATTTCAACCATGTCTTTGCCAGATTAGAAGATTTAAGTAACTTACCCCAAAAATCAAGGGGCTAATCTGTGAGAGCCATGGCACTCAAAACCAGATCTTTCATATGTTAAGGCCATGTTAAGGCTATTAACTTCTACACTGTTCCAGCACTTCTCTCCGGGCGTTCTCTGCTTTCCTGCTATTACACTGCATGTAGTTCAAACACTGGAAAGTCCAGGAGGTTTATGTACTTCTTAATTTGAGGTATATTAAGTATTGAGAGTATTTGTGTAGGTTCATGCAAGTTTTCCTATATTTTAAGTGTCTCTGTCCATAAATCCCATGGATTTATGGGATGTTTATCCTTTGGGTGACGTGACTGGGAACAAAAGCTACAATGAGAAAGCCACGTATGTCCAGCTCTGTGCTGCCACTTTGCGTGCATTAAGATTCCATTACATCCTTGTTAAAAACAAGCAAACAAACAACAAAAGTAGAATCTCAATACGTATCTATTGTATCTTCCTCAAGTTCTAGAACCCACCAAAAAAGCACTTTAGGAAGACAAGTAAAGAGGCCGTCACAAAATATCATGATGGAGGTGATGGAAATATTTACAAATCTTCTTTGAAATAGGAGAAAAAGGAGTAACTGTTTGGGTATTCAGAAGGCTCTTTGGGGAAGGTGACATTCGAAACAGGTCTTAAATTGTGAGCAAGTATTTTCCAGCAGAGGATAAAAGTGAGGGGATTCCAGATGGGAGGGACAGCAAATGCAAAACCAAGGAAGTCGGCGTTGGCGTATTTTGCTGGGAGCCCATGAGCAGTTCTGGAAGGAGAGCATAGTGTGCCTGGGGAGTAGAGGTTATGTCAGAAGATGACCCTGAAAGCATAGCTTTGGAACCAGATTTTGAAGAGCCTCACGTGCCGAGCTAAAATGTTTACTCCGTTCTGTAGGAAGTAGACAACCATTCTAGGATTTCAAGGATGAGCCTGCCATGATTAGAATGATTTGAAAAGATAAATCTGGCTCTCTGTGGAGGAAAGACCAGAACAGAAAGAGACAAGAAGGAAGTGAAAAATGATCAAGTTCTCCTCTTGAGAGCAAAGTGCCATATTTATTGGGTGAAAGGTTGATTTATCTCTATGAGCCCTATCTTGTAGCTCTCAAGACTCCTTATGCGAGTGTAAGGGTGAGTGCTGCTTTGAAAATGAAAGGCTTTTAGCCAGCTCCTTATGTGCCTTAATGAAATAAAACCTAATTTATAAGAACAAACAATCTTTAAAATACTTGAAAATGCCAGCACTTTGATGAGCCTGATGGATAAATTCCTAAGTAATGTAGAGGAAACAAGAATTATTAATATCCATCGAGGGGATCTACAAGCATGCTGTTTCATCCCTTTAAGGACGGCTCTGGGGGGAGAGGCTAATTTCACACCAAGGCAATTATCTATTCAGTAAGATGGATCAGGCTACTTCTAAGTTAGTGGCCAAAGATGGGAAAAAGAGTATCAGGAACAGACTTCACATTCACGTATTAGAAGATCGTTTATCAAATAGACAGCCTCGATTCTGAAAAAGAAGGAAACTTTAAGAATCCCACGTGCTGTCTGGATATATGAACATATTTTTATTGTGGACCAAGAAGAATGAGGGGTAGAGCACCTCCCTAAGACTGATTGTTTGTCTGGATTACGGTCTCCTGTCTCTTTAGGCTTTGCATGAAGCTCTATTAGCTTTCCCCTTCTAGTCCTGTTTGTCTACTGCAATGGAATTTTTGCTCTGCTCAACTAAAATGTCACTAAAATCACCCAATGGCATATTGATAACTTTCAAATGTCACATTTCATATATGGCATGACAGATCCCAGGTCCTTAGTGTTGACTCCTTTGGCTGTTCCCTCCATCTGCTCTCTCCATCTTAAGCTCATGACATCTCTGGCTTGGACCTCCCAGACTACCTCTTCTATTTATTCCCACCCTTTCCAATGGCTCTGCTTCGTCCTGAAGAAAAGTGAGGACTTCAAAACTTGAATCTAGCTGTTTGAAATGGTTGGATATCTTATCATTATTGTTTTTTGATTTATTTAAAATTTTAAAAAGATTTTACCTACTTATTCATGAGAGACGCAGAGAGAGAGGCAGAGACACAGGCAGAGGATAAGCAGGCTCCCTGCAGAGAGCCTGATGTGGGACTGATCCCAGGACCCTGGGGTCATGCCCTGGGCCAAAGGCAGATGCTCAACCGCTGAGCCTCCCAGGTGTCCCTTATCGTTATTCACATAATAAAGACAAAACCTCTTACCTTAGGCTTCCTTATCCTTCATATATGTCTCTCTGGTCTCATTTCAGATCACTTTATCTCTTCTCTGTATTCCAGTTTCAGAGATCCTCTTCTCTTTTCTTTTCTTTTCTTTTCTTTTCTTTTCTTTTCTTTTCTTTTCTTTTCTTTTCTTTTCTTTTCTTCTTTCTTTTTTTAACTATACTACTTCTGTCACAGGGACTTTGTCCATCATATTTTTTTGTCTTAAATATTCTTTCCTTTCTTATTTTCCTAGATAAGTCCTTGAGATATCAGACGAAATGTTATTTTTTTCATTAGAAGCCCTGTATAATATCCTGAAGTTAAATTTCTCTTTTACAGATTATGCTGACCATATATGTCTCTTCTTAGATACAGGTTGTAATTTCTTGAAGTTTTATTATCTGGGAAATGTCTGTTTTCCCCACTAGACTATATGTCTCGTAGAGGTGACAAAGGGGAGTACATATTTCCACTCTCATTATTTACCTACCCAAAAGCTAGCACAGTGTCTGGCATAAATTAAATACTCATTAAATCATCTTTGAGCATTTTCTAATGAATAAAATAATGAGTGCTAGGCTATTGAAGTCTGGACTTCATTCTAGCTTTACAAGTTATCAATTGTGTGACTTTGATTAAGTAAGTGGATTTCTCTGATTTTCACCATCCCTAGATGTAAAATGGGAATATATCACACTCTGTAGTAGAAAGGACTATTAGAGAATCAGAGGAAACAAACCAAGAGTGGCAGAAAAAAAACAGCAAGCTAGCACCTGCAAGGAAGTAGTTCCTTAAGATCACAGCTTGGGCTCCCGGAAGCAGATGATGCAGCTTGGGGCACAGGATGTTTCTTACAAATCATTCCATGTGAAAGGAAGGCAAAGCAAGCAGGATTGGCCAGAGGGAGAAGTTGAATTATAAAGTAAGCCCAGCAAACGCTCAGCCAAACCAGTGCTGTCCTGCAAGGCAATTACCCACAAATTAAAATGGCTTGACTTTTATACCCTGTTCCGCTCAGTCCTTTCCTTGGAGGAAAGTCTGTCCAGGGCAAAGCCACATCTACACTCATGCCCAGTGCTTTTGTTCATGGGGGCCGCCCGTCCATCCATCAATCACCCTTTTATGAAATGCCCAAATGGGCTCTCAGGGCCTCTGCATTTTACAAAGTTTCAGAGTGAGCAGTCAAGATATTGGCATTAAACCATTCCTGATCAATGACACAAGCACACAGGAGACACAGAAGGAAATGACAGATGCTGAGAAGAGGGAATTAGAGAGAAAAGTGTCAATTAATCTCAGGCTGGAGATCACACAGCATCGTGTAGAGTAAATGGGTTTGTTTTTGAAGACACTGGGAAGGAAACTTGAATTTACCACTTCAAGTGATTATTTACATTTACCGAGCACTTTTTACTTGTCTTTGTTTTTAGAAATTTGAATAACATGTAAATGAACTTGTTTAAAAGGAAGAAAAAAATAACATAACCCATGAGGATATAAATTAATTTTACTCTAAGGTTATTTATGCAATAAACATAAAGTTGGTTAAAAGATCTATAAAGCTATTAAATAACTATAAATTTACAAGTTTATCACTAAACACACAAAAAAATGTACATCGATAAAAATCACAGTAAACAAGCACGGATTTTGCTTGGCAGGTGATATTGTTTTGCTGAAATAAAGTCCCTGCTTGCCATGTGATTGCCATGGCACAGCTTGTCTTACAATTGTAACATCAGTTCTGCTGTGCAGAAGGGGGGAATCAAACCTGTGATCATTTTTCTCTATTCAAATTAATATAAAACTGTTGTTCCTACTGTGTGGATTGAGGTAATTTGACCTTCATTTGGCATGTATACATCACTCATGCAGTAGAATGGCCACAATTCTTTCATTACTTCCCAACAATGGAAATGGTGCTCTTTGTGACTGACTTTTTTTCAAAGTTCTTAATTTATCAATCCTCTTGTGAAAAATCTGTACAATCTCTACAGATAAAGTCACTGCAAAATCTTTACTCCTGTTGTCAGATCTCCAGCTTACTTTTTGCCACTACTTACATTGGCTTTTGCTGTCCCTCAGACTGTCTTCATTCTGTTCTCGCGTTCTTTTCACTTTTTCTTGAGTCTTCTTTTTTTTTTTTTTTTTTTCCCCTCATATAGGCCATGTCTTCTGAGTCTATGTTTGGGTTCATTTTTCTTTGCATGATCCAAAGAATCATAAATCATGCCAAAGCGAGTTGTCTTGCTACCCAAAATGGGTTCTGAATCCAAATACAAAGATGACATCTATCTGGTGTGGTCTTATACATTTTGGCTAGTTTTTCCCAAATTTCAGCTTAGGTACTGTTGCCTTTCTGCAGTAAAGAACATCAATGACCATTTGCTTCTGCTATAGCCGTCGACTGGTCATGAACTTCCTGGTTGGGATAGTTATTGTGTCATTCGTTATGGTGGCCAAGCTTTAAGAAGCCAGTGAGGAAAAGCTGTTACTGACAATTTTGTAAGTCGGAATGCAACTAGTATGAATCCTGAAATCTTTTGAAAATATTTTTGTGTATAAACTGGTCATCCAGATTATCCCTAATATAGCGACTTTAATGTTTTCTAAATTATTTTTAAAAATGAAAAACTTGAATTTTTTGGAATATTTAGATTTTATGGTATCTATTGCTGACAGTTTCCAATATCCATTTTCCCTTTTGTTTTTAGTTATAGAATCATGCCATCCCCGCTTGGAAAATCGTTGCCCATATAATAGGGCATATTCCTCAATATTTCTTTCTTTCTTTCTTTCTTTCTTTTCTTTCTTTCTTTCTTTCTTTCTTTCTTTCTTTCTTTCTTTCTTTTCTTTCTTCTTTCTCTTTCTTTCTTTCTTTCTTTCTTTCTTTCTTTCTTTCTTTCTTTCTTTCTTTCTTCTTTTTAGATTTTATTTATTTATTCATGAGAGACACACAGAGAGAGAGAGAGGCAGAGACACAGGCAGAGGGAGAAGCAGGCTCCATGCAGGGAGCCCAATGTGGGACTTAATCTCAGGTCTTCAGGATCATGTCCTGGGCAGAAGCTGGAGCTAAACCGCTGAGCTACCCAGGCTGCCCTTCCTCAATATTTCTTGAAGCTAGATGAGGACATGTGCCACCAAGAGAGACATCACTGAAAGTTTTTCGTTGTTGTTGTTTTAAGATTTATCTATTTATTTAAGAGAGGGAGAGAGAGAGATGTGCCAGAGGGGGTAGAAGAAAAGGGAGAGAATCTTGAGCAGACTGCATGGTGAGCATGGAGCCTGACTTGGAGCTTGATCTAATGACCCTGAGATCACATGAGTTGGACACTCAACTGACTATGCCTTCAGGTGCCCCATCACTGGAAGTTTTGTGAGGTATTGCAATCAAGGATATTAGAGAAGATGGTGCATCAGAGTGCCTGGGTGGCTCAGTCGGCTGAGTGTCAGACTCTTGATTTTGGCTCAGGTCATGACCTCAGGGTCCTGCGATCAAGCCCTATATTAGGCTCCCTGCTCAGTGGGGAGTCTGTTCTCCTATTTTCCCTTTCCCTCTCCCCCTCTCAGTTCATGCTCTCATTCTCTCTCTTTAGATGATAGATAGATAGATGATAGATAGATAGATAGATAGATAGATAGATAGATAATAGATGATAGAAAAGATCATGTGTCCTTCTTTGCCTTTTTTGCCGTACTCTGACACATCTAGTCTGGATCTACTGGCTCAAGTTGCAAAAATTTTTTGGGGTTGTAAGGGCAAGAAGACTACAGTAGGGATGCTGGAAGAGAAAGCCATTTTCTCATAATGTGTTTGATCATGGAGTTGCCATTCAAGTCTTGGCTTCGATTTACACAAAAGATAAATACAATTTTATTTTGAAGTTCAGTAAGATTAATGATTCTGATGTAAAATTATAGACTTATTCAACTTTTACCATATTATCCAAAAAATTTCTCAAAATGTGCATTCTCTTTACTTATTTACATGGGATATAGACAAGAATCGATACTATCAAGTCAGTATCAAAAGCCAGTCTCCACTATCTATTAGCTGTGTAACCTTAAAGAAGCTATTTAAGCTCTCAAAGCAGTGATCTTCTGATCTGCATAATGAGGATAGAAATACAATGGAGCTGTGACTAAATACCATCATGCACATAGCTCAGTTACCAGACCAGCTGGCATAAATTAAGTAAATCATGACTTGACATCGATGATGATGGTGATGATCTCTGCATAAACAGGTGCAATTACCTCTCATGACACTTGAGTCCCAACCAAAGATGGACAAAATGTGAAAGAAACAGAGATGACAATCTTTCTGAAGATTCCTAAAGAAATGCTTGAAAAACTTTATACGTAACTCAAGTATAAGCTGTGTGTGTACCTTATTCTTAAACTAAAATCTTTCCACTTGAGCAAGAGAGGATGCAGAAGTCTTTCAGTCTTTGATTTTCCACATATAATGTACCTTGAGAGCATGTATGTGTATGAAGCCATTCAACATATTTGTGGCTATTGCCCTGGCATATCCTAACAAGCATATGATCCCCTCACAGTGTGCCTTGCAGAATTTAGCATATGGTCACCAACATTTCTGAGTTGTCCAGAGTGCAATTCAATATGAATCTCTGTTAAAATACCACTGGTGAAACATTACATGGCATAATATTACATCTAATGGAATTAATTTTTTTTTTGATTGTATGGCTTTGCGTCTGTCCTTAATCACCAGATGAGGGTTTTTTTCCCTCAAAAAAATAAAAAAATTAAAAATAAATAGATAAATAAAAATAAAACAACAACAAAAGCAAAAACAAACAAAAACAAAAAACTGCCCAGTATTCCTGATGACATAGTAAGTTTAAGAAGACAAAAACAAACAAACTTCCAACAGGCTTCATTAGGCTTTCAATACACATCTGAATGGGAAAACATGCTACAAACATTATTAAATTTCAGCATTGTGCTAGTATGTTATCAAATGAATATCACAGCATGAGCTTACTCAAGGTATTTACAACTAAACATGCAGAGATCAGTGATTACCACAAAATACGAGTGTGACAAACTAATCATATGCCTTGGGTAGCCCACAGTCCCAGTGGGATGAAGCCCAAATGCAGTCAAACTTCAGCTTGGGGACTGACCGAGGCAAATAGTCTAGATATGCTGACCTTTAGCTGAATAGCTGGCTCCAGCGAGGTTAGATTCTAGAGAAAAGTGAGAATCAAGAAAGGACTGTGTTTTAAACTGCTTTAATGAATATGCTTATGGTTGGTATGTGTGTGTGTGTTAGATTTCTGGCATTGGCCTAGAATTCCCTACACACAAAGGAATTTAGCAATTTAGTATTTAGGAGTTGGAGAGAAGATACAGCATTTAATGCTGCTTCTTTCAAAAGAAAATGCCTTTCGGAAAATAGAGATGGGTTTTGTCTTTTTTTTTTTTTTTTTTTTTTTGAGATGGGTTTAGTCTTATGAGAAAGAGAACAAATTGTATCTTGAAACCAAGGCATTGAGTTGTCAAAAGGGGTCTTGCGAGATCTTTCATTGTTCAGTTGACTAAGGAGAAAACCAAAGGCTACAGAGTTCAGGCCACAACGATCAATTCATTTTAAAGTAATATAATCACTTTTTCTTACAAAATATATTTAATCCCGTTGTGAGCCAAGTAAAATCAAAAGTTGTTTTGTTGTTATATTGCCTAATTACCTGTTCTTCTTTTGCTTCTTGTGTTTCTAAAACACATACTTATACACATAAGGGAAATAATCAATAATAAAAAAATAAGCCTTATCCTCTGGTGTAGTCAAAAAGACTTGATGAAACACAGCAGTATTTTAAAAGTCTCCTGCCAGTTTCTGTTGTTGTTAAAAGGCTTGAAGAAAATGGTATTTAATCCCCCCAACCCCTACCCCCTACCAGGAAAGGAGTTTAAATGATTCAGGCAGTTATGTGCTGAGTTCCTTTTTGGCTAGGTCTCTTTTCTTTGCACTTGCAAAGCTGTAGAGACTATTAGGCTGTTTTTTGTCCTTTTGTTTTGTAGTTTTGTGTTTGAGGCTTATCAACAATAGTAATCCAAATTTTGGATTTTACCACTTCAAGAGATCATTTGATGTAATACATGGAGAAAAGGAGATTTGGCATATGCGGATGCTTGGATCAGTGGAGATGAGCATCCACTCATTCAAAATCCCAAGCATGGAGAATAAGACCTCTGCAAATTCCTAGAGATGTGTCAAATCGATTGGTTGGTTTTCATATTTGTTACGTCACTCTTTCACAAGCATGGCTTACATATTACTGGAAGATCTTATAAAAAATGCTGATTCAGATTCAACGGTACGAACGGTGGACCTGAGGTTCTGCATCTCTAGCACTTTTTGAGGTAGTATCAATGCTGCCTGTCCACAGACCACACTTTGATAATGTGGCTTTAGGTGACCCCTGCCAGTGAGAATTCAAGAATCAGTTTACATCCTAGAGATTGTACCTGCGCTCCTATTATTCACTATTTTATTTAACCACCAAATACTTATTGGGCTGCTCCCACAAACCAAGAACAGTCCAGCAGCAGGAGAGTAGTCGGGAACACAATCCCTGTCCTCCCAACACTGAGAATCTTTAGAGACCAGGGAGGGAGAAAACAAGCAAGTGTGACATCAGAATGATGCCCGTCTTCCCAGCTATGCCAACATTCCAACCTGGAACCTGTGAACATATAGTTATATGGTAGAGGGCAGTTAAGGTCATAAATGGCAATAAATGTGTTGATCAGCTGACCTTAAGACTGGGAGACCACCCTGGATTATCACAAGGGCCTTTAAATGTGGAATAAGGAGGCAGGAGTTCCAGAGTCAAAACTGTGATGTGTGAACATCTCAACCAGACATTCCTGGCTTTGAAAATGAAAGGAGGCCATGAGCCAAGGAATACAGGCAGCCTTGAGAAGCTGGGAAAAGTAAGGAAACAGATTTTCCCCTAGAGACTCCAGAAAAGAATTCTAGTCCTGCAAACACGTTGATTTTAGTATGAAACCCATGTCAGATTTCTGACCTACAGAATTTTAAGATAATAAATTTGTATTTTTAAGCCATAAAGCTTGGCAATTTGTTACAGCAGCTATAGAAAACTAATACATCAAGCAAATAACCAATTAAATAACATGTTCTTTGAGGATAAGCATTATAAGGAAAAAACCAGTTAAGCAGCATAGGGGAGAAGGAAGTTTGAGGGTCACAATTTTATATAGGGCTCTCTAGAAAGTCATTATAAATAATACATGCTTTGATGATAAATAGAATGAGGGGAAAGATTTAATCAGCATAAGACAGATAAAAAATGGGTGTGTGTAGGGGATGGCTTTCAATTTATATTGGATTTTTGGGGAAGCCGTCTTTAACAGATGACATTTCCGCTAATACCTCAAGGGACTGGGGAGAGCCATGCAGATTGCTGGGAAAGGTGCTATCCAAACATAGATAAAAGTAAATATTAAGACCTTGAGGAGAAAGCAGGCTCTACCCGTTTGAAAGATTAAGTAACTAGCAGGTTGACCAAGCAGGCAGGGTGGAATTAGCTAAGGGAAGACGGTACAAGATGAGATTAAAGAGGTTGAGTTAGGACACGTGGCCTGAAGCCATTTTAATAAGGCCGTGCGTGAGCTGTGCAATGTGGAGAAACATCAGAGAGTTTTTTTTTAGGGAGCAATACATTCTAAACTGAGATTAAATAGGATTACTTTGGATAGTCAGTTGAAAATAAATAGCAAGGGGTTAAATTTGGGAAAAAAATCAGTTAAAGGATCATTGCACTAGGTGAGAGATCATAGTGGTGAAGTAAGCGGTGGGGGAGCGCTCAGATTCAGGAACTAACTCAAAGTTAAATACGAGGACTTGGGATGGAGAGAGATTTTCCTGGAACTTTCTAAGATTGAGAGTAAGCCAATGAGAGTTGCCTGACAGATCTGAAACATGACAGAGGACCAGGTTTGGGGACACGGTCAATCATTAGTCGTGTTTAATATGCCAAGTTTGAAATGGCTATGAAACAGCTAAATGAAGATATTCAAGAGACAATTGGATATATCCTTTTGGATTTCAGAGGAGATACGCTGGCTCTGGAGAAGGAAATTTGTCTATCGTTACTATAGTTTTGTTTTGTTTTTAAATGCAAGACTGGGGAGATCAGCTAGCTGAAGAGAATTAATACAGCCCCAGAAGGGAAGGGAAGGGTTAGCAGGGAGAGGAGAAGGAAGGGGAGGTGTCTGAGGACACAGGTATTATAATAAGAAAATGCTATTTTTGCTAACACTGTAACATTTTCTTCCACTGCAGTCAGGAACACTAATTTTTTTTTTTAAGATTTTATTTATTTATTTAAGGAGCAAGTGGGGGAGGGGCAGAGGGCCAGGGAGAGAGAGAATCTCAAGCAGAGTGCAAGCTGAGCACAGAGCCCTATGCGGGACTTGATTTCAAAACCCTGAGATCTTGACTTGAGCTGAAATCAAGAGTCAGATTCTCAACCGATGGAGCCCCCCAGGTGCCCCTGGAACACTACATTTGTCCAGTCTCCCTTGTAGTTAATATAGAGCACTTGACTAAATTTGGTCAATGACATGTGACTGGAAGTGTTTTATGCCATTCACCAGCTGAGACGTAAAACTCCAGTGTGATCTTCCAGACTTCTCTCCTTCCATGTTGACCACATTCGGGCTCATTGGACCATGATGTGCACTGCTTTCATCTCATGAAACTTTTCTGTCTTGAAATAAGTGTATTCACAATCTCCTTCACCTATTTTACTCATGGCCCTAACCCATCTCCCTCTGGTAATTATCAGTTTGTTCTCTCTAGTTAAGAGTCTGGCTTTTGGTTTCTTCCTTTCTTTTTTTTCTTTGTTTTGTTTCTTAAACTCTACACATGAGTGATGTTGTATGGTATTTGTCTTTCTCTGATGGACTTATTTCACTTAGCATTATACTCTCTAGGTGTATTTGTTGCAAATGGCAAGATTTCATTCTTGTTTTTCTGGATGAGTAGTATCCCATTGCACACACACACACCACCTCTTCTTTACTCATTCATCTATCAAAGGACACTTGGGTTGCTTCCATAATTAGGCTATAGTTAATAACGCTGCATAAACAGGAGTGTATATATTCTTTTCAAATCTATACTTTAGTATTCTTGGGATAAATAGAATTACTAGACCATATGTTAATTCCATTTTTAATTTTTTGAGGAACCTCTATGCTATTTTCCACAGTGGCTGGACTGGTTTCCATTCCCACAAGGAAAGCACAAGGGGGGATCCCTGGGTGGCGCAGCGGTTTGGCGCCTGCCTTTGGCCCAGGGCGCGATCCTGGAGACCCGGGATCGAGTCCCACGTTGGGCTCCCGGTGCATGGAGCCTGCTTCTCCCTCTGCCTCCTCTGCCTGTGTCTCTGCCTCTCTCTCTCTCTCTCTCTCTCTCTCTCTCTCTGTGACTATCATGAATAAATAAAAATTAAAAAAAAAAAGGAAAGCACAAGTGTTCCTTTTTCTTCACATAGCTACTGAAATTTCTAATTGTACAGTTTATTTCCTTGCAGAGCTATTGTTGATTTTGTCAACATCTACAGAAGTTATTACTCATGTGAACTTCATCATATCTAAAAAAGGCGAAATAATTATTAAGAATCTCTGGGAAAGCACAATTTTCTTCTGTCTCAGGAATCTACATTCCTGTAAGTGGAGTGGCTTTATCAGCTTCATAGGCCTTGGTTTATTACTCTGATAAT
Source organism: Canis lupus baileyi (assembly GCF_048164855.1). Classification (NCBI taxonomy): domain Eukaryota; kingdom Metazoa; phylum Chordata; class Mammalia; order Carnivora; family Canidae; genus Canis; species Canis lupus. The sequence goes on along the minus strand of NC_132840.1, from coordinate 2,950,063 downwards.
ACTTAATATTCTGATATCCTTAAAGTTTTGCCAAAAGGAAGGGAAAATATAGAATCCAAGGAAGATTCACCAGGTACCTTATTTTCCAAGAGTGGAGGTTTTGTTTGGAAGTTTTTCTCCTTTAGAAACTAGAGTAACATAAGAAAGTAGAACAACAAAGATTTTGGAAGGTGATCCAGTTTATTTCAAGGCCACTGTCCTATTTTGAAAAGAGGGGTTATTGTGCCTTTATTCTCAATCCTTAAATATGGCTACATGGATATTCATGACAAACCACCCTCTCATATCTTTACATTTCAGCACTTTAGCATGTCTTCCATGATTCTGTCTTCTTATTTTCTTTGTGAGTTGGGACTGTCTTCCCATGTAGCCATCTTTGAATCCAAAGATGACAACTCATCACATTTGCTTCTCTACTGCAATACCAATCATGCACTCAATTCCTCTTATTTAATATGCTCCCTCATTCTTCACAGGTTCTTGAAGTCCTCAAACTCTGCCTCAAGTTTTTATAGTCAGGAGCACACCCTCTGTCACTGATCACAGACTTACTTAGTTTTTTTTTTTTTTTTTTTTTCTGATTCTATTAGCCCTCTGTACTTGACTTCCCAAATCACTTTTCCTCCCAAGTTTGCCATAATTCCTTTTCTTCCCAGGCATGTATGGCTTTTCATTGATCTTGGTTTGGTTTTGTTCTTTGCACCTGATGCTCTGCCCATGATTTGTTTCTCCCTCTCTTATAGTTTGGTAGTAGGACTCAGCCCAGTTCTTCCTCCACACCTATCTCATTACACTCTCCCTATGAAGAGCATTGCAACTCAATTTGCTTTCATGCCAGGTGTAACTCCTAGGTACTATTTGTTGACAAGTAGAAATAAAATATTTATTCATTAATCACGCATATATTGAGCTCATGTTTTTTTGTCAAGCACCCATATTTTAATGGCAGCAGATTCCCTACTTATCTTTAGTTGCACATTCCCCACTCAACTCTCAAAACCTCACATCAACTTCAGATCAACATGAATTTCCCAAAAATATGCCTTTTCATTTATGTATTGTATCCAATAATACATAAGATGTGTCAATGTGAATGAATGCACCTGAGCTCATTAGTATATTTCCTATTGGTCTAAACTTGACACTAAAACTTAGAAATGTCTTGTTTATGATATTACCTGGTTTTGACACAAGCCTTATTATGTGTTCAATACAGTTATGGATGTACAAATTATGGGGGCTTATGAAAAATCAATTTATACAAATTGACTCTACACTGTAGAAAACCCTCTTTTTCACTACATGAGTTATTCCATAATGCATATGCATGTACAAAGACATCTAAAGTTTTTTTTTTTCCAACCCCACTTTTCAAGGCACTCAACCATTACACTCAAAGACAGCTAAGCTCCTGGATTCTTAGGTCTACACAGGTATCGTATTTGTAACATTAATATGCAGACAGGAGATGATTAAATGCAGGCATGATAAAATGTGACACCCCATAATAAATGAGAATGAAAAAATGAATTTGTAACCATAAATCATGTATTAAAATTTATGTCACAGACTTACATTGATGAAGACAATGTAGAAATAAGAAAATATGAGATAGACCTATTTAAAAAATTATAATGAAAGACATTTAAATTTTATGATTTTTTTCAACTCTTTATCTTAGGGAGAAAATTTGACTTCTTGCCCCTGACCATAGAATACTTGAACTTTGTGGTTTAGAATAAGACATTGGACAGTTACCAGTTTCATTATAATGCAAATTTTTAACTTTAGCATTTTAAATATGAGTGCTCTTATGCATCCAAGACAATGTGCTACTACCATCTTTGCAAAAAGAAATAAAAAAGATATATTTAAAGGCATAAAATTATTGAAGTTTAGTGTTACTGCATACTTTAAAAAGAATTTGACTATACTATTGTATCCCCTGTTGTGTACAGTTTTACAATAGTCATATAACTTTTAATCATAGAATTTTACCTTTCAACTTAAAGAGCAGAACCTCAGAAACTAAATGATATGTTCTTTGATTAGAAAACTTAAATGCAAAACTGAAAATTTCTAGGAATCCATAATATAGCCATAAACCTCATTTAGAAAGCTACAACATCCAGAGCATAATTATAAAATAACAGGACTTAATATTTCAACAAACCAGCCATAACTTGAGTTTCAGATGGATGCTGTTTCTTCAAAAGTATCCCATTTGGTAGAATGGAAAATTATTCCAGTACTATTAAAACAACTTTGGAAGTCAGTTATACCTGCAATACTTGGATTGTGTTACATTTCAGGAAAAAATGATTGCCTTGTAATTTGGGGAAAGTAAAGAAGTCACTCCTACCATCCATTAATACCTTGCTACATTGTCATTTCTCTATATTTCCTACATCCAAGGGCTGTCTTGTACAATGGAGTAAATTTGGGGTCCATCCAAGGAGCTTTCTTAATATAGGATGATTTTCTGAAATTGCATTGATTGCCTCCTGCTATGAGAAGAATTGTGTCCCACCAAAATAGCTATGTTGGAATCCTAGTACCCAGAAGTACTTCAGAATGTGACCTTATTTGGAGATAAGGTATTTACAGGAGTAACTGAATTAAAGTAAAATCATTAAGATAGTCTCTAATTCAATATGACTTATGTTTTTATTAAGAGGCATTTTGTCTACAAGGACACAAGGACAGACACATTGAGAAGGAAGGTGTGAAAATACAGAGAGAGGACAGCCATTGATTTTGGACTTCTAGCTTCCAGAACTGAGACAATACATTTCTGTTGCTTCAGCCAACCACATGTGGTACTTTGCTATGACAGGGCTAGCAAACTAGTACTCCCACCGTCATGCAATTATAAACTCTTTAGTCTATATTTTGCTAAAATAGTCACAAGGTTCCATGACATCTCTTTGTTTAGTTGAGATCACTCTGCGTTATTAAAGCCCCTTGGAATGACCTCAAGTTTGCCCAGTCGGTCCAATACCACTGGCTAGGAAAGAGTAGATACTCAGGAAATATCTGTTAGACCCAAATGTCAAGTACGTGCCCTGCCCTGGAAAGTCAAATGAATTCTATGAAACACACGGTGTAAACTGCAGTTTACTCTTACCAACTCTCCAGAGATTTAGGGGCTAAGGAAAAGGGGAATGGGGTCAGTTGTAATTCGCCCTTTATTCCTGAGTTCTTGCTTCTGCAGATCAGATATATAGCTTGTCTTGTCTCCATAGTTAGATCTTAATTGTGGTTGGCATTTCCAACAACATAATCCCTTTACCTAGAATATTCCTCATGATATTACCAGATAAGGCAGTCTTAGAGTTTAAGGCAAAAGAAAAGAATTATGACACCCAACATAGCATAAAGAGCCTCAACTGCTAAGCCGCCAAAGCATCCCTGCCCCTCCCATTTAAAGAACAGAAATAGATTTTAGGTTCCCATCATCGTCTTTGCCCCCCACCCCCCAATTTCTCTGTGGTTCTGTGGCTTTTCTGTATTTTTCCCTGTGTCCATCCTGTTGTGGACTGAATTTTGTCCCCTCTCCCAGACTGGTACACTGAAGCCCTAACCCCCAATCTGATGGTATTTGGAGATGGGGCTTTGGTGAGATAATTGGGTTTAGATGAGGTCATGGTGGTGGGCCTTCATGATGAGGTTAGTGCCCTTTTAAGGAGAGACATCAGAGAACTTGTTCTCTCTCTTTCTCTCTCCTTGTGCGCACCCAAATAAGACAAGTCCCACACAGAGAGATGGCAGCTGTCCACAGCCAGGGAGAGAATTCTTACCTAAACCTGACCATACTGCTGCTCTGATCTTGGATGTTCAGCCTCTAAAACTATGAGGAAGAAAATACTTATTTTTTTTTTATTTTTATTTTTTTTTAGAAAATACTTGTTTAGAAAATCCCAGCCTATTGTGTTTTGCTGAGGAAGCTCAAAGTGACTGAGAGAACTCTCTTCTGGGTTTATTGGAAATTCGGTTCCCTTTACTTCATTTTGCTAAGAAACTTAGTTCTGGGGGCATCTGGGTAGCTCAGTCGGTTGAGCATCGGTGTCTTAACCTCAGCTAAGGTCTTAATCTCAGGGTCATGAATTCAAGCCCTTAGTTGGGCTCCATGCTGGGCACGGAGCCTACTTACTATGCAGACTTAAAAAAAGAAAAAGACAGAAAGAAATCTTGCCATTTACAAAGATGTGGATAGAACTGGAGGATATTATGCTAAGTGAAGTAAGTCAATCAGAGAAATACAATTATCACATGATCTCACTCATATGTGGAATTTGAGAAACAAAACAGAGGATCATAGGGGAAGAGAGGAAAAAATAAAACAAGATGAAATTAGAGAGGGAGACAAACTTTGAGACTTAATCATAGGAAACAAACTGAGGGTCACTGGAGGGGGTGAGGGGACGGGGTAACTGGGTGATGGGCATTAAGGAGGGCATGTGATATAATGAGCACTGAGTATTATATAAGACTGATGGATCACTGACCTCTACTTTGAAACAAATAATGTATTATATGTTAGTTAATTAATTGGATTTAAATAAAATAAAAAAAAGGTAAGAGTGAAAACAAACTTAGTCTTGGAGTCATCATTGTACCTGCTTATGCAAATCCAAAAGGCCAAATAAGGAGTTCTACTAAGCAGTGGTCATCTATTTTTGGAGTTATCTCTTAGCCAAGGTAAGGTATAGGGAAGGTAACTTAGGAGCATCATTTTATATATAAATTGTGCTACTTTGCTTCAAAGTCAGGATTGACCAAGTTAATTTGAGTTTTCAATAGAAACTCTATATATTTGTTCAACAGCTACCCTGAAGAAATGAATTAGCAAGTGAATAGTAATAATGATTTAAAACTGCAGGTAAATGATAATAGATAGACCCGTATTCAAATTTGAAACATGCTGTTTATCCGCTTTGTAATTTTTGGAGTAACTTTCATCAACCATTTTTTCTCTTTTGTAAAATTAGGTTAAACATGTTCCACTCAAAGTATTGCTGAGAATTTAATAAGCTATCACACTTACTGCTGTTGTCTGACTAGTTATAGATGCTCAAAATCAAACAAAACATAATTATTACTTGTCACGAAAAGTCTAATCTTCACCTTCTTCATTTATATTTACTTTTAGTGCTAATGATGTAAAATCACATAAATGTGCATATGCATGCACACACAAATATGCACACATGTATGTATATAATACACATGCATGTGTATATCTGCATAAGTAATACACACACATGCACACACGCATATCTATATATACACACTATTTTCTGTCACTGTTTTTATTTTTATGTAGGACAAAAGGAAGAGAGGTGAAGTAAAAAATTAAAATACTTCAGCAACATGGGCTCACGCTTCAGACTTGTATGAAGGTATGGGTGGGCGGGCATACGTGCATGGGGAGGTTCATGAAGTTAAAAAAAAAGAAAGGAAGAAAAGAAGATGACATCCTTGCTCTACTGTGTTTACATCTATGCTTTCAAAAAACATGATGCTAAAGCTGATATTAGTTGAGCAAAACAATGTTATTTCAGCTACTCTGAAAGCTAGTTGACAATAAGTAGTCCCTTGAGGCAAGATTCTTCCCAGCAGCATTGTTCACTACGATATTTGCTCAAAACTGAGAAGTGATTTGTAAGATCTGTCCCTCCAGGAAAAAAGTGATATTGATGCCATGTAGCTAATACAGAATCAAAAACAAACAAAAAACCCTAAACCCTCAAACCAGCAAATTGATGAACATATCACCGCTTTCCATTTTTCCTTTGAGTGAAAGATTCATTTTGTAGCATATGAAGTAATTCCCAGTTGAGATAGAAAAAAAAAAAAAAGAGTAGAATTTCCTAGAAAGAGGTGTGTAGTCTTTGTGCACACTTATTATCATTTCAGCCTTTTGAGCTCTCTTGGGTTTAATCAAATATAGAAGTCCATTAAGCACCTGTGCCAAGTCTTGTGTCAGACAACGCAGGAGTCGTGCCAACAGTGCTTTCTGGACATCTCCTGTGTACAGTTTTCCCTGCTCTCCAAAGGCAGGGTATTCCCGTGAAACCCCTCATAAGCTAAAATAGTGTAAAGTGAACAAGCGACTACCATTAATTTATAGGTAACATTTTTTTTTTTTTTTAGCATTCCTAGACCCAAAAAATAGCCTCTCTTAGACTTTCCTGATATCTCAGGACGCATCTTCCTAAGGGATGCACAAAATCAATCAACATAAAAGCGCAGATGCTCACAGACATGGTTCAAAGGAATAGCAGTCTGACCCTGAGATGGTAAGAGGCTGAGTGTGATTCCTGGGTGAGGAGCTGGGAGGCGCTCTCCCTGCTGGAGGTGCCCACCGCAGTCCCAACACTGAACACTGTTCGCCTTTGCCTTTCGTCCTAAGGCTGGAAATCCCCTTGGGGAGTCTTCTGGCTAGCAAAAGCAGGCCTTTGGCAAAGTGAAGTGGGACAACTCAAACTCTCGAAAAGTGGAGGGTACCGATCCCATAGGCTCAGGCACCTTGTTACTGTTGTCATTTGCATTCCTGCATTCCAGAAGAGAAACCAAGGGTCAGATCATTTAATTGATGTCCCCATGGGAAGACCTCTCATAAGGTAGAGACCTGCAGCTTCCTGAGTTACTCTGAGGGTCCTGTGGAAAATAATTGCACGCATGTCCTACTTAATTTTTTTTTTTTAACTCGCCAGTTATTTTCCTTTTTCTTTCTTTTTCTACTTAAACATAAAGGAATTGACTGTTTAATTGCATAATTTGGAATGCAATTGATAGCAATAACCAAGGGTCAAGCCATGATTTGATTAGGAGCATTTTCAAAGTAACAGTAAGTTTTTCTTAAAATGATTTAAACCAAAAGTGATTTGTGTGTGATTTAACAAGAAGTCTGTTGGTAGATGACTGCTGACAGCAGCTGAGTGGTTTATTGACGTACAGGCTGGCAATTCTGACTCTCTTGGACTTCCCTTGTGTTTGTGCTTCACATAGTCATAATATGACTGTTATGGTTGATGTTCTAAGCTAAAAACAGTGAGGGGATGTTTTAGGAAAAGAAGATGGTTTTCCATAAACCCTCACGGATTTCTCTTTACATATCATTGGCCAAGACTGTGTCCTGTGGCTTCTCTCATATTTATGAGGGAAAATGGAAAGTTAACCTTAGTATTTCACTTTCTTGAACTCTTTCTCTTTTCAAGAAAGAAGATAGTAATGGTGAGTGATTAGGCAACTGAACATGTCTATTATGATGGTAGGATTTTGTACAAGAACTTGGATTTGGCCCAAGTTTACAGAATAAGTAGTCAAATTTGCAGTGACAACCAAAAAACATGATAGAACTTTTTTTTTTTGAAGATTTTATTTATTTATCCATGAGAGACACACAGAGAGAGTCAGAGAGATAGGCAGAGGGAGAAGCAGGCTCCATGCAGGGAGTCCGATGAGGGACTCGATCCTGGGACTCTGGGATCATGCCCTGGGCCAAAGGCAGATGCTCAACCGCTGAGCCACCCAGGCGTCTCCATGAGAGAACTTTGAAGAAGGAAATCATTTGTAATGTCAGAATCATATAGTGAAAGCTGTATTTTAAAAGCTAGGCTTGAGGTGCCTGGTTGGCTCAGTTGGTTGAGTGGCCAACTTGATCTGAGTCATGAGTTCAAGCCCAAAATGAGCTCCATACCTGACATGGAGTCTACTTAAACCAACCAACTAACCAAATAAATAAAGAAAAGCTTGTGTGAGTCTCTACAGGTATAAAGTCGTATAGAAAACACAAAACCCCCCATGTGCCAATGCTCATCAATTGGTAGAAACTGCCTGGATCAATGCAGTCATGAGTGTCCTGAGGTCTCTTTAGGCTCAGAGAGAAAGGGCATTTTGATCCATTATTGATGGCAACCATTGGTGAGGGAGCGATGAGGGATGTTGGTATTATACGTATATAATTGGGGGGTTTTACCTCTATTTAACTGGGAGTCTATTGGCAACGCACTAGCTCAATACTTACAGCAATTGACCATCCAAACACCACCGCGAAAAATATAATGCGATGCACTACAACATAGCGCAATGCAATACAACTTAATACGACGCAACACGGTCATTTTGCTCTGGATTGATCTTCTTGATTTTGAAAATACTGAACATTTTCAGACACATATTCAAAGAAAGCTGCTCTCTTCCTGATTGTGGACATGACAAAGAAGGGGCTAGCAACTATGGCAGAGAAGACTTGTTATGTGTAGCCACATGAATGGTTTGGGAAAACATAACCCTGGCGCTCTAGGAAGAGGAGAGAAAGAAGAAGTTTACGCAGTAACTTGGGTAATTGCAAGTCTCAAATGCTTCTCCTCAAAACTCCACCTTAAAATTTGGAAAGATGCTACCTAACCAAGTGCTTCTATCTTTGTTCCTTGGCTATTGTTTCAGCCCCACAGTCCTGTTGCCTGACATTGTTTTTACCAGACCTGTTCGCTGAGGTTGTCCCTGGGCCTGTCCATATCGCTGCAGAGTGCCTCCTCCAAGGCAGGCCCCCTCCAGAACAGCCACAAAACCTGGGTTTCTTATGCTGCTGCTAGTTTCTTCGGTTTGAGGATATTTTTATTTAGCACCCAGGACGTCTTAGTCCATTCAGGCTGCTCTAACAGAGTATCATAGAGGACGTGGCTTGTAAGCAACAGAAATTTAGTCCTTATAGTTCTGGAGGCTGGGATGTGCAAGAGCAAGACATTAGCAGAAAAGGTGTCTGGTGAGGACCCACCTCCTCGTTCCTAGACGGCTATCTGCCTGCTGTGTCCTCGCATAACCGAAGGCACAGGGTTGGTCCCTGAGGTCTCCTTTATGTGAGCACTAGAATCCCATTCATGAAGCTCTGTCCTCGTGATAATCATCTCCTGAAGGTCCCACTTCCTAATGCAATCTCAGTGGGGGTTATGTTTCCGCATATGGATGTTGGGAGGATGCTCAGTCCCCAGCACAGGGTCTAGCAGCTCTGCGCCACACACATTAGAAGGCCTCACAGGACATACATACTCGAGGAGCAATTTCAGTCTAGACCTCTGAACCCAAAGCATGTTCTCTTTCGATCCGAAGTGAGATTTCAAGCCTACAATGTATGATGGACACACACACGCGCACACACATACACACAACTATTTATATCTGAGTTTTCATCTGAATTGTAAACTCTTTGATGACAAGAGAAGAATCCTGTTCATGTTTTTATGTCTCAAAATGCCTAACAACATGCTCAATAAATGAACAGTCTCAATAAATAATTCAGTTCTAACGTGTTCCAATGTGCAGTGTAAAAAATCCGTACTCTATCTGGTTACATGAGTATGTTCAGTTTGTAAAAATTCATGATACTATGTGCTCATGGGCTGTGCATATAAAGTGTGCCTGGTAAACATCGATCAATGATTTTAGAGGCATTCACATTCTGAAGTCATTTGCATATTAACAATAAGAGTATAACACACCACAAAAAAAGACCAATTTCAGGTTAAGAAACAAACTTCATATCTGCAATGACATGTGCAGAGAAAATGACATTAACTGTGGAGTTCTTAAAATAACAGGCTATGAAGCATAACCAAATCTGTAAAGTTGGGGGAAATTTACATTCTATAAAAACTGTTGAAGTTGTTTTTGCCATAAATATCTATGAATATCTTCAGTAAGACTGATATAAATGTGTCAATTTATCTATTTTGGATTTATATGCCATATACTGCCTCGGAGAACTTGAAACAGTTTACATTGTTAACAATGCATCTCTGAGAATCCTAACTGTCATTAGCTCGCTCATTAAATCAGCAGAATTCAAGTTTTTGACTATGACCCACAGTTAGAAAATATTCTCTATCTGAACCCAACGCACGCGCGTGCGCACACACACACACACACACACACTCTCCATAGCAACAAATGTTTTGTAAAAACAATAGTTGCCACCATGTTATATCCTTCTTATCCCTTCTATTTGTTTCACTTCTTTTCTCTTTTAATTCTTTTCTCCATTTTGTAAGAATGCTGGTCCAAGCCCTCAAAATTAATTTCATGGCTCACAGAAGCAAGAGTTAGCAAACATTGTTCTTTAAAGGGCCAGTGAGTAAATATTACTGGTTTTGCAAGCCATACTAATTTTTGTCAGAACTACTCAACTTTGCTGGAACTGCCCTCGTAGTGTGGAAGCAGCCACGCGAATAACTGGGCATGTTTGTGTTCCAATAAAACTTTATTTGCAAAAGCAGACTGGTACTCAGATTTGGCCGACGAACAGTAGTTTTTATGATTGTGACTAAAGGATCATGAGGCTCAGTTTGAAAAATATTGCTCAAAAAGTAGCTATTCTCAAATATTTGGCCTCAGGACACCTTTGTGTTCTAAAAATTATGGAAGCAAACACATTTTTATGTGGGTGATAGCTATTGATATTTATCATATTGGAAATTTAAAATGAAAAAAAATTAAAACAAATTTAAAAAGATATTTATTGATTCATTTAAAAATATTAAATTCCATGCTCATGTAGTGACCTATATTAATGAATGAATAATTATTTTCTCAAGCAAGAAAATTGCTGACAAGAGCATTATGCTTTTATGTTTTCTTTTTAAAGCTTTATTTATGTATATGAGAGACAGAGTGAGAGAGAGGAAACATGCCCGTGCTAGCTGGGGGAGGGGCAAAAGGAGAGGGAGAAAGAGAGAACATCAAGCCGATTTCCCACAGAACTAAAAGCCCAACACAGGGCTCCATCTCATGATGCTGAGATCGTGACCTGAGCTGAAATTAATAGTAGGTGGCTCAACAGACTGAGCCACCCAGGCATCCCTGCTTTTACATTTTAACAAATCTCTTTAACGTTTGGTTTAAAAGAATAGAGCTGAATTCTTATTTCTATTTTTGCACGCAATCTGGTAAAGCATAGCATATTATTTTGGTTGAATTATATGAAGAGATGCAAACCTCACACTGATAATGTGCTAAAAAAGAGAAGAATATTTTAATAGACTTATCAGATAATTATGGATATTCTTTTTTTATACTATACCAAAACTTGATAAGTGGTAGTTTCTTAAATGTTAGTTGTAAATAAGGTTCTTTTTTTAAAAATTTTATTTATTTATTCATGAGAGACACAGAGAGAGAGAGAGAGAGACAGAGGCAGAGACACAGGCAGAGGGAGAAGCAGGCTCCCTGCAGGGAGCCTGATGCGAGACTCGAACCCGGGACTCCAGGATCACATCCTAGGCTAAAGGCAGACATTCAACTGCTGAGCCACCCAGGTGTCCCCAGGTTCTGAAAATCATATCAGTGAACACTGATTAATATCATCACTAATGATAAGTCAAATTATTGAAAAGTCCTGAAAAGTCAATATTGGGAAACTGTCACTCATGGTAATAGATCCATATTTTCAAAAGTCTAACATTTGCTTGAAATTTGTATTTTTATTTGGTAACTCATACTGTCAGTTATTTTCCTTGAAGTGACAGGAGAGTGTTACCTATTTTTGAGAAAAGATCTGTCAAATACCCAAGTCAGAATTACCATAGTTTTTTTTTTTTTTTTTTTTTTTTAATGTGTTGGAAAAAAATTTAGCCTGGCCCCAAAAGACATTTGACCTATGTCCTCAGGTTCTTAGAGGTAAAATCCAAGTCCTTGGAATGTCATGTCTATGTGAGTCTCTTTGTTTACCTGGGGGCCTTAAAGTCTACCAGATAATAACAGTGTGATTTAGGGTTGGGGCTTTGGGCTACACAAACAATGTGATTTAGGAGAATTTGAGACATACCACATAAGCTTGACCTTCAGAGGGCTGGAGATTGAGTTTATCCATGTGACTAGTCAACCAAGTTTGTGTGACCAAACTCCAATAAAGACTGGATACCAAGGATAGGGTAAGTTTCCCTGGTTAGAAATATTCCATTAATATTGCTGCAAATTGATGCCATAAAGGAATGCTGCTCATGACTCCACAGGGAGGCATTTTGCATGTGGATTTTTCCTGCTATAAAGCCTCTTCTGTTGGCTGATTTTAATCAGCTACCCCTTGGCTTTAACTGTAACCATGAGCATAACAGCGGTCAGTGTGTTCTTAGAGTTCATCTAGTAAATTTTTGAACCTCCGGGTGGTCTTGGGGACCTCTGAACTTGAAACTTGACTCAGAAGCTGAGTGGTCTTGTTCTTTCTAACTTTGGAATTTGTCAGTCACTCTTTCAAGTAAAAACAGTGTTAAAACATGATGAAAACGGCTAACACAGCTCACAGACAATTAATTACACAAGAACTTTTCCTTGGGGCAGTCATCACACTTCAGAATGCAGTAGAAGTGTTTTGTATATCACACAATATATTTTAGAGATCCATGTCCAGTGCTTTTCCTAGAAGAAACTTATCTTTTAAACTCTAGATGAATCGTAACAAAGGCTACATTGGCCACTAATAAAGCTGGGTCTGTGGTAACATTCCAGTAGTATTACCCCTTATTTCTTTTGTGCCATCAGGGCAAGACAATAATAAAAATAAAAAATAAAATAAATTAAAAAATACAATAAATAAATAAAATAAGTAAAATAAATACAAATAAAAATAAATAAATAATAAAAAATAAAAAGATAAAAAAAGAAGAGAATGATGACTTAATATTATTATGAATATAAATATCAACTCAAAGACACCTTGTAGTAATATCAGGACCCTTAAGCATTTGTGTACATTCCTTTGAAAACTATTTCTATAAAAACTGTGCTACATATATTATACATATATCTCAAGAATTATCTACCTAATAGTCAGGATTTCATTTAGTTATAAGAGAGAAGCTTAACTGGAAGCACTTCCATTAATTTCATGTTTCTGAACTTCTTCACTACTGGTCTGGGTCTTTCATTTTCTGGATTTTTCTTAACCTGACTCAACACTTTGTACCTCCACTTGCAATGCTCTTCTCTTACCTCCCACGACATTGTGTTTTCATTCATGCATATGTGATCTCATGTGTATACACAGCCTGTCATACTCCAACACATTTCACAGACTTTTTTTCCTCTCGTTCTGCATGTCCTCTCTTCACCTTTAAAGAAGTCACTTCCCTAAAGCCTCCTCAAGGAGGCCTTCTGTGATTATCTTACTCCCTTTTTCTTTTATTCATTGCTACATACCCCATTGCCTAGCACGATGCCTGGTAGTCGGGTGCATAAAATCTAATGGGCTAAGAAAAACTAGTGATTGATCCGAAGACCCTGATAAATTCAGTTGTTACCTATCATTTTGCAGCCCAGTGAAGTGTTATAAGATCCAGCACACCAATCTCTGATTGGAGCTCTATAGCTTAGGTATTTATGCATAGATAGATAAACTAATACATATATATACCCTTTGGCTGGCACAAAGTGAATATTCATTACAAGATTATTGTATTCATAATACATGTATGCCTCAACAGAGTCAACAAACATGCTTCTAGAAGATTTTTAGGTATTTCTTGATCTTCTGTCTTATAGAATTGCACTATTCTTAACTCATTTTTGCCTTAAAATAATTAAACAGTCAGGAATTCACCATCCTTTTTTTTAAGATTTTATTTATTTATTCATGAGAGAGAGAGAGAGAGGCAGAGGGGGAAGCAGGCTCCATGCAGGGAGACCGACGTGGGACTCAATTCCAGGTCTCCAGGATCAGGCCCTGGACTGAAGGCAGAAGCTTAACCGCTGAGCCACCCGGGCTGCCCCAGGAGTCCATCTTCTTATATAGACTACAGACTTCCTTTACTTTGAGAATTAACTCCTAGTTAGCAAAATTCTTGCCTTTAGTCTTTCTTTCTTGGAATAAGTGTGGGGGGGAGGAGGTATGGAAAAGTGTGTGTTATTGGAGTTGAAGAAACAAATGGATAGAATGGTCAAACATCAGACATCATCAGATCTGTAAAAACAAAAATCAAAATCAATAGAGGGATCACAGGGCATATAAAGGTAGGGACACCTTTACAGGTTATCTAATCCAAGTCCCTAACTTTATAGTTGGTGACACTGAGGCCCAAAAGAAAAGAAGTCCACTCAGAAAGAGCTAAAACTCATTTCTTTGATGCCTCATCAGAGCCAGTATTTAGTACTAACGGTCTCATGTGCTGCATTTGTTATATTAACTTCATTTCTACATGAATTTTCATGGGATAGTTTTTTTTTTTTTTTTTTTTTTCTGAGACCCTGAGTCCTGGCTGCCTTGGGATGAAGCTCCAGTGTAGCAGGTAAAGACATGCGCTATCCATCCTCTAAACTTTCCCTAAGCTGACTATAGTGGAGAGAGCCATCTCCAGGGATGCCTGGCATGAGACAGAAGATGGCCGGTGGCCCTCTATTTTTCCATGTGAGAAGGAAGCCAGAGAACTAGGTTCGGAGGAGACACAGGACGACGTAATTAATATGTGAAGTCTAGCTTTCTCTGACACCTCTCCACCAGCTCTTGGGATGTCTTGCCATGAAAATAAAATAAAAATCTCTTGTTACAAAGTAACAGGAGAGACGGAAAGGTAAAAAGAATTTTCAAGAATCTGTCTACCGCTGGAAAGCTGTTTTGTTGTCCAATTTTTATCTTCAGATAAGTAATTTAAAGCCCAACATTATGTAGCCAACCTAGTACCCTATTTTTTCATTCCTGGAAGAGTGCTTTTTTCACTTCCCCCAACCACTATTATCTGTTGATGTGTGATCAAAGACTTGGACTTTGAACTGTTGAAGAAGCGTATTCCTCAAGTTCTTTCCTACTTTGTAATCTCTACAACCTTCTATTGCCCAGAAAGGGCAAAACCTTGCATTTCGGATAACAGTATTTTAAGTTTAAGTCAAGTTTTTATTCCCATCTCAATTAAAAAACTGAGAAAAATCTGGGCACCTGGGTGGCTCAGTCAGTTAACATCTGACTCTTGATTTTGGCTCAGGTCATGATCTCAGGGTCCTAGGATTGAGACCCTTGTCATCAGGTTCCTAGTTCAGGAGGGAGTCTGCTCGAGGATTCTCTTTCTTGCTTTCCCTCTGTCTCTTCCCTTGCTCACATGTGCTCTCTCTCTCTCTCTCTCTCTCAAATAAATAAATCTTTTTTGAAAAATTGAAAAAAAAATCAAAATCTTTAAATTACAATCTATAGCCATCTGCTTTGAACTTTTTTTCTTTTTTTTTTTTTTTTGCTTTGAACATTCTTATCCTGATTAAGTATGTTATTATTTGTTATGGGTCTTACTTATGGACAAATAAAATACATGGACCTGTTTGCAACTTTTTTTTTTCATATTTCTTGTCTTGATTTCCTCTTAGTTTTACTTATTTGTGACACTTCCCACTTCCAAAATACTTTGTCAGTAGCACCTACATAATGCGAGTTTCATCCCTTGCAAACAAACACACACAACTTTCACATCCTGCTTCTTTGCACCATAAACTCCAAAGGAATCTCAAAGTTTATTTGTTTCTTCTGTAAAAGTTGTGCAAACAATGATGATTTCTATAAAAATAATGAGGATCCTCAAGTCTAAGAAAACCACTGCTAGGAGTAGATGCTCCGATTGATAGAGGGGGTCTCCGTCTCATTATAGCTAGTTCTACCCTTATAAAATTACCTCTCTTGTGATGTCTTCTTGGGTGATAATCACTCTTTCTATGAATTGTGAGAAGCGGGGATTTTCAGCATGAGTCTCTGCATATACCTTATTAAGTCTAATATGCAAAAAGATAGGTAATTAATTTATGCTCTCTTTGTGACTGTTATATAGCTCAGCCCAGCTATCAGATGTGAATGCATCCAATGATCTTGCTAATAGTTAACAGAATTTTATTTTTCTCCTCTGTTGGCACATTTGTGAATTATTCTAACAAATTTGCTGTTACTACATATAACTTATTAAGAATTTAAAGAGAGTTGGTATTGCAGCCAAATGTATCTGTAGTTCATTACTATATATATCCTTACGTTTCTGTGACATGAATATTCATGTCTGGTTGTTATTGCCAGAAACTGTGTGGTCACTGGGGGGTGCTGTCCATGGTGCTGGGGTCAAGATATCAGAAGTCCCAAGACTGAAGAGAATAAGGTAGTGTGTGTGTCTGTGTGTGTGTCTGTGTGATATGTATGTATATATCCCCTAGAAAACCTGATGTAACAGGAAAGCCTAGGTTATGGATAAAGAGGTATCTAACATTTGCAGAGAGACATTCTAAACACCACGTTGGAAGGTGGTGTGCTAGATATCTTCCTTTTAGGCCAGTCGCAGGATTTACTGAGAAGCAGGAGAGAATGGGATGAAAGAAATCATACAGGGATGGTGGTTCAGAACTAAATACAGCATCAGAGGGCCGGTGTCTCCCTTTTTCTGTATTGCCTGAGAAGAGGTCCAGACTATTATGCAGGACAACTGAAAGCTACCCAAGCGGCCTGGACAAGTATATCTGGGAAGGGATGCTTGTGACAAATTCCCAAGAAAAACGTTAAAAGGATCTCTGTTTTCCAAGAACTTGCAGTTATGAACACAGGAAGGAATCTAATCATATGGTCTTGTCATCTCTATCCCTTGCTGAGTGGATTCAGCTTTATTTATTTTACTTTTCCAATATTGAGCAGCCATTTCGTGTGGGCTCCATTTGGCTTAAGACCATTTCCTTGGCCCGTGGATGGATGATGTCACCAAACAGCTTCTAAACCAGTCATCTCTAAACGCTACCCCACTCTGGTGGGATATAATTCTCATCATTCCTGTTAAGGTACTTTGGGGCCTCCCCAAATCTGTCTACCAATCTGAGCTCTGTGTATCATGATTTTAGATTGCTGGAAAAGGACAACTCCTTCAGCAGGCAAACAATAATGTAATATACTGAAATGGAGCTTTGGGGTAGAGAAATTTCCATAACTGTTGAAGTGATCAGACAGGGAACAATAAACTGAGCAGTTTAGGCTGGATGGTGTGCTGTATTGGATGATCTATTCCCCGTTCTCCCACCATGCCTGCCCCATTAGCTGTGGCCATGAAAGTGTAGGGAGCCCTCAGGAGTTTTATGGTTTTGCATTTATTGCAGCTTGTCTTTATGAATTGTATTTTGTTTGTTAAAAATGAAAAGAAACAGAATATATCCTAAATGTAAACAAGGTTTACAGTGAATGGTTCTGGCTGGCAGTATTATAAGTATTTTTATATTTGTGTATTATCTGCTTTCTAAGATTTTTTTTCCTAAGATTTCTAAAATGAAAATACATTACTCTAATGCCCAAGAGTAAAATGAATAAAATTGAAAACAAAATTAATCAAGACAAAACTTCAAAGCAGAAGTTTGGTGCTTGAGTAAAGTCGTTGTCGACACGGTGTTTCCCACTCCCAAAATGAATATACTCACATAGAACCCTGGTCTGTAAAACTGATTATCCGTCATAAGCTGAGGTAGTGCCTGAAACTACTGTGAGGGGTTTTAAATTTTCTTGTGTTGACGTAAATTAGATAAATGCCTCTTTCATGTATTTATTTTTGAGAGGGATGATTCCCCTTTCCAATGCTGTTTGAAAGAATACGCTATGGCAGCACAGGGTGCCCTGAGATCAGGCTGGCCAGTGGGCGGCAAGGGGGCACCTCAAGGGCTGTACATTAGTCCGTTGCCTTGAACTTCTCTTCCTAGACTCATCACTTCACTTCATTTGTCAACCCTGTAACTTTTAGAAAACCTCTTAATATCCTTCCTTCTCAAATCTATCGTTTGAAATGAGAAAAAAATATTTGCAATGCATGCAGCAAAGAATTAGCACATCTTCATATGTATGTATGTGTGTGTGTGCATGTATGGCTACCTATGCATGTATGATTATGTTATTTTTTTTAAGATTTTATTTATTTATGAAAGACACAGAGAGAGAGAGAGAGGCCAAGACACAGGCAGAGGGAGAAGCAGGCTCCATGCAGGGAGCACAACGTCAGACTCAATCCCGGGTCTCCAGGATCACACCCTGGGGTGAAGGCGACGCTAAACCACTGAGCCACCTGGGCTGCCCTGTATGATTATTTTAAAAGACATAACATTCAGTACCAGAAAAAAAGTGCAGAAAGGAAATGGAAGGATCCATAAAACGAAAGGATGTTAACTTCCTTGGTGTGATAGATTTGCACACCAAAGGAGTCCCCTTTGTTTGGCTCATATGTTGGGTAGATTGCAAATTTGTTGCAACATTTGGATGATTCATTTCTATGTATGATAGGCTTAAAATAATACCTAACATAAAAAAAAAGTGGTTTGATAAGTGATTTATGTCTTTCAGAAGCCTTTGTGAAGAGGATCTATATTGTCCAACCAGTATTTACGGGCCCAGCGGTGGGAGTCTGACTCTTGAGAAGAAGAGAATGGGTTGTTGGCAGGGGGCAGGGGGAGGGCGATGTGCACATTCTGGTTTTCAGGACAGGACTCTTGGGGGCTCCGCAGACTCTGAAACCAAGACAGAAGTCCAGTTTATACAGTGATTCATCAAAGTATAAGTTCATGTCCTAGTACATTAATAAATACTGATCTTTTTATCCATCTCTTTTCCTTCTTTACCATTGCACCCTCCCCCTTCCCTCTCATGATTATCCATATATTTTCCTCATATTACCTTTAATCGTATACCTTATTCTTTGACTTGTACTGCATATTAGACCATAGTAGTCAGATTGATGGATCTATTGATCTACCTCTATCAGCTATCTTGCAAGAAATATAATCATATCCTAATTTAGGGTAGAAAATGAAGTCACAGTCCAGAGTGGTTAACCCGGCTTCTTGAAGTCACTCAGTAAAAAACAGCGTATTAAAATCTTAATATTTCTGAGGATCCCTGGGTGGCTCAGCAGTTTAGCGCCTGCCTTTGGCCCAGGGCATGATCCTGGAGTCCCGGGATTGAGTCCAACGTCAGGCTCCCTGCATGGAGCCTGCTTCTCCCTCTGCCTGTGTCTCTGCCTCTCTCTCTCTCTTTCTATGTCTATCATGAAAAAAATAAAAAATAAAATAAAAAATAAAATAAAATAAAATCTTAATATTTCTGATACTAAAGAAAATTATTTTAGGTTGGAGAAAACAATGCGGCTCACCCCCGAACCCCCACATTGCTCTGGCATAGCAGCAGGACTCAGTGCAGAACCCAGCCACAGGGGAGAAGGGACATCCTGTTACACGTCAGGCTTATTTCAGGAATAGGATGCATCAGGGGCCTACTCTGGTTTCGGGGTAGAGTGAGGGGGCCCCTTGGGCACACTAGAAATCTCAGCCCTCTGCAAGCTGCAGACTTTCTCAACTTCTGGGAGGAAGGTGGGATTTTTATTATGTTCTCCTTCAGGAACTTGACAAATCTTTGTATTCTTTCTTGGACATATGTAAACTGATTCTTCGAACCTGTAAGCGAGCCTGGGTAAATACTTACAGAGTAGCAAGCAGAAAGCAAAGAAAAGGGGAAAATGTCAATCCCTTACATATGAAAAATAAATTTAAAAAAATCTTTTAAGACATTATAAAATGTTGCCATATTAGCAGCTCTCAAAACTGGAGTTCCGTTAACCTATGCATGCAGAACTGGAAACATATTTCCTGTGGTGCCTTCCTGCTGTTCAATGGCAGGAGGAAAGGGGAGAAAGCATCTCACTTACGAGTTTGCAGTGGGAATTATTTTTAACTTAAAAAAGTATGCTATTGATAAAATTCTAAATTTTCTTTCATTTTTATGCACGCCCCCCACGTACCCTCTGCTCGAGCCACAGACTATTTCTTACCATTCCCCAAACACGCCAGACTCTTTCATAGTCCATGATTTTGCACATGTTGTTTTTTTTTTTTTTTTCCTAACACAGATACCCTGAAAATGAGTTTTGCCTACTGCAGACTTCAAAGGCAGCTGAAATGTCTCTTCCCCTGTCAGACCTTCCCAAAGAGCCTCAGGACACTGGACGTACTTCCCTCTGGTCCCCCCTCTGCTGCAGCACGCGTCTGTTCATCTTTACAGCAGACACGGTTCAGTTAAATCTCACTCCTTAACCTGAGTCAAAGGGGGTGATTCTCAAGCCTGAGAAGTCCGTCTTCTACGTTGTCTGTCTTCGGGGGCCGACACTGGTGTGAACTCCGTGTACGCACACACACGCACACACAGATGGGCTCTCACAGATAATCCTCAGCTCCTCCCCTTCCTTGCTTTCTATTTAGGAAACAATTATATTTTATAAGATTTTCGTTGTGAGCCAAGCTCCTTCACAGAAAGTGGGAGGACCTCAAAGTACAAGGAAAAAAATAAAAAAGTCATTCCACTATGTTTGCAATCTCAGAAAGAGGGGACCACTGGCCACCCACGAAAGGTAATAATCCCATCCCGATTCCACCGATCATTGTTACTCTTCACAGCTGTGAGTTCCAGTCCTACTTCTGGTCTTGGAAGCTGTGGTAACCTGGCTGCTTCACCTCCCTCCCCTGACATCTAAGATCTTCATCTATACATTGGGAGTGGCTGTGCTTATATCACAGAGGTTCTGTGAGGATGAATGGGCACTTGATACATGGCAGGAGGGGAACACATGGCAGCCAGTAGTGTTGCTGGCACATTCAAACCCTTGGCTTCGCCACTAAGTCCTGGAATTGGGCACATGCTGATGAATTCCCTGATGAGCGTCCCCGGAGAAGAGCTGTGTCTGGTACCACCGATCAGGCTGCACAGTGGTATATCTAAAGAGCACTGGGTTAGGAGTTAAAGGTAGCTGTTCCACCTGACAACAAATGGGAAAGGGTCTTTCACAAAGCTTTGAGCATATGAACATTTATTTTTTTATTTTTTAATAATTTATTTTTTATTGGTGTTCAGTTTGCCAACATACAGAATAACAATGGGTGACGGGCACTGAGGGGGGCATATGAGCATTTAGATTCTAGACCAGCCTTCTCAGAAACCACAGTGTGATCTTGGGCAAATGAGCTCTCCTTAATGTGTCTATTTCCCCACTTGTTAAATGACAATCATAACATCTAACTCCCAGCAATTTTTTTTTTTTTGGTCATTAAATCATATTGTAATCATGTTGTTTACTGATTGTTTTCTCCATGTCAGACACAAGGTTAAGTACCGGGCGTGAATCATCCCATTTAATATCACAAAAAGTCTATGAAGCAGATGCTTCTCTCTCTTTCCCCAGGAGGAGATTAAGCCTTCGTGGAACGGGAGTCACATGTTCAGGGAAACACGGCCAGTTTACCTGTATTCAAAGTGCATGCTCGCAGCTACTAAGCTGTCTTATTTTCCTTTAAATTTATTTTACTCTGGGCTTACAAAGGGGAGGACATGGAAGTTACAGGAAAAGCAAAGTCTCTGCTTTCGTGGAAGTTGCATTCTAATGGAAAGAAACAGATAAAATCACCCAGTTCCCATTAGTGATAATGCATTTGAAGGAAGAAAAAAAAAAGAGAAAAAAAGGCAGGGAGATGTGGTGGCCAGATGAGACAGGAGGAGCCCTTTAGGTGTCATGGCCAGGGGAGGCCTTCCTGGTTGGAAACATTTACTATTGGACCTGACTAGTAGAGGGCTGTGTGTGCTGAAGGGATTCAGTAGCATCTGGGGCCCAGCTCAACTCAGTGTAAGCAGAAATCAGTCAATGAATCAATCAGCTCGTCTGCCAGTCAGCCAGGCTCGGCTACACTCGGCCCTTCTGCTAATGGACCGTAAGACCTAGCAGGGCTGCAGAAGAGGACTTGCAAAAGCACCAGTGTCCCAGGGTTCTGGCTCAACTGGCCTAGGGTGGGGCCCAGGTTCCTTCATGTCTACAGATTCCTCAGGTGATTCCGATCATCATCACTGCTTAAGAATCACTGTTCTCAGGAGATACATTTCCCATCTTCGAGCCTCATTTTCTTCATCTGAAAGATGAGAAGGGGGAAAAATATGAGCAGTCTCCAGCAGAGTGGAGACCTGTGCTGTTCAGAGCGTGGTCCTGGGTTGGGCAACGCCTGCATCACTCACTAGGAATTCAGACCGTGAGTCTCCGACCACATCCAGATCCAGTGAGCTACAGTCTGGATTTTGACAAGACTCCCGGGTGAGTTCTGAGCACACCGAAACTTCAGGTGTGCTGGACTAGATTTTGCCATAAACTAAAGCTGCCAGATAACCAACGAGAGGGGCAGAGTCAAAAATGCTTGTCCCGAAATCGAGGACGCACGTGGCCCGCCTCTGTATTGTCACCGTGGCCTTCTCCTGTGTTAAAGCCAGGGGAGTTTCCACGGGTTGCCCTGAGACTAGATGAGTCCTTCTGGGTTTCAGAATTCCTTCTAAAGTGTACCAGGACAGGCATGGTGTAGATTTTATTTTCATGCTTCAAGATACTGCTTTGAACTTTAACCAAAACTCTCCTAACTTAAAGATTAAATTATGAATAAGGTCATAAATCTCATTAAAATCTAATATTCAGCAAAGCTGCCTGGTGTGTATACTATGGAAAATTGGATTTCGCCGTAACTGGAGCCCTACGTACAATATTGCGAGTTAATTACAGAGGTTAGTTTTTCAGCACGTAATGATAGCTTATACAAGCTCAGTCTCTGCGCTCCTATCAGAATTTAAGTGCCCTTAAGAGACCAAATTTAATAATTGCTCACCTATTCAGGTTCACAAGACTGAACATTCCCCGAATAAATAGCAGTTTACATCTTTTTGGCCCAGATGAAGCTAACAGGTTACTAAAGTCTTCGTGCGCACAGTCAGACAAAAGAAACGGTGCTTCTTACCATGTATGTTAAGTTGGGCTCGGATGAAATTCTCTCACCGTGTGCTGAGCCATTTATCTAAATGGCCCAGGGCGCGATCCTGGAGACCCGGGATCGAATCCCACGTCGGGCTCCCGGTGCATGGAGCCTGCTTCTCCCTCTGCCTGTGTCTCTGCCTCTCTCTCTCTCTGTGTCTGACTATCATAAATAAATAAAAATTTTAAAAAAATGATAAAGGGTCGGAAAGATTGCCATTCTTTGTTGCTCAGGTGGTCCCTTGGGGTGTCTGCACACCTGTGACTCGCAAACGGTGACTTCATCTGTATTATTTGAGTTGATGGCATCATCACAGTAATCGCATTGTCTATGCAGAGTACAGTCGAGATTGTGGAGTCATGTGCAGGCATTAAGGGATTGTGCTTGTTTTGTCCTTTCTGAAGGGACCTGAACGGTGTTTTCCTCTTAAAAGACAGCACCTGTAATGCCCTGAACACACGGAGAAAGGCTCTCAGGGGTGCACGCGCACACGCACACAGGCTCACAGACACCTGCATTCTTCCCTTGGTGGAAAAGAGTACCAAGTGACAGGGTGCTGTGTCTACGTTCTGTTTCCTCGGCTAAATAAGTTTTTGGTTCCCGTTAAATCAATATACTAAAGGATAATTTAATGAAAAGAAGACACAAATTACGTTTTCTTGTTTCTCTGAAATAAATTAATTCACAGGGTGCTTTATCTTGTTTAGAAGTTGTCTTAACCCAGGAGATATCACTGAATAATCTTTAATGTAGAAAAATAAACTCGGCACAGTGCAGATATACATTTAAATAGCATTGATAAATCAAATTTAAACATCGATACTTGTTAGCATTTCTTTAAGTGTGCTCTCCTTCCAGCTAATGAAAACTGAGGAGAGAGTCTGAGGGCCCCACCACTATTGATTACTGAGAGTTCTAATTTCCCTCCTGAGACTGCGCTTTGGCCAAAACTTTCACATTCATATTTTCCAACTAAAGAAAGTAATAATTATAAATTAATGATATCAATTCTATTGAAATGCAATTACTGCAGTTTCGCTGAGGGGAGGTAAAAAAAAAAAAAAAAGGAAATTTTAGCTTTTGCAAAGTTTCAATCAACATCTTGATTCCACAGACTCATTTTGTATTCATGGCAAAATGGACTTGGAGCTATCGGAGATGTGCACCTGGCTTCTCCAGTTCATCCCACTAGTTCTGCTTACCAGTGGTAGAAATATTAATGGGCTCCTTCTGAAGTCATAATGAGAGATTAGGCAGTTGCTGGTTTAAATAATAAATAAAGAAGCTAATTTAATATCATGTCCTTAGGCAATTGTGCAAAAAGCCACCATTAGCGTGTGTGTGTGTGTGAGTGTGTGTGTTTTTTAAGATAAGAGGCAGACGGTTTTGACATAAGAGTAGAGCATCACTTAGTCTCCTGCTCGAATCCTGGCTCTGCACATTCTGGCTCTGTCCATGCAAGACCTCCTTTCCGGGGAACACGGTTTGCACTTCGTCAGTGTTTCTAGATCTTTCACGTGTGCATTCTAAGTGGACATTCTGAAAAGTCAGAACTATTATTTTCCAAATCCAAAAATTCATCTGCTGTGCTCTTCAGGTACAAGGTTCCTTCAAGCACTTTCAATCTACAAAGACATTCAGCCTTATTTAGCCTCAAATCCAATTTTTAAGGATCCTCTAAAGTCAATATGAATATGTTAATTTAGTTTTATCATCATAACCACATAAGTGCTTATAAATATCTGCAGGATCCACGTGTAAGCATACATATTTTAACATTATCGAAAGCCTTCTGAAGTTGTCGAGTTCTTAGAATTGATTATAGTTTCCAAAGAACTCTGAATTATGCACAGAAAAAGAACCCCACAATCTATTAGAATTCAATGTTCTCCAAACTATAATTATTATGCTATTAGTAGCAGTTTATGTATTTAATGTGGGACTAATAATTCTATTAAAATGGCACCATATATTATTACACTATTGCAGATTGCAAATGTTTTATTTGGTAACATTTTTTTTTTTTTTCTGAGTATCACAAATTCTGTAAACCCATTTTAAAATAATTTAGATTTTTGGATGCATCCGTCATTCCAAGTTTATCTTTTAACAACTTTCCTCTTTGAAATAACCAATGCCTTTAAGAATTAAAAGATATGCTAAAAATCTTCCCAGAATTCTTTTGCTTTTAAGCAAACCTGATGAAAATGGAAGAAACCCCAACTTGTGTATTCCGCTTACACTTTAGGGCAGTACGACTTTCGTAACATATGTTTACACTTTAAGACACCATAGCATATCAATTAGCAAACATGCTTATGAAAATGTCCATTTAAAGGAACATTCCTACAATGTACACAGTCTTGTAAATCTCAAGATGCTGACAACATGATATGCCAGCTGCAGACAGAGAAACTGATGAAAATGCAGTAATTCTGAATTTTAATATAATATAAACCATGTCAGCAACATTTTGAAGAGCAGCTGCCAAGATTTCAATCCAACTGAATGGATAATGTTATTTTTATATTCTGTTCTCTTCTGGCAAATTAGACCTTCCCCCGTTTTTTCCTTATGATAAGCTTCAACTTATCAACAACAACAAAACTTCTGACTGAATATCATGCAACGAATTATCACTGTGTTTAAGATGAAAGACTAATTATAGTGATGAAAAATAGAGAGACCACAACATTGCCAAGGAGAGAGACTGCAACAAAATATTATTTGTTATTTGAAATTTGATATATTCCATTGCAAGGATAAGTAACATTTACCAAAAAAAAAAAAAAATCTGTTTTCTGTTCAAATTCAAATTGCAATCCATGGCATCTTGCTTACTAACTCAATTTCTTGTAAACCCAAGTGAAAAATAAATTTGACAGAATATTTTGTGTTGAGTCAGATTTCCCCAGTGTTAAGCCAGTCTCCTGGGAATGTCTAAAAATGAAAAATAAATGGACTGTGGCACCACAGATCTGGCCAAAGTATTTGCCACAGCTATCAGGCTGTCAGGTGTCTCCGCACAACCCCACCAGCTGACCTGGGCCCCCATGCAAGCGGAGCGGACAAGTCCTACTGGGTGGTGATTAGTGATAATGACTCTGCTCATCCTCACCCCTCCACTCCACCCTCCACGGTGCTGCTGCCATGATCTTCCCAAATCACAGGCAGGTGCAACACACCTGTTTAGAGCTATTCACTAACCTTCATAGACTTTGTAAGAAAATCGAAATCTTAGTTCTTCATAATTTGGCCTCCGCCTACCTTTCATCCCAGTTTCTGTTGCATTACCCTGAATTACCAACAGCTATACTCTCACCACAAGGAACGCTTTTAAATTCCTCAAATTCACTTTTCTCTCCTGCATCTCTGTTTCGATGCACAAGCCTCTCTTCTGGAAAAATCCTTCTATGTTATACATTTTTAAAATTCATATTTTCCTGATGCAACGTCCCCACAAACAGGATGTGAGAATCATGCCCCAGCGGCCTAGGTGCACCAGTGTGATAAGACTGGCCCCTCCCACAAATTTCCTTCTTGCCCTCCCTTGACTATGGCCCAGTGGCACTCAAAAAACCGGTGAAATCCCCCCATGCCTTGGACGTGTGTATCCTCCTCTCATCTCCCATAAAGGCCCTTGCTTGGGGTTAGCCATGTGCTTGGTTAATCCTGCTTCCTTGGTGCTCTGCTCCTCCACTATGGCCCCCTGTGTGGAGTGTCATGCCTCCCCCTCTCCTAGGATTTGTGAGTATAATAAATCCTTCAATTTCATATGCCTCTCCAACTGTAACTTCCAAGGCCATATGGAATGATCCTTATAGACCACACAAGGGAACTTAACTCCCCTATTTATAACATACCTTCCCTTGACTTCCTAGAATCCTCTCCTCAAGCAAGCCTCTCTTGAATGTCAGGCTGGATCCATTCCAAGTACCATAGATCCCACTGTTTCCTCTGTTAAGGCACCTTCCGCATCTTGTTGCTCATGTTGATTACTATGTGGGAGTTCTGTGGTTAAGCACGTAGGGTAGGGTTTCCACATGTCTTTGCCATATACCAGCCTGTAGCCTTAGCAAAACCATTTAAACTGTCTAAACCACATTTTTTTTTCTTATCAGAAAGGAAAAAAAAAGAGGTTAAAACTATCTTCCTGCTAGATGTCGTTATTAGGGACAAAGATTGATATCATCCCCGTAAAGCCTATGCCAACTGGCGGAGTAAATGATCCCATAATTTGGGGTCAAGCTATTGCCTATTTCATCAAAACCTGACATTCTATGTAAAAATATTTTCACACTTTAAAAAAAAAATCAGATTGTTTCAGACTGCTTTTTTGGGAATTGGCATGAGTGGGTAAAAGAAAGCATAATTATAGGTGGTGGATATAGATATATACATACGTACTCAAACACATAAACGCAAACACAAAACTAATATGGAAATCCATGGGGCACCTGGGTGGCTCTGTTGATTAAGCATTGGACTCTTCATTTCAGCTCAGGTCATGATCTCAAGGTTGTGAGATTGAGCCCCATGTTGGGCTCCACACTCGGCAGGGACTCTACTTCTCTCCCTCTCTCTCTCTCCCTGCCCCTGCTCATGCTCTTCTATCTCTGAAATAAATAAATCTTTTTTATAAGCTAACTTGGAGTTCCAATAATGACATATACCCATGTTAACTTGAGCAAGTTATTATATTTTATGGACTTTATTTTTCTTTTCTGAAGGTAATGGTCAATCTAAAGATTACTTGCCTATGTTTCAACTCTGTCATGAGACCAGAGTAGTGAATTCAACATATAAGCCTTCCAGGGTGCACGGGCGGCTCATTTGGTCAGTGTCTGATCCTTGGTTTCAGCTCAGGTTATGATCTCATGGGTTGTGGAGTCGAACCTCCTGTTAGGCTCTGCACTCAGTGGGAAGTCTACTTTCAGATTCTCTCCCTCTGCCCTTCCCTATATAGGTCTTCCAATTACTGATCTGAAAAGCTTTGAATTTCTTACTATTTAATTTGTGATAATTTGCAGAGGGTAAAAATTACTGCTTTTTTTTTTTAAATTTACCATGAGCAATTTTGATTTAACAAAAAATAAGGCATTATTTTCATCCTTACGAAGGGTATATTTTAGTAGAGTGGCAAATCTGTTCAAGTTTCCTCATGTTGAGAATAGCAGCATGTTGGGTCTGGAAGTGGGCAGTTTTTAAGAATCCATAGGATTGTGTATCTCAACAGCTTTCATTCTGGCTGTTTTGCCCTTCATCCAGGAGGGCAGGAGAAAACTGGTTTTGAATACAATTTAAGACGACTTCTAATAACAGCTTGGCCGTTTTGAAGGGCATTTATTGTGCCTGTAGCACTGAGCGAGAAGGCCCATCACAAAGAGCCTTGTATGATGTTCCAGTTCCCAGTGCTCTTAAAGAGACAGCCTCCTCCCACATTAAACCTAAGAAACGAATCATTCCAGATTGCATGTTAAAATGCATAAGAGCTTCTGCTGATAGATGCTTTTCCTTTGGAGCCCAAGCCTCTAATTTTACTCTCAGATGTTCACTCATACATCAATCACTTACAGCAAGCAGGCCTTGAGTCTCCTTCCACCTGTAGAGTTGCCTCCGTGTGTCTTTTCCAAGTTCAAACCCAGCCTTTCAATTTTAATGGATTAGGTAGGTATTCCAGGTTTCTGGATTGAGATATTTCCATTCCATCAACAAAATGAAGGAACAGATTGTATGATACCTCCTTTTTTTTTTTTTTTCCAGAACTGGTTGGTTGTTTCAGTTCAGTTCAATTTGATTTGGCCAAACTCTGATTTTTTAAATATATATATATATAATCTGCTAGTCTGGTATCAACTGTAAATAATTGAGGAAATATACACTATACACAAACAAAGCAAAAATGCAAACACAATTTGATCACAATGTCATATCTTCATATGTAGTTTATGTACCTGGTGCTACAAGAAAACAGAGGGTTGAGGTAGCGATATAAACTGGCAGTTTCGTATATTCAGATTGGGATTAGGGCATGTAGAGTTTGCTTCAATAAAGACGTTACTGTCTGGGCCTTGACTACCTCTTCATCCCCATCTCTGCCTTCCCTTGCCCTCTGTGCTATTGTTACAGTGAACATTCAGAGTTCTCTGAAATTGCCCTATTTTTAATGTCATGAAGCCTTTATGTATATTCCTCTCTCTACTGGATTGCACACTCTTAGTCTTCCATTAGACACACTCCTCCCCAAAGGCTAAGACCCTGGTTAAATGTTTTCTTGATTGATACAGAGATCTGCCTCCCGCCAAAATTGAGAAAGCGAATCATGCTGCATTCATTACTAGGAGTCTACAACCAACAGGTTGCCTGGGAGCACGTAGGCATGCAGTGATAACTTTTTTTGTAATGAATGGTTGAATAAATGAAGGGCATTGATTGAAGGGAAGAAGAACCAGGATGCTCAGAGTGAGGGGTAGGAAAGTGGGGAAAAACGGTATGAGAATAGGTGGGTCTCTTACACAGAAACGGATGGGAACACAACTGACAAAATTGGTGTGCAAGGCTGACGACACACAGCGGGAGACACATTCGTAGGGCCATTGGGGGAAGTGAAGCTGCATTTAGGATTAATGTATTGCATTCTGGATAGTCAAAGAGGATTCTTGAGCAGATTAAAGACAAATAAATGAGACATTATTATTTTGGGGGAACCCATTGTTCTACTCTAACAAAGCCCTTGACACTACAAAGAAAATCAGACTTGTTTAATCAAATCTGAAATGGGACGATAAGAAAATAGTAGGATTGATATCACATGACACTCACCTTAGTCCTGTTGCACGTAGAGGGTGACGCCTGCTTTCAAGGGGTACTCTATAAAATGTTAACCCTGAGACCTGGATAAGTGACTGTCCTTGGCAGGCCACAGAGGCTGCACTCTGAGACTCTGTCTCATTATGGCAAATAACAGAGCAATGAAGGAAGGACAGAAACGTTCGGCTCCTGGAAGTCAAAGTTCACAAGCAAAATGCCTTCCTGTGTTTGTCGCTGCACATTTGCATTTTATATATCATTTTATTTTCCACTGTGCTTTAATAATCATTTTGGCTATTTACCTTTACACATGCAAAATTCACAATTTGCATCTGCAAATATCTACTCCTAGATACATCTGCCCACCTGCAGCATAATTAACTAACTGAAATTCTTTGACATTCTAAGATGTAAACAGTTTCCTAGCCCTGATGTTGGTGAGTTGGCAAATATTACAAGTTGGTGTATGATCCTTCCTTCCCTCCCTCCCTCCCTCCCTTCCTTCCTTCCTTCCTTCCTTCCTTCCTTCCTTCCTTCCTTCCTTCCCTCCTTCCTTCTCTCCCTCCCTCCCTCCCTCCCTCCCTCCCTCCCTCCCTCCCTCCCATCATCCTTCTTCCTCTCCTCCTTCTTCTCTCCTTCTCTTAAAGATACAACATTATCTCTGCCACATGAACACTTAAGAACAAATTTTGTGGTTGTGGTTGCAAGTCTGAAGACATTTAGGAAGTGCATGGGTGCTCTCATGTATAGTCTAGATCTTTCCCTCATCGCGGAAGCTCTCCTTCCACCAGCTGATGGCAGATTGCTGACTGACAGCCTGTAGCTAAGTCCCTTCAAAAAATTGCTCCCAGATGACTTATCCAAGTTTGTGGCATCTTCCCAAAGTCATACCTTTTGCCCAGGGTCATCTTGTATCTCATGACTGTTGGATGCAGTAGATAAAATCTTTGTTCCCCGTCTCGGTTCAAGCTGCTCTAACAACATACTGCGAGGGATGGCTTCAACAACAGACATTAAGTTCTCACAGTTTTGGAGGCTGAGACGTCCCAGCTGACGATGTAGGGAGATTGGTTATCTGGTAAGGGCCTGCTTCCTGGCTCTCGGAGCTCATCTTCCTGCTGTGTCCTCACATGACTGAAAGAGAGCTGGAGAGCTCTCTGGGGTCTCTTTTATAAGGGCACCAGTCCCATTTATGAAGGCTTCACCCTTATGACCCAATTACATCCCAAAGGCACCACCTCCTAACATGATCACATTGGGAGTTAGGATTTCAACATATGGATTATACGGGGACACATTCAGTCCCTTGGGCTCCCTTTGCTCCAATCCAGGGTAATTCTGCAGGAACAGCCCAGCCCCACAGCTTTCTACTGTAAAGACTAAGGCCTTGTCTGAGTGTGCAGTGCAACCCTTGTTCTGCCCTGAATCCTGATTCCTTTACTCCCCACGTTTGTGGGGAAGTGAGAAAACACTACCTCCCGTGACCTACATACTAATCTTCATGTCAGAGTCTATCTCCAGAGGAACCGAACCTTCTTTAGGAAATAAGTAAGGATATGTCAAATCATCCTAAAGAATTTTAATCTTAAAAAATCTTGCATGCTAACTTCATGCACCACAAGTCTCACGTGAAGGCTGCCCGTCCCTCCATAGGGGTAATCAATGTAAGCTAAATTGTCATTGTTAGTGGCTTAAAAGGGCTCTGAGGAGTGTCTTATGGCACAGTCATAATGGTCATTATTTGCGTCCCTATTCCCACTTTTGTGCATTTATTTTAGGGGACACTGAACAATATGACAGTTTGTCATCTCTGGTGTTTACACGCAGTACAATCAAGACTGTTAAAGATTACACAACTATCTTTTAAAAAACAGGCATTTTAGTAGATTAGACAACTAGAACACACTTTTTCACATCTGCATGCCACTTTTCAAAACGCTTCTTCTTATGTGATACCCCGTTTGATCTGTAACTGTGAGATGTAGGCAAGAGGAGTGTCCCTCTCCATTGTACAGATTAACAGAAATATTTGCAAAAGTAAATTATTTCCCCCAGGTAAGTGGATGAGTAAATGCTAACCTGTGGTGATTCAAACCTTTAGTGTTATGAATTGATATGTAAGATGATCAGTAAAAAATTAAAGAAACATAACAAGTCTCAAATGAAGCACTTCTTCGTACTTCAGGGATATCGTTTGCCGATCTTCCCATATGTGCGATATTCACTTGCTTTTTAGGTGGTGCGCTGCCCACCAAAACCTAGCACAAGAGAAGGGCCTTTCCTGCAGCCCAGGATGCCTTTCTTTGCAACTGCTTGCATCTCATTAAAATGCAAAAGAGAAGCTGACTAACTTTAAAATGAATTTTGTAAAGGCTGAGCACTGCCCTGACCTGTAACTATTTTGCCTCCAAGACCTCCGAACCTATTTAGCTAGCGTGAAGGATTAACTGTTTCTGGATCATGTGTGCCACTAGTTAGGGTGGCCAGAATCTGATCTGGGTAAACCTCATTTCACTCATAAGCAGGGAGAAATTTATTTATTCTTTTTTTTTTCTCTAAATTCAGAGAAATCAGAGTTAGGGAAATTACCAGCTGTAGTGATCGTCAGCATATCCAACACTGCTTTTTAAAAAAGGCATTTTGTAACAGAGATACCAGTACTCACACATCGTAAAAAGAAGAGATGAAAAGAACAGGACAGAAAAAAGAAAAGAAAAGAAAAGAAAAAAAAAAAAGAAAAGAGAAAAGAAAAGAAAGAAAAGAAAAGAAGAAAAAAGAAAGGAAAGGAAAGGAAAGAAAGAAAGGAAAGAAAGAAAAAAAAAAGAAAAGAAAAGAAAAGAAAGAAAGAAAAGAAAAGAAAAGAAAAGAGAAAAAAAGAAAAAAAAGAAAAGAAAAGAAAAAAAAGAAAAGAAAAGAAAAGAGAAAAGAAAAAAGGGATTTGGTTAAGCGTGAGGTAGAGAACTTTACTCTGACTTACTGCTGTTTTCCAAAGACAAGGAAGTCATCCCACAATTTTGTTTTTTGTTTTTTTTGCTTTGTTTTGTTTTGTTTTGAGGAGGTCCAGGTGCGCAGGTGCACCTGGAGCGCCCCCATCCCACATTTTTGGAAATCACTCCTCTCCAAATAAGGAAGCCTAGTAGACAGCCTCTGTCTTCCCACCTACTAACTTCCCTTTTCCTAATTTGATCAATCATCAAATTATTTTTCTATAATGTGGGGACAAGAATAGTGCATATCAGTTCAGTCAGGGTCAGTCAGGAAGAGACAAACCATTCTAGGTATTTCAAATAGAGGAATTTAATCTGGAGAGAAGAATGGCGAAAGAAAATCCAGTAGAAACCTAAACTTGCTGAGCTTTGGATTATGTACCCCACCCCTTCCGCTTCCATAGAGCGTGCCATTAATGCACTGAGTTCATAACACATGTTTTCTATTTTTGACTTTTAGTTTAAACCCCAAAGAAGCATTATATAGGACTTTTTTTTTTTTTTTTTTTTTTTTTTTTGGTAGCACTAGGGTTTATTAAACTGCCCCAGTACAGGCTCTGGGGCTCGCCCCTGGGGCTCTTGGTGCCTAGACATACCTAATCCTCCTCACACAGTGATTGGCGGCTAAGTACATGCACTCGAGCTCATCGTCTGTCATCTCATGGCCAACAGCCACCACCGGACACGACACCTGCTTCACCTGGAATTTGATCATGGACTTCACTTCATCCACGTTGGCCACCGTGCTCTCTGGGGGGTCAGCAAGGAAGGAACTTGCCAGCTTTATTCAGGCCTGGGCTCAGGATTCCTGGGACCTGCTGGAGCAGAGATTCTGAAGCCAAAGGAAGCATCATCCTTCTTGGCCAGCTTCTTGACTAATGTTTTATTCTTGTTGAGTTTCTTCAGCTCCTCAATGTCCATGTGCGGAAGAGCTGTAGCCTTGGCCTCATCACAGCACCGCTGGTCCCCCAAGCACGTGTGGAGAACCTGGGGCGGGCAGTGGAGTCAAGCTGTAAGGTGCCCGGGAAGCGTCTGTCCTTCTGAAGGTCGGAGTTCTCCAGGCAGGTGTGCAGCTCCTCCATCTCCAAAACCTCCCGGCGCTCGTGCGGGAAGGGTCTGGGCCAGGACTCCCCGCACCACCCCATCCAGGGTGCTGCTCGACACTTCGTTGCTCATGCTTGCTCAGGCTGCAGTAATGGGAAAGAGCCATTTAGGACTTTTTAAATTATAAATCACATTGTGAATTTTTGTCACAAGCAATAGCAACATCTCGGTGGCGTGCAAGAATAACCATTCATTCCTCCCGTTAGAGCGCGGCCTGGTCAGGACTCTGACCCAGGTCACAGTCCCGTCCAGTGGAGGCCCCTGCCCCGTTCTGAGGCTTCCCCTGGACAGACAGCAGCTGCAGGGGCACGGTGCCCTCGTGACAGCAGGGGGCCCTCCCCGCGGTGCAGACAGAGATGCGGGTACCCTCAAATCCACATGTGAGACAGGCGCACTGTCCCTCCCGCCCTCACTGGGCCAGCCCTTGTCACCTCGCCAGTCCCAGCATCTCGGGGGTGGACAGGGAGAGGGCAAGTTTGCAGAAAGAGCAATCCGTCCACTATAAGGAAACAGGGGCCTAGAAAAGGCCACACCTAGGGGCACCCGGGGGGCTCAGGGGTTGAGCATCTGCCTGTGGCCTAGGTTGTGACCCTGGGGTCCCCAGACTTAGTCCCACATTGGGCTCCCTGCATGAAGCCTGCTTCTCCCTCTGCCTGTGTCCCTGCCCCTCTCTGTGTCTCTCATGAATTAAAAAAAAAAAAAAAAAAAAAAAAAGCTCACACATAGAAGAAAAGAAAAAACGAGAGCCAAGTAATCATAAGAAAGTGGAACACTCCAGAACCTGAAGACTCTACTCCAAGACACAGCAGCTGACGCCCTGCTGGAGGGTCTTGCTCCCACGCTCCCTGTGCCCTCTGGTCCCCGTGCCCCCTCCGGGCACCTGTGTCCCCCACGCACTGATCCCTTTGCTGCCTCAGCTTCCACCGCCACACGGTTTCCATTCACTGCTTCTCTCTGACGGTCATTTTGCTTATTCTCTTGATTGACCCTAGTTTCTTTACACGTTGTTTACTCAAACTGGCTGAAAATGAGAATATTATTGGTTTAGCTTATCATCAGTGTTAACACTTACTGGGCAAAGCTCGGAGCCTGCTAACCCCCTGAGGACAGTCTGCCCTTCGGTGCTTACTTGTGGTCCAGCCTGCTGTATACTGGGGGGTGGTCCCGTCATCTGGAGGGCGAAAGGGGTCTGGGATAGCGGGAGTGAAAATGTCTTACCTTCACTTACCTTCCTTACTTAATTTTATGTCGCTTGAGTCTTTGTCCCTCTCTCCTGTTCTCCTGGACACTTACATACTTAATATATACTTATTTTGGGGACCCTTCCCGTATTTGAGAAACCTAAGGAGAGAAAGGTTTGAACCTCAAAGGATCCAAACAATGTATTTAGACAAAATATCATCAGTGAAACATCTGGAATCCTCAGGCTGAGGCTTTCTCCAGATAGTGGCTGCCTTTCTGCTCCTGATTTTCCAGATCTCCAATTCCTTTCGGTTCTTCACCGACAATACACATTGCTTCTCTCAGTGCCTATTGACTGCAATTCTGATTCCTGGTCCAACATGGGTCTCTTTTTCTCTGCATTTTCATAATTCTGTGGCTGCTTTTTAGACCCGTCCATTTGTCACTGAAGCAACTATTTGGCCCCAGATGCTGTCTTGTAGGACTTAAGATGAACATCGTAAACGAGGATAAACAAAGCCAAAATCATTGCTATTTAACAATAAACAAAATGTCTGTGAATGCGATGTCCCATTTATCTGAAAATCCTGGAATTATCTGCAATAAACAAATCGCCAAATTTCAAGTATAGACATATTTAAACACATCTTGTTTGTAAAATAACAAGATTATGCTCATTTCCAATAATAAAGGCAATAAAGACTGTGTATGAATGGGTGGTTTATATGTGCCAGGAACTATGCTTGCTGTTCTGGTACATGATCCTATTTAATCCTCACGTGATACGTGGCAGTAACTGTAATTCTCATCCTAAAGACCCTGTAACTAAAAAAAATAATAAATAAATAAATAAAAATAAATAAAAAATAAAAAAATAAAGACCCTGTAACTGAAACAAGGTCAAGTCCAAAACTACGTCAGGTCTACTAGGTGGTAAACCTAGGAACATGCGGGTGTTTGATTATCACTTGCATTTAACAGATGATTGAATAAGTGAATAAAGGAATTCTTGAGTACGCCTGAAATACAGGGTTTGAGGAGACAGGCACTGGCATGTATACCTGAGAGAATTCTGGGGGTCTTGACTGTGACTCTATTGAATCTTTTATCATTGTTAGACAGCATGGTAGGAAGTTTTTGGGCAGTGACGTGGCATTCTCAACATTTCTTTTCTGAATAACCAGAGAGCATCGTAGTTTATGTCCTGAAAGATTTGAGCCAGTGGAGTCAGCTGGGAAAGTCTTTCAAAAATCAACCCAACAGTAAGGGTCAGAACTATCAGTGGCAGCCGCGAGACGAGAAAGGGTAAGGTTACCGTGAGAACTCCGCACAGCGTTGTTCATGTCCAGACCTGGGTAAAAACCCATCAGACGCAGCAGCTAAGGGAGATGAAGGAGTTAACAGCACTAAAACTGCCTTTTGCGTAAAAAAAGCATTTCAGAATGTTCTATCGCTGTAGGGCCATAATTTTGAATATTAATTTGTTACACTGTAAGGCATTTGCTTATCTGGCAAGAAAATATCCAAATGCCTGTAAACTCTTGATTTGGCCAGGGCCAACTGAGTTTTTTATATATTAATTTATATTTCAATATGCTATCTTTTGGGGGAAAAAAGTCTTCATGATTATAGTGCCATATACATATTATTACTTTCCCAACTCCCTACTCCTGACCCAGCGATCACCCCGAGAAAATGTACTCCATGAATAATTGTTCAAATGAAGGAGGAAGGAGATCTCAACAAGTACACAACTCTCTGAGAAAGGTGAAAACTTGAGCTTTCTTTTATTACGGGGGAGACAGTTTGAACAAATTGCTCCTGTTTTTGTTTGTTTGTTTGTTTTTTTCCCTGCTCAGCCGGGAACCCACCAGGAATTCAACCCAGGTAGCTTCCTCTGAATTAAAGTTTCGCTTAAGTGCATTATGATGTTTGATTAATCTGAAGGAGACCTTCACTAAACCACTAATAAAAATGAACTTTTTTTTTTTTTTTTTTAATTCAGTCAGGTAAAGCAGGGAAAAGAAAACAAGCAGAGGCAGTGTTCTAGGGCTCAAGTATTCATCTCATGTAGGTGTAAAACATGCTGCTGCATCTCACGCTGTTTTGTGGGGATGAGAACAGTGGGCGACGAGTCCCCCCTGCGCTCTGACAGGTCGGGGCAGATGTTCACCTGGGTACCCTCCAGGTGAGAACCTTAACACCTGCAGCCGGAGAGACGCAGAGCAGCCCGCTGAGGATTACAGCCACTTCTCCGTCTGAGGGGACTGCTGCCTGCGCGTCAATTCAGAAGCAGAGGAGCACCGCAGCAGCATGTGTCTAATAGGGAACCGTCCACATTAAAGAATCTTTCTTTGAAAATAATGAAATTCCACAATCCACAACCTGTCCTCAGATGCCTTGTGTTAACCATTGTGCTCTTTGGAACAGACATTCAAAACAACAACAAAAAAATCTGTGTTCCTAGAGCCGTGATCATATTATAGGGAGGGAATAGGATGCAAGGCCTATAGACCTGATTGCCTCTAGAGCTGATTACGTGCAGAGCGGATTGCTCCTAGAGCTAATTGCTCCTAGAGCTGATTGCTCCCGCCATCCATTAATGGCTGTGTGGTTTTAGTTGTGTCTTAATATTTTTGAGCCATGCTTCCATATCTGTAAGTTGAGGAAAGCAAAACGAGATTATTTCTACTCATTTTCTTCTTAAGATGCTCTGATTCTGACTCAAAGATTAATTATTTATTCTGTTGATCGAGGGCTTGGCACTTCATGCAAGATGGAAAAGGATACTAGATACAGAAAAAGTGCTAATATGCAAGTGTGCAATTAAAATAACTGAATGAGCATTATAACAAAGTCAGCAAGGGATTAAAAGGTGTTACGTCTTCAAATACTCCATTTACCTCCTTGCCCCTACCCAGTAGACTCTCTCTCTCTCTCTCTCTCTCCCTCTCTCACTCATTCATTCACCATGGCTCTATCTGGATCAGAAGTGGAATGAACTTTAAATGCAACAATAGCACTAGAAAGCCACCCAACTGTCTTATGCTATGGCATAAACAATTAAATATTTATTGTGCAATCTGGAATGGTTACTACCCTCAAGTTCCTTCCAGATCAGAAAGACATAAAAACATGTGAATAATGCCAAAAGCGTAGATAAGTCATGCCAGTTAAGAAATAGTGTCGTTTTAAAAATCAATTTCGTTACGTTATAACATCAGAACAAATGAGTCCCGTGGCCTTGCCAATGACAATTGTCCTTTTGTAGTTAGTTGGTTCTCGGTGGATGCTAATCTACTTGCAAATTATTCAGGTTGGTCATAGTTGCCAGAAGAGGGAATAGAAGAAACCAGAGGATTTTAGTTACTTGTAGAGCTTATGAATGATTGAGCCCAACTTCGAATTCTATGCCCGTAACCCCGGCACACGTGGCCTCAGCCCCAGCTGTACCAAGAGTTAGCATCTGTCATTACTCCTTTCGAGTTGGTCCCCAAACACGGAAGCGCAGCAACAACATAGCATTTGCCGAAAGCTTCTACCGGAGTACTAGCTCTACTTAGATTGTTGTTACTTTAGAAAATGTACTGCAATCAAGGCAATTAAGCAGACAGACCGAGCCGTGTAGCCAACCACCCTGGAGTGCTTCTCCTATTGAGCTTATAATAACATCAGAATCACTTAACTAAACTCCAACATGCTTGGACATTTTTACATAAAGGAGGTGTAATTAGGACAGCCTTCCTAACAGCCTGCTAGATGAAAGATTCAAGAGGGTAGACCTTCTATATAATCTTTAGTGCATATCAAAAAAAAATTTTTTTCTTATTTACCATCTGGTGAACTGTAAAGAAGAGGAAAAAACTGAACGTTTTAATGAACCCAACAACCTCTGGACTTCTGTTACATCGCCTAGGTGGAATAGATCAGTCGGTATTAAGCCGGGACACTTTCTGAAACATAATCCTTTGAATATGCATGAGTTTTGCCCAGGAAGATAAAGCCTTTGTTAGAAACAATGCACCTTGAAAATCTGTCTAATTGTGATTTTAATAAACTAAAAAAAGATTAAGCAATTCATTTAGCTATAATGGCGAGTCTGCTCTAAGAAAATAAATGGTGGTTTCAAAGACTTTACCTAAGGTTACCGGGTTCTAAGTAATGCATAATACATCACACACCTTTAAAGGAAAACTGTGATTTCCAAATTAACACTAAAGCCTTGTCAGCTTGGACTGAAACTGCAATAAAGGAACTTTTGAATAAAATTGAACAGAAGAAGATCCAGGATAAAAGTATAGTCAGATAAAATACTAGAGGGCAAACAAATATTCAGACTAACTTTATTCCTTGATATATATTCTTTTAACGTGCGTACCATGGCCGTCTTCTTAAGAGTTCCAGTGGACTGTTTTACAAATAGCACTTTAAAAATATGATGTTGAGCGGTAATAACAGTTTCCGCACTTACTGAGCATTTACTATATGTCAGGCAGTGTGCTCTGGGGCATGGTCACATTAAAGATCACATGACTCTAGAGAGTGGATATTCTGATTTTATAGTTTTATAGGCTGGAGACACTAAACTTTGCAAAGTATAGCACAGTGTATGCAGGTGGTGCCGCCAGGACCTGGGGTCAGTGCTGACCTGCTCCGAATACGGTGCTGTCGTTCTCAGTCCTGCCCAGCACAGCCTTCTTACTAGATTGCGTTTCGGCTTTCCCTGCTGGAAGGAGCTGATTTGCTGTTGGACTCTACCACCAGGGAAAGCTCAACTTGTTTTTCTGACCTAGTAAATCACCTGGTACCTGGAACCATGAGCGACGTAAGGAGCCACCCAAATCCCCAGCGGGCCTTCAGGCCATTCTTGAACTCTCGGGGACTCCGAGATAACAACCACCCTGCCCACTCTGCCGTCGAGCCCGCTGTGCCAACACTTAGACTTTCTCCAATGGCACAATCGGAAAAGTGAGCCTGAAAATGCGAACCTTTCTGTGTGAAGTGGGCCCTGGTTTAGAGTTCAGGTCACCTGAGTACTAATCCCAGACTAGCATGTGACCTTGAGCATGTCGATTCTTTCTCCGACCTCCCGTGGTGTTCCAGAGAAGACTTTTACAGGCTCTTGGGTGCAGGTCGTGTGCATCTCTTTCCAACTCTGCTCTCATTGATTCATGAGGGTAACTTGGGATCTTGCCATCCTGAGAGTATTTGCATCACAGAAATTGCCGAATGATAACAGAGGAGTCCACCTTCCCCTCTTCAACCAGTTGGTAAATGTTGGCAAGCACATCTCTCATCGGCTTCCTTGTTAGAAAGAGATTTGCCCAGGTGCCTGGGTGGCTCAGTCGGTTAAGCATCTGCCTTCACTAGGGTCATGATCCCAGGGTCTTGGGATCGAGCCCCGCATCAGTCTCCCTTCCTGGTGGGAAGCCTGCTTCTCCCTCTCCTTCCCACTCATGCTCTTTGTCTCCATCTCTGTCTCTCTCTAATAAATAAAATCTTTAAAAAAAGAGTTTTGCCCTAAATTAGAGGTGACAATCAACTTACAATTCTAAGGTAAACTCAGTTTTTTTCTGGTGTTGGTGGCCAGATTCAAATAAGAAAGAAAGAAATGCAATTAAGTCATAATATTTGCCAAAAGAAGAGATCTGTCTTCTCCGTCTACCAGCAGTGAGGTTTGCTTCCAAGGCCTGTGTTGCTCTGTAACCAGGAGGTAGTTGTCACAAGGCTAATGATAGAACCACGGTTCTACGTCAAAATCTTTCTGCAAATGGTGCCGTTGCTGCTAAAATCATTGGCATCATTTTCTGCGAAAGTGTAACAAAACCGAGGTTCCTGCCCTGCTTCTTCCCAAGAGTGGGAGAAGCTGACCTGAGTTACTATTTAAACAACTATATTTATTCTCTGCTTCAACAAATTTGTCAAATGGTGAAGGTGCTCATTATCTATCCTCTGTAATCTGTACACTGCTACTCAAACCACAGTCCCAATTTTTTTTTTTTAAAGGGCACATCTACATCAGAGAAACCTTAGTTCAGATTCTGACTCATATCACTTACTACTGCTTTAACCTTGGAGAAGTTAATTAACATCTATAAATTTTAGTTTATTACTCAGCCGTAGTAAAAAATGATGATATTGACTCTCCGTGTATTTGGGGAATTAAATAAGGGAGTTCTTAAAGATACTCAGCAATATCTGCTATAATAAAAATTTTATCATTATTATTATTAATTTATTTGATAGGAAATACTTCAACATTTCATCAAATATATTAATAAAAAGGAGGAATTTATGGGGGTGGAAATGGCTGAAGGAGCTTACAGTATACATGACTCATGTATAATATCAAGTTTTTACCTGACTTTATTTTCTCTTCTAATCTCAGTATGACACCAAGCCTTTAGTAAAATTTTTCTATCTACAACAATTTGTATTAATGCTGCCTCGGAAAGTAAGGGAAGATATTTGGGGGTGGGGGGTGGCAACATGGGCAGAAAGGAGATAGCAGCCACTATGAGGTGAACCAATGACCCTGGTAATATAAGGTACTTTGAAAATACACTCTCCACATGGAGACATCCTTAGAAATACTGATTGTTAGATTGACTTCTAGCAGTCAACAACATGGAGTTATGAGCCATTTTCATTGAATATTAAAGCAAATGATGATTCCAGAGAGCTGAAATAGTTGGGGTTGCCAGTGCAACAGGAATGTTGGTTGAAAAGCTGTCCATACACACACATTCTGGAATCCTATAGTCAATACACTCGAAATGTACCTCATGTGTATAACAGAACACAGATTCTTTCAAGATTATAGACTTTCAACACGGGAAAGAAAGGAGGGGAGTTAGAGCAATCAAGGACTTACTTCATAATTTTGCTGAGTTCATTCACCCTGTTCTTTCTCTTAATGTTTGGCCATTTGCTATTTCCTTTCTCCTCCCCTCCCTTAAGTCTGGGAGTGGGACAACAGTTCTTGATTATTTATTTTTCTGAGAAATGGCAAAGGGACATAATGACCTAGATGACCACAGTGGGTCTGGGTAGGAGGTTGGGTGCTCTTTGATAAGGCAAAGATAATTATAGAAGCTTAATGATTTGCTCAGGTTATAAATGTGGGGGATGCTCTTTGTTGACCTTGCTATTTTATTTTGGATTTGAAAATAATGAATAATTTGTTTTAGGGCATCAAAGGGTTTAAATGTCAAATCGAAGACTTTGACCCTGTCATTTTTAAGTGCCTGGTTAGATAGAATAATCATTGCTGAGGCCAGTGGGCACTTCCCTTAAATTAAAAGGTTTTCAGAATATGTTCAAACTTGATAATATTTCCATAATTGTTGTGTGAGAAATATTTTAAAGAATTATTGCTTTAATAAATGTTAAAGATGAAATTAAAATGTGCATTCTTATGCAAAATGAACACTATGGTAAATTTTGTCTTATAAATGTCACTTTTAACGGAGTATTCTGTTGAAAAAGTGTAGTTGTGATTACATAAATACTCCGGTTGCAAAGGTATTGCATTTATCCATGTTTGTTTCATGTCATTGGATAAATATATGTCCTTACTGTTAATTTTTTTTAATTATTCATTCAGTCTACTTAAAGAAAAGATTTGAAGTGACTCACAATGTAAAAGAAAAAAGATAGTAAAAGCAGGCCTTTGAAATAATAAGAAAAAAGGCAAACGTGTACAGTTGGAAAGCCGGGAAACTGGGGGCCATAATTATAACAGAAATTTTTTCCGAGGATGTTGACAGCTAAGAAATTAACACAAAATTTATGACAGCCAAAGACAAATGGAAAATGTGCTGGTTGTTGTGTTTTCTGTTGTTTCAAGCAAAACAAAACAAAACGAGACCAGATTTTCAAATAAGGTTTCCATATTCTGAGCTCTAAGACTTTTTGTTGCGCATCCTCATACGTAAGGGATACAGCAGTTAATGCTGACATCCGGTCCAAACCCTCTTTACAAGCTGGTACCCCCAACCCAGAGCTTCCTCTACCTGCATCTGTCTGAGAGATTTCCTGTTGCCGCTGAGAATCATATAGCCCAGAAGATCACAGGAGGTGTGATGTTAACTTCTTCTGAAATAGTCATGAAAAATAACAGCCTGATATAATATATAAAACCCCAGCCCCCTGCCTCTTAGTAGGGATTTTTGGAACCATTCACAATCCAGAATCCCTGTGAGACCAGACTGAGGCTCTCGGTATGTTGAAACTCCATGTGTCCCCCGTTCTTCCCTCCTGCCCAGTCCTATTTCCTCTACTTTCCACAATGGTCTCTCTCGAGAATACTCTGTCAATAAGTCATTTGTTCACGAACCACCCCCCACCTACACACAAGACAAAGTAAAATCAATTTAAAAAATAAAAGGGAAGAAAATCTTTTTCAATAAAATGTTGTTTACAAAATTGAGAGAAGCATTTTCTTTCAATGGATGTTTCTTGACTCTTTCTTAATAAAACCGGAGGGAATAATATTAATTCATAATTTATCAAAATCTTGGCACCAAATACCCTTAATCTTGTTTCTAATTCTTAGATTTATTCTACTTTTTTTTTGCATAGTCCTCACATGATATTTTCTGGCTTTGACCAAAGGGAAGATTGATTAGCATTTGTCCAGAATGAAGA
Organism: Canis lupus baileyi; assembly: GCF_048164855.1. Lineage (NCBI taxonomy): Eukaryota > Metazoa > Chordata > Mammalia > Carnivora > Canidae > Canis > Canis lupus. Next base: position 2,906,525 of record NC_132840.1, on the reverse strand, counting down.
TAGTCTGAATATAGAAATCCAATAAAAGTGAAAAAAGAACCAGGGTAAAATAGTTTATTAGTCAGAGAGTTTGAAGAAGGCAGGGGATTTTTTTTTTTAATTTTATTTATTTATTCATGATAGTCACAGAGAGAGAGAGAGAGGCAGAGACACAGGCAGAGGGAGAAGCAGGCTCCATGCACCGGGAGCCCGATGTGGGACTCGATCCCGGGTCTCCAGGATCGCGCCCTGGGCCAAAGGCAGGCGCCAAACCGCTGCGCCACCCAGGGATCCCGAAGGCAGGGGATTTTAAAGGAAAATAAGTGTAAGGAGATCTCTAGACCTGTGGGGTTGTTTTGTTTTGTTTTGTTTTGTTTTGTTTTGTTTTGTTTTTAGACCTGTGTTTAATCTCAGGAATCCTCTCCATATGGCACATGACTTTCAACGAATAAAATAATCTCTATGTAGTTCATTTTCTCCATCATTAAACCAGGTGATAATAACACTTGCCTGCTTGGATTGTAGTGAAGATTAAAATGTATTTAGAGTCTCTCCCAGTGTGAGTGATGAATTGGCTGATTAATAGATATCAGTTTAATTATTTCCGCAAATGCCACTTCTTCAAGTGAACACACGTAATATTAAAGAACATAGGGGACGATTGCAAAAGGGGTTTCTGAGATAGAAAAACCCGTATGTGGGAGATGTGTCTTAGAGGAAGGAAAAGCAAAGTGTGTTGGCGGGGAGAGAGATGAAGTCTAGAATGAGTTCATAATGGCTCTTGATTATATTTGTTTAAGGGTTCAGAAATAATGGAAGCAACTAAAGCGATGAGGTAACTATTATTTAGTAAAAAATATTCCACACAAAGAGTAGCAACATTAGGGAAAGAAGGGAGAAAGTCATGTTTCTAATTAATAAAACACAGCACAGGGGACGTAGAAATTTCACTCATGGCTCCCTAAAAAGTTCATGCTTACATGGTCTTAACAATTAGCTGTTTCCTAAGTTAACAAACAAATCTCTTACGAGCTATTTTGAGTGAAATAGTTGGTAAGGTATTAGTTTAGTAAACAAAAATACTTATATCTAGTTCTAAGCAGAAAGGTTAGGATAAAGAAGCCAAGTAGTTGGATATTGAAGGAAAAGCCATCCATTGCCTGGCTTTGAATTAAGCCACAGCTGCGGCACAGATGATGTTGAGCACTTCGTCCAATAGCTTATCCAGTTCTCAGAAGGAATTACGAATTCAGCAATTCCTGGAGTGTGTCTCACGAGATTTGTGTGTGTGTGTGTTGTTGTTGTGGTTGTTGTTGTTGTTGCTTTAAAGAGGACTCCGTGATGAGACCCTTGGAACTACAGGACTGTTTATTTGGAGGTTTGCGATGCATGTGAGAGCGCATGCTAGCATTTGGAAGGCTGTGAGAAGAGACTCTGTATTAAAGGCCAATTGTAACTGGAGCTCTCTTTATTGCTCTCAGTCTCAGACGGACAGTGATAGCAGATTACACCTTCCTTCACTCTGTGCTTCATTATGGACCCAAGATTTTTGAGAGCTTAGAAAGCCTTCAGCCTGGCTCATCTCACTCTTGGTATAGCACATAGGTACCTGGGTGCAGAAGGGGGCCCTTGTGCAAAGTAGAGCTTGAAGGAAGGAAATGGGTGATCCCAGACCCTTGTTCCCACAGCAACCTCGGTGTTTGTTAGACGTTGCCAGGTACTGTCATCGAGGCCGGTAGTTCTCGTCGATAAAAGTTCAAGAGCTTGTCAACTATCTAGTTAAGCTCTTTCAGTTCCCTCCCTTACTATTTCTAAAGATGTATTTGCTGCCTTAGCATAAGGACAGCACATCAGGTTTTATATCCATTGTCCTCAAAATTCTGCTACGGGGATGCTTGTTGCATAGGATCCAGACTGAGGAGTGCTGAATCCCCCACTGTGGGGCCACAGGGGCTCAGAGAGCCAGTGGCAGGTGATTGTCTCTGGTGGAGCACACGGGGCTGCTCAGCCAAATGTCAGGGGTTACGCTCTCCAGCAGGTCATGGTCTACCAAGCTCTGAAGATCTGAGCACACCTATGAGCTACTCCTACCAGAAGACTGACGGTGGTGGACGAAGCCGAGAGCTGCTTTGCCCTGCCATAGTGAGGGCCTCTGAGTGGCAACTGAGGGGAAATGTTACCGTCCTTCAGAAGCGCTTCATGCACCAACACCTAAATTCCAAATATTATAGCTCTTTGTCCTCAGCATTTTGAATTCACATATAAAACTACTTTTTTTTTTAAGTGCCACCCAGCCCTGAGAGTGCCTCTGTCCTCATACTAGAGACAACTATTTCACAGACCCAAAACACCCCCTCCCCACCGCCACACACGCACACACACACCCATTTATTGCTCCTTCATGACCAAATTCTGCAAGGTAAGAATCGTCCTTTTATTTTGTTCTTTGTTAATCACCTAGAAGATTCTTTTTGGCACTGTTATCTTAGGTGGGTGAAGCCAACTAAACTTATACTCAAATATCTAAGAAAAGCCAATTAGCTTATTATTTGGAAAAACAGGAAGTCTGTTTTAAGGGTATTTTCTATCCTTGCCCTTCTGTGAAGACTTGATAACTCCTCTAGCTAAGAGAGATTTTAAAAAAAATAATAATCTAGCATATATTTTTTTAGGACCCCCCACATTAGAATTTAATTATATTTAAACTAGAGTTTTCCAAAGTTATTTTGGCCCTTTTAATATCCCTTCAAGATGGGGTTCTGCAGAGCGTAATCTTTTAAGTGCTTGGCTGCGAGGTGCATTATTTGGTATTTGCATCTTATAAAACTATGTAAAATAGAAAAATGAGAGCAGATAACTAAACTTTCCCATGCCTCATTTCCCCCATCTCCTAAATTGAATTAATAGAATCTGTCATATTTCTTTCTGTCTGTGACCTTGGGGAGTTTCCAGTAGAAACGGCCTGTAAAAAAGTTTTTATATTTTGTATATTCAGTTACTCTTTCAGACAGGCAAGTAAGGTGAAAAAAAAAAAAAAAACAATGTATTTTACTTATGAAGCTTCTCTAACCCTTATTAAATCCTGAATATTTCAGACAGCTTTTTAGAAGCATGATTTTGTCAGGGAAACTGAGGCACCGAGTATTTGTATGCTCAACCCAAACTCAGAGCCAACAGAGAATGAATAGACACAATATCCTAATTTCCTGCCGATTGCTGAATGCCAAGTGTCGGTGTCATTTGAAGTACACCTAAAAATGAAAACAAACATGAAACAAAACATATTTGCCAAAGAAATGTTTAAAGACTGTGTTGCTTATCTGATTTTATCCATTCAAGTAGTGGAATTGTGACAGAGAAGATTTCTTTATCCACATACCTACACACCTTAATGACCCTGAGTCTTGAAATCCCTCTCATTTTGCCTCAGCAATGGAGCCTCACATCCTAGGTCTCTGTGTTGCTTAAGAACACAATCTGTCTGTCTGAGTCCGGAGCTTTGTAAGTCAGCTTTCTCTGATTCTCTCTCCTTCTTGATTCATGCAAGCTCTACTCAGAGCAGCGGCGACCCATGCACTAAAGGAAAGGCGTGGGTAGGCTGGCCTGGGAAGGCCACCCTGGCCGGCGCACTCACTTCCCTGAGTTTCAGGAATATGCAAACGGATGGAGATACGAGATGGCTCTCTCTCCATGTCTCTCCGAATGCGCTTGCTCGATCTTGGAGGAACCATGGAAGATCTTAGCAGAGCTGCTTCTCTTGTTTAAGTGCTCAGCAATAGAATGGTTTGGAGTCTTCTACTTGGCTCAAAAAAAAAAAAAAAAAAAAAAAAAGAGACCATACTTTTGTTAGCTGTTAAACAATAACATGAGATCATAGTACAGGGTTTGGGTTCAAGTTGGGGTCTGGAGGGGAGAAGGGTGCCTGGACTTTGATGAATAAACCAAGGCAAATAAAACCGTCCAGAAGAAGGAAGGATGATGGAGGATAGGTCGCAGTTTATTTTGCAAACACTCCCTTCAACCAGGAACATTTTATCCCATGATTAAGATAGAGATCCAACCTACTGTTTATCTGGTCTTGATCAGGGATCATTCAAGTCGTAGGTTGAGATAAAGTCCGTGATACCTACGATTATTTAGAATTTAAGCAGTTAGACATCGATTCTTATCATCATTAGGAGTGAATTTTGTACCTGGAATCAGTGTAATACATGCAGTTATCAGAATAATGCTTGTGAAGAGAAGAACATTTATGTCTTTTCAAATTACATTTTTGCTACTCAATTTTAATGTTCTGCAAGGTGGTATTGTTGATAAGGAATAAAGGGCAAGATATTCAAATGATTGATTAGATTGAAGCTTAAAAACCACCAAATATTTTTACTTTTTATTTTTTTGGGTTATTGTTTTCCTTGGCTGTTTTGTATTGAAGAGCACAGGTTAGTCTGTGTAATCTAAACGAGCAGTAGCACGAGTAGTTCCGTGTGTCTGTACAAAATAGAGTGACTGTCATACGGTTAGCTCACAGATCATGCATTCTAGGTAATAAAATTCCTGGGACGGTCTAAGTATTACGTCTTTGGACTTCTTACATTTTAGTCTCGATTTTCTTTTTCTTGTGATATAAGCTTAAGCTCTTATAACTCTCTAGCTTTTAAGGGACCATGTTAAAGCCTTCTCCCTTTTCCACCATCTCCAAAATGAAGTTCCCATGATCACCCACAGTTTATTCTTTTCTATTAAAACACAGACATGAAAGTCTACCTATCAGTAGTATCTCTGGTTCTGAAATAAGCCTTGCCATTGGGCTGGAGGGCCTGATGGGAGAGATCCTTGAACAGCTGTTTGTCTTCCGATTATTCCTGTTTATCTCCCAACATCGAATCATTTAAATCTAACGTAACACTGCTTGTTTGAACTCGCTTTATTCTGGTCTGTCTTCAGCTATTTTGAATTTGAATTTCAATTTGGACACATTCCCACAGATTTGACATGAAAAGTTTCTGGAATTAGCTACGTCTTTTTTTTTTTTTTTTGTACCGTTCCTTAGTTGCGATTTTACAAATCTACCTACATCTTATCCTTTACAGATGGGTCTTACCATTCAGGATCTGAGCTAGAGACGTAGGTGGGGACAAGACTCTGAACATCTTCATATATCTTGCTAAAAGAGCACCTCATTAAAAAGAGGTCACTGGGTTTGGATATCACGACAGACCAAACTACTACGATGACAAGGATTGCCCACTATGAAAACAGTTTCAGGAGATATCCGTGCTATGGCACACCCCGCATGCCTCCTAAATGTGGCATACTTGATGCTATATCCTCTTTCCCACCTACTTTTGAGAATCTAGAGGCTGTGGATTAATCTTGAAAAAATTATGTAGCAAAGGGAATCCTAGTTTCATGAATGGAACAGAGGGGTGCTTACTTACCTCTTTTTCTTTTCTTTTTTTTTTTTTTTTTAATGATGTTTTTTCTCTTATCAAGGAATCAAGACCTGTGTCCACGGAGTTTTCTGAAGACACTTCCAACATGGTTCTAACCTACCACCCTTATCCCAAAGTACACTTCTATTAAATAAGAGTTGATTCACACTGTTTTGCAAGGTGTATAAATGCACATTCCTTGGGCATAACTGTCTGATGAAATGGAGGAATGTGTGAGCGGAAAGACCACAGGAGGCATATCTTTATAGTTTTCTGCAGGGTTATATACCTAGTAAATCCTCATCACAGTATTATCCAAATGAATTTAAGAGAAAAAATCATTTTTACTTTAGGTTTTTAAATTAGATTTGCAATTGTCACCTAAACTCTACTTCCTACTGGAAAACATTACATTTTCTTTTCTTTTTTGGAAAACAATTAGTCATTAAGAATATCAAACCCCCAAGGGCAGGAAAAAATTATTTAAACCTCACCACATGTGGTTTGAAACAGGATTTTCTAACTGGGGAGACTAATCAAGCACATTGAATATTCTAAATGTATTTTCTATTAAACAGGGACTGCTGTAAGGCCAACTGCTTCACACCCGTGTCTTTAGACTCATTAATTAACTAGCTGCTGTGAGAAATTCACTCTAAAGAAATAAGTTAACATAATCCAGAAATGAATTCCGTGAGGAATACAGCCTTGCATTCTCACCCTAGGTCCACATTGTGAGGCAGTAGTAGAACCTGTAAAATTAGTGTTTTCTGGACATATATATGACTGAGACTGTATATCTTTTGTGATGCTTACTTCATCTAACACAGATTTTACCTTTTTGATTTAATTCAATTCAATTCTTGGTTCAATCAAAATCTCCAAGTTGTTTTCCTTACTTAAGTAGATGATTAAGTCATTTAAAATGTTGGAACCAACTCTGCAATATGAATTTCAGTGAGTGATTCCAAAGAAAAATACGAATTGTGCCTGAGATTGCCTGTGTATTTCCTCTTGTGCAATATTTCAGCCCTTGTCTTGTTTCCCTATTTTATAGATGATATAGATTCATAAGTAGAGGTGCTAACGAACGTACCTTCTCAAAGACATACACATGAAAGCCAACTTTCATGTCAAATCTGATCAGAATAGAATATTCAACAGTAGTCTCTTCCCCTTACCATCTAGAAGAACTGGAGACAAGCCACTATGCCATGTACTCGTAGACAGCACAGAGAGACATCGCCCTGGGGGTGGGTCCTTCTGCTTCCCTAGCCCTCAAGTCACAGGACCGTTTTTCTCTCTTCCTCTATCTTCCATATCATTCTAATCTGCACTGTTTCTTGACCCTGGAACCAGTCCCTAAACCAAAGTTCTCTTATCTTTAACTTTGTTAACTGAGATTTTAGTAGCTCTTATTATAACGAATCCAATAAGATTCCAGTGTGTATGTGTGTGGTGGGGCGCAGGGGAGGAGGAGTATATCTGGATGTGCAGAGATGTAAGGAGATTAGAGATTTGATTGGACTCCTTGTCTCGCCGTTCCTGGAGTCCTACCGTAAGGGAAGGGAAAACTATGTCCTAAAAGTTTTTGTTGGCGCTCTCAGATGATACCTCCTGGTAATGTAGCTTGCTTGATGCTATATCCAGAAACAGGCATAGCTGCCAGTTGCAGAGCTGCTTTTACTAGGTTACCACCTTAGAATTTGCATATGATATATCCATGAGAATAAACGTTGTAGCTAGTCTTGATATCATCCTGTTTCCTTTCCTTGGATCGCAATTTCCAATACTGGGGGCTTTCAAAATCTTACTATTCAAGATGAAGAAAAATAAAGTCATAACAGAACATATATATGCAATACCAGATGGGATGCACTTTCCAATATGGTAACTTTCTTTTCATTCTTTGTCCTCACACTGGCATTTAACTCTCCTAGACACAGAGGTGTGAATCACCATCACCATGTGCTATCTGCCTGAGGAAAGCGTAAGCTGCTTTTACATACATTAACTCATTTACAGGAGACTATACCAAGTATTATGTAGGTGTTTCTGCGTCGATTGTCTCATTCATCTGTAGACTACAAAGCGCTTTTATATGCAAGATATCCCTAATCGCAGGGAATCTTGTTGGTTAGACTTTTCCATTCATTTTCCATATGTCTGCATCACTCAGAAGCCCCTCTATTGCGTTCAGGAAATGCTACTTTAGAAGTACAGGGAGTAACAAAAGGGAGTTGGAATAACAGAAGGACAGAAATTATCTGGAACAAAGCAAAGAACGCAAAAGGTTGAAAATAAGTGGGGGCAAAGAGGTGAGTGTTTGGGGCAATAGAAGTGATTATTTCTTAATACTTTTCCAAATGCGGTTAGCAAATTTGAGACTAAGTCACTTATTAAAGTAAAAGGTCTCATTCATATGAACAAGTCATGGCAGTTTCTCCATTATTGCTCATCTAAGAAGGAAGTACCACAGTCATTTAAGAAAATAATATATTCCACATGAATATCAGCATAACTCCTGATTTGATAGACATCTATGCACACCTATGCATGTGTGCACACGCACACATATACCCCATTTTCTTCTTCAAGGATTTTTTTAAACTTATCATAGAAATATATACATTTTAAATATTTTATTTATTTATTCATGAGAGACACAGAGAGAGGCAGAGACATAGGCAGAGGGAGAAGAAGCAGGCTCCATGTAGGGAGCCCGATGTGGGACTCGATCCCCGGACTCCAGGATCACGTCCTGAGCAGATGCTCAACCACTGAGCCACCCAGGCGTCCCTCATAGAAATATTTTGATAGCAAGTTTTCTATGTTTGAAGAGTGACAATGTTCCTTTTTTGCCCCACATTCTTCAGTGGTTCCCAAATGAAAGACAGTATTTAATATCCTTCAAGATCTTCTATTTTTAAAAATTGTATTTAAATTCAATTAATTAACATATAATGTAGTATCAGTTTCAGAGGTCAGAGCTTCATCAGTCTCATATAACAGCCAGTGCTCCTCACATCATGTGCCCTCCTCCCATCAACCAGCTTCTCCATCCCCCACCCCCACAGCAACCCTCAGTTTGTTTCCTGTGATTAAGAGTTTCTTATGCTTTGTCTCCCTCTTTGATTTTGTCTTGTTTTATGATCTTCTAGCTCACTATTCATCCAGCCTCTCCTCCTGAACCTACTCCTTTGTCCACATCTCACTTCAAACATTTGTATCCAGCTATGCTGAATACATTTCTGTGTAACTGAACAAAGATCTGCTCCCTACCTCTACACTTTTTGGTAAACTTCCCTGTACCTAAAATACTTTTTCTCTTCTTGTCCAGGTAGAAAATTCCTACCTACTTTCAAAATGCTATTCAAATGCTACTTCTACTTTAAATCTACTTGATACTTTCAAGATTACGTGCTCCTATTTTGCAATAGGTATTGCAAATTACCTTTTGCAAAATAGTAATTATTTTTACCAATTACCAATTACCTGGTATATGCTGTGGTTTTAACATTTGCATCTCTGCCTCCCCATGAAAACCTAATCCTGAATAATGACACTGACTTCTTATCTTTGAATCTCTAGGGTCTGATACTGTCTCTAGCATATCATAAATGATTTATGATTTACTTTTTTTTAAATAAATGTAAAATGGATGGATGGATGGATGGATGGATGGATGGATCGATTGATGGATAGATCATGGCTTTAAACATACAAAATAGGTGGGCCTATTCAACAGGAGAGTTTTGTAGAATAGGAGAGTATTGTATTTATTATCAAAAATGGACAGACCTGTGGTATAGTTATAAAATTTCTAAACTTGATCAGATTGCAAAAATCATAGATTTCAACATTATGAGAAAGAAGAAAAGACAGGGATAGGAAGTATTTTCTCTGTCATAGCAATCCCTTGCAATTAAATTTAATGCTATATAATTCTATCATACTAGAAAAGGAAGATATTGGGCACTTAAATCTTAATTTTAAATTATTTTTTTTTCTGTATCTGAACTGAGAGCATACATCTTCACTAAAAGTATTTTTTATTTATTATTTATTTATTCATTTATTTATTTATTTTACTAAAAGTATTTTTAAAACAACATGGCAAGAAGTGTTAAATAGCATGTGACTCTTTCCTTGAAATCAGTAATCTATCTGAAAATGTAATTAATACTAAAAATTATGGTAGGGATGTTCATTTTAAATAATGATAATGCACACTGCAATCAAGATTTTCTCTCTTTTTTTCTCTCAACAAAATTTTGTCTCATTGCCTCTTTGGCCAAAAAAAAAAAAAAAAAGAGTAAAGTGCTCATTTTCCTATGATTCTTAATTAATTTTCTTTAAAAAACCTTTTTAAAATAAGCATTCTAGCTGTTTGCAATAATTATACACAGAAAATGCATGCGAAGGTCATTCTCCAACATCTGGAGATGGAAACAGAGATTCTTGTTAATTAGGATAACTTACAGATAAAACAAAATCTACTTTGTAAGCAGGTATTTGATAGTGGTGTGGGCTCAGGGGAGGGGTAGAGAGGAGAGGATACAAAAGCATGAGAGAGAAGGGGGTAAGGAGATCCTTAATCTGAGTGGCTTACCAAAAAAAGGCAATCTTCAAAACGACGGTTTTGGATAGAGTGGGGGATGTTTTTTGAAAACGCTGTCCCTCCAATGACCCTTTCCCCCTGGAGACATGGCTACGTGTGTGATAACCATGCATACCCAGGAGGACCTGGGTCTGTCGCTGACTGTCTTGCTGACGCATGGGCGTCAGTCAATCCTTCTGCAGGAGAGTCAAGGTAACAGGAGCCCACTAGTCCTCCTTCAGTCAGTGACTGCTCAGAGGGCCTGCGGCAAGCCTGGGTTCGCAGCCACTAACAGGGGTGTGTGTCACTCCTGGGGTGCACTCTGCCTCTAGCCCAGCAGCTGTTGTTTTCTGATAGATCAGTGAAGCAAAACATTATGCAGTGATGAAAAATAGATCTTGAGTCACTGGTCTCATTCTTACCCCTTTGTTCTACATTAGCAGCCAACCTCTGGGATTCGGTTAGCTGTAATCATTTGTTACTGAGGGGCAACTGTCTCTCAGACAATGATGATGGAGTCACCTTTGAAACCACTGCAAATGAGGAGAAATCATTTTCCAATATACCCTCCTAGGATCGCTTTTGATAAAACGGCGCTTATTCAGAGATGCTGCCCAGAATGTAGATTTTATTCATCAGTAACAAATGAGAAATGTTGCCATCTTTGCTCTTTTTTTTTTTTTTTTTTAAATTCTCCATCCCTAGGAAGTTAATTGGCTTATCTTCTGGAATTTCTAATAAGATTTAATTCAGGAGATAAGGGATCTGGAATAAGTCACAGATGCTTGAAGTTTCAAGAGGTTCTCTGTTAGTGAAGTCCTAATATATTTTCTGACACCTTTTTTTATTTTGCTTTATTATATTTACATTGAGGGGGAATCCTGGTTAAAGCTTATGCAATGCACTGGAAATACAAATTTTGACTATGGTGTTCTAATTCCCTTAGGTCAGTTGTTTGCAAATTTAATAGGAATACTTCCCCTATGCTCATGCAACTCTTTTAAAAAGTCCGTGACTTTGGCACAATTTTTTGGATCTTAATATAAGCAATTTCCAACTCAGCCTTGGAATGACAATCAATATTTTGTGATTTCTTTCACATAATTTAATCCATTACATTTATTGGCAATGCCAATGCCAAACATCAAACCTTTAATAAAAATGAAGATTAATATTTGGGTAAGTAACCTCAAATCAACATATGTCTGAAGCATTTGTGTTTCCTGCATTGAACATTGATTTTTCTAGCCTGAAAATAATCTCGCACAGTGGAGAACACTTGCCTGAATCATATTGCTTTTCACATGAGTTGGGGGAAAGCGCTTTGCAACAGGCATGAGGGAGCAGGGTCTCTCTGGATCTCAGCGATGCCTTTTCCTAATGGTGCAAGCCCAGGTTATAAGGTTACTTTATATCTCACATATGTGATCTCTTTTTCTCCCAAAATATCTCATTGAGTTAGTTAAAGCAGACATGATTTTATTCTAACTTGCTTTATAATGAAGAAATATATAAATATGTATGCACATATATTTTATATATTAAATATAAAGAATATTACATATATTTACTAATTTTAAGTGTACAATTGGATGGGTTTTGACAAATGTAGACAGTGGTGTAACCACTACAGCAACCATGATATAGACATAATTTCCATCACCCCCAACTGTCTCATCCTGTCCCATTTGCAAGGTGTCTCATCATGTCTCCAATAACCTGGGCCGTGACAAGGAGTGATCTCCTTTATATCACTATAGTTTCACCTGTTTAGAATTTCATATAAATGGAATCATGCAGAATTTGATATTTGTGTCTGGTTTTGTCCACTTAGTAAAAATACTAAGATTCATCTATGTGGTTGCACATCTCAGGAGTTTCTTTGTTTTATTGCTGAGCAATGTTCTTTTACATGGATGTACCACCGTGTTTTTACCCACTCTCCAGCTGATGACATTTTGAGTGGTACTCACGCTTTAGCTATTACGAAGAAAGCTGTTATGAATACAAGTATTCATAGGGTTTTGAAATGTCTTTGGGTAGCTACCCAACTTTTTGTATTCTTTTTAATCTTTATTTTTGTAGCTTTACTGAACTCACTCGTAAATTCTAGTACAAATTTTGGATTCCCTTGCATTTTCTACATAAATATTTTCTACATAAAACATGTCATTTGTGCGTAAAGACAGCTTTTGTGCTTGATATCAAATATTCTCTTTATTTTTTTTTTCCTATGCTTGCTAGGGTGTTTAGCACAATGTTGAGTAGAAGATAAAAAGAGATAAAAAGAGGTACCCACTGTATTTCTTGATTATAGGAGGATTGGATAAAATCTCCCACCATTAAAATGATGTTAATGGTTGATTTTTCAGGATTACCTTTAATCAAGTTAAAGAATCTTATTTTTTATCCCTTTGGTGAGTTATGTTAGCTTTTTTTTTTTTTTTTGCATTAATTGAGATAATCACATTCTTTAGCATGTGAATATGGCAAATTACATTGATTTTGAATATTAATTTGTTCTTCTTTGGAGTAACTAAATTGTTCATGATTTATCTTTTTGCTATACTGCTGGATTTGGTTTGCTTAAATTTTGTTTTAAAATTCTTCTTTGGGGTGCCTGGGTGGCTCAGTCAGTTAAGTGTCTGCCATGATCTCAGGGTCCGAGGATGGATCCCGCATCAGGCTCTTGCTCAGCAGACAGTCTGCTTCTCCATCTCCTTCTGCCCCTCCCCCTGCTCATGTTCACTCTCTCTCTCTCTCAAATCAATAAAATTTTTTAAAAAATGTGTTTTCTTTTGTATTAGCAAGGGATATTGATCTCAAACTATCTTAAAATTATTTTGCCTAATCTTGGTATCAGAGTGACCATATCATAAAAACGGTTGAGCAATGCATCTTCTTCTAGACTCAAAGAGTCAGTGTGCAGTTGGTACCAGTATTCCTTACATATGTAGTAGAATTTGCCACAAGTTTAATCTCTGGGAAAGTTGTGGGTAGCGATTTAGTATGCTTAACAGATATAGGGCTATTTCTATGATTTCTTCTTGATTTAGGTTTGGCAGTTTGTGTCTCTTAAGAATTTTCCATTTCGTCTAAGTCACTGAATGCGCTAGCAGCCATTTATTCATAGCATCTCTGCGGTGGCCTTTGAATGTCTGTCATCTGTGGTTGTTTGTGTGCTTTTATCCCTGATACTGGTCACTTGTGTCTTCTCTTTTTAATTATCTTGTATTATGGTTCAAACTATGGTGCATCTTGGTGAATGTTCTATGTACAATTGAAAAGAATGGACATTTAGCTTTTCGAGGTGCTATGTTTTTAAAATGTCACTTAGGTCAATTGGACTGATGCAGTTGATTAGGTCTTTGAGATCCTGATTTTCTGTTTATTTATTTTACCAACTGCTGCCAGAAGAGCACTGCGATTTCCACTTAAAGTCACGGATTTATCATCCCTCTTTTCAGGTCTGTCATGTTCTGCTTCCTGTTCCTTGATGCTTTATCACTAGCTACATGCATATTTAGGTTTGTCCTGTTCTCTTGATGAATGCACTTTTTATTTTATCATTATGAAATATCATTCTTTATTCTTGATAATGTTTCTTGTTCTGAAATCTACTGTTATTAATGTAGACACTCCAGCTTTCTCTTGTATTCATATTTTTGTGGTACAGCTTGTTCATCCTTTCATTTTAACCTATTTGTGTTAAAAGTGGTTTAAAGTAGATGTTTTTGCAGACATCATGTTATTTGGTCTTGCTTCTTTATCAAATCTGATCTTCTCTGTTTTCATGTGACCATTTACATTTCATATTCTCACCAGTTGATTTTATTTTTTTTTAATTTTTTTATTTTTTATTTTTTTAAGATTTTATTTATTTATTCATGATAGTCACAGAGAGAGAGACAGACAGAGACACAGGCAGAGGGAGAAGCAGGTTCCATGTAGGGAGCCCGATGTGGGATTCGATCCCGAGTCTCCAGGATCGCGCCCTGGGCCAAAGGCAGGCGCCAAACCGCTGCGCCACCCAGGGATCCCTCACCAGTTGATTTTAAATCTGTCATTTTGCTCTCCCCACCCCCCATTTATTCTCTCTTCTTTCATGCATCTTCTTTATGTGTCTCTTCTCTTCTTTGGTTCCAAAAGAAGGAAAAAAATATCCAGGTGACTCTAGTCCTTCCTTTTTGTGGATTAATAGAATATTTTTATTCCATTTTTATCTCTGCTATTCACTTTTTAGCCATAACTATTTTGTTTTGTTTTTAACTGTTTCTCTAGAGTTCACATCATACCTCTTCAATTTATCATAGTTTCCCTTTAGAAAATATTGTACCATTTGGTATGCAGAATAAAAACTCAACAGAGCAGACTCCATTGTTAACTCACAAGCATGCAGAGATTAGTATGCAGCCAAATCCTCCTTTCTCATAGCTTCTGGCCAGTGGTTTCCTATCCTAGGCCTTGCCTTGCCACAGGACTCACTTCTGTGTCTCAACTCAATGAAACTTTCTAGACTTTGTATGAGTTTACACTATACCTATGCTTTGGCCTATAAATTCTCTCCCAGCATTAGGCTGGGACAACTGTAGGGCTTGCCTCTTTGTTTCCCTTCCCTAAGTGTCATTATTTATGCTCCTCGATGTATAATGCCTAAAAATATTTGTTTCACATATTGCATTAACCAGTTTTCTCACTTCTGTAATTTGATGCTTTAACATTGGACTTACACACACATATTGGACATGCCTTGTTGTGGACAACTTAATAGTATGCCTTGTTTACCTTGCCTTGACCTCCTAACTACCTTTCTACCTCCTGCCTCTCCTGAGAGGAGTCCTCCTTCCAGAGGTTCATTTTTCAAGTAGAATCCAACCAATGCAGAAGTCACATTCCAACCCCCTCCTACTATTGTCTCTTACTTTCTAGGCCAGTATCCACCTGTCCTAATTACCCAGATTCACTTACTAGACAACTAGGAACAACTCTTAGGTCCCAGAGCCCACAAAAATCATCCAAACCTGCAAATTCTAAGCCTGCTTATCCCATTCCACCTGTTTCTTTCTGAAGAAAACACCATAAAGGCTCTTGTCCACAGTTCCTCCTCTATGGCTACCACCAAGAACTCTTGGTTTTGCTATTCCTTAAATTTTTTCAGTAACTCATTATATTTCAAAACATATATTTTTTTGAGTTTTATAACTTTTTAAAAACTTTAAAAAATTTTAAAGATTTTATTTATTTATTCATGAGAGATACAGAGAGAGAGAGAGAGAGAGAGAGAGGCAGAGATACAGGCAGAGGGAGAAGCAGGCTCCACTCAAGGAGCCCGATCTGGGACTCGATCCTGGGTCTCCAGGATCATGCCCTGGGCTGAAGGCAGATGCTCAACCACTGAGCCACCCAGGCACCCCCCCAGTTTTCTAGCTTTTAAGGAAGGAAGGCAAATCTAGTTACTCCATCATGGCTAGAAGAGAGAAAAGACACTACTTTGCTATCATTTTAGGGTTAAAGAAAACACTATTCAGAAAATTTGTCAACTACCATAGCCTCACAATGAACTCAGGAAACTCAATATATTTGGTCAGTGTTCTTATTAAATATATATATATCTACCATAGATTAGGTTGTATTATCGTGTTAGTTTCCTGAGCAAATTACTCTGAACTTGTGGTTTCAGCAGCCCACATTTACTCTTTTATGGTTCTGGAGGACAGAAGTTTGAAAGTAGTATCACTGGGCCAAAGTCAAGGTGTGGGCAGGGACACCCTCAAAGGAGGCTCCAGAGGGCAGTCTCTTCCTTGCCTCTTCCAGATTTGGTGGCTGCCAGCATTCCTGGGCTTGTGGTTGAACCATCCCAATATTCGAGGTTGGGATTTTCAATTCACTCTACTGTGTCTGCTCATCCTTTGTGTGTATAGTCAATGTCCCTCTGTCTCTTTCTTATAAGGACTCTTCTGTTGCAGTTAGAGCTCACCCTGACAACCCAGGATAATATAATCTCAAATTCCTTAACTTAATCACATCTAAAAACACCTTCTTTTGTCCTATAAGGATAACATTCCGAGGTGCAAGGGATTCTTTTGGAGGACTCATTTTTTCAGCCTAGCACAATTGCTTTGTTCTTATGTTTTGTTTCCTTTTGGCAGAGTTTCATCTTGCCCACAGTCACCATCAAGTACAGAATAAAACATACCCTCCCCTGAACAGGCATACTGCTCAGTAGATAAATCTCTGGAGATTTGAAAAGAATAAGGTAACAGTTGAAAATATTAGCAATTCCCCAATAGATTAGAGTAACAAATTCAAACTGCTTCAGCTTCCATTTCTCAGTTTTCTAAGTTTCAAGCTCTCAACTTCCTGTCTGTGGCTATGGGAGAGGATGGAAGGGACAAAGTAAGTTGTTCAGTTTAATAACAATGACAAAAAAAAAAAAAAAAAAAACTTAGAGTTCCTTCTCAAATTTGGAAGACTATGTAAAGGAGAGAATCCTTGAGTAACAATACTATATGCAAAAATCTATGTTAATATCATATGTTTTCAGTAAAATGAGAGCCTAGTACAAAGTAAGCACTTAATAAATATATGCTTTGAAAAAAGGAGTGCATGATCTAATATGTAAATGACCAAAGCAAGATATTGCTTCCTATAAAGAATATGTCTGATATGTCTATCATTCATAGGCACATGTGGGTAATTACATAATAAATATTTCCCTAACGCTGGGACTCTAGAATGTGATTACAGAATTTTCCTGGTAAACTCATGATTTACCTGCAAATTTCAAGATATTTGCAAACAGACTTGTGATTTACTTTTTCAAAAAAAAGTGAGCCTTCTTGAAAAGAATGCAAATGTTTTCCAATTAGCTGCCTCTGTGGTTTTCTTTCAGCAACATTATAGCTATATACAAAAGTGTACAGCATTGAGAACAAATTTAATCATTCTCCCCAAATTGCTAGCATAGGCATATAACTAATTGTGCATTTTGACATTCACAGATTCTAGGAACCAGAAAAGATGAGCCCAAATATGACATAACTAGTCAATTCATGCTCGGGAATTACAATGCGATGATAACATCTCCCTTGACCTAGCATGGCTTAGAGATATGACTTTGTGGTGGGCTCTAGTACCTGACCGCTAGACCCCACACACACGGACACTTGTTGGACCTGTGACTTTGACACCATTTTTTAACTTTTTTAAAAATCAGTTTTTATCACAGTGAAAGTCCAAGCCTTACGTGCCTCAGAAGATCGTTTCTAAAGCAAGTGAAGAATAATGCATTATTAGTTTCTGAAGAACTAAGCATTGGTATTCCCATATCCTGAAAATATTGCACAGTACCTGAAAAACATTGTAGGAATGCAATACGTTATATAGGGAAATTCCTAAATGGTTATACAAACACAAGTTGTGATTCTGAACTATTCCAAAGCAGATAAGGAAGAAAAAATCACATCTCTCTGGATTTCTTCCACCTCCTGCAGATATGGCAGCAAAGCTTCAAAACCCAAACCAAAATCAAGCAAACAAAACGTCGAAAAGAGCCAATGGATTCCCTAGTGTGGGAGTAGGTGATAACCAGAGAGAAGAGCCAACGTGTGGGTGTTCGATGAGGAAGCAACAGTGAGAACATGGGGTGAACCATAAGCAGATATTAAGTAAAAAAGTCAGGAGCTCATCCTGTAAATGGCATCTGGGGGCAAAAGCCAGAGATCAGATGAAAGGTAGCTGAGACGGAAGCAGGTTCAAACAATTAAAGGTGGACATTGAAAACTGGTGAAGAGTTTAGAGGTGGGTTACGGGTAGTCAGTGTGTGGGGGCTGGTAGGTGTGGTGTTCTCCTGGGCTGGACTGAAAAATATGGCAGCAAAATGGCTTATAGTATAAGACTAACAACAACCATGAAAATCTATTTAGCCAAATTAGCCTTTGAAAGATTAGAGTGATTAGGGTTTTAGAGAGAACTGAAGTATGATATTCCTGTCAAAGCTCAAGTAACCACAGGATAAAATGTAAAATGCTTGACAGGGCGATATTATAATAGAAAGTAGTACTTCGCTTAAGATAAATTCCTCCCCTCCCCCCCAATACAATCTCCTTTACAACTTGAAATAGATAACCCCTTGTAGAGACATTTTGAGTGGCAGGTTTTGTGGCGCTATTGTAGATATAGGGGGGAGAAAAGAAAGAAAAGACTGTCAATTCATGTAATGTTTGGTTAGCACATAATGGCCTTGCAGGTGAGCAAAGAGTGGGAGATCAATAAGATACCCCGCCACTGCAAAAACTCGGAGAGAGGGTAAATTTATTTTCTTCACCACATGGATTTCAAGTTCATTTCTCTATATGATGCATTAAAAAAAATCCGGTGCAGTAACTTGCATTGTATGTACATCCTGAAGGAGAAAAACTTAGCAAGAAAATGAATAGTTTCCAAATTTAACAAATGACTGGTTGTGAATGGGCTGTATTTCTAAAGAGGAAAATGTTGGAAATTTTAATACTCAATTACTGAAATAGCAGATTGTGTTTCATAATTAAAATAAAATCTACCTCCTTGCAGGAGGCATTAAAAACTCATAAAAATGTATACATCGATGTATATTTATGTGCACATATGTATCTAGTTACATGTGTGTATGGATAAACATTTTATTTAGTTTTCTGTAGTTAGATGACCTCAACTATGCTGAAACTTATTTTTTCTTATAGATTATTCTGCAAGAAGAAGAAAAATAGTTTCACCATGCTAATTAATATTTTTGGGAGAGGAGTTATAACATCCAAAAACTTATATTGGGGTTTTTTATATTTTAATTCACTCAGTTGAAACCCATCAACATTTCAAAAGTCACTTGAAAAACTGCAGAAGTGACCAAGGTACAATCATAGATTTCTGGATTTATTGTCTTGGTAGAGTACATATTCAAATCCTTTTGTGTGAAACAAAACACATGCTCTAGGATTTCATAGTTCACTTTCAAGTGTCACTTGTAGAGTGAACAAAAGAAAATGGTTTCCAATGCAAAGATAGAACTGAATCTTCAAAAATTGGAAGGATTTTTTTTTTCTGATATGATTCCATAAGACCACTTAGGTAGTGTTTAACCTTGAATGATCATGAGGAAAAAAAAATAAGCAAATCCAGATTGTGAGACATTAAGAAAAGTGGTGCCAGATATTTAAAATTGTCAATGCCTGGCACCTGGGTGGCTCAGATGGTTAAGCATCTGCCTTCAGCTCGTGTCATGATCTTCAGGTCCTGGGATCAAGTCCCACACGAGGCACCCAGCTCAGCAGGGAGTCTACTTCTCCCTCTCCCTCTGCCCCCCCCCCCCACTGCTAGAGCTCTCTCTGTCTCTCTCTCCCTCTCTCTCAAGTGAATAAATTTTAAAAACTTAAAAAAATAATAAAAAAAATAAATGAAACAAAATCGTCAATACCATGAGAGAAACAAACAAGTAAAAAGTGATGGAGATGGAGTGATTTCACTTAAAGAAAAAGGAGTAGAATATATGATCCTTGATTGTATCCTGGATTGGGTGAAAATTTTTTTTTTTTTGATAATTAAGGAGATTTTAGCATGAATGAGATATTAAATAATAATATTAAATCAACGGTAATTTTGTCTGGTATAGGCTTAGTTTTGATTTTGCCAAGATGAGAGCCTCAGATAACAATTTGTGTTCAGGTAGTTTATTTTAAAGATGACCCCAAGGCGAGAAATAGAGTGGACAAGGAAGAGAGGGAAGTCGACTCCTCATATAAGTGGTACAGCTTTAATATAGCTGTTTGCTCTATGTATCTGGGTAATTATTCCTCCGGGAATCTCTGATGAGCTGTGTCGATGCACTCCAGAAGGGCATCTGAAAGACAAAGGGCTAGGAGATTTATCCACTGCTTCAAGACTTTTATTGATTATTAAACACTGTGAGTATTTTGTCACCTGCATTTCCAAGTCCATGGGCTAAGGTACATAATGGAGGAGGAAAACATCAAAATATGTGCCAAAATGCATAAGACAGTGAGATTTCAGAGCTATCAAGAATCTAACATAGGAGTGACTAAAATTTAAAACTAGATTGACAGGTGTAATAATATTATTGTGGTAATATAAGATAATGCCCTTGTTTTTATGAAACAAATATTGAATTATTAAGATGAAGTGTCAAAATGTCTATCAACTCAAAATCAAGTAGATCTTGGGTGTGCCTGCACATGGGAATGTGTGAAAGTACGTGTGTGTAGGGAGGGGTGAGAGCAAAGAGCATTAAGCCGATGTAATAGAGTCTTTTGCACCATTTCACAATGTTAATATGCTTAGAGTATTTCAAAGTTAAACATTTGGAAGAAAGAGAAAGGGTGAGATTTTAATGGATGAATTTGGAATGGGAAAGGTTGTTCTTTGTTTGAGAAACCCTAAGAATGAAAAGAGTAAAAAGGTGGGAACTCCCAAAGCAGAGAAACATAAAACGGTGTGTATAGAATGTTTGGAACTGTCAGTTTGGAGTGATGGGAGAATTTCAAATGCTTTTTGTAATCGTTGGTAAATACTTGGGGTGATAAAGAAGGACGGAAGGAATGTCTGCATATGATATAGGGGCCTTCTCTCCCTCTCCCTCTCCCTCTCCCTCTCCCGCCGTATGTGGGGCTGGTGAACATCCGAGGTTCATCTGTAGTACTGAACCAAAGGTGGGCTACTGGGGTATTAAAAAAGTGAAGAATTAAAGCCTTGAGCCTGGATAGTAGCAGTAGTTTAAAAAAAACTGAGATGAGTATTAATAAGAAAATATCATATGTGGAGAATCAACGTCTTCTATCTAATCGGATTCCAAGATGGTAAAGAAAGAACATCTATGGTAATTGAACTTAGCAATATTTTGACCCTTGGTGTCTCTAGGTCCCGGGGGATACCTGGTGATCAAACTGATAAAGAAAGACATGTGGTACCCCTTAGATAATAAGGAAGAGTTTTTATAGCTTCAAAAACAGAAAAGACGAGGAAAAGAGGGATTTGGGAGGAGAGGAGAAAGTCAATGAAGTGTTAAATTTTATATCATTTTCAGGTGATGTCCATCCCTTTGAATTTATTTAGGATTAGGGTTTTATGACGACTTTTGAAAGGGGAACAATGTATAAGAATAGGAAGATGCTATTTAAACAGTGTTTTAGGGATCCCTGGGTGGCTCAGCGGTTTAGCGCCTGCCTTTGGCCCAGGGCGTGATCCTGGAGGCCTGGGATCGAGTCCCACGTCAGGCTCCCTGCATGGAGCCTGCTTCTCCCTCTGCCTGTGTCTCTGCCTCTCTCTCTCTATATCTAATGAATGAATAAATAAATAAAATAAATAAATAAAAAAAAAAAGTGTTTTAAATGGACCGAGAGCTTTGGCGGTAACCCGCTCTGGAACTTACTGGATGGCTGGGCTGAGTGACACGGTGGATGCCAAAGGCATATACGATGCACAGCAGAGGATACTGGATTGAAGAGGTGTCCCCACAAGTTGGAGACTGAGGCAAAGAAGGGATCAAACCAGGTACAGAAGCAAAAGTATCCGTGAGGCCGGGGAGGAGGGAGGGCAAGATGGGTGAGGTTGCAGTTGGCTGTCTACGGGGCTCCTAATTGTGTAGACAGGTGTGTTGTGGTTACTGCGTGTCGCACACACACCCATCACAGAACACCATCAGGAGGTCTCAGACTAGCTCGTATAGGGTGAAGGAGCCCAGATGACCAGGAAGGGCTTGGGGGAGAGACAAGAGGGAAGGATTTTGTGGGGCCTAAGGCTCCTGTGTCCGTGTGCACCCAAACTAAGTGGTGTTTGTGCACCACCCAGGTGGAGCGTGTCAGGCATCATGGCTAGGCGGTCGCTCTCATTGTAACCAGCAGTGGCTTTCCCTTTATCACGGCAGCCAGATGTCAGTTAAGCAAAAGCAGAAAAACTAAGGGAGATTAGCATGAAGACCCAAGGATCCAGGAGGAAAAAGGAACACTTCTCACTGAGGACGCCGCCAAACAGAGCAGTCTGTTCACTCTCCCCCTCGTGGCGCACGGTAGACCGACTTCAGAAGAGTGGACGCCGCCACCCCAGTCTACACGATGTCACCCAGTGGCCTGTGGCTGCCCCTTGAGTGGGGGCTAAGCCAGTAGGTTCTGGAGCACATCGGTGTTTGAATCTTGCATCGTGCACTCGCTGCTGCTGCGCTGGCAGGTCATGCGATCTATAGGCCTCGATTTACTAATCTGTACGGTGGGAATAATTAATGGTACCACGACAGAGGCACACGCACAGCTTTAGCTGTTTAAAAAAAAAAAAAAAAAAAAAAAACAACCCCGTGAGGCAGGCACAGCTGTTAAGGATATCTTACATGTCAGATGCTCAGATATGAAGAGTCAAGCTCCTTTTCTAAAGTCACACGCTTGTCGTTAGTGGGGCTGGGGATGCGACTCGGTTTGCCTTGTTTCAATGTCACTTTTGAAATTAAATTTATCATACAATACAATGCTCTCTTTTAAATAATACCAATCAGTGGGATGCTCAAGAAAAAGGACAGAAAACTAGAGAAGAGTCAAGGGTGTGCAGGTAGACGGGACCCATTGAAAGACCCCTCTGGGAAGAGAGGGCCTTGGACGATGCGAGGCAAACAGAATAGGCCCATTTGAAGGCGATTTCTGTGCAGAAGCAGCTGGACTGGGCTTGCTTGGCCAGACCTCCTGAGAGTGGAAACACGGAGCCCGCCCTGCTCTGCCCTGATTGCTTTACCCACAAACCCTTTTCTGATCACAGGCTGGCTTCCCCAACCAAGCCTGCCAACGGAGTGGAATCGAGCCGCCCAGCTCAGTTACATGGTCACGGGTCACACCAGTGCCAGTGTCCAGTTCCACGGGCTCGTCCCAGAGCACCTGTAAGAGAGGAACAGCCCCTCCGCTCTGAGGTGACGCTAGGATGACGGGTCTGAGCCAGAAAGGCTTCGCCTGCCGCAAGGCCCACGCGTCCTCCGCCATGTGGGGGCTCCCGGGCAGCCACACACTAACCGAATGCGCTTTTCCTCATTTGCTTTCGACAGAAGTTAACCCATTTTGCAGATCGATACTTATGGCAAAAATGGGGTCAAGGGACCTGCTCAGCGCTATGGGGCTGTTCTGCGGAAAGACCTGTGTTTTGATCCCTCCCCTTTTGGAGCCCACAGTCCACCATATTTTTACTGCATCCCAACAATGGTCCTACAGAAATATGAGTTCTCAGGGTCACTTTTGGAGAGAAACACTTACTACAGAGTCGGGTTGCCGACTCTGTGACGGGGGGAGGGACATCACATCACATCACATCACCCGCGCTCGGGCCCCCGTGACTGGCAACCTGCCGAGGTCTGGTGGCCTGGGTGCTCTGGGTCACTTATCTGCTCAGCTTTGGGGTCTCCAGCCCATCGCTGACCCCCCCTGAGCCTGCATGGAGATTACAGAGCAATCGCATCCCCGGTGAAGTGCGTTCTTGGGCAAGACATGAAGGTGAGACTTTGTACCTTCCATGGCACGTGGTTGGTGCCACTGGCTCGCTCACTGCGATCTCCACGGAATCTCGGGCCTGCTAGCTTTTCCCCGGAGGAAGAGGCCCATGGGAAGGACCCGCAGGCGAGCACTCAGGTGTAATAGACTATTTAATCCGGACTTGTGACAAATGTTTTTAGAGGGTTTTATGAGGATTTGTTCTTCTATTTTATCTTAGTTGTGTATTTTTTTTTTTGATCGCCCAACCCTGGGACTTGCTCTGTCTCTTTGGAGAGAACACTTACTACTTTCTCTTTTTCGTGACACCAATAATGGCAGACGGGAAGGCCTGTGATACCGTAGACCTGTTATTTTTGTCATAGTTAGAGAATATTCATATGAAATGCAAAGGCTGCCCCTTACGGGTTGCCGACTCTGTGATGTGGGCCCGGAACGGGGCCGGGGCCGTCCACTGGACGATGCCGTGTCCACACGGAGGCCAACTGGCCCCAGTACATAAGTCGCCACTGGCTGAGCCCCCCGCTCTCACGCTCATTCCACTCACCTTCTCGCTGGCTGCCCCTTCCCGGCGTCTTCCCTCTCGGTCTCCCTCTGCCACCTCCATCAGCACAATTGTCTCTCAGAATAACAACGATTCTCTTTTTTTTTTTTTTTTTTTTTGGATTCTTCTGAGTAGATTGACACGCTCTGGGTACACACGCAAGAGAGAGATGTAGAAAAGTGCACTTGCGTGCCTTTCTCCCTTGCTTCCTCTTCTGTCTTTCCTCCCTTCCTTTTTTCCTTTATTTTCCCCCTTCCTTCCTATCGTTCTTAGTTTTCCAGCCCTGACGTGGGACTATATAATCCCTTAAGGCAAATATTAGTGTTTGGGATTGGGGCTATAGTCATAGTGTGTATGGTTTCTAGTTAGGGATTGCGTGTATGCTTATTCTTTTGTTTTATGATCACCCCACCTGCCCCAGCTCAGTGGCTTCTGCCTGCGTTCTCTGTGGCCCTAATGGCCCCATGAGGAAGGGCTAATACTGGGATGCTAACATCATTGATTCAGGACAAGAAGCTGATTAAAATAGGAGAATTTGTATAATGTTTCTTGCCAGTATCACCTGAAAAGCTTGAGAAACGCCAGATCGGTGCACCTGCCTCTTGAATTGCGATAGGGGGAATAGGAGGGAACACAGAATTTCCATTTCCCACAAATCCTGCAGGGTGTTGATTCACTGATACAGCCAGAAACGTATCATTGCTTAGTAAACAGTTGCATCCGGGCGGGGGGGGGGGGGTAATTCCAGGGCCTTAAGAGTCAGCATCAGTTCCCCGCGGCTGATGAAGGTCAAGAGCCAGGACTAAGAGGCGAAGGCAAGAGGTCAGAGGTCTGGAAGGGGAGTGGGGAACAGGCCACGTGGCAGGAGAGGCAGATCTCCAGGACTTGTGTTATTAGTGTTTATTCTCACTTTTAGGTGATTAATTAGAAATGAGTTACAAAAAATGCACTTAAGTCAGTCAACAAATATGCAGCATAGCTAGGCTGAGGAAATTAAAACCAACCCAAAAAATCAGTGAGAGACCCAACAGCAGAAGCCCGGAGCAGGTGAATCAACTGCCTCTCACTGAGGCTGAACGTGTGTGCCTGTGAGGGCCGCCGGGGGCCAGCAGCCCAGCAGGAGCAAGGGCCTCTCTGCCGCTTTGCTGTTACCTCTGCGGACACTGGAGGCACACATGATGTCTGGCGCCACAGCAGCCGTCGCTGGAACGTGAGCACTGGGGAACCTGTGTGTGGCCCGGTGGCAGCGGCGAGCTGGAGTGCACGCTGAGCGTGTCAGCCTCACTCTTAGCACTCCTGCAGAAGAGCCGTCCCACACTGTTCTGCTCGGTGACGGGAACTATGACCTCTGTGCCTCTTCCCCGTGCTGGTAGCACTGAGGGTTCTCTGGGCCACCGCTGTTTCTTAAGTCACTTGCAGGTGCTACAGAATGAGAGAGAAAGGCCTGGCTCCACTTGCAGAGTAGTTTAAAGAAGGATTGCCTTCCAATTGACTTCCCTGGGTCTGACTTCCAGGAAGCTTGTCGAACCTCTTGGTGCCCATTTCCAGTAGCTCATTCAGCGTGAGAAGTCACAGAGCGTCCAGGAATGTAAAAGTCACAATTTTCAAAGTTTATGGGAATCGTTTCTCATGTAACCTCCAAAGCGTTCCCTTTTTCTTCTCCTCTGATAAATACTGGAAATGGAAGAAAGGCCTGCAGAGGAATTTTCTCTGGCCTTAGGGATGAAAAACAGAAACTACGTACCTCGACACGTCCTGTTGGTACCCGCTTGTGCCTGGCTTAGGGACAATGTTTGATACCTGTGTGGTCTCTTGGGACTTTCACTGTTCATGATCTGATGGACTGACCTTTTCTGTGCTCAGGATGACATTTCCTTCCTTATGGTTCATCTGTCTACACATACCAAATGACCAGCTGTCTTGCGTGTAAACACGAGGTAGGTAAATGGGTATATTTGACTCTGTGGCGATGCCCTCTTATGGGAAGGATGATGTACACGATTTCAGGCTGTGAGACACCGTCCTTTGTTCTAGGTCTGTGCATGATAGGTGCTACCTAAATTGTGATCTGTATGGTCTTCCCGAAGGCATCCCACATATAGGGGCAAATATTAGGGTGTCCCCTTACTTACCTCTAATTTTACCTTGTAAATGAGAAGATAATTACCCATCTAGGCATATGCTCAAGAACCATTAGTATTTCTAAAACTCTGTGGTGTCTTTTTCTCTTTTTTTAAGATTTACTTATTTGAGAGAGAGAGCAAGCAAGTGAGGGAAGGGGAACAGAGAGGGTGAGAGAAACCTAAGCAGACTCTGCACTGAGCGTAGAGCCCTATGCAGGGCTTGATCTCACGACCTAGCAATCATGACCTGAGCTGAAACCAAGAATTGGGCACTTAACCAACTGCACCCCCTAGACACCCCTGAAACTCTGTGCTATCTTAAGAAAAATACGTTACAACGGGATAGTAAAATATTTAAGATGCTTTACAGTGAGAACCATTGTTATCTTTCATTTTGAGTCAGCATGATTATTAAAAAAAGACAACTAATTACCGAGTTCTGAGCTAAAGAGCGTCGTTATATAAAATTACTAACAATACCAAAACCAACAGCAAAAAAAAAAAAAAAAAAAAAAAAATGTGTACGGCTTAATAATAGCTTTAGGACTTATTTATATTTAACCTGTTTCTTCTGAAGAAACTGCACCAAGTACCTGCTATAAAACCTCAAAAGACTCTGTGACAATGAGTTTGCTTTGCAGAGATTCTTCTGAACACTTTGGACAGGAACCAGTGAGTTTCCAGAAAGCGGATTCACTCCTAGGTAGTAAGAATCTGTTGTGTGACCTTTGCATAATTCCAACTAAGGCTTACATCTCGTTGGCATGCCCATTTGGAATTCACGGGCTTCTGAAGAAAGAAAGCTCTCTTTTGTCATCCTAGAGATTTCAGGGCCTACTGGATTTTTTTTTTTCTTTGTCACCTGATCCAATGTTCTGTGTCTCAGCAACTGTACGGCTCAACAAGTGTTGAATGTGAAGTTTTCTGAAGAAGAGATGTGATACATGCTGTTAGTGGCTTCTGGTCTTCGTGGGCCGGATTGGAATGTCTGCAAAGTGTGATGCTTCTCAACGCTGAGAACGTAAATCAATCATCTGTTAATACCAAGCACGGTCTTCTGAAAACTCTGGAGAACATCAGGAAGGAGACATTTGTTCGTTCCTGGATTTTGGCACCAAAACCAAAAACAAAAACAGAAAAAGGAAGGAGACATTTGGGTTTTGCAATCAGTGTTTGGGGGCGGGGGGAAGAAAGAACCATTCGTTGAGAATCTACCCTGCAGTGTATACTTGCTATCTGTACTTTCCATATATTGAGTCACAATTATTAAAGTTGGCTTCATCCAAATGTAGGGGCCTGTTCCAGACTTCAGACTATGAATAAGGAGTCACTGAAGCTCTAAAGTCAATGTTCTAGGCACACATCCAGCATATCTTTACCCAGTGATGGTTCTTAAATCGTTTGTTCTTCCCCTTATTGAGGTATAGTAACTATTTCTGTGAATTGTTGGATTTATTGGTACTTGGAACTTGGCGAAGTATCCAAGATCTCTATTGTAGGGTGGTTTTATTTTGTTTTGTGAGTTGTGTCCCTCTGATTTGTTAAGAATGATAGGAAGATGAGTTCTAGCACCAATGCTCTGACATCAACGAGGGGCCCTACAATTTATTTCGATTCCGACACTAAATAACCATAGTTAGTGCTGACCCCATAGGTTAGGGGCTCCATTGCACAAGACTGTGCCCCCTTCACACATTCACCTCAAGTATTCGGTGACTGCAAGCAACCTACATTCATGCTTGCTCAGCCTTGCTACGAATTCAGAGTTTCTTGCCCTGTTTCCCCTGATTTGATCATTCATTGTAAGAGTAACTCACAGATCTCAGGGCTAACTGCTGTGGAGTCAATCCTTGAAAAACATGGGAATAGGAGGTGCTGAACCCCTATTCAGTCAAAAATCTATATGTAACTTTTGATTCCATGAAAACTTAACCATTAATAGCCTGTAACCCTGAAGCCTCAGCAATAACCTATGCAGCTAATTAACACATGTTTTGTGTGTAACATGTATGTACTGTGTTCTTGACAATAAAGGGAGCTGGAGAAAAGAATGTGTCATTAAGAAAACCATAAGGAAGATAATGTACATCTATAGTACTGTGCTGTATTTATGAAAAAAAAGATGGATGTGTAAGTGGACCCATGCAGTTCAAACACATGTTTTTCTAGTGTCAAGGGTACCTACAACTGCCATTTTATTAGAATGGATTCAAATGAATAGTCGGAGGAAGAGACACACAGTGGCAAGGCCTGAAAGGGTCCTGAGAGCAGGGATTTCTGTCCTTGTGCCACTGTCCCTATGCCTCTGCATCAGTATGATCCTCAAGGAAGACGACTTCTGAGCCTCATTGTTCAGAGATTTTTACCAAGGTTTCACTTCATACATGGGATTGATTAGATCACTGGGTACGTGATTGAACTCAGCTTCCAATATCTTGCTCAGAAAGCTCTAACTCTTGCCTTCGTGGATGTATCTTGCAAGAAGTTACTGTGGCCAAGTTCAAAAAGGGTGTTGCCTGTGTTCTCCTCTAGGATTTTGATGGAATCTTGTCTCACATTTATATCTTTCATCCATTTTGAGTTTATCTTTGTGTCTGGTGCAAGAGAGTGGTCCAGTTTCATTCTTCTGCATGTGGATGTCCAATTTTCCCAGCACCATTTACTGAAGAGACTGTCTTTCTTCCAGTGGATAGTCTTTCCTCCTTTATCGAATATTAGTTGACCATAAAGTTCAGGGTCCACTTCTGGGTTCTCTATTCTGTTCCATTGATCTATGTGTCTGTTTTTGTGCCAGTACCACACTGTCTTGATGACCACAGCTTTGTAGTACAACCTTAAATCTGGCATTGTGATGCCCCCAGCTATAGTTTTCTTTTTTAAAATTCCCCTGACTATTCGGGGTCTTTTCTGATTCCACACAAATCTTAAAATAATTTGTTCTAACTCTCTGAAGAAAGTCCATGGTATTTTGATAGGGATTGCATTAAATGTGTAAATTGCCCTGGGTAACATTGACATTTTCACAATATTAATTCTGCCAATCCATGAGCATGGAATATTTTTCCATCTCTCTGTGTCTTCCTCAATTTCTTTCAGAAGTGTTCTGTAGTTTTTAGGGTATAGATCCTTTACCTCCTTGGTTAGGTTTATTCCTAGGTATCTGATGCTTTGGGGTGCAACTGTAAATGGGATTGACTCCTTAATTTCTCTTTCTTCAGTCTCATTGTTAGTGTATAGAAATGCCATTGATTTCTGGGCATTGATTTTGTATCTGGCAATGCTACCATTTGCTGTATGAGTTCTAGCAATCTTGGGGTGGAAGCTTTTGGGTTTTCTATGTAGAGTATCATGTCATCGGCGAAGAGGGAGAGTTTGACTTCTTCTTTGCCAATTTGAATGCCTTTAATGTCTTTTTGTTGTCTGATTGCTGAGGCTAGGACTTCCAGTACTATGTTGAACAGCAGTGGTGAGAGTGGACATCCCTGTCTTGTTCCTGATCTTAGGGGAAAGGCTCCCAGTGCTTCCCCATTGAGAATATTTGCTGTGGGCTTTTCGTAGATGGCTTTTAAGATGATGAGGAATGTTCCCTCTATCCCTACACTCTGAAGAGTTTTGATCAGGAATGGATGCTGTATTTTGTCAAATGCTTTCTCTGCATCCAATGAGAGGATCATATGGTTCTTGGTTTTTCTCTTGCTGATATGATGAATCACATTGATTGTTTTATGGGTGTTGATCCAGCCTTGTGTCCCGGGGATAAATCCTACTTGGTCATGGTGAATAATTTTCTTAATGTACTGTTGGATCCTATTGGCTAGTATCTTGTTGAGAATTTTTGCATCCATGTTCATCAGGGATATTGGTCTGTAATTCTCCTTTTTGGTGGGGTATTTGGTTTTGGAATTAAGGTGATGCTGGCCTCATAGAATGAATTTGGAAGTACTCCATCTCTTTCTATCCTTCAAAACAGCTTTAGTAAGATAGGTATGGTTTCTTCTTTAAATGTTTGATAGAATTCCCCTGGGAAGCCATCTGACCCTGGACTTTTGTGTCTTGGGAGGTTTTTGATGACTGCTTCAATTTCCTCCCTGGTTATTGGCCTTTCAGGTTTTCTATTTCTTCCTGTTCCAGTTTTGGTAGTTTGTGGCTTTCCAGGAATGCGTCCATTTCTTCTAGATTGCCTAATTTATTGGCGTATAGCTGTTCATAATATGTTTTTAAAATCATTTGTATTTCCTTGGTGTTGGTAGTGATCTCTCCTTTCTCATTCATGATTTTATTAATTTGAGTCTTCTCTCTCTTCTTTTTAACAAAACTAAAAAGACAACCTATAGAATGGGAGAAGATATGATATTTGCAAATGACGCATCAGATAAAGGGCTAGTTTCCAAGATCTATAAAGAACTTATTAAACTCAACACCAAAGAAACAAAAAATCCAATCATGAAATGGGCAAAAGACATGAACAAAAAAAAAATTTAAAAAATATTTAAAAAAAAAGACATGAACAGAAATCTCACAGAGGAAGACATAGACATGGCCAACAAGCACATGAGAAAATGCTCTGTATCACTTGCCATCAGGGAAATAAAAATCCAAACCACAATGAGATCCCACTTCACACCAGTGAGATTGGAGAAAATTAACAAGGCAGGAAAACACAAATGTTGGAGAGGATATGGAGAAAAGGGAACCCTCTTGCACTGTTGGTGGGAATGTGAACTGGTGCAGCCACTCTGGAAAACTGTGTGGAGGTTCCTCAAACAGTTAAAAATAGAGCTGCCCTACGACCCAGCAATAGCACTGCTGGGGATTTACCCCAAAGATGCAGATGCAGTGAGATGCCAGGACACCTGCACCCCGATGTTTCTAGCAGCAATGTCCACAATAGCCAAGCTGTGGAAGGAGCCTCGGTGTCCATCGAAAGATGAATGGATGAAGAAGCTGTGGTTTATGTATACAATGGAATATTCCTCAGCCATTAGAATATATGTGCTGCCGAAGCGAGCACTACTCAGCCATTAGAAACGACAAATACCCACCATTTGCTTCAACGTGGATGGAACTGGAGGGTATTATGCTGAGTGAAATAAGTCAATCGGAGAAGGACAAACAGTATATGTTCTCATTCATTTGGAGAATATAAATAATAGTGAAAGAGAATATAAGGGAAGGGAGAAGAAATGTGTGGGAAATATCAGAAAGGGAGACGGAACATGAAGACTCCTAACTCTGGGAAACAAACTAGGAGTGGTGGAAGGGGAGGAGGGTGGGGGGTGGGGGTGAATGGGTGACGGGCACTGAGGGGGACACTTGATGGGATGAGCACTGGGTGTTATTCTGTATGTTGGCAAATTGAACACCAATAAAAAATAAATTTATTATAAAAAAAAAAAAGAAAAGAAAGCTCTAGGGATCCCTGGGTGGCGCAGCGGTTTGGTGCCTGCCTTTGGCCCAGGGCGTGATCCTGGAGATCCGGGGTCGAATCCCACGTCGGGCTCCCGGTGCGTGGAGCCTGCTTCTCCCTCTGCGTATGTCTCTACCTCTCTCTCTCTCTCACTGTGTGCCTATCATGAATAAATAAAATAAAATAAAATAAAAAAAGAAAGCCATCTCTTATAAAAAAAAAAAAAAAAAAAAAAAAAAGAAAGCTCTAACTCTTGAGTCATGTGATAGGTTGTCCTGTCAAGCAGCCCTCATCCTGATGCAATCCCATAACCCTGGAAGGACTCACCTCCTTAACATAAGAAAGACATCCTACCACTCTGGAAATTCCAAAGGTTTGTGAAGATCCGTGCCAGAAACAAGGGGACAAAGACCAGACAGGTATTTACATCCATATCTAGATCTGCACACATTTTTATTAGGCTCCAGAGGATAAGGGAATATTGTAGTACTAACACTTTCTTATTCAGAGAGCCTATTTTTTTTTAAATGAAGATTGGATATATCTATACATATTTTTGTAATATTGAAAGGTAAAAAATTATCTATGTATCATCTATCATCTATCTATCTATCTATGGATTCCCATAGAAAATCAAGTATTTCCTTCTTGGGAATCTGTGAACTTAAATGGCCACAACTATGGTAAAAGCTCTGCTGGCACCAGCATCAGATACTGCTTTTATAAATGAGGAGACAGGCTTAAGAACGTTAAGTCGTTTTTCCAAAATTGTATAGCCAGAGACTATGTGGGGAT
Source organism: Canis lupus baileyi (assembly GCF_048164855.1). Lineage (NCBI taxonomy): Eukaryota > Metazoa > Chordata > Mammalia > Carnivora > Canidae > Canis > Canis lupus. The sequence goes on along the minus strand of NC_132840.1, from coordinate 2,874,137 downwards.
TTAGGCTCTCAAACTACAAAGCCCATGCTCTTCCTGCTAAATCATGCAGGCCTCAAGCACAGGATTGATTTAGTCAAGGTTACAGTTTCTGGTAGACCACCCAAAAGGAGAGCAGACATTAACAAGTATTAGAATGCCTGGTCCCATGCAGAATTGAGTGATTCAACCTCAAAATAAATGCAAAGGCCACCAATATCCAAATAAGAGAAATATATGGCAAATTCACTTAAATTATTTTGACAAATAAAAATCTAGTTAAAACAAACCTCACACCATATTTCAACTTACATCTTTAGTCTTTAAAGTTTCTGTAGTCATTGGTGTCCACTATGCTTAACTGTTTGCGGTGTACCAGTTGAGATGAATAAATATGCCATCAGGAATTCATGGGGAAACATTGCATTTTTGTAAAGATACATTATCTAAAGAGAATTCTTAACCTATTATTTCCCCATTATTTAAGTTCAGACTTTAAAAATCCATATTGGAATTCCATTAACCTGCCAATTAATATAATAATTAACTCATTACCTTAATGGTGCTATAATTATCTCTTAGCTATGATTGTATTTTTAATTTCTCGAAGTCAAGGCATAATGGTTTTATCTATGCTCACCATACACAATTTTCTCTCTATGCCCTTTTCCCCTGCAGGTTATAATTAGGATAGAGAATCCATATAACGAGTTATCTAATTTGTACCACACCTAGGATAGTCATTTTCCCAGAGCTAGGGTATCTCTATATTAAAAAAAAAAAAAAAAAAGTACAAGAGACTTTGAAAGAAGAAGCCCAAAAGCATTTCTTTATCTGATTATATCGCATTCCTAACCTGAGATAGAGCTGCACACTTTTAAATGTTAGGTGCTGATTTATTTAGATTGGCCCTCTGATCTTGTAATAACTCTATAAATTAGTTGTGATTATTATCTCAGTATTACAGATGGGGCTTAGAAAGGTGATAGAATTTTCCCAAAACCATAGAGCCAGGTGGTGATAGACATCCACACATGACTTCAGACTTCTTGGCTTCTGTCTCTGTCAATATCTTTGTCCTGTCAATTTGACAAGGAGGAGAACTCAAATCTGTATAACTTCAAAGTCCACATTCTTTTTTTTCCCAAAAAAAAAAAAAAAAAAATCCCCTTCCTTTCATGTTTCTTTCTTCAACCCCTCACCCCCAACACACACACTACAGTGCACCACTTAAAAGATCAATAACCTAGAAGAAGTGTTTTTCTTTTTACTTGAGAGAGTAACGGTGCTGTTAGGACCAAGATTATTATGACAACTGAGTCATAAATACATCGTTGGTCCGAGGAGCACAGGGACTATAAGGAATAGTGAAACTGCTTCATTGAGTATTTCATAGACCTAATGATAAATTTTTACAGTGTTTGATCCTCAGCAGCAAATTTACTAATTCTTTACCTGTGCTCTGGTTGAAGGTTTACTGTAAAAATAAGAGGGCATCAGCTAGTCCGGTCGTCTGCATATCATCTCATCTCGTGTCTGGCCAGTGCTACAGGCTACATTGTTGAAAACCCAAGGAGGTTCATCTGGGGTGGAGATGATTGCTGGAATGGGCTGTTGGAGACAGTAGTTGGAGGATAAATCAAGAATGCCCTCATTCAAAAAAAAAATAAAAATAAAAAATAAATAAATAAATAAAAAAGAATGCCCTCATTCATCTGAGCTCCCAACCTGGTTCCCGGCTGATGTCTTGGTGAGGAGCACTACATACAAATACTATCGTGGCTTCTGTCCTTATCTTCTTCTCTTGACACCTTACTAGTTTCTTACGAGACAAAAATCCAAATTCAAAAAACAATTAGAGGGCATACTTTTGATGACTCTGAGCAACAAAAGCAAACTGTGTCTCTCTGCTGGACAGAGCTGGTGACTTCTTCAGGGAGTTAAATAGTGTCAGTCTTACCAACACCAGGGCTGGTATCTCCAGGCATCAGCAGTTGTGACAACATTGATGGGTCTCAGCTGCAGTGGAGCCTTCAAATGGCATTGAAGGCAGAGCTTCTGTGTTTAGCATTGACAGCGACAAAAAAACTGTCACCGAGAGTAATCAGAACACAAATTAGAAAGAGGTTAGCCAAAAGGAGCAGTCTGTGCACAGAGATAGAAAATGTAGAGTGAGGCCCACACTTCCATGTATTTCACTTTAAATCTCAGGGCATCCTAACCAGGGGCTTTAGAAAAGGCACTAAAAGACTCTCTCAGTTTTCTCAGCTTTCCATCGTCAAACGCATAGGATTTGAAATGTCATCCTGTGTGCTCTGTGCTTTATATGCCGGTCCTCAAACGTAGTAGCTGGTATTCGTAATATCAGAATAGCAGGTGTTTCATAGGTTTGGGATCCGCTGGAGAAAGCTTAAAATTCCCTCAGCATGGAGGGCACCACAGAATACCAATCTGTAAATGTGCTTGCATTGATATTATTAATTCCAATTTATATCAGTTAAGACCCATCTTTATATAAATTGGTCTTTTTCTGCTCAAATAAGGGTTTAATCCTTTGGGCCTCCCCCAGATGGCACCTATTAAATGTATTTCCTCTCTACTTAGTGAGGTCTTTGTCTCAGGTCTTCTTACGGGACTGAACATTTCTGGTGACTCAAACAAGAGATCTCCATGTCCGGAACAATTAGGGTCTAAGAGCAGTTAGGTACAGGTTCTTTACTGAGGTTAAGCAGTATCTCTTTTGCATTAGGTGCTAGGTGAAATGACGACTGGCTAACCGCAAGTAAATGAAGTAAGTCCACTTTATCGCCTATGTGCTTAGAAGGTAGGCAGGTCAGTGAAAAATAGACAAGTCATAAGCTGGCATAGAAGGCATTGATAAGTTAGGTTGAATGGATGCCTTCTTTGGAATTGAATTTCACATAAGGCAGGAGGTCACAATGCTCGTGCATTGCAAAGAGAAGTTTGTGAGGGGAGCTTGCATTAGGAAGTTTGTCTTCCGCAAACCACAAGTAGATGGGACTTTCACATCGTCTGTTACAGGGTGATTGGGAAGAAAAATAAGACATCAAGAAGTAAAGTCAACATCGAGAGCAAATGTGTGCAGTTGCCCTTGAATAAAAACACAGACTGTTGCACCAACTTTTCTAAAACGGGTCTATTTGGTATTTATCAATGAGCTCTGAGTATGTCCGTGAGCTGATGGAGACGTCTTCACAATAAGCTTGACTCTTCCAAAGTCTAAATGGTGTCGGAGAAACGATACAGATATATCATAAATGGCTATCAGGTGAAATTACCTCTTGAAGGGAGAAGAAGTACTCGAATGCAACAACTCCCCTCCGAGCTCCCTCTTCTCTATTAAGCAGTATGAGATCAAACGTGTAAAATGGGTACTAGTCAGGGAGTTCACTCTGTGCATAGGTGTAAATAGAAGTTTCAGAGTTTATCAAGTCTAGGACCAAAATCAGATATTCCCCCTTATGGGTAGCCTTTGGTAAAACCTGTCCCACAACCAGGGCACCGAGTCGCCTTCCCTTCTCTGATGCACAATCCAGGCCTCCGCTTCTGGGACTGTGAGGTTAAGGTGTTGTCAGCTTGCAGCCCTCATTAGGAGATGGTCTAAGCTTAAATAATTTATTTGTCCAGATCCATGCCTCATTTCAGAGGCAGTTTGCATCAAAGGACTGGTCAGCATGGGGAAATAAAAGTTGGTGGACTGGCCCCAGCTCCAAGAGAACACTGCAGCTCCGGGGTGATCTCAGCGGCTGGGCCCACTGGGGGCGTCGCACTCAGACACCCCTGTCCGACCTTGCCTCTGCTCGGGCACTTCCCCAGGCCGGAATCCTCCAAACACCCGCTGGGAAACCTCCTGGCTGTGTGTCTCCATTTTTTAGGCTGCCTCTAGGGAGGTCCATCTGCAGGACCTTGGTGCCCCCACAAAATGCTTACGTGTGCCTGTGTTGCAGTCACACGAGCCACTGTGTTTGTATAAAGGCTTCTGTTTTCCTACACGTTAGCCCCTTAATTTTCCTGATGGCCGCATGAAGTATGCATTATTCTTCTCACACGCCAAATGAAGCTTAGGAGAGGTTAGGAGCTCGTGTGCAGCCAGAATTACAACCTAAACCAAGGGGCCCCAGGGGGGCTCAGTGGGTGAGCGTCTGTCTTCGACCCAGGGCATGATCCTGGGTCCTGGAATCAAGTCCTGCATCGGGCTCCCTGCATGGAGCCTGCTTCTCCCTCTGCCTGTGTCTCTGCCTCTCTCTGTGTGTCTCATGAATAAATAAAATCCTTAAAAATAAATAAATAAAAATAAACCTAATGTAATATTATCATATGTACAATGAAATCACCCATTCTCACTATATTTGTTGTTGCACAGGGCCATTTTTTTCTATTAGGAAAAAGACCACCAACCACACTTTCTCCACTCCTGTATACCCAGTGCTGAGCGCAGTGTCTGGCCCATCACTCCTTGTGAGTTTTGTGAACTTGGGAAAATTAACAACTTTGGCCATCTGTAGTTGCTTTATCTTTAAAACTGATAAATATTATAGTTATTAGGCTAAAACTGGATAAGTTATGCAAAAAGTGTAACATTTAATTGAATTTTGGTTTATAAGCTTTCAATTCAGCAAGGTAATATAATGGGAAGTAGAAGCTAGATTTAGTGTAGAAGTTAACAGCATAAGCACTGGAGTCAGGCAAGTCTAGTTCCCAGTTGAAACCCTGAGGCTGACTCCATCCCTGACCTTGAGTAGCTTTTATGATGTATCTGAAACTAAAATTGATTGGCCATAAGGTTATTCTCATAAAACTGTTAGATTATCCATGTAAAAACATTAGCTGGGTGCCTGAAATATCATTTGCTCTCAATAAACAGAAGCTACCCTATGTAGACACCCGCCCCCCCCCACACACACACCTACACACACGTGCTTGTGTCGAATAAACATGCAAGAACAAAAGAGTGGTCAGGGTATGGAAGAGGTGGGAAGGGCAGCTAACAGGTCTCAGACACTAATTTGTTTCGATGATTTATCAAATTCAGTTGAAAATTCTGCTGTTAAAAAAAAAGGGGAAACTAAGTTTCAAGAAGATTAAATAACTCACTCAAAGTGACACACTCGGTAATTGATGGAGCAGCTGTTCCAACCCAGACCTACTGGCTGTAGAGAATGAGAAGAGGACAAAAGGGATAGAAAATATAAAGGAAATAAACAAGAGGGGGAATAAAATCATTACTCACAAAATACGTATGTTTAAAAATAAAGGAAATTAATCAAATTTTTTGTACAAAAGAGAATCTTAACTTTTTAGTTGATTATCAGCTTCAAAGAATCTTCACATCTATTATTTATCTCTCCACTGATAATGTCCATCAGGATGGAGAATACGTTCCATCTCGGATCTTAAGATACAAGTATTGTGGTCTCCATTGATTGATCGTAGATACCAGAATCCAATTTGCAGGAGAGTTCGTACTTCCTTATTAAGCACACACACCCATTAAATGTTCACTGTCAAGAATTCTCATCAGGCTTTTAGAGCTTTTCTGCACTGCCTGTGAGATACTCACGATATTGGAGGTTGTCAATAAAGGCACTTTCACGTCTACAACGGTGGTTACAGCCAACAGTAGAAACGTACTTTCTGGCATAATTAAGACAATTATCCGTGAGATCAATTCTGGGTAATGTGAAGATCATTCCCACTGCAGTTTGTTCTCAGAGAGATACAACCCTCTATTACCCTAACCCCTAAAAACAAAACAACACCAAAAACCTGATGAAAAATTAAAAACTATACATCAAATCTGAAGTCGTTTTTATTGATCCGATCTTGCCCGACATGATGAAAGTTGGTCATTCGGTACAGATTTAGTTTGTAAATATTGCTAATCTCTTGGCAATGTTTCCCATTCTTCTTATTCTAAATACGATCTTGAAAGCTTGCCTGCATGATCTAGGTGATGACTAAGGCGACACCTGGAATTTGTATTAACCTGAAAGAGTATTTATTTGTTCCAATACTTTTACTGTCAAAATAAAGGATATGTAATCATTGCCCTCACTAGGGGTTTTGAGCAAACCTGGAATAAGCCTTCCTATAGAGAAATGCTACATTTGATATGTGGATATTCGTGTTTAAATATCCCAAAGTATTATAATTGAGAGCACAGACAATTCTTAAGAACTCTATAATACTTTTTCAAAAACCACAATAGTCTATTCTATCAAGACAGCCAAACCTATGTGATTACGTTGAAAGGATTACTGCTAGCAAAGAAGTTCATCGTAGGCGCACACAGGAGAGGCTTGCCGAGTAAGTAGATTATCTTCCATATTAAGCTTCCTGTATAGTACATGATTCAGAAATTTATTTTGTTTTTGAGCAAGCATTTATTTGAAGTCTATAACAGATACTGCGCTCGCCCTCAGGAATTCACAAATGACAGCATAGAAACCTATACCCTACACACTCATTCACATACTCAGATATTAAACTTATTAATACATTTAAAGAAACCTGACTACTACTGTATGAGGCAAGCACTCTCTTGGTGAGCACGACAAAACTATTTGTGCAAGTGGATTTTATATTTTAAAGAGGGTGAGTGTAAATAGATCAAAAATAAATATACAAAGATGCCATGCACGCAGCGAATAATTTCATTTTAATGATAGCATGATTGTAACTAACCTGAAATATATAAAATATATAAAATATATATGTGATAGTCACAATGAACTGTTATTTTATTTATTTATTTAACTATTTATTTTTATTTATTTATTTATTTTTGGTTGAACTGTTATTTTAAATGATAGAGTGATGGAAATATGGGTCTCCTTGGGAATATAGGAAAGGAAGCAAAGAGGTGACAACATTTAACCTGAATCTTCAATCATGACTTTCTTAAAGAAATAGAGAATTATTTCAGGAGAAGAAACTGATTCTAAGTTTAGAAAAGATGGTGTGCAATGGAATTGCAATTAGCTCAATAAGACCCGTCGTTGGATTCACACCTTCACAATGACTCATGACCCCTTTGCTCCCCTCTGCCTCTACTGTGCTTTTCTGCTAAATATCCCTGCCCAGGATCAACTTTGTGACTTCGCCGAGCAGGTGAGCTCTGCTGCAGAAAAGCAGAAATTTCTGCTAAATGATCTTACTTTAAATGTATGATCACACGTGCCAAATGACTAGAGTATTGCTCAGCAATCCAATTATACATTCTTCTTATTTTTTTTTTTGCCTTCCCTCTCCACACTTTTTTACACTCCCCTCATCCCTCCTCAAAGCTCCTAAATCAGTCTTGTCTTTCTCACTCTCAGCTAAAGACCTAAATCATAATCTACTGAGAAAATTGAAACCAACAGAAATTTCCTCCTATTTGGCATCCGGTGGGAACTGAAATCCTCTCCTGTGCCTGCACTCACTGCTTCCCTTTCTGTTTCTTAAAATGGAACATTTCCATCAAAAGTTTTATCAAAAACCAACTCCTCCACTACGCTTTGAATCCCATGGTTTTATAGATTTAAGGAGAAATTCTCATTGTGCCAAGTCAGGTGATAAGATAGCGAATATTTGCTAAATATCAGGAGGCAGGCAGTCAATCCTTTTCAACGTTAACTTGCAATGAAAAATAAAATTAGGTACGTCTAACCATATGTATATGTGAAGAGAAACCCACAAAAAGTAGATACTGATCATTTTATCCAATAATAGTATTTTTTTCACTCTCAGGCTTTTGAACAAATCCTTTCTGAACAAGGCCGTGTATTTACCATAGTGCTAATGAAGCGGAAACTTCAGTACCATTCACTTGTATGGGCCTCACTCTATATACTCAAAATAATATTTGTATTAACTTTTCACTCTTCAAAGGAAATTCTCCAAAGGGCATGACCCCCAGATTCCTCAAAACCATGATCCACATGCTTATGTGTCCAGAAAACTATGACTTTGATTAAAACCAGATTGTACTTTGACCCATGTGCTTCGGTCAGATTTCCAAATAGAGATACAGTGATTGAATTAATAAGTATTGGGCAACTGAACTTTTTTTTTAAACAAAATTTTAGTTTTAGAACCATTTGCAATTTAGATAAAAGTTGCAAACATAGTATAAAGAGTTCCATAGACTTCACACCCAGTTTTCCCTATTACTAATATTTTATGTTAATGTATCTTATATTTGTTACAATTAATGAAACAATATTGATACATGAGTATTAACTGAAGTTCATACTTTTTAAATTTTCTTTGTTTTTATTTTATGACTTTTTTCTCTGCCAGTATCCCATCCAGGATACCATATTCCATTTAGTTGACATGTGTCCCTAGGTTTCTCTTGGTTGACAGTTTCTCAGACTTTTTATTGTTTATGATAAGCTTGACAGTTTGGGGGAGTATTGGTTAAGCGTTTTGTATAATGTTCCCCTACTGGGACTTGTCTGATTTTTTTTCTCATGATGAAACTGGGGTTGTGGTTTTTTAGGGAGAAAAGGACCAAAGAGATAAATTGCCATTTCCATCACAGAATGTCAAGGATACATGCCGTCAATGTGACTTATTGATGATGCCACTGACGTTGAACTTGAGCACCTAGATGAGGCAGTGTTCCTCAGGTTTCTCCACTGAAACCACATTCTCTCTTGTCGCCTTCCTGTTTAGATGAAGGTTACCATCTGTAGCTTATGCCAAAGGACTGGGGGGATGAGCTCCGCCTCCTTACAAACAGAATAATTACACACATTATTTGCAATTTTTCTGAAAGGGACATTTGTTTCTTCTCTCCCATTTGTTTATTCAATCATTTGTATGGACTCATGTGCATTTATTTTATACTTTGGGTTATAATCTATTTTGTTGTTTAAAATGTTCTAGCTTTGCCCAGTGGGAGTTCTTCGGCTTGACTCTTCTGTCCTTTGACATGCCCCCCCAACCCCCCGCATTGTGTTTTTTTTTTTTTTTTGCTTTGTTTTTGAGCACTTTCTTACTTTCTGGCCCCACAGATGCTTCATCTTCTACATTTCCTGCTCTATGCCTAGAAGCAGGCATTTCTTCAAGGATCTCTGGTCCCTGCACCCAATAATAGTTTAAAGAAATAATAAATAAAATCATTGAGCACCTACTAAGTGCCAAATACTATACGAGATATGTTACTGATTTTTCATCCCTCAAATGGAGATTCTGAGAAAGACTAAGTGAAGAAATTAGCTCAGAACCTAATCAGTTATCATAATGAGCAGAGGGAGATTTCAGACTCAGGCTCAATCCTGGGATTTTATCCTTTACATTTTCTTAAAGGGATTTAGAAAAGAGGGAACATGAAACACATAACCAACCCCATGGAAATATGATAAATAAACAAATGTATTTGAAAGATCTGTGGAGTTATAGATGACAAATTGTGGTGGGTATTTGCTTTTTGGTAGTTGCTGCGTTTTTGCTTTTCTGGAGATCTAGACTTGGTATATTTGAAGGCAATTTCCTGGAAATATAAGAATCCAGATATTTAAAGGCAATTATTATATGATGGGTGCTCTGAGAATAGTGCTAGGAGAGCTAAACGGACAGTGTCACAAAGGGAGAGGTTGCATGATGTGGTGCATGGATGATAGATCTTAAAATAGCACTAGAGTCCTTGGATTCCAAATTCAACACTCTTACCAATTCATCAATTCCAGATTACTCTTCAAAGTACCTAAGGACACCTGATCTTAGGCTTGCTTCCAATCCTGCCTTTTCCATTCATGACCATGGAACTGGACTCTGGAATATCAGTTTAGACTTTCATTAGATTCCTCCTACCACTGGGCTTATCTTGTTGCCCCTTTTCTGCACAGACATCACCATGAAGAGTAAAAGGGCGTTACCAAAATTTATTAACAAAGGAAATATCTTATTATGCTGTTGTCTATATTCTAAAAATTTAGGAAATTGACATTATGGAATACCAATCCCTCCTGTGCCCAAGGACAGTTAATAATGTCACATCACCAATGATAAGGAACTGCATTCAAGAGCCCACAATTAATTGCATTCTTGTAAGTCATTTGAAATAAATAGAAATAACAAATGGGTTTATTCACCACTTTTATACCAAACAAATTCCATTATTTATACCTACTAAAAGATTAATTAGCAACTGAGAGCTATATAAACCATGTTTATTTTAGTAATATATCTGTATTACAAGCTTACCAAATTCTCCTTTGCTCACTAATTTATTTGCATAAACTTCCGATTATTGTCAAAGAAAAAATATTCAGACTTACAAGCATCTAATAAAATGAATATAAGTCTCTTTTTTTTTTTCAGTTTTTTTCTCATGAGTTGAGGTGAAGTAAAATTCAAATTTTTTAGCAAAATTAGCCTCCAGTACAGTTAGCAGTGTCTAATTGGAAATCTGAATGTGATTAATATATAGATTGAAAATGTTACTATGCATGACTTCCCTAAAATTCTGTTTTTCAGTGGCCATTCATCTTTATTTGACTATTGGACTACATTATACGTATAATTTAAATATATGTATTACATATAAATTGAAAAGTACAATTTTCTAAGTGTTTTAAGAGGACCAAACTTTGCCTGAGGAAAACAGTGGTATTTGGTGCTGTTCAAAGATCAGAAAAGGTTACCTGAAGCTGTCAATCATGAATGTTTTTATATTAAGTATAGTTGTGGGATTTTTTTTCAATTTTTTTGTTCCATCAATTTCACCTTTCCATAGTCTTCTAAGCCACCCCAGATCTAAGATTTACAGCACAAACTGAATTTCTTTTGTCATCCAGGGGACCATGTATGAATAAATTAAGAGTTTGTTTTAACAAAATATTCCAGGAAATATGAAAAAGCACAACCTGACATAGGGCATGGTGTGTTGAAAACAGTATATAGCAGGAACATGTTCACCTGTTTCCACTAAGCAGCTGAGAGATCTTCCTTTTTTTTTTTCTTCTTTTTTCTGAGTATATATTTATGACTGGACAACTCTCTGAGTATTACACTAAAGACAAAATGCATTTGACAAAGACTATGCTATGTACACACATAGATATCTGGATAGTAGAGCTGGTCATCAGAGCTCACAGGGACACTTGTCTTCGGGGTGTGCATCTTTGAGCTAAAGCAAGCAGATCTTGACCATCACTCAAACTTGGGTCTACGTGCATAGATGTGAGAGTGAGCTCCCATTAGTTAGAGATTTTATCTGATTTAATGGTTTAAAGACACACACACACACACACACACACTCCTACCTTGTGCAATTAGAACCAGGGGGTGGTGTGAATATAAACACACTGATACTCGAATGTGAGAATTATCCTGTCATATACAAATTCCATTTAATCCTCACCTATTATCTTTCTAATAAGATTGGCTATTTCATATCCACATTATTAAGGATTTAATTCTTAGGCACATTTATTGTTTTTTGTTACGTTTTGAGACATTCCTCTAGGATAATATATCTAACTGGCCACTGGCTATGCCATGTTTTCTTCATATAGTGAAATATAAAATCATATAATGACATATAAACTCATAATCCAGGATTATCAAGTCTCAATATCCTACCAAGCCTTATTTTTAAAGTATCTTTTTCAGGTGTCATTTTTATGGTCCTCTGGGCTTTCTGGCCCTTCTATCAACACTGATTAAATATGAATAGATGATGAGATCTTGTTATTAGGCTTTCATGAAAAATGTGTCCATACTAATATGCAAGGGCACTGCTGAAATTCATTTGACTTAGCAGGATCCTACAGTTACGGAATCCAGAGGGACAGACCACTGTTTTTCAGAGGTTATCCATTTGCTTTCTCGTGGATTCAAGCAAAACGTCCTTTAGAAAAATGTTACAAAGCTTGCAATTTTCACATGTGTGTTACCAACGAGTTTTATGGATCAATTTAAATGTTAAAACCTTCCTGACTAAAAGGAATTCAGAGATACCTGAATATATATAGTAACTGAAAAATCCTAAATCAATCAATGGAAAGTTATTCCAGGCATGGTATTTTCAGGATTGCATTAACTCCCTGTTTGCACCCACAATCCAAATACCTTCTACCCCAATCCCTTTGGAAAATAATTGTATTATAGCATAATTTCATAGCCCTATAAAATAATTCAGTTGCATAATGCCTCTAGTTTCTCTTTGAAATCAAAGTTTTAATTTGCTTCTGTTTTATTTTAATTCCTGCTTAACTTTTTAAGGTACTGATAGTGGAGAAAAGGCAGGCAACATGTTAAAATGTCATCAAAGCAGCATTCTATTTTAAAACAAAGATATATATTCTAATTCCAATGACAGCGATAAAGCACTCCAGGGTGTGCTTTAATGGGCCATTAGTTTTCTTCTCGGGTGGTTGAAATTCTTTGGCCTATAGCCTTCTGCTCCCCTGAGTCTCTGGGCCTCTATTAGACCCATTAAAAACTCCCTGGAATGCGGTTTTTGTCTAATGTAATTATTATAAAAATGTTCAAGTTACACATTTATTCCCCCATTTGCAATGGCACTGGCATTTCACTTGCCTAAATGTTGACATGAGGGTCTTCAGAAAATATAGTGCAGATGATCAATTAGAAAGTAAAAAAAAAAGAGATTTTTCAGGTCCGTGTCAGTGGAGGCAAGAAGAAAGAAGAGAAATGTCTGAGTAATCTAACTGAGTAATTTGCACACATGCCAAATGCATAGTGGTTTGAACCATGTTGGCAAATCTTCACAAAACACAAGTTTGATACATCACCCCCAGCTTCATTTTTCAAATGATCTTCACCACTTCTCCTCTGTAGTGGGCAGAGATGATTTTCTGTGTTTCCTTAGACCTTCAAACACATTTTATTGTATAACACTAGTTAAAAAAAAAAAAAAATACCCCACAGATTCCCATGAGAAAAAACTGACTAGGTCCCAGCACCAAAGGTAGAGGAGGCCAGGAGTGGTTACGCTGTATTTATTTTCCAACAAACTTGCTTGGGAGAAGCATCCTTCCCAATTAAAAACAGTTCTGATAGAGATACCAATATCGTCCCGTTTCCTCTTTCAACAAGAAGTTAACCCACCTAACCTATGACCTAATCTATTTGAACACAATGATCAGTGTTAAGGGGTTCCAAAATAGGACGGATATCCTTCCCTGCAATTTGATACCTGGGAATTTGGAGAGATAAATGATGTCTTTTCTTTTGCATGACAAAATGAAATGTGTCCTTGAGGACTTCTTCCCTTTGTTCTATCTGTGCCTTCACTGGGGACATTGTTCTTACTAGTTCTGTTAAAGTAGATTAGATTGATAGATAGAGAGGTGATAGGTAAATATGAGAAAGGAAAAAAGAAAGAAAGGAAAGAAAGAAAGAAAGAAAGAAAGAAAGAAAGAAAGAAAGAAAGAAGAAGAAAGAAGAAAGAAAAAGAAAGAAAGAAAGAAAGAAAGAAAGAAAGAAAGAAAGAAAGAAAGAAAGAAAGAAAGAAAGAAAGAAAGAAAGAAAGAAAGAAAGAAAGAAAGAAAGAAAGAAAGAAGAAAGAAGGGGGGAGACAAAGGAGAGGAAGAGAGGAAAGGAAGGAGAGTGACTTGATAAATTTGAATTACTGGACTCGTCTATACCTGAAGGCAGGCCTACCTTTGGACACCTCAGTTACAAAAAACTGATAAATTACCTTTTTTGCTTAAGTTTGGCTGTTCCCCCCACCCCCTTGCTTGAGTTGAATAACTATCAGCTATTATATTAGATCTAGGTCCACATCCACACTAGAATCCCCTATTTTTTAGTCTGAATTCTCCAGAGAAACAGAAAACAAGAACAAACACTCTGTATTTATATATAATTTTAAATTTATAAATGTATTTACTATAAAGAATTGGCTCAGTCGTCCATTATGGAGGTTGAGAAACCCAAGAACTGCAATCTGTGAGCAAGCTGGAAATTTAGGAGAACTGAGGGTATAATCCCAATGTAGTTACGAAGGCCCTCAGGGTCAGTGGAGCCCGTGGAGTTGGGTTAAACCTGAGCGCGAGTCTAAATTTATATCTGAGTCCAAAGGCGGGAGAAGACTGATGTCTCAGTTTAAAGATAGTCGAGCAAAGAGAAAGAATTGTTTCTTATTCCGCCTTTTGTTCTGTTCAGTCCTTCAGTGAACGAGGCCCGCTCAGGTTGGGGAGGACAATCTACCTCACAGGGTCTCCATACTCCGACGTTAATCTCATCCAGACACCTCCTCACGGATGCCCCTAGAAGTGGTGTTTAACCAATACACGGCCAAACGACTTGGCGCTCATGGTCCAGTCTAATTGATGAATACCTTGAACCATGACAGTTGACGTGTGACCTTTTCCCCGGCTCATGGCTCTCCCATCACCCTCATGTTTATCACCGTGATTTTAAACTCTCTATCAGGTCAACCACTTATATCTGTTTCATTAAGATCAGTTTCTGGAGATGTATCTTGCTCTTGTGTTTGGACTGGATTGCTCTGTTTCTTCATTTCCTAGGACTCGGTGTTGGTTTCTACGCTTTAGACCAGAGCAGCCACCTCCCCTGTTCTTGACAGAATGGTCTCCGGTGGGAGAAGAACCTTGTCCATCAGCCCAGCCTGGGCTCCTGGTTGTCTCTGAAACCTTTGCTATTGCTCAAGACACCTTCTTTGTTCTCTGTGGCTCACGGCAGTGTCAGGTGTGCCAAGGCCTGGTAGTGTACCCGGGGGGGGGGGGGGGGGCGGAGTAGGTCGCCGTCAGCACCTAGATGCAGGCTGATGGGGAATGACCTGCAGGCAGCAGCCGGGAAGGCATGTGGTCAAGCCTCTTCCAGGGGGAAGCCGGGAGGTGGACGCGTTTGGCTCCCTCGCCCTGCCGGGTCGGGGTGTGTAGCCTTGGGGGCTGCCCCTGGGCCCCTCAGCCACTGCTCCTTGGTTTGCTCCAGTCCTTGAGCACTGGGCAGTGTAAGCTCCCGCAGCAGCCACCACCGTGACTGCCCTTGTCCCAGGGAGACGTCCACGACCGCAGCAGGCGACAGAGGGTTGGACAGACATCTGCCAGCTTGTCTGTTGAAGATTTTGCACAGGAGCATGCCTGACCCCTACATTCCTGTTACCTTAGAATGTTCACCTCCAGGCAGCTGCTTTTAAAGTGTGCAGAGAGGCCCCTTTGAGGGAAAGGTGGAGGGAAGGGGCTTTGCCAGCTTGCTCTGTGCTGCGTGCTGGGCGGAAAGCTGACCAAGAGCAGCCTCTCTGGATGCTGTGGGCCTGCGGGCCTCGTACCTGGAGGCCCCGGGAGCTCTCAGGACCCGGTATTCTGGAGCCTTGTCCTCCAGCAGCTGCACAAAAGCTCGGATCCAGACGTGTGTGCAAGCTCCTTCCGGGGAGATTCTGGTGACGGAGCAGGCTGTAGGGAGATGGCAGGGGAACTGTCTGCTCATTTTCTCAGGCTCGGCAGGGGGCCTCACAGCCAACACCTAGGTAAAGGCTCAGTTAGGAGCCTTACTCACAGGCAACAGCTTTGAAGTATGTAATAGACATTGGGGGGGGGACAGAAAGGGACAAGTTTGCCTCCCCGTTCTGGCCAAGGCCTGGGGGTGCAGCCTCTCTGAGTACTCATGTGCCTCCTACCACCCACTTCTTCCTTTGCAGGCGTCTTGTGGGAATCCTGGATGCAAGGCCCCGTGGTCTTCAGAGCTAGGTGCTTCGGGGTCCAATCCCTGGGGTGGCAGTCTTAAAAGTCGGGGCCCCAGGTATAAGGCCCAACCTCTCCACTACTTAAGGAACAGACAGTCGGGAGTTCCCTCCTGGTGGTGTGATGCTGGCTGGGGGGTGAGGCCTATGGTCAAAGGATGCCTACCAGTCCCGGGACAGGCGCGCTCTCATTTGGCCCGTGCCCAGGCGTCACTCAGCTGGTTGCTGGCTTTCCTTCAGCGGTGACTCCGTCGTGTTGAGCGCTACACTCAAAGTGTCTGTGGAAGGAAGAGCGTTCGGAGGCTTCCTGTGTCACCATCTTGACCAAGCCCCACTCCGGGAAGTTTCTTAAAAGTAGAATTTGCAAAGGTTGACCACCAGGCTCCCAGGTATGAGACCACGTCAGCTGTAAATGAATAATCTACTTCTTTTCAAATTGGAAGCCTTTCTCGTCTTCCCAACGGCTCCGGCTTGCACTTGCAGTAGTCCGTGGACTAAAAGTGGTGGGAGTGGACGCTCGGGTCTTGTTCTTGATCTTAGAGTCGAAGCTTTCACTGTCTTCCTGTTGAGTATGATACCAGCCATGGGCTCTTGAAATAGGGTTTTTATTATATTATGCTTGTTCCTTTTTATTCCAAGTGTGTTGGAATAAAGTGTGTTTTGTTTCTGTTTCCGTGCTAGGGTCCCGAATTGTTTTCAGATGCTTTTTCTTCAACAATGGAGATGATCAAGTAGTTTTTCTCTTTTATTCAGTTTATGTGATGTGATATATTACAGAGGTTGACTTTTGCATGTTCAACCATCCTTGCTTTCCAGGAATAAATCTCACCCGGACATGGCGTGTAAGTATTTCAGAACGCTGTTGAACTTGTCTAGGGAGTATTTTGTTGAAGATTTTTGCATCAATATCCATCAGGGATATTGGTCCCTGGTTTTCTTTTGTCTAGCTTTGGTGTGGCGGTTATGCTGGTCACATAAAGTGAGTTTAGAAGTACCCTCCTTCTCTTCAGGATTTGGAAGTATTTGAGGATGAATGGTGTTAACTTTCTAAATTTGTGTTAGATTTATCCAGTGAAGCCAGTTGGCTATAGGCTCTTTTTTAAAGCCTCTTTCTCTCTTTCTTTCTTTCTTTCTTTCTTTCTTTCTTTCTTTCTTTCTTTCTTTCTTTCTTTCTTTCTTTCTTTCTTTTTCTTTTTCTTTCTTTTCCTCTCTTTCTCTCTTTTTCTCTTCTTTCTTTCAGAGAGCACCCATGAGCTGGGAGGAGGGGCAGAGGGAGAAGCAGACGTCCTCCTCAGCAGGGATCTGGGCATAGGGCTCAGTCCCAGGACGTCGTGATCTAAGCCAAAGGCAGATGCTTTACCGACTAAGCCACCCAGATATTCCAGTCATGAGGGGTTTTTTGTTGTTGTTGTTGTTGGAAGGTTTTGGATTACTATTTTAATCTCCTTACAAGTCATATGTTTGTTTAGATTTTTTTTTTTTAATTTCTTCATGGTTCAGTTTGGTAAATTTTATTTTCCTAGAAATTTGTCCATTTCACATAGCATCCAGTTTACTAAAATTTTTCATCCCAACTGTGGCATCAGTTGTAATGTCTCCTCTTTTGTATGTGATGTTAGTTATCTCTCTTTTCTTTCTTAATCTATTTAAGGATTTGTTGATTTTGTTGGTCTTTTCAAATAACCAACTCTTAGTTTTGCTTATTTTTTTTCCCTGTTGTGTCTTTTTATTCTCTATTTCTGCTCTAATCTTTATTATTTTTTTCTTTGCTAACTTTGGATTTAGCTTTTTTTTTTTTTTCAGGTTCCTTGAGATATAAATTTAGATCGTTGATTTGAATACTTTTTTAAAAAATGTATTTACTGGCATAATCTTACCTCTTTGTACCATTTCACTAGATCCTATAATTTTTGATATGCTGTATTTTCATTTTCATCCATTTAATATATTTTCTAATTTCTCTTATAATTTCCTCTTTGACCTATTGGTTGTTTAAGAGTGTGTTGTTCAATTCTACATATTTGTGAACCTAACGGTTTTCCTTTTGATTTCTAGTTTCATTCCATTTTGGTCAGAAAAAAAAAACTGATATATTTTCAGTGTGTGCATATTTCCCATGTACACTTGACAAGATTGTGGGCTCTGTTGTGTTGTAAGGTGCAATATTCTGCATATGTCCATTAGGTCTGATAGGTCTGTAACATTCTTCGAGTCTTCTGTTTCTTTACCGATCTTCTATCTGGTTGTTCTATCAATTACTGAAAGTGGGATATTAAGGTCTCCAATCATTATGGTGTTTATGTATATTTCTCCTTTCACTTATGTCAATGTACATACTTCATGTATTTCCAAGCCCTGATTTCAGGTATATAAATATATTTATTATTAGCTTATTAATGAATTGACCCCTTCCTAATTACATAATTTTCTTCTCTGTCTCTTATAATAATTTTTGAATTAGGGTCTACTTTGTCTGAGATAAATATGGTCACCTTGCTCACCTTTGGCTAAGATATATATGGAATATCTCTTTCTATTCTTTTACTTTTAGTCTATATGTATCTTTAGATCTAAAGTAAGTCGGGTATGTACCTACATATATACAGACATAAAATGAGTCTTATGTACAGCAGAGATAGATTTTTGTGTGTTCAGCTTATCTTTGTCTTTTCATTGGGGAATTTAGTGTATGTGTTTTAGGTAATATATGGAGACACTTATTGCCATTTTGTTTTCTTTTTTGTCTGGATGTCTTAGAACTGTTTTTGCTACTCTTCTCCTCTCTTGCTGCCTTCCTTTGTGTTTTCTTGATTTCTTTGTACTTACATGGTTTGAGTCCTTACTATGTGTTTGAGGGGAGTATGTGTGTATCTTCTAAAGGTATTTTCTTTGTGGTTAGCATGAGGATTATATAAAATATCTTAAAATTATAAACATTTTATTTTAAACTAATAATAACTTAAATCATATACTCCTTTACATTTACTTATCCTTTATACTTTGTTATTGTCACAAATTATATCTTTTTTACATTTTGTATTCATTTATACAGATTAATTTTTTATTATTTTTAAAAATTCTTACCAGAATGAAAAGCAATTTATATACCACCATTACAACCCTGCAGGATTCTATATTTGTCTACATATTTTCTTTTATCAGAGAGCTTTTTATTTTCATATTTTTTTGTGTTGCAGTTTAGCAAACTTTTGTTTCAACTTGAAGGACTCTCTTCATCATTTCTTGGAGTAGTGGTCTTGGAGTAATAGATTCCCTTAGCCTCTGTTTTTTTTTTTTTTTTTTTTTTTTTTAAGTCTTAATTTCTTCATCATTTTTGGAGGAGAGCTTTCTCAAATACAATATTCATGGTCAGAAGATTTTATTTTATTTTTTAGCCCTTTGCATACATCATCCCACTCCCTTATAGCCTCCAAAGTTTCTGCTAAGAAATCCATGGGTAATATTATCCTCTTAATGCTTTCCATGTGATGAATGTCTTTTTTCTGCTATTTTCAAGATTCTCTATTTGTGACTTTTGGCTATTTGGTTGAAATGTATTCCAGTGTGAGTTTCATTGGAGTTCCAGTGTGAGTTTCATTGGGGTTTTCCTGGTTGGAGTTCAATGAAGTTCTTAAATTTGTATATCTACTTCCTTCCTCAAATTTGAGATATTTTTGGCTATTATTTCTTCAAATAGGCTCTCTGCAATTTTCTCTCTTTTTTTCTGAGACTCCTGTAATGCATTTTGTTATTGTAATGCTTATTATTATTATCTTCCTTTTGGATTTCTTCACTTATTTGTGTTCCTAATTCTTTTTGCTCATTTGCCTCAATTACAAATGACATCTTTTCAAATTTGCTAATTAGTTCTTCTGCTTGACTAAGTCTGATTTGAACTTTTCAAGTGAACTTTTTTTTTTTTTTAAGATTTTATTTATTCATGAGAGATACAGAGAGAGAGGCAGGGACACAGGCAGAGGGAGAAGAAAGCTCCCAGTGTGGAGCCTGATGTGTGACTCAATCCCAGGACCCTGGGATTATGACCTGGGCCAAAGACAGAGGCTCAACCACTGAGCGACCCAGGCATCCTTCCAGCGAATTTTTCAATTCAATTATCATATTCCTCAACTCCAAAATGTGTGGGGTTTTATAGTTTCTATGTTCTCATCGATACTCTAACTTTGTTCGTGCCTAGTTTTCCTAATTTTATTTTGTTATGGATCTATATTCTCTTTTTTTTGCTCATTGAACATCTTTTTTTTTTTTTAATTTTTATTTACTTATGATAGTCACAGAGAGAGAAAGAGAGAGAGGCAGAGACATAGGCAGAGGGAGAAGCAGGCTCCATGCACCGGGAGCCTGATGTGGGATTCGATCCCGGGTCTCCAGGATCGCGCCCTGGGCCAAAGGCAGGTGCCAAACCGCTGCGCCACCCAGGGATCCCCTCATTGAACATCTTTAAGATCAATTTTGAATTCTTTGTCAAGGAATTCATAGAGCTCTGAATCCTTAGAGTCAATTTCTGGAGATTCATTTTCTTCTTTTGTATATTTTTTTTTCTTTCTTTCTTTCTTTCTTTCTTTTTTTTTTTTTTTTGTATACCTTATCATTTATTGAAACTTGGGTAGTTGAAAGATAGCCACATTTTCCAGTCTTTACTAGCTGGCTTTGTAAGCTGTGGAAGACCTTCACCAGTCAGCCCAACTAGAAATTCTAGGGACCTTTCAAACCTGTTGTAGGGATGCATCTTCCCTCGGCTTGTATGTGTATTTTCCCAGCCAAACTGTTAGGCCATTTATTTTTCAGGCATTCATAATCTTTTACTCCTTTCAGTACCTTTCTGTAGCTGTGCCATCTCTCCTGTGCTTCAAGAATGCCCTGTGCTCACTTTTGTTTTCAGCGGCCCCCAGGCATCCACATTGTGTTAGTTTCCATTAGTGCTCCAAATCACGGGAGGCAGAAACAGACCCTTGGGAAGTCCTTCAGAATGCCAAAGGGTATGTGCATATTCCACTATTCTCTTTCTCTCTGGAGGAAGTAGAGATCTTGAGAGTTTTCTTGTGATCATGCCATGCTGAATGCTAGGGGAGAGGATTATGGCAAGTAAATACAGTGAATTATTTTACCCACTTGAGTGCATTATTCTTCATTTTGCACTGACCTTGAGTATTGCAACTCTTTAACTGTTCTCTGGAGTTTTCACAGAAGTCCATCTTTTTAATCTGGTGTCTCCATGGAGTAACAGGGTCTGGAGCCTCCTATTGTTTCATCTTCGTGACACCACTCCTGACCACCAGATTTTGATTCGCTATAATGGGTTCCCATCAGCTCCAAAGATGATATTGATGTAGAAGGTATGTAGAACACATATTCGGAGCTACTGTTTTATACCAATGGTTCTCAAAGCAGAGGGTATGCACCGATGCAGAGTCCACTCCCAAGCATCCCAATCTAAATGGCCTGTGGTGGAATTCAATGTCAGAAGTTTAAAATGTTCCCCCAGATGATTATAATGTGCAGTCAGTGTTGAGAACCAGTATTCTTATGTTTCTTATAGATTAAATGGTTAGCTCTGGGAGTCTGTCAGGGCAGCTCATCTCTCCAAGGAGTTAACTATTAACTTAGATATAGTTTGAACATCAATGACAATCCCATTTAGTGTCAAAGCCTTCTTCAGCCCAAATCTTCATCCCTATGTTATTAACTAGGGTCAAAACATTTAAAGATGACATGTGCATTTGAAAAGGACTATAAAATCTAGTACCATTAGTAAAAGAAGCTGTGGCTCAAACTGATTAAAAGGTGAAGCAGGTCAGCCTAAAAGGTTGAATAGAAACAAATGGTACTTCTTTCTCAATGAATCTAAGAAAATGACAGGCAGTCTCAACTCTTGGCACACACATTTTGGCTTATTAGATAACTCAGTTAAGACAGAGACTAAGTTCTCCTTCTTTGGTGACTTTTCAGAGGACTTCCAAGTGATGTTTGAATCTAACTCCAGACCTTACACTGTTACCAAATCCAGAGTTTCGATGAAGCTCTTATAATTCCTTCTGAGACTTTTGCCAAAAGATTTCAAAACACATAATTTTCAGTTTTTGAAAAATTTATACCATACAGATAAAGAGATATAAATATTAACTTAGTTGTGTCTTTTAACTTAGGGAAATTCACAATATTGAAAATAAAAGTAGAAATTTATTCATGTAAGAGTGAGTTCTTTGGGAACCCTGGGTGGCGCAGCGGGTTTAGCGCCTGCCTTTGGCCCAGGGCGCGATCCTGGAGACCCGGGATCGAATCCCACGTCGGGCTCCCGGTGCATGGAGCCTGCTTCTTCCTCTGCCTATGTCTCTGCCTCTCTCTCTCTCTGTGACTATCATAAATAATAAATAAATAAAAAAATAAAGTTTAAGAGTGAGTTCTTTAATCAAATGAATAAACAAATAATCTCTAGTTTTTTCCTCTCTTACCATTCTGATGAATAAATTATCCTAAATTGTCTGCCCCCCAAATTACAATGGGAGAACAGAAGAGAGAGCAAGAAATCTTTCAAGATTTCCAAGTTTAAGCTCATTGAGTTGTTCTGTTCTACTAAAAGTATCAAGTGTGTTGGAATAATCTGGCATGTAGAAGAGATTTAATAAGCATTTCCCCAGATTATGAACTGTATGTGGACATAGATATATCTGTAAAGATGTTTGCAAAAATTAACTGGGATACCTTCTTTTATTTCCCAACTGTTCTTAATCTGTGTGTGGTTTCCAGGACACTCTGGTCTTTACAATCCCAGCTATTCTCTTATTTATAACCCACCAACCACAACCCAAGTACATAACTTCATACTCTATCCCCCACATCATTAACCCTACTTTTCCAGGAAACGTTTTTGGAAAAATACCATAAACTGTAGATAGTGTTGTTTGAATTTGATAAAAATAGTCTTTTTTTCCCTATAATTTGAAGACTAAATGAAAGCTTATAAAAAGTTTTATCAATGCTAATATCTTAGAAATATTCAAAGATATATTTCTGTGTTGTTTTTCCCATGAAGTTCATCCAAAATCATATAACAGCCTTACTCAATTTCTTAGTAAATTCTAAATGACCCAATCTTGCTTTGTGCTTCACTGTTACCCCATAGGTTGTAGATTTCCTGTTGCAAAAGTCCAGGACCCAACGCAGCCGAGAAGTCTGGAAAGATTTCTAATAAGTAACTCTTGAATCTGCAAAGCAAACAATCAAAGAAACCTAGAACCAAACTCAACCAAACTTAGACTTCCTCTATTTCTCTGACACTATCAATTTTCCAGTTTTACCAATGGGTTGCCATATTATTTTTATATTTACCAACAGTTATTTTTTAAGGCTTAAAAGCAGTATAAATTGCAAGAGATTATAGAGCTCTATGATGATGATTGAAACTTCAAGTCAGGGATCCCTGGGTGGCGCAGCTGTTTGGCGCCTGCCTTTGGCCCAGGGCGTGATCCTGGAGACCCAGGATCGAATCCCACGTCAGGCTCCCAGTGCATGGAGCCTGCTTCTCTCTCTGCCTCTCTCTCTCTCCCTGTGTGACTATCATAAATAAATTAAAAAAAAAAAAAAAAGAAACTTCAAGTCAAGTCAAATCAAATTGACAGTTGAAAGAAAGCAATCTTTTGCATGAGCCTAGAAAAACTCATTTAAAATGACCTTTCTGAATAAATGATGAGGACTTTTTGTTGTTGTTACGACTTTATAAGGTGTGCACATCACACTCTAGCCAGATTACTCTAATGGACTCTTCAAAGCTTGATTTGCAACCATTCCTGTCATCTTTTCTGTGAGTGGTAATGTTCGTTAGGCAACTTCACTACAGCTCAGATGGATGAGATAGTGTCAGGATATATTCTATTTGTCTCACATACTTTCAAATCAAGCCCATTGCTTGAACAATGCTCACTATGCTGTATCACTAATGATGAAAGTTAATCTGTACTGTTCAGTTAATGTGTACTGTTCAGTTTTCAGTGATAGGTTAGAAGAATAATAATCAAAAGCAAATGATTAAAAGTCAGAATTTCTATAATCCTTCATATTTGGAGACATTGTGCATTCATACAGTCTTTTAGTGATTTAATAGCTTAGTTCTGAAGAATAAATATGATTATTAGCACACACTATTATCTGTATTCATCATACTATATACAACCAAGCAGGAAGTAACAGAAGAAGCCATTTATGGTCACCCAACTAATCTGACAAACTATGCCTGCAAATTTTAGTCATATGCTACTAATTTGTTGTGTTAATGGCATTTCTGATAAAATACAAAAATGAAACATAGGAAAACAAGAATCACACATAATGATAAGACTCTGCCTTGTCATAGCTGAAGGAGAATTTTTAGTAATTAATAGATATAAATGTAGCAGTGGAAATGATACGCCATTTCTTCCATAACCATATAAATTGTTAAATATATCTTCACAAAATAGGAATTGTAATATACTCATACTCTTATATTCTTAAAATTATTTTGTGAAGTATTTCAAATATACAAATATTCAATTTTCTACTGCACTGAATCTCAACATTACACTACATTGGCTACATTTTTATTGTTTTAGAAGAAATAAGAAATTTGGGACATATCTGAAGCCCCCTTGGAAAGACTCTGATTTATTTTATTACCCTCTACCAAGGTAATCACAAATGTAAATTCATGTTTATTATTTCCATGCATGTTTTAATATTTAATACATTATGTATACATCTCTACACATGATACAGTCTTGTGTTGGAGGATTTTAAAGTTTAAATAAATTTAATCATACTTTATATGGCACTCTGCAACTTGCTACTCCTGCCCAACATTAGGTGTGGCAATTTATCTGTGCCGATAGATAAGCCCCTAATGCAGTGGTTTTCATACTTTAGCAGGTATCAGAATCACCTGGGAAACTTGGAAAATACAAAGGCCAAGTTCTATCCCATTGCAGTGAGTCTGGCTCTATGTATCTTTGTTATAGGTGCTCACAGGTAAGTCTGATAAACACACCAAAGTTCATTCTCCTTTTGTTGAATATACCTCTTTCTTAGTCTTTCCCTCCCTTTCTCCTTCCCTCCCTCTTCCATGTTGCAATGTTTAGCGTTCTAATATTAAGCACTGCAGTATTGTCTTTAAATTTAAACCAATTTAAAACCCACTATGATAACCCACTAGCTCTGATTTGTCTGGAACTTCCCCAATTTTAGCACAGAGGATCTCATGACCCATCTAGGTAAACTGGTGCAGTTGCTCATCCCAGTGAAAGGGGATATCTTCACATATCCAAACACATCAGTATCATCACACTTTAAAAAATAATATTTTGGGGGCACCTAGGTGGTTTAATCAGTTAAGCATCTGACTATTGATCTTGGCTCAGGTCATGATCTCAGGCTCCTGGGATCAAGCCCCACATGGGACTCCCCACTCAGCAGAGAGTCTGCTTGAGACTCTCTCACTCCCTCTGTCCTTCTCCCTGGCTCAAGTGCTCATGCTCTTTCTCTCTCTCTCAAATAAATAAGTCTTAAAATATTTTTTTTCCTGGTCATACAGAAGAGTATATAAAGAATGATAACTAATACTTATTTTATTTTGTAGTTCATTGATTAAAGAGGACTAATTACATTTTTTATATCTATTAGCTTTTGGAGTTGCTTCCTCTATGAATTATCCTTGTCCATTTTTCTAATAGGTTGTAGATATTAATTTTTTTTTGCTTTTTTCTGTCTACTATAAGAATCCACTCTGTATAGTAGGATGATTTTATCGTAAAGGTATTTTTGTAGCAGTTTAAAATTTTACTTTTGATATTAGACTATCAGTAAACCTAGAATTATGTGTGAGGTAAGAGCTAGCTTTACTTTTCTTTATATAAATAGTAAATAATTTCAATACTATATATTAAAGTCTGTATTTTAATCATTGATTTACAGTATTGTTTATGTCCCAAGCCTAGTTTTCAATGTGTCTTTTGCTTTAGTTTCTGGTTTCTGTATTTAGTTCACTAAGTCTATGTATGACCTCTAATCCTCTCCTCCTCAACTAGTTTATCTTAATTACTATAGATTTATTTATTTATTTATTTTTCTTTGAGTTCAATTTGCCAACATATAGCATAACACCCAGTGCTCATCCCGTCAAGTGCCCCCCTCAGTGCCCGTCACCCAGTCACCCCGTCCCCCCGCCCTCTTCCCCTTCCACCACCCCTTGTTCATTTCCCAGAGTTAGGAGTCTCTCATGTTCTGTCTCCCTTTCTGATATTTCCCATCATTTTCTCTCCTTTCCCCTTTATTCCCTTTCACTATTTTTTATATTCCCCAAATGAATGAGACCATATAATGTTTGTCCTTCTCTGATTGACTTACTTCACTCAGCATCATACCCTCCAGTTCTACCCATGTTGAAGCAAATGGTGGGTATTTGTCGTTTTTAAAGGCTGAGGAATATCCCACTGTACACAGAGACCACAGCTTCTTTATCCATCATCTGTCAATGGACACTGAGGCTCCTTCCACAGTTTGGCTATTGTGGACATTGCTGCTGTGAACATCGGGGTGCAGGTGTCCTGGCATCTCACTGCATCTGCATCTTTGGGGTAAATCCCCAGCAGGGCAATTGCTGGGTCGTAGGGCAGCTCTATTTTAACTCTTTGAGGAACCTCCACACAGTTTTCCAGAGTGGCTGCACCAGGTCACATTCCCACCAACAGTGCAAAAGGGCTCCCCTTTCTCCACATCCTCTCCAACATCTGTTGTTTCCTGTCTTAATTTTCCCCATTCTCACTGGTGTAAGGTGGGATCTCATTGTGGGTTTGATTTGTATTTCCCCAATGGCCAGTGATGTGGAGCATTTTCTCCTGTGCTTGTTGGCCATGTCTAGGTCTTCCTCTGTGAGATTTCTGTTCATGTCTTCTGCCCATTTCATGATTGGATTGTTTGTTTCTTTGCTGTTGAGTTTAATAAGTTCTTTATAGATCTTGGATACTAGCTCTTTATCTGATAGGTTATTTGCAAATATCTTCTCCCATTCTGTAGGGTGTCTTTTAGTTTTCTTGGCTGTTTCTTTTGCTGTGCAGATGCCTTTTGTCCTGATTAAGTCCCAATAGTTCATTTTTGCTTTTGTTTCTCTTGCTTTCATGGATGTATCTTGCAAGAAGTTTCTGTGGCCAAGTTTAAAAAGGGCATTGCCTGTGTTTTCCTCTAGGATTTTGATGGATTCTTGTCTCACATTTACATATTTCATCCATTTTGAGTTCATCTTTGTGTCTGGTGTAAGAGAATGGTCTAGTTTCATTCTTCTGCACGTGGCGTCCAATTTTCCCAGCACCATTTATTAAAGAGATTGTCCTTTTTCCAGTGGATAGTCTTTCCTGCTTTGTTGAATATTAGTTGACCATAAAGCTGAGGGTCTACTTCTGGATTGTCTATTCTGTTCCATTGATCTATGTGTCTGTTTTTGTGCCAGTACCACACTGTCTTGATGACTACAGCTTTGTAGTACAACCTGAAACCAGGCATTGTGATGCCCCCGGCTCTGGTTTTATTTTTCAATATTTCCCTGGCTATTCCAGGTCTTCTGACTCCATATAAATCTTTAGATTATTTGATCTACTCTGAAGAAAGTCTATGGCACTTTGATAGGGATTGCATTGAATGTGTAAATTGCCCTGAGTAGCATTGACATTTTCACAATATTAATTCTTCCAATCCATGAGCATGGAATATTTTTACATCTCTTTGTGTCTTCCTCAATTTCTTTCAGAAGTGTTCTGTAGTTTTTAGGGTATAGATCCTTTACCTCTTTGGTTAGGTTTATTCCTAGGTGTCTTATGCTTTTGGGTGCAATTGTAAATGGGATTGATTTTTCTAATTTCTCTTTCTTCAGTCTCATTGTTAGTATCTTAATTACTATAGATTTAAGTTAGGCATGGTATCTGGTAGGACAAGTGATTTCAGATGTTTCTTTTTCATAGTCTTGTAAATTGAATCCATATTCTTCCATTTATATTTTATGATATACTCATTCAGGTAAATTAAAATGTGATTTTGATTGAAATCATACTGAATTTATAGGATAGTTGAGAAATAATTGCTATCTTAACAACTGAAATTTTTCATCCATGAGCATGGTATGTCTCTCCATTTACTCAATTCTTTTTTTACTCCTTCAATATCTTTTATTTCTCCTATCAGCTTTACTTATATTTTTATATGTTGTTGCATTATGAGTGTAAATTCTTTTTCCTCTTGTATCTTCTAATTTGTTAATACTAATGTCCACAGCAATATTTTGCATGCATGTTACATTTTTATAAAGCAAAATGTCTGAACATATGTGAATAATCATACAATCTAAAAATTGAAAAGTTTTTTTTTTTAAAGGTTTTAATCTCATTCCAATTCATATAGCTGTGATTTATTTTACCCACCTTATTATATAGCCCAGTATATTCAGTAAATTTGAAATAGAAATAATGATGGAAGCCAAACTTGCTGTGTTTTTTTCTTGCTAAGAATGCTTTTAAAGTTTCCACATTAAGCAGCAGATGGGCTTACATATATATGCCTCTAATGGTTTAAAAAAGCTTTCTTCTACTTCAGATTTTCAGATTGGAAACATGTTCTTTGTATATCATACAGGAGTATAGCATTTTGAATATTTCTGAACACATGCATTGAAATAATCATTTTTGCCCTTTAGCTGCTGTGGTGGGCAGCTGCAAAAACAGCCCTCAGTGATTTCCACCTCATAATATCCATATACTGGCACAGGCTTTTCCCTTAAGTGTGGGCTAGATCCAATGACTCCCTTCAGCCAAATAGAATACGACAAAAGTAATGGCATGTCACTTCTGAGTTTGTGTTGCTCACAATCTCTCTCTGGCTCTTCTTATTTTATTCTGATGAAACCATTGTTCTATGGAAATGTCCACTTGGTAAGGAAATGAGGGCAGTTTCTGGACAATACCAGTCAAGAACTAAATCTTGTCTGTCTACAAATGTTGGTAGCACTGTTGGCAATTTTTAGTGTACAGGTCTTGCATGTATTTTATCAAATATATTCTTGATTAATTATTCTGATTTCTGTTGATATCGTCATTGTCATTGTTATTTTTAATTACTGGTTTGTCACTGTTGATAATACATTTACTATTTTTATACTGACGTTTTTATCCTGAGACTGTTAAAAGTCATTATCAATTCTAGTAATACTTCTTGTAGATTCCTTGTAAATGTGTACAGATAC
Organism: Canis lupus baileyi; assembly: GCF_048164855.1. Lineage (NCBI taxonomy): Eukaryota > Metazoa > Chordata > Mammalia > Carnivora > Canidae > Canis > Canis lupus. Next base: position 2,845,203 of record NC_132840.1, on the reverse strand, counting down.
AATGTTGCTTGCAAATATAGTTTTATTTCTCCTTTTCGAATCTGAGTGTCTTTTATTTCTTATTGGTGGCTCTGGCTAATTCCTGCAATATAATGATGAATAAAATTTGAGAGAATTCTATTCTTGCCATGTTCTCAATTTTAACATTTAAGTTTTTCAGTATTGATTATAATATTAGATATGTTTTTTGTTGATATCCTTCATAAATAATATGAAAATTTCCTTGTATTCCAAGTGTGCTGTGAGGTTTAATAAGTTTTATCTATTTTTGTTATATTTATATTATTTATGGTATATGATATATATATGCATATAAAATGAAAGGTCACTGAGTTTTGCCAACGTATTTTCTTCATACATTAAGATGATAATGGTTTTTCCATATATTCTGTTAACATTGTGAATTACCTTAGTTGATTTTTTTCAACATTAAACCAACCTGCATTCCTGCAACAAACCCCACTTGATCATATGTTAAACTTTCTACATAGTGAAAGACTCAGTTTACATTTTTAAAAGGATTTTAGACCTTTGCTAATGAGGGGAACTGGTTTATAATTTGCTTTCCTTGTAAGGACTTATCCTGGTTTTATGAGTATAATGTGGGTATCATAAAATAACCTGGGGAGTGTTCCTACCTCTGTATTCTAAAGAAGTTTCATTGCTTGATACTATTTCTTCCTTAAATGTTTAATATAATTCTTCATTGAAGACATGTAGGCATTTGTTTTTATCACAAGCAATTATATTTTTATTATGATTAAGAATTGTTTGAATTTCTTTGGTCACTATTTGCAGTTCTCTCATGCTTTACATTTGAGTTTGCTTCCATTCATGTTGAAATATATTCTTCATGTTTTGCTTTTTTTTTTTTTTCTTTTAAATTTCTGTGGTTAGAAAGACTTCTTTTTGTATATGCTTTGCACTCTCCACTGATACTGAAGCTGTGTTGATAAATTTCATGAATATACTGGTTTCTTTATTTTTTCCTTATATCTGGAGTCAGGAAATTCCTGTCTTAGACCATGATTAAAGCAAATGGAGCAACTTTCTTTTCCCTTCACCCTTCAGACCTATACTATCCAGTACTAAATGGCTGTAGTCTTAAGGAACAGAAAGATTATTGGTTTTTATTTTCTCATTTGTTTTTACTAAGTGCCTGATTTATATATATATATATATACACTTTACTTGTATTTGAGTGCAGTCATTTCATTTGTCTCCTCATTTCAAATGTCATCCATTACTGCTAAGTGTTTAGATCAAAGGGTCTGTGTAAGTCTCTCTTTACCATTTAGAACCAATAGTGGATCATATACTTTAACGCTGCCCTGCAGTAACTCTACGTGTGTGTGACTTCTATTAGCTGTATCCAGCTATCTAGGTATTGCTACTAACTAGATCATGTCTTTTACTATAAATGTATCCATAATTGCTACTGGCACTTGCATATACCAGGTACAAGACACTTACTGAATGTTTCTCATATATTAAGCACTCTCCTGAGCTTTTTACATGTATTAACTCATCTAATTCTAATAAAGACCACATGAAGTAGTTACTAATATTATCTGTTTAAAAAGTGAAATGCCGAAGTACAAGGAGATTGCCAAGACCAAGGAGGAGTAAGTTGCCAGCTAGTGTTTAAACCTCAGTTACCTGACTTAGAAAATTTGATGAATAAGAAGCAACAGATGAACATTGCTGATGACGTCTGTCCATCTGGTCTGTCATTCATGTGTACCCTGTCCTGCTGCATGAGTGTTTCATGTTCTTGAATGCAAGAACATACTTTATTTGTCTCATTATCCCAGCACCCAGCACTGAACATAGAATTCTCTAGGTGCTGAAAATGGTTGTCATGGTTAAATGAGATCTGAGTGGGATTCTTTTCTGAAAATTCAGTCTTTATATTGGTTAAGTGGAGACAATGCCTTTCAGTATTTTCCCAAGAGGCCTATTCATAGTTATGAAACATCCTGTTAAAAAAATATATTTTCAAAAGACTGGCTTCTGGGGAAACTGTAGGGAGACAGCTTTTTTTTTTTTTTTTTTTTTTTTCCTGTCAGCATTTTATGAAGTATTAGGAAAAGAAGCTTTGGAAGGACAATAACTGAAAAACGGTCATTGATATCAGAGTCTCTCTTTAAACAAAGGTGCAAGAAAAGGAAAGATGTTACTATTTCTCCCCAGATTGTTTGACCATTTCTCAGCATGAACTCCATATAATTTTATACATGAGACCCTCTGGAGAAAGGGGTGGGGCAATTTGGTAAAAACCTTTATCTTATAGTTCTATTCTAGTTATTTAAAATTAAAGCAGAGAAATATAAGCATTCTTTCCAGTATCATCGGGAATGGGGGGACAAGTTAAAAATGAGCTTTTTCCAAGTGGAAATAAAACCTCTGGGAAATTCCTGGGGGACAAAAAGAGAAACCTATGCAAGGGGATGTAGGATGCACATCTGTGGGAAGCCCCACCATTTTTTTTTTTTTTTAAGGAAGGAAAGGATGCTTCTAGAACAGAGCAATTAGCAGCTGCTTCTCCAGTTTCCCTGCTGAGAAGGTAACTTTGTCAACTGCCTTATTACTGCAGAAATAGTCAGTGTTGATGGTCAGCACTTGTCTCCCGGGCTACTTTTGTCTGCTGAGTGATAAGTCCTTCCCCTGTAGATGATGCAGCCCTGAGGACGCCTTGGGTTCTGGACTCTGGTGCTGGCTTCTCAGTGTGGGAACATGAAGAATCGCAGCTGGGAGAGGATGGTCAGCTTCACCAGGGAAGCTGCACTCTGGAGGCAGATTGTGTAGAAAGAGCTGAATATTCAGACAGCAAGCACAAAGTCAGCATGCCGGCAAGGGAGGCTGTGGGTTCGAATCACAAGCATGTTTCTTATGTCCCTGGATCCCAGGGAATTGAACAGTTTGGCCCTCTCAGGGGTGTTCCGAAAGGAACAGAGGTGCAAATCAGCTGGGTGTTTGTCTATCTTTACGTAAGCAGATATGTTGGTAAGGAGAGCTGTGCAACACCAAATATATTTTCCTGACTGTAACTCAGGCAGGTAATGACGATTCATGCAGAATTCTGTAAACTGAGCCCAGTGGCAAGTCTTGCCTCCTTCATCTCTGGAGAGTCTTATTCTCCACGATCAATTGGTCTTCAGTCAAATCAAAGTGTAACCTACAAAGAGGTCCATCACTGAAATACTTAATAAGTGGAATTCCAAAGGCCCTAGTATAACTTATGATGTAATTGATAAAAACTGGTAAGATACCAAATGTAAAAAAAAAAAAAAAAAAAGACTATAATTTACAGACCTTTGCCTATAAGACACATCGGACCAATAACTGAGATTCATGTGACCTTTAGAGATGTATATCGAAATACCTTCCTATCTTGAAAACCAAAAACAAAAAAACTCATTAATTCAAAAATTTCACCTGTGATATTTGGATCACCTAGGTAATACGAACTTAACAAAAATGAATATATAGAAACCTTTTCTCAAAAACATACCTTTTCCTGTAGATGTGTTTTTCTACTCTACCTCTTTCATTTTTCTGTCATAAAGCAGATGCTAAAGTGTAACATGGTATTCTGATACATAATGCATAATGGTTAGCAAATTTAAATGGCCAAATTACCAATCTGGAGGATGTGGAACCAACATTATCATTCCCATAACACTTCAGGTATTGATATGTGTCCTTAAAAAAACAAATTTACCATGAGACAGATGCAATCAGCCTCTACTGCATCTCTGTATTCTTGGCTGGCACTGGATAAGGTTGGGGGGGAAAAGAAGGGAAAAAAAGAGAGACAGGCAAAAAAAGAATGCTTATGTTCATTAGAGAGCTAAGCACATAGGAGGAATCGGACAGATGTACAGCGAATAATGTAATACTTTACTTGTCAAAAGGTGCTCTGAGGAATTGCTGTTCCCTAGATTCTGTTAGTGGCATTGGGAGATAACGGGGCAGGTGGCATCATTTACACATTATGTGTAGGGATACTGATGTTCACGGGGAGAGTAATAGGGCCCAAGCCAAAGAGTAAGTGGTAATCCCAGAATGATAACCCAAGAGATCTGAATCCTAGCTCAAGAACAGTTATGTGATGCCCCACAAACCATGTGGCAGGTAAGGATCAAATGTGTAATTTATAGGAGGCATTTCTTATTATAGGAAACAACCCCAAAAATGTCAGATCATCAAAGCAGTTCACTCATATCACTTTGTATCTTGGGATCAGAATGCATCCCCCCGACCCCCCAAGAAGAAAACGAGTTGTCTACTTTGCTTACTGCAGGTGAGGACTAGCACCCAGAAGTCTCACAGTAAATATGTTTTGAGTGAACATTTGAAGGAAGATGTTAATCCCTTCTCTTCAGCAGAAATATTGAAGCTTCCAGGAGTACTTGGTACATAGCATTGTACAGAGTTTGATAACAAGATGTTGCTCGTAATTCATCTTGACGTTGGGGAAATCACTTATATTTTCTAGGCCCCAGTTTTTACTATGTAGACTGAGAACTATGAGAACAAAATACTTGATCTGAATTTCTTAAATGTTTTCAAGATTGAAATGGATTTTTCTTTGTAAAATTATTTTTATAATTTTTACTATTTGAAACCCTTTTAATTAAGGCTACGCTATCTTATTTGTATAGATGATTATAAATATTACATGCCCACCCCAGGAGTGATGATGTATTCTTATATTTGCTCTAAAACCGAGCCTTTCTGAGTCGTACTGAGGCATATCCTCGTGGCAGTACAAAATTGGAAATGTACTCCCGATCAGACCAGGCGGGGAGTTCTTCAGAGTCACATACTAGGCCTTGTTCTTTCTCACATCACCAGCACCTGAAATCCTCAGATGATTTCACTTAACCGTATTGATAATCACTGATGCTCATCAATGGTGATGATGAGTCACACACATGCACACACACACATATATATACTCACACACTCTTACACTCCTAGGGAAGTTACTACTCTGTGTTGTCTAATTTGGACAATTCAGATTCTATTTTTATGACAGCACCAGCATATTAACAGAATTCCCGAATGTGGAACAACGTGCTCTTCATATTTTAATTATTCATAACCTAATACAAACTCAACTATTTGATACATTTTTATGTTGTGCAGTTCTCCCTATTTAGCATGGATAGAGCTCAGAACTAGTTTCAGGCACAAGTTGTTTTATTTTAAAGCTTTTTATTTTACCATTTGAAAGTAATACTTTATTTTCCTTTTATTGGGGAAGAAAGTGTACATTTTCATGATGAGTAAAATATGTCTGAAGCTTCTCAAATAATTTACTCATGGTCGAGAATAAGCAGGAGTGATTAGGGCCTCAAATCAGAAACTTCAGAGAGCCAGAAGCTATCAAAATGTGCAGCTTTAATGAACGATTTCTCACTCATTGCTGTACAGCAATCACCACGGATACACTCTAGGTTTTTTTTCCCAAAGCATATATAATTGGGCAAATCATCTAAACCCCCAAAAGCAGGCAATTATTCAACTACATTGATGCAGGATCACTGGGTCCAGTGCTTCATTAGAATATACCATAATCCCTTGTTCTTTTCTTAACCTTCTCTGTGAAAAATCTAATTCATCCAAAGCTTGACACAGTGTCCTGTTGGTTATGCAAATCGTGGCTGTGCAGGAGACAGAGTTTCAAGCCACATTTCTATCTTCAGTCCCATGTGTAGGACTCTTATCCAAATCTTTAAATAGAGCCCATGAGTTCTAATAATTATTCAACTAACATATATAAGCTCCCTTTGTACTCTTTTTTGAAAATGTGCTTATCTTGTTCTCTTATAGAAAAGAGAGAGACATTGACAGAGAGATTGAATGGCACTGCCAACACCAGAGGAATAGCTGGGGAAGGGAGCAGGAGGGCACCGTGGTGCAAGGAAGATGATAAGAAAAGTATAAAGCTGCTGGGAGGAGGGTGTTACCACCATCCCTCTGCTCCTCACTATTTTTGTAGCCCAACTGTCCTTTCTCCTGACCCTGTCTTTGTGTTCTATTGGGAAGAGTAGAACTTCGGATCATTCCCTCTTGGGCTTAGATGTCCTATCTGCCGGTGCTTGAGTCCATCCTTGACCACGTTATTTGCTGTCTCTGCACCCGTGGAAGATGCGGATCGTGTGCCTGGAAGTCTGGCTCGGTGCAATGACAGACGTGCAGGTGCAGCCACACGGACCATCTAATCTGACTTAAAGCACCTTCTCTTTCTAAAAGGATATGTATGATTTGAGAGGCATGATAGGAAGAAAATTTGATAGAAATTTGATTGTTACATAGGCCTAGGATAGCATACTTCTGGGAAAACACACTGCTTTGATCCTGAATCACTTCAACTTCTTTTCCCCCCAACATCCCCCCAACATCACAACAACTTGTGATTCAAAGTCAACGAAAGCTTCATAACATTATTTTAAACATTGCTGCTTTACACCTTAACTCCATTTCCATGGGACCTCAGAACAGATTAGGACAACAAGTGGTAAACTATCCCTCCACTTTCTTAATAATAACAATAAAAATAATGACAAGTCCACATTTTAATGTGTACATACTACATGTATACACATGGAAATTACTATAAGACTTGTTAATTAATAGAAATAATTATTGCTTTTAATCTTTACAACACGCCTGTGACCTCATTGCTATTTTTATCCTCTCTTTAAAAAATGGGGGATTGAGGGGTGCCTGGGGCGTTCAGTCTGTTAAGCCTCTGGCTTGGGTCATGATCCCAGGGTCCTGGGATTGAGCCCCATGTCAGGTTCTCTGCTCAGTGGGGACTCAGCTCATGGTCTCTCTCTCTTGCTCTCTCTCAAATGAATAAATAAAATATTTTTAAGAAAAAATTAAAAATTAAAAATGGGGGATCGAAACTTATAAAGTAACTTGGCCAAAGATACGTGGTTATTAAATGGTTGAACAGAGTCTAACTTGGGGGCTCTACAGCGTCTGAACCAACCTTGTCTCTCAGGTAGTCTTCCAGCTTCTTCTCTCAGATGGTCAGCTCTCTGTCTGACCTCACTCTGTTCCTCTGAGCAAAACTGCCGTAAAATGTATCGCCGCCTTTCAGAAAGTAGTGAGAGGACTCTCAGCTTCCTTCTAGCTAGACCTAGCATTCTCTTTGGCTCTGTGTAGGACGGCCGTTCTCAACCTTGGTACAGAGTGGAGTCACCTGGGGAACCGCAATACTAGTGCTTGTGTCGGACCCTTCGGCTTTGGTGGACTTGGTCTAGCCTGGGCTTGAGAAGTTCTAAGATCTACTCAGGCAATTCTGATGTGAAGCAGTGTTCGGGAAGGTCAGCTCCATCAATCTGGGCCTCATAGATTCTGACTCTGCAGCAAAATGGAATCCTGCAAACCTGGTCCTGAATTGGAGGTGCTTGACATTTGAATTGAATAAGAAATCTGAATTTGGAAAGGAGAATGTCTGATGATGATGATGTTACCATTAGTTGAATGTTGCTCAGGGCTGTTCATTTGCATATATTTACATCTAGTATTAATTCAGTTACATTACCCCTCTCTTTGTATAAAGGCACAGGGAGTGAAATTATTTGACCCAAATCCAAGCCAGGTGTGCCACTTATTGTGGGTGACTTCAAACCTCTGCCTTTAATTGCATGATTATGGCCACGAAGGAGAAAAGGATGTACAGGTTTGGAGGCTGATGATAATGACTGCATTAGGGAGAAGCAATCTGATGCATGGGCTTACTACACCTACAGCCTGATGCGTTGTGTGTGGCAGAGCAAAAAGGGACGGGAGGAATTATATTTTAGTTCCAGTCAAGTTTCCTTTGAAGCAAATCCAGTTCCCAACAAAGATTCTTTTTTTTTTTATTATTTATTTATTTATTTATTTATTTATTTATTTATTCAATTTATTTTTTATTGGTGTTCAATTTACTAACATACAGAATAACCCCCAGTGCCCGTCACCCATTCACTCCCACCCCCCGCCCTCCTCCCCTTCTACCACCCCTAGTTCGTTTCCCAGAGTTAGCAGTCTTTACGTTCTGTCTCCCTTTCTGATATTTCCCACACATTTCTTCCCCCTTCCCTTATATTCCCTTTCACTATTATTTATATTCCCCAAATGAATGAGAACATATAATGTTTGTCCTTCTCCGACTGACTTACTTCACTCAGCATAATACCCTCCAGTTCCATCCACGTTGAAGCAAATGGTGGGTATTTGTCATTTCTAATGGCTGAGTAATATTCCATTGTATACATAAACCACATCTTCTTTATCCATTCATCTTTCGTTGGACACCGAGGCTCCTTCCATAGTTTGGCTATCGTGGCCATTGCTGCTATAAACATCGGGGTGCAGGTGTCCCGGCGTTTCATTGCATCTGTATCTTTGGGGTAAATCCCCAACAGTGCAATTGCTGGGTCGTAGGGCAGGTCTATTTTTAACTCTTTGAGGAACCTCCACACAGTTTTCCAGAGTGGCTGCACCAGTTCCCATTCCCACCAACAGTGTAAGAGGGTTCCCTTTTCTCCGCATCCTCTCCAACATTTGTGGTTTCCTGCCTTGTTAATTTTCCCCATTCTCACTGGTGTGAGGTGGTATCTCATTGTAGTTTTGATTTGTATTTCCCTGATGGCAAGTGATGCAGAGCATTTTCTCATGTGCATGTTGGCCATGTCTATGTCTTCCTCTGTGAGATTTCTGTTCATGTCTTTTGCCCATTTCATGATTGGATTGTTTGTTTCTTTGGTGTTGAGTTTAAGAAGTTCTTTATAGATCTTGGACCCAACAAAGATTCTGCTCGCGGGGGCTCTAAGCCAAATGTGCCGGAGCTGGCAGGAGAGAAATTCCCCGGACAAGAGCCAAACTATCAGCCAGGACTGGGAGGGACAGGTAATTGGGAAACGGTAGTCATGCCAAGGAGTCAAACTTCATAAAATAGGATCTGTAGGTATCTAAAGGCCAAAGAGAAGAATTTATCTTAAAATTAAAGAATTTGGGGCAACTGAGTGGTTCACTCCGTTGAGTGTCTGCCTTCAATTCAGGTCATGACCCCAGGGTCTGGGATAGAGTTCCCCATGGGGCCCCTGCTCAGCGGGGAGCCTGCTTCTCCCTCTCCCTTTGCCCCTCTCCCCACTCATGCTCCCTGTCTCTCTCTCTCTCAAATAAATAAATCAAATCTTTTAAAAAATAAATTAAAGATCTTTACTTTAAAAATAAGATCCATTGGTAAGACAATCAGTGAGCTGTAAAGGAGTAAACTCAGGCAGTATTTATGGACATCCTCTGATGTTTTTGAAATGTATTTCTGTACTTGGGTTTGTTCCTATATTTAAAAAAAAAAAAAAAAAGGAACACTTTCAAGATAAGGCAAGATAGAAAGTAGAAGTTTGGAAATTGAAGGGACTGAAGAAATCTGTTCATGAATTCCAGGATATGGTAGTGATAATTGAGAGAAAACATGAACGTAGTCCCTCATCTTTAGGGCGCAGAGTAGTAAGTGCAGGCAGTCACACCTGCAGAAATAACAGTGCAATTTCGGTTAAAAGAAAGTGTGTGAGTGGGCTTCCAGAGATTCTGGTTTCATCATTGGTCACCAAATGATCACCTCTAGAAGATATTTTTTTTTTTTAATGAAGGAAAGATAGTAAAGGTAGCAGATTTAAAAAAAAAATAATGACAAAGGTGTATTCTAAATCCAACACATTGCCCTTCTCACAGGATGTTTCTATGTATTATCTAATGATAATCTTTCAATATACGTTGAGGTAGATTGAACAGATGCCCATGTGTCGATGAAAAAACAATGTCAGTAAAGATAATGTCGACACATACCAGGGATTGCCATTGGCAGTGTTTGGCCTTCCAACCTAGAATTGTTCTACATGGTCCTTGAGAACTTGAGGTGACAAAGAGGCGGCAGGTGAATTCATTGCGGGCTCGGTAACGCTGGTGCGTATTCAAAGGGCTTTCGGGTCCCTGTACTTTCCCCACTGTATTTTAGTGTGAAGCCTTTCAGGGTCAGAATGTAAAATATGAAGCCACAAGCTAAAACTTGGAGGGCTTTTTTTGATAGATGAGAGTGAGTATCATAGGATGCCACTGTAAGATTTTTGAGACTTGATATTCATAAGCATGTCTTACAGAAAAAAAAATGTTAGAGAAAAAAAAGAGGATGCAGTAACAAATAAATGATCGGAGCAAAATGCAAGTATAATATTCATACTGATAGATAGTCCCTAATTCAATTCTCATTGCTTCTATTTCCCCTTTGTGATTTTAGTGTGTGATGTAGAACTTTCCTGGATTGGGCTTGTAGTGTTAGGCCCCGTACGCCAGCAGGGTGCCCATTATGCATTCGCAAATACTGTTGTGATAAGTGAAAAAGAACCTGACATTAAGACTGATGGGATCCCCTGTGAAGCCTAACTAGGTCATGTCTACTTTCTTTTTTCACTCCCTTCCCTGTGCTCAGCAGAAGAGATGGGCATGGTCACCAAACTCTAAATGAGTTCATTCCAAGTGGGTTTATATTCTATTCAGATTTCCCCATTGTCTTCATTAAATTCTTGATCTTTCCCATCAAGGAATGAGGCTACAAAATGTCGGTAAAGGTCTCCTTCGGATTCTGCATTATATATCTTTATAAATACGGAGTCGACTCCTATACTTATTAACATGCTAAATGGCGAAAACACTGTTGCAGTTAGTAAGATTGAATGTGAACTAATGATCTTAAGACTCATGTAATTCATTCTACAGGAGTGAAGGGGGCTTCATCTTTCTTTGAATTTGCAATAAATTGTGAATTTCTTTTTACTGATCAGGAGATTTTCCACTGAAGCACCTGACCAAAGGACACATTTAGAAGTAGAATGGATGCTGTTTTTAACCTGGATGTAGGTCGTGAAATGCCATAGAGTTTTATGTGTTGATTGTACCCTGGAGGCTTCTGGGTCTACAGATGAGGGACTGGAGAGGTTCAATGACCTGTCCAAGCTGGCATAGCTAGTAAGTGGCGGGTGCAGGTAGAACCCATGTCTCCTGATTCACATTCTTGTACAAAGACACCCTGGGTTACATTATTAGGTAATTACCGTGCCTTCGGGAGCCTCATACTATTGACTATTTCTGCTATGTAGGTAGAAATGTAGGTCTCAAAAAGTTAAGTAAATTGTTCAATGCATTAGGGTATGAAGGGGATATGAAGCAGAACCTTTTTCACTCCAAAATGCATTTACTTAGGAAAGACACATTTACTGCACCTCCTATATTCCCGGAAAAATAGGTAATGATAAATCAAACAGTTCTCTGAAGATGTCCAGTAATGCTCCAACTGATGAATTCAAAAAGACATAGACAGGCATGTGTAAATATTACTCTGTTTTTTTCTTCTTGACGGGTTAATTCTTTAAATAGAATTTAATTTAAATCTATTCGCCTGGAAATGTCCTCAATGCTACATTTTGCTGCACCAGCTTTGAAATATTAATGAGCAGCGTCTGCTTCTGTCACTAACATATTTGCAAGCTGCTTCAGCTCTCTGAACCTCTGCTTCCTCACCAGTCACAAAGGCTATCGGGGTGGGTGGGTGGCTTTCTCACTGTGAAATACAGAGACTTAGCATTCCTGCCAGCTGCTTCAGGAGTCAGTGTGAGGTAATCCCAGTAATTTGGGATCTGAGTCCACCTCTGCAGTTCCGAGCCCATTATCTGCTTTCTGTAGTGAAGTTCAGTGTAATATGTTATTGACGACACTCGCTGTTACGAAAACAGTTTGAAAGCCGCATGAATTTATTCATTTGATCATCATAGTCATAAGTGACTCTCCAGCATCATCCTTTAAGCCACTCATTACATCTGCCACGCCGAATACTTGCAATACTTTGAACTGGAGGCACATTTCTGGAGCAGTCCCTGTGGTCTTAGGGATACACCTTTTTTTTTTTTTTTTTTTTTTTTTTTAATTTCTCTGTAGGAAAACACTTGCTTTGTTAGAATAACACTAACTCCTTTTTTCAGCTTTATTTAGGTATAATTGACAAATAGAAATGTGGCATAGTAAGATATACACTTGATGCTTTGATAAAGGTACGTATGATGAAATGATCACCACCGCCAGGCTAATTAACACATCCGTTGACTCATATTATTAGAACTTTCTTTCTTTTTTCCTTTTTTTTCCCCCTGTGGTGAGAATGTGTAAGATCTATTGTTTTAGCGAATTTCAAGCATACAATAGAGTGTATGTTATATCTCCAAAATTTACTCATCTTGCGTAACTGAAACTTCATGCCCTTTGACCAGCATCTCCTGCTTCCGCTCCACCTTGCTTCCCGTAACCGCCGTTCTGCTCTCTGCTTCAATGAGTCCATTTTAGATTTCATGTAATGCTCTGTTTCAGCATGCCCACAGTCTTCCTTGGATTGTAGATTATTAGCAGAAATATGAATTATTTGGAATCAGCTTAGGCCTGATGTCGAGTAAAGATGCTCCCTGTACTGGTTGTACGTGTCTGTGCGAGTCACCTAACCTCTGAGATGTAAGATCAGGAGAGTACAAATAATTGCGTATGTCAGAGGAATCAAACCATATATTTTTAAAACTCAGCGAATAGCTGATCTATAGTGGACCAGTAGGGTCTTTTAAGACTGTGTTTCCTCCAGACCAAATCATATGCCAATTCCCAAAGTAAATATCCAATAAAATACCAAAGATAGTTTGTTGGTAGTTGCCAAACGTGGCAGGTACTTGATACTCGGGTTGATGGCTGTGCTGTGAGTAATACACTACTGGATCTCTGAGAGAGGAGGCCCCTGGCTTTTGCCAGCGCCCATAAATCTATGGTGAGCTGTAACGCTAGTTGGTAAGGTAAAAACCCCAGGCCCCTCAGTATTCTTGGGACACCCTGATATGATTATGTTAATAAAAGTGAGAAGGACACCTGGATGGCTCAGTCAGTTGAATATCCATTGATTTGGGCTCAGGTCATGGTCTCAGGGTCAGATTCTCATGCTCAGTGGGGACTCTGCTTGAGATTTCCCTCCTTCTCCCTCTGCCCCTCCCCCTGCTCACACAGTCTCTCTCTCAAATAAATAACTAAAAAAAAAAAATAGCAACTTAGAGAAAATAGCCCCGATATCCATCAGCCGATGAATGGATAAACAAAAGGTTACATATCCATCAATAAAACATTATTCAGCCATAAAAAGAAATGAAGCGATGTTATACGCTATAACGTGGATGAACCTTGAAAGTGTTAAGTAAAGGAAACAGGTGTTTTATGATTCCATTTGTGTGAAATGTTCGGAATAGGCAGGTCCATAGGTATAGAGACAGCGTCTCGGAGGAGCTCCCGTTTTGCATCCCTTGGGCCTGTAACTCTCACTTATATCATTGCCACAGTCCTCATCGTCTCCAACGTAGGGACCCCCTTCATCCAGTGCTTGATGGCAATGAAGACGAAGTCCATGCTGTGCGCCTTCTCTCTCTGGGGCCTACTAAGCATTTTTTGACAGGGGCACTGAAGGAGAATGCCACACCAGTTCTGCCCTTCTAACTCCCATCTGTCCTCCAAGACTCAGCTCAAGTGTCCCTCTGTTCTCTAAACATCCCCTCATTCCTACAGATGCAAGTCACTTGTCTTCTGTGATCCTCTTGTACGTGGACTTGTGCCCTAGCAGTCAACACACACCCTCATTGCTAGGCCATTGTGTCCACGTCTATCTTCCCCACCATGTCTAAGGTCCATGAAGGCAGAGGTCGTGTTTTATGCTCACTTGTCCCCACTAATGTTCCCTGCACACAGAATAGATTGCTCGTTGTTAGTAGATGAAATGAGAGGGGAATAGGGACTGGTGGGTAATAGGTACTGAGTTTCATTTTGGGGTGATGGAAATGCCCTGGGATTGGGATGATAGTCACACAATATAGTGAATATGTTAAAACCACTGGAGTGTACACTTTAAAACAGTGAATTTCGTATTAGGTCATCCTTAGCTCAGCAATAATGACTAAAAAGGGAGAGGGGAGAAGGAGAGTGCGAGAACCAGGAGGAGGTTCTTCTGGTCCCAAAAGGGCATGGGCTGCGGCTAGCAGACGTGGGTTCGAATTCCAGCTCTCTTCTACCATTAGCACCAGCTGCCTCGGCTCGCCACCTTGGTCTGCAGCTCTTATGAGTCCAGTAAAAACAGGCCCACTGTGGAGATTAAAAGACATGTGCACGGGCCTTCACGGCTGACCCAGACATGACGTTTATGAATTGATTGGTGCCTATAAATGTAACAGTGACGACAATTTTTTTTCACGAAAGAAACAAACTAACAAACAAGAAACAAGCTGCATTTCTAAAACGTGCCACCCAAAAAATAAAAAATAAAATAAATAAATAAATAAAACGTGCCACTGTGTGGTCATAAATACTTTGCCAGGGCTACGGTAAGTCGGCTAGGGTTAGCGTCGAAATATTTCTCTGACCCGCACTTAAATAAGTACATTTTAAAATATTATTATGTTTCTACAAGTAATTGGAAGTGTCCTTCCTCAAGCACGATTGTATAGTAAGAATAATACACTGTCAACAGAATTTACATACAAATAACTTCTCGCCATGCTTTTGTGGGGGAGACGGCGGATAATTAAATCATACTAAGAACACATTTCTAATAGCTTCTCTGGCTCCGGACCATGCTCATTTTATGAAGTAGTATATCATTTCCCAATCAAGATGGCAATATTGGAAAGCTTTTTTTTTTTTGAAAACAAACACAAAGAAACAGTTTTCACTGTGTCCCCCTAAAAGGATGAAAAATTTTCAGGCAGGACTGCAGTAGTTTGATGAAATGTGTTTCATGAGGATTAAGTATTCCAGGGAGGAAATGACAGCAAACAGTAGCGTAGGGAGTGTTAGGAGGTGGGGTGTTTTCATAAAGGGGTGCCGGAAGGCGGCAGGCGCTGATGCTGCACACCCTCTCCTCACCCACCCCACCCTCATTTCAACCGAGGCACCTTTCTACATAGCTGCGGAAATCCTAAATGGGCGTTAGGCAATCCGTGCTTTTAAAATATTTAGATAGGACCTGAGAGCATCATGGCATTGGAGTGGGGCCTTTAGATACACTCCTCTTTTTCTCCATGACGTCCATGGAGTGAAGGGCGAGGAAGGGGAAAGAAAGGACCCAGCACCTGGCAGGCCTGGTTCGCACACGTTGAGAGAAAGCGCATCATCGGTGGAGTCTAAAAGGTGCAGAGGACAAGAAAGGTCAACATGTGAAAAAGAAGTTGTGGGAGGAAAAAAAAAAATTAAGGTGGAGAAAATGTTTCTACTTTCCCCCGTCTGGCTGTTCTCCTTCAAATCCCATTGTTTGAGGATCCCTTTCTGGACCCATTCAGTGTTCTCCCCTCGCCCGCCTCCCGTCCCTGCCTGCTGCCCTTGTGTCTCCAGCTATCGTCTTGCACCATCCCGTGTCTTCTTTCTCTTCCGTAGCTATTGCCTCAAGCCAACTGCCCACGTTGGATCCAGGGGCTCAGTTTCTGGACATGTCACCTGGGAGCGCCCAGGCAGGGCTCCCGGCTCCTGCGGCCTGGGCAGGGCCTGCACCCCGCCTGGGCTCCCTGCTGCTGCAGGCAGGGCCCTCGGGGGGAGCCGTGCCAGCCTGCCCCGTGCCAGCGAGGGATGCCCTCTAGGCCTCGGCATCTGGCTCCCTCGACAGTGAACGCAGGCCCAGCCGCAGGGCCGACCCCCCGGGCCCACCGAGGGCAGAGTCAAGGGAGGAAGCACCTGCTGGGGATGAGGCTCTGTGGCCTCGGGGCAGGTCTCCACTGCACGTAAAGGCTTATTTTCACAGATGATATTCCAGGGCCCCAGCACTCACCATGCACTGTAGGAGTCTGAGAAGCAGGAATATTTTTTTTAAGTCCTTCAAAGCACTATTTGCAATTTTAGTAGATTTATATGTATTTTTAGTGACTATTTTCTCCTTCCTGTGGCACAGAACCACTCGGTTATGGTAGAGTGTTTGTTCTCTAGAGCTGCTGTAACGGAGCTCCACGGACTCGGGGCTTAGAGCACAGAACTGTGCCGCCTCACATTCCAGGGGCTCCAGGTCCAGGCCTGAGGGGTCCGCAGGCAGGTGGCAGCTGACCGCCCAGGGAAGGGTCTCTTCCAGGCCTGTCTCCTCAGCCTGTAGCTAACTGCCTTTTCCCTGTGTCTTCACCTTGTTTTCCTCCGTACACGTCTGTATCTAGATTTTATCTTCTTATAAGGACAAGAGTCCTTGGATTAGGGGCCTCCCTAATGATCACAATGGGTCACATTCTGGGGCACTAGGGGTTGGGATTTCAACCTACGAAATTGGGGGACGGGAGGCAAATCAGCCCTTGGCAGGTAGGGATATCACATTTCTTTTAAATACATTTAAATGAATTTTATTTAAAAATTAGGGGTTAAGTGTACATAAAGCACCTTTATTCTTGCCCATCAGAGCAGCACTAAGTAAGGATTAACTTTTCCCTCTAATAATTCAGACATCGTATCGGTGATACTGCAGAAGAAAAATAATGAACGTTTTGGGGACATGAATCAAGCCAACTACATTTAAAGTCAACTCAGCGCCCGAAACAGTTGTGGCACATAGTAGGCAATCAATAAATACGTGTTCTGTAAGTAAAGAGATCTCTTGGGTTAGGATGGGAAGAAAATAGGAAGACAGCGAAATTAGGAAAAAGTGCTTTGAAACAGACAGAAAAAGTCAATTCCAGAGCTCTTTAACTTGATGCTAGTAGAGACATCACATGTGCTCCTAACATCGGAATCCCCTTCCCTGGATCAGACGTTAGCAATAAAGACACTGTTTAAAAAAAAGGGAAAAAAAGAAAAAAAAAAAAAAAGCTTTTTAAAGGATCTTAATTGTTCTTAAAAGCTTTCCAATCTAGTGGAAGAGAAATAGGCTCTGATGCGAGTGGATGCAGGACTGCTTAGGAGGATAAGCGTGGAGTTGACTCTTCAAGAGGTTTACCCCATTATATGCAAGACCCTCCACCTCCTAGAAACAGCCGTTCCATTTTATTGTAGTTCATTTTAAACATAGGATTGATGATGAGTGGCACCGAGGGACAGGATTCCCAGAATCCCAGCCTTGCGTCCTCTGCTTTATGAACGCCCCTTCCCTTCCCTTTGCTTTTTGATGCTTCTCCCTGATATAACCAGAGATGCCACCTCACAGCTGCATTTTTACCTCCTCCCTAAGCCTGAGCTATGCAAGAGATGTCTGAGTGCTGTTGTGGAGCTTAGGCTACCTGGTGTTCTCTTGCATATATATGTGATTCAAAATGTACTATGATCTATACGATGCGTAAATATATGTGGCATATGCATTATGTGCCTGTATATCATATATATGATTTGTGGGTAAGTTTAAGGGAAACTGTTCCTCATCCTTTTACAAGTATCAGTACATCTGTAACAAATCTGGAATCTCTGATTTTCTTTTTTTTTTTTTTTATTTATTTATGATAGTCACAGAGAGAGAGAGAGAGGCAGAGACACAGGCAGAGGGAGAAGCAGGCTCCATGCACCGGGAGCCCGACGTGGGATTCGATCCCGGGTCTCCAGGATCGCGCCCTGGGCCAAAGGCAGGCGCCAAACCGCTGCGCCACCCAGGGATCCCCGGAATCTCTGATTTTCTATTTAAAAATAATAACCATTGATTGAAGGAGAGAGTTTAATAATGCAGCGGGTAAATAAGTACGTTATAATGAGAGCTATGACTAATATAACTCAGTCTGCTGGTTGTTCATGGGGAAAAAAAAATGGAATTTGATAGTTAGAGAAAAGTGAGTTGGGTATCCAGGGTAAAATAGAAGCTAAAGAAAACTATAGTTACCACAATAAACTGCTGATATAAATAATGTGTACTATATTTTTTAGGGTTTCCTGACCCAGATTATATTACATCTTGTTAAATTGTTTGTATTTGCCATGAGAGTGAACAGGAACACTGTAATTATATATATATATATATATATATATATATATATATGGTCATTTTATATATATAAAGCCATTTAAATTTTTGATATATTTTAATAAATTGATATATTTAATTAATTGATACCAATTCCCATATATCCATATATCCATATAAGTGTATATCTCACTTATACATTTTTTAACAGATTTTATTTATTCATGAGATACACAGAGAGAGGCAGAGACACAGGCAGAGGGAGAAGCAGGCTCCCTGATGGGGGACACGATCCCAGGACCCCGGGGTCACACCCTGAAGATGCTCAACTGCTAAGCCACCCAGGCATCCCTGTATCTCACCTATAAGAACACGTGTATTTGGGGGAGCATGGGCATAAAGATGTACACTTCAGTTTTGTATATAATACCAAAACCGGTGATGACATAAAGAAACTAAAATGAATGAAGAGTAAATATACATATTTTTAAATTTAGAATTCCTCCCCCATCCCACTTCACCAGGTCCTAAAATGAAACTCAAGATAATCCAGGTCTCTCTTGTGCCATGCCGGGTCTCCTAGATTTGAGAATTCCTGTGATTCTCCACAACTTCTTTTCTCCTCATTTCTCTTATTTTTAGTTCCTTATTCTAGCTACAGTGTAGTCCACAGGCAGTGTTGTACTAGTTTCAGATGCGCAATATGGTGATTCAATAATCCTACACATCACCAGTGCTTATTATATGAGATAAGGGTACTCTTGAATCCCCATCACCTATTTCCCCCATCCCATTCCCACCTCCCCTCTGGTAACCATCAGTTAGTTCTCTATAGTTAAGAGTCTGTTTCTTAGTTTCTCTCTCTTTTTCCTTTGCTCATTTATTTCATTTCTTAAATTTTGCACATGAGTGAGATCATATGGTCTTTGTCTTTCTCTGACTGATTTATTCCATTTAGCTTTATATTCTCTAGCTCCATCTATTTTGTTACAAATGTGAAGATTCCATTCTTTTTTATGGCTGAATGAGATTCCATTTTATATATTTGCCATATCTTCTTTATCCATTCATCCATCAGTGGAACTTGGGCTGCTCGCCTAGTTGGCTATGATAAATACTGCTGCTATAAACATAAGGGTGCACGTATCCCTTTGAATTAGTGTTTATATATTTTGGGCATAAATACCCAAGAGCGTGATTACCGAATCATAGGGTAGTTCTATTTTTAACCTTCTGAGGAACTTCTATATTGTTTTTCACACTGGTTGCACCAGTTTGCATTCCCACCAACCATGCAGGAAGGTTCCTTTTTCTCCGCATCCTTGCCAACACCTGTTTCCTGTGTTGTTGGACTTAACTATTCTGACAGATGTGAGGTGATGACTCATGGTATTTTTTATTTGCATTTCTCTGATAGCAATGTTGAGCATTTTTTCATGTGTCTGTTGGCCATCTGTATGTCTTCTTTGGAGAAATGTTTGTTCCTGTCTTTTGCTCACTTTTAATTGGATTATTGGTGGTGGTGGTGGTGGGGGTGTTGAATTACATGAGTTCTTTATATATTTTGGATACTGACCCTTTATCAGATAGGTCATTTGCAAATGTCTTCTCCCATTCAGTAGTTGGTCTTCTAGTTTTCTAAAACTTTGTTTCCTTTGATGTGCAGAAGCTTGTCATTTTTATGTAATTCCAATAGTTTATTTTTGCTTTTATTTCCTTTGCCTCTAGAGACATAGCTAGAAAAAATGTTACTATGCTTGATATCAAATGAATTACTACCTATGCTCTCTTCAAGGATTTTTATGGTTTCTGGTCCCACATTTAGGTTTTTAAATACATTTTGAGGGTTTTTGTTTTGTTTTGTTTGTAATTAAAGTGGCCCATTTTCATTCTTTTACATGTGGTTGTCCAGTTTTCCCAATACCATTTGTTGAAAAGTTCTTTTTTCCCACTGCTTATTTATTCCTCCTTTGCTGAAGATTAATTGACCATATAATCGCGGGTGCTAAAACCCATTTTTCTAGGTTTTCTATTTTGTTCTGTTCATCTGTCTGTCTGTTTTATGCTAGTCCCATACTGTTTTGATAACTACTACTTTGCAATATAACTTGAAGTCTGGAATTGTGATACCTCCAGTTTTGCTTTTCTTTTTCAAGATTGCTTTGGCTATGGCCGTTTGGGGTCTTCTGTGGTTCCATACAAATGTTAGGGTTGTTTGTTCTAGTTACATGGCAAGTGCCAATGGTATTTTGATAGACATCTGTAGATAGCTTGATATTACTTCGATAGCTATCTGTAGATACCTTTGGGTAGTATGGACATTTTAACATTTGTTCTTCCAACCCATGAACTTGGAATGTCTTTCCATTCCTTTATGTTTTCTTTAATTTCTTTCATTAGTATTTTATAGTTTTCAGAGTACGAATGTTTTACTTGTTTGGTTAGGCTTAGTCCTAGGTATTTTACTATTTTTCATGCAATTGTTAATGGGATTTTTTTTCTTAGTTTCTCTTTCTGCAGCTTCATTATTGGTATATAGAAATGCAACAGATTTCTCTACATTGATTTTGCATCTTACAACTTTCCTAAATTCATTTATCAGTTCTAGTATCTTTTTGGTATACTCTTTAGGGTTTTCTATATACAGTATCACGTCATCTGCATATAGTGAGAGTTTTACTTCCTTCTTACCACTTGGATGCTTTTGTGCCTCTTATTTCTTTTTGTTGTCTAATTGTTGTGGCTACAACTTTTGGGACTATGTTGAGGAAACATGGGGGAAGAGCTGTCAGGTTTTTACTATTGATTATGATGTTGGCTGTGAGTTTTTCATATAAAGCCTTTATTATGTTGAGGTACATTCCCTCTAGATCTATTTTGCTGAGGGTTTTTATCATGAATGGATGTTGTACTTTGACAAATGTTTTCTGCATCTACTGAAATGATCATAAGGTTTTTATCCATACTCTCATTGATATGACATATCATATTGATTGTTTTGCAAATATGGAACTACCCTTGCATCCGGGGAATAAATCCCACTTCATCATGGTGTATGATTTTTTTGTTAATGCATGGTTAGACTTAGTTTACTAGTATTTACTAGTGTTTTGTTGAGGATTTTTGCATCTATACTCATTAGAGATATTAGCCTATAATC
The DNA here is from genome assembly GCF_048164855.1 of Canis lupus baileyi. Classification (NCBI taxonomy): domain Eukaryota; kingdom Metazoa; phylum Chordata; class Mammalia; order Carnivora; family Canidae; genus Canis; species Canis lupus. Next base: position 2,824,054 of record NC_132840.1, on the reverse strand, counting down.
CTCTTTTATGTGTGTGGTGTCTTTATCCGGTTTCATCATCAGGATGGCACTGGCCCTGTAGAATGAATTTGGAAGTTTTCCTTTCTCTTCTATTTTTTGAAAACTTTTAAGAAGAATAGGTGTTAACTCTTAAATTTTTGGTAGAATTTACCTATGAAGCCATCTGTTTCTGGATTTTTGTTTTTTGATCACTGATTCAATTTCATTGCTGAAAATCAGTTAGCTCAAATTGAATAAAATTGGGTCTCATTGAATCTCATTGAATGAGCCACATTGATAGCACACATGGCAATAAAGAATTGTGCCCATAGTTATAAAAATATATCTGGGTCAACATTTGAAAGTCAATCAAAATTTACCTGTGGATAGCCTAAAGAAAAAACAATTTGGCAAAACCCATTCAAGATAAACAAAATTACACTCTAAGTAAAACAGTGACAAAAAAAGAAACACTCAACCTGATGAAGAGTACCTACAAAAAAACCCTACAGCTAATGTCACATTTAATGATGAAAGACTGTGTGCTCTTTCTAGAAGACTTGGATCAAGGTAAGGAATCTGGTCTCCTCACCCTTCATCATAGTACAGAATGTACTGGCCAGTACAAAGATGCAAGGGGAAAAAAAGACATTGAGTGTGAAAAGAAGAAATAAACTGTCTATACCCACAGAGGAAATAATTGTCTATGTAGAAAATCAAATGGAATCTATAGAAAAGCTACTAGAACTATTAAGTAGTTTTAACTAGGTGGCAGGATACAAGAGAAATATTTTTTTTAAAAATCAGTACATTTTTATATATTTGCAATGAACAATTGAAATTTACTTCACAAAAATGTCGTTAACAATAGTAATAAATATGTGAAAATAGTCTAAGACTTATTAATCATTAAGAAAATGCTAGTTAAAATGGTGATGATGTATTACTAACTTCTTAGAATGGCTTAAATAACCTCAACCAAATAAACATGAAAATACCATGTGCTGGCAAGGATGCTGAACAACTTGAACTTTCCTATGCTGCTGAAGGGAATTCAAAATCATATAGTCACTTTGGAGAAAAAAATGGTATTTTCTTTTACAGTTAAGCATACACTTATCATATGACTGAACGATCCAAGCCCTAATTGTTTAACCAAGTGAAATGAAAACATATGTTCACATAAAAACCTGCATGTGAATATTTCTAGAGCTTGATTCATAATTACCATAAGCTGGAAATAACCCAAATGTCTGTCACTGGTGGAAGTATAAAAATAAAATCTGTAGAACATCATTTAATGTAATACTATGGAATAATCAATCAGCCAGTTGAAAAAGAAAAAAATTACTGATGCACACGATAGCATGCATGAGTTTCAAATGAATTATGCCAAGGGAAAGAAGGTAGACTCTAAAAACAAACTCAAATTTATGGCCCCATTTATATAACCTTCTCGTAAGGGTGAAGCTATAGGGAAAGCACAAATTTGTGTTTGTAGGGGTTAGGGATGGGAAGAAGTATTGATCACAAAGGGGCAAGAGGGCTTGTTTATTGCTGTTGTTTTCAATATTTCAATATTAAAAGTTTTCTATATCTTGACTATGACAGAGTTTACAGAACTGTATGACTTTGTCAAAGTTCATAGAACGTTATACATAGAGTGAATTTCACTGTATAAATTATACCTAAAAAAGATACTAAAACATTTAAAGAATGAAAACTATTTGGAAAATTAGGAAATAAAGTGAGCACTTCACATGCCAAAGGACATAAACAGACATTTCACAAAATAACAAATAAAAATATCAAATAAAAGTTGTTCAGCTTCATTTGTAACTGGATAAACTCAAAAATTAAAATGATACTCTGATTTAGCTCACCATAATATCTGGTTCATGTTCTGGAAAATACATATTTTCATACTTCTATAATGAGCATGAAATTGGTTAAAGTGCTTAAATGGGGTAATACAGCAATATGCATCATAATTCTAAAACAAATATAAATAATTATTTAGACCCCGCCGATCCACTGAAGGAAAAGACAGCTATAAATATTCAAAAAATTATTAATAAAGATATTCATTCTAATATGAAAAACTGGAAACACATTGAAAGTCCAAAAATAGGGAATGAGCAATATTAGTTGAATCTATTTATAAAATGGAATAAAATATCCGAAATCAAAATGAGAGTAAAGATATATATATATTTTTTATTTATTATTATTATTTTTTATTTATTTATGATAGTCACAGAGAGAGAGAGAGAGAGGCAGAGACATAGGCAGAGGGAGAAGCAGGCTCCATGCACCGAGAGCCTGACGTGGGATTCGATCCCGGGTCTCCAGGATTGCGCCCTGGGCCAAAGGCAGGCGCCAAACCGCTGCGTCACCCAGGGATCCCAAGATATATATTTTTATATGGGAAGATTTTTCGGGACACATTGCAAGCAAAATCTTCGCAAAATAATACATGCAATATGATCATTTTATGATCACACACACAAACCGTAATTATATTTATATGTGTATATAACATATATTATATATATATTCATATGTATAATTTTACCACTGTTTTACACCATATATCTCTTCTCATACTCTTTTGGTATATACCACAAAAAGGTCTTCAAATAGCGCACATTGTATTTATTTCTTAATTTTGACTTTCATGTGTTTCTGAATAATTTCTTATATTACTATATACTACATGTAAGACATAAAATTGGATCCCAATATATAATATATAATTATAACTACATAAATTAAGTAAATAAAATATGCCTACAAAGAAACTACCAAGAAGTTCTCTGATTACTTATCTCTAGATGATGGAATAAAAGTATCGGTCACATATCCCATTGCTGACATGTAATATGGGAAAACAAATACACGTACCCATAGGATTTATAGGGAAAGAAAATAAATAACATGGTGATTCAGTCCTTGCCAGTTTTAGGGGATCCCTGGGTGGCTCAGCGGTTTATCACCTGCCTTTGGCCCAGAGTGTGATCCTGGAATCCTGGGATCGGGTCCCACATCAGGCTCCCCACATTGGGCCTGCTTCTCCCACTGCCTGTGTCTCTGCCTCTCTCTCTGTCTCTCATGAATAAATAAATAAAATATTTTAAAAAATCCTTGCCAGTTTTATTTTAATATATATGTTGAACTTATTTACTGCAGGCTGCTGGATTTCAGAACCAAGTCCTCAAAGCACTATTAAATAGTGCAATCTCAGACAAACTGCAGATCTCATTATTTGGAAATTCTATATTTGCCAGTTTTCCTGCTCATGACTCCTATACTTTCAGGGTCATTCATAGTTATACACAAAGCAGTAAAAAAATTTCAGTTGTCTACAAAATGTTTCCAGCTAATTTTGAACAAAGGGAGGCCTTGCCTTTTTGTTTCAGCTTTTAAATTGTAAACAAGTGGCTTCTTTATGGTCTGTTTAATGCCATTTTTTTTGCATTTTTTTACTTTTTGTTGATGATTTTGCTTTTTAAAATGGTTCTCAAGTATGGTACTGAATTCCTGGTTAGTGTTCTAAGGGCAAGAAAGCTAAGATGTACCTTAGAGAGAAAATGCAGTTGACCTTGCACAAAACACAAAACATGTTTAAACCATACAGGTTCACTTATATGATTTTCTAAAATATAAATACAGTACAATACTATAAATACATTTGATTTTCCTTACCATCTTCATAACACTTATTTTTCCTAGCTACGCTGTAAGAATATAGCCATGGTACGTATAACATATGCATCTTGATCAACTGTTTATGTTATTGGTAAGGCTTCTGGTGAACAGTAGGCTATTCTTACTTAAGTTTTGGGGGAGTCAAAGTTGTATATGGATTTTCAACAGTCATAGAGCTATGGGTTTGAGAATTTAATAAAAAATGAATTAAGAATTGTCTTAATTTATTCAACACATAGGTATTGAATGCTTAGAATGTGCCCAATACTGTGCTAGATCATGGCATAAAGCCAAGATTACCACCCCCGTCTTCATGGAAGGATGATGTTGTTAAACAAAGCAAATAAATACAGATATCCGTAATGCTATGAGTGAAACAAATGGGGTTAGTGATAGAAAACATGAAGAGCCACATGCCAAACCAAGAGTAAAAAGCAGCCCCAAAGCCTATGGAATGACAAGGTCAAGGTTTAATATTCTTGTAGGTCCAGAGTAGAGCACAGAGCAGGAGGAAAGGCACCCAGCAATGCCCAAGAGATGGGAGGAAGCTGATCATGCAAAGCCTTGTTCTAGGCTATATTCTGGCCAAATATTTTTATGCAACACAATAGAATAAAAGCACTTTATAAAATCAGAAAAGCTTTGTTTCAGCCAAGGCACTAGAGGGAAACATTTGTACCCTTTTTACATGGTGTCAGGGTAGTTGGGGAAGATACGCTTGAGAGATGTCAAATCCTAGTCTTCCAAAAGGGGAAAAGCTTCATAATAATAAATTGATGTTTGCTGTAAGAGATCTCAACACCATTTATCTCTTCATATCTCTGAAGTACAATAGGTAACATATCTTGCAGGGATTGCTATGGTAAATACACATTTTTCATAGACTACATGGGTAAGCTAATACTTCTAGAAAATATTATATTATTGGGATGGAGGAGTATGGTTCTCTTTTATTCTTTTAAACACTTCATTCTTACAGACTCTGTTACTACTTCCCCTAGAGTTCTGATTTTTTTTCCCCTCTTCTCACCTGTATGTATTAGCTTTTGAGCAGGTTATTTTCCCTCTGTATTTGAAATGAGAAGTTCTTAAGGTGATATCTTTGTAACCCAAATTAATAATGCTGAAGAGTAATCAGGATTTGACGGTCACACAATATTTCACTGGAAAAAATTACTATATCTAAAGAGAATTTTTTTTCAGCAATAAGCACATTTAGCTTCATAATATAAGTTGGATATTATCACAAGAGACACTTTGTGCCCTTAGAGATACTTAAAGGGCTTTCGTGTTGCCTCCAGGCCTTCCTAGCCACGGTCCACAGCTAGTCTTGCAGGTCCAAGGATCTATCGGGGATACTTCAGTCTGCACCTCAGAAAATCCAGATGGCCTTCTACACACCTCCAGCTTTTGCACCTCCAGCTGCAATCAGGGAGCACTCTAACCTGAGCAGGGTCCTAGAAGGTACATGCTCATCCATGCCTCCAGAGCCAGATCTCCAGAGCTGACTCTTGTCTATATCCCTGAAATATCCCTGGAACTTGACTCCAACCCTGCTCAGTGACCTGACATTATCCCTCCAAGGTATATCTGGTAAGAGACTTGTTGTCTGTGGGCCCAGCTGTGGACACAGAAATGGACCCTTATCCCGGTGCCACCCTTTAAATGAACTCAAAGACAATACATTCAAAAATCAGCCAATTAGAGGAACAAAAAGATAAAATAATAAAAAAGAGTGAAGAAAGCCTATGTGAATTATGGGGCAATATCAAGTGAACTAATATTAACACCATGGGAATTCCAGAAGGAGAAAGGGGCAGAAAACTTATTTACTAATAGAATAGTTAAAAGCTTCCCAAATCATGGGAGAGACATGGACATTCAGGTACAGGAAGCTCAAGGGTCTTCAAGCAAGATCAACCCAAAGAAAATTACTCAGAGACACATTATAATCAAAATGTTAAGTCAGAGACAAAGAGAATGTTGAAAGCAGGAGAAAAATGTTTCATCACATACAGAAGCCTCAAACTTCAATAGGCAGTGAAATGATAAAAAGACAGCTACACAATAATAGTAGGGGACTTCGGTATCCTACTTTCAGCATTGGAGAGCTCAATAAGGAAACACTGGACCCAAATAGGATAAAAATCATATGATCTCAAAAGATGCTGAAAAAGTATTTGACAAACTTCAACACCTTGCAAGACAACAAGCTGGGCATGGAAGAAACATACCTCATCTTGATACAGGCCATGTATGACAAACCCACACAATTAGTGAGCATATTTAATGGTGAAAGGTTGAAAGCATTTCCTCTAAGATCAGACCAAGACAAGAGTGCCTGCTGTCACTCATCCTATTCAACATACCACCGGGAGTCCTTGCCAGAGCAATTAGTCAAGAAAAAGAAATAAAAAGCATCCAAACTGGAAAGAAAGAAGTGAAATTGTCTCTGTTTGCAAATAACATGATCTTATATGTAGAAAACTCTAAAGACTCCGCAAAAAAACCTGTTATAACAAATAAACAAATTCAGGCAAGTTGCAGGATACAAAGTCAACATGTAAAAATCTGTTGCATTTCTATTATGCTAACAGCAAACTATCTGAAAAAGAAGGAAAACAATCCCATTTACGACAGCATAAAAAAGAATAAAATGCTTAGAAATAAGTCTAACCAAGGATATGAAGATCTTTACATTGAAAACTATAGGATCTGGGACACCTGGGTGGCTCGGTGGTTGAGTATCTGCCATCCACTCAGGGAGTGACCTCGGGACCCCGGGGATCCAGTCCCACGTCGGGCTCCCTGCACGGAGCCTGCTTCTCCCTCTGCCTGTGTTTCTGCCTCTCTCTGCGTCTCTCAGGAATAAATAAAATCTTAAAAAAAAGAAAAAAAGAAAACTATAGGACCTTTGAGGAAATAAATCGGTGAAGACAAACAAATGGAAAGATACTCTCTGTATTCATGGATTAGAGAAATTGATACAGTTAAAGGGTCCATACTATTTGAAGTCATAGATTAGTACGGTGCCTATCGAAATTCTAATGGCATTTTCACAGAAACAGGGAAAAAAAAATCACAAAGTTTCTATGAAACAATGAATACCTCTGAATAGCCAAAAAAATTTTAAAGAAGAACTGACAGGCATCACATTTTCTGATTTTAAACTACACTACAAAGCTACAAGTGTATGGTAACAACATGAACATGGGTACACAGACCAATGGAACAGAATTGAGAACCCAAAACTCAATGTGTGCATATGTGACCAGCTAACCTGTAAGTGACTTTAAAGTCAGCTGTCATGCGCAGAGGAGCATCTACAGTCACTCTGCTATGTGAGGCCCTTTGGACTTCGGGTGATATAAGCACAAATTGATTTCTACCATTTGTAAAATTGACCACCCTTCCTCCCTCTTCTCATCTCCACCCCTCATCCACTCCCTCCTTCCCACTCTCCTTCCTCCTTGTCCTCCTCTTCCTCCTCCCTGTTCTTGCATCCTCTCTCTCTCTCTCTCTCTCTCTCTCTCTCTCGCCTCCCCACTGGGGTAGAAGACATGTGTGATGGAAAAAGTTGGAAGAATGAAGGAGGACCCAGAATATTTTTACTATTACACATAAATTAAACACACACCATGAAATAAAGGAGATACGAACGACGAACCACAGCCAGGAGCTTTGCAGACGGGGGATCAGACTGTCTCATTTGGAATACTTCATGATCAGGAGAAGTCTTGTTAATTAGGCGAACTGAGAAGAGCCTTTAGTAAAAATGAAGAAAAAGTTTTCCAGGTGGCAGAGAGCATAGGGGTGTAGTACAGTGGTCAGTATCACAGGCTTTGGAGGTACAAGGCCTCCTAGAAGCCCCAGTTCTGGTTATTATCTTAGAAAATGTATATAATATCTTTGTCTTTTTTCATCTGAAAATAAAAATATTTTTTAAAAAAATTATAAGTATATATTACATACGTTCTGAGAATTGTATTACCTGATTAATACTTATTTACTTGAAAGCTCAGCATAAGCGTCATTTACTCAAACAAATCTTTTTTGACCGAGCAATGCTTGGTTAGGGTGTTATCTCTAAGTGATCCTGCTCTGAAGTTTTGCATGCTAGCAAGTACATAGTTTTTATCTCTTTTCCTGATTGGACAATGAGACTCAACTATCCAGGAAGGTTCATGTCTGTCCTCATATAGTATGTTGGCCCCTAGCACAGTCCCTGCCCCTTGAATCACTTGCTGCTGCCCAGCTATTCTCAGAGACCATTTGGTAGGCACGGCACATTGTCAGAAGCGAAGAATAACTCCCTTTCGGCAGTGCTGGCCTGAAGTCCATGATAAATCAGTCTAGAATATAAATCTATCTGGCTTTCCCACTGAAAGAGCAATAAAGCATCATCTTATGGAAATTTTTAAGTGACACCAAACGGTAGCAAAAGAAAGTCAAGTGAGGAATTGTTCAGGAACTGTGACGGGAGATCCTCTGCTGCTTTCTCAAATAGCCTCAGAGCATTAAAAATAACAAATCAATATGCAACACTATTAAGGGAAAAAAAAAAAAACCTTGTGTCCCCATAATGTTAAATACATTGCAATTCACACAGTCTATAAACTGGATTACAGTCTATGAGGAACACCTCTAGCTGGTAAGAAAAAGGAACAAGGAAAGAAATGCGACGTGCATCTTTTTTAGGTGGGCCTGATGATGTGCAGCAGAGAGGCAGTCGTATCCGTCTCCATATATCAGAGGCTGGAGCTTGGTGACACTTTTCTGTTGGAGGCAACTCGTTACAACTTCCTCGCGATGCTTCCTAGGAAAGCCCTGCATGATTGGCATTAGAAGCGTGTTCAGGACTTGAGAGATTGATTTCTAGTGAGCTGTCACAGCAATTAAATCCGGGCTGTAAAAAAACCTTGGGTGCATACCTGTCTAATATCTGAGGGTTACAAATACCAAGACAAAAAAGGAATTTCCGAGATGATAAAAAGGGTGTGATAAAGAATAATCAGATGAAATCGAGAGATTAGAGACGCTTTTGCCTGTGAACCTATTCCAGCAGCTGTCTTCTGGAAGGTACGAGGGGTAATGGAACAACCCGAAACTGGGCAGCTTCAAACAATGGAAATTTATTGTCTCACATTTCTGGAGTCTAGAATGTCAAAAGCAAGTTGTCATGAGGGCCACACTCTTTAGGGCACGACGACTGTCCCACAACTTCCTCTCAGCTTCTGGTGTCACCAGCCGTCCTTGGAATGGTTTACCTTGCAGCTGTGTCATTTCGATCTTCACATCTGCCTTCACGACATTCTCTTTCTTTGTCGTTGTACTATCATCTTACAAGGACACTGGTCATACTGTATCAAGGTCCCACCCTATTCCACTGCGCCCTCATCTTAACTAACCTACAATGACCCTATTTCCAAATAAGGTCACATGCTGAGATAGTGTGGATTCGGACTCCAACGTATCCTTTGTGGGAGACATGATTTAATCCATAACATTCTAGTAGGTTGTGTTTCTTTTTTTTTTTTTTTTTTTTTGGCTCAAGAAACTTTTTAATGTCTTCTCCGATCCAGTGGTTGTTTAGGAGACTACTGATTAATTTCCATCCTTTTGTGAATTTTTCAGGTTTCCTCCTGTTATTGACTTCTAATTTCACGCAGTAATAGTCAGAGAAGACACTTGGTATGATTTCCAGTCTTCTTCAATTTGCTAAGACTCGTTCTGTAGCCTAACATATGGTCTGTCCTAAAATGTTCCATATACACTTGTGAAGAGTGTGTATTCTGCTGTTATCGGGTGAAATGCTCTGTATATGTCTTTTAGGTCTATTTGGAATATAGTGTCGTTAAAATCTGCTGTTTATTGATTCTCTGTCGGGATGATCTATGCATTGTTGAGTGGGGTATTAAAATCCCCAACTATTATTATATTACTGTTTATTTCTCTTTCTAGCTCTGTTAGTTTCTGCTTCATATATTTAGGGGCTCTGATGTTGGGTGCATAAATATTCACAGTTATATCCTCTTGATGTATTCACTTGTTAATCATTATATAATGATCTTCTTTCTCTTTTTGCCATTTTAGTGGAAAGTCTATTTGGTTTGATGTAAGTATAGCTACCCCTGTGGGGTTTTGGGGGCTACCATTTGCTTGAAGTGTCTTTTTCCATCCATTTACTCTGGTTATATGTATCTTTAAGGCTAAAGTGAGTCTCTTACAGGCAGCAGAGTGTTGAATCGCGTTCTTGTAATCCATTCAGCGATCCTATTTTTTTAATTGGAGAATTTAATCTGATTGCATTTAAAGTAATTATTGATAGTTAAGGACTTACCATTACAATTTTGCTATTTTTTTCTGGTTGTTTTGTAGATGATCTGTTTTTTGTTTCTTATCCTGCTTTTTTTTTTTTTTTCTTTTTGACGTCTTTTGGAATCCATGTGCTTTGACTTCTTTATCGTGTTCTTTTGTGTAAGTACTGTAAGGATTTCTTCTTATGCTTACCATGGGGCTTACATAAAATTTATAACACCGTATTTTAAACTGATAACAATTTATGACAATTGAACTTCAACAGAATTTGTAGACTTTACACTTTTATTTCTCCTCCCCCTCATATTTTAGGTTATTGCTGTTACAATTTATGTTTTTTTTATATTGTATAACTACTTACAGATTGTTATGGTCATGGCCATTTTTTGCTCCTTTAAAAAAAAACAACAAAAACTTTTGAACTGGAGTTGTAAGTGAATTATGCACCACTATTACCATTTTGCCGAATCTGAATCGGACTCTGACCACGTACTTAACGTAAGTGAGATTTACACGACTTCTTTATGTTTTTATGCTGTTAATTAGCATTACTGAACATTACTTTTTGCTTTGTCCCAAACTTAATGAGAAGCTGCATTCAAACAACCAGGAAAGACCTTATCCACTATTCTCGTATTTTGAAGCAAACATGCTCTTCTTCCCCCAAAACATCCTCTTTTTTAATTCAAATCAACTTAGCCTACCCTCCATAAGGTATTTACCATCAGCTGCCATGCCTCTCCTGTATGTGCACATGCAACATAAAATCACATCCTTATTTGCACAAAAATTATCAGTTTTCTTGGCGCCAGAGAAAATTTGGTGTCTGAGTGTCTTGTAATCTCCCAGGCCGAGCTGAGATAAGCTTTTCCTTCCTCCTTGCGTGTTTCATCAAGGGCTCCTTGTAGTCCCTCCAGACAGTCCCATACACAGATTTCTAAGGACATCATCCACCAAGAGGCTCACCAAGAATCTCCCCCAAACTCATTACACCATTCTAAGGGGGAGGAAAGCATGTAATCAAACAAAACGAAAAATAAACTGGCAAGAGTTAATTTGTTAAAGAAGAAGGGGAGGAAGAGGAGGAGGAGGAGAAGGGAGAAGGAGGAGATGGAGAAGATTAAGCTGGTCCCAAATTTCTTTCTTATCTTTGTCTGTGAGAAGATACATATACACACGTGTCTTCGTATTTTGCACATTAGGCTATAAGCATAATAGCTATCGCCCGTTGCTCATCTCAGTCACTATTAATCCCTCTCATCACATCTGCATATATCAGCAGAGCTCTGCAGGGAGTTGCCCACCCGACATTCACCTCTAGCCTGGACTCCAGAAAATGTCTATGGCTATTGTCTATCAGGTTTTCAGAGAAGAAAATTGCTGTAAACCCAGTTCAGGAATATCTGTCAATTCCTTGCAAGAAAAACAAAAAAATAAAAATCTATTTCTGTATAGTTTTTTCTGTCTAAATGCTGAGAACATAGTAAAAGCAGATTTCCCTTACGGATGTATAACGCCTGCCCATCCATAAATAAACAAAGCTGGGCAGTGAGAAATGGTGAGTTCTTCACAGCCTCCAGAAACTTTTCGTAGTTTCTCCTGTAGATAAGACACAAAACCTTTTTCATCGTGTTTTAGGATTTTTAACATAATTGTTCCCGAAGTTGAATTTCTGAACTATAGATTTGTGATACCCTGTTTCTTGGATCATTGTAGGTTTCTACTATCATGGCCTACGAAGTGTTGCTTTCTAATTCTTTTCTTCTTTTTATGAACAAGTGAAATGTTCATCGCCAGTAATCTAGACTTTGTGATAATACAGATTCTCCAATAATAAAGATGCTGGCAAAAAATGTGCTTTAGGCTTCACTCCAGTGTTCAGCCCGTAGTGACCACTGACAAATACTAATAGCTGAGCACTCGGTATGAACACAGCGTGTTCGTATTATGGTAAGTAGCAGTCTCCCTTTAGGAATGGTAGAGTTTTATTATTTGTTTCACATTTGTAAACCATGTGTATTCCTTCCCTATAGATCCATAAATGCCTCTCTCGGCCAGTATATGTCTACGGTTATCTCTTTCCTCAATCCCTTATTAAGATATGCAATTAATGTTTCTCTGCTTCACAGTCCTAAGGAAGCAGATGACCATTGCGAACGAGTGTTACCTTCTTCCATAGGAGTGGCACTTTCTACCAAGGTTTCTCTCTCATCGACTATTACTAGAAAGAAACCAGACTTGAAGAGTTGCACTTACCTACTATGTTGTGATGTGAGTAAAGTGAGAGGAGGTAGGGAAAGAGTGAGAGAGACAGACAGACACAGGGAGATTAGTTCACCATTTCATGTGCCATGTTATAGTGGAGATCACTTCCCTTGCAAATCTGGATTTTCGTTTTTCATAACCTAGGATCCATCTGGAAACAGAGGGATCATCCACTCATGGAATGAAAGAAGGCTTTCGGTAGGTGGTTGTTGGATGAAGCAGGTAGAAGAACGGCAGGACCCCTGCTAGCAGCTACGCAACTCCATTCATATTCAGATATATTACCACAATGTAGGTCAAATGCTGCTTAAACCTGTGCCTTTGTAACAATATCTCATTCTCTCCAAATATCTGCAGACCTTGTCTGATAGATCACTGGTTCTCACAAACTCATAATGTTTCAAAATTCCTTAACATGACAATAGCATAATCAGCCCTTTCCAGCATATGCTACTGAATTGAACCTTAAAAAAAAAAAAAAAGTCTTCAAATTAGTGTATATTTTATAGCTTTTTACTGTTGTTGTTTTGCCAGTGGCATTTTTAGATATACAGAATCTTTTCAGTATTTGAAATTTAAACGGAGAGGAAAATCATTAGCAGGGTTTTGTGGCAAAGGTCAAGAGTGAATGAGAGAAAAAAGGAAGAAGACATTCCATTGGCTACGTGATAGTTCATCAGTCTCTCTTTATCAAATCAAAATTCAACTATAAAAGTAATTTGAATGTGATCCTGCATCTAAGATCCTCAATTTATTTTTTTTTACCATGTATGTTTCCCTAATCTTATGTCTTTGATTCCCAAAATACCCTCTATAAAAATTTACACATCCACAATATGCTCCTGCATATCCTGTGGAAGCTAATCCACGGTTTTCAACAGATTGGCAGAAATCTTTTGCAAAGAAGGCCAAGGATCCCAGCAAGAGGACATATGTCAGAACCCTTTGTGGGAAAGGCCATTCAGGGCCATGAAATACGTGGCCTGTGCTGCTACATCTCGTGGGTTTATATCCCACTTGTGGCATTCATAAAGCATGGTCTCAGGCAACTTATTTTATTATTGTTCTTGTTATTATCATTATTTATTATTATTATTACCTCTCACCATTTATCCAAGGGGAGGCAACCAAGAGCATGGACCTTTTAGAATTATGTTTGAAGAATAAGTTGTTAAAGTAAGAAAATTTGTCAGAGCCACAGCCGGCAAGTAGAAAGTGTCATGTAGATGTTAGCTCATTATTTTAACAAACAAGTTAGTTTTATCTACTTTGCCTTTTGAAGAACTCCAAGTATCTTTTTCATGTCGTTTGTAACCTCGTCTAAGAGAGAGGAGAACTTCAGTTATCACTTGTAAGAATTTGGAGGATGCACGACTAGAACCAAAACCTCCTGTTTCGGAGGCTAAGTGCCAATTACAGAAATCAGGAACATTTTTATAACCATAGACCTCAGCCTGTCAAGCTGTGGTTTGAATTTTTATTTTTTTATTTTTTTATTTTTTTATTTTTTATTTATTTATTTATTTTTTTTGGTTTGAATTTTTAATTTATTTTAGACCTATGTGGACGAAACCAGTAATTTACCTCGGTGAACTTTAATTTTCTCATCAATGAGCAATGCATATCATAGTAGCTACATCAGGTCACTGAACCCAGTAGGGGGTCAATTAATATTTATTGATTAAAAAGTAATAATTGAAAAAAATTTTTAAAAAAAAGTAATAATTGAGCTTCTCTTATGCAGCAGACACAAATAGGTGCTATGAATGCAATCTTGAACAAGCCCCTGTGGTTCTCCACTGAAGGAGCTTTTCTCCTAAATTCCTATCTGCATTAGTTTTCCATTGGTGCTGTAACAAATTATTTCAAACTCAGTGCTTAAGAAAGCACAGAATTTGAACCTTATAGCTCTGTATGTCAGAAACCCAACATGGGGTTTCACTGAGCCGAAATCAGTATGTTAACCTGGCCACGTTCCTTCTGGAGCCTCCAGGAAAGATGTGGTTTTCCTTGCCTCTTCTACTCTCTAAAGATTGAGGTATTTCTTGTGTCTTAGGTCCTTTTCTCCATCTTCAAAACCAGCAAGTTTGCATGTGTCTGACTATCTATCCTTTGGATATCATGTCTCCCCTTGAGCACAACCTTGAAGATTCTTGCAGTTGCCGTCGGCTGAGCCAGACATTCCAAGACAATCTCCTGATCTCAAGGTCCAAAACCTAAATGATATCTGCAGTCCCTTTGGTCCTGTAAGGTCACATGTTCACAGGTTCCAGAGACTGGGGTGAAGGCATCATTGTTCTCCCCCCACATACCATTGCTCACGTTTAAAAATTTCTGTAAGTGGATTTTGTTCTGAATCTAGGAGGCCGGGAGAGTACATACTGCTTAGTCACCGGTACGTAAAGCACCTTCCTGAAGTCTGCTTAAGCTTTATAGAGATGTCAGCTCGGTCAGGGCAAGGTATATTTTTTTTGTTCCAGTTTCTCCTTAACCCCCACTGTGAAAAAATTATCTCTACTGTTGATGTGCTTAATTACCCAAGTTAAAGGGCATTAGGCACTGATCCTCTGTAATGCTTGCCATAAGGAAGGCCATCCTTTATCATTAGCAAACTGCTCAGTGGTGAGCTCACCGCTGTATATCTTACCTAGCAGATAGTAGTAGGCCCACTTATCAGTTTTCCTAATGAGATGAATCATGAGGTAGGGATGACGCTGGGAGGCTGGAGCTGGGGTAATGATCCAAGGGGATTAATTAGAATGAGGTGAGAGCCGAAGAAAGCAACGGAGGCGATTTCGGTCAGAACCCACATGAAAAGCTCTAATTAACAGGAGTGATGGACTTCGCTTGAAGACCGCTGGAGAATACCTGATGCTCAATTTAACTTTTCTGACCTGGTGGCCAGATAATGTCAAGTCTTGATGTATTATTTTTTTAAGTGAAGTAGAAAAATGGCCCTTTCTTTGTGGTGCATTAACCATAGGCTGCGTAAAGACCAAGAACCTTCAAGAGACACACTCGGCGGAGTGGGAGGTCAATGACTAAAGAGTGGTTATATCCAAGGTGTTGATTTGACTGGAATAGATGATGCCCAGTGAGGCTAACAAAGGACACGTGATGGCCAGAGGACTCTGGGAGTGGAGGAAGCGGGGGCCTTTCTCGTTCGACCTAACATCCATGTCTCTCAATATACAACCCACTTCAGGAATAAGTTAGCTGAGGTGCCATCCTAAAACCACATAAGCTTTAAATTTATCACTTCAGCGAAGTTATTGTTCCTTCAAAAAAAAAGTACACACGGTATTTTAGCTGCAGGGAGCATAACTAGAGAGAGTGTTTCCTGCAGCGATTCTCTGCCTTTCTACTAAATTAACAGCACAAGAACCGACCATGTTACTGTATGACATTTAGTTTTTCTAATCTGTTTAATGCCATGGTTTGCACATGATGTATTCTGATGTGCTTTTATGTTTCAGATACTAAAAAAGCACATTAGAAGTGCAGTAGGGATTCTTTTACAGACAATATAACTTGTTACAAATTGCATTTTCAGAAAAATTATACTGAAAAATCCAATCTTATCTTATGATTTTTTTTTTTTTTGCCCTCACAATTACATTTTACTTCCTGTATGTCTTCTGTCTCTTGGGTCTAAGCATCTTCACTCTGAGATCCCCTGATTCATTCTTCTTCCTCTGTGCCCTGTGGTAAATGAATTCAAATCTATTT
This sequence comes from Canis lupus baileyi, assembly GCF_048164855.1. Lineage (NCBI taxonomy): Eukaryota > Metazoa > Chordata > Mammalia > Carnivora > Canidae > Canis > Canis lupus. Next base: position 2,808,055 of record NC_132840.1, on the reverse strand, counting down.
TTAAGGTAAAATCGACAGCACTTGGAGACGCAGTCAGCATTTATGTGATGCTAACACTTGCATGAATGCTAGGGGAGAACGTTGGAACACATTTTTGACTCAAGCATAGATTTCAGCCCTGTAATCTCTTTGTTTCTAGTAAACGTAGACTTTTCTTTAGCTCTCTGCTCTCAGCGTGTGTTTTTCAAATGTCAAATTAGTGATAAAGCAGTTCCTGTCTATTTTCTATATTTTCAACTTGCTTATTTGTGAAATTATGATAAAATAGAATTGAACCTCCCAGAAAAGCTTTCTCATCCAAGATACATGCCCCCAATATACATGTATCTGTGTGCTCTATGCACAGTTGACCCTTGAACGACATGGCTTGAGCTGAGTGGGTCCGTGTATACACGGATTTTTTTCCATACAGGACAGTACTATAAGTGTATTTTCTCTTCTTTATGATTTTCTTTTTTCTTTCTTAAAGATATCATTTACCTATTTGAGAGAGAGAGAGCATAAGAGTGGTGGGGAGGGGCAGAGGGAGAAGGAGAAACAGATTCCCCCCTGAGTGGGGAGCCCGGATGCATGCAGGGCTCGATCCCAGGACCCTGAGATCCTGACCTGAGCTGAAGGCAGACGCTTAACTGACGGAGCCACCCAGGCGCCCCTATGATTTTCTTAATAACATTTTCTTTTCTCTCACTTGTGTTATTGTGAGAGCAGCGTCCATAATAGATATTACATACCAAGGTCCTACGGTTCATGTTACTGATACAGCTTCTGACCAACTGTGGGCCGTTTATAGGTGAGTTTCTTGGAGGGTCAAAAGTTATACATAGATTTTTGCTCTGCACGGGGTTGGCCCCATATTAATGGGGCAACTATATACATGTTTTATGTTTTACAATATATATTTACCCACACAGAGAAATGGGGAGTACCTACGCTTGGGTTTTGTGCACCGGTTCTAACATCTTCTGGAAATCAGATCTAGATTGAGCCTCATATTTTAAGAGAGGCATCTGTTTTTCGATTTTAATAAAAGCTATTTCCCTTATAATTCTGAGAAATATTTCTTTTGTTTACTTTTTTTTTTCTTCCCTCATATTCACATTCTCCTTTCCTACTTCTATGAGGCAGTGGTAGTATTCGGCTATCATTTTAAATAATTTGGAGGATACACAAATACATGATTCAAATTAAAGACCTAGGTAAGTGGCTACTTGACAGGACATTGCGTGACAGCCTGTACCTTGTTGAAGCGGAGATACTTTGAATATTTAGAAACCTTTCCAGGCCATTTTTCTTCTCAAAGCCCTGCTTTCAGCTGGAATGATCTTGGATGACTGTCTCAGCTAATGGCTGATCTCCCTGGCCCGCCTTCAGCAGGAATCGGTTAGCAAGAATCCATCCTTACCTAACCCGGAGGTTTCGTCTTAGTAATTTTACATCTGTTGACCCTCGGTCTTGCTCCTTGGCTGTAGATTCCCACCCGTCCATGCTGTCTTCAGAGTCGAGCCCAATCCCTCTCCACACTGGAAGGCTCAGTGGTCCCTACCACTGCCTATCTTGTTTTTTTATATTGTGTAAGGAGGCAATGGCCTCCTTAGTTCAAGTCTTCCGACAATCTGCAACACGTATCACAAACCATGTTATCTTTACCGGTCTGCGGATGCCCAACCACCTTTACCATGCTGTCATAGCACGCAGAGACAAGAGGTCAGACGTGTCACAGTCAGGTGAATAGCTATGATTTTTTTAATCTTAGAAATTCCCCCAAGTTTTCTGGACCAAGGTTCTTTCTAAGAAATTAGATGGATTTAGGGGATCCCTGGGTGGCTCAGTGGTTTAGCACCGCCTTCGGCTCAGGGTGTGATCCTGGAAACCTGGGATTGAGTCCCACGTTGGGCCCCCTGCGTGGAGCCTGCTTCTCCCTCTGCCTGTGTCTCTGCCTCTCTCTCTGTCTCTGTTTCTCATGAATAAATAAAATCTTAAAAAAAAAAAAGAAAGAAAGAAATTAGATTTGGAAATCAGCCAGAGAAAAATATAATTAGAAACTATTCTAATAAGAAAGTTTTATTGATACACTTACTGTGGAAGTGGATTTGGGGAAGGATCACCTCTTGTGCTTAGTTTTAGAGTAAAATGGTTGACATGAGTATCAATTTCTTAGATTTCTTCAAGAGAAAGAAAGACTAGAACCAATTGTATGAGGGGTTCATGATGCCAGGAATGGTGTCTCTCTTGCTCACACTCCCAACATCAAAAGCTGCATCAGTGCTCGTTTCCAAAAAGACTTCAGCAATAACATAGTGGTATCTACCAGAATTATAAATATTCCAAAAAGCCCAAAAAACCCTTAAATCTTATAATACAAACTGGCCTTTTTGTTTTTGTATGCGCACAAAGCTCAGCTTCTAGAAAGTGAAATTTCTTCACTTGGTGTTTCGAGGTGATATGCATACTTATAACTGTCACCATGAAAGGGGTTCTGTAGGTCACAAATTAATTACAAATGTGATATTCAGTTGGCCATGTGGCAAGAATACTTCAGTTTCATCGTCAATGCCATTGCTTTACTGTCAAACATTTTCATTAAGGTTAAGATTCAATAAATAACAGGGATACAATTTTTAATTCAAGATCAGCATGTAAGTCCAGGGGATGGAAATGCCAGAGGCATTGAAGCACCTGTGATTACTCACTCTGGCTAGATACTAAAGCTTTAGAATAATATGCTTCCTCTCCGCTGCAAGTACAAACCTTGCAATGCTAATTTTCTTTGTGGTATTTCTTTGAAATGCAAGGAAGTATTGCCTGGTGATCAAAGTTTTCTGGTTCCCAGGTGTTGGGGTCAGTGAGGAGAGTCCCCTGCTTGGATAAATGATTTCCCCAAGTTGAAAACATTTTAAAGGAAAATGCCTCATTTGCAACTTGTCATCTGGGGACAAAGCACTAATCACATGAGAGGTTTCTTTGAAAGAGAATGCAAATGCAGTAGAAAGTTCTTTTGGGAAGGCTTTGAAATTGTTAAAGTATTTGGAAACTGTGACAATTAAACTTCTTATTAGCCTCAATGTCTTACTTACCACCCCTTCATGAAGGACTAGGATTAAGTTTCCACGGGATGAATTTCAGAAAGAAGGAGTCATTTCCTAACAACACAAAAAGCAGAGATTCAGAATAATCAGTATTAGCAGAAAAAAATTACCTTCCGGGTTAGTATTCTTCTCTGATCCATTGTTAGCTATGTCACTATGGAAAGCTTATCCCTCTGACGCGTTGCTCCCTTACAGGTAATATTGACAGTTCATATTCCATGAGATTATTATGAATATAAAGTGAAAGGAAGACTCTGACATCTCTTACCAGAGAGACACGGAGGTGTCGAATGCGATCGCCTGAGCTCCGTGATGAGAACACCTGGGTTTGAGTCTTGCGTGTTTCCAAAAGACTAGTGTGTGTCTTGAGCAAATTAATGGTTTTCTGTGTACTTTAGCCCTCCTCTCTAAAGGGTGGATATGGTATAGGCCCTTTTTGCATAGGGATGTTATGAAAATAGCCTTAGGAAAGATGCAAACGAGCTGGACCTGCTGTCAACAAAGCTCAGCTCATTTCACCAACTCACGCATTGTCTGTGCTCAGCCAGTTTTCATGATCCTCTTCTTTACTCATGTGCAGCACCCCTCACTGGAAATCAAGAGCATGCACTCAGTGTCAGAAGTCCCGCTCTGCCGCTGCCCTTCCAAACTTGCCAAAGGAGTTCTCATTCATAACGGTAAGTGGTGTAGTTGCCACATATTTTCTCATCTAAGGAGACATGATTTCTCGCCACTGGCTTCCCAGCAGGCATTTCCCTAGCCACTGGTGCTGATTTCTTTTGAAATGGCTAGAGTTCAGAGCATGGGTGACCAGAGAAGGCAGCTCGTAGGTAGCTTTGTTCTGACAGCGAGAAGCTTTCCGTCTACCACGTCGGCAAAGAGCTCTGCAAGCGCCCGGCTGGCTGGTGGAGCATGATCATTTGTGTCTGAGCAGGGTCAACAAAATAAGGAGATGTCCACCAAATTGTACTCGCTTAATTTCTTCTACAATGACTTAAATTAGATCAGCTCTTGGAAACCGTAAAGCGCTTGGAAGACAACCAGCATTTTAGATTTCCATTTATCACGGTGGCTCGCAAATCATATTTTCCCTAGATATATCGTCTGATGGGTAGGAAATAATCAGCATGGCATATTGCAAAAAAAAAAAAAAAATGGACTCAGTCAACTAAAGTCTTGGTAACGTCAAAGTTTGTGTGATACCAGGACAAGCCCTTTCATCGTTACATTTCTCTGACTTTCTGATCGGAATGGGCAATTTAAGACAGCGACCTTATTTAACATCCTGAACTTGCCACTTTGGGGTAATATGACCTCACTATAGTTCAGTTTCTTCTTCTATAAGATGGGGAAATAATGGTACTTACCTCAGATAATTTCCATGAGGATTGAGGGAATGCACAGTAGCAGACGGATGGCAGGAATCCGTCCACCTACAGTAATAGGGGACATTGAGACGTTCTGAACTTCGGTGCATTATCCAAGGTGCACACATGCATGCATGCGCATCACACGCGCACACACGCACACGCACACGCAAATGGAGCAGAATTTTTGAGACTTTAAATCTGAATTGCTTACATCTACCCTTGAAGTGTTTACCATCTCATTTTCCTGCTATCATGTCTAGAGACATAGTCAAGATCACATTCTTACAAAGCAAAAAGAAAGGGAGGGAGGAAAGGCAGGAAGGTAGGAAGGAGAGAAGGAAAGAGAAATGGAAGAAGTAAAAGTTGGCAAAGATATCTACACAACTGATGAATTCTAGATTCTACATGGTTCACACTAGTCACCGATTCGTACTTAGGGAAAACAATAATGGGACTTCCTAGGTCCCATTGATTGAACTGATGGGCAATATTAATTGTGGTTTCGTTTGTTTCCTTTTCCTTAAAAAAAGCACCCAAGGTCTACGCCCGTAGCTCTCAGCAAGGTCTCTGGACATCTTCACGAGTCATTGTTTCCGTTCTCCAAAACCCCTGTACATACACAGTAGCTGGTGACAGTTACCCTTACGCATTTTCACAGATTTCTTTCACTGACCAGGTACTTCTTGCTCATGTTCCTTTCGCCGCCACCTCCCTGGAGAGCCATGCCCTGAGTTTAAGTGGCAGGTAGGTGAAGCCCATGACCTTTGAACTTACTTGGAGGGAGGTATGCAGAATCTGCTGCAAAGCCAGGTCTCCTATTGGTTCATTTTTCCCATAAGGGTGTCACGATGAAACGGATTTTCTGCTATGCTTCATTGTTCCTACTTCCAAGAGGAACAGGAGTAAGGGCATCACCAAAACTTTGTTCCCATCAAGCCTCCGGGCCTAAGTGAATGATGGGATGGTTTCAAAATAACTACCTCCTCTCACAGACCCTGATCCATTTTACACTCAGGCTGAATTGGATTGTTCTCTCTTCCTATATGCCCTGCTTGGGCGTTCATCTCTGGGCTCCGCTTTTCATTTTTCCTCAACTTGGACTATTTCCTCCTGACAGCCCACAGAAAACCCATTTTATCTTAGGAGCCTTTATTAAATCTACAATATAAACTCTTCCTTTGATCTCAGAGGAGAAGGGGGGAGGGAGATAAGAAAGAGAGAAGGAGAGAGAGAGAAGGAGGGCGAGGGATGAAGAACTGAAGAAAGGAAGAAAATAAATTATTTGCAAGTTATTCTGGAATTCGATCCTTGGCGATGAAATACAGAACAAGTCAATAGAGTCTGCGTTTAAATCTCGGTTCTGCCCCTTATTTACTATGTGACCTTGAGTATGTTTTATATTACGCTAGACATCAGTTTCTACATCTGCAGAAATAAAATATACATATATATATCAGAATAAGAATTTGCTGTAATATAAATCTTTTACCACAATGGTGACTATAGGTTTGGTGATCAATAGATTGTAGTTATTTTTATCATTACTATTAATAATAAATAAGGATATAAATACCTTTTGCAGTACTTTGAATTCTCTGTGTATGCTCTGTTCTATCACTTAGCACAGAAGCACTCCTTAGCTCCTGTGGAATTAAGGAAAAAAGGAAAGAAACAAGGCTAAATCATGTAATAAGAGAAGCAGGGGAACATTAGTGCTTACACACATGCACTTTAAAAAATTTCAGTAATTATTCTAGTTTCTCTAGATGCTCCTGTTTTACTTCTAGGAATAAAACGTTGTGCACCTAAGTCTCTAAACAACGAACATGCACATGGTGCAAATTTCAACCAATGAACATAAAATGAATAAACCAATAATGATTCAATAATGGTTGGGTTATTTTTTTACAATTAGACGAGTGCCACATAAACGTCAAAGCACTGCAGAAGAGAGTGATGATCATCCCTGCCATGTGTCCTTTTAAAATTCCCTACCTGCATTCAGGATTCAAGAGAATGAGAGGGACTCTTTTTACATGAGTGTTTGCATGTGTTTGCACGTGTGTGAATGCACGCACTTGTCTTTATCACTAATATTATTGTAGGGTGATAGATACATTAAAAAAAAAAGAGCAAATCAGAATTCCCGCTTTAAGGAACTCACAGTAAAAGGAGAGAAATGTTAAAACATTATTTTTTTTAAACATGAAAATTTCTAAGATAAATGTATATGAAAACAAATTATAAAGTAGCACAAGTAGAGATCACAAGACATTTTTCAGACCATAATTTCCAAGGAAGACATACGTAGTTATAATAACAACGATAATTGGGGATCCTTGGGTGGCTCAGCGATTTGGCACCTGCCTTCCGCCCAGGGTGTGATCCTGGAGACCCGGGATCGAGTCCTGCGTGGGGCTCCCTGCATGGAGCCTGCTTTTCCCTCTGCCTGGGTCTCTGCCTCTCTTTCTCTCTCTGATATACATAAATAAAATCATTAAAAGAAAAAAAAAATAACAACAATAATAACGACATATGGATTCATCGGCTAATTACTATATCTATGCCAGATATTGTGATGTTTTATGTTTTTTTACTAAACTGTATTATATATGGGGGAGAGTACATATACCGTAAGTATTCAGCTTAGTAAAGCTTCATGAACTGAATGTTTCATGGTAACCAGCATGCAGGCTAAGAATCCGGCCCTTAGCACATCCCATAAACTTCTCATGCTTCGTTAACGTGAATAGTGTTACTAGGGAATATTTTACACACACACACACACACACACACACACACACATATATGTGTGTGTGTGTATCCTATTGGTGAACATACCATACACACACACACATACACATGCATGTGTCTACCTCAATTCATAAAGATGCTCGCTGCCCTTTATTTGTATCGAGACGCTTTACTGTTTTGTCTTTCATATTTAGATCTGCAATCCATCGCAAATTGACTTTTGAGTATAAGAGGTGAGGGCGAGATATATGTTTCCTATGTGGGTATCCAACTGAGTGAGCACCATTTATTAAAAGCATCAAATAAGTTTTGTTCAGGAAGTCTAGAATTTTATTTTATTTTATTTTAAGATTTATTTATTTATTTATTTATTTATTTATTTATTTATTTATTTATTCATGATAGACACAGAGAGAGAGAGAGGCAGAGACCCAGGCAGAGGGAGAAGCAGGCTCCATGCAGGGAGCCCGACGTGGGACTCGATCCCGGGTCTCCAGGATCACGCCCTGGGCTGAAGGCGGCGCTAAACTGCTGAGCCACCCAGGGATCCCAGAAAGTTTAGAATTTTATTTATTTATTATTTACTTATTATTATGATTATTATTATTATTTAGTTTAGAATTTTAATAGCGATTCCAGAACACGGATATATGCATGTCCACTGAAGATCCGAGGAGCCCAACTCAGTGCAGCTCAAACACTTCAAACCCCCATCACGTAACTGGAAGGGGTGGAAGCAGTTTGGAGATGGGGCTGGCAGGATTCGGAATTTAAATGGATTTGTAACCATATTTCTCTTTTTCTCTTCCCCACCCTTCCTTCTTTCTGGGGGTGGGCCTTATTTTCTTTAATTTTGAAAATGTGCATTACGTCTATATCCTACTTGTTAAAAGTCCTATTATATACTTCAATCACTCATTTCTTATTTTTGTATCCATCTTTCAGCCTGGAATACTATGTAAGTGGGCATTTCTCTGCTGGAGAGGAAATCGGAATAAACTCATTCATTCAATAATGTTCTATGTCCAAGGTTCATGTTTGCTCATGGGAGTTTTTTCTTTAATCCGTTTTACTGTGGTGTTTTATGTGTATTACAAGCATGTGTAATATATGATTAACTGAATCCACTTAAATCGTACAAACAGTGAGTGTGGGCAGGTGCAGTAAGCAAGCAGACCCACCACCACCATCATGGCACAGAACACTTGCATCACGCCCAAGTTTCTCCATGTCACCGGGCCATCGCTCTTCTCTTTGTATCTCACTATGTGTGATTTTTTTTTATTTTATTTTATTTATTTATTTATTTATTTATTTATTTATTTATTTATTTATTTATTTTTTTTACTATGTGTGATTTTATGCTTGCCTGTGGCATGCATTCTTCTGTATCCTGGTTTCCTCACTCCATGAAATATTTTTATTTTTTATTTATTTATTCTTTTTTTTTTTAAATAAAGAATTCTCTTTATTTTTTATTCTCTGTGCCTTCACAAGAGGCACAGAGAGAGAGAGAGAGAAGCAGAGATATAGGCAGAAGGAGAAGCAGGCTCCATGCAGGGAGCCCGATGTGGGACTCGATCCCGGGTCTCCAGGATCAGGCCCTGGGCCGACGGCAGGCTCTAAACCGCTGCGCCACCCAGGGATCCCCCATCATAAAATATTTTTAAAATGCACCCATGCTTTTAGGCCTCCCTCCTTCCCTCTTCCTTCCCTGTTTCCTCTTTTTTATTTTTATTTTTTAACCGAGAGAGCCAACTACAAGTTGTCTAATAAATTAGAATGACATCCGCAGCATTTAGAGTTTTGGTTATTAGAAGATAAAGCTGTTGCAGTCATCATGTGCAAGACTTTGTGTGAACATGCATCTTCATTTATCTTTGCTAAATATGGGTCATATTGTGACTGCATGCTTGACATTTTAGAGAAGTTTTAAAAGAGTTGTAAGAAGTGGTATTACCAGTTAATATTTTTGCCAACATGTATGTGAGCTCTTGTCAATGCTCTTGCTCTTGCTAATGTTCTTGGTACCATCAACTCATTTAATTTTCACCCTCCTAATAGGTGTGTCGTGGCACTGGGGTTTTAGTTTGCATTTCCCTGATGCCTAATAATATCGAATTTTTTTTTTTTCCCTTACGGTTCAATCGTTTTTCTTCACTTGTGGGGTGCCTGTATGGAAGGAAACTTTCTTTTTCTTCTACTCTTCCAATTTATTGGCTGGGGTCCCTGTGACACAGGATATAAAGAAGTGCATGCAAATGTATTTAATGTCAGTTTTGTAGGACACAAGAGCCTTCTTAGGGTAAGAAACCCCAGGAAGCAGTGAAACTTGAGTGTTCTAATGCGAAACTTGATGAAAAGTGGGGTGATGGAAGAATGAGGCGAGAGAAAAGGACAAGATCTAAAGGTCGTAAGCCAGGGGACCAAGCAAGTCCTGTTCAGATTGCTCTAGGCGTCTTGGAGATAAGCATGTTCCTTTTCCCCAAGTACAGGGAGGGCATGTCTCATGGAGGGTTTTATGAGCTATTTCAGAGGAAGGTCAGAAATTTCTTCCTGCAGATGCAATTTCTCAAATTAGCTTAGCTTAAAGTATTCAGTGTGCCACAGTGTCATATTTTGGGGTAGGATCTCCTGAACTCCATTACGTCTATTTACGTCATTTGCCCATTTCCAAATTTGGTTTTTTGGTCTACACTGGATTAGACTCCTCTATCAGAAATGTTTTACAAATATGCATCTGTTGAAGAGGTAACATTTAAAAAAAAAATCACTAATTCCAAACTGTACTCTTTTTAAATATTTTTTAAAGGTTTTATTTATTTATTCATGAGAGACACACAGAGAGAGGCAGAGAGACAGGCAGAGGGAGAAGCAGGCTCCCTACAAGGAGCCTGATGCTGGACTCGATCTCAGGACCTTTGGATCACAATCTGAGCCAAAGGCAGATGCTCAACCACTGAGCCACCCTGGTGCCGCCAAGCTGTACTTTTGAAAGTGTATCCTTGGGACCCTGGGTGGTTCAGCGGTTGAGCATCTGCCTTTAGCTCATAGGATCCCAGGGTCCTGGGATCGAGTCCCGCATTGAGTTCCCCACAGGGAGCCTGCTTCTCCCTCTGCCTGTGTCTCTGCCTCTCTCTCTCCCTGTGTGTGTCTCATGAATAAATAAAATCTTTAGAAAAAAGTATATCTGATCTAAAAAAAATGCCTGTTATGTATGTTCATCAAGATTTTCTTCCATGTTTTCTTCTAGAAGATATAGAAGTCTGACTTTTATGTATAGGACTAGGATCAAGTTTTATCTAATTTATGCATATGGTATGAGGTAAAGGACAAATTTATTATTTTTTGTTCCATATGGATATCAAACATTTCCATCCAGAGTTTGCTGGAAAAACTTTTCCTCCAACAAATTACCCTGACAATTTTGTTGAAAACACATTATGTGCACAGTTACACACACATGCACACACACACACACACACATCCACATTCTGTTAGATCCATGTAGACATTGTTGCCTTGTTTCCAGTATTATTAGAAAACATTCAGTATTTACTCTGATGTTAAGTCTCAGTTTTCTGTATAAGTCCCTTTATCTGAAAGACTAAGTTCATTCTGTCCCTAATTTTCTGAAAGTTTGTATTTTCAATGGGTGTTGGGTGTCGACACATGTCAAATACTTTTTCTGTATTTGTTGTCATGATTCTATGGCTATTCTTTTGTTAATATGGTGAATTATTTTAATTGATTTCCAAATATTATTCTGACTTTGCTTTTCTGGGACAAACTTTAATGGATCATGATATGCTATTGTTCTAGTATATTGTTGGATTTAATTTACAATTATTAAAGATGTTTGCACATGTCTTCTTGGGAACATTAATCTGTAATTTGCTTTTATAAAAATGTTTTTGTCAAGTTGTTGATATTAGTGTTATGTTGGCTTCTTCAAATTAATTCAGAATTTCCTTCTTTTCTATATATATATATATTCTGAAAGTTTATGTGTAAGATTAGGGCTGTTTCTTCCTTGAATGGTTGGTGGAATTTACCTGCAAAAGCATCTGGGGCTCACATTTTCTTGGTAACATTTTTTTTAGTAACAGATTCAATTTTTTGAATACACTGGGGCTATCCAGATTTTCTGTTTTATCTTGCATCAATTTTGTATCTTGATTTTCTAAAGGAGTTTGTCCATTTCATCTGTTGTCAAATTTGTTGACATGAATTTGTTCGAAATATTTTCTGAAAAAATATTTTGAGGTTTGAGGAAGCTACGGGGATAGTTTCATCATTCTTGATAGGTTGAAAAGTATTTTAATTTGTTTGATCCTTTGAAATTTCTTGAAAGCAGCTCGCTAGACAAAGGGAGATTTGGGCAGAATTTACACACAGAATTTGGAGTCCTACTTTGTGTGTATCCCTCTCTTTTCTGGGATTCCTCCCTCAGTCCAAAACATAATATACTTTCTTTTTCTTTTTTTTTTTAGTTTTTATTTAAATTCTAGTTAATTACATATAGTGTAATATTGGTTTCAGGAGTAGAATTTAGTGATTCATCCCTTACAATTAACACCTAGGGCTCATCACAAGCGCCCTCCTTAATACCCATCGCCCATTTAGCCCATCCCCTGCCTACCTTTCTTCTAGGGGCCCTCAGTTTCTTCTCTATAGTCAAGGGTCTCTCATGGTTTGCCTCCCTCTCTTTTTTCACCCTTCCTCTATGTTTATCTGTTTTGTTTCTTTAATTCCACATATGAGGGAAATCGTATAGTATTTGTTCTTCTCTGTTTTATTTCACAGCATAATACACTCCCGCTCCATCCATGCCAGTGCAAATGGCAAGATTTCATTCTTTTTGATGGCTAATATTCCATTATACGTACATATGTGTATATATTCACCACATCTTCTTTATCCATTCACCAGTTAATGGACATTTAGGCTCTTTCCATAATTTGGTTATTGTTGACAATGCTGTGAACATCGGGATCCATGTGCCTTCAAATCAGTATTTTTGTATCCTTTGGGGTAAATCCTCAGCAGTGCAATTGCTGGGTCCTAGGGCAGTTCTATTTTTAGCTCTTTGAGGACCCTCCACACTGTTCTCTGAGTGGCTGAGGCAGTTTGCATTCCCACCCACAGTGCAAGAGGGCTCCCCTTTCTCTGCAACCTCGCCAACATCTGTTGTTTCCTGTTGTTAATTTTAGCTGTTCTGACAAGTGTGAGGTGGGACCTCCTTGTGGTTTTGACTTTTATTTCCCTGATGGCAAGTGATGCGGAGCATCTTTTCATGTGGCTGTTGGCCATCTGGAGGTCTTCTTTGGGAAAATGTCTGTTCATGTCTTCTGTCCATTTCTTAACTGGATTATTTATTTTGGGGTTCTTCAGTTTGATAAGTTTGCTTTTATAGATCTTGGATACTAACCCTTCATCAGATATGTCATTTGCAAATATCCTCTCCCATTCCTTGGTTGCCTTTTAGTTTTGTTGGTTGTTTCCTTCAAAACATAGTACATTTTCAAACAATGATTCAGCTGTTCTCCCCCTACTGGGATAGTGACCCCCCCTTAATCCAAACCTGCAATGACAGAGTATTCTCCTTGTGCTGGGCTCCAATTTCAAGTTTTGGCTCACTCCAAAATGCATACCCTTGTTCACTCGCCAGCACCTAGAGGCCATTCTTGTCTGTCTGTCTGTCTCTCCCTCTCTCTCTCCCTTACTGCTCTCTCTTTGCATTTTGTCTAGATTTCTAGTTGTCATCTGTAGGAAATATGTCCCTTGGGGAATTTATTCTGCTATATAAAATGTAAAATTCCAAGGACAGTTTTTTTTTTTTTTTAAGATTTTATTTATTCATGAGAGACACAGGGAGAGAGGCAGAGATACAAGCAGAGGGAGAAGCAGGCTCTCTGTGGGGAGCCCGACTTGGCACTCGATCCCAGGACCCCAGGATCACAACCTGAGCCAAAGGTAGACGCTCAACCACTGAGCCACCCAGGTGCCCCCAAGGGCAGCTTTTGAAAAATGCAAACAAGAGAGGACTCGAGCTAGTATTTCCTGAGAACCTATTATGCACAGATCTAGGATATTTTACAAGTTAGGCTATCTAATCAGTGCACTGTTGTTGACGTCAGCATCCTTGTTTTATTAATTAAGAAAATGAGGATCTGTGCTATGGAATAATGCCCTAAGTTTCCGAATCAAATTAAATAAAAGGGTCTAGCACTATCACAGACTATAAGTTCTATACACACTTCAGTGGATTGCGTGACTTTTGTTAGTCTGTAATGCCAGGAATGAAGGTTTCTAGCAGGAGAGATGACTCACACTTACACAAAAGTATTATTAGTCAATATTTATTAATGTCATAATATCAGCATTGATAACATTCTATATTCTTTTGCAGAAATAAGGTATTATTTCTAGCTATGGACACAGAGATTTCTGGCTTTTCCTCCACATTAACAATATTGGATGCAGTACATCTTTACCTGGTATATATCATGATTCTTAATCAGTCATTTGCCAAATGGCTGATTGACTCAAACAATTGTAATTTAGAAGACAATTTAAAATTCCAATCAAAATTATTTATTTAGCATTTACTATGTGTCGTGTACTATCATAATTTCTGGGATCGTAAGACGGAGAAAATGGTGTGCTCATTGTTTTTGTGGACTTTACTGTTTAATTAGTGGATCAGATATTTTAAAAAATGAGCCATAGAAACACAAATGGAATTACAAAATACAATGCAGTATTTTGAAAGAATTATACAGAGCAGGGACGCCTGGCTGGCTCAGTGGTTGAGCATCTGCCTTTGGCCCAGGGAGTGACCCGGGGGTCCTGGGATCGAGTCCCACATCAGGCCACCCTCAGGGAGCCTGCTTCTCTCTCTGCCTGTGTCTCTGCCTCTCTCTCTGGGTCTCTCAGGAATAAATAAATACAATCTTTTTTTTAAAAAAAATAATTATGCAAAGCATCCTCAGATTATGGAAAGTTGTTAATATTGCTTAGGAAGGGGAGTCAAAACACATATTTTGCATCTCCAACATGTTGACTCTACCAAGAAATCCAATGATGACTTCTTACCCTCTTTCTTTCTCTGCATTTTCTATTTGGAGTTCATATCTGTCAACCTCTATGATAAACACAAGACTGAACACATACTGTTTACTGATACAGGGAATATTCTGATTCACAGAATTCTCCTTTCTGTCATTCTCTTCAAGAAGAAACGGCGTTGACAGATGTGAGCCTTCTGGGGTCAAGTGGGAGCCTGAGAAGCATAGAGGACTTCATATGCTCAATAAAAGCAGGTCCCTGCAGTTTTTCAAAAGATGGAATAGCATTGATGTGAATATTTAACAGAGAAGGGACATGAGGATCACACAATTACTGGTATAAGTTTTTTTTCTTCACAGGATTATCAGACTATGAATTCTATACCCTCTCTTATACCAGGCCAAAATGGTCGCATAAACTGAAAAATGCAAACAAGAGATGTCACAGACTGACATCAGCATCAGTGTCCATCCATCTGATAATAAAACAATTTGCTTCTAGGGCACACAGCAAATACTTTGAGGTAGATGATCGACTGTAACTTCTTTATTGCAGAATTTATGCAGAGAAACAACAAAATTTGTCGAAGAGTGTCGGATCTTGAGAGATTATTACTTTTGTGACAGGTATGGAATCCAGTTCACAAAGTCGTATTCTTTGTTGTTTCTTTTTGAATTAAATCAAGGCTATTTCCATTGTAAGTGTTCGTTACAGCACTGTGGTGGCAGAAACTTAATCTCAGTCTATTTGAAGCTTTCTTTTTCTTTTTTTTCTTTTCAAATTTTGGCCGGAAACTGGATGTCTGAGTTTCGTTTCTGAAGGGCTGGACATAACTTAAATTTAGGGTGGGGAAGGCAGATGGCTCTTATTTTCCAATTTTTGCACATAGATCCTCATTCAGATATGCTGGAATCTGTAATTCTTAACCTTTCAATTTTGAACGATTTCTTTACTACATAAATTTACCACTTGGAGGCACTAGAATACTATACTGATTCCGTGCCCTGCTGGGACCCAAGCATTTCCACTTGGGTAACTTTGTTCCTATCTGCCTACCCTGGCCACGCACGCTGTCCCTCTCTCACGTCTTACTGTCCTCTAAAGACTCTGCTCTAGAAACAGGAAAGAGGCTGGCTTTCTTTCTCTTTCTTTCCTTTTTTTTTTTTGCATCTCCATGTAGGACTTATTGATAACTCTGCTGTGATCCATTTTTCCTGCCTTCACAGAAAAATACTGTTTTCCATGATCCACAGAAGAGGTGGTGTCAGAAGTAGGGAGAGGAGACTCTCTCCTTTTTCTGTGCCCATTTATTTATTTTCTTCCATTTTTTTCCTACACCCTGATGTTCATAGTTTTCCTGAGGACTGTAGCTTTGAAATATAAAAACCTAGAAACTTGGTGTTTTCCTTCTCTTTCCTGCTTTATTTGCTTTTTATATTTCAACTCGTGACAGTGTGTTGAGACAACAAAGTGCTTGAAAGAGAATAAAGAAAGAAATGGGAAATTTTTATATTAGGAGCAATGAAAAGGAATATAAGTTAGTTTTGAGTTATGATTATCTTGCCATTTTTGAGAGATATTTGAACCCTACCATGGCCCAGGCATAGCCCAGAGGAACATTCAGACACCATTCTTATAGGAGTAAATTATAATTATCAGTCCCTTTCACTATATTTTAAGTGTGACTCTTTTCGGTTGCACTGGAGAAGTCATGGAAGTAAAAAGCGTGTATGTGCTGACACAGGGACGCAACGCAATAAATCAAAAACATTGAATTGGAAATAGCTTAATTAAGCGAACATATGAGATAAAAAATGAATAGTGTAGGATTCAGCTCACCCATGTTATGGATCATCTTTGCCGTTAACTGAGGTGTGTGGCCATGGAGAGTTCATTCTGTCTTCCTTACCCTCCTATTGTTTTTACATATAAAAATGATGGCTTGGTAAATCTTTATCAACTACACCTTTTCACCTTTTATGCAAACCTCCAAGGTCGTTGCCAGCACCTAACAAGTCTTTCCATTCCATAAACTAAAACGACGACCAGAGGCAATTATCAAGACACGTTGAGTGCACATCACTTTTATGGTAGAAAAAGACATGCAGAGTGTCTAAGCTCTCAGATTGAACGAGATGTAATTGCTTGATCATTTCTACAATTTCATCTCATATTGCCATTGATTTTTTTTTTCAGTATCACTGTCTGATTGTGAGTTTCCAGAAGGGAGAGATACTGTGAACTTTGTATGTGGCACACCAAAGCACCGTGTTGCACACAGGCCTTCTGGAAGGATATGGTTTGAGGCAAATTTTAATTACTTTCTTTTATTTTGGTCTCCAGAGAATCAGTCAGTCCCTCCTTTTATCCTTCCTCCATATAACAACAATAAACCAGAGGAATTTGCTCACCTGTAGATTTTTGGTTCAGGATTAATAAGGGAAGATTCTAGAAGAGATGACCCCAAATATTCCTTCCTTTGCACAAGATAGATTTGCACGCTGAAGTCCTTTATGAACCTCCTCTTCTGTCCTTATCCTCTAAGAAACATATTGGTGATAAGACTGGTCAGAACATAGTGGAATTTGGCTGCAGAAAATAATGAGTGGGATTATTGTCTTAAATGGTAAAAAAGAAAACACACACACACACACACACACACACACACACAAAACCCACACTAAAAAACCCAGACTCTTCCCTAATACTCTCACACATTTCCCTTTTTAAAATTCATTCTTGGAAAATATTTTACTTATTTATTCATGAGAGAGACAGAGACACAGGCAGAGGGAGAGGCAGGCTCCCCTCAGGGGGCCCGATAGGGGACTCCATCCCAGGACCCCAGGGTCACGCCCTGAGCCCAAGGCAGAGGCTCAACCCCTGAGTCCCCCAGGTGCCCCACATTCATTTCATAAACAGTCATTTTCGGTCCTACACCCACAGAGGACAGTAGCCAAACTGTCTTTTCCACAGTCGAAATGGGTGTATTTGAGCTGAGGCTTACCGCTGGGGTGAGCCAGTCTCCCTTTCCTCCTCCGGGTTACCCTGCCTCTCATTCTCTTCCATTTACAGCTAAGCATATTGCTCGCAATTATTTAGACAGAGGGGAGGAACAAAGGTTGTAATTAGGCTTTGTTTTTGATCAGGGTTTCTACTCAGCTGTTTAATCGGGATCTGAATTAGAATATTAACCACTTAGACATCTATGGATAAAATGCAACTTTGATTCCCATTCGGCTCTTGCATGTCTTCCTTTTCATGTGGAAGAGAACTGAATTTCAGACAGGATTCAGATATTCTAATCCTTGCAATGGTACCATGATAAGAAAACAACTCACAAGTCACGGCGTCGTGGATAACCTGGTCTTACAGTCACGCAGCCCGCCGTTCACTCTTCTGACACCGTATTGTCCACACACACCAATGCACACACACTTGTTAGTTTTGTAACCCACTAAGAGACGGTGGCTGTTCTCATCGCAGGTGGTTTGGAGGTAAATCAAACAGCAAAAACTTGACTTTATTGTACTTACGTTTCAAAACTTGACTTTATTGCACTTGCGTTTCACGGAAAGATAAATATGTATTTGCAAATCAATTCCTTGGTAGTAATAAGTCCTAGGAATAAAATAAAGCACTTACTACCTACAGTAATTTAAACAAGTTATTTAACTTCTTAGAGCCTCAGAATTCTCATTTGTTAAAAAATAACAATGGAAAATGACCTTCGGATTGCCTTTTTTAGATGGTAATGCTGGGATAAAACTAGGTAATAGAAAAAGTTATTTGAAAATTCTAATGTGATGTTCTTTTGTGGGGAGAGAAAAAAGTATCTTATCTCCTCTCTCTCATTCACATAAACATTGCAATTGTCCAGGAATGTCAGATTGCTTGTTTTTAACCATCTGTTCCATTTCTCTCAATATGGGCTCCACTTTGTCTCCCCTTTGAATAGGTGGCTTGTAACAAATCCCAACAAATGTTCACACAGATTTTTAATAATTTTAGCAATTCACTGGAAAACCTTTGTGTGGCAAGCACAGACCTCAGGTACTCTGACTTGGCAAAATCAGGGGGAAAAAAAAAGACACAAAGAAAGAGCTGAAAATAAGCACAGGATGGGCGTATTGGTCAGAAGGAAGGCCCCGGGCTCAGGCCATGAGACCAGGTTGGAATACGTGGGAGGTTTTGACAGATGCTTAGGTACTTTCATTACTTTCATGTTCCACAGACTTTGTGCTTTTTGGTCCTAGAGCAAGAAAGATATCTGGAAATCTCAAAGTTGATGATGCTTGAGTAGCACTTGCATATCAAAGTAAAGTTCTTTTAAAAGTTGTTGCATGTTAAAGTTTTAGAATCATTCTACAACAAATCCCCCCTGGGTTTCCATAGATGTGGCTGTGAATACTAACTAGTCCTGCTTCTCCAAGAAAAAGCTTGAACGTACGTATCTAAATGAAGCTCCTCAATTTTCTGGCGACACGGTCAGTGTATCGTAATAGACTCACTTACCTACAAATGTTAAGTGCCTAATACGCCTCAGAAATTAAACTTATCCTTGTGTGCAAATAATTTGTGAACCTCAGTATACATCTTCAGGGTTACTTTTGTACCTTGAAATCTTAAAAATACTGAGTTCAACAAGACATAAATGTATTCTTCTCACACATAACTAGAAACACAGAGGTAGGTTGTCCAAACCTGATGTTGTGGTCCCAGTGTCACTGGCATCGGTCTTAAACTCCATTATCCCTAAAATATGACCCTGGTTCTCATGCTGAAATGTGGTTGCTGGGACACCAGTCACCCAATCAGTGTTTAAGACGGGAAGAAGGAAGGAAAGGGAAGGGCAAAAGAAGCCTTCTAATTGATTTCCCTTTATGTTTTTAAAAAATGTTTTCTTGGGATCCCTGAGTGGCGCAGCGGTTTGGCGCCTGCCTTTGGCCCAGGGCGCGATCCTGGAGACCCGGGATCGAATCCCACGTCGGGCTCCCAGTGCATGGAGCCTGCTTCTCCCTCTGCCTCTCTCTCTCTCTCTCTCTGTGACTATCATAAAGAAATAAAAATTAAAAAAAAAATAAATAAATAAAAAAATAATAAAAAATGTTTTCTTATTCATGAGAGACACAGGCAGAGGGAGAAGCAGACTCCATGCAGGACCCAACGTGGGACTCGATCCTGGGACCCTAGGGTCACGACCTTGGGCGTTTGCCTTTGACTCAACCACTGAGCCTCCCAGGTGCCCCTTGAATTCCATTTATTTATTTATTTATTTATTTATTTATTTATTTATTATTTTATTTTATTTTATTTTTTGTTTGTTTGTTTTAATTCCCTTTAAAAAGAGTTTGTGGAAGTCCTGCTTAATGGCTTTCTACTGCATTTCATTGGCCATTCACTCAGCTAGTGTGAGTCTCACTAAAAATGGAGATAGTTGTACCTGGGCATATTACCACCCATATCAGAGGTGTTCTTTTACTACAAAGAAGAAAGGATATTCACAGTCTTGGCTGTCAGACAAATAACCCCATTTCTCCCACAAAGAAATTGATGTGTCGTGCATTAATTAATTAATTAATTTATTTATTTTTTATTATTTTTTTTATTTATTTATGATAGTCACACAGAGAGAGAGAGAGGCAGAGACACAGGCAGAGGGAGAAGCAGGCTCCATGCACCGGGAGCCCGATGTGGGATTCGATCCCGGGTCTCCAGGATCACGCCCTGGGCCAAAGGCAGGCGCTAAACCGCTGCACCACCCAGGGATCCCTGTCGTGCATTAATTTAATTGCGTTTCTCACCATCATCACAGGACGTATTCTCACGTGCCTGGAAATCTGATCAGGCCATTTCTTCATACATTCCCAAAATACTTATATCCTCATGTGTTATGTTGATAGGTCTTACTTATCCTTTAAGGCGGCCTCACACATTCATTTTATGAATTATATACTAATTCTCCATACCTGAATGATTTAAAAAAAATGTTTTATTTTATCTTACTCACGAGAGACATAGAGAGAGAGGCAGAGATACAGGCAGAGGGAGAAGCAGGCTCCATGCAGGGAGCCTGACTCAGGACTCGATCCCAGGACCCCGGGGTCATGCCCTGCGCCGAAGGCAGACGCTCCACCACTGAACCACCCAGGCGGCCCCATACCTGAATGAATTAATCATGCCTCAATTGTTATTATTTGAAACTATAAGCTTGTGCTTATCCTGTGTTTTATAATTACTGAGTAGATATTTTTTTCTTGTTCATCATAGTGAAGCTACTTAAAGTCCAAGTGTCTTATCCATCATCATCATCATCATCACCATCCCTCTGTCTTGCCTGTACCCTCTCTTGAATATTGAGTAATATACATTTTCCTGTTGCCATTGAATATCATAACTAATTTATAAGCCATGTAAACAAATCTAATTTTCTGGAAGTGATGTATGATGAAAAAAATAACAGAATGCTCAATGAGTTGAACTTCATAATTGCAATGAAAATTTTTTTCATCGTTGTCCAAAATCTAATTCATGACTAAGAAGTCAATATTTGACTGCAGTCAGTACAATTCTTAGTAAGCATGAGAGATATGCTTTATTGTCTTTATTTATAAAACATGATATGCAGCACATCCATGTTGTCTAAGAGTCCTGCTAGATTCTAAGAAAATAAAGCTTCTCATTTCCTTCTCTTTCTTTGGCTCTACAATATCAGGCTTGACTGTCGTGTCCCACGTGTCAGCTGCTTTTGCCAAAATGATTTTATTAGTCTTGGAGGGAATGGTGTGCCCAGTTTGTCTAGTAAAATAATGTTTTGCATTTGTGGTTACTCATTGGGGATACCAGCAACTGTTGGGTGCTGCTGGGCACAGGTTCTTTGTCATTGTGTTGCTTTTATAATCAACATTGGATTTTAAAATCTGGCTCTTGACTTTTTTTCCCCACCTTGAGTGCTATGATTAATGCCTAATTATGACATACTGGTTTGTCTAATGTCAGATGTATTTTCCATCCTTAACATGATACCAGTTTTCAAAAGATGCTTCATTCTAGCTACTTTTTCAAATAAGAGATCACCGCCACCTCCAAGGGCAGTGCAAAGGAAGATAAATAAATGATTTGGAATGAATACGTGAATGAATTTATTTATCAGAAATTGCTTTGCACAACAGCCTTATGGAACTAGATTTGGATAATTTCAAGTAGTTAAGTGAAGGTAATGACACATTCCCAAATATTTGCTAAGCAATTAGTTTCATTATCTTGTACTCGTTTCCTACCGACCCAGGGATGGTCACATTTTGGAGGAATTAACCTTCTGTTTCTCATGGCTGAGTTTGGCTCCGTGTAGGTTCAAGGATGTTTATGGCATAATGCCAATAAACAAATATGTATGGATGTTCAGCCCTTACCAGATACATATGAGAATCAATAACTATGAAAGCAGCATGCTTCTAATAGCATCTTCATAATATGCCCAAGGCACCTTTGCTAAAACTATTATGCTTCTTAAAAAAGTTGCTGTGCACACACTATGCTGGAATAGTCAGCAAGACTCTGGTCTCCGTATGGTATTTAAGCTCTAAAGAGTCTCAGTAGTTAATGTAAACAAGAAAACCCAAGCAAGGGAAACTGCCTGTAATTTTTGATTATAATATATCCAAGGAGAAGATATCTACCGAGACCTGTCAAACTAGGATCTATTTACCACTGGTGCTGTTTACAATGTTTTGCTTGATCTTCAGTTTACAAACTGGATTCTAGAACTTTGTCCTTTCTTGAATACTTGAATAACTGTTCTTTTTTTGGCCAGACTAGTTCATTATCTACTCATCACAAATAATGAAATAATAATTAATAATAATAATAATAATAATAATGTTAATTCAGTTTGCAAAGTTGCCTTTGTGTGCAGTTGTATATTTCTGTTTTTTGTTTTTTTTTAACTCAAAGCTTTTTAAAAATTTTACTCTAGACCCTCAGTAACTGGGAATGTGGTTCTTCCACCTTCCTAATTTCTCACATGCTTCTTTTTGCTTTCTTTCGTTGTGGAGTTTCTTTCATTTGTAATCGAGTTGATAATTCTGTATTCCTCATAGGATTTGCATGGAACAGGCACGGTATTGCACGTCAAGCGCTTAAAGCTATGCTGATCATTCGTGAGCTCTCCACTAACATCGGTTTCTGTCATTATGTGTGCAAGCACATTTGTGTCTCTGGATGTTTGTGGAAATGGATGGTGCACGTATGGTATGAGTAGGGATAGACAAGGGAAAGATAAACAGTAATACAAATTTGGAGAAAACCCGGCTTCCCTTGGAGAGTCTGTATTTAGTTGTAGGATTTCCTTTCCTATTGTAATAATTAACCTCGTAATCTGTAGGAGGGTAAAACAGATTTTTGTTATGTTAGCTAATAAATAATACAGTATGACATAAATTAACTGCAATCAGGAAGAGATAGAAGGAATGCCTTCCTTTAGCTATTTCTTGGAAAAAGCTGAAGCCGGTTGTAAGGCAGATGTAAGTAAGCACTGTCAGTGTACATCAGTATGTGTTGCAAAACTCTAGATACTTCATCAAGTTTCTTTTCCTCGAGTACTTTGCATTTAAAAGTTTTAATAGAAAAATATATTATTGCCATTTGTTGTCAAATAATCACTTTCATATCTTGGGGGGTTGATTCCCACTGGGTATTTTAGTGGTATCATAGTTTATTATATATAGTGGTATCACTGAGGGTTTTTTTTTTTAATTATACTACATGAAAATCAGAGAAAAAATGAAATCTAGTTCAAGTTCTTTCACTAACTCTGCGGCTGAGCAATGACTCAAATGGTCAGATTGCCTTACGTTCTTTAGTGTGGCCAATACAAAAGGCTTCCTAGCGTAGTTTTATCTCGTTCCTATTTTTGTTTTGTTTTTAATATGCCTAGTGATACGCTGCCGCTCCATTTAAAATCCCATGGCCTTTGCCCCCTGCAGGCTGGCCTTTCCCTACCTCTGCTGTTTGCCCGTGTCATCCCTCTGCCTGAACTGCTCCATCTTCTCCTGGTTCCTTCCTATGCCTTCCTCAGATCTCAGCCCAAGCCTCACTCCCTCGGCAGCTGTCTCAGATCTTACCGACTTACTTGACCATATAAATCTCTTCCCGAGCACATATCCATCTGAATTTTTACATTCCCTCTGCAGCTTTGTATTCACTTTTTTTTTTTTTCTCTGATAAAATATAAGCTCATTGGAGTCAAGGACCTGGTCGGTTTTGCTTCCCCAGAGACACTTAAGGGAGAAGCAGTAAATAAAATGGAATATATGGATGTTTTAATGAAACTTCTAGTTTTGTCATTTTTTTTTTAGTTAACCAATGTGTTATTTGTGCAGTTATTAAAAAGTTAGTAAAGAGAAATAAATCCATGTATCAGGGAGCAAAGATGAATCCACAGGGGAAAAAAAAGTCATATTTTTGCTGCCGTGGAATTGAGGGTGGTTTCTGAAAAGGGAACCTGAAAGACCAGCAAAGATAACAATTTTAGGAGCTGATAATGATGTGTAGAATCAGTTTAACTGGCTCATTAAAGACAGTTGTTAAATTTTTAAGCATTTTATTAAGTGATTGCTAAACTAATGGTAGTTTGCAATTGGTTATGTTGGAAGCATTTACACCACAGAAATTGGCAAGTGTTATAAAGCAAGCCCCTCTTCCACTCCTCCAGGACCAGTTGTCCAGCATTCACTAGCACACCACTTTCTGTCACATGAAATAGGAAGTCGTCACCTGAACAGCTCATTGGACTGGGAAGGATACAGAGAGATAGCTGAGATTAAAATAAAGTAGAATAAAACAAAATAAAATAAAATAATAAAATAAAATAAAATAAAATAAAATAAAATAAAATAAAATAATAAAATAAAATAAAATAAATAAAAAAGTTTATTTGCCAGAAGATGCTACCAGACATTGTAGGATGGTATTGGTTGATTATTGATTGATTATTGTTTGATTATTATTTCCTCTTTGTTATTAGTGGTACGTTCTACTTTATGAAAAAAAGATTCATAATGGCCTCTGATATCCTTCTCCTTCTCATCACTGCTCATTATCATAGTAAACATATATTTCAAGATGATTATGACCCTCATTTTAGAAATCATTAATCTGAAACAGAGAGATTAAATAAGCGATGTCAGGAAACTAGGAGATGGCACAGTTGGAAACTATACCTGAGTACCCCAGGGGCGCCTGGGCAGTTAAGCATCTGACTCTTGATTTCGGCTCAGGTCACCATCTCAGGGTCCTGGGACCAAGCCCCCCACACGGCTCTGCAATCAGAGGAGAGTCTGCTTGAGATTCATATTCCCTTTCACTTTGCCCTTCCTCTCCATTCATGGGCATTCCCTCTCTCTTTCTCTCTAAAATAAATAAATAAATCTTTAAAAAGAAAAGAAAAGAAACTCTCCCTGAGTACCCTGTCTTCAAAAATCATCCCATGATCAAGGTACAGAGGCTTCTATAGGACTAATCATTCCACACTTAACCTGTGAGGCTTCAATTCTGTAGCCAAAATTAGAGTGTATTTTTCCCTCATAATTCTTCATTTTCCAAAAGCATTTGACTATTCTTTCCTTTCCCTCGGGGCCATCCATGCCTGAACTCCACCACACATTACATTAGGCCATTTGGATTTTCTAAGCCCTCAATATGAAGCAAGCTCCTTCTTGATTTGAATAAGCTACATTATATCTTCTGGAAGTTTTAGTATTAGGGAAAAAGAAAAGTAGGAATACAACTGGATATTGACCCTAATAGAGACTACTTAATACTACAGTTTTTAAGAGTATTTTTTCTCCAGTTTATTTTTTTCTTTTTTAAGGAATGCCTAAATAAAACCTTTAAGCAAATAAAAGAGATAATCATAGCATCCGTCAAGAGGTACACTGGAAACAAGCTTTCATTATTTTTCCTGTCACTCCTCATGCCAGAGGTTTCTTAAAATTTGGATTGCAGTCCTAAGGAAGCATGACAAATGCCATCATCACAAATCAAATAAGTGAAAAGATCAATTCATTTACTGCAGAAAATTGTATAAACAAGTAATCTTAATGGCATTTTTCCTGCAACCCACTATCAACATATTATGAGCTGAAATGAAAATGGATTACAGAATTTCCAAAATTAAAAATGGATCTGTATACATATTTCCCAAGACAGTCTCCTGTCATGGGGTATCTAATCATTCCTCACTTATCTTTTATTGCTATTGATGCAAAAGAACATTATCTCAAAACAACTGATCAATATTATCGTAATCTCCTAAAATTTTATCTCTGACTATTGGCATTTGAAAAACACATCTTTGGTCACCTGACTTTACAACTGCTTTTTCTTTTTCAGTTTACTCAACCCTTGGAAGATTCATGATGCATTTCAGGAAAAGGTTCCATAAATACAGCAGTTCCCTAAAAACTAACACCATTCATTTTAATATACAAAATTGCCAATAAAATTGAACTATCATAGTATTTCTTTAACATATCTCTAAGTTAAATTAAAGGAATCAGTGTTATCAGTAATATTTGTTAGAGTATAATATGCCTTACATCCCTGTACATATATTTGCCAGCACAGCATTGTGTGTCTAGAAATTTCAAAGCAGATATTTCAACCTATCCTGTTTATCTGAGAAATAGAAATTTACATCTCCTATGACAAGGGAAGCATCTTTTTTATTTTATTTTTTAAGATTCATTGATTTAGTTTGGAGAGAGACACAGAGCGTGAGCAGGGGACAGGGCACTGGGAGGGGGAGAGAGAGAATCCTCAAGCAGACTCCCAGCTGAGTGCAGAGCCTGTCCCAGGGCCCTGAGATCACCACCTGAGCAGAAATCACAGATCGGCTGCTTTCACTGGCTGAGCCACCCGGGTGCCCGGGGTAGTATCTTTTGAAAATGCTTAATAGATGTACAAAGGATCATTACCTTCGAGCATAAGTCCATACCAGTGTCATTTCAGTAATATTATTCCAAAGCCATAAATTACAATTTATTTAATCGCTAGGCTCCATCTTGAATTGTTCTTATTAAAAGAACAATAGTATAAACTTGTTATCCCATATATAGTAAATAGCACCGTATATGTATGTACAGACATACACCTTGTACAGATGCATATACAAGGTATACGTGTGTGTATGCAAAAGCAGGTTTAAATATATATATATATACCTCCCTTCCACTCTCATGCATGCTCTCTCTCTCTCTAAATATGTATATATCTTATGTACATAGGCATCTATATTTATATTTATATATACCCCCTCTCTGTATACATATATGTACATATATATGTGCATATATAGCTCCTTCTCTCTATATGTATATCTATGTGCATATATTTGTATATATGTATACATTTCATGTGTGTGGGTATCTATCTACCTATCTGTGGATGTATATATGTGTCTATCTTCTATGCCAACCACAGTGCTAACTAATCATTATCCAGCTCTTAACTCCTTTATTCTACTCTAGAACCCTTGAAGTGGGTATTTTTCTAAGTCGTCAGATAGAGTTGCTGCATTTTCCCAGAGGTCCATTTTATAGATTATCATTCTGAAAACAAAATTAGATCACGTACATAAAGAACCAGGCATAATTCCTATAAGCTTCCAGATGAACCAAATATTAGACTGTCCCTCTCCTACAGTATTTTCATTTCTAAAATGAATTTCTTGCAAATTGTTCTGACGGTTAAATGAGATTTTGAATTGTATCTTGCATAAATAATTTTCTGCCTTCTGTTTGTTTATGACTGAAACCAGGTTAACCTGTTATAAAATATGTTTCATTCACTTTCGCTTTGCATAAATATATTTCTAACTATTTTCCCCACTGATGTTCATTATAAAACAAACCAGAGCTGCATTTCCATGCTTGCCGTGGGTATGTGTGTGTGTTGGGGGATGGAGAGGGGATAGTAGTGTTAGTACATTCCCTTTAAGTTGAAAACGTCTAGAAAAAAAATACAACTACTATTATTTATTATTGATCAGAATAATATTTGCTCTTTTGACAAGTGGCATTACCAAAGAAGTGAAACATTATTTTGGCTCATGGCAGATCTGAGGCATGTTAAAAAAAATTTTTTTTAGACCAAATTGCACATGACACTTACACATAGATAATATATCATTTTTGATGACATAATTTTTTCTTATTTTTTTTAATCTGCTGAAATTTCAGAAACAATATATTCATCATGTACTCTATTATTTGCTTGTCATTTTAGATCATTGACCAGAACCTTTGAGCCAGAAACATTTGGGAAAAAAAAATTAGATTATATTTCCTTGACTGATTTTGTCAGCTATCTAATTCGTGAATTTCCCTCCCAAAATATATACTAATTTTTATTAATATACTATTGATTGTTGCTATTTATTTATTTATTTATTTATTTATTTTTGATTGTTGTTATTTTAAATGCAACAGAAAACATTCTCAACAAAACAAAAGATTGCTCAGTGTCTTTACTTTGAATCACACAATTTTTAAGATTGTGTATTTATCTCTTACTAGCAGCAGTTATCATTTGGATATATACCATTTGGATATATTTTGTTTAAATTTTTTTAACTGACACAGTGCATCCACCAATCAGTCCCTCATACCCCGAAGTTTAATCTGTGATGACAATATGCCTGTTAGGCACTCGACATATCTTTTCTTTCCTGTCCCAACCAGTGGATACACAATCAGGACAAGGCTTTCGAATAGCTAGTGGTGTAAGAAGAGATGAAGTGTCTCAGGTTGTGTGATGAGTCGGCTGCTGGA
Source organism: Canis lupus baileyi (assembly GCF_048164855.1). Taxonomy (NCBI): domain Eukaryota; kingdom Metazoa; phylum Chordata; class Mammalia; order Carnivora; family Canidae; genus Canis; species Canis lupus. The sequence continues at coordinate 2,779,945 of NC_132840.1, read as the reverse complement.
CGAGCCAACCCTGCTAGCCAGCAACTACCCTGCAGAACACAGTGTGCTCATAACTGCTCTGCAGCTAATAGAATTGAAAGCAATTTTTTTTTTTCCTCTTAGCATTTTTCATTATATTTGGTGAACTGGAAATGGATAGACAAACCAGGGGGGAAGGAATTGACTCAATTCCGTAGTCCAGGTGCTTAATAGAATTGAAGATTTGTAGTTCTTAACAAAGCGCCATAAGTCATTATAGGAACTTGTTAGAAATGTTATCAGGCCCCACTCCAGATGCTACTGAACCAAAATTCCTGGAGGCAGGACTTTAGAATCTTTGTTTTAACAAAATCTGCAGGCAAATTCTTGCATATGCTTAGGTTTGAAAAGCATTCTTGTGGAGCAGAGGTTCTCAAACTATTATTCTCTGGTTAGTAGCACTAGTCCCACCCAAGAATTTGTTAGGCGTGCCACTTCCCACGTGCCACTTCAGATACGCCAAATCAGAAACTGAGGAGGTTCCGCAATCCGTGTTTTAACAGGTCCTAGGGTGATTCTGGAACCTGGTGAAGTTTGAGAACGGTGGGTAGCAGGGTACTTCACATTCTCGAGTGAATCGCAGAATCGTCAGGGAAACTAGTTAAAATTGCAACTCTGTGGGCTATTCCCCAGGGATGAGAACTCATTACTTTTCAGGGTGTGGCCCGGGGACCTGCATCCTAATTAGCTTTCCAAGTCCTTGTTATCTAGATTTCCCTTGAACCCCAATTCGAGATACACGTTGCTGTGTGTCTGCAGCTCAGACGAAGCCGCGTGGTCAATCTTAGGGGCAGACTAGATTTCTCTAAGAGAAAAGAAAAGGTCTACTTACATAGGTAGCATTTCCTTTTTAAAAATTTTCAGGTGTCTGAAGTAGATGAATCACCCACGTTCTTCTCATTTTCCCAGATTCAATCCTTCCAGCCCAGAAGAGATAACCCCCTGCTAGTACATTAGTATTCTGGGTGCTGGGAAGAACACCATAGATACAGTTTTTAACCTCGTTCATGACACCAGGAATACAATCACAGCGTTATGAGTGTACTAGTTCCAGTGCCTCCGGGAGAAAATATAATTTCTGCCTCATCAAGTTTTATTGATAAAACACAGATGTAGTTATATTATTCATATGACTTTCTGAATTTGTTTTTTGTCTTTTCCAACTTTTTTAACATAATCTTTATGTTCTTATGGGATAAGTAATCATTTGAGATACATTTAAATGAGCAAAGTCTCAATTTTTAAAATTTATTTTCAGTGTGTGATGGAAACATAGGAAATAGCAACAAGAAAATATTCTGTAGTGTCTCTGACAGTTACTTGGAGAATCATTTACCTTCCTCCCCAGTGACGGACGGAACGCCATCCGCAGTGTATCCTTGGCCTGTTCCATGTTACCCCTACAAGTAAGCCTTTTAAAACATAACCCCTGCAAGGTGACTTCAGTGATAACCTTGGGATGCTGTCCATACCAACCAAGCAGCGATGTCTGCCAATAACTAAAGGATTCTGAACAATATACAAAAACAGTGTAGACCCAAGTCGATCGTTACGGAGGTCAGAAATAGGAGTCCAATGCACGTACTTTTTTTTCTTCACTGAGCAATTTCAACAGACACTTCCCAAATTTTTGTGCAGAGGATCAACTTTGTATACCTAGCCTGAAATATATATATTCAACATAAGCACTGATAGACATCATTTAAATTAATTGCATATTTATCGACTATATGACATTATCACGTTCATGGATGCATTTCTGTGCCCCTGGTTTTCAAAGTCCTCATTCATTATAATTATTGAGAAGAAAAACTATGTGTTAGAAATACTGGAGATGAGGCTTCTATACTAAGTGGTTAGATTGAATTAGTTATTATACTTGTCGATAATAACTGACCGTCTTTCTGTCACAGGCATCTTGCTTGGTCATGGAAATACATGGACAAAGAATTTCCTCCATGAGTTCCTACTTGAGCTGCTGGCTTTTTGTTTCATTTTTATTTTTGTTTGTTTTGTTTTAGAGCCAACGTAATTCTCTGGCAGCAACATATGGGTATTCTTTTCATGCCCATATAATATTCATGAAGCCAAATTAGATTATTGTCAATCTCAAATATATTTAGATATTGCAAAAGAAAACTAGGTGTCCCAGTGGTCCCAAATAGTCCCAGATAGCCACCCATCACACACTAGTGGGTAGGACCATCCCACTGACCTTTCAGAACATTACCGGGGACCAGGGTATTTGACTTGGGTTTCACCACAAGGATAAATGGACCTGGAGAGTTTGAACACTTCTTCCAGATTAACTTATTTGTATTTCTTTGCAATCACTTATTTACTCTATCATTTCATGAATATGAGTACGTCCTATAACTGTCAGGCACTATTCTATCCTTTAAGAATAAAACAATGACTATAGTATAAAAAAATTCACACTCTTTTTGGTTGGGAGTGGAACAAGTTCAGAATCAGAGAGTCAATTAGGTGGTGAAAACAATAACCTGTTCTGATAGAATATCATTTTTTTTTAAAGAGAATTGTTTTTTAATTTGCATGACCTGGGTGACTAATGAGTTTGGACACCTTTTAAGAGATTTCTGTGTAAAGTGAATGACTCTTGGTTTTCCTAGATAGTCCCAGCTTATACCAGCTTCCTTGTGTGGTTGAACCATTGCTCCAGAGTTTTAAGAGGTAATGTTGTCTATAATTGAATTGATATTTAGAGGCCTATATTTTGTACTTCCGTTTTCTGCCATGTTCTTGTGCAGTCGTACATGAGATACGTGTCTTGAAAACAAAGTTCTCTCAATGTAGTTAAATTGAAAATCAACCAGTGTCAATCCATTTTTCTTTTCCTATACCTTTCCAGTTGCAATTTGAATCAACATCTTCCTTTCAAAACCATCCTGTGTAACATTTGAGAAATGGAGGTTATAGATCACCGCCATAATGCTTACATATAACCATGAACATACTTTCTATGATGATTTGGTGACATCATTTGTTGCAAACCATATGAAATTCCTTTTCTGAGGGAGGGGTCAAAGTGGTTGATTATTAGCACTTTTGTAAATTTAAAATCACATACAAATATTTATATGAATAATGAATCACACTTTTAGAATTTTTTAAAGTGAACTGTTTTGGAATTAATGACTTAGAAAATAAACTATTTTTCCAGTGAGAAATCAGTTACTGAATTTCCATTTCACATGAGAGATAATGAGATTTTAAGATGCACAAGAAGTTTGTCAACATTTAGTTTTCAATATTGAAACTACAATGTTATCAGACATTATATGAAAACTAGAAAAACAAAATCTACTTAAAGGCTTCAGCATGTACTTTAAAACTCAACCTTTATTTTAGAAGTTTGAGCACAAAATTAACAATTTAATGTATATACCGACAGTAGTGTTTATATAGTCCTCTGAATCATGACTTTTTATTTAGATCTAATGACTTTTTTTCTAAATCAGTTTTGTTCATTTTCTATTTCAAAATTTTCAACGATGTACATAATTAACACCTACCTTTAAAGCACATCACACATAACATATATTTGGGAAACAGGTGAGGAGTCAGGACAAAAGACTGTCTTTAACATTGAAGCAATAACTGTGAACATTTCTATTAATTAGCTCCACTGGGAAACTTTGGCAAACATTTAAATGATACCGGCCAGGCAGGACTTCCAGAACTTGATGAATCCGCTACCCAATGAAAGCAATGAAACGCTAGCAAAACTACCAAAATCTACCCTTTGAGAATTCTGGAAATGAGTCTAAGGCATTGATTATATTTATTCAAGAAAAACTACTAGAGCTTGATAAGAACAGCAGGGTTGGTGATATTTTAACCTGGAAGTAATGTCACCCCCCTGGTCTCCAGCTTGATGGAGTGATAGTAATGAAAAGCCAGTGACCTCATAGCCAATAGAGAACTGACTTCTTTTGGAGCCCTCTTAAGAAGCTCCATCCCCAGAATACAGTTTATGTTATGATGAGTATTACTGCTCTCTGGAAAAGCTCCATTTACAGAGTTGCCATGAAATGAGAAACTGACTCAATTACCAACATTGCAACTACCTAAGGCTGTGATTTCAGTTGGGGTCAGTAAGAGCTTGGTCAAAAAATCAGACGGGAAGACCTGGTAAACCAGATGACCACAGGAGACTTTGAAAAACCTGGACATATTTCTGGGGATCTAGAAGTCTGTGTACATGTGCAGGACTGTTCACATGCCCAAGAGAGACCTAAGGAAGGAGAAGACCCAATAATTAACCTCTGGTTGACCCTGAAGTGAAAAGAAAGCACAAGCGAGAAGCCAAAGCTAGGGTTGAATTGTAAACTTCCTGAACACACGGTTCCCCTGGGAGAAAGGTAGGGGGCTAATCGGCTCAAAGTATTTATAGAAAAATTCTTACCCATTGTTAGTTGAACACTAAGCTATGGTGGCTCAGATGACTGTTAGTAAGCTAGGTTTAAAAATACAAGTGGGAGAGGCGCCTGGGTGGTGCAGCAGGTTGAGCATGTGAGTCTTGGTTTCAGCTTAGGTCCTGATCTCTGGGTCCTGGGAACAAGACCTACCACGGGCTCGGTGCTCAGCATGGAGTCGGCTGGAGATTCTCTCTCCCTTTCCCTCTGCTCCTCCTGCTTGTGCTCTCTCTCTCTCTCGCTCTCTTTCTCACTAAAATAAATAAATAAATCTTAATTAAAAAAAAAAAAAACAGATGGGAACTTAAAAAAAAAAAAAAAAAGGAAACAAACTCAGTGACTTTGTAATGCAGAGAATGCAGAAACTACAGACATCCAGAAAAGTAACTAAAAAGAAAATAGATAATAAAAATTAATAATAATTGCAACAAGGAAACAAGAACTCAGCAAAATAAACTCAATGGGGATGAGACCTGATTTCAAAATTAGTAGGATCTATTATCCAAAATGTCCACTTTCAACAAAAATTTGAGACATGCAGAGAAACCAAAGGTGGGTCATACACAGAAAATAAAGAGTTAAAGAATTCAAAGAGTTCAAAGAATTAAGGAAATGTATAATGATTAAGTGTCAAAAAATAGAGAATATTAACAAAGAGATGTTACTAGTAATAACAATAACAATAGCAACAATTATTACAAAAGAACCAAATTGAAATTCCTGTGTTGAAAAATGCAATGACAGAAAGGAAGAAACTTATCTAGAGAGTGTCAACCATAGATTTATTCTGGCAGAAAATTATTAGTAAACTTGAAAATAAGTAAATAAATGATACTGGCCCTATATAAATGATACCACACACTTCACTTAGAAAATCAGTTAATTTCAATTTAGTTTTCATTTTATTATCTAATTGTTGAAATTAAAATATTTGGAAGTTTATTCTAATATAGTTTATGTACCTGACATTATTTGGGAGGTATTATAAATTTGCTATGATTATTCAATATTAAAGATAATTTTTGTTTTGGGAGAGTAATAATAAAATTATAGCGTTTATGTCCTTGTCACAGCAAAATCAGTATCTTACTAAATAAGGGAACCCTCAGAGAAGAAATGTAGTTGAAATGGCTTTTGTTTTGTTTTAAATATTTTTTTTTCTTGTGTTTGATGCACACATTAATCCAGAATTAAATTCAAAGAAGCCAAACATTCTTTCCATTGAAATATCAACTGAAGTTATAAAATCTTATAAGTCCACAAGAATTTGTTCTTCATTGTTAAATGCCTATTCAAGGCTTTTTCCCATTTTTTCCCTCATTTTAGTATTGGATTGCCTGTCCTATTTATTGACTTATAGAAGACATTTGTATATTCTGGGCATTAGTTTGTTGATGTTTTTATATGTTACAATTTTTTTTCTCACTTTGTGGCTTCTTTTTTCAATATCTTAACAGGAATCTTAAATAAATAGAAATTGCTAAGTTTAATGCAGTACAAATTCTCAGCCTTCTCCTTTATGAATAGCCATTTAAGAAATCTTTGCCAACTCCAATTTGTACATGTGTGTGTTTGCTCTTGGAAGCTCTCTTGTTTTAATGTTTATATCTATAATCGACCTGGAATTATTGTTTTCATAAGGTGTAAACCCTAGTTCATAGTTAATAATTTTTCTTCCAAATTGGTATCTGATTGATTTAGCATGATTTATTGAAAATTCTTCTGTACCATATCACCTTTGTCATAATCAAAGTGGCCGTATGTCAGGCTCTGGCCTTGTACTTTCTACTTGTCTCTCTTTGTATCCAAACTATTTTGGCCTAATTACAATTCCATGAATACTGTAAATGCCACCATTCTTGAAACACTGTTATTAATATTCAGTATTGTAAGTCCTCTAAGTTTGTTCTATGTTTGGCCTTTACCTTTCTGTATAATCACAGAATCACTGATCAAAAAAATTTGTTTAGATTTGGTTGAGATTTGATGGGGATTGTCGTGTTGAGACTACTAGATTTTTATAAGACTGAGACAAAGAAGGATATGTTATTTATTTTTATTTAATTGTGATAAAACATGCACAACATAAGATTCACCATTTTAACCATTTTTCAATAAACAGTTCAGTGACATTAAGCACATCTGCACTGTTGTGCAATCATCACCACCATCCACTTATTTATTCAGTTAAAAGTCTTTTTTCTCAATAATAGTTTCTTTCTACATAGAAGTCCTTTTTTTAGAGATTTTTATCTATTTATTCATGGGAGAGAGAGAGATAGACAGACAGACAGAAAAACAGACAGACAGACATAGGCAGAGAGAGAAGCAGGTTACCTGCCAAGAGCCTGGTGCGGAACTCCATCCCAGGACCCCCGGATCATGACCCAAACCAAAGGCAGACGCTCAACCACTGAGCTGCCTAGGTGCCCCCTATATAGAAGTCTTACTTGCTTTCGTTTTATATATGATGAAGTAGTTGACTTTTGAGTGCTATACCAAATTATATTTTTTAAATTATATTTTACAGTGGCTTTTTTTTTTTTTTTTTTACAGTGGCTTTTTTTTTTAATTGAAGTATAGCTGACACAATTTTACATTAGTTCCAGCTGTACAACATAGTGATTCTACAACTTTATGTGTTATGTTGCAATTCTTTGTTATTTACTAATCATTTATCAGTCTTCTTAAATTCACTTATTCTAGTAGTCTTGATATGGGCGCTTTGGAATGTGTAATATGTGTAACCATGCACTTTTCTGAAAAGAAGGAGTTCCATTATGTTATTTGAATAAAATGACTTTAATTTTATCATCACGCCACTAGATAAAACACAAAATAAATGAACAAAAGGACAATACCAAATGTTGACAAGAACATGGAACAGCTGAAATACCCATGCAGTGATAGTCAGAATGTGAGTGGATATACAGGTATTTTTTTTAAGGATTTTATGTATTTATTCATGAGAGACACAGATAGAGAGAGAGGCAGAGACACAGACCAAGGGAGAAGCAGGCTCCATGCAGGGCACCCAACATGGGACTCGATCCTGGGAATCCAGGATCACGCCATGAGCTGAAGGCAGGCGCTAAACCCCTAAACCACCCAGGTGTCCTGATGTACAGGTATTGAAAACCTGTTTGGTAGTTTTTAATAAAATGGAATGTAAGTGGACCCTATAACCATGCAATTATGGGATAGATAGATAGATAGATATCATGAAAGCATATATATGATCACTAAAAAGAATTTGTAAGAGTTTCATAAAGAATAAGAGGACATATACACTAGTCCCCCTCATCTGTGGGGGATCCATTCCAAGACCCCCAGTGGATGACTGAAATCACTGATAGTGCCAAACCCTGGACATACTCCTTTTTTTCTAAATATGCATTGCTGTGATAAAGTTTAGCTTATAAAGTAGGCATAATTGAGATTAACAACAATAGCTATTCATAAAATGGGTCACTTCTAGCAATAGGCTGTATAATAAAAGTTATATGACTGCGGCCTCTCTCAACATAGCTGACTGTAACTCATCCTTCTTCTTGTAAGATGACCAAATGCCTGTGTGATGAGATGAAGCAAGGCACATGAGTAGGAACTGTTAGGAACTGTTAGGCGAGTCTTGACCTTCTGACTATGCATCGGAAGCAGGACCATCTACTTTTCAGACTGTATGAATGAAGCTACAAAAAGCAAACTGTTAAGGGGGGAGTCTATTGTATAAGCAAGATTTATTAAATCCCCGAACTGCCAATGATCTAACTATTCATTAACAGTAGGATAGATAAATCGATAAGATAGATTCATATCACTTAATGAGAGCAAATGAACTTTGCCGTTACATGACACATAGGGTGAATCTCACAATTATAATGTTAAGTGTGAAGTAACACACAGACACGCATTGGGTAGTTTCATTTATATTCCGTGAAGTAAAAAACACGCAGCAGACAATCTACGGTTTTTAGTTGCGAGAGCTAGCTACCCTTTGGATAGGAGGCTAGTGACTGTGAGGATGGACGCGTAGACGGGGGAAAGCCACAGTGCTAGCAAGCGGTTTCCATGACGGTATATAGTTCATGAAAATAATTTGAGTGGTATGCTTTTTATTTGTTCCTCTTTCTCAAGGTTTTATGTATCTTTTTTATCATTAATTAATTAATTAAGGTTTTATGTATCTTAATAATATATGAGAAAGAAAAGAAAGAGAATGGTTACAACCCACTTCATTTTCTGTCTCAGTTACCCTCCTAACGAGCGCCCCAAACCTTGCTGTTAATCTGGGTAGCAGCAGCGAGGACCAGAAGCACAACCTGAGTCGGAGACTGAGATCTGAGGGGCAAGTGGTATGCACGCGGGTGTCAGACCCTATGGAAGATTCCCTTTGCCCCAAGTGTGGGCCATGTGCTGCCAGGCAGGATGCCAGGGAGCAGAGCACCTGGGGAAGGTTCCCGGACTCCTTGAGAGTAACCTTGCAAGAGGTGTCAACAGAAGCAAAGGCCTGCAAATGCACACAGACTCCAGCAAACCCTTCGGCATCCCAGCAAGCAGTCTTTGGGGGACGCCAGGCCTGGAGGCTGAAGCACCTGGTGAGACCCCTGTGGCCTCTCCGGGTGGCCCCGGGCCTGCCCGACGGGGCTGGGCCTCCTCTCTGCCTCCCTCGCCATCAGGGTCTCACATGCCCAGCGCTGGGAGCTGCCACCTGTGCGAGAGCCCAGGCCCTGTTTGATGCGCCCTCCTCTGTGTTAACTACCTTAAAACATCTGCCTGTTTTTCTGCTTCTTTTGTATCTCTCTCTCCCCCCTACATCTCTAACTTAGAGATTTTCTCTTTCTTTTTTTTTCACTGATTTAACTCCTGTCCTCTGCTATTTAACCACGATAACTTTTCTTCCCGCTGCAGAGAGGGGGATCTTCTGAATTGCAACAGACTTATCTTAATAAAGCATAAATACTTGTTATTAGGATTCTTAAAAAGAGAACAAAAGCATACCATTCTGAAGTGGGAGAGTTTAGGGGGGGTAAACAAACACTGAAAACAAATATTTGATGTTAAATAATGAGGGAAAGCAGGGTGACGATTGGAGGTTAAACCCCTCACCTAGCAGGAGACGTTCAACAGGGCTTTCTTCGGGAGGCCTCTTTCAAGCCAGCCCCGATTCACACCCCGCTGAAACATCATTATCTCCTTTCTGTCTTTCCTCTGTCCCTTTAGGGTGTAATTTATAGTAACTCTCATGATAAGGAGTTGACATCTTTGTTTGGGCATAGAGGAAGGAAGGTCATTAGCAATCATCTTTTTTACACTCTTAATAAAAAGCGGTTGGGAAATGATGTCAAAGTTAGTGAAGTGAATTCATCCGAGTTAGACAGCTCAAAGTAGCAATGCCAAAGCCAGACGGCAGCAACGTTCCCATAACACTATGCCATTACCTCCCATCTCCTAAGGAGGAAAAATGTATCTAGATCGGTGCCTGGCCCTCAACGAGTATTAAAATATTCTAAATTATTTTTATTTTATTATTATTATTATCATTGTCATAAGTTTCACTAGGAAAAGTCTATTACGTGTTTGACTTATATTGTCTTATGGACTATTTAGAAGTCTATGAGGTAGCTGTTATTACAGTAGGTGTGGGTTACACAACTTAAGAAAAATTCAGTAAGGTCATGCAGGTGCCAAGCAGCAAAGCTAGAAGATGAACTCAAGCAGTATGGCAGCGCCAAGGAATACATTCAAATTTTTATGTATGACATGATTTCAAAAATAGAAACTTGTGCAGCGCGAGGAAACAACAAATAACTTAAATATTGATAATAATTTACGTGGTAGGGCTGAGTGTACATGTTTTACTTCGTTTTGTCTCTACTGTCAATTATATTTTTAATAAGCCTGTGCTAATTTTATTATTTTAAAAAAAATTCTTTTTAAATGGTAACACATACCAAATGAAAATTTTAGCTCCAGTACAACCAAGGAAATAGAGTCCCAGTTATAGACATCCTGGAGCTGCTTACTGCAGAAAGCATGTAAAAATATGGGCCTGCCACATGTACATAACTGAAGAAAAAGCTGGTCAGTTTTCAGGGGGGAAATTTTTTATGGCAAGAGGAAAAAATGTTGTCAGAACCGCGTGTGTATTTGTGTTGATCATGCGGGAAAAAGAAGTGGACAAAGAGATGTGTAACAATGTTTTGTCACACGCGGACTCCAGAGCCTCCTCCCTATTCCAAACGGTGTCCTTAGTCTCCCACTAAATTATAGACCTCGGATACCCCCGGCTAGAAATATCCATGATAATTCGGCACTTGAAACTTTCAAAGGAGAACTAAATCAAAAACTTAAATTGAGTAAAATCTGCTAAGGACATCTGGTTCCTAAAAGCCGTATTTTATAATCAGAATATTCATGGGCAATGTCAGAGTCCAATGCAGGTGCCTCTGCCAACGAGGGTGTCGCTGTGTACAGGAAGTGTACGGAGCTCTGCACACGCACAGACACACTTTTAGAAGTTTCATTTGCATCGCTGCTGTTTTAGTATTCAGAATTAGAGTTTGCTTTATCAAATTTGAGTCCTGTACTTTTTCTGAGAGCAAATGAGAAAAATAGCTGGGATCAGTTTCCCTTGTTCTCTGCCTATTCTGGGTATTCCATTCGCTGCCCATTTACTCAATAAATACTGAGTATTTGCTGTGTGTAAAGTGGAGAAAAGGAGAAAACAATTGTTAATTGTGAGAAACGCTGTAAGACAAATAATTACAAGTGATTATGGGCATAATGCTCTGTTGGAAGGGAACCCAGAACGCCAGAGGAACGTAGAGCAGATCGCACCAGCTCGTGTGTGCACAGGGCTGAGAATATTACTGGGAGAGTGAATCAAGGCAGTTGCCCTGAGGAGATGCCACCTGAATTGAGCTTGTTTGCTGGAGGGGTAAAAGGTGGCCGACTGAAAGGAGGGAGGGGTCACAGGGGGCAAGGTTTACCAGACAAAGGGTGCAGCATGTCTGTCTTTAAACAGTAAGGTTTCTAAAGTGGAAAGGACAGGATTCCTGATGTTTGCTAAAGTGTTATAACCTATTGGAACACGCTATTTTCCATCTCGGGGAAAAGAAAGCATCGGGGCAAGATTTACAATTGGAGCTGTCAGTTTATCAGGCTGGAGCAGGTGTCAGGAGCAGCAAGAAATCAAGTCCAGAAGGAATAAAATCAGAAATAGAGAGATGAGTAAAAGTGGTAAGTAATGGCCATGGCAAAAGGCCACCCGAGACAGCACAACAAAACTCTAGCATGAAAATGAAATCCAAACCTTGTATTAGAGGAAGGTTGTAAAAACCTCAAGAGCAATTAAAGATTCCTGCAGGTTAGGTACTGCTTCGGTATTCATGTAAAAATAGCAATTGATTTCCAAAAACAGACAGCGATTTCTGGCACCGTTGAGTGCAAAATCCACCCATTAGAGTAAACGATCTTTACTATGGTGAAAACAAGACAAAAATCGTCTTTATCTTATACCTGATTATCGAGGCTACAAGATAACAGATCTTTTTGGAAATCCAGTTTGGGAAAAACCATCATGAGAGTTTTGTCAAATCCTGTTCATCTAGAGGGAGTCTAAGCTTCCACCACTTGGAGTTTCATCTGTCGGTAATCAAGAAGCTTCTCTACTTTTCAAACTCTACATTCTCTAAAATGCTATCATGGAAAACAGGAAATTTTTTTCAGTATGTTCATTAGGTACTTAACCAGTCAGTGTCATTAAAACGTTTATTCTCCTTATGAAAAATAAGCTCCTGCGAGGAAATACAAAAAAAAATTACATAAAAATTAATATCAAGCATAATCATATCATTAAAAACTATAATCACAGTGAATATTATAGCGTCTGTCCTTTTAGTACTTTTTCCTACACATTCATAATGGCACCTATAGTATGATTGAAACTACATAAAATTTATGTTTTGCTTTTTTTTTTTTTACTTCACCATACCATAAAGGTTTTCCCAAATTGTTAGAATAATATTCACAAATAAATTTAAATTGCCACATAATGATTAACATTGTGAAGAAATAGATGGCACCATTATATGGAGGATATGGACACACCAAGATGAATTCACAGAGAACAGTTTTAAATACAAATCTTGTATTTTAAATGCAAACCTAGCATTTTTCTTAGGATCTGTTCTTAGATATGGAATTATTGAGTTAAAGAATACAAGTATTTTAAAGTGGAAAATAAGCAGAATTGTCTAAATAAATCACATGATCTACTTGATTTTATAATTATCCAAGCTGGAGAGAGAAGATGTTCTAAAAGTTTGAAAGATAAAATGAATAGAGTAAATAACCTTAATTAAATTAATTACTCCTGTTTGGAAGGAGATCTGAGAAAGCAGTAAGTTCCAGTTTTCCTCTTACTTGAAAGTTTTAATGGAGACATAAAGCAAAGGTATAATTTGAAATATCTTGCAGGTGCATTCGTGTGGATAGGGAGTTGTTTCAAATTTCTAAGTTTCTTAAAATGGACCTAGAATTTAACAGAGTTCACCCACCTGTATTTATCGATTTTATACCTTGTGAACTTTTGAAGAAATGGATGAACCTCTCTTGTGGCCAGGCCATTTGATGCACACAGCTTTATGTGGAAGGCATGTTTTAGGTATTTGTGATCATCTCTGAGACCCTTAAAAGTATCCACATCATTAATGCTGTTTTAGAAACATAGGCATTGGTCAGTGAGTTTATAAGTGATAAGATTTAACGTTTAAGTAGTTAGTTAGGATAAATGGTTAGAGTACATTTATAAATTCAATAAATTTGGTATATTGGCTTAAAAATTAAAACTAAGAGAATGTAGCAATTGAGTTCCAGAAACCATGCTTCAAATTTTACATGTGTTTTTAAAAATTTAGTCTTCACAACAATAATATGGGACTCTTTTATTTTTACTTGTTTATATATGAATAAGTTGAGGCTTAATGCATTATTGTTAGTAGAATATTTGTGAATAGGATATTTATGTTCAGTCAAACAGACATTCATGGAATAGCCGTGGTGTAGCAGACATTATGTTAAATGCTTTGGGTAAATAATGGGCCTGTAGAAGGCTCAAAGCCTTGTTTTGGAGATAGAAACACAAAGAGTTATTTTTAAGTGCAGACATAAATGGCTCCACAGGAAACCAAGGAATGCTTTCTGTGGAATAGGATAGAAGATTTAAATCTTTGTACATTAGTAGAATGTATCCAGATGAAATTGCCTTGAACGGGTACAAGTTTTTGCATATAGGACTCACTATATGACTTCTGAGGGAGTTGTCCACTTTTTTTTCTAAAATAAGTATATTTAGACCCCAATCTGTGTTAAGCATCGTGCTAGATACTTCACATGCCATCGTAGGTTTATAACACGTAGTGGCCCTTGATGGTAGAAACTATTTGTCCCATTTTACAAATATGGAAATGGCACATCAAAGAGATTCAACGATTTACCTAAATTCACCTAGGGTCTGCCTTGAATTCAAACTCACGTTGGTCAACTCTGGAGCTCCATGTACTTAAATTAGCCCTGTAGGAAGCTGTCTGGACTACAAAGAATCCGTAGCAATTGTATAGTCACTAACTACTATAGACTGAATATTTGTCTTCCTTCCTTCAAAATTCATAGGTTGAAACATAATCTCTAATATGATGATAATTGGAGGTCAAGTCTTTGGGATGTGGTTAGGTCGTAGGGATAGAATCCTTTTGAATGGGATCAGTGTCTTTATAAAAGAGACCCTAGAGAGCTCCCTTGCCCTTCCATTATGTGAGGTGATAAGGAGAATAAGGCGACATCCATGAACCAAAAAGTGGACCCTCAACAGACAGCAAATCCACTGGCACCTTGATCTTGGACTTCCCAGCCTCCAGAATGATGAGAAATGAATTTCTGTTGTTTACAAGCCATCCAGTTTATGGTATTTTGCTATGGCAGCCTGAGCTAAGACGCCGACTCACTAAAGAAATATTAGCAGGCTATTTGAGAATTCTGCATGCGGCACCAGCTGGAGACTATCCAGTATCTAGTCAGCACAGTTTCTGACCTCATGTTTGGGCCCATTGAGTTGTCAATGCAAGAATGAAAATCAGAAGAGGGGGCAGCACGGGTGGCTGAGCCGGTTTAGCGCTGCCTTCGGCCCAGGGTGTGACCTGGAGACCCGGGATGGAGTCCCACATCAGGCTCCCTGCATGAAGCCTGCTTCTCCCTCTGCCTATGACTCTGCCTCTCTCTGTGTGTCTCTCATGAATAAATAAATAAAATCTTAAAAAAAAAAAAAAAAAAAGAAAATCAGAAGAGGTCCTGAATGAAAGGATGTGTGTTGAGCGGGTGGATTTGGGAGCGTCAGAGTTATGCCCAAGGAAATATTTAAGACTGTCACTGAATAAATAGAATAGAATGGGAAAGAACTACCAGTCAGAAGCTGTGGGGGATACACCCACTGTTACCATCTTCTAATTGAACTTTTACTTTTTTTCAAGACAGTGTTATTCCCTAGTTGAAACATCTTCTCATTCCACTGTGGCTGAGAACCATTACCCACCCTTCTCCCCACTTTTGAAATGAGCAGGATGCTTGGAGGGATATTAGTTAACCAATAAGCATGGACATGGTGAGGGTGGGGTGGGAAGGACATGCTAAGGATATAGAACAAAAGACCAGTAACTTAGGTCTTGTTGACATCAATGAATCACCATTTAACCAATAGATTTCTGACCGAGGGTTTTTTGTTGCATGCAATAATAAATCCCTTACTCGTTTAAGCCATTAGAGTAGGGTTTTGTTCTGTTTTGCTTTCTAACTTGTTGCCAAATCTATTCCTGGCTGAAGGAGACTCAAATCATTGAAAGCAGTGACTGAGGTCGGAGTTGGGAAGATACTCACCATGTCTAGAGAAGATAGCATCAGAATTGATGGCAGGAGAAGTGAATGGGCTGAAGGAGGTATTGAATAATGAATATGCCTCCAAGGGTGTTTCAGCAGCAGTCGTGGTCAGGGGGTGGCATGCCGCAAAGGAACAGGGGTGAGTACGAGAACCATAATGCAGGGGGACAGCTATCAGCTTCAAGCTGAGATGTAGATGAAGAAGAAAAGCGAAGCCAAAGGAATAGGCCAGTAGAACGGGCTGGTGATGGAGTTGCTTTAGGGTGCAGGCATCAGTAACATGTTCAAAGTTGAGGTAGGAGGGTATTCTGGTCCAAGCTTCTTTAATCAATGAAATGAGTAGGATCTTCCAATTCCAACTCCCCTATGACTGTTGCTCGAGATTCAGAGTCCTAAAAGATGTCATCTAATGTGCTGGGCATGGACTACTCCACCTTCGATGCCTATATGTCGTTTCAGAGGGAGCATGACATCTAGAGCTTTCAAAGTAGGACACTGAAAATTCCACCAAGATGAGAGTCAAGGTTGCGGCTCTTCCAAAGGGAGACTTGAGTAGTTCTAGGGAGAAGAAGTTGGATTCTGAAGGGCCAATAACACAGAAAAAGTCCAAGCATTCTCTTGGCCCTGCCTCTGCAGGATTGACCCCTTAATCATTCATAAACCCTATTGTTTTAGATTAAAAACCTAAATTTTTGTCCTGGTTCTTCCAATGATACTCTCAGTGCCATGGGTCTGATAGAGGGGATGAAAAAGACAGAATTAGTATTCTAGACTCATGGCCGAGGAACTTGGCTCCTAGACTTAAATTCTGTTACAAATAATCCCCATGCATCCATGCATGCTGACAGATACGGCACAACACTTTAATCGTCATTGGCTATGGGCCTAATAAAAGGGGGAGGGTAATAAAATCAAATTCTGCTGGGCTCCATTTTTACAGGCAATATCAAGCCCTGTGAACTTTAATGCCCACTGTCTATTTAGATAGTCATGGCTCAGAGCTGGTATTAAAAGTAGCTAGAAATACTTGTTCTGAAGTGTTGAAATATATTGCAAATTACACTGGAGTATGGGCTTCGTCCAAACTAATCCTATATTGCACTGACCTTTGCAAAATCAGTTCTGTTTGCCTTGGCAGCTTCATTTCCACTCCCTCTCTTTGTCTTATTCCCCTGAAGTTCCATCTTTATTTCATTTTTGGTGTCAGGAATCGGTATGAAGTGGCTGCTAGGTTTCAGGTGTGTTAGTGTGAATGTGTGTGATAGGTTTTGCTTCTGGGTGACCAAACAAACCTATTTTTTATTCCATTTCCTTTGCAGGCTCATTTTCATTTCAGCTCTCTGTATTCCTCAGACACCATCAAATACTTTTCCTTTGTAAAACAACGAATGTATTATTCTGGGCTGTGCTTTTTCTAGGGCTCAAAAGAGAGCTCGGGGTTTTCTTGTTTCCCTACACATTAAAAAGAAAATACTATATTCTTGACACCCAAACTTCTGCGTCAAGTCGCATAAAAAAAAAAAAAAACAAAAAAAAACAAAATTAATCATAGGAGGGGGATAAAAACTATACCTGGCACATGTTCATGGGCGTGTTTCCAAATTCTTAAGTGGGCGGGATGATTCCTGAGTGAAATGATGATGATGTGAAGTGAAAGCATCGTGTGAACGAGGATGAAGGCTTTCTGAAGAGAATTACATTCACTTAAACAGGGAAGTGGTTTTTGACCTTTAGAATTTAGCCAAAAGCTTGCATAACCTCACTTCTACATCTTTGTGTATAGAGAAGGCTCTAAGCTCTAGTTTAATAAAGTCTTGTCAAATATTTTGTGTGGAGTTGAACTGGAGCATCACTGGGATTGCAGACACCCAGCTGTGGCCCGTGGCATGGTCAAGTACCAGCCTGGCTTCAGAGTTTTGCACGCAAGTTCAAAGGAGAATTATATTCTGTTGACCATTGCAGACTTGTGTGTTCACTCAGCTCAGATTTAACCCTGATTAATGGATGACAAAGTACAGGCTTGACCAAGTTCCTGTTTTGCTGGAGGATCTTGCTCTAATTTTGACTTCCAAATATTATTTTCTGCCCATTGTTCCAAATATTATTGTTCTGCCCTTTTGTATGGTTCATAATCATCCTAATTCCTTAAAAAAATATATTTCCAGGATATCCCAACCCTCCTAAGTATTTTGTGGTGACCCTGGAATCTGTATATTTTTCTAGAGCACTCTGAGTGATGTCCTTGAGCTATACTTGAAGAAACACTAATGGTTTCTCCATTAGATACTCCACTGTATGTGTCTGTGCCACTAATTGGAAAAACTATACTCTTTCATGGCTCCTTCTCTGTACATATGCCAGGGATTTCACAATCTTTATAGGTTTTCAGACTTATTTTAATTTTTTAACCATCTGATTGTTCTGTATCTTCTTAGGTGTAAGTTTTTATCTTTTTTTCTAAGATTTCATTTATTTATTCATGAGAGACACACACACAGAGAGAGAGAGAGAGAGAGAGAGGCAGAAACATAGGCAGAGAGAGAAGCAGGCTCCATGCGGGGAGCCTGATGTCGGACTCGATCCCAGGACTCCAGGACCACGCCCTGGGCGGAAGGCAGATGCTTAACCGCTGAGCCACCCAGGGATCCCCTATCTTTTGAAGACTTGATCTATTAAATAAAATAGTTTTTCTTGTATGGTGAGGATTTTGATGGGGAAGAGCTCTTTTGCTCAGGGCTGTCACCATAAAGACAGCACGGATGCTGAGGGGTTAATTCTGCTGATTGACATGCAGGGTAGCCAGGATTTTGTGTTTCATGCAATCTAAGGGCCTCTGCAGTAATTGCTTGTCCTATCTCATCAGCATCAATGGAGTAAAGAGGGAGACCTAACACCTATGCTGTAAGATTTTTCCTCCTTTCTTTGTCCTCCTCTTATGATAAGGACACAGAAGTAGTTCGAGGAAGGGGGTGAAAAGCAGGGGAGAATTTAAAAGACTATGACTAGAAGAGAATGTCTTCTCCCTGTAGCTATTACCTTTCTGTGGGGAGAAATCAGACCGATTTGACTTCAAATTCCAACTTTAGTTGCCTTGAACAAGTATCTTCATCTCCCTGACACTAAGTATTGCTTTCATTAAAATGCACACAAGACATACCTCTTGGACAAGCTTTTAGAGGGAATAGGTATATGAGGAAGGTACAGGTATGATTGTGTTCACCAGAATGACTTTATGATATATTCACATTCTGGAATTGATGTTAACATTGGGCAGCACTTTGGCTAGCAATATATTTTTTATAAGTGCTAATGACTTTAACCTTCCTAGTTTGATTTTCAAATGATGACCTAATTTCATGTGTTGAACACTAGTAGCAATATATATTTCCAATTACAGAACAAAGGTAGTTTGATAATTAGACCTTTTCTTTGGTTTTCAACTTAATTGGGTGGCCCAAAATAGCGTGAGGAAACATTTAAGGTGAACTCTCTTGCCACAACTGGGCTCAGTTTGCAAACCTCTTCCGATTATATCAATGAGATTAATGAACAGATCTATATTTAATGATATTCTAGGTACACGAGATAAATGAGAATCCCTTCCTCTGTTGCACTGTCCTTCACAGAAGCTCATTTTTGGCCATACACATACATTTAGTTAAAATGAACATTCTAAAGGATGGCCTTTAACCTCTTTCACTCTGTGCCGTGTTGTCAATTGCTAAGAAATACAGAATGCTGAGTAAGAGAGAACACACCACTAGCTCACAGCTGAGCTTCACATCCTATCTACTTTAGATTCCGTACAAATGTCATTTTCTGTGGAATGCTTCTCTGATCCTCTTCCCTTACCTCCATCCCGGCCAAGCCACCAGGTAGAATCAATAGGTTCTATTTTTGAGTGCTTGCGGAAATCTTCCCAAACACCTGTCAGATCATTTGTCATTGTAGTTGGGCACCGGGTACTATACAAGATGCCCTGGATCCAAAGATGATTTTTATTTTTATTTTATTTTATTTTATTTTTTTATAAAGATTTTATTTATTTATTCATGAGAGACAGAGGGAGAGAGAGAGAGGCAGAGACACAGGCCGAGGGAGAAGCAGGCTCCCTGCAGGGAGCCTGATGCAGGGATTTGATCCCCAGGTCTCTAGGATCAGGCCCTGGGCTGAAGGCAGGGCCCTTTGAGCCACCCAGGGATCCCAACAAAGATGATTTTTAAAAAGACCATGCCCTTCATGAATTCGCTTATTAGGAGGGGCTGATGTAATAAAGAATCAGGGAGAATGAGTGGATTTTAATAAGTAAAGTAGCCTGGTGAAAGTCCCGAAATCAAATAATTCCCCCTGCATTTCTTAGTTAGAGAAAGTGAATGTGTTTTCACTTTTTACTTATCAAACACAATATTTAGCACTTTCTAGAACATTATACCACTCAGTCTTTTCAACAACTGTAAAGTGAAGCAACTATCATAGTTGATTCTTCAATCTTTTGGGAATTATTGAGACTCAGAGAAGTAATACAGCTTTTTATTTGCCACGCAGCAGGATTTAGCACAGATTTGCCTCTTAATGAAGCCTAAGCTCTTAAACAAGAGGTGACCTCAAATGCAATGACATAGGGTCTGTGTTTTCACAATGACATTTTGTGTGTGTGTGTGTGTGTGTGTAGCTACAAATGAAAATCATGGACTGATTCTCGGCATCATTTGTAAGGAAATGAGATATGTGATCTTAACTAAGAAGTTTATTCCTCATTAACCTTATTGTTCTCCCTTTAAAAATAAATCACATGGCATAGGTTAAACAGAAAGGAGAAGAAATACATGGCAGTGTACAGTTTGCTATCTAATCATTGTCTTACAAAATGGTACATTAATAAATGAACTTAAAAAGAGGGGAAAAAAAGAAAGCCTCCCCACAAAGTGTTTCTTTCTCCACTGTCATGGAGAAAGAATATAATAATATAATCTATTAAATATAATAGATGCCTTCTTTAAAAGCCTAATTTCCAATAGTTTTTCTAGATCTGAACAAACCAGCCCCTGCCCCTTGCTGTTCATTCTTTCTTGCACTGGAAGTCATATAAGCTCAAGAAAGCAGTTCATCTTTTGTTCCTACTGAAGTTTCTTTGTCAGTCAGCATCATCTTGGGCATGGCCACTGCATTTTCCCTATAGTCCTCATATCAAGGTGCCATCTTATTTTCAAATTCCATATAGCTGAAGGAGAAACAGAAAGTTCTTGTATTTTGAAGAGTTTGAGAACCATTTTTTTTCCTACGTGAAAGAAAAGAAAGAAGGATGGAATTAAATAAGGCAATTAAGAAAGGAAAATTGGAAAAATAAGGTGGGATATTTTGGTTTTTTAAAAGATGATCAAAAGCCAAAATCTGGTGAGAGTACACCTATCATGAGATGCACTGAGTAATATATGGAGCCGTTGAATCACTGTATTATACACTTGAAATATAATGTAGCACTCTATGTTTACTATAGTTGAATTTAAAAAAAAATGAAATAGGGAAAAAGTGCCAAATTTGAGTTTGAAGTGTATAAGTGATCTATTACTGGGTAACAAATTACCCCCATAAACTCAGTAGCTTAAAGCCACAAACATTTATCATCTCATTTTATTTCTGAAAATCTGGAATCCTCCGGATTTGTTTAGCTGGATGGGTGCAGCTAAGCATCTCTCATGAGGTTGTAGAGAAAACGTGAGGTAGGGCTGTAGTAGTAGGAGCTTAAATTGACAGTCTCTGTTGTCACTTTACCTGGGTTCAAATAACAGCTCAGTATTTCCCTAATTGTGTGAAATGGAAATTTTTATTTTCTTAACATCTCAGAAAATAATAGATGTTGTCATTTAACCGATTGGTAAAGTGACTCGTGGAAATATTGTGAGTACTAAGAGAAATGATGCATAAAAAGCAGGTAGTTCAATTCCTAGGATATGGGAAACACTCAGCAAGTATTACGTTTTACTCCATAATGACATATTCTCAAAGGGTGAGGGAAAAACAGTTGTGGGAGCAAGGAATTCCCTACTCACTTTGGCAAACGTGTACAGGGTATCTCTTACACTCACAGAAGTCGTGCTGGGTATTGTAGGTCGAGTCACAAATGAGGTATGTGTCTTCTTTCACTTAATGTTCCTCTTACCTGAAATAATTAATTCCAAAAAAAAAAAAAAAAAAGCAGCAAGGACTATTGTAAAGAAGGAAGGACATCACATCATGCTCTACAAATATACATAAAAGAATCTAACCAAGTCTGAAGACTTAAAAAGAAAACAGAACCAAAAAATCTCCCTGAAGAAAAAAATATCTGCATCGAATGTTGAAGGATGGTCAGGCACGTTGCTGAGCGGCAGCGGTAGCATGGGTGCTCAAAGGCCCAAAGGGAAAGGACAGCGTGCCCGATGGAGGAGGGCTTATAGGGCTAGAGAAATGACCAGGTGGTCAAGGAGACGGAATGGACACTCCAGGTCAAAATAGGGAGCGATATAGGTGTAAATGTGTGCACATGCATGGCTGTGTTTGCACCTTAGAGGAGGCTTCTGAATGCAATCATACGTTCTTTATGACTAAAAAAAAAAAAAAAAAAAAAAAAAAAACATAAGTATGGAGGGAATGAAGTAGGTGATTTGGTTAGATTGTGGTCAGAGGCCACATTGCGAAGGGATGACAGTGCCGTGAGACAAAATCAGCACCAAGAAAGCATCCTCATTTCTTCAAAATGTCTATGAACACAACTTTGCAAATGACAGCTACTATTCTGTGGCCAGCCAGAGGCACAAGGATACACTGTGCCCCCACTTCGTACTGGGTTTTATCAATAAGAAACAAGACAGCCAGTATGTCCCCAAATTTACAAATGAAAAAGCAAGGTAACAAAACTTAAGAATATCACCCAGAGTCATATAATTGGTAAGTGGTACAAATCTGGTTTAAATCAAGGTCATTATGTTTCTACAGCTTGTGATCTTTTGCGACTTTATGCTGCGTCTATCACGCCGAAAAACTTGTCCTGAAAAATCAACATTACGCTACCTCTGCATTCTCCCACCATCCTCCTAGGAGTCTATTTCTGGTTGTAAAGGACTCAATGGAATAAAGGCTTTAAAAGAACAACTGATATGTTAAAACGTGATCTCTCTGGGAAATAGTTATGCCTTCATTTTTGGATGGAATTTGTTTGATCTAACTCCTTGTGACCAAACACCGGATACTTGCCATTGTGTAGCGTTTTCTAATACTCATGGACTGGTCAAGCCAAATCATAAGAGGGGGTCTTCAGCAGACATCTCTCTCAAGGTTGTATTTCTTAGTGCATATTATGGCAAATATTATAATTTGGTTGTAAATAAAATTGTGAGTATTGTAATTTAGATCTGAGCTTAATTTTAAAAGGCAGAAATTGAAGAGAAGCATCTTTGAGGCCCAATGAAGGTAAAATGTTTTGGACATTCCCAATGCCCAGAATGTGTTCAAAAACTTGTTTCGTCTTATCATATATTCTTTATATCCCAGAATATGTGACCCATTATTTTTCAGTTTTAAAGATGTAAAAACTGATACTTAGATACCAGCTTAGTAGATGACCTGTCTAGTTTTCCTATTCATGGCATGACACCTCTAAATTCCATGCCATCTCCCCAATCTAAAATATATTCACAATTCATATAACAATAATCATTGTTTGATAAATGATTGAATAAATAAATAAGCTTGAATAAATAAGCTTGAATCCTAATCTCTTACAGACGTAACGTATTGTTTTACTTAAGCACCACGGCAGTCTTACTAGATACATAGAGTTCTTCATTCAATTTGGTGTCAAAGACGAAGAAACCTAGAAGCAGTTTAGCTGGCTTGTCCGAATTCCCACAGTCAGCAAGGGCAGCGGGACATAAACCCCCTTAGCCTGCCTGCAAGCCGAAGCCTGCCGCCTTGTGCTGCTCTAAAATGGGAGCTGAGCATCTGACACTATTTCAAAATTGAGATGCGAATTTGTAAGAGCATTATTCTTGAGGTCAGAGGTGTCTCCTTCACCGTTACCTCAGGTCTAGCCTCAGAACTGGTTGTATCTTTTCAAGAAGTATCTATTTAGATCAACCCGTGAGGGCCTTCACTCTTTTCCCAGGGATCGGCTGGGCTTTCCTACTAATGTAATTCTTCTCAAATATGTTCTTCTGCGCTCCGATACTTGAGACGTCTGAGCAAACCGATGGCCACTTGGTAGGCTCACCTGGTTTGGGTTGGCTGCTCAGATAGGAATTTTGGCCTCTCTGGTTGCTCTAACTTGCATGTGCACTGCTTCAAGTTTATATTAGGGCCTCTTCCCTCCTTTTCTTTTAGTCGAGGCACAGAAAAGCAAAGGTCGGTGCCTATGCCTGTCAAGGACTATCCGTTTTAGCAAAGTATTCTTTTGGGTAAGCCGTTGGAGTTTTTCCAAAGAATTGAGATGGTCTTTGGATTACGCTACATTTGCTAAGTATGTTGCCAGAGCACCAGAAGGTAGAGGGCAAGGTTAAGCTGGTAATGGTTATGGCTGGTTTTCAAGGCCAAATTGAGAATTTTGCTGGGAAGGATAGTGCCCCTCGGCAGCGTTCGATGGAAGTTTGTGGTCCACGGCACGTGATTTTCAGGCAGATAGTGGACCGGGGGATGTTTCCCGTACAAGGATGACAGCCTGTTTCTATTTAAACACCCACATCTATGGAAATGTCTGACTCCCCGTAGGCCTTCGGGAGAAGGTGTCTTTGATCCACTACTATACTAAATATCCTTCAGAGGATGCTGCACAGTGAGTTCCCAGGAGTAGGCCTCTGGTTGCCTTCAATCTTCTGTTACCTCTACTTCTTGAACATAGTGAATCACAACAAATGCTTTGTGAATAGAGGTAAATGGATGATTAAAAAACAAAGAACGGTCATACCTGGCCACGGGTGTTCCCCTGGCTGCTGTGACATCTGTGTTGCGTTGCAGTTTGACAAATAGGCAGGGTTCTTGCTTTCCTCTCTTAACGGCCGCAATGACTCTGGTTTTGTGATCCAGGAAATCTCCATTTACGTTAACTGGAGATATATATCTTTCCATAAGTATACGTGCCCATGGATGTACTATAAAAGAGCCAAACACTCAGATACCCACTTCTTGCTAGGCATGATTCAGACGATCAAACCAAGCTCCCTGATGACTACTTGAGGCCGTAGAACTCTCCCAGGATTTGTTTACTTCCAAAGGGTTTAAAGCCATTGAACACAAGTACTGATTTTGAGGCAGTCACCTATAGCCCAGCCTCTCCCATGATAGCATAAAAGCTACCCAACTTAGGTACATTCTTCTTAATTTGGTTTTACCCAATGCTCAGTAATTATTAAATATTTTAACACAAAACCTCAGGCATTTATTATCTTCTGGATTCTTTTCACTCTTCAGTGATGAAAAGGCAGGATCCAGCGAGAAAGGAACATCCCAGATTGCAGAAAACTATTTATTGAAGAACTGCAGGCAGTATAGAATGTGTTATTTGTTCCCCACAGTCTTTACTGCAGGAAGAGGTAGTTTGGTTTCAGGGAAGCACATGTGTGTGTGCATGAATCTCACAGCCACGTCATCTAGCCTTGTCACATTATAGCTAAGTGTAGGCCTTGGATCTAACGTTCTCTAAGTCCCAGATCACATATAGCTCCGTCTTCATCTCCTGACATATACAGGACTAAGTATCCGCAAGACTATCCCTGCCTCCTTGAAACTGGTCCTGTAAAAGTCACTTGCCTGGGTTGATCCACAAAATAGGCATCATTTTACGTAAAAGCCCCTGGTGAAGTATGTATGTTATGCTACATTAGGACAGAGTAGAGGGTCATTTACATCAATATTTGTCTGATCATGCAATAAAATAAAAGCTTAAGTTTTTATTTGATTTTTAAAATTTTCTTTATTTATTCACGAGAGACACACACACACACAGAGGCAGAGACACAGGCAGAGGGAGAAGCAGGTTCTCTGCTGGAAGCCCAACGTGGGACTCGATCCCAGGACCCCCAGGTCACACTCTGGGCTGAAGGCAGATGCTCAACCACTGAGCCCCCCAGGTGCCTCTGCACTTAAATTTTTAAAAGTTCTTTTTTAAAAAAAGGTTTTTTTGGCTTTCCATGATAATATACCCTGGCTGTGTCATACTCTGGACTGTGAGCAGCTAATCAGTGACGTCACATTGGCCTGTTCCACGCGTTAAAGCAGGGTAGTACAGAGTGTCTTAAGATAGAGCGGCCTTTTCAAAAACTAGTGCTCGTTATAAAAATTTAATTGATTTCAAGAGAAAGTTAACTTGCTTTGATGACATTCCAGTTCTACTTAAGAGATAAACTTAGAAAAGGAATGATATAGGGGATACCTGCGTGGCTCAGGGGTTGAGCAGCTGCCTCTGGTCCAGGGCGTGACCCCGGAGTCCCGGGATTGAGTCCCACGTCGGGCTCCCCACAGGGAGCCTGCTTCTCCCTCTGCCTGTGTCTCTGCCTCTCTGTGTGTCTCTCATGAATAAATAAATAATCTTAAAAAAAGAAAGAAAAGGAATGACATAAGACTAAGTGAGATTAACAAGAACAAGATCACAATTCTGTCCTTTAAGTTATCAGATATTATTTTCACAAATATTTATAGGTGAATTTCCCACAAGTCTCAGATTTATAAATATTTTTCAATATATATTTTAAAATTTATTAAAATAGCCACATGATGCATTTTTAAAAATAATTTAGAGACTTGCCAGTGAATGGTAAATTCTGGGTGTAACTACGAGGTTAAGGTATATGTGTGATGCTTAATATTTATGGTTATATAATGGAAAATATATATAATTTTTCTTATCTTTGGGTAAACCTATTTAAAAAAATTATAAAGGTATAATACACGTATAGAAAAGTACACATATGTTATTCTGTATGTTGGCAAATTGAACACCAATAAAATATAAATTTATTATTTAAAAAAAGAAAAAAGAAAAGTACACATATTATCAGCATATAATACCATAAATTTCCACTAAGCATCCTCATGTAATCAGTATTCAGATCAAAGAACAGATATTACCTGTACCCCAGAATTGCCCCTTCTTGTGCTTCCTTCCAGCCCTAAACCCTGCAGAAGCTACCACCATCCTGACCTCTATCATTTTATTAAAATAAGATCATACAGTATATAATCTGATTTTTAGTACATAACTGTTTCGGTCTGGCTTCACTAAACATGTTTGTGACGTTCATCTATATTTCTCTGTCTTGTTGTATATTGTTGATTCTCATGGTCATACTTTTTATTATGACGTTTGATACAGCCACGGTAATTCTTAAAAATTTTCACTCAAAATAAAATATTTGGCAAATTTGATTCCTATAAATTATAACCCATATCTTACAGACAAAAGCACTTATTGGGATCATTGTTCTCTTAAAGAGTTAATCTATCTAAACTTTAGAACTACCATTGCCCTACAGTCAGGCCCCTGGTATATCAAGTCAGTCATTTTCTTTTTTTTCTTTTTTTTAAAGTCAGTCATTTTCTGGTAAAATACGGTTTCATATATGAATGTTACTTTTCCTCCTCACCTTGCAGTATTCTTAGGTAAAGCAAAACTTATTATGGATCATGAAATACCTTTATAATCAAAACACGTTTCACTCTGTTTTCAGATAAGTGACTGAAGTGGATGGGGAATATAAATTGTTTGTGCAAGGGCATCATTCAGTGAAAATAAAGCAAAACCCAAGTCTCTTCTTCCAGTGACATTCAACCTCACATATTCTCATATTTCACACGGGAGCTGTGTGATATAATAGATTACATTCAATGAGTTTAATTAAATTACTGAGGGGGAAACACATTTTTTTTTTCTCCTGGTGTAACACTTTCATTCTAGCACAGGGCTGGGCACACCATTAGCCACACTCATTGTAAATGACTGAACTGAAATCCAGGAAATTTGGTTGACGAGTATGATAGACTGAATGATGTGCCCTAATCCCCAGGGGCTGTGAAGATGCGTTACGTGGGAAAATTGAGGTTGCAAATGGAATTATGGTTGCTGATCAGCTGACTTTGAACTGGGAAGGTTATCCTGAATTGTTCAGATTGTTCAAACACAATTACAACGGCCCTCATAAATGGGGGAGAGAGGCAAAAGACGAGGTCAGAATCAGAGATAGGTGTGGAGGTGCTATACTCCTGACTTTGAAGGTGGAGAAAAGGAATAAAAAGGATATTTCCCCAGGGCTATGAAAAGGAACACATCCCTGCTGCCACCTGGATTTTAGCCTAGTGTGACCCATTTTAGATTTTTGACTTCCATCGCTATGAGATAATAGATTTGTGTTCCTAATTTTATGGCAATTTGTTTCGGTCAGAATAGGAAACCAATAGGTGTAGATCTAGGAGAAAACGAGTGGAGGAGGTGGGCACCAGATCGATGGACAAATCTTGCCTTTTCTTTCTCGGAATCTGATGACTATTTTACCTTCTTCCACAGAGCAAGTAGCAGATGATTCTTTAGCAAATTCTTTGCTTTAAATCCTGAGTATGATGGCATTTTTGTAAATGAATGCAAATCTACTTCTGTCTCAGTGGGGAAAATGTATGCATTGCTTGAAAGTCAAATGTGGACATGGGGATAACGAAGGTCCTTGTTTCTTTGTCCTTGCCCAAACCAACCACTTTGTGTTTTACTTAATAAGATATAAGATCAAGCTGATGGGGGATGGGAGAGGTACCTCTCTGTCTGTGGGCCTCCCAGGTGCCTGCTAACGCAGGATTTGCCTTCAAGGCCACTTTTCCAGAATATGTCCCAGAGAGTATGTTAAATATAGTTTCTCTACTTAAGTTTAATTATAACTGTTTTCTCATGTTCCCATAAGAAACATTTCAGAATGTGAAAATCTGGTGCATATGGAAATAGGAAATTCATAGGGGCTTCTGGGTACCTCTCTTCACAGTAATAGAAGGAGCCCATTTCATTTTGAATGCCAGAATTGTTCCAACAAATCTGGAGTTTTGTCACTGAGTGAGAAATTAGAGTTAAATACTCAGAGCTGGGAATGACATTGAAACACATAGATGGAAGTAACCGAAGAAAAGGTGGCTCTACTCATTATTCTTAAGCCATAATAAACTAAAAAGCCTTAGGCTCTTAAAACCCAGCTACAAAAACTCTTTTCAAGGGCTAGCTACGATTCACAAAATGGCTTACCACCATTTTCTAATTCCAGCAGTCGAAGAGAAAGACGCTCCTGGCAGGGCACGTGTGCTGGCACCAGCAAGAGGCAGCCAAAGGCCTCGTTTGCCTTCCTCTGCACACTGGTCACCACCTTCTCCTTAACTTATCATTGACACACCAGCTCCCATTCTGTCCCTCTCCTGTCCACTGCGACCTTTGCAAATAAGGTCCTAAACTAGCACCACGCCAGACCCTAGAGGGATATCCCAGAAAGGGAAGTTTCATGGAGAAGGGTATAAAATACCTTTACAGAAATAACAAAGTCCCAACTTTGAAAATCACGTGAAACTCCATTTCCTTTTTTTCTTCCCTACAAGGGAAGAACTATCTGTTCAAAAGTCTGAGAAAGTTAATCAAGCAAAGTCAGTATTCAATGAGCACCTACTATGTGTCAGGATCGATGCTTGGTTAATTTGTACTTAATCGGTTTACCAAATAGTGTGAGTTAGCATTACTCCCCATTCTCCCCAGGAGATCATAGGTGCCGAAGAGCTTACCTACCTGCTCCATGACCGCGTGGCAGACCGTAGAGCTCGACAAGGAACCAGAGAATGCCAAAACCCAAAGCACGAATGACCGCCCGGGTTTACCACACGGACTTGAATATGCCTCATGATCTTACTACCGCAACATGTAACTTCTGCCCACTGTTGTGATTTCCACTTTCTGTATATTCTTCCTTTATTTACGTATTTATGTTATGTGCTTATTTAAATGTACATTGAATGTCATGTGGCGTCAAGAACAGTGCCTTCCACAGAGAGAGTGTCTGGTAGCGTTAGCTAACCGGAGCGAAAGGAATCTGATTTATAAATGTCGACTCTTCAAGGCCTTAAGCTGTGGCTATGTTGCTGGACTCACAGGGTTTGTTGTCTCTACTCAGTCTATTAGCTTTGTGGGTGAGTACCCGGGGCCTGGGATCCGGCAGGTTGGTGACATTCTCTTTCTGACACTTACTGGTTAGATGACCACAGACAATAGCCATGAGCCCCTATGCCTCAGTTCCCTTATGCACAAAGTAGAGCTGATGATAGTACTTGTCTAGGGGCACCTGGGTGGCTCAGCCAGTTAGGCATCTGCCTTCAGCTCAGGTCATGATCCCTGGATCCCGGGTGGAGCCGCACATCAGGCTCCCTGCCGGGGGGGAGCCTACTTCTCCCTCCTCCCCTCCCCCTGCTTGTGCTCACACACTCTCTCTCATAAATAAAATCTTGAAAATAAATACCTGTCTGATAAGGTGGTCATGGAGATGAAGTCAGTAAGCATATGTCAAGTACCTAGTAGGTTGCCTGACATATCAGAAACACCCAGTTAAACTAGAGGATGCATAAATATTGTCAAATAAACTCACTTTTTAAAATATATTTTAAAACTTGCAGAATAACTTCCAGAGTTGTCCTTTTTTTTTTTTTTTTTTTTTTTTTATGGAACGACCAAATTGCAAGCAGAAGTCCGCTGCTCTCCATACTGCAATACCCATCTCTCAAACAGGATTTCCCTGATGCGTAATCATATCCCAAACAGCAAGTCAGCGAGTTAGTGCCATCCAATCCACTATATAAACTGTTCATGATTCCATTTTCGCCAGTGACCCCGCCATGTTCTTCATGACAAAAGGACCCAGCGTCTGATCAATCACACATTGCACCTCGCTTTCATGCCTTCCCGGTCTCCTGGAAGCTAGGATCGTTTCAGAAGGAGATGTTACAGAGTTAGTGCCACATAGCTAGTGATCTAACTTGATATTCTAGGCTCACCTTTCTCCTTTTTTTTTTTTTATTTTTATTATTAACCTTAAAGAATGGCAAAGCCCAGAAGAGTCTTCATTATCCCCACGTGTGTGATAGAGAACATTCTGGTGCATGGAATGTAGGCATGAACCTGAATGTAACCTCAACGAGTCCCTACATCTCCTTCAGGCAGGATGAAGAGGTAGATATTTTCTGGTGAGACCAAGAGTGGCCCAAATGTTACACTGAGCATTAGGGATTCTAATTTGATCATGTTAATCAAGTTATCTGTTTATAATTCTCAAAACAGCAGATGAAAAACATGCAGTTCTTTGATTAATACTGAGTAGACTCTTTTGATCCCTACGGGGGTTTGCTGCGATTCCCCAAACTATAGTTATATTTTCTATTGTATGTGTTTCTTTGATTATTGCTTTTCTGATGTATCAGTGAATTAGAGTCGGAAGCCTCATTCCCTATCTATTACTGCCTACCGTTGCTACTGCACACTTAAAGTAAACATACTTTTTTGTGGGCCAGGAGACAGGGTGCCGCTGAGCCAGGTTCTCCACTAGCATTTCACAGGGTAGAGGGAAAGCTTGGGCTATGTCTCCCATCTTATCTCAGGCTGAACTGGAGGGTATCCGTGTCCAAGCTCCCGTGGTTGTCAATAGTGTTTGGTGTCTTGTGGGTTGTGGGATTGACAGTCCCAGCTTCTTGCATGTACCGTCCTCAACTGTCATGCGCCCTTATTCCTTGCGACATGGACCTTCTCCACACTGCTTCTTGCTTTCTCAACACCAGCATGAGAAAATCTGTTGGCAACACAGGGTGAAATCTTGCCTAGTGTTACCATAGAAGTATTATCCTGATAACTTGTTGTATTTCATTTGTTAGAAGCAAGTTGCAGGTTCTGCCCACATTCTCAAGACGGAATTATACAGGCCTTAAGTTCAAAGTGACAGAAATGCTAGGAGTTACCCTAAAGTCTGTTTGCCCTAGAAGGCAAGAAGAAAAGCATTAAAAAAAATATATTAGGATGTTAGACAGTGATAGTGGTGGAGGAAGATCTCTTTTGAATCAGACTCAGGCATGTTCTATGTTGTTCCGTGGCTCTGTTTTTTAGCTAATGAGCACAATATTTATTAGTCTGGAGAGCAGATTCAAGACTCAGCGGATCCTCTAGCACATTTAGTGCCTTAGGCAGGCACTTTTTTTCCCTTCACTGCCTAAGTGAAGAGGGGAAAAATAAGGAAGACACTTTTTCTTTTTTCTGGATCTAAAACAGAAGATGGTATGATCCAGACATTAGAATGAGGCATATCTGGGGTTTAATTTCATGCCTGTTCATTCTTGTGGTAGCCTAACTACATTTATACACTTCATATGGATGTTAAAGACTCAAATAAGGTTAAAAAAGAAAAAAAAAAACCAACTATGTGCCAAGCATTATTGTTGGGAATTTGGATTACGAGATCCCTCCAGTACTAAACAGTAAGTACTGATTGTTTGATGCCCCTAGAAACGAGGACAGGAAGTAGCAATGTGGCTTTAGAGTAAAGCTCTCTCAGGAATCTCCTAAATGGAGCTGCTAAGACGTTGTTAGTAGTTTGGGACTATGTTTTGGAGGAATTTTTAAAGTGTACAACCACCATATAAAAATACTCATTTTTCTTTTCTTTTTTTTTAATTCATCTATTTACTTTAAAGAGAGAGAGAGTGTGTGTGTGAGTGGGGGTGTGTGTGGGGAAGAACAGAGAGAGAGGTAGAGAGAATCTCACCAGACTCTCTACTGAGCGAGTAGCCCAATGTAGGGCTCAAAGCAGGGCTTGATCCCACAACCAGAGATCATGACCTGAGCCAAAATCAAGAGTCAGACATTCAACTGACCGAGCCACCCAGGTGCCCCCGCCAAAATACTCATTTTCTTCAGTTGTACAACAACAATGGTGAAATGGGGCTTATTTTACTTATCTTAGAAGATAAAATTGAAGTGGGAGACTCCACTGAAAATGAGGAAAGCTCTGGACAATAGAAATATCCTGTGCCAGACAGGATACATATCCATTTACGGTTATTACCTGTCCCATCAGGGTGTAAGCTTGAGAATTCAATGTGATTACTCGAGATACTGAGCCTCGGTATGAAGAGTCGAGGTAGGAATTCTGCTCTGGACATGAAGGCGAGGCATCTCTTTGCAACACCAGGCAGAAAACGATTAGATGAAATAGAATTTTAGAAAGAAAAGAAATGGGATTAATCAGCCACACTCTGGGTGCAGTATATAATCACTACATAACCCGTCTTTCCTTCTCCAAAACATATATTTTCTGCAGGACATGCTTCATTTTTGTGGCTCTTCATGGCAGTGAGCTGAGGATGAATGGTGGGACAGGAAACAGCGTGAGACTCTCTGCATCCTGGCTCCAGCTTCTGGAGCTGAGCTGCCTAGAATGGCCTATCCGACCCTGCCATCTGTCGATTTTAACATTAGGCAAATAAGATCAAGCGAAGTCCATCAGGAATAGTGAAAAGGACAAATGTCGTACGTCTTTCCTAGCAGTTGACAGTGCCTGTCTGGGAAGCCCTGTTGTGACAGGGTTGGGGCCCACACAGAGACTCAGGGAGGAAGATTCCAGGGCTCAACTAGCAGTATCTGCCATGGGCATTGGGGCAGCAGCATCTTGCCCCATGGATGTTTGCCATCCCAGGACGTCATTGTCTTCCAGATTCAATGTTCTAGATGACTATGACTCACTTTCCCTTACTCTTGAATGAAATAGCTTATTTTCTATTTAGAGAGAGAGTTTGGCCAAAGAAGGAGCAATGTCTGTGTATCACCTTTTTAGACATTAGACCATACATTCCATGGCAGCAAAGAATACATCTCTTTTGGTCCTACGTAGTATCTACAGAGATTAGCCAATTATTGGCACATACTAGGTGTTTAATAAATGTCTCGTGGAATCACTAAATTCCTCAGCACTGCTTTTGAAGGAACCATGCTCTGTATCCTATCTGTAACAGAGGCGGCTCTAGACTAGTTTATAAGACTGGAGTGTATTTAAGACAAAGAAACCAACAAAACAGGACATTAAACCTGCTTTATAGAGTTGGTGCATCTGGTAAATCACATATAAATCAATAAGGGATGAAGGGAACAGAGTCCAGAGATGTATTTATATTTTAATGTTGTTACTGTTTTTAAAGTCTACCGTGGAGTTTTCTAAAGAACGGTCTGAGAAGTCCGTCCATTGATCACCCTAACTTTGTAACAGAGAGTGTCTTCCATCATCAGCTCATTTATGTCCTGCGCCCACAGCTCAGGGTCACAAAGTTGGTGTAACTGGCAGATAAGCTTAGAGAGGGAGAGAAAAAGACATAGTGTAATCACGTCAGCCTGTCAAATGTCTGCCTCAAAAGAACAAAAGACAGACTGGCCAGCTCTAATTGACTCAGAAATAGTTTGTTTTTTCTTTCCCGCAAATCATGCTCAGGAAGAAAACTTTAAAAATCCTGGTTGTTGGCTGCTATTATTAAAACACTAAAAAAAATGAGTATTTCCAGCTTATTGAGAACTCATGATGCGCAGAGGCCCGTCTATCTTTACTCTTCACATCAGTTCTTTTCTTAAATATTTTCAAACTCAGTTTGTAAGTTCATAAATGCCTGTGTTAAAGGAGTCTTCCAGTTCCTTTTATACTATTTGGAGTTCTATTATAGGGAATCTTTATATATATTTATATATATTGATGACTATTAGGGGCTTATGGATGGCCACATCATAACAAGCTTTAGCCACTCAAGCCAGTACCTGCAGGAGACTGATGTGACCATTGGTAAAGAGTTTAACATCCAACAAATTGGGGGATTCCTGGGGGACTCAGCAGTTTAGTGCCTGCCTTTGGCCCAGGGCCTGATCCTGGAGTCCCGAGATTGGGTCCCCCATCAGGCTCCCTGCATGGAGCCTGCTTCTCCCTCTGCCTGTGTCCCTGCCTCTCTCTCTCTCTGTGTCTCTCATGAATAAATAAAATATTAAAAAAAAAATAACATCCAATAAATTGCCTTTCACACCAAGTGGCTTTGGTGTCTGAGGTATTTACAGATATCTTCTTATAGTTCCCATGGATTCCAACTTGAAAAATCGAGTTGTAGGGATCATTGTCTTTGGAGTCAAGTAGGTCACAAATTTCACCTGTGTGATCTTGAACAAGTTATTTAAACTATCCGTTTTTTCATCTATCAAATGGGGGAATTAATAATTATCTTAAAATATTGTAGTGAAATATTAAATATAATATTTTCTGTAGGAGTGTGTAAGAGTTCCACTTTCTCCACCTCCTCACCAACACTTATAATTTGGTTCTTTGATCACAGCTGTCCTCACAGGGGTGTGGTAATATCTTATTGTGGTTTGATTTGCATTTCCCTGGTGATTAGTGATGAACATTTGTTCCTATACTTGTCGGTCATTTGTATGTCTTCTTTGGAAAAATAGCTATTTAGGTCCTTAACTAGTATACAATTAGGTCATTAGTTTTTTTGTTTATTTGTTTTTGATATTGAGTTGTAGATTTCCCTATATATTTTGAATATCAACCCCTTATGAGATATATGGTTTGCAAATATTTTCTCCCATTCCATAGGTTGCCTTTTTCCCTCTGTCACTTATTTCCTTTGCTGTGTAGGAGCAATGATGCAACTGCTGTGGTAAATAGTAAAAGGATTCCTCAAAAAATTAAAAATGTGACTACAGTATGATCCAGCATTCACACGTCTGAGTATTTAGTCAAAAGATTTGAAATCAGGATCTCATGGAGATATAAGCACTCCCATGCCCATTGCAACATCATTCACAATAGTCAAAATATGGAAAGAACCTAACTGTCCATCAGCAGATGAATAGAAAAAGAGAATGTCGTATGTACACACAATGAATACTTTCTAGCCTTAATAAAGTCACCAATACGCAAAAACATGAATGAAACTTGAAGATAAAAAAATATATATAAAAAAATAAAAAAAGAAACTTGAAGATATTATTATGCTAAATAAAAGAAACCAGTTACAAAAAGACAAATATTGCATAGTGCCACTTAATATGAGGTATCTAAAATAGTCAAATTTAAAGACTAGAAAAGTGGAATGGTGGTTGCCAGGAGCTAGAGGGAAGGGTAAATAGGAAGTTATTGATCAATGAGCATAAAGTTACAATTGAGAGAGATAAACTCCAGAGAGCTATTGTACAGCATTGAGTACATAGTAGGGTCAATCATTCTGTATTGTAGTTAAACTTTTAAAACATTTTATTTAAATTCTATTTGGCAACATATAGTATAACACCCAGTGCTCATCCCATCAAGGGCCCCCTTCAGTGCCCGTCACCCAGTCACCCCATCCCCCCGCCCACCTCCCCTTCTGCAACCCTTTGATTATTTCCCAGAGTCAGGAGTCTCTCATAGTTTGTCTCCCTATAATTTTTCCCACTCAGTTCCCCTCCTTTCCTTTATGGTCTCTTTCATTATTTCTTATATTCCCCATATGAGTGAAACCATATGATCATTGTGCTTCTCTGATCGACTTACTTCACTCAACATCATACCCTCCAGTTCCAACCATGTCAAAGAAAATGGTGAGTATTTGTCCTTTCTAATGGCTGAAGCATATTCCATTGTATACATGGACCACATCTTCTTCATCCATTCATCTTTGATGGACACCGAGGCTCCTTCCACAGCTTGGCTATTGTGGACGTTGCTGCTATAAACATTGGGGTGCAGGTGTCCCCGTGTTTCCCTGCATCTGAATCTTTGGGGTAAATCCCCAACAGTGCAATTGCTGGGTCGTAGGGCAGGTCTATTTTTAACTCTTTGAGGAACCTCCACACAGTTTTCCAGAGTGGCTGCACCAGTTCACATTCCCACCAACAGTGTAAGAGGGTTCTCCTTGCTCCACATCCTCTCCAACATCTATTGTTTCCTGCCTTGTTAATTTTCTCCATTCTCACTGGGGTGAGGTGGGATCTCATTGTGGTTTTGATTTGTATTTCCCTGATGGCAAGTGGTGCCGAGCATTTTCTCATGTGCTTCTTAGCCATGTCTATGTCTTCTTTGGAGAAATTTCTGTTCATGTCTTTTGCCCATTTCATGATGGGATTGTTTGTTTCTTTGCTGTTGAGTTTAATAAGTTCTTTATAGATCTTGGATACTAGCCCTTTATCTGATACGTCATTTGCAAATATCTTCTCCCATTCTGTAGGTTGTCTTTTAGTTTTGTTGGCTGTTTCTTTTGCTGTGCAGAAGCTTTTTGTTTTGATTAAGTCCCAATAGTTCATTTTTGCTTTTGTTTCCCTTGCCTTCATGGATGTATCTTGCAAGAAGTTTCTGTGGCCAAGTTCAAAAAGGGTGTTGCCTGTGTTCTCCTCTAGGATTTTGATGGAATCTTGTCTCACATTTAGATCTTTCATCCATTTTGAGTTCATCTTTGTGTCTGGTGTAAGAGAGTGGTCCAGTTTCATTCTTCTGCACGTGGCATCCAATTTTCCCAGCACCATTTATTGAAGAGACTGTCTTTCTTTCAGTGGATAGTCTTTCCTCCTTTATCAAATATTAGTTGACAATAAAGTTCAGGGTCCACTTCTGGATTCTCTATTCTGTTCCATTGATCTATGTGTCTGTTTTTGTGCTAGGACCACACTGTCTTGATGACCACAGCTTTGTAGTACAGCTTGAAATACAGCATTGTGATGCCCCCAGCTCTGGTTTTCTTTTTCAATATTCCCCTGACTATTCAGGGTCTTTTCTGATTCCACACAAATCTTAAGATTATTTGTTCCAACTCTCTGAAGAAAAAGTCCATGGTATTTTGATAGGGATTGCATTGAATTTGTAAATTTCTCTGGATGGCATAGACATTTTCACAATGTTTATTCTTCCAATCTGGGAACAAGACATTTTTTTTTCCCATCTCTTTGCATCTTCCTCAATTTCTTTCATAAGTGTTTTGTAGTTTATAGGATATGGATCCTTTACCTCTTTGGTTAGGTATATTCCTAGGTATCTTATGGCTTTGGGTGCAATTGTAAATGGGATTGATTGATTAATTTCTCTTTTATCAGTCTCATTATTAGTGTATAGAAATGCAACTGATTTCTGTGCATTGATTTTGTATCCTGTCACATTGCTGAATTGCTGTATGAGTTCTAGCAATCTTAGGGTGGAAGACAACATTTTTTAAGAGAGTAGATCTTATGTGAAGTGTTATTACCATGGTAAAATAAATTTAAAAAATAAACATAATAAAACACAGCATATACTTAGAATGCTGCCTGATATAATCATTAAATAATAACCCCAATAAAATGCATTATTCCTATCAATTCAATACAATGCATCCTTTATACTTCATAGAAAGAACCAGTTTATGCATAAAAAATCCCAAGTGACAATCACTTTCATGTATGAAATTACTAGCAGATAAAAAGGCTCATTGAGTTTTCATTTGCTAAAATTTAGGTAGAGATAAAGAAATAAGTGGGAAAAGATTGCATGAATGACCTCTGACTTCCAGTCATTTATGTTCTGTAACCCTAATGAAAGTGATTGCAGATTCCATGTATTTATACTGATTCTACTTTGATAGCCTGTGCAACATCTATAGCAAAAAACAAAAAACAAAACAAAACAAAACAAAAAACCAAAAAACTTTCGTCTTTTCATTGACACTGCTGTACTAATTATTATGCAGGTTTATCACATGCTTAAATAGCATGAGTGGTGATAGCTCATAAAATATTTATTAAGAAATATAGAAGTACCTAACACATTAAAATATTGGCTTTAAACATTAAAATGTATTTATAGGACCTCAATGGCCAGAATTTTAGCAAAAAAGGTTTCAAATTTTCATACTGGGAGTATCCCTAGGCAGTAATTTTATTGTTAGAAGTCACATAAACTACTATCTGATATTTTATAATCTTTTCATGATTCTATTATGATTTGTAGGCTTTGAAAATGTTACAGTATAAACTTCATCCTCATTAGCAGACTCTGGTAACTGCTGCAATTCTAAAATATACTTTTATTAATCTGGAAAAATATTCTGCAGTAACACTCACTAAAAGCATTTACTGCAAATATCCCTTACTATGTTAAGACAAAGTATTGGCTCATGGGAATAAATTTAACCAAGTAGAGAGCCTTTTGAAAATAAATACATATATACCAGGAGTGGCATGTGGGAATGTGTTAGGAGTGTCACTACAATGAACAAAGGAATATTGGGAAAATTTTTGATCAATATTCTTAATTATTCAAATTTTCTAGGAACATGTGAGGAAAGGAAGAACACAATTGAATAACAAAGAAATATGTACAACTATTAATTCAAAGACTCACCATGCCATTAAAAAAAAAAAAACTCATTGTGTAAAAATCTCATGATGCTGCCTCTACAGCAAACTGGCTTAAAGAATAAAGGGGGCTTTATTGTGTAATGTAACCAAAATTCCAGCAGAAGTTCTGCTTTCCATCATAGATAGAAACAGAGCTCTGGAAATATTATCAAAGTTGTATTTGTGCCTTAGTTTGATATGCATCAAAATTTTAAACAGATTGGTGAGAGGGGAGAGTGATGAGTAGATATGTCTATGAGAAAACAACTAAGGGATAACAGTAACTTTAGAATCTAGGTATGGCCAATGGGGTGATTATTATAACTAGCTTCATCTTTTCTGTATATAAAAAAATTGCATGGCAAAATGTTGTGGAAAATATTATCAGGTCCAGTTTCTCTCCCTTGGCTCTCTGTAGTGAGGAGGAAAAAAAAAAGCATATATATATGTATATAGCAGGACTGGCCTACATGTTTTCAGGTAATTTTTGCAGATATACTAGAATCATTCCTATGAGAGTCAAGTAAAGGTTTAAGTGAATTTCGTTGGCTGTCTTTTGGCCACATGCCTGTACCTGCACCAAACATTGTGGTTAAGAGGTTGCAGTGCTCTGATAGACTATGAGTGAATTACATGTTCTACTCCTGGTAATAGGCTAGGTCTAATCCCAGAATACAGGACTTGGTTAGGGTGGAGGTGGGAGTGGGCATAAATCTATCTTACTAGGAAACATGAGGTTCTTTGGTGGCTGAAAATGCAGTTCCTGGAAAATCACTCAGATTTGATACCTAGACCATTATACTTATGATGAAACAGAAGTGAAATGAAAACAACGGTCTAGTCACCAGAAACTGTCCTATCAACAGGTTAGGTAATTTAATGCAAATTAATATAATCTTAGGCATTTTACTTGTTTTTGGAAGGCTGTGGTGTTCCTAGAAAAGCTGCAACAGATGAAATGAAAATAATAGTATTCCAAGATTTTTGTGTATAAACACTGGCTCTGAAAAGGGAAAAAAGAAACCACCAACAACAAAACACTGTTGAGTTCACTACATTCTATATAACAACTAAGAAAACTATTCCTAAACATCTTTATCTCTGGTTTGCTCTTCAGTGAACACTCATCTTTACAGGTTTTGTTTTAGGACTAGGGTGTGGCTCCCAGTATTACTCGGATGGGTAAAAAAGGTTTTGGACAAGACTCTTAGGATGAACATTTATATTTAAATGTTATAAGTGCATAATTCCTGTGGCACTGGCCAAGCAACTCTCAGCCTTTGATATCAGCTACCACAACAAATTAACTATAAGCGGGATTCCTATAAAGAAGCATGGCTGGAGGGGTGCCTGGGTGGCTCAGTCGGTTGAGCACTAGGCTCTTGGTTTCCACTGAGTTCATGATCCCTAGGTGGTAGGATGGGGCCCTCGGTGGGGCTTCATCCTCAGCGAGGAGTCTACTTGGAGATTCTTTCCCTCTGTCCTTCCCCCACTCACTATTTTTCTCTTTCTCCCAAACAAATAAATCTTTAGAAAAACAAAGAATGGTTGGCTTTGTGTTGGAAGATAGGAGTTCAGGTCCCAGATTAATCTTGGACAAATAACTAAACATAAGCACCATGGGTTGCCTGGGTGGCTGTCACTTACTCTGACCCTGATTTTGGCTCAGGTCATGATCTCAGGGTCCTGGAATCGAGTGTCACGCTCTGCGCTCAGCATGGAGTCAGCTTAAGATTCTCTCTCCTCTCTCTCTCTCTCTATGCCCTTCCCCTGCTCAAATGATCTCTGTCTCTCAGTCTTCTCTTTCTCTGATTAAAAAAATTGAAAATTTCTAAAATTAAATAATAAAAATAAGCATCCTGATTTTAATGAAAGTTGCCCCTTAGATGATTATTAGAGGATTAAGCCCATATTTTTACGTAGGGGATATAGAGTCTGATAAGAATTAGGTACGCATTACATATAGATACTTATACAGAAGTAGGTGGGCACCAGAGTTTGAAATTGTAAGCCTCAAACTATAAAGAATTATTTAGTTGCTTCATTTATACCAGGTTTTATGGGCTACAAATTATTTTTTTCATGCATTATCTCAAATCCCTCTGCAAGAGTCCTGTGAATGAGTATTGACAAATAACGTTAACCTTGTTTTACAAATGAGGAAACTGAAGTTCCAGTGTCTTGCTGCATTCCACTACAGCTAGTGTATGGTAGAGCTAGGTTTAAACTAAAATCTGAATAACTTTGAGGATCAGAAGTGCATGGACATAGATTGTAGATATTTTAATTAAAGAAAACCTTCCAACTTTTAATAAATGCATTGCATTTTCTCTGATGCCGAAGGGAAACAAGTTTAGGAAGAGCCCAACAATGGATTTAGTCTCTTCCTTTTCTACTTAGCAGCTGAGCAATCCAAATGCTTTCACCCTATGCCGGCAATAGCCTCAGAAATAAACTGATCTATTGATAATAGATTTTTTTTTCCAATTCCTTGTGGTCACTTTATCACCACGACTGAGAATATTAAGTGTGCTATCCTTCAGATAAAATGAGCCCTTCAGATGACCAGGGTGGACTGTGCAAGGAGAAAGGCCACACCCTGAGTCACCGTTTCCAACACGGTGCAGGCATCGGTATCTCCGAGAACTTGCTGCCACGCGTGGCTTAGCTTCATCTGCACCAAAGCAACCGAAGCACTTATTTTCTTTCTTTATGCTCAGTTTACTTCTTAGTGCAACTAGGCTTCCTTTCTTTCCCTAGTAATAGGCTCCAGTGGGTTTGCTCATACTTAGAAGACTTTTTCAGTGAAACCAGAAGAAAAAGAAATATTCGTAGCAGGTAACAGATTTCTCCAAATTGCACCTGTTGTCTGGCTGTGACCACACACTTTGCAGTCAGGCTCGGTCACTTAGGCTTCGGATGCCACCTCAGGCAAAATTGAGAGAAACGGCTCAATGTGTTTGCTCTCCTGGTTCTCCGTAAAATGCACCGCCTCAACTGTTCCATTTCAAATGAGTTTTAACTAAAGTCCTTTTTCTATATGCAGACAATGGGAGAGCAGATGGCACTTTTTCCAGCATATCTCAGCCAAGATTCCACTCTGGAAACATAGGCAGTTCTTATTCAATAGCCCCGGAAAAAAAAAAAAAAAAGTGGTACAGTTCACTTGATTTCATGTCAACAGTGTTTCCCTGACTTGGAAAAGCCTTACGGCAACAGTTCTTCATTTCTGATAAGAGGGACTATTGAGTTGTGACTTTGCACCTGGCTTTTTATTTTCATTATGTCCAATGTTACCACAGACCTGCTAAGTAGGCATGTGCAATCTCCAGTTTTAAGTCGATTTTATTTAGTTATTTATTTGAAAGAGAGAGAGAGAGAGAGGAGTGCACATGAGGTGAGAGAGGGACGGGGAGGGGGGTGCTGGGGGAAGAATCTCAGGCAGATTGGGTACGGAGCACGAGCTTGACGTGGGACTCAGTCCCAGGACACTGAGATCGTCATCTGACCTGAGAAGAGCCAGTACCAAGGGTCACACGTGTAACTGCCTAAGCTACCCAGGCGCCCCTACCTCACCCCATTTCATTTCTCTCTTGACCTTATTCCTTAGCTGGAAAGAGGAAGAATAAAACAATGACAAAAAGCCTAGACTCTAAAGGATGCTCTTTCAAATAAATAAATAAATAAATAAATAAATAAATAAATAAATAAATAAATAAATAAAGCTCTTAAAGATTATGTGAACTCAGGCCAATGATCGTTTTACCTTAAAATCTATACAGTGCAGGGGCGTAAGACAAGAATTAGGAAGAGCCAACACGATAGACTAACACTGCAACTTACCCTTCTTCTCCCCACAGCAGATGCTGTTTATCACAGACTGGTCTCTCTCTCTCTCTCTCGATCATACTTGAACACGCAGAGCTCTTTAGGCAGGTGCTCTTACTTTATGGACCTTGGAAAGCTCCATAAAAGAGACATACATCCTAGTACTTGGCTCTCTTAAATATCTCTTCCAGATCTCACGTTCTAGGTTTCGAAGCATGTCTGACTCCTGGATTTTTTTTTTTTTTTTTTTTTTTTTTTACCAATTTAAATTTGTTATTACGGATATAGCTAATTGTATCAAATATCTTTCTGGTGTCAATCACTGTGACAGGTATTTAAAATGCAAAAGTCAATAAAATAGTCTCTTGCCTCAAGTGCATATCCAGTTACGGCTTTTATTGGTTTAAACCACTTATTTTCTTTAGGATAGGAGCATGTTTAAATTTATTCCTTAGTTAAATTTCTGTGAGGAACAAAGTCATTGATTACCTGAATTTTAAGTCATATATCTACTCATGAGGACAGGCACAGTCAACAGGTCTGCTGGCCCAGCAGATGCTCGTGTCTCACCTCTGATGATTGAGGTGGACTCTTACATGCTTGCTACTGCTTCTCCCCTGCTAACAGGGTTTCAACTCAAGTATGATGACTGCATATTTCCATTTCCTGCCCCAAGTCTTACCCTGATAATAGCAGACCCCTGCAGAATTCTGAAGATGTCCATCTGTCCCTCTGCCACCTTTCCCGTTCACTCTGCCCTCAATCCTACCACCAGACTTGGCCAATTTATAATAGAACCACATAGAATCTCAGCTCAAAATAGTCATAAAACAGAGTAAAAAGGACCAAATTAGTTCCTCTCTTTTCTCTTTGTTTGGCTTAAACTCAGAGGTCTCAGGGTACCCAGAATCTCAGGAGTAAAGTCCCCAAACTGAAACTCAGTCCATGGCCAGCTCGTAGCAAAAATGTGAGGTTGCCAAATGTTGGTACTGGCTCAGGAAAAGCTGTCAAGACTGAGGTCATTTGGGAGAGTGGGAGATGAGAGACAAAAAAC
Organism: Canis lupus baileyi; assembly: GCF_048164855.1. NCBI lineage: Eukaryota > Metazoa > Chordata > Mammalia > Carnivora > Canidae > Canis > Canis lupus. Next base: position 2,736,276 of record NC_132840.1, on the reverse strand, counting down.
TTTTTGGGGAGCGGGACAGATGCTTGAGGGTAGCTCAAGCAGTAGGTATGGGAAGAAGTCCAGCCAGACATACAAAATATGAAGTAGAAGGCAAAAGAGAACATGGCAACAGAATCCAACATAAGCAAAAGTAAAAGCTTTTATTAAGTCACTTATAATATGTATTGAGCTTGTACGCTTCCATTATTCTCCTACTACACGGCAAGCTCCTTGAGGGCAAGACATAGGTCTAAGCCAAGTCTAAATTTTATCACCTATGACCCAGAACATGGTAAATGTTTGATAAATACACGTCGTAAATAAATGAATGGTAGGATCCACCCAAACATTTCAATATCTTGTATTTTCTCCCTTATTCTCTCTTTCAAGCCTTTACCTTTTCAACAGTTTAAGCGTTTCCTTTTCACAAAGATGATTTGACTCTTTATCATTTTATGTAAAACAGAGTCATTTTTATTCAAGGAATGATAAAAAATTAACATAGGTCAAGTAGCAGGGCAACCTGAAGATGGTCAAAGGAGGATTTTAAGATGAAAGTCAACAAAGTGAATGGAAAATCATCAAAGGTACATGGTTGCAAATGTTTACTAAAAAAGTACAGCATGATGTTATCAAAGTATCTCACACTTGGAACTTACCACCCAACACTGAGTGTCAACTGTTGCAAAGATGCCAAAGCATTTAGAAAATATAGGACAATAAAAGAACATTCTTGTCTCTATTCTTTATTTATCAATTTTTGTTACCAGCTATTTTAAAAAATCCAAAGACCAGTAAATACATTTAACAATGCTTTAGAAAGGTGCCACGATGCCTGACTTTGACACTAAAAGGTATCTTACGTTGAGCGTGATAGTTAGCCTTTTTGAGCCTTAGATCTTATAAGTGGGGGGACACCTGGGTGGATCAGCGGTTGGGCATCTGCCTTCGGCTCAGGGTGTGAGCCCAGGATTCGGGATCGAGTCATGCATTGGGCTCCCTGCGAGGGGCCTGCTTCTCCCTCTGCCTGTGTCTCTACCTCTCTCTATGTCTCTCATGAATAAGTAAATAAATAAATCTTTTTTTAAATGATCTTATAAGTGGGGGTATATAATTTTATAAATACATGCAATGGTCTTCAAATAAATTGCCTTATCCAATGGCTGGAATACAGTAGAAACTCAATCACTTTTTTTTTTCCCCAATCATTTTCTCTGTCCTTATTCACCTTTGTAGATAATCAAGAAAATGTTTGGCATTAGGGAGTTACAGATGGATATCCTGAGACGTGGAGAAAATTTTAGACATTAGCACATGATCAGGTCTGGAGTTCAAAAGCAGACCTCAACTCTGATGAGGAGGGGCCAGAGAATTACCCAGGAATGGAGTCCGGCCTTAGCATTTGAGGGAATTGCTGCCCCCTATTTGGGCCCTAGGACGAGGACAGGGATACTGTGAGAGTACCTCATACTTTATTACTGGCACTGGAAAATTTGGTTGGAAGCGCAGGATCAGCAGCAGGGTTCACTGGGTACCAAGTTGCCAAAGTACCGCGCCCTGTGGTTCGCTTCCTAGAAACCATTAGGAGCGAGGCTGGTCACCATATACGTGGCCAAGTGGAAGGACTTCCGAATGCGAGAATCTTCGGCAACATGGAGTCAAGTGGCCGTTCCACAAGTGGTGAACCCTGTTGATTGTCCTGGATTCCTGTTCAGGAGAATAAATGTCAGACCTAGCTGAGTCCTGACTAACTGTGAGTGGCCCTATTTTCAGCTAAAGAAATCACAGGCAAGGCCTTTGAAAATGCAGGAGGCAACAGCATGGAGCAAGACTGCCATCGGTCCAACTAGACATCACGTAACACTGGTTATGTCAGTCCTTCTCCGGCCTTCATCCCCCCACCACCCCGGAAATGGAAGGCAAGGAAAACTCACATCTCTTCCATGTCTTCAACTTGATCAATCACTAAATGATACACATGAGGGCACCCGAAGTATCCAGCTCTGGATTTTGCCTCAGGTCATGATCTTGGGGTCATGATCTCAAGCCCCCACATGGGCTCTGTGCTGGGTGCAGAGCCTGCTTGGGCTTCTCTCTCCTTCTCTGTCTCTGCCCCTCCTCTGCTCACATGCACTCTCACTCTCTCTCAAAAAAAAAAAAAAAAAAAAAAAAAAGCGATAAATATAACTAAGAACACATGCAGGAAAGGGAGAGAGAAAAATGGATGATTCAAATTAATAATTTTACCCATCTTTTAATTGGTTATAAATGTGAATTCCCTATTGTATAACGAGTTTATCATTGGAATTATGAGCATCAAACTCCTGTTTTCATTTTTTTTTTTTCTTAAAGTAGATTCACATACACTAGTGCTGGGGATTTAGTAAAGACCACACACAACCCAAGTTTGTTTTTTCGTTTTTTTGTTTTGTTTTGTTTTGTTTTTTTGCCCCCTGCTGAAATTTGCTTCATCCCTGATTGTGTCCTCAGCCTGTACCGTTTGTCTCGGTGACAGTAAAAGAAACTGGGGATTAGCTATTAACCAGTAAATATTGCAGATCCCCAAGGTTCTTGGCAGTGCCACCTGGAAGTGCAAATAATCACAAACAACATACTCCCTAGAGTAGGGGATCATGTCCTTGGTCAATGAGGTGAGGCTAGGACAAAGGGTAATGAGCACAGCACCCAGCCTCTTTCTCATTTTATTTCCCTGCGGTTCTAAATATGAAGCTGGCCTAAGGACGTAAGACATGTTTTGCATATCAGCTTATGGTTAAACTTATTTAATTATGTGTTATATACAAATGAATGGCATACAAATTTTAACACAGCCCATAAGGTTTAATGTTTAAATTGTACCTGTCTCATTCATTCATTCATTCATTCATCCATTAATTTTTAAAAAATACTTGCTGGGTACCTTCTTTGTGTCAAGCTTGGTTACAGTCATCAAGGATGCATATACAAATATGGTTTCTGACCTCAAGGAGCTCATACCATGGAAGGGGGCATGTAAACAATACAGATCCATTCTGTATTGCTTTATTTTGTTTTGTTTTGTTTTATTTTGTTTTTAACAAATATTATGTTCCTAATGAGTCAGAGGCAGTCAGTGTATGGCTACTGAGGATCTGAAGCTGTAAAAAGAACAGAGCCACACAGAGCTTATGAATTCCTACATTATTTTGGAATTCCCCTATGTGTGGCACATGGGTAGGAGGAGTCCATGCTGGCTTTGTTAGCACCTTTACCTGGTCAAATTCATTGTGATCCTCTAACTGCAGCACTATTCCTCATTCCTGTACAGGGCAGGCTCTTTCCCCCTATTTAGATCCCAGTGCAGATCTTGTCCCCTCAGAGGTAAGATTCCCGGTCTTGCAATACAAAGCACACTTTGCCTCTTCCTTATTTTTTCCTATCCTTTGTTTTATAAGTTTCAAAAGCACTTGATATAAAAACTATCCCGTGTCCATTTAAAGAGCAGATGTAAGTGACTGACCCCTAAAATACCAATATAGGAAGCAGCAACTAGTATACAGCAGGTGCCCTGTACATACGCGTTGATTGAGTGAATGGTTGAACCAATGCATGGTTCTTGAAAGCCACAGGAAGGACACTCTTGTCCTTCTTATGAAGAGACCAGGGCTCAAGCAAAAGCCATAATGGTGTGAAAAGGCAGTTCCCCCAGAAACTGGGTGGAGGCTTGAGGTTCCTGGCAAACGTTTAGGGAGGAGGCCTGTGCCCTGGGAGCTGCGCGGAGGGAGTGTGGGCACGGCTGGTGGGGGGGGGCGGGGCGCAGAAGTCACGAGAAGGAGAGTACGAGGACCCAGGACCCTGTCCCCCTGGCCTGGGCTCCTCTCCTGCAGGGGGTGCAGGACCTGGCCGGCACTGACCTCCCCCAGTCGCGGTGGTTGGCTTTTCTGGTACAGAAACTGTACTTGATTGATCCTTGCAAACCCTCTACCTACGTGTAAATGTAGGTATGTACGAATCTACCTACCTATGAATGTTCCATAGCAGGTGTGCAATGAGCGTTTGCTGATGGGTTTTGCTTTTTTTTTTTTTTTTTTGTAATCACATGCTGGGTGATCTAGATGCAGGTGCCTGAATTTATTTATTTGGAAAATAGGGACAATCTCCATACCGAGCCCGAGCCCAAGCCCATGGGGTAGTTGGGAAGATTAAGCTTCAGAGAGGTTTAGGAACAGGAGCCAAGGACAAAGGTAGTTGGTGAGGCTAGTGTTCTAGTCCGTGTCTGTCTGAATTCACAGCCCGGGCATCTGACACTTCGCCTTAGTTATGTACGTTACATTTATACAAGGCACACACTTTTTTTTTTTTTTTTAAGATTTTATTTATTCATGAGAGACACAGAGAGAGAGGCAGAGACACAAGCAGGATCCATGCAGGGAGCCCGATGTGGGACTCGATCCTGGAACTCCAGGATCACGTCCTGGGCCCAAGGCAGGCACCAAACCGCTGAGCCACCCAGGGATCCCCCCCCAACACACACACACACATTTTTAATATTCTTTTAAAAATTTAAATAGGGGCACCTGGGTAGCTCCGTGGTTGAGTGTCTGCCTTTGGCCCAGGGAGTGACCCCGGGGTCCCAGGATCGAGTCCCACCTCAGGCTCGCCACAGGGCGCCTGCTTCTCCCTCTGCCTGTGTCCCTGCCTGTCTCTCCATGTCTCACATGAATAAATAAATAAAATCTCAAGGAAAACCCCAAACATTTAAATAGATCCTCACCGTATACTCTGAGACTCAATTTACCTACCTCTCAGTAATGTCAACAGCTGTCGTTCTCATACCTATAAAGTTCAATGACACGTCCAGGGTCAAGTGAACGTGGTAGACAAGGCAACTCAAGAAAGAGATGAATACATTTGAATCCATCCAATCCCTCCATCTCACCCCTCCCGAACCTGGGAAATGCCTTCCTCCCGTCTTTCATGCTGCAAATGCAGCCATTCCCTTCCTTGCAAATCCCCAGCCATTGGTACTCTCGTGCTTAAGCATGCAAGGCCAGGCCTCATCGTTCACAATATCACCTCCCCAGATATTTCTTCCAAATACTGCAACCCAGCTGCCTCCACTTGCTCTCCACGCTAGTTAAGGCTTCCACTGTCTTTTGAAGTGCCCGGCAGGTAATCACAGGTGGAGAGAGACTGAAATTATTTTTTAAACTCATACACCTGTATTAAGTTATCTAAAACCTTCAGTCTCAGAGGGGGAGAGAAATATATTTAAGCATTTATAATTCGGCGTGCAACTCTTATTACACAGCCCAAGCTATTTTATATTTTGAATTTCCTGCATTTGTTCCAAGTATGAATTTCTACCTTGTTCTGTCCAATAATTGACTAAGAACGGTCAGTTAATTAACAATGGCAAACAATTACTATGAGACAGATTAAATGAATTTTTTGAGAAAATCCCCGATACTAATATTATGTTTGTAATAAACACATAACCAAGCCTATATCCTATGACATTATTTTGGCTTAATGAAACAATATCTCTCATGACTCTAAATTCTATAATATCCAAATTAATGTGTAAACTCCTTTATTTTGTAGTCAAACTCTAAAACTCGTATTTAAATTTTATGAATATTTAGAAAATGAGTATTGCTGCAACATAGTCTGTGTACACATTTGTGTATCCCCAAGGCAAGGTCTATAAAATGCCTCATATTTGTTTGCATGTGATATTTGTCTGTGTGTATACATGTTTGATATTCGCGTTCTTGTGGGGCTGACAATGAATAAATAATACATAACGTAAATAAGCACGCACATAATATTTCAGATTTTGAAAATGAATAAAAAATAATGACTGGAAAGTTGCTATGAACCTACAATGATATAAAAGGGAATTTGCCCTAATAATGTGATGTTTGAACAGACATCTGAGTGGAATTGAGGGACGTGGGCTGTGGAGCTACTTAGAGAAATATTCCCCGTGATAAATGATAAAATAAATAAAGATAGAGGTGGATGTTTAGGGAGGGATAAAGAGTGAGTCTAAAATGATATTCTTCAATTTCTCTAACATTTAAGATAACAGAATTGTCATGTAGTAGTATTGGGGAAAACTCTTTTGCTCTTTAGAAATACATGTAATTGCCCATTCTCCTTTTCCCATCCTCTCTCCATCCCTTGTCTCCCCTTGGAAACATGGTTCTTGGCTACTTTAGAGGTGGTAGGATTGATCGAGTGAGATGATCTTAGTTAGTCTCTTACAGAGAAGAAAGACTGTGTCTAGAAATGGATCTGCATCTATTTCTAAAGCATCATAAATACCGATACTGAACTCTGCCAGAGGTCATGGATATAGACCCAGCAGGACGGAAGACTCGTGTTGAATTTCATTACTCTCACTTATTCTGTAGAGTTACATATAAAGCATGGTGTCTATCAATTCAGCACATAATCATGTTTTCTTTTAATGAACATCATTTGTTTGCAAGGGGAGTCATCTTCAGCACTGTTGATCATCTACTTCAATGGGTTAAAAAACCCCTCCTATATTCATGTTCTTCCCCAAACCGTATTTGGAAATAATGTTGTTGTGGATATAAGGAGTTAAGATGACATCGCACTGGTGTAGGGTGGGCCTTTAATCTAACCTGACTAGTGTCCATATAAGGAGAGAGAGAAAAAAAAAAAAGACACAGGTACACTTATTGCAGTGGAGACAGAGATTGGGGTTGTACACCTGCAGGCCAAGGAATGTCAAGGATTTTCAGCAACAACCAGAAGCTAGGAGAGAGACATAGAATCTCCTTCGGAGCCTTCTAACCTTGCCAATACCTTGATTTTGGACTTCTGTCCTTCTAGAGTTTGAGAGAACACAGTTCTGTTATGTTATGCTACCCGAGTTTACGATTCTCTGTAATGGTAGCACTAGGAACCTAATAAATATTCTGTATCCCAGATCTTAGGCTAGCTGTATCTGCCAGTATTGTCTCATTTGATCTTTTGCACCGACTCTGATTTGAGTAGCATGAAGTTATATATACCTACGCTATTTATTTAATGAATATTGGGCACCTACAGTGCTCTTGGCGTTCAGCTGTGTGTTAGGAATAGAGATGTGACTGAGATATATGAATCACTGCCCTATAAAGATTGATTATACAGTAATGTTTACCCATTCCTGTTACACATTGCAGGCTGTTTGCAGAGTTTTTAACCTTGGAACTTCGAAATGCATAAGACAAGAGAGAGATTGGCAAAAATTATTAAAACCACGCTACAGTATCAGAATCGCAGAGAGAGCCATAGTTTCCCAGAGGGATAGATGTTCGTAAAGTGGTATACCATAACCAAAATACAGCAGAATTCTGATACAAAGTTCTATGTCCTCCTCCCTAACAAACTGGAAAAAAAAAAACTAATTGTTGCAGCAGAGTGATGCTCTGTCTTCTGATCTGGTCTTGGAGGTTACGGCAATTTTCTTCTAGGTCTCTGGTGGCTCTTATTTCATCTAATGTGTTGTACAAGTTTTAGAAGTACAAGATCAACATTAGATTCAAGTTGATTGTAGATATGCATGGAAAAATGAAAAATGACCTTGGATCTGTTTTCCCATGGCACTGTTTCCTTTCCTTCTACAAAGCTAAGAGAAATGTGGAATCATGTGTTTGAGTTATTGCAACCCCCCTGATGTATTGGGCAGCATCTGTAATGGGAGAGCCGTGAACTGGCTTGCAGGCCTTGGATTTTGTACCTACAACGACTTGAAAGACTGGTGGGATACCACTGCTATGGCTTTTGAGTGTCAAAGTGATCCGTACATTTTTGGCTCCAATCTGTAACAGCCAGATATCTGTTGCATGGGTAAAGGAATATGCCTGAGGAGCTGCTTCACCACCAACGGGATTATGATGCAGCACTTGCTTCATCTTCTCTCTTGTATCATCCCAATATCTAATCTAAGAGGTTGCCTAAGATTAGTTATCAGCAGAGATGGAGTGCCATGTTTGTTCTCCAGACTCATCATCTAGTGTGCATTCTTTTTCTCTCTGTATCTTCTTCTGGCCCTCTAGGTACTCCTAAAAATCCACCTCGATATTCTCACTTTTCTTTCCAACTGTCTCTGGAATCCTGAGTTTCATAGCATCTCTCTTTCTGACCTTGTAATGATGATGAGATTTTCACAAAGGCACTTGTCTCCATGGATGGATATCAAATTACTGTTGAGGGAAGTTACAAACTGGAGGTCTTATTCAGCCATTATATTATTATCTCTTCCTTCTTGTGGTTTCTAGCATATAGTTTCATCAGTATCAGTAAGCACACCCTCCTTCCCAGGTCTCCACGGGAGACCATGGCTTAATCTAAATGAACATGGGGTACCTAGAATTTATGGATATAGTTCATATTTTTATCAGATGCAATAAGGTTAGAATATAATTTATTGTCAATACCTGAGAAGATATTTTTATCAGATGCAATAAGGTTAGAATATAATTTATTGTTAATACCTGAGAAGATATCTGGATGAGAAAACTCACATTTTTATATTTATTATTATTAAAACAAATATGGAATAAAATACTATAACAGACATCCATATGTATTGACCACTATGGCTGATGATCATAGTTTGCTTTTTTTTTTTTTTAAGGTCTTATGGCTTCTCCCATCCAATTTCCTACTTTCAGATTTTCTTTCCTTTTCTCCGAAGTAATTCCTTCAGTGTACTTTACAACAGAGATATATGAATGTTAAACTTTTCACTCATTGCCTTAAAAACATGTCATTCACCCTTGCTCTTGTATAAGAGTTAACCTGGTGTACAGAATTCCAAGCTAGAAGTTTGTTTTGCCATTAGCTTTGAAAAGAAAAGTCCACCAAGTGTTTCCTCTTTGAGAAGACATCTGTTATTTCTAATTTCTTGTATTTGTCTTGGGTAATCTTAAAAGCAGCCAGAGAGAAAGGATATATGCTTACCCAAGTCTCTGACATCTTGCAGTTTGACCGTGACATACCTTGTGATATTCTTTTAAAGTCTGGCTAGGATCTGTGATATCTGTACACATGAAGGTATATATATATATATATTTCATAGTGCTGGAAGATTATAAATTTAAGAGACATTGTACTTAGGACAACATGTTTTGTGCCATCCTCTCTATTCATCCTTTCTAATTCTGTTTCAGATGTGTGTGGGGCGCTTCTATTCTCTCCTCCTTATCTTTTAATAATATTTCAAATCTCCCTTTTCTTTACTTCACTGTGCTATATTGAGTATAATTTACTCAAATACATATCCTATCTTATTATTTGTCTCTTTTGCTAGATCTATTCTGTTTGCTGCATTTAATTTTTTTCCCACGACTTATTTGCCTCTTTTTTTCTTAGAATTATTTTATAAATGAATTTTATTCCTTTTAAAAGTTTAACATACTATTTTATAGTCTTTTTTGCTAGAAATATTTCTATTATCTGATATTCTTGAGATTCTAATCCTCCAATATGTTATATGTGTTTATCCTCACTTATGGCAGATGGTTATCTCATCTGTTTTGTAATGAGAGATTGTGCGCTCATCTACACAGGGCTTTTTTTTTTTTTTTTTTTTTTTTTCTGTGAGAAACAACGTAACTTTCTTTATAAGAGTGAACTTTAAGTGAGGTTTACATTTGTTGTATCAGGCAACCTAAAATTATCATCAGTCTAGGACCACGTTTTATGCTAATTTCTTAACTCTTGCAGCCTGGACCATATGGGCAGTGTACATTAAAGCATAAACCCACTCTATTTCTCAAGTGAGGATATGGGGTGTATGTGTGTGTGTGTGTGTGCATACACACACAAGTGCGCGCATAGACGTGTGTATATATACATGTATATATGTTTTCCTAGAGCTCAAGTAGAAACAGACAAGATGCTTTGCCATCTTCCTGTATGTTAGATGGAATTTTTCCCTTTTACTAAGTGAAGCAATTGAAAAATGTCAACATTGGATGTAAAGATAGTTTACATCTATTTCATGTATTTCATTTCTTCAAACTTTCTGGTCCAAGATGTTGTCGCACTCCTCCTCCTCCTCCTCCCCCTCATCCTTCTCCTCTCCTCCCAATCCTCCTCCTCTTCCTTCTTTTCCTCCCATCCCCCTCCTTCTTGTGATAGCCTACTACTACCTCTGAGGACGGCCACAATGCTAAATCATGTGGTTAATGCTGTTATTTCCTCTTCACTCCTTACTTCCTTAGGATTTGTTTTATGATTGAACTCAGATATGCATTCACATTTTTGATTGTTGTTACCTATCATCTAAGTTGTCTAAAGATTTATTTCTGGAGGGTTTTAGGTCAACTTAGGCTCCCTTTCTACCAGATTCCTGTGACAGTCATTTGACATATTATTTTTCATTTAATCTTCTCAGTAAACTTATGATATAGGTAAGTTGTTCCCACTTGATTTTAATTTTCTTAATCTGCAAATAAATGTGGTAATTTACTCTACTTTCACAACTGAAAAGTGGCGGGGAAAAAAAGTGGCAAATTTGGGATTGAGACTCTAGTCTACCAGACTACAGTATTTAGGCTTTCACATATTACTTGTATATCAGTGTTTCTTCCACTAGAATGGGCCAGAATCATACTCATAGATTATTAGGTTATAAACCATAATCTCTGTGGAGATTCCCAGTATTATATTATGCAAAGGAGGACACTGATACCCAATAAGGAAAATTATCTGCCCCATGTCCAAAGCCTATTAATTTTAGGACACAGAATTGAGAGTTCACAGATCTCTTTTTACTTCAAGGCTATGATTCTCCCTTCTGTGTCTTATTTGCAATTGACAAACTATAGATTGCTATGAAATACAATTTAGACACTGTTTATGCCAAATACCTCTGCAGAGTCTCACAAGCAGGATTGAAACACGTTGTCACAACCTCCCTAAGTGCATGTTTCAGCTCTCAGATGTCAACACTTGTGACTCCCAACAGACAACAAAGGGGAAATCGTAGGCAAGAGATGTCTTCTCTTAGAAGGTATCTGCTCTGTCATTCCTAAAGGTCTTATAATGATATCTGTGGGTGTGATTGGAGATATCAGTTAAAGAGACTGACAGTGTAGAAATTGAAGATCATACTGTATGCACAGTACACAACCTTAAAGTGTGTGGTTCATGCTTTTCTGAGAAAACAAATGTATTTTCACTTCCCTTTGGATGGGCTTACAACTCATGGTGGACACAGCATCTTAGTAACAGCTTATGAGCAGATCTTGCATAGTTTCTAAACTAAGCTAGAATGCTAAAGCTTTGGAATAACAATGCAGTCAAACAAAATGTTCTTGAATACTAACATTGATGTCAAGGACTTTACAATAATCCCTCTATTTTATTATGATTTTAACAGAAGAGGAATTAGAAAAATTGTAACTATGTGACTTAATCCCTAAAATGATCCCAGGAGGGGGCAGAGCATAGATTGGTATCTCCACTTCTCCAATGAAGGAACTGAGGTTCATAGAGGTTAGCATAACCTCCCCTAGACTGCGGTTGGGACAGGCGTGGAACTCAGGACTTTCAACTACCTCGAGCATCAGTTGATTCCCAGTTCACAATTGCTATGTTCCAGCAAACTCACAAAAACTCCCACTTACATCTCTAGACTACACACACACACACACACACACAAACACACACACACACACACGCATCCTTCATCCATTAATTCATCTTTTAACGCATTCAACAAGTGATTATGGAATGCTACTCTTTGTCAGATTGCTACGTAAATTACATACATTTGGCAAATAGGAACTTACTCAATTCCTATCACCACTATGGAAGATACTGTTAACATTTTTATTTTACTTAAGAGAAAACCAGAATCAGAGACCTCTGAGCTTCTATCACAGAGCTAGAAATAGCTGGTGAGGTTTTCAGATTAACGCCCTAGAAATGTAGACTTTTTAAGACATACCCCCTTTGTAAGGAAATTGTGTGGATTCAATGTTGTTTGAACTTGTCGTCATTGCATTATATTCCCAATGTGGTTCCTAGAGCTCATGCCTTGTATAGATCAACATATACTCAACATATAATATATCCTTATGCACAGATATTCCCTATTCCCTATATTCCATCAACAGCCTTACATAAACATGCCAAGCACAAACTAAAACAAGTAACATAACTTTTGCTTAACTGACAAATTTTATCTGAGACATTTGGCAGGTTCCAGATATGGGCCCTCTGAGATATGCTGTTTACTCAGTACAGCGAAGATGACCGAGAGGCACACTGGTATTGGAGAGACAGGCCGTGCGTCAGCACCTGTACTGATTGCTTCCTGATTCTCTATATCCTCAGCCACCATGCCCTATCCTAGCAGTCAACCAATATTTTATAAATGATTGAATTGATAAATGCATTGCACTCAAAAACTCCAAATCTGGAGTTTTCTCATCTTGGTGAATTGCTAATGGATTCAGTGGTCTTAGGTAAATCATATTTTCATTCATTAAACAAGGTTCTGAAATAGATGGTTTCTAATATCTTGTACAGTTTTAACATTGTTATTTCCCTTTTGTCCTAGATTTCGGTGCTTCAGCCATTCAGCTCTCTTTCAATTCCTCAAATATACAAAGCTCTGTCTCTTCACAAAGAGGTCCCTTTGTGTGAATATATTTTCTGCCTTTTAGAACTCATTTGTATTAGCTTCTTATTGTCACTATAACAAATTATCATAAACCTCTTGGCTTCCAACAGCAGAAATGTATTTTCTTATCGTTCCGGAGGTCAGAAGTCCTCAAAATTAAGGTACTGGGAAGGCACTTTTTCTGGTGCCTCTAGAGAAGAATCTTGTTCCCTGTCTTTTTCTAGCTTTTAGAGGCTGCCTGCATCCCTTGGCCTATGGCTCTCTTCCCTCCCCAGAGCTAGCAATGCCATTGCAGTGCCTCCACCAGTTATCACAACCTGTCATCACAGCCCTATGACTCTGACTCCAACATTCCTGCCTCCTCTTGTGGGAACTCCTGATTACATTGGACCCATCCTGACAATCCAGGAAAATCTATCTCAAGATCTTAAACTTAATCATAAGTCTTCCTTGCCAACTATAGTGGTGGTTTTTTTTTGTTTTTTGTTTTTGTTTTTGTTGTTGTTGTTTTTTTAACAGATTCCAGGAATTCCTGTGTGGCCATAGATGGGGCTCTTGTTCAGCATACGAAACTATCCTTAACCATCTCCCCTCATCAGGCTAACTCCTACTCATTTTGCAGGCCTCAGTCCAAGTCACATATTTGAAGATGCTTTCCTTGACCCCTGATGTCAGAAAGGTACTGTTATACATTCTTAGAAAACTGCCTTTCTCTCATTTAGAGCACTGCTCTAATATATACACACATACATATTTCTATGTGTGAACACTTAACCAAATGTCTTTCCCACGCTGGAGTGTAAGCATCAAGAGATCAAGGAATGTGTTCAGTTTTACTCCTCATAAATCCCAAATTTCACATGCACTACCTGGGACATGACAGGGACTCAACCAGTGTTCCTAGAGTGAGGGATCGAACCAGGTACAGCTGCACATTCACTTTTTAGAAAGGGCTCCATCCTACTCCCTCAACCCAGAGAGGAGGTCAGATTGCAGTGGCACCAAAGAACTATTCATAATAAGCCCTTATCAAATTTTATATCAAGAACTTGCTCTAATTGATTCATTTCATTAAGGTAAGTTGTGTTCCACTTTACATTTTTGGAAAAAAGCATATTAAGCAGGAGCCCATTAAATTGATTATTCTTCTAAAACTTTAACTTGCCCTCCATATAGACATGAATTAAGTGAGTTAAATGAAATAAATACAGCCTCTAGCTATATATAAGTCTACAACATTAAAAATGCACATTTTTTTATCCTAGCTTTTAAAAAACATGCAGCTGCTTTTTACTTCAAGTTGTCCTTCTCCTTTTCCTTGTATGTGATGATGGCTGTAGCGAGTGGGGAAACAGATTCCTGTAAGCACTATGCATTATTTAGTGTGAATTTACATACTGTTTCATTTTAAGTGCTTTACAAGTATCCTATAAATACAGGGAATTATTTGACTATCTAGGCAGAGAGGAAAAGCAAGTTTGGAAAAGAAATGTGCAGGAAGATACGAGGTCCAGTTCTAAAATGTAGCATTTCTTTCCTTGTCCTCTGACAGTTCTGAATTTTATTCCTTTTTAACAGTTGAGGATCTGAAATGGATTAAAACTGGGCATTATACACCTGTGTTATAAATATTCAGGATTTTATAGAACTATAATATTTATGTTGAGATAGTTCCTATAAGTTCATGGATTGTCGATCTTCTAATACATATCTTAAGCTCTTTGTGTTCATGTTGAGTAATATACTAAAATAGTGCACTGGGAAGTAATCTTTCAGAAGTAGCCCACAGAAAGGAAGAAGGAGGTAAAATGTTAGGAATCTTCTCAAATGCTCTCAAACACGATAAATGCAGAAAAGCAAAAAGATGTTGGGTTATAGAGGGCTTGCAATGCACCTAAATGGTGATATATATCATATATATAAAATACAATTTTTAAATTTATTTTATTATATATAATAGTATATTATATTAAATAGTATATTTAAGTATTTAGTGGAACAATTATATATACATTATATATATAAAATACAATTTTTAAATTTATTTTATTATATATATTTTTAAAATTTGGTCAAAAGTAAATAAAATATATAATGGAGAATATTCAAGCACAACCTGAATGAGATAAAGTATATATTTTTTTCTTCTTTATCACGAAAAGAATCCCCTCCCAGGTGTGCCTGGGTGGCTCAGTTGGCTGGGCATCCGAATCTTGATTTTGGCCCAGGTCATGATCTCAGGGTCATGGGAACAAGCCCTGTGATGGGCTCTGTGCTCAGCATGGACTCTGCTTATCCATCTCCCACTGTTCCTTCCCCCACTCCCACACACATTCTCTGTCTTCTCTCTTTCTACAATAAATACATAGATAATTTTTTTTTTAAAGAAGAAGAAAAAGAAAAGAACCTCCCAGGTGGCCAAGGACTTCCATAGGAATAGACCACATTGGTAGAGACTGGGATTTCAACTGTTGAAAATGGAGAAATGTGAACAGTAATAGAAACAGCAGTAGCAAACGGCACGGATCACACCTGGTGTGGAATGTGGAGCTGGAGCCAAAGCTAGGGCCGTGCAGGATCTCACCCTTATTTCTAGAGACTAGGATAATAGAGACTAGGATGCCCATTTACATATGATACACCACCTGAACTCAACTGGAGGGAGAGAGGGTCTATAATTTTGGGGGGAACCTGAAATATAGAATGACCTTACCATAGTATACCTGAATCTATTGCATTCGTTGGGATTCTATTATTAAGAAAATGTATCGCCATATTTCTTTGATTTAATGTACCTCAATTTTTGCAAATACTAATAATTTATTTTTTTTACATACTAATAATTTAAAGAAGAGAGTGGTTATAGGAGTTTGGGGCTCAACCCCGAAAGCCTAAGGCTTAGCTCAGACCCTGTCAAAAAGGCTTTTCCATCTGAGACAAAAGCCAGTACATGCCGTGGCCATCTGAAAGTGAACGTGAAGTGGAGATTAATCCCTCTCTCACCTTTGCTCCTATGGTATTATATTTGCAATTCAGAACCCATCAGGTCCCTTTCTAGAATCCAGATCTCTCATCATTTCATCCCAATGACCCTCAATCTGCCTGCCACATTGTGTGTACGTACTGTTTGTTAAATCCATAATTTGTTCACTAATCCACTCAATGAACAAATGGAGGAATTAAATGGCCTTGAATATTAAGCAGGATTTTCTTGGTCATAGAATGCTTAATACTTAACCAAATACATGCTGCCGGGAAAATCCAAGTCTCTGTGAGGACATGGACAGTGCCAGCGCTCTTTGCTCTGCTTTCACCATCTCATCTCTCAGTATGTGGTGTACAGTGGCCCCCGATCCCCGCTGGATTGAAGAGTTGGTAGATGGTAGGAACAATCTGAATTTCTGGTAGCAGTCTTGCTGATGTGTATTACTGGTGTTGCTGGGTGTATACAATTTAGGAAGCAATAAAAATAGTTTAAGAGACCCTAAAGAGATATGCACTTTGGTTTAAAACTCTCCGGATTTCTAAGTGCATAGATTTGTTTGGGTAATTGTGAGTGAGGATTTTCTTGTAAGCACTAGGGACTGTTTAGTTTAATTGTGTTGCATCTGGTGCTGATTCTGTCCCCCCCCAAAAAAAAAAATATTTTCCTCTTTTGTATTATGTGCCTTAGATAAACCCAAAGGATTCATTGCTGTTTTTCATCTTTCTTGGTATAGGCTAGATGCCATATATAGCTCCGTTATCTATTTGTTGTCAACTATATTGACTTTTACTAGGTTTTGATTAGATGCTCCACTTCTTTACCCCTCGTATTATGCACATGAGGTCAGAATCATTATAATAGAGAATTGGAAATTGAGACTCACGTTAAATGATTTGCCCTGGGTCACACAATTAGTGAAATCATGAAATCATGTTAAAAATCCCAAAGATTATATTCTTTATCTATTAAAATAAATCTTTCCCAACCTTTATCATCTCTTTACCTTGTCGTTATATTTGCTATATCTGCTGGTCATATATATCATTTATCTAAAGTATTTAATGCATTTGTTTTTACTTAGAATTTATTATATTTAATTTTTAAAAATTATTATTTTACTTTACATCTATGGAACTACCATAGATGCAAAATCAGTATCATTCACAGAAATAGAGCAACACCATCAATACTAATGCAATAAAAGGAAATCAGTGTGATTATGTTCCCATGGGACAATTGATGCCTCTGAGAATGCTCTTAACTGGACACCTGTTATCAACATAGAAATTTGTATAAAGGCAGTTTAGAAAACGCTAGGTGACAGAGACATGTTTTCATCATTGACACAATCTTTTAATCAAGAGTAGAATATAATCCAAATGGGAATGACTGTTTGATTTAATATTAGTTAAATGCTATGTCTACGAAAACCAAAGAACTCTTCCATTTAAATCATGACCGGCACCGTGCTTTGGAAAACGTGGGAGTTTCACATCCAAGTTCCAGATAAGGGTCGTTAGGGTAGCCAGTGATCGGTTGGTTCAAATAGAGAACAACCTGTGACACCCCCATTTAGGAAAACAGTTGCTAACTGTGCCATCTATACTGCTGATGTTTTTGTACTACTCGCTAACTTCTGGACATAGCGTCCACGTACCTAAGAACACGCGAGGTAGGAAAGGCATGATATGAACACTGTCGGGCTTCAACCAGTTCATGAACAAGTGCAAGAACTGTCAACTCCTTTCTACTCATATTTCTTATGAGCCCAGATACATTTTCCTAGATAAAACCCATTGTCTTCTCTCTAGTGAGTTTGCCTCCCTTGGGTATTATTACAACAGCCTCTGTTGCAAGCTACAGTTTCACTTGTCACCTTATCTGATAAGCATGGAAATACGTCCTTAGATAATTAATTTAAAATAACATTATTCAGAGAAAATTCCCCAAATCTGCCAGTGTCTAAGTCCTCACGCATTGGTAGTCTTCAAGTCACCCACTCTGGATTCCTTTCCTATCACGTAAGACACAGCTTCTCTCTTGTCCAGTTAGCAGCCTTCTTTGAATCAAGTCATGCACTTGCTTTATAATACTTTAGGATATTTGGAAAGGATTCCAACACCAACTCTTTAGCAGGCTTTTCAAGGTCCTTTTACTCTCCAGTTTCACATGAGCATTGTGATCCAATTGATCTGAGTTCCAGTCACACAAACCTTGCAGGGTTTTTGTTATTTTTTTAAAAAACTGCTGCACAGAATTTTTCTTTGGTCTGGAATTCATGCAATCACCCTTTTTCTGTTTTATCTATTGATCTAATCTCAGGTTTTCCTACCTTAGCAGAGCAGTCTCTTATGGAATAGATTAGATCATTGGGTTTCTGTGTTCACGTATTTTTATACCACCCTATACATTTCTTCCATCAGGGACATTAAAACTGCAATCATCTAATTATTATAACATCTAATTAATGACTTTCTCTCCTAATAAGACTATAAGCCCATAAAAGCCAAACTGGGGTTTTTTATTCTACTACCATAGTCCTAGCACCAGGCACAGTGTCTGGTGCACAGTAGATGCTCATTTGACAATTACCACATGGAAATGAATATGCACATAAAAGTACAAAATAATGGCTGGCTGGATGACTCTTTGTGTACTTATATTTAGGGAGAAAAGAGCATTTTCCAGATAATCGCAATGGTTTTCATAATTAACACATCAGACACTAAATAAAGCCAAGTTAAAAGTGGCATATTTTGAGACGTGTAGGTGAAACACACACAGCTATGTTGAAGCTGCATTTTATTTTTCTCATCCTTGTAGGGTAACATCTGTGAACTGTTCATGCTAATTAGCATCACCTGGTGGTGATTGCTTAAGGAGAGCCTATGAATTAAGATCTTGATTGGATCTTTTTTTTTTCAAGATCTTTTTTTTCAAACATTTTCTTTTTCCTTTGTAAATAATCTGTGAGGTTTTTTTTTTTTTTTTTTCTCTTTTAGGGAACTTGACGGCTTTATATATTTTCTTTGAATCAGCACTAAGGATGCCATCAGTCAAAATCATTTGGCAAAACATGATGTTGGCCATGGAACAGCAAGAAAGGTTTCAAGGTGAAGGAAGGCAGTCATGGGGTTTCCAGGCCCCCATGCCTGTCATTCCTGTGCCCTTCACCCTCTCTCCTGCACCACACCTCTCCCCTTACCAGTCTGCAACTTGCTCACCCGCTTGTCTCACGTACCCATGTGTTGTGGACATGAGGTGAGGAGGTGGAGGAGGGGGAATGGGGATGTAATAGCAGGTTTGGGAGCGCAGGGGATTGCAAAGCAAGAAAATAGATGAGAGCAGCAGGAGGCAGTGGGAAGACCCGCTGAGAGTGGAGACAGGCTGCATTTATATCCCAACCTTATGTCTCCCAGGCCAGTTTTGGCTCCGTGTTCTTCTTTACCATGCCGGTGTTCCCTGTGTTTGGAATGTCCTTGTCCCTGGGAATATTCACACTGTCCTCCAAGACCCTGCTCAAACATCACCTAAAACCCTCACATTCATCAGCTCCGCCCCATGTGCCATTTGCGTTTACATCAATTTTAATATGGTATTTACATGTCTTGTTCCTAGTAAGACTGTGAGTGCTGAGAAATAAGAGGTTGAGGCGTATCCACGTACCTATATGTATTCTAGGAAAAGTGTCTGCCTTAGGGTAGATGTTGAATAAATATTTGTTGAAAGAAAAAAATAAAGGGGTAGGGGAGAAGGAAGAAAGGAAAGGAAAGGGAAAGAAAGAAAGAAAGAAAGAAAGAAAGAAAGAAAGAAAGAAAGAAGAAAGCAAGCTATTTAAGACACATTTTTTTAAAAGCCTGCTACAACAACATTGAGCAGTAGAAAGTGCGTGGGTTTTGGAGTCAGACCAAAGTCCCAATTCTTCTCTTATTACTTCATGTTTTATAACATTTCTGTAAATCATCTAAACTTCAGTTTTCTCACCTATGGAGGAAATCGAACATGTAGCACATGCATGAAGAACCCATGTAGTACGTAGGGCATATTTAGGACTCATCAGCTCCTGTTCCCATCCTTTCACCCACAAGCATATAGACCTGAAATGGTGCAAATACCTTTTGTTTAAGATTCTGGTGACCTGAAATGCATTTTTCTAATCCTTTATCTTTTTTTTTTTTTCCCCAAATAGAACCTGTGTTAAGTGGTTGCAAACTTACCTTTGAAAGTAGAGCAACCCATGCACATCACGGTGTAAACTGGTAGTGTGCTTTTAGGATCTGGATAGCTGTGTTCCACACTGTGTCTTGTTTAGAAGGTACAAGGAGTCCCCCAACCTCTGGAATGAGATTTGCATGAGGTACGTCACCCAGTACTCAACAGGCTCTGTGTGCGTTTCTTAAATATTCCCAAACCACCCCAATTTCTTCCACCGTGCCTTCCCCACTGCCACTGAGCTTCAGAAAGAGCTGTATGGAAACAGGTCACACTGCCAGCTCAGATGGGAAGCTCTCTCTGTGGTCTCTGACTTGTACTTTTACACTTAGGCCTACAATCAGTAAAGCCTGTTTCCTGAGCCTCACTTTCCTTATCACTTAAACTGGGGTAAAAATAATACCCTTGTATACGTATAATGAGAAATAAATACAATATCGACCCCAGGTCCTGGGATGCAGTACTCAGTAAATAATTTGATTTAACCTCTGATATCTGCTCTGAGCCTTGCCACGGTCATGTGGTCACAGGGCTTCTCATCCTGTCCTTCAACACTTTGAAGATCATTTCTCCCTACCCACTTAAAGAGGCTGGATGATATTCTTTGTTTGTTTGTTTGTTTTTAAGACTTTATTTGTTTATTTGAGAGAGAGAGAGAGAATAGGCAGGGAGAGGGGGAGGGAAAGGAAGACTGAGAGGGAGAAGCAGAAGCAGGCTCCCCGCTGAGGGCAGAGCCAAGTCAGATGTGTAACCAACTGAGCCACCCAGGAGCCTCTGGATGATGGTTTTTGGTTTTTGTTGTTGTTGTTGTTGTTGAATTATTTGAAAGAAACACATACACACTTACTAGGGGTAAGAAGATCCTGAGAATGGTTATAATGAAGCTACTTAAACATAGATTTCATTAAGAACCCAAAATAATTCCTGTTCTTAAACCCATGATTGGGACTGCTATAGGAAAACTCTGATTTGGGGAAGAGGGGTGTGTTAAAACCACATAAAGATTTAAAAAAAAAAATACAAGGAAACCGTAGCAGCCTGAAAATATGGCAAGGATTATTTCAACAGTAAAACAAATATTACTTGTTGAACATTTCCTGTAGAATTAATTATCTCCATCTGTAAGGGACGCAGTCTTCCACCTATTATGTGAGACAGAGAATTACAATTTATTGATGGTGACTATTCCAGGCATCCAATTAGGTATTTTTGATATAGTAACATATTGAACTCTTTCCAAAACACTGTAAGATAGACCTGATTACCTACACTTGAATGATTAGGAGACCTAGTAAGGGAGGCTAAGTATGTGCTCAAATATAATAGGGTAGGTTACGGCATGACCAGTATTTGAACCCAACGTTTTCTTATTACTTTAAGGTGTGCCACCAGCCAAATATTCCAAAGTTCAGCTGCATTAAGCTTAAAGTATATCCATCTATATAATATGTAAATTATTTGCATGTTTTTGAAGAATATATTTTACTGCTCACAGAAGTAGCGTAATACACTCTCGGAAGAATTTCTATTGTCATTTCTTGAAAAATTCACTACTTTTCTCTTTCCTTTTCTTTCTCTCTCTCCAGCTGACAAACTCTTCGCAATATTGAAAGTCCTTTTATATGAAACTCCTCAAATCCAACCTCATCCCAGATAGATTTCACATATTCTCTGCCTATATTTCCATAGTATGTATTACTGTATTACAATGTCATACTAGCTAGATATTAATAATTTATTTCTCTGTGAATGCTATTCTCATTCCCATTAGATTTTCAGCTCTGGGAGGCTAGATTTTAGGTCAAACTATATGGACCTGACAGTTTTAGGTCAGAATTATGAAATAAAAATTTCAACAGTACATATTTACTATATCCTACTTAATTTTATATCTATCATAGGCCCTAGAATGATGGCTAATTTTTTTAAAAAAAATAAAAGCCTATTTATTTAATGCATACTCTGTGCCAAGAAATCCACTTGACATTTTAAACATTGCAATTTATCATCAGTACGACTACCTGGCATTTTATTGTAACAGCTTTATAGATATTAACTGTGTACCTCAAAATATTTAGGTAAAAATTAAAATATATATATATATATTTTTATATTTATGGAGTCTATTAGCTTGGGTCTCATTCTCAGATGCATTCAGTTCCCACCACTGAAACTTGCTAGACATATACTCATTGAATGAAACCAACCAAGCACTACTAAGGTAAAACAAAAGTAGGAATTATTCTGTGAATTTCAGGATAATTTTACATATTTTTGCTGAGATCTGAGACATAAGTGTAAATTCATATGAGGTTTAGTTTCCAATATATGAGTATCAGGTAAAAATGGCTGTTGTCTCTCATCCTTTAAGATAGAAAAATCTTGCTTTAACATTGTTTATCTTAATTTTGCTCACAGAGGACCTGAGATGCTTGTTGATCCATGCCTGTTTGATCCAATTTTAATCAGAATAGGTGGCATGATTCTGCCTTCGGGTCTCACAATGAAACGTGTGTTTATTATGCACGGGACATGGCCACTGCCCTCACACATGTATGGCAGATGTCAGAGCATGTGTCCCCGAAGGCTGTTTCGAGGCTTAGAGAGAGGTGTCTGGTAAAGGACCAGAACCTGGTCTCCGTCCCCATCACTGCATCTCACACCAAACACGACCCTGGCAGCAGATCTTTCTCTCCTCTTCTTTCTTTTACAGTATAGGTGCTGAACAGGAACACTGAGAGAGGGCACGAGAGAGAGAGAGAGAGGAAAGAGAGAGAAGGGAAGGGAGAGGGAGGAACGGGGGTGGGAGAGAGACCGAGATGGAGGTACTTAGGGAGGGAGGGAGGTCAGAACCGGCAAATCATCACATCGCACCTGCCCTGGCGGTTCCTCGTCCTAACCCAACCTTGAGCACTGCAACTCGGAGAGGGTAACCAGCTCTGTAAAAATAATACGTGACAAAAGAACTATCAAAATATATGAATACTAAAAATGTGCAGAGTGAACACTTTCGGCTCTAATTATGCGGGTATACAAATCAGCAAAAGCAGCTGTTTTGGGGACTGCATTTCATTGACTTCAGATTAGCAAAGATTTGAAAAGGCATTCATTGACTGTGACATCGCGCCTGTCTTCTTCATCCCTGAAAGACCGTTCTGTGAGACACTGTTATGATTCAAATGTCATTCACACTGGAGTAGCAGGAACAAAGCAGGATTTCCAGTAGAAGAAGATCTAATTAAGGGAATAATATTTGCTTATTGTCTGCGCCTAATTAGTTTCCCCCGTATCCGTGTTTATAAAGGTGGCTCTGTTATAATTACAGTTCAACAAGAAATAGTTATGTAATGTGTCCTATTGTAAAAAATATAGCTCAGATACTTGAAGGTCTTCTCCCTTCCTTCTTTACGCTTACCAACACACACGCACAATAGAGATATCAAATGGTTACGTTTCACTCATTACTTCTTCACAGTGTGAGACACACGGTAATAAGTTCAGTGGGGGGAAAAGTACTACTGTTTCACCATTGAATGAATCCAGCCTCAACAGCAGATAAGCCTGTGGATCTGGGGGGTTGTTAGAAGCTCACCGTATGTTCCCTTGCATTTTAAAAATGATACTTCTCCTCTCACTCTCCTTCACATGTGCACTGTCTGCAAAACAATAATAAAATAGATGAAAATGACGTGGCAAACGCAGGCAAATAGGCTCCAGTTATAGTGCTATCTTGTGCTCGTGGAAGGGATAGATTGGGATCGAAGACAATCAAATGATGTTCTGCTTCCACCTCAAAAGAGAATTTTTTGATCACATCAGTTTACTGTCACTTGCCTTTAAGAAAATGTGTTAAATTCAATTAGGAACATATAAGACCCTCTATAACCCCTGCCTGCAAACTCTCATGCCTTCTTGTTCACATTATTTAATATCCTACCCAAAAACGGTTTGTACAAGTTCAGAGAGGATGGTGTTGGGTGCTATTACAAGTCACAAAATCCCAGTGGCTTAGCAAAATAGAATTTTATTTGTATTCATGAAACTGTAAAATGAGGATGTTCTTGGTCACCAGGTGATGTATCACCACATGGCAACTCAGGCCCCGGGCTGATTCCATTTACTGGGTTCTCAGATTTCTCTTCTAACCAGGATAGAAACAATGTGGAAAAAAAACAAACCAACAACAAAAACAAAAACAAAAAACAAAAAAAAACAAAAAACAAAACAAAACAAAAAAATCCCTACTTTTAAAAATTCCAGCCCAGAAGTGACAGGTATCACTTAAGCTCACTTTCCATTGGTATGAATGAAGTCACAAGACATGTGTCTGGGAACCATAGTTTGTTGCTGGGCAACCTTCTCCCAGTGACAATTCCAGATTTTGAAAGAGGAAGCACAAATTCTGTTGCAGAGCCAACTGTCTTTTCTACATCGTTCCTGCGGGAACATGGAGCAGGCTGCTTCATTACTCTTTACCATTTCATTGGGTGAATTCTCACTCAACCTTCAAACTATGTTCAAGTTATATGTTCACTTATGTTCTCATAATTTCTCTTTACAGTCATCTGTGATCTGCCCAGACAAGAGAAGAGATCCTCTCCTCCTTGCAGCTCTAACATCTGGAATCTTTCTAGTAGAGTAGGTAAAATGTTTGCATATAACTATTTAATTGTCTGTCTCTTGTGATCATTTCTAGTATCATTTCTACTCCCTTCTACTCACCCTTCATTTTTTCATTCTCCTCAGTGCTTCAATTATTTATGGGGTGATGAATTCCACCTCTGTATCTCTAGCATGAGGCTTTCTCTAGGTCTTGAGGCTCATCAGGTGAATTGGGGGCCTCAGAGAAACAGAACAATAGAATGAGAACAATATCTGATGAGATTTATTCTAATATTGGCTCACGAAGTAGAGAGGCTGAGATGTTCCATCATCTGCTGTCTACCATGTGGAGACCCAGAAGAGCCCATGGCATAGTTTGAAGGCCTGAGAGCCAAAGAGCCAATGTTTTATTTTCCAGACAGGCTCTGGAGGCCTGAGAACCAGGAGCACCTAGGGCAGGAGAAGATTAAATTTCCAGCTCCTGCCGTCAGACAGAGAATGTTTTCAGTCTCCTATCTTTAGTAGTATTCAGGTCCTCCGTGGGTCGAGTGATGCCTACCCACTTTGGCAAGGAACATCTCCTTTCTTCAGTTGTTAACTCAAATGCCATTCCTTCCCAGAGACACCCTCATGGACACGTGCAGAAATGATATTTAATCCGATTCTCTGGGCACCCCTTGGCCCAGACCAGTTGATACACAAAATTAGCCATCACACATAGTGATACCTACATGGACATATTTTTTTTCTTTTTTTTAATTTTTATTTATTTATGATAGTCACAGAGAGAGAGAGAGAGAGAGGCAGAGACACAGGCAGATGGAGAAGCAGGCTCCATGCACCAGAAGCCCAATGTGGGATTCGATCCCGGGTCTCCAGGATCGCACCCTGGGCCAAAGACAGGCGCCAAACCGCTGCGCCACCCAGGGATCCCCTACATGGAGATATTTAATGGGAGTATATTTCTATCTGGGGCTGCATCCAAACCATCCCCAAAATTTAGTGGCATAAAGCAACCATTTTAGTGTGCTAGTGATTTGGTGGTTCAGGACCTCAGGCAGAGCACAGGAGAGGGCTCGTCCATGTGCCGTAGTGAGTCCTCATCTAAGGTGACCCACATTTCTGGAGATGGCTTGGTTTGATTAGCTGAATCCATATGTTTGGGATCCCAGTTCTCACGGTCCGCTGGATCACTTGGTTCTTCATCCTATTATTTTGGCTGTGCTTGGAATATCCAAGCTGGCGTATTCACTTACAGATCCAATACATGCAGAGGGACGCCTGGAACAATCTCTCAATTATACTTGTTTAACTTGGTGAATCTTTTGCTGCGGATAAAAAGAAGTTTTATTTTAGAATCACACAAGTTCTTATTCCCTTATGATTCCTCTAAATTGTCCTAAAAAATCAACAATTTCTTCTTTGGTTCATTTTTTTTTTCTTGTCATATTTTAACATAGTGAGCTTGAAGAAGCAAATTGCCATGTTTTAATGTTTTGCCTACAAACTTCCTAGCCAGATCCATGAGTCTATTGAGCACTCTTTCTCTTTTCCACATTTCCTCAGGCAGCAGTGTTGCCAAACATTCCGCCACTACATAGCAAGGGTCTCCTTTTTTTCCAGTCTCCAAAAGCATTTCCCTCCTGGTCCTTTAGAACCTCCCCAACAGGCTTCTTTAGAAAATTCTGGCCTCTATCCACCATTTCAAAGTCGATGCCACATGCTTTAAATTTTTTATTGTAGTGTCATATCACTCCCAGCTAATAGGTTTTGTTCCGGTTAACTATTGCTGTGTTACAAGGTACTTCAAATTCAGTGCACGATACACCAACTGTTTTGTTATGCTGTCGATTTTATTTTGGTTAGGAATTTAGGATTTTCTCTGTTCTGCAATTACTTGGATCCTCAGCTGGGGTGGCTCAATTAGTTGGAGGTGGCTGAGACAACTTGATAAAAGCCCCAATCCCGTAAACCCACAACTTCAGCACATCCTCCGGTCTCTAATTATATTCTCTCTAACTAGGTAGAGATCCCCTCTCATCTCATCATATATTTATACAGGCTTTCCCGTGGTGTCCCGGACTTCCATTTAATAGCGTTACTCATCATACTGGGGGAAAAAAGAAAAACATAAACAAACTTTGACTTGCTTCTCTATCCTATAAAACTGAAATCCCTGCAAAGAAAAAGATCATATCATTCTTGTTTACCATCATATCTTCACCACTAATACATTGTCTCTTGCATGTCAGGTACTCAATAAATGTTTAATGAATTTTGAAGCCATGAATTGTTTTTTAGTTCCCACTGGAAAACAAAATTATCTCAGTGGCAGTTCCTCTCAGTGACATAGTTGTATATTTGTCCAGATCTAAACATAGATAGAATTTATCCAAGATATATTAAGACAAGTTAGCCAGAGGGAAACCCGCATCATGATTTAGAGTCAGGAGACAGACGTTTGAACCAGTAAGACAGTACTCAGAATATAATCTGAAAGGCATTGTGAAGCCACAGAGAATGAATCACAATTTCAAAAGGTGGGATGAAAGTGACATTGCCACAAAGCAAAGCAGAACAAAACACTGAAGCTAATGGTTTGGTACTAAGACTTCAGATAGATGCATCGCTCCCTCTGGTTTCGCTTGAGAAAAGGAAGTTCACAGATACGACAACTTAAAGGAGTTTTTTAGACTACCCCTAATTAATTACAGACTATGTAGCGAGCAACCTAGAATTTCCAGTATCATCTCTTTCATGCGAATATCTCTGTAAATGAGTAGCTAGGGAACTACTCATTTGTCTTTGAGAGCATTTACTAGAATTCCCCTGGCATTTAAACTGGCATTGGGATGTAGTTGCAAATGGGTAGGAGTAAAGCAGTTAAAAGGAGTCAAAGGAAGCCATCAGTGAGGAAAAATAATGAATAATGATATTAAGATAAAGTCCCAATCATTGCTGTTTTCCCATAAGTATTCCATGATACTGATATTTAATGATTTAGTAGTGAATTACAAGAAAAGGGTATCTGATAACTATAGAATTGGACTTCCAGCAGGACACAGGTGTAGACTGAACTACTAAATTCACATATATTATTCTGTCATCATGTTTACAAAAAAAAAAAAAATATTGTCATCCTCACTGTCTAGCTCATCACTTGACTGTAGGAAAAATCAAGTAAAGGACAGACTTGGAAACTGTAGGATAACACAGACTTCTTCCATCAGAATCTCTTCATATTTCCTCCAGAAAAGCATACCAATCACCAGGAAGAGCAAGTAAGAGCAAGTAAAATAACTCATCACCCATTCTTGCCACGTAGCTAGAGTACAGAGAATTCTACAGTCTTCAACTTATAAGAAGTAGGGAAATAACATATGAAGCACCAGTACATTCAGTTGAAGACCCCCACACCAAAACAGAGTCAGGTAGAGACTGTAAAACTAGGAGAAGACACACCAATATCTGTCACTACAGAACACAGACACAAGCCACCTCAGGAGGGGAGAACAAAAGAGTTCCACCCCAACTGGGAACTAAGAACACATCTGATCAGTGGATTCTTAGACTTGATGTCATGAGGCTGAAGGAAAGTAGCCCTGAAATGGTGAGAACAGAAGAAACAGTATGGGGAAGAATTGGGCGTGGAAGTGAAGCGGGGGGGGGGGGGGGGCTTATTTGCAGACTTGTTGGTGAGGAGAGAGAGAGAAGAGAGAGAGGCAGGAAAAAGAGGAAACCACAAAATCGGGACAAATAGTGACCCCTTTTCCAAAGAGTATTATATCTTTTTTTTTAATTAATTATTTATTCATGAGAGACAGAGAGAGAGAGGTGGAGGGAGAAGCAGGCTCCCTGGGGAGCAGGGAGCCCGATGAGGGACCCAGTCCCAGGACCCCAGGAGTCCCTTCAGGAGCTGAAGGCAGACATTTAACCAACTGAGCCACCCGAGTGCCCCTCAAAGAGTATTAGGTTTTTATGGTCTATACTTCAACTGGGCCAAAAGAAAGAGGCACTTTTAAACTGAGAAACCTATTAAGTCACCCAAACTCTTCACTCTGTCAATATCAAATCACCTGTTACTACCTGTCCAAGATGATACAAAACATTTAAAATGAACCAAAGGTGTCTAATCAGATATATTGTGTAAATTTAACATAAGAAAATTAAACACTAGAAAAACATCCATTTGATG
Source organism: Canis lupus baileyi (assembly GCF_048164855.1). NCBI lineage: Eukaryota > Metazoa > Chordata > Mammalia > Carnivora > Canidae > Canis > Canis lupus. The sequence continues at coordinate 2,707,665 of NC_132840.1, read as the reverse complement.
AAAAATGGTCTCCCTAAAAAATCCTCCACCTCAAAGTAGATAGAGGTGAACTATATCATACTGTCTCAATTTGAACTAAATATTTTTCAGTATGTCTTTAAAGTAAAAAGGAAAACACTCTGTTGGGTCACAGATTTATGGACTCAGAAGAGAAATGGACAAAAAAGAGAAAGATGCAAAACGAAAATTAACCAAACTTAAGGGAAAAAATAAAGATAATGACAAATAAAAAAAAGTATAAGAAAAATCACAAACATGTCCATTTTCCAATAGAATCAACTGAAAATTTCATAAAAGGAATTAGATGAGGAAATCCTTGGGTGGCTCAGCAGTTTATTGCCACCTTCAGTTCAGGGCGTGATCCTGGAGACCCAGGGTCGGGCTCCCTGCATCGAGCCTGCTTCTCCCTCTGCCTGTGTCTCTGCCTCTGTCTCTGTGTCTGTCATGAATAAATAAATCTTAAAAAAAAAAAAAAGGAATTAGATGAAATTAGCATAAAGCAACGAGGCGATGATGGAGAGAAAAGATTGCTGAGGATTTTCCATCCTTGAAGGAGAAAAAGCTGTAGAAGAAAACTAATATTTAAAGCTAGAATCCAAGGAAATTTGGGGGCTGCAAAAGCAGATCTGAATTTGTATGTTTAAAAGTGTACTGAGTACAGGGGAAAATTGATCTGGAATTATTAACACTGACAGAAAATCTAGCAAAACTATCAGACTCAAGGAACTCTAAGTAGCTGAGGCAATGGTGGCCATAAAATAAATTTGAAACTCCAGAACTTATATTCTGAAAGAAAGAAAGAAAGAAAGAAAGAAAGAAAGAAAGAAAGAAAGAAAGAAAGAAAACAGAAAAAACAAACCAAGCCCATCTCTTTAGCATAATTAGAAGACAGAGAACTTCCGGTTACCTAGAATAAATAGAACAAACAAGGACCCAGAGATTGGTTTGAGTGGCTACTACTGTTCAAATCTTGGACATCTTGACATCAACAATAATAACAAGAATCATAGGTCATAATGCATAACAATATCCAAAATTATCAAATATGCCCAGTTTCCTTCAGGGGAGGGTTTAACTGCCTGGAAACAAAAATCAAAAGTCTCCTTTATTTCTGAACCCTTGGCTTCTTGCCGGCCACATGCTCTCCTGCGTGCTTGGTAGGTATGCCTCATAGCCTGGAAGGAATCAAGAACTTTCTGCTCACAGTCAGGTGAGAGGATGCCAAATCCATCAAAATCAAGGAAAAATAAGGATAATGTGAAGTTTAAAGCTTGATGCATTAGAACTTTTATATCTTGTTTATCACAGACAAAAAAAAAAAAAAACAAAAGGCAGAGAAACTGAAGCCCCCTCTGCCCCCAGGCAGGGACGGAGCTGAAATGCACCAGGAACGCTGATTTGAACTGTATTAATTTTTTAATAATAAAAAAAAGCAAAAGGAAAGAAGGAAGAGAGGAAGGAAGGGGAGGTGACAACGAGGAAACTTTTCTGAGGGATTAGAATGACAGCTTGGAACTGTGTAAGGAATGATACACTTTTTAAAATCACCATTTTGCAATTACTAAAGTAATCATTATTACAGGCAGTGATCATCAATGAGTATTACATGCTTAAACAACATTTTTGAGGGAAATATAATATTTACACGCTTCCAACGTATAACATACTAAAAGTTTGAAGTTTACACTTCATTGTAAACTTTTCAAACTATCACGGTATAGTATGACCTTTAATTGTGAAAGAAAATAATATATCTACATCCTTTTGAATGGAAATATCTTTCAGACACTACCTCCACTGTGTGATTTGTAAAACCAATAGTGAAAAAACTTGGTATCATCACGTGCAATTCTAGCCAAAATTTTGGGCTTTACATTTTACGAATGATGAAACCAGCTCAGAGATTTCAAGAATAAAGAAAACGAGTCTCAGCTGAGATCTGGGAGACAAACCTAAGCCTTTCCAGTTGTGAAGCTATTATGCGTTGGCCAGGCCAAAGTAAAGACTTCGAGAAGGCCTCCAGTAGGGAAGCTGCCTATATGGTTCTCAGATACCTCCCAGGCGCATCTTGGAGGCCACCGTTCCAGTTAGCCTGCAGAGCATAAACCTCCATCCAGGCAAGAGATTATCCCAAAATATTCCTTAAACAGTTACCCCTAGCGGATCTCCCCTGCCTGTTGTCTTAGGTTCTGAGCCTCAAGAGAAGAAGGGTGATGGTTTTCTCTTCTTTTACCCAGTCACTGACTAGATTCCCTGGCCCCATACGTTTACTCAGTCACTGTTGATACGAATTGAATTCTCATTAGGAGACAACACGGCTCCCCCACTCAACCACTCCACTTAGAGTTAGGAGACACTAAGCACACATTATATATTTCTACTCCCACCAACTTTATTTTCACCAAACTACTTCTGGAGAAGTATTTTCTCTACACTTTATCTTCAGCTACTTTAACGTCAACTTTTCAGGGTTCTGGCTCGATACGTAACTAAGTGATGAAGCTCTTTTGAGTCATGACCATTTTATTCTGTGTGATAAAGAATTTCTTTTTGCGGGGGACACCCAGGTATCTCAGTCAGTTAAGTGGCCAGCTCTTGATTTAGGCTCAGGGCACTGTTTCAGGGTCCTGGAATTGAGGGCTCCACACTCAAAAGGGAGCTGACCTTAGGATTCTTTCTCTCCCTCTGTCCCTCCCACCCTTCATGTGCGCTCTCTCTCACTCACTGTAAAATAAATAAATAAATCTTAAAAAAAAAAAGAATTTTATTTTTTCCCATATTAACTATAGACTACAATATGTTTCATTTTTTTATATTTAAAAAACGTAGCCGAAGAGAGAAACATGGATTTCCCTATAGTACCTAGCACTACCATGCATAAACCGTATGTACGCTCGAAATCTCTAGGTCTTCCATTTAACTCAGATTTCAGGCTATAAATCTTAATGATCAAATTATAGAGGTATTAAGCTCATCTTAGTAGCCAAGAAAGGAAATTACAGAAGAAAATGAGAGCAAATTTGATGTCTATGTTCTACAAGCGCTTTGCATAATCATAGCACCTCAGTGAAGTAGATATCACAACTCTAATTTTCTAGATGAATAAACAGCGGTTGTGAAAGATTGAGTAATTCCCTCTTGATCGCATGAGGGTGACTGAAAACTTTAAGTTCCAATTCTGACATAGTCCCTCACCTTTGTCCCGCACCACAACATGTTGTCAAGGCAGCCATTGTGCAACTGGAATTGTACTCTGGAGCTGAGGACGTGCTCTTACCGTAGACTGGCACTTGTGTAGTCACATGCACAATCGAAGGTATTTAAGTTCCTTGATATTTATATTCATGTATTCTTATTGTTGAATAAATGAAATGCCTCGAGCCCATACTCTACAACTCTTAGACATTAGAATTGTATAGTCCTGGAGGATAGTTCGGGTATCTTTGTTCTGTCGCAAAAAGTTATAGGCCACGTCCTGCAAGAACTGATCCTCCGTCAGTTGGCAGGACAGCTGTGCTCTGTCCAAATTGTCATAATCTCACATTTGCAACTGCATCTCTGAATGTCTGGGTCATAGCGAGAAGCAGTTGATACAGATAAATTACCAAGATAACCTTTTGCCGAGGTTGTTAACATGATTGATAGGAGTCATTATGTAAGTTAGAGATCACTATTTTTTTTTTTTTATTGGGAAAATGGGATTTTCCCAACAAGCCACATGTCTCTGAGAAGAAGAGAAGATTTCTTTAGAGACCATGTATAGCTCATTGTCTGGGCTCCTGAGAACTTCAGTACGTAGCGCTAAAGTGAAGGCATCACAGGCAACAGCCCAGAAATAATGCGATGGGAAAGGAGTTCTCGGACTTCAGTGTACACCGGAATGATCTAGAGACTTCTCAAATCACATTGCTAGAATTACAGACTCAGCAGGTCAGCAGTCGGGCCTGAGAATTTGCACTTCTAACAAATTCCCAGGTCATGCCGATGCTGCTGATTCTGGACCTACTCTCCGAAAGCCAGTACAGAGTGTAGAATAATGTTCGGTGTAGTGTAGTGTACAGGCTCCAGAGTCAGAGCACCCAGGACTGAAACATCTCTCTCTCCCTGAGGGCTTCGGGTAAGTTTATTAATCCCTTGAAGCATAGTGTCTTCATCTGTTTATAGCAATAAAATAGGCTAAGTGATGAAAGCACATAGCGCAATGCCAGACTGTAGAAAGAGCTGGATGAGCAGTAGTTGCTACTCTTACCCCTCCAGGAATTGTAGATTTTTCATATTCCCCACTCTCAGGAATGCGGTGAGATGGCCCTTAAAATCTACAGGGTCTATCCCTGTGGCAATGGCCAGGAAAACACCTGCAGGAAGGGCTTACCAATACATCGCCAAATACTACAGCTGATGGAGACGTTATTTTCCAGTCTTGATTTCAACAATGAGGAAATTAAAACTAAGAAAAGTAAAGTCACAGCATGACCCAGCTGGTCCTCGAACACTTCCCCACTCCCAGGATCAGTTGCTTACTTTGGCTATTCAGTAGAATATGTGTGACTGTGCCAGATTGGCTATAGGTCAGGAAAAATGATCTATTTTCCTCTTGGATAATTGAATTTCTAAGGCCTTCCTTTCCATCTGCTTGGCAGTAGAGGAGAAGAGCACCTCAACTCACACGGTCTTGGTGGCTGCACAAATTAGCCTGTGGCGCTCTCTGCTTTAGGAATGTATGGCTTATTATGAGGGTAGAATAAGGGATAAAATCCTCCAAATCAGGGAATTACCAAAGGCTCTAAGCACTCACAACATTTTCAAAGTGCTTCTTTTGCCCTTTCTAAGTTGGTCCATGTGAACCCTTGGTGGCTTGCTTTCGTTTTGGTATCAAAGTTGCCCCCCCTCCAATAAAGCAGATCCATTGCTCCGTGTCCCTTTACAAAGCAACGTGTGAAAACTTTATTTAAGAAGGAAGTTCTGGGAGATGCCTGGCTTTCCCTGAGCACTGAGCACATTCTCTGTTTTTGGAGAAGGAGGACTATGTAATCAATCCATTTACAGTTTCACTGGGTCTACCAGGAAGATCAGAAGCAAATCTGCTCCTCAATGACAGCAATTCCACAGGGCATCACAGTTTGTTTATGCCTTGTGTTGTCAAATGAGAATTTGATCTCCAATCTCGATTCAAACCTGTCATTTGTCAGGCTCGAGATTTTGCCTAAAACGGGCTACATGTATTTCACAGAGGCCGTGTGCCCAAAGTGCTGTGGAACGCAGCCAGCTTAGACTTGCCTTTAGGCAGAACTCTTCATGTTAGACGCGTGATAGTCTGTTAGAAAGTCGTGAGGAAATTGTTATTGTCCAACTAAGACCTCAAGGTTTCCCACAGTTGAATTCCATTGGAAAAGCTACTGAAAACTAAGGAGAATCAGCACAGGAGGATCCGTATACCGTATCGGGATGTTTGTACACATTCCATGGAGGCTTCTTTGCTTAAAATGACAAATATCGAAGCCAGCTACTGTGTGTTTGTGTGTGTCTCTATGTGTATCTGTGTATGTTTGTGTGTGTGAGAGAGAAACAGAAAGAGAGAGAAGCCCAGCTAAGCTGAGCTGAATAGTTGATCAAGCAAGACAAAATAATGAGAATATCAGTCAAGCTTCTAATTACTTATTCCAGTAACATAGGCAAGAGGCTGAACTGGAGCCAGGGCTCGTTCCCGTCCTATCCCATTCATTCTATGGAACAGCATGTAGAGAGAGAGTCAAGGGAATCAGCACAGACACGGAAGTTGTGTCGCTGTGAGGCAGCCCCAGATAAATGGCATCACCAGTGTTGGGGACTCGGGGGCTGAGGAGAGGTGGAAGAGGAAGTGCTACAAGGGGGATAGTGGGGAGTTCAAGTGGGAGGGAAGTGTCTTCAAGATTTCCACTAAGAAGGAGGCCTCTCCTGAGGCACCTGAAGAGGACCTTGGCCAAAGGCCCAGACAAGGAGACCTGAGAATGCAGCCACCTGGGCTCGCAATGCAAGTCTGCGCAGGAACATGGCTGACCAAAGAGCCCTGAGTCCTTGACGCCAACTCCTCTTAGAGCCTGTAACTCACTGCTGTGCACCAAGTGCAAGAGGGAAGGGTAGCCTTCCCCTGTGAGAACTGACTAGTAGAGCTTTTATAATTGCCTATTGTTGGGGCTGAAAGATCACACATAAGTTTTCAGTCAGGATCAGTGTCTGTGTGTATGTGTGTGTGCACATTTGTGATTCATATTAATATAACTTCTTCCTTCAGACCATCACAATGTGTTTTATAGATAGAGTGGTAAGAAAATAAAGAAAATATTACTTGCACTTTTTTGGTTGAGAAAAGCCATATCACATAATTTAGGAGAACCTACTCATTTAACTTCTCAAATTGGCATTAGTTGGGTGAATCAAAGGAATTCTGACTTGCCCTAGGAATATTTTTTTTTTCTAAAGATTTTATTTATTTATTCATGAGAGACACATAGAGAGAGGCAGAGACACCGGCAGAGGGACAAGCAGGCTCCCTGTAGGAAGTGCAATGCAGGACTTGATCCCAGGACTCCACGATCATGACCTGAGTCCAAGGCAGACGCTCAACCACTGAGCCACCCAGGCGCCCCTTCTGGGGGTGTTTCCTAGCCGTACCACATAACTCAATGTTTAGCCCCTCAAAATTTGACATTTGCTTTGAAAAAATGTGATGATTATCTAAGTGCAGTTTGTCCAAGTGGAGTGCTGCAACCTCAAATTGCCTGTTCATTGGCTGTAATTGATACCCCTTGTTTATGCTCGTCCAGTAGCCATGCATACTTATGGACGGTACCCAGCCCCAGTCTTATAATAATTTGGATGATGAGTCTACACACAGCTGGAGAGGTGGTCATGTGACTTATGTCAGTACAATCAAAGAATCACATTACCTTGGTCACAATGATTTGTTAAGGAATCACACAATGACAGCTAAACAAAGGTCATGGAAGTTAATCCTAGGACTCTTTCTGGAACCACAGGGGAAAAAGAAAATTCTACTTTTTCATGCCAAACCTGGAATTATCTAAGTATGGCTTTCAAGGGAGTGATGGTGGGGCATCATTTTGAGAAATTATTCTTATTTTCATGGAAATGAAACCCACAAAGAAGGAAGGGCAGTGGTTTGGAAGGAAAGCAACAGACGGACACACAGACAGAAAAGGCTTTTTAGTAAAATGAATGATACCAGCACATTTTAACTTTAATAAATAAATTTTTGAAATGAAGAAAACAAATTTGGTTGAAACCAGAAAGTGAATTTTTCTTTTTTGCCTCCTAGTATTAATAAAATATTGACTAATATACTTGTTATATTCCTTGAACAAGTTAATGAGGAAATTTCTCAAAGTCAGTTGTGCTTGGCATCACATAGAAACTGAAATCAGTGTCCCATTACAGTAAAAGTTATTTCAAATAATGCCTTATTTGTTTGGATAATGCTATTTGCCATTTAGTTCCTTTTAGAAGATGTAATTGTATGATATTTCCTGTTTTTATATTTTCTTCTTTGTTAGTGAAACATTTTCTCTCAATTAATCAAACTGCAACATTATCAAAATTTTCACACACAGATTGGGAAATTTCCACACATCTCAATAACTATTTTGGACACTTGCAGTTAAGCACATTAAGATGCTTATTAGTGGAGAGTTGTGGAATGAGCCTCAATTAGTGAATTAGACTGTATTCATTACACTTCACCAAATGCTCATTAACAGATTGTTTGATTTTTTTTTCTGCCCATGCTAAAAAAAGGGGGGGGGAGGGGGGAGCTAGCTTGCCTTAGCAGCAATATGGAAATGCAGTCACATGACAGTCTGTTTGCTTACAGCTGCCTGGAGTAAAGAATGCTTGCTTCCTTCATCAGTAAGACTTTGTTTTGAACTAGGTCTGAGAAAGAAAGGCTAATTCTCCTTTGCCACTAGGGAGACCACGGGGCATATATTTTATAAAAGTTGTGTTGTGATTTTTTTTTTTTTAATTTTAAAAATGGCAGGTCCGTTTTTGGGAAAAACAGAACTGCTCTGACAGTTCCTTTGGCTCAAGGATACCGCGATGCCTTGCCAAACCTTTTTTTAGGATGCATAACAATCTAGGATGCTTCCATCCAACTTTCCCTAGCTTTCCTCTTCGCTCAGGGACAGAATTCTACTTGGTCTCATGTCTGTCTAAGCCTTTCCAACCCACTCTCCATTTGGTCTCACACAGGTCTTTCCCCTAAAAGCTTTGCATGTTTAATTCCATCTTGGTGTCTGCTTCTTGGAAGATCTGGACTAATACAATAAGCAAAGACATTTATTGAAGAAAAAACACCTAGAAGGTCTCTGTACTTAAAAACACACATTACCTCTGGAAGATGGGGCTAAAACAGGAGGAAAGTTTGCAAGTCTGTTATGGAAAAATTAGATCTCTGGGGTCCCACATGCATACCCAGAAGACAGGCAGTACCCTCTCCCCAACCCCAGCTAAAGACTTGAAGCATACCTGGGCAACAAAGCACAGCTAGGGATAGGAGTATATGGATTTGGTAAAAATAGGGAAATTAAGTAAAAATCTATCTAATGATATAGGATATTTACAAAACTCTTCTCCTACGAGGCTTACCAATTGGAGGTTTCTTCTCTTTGGCCAAATAACCAGTACAAGAGAAGCAACCATGGATACTGAGTTCGAATTTCTGCTTTTAAAAAGCCAGTGGTATGCTTTAAATACTCCGACATGAAGCCTGCCAGCCAGAAAGCTCTCTTTGTATCAGCATTCCAGTGTCTCACTTATAAGACAACTGAATAGCAAACCAGCAATGGATATTTAAGAAAATCCTTCACAATTCATCAATGTGTTAAGAAAGCAAAAAAGGGAAATATAGAGAAAATAGGAAATGGTTTATAGAATTACATGGAGAAAATAGGAAATATGGAAAAAAGTAGAAAAAATGAAATTAAAGAAATCAAAAATTACACTTGATATCTTCAAAATGGTAAGAGCATTGAAAGATACCAATGAAGCAATGTTTCAGAGAGTAGAACAAAAAGAGAAAGCAGTGACTATCATAAGGTATATATTGACTTTATTTTTTATTCATTAAAATTTCTCAACCAGCAAAAATCTCCCTACAAGAGATAGAAGATAAAATAGAGTGGAATAAATTATTGGTGAAATACTATAAAAATACTTACTATAACTAAAGCAGGTGACTTTCAAGTTAAAAGAGACTTCTGAGTGGAAGATTAATGGAAAAAAACTGTCATTGTAACTATGGTAAACTATTAATGTAACTAGTTCTGAGAAGTTTCCATAAAATGAAACAAGTCATATGCAAATATCAGAGTTTCAGTTGGTAGCAGACTCGATGACTGCAATAGAATCATGCCTCCATACTGCTGGGTAAAAATATGTCCAACTGAGTTTCCATACCTAACAAAATTAACTCTCAATTGTGATATTATTTTTCTTATTTTAGAATCTATCCCAGAAATTGTCATAAATTCTAAATTATTTGCTAAAAATAAACTTCAAAAAAGGAATTTTCTATGAAAATAATTTCTGTGAAGAATATAAGAAATATTTGATATGATTTCATAGAGATTATGTGAATTGAATTTAATGTTTTAAAATAGAATTTCTCAGGTCCTATGATTAAGTAAGTACATTCTGTAACTTCAGGATGATGGTAGTAGTAGTGATGAGAGTCATGTAGGCTTCATCTTGTCCTCTCCTGGGAGCCTGGAATGGTGCCTCTGTACTTTTTGGGTTAAAGGTCAAAGACGACACACGGTAGTGCTGAACACTGAAAAGTCAGAGAGCCTTCAGCTGTTCCTTGCCACTCTAATAATGTATTTTTTTCCTTCCAAGATTAAACAAAACAAAAAAAAATAATTTTTTAAAGTTTAGATTTTGATGGGGATTATTCTTACTATATTAAAGCAATTTTGTCATCAAATAAGTATATCCATTTTTATTAAATGCTATAAATATGGAAAAGTGATAACTTGGTTAATTTATATTAATACAAAAGTTGCAAATCATCTTTAATGCTAGATATTATGTATGTGCTTATTTATATATATTATGTGAGTAATATATAATTATTATGAAACCAAAATTAAAACATGGTTATGAGTATCAAATTTAATGTCAGAGATATAGAATAAAAGACATTATGACAAAAAGAAAAAAATTGAAATATGACAATAAATAGTAACAAATATAATAAATTATATGTAATATTAGAATATGTCTTATGCTAAAATATATTAAAATAATATATAATAATAAATATAATAGGGGTGTTTGGGTGGCTTAGTCAGTTAAGTGTCTCTGCTCGGCTCAGGTCATGATCTCTGGGTCCTGGGATGAGCCCCATGTCGGACTCCTTGCTTACGGGGGAGTCTGCTTCTCCCTCTCCTTCTGCCACTCTCCTTGCTTGTGCTGTCCCTTGATCTTTCTACCAAATAAATAAAATCTTTTAAGAATCATAATAAATAAAATAAATATAATAATATGTAATAATATAAAATACACTTAATTGTTGGCACCCACTCCCAGTATAATTATAAATGCCCAATCATTCAAATCATTTAATCTTTTAAAAATACCCCCCCACACACAAATAGCCAGGCTTTATAGATCCATAAAGGACAATCAGCATTATATTTCACAGGTAACCCTATCAGCCATTTCATATACACTTTCATATTTGCCATTTTGAACATAATGCACATAAAAAATGATACCCTATTTATATCAGTAACTAAAACATATGAAATGTATTTTCATTACAAATAAGTTTAGGTGCCGGGACATCTGCACCCCGATGTTTCTAGCAGCAATGTCCACAATAGCCAAACTGTGGAAGGAGCCTCGGTGTCCATCGAAAGATGATGGATAAAAAAGATGTGGTCTATGTATACAATGGAATAATCCTCAGCCATTAGAAACGACAAATACCCACCATTTGCTTCAATGTGGATGGAGCTGGAGGGTATTATGCCGAGTGAAGTAAGTCAATCTGAGAAGGACAAACATTGTATGGTCTCATTCATTTGGGGAATATAAATAATAGTGAAAGGGAATAGAAGGGAAGGGAGAAGAAATGTGTGGGAAATATCAGAAAGGGAGACAGAACATATAGACTCCTAACTCTGGGAAATGAACTAGGGGTGGTGGAAGGGGAGGAGGGGGGTGGGTGGGGGTGAATGGGTGATGGGCACTGAGGGGGGCACTTGACGGGATGAGCATTGGGTGTTATTCTGTACTGTATGTTGGCAAATTGTACCCAATAAAAAATAAATTTATTATTTAAAAAAATAAGTTTAGGGCGCCTGTGTGGCTTAGTCGGCTAAGTGTCTGCCTTCAGCTCAGGTCATGATCCCAGAGCCTGGCACTGAGTCCCATATTGGGCTCCTGCTCGGGGCGGGGAGGGGGGGTCTGCTTCTCCTACCCCTTCTATCTCTTTTCCCTGCTTGTGCTCTCTCACTCTCTCGCTCTCTCGCTCATCAAATAAATAAAATATTCAAAAATATAAAAATAGAAATAAGTTGAGGGGCACCTGGGTGGCTCAGTGGTTGAGTGTCTATCTTTGGCTCAAGGTGTGACCCCGGGGTCCTGGGATCGAGTCCCACATCGAGCTCCCTGCAGGGAGCCTGCTTCTCCCTCTGCCTGTTTCTCTGCCGCTCTCTGTGTCTTTCATGAATTAATAAATAAAAGTCTTAAAAAAAAATAAAGGAGCTTCCCCATAAAAAATAGAAATGTTTAAATAATTTTAACTATCATTAATATTTATGGATTCATTACTTAGCAAAAACCTGTATAGCTGTTTCTAGTGAATGCCCCCACACACGTTCTTCTAGATCATATAATCTATCCCCAGGCCTCAGCTAGTTGGATCTATAATAAAAACCAGGCCCAGTCAGGGGGTACCTTCACAGTGCTGGTGATGAGAAGTGCAAGGCACAGAGGGGCTGATATAAAACATCTGAACCGAGAATAAACTGGCCTGGTCAGATTTTCTCTCAGATTCTTGAATTAAGAGACGCAGAAGAAGTTGACGGCTCTAGAACCTGCATGTGAAAAATCATGTTGAAATAAGCAGAGTATATATTATTATCCACATAGACACTGAATTTATAGAAATTCTAAACAAATAACCCCATCAGCACCGCTGACAGAGCAGCAGCAAGAGCACGACCAATAGTTATAATGAGAGAGAACAGCAGAGATAACGTTACATCCGTTTCCAAAACAGCACAGCCCAGGTTTCAACAAAATTCCAGTTTCAGGTTGTATCAGGGCCCTGTCCCCGGCTGTGCACAAGCTCTTCCTGCAGTAGAGCGGTTCAGTCTACACGGCCATACACAGCAGCCCTGTTTGTGAGCAGAGACTAATTTGGGATGTCAGCATCACTTGAGGAAGTTTGAGCATGTTAATGTTTCTGGAAACAAGAAAGTCCCTGAATAGAATGCCAGCTATGTGAATTTTACCAAGTTATTTATCCTGCCTGCTCATCTACATAAAAGGGATAGTGAAGCCCGCCTCATATTCTTTTAATATTTTTAAAGATTTATTTATTTACTTTAGGGGTGAAGGGACGAAGGAGAGGAGAAAGAGAATCTCAGACTCTCCCCTGAACGTGGAGCTTGACATGGGCCTGGATCCCACAACCACAAGGTCATGACCTGAGCCAAAATCAAGAATCAGATGCTTCACCAACTGAGCCAGCCAGGCGCCCCTCACCTGGCATTCTTGTCAAATACTGAATGTGATAAGGCATATGATTTATCCTGGGAACAAGTGACACTTCCCTTCCCTTCCTTGAACCACAGAATTCTTTTGGGTAAACTTTCCTGATTCTAGTTTTGATCACGTGTTTTGCCTCCTTACCCAAGGTCATGCTTCATCATGAGCAGCTTGGGTCCAGTGATTCGGCAACACACACATATAAACTCCCTGTCCTCTCAAGCCAAAAACACTCCGTCTCGCTACAGAAGTCTTTGGCCAAGGCCTTCAATGAGATTCCTTCAGAGTCGGTTTTTGCCTCTGCCCAATTCTGTGTGTCCCCTCATCTGCCACAGGTCGGAATCCCAAGAGCACTCGCCAGGACACCCCCCACACGCTGGTTTATGTCTCACTGTCAACTTTCTAGGGCACTTGACATGTGACAGTCAGATCTTAAAAGATTTTTTGAGCCACAACGGAAGGTTTGAGGTTATATCCATTGACGGGTACAATTTAGTCACTTTAAGTATTAATGACCTACGTTGAACAAAAGATGAACTAGGGCTGAAGTGGCACAGTTTTTACCTTCTCATCCTCGAGAGATGGAAGAGACAGGAACAGAACACTTCCTTTCCTTTAACCCTCCCAAGTGGAAAAAGAAGAGGCACAATGGATGAAGTGTATAAGGGTTAGGATACTGATTTTGTCCCCATTTTGTTCCTTTCCTAGATTTCCTGAAAAATCATTCAATCCTCATAATAATGCCACAGCCTAATGCCCATTCCACATACATCCCTGCCAGGGAAGGCAGGAAGCTTATCCGTGCAATTGTTTATCACATCGTCAGTGCCTACCATTGTCCCTGACACAAAGTAGGTGGTCATAACTACAGAAGGAAAGAATAAATGCAAAAAATAAATAACATGTCCACTAACACGTCACATATGTTATTTGTATTTAAGATAAAATACACATTTTCTGACACAGACCATCATGTTCTCCTTATAAACCTGATCTTCCACAGATCTTCATGAAGATTACCACCATCCCTCCACAAGTTACCCTAGATGACCACTTTGACTCATGGTTCTTCAGCCGCCACTTTGAAGGTGTGCACAACATATGCTGATTCCACTTGCAAATGCTTCGGTGAAATTTTCATTGATTTTAAGAAAATGTGCAGATTCCATATAAAACATTTCTCTGTCCAACCTATCTGTCCAGACTCATTTCTCACTATTGGTGAGATGCTCTTTTACCCATCACATACCAATAGTATCAAATACACTGCAGAACCCATACCTGAGGGGGGAAAAATGTTACTATGGCAAACTTTCATTGAATATTTCCTAACTGCCCGGCACTAGATCAGTATTGTATATGGATTTTCTCACGTTACTTTTACAACTCTGTTATAACCTCTGCTTCATAAATAAGGTAAAATAACTTGCCTAAGGTGGGAAAGATGGTATCTATAACGGCTGATACTCAACAGACAGTCTAACTCCAGGATCTCATCTTCTGTTCACTCTTGATGGCCCAACCCACATTATTGTTATTTTCTACTAAAAAATAATAATAATGCTCTCTCATCAAAATACATCTCAACTGACAACTCCTCTATGAAACTGTTAAGTCTCAATGAAAATGTCAATCCCCCTTTTTTTCACCTTATGTTTCATATATGCCTGCACACATCTATTTTAGTAGTTACAGTTTCATTGCCTGTGTGCTTGTCTATTAATAGATCAGCATTATCCAAAGGTGGCCTCATATAGGTGCCTGGAGGGCTCCGTTGAAAAAGCATGTGACTCTTGATCATGGGGTTGAGCCCCATGTTCAGTGTAGAGATCACTTAAATAAATAAAACTTAAAAAAAAAAATCAGTGTTCCAAAGTAGGCTTCATAGAGGTCCAGTTTCATTTTTTTTAAATGTTTATTTATTTATGATAGTCACAGAGAGAGAAAGAGAGAGAGGCAGAGACACAGGCAGAGGGAGAAGCAGGCTCCATGCACCGGGAGCCTGACGTGGGATTCGATCCCGGGTCTCCAGGATCACGCCCTGGGCCAAAGGCAGGCGCCAAACCCCTGCGCCACCCAGGGATCCCTCCAGTTTCATTTTTTAAGAGACATACTTTCCACTGCATTGATCATATCCATGAGTATTTAGGGTACCCACTTTCAGTGAACTAAAATGGCCTAGTATAGGGATCCCTGGGTGGCGCAGCGGTTTGGCGCCTGCCTTTGGCCCAGGGCGCGATCCTGGAGACCCGGGATCGAATCCCACATCAGGCTCCCGGTGCATGGAGCCTGCTTCTCCCTCTGCCTATGTCTCTGCCTCTCTCTCTCTCTGTCTCTCTGTGACTATCATAAATAAATAAAAATTAAAAAAAAAAAAAAATTTAAAATGGCCTAGTATATACTTTCCAAATTGTTTATCACTCACTCAATTCCTGCAATTTCAAAGATATTTTATTAATCATTCAATATGCATAAACACTTTGCAATAAAGTTGTGTTGATTGGAATTCATTTTTAGAGATTTGCAATCTTCAAGAATGTCTTGAAGAACGCTCTTGTCTTCTTCTCATCCTTCCACCTGTGAATAAACTAGGTCTTTAAGCAGAGGATTTCATTAATGGAAGTCACACAGGTCTGGAAATTCCATGTCAAAAGAGCAGTAATTAAATGTCCTTAATACTACTGAAGCTCTCAGCTGTGCAGTGTAGCTACTTCATGTCAAATCCACAAGCCTGATATTTAAATGCTTTTTATTATTATTTATTTATCTCTGATTTATTAGCTGGGTACATCTCTTTAGCCGTAGGGTAGGATTATCTTTAAGTTTAATTAATAAGCCAATTTTAAGTATTATCGCTTCCAATCAAACATGGAAGACAGGAACATAAACAGAAAATACACACATGGACAAAGATGTGCATCCACAGGAGGTAACAAACCTCACCCACCAGCAAGTGGGCAAAACCATAGGAACTTGGAAAAGAAACACAAAAGGAGGCATCTAATTAGAATCAATGAATTAAAGATTTTAATTTTTAAATTTATTTTAAATTGTGAAGTAGAATCACATGGAAGATACACTCCACCATATAACATGGTTTGTGCATCTGGATACAGGTTCATCTGCAGGCCTTACTGGAATCCCCAAAGCAGCAGAAACATAGCTCCCTTCTCACACACCCTGAGACATATTTCCTGGAGTGGGAATCAGCTCTGGCATTAGGCCAGTTCCTTTCATCCGATTATTGGAAAGAGCAAAGTAATCTTAAAGTTGAGAAGGATAGATGATTCTTCTTGCAAGTATGCTGAAACAAAATTAAATTAATAATATTAGGTGGTCATCGTCAAAGTCACAGAGGGTGGTCAAGCAAGGCCCACTTTGTAATGCACGTCCAGTTTGAGGTTTCATTGAGAATAATAATCACCATCAAATTATCAACAGTAGCATCACCATTATCGTCACTGACTGCATTGGTTTATATCATGCATTATTGTTTAAAAGAATTTGAATACCTATTATCTCACTTGGCAACAATAGAACATAAATTTAGAGGTACTTTTAAGTGTGAGTTGAGGAAAATGATAAGTGCATGATTTGAGTATATAAACTGGATTTTTTTTTTTTATAAACTGGATTTAATACATAGGACAATGTCAAGGACATTTCTACGTTTTATTTTTTTTTTTTATTTATTTTTTTTTTTTATTTATGATAGTCACAGAGAGAGAGAGAGAGAGAGAGGCAGAGACTCAGGCAGAGGGAGAAGCAGGCTCCATGCACCGGGAGCCTGACGTGGGATTCGATCCCGGGTCTCCAGGATCCCGCCCTGGGCCAAAGGCAGGCGCCAAACCGCTGCGCCACCCAGGGATCCCGATTTCTACGTTTTAAAAAATGGTCTTCCAATCTCTCTTTTTACTTCGTTATTCTGGATGAGAAATATGTTGTTGTTGTTTAAGATTTTACTTATTTTAGAGAGAGAAGAAAAAAAAAAAAAAAGGTAAGTCAGGGGAGGGCGGAGAGAGAAGCAGACTCCCTGCGTGAGAGCCCGCCATGGAATCATGACCTAAGCCAAAGGCAGGCACCTAACTGACTGAGCCACCCAGCACCCAGGTGCCCCAGGAAATATGAGTTTTATTTAAACAGCTCTGATATGGTATCTATGGGATGGTCATGGGTCTGATCTTACAGTTAATATAGTCATTTTTTTCTAGGGTATCATCAATCCATGTTTGATTTTTTTAATTAGCTTCTATTTTTTATTTTTTTATTTTTTTTTGCAAGACTCTGACCCATTGTGACCCTCCAAAGCTTTCTGTATTTGGAGAAGTGGCAGTGAGATGGAATATATGTTCAAACACGTATTTTTACATTTTATTTATAGTCAATCTTCGGTTTTCTTTATATCAGGAATCATAACAACAAAGTGCCAATAGACCAAAAAAAAAAAAAAAAAAAAAGAACATCTGTTTCATGTGTTTTCCATCATGAGGACATTTGAAGTGTGAGATTCTTTTTCTAAAAGATCAACACTTTAAAAATCCTTCTGATGACAAACTGTGCCTACTTCCAGATCATGTGGCAGTAAAACACTATTACATAGCTCATCACACCCAGGATGAAGTGTCGGCTGTGAAACATTATGATTTATGTGTATATTCAACATTTGTTTTTGGAGCCAAACTGACTTCTCTCTTAATTTGTTGCGACTAAAATGATCTCTACTTAATTCTCTGTAATTAGCAATCCTTAATTCCATCTAATAACACAGTTACAAAGCATTTGCCGCACCTATTTTTTTCTTGCAAAAATTCTCATCAATGCCCTTAATTACTTACTGACATCACTGTGTTGTGGTTGTGGACTTGCACACGTTACTGTGTACAGCATGGCTCATAAAGCCTAATGAGAATAAGTTCATTAGATTAATCCCAATAATTAACAAACTTGCTGCCTGCTTCTCAGATGTCTAATTTGTGACACAAACTTGGCAAATGTTTTCGACTGTGAAAACAGAATTGAATCCAAAAAACCTTTTTGAGGGAAGCTGAAATTCATCTTTATTAGAATTTCTTCATCAAGTACACAATTCCTGATTATATATATCAAGAGAGAGACATATCTGCAAATTAAAGATAAAATAATACAAAATGTTGATCAAATGAGAGAGGGTTAATGATAGTGATTTTTCCCCTCCTGGAGGGTTCTTACAGTGGAAAGAAATTATTTTGTTTTCATCTGTCAGTAATTCTACTTTTACGTGCAAAGGCTTAATTCTTTTTCATTCCCAACTGCCACCTACTTCCCAAATTGCCGGTTCAAATCCTTTCCTAAAATGTTCCATTTATCCAAGTTCTGTGTTGATATGACCAAAGTAGGACTGTAAGTACAATAGCAGATCATTGGTAGTTTCTGCAGTCCTAAATCAAGGGGCAGATTCATTCCTCAAATGACCCTAAGATCATAGATCTGTTAAAGCCATACCCCACTCAGATGAAAACCAACAAGTAAAGCGTGGAATGCAATTTAACCCTTTGCTTCCTTACTCTTGTGGCTTATTTTAAGTTCCTGGGGTGTGGGAAAGATTCTGGTGTATGGTAGGCTCTCATCCAAGTCAGTTGAATACATTAGAGGGTAAATCAATAATATTTTTAATGAATTTATTCTAACTACTCTGTTTTTAAATAAGTATCTTTTTCTTTAAATTTTATATATACCTTAAATGTGGTACCATACCCCAGAAATATACTATCTCAATACGTCCTAAGCTGATAGTAAAATGTATTTGAATCTCTCCTGTCCAGCTTCTCCTCGAGGGCCCTTCCCTGAACTAATGCTTTTGGGGTCATAACTGTAATTGTGTTTATCGACAATCCTATAGAGCCTCTTTCTTTCTTTTTTTTAAATTATTTTCACTTTTTATACTCAGCGGGAATATATAAGACCTGGTCATATCATGGGATACTCGATGGGGCTCTGACTCAGGGAAGAGCCCCTTGACATGCATAAATAAAATTTACCACCTACTAAAGCAGAGTAGAGGTTAGATGACAATGGCATATCTGTTTTAGTCCCTTTTTAAAGATAAAGTTGTTGCCTTTGTTTATTTATTAGCATCCTGCAGTCCAGTTCTGCATGACTATAATGAACTTGAAATTTCTCCGGGGGCCTTTGTCTATATCTTTGTGGACTGGCTTTGCTTAAAAATTGGTATAAGTGCTTAAGAATATGGGCTTTGTCATCAAACAGGTCTCAGTTTGAATCCTGGTTCCTCCATGTGATCTGCATAACCCAGCATCTCTGATCATGCACCCATAAAATGGGGATATGACTAATACTGAGCTTGTGAGGTAGATAAGTTATTATATTTATAAGAAAGTGCTCAATCCATGTAACCATTTTTAATATGACTATTTAATAATGAATCCTGGTCTGTCGTAAAAGAATGATGGGGCACTCCAATCCTATACTTCACCTACCTTTGAAAAGGGACAGAAGAGGGGACTGTAGATTGTAAAAATAAATCATGGTGCAAATCCCAGTTTCATACTAAGCAGGAAATCCCTGGTTAAACCCCAATTCACAAAGCCCTAGTGTTTTATTAGATACAATATAGACAAAAAGAAACTTACTTAAATATAAGATTTAAGAAAACTGGTGAGAAAATCAGCTTAAAATCATTCATGAAACATAGGCTGTGTAAACCAAGGGATATAGTGTAGCTGTATAAAACATGGTCTTTGAAGTCCCTGTAACTTGTATTAATATTCCAGATCTTAAAAGTCCATGGCCTTGGGCAAATTATCTGACGTCTGAAAGCCCGAGATGTCCCACCCAAGGAATCAGAGTAGAATATGCCTTTTCCACTGAAATATTTGAGAACAGGAAAAAAAAAAAAAAAAGGACCTCCAAATAGAAGGAAAACTCTTACTTGGTAAGTGAGATTCATACTTTATTTCTGAATGAAAATTAAGTAACAACTAATTTGCAAAATCTAAAACCGTAAGATTGCTAGCAAAGCACTTCTGAATAGACCTTACCTCATTTTATTCAAACAAAATTCTTTAAAATGCCATAATGGTTCACAACTGGGGGAAATTTGGCCCCACTGGGGACATCTGGCAATTTCTGGAGAGACTTTTGGCTGTCACACTGAGGAAAGCTGTTGGCATCTTGTGAGTAGAAGCTGGGGATGCTGTTAAATATCCTAAAATGAATAGGACAGCCCCCTGCAACAAAGAATTATCCAGCCCAGAGTGTTAATGTTGTTGAAGTTGAGAAACACTGATCTAGAAGAACAGGAATCTTTTTTTTTTTTTTTTCCAGAGAGAAAGAGAGGTGGGAGAGGGAGAGAGAGAACCTCAAGCAGACTCCACATCCAGTGCATGATACTTGATCTCATGACCACCTGAGCTGAAATCAAGAGCGAGATGCTAAAAAAAAAAAAAAAAAAAAAAAAAAAAGAGTGAGATGCTTAAATGCTGAACCACCCAGGAGCCTCAAGAACAGGAATCTTCTTAATACCGATCTATTTGCGATAAAAATATGTTCTATTTCCTGTGGTCACCTTTTGTGTTTGCCCTAGTATCAGTCTAGCAGAGAAACAGAAATAATACTTAGGCGTTTGGGTCAGCTGTATGAACTAATTCCACCACTTGTTAGGAATGTTTTTCTGTTAGACTACTAAACGTACATGGACAAATAACTGGAAAGGCAGCACTGATTTAAATTCGGATCTTTATAGAATATTCATAATCAAGCACTAGTGGTCGTATTCTTCAGAATATTAATTAGCCATAAAAAATAAAATATATTTAGTACTTGTGAATTTGCAGAAACTATCTTCATGCATTAAATGCTGGCATCTATGTTGAAGTAGGCCCTGGCGATAAAGGAGGTAACGGGTAGGAGGCCGAAGATAATCCTGTAATCCTGTGGTACGTAAAGGACTGTTTAGTGAGTATTCGGGACATCTAGGATGCTACCTGGACCACCTGGACCACTGCCTTCAAATCGGCGCTTCTCCTCCTGTAGGATCCAATGGGTAAGTTTTGATCCTTCCTGTTGTTTGCATGGCTGTCACTCTGCTTAGAAACCAAAACTACCTTCATCCAACGCACCTTTCTCAAGTCTCTGTGTCCGTGGGAAGGCGCCTTCTAGCTTTGACTCAAACTGGGGTTCACGTTATACTCTACTCTGCATGGTTGTGTCCACAGTAGGAATGTCACCTAGAACCCACTGGTCTCAAGGCCCTAAATCCTGCGGCTGGGTTGTGACCGCCCTCCAGTCTCCTTCACCACATGGCATGCTGCTAGCTCTGTTTGGATAGACTCCACATGCCACATCGGGGCACAAAGGGTAGCCAAAGGAGGCCGCACCTCACGCCCCTGCTGAATTTGACTCATTAGAGAGATGTTGAAATGTTACCGGATGATGACGTACAGGTGGTTGTGGTTTGTGATACTGATCATATCAAACAGGAAAATGAGAGAGTAAAATCGCCCCTTTCTAAAGCCCCCTTTCAGGACAATATAAAGGGAAGTGTTCTGAGCTCTTTAAGGAGAAGCAGAAAGGGCACAGCTGAGGAAAGAGGGTCAGATATAGATCTCTGGGCAGATCACGACAGAGGAAACGGTGTGTGTGCAAATGCACAAAACAAAAAACACAGGTTGGCAAAATATTTAAAATTGTTAGAGGGCAAACACATGTCAGCTGGTTTGGAAAAAAAAAAAAAAATGAGACGAAATAAAGGAAGGAGAACCAATTCCGAATAGTGTGGTTTTGTTCCTAAGAGGGAATCATGGCAAAATTTTAAAAGGAGAGTTAATGGTTTGAGGTAGTATTTTCAAAAAAATCTGTCTGATACGTATATGAAGAAAAATGGATCAGAGGGAGGTAAAGCTAGTTCCTGGAAGACGGGTTAATAAGGGAAAAAAGAAATTGCGGAGTTTTCATCGAAGATGCTTAGCAGGAAAAAAGAAAGTCAAGATAAATAAGGAATGCATTAGTTTCAAATAAATTGTTGAATAGTCTTTGTTAGAGTACCTGAGGGATTGGACTTAGCCTCGGATGTTGAATTTTTTTTTTTTTTTTTTAGTACTATCTGTTGATACTGTTGCTAAATCTCTAATACTGACTCTGACATTTCCCCCATATTCTTTTTTTTTTTTTTTAATTTTTATTTATTTGTGATAGTCACAGAGAGAGAGAGAGAGAGAGGCAGAGACATAGGCAGAGGGAGAAGCAGGCTCCATGCCGGGAGCCTGACGTGGGATTCGATCCCGGGTCTCCAGGATCGCGCCCTGGGCCAAAGGCAGGCGCCAAACTGCTGCGCCACCCAGGGATCCCCCATTTCCCCCATATTCTGTCTTTGTTTAGAACTACTAACAGACCGTGCTCACAAAGATAGCGGGGACTCACCAGGTCTACTTTTCACAGATGGTCAGTGATACCAGGAGTGACCACAGAAAGGAGAAAATATGATGATGTATCTGTATTTTGGCAAAGAAAGGCAGCATTGATTAAATTCTTGCAGTTGAACAGAATATTAACAAAAACTCTCTGGCTCATTTGGAGAGGACGGGATTAATTCACGAAGGAGACGGTAGCTATAGGCAAGATTCCATGGACACGGAGAGAGACAAAATGCAGATTATGGTTTAAAAAAAAATTAACTAGTGAATGGGATGTTAACCTCCAACTGGGGAAGTAATTGTGTTATAATGGTGATGGAAAAAGCTATCAACCAAAGAAATGAACCTGAACCGAAATGTCTCTAAATGGCAAGTAACTCTGGTTACCTTTTTCAGTTCGCGTGTGTTTCATTTTGTAAACCACCACCCTATGCTCTAAAATCGCAGCAGAGAGTAGAAATGGGAACTCTTCAGATTTCGGCCTTACTAACTAATAAAGCTTTGTCCCCCGATATCTGGCTTAAGCTCAAAACAGGAATCCACACACAGTAAAATCCCTGCGTTCCGTGGTGGTTCCAACCAAAGCACCTCACTTGACAGATTGAAAGATAAGAGAGAACTTTGAAATACCCTGGATGTTGCCTGACACATTGCAGGTTTTTCCAAGTCTGGTTCTTTTTCTACCATGCTGAGCCCGTGCAAGATTACCCTAAGTAATGAATCTGAGAGAGAGAAGGAAACTTTGACAGGCAGGGGAAGAACATTCTGGGCTCTGGAGCTCGGTGACTCCAAGCGGTAGTGATGAGAAATAAGTAATGTCACTTCTCCTTTGGTAGCTGTCACGACTAAGGTACAGGAAAAATTGAGTGGTCGGGGCTTCCTGTAAAATACACCTCTGAGTAACACTATTTAGGGGAGGCCCTCATGCCTGGAACTGTAGGATGATTTATTGAGACCACAAACTGTATTTTGAGTATAAATGCATTTTTATGCACTTTCCCAGTACATGAAGGCAGCTGTGTCCTTTGTCTTCTTGCCCAGCGGGATTCGTGTTTGAGAACGTCAAGTTGAAGGACCCTTCAAACAGGACTATTCCTCATTTAACGTTTTGTTCTGTGGAAATTATGCTAGTGTATGTCACATAGCAAGGTAAAATAGCTAAAATTTTTAATGGACCTCTTTTTTTCTAGAGTGGTTTTAGGTTTACAACAAAATGGACTCAGGAGTAGTTTCCAAATGACCCTGGCCCCATATAGGCATAACCTCCCCCAAATATCAATATCCTGCCTCATATCAGTACATTTGTTTGCAATCAATGAACCTACATTGACCCAACATTGTGGGATTTTTTTTTTTTTTTTTTAGTAAAATAGAATTTTTAATTATGTTTTCTTTTGGTGCATAGCTCTACGAATTTTAATACATGTATGGATTCATGTAAACACCATCAAAATTCAGATAAGTTCCCAAAGACCTCCCTCATGCTGCCCCGCTACAGTCACACCCTTCCGTCACTCCGAGCCCCTGACAACCACTGATTCGTTCTCTGTGGCAATCATTCGTCTTTTCAAGAACATCATGTAAATGACATCATGAAGTATGGGATCTTTTGTAACTGGCTTCTTTCATTCATTCATCAATGATGTCTTTGAGATTCATACAGATTTTTACGTGTTTCAATCATTTGTTCTAGTTCACTGCCGAACAGTATTTCACTTTATGGATGCCCCTCAGTTTGTTCTTCTATTTTACCCGCAGAAGAACACTTTAATTATGTCCAGATGGGGGCAATTATGAATAGAGCTGTGGTAGGCATTAGTTGACAAGTTTCTGTGTCAGCATTGTATTCATTTCTCGAGGGAAATACTCTGGGGCAAAGATTGCTGGGTAACATGGCAAGACTATTTAACCTTGTGAGAAACTGCTAACCATTTTCCAGAGCCGTAGTTCTCTTTTGCATTCCTGGTGGTTAGAGATGAGAATCTCTAGTTCTCGGGCTTTTCAGCTTTTGTTGGTATGTTTGTTTGTTTCCAGCCACCCTAATGATGATATATGTGGGAACTATCAAGCTTTTGGTTTTATTTCTTTAATGGAAAATGATATTGAACATTCTTTCATGTTTATTTGCCATCTATATACGTCATTGCCAAAGTCTGTTCAAGGTTTTTATCCATTTTTTGTTTGTATTCTTGGTGAATTGACTCTCTTAGTCTTATGCAGTGTCCCTCTCTATTCAGTTATTCTCTGACGTTCAATTGAAAGGTTGGACCATTTGCATTTGATTATGAATATGTTTGAATTTAGGTTTAATGCTGTTATGGTTTTCTGTACGTTACTTCTGTTTCCCATTTTTTTGCCTTGTTTGGGCTTCGTCCTTGTTCATAATAGGGATAGAGGTTTGGGATACAGCAAACTGAGAGTCCTTATGACCTTCTCCCATTTATCACCTCTGGGAGGGTGAAGATTTCAGAGAGTAATGGCCTTCGATGCATTTTGAGAGGCTGAATTTTAGGTCATTGGTAGTACAGAATCAGTGTGATTCCTATTATATAAGTTAGCAAAATCTGAAGAAACCTCAACCATCAGAATATACACTTCTTTCAATTATGAGCATATATCAGTGGTGGCTGGCATGGAATAAAGACTTGAGATATTTCCCGAATGTTCTATTTAAGACCCACTGGCTCTTCAAATGACCCCAAAAAGAAATAACAATTACTGCCAACCAGATACATTTCTGGCACAAACTGCATGTAGATTGAAACCCACACCCAACTATTCTTGCCCAGTAAGGAGGAAAAAAATAAAGTGGATCTGAGCAGAGCATTTTAAAAGAGAATGCTACCCTTTAGCCTCTTCTCTGTCTGGAAATAATTATTCTGGTAATAAATTTTATCACTGGGATGTGACTATTTGCTAAGGGACATTATTGTACTTTAAAATGGGGGGGGAAGAACCCTAAGATTTGGGGGTGGCCACAGATTGTTTATTTGTTTTTCTATTTCAAATTCATTATTTAGTTCCATTAAGAGAAGATTTACAAATCCTCTGCTTTATAATAGGGGTTTTGTCAAACATTAGAAGATAGACATAAATGTGATATCTTCATGTTTTTGGAGTACGGTATAACTGAGAAACATGTATTCACCCAGTATATTGTTTTACTATCTCCTGCAACAAAAACTTCTGACCATTCAAGGGAGTTTAGGTACAAACCTAAATGTACCTAATTCATGGCTCAGAGTCAAGGGGAAATGTGACTTGACTGTGCTTGAAACACTAGTGGTTTAGGATGAATATAGAAGGTCACAAAAAAAAAAAAAAAAAAAAAAAAAAAGAAGGCCACAGCTCTTTGTTTCCCCATTTTTTTGAAAAAAAAAATGTTTCCTCCTTTGCTTTGCGATGCTTTAGTCTCAAACACATGTCCCTCCCCTCGGGAGGAATCACGGGCACTGGTGGCGTCAGCATCACATGGTGGTACTTGAAGTGGTAGCGGATAAAAAATAGTCTTACTCAAAAGGTTCTTCTTGAAGAACCAAATTAACCCAAATGAAGTCAGATAACCATCCCTGGAATGAGAGGAAATTGAATGAAGAAGCCATGCTTCCCCAGTGGATGAGATGCTTGTCATCAACTAGTAAAAACAAAATGCATTACAGATTTATTTTAAAGATTTGAGAGCACTATGGTCATGGTCATGAATAATCCTATACAGATTTCTAAAGGAAGTTTCTACCTGCATATAAAAATATCCCCCAAAGAAAAGGGGACATTCATTTTATCTTACAATGTGCTCCAATGAATATTCCTTCCAGCAATCACAATGTTATTATTTTCTTCAGCTTCATGACAGGGCAAATATATCCTTAAACACGTAAGCTCCATATGTCCTATTCCAATCCACTAAGCTGTAATATACATCTGCACTTAGTGATAAACACCAATACTCTTATTTCAGCTTTAGACAGTTATCGCTTTCGCCTTGTTTATCTGACATTTAAAAAAATCTAAATCAGAGAACTTGATTTAGCAACATGATTATTCTCAAAATTATATCAGAGCAGTAACACTGATTCACCAGGTGCTATAAATTACTCCAAGAAGAACTACCTTCCAAATATAAGTCTGTGCTACAAGGTGCAATCGTGAATCATGTGTGAATGTCAAAAGGGCAGTGATATTTTAATATGTCAGGGGTGGACAGGATTAATGCAGTGTATTATGTGGAGGCTGCGGAGCCATTCCTGACCAGAAGGCTGGTTTGTCATATGATAATGTCTATTTCACATGGTTAACATATACATTTTTATATGGGAAGTGTAAAATACTCAGAAGCTCTGATCTTCTTTGTATGATACTAATTGGTTAAATGAAAGCAATCTATTTAACTCCTTTAGAAATGTCTGTGGAACATGGAACGAACACACACACACACAAACACACACACACACACACCTAACCAGAAAAGAGAATGTAGGAAAAATCCTGTAATAAATGAATGTCTTAAAATCTATGAACACTCAAGAGAAAAAGGAAATGACTCAATTTCCTGTTATGAAATAGATATATTAGGTTACCAAATATTATCTTACTCTCAACACAATATGTATTAAGTACATCTATGAACTAACAAATTGGCCTGTTGTATCCCAAAAATATGGCTGACAGAGGAAAGGGAGAGGAAGGCATAAATAACCTTTGTTAATAGTTTGCATTTGACAAAGGAGTTGACATAATTTTATACCTTTTAAGAATCGTTTAGATATTTGACTCATACATAAAGCCATGTGTTTCTTTTTGTGTACTTGCAAATATTTAATCATCTTTTACCTGCCAGGCACTGAACCAATTGTAGAAGATCAACAGAGACGACAGTCTTGCCCTCATAGGTCTTACCACACAGTGCACAAATAAGTCAAAGTTAGCTTTGTAATTTTTTTTTAAGATTTTATTTACTCATGAGAGATACAGAGAGTGAGGCAGAGACACAGGCAGAGGGAGAGGCAGGCTCCCTGTGGGGAGCTGGATATGGGACTCGATCCCGGGACCCCAGGGTCACGCCCAGAGCCAAAGGCAGACCCTCAAACACTGAGCCCCCCAGGAGCCCCAAGTTAGCTTTGTAAATTAAAAAAAAAAAACACACACACACACACACATATTTTTATTGACTTACAATTAACATACAGCATTGTATTAGTTTCAGTTGTACCACCCAGTGATGTGACATCTGCGTGTCCTGCAGGAGGTCCACAGCCAGTCCAGTTACTGCGTGTCACCTTACAAAGCTCATACAACGGTATTGACTATGCTCCCCATGCTGTCCATGGCATTCCCATGACTTACTTCTTTTAAAACCCAGGTTGGTGCTTCTTTATCCCTTTCACCCCCATTTCATGACACCCCCTCCCTCTTCCCTTGAGCAACACCGATCTCTTCTCTGTGAGTCTAGGATTTGTGCAGCGTTTAGATTCCACATATAAGGGACAGCATATGGTATTTGTCTTCCCCTATCTGACTTACTTCACTTGGCGTAATCCTCTCAGGGTCCATCCACGTTGTCACAAATTGGCGAGATTTCATTCCTTTTTACGGCTGAATACTACTGCATGGTATTAGATACCACCTCTTCTTGATCCACGCATCCAACCAGGGGCACTTCAACTGTTTCCATGTCTTGGCTACTGTGTATGTATTTTCATTGCAAGAGGATGTGAAGGATTCTGAATGATTCATCCTTAATATGTGTTACTTATTCTATACCTGAAGCCAGTGGAATGTGATCTCTCCTCTTTAGCTACTAGTCAATACCCGATGGCAATGAATGAGTTTTGAGCTAGTATTTGGGGGAAGCCTTCGGAAGTCTCTCAAAAGCTTCTCTCAAGACTCAAGCCTCCTGGAAATGGGGTCTGCATCGTGCTGTTGTAAAATGTTCGTCCCCTTCCATGCCTGCTCTGACCTGAACGCCCTAGCCTGTGAACTTGCTCTTTGTATTGCACTTGTTCTTTTCTGTTGTATGAATGTTTCAGGATATTTCTAAACCTCTTGTGCTTTGTTAAATTCAAGGACAATGAAACACATTAGTTGTAACTTCAGTAGAAAGCCTTGATATAAAAATTAAAAAAAAAGAAAGCCTTGATATATCTTTAAAATATAGATATTACCCAGAATATTAATATCTCTCTCTTTCTCTCTCCCTCTCTCTCTCATATGTATATATGAGGAAGAAAGTAGGGAATGGTTACCTTATCACCAGATACTTTACAAGTGGTGGCTAATTTTTCACATACTTCAATCTGTAACACCAATAAGAGCATCACATTGTTCCTGTGAGCATTGAATGGCATTCGAATGGCATTCAGAATTTCACCCCAGTTCACTTGGCTAGAGGGTTGTAGGACAGGGATTGAACTCCAGCTTTGATTTAGCATGATCACCTGTGATGGATTCTGCTGCCATAGCAGTCTGAGATATTTTCTTTTTTTTTTTTTTCTTTTTTTTTAGTCTGAGATATTTTAAATGGAACAATTAAATGGAAAGATTTACCATGAGCCCCAGGAACTAGACACCCATATGGCCAGAGCAGACCACTCCCGGTTCTTGCTTAGCCTCTGTTGGTCAAGATTTTGATTTTTTTCTTCTGAGATATGACACAGCGTATGGTATTTTTCTCTTCTTCACCAATACCATCAGACTTGACTATTACTTTGATGTTGTGTTGAAGTACAATATTTATACAGACAAGTGTATCTGTCAGACATCTACAGATTGGTATATCTTCATAAACGAACACACTTGTGTATCTAACGCCCAGATCAAGGAACAAAACATGACTGGTCCTCCAAAAGACTTCCTCATGCTCCCTTCCATCATTTCCCCCCACCTCCACAATAAAGTTTTTTCTAACTTCTAACAGCATATGTGAGTTATACCAGTTTTTGTACTTCATGTAATTGGAATCATCCAGTATCTGGCTCCTTTTACTTAACATTATATTTCTAAGAATCGTCCATATAATTGTGTAGCTGTACAATATTTATACTAAATCACCGTATTCCATTAAACACCTATATCTATTTACTTATTCAATATACAGATGATGGACATTTTGGTGATTTCCAACTTTTAGCTATTATGGAATGGCATTATGAACATTCTAGAATATATTATTAAATAAATAGTTCACAATTCTAAGGGGTATATACCAAGGATTGGAACTGCTGTATCACAGTGTGAGCATATGTTACATTTTAGTAAATACCATAAATGGCTTTCTTTAGAATTGACTTTTGTTGTGTAAAGATGACATATTTTTCGACTCTTCCTTCCTGCTTTGAATATAATGACTTTTTCTAACATACTGCCTCTCAATAACATACAATTCATTTCCTGCTTGGCCAAGCTCATAGTTCTAGGCTCTTAGAAAGATTTTAGTCTCATTACATCCCACTCCACTGAGTATCTTGCTGATGTTGCATTGGTTTTATTTATGCATAGAGAATTTGTCTGCTGTCCCAATAATGGGCTGTGTATGGAAGGCATTGAATGGCTGAGCAAGACAAATGAGGCTGGAAAAAGCTTGCTTATTGAATTACAGTTGTTTGGTCTTAGAATTATATCCTACTTATTTTCCAAAACTTCCTTTGCACCTTGATTCTTTCCTGGTAGGCAGCGACTAAGCCTCAGAGAGAATACAGCTTGCTAGGTAAACTGCAAAATTGCATGCTGGGTTGTGTTTCTACAGACTGGGAAAAACTCTGTAAATATCAGCTACTTGAGTCTTCCTGCAATTGAACTTGAAAAAAAAAATGTGCTTAAAAACATGCAGTGAGGGGCAGCTGGTTGGAAGTCACCTTTCATCACGTTCAAGGAAAGGCTATATCGCAGCAGGTGGGTAAAAGCATTGCAAAGTAAAATTTAAACCAGTAAATCACAAATATACAGTAAATTGTACCTTGGATTCCTTCTAATTCTCACTCTCTTCAACTCACATGCTAAGAATTAAAGACAAATAACATTACATAGCAATAGCAATTATAAATTAAATAATCTTGACAAATTGATTTGAAGCTGTACTTTATCTTATAAAGAGACAGATTAAAGTTACTTAATTCAAATACATGGGGTGTTTTTAAGATTTTATTTATTTATTCATGACAGACACAGAGAGAGAGAGGCAGAGACACAGGCAGAGGAAGAAGCAGGCTCCATGCAGGGAGCCCGAAGTGGGACTCGATCCCAGGACCACGCCCTGAGCCAAAGGTAGATGCTCAACCGCTGAGCCCTATAGGTGTCCCAATGCATGGGTATTTTTAAAGATTTTGTTTTATTTTAGGGAGAGAGAAAGACTGAGCAGGGGAAGGGCAGAGGGAGAGGGAGAGAACCTCAAGTAGACTCTGCACTGAGCCCCATGGACCTAGCGTGGGGCTCCATTCCATGACCCTGAATTGTGACCTGAACCAAAATCAAAAGTCAGACTCTCAGCTGACTGAGCCACCCAAGGTGCCCCTATTACATGTTTTTTGAGGAAAATGGAGATTACTGAAATACATGCCTTCAGATAACTTCTCACCTAGCTCTGATAGACCAAAATTCTAGTGTCTACATGACTAAGACTGTTTGAATTAAAGATGGGATGCAAACAGATGTTATAAGGTAAAATACTATGGCATAATTGGAGCACTCTTCCCATATAATTTCCAAAATCCTTTATATGAAATTGCTAAAAAAAAAATGTCTGTATTTAATATATGTTGCCATTTAATTCCAGAGATAGTATACGTAAACCTTGGGTTCTGATGTCAATTGCTTGGGTGTAAATCCAATTCCTTAAGTTGTTTAGGCTCTCTACTCTCAGTTTCCATAATAATCTGCCTATTTGATTGTTCTTAGGTATTAAGCGAGGCAATGCAGTTGAGCGGTTTAGCACAGTGACTGGCACATAATCTTACTACAGTCATGAATGACAATGACAACAGCAGCAGGGAGGATAACAGCCATCCAAATATGAGGATGTTCAAGTGAGAGCCTATTTTTTTTGAAAAAATAGTACTTAGCATAACGTGGTGTGGTATATTGTTTGTTATTGTTTTGATGTTGTTTTGTCGTTATCATTACTTCTCTTATAATTTTTGAAGTGTGATGACTAGAGCGTAAGAGGAGACTCTTGGGCTATGGACATTGTCCCCCTGCCCCGGGGGTGAGCTAGGGAGAAAGCATTCATAGCCTGAAGTTTTATACCAGTCCTTCTTTCCATGACCAGGATTCTGGCAATTATACTGCTAGGATGACTTTGAACGGAGTTGTATGCCTTTTTTTTTTTTTTTTCTTTTACCACTAATATCTAGCATACTCAATGAATCAAAGCACCCCCTATAGATAAATTATAATAGTGCAAACAAAGTTTTGAGCAACTTCCATGAGCTGAATATAATACAAGGTATTTCACATTAAATATTCCAGCTCTCACATAAACTTGCAATATTGGCATTATCTTCATTTCTCAGATAAGAAGTCTGAGGATCACAGAGATTAAAAACTTGCCAAAGCATGAGATGAATCCACATTGTTCGCTGAGTATTTTTCCATTAGATACACTAGACTTAGCTTATCTATCCGCCAGTTGACATTTGGGTTGCTTCCAGGTTTTTGGCAATTATGAATGACACTGCTATAAAAATTCAAATACAGGTTTTTGTATGAACATGAGTTTTTATTTTTTCTTTGGTATGCCTTTTTCTAAGTGAAAGAAGCCAAACTCAAAAGACTACATGTGATTTATTTTATTTTTTAAAGATTTTATTTATTTATTTATGAGAGACAGAGAGAGAGGCAGAGACACAGGCAGAGGGAGAAGCAGGCTCCATGCAGGGAGCCCAAAGTGGGACTCGATCCCGGGTCTCCAGGATCACGACCTGGGCCGAAGGTGGCGCTAAACTGCTGAGCCACCTGGGCTGCCCTACATGTGATTTAATTTAAATGACATTTTTGAGGGGTGCCTGGCTGGCTCAATTGGTTAAGTGGTGGACTCCTGATTTCAGCTTGGGCCATGATCTCAGGGTCCTAGGATCCAGCCCTGCATCAGGCCCCATACTCAGGGGCAAGTCTACTCGAGTTTATCTTCCTCTGCCCCTCCCAGCCCTCACCCACGTATGCTCTCTTTCTCTTCCAAGGAAATGGATAAATCTTTTTTTTTTTTTTTTTAATGACATTTTGGAAAAGGAAAAACTACAGAGATGGATGGAAAACAGGTCATTGGTGACCAGGATACGAGAGAGGCATGGACTACCAAGAGGGCAGTACAGTATTTTGGGGTGATGGAACTTTCATATATCTTGATTGGATTGTGGTGGTGGTGGTGAAGTCGCACTAGGCATTTGTCAAAACTCACAAATCTGAATGCAAAAAGGGTGAATCTTACTGCATACAAATTTAAAGATTGATGAAGAAATAAATAAAAACTTTGCCAAAAGACACGCCACGTGGAAATGGCAGAGCCAGCTAGTAAACTTGGGATGGTTCGTCTCCATAACCCATGCTCATTCTGCTACTAAGATAGTCCTTCTGTCAAGTTTGCATTGCCTTATCAGGGATTCTTACAAAGTGAGCTATTATTAGAAGGTTCCTCTGTTGGCATTAGGACTTCCAAAAGGGAATATTTTATCTTATATACCATCAGATAGAATATGTCTTAATAAAAACAGTGTATCTCTATTCCCATGTGTAAATCCACTTTGAGGGGCATCTGGAGTACTACTTGTTTTCAACGGGGACTTGAATACATTAATGCCTTGGATTTGTTAATTTTTTTTAGAATCAGAACTTTTTTAACATTTAAAAATATTAATCAAATCTATTCCAGTGTTCCCATCTGTTGCCCAAATCAGACTCTCTTTAAGATAGCAATTATGACTCTAACTCCGTAATGCTTTTCTCTCCAAGAATACGGGTTGATATATGCACCATCCCTTCTTCTAGTCCATTAATCAATAAGCATGCACAGGCACTTAAAGTTAGAGTGATGGGGAGTCCTGTTAATACTAAAAAAGTTAATGGTCCTTTTCATCAAGTGCAGGTTAATCAGGAAATTATTCCCCCCCTCATAATTGATGACTATTATAATTCTCTAGAGATTTACTGACATTAATGGGTTGAAATTCCCTGGTTCTATGGAACAGCAATTTAGAAATCTAAATAGTAGAATAAAAACATGGGATCAGAATGTAACAATGTTTTCTATCATAAATTGTTTAGTAAATGAACATGAAGATTATTCCAGGCTCACATTGCTTACTTGGATATTTAAAACCACTTAGAAATTCAGTACTTACAATTTATCTATAAATACATTAAACTCTCAAAGAACCTGCAGTATTAATTGTTGACTGGGGATTTCATCAAGCAAACAAATTATTCAGACAGAATAATGTGTGTCCTTGTTTGCTGTATTTCCCTAGGAGGTAAAACAATAAATCCCAAACCTTAAAGCCACCAAATTTATTTATCTTCTGGAATAAGTACTTTTTTTTTTCTTTTCTGCAGTCACACAGATGAACCCTGCAAAAAATAAAGTGCACTAAAAATTTGTTGTTATAAAAAGAGAAAATACTTTCATAAGTAGAATTTGAATACTCTATTTCAAAGATATTGAAAGTTTTGTTTTGTTTTGTTTTGTTTTTATCAATGAAAGGGTTTATTTATATGCCAAAATATTTGAGCATGAGCATACTGGAATGAGGAAAAAAAAAGTATTGTCCTGTTTCAAGATCTGCTGTGGGAAATGCGAACTTGTAATCGAGTGATTTATTTATTCTTTCTAAAGATATTTACTGAACATGCACTATACGAAGGATACATTCAAGAATCAGGAGTCAGCAAGACAACATGGACTAGAACATACCAGAAAAGACAGAGAACTTCACCAGGTTGTCTGCAAATATCTGGGGCTCAAATATAGTTAATGTCCAAACCAATACTGGAAACCATTTTTCCTGCACTTTCCCAGGAATTTCCCAAAATACTTTGATGCCACAAATTTCATTCAGCAAATGGCAGGTTCCATCAGAGTTTAATATATTTACTGGTTAATTCGTTAAGTACTGTATTTCTGAGTTGTTTTAAATATCCTGGCAAGCAACATCAGACTTGACCAGACTAGAGAGACATTATTGCCAAGGGTAGGTGCTCGAAGATTTGAAAGGAACACAATTTACAAAGAATCTTGAGAAGGACATTCTCATGCTGTCTAGCAATTTAGACAGTGTTGTGTTGAGAAAAGTGATAAGGCACTTGAATTAGACAATTCTTAATTTGAATCAAAGCTGTGAGATTTTGTAGGGCTGTGACTTGAAGCAAATTACTCGATGCATATGTTCCAGTTTCTTTATCTGGAAGTGGGATTAATATAACAGTAGAGTTCAGTAAGAGTTGGCTAATCTACTGTATTAGTCACAAGCAGAAACACCTCATATGCAATCTACACACCTAATTGTGATGTAGATAGTATTATCACCTTTTTACTTTTTTTTTTTTTTTACCTCATTGACCTTGTTGTCTTTTTATCTTATTACCTTTCTGTTGTCATTGTTGTTGTTCAGACTGAGGCTCAGCGACATTCTCAAGATTACCTGGTTGTGAAGTGATAGGGATAGGATTGGGACCTAAGCCGTCTGGGGCCACAGCCTGCACTCCAGACCATTGCACTGCACTGCCGAACAGAGGGCGCTAAATAAGACCATTGATGGGTCTGCCTAGTAACCCTCCTGGCATATGGCGGACATGCAGTCCACTGGATAATATAATAATGAAGGTAATAATCTGTATGTGGGATGACTAAGAGACTGCAAAATCAGCTTGAGGAAGAATAATTACGGGATAAAACTGGTCTGAATGTTTAGAGACACCACAGACCCATCTTTTTATCTATGCCAGTGATTCCCAATGGTGAACGTTTCTGCCTTCCCCTCCAGGGGACATTTGGCAATGTCCAGAGATGCCTCTGATTGTCACGACTAGGGAGATGCTGTTAAAATCTCTACTGGACAGAAGCCAGGGATACTGCAAATCATCCCACAGTGCACACATAGTAGCCATCAACCCTCAGAGCAAAAAAATCGTGCAGTCCAAAATACCAATTATATCACTGTTGAGAGACTCTGATATATGTCATTTAACAATTTTAATTTGTCATGCTAGGTTAGATGCAGGCCCTTGTTTAAGGGAGAGTTTATCAAATTTTTATATTTACCAGAATTGTCTCAAAATTGTATTAACACAGGATTCCATCAGGGATTCTGATTTTAAAGACTTGGGTTCATCCTAGAAATTTACGTTTTCAGCAGTTCTCACCTTCAGGTAATCCTGATGTAGGTGGTTTCATTGGCCCCTGTTTTAGGCGGAAAATCTCCAGTTGTAAGTCTGCTCTATCCACACCGTGGGCCAGGAAGCATAGAGGTTCCAGAAGTAGTCAGCTTAATAATAGCTACCGTCATAAACACCATGCTTCTGTTTTGCCACGCCTTTGGTTCTTCTCAGCCAGCTTCCGTATTAGGCTAGCACCCTGCGGTGGAAGAGCAAAGACATATCATAGGCAAGGAAGTGTGAGCTATGGTCTGACAAGGAGGTGCTAATAACTCCGCTGAAACTCCGAATCATTCCCCTCTCTCTGTGCCCAATGGGGAGGGGAGAGAGTGGAAACAGGTGTTAAAAGAATTCAGTGTGAAGCCAAAGTCTGTAGTAACGCCAAGACAGTATGTGCTTGAGAAAGAGGGACAGCAGCTGGCACAGAGAGGAGCATGGAAGGAGTCAGAGCTGCAGAGAGTTTAAGAGTCTATAAGTGGTAAGTATGGAGAAGGATTCCAGCTCCATGCATTTGAAAACTTTTCAACAGGTTGCTTCAACTCTCCGAGGCGGTAGTTTTCTATGCCGGCTCTAAGTTGGAATCACCTGGGGAGCTTTAAAATAAATACCAATGTCTGGGCCTCACCGTAGGCCAATTAAATCATGATTCCCTGGAGGAGCGTGCAGAGTATCAATATTCTTACACGGTTCCCAGAGTTATTCTAATATGCAGCCAGGGTTGAAAGCCACTGCTCTAAATGTTATTTTTGTTCTTGTGCGGAAACAACCACACAATCAGACGATGCACGTAAAGATTTCGGCAAGAGATCTGGGGCTAAGCACATCAAATGTTCGCCGCTGGTGCTATTTCTGATTGTCATTACTGTTGCTGGCGATGCTATTGTTATCTTACTACTATTTCTTATTTTATGATCTCAAGCACCTTCTTCATGTCTGTGTCCTCATCTGTAAAATGGAAATAAGTAAGATTTATAGCCCAAGTTGCTATAAAAAATAATGTGATATGATTGTTTTTTGAGTATACAATTCTCATAAATACTAGTTTTTTTTGTTAGAAACTACCGCATTAACTTGCATTAAAAGGGAATTTGAAAATCTCCCTAATAAAGATGATATCCTAAGGTGCCAAATGCACAATAATGTCCTAGGAGGGAAGGAAATAGTTCATAAAATAAGCTATTATCACTATTATTACCTTTACAAGGAACAGTGTGTGTTTGTGTTTATCTTATTTAAATTTCTGAACAATCTTATGAGGTATTATGTTTCCGTTGAATAGATGAAGAGGATTGAACGCACAGTAAGTGATAGGATCAGAATTTGTACCCAGGTCTTTCATGCTGAGTCGTTTCCTCTCAGCAGCATTCTTAGTATTCAGGAGAATAATGGCCCCTGAGATAGAGCTGAATGTGCAATTGAATGTGTGATCATCCTTTCTAAATGATTTGGCCTGGGAGCTGGCAACCCCACTCTGCAGGGATGGAGTTCTGGGATTTTGCGTGAAGCACCTGTTCTTTGTGGTCGTGGTGCACACAGCTACCACGAAATGGCTGGAAACGAGGCCCTGAAGTATCGGAGAACATAGGGTCTGAAGTAGGAAAGCGCATCATCACCTGGACACATTCCCAAGGCCACGTGCAGGTACGCTTGGCAATCTTCTGTTGCGGACAGGGCTACATAAGCCAAGTTGAGTTAATGGAAAAGAAAAGAACAGGTGATAGAATTTAGCCAGCTTTATTTTTCTCAAACATGATATCTCTGCCTTTTATATGTCATGGTCACTGGCATGGCCCTTGGTTAATGGATTATATCAGGAACTTCTGGTTCAGAGAAATTCTGAGTCTTATCTAAGATCTTTCAGTCAGCTGGCATTCAAGAAACTTGAGTATGGCCTTCTTTTCACTCTGACATGTAAGGTCCCGGGCTCTCCTTAGGCAACCCTTGCACTTAGCGTTGAAATGTTATTTAAGACAGCTGGGCAATATGCTAGGCCTCATAACCGTTGCCAATATTAGCTTAGTTTTAACTTGATTGAGGTTGGACCAGGGATCCCTACTGTTTTTTTTTCTTTTTTAAAAAAGATGATCACAGTATCGGTGTCAAATATTCAGAATAGGGTCACCCAGATCCATCCAAATTTAAGAAAATTTGAGAATAGATAGTATACTTCTACACTGTAATATTTTTGAGGCCTAGGATACTTCTATCACATATCTAATACTAAGAGTGCCTCGGTCCTTGAGATTACTCTTGGAGGAGGACGAGATCCCAATCCCCATTTGCAGATAGAGGAAGTTGAGGTTTCAAGAAGCTCAGTGACTTGTTTGAAGCTACTGAGCTTAATTAGAGGGAAGATAGAGTAAAAACAATAGTGTTTACTCCATGTCTGGAAAGCTTGTGATGGAGACACACCTGGAAGTGATATAGCA
Organism: Canis lupus baileyi; assembly: GCF_048164855.1. Lineage (NCBI taxonomy): Eukaryota > Metazoa > Chordata > Mammalia > Carnivora > Canidae > Canis > Canis lupus. The sequence continues at coordinate 2,669,699 of NC_132840.1, read as the reverse complement.
ATGTTTTCTTAGTCATACAACACGTTTTTGTGTGTTATCTGATAAATACTATATATACCAAGGTGTGTGTGTGTGTGTGTGTGTGTGTGTGTGTATACACACAATATATATTTCTATTTAGCAGGAAGGCTAGGGAGGTTACCTAGTTATATCTATATCAATTATTCATCTATTCTTGATTTTCCTCAAAAAAGAAGAAGGGCATATTAGCCAAAATAAATAATAGCACCGTGGACAGACATGAGGAAGAGATAGTAAGGTATGGGTACTGCTATTTTGCAATTTTTCCATTTCCATGCTTCACCTGCCCTTTATTGGTACACAGATGCTTGCATCTCTGTCTCTCTCTTTTTGATCACCACAATAAGTTAATTAACATTCCTCGTTTCACATACTTACAAATTTTTTTTTCCCCTAGTGGTGAGAACTTTTAAGATCTACTCTCTTGGCAACTTTCATATACGACGTAGTATTGTTAATTATAGTCACCATGCTACTTACATGGACATTACATTTCCAGAATTTATCTCTTTTTTTTCATTGAGGTATAGTTGACACACAATGTTATATTAGTTTCACGTGTATAATATAATGATTTGACAATTACGAACATTATGAAATACTCAGTGTGATGAGTGTAGTCACCATCTGTTATCACACTAAGTTATTATGGTAGTTTTGACTGTATTCTCCATGCTGTACATTTTTATCTTTGTGACTTTTTTTTTTAATTTTATAACTGGCAATTTATACTCTTTATCTCCTCCACGTTTTTCATGCATCTGGGCACCCCTCTCACCTTGGGCAACCACCGGTTTGTCCTCTGTGTTTATGAATCTGTTCCTGTTTTTTGTTTCTTCTGGTATTTGTCTTTCTCTGTCTAGCTGACTTAGCAGAATACCCTTTGGGTTGATCCATGGTGGTACAAAGACTAAGACTTCATTCTTTCTTATGGCTAAGTGTATATATAGCACATCTTCTTTATCTGTTCATCTATCAATGGACATTTATGGTTACCTCCATGTCTTGACAATTGTCAGTAATGCTGCAATGCACGTAGGGACACATGTATCTTTTCAAATTAGTGTTTTCATTTTTCTTTAGGTGCATACCTGTAAGTGGGATTACTGGGTCATACGTATTTCTATTTTTAAAAAAAATTTGAGCAACCTCCACACTGTCTTCCATCGTCGCTTCACCAGATTTACATTCCCACCAATAGTGCCTTGAGGGTCCCCTTTTCCCCACATCCTCAGAAGCTTGCATTCTTAATCTTTTATGTTTTGGAAATGTTAGATGGTAATAGCCATTTTAAACTGCCACAAGCAGTCTTTTAAAAATGTATCTCAAACCCAATTCTCTCATCTCTCACACTAGACCCGAGAAACACTCATACGCTTAATGGCGTCGATTTGCAAGGATGATAAATGGGCCCATCTGTCCACACCAACTGGTTCACAAAATTTAAGTGGGGAGTAAGAAAAATATAAAGGGAACGCAGGAGGCAATTGTTTCTACTTTTTGAGCTTGGCAGACATTTTCAAGAGGGAGTCCCATATCGCAACAAAATTTGACCCCTGTTAACATGTGATATAAGTGTTATGTCCTTTATGTGAGTGGTACAGTCCCAACTCCAAAATCTCAGAGTTCTCAAAGTACTTTGGATGCGTTATCTCTCTTAGCCCTTACAACCAGGGTTAAGGCTTGAGGCTGCTGTGTATCGGCATCTCTAATTACAGAGGTTTTCATACTGGAAGTCCAGAGTAGTAGGTGAACTCTGGAATCTCTAATATAGATGGACTTTGGTCCTTAGGAGAGAGCAACAGCTACCGTGCTTCATGTTGGCATTTTCCACATATTTTAGTTCATAGGTTGTAATTCTTATTCCTCCCACACAACTTTCTGAGACTATGCGTCTGAGGCGTTTGTGTGGGAGGGAGGGTCATACCCTTTTTTTTTCTCATTTCAGCCAGGGCATGAACTCTACTTTTCAGGCCTTGGAAAAGGCTCACTCAGCAGAGGGATGGGTACTTGAGTTTGGAACCACCTGCATTTATACAATTGAATTGCATTTCACACTCCAGGGTCAGGGTACGGTCTCAGCCATATCCCCCCCTGGGACCACCCATGGTGTGTGCCTCCCAAGCTACCCCTCTGCAACCTCCTGGCCTCCCGACAAAAGATCTTTTGAGGACGGGAAGCATCTGAAGATGAGCCTTTATAGCCTTGCATTGTCTACCCACCATAAAATAGTCCCGGAATGTTCTTTACACTCCAATCAATAGGCTGAGCCATGGTAAGAGCTGACCAGATAGAGTTTTTGACGTCCATATGATAGCAATCATCTGCGTGTGACACATGGTGGTTCAAGGAAGTCACTTACTTATTTAACCCACAAACTTTGAGTAGTTTCCTAGGTGACAATTACAAGACTACACAGTGTTATGTTGGTTACATAGGGTAATCAGGTAGGTTTCCTTCCCCTGAGAAGCTACAGACCTATTTGTAGTGTGTGCAAGTGTGTGTGTTGGGAAAGGGAATGGGATATTCGTAGCTGAAACATCATGCCATGCTATTATTTTTAGGTTCATGGACCCAACCCTAGCATACACAAGGGGCTTCCCCACCTACCACCAAGCAGTTCTCAGACTCCTGCTGTTCGCCCACTCCTCTGGGTGTGTTTGAGAATCCACCTCAGTCTTTACACTCTTTACCTGGAGACATATCCCACAATTCAAAGGCTCAGTCCCACGAGGCTGCCCTCCACTCTGTTCCAGATGGCATTTGCAAGCCCAGGTTGTCACCTATGATTCTGCACTACCAGCCACAATCTGGCAATTCCAACAAACCCCTCTAACTCAGGATGCAAACTGGGTTCAAGTTGTGACTCGTACTTCTGATCAACTAGCTATAAATCAGAGGTTCTTATCACCCCCTCGTTGGTTGGATTAATTTGCCAGAGTGGGTCACAGAAGCCAGAGAAACATTTTATTGACTAAATTACTGTTTTATTATAAGAAGATAGAACTCTGCAACAGCCAGGTCACATGGGGCAAGGTATGGGGGAGGGCCACAGAGCTTCCTTGTCTTCTCCAGCTATATACAGCTCCCCCCAAATCTCCAGGTGATTGCCAGTGTGGAAGCTCCCCAAATCCAGCCTTTTTGAGTTTTTATGGAGGCTTCATAATAGAGGCCTGATTGATGAAATCACTGGCCACTGGTGGTTGAACTCAATGTTTAACCCCTCTCTCCTCATAGAAGGTTGGGGGATGGGACTGAAACTTCTAATCTTGTAATCACGTGGTGATCACCAGACTCCACTGGTGACCTGCCCCCATCCTTAGGCGCTTTCCAAAATCACCTCATTAACAACAAAATGCATCTTTATCATTCTTAACACCTAGGAAGTTTCCAGGGCTGCAGGAAACTGTGCCAGAAAACAGGGCAAAGACCAATATATATGTTTTGTATTATAAATCCCAATATCACAATTGTATGATCTCTTTCTTAAAAAGTGATGCAGGAATGGGGAAAGGGCATTTCAAGCAAATCAAACAGTAAGAAAAAATAGAGGTGCATAGGTATGAGGGGCACAGAAGACTTTTGGGGAGAAAATAACTCTGAGCTGAGTCTTGGAATTCAAGTGGTATAGATGGCAAAGTGTGGCCCAGCAGCAGCAGCAGCAGCAGCTACTGGGAACTCACTAGAAATGCCAAGTCTTAGGTTCTACTCAGGACCTGTTGATTCAGAAAATTCTGGGAGTGGATACCAGCCATCTGTGCATTAACATGTTCTACTAGTGATGCTAATACAGGATAGCAGTTGAGAGCCCCTGGGACAGTAGATGTTCAAGAGGCAGGGAATAAATACATGCTTAGAAATTGGGTGTTAGGTTCCTCAGCTGCAAAATAATACCACCTTACTTGGCTTCTGTTAGAGTGGAAGTGGATACTGTAAACAAAAGTCCTTAATTCAGACCTCTCTAAAGGATATTTCCATAAATACTACCTTGATAAATTATTTCATATGGATCATATTATAGATAGCATGCCTACCATGTTTTATTATGCAGAGAAATACTCAAGAAAATGCAACTATAGATAAATGAGCAAATATATGTGGAGATAGACATATTTATATGTACGCACATACATAGATTACAAAGTAATCACCCAGATGAATATTACCTCCTTCAAAGAATAAACACTTATAAGACTGCATGTTTGTCTCCTATAATTGTGTTGCCCAAAAGCCCAGATACCTACAGAGCTATTTATAGAGGTAGGTAAGAAGGTAGGTGGGTAGATAGGTAGATAAATAGGTAGATAGATAGGTAGGTAGACAAACAGACAAATAGATAAAAAAAAAAAAAGCACATATAACAAAACACTAGCTTCTGAATTTAGTTGATGGGATATGGGTATTTTTTTGTGAGTCTTTATTTCTGTATGTTTGATGGTTTTCATAATAAAGTTTTAGAGAGAGAAAAAAAAGCCCATTGATTTCATCTTTAAAAGCTATCTCCAGAGCATTTTTCTGTGATATAAAAATCAAATTCACTGCCTCATTTTTTTTTTTTTTTCCAGAGCATTTAGGTGTTGTGTAGTGGCAAAACGTCCACACAAGTCCTACAGCCCTACTACTTAGGGCTTTCAAAGGATACATCATAAACCGTTTATAAAACAGTGATTCTCAAAATTGACTTCATGTTAAACCACCAATTTTAAAAGTTTCTGATTCCACCCAGAGAGATTCTAATATATTCAGTCTGATGTGGAATTCAAGCATTGCTTCTTTTAACCTCCCCAAGTTATTCCAAAGCATACTCGGTGTGGCAAAACATTGCTCTCAGTGCTATCCAAAGGCTATTAAAGTGCTAAAAAATAGAACGCTTCAGTTAAACACTAGGTTCTAGAGATAAATACTTCAAAATGAGTGTTAGGGAGTGCTCACTGGGAGCAGGGTTGGTCCCGCCAAGTAGAATGAGGGAGGGAAGCCATTCATTGAAGAGAGGTCATCCTTTAGATTTAAGACAATAGCCACTCCATGCTATGGTTCTTCCTCTACTGGATGAAACATTGAGTAGAACAAAAGATAGTTCTAAAAGGAATTTTTATGTCAAGAGCTCAAAAAGGCTTTAACAAGTCCTCTTGGAGCAATAAAGTTAAATATCTAAAGGAGGAAAGGAAAATAATTGTCTAACATAGTTTCAACGTCTTTCATATGCATATAAACGTAGAAACGCACTTGGCTACACCCCCCTCGCCACTTACACACACACAACATTGACTTATAGAATGAACATTTCCATTTATTCTTTTAAGCACTACTTTTGGTTAAATCTTGGCTCTCATGTGTATTCTTTAACCTGGAAACCATTATTTTTTATATAGCTTTGATTCAAAATTCTTTGAAGCAAAGATGTAATTTATGAGTTCTTCTGGGTCAAAAATATTAGCAGCACGCTAAAAGGACACACCTCTTGATTTTAATTAATTGTGCGGCATATAACATGACATTGGTTGTACACATGCAAGCTTTGTTCCATCTATTTTTTTTTGTTATATCGTTATTTCCCCTCTATGTGAAGATTCTGAGCGATATTCAGTTGAAGCATATTTTAGTACTTGTAGTGATACATTTTACCAAAGTTATTAATACTTCATCAAAAATTAGCAAGAAGATACAGCTTTGGGTAGTTTTTTACCAGTCATTCACACCTTCTGCTGGAGTATAACACTCCTGTACATTCTGTTGATAGTAAAGATGCCCAGTCATGTTTAAACCACTTCCTGTAATATGGAAAGATACAAGAAAATCTTAAAAAGAACAGAGAGATCACTTCCAAAAATATGACCACAGGGAACCATTCTAGGCAACGCTTTCAGCTATTTCAGGAGAGACATAGTTTGGGATATTACAAGTAGCAGGAGAAGAAAATGGAGTGCAGGTGAAGGAGGGGAGACCATTGTGATTTTAGGAGGCAACAGAAAAATGTCATCTCCTCCTTCCCTCCTTCCTTCCTTTTTTCCTATCTTCCTTCCTTCCCTCCTTCCTTCATTTTTATTCAAGATTATTGAGGTCATTCTTTGTCAGATATTAAATCAGGTGGTCTTAAAAGTTGGCCAAAATCATGTCTAATATTAGCCACAGGTCACATTCTTTTCATAAGTGTCTACTGAGCCCCTTCTATGTCGTAGGCGTGAGAAGGTAGAGCGTATTTGAACCCACACACGATGCCTTGGAATCTTTGCTATGGATCACCCCCAATTGCAAATGCCCCCAAATGGGCATTTTCAAAGGAGAAATGCAGCTTAAAATTCTGAGATCACATATTCCCCATATCAATTCAGGAAGGATTACATACATGAAAAATGATTCCAAGAAAATACTGATGAGCTCTGCCACTAAGGATCTCCAGGAATAGGTTGTCTTGAGTGACGCAGTCCTAGGTACAGTTTGCTTACTCCCCCCTTTTGTTCATAATCCTTTCTTTCCACTGTCTTATGTTCTTGCCACTGTAAAGTATCTATTTTTAACCTCAGCCTTCAGAAGGTTAAGAGGAAAAAAGAAATATGAGACCATTTCAGGGTAATTTTGCCCGTTGGAAGAATTTTAACACCAAACTTTTAATCTTGATCCACTGAACAAATATTTAATTATAATAATAGCTAACATTTAATATGTGGTTACTGAGTGTCACACAATTTACATGCTATATTAGTTTTCTATTGCTGTGTAAAAAATTGCCATAAACTTAGTGGCTTAAAGCACACCCTTAGATCAGCTCACAATTCTGAGGGTCAGAGGTCTGGGCAGACTCGACTGGGCTCTCCACTAGGCATTCCCACGGGCTCAAGTCAAACCCGAGGGAACACACAAAGCTGTTGGCCAAACCCAGCTCTTTCCATGTGGCCGTAGATTTGAGGTCCCTATTTTCTTATTGGCTTATGGCTGAAGGCTTTTCTCTGCTCCTGAAGACCTCCTGAATTCCTTCCTACGGGGACCCTGTTCATCTTGCTGCAATAGGGTGTCAAACCCATCGCATGCCTCAAACCTGCCTGATTTCTCCTGCCAACAGTAGGAGAAAACCCTGCTTTTCAAAAAGCTCATGTGAGTAGATTAGACTCTCCTCCACACCCCCAATAATCGTTCTATTTTAAGAACAAGTCATTAGTAACCTTAATTACACCTGCAAAATTCCTTTGTCACGCAAGGTAACAATCACGGGGGTAGCACCAGAGAGTAAAAGGCGTCTAGATTACTAACGACCACACGTTTGTTAACTCTAGTCTTTATCACGACGCTATTAAATTAAGTATCACTGTTCCCAGTTTTCAGAAAGATCCAAAGTCATGCAATTATTCCGTACCATAGCAATGGTCTGACCCCCCGGTCTTTTCAATTCTAAAACTACTGCTTTTTTTTCACAATTGCACCATCAACAAAACCCTTATGAACACCTTCCTATGCTGTACTGTAATCTAGGGCTAAAGAAATGAGTAATGCTTTCCTTTGCCCTCCAGGAGCCAAAAAATGAGCCAAAAAAATAAAATTATTTAATCACTTAACCGGTAATTAAATAATCCCTAATGCTTACTATGAGCCCTTCTAAGAGCTTTGCATGCATTAATGTGTTTAATCCTCACACAACCTTATGAAATGACGACTGTTAACATCCCCAAGATCAACACACTTGTACCTGGCAAAGTTTAATTTCCATCACAGGTACTTGGGCTCCAGAGTTCATGTTTTTAACCACAACATATACTTCTTTTGAAGGATCCATATTTAAGTTCTATATACAGGTGCCGATCAGATAATACAAATGGATGTTCCACACACCACACTATATTTTGTTCGGGATAAAAAAAATCCGTCTTTATGTTATATTTTAATGTAAAAGGTCCTTATTCTCAGTATGGACTTACGCTTAAGAATGATCAATAATTGGAACACCTGAGACCCTAACATTCTTTCATAGCTACAATCCCCTAGAGCCAGAGTCTTGTTTCCCTGCCTGCCCCTTAGATAGAAATCCTAAAAAAAAAAAAAAAAAAGAAAAAGAAATCCTAATTTTCCATGATCGTTGCCACTCTCTATTGTATCCCATATATTAAAAGGGTTTATTACCATTAAAAACCCCGCTAATGCAGTTGTTTCCTTCTAGTAGAGATATTTTTTTTTTCTGTACTTACTAGAAAGTGGGAGATCAGAAAGTGGAAATCGCCAACAGCAAACTCTAAGTCCTCCTTTGATTTTGTTAGTTGCCTGGTGACCTTAGACATTTACACTGGTGGGCAACCTTCTGTTTTACCTAAAGGCCATCCTTTAATTGGTTTAAGAAGTCTGTACCATCAAGTCACAGGACTTGAAAGAAAATATTGGAATAAGCTCCGTGATTGTAGGGTTTAGAGAGACAAAGGAGCTATTTTAGTCCTATATCCAGCCACTAGGAGGAAGAAAACTGCTCTCCCAATGTAATTATATGTTATTATATCTCCTTTTAAACTCAACTTTACATTTTAAACGTTAAATTTCAGCTCACGAGTACTCACCTCCTCTGAGTCTGCGGTGATGTTTATCATTTGTCTCTGCAATGTTGCTTTGTGAATTAGTCAATTCCCCTACATGTCCTCCTTTATTTCTAACACTTATGTTTAATAATCTGCGCGTTGCTTTCCAGAAAGCATTTTGCCCATGAAATTTGAGTCGCATTCAGGGAAAACAGAGGTAGTAACCCAGTGGCAGAAGCAGTAGGCTTCGTGGCTGAGAAGCCCACGCATTTGTGTTGGATAAATGTCCCCCTACCTGGTTTTTGTTCAGCCCGTCCACCGATAGAAAACCTCACAGCAGCCACATCTGTATTCAGCCACAACTCTGTGAAAGGGACAGCTGGAGAACCTATTAAAAATACATTGTTACTATGAGTATTTTGTTCCTCTTTGCTATATAATAAGCTGAAAACTACAGTAGGTGAGCGTTCTACGGGGAAGACCGCTGTTCCTTTTATTGACTTTCTAGCCACACAAACTAATAGAAAATGCATTTTATATCACACAGCTGAACTCGGTCACGCTGAACTCAACAGGATGGAATATTTTCCCCACGTTTAAGTTGTAAATGGCAGGCTGGTTTACAATAAATATTGGGGACAATAAAATGTCACTTCTTTCCAGAGTTTTATTATGAAAAATACCTACGTTGCAAATAATATTTGGTATTTTTGACTATAAAGCTAACGTTCATTATAGAAAACTTGAAAATTCTTAGAAGTCAGTATCTAGAAAATGTACATTTATTTTTCATATTTGCATAAGCAAAGATCTTTGTCATTACCATTTTTTCAATAATTGTCACTATGTAAACATAAGATTCCATGATTTACTAGCATAAACGTAGTGAATACTTTTCCTACTCGAGACATTCAAAGTTTTTTTTAATTTAATAATATGCTTTCTTTAACCAAGACATCCAAAATAGCATCCCACCATGCAATAAATATTCACATTATTAGGCATATGTTTACATTCTTTATTTTACCTAGTCTTTGCAATTAAATGGTCATGAAAATTGCAAAACGATCTGTGAAAATTGTGAGAGATGTGATGTTAAGAGAAAATATAGGCACAGATGTAAATGTAGACTGTGAATATAACTATGTCAATCTATTTTTCATGTATAGGGCAAAGGACTAAAATAGAAAATGAGCAAAAGGAGCAGTGATTGGTTGAGGTGCTAAGATTGTGAGGGATTTATTCTCACCATTTATTAATGTGATAAAAAAAAAACCCAGATAACATAAAATTTGCACCTCAACAGATCAGCTGTATTAACTACGTGCCCCTTGCTATGTCACAGGTCTCCAGAAGTGTATTTCATCTCTCAAAACCGAAACTCTATACCCATTGAACAAAACCCCCCATCCCCATCCAGAACTTGGCAACCAGGTCTCTGGTGGCGACGGCCTCCAGCTACCTCATAGGAGTAGAATCATGTAGTATCAAGACATTTAAAGTTTTTATTGAGTATCCTGATGCACTTACTTTCTTTACACTCTCTCTTCTTTCCTGTCATTTCCCAATCCTTTTAGAAAATATTCACTGTGATTCACATTCCCTCAAAAAACTCCTAGTGTGCTGCTCTGTTTTGTTTCTTCAGTTGAAATTCTAGATAAAGAGCTATATGCGACTGGCTGGTCTTGCTTATGTTGCTGTTGTTTGATTAAGTATTGATACTTATGGTCATTCCAAAGGAAAAATGATCATTCCAAAGATAAGTGCTGAATGAGGAAAATAACTGTTAACTGAACATTCCTTCTGAATTAGATTCCCATGCATGTCTTTATATAGTTCATCCTTTTATTTGAGGCTTTAATATTTTTCTAAATAGTCATATTGTAGTTTTTTACACCATATTTTTAGAGTCTGTATCAAAACATTCCTGAAAAATCAGTGAGGCAGTTTTGTTAGGGTGACTACACAATTTATAGTCCAGAATTATGAGGGAAAGGGGACACCATCATTAATTACACCGGAAAAATAGACATAAATCAAAATTCTCCCAAGTTGGTTCATGCTGAAGAATGATCTCCTTCACATTTGCAAAAAAAAAAACAAAACAAACAAACAAAAAAAACACCCTATTATGACCTTTGCTTTCTGGTGTTGCTATTTTTCAATGTAAGAATTTTTGCTGCCCCCCAGCCCGTCTCCCCACTTATCCCACCACACCTACACTGATCACGTGACACCCAAGATCCATCGTGCAGACACGACTGCAATTTCCAGGAGAGATAACAGACATGTACATTCCACAAGATTCTATAAAATAATTATTCTACTGTTGGCATTTAGGTGATTTACATTTTCTTCCTATTAGAAAATGTTTCTAAAAAAAAGAAAATGTTTCTTAATGAGCAGAAGAATTCACCACAAAAGTAGAAAACTCTGTAGTTTCTCCCATAAAAAAAAAAAAAAAAAAAAAAACTGAGATAAGATCCATATGTTAGACAGAATTATTTAAAAGCCCTGGCTTTGGCTTAAATTCACATCTTCCATTGATTTAAAGTAACTCTTTATGTCTTTTTCACTTTTAGCTATAAACATACTCTGATAGGGACCTAGAACCAGATACACAAACTTTTAGAACCAAGATTAAGATCTTGATTTCAAAGAGTCTGAGTTTCCTGAAATAGTGTTTAGAGGCTACTATTTCACACTGATGTAATTAATATATGGCCCCAGGAAAGATGAACTATAAAAAAGTCCCACACACCACTTTCTCCCCTTAGATTTGTCATATTTTTTGTAATATGAAATAAGGGGAAAAAGAATAAGAAATGGGTGGATATTATATTATTATCATTATATTAAAATGATATCATTATATATTATTATTATCATTATATATAATTTATAAAAATAATATACATTATTATTATCATTATATACAGAAAATATTTTATATATATCATTATATAAAAACATATCTTTATCCTTTTTAACAATAAAATTCAATGATATAATTGAATAGTCATTATTACTCTCTTCATTCTGGATTGTCATTTTTTTTTAATTTATTTTTTATTGGTGTTCAATTTACTAACATACAGAATAACACCCAGTCCCGTCACCCATTCACTCCCACCCCCCACCCTCCTCCCCTTCTACCACCCCTAGTTCGTTTCCCAGAGTTAGCAGTCTTTACGTTCTGTCTCCCTCTCTGATATTTCCCACACATTTCTTCTCCCTTCCCTTATATTCCCTTTCACTATTATTTATATTCCCCAAATGAATGAGAACATATAATGTTTGTCCTTGTCCGACTGACTTACTTCACTCAGCATAATACCCTCCATTTCCATCCACGTTGAAGCAAATGGTGGGTATTTGTCATTTCTAATAGCTGAGTAATTTTTTCATACAGAAGTTCTCTACCCTATTTTGGGTGTCTTGAATTAGACTCATCCATCAGTTAGCTGAGTAAATATTTCAATTATCTGTTGGCTTTTTATGTTTTATCAAACATATTGATAAGGTTTTCTGAGGTTTTGAAGGACTTAGAAATATCTTTGTATCACTACTGTATGTGAATTGAAAATTTAGGGCAGCCCAGGTGGCTCAGCGGTTTAGCGCCGCCTGCAGCCCAGGGTGTGATCCTGGAGACCTGGGATCGAGTCCTACATTGGGCTCCTTGCATGGAGCCTGCTTCTCCCTCTGCCTGTGTCTCTGCCTCTCTCTCTCTGTGTATCTCTAATGAATAAATAAATAAAATGTTAAAAAAAAAAAGAAAAGAAAATTTAGCTATGACAAGACTTGGAGTCCATAGCTTTTGCAGCACAATAATCAATAATAAAATAGTCACTCCATTATATTGTGACACGTGGTAGTGCAGATGGAAAGTCTGAGGCGAGATTTTTTTTGATATCTAATATTTTCTACATAGTTGATTTCAGATCATTCTTTCTACAAATTGGCAATTTTCTTTAAGAGATACACACGTGGAGGAACCTGGGTGGCTCAGTCGGTGAGGTGACCCACCCTTGGTTTTGGCTCAGGCCGTTGCCTCATAGGTGGTGGGATCTATCCTAATTCCCCGGGGCTCTGTGCTCAGCAAGGAGTCTACTTGGGATTCTCTCCTGCTCCTCCCCCTACTGGTATGTGGGCACACGCGTGTCCACATAAATATATGAGTAAATAAATATATGAATCTTTAAAAAGAGAGAGAGAGAGAGAGACTGAATACTCTTGTTTCAGTAGTGTTACCAAATAGCCTGTGGGATCTTTCAGTCTGTCTATTTGAGTTTGCTGTAGCAAAGGAACAATCTACTCACTACCCTTCCAAATAGTGAGAGTTGTTTTTTCATTTTTTGAGTATAATTGACACACGATGTTATATTAGTTTCAGGTGTGCAACATGATAATTCCACTTCTCTGCACTTTATGTCATATTCACCGCAAGTGCGGCTGCCATGTGTTCAATCAGTGAGTTTAAGTAAATTTACTTTATTCTATTAAGTGAAATAAATTAAGAACTATTTTTTTCTGTCTTCATTTCTGATTATTTTTTTCTCCATCTAAGCTAGGTCCTCAAACTTTTTCTCCATATTCCAAAGTCAATTATGTATAGAATTTGTGCCACCTGTAAACATGTTAATGTACTGTAAATATAATGTTTAATTCCTTGGTGTCTTTTTAATCTGTATACCTCTCATCTAGATCTTTTTATATCTTACTGTATATTATCTTTTAATTCAAATAAGCCATGTTTTATTTATGTTTTATGGAATAAACAAAACAGACGTGGCTGAACTACATTTCTATTCCCTGCAGACCTTTTTTTAATGATTTTTTTTTTCATTTTTTGAACTCTACATTCATTTTTATGCTAAACATTTATTTTCCTTTTTTACATGGAAGTAAATATTAGATCTTAGTTATCTAGGTCTTAGTGATCTAGAATGTTTACGAAATAAAGAACTTTGATCTGTTTTTAATCATTTCATCTCACTTGCATGTTGTTGGAACATGTTGAAGAGTATTCTTAGTACTCAGAATAGAAATCTATTTATAGAATAAAGATGCCATAGATCTTGGAAAGCCAGCATGGCTTGTTACTTCTTTTCATGTATATTTTTGTTTTTGTTTTTTAATATGTCTGTTTATCATCATCATCTTCATACTGTCTGTGGATGGTTGAACTGCAACCATTAACAACTATCTAACTTGCATCTAGAATGAAATTATACCTCGATATCCCATCAAAGAAATGTCTTTTTTTTTTATATATATAATCTTTGCTGATGCTGTGATCAAGCATGATCTTTTTGTGAATTCTTTGTGTCAAGTGCCTGGCTAGTCATCTCTCCTGCTATTAGGATAAGACTGCTCTTTCAGATAACTTTTACAACATTCAAATTTTAAAAAATAGTTCCATCATTTCCCAGTTGTTTCTTCTAAAACCACTGCCATGATGGCTATCATTCTAGCTTGGTGGCAACCAAATCTCTTTGAGAAACCACTTCTCAGGAGCCCTTGTCACCAAAATGGTCTCCTTTTCAGTGTCATGCACATCTCAGCCTTTTTTGGCTTGGCTCATTCAGGCAGCCACTCCTCTGACAAATGACATGCTCTCACAAGCCATTCAGAGCAGTTTGTACAATGTCCTAGCTCCTTATGATCATCTCACAGATTTCAAAGAACTGTAATGACCAAAGGAAATGCAAATATATTTTAATTTTAAATCCTAGCCTCAACTGTAGTCTTCATTTGCCTGTGGCTGGGTGCTCACAGCTTTCAGAAAGTCTTCTGTTTACATGTACACTGTCCAAGACTCTCTTTCCCTGTCTCTCCTTCTCATTCTTTTCATTGATATATATTTGACGTGTATATAACATGTTGATTTAATACATTTATATATTGCAATATGGGATTGTCATTGTAATGTTAACTAGCACTTCTATCAAGTCACACAATTGAGGATAATTTCCTAGTTGGTCTTTAATCTGATTTAATCTGAATGAAGCTGAGCTGAATATTGTTGGATGAATCAACCAATTCAGTTAGAATTGGTGATTGGGAAGGAGAACAAATTCAACCGTTAATGATTTAGAGACTTAAAAAAAAATCTGGTAGTGTGTATAAATGTATATCTGTGAATATTTGTGCTTTCCTTCTGCTAGTTTCAAATTTCTTAAATTACTACATATTTTTTGAAATATTCTATGCTGCTCTTTTCTTTATTAGTTTTGTTCTGAAGAACTAACAGTCAAATGTGTATGTTGCGCAGAACACTTTGACAGGCATTCTTAAAATCTGATATTCTTGTTGCTTTTACCATCCATTCTAATGATTTGTATTCCCTATTTATGACTTTTTAAGTTAGTATGTATAGATGTGGAATTGATTGTACATATCCCTAGACATCTTCAAATAACTTACATAAAATGGGTCACAATTAAATAAATTAATATTACAAATAATTTGAAACATATTTTTATTAAAAGAATAATCTGTCCCTTAGATTCATAGATTGTTCCAAAAGGAGGATGCTTAAGAAAGGACTTAAATTATTTCTTCCAATTTCAGCATAGATTCCCATTAAATAAATCAGAAAGCTAAAGCCCAAAGAAGAGAAATACCTCCTCCATGTCTACTAACTTATAAATTGGAACACATTAATCTTCACTACTGATTTATCATTCATTTTATACCTGACATTAAAATGACTGTAGGAATTACAACAGCCAAATAAACTGCGGTATATATTATTGAAATATATGTGGTCATTAGGAGGGGACTCAATAAACCTTTATACATAAATCCAATGGAATGCTATGCAGATAAAAATAGATGCTCTAGCTAGTTACACCCTGATAATTTAAATTCAATCTATATTGTAGATTAGACATATAAGATATGAAATAGTACATTAGTCTAACCCCATTTATGAGAATCATGTGTTTTACACACACACACACACACACACACACACACAACACATAAATTCTGATATTTTTATCCTTAACATTAGTTTTTCTTTAGGGGAGTATGAAAGAGAAAATAGTTTACTCTGCTTTATTACTTAATTGCTTTTTTGGTTTTCTTCCTTTTTTAGAGCATTTCAGGGATTGTCTTTCTTAGTTTTCCCTGAATCACCACCGCTTGCATATGGTAGCATTTCAATATTGTTTTGCATTGAATTAATATATATCAATTGCAAATAAAGTGCATATTTGGGAATTCTGTGTGCATATTCACTCTGTCGTCCAAAGTTTATAATGAACCTCATTTTGGAAGAGAACATTAGGTTTTGAATAACAGAGTAATGTATAGTGTTTGTAAGAAGAGGTTATTTATAGGGGAAGTGTGCTTATCTCCATACTTTTGCAGTTCTTAAGGGGGAAAAAAAAAACAGAAGTAGGTGAGCTGAGTTATTTTAAGTTTTATGTCATAAGCCATCCATTGGATTTACCCTGGAGATTAGCACTTGCCAATAGCCATCAGTTTAAATTAATGAGTCCGTAGAACTACTGGCTTTGTATGTAGCAGGAGAAAACTTAGTTTCCCCTCAATGATGTCATCTTGTGCTGTAGTAATATAAGGACCAGCTTAGCCCTACGGACGATTGAAAATCATGGAAAGTATCAACTCTGCTTTCTGTGTCTGTGTGTGTTTATGCATTCATATTATTTTTATATTTAGTTATCTTTAATTTAAAGTGGTTGTAAAATGCAAGTAATGAATTGCACTGGCTGGATATTCCACAGTGATCATTTTTGTTGTTACATCAGCCTTTTCTATAATTTCCATTGCAATGCATGTTTCCCCCATATTTTATGCCAATTTTTTATCTGTTGGACATCATAGACCTTATCATCAGAAAACATTGACAGTTATACAGAACATTCACCAAAATATCAGATAATGACATTATTTCTTCATATGTCTTTATTTTTATTGATCCTTGTAATAAAATATTATTTCTATAAAAAGACTTTCCATTTTTATAGAGCTTTACATATTATAAACTATTTTCTTATGTGGCATCAAGTTTAATCCTCAGAAACTCTGTAAGCTTAATAAATCAGTACTACTGCTGAATTAATGAGGTTATAAGAGCTCAGAGTATGACTCGATGAAAGTTATTCAACTCACACATCAGGAAAACTGGGGCCACAGTCTGTGCTTTTCTGTAATTAATAACCACCATCATTTATGCAATACTTAGCACTTTACAAAGTCCTTGGCAAAGATCGGTTCATTTGGTTCAAAACTACCCCATGAGGAAGGAATTATTAGTATCCCAATTTCATAGGAACTGAGGCCAAAGTACTTTGCCTTTGGTCACAGATGTAATAGTTGAAGGAGCCAGTGTTCAATCCCAGAAATCCTGCTTTCAGAGCCCACTGTGCATAAACAGTAAACTATAAGCTTACACTTGTAGATTTTTCAGTATTCAATACTGATCATTGGTTAAAACAGTAAATAAGTAAAAGCTGTGGTGGTACACTACTCTGATTATAACATCATTTAAGAAATAAACAGTTACTAAAGTGAAGCATAAATAAAGAGAAGTACAACAATCTTAAAATGTGTATCTTGGGAATTATTCACAAAAGAAAAACACCTGTATTAATATTGCACTGAAAAAAATTAGAACATTATCACACTCCACATCTCTCCTTACCATCCCTGGTCATCATCATCTCTCTTGAACAATAACTCCTTTCTAACTCCTAATAAATGATTTTGGCTTGATATCCATGGACTAATACAGTATTCTTTTTTTGGCTTTGGCTTCTTCTCTTCAATGTTTTTTTATTATATCTGTGCATATAGTTGCAGAAAGCCATGCTTTTTTCATTATCCTTCTTGTATAGTGTACCAGCATGTGAATAGTCCATAATTTATTTATCTGTTCTATTGCTGATGGACATTTTGGACATTTTCAGTTTAGGACTATTATGAATGGAATAGTTAGTTCTTTTCATGTCTTATTTAATAAATATAAATCTTAGAATTCACATTATGTACATATAGAAATATATAGTTAAATCTCTATGGCTATTGACTATAAAAGTAGTAACTATATTATTCTAATTATTGTTATTATTTTTAAAGCCAATAGTCTCGGAGATTTCACTGTATGTTTACTCTTTTTCTCTCTCTCCAATCTTCATGCATTTGCATACGTCCCCACTTCTGACCAAAGGATATCTATGAGTATTTCTTTCAATTCTCTGGCAATCAATTCTATGTTTTTATATGTCTGGGAATTTTTAAAAATGTTTTTCTTTATGTATTGAAGACATTTTATCTGTATACACAATTCTAGTTTGCCAGTTATTTTCCTTCAGCACTTAAAATATAGCAACCCATTAAATGGCAGCTCTCATTATTCTATTTAGAAGTTAAATGTCAGCCCTTTTATTGCTCTACACGTCTCTCTTGCTCCCTTCCTGTATCGCTTTTAAGATTTCCTTTTTGTCTTTGGTGCTCAGCAGTAGACTGTGCTGTGATAGGGAGTGTTTCTTCTCCAGTTTATCCTGCTTGGATTCTCTGACTTTCTTGAACCTGTAAAGCAATGTCTTTAATCAATTTTATATTGGCAAATTGAATTTAAATAAAAAAAAACTAAAAAGGGAAAAGAAAAAAAAATCAAATTTTAAAAAATATCATGACCTTTACTTCTTTGAATAAAGTTCTTGTTAATTTTTTTTTTATACCCCCAGATGGGCCTCCTATGACATAACATCTGTTAGAGCTTTTCACTGTATGCCATAGCTGTCTTACACATTTTTGGATATTTGCTTTTCCCCTTTTGTTCTTTCTCCGTGTGAGCTTTAGTATATGTATATTCTACTAGTTTTCTTTGTATTCACTCATCCTCTCTTCAGGTGAGCCCAGTAAGCTGTCATTGATTTTGATGTGAGAAAATGTGCCAACTACATTACCAATAACTGTTTCTTCATTTGTAAGAAAATTCAGTTTGAGTCTTTGTTTTTTAAGGACCCCAGTACTTTGATAAAATTCTCCATCTTATTTCTTCCTTGTCTTTAATATATTAATCAATCACCTTTTAAAGTTCATGTGACAAGTTCATTATCTGGATCACCTAGCCATCCATCTTTTGGTTGTTGTTGTTGTTGTTGTTGCTAAATTATGGTCCTGTTTTCTTAAGCCTTGTAAATTCTGATAGAATGCCAGACATTATGTTTAAAATGTTGTACAGGATTTGAATATCATCTTTCTACACAGAGGATTTTATTATCCTTGACTATTCTCTGGCAAGTAGTAAACAGGAAAATTAATATAGTCTAATGAGGGACTTAGCAGGCTTACAGCAGTAATTCAAACTTATAAAGAAAACATGTCTGTCAACCACTGGTCCGTTCCTACTCCCAGCACATTTATCTGGATCTACCTTCACTGACAGAACTTGAGCTCCAATGATTGTCCTAGCACCCTGAGATCAACCAAAAGCCCCACTGCATTCCTCAGCCCTTCTTGGCTTGGTCTCTGTTCCTGCTCCTCAGTGTAGCTAAAGAATAATCAAATGTCTCCAGGTGGAACCTGAGACAGAATGAATGACAACAAGGCAACTGTTGACTCCGAGAGTCTCCCTTCTCTCCTAGATGTTCCCCTCTCCAATTGTGGGTGTCCCCAGCATCTTTATACAGTTTTTTTTAACCTAGTCTCTCAATATTACCAGTAAAAGTGTTGATCTTACCACGTATATCTGGTAAGAAGAAGATAAGGAAGTCTATGGTATTACTTTTCCTTTCTTTTGTATTGAAATGTAATTGACATAACGTTATATTAGTTTCAAGTGTACAACTGATTCAATATTTGCTCAAAACGATCACAGTAAGTTTAGTTAATATGTTTCATATGGTATAGCTTTAATTGCAAAGCTTGTGCAATTCTTATATTTTATTTCATATGATAAATGAAATATCTATTATGTATGCAAAGGGTTGTCTTCATAGTTTGTGTTTCTATCATTTTCCATACAAAAGTAAGTTTCAGACAACCGTATTTGGCTATGTCAAAGTTATGATCTGTGAACGAGTGGATGGAGGAAAAAAAAAAGACCTATTAAGTTCTAAAGGAGGGCTGAATTGGGGATTTTTGAACATTAACTCCTAATTTTAGTTAAGCTCTAAGACACTGCCACTCTGTGGTAACTGTGAGACATAGCAGCATCCTCTAGATATCTAGAGACCAGGATGCCCCAGCAAGTTGCTTCTTAATTCCCTTCCTCTGTTGTTCAGGATAGTAAAATTTCCCCACTCGGTGAGCAGTGTAACTCCTTTATACTCACTTCCCTCCCAATCCAGTGTTCCAAGTCTGGAGTCTAGCCATTGGGTCTTCTTCTTTGCAGAAACTTGAGCAATAGTGGGGTGTGAAGGTGCCCGAGTCACATGAGCCCGCATTTAGACTCCAGCATCTGTGAGTGGTATGGTCTTAGGCTCGTTACTTTCTCTCTCTCTCATCAGTGTTGTTATATAAAATAAGAATTTTAGCAGGCATGTCTCCTCTGTAAAAATCTGTTGAACTGTGCACTTCACACATATGCTAGATTGTAGAGGAATTAATTTTCCAAAACAGATTAATAATACATATGTAAATAGGTCTCTTAAAGGATTGGCCTCTGCATTTAGATGTATAATGTTACTTTCTCAGTGGGGTCTACGCTGACTTTCCTTTACAAAATCCTAATCTTCCCTCCTACTATTATCCATACATATCCATACATCCATCTCTTTTATTCTGTTCAGATGTCTGGGTTTTTTTCTATAGCACTTAGCATTGACTGGAATGTATAATTGACATAATGTACATCTTCTAATATCACTTTGTGGACTGTATCTTCATCAAAGCATGATTTCTGGGGGGTTGGTTTCCTGATTTACAACAAGTGCCTAAACAGTGTCTTGCACATGGCAAGTGCTCAAAAGTATTTGTTGAATGCGTGAATAGGAACTGAACATAGTTATTGGCACCTAGTGATGACTCATGTTTAAAGAAGTTTTGTTATGCTCAGGGCTTCTGATGGAGGCTTTTGTTCTCAGATTTTTAAATATAGCTTGTGGATGAGAAAGGTGCTGATAAGCATGTGCCATGGCTTCAGATATGGCAAGGAAGGGACAGGTAAAACTTGTGAATTGTACACTTCACAGGGTGTAGGGTAAATTCTATCGTTTGTAAATTGTATCTTAACAAAATGGCTATTTTTTAAGTAGAGATTTCCCTCTTCAGAGGGAGAAACATGATTAGCTCCTGGTTCTGACACTGACTCCCTTTTTGACCTCAGATAGGCCAGTTTTCTCTAGTTCTTAATCTTCCATATACAAATCGAGTATATCCATTAACTGAAATTCTAAAATCACCTCCAATTCTTACATTCTGCGTTTTAAAGAATACAGACTTCAGCAGAGATGAAGAGAAAAGAAGGTAACGTGAGCATCGTATGCACCATCATTGTATGGCTCTGCAACCTGATGCACGCACAATTCAGAAAGCATGGAGTTTAGAGGCTGAGCCCTGTTGGCATCACTTACACGTGTGTATAGTCATGCAAGTGTGTGTTTTCACGCGTGCATATAAACATTATCTAATTTTCTTGGACAGGAAATAAGACAATGAGTACCAGTTTCTTGGTTTCCAAAAGACTTCCCAGGAAGCTGTTTTCCCAGCCCCCACAAGTAGACGACAGATCACAGAGGCACTGATTCCTCTGCCTGCTTACCGGAGTGTACCTTGGGGGCCATCTGGTATCTCAACGCTTCACAAAATTAGCTTGGTTTAATTTGAGTGAGTTAGAGAACTCTGTTGTCACAATGAGAAAATGTTCCTGTTACCTAATTAACTGGGCTTATTAGGAGAGTGGTAACTACTGAAGTCCACTGAACACCCAGCCATATGGGCATATGAAGTGTGGATCAAACAGGTCTTTTTGTAATTACGTTAATAGTTACTCTTTTAGCTTTCCCTCATTTTCATCTAAGCCCAATGCAAAACACATTTCCTGGATTTTTAACAGAGTGTCAAATAATAGGCCCTGTAAATGGATTTGAGTTATCAGGGCCACCATTTACTGGACACATGTCTGCTGCCCGGTGACTAACCCCTTTGCCACTTCCCAGAATGTCCTTCTATATGCCTCGTCTGAGACACCGCAGGTCATCTGCTCTATTGCTGTGGCCTTTTCTCTGCCATATGGCTACGCTGCACCCAATTCCTCGTGGTAATATGCTCCTTTGATATACCTTCAGCACAAGAACCTTCTAAATAGGAAGGTACAGCATGTATAATTTCCTCATTAAATCAAGAGACAAGGTCATTCTGTGTTAAATGGAATAGGAGACACATTCCCACATGTTATGTACTGGCAGGGAAATATGATGCACTGACCTTTCAAAATCATCCAAAGGTCACTTCTTTAGCTCTCTTGAGTGAAAGAATAAATGGGTGAATCTTAAATTTTAGGTTGACATAGATTAAGGGACATGATACTTATTCAGGTTCCCATAGTATAAGGAAAAAAAGGGCATCAAAGGAGGCACTGACCCTTGATTTTGCACACAAAGAGGTGACCCTTCCCTGATAGCAAGTCCCACAACACCCACTATAGACAAAAAAGTATTTAATAACATGATCACGTATTTCCCTCTTGGTAGGTAGTGTACAAAATGGTATGCATACTCTCAGAATCCTGGAAGTCAATCATGTACTTTTTCCCGCATTTTAAAAGTAAGAAAACCAAGTTTTGCAGAGAGCAGGGAATTGATCTCAAGTCAGACACACTTTGGTGTCTTTTAAGGGCTGTCAGGCTCCTGCAATGTAAGAATCAACTCTATGACTGGTGAACAGCAGAGATTCAATGAATCTTTTTTGTTTTTATCAATGAGTGTCGTTGCAACCCTTTTTACATAGGTTGATCATTTATTCAGAGTGTTGACTTAACAAATAAATGTCTGATGAAGTCTGAGGAAGGTAAATCCTAATAGCTGAAAAGAAGATGAACTTATAATATAGATTTGTAATTAGAAAACAAATTTTCCTGCCCAATGCGTACATGAATGAGCTGTCAGTAAACTGAAAGGAGCACAGAAAACAAGTATTTACAGTCCCTTGGGGTTACTGCTATACACAAAAGGGAGAGACATGGATTGATCCTTATCTGTGTAATTCAGATCCAAATACACTCTTTCCTGAAATATCCAAAAATTGGGGAGAGTGAGGAAATAAGCTCTGACTCTACTTGCAATATGTAAAACACATCTGCACATCTTCAGAAACCAGGATCCAAAAAGAGATAAAAAAAAAAATAAAGTTCATGTTTTCAATTTGAAAATCACAATATTAAAAGCAAACTCTATATGCATGAGTCTATCTTGACCTGGGGAGTCCTCCCTCGCTCTTCTTCCATCCTGATACCCAACTGGAACCAATAAATATCCCAAATCTGGTTTTATACCGAAGCTCCTTCAGTTGGAGCAGTTGTAATGAGACCATTCAGTATCAGCCATCAGTCAGGTTCTATCTTCAGTCAACTGCCTATGTGACGAGAGTCTTCTTTTCCATTTGTGGTTGGCACATATTCCAAAGACAGGAGCCATTGAGTGTAAGACAATATTTAGGACCATGCTTACAGTTTGGGTCACCGAGTCATCTTATTTGTCGAGTTGCATCACTTAATATTCCTCTTAAGAAGAGAAAATCTACATTTTTTAAAATGAAATACACTGACTTATCTATTAGTACTTTTGTCTTAAATAAATGTTCATTAGAAGACTCTGAAAAGGAGGGGCACCTGGGTGGTTCAGTTAGTGAAGTGTCTGCCTTCAGCTCAGGTCATGATCTCAGAGCCCTGGGATCGAGCCTCATTTCAGGTTCCCTGCTGGGTTGTAAGTCTTCTTGTCTCCCTTTCTTTTTGCTTCTCCTCCCACTCATGCTCTCTGTCTCTCTATCAAATAAATAGATAAAATCTTTAAAAAAAAGCAGACTCTGAAAATGAGAGATGAGAGACCTGCTGGATATACAGATGGATCCTAAATGGAAACATTACTGCTTCTTCTTACAATCAGGATAGCCATGTGTGTATTTCTCTAGTCTAGGGGTCCCTGTCTATAGAATTGTACATTTATTACATTTTTAAACAGATGATTGTAAAAAAAAAAATCTTGAGGGATAATCTTAGTTTATTTTTTACTAATTTCCATAAAGGACATGGTTTAGTGACTGCCAGCATTATTCTAAACTATAATTTTCCTCCCGAGAAGGTGTTCCTGGATTACTCTTCTGTAATCCCATGTCATTCCACATAGAGAATTTCTCACACTTTGCCATAATTATTTGCTTAAGGATATATCTCTTGGGGAGTTTCTTAGCATCAACGACTATGTCAGATTCACCTCTGAATCTCCAGTTCCTGCGACTGATGGGCCTTGAGATATGTTGAATGATTAGGTAGGTTTTAATGAGTTACCACATCTTGAAATTTAGTTAACATACATAGAAAATCACCTAGCGCTTGGTTTAGAAAAAGAAATAACTCACAAGAAGATGTAAATTCAATTAACAAAGTAAGCTTTCATTTGTTTATACCCATATTTCAACAAAACTATCATCTGTTCAGCCAATAGTCAAGTATACCTCTTCTCAAAACTCTAGCTTATTTAAGAATGTGATGCCTCATTGCACACCAATTTGATATGGCCCATACCCTTCAAGATACAGGAAGGAAGGGCAATGTTATTATATTTATTTTAAATTATGTATACTTATTTTGGGAATAGCTAAATTTAGATGGTTCAGACTCTGCAATGTGTACAAAGAGATATACTGTAAAAGTCACCTATCCACATCTGTCTCCTGCCACTCAATGCTTGCTCCATGGAAAGCAGTGTTACCAATATATTTTGTATATTTATAGAGGTAATCTGGGCAAATAAAAGCAGATATACATATATATATTTTTTATACGGTTTATTCATTTTCTATTGCTGCTGTAACAAATAAAAACAAGGTCAAAACAGCATCTACTTATTACCCTACAGCTCCTTAGGTCTAAGTTTGATACGGGGCGGGGGGGGGCACACTAAGCTAAAATGAAGGTGTCTGCAGGGCTGTGCTCCTTTCTCAAGGTGCTGGGAAGCATCCATTTCATTGCCTTTTCAGGATTTTAGAGACCGTCCACATCCCTAGATTTGTGGCCTCCTATCATCTTCAAAGCTGGCAATGCTGGTGGAGTCTTTCTCGTGCTGCCATTTCTCCGGTTCTACAGCCAAGGAAGGTCCTCCTTTTACAGATTTATAGGATTTGATTGGGCACAGAGAGATAATCCAAAATAATCTCTGCATCTCAAGGCCGTTAATCTTATCACATCTGAAAGTTTCTTTCATTATGTAAAGTAGCAAATGCACCAGTTTCCGGTATGATTAGAGCATGGACACCTTTGGGAACTGTGCTTAGCGCAGTGTTTCACGTACACACAGAAACACAGCGTTTTCCTCATGGAACAGCGCACTATGATGCTATTCTGACCTTTGCTTTTGTTATATAGTTTTGGATAGTTTGGATATTTTTCCATACTTCTATATAAAAATTTCTCATTCTTTAACCAGCCGCATACCTTTTTTTTTTATTAAATGAATGTACCATAATTTATTTCACTAGCAACATTTTGAATCGTTGTATATTTTAAAGTTCATGTGTCTTTAGGTGGGCCTTCCTGGCTAGACAGTGACATTTGTGCAATAATTGTTCCACTTACTACCGTCAGTTATTCGAAATATCATCCTGGTAAATGCCTAGATTTTGTTATTAGTTATCAATTCCCTTCTTAAGTTCTGATGCCGTGTGATTTAACCACTTGAAACGATACCATCTATCTTTTCCTATTTCAAGTATTCGCTGCTTTTCATGTTGGGTTCTTTTTACCCCCAGAAACCATCTTACTGGGTTTGAGGAAGTGTGGTGAGCGTACCATCATCTTCCTTTTTCCTTTCTCTTCTCATTCTGGTTCCACTGGTCCTGGCACCCTCTACAGGTCACTGACTTTATTGTTTTCCTCTTTTCTTGTGGGCCATGGGGGAGGCCGTTGTTTTTTCTACATCACTTCCTTCCTCAATAGCAGGTATCGCTGCACTACATACATGTGACTCTGTCTGGTGTACTGAGATCAAGGCTGCTGATCAGTACCCACAATGCTATGATTGATTTCTTATCAATTAGCTTTACATAATTTTCCTTTGTCAAAATGTGAAACTATATGGGAGCACAAAACAAATCCTTCCTATCATTGTGTAAAGAAGTTTGGGCATTAGTCACCAAATTTAATCGCCCGACGAAATGTTATCATGTGGAATTCATAGACATTTTCCAAGATACAGTTTTTTCAAAGTTTCTTGATCTGTGCTAGATTTGACCTTTGATTATTATTTATGAGATTTATCTTTTCTACCGTTGTAGGTTTTTTTTCTTCTCTGTCATTTGTTTTCTGCATGAGTCTGTTTAAAAAGCAGTTATACAGTTTTCTGGGTTCTTTTTTTTTTAATAATGCAATAAAAATACCACCTCCTCTCAATAAAAACCATAACAGAAGCAGGAAAGAGAGAAAGAGAGACAAGTTTCAGGAGAAAAGAGGGTATACAATTATTTCAAAAACCTTTCTTAAACCACTTATTTGATATGAGCAAAGAGGTACCAATAAATGTTAGACATTTTCATACATGGTTTTATGCCCATGTGCGCATCATATCCAAAGTCTGTATTCTCTTTTTTGAAATTGCATTTAAAAAAACGTTGCATATTGAGAAAATATCATAAATCGAAAAAGACAGGCTTTTGCTCTGAAAAAGAAAAATGGAATCCAACTAGAACATTAACTGCTCCATAGGACACTGAGGTAAAAATGGAATAAAGGAATTTGTTAAAAAGCCAACAACTGAACATATAGCTACAGTATTTCTTCGCCATAGATGTAGGGCTCATATTGTTTTCCTTTAATGGTGTTTGTTTTCAAACTGCATGAAGTCTGAATAGACCCAGTCTTCAAATCCAAAACACATATTTCTATAAATATTGCTTCAGGTTGATCGTATTTCGTTACCAGCAGGAAGAAAAAGCCTCCATTTCCATGTGCAGCGAAATTGTGCCACAGGGGATGGCTGAGTACAATTAAGGAAGCTGGTGTCAGTTGAAACCAAGAGCTGAGGTGTCTCAACCACCAGAGAGCTGGAAGGGGATTTACATAATAGGCAGGAAGTGGCAGGATCTGTGCTTCCATTAGATCCCTGTTCACAAATCTGTGTCCACATCACCTGACACGTTCATGAATGCACCATGGCAGGGTGTGCAAGAGGGCATCTTGGGATGAGGAGATGACAACTTTCTGTCTTTAAAACAACGAGCCCGGCTTGGCAAGAGGCTCAGAATTTGGTTCAACCTCGTATGAAAAAGTCCAAATTAAGGAGATTGTCTGTGAGTTGTGTGCACTTGCTGCCTTCAGCATCTGAAAGCTGTTTTCCACTAAAAGTCTGACTGCTTAGAATTCAAGCCCTATGCAACTAAGAAACTCCAAAAGAGGTAATGAACCATAAATTATTGCCGTTAGATATTTAATACTCAATCAGTATGTGCTCTCTCAAGCATATCCCACCGGCATTGCATTCATTCTGACAGTGTGGTACTGGTTCAATTACTTTGCTCATTTACAATAAAAGATTAATGAAAAGAGGTATATTTTAGTTCACAGAGATTAATTGCATCCCGTACTTTCCCTACACTAGAAATATTCAACCCATAATCCTGATAGCTTTTGCATCAACAAGTGCATGGAAAATTAATAGACTTTCTGCTGCTGGAAATCTCAGAGGGTTTTCAGATAGAAATATCCAGGGAAAACAAGATTGAAAGTTGGCTTTGGGCTGCAAATGAATTAATTTACCTGCTTCTTTAAATTTACTTCTATGACATTTTTGAATTAGCCACCCTAAAGATATGTGTGCTGTAAGTATTTTATATCCGCACATTTTTTTGTCAAGTATTTGCAAAGCAAATTCCCCTTTGAGATCTAATTCTACTGGATAAAGCCAGGTATGTCTATAGTTGGTAGATGTTCCAACATTTGGGGAGATGTTGGCTATTAACATTTGACAGGTTTTTGTTTTTTCCTCAGAGGAAATAGATGCCAAGTGTGCTAGCACATCCATTCTGAGTATTCTTTTAACATAAAGTTATTTGCCACTGGGAAATCTGGAATTTAAAATTTCAAAGTGCCTCCCTGGTAAATAATTCTTAAGTTCTTACAAACTTTGCTAAGTGCGGCACTCTATCTCCCGCTGCCTTGAAGATAACAGACACACATCTTTGCCCGGTGGAAAGCTGGAATAGAAAATGAATTTAAATTTAGTGGGTCTTATTATATTCAGGTTTTTTTTTTTTTTTAGATTTTATTTGACTTGACCCTTAAAACAATTTGATCGTATTGATGTTTCCATTTCTAAAAGGATAAACTGGGGCTCAAAAGAGTGACGTTACCTGTCTATGATCACACAGTGGCTAGAACTGGATTTGGGGTCTTTCTGTCTCAAAGGTCCATATTATGTCGTATAAATCAGATTAAAAACAAGAAAACTTCTGTGGCCCAGAATCATCTTTTCTCTAAGCCTACTTTTGTTTGTTTCTCAAGTGGTGGCCATACATTTACTTGACACAGATACTTAGATGATGCAATAAGGCAACCTTTACAGATGAAAACTAGGAAAGCAAACGTACTCTATGTGCAGATGAAAATGAAATATGGTTGGATTGGGGTTGGACTGTGCAAACCTGGCCCTTCAGTCCTGGGAAAATCAGTGCCTTGACAGGTCTGTGTCTGAGATGCTTCCCCCAGTCCAAACGGACAGTTGAGGGGCTCCTCTCTTCCTGTCTACAATGCAGTTTATTAATCTTTCTCAGTCAGAGCTATTCAGAAAACTTCCAACTGCAGAGATTTCTAGTGTGTTCTCTGCAGATTGTTTTCCTATTGTTACAGGAGGGATGTGGGCCCTTCCACATGTCCTTAAGTTTCTTTCTAGAGAGAGGAGTCAGAAATTAGGCTAATTTCTGTTCCCCATCTCTTAGGCACTTTCCAGGAACCCTACCCCAAAGTTCAGTGACCTCAGCCTTGAAAACTAAACTGCTCAGCAGACCTGCCATTTTTTTTTTCCCAGTGGCTTGTTAGGAGGGAATTGGTGAACCAGAGATAAATCCACTACTTCTGAAAACATACATAGACATCATAAAAATTAAAGACGAATAAGGCTGAATTAACTCAGAGCAACAATCCATCCTCTTGGTTATAAAGAAAATAACTGCTTTTGTAGCACCAACCAACCTGTTTTTCTGATCTATTTCACTGAGTTTATTTTATTTCTTGGTAGTAGTTGTATTTTTTTTTTTTAGTAGTTGTATTATCTCAAAAATAACAGAGCCCATCCTTGTGTTTCCATGAAGTGGAATATTTTGTAGCAGTTTTAAACTGAAGTGGTTTTGTGGTCTCCTAGTGAGCTCATTGGGAAAAAAAAATACATTCCATTTTAAGAAGGCGGGCTAGAAGCAGTGACCACAGAACAGGTGTTTTTATGTTTGTTTTCATACTTCTGGGAGTTTTGGATGAGAAAGAACTGGTTGCTTCCCAGTGAATTTGTTGTTTGCTTTACAAATGATGATTATGTTTCTATTCCACATAGAAGCCACCGCTATTACGAATTCCTTACATGTTTTGCACCTGTACAAATAATTTATCTTAATACAGACTTTGTGGATTGTCTTTTAGAACTTTCTATTTAACAGCTATTAGGCCTAATAACCCACCTGTGTAACCCTGGGCCAGTCTTTTAACCCTCTTAGGCCTTAATTTCTCCATTTATGGAATAATGGAATTTGGACAGAGCCTGAGCCAACAAACACTATACCTCTATTAGGATGTGTTCCAAAGGGCCTGGAGCTTAATACTTCATAAAATACAGACTGTGCCTTCAATAGCCTCTCCGCGTAGTGAGAGATGGAGGCAAGCAACGAAGCAAGCACAAAACAGTCATCATCACCACGCTGGAGAGATGCATGAGACTGTAGTAGAATAGGATGAGCGATGCTCGGGTGTGGGAGGTGCGGAAAGTCCGGAGAACCGTCCCACAAAAAGCAAATACTTGACTAGTTTGTGGGTAGATGTTGGGATGTGGATAGTCTAGAAAAGGAAAGGAACAAAATCAGTGAAGAAATTCATTATTTAAAAAGTCGTGAAGAACAGCATAGTGCTGTTTGGGGTTGGCAATAAGCAGGAGGAAGTGTCGGGCACCTAGAGACTCCGGAGCGGGCCAAATCCTGCGAGGCCTTCGGCCTAGTGGGATTCCCGAGCTTTATGTCAAAACTAAAAGTGAATCACTGATGAATATTAAGCAGCATTAGATAATACCACAATGTAGTTAATACGTGTTAATGCTAAAGATTTCTCCGATACATTTGCAAACTGCTGAATAAAGGCGAAAGCCAACTAAAAGCATGAAGGAAGTAGGGTAACAGCCTTGAAAATGAGAGGGGTGCTCCGAATGTCCTCTGTCTCATGTTGATGTGGAACGACCTTAAATCTCCTGAAATCTGCATTTGGTACCTTTATGTTTGATTTGTAGCAAATCCCTCCCTTGACGCTTGCTGAAAAAATTAAAAATACTTGTTTTTGGCCTGTAACCTACTAAATCCTTGTGATAGTGTACAAAGAGCATTTACATAGATGGTGTTTCCTTGTTATAATCTCTCGCCATCGAGTTTGGCTAAATATAGATTCACTGAATTTTGTCAGGTCATCTCTTATCTTCAAATCCTAGGGTGAGTTCTTCATTTTGTCTTCTAAGGAAGATGGCTTGACTTCTTCCGTTCTCAAAAATTGAGCGGCTTCAGGCTCCCTTTGCATCTTTGTTCGGCAGATCGCTGTGGGTTTTCCCAGCCACAGTAAGAACACCTCAGGTTAGGGGCTCCTGGGGGCTCAATCAGTTAAGCATCTGCCTTCGGCTCAGGTCATGATCCCGGGGTCCTGGGATCGAGTCCCGTCGGGCTCCCAACTCAGCCGGGAGTCTGCTTCTCTCTCTGCCCTTCTCCCCACTTGTGCTCCCTCTCTCTCAAATAAATAAACATCTTTAAAAAAAAATAAGAGAGAGAGAATATCTCAGGTTATAGCTCTTTTCTTGGTGCCTTGACTTTGCTGTCATAATCATTCTCTTGGCGTTTCAATCCACTTTTGTCTGCTCAAAATCTCATTCTGGTATTCCTTTTATTTTTTTTTTAATTTATTTATTTATTTATTTATTTGAGTGCTTTCCTTTTAATACACATCCTTGTCTTATCTCTCTGGTGCTCAGGAGCCTAGCTATGGGTTTTATTTACCTAGCATGATACAGAATAGGGACTGCTAAACACAGACCCCTACATTGTAGATCCATCCTTTTCTCTTTATTTCCAGGGAGTTTTTCCTCTACAGCCTTCATTTAAGGCATTCGTTGTGATTCACAGTTCCTTTAAGTTAAAAAGAAACACAGTCTCTGGGCACCTGGATGTCAGAGTCGGTTAAGCATCCAACTCTTGGTTTCCACTTAGGTCATGATCACAGAGTCATGAGATAGAGCCCTGCGTAGGGCTGGAGGCTGCTCAAGGCTCTCTCTGCCCCTGCCCCCACTCTTGTCTCTCTCTCTTTGTCAAAATAAATAAATAAATCTAAAAAAAATCCTCTCTGCTTGTTGAAAATACATTGTTCAAATTGGTTTTTAGAGTTATACGATTCCTATGGTAAACTGAACGGGCCACCGCAAGACGTGAGTTTTGAACATGGACAGCAAAACTGCCAATTTTCTTAGGGGAAAGTTGTGAGGTTATGGAAAAAAGATTCAGAGATCAACCCCTATTCTTTCATTTTTAATGATTCTGTGACTTTGGGACATTCAAAGAATCTTTTCACATAAGTACCATTAAATTGATTTATAAGCGAGTCAATGAAGTTTTTTTTTTTTTTTTGACAGAATACGTTTAAAAGGTTGAAAAAAATATTTACAAAGCACCTTGTGCCCTATGCCTGACACATGTTAGGGACCTGATAATTGGAAGTTATAATAAGTCATGCCTTCGCTCATCAGTTATCAATAGAGATCCCTGCTCTATGAAAGGAACAAGGATATTTCTACCTGATGAAACACTTGAACTGGAAAGTAAAAACCAGGTAGAAAGTTGAGGATTAAAATTGGAGAAATACTCTTTTAAAAATTGTTAATGGTTCTCTGGTTCATAAAAGGAGAAGAATGGTTCATATAGACTTCAATTTGCTAAGCTCTTTTTAGAACCTTCCAGAATATTGCTATAAATGAAGAAAAAAAGAGAACTCAGAAGTTTGATGACTTGAAAAGATTAACGCCTGCCCACCCCAATGTTGTTCCCACGACAAGCTCAAATCCCCTCCTCAGTGCTCATTAAGCTCAGCGCTGACATTTGTCCTCCAACCCTCCTCTGATTGTTCCTATGTGATGGAATAGTGAATCCAAGTCTGAGTCGTGGCTAATAACAATATTTTAATGCCACCCAGCATTTTAGTATGCTATGGTCTCTAGAAGAAAATGAACCTTCATTATAATATAAATGTCTTTTATACACAGCCTCAACCAGATTCTTGACTACTATTTCAATACATTTATTTCAAGCATAATCAAATTCTGAGAAAATTGGTTGGTATAGTGAGCAATGACTGAGTTATCCGTCCTGTTGAATTTTAATTCATTGTCCTAAGTAAACCTGAAATTGGCGATATGATTAGAGTGCAAAGTCAACTACTGAAATGAACGTGTATAATTTGGAATTATTCCTATCACAGTGTCTCCCTAAGAACATTATGGACAAAGCAGTTACCGAAGGATTTTACTTTTAGAAGCATCTGAGTGTTAAGAGGACTACTGCGTGCGGTTGATATGTGTATCCTTGTCAGGGCATTGATTCAATGATTCATTTTTATCAGATAATGGAATAAAAAATAAGTAGTTGTTATTTTGTTAGCATCAGGATGGCAATAATTTCTTGTGCTTAATTATTCACAGTATGCTTGCAGATACATTGTACCATTATAAAAATCCACGAGGAGAACCAATACGCTTACTTCTATTCATAGATAAAGAAATAGATACAGGGCAGTGAGGACTTCTCGAAAGGGATTATCAAACGGGGTGAAGCATGTCCCCAGAGGTGGGAAAATGCTGCTCTCCTTTTTTTTCTAAATAGATGTATAGTTGGCACACGGTGTTACATTAATTTTAGGGATACGGCATGTGGCAGGGTTGCAGGGTTCTTGTACTGTGGAGAGGAAGAATGAACCTGGAGGACACAAAAGGATCAAGTGAAGTGAAAGCTTATTAAGTGAAGGTGAGAACGGAAATGAAAGAAAAGGCTCTCTAGAATGAGAGAGGTCTTCAGTGGGTTCCTCCTGGGGGCTTTTACTGTCCATCTTCTATAGAAAACCGCCCCGGGAGCTTGGTAAATATCTTGTCTATAACATTTAAGACAAATAAGGTGGGGGCACCTGGGTGGCTGTCAGTTAAGTGTCAGGCCACGACCCCAAGGTCCTGGGACTGAGCACTGCATCAGGCGCCCTGCTCATTGGTGGGAGGGGAGGAAGGAGGGGGCCCTGCTTCTTCCTCTGCCTCCCCTGGGTGCACTCCCCCTCAAATAAATAAATAAAAATTTATTTAAAAAAACAAGGTGGATTTGTGACTATCATATAATTATCTCATCTATATTTAGGACAAACAAGGTGGATTCTATGTTCCCTTCTCTCTGGTTACTATCTGGTCTATAACATTTTCCACGTCTGGGATATCTGTGAGGCTGTTGACATGGCCCCCTGCCCCTGTCTCCCTACCTAGCCCTGCCTGTCCCTTACTCAAACATAGTGATCTGACGGGTCTATATGTTCAGCTGTGCTCACCACAAGTGTACCTACAATCTGTCACCATACAGCAAACACTACTACAACGTCACTGACTGTATTCTCTGTGCTGTACCTTTCATCTGTGACTTATTCATTCTGTAACCAGAAGTCTGTGTCTCCCATTCCCCTTCACCCGTTTTTCCCATCCCTCTATCCTTCCCTCGGGGAACCACCGATTTGTCTCTGAAATACTAGCATATTGTCATAGGAAGCACTTGGATCAAATCACTCTTATTTGACCAAGACACGACTTGCAAATAATCACACTTGACTTGGACTCATCACTGTAAATAAAATAAAGCCCACATATCACTGAGGGAAATGACTTCTGCACTGCATAGCACTCTATCTCCAGAAAATTAACATCAGGGCAATAAAAGTGAAACGGTAATATTGCTAGAAAAAAAGGGGAAAAAAGATAGGTTATATCAGATTGTTCCCACAACAGCCACAAGAATAAACGGATCAGAATGTACAATGTGACCTGTTACACGCCCCCGAAGTCCCACATTATTGACGTAGGCTGCACCACGTCTGAAAAAGAGATGTGTTCATAGTTAGTGCATTCATCTTAGCTCCTTACAGCGTCTGGCCTGTCACAGTGTAATACCCATCCGTTTTGATGTGAGGTACTTAGATTAAATGACTCAGTTCCATACAACGCGAATCAGAGCTTTGCTTCTTTCCATGCTGGTGAAAGAAGGGAAAAGACAGAGCCACCTTATAAATTAACCGGGTCATCAGGGGAAGGAAACGTTGAGTGATGCAATCAAAAGATTGAATCAAATGACCAAAAATGTTTTCTCCTGAGACATTTTACAGGAAATAAGAGATTTTAACAGGTTGTATGTTCTCAGTCTTTATTGTTTCATTTATTTTAGAACAGTAAAGAAATTTTTTTAAAAAAAAGAAACTTTATGAGGAATTCCACAACTTGAGAAAAATCATAAAAAAGGAAAAAAATCCTGACAGTAAAGGAACTTAAAAAAAGAAACTTTATGAAGAATTCCACAACTTGAGAAAATCATAAAAAAGAAAAAAAAAAAATCCTGTGTTATGGCCTTAATGCCCTGCCTCTGTGGCTGTCTGTAGGTGGAACCTCGAGAGCCTGGTGGACCTCGGAGTCAGGAACCCAGGTTGGAGTGGAAGCTCAGTCACTGGCACGTTCACTGACCTTGAGAAGCTTTACTAAACCTCAGTGGGTCAGAATTTTCTTAACTGGAAGCCAGGGATAGCAACCGTGCCTCTCATAGGACCGTTTTGAAGGCTAGGTAAGCTGATATGTTTGAAACTTGGAACAATGACAAGCATATTGTAAGAAAGATTAAAATATCTGCTAAATGTAATAACAATAATGAGAATAATAGTAGGTACGCTACGTTACAGGATCAGCACTTCCAACCATCCTAAAGATCCGCTCCTGAGTTGGGGAGGACGTTACTCATCCCCGCTCCCTGCCCCGGCCTGTCCTCTCTCCTGAGGGGAGGCAGGGCTACCCCACCCGTCAGAACTTGTTTCGACCAGTGAAATGTGAATAAGACCCTGAGAGGCGTTGTGTGTTTATTCCAACTCTTCTTATTTATCCCTCGGTTGTGATAATGGCATATCTAAGATAGGGACGGCTACTTTGGCCCAAGCCCATTTCAGACCAAAAAAAAAAAGAAAAAGAAAAAAAATAGTACGAAATAAATATTTGTTTTTACACATCACTGAGATTTTTTAAAGACCTCCGTTACTCCAGCAAGGTTGACTAACACAATAACTAAACAGATAAATAAATAAATCAACAAATAATAAGCTCTGTTAGCATTTATGTAAATTTTTAAATGTCATCCTTGATTATTTACATATCCAATTTCTGTAATAGTCTTCAATTACCTATATGTATAATTTTTGACTCACATTTTTTTTTTTTACCTAGCTTATAAGTGTACTTTTCCCATATCATAAATAGCCTGGCAAACGTTAGAACTGATAGATTAATTGAAGTAGCCACCAAAAGCCTGTAAGTGAAAATAATAATAATAACTGTAGTAATAAGGTCGCTCTCAAATAATGAAACTATAAAATATGCACATGATGTACTTAAAGTCATGGAAAGCCATATTGTGATGTGTTATGAGGTGGTGGTGACTCTACGGTCCACACAATTTGATTGTAATAATATCAACTGTATTAACGTGGCTAAATAAAGAAGGACGGGGAATGCACAGAGGCTGAAATAATCAGCGCACAGCTAAGGGGTATTCAATGCTTATCCAATAGATCCGAGTATGACACTGTGTTTGGCAATTTATCCTGAGGATGAATTGTGTGCATCTAAGACCGGCTACTGAAATCAGCCATATATCTGTGGTATCAGTTAACATGGGTATAGGGAAAAAAACGACTTGATAATTTTATAGAGATAATAATCCATCATGGCATATTTATAAACTCATTATAATTTTTATTCTTATTTTACCTATGTGAAAGTAGAGCATATTATGCTCATTCGGTGTGTTCATCTCCTAAATGTCATAACACTCACTGAAAGCAATGGCATTAAGTACATCTGTTGCTATTAAATCAATATTTTTGAAGCATGTTCCATGAAACCCTTATGTATCACTATGTACATCTGTATCTATATATATGAAACTATGCATATGACTATATATGGAAAGATAGTCACATATGTAACTCTATGTAACTGTGTATATAACTAAATATAATAAAATTATATATATAGCTAAATATAACTATATAGAGAGGGAAATGAAATGAAAAAAATGAAAAAAATGGAATGAAAAAAATGAAAAAAAAAACCAACAACTTACTGACTTCCTACTGTACGATAGGCACTGGCCATAATTATTGGATCATCAACCTCCATCTTTAGAGTCAGCATTATCTCCACTGGCAAACATATTAACTGAATCTCAGGGAGGCTAAACACCTTGGCCAAAATGCATCAGATAACTGGGGTGCCATCAAGATTTGGACATATTGTGTCAAAATACCCACAGCTTTTCCACTACAGTTATAAATATGAGATTTATACATAATGGCAACCTGAGAGACATGTCTTTTCAAATCATCAAATCTGGCACATTAGTGTGGAACCACTTCCTAATAGGAAAGAGTGTGAGGTGCTGCGATCAGAAAGTGTACACATCCATTACAATCTGTCACCTGCTTCTCCCAACAAAACCATTTTATTAAAGTCAGTCACGATTCTAAGTGTGTCTATCCCCATCTTTGAAGGTAGGCAAAGAAATAACAAGCTATGATGACCCAAGAACACGCTAGACTAAATAAATAAATAAATAAATAAATAAATAAATAAATAAATAAACTGATACAAAGATGGGGAACATGTATCCATTCTTCTATTTTTAATAGCTCCATTTGGGTTTGGTTTTAAAAAAAAAAATTCCAACAAATAATTATCACCAAAAGTCATGCTGAAAATGTATTTGTGTGTGTTTTATACACAATACATTTGTATTATTTAGAGGAAGAATATTCCTAGCTTCTCTTCTGAGGCGTAATGTAAGTAACATGAAATTAATTTTTTTGAAGTGTATAATCTGAGGAATTTCAGTACATTTAGGCAACCATACAACCCTAACAACACTCTGGTTTTTAACTATTTCTGTCATCCCGCAACTTTTCCACACCTCCTTACAGTCTATACCCATTCATTCTCCCAGCTTCAGATAACCATTGATGGGCTTTCTGGACATTCATTTAAAAAATGAGGTTTATAGTATAGTATTCCTTTACTGTTTGGCTTTTCCAGTTAGCATGTTTTTGAAGATCCATTTGTAGAGTGCAGGAGTATTTTTTTTTTTCATTTGTATTGGCAAGTCATATTCCATTGTGTGAATATACCACATTTCATCTATCCAGTCTTTAATTGGTGGACATCTGGGTTGTTTCCTTTTTTTGACTCTTATGAATGATGCTGCTATGAATACTTACATACATTTCTTTGTGTGGACCTAAGTTCTTATTCCTCCCGGTTATAGCCCAGGCATGCAATTACCGAGTCGTATGGTAAATTCATGTTTAATTTATGAAGAAAAGTGCCAAACTCTTTTTCGAAGTGTCTGAACCATTTTGCATTCTCAAGAGTAAAGCATGAAGGTTCCCACTTCACATCCTTACCAACACTTGTTATTTTTTTTTAAATTTATTTATTCATGATAGTCACACACAGAGAGAGAGAGAGAGAGAGAGGCAGAGACACAGGCAGAGGGAGAAGCAGGCTCCATGCACCGGGAGCCCGATGTGGGATTCGATTCCGGGTCCCCAGGATCGCGCCCTGGGCCAAAGGCAGGCACCAAACCACTGCGCCACCCAGGGATCCCAACACTTGTTATTATTTGAGCATATCTAATAAAGATTTTGGCAGCTGTGTCATTAGAAGTATCAGTTTATAGTTTAGTGGTGATGGCTTTGTCTGAATCTGAGATCAGGGTAACGCTGGCTTTATAGAATGATGAGGGTAATGTCATTTCCTAAAATATTTAGTGAAGGACTATTATTATTTGTTTTTTAGGTGTTTGGGAGAATCCACTAGTAAATAGTGAAGCCATCTGGCCTGGACTTTTCTCTGTGAGTAGATACTGAATTCCTAATTCAGTTTCTTGAATTTTTGAAGGTCTATTCCGAAGTGGAAGAGTAGATGGAGGCATGAGAAGTTGAAGAGGTGCTTTCAAAATACGGGGGAAATCATGTGCACGTGTCTCGAGGTAAGAAAGTACTTTACCTGGATTTAGCATTCCAAGTAGTTGGGTAGCCCATAAATGGGATAGAATAAAGTAAACCTGTTTTGTTCATCATCTAAATTAAAGACGTTGACAAAATATATTCGGTTATCTTCAGTTAGTGAAATATGTCACTTACGCGTAAGAAACGTATCAGCAGATCATGGCGTCCGAAAAATCCAAACAAGAAATGATTAGAGATTAATAAGTCACCATATTATTGATTATTTTTAATAATGAGAATATTTAAAGGTAAAAATATGAATGGTAACCCAAAACATTAAGTCATATTTCAGAAACTGGTAGACCCACAAAAGACTGACCTAATCCCCAGAATTTATGCTTTCTTATGTGGCATCAGACACTTTACAGATGTGATTAAAGTTAAGGACCTTGAGGTGGGAAGATCACCATGGATTATTCAAATGGGCACAATGTAATCAAAGGACCCTAAATTTCTGACCTCCCAAACTGGAAGATCATAAATTTGCATTGTTTTAAGCCGCTAAGTCTGTAATGACTTGCTACAGTGGCAATAGAAAACTAGTATAGTGCTATTTTAGAACTATAAATATCAGTCAAGATGCTTCTAGATTTGTTGCTGAGAGTGGTATGAAATACATATAAAACTTGTGATTACTCAAAATATCAAATGCCATCAGCAGAATTTGTAGGATCTAGTCACATAAAGTGAAGCGTTTATTTGCCAGCCACTACCAAGAACATCCAGCAATAAAATTATGACTACATGTATGTCTATGTAGATATTTTGTCCCTTCTATTAGAGCAACAGTTTAGATCGCTCCTTTCACAGACTCTCCTTCCCTTGTTTTTCAAAAAAAAGACTCATTTTCTTTTCTCTTTATCCATAGCTTGGGTTACTTGGGCTCCAGAGTGGACTGTGTATCTGCAACCTGACTCTGAAATATCTTTTAAGGTCAATTATAAAGTATACATCTTCTCATTCCAGTATTTCTTATTTTCCATTTTAAGATTAAGTTTCTTTGACCAAATTGTGAGATGCTGCCAAATACTAATCCCTGTACTGGTTTCTCAGATGTTCTTTCTCTCTCTCTCTCTCTCTTTCTTTCGGCAAAAAATCTTCCTCTGGTATCTCTTTTTTTAAAGATTTTATTTATTTATTCATGAGAGACACAGAGAGAGAGAGAGGCAGAGACACAGGCAGAGGGAGAAGCAGGCTCCATGCTGGGAGCCCGATGTGGGACTCGATTCCAGGACCCTGGGATCACGACCTGAGCCAAAGGCAGACCTTCAACTGTTGAGCCACCTGGGTGCCCCTCTGGTATCTCTTAGTTTTCTCTTGCTTCCTCTTGACCCTACTACAGTCAACTTAACCTGTGGTCACTTACCTTGATATCCTGTCTAATAATGTCACCCATGACATTTTGTTTTTAAAGTTTGCAATATATTTGTTTTTTGGATGAGAGATGGGACATGCCGTTCAAGCAGCACAACCAATTTATTGCCCATAATTCACATATCAAATGGGAATCTCAAATCTGCCAAATACTTTTTGAACCCCGACCAACAAAAAATGCTTGACATAGTTTTTGCCGCCACTTTCCTATCCAATATGTACATGTCCGATAATGTTATCAGATCAATAATCTCTTAGTGTGCCTAACAAATTGCCACAAGTTGGGTAGCGAAAAACAACAGAAATTGATTCTATCACAGTTCTGGATAAGTGTTCAAACAAATAAGAAAGTTTGAAATTAAGGTGTCATCAGGGCATGTTTAGGCTTTTGCTCCTAGTGTTTGCCAACAACTGTTGACATCCTATGACGCGGAGCTGTAACACTCAGTCATCATACGGCCTCTCCCCTCTGTCTCTTCTGTGTCTTCACGTCTCCCTTCTTATGAGACAACCTGTCACTGGATTTAGGGTCCACCCTTATCTGGTATGCCCACATCTCAACACTGCAAGAACTCTATTTCCAAATAAAATCACATTCACAGGGTTTTAATGATATACCTTTTGGGGAAAAACAATCCAACCCAAAAATCACTATAAGAGAGCTTTAGAATACTCAGTAGACTATTCCAAACAATAACCTGCAATCAATAGGATGGCATACAGAATCAAATGTGTTTGGGAAGGCAGTTTTGAGGGGTTTTTAAAGCACGGATTCTGGAATGAGATCGCCTTGGTTGGAAAGCTAGTGGGACTTATAAAGATGTGTGACTTTGTAAAAGCTGCTTAGCCTTTCAGTGTTTAGATGTCAAATATGCAAAATGAGAATCATTATAGGATCTTTCTCATAGGGTCGTGGCAATTAAATGAAATAATATATGTAAAAGCACAAGGTCTGGCATATTAAATAATAAATATAGGATGGCTATTAAATTATTAACTTTCCTGAAAATATTTTAATTGGTTTGTTATTATAAACACTATTTCAGCTGTGACATATGATTAGCCTTGTGAAAAATATCAGAGTAATGAAAACAGCTTTGACTTTATCTCCTAAAAATATATCTAGTCCATATTTTGTATAAATTTAAAATTTACAAAAAATTGAACTGCAGTGGCCTTTATTATTAAAGTAATAATTGTTCCAAAATATCAAGCACAATTCTTTTTTTGGTGATTTCTTTTGATCTACCCTTCGCCCTGTCACTGTTCCTTTCTGTTGGTCACTCTTACTTTCTCTCTCCCTCCTTTTCTCTCCTAATATGTAATTATATATTATATAAATATTTTTATATATGTATATAATTATAGTGTTTTATTATATTGAGATCTCCAGTATGCATAGTATCCTACATAAGCATTTTTTCTAATCTTTACAAACCTGGGAAGCATAATTGTTAGAATTTTGTGATATTCTATTAAGTGTACTTATTAAAATTCATTTAATTTTATGATATATTTAGCAGTGTATTCACTCCCATTTGAACACTATTTTAATGTTAAGATACCTAACACCTTAAGAAAAAGAAAAGTGATATGTTTTTAAGATTGAGTAAAAAATATGACATAAAACATAGTGAATAGGTAGGGGAAAAGTACTACTTAAGTACAATTGAAGTAACAGAAGTAATGGCTGCTAATTCTAGAGGCTTTGCACAGCAGATAAAGATCACATTTCACATGTAATAAGCAGTTAGGCTAAAGTTAAGCTCTTATAAGAATTTCTTCATGTAGGTTTTGAAATTTGTGAATCCATGCATTTTTTTCTATGTGGCATTGGCTATGATATATTAAGTAAAAGAGTAATGCTGATTTTATTCACTGTTACATTAAATCAACTTACATTTATGCTTCCGGTTTATTTTACTGGGTTCTGGGTTTATGGACGCAGTATTCCTGTGGGTAGCAGTAGGACAGGCAAGAGCTAGATCTGCAAATTCCTTGTTTTTTTTTTCCCCCAAATGTTAAATTACTTAAGTATTTTTATTCAAAAATGAGAGGGAAAGGCATTGGTATTTATTTACATTTGCTAAATTAAACGTGATGATGCACAGAAGGAACTTGAAGCAGAGAAGGATCCTTTCTCTTTTACTTTCTTGCTTCAGTTTGTATTTCCCCCTGTGCTATGGAACCAGCTTTGGACTTCAACATAAGGAAGGCCTCAGCATCAGGAAGAGATATGTTATATTTAGATACAAATTATTAATTTGTATTAATTTTGTAATAATTAAATTAAAATTTGTAATTAATTTTGTAATAATTTGTATTAATTAATTATTAACCATGCCAGGGGAAGAATAACTGCTCTATTATGGCAGACAGATACCTTGAGTTTCACGACTAACTTGATAGTTCAGCTGTCAATGTCATCTGACATTAAAACTTTACACTTGTCTCCGCTGCACCAAAATTATTGTTCAAGATTATTTTCCCTAAAAGAAGGTTATGTGAACTCTTGTATATACTTAAAAATACTTCACCTGTAAGTTTTCTAAGTATCGTGAGAATGAGTAAGAAAGAAACGCATTGATTTATTGACTTAAACTTCTCAGATGAACTTGTGCTTTAAAGAGTCAATGACACTTTTGCCCCTGGGGTGGGGATGGGGAGTTATTTTTATGTTTCTCTTTAACAGAAGCATAATATCTGAAACCAGCTGAGCATTTCTTGTCACCTGTTCCAGGTATTTAAATTTATGTTGCTCTTTCCCTCCCCCCCATGCATAATATATATTTATCCACTTCAGCTGAAAACAACATCAGACGAAGGGGGGAAAAAACCACCAAACCAAATTAAACCAGCAGGATTAAGCCAAAATGTAGTTGGAGGCAGCTTGATCAGTGATGTTTTATTCATCAATCACCTGCACCTACATCGGATTGTTTACGCACAGATTTCAAGCATAAATAGCAAACGCGTCACTTCATTTTACTCGTGTAATATCATGGATTAATGTGGTGCCCATTAGTGTGTTAGAGTCCCCCTTCAGTGCTCAGGTGCTGCATAAAATGGCTTCCTATTAGTTGTATTAAACTTTTTTTTCCCAAACAAAATGAAAAGAATTTTCAGGTGTTTTACATAATGAGGCAGATTATTTAAGTACTTAGGCTACTTTAGGGAAGCAAGTTAGGCATGACTGGAAGCAGCATTAATGCATTTATGTCACAGAAAAATTACTGATACAATTTATGTATTTTTTCATAAGCTTTTTCAAAGCTTATGTGTCTTGTAGCCTAAGTATTTTCCAGTATTTCTTCAATTTTGTGATGGAGGCTATCGGAATTGGCAAGGTAAACTGAAAGTATGTGAGCAGCCTCCTTTAGATGGGCTGATCTGATAAAATGTCCACGAAGAGGGAATATTTAAGCAGAAATCTGCAAAGGAGTCAAGACTTGCAGCGGTTGTAGGGAAGAACATAGCAAATACCCACAGAGGCATTGTCAAGGCAGAGACCCTGAGTGGAGGACACGCATGGC
Organism: Canis lupus baileyi; assembly: GCF_048164855.1. Lineage (NCBI taxonomy): Eukaryota > Metazoa > Chordata > Mammalia > Carnivora > Canidae > Canis > Canis lupus. The sequence continues at coordinate 2,626,521 of NC_132840.1, read as the reverse complement.
ATGTTCCTGGAGTATCATTTAACATACCCAGTCCTGCTGCATTCCAGCCCAATGCAGTCCAAGAGCGTTCCACGCTCCTTTACACTACACCAAGGTGCCTTGACGGACAAACAAAATCATGGAGAAAGGTAGGCATGTTCCTCCTTCCTCTGAGCAATTGCTTACTCTCCTGTGAAGGGTACTAAGTCTCCACTGATCATGCTTTTCTCTTCTTCCCAAGGCCTTCACTTACAGATGATTCTCAGTTTTCCAGTTTAACATACTATTGCTAAATATTGAAGGGAAGAGAATACGTAGTTGACATGCTTTATGGGAAATTTCATTTCAAGGAAGGATGGGGAGGTAGATAGCTGGTAGATTATCCTTTAAAAAAAAAAAAAAAAAAAACTTTTAAGAAATCCACGTCCAAGAATTTTATTCTTGACCACTCCTGGGAAACTTAAATTCACCAAGACTCTATATTATACATTATTATGCAATATTCATTTCTTTAGTCATGACTAATAACTTCTATCACTGGTTTGATAAATTGAGCCTATGAAACCTTTTTCCCTTATTATTGCTATTATTAGTAGGTTCAGTTGCTTGATTCAAGAATGGTACTATTCCTACCATTATTTCTGTGTTTTATTTAAAAAAAATACAATATACAGATAATAACATGAGTCAACTTTGTTGTAAAAAGTAAAGAAGAAATCAGAAAACACATAATTGGCCAATTGGTTGGTTATGAGATAGCTTGAAATATACATTAAACAGCTTATTTTTAAAAATCTAAATGCATTTTAAAAGGCATTGAGGGTGACAGAGTGCAACATTCAGCAGAGTGATATTATAAAAGACCTTTTATTTTCCTTTTATGCCATGTTTCTTATCACTCTAAGTAATTTAAGCTACATTTATAAGATATATAGATGTCTCTTTATAAGCTGTCAAACTGTTTGCTTGTTTGTTTAAATAGGATTAAATAAAATATCTTAGAGTAGCACCACAGTTTGATCCTAAATAATAAGACTGTAGGTAAATTCTAGTAAAGAAAGAAGCCACAGATGGAACAAAGGCTCTCATATTGAGAGGACTGAGGGAAAAGGAACTTGGTATTAGAGGATCCATACCTTATTCATAAATAAGTAGAATCCATTGTTGCTCATCATATAGATTTTTCATTTTTGTTCACTGTACAAAATAAGTTGATCTTTTCCCTCATTTAAAAGTCAAAATACTATTCAAGTAATTTGACATGGAAAAAGAGCATCCATGTGGCGTTTGAATGTTCTTCTGTGTTCTAGGCATCATTTTCAAATTAAGGAGGGCAAGTGATGTAAGCAGGCGATCCCTGTGATCCTTCTAATTTTGACCTCCCCAGATTTTGTATCAAGCCACTCCCTAAAGAAACTGTCCCCTCAAACGATGACATCGTTTTGTTTTTGAGCTAGTGATTGTTCCTCGTCCATACAATAGGACACGTAGACGCGGGATAGAGCAAAATACCTTGGAGAGGAGTCGGGACACTAGGGTTCTTCGCCGCTGACGAGCCTCCTTATATTAGATATTTCACAAAATTCTTCCAGTCCTCATTGAAAAACTGAGATGACTCCCAATTGTCTTTCTCATAATAAATGCCAATGAGAGATAAGTAAGTTGCTCTTACAATGAATCTTAAAAATAATTATAGCCAACACGAAATGAAAACATTCTCAGCAAACAAAAGGCTCTGTAAAGTCTTCAAATCTTTATTTGTTTTTTTTTCCTTTTTGAAATGTGGAGTGAGTTATGATGGCCACTTGGCATACTTGAAGCCCTTCAAATTGTCAATTCTTTGCTCTTTCTAAAGCTCTGGAGGTCTGTTTTCTCTGAAATGTTTGTTTCTCTCAATTTGTAGCTCTCTGTTGGGTCCCACACTCAGAGCATAAACCAAAAAAATACAAAGAAAAGTGAATAATCTTACCCTAAATTTATTACAAATAGCAATTTAGAAGACTCATTATCACAGTATGAGACATTAAAAAAAAAGAAGAATCATAATCAAAGAACGTGAAAAATCATAGAAAATGTGTGGGTACATATCTATCCAGCTATCTCAACAACATCTGAATGCATGATGTTGTGCTGCTATGCGTGAATCGATAAATACATTTCTGTACTCATTTAACAGTGTGTTATTGAAATTAGACCATAGTTATAAATACTAATTAGAATTAAATCATTAGAAATGAAATGTGCCCAGCATCTCCTGACAGGCTGCTGTAAATGAAAACACTTAAACTTGTTCAAATTCATCAATTTTTGTTTCATACTTTTATCAGGGTTTTATAAGACAAAAGTATGGGGGTGGGGGAGTCCCCAGGCTTCAAGAGACTATAAAATCTCATTGAAGTCGGTTTCCTGCAAGTCAAATAAAAAGAAAAAAAAAAGCCCCTTGGTACTTATGCACTGCTGAGTTGGTCGAATTGAGCCAATTCTAATTTTTCAGGGTTGTTGAACTCACCAGGGAGGACACGAGCAGCCAGACAAAGCGGAGTATGCTCTGTGCACCAGCTTCAGCAGAGTCCCAGGAACTTCCCAGCCTGTGCTTTTGAACCTCCACGTCGTGGGTCTGAGTGTTCGCTAAGGCTCTTCAGCAAGTACCTGTGGTGCCTCGCTCTCTCCAGCTTTGGGCTACAGAATCCCAGGCCCGAGGAAGGCTGGCCTTTGACTGCAGCATCTGCAAGGCAGGTAGGAGGCATTGGGGTCCAGAAGCTCTATGGAAGAGTTCGGTGTGTTCCAGGATGCAAGTAGCCACACTGGGAAACCAAGGAGAGCTGGGAGACACAGAGACAGGAGTCGAGGAGAGGTGAACATTGAAGAGTGGGATGGGAGGATGTTGCTGAGAAAAGTTACCTGGGTTCCCCAACCCCCGCACTATTGATGTTTGGGGGGCAAGTAATTCCTTCCTGTAGGAAAGTCGTGTTGTTGCGGGGCGGTGTGTGTTGTAGGATATGTAGCAGCATCCCTGGCCTCTACCCACTAGATGCCAGTAGCACTCCTCCCGAGTTGCACAATAAAAAAAAAAAAAAAAAGTATCTGGACGTAACCAAGTGTTCCCTGCTGTGGGTGGGGCTGGAGGCCAAGGTGACAAACTCTCCAATGGTTTAGAAATCTCCTGCGGTGCGTTCTCCACTCCTGTGGTTTGGATTAACTACTTCATACTTTAACTTTTAATAATTATGCCCTTTCATCCAGAAAGCTTTCCCTTACTCTCTGTGGAACTTCAGCACTCACTCCCATGCACCTTTACTATCCTACTGTGGGTTCATTCAACAAAAATACGTTAGACACCTACTGCATACTCTGTAGTCCTAGAGTCACAGTAGTTAATAAAATTGACACGGCTGCTATTCCTATAAAGCTTCCATGTTTGAAGAGGCAAGAGACGATAACATGCATATCTACAAATCAGGGAGATATTTGTGGTGACCAGGAAGGAAATTAAAGAGATATGAAGAGGTTATGACTTAGGAAGTAGAGAGATGATTTAACCCGAGTGGCCATGAAAGCTGGCGATTGAGCAGACACATGTGAAAAGGAGTCCTAACAAGCCAGCCAAGGGGCAGCAAGGGTGAGAGCCCTTACACAGAGACCCGCTGGACTTACTAGAAGAATTACAGGAAGGCCAGGGGCTATGGTGCTACGAGCAAGGGGAAGGGCAGACCTGAGAAGAGAGAGGAGAGGAAGTCATGGCCAAGGGACAGAGCCTTGGCCATGAACTATGGTAAAGTGTTAGGTTCTACTTCAGTGGTCTATCATAGCTCTTAATATACTATCTCCATTTGTCAAGGGACTTTGGTCTTTCTCCCTTTTTATTCACGTGGCCTTAAACTATTCATTTTTTTTAAAGCTATTAAAATGGGTAACACTGTTTGCCTCAAATAATGTAGTAGAATTAAATAAAGTGTTGTGATACTAATAAGTGTTAGGTAATGAAATTGCAGTCACAGTGTGACATGCATTGTATCGCTTAATCCTCACAACGATATGCTTTATTCCTATTATGAGGATCAAGAAAAGACACTTGAACTCAATGTTGAAGGCAGGGTAGGAGATTGTTGTGCAAAAACGTGATGGAGAAAGCAAAGCACTTCAGAAAATGGGAGCAATATGTGCAAGGCACAGTTATCAAAAATCCTCGAGTAGGGAAACCTGGGTGGCTTGGCAGTTGAGCAACTGCCTTGGGTTCAAGTCATGACCCTGGGGTTCTGGGATCGAGTCCCACATCTGGCTCCTCACAGGAGCCTGCTTCTCCCTCTGCCTGTGTCTCTGCCTCTCTCTGTGTGTCTCTCATGAATAAATAAATAAAATATATATTTTTAAACTCCTCAAGTAGAGAGTGACGATAAATAATTAGATATGGTTGGAGTGTCAGGAACAAGGAACAGAAGGAGAAAATCCTAAAGAAATACATTCTTATTCTTTTTTAGATTATGTGATTTGCTAAAAGTAACTTTTCTCTTTGATCCTCAATTTCCTTGTGTATAAGATGGGGCAGCAATGCTTCTTCCATGGAAGTGTGAAATAATCTTCTATCATAGAGCCCAAAACAAAGTAAGTTTTAAAAATATTAGATGTGTAGCCAAGCTAAATATATAAAGGATGCTTATTAGTGTGCCAATGGCCTTCCAAGCTCATTTCCAGTAATAAGCTAGTACTCTGTTCTCAGATCTTTCCCATTTTACATCTTGATGAAAAATTTGATTGAGATCAGATTTTTTTTTAGATCGCCAAAGTTGGAATGGGACAATGACAAATGACAAAAATCATATCTTGACAGGCTGAAGTGATGAAATTTAACACAGATAAATGTATAGTCCTAAACTCATATTCAGGGGGAAAAAAAAAAGGATCTATTGAGATGAGACAGATGTGGGTGAAGAGCCATTCATATGATGTATCAAAGGGCATTTTTGGGTGAACGAACACTCATATGAGGTAAGAATGTGATATATTTGCTCAAAAATGCAGAAGCAATGGCATTTTAGTAGCATTCATAGAGGTATGTGTCCAGTATAAGGGAGTAATTAACTCAGTTCAAAAAAACCAAAGAAACTCATCATAATGACAGAAAATGGTTGGCTCGAATACATTGTTTGAATGATTGCATCTTTGAAACTAATGACTAAAGTGGTTGGTATATTAATGCTATAAATCTATCTCTAGTTAGTGTCCATTTAGGATGGAAAGTGTGAATGATTCCCTGAAAGACGTGAAAAGCAGTGCCCTGAAAGGAAATGGAGCCCATGATACTGACCTTCATCCTCTCTTTTGATTCCTGTAATTCCACTACTGTTAAGGAGGCCAGTAGACCAGTTGGCAGATCTTTTCAAGGAAGCTGACCCTGAATAGCTTGCTCTTGACATATGGCCAATGGAAAGTCAGACTGTAATTCATCTGGGGAGTCTGGTTGAAATGTGTAATGATGGGCATGACATGTACTCAGCAAGAGTGGCATGAACCATACAAGGAAACTGGAATGCTTACAAAGAGGATGCTCCGAAAAGAGGGTGCAGAGAAAAGCACAGCCCTCATTTGAAATATACTCTTAGTGAATTTCAAGAGACTGGAACATGTTTTAAGGAAATCTGGGCTTGCTTTCAAAAACAGGATCCATTTATAGTCTGAGGGGAAAGCCACAGGAGGCTAAGGGATGCTGGCTGAGATTTACTTTGAATTCCTTGATTTTCCAAATCTGAAGCTCAAAGTCAAGTTCAGGCCCTGCCAACTACTTGAACCATGACAGGAGTTAAAAGGTTTTTATAAGTGCTTGAAAAATGTAGCTATAGCCTGATGACTTCAATTCTACAACATCAATAATGGTAACTGGGTTGGGTAATCCTTGTGATACTACTCAGTTTCACTCCCTGGTGCAAACTGCATCTATTTCTTGTTTTGGAAAGGTATTACTCATACAGGAATGACTGTGAAGTGATTTATGTAAGACGATTCTCTTGAAGTCCTGACAGTCATGACTTGCTTGCATTCTTGGATTGGATTTGACCTTCTGCAGCCATGAAATTTTGCAAGAAACATTAAAAGTCTTGTTAGAAATAGGTACAAAGAATTCTACAGGGAAATGAAGAGCGCAGATTAAGGACAGGTGCACCGTATTGACAGTATCATATCTGGATTCAAGAGATGGTAGACAACAGATAGGTTAGATAGATAGAATGTTTAAACTGGATAGTGATTTCATTTACCAGTCCCTTTTTTGTTTTCTGTGGAATTCCCTCTTACATCACTCATCATTCATTTTCAGCTAATTAGCGCTGGCTCTCAATTTGAGAAAGACTGTTTCTGACTAAACTGGTCTTACCAAAATATTACTTTTCAGTTCTTTTCCGCGTTTCAATGCTTCTTGCTCATGTTCACTTTTACCCTTTTTATAACGCTCCGCTTACTAAACTATTTGGCCTGGATTATGGTCCAAACAATCCCCAAATGCTGTTTGCATACTGTAAATGTATTTCAGAGGCATACCGTGTTATAGTTGCACCATCTGTGACACTAGTAACAGTGACAGGGGAAGATAAATAGAGACTTGTGCAAAGGTTGATTAAAACCTCCTTCTAGAAGTGCTATAAATCAATTGTATTCATACCTCAAGGTTGGAACCCAACTGCCACCTGGCTGTCAAGGAGCCATTGTTCAAACTTGACCTGTGATGGACTGAGATGTGATACCATTAGACGGGACATACTAGCAAGAACAATTACCAAGGCAATTGAAGGAGTTGCAGAAGAGTAGCGAGGATAGCACTATAGGACAGTATGGTTGTTTTTAGGAAAAAATAATACACTAAGGGATCCCTGGGTGGCTCAGCAGTTCGGTGCCTGCCTTTGTTTTTTTTGTTTTTTTTTGTTTTGTTTTTTTTTTTTTTTTATAAATTTTTATTTATTTATGATAGTCACAGAGAGAGAGAGAGAGGCAGAGACACAGGCAGAGGGAGAAGCAGGCCCCATGCACCGGGAGCCCGACATGGGATTCGATCCCGGGTCCCCAGGATCGCGCCCTGGGCCAAAGGCAGGCGCCAAACCGCTGCGCCACCCAGGGATCCCCGGTGCCTGCCTTTGGCCCAGGGCATGATCCAGAGTCCCAGGATCGAGTCCCGTGTTGGGCTTCCGGCATGGGGCCTGCTTCTCCCTCCTCCTGTGTCTCTGCCTCTCTCTCTCTATGTCTATCATGAATGAATGAATGAATAAATAAATAAATATATATATAAATAAATAAATAAATAAATCTTAAAAAAATAATACACTAAATAAAATAAAAATAGGCTGCAGATGAGTAATCAATGATTGAAGGCTCAGTGAAAGCCAATGGATTGTGAAAAAAAAGCAACAACAACCCAGGCTTCCTTCTTGTGTTTCTCTTTTACTCTCTTGTGACTACCACACTCTGAATACTCTGACATCAGATGTGTGTTCCTGTTGGTTCCTCCTTCCTTCCCTACACCAAGCAATTCTCTGCAACATCAGCTGAATAGTCTACAATTCAACTCAATTCTGATGCTATCTTCCTGGCAATATCATGAGATCCCACAGATAAGGGGGTTCAGTCCCATAATATTGCCTTCCATTTCAGATTCAATAGCAAGTAATAGGTACCCAAATTACCCACAATTTCTGTCTAATTTGGCTACCAATTGGAAAGGTTTCCATGACCTTCTCCTCCTTAGATACAATTATTTCCTAGAACAGAACTCAAGGAAACATTTATGTCTACCAGATTGTTCTTAGAGGATATGATAAAGGATAGTGATGAAGAGCCAAATAAAAAGATGCATAGGGCGGGGTCTGGGAGGCATCTAAACACAAGACCTTCTATCTCCGTGGAGTTGGAATGTGTCACCTCTTTATACATGAATAGGTTCGCCAACCTGGAAGCTCTCCAAATCCCATACTACTAGAGAGGTTTCGTCATCTAGGTGTGATCAATTATTAACTCCATTTCCAGCCCCTCTCCCATCTATAGAGAATGGGGGGTGAAACTGAAGATTCTAAGCTTCTAATTGTGGTTTGGATTTTCTGGAGACCAGCTCCTATCCAGGAGTCATCTAGAAGCCCATAACCATAGTCACCTCATTAGATCAAAAGATGTTCCTAGTGCTCTATCCCTTCAGAAATGACAATGGTTTTAGAAGCTCTGTGCCAGGAACCTGGAACAAAGATTATAGATGATATAGATGTGTAGATGTATAGGTATATTTTTTTCTGTTATCTCATAGCTAGTGAACTTCCATGGTAGCATATAAAGAGACTCATTTTGTAAATTCTGCAGCCATAATATTTTGAAGTTTAGGGCCAGAGCTTATTTACAAGAACATCTCAATTCCATAGGAGGTTGAATTTTCCATTTTAGCTACACCAGTATCTGGTCCTAATTGGGAAGGAATAAGACCAGAACATGCAATGTAAATTTATGAGTCATTCATATAAAAATCTTGAATCCCAGGTCTTTCTGAAATCCCTGGAACTAGAGAAATCACCCACTACTTGTGAAAAGCTAGTGTTTCTTCCTCTTCACTTAAAGATGAGTTAAAAGACTTGCCTCACAAGAAAATAACCATATCCTTAAGAATCCTCACCTACTTCTCATCTGACACCACCCATTAATCATGGTTGAGTCACAGATGGCTTGGTTCAATGTGGGGTGTGTGTGTGTGTGTGTCACTTAAACACTGATGGACATATTGAAAGGGCAATCAAAATTTAACCTCCCAGTGGATTAGCCTTAATATAGAGCAATGTTTGGGGGCCTAGGGTAAAAAAAGGATGGGAAAATCAAAGGATAAAGGCATAGAGATGGATTTATGGAAAGTATAAATGAGAATATCTTTATTTTTTTTAGAATATGTTTATACCACATGTTAGTGCCCAACAGAACATATCCACCTTTGAATTAGGCAGAATAATGCTCCCCCCACTACAAGATGTCTGCCTCCTAATCCCTGGAATATGTAAATCTATTGCCTTACATGGCAAGAGGGACTTTGCATTAAGTTAAGGATCTTGAGAAAGGGAGATTATCCTTGTTCATCTGGTTGACCCAATGTAATCACAAGACTTCTTATAATGGAAGGAGTAAGGCAGGAAAGTCACCATCAGACAACTTGAATGAATGAAGCAGTAATTGGAGCAGTGTGATTGCTGGCAGGTGGTCTTGAGTCAAAAAATTCTGTATCTCCTAGAATCTGGAAAGGGCTAGGAAATAGATCCTCTCCTAAATCTTCCAGAGAAAACCATACTGACACTGTGATTTTAACCCCATGATGGCCATTTCAGACTTTTGACTTTCAAAACTATAAAGTACTAAAGTTGTGTTAAGACAATAAGTTTGTGGCATTTGTTACAGTAGCAATAATAGACTGATACAACCACGGAAGAGGCCAACAAAGTAGACTGCATGACTCACCCAGTTGACCTTGGCCTGTTTCTGTCATACTATCCCAGCACTAGAATAACGATCTAATGAATTTAGACATAGTGGCAGAGGTGGAAGTAACATACGGACTCATTGACTCCCACCAACCAAAGCTGATGTAACTACACCATGAAGTACCTATATCGCCATTAATTGAGACCAGCGCTAAGCCCTTAGTGTGGCATCCATCACTCAGAACGCCAACCAGTCACTTGTCACAAGCCTTCATATTAGATCCTTCTCAACATTGGAGAGGTAGCAGTTCATCTTTTCTGAAGTTGGCAAATACTCTGGGTATGGGTTTCCCTTTCTTGCCTGTAGAGCCTCAGCCAGCCCCATTGTCTAGAGCTTACAGAAGGTTTAAACCATCAACATGAATATAATGGAGTATTCCTCAGCCATTAGAAATGACGAATACCCACCTTTTGCTTCAACATGGATGGAACTGGAGGGTATGATGCTGAGTGAAATAAGTCAATCGGAGAAGGACAAACATTACATGGTTTCATTCATTTGGGGAATATAGAAAATAGTGAAATGGAATAATGGGGAAAGGAGAGAAAATGAGTGGGAAATATCAGAGAGGGAGACAAACCATGAGAGACTCCTAACTCTGGGAAACTCTGGTAGCGGAAGGGGAGGTGGGTGGGGGGATGGGATGACTGGGTGACAGGCACTGAGGAGGGCACTTGACGGGATGAGCACTGGGTGTTATGGTATATGTTGGCAAATTGAACTCCTATAAAAAATATACAAAAAACAAATAAATAAACCATCAACATGTGATTTACATAATATTGCATCCAACCAAGGAGCCCATTTAAGAGCAAAAGTTATGGGGACACCTGGGTGGCTCAGGGCGTGATCCTCCCACATCAATAGTAGTATTGATGTAGTCCCACATCGAATTCCCTGCAAGAAGTCTGCTTCCCTCTCTGCCTATTTCTCTGCCTCTCTCTGTGTCTCTCATGAATAAATAAATAAATATATATTTTTTTAAGGCAAAAGTTATGGCAGTAGGCAAATACTTGGGATCACTGGTCCTGTTACATGTGCACAACACAAACTGTCAGACCGATAGAGCAATGAGAATGATTATTGAAATACAGCTTGGAGATGATCCCTGAGTATACAGGACAGCATCTATCAGTACAGAGTAAATACTCTTAAATCAGTGACCATTGTCCTTTCCAGTGTTCCTGACAGACATAACATATAGGCCTGAGAAACATGGGTTGAAAGTAAAAGAGGTCACAATGTCACTTTCGGTGATCCACTTTGGAGGTTTGTGCTTCCCATACTACATCTCTTAACTCTATAGGTCTGAAAATTCTGATCATTTGCCAGATGGCAAATTTCATTCAACTTTTACTGTAAACATAATCTCATTCAACTTTGACTGTAGCTGTCATCCAGTTACTTCAAGATATGTGTGCCAAAAAATCAACAGGCAAAAAAAAAAAGGAATTACTGACCTGGCTATGGTGATTTACTCTGATTATCAGAAGTTAGGGCTGCTTTCAGACCATGAGGTAGCAAAGAATATATTTGGCATCAAAAGATCCATAGTTACCTCTCTCCGTACTCCCTTGCCCAAATTTCATAGGAAATTGACAAGCAAAGCATCTGTGGCCTGAGAAGGGTGTGGTGACTAGGAAGTAAGACCCCTCAGGATGATGGTCTGGGTCACTTGACTAAGTAAGTTACTAAGACAAGCAGAGATGCTAGCCAAGGCTGTGTGGAATCTAAACTGTGTAGTAAAGGAAGGAGACAGTGAGTATAAGTTGTAAACTCAAGATCTGCCAAGGTAATGGCAGCCATGGAACATCTACTAGCATTACTCTTATGAATCTACCTAAGAAGACAGACCAACCAGAATGCTAGAGGAGCTGTTTCCAGAATTAATCATATGACAAAAATAGATCTATTGGTACAAGGTATGCCACCCAGCTGCGTCCCCACACTTCCACTCTCCAATTATCATTTCAGGCCTGAGTCACACATTCTTGAAGCTACTGGAATTGCTGGTGGTTGAAGGTTCTTGGGTGAACCATTCTCTAGGAATTTCCCTCAAAAAAAAAAAAAAACTGCCTTACACAAACACATAATGTATCCCTGGGATATGCCACATACAGTGAATTGTTGAGAAGGAGGTATAAATATCTCAAAATAGAACAGGTATGAAGACCCCTCCCATCTCCAGTGATAGCCTTGGATTGTGGTGACTGTATGCATAGGTCAATGTTTCTTGCTGTTCAGGGTTACCTCTTTGACTTACCCATAGATTTTGATCCAGAGCATATTCCCCAATAAATGCCTTATTCACAAATCTCCATCTCAGGTTCTATTTGAGTGAAAATCTAAGAGTCTTTATTCTAAGATCAATGAGGCAGCTACTGTTTTTTTGTTTTGTTTTGTTTTGTTAATGCAATTATGTGAATTGGAGCAACAAGTATGATATGATCAGATTCCCACTGTGATTGGACCTTTCTGCCTTCAGGAGAGCAGCAAGAAAAGGTGAATACTGCGAATGGGAGAAACGGATGCATAACCATAAGGGTCCAGGTAGAAGTCAGTGAGGACACACAAGGAGGGACATCTAACCCAAAACGGGATGATCATAGGTATCAGGTAAGGCTTCTCACTAGAAAACACAACTAAGCGAAGTGGGAAGAGCTGTAAAATTGGAGATTTTCAGGCAGAGGAGAGAAAAAGAGGTTTTTTAACTGACAGAAAATGTGTGAAAGCCTCTGATGAAGAGACGGCAAGCTTTGCCACTAGCACTGTAGCTTGATAGTTATGTGATGCTGGGAATAGGAACACATGAGCTGCAGAGTTGAGAGGCCATTTCCTAAATGGACGTCTGAGCCAGAGTCTAGACACTGAAGTGAAGGCCCAGGGAACTCTTGCGCAGTGTTAAGCAGCAGAGGGGCATGATCAAGATTCCACTTTAGAAAGATCTCACTAAAAGCACCTTAGAGGACAAAGTAGAGAGACTGAAGAACCACAGCGAGATTCTCACACAGGTAGAAGGAATCTGTCATCTGACTAGAGTTTCAAATCAAGAAGATCACCCTCTCGGCTCTATGGAAGGGGGTTTCCCGGGAGTAGGATGTGGAGATTGATCACTAGAACCAGAGAAAAGATAGCACAACGACAACTGTATAGATTATGAGAAGATAAAGACTTCAATGCACATGGCGGTAGGATGTACATGAAACCCTTGCCTCGTGTGTCAATGGAATTTCCAAAGACTATGACACGTGTATCATTAAGGTACAGTGAGGTAGAGGAGGCTTCAGCTGGTCCTAAGAAGAGCTTTGGAGCTGGACTGGCCCTTCCAGAGTTGTCCCAAATTGAGGCACGGCGGCTGGGTATCAACTCTCCTACGTAGATCACTCCTTGGATTTCAAGTTGTCCCCAAAGAGGAAGCAGACACTTGGGAAAGCTCAGGGTTGATTTCTTGGTTAGGGACTCAGTCTGGAAGCCAGCGGGAGTCTACCCTCCGGTTCTCAGCAGCTGGAGAAACCATTGTCTTGGCCCTTACTGGCAGCATCGGGCCACACAGTACAGAATCCACTAGAGGAAGTGATTCTGCAGATGCTCCCTGGGAAGCTCCCTTCGGTTCTACATGGGTTCCCACTGCAACTCGCTCTCAAGGGGGACTTGCCAAGTTTTCAGTGAGCCAGCGCTTCTCCCGTTTTCTTCTGGTGTATTTTAGATGGTGTTACTCAGCTGCTTAGGAACACTTGAGTAAACACATTTCCATCTAGTAGCAAGAGAAGTGCATATTGGGTATCGGATAGATGTGCTGTTCACGTCTTTACTTAGACCTAGAAATTGAAGCTCCCCCTTTACTTGCCTGCCCTTTTCCTTCCGCCTCTGCCACTAAGGGAGAAACTTTGCCGAAATCCCAAAGCAATCTAACTGTGGAGAGCTGAGTTGGCCATAAAGCTTTCTCATTGCTCTGATACCCGTGACCTTTCCCTTTTGCTGTCACTTACTTCTGCCCCCTCCGCTTGCTTCTAAGGTACAGAGAAAGAACCAACTCTCCGTACTTCAAGGAGAATGCCTTTCTTCTCAAATTATCACTTGAAGAGATAAAATGATCCCTCTCAGACTTCAGGTTACCCAATGGGCTTCCAAATATGAGAGGAGGCACGGGATATGCCTTCCCAGGTTCTCGGCCTCCTTGTGCCCAAATGACTGGAAGAGAAATGCAAAAACTCATTGCTAATTAAAGGCATCTGGGGAATGTGTTGACGTGAATTATCATTGATACTATTTTAAGTTCACAAGATTTTATCGTTAAGGCATTTTATTGATATTGATTAAAAGCTTCAACTTTGGAGTCAGATAGTTGTGATCTCCAATTAAACTGCTTTTGTTTATTGGCAGTTTAGTTAATGATAAATAACCTGTATTATTCTGAGCAGATTAGTTAAAACACGCTGATCCTCAAATATATCATTTGTGCAAGGGGGTCTAGGATAGGAAGCACATTGTTGGTGCTCTATTCAACCCCCTCTTCCCTGACAGCAAGCCCTCCCCCTGCTGCAGGTGTTGACTGCTCCTAGCACACACCTGCACTTTCCTTTAGAGGCTTCCCCTTGACTTATGAGGTCTACCAAGTGCCTGGAAGGTCCCCACCCTCAACTCAACTGAGTAGTTACTTCTGAGGTGGGTCCATGTCCCATTCTGACCAAAGAATTATGAAAAGTATTCTACTGGCAAATTTTTCCTCATTAGGAAGATACAGTGTTTTTAATCCCCTGTGTGTTGTTGTGCTTCCATGTAGTTCATAGAACATCTGCAGTTATTAACACACTACACTGAAGATGAAACAAACATTGAAGTTGTCAGAACAGACTGAAGGGGGAAAAAGCCATAGTGCTTGGTAACATTGGTATTTGAAGCAAACATTCTGGAGACTTCTACCCCTGTAGTTCCTACTGTGTTAGTTAATGCATGTCATCACGATTTAGTGAGTTGTTTCAAGAGTTGTTTTGATTGCAAGTAAGAGTTGTTTGCAAGCAAAAGCAAGTTAGCAGATACACTCTGTGTGTATGTATACGAGACAGAGATGGAGAGGGAGGGAGGGGAAGAGAGAGAGAGGAAAGGAGGTGAGAGAGAGGGTAGAGGGGGAGGGATGGTGATAAAAGGAGAAGGAGAGAGGGAAAAAGGTTGAGAGAGACAGGAGAAAGAAAGAAGAGAGATGCGAGCCCCGATATCCACCTTTATTCCTCAGTCTTGGTCCCTGAGGAAGCCTCACAGTCTTCCCCCATACCCTGTCCAGCTTTCTCTTTTACTTGAACTACATTGAATTGGGCTTCACTAAAGGGTACCTGAAAGACTAATATTGATTAATTCATATTTCAAAGTGCTTTGAACAGTTACAGTACAATAAAGACTGCACGACTACTAGCTATTTATAGCATCCTTAATTATCAAGATAATCATTATATTCTTTCATCTTTTCACTCCTTGTGAAACCAAAGCAATGGTTCTTAAAACTAGTTTCACATTAGTATCACCTACAAGGCTTTTAAAAATTAGCAACACTCCAATTTTCCACTTGTATAAGAGGGTAGCTTATTCGGGTCTTCAGTGTAGATAATTAGACAAAATATATAAAGCAACTTTTGTCAGTACAATAAGTGTATCTTTTGGTTTTCACCCTTGGTTGCTGGCATAAAGCTCCTAGAACACTTGCAATCTCCAGAGTGATAGGAACGCGTTTTGTTCTACTGTTCTTAATAGGACCCTAGATAGATTCAGGTTGGGGCCTGGTTGCCAGAAAGACCAAGGCATGATTACAGAACTGGACCTTTCAGCCCTACCCTCTCACCTCCAAAGCGGGAAGAACTGGAGATTGAGTTAATCACCAATGACCAATGATTTGAGCAATCATACACTCATCATGAAACCTCCCCCCAAACCCCTAAATGACAGGGTTCGGAGAGCTTATGGGTTGCTGAATACATGGACGTGCTGGAAGGACAGAGGATCCATCCTCTCTGTGCCCTCCTCTATTCCTTGCCCTGTAAGTCTTTCCCATTTGGCTCTTCCTGAGTAGTAGCCTTTATAGTAAACCCATAAATAAGATTCTTTCTGAAGTTCTTTGAGCCTTTAAGAAATGATCAAACTTGAGGAGGGGATAGTGGCTAGTTGCTCAGAAGTACAGATGGCAACTGAGATTTGCAACTGACATCTGAGTTTTTGTGGGGACTGTGATAACTTCCAGCCATTGGTGTCAGGATTGAACTGAATTGTATGACATCTGGTTGGTATCCAGAGAGTTGGAGAGCCGACTGGTGTGGAGGAAAAAAAGCAGCCCACATCTTTGGTGTCATAAATGTGAGTGAAAACAATTCAGTCAGACATTGTAGAGCAGGCCACATAGGTTGATACCTGAGAGAAAGGAAATAAACAGTTTCCCCCATTTTTAGTCTGGAGGAACTCTCTAGATCTCATAACAGCGAGAAGGAACCCCAGACATGCAAGTGGTCTTTTTGAGATTAGGAAGCAGATATCAGAGTTGACATAGTCTAAGGTAGCTGCTGTATTCAGAGTACTGGATAGGAGGTAGTTATGCAGAAAAAGAGCTGCAGATGTCTGCAAGAGGCCCCAGGAGTCTGTTATTGAATGCAAAATTGAACATGTGTAGGGGATGATTTCATAAGCCCAACGGCATATTACCAGAAAAGATATTAGATGAACGATTATTAGAGTTCACAAGTCTGGCAGTCTATTGATTTCTGACCAGTCAGATTGGAGATTGCTCATTGAACACCAAGAATATGATAGTCGTAGATGGTTCATGCCTTAATAGTAGGGAAAACCTATCTCTAGAATGAGAACTGCTATAGATCAACACTAACACAGTTTAAAAAGAAGCAAGCTGGAGAAGCCTCAAATCAACCCACAAGCAACTTAACTGCCAAACAAAACAAAATTTAGCATTTGTAAAATATGGCAACAGAACCCAGATACTAATGTGATGTCCACAATGCCTAACGCCTACCAAAAATTAGGCAGGAGCACTGGACGGCTCAGTCGGTTAAGCCACTGACTCTCAATCTGGGCTCAGGTCATAAAACCTCAGGGTTCTGGGATTGAGCCCTGTGTCACACTGTGTGCTCAGCATAGTCTCCTTGAGGCTTCTCTCCTTCTCCCTCTGCCTCTCCCCCTACTTGCACTCTCTCTGTCTCACTCTAAAAATAAATAAATAAATAAATACATCTTAAACAAAAATTAAGCAGATCATTTTGGGTAGTCAAGACAATGTTAGGTATGCGAATTTGATACCCCCACCCATGTTCTCCGACAGATAAACAGTAAGGGACAAGAACAAATAAAATGACAGAAATCCAAGCTGTTAACTTCACATGAAGATTTGGAACAACTAAAATTAAATTGCCTGTAACTAGAAAAATAAACACCAAATAGTGGCCAACATTCTGTGTGTATCCTCCCACAAAAAATTTGGAAAGCAAATACAGTTTGGAGAAAACTCTATTGAAGAGAAAGTAAAGGAGCTATGTTTGGGTCTTTTTCTTTTTTCTAAAACCATATCAGAAAGAGAAAGTCCACCCTCTGTTGAAAATGCTTAGACCAAAAAAACCAAAATGCTTAGAGCATACAGGTAGATCAAAGCAGGAAAAAGGCTAAAAATTTTTGTGTGTGGGCATGGAGAGAAGGGAGTGAAAACAAAAAGAGACATTCTTTAAAAGTACATAGTAAAGGAAGAAAAAGCAAGAGGAGAAAACTGAGGATTCTGTAAGATAAAGTAAAAGATAAATATCATGCAACCACTCCCCACTTTCTCAAAAATAAATAGAAGAAAAAATGCATAATTTTCTACTCTGACAGAAGAGGGCACTCGTGAACTAGCAATCTTATAAACCATTACAAACTGGCAGATCTGACCATCAGATTGCAGGGTGATCTTCATCTATTGTGTGTGTGTGTGTGTGTATCTAAATAAATAAATAAATAAATAACAACTTATGTCACACAACATTCAAAATTCAAATAATTATATGCAAACAAGCATTTAGGGATATGAAAAAATCTGAATCAGAATTTTTTTTAAAGATTTTATTTATTTATTCATGAGAGACACAGAGAGAGAGGCAGAGACACAGACAGAGGGAGAAGCAGGCTCCCTGCAGGGAGCCCAATGAGGGACTTTGTCCTGGAAATTCGGCATCACGCCCTGGGCCAAAGGCAGATGCTCAACCACTGAGCCACCCAGACATCTCGTGAATCAGAAATTTTTAAAGTACAAATAGAAATAGATAAAAAAAAAAAAAAGAGAGAGAGAGAAGAATGAAATAGGAATGAATGATCTTTGGAAAGAAAGAGAAAAAAAAAGACAAAGTCATGTTAGAAATTATGACCAAATTACAAAGCACTCAAGGAAAAAGATATTTGAATGAAAGCATTAAAAGGCAAAATCAATGCAATGAATGAATTAGGTAAGTAAAATTGTATGAGGAAAGAATGGTTGAAATTGAAGAAAATCAAAGAAAAAATAACATCTGTATAATTGGAGTGCCCAAGGAACCTATGGTAAGGGAACAAAATTCATATGAAAACTGTGGCGCAAGAACACTTCCAAGAATAAAATAAAACCTGTATTAACATATTCACAGGATCCATTATGTACCTGGAAGAAATAACCAATGATGATCAATTCTATGATATGTACTAGTAAAAATTATAGTCTATAAAAATTTTTTAAATGATCCTTAGGACTTCCCTCAAAAGGATACAATATCCCACAAAGAATAAAGAATGAGACGGACTTTAGACCTATCCAAAATAATATTTTATAAAAGGGCAAAATGGAGGAGCATTTTCAGTAAATTGAAGGATAAAAAGCATGAAATAAAATGGCTTTATATTGCTTTTTTTTTCCTTCAGTTATTTCCAAGAAAGCTATCCTTCAAATATCAAGGCTTTAAAAACAAGAGTTCCAAGAATTTCTGAAACTTTTTCAGAAGTCTACTTGAACATGAACTTTTTCCAACTTTTTCCAAGTATTCAACGAATTTATATCTTAATTAGCAGTGTATTTAGTGTTAGACCTTGCATTTGTAACTCTAAAACTAAGGCAGGCTGAGGGTGGAAGAATAATATGCTTTATGACATATAAATTATTCACTGTGGGTTTTGACAAATGGCAATATTGCCACTTAAAAGATGCAAGAGGAAAGCAAAGAATGGAAAGTGAAACAAACTGTTTTATAAGAAATGAGTGTGACTTAAAGTATGCCATTAATAAATGACAAACAAAATTTTAAAATACTTTAAATATAAAAACTTGGGGTAAAGGACATTTAAAAAGGTGTAAGAAAAAGGCATCCAGACAACAAAGCTTCCTAAATCCTGTAATAAATTAAAACTTAAAGAGCAAAGAAAACATATCATGCAAAGAAAGAAAGAAATATAAAATGTAGACACAAGTACTAATTATAAGATAAAATTATATAGCAAGGGACACCTGGGTGGTTCAGCAGTTAAGTGTTTGTCTTTGGCTCAGGGCGTGATCCCGGGGTCCTGAGATAGAGTCCCACATCGGGCTCCCCACAGGGAGCCTGCTTCTCCCTCTGCCTGTGTCTCTGCCTCTCTCTTTCTCTGTGTCCCTCATGAATAAATAAATAAAATATTTTAAATAAATAAGAATAATATAGCAGAATTGAGACCAAGCCCATCAATCTTATCAATGAATGTGAATGGACTTAACTCATCTATCTTTTTTTAAGATTTATTTAATTTATTTATTTATGATAGTCACACACAGAGAGAGAGAGAGAGAGAGAGGCAGAGACATATGCAGAGGGAGAAGCAGGCTCCATGCACCTGGAGCCTGACGTGGGATTCAATCCCTGGTCTCCAGGATCGCGCCCTGGGCCAAAGGCAGGCGCTAAACCGCTGCGCCACCCAGGGATCCCAACTCATCTATTTTTTAAATATTGATTGATTTGATTGATTGATTGATTGATTGATTGATTTTAGAGAGAGAAAGCATGAGACATCAAGGGGAGGGGCAGAGAGAGAAGAATCTTCAAGCCGACTATGTGCTGAGCTCCGAGACTGACGCCAAACATGATCTCAAGGTCTTGAGCTCATGACCTTAACTGAAACCAAGAATCAGATATTCAGCCAACTAAACCATCCAGTTGCCCCTTAACTCACCTATCTGAAAAAAAAAAAAAAAAAGTCTCAATCTGACTCACAGAGACCTAGCTATACGTTTTTTACAAAAGGCATACTTAAACTGAATGCTAGGATTGGAAAATCCTAAGAAGAAAAAGTTGAATTAAGATATATATAGCAGGCAACAATAGCCACACTGTGGAAGGAGCCTCGGTGTCCATCGACAGATGACGGATAGAGAAGACGTGGTCTATGTATACAGTGGGATATTCCTCAGCCATCAGAAAGGATGAACACTCACCATTTGCTTCGATGTGGATGGACCTGGAGGGTATGATGCTGAGTGAAGTAAGTCAATCGGAGAAGGACAATCATCATATGGTCTCATTCATACGGAGAATATAAGAAATAGTGAAAGGGATTATAGGGGAAAGGAGGGAAACTGAGGGAAAAATTAGGGAGGGAGATAAACCATGAGAGAATCCTAACTCTGGGAAACGAACAAGGGGTAGTGGAAAGGGAGGTGGGTGGGGGGACGGGGTGACTGGGTGACGGGCACTGAGGAGGGAAGAGCACTGGGGTTTATACTATATGTTGGCAAATCGAACTCCAATAAAAAAAATATATAAAAAAAAGATATATCAGGCAAGACAAACAAACAACAACAAAACAGTAAGAATGCTGTTGCAGTACCATTGATATTAGTTAAAGATTGTATTTACAAAACTAAATACATTATACATGGCAACATATTTTGATGCTAAACATCACAATTCACAATGATTAATTACAAATATCTATGTATCACGTAACACAGAAACCATCTTTATGTGGCAAAAACTATAAGAGTTGTAAGGATTCATAGATATAAAACACTAATAATGAGTCTTAAATAAACTTTTCTCAGCATAAGACATATCTAGTAAACCAAAAAAATGAAGCAAAAATAAGGATGACCTATATCAGCATAATCAATACAGACATATCAACCCTTATACCCTAACAATAAAGAATATCACTTCTTAAGCATACACGGGACACTCACAGAAATTTAACATATTTTAAAATACAAAGCAATCAACAATTCCTTAAATATTACAAATATTAGTGTCTGATCATAATCTAATAGTTAAAAATCATTGGGAAAAAAAAACTAGAAATCAAGTAAGTTTTTGGTTTTTCAAAAGGTTCTATCAACTATTGGACATAGTACCTGCAACTTTCCATAATCTCTACTTCGAGTCACATGCGTCTGGGCTCAAATTCAGCCTGAAATTTTTGGTCAGATGCTATGTTAAGCGAAAGCCACAGCTCTACTAGTTTTCTTTACAACTCTGTTAGTCAGAATCAGATGATTCAACCTCTTTTAGCTGGTCTTGCTATGTCCCTAGGATACATAGCGCACAGCAGCCTGGTCATCACTTCTCCACCTGCAGCTGATATTCAGACTCCTAATGGGAAAGATGTGTATGAGCGAAATCTCTCAACGCGTACTTTTGGAAATAACAGTACATTGCAAGTTATTGAGAAGGAAGGCTTTTCAGCTCACTTCACTATCTTTGGGAGGGGAGGGGGAACACATTTCTTCTGAAATTAACTGAAAAGATCCTCTACATCACGCTTCTGTTGATAAGAAACTGACATTCCTACCAATTTTTGAGTAGGTTTGAGGTTCTCACCTTCCTTCTAATGAGGAATCTTGCCAGAACAGTGAGTAGCACATTGAATACCCAGATGGAAAAAGCACATCAAATAATAGAAAATATATGGATCCATGTAGTTATTCAATCATTCAGAAAAGCGTGTGTAACGCCAGCTACCCACGGGGTGCTCTGACAGGCAGTGACCCCCCCAGTCTTATGAGACACAACCCTTGCCTTTCAGGAACGTATCCTCTGATGAGAGAGATTCACAGATAAGATATTTCAGGAAAATGCGATGGATAGGATGGTGGGTATGGCAAACAGGAAAACGGTGCTGGGGATAGAGGAGTGCCTCAGAAAGCAGGGGAAACTGAGGTGCAACCTTGCAAATTAAAAGACAGTTTATTCAAATATAAACATCCGGATGGTTATCCGTTAGCTATTTCTGCAACACTGGCGCACAACAGGCGACGACAGCTCTCAGTGGCACGCGACAGGCCGCTATTAGGTCAGGTGCACCTGGGTAGGCCGGGTCAGCTCTGATGCTCTCGGCGGGCCTCCCCTATAAAGCCTCAGGCTGGCTGTGGGGCCGTGACCCGGGCCGGGCCTAGATGGGCAGCTGGGCCTCGAGCTCCCGACCAGGACACCCTTGGCTCGTCACCGTGCGCTGCGGTTCAACCTCGCCCAGGTATTCGCTCTGGGACTCATGTCGAGGGACACCCGGAGAGGAGCACCTCCCTTAACAGGAGCTAAAGGGCCAAGGGCTGAGCAGAATGCATGGGGCCTCCTGGGCTGCAGAGCGATGCCACAGCGTCACTCCCTCCCGCATCCCATCCTCCACAGCACCAAGCAAGTCCTATGGACAGTGTGACTGAGGGGGTGGGAAATGCATTCCTCCCTGCGGGAAGTGTCTGAAAAGTGAGCAGAGAGAGAAAATGTATGATTCTTATGTAGGGAAGAAGTGAATAATTGGGAAAGAATGATTCAATCTACAAGTGTACTCAGAGCTGGTATAACAGCATGAGCCAGAATTATTTTTAAAAACGTCCAATATATAAAAATATATTAAGTATACAAATTACAAAAATATATTAAAAGGACTGCTATACATATGTTGTTTTAGGGAACCTTTAGTAGCTCCATTAGGTCAAATGGCATTAGGGGACATTGGCAAATGATAAAGAGAGAATCTGAGCTCTTTTTGCCCAAAACAAACATTTAATTTCCTTTTGAATTAATGTTTCTTTAATGATCAAATATGTTTTCTTTTTTATTTATCATCTGTCATCTCTTACCCACAATTACAACTAAGTCTTATTGTCTGAAATCATCAGTTTGACATGCAGGAAACACAGACTAGATTGTAGGTTTTCAGTAGATGGTGAATCCTTGCCACATCCTAGTTAGCATTGAAATTATTCTTGATTAAAAAAATGCTGCATATCGATTTGTACCTTACGGGATGCCATGGGGAAGACATGGACATAAATTGGAAATGGAGTAAGGTACAATATTTAGGATTTAGACAACAAACCACTTCTAGTATAGCAAACACTGCACAGCGTTCTGTGAAATGGAAAATTCTGACATCTTTACCTTTCATCAGTTGTTTACAAATGACACATGAGGAATGCTGAAATATTTAAAACCAGTATAAAATATATATATATATAAATAAAATTAAATAAAACCAGTATAAATGTCCTGTTTCACTTCATTTCTAATTTTCACCAATATACTCTCCCTCTGTATCTCTCAAAATGAAACTTCGAGTTTACCAACCTGTGGAGAAAATTTGATTAGCGGTACTGTTAACAGGAAGGAAAGAAAACATTAACTATCTGAGTCTGTGGTTTAGGGAGTAAACATGACCCTACAAGAGTTCCCTGTTTATTGGTTCTACATGGAAATATTTGTGTTCAAGTGGGATTACTGTTCAAAATAGAATCTTGCATTGCCGTTTTTGCAAAATCTCTTCGTCTGTAATAATAACTTAAAGCCCTCCTATTTGAAGACCTTGAACTATTATATTTGGAAGCTGCTAACACATTTTTAATCATATGATTTATATAAGAATCCTCAAGAAAGCTAGCAAAGGGGCCTCTGGCCTCCTTCATCGTCAAAGCCAGTAACAGCTGGTCCATCCCTTCCCATTCCTTCAATCTCTCTTATTTCTCCTCTGTCTCATCTTTTCTGCCCGCTCTTCTGCTTTTAAGGATTTAGGTGATTATATTGGGTCCACCCAGATAATCAGGATAATCTTCCTATTTGGAAGTCAGCTGACTAGTGACCTTAATTCCACCTATAATCAGTAACCTTAATTTGATTTACAAAGCCCCTCGACAGCAGTAGCAAGATTCATATCTAAGACTGTGTTTTGGGGAGTGAAGAAGGTAAACTTAGATTCCGTCTCCCATACTGCCTCCCCAGGTTTTTTGTGTTTTTTGTGGGTTAAATAAAAGAACTCATATGAAGTGCTTTGCACAGTGGCTGACACATAATAAAATTTCCATAAATAATAGCTGCTATCATTGCCGATTAATCAATAGAAAGTCTAATGTTTGGGTACATTTGACATCGGTCATCTTACAAGGACTACAAAAAGGGAATTCACATTTTGAGGAGTGTGTGTAGATTAAAATTGTTGGGATGATCAGAGTTTTTAATTCATGCCAGATTTGGAGTAAAGCTCTCATTTTTTACTTCAAAGTTCAGACATGTCATTTTTTTAAAAAGCGTTTCAATAGATAAGGATGGCTGCAGACTTGGATACACCATTTATCTGTCATGTGACCCTGGACTATTTACCTTCCTCATCTCAGCACTCAGGGATTTCAGTCATTAAATGGGCATGATAATACCTACCAACATTTAAAAAAGGATAAGGAAAGTACTATGACATCTCCCAAATAATAAGTGCTCGATAAATGTGAGTTTCCTGTACCCTTATCCCCATTTAAAACAAAGGTTTTGGAATTAAGATAAATGAAGTGTTATTTTTGGTTCAGTCATTTATGATCTTTCATCTTCTTAGTCTGTAAAATGGTCTAATTGTTCATACCCGAGAGGGTCATTGGTGAATTAAATTAGAAGGCTCCATGATTTAGTGCTTACTTAAGTTTCCCTTTAAAAGGCTGAAAAATTTTAAAGCATTTCAAATCCTTTTGATTGACACACGTCCATCTGTCAGGTCAGCTGTTAAATGATATTAGTGTTCCAATTACTATATTAAGATTGATTGTAAAACAAATCCTTTTGGGAAACGTGCAGTTGCTACCACTGGGGATTCACCTCCTGTGCTTTTGTTAGAACACATTCACCTGTAAGCCTTTAGCTGGCAAATCTGAAACCGCAGTGGTTTGGCCCTACTATTTATTAATATGTGTTATCTATATTCTAAAAGGAATCTTCTATATCTGTGTACTTTGTGATCACTAACAATGCGGTAGGCAAGGTCATGGAAGATTAGCTGGGATTTAATGTAATTTGATGTTTGACAATGATAATGAAATGTGTAGTGTATTGAAACTTTGCTTGTTAAACAGTGATAGTTTTTAATCTGGAAAGTTTCATTCAAAATATAATTACAGGGATACCTGGGGAGCTCAGTGACTGAGCGTCTGCCTTTGGCCCAGGGCGTGATCCTGGGGTCCTGGGATCGAGTCCCACATCAGGCTCCCTGCGTGGAGCCTGCTTCTCCCTCTGCCTGTGTCTCTGCCTCTCTCTGTGTCTCTCATGGATAAATAAATAAAATCTAAAACAAATAAAAATTAAAAAATAATAATTACAATACCAAACCCTAAAACCAGAACATTGAAAGAGAAAAAAAAAAGGTTACTTGATCTATTGAAACATTTGCAACTTTGGAGAATATATATATTCTTTCAATGGTCCTAACAACCAGTGTGTGTGTGTGTGTGTGTGTGTGTGTGTGTGTGTGTGTGTAATAGTGGGTAAAAATTATACACCTCTAAGGAGTGCTATATATACATGTATGCGTAGGATTAGTAATGATATATATATATAAATGATATAGTATACATAAAGGAGTAGCATAAAACATAACATATTTATAATATGAATAAATTATATATATAAGTAATATATATACAATAAATATGTGTGGATGTGCACACAAGTAACAAATGGTTACTTAGGATAATGCCCTGTTACCATACTGTTAAAACTGCAGTTTCTTTGAGGGAGGGGACAATAGGAAAGTTTTATATATATATATAATATATATATATATAATATATATATATATTTGGTCATTATATATATTCATACATATTTGGTCATTTCACTTCAGGGAGAAATTTTTGAGCATCCATAAATGGCCGATAAACTGTGCTCACGTACACAATAGGCTTCCACTTAGGGAAGGAAGACAAAAAGAAAACATGGAAACCCATAAGGACCCCTATCATGTGCCAAATAGGTCATTAGGTGCTTTCAGATGAAATTGCACACACCTTCTCATTTATTATTCCTGCCGAAACAGTGACATAAATACTGTCCTGACGTGGTTGATTATACTGATAATTTCCATACTGAGCTTACCGGGTCAAAGTGTGTGAACATTTCTTTGGTTCTTATGCGCAATACTTTTTTACAAGATTCATTTCCTTATTTAAGGGGGGGGGAGGAGCAGAGGGAGAGAGACAATCCTCGAGCAGACTTCTCCCCTGAGTAGGGAGCCCGAGGAGGGGGGCTCCATCTCACAGCCCTGAGATCATGAGCTGAGCTGAAATCAAGAGTCAGATGCTTAACCTACTGAGCCATCCAGTCACTCCCTTAAGTGCAATAATTTAATTTTAGTAACTCCCACAAAGAAAACAACGAAGAAGTGTTTTTAATGTCACTTAGGTTATCTAGTGCTCTTCACTTCGGTTTTCTTTTCCATAAAACCCTTTGGGTGATATTAATTCACTTCTAGATAGCAGGGGTCTTTTCCATTTGATTAAAAAAAAAAAAAGAATTACGAATCATTCTCCTTTTACTAGTAGATGTTGTCAGGGTAATTGGGTTTTACTGTATGTGGAGACACCTGTGGGTAAGGGCGAGGCTAGCACACCTTACAGAGTCAGCAGGCAGTAACCTGGCCTACGCCGGGGCTTTCGATCCAAGGGCATCCCCTTTTAATCCAACAACCTGCTGTATAGAAAGTGTCTCCTGAGGTATTCTCACTTAAATGTGGCATCCAAGAAATGTCTCCTTGAAGTACAGCGCAGTTGTGTTTTCCTGAAATACTTCTCACAAGGGATGTGAATGTCAATAAATGAGAATATCCTAAGAAAAGAGAAAGGTCTTATTTTAGAAAAAAACAAAATTATCCATGCATTCAAAAAGCATTGTATCCTAGACTGGTGCTGAGACCAGGGGTACAGGAATGGAGAAATGAAGAAAATGTGGTTCCTTCCCTCAAGGAATTTGAAGTCTCATCAGAGAAATCGCACGTAAACGAGTCATTCTCACGTGGTGCTCATCAGCATTTAGGGCAGTGGTCTGTGTGGTCTGGGTTGTTTGGTAATCACGATTAAAAGAGCAAGCATTTCCTAAGCGTATCACCTGTGCCACACCTTGAATTAAATGTCCACAAAACCCATCGGATGCTCACAACGGAGTGATGTGGCAGGTATACACTTTGATTAGCCTTATTTTCCTAGGGTGACCTGGGGTTGGAGACGCTGACTTGCCTGCCTGAAATAGTGAGAGGAGGTCGCTCAGTCAGGAACAGGGCCTGACTACAGTCAGGGTGCCTCACTACGCTGCGTGGCCTGAAGGATGGTGGGATTATGTCTTTATTCAGCGGGGCTGGGAGGTGGTTAGTGGTGGTGGCAACCGATGATCC
The DNA here is from genome assembly GCF_048164855.1 of Canis lupus baileyi. Lineage (NCBI taxonomy): Eukaryota > Metazoa > Chordata > Mammalia > Carnivora > Canidae > Canis > Canis lupus. Next base: position 2,599,407 of record NC_132840.1, on the reverse strand, counting down.
TTCAAGGAGGCACAAGAGAGTAAGATATAAAACAAACATTAAAAAATATGTATATGTTGGGCTGCGTGGCTGGCTCATTAGGAAGAGCATGCAGTTCTTGATCTCAGGGTCATGAGTTCAAGCCCCATGTTGGGTGTGGAGATTATTAAAAAATAAATAAACTTGAAAAAATGTATATGTTTTCCAAAGGGACTTACACACGGGGACTTCCAGGTGGAGGATACAGCATGTGCGCAGCTGGAGAAGCCTGAGAAATCGTGGCTGGAAGAAGACAGACAATTCTTCACGGCTGGGAATGGGCTGCAAAAAGAGTAAGTGGCCTTATATGATTCTGGAAAGGTAGTCATATGCCATAGCTAAGGCTGTTACATCGTGAACTGCCATTGGGTGCCATAGGAAAGGCTCAAGCAGAAGAGTTCTGGAGTCGATTTAGGTTTCAGAGAGATCGCTGTTCAGACTGAGGTATCTGAGAGGCAGAACCTGAAAATGGCCATCCCTAGTAAAACACCATTGAAAACATCTAGGACAAAACTTACAAACGGAGGCAATGACATTGGGATGGAAAGGTCAGGCAAGACTAGGGAATGCCTGATGGATGGGAGTCCGTATGGGGAACAAGGGTGGATGAGGCTTCACATTTCTAACTCAGGAGTCTCCTTGAGAGAGAGGCTTGCCTACTGGTGTGGAATGGTTGGGAGGTAGGAAGAAGGATAACAACGGGGACATTTTGTTCCTGTGGGACCTTAGTTATGGCAGATTGTGGGGTTACCTCACCAGAATGAAACATGAGAGCTTTCAATCCATTTTATTTCCAAATAAACAGCAACAAACACCACCGCATAGTAATTTAGCAACCCTTCAAACTGTTGAACTCTAACTAATAAGGCATATTTTATCGAAGCCCTGTCTCCCGCTCAGTAGGTTGAAGAGCTATACCCAAATCTCTAAGTCTATACCTAAGTCTCTAAGTCATATTAGATGCTCAGGGGAAACCAAAACAAAAAACAGAAGCACAGAAACAAAACAAAAACCCAGCAACAAGTTACCCCAGAAGCACATTTGTATCTTTTCTTCTCACCTAGACCTTATTGATGAATGATCTTCCTTTCTCCACTGTTGAGAAAACTCCCAGTCCACCCCTCGTACCCGCTGTTAGCTACTGGAGTTCTGTTCCTGGCTCCCATTCATGTTAATTCCCTTGACAGTAATTTCCTGGCCACCAAAAACTCATACAAAAGTTTTCTGAAGTTTATTAGGCATCAGTCTGCCCACCACCAGGCACCGTATAGACTGGTTGACACATGAGCTCTGTAAAATTTTTTTTCACCCAAAGACATTTTGTTGAGAAGTTTTGAGAGCAGAAACCACAAGCTTCATTAGAAATTAAAGATACAGATAAAGAGTAAGAGTTATTGAGAATCCACTCTATGCCAGGTGCTGAGCTTCTATAACCTTTTATTCTCCTAACTCACACTACAAGATTGGTGTTTTATCCACATGTTTAAGGAGAATGGTATAATGTTTAATGAGACTAAATACCTGTTAAACATGCCACATCTTGCTGGGATTCAACTCAGTCTTGTGAGAAGATAAAGCACCGCTGCTTTCGTTTGCTTCCTTCTGGGGAGATACTTAAGAATTACTGTGTTTCTTACCCCCTCCCATCAGTTCCACCACAATTTCTTCTAGGTATTAGAGATGAAAGGAGTAGAGAACTGTCCGAGATGAAATGAAGACTTTAAGAAAACATTTATTGTCTCAATTTTTTTTTTTTTTTTTTTTTTTACTGATACATTCTAAAGTGATCAGATTCTCTTGCTGTGGAAAAATGAGGCAGGTATTCATGTTGTCCTTTCTCATGGCCCCTCAGTCATAGTCCAAATATTTGCAGAAGAGTTTTAAAGATAAGTTACAAATGCTTAAATATATCTCCCTGCCTCTTACCTGAGGGAGAATGTGCCTTTCATCATATACCAACTACCTTGATCTTTTGGATTGTATGGAATTCAGATATTGATGCATGCATGGGGGCAAGAACCTTGAAATACATATAACAACTCAAGTAATCTACATAATAAAATGTTGAGCCAGAAAGTGAAGGAAGAGAGACAAGAACTCTGAGTTTGATTTAATGACCTTTTACATATTTGGGGTAAAGGAAGGGAAAAGTTTCAATGTAAGGAAAGTACTGTGGGGAAATGGGGAAAGCAAATTCTCTGTAAGTGTTTAGATTCAGAGATTACTGTATATCATTTAATCGTCCTTTATTTTTTTATACAAGATTAATATCTTTTTTTGGTTGGCATCTTACGTAAAGGTGTTCATTTATTTAGTAGGTGTTATTAATTCATACAAGATCAAAGGAAAAGGAGGGGAAATGATAATAAAACCCTTAGATACTAAATTTTAATTCAGATTTGACTATGATTTCTTTCTGTGATAATAAAGAAGACACTTTATTCTCAGAGTTTTAATTTTCACCAAAGAGAGAGAAAGGGAGAGAGAAAAGAGGAGGAGGAGGAGGAGGAGGACAAAACATATTCAAAAGAATTGCAGAGTTTTAGAAGTTAAGAGTGGGAACAATTTCATTGTGAAGCAAATTATTAAGAAAGAGATGCAAATGTAAGTTGATTCCCATTTCAAGAAAGTATCTATAAGCATCTGGACAAAGCATCATTTGAGAAAAATTGGGATATCTATGAAAATAGTGGAAACTGAGGTGTGGTGTGTAGAAGATGAAGATAGAAAGATAGTTTGGGGCCAGACAAGAAACATTTCTGGGCCCCTTAGGATAGCCTTCCTTTCCTTTTTATTCAATTCTGTGTGATCTGTAAGTTTCTTATTAGTGGAAACTTTGAATTACTTTTCAATACATGAATATTCTAGTATCTCCTGGAATCAAAAAGCAATATGAAATGATTCTAAGATAAAACCAAAATAAAAAAAAAAGCGCTCTTTATTCAAGCCGACTTTGGATGGTATCCCTCATAATAACTGTAGACTCTTTACCTTCAAACCTCAAACTCCCTCCCTCCACTCTAGCTGTCATTTGTGGCTAAAGTGTTGCTGATTGGCTCAGCCATCACAGAGTCTCATTTTGCCTTTCTTCCCTGAACTAGTGATGTGATAAAGAAAATTAGAGTCTCAAGCTGTCTGTTAAAAAAAAAAAAAAAAAGGGAGGATAGGGACATAGCCCATTCCAACCATTTTTTTTAAATCATGAAATTATCAGTATCTTATTGTTACAGAGGGAATTTAAAAAAAAAAGGCACAAAAATGAGAATTCTTTTTTTCTGCGTTCAATTTTGAGACAACTGAACATGGACACAATGGGAAATGCAATAAAAATTACATAGACTATTTTGAGTTTGGAAAGATTAAATTTTTCAATAGACCATCAGTTGAACATGTTAAGATTATTGTCCATGAACTCCCTGTTGTATTTTTTCCCCAAATGGGATGTTTGTTTCTTTGTTTGCATTTTCTTTTTAGCTTTTAGGTGATGTGTGTAAAGGGAAAAGCATTGGGGAGAAAATCAAAACTCCATCATTGTTTTGAACAATCTAAATTAATCTTGAGATTTTAAATAAACTACCCAATTCTCTGACCATGAGTCTATAGTAAAAAATAATTGATCAATATAATAAGGTGGTTAGTAACCTTATCTACCTTTATTTGGTCAAATATTGAAATTAAAAAATGTATTGTTCCTCTGCTAGCTTTGTCCACAAGTGCTAAGCTCTCTCAGTATACATCTCTGATGCTCTGGGAAATCCCAATCGCCCCAAACCCAAATCCTAGATTATTCTGCTCTTTCTGGGGAGTTTTCCATGTCAGCCCACTGATAGGTAGTGTGTCCAAGAGAGCCATGTTCAAGAATTGGACAAAGGGTGCTGACTAGATGCAGCAGGTCCAAGATGCCTTCACTTGACTTGCAGGAGCCTCCTTCCCTGTACTTGGGGCCCAGCAAAGGTGTCTTTTCTCTTTTCCCTGCTTCAACCCAGGACCTTAGGGTATCTGTCCAGTTATCTAGAGTTAACAGTGCTAATGCGCATCTGTTGACTGTGTTCATTCTATCAGTATGTTCCCTTGACTGTGTCTAAGTCTTGAGCAAGCCCACAAGTCACCACCAAGAGGAGAATATATGGGCCCCTGGGTAGCTCAGCGGTTTAGTGCCGCCTTCGGCCCAGGGCGTGACCCCAGGGTCCCAGGATCAAGGGGTCCCCACAGGGAGCCTGCTTCTCCCTCTGCCTGGGTCTCTGCCTCTTTCTCTCTCTCTCTCTGTCTCACATGAAGAATAAATTAAATCTTTAAGAAAAAGAGGAGAATATACAAAACTGAATACAACTGTAGTTACCAAGTGAACACTTGGTAGAGGAAATGGGCATTCATCACAGATGGTTAGCAGTGGCCACTGGAGAACAGAAGGCACTCTGCTGCCTCCAGAAGGCCGGAGACTTGAGCGATTGTTTTGTCTGTTTAACCGAGCATTGCTGAACAACACACAAAGAGGCAGATCATCTAGCTGTTTGAGGTCTGAAGTAGTGAGGCGGCAGCTACATTATCCATTGTTCATGCCTTGCTATAAGCTTGCTTTCGCTGATAAGCTGACTAATACTTGGTCTGAATGGCTCCATCTTTCTCACTTAGAATGGTTATGAGAGCTACCTTTGCAGAATATTTTGAAATGGCAAGATTGATTCAATGAGGACAAGCTTCTAGAAAATCCACATGACTTTATGGCTCTGCAGAAATGTCATAGTCTGTGATCTTCAGAAGGCAAAGCCAAGCCCTCCAAAACACACGGAGTATCATCAGAGACAATGATCTCACTTGTTATTCTGAAAAACTAATACATGTGAGGTTCTGGCATCTAGAATCTCCCCCGTCCCCCCAGCTGATTGGAATCAAATGAACTGAGACTTCATTTTGTGGGGGCAGGTAGAGGGCTGACCCCACTCATTCTGCTTTGAAGTGCTCAACAATACAGAACGTGTAGGGATGAATCCAAGAAACCCTAAAGACGGCTTGATCCTCTTTGAACTTGATCTACCTTAACCATAGCTGATGGAACTGAAAAGACGGATGTATAGGCAGAGCTAAGGTAAAATATTTCTTTTATTATTTTTTTTTCCTGACCAAGTGAGGTTTGGTCCTTGGGAGACATGGTAATATATTAATATGTTTCGCCATCGTTTTCTGGGCTGAAAACCGCACAATATTAATGAAAGAAATTCAAAGGATATATGAAATAAGATATAAGGGGCATAGTACGTTCATTGATTAGAAGACACACTTAGTAAAAATGTCAGTTCTCCCCAAATCGATATACACGTTGGCCACAAGTCATATCCAAATTCCAGCAATTTTTTTTGTGGATATACACAAGATCATTCTAAAATACGTATATAAAGGCACAGAATCCATAATGGCAAAGACAGTTTTGAAAAGAATACGGTATGAGGAAATCAGTCTAATGATTCCGAGGATTATTAGACAGCTACATTAGTCAAGATTATGGAAATGATGGAGGGATGGATACATAGGTCAGTGGAGTAGAGAACCCGCGCCTACATGCATACTCTTTTTAATAATTTGAACTAAAAGAAAAATGTTCCTGAATCACTCTGATGGCGGTGATCAATTGATGAAGGAAAAATCACACACAGAGCAACACGGGAACCAGGATTACAGAAAGTGGAAAGGACAGACCAGAGATTTGGTGAGGTTGGGGGAGAAGAAAAGAATATGATTGATTTTTAGCTTAAGTACCACAGGCTTCTAGAAACTCCCCATTCCTTCGGATTAATCCATTTTATCCGGGAGCTGATTAGAAAGTATCTTATTGTCACCGCTGTTCCCGTTGTCCCACGCTACCAGCAACCAGCAAAGACAGCGAAGACAGATGTAGACTTGGAAACAGTTCCACAAACTCAAGAGTGAAGAGTCTATGAGCTGAGGTTTGCTGAGCATTTCAGGTTTCCAGGACAGGCTTTCATGCTTCCACGCGGAGAGCGAGAGAGCAGCAACCCCCCGGCCCACATCGGGACACGAAGGTACAGGACTTTCAGACGCAGGATGAAATTTTGAATTCCGAGGTGGCAAATACGGGGCAGTAAAACCCGTGCTTTAGGGACAGAGCAGGGGTGAGGGTTGTTACGTGTGTAAGCGTCTCCCTGACCAGGCCTGGACACCAGCTCTGAGACTCACTCACCCTGGGCACGTCACTAAACCTCCCCAACCCTCAGTTAGTGGAATGCGCCTACAGCAATAGGTCTTCCACCGGGCAGCTGGAGAGTTAACCTACGGCACGGGGCTCCAAGGGCTATACTGAATATCCAGGAAGGGGTTCCTGATATTGACGTGGTGGTGCCTTAATTTTTGTTACCTGCCATCTGGACAGGCTGGAGAACATCTAGAGGTGAAGACACCAAAGCATCATTTGTTACAATTTCCCAAATGCATGTCCAACGTACAAGATGTCCTTTGACACGTGAGACCCTTGAAGTCCCATGAACTAGGGGGCGGGGGAAAGCCCACGAATGTCTCATGCTCCTGTTTCAGTGATTTGCTTGACGCCAACTTTTCGGAATGTGAAGTTATTAATGTAGACTTGTAGAAAGTAATGATTTGGTCCTCAGAGATGGATCACCGGGATGAACAAATAAAGTGCGCATTCGGTGATTTACAAGGTTTTAAATACCATATGACTATGTATGCTTACCTGTTTTATTTTTAGGTCCCTAAGGTGGTAAGGAGCTAAATGAGTCTGAAAGAAATTTTATTCTGGTAAACTAATACCTTCCACAGTTTGTAAGATCGAACTTCTCAGCAGTCATTTGGTTTACGACCTATCATCTGCATTAGTAGAAGTAAGAACACAAATTATTTATCACTATTAGATAGTTATTTGCTAACTGGCCTAAGGAAACCTAGAGAATATCAGGGTTCGAGGTAAGGAATCAAAATGCACTGACTGTCTTTAAAGGACGCAACTGTTTAGCTATCGACAGTTTTATTTTTTATTCTATTACGTGTTGTTAGACAGCTAGATACATGCAACTGATTCTGAAATAGTTAATTAAATTAAGCATAGCCCTTAAACTCGCCTACCATGAGTCCCCAGAATGTGATGCAATTGAAATCAAGGTTTCCATTTGCTACAGTTCACCGCGGGTGAGCTTCCTTGCAATCTCCGCCAAACAAAAACGAAGTGAATAGAGGTTACATATTCAAGGCCCCTTTTCTTTTATTCCCCAAAGCTCATCCATATGTAAACCCCCCGGGGAGCTGGCTTTCTCAGTTTGTACAGGAGGCCTTCACTCCTGTGGGGGTCACAGTTCAGTGAGCTCTGTAAAAGGTCCCTGCCATCACTCCCCATCCTACCCTCCTACTTTCCACCCCCCAAGATAAGCTGATTAAATGCTTAGGGTATAAATGGGGGAGTGGTGGTGGTAGGAGCAAAAAGCAAGGCAGAAAGCTTAAGATGCAGCAGAAAGAGATAGGTAGGTAGGCGGATAGGTAGATAATTAGGATATTGGGAATATTTTATCTTGGAGATAAAATTCTATACCTTGGCAAATAAATAACATCGCCGTGGACTAAAACCGACTCTGGGGTGGGGGGCGGGGAGAACTACACAAAGATTTTACATAAAATTCTAAATTGCAATGACTTTCTAGTCTCTTCTCGCTGATTCGAGCTACCTGTCCACCACTCACTATAGTCAATCCTCCAAGTCCACACCTTGGACCATGTGTCAACTCTCCCGGTGCCCTAAATCCTAATTTTCATCACGTCTGTAGCTATTGCTGGTCTAGTTTGCTCTTGCGAACCAGAGGCGTGGCTTCCTGCAAAGTTAACTTATTCACATGCTAATATCTAGCATTTATTAAAGGGGTTGGGATTGTTTAGATGCTCAGTAAAGATTGTGAAGCGAATGATTGCATAAACAAATTAATGGATAATAGATAAATGAATGGGTGTGGATAAACGGAACAAATGGACGGATGAACAGATGGATGATGGACAGATGGATGGATGGAAGCAGATGATTGAGTTTCAGTCAAACAGACCTATCTGGTTGTCATAAAAATAAAAACGTAAAGCACTAAAAATAAATACCCCGTATTCTAACTTTATTAAAGGCTTCTTCATCATCTACTTTGTTGTTCTTCAAATTCAGGATACTAAGGTAAAATGTCTTTCTCTATAAAATTATCAAAGAAGGAATTTGGGGGAAAACACTTTTTTTTTTTAATTCAAGAAATATTGAACATCCTACAAAGCCCCTACACAAAGAAAGAAGAAATCAATTGATGCTATCATCAGTGCATTTAAACATAGCTTCTAAAAATGAGACACTGATGAAAAGGAGTTTAAAAGCTGTTCTCTTTACACTATTCTAAAATAGTTGATGTTATTTCATTTTTTTTTCTCCTCTGAGCTTTCAAAATACTCATGCTGAGATACTGAGATTGTATTCAGTTTGTGAAATTAGTGACATAAAGCTTCTGCAGCCACCCCTATTATCTAGCACAAAGATGCTAAAGCAGAATTGAAATCCTATTATATATATTGCATTAAATTGGTTCCCAGCGGGGCATCTTAATTAAGATGTGCTTATTACCTGGGTCCAGATTAAGTGGCATGGACTGTATCACAGTCTTTATAATCAGACAGAAAGCAGGGTGAGCCCAGGCCCTGATTTGCTAATGAAGGCTAATGGCCCGTCGCCTTCCATGGTACAACTGTGGTGTGGGGGCTTTTTAATACCACACCAGACACTGTTTTAATTTAACGCTAAGAATGCACATAACCCGACTGCCCTTTCTTAAGTAAATACTTGTAGGTCTTTAAGCGTGATTCTCCTAAAGAGAGATTTGCATCAGACCCTCACCTTATGCTTTAGGGCAATAAAGTGGTTCTTCTACAGAACCTGCAGACACTGGAAATTCTTCCCTAGTTTGACACCCGGGGCTTCCTCCTCCTCCTCACTTCGTATATACGCTCTCCAGACAGGTCTTTACCTTCCTTTTTAACCCCAGAGCGCCAAATCTAGGATAGTCCAAGAAGCTATCTATGATGTTATAGTACAAGTCGGGGTACAATTTCCAAGGTCCAAACTGGCTAAGAGATGGAGTTCCAAACTTCCAAGTGTATTTAACGTGTTGTCGGTGACATCACCCAGAGATAGTTTCATCTGGACCATCCATACAGCTACGTATTTTTGCATTCCCCCCCTTTCCTTGTGCTAGAAAGTCATCTTTCTATTCTGAGATGCATCTGGATGCCGGTCAGGGGAGGAGCTCTCCCACCTGATTATAGGAAGTAGGAAAAGTAGCTGATCAAAGTAGCAGGAGGCCTTCCCGTCCAAGTGAACACCCTCCGGTTTATCCGCATCGACCTGCGAGTGAAATCTTACCGAGCGCCCTCATTTTCTTCACTCTTGAGTGCCTAGGAAACCCACATAGGAATTAGGTATTCAGCTGGGTGGCCAAGATCCCATGAAACAGTCCGCCAAACACATTTAAAGTCAGCACTGCTGAAAGAATCGGCCTGGGTACATAAATATTTGATGAAGGGTCCTCAGTTATTGGTGCTGCAATAATTATGCAGACTGTAATGCTAATCTCACCCTCCCTAATACCTTTGGAGGTGATGGCATTAAAGACTTCACTCACGGAGAATAATAACAGTATTAGCCCAGCACTGGCACTCGGCGAGCCGGTATCTCCCAAGCTGGGCTCGCTTGGCAATCGGGACAGCAAGGAACCTTAGCAAACACATAATTTTTGGCTGTCGTTCAGTTACTGGAGTGTCAGAGAATATTTGGCATTTAATGCTATGCAAAGTGTTGTTCCCGTTTGATTGTTGTATACTATATAAGCCTTGGAGCATGACGTGAAGTAATTTAACAACTGGAATAACAGGCATTTGGGACAAAACTAATTTCATAGGAAGGCTGATCACAGACACTTAACTTGTTCATAAAAATGTTACCTTGTCATATGATACAGAGCTGAAGATCAAGCCATGGGGGGAGGAAGCCGGAGTGAGAGGACGTCCCTCGATGCCTGTGACACGAAGTCTGTGTTCACCAGAACGTTCCCTTGGCTCTCAGCGCCCAGGGAGCGGCCTGCTCGCTCGCCCAGCACAGCAGTCACCCTGCCGGGCCGCTGCAGGAGGGGCTTGGGGTGTCCTCCTCATGTGTCACACGTGTGCACAGACACGGAGGCACCCACGCGGGGTGGAGAGGAGCCCCTCCGAGGCTGGAGCTCTGCTTCCCTTCCCTGGGCAGCTCAGCAGGTACAGTTCCTTCAAAGACCGGCCTAGTGCTTCTATTCTGAAATGCATCTGGATGCCAAGGATCAGCGAATCCTTGGAGCACAAAGCCCGCAAGTTCCAACCACTTCCGATACTGTTCCCCATACACCCGCTGCCCCCCACGCTCACTCCCGACAACCTGACTCATGCCACCGTCGCCTTTCCGGGGGATTGATTGTTGTGACAACTCCTCTTGGCAGCCCCCTTCTCCTGTCGCATCCCTTCTGTCAACGATCTAGCCAACAGCCAACGTGATCCGTAACACGCACACATGCACACACACACAGGTGTGTTCAAAACGCTATCAGGTGTAGACTAAATCAGTGCACGTTGGACACAAAGCAAGCCAGCGACGTGTACCGTATGCGTGGATGCACAATGTCTCTCTGTCCCCCGTGCAACGGGCGCAGGAAGGAACGGAGACCAGGGCCTCGGTCCAACTGACTCATTCATACGGTCCGCGGTCACTGGCTCAGCTCCTAGCATACCGTAGGGGCGAACGCACACTCGCCCAATCCGTCAGTTCGGAAGCGTTCTGCACCCTGTCTGCTTCTCTGATCTCATAGGAAGTTCTGCGTGTCACCCTCAGTACTTGGGTCTTGCCCCGTGTCTTTCCTCCTATAAGGCTTCTCCCCATTGTGAGTTCCGTGTAGTCCCCCCAAAACATCAAAACTAAAAACTCAAAGGGATCCCTCTTCTGGACGGTTCATCCGGGTTCTAGTGATGCAAGCTCCCCAGAAAGCTGCACCCTCGGTGTGCGTGCTCTGGGTCCCCCGCTCTCCAGGGGGTGGTTGAGTCACACACACACACACTCGGATGTGGATACTGACGGGAAGCTCACCTTGGTTCTGCAGAGAATTGGGAACACCCGGGGAACCGAAACATGACCCTACTCTGTCTTTCCCGTAGAGAGAAGAAGGCCAGCTAAACCTTTGAAACCTTCGAGGAACCTCATATTTTTTAACCAGGGGCTCCTCTTCCCAAATTCGGTTAGAGAAAGAAGATGTTTCTTTCGATACCAAGCAGAGTGTCAGCTTTCTAGTGTCCGATGCTCTCATATTTAAAGGGAGGTTCTGTACCTAAAATCACTGGAAGGAAATCATTCTTTGTGGACGGGGAGGGGGGTAAGTATATTTTGTTCAATTTTCTATGTCTTATTGACATGTCTCCTTGGACCACACAGACCTGGGGAGACATCACTCCCCCCCCCCCCGGGGTAGCTGATTGCGGGGAGGGGTACACGGCTTGCCTGGGACACACGTCCCGAGTGCAGATTGGCCCACGGAGGCCATGCCCCCATCTACCTCCTCCTCTAACTCTCACACACCAAGCCAGTATTTCCTCTGCCCTAAATCACACCAGCGCCGGGTACCAGACCACCAGGAACAGCCTCTGCACCCTAGAGCCCATAGGGTTATTCAAGCTAGCTAACCCCAAGCTGTTTACCTGCCGTGCCCTGCCTTGCCTTTCCTCCAGAAGCTTCAGGGGAGCCCCTGCCCTTGCTTCCTCCTTGCTTCTGCTCCTGCCCAGCCAAAATGGGCGGAAATAACACTTTTTTTTCTGTCTTCCTCTTGCCTTACCTCTTTGTGTTGGCACTCAGTCACCTCCGTGAAGATGAGTCACCGCCTTTAAAACCCCACTGGCGTAATTTTAATCCAGGGGTCGATCTGGACTACAGGACCCTGCTCAGAGCACATTTGAAGGGATTCTTTAACGAATTAGATCATATACGTCCTAGACTTGCCCATGACTTGGCCAGGAAATTAAACTAGGGCCACTCTGTTTGAAACGGAATAGATAGTCCTTCTGCTGTGACCATTGAGGAAGGCTACTTTTCAAGAGAGGAAATGGGCAGGTGATGTTCATGTGCAATTCAGAACACTGGTTTTTGGAAGCCCCTTCTTTCACATGCATTTGGATCATTTTAGTCAATACACCTTTAACAGGACACAATACAATACACCCTTAACCAGAATAAATTCCTGGTCTCTGGATCGTGAACTTCATTTCCTATGTCTATTTTTTTTTTTCTTTTAATAGTGCCTTTCCTTGCCCCATTAATTCCACTTTTGACACCTTAAAATAAGATAAGAAAAGAAGCAAGAACTTAGTTCTCCTGCCTAGTCATCGAGTGTTTCAGATGATTGATGGAAGGACAGAACTATTCATATGTGCCTGGCAGGAATCAGGTTTGTGCTCCAAGAATCAGGAGATTGAAAGTCAGGAAGGGCCTTGTGATTCATGACGGAGGGCGGCAGGTGTTTGGATGAGTGGTTTAAAAAGTGGGAAAACATGAGGCAGGGAATGGGAGGCTGGCGCAGTAACAACGTTAAGGACCAAGCCCTCACGAGAATAGTAAATGCATTTGTTTAAAGTCATCGTAAATAAAACACACTGCTTACATCCCAGGACTTGGGTCAACCAGGATATTAGCCGTTGTGCATTTGCAAAAGAAAGAGAATTTAATTATACAAGAGGAGCCACGTCTGGCTGGCACCAAGCGTTTCCTCGCGTTGCCGAGGCTTCCTACTAGCTTTAAAGGAACCGCCCGGCAGTCTAGCTTGACAGATGTGCTAACACAGATGGATGGGACATTACATTCTGGGTTTTGTTGGAGTCGCTGTTTTGGATGAATACAGACGTAGTTCTCTGTGACTGATATCCTAAACTTTTGGTGTCTGGGGGTTTCGTAGATCTCATAGTAAGATAGACCCAATTTTATTTAAGACTTTCAGGCGGTTTGTCTTAATCTTTTCGCCATGAATGCGTAGAGCAGAGATGAAAGCTGGGACGTGGTCTTGACGACGGAGCGGGACCTGCAAAGGTGGGATTCGGCCCTAAGGCCTGGGAGAGGGCAGGGCCGGGGGCTGGACCCCGGGGCAGCTGAGAATCAGCTGATGACCCTGCGATGGAGAGCTGCATGCCCAAGGCTCGCTGGGCACCCCTCCTCAGGGCACCCCTGGAGGCCAGCGCTGGAAGGCGGACACGAGGACACGAGCGGAGAGGGGCTGCCTGAGGAGTCAGTTGCAACAGAAGCCTCGGGAGCCCACACAGGGCCGAAGCCGCACCTGCCCTTAGGAACTGGCCCACGGAGATTCGAGGCGTCGGGCCTTTGCATCCCCTGGGGCTGAGACAAGGCCCGGGGACAAGAGCCGCGAGCTGTTGGCAGCCGGCACTGCCGGGACCCAGGGATGGATGCTTCTGCCGTGAGCAGGGATCTGGGCACAGCGCCTTGGTGCCCACAGGCTCAGCCTGGAGAGAGAGCCAAGGAGGAAGTGCAATCAGGAAGCAGGGAGAACAACGAATTCCCAACGTGGGACGTCGACTTCCAACGATTGATGGATCCCAGGCCCGCGTCCAGCAGGGACAGTGAGGCGCCGCGGCGTGGGGACCAGGCAGGCGGAACTCGCGGGATCGTGGCCTGGATGAAGGGAGGTGAGTCACGAGCGGCGAGAGCCTAACCGCAAGCCTGTAAAGTCTCCAGCCCCCGGAGCTCTCTTATAGGGCGAATAGGGGATGCTGGCACAAAGCCGGGGTAAAACCAAACCGAACCAGATGTTTCAGTCCTAAAGAAGTGAAGGCTGAGTTCATCCGTGGTGATGCCAAAGGGGCAAAAGATGTATTTTCTTCACGAGTAAGTATTCCCCGACTTGAAACCAAAATGTTTAAAAGAGACAAACTGGGCGGAGATGAACTTTGATCAAGGATGCGCAAAACCTTGCAGCGCACCAAAGCATTTTAAAAATTCCCAAAAAAATAAAAATAAAAATAAAAAAATAAAAATAAAAATTCCCACCAAGGGTTCTCCAGAGTGGCCCTTATTGGCGTTCTGGACCGGGCGGTTCTTTGCCGTGAGGGCCTGTACCTGGTGTGTGGGATGGTCAGCGACAGCTCCGCCCCGAGCTCTCACATGCCCCGAGTCACGGCAGCCAGAAATGTCTCTAGACGTCATCAGGCATCCCCTGGGTGTGAGGGGCTTGGAAGAGGTGACAGTGCCCCAGTTGCGAATCACTGTCTAAATACACTCATGGTCTTTATTTCCAGTTAGGGTTACCAGCTACCCCAGGGTGCGTAGAGATGAGGCGTTTCTCCTGATATGAGAATTTTAGTGCTAAAACTGGGCCAGTCCCAGGAAAACTGTTCGAGCTGGTCACACTAATTGGCCTCCGTTTTGGAGTGCAGGGTGTTGGAAGGAAAACGCTGACATTGAAGAAACACATGCCCGAAGGTGTGTGCTACCCGTTTAAGTAGAAACAATATGCAGCAGAATTTCACAGCAAGAATGGTCTTTTGTTTTGTTTTGTTTTTAAGATTTTATTTTATTTACTCTTGAGAGACACAGAGAGAGGCAGAGACCCAGGCAGAGGGAGAAGCAGGCTCCCTCTGGGGAACCCAATGCAGGACTCGATCCCGGGACCCTGGGGTCACGACCCGAGCCGAAGGCAGACGTTCAACCCCTAAGCCACCCAGGTGCCCAAGAATTGTCTTTTGCACCTAAAATGAGCTTCTAATTTCTTCAGGACAACACTGGGGGGTGACATTACTGCAATTCACAAAGGTGAATTCAATATAATTTTACCTAATCTGGTAAAAGATATTTCACTAAAATTTGATCATAGGTAAATTTTTTTTTTTTTACTTATGATGTATTGCACCTAAGTAAAAAATTCTATTTCTAATTTTTTTTTTATTTTAGTATAGTTGACACGCACTGTTACATTAGTTTCAGGTGTACAAAGCAGTGATTCACCATGCTGTGCTCACCAGGGCAGCCGCCATCCAGGACTGTACAATGCTAGTACAATATCACCGACTACCTCCCTTTGTTGTGCCTTTCATCCCCTCAACTTTACCATTCCATGACGAGAGGCCTGGGTCTCCTACTCCCCTCCACCCATTTTACCCCCCCCACCCGTTGCCTTTGACAACCATCAGTCTGTTCTCTGTATTTATAGATCTGATCCTGCTTTTTTGTTTGTTTATTCCTTTTTTTTTTTGATTCCACATATGATTGAAGTCATATGGTATTTGGAATTGACATTCTATTTAAAAGTTCTTAAGAGAAAATGGTTTTCACAAATACGTTTTAATGTCCAAAATTCAAACATTTAAGTAAAAATAAAAGTCCAGTGATTTGTGGCTGACTTTTCAGCAGAGATTTCTCAAGTAAATCACATATTTATCCACTGCATCCATTTGCCTCAGTAAATTGAGAAAGTTGAAGAGAAAATGACTTAGTCCTGGGCACACAACTAGCATTATGCTCTTAATATGTAGGCATTCTAAATATAGTAATGAAAACTAACTGAAAACTTACTAGTGAGAGTACAACTAAGTTAAATATTATCTCTGCTGTTGAAAATTCAATGTTTAATCATTATACAAGTCCTTATTGAGATCCTATTGTTTGCTAAGGGCACTGTTAGCTGTTGAGAGGGAAAAATTCAATAATACTTTCCCCGTAAGATAGCAACTCTGATGAGCACCAATAAATCACTGATTGCTGTACGTTGGATTATGAGCAAAGATTAATAACAATAATAACCTTTATTGATCACTATGTGTCAAGCAGTATGTTCAATACATTTGTATTTTTATTAATAATCAAAGTAGTCTTACAAAGTAGGTAGAAGCACTATTTAGATTTCAAATATTAAGTGCCATATATGCATATATATATATATTGACCCTAAGTTTTGATGTGTAAACTGTCCAAGGTCACATGGTTTACAAATGCCGAGTCTAGATGTAACCCTGGAAAGTACACTTTTAACTTCCTTTCTGATTTTTGGCAAAATGCTTTACTTCTATGATTTTATTTCTTTATTAATTATGATCTATTGGTAATTTAAATGGACTACTATGCATTATTGCTTTCACGACTATTACGGCAGGGTGAAGTATGTGTGCAATAACCTTTCTTGGATTTTCAAAATTAGCCTCAGTTTCAAATATTTCATATTGTTCTCAGACATGTTTCTTTATTTACGACTTTAAAAAAACATGAGTCCTCTAAGAAGCATCAGGACGGCTATTTGTAAGCCAGTGAAAGAAGTCCAGGGCACTTACTTGGCCAAAGTCTCAGAGCTGGTAACGAGGAAACATGAAGTAGAAGCAGGATATCTGACTGCAACAAGCACTGTATCAAGTCCCCTGCTTCATAAAGTCGTGAGGTGGAAGAGGAAATATACCTTCAAAAAAGAGCTTTGAGCTCACATCACCCAAAACTTTTCTCTTATGGCTTTATTAAAGATTGGAGGTCTTTTTTATGCTATCAATGGGAATGGTGTTGGACAACAAGCAAAGAAGACCTTCCCATGGACACTAAAATCCCTCCACCCTCTTGTTCCTTATTAATCAAGGAAAAACATGTCCAAGTTATCAAAACATGAAAGCCTTTTGTGTGGCTTCCCTTATTTCCTGGTACTCTTGGTATTAAATGCCTCTACTGAGTATAAATTCCAGATCTAGAAAACCTATCTATTGCTTTGGCTTTGATTTATGTTCAAATACAAATATTGTCTCAAATATCGTTTAAAGTGAGCTGCAATCTCTTTTGCTTCTCGCAGCTCCTTAGCCAGGTCTTCATAGGGAGGGAAGAAAATAGATCCTCCATGTTTCATGAGTTCATCGCTCATGGAACATCTTTTCAGAAAAGATTATTGGATGTAGAGGTAAGCAAGACACTGTTTGTCTTGTTTGACCACCTCTTGACCTAGCAGTTCACTATTGTATAGAGAGAGCAGAAATCCTGTTGCCAAACATCTGCTGGGTTTATTTTATTTTATTTTTTATTTTTTAATTAATTTTTTATTGATGTTCAATTTGCCAACATATAGCATAATACCCAGTGCTCATCCCGTCAAGTGCCCCCCTCGGTGCCCGTCACCCAGTCACCCCCACCCCCCGCCCTCCTCCCCTTCCACCACCCCTAGTTCTTTCCCAGAGTTAGGAGTCTTCATGTTCTGTCTCCCTTTCTGATATTTCCCACACATCTTCTCCCTTCCCTTATATTCCCTTTCACTATTATTTATATTCCCCAAATGAATGAGAACATATAATGTTTGTCCTTCTCCGATTGACTTACTTCACTCAGCATAATACCCTCCAGTTCCATCCACGTCGAAGCAAATGGTGGGTATTGGTCGTTTCTAATGGCTGAGGAATATTCCAGTGTATACAGAGACCACAGCTTCTTTATCCATTCATCTTTCGATGGAGGTTTATTTTATTTTTAATTTTATTCTGGTTATATTACATTTTTAAAGCTAAGTGAAAGTAATAGTCAAGGTTCTAGAAGATGTAATTATAAGACAAGCACATGTACTGTTGAGAAAAGGCACTCTCGAGAGGTCAGGAGTTTGGCTTATTCTCTGCGTCCTGGAATCCAGCTAAGTAGTTGCCACATGGTGAGCGCTCAGCAAACTTCAGCTCCAGTAGATGGAAATGAGTTTCACGTTTCACAGCAGAACCCGCTGAATTACGTGCGGGTAGAAATACTATCGTTACTCTGGAACTGCTGTTGTTAGAGTCCTTCGGGCTGTATGCAGGCACCTATGTGTGTGTGTGTCTATCTGTCCCCAGGTCACCCTGAGGTTCCTGCGTCTAGCACTGTACCGTAGCTCGGCCGTGATCAGAGGCACTTTGCATCTCTATTGGAAGGCACATTCCCTTTAACGAGTGACAGTGATGCGGAGCAGAACGGACGGGGACTTGCGTCTCAGTGTCCAGGTTCTGACATTTACTAGCCGAGTGAAGATGGCAAACCTTTTTGCCCAACTGCGCTTCGGTTTCCACGCTCGTACAATTTACCAGCGGAGGTTTCTTTCCAGATCTAAGGTCTTACGGTAGCGAACCCAGGCTCATCTAGTTTTATGATGAGAAACCAGTCAGACACTTTCTGACTCGAGAGCTTTCAAGAAAATTCTCTAAGCTCTTTATTTTGAGCTTGTTGTAGATGCAAAAAAAAAAAAAAAAAAAAAAGCAATCACCTCCATATTTCCCCCCAAATCCTCAGCACCATTCTGCAGATGGCACCATATGTTCTATTTTATAAACTCTGTTTTATTTGGTTAAGGTGTTTTTTTGTTTAAATGCAAAGTAGTCATTGCTGTCTGAGACCTTAAAAGGTAGAGCCCCTCTTTCACAGGGGCTTTGTATTTTAAAAATTAGGAAGAGGATATACGGTGCCACGTATGTCTAAAAATACAGAAAGAGAAAGAATGGGAAGGAAACAATCCCTCATTACGCATATCTGCCACTGGATTTTTTTCCCCCTCTTCTTAAGGCGTTCCAGTCCTCTGTCAACCTCCGTTGAAGTGACTGTCCCTGTCAATTGTCTGTCACTGCTTAATGTCATTCTTAAAAAGACTAGCAAACTTTCTGAGTGACACTGTAACTTCAATCAATTTGCATTCCTGCCACAGTGGAAATTATTTTTGAAAACTTATGCATCCTTCCTAGGCTCTTTGAGGCCCTAATTGCCTAGAGTGTCACTTGATCTGTAGACTTTCTGCAAGTGGTTCCATCTGAAAGGAAGTCTGTGTGAGCATGAGGAGCATCTTCCTTCACAAGACGTTTTTAAACAAGTTCTAAAATCTTGCCTGGTAGACATTGTTATGGGATATTGAGAGTGACCTATTGCCATAGTCTGTTGAATGATTTTCGGGCGTTCCAGACTCGGCAGAGGCAGCGCGGGACCCCAGGGTAGTCACTGCACGGACTTTGAAGCCAGACTGGGTCACAATCGCAGGGTCCCCTTTTCCCAATCTCGTGGTCCACACGGTACCTCGCTTCAACTCTTAACCTTGGGTTCCACTTTGCAAAATTGAAGGTTGAAAGTGCCCAACTCACGAGGTTACTGTGTTGAGTGCGACTGTACTTCATACTTAGGGATTGGCGCCCTTCACGGGCCACTTTTATTCCTTTGATGCCTGTCCCCAGGGACACTTGAAGGAGCACCTCCTGGGGAGCACAAGTCATAGGTGTAGTGATGAAAACACCCTGGATATTGCTACTACGTCCTGATTGGAAAGATTCTGTTTGCTGTCTTTGCATAGTGTGCATCCGCACCCCCTTCCGTCTTCCACCCCTTCCTCCCTGCCTTCCACGTGCGTGCTTCAGAAAATGGGTACAGGGAATTGAGGCAGAGCAACATATGTCTTGATATTTATGTTTTGCAGATGAAAAAAAAAAAAACTGAGATACAGAGAGGGTTGGGAACTTGTCCAAGGCACTCAGCTAGAAGGTGCCAGGGTGTGGGCATGCCAGTCCCGGCTACTCTTTATCGGGCACCGGGCAGCTCCGTCACGGCGTTTCATGGCCATCCTACTAGTTTCTCTGATCGAGTGACACTAAACCTGCACTTTTGTTTCCCCCTCTCAGGGAAGGGCTGATTCCAAGCCTAATAGCAGCTATTAACATTCTCATACAAGGTCCTTTTAAAATGTGGGAATAGCTTTGAGATTAATTTCTTTTAAAGCAAACTTGAACTAGCTTTTCTATTGATGCTATGAAGAGGAAAATAGTCTTGCCCAAGGTCGATAAAGAATTGAAGAGTGAGGTTAATAATAAAAGCAGAATTAGAAGCAGTTTCAGTGGTGATATGTCATGTGCGAGCCTATAAAATAAATAGCAATTATCACATTAGAAAAACGAGTCTCTTGGAATGGGAGCTGTTTCTGACAACTCTATCTATGTACCACTCTCCTCTGCCTTGCTCACTTTGTGACTTTTATTGACTAAATAAAAGCATGATACTCCCCACCCCTGTACTTAAGATGAAAACTATTTTGTTCTGTAAAAACTCAATGACTAGAGACAAAACCATGCCATTCCGAATGCACCCCCTTACGTATTAGCTTAACGTATTAACAAATAACGTGTGTATTATGCTTCACTTGTATATGAAAAAATAGTCCTTGCATATATATGGATATTTATAACATATCACATATATAAATATATGCATATATTTATAACATATCACAATAAATTCTTACTAAATAGTAGTGGATATCACATACAAAGCAATACATGATGAGTGCTTATTTTATCCTCTACCTCTTAATCCTTACAGCAGGCCAGTTCTTAATTACCATTATTGCATTTTACAGAGCAGAAATAGAGTTGGCAATGTGTACTGACATGTTCAGGTTTATGGTGCTGCAGAGAGGTGGAGACAAAATTTAAACTTAGTCGTGCAGGACTTAATACTAAGTGTACGTCACCTCCTTAAATTCAGCACGTCAAATATCCACATATGAACTATGGTATTCACTACCCCTGGTGAAAATTCACAAACTGGTGTCTCTAAAGCTTGAGAGCATTATTTCTGAATTTTTAGTTAAATGAGATAAATGTCTACCTGAGTATAACTCGACGATCTCCACTCCTAAGTCGTGCCCACCAAGCACAAAAGTCCTGGCTGCTTCTTGAACCACTTATGCGGGACCTGCTTATTTGTTCCGGAGCTCACACAGCGGTAAACTTCGTATCTATAGCAAAACTGTAGCCCTCCAAGTCGGGCAAGTCTCCCATTAAAGACAGTCTCTACTCAAGCTCTTTTTCCACCGGATGTCCTGGTGTCATGACGGGCACCGCCAGACGGACGCCAGGGCGTGCTATCCAGGATGCAAATGTAAGTCTTCTTCTGAATAATGTGACTCCACTGATGTCTCAAGGACACATCATCAGGAGAGATAAAATGGTTTTCCAGTGCTCAGAGATAAGTTCACCAAAAAATGCATTTGCGTAACGGAATACTTTCTGCAGAGCAACTGGTTTGGCAGATGGTTAGATGAGAACAGTGAAAGGAAAGTTTAGTGGTTGATGCTATTGTGGGAATTGTTATTGTCATTACAGGCTGCAGGCCCACCTGAGTATGTCTGGAGGCCACTGGAGCACTCGTACCTGGGAATTAAGTACATGTGGACCAAGAAGCATTTCTGAAAAGCTTAAAAAAAAAAAAAAAAAAGTGAAAGCAGTAGAGTCAAGAACAGTGTCTCGAAGTACAGTTCCCAGACCAACAAGATTAGCATGACCTGTGTACTTACTTGTTCACGCCAAGTTCCCAGGCTCCAGTCAAGACCCATTGAATCAGGGATCCCTGGGTGGCGCAGCGGTTTGGCGCCTGCCTTTGGCCCAGGGCGCGATCCTGGAGACCCGGGATCGAATCCCACGTCGGGCTCCCGGTGCATGGAGCCTGCTTCTCCCTCTGCCTGTGTCTCTGCCTCTCTCTCTCTCTCTGTGACTATCGTAAAAAAAAAAGAAAAAAAAAAAAAAAGACCCATTGAATCAGAAATCTGGAGAATAAGACCTGGAAATCTGTGGGGTTGTTGTTGTTTTTTAAAGATATTTATTTATTATTTATTTATTTGTTCATTCATTCATTCATTCATTCATTCATTCATGAGAGACAGAGAGAGAGAGAGAGGCAGAGACCCAGGCAGAGGGAGAAGCAGGCTCCATGCTGGGACCCCGACGCGGGACTCAATCCCGGGTCTCCAGGATCAGGCCCTGAGCTGACGGCGACGTCAAACTGCTGAGCCACCCGGGCTGCCCTGGAAATCTGTGTTTTAATAAGCTCCCCTGGTGATATTGTTGTGCCCTAAATGCAAGCTAATCTTAGTGCAGAGCTTCTCAAATGTGGTTGTATCCTTAAATCACTTGGGAAGGTTTGCAAGTGATTATAATTAAGTGAAAATATCTCGAGATAGAGCATAAGGATTTATTTGGTTTTGTTTGTTTGTCTGAGACTTTAATTCTGAACTTTTCTCAATCACTGTCCTCTTGGTAGAATGATTTTTTTTTAACACGTGTTACGAGTCAGACACGAATAATGGTTTCGCAAGCCTATCACACCTTCAGCACATAGGCACTGACCCTACTTTGCAGATGAGGAAACTGAAGCATAGACAAATTAAGTCTTTTTTTTTTTTTTTTTCAAAATCACGATGTGAATAAGTGGCAGAGCCAATATCTGAACTTGCCTTCTCAAGCTCAACGCCGGCACTGTGATCCGCTCTTCGGCATCAATCTAGACACTCAGCAGGTAACCAACACAAATTGGTTCTTTTCCTCCCCGCCAGCACATCAAGGTACATTTCTCTTCCCACTTTCTTGTTCTTTAGTGGAAAAACATGGAGCTGATGGATTTTCTTTGTGACTCTGCTTTGTAGGAACTAATTGCTTCTGTTCCCCGCCCCCCACCCCCCCAAAAAAAGAAAGAGACTATTTTCAGAAGAAAAGGAGGGAGGAGTGGGGACAGTGTGATTTCATGAAAGACCTTAGGGTTTGGGATTTCAAATGTAAATGAAATTTAAAAAAGGAGAAACTCTTAGTATTCTATTCATTATACACTGCCCTATAATCTTTTCTAGTGTTTTTTCCCCCTCTTCCTCAATAAACTTTCTTTAACATTTTTATTGTGAGGTGTAACCATCATGATGTGCAGCTGGGAAACAGCCTTAATGTGGGCAGAAGGATATTACTCTATTTGAAAATGTCTCTTTGATCCCATTTCTAAGTAATTGGCAGCGGTTAGCAGCTCAAGGTATTTCTATCCTCGTCCCGCCGCACATACCCTTCACCTGTAGCCTACGGGTGGCTACTGGACGCTGCCACTGAAGAGGGGGCACTGGGCGCCCCAGACCTAGCCCATGAGGCTGATCTACAGGAGCAGCGTAAGAAAGAGGCCGCACTTTTTATGTCTGTCCTGGAAAAGCATAAAATTTATGGAGTGTTTACTCCATATGTCGTCTCCTCTTCTGTGCCTCCACCACATGTCATCTGATTTGATCCCACTGAAACCCCATTAGGATAGAATGGGATAGTTTAGGTCCCATTCTAAAGAAGGTTAAATAACTTCCCCGGAGTCGTTCAGTAATTGGGAGAGGTAGAAGTCAAGCCCCAAGGGTTTGCCTTCAGAAACTGGGCTTTCATCTTCTGTGTCGTATAGGCTTCTGGGATATCCTTTTCTATGAGACTGTTTTGCTACTAAACTTCTACTTCACTTAATCGACAACAGGTTTTGAATGTGTATCGTGTGCTAGAGACGGCTAAAGGTCCTGGGAGTTCAGGGGAAATTGGGTGATATGCATCTTGAAGGGGCTCCTAACGTTTCATTTAACCTACTGAAAATTTCTCCTCTACCACACTGCCGATAAACTGGGCCTTAGGCAGCGCTGAACTCACATCTTTTAATGAATAAGTGTACGGATGAATACATGAAGCCAGCCTGGGAGCAACGGCCATACAAACACTCCCTGCTAACACATGTGCTAATGATCTCAGCTCAGACTGTTACCTGTTCCCCCAAATCCAGTCCTCTTCCTACCCCTGGTATTTGTGCATACTAGGGGTCACCAGGAACTCGGTTGCATTTCCTACTCACCTGTACAGTGAGGTATGACCATATAACTCCTTTAAGTTAATTCACTCGGTTAAATTTTTTTAAGATTTAATTTTTTTTATTCATGAGAGACAGAGAGAGGCAGAGACACAGGCAAAGGGAGAAGCAGGCTCCCTGCGGGGAGCCCGATGAGGAACTCGATCCCAGAACCCTGGGGTCACACCTTGAAGCAAAGGCAGACGCTCAACTGCTGAGCCACCCAGGTGACCTCAGTTAATTAGATATTAATTAATATTAAAATAATAAATATTAAATAGATTAAATATTAATTGATATTAAAATAATAAATATTAGATTAAATATTAATTGATATTGAAATAATAAATATTAAATAGGTTCTGTGTTCAGCAGAGAAGCTCACTGTCCTTCACACAGTGGGACCAGTCCAGCTCTCCAGCCTTGCATCCTGCTTCTGAGCCGACTTGTATTTTATATTTATTTAATGAATTAGGAGAGTGACTTTTAACACGCCGTGCTTATTTTGCATCCATGCTGTTAGGGTTACCCAGAGTTCTTCTTTCCAGTTTCAAGGTCTGTCAAACCCTTTGACTCCACCTTTTCTTCCTCTTATCCATCCCTTCTACTCTCTTCCCAGATAACTCAGGTGAGACTGAGGAAGGTAGGTGTGCACGTCGGGTCCAGGGTTGCTGTATGGTCCAGCACACTTTGTAGGAGTCCAGTCGGGTGGAGATGAACATAAAAATGAGTCTGGAGCATCTAATATGAGAAAGCAAAGAGTCACTAATGGATGATGGGGCATTTCAGAGGAACAGAAGTCTCATTGTAGGGGCTCTGGCCGGTCGGGGAAACCTTGAGACTCGAAATAGCTAATGATAATAGCAAATGGCAACCTATTGAATAAAATATAAAATAACTAGGGCAGCCCGGGTGGCTCTGCGGGTTAGCACCACCTTCAGCCCAGGGCGTGATCCTGGAGTCCCGGGATCGAGTCCCACGTCGGGCTCCCTGCATGGGGCCTGCTTCTCCCTCTGCCTGTGTCTCTGCCTCTCTCTGTGTCTCTCATGAATAAATAAATAAAATCTTTTAAAAAAATTATCTTTAAAAAATATATGAAACAACTAATTTATGCTCTTATTTAACTGCATGAATATATTGGAAGTTTAATCAGAATTGGAGTACGTATGCAGTCTCAAAGGAGCTCCCCATAAGATACTTGTCAGTCGTAAAGCAAAACTGAATACAGCGGAGCAGCTTGCGAGCCGCCGTGTACCCGCAGTGTTCCAAGGGGCAGGGTCGGCCCACGTTAGGACAGGGAGCGTCTGGGCAGCGTGTGATGAGACGCAACGAGGACAACGCGGCACCGAGGTTGTAGAGCCTTTGCCAAGGATGCACAGACCGAATCTGATCCTAAGAAGTCATCACGTTAGCTCAGGTGGAGGCACATTCTCCAATGTAACTGGCTTGTAATCTTCAAAAGCAGCAGGGCCGTCAGAGGCCAAAGGAAGATCTAAGAATGCTTTTAGGCTATCTGGCTAATCGAATTTAAATTTAAAAACAATATAATACCCCTAAGGGGGAAAAAAATAAAAGGACACAAGAAGTGAAGTCTAGACTGCTTCCCCTTGTTATGCTCGGGCGCCCCTGAATCTACTAGTGGAGCTTGAGGGGAGTCTGGTTCCCCCGTGTCAGTGTAATTTCTGACGGGTGCCCCTTTCTGTGACCCTGGGAAGCATGTATTTCCTACAGGAAATGCACAGGAGGGTGCGTGAGGGTGTTGGGGCAACATCTCAGCGACGTATGCACACACGATTTTAGGAAACAGAAAAAATCCACACGTGTGCGTGCAGTCGTGCTGCAAGGTTGGCGTCGGAAGATTCGCTCAATGAGCACGTGGAAAACGGAGTGACCGCAGGTGTCTCTGGTTCTTGAGCATGTTCCCGGGGGCTGAGCAGCCCCTCCCGCCTCGGTTCTCTGGGCCAGACAGGAGCCCGGGCTCTGAATTCAGGCTGGGGACGGTTTTAATCCAAGACCCACCGTCTCTGCTATTTTCCGTTCGGCTCTTGGCGACTGACTTTCCGTCCTCCGTAAGGACCTCTGCAAAAGAGGACACATGGCAGTGTTTGCATTTCAGGGTCATTGGAAGCACTGCACCTGCTGCAGCATGACGAGCGCCTGCCTGGTGCCTGGCACGGGGCGAGGGGCCCTCCCGCATCCTCCCGGGGACACCTGTCGCCCGGCTGCCTCAGCGGCGTCTCGCCCCCCACCCCGTGGCCAGCGAGGCACCGTCCGGGAGGCGACATATCCCAGCCTCCTGTGATGTGACCCTTTCATGTGCCTCAAGCTCTGAGATCTCAGGCGTCGGGTGCAAGCGCGCAGACCAGCTGTTGGGGGGGCTGACGTGCCATCTCCGGGCTCATTTGGTCCTCACAGTCCTCCCCGGGAGGGACCGTCGCGGCCAGTCCCAGGAGAGGGGCCGCAGGCCTGGCAGGCCGCCCCCTGTGCCCCCCAGAGCCGGGGAGGTCGGGGGGCAGCACAGGAGCCAGGAGAGGGTGGGAGGAGCTGGTCACCTGTGCCTCCACCTGCACAGGCTCCACCTGCACAGACTGGCCCGAGTCACCTGCAGATGCAGCTGGGCGGGGGGGGGGGGGGGGGGGGGGGGGGGAGTTCACCTGGTGAGACATTGTCGTTCCCACGTTCCCCTGACCTGGATGCCTATGTCTGTGGGAGTAAGGCTGCCCGAAAACCACAAAGTGGGAGGAAAAATAGTGGAGGGTGTGGGCTCAGGATCCAGGAGTGAGTGACAGGCACAGCCGGGCTTGTGGAAGGACACAGGGGCTGAAGGAGGAGCGGTCCCTGCCTGTGGCTGTGCCCCTCCAGGCCTGGGCCTGGGCTCGGCTCCTGCGGCCTGCTCCTCGGATTTCCCGGGCTCCCCCGGCCCACAGCCCTGGCCTCTCCTTCTGGGGCCAGATTCCTCGGTGGGATGAGGCCGCTGGCCCCTCTCGAGGCCCTGTCTCTGAATACAGTCACACTCCAGAGCGCCGGGCGCCAGGGCGCCAACTCGGACTGCGTGGGGGCACAGTGAGCCCCGACTCGGCGCTGGCCCCGACTGTGTCTGTGCCCGAGAGCTGGCAGAGCTGGCAGAGCTGGCAGAGCTGGCAAGCGCCTCCCCTTCCCTGCTGCCAGCAGAGCGCCCGGCGTCTCTGATGTCCCCGTACAACTTCACCAAGTGCCCTACGAGCCTTGTGGCCCTGAGGCCCCCACCGAGTTTCAGGAAACCGGTCATCGCCCCTGTGCACAGAGCAGAAACCAGCCACGGAGACCTCAGGGCCTCGGGCCAGGTTCTCCCAGCTAAGGAGGAATCCAAGTGGATATCCGGGCCCACGGCAGCCTCCTAGAGTCCTGATCGTACGCGTCCCTGCGGATCCCCAGGCCTGCGTGATAATCTGCTGACACTGGGCTCCCCGAATATCTGGTCGATGAGAGGTTTCTAGCTAAGGTCACGTGTCTGTGACCCTGCTCTTTTCGTATTTGATAAAAATACGTGCGAAACTACTAACGAATGAATTACACATGATCATACGTGCATCCATCCATATACCTTCAAACACACGGTGATAGAATGTGCAGATGTTTATACCTAAGAATCAGCTGTCCAGGTGTCCCGTGCAATGCCTGAAGCCTTGTCAGAGCCCAGCACTTGTCCTCTTGCTGGATCTTCTTGTTCCTTTTTAGCAAAACAAAGGGCAACTGCAGTTATTATGAGAAGGCCTATAACTGACATTTATGGAGGCTTCTCTGTGCGCCTGGGCCTCTGCTCACTTGCTGGGTTCCATCCTCCCTGCAAGTCTTGGAGAATTAACAGCTTACAGGTAAGAAAATGGGTTCCTGGAGAAATCAAGTCACAAGGGTCTGCATCAGGGGACTTGACGGTTATTTGCAGCATCTCCCGAGAGATCCAAAGTAGGGAGGTGAAGAAAGCTGACCCTGCTGGGAGTGGGCTGGGCGAGGGCCTCCAACCCCCTGAAGAAGTGTCTTCTGACATTTTCCCTGAAGAGGGCACAACAGGCTCCAGAATGAAAAGGGAGCTCTCCGCTGAGTAAACCTTGCATCCCGGGGGTGAAGACTCAGCATCGCCAGCCCCGCCGCTGGAGGTGGCAATTTCAGACCTTTGAGGGCACCGACTACCCACCTTTGTGGCCCACAGGCAGCAACGAGCAGG
Organism: Canis lupus baileyi; assembly: GCF_048164855.1. Classification (NCBI taxonomy): domain Eukaryota; kingdom Metazoa; phylum Chordata; class Mammalia; order Carnivora; family Canidae; genus Canis; species Canis lupus. The sequence goes on along the minus strand of NC_132840.1, from coordinate 2,571,490 downwards.
CTTCTTCCAAAGTACTTGTCCCCTGAGCGCCCACTCTCAGAAACTCGGATTCAGCAAGTTTGGCTCGTGTCCTGGAATTAATATACTTCATGAACCACCCCCCGGGTGACCAGGGTAGTCAGCCCGATTCTAGTTCGTAAGGACGGAGAGTACATTTTGAGAAACATATATTTATATTAGCGGTTCCTCACCTGGCTCCCTAGTAGCATCAACTGAAGAGGTTTGGTTTTGTCTTTTTTTTTTTTTTTTTTTTTAATTTTTTTTTTAGCTCTCATTGTGGTGGCCCATACCCAGATTCTCAGTTAATTGGTCTAGGATGAGGCTGAGGAATTAGGCTATTTTTTAAAGCTCCCTAAATGTTTCTAATGCTTCCCGGGAATCAGGAGCTGATGGCGGTTTTGCAGATTCAATGCAGTGGAGTCGGGAAGATCTCACAGACCGGCCTGATCCTCCCAGGGAAAACACCGTCGCTGAAGAGTATTTCCTCCAGGTCAGGTGTCTTCTCCAACCTCTACAACAGGATCCTGTTATACTTAAAAATGTCTTGTTAAGATTCTTACAATGCAAAAAGTCACAGAAATCTGGGGAGGCTGGGGCAGGGGAGTCGGTTTTTGTTGTTTACTAAAAGGGAACTTGGTGAAAAGGGGCCTCAAAGAAATTGTCCAGAGGAGATCATCACGGAAAATCATAGAAAAAGAGAAGAATTTGTGCCATTTGGAGCGGCCCTGCCAGGTTGTATGGGAAACTTTTAATGCATATCACATTATTCAATCTTTAAAAGAATACTATGGTATCTATATCGTTATTGAATACATTTTTTAAAGATTTATTTGTTTGAGAGAGAATGGAAGGAGAGGCAGAGGGAGAGGGAGAGGGAGAGGGAGAGGGAGAGGGAGAGGGAGAGGGAGAGCGAGAGAAGCAGACTCCCTGCCGAGCATGGAGCCCAAAGCAGGGCTCTACCCCACAACCCTGAGATCATGACCTGTGTCTAAATCAGGAGTCAGATGCTCAACTGACTGAGCCACCCAGGCGCCCCATGGAATGCATTTTTATAGCTAAGAAAACTGACCACATCTACAGAGAATATAAAATGACCCAAGGGGGAACACCTGGGGGGCTCAGCGGTTTAGCGCCTGCCTTTTGTTTAGGTCGTGACCCCGGGGTCCCGGGATCGAGTCCCATATCGGGCTCCCTGCATGGAGACTGCTTATCCCTCTGCCTGTGTCTCTGCCTCTCTCTCTGTGTGTCTCTCAGGAATAAATAAATAAAATCTTTAAAAAAAAATAAAATAAAATGACCCAATGGGACTAGAGCTCAAGGTTCATGACATCAGATCAATAGTCTTCCTTTTGTAAGACACTATTATTACTGTGTAATAATATTCCCAGATAAATGTGTAGGGGTTTTCCACAGAGAAAAAAAAAAGGGAGTTGGGCTTTGAGATTCCAGGTGTGATGAAGATATTCACAGGAATCAAAGTAACAGAAAAGAACTGATCATGGGGATGTGAGTTCCATGAAACAAGACTTGTGGCCCAAATGGGAAAACCTTAACCTCCCCACCACCATCCCCACCAGCCTCTGGGGAAGAACCAATCCCACTGGAGTCCTGGTTCCAGCAGGACACGTAAGAGACATGTGGGTTTCCTGATCCTTGCTGTATTTTTGTTCTAGATACGTGTCGCTTTGCCACATCTGAGGTGTGCCGCGCACCATAGTCCCACTGAGAACACACAGTGGGATGCCTCCCTTGGAGTCACCGACATAACCAGGAGGGATCGACAAACGTGCTAAAGCAATGGAGTGTTTATATTAAGGACTATGGGTGAAAGAATGTTTCCTCTAGGGGGATGACAAACTCGGAGGGTGGAAGGAAAGAAGGAAGGAAAAAATAAAGGAAGCAGAGAGACAGACAGACAGAGAAATTGATTTGAGAAACATAGAAGAGCTTTATGGGCAAAAAAGCTGGACATTGAAAACAGGGGCCTGAAATATGACACTTCCACAGAGGATCCCCCAGGCCTTCCTCTTGACTTGTTGTCCTGAGCAGATAAAGAACCAGTGGCTTGTTAAGCCTTACTGATGACATACAGCGAACCTTCCCTTCTTCATACAACCACTCAATCCTTCAGAAAATTCCCAACGGGTAAGGAGTGCTTTTTAAACCACCTATTTTCCTCTGAGTGCTATTATCATGGGCCAATTTCTTTGAAAGTGTTTCCTAAAAAAACATGATCTACTGACTGGTAGGGACCAGTCGGTCAATAACAGGAGTCCCGTGGCTGCTGTCGACCAGGACTGCAAGGACACAATGCATATGCACCTGTTTTTCTCTTCTGGTCTGAATGTCACTTTTTCTGGAAAATAACAAAATATATACATACAGACTCCCCCACACACACACCCAGTCAGCTGAGGAGCTCTCTTCTTCCATTCCAGGAAAACATTTTCCTCGTTATTCCTGTTAGATTGGGGTGTTGAAAGCGCTAGCAAAAGTAGAAATTCTGTTCTCCTTCAATCCATCCCGAGACGTCTGCCATGGGGCACGAGAGCCCCAAATTGTTTGCTACTCAGCCGTGTACGGTTCAGCGAATCTACTCAGAAAACATACATCTCTTTATACATCTTCTATTTCACTATATTTTCATTTTGATTGATTTTTATATTTCTTTCTGAACTTTATAACTTGGAGATAAAACAAGCTTGGCACTGACCACTTGATATTAAAGAATGTACTGAACAGTTGCTCTTAACAGAAAATTGGATCCGTGATGTGACTATTTCTACTTAATGTCAGGTAGTCACAACTTGTTAAGACCTGCTTTTCTTAAAGCTCTGAAATTGCACTTATAATGAAAATGCATTTTCAATGTTTGGTGTATGCTTACAGCAGGACTTCATCTGTAAATTACCTATAATTTTCTTTTACTAGGCTGGTTCCTAATATAAAATCCTGATACCGCAATGTAGTTTGCTTGAATTTATATCGATATGAATTAATAGAAAAAAATAACAGTGACTGAATGATGTCTGTAGTGTAGCCGACAGTATCATACCAATGTCAACTTCCTGGCTTTGATATCGATGGGTTACATCAGATGTTACTACTGGGGAAGCAGAGGGAAGGGTACATGGGACCCTTTGTCCTAGTTGTGCACATTTCTGTGAATCTATAATTATTTCAAGCTCAGATTTAAAACAACAGTAAAAGGAGGAAAAGGGAGGCCTACAGAGTAACTGATACAGACTTTTTGAAATAATTAAATTTAGGCTCCTGTCTCCATCACTTAAAAGCTGACTTTGGGGGATGCCTGGGGGGCTCAGCAGTTGAGCGTCTGCCTTGGGCTCAGGGTGTGATCCTGGGGTCCCGGGATCGAGTCCCTGCAGGGAGCCTGCTCCTCCCTCTGCCTGTGTCTCTGCCTCTCTCTCTGTGTGTGTCTCATGAATAAATAAATAAAATCTTAAAAAGCAAAAGAAAAAAAACAAAAAAAAAAGCTGACTTTGGGATAATTATTTGATGTCTCAAAGCCTCATTTTATTCATGTCTAAACTAGCAGCAATACTCTCGGTTATAAAAATAAATAAGATAATTTCTGTATGAACCTTGACCGGAGAAGGTGCTAAAAATGGAATGAGCCATTGGTGATGCCAGATAAAATCAACAACAATAACAACAAAAATATATGCTGCATTTCTTAAGTGTTTATCTGTACTGCACACGCTGGGCCTTAGCCCAAAGGTGGGTTTTAAGGTAACCTGACCCATAAGTCCTTCTACATCTCTGAAGTCCCTACCATCTGTGTCCCTGTCCTGTGGCTTCGAGGTGGTTGGAGGATACATGACTAATGCAAGGAAGAGGAATTTAATCTTTCTGGCTTCCTCTCTTCATCATAATACCTCCCTATTGACCATAGGGTCAAGACCCAGACACGCTAGCTAAACAGATTAGCACTCCAAGGCCCCCTGACATTGTTAAGGATGATCTTTCAAATGCCCTCTCCTACAATTAAAGCAGATAATCCATTGTAATCAAAGTAAGCAATCCATTGGATATCATCTTTTGCAGTGAAAGGGGGAACTGTTACTTCATAATCCCAAAGAGCTAAGAAGCCACCATTTTTTCCTTGTAATGGTAGGATATACCATCATCAAACACCAGTTGGAGAAAGACATCGAAGCTTCTCGGCCTTTTTTTTTTTTTTTTTTTTTTGCTTGTTTCTTTTCTGATATCGAGTATGCCAGTGCATTCCCAACGAGTATCAGAGTATCATCATTATAGACAGATTTCTCTGAAAAGTACCTTTGAAGCTGTAGTGCATGCTAACAAGGAACACCAGCTACAATAAATGGTCTAACATCTATCCTATAAATAACTTAAAAAAAAAATTCTATGTACTACTGCAAACATGCATAGCACCTTCAATTTCTTTTTAAAAGAAGTCATCCCTCGCAGAAGAATGGATCCCTGCTCTTCATCGTCACCACGGAATTTTATGTCTTTGTGCAGAATTTCCATGTCACGGTTTCATCTTATCAAATTCTCAGTGAGGTATTCACAATCAGCTGCGGACCAGCGGCTGAAAGTTGAAATTGATGTGAGTCCAAGACGCACATGTTCTTGTAAGTTATGTAGAGCTCACTTCTAAATGCGTATTTTTGGCCTTGATTTCTGTAAGTGTTCTACACACATTGACAACTAGCTTCCGAAGTTTTAACTGAGAGGACCGCTGATGAATAAAATGATAGCTCCCGCACGAACAAAAGAATGCTGATGACATAATGAACGGCCAGATGAACACTTGTGATCTTCTCAGAGGACTCAGAGCTTGGAAAGGCCGAGATTCCTGGAAAAAAAAAAAAAGACTATCAGGCACAAGAGGGTGATGCAAAAGTCTTATCCAGCGTTAAAGAAAAAAAAAATACTTTTCTCTGATAACTAACAACTTTGACAATATAACAGAATCACAACTGAGTCGCTAAAATGTTGACACCTGTACTTTCAGGCCTGTTTCCTGACTGGTCTCAAATAAGTTGTCTTTCCCCTGAGTCCACACTTTCATCTGTAAAATGAAGGAAATTTAAAAATTTTGCCAATTTTTGTGTGGATGAAATGATGTCATGCTTCAAAACCATTCCATACGACTAATACTGTAAGTGAAGCATGTAAGTCTATTGTATTATGTTTTGCCACTTAGAATTGTACAGTCCATCTCCTTTTAGGGAAGTAAATATCTGGGACTCCGTTTCCAAGTCTAGAACGAAGGAGATTCGTGTTGACATTTCGATGCTGGTCAATACTTTGATAAAACAGTAGCCAAGATATTTCTTCAAAACACCCTATGCCCAAGCATCCCTTAAATGAAAATGCCAGCTTGAATCGTTTCATCCCGTCTAAGCAAAACTATTCAAAAGGTGCAGAGCATCAGAACGGACTACCTGGGCCGAGCTCTGAAAGGCCGGCAGGAAGTCTAGGAGGTCAGAAGGAATAAAAGCAAGTTATTCACCATCGCCATAACCATCGCCACGGCCCCCCTGGGCTAACCTTTCCTGAGGCTCTGACCCCGCTCTGCCTGGAGGAGGTTCCTGTGCACATGAGGGCTCCCTCTGATCCTGGCTGTAGCGATGGAAATATATCTTTGGGAGAGATCCAGGAGGTAATGAAATGAAGAATCATAAATTCCATGGGTGCTTATGCCTGCTAACAGAGAAAAATACTGGAGCCTCTGAGTGTTGCAACTGTTTCCATCTGTTCTCTTTATGTGTAACTGATGTAAGGAATTAGTGACTGCCAGAAGTCGCTTGGTTTGCAATTACAGTGTTTCATGATATTAGTATAAACTAGGAAAATGAGCTACTCCATTCTAGAATGGAAAGCACAGATGAAGGTGAAAGCTGCTTTGGAGATCCTACATCACTCCCCGCGTCCTCCGTCATTACCTAACGAAAGGGATATTCTCACTCGACTTGCAGAGCGGATGGAAAATCCCAAAGACACACTGATAAAAATGTGGAGGAAACTTACCTAAAATCTCCTGAATTCTCATGATGGATCCTAGGGGTGGCTTTATTGGTTTCCTATGGGTCAAGTGGGTGGGTGAAATAGAGCTTGGAAATCACAAAGCCAGTCCTGTTACGAATTAAACTTTGACCCCCTGGTGCTTGTTCTGCGTCAGAATGAGGCCCTAGAATATTCATCTTCGTTTTTAGTCTGACTCTGGAAGCGCACACACGTTCTGAGGTTCTGGCTTTCATTAAGCTTCCCAGCCAGAAGTATGACCTTCATGGTAATTCAGTTCGACCCTGGATAAAGCATTTCAGTAAAATGAGTCAGAAAAATGATCTGCGGAATGGGTTTATTAATCACTGTCCTGAACAATGCACAGGAATAATGCTACGGTAAGAAGGCGGAGAACGGTCTCGGTAAACCAAACACTTGCAAATTAAACTGGTCGAAAAACAAATAGTGTGTCTCTTAAAGCATAAGTGCAATAAATACAGAGTTCTCTGTACAAAATATTCTTTAGTCAACAATGGGAGAAAAATAAAAATCCACAAGACAAGCAACTGTTTTAAATACATATCTTATCTGTGGGTGGCAGTAGATTTTAGCAGAAAATGTATGCATTTTGGAGAAAGATGGATGTGAGTTTGAATGCCCAATCTGTCACTTACTAGCTATATGACTAAACAAATCCCAGAACTTCTCAAAGCCTGAAATTCACAATTATAAAATAGAAGTCATTCCAACCATCTCATTACACCACAGTGAAAATGATATGAATTAATGACTGTAAAATGCTGGCAGGCAATGGGGATTAATAAACGCTAGTCTGTCTCCTCAAAGCATCCTCCGCACCTTACATTTTAGTAAGATTTGAAGGCCCCCTGGAAGTCTAATGAAAGCTGTCTTATAAAAAATCGTAGACAAATACAACTTGCCATACATTTCTAAAGGTCCACAAATGCCATCCTTGAGCTATCCGTGGACCCCTGGCTTACATATGATTAATAGATGCAAAGAAGGCGAAGGGCAGGGTGTTTTGAACATTCTTGAGAGAATTTAAACAAGAACTAACAGACTGTATTCTATCAAAATACTCAACAAAGTGTATTCCTTGGGAGTCTGGTCGTATGGCAACTATCACTTCCTTTCTGAAGTGAATTATAAGATTACAACGAAGAATCCAGATGCGCACGTTGGCAACCAGACATATTGTTGTGCTGCACATAGGTTAGTGTTGTCCAGGTTAGGATCACTGGCTTGCATTCCCAAAGGTAGCGATCCCCCTGCTGCCAAATGCACAGAGCATCTGGAAATGGTAGAAAACTGTGAAGCCATACAATCGGACACTTGGGAAATTCCTGCTCTTGAACCCCGAAACTGATATATGGCGTTCTGTTAAAAATGTGCACCACTGACGTCTCTAGACATTGAAAAATATCTTACTACGTGTGCGTGCTTACCTAGGGCGCGTAGTAATGTAAGGATCCTTCAATCATTGTTCCTTTTGAGTTATTATGAAAACAAGCACGGGGAAAAATAAGCCCATCTTTATATACAACCTAGTTTCACATTCATTGCAATGAATAATTGTATTATTAATAGCTATAATTGCTGCAGTTTTGCAAAAAAGTACTAACTTGGGGATTTACAGAGGATTATTTATAACTATCTTTTGGAATAAAATGTTTCCAACTTAATATTTATCTTAAAATATTAAACTATGCTTATTTCTCTTCCTCACAAAGCTTTGATATTTCTTAAAATCTCATACCCCAGGTGTACCTTTTAGTATATGGTAAGAACAAAAACAACCATAAACAAGTCATTGGGAAAGAAAGGCATGAATTAGTTTCAGATTAGATAAACGGGGATCACACATAACAAATATAAGGAAAATATGTAATGTAAATCAGTGACATAAAGTAAAACACTCTTCTTCTTTGCTCAGAAAGTTGAGTTTACTCAACTTTCAAAATGAAAGTTGAAATAAGTTCACTCTCAAAGACCCATTTAGTCAAGTTGGTCATAGAAGAAGGTGCCGGGCACCCGGCTGGCTCGGTGGTAGAGCACGCCACCCCTGATCTCAGGGTTGTCAGAGCCCCACGGTGAGCGTAGACTACTTAAAAAAGGAGACGAAGAAGAAACCACCAACACGTGCATGGTCCTGCTACATCTTTAAGAGTTGATAGCAGGGTTGCCTGGTGACAGTAGCTACAGCTGTCGAGGTGAGTGCTGCGTGATGCATAGTTGTCCAGCCGCCACCTCGTACACCTGAAACTAATGACCTTTTATGTCAACTCTACTTCGAGAATGAAAATCTTAAAAAAAGAAGTTAGCTGAATGTGGGACGGCATAGAGCAGCACATGGCATGACGTGGTGGCCCAGGGATACTTTGGCAAAGAGAGGTTTTGAGCCCAGTCATTTTTAACATGTGCTCCTCCCAGTGATGGCAGTGTCGCGTGACAACGGCTCGCTGAATGGAGGAAGCCAGTCCTCGTGGAACACCCAGGGGCCCACTGAGAAATGAAGCCTCGCCCCACGCCTTTCGCTTCCCGTGTTGTGGGTGGCAGATTTTGTTCTGCACCGATCTTTCCGATTGCAGGGTAGATTGATATGTGTGTCTCTCTAGGGGCGCGGAGCAGGTGAGGACAGGAGCGGAGTCGTCCTTCCGAGAGCATGCGGGCGCCTCCAGCACGTTTGGCCACGGGCAGCGGGCAGCAGAGGCGGCACAGAACCCCAGCTGCACGGGCCCCCTCCTGAAAGAGTTCTGGAGAATTTGATGCCTCAGCATGTTTCAGAGGTGGAGGCTGGTGGGATGGAGGCTCCAAGCACTAGGTCAACTATCCCCACTTTGTCTTCCATGTCAGCTATGTTCTTCATTTATTCATGTTTATATCAGTGCACAGCATATATGTCGAGCACCTTTTATATGTCAGGTGCTTTGCTGAGAATCCTGGGCCCAAGGACAGATAAGGGAAAACCGTTGCCCATCAGGAAGCTGCAGACTTCTGCTGGAGGACTCGCAAGCCGACTTCCAGAGGCCGGCCGGTAGCAGTTCTGAGGGCGGCATCGCAATGGTGAACTCAAGAAAGGGGCCGGGTAAGTCAGCCTGGGAAGGCACAGGGATAGGAAGTGAATCATTCAACGTCAGGCCTTCTCTGGAGGTGCCCCTGGAAGACCCAGCTCACGTCGTCTACTCTGGAGAAATCTATGGTCTCCACGGCCACCACCGCCGCTCGGTAGACCATGGTGGTGGCAGGGGCACAGGACACACAGTACCTGCCAAGTCGACGGAGCAAATAACCCGCACCTGTCTCCCTGGGGATGTAAGGGGGTGAGGGAGAGCCGCATGGAATGGACTGTACTGGGTTAAACATGGAAGGATAGGAAGTGGCCAGGTACGAGAAGAAGGAAGATCATTTCAGGAAGAGGGAGGCCCGAGGGAACTGGGCATCATGTCTCTGTGGTTCCAGAGCGAGTGGCCCAAGCTGCCTGTCTCTGCAGGGAGATGCCGATTCCGACCCGGCGGGTTCACCAAGGGCCAGGACTGGGAAATGTGTCCACGGAAACAGCAACCGGTTTTGGAAAAAAATGAAGAGGTGTGACGGGAAAGACTCAGTGGGATGTGGATGCGCCCTCCCTCAGGAAAGGGGGGAAATAAGACGTGATCCTCGTCTCTCCTACGAGGGAAAGGTCAATATTCCATCGCTCATGGGGTTTTCAGGAGAAGCGAATTAGATTAGCTGCTTCTCCGGATGCCTAAGAACTCGTTAGCACTTTCTAAGAACAGCTTCTCCTCTCCCTCACTCCTCTCCCAAGCATTTTTTTTTCGTTGAATATGGTTTGAAGAGCTCATTTGCATGTCTGTAAACATCCTGAAAAAACATACAAAAACTGTCAGAAGTAAGATATTAAATACAAGAGTAGGATGTTGCTTGGTGTAATAGTTTCATTACACTCATGGCCCTAACAGCTGACTTAGGGAAGAAAAAAACCGGAATTTCTTGCCTCTTACCTAACTTTCATGCACGTGATACATCATATGAGGTAGAGAGGTGAATTGTGTGCTGGCTGGTTGTCTCTCTCTCGTTCATTTCTTCGAACCTTCTTAGAATTCCAAGAGCTCCGTCATTGTGTTGTACAAACAAGACCGTGTTAATTGCATCTTCAAGATGAGTAAAAGCTTCACTGAAACGCTAGCTGGAACCCACGTAGTGTTTACCATTCCTGGGCGCTAGGAAACTGCGTCCACGTAATCTTCATGACTACTCCATGCGTTATGGTCTGTTATGGTTCTCGCTTTAAGGAGGAGCCTCCACAATTCTCAGATGGTCTCTCACTCATACGGGGAATATAAGAAATAGTGAAAGGGGTTATTAGGGAAAGGAGGGGAACTGAATGGGAAAAGTGAGGGAGGGAGACAGACCATGAGAGACTCTGGGAAGCAAACAAAGGGTCGCAGAAGGGGAGGCGGGCGGGGGGTTGGGGTGACTGGGTGACGGACACTGAGGGGGGCACTGGGCGGGGTGAGCACTGGGTGTTAGACTATATGTCGTGACAAAAGAGGAGTCACAATACATGAGCAGTATAGGGTCACGCATCAAATAGGCAGTGTAGTCGGGACTTGAACCCAGGCAGCGATGCTGGAGTGCCTGTGCTCCTGTCAACTATTCTAAAGGAAGAAACACATGGTGGAGGCATCGGCAGAGTGAATATTTTTAATGCCTCTCTTCTCTCCAAACTCAGACGACTGAGGTTAGGTCTGAAAAAAAAAAAAAACTGTCTAACACTCTCTAGGCATAACCTCCGGAAGAGTAAGAGACTAGGGCGCGTGTGTGCATGTGTGCGTGTGCGTGTGTAAGTGCTTGGCTGTGCACTGCAGATGCAGGTGTATCCAAGATAAAACAGCAAACACACGCCCAGCCTCATGTGCTTTCTGTCCCTTGGAGAGCACACGCGTCCACAGTGTGGATCGCCTCATCCCCACTCTTCTGGCAAAGAAACTGAACTCCGCGTGGCCAGGAGGCTTCTCCCAGGTGCAGGGTCGCGCCTGGCGGAGCCGGGATTGGAGGGCCTTGGAGGGCCGCGTGTTGACACAGAAGGTGAGACGCTGCTGTAAGGCACTTAACAGAAAGCATTACGTTTGCTGGGAACGAGGTGCAATTCAGAGAAGGCTTTCCTGACGAGAGTACGTGCACAGGCCCCAGTCTGGAGAGTGCATGGGATGGGAAGGGAGCAGCACTATTGCTCCAGTCGGAGAAGCGCGCAGGGGCCACAGAGGCAGGCCCAGGACTCCTCAATGACGTGGAGAAGCAGCAGGAGGCGGGTGGTGCAAGATGACGATGTGTAGGATATGTAGGTAGCGACCAGGCACCTGGGGTCCTGAAGGCATGGGCGGATGGTGCTGCGCTCCGCGCTGAGAGCAAGGGCAACACACAGGGCTGCACGGGGCCGCGAGCAGAGGCCCGGGCTGGCAGCCAGCCACGCAGCTGCCCCGAGCACGTGTGCACTCGGGGGCTGGCTCTCCAGGCAGGCCTCTGGCACCGTGGATTTAGGGGGAGCATTGAGCAGACTCCTGTAACGATGTCGCCCCGAGACACAGGGCTGTTAATGGAGCAATGGCGAGCGACACCAACAGGTACACTTGAGAAATTCTAGAATCTAGCTGGGCTGGCTGGAAGAGCAGACGGGGGGGGGGGGGGGGAGCGTGCCCAAGGGTCCAGGCCTGACCTCCGGGCTGCACCACGTGCAACAGACACTGCCCAGGGGCCCGAGCAAGACGGGCTCGATCGTATTCAAACATTTTGACACAGCCACCTACAGCCATTCAAGAAGAGGAGAAGCATCCCGAAGCAAGCACGGCGACATCTGGGTGACCTGCTCCCCTGCGGTCACAGGAGGGTTACAGAGAAATATCCCCTGACTCCAGACTCTGAGCGGCTGATGCACGAACTGCCCTGACGCGGAGGTTCAGGAAGCACGAGTCCTCCAATCCCTCCAAGAAGTCAGGAGTTCTTTGTTTTTCCTTCTGTAACACTTGAACTCCTGAGAAGGAAGAACAGGTTAGAGATGCTCAAAATGGCATTTGCCATTCAAAATTACGCCCTCGTTTTGCAACCGGGAAAATGGAGGCACAGGGAGCAGAGTCGTATGCATCCAGGCCCCACAGCCTCCTTCCCCATCACAATCCTACTGACCTGTCAGCAGTCATGCAGCGCAGGGGCGGGATGTGAGGAGGATCCCTTATACCTTCCTATGCCATTCATCCCAAGGCCAAGCCACCCCTAGGAGCCAAATACAGTGTCCTCAAGCCCTGGCACCCACATGGGACACCTCCAGGAGCAGCGTTTTGCTTCCTTATGGAGTATTTGAGGCTTTCAATAATGCCCTGGGTGTGAGCCGATGCCGAGTCTAATATCCCATGATTGAACTTGTTCAAACTCATCATATCCAGTTCTTTAAACTATGATTTTTTTCCTATTATTATTTTCATTGTTATTATAAATCACAGCAATTGGATTTTGCTTAAGGTCAAGATTCATATCGAAAGGAAGGCGTGTTTATTTATCCGTCTCTCTGTGCATGTGTATAAATTCCACTTTAGGAAATTTAAACTCTTCTACATGATTAGGAACAGAAGCTAACATAGACCGTGGATATTGGGTGATCTAGCAGTCGAGTGACACTCGATCTGATGCGATTGGTCTTCTTCTTTGCACACTCGTTTTGGAGAGTCTGCAAAACCGAACGCTGAAAACTATGCAGAAACAAATGGCACAGTATTGCACTGTATACTATTGAAGATTTATTTCAAATTTTTGAAAGGGAAAACCTAGATACTCAGATGACAAAGCCTGTCCTTGTAGAGGGAGTTTAGTATTGACTGGGGTCTTGGTCCAAGTTTGGGAGAGAAGTCAGGAATCCTGGATTCCAGTCCCCATTATCCATGTCCATTCTGTGTGGCTTAGGGTAAAAAGCTTAAGGTCTCTGAGCCTAAGTCTCATCTGCTTTTTTTTTTTTTTAAATAAATTTTTATTTATTTATGATAGTCACAGAGAGAGAGAGAGAGAGAGGCAGAGACACAGGCAGAGGGAGAAGCAGGCTCCATGCACCGGGAGCCTGACGTGGGATTCGATCCCGGGTCTCCAGGATCGCGCCCTGGGCCAAAGGCAGGCGCCAAACCGCTGCGCCACCCAGGGATCCCCTCATCTGCTTTAAAGGGGAATAATAAATAATAATTGTTCCGACTTTGTGGTGCTCTTTTGAGGACTAACTGAACAAATGTAGTGAAGGGTTGGGTGTGGTTCCTGGCGTAAATGTTAGCTACGCTAAGGATGATGATGAATATATGCAATAAAAGTTGGGAAATATTGGACGGCTTAGTTAATGCTCCACAGATGGAGATAATTTGTCACCATGCTATCAGAAAATATAATTTCTTCATACGTCTGGGCCAAGCAACACCAGATCTGTGATGGTATTCTGAATAATACCTAGGCGACTTCTGCAAAGAATATCCAATTTCTTTTCAGGGCAGAGATTGTCTTCTGTATGTCTCTCTCTCTAGCCCTAGTTTACTATTATTGATTAACCTCAGGAAAAAAATATAATAAAATATGTCTTAAAAACCAAATCATCGTATGTATTCGCATATCATTCATATATCATATATATTTAAACGTTCGTATTAAGATCATCAACCTTAGGGACTAGCCATTAACACTGGGGAAGCTGGCATAAGGGGACTAATTTTATTTTGAGCATTGTCATGGCCTTGCTTGGAAGATTCTGGCAGAAGAACAGTTTGGTGGAAATGATGTGGGTTGTTAAGTAAAACTAGGCCAAGCCAAATTCCAGGTCATGTTCTGTGTCCTTGGGATCCTTCTGTGATCCTCGGTTACCTTGTAAGAACTAGGGTCCTATAACCTATCGTATCGCTTTTGAAGTAGATGATAAAATACATAATATATATCAAGTACCAGGGGTGCAGGAAGAGCTCAGTGCTGATACGCAACTCCTCGGAGTAAATACATGACACAAGGAGGCAAAATCACTTGTCTTTTCTTTTTAATCAGCTTGTTAACAGGCTAATTTGAGAACGTCAATAAAAGGGAAGATCTCTGAACTGGAAGTCAGGAGCCCCAGATTCTAATTTTGGCTCGGAGCTGTTGTATTTCCAAGCAACCATCACCGTCATGGAGTAGAAAGCACGTGACGCGAAACTTTCGTGCCAAAGCCCAGCCGGAACCAGGATTTCCAAACCCCTCGTGTGACCCAAGCAAGTTCCATGGACGACACAGATCTCAGCTTGCACACCTGTAAAATAAACCAGTGACCTAAGTGATCTTTAAGTGCCCTTCTAGCTCTGAAATGGTATCATTACTAACAACTAATGTATAAAAATACTTATAAACGGATCTCACCTTACTTTCTCGCTGAAAGTTGATGTGAAACTGGTACATAGAGGGGGTAGTTGGGAGGAACCACGAGGGCAAGCAGCTCCTCTAGCTTTCACTGGTGCTTGAATCCTAGTCGGGGGTGGATTTTCTATTAGAAAGAGTTACCTTGTAAGAGCCTGTGGTGATTGTGCATCTTTTTAAAATTTTTTTAATTTTTTTAATTTTTAAAATAAAAAAAATTTTTTTTGGTTGCGCATCTTTTAAAAACAGATCTTTTTTTTTTTTTTTTTTTTTCCTTTCCCTGTCCTCAGTGAAAAGAAATGTATGTCCCGTCAATGGCTGTCAACCACCGTCAGGAGATTTGTCTGTGGCTCACTGTCCCTTTCACATTTGCGGCATCATGCATTTTAATTAGGAGCCCTTGCAACCAGGTGCCCTCTCTACCTGCCACGTATAAATGAACGTCAAGGTGTTGCAGAAGATGGTTGTCCGAGATGAAAAAAATCAAACGGATCTCAGAAAATGGACTGAGGTTCATAGAATCGGTTAAAAACCCGGGGGATGACAAATAAAGGATCCGATTTGCATTGAGCCAGCATAGATGCCCCGATGACAATGGCTCAGTTCCCATATGCAGTATTGATCGAAGCGATCGCTGCTACCATCTAACAGTCTTCCTATGCGCCAGTTACATAATGCACATGTCATTTTTACTGATGTGGAAATTTGGATTCGGAGAAGTAAAGATATTTTTACCTAAAAATAGGGACTACTGTAACTTCATTCCCTTCCAACACACGGTACGGTGCTTACTGTTATGGTGGCCACATCATCTCATGGAGGAGGGAGATCTCTCTGAATAAAAAGGAGGAAAAAAAGTGAATTAAAGGAGAAGGGGAAAATACAAAATGTGGTGCAAAATTAAAAAAAAAAAAAGAACTCAAAGTAAAAAAGGCCTCGTCAAAAAAAAAAAAAAAAAGGTGAAAAAGAAGAAAGAAGCAGAGAAAGAATATAGGATAAAAGGCAAACAAAACTATTGCAGAGGAGCTGTGAGCCAAAAGGAAAGTACCAGAGAAGGGATTTTGGGTGACAATGCAGAAGAGGAAAGAAGGAGCAAGGGGATCTGCTTGTACGCATGTTAAAATCTAACTGTTTCCCTTAAGGAGGGCGTAGTAGTGTCTCTTTTGATCAGTAAGTCAATGTCTCAACTGTGTTATCACTGCCTTCCTTGTGGCTTTTAATAATCATTCTTGAAATTGAAGTGTTTTTGCCAACATATTGGGAGACGCTCTTCTCACTTGACTGATTATTTGATCCACCCTGAAGCTGTCTGTCTGTCGGTAGGACTAGGTGTTCCTGCAGATGGAAAGCCAAGAGAGCCAAGAATGGCGCTGGCGTTTTCGAGCACATTAACTTACATAATGGCCCTGTCAACCCGCCCTCCCCTCCAATTCCGTCTCGTTGGTTTAGACTAAACTTGATCAGTCTCTTATTGGATTTGCTTTTCTTCCCGTACATCAGTCCGTGATCTCAGCCTCTTTGAACTGTACCAAGTGCTCGGCCTAGAGGAGTCGCCGAAGGAACCTAAGGAGCACCCCCGCCGCCGCTGCCGCCGCCCCCATGGGGAGTATTCGGGTGTTTTAGACCAGATGCTTCTGTCCTGCCGGGATCCGTATGGCGGAGCCCTAACTCCTGGTGTGATGGTGCTTGGACTTGGGACTTCAGGCCCTAGACAAGGTCATGAGGGTGGCGCCCGGACAGTGGGAGCACTGTCCCTACGCGAAGGGGAAGGGACATGAGGACGCTCCCTTGTGCTCTCTCCCTCTCACCTGTCGTGTGTCCACGTGCAGGCAAGGCCGTGTGAGCACACAGATGGGTGGGAGCCATGAGGACACCCCCTAGTGCTCTCTCGCCCTCTCTCCCTCTCTGTCCCTCTCTCTGCCCTTTGCAGCCTCTGGAGCTGAGCGAGGTGAGCGTGAGCTGCGCCCGCCTGTCCGTCCGGGCTCTTCTGCTCCAACCATGATGTTGGAGCCCGGGTCGCCGTGCCCCTTTCGGGGTGTGCTCTCCAGGCGCCCCGGCCTAGGCGACCTCGGGTGGAGCCGAGGACACCCGGGAGCGCCCCGAGGCGGGGACCTGGCCTTGCTCCTCTCCATGAGCCCCACGCAGCACAGCGTCCGCAGCCGGAGGGAGCACTAGCCTGCTGGGCACAGGGGCGATGCAGGGGCCCCACTGGGGCTGGTCTTCAGTGGCTGCGCTCAGTGTCCCCCGAGGTCCCCGTAGCAGGGGGTGCCCGCTGGGCCTCGGCGTCGACCCGCCCGCAGGAGGGACGGAGGCCCGTGGGGTTGGGCCGCGGCCGTGGGTTCGCAGGCTCCCGGGAGCCGAGCACCAGGGTAGAGGCGTGGACGGGCCGCCTTGCACGGGCCTGGATGGCTCAGCGAAGGGAGCTGGGCAGCCGGGGAGGGCGGGGGTGGCAGGCGGAGGAGGCTGTGCACGCGAGGAATCGTGCCCTCGTGTACTTGGCGCTCACTGTGGGACGGGTGACAACCCGGGCACCAGCCTCGCTCGACTTTAGCCCACGGTCTTCTGGCCACACGGTCTAGACGCTGCCAGTCGTCGATCCTTCCCGAAACATTAACAGTCTTTGCCCTATTTTGTCCTCCCCCCGGCACCGCCTTGCGTGCGGTCAGCGACGCTCCGAGGGGCGCTCCCTGATGGCCCAGGTCCCCGGAGGGTGAGGAGGACAGCCTGGAGGGACCTGCAAGGCCCTGTGGCGCTCCGGGCTCAGCCGCCGGCCCGGCTGCCTGGTGGTCGAGCTGGAGCTTGGTGCCCAGGCGACATGTCCATCTGCACCAGCTGCAAGGCGGGAGGGGGGGGAAGAGGACATTGTAGGCCCAAGACGTCAGCACAAGCCGAGACAGGAGAGACGATGGTCGCTGCCGCCTGCCTGCCGGCGTGAGGTCACCTGTCACGGTGGCACGGGCCCTCGCGGTGGTACCCGGGCCCACGTGAGCCGCCGACCCCAGGACCCCGTAGACGATGATGAGCACCTGCTGCTGGCTGGGCCCTAGACTGGGCTCCGGTAAAACGTAATACAAGTAATGACGTACATGGAGGTGAGACGGCCTGTTCTGGAGCCTGTGGCTCTAAAGGAAAAAGGGAAAAGAACGACAACAGAAAAACCAATTTACTAGAAAGACAGCAAGTCCCAAATGGAGAGTCCAATCGAAAGCAGATTTTTATGGTGCTCGGGCTGGGTGCGAGGCGCGCGCCTGGTGGCCTGGCCCGCGGCGGGCAGTGTGCGTGGGGCTGGCTCGTGTGGTCGCCGGGTCGCTTGGCCTCTCCCAGCGTGTGGCCCGTGAGCCCCGGGTCCTGAGGTCGCCTGTGCTCCAGGGGTTGGGGCAGGGAGCTGCCCGGAGCCCAGGGTTTCACGTGCTGCTGCTGCTGTGCTCCCGTCCAGCCGGGTCCCTGCCTCCTGCACCCGCCACCCGGCCAGGCCCCCAGGTCCCCGGCAGCGCTGCTGTGTCCACGTCCCCGGGGCGTGCTCCCGCCTGCGGGGCTCGGGAGATGCCGTCCACAGCTCGCCGTGTCACCCCAGGGCCCCCGAGCCCCAGGTAAGCGTCGGCACACAGGCCCGGCGGGTGTCGCCCTGCGCTCTCCCCGCACCCCTGTCCTGCTGGCACCTGAACACCCGCCCTGGCCCGATGGCTTGCCGCGCCCCTGGCCTGGTCG
Source organism: Canis lupus baileyi (assembly GCF_048164855.1). Taxonomy (NCBI): domain Eukaryota; kingdom Metazoa; phylum Chordata; class Mammalia; order Carnivora; family Canidae; genus Canis; species Canis lupus. The sequence continues at coordinate 2,553,358 of NC_132840.1, read as the reverse complement.
TGCTCCTCCCTGAGCACCTGCGCCGGGCTCGGCAGGGCGGCGGCAGGAGCGTGAACGCCTGCTGGACCATAACAGGGGCCCGCGGGGGTCGTCCTGGGGTGGAGCCCTGTGGGTGCATGGCCCGGCCTCGTGGCCCTGAGGCACGGCGCGGGGCCAAGCAGCATCCTGCCAGCACGCCACGTGCCTTAGCCTGAAAGGGGCTCGGGGTGGGTGCTTACAGGGAGCGGCGAGCTTGACCAGGGTGTCCACCCATCGGGGCGAGTCTGGACCCCACGCACAAGGTGTGGGCTCCATCCTTTCCCTCCGTGACCATGGAGGGGGCCAGTTAACACGTCAGCCTCAAAATTTCCATAAAACAGGGAGTTCTGCTGCTTTGTTTTCTTGACTTTGACCTCACACATTAACATAAAAGATCGTCACACGGTGCGTGTGCATGTGCGTGTGTGCATGTGTGTAATGCCGCACTGGCACATGCATCCCGCAGCGCTCAGGTTTCGCTCCAACCCGGGACGACAGACGAAGCAAGAGTCGCTCCTCTTGGGTGATGCTGGGGACCCGCAGCCCGGGGAGCTCTTCCGAGGAGCCGTGGAGGTGGCAGGCGGGCCCGGAAGAGACGGGGTCTGCGCAGACGGCAGGGGGCACTGGCAAGGCCCCGTCACAGACACTCCAGAGGCCTCACCTTGCCCGGCCCGACCTGCAGGAGCAAACCCACGGGGCAGGTATTTCGCACCTGGCCTTAAAAAGAGACAGGTGTGTGCGTGTGTGTGCGTGTGTGTGGTTTAAAATCGCGACCATCCCCACAACGGTACGCAAATTCCACAGACCCGGCCACACCTGCAAACCCAAGGGTCAAAAGCATCTTCAGCAGGTAATTTCTTTTACTATTTTTCTCAATCTCTGTTTTTTTTTTTTTTTTTTTTTTGTCTTTTTGTTTTTCTCTCCACTTCTTTGTCAAGGGTTCTTCCCCCCCTTCACACGGTAGAGTGCTAGTCAGTAATTCAAACAAAAGGAAAACATAAATGGTGCTTCAGTATTAAGTCCTGGGGGACTTAAGTGATTTATATTCTCTTTCTTCAGCAATATTTGCTATAAAGCTACCGAAGGTAATATTTAGAGGAAGCGGATATTTTGCCACAATTCACCCCTTAATCCTTAGAGCATTTCCCTGATATCTATCAGCAGTTCATAAAGACGTTAACACTTTATGAGCGATATGTTGACTTCCCTTTACAACGGCAAGGAAAAAAAATAAAATAAACGCAAACTCTCACTGAAGAGGACTACAATGTCTCCTCAAATGAAATTGGGTGATAAACCAAATAAAATAGGCACCACACACACAAAAAAAATGGTAGCAAGTTTGTGTTTGTTTTCACATTCTCTGCTGCAAATGTGCACACTGGGAAGATTTATTTGATTTTATTTAGTTCAGTCTTTTCTGAAAGAAAAAAAAAATACGGGAGATTTTTATCAACCTAGGTCGAGGGTGTTAACCGAAGACGATGATCATTGTTTCAAAATATTAGTGGGGGAGGCAGAGGGAGACACAGGGATATTATACTGTTTGTACCTGAAACCTAAAAGCATCTCTGCAACGTCCACCGGAAGAGGTTATCCTGTTCCCAGTGTTTATAACTCCCAGACCTGACATCTATATTTTTAAGACTTGATTTTATGGGAAATCAAAGTAGAGAAATCTGGAACATTTGATATTGAATAAAAACTTTCAGCTCAGGAATAGTACTTGAAATGTGTATACATCCAAGTTTAAGGGGACGATTTACTTGATAATAGGACTTCCAAAGGCTGCTGATTGATGCAACGTGGGCTTTTCCTCTCCCCGAGCTGCAGTCACCTCTGTAGTTCTGATGTCGTTTTTTTCTAAATGTCTGTGCACCATCGTGTGACGTGATTTTTTGATCAACTACCTTCCTTAAGGACATAAACATTTGTTCTGAAAGGGAACTTTGCATCCTCACCTAAGAATAAGAAAATTATTTTCTCTTGCCATAAATGCGAGGGAAACTTGGAAATGCAACACACAAATGCAAACCAAGGCTGCCTCCTTCTAACCAGGCGCAGGCCGTGGGCCGGGGCCAGCATGCTGCATGTTAGGGCCGCCGATGGCAGGGAACCCGGACGTTCCCCCTGGACCTAAGGAGAGGGCTGGAAGGAGAGGTGGCCAGCCAGGAGCTTGCCCACTGGGCCGCGGGGGACCTACCTCCGAGTCTGGGCCCATCAGACTCACCGCAGGGGTGCAGCACCTGCAGCGCGGCAAGCGCCCGGGGCTCCCACCGAGGTGGGGCACCCGAAGGTGCAACTCCTTTTGGAGTCTCACGTTCTGCAGCTGCAAATTGGAGGTAGGTCCGCCGTCTGAGCGGGGAGGGCCAGTCTGGACCCATCGCTCAACGGCTTCTGAGTTTCCATGGGCCTCAGTCCCTGTTATTCTTTCTTTCTCTCCTGCAAACGTCAGCCCCCATGGATTCCAAGCCCCTGACCTCGCTCGTTCCCTATCCTTTCCTCACCCAGACATCCTCTTAAACTTGTGGAATTCACCCCCTCGGGGTGGCTAGAACGTCCTGAGGCTTTTGTAGTCCCGAGGAAATCACGTATTTCCTCAGACAGATGCCGTAATGTTATCAGCCTGTTAGGGTGAAAGCAACGCTGGCAAAATACATAGAGAAATGGGGGAAAAATACTAGTAATATAATAAAATACACGGGAGGCATCTCTGTGTAGGGCAACGTGGAAAGATTTTGAGAGCAAATGAGACTTTGAAATCAAAATGAGACTATGAAATCACATCATTTGGGTGTAAGATCATGGGAAAAAAAAAAAAGCTCCTCTTCTTAAAGCGAAAACAGCTTTAAAGTCCCATTAGGCTCTTTTAAAAAGGCTTCTTGAACATCAAATATCTTTTCCAAAACACTTCATTGATTTAAGTGTAAATTAATCAGTAATGCATGGTTTCCATTTCCCTTAGAATACACATGGATTTTTACATCGGATGCAAAATGCCTTTCCTGTTTCCCATCTCTTCAAAATAGGGAAAAGGTGCTTTAGGTACTCAAAACGGACTCAAAAGTGCTAAGCCTTGCCCTTGATTCTTGCAGAGCGTTAAGTGGTGATTTGGGCGTGAGATGTCTTTGGTCCTCCGTGTGAATACTAAAGGCACAGGCTTTCTTAGGATTCTGAACAGAAAAGAAGCAACTCATAAGCAATGCAGCCTTGGCTATCTTCCTAGACAGTAGCCGGGCATCACAGGAAAAGCCGACGTGTTCAAAGATCTCCGATCGCCTTCCCGGGCCTCAACTTTGACTGCATATTTCTGGTTTCCTCATCTGAAAAATGGGGGTATTGGACAGGGTCTATGCATCCTGGCGCTTGCTGTGGGATAGCTCTGAGATGATAAATCAACACACATTTATCAAGCATCTCTTCTTTGCTAGTGGGGATTCAAAGATAAATGGACAAAATCGTCATCTGTGGTCTTCAAGGGAACTCCTGGCTCTGGAGGAAGAAAGCAGTCTGGGCATTTATTTTAGAGTTCTATCTTTGGGATGGGATGGACACCTGTGAGCCTAAAGGCTACGGAGACAGTGCCCAAGGGGTCACGCATCTCCCGCATGGAAATTTGCCTTGTAGACACCCAGGTACTAAATTATGAAGCACTAAGGAGCAGATGGATTCTCAGGAATACTTGATGCCATTATAATCTTTATTACTACTGGTATTACCACTACTATTATGCAAATCGCCAGTTGGGATGTGAATTATTTCCTGATGTTCACTCTTAATTGTGTCAGTTGGAAGAATTAATTCCCCCCCCCCACTTGTTCAGCCTTAGTCTGTTATCTTCACTGTTCTATTTCTGCTCTAGAAGATTGAGTTTCCTGATTTTGTTTCCTTCAACTGTGTTTTGCCATCCCCTTTTCTCTCTCTCTCTTTTCCAGTGAAATCTGTTATCCTTGTTGAGCTCAATCTGCTGAGCCATCTGATTTTTCTAACTCCAAATCTGGGTCTATTTCTAGCTAACTGTTGACAATAATACCATAGTTATCTTTGCAGTCATATTCAGTTATGCATTACCTTAAATAATACAATTCCTGGACACGGACTGTGTGTCAGGCTCTGGGCTAGGTTTGCATACACAGATAGGGATAGGCACCAACCCCGTGAGCAGGGCAGACACAGAAACGGAAAATGATAGGATGGTGTGTTCAGCCTCCAGATGTGGTCACGGAGGAGCAAAGGTATATATATGGGGAAATGAGTGAAGACCTAAGAATGCAAGTCACATCTAGACAGAAGAGATCCGTCTGGAAAGAAAAGATGGTTACTATTTACTGAAGAGCTCCCCAAGAGAGGAAGAAAGCCTTTTCTCCATGCTTGGAGTCTGTCCAACAGGCAGATCCAAACCGCCTCCCCAGAGTATGGAGCCAAGCCTTGTGGCAATGCCAGGCAGCGTCTCTGGGGAGCTTGAACTCCTTTATATTTATCAGCAACACCTCAAGAACATGACCTATCATCTACGTAGAAACAGTGCTCCTGATGCACAAATTCATGTTCCAGGCAATTTCCCCCGAGGAATCATTCCATCTTACTCAGCCTGACCCAGATATTTCTCAACCCAGATTTCTTCCCCTGAGACCTTCCCATGTATAAGGAACTTCAGGCTCTAGTGTCCAAGGTCCATGGCTTCCAGATAGTTGGATCGATCGATGAAAAATCCCCAGAGTCCATCAATGAGGACACGAGTATGGGGTTGACCCACTGTTTGCAGGGTGCTTCTCCTCTGCAGCCCTCATCTGGCCAAGGACTCACAAAATGTTCTGAACACTACTATGAAGCCTAGTGGCCCACCCTTTCGCCTCTCTGGAAATCCCAACACCCTCCTGATGAAAACTGAGCTCATTTCACCAGAGAAGTAGGAGAGCTCTCCTTTCATTAGGACGTGGGCCCTCACCCTTTCTTTCCTCTCATTTCTGCCTTGAGACACTATTATTCCTCCTCTAACTAAATGCAAAATTTCAGTTCGTATTTATCAGATCATGAGATGGAAGTGGGCCTCTTTCCAACATTAGCCACCTTTCATCTCTTATTACTAAGGGGGGAGGGGAGGCAAACTAAAAAAAAAAAAAAAAAAACAAAAAAAAAACACCACCACAATTCTAATCTTCGAGAAGGAACGTAGTTGCATGAACAAGGTATAAACTGTTTAAAAAATGATGATTTGAACATGCAGGGCTGGTTTGCCTGGAGCTCAGAATGTGTTGGAGAATAGCGGATGATACTACTTATAGGATGGGCTGGGGTCTGACTGAATGCCCCGCGTAGCCCCAAGACAGCATTGTACGATTCGGAGGAGGAGTCTCACTGCAGAGATCTTGGAAGGATCTGATTCCTGGTCAACTGCTCTTCTTGGGTAGATATTGATAGGCTGGCTGGAGAGGAAATATATATGTATATCTGCTGAGAACTAGACATTTTTTCCCCACTGCATCCTTTACTGCAAGAAGTCTGTGAATCAAACGCTTCATAAAGCATACTGCACCTCACGCACAAGGGCCCATGAGCCTCAAGAGTGATTTTCGAACTGGTTAACCAGCCTACAGAACCAGTAGTATGTTCAGCCAGGATTCGAAGCCAGATCTGTGACTGGTGTGTCCTACTCTTTCTTGCAGGCTTCATACCTCCTACCCCTCAAGGGTGTTAACATTTTCAAAGGAAGGAGAACCAGTTTAGCTAGCGCACGCAGGACCAATAGGTTGCGCTATGAAGTGATAGTGGAGGGATGAGCAGGGCCAATTGGGATTCAGAGAAGTAAAATACGCTTCCCTTCACAGCTTCTGCATCTGAAAAATCAGGAGGTGGTTGTAAATGATACAACATACGCCTTCCAGTCCCTAGAGTGCCCAGCGAGACATTAAATACTCACTGTAAGAACCCTTACCGCAACTCCTAGCACCACTTACTATCACTTTCTATTCCAGAAAAGTGACTATGTAATTTTGGGGAAGAAAGCGACCGGGTGAAAAATAAGGTGTTCCCTACTCAGGCACGATGAGATAATTTGGTGGCAGAAAGCCAGCATAGCATCATGGAAAAAAAAAATATGTAGAAGAAGAAGGAGGAGGAGGAGGACAGGAGGTAATAGGCTCCTTCCTTTTGGCAAGTCACACACATTTGTTTCCTCTTCTTTTGGTTCTAGAATGCGGAAGTCCGTCTTTTAACGCCTGCATTCGAAATGAGTGGTTTCTGTTTGGACTTCTATCGGGAGACACCAGAGAAAGGTTTAGGGTCCATCAGCCCCTAAGAGCACGATTGTTGTTTCACCTGATTCCCCAACAATCCTCACCCCTCAAAATCTGCATCACACAAGAGCTGCTTTGAAGGAGACCCTGGGGCTGCATCAGTGAGCTAAACTCCAGGGAACTAAAATAATTCAAGCAAAACGAGACAGATTATTAGGATGAGCAGATACTAGGTGAAGGGAGTGAATGTAATCTCACCAGAAAATGGAAGTAAACCTTTATTGGACTGCGTTACTTTGGACCTAAGTGCCTGAACTATTTTTTTTTTTCTCCAGTCTTCCAACTTCTTATCCTGAAGACTATTCAGATTGTTAGCTTAATGATTTTTCCCTGGACCATATTTACAGGGACAAGTGACAACCTGACATATCTTTTAATGACCAAAGACTTGGGATCTGGTGTTGATGGTCTTTTTTTCTTTTTTTTCTTTTTCTTTCTTTTTTTTCTTTTTTTCCTAAGAACTGGTTACATAAACTTAGGCTCAGAAGTCAAAATTCTTACCCAATTCTTTTCCTATAAAATGAAAAAGTTGAACTAGATAGTCTCTAAAGGACCCTTTTGGCTTTGGAAACGTGTGACTCTCTAAAACTGAGGAAATAATACGTCTTCTCGCCTCATCAGATTATTGTTGCAAGGATCAAATAAAAGAGCTGCTGTTTTTACAGATGTATGAAGTGCTACTCAAATCTAAAAAGTAATAGCAGAAGTAAGCGGGCCTTAACCTTGGACTCCAGTACTAAGGTGTAAGCAAGACCTTGGAGGCCATTTGATTTCATTATTCTTAAAAAGGTCTTCAGAATGGTGTTTGTTTTGCTGAATTGGACTCACCTTACTTGCTTTTTAAAAATACACATTCTCGGGAGCCTGGCTGGTTCAGTCGGAAAAGCATTTGACTCTTGATCTCAAGGCTGTGAGTTCGAGCCCCACGTTAGGCGTAGAGATTCCTTAAGTAAAGAAAACTTAAATAACACGCAAACGGTACAATACGTTCTCCCTGGAAAGCCACTTAAGTAAAGAAAACTTAAAAAAAACAAACAATACGTTCTCCTTGGAAAGCCTGATTTCGTTGGTTAGCCATGGAACCTGGGGATCTGTACTTACAAAACCACATGCAATGAAAGATGCTGATTTGGTGTGGGAGCCTCTAACGTTCAGTTCATCCTGCGTTGCGGTGTGCGGGTCCCTTCCACTATGGGATCACACGTGCCTCAAAAATAGTTTTAGTCACTCATCAGTATTGTAATACTGAGAGGTGGTACTAAACTACATTTAAGGTCGACGTCTCTGGGTTGAAATTGTATTCGTTCACTGGTTACCTGTGTGACCTTGAGCCGAATCACGTGACTTCTCTGAGCCTCAGTTTCCCCATACCTTAAAGGACACCAGCGACGCCCTTTCCGTTCACAGCGCCTCCACGGTAAAAGAGATACTGCAGGTAAAGAAACGGGTGGAGTGTGTGTGAGAAGGTCGGCTCACCTTGCTCTTGACTCGCCCCCTAAAATATGGGAGCAGTGAGGGGAGTGGGAAAGCACAGGCTGCAGAGTAATCATACTCCTAGTAAATAAACCTCTGAGTTGCATAACAGGCGCTCAGACATTCTAACCACCTGAACGGACGCCAACCTATAGGTTTGTTTACAGGTATCGGCTTCTGTCTCAGAGACGAAGTGTTTAGTGGGTGGCGTTTGGGTGAATAAAGCTACCTTCTGTCATTGTCAACTTATTTTAAAATGTGCGGAGATGGGCCCGCGTGTAGGTCTTGCAGGAATCTCGCCTCACCGTCCAGCTGCATTCATTCACACACGGGCATGTTTGCAAAAGCAAGTACATTTGTCTTCTCCGAATAGCCTTCCCCATCTCCTACCATTCCAAGTCTCCCGAGCAAATCCGCTATTGACGACAGAGTTGTTTTAACGACACGTTTATGAAAATACAGATCCCGACCACAGCTTCCCTCTGGGCGACCGAAGAGAATTGGAAACCCTGTTAGTGGATGCGAGATAAAAGGCGGGTTCAACTGTATATCAAATTGTATCCGAGGAACTGAAATTGTTTTATAAACCTCAATTAGGCCTCATACCACCCCCCTGAGGCAAGAAAGGAGTATTATGCACTTTTATGGAGACACAAACCGAAAACCCACGGAGAGGTTAATCAATCTGCATCGCATATCTTAGAGCCGGGCTGCGGTGAGTCAGGAACAAAACGGAATTTCCTCCCAGGGAGCAACTTACCTTCTTTTATTTGCCTGATTACTACAGTGTATGAAACTTCTGGAAAATTATGATGAATGTTCAAAAGAGACCCCTGAGAAAGGATTAGCATTTGCTTCCCAGTTTAGTAAATGAGTGATTTGTTTTTCATGCAAAAGCAACAGCACCTTTCTTCGTTGTTTTGGCAAACACTTTGGTAGAAATGACCCCTTGGAGGAAGGAGCCAAGGAAAAGCAGAGCAATTCGGGAGTTAGGAAAGCAATCGGCGGGATATTTCTTTTTCTCTTTCTTCCTCCCGTCTCCTTCTACACAGCGACCTGCGCAGATACTGCACGCTAGAGGGCACTTGAGGTAGAGGAAGAGAGCCCGGACGGGCTCGGCCAGGGCAGCTGCCTCGGCAGGCAGGCGGGAGCGGCGCCCTGAAGGCGCTTCCCCTTTCCACAAGGCAGCGGGGCTCTGACTCAGGATCACCCGCTGCAAACGGAACCCCTCGGTAGTGGCGTGGCCTCCTGCAGAGATCCTCTTCCCCTTCCCAGCAACGTGGTTTCCTTGCAGCTTCTTGGAACACGTGTCAAATGCATATATGACATTCCTCTCTCTGACACCCAGCTTGACAGCAAGTAACCCGAACCATAAATTCCATCATTTTAGGCATAATAAGAGATGCCGACGTGCCCCCCCACCACTGCATCCCCCCATGTGTGATGATACATTAGCCTACGTGTGCAAATTGCAATGATAACCTCAACCAGTCTTAAGATAAAATGTGACTATCATATTTTAATACAGAACCTAATCCCAGACACCCAACAAGTGTCACCCCGTGGGGGGTGCAGGGAGAAAGTCTCCTTTCCATTTCTTCTTCTCTTCTTCTTCCCTTTTTTTTTTTTTTTTTTTTTTTTTTTAAATCACAACGTGATTTTCTTTTTTTCCTCTTCATGGCCCTCGCTTTAACAAGAGGGGTCTGGGATCTGAATCTGGTGGCTGCTCTGTTTCGGAAAGCAAAAATGAAGAAAGACGCACCGCAGCAAAACCAACCCCAAAATGCTAAGTGTCTCATCCGCGGAGCCCGGTTGGCCCGCCTGAGAGCTTTGTACCAGTTGCCCTGCATCCATCTACTGGCCCCTCAGCCTCGGTGGGTGTCTGTGTAGAAGCTGAAAGGGAGCTTATCTCTCTTCCAGCACCTGGGAAGATGGGAGATAATGCCATTTTGAAAACCTTCTCCAAAATGCTCTCGGCACAGATGTGGTTTTCAGAAAGTGTTTACACCTCCATTTACTGAAGATATAATGGCAAGCTCAAGATTAGCAATTACAGTTAATATTAAGAGATCCAGGCCTAATTCCAGGGACAGCCAAACCCAGGCGGAGCGTCACAGGTCTGAATAGCAAGCTCACTGGTGATTCTACGCCAAGAATCTATCGCCACTTCTAGAGAGCTCAGTCTAGGTTTTCAGATCCTGTGATAGACATTGGTGGAGTGATCACATTATTTAGGGTGCACGCACTTTTCTTCTTCTTTATTTTATTTTTTTTAAAGATAGTATTCTGTCTTAGGATATTCCAGGACAAAAACAATAAGTATTCCTACGATACCCCACTTTATTTTTATTCTTCTCATTTTTTATATATACCACCTGAGAAAGGAATAGCCTAAGGCACTGGTTCTCAAAATACAGCAAGCAACAGAATCCCCTGGAGCATTTGTTAAAACCCAGATTGCTGAGCCCCACCCAGATGCAGGGTACGGGGATTTGCATCCCTAACAAGCCTCTGAGAACAGGGAGGCAGTATCTGGTCCAGAGATCAGTGGGAGAGCCACTGTAATTTGAGCACTAATCACATCTTTTCATGATTTTTAGCAAAGAGGCTGATTTAAAACAAACTCGTAAAGGAAAACTTTCCTGCATATACTTAGACATTTACAAACTTCTTAAAACTGCCTTCTTAATTTTTTTTTCATTCTTATGATCTGTGTTCCGATATCAGACGTCAAAATGAGACTTCAAAGTGTCTTTTGCTTAGTGACACGGTGGTTATTAATGGCGACCCCCACCCTCCAGGAAAAGGGGACATGGTGGTTTTCAGATCTCTTCATTAGGATTTCGTAACATCAAATCTGAGGTAAGTGTGCTGCATTCCTGGAAAATATTACATATTAAGTCGTATCACACGTATGCTTTGGTCTTCTCCGTATTTCAGGTTCTTAAAGTACTTAAATTTTTATTTTAAAATACCCCAGGCAGGAATTACATTGTGATATATTTACATTGGTGGAATCCACACTTTCAACCTCACCTATAGAAGAAAGCCCGCAAATTCATCAATTAATCTAAATTTAAAAGCAAGCCAAGAAACCTCAAAGTTCTCACAATCCTATCATGGTGAGCACCTGTTTTTGTTTTTGTTTTGTTTTGTTTTTCTGTGTGTGTGTGTTTTAGTTTATTTCAATTTTTCACTATGTACTGAAGAATGAGAAGAAGAGAAGTTTGCATTCTATTATTTTTTTTAAGTTTGCATTTTAATACAGCGGATAATAGGTTCCATTCTACCATTTTCTGCTCCAATGAGAGAAGGCGAAGCCTCCCTGTTCCCCCGCCTCCAGCCAGCTCATCCTTCGCTCTCCAAGAGCCAGTCGCCTGGTGTACTGTCTCCTTCAGTCACAATTATAACAACGAGCTCTACCTGTAGTAGCGGAGAATCACTGGGTTCCTCTCTGTGTCAGTCACCTGCAGTACAGTCCCCGTCTGCCTGTCACCGGGCTGGTCGCAATTGCAGGCTGGAGACCTCGTGCCCCCCCAGCCTGAGCCGCAGCCCCCCTCCCCTCGGCACCCTCTCTGCTTATACCCCTGCCCTGCCAGGTCATTCCTCACCCTTCCTCCCCGCAAAGCTCCACAGCGCAGGCGATCTCAGTCTCCATTCTCAAAAGCCTGGGGAGCGCAGTCCTCTTCCTGCTGGAGGGCTGTGACCCTGGAGAGGATGTTGAAGAGAAGACACTTCCTTAAGGAGTTAGGCTCTCTCCGTGGTGACATGACACTGCATCCTATTAAGTGTGGGTGGAATTGTTAAAGAGGCAAATGCCTTGTCTTTCAGCATCCCTGATTATTTTAGAAATATCCTTATAGGGCTTTTTAACATTATCCTAATCCTCTTTCACACTGCTTAATCACCCAGACCTCTCCTAAGAATTAGGAGAAAATTATTAGGAAATTCCTACTGCAGTGCTTTGAGCAGAGATTAGCACCGGCAGAGAGGGCTACCTTGAGTTCCAGGTGCCAACCTTCAGGGAGGATGGGGCAGTGACTGCTCCCGAGAGGGCCTGTGGCTAGGGTGAGGCCGGGCGAGCTCAGCCAAGCCCCTGGGCTCTGGCTCTGTTCACTTTGTCAAAATAACTGCTGCTGTTGTTTTAGGGAAATGCGGTTTGGCGATGCCCCCTGTGTCCACCGTAGACCTGGCTTTCCCGGGAGGCGAGTTTGCTCCTGGAGCCCATGCCCAGCCTGAATTCAGGGGCACAAAACTTTTTGAGTTCTCATACACGTAAGAAAGTGCCCCGCGAAAGGTGTGGAGCGTTTGTTCACAGGGACAAGGAAGGCCCTAACGTCAAGCAGGCCCCCAAACACCACCTGCTTCCTTGCCACTGGGGCTGCCGCGCTGTCTGCAAGCGGAGCCCTGCAACTCCTGGCCCCCCGGCGGCCCCCGCTGCTCCCCATCGCCCCGCGGGGCGCAGGGGCGGGGCGGGGGTGTCTCTGGCCCTCTTCACCACCCCCCCCATGAGATGACCCACTAAGGTCTTTTTTTTTTCCCCATACGGGGTTAGAATGTGAGACCTGTTAGACCCACAGTTCTTTTAAGCGTCTCACAACGGGATGTGGGGTGCGGCACCGCCAGACGTCAAGTCTCCCAGAACCTCGGGAGCCCACGGGCCGCGCCCTCCTCCGTCCCGCGGGGTCAGGGTTTGGGTCGGCGGCGGGGCACGGGCCGCACCCACCTCGCCCGCTCCTCCGCACCCCGCCCCTCCCCTGCTGGGCCCGGCCCGGCCCCCCCCCCTGCGCTCCGTCCGCTCCGCCGGGAGGAAAAGTGGGGATGCAGGGGCCGCCCTGTGCCCGGGACCTCCTCTAGCGGGATCCGCGGCTGCCAGATGCCAGATGCCCGCCCGCCCGGGCAACCCCGGCCTCCTGCTCCCCCCCCGCCCCCCTGCCCCGCGGGGGCTGCAGCCCCAGGACCCACCACCCGGCCCCGCGGGGGACCCGGACGACTCGGCTGTCGGGCACCCCCCCCTCCGGCCTTCGGGACCCCGCAGCCCCCCGGGATCCCGCAGCCCCCCTGGCCTCCCGGAGCGCACCGCCCCCCGCGCCCCCCGCTCCCCGCTCCGACGGGCGCAGCTCTGCGGGCGGGAGGCGCTCGCAAGCCCAGGGGAGACCCCCCCTGCGTCCGCCCACCCGGAGCCTCCGCGGGTCCTGGACTCGCCGTCCGCCTGCTCCCCCACCCCCTCCCCTCTGCTCCCCCCCTCCTCCACCCCCGTCCCCCCTGCTCCCTGTCCCCCTGCTTCCCCCGCTACCCCCAACTCTGCTCCCCCCGCGTTCCCCCCGCTCCCCTCCCCCCCTCCCTCCTGCTCTCCTGTACCCCGTCTTCTCCTCCCCCCTGCTCCCCTCTTCCCCCCTCTCCCCCTTGCTCCCCCCGCCCCCTGCCCTCCGCTCCCCCCTGCTCCCCCCTACTCCCCTGTCCCCCCCGCTCCCCCTCTCCCCCTTACCCCCGTCCCCCCTGCTCCCCCGCGGTCCTTCCTACCTCCCTGACCCCCGCTCCCCCTCTCCCCCCTGCTACCCCTCGCCTCCCTGCTCCCCTTGCCCCCCCGCCCTCCGTTTCCCCCCTCCTCCCCGCTCCTCCTTACGCCCCTGCCCCCCTGCTCCCCCCTCTCCCCTCTTGCCCCCTGCCCCCCTGCTCCCCCCCATTCCCCCCGCTCCTCCCCGCCCCCTGCCCGCGCCCCCCTGCTCCCTCCTGCTCCCCCCTGCCCTCCTGCTCCCCTCCGTCCCCCCGCCCCCCTGCTCCCCCTGCCCCCCACCTCCCTGCCCCCTCCGTCGCCCCCCTGCTCCCCTCTCCCCCCCGCTCTCCTTCGTCTCCCCGCCCTCCCGCTCCCCCCTGCTTCCCCCTGCCCCCCGCCCCCCTGCTCCCCTCTCCCCCCTTCCCCTCCCCGCGGCGGCGCGCACCCAGCGGCAGGGCAGCGCCGGGGGCGGAAAGTTGGGCGGCCGCGGGGAGCGGGGAGCGGGGAGCGGGGCGGGCGGCGGCGGCCGGGGGCGGGGGCGGGGGCGGGGGCGGGAGCGGGGAGCCGCGGCCCTGCCTCCGCGCGCCGCCCAATGAGATCCGTCGGGGGAGGCTCCGGCTCACTTTTCCACATCACTTCACAGTTGCGTCTGGCAGGCGGGCGGGCTCGCACGAGGAGCGCTCGGCCGCGGTCGCCGGAGCCGGAGCCGGAGCCGGAGCCGGAGCCGGAGGGAGCCGCAGGGAGCCGGAGGGAGGGAGCCGCCGGGAGGCCGCCCGCAGCCCAGCCCGCAGCCCAGCCCGCACCGCAGCCCAGTCCAGCCCGCGCGGCATGAGCCGGGCCCGCAGGCGCCTCGGGGCCCGCCGCCCCCCGCAGCCCGCCCCGCGCCCCTGCCGCCGCCGCTGAGCCCGGAGGCCCCCGCGCCCGCCGACCCCGCAGCAGTAAGTGGCCCCGCCGCGCCCCCGCCCCGCCCCGCCCCGCCCCTCCCGGCCCCGGCCCCGGCCCCCGCCCCGGCCCCCGCCCCGGCCCCCGCCCCCGCCCCCGCCCTACGCGCACCGCCCAGGGCCCGGGCTCCCGCTGCAGCCGCGCCCGCCGCACCCCTGCGCGCCCCCCTCTCGCCGCGGGGCTGCGGGTCCGCTGGGGCCGGGGAGGGCCGGGGCGGGGCGGGGCGGGGGAGCCCGGCGGGACGGGGCGGGGGACGGCACCCTCACCCGCACCCTCACCCGCACCCTCACCCGCACCCTCACCCGCACCCGCCCCGCACCCGCTCGCACGCCCTGGCCGCCCCTGCTCGCCCGCCGCGCCGCCCGCTGACAACTTGCCGGCTCCGCAGCCGCCCCAAGGGCCCGGTGGCCCGGACCCCCCCCCCCCGTGCCCGCCTGCACCTGCACCTGCACCTGCACCTGCACCCGCCGGGCCCGGGTCGGGACCCCCCCGCCCCGCTGCCCACCTGCGCGCCCGCCTGCGCCTGCACCTGCACCCGCGGGGCCCGAGCCGGGACCCCCCGCCCCCCCCAGGCCCCGCGCCCCGCGCCCGCCGAGGTCGCAGCCGGGGACCCCCGCTCCCCGCCGCCGTGCACCGCCCCCGCCGGGCTCGGGCTCGGGCTCGGGCTCGGGCTCGGGCTCTGGCTCGGGCTCCGGCTCCGGCTCCGGCTCCGGCCGCGCGTAACAGGTCGGGGCTCCGCAGGCCGCCGCCGAGCCGAGACGCGCCGGGACCCCCCGCCCGCAGGGACCGCGGCCGCCCCCCCCCCACCCCCCGGGAAGCCTCGGAGCGCGGGGTCGGCGGCCCTGCCCGGGGCGCGGAGCGGCTGCGGGGGGCCCCGTGCGAGCGGCCGGACCGCGTTGAGCGAGCGTCGCGCCGCCGGGGCTGCTGGAGACGCGGGGTCGGGCCGCTCAGTGCGCGGGGCGGGGGGCAGGGGCGCGGGGGGCAGGGGCGCGGGGGGCGGGGGGCTGCAACTTCACGCCGCTCCTCGCCCGGGGCCGCCTCGGTAGGAGCCGGAGCCCACGTCCCTGGCGGAGCTGCGGGTCCCGTCCTGGCCGCGCGGTGAGCAGGACCCCGCGGGGGGCGGGGGGCGGGGGCGCGACCGGGGAGACTGGGGCGCCTGGAGCCGGGCTGCGGGGGCTGGGTGCGGGGACCGGGGAGCCGGGGTGCGGGGACTGGGCGGACTGGGGGGACTGGGCTGGGCTGCGGGGACGCGGTGCGGGGACGGGGTGCGGGACCGGGATGCCTGGAGCCGGGCTGCGGGGACGGGCTGCGGGGACCGGGGACCGGGTGCAGGGCTGGGGGCACCGGGTGCGGGGACCGGGGACCGGGCTGCGGGGAGCCGGGCTGGGGGGACCTGGAGGGCGGGGGGGGGGGTGCGGGGACCGGGCTGGGGGCCTCGGCCTCTGCGGTCAGCCGCCCCCGCCGCGCCGCGCCCGCGCCCCGGCCCCGCGGTGGGAGCTCTCCAACTGGGAAAGTCTCCGTGGGCAGAGCTTTACGTAAGATGCCCGAGCCGGCTGCCCGGCCTCCCGCCGCCCGCGCCCGCTGCGAGCGCCCCAGGTCCCGGCCCTGCTGCGCCCAGGCTCGCGGGGACCCTGCGGGGCGCGGGGCGCGGGGCGCGGGGCTCGGGGGCGCCCACCGGGCCGTGGCCGCCGGGGACGATGCTCTCGGAGGGCCCGTCCCTCCCCGCCCCTCTCCTCCCCTCCCGCTCAGGCGGCTCCGCGAGACCGCGCGGTCCAGGCACGTGCTGCAGCCCCCGAGCTCCGCGGCCGGAAGACCTGCTGGGTCCGCCCGGCCCAATGAATGATAAGATTCCGTGATTCCGCCTTAGCGGACTTGAAGCTGCCGGTCACACGGCCCTTGCACGCTGGAGCACTTGCAGGGCTCTAAGCCACCTTTGAGATATATACGTGTGTGTGTAATATGGGCATTTCCTCCCCCTGGACTCTGGGGAGGGCTTGGAGTTGGGAAGAATCTCTGAAAACCGAGAAGAGCTTCTCCAGCGACTGGGGGCATCGCTGCCTCCGGGGCTGCTCCATCCTCCCCGCCCCCCCCCCCCCCCGCGCCCCCCATGACTACCTGCGCAGGTGATGCTCGCAGGATACCCTATACCTTAGGGACCGTGGCTAACGTTCTCCGAAGCGCGGGCTGTGATGCTGATATTGAAACTTTTAATCTACCCCCCCCCCAATCTAGAGCTCGGATTTCCAATCATTATTACTCTTAAAAACCACTTCCGCTTTAAAGTCCACAGTCTCCCCAGACTCTCGGGATATCAGCCGGGTAAATCTCTTACCATTTTTTTTGCCTGCGTGTTTGGTGCCCAGGTTGCATGTTTTGAGTTCCTGGAAGTGTTCTGGATTTTGATGAACAATGTCATAGCAGCCCTCGCTAGAAGAGCGGCCCCTTTATGCCTGCTTGACACACACCAGCTCCAAAGGAAAGGAGGTCTTTAATCAGAAAGTGACTTTATCGGGGCGTTCTGTAGCACTCGGGGCCTGACAACTCCTCTAAGGCATCCCCTAGGCCAGTCCTGAACTTGAGCCAGCGGTGCTGTGCTCGGTGGAAAAAACAAACAACCCATAAAACATGCTCAGCAGGATGGAAGGGAGCACGTGAGACAGCATTTGTAAAGGCTGCCGTGTGAGCACACTCGTGGTACAACACTTCCTTGTAAACTGTGCACAGATTTAAGGTCTGGGATTCCTGGTTTGCAGGGAGCATCGGATTTGGGAGCAAAGCAAGGGAACTCCAAAGAATGAGGGTACGGTTCTTTTCAAGACTGTACTTCAGGGCTTTGCTTTCCAGGTGCCGCTCATGGCACTGGTGAAGAGAAAGGAGCGATGACAGATAGGAGAGTTAGAATCCCTACGTCACCCATCGTTCAGAAAACCTTGTAAGGCAACTAAGGCTTTTAGGGCAAAACAAACAAACAAACAAACACAAAACAAACCTTCATTCTCCTACTCCAGGTGGCACACCTCGCGGCTTTATCAACATTCCAGTCTGAGCAAACTCTCCATGCAAAACCAGAAGCTTTTCAGGGGTAAAATGACATTCAATTTATATTTCCGACCACGCTTTCCTGGCCCATCAGCACAGCCTCTCATTTGACAAATCAGGGAACAGGCATAATCAGAGTAGCCTTTTAATTATGGATGGAGTCCAAAGTCTCAAGACTTTCTTCTGAAAATCCTGTGCTCAGTGATGCTGTTGGTGGTGGCTTCAGTCATTTTATATTGCTTACAAAGTTATTCAGAGAAGCAGGAAGAAGGCTTTTTTTTCCCCCCTTTGGTTGCAGCACTGTTGCTTGCATAGCCACAATGCACTGATTTTGCTTTTCAGTTTAGGAGACGGCTCCTAACTTTGGTATATTATGCAACACCTACGGAGTGTCCGGATTAAAGCACGGCTGGTCCTTGCTGCTCTGTGCCGTGTGTGGTGCACGCTCACCCTCGGAAGTGAGCACATATGCACACAGATACACAAAACTTCTAGAAAACCCTCAGAATGTGCCCAACTAACTCATTTGCTGGTTCAAGTCTAATCTTAGAGTTTTATTATGTTCCCTCTGCCTTAGATTGTTTGATTTCCCCTCCTGGCTTCCTAAATCTGTATATTGACCACTTTAAAAAAAAAAATGTCGTGCTGGATTTTTTTTTTTCACCACAATCCCATAATTGTATCTTTGTGGAATAGAATGATATTTTGATGGGACAAGGCTGTCATCTGAACTCGTGGGGCTCAATTAACCAAAGAGCTATTAGTCTTCTGTCATTCAGTTCCCATCGAAAGTTGTGATGAGCAGTATATTTCTGCTGAACTGTTGGTTCTTGCCTCTGGAACCTGCTTCAGATATAACCCTGAGGAGAAAATGAGTTGAACCTGGCAACTTCAAAAGGTCAGAAAAGAAATAAGTTCAAGGGATGCCATTCAGCCGCTTCTCCCATATGCTGCCTCTAGCGAAATCTCCAGTGCGACTTCGTGGCAAAACACCAGGGCCAACACTGTTTCCTTTTTCTATCATGTCCCAAGCTTTTATTTCCTGAGTTTTAAATGTCATATGCTCTTCCTTATCATAAATACCATCCGCCTTCTTGCCTTTAGAAGTCTTGCTATTAAGTCCTATTAGTTTGTAGAAATACATAGATGTGGTTTTTCTCTCTATCTTTTTGGAAAGCGTCATGAAACAGTAGCACTTGTATTCGGAACCTTCGTACTTTGCTACCCTTTTTGCCAAAGACCCGCCCACCAGGATGTTGCTTCGTGGAGGGCTAAGCCCAGAGTCGGTGCTCGGGATACATTTGTTCGATGCATCGACAATTAGCAAGTTAGCCCTCCCTCTCTTTACTACAGGATTCTCAATAAAGGCTGGGAGGGGTGGGATACGATCATATCCAAAGTCCAGTATTTGTCTACCTCAGTCTTCTCTACAGACATTGCAAAAATTCTCCTAGGTTGATCTTTAGATAGAATTCCTCTTTTTTTTTTTTAATCAATTTGTTCATGTTCCACAAAGCATTTTTTTTTCTCCCTCAAAGTCATTTGTTCAATAATATGGGAACATAAAAGCAGCATAATTCAGTTTTGAGAAAAGGAGAATCCTTCCAAGACCAGACTTATATCGAAAATGCTATTAAACTGTGTGGGCTGTAAAGCTGTGTTTTATGGGGGAAAATAAATTATGGAAGTGTCACATGTGTGACTCGGTGTCCACACCTTCCCTTGTTGGGGATGTATCAAATAACTGAGGGAAGGGCTTTGCCTTCTTTGCTCCTTCTCTCTCTCCCTCCTTTGCCTCTCTTCAGTCTATTTTATATTTGACTGGAACAGTCCACATTAACCTCACGTGAACTGAAGTCTGGGTGTCTTAGACGACAGTTCCGTGCTCCTCTATATTATCAGCAGGATCCCTGGCACTCACGTGTACACGCAGGAAAATAATATGTTTTCCATGATGAGGTCTTTCTGTGGATCTATTTATATTTTAAGCATGTTGAATATATTTGCAAAGGACTATTAAGCGGAATCTTATTCTTTCTGTGTATGTTATTAAGTGAAAATGTCATCACAGTATGTTCACGTTCTGTAACGTGCTATAAGGTTGTAACACGTTGTTTCTTCGTAGGTAGATTAATGCGTAAAATAAGATTATCGGGTTCCTGATGTGACACAAATAACACAAAATAAGCAGACGAGGGGGTGATAGAGATATCATAAGGGAATGTTTTTCTTATGCGTGCAAACTCCTCTCCAGAATTTGATATGAAAATTACAAGGATGCATTCCCAATCCTTATTTCTCTATTGATGTTTCACCCTGACAAACAGAGTTTAGGTTTCTGTGCTCAGGTACCTCCATCTTCGTATTGGGGATGCTCAAAAATGCAAAAAAAAAAAATGTGTACCTATTTTGGTCGAATGGGAAGACATACTTGTGTTTGTCTTCTTTTTGCATCTTACCAACATGTAGTAGGGGAAGATAGTATAGAACAGTATCCTGCAGATGGTTAGTGAGAATCCGTATGAGCATTTTAATTGGTTTTCATCACCTATGTATTCTGCATTATATCTCAATATTATTTTTGTTACGTGATTGCTTGCTGTCTGTCTGTCCATCCGTCATCGGCGTCCGTAGTTCCTGGTGATAGTGTCAGTGGGTGGTTCTTAAGCTAGAAAGTCTTTGCAACATGAAAGGATGACAGTAGGATGCCCTCGTGAGGGTGGCTACTACGCACTATAATCCAGCTGGCAGGGTCTTGACCTATCAGGCCGGGACACTGGGCTGCATTTCAGTTTCAGTATCACAGGCTCCGTGGCCTCGGTTATGTGACACGCCTGATTTTAATCATTTCCACGTTACTTAAGAAGGGAGAGGTTCTAATTCTTAGCCATCATAGTAGTGCTGAAATTCATTAAAATAAACGGAAAACATTTGTTGAACGCTTTTGGAGGAAGGCGCTACCTGAACCCAATCTCTACTTAGATTATCTTCTCTCAGAAGCTTCCTGAATGGTGTTTAGGAATCATTTTGGCCTCATCCCTGGGTCGGTAGGGACTCCCTATTTGGGCCATTTCCTTAAGAAGGTAGATGAGTATGGAATGCAATGGGATTTTTTTTTTTTTTTTTTTTTGTGAAAGTATCTAGCCAGTGAAATGTTTGTCATTGAGTGATTAAAACTGGGTTGTGGTGCTGTTGTACGATACGATGTAGCGGACCGTGTTTTCATGGTTGGGATCCACGTGGATCTTGAAGGCTTGTGCGTTGTCCCCTCAGCAGAAAACAGTGAAGGGCAATGCCACGTGTTCCATGGAAGGAGACATGGTTGGCTCTTGGGAAGGGGCTAAAAATACTGCCCTTTAGAAGCTTAATAAAACTATTTGAAGTCATTAATTGTGTGTTAGCTGTGGGTAGGGAAAGCTGTTTATGAAAGGCGTCATTCATATCCAACATGGTAACTGTCACTTAAACCACGAAACGAGAATGAGAAATTCTTTTATTGACCTGTCTAAATAGAATCCTGGGAGTTTCTCTAGTGACCTACACAGCAAGAAATTGAAATAAGATACTTAAAAAAAAAAAAAAAAAAGAAATCAAGAGTCTTTGTAAAGCACATGGAATAGTTGATAAATAGTAGCTGTTCTTGCTGCAGCGTAGTTTTAGGTAGCTTATGGGATTTTCCCACGACCCCTCAGGTTAGAGTATGGAGCGCAGAGCACCTGTTCTCTCGTCTACCCCCACTGAGATCCGCGTCCCCCTCTGTTGGGAGTGAGGGAACGGTGGCTCGAGCCACTCCTGACACCGGACTCCGTGCTTTCGGCCAGGGCGCCGCGGAGCCTCCCTCGGCCAAGGGTGGGGGTGATGTCTGCCGGTTGCTGTGATTTAGAGGCTCTTGGGTCCCTGGGAGTCCCCGGGGTGGGCCTGGAAGCTGGCCCCGGACGCGCCGGGCAGCGAGTGACCAAGGAAAGGCAGGCTGATAGGTGGCAGTTGTAGCTCACGAGGGCACTATGTGCTCATATAGTGAGCCTCTCCCTCGGGTGCCCCCAGGGTGGGGACATCTGCACGCCTCCCTGCGAGAAGCTCAGGGTTTTATCTAGAGGTCCCATGGGGTCAGGCACCTGGTCAGTCCGGGTGGTCTGCACAATGCCTGCCTCCTTCCAGGCTGAGGTCCTGAAGTCGCTCCCGGCAAGGGGCGGTGGGAGAATGTGGTGCCCAGGCCGGGGAGGGAACCCGAAGTCTGAGCCCTGGGGCCGGGCCTCTGACCCACTGGAGCTCCCATCCTCACCAGGACCCCTTCCAATAAAGGGCAGGCACCTTGGTGGTTTTCACTCCTTGGGTCTCTGACCATTAAGTTTTGAGCAGATTATTTAAAGACCATGAAGGATGTGGCTTTCCAAAGGAGAAGGGGGGATTTAGAGGAGGCCCGAGACTTCTGGCCTCGTGTTCATCTTTTTTGAGATGATCTCAGTCTAGTTGTGCCTTAAGGGAGCCCAATAGAATATTTATGTATCTTCGAGATCTTTAGGATTTCAAGAAAGTTCTCATAAATACTTCTGGATCGATGATACTAGCAAAGGGGTCTTATTTTGACTTCGCCTTAGTCACAGACCTGGTCCCCCCGGGCCGAAATTTCTGTAACAAATAGAAGCGCTTCTATGGGAAGAATGAGGTTTTACCCCTTGGGAGAGGAGGAGGCATTTATGTTAGCCAAGGTCACCAAAACCTGTGGGGCTTTAAGGGGAAAGAGTAGCATGTCGGTCACAGAGCCAGATGGGCTTGGTAGGCATTCTGGGTGGCAAGATTAGCAAATGATGCGTGCTTCTGGATGGAGGAGTAGCGGGGTTGAGGAGTCGGTGTGGCACCGCAGGGAGGTGACCACAGGGCCGTGGTGTTGGGGGGGGGGGGTGGGCGGCGCATGGTGCACAGGAAACCAGCCACAAATCCAGAACCCTGCCCTGCCCAGGGAATCCGATCAGGGAATCCCAAAGGCTTTGGGAGGCAGAGCTCCCTTGAGTCGCATCTGCACGCCTGCAGGTGTCACCCCCCTCGGAACCCCAAACATATCCCTGCCGGTCGTGTCCGAGTGCCCCAGAGCCTGGCGTGAGTCGCCGGGGGCCATGCGCGGAGCAGCGCAGGCGTCTGTGTTCCTGAGACACCCCCCTGACCCCCCCCAGCCCCGTGCATTTTTCGTGTTTTGAGGCCGCCTGCTAATGGTTCTAAATTCAAGGTCAGAAACACGTCTAATGGAAACTCTCCGGGCCTGTGTGTCACTTTTGCTTCTGTGAAATAATCGTGGCCACTAAGCCCGCTGGATAATAAAAGCCTAATTTGCTGTCAACCACAGTCATCTGCTGGATTGGATCCTAAAGTGTCCGTAAGAGCCCGTTTTTATTTTGGGCTTCACCCATGGTGTGCGGCCGGCCCTTCACAGCTTCCATCCACGTTATTTCCCGAATCGACGGCGCGAGCTGACCTCGCAGAGCTGGGGCCGGCGGGGGATGGGACCCGTGTCTCAAGTGCTGGTGTGAAGGAAGGAAGAGTCCACGGCCGGGACGCTGCCCGGCGCAGGAATTGGCTCACGGGGACGAGTCCAGACTCCTCTAGTTGCGAGAACTCCAGAGAGGCTGTAAAACCCCTTCGTCTCGCTATCTGGGTGTGTCGGGGCCGCAGCATTATAATAACGTGCATCGCTTGGTCAGACGTACGTACTGCGGTCGGAAAACCTAAAAATACATTGATTTTTTTTTTTTTTTTTTACCCAAGCTTTACAACCCAGCTCAGAGTCTCCTTCCTTTCGTGGAGTCCCGCAGTCGGGGTGTGTAGTCTCTGTTCACGATGGCCCTTAATCCTGATAACGGTGACGGTTCCCATCGAGCTCTTTTCCAATCAGCACAAGGACACGGGCTCCCCATGCACGCGGTGTCCGTGGTGTGACTCTGATCGTCACACTGGAATCTCCTTTGTCCCGAGCGAGGCTCTCTGAGGGGACGTCGCCGGAGGAAGGCCCAGCTCTCAGCAGCCCCGGTCCCGCTCGTGCGACCCGCCTTCCCCGGGCACGCGAGAGGCCCACGTGGTGTGTGCAAATGGGGGGGGCATCACGGAGAATCCCGGGCATCCCGGGCACTCATTCCCGGCGGGGCGGCCGGGGGCCCCGGGTCTGAGACGCCCGTGCTCCTGTGCGCAGGGGGCGGTGGCAGCGCGTGCACCCACCAGGGCATCCCGTGAGGTCTCCGGGGAGAGGCCTGGGCTGGGGGATGAGCTGATCTGCTCACACCGAGGCTGCCGAGCCCTGGTCCCGAGGCCCGCAGCACGTCTCCCCCCACGGGGCAGAGGTCCGGCGACACAAAGTCACGGCCCTGCCCCAGATTTTCTGGGTCATAATCTGCACTTTAGCGGTGTTTCCAGGTGATTAGTGTGCGCGTTAGGGCTGAGAAGCGCCCCCAGGGGCGTCAGGGGGGGCTAGTGCTAGGTTTACGGGAGCCGCTGGGTAGGTTTTCAGGAACTGCCACAACTCGTTAGTGGCCACACGGACGGCCTGGAATCGGTGCGAGTATTTACAGTATGGAAATTGGGAACCAAGCATCCTTTTTTCTTTTTTGTCTGAGACCCACTGAGATGTGTAACAGCGTGCCTCTGCCTCTAAGCTCTGCTGCTCTTCCTTTTTCCCAGAGAAGTGACCTCAGGCTTTGACAGTATCTAATCAAGTGCGAATAAAGCATCACTTAAGATAGCGTCTCTCTGTGCTTCAGTCTGTGTCTCCCTGAGATGGGAACGAT
This sequence comes from Canis lupus baileyi, assembly GCF_048164855.1. Lineage (NCBI taxonomy): Eukaryota > Metazoa > Chordata > Mammalia > Carnivora > Canidae > Canis > Canis lupus. The sequence goes on along the minus strand of NC_132840.1, from coordinate 2,529,320 downwards.
GGTGGCAGAGTGACGCTCCCATCACGGTCCCCTGGGGAGCAGGTTCAAGGGCCCGGGGAGCTGCGCGTGTTCCTGCGACGTGTGTGCACGTGCTAGTGTTTCTTGGTGACTCGCCGTGTGTGGGCACGTGTGCGTGCATGACTCGGGGCGCCTGGGGGCTCGGTGGTGGGGCGCCTGCCTCCGGCCCAGGGCGGGACCCCGGGGTCCCGGGATCGAGTCCCGCGTCAGGTCCCCGCAGGGAGCCTGCTGCCCCCTCTGCCTGGGGCTCGGCCTCTCTCTCTGTGTCCCTCAGGAATAAATAAATAAGGTCTTTAAAAAACCCACCACCCAAACGCTTCCTAGGTGCCCACTGTGCATCTCCGTGTAACCAGCGGCTCTGGCTCCCCACTTTGGAATGGGCACTGAAGGAAAAACCAGGACCTTGGGTAGCAGTACAGGGGATGGGAGAGGGCGCAGGGGCGGCCGGGGTGCCGGGGTGTGTGCGGGTCCTCCACGTCCAGCCGGGAGGCTGGTGTGGGTGAGGGGGTGTCCCCGGCGTTGGGGCGACTCCTGACCTCCGCAGCAGCTGCGGGACAGGAGCCCGTCCTCCCGTCCCCGGAGGTGAGGAGTGCCAGTGAGCGGGGCTCGCCTGGTCCGGCTGCCGGGCCCCTGTACTCAGGACCCCCTCCCGCCCTGGGGTTGGGGCGCTGGCACCCACCACCCATCAGGGTGCGCTCGGGTCGGGCAGGGCTCGGGGGATGGGCGGCCTCGCCGGGGATGGTTGGCCGCCGCCGCCCTGGGTGGGCCGGTGCTCGTGCTCCGCCGAGACCTCACCTGCAGGCCCTTGCACAGCTGCCCCGGCGGCTGGGCGATGCCTCCTGGAGCCGGCCGGCCGCCACCTCTGGGGAGCCTTCCCTGGTGCTGCGGGATGAGCATCCAGGCGCGGCTTCCCTCGCCTCCCTGTCCCGCACTGACGCTGTGCACCTGCCCGGGCCCTGGGACCTGGGACCTGGGACCTGGCACTGCCCGCCTGGCACAGGCTTATGCTGCCGGGCAAGGGCTGGTGAGCGCAGGGGACCCTGGGTTCATCCCTAGATGCAGATGACGGGCTATTCTCTGCCAGGGTGGTCTTTTGTCCGCTCGTCCCAGCAAGTCCCTCGGTGGCCGGGCGCATCGGTGTTGGGCAGGCCGCACGAGCCCCGGTGGCCCTGGGCCGTGGACACTGCACGGGGACCCCTCATGGCCTGTGACCTCTGGCTGCCTGGGGCGAAGTCACAACGTGCCATCACTTCGGCACCTGGGCCAGTGGTCGCTGCCGGCCCGAGCCTGCTGGGCTCAGCTGCAGAGCCAACCCCCATTGCATTCATCCCGTGCTGGGCACCCTCGGGGCCAGCGGAGGACACAAGCGGCGCGCGTGTCAAGCGGAAAGGAGTTTTCTTGCCCCAGAACCGCTAACAGCAGAGCAGAGGCCCGGTCGACTTGCAGAGTATGTGGCACAATTTAAAAAGAGCTGTAGGTTCCAGGCCTTCCGCGCTGCTTGAACGAGGTGACCCCTCTGAATGCTCAGGGCCGGCCAGGTGGGCCCACGTTGTGAGGCTGCTGCTGCTCTGCGGGGTGGGGGGGTGGCCCCCGATGCAAAGCCGGCAAGTCGACCTCAGGCCCCCGGAGGCTGGACTCCGCACCCACCGCCCGGGAAGGCCACGTGTGGCCCTGAGCCCCGAATGGGGCTGCTCTGTCCTACACAAGCTGTGCTTGCAGAGGACAGGCCCTTTCCCTTTTCCTTTCCTTTCCTTTCCTTTCCTTTCCTTTCCTTTCCTTTCCTTTCCTTTCTTTTTTTTTCTTTTCTTTTCTTTTCTTTTCTTTTCTTTTCTTTTCTTTTCTTTCTTTTCTTTCTTCTTTCTTTTCTTTTTTCTTTTCTTTTTTTTTTATTAGATTTTATTTATTTATTCATGAGACACAGAGAGAGTCAGAGACACAGGCAGAGGGAGAAGCAGGCTCCATGCAGGGACCTCGATGTGGGACTGGATCCCGGGACCCCGGGGTCACGCCCTGAGCCGAAGGCAGCCGCTCCGCCGCTGAGCCCCCAGGCGCCCCTGACCCTTTTCCTTGAGAAGTGTTTGGGCTGAGGCTGCAGGGACAGGATCAGTCCCATGTTCCCGCGCCCCCAGCACCACCTTCACCCACTTACACCACTGCTGGAAGACCTGTGAGTGCCCCGTGTCATGCCTGTGCCTTGGGTGCTCCTCCTGTAGAGGCCACACAGCTTAACCCTCGATTCTGGCATTTGACTTTCTGTTTTCTGCCTCCCAAGGGCAGGGAGCCTGTCCCCGCCACCCTCCCAGTCCCACTTAGGAAAACCACAGGGCCACGGCTGGGGGCGTGCTTACTGTGTTCCCGCTGTTTTCCAGGACTTTGGGCTCTGACTCACCCTGGGGCCCGGAGGGAAGTGGGAATTACTGCCGCCGTGTTGCAGAAGGGACGATGGAGCTCAGAGAGCTAAGTGGCATCCATCACGACCGGGGCAGCAAGTGGGGCGCGCTGGGGTCCCGACCCAGGCTTGTCTGCCCCCACACAGGCCACGCAGCTACTGGGGTGTTCCCGCGGCTCGTCCCGGCCGCTTGTGCGGGACAGGTCAGGGCCCGCGGTGGCCCCGCTGCAAAGGCTGCTCAGATAAGTAGGTGGTCCTGGCAAGTCAGACAGAGATGAATACTTTGAGGTCTTTTCATGGAGAGCTTGCAAGCTTTGGTTGGCTTTAAATTTGAGGCCTGCGGAGGTCTGCTCTGCGCTGGACCTAGAGAGGTGTTGATGGAGATCTGCTTTAGGGACAGCTGGTCCTCCGTGCGTGGCAGCTCCAGGGGAGGGATGGGACGGTGCTCTTGCCTCTTGTACTTTCCTATTGAAAGCACAGGCAGGGATGCAGGCGGCCCCAGGGCCGGGGATGCAGAGGGGCCCAGGGCCTGGGATGCAGGGGGGCCCAGGGCCGGGGATGCAGGGGGGCCCAGGCCTGGGGATGCAGGGGGGCCCCAACCCGCAGATGCAGGGGGGCCCAGGGCCTGGGATGCAGGGGGGCCCAGGCCTGGGGATGCAGGTGGGCCCCAACCCGCAGATGCAGGAGGGCCCAGGGCCGGGGATGCAGGCGGCCCCAGGGCCGGGGATGCAGGTGGGCCCAGGGCCGGGGATGCAGGTGGGCCCAGGGCCGGGGATGCAGGGGGGCCCCAACCCGCAGATGCAGGGGGGCCGTCCCCGGGTCCCCAGCTGGGTTAGAGCAGAGGCAGCCTGCATCTGAGGCCCATTGGCTCCGCCTGCAGCTGCCTGCGCCCCGGCCCTGACCCGTGTTCCAGACGTTGCTGCAATCCTGCCCTGCGCCATGCCGGGCCCAAGACCTGGAGGCCAAAGGTTCCCTACCCCGTTACAGATTCCCTGAGCCCAACCCGTCCCGGTGGTGTCTTGAAGAATTATTTTCCCGTTTAATCTAATTTGGCAAGGCTTCTCCCTGGGATCTGCAGTGAGCATTATTTCTTTAAAAATAATTTTTTTTTGAGAGGGAGGAAACACATTTTGCCATGCTGAAGGTAAGCAAAAAATGTATTTGACACCTCAGGTAATGGGGGATTTTTTTGCCCATCCCTTTCTGGATCTCCTCAATTGGAAATTGTATTTTTACCATATTTCATTCCCAGAGGAGCTTTTCATAATTTAAATCTCCTGTTCGACTGTACATTTAGAATGGGAGCCCTGACACCATCCTGATTACAGCGTACATGCTGGACATTACCGAGTTTCTCTCTGGGAGCATTCTAATTTTATTCACTCGTTATTAGCATCGTGGCACAGAATTGCATCCTGTACCCTGAACGGGACCGTCCCTCCTGATGCCTTGTGGCAGCTAGGACTGTAGATATGGGAACTTTCCTTTCCCAGTCTCGTGTTAAGTACATATATTTTTAATTACCCATTAGAGGCTAGTGTCTTCACATAGCTCAGCAGAGAGTGAACTAGGAACCATCTTTACATTAGAGAGGGAGAGAGAGACAGAGAGAGGAAGGGGAAGAGTAAGGAGGAGGGGGAAGAGGGAGGAGGAAAGGGAAGAGGGAGGAGGAAGGGGAAGAGGGAGGAGGAAGGTTAAGAGGGAGGAGGAAGGGGAAGAGGGAGGAGGAAGGGGAAGAGGGAGGAGGAAGGGGAAGAGGCGGGAGGAAGAGGAAGAGGGAGGAGGAAGGGGAAGAGGAAGGAGGAAGGGGAAGAGGGAGGGAGAAAGGGGAAGAGGGAGGAAGGAAGGACGGGTGGAAGGCAGGCAGGCACTTGCGTTCTCTAAGGGAATACAACAGGGCCCATGTTCCAATTTGCGTTACACTTTTTTTTTAAGATTTTATTTATTTATTCATGAGAGACACAGAGAGAGACAGAGACACAGGCAGAGGGAGAAGCAGGCTCCATGCGGGGGGCCTGATGAGGGACTGGACCCGGGGACCCCGGATCATGCCTGGACCCAAAGCAGATGCTCAGCCGCTGAGCCCCCAGGGGTTCCCCAACCTGCATCACAAACAAGAGAAAGAAGGGAGGGATGGTGACGGGGAGGGAAGGAAGAGAGGGCAACAGGGAGGAAGGACAGAACTTCTGGTGCTTAAGTGGGTTGTGATCAGTGTAGACCCGGAGCAAATACTGAAAGGCCATTAAGGCCTGACCGAGCGGGGGGGCCCACGGGTGGTGATTCCTCAGAGGCCCCCCCGCCGCTGGGCTCTGCAGAGGCGGCCCCGAGCCGGGGCCCTGCCGCGGGACCCTCACCCCTCTCGTCCTTGTTTTGCAGGGAGCTTCGATGCCAGGAGGCCCGCGGATCGGGGTGCTGGGGGAGCGGCCCAGGCGATGCCCGGTTCCTGAGCCCAAGGCCGCGGCGGAGCTGTGAGTGGACGCTGGGCGCGGCGCGGTGAGCTGGATGGCTGCGGGCCGGAGCCCCAGCAAGTAGTCGTCGGGCTGTGGGGCGCCTGCCCCGGCGGCGGCGGCGGGACCATGCCCGAGCGGCTCGCGGGGATGCCCTTGGATCTCTGGACCCCGCTCCTGGTACTATGGATGGCGCTGCCCCCTTGCGCTCCTGCGGCTCCCACGGGCCCGGGCCCGGTCTTCCTGGGCAGGCCCCCTCTGGAACCCAGCCGGCTGAGTGACGAGCAGCGGGTTTTGAACCGCTCCAAGAGAGGCTGGGTTTGGAATCAAATGTTTGTCCTGGAGGAGTTTTCTGGACCTGAACCGATTCTCGTTGGCCGGGTAAGCTGCGTGTCTAAGATCCCGATTTCGGGGTCTGCTTCTCCTTCTTAGGTCTGTGACATCGGACTCGGCCCACCCGGTGGCACGTAGCTGTGGCCCGTTGGCCCGGCGGCTGGTGCAGTTAGCCTGGGCCCCTCGGGGGTACGGGCAGCCCCACGGCCTCAGGTGTGTGCAGTGACCTCGCCGAAGGCCCGCTCCCCGCCCCGTCCCCCTTCAGGTGCCAGCACGTGCTCAGGCGCGCTCAGCTGGGCCTCTGCCCCCCTTTCCCCCCGGGGCGTGCGTGCCAGCCGGACTTGCCCTCTGGCTGGAGCGTCCGTACGTTTCTGTTCACTCGGAATTTCTGTGGCCTCAGGTCCTAAGACGTCATCTGTTGCATTTTGTTTTGAGGCCACGCAGCTTCCCGTTGGAGGAAGATTTGTCTCCTTTTTTGGTTTCAGTTTTGTTCGTGGCTTGTTGTTTCAGTTATTAACCGGGATGCAGAACGGGAAGTTCTTGGCGTGCGCGCTTCACAGAGCTGCGTGCCGTGCATGGTTCAGTGAAGTTTGCAGTAGGAGACGAGCCCTTCGGTGTCCGATGGGGTCAGAGGTGTGCAGAAGGAATTTCATACGGGGCTGTGTGCGGGCGGGTTTGCACTTGTGCTGCTGTCGGCAGGTTAGACCAACCTTCCTTGTGTAGGGGAGTGGTCCCCCCGAGATCACACCACTGGTTATTGGCGCTCACGTGGTTGTCCCTCCGAAGCGTTCACAGGCTTCCCACACCGTCATCATAGGAGGAGTCCGAGTATCCGCCTGCCACTGGCTGATTTTCCTGTCTAGATTTTTTTTATAATAAATTTATTTTTTATTGGTGTTCAATTTGCCAACATACAGAATAACACCCAGTGCTCATCCCGTCAAATGCCCCCCCAGTGCCCGTCACCCAGTCACCCCCACCCCCTGCCCTCCTCCCCTTCCACCCCCCCTAGTTGGTTTCCCAGAGTTAGGAGTCTTCATGTTCTGTCTCCTTTTCTGATATTTCCCACTTATTTTTTCTCCTTTCCCCTTTATTCCCTTTCACTATTATTTATATTCCCCAAATGAATGAGAACATACACTGTTTGTCCTTCTCCGATTGACTTACTTCACTCAGCATCATACCCTCCAGTTCCATCCCGTCGAAGCACATGGTGGGTATTGGTCGTTTCTAATGGCTGAGGAATATTCCATTGTATACAGAGACCACAGCTTCCTTATCCATTCATCTTTCGATGGACACCGAGGTCTAGATTAAGAAGTGAACCGGGCCAATGGTACTCATTTCCCAAAAGCAGGGATTTAAAAGAAAAATAGGAAGAGCATTGAATATTGATCGTCAAGACGTGGGTTAACTCTCTGTGTCTTGCTGGGAACTTGCGAGGGCCCTCCTACCTCCACCTCGCTGTCTTGCGGGGCAATTGGAGACCCTCCAAGGACAGTCTTCTCACCTCATGTAGTTGGTCTGCTTGGACACGGGAAGCCTGCATGAGGGGATGCCAGCAATCACCAGGATTCATCAGGCCCTCTCTTAGGCACACGGGAGTATATATCCGAGACCAGAACCATGATCTCCGCCCCCGTTGAGTGTGTGACCCATCCTGGCCAGTACCATGGGGGCACCTGGTGGGCACCACCTTACTTGATCTTGATCCTAGCACTAGCAATAGCTTGCCCTCCTGTTTCTGCATATACGTGTGTGTGTGTTTGTGTGCATATACGTACATACGTGCGTACACCAATCATATGTGTAAAATAGGTCTGAAGACCTTTATCAATGTGTCTAAAATACAAAAATCTCCGAAAGTGTGTTTGTTGTTGTTGTTGTTGCTGTTGTGGGTTTTTTGGTGTTTTTCTTGTTTTGTTTTGTTTTGTGTTTTTTTGTTTTTTATTTTTATTTTTTTATTTTTTTATTTTTTGCTTTGCCTGATACAAACTCAGGTAGCAGACTTGAGGTTGTTTGTAGACCTAGCGCGTCCCATTGCCACGACCGTGCTGGAACACAGGCCGCGGCCCAGTCATACTGACGTCGTGGTCACGGTCCTGCTCCTCCTCGCCGTGCGGTGTACGTGCCTTAATGTGTGTCTTGGTGTGAAAGCTGCTCAATTGCCAAACACCTCAGGCCCAGTGGGCTTTGAATACGGGCGTCTTGACCAGCATGATGCTCTTTTTGTGTTTTAAGTACGGCAGCCGTGAGCCTTAGGAGGATCGGTAAAGCAAGAGCAGAGAGCTGGGAAGAGCTCGGGGTTTGAATCGCGTTGGGCATTCCCAAGGCCATGATCTTACCCACCGTATCCTGTTATGCTTTTGAGATGAGCTCCACGTGTTTGAACCATAATTTGCACTCAAGAGTTCTTGCCTACGGGGATGCCTGAGTCGGTCGTAGGACGTGCGCCGCTTAGATCTCAGGGTTGTGAGTTCAAGCCCCACATCAGGTGCAGAAATTACTTAAACATAAAACCTTTAAAAAGCAAATAATAAATAGTAAAGCTCAACCTTTTGTTTTTTTAAAGGAAGTATTGAATATTGAATTCAGAGTCCCTAAAGTCCTCCCTCCTGGATATTTAGAACTTGAGCCAGCCCCCAGGCAGTTCGTTTTCCTACCACAGGAAATCCTGGATCTACAGGCTCATGCATGTGTAATTGAGTATTTTCTTACCGTTTCTATTAGTTGATTCTTTATGGAAGTATATGACTGCAAATAGTATCTTATATAATATAAATAACTGAACATGCTATGCCCAGGAGAACTTTCCATATTTGTCTGAATAGAAAAGGTAATTAAATTGGGGTTTGTTTTGGATTCATAGGAGTCTGATGACTAATTTTAACTCTGTTCTTTCAATTAAGTGATAGAACTGGAAGCAAACAAGCAGGCATTTAGCATCGATTTGTGATTTAGTAATGCTCAAAAAATTCTTGCTCGAGTGACAGAAATGTCACATGTGAACCCTAAGACTTTGAAGTGGCCAAAACACCCCTGAGTCTTTATGACTATTTTATTTTATTTTATTTTATTTTATTATTTTATTTTATTATTTTATTTTATTTTATTTTATTTTAATTTTATTTATTTTTTTTATTTTATTTTATTTTACTTTTTTATTATTTTATTTTACTTTATTTTATTTTATTTTATTTTATTTTTTATGAATTAGCTCTTTCTCTCTTCTCTATCCTGGCCAGCTCAACTGTTAAATCAGTCGAACTAATTTTATGAAGAAATTCCAGCAAACATTTCCAATCCTACATATTTCCCCTTAAAGAACATTGCTCCTGAAATATTGTAGCTTCGGGTTTGGGGCTCTTGGGTCGTAGCGAAGCCAGAACTACATCTCGGGTGACGGCTTCAGATTCTGAGTCAGGCTGGGGGAGAGGAGGATCCGCATCAAGGTGCCCACGGGTGCTTCAGGTGTTCTGTCTCCGTGCACGCTCTCCCGTGTCCAGCTGCAAGCCACTTCATTGCCGAGCTTCCCCCAGGCTGAGGAGCATCCGTCACGTAGGACCATACCCGCTGTCCTAAAGGCCCTCCTGTGATCGCTGGGCTGGGGCCTCAGCACCGTGGGCTGCACTCAAGCTCATGGCAGAGCCGGGTTTTGAGCGATCGGCTTTTCAGAGCTTTACGTGCACCCTCCCGTGATCCGTGTGTTTTCACTCTATCGCTAGACAGCTGAGTGCAGAGGAAGAGCAAGCCCTCAAGATGCACTCTCCAGAAGTCCGAAGTTTGGCTTTGTCACTTTCTGAATGTTAACTCTGCAGAAATTACTAAAAAGTCTTCAAACGCTCTCCAAGTAGAATAAATAAGAGTATGTCAGAGTCCATACCATCATGTATGCATAGTCTCTGTACATAGTAATTGTAGCCACGACTATATTCTTTTTTTTTTTTTTTTAAGATTTTATTTATTCATGAGAGACCCAGAGAGAGAGGCAGAGACACAGGCAGAGGGAGAAGCAGGCTCCATGCACCGGGAGCCCGACGTGGGATTCGATCCCGGGTCTCCAGGATCGCGCCCTGGGCCAAAGGCAGGTGCTAAGCCACCGAGCCACCCGGGCTGCCCAACTGTATTCTTTTTTTAATGGTTTATGTATTTATTTTAAAGCCGGGGGTGGGGCGGTGAGGTGGGGTGGGGTAGGCGCAGAGGGAGGGACAAGCACACTGTGCGCTGAGCACGGAGCCTTATGCAGGGCTGTCTCCCGGGACCCTGAGATCATGACCTGAGTGGAAATCAAGAGTCTCTGGCTTCACCGATGGGGCCGCCGAGGCGGCCCTGTAATGTGTTCTTAGTTACAGGTGTGTGTGCATCCGTGTATGTGGGTGTGTGTGTGTGTGGGGGGGGGGGGTGTCGTTGCAGTGGTGGCCAGAGAGTTATGCTGCCGGGTGAGCACAAGACATTGGGAGCCCAAAGAAGGGTCCTTTCGGGTGTCCCAGGGCATGTTGCTGGAGGTGATGTTTCAGTGTGTTTGGAAGGATGATGCGTCACTTGGGTTGAGGTGGGGTGGACTGGAAACCCAAGCTATGGCAGCAGGACAGAGGGGCTGTGCGGTGTCGTGGGGACACCGTGGCCCTACTCAGGGTCGCCTTGCCTGGAAGTGCGTGTGTTTCTGGCTGACTTAAAACGAGGTTGAAAGTCCCATTCACAGAGAAGCCTTCCCTGTCCCGTCCTGCCCCAGAAATAACTGCCCTCTCTAATATCTCACAGCCCCTGGCGGTGCTTTACTTTTTCGTCTTCCTGATGATCGTTGCCTCACATACTCTATACTTTGTCTTGTTTGCGATTTGTTTCCGACGACAGTGCATGTTCCACGGACGAGACAGGTTTCGCCTCCTTTGTTTTTCACTGTTTCCCCAGAACCCAGAACACTGCCTGTAGACAGGGGGTGCTCAGGAAGCGTTGTGCTCAAATACCTGAATGGGTCACCTAAATAACGGGGGAATTGATTAAAAAGTATCATAAACCCAATAAGATTTCATACGAGTGGCTTTTTCCAATGAAGGGGGCTGTGCAATCCTTTCATGTTCCCCTTCAGCACTTTAGAGAGCAGCTCGTAGTTTGAACATTGTTTCTACTTTGCGATTTTAAAGGTCATTCTTGGGGCGCCGGGGTGGCTCAGCTGGTTAGGTGTCCTGCCCTTGGTTTCAGCCTCTGTCGGGGTCTCACGGGTCCTGAGACTGAGCCCTGCCTGCCCTGGGGTCGGTGGGGGAGTTGGCCTGAGAGACAGAGCGGGAGAGCACGCGTGGGTGGGGCAGAGGGGCAGGAAGAAGCGTGGGGGCCGCTGGCCGTGGGGCCCCGGGACCCTGGAGCCCCGTGACCTGGACGGAGGGCAGACACTCAGCTGGCTGGGCCACCCAGCTGCCCCTCAACTAAGTAGATCCTTTTTTTTTTTTTTTTTAATTAAATCAAAGTGTTTCTTTGCGTTCGTGCTAATGGGTAACTTGTTAACCCGGCTTTTGGAGGAGGCTGTGCCGAGCGCTCTGCAGAGGCCGCCCGGACCCCTGTGGGCTGGTTCCGCGGTTCCCCATCCATCTGCCAGCTTAGGTTTGTGCGGGCGGCACGGGTGCCCCCAAACTCCTCTTTCTGGATTTCTGTAAAACCAGTGTCAGCCAGAGACTCCGCTCCAGACTCTAGTTCTTTGTGGAACAGGTGGTGCAGAGCCCGCTGTCCGCGAGTACCTAGCGTGTCACGATCCTCAGGACCTTCACGTTGGCTTTCTCTGCCGGTGCTGGTGCAGGATAAGGTGGTGCCTGGGACTCTGTCCTATGTGCATATGTGTTCTTGTCTTAAAAAGGAGAGAGAGAGGAAAAAGAAAAAAATATGATGGTTTTCATACATCTTGCAACTAAGACCATAACAGTCATGTCCCTTGGGTGAGACGCACACGAGGCGACCCGCCCGCTGTTATCCTGGGAGCCCTGTGCTGGGTCACCAGAGTGTTAGATGAAGCCACCCGACAAATGCGCACTGAGCACTTAGGATCCCCCAAGCACCGTGGATGAGACATTGTCTGCCCTGAGTGAGCCCCGAACCCCGACACCCACCCTCTGTCATGGAACTGGTGGGGTGCTGTGGGGGTGGACAGGCAACGGCCAACGCCGCCTGCTAGCAACTGCCGCACTCGGATGGAGACAGGGACCCCGAAGTAAAGGAGCCTGGCTCCATGAGGCACCTGAGTGGGACGGTGGTCCGTTGGGTGGGATGTAGGCTCCTCCCTAAGGAAACCGCGTGGGGGCCGGACCGTAACCGAGCTGGGAAGGGACGATGCTGCGGCGGTGGCCATGGTGTGCAGGGTTGGTGGGGGGGGCTGCTCAGAGGCTGGAGACAGGGCCTGGCACCCCGGGGGGGTGCTGAGTGGCCTTGGGAAGGTGGGGAGGGGCTCCTGGAGACCTGGCTGCCCTCTCCGCACCTCTGCCGCGGGGGACCCGTCAGAGAACCTCGTGCGCCTGTCGTGTGCGGTTTCCTCACCGGTGATGGGATCGTGGATCACAAAAGTATATTTAAGATACGAATGAATCCCCGTGGAGCCGGCAAAGAGGGCGATATGAGAGAAATGAGCATGGGGTCTATTGATTTTCTGCCCAGGTCCCTTTAGCTCTTGTTCTGTGGTCTGTGATCCTCGGCTCCTCATGTTGCTTTATTTTGGGAGAAACCAGTTTGTTCTGCAGGTGGTCAGAGTCCCACCCTAATGGGCTCTCTTGCGTCAGCTCCCTGCTCTCTCCTCCCTCTCCCCCTCCTACCTGGGCCTCGGAGCAGTTCCTTATTTGGATAGAACTCCACTGCTGGTGATGCTCCGTCTATTTATAATTCTCTCCCTCCACGGCTCTGACTCATTTTCTCTCTTTAAATTTGCCCTTCTAACCTCCTCTCTTCTCTGTAACTTGGAAAGCCTTTGGGTGGTGCTGAGTGCGAAGGCCCGGGTGCCAGGCGATGACGCTGTCCGCAGCCGGCGACGAGGTGGCTCTGGACAGGCCGTTCTGTGGCCGGCCGTGTGCACGCAGGGTGCTGGGCTACGCGGCCACCATCTGCCGTATCCTGGCCCGTGAGGCCCACTCGCTGTCCGGTGTGAGAACCCTCTGCCCTACGCAGCCCGGGCCCCAGTGACGTGGCAGGCACGCAGGTCAGCATCGCGTGTCCCAGCCCGGCCAAGGCCACGGGAAGAGCTTGCCCCTTATCCAGTGGCCCGGCTGGGACATAATGGGCATCCCGGAGCTTGGGAAGTTTTCCGACACTGATAGAAATGAAATGGTATCAGTCGCGTGGATCAGAAGAAACCCTAAATGCACACACGCGCGCAGACTCGCATGTGTGCGTGATCTATCAGCAGGGCTTGTGCACCAGTAAAATCCCTAATCACCTCCTGATCCCTTCTCTCTGGCCCCAGACATTCACCCTGTTTGCTTCAGTCCATACCCAGGGACCGGGTGAGCGTACCGAGAGTCTGTGCTTATCTCGCAGAACCCTCCCCGCCCCAAAATACACTCACTCAAACCTCTTAAAAGTCTTGCATATATTTTCAGTCTCCTTAAGGGTCATCTCGTTGAGGCGGGTATATTTTTCCCACTTGAAGCAAGTGATAGTAGTCCTATGGTAATGGATGAAAAGCCGGATCATGTCATCTACTTTATGAATAAATGACAAGGTAATTGGTATCAAAAAATTTAAAAAAAGCAAACGCAACACTGATTTCGATCGCAAGTATGGAGCTGGAGCTCACGGGGAAGACTTGGTGAAGCGTAAATGCTACTCAACCAGGAAGGCCTTCCCGGTTTATTCACGTTAGCGGGATAGTCTGAATCATTAAAAATCACTAAGATTTGTAACACGGGGACATGGCAACTGAATAAATACCCGAAACAAGATGCAAAATGTGTGTAGACTGCGTGTGCGATATGAACAGAGTGCCTGGCGTATATTAAGACGTGTGTGCATGTGAAAATAATACATATATTCAGTCACTTACAAAAATAATGAATTCCTGCGTACTGATCCCCCGATCATTCGTATGCAGAGATGTTCACCATTCTGCTATTTGTTTTCTTGAGTTTTTCTCCTTTCACCCCTGAGAATGCCAGTACTCTTTATTTTAAAAATCAATGTAGGAAGAGTCCTATTCATATTTATAAGCACCACCCATTGTTTCTGGAAAAAAAAAATTCCCGATTGAGAAAAATATAAGACTCAATGATAGGTATGTAACCCCCGTGAAAAACAAGTAAGTTAAATTGTGATATTGATGCATATTAATACGTCAAATATCAAGAAACAGGAGTCTGTAAGGAAATGTGCCATTACAGTCAACCTCCCCCCCCCCCCATTTAGGTGATTAGATTGTCAGTTTCTTTTCTTTATAATTTTGCCCATTTTATTTTCTAGGATATGCTATTATTACATCATAACACATTGCAAAACAAAATGAGAGGAAAGTAAATGGCGATGTTATATCATTCAATTTTTCTTAGAATCAATGCTCTCTATTCATAGCATATTCTTGGAGACTGTTATTTAGTTTGAATCACATTTGGTAAATGTGATCTTATTTAAATACTTGGAAGGACAATCTCATCAATTAATAAATTAAAGAGCTAGAAATATTCGATCGTTTTTACAACACTATGAAGAGAGCCAGGGCAGCCATAGCCTTGCTGTACCGCTAAGTGTACTTAAACGACGTCCATTACCGTGGGACAGACCAAATATGAACCAGAAATAAAGGGTTTGTATCTGGCTTTGAAATGGGAACCTGTGTTTGTAATGTTCCGAGTATTATGGTCAGCCTGCATGCTGCCTGTAGCTTTTCAATAATTAAGAATAACCTAGGAAAGGTATTTATGGTCTCATGTTGTTTAAGAAAGATAACAAACGGTGCTGCAGCATTTCCTTCAGCCTGGCTATGTGTGTTTTCTAGACGGTAGTTTCTTTAATATTTTAGCATTTTCCTTCCATACATATCATTAACTTTAAAAATAAAACTCCCAGTTATTTCACCAGCCAAAGATGAGCTTATTGGAGAATAAAAGAGAATTGCCATCTGGGATAAGCAAGCTGCAGCAACACCATGGGGGTGTCTGGAGAAGGAAGGAGAGGTAGCTCTCGTGGGGGGTGGGGGGGATAGAAAGGCTCTTGCAAACAGAACGTCCCTTGGAGTCCTCTGGGAGTTAAAAGCTCTCCTTAAGAGCTCTCCCTCTCATTGGCTGAGCTGTCGCCGGGACAGGAGACAAGCCTGCCTTCCCCTGCTGGGCCAAAGAGTAGCATCCGCGTGCAAGGCCCATCTCTTCCTTTTGAGTATTCAGTAGGGTGTAAACTCTCCCTGCGGAGCCTCTTGACTCCACTTTAGTGAGCTTTCCTTTCGTTGATTTTCACATCCTCTCCTTTATAGCTAACTTAAACTCGCCCTCTATACTCTTTCTCTCTCCCTCCCTCCCACCCTCCCTCACCCCCTTGCCCTCCTTGTGATCGTTTGACCGCGTGTGTTTCTGTCCCCGACTCCTTGAATGTCTTGAGATATAGTAAAGGCAGTCTTGTCAATATTCACGTATTGGAATATTTAGTTAAGATGTGGGTATCTCAGTAGCTACGGTAACTTTTCAATACTTTTAGAAGTCCTTTTAGATCTTACAACTGGGAAGAGAAATAGGATTCGCTACATTCTTGGTACTAAGAGTGAGGGGTCTGCAGACCAGCAGCAGCCCCTGGGAGCTGGTCAGAAATGCGGAATTTCATTCACCACCTGTATACCTGATTTACCGAATCAGAATCTGCATTTTAACGGTTTCCCCCAGGTAATTCCTATGCACATTAAAGCCTCAAAATATAGATATATTCACTCAGTTGTCAGTCAATCCCAGGATAGCTTGACTCATGCTTTCCGTTCTCTGTATCCAACCTGAGTAAATTTGGTGTACCGCTTAATTAAAGAAATGGGTCATGGGCACTGATGTTTGGAAGAGCTCTAGGCAAGGTATAGGGTAGGAGCCACAGCTTATTTCATTTGAACCCCATGTGGTAGGTGCCGGGTACCATAGGCTGCAACATCAGTTTGCAGCTGGAACTCCTCCGTGCTGCAGGCGAAGGCAGAGGCAACAGCCTGTGGACAACCCCCCCCCCCCCCGACTGGATCAGTTAACAGGAGCCACCCCTTGCTCAGACCCATGGAATCCTTTCTTTCTGCATGTATTTACCACAACATGGCAGATGTGCTCTGAAATCTGCAGAGTCTCAAATGTCACTGGGCTTCCATGGGAGGCAATAGCGGAATCCAAATGAGCCTGATGAGAAGGACTGAAGGATATTGGGAAACAGCAGGGAATAAAAGGCTAGATGCATACTTCTGCTGCTCTCTAATCCTAAAAAAGCCCAGCTGTGTTGCATAGATCTCTTTTTGTTGTGAATATATGTCGGAGACTATGAGATTGATGACATCGTGCAGAGAGACATTCGGGTGGGGGAGAGAAGGAGGTTTTTAAGTGACCGAACTAAACTGATCATATCTACTGAGTGTTTGCTGCATGGTAGGCACCTTATAAAGGCTGCTTGTTCAGTCCTCACAGAAACCCTGAGCAAGGCATCACCATCCCCGTTGTCAGGCCGGGAGAGCTCAAGGGAAGAGTCATCTCTGTTAGCAGCTGCAGGTTAGACACACGGTGAGTACTTGATGCAGCCCGGAGTCAGGCCTGGACACGGTGACCCCAGGGTGTGTCCCTGTAACCACAGCAGCACCTGGCCTCGTTTGAACCCCATATGGGAGGTGCTCAGTGGGCTTGGCTGCCACCCCAGTTTGCAGATGAGTAAAGTGAGTCTCGCTGAAGGTACAACCAAGTTAGGGTCTCATGACAGGCGTGTAAAATCTAGTAGGATTTGAATATACGTTTAGAGAGTCTAGCTAATTGCGAGACCACTATGCCTGTTCGTCGGCAGGCATCTCTCTATGCCTCGCTTATGGGGGAGAGAGGCCCTTATATGGCCCTTGAGAGAAGAAAAGTGTGCTGGAGGGTTAGGCGTATGGTGGCTCAGTTATATTTCCTTTACGGGGAGGTGAGATTGCGACAATGTGGGTCTGGGTAGAGCTGGAGCCGCGTACAAAGGGATTCATGGGAGAGTCTCCAGGTACAGGGTAGTGTGCCCTCTGTCTTTTTTTGCTTTCTCATTTAAAAATATACATTTCAATACTTACGATAGTGAAGTAAGAGAATAATGATGTAGAGGGAGTAGCAGGAGAACGTTTGTCCTGACCACTTCGGGCCTCTTGCTTGGTTTTTAAAGTACATTTACAGGTGTCATTCTCACCGTTTGGCAGGTGAGAAAATTGAGACAGTTGCATTGACTTACCTTTTCATTGGTTGGGTGACGGTAGTGCAAGGTCCCGACTTTTTCTTCTGATCTGGGCAGAGTTCGGCATCACTCGAGCTGTAGCACTATGCTAGAGAGCCCACTGGGACCTTGGGCCGTGACTGGGCAATTGCGTGGGCTCCTCTCAAACGGAGGGTCCCCAGACAACAAGAAGAAGGAAGAGGGAGGGTTGAGTGGGGCACAAACCCAAATCCTCTACTCCAGACAGGAACTAAACGAAGACAAAAAGCTTGTCCCCTCCAGCTGCTTGAACTAATTGTGTTAATGCTGAATAATTCATTCGCAATTCCCTGTACGCTTGGAAACCGAGCTGGTGACCAATATCCCAAAGGCTCCAGAGGTGGGATCTATAATTTACTTTCCTCTCCGCGGTGACTTCCCTGATTCCTCTTGCAACGCCGAGGGTCTTCTTCCAGAGGGATATGGGCTCCTCTGTTTCATCTCTTCCTTCCGGACTCTTACTACGGAGGGGGACGACCTTCCTCTGGACGGTTCTGGTCATGTCCTTTGCTACTGGCGCACTTTGGCCGCGGAGAATAATTCCCATGTGCCTGTGGCAGATTCTCCGAGGAGAAGTAATTTGGTGAGAAAGCAAACACAGCTATTGAAAATGACCAAATCCTATAACTCCTTGAAGCAAGTGAGACTCCCCAGCCACTCAAGGGCTTTATTTAGAATGTGGCAGGGTTATTTATAGTGGGGTTTTCTTTGCTTTTATTTTTCTATGTGCTTCTGGGAATCTAAAAGTATAAATGAATTTCTCATTGCAGTTTGCTTCTCTGTTATACTCGTGTGTGTGTGTGTGTGTGCTCACATGTGTGTGCGTCCGCGTCCTGTCGCGTTTCCCTTAGAGCAGGGCTGCTTCGGCAGGGCTCATTCTCTAATTATGTCCCTGCCTTTGCAGGAGCGTTTACAATCAGCCTTGTGAGGTGCTTTCAGAAATCATTAGACGTGTGCAATGGCTGTTCCTGTTGATCACAGCCACTAGTTCGCTCCTCTTCCCTGCTTTTCCTGTCATTAAACTCCTATGTAAAGTTCTTAGTTGTTCTGTTTGGTGGTTTGTGTTATGGCTGAAACCAGATTCCACATCCTGACTAGATTATGGGGAATGCATCTCAATGTTTGTGGCTTTTTCTCCATCCCACAAGTTGGATGAGAGACACAAGTTGAAGCCTGGGAAAAAAAACCAAACAGTAAACGTGGAGACAGCCCCTCCCACCCACACAAATGGGTCGAGATGATCAGAGAGTCAGAGAGGGACAAACGACAGCGCCAAACAGCAAACGTAGCGTAAGACCAAAAATCCTGACTGACAGAGAGAAAGTCACGTTACAGATGTCACAACCTAGGAGACGGTTTTAGACACAGAAAGCAGAAACTGAGAGACTTTCACAGGAGCCAAGGATTCAAAAACCACACAGGATCAGAAACAATAAGAGAAAAAATAAGACGGGGTGATGACGAAGATGAAGAGAGAGTAAGGGAAGGATAGTGGAGGGACAGGGAAAAAGAGAGATGAAAGAGAGAGAGAGAGAGAGAGAGAGAGAAAAGAATTTGGGTCCACTGAGTGGCTTTCACCAGGAAAACACTAATTTCCTACAGGAAATCCTCTGGGCCCATCCTCTGGGCAGATGGGCTTCTGCATAGTTTCATGGCACTTCCGGTCACTCCGCTCTGCTCTCTCTCGACGAGGAGTGGGTTTTGTTGGGGACACGCGGCGTTCGCCGAGTAGCCGTGGCTGGCACCACTGGGCATGAGGTCAGAACAATCTGGGTGAACCAGCAAGCCAAGATCTTCCTAACCTTTCCCAGAAACATGATTTTGGCTTTTAAATTGATACACTTCCTAGCACTTGGTGCTAGAACCCGAATGGGGCCCATGTTACGTGCAATCAGATACAATGAGTGAAGAGGGTCTTTATCACCCAGTTCCTCCTGAGGGGCGCTGGCTTCCAAGAGAAGCCGGAGAGTGGGAACGGGTTATAGGTAAGCCCTTGGGACCATTCGCATCTCCTAACCCTCTTTGAAATTATAGAATGGGCTTTTGAAACACTGGAAGGACAAAAAATTCATTAGAATTTCTATTTCTTTTTTTTTTTTTTTAAGGTTTATTGATTTAGGTTGAGGGGGAGGGAGGCGTTCCCGTGTGTGTGGGTAAGAGCAGGAGCAGGAGGAGGGGCAGAGGGGGAGGGGAAGGGGGAGCTGAGCATGGAGCCGAATGGGGGGCTCGATTCCAGGACCCAGAGATCACGACCTGAGCTGAAACCACGAGGTGGACGCCTAACCCGCTGAGCCCCCCAGGGGCCCCTAGAATTTCTGTTTCTAGTATAGAAATGATCTGACTTATGTATTCAGTTGTGAATAATCTGAAATGTCCATGGAAGAGGCTAAGAGGGTTTTCTGTCTCTGCTACTTGACAAATGTATTTGAATCAATATATTCGTCATGGCTTAAGGAAAAGTAGGCAAAGTGAAAGTTGAAGGACGCATGTAGGCAGGAGCAAGGGGAGTATTACACGGTACATACCCGATGCCTTCCGGGATATCCAAGGTCTGACTTAGCCTTCGTTGAACCCCGCGGGATAGAGCTGTTGACATCACTGCCCCCCACCCCACCCCTTAACAGATAAAGGGATGTGGGGTCAGAGAAAGGTAGCCACTGTCCCAGAATGACCAATGAAGTGGGGGAATGGGTCCTGGAATGCAGAACTAGCTGATTTCAAAACCTATGCTTCTTTCTGCCTACACTGTACCACCCCCACCCTCCCTTTATTTGGTTCTTCCTTATGTTTCTTTGCACATGGGTATGCTCTTATGGAATATGGAAGAGTTCTTATTTTTACACAACACAGTTTGCTCTTCCAAACACATATTTGGATCATTCCAACAACCCAGAGGCCCAAGTAGGATGACTGGAGTAGGGGAAACCCAGGGCTCCTGATCCTTTGCTCGGTGTTTAATATCACACTGCCCGCTCAGGGTCCTCTGTGCGTCACTCCGCGCTGAACGAGATGGGCATTTTCCCATGGTGACTCCCCTCTACTAGGAAGTGTGTTGAGATTACTACTGTAATTCCAGTTTGTACTACAGAACCTGACGCTTAAGACGTGGGCTCCTTGATCCTGTGACATGCCCCTGCCATGATGGGATGGGGTCAGGATGGCATTATGTTTTTGAAGACTACCACCCAACCATATGGTTTATGTGATCTCTCCTCTCTCTTTTTTTTAAAGATTTTATGTATTTATTCATGAGACACACAGAGAGAGAGGCAGAGACCCAGGCAGAGGGAGAAGCAGGCTCCATGCAGGGAGCCTGATGGGGGACTCAATCCCAGAGCCCCTGGATCACGCCCTGAACCAAAGGCGGATGCTCAACTGCTGAGCCACTCAGCTGCCCCTATGTGGTCTCTTAAATCTGAGGAGTCAACTGCTTTCCTACTGATGCTGCAGACGGAGACTGAGAACTTGGACTGTAATAGCCATTATCCCAGGGGATATTACACAAGGAGGCTCTCAGAAATCTTCACTGCCTTGTGACCTCCTCGCTTCACATTATCCAAGATGGTGTTCCTTACTACAGCCTAGCACCCCAGGTTCTGGATGATGCATGGTCCAGTCCAGGAGCCCAAGACTGTTGGATTCTGTTAACATTTGAGGAAGTCCTTTGCCGTTGGGTTTTTTCCTCTAGAAATACTCACCAGGTTTGGATTGGGGTAGGGAAAGGTAGAGCAGCTCTGTGTCGTTTGGCATGGCAAGCCCTGGGTTACAGTTTGATCCTATGACCTGGCAAAAAAAAAAAAAAAAAAAAAAAAAAAGCTTTGTTGTATTTGCAAAGGAAATCAGCATGCCTGGGGACTGCTGGCTGAGATGTGATAAGGAGCTGAAAGTCTGTATCTGAAGGCTCCGCTCTCAGGAGAGAACTTTTGAGGTAGATGAAGAAAGCACGCCCACCTTGGAGTGGAAGAGTCCTTGCAAATGCAAAGTCCTCAGCTCCGTTCCTCCTTCCTCCGTGAGCTCCCCAACCTTCTGGCCTTTTCTTTTAGATCTCATCCAAGTGTCAGCACAAGAAAACCTCCTCTAGCTCATCAAGTAGGGGGCTAAGTCTTTGCTCTCTCTCTCTCCCCACTGCCCCCAACTAAGCATGAAAGTGCCACATGCAGATTTTCAATTCGAATCTCCTTCCTCTTAAAGGATTAGAGTTTTCTATTTTACAATTTACTCTTCAAGGTATCCTGTTCCACCCAAGACGTACTTTCTATGAGCTATAGGCTTGGGTTTGCAGCTCCAGGAGGCATAAACGCTCACATAAATGCAGAAACAAACATTTAACACAAAATTAGCAAACCGTATTTAGCACCCGTCTCTGAAGCCTCTAGAGGGCTTTCAACCCAACTTCTGTCTGTCGGGTGATGACTGCATGGCTAGCTTGCTTTTCTACTGTGGTTATTGCTTTTCTGGGGCACTACAGGCTGCAGCACCGCCGTCGAACCCTGCTAGTCCCAAGTTGAGGCTTGTTTTTGTCGTAGCTACAGACACGCTAGCCTGGACTGCTGTGGTCAGGAGCTCCGGCTCTCAAGTCGGACAAAGTTGGGTTTCAAATCCTGTCATAGCAGACACACTCCAGCTTGCAGCCTCGTTTAATTCTGCTAAGCCTCTGTTTCCTCATCTAGAATATTGGCTTGTAGGATTTTTTAAATTTTTTTCCACTAGGGATTCGCCAAGCAATGGGTGTGATCCGTCGTAGTTCACTTAGAGGGGAC
The DNA here is from genome assembly GCF_048164855.1 of Canis lupus baileyi. Lineage (NCBI taxonomy): Eukaryota > Metazoa > Chordata > Mammalia > Carnivora > Canidae > Canis > Canis lupus. Next base: position 2,507,970 of record NC_132840.1, on the reverse strand, counting down.
TAGATATAACGGGAGGTGTTACTGTCCTAAGCACTTTACACTTGGGAGTTCTGTTTGTCGTTAAAGCTCTAGCTGCCGTTGCCCAGAACTTTCTTTCTTAGGTCGCGCCGTGCTGCGCCCGTGTCACTCAGCCGCAAGGTGAGGTGGGTGACCGCAGGCCTCTCTCGAGCCTCTGCAATGCAGCGCCCTGTCTCCGGCCCCCGCGTCCCCTGCCGTGCTGGCCCGCTGAGCTCGGGGTGGAAGGGACGGCCCCGCTGGGAGGCTGCACCCAGTGGTGCTTGCCTCTCCCAGCCGGAGGAGGCCGATCGGAATGACACCGGGCATGCTGCGTCCCAGGTGACCGGTGACCTGGTGTCGACGCCTCTACGTGTCACGGGACCCAGTGAGGACCTTGAAGAGCGAGAGGCGGGAGAGGTTAGGGACGTTCCCCACCTTTGGGTGCTGACCCTCAGGCACTGCTGGGGCTGGAGAGGGGGTTTGAGTTGGGCCGTGAGCCCAGCACCCCGAGGTGAGCCTGGCGGGGGCTGATTCCCTCTGAGCCGCGTGGGGAGAGGCTCAGTGCGGCCTTACCTGGGCTCCAGGTGGTCAGGTGCAGAGCCCTCGGCCCCACGTTGCTGTGACCGGCAGGCGATGCTGCAGCCAGTGCACCGGGCTGGCCCGGGCGAGGACCGTCAGCAGACGTCCCTGGTGAGAACCGTAGCTCGCAGTAGCTTAGGGCTGCTCACGGGCTGTTTCCTTCCCTGTGAATTTTCGAAAAAGCTTCACCTACCAACTCTTGAACATGCAAAAGAAAAAAAATCATAATACCTGGAATTTATTGACATAGAAACACATTTTATAAATATTGAAGGGAAGGAACCTTTAGATTCATAATTAGATGAGCATTTTATACCCTTCTACACACGCATACCCCATACCTACTCAAATTATTTTTAAAATATTTTATTTATTTACTCATGAGAGACAGAGAGAGAGAGAGAGAGAGAGAGAAAGGGGCAGAGACACAGGCAGAGGGAGAAGCAGGCTCCATGCAGGGAGCCTGACGTGGGACTCGATCCCAGGACCCCGGGGTCACGCCCTGGGCCAAAGGCAGGTGCCAAACCACTGAGCCACCCAGGCGCCCCCCAGACCTACTCAAATTATTACATTTCCCAGTAGTGGATGATTATTGTGCTGATAAGTCTGATAAGTATGTTTTTAGATACGATGATGGTTAAATCTGTGATCTAAGTTGTATCACTCTATACATTCACCTATGATTTGCCCTGAATGTCATTTTTCTGAAAATGAGGTGTTTTGTAGGAAGAAGGTCTTCTTTAGACTAATATTGTATCACGTGTATTGAGATTTCCATTCCAGGGTTCTCAATTAGGGAAAATAGGAGATGTGACTGCTGTTAATGAAACAAATGACTGTCATTTTGAACCCTTCCAAGCTAGCACTGGAATGAATACTGCCTGATACTCACAAAATCTGTATAAGGTACACACGGCAATATATTTCAATTTGTAGGCATAAACAGACTTAATGAGGTTGTATAATTTGCCTACAGTGAGCCAGCTGAGAGTCGCTGAATCACATTTCAAACATAAATGTATCTGCCATCAAATTTTGTCCCTCAAAAGTTTCCGATATATAGTCTCTTATAAAAAAAAAGTTTAAGTTCTTAAAGTAGTCACGTCATGTCATTTCATCAAACACGCGCACAAACACACACGGAATTCAGAAACTAGTATGACGTGCCACGGGTTTATTTACTTTTCATTTTCAAAATCAATACAGTTGACTGAAGTGTTATTCTTTTTATTTTTTTAAAATATTTTTTTATATTTATTTATTCTGAGAGATAGAGAGAGAGAGAGGCAGGCAGACAGGCAGAGGGAAAAGCAGGCTCCACGCAGGGAGCCCGACGTGGGACTCGATCCCGGGACCCCGGGGTCACGCCCTGGGCCTACAGCAGGTGCTAAACTGCTGAACCCCCCGGGCTGCCCCTGCTGTGTTGTTCCAAAGTGCTGGGTAAAAGTAGATCAAAATATTTGTCCAGCAGCATTTATCGGGGACGTGCTATGTGCCGGGGCCTTTGCTGAAATGAGGAAGACACGGGCGAGGGCTCCGGGTGACGTCGACGTTCACTTTGAAGAAACGAGGTGGGGCTCTTCGGGGTGGGGGGGCTCTTTGCTCTGTGAAACAGCCCCCCCTCGCCCTCCTGCACGATGATCCATGCGTTTCCTTGGTGACAATATTGCTACCAGTTCACCCAAATTATCCAGATTTCACATCACCTCTGGGAAAGAATCAGGAATCAAACCAGCTTGAAATAGGAAGGATTTCTGTCTTCCCGACTCTTAACAGAGCACATAGCTGGAAGCTAGTGGAACTTTCCAGTCAGGAAGAGAGAGGCTCACTATGTAAATCATTATCGCTGACAAGTTAAGCCTCCAGTCAAAAGCAGAGCGTACAGTTTGTGTATTTACCTCAGGCTATTTGTCTCCACAGGGTGACTGTTTGAGAAGAAACACTTGCATCAGGTTGGCTTCCACACACGTCCAGGCAGACACACACACACGCGGTAACACTCCCATGTCGCCTTGGGTCGGCCGAAGTCCAGGGTTTAAATTATCCTCAGAATAAATAAATAAAATCTTTTTTTTTTTAAATAAATAAAATCTTTTAAAAAATAAAAAAAAATAATAAATTATCCTCAGGACTCTTGACAGTCACCGCCCTGTCCCAACCCAGGAATCCCAAGTCCGCGAGATCAACTGAGCGATCCGTAAAGAACCAGTTGAAAATTATCTGACACCTTCTGCAAGTAGGAGGTGGAACCCCCTGTCCCCACCCAAACTGCCCCGTTTCCTTCCACTCGATTGTCTACATCTCGTAACTAGATGTGGTATTATCCCGCACGGAGCATTTCTGCGTCTCTGTCGCCTCGCGTAGATGGGCACAGAATCGCTGCCTAGCTCAGTGCATGGCGGTCACCCTTGTGTGACCTTGGGGGAGTCCCGTAACCTTCCACCGTGGGTTTTCAACATTCAGTGAGTCATAGGAAATTGTTGACGGTTGGGCTAGTGCAGAGTGGTGCCATCTAATTGTTAACTATGACAATGATGGTGCAACTAATTATTCATATCCACCAACAAATAGCTGTTACTACAGATACTACTAGAATAATTACCGTTGCTCTTAAAAATACCTCAGGATTTGTATCTCCAGATATTACATGAGAAAAAAAAAATGTCAACTTTGCTCAGCAACCATGTGATGAGCTGAGCTCAGAGACTCGAGAAGTAAGATTTCAGCCAACTAATTCAACCAAGATGTGAGCCAAAGGCTTTATCTTTTTTTTTTTTTTTTCTGTACCATGTTGTCTGCAGCAGCCTCTATTTTGGTTTCTTTGACAGATTGGGGGTAAAACTTTATTAATTGAAATATCTGTGTATCATTTCTGTTGCAATATTAAAAAAAATACCCAACACTAGTAAATGCTAAATAAATGCATGTTTTCTTTTCTTCTGTCTGTCTCTCACACAACGTTTTGAAAAATTCATCTACTCTAAAGAAGTGAAGCATGAACTGTCTTAAGCCATGTGTTTCCAAGATAAGGAGGAGATTCATTATGACCTTATAATTATTTTGTTTGGAAAACATATTTAACTCGGGTCCTTACAGTTTACCAACAATCACAATAAGAGCATCAGAAACACATGCAAAGCTCTATGTATGTACATTAGCTTTTTTTCCAGTGTCTTGTTAAAAAAATTCAGCTGAGTAAATCTTAAAGATCTTACAATGCATGGCTTCATGAATTGGGCAGCATCCCATCTAGCAGATAGAAAGGAGCCCCAAGGATGTGTACAAAGTGAAAGACTTATGGGCAGAAGAGACTGGGACAAGGAAGACGCATCAGTAAAAAGTAGACTGGTTGTGGCAAGGCTGCTTTCCTTTAGGGGACGGCAGGGGTCTATAGGACAGATCACCTCACTAGTGCTGACCAGATGGCTCCTGATTGGCTGGTTTCAGATTCCATTTTTAGGAGAAGCTGAAACTGTAATCAGGTCTCCATTTGGAGGACGCCCGGGTGGCTCAGTGGTTGAGTGCCCACCTTCGGCCCAGGCTGTGATCCTGGAGACCCGGGATCGAGTCCCACATCGGGCTCCCTGCATGGAGCCTGCTTCTCCCTCTGCCTGTGTCTCTGTCTCTCTCTGTGTCTCTCATGAATAATTTTTTTTTTTTGAAGTCTCCATTTGGTGAAATGAGACTGAGCCCAAGTGACTCCATGTTGGGTCTGTTGTCTTATTTGTCATCATGAAATCATGATCTCTCCCTGCCACTCTCATACTTCTCATACCCACTTCTCGAACCTAAAAGTTAGAGGTTATTATCTTAATGTATTCTCAGTGATAAGAAACCCAGATGCACCAAGAGGTTAGGTAAATTCTCCAAAGAGGTGAAGACAGATCTAGATCTGCTCATACCTGATATGCGTCTGTCTAGCTCCAAAGCTGTGGTTCAGTCATCAGGCTGAATATGCAGAACTAGCCTAGAACTTCCACGACTCTCTTGAACCTGTTACTGTGAGAGTTTTGGTCTCCAGATCTCAACCCTTCATTCTAATAACTTTCTGCTATTAGATGCAGTAACCTTACAAAATTTTGTTGGGGTTGTGTCACACCCCCAGATTCATGTGACCGTGAAAAAGCCTGTCCAATCTCTCTGAGCCCAGTTGTAATTTGTTGTTGTTGTTGTTGTTGTTTGTTTGTTAGTTTTCCATCTGTGAAATATTTCCTTATTTTACATTCTGAATTAAATGAAAATGCAGATGAGAAATACTAGCACCGCATCTTTACACAGTAGGCCCTCAGTAAATGGTAGCTTCTTTTTTATTTTTCTTACTCTTCTGATTATTATTAATAATCAGATCATGTAGAGGTAGCACTAATCATTATGAGATTCATCCTTCTAAGGCTGTGCATTGGGCTCTGTTTGCTAATGAGACTCTTGGACTTAACTGATTTTATCTGCTTTGTCATGCCCCAGTATCTTAGTTTTAGCTTGATGTAATATTTTCTCCTCCTGATTTCTTAGAACCGAAACTCCGCGCTCCCTCTGCCCCCGACTATTGATTTCATTAAATCCTTCAGCACAATGAGTCATTCGTTTGAAAGATGTGGTCTTAGAGAAAACAGTCTTTGGAACCAGAAACTCAAAGTTTCAGTCCTGAGATGAGTAGAGGACTGGAAGAAGCAGGGACCTGAATTTCCTTTCCAGATGACAGGTAGCTTCTCTGTAGGTGTCGGTGCTGCTACCCATCGCAGACGTCCTTTGAGTCATGAACTCAGGTTGGGTATCTCAGCCTTCTCAGTAATGCCAAACAGATGATGGGCATGACTCATTTGTCTACAAGATAAGAGCTTATGCACGGCTCAAAGGAAGCAAGAAAGGGCTACACCAAAGTCTACACCAGATTTCTCTGTGCCTAGAAATAGGAGAGGCTGGTTGAAGGCCACATGATAGACTGGGAAGTCTTAGATTAAGACAGTGCTGGGTTAAAATTCTGATTCTGTCACGATATTACTCAGGGCTGTCCAGAGAAACTGAACCAGTAGGCTATGTAGAGATGTGTGGAAAGAGACTTATTATGAGGATTGGCTCATGCGGTGGTGGAAGCGGCAGAGTCCTACCATCTGCTGTCCATAGGTTGGAAGCCCATGAGAGTCACCGGTGCAGTTCGGGTGACTGAAGCCTGAAGGCCTGAGAACCGGGAGTCAGTGGTGTAAATACTAGTTCAACCCTGAAGGCCTGAGAGCCAGGAATGCTGATATCCAAGGGCAGGAGGAGCTGGATATCCCGTTTTAAGTAGAGAACGGATTTGCCACTCCTCCTCCTTTCTGGTCTTTTCCAGCTCTCCGTGGATTGGCGGATGCACAGCTACTTCTTTATTCAGTCTCTCCCAGAAACACCCTCACAGACACACCCAGACATGATATGTGTTCTGTTTGTTTTTTTTTTTTTAAACTGTGTGCCCAACGTAGAACTTGAACTCATGACCCCAAGGTCAAGAGTTGCATGTTCTGCTGACTGAGCCAGCCAAGCACCCCCAGGAATAATGTCTTACCAGCCTGCTATGCATTCCCTAAGGTATTAATTTCTTAAATAAAATCAACCATCACAGCCACCAACTAGTCCTGTATTCTTATGCAAATAATCTGATCTTTGGAACTTCGGTTTACTTAACCTATCAAATGAGATGACACTTTGTAGAAGTTTGATGCACAGATGTAGTGATTATTTGCCATAGAGGGTCACCTTTTATTGTGATATAATTTCAATTTTATTAGGAAAATTAGCAGAATAATGCAAAAATCTCCCCCATATTTATCAGTTTTTGCATTTTGATCCATTTGTTTTATCATTTGCTATGCATATACCTATGCGCATTCTGTTATTCTTCGGAATCATTTGGCGGCAATTCGGGGACATTCTATTACCTTAAAATACTTCATTATATTTTCTAATCACAGGATAATTATCATTAGCAGGAAATGTAACATTGGCCCAAAACTATTATCCTATCCATAACTATCTAAAATTTCATCAGTTTTCCCAACAATGATTTTTTTTTTCCGACAATGATTTTTATAGACATTTGTATTCCTTGGTCCGGGTCATGATGCCAAACTGCAGTTCATGGTACTATCTTTTTTGTTCCCTTTGATCTGGAACCACTGTTTCAGTTTTTCTTGAAATTTATATTCTTGAAGGATTCTAGGCCACTTATTTTGTTTAATGTTCTTCAATTCGTGAATCTGATATTCCCTTGCGAATACATACATGTTATGCATTTTTGGATGAAAAACCTGGAGAAGTGATACGGTGTTCTCAGTGCAACATATCACAACATGTGTGATACTGATTTGTCCCAGTCTTGATGGTGCCACTTTGCTCATCTGGTGACGTCTTTTCGAGTCTCTCCTCTCCTAGAAAGTGACTGTTTCCCCCTTAGTAATTAGTAATTTGTGGAAAGATCCTGCATAACAATTCTATTTCTCATCATACTTTTATCTAATAGTTTTAGCATCATTGGCGATTTTGTATCTCCATTATTGCTTGCATATTTCTTAATTGGCCTTCTACTCTAAGGAAGTTCATGATCATTTGACAGCTGCTCTCTATTAGAAGAAAAGCACAGTAGGCATATGAGAAAATATAGGGATATAATAGTGCATAGACCTAAGTGCCTACATAAATAACTGGTATATGGGTTTCTGACCAGTCATTTTGATGGCATGTGTAATATAATACAGGTAGGACCTCAAAGAAATATGCATTATATTCTCATTCCAATAGGATGTCTTCATTTTACTTCAGACAATATAAACAAAGCAAGGTGGTGGAGTAATGAGGGAATTCTTGGTAATCGGCAAAGTAAACGCTAGGAGACTCTACATTGGAGAGGGTTGGATTTAACATTCGAGATTATGACTACTATTATTTATTTATTTGAGAGAGAGCGTGCACAGGGCAGCGAGTGTGAGCGGTGGGGAGGGGCAGAGGGAAAATGAGAGAATCCGTAGCATACTCCGCACTGAGCATGGCCTGGTGCAAGGTTCGATCTCACAACCCTGAGATCATGACCTGAACCGATCAAGGGTCGGAAGCTTGACCGACTGAGCCATCCAAGTGCCTCTGTATTTGACATTAGAATTATGAATGCTTTTTTAGAAAAATCCAGATCTTAAGAACCAAGAGATTAGACAATTAGATATTATTCTTAAAAATATGAAAACCCTATGCTGGTGAAATACTTGTTTGAAGATATTAACTTCGTATATGAAAGAAAGTAAAGTGGGGATCAAACTACCTAATGTTTCAGGATTGTTTAAATTTTAGAACCCATTAGGGATCTAATCAACAACCTTCATTGCCATTATATATAATTCAGTTTGTCTTTTGGAAATCGTTCTATAAATTAAATTACCTCCATACTATGGATTTAGGTGAAAATATTGCCTGTGTCTTGGCAACAACCTTGTCTGGCTTTGTGTTTGTGGGAAGCTTTCAGACTTTAGAATGAAAGCTGTTATAGCTTTAGGAAATATTAATATTATATGACTTCATATATTCCCAAGGAAAAACTATTATAGATGAGCATTCTTAAGTGTGCTGTGTTATGTCTCCTAGGAATGTACCGAGGCTCTCTTAAGAAGGGAAAATTCGAGAGCGTGCCTTTGCTTCACGTGGGTACAGGTTGTCGGGAATCTTTACGTGTGGTCATTCTTGAGGAAAGCCAAATTCGCCTCCAAATGCAGTGTTTGCCACTCCCTGCAGTGGCAGTGAAAGAACTGTGTTGTTCAATCAGAAGGCCTGGTTCTTCCCTTCTGGGTTCAACCTCAGCCCAGATGCTATTATTTTTATCCCTGCTTCTGGGGATTGGGTTTGGATGACCTGTCAGGTCCCTTCTAGCTCAGATATTCCAAACTAAGAAATAGAGAACCCACTAGTAAACATTTCCACAGGCCTTGAGTTTTGATGAATTTATCTGCAAGGATGGATTAGGTTTATTTTTCTTTGTCTTGAGGCGAAGGAGACATATGTCTTTGAAGCTGCCTAGCTGGACTGTCTCTTCAGCATGATTTGAGAACACAGGCAACTTTCACATAGGATTAGGGTCAGTGTGAGCCAATGAAAGATCTCACAAATTCTTTTTGGTGGGTGAGTGGATGAGGAGGCCAAGGGTGGATGGATTATGACTACTGAGTTGGGCAGGTAGGATGAGAGCTTGTGAGTTTGAAGCATGTTTTCCTCTATCTCTCTAACGTATTTTGAGTGAACAATAATGAGACAAGATACTGTTGAATATAATTACGGGCACTCAGTCTGCCTAGCAGAAGCTATTCTGTTCCAGTTTATCGGAATGAAGAATGAGACGTGTGAAAAGTCAAAGGAAACTCCAACATGCTTGCCCCCAGCACAAGCCTGTCTTTGTCCTTAGAATCTGAGGATTAGATCATCTTTTGTGGGAAAACAGGAATTGCTTTGAGTAACCTCTCAACAATTGGTTTGATTTAGTATTTATTTATTTATGTATTTATGTATTTATTTATTTATTTATTTATTATTTATTTATTTATTTTTCCTTCTCTATTATAGTTTTAGGTGAGTTCAAACCTGGAACGGTATATCTCATTCATAATCATCTATCCTAAGAAGTGTTTCCGACGTCTTACAGAGCAGAGTGTTTCCTTTGTATGTATACGAGGCCTAGTCCCTCTTTAATCAAACGTTACCCGAGAGTGCCTTGGCTGGGAACAAGAGCGCTAGCGATGATTTCACATAGTAATCACCTTTTTTTGAAACGTGGTTCATTGTTCTTAATCTCCCTGGGACCCAGAGTTAACCTTCAGCCAGTTCTGTTTGCTGGAACTAGGTATTGTGGGACACAATTAGAGCTTCAGTAGGATTCAAAAAGGGGAGAGGTGATATTTTGCTATTTTTCCCAATGGGTGGTTCCAATGTGAGGAGCAAAATGGCTGTGGGGGGATAGATGATGTGAAGAAATTGAGAATTGAGAAAAATACCTAACACAGTGCCTCTGAAAGTAGAGTGCACATCGGAATTACAGAGAGGGCTTGCTGCAGCCGAGTGGTGGGCCCTGCCTTCAGGGTTTCTGAAGGGAGGCACGAGAGTCTTCATTTCAGACGAGTGCCTACATGATGCTGATGGTGCTAGTCTGGAGATCATACTTTCAGGACCGGGGCTCTAAGAGATCTGTGAACTAGATTGTTTTCAGTAGCTTTGGTCTGTAATAGAGAGAGCATTCAGTTGGAGTCATACAGCTTTGTGCATTTTATTAGTCATTTGATGAATTTTCCTTGGCCTGTAATAGGTAAACTGTGGGTTATGCCCTGTGGATATAGAGATTAATAAGACATAATCTTTGCATTCCTGGAGGCTGATAGTCAACTAGGAGAGACACACAGTAAGGAAGTCCATCCGTAACCTCAATACAGCATAATAAACAATCTAATGGAAGTCAGTACTGGTCACTGTGGAAACATATAGGAGCTGTGCCTGAACCCGCTTGCACCCAGGGCCTGCAGTCAGTGTAAGGTTCTTGGGAGCAGACCCCGAAAACGAGTTTGACCACCATGTATAAGTCCTATTAGATGGAGGGGCAATATCACAAGCAGAAAGAAAAGGGTTACAGGCACAAATGAGTGGAGTGACCATGCAATTTAAAAATAGTTCAGTAAAAGTAAAAGGTACTTTCTTCCTCCATGGCTTATCCCTACTCACTTCCCACCCCCTGACTTCTGACTGGTATTCTTAGGGGCTTGCACTCCACTGTGTATGTGACGGGCTTGGAGAGTGAAGTCGGGCATTGGAGTTATTATGCAAAGGTGCAATAGATTCGATTTCTATAATGAATGCCTAAATCAATTATGATAGTCCACTCTTTGGAATACTATGCAGCCGTGAAAAAGGATGTGGCCGCACCATATAGGCTGTGGACTGGTCTCTTAAACAAGATACAGAGTAATGCTCAGATTACTCCTGTACAAGTTAGAATGAAAGCAGTATCTGCATGCACAAATCTTTGTGCGTGCTTCGAATATTTCTTTGTGTGTGTGCACAGGTCCATGCACAAATGTGCAAAGTATGACTTGATAGCAGCACTTGCCTCTGGAGAGCAGTTGGAGGACAGGGCTCTGTATTGGGGAGGACACTTTATATGTCTTGTGACCTTTTTTGTGTGTGTGTGTGTGTGTGTGTTATTTATGTGACGTGATTTAACGCGCACGTTTTATTTCTGATATTATCACGCATATTTACTATGACTACAACTAATAACAGATCGTTTTAGAGTAAAAAGCTTACTATTATACATAACTTTAAAACGGATGCCAGGATGAAGGCTGAGGAAGGACCAACAGGTGCCTCCTCTTTTCCTTTATGCCCTGAATATATTTAAAGTTTGAAATAAGGTGGTGCTAGGGTATAAGGGAAGAAATTGATCTGGGAAAGTTAATAAATCCCAGCTGTTTTCTAGAGTCACTGTATACACACAGCAGTTTATGTTTGAACCACGTGTATGCACATGAAATAAAATCTGTCTTCCCCGTCGGACGGGATGCAACCTGAGGGCAAGGGATTTATTTTTCCTGTTCACTGCTGCATCTCCAGCACCTCCTGGGTAGGTGCTCAGTAAATATTGTTAGATGAATGACTCCCAGGGCTTTAATTCCTTGCCTCTACTGAATTTTTATCTCTGAACCACATACTAAATATATTTTCCCCCTCACGGTGGTGTAGAGCCCAAAACTTAGTATGTTTCTTCCTATTACAGAGCTTCTAAATAGGGGATATTGCTTCCTACAGTGGCCTCTCCTTGTCCGTGGGGGGATATACCTTCCGAGACCCCCGGTCAGTGCCTAAAACTGCAGGTAGTACAGAACCCTATATAAATCATGTTTTTTTCTTACCCATGCACACGTGTGGTAAAGTTTAACTTGTAAGTCAGGCACAGTAAGAGATTACCAACGACAGCGACTAATAAAATAAAGCAATTATTGCAATAAATTGTGATGAAATTTACGTGACTGTGGTGTTTCTCACACCTTTCTGTACCATATGCACTCTCCTTGTGAAGGCGTGAGAGGATAAAATGCCTAAGCGATGAGATGAGACGAGTGAATGGCGTGGGCATCGTGGCAGCATTAGGCTGCTACTGACCCAGTAATATCTATCATATGCATCAGGAAGAGGCTTATGGGCTTTGGACCTCGGCTGACTGCGGGTAACTGAAACCGTGGAGAGCACAACCATGGACAAGGGGGACTGCTGTATTTTGCTTCCTGCAAAGATGACACCACTACAAAAAGGCTTCACGTGTATTTTGCTGGAAGCAGGTGGTTGTAGAGATACGTTCAATATATTGACTGGCCAACAAGTGAGAAAAGCAAAGCATTAGGCACCCCAGTGTTTCTTAAGGGCAGCTTGCATCTCCAACGTGGTAAATACATTTTGGGATTGCAGTTTTAGGATCCAGGTTAGATGAGAAAGGCAGCGAGGGAGAGAGAGAGAGAGAGAGAGAGAGAGACTTGGGTAACTCCCAATTTTCTGACGTCTCTAAAATGGTTGAAAGGGCTTGAGCAGCATCTTTGGCTCTAACTTGGTTGCTTTGGGCAAAACTCCCATCTTCGTGGAAACCCTCCTGTCCTCACCTGTAACATAAATGATGATCTGTCCTTCATCTGTCTGCAGATGTTGTTTTCAGTAACCAGGAAGGTGAAATGAGTGAAAACATTCTGTACACTTCCTCTGTGCTGCCGAGATTGAAGTCATGCCATTGTCTGCCTAAATGGAGTCTTTGCAAATTTGCATTCGGTGTTAAGAGCCACTAGAAGGTTATGATCACTTACGTTCCTGCTACTTTGGGTTTCTGTGGGGGAAATGAGAGCAGAAGTTTACAAAAAGGAAGATCTGTAGTACAGACGGAGTGCACAAAAGCGCCTCACACTCCGCCTGGCAGATGGTAGTGCCTTCATGGATGTGTTTCCTTCCCTTCCGCCCCTGCTTACCTAAAATGTCTGAGAGATGCTAACTCTGGCAGTTTGTAGAAAATTGGATTCCTGGACTTGCCAAGCTGGTTCAGGGTATGAATATACGATTTTTATCAGAGTATTGTTAGTGAAGACGTATTGTTAGTGAAGTCACAGAGGCAAGGAGTCAAGTCCTGACTACTTAGGATTATTCAGCTAACGCGTACCTGGACACTTGGCTCTCTCAGCTGTTCCTGTCTGTACAATGAGAATACCTTCCACTGTATCGGGATGTTAAGAAGGTTCGAGCAAAAATATGCAAATTGCTTGTTAAAGGATCTGGCTAATAATAGGTAAACTGACAAACAAGAGTGTGTGGTATTCGCCAAAATAACCTGGATTAGCGGCTCTCTTCCTAATCTGTGGGACTATCCGCTCATGAGAACGCCCACGGAGTAGGGACGTAGTGGTTACTGCTTCGCCGTGCCAGCCACTGAATCTTGGTTTCTGTATCTTGTGATGGAAAAATACTAGCACCTGTCAGTTAATCGTGCGCTTTAAAGAGAGTGTCTACGCTGCTTATAGTAAAAAATCGAGTAGTTTGAAGCATAGCCGTTGGACCTATTCTCGTCCATCTCTAGAGACTTAGCTGGCTTCCAACTAGCATGTGATACTTGCGTTTTCTAAGAGCGTTAGAAGAAGGACGAGGAAGACTGCATTCTGGGTTCCCTCGCTCTTCGAGAAGGCATGCATCGCAGGATCCCGAGCTTAAAACAGACAGGAAAAAAAAAAAAAGTGTATCCTTAGCACGATCTCAACAGATGACGGGAAAGACCTAATTAATGTTTATGGAGGGCTTCCTTGTTGGAACAGGAACATGCTTTTCGGTCCCTGAGCTCTAAGGATCCCGTGCAGTTAATTTATCTCAGCCCCTCCCGGATCAGCCCCGGGGCTGCGGGTGGCCGGCCGGGGCTCACCTGGGGCTGCCTCACCTGGAGCTGCAGGGAGCGGGGCTTTGGCTACGCGAGCGCATCCCCGAGGAAGGTGTCCCAGAGATTGGGGATGGGGCCTGGCCCCGATGTCATCTCTGGGTGTGGACGCAGCTCTCCCAGGTCCCACATGTGGGACGACGCGTTGGACCTTACTAGCCCCCGCAGCTTAGGGCCTCACCCTTCCCGCAAAGCTGGCTGTCCAAACGCTGACGTCGGCCCGTTGCCCCTACCAACGTCCCTGCATGGGGAAGCCCATTCAGCGGATCATGGTATTGATTTATCTGGAGTATTTTGAATCACTCTCTTTGTCTAAAACTAACAATGCATCAATCGCATGTAGCCCCGCCTGCCAGAGGTCTCCAGATGTGTGAAATTACAGTCTCGGCCTCCCTTTTATTTTTCTTCTACCTAGTTTATCTTCCTCCATCTGACTTGAGGAGTTAGAACCAGTCTCCCCGCCCGTTCACTTCCAAGGGTTTGCAGAGATTCCAGTGACTTGCAGATCTCACATAACCAAAGGTCCTTTCCCTGCCTGTGAGCCCAAATACAGACCAAAGAACGAATTGCTGGAGTGTTCTTAGGAAGTCTGTCCAAGTCTCATCTGTACCCTGACTCTGTTATTATTTTTTTTTTCCTGCCAAAAAAGCCAATTCTTTTTGGAATGAAATTATATGGATGCTGTGCTTTCATGTGTGAATATCACTGGCCTCAGCAGCTTCCTTTATGTTGTGACTCAGCCTAACATTGGGATTTCCTAGATCACATTTCAAAAATTTAAAGGGTTTGGAACCACAGAGTTAAAGATTGCTGACGAATGATTGGCTGACAGCATTTACTACTTATTTAAACTAATAATAAAATATCATTTAAAAACTTCCCATCCAGGGATGCCTGGGTGGCTCAGTCAGTTAAGCGTCCAACTCTTGGTTTTGGCTCAGGACATGACCTCAGGGTCATGGGATCGAGCCCCAATCGGGCTCCGTGCTCAGCACAGAGTTGGCCTGAGATACTCTCCTTCTTCTACTCTTCCATAAATAAATAAAATCTCTTAAAAAAAAAAAAAACTCTTCCTATCTAAACTGTAAACTTCCCATCCAGTGTGTTACAACAACCTGTGTAATTTTTTTTTCACATGTAGTTCATTGCATTTTGTGTCTAGAAGATGCTCCATTATTTGCACATGTTGGAGTTTCTTTCTTTTTTTCTTTCTTTCTTTCTTTCTTTCTTTCTCTTTCTTCTTTCTTTCTTTCTTTCTTTCTTTCTTTCTTTCTTTCTTTCTTCCTTCCTTCCTTCCTTCCTTCCTTCCTTTCTTTCTTTCTTTCTTTCTTTCTTTCTTTTTTTTTATTTATAGTTCTTAGAAACAGGCCAGGGATGGATGCTGGATTGTTTCTAACCGCTACATGCTTTTAGGAGTGGTTTCATTTTGTTATTACAAAAATATTTACAATTAAAATGCAGAGCTTGGTTTAAAGAGCACCTGTTTAATCAAGGGTAGAAGTCATATTTTGTATATGCCACTAGGTGAATAGCTGCTTTGCATACCAATTCTGTCCCCTGATGATGGCTTTGTTCTTGTGGAGTTTTCTCTCATTAGAAGATCATTCTTTGTAGAACCAGTGATTAAAATTTTAGGACAAATATTTCTGTACTGAAGGTTGCATGGGCACCAAGTCAGGTATTTGTTGTTGTTGTTGTTTTTAATATAACTTATGTGTAAGCTCCCTTTTGCCTTTAAAAATAATCTCATATAGGAACATCTTACCCGGAGGAACAAGCAGCAGATAACAGCAGTGTCCTGAATCTTCTGAGTGTTGTGATGATCGAATGTTTTTGTAAATTGAGCAGTATTGTTTTCTAAGAATAAACATAGAGTAAGTTGATCACAGCTTGGGCTCTTCATGTTATGAAGTTAGAGAGACTTGGGCCATTTAGTAGCAATGTAAACTTAGGAAATTTACTAACTTAGATTTTCCCTATTTGGAAAATTATGAAAATTATATTACATACCTCATAGTGTTATTGAGAAAATTAAATGAGGCAATTCATACAAAGTGCCTGAAATGAAGCTAACACTTAGTAAATGCTAACTATTAGTGTTATGATTAATATCCAAGCAAAAACTAAATAAGAGGAACGATTTTCAGAGACTGAGCATTTTTGCCAATCTAAAACACCAGACCGATTAGAATGTGAGTAATGGGGAAATTTGTGTTTTTGACATCATATTGTAATGAGAGAAGCAGAAGACTGTAAAACAGGCCAGATACTTATCTGGAGTCTGAGATTTACTACTTAATAGCTAAGCTTTACTTTTCTACCCTACCCAATGGGGGTAATAATCCTTGTCTCTGATGATTATTGTAAGGAATAAGTGACATGATATTTCCAAACTGTGTGACCTGTAGTGAAAACACAATCCATTTTCTTTATTTTTTTTTAAGGTTTTATTTATCTTTTATTTGGGGCTGGGGGTGTGTGGGGAGATTGAGCACAGGCGAGGGGTGGAGGGCTAGGAGAGGGAGAGAAGCAGACTCTCGGCTGAGCGCAGAGCCCAATGCGGGGGCTCGATCTCACAGCCCTGAGATCATGACCTGGACACCCAACCAACTGAGCTACTCCGGCGCCCCAACCCCAATGATATATTTTCAACCCCTTATGCATTCTCTTTTAAACTCTTAATTATTAATTAGTACCACAGAATAGGTTAATACAGTGGGAGCACCTTGTTTCCCCCCTCTCTTAAGTGACGTGGCTTTAACTCTGTGGGGGTTGGAAGCAGGATATATTGTTTTAAAAGCCCAGTGTTAGGTTACAATTTCCCAGCATTTTTCCACTGTTGTAAATGATAGGCAATCTACCTCACCTGAGATTTGTATCTGAAGACTCTGTCACAAAACCGGAGTTAGAAAACCTGCATTAAAATGCTTAGACAAATTCCATATCTTGATGCCTCTTCTTCATCCTTTGAATTGTAAATGGCCTTTCCAGACAAAATCATTCAATATGTGCTTGAAAGCTCTTTCTTAGCTAGTAGCCTACGGAATCCTCCTTTACCTGGTCTGACTTTCTAATCCATCTTCACATAGTCCTGGACTCCCTGCCTCCAGTGCACATAGAAACTTCACCTGTGCTTTGTGTAACCACCTCCAAACCCATTACTATGATGACTCGGTTTGGACACATGTCTCCAGTTTTTACTATGATTCAGTTCTCGTTATTTCAGGGTTGGGTCACGGAACACTTTTTGTTAAACCCCTGTTAAAGAACAAAATTCAGTTGAGTAAGTCATAACGACCTTGTAGGCTTTATTCAGCGGTTTGTGAATTGAGCAGCATCCAGTCTAGCAGTTAGAAAGAAGCACCAGTTGAGTTGTACGGTTCAAGACGGTTTCACAGCCCAAAGTGAGCAAGAACAAGAAAATACTGGGCATTTATTGATGGGTTGGAGCAGAATTACTTCCCTTATATGGAAATGTAAGTCTTAGAGCCAAGTTAGGTAATTAGTGCTAAGTAGGCAAGTGCTGATTGGTTGATGTAGACGTCTTTTTCTGGGAAAGCAGAACACTAAAGCTTAGTGATGTTTTTGTTTCCTGAAGTGGGGCTTAGCATGGGTGACCCCATATTGGGCCCAACCTGGTTATATTCAACACCTGAAATAGCACATGCTCTTCCTTTCGCTTTCATCTATATACGTATAATAGACCTTCTTGCCTTTTATAGCTATTGTAAGATGAATAGAGAACCTTAGAAGATAATGAGTTTTTTGTCACTAGGCAGGTTCAGAGATCACTTATCCTGTAAGTTACCCACAGATTCAAGTATCCAAAGGGTAAAAGAGATAAGAAAGTTGCATATCAGAACTCTGAGGTCCAACCTACCCTTGAGGCTATGATAATTTTTTTTTTCTACTCAGTACACCATTATTTTTCAACTGCTCATCTGTTGGATGAGCTAACTATTCTCAAATAGTTATATTCAGCAACAAACACATTACATGTGAGATTTTCGAGAAATCCAAAGTAGAGAGTAAGAAAAAAACACCGAAAATCAGAAGACCTTATTAGGCTTATTGTTTCAGTGTCTTCTTCAAAAACAAATAAATCAGCTATATTTTATCATTTTGTGTTAAGGGTGTGAAACAGCATTATCTGATAAAATTTTCTGTGATGATAGAAATGTACTATATCTGTGTTTTCCAATATGGTGGCACTAGCCACTTGAGGTATAGGGAGTGCAACTGAGTTAACTGAATATATGTATGTAATTTTAATTAATATGAAATTGTGCATGTATGGCTGGTTATAGTATGGGTTAGTTGTAGGTCCAGAATGTAAAATGGCTTTGTCAGAGAGATGTTTAACTCCCAGACAGTATTTCAGAACCCCCCTCACCCCCCCCGCAGAGAGACTGCAAGCTTGCCATTTACAGAGGATAGAGGAGACATCCTTAAAAGTCTCCACATTTGAAAAAAATAATCCTTCTTGGAGAAGCAAACAAGGTAGGGGTAGTTGCACCAACATACATTGAGACTCATAGTGAAAGGAATATAAATTGTGTCATTGGCTCACTGATAGCCAAGTAGACAGTGAGGCTGGAATAGGGGTCCAGAAAGAGGCTGTGCATATACCAGAACTTGCTGTACAACAGAAAACAAAACAAAACAAACATTATAGGTCAGCGAGCAAAGACTGGTCCATACTTGATAAATAGCTCAGGAACAGTTAATTGTCCACAGGGAAAAAAAATGGTTTTCTATTTTAAACCATCTTCTGCAAAATTAATTTCAGATGGAAAAAGGCCTAAGGATAAAGGATACATTTTGGAAGGCATATAAGAAAATATCTTCCTGTCTTTTTAATAGGGAGGCATTTATTAAGCAACGAATAAGAGAAAAGCTATTTGTTACATGTAACTGTCAAGGGTTTTCATCAGAATACGTACCAAGTAAGATTAATAAGTAAAAGAACAAATAAAAATGAGCAAAAGATGCAGAAAAAGAGACAACGTGTGTTGTCTTTAAGCATCTTAAAAAGTGTTCAGCTCACTAATCATCAAATTAAAAATCACAGATAAGTAATGTTGTATATCAACAAATTGCAAAATTAAAAAAAGTTGAATAATATCAAGTGATGAAAACGTAGAGCAGAAGGAGTTGTCATAACTGATAAGTAGTGTAGGAGCTCATAAGATTGTTTCATGAAACAATGCGATACTGCCTTGTATGTATATTTTAAAGTAGGGAAATGGAAGCTACGGAGATATTTCTGTTCCCCATGGGTAAATGCTGTAGGAACCCTCTTGGGCATAGGCACTAGAGTCTAAGGCAAAGGTATAAATCAGCATTGTTGATATTGCTAAAAAATGTGGGAATAACTCAAATTTTCATCTGATGTGGAATGGCTAGACTTGGTATCATCTTTCCATAATTTCCTGGAAATGAATGAACAATAAGGTAAAGCATCAGCAGGAGTGAATCTCAACGACAGAGTTGAGCAAAAGGAAAGTCACAGAAGCATTTATGGGGCTGAACTTAAAAGAATAGAAAGGTGTGTTAAATGCAACATTCAGGGTACCAGTTGCCTTTATTGATGAAAGAAGGGGATGCTGTATTATTGTAGGGTCATATTTAAGGCTTCAAATATATTAGGATTGTTCAATTTTTAAAATTATTTATGTATGTTTTTTAATATTTTATTTATTTATTTGTGAGAGACAGGGAGAGAGAGAGGCAGAGACACAGGCAGAGGGAGAAGCAGGCTCCATGCAGGGAACTCGACGTGGGACCCGATCCCAGGACCCCGGGGTCACGTCCTGAGCTGAAGGGAGATGCTCAACTGCTGAGCCACCCTGGCGTCCCTCAATTTTTTTTTTTTTTAAGATTTTACTTGTCTGAGAGAGACAGCGAGTGAGCGAGCATGTGCGCCTGACCGGGGGGTGGGCGGGAAATAGAGGGAGAGGGATAAGCAGACTCCCCGCCTCACAGAGCCCCAGCCTCACAGAGCCCCAGCCGGCTCCACCCCAGGGCCTCCGGAGGTCAAAGTCCTCCTGGGCCAAAGTCAAGAGTTGGATGTTTCACTAACTGAGCCACCCAGGTGCCCCATGATTGTCCTATTTCTTTAATCTGATTGATAGATTCATGAATGCTCCTTTTAGCATTATTTTTTAACCTGACTTATACATGTTATAGGTATAATTTGCATGTAGAGAATTTGTTTCACAAGAAAAGTGAACGTTAAAAAAAAAAAAAGAAACAGTTTTATGGCAGCATAGAAATTTCTTGATATACATCTACATTACTAACTACAGAAATGTTCTTGGCTCGCTCATTAGCTAAGGGTGTGCAGGTTCAGTTCTAGAACGTGAGGGCACGGTGACAAGAAAATTAAAAATAAGATAATACCTTTCTTTCCTGAAAGCCAGCAGTACTCAGGCAAAAGAGAGGGACCAGAGAGGGGGATGGAATGGGGGAGGGGGAGAGGGAAAGAAAGAAAGAAGGAAGGAAAGAAAGAAAGAAGAAACAAAGAAAGAAAAGAAAGAAAGGAGGAAAGAAGGAAAGAAGGAAAGAAAGGAGGAAAGAAGGAAAGAAAGAAAGAAGAAAGAGAAAGAGAGAGGAAGGAAGGATGGAAGAAAGAAAGAAGAAAGAAAGAAGAGAAAGAAAGAAAGAAAGAAAAAGAAAGAAAGAAAGAAAGAAAGAAAGAAAGAAAGAAAGAAAGAAAGAAAGAGAGAGAGAGAGAAAGAGAAGGGGCGAGAGAGAAAGAAAACAGACAAGGGATTAGGAAGGAATTTAATTCCTTTGTGGGGTAAACGACCTTAATAGGACAGACAAGGCCCTTTATTTCTGCTTCCTCCTTACTCCATAACCTGAGATTCTTAATTCACCGTATTACTTCGCAATTCCCGACACGTTCCTCGGCTGCCCCTTCTGCCCAGGATACCTGTCTCGTTTGCCTTTCTGTCCCGGGTGCACACATTCCTCACCACCACCACCATCACCCCACACATCCTTTGAGAACTTCAGCTCAGAATGTATGTTTTTGTTTTTGTTTTTTGTAGTTTCCTGGCTCCCCTTGATCCCTGGGAAGGGCGGATGAATTACTGTGTTTACCGCATTTAGAGACAGGGAGAGAGACCGCCTGGCTCCCCGGAGTGGTCTGGAGGCCCTGACCCGCGCTGTATAAACCCAACCTTCGACCTTAGATCCCTCCAGGCGACCAGGTGCAAGCCCAGGAACTAAGAGATTTCAGCCTTCTTGGGAAACATAGGGAAGAAAGCAATGTTCACTGTGTTTGTGACAGTTAGAAGAACGTGCCGAGCCAGCCCAGGAGGCCGAGTCGCTGACTGTTGTCACACGATGCGGCCCTCTTGTCCTTGGCCAGCCGGCCCAGGGGTTTCGCTGCCTAGGGACCGTGAGCCTGCTGCACAGAGGCGCGCTGCTGCGGGTGCCGGCCCCTGGCCCCCCGCTCCCGGCCCCGACAATCCTGCGAGCCCCCGACGGGAGGACGCTTCCTCAAGGTGACCCAGCGGGCCAGCACCACAGCTGGGGTCCGCGTCAAGATCCTCCCAGATCCAGCCTTCCTGGTGTTGCCTGTTTGTTCTGTTAGACACTTTATACCTGGGGGGGGGGGGGGTTGAGGGTGCCTCTGGACTATGTAATCTTCTGGTCTGATTTGTTTTAATAAAAGCTTAGATAATTAGGCAGTGCTGTAGGCCGGGACTTCAGGAGTTATAGACTTTTCTAGAAAAGGCGAAATAGTAAATGTCCTAAGTCCTGTGGGCCAGGAAGCCTCTGTTGCAACTCAACTACTTGACTCCGTGTTGTCAACTGAAGGCAAACAGACATAATGCAAATGAATGGGTGTGCCTGTGTTCCAACGAATCTTTTTTTTTTTTTTTTTTTTAAAGATTTGGTTTATTTATTTGAGAGAGAGAAAGAATGGGGGAGCAGCAGAGGGAGAGGAATAGCATAATCCCCACGGACCGCAGAGCCTGACACGGGGCTCAATCCCAAGACCCGGGATCATGACCTGGGCTGAAGGCAGACTGAGCCACCCAGATGCCCCCCCACTGCCTGCTCCCAAATCTTTATTGACAATACTGTTAAAAAAAAAAAAATACGATTGATCATAATTGGCCTGAGGGTAGGAGAATGTGGACCTTGGTTTTAAGGGCTTTATGAATACCTTATAAATAATCCCTAAAAACAAAAACAATACACTTCAAGTGCCATTGACTCTTCAACTACACGGGTTTGAATCCACTCAGTTGTGGATTTTTTTCCCCCCCAATAAAAGCGGATCAGTCCTGCAAATGGGTTTTCCTTGTTACTTTCTGAATAGCATTTTCTTTTCCCTAGCTTACTCTAGTGTGAGAATGTAGTATCTACTACATGTCATGTAAACGATACATGGTCACTGATTCTTTGCGTTACTGGTCAGGCCTCCTGTCCACAGTGGGCCGTTAGCTACGTTTTTGGGGGGAGTCACAAGTTACGTGTGGATTTTGCTGTGCGTGGGAGGCTGGTTGGTGCCTCTAAGTCCCGTATTGTTTGGGGTCAACTTTATTACTATTATGATGGCAACCGTTGAGCATAAGAGGAAACTGAGGTAAATAGGTAAAGTGACCTGCCCAGGGTTACACACTTGGTAGTCAACAGAAGGAAGGTGTGGAGTCAGTGGGACTGCGTTCTTCATCGTTTGCATGATGCTGCCTGCATTTTGGCCCAGAGGGTCCTGGATCCTTGGATTTGGGAGGCAGTAGGAGTGACTCACCGTCTCTCCAATCCCAGGGCGCTGGCCTGGTTCCCTGCATGAAATCTCCGTGCTGTGAGCCCTTCTAACGTTCATCACTGTTCCCGTCCTCGCCTTCTCCTCTTCCCCGGAGAGCCATGTGCTTTCCTTCTGGCTTCGACAAGGTTGCAACGCCTCATTATACAATCCCGAATGCCTTCTGCCACCTTTGTAGGCTCCTCTTTCAGCATCTATTTTCTAGTTCCTATTTTTGGGTCGTCTCTGGATGGAGTGGATCAAATGTTGCGCATCCTCCAAGTAGAATCTTTATAGGGCTTCAAAGGAGAAGGAAGGCACATTTCTGCCTGCTGGAATTACAATAAAGGAAGGCATAGATGGGTAAATTAGTCTGCCTTGAGGGTGGAATTTGACAAGATTCATCTCAGTTTCTCCAGCAGGTACTACAGGATCCGGCGTGAAATAGATGCTTCATATGTGTTTGTGGGATTAACTGACGGCTGAACGTCCCCTCTTATTTGATAGTCGTAAAGCATTTCTGAAACCACGGGAGTAGTCACTGATGAGAGCGGTGGCTGACTCTAGGAGTACCTGTAATTAAATATTGGGGACCCTTGAGAAAGTCCCTTCTGTTTCCACAGATGACTTCATGTATCTCTCATTTTCCTTTCCTTTTTAACAGATTTATCGAGGTATAATTAATATATAAACGCTGCACACACTGAACGTGTACAGTTTGGTGGGTTTGGACATATGCAGACGCTTGTGAAACCATCGCCGTAATCAAGTCAATAGAAATATCGGTCGCCTCCCAAAATGAAACAAAACAAAACGGAAGAAAACACAGAACAGTGGCTGATGTTATAGAAGAACCTGAGGGTGAATAAAACAAGCAAACAAACAAAAAAAATGCAGTCATCCATATCCCCTGTCTCCCGTGTTCGGGTTGGCCCGACGACTCTCTTCCTTTGTGCCTACGCCAGTCGATTGGTAGAGGCTGCCTGGGATGGTAGGTTGAAAAGGAGGATGCTCTAGCGCTGCCAGGCCAAGCCCCCTGATGCGCTAGTGATGCCTGCGTGTGATGTTAGAGTTGAGGCCCCATCCAAGTGTCTGTTGATCTTCTCTAAAATTTATGTTGCTCTTTAATGAAGGTTTTTATTTTACTGATCAATGAGAAAACCTTTAATTTAATGACACACTATGAAATGGGCCTTATTAGTATTTGCCAAGTCTTTTTTCACTCTGTTTATGTCCCTGGATCCACAGGGGATGGGGCAAGTCTCTTACCCTACCCTAGTTCCAGAATTCTATATGATGTCCCATCTTTTCTAATATCTGATACATGTTGTCGGTAGCTGACATTTACTGCAGGGCCCACCTTACTGAAGACACTTGTACTTTGGGCCTGTTGTTCCTGGCTCTGGCTTTGGACTGGGACTCTTTATTTCTCGCAGCCTTTTTTTTTGTTTTTTTTTTCCCCCCAGTTCCAAAGCAAATTGCTCTTCAAAAGTTTGAGGAGAAACCAGAGCAGTTTTGGATGGGTTAGAATTTGGGAAAATGGCTCATTTCATGAATAAATATTTGCCTGTGGTTCTCCACTTTGCAGCCTCAAACAGGGATTAAAAGGTAAAGATTGGCAGGAGGGAGGTGAGGAGGCTTTTAGGCAAAAACCAGCATGTGTGCTTCAGCTCCACACACAGAGAATGCAATTTTCCCTTTGTTATAAGTAAAATCAGCTATAAGTAGCCCTTTGTAGCTGCCACTACAAAGGGTCAGTCTACAGGTAAAAGCACAGGCTTTGAGCCCAAAATATCTAAATCTGGATCACTTGCAAGAGATGTGCACTTATGCAGGTGGCTTACTGTCTGCAAATGTCAGTTTCCTCATCTGTAAAATGGGGACCAATACATGTAAAGTGCCATGTCCAGAGCCTGACATGCAGTACATAATCACCAGTAAGACTTGATTTTCTTATTTTTGCCGTAAGGAAAAATTGGGAATTAATAGGATATGACTAATTATAGGAGCTAGTCAGAATTACTCAATTTTAGAAGAGTGGTGTGAAGCGAACCTCCTCAAGCATTTTATTTGGGTAGTGTGTTTGCCATACGAAGACTTTACCATCACCACCATCATGACCACCAGCACCACCACCGTCATCACCATCATCACCACTACCACCACCACCACCAACACCATTACCACTAACATCACCACCACCACCTCTATCTCTATCACCACCACCACTACCATTACCGCCTCCAGCACGACCACCACCTCCATCATCTCCATCAGCAGCACCACCACCACCACCTCTATCTCTATCACCACCACCATCACCATTACCAACTCCAGCACCACCATCACCACCACCACCTCCATCACCACCTCTATCTCTGTCACCACTGCCATTACCATGACCACCTCCTGCACTACCGCCATCTCTA
Source organism: Canis lupus baileyi (assembly GCF_048164855.1). Lineage (NCBI taxonomy): Eukaryota > Metazoa > Chordata > Mammalia > Carnivora > Canidae > Canis > Canis lupus. The sequence goes on along the minus strand of NC_132840.1, from coordinate 2,483,243 downwards.
TCACCACCACCATCACCTCCATCAGCACTACCACCACCACCACCTCTATCTCTATCACCACCACCATCACCATTACCACCTCCAGCACCACCACCACCATCACCTCCATCACCTCCATCAGCACCACCACCACCACCACCACTTCTATCTCTATCACCACCACCATCACCACTACCACCTCCAGCACCACCACCCCCATCACCTCCATCACCTCCATCAGCACCACCACCACCACCATCACTTCTATCTCTATCACCACCACCATCACCACTACCACCTCCAGCACCACCACCCCCATCACCTCCATCATCTCCATCAGCACCACCACCACCACCACCTCTATCTCTATCACCACCACCATCACTTCTATCTCTATCACCCGCACCATCACCTCTATCTCTATCACCACCACCATCACCATTACCACCTCCCATCACCACCACCACCTCTATCACCACTACCATCATCACCACAACAAAGCAGTAGCAGCAGCAGCAGCGAAACAGTCAGTGGGGAACTTCCCTGAGCAGGTATAGTCAGGGAGACACATCTTAGCCTTCTTATTAAATTGGCCAAGGAACTCATGATTTGTGCAGAGAGAAATTCACACACACTCACGCACACATACACATAATGAGAACATTGTGTTTCAGAACCACGAGCCTGATATACTCCCTAAAATGCTGGCAGAGCTTTTAAAGTTGTGTAAAGATTTTAATAGAAGAGCAGAAGAAAATTTTGGAGTAGGCAAAGATAGTATGGCTTCCTTGCCAAAAAAGAAAGAAATTATAAATCAATAGATTCTGGACTTAAACTGAGCATGGATGTAGGTGGAAAAGCTGTTTAAGGTATTGGCACATTTTACATGATTCTGTGCTGCAGGAACAATTAAAGCAACAACAAATATAGCTGTGATAAAAATAACGATCACTAAAGCCAATATGTCCTGAAAGCTTACTAGTGCCAGGCATGTGCCAAGCCCTTTAATATGCTTATAAGCACCTATGTGCTGTGGTTATGCAGGAATAAAAATGAGTTAATAAATATAGTTTGTCCGCGGACACACAGTTCGGACGTGGTGGATCTAGCCTTGGAAGGGAAGAGTTCAGATGTCATGTGGCAACGTTAAGGGCAAGCATAATCCTAAATGTTATTCTCCATTTCTGTACCTTTAACCTTAGATATGAGAAAACTTACCTTGATCCATTCACTTTACCTCCCCAAGTTTCTTACGGGGATTCTAGGGTATTTTTTTTCTCCCAAGGTACATTGTTTGGTTTCACACCAAGAAATGCTTTCATTATGGGTGTTGCATTTGTGAACTGATTTCAGTGATCCTTTACCTTTCTCATCAGGAAAAATTTATCATTTTGACAGTTAAGCCATCGTGTTTTTTTGGGAAACGAGGCTCGGGGAAGAGGCACTTCTCTTTGAAGTTGTTGGGAAGAAGCCTTTGAGATGAATGGTCTTGGAGAAATGTATAATAAGACCTTCTTATTATGGTATTTTTCCCCCAGTGTGTTTCAAGATTTGGCCTCCTTGGCTTCCTGCCTCTCCCTTTCTTTTGTTGCTTACAACAGACATTATTGAGCATTTATTATGCTCTAGACACTGCTTGGGGCTGGAGAATCAAAAACAAATAAAGTGTTTTTTCTGCCCTGGAGGAGCTGCCCTTCTAGCACTTCTCAGAAGGTTAACTGTTGCACGAGTGGGAGAAGATAGTAGAATCCTTGAGAAGAATTTAAGTGACTTAACCCCATAGCAGTGAGAAATCACGGTTTTGTTTTGTTTTAGATAAATGTTGCCAGAATTCCATGCTTGTGTTTTTTTTTTTTGCAGTTCAAGAGCCCATTAATTGCACGTGCTGTTAGGTGTTCTGGAAACTGATATTTATGCTGCGCGTCTCTCCGCATTCTTGACTATTTTCTCAAATGGATTCATGTGCATTTTTTTCTATTATATTTGAATCGTTTGCCGAGTGAAGCCCCCCAATGATAAAAAGAAAGTTACCACTGGCTTGGATATCAAGGAGTCATGCTTATGAACCATTCAGTTGCTCGTACTCTTCCAACTTTGACTTGTGATTAAGGTCTCCATCAAGGTCCGTTATGCTGTAGTTACGTGCTGTTGTGTTCTTAGTGTCACTATCATCAAATTATAAGCTCTCATTCTCAATACTGTTTCCATTCTGGAATTCCGATCGATAACAAAGTAAAATGCTTTCCACTGGCTTAAGCCTAAAAAAATGAGAGAATATGAGAAAGTTCGTAGAAGCCATGAGAAATCCATCGAATCTATCTCAGATAGCTGGTAAGCTTTGTAAGAGTCCTGCTGCTGCCCCCTCCACCCTCCTTGCTGAAGTCTGGGCTTCCCACCTAAATTCAGCAGTGGTGGTGGTTCTACAAGACATCAGGGGAAGACTCGGGAACTGTGCCACCTGAGAGAAAAGGACAGAGACGCAGAGACAAAGAGAGGAAGGGGGTGGTCCTCTGCAGAATCAATCTGCCCTATTAAACTATGTACAGCTCTTTGAATTCACATTCCCAGCCTCCCCTGGTCTTTATAGATCAGATATCTTCCGGAGCCGCCTCATTTTACCGTCATGCACTCAATGGAGCTGGGCTGGCACAAGGACTTTATGGGCGTCAGATGACATTGGCCAGATGTTCTCCTTCTACTTGCTAGCTCTGTGACCTTCAGGAAATCAGTCTTCTACACCCTCATGGTACCCTTAAACAGGAAGGCTTCGTAAGTGCAGGGCCAGATCTAACTTTTCATGAATGTAGAACATTTAATGAATAAGCGAATGAATGACTAATTCATTTGTTAATTCAGTTATTCATAATACAGCTATTTACCACATTGAAAGTGTTTTGAGAACATTTGTGTCAATGATACGGTTTCCATGCTGTTGTATTCACGCTATTTGGTCATTTTTCTTATTTCTGTACATTTATTATTTTCACCACTAGTGTTCCTTACAAATTGTCAACAACATGCCAGTCCCTATGCTTGGCCTACTGTATACACTGGCCCTCCTACGGGAAATGGTCCTTCCCCGAGCACCGAAGAACAGAGAGTTCACTTACCTAGGTATTAGGTGGAGCTAGAATTTAAGCCTATCTCCTGTATTCATGGTCACTTCTTTTTTTTCCTACTCCAGCATTCCATATCTGACGGTAAATGCCACAACAGTATAGATTTTCCACTTTGGATTTCCAGTGTCAAAATGCTGAGCAGCCTTTTTCTTGGCAGGAGGATGATCACTTTTTTTTTTTTTTTTTTTACTTTTCCTTTCTTTCTTTTTTTTTTTAATGTCAGTGACACTTCCTACCAACTCCATAGACCATTGCAGAACCCTGATGATCCAAAGGAAGACAAAGAGATTTATGGCTTCTTGAGATTGTCTCCTGCTTCTCTGAGAATAAAATGAAATTCTTTGTACCACACTTCAATATACTTGACATCTTTTATTATTTTCAGGTCATACACATCTTTCTTCCTATAAAGAGAGTCATTCTACAAGCATTCATTCATTACTCTTAAGGTCATGTCAAAAAGAATCATAGACTTATTGTCAACATACTCAGTGTAAAAATACAAAACCTTTTTTCCCCCAAATCCTCTGTACGTTCTTATCAGGAAATCAATGTGCTGATGGGGCACTGAGGACTGGGAGACTTGGAGAAATTCAGTGCACTTTGCCATCTGCCCAAGCAGATGGAATTGGGATTGAGTGCTCTCACTCTGATCTCAGATCTGCTGGGTATTATCATCCTGGATGTCATAACTCCTAGACTTACTGCCCATGAAAAAGATACCACTTAAGATGCTGAAAAAAATGTGTAGAGCATACTTTGCTGTTATATGGCTTCTATGTTTTTTATACTATTTAACTTATTGTGTGCTTTGGAAGTTTTTTTTTTTTTTTTTTCCCAGGGAATATCTACAATCTCTTTCTTTTGAATCTGCTTTTAGATTTCCCGAAAGCTATGAGACCAATAGTAACAATGTCACATAATGTTCTGAATGGCTTAACACTTTTAGAACTGGGGGTCTTTGATTTCATGGTACTTATTACATTTTTTTCTCATATTAGTTCTTGATGTATGCGAGCCAACTGTACCCTGCATTACCAGACTTAATAGCAGATGCTATTATATATCCAGACCCTTTTCGCTGACACAGGTTGGCACCCACTCTCATTTTCATGGTAATACCAGCCTGGTTCACATGGGGCTGTCTATGCACTTAATACAAAATTCCACTGTCTCATGGGTGGCTATTGTCAACCCAGTATACTCCCCATCCTTTTCAAAAACTCTGTTTTATTGAAAGCCAAATATATTGTCTCATTTCATGAATGCATTTCTTCATATGGTTGTGCTGTTCATAGCCTCTTGAATTATTATGTAGAGGTGTCAGCTAGACCCATTACTAGCTGCATTCATCAAGTTATTTACCCTCCCTAAACCTCAGATTGTTCCATTCAAAATGGGACTAATTATGCCTCCACCATAAAACTCTTGTGGTGGTTAATACATGCGAATTGCTTACTGTATTTTAGGCACTGGGCTAGTGACTCTCTAGATGATGAGTCTGAGAATTAGGCAAAACTGATGGAGGAGACTGAAGAGAAATAAGGCAACTATGTCCATTTTCATATTTGTGATGGAGGCGTCAGGATATATGGAGTTCTTAGTACAAACAACTTGGAAAAGTGTCATGTAAGTATAGAATGGTTGGATATCAGTTTACAAATTAGAAATCTGATGGTAATGCCACTACAACTTGAGACTGAAGAGTTATGGATATTTTCTCTAGGTCATTCAGGAAATTATATTTCTGGGTTTATTTAGTTCCACGACATGACACCATTTTCGTAGACTACACTTTAGTTTCATAGCAACCTGTGGATAATTCCTCTGTATTTTTGTGCATGTGGCTTTATGGGATGATGGGCTCTGTGGTTTGAAGAAGAGGTGGGTAGGTCTTTAGGGAATATCATAAATATATTTATGATCGTATATAAGCTCTTCCTTCAAACTCAAAAGAGTAGGAAAAATGATGTCCATTATCACTGAGCACTCATGTCATTCCATGGAAGGATTGTGGTCAGCCTTAATTGTGTGATATTTATGCTCATAGTTAAATCATATCGTCACGGAAAAGGATATTCTAAACATCCTAGGAACCAAGCCCAATTAAGAAAAAAAAAAACATGGAATGAAACATGAACACACACACACACACACACACACACACACAATGTTCTCAGAAAAAGTACCATTTTTCTTGCTAACGGAGTGGGGGAGGCCGGAGTTCACCCTGGCATCACTCTCTGCGTCTACACCAACCCCTTCCATTGTCTGCAGGAAGAACACAGGAGGCTTACACTGTCCTCCCCAGACTAGATCACTACAAAAATAGAATCTTCTGCATGATGCTCCTCAGGGAGTTTAAACAGGTTGTCTTCATTCTCCTCTTATGTTGATGCGCTCCATTCTTCTTCTTTCTTTCTCGATTTTGGGGTGTCTGCATTTTTCCCGTTGTTGGTGCTTTCTTCCTGATTTTTCTATGACTTTAGTAATCTCTCTTCAAGTTCCATTTACAAAAAGAGACATTTTCCAGTATTTCTTGCTTAAATCTATTTTTTTTTCATCCTTCCCTTGAATTTGGATTTCACTTAGATCAGGATAATACCCAAATATACATCTCTAAACAGATCTCGCTTTTAAGTTCCTAAAATACATGGCTAGTGGCTCCACCTAAACATCTACATCAATACATTAAGCTCAAATTATCTTGGTACAATTAAAGTACATGAATTATGGTGTCTTTTAGACTTTGTGTGGAAAGTCCAGCATCCTAAATTTAGTAGTGGGGCGACCTTGTAGAAAATAGTGTGTATTGTGTAGCATGCTTAATATCGTAATGTTAACAATAATACATGCCTTTAAGAAATACCTTGAAGATCAGAGATGCTTTATATAAGATAGTGAGCAGATGACCTGGCATATGGTGTTAAAGGTTACCGATATCATTAGGGCCTCTTACCCTTTCAGGATCCACATATCAGTCCTAGGGAAGCACCTTAATTGGAGGCTTTGGCTCCTGTAACTCTCTCTCTGAGTCAAAACAGTGTTATTCACATGGTACATGGCCGGAGTTCACCATGGCATCACTGATTTACGGTCTCCTATCAGAGGCCAGGAAAGTACTTCCGTACACCAAGGTTATCCTCATGCCATTCCACACAAAGAGGATGCAGTATAGGGGCACCTGGGTGGCTCAGTCATTTAAGTGTTGGCCTTCAGCTCGGGTCATGATCCCGGACCTGGGATGGAGCTGCATCAGGCTTCCTGCTCAGTGGGAAGTCTACTTCTTACCGTCTCCCTCTGCTACCTACCTCTTACTACCTTCCCCTTGCTTGTGAATGCTCTCTCTCTCTCTCTCTCTCTCTCAATCTCTCTCTCAAATAAGTAAATAAAATCTTAAAAAATGCAGTAGAGAGTAATGGCATCAGGAGTGATATCACACACATCCTACCCCACCGTGGCCTGGTCCACATCGTATGCTCAGTCAGTCTTTGTTAGTTAATAAATGCATTAGGAAACACACATATTTGGATCATTGTCCGGCTTGCAGAATTACAGTCTGTTAAAGCTAGAAGCAAAATCCGAGGTTATTCAGTACATCCTGCAGGCAAACCCATGCAGCATCTCTGTGCACGCGGCATATTCTTTTACAGATTTCAGGGTCAGTGCGGACAGTATATGAGGGGCCTGCTATGTGCCAGGACAACAGTGGCTCCAGGACCCCGAACACTGTTCCATCACGTGTCTCGGTCAGTGGTGCCTCCGGGTAAAGGGAAGGAGAACAGAGGCCCGCAGCCTCGGGTCCGGCCTGAGGCTCTGTGCCGTGTGCCACCAAGTGTCCCCAGGTCACAGGGTGCGCTTGCTCTTAGCGCCTGGCACCGGGGAGCCCCTTTCAACATTCCTGGTCCTGGAGGGAAGATGCCTGCTGGGAGGGGTGCACCCAGCGACAGGGCGGTGCCGGGCACCCTGTTCTAGTGATTCTCTGGGTTTCCTGCCTTCGTGTCTGGGGACGTTGCACGGGCTCGAGAGCATCCTTGTCGTCTGCCAACCGTCCTTCCGACTGTGCGCGGTGCCCGTGGGGAGCATGCTCACCGGGTGCTTCAAGGCATCGGGGCGCATCGGAGGGCAGGGCAGGTCGGCTGCTGCCCCCGGCCACGCGGCCACCACTCTCGGTCGTCCTGAGTGCAAGGGCCCGTGTGGCTGGGCGGCCTGGCCTCGCCATGGCCTGCGGTCCTTTGCCTGGCACCGTCGGGCCCTGGGGCGGCCCCTGGAGGCGTGGGCCGGGCCGGGACACACAGACCCTCAGCAGCAGCTGCAGGCCGCTCAGTACGGACCACAGCGTGCCGAGCTCGAGCTCGGGGTCCCCGGCGCGGTGCCCCCTTCGGTGACCCCAGCTGCACGAGCCTTGTCCGAGTGTTAGCGCTGCATTTGCTCTGAGCTTGGCTTTTCCCTCAGTGACTCGTGCATGTGACCCTGTTGTCTTAACGCTTGCGACAGACGGAGAGCGAGGTTTGGGGCAGGCGGGCCCTGAGACCACAGCCGGGTAGGACTGGCTTTGAATGCAGGGACACCCTCGCGGGCTCTGGGTGCCCAGCGGCCCGGAGACGCTGGGTCACCCTCCCAATGGGTGCAGCCACCCGGCCGCCCGGCGCGGGAAGGAGACGAGAGGGCAGATCAGCAGCCTGCTATGAGCAAGGGGCACAGCTCATCCTCACAAGTGCGGCTCAGCAGCCCTGGGCCACATCCCAGGACCCCCTTTCACTCATTCACTCATCCATTCATTCATGTATTCATTCACTTGGTGGGGAACTGATTGGAGGCATCTGCATGAAACCATCCTCCAAGTAACCCTAAGTCTTGGTCAAGAACCACTAACCTTAAAGCGAGGGTCTCCATCTAAATCCAACTGTGAAATAAGCAATGGGAGCATATTTTAACCCCAGCGTGAGAGTTCTCACTAGGTTGCTAATGATCAGTGTCAGCGCATCAGGTGGGAGGGAGTGTGGTGAGGTTGGAAATGGAAAACTAAAGTTTGGGATTTTTTTTTTTTTGAGGGGGGGGGCATGTTTATCTTTCACTGACTATCTGACTCAGGCTAGTATTTCATTTCTTCTGAGACTAGTTTCCTCCTCTCTAATGTGAGCAAGTCCTTGTGTATTTGCATGATTGCTTTGATTAATAAATGAGATAATGCACGTAAAGATTCTAGCACAGAGTTTTGTACGCGACGGTCGTTTTAGAATGCCATTCTTCTCCCTACCTACATCCTAAAAATTAATAATTGCTCATTGTTTATATCTACAGTTCGGAACATAATTGATTTGATTGATTTAATTTTACTGGTTTGACTCAATGTCTTCTTGGGGTTCTTACTTGTGCACGGCTTTTATAATGATAAGTTAATTATACAGTTGGATATTTAGGTTCTCTGCGTGTGTGTTTGTGTTTCTGAATTATCGTACTGTTCTTTTTTTTTTCTTTTCTCATTGCCAAATTCTATCAGTATACAAGTTGGTTTGCTCTCAAATTACTGCCGTGCCATGTTTCTATAAAAGAATCCCAAGAAATATGTGGACCAGGGCAGTGTTTTATGCTCTTTGGTTCAAAGCAACCTTTTCAATGAAGAGGTTCAGCCTAATAAGGCCCTCTGTGATAAAGCCGATGAGCGTGTGTTTTAATTGATAATTCTTCCTGAATCTTGCAAACATGGTCTTTCATCCTAGGAAGCCGATTTTGCTAACCCTTTAATGGTGTCACATATGTGATCAAGGCATAAGGTGTTCCAAGAACAATTAGCTGTTAGGATTCAGGTGTAAACAGAAGGATAAAATCACAAATGCATTCCCCATGCATGCGATGCTAAAAGCCCCTGCAAATGAAAAGAATTAACATACGTTATGGCCCATTTTCATGAAAGTGCCCGCTTGCAAATTAGTATACCTAGTTGGAAATGTACAGTCACAGTGCTCCCCAAAGTGCACTAACACCACCTCTTATCCTCGTCAGCATGTTTCATCAGGAAGGCAAATGCTGTAAGGTGATCTTGTGTGTATGTTTGTTTTAGTTCTTACTTTTGTTCTTTGGTTTTCCTTTACTTGGTATCAAGTATGTTTGTTAGGAGGGAGGAGTTCTTTTGAGCGGCATCCTCCAGATGGGAGCTCATTTTAGGATTTTATGTTTAGGTTTCTGAGAGCCATGACTTAAAGACAGTTGGGTAGCTGAATACTCAAGATACCTTGCTGTTAGAGACCTTGGAAGTCATGAATGTGTCTTTCGCTGGAGACGTGTAATAAATATGTGGGAGACAGATGAGCCATTCAAGTCTTGTGCTGGCTCTGGAAGTTCAACAGTTACCACGTTGAAATGATTCTAGGCTTTTTGATCTTGCTTTCCCTACGAGAATGTAAGCACATTACTAAATTAAGCATCAGAATAGGGATAATAAGCTAAGCACCAGAATGAGACATCAGCTGAGAAAAAAAAGAAACAGGGTAGTGACAAGAAATAGCAGATGGGTAGGGAAAGTCTACTTGAGATGACTTGGTCATAAATCGACCACTTTTGATATTTAATTAAACCGTGATGCCCACTTGAGGGAGTTCGTGCTTGTTGTTTCCTATATTTTGAACACTCTTGTCCCCAACTTGAACCCCATGAGCCAGAGAGAGAGAAGCGGATGTGGGAAATGGAAATTGTTTCATACTTAAGGAGCATCTTGCAGCAAAGGCCTCGAGGAAGATGGAGATGGGAAATAACCAGGTGATTTGAGGTACTGAACAACTGTGGTAGAGGTCAGGTTAGGCTGGCCAAGTCGACCACTGTAAGGAGTTTGGATTTTATAGTTTTTGCCCAGGAGAGCCATTGCAAGATTTTAAGCCAAAAAAAGGATACAAATTAAAAAAAAAAAAAATCTATCTTCTACAGAGCATCAAGGGAGTATGAGAAGAGAAAGGCAGCCGGTAAGACCATCTGGAAGGTCAATATTTAAGGCAGGAGAGCAGTGATGGTATTTTATAGAGAGGATGGGGGCAGACGTTGGATTCACTGCATATTTGGGGGCTGATTGAGGCCTGCGGAGGGCACTGATTTGCCTGCGGCCACTGACCCAGTCAAGAGTTGGTCTAGGATAGCAGCCAGGTATCTTTCCCCTCTAAATCTGTGCTCATTGTAAATAGGTGAGGTTTGAAGGACTTTCCAGAGAGAAATGCCCAAGGGTATTATTGTGTTGCCCTTAGCTACCTCTTGTTTGGTTGAGATAAGCAAGACAGGAAGGCTTAAAAATGAGTTTCTAAGTATTCGTTTCATACGATTTGTTAGAAGGTCCTCCATGAAAGAAAACAACAACAAAAAAATCAGCGAACGTTGCTGGTGTGTTTGGTTCCTTGAGTTTCAGAAAATGTAGGAACTTGGGAAATGCTTTGGACACTGGGTGGTTTGTTATTTCCCAGGGCATTCCCTCTTAGTTTTTGTTTGTTTGTGTTTGTTTTTGTTTTCCCAATCCTTATCACAATGGAGTAGAAAGTCTCAGTTTATTGTTAGTCTTTAGTCAGTGTTAAAAAGAGAGATTAACACTTCCCGGGGCCTGAGGCCCCTTCTCTCTTTCTTAGTGCCTTTGGCAGGCAACAGCATCTAGCCAGAATTTAATAACATTGCTTTGTTTTCATTGAATTTACTTTATGATTACATTTATTTATGGCCTGTGATATAGGTTTTCTGTTATGGTAGTGATATAGAGTGTTCTTTTGAAATAAATTTGAGTAAAAAGTCAATTTAAAGACAAAAAGTAAAAAACGTAACGGATGGCACGTTACAAACGGTGCAACATTTTCGATGCCTTTTGTCAGTTACCTCATGATGGTTATGGTGACCTAGTAGGGCCCTGGTGATGGGTGTGCTAGGGGCCAGCTTCCTAGATCTGCCCCCCCACCCCCAATTCCTTTCCCTCTGCCTACTTTGCTCTTCACTCTGGGGGAAAAATCAGTTTTCCTTAGTAACGCAGGACGTGCAAGATACAAAACAGCCCTAATCTTCAGAAACCTGCCCTTTATGGGAGTGGGGATTGGGAGAGAAGAAAGACTTAATGCTGTTTTACACAATTTTATACCAGTGTCTCACTTTAGCACATTATACCATACTTTTTCTCTCCCAAACACGAGTAACAGCACATGTTCAACTTGGGAAGGAAAGGAGAAAGCAGTTATTTTAAGGCAAAGCCCTTTGAGTCCAACGGTGTGTGAAGCCCCCCTTCAGTCCAGCAGCCCCAGGCTACCTGGGCCTGCAGCAGACATGCTCCGAGCTCTCCCGCAGCAACAGGTGCTTGCACATCACGTGATGGGAGCAGGAAAGGCTGCATGTAGCACAGTCTCGGGACATCCTCCTGTCTCTTTCTCTCCCCACCTCCATTGAGGATTCAACGCTGCACCACTCTTAGGGAGATGCTCACTTAGGATTTGTATTTTTCTCGCTTTCAACGATGACATACTGAGTTTCTGCTCTTTGCTAGGCCCTGCTCCCGTTGTAGTGCAGGAGACTGCCTTACCTAACATGATTAGGGCGTGGAAGAAACAATTTACATTTGAATAGAAGAGAACCATACTCATTTACGTATGTGCTACATATAAGGCAGGGTTAGGAGATGAAGAGAGGAATACAGTTGGGGGATCCCTCTGTGAAGCAGTAACATCAGTGTGGAGACTGGAGTGAAAGAGTCTTGAAAATGCTCTCCCTGAACTGGAAGGAGCCAGGCGGGTGTAAGGGGAAGGAAGAGTATGGTGAGTGATCTTATGAGAGAGACCTAGAAGAGAGGAGCCGGAAATCCCCAGGGCCAGAAGCTCAGACTCCATGGATGAAGAATAAACTGGGAAGTGTGTGATGGGGATTTGCTGCCACTGGAGATTTTGAGTAGGAGAGTAACATGAGCCAATTTATGTTTTCTTAGGAGACCATTCTGTCTTCATTTTTTTCTTTCCTTTTTTTTTTTTATAAGATTTTATTTCTTTATTCATGAGGGACACAGAGAGAGAGAGAGAAGCAGGCTCCATGCAGGGAGCCCGAACGCAGGACTCGATCCCAGGACCCCAGGATCACACCCTGGACCGAAGGCAGATGCTCAACCGCTGAGCCACCCAGGCGGCCACTTAGGACACTACTACTCTTATCTTCTTTGAACTTTCATCTTAGAACTTTAAGGAATGCAAATTATCAGAGACTATGGAAAAGGAAAGAGAGCAAAATGGGGTGAATGATGCTAAAGCTAGCATAGAGAGCTCTGGCAATATATTTTTAAAAATAGGAAGTGTATTGCTCAGCTTGACCATGGCGACCCAGTCACTCAAGGCTGGGATTGATGATGGATATAATGAAGGACAGAGGATGCAGGGAAGGAGAAAAACAGGCAAGGCGACTCGCTTAAAAAACAACAACAACAACAACAACAACAACAACAACAGTCTGAATTAGCAGCAATTCATCCATTTCTTCAGTTATTTATATTGTGTTTCTTTCAACTTTGGAGTATTTCTGAACCCTAGGTTATAGGTTCTTTATACTATGCCGCACTGTTAAGAAAAATCATCTTTGAACATTCATTGCATGCTACGAAGTGATAGGCTCTGTGCTGAAGACAAAAAAAAAGAAAGAAAGAAAGAAAAGCAATATGGCCATTATGTCCTGGGAATTCATGCTCTAGAGAGACAGAGCTGGCTCCTTGTGCATGCAATTTGTGGGATTGCATGGGCATCTGCTGCTCAGAAGATCCCCATGGCTGGAGTATTGCTCTGCTGTTGTTGTCTGGAAATTCTTAATTTTTGTACGTGAAATCCAGTGAAACAAAGGAGCATGCACATAAGTGGAAGAGTTACATGGGAGAATGGAAAACACTTTATTATATTTTAGTACCTAAGTGACACTTTCTTCCTGCCCTTTTTCTACATTTTCATTTTGCACAAGGCACCGCAAATTATATAGCTGGCCTTGCAGCCAGGCATGTGGATATAGAAACCAATAAGCTCTAGGAGACCATGACTTTTCCTATATGAGAGATGCCTGTGAAGAGGCACAGAGTAGAGGCACTTAAATCAGACAGAGGTGGGAGGTGCCAGTGGTCAGAGAAGGATTTCTGGAACCAGTCATAATGCCATTGGTTTTTGAAGGAAATCAGGCCAAATGGGAGAAAGGACTTCGGGTAGAGAGAGCAGACAATAGGTGTGAATGCGAAGAGTTGTGAAGAGGCTGTGCCTGGGGGTTCCCAGTGGTCATTAAGGCTGTAGTCCAGGGAATGGCCTGGGGGTCATACTGACCGGAGATGCAGCTGGAAAGAAATGGCTGGACTCCGACTGGGGAGAGCCTTCTGTTGAGTAGAGAAGCAGATTGTCTCTGAAATACTGCTCTTAGTGGAGAAGCTCAGGTGTCTACAGGGTACCGAAGGTGTTGGAGGAGAGTGGCAGTTGTTGTTACGAGGTATTATAGGGCACTCCTTGTGCAAACCTTTCCCTGTGCACTGTCTTCCTTCATAAGGTGGTTCTGAAGGTTTACGAATAATCTCTGTCCTGGATGAAGAAACTGACATTGGGCCTGAGTTACTCTCTAGACGGGTGTCTTAGGGATCCCTGGGTGGCGCAGCATTTTGGAGCCTGCCTTTGGCCCAGGGCGCGATCCTGGAGACCCGGGATCGAATCCCACATCGGGCTCCCGGTGCATGGAGCCTGCTTCTCCCTCTGCTTGTGTCTCTGCGCCTCTCTCTCTCTGTGACTATCATAAATAAATAAAAATTACAAAAAAAAATATATTAGATAGGTGTCTTAGACCAAGTGAGCAACTGAGATTTGTGCAAAGTATTTTGACTCCAGAGTCCATGCTCTTAACCTTCCTCCTTCTCTTCCTCCTCCTCCTCCTCTTCCTCTTCTTCTTCTTTCCTCCTCCTCCTCCTCCTCCTCCTCCTCCTCCTCCTCCTCCTCCTCCTCTTCTTCTTCTTCTTCTTCTTCTTCTTCTTCTTCTTCTTCTTCTTCTTCTTCTTCTTCTCCTCCTCCTCCTCCTCCTCCTCCTTCACTATGGAATGCTGGGTAAACAGCAATGGTGGTAAATCTGACAAATGGACAGAGCTGAGTCATAAGGATCTTAGATTATTATCGCGTTGTTATGGGATGAATGTGACAATATTGCTTTCTTATATTGATACAGCCCTGCTTTGTTCAGCTGCTTTCCCACATATCACTGCACTTACAGAGAAATTCAACTTTCAACTAGATCAAGAACTCTCATAACTTCAGACTTACATACTTGCTTTTCTTTTGTCTGGAGAGCACTTTCAAACACTCTTTTACTTAACTCAGTCTCTCAGGGCCCACCTGAGCTATCTACAGCCTCTGGAATCTTCCGTGCCTCCAGCAGACTCGCTTGGTTTTCCTTTTCCAGATTTCCTTAATGTCCCATCTTCTTCTATCTCTTCCCTTCCACGTAGTTTGCTCAGATTTCTCACCCTTTCCCACAACACAGGAGGCTGTTTGATCTCTGCATACCCTAGTCAGTCCCTAGACCAACATATTATGTAGTCGGTGCACTGTTACCTTCTGGCATCTGTTGCCATCATTTACCCAAGCGGAGTTCCTCATTGAGTAGAGCATCTAATATTGGCAGAAAACTGTACAATAAGTGCCTACAATAAGGCAGACACTGTGCTAGGTTCTGGAACTAGAAAGGTAAAGGAGAAGACATGGCCAAATTGAAAGGGGAAGAGGAAGAAAAGAGGATTTTAAAGATGGTGGTCAGCAAAGGTGGGGTAATGTTCCAACCGTACCCTGAAGGGCAAGAAACCAGCCAAGTGAAGATTTGTTTGGAAAGCATTTCATGCCCCGAGGAAATAGCAAGTGGAAGGGTCTGCGCCACGAGGAGATCTGCCGTGCTCAGAAGCCTGTGTGGCTAGAACAGAGCAGGTGAATGTGTGTGCACAGGTGAGCGTGTGCGTGCTTGCGTTCAGGTACCTGCATAAGGTCCTTCGCGCGTGTTGGAGTGAGTCCATCCGTTTCCGTCCTTAAAGCCTGTGCTCTCCTCCTCTGCGCCTGTGCTGAATGGCTACTTAAATAGTTTGGAGTCTCTTGAAGTCACATTAACGGGTGTTCTTTTTCACAGAAACGGTGAACCTGACAGATAGGGAGGGTTTCCGATGTGTTCCTTTTAAACTACACTTAGCTGCTGCTAGTGGCTCTTAAATCGACATTCTCTCCGGCTTCCTTGAAGGGAACAATCAGATAGTCTGTAGGTGGTCTTGCTTAGACATTTGAAGCTTTATTCTTAGACAAATAGTGCCAGGATGTGCTTTGATTCCTGAGAGCCGCTAGAACCTTTCAAGGGCCGTGCGTGTGCGCCTGTGCGCGTGTGTCTGTATGTCTAAGGGGTGGAGAAAAGGACTATTAACTTGGATCTCTTGAGTCTCTGATTGTGTAATTAAGAATCAATTGGCCAAGACCTAATTTTGAACATTTAACCACTTCCACTAACTTGCTTCTGCTGAAACGATGTGCCGGGCAGGGTAGTACATTAACACCTAATTTACTCTGAAAGTCACAAATACTAGATTCCCCAGCTCGCCCCGTGTTTCCCAAGGAGTGTGCGTGTTGTATTAAACACCCACGTTGACTCCTCCACACTTACTCGTGTGAGAATGGATCCAGGAACGTGGACTGTTTGGGCCACGAGTGGAATGAAAGTGGGTGGGAGAGAGAATGCGGGCCCTCCTGTCACGTGCTGCTGTCAGGGTCCCCCCCCCCCCCGCCCTGTAGGCTGGACCTCCCGCCTCAGGTACTCGCGTCTGTTCTTGGGGGCACATGGTGAGAAAGAACCAATCCCGGTGAAAACACTATTGAAATCGGAATGGGTCGTATAGAACTGAGCATCTCGCTTAGCTTCTACTCTTCTCTTCCCCCCTCTTTCTTCTTTTTCTGTTTTTCACTTGAGAAGTAAAATAACTTCTTCTTGCCAAGGAAGTACAGACTTGTTAAGCGGCATCATAAAAATGCTGTTCAGGGACTTGGTATTTTTACTGTAAAAATAGATACTGCTTTGTGCTTATGCAAACTAGGCTTAATTTGCCCTCATAAAATAGAATTTGCATTACCTTGGGTCTGCTGTTTGGAAATTAGATAACATTAGAGAATATAATAAAACACAATGTAAATTTACCTCCTCTCCATCCCTTTTTCCAAGATGAATTTTATTGGAATCTAGTGATTATTTGAGTCCCGCCCAGACATTTTCGCTAAGTTTACCTTAAGATTTCGCTGTGTGCGGCTTCTGCTTTTTCAAAGGCTGTCTTGCCTGCTTTAGAACTAAGTAAACAAACACTTCTGTTGTGCAGTGAAGACTTTCAAGGAATAGGATCAAATTAGATATACTGTTTTTAAGTTTCAGAGTGTAGGTATTTATAGTTAAAGAGTGTTTGCGTGTGTGATTGCACGTGTGGATGTGCGTGGATGCGTGCGTATGTTCACGTATTCCTTTCCGGCAACTAATTTACAGGATTGACGTTGTCCATCTAATGATTAAAGTACACATTTGGACGTGTGTATTAGAGAAAATCAAACGCATTTTATCCATTTGAATATTTATTAGTGTTCAGGTAAATATTTGAGCACAAATGTAACTTAAGTGAGCATGTGCAATTATTCCCATGCTTAATGGTGTTGGTGTAGGGAAAGAGGCTAAAATGCTCCTTAACACAGGACTCATTTCTGCTCGCGGGCTTGAACGTGGGCTAGCGTCTGCTCTGCGTCGCATGGCCGCGTTGGTAACAGCACTATGCTTATTTGGGCGTTTATCGGTCAAATGGCACTTTCAGTATTTACATATTTGCCACGGAGTCCAACAATTTGGGGTCTTCAAGGAGCCTCCTGAGACACATCATTACAAGGTACTAGTGCTGTAATTGGAGACAGTCTGACCTCCTACAGAATATCAAAAAACTCTCCCCTCAAGGATTCTCCAATCCCAAGTTAACCATAGGTCTTTCTTTGCAGCCGCTTTGCAATCACCTTATGGTTAAATCTTTCTCTTAAGTTGCCAGTCAAAAAAAAAAAAAAAAAAAAAAAAAAAAAAAAAAAAAAAAAAAAAAAAAAAAAAAAAAAAACCACCACCACCAACAACAAAAAACAAAAAGCCCCAAACCTAGGCATTGGTAACCACAAAATAGAAGAAGGCAATGTGAGACAGTGGATGAAGGTCTTTGATACTAGGACATCCGAATGGCAAACTAGAATCCACTGGGTTCTGTGCACGTGAATATCCCGCGGTGCAGGATAGCGTGGTCTTTATCAGGTGGAGTTCCATTCCTTCGCCCCTGTGGGCTTGGTTTCCTAATTTCCCTAATTCTCTTTCACTTCCTCATCTGTGAAAGGGAGCCAGTATCCAGTTTAGGAAGTTATTGTTGAAATACAGTGAAAGTTATGGGTGAAATACAGTGATAGTTCCTTACGCGTTAGCTTTTACTACTGTTGCCCCCCAAAAGAGTTCATAATTAAAAACACATGCATTTCTGCTTAGACGTTTCACTTCCCATAGTTAAAAATTGGGACCAAATTCATAACAATCAGTTAGTTATGGGAGTTAAAACTGATTCTCAGAAGTATTTTTGTCGTGCAGATTCGTTTAGAGCATTTATCATGACACGAGTTTAGTCCTAAGGACTAAGGATACAGAGATGTTTCAAGCCTTCTCCTCGTCCTTGTAGAAAGCTTAGTGTTACGGTCGGTGTTGGCCGTGGAACGGGAGAAATTGTTTTAACCTGAGCTCTTGAGTAGAGAAGAGGATGTGTAACCAAGAAGGACAAACATCCCATCCTTTTTTTTTTTCCTTTTCTTTTAATTTTAGTTTCAGTAGGGTTAACATACAGTATTCCGCTACTTTCAGGTGTATACTTAGTAATGCACACTTCCATATAACACGGATGGTCATCATGACAGGTGCCCTCCTTAATCCCCATCATCTATTTTACCCAATCCCCCCTGCCGCCAACTCTCCTCTGGTAACCATCAGTTTGTTCTCTACAGTTAAGAGTCTGTATCTTTGTTTCTCTCTCTTTTTTTCCTTTGCTCTTTTCTTTTGTTTCTTAAATTCCACATATGAGTGAAATCATATGGCACTTTTCTCTCTCTGACTGACTTATTTTGCTTAGCATTATGCTCTCTAGTTCAATTCATGGTGCTGCAAATGGCAAGGTTTCATTCTTTTTTTAAGATTTTTTTTTTTGAGAGAGAGATAGAGAGAGAGTGAGCGTGAGCAGTGGGAAGGGGCAGAGGGAGGAACAGTCCCTGCTGAGCAGGGAGCCCTGTGTGGGGCTTGATCCCAGGACCCTGAGATAATGAGCTGAGCTGAAGGCAGATGCCAAACTGAACCACCCAGGCGCCCCAAGATTTCATTCTTTTTATGGCTGAATCGTGTTCCATTGCATACACATACCACATCTTCTTTATTCATTCGTCAGGCGATGGACACTTGGATTGCTTCCAAAATCTGGCTGTTGTAAATAATGCTGCTATAAACATAGGTGTGCATACATCCTTTTGAATTAGTGTTTTTGTGTTCTTCGGGTAAATACCTAGCAGTGTGATTGCTGGGTCATAGAGTAGTTGTATTTTGAACTTTTTGAGGAACCTCCACACTGTTTTCAGAGTGGTTGCAGCAGTTTGCGTTCCCACCAACAGTGCAAGACGGTTCCTTTTTTCTCCACATCCTTGTCAACATGTGTTGTTTCTTAACACACACATTTTTTAAAATTTTTTAAAATATTTTATTCATTTATTCATGAGAGACACAGAGAGTGAGAGAGGCAGAGACACAGGCAGAGGGAGAAGCAGGCTCCATGCAGGGAGCCCGACGTGGGACTCGATCCCGGGGCTCTAGGATCAGGCCCTGGGCTGAAGGCGGCGCTAAGGCACTGGGCCACCGGGGCTGCCTTTTCTTAAACACCTCCTTTCTCCATAGTGGATAGATGAGAAGTAGACAACCAACTTAGAAACGTGCCCTCCTGAGTTATGCGAACTCTGCTAGGAAAAGATTTGAGCCTAGTGGAATTGTTGAGAAAGTGTTCCAGGTTACTTCCTTCTGTCCGTCGGCCCCGGTTCCCTATCTGTACATTACACTTAATCATAGAGGTGTACGATTTGATTTGCACTTTGGAAAGACCATGCAGGACACTACCCCTCAGTTATTTTTCATTGCTTACAGGAGATTAAATCCTGAGGATCTAGTAGCCATTGCACGATTTTGCCCCTCAGCCTTCTGTACACCGCGCACCCTCCTCAGCGGTATCTCTCCATTCTGGCATTCTGTCTCTCCATTCTGGCCTCTTTCCATTTCTTAATGTTTACATGGGTTGTTTTCTCTGGGTTTTTGTATAGGCTGTTTTTTCTTCATTTGTTTTTATTGGAGTTCGATTTGCCAACATACAGTATAACCCCAGTGCCCCCCTCGGTGCCCGTCACCCAGTCACCCTGTCCCCCCGCCCACCTCCCTTTCCACCGCCCCTTGTTCGTTTCCCAGAGTTAGGAGTCTCTGTGGTTTGTCTCCCTCCCTAATTTTTCCCACTCAGTTCTCCTCCTTTCTCTTATAATCCCTTTCACTATTTCTTATATTCCCCGTATGAGTGAAACCATAGGCTGTTTTTTCTATCTTGAATTCACTTCCTATGTTATCCCAACTCCAGACTCTTAACTCCTAGCCTTTTTGAAACTCTCAGTTAAATATTTATTTCACTTGGGAAACCTTCCCTAATACCCCTCCGTGAAGCCAAGTGTCTTTATTCATTTTCACATGATCTCCCATACTTATCTTTTATAATAGGTAACAACACAAATGCCAAAAATAAACACACGTATAAGTACAGCCGTAAGTCTGTCCCCCAAATCAAACTGTGCATTATTATTTTCTTGGTGTTCACCATTATAGCTTTGCTACCTAACACAGTGAGGGACCTCAAAATATATTTATTTTTGAATTAATTATTGAATGGAATTCCCCTGTGGTATTCTTCAGCTGTGGTACATGTATTTTATTTCTGTGTAATCAGCTCATACAAGAAATTATAGTTTATTGGCTTATTTTAACTCATATTAATGAGAACAATTTTCACAAATTTCAAAAAAGATATTTTATTTCACCAGATACTTATTAAACATCAGCTCTAAAGAACTCTGCTTTGGAAACCACACAGATGAACAAGAAGACATGGCCACTGCCTTCAGGGTGTCTAATAATATTCAGTAACTGATTTGGGGTTTATTCAATTTCTCTCTACATCAAAGGTTTCTACTAGGTTATGCAATGAATGAATTCCAGCAAAGTTGGCAAATTCCTGTGAAGCAAATCCCATTTCCCATCGACTTCCATTATTAAATTGGAAATGCATTTCCTCTTGTGAGGGACCTGCAGTATTCTATTGCATAGCACAGTGGCTCTTTGGGAAATCATATCCCTTTAAAGGAGTAAAGAGAAAAGGAGGAGCGATAGGCATGGTAGGAATTGTTAACGTTCCTATAAAGGTGCCGCGGTTAAAGGATAATGGGGGTTTAGAAGCTCTTTCTGGCTTTTAGCTTCAGTATAGTATGATGTGAGGCTCAGTGGAGGAGATAAGCAGGACCTTTTGATTTTGGATCCCAGTTTTTCCACACTAGTTGAATGATCTAAGTCAATTTACTTAACTTCTTTGAGTTCCATATATCTCAAGTGTGAAAAGAGGACGATATGCAGTCTCTCACAGGTGTATTGAGAGGATTAAACGAGGTATAGGTATATTGCTTAGCATGATGTCCAGTACAAAAGGAAGCACTCATTCAAATATATTTCTGTTAATAAAGTAGTAGTAGTAGTAATAATAATAATAATAATAATAAGCCAAAGACTGGAGTGTGGAGTTTTAGTGGAAAAAGATTTAAAGAATAAGAAATTATAGTTCAACTGGTGTTGGGGAAGAAAATAAGAAAAAAGTAATCTCACATCTTGATGCTGTATTTCTTAGTATGATCATTTTTGGCACTAAGCCATTTGAATCAAAAGCAATAGGGGGGAATAGACACCCAGTCACACTCCTCATGGTACTCTGCACTCATGTCATTTAATCTTTTTGACATCGATTCACTCAACAAACAAGTATTGAACTTCTATGTGCAGTTGCTAAATAGAGTAAATCTAGCTCCCACCTGCAATATTTCCCTAAAGGTGTCTTTCTTATGAAGAGCTGCTTCTCAGCTAAAAATATCCTATTCCCTGTCTTATCTTTACTACCTTCTCTCTACGCAGAAGTCAAAGAGGGAAAAAAAAATCCATTTGGGATCAAAAGGTCTTTCCTTCTGTATTACAACCTGTATCACTTACCAGGGAGTGTGCTGGGCTCATCCTTTATAGACAGAATGTGCTTTATCAATAATTTTGCTCTACAACCTCATTTACAGGTCCCTGGCTGTCTTGATTTCAGGATTATTCAGCCTGTACATGCTGTAAAAAGCCAGGCAGTAGCAAGGCACCAGTGTGATGTTGAGGTTCACTGAGCTTGAGCTGTCTTAGCTCTAACATGTCCCTAACTGCATCCTGTGAGGTATTAATACGTGTCATGTGAAATAGTCCCACTGTTGACCACAAAACCCATGAGTTCATTATATTTCAATGTGTCTCTTTGCTGAAGGGGTACTCAGAACTTTTAGCAGGCTGATTTGTGTATCTCCAAATTAGGGATATAGTATAAAGTCAAAATAGCAGATATTTTTTCCCCAAAAATTTGGATTACTTTTTGTACTTAAGATTATTTCTAAAAATAACCACTTTCTCCATGGAAGGAGTATAATCCCCTACCCCACTTTTCGTCAAAAATGTCAAGAGGGGAAAGAATTTGTCTAAAAAGATGCTGTCTTGAACAACTAGAACATACTCTTATCTGTAGCATATTCTCGAGAGGGATTAAAAATATGCATTTGCTACCTATGGTTGGACTGCTGACTGTTTCACTCAGCACGAGATAGGCTCTATGCCACTTGGAGCCCCAGCTGTATTATGGTTACACATTGGGAATATTTGGTGAATAATGAGTGAATAGCATGTCCACTGTTAGAGAGGCACTGTGCTACCTGTTAAGTTCTGGCTATATTCTAGACCCCCTTTGGGTGCTTCTTTCAATTTTGTGAGTTTTCGAGACCTAAATGATTTAATCAGAATTATCAGAAAATCAAGAGATCTGAAATTCTCAGAAGCTAATTCTTATAGAAAGCTTAACTCTTTCCTACATATCTTGATGCCTCCCTGTTTTATTACATTTTTCTTTACAGTGTCTGCTCTCCCCAAACATCTTCTTAGATCTCCCCGCAGTGTGATGTCGTGAAGCCTAGCTCACTTGGTCAGTACTGATTTCCAGTAATTATCACATGGCTTTCTCATGACATTGTCGTTATCCAAGCGTGGTTCTTAATGACCTGATAGCCAGGACGAGAGTGTGGACAGGGAAGATTGAATGGAAACTGTTAAGTCCATGTGAGCAGGAGCCTCCGTGCTTTCAACCACTTGGTTTGCCTGACTGCCTCACTATAATACTAATTTCATCAGATGAACATGTCCTTGGATTATTTTCCTTTCCTTGTGACATCTGTTATTTGAGAACAGAAGTGCAACAGCCTTGTAAGTTGACCAATACTGATTCCATATTGAAATTTAAGTACATTTTAACACTGTTTGACATTTATCTTAATCATCGACATAATTTGTAAGACTCTGGAGTAATGAGTAAAGCTTTTTAATGAATGAATTGAAATAAATATGTAGAATAAGAAAAAAAAAAGTATACCCATATATCAAGTCTGAATAGGAGTATGTTACTTCGTTTAGAGGAAAAATGTGATGTATTTTCTCCCAGATTTATAATACCTGAACCTCAAATTCTATTCCACTTTTATTTTCTACTGAATCATGTATTTCAGGAGGAGAGAATTCAACCCAGAATGAGAACTCCTTGAAGGCAAGGGCCTTGTTTTACTCATCATCCTTGTATGTAACTCCTCTGGAAATAATATGGACTCAATATGTTTATTGCATCTGTATGACTAAAAAGGAGCTGAATCTATCCTTGAACGGGACAGTTAGAAAAATATGTGCTTGGGGAATGGTCAGCATTTTCCTTGACACATTCAATACACTTTTTATTCATACTTTTAAAATATTTACAAAAAATCCTTAATACCTTACAGAAAAGTCATATTTGCCTGTTTCCTCATAATCATTGTAATAATAATCATACTCAAGCCTAAAGTCAAATATGCTTCAATTTAGAAATAATATCTATAATAGTATTTCTGCATGGGAAATAAGTGATGGTTTGGAGTTGTTTTGATACTGTAGTGATACTGTTTTTGAGCAATCTTGAAATTTATGGCTTTAAGAAACAAAGAGCTATTTCAAACCCCCTAGCAAGAGAATACTCAGTAAACAAGTGGAAAGACTGATTCAATCCCTGTGGAATATTTCACCCAGTAAATAGAGTCGAGCACTTATCTGGGAAATAGACAATGAAAGTTGGTCGATCTTACCCTATAGTGTGATTCTAGATTTCACCTAGATGATCAATCACTTGTCTTCTCCTCTCTGAATTCTTCACCTAAGATTTTTTTGTACCATCCGACAAGAGAAGTTTTGCCATTCAGTTCAACTCGTGTATATTAAGAGATACCAAATTGTCAAGATCTGGAGTCTGCAGATAGCATTTATAGGCCGTGCCTCCTTGGGCAAATTACTTAGTGGCATTGAACCTCAGAATAATCCTTGTTCTCCCTAAATTGCATCTTGTCTTTAGAGCCAACAGGGCTAATTTGTGTGAGAGGTAAAGGTGGAAGAAAACCGATACGCTGTACGTACTTACTGTGTACCAGACAGTGTCCCTTTCAAACCTTAGCTTCTAATCCAGTCAATAAGTATGCTGGTACCTGCCTACTTCAGAGAAAACAGATGCTTGAACAAGCATCAGCTGTTGGAGCTCTTGTGCCCTGGTTCAAAATGGTGAGGCAGGCCTTTGTGCTGGCTCGATGGTTCAGCCTTCAGCTGAAACATCAGCTGGGTGTGTGTGCTTGTGTGTGAGAACACACGTGTGGATATTAGGGATGCACCGTAGGTGGTAGGAGCTTCAAAGTAATAAAATGGCCTCAAATTTTTGAGAATCCTTTGACAGGCAGTGATTTTGAAGATGCTGAAATCCATTCTGCCTGTGACTTATTAAAATGAAGGGAAATCACAAAAGCATCCTTTGATTCAGTGGCGTTTCTTTTCACATTTTACAGCCATTCATTCTCCAGCCTTCCAAAGGATTTAGAAGAAAAATAGGAGGAAATAATGAAACAAAACAAAACAAAACAGAATCACCATGCCTGAGAAAGCTGTTAGAAAAGCCTCGTTCTCTGTAAACAGCTCGCTTTACCACCTTTTAGCAAGAGTTCTCTTGATTCACACCAGCTGCTCATTTCTGGTTTCCCCTCAGTGTCTTGGAATAACTACTTTTCCTTGAAGCAAATTATTCAGCCTTTGCAGATGACTCCCTGAGTTTGGAATTCCTGAAGAAGGTGTTAGACCTCGTCAGCTTCCTGCCCGATTCTGTTCTTAATTTGTTAACTCTTCAGCAAATTTGGCCTTCATGGCTCACCTTGGAGGAGGGAAGCTCCCAGGGATTTATGCTGCCTGTGAGTTTGGGTGACCTTTGAGAGTAAGTATGGTGGCGTAAGGGGCTGGAAAAACCCGAATCTCTGACTCTCTATCCTGCACCTACGTACATAATGAAATGGACTCTTTGGCAGGACTGATGGAGGCCAGAGTACCAGGCCACCTACCACCTGTCACGGAGCAGTGACACCAGTTTTAATGGGGAAACTGACTTTATGGTGGTTTAGATGCAAATTCGGTTAACAAAGTAGAGCACATTTCTCATGTACTGTTGCATTTAATCTTTACAAGGATCCTGTCAGGTGGGTATTTTCATGTCTTCTTTAAAAGTAATTTTAAAAATGCTCAGAAAGCCTAAGAAGTTGCTAATATCACATTACCTGTAGGAATAAAAATCTCATTCATACGCAGACTGTTAGACTAGAAAGCCAGATTTTTATTCCCAGTGAACAATGATGTCCAGTCCTCCGTGGGAATAAGTCTGACGGACTTGCTGTTTTTTAAACCTATTTTTTGAACTTTTTTTTGTCCTCCCTTTGTCATTGGTAGAACTTTAATTTTATATGTACATAAAATTAAATATGAAATACAAATACGTAATAAACATATATAAATATATAACAATATATGCTTATGTACATATAATATATATAAGTGTGTGTACATATACACATATGCTTTTACTTGAGTTTTTGTTCTTGTATTATTGAAAGACTTCTGGAATTTGAGAATCCTTCTTTAGGAAATGAGGAAGTTATAACCCTGCCTGGTACATTTCTCTTATTTATTGTGCATTTAGAGATATCATGCTTTTTAAAAATATAAGTGCTTGACATATATTGGATTCATTTAATATAATTAATTACTGTATTTGCTATATTTAATCCTTATTACCTAGTAAGCAAGCTACTGACCTCATTTTTGTTTTAAAAGAAGAAAGGGAGGGGATCCCTGGGTGGCTCAGTGGTTTAGCGCCTGCCTTCGGCCCGGGGGCGTGATCCTGGGGCCCCGGGATCGAGTCCCATGTCAGGCTCCCTGCATGGAGCCTGCTTCTCCCTCTGCCTATGTCTCTGCCTCTCTCTCTCTCTCTATGTCTATCATTAATTAATTAATTAATTAGTTAAAAATAAGAAAGAGAGGGAACTTCAATAATTTGGAAAAGGTAGCACAGCTTCCAAGGCAATAGACCACCATACTGTGTATCAAAGGGACAGTGGCCCCTCCCCCAGCAGGAAAAACTGAACCCTTTGAATAGAGGATTATTTTTTTGTTAAAAATGTCTTAGCCTAGAGTCAGCAAGAATTATAGATTCTTTCGTAACCACTTTCAACTATTTTAACTCATTTCTTGTCACTGTGCATTTTGTTTGGTAGCATTTATTGGTCACTGGACATGGATGTTACATGCTTTGTACCTGCTGTTGTCCCATTCCAACCTCTCAATGGTCTTCTGAGGTGAGGGCAATGCTCTCAAAGCCTTGATTGTTCTCCTAGTAGAAGGAGACAGTAAGTAACTTTCTCAAAGACATAGGACTCAAGTATAGTGAAGCTGGAATGCGAACCTCCTTTTGCCTGATCTTAGAGCATCTGCTCTTCACCGTTACGCTGTGCTGTGCAGACTCTGTCTACACCCGTCTACTTACGGTGTCCTTCGCAGGCTTTGGTGATCTAACACTTTTCTTTGGTTGCCGCTATCCCTGATTCTATTTTTCAAGATTCTCAGCTAACTTTTATGTGGCTTTGACAATTAGATCCGGTCTTCACTTCTTCAAAAGAGACCTTCTCTGATAGTCACCCTGTGGGCTGCATAACATTTCCCGTAATATAATTTTACTTACTATAGTGAAATATTTATATTCCATTGATTGTTTTGCCACTCCCATTAGAGTGTGAGATCTGAGAAAAGGGGCTTTGTTTTAACCATATTTATATTTACCCAATTCAACCCAATACATGAAAAATAGACTGTCATTCAATAAACATCCATTAAATGCCTTGTATGTCTGAATAAGTCCAATTCTGACCCAGATAAGGAGTGGGATTATTTGGCATTCATGTGAGCAACTGGGTTTTGAATGAAACAATATTAGAATGACCACTCTATCAAAGGCTCTGTACCATTTTGACATGAAATTGATCTGCAGACACTCATCTTGAATCCCAGAGTAATCCAAAGGACAGAAGATATCCTCTGAATTTTACCTTTCCTGTCCGGAATCTAGAAGATAGAAATCCATTGTATTACTGCTATGTTCTTTGCCAATCACCTATTCGCCCGTTCATCAATTTATTACATGGCACTTAATTTTAGTAAGATACTCTTCTAGATGCTGAGGCATAGACTGGCAAAGACAGATAAGTCCTGTACTCTCATGAAGCTCATGCTATAGTATTGAGGCTTGGGGAGTAAGAAAATAAGATGAAACAGTGATCTAATATGGAATTTTCGATGATTAAACTTATTTGGGTTGTCTGGAAAAGCTTTGCTGATTAGTGATTTTTTCTAAAAAAATAAGGAAATATAATTGACATACAAGGTTATAGTAGTTTCAAGTGCACAACGTGGCAGTTCAACAATTGTATACATTGCTCAGTGTTCACCATGGTGAATATAGTTAGTTACCTCTGTCACAGAATTGGTGATTTTTTTTTTTTAAGCCAATGTGTGAATGACGAAAAACCAGCCTTGGAGGAATTAATGGAAATGCCTTTAGCAGGAAATACAGTGAATTTGCTTTATTCCAAAAGGAATGTAGGGTGGCTGCAGAGTGGTGAGCTAGAAGTAGAATAGTATGAGACGAGGTTGGAGTATACGACCAAAGTCGGTAACAGATGCTTGTGGCCTGAGATAAGGAATTTAGCTTAAATTCTAAATGTGATGGACGGGTATTAAAGAGTTTTAAGTGAGGGGCAGAAGCATATATATTTTTTCTTTTTCTTTTTTTAATTGAAATGATCACCCAGTTTACAATATGCAGAGTGGACATTAGGGAGGTAAGAGTAGAAAAGGAAGATCATTTAGGTGGCCCTTATGTGGTCTAGTCAAGGGATGATATTTCATTGGTCTGAGGATTTGAGTCATAAGGGAGATAGAAACTAGGATAGTTTAGGGATATTGTTGAGAGAACAAGCCAACACTTTTTTCCATTTGGATGTAGGACTTATGAGAAAAAGGGTCAAGGAGGACTTGTTGGTTTTTGCTTTGAGCAAGTGGGTAAATGATATTACCATTTACTAAGTGAGGAGCAAGTTATCAGTAGGGAAGGGTTCAAGGTATGGAGAACTCTGCTTTGTTCATGGTAGCATTGAGGTTTCTTTGAAATATGCATGTGGGAATGTCAAGGAGAATATTGGATATATGAGCTTGGGGATCTAGAGGAAGGTCATTCGTTAAACATGCACATTTTTGTGTCATTGACAATGAAGATAGGATGAGATCACCTAAAAAAAAGTGTGAATAGCGACAGAAGATTGAGGAGACCACTGTGGGAACTCCAGCCTTTGAGTTCTGGAAAAGGTAGGCACATCAGCAGAAGAGAGGAAGAGTTTGGGTGTGGAAAATGACGTGTTCTAGAAAAAGAAGTGTTTCAAGGAGAATATGACTCTTTGTTGTATTTGCTGGTATCATTATTTTAATTAAAATCATTTTGAGTCAGAGCAGGGAGCTATTTGAAAACACTCTTTGAAGAAATCTTAACTTCTTGGAAAAGGGGAAAAAAAAAAGTATTAGCTGCATTTATAGATCACCTCTTTGGAAATTTCACCGTACAACTGAACTGTCTTTTAAGTCTGCACATGCATAAAATGAGAACCAAACATGAGCGTAGTCTGCCAAAAGTGCTTATTTTTTTCTTGTGGATTATGCTATAATTATTTGAAAACAATGTTGTACTGTCAAATCATTGCATATTTTTCTCTGTGTCAAGTTCAACTTGACTGAATTTTGTGTGCCCTTTGATGGGATGAGCACTGGGTGTTATTCTATGTGTTGGCAAATTGTACACCAATAAAAAATAAATTTATAAAAAAAATGAATTTTGTGTGCCTTTACAATGGCACTAGATTAATCTGCTCACTTATGGTTCCCATATCTCCCAACATTTTATCATTATTAGCATTATTGTTACTTTTCTGGTTATTTTTATGCATGTGTTTTGCTTGTCTTTAAGATGTGTGACTTCTTAAAACTTGGATTTGTAATTCTTGAAAGATTGACAAAGACCGGGAAAAGAGAGCCTCTCTTGGGGTGTTCCATATAGCATCTTCTTGCCAAGAAATTGTTGTTGAAGCAGCCGTGGTTACACTGGACCCAGGGAGACTTCAGGGATTCCAGCAGCCTGTGTTCTGGGCCTTTTTGAAGATAAAAGAACCCATTAGCACAGTTCTCCCAGCAAGGCTGTAAACTCTGGCCCTGGTAAGGAGCACACATTCAAAAGCCAATTTGGGCCAGTAATGAGATCTTTAATGTGCAAATAAATATTAGCTGGGGCAAGAAGCACGGTATGATTCCATCCTGTGGTGGCTCATTTATGTTGATGTGCACCATTTGACATAAGAAAGATGTAAAAGGAGATAAGAAGGGCATGTATTATTTTTAATGTATTCTTCATTTGTGTAAACAATCCATGAACTATCGAACGAAATATAACTCAAAGACTGAGTTTTATTTTCTCTTTGATGTTTATTATTTTGGATGTGGTAAAAATTGGTGAATAAGAGGCGAGGCTGAGCAAGGGAACGCACCTTGTTTATGTGATGTTGGAAGAGAAGTATTAGGAGGAGGGTGATTGGTGAGCCAGGCTTTTCTTGCTGGAGTCTCAGCCTCATCACTTAAAGTGTGAAAGTCTCTTAGACTCTTTGAGGCTCAGCTTCTCATTGATGAGAGGGGAAAAAAAAATGCTGATGTCCCTGGACATGGCAGATACTTACAAAATTTACAATATTGTTTCACATCTTTCTCTAAATTTCTAACCCATTAGCCTTTTCTTCTAACTTTATATGTAGCGGGAGAGGCAGATCTATTTGCCTAGCCCATCATTTTCAGATTATGGTAGGAGATGGTATTTAGCTTTTTGATATTAAAGTCAATTACAATTGATTTATTAGCTACTAGGAAGGTGCAGTATAAATAATAAACTTGAAGGTTATAGATAAATTATGTTTTTAATTGGCATGCTAATAAATTATAATGTCATGTTATGAAGAATGTAGATGAATTCTTCAAACATCAGAGTAAAAGTCACCTGATGAAAATGTACCCAGCAATGGCATAAAATTAAACTTAGCTGTCATAATAAAATATGCCAGGGAGGAAAAAAAAATAATCCTTTTCCATCTCTATAGATAGTTTATTTGAATTCAGAATGATGTCTACAGATCTATACTTTCATAAATCTGGAATCCAGAAATCATTTTTTTTTCCCGGTTAGGTAACAATAAACTTTTTCCCCCAGAAAACTGTTTTCTCCTTGAGATGAGTAAGCCATATTCTGTTTGCAAGTATCGCCCAAAATTGAAATGTGTGGCTTAACTCTTAGTAGAAATGACTTGAATTGTTACGATAAATGGAAGCATTTTTCTAGTACCTCTTCATGTTTCTGGATTCAATACCAATATCCATATTGAAGCAGGATTCTAAAAAGTGTTTGGTATTTGAGACGTAGCATCACCTCTGGGAATTGAGAAATTCAGATTCTGAAGAAGAGATGAGTACCTATGGAGCCTGGGCTTATTTCTTCACTTTCCTTGGCTTTCCTTTTCCTGAGTGACAGACAGAAATGTTTATGGTACAGCAACGTGTAAGAGTAGCACGACTAACCCTTACTAAATGCTGACTACCTAGCGTGTACAAGGCTAAACACTTCACATGTATTACCTCATTCAGTCTTCACAAACAACCCCGGGAGATCTGAACTAGCACCATCCCATTTTCAGATGAGCAAATTGCTTAAAGTCTCACGGTATGTAGCTAACAGAGCCCAGGGCAGAAGCCGTCTACTCCACGCTTAACCTCGATTCAGAACCTCCACTTTTTGATGAAAAGCCCTTGGAGACAATGATCTTTGGGCACTTGAGTGATTTTGCTCACCTGTGATTGTCTAAAAGAGGTTACCAGGCGGTTGCATTTCATATTTTTATACCCAGTTTAGCTATTTGCTATTACCTTACATTTTAATATTATTCTTCAGATGCATTATTTACTAATTGCAACGTTTGGGAGGTTCGTTTGCAATTCTTAGAGATGTGGCCAAGGTACAGAGCCTCTGCTTCTGTATCATGCAGAGCAAAACAGAAAACAGGGATATAGATCTTCTGCACTCAGAGAGAGATGCCAACCGAAGTGATGGGGCGGGGAAGGGGGGCTCCTCATTAATATCTAACTGCAAGGAGTGAATACTTCCAATTTTATGGTATTCTTCTCCCTGAATGAGCTTCTGCAGTTCTGAGATGACTAGTAAGAACATGGAAATCATGTATATTGTAAAATAAGTGTCATTTGGGATAACTGAGTAATTAATTCATTCCTCATCAACTTGTCTGTAGCTACTGATGTAGTACACAGATCTGTGCTTTATTAGGGAATCGGTGAGATATGCACTCAATGAAATCATTTTACATATGATTGGGGAATTTTTTTTTTATTCTGCATTACTTTATCTCGATGATGCCATGTGAGGTGTTGCACTTTTCCAGGGCATCAATGAAATATGGAATTGTACCATTTGTCTCTTTTAAACCGATTTAATTCCATTACATTTAATAATATTTAGTACTTATGGAACATCATCTCCTTTCAAATGGAAACATTAACTGTTGTAATTAATTCTCCCAGTACTTCTCCAGGCTAAAAATATAAATAGACATAAAGAAAGCAATTAGGAACAGGTGTGGCCTTGATAAAGGAAGGGAACACAATTGGATGTTCAGCCTCAGGCTCAGGACTCCTGGGTTCAGTTACTGCCTGTAGTATGTTTGTTCTTCAGGGAAGAAGCAGTGTCCTCCGTGGAAATTGTAGCACATACACACCTGAACCTCGATTGGTTGGGAGCAGATATCTGGGTCCCTTTATAGATACTGTGAATAAAGCTCTATTGTGAGTGAAGAAGGTTCAAAGTAGGTAACGTGGGCTTGTCTCCATGCTGAAATGCTATGATTTTCTTTTATTTGTATGTGAAAAATTGGACCACCAGGTATCCGCTGTGCACTGTCTCTTGTGGCTTATGCCAGTTTTCCAAGATCTGACAAAAAGCGTGTGTATAGGAGGTAAGGGGACATGCCGGCCCGAAAGAGTTAACCAAAAAATGTCATTTTCTTTGGTCACTTGGTGTCCCGCTCTGAGACTCATCATCTCTCAGTTGAACGATAACTCAAACATGATTGATTTTTTTTTTTTTATTCCTTCTAAAACATGAACCTGAACATTCCCTATTGTCCTTCAGTGATTTCCTTCTGTCCTCAGGAAAAAAATCCCAGCTCCTTCTCATGGCACAGGACATGTCATAATAAACAACTCATTATTTTTTGTTGCTAAGTTTTTGAGGCCCGTAAGTCTAGAACCATGGTTTAAAGTTTCACACATATGTAAGTATGCTAGTTAAAAATTCAGATTTCTTGAAGAACACTGAACTAATTATAGCTGGGCAAGCGGCGCCCCACCAAAAAGCAGTGTGACACGGTTTTCAACCCGAGCAAACGTTAAAATTTCCTGAGAGGTTTTAAAAATACCAATCCCTCGGCCCCACCACAATTTGCTATTTCAGAATATAGGGAAAGGGTTCCGGGGCGTGGGTATTTTATAAAATCCCCTAGAGACAGATGCCTTCAAGTTACCTCCACATTTTAAAACCACCCCAGTATAATAAGGGGCAGTATTGCTTAGCAGTTAGGAATAAGGGCTGGGGAATGAGGCAACCCTGGGGTTCTCCGTGTGTTCCCAAATGAATTTGTAATTCAATATGTTTGTAGAGACTTAGCAGGACATTGAAAATGGCCAGAAAAGTAGGACGCCTGGTGGCAGGCTTCGGGTGGGTCTTGCTGGCACTACCAAGCTCCTGGCCTACACTGGCTTGTGCCTGCCGCTCAGCAGGACGAGAGCCTTCGCTTCACTGGGCCTACCGACCTCAGACACCAGTAGGGAGATGCTCCATTAATACTGGGAGGGTCCTCTTTGGGGGGGGCGGGTCCCAACTGACTTCTCACGTTACTCTTTCCTTCCAGAGACATCCTCTTCCTGATAGAATTGTGATAAATCTGGTGTTTTCCCCATCTTGTTCCGAAAGCCAGTGATACTTTGTCAGTCCCTCTCTCCTAGCCCTCCCCGCGAGGATCAAATACAGCAACAGAAATATAGCACAGTGCCTGACGTTGTTAAATGTTAAATACACGTGGGCTGTTGTCATTATTTTTATTTTCAGCGCTGTGTATCTAATTACCAGAGTGCCTCATAACTGCGATTCTTTCATTGCTCATCATTTCTGAAATGCCATTTTCTTCTTTTACCAGGGAAATATACAAAGTAAGAGCTGGCACACTCTAAGTAGAATGTAATGGGCACTACTTTAAGTACTTAATATGTATTATATAGATTATATAAATATATACTTATATGCATAAAATATATGTAAAATATATTTACATGTATAAATATATGTACAAAATATATATTTATATATAATAAATTATACAAATTATATTTATATATAATAGATTCTAGATCATAATATAATAAGTTATATGTATTTAGCTTATTTAGTTTTTGTACCTATGAGGTAAGTCTTGCTATTACCCCCATTTTAGAGATAAAAGCACTAAGTCACCAGGGCATGTACCTTTCTTTGGGTACAGCTAATATATGGTGGGTCAAGGATTTGAACTCAGGAACTCTGATCCTCCTAAGATTTAGTTCCCAACTATTATGACTATGTAAATCCATCAGACATCTCCCTCCGAAGGACAACAATCCGTTCTCTCCAGTGTCTCTTAGACCAAAAATGTATATATACTGTGTGCATTCCTTTTTTGAAGAGCACATTCCTTTTGCAAGGAACATTCCTCCAGTAGAGGGGCAAACATGTCTAATTGAGTTGGGTGTCGTTGGTCCACAGTGAATTATCAGGCATATACTAGATGCTCAGCAATGTTAACAAATGTTAACAAGTGAATAGTGAATTCACAGGAAACAGAAAATGATACCAATATCCAAGAAATAAGAGGTCCCTTCCTCCCTTTCTAATCAAAGGTGTACAAGTAGGAGTTGCTAGTCAGGATGGGGATGGAGGTGAGGAAATTTAAATATATATTTTCATTCTTTTTTTCTTAATTGAAGGATAGTTGATACACAGGGTTACATTTGTTTCAGGTGTAGAGTGTAGGGATTGGGCAACTTTATGCTATGCTCACCCAAGTTAGCTACCATCTGTCATCATACTGTATTTTCATTCTTGATGATGCATTACCAAAGTCCAGACATAGTTCTAGTTATATATTTTCAATGATATGCCACTGCCATTCATCTACATACAGCTGTATTTGAGCCTAATGGAAATTTAATGAAAATGTATAGGTTACTTCATTTCATGAAAAGTCGTATGATGACTGTATTTTTCTAGTTATGCACCATGCATACACATCTTAAAGTTAACTGATGCATTCAAAATACAATAATTATATCCTACTCTTACATCCATCGTGCTAGCTTAAAGCATATAGACTACAACCGTTTTACTTTAGGTTCTTCTGAAGTTAGCCTGCAGAGTTTTGGCATATTGTCATCAATGATGTCATCTAAGGGGAAATCCGTATGTAATCATCACCCTCCCACCCCCCTGATGTCAAGATGGCATTCCCTGTGGCTACGGGATTTAATGCAAAAGATGAACAGATAGTTGATATCAGTGTTAACAAATTCAACATGTTGCCAGTAGGCAGTCCTCTCGGCAGTTTCCCATCTAGACTGTGTACTGGGGACGTGGTGCGGGATCTAACGTTAATACCATGACCTGAAGTTGTAATTATTGCACTGGAAGCTGAAGCTCACATTTTTATCCTTGAAAAGCTTCAGGTGACAATCCGACTTAAATTTTCTGGTGATTTGAGTGCTAGAGATCATCTGATAATTCTACAGGCATGTCTTGAATACCAACAATACGCTAAGTCTTACGTTCAGTGCCGTGGATACAAAGAGGAGTGGAATGTGGATAGGAGTTCATGTCCATTTTGGGGAAGGAAAAGAGTCATGGTACTCGTAGTCAGGGAATAATAACTGCAGCTTCCATTGGGTAATTGCTACGTGCTAGACGCTTACCTCCCAGAGTTGACGACAATGTGCCAAAATTCTGCAGGCTAACTTCGGGTCCAGTCTGGTCACAGGAGATGATTTCTGCCCCGGTTTAAGCAATGTTACTACAATCCCAGGCTTGGTTGTGTTCGTTGCCCTTTCCATTAAGAGAAAAAGCAAACCATACATTTAAAAATTGTTTTCTCTACACAACTTAAAATTAATTAGCCTCTCTCTCTTTGGGAAACACAGACTTAATACAAAATATGCTAGACCCCATAAAATCTTAAAGTAGGAGAAAAAGTATCCTAGAGTTCTGTCCCATTTGCTACATGCAAAAGTTGCAAAAAAAAAAAAAAATACAAAGCAAAACCCCAGACATGTAGAGTTAATTGATATCCCCAATAAAATCTTATCCCAAGAAACAGTTCTTAAATTTTACCATGCCTCTCCATTTTTGCTGTCACCACCTTAAGCCATATTTCCATCCTTTCTCACCTGATGTATTTCACCATTTTTTTAAAATTTGATATCTAAAAATTTCTTTCCTGAGTTCTGGATCACACTCTTTCAATCAATTTTCAACAGCATAATGAGTGATATTTTTTAAAACAGATATCTGGCCATGTGTTGTCCTACTGTAAATCCCTCATTAACTTCTCCAACCCCCTTTGGGTAAAAGTCTAGTGTCCTTAATGTCTATAAGATGCCCACTCGCATACCACTGCCTATAAATTTAGCCCTCTTTCTTGACACTCTCCTCATTATCCTCTGCTCCCCAACCGTATTAGACTTATTCAGGTTTCTTGAAACTATTCAACTAATATTGATCCCCTTAGTTAGGTCCACAGTAGGGTTGGTTGTAAAGAGAAAGAGCTTTATACCTAGATTTGAATTTGGCTCTACACTTTCTCTTGGTCTGTTTTCGTGTATATTTCAAGTGGAGATGAGGAGGGTCTCACTCTCAGTGTCATCATGAGTAAGAAAGAAGGCAGCGTTCTTAGTAAATGGAACCCCTTTCTTCTAAAGCAATTGTACCTTATCCTCACCTTCCAAAGAATAGGTTCCTGCCTTGCTCTTCTGAGTGTGTGTAATGGGTTCCCTAGATCATACAAGTCTCACCTGGGAGCTTCTTAGAAATGTAGAATCTCAAGCTCCATCACAGAGTTGCTGAATCAAAATCTGCAATTTAACAAGTTTCCCCACATAATATGGGTACACACTGAGATCTTAGTTTCCTGAGGAAGATTCTATTTCTTAACTACTATGTCTTCTTTTGGAGAATTCAAATCAAACTATCATGTCAGATAAAATATATGTCACTGAGGGCAGGAGATATGTCTGACGCATTCATTGCTGTAACCCCAGGGTTTGGCACGGTGCGATCAATGACAGTTTTTTTTAAAAGTGAGAGTAGTAGGGCCCAGAAAGTAAGGACTCAATTTTCATCACTCTGAACTATTGTTATATCTTAATCCTGATAGCTCGTAGGCATCCAGTGGCATAATATTCAAGGACCCTCTATATATCACAACTCAAACAACTCCAGATTAATTTCCCTCAGGACGTAAATATACTCCTGTGTGGAGAATATTTGCAGAAGCATTTACACACATATATATATATATATATATATATATATATATATATATATATATATATGCCTCAAGTATATCTTTGGAGTGCAACATCCAAAACCCTTGAATTGCATTTTTAGACTTTATGGTGGTTTTTTTTTCTTTTTTTCAGTTTGTTTGTTTCTAGCATTCTCTCTAATAGCTCCCAAGTGTTTTCCTCTACATTAATAATATATTTTGTCATGGAGATGTTTTGTACCTTTTCATTATGTTTTATAACATCTCATTTCTAATTTAGTTATTGATTGGATATGTAAGTGTTAATCTGGTTATTGATTATGTGTGTTTGTGTATGTGTGTGTGTTTTCAGCTCAAATCCCAGGACTGTACACATTAATACCGCTGATTTTTTTAAAGTATATTTTATCATTGCAGGTTTCATATTCATGCTGTTTTTTGTTTAAGGTTTACCACTATTATAGTAAGCAAAACCCCTCATGACCTTTCTGATGGACCCAAATGGCATTGTGGTTCACAGTTACTGACAGTGGAAAGTGAGTGTTTCTCGTATCCAGAAAAAAATGGCACAGCATTGTAATGAGAGCCCAGTACAGTTTGCATCCCTCCCTTAGCGTGCCCCTAGACTGAGTGATTCCTAATGATGTCTTCATTATTTCAGCTTTTGTTTTCATTTTGAATGAGACATATATATATATATATGTAATATTACTAAAAATATACATACATATATATATTTCAAATTGGTATAATTGAACACAGAGAAAAATATTGCAATAAGTACTGTCTTTGATGTAAGTTCTAGCAACTTTTAAATTTCAAGGGTGTGGTTGTATGTACATTTAGCTAGTCAGGCCCAGCAGGTAGCGAGTCGGGCTCTTTTGAAAGCTTGCAGTTTGTCTCTTGGGCTATTCAAACCAATGAAGAATAACACCAGGAACTTCATTGAGGGTGACATTTAGGGCCTTCCATTTTGTTTTGTTTTGTTTTGTTTTGTTGCACTCAAATACCTAGAGACTACTTTTCTTAACTAGACAAAATTGTAGCTAGAAAATCCTTAATGGTCCATGGAGAAAGGAATGATATAGTACAAAGTCTTGCTCTAGTTGTTATTTTAAATCTGGACATTATTTTACCAGGATCAAGAAAGAGTTTATAGTTTGTTTTTATGGAATAAAAGGTCCACACAGTTCTCAATACATATTCTATGCCCAAAGCAAGTGTCTCTTATGGTTTGTGAATGATGACTCCAGAATTCCAAAGGTCAATGCAGGGTTATAGACTTACATTCTTTTTGGCATTAAAGAAATAAGCTGGTTTTAAACATTTTTCAAAAGTGCATTGACAAATAGGCAATCTGATTGTAGTGCAAAGGTCAGCAACTTAATGTGCTAATTACGAAGCATTTTAATCCTGTTCTCAAATTGGAATGAGTCCTAGCAACAGTTGGTTAACTTGCATCTAAAGATGATATGCATTTAAATGTAATAAAAATGAATTTCTCATTTAAAAATATATATGTAGAATATATATGTATATGTGTGTATGTCTTCTCTCATTTTGCTAATTAATTCACATTAGTGATTTTTTTTGAAAGAGATTTTTTTAAAGGTTCTTTTTAAATTTATTAATTAATGAGAGACGCACAGAGAGACAGACAGACAGACAGAGACACAGGCAGAGGGAGAAACAGGCTCCATGCAGGGAGCCCAATGCGGGACTCGATCCTGGGTCTCTGGGATCACACCCCGGGCTGAAGGCGGCGTTAAACCACTAAGCCATTGGGGCTGTCCCACATTAGTGATTTTTACTTTCACTATTCATACTTCTTTCTTTTTTTTTTTTCTTTTTACTTTAAACATTTCTCTTTGTTCTCAGTTCTGCATAAAACATATTTAAGTAAGCAGTTGTTTTTAGACACTCATTTATAATCACCACTGTGATATAAAATGATTAATGACTGCCTTTCTGTTTAAAACTAGCCCTGTAGGGATCCCTGGGTGGCGCAGTGGTTTAGCGCCTACCTTTGGCCCAGGGCGTGATCCTGGAGACCCCGGACATCAGGTTCCCTGCATGGAGCCTGCTTCTCCCTCTGCCTATGTCTCTGCCTCTCTCTCTCCCTCTCTCTCTCTCTCTGTGTGTGTGTGACTATCATAAGTAAATAAAAATTAAAAAAAAATTTAAAACTAGCCCTGCAGCATATAGGGATATAGTGATAGGCATGTATTTGTTGTGGAACAGAGTCGTTGAGCACATGGCTAATTTGTAGATATTAAGCTGACCTATGAGTATACTTTATTGCATTTTAGTTTTTGTCTAAGTCATGTAATTGACATAAGTTTTATATGTATTAATCTATTGATTAATTAATTGATTCCTTTCTTATTAAAAATAAGGTATGCTTTTGATTAGATCTTTCCTTTGGTGGACTCATTGGAAATCTCTGCTGGCAAGCTCAATACAATGGGTTTCTTCCCAAGAACCTCTGGTTTATATGGGTGAACAACCAGCTGGTGAGATATTTGGGAATGAAAATACCTAGCTCAGAATTTTTTTGTTGTATTCACTTGGTTAAGAGCAGGAGTTTGGAAGCCAAGTGATTGGCTTAATATCAAGTCAACCAGATATGTAAGCTGAGCCCCACTATACCCATTTGGAAACTGAAACTCAAGATGCTTGTATGAGTTTATACATACTACATAGTACACAATACAGTAGCTGACAACAGGTAAAAATCTGAAAACAAATAGGAAAAGCAAACATAAAACCAACCTGTATGTTCTATTAAGGAACTATTTAATGATTATAGCTCCAAAAATTGTTCTGCTTCTTCATAGATGCCCCTATTCTAAATCTACCAGGTGCCATCTTGGCCCCAAATATATCTGCCTGTTAGAGTATGGGCAGAAGGGAAATTTTGATGATGTGATTTCTATAACAGCACCGGTACCTTGAACGTCTTCAGAAAAGTCCTAACACTGATTTTCATAGGGTCTCTAAAATATAATGCTATTTTCATTTGCTCACTCAAAAGGATGCTAACCCTTTTTTATTGACCATTGTTAGGTTCATTAATACTGGGGTGGAATCAGAGTGAGGCCACTCATTGGGTGTGTAGTCTGTCTTCATTAGAGGTGGACAAGAGGTAACAGGAAGTAGTGGAGGAAAAGAGGTGTGTAGACATGCAACAGATGCAGTTACTTGGGACAGTCAAGAGTCCTGGTAAGAACAAGCTTTCTTACCAGTTTTTGAAATGACCAGGTTCCTTGATGGAGGAAATTATAATTTTTTTTTAAATTTTTATTTATTTATGATAGTCACAGAGAGAGAGAGAGAGAGAGGCAGAGAC
This sequence comes from Canis lupus baileyi, assembly GCF_048164855.1. NCBI lineage: Eukaryota > Metazoa > Chordata > Mammalia > Carnivora > Canidae > Canis > Canis lupus. Next base: position 2,443,251 of record NC_132840.1, on the reverse strand, counting down.
ACAGGCAGAGGGAGAAGCAGGCTCCATGCACCGGGAGCCCGACGTGGGATTCGATCCCGGGTCTCCAGGATCGCTCCCTGGGCCAAAGGCAGGCGCCAAACCGCTGCACCACCCAGGGATCCCCGGAAATTATAAATAAAACATTTGTAATGTGCAGTCGCCCCTGCATGTGGTATGTGTGCATTTGAGTATCTGAAAAGCAAGTTTTCTGTATTCACCTAAGCATATTAAAGCTTACCATAGATGAAAATACAAATCTAAAGAATTTAACCAAAACCTAACATAAAAGCAATGACTGGCCTTCATAAACTTGTAATAGTTGAGAACCAAGTCATAAAGATGGAAAACAAATTGGAGCAAAATAGTTAGTTTAGCCAGTCCACAAAATTGCATAATATACTTCCTACACATTTGTTAGTTGTTGGGCCAACAGGCTGACTCTTGGCTTGCTGGTATCCGTTGTGAAGCATAGAAGATGATTACTAGTACAAATCAGAGTGTCCATAAGATAAAACAAGCCAGTTCATCTGAAGAGATTCGGTTACCGGCTCAGCATTGGGAATAGTTATTTATACTTCAGTGTTTTCTCCCCGAAGGACATTAGGCAATGGAATGAGCAACATCCCTGATGCTAGCTGTGTAATATCACACTGAGGTGTTTCATAAGGCTTTTAATTTCTAGCATTCCTTAATGTAGGTCGCAAAAGTGCAACTTTGCATGTAAAGTACAATTCATTGGAACTAACTCTACTAACTCGACTGAAGGGAAGGACTGTTCGTAGGGATGGTTTTGCTCTTGAAGCTGTCAAGTGTTCCTATATAGTTTATTTAGCCATAAGGTTTAGACTATTCAGAGCAATGATTTTCAAATATTTTTAAATTAACTCACCTTCTTGTCAGACCAGTTCTTAAATTAAAAAACATTTAAAGGTGATAAATTTGAGGCTTCAGCATTATGCTTTGGACCATGTAGGTCCACGTGGTTCCTCATGTTGCATCTCCTGAGGCATCTTCTAACGTGTCGCTATAGACCCTGCCCTTGGCACAGAGTCATCCGTGTATTATGCATGTGTGTGTCTGTCTATCTATCTATCATCTATATCTATCTATCATCTGTCTATCTATCTATCTATCTATCTATCTATCTATCTATCTATCATCTATCATGCTTGCAATTTAGCATTTGTTTGTGGGTGTGTACGTGCACATGTATGTATGTGTTTAATGACACATCTGTATTAGAAGAAATAAAAGAATGTTTGGCAATTCTAGACCCCCCAGTTATACTTTACACACATATAATCAGTTAACAGACATCCTTCTAGTTAACATAAATCTCGCACTGCCTTTGGGAGATATTATTGTCCCTATTGTGATGTAGAAACTGAGGATAAGTAAAATGATTTGTTTAAAGTCACATGATGTTTAATTGCAAAGCCAATGTTGGGGTTGAGGATTGACTTCAAAATCCATATTATTTCCACTCGACTGTGTTGTTGAATTACATGGCAAGGCTAAATGGTGAGGCACTCAGACCACAGGTGCTCTTGCAATGCCTTCTAATGTGTCTGTTGTGTGTGTGTGTGTGTGTGTGTGTGTGTGTGTTTCTCTTTATCCTTGAAATTGTCATAAAAGGTATTAATGGCAGAGTTCAATGGCAGTAATTAGCCACTTGAAATAAAAAGTGCATAACAAATGAGACCTTTTGTAGCCATTTTCCTCTCCCATCTCACCATTAACTCAGCACACCCTAGATGCCAGTTTCCAGTGTGTGTCTACTATAGTTGCTATTACTATTAATGAGACTTATTTGAGCTCACAAAAGAAATAGGGGAATCTATTAAATCAAAATTATGAATCCTTTAATAATCTTTGTGAGGGAGCACATTGCATCCTGGTGATTCCTATTGCATAGCCAACAATTGTTTAAATGCTGGGTCATTTGTGGGCATATGCTCCATCTGTCAGGTGTCACAGAAACCTAAGGACATAAAAAGCCCTTCTACCACCTAATGGTTTTCATCTGGTGAATTCAAGAGTTGACCCTTTAGAAGAAATAGCTAACAAGGACACAGATCGGGGTGTTAATTTGGAAGGTGGAACAGAGACAGGAAGCAAAACTGTCTATAAATAAGTAGGAAAGGAATGTGAAGTATTGGAAATTAATGGGCCGATGTCAGGCATACATGGGTTCAAATATCTGTTTTGTTGGTTGTCTTCTGATATAAATAACCTACCAAAGGATCAATTTTCAATAAATATTCTATTTCCTTCTTATATGTAGGGCATAGATGCTATTTAGGGCATAGATGGTTTGTCCCCCCCTACTTTCCAGGAGGTATCAACAGAATTCAGGAGAAAAAAATAGAATATTTATTTGAAATGAAGAAAATTGATTGAAAAATTTTTATATGTTTTTTATTGGAGTCGATTTGCCAACATATAGTGTAACACCCAGTGCTCATCCCGTTAAGTGCCTGAAAAGGAATTGTAAGGAAATGTATAGCCCCCCACACAAGCACACGTACCTTTGGAATTCAGGACCAGAACTATATGATTCTGCTTCTAATTAGCTTGTGTGTCCTGCAGTAGTTGATTTAACTACTCTGTGTTTCAGATTTCTTGCCTACAAAATTTAAATAATAAAAACCACCATGGAGAGTAAGAATGAAACACTCCTGTTAATCAATTAGAACAGGTTTTTTTTGTTTGTTTGTTTTTGTTTTTTAACAACAGTTTTTTACATCCTATCAGCACATGGTAGGTTCTGTGTTCAGAACATGGACAGGTTCAGGTTCAACTTCTCCTGCCACAACTTGACCTGATCCTGGTAACAATCATCTTTGAAATAATAATGTTAGAGGTTTTTTACTGCTCTGCAGCGGCACCTGCCTCCCTCCTGCCCCAAGAATACTTCAAAAGCCAAGTCGTTTATGGGGTAAACAAGTTATTTACTGTGAGTCTTAATGTTAACATTTCATTTCATGACATACATTTCCTCTAAGGAACAGTATACTGCACTTCTGTAGAAGAAAATCCTTTTAAAATTTATGTTTTATGATGCTTTGGAATACATGTGGGATGATTCCTCTGTAATTAGGTAAGATGCATTACGTATTTCCTAATGAGGTCAAATGAAGAAAAAATAAAAAACCAAGGTAAGGTAATATCACATTATTTTCTTTCCCTAACTAAAGCCATCAAAAACACATATCTAAGAAGTAGAAATACTTATTCTCCTCCAAATGGTAGCTTGGTCTGGGGAAAGGTGAGCCTTTTGATTTTGAGCTATTCAGTGTTATCTATAATAACACATGATTCCATTGAGATTTGGTCTTTCCTGGGATAAGGAAAAACTGTGACTCTCCTGGTTGCCACTCACTCCTTGAGGTTCTATTAAAACAGCAAGAACGACAAAAACTTCTTTGCTCTTTTTATTGTGTTTTGTCTTGTTATTTAATCAGCCTGGCCACGTCTGATAGGCACTTGACAGTGTTGCCGCCCCACCGTCTCACGGGCTTTAATTGGACAGTGGCAGTTTTCAATTAGTGTAAGCTCGGCTTCTTGGACTGCCTTTGCAATTTCTCTCACACATATATTGTAATTATGTGTGTACCTCAATGTGTGAGACTATAAACATATGCTATATATTTGAATAAGAGTGCTGTCAACACTTTATTTTAGAAGTGTATTAATTATGACTGAATAATAATGCGGATGCTAATGCAGAGCAATATCCTGTGCCTGGTTGATATTTACATTACCAAATGCGTCTCATTCTCAGAAGAATGAATTTTAAAGTAAGGAACAATTAGCAACTCTATGGAAATTGTGTATTAAGAGTGCCTTACAAATAATCCTTCTCAAGACAGCTAACAGCTCTTTATTTTAAATTGTTTCTTTGCCAAAACAGGCAGAGATGTTAAAAATAGAAGGTTGAATTGTATTTAGAGTTGCAGCAACTAAAGATGACTGCATGGCTAGATAAGATTTTTAAGTGTGTATAGCTCATTTTTTTAATGGAAACTAATATCCATTTATCTTGATTATATTGCTGCATCAATCACCAAGATCCTGTATATTTATGAGTGCAATTTTTGAGGACGATGCTCTTTGACCTTCACATGAGCACACAAAGATGATACTGGGGAGATGATTATTTTCAGCAACTTTCGATAGAGTAGATGTCAGGGGTGGGAAAAGGATTCTTTTATTAAACATCTCAGGTACTTGTGTATCTGGGCGAGCTGTTAAATTTGACCTGATATTTAACTCTGTAAGAACACTATGAATCTGCTATGTCCCATCACAAGTGGTTGGGATTGGAATCTATGCACTGGGCATCTAGTAGAAACACTGTAGTTGTTGGCCATATTTCCCAATAGACTATAGGGACAAATATGAATACTCTATTTCTATATAAATTAAGTGTTTTAGGATTCAGGACATGGATGTCTGAATGTCCCTAAAAAATGTTTGGAACCTAAAATTGATTATTGCTGGCAAAAAAAAAAACCCCAACTTGAGCCGTTTATTAAAATTAGCATTTGTTGTTACTGGATAAACAGTTCCACTTAGAATTTTTCGGGATTTAAAAGAAAATCACAGAAATAAATTACTTTTTGATTTCTTAATCAGTGATTTTCAAAGCGTGCCTGGACCAGTAATATTAGTATCACGGGGAAGATTTTTAGAAATGCACTTGTTTGGACCCCAACCCCAAATTGCCAAATAGGATCCTGAAATGTGTGATTTACTTACAATTGTGATACTAATTAGTGTTTGCACTGCTCAGGTATATATATGAAAATATGTTCATTCCTCTTTCGTCTAGCCATGTGGATTGCCAGGGCTTTAGAATAAATAACCTGACATAATATTCACCTAAAATTTCAGATGAGTGCCCCGTGTCTCAGATAGATTGCTGTAATATGCAAATTATTGTTAAGTTTGCTTCAAACAAGGACATTTTGGGCAGGGAACTTGAATGTGCTAGCTTTGTGCCATGTATAGTATTTCATTTAATATTCACAAAATTTCAAATAGCTCATTTCTCCATTTGTGAAACTTGCCTCAAATTAAAACAAGATGAGTTTAATTTTCCTATGATTGTCCATTAAAACTTCCAAACCTAGGTTTTGTGATGTTAACCCTATAATTTAAAAAAATATATATTTATTTATTAAGATTTTATTAATTTATTTGACTGAGAGAGCATGCACAACAGGGTAAGCAGCAGAGGGAGAAGGACAAGCAGGCTCCTCACTGAGCAGGGAGACTGAACTGGGATCCATCCCAGGACCTGGATCATGACTGGAGCCAAAGGCAGACTCGACTGAGCCACCCAGGCGCCCCTGTTTATTTATCTCAGAGAGTGAGCAAGCAAGCAGGGAGTAGGGGCAGAGGGAGAGAGTATCCTGAAGTAGCTTCCCTGCTGAGCACAGAGCCCAGCTGGGGGCCTGATTCCAGGACCCTGAAATTATGACCTGAGTTGGAATTAAGAGTTGGTTAGCTGCCTAACCAACTGGGCCTCCCAGGTGGCCTGTATAATTTTCTTGTTTAATGTAATTTTAAGTTAGCTTTTTTTAAAAATAAACTTTGTTAAGGTAATTGTATTAAATTTAGATAAGTGGTTTTCTAATTTCTTTTGGTCATAGGATTAAAAAAAAAAACTTATTGAGGACTCCACAAAGCTTTGATTTATGTGAAGTATATTTATTATACTTGCATGCTTGTCATTTTAGAAATTTACACTAAGTTTAAAGATTTAAGTCATTTAAAGATAAAAATAATAAACCTATAACATAAGTAACATTTGAGTGAAAATACTTTTTATAGCAAAGAATCCTGAGAAGAGTGTTACTGTTTTACATTAAAAAGAAAATCTCTTCAATTTCTGGGTTTAATAGAAGATAGCTAGATTCTCCTATCTGTCTCTACATCCAGTCTATTGCAATGTGTTGTTTTCATTAAAAATATATGAAGAAAAATCCATTCTCAAACAAATATGTAGTTGAAAAGGCATGGATATTTGAATAATCTTTTCAGATAATTGTAGATATTTTCCTTTGATATCATACCAAAGTCTCCACAAGTGGAAGTGTCTTAAATCTAGCTTTAGTGTGGAATCTGAAACCATATCAATACATTTTTATACTCTTCTACACTAAGACTGTTGGCTTCCCTTGTGTTTAGAGTGGATCTTTGCCAGTTTATAATTTTCTAACATCATGCATTTGGAAAATATTGTTTTGCTGAGCTATAGAGATCTTTCCAATTTTATTATAAAATAATAAAAAAATTCACATCAAAGAGTATCATCAGATCATTAATCTCACAAAAAATCTTTAAGTATCCTGAACCTTCAATCTCACAGAGACAGATGCCCATTTTCTTATATTCTCAGATTTACTATAAAGCTCAAATTCTCTCATGGACAACAAATAGCATTGCTTATCTTTGAAGTGATGAGCTCATGTTACTTATAAATTTTTAAATTTTATTTTATAAATTGTAAATTTTTGGTAAAATATATGGTAAACACTCAACTCAGAATAATTTATCCATTCTCATAAAAAATGTGACTTTTTAGCTGGCAACTGAAATAATCATCTATGATATTCCTTGAGTCAGTCATCGTACCTCAGTATGGAGCAGAAGTGCCATATGGGTATTGCCCATTCCATTACACAGAATACTAAAAATGTGTGCTCAGATCTGAGATTTAATAAAATTAATATTTTGAACTGTCTCATCAAAGACATCCTTAAGTGAAACTGGCTTTGTTTAAAAAAAAAAAAAGTCCTAAAAGTATGTGGTAGTGAAGTTTGACTCTGACTCTTATAGTTTGGTGTCGCGGCCTTGATTGGTGCTAACATGGTGACAGTTTTGTCTTGATTATACTTGTACTCTCCATCCAAGTGTCAATACGGTGAAGAAAGCAAATAACTTTGACCACCCAGAAGGGGCTCAGACATCCCTAGAGGTATATGGACCCATACTATGAGAATTTCTGCTCTAGCCCTTCCTGTTCGTTCCAGTGCTCAGGTGGAAAGTGCTGACAGAGGTGTCCTCTATCCATAGAAGTAGAAGAGATCTCTTCACCAGCCTTGCAGCTTTGCTTCTTCCCAGGATTTTTCTGGTACTTTGACAACAAAGACTAGTTACTTTCAAACATAACTATAGACTATTAAATGTGCCCACCAGGATTATAGCTTTCATTCCAATCTACCCATTTCCCCACCATTGCTCCTGAACTGCCAGGTTACACACACACACACCACACACACGCACACATATAGCGTAATTTGTGCAATACTGACCTATATGAAGTCTATCTCAGTACATAGTCACTTAAAAAAATTATTTATACATGAAAGACACACACATACACACACACACACACACACAGAGCCAGAGACACAGGCAGAGGGAGAAGCAGCTCCCATGGGGCGCCCGATGTGGGACTCGATCCCAGGACCCCGGGATCAGGACCTGAGCCAAAGGCAGATGCTCAACCACTGAGCCACCCAGGCATCTCACATAGTCACTTTCAAAAAACCCTCAGTCTCACATCCAAAGATAACTGGAAAGCGATCTACTTCTTTAGTATAATCACTTCATAATACGCCAAAGTGAAATCTTTATTCTATTGTTAAGTGAAACCTCTTAGCAACCTGGTTCCCTTCTGGTATTTCTGGAAATCTTTCTCATAAGTGTTCCCAAATCTCTTTTCTCAAATACACCAAAATTGAAAGTAAATAAATAATACACAAAAAAGCTAATCTTTTCTTCTAACCCCTGCTCATGCAAACTCTTTGTCACTTTGATTCCCTCTCCTGTCCACATTTATTGCTTCTGTATTACTAGCTCTTGAACTTGCCATTGCAAATAAACTAGCATGTCTGATTAATAGGAAGGAGGTTAAAGGGACCATTTGATCTATTTTTAATGGCCAAAGACTCCACTAGGCTAGACACACCTTTTTTCATGATCAAAGAGGGTGAAGAAGTTATGACTGCGCACACCCATTATAGTTTCTTATCACAAATACATAGAAATAATAGGAAGAAGACATTAAGTGGGTTAGAATTTTTTCCCATATTCCAAATTACTCAGCATCCATTATGCACCTCAGTGCTGTTCTGTTATCAGTGTTGTTGAATGTACAAAGAAATATATACATATCTATCTATCTATCTATCTATCTATACTTATGGGAGGTGTGAATACATGGTCATTTGAGAAAATATTTTCCATTAAGAGATTCAGAGTTGCAAAGTGTATCTTATAATTCTCTAGTTTGACACTGGTTTCTGCAAATTCCCCATCTCTTCTCCCTATGTCTAGCTCCTAGACTTGCTCGATTTCCCAAGAGCTAGGGCAAGTTCTTTCTCTTCCCCTGCCTGGGGAGGTTTCTATTATTAGGCTCCTTCCCACAGGGAAGTTGGGGGATCTAAGACTCTGAGGTGTTAATTGGATGTCATAGGTTTCCAGAGTTCATTTGATCTGGAACTCTGTTTCCTACTCGGTACTCAGAGTAGGACCCTTACCTTGACTATAAATCTCTTAAGACTCTTTTTAAGCAAACAGGTAATATGTGAGATGTGTGTTGTAAAAAAAAATCCCTATTTTTGTTTTGTGAACAGTGAAGTATTTGGTTCCTGGTATTTTCATTTTTCTTACCTTGTGTTTGGTTCTCACACACAACATTAAAACAATAAAATGATTATGAGGTTCAGAACCAGATAGACTTGGGTTCAGATCCTTTCTCCACTGCTCACTCTATATGATACTGAGCCATGACGTAAAAATCTAATCTTCAGTTTCTTAATCTGCAAAGTGAGGAATCTAGTATGAAACTCATAGTATATTGTAAAACTGAAATGAAATAGGGAATGGATGTAGCTAGTGGAAACTCATCAATGTTCTTGAAGAAATGGCTGGATAAGTAAATGAATAGGTTATCCCCTTATTTTTTAAATTAAGGAAGATATCATTAGAAGAGGCAAGATCAGTAGATATCTGATATTTAAACTTAACATTCCAACATTCCAACAATTCTGTAACTATATTGACCGAAATACAATATTAGTTTTCTGTTGTGGCTATGACAATTTGTCACAAGCATAGTGGCTTAAACTAAATGAGTGTATTATCTTATATTTCTGTAGGTCAGAAGTCCACTAGAGATGTCACTGGGCTAAAATAAAGGTCGCTGACTGTGTTCCTTTCTCTAGCCTCCAGGAGATTGCCTTTTCAATCTTCTAGAGCTCACCCACATTTCCTGTTAGTGGCCCCCTTCCTTCATCTTCAAAATCAGCAAGCTTGAATCTCCGACCCTTCTGCAGTCATGTCTCCCTCTGACCACAGACAGAAAAGGTTCTTCTAAGGATCCATGCAATTAGTCTGGGCTCACCTGGATAATTTTGAATAATCTACCTATCTCATGTTCCCAAAATTAATCACATCTGCAAAACCTCTTTTGACAGATAAGGTAACATATTGATAGGGTCTGAGAATTAAGATATGGGTATATCTGGGGAGGCTTATTTGTGTTCCACAACGGGATTCGCAGCATATCATTAGTACCATCCCAAGTCGCAGCCACCATTTTGGATAAGTAAGGTATTCGTAGATAAGTGGCTAGGATGCTTTAGGAAGACATATTAGTTTACTAGGGTTGTCAAAATAAAGCACAGATCGCTGGGTAGGTTAAACAACAGGTCTTTATTTTTTCAGAGTTCCAGAGACTAAAAGTTTAAGATCAAGGTTTTGGTGAATTTGGTTTCTTTTTTTTTTTTTTTTTTTTTACTTTTTTTTTTGAATTTGGTTTCTGCTACTACTGAGGCTTTTCTCCTTAGCTTGTAGATGGCTGCTGTCTCGCTGCATCCACACATGGTTTTCCTGTGCACAATATCCTTGGTGTCACTGTGTGTTTCTAAACTTCTTCTTATAGGGACATGAATCAGATTGGATTAAGGGTCATCTTAACCTTATTTTATCATAATCGCCTGTTAATGGATCAGTCTCCAAATATAGTCACGTTCTGAAGTATTGGGATTTAGGGGTTCAACATATGAATTTTAGTATCTAGTAAATATATTTTTTAAAGATTTATTTATTTATTCAGAGAGAGAGAGAGAGAGAGGGAGAGAGAGAGAGAGGCAGAGACAGAAGCAGGCTCCATGCAGGGAGCCCGACGTGGGACTTGATCCCAGGTCTCCAGGATCACACCCTAGGCTGAAGGTAGTACTAAACCGCTGTACCATCGGGGCTGCCCTCAGCATATGAATTTTGAAGGGAAAGAGTCTATCTCATAATACAGAACTTGAGAGGATTATTCTTGTTTCTGTTTAAAAGTGTAATAAAAAGGAGCACCTGGTTGGCTCAGTTGGTGGAGCATGTGACTCTTGATCGAGGGGTTGTGAGTTTGAGCCCCATGTTAAGTGTAGAGATTATTTTTAAAAATCCTTAAAAAATGTAATAAACCATTTTTATAAAAGTTTGCTATGTTGATGATGATGGGAAATTTACAGATTTCCAGCAGATCTATAGATCTGTGGTAGGAAAACTGAGGGCGTTTTGAGTTTTCAGATTTTCTTTCAAGTTTTTTTTTTTTTTTAAAGATTTTATTTATTTATTTATTCATGATAGTCCCAGAGAGAGAGAGAGAGAGAGAGAGAGAGGCAGAGACACAGGCAGAGGGAGAAGCAGGCTCCATGCAGGGAGCCCGACGTGGGATTCGATCCCGGTTCTCCAGGATCGTGCCCTGGGCCACAGGCAGGCGCCAAACCGCTGCGCCACCCAGGGATCCCTCTTTCAAGTTTTGTTGTTGCTGTTTGGTATTTTCTCAGCTAATTTCTAGGTTTTGTTAGTGGAATGGAGACAGAGATGAGAGACACACATTTGGAGCACTGCAAGCTATGTTACTAGTATTTAATTCTGATAATTTTATTGTATATTGGGCTCCATTTTCAAATCTTTGCTATATAGATGATTGTACTTGAGAAAGGAAGAGTTTTAAAAAGGCAACTTTCACATACATGCTATCCTTATAACAATCTGAGTTAATTTTTTTGTAATATTGCTGTTTGCCTTGTTAGAATCATTTTAACAAGTAGAAACTAAAATAGAGAAAATGTATTATTTATTTTTGACAAGGTGTGAGCAAGCAGGGTTGGGGAAGGGGCAGAGGAAGAGAAGGAGACAGAAGCTTCCTTTAAAAAAATATTTAATTGGGAGAGAAGATGGGATGAGGAACAGAGGGAGAGAGAGAATCTCTCAAGCAGAACCCCCTACTGAATATGGAGCCTGCTGTAGGGCTTGATCCCACAACCCTGAGATCATGAGCTGAGCTAAAATCAAGGGTTGGATGCTGAGCTGATTGAGTCACCCAGGTTCCTCTAAAATAGAGAAAATTTAAATTAGTTGTTCAAGATAATATCTAGTACAGTAGTCTTCCCTTCTATGGGGGTCCATTTCAAGTCCCCCAGTGGATGCCCGCAACCTTGGTTCATACCAAACCCTGGATCTACTGTTTGTTCCTATACATAAATTCCAATGATGAAGTTTAATTTATAAATTAGGCACACTAAGAGATTAACAACAATAACAAATAATAAAATGGAACAATTTTAACCATATACCATAGTAAAAGTTTAGTGAATGTGCTCTCTCTCAAAATACCTTATTGTACTGTGCTCACCCTTTTTCTTGTGTTGGTGCAGACTGATAAAATGCCTACACAAAGTGGAATGAATGGTATAGGCACTGTGATGTAGTTATAGGCTACTGCTGACAGTCTGATGATAGTTCCGAGGAGGATCATGTGCTTCAGGACTGAAGTTGACTAAAGGTAACAAACCAGGGGCACCTGGGTGGCTCAGTGGTTGAGCATCTGCCTTCAGCTCAGGCCATGATTCTGGGGTCAAGTCAAGTCCCACATTGGGCTCCCTGCATGGAGCCTGCTTCCCCCTCTGTTTATGTCTCTGCCTCTCTCTCTCTGTGTGTGTCTTTCATGGATAAATAAACAAAATCTTAAAAAAGAAAAGTAACAAACCATGGAAAGGGAAACTGGGATAATGGGGAGCTTCTATAGTTGTGTTTTAGGTCTTTTGATTCTCTTCTGCCTGAAAGGAAGGGTATTTGGGAATCTGTCCAGGTAGCAGTCCTCTCATCCACTCTTTCATGCACCTATATATTGTCAAATAAACCATTTATCTACCCACCTTTCTTCCCTTAATTCTCTTATCAACACATTTATCCATTCACTCATCCAGCCATCAACCCATTCATCCACCCACTGAGTAGTCATGGATCAAACTTGAAATTATGATTATTTCTGTTAAATCTGAGCTTTGATCATGATCCTCTGCTTTCTTACAAGACTTTGAATGAGACAGTTTGCAAAGCTCAAGGGGTAATACCGGGTAACACAGCTAAGTTATTATTAGGCATTTTGATCACAGAAAAAAAAGATGATTTGCCAATGTCACACCCTATTTTATGACCCAGACTAAACTCTAGGTTCATGTAGTTCTTTTTAAACTTCAAATGCAATGTTCTTTCAAGGTCACAGCATTTTGATTATCCCAGTCACTTTATAAATATAGAATTTTGGAGAGAGGAGATGACTGTCATTTGGTTATCCACTGTGTTCTTTCCCACTGTGCTCTTGTCAGTTATTTGGATAACAAGATACATCCTGTTTAGCAAGTAATTGTGATTAGCACATCAGAAATCTAACTCATATTTTTGACTCCTCTTACTTCTCTGGTTAATCAAGTTCTTTTGAAACATAAAGAACACTGGCACAACGTTCTCTTAACGTTTTCCTCCTTTTTCACAGTACAACTGAACGTTCCACTGTAAATTGACCTTTTGAAAACATCCTGGATGTTTTAAATATCCATATCTGTTTAGAATCTGCTTGTTTTATATGACTAATAATCATGTTATTATTTGTTTCATTTCTTTTTTACTCTTACCTTGCTTGTATTGTGTATTATCACATTGTATATTGATTTGGCACAAAATTTTCCCCTCCCATATCTCTATATCTATCCATCCACCATCCTTTTAAAAATATTTTATTACTTTTTTTTTTTTTTTTGAGAGAGAGAGAGAGAGAGCATGAGTGAGGGGAGTGGGGAGTGGCAGAGGGAGAGAAAATCTCAAGCAGACTCCAAGCTTGGTGCAGAGCCTGATTCAGGGCTTGATCTCAAGACCATGAGTTCATGATGTGAACTGAAATCAAGAGTCAGACACTTAACTGATGTAGCCACCAGGGCGCCCCCATCCATCTTTCTAATTGAGGTAGATAGGTTTTCCCAGGAGATTTGTGAAGAGTGATTTGCTAATTGTTGAAAATCATGTATGTGCCAAGAATCTTCATACAAGAATCTTTTACAATCTGTAGTTGAACTTCCAAGGACTATGTCTTGTTTAGTTTGAGACAGGGACTAGTAATCTGAGAGAGAATAATTTGTTATGTTTTTCCAAAATCAATCTTTCAGTGAGAAACTCTGTGGTCCTTTTAGCCCGCCCACTCACTAACAAGTCCATCTGTTCATTCATCCATTGATTCATAGTATTTACTGTGTATTGGAATCTGAATAGGGATGGCTTAGAATCTTATTCAGTCAACCAGTTCCTTATTCTGTTATTTCCTTTATTCATGAATTCTCCAATAAAACCATGTAGCTACTCATCCTCCTTTCCTTAATTATCTTATCAGCAATTCAGCAATTCATCCATCCATCCACTCATTGTGCACCTAAATCTAGTTTTAGTAATTGGTCCACTGTGACAATTCACCCACACTCTTGCCAACACTAGCATTTATTCAATGGCCCAAAGCACATCGACTACTGTCCCCCTACTTCTAGGCTTACAATTATCAGGTAACAAATTTAAATGATGTGCCCTTTAATTTTATTTGTTAATTATACCTCAATAAAGCTGGAAAAAAATAACTTCCATATGTATCTACTATTTTTGTTTATTAAATGAGTGAATAAGTATTAAAAAAGTGATTGTCAAGTGCCTTACCCAACGGAAGAGTGTTAGCTCAGATCTCATTATACCCAGATTATTTAACTCAAGAGGTGACATTGTTATTTTTACTATAAATCAATGTTGTATGTTGAATTCTGACTCAGAATATGAAGTTAGGTACATTTTTTCCTGGAAAGCATTTCTAGGTTGGGGACCACCTATCATTATGATTCCAAAATTCCATCTTCACAAGAATTTTTATTTTAATATTCTAATTCCTAGAAGATATCATGCCTTTATCAGCATTATTTTTGTCACATTTTAGTCATTACAAAAACCTACAGGCAGAGTGCTAAAACTATAATTAAAGCCCTTTTCAGATAAGAAAACTGAGTTTTGGGGATGGTTAAGTAAATTCCCAAGTATCTTATAGCTTTTTCTAACCTAGTTCTGTTCCTTATCGACCCCTCATTCTAGATTCCATAATCTGGACTACTACTCCATAAATCTTTGGTTGCCTTACAGAAACATATTGATTTCCAAGCTTCAAAGATCTAATATAGTCACCAGGCTGTTATCAGAATATATTAGAAAAAAATGTATCTAAGAGAAGGGAAGAAGGGAGTCAGTCCATTGTTTGGTTTAGTTTTTTTCTTATGATTGCTTGGTGAATTGTTGGACCTCCAACACAGTACTTAGAGGGAAAGAGAAAATCTGAGAATATAAAAGTCCATCCTGCTTAGAGCATTTTTAGACCATTTTTGGAAGATGAACATACTTAATAAGCTAGTTTTTGTATGACATCGTTACACAATTAATCCATCTAATTCTCCTTTCTCTGAGTGCTATCAGCACAGATAATTTGACTCCATATGTGTGTGGGTCTTTCTATAAAGAGAAATTTTGCTCAACATGATAGCTTAAATATTTGAAATGCTATTTATCATCAATACGTTGCTCTAAAAAAATGGGAACTTTCTTCATTAGGGTTTGGCAAAGAGATATGAATTTGCTCTGGGGCTGACACATCATGTCTCCAAACCTGTGAAGTCCAGAATGAAGATAGGAAATTCGCCAAGGTCATGAATGTTGGCTTGGGAAGTCTCTTGGCAAACAGCCTGCCAGCTTCCTGTTAATATGCTCCTTTTGCATTCCCATTTCATGGAGCAGCCTTCCTTCCTGTGTCTATGTCTATTCCATTTCAGACTTACAAGTTAGTTCATAAAATGTGCTTGTACTGTATAGTTTCATGCACATGACTTGTAAATATATATATTAAATATTGTCATTCAGGAACAAACCAGGGAGGCTTTCCCACTCTGCCTCTTTCCAGCTAGGAAAATGGAAGGTCCCCACCTAACTACCTATGCACTCCTGAGGATCTCTCTAGAATCCTGCTAAAGTGTATGTGCTCTGCAACCCGATTTACTAGGTTTCAGTTGGATCTGTCATTATTGATTATATGTGCTTGAGAAAGTCAGATGAGCCCCTCCTCAATGGAAAGCCGTTGCCAAGGTGCAGGATGTTAAGATAGGTCTTGTGCAGACAAAAAATTAAAAGAAAATAAATAGACTTCAATGAACGTTTACTTTGTGCCAAGGATGATGCTTGTTGCTGGGCATAGTGTTGAATATTATATATATAGGTCCTTCCCTTGTGGAAATATCTGTCTATCTACCATCTAGGTCTATTCAAATGAGTAGTGTAGGCAACACATTTCCTTTTCTGACTGTATTTTTAGGTCCCGGCAGCCAAAAAGGAGTTCATTTGGCCTTGCTTCCAATTTTCTGTTCCTCTGGACACCGGTCCCCATGGCCAGGTCAAGCTGTTCATTGCTCACCCCAGCAACTGACAGAGAATGCAGAGAACACATGTTTGAGATACAGATACAGGTGCTTTAGGAAAAATAACATTTTTGTGAGGCAGGAATCATTTTCAGTGTGGGATGCTATGTTCTATTTAATCAGGGACTATTTCTTCTTTGGCTTTTTTTTTTTTACCTCTTAAGACAAACTTAATGGTAAGTTGGTTTATATGAGAATTCCTTGGAGAACTATTATTTCCCTGAATGCTTGTTTCCTTAAGGTGTATGATCACAAGGGTAACTGCATATTCCCAGCTTCATTTTATGAAATGTTGGGGTGCTATTCCGCCCATTACCTAACTTTAATCCCTGCTCCTTATTGGTGGAGAGTGGCTCAGAAATATGAAAAGAATCTATGACTTTTTGCTCTTTCTCTTCACCTGCCTTTGCAACCTCCCAGCAGCCTAAATATGTCTTTTATTTCGATTGAAGTCCTGCATTCTTATCATTTTGGAGACTTAGGCCAAAAACTTAGATTGTGTCAAAGTCCCTGATGCCATCTTTGCTATTGAAGGGTTGTGACCCAGGATGAGAGTATCGGTCTGCTCGCGGATAGGCTCACAGCCGTAGCTCAGTTTCTCCTTGACACGCACATACTAGATACGGGGAATATATGCTGAGGTGTAATTCGACCCAAGAGCACTAAGCTTGCTCTCTTCTCCAGAGGTGAGCAGACTCCTGAAAAACAGGGACCAGTAAGTGACAGTTTTATGGTTCATTGATCCCTGTTAACCCCTTCGGGTTCCGAGTGATGAGGATTCTTTCTTAGCAAGCAACCTGGATACTTCTTGAGGGCAAGAGTGGAAATGAGACTCTCTTCCACGATGTCCTTCTGGAGAGACCAGACCTTCCGATTAAGCTCCGGTGCCAGAGCTGACCGATTTTCAGTTGATGAAGAAGTGATGAGTGAGTAATTTCCCTGCAGTTCACCGGATGTCATCCGTCATCGCTCTAGAGGAGAAGGTGGCAGAGTGGTAATTAAATCATTCTCTCGCATTCAAATAGGCACTAAGAGAAGGATTTATCTTTTCTAGACTCCCTTGTCCCAGGAGAACTTCAGTGTCCTCAGGGGTCCTGTGTGAGAAAGTTGAAAAGTCCTCTGAACTGCTTATTGACAGCCACAAAAGAAACACAGGTGACATTGAAGACTGGGGGGCATGGGGGGCTCTTGTTCTGAGAATGGTGATTTCTGGGTTTTGGATGCTTATTATCTGTTATCCACATAGCACGCGGCCAGTACCCGTCCATCCACCATCCTTCGGTCAGCATTCCCATGTGCCGTGTTCTGGATCTTATGCTGGATGCTAGGGTTGCACACATATTTAGGGAAGTCCAGGGCTTTGGGTTTAGAGCAGATTAGAGTTTAGGTCACTGGGCCTGATTTTTCTAAATTCCTTTCTCTGTCCTTTAAATCATTGTTTTGGAAATAGTTATTGTCTTCCTTGCCGTCACATTTACTTTATTCCACAAAATCTTTTTGAGCTTCGACAGTCTGACAGATGCCTTACTGAGCAGTGGGAATCCAAAGGACAATGCAAATGCAAGTGATTCTTTTTTTGACTTTCAGAGTCTAAACTGCTTTTAATGGGGGGGGGGGTATTATGCAAATATATGGAGGATGGTGAGGGTGTAATTATACTGATACTCAGAGTTCAGCTGGATTGTGCAGTGGTTCCGTTATGGTCCCTGAGATGGAAGACGTCATGGGGGAGACCGAGATCACCCTCGCACCCTGACACTGCCTGCGGGGAGGGGCCGGTGGGGCAGTTTGGTCTGGTTGTGGATGTGACAGGCTATGGGCATCAGAACTTGAGAACCCAAATCAAAGTGCTTTGTGCGTTGGTGTGTAAGTGTTCTCCGTGACCTCCTCTCCTCTCTCTTTTGCCTGCAAGACCTTTGCTTATAGGCACACACCAGCCTCTGTGAGGTCACTGAGACAAAACCATGACAGTGTCAGGCTCCTAACCGAAGCCTTGTATCTAGGGACTCTTCCTACTGTTACAGTCAAATCTAAACTCCATCTCTTGTTTTTAGGACTCCATAAAATCAGGCCCCTGCCTTACTTTCTATTCTTATTTTTTTGCCACATTTTCTCTCCTTAACTCAGTGCTCTAGCCATATTAAATCATCTTTACTTCCTCTAACGTAGTAGGCCCTGTCTTTTCCCTGGATCTTTATCTGTGCCATTACCTGTGGCTGGCTTGCGTTCTCTCCCTTCTTTGAGATCTGAAGTTTTAATCATTACTTCCTTGGGGAGGCCTTTTCTGAGTTAAGTAAAATTTCTGTATGCTGTTATAGGCCTCCATATCATAGCCTTTAGAGCATGCATTTGAATCCAGGAAATTGACTCTAAAGCTTATGCTGTGAAGATTGCCACTCGCTGATAGTGCCTTCTGTGGAAAAGTTCCCTAAAAATCTCTGAATCGCAGTCATTTCCTTGGCAAAACGGAGAAATGCTCTCCAGTTTGCCATGAGGATAGCACTGCATTTATACCTGCAAAATGTTTATCAGAGAATAATGATGAGTAATAATACTAATAAGTCTGCTTACCCTAAATTTTCTGTTTGCATGTATCTCCCACTAACATACAGGCCTTTGAGAGCAGCGACCATACCTGTGTTGTGTGTAAACATCTTCTGTTCATATTTAGTAAATGAGTGGCTGAGATCTTTCTGTACCACAGCCAGGCCAACAAGCCCTACCTGTCAAGGAGAATTTGCAGGTGTCCCTTATCCTGCCCCTTCTTTCTTTCAGGAGCAACCCCTGGGAGAGGTGGTTTTCGCACTTCCAGATGATACACAATATGTGAAACATTTGGGATATATTGTGCATCATGATCTCACAGAGAGGGTCTTGAGGAGGATAAATTGATGGGAGCAGTGAAGTTGCATTGAAGTGAGCGGGTTCTGACAGACATATGTGATGAACAACAAAGAAAACAGCTTGTCTTCATGTACCTCGAGTCCTTTTGAAGTCCAGACCTGGAGTCTTATGAGCATTTGTTTGCTGCCCGTAAATTGTTATTCTTGCATACTCACAAGTCTTTTATTTGTAATGTCAAATTGATTACTTGAATAACCATATGCCAGAATGTGTGTGTGTGTGTGTGTGTGTGTGTGCGATACAAGCAATAAGATGAACCAAATAAGTAAACACAGTTTTCTGTTTCAAGAACACCATTAGCCGAGGGATCTGGATTTTACTCAGATTTGCTAAAAAATGAATTTCTGGAGGAAAGAAGGAACATACAGTGTTTACTAAGGGTTTTCTTTGGTTTGGTTTTTGTTTTGTTATTACCATTTTTTCAAGAGAGTCTTGGGAACTTGCTTTCACTGGAGTTGCAGCTAGGCTTGCTGCAAGGTTTTCAGAGAGCTGCGCATGGTTGAATATGACATAAAAATAGTTGTAGTTATTGTACGCTTACTCCGTCCATTCCTTTTTCACTATTTCTCAAATATTATCTCAGGATTCCAAAATTGAATCTGCAGAGTAGATGCTTTATCCCTAAATTATAGACAAAGTAACTGAAGTTCAAATAAATGCATTCATCTCTCCATTCCATATAGAGACATAAATATTAGCTTTGTTTTACTGTTTTAGAAATCTATGCTCTTCCCTTCCCCTTCTGTTACTTTTAAACACAAGAAACCATCAAAACCTAACTTAAGACCCTATGCAACTTGCGTATCAGAGGCTATGATAAATGAAGAAAATTATGACACAAATAAGTTTGAACATAAATGATGATAACCCCATTTTGAATGACTTGAGTTTTCATAGCAAAAATGGTGTGCACAAGAGTTGACACATACCAGTACTCCATGTCTCAGGATTGCCTTGTATGTGGATGGAAACCTCTTTGAAGGATATATTATTCAAATTTTCTTTTTTTAATAAAAATGCTAATGGAAATGTTAAAATGCACATAAATTAAAATGATCATAAATTAGGATTAATATCACATTAATGAATTATAATCCCACATTCATTAAGATAAAGTGGCATTTCAATATTTGCTCTTGTTAATAAATTTAATACAATAAATGAAAGGGATACATTTGGAGATTCAATAAATATTTGATGTAATCTTACGCTTTAACTTTTTAAAATATTCAAAAGTAAAGTAGGAGATCTAGATGCATTTGGATTCTTTGTTGCTATTTTATGTCTTTTTTATATTCTTTTCTTTTCATTTATTGAAGCGCTAAATACAATTTAAATTGGCGAAGAAAGCAATAGAGCCTGTTCTGAATAAAAGTGATCCCAGGAGAACACAATGTCTTTTAAGTTTCTAGGAGTTTCTTTCCACACAGCATTTTTTTTTTTTTTAAAGGAACAAGTATTTGAAATTCAAAATCATATGGTGCAGTGACTGGTCCCGAGTCCTGTCCTCCACATGCGCTCCTTCTCGGCTGGGAGCGCCACATGGTCCTGAGCAGCCTCCTCCCCACCCCTGCCCTACCCCAGGGTAAAAAAAAAAAAAAAATAGATATATATTCTTGACTGAAGTCCAATTGGGAAATATCTCCTGTCTTTTATTTTAAGCATCAGATTGTTTTAGTTGATTTAAAAAGGAAAAAAAATACAGAAAATAAAAAAAAAAAAGGCTGAGGGTGTTGTTGAGTGTCTGTTTAATGTGGAGGGTCTTTTTTTTGAGGGTCTCCTAAAATAAAGTATTTTGATAAGCAAAAATCTATATATATATATATATTTATGTATATATATATTTTTGTTGTTGTTGTTAAACATGTAATTCAAGGTTGGTACAAACAGCAACTAAAAATGTAATACCTTTTTTTTTTTTTTTCTTTTGGTGCATCCCCATGAAATGTAAAGTAGTGAGTATTATTCCACTGGAGACTTCTTGGACATATAGAAAGTCATTTCATTAGCAGTGCAGGATGTTTAAAACACTTATTTTACAATGGGAAATGTATAACCCCTACCCTCATAAGGTTTTAGTTGCATGAGAAAGTTTAGCAGGTTGCCATGACTCTAATGCTATGGGTTTCAGACCAGTTTAATGTGATTACAAAGTTTATTAAATAAAAAAAGTTGAAAGACTTCAGCATTCATATATATATATATATTATATATATAAATATAATATATATACCAAATATATAATGTATATATATGTGTGTGTGTGTATATATATATATATATATATATATATATACCAAAAATATGTGCATGTAGGTACTATTTCACAGCCTAGTTCAATGATTTTTTCTTCGGAAAATGCAAGCTATATATATATATATATTAATATATATTATTGCAAGCTATATATATATATTAATATATAATGTATATAATATATATATGCAGTTTTATTTTGGTTTTTAAACAGGAGTCAACAGAGCATAGAGAAGATGAACTATGTGTCAGAACACTCCTGTCTCCCTCTTGAGGGTAAACTGAAAATTTTAAAGCAGGGCTTCAGTTTTCCCTAGTACTTACCAAATGTTTCAGGTAGAGTAGGAGTTTAGTAAATTTTTGTTGCCCTTATAACTGAACTAACATGATTTCGGTCCTTGGTGAGGCACAGACAGACACTACACCAGGTGGTGTTGCCCAAGGGACCTTTGTTTGTGGCAGGTAAGGAGACCCTGGGGAGTAACCGAAGCTGTGACTTGTCAAGCAAGGGTGACTAGGTTCCTTTTATTTAGGGTTAGGATGAATATTTAGAAAGGGGAGCCTTGTCACTGGATGTAGAGGCAGACATAAAGAAACAGGGTTAGGCGGATATGTGTATGTCATGTAAATGAGGCTTGTGCTCCTCCTGGGGAGGAGATTTTACTATTATAATAAGGTAAAGGTAACTGTCAGTCACTCTGTGGGTCACTCCATGGTCCATCTTAGGTGTGTGTCAGGGATTTAGTTCAAACTGGGCTGGGTGGTCCGGGCTCCTGGAAGCTTCCTCCAGGCAGTTCTTACCATTTGAGAGAGTTACGGTTTTCATCATGGGATGTTATGCCCATAGGGTCTATTGCCCAAGCTAAGAGATAAGCTGGAAAGAGAACTTCAGCAAAGATGTGGAACAAAGGTCAGTGGATACAAGCAGGTAAGCAGTAAAGGTCAGGTCTTGGGGTCTAGCTGGTGACACCCCAACCTGAGATGAGTCTGTGTTTCTGCGGCAAAGTTTGGATTTTCCAAGGGGACCCATGTTTTTTGGCCTCGGTGCTCTTTGTGAAATGGAAATAAATTTCCTGGACAGAAGAATTGTACAAATCAAAGAAAAGAGGGTACTAGAGAATATATTATCTTAATATGCATCATATTGAGCATTTATTTATTTATTTATTTATTTATTTATTTATTTATTTATCGATGCAAATGTAACACATAGATCTGAGTTGAATTCTGGGTCTACTGCAGTTGATTCCATTAGATATGAACTTTGGAGAGGTTATTATGTGCCTTGTCAAGCCTCACTTTTCTCATGTTTCATGTGAACTACTGTAGCTCATCAACTTTTGGAAAAACTAAGAGAATTATCATATAAGGGAAGCAAATCCCTTAGTTCTTGGTGCACAGAGTGTGATCCATCAAAGGTAGCTAAGAAGAACTTTAAATAAATGTATTAATAAATGGAAAATAATACATACATTTTTGTGTTTTCCTCTTGATCTTTTTATCACTCTAAATGCACGTTAGTTTACACCAAATAAGTCAGAGTACTTCTTATGCCTGTTTTAACTGATTTGTATAAATTTCATTATATTGTGTTTTGATTGATGTGCACGCAGAGCAAAAACTCTTTGTGCAGTTACTCTTAGCGGAGATTGATGAAGTTAGGATGAATGTAGAAAGAACCAGCTTGATATTCAAACAGGAGATAGTTAAAAAGTAACTTTGCAAATTGCTCCATTGCTAACCCATGTCACTTTTCCTTTTAGCTGCACACAGACCTGGATCCTGGGAGCAAAAAGATCAAGTATATCCTATCAGGCGATGGAGCTGGGACAATATTTCAAATAAATGATATAACAGGAGATATCCATGCTATAAAAAGACTTGACCGGGAGGAAAAAGCTGAGTATACTCTCACAGCCCAGGCCGTGGATTGGGAGACGAACAAGCCTCTGGAGCCTCCTTCTGAATTTATTATCAAAGTTCAAGACATCAACGACAATGCGCCGGAGTTTCTTAATGGACCCTATCATGCCACTGTGCCAGAGATGTCCATTTTGGGTAAGTATGCTTCCAATTTCACAGAACTATTAAGAGTCATCTTTAAAATAGCTCCTGGCATCAGGGCTGGTGTGTTGCTGAATAAAAGACATTTATTACCGTCTTATCTCTAATTTGCATTTCCAAATCCCCTTTTTTGGCCTAAGTTCCACAGCTCAATAGCTTTAGTCCCTTAGTAATAGGAACTGACGAAGCAGTTTTTATTAAAATATGTCTCCTTACAACGACAGTACCTCAATAGGCTGAATTTGTATTCCTCTCCTAGACGTGGAGTTTGAGTATTGTTACTGAGATGGATTTATCAAGATTTGTTCCAACATGCCAGACTAATCCTATTGATATTTGCTTGATGTTTAATTATTTGTTTGTGTATATTCACATGCAGATGCAGTGCATAGAGAAATAGAAAACGGTCTAGATCTGTAGTCAGCCAGATATTGGATTGAGCTGATGGGTCAAGTCAGGAGTGAATTAGGAAATCACAGTTGCCAGAGACTTCTTCATAACCGAACTTTTTCTGGCAGTGTATATTTCAAAACATGATTTTCTCCCTTTCTTTCTTCCTTTTGTGGAGATACTTATCTATTCCTCAACCCCTGGCGTTGGTCTGGGAAAACCTTGTTCCCAGACTTTATACAACATGAGAAGAGGGGTTTTAGGGCTCTTCCTTATGGGACAAAAATAGGCAGGATCCAAAGTTCAGAGTATAAGACCACAAGAGAAAATAATAATAATAATAATAAAAGACCACAAGAGTTATTCCTATGTGTATAGTATGTACCCTAGTTTGTTTCAAATTGCATTTAAGACAAACTACAAGAATACATGTTATGCAGCAAAAGTCACAGAAATTCAAAGCAGCTGAAATGATGAGGCAAATAAAAAACACAAATAAACATCTAAGTTGAAGGCCAGCATTAGGCAAATAACCTGGCTTCAATAAATTTTTTCTCATTTTACTTACAGTATAACTTTGGTAAATATATCCACTGCAGTGGCTAGGGAGGACTGATTTTAGGTCTTCACGTGTTCCCCATGTATTTCTCCTGTGGAGACTCCACTTTGCCTATCTCTTCTGCAAGGAATACTACTTGTTTTTCTTGTGGTTGTTGTTTTTGTTTTGTTTTAATTTATTCATGAGAGACACAGAGAGAGGCAGAGACACAGGCAGAGGGAGAAGCAGGCTCCATGCAGGGAGCCCGATGCGGGACTCGATCCTGGGACCCTGGGGTCATGCCCTGAGCTGAAGGCGGACGAGCTGAGCCCCCCTGGCGTCCCCTTGTTTTTCCTTCTTATCAAAATTCAGTTGCTCTTCTACAGCTGGTGGAAATGATACTTTTTCTAGGGAAACTTCTATGGCTTTGGAGCAGGCAGTTGCCTTTCTACCATCATCATCACCACCAAAAGAAACCCGTAAATGAGCAAAAGCACCTCCATGTTTATAGTCCCTTGAGAACCTGACATGCAGACAGGAACTTTTCTTTCTTTTTCTCCCCGCTTTTCTTTGATCAGTGCTTTAAGGGCAGAGAATTTCCCTAATTCATCTTTTTTTTTTTAATCCAGATTAGAGTAAAATGGCTTTAAAGGACTATTGATACCTACAATAGAGACAGAACACTCTATCTTAATTGCCAATAAACAATGAAGTATTATTTTCATCTCATCACTGTGATTTCTGCATCATAATGACCAAATCTATATCCATTTATTGTAAATGTGTCAGAGGTTTCCATTTTTGTGTAATGTGAGTCATGTACCTGATAAATATGTTGAGAAAGAAAACCCCAAAAACTTCTGCAGACTTCAAGGTCATTCAGCTAAGAAAAGGATATTAAAGATATTATTAGCTACCTAATGCAGTGTATAAATATCTACCTGTAAGAGTGTATATATATATATATATATATATATATATATATATATGCATTTTCCCTCTATTAAAAGATTTTTCTTGATAAGAAAGTAGAAAGTAAAAGTAAAGGAAATAAACTATTCTAACATATACACAGTTATTTTTTTTTTAATATGAATCTTGTGACATCTCTTCCAAAAAACCTGTGGTTTGTGCTACAATTGCAAGTGTGGTTTTTGAAGTTAGATAGATGGAGTTTTGAATCCTGGTTCCATCCCTTATTATCTGGTTGACTTTGAAGTTCAGGGAGGTTAAATTACTGCTTATTTTCCTGAGCTACAATGCAAAGATAATAATAATTTCCATCTTGCTCTCATTGTGTGAGAATCGCATGATAAAATACAAGGTAAAGATATGCCATGAAGTAAGTAAGTGTTCAAAGTCGGTTGTTGTGGTTTTTAAAATTATTTTTATTAATCTACTTTCCACGTTACCTTTGGCCTTTCCTCATGTATTGATTTTATGCATTGGGTGTCTGGTTTCTGTTTGACTCCAGCCTCTCTGGTTAAAGGAAGCAGAGGCAGCTGCACTATTTTATTGTCAACTGTGAATTATTCCCTTCATTTCTCCTGAAGGTGAATATCAGGATGAAGGTCAGCTACTATCTCCTTTCTCTCCCCATTACCACTGTTCTCTCTCAGCCTGTCTCTTCCCTCCCCTCCTTAGTTCTTTCATTTTTCTTCCTTTGCTACTGCAGAAATGCCAGCACTTGCACCTGTACGCCCTGAGGAATGCCAGCAAGGACTAGGGATTTCATTGTGCAGAAAGTGAAGAATAAAAATTGTAATTGAGAAATTTACCAATATTAAATTGAAATGAATGTGATGTTCAAGAACTGTCTGCCAGTTGACAAGCTGTCAAGACAAAACACACATATATATTTGCCCAAATGGCAGCCAAATTATTTTAGAAATATCTTACTTGGAAGCTGGAGACACAGGTCTTTTTTATATTCTACTGTGAATTTCAGAACTTGATGAGAATTCACTTTTATAGCAATACCACATAAAGAGTGGCATGTGAGCCTGTCTGATTTTAACTGTGAATCCCAAACTAGCATTGTTGAAGTTGGTTTTCCAATGCACATTTGCCTACACTTATTGAGCTCCAGACAAAATAGATATTTTTAATGCCGTTGTACATTGGGGCGAGGGGGTGTTTAGCCCTGACCATATGCCTACACCTGTGCTCAGATAAAATAAAGTTTTTATTTGAGTTGAAAATAGAATCTCATATTATTTGGCTGCAAATGTGCTTTCTGTTTGTGTAAGTGACATAATCCATCTAAGCCTTACTTTATCTGTATAGTGTGCACAGTGATCTCTACCGAAATAACCGTGTTTGGAAAAATTCAATGATTATATTTAAAGTACTTAGCAGAGCATAGAGTTAGTGACCAACATATATTAGCTTCTTTACAGCCACCCATTTGTAAATTACTTCTACTGGTAAGATTCAGTAAACTGGTACGAATGGCTTCGCCAATGAAAAAATCTCTCAGCGAGCCTTACCTTTGTATTTCAAAATTGTACATGTTGGAATGAACCCCATTTATTCAAAAATTTACATGTTGGAATGAACTCTGTTTCATTATATTAGTGAAGGGCTGAGGAGCTAAGTAGTGCTTAAGCTGGTAGGCATTACTGTGTTGCAGAGTACACAGTTACATTACACGTAACACTGAAGGTTTTTTTAGTTTTCTTTGAGACTCAGAGCTTCTCTAATGATGATCAATGTGTATTGAAAAGTTGCTATATGGCAAAAGCCTTTAATATCCGTGACAACCCTGTAACATCAGTACTGATATTAACTTCCTTATATCTCATTATTTTTAATCAGAAAAATGGGGGAAATAATAGCTAATCCAAATCCAGATATTAAGTGGAGGAGCTGGGATTTAAATCCAGACATCTGGCTCTATCTCTCGTGGGTTTAACCAATATGCTGTACTAATCTTTGATAATATCTCTAGAGAATTTTGTTTATACGAGCACTCCGCTTCTGCTGCATATTTATAATAGTTCATATTTTTTCAAGGTGGAAGAGCACTTGAGGTCAACACACTTTGCAAATTAAATTGAAAACTAAGACGGGATTTGGAAAGGAAAAGTTTAGGTAAAGTATTACACAATTTTCAAGATAGGCACATAAGCACTTGAAAAATGTAAGAACAATACATCCCATAGAAATTCAAATAACAATAAAATTAATTAGCAGACATGTGGTGAACACTGGCATTGAAGTGCTGTTAATATAATAGAGATAAAGACTAAAGAGAGGAACTGAGATTGACTCTAGATTTCCCGGTTGTGCATGCAAAAGGAGAATGCACTATCCACAAAAAATTCTGCGTCAAAATATCAGAAAAAAGTTAATAGATGATTTAATAAGCTATATTTTTTAAAAAGAGTATATCTGACTGCTTTCCAAAGGCTTATAACTGAAGTGGTTATGGAGGTCAGTACATGATGCAGGTGAACCTACTCTCCTTGAACATGAACTCAGCCAAAGGGAAATGTAAAAATTTGAGAATATTTTCTATCTTCTTCTTTCTGTCTGTTATTCTTACTCTGTTTTATTTTGTGATTAATATTAAGCCTCTTCCTTATGAATATCTTCTTTTTTGATAAACATCCTCCACTCCTCTTGAAGGAAGGCCCGTTTAAACTACTTGTTATTTATTTTATATCTTCATTATCTTTGATTTGGAATACATTTAATCATGGAGAATTTCTCTTAGTCTTCAAAAAAAATAAAGTGAAAACATTAAATCTTAGAGAAAAGGGGGAAATGTAGTTCAAGTTTTTTTTTTTCCTTGAACCATTTGAGATTGAGTTGCTGACTTGCTGCCCCATCACCATGGAAAATCTCAGGAAGTCCTTCCCGCGTGGATGTTATTTTCCACAGCCATCACTATCAGAAATTCACATCAATGTACCATTGCTCTTGAAAGCACAGACCTCAGTCAAATGTTTCCAACTGTTGCAGTAATTTTTTTTATATTAAAAAGATCAAAGCCAAGGCTGTATGTGCATTACCGTTATGTCTCTAGAATGGTTCCATCTGGAATGGTTCTTTAGTCTTTGCTTTGCTTTTATGACCTCTACACTTGGAGATTATAGAAGAAATAACCTATAGGATTCCTTAGTTAGGATTTGTCTTGTTTCCTTGAAATCAGATCCAGAATATGTTTTTTAGGTAGTGCTGTCACAGATGATATTGATTTGTATCAGGTGGTAAAGGATTTTGATTTATTCCATCATTGGTGATAATAATTTTTGATTGTTTCATTGAGTTATCCAACCATGTTTGTCCATTGCAAAGGTTTTTTTTCTCTTTGTACTTAATAACAATTTTGTCAGCAGATACTTTGCTTCTGAGTAAATATCTTTTTCTTTATCAAATTACTACCCCCCCAATTTTAACATTCATTGAAGCATCTTGGCTGAATTATTACCATGACAGCTGCCAAATGGTGGTTTTGCTAATTCCCTCATTCCGTTTGCATTTATTGCTTGACATTCTTCTATAAGGAAAAGCTTTCTTTTCTTTCTATGTATTTGCTTGTGTATTTATTTATATTAGTTTGCACTTTTGGAGTTCTGTTTTATTTAATATTTGTTGCTTTCACTATTTATCGTGATGGTCTTACAATAATTATGAATATCATTTATACCAGACTTGGCCATGTCATGCCCTTGAAGCTGATTCTGTGTCCTATTGACATGCCTCATTATTCTTTGGGTACAATCTTATCACTGGCCAAAGTGTTCTGGGCTTCTTTTGCACTTTCCCTGATCCAGCCCTGGGATTTGCCATCTATCTATCTATCTATCTATCTATCTATCTATCTATCATCTATCTATCATCTATCTGAAGGAAAGCATGAACAGAGGGGAGGGGCAGAGGGAGAGGGAAAGAATCTCAAGCAGACTCCCCACTGAGCATGGAGTTGGACTCGGGCTGGATCTCATGATGCTGAGGTCATGACTGGAGTCAAAACTGCCTTAGACGACCTACTGAGCCACCCAGGTACCACATGGAGTTTGCTATTTGTACAAAGAAACCTGGTTCCCTTTAAGTGAGACTGGCATTTGGTAGCAAATTCAGGGTACTGGTGGTATTTATTGCTACCAGGGTGTTGCTACTCTCAAATCCTTTCAGTGGACAGGACAAGACAAAGTAATGTATGGGAGCATGCACACATGAACACACACACCCATTTATCTCTACTGAGTTGAATGCTGTTCCCTCCAAATTTTGTCTGCCCAGTACCTTAGATTGTACCTTTATTTCAATATAGGGTTTTTGCAGATGTAATTAGTTATATGGAGGCAGAGATTGGAGTTGTGCTCCCTTAAGGAATGCCAAGAGCTGCTAGTAGCTGGAAGGGGCAAGGGAACATCCTTCAGAAGAAACGTGGGCTGGTCAACACTTTGATTTTGGACTCCAGAACTGTGAGAGAATAAATTCTTGTCATTTATTCCCAAGAATAAATCAGCCCAATTTGTGATAATTTGTTATGGGAGCCATAAGAAGCTAAAACACTATCTATCGAAAACCATGAGTTGGTCTCTGAACCTCCAGTTCTAAAGCAGACTGAGGGGGTTCATTATGTATCTATTTTTTTTTTCTGCAACAATGAAAATGCTGAGTTTCTTTATCCTGAATATATTTGTTATTTGGATTACCCTTTACGTCCTGTAATAAGGGATTTCTATTTACTCCTTCCGCCCAATCCCTGACCACTCACACACAGGTTGATCTGCTGTCGTATCTCCCTCTATCTTCCTGCCTTTACACAGATTCCTATCTTGCCCAGCCACACTGAATGGCTTTTGTACTACATTGGTCAGATGGTAGACAGGAATGGAATCAGGAAGCTCCATAATACTCTCTACTTTTATTCCCCTGTATACCTCAATGTTTTCTTATGATACAATAGACCTATAGCGACATTTTCCAATCTATATTCAAAATAGGTTTACTAAAAGGAAAAAAAAATCAAATTCAGTTGATAAACACTGAATTAATGAAAATTAAATGCTTTTTGTGCTTCCTGGTCTTTAAAGTATTAATATATCGTAATATGATGAATTTGTATTTTATGCTTTTTTGGAGTTTCAGACATTTATATGGCCACAGAAACTATTTTTAAAATAAATATCTTGCAGCACTAACAATTTTACACTACAAAAGCTTTCCAAATGCATGTCTGATGAGAAGACATTTTTGATTCTATGCAAGGCCACATGTTGGTTTAACATGCAGCTGAACAGTAAAATTTGCAATTTCTAAAGAGTGAATTAAAAATCATGATGACTGTAGCTTACATGGATTAACTTGTCATTCTTGTCACTGCCCAGTACTTACTTTAGTCCCATATAAAGAAGATTCCCAAAGTAATAAGGAGATTCATTTTCACATTCTTTTTTTATTAAGGAAACAATTTTTTGTCACATAAGCTTTAAAAGATCAAAGAATGTTTATACTAACAAACAGTCTTAAACCTAACCTTCTCTTTTCTTAAAATTTAGAGGTTGTGGATTTCTTTCTTTCTCTTGGCTAGATTAAAAAAAAATGGTACCGTTTCTCTATTTTAAAGGAAAGAGGCAAAATGAGGAAGAGGAAACACATATCTTGATGGATTTGATTATATTTTTTTGTCTTGTTTGATTCAGAGTGATGAACAAAACTTAGATTCTTTAGGAAAACATGGGTGGGAAATCATGGGGATTGAAATAAATACTCTCAAAAGAAATCCAGCTGCTCTACCTGGTATGAATGCCTGTAACAGCTGTGGTTCCAAAGCTCTAGGATGACGTCAAGATTGTGTGGTTTGTGTTTTGCATAAAGAGTCTAACCTTCGTTAGGGATACATATTTGAAATACTGAAATATTCTCCTATCAGTAAGTCTGTATTTATCATAAGGAAATCTAAAATAATCTAGAAAACCTTAGTGTTATAGGCGAAGGGTTGAATGGCCAAGGTCAGGTTCCACCCAGACAATCCGATGATCCTGTTGTCTTCTTCGTCTCTTTGCCCTCATGTGAGAATTAATATTTTAGGACTCAACATATTTATTGATTCCAGAGGCAAAAGGGCAAATCCTCAGTAAGTTATTCAAGCCATGTTTGTGTCCAGAACTCTGTGAATTACCATCAACACCTACAGTTTTATGAGTATTTTTGTTACATTGTGATTATAGGAAATCATGAATTAAAAGGGACCAGAGAGTAAAAGCTCATAGAGTTCAGCCTTTGCTCACATTCGCCTGTTAGAGAAATGAATCAACTGCATGTCAGGGCAGCTCCAAAACACACATTTGTGAAATTCTGATGTCTTGGCCGAAAATGAATGTTGGACATCTTTGTCAATATATTTTTGGTGTCAGCATGCTCTTCACAGAACCTTGCCTCTTGGAGCTTGGGCCGGGGGTGGGGGTGGGGGGTGCAAATTCCTTAGGGTCTCTGTGCATGTATTAACATTATTTCTTTAACTTTGATGTTTGTGCATAACGGGCTTAATAATAGTACTTCCCGGATTCACTGGACTTTAAAAATTACCATTTGATTTTTTTTTTAGATCCAAATACCTTTATTCCTTGGTTGATTAGCAATCACAGTTGTATAAAATATGTCTTGTTGTTTTTCTGTACTTCTTACCAATAACTTCACCTAGAGAAAAACAGTAAAATTTATAGGGCAAGATAGCTACATGTATAGATAAGCACATAGATTAAGAGATAAAATATGGTAGAGCTGTTAAAAGAAGCAAAGGAAAAAGATATTTAGATAGATGGCAAAAATAACTGTGTGTGTGTGTGTGTGTACTTGATATAGAATTAGATATCCTAAAACAAAACAAAAAATAGTTACATATGAGGCTGTAGATGAGAATATACAGATTGTTTCAGATACATCTCCCATAGTAAGAAAACAAGTTTTCATCCCTTGTGTCTGTATTTGAAGAGTCAAAGTCTATATAACTATATTTGTGTCACCCTTGAAGATGATTTTATTCATTTTCTTTTTGCCGGTGAGCATGACACCAAGGAGTATTCCCTTTATAACCATGTCAGATTTTTCAGGTCCCATCATTATCTACCAATTATGAATCTTTGCAAACCACAAGAGTCATGCGAGTTCAAGAAATATATTCAGAGTGGGAGAAGAGGAGAGGGTTTTGGGAGGGGGAGACTACAGAAGTAAAGGTTCCATTTTCATCGCCTTGTATCAAGGGTACCTACTATTAATAGGATTTATTCAACTCTTGATGTTAACCTTGGCCACCTGGCTGAGGTATTATTTTATCAGGTTTATCTACTGTAGAATTACTCTTTTCCTCTCCTTTCCATGATATACCCTTTGGAAGGAAGTCTCTTTGTGCAGCATTTACTTGAAGAGTGGGAAGTTATACCCGCCCCCGCCAGCCACCACACCACATAATGACATTACTCATGTGGATTTCTCATTTCTCGTACATAGGAACTTTGTCTCTTTCCTTCTTTTTTTTTTTCCTCTTTCATTTAATCAATATGTACTCAAGGGTTATTTATTTTACACTTTGGTTTTATAATCCAATACAGCTTTATTTTCTTGCTCAATGTTTTTTCAGTGTTAGCAACTGGCAGCCCTTTTGGTTGTCTCCAGTGTTCCTTTGATGTGCATCCATCATCATTGTTATCATGATTAGTATTTGGGTTTGGACTTTAGCACTTATTTACTTCCTTACTTTCTTGCACTGCATGATGCTGCAGGCTTATCGTATATAATTGTTGCTCCAATTCTAGAATTAACTCTTTCTCCAGGGAGTTCTACTGGGGTATTGGAAGCCAAGATGAGTGTTGCTCCTGAGTTGCCTTTGCTTCTAGGCCCTCTCAGCTAATACAGGGAGAACAAATGAATGTGGGTATAGGAATTTATATGCACCACACATATATACATGCATGAATAGATATAAGAAGAATATATTAGTGCATGTACTCATAGTATACTAGTCCATATATTAGTATGTTAGGGTTTGTGTGTATATCATATGCTTCTACATACACACACTTAGATCTTCTCCTTCTCCTCCCACCACCCTCAGTAAGTCTTAAAATAGATATATAAGATTATTGTATTATTTTGTCACAGTTTGCATTTTATCCTGAGAAACTCCAACTTCCTAATTTTAAAAAAATGTGTATATTGAGATTTACTCATTGTGCTATAAAGTTTAATGGTTTTAACAAGTACATTGTGCCATGGGCCCATCATTTCAGTATTATATAGGATAGTTTTAGTGCCTTAAAAATATGCCTTGAGTTTTACCTGTTGAACTTTTGTATTTCCTTAACTCCTAGCAATCACTGATCTGTTTATTGACTCTATAATTTTGTCTTTCCTAAAATGCCATATAAAGGAGTAATGTAGTATGGAGGCCTTTCACTTAGTAATATGCATTCACGATTCATCCATGTTTTTGCATGGCTTAAGAGTTCACTCCTTTTCATCCCTAGGTAGTATTCTGTTGTGTGGATGACCATAGTTTGGTTATCCATTTACCTGTTGAAGGATATTCTGATTGCTTCCAGTTTGGTGTGATTGTAAATAAAGCTGCGATAAACATTCATATGCAGGTTTGTGCCTAGAAGTAAGTTTTCATTTCAGTTGGATCAATATCTGAGTATGACTGCTTGACCACATGGTAAGCTTATATTTATTTTTGCAAGAAATTCAAATTGGTTTTGCCAAAATACTGACCACAAAGTCCTACCTATAACCTATAAAACACTGTCAAGATATCCCTCTTTGGTTATCAGGAAGCACAATGGTAGAAAACCTAGAACAGAAAGCAGTTAATATCGAGAGGAACGTAAGGACTTGAATGAGTTCCAGTGATCACATTATAAGCAGGAGCTATCTTAAAATGTTGTCAGACCTCTGGGATATGCTGCTTAAGAGGATTTTTTTTTTTTTTATCTTTTCTTTCTTCTGGTGAAATTGGGTCCCTGGGTTCTTTTCTTTGACAGTGTATTCATGGACACTGTTCACCAGCTTGCCACTAACATTACTCCGCCTATCCCTGCGTTTCAAAAGTTTATGTGAAAAAGGGGATGAGTATAGGGGTGAGTGTGTCACAGTCAGTAACCACCTCTAGAAAGCATACCTCCTTCCCGGTGGTAGTGAATACCCATGGGGTGTGTGCCTAACTCATGTTTGGTTAATTCTCTACCAACTGCCCATCTCCCCATTGATGGTGTGGATAATTCGTGGTCAGTTTATATAAGGTTGCTTCTGCTCCAACACAGGTAGACATTTCCTCAAATCTAATTCAGTCAGTCTCTACCCCAGCTATTTGCCATGAAGACTAAGAAGATATTGAAATAGTTTCTTTCCAAGTAGCTCAACATGGAAATGGGTGAATGTGGACCCTGAGGTAGACACCATCTTTTCACGGTATATAGTAGAGAAATGGAAAAGCTATACTTCACAGTGCAGGGAAGGAGAGGAGACAGGTAACAACAAGGAAAAAAAAAAAGTGAGAGACTGGGAAACTTCTTTTTGGATTTTTTAGTCTCTGATTTTAGAAACATACTGAGCTTTAAACAGCTCCCATCTCTGGCTTCCATGATACTCCATCCATCCATCCATGACACCCCCAGAACAGGAGGGAGCATGGTGTATTTCTTAAAAACAATACCATCTCTTGAGAAATAGAAAATTGGCCTTTGCGTGCTGTCAGCACCTATGAAAAGAAGTTATTAGAAGAAAGTTTGGTATATTAGAGAGGGCACATAGAAGCATTTTTCTTCCTAGATATGTAAACGGTGTATAAATATATGAAATATTTATGACCACTCAAATTGTATGCAGTTTTTTCATTATATGGACCTAGGGAATAGACCTCCTGTGTCTTCTCTTTGAAAGATCTTAGTCCTTTAGCACAAGGCATGGTAGGAGTAATATGTAGTACTTATCTTCATAATATAATAAGAGTAAAAGAGGACGTTTTGTCTTTAGCTGGCACCAACTGCTGCCCATATAGAAACAATGAGCTGGAATGTTCTATTTTGGGGAATGTTTAAACAAGAATTGGGCAGGCATGCCCAAGGAAGGCAGGCATCCCTTCCCCCAGGATGTGTAGAGAGGATCATGCATCTCCTTGTCCTGGGAAAGAAAGAGAAAGTGAGAGAAGGAATATTCTCACTTCGGTAAGAAAAAAAAAAAAAAAGACTCTTGATGCCAAGCTCAGTGTCACTCTTCCATCCATTTATATTCATAGATCCTATTAATGGATGTAAGATAACCTACAGTCTTCTGTGCTTTGTTCTTTTGAAAATTACTATTAAAGAAAAGCTGGATGATCAAGACTGAAAACAAAGGACAAAATTCATTCCTGAGTATGTCTTTATTGTCCTTTTTCTCACCTTGACAGAATCATCTGAATGATAATCACCCCAGGATCCTTTTTTTTTTTTTTTTGTATTGTTATTCCTGTATAATTATTAGGGCTGCTGATACCATTAGGTGACAATGAAATAATATTAAACAATCCTCACACATTTATGTATATGTAACAAGTTACAATGTCAGAATTCAACGAAAGGAGAAGCACCAGGAACCCCCTTAGGAGCGGCTCTTGCGGCGTCTCACTGCTCCAGGAAATGCTCTGCAAGTACCTGCAAGGCCAGCACCTTTGAGGGGGACCACACAGGAAGGGAAGTGAGACCATGTGTCGCGAAACCCGCTTGGTCTCCCTTGCTTCACTGAGCGCTAAGGGCATTGGTGAGTCAGGATTATCGTAGGCATGGACAACAATTCTTGTTCCTATGCAGGCTTTTCTACATTCTCGCCTTTTCGTGTCCCTTGTACATATTTTTTACATTACGCATCAAAAAGGGAATATCCACACAGTAGACTGCATATGTCATAAGAGCACATGGTCACAAGCTGCACAGATTCATGTAATTAAGCACCCAAAAAAAAAATCAGAATAGTACTTGCCTTGCAAGATTCATTCTTGGGCTTCTCTCTTCCACCGTTCCCGTAAGGGTAACCAGTGTCCTCACTTCTAAAATGGTCACATTTTGCCTCTTTTGCACTCTAGACAAGTGGAATCATACCCTAGTTTTTGCTTTTGTGTCTGGTTTCTTTCTCTCAATACTCCAGTCGGGCTTGAAACCAGTTCTACCAAATTTACAAGATATGTGAATGAGTCAATGAATGTATTGATTTTTATATTCATTTATCCATTTATTATATATCATTTATTCATTATTTATATGGGTTTGGTAAATCTGCATCCATGGACACAGAAGGGGTCTCTAATCTGCGCGAAACAAATATTACTTATTTGTAAAAGGAATTTAGTTATTACAACTACCTTTGGGATCCCTGGGCGCTAGGCAGCGGTTTAGCGCCTGCCTTTGGCCCGGGGCGCGATCCTGGACACCCAGGATCGAATCCCACGTCGGGCTCCCGGTGCATGGAGCCTGCTTCTCCCTCTGCCTGGGTCTCTGCCTCTCTCTCTCTCTCTCTCTCTCTCTGACTATCATAAATAAATAAAAAAATAAAATAAAATAAAATAAAATAAAATAAAACTACCTTTATCCCAGGGGCTCATGACTGATTCAGTCAGTGGAACCTGCAACTCTTGATCTTAAGAGTAGTGGGTTTGACCCCCTTTGGGGCATGTACCTGACTTAAAAAAAAAATCTTTAAAACTACCTTTATCCTGCCATTGAGGGGGAAACAATCCTGCCATTCTGCTTTTATTTTTTGTGAATTATACCCCCTTTCTCTATTTTCTCTAATGTCGTCATCAAATACATTTAACAAACATTGATTGAGCACCTACATTTATAGACAGTGAAGTCACAGGAATCAAAACTCTGTGTGCAGATATAAAGACCCAGTGGTAGAGATTCATTCTCTGGAGTCAGCAGGCCATGTTGCAAATCCCCGGTAGTTTCCTTAGAGCACCAAACTCCCCTTAGTCCTTTGAAATCCACCCCTTGGATTTTTGCTCAGTATGAAATACAACATTAACCTCCATGGAGGCTATCATGTTAGAGAAAAGTATTTTAATTTTATTTATTGATATAAATTATTATTTAAAAAGGGGACTTTGTCACTACTATCACTTGCCACAAATAGGAGATAAATGCCAGATAAATATAGTGTTAGATAGATACAATAAAATATATACATAATATTAGGTAGACAGAATGTGAACTCTGTGTAAATATATAAAGTCAATGGCTTTCGTATAGACACTGTCGCCTGCCAAACGCTTTTACTTCTTTTTTTTTTTTTTTTTTTTTTGGCTTTTACTTCTAAGCTTTCTTGTTCCTTGATATATAAAGGGATATTGGTGAATATCAGAAAGCTGTTAAACACACACGAGCATAGAATGAGAGAATGCCGTCAGTATAAAAGAGCAGTGGAGTGGCTGTCCAGGTGCTGATTCCTTGTACACCCACAGCGCCCTGCTGGATCCCCCCTCCCCGCCCCATGTTGGAGACCAACAGGGTATGCAAGATGCATGCTCGCGTTCTGGTGGACGCCAAGCAAGGACTACAGAGTGGATGCTCTCTCTTAACCATACCTGGCTCCAGGGGCACATAGTTTGGCAGGGAAGGTAACCTGCTTCCAAGGCTTGCTGAGGGTGTGAAAGGGGTGTCATAGGAGAAACCATGGAGCAGAAGGACCCAGAGCTGCCAGGAGGTGTCAGTGGGAATCTTGCGCACCTAAGGTCTGCACGGCAGGGCATCCATCACACTTTCAGGTTTCCTTATGACTCAGAGGAGCTGCAGCCATTTCTGAAGATCTTTGGAGCCGATGAGAAATAGGCCCATAGCATCATCCGCCTAGAAGTCAAGTCCTGAGAGTAGGTCAGAGGCTGTGCTTGTGGGGCTGTGTGGGCTCTGCTAAAGGATCCCTTCCTATAAAATGGAATACATTTTAGCATCATTTCTCCATTCCTAGGCTTAAGCAGTCCAGCCCATTCAAGCAATTAACATGGTTTTCAGTGACCAAGCAGGTGCATGACTTTAATAAAAGAGTGTGATTGTTTTAAATATTTGGCGGGAGCTTTCACATCGTAAGGATCCAGTACCACACACCCGATCAGAAGATATTTCAAGGTGTCATGATAAAGATGAGCTATTGCTGTGCTATCAGCAATGGTGAAAAAGATGGCTTGAAGCTGCCCTGTTCCCCACCAGAATGGACATTCTGGCACATTCGACAGCATCTGCTTTGAACAGAAAAGATATCCCTGATTAAGTTTAAGATTTGCCTGACTCTTTATGTATGTCTGTCGCTCTTTAACATCTGCAGAGCTTCTGATACTGGAAAGGCCAATTTGAACAGGGTGGGGAACGCTCAGATACGTGGGATTCAAGGTTAGGCTTAGGACTGCAGGGAGAATATAAAAATCTGCTTCCCTGTGTCTGATGTAAGCCTCCTTGAAATGTTCAAAGATAAATGCTCAGGCTTTGAAGCCAGACTGTGTTTGAATTGAGGATCTTCTCCTAACCACTGGGTGACCAGGGGAAGGGAATTTACCTCTCTGAATCTGAGATTCTTTTTCTTTAAAATGGGATCTAAAAGGGAAAATTATGTGAAAGGATAAAATACTCCGCCTGGCGTGCAGTATTCCAGTAAATGTCAGCTGGCCCCGGCTCCGAGGCGCTGAGCGTGTGTTGCAGAGATCACCCACCCTGGCCCTCGAAGGCAGCAGGCTCCTTCTGAATTCTCCGAACATCAGTGTACATAAATTTGAGTCCCCCCCTCCCCGTATTTTTTGGTTTGGGGTACATTTTTGGAATTAAGCTAGTTCATCTGTTCAAATAGTAGATCATTCTGTTACCTCTTCCACAGATCATATTTTTACCTTGTGTTTCTAGGATGCTGCCTACCCTTTAAAAGAACTTTTAACATCTGATTTCTGGACTTTTTGCCGAGTTCCAGGCCTATACCTCAGACCGCCCACGTGACGTGGATGTGTGTGATTGGGGGGCGTTTTTAACAACCAGTACCTTCAAAACTAAATGAATCTGTTGTTTGTTGCTCTGTTAACAGTGTTGCCACAAACCTCATGGCTTTTCACAAGATTCATTTATTATCTCATACGCCCTGTGGGTCAGGATCCACCTGGGAGGTCCATAGGTTCTCTGCTTCTAGAACCGTATGAAGCTATGATCAAAGTGTCAGCCGGGCCGAGATCTCATCTGAGGCTCGACCGGGGAAGACTCCCAGTCCCAAGGCCTCATGGTGCCTGGCAGTGTTCAGGTCCCAGAGGGTCTCCGTGTCTCTCCCGTCTGGTGACCATGCCCCCTTCCTCCCTGCATGGCCTTCCCATGTGGTGGCTCGAGTTGAGGTGGTAGCAGCTGGCCTCCTCCTAGTTAGCAAGAAAGGGGCTCCCGACCATAGTCCTTATGGTCTCACGTTGCATGTCATCACTTGCTCCCATCACCTTCGCCGTGTTATATGGGTTAGAACGAGTCCCAGGTTCTACGTGTTACCTCCTCCCCCGTGGCTCTACCGGGGCAAGAGTGCTCACCTCTAGAACAGGGTGTCGGGCCTGGCAGTCCCTTGCCGTGCACCCCCGTGTGCTGTCCCGTTCCTCTAAGGAGTGAACGTGGGCAGATGGTAACCGTCTTACTAGAAGGAAGGGCCACCTTCTACTTCGCAAATGCCGTGTCTTCTCTCACCGCCCTGGCCCAAGAAGCCATGATGCGTCATCCAAACCCCCGCTGGCTTCCCTCCTGGTTGTCAGGGTTCTGTGAGTTCTATGCGTCCTCTGGCCACCGTGCTTTACTCAGTGTCTCCCTGTGGCAGGCCTCTGTGGTGTCCCACCCGGGCTGGCCTCAGGGCCCCAGCACGTCCCAGGGGTCTTGCCCAGGACAGCAGGTGCCTCTTCATCTTCCCAGTCCTGGTTGCTCACCGCCTCCTCTTGGTGTATAGGGACTTCCTGTCGTGCTGTCTTTTCCTCGGTCCACTTAGAGCCGACCAACCAGCTCCTGGTCTGGGTGTCTGGCCAGTCGCAGGCCCCATGCAGGTGGCCGTGCCTGGACCATCCCCGCTGCCTTCCTGTGCCTGCCGAGGCTGCTGTGCAGCTGAATCAGGAAGTCAGTCCGTCCTGGGCCAGGAAAGGGAAGATGGGACTGAGTGATGAGCGACGTTCCCTCCAAGTATGTCAGCTGCAGTCGGAGGGACAGGCAGGGGGTCGAGGCCTGAAGGGCAGCCGCGTGCTGGTGGCCAGAGGGCCTGCGGCGGCGGAGGAGCTGGGCAGCTCCCGAGAAGGGCAGCGGGGGGCCCGGCTGGTTGGCCCCCAGCCCTGGGCTGCAGAGACACAGGAGGCGTCTGGGGCTCACTGTTAGCAGGCCCCGTCCTGCCCCTCGGGCTCACAGGCAGCGGCCTTGAAAGGTGACCAGGCCGGAGCTTCTCCGACTCCACTCTTCCCACAGAAACTACACCGACATGGAAGTGAGGACAGTGCTGTCTTCACTTAAGAAAGGAGATGTCCATGGCCTCCCTTGTTGGCCTTTCTTTGGATATTCACATTTCTCCCACCTATTTAGGAGAAACTCATCTGAAACAGTAACATTCTTTCCTTCAATGACTCATTATAAATAAAGCTGATTTATATTTATTTCCTTTTTTAAAAAAGATTTTCTTTATGTATTCATGAGAGACACAGAGAGAGAGGCAGAGACATAGGCAGAGGGAGAAGCGAGCTCCCTGATGCGGGACTCGATCCTGGACCCCGGGATCACATCCTGAGCCAAAGGCAGACGCTCAACCGCTGAGCCACCTGGGCTTCCCTATTTTTTTTCTCTCTTTTTAAGATTACTTATTTTAGAGACAGGGAGATAGAGATGCACGTATGTGGGGGAAGGGTGTGGGGCAGAGAGTGAGGGAGGAAATCCAAGCAGATGTCTTGCTCAGTGTGGAGCCTGAGGTCGGGCTCAATCTCACAACCTTGAGGTCATGACCTGAGCCAAAACCAGAAATTAAATGCTTAACCGACTGAGCCACCCAGGCGCTCCTCTTTATTACTTTTGATTTTTGGTCATCACAGGCAAAGGTATTGTGGAAAGCTGGGGAAGAACAATGTGATAGTCTCCTTTCAAGGAAACTCATTTGTGTAGGATTTAGACAATGAAATATAAGATTCACTGTATCGTCTTTTAGTTTTCTGTGGCTTTAGGAACTTAGGCAGAACATGGAGGTGAATACATTAACCTTACCCACGTGTAAGGGATCGGAAACTGCAGGTGGCAACTTAGCCTCTTATAAAGTAGGATTTAATGTGTAACATGAGATGCTAAATGGAGACTCCAGTGGGGCGGTGGGAAACATGTGGACTCTGGTGAGGAAATCCTGGATCTCGAGGCCACTCGCCAAACACGCACATTTGGATATATTGATTCCCTTCGCTGCACGTCCAGTTTGTGATTTTTAAAATGATGTTCTTCTACCGTTATTTAGAAAACTGACATATATGTTGCAATGACACTTGGTAGACCTTCAGTAAGTGTGCGTTAAGAAATAAAAACGTCACCCATAGAATTCCTGGGCTAGTGTCTTAAACACAGTAGGTGCCCAGTAAATCTGTGCTATTGACATCCTCATTATCAACAGCATTATCATTACTAGTCCCGGAGAACAACACTACACGAGGCAGTTTCCCATGATTTGATGCGCACACTGATCTTTGAGGTTTATTTATTTATTTATTTATTTTGATCAAGACAATACAGCAATTGGCTAAGAGTCTTTCAGCAAATATGCAGTGAATCTGGGGCTGTGTTCTTACCAGTTGTACCACCAACACTTTAACTAAAACATGATTCTCTGCATCCCGATGGAGTACATTGTATGTTAAATATATAAATAAATATTTATAAATATGTATTTATATAAATATAACTGAATATTTATATATTCTATAAATATTTTTATAAATATCTTATAAATATTATATATTATATAAAATACTATATATTTTATATAAAAATATATGAATATATTTATAAATAAAATATAAAAATTAAAATATATAAATAAAATATAAATATAAATAAAATATAAAAATTAAAATATATAGATAAAATATAACTATAAATATGAATAAAATATAAAAATTAAAATGTATAAATAAAATATAAATTTATAAATATTTATAGATATTTATATATAGTACACTATTGT
Organism: Canis lupus baileyi; assembly: GCF_048164855.1. NCBI lineage: Eukaryota > Metazoa > Chordata > Mammalia > Carnivora > Canidae > Canis > Canis lupus. The sequence continues at coordinate 2,401,071 of NC_132840.1, read as the reverse complement.
ACTATATATAGTACAATATATATACAATTGTACATATATATTGTATATAGTACAATATAGTACATTGCTGTATGTTAAATATATATATATATTTAATTATGAAAATCACAGCTGCTTTTAAGGTAGGTGTGGTTTCACTCACATCCCATCGTTCCCACACTAAGGCCTTTGCAGTTATACTGAAATACCTAAATCCAGGTGAGGAAGCCCAAAGTGTTTCTTCTATTTGGGCAAAATTATTCAGGGTACTCCTTGAGCATGTTTTTCGGGATGCTCTTTCTAGGAATAGAAAATGAAACTGAATACTCAGTCCTCCATCTTTCACTAATACATGTAAAGAGATCTTCAAAGGAAGATCCAAATTCTTCTAACATCTGACTAGGTGCTCAGCTCCGTGAAGGCCAGATCGTTGCTCACACACTTTGGCATGACATTTCCATGAGTGGTTTGTACGCAGCAAGCACTGATCTGTGTTTCTGTTTGCGATTATTATTATTATTATTATTTTTTAATTGCGATGAAGAAAAACTTCATTGTAACCCTCCTTCTTCTTAGTTTTTAACTTACCGTTTATGAACTGTAGGTTAATGCAGTTTCTAAAAAGAATGTTCTCTTAATCCTTGAAGGAAGCTAACATCTCTAATATTTTCCTTTTTCTGCACACCTTCTCTTCCTCCCCCTTCCCTCCTCCCCTCCTGCACTGTCTCTCTCTCTCTTTGTCTCAGGCACACACATTCCCTCACCCTTCACTCTCTCTATATGTTCCAGCGTGTGTGTTTGTGTGTGGATTTGTGTGATATATACTGTGTAAGTTGGAGGGAAAAGGCTGCTTTCTTTCCAAATCAAAGAGAAAAATGCGTAGAGTCTGGAACAGCAACAAAAATAGCTGGCTTGACTCACAGTCTCTCTCTACTCTGAAATATAAATTCTATCCTGAAGGGAATTCTCTTTGCTGTCTAGTGCAGTCTACTCTCCGTACATACGCACATAGTAAAATATGTGCAGATTCTAAAGTCTTCATAGGAACATGGGAGATCATTAATTTTGTATTATCTTGGCAAAAATGGGGGTGAGAAATTATTTATATTGTGGGCTCTAATTCGAGGCAGTCCGAGTTCCAAAGCATTGAGTTTCAGCAAACGCTGAGGAAGCCTCTGTTTTAAGAATCCCACATTGCCCCCTTTTACTTCTTCGTGAGTTTGCCAGTTCCAACCGTATTATGCTGTACGGGCTAGTCTTGTTCTGAGATGATGACATTACTTCTTTATGATGGCGCTTAAAGTAATTGTGTTTGATTTCTGCGGATTTTATCAATGTAGTGGAAGGGGAGCTGAAACGGCCCACTGTGCTGGTGGCGGAGATCGAGGCTCAGATGTAAGGGGACCGGCGCCGTGCGTGTAAGTCCGGGTCACAGTTGTCTTTGCGGATTCCTTGATGTGCGTGTGAGACTTTCACATGTCAGGTGTTGCTGTTGTGAGCCCTTCGGATCCCATTGCTTTGCATTGCATTGATTCATTGCATTGATCCAGGGTAGCACAGTCATGTGAGGGAAGCGGGTAAGTATATATACACCCTATTCTCAACGAAGGGCTCCCCTCCATTTTCCAGATCTTTCTTGCAAACAGTGAAATGGCGCTAAGAGATTCAGAGATTTACGGTTTGCTTTAAGTCTGTCTGTTCCAGCTCTTATTATTTATAAGCCCCCCAGAGACACATGCCAATATGCTTCCCACCAAATCTAGGACAGTGCTCGGATGAGAAAGAAGGGGCAACAGGACAGACACAGAAGGGAAGTTGAGGTGAACCTGCTCTTGGTGGTTGGCCACCAGGTAGTCATCTAATGAAGAGAGAGGGGAACGTCTTTACTGTAAGAATATACTGTAAGAGGATTCTTCTTTTTTTTTTTTCTGGTCCACATCTCATAGTCTTGTTGCCTCTTTTGTTGCCCGCACAAGCACATGCAGAGGAATGGGCTGAGCCCAAGCAAGCAGGGGCCATTTCTCTGATGATGGATTCAAGCGCGCTTAGACCTAGGTTTGAAGGCTATTTGAAAACTGTCATCTAAGCAAAATATCTAGATTTCTTAGTCACCCGAAAGCCCCGAGGTATGTGGGTGTCTTCTATAATAAATGGGGGCCAGGGAGTTGTCATCAAGATTCTGAAGTCTTTTAATGTACTATGGGAGCTCGGAGAAGCAATTTCATTTCTTAAGGGGTTTGTGAAATTATGCCTGGAGATTTATTCTTACTTAATTCTCGTTCAACAACTTTCACGAAATATATAATTTTAATGACTGTGCTTAGCTGTATTATATTAATTTTGTAGAAAAAAGTATAATTAACATGAAAACTATACTGCATCCTCTATTTCTTAACTTGCCATCCTAAAAAAAAAAAATGTAGCTGTTCTGATCATGACACCCTACCATTTGGTGGTAAGATACCATAATTCCTGGAAAGCAGTAGATGAAAACAGGAGGATTTATTACTATATCCTTGCTGACACTAAACTAAAAATGTATCACATATGAAAAGATTGAAAAGCACACCTACGTGTATTCCCGGTATCGGTACTTCCCGAACCACTTTCGAACACAAGGACGTTAGGGGGATTGTTCAGTCTAATTTTCTATAAAATCAGAAGCTTCGGAATTGTCTTACTTTACTCAAAAGGTAGTGGGGTCGTCAAAAGAAGCTAAAGCATTATGAGCACGTTATATGAGGGGTTTCTTTACTGGCTCATAGACGCCGATGTTGATCTGATGTAATAGGACCGCTATTAATCTCTAATATGGGTTCCATCATCTGAGTGTGCATCATGATGAAGGACCTGGGGCACTGGTTAAAATAGTGTCACAGCTTCACCCTCAGAGTCTGTGGTTCAGTAGATTTCGAATAAAGCTAGAAACGTACACGTCTAACAGGTTCTGGAGGAGGCTAATGCTGCGGGCCTGGAGACCACACTTGAAAACCGCGTGCTCCGTGGGTGGCTATCATGGCATGTGTCTCTACGTGGAGCCCATGGTGAGTGTGCCAGGAGATTCTGAACGCAAAGTAGAGAGGTGTGACACATCTTTCTGAGGTGTTACCGGAACATTTGCAAGGCTACTGCATATTTTAAAGAAATATGTTGATATATTAGGGAATGAAGCGCAGCAACAGCATGACATATTCTGAGAAAAACACAAAAACTCGGCGTTGTTCCAAGCTTGCGATTGTCTGCTTCTACCTATGAAAGCTGTCACCCAACCTGACTCCCTACCTTGCCAGGGCTTTTCAAGCATGTCCACGCAAACACGGTAAAATCAGAGGTTCCATGGGGCAAGGACTGTGCCTATTTATCTAATCTGTATCCTTAGGTTCTGGCATCAGGTCTGGCAAAAAAAAAAAAAAAAAAAAAGAGGCTCAACGATCTGTGTGGTCTTAAGCAAGGCTTCTTTTATTTTAACCTCTCTTGTGTCCAGTTGCTTCAAGAGGAAAATTAAGGACGATGATAGAACCACTTCACTGGGGGACAATATCCTAAGTTGGGCCTGTCATACTGGTTCAAGACGATATTTGATATTCTTTATCAGCTACAGTAAATGCACTGAGAACTTGCTGTGTGCCCCACAGCTATGTAATGACAGTTAATAGGCAAGTCGAGGTGTGCTATTCCATGTGAAATTCTGTGTGGGGGGGACCTGAGGATTTCACATGAACCAGTTCATAGTGCACTTCACGACAGGGTTTGGAAGACGCCGCTATAGAGGTTTTTATTCCTTCTAGAGACAATGCCTGCCTGGGGGATATGCAGTAAAGGTCGGCTGAAGAATCCAGCCTCCTTCAGGCTTCTTTGTGTAAATTAAGAGTCTAGTGGACGCTTACAATTGTCTAAATGACTACTCTTTTTTATTATTTCTATATCAGCAACTGTATTCATCATTGACTTCCGTTAATAAAAACACATATTCATAGAGAGAGAATTAGAACCGTCTGATGCCTTCGTACTGCAGGAAAAAAAAAAATTACAATATATAGGTTTAAATATTTACCAAAGTAAAGCGTAAGCTGTTATCTCTTGCAATTTGCTGGGCTCCCCTGGATGCTGTTCACAGGGTTTGACCCCCTATCCGTCCTACATTGTACTCACTGCTCTTTAGAATGCAGGTGCTAATTAACTTCTTAACACTTTCTGCACAGTACTAAAAGCCCAGCCTTCGTGTGTCTGTGGCTTCTCAGGTGTTTCTTTGAGTTACCTGCTAAAAAAAGGTGTATTTCCCACAGTGAGCATGTATTACTTTTGTAATTAAAAACTTGAAATAACATATAACTTTTAAAAGGGTTTTAGCACCCCTTCCTCTTCCTAACTCACAAATAGCTTTTTTTTTTTTTTTTTTTTTCCAGGGGCCAGCATGTGGTGGAGTGAATTCCTTGCTCCCTCCTCTGATTCTCTGATTCAGAATTGGTTTCCCAAGGGGTAGAACCTAGGGATCCATCTGCATTTTAAACACCACTTATCTAGAGATTCTGGTCCTGGTGAAGGAATCATTCACCCAGAGCAGAGCTCTTCTCAAACTAGATACGTTTATGTTTTCTGACATACAGTGCTTGGTTTGATAGTTTCAAAATATGTCTAGTGAGTGTCTCCACATTGGGATTCTCAAACAGCTGCTAAGTTCTGGGTGATTTTTTTTTTTTTGATCCTGTAGGAATAATGTAGTACGTGTTACGTAGTGTGCAGTACACAGCACGTAAGGCATAGCCTAGGACACGGTGTGCAGCCCCGGACAGTAGTGCACAGTACATGCCCTTTGCTGCCAGTCAGTCAGCTTCTGATTGTAGTTGGTTATGGAAACCCATGGTAGAGACCTAAACACTTTAGTTTCTTTTCTTTTCTCTTTTCTTATCTTCTTTTCTTCTATACTTTCCTCTCCTCTCCTTTCCTTTCTTCTTTTGCTTTTTTTTTTCTTTCAATAATATTTTTCTTTGGTTATTTTCATATTGTATATCCTACTTTAGCTTTAGCTTTTCATTTTCTTTTCTTTTTTTTTTTTGGACTATTTTAAGGTTTGTTCTTATAACTATTACTGATGATATTCTAAATGTATGTATGTAGTTTTGAGTGAGAGAGCAAGGGGGGGGTAGAGAGAAAGGGAGAGAAAATCTCAAGCAGGCTCCACACCCAGTGCAGAGCTCAGTGTGGGGCTTGATCTAATGACCCTGAGATCATGACCTGAGCCAAAATCAAGAGTCAGGCACCGACTGCCTGAGCCACCAAGGCGCTCCTCTAAATGTTTATAAATAGGTATTCATTTGTTCTGTCAACATGTAGCCAAAAAAAGCTTACTCGTATTTTGGATTCTTTCTCTAAGATAACTTGAAAGAGGTGGAATTACTAAGTCAAATATTTTGACTATATATCTATCTACATTTATGCATTTATTTATCAATTTTCTATCTCCCTCCCTATCTATATATCAATCATTTGTTTTGTTTACTGTACTGTACTAATTACTGGAGTACTTGCTATTATAATTATGAATCAATTATCTGTAATTGAGCAGAAGAATGAATTGAAAATAAACATTTATTGGGTATCTATTTATTCCTATTCTTTTTCAGGAAGCTAGAAGTGATTTAAATCTAAGTTTTAGGGTTTAAGTGAAATCTAAATGAGGTAATCCAAGTAAATTCTTGGGCCAAAATATAGTGGTTCTTCTATATTTGAAGGTAATTATCAGTATCTAATTAAAAGAGAAGACAAATATTTGGAAGAAAAGGCCATTGACAATGAATGGGAAATAATGGTAGTTAAAATGATGTGGAATTTTCTAGAAACTTGTGGATTTTCCCCATTATGCTTTTCCTTTGAAGGAATGCCATGAGTGAAGTTTATATTTAATGACCATCCAGATTCCCAATTATTTTCCTGGAGAATCTGGAGAGTTACTATAGGTAGCTGTACATCCTGCATGAAACAGTTTTGAAAATGTTTCTCTGGAGAATTTAAAAACAAGAAAAGCTCAGAGTCCGCTGTTTTGAGACATATCCCGGTGCTCCTCATTTCACACATTTATACTCAAACATGTACAAAATCCTTGCTGCCACATTTTTCTTTCTGCCTGGAGAACAGCTGTAAAGATATTAATTGTGCTTCAGTTATAAATGGATTGCCAAAAGGGACAGAACGGGTTGTGTATCTCATCAGCATGCCCTGTCTGGTATAAATAATGAGACAGGAACTTGGTAAATTGGAAATTTGTGATAAAAACGAGATGTGATATTATAAAGTCCCACCAGTTCCTTCTTTGAACACATTGATTTTTAAGGCATTCTGGAGGACTGCTAAATCAATGACGTCTGTCACAAAATGTTGGTTAAAAGGGCTCTATTACTGGGGTCAACTGCAAATTAGCCCAAAGGGTAAACACAAAGGTAGTATAAATGTTAAAAAGAAAAAAAAAAGTCATAGATGTTGTAAAATAGAGTTGGAAAGGCACAGCTGTAAGAAAACGTATACAATCTTTTCTCCCATTCCACTTAAGATTCTTAACTATGTTAAGTAGGAAGAATTGAAGAGTGGAAGTATAACTGAATTGAATGAGGTACTTTATCATTTCACTTGTTGTTTTTTTTTTAAACAAAGTTGGGATTTTCTTTGATGTTTCTCCAAATTCTCTTTCAAATCTGCTGATGTTCACATTTACCTTTTGTGAGCACCTAGCAAAGCTACTATTTCTCAGCATGATATCAAGATTAAAATTTAAACAAACCTAAGAAAATATTGATGTTTGTACAAATCCGTTGTACAAATAAGTGATTGTGTCTTGACTTCTTATTTCTTAAATAAAACCCAACTTTGGGAGGGGTCTTACTTTAAAGTGGCAAAAAATGGGGGATAGAATTTAAAAAATCCTGTGGCTATACACAGACATGTATGTTCTTGTTGATTTCTTTCCGTAAGCTTAGAATTCTGAAATCACAGGGTACCCTTGAAGGTGAGCTGCCTGCCTGTCATGTTATGTCGTCAGGGGAGGTCGCATCTCCACACCTCCGGTCCGTCTTCTACCTTTCCCTAGGAGCCAGTCTCCTCTGCGCACACACTGCTGAATTGTAGCCTGTGCAGCGATGTCTCTTTCTATGACTCCCCTCCTGTTAGACTACGAGCCCTCCTCAGAGACTGTGGAAAACCTGTATTCGTTTTTGAAATCCCAGGGCCAAACATGGTTTGATGGTGTCCAACAACTGATAAACATCTGTAGAGCAAGAAGAAGGAACTAAGGAAGGGAGAATAGAGAGAGAGAAGGATACAAACAAAAAGATAGAGAAGAATAAGACGAAAAGTTAATTCAGTTTCCTCCTGCTTTTTTGTTGAACTATTTAAAGGTATGGTCCGCATCAAAATCAGCTTCACATCTTCAGGACTAGAAGCATAATCAATCAGTTTCTGTCTCACCCTCTCTCCCTCTTTGTTCCTCTTTCCATCCTCTCAATTTGAAAAACACTCAAGATGTTGGCAGATCCTTAATCATTTTTTTTTTTTGTAAACTCAATGCCTAGTCTTTCACATATTCTTTTGTTTTTGCCAAAATTTTAATTAAGGCAGGTAGACTTTTCAGTACATTTCCCCCCACCCCCAACTCTCTCCAGGCTTACAGGTGTCGAGGTCCCAGTACATTCTTCTAGTATTTTTGTTTCCATGCTACAGTCTGCTTATTTAACATGATCACATTTAATGTCTTCATGTTCCACTGTGAAAGTCTCTTTATTTTTCTCATATATCGTTTAATATGAGCTAGGGGAAAGAAAACAGGCTCGTAAGTGCCAGCCACGAATTCCTGCATCCAGGAATGAGCTGATGGCACCAGAGCTACAAAGGATGGGGTTAGGAATTGACCTGAGTTGACTTGATTTCAAATCTGATGATTAGTTTTCCTCAAGGTGAAGTTGTCTCGCCAAGGCTGGTTATTTGTAAGGATTATATGAATGTGAATGTCTTGCTTGTATGGTTTGGTTTCAGCCACATGGCTAACCTTGACTATTTATGCTAAGGCGCTGCAACTTCAGAATTGAGTTCTTTGGGTTTGAGGAAAGAGGAAGAGTAAGTTAGAATAGTATCTCTTCACTTGCTGTCTGCCCCAGTACACGCATTTAGCTTTGTTGAGTGTCATTTCTCACACTCTTGAGTATCTCGGAGGCAGCAATATCAGCTTAATATGTATATCTGGAGTCTAAAAATGAGCAAGGGAAGGACACTGCATAGTAAGTATGTAGCACATAGTTGAAGATAATTAATAGCCATGCTGTCTCTGTCCCAACTGGAATTTGAAAATAGGACCAGTGATATCTAACTCTTTTAGATTGAAAGTCAAGATGTTTATAAGAAGTAAAGTTTAATTTAAAATATACGAGTACCAGAATAAAGATGCTGTATGCTTCCCTCCTCCCTCCCCTTTTTAATACAGTAAAAGAAGAGTTGGTTTTGGGTCGGATGGAACTGGACTTGAATTAAACCTGAACCCTGGTAGTAAGAGATGGTGATATTCTGTGTTTTATAGTCAGTTGGGACAATTAAAACAGATATCCGCAGACTGGGTAATAGCAAGCATTTATTTCTCGTAGTTCTGGAGTCTGGGAAGTCCAAAATCTGCCAGCAGATCCAGGATCTGGTGAGAACCTGCTTCCTAGTTTGCAAATGGCTGCCTTCTTGCCATGTCTTCACATAGTGGAGAGGAGAGAGAGAGGAGCAAGCTCTTTTGCCTCTTGTAAGGACACTAATCACATTATGAAGGGCCACCCTCAAGACCTTATTACCTCCCAAAAGTCCCATCTCCTAATAGTGTGCCTCTGGGGTTTAGGATTTCAACATAGACATTTGGGAGGAACACAAAGATGCAGTCCCTAGTGCCCTGTTGCTGATTTCTACCCCAGTAAGGATTGAAGAACTTCTCTATTTAATGGTAGTGGAACAGCAAGCGATGAGTAGCTAAGGTTCAAGACATGCTTTCTTTATTCATTTTCTCTAGTTTAAGTAGAATTTCCTTAAACACATTCTGGTAAGATAGGCAGAAAGTCCTTGTTTTTCTTTGTGAATCATAGGCAAATCCAGGAAGATTTACTTATAAGAGAGAAAGGCCTTATCAGACTTCAAGCTCCATCAGCAGGGAAGGTGAGGTTAGCCTTTTTTTCATCTGATGCCATAGTGTCCTCTTGCCCATCACCCATCCCTGTCCACTGCTACTGCACTTTACTGTCAGATGATTTCGTTGATTCATGCTTGATTGAGTCAAATCTCCTAGTCCAGTTCTCTGCTAGGACTACGCTTGTCCTGCCTGGAAGGTAGCTTTGAGGCTACTCATTTACTCCAGGTTAAGCTAGTCTGTGAGGTCTGATTTCCAGACCTGGACTCTAACAGATTAGCCTTCATGGGTCTGACCGCAGCCTTCCTCGATGCAGGGTTGTTGAACCTAAAGAGGCTTCATTTTGACATCCATGGAACTTAACATCATTGCCCTTCTTCCTAGTCCCTCGGAGGGATCTTACCTCCTCCTCTTTCCACCTTTGCACCCCTGAAGTCAAGTCTAAAGGCCATCAGTTCTTCTACAGGAAGTTTTCATGAGCTCATATAAGGGTTTGATATCATATTGGCTTTGGTTTACAGCCACAGAAGTGAGCCCGTCCTAGGAAGACAAGATCAAGACTCGCCTCCTAAGAAGAGGAAAAATCCCTACTGTTTATTTTCTAATATATTTAAAATATGAAAATAAGATAAAACAGTGGAAACAACAAATCAGAATATCAACGGATCAACCTACTCATAATCTTTGAATATGTCTTCCTAAAGAAAACAACCGTTCATTCAATTAGTCATTTATCTATTTGACAAATATTTATATCACTTTCTGAGATGCTGTTGAGAAAAATAAAAATATTAGGCTATGTTCTCTGCACTTGAAGATCTAAAATCAGAAGCAGTATAGCAGTTATGAAGGTATAACCGGTTTTGGATATTAGTTTTATCCCTTTCTGTTTGAATGGAGATGATCTTAACAGATGTTCAAAAGCTTGTTACAAAGATTAGAAGAATAAATATTTTATACCAGGCACTGTTCTTAGCACTTGTACCACTAGGATAATGCGGAGGCTTGCCTATGATATAAATAAAGGGTGAGGCCACATTACAGAGGAATGGGTTAATTCTAGAGAGGAGGATTAGATGGGAAAGTTGAGGGAATAAGAAAAAAAATATTATTTTCCAGAAACTTTCAGTCTGCAGGGAAAAAATCTGTACCCACTGCAATTTATATATGAAAGGAAAAGAAGCCCCCAGAGACAGTCAAATAAAGTGTTTTCAGCGTTGAGAAGAGAGGACAATTCAGCTTAGAGACAGCTAATTCTTGAACCTGGATGTGAACGAGTTAGGCAGATGTGTTAGGGAATCCTAGGAATGTACTTGCTTGAGCAAGTGTGTGGGGGGAAAAAAAGTCATGGGGAAGATTAGGAAGATTAGAAACCTTTGGTGTAAAAGAATGTATAATCCCTTTTCTAATGTTCTGTTTTCCTGAGATAAGCTCCAAACTTACCAACCTCCTTCCTGAGGGCTGGGGGTTTCCTGATTTGCAACCCTGCCTCTGAACTTTGACTCCAGATCATCCTGGTTCTTAACTGTCATCTCCGTATCAATGCTCTCTTCTCCCCGAAAACTTGCTTTCTCGGTTTAGCTGCCCTTCCCGGGTTACTCACTACCGGTTCTTTCCCCTACATCCAACACTTATCACATCATTTGTCATTCGTCATGTCATTTTCTAGCCTTCCCCTTGTCTGCCCTTTAGGAAAGCAAGAATCTAGGGCACCCGGGAGGGCTCAGCGGTTGAGCGTCTGCCTTCAGCTCAGGGCGTGATCCTGGAGACCCGGGATCGAGTCCCACGTCAGGCTCCTGGCATGGGGCCTGCTTCTCCCTCTGCCTGTGTCTCTGCTTCTCTCTGTGTCTCTCATGAATAAATAAATAAAATCTTTAAAAAAAAGCAAGAATCTTGAAACTGTAAATTCTCATAGGTGCCTAATAAGAAGGCTTGGCACATAATAGAAGCTCAGTACAAATATACTGTAATAATTAAGTGCCCAAATAGGAGATACCCGAACTTTCCTCTATTTTAGCTACAGACATCATGGATGGTGGCACATATGGGATGGCATATTTTGTGTGAGTTAGTGAATGCTTTTTTTAAAAAAAAATCTTCTTGAAATCAAAGGTCTCTAATGATTCTAATGATTGCCTAATTAAGCCTTTTTTTTTTTTTTTTTGTCTAAGACTTTGACTTCCCATTAGCTCAATGGCACAGTGGTTTTTCACTTGGCCAGGTATGAAATTTGGTAAGAGATTTACTCATTTTGTCTCTCAGGGAGGGGAAAAAGTAACCATGTGAGGTGAGGAATATATTAATTAATTTGATCGCGGTAATCATTTCACAATGTGTCCATATATCAAACCATCAAGTTGTAGGCCATTCTATGTATATATTATGATTTTTTGGTCAGTTGTATGTAAGCAAAGGTGGAGGGGGGTGGAAAGGAAGGGGTTGTAGTCACACTACCTGCCATTTTTAAAAGTCCTGGCTTTTAACTAGGGAATTGAGCTCATTCTAAAAGAATAAAAAATGAACAGCCACTGGAGTGGTTATAATTTTATTCTCATGCCTCTCAAGCTCAAATTCATCCTTCATCAAACATACATAAAGTCGCATGCCATAGAGAGCCAGGGGCGCAGCTCAATGCAATGTCCCCGCACCCAAGGAATACCGACTGTTTATCCATGGGGAGCAGAGTAAGAATAGGATGTGGGTAATATTCCCATTTCTTACTTAGGAAACTGAGTCTCGTAGATGTAAAGAATAAAAAAGAAAATCCTTGCTGTGTAGCAGTGACGAGTCATTAGTGAAGAGTATTATCTCAGTCTAATAATAAGAGGATGTGAATTAAACCTCTGACGTCTTAGGTAGAGCACATACCTGTTTTCTACTACACCATGCCGGTGACTTCTAGAAACAAATTTAACAGAGATTTGCAGTTTCCTGTAGGACGGTGAAGCCATGTGAAAACAGTGCTGCAATAAACTTCCGACGCTCTTGGTACAGAAGCTCTGAGTGCTGCACATCCCTGTACCTTCCACACCTGACTTAGAGCTCAGCACACAGTGCCTACGACGCAGATGGCCTTTGTGTGAGTGAACGAAGGAGTTCGTGTGATAAAATACAGTGAAGGAAGCTTCCACCCCCTGCAATCCTGACACACTGTAGAAGGCACCTGCAGAGCCACTGGTAGCATAATTTTGCAAGGTCAGGATGGAAGTAGCTGCCAGTCTAGAGCATAAATGATGCTAGTTCACTTCTTAGGTATTTATAGGATTTCATTCCATAGGTAACGGATCAGCAAAGGCTTGATTGCTGGCAATAGGCAGCCTAAGAAAAGAAAATACACTTTTTTGGGTCCCATTGTATGATAAGAATCATTCTGATTCTGAAAGGGTTTAGTCATGCACACGGAACTATCACACAGACAGCTTATTAGTTTTCACAACCAGGCCTCCAATCGTCCTCATTATCTGTTTGCAAAAGCAGTGGGTAGGCCACCGTACTGGCGCTGTTTGTGGGAAATACAGAAGGTACTTTCCTCCGGTGCATAGTAAACATGGCTGAGGTTTTACAGTCACACATTTTCATACAGTATCTTTCACTTCTCTCACCCAGTGCGCATTACAGATGTTCGCTGGGATGATGCATGGGTGAATGGAAGACATCTGTGTGCTCGAACGCGTTTTCTGAAGTGTTTTAATTGTTCCAGAAAGTTTCGGGCTCGTTTTATAAACACGATGTCAAGTGTGGATGGGCGTTTCATTAAGTCACAAGACTGTTTATACCTCTGAATGCTCCAGAATGAAATATGGAAACGGGATTTTATTTCCCCGGTTTATGTCCCAACTCATAGAGCCAGAGAAATGACAGGGTGCATTTCGGTGCTGTCCATCCGCCTGACTGCAGTTAAGAATCTGTCCCGGTTCCCATAATAAATTCAATTTGGAGCATGTAGAGTTTGGCAGCCACGTCGTACTACAGGCTGAGAGCTGGCGCGCGAGAAGAACACCCAGTGAGCGATGGTTGGGCCTTTGCAGAAGATGATGGAGGGGGACGTGGTGGTTTAGGATTTCCTTGTGAGGTGTGTGTCTCAAAGACCAGTTTCTGAAGTGAAATGGCAGGCACGTGCTGCCTTTGCCTCCTGTCTAATTGGCTTTTATGAATTGCAGGATTGATCGCCAAAAAAAGGAGAAGGGTCTGATCTTCTATTATCACCCTGACCGTAACTTCCCTAGTGAACTGATGGTTGTTCAGAGCAGAAATTCTTAGAAGGAGGTAAAATCCTGCCTTTCTGCTTATAGATGGAACATTTCACTCTTTCCCCTCAGAGCTTGCTTGAGAAAGAATACTCCATAGGTAGGGTTAAAAAAGCAAGCCATGAATTTTACTGATCCACGTTTAATCCTCCTCATCCTCCAAAGATCCTCTAAGGCGTCCCTTGGAGGTTTGGCTATCTGGCATGTGTCTTCGATAATTAAACAGCAAAACTGAGGGGAAAAAAAAATACTGGTAAGGATTTAGGCCATCGTTGCACTGGGAGGATTCGCTCGAGGCCCTTCCAGAGAAAGTACTGACTCCGGTGTCACTTGGAGGGATGCAAAGGGAAGTGCATTTATCGTCCGCTTTCCCGTAAGCATATCAGGTCTGTGTCCTCGTGTTACGGGGGTGGAGGTGGGGGGACAAAACAAACCAACGACCACCCTCTAGAAGTGGCCCGCCAGTCATGGACGGGGGTATCCCAGAGCACGTTTCCATGGAAGTAAAAACCAATGGATTTGGCGTGTGACACGGCGAAAAACATCCGGGGCCGGACGCCGTAGCTTCTAGTAAGCGATGATTTAAACGTCAACAAGTTACGCAGAGGCCTTGAGAAACCGTTGCTCTGCTATTCAGCGACAACCAAAAAAGGTTGCCATGGCAACACCTGGGCCCCACTACCTCCTGCATCGCCTAGTACTGGGGGAGCGAGCAAGGAGGATGAGCGAAGATGGGCCCAGGGCTTCGTTTCATTAGATTAACGAATGCCCGCTGCATCGCTGCTGTGGCCTGGTCGGGCGACGGTCTTTGGAATGTGTGAATGCTTAACTGAGACATCTTCAGATGATAATGCCAGACACTCTGTCCGCAGACGGTGCACAGCGAACTCGGACCAGGGTAGCCGGCAGGTCAGATCAGAAGTTTGAAGATGATAGCAGGAGGCCAAGAACATATGCCTTCTGAATTCCAGCTATTGCAAAGGTTCTGCTGCTTTATTTTCTCAGCTGCTAACAGAACGCTTATTCTCCGAAAACGTATTGCAAATGACTCTTTGCAAATGGGGTTTGTGTTGCTCTCGTCATAAGAGTCTTAGCTTTTCCAGTGTGCACATTTTCACGCTGCACCAAACCTTTGTTTTCCTGCTCAGGGTGTCAGCACCAGCATTTTTCTTTCTGAATAATGTGCAGAATTGGTGTGCTGACTTGCTCATAAAAAAGTATAGTCTAGCTAACGGAGCTGCACTACCCAGACCCAACATCTTATTTTCCCGAAGGCCTTTCATCTTAGTTTGTCAGCAAACTGGAACCTCTAACCTGACAGTGTAAAATTTTTGATGGTTAATTTTGCTTGTAGTGTTGGCTGTCATTACAGGGGGAAGATGTGTGGGTCCTGCTGTTAATGGGAGGGAACCTTCAGGTGTGCCAGGAGGCAAAGGATACCATGAGCCCTATATTAATTAAAATCCAAGCGCGCATTGGCAAGTCTCACTTACCCAAGAAGCTAAATGCAGAAAAATGGGCTTATTATTAAAACCAGAATTCACCTTGGAATTGACGTCGTCGTACTTGAATTGATACTAGCAGGATGCATTGTGGTGACAGGGATCATTTTTGTTGACAACAGCTGGAAATACAACAGCTATATTATTATAATTAGGATCAGCATCAAGTTGGATCATAATAGGGGCTTTCTTGGAGAAATGGCACAGTGTCAAATTTATAGTCACTGGCTAAATGAGTCTCTTGTATCCTCGACAAAGGGACAAAAACAGTTCCAAATGAAAACACAAACAGAGAATCCTGTTGTTATATTTCCTGGGTATTACGCAGGGTCCTATTTATCACACACCAACACTTGCCGCTTTGAAGGAACATTATCCTGCAAGGTTTACACTGTTCAATTTGCCTCTGTGGTCTGCATTCTGCATGCATTTCCACGGAGAAGCCTACACCGCGGCTTGCCTAGCAATCTTTTCTGCTGCAAGATTAACCTCAAAGCATCCATTTTCCCCCCTCTGGGTAATCACTTGACAAATGCATCCACAAAACCTCTCCACGCATCTCTTCCAGAGTACAGGTGCATCAACAGTCTTGAATCACTATTAGGAGAAATATTATCCTTGACGGGAAGGAGTGTTGCCTTTTCATTTCCAGAAGCCTGAAGGGTGAAGGATGCGGGTTTCCCAGGAAGCCGGGCATCGGGCAGAGATACGACGGGTGAGGATGCGGGTAAAAGCCCCCTTCGCCGGGCTGCGTGGCCCAGCGGGGTTCGTCAGTCCACCTTGGCCAGAGGGTGGGACTCGCGTGGGCTGAGACACCTGGCCTTCATCGGAATGCCGCCCCTTCAGCTGCCGTCGAGACACTTGCGCTGATGGGGCGCTCGGAGCCTGGCCTCGTGCTGGCTGCCTGGAGGCACGTTTTCTCTCCGAGCCCACCGCCGTTGTGTACCATCCAGTTGAGATGGCCTGGATGGGAGAAAGTGAGCTTGTGTGTGTGTGTGTGTGTGTGTGTGTGTGTGTGTGTGTTTTCTGATTGACTTTCTTATTAAGGACACGAACGTATTATTACATTTGGGAACATCTTTTTGTGTTTCCCCCTCAAATTTAAGGAAATCCACCACGAGGAAAGTAATTAGGCAAAACTACACCATCCACCTCCACTTAAAATGATCAGACTCTGGTTGTTATTCAGTCCCTCGTGTACACACACGTGTCCGTGGGGTAACAGCGACAGTAGGCTCTCGGAAAGGTCCATGGTCAATAACTCTTCATTACTCTTTGCATGACTTATGACATTCAATTATCTCAGTCAGCCTTGGGAGGCAGCAGTTACCGCCAGCTTCCTTTTTACAGATTAAGAAACAAACCAAAGCTTAGAAAAGTTTTGTTGCTTTGGCCAAGGACACAGGACTGAGAGAAGCTGAAGACAGCTAGGAAGCCAAGTGTCCCAGGACCTTGCCTGGGAGGCACAGTCAGTTGAGCATCCGACTCTTGATCTTGGCTCGGGTCATGATCAGGGTCATGGGTGGGATCGAGCCCCATGTTGGGTTCTGCCCTCAGTGTGGTGTCTGCTTGCACCTCTCCCTCTGCTTCCCCCGCCCCCCGCCATAAGTAATAGATAAATAAACTCTTAAAAAAATAATACACGTTCCCTGGTTTAAGATAGTATGACTCAAGGCATATCTTCTTAGTCGACTCATCTCTACTTAATAGCATCATCTCACTTAATTCTTACACAGAACTTTGAGGTGTGCAAAGGAGAAGCAGTTGTCTTTGGATGTGTAAAAAAAAACCCTGAATCACAGAGCCTGGGAGTGTTGGAAATCTGGCCCTTTACTCCTGCCTCAGTGATTGGTAACGTGATAGAACAATAAGATAACATCAAGTTACAGTACACGTTGATAATAGGATCATCCTCTGCCTTAGTAGTTTAAATAGTAAACTTCCCAGGAAGCATCTCCAGCTTCCATTTAAGGAGAAATGATCTCCATGGGGTTTATGTGGTATGAATGATTTAAAAATATATATTTTGATATAGAAATACATCTTCAAAGTAATTATGATAGAAATGAATGTTTCTTTGGAGAAGGGTGAAGTGACGTCTTAAAAATGTGCGTTACCCATGTGGTCATTCTGAACTATGGCTTTGCCTAAGAGTTGTCTGAGAAGACATCTCTGCGCCACCATCCCCGTGCTGCCGTGCTGTAGATCTGAAAGGCGCCCCAAAGACCTGAGTGTTTTTCGAGCTAGATTCCAAAATGTAGGCACAGTTGGTACCCAGGGGCTTAGCGTGTGGCCATTTGTGTGCTAGGCCTCTACGTATATTATTTGGTGTAACCCTCAAAATAATCCCGATATATATAGTAGATTAGAAGTTTGAGGCTAGGGGATCCCTGGGTGGCGCAGCGGTTTGGCGCCTGCCTTTGGCCCAGGGCGCGATCCTGGAGACCCGGGATTGAATCCCACGTCGGGCTCCCGGTGTATGGAGCCTGCTTCTCCCTCTGCCTGTGTCTCTGCCTCTCTCTCTCTCTCTCTCTCTGTGACTATCATAAAAAAAAAAAAAAGTTTGAGGCTAGAGCAGGTTAAACGGGTAACTCCTTCAGCACAGGCTGGAGGCATCCCATATGCAGAACCGCGACCCGCACATCACTCTGCCCAAACGCGCCCGCAGCACACACACATGCAGCGAGTCTATCATTGCTCAGAAATCTGATTTCTTTTTTTTTTTCTCTGTGAAGGTGTTTCTCAATTTCAGAGTCACCCACTAGTGGGTAATTTTAGTGATGATAGAAATTTCTAACTCCTTGTTCACCTTTTTGTTTCCGGTACCTAGACGGTGGCTACAAGAGAAGGCTGACTTTATTTTTCTGACGATGTGTCATTCCATAATGAGGGGGAAATATTTCTCCTAAAAAAAAATAAATAAATAACATGCGAGGCAAGTCAATAAAGCAAAGCCGTTGTTTCACGGTCATCTGCATGGACGAGTTCACCCTTTCTCTTCAGTCTCTGAACTATGAGCTCTCGGTAACTCCTGAGTCTGTTTCTTGCGATTCAGTCTTTTTTTTTTTTTTTCTTTAAGTTCTTCTGAACTAATCTGAGACTTAAGGAAATGCTGCAAGAAGAGTTCCATTTACCTCTCAGCCAGTCTACCATCATTTGAACACCATATGGAAAATTAGTGCAAGAATAAAAACTAGAAAGTGAGCGTTGAGATCCATATTGATTGTTAATGGTTTATCACCCGTACCTGCCCTACTGCTGTAGCCTCAGAGCTGGGCCCAGTGCCGAACCCCCAACGTCTCTGCCTCCAATCAGATCCAGGGGCGCGAATAGAGGGGAGGCCCTTCGGCACGGGTCTGATCTCTAACTGAAATACCGTCTCTGTTTCCTACAGGATAAGCCAACATTCCCCATCCTGGCGTTCAGATGACTGCTGAATTCTGGGCTCCAGCTTCCCTCCTCAAAACTAGCTCGGTGACTGATTTTTTTTTCAATCATCCCTGCTCCTAAAATTTATTCCCTTCACTTTCTTCCTCTTACCTGGAAGATTTTTCTTCCAGTTCTTCTCCATCCCACACGATACTCCAATAGCTACAAATATTGTACTTCCCTGTGTTCATCTTCACCAGCTAGTTGATGAGGTATTTGTGAGGATGAGTCTTATTTTTTTTTTTTTTCTCCTTGATACTGTTCCCAATGTCTGGTGGAACGTGGAATGTGTATTACATAACCAACATTAGGTGCTTTTTTTCTTGCTTGCTTTTTTTTTTTTTTTCTTAACGGTAGATTTTGTAAAACCTCTGAATCATCCTTCTGAGTAGAAATTTCAATTTTACAGGACTATCCACTTCTCAACAAACATTATTACTCTGTACAGGGACCATAATTTAATACCCTTAAAAGTGTCTTGATTGGCACAATCTTGCAAAAGCTCTATTCTATTTCAGTAAACAGGGAGCTCTGCTGCCCAGACCCGCCTCCACCTCCATGCCCTTCAGGTTGGGAACACTCTTCCCCCATG
Source organism: Canis lupus baileyi (assembly GCF_048164855.1). Classification (NCBI taxonomy): domain Eukaryota; kingdom Metazoa; phylum Chordata; class Mammalia; order Carnivora; family Canidae; genus Canis; species Canis lupus. Next base: position 2,382,180 of record NC_132840.1, on the reverse strand, counting down.
CTGCTTGAGTGTTGATTGTTGACATCTCAGGGCTGATGATCATCCAGCTGAAGAGAGCTGCCTGGTAAAGGCCAAGGCTCCATTCTCAGAGGGGTTCCTACATCCAATAACTGGTCAGTATCCGAGTCTAAAGGTCAGGCCCCGTTTGCTCAGTGACCATCCCCGCTGTAGATTGTCCAGTGGAGTCTGTGAAGGCATCACAGCCCAAGGCCTCCTTCTGCCCAGTATTGACCTGACTCCCCGCAGACATCACTGGAAGAGACCTCCCCTATACAAATTCCTCAAGAGATCTATCTCCGAGTCTATTTATTAGGGAACTCGTCTGTGATGCTTACCCACCATTTCTCTTTAAATCATCAGATTATTCATTTGCCCACTCGTTCAGTTATCAGTATGTCTGATAGTTATTATGTGCCTGGCACTTCCTGGATGAAGGACACTGGCCCTGCCCTCGCAGGACTTGAAGCCTGTTATCATACAAGACATCTTCGATTTCTCTTAGGTCCAGCAGTTCCCAGGATTTCACAGTCTCTCAGATGACTTTGCCTTTACTGATGCCTGACTTATTGCTTGGAGTCCCTTCTCTCCCCTTCTCTGGGTTAAACTCTATCCGTTCTTAATAATGTAACCTGGGGGACACCTGGGTGACTCGGTCCGTTGAGCATCTCCCTCATCCCAGGATCCTGGGATCTGGTCCCACATCTGGTCCCACATCTCCCTCTCCCTCTGCCCGCGGCTCCCCCTCCTTGTGCATGCCCATGTTCTCTCACTCTCTCTCTGTCAAGTACATAAGTAAAATCTTTTTAAAAAAATAATATAACTCAAATGCAACACGTCTCCGAAAGCTATCCCTGACCCCACTCTCGGTGGAGTGAGTGAGAGGTGGGAATGTAGTGCTCTTGCATTCAGCTGAATTTCTATCTGCATGTGTGTCTGTCCCCTCCTCTTCTCTTTCACCAAAAAACTGCATATTTCTTTTCTTTTTTTTTATGATAGTCACAGAGAGAGAGAGAGAGAGAGAGACAGAGACACAGGCAGAGGGAGAAGCAGGCTCCATGCAGGGAGCCCGACGTGGGATTCGATCCCAGGTCTCCAGGATCACGCCCTGGGCCAAAGGCAGGCGCCAAACCGCTGCGCCACCCAGGGATCCCCTGCATATTTCTTAAATGTAGATTTTATCTTAGTATATGTACGTCACATCAGGCAAGCTGTATGTGTTCAGTTGCTGAATGAATGAGTGAATAGCAAATAGAAAATGAATCTGGAAAAAAGTGTGTTTTTTTTTTTCCTGTTATCCATAAGACCTAATTACTTAAACATAATGATTAATTGGTGGCTCCAATCTAATTTTATATGCTGGGAATTTAGGTGAAATGGATAAGATATATTCCTCTGATATTTTCATGCAGCTTTTCTCAGCAGCCATTTTTTTCCAGGTATATTCAGTTGTACTTCTGCAAAACTTAAATGCTACATATTGTATCGTATTATTAACCTGGTGTTTCATGTTTCTCTGATATATTTCCTTTTCCTATTCTCCAAGCTCACATGAATCTGATATGTATCTTTAAAATGGAAACTACACAGGATTCTTAAGTAATACAGGTTCTAAAAGGGTTATCTTTATATGGTACTCCAACCTAGCAGTACTCTTATTTTAAAAGACTTGGATATTTCTGAAGTTATGACAGAGTAGTTTATCTCCATATTTTTGAAGAGATTTCTCTTTTTTTCTTTATTCCCACACATGGATTTCTGTATGATATGCTTGGCAAAATTTAGCTGTTGGCAAAGAATAATGTGTTAATTATTATCTTTTTCTCTCCCTCTTTCTTTTTTTTTTTATTTTCTGTCCCCCCCCCCCTTTTTAGGTACGTCTGTCACTAATGTAACAGCTACAGATGCTGACGACCCAGTTTATGGAAACAGTGCAAAGTTGGTTTATAGTATCTTGGAAGGGCAGCCTTATTTTTCCATTGAGCCTGAGACAGGTTTGTGGCCTAAATTTTGAATTCTATTACCATGTTATTGCTTCAGGGAAACACTTTTCTTGGGATTTGGATTATGAAATGTTATGGTTAAGTACTTCGCTGCCTGTATCAATAATATTTGAATGTGTTATTTCTGTGCAGTATGTAGTACATGGCAAGTCCAACAATCATTTTGATACTGATTAAAACAAATTGCAGACCCTTTGTAGAATATCACCTATTTAACAGATGGCCTGGCACCATTTCTCATCCCGGGGTGGTGGGGGGAATGTGCTTATACATCAGGCACACTCAACTATCAGAATGAAGAATAAAGTCAGGTGCTTATTGGTTGTGTGATGCTTGGCAGGAAACACTTATAAATCTTTTTTAATGGAATGGGAATGGAATCTACTTACTAATGTCATGATGAAGATCAAGTCAAGTAATAAACATCAGCTATATATAGTGCGTGGCATGTGGTAATTACCCAGTAGGTGGATATTACTATTTGTGCTATTAGATTCCTTATTTATAAATCAGGATATTGATATCTGCCCATTAGAGTTCTTCATGAAGATAGTAGCAGTAGCAAGTAACATTAAACCCAGACAGTATCCTGAGCCTGGTGGTACAGACTTTAGAAATCATTAAGGTATTTTAAAAAACAAAACTTTTTTTAACTGATTAGAAAAATAACTCCATAAATTATAGTTTTTGCAAATGAAGATATATCTCCCTATTGTTTGATTTTGACAATACATTAAGAGAATAAGTCCACTGTATCAGACTTTTTATAATCCTATGGGATTTTTTTTTTTTGTAGCACATATAAAAAAAATACTACAAATAACATTATCCTTTGTGTGTCTTCGGTTTGGTCTGAAAAATTTCAAATTGAAAGATTCAGTATACAGCTATATATACGTGTAATTTCTTCAATTCATGAGTTTCCAGTATTATTCAGATAAATTTCCATGCCTTACCATTAAGTCAATTATTAACTAAATTAAAAATTTAAAGCCTCTCTTTGCTTTTTTTTTTTTTTTTTTAATTCAAAGAGTAAAATTCTCATGCATTTAAAAGTGAGAAAAAGTGCATTTATATATAAATAGGTCATGGCTTAAAATTGAATTTAGATTTAGGAACAGGAAAGAACTCTTCAAAAACACATTAATTAGGGGCATAATTACATATTCGTCTTCAGTGAAGAAGGAAATCTGTCATAAACTTCATCTCATTTGGGCTCCTTGATGACCCTAGGGGAAGTGGCAGAGAAGGTAGTCAGCTGAAAGGGAGGGAGGGAGAAAAGGAGGGAGGGAGAGAAAAAGAGAGGGAAAGAGAAAGAGAAGAAAGAAAGAAAGAGAAGAAAGAAAGAAGGAAAGGAAAGAAAGAAAGAAAGAAAGAAAGAAAGAAAGAAAGAAAGAAAGAAAGAAAGAAAAAGAAAGAAAAGAAAGAAAGAAAGAAAGAAAGAAAGAAAGAAAGAAAGAAAGAAAGAAAGAAAACAAACAGAAAGAAAGCCTGGAGATGTTCTGATGTTCTTTTGGCCAACGTCACAGAGACAGAGTTGGAAACAGAACTGGGACTCATACCCAGGTCCTTAATTTCAAAGCCATCTTGTACTTCACTTTCCCTAGGTAATAACTATGGCATAGGGGCTCCTGTTAAACAGAAATTGTTGGGATCCCTGGGTGGCGCAGCGGTTTAGCGCCTACCTTTGGCCCAGGGCGCGATCCTGGAGACCCGGGATCGAATCCCACGTCGGGCTCCCGGTGCATCGAGCCTGCTTCTCCCTCTGCCTGTGTCTCTGCCTCTCTCTCTCTCTCTGTGACTATCATAAATAAATAAAAATTAAAAAAAAAAAAAGAAAAAAAAACAGAAATTGTTGATTGCTTAAGTGGACTTAAATCATTTTCTCCTTTGCTCCTTGCCTATTTGTTCACTTGGATCTTTTTGTTCACCAGGCCCACTGTAATCCAGCAAAAATTCACTCATCATTCACTGTGTGCCAGACATTGAATTAAATATAAGGGGGAAAATTCACAAAGGCTAATGTCAGCCTGCAAGTATCTCACAAGCCATTTTGGAAGACAGAGTTTTGCTTTCAACATAAGCACAAGGAAGCATGGTGATACCATTTAAATAATTTATATATCGAGAATATATTACCATGAGGTATAGATAATAAAAACCCCCACTAAGCCAGAGGATTTGGCTACTTTTAAGTCTCATTGACATCTATTGCCATTTGCTTAATCAAATGTCAGCAACATTTAATATTTGCATTTTTGCCCAGCATAATAAGTGTCTGTCTCAACATACATTTATTTTAGCTTTATCATTTCTGATTTGAAAGTTACAAAATTATCTGGTTTATATTTTAGAAGGTTTATTCTGATACTACTGTAGGAAATGTAATGGGGAGAAATGATACTCGAAGAATATATGTAGTTATTGTTTAATAAATATTGGGTGAGTGAAGTTGAGATTTTTAATTAAAGCAGACACAATGCTGAAGGAATTAGAGGAAAATTTAGTAATCAGTAGTCACCCTAAATTCTTTTGTTGCAATATAAATATGTACAAGGGAAATATAAATATTTGTGTGTGAATGCCTACACAGTTACACTTGAGTGTGTTCAGATGAAAGCAGAGTATAAGTCGTTCCTATAGAATCTAAATTTGACTCTATCTGTGAGGCCTCTCTTTTTAACTTTTTTTTTTCAAGACTGGTATGAATGTGTGTGTGTGTGTGTGTGTTTAAGTGTTCTGCATAAGTGTTATGCAGAAACAGATTAAGAGCACTTTCTAAAATTTTTACATTAAAAAAATAAAATAAAATAAGATTTTTACATTAAGAAAGTACAGGAGAAAAAAAGTGCAAAGACCATTGAGCATTTGGGTTTTTTATTTTGTAAGCAAGTGGAAAGTAAATATATTTTCTGGTGGCCAAAAGATGTGTATCAGTTACTGTGTCCTCTGGAAGACATTGAGACAGGGTTAGGAGAACAGGTGGCTTAGCATTTAAGGACTATAAAGGATAAAAGAGGCACTGTCTTAGTTCTGGCTGCTATAACAAAATACCTTAAACTGGGTGGCTTACAAGAAACAGCAATTCGTTTCTCCCAGTTCTTGAGGCTGGAAGTCTGAGATCAGGGTGCCTGTGTTGTAGAATTCCAGTGACGGCCTGACTCCAGGGTGCAGAGGGCTGACTTCTTGGTTCGCGTGGAAAGAGACTGAGCTAGCTCACTGGCTTCTTTGCATGTGAGCACTAATACTGTTTTTAAGAGATTTACTCTCATGATCACATTGCCTGTTAAAGCTACTTCCCCCAACTACCATCACGCTGGGGATTGTATTTCAACATATGAATTTTGGGAGGGACATAACCCGTCCATAAGAGGCATGAAGCACCACACTGTGATGCAGATCTGATACCCATGCAAGTTTAGAGGAGAGGAAGCAGGATAAGGCAATGCACGTATGACGACATCTTGGCCAAACTTATGGGGATCCCTGGAGCAAAGATTTCTCTTAAAAGATGTCCCGTATGTTACGTACATAGCCAGGTTTTAATGCTGTCATGCCATGCTCAGTCATTGGCTCCAATGTGCCTGGGAAGAGTGGTCCTTTACTTGAACAGTAAAACTAATCCTAAAGATGATTCAGCTGGGAGATGTTAACTAACTGCGCTCCTAGGCAAATTCTTTGAAACCCCAAGCACAGTGGGTCTCTGTGGCTGTCACAACATGTGGCAAACACAAAAGAGTAAATACATTTTTGCCCTATCAAGTCAGCAAATGTGATGTTTGAGACACTAGCATGTAGGATTAGTAGGTGTTGGCAAATTAGTTTGTCAAAATCTGGTAGTTAAGAGTATTAGTAAGTACATTTATTGAAAGAATTTGAAGGCTATATATCAGAACCACTAAGAATGTCCACTAATTTTGACCTAGGAACTTAAATTCTAGCAAAATAAAGCAAATTTCAGGAACGAGCACAGAGTCATTACGAAGACCTGTCTACCTCTAAGAGAGTGCCTGCAAGTGCTCCTCTTTGTGGTTGGTATGTCCGTGTGTTGAGCAAGTGACGTAAAGTAACTCAGTCAGAAAATGTTGGCTTAAATACCAATACGCATTTCTAGTGAGGTGGGATCATTCCTCAGTTCCTTGTTTTGGTTGTTATTATTATCATTAAAAGAACCAGGATAGTGGAACTTATATTTTGGTAATAATTTTGAAAGATTGTTTCTCTTTAAGTTCTCAAATTTCTTTTATGACTTGAATTTTTTAGAGCAGTATTTGGTTTAGAATATAAGAGGGGACTACAGAGATTTCTCATAGATGTCTTGCCCCACAAATGCAGAGCCTCCCCCATTACCAGCGGCCTTCGCCAGCTTGGTACACTATTTACCAAGAATGAACCTACATGGGCATATAGGAATCACTCCAAATCCACAGTTTGCCTTAGAGTTCATTCTTGATGTCATTGTACGTTATACAGGTTTAGACATGTGTAAGGATATATGTCATTATAATATCATATGTGGTATTTTTACTGCTCTAAAAATCCTCTGGGCTCTTTTGGTTCATTTCTCCTATACCCCAACAACCCCTGGTAACTACTGATCTTTTTATTGCATCCACAGTTTTGCTTCATAACATCATTTAGTTGGCTTCATAAAATATGTAGTTTTCTTTGATTCCTTTCTTTCACTTAATGATATATATTTAAGGGTCCACCATGTCTTTTCACGACTTGATCACTTACTTCTTTTAAGGGTTAAACCTTATCCCTTGTCTGGATATATCACAGTTTATTCATCCATTCACCTATTCTAGGACATCGTAGTCACTTCCAAGTTTTGGAAATTATGAATAAAGCTGCTATAAAATTCCATGTGCAGGTTTTGGTGAGGACAGAAGTTTTTATAAACACCAAGGAGTGCAATTGTTGTATTGTATGGTGAGAGTATATTTAGTTTTATAAGAAACTGCCACACTCTCTCTCAAAGTGTCTGGAGCATTTTGCATTGCAGTCAACGGTGAATGGAAATTCCTCACCTGAATTTGTCCAGATTCTGGCCATCCTAATAAGTGTGTAGTTGTACCTCATTGTTTTAATTTGCATTTCCCTGTTGGCATATGATGTAATGAATCTTGTTATAAGCTTATTTGTTGTCTCTATGTCTTCTTTGCTGAGGTGTCTGTTCAGGTCTTTGACACTTTTTTTTTTTGTTTTTTAATTAGTTCCTTTGTTTTCTTATTGTGTAGTTTTTAGAGCTCCTCAGTATTTTAGATAACAGTCCTTTACCAGATATGTCTTTTGCAAACATTTTCTCCAATTATGTGGTTTATCTTTTCATTCACTGAAATGTAGTACCTTTTACCCAGCAGAATTTTAAGGTTTAATCAAGTCTCACTTATCAGCCTGTTCATGGATTGTGCCTCTGCCATTAATCTAAAAAGTCATTGCCAAATGCAAGGTCATGCAGATTTTTTCCTATGTCCTAGGAGTTCTATAGTTCCTTGTTTTACATTTAGGTCTGTGATCCATTTTGAGTTAATATTTGTGAAGGATGTAATTTCCATGTTTAGATTCCATTTTGTTCTGTTTTGTTTTTGCATATGGATATTTAGCATCCTTTGTTGAAGACATTATCTTTGCTCCACCGCCTTGCCTTTCTTTGCTCCTTTGTCAAAAGTCAGTTGATCTGATTTATGTGATTCCATTATGGGCTCTCTATTCAGTTTCACTGGTCTTTTTGTCTCTCTCTCTCTCTCTTTTTTTTTTTTTTTCACCAATATCATGCTGTCATGATTACTGTAGCTCTGTGGTAAGTCTTGAAGTCAGGAAGCATAAATCTTTCTAATTTGTTCTCCTTCAGTATTGTGTTGGCTATTCTGGATCTCTTATGTCTCTATAAAACTTTGGAATCAGTTTGTTGATATCCATAAAATAATTTGCCAGTGTTTTGATTGGGATTGCATTGAGTCTATGGATCAATCTGGGGAGAACTGACATCCAGATGTTATTGAATCTTCCTATCCATGAACATGGAATATCCCTCCATTTATTTAGTTATTCTTTTATTTCTTCTTTCTTCTTTTTTTAAAGATTTTATTTATTCATTCATGAGAGACACAGAGAGAGGCAGAGACATAGGCAGAGGGAGAAGCAGGCTCCTCGTGGGAATCCCAATGTAGGACTCAATCCCAGGACCCTGAGATCACAACTTGAACCAATGGCAGATGCTCAACCACTGAACCACCCAGGCATCCTGGTTATTCTTTTATTTCATTCATCAGAAGTTTGCAGTTTTTCTCATGTAGATCTTGTACATATTTGTTAGATTTATATTTAAGTATTTCAGTTTTGGGGTTACTAATTTAAAGGGAAAGCATTTTTCATTTCAAATATATCATTGTTATGTAGGAAAGCATTGACTTTGTATCCTACAATCTTGCTTCATTTGCTTATAAGTTCTAGAAGGTGTTGCTGTTGTTGTTATTTCTGTGAATTCGTTTGGACTTTCCACATAGATGATCATGCCTTCTGTGAACAAAGAGTTTTATGTCTTCCTTCCCAATATCGAACCTTTTATTTCCTTTCCTTGTATTAGTAAGGACTTCCAATATGATTTTGAAAAGAAATGGTGAGTAGAAACAAGGACAGTGAAGATCATGTTTTGGATCTGATCTCAGTAAGAAAGCTTCACATTTATCACCTTTATATATAATATCAGTTGTTGGGTTTTAGTATATTCTTTATGGAATTGGAGAAGTTCTCTTCTAATTCTATTTTTTAAAGATTTATTTATTTACTTTAGAGAGAGAGAGAGAGAGAGAGCAAGCAGAGGGAAAGGGCAAAGGGAGAGGGAGAGAGTGTACCAAGTAGACTCCATGCTAAGTGCAGGACCCAATGGGGGGCTAGATCTCATGATCCCGAGATCACCTGAGAAGAGACCAAGAGTCCGACACTAACTAACTGAGCCATCAAGTACTCTTCTTCTATTTCTATTTATTATGAGTTTTAAATCATGAATGCGTGGTTAGATTTTGTTAAATGCTGTTTCTTCATCTGTTGATACGATCATCTGACTTCTCTTTTTTAATCTGTCAGGGTGATGAATTTCATTAATCGGTTTTTGGATATTGAACTAGCTTGGCATATCTGGGATAAATCTCACTTGATCATGACATCTAACTCTTCTTATACTCTTTTTTTGGATTCAATGACTAATATCGTTTTGAAGATTTTGCATCCGTGTCTCTAGTTACTGTTTCTTGGAATGTCATCTGATTTTGGTTTTAGAGTTATGGTGGCCTCATAAAATGATCTAGGCAGCATTTCCTTGACCTTTGTCCTCTACAAGAGATTGTAGAGAATTGGTATAATTTATTTATTAAGTGTTTGGTAGAATTTATCAGCGAACCCATCTGGGGCTGTCCTCAGTTCCATTTTATATCAGGATTTTGGCCTTAACAGTAAGAGCCAGACTTGTAGCTATAATGATCAATATTGTGACAGTAAACATTCTCTCAGCAGGCTATGGAACTTGAACATATTTATGATATTTATAAAGAAGATTGCCCATTGGCAACTGTCATCAAGTTCTTGATACTAGAATATTTTTAATAAAAAGAAACCAGAGCATAGGAGACAAAAAAAAAATCCCATATGTGTCTTATTTTATCCTCACAAGAATGCTAAGAACAGCTCTGGACTTTGGAACAGATAAGTTCTTCCATCCTCTTACTTGTTACATTTCAACTTAATAGAATTATTTTCTGTTGCCATAACACATCAATCTCTCTACCTCAGGGAGAGTTCCTTCTCTTGTTTCAAATATAAATTTAAGATTACAGAGAGATTTGCCATTTGTTCTGCTTATTATCTCCTTTGAGCTTATCATAGTCAGCAATTACCTTGCATATTGACTTGTTTATATTTTTATGTTCTAATGCTAGAACGGATAGTCCATGGAATGGAGCTTGTCAGGTTTGTTCCTTTTACAACCCTATGCATCGCAGAATTTTTGGCACCTAGCAGTCCTTCAATAAGTCTTTTAAATGTGAAGACAAGAAGGAAAAGAAAAGCAAGGGAAGGGGGAAGGGAGGAATGGATTAGTAGAGGGAAAGCAAAAGCTTGCCATAACTCATAGAGATGTATGATGAACCAGGTAGGGAATACAGCTTAGTTTCCACTCTGTATTTCTTCTGTTTGTTCCTGTGGTGAGAATAACCCTGCTGTAACCTTAGATGGAGTTTTGTGGTGGTTGTTGGTGAGATTCACTTAGAGCTAAAATTCATGCCATTTCCAAGTCTCATGCTATGTCTTAAGTGTCTAGCCAACACAATGCTATTCTTGTACTTGCAAAAATGAGCCTTGAGACTGTGACAAACTCTTGCTCAGATTTAGTTCTAGATCATATGTTGAGATAGAAAAGTTAATGGGCCACTGCACAAGGAAGGAATGGTTATTAACATATCTTCTTGTTCCAGAGGTCAGTGTGATGATGATAATAATAATAATAATAGCAGCAGCAAAAGGAAAATATTTTTGTGTTTCTACAGTTTTCTAGGTTTGACAAAACACTAAACCAAATTGTAGAGGGAAGAATTTCTGTCCCCACGCTGCAAATGACAGAACTCTGTTCCAGAGAGAGTGTAAGGCAAAATGCTTTCTCCATCTATAAATAAAACTCCTTGTCAAATTATAACACCAAAAATATAAACAAAAAAACACCCCTTATTTATTGAATACTTATTATGTTCTTGGCATTGACTGGGTTTGTGTGCATTATCAAATTTCTTTTAATTTACTGCACACAATATTTTGAGTTAGTTTCTCACGTCGTCTCAGTTTTACTTATGAGAGAACAGAGGGTCAGAATTGATATATTTCTTACACGAAGTGCCTGAAGCAAGATTCAAAGTGAATCTGTCTAATATCAAGTTTCAATTTTTCAACAGTCTCCTATACCCCAACTTGACTTCCCAGTAGTGTAGCTGATCCCTTGGCTATCATTGGTTTAGAAGGGGACTTTTAAAACTTTGAAGTAGGTCCACGTATACTTTATACTAGACATAGGAGGCGGTTTGGTGTGAGAGAAGATGTATGCCTTAGTAACGGTAAAATGAATTTTCATTTTTTATGTATAGCTTTAAAAGACTAAAAAAGAGACTTATTTGTATTCTATAAATACATTTTTGGTTGTTATTTTCCCCTTCATGCCACCCCAATACCATATGTTTGCTTGTGTCATCTTGGGCACAGACAGGGAGAGATGTGGCATTTATTTTAAAAGCACTAATTTGAGGACAGCCGTGAGGAAACAGTTGCCTTCCATCCCAAGTGATTGAAGATGGAAAGTCTAAATGAAACACAAGGCAAGTGAATAATAAATGCTTAATTATCTACAGAAACCAGGATAAAGTTGCAGGACAGTCTAAACTTTGCTCCAAGCAAGAAAGAGTATGAAAAATGACCTGCTTGAAAATAAACTAACTTAATTCATTGACCTTTTTTTTGAAACTCAGAACATCATTCTTCACTGGATGCAAATAGCATTTGTCTCAGTAAACCCTGTAAATTGATCTAAGGAAAAAATACTCCTTGGGAAAAAAAAAATCCATGTAATGAATTGTTCCCTTTTAGAAAAATCACAGTAATACATGGGGGTCTTCATGGAATGCCTTCATGGAATTGAGTCATTTTTATGTATTCTGAGTCAAAGTGATAAATTGCAAACACACAGGATCTTGTGTTTTTTTGTTTTTGTTTTGTTTTGTTTTGTTTTGTTTTGTTTTTATCAGTATTGCATGGATTACCATTTTCACTGCCAAGGGGTCTGGCTAAAGAATATTATTAGTGAAGATCTTTGAGAAGAAATATTCAGATAAATTCAGGCAGACCAACAATGCTATGATATGCATTGATAAGTGAGAATGTCTTTGTAATTCACATCAATCAATGGAATATTACTCAGGCATCAAAAATGAAATCTTACCATATGAAATGACCTGGATGGAACTAGAGGGTTCCAAATATGAAATAAGTCAGTCAGAGGAAGAAAATTGCCATAGGATTTTGTTCATCTGTGGAATTTAAGAAACAAAACCAGATAACAGAGGAAGGGAGGGATAAATAAAGTAAGATGAAATCAGAGAGAGACAAACCATAAGAGACTCTAAATTGTAAAAAACAAATAGGGTTTCTGGAGGGGAGGAGGGTGAGGGAATGGGGTAACTGGGTGATGTAATGAGCACTAGGCATTATATACAACTGATGAATCTACTGACCTCTACCTCTGAAACTAATAATATACTATATGTTAATTAATTGAAATTGAATTAAATTTAAAAAGTTGCTAAACTTATAAAAAATTATATTTAGTCAGTGTCAACACTGACAAGTCATGTTCTTGGCATCAGGGGCACACTGTTGTATATGATAGATCCTAAAAGGAGATACATATGGGCAACTTACATGATGTGGTGACATAGAACACATGCCAGAATTTTTGTTAAGGGATGGAGTGAAATGCCAGCAAAGCAAACATGTAGAAAGAGAAGAACAAGGGAGCCTTTTTAAAGGTCATGACACCAAAGGCCATATTTATTTTTTTTAAATTTTTTTTTTATTTATTTATGATAGTCACAGAGAGAGAGAGAGAGTGAGGCAGAGACACAGGCAGAGGGAGAAGCAGGCTCCATGCACCGGGAGCCCAACGTGGGATTCGATCCCGGGTCTCCAGGATCTCGCCCTGGGCCAAAGGCAGGCGCCAAACCACTGCGCCACCCAGGGATTCCCCCCAAAGGCCATGTTTAAATGGGCACTTTAACGAGTGATCAGTGTGAGGTGGGGGAAACAGTTAAATAAAGCCTTACAGCAAGAGACAATCAAAAGGATAGTGGTCACAGGAAAAAAAAAAAAAAAAAAAAGGACATTGGGGTCATATTGAGAAATAGTTTCCATTTACTCAGTGATATGAGAAGTTTTATTTTTGTTTTCCTTTTAAGAGGTTATTTTGTATAAAATAAATTTAGACTAGAATTTAAAAATGGAAGCCCCCACTAATATTCTGTGTGAATTTGGTTGGGTACTATCACCTCTTGGGACGAAGTATTCAGTCCTAAAAAACACTGATATAAATGCTTTTTCCAGCCATTCATAATACTGGGGGGACACAAGAAACATATATTCCATACTTTGCTTTTGATCTTTGCAAAAGAATATCTTTAATAATTATTATTTTTTATTTTTATGGAATCAGGCAAAGTATGATTTCTTTTTTTTTTAATTTTTATTTCTTTATTTATTTTTGATAGTCACAGAGAGAGAGAGAGGCAGAGACATAGGCAGTGGGAGAAGCGGGCTCCATGCACCGGGAGCCCGATGTGGGATTCGATCCCGGGTCTCCAGGATCGTGCCCTGGGCCAAAGGCAGGCGCCAAACCGCTGCGCCACCCAGGGATCCCTGATTTCTTTTTTGATAGGACATTTTCACTTAGAATAACCCAAAGTGTTTGTTTGCATTAATGGCAGGTAGATAGAAAAGTAGGTCAGCAATATTAAATACAAGTCACATTTCTATTAAAACTGTTGGATTTCTGAAAGTGATAATACAATACATGTTAATTAACTGAATTTAAATTTAAAAAAAAAGTATACATAAAATTTTAAAAGCCCTGCTGGATTTGTAGTTGAATGTTTGACTTCAAGGTCGGAGTGCTATGGAGAGGAGGAATGCTGATGTGACCAATTACCTAGGCAAGTTACATCATAGAGGATAAAGACCTCTTCTTAAGTGCTGGCCAAGGGCTGAGGCAGCTCCACCCATCACACAATTGACTTGCTTTCTGACGGGATGAGCACTGGGTGTTATTCTGTATGTTGGTAAGTTGAACACCAATAAAAAATAAATTTATTATTAAAAAAAAATAAAATTCCAGAGCACCCTAGATCAGGCTTCCCCGTGATGTGGGTGGCCAGTAGTGGAGAAGGAGCAGTGGGCAAGGATGGCTTCTTACGTAACACGTGGAGTCTCTTCTAAGTCTCCTGGAAGGACGCAGGCTCTCCCTGGAGAAGTCAGGCCTGAAGCCAGAAGACAGGAGGATTTGGACAGGAGCCACAGAGTGATTCTCTCACCTGGGGGGATATCCACCTCCTGTTGCACTCTTCTTCAGTTTATGCTTTCTTTGACAGTGAAGTGCATAGATTTCTATAATTTTGGAGGAAAGGATACACGCAGACAGACATCTCTTTTCAAACATAATGCACGCACACATGCACACATGCACACACATTCGGAGCAACTAAAGAGGGGAGGAACATATCAGTGTGTGAATCTGCTTGTTTTAGGCCAAAAGAGAGGATGGAGAAAAACAGTTAGTTGCCTTTCTTATATTTCTTACATTTCAGGTAGAAGAGCCACTAGTGGATACATAGATTTTCTAGGCAACAGCAGACTTTGTCCCGCTGTCTTTATTGTCTTATTTAATTCCTATATCATGTAATGTGGCTATTCTAAGATAAATTATTAAAGATGAGGATTATGGGGATTTTTGAGGTTTGATGATATGGCAAAATCAGACAGGTAAAGTGTTTGGTACATATAGCTCACAATAAATATTTGTGGAACAAATGAATGGATGAATAAATTAAAGTGTGTAATTCCACCTATACCTAACTTTATTTTTTTTATTTTTTTAAAAGATTTTATTTATATATTCATAAGAAACAGAGAGAGAAAGAGGCAGAGACACAGGCAGAGGAGAAGCAGGCCCCATGCAGGGAGCCCAACGTGGGACTCAATCCCGGGTCTCCAGGATCACGCCCTGGCTGAAGCAACGCTAAACCGCTGAGCCACCCGGGCTGCCCCTGTACTTAACTTTAAATCTCACAGTGTTGAGATTCCTGGGTGGCTCAGGGTTTGAGCATCTACCTTCAGCTCAGGTTGTGATCCCAGAGTCCCAGGATCGAGTCCCACATCGGGCTCCCACAGGGAGCCTGCTTCTCCCTCTGCCTGTGTCTCTGCCTTTCTCTGCGTATCTCTCATGAATAAATAAATAAAATCTTAAAAAAAATAAACCTCACTGTGTTGATAATTATGACAAAATTTAATTTTAAATATCTAATAGATCATTATTCTAATCTACTCAGTATGTATAGATAGTATTCCCAACAAAATCATATCCCTCCCCAGTTTCACTGATGATTAAATCCTAATATCCCGGTGAGCATGACAGCTGGCTGCTTGCATATACTAACCTAACAATCATTTATTTTTCCTGCTTGGAATCTCCTGTGGGAGATAAAGTAGGTTGAGTAAGCGTTGTGGTCAGATTAATTGTTTTATGATTACTAAAAATAATCTCTCTACCTCAATGGCATAGAACAATTAAATATATTTGGATAATTAAAAGTAGTGCTATGTCATGTTACTTACACTTTTGGACGGTTTAAGTCCAGAGAGAGCTGTCCAGTGCTGACCGTAACGGAGGTTGAGGGATGCATTTTTAGAGAAAGCGAGGTCTTTGAATGTGCGTAGTGAACAGAAAGACTATGAACCACACAGACTCCACAACATGTAACATCTACTGTCACACTGGGTGCTTTGGGATGGGTTTAAGTGGAAGCGGAAGCAAATGCTTATTCTCAGTGGCATCCATTCAACCTCAGCAGATCTACTAGGATCAAGGATTTCCCCAGCTTACTATGTATCATGTCCCTAAAGAATTAAGTTGTAATCTCTATCTCTATGGTGATATCCTTTCTGTCCTTTGAAATAGAGCTTTGAGTTTTATTTGGACTAGTTCATAATAACTTGGTGAAGAAAGACAAAACTGCATTTGCATGGATCTTATGGTAGAGGATGGTTTATCTAAGAATATCAGAGATTAATCAACATCCAAGAAGAGTACATATTGACAGCCCTTATATCAGAAGTGTGTATATATATTAGTATATATACACATATACAATCTGGTGTTTTATGGAAGGATAGCAGTAAGTAAGTCAGTATGGCATTGCTGATAACAGACCAGGGACAAAAGGTGTGCCCATGGGTCCTACCTAAGCATATACCACAACACCAGTGTACCTTTTTTAGATAATTTGTGTCTCCCCTTCCAGAAAAAGTGATCTTTAACTCATTATAGTGGCACATAACTCTGGACATTATAGCCTGTTCAGAAAATCAAACAGAAGGTAAGTACCATTTATTGATCATCTAGTATATGCCATTTCTCATAGTTGTCTCAGTAACCAACCATGTGAAGTGGGTGATAGGATCCTTACTTTACATAAAGGAAATGAGAGCTCTAGGCAAATTAATTTCTGGAAGATACCCAGATTGTAAAAGTCAGAGCTGATTTCCTGACCTCATCTGCCTGATCTCAGCTCTGCTACATTAAGCTATCTCCTAATAGAGTTAAGGTTGGTAGGTGGGGTGAGGAATGATGAAAAGTCATTGTATTCAGGAAAAAAAAAAGAAAGAAGGAAAAATAAGAGAGAGAGACTACAAACAATTTAATGCCCCTTTTAAATTATCATTTATTTTAAATTCAGTAAATAAATATTTATTGATCACCTCCACTCTCGGGGACAAAATGATGTATGAGGTAGACATGCCCCTGATTTCATGGAGCTTATGGAACAACTAGAGAGATGTCAACATAAATAATTATGTTATAAATACATCAATTGGATATTTTCTTATTTATTGTCCAAAGTGTCATGAAAAAAACATGTAAGGGAATGAGATAGTTGATTTATTATTGTTGTTTGAAAGATTGGGCTGAATTTCATGAAAGGAAAGTAGAAAAAATAATATTCTTGAATCATGAGAATAATTGGTTCAGATGAATATGATTATGGGTGGTTCTAGACTATTGGATAAGGGAGTCTTAAATAGAGTTGCTTGCAAAAAATAGTCTCAAGAGAATCAGTCTTTAAAATCAGGGGGACTTTCCACTTGGGGCAAAGCCCTGATTCAGAAGGAGCTTTGATTATAAGTGGTGGCTTTTATTCCCTTGCAGTCAGAAAAAATTTGTGGCTATAAGTAGGAAATAAATGGATATTTCTACTTCAGGTTTAGTCGATATTTATAGAGCAAATGGATTTTTCAAATTCGTATGTCCCTAATTTAACTGTGCTTAGATCAAGTGAAAAAGACACAAGTTTTGAGTTCTCATAGGCAGCGGCTAAGGAGCATGTGGCTACATAAATAAAGCAAAGATAAAACTTTTTTAATGGTTTAGGAGTTATACTAGAGTCACTTCATAATTTGTGATTATGTATAATTTCCCATTCAAAATCTTATATGTGATTCTTTTATTATAAGCCAGGCTGTTTTATATGACCACAAGGAGCAGCAATATGGAATCCAGTAAATTAGTGATTTTAGTGTTCATAAGGTTAACAGGGTTGAACTGGTTGGTAAATGTAAGTGTAGCCATAATTAGATTATTTATTTATTTATTTATTTATTTATTTATTTATTTATTTAACGTCTGGAAGTTTTCTTTAAAAGTAGCTTCCATGAGCGGTAAAATTTTATTGTGTGTGACAGAGTTCTATTGGCACTTTATTTTCCATCCCATTAACTTTAATAACGTTGCTGTGGTATTATCTACTTTAACAGCTACCTTTGCACTCTGACACCTGTGGATCTCTTAAAGACAGGAATTGAGGTTGCCTAATTGTGCTATTTAATAACAAATACATTCAAGGGCTATAAATGGAAATAATAATAATGACTATATTTACATGATGAAGCAAAAATGCAAATTAGATTCCCTTGCTCTCATTCTCAGCAGAGTATAAATCAGCAACCCCAGACACAAATAGTAATAATAGAAAACACTATGTACTAGACCTTGGATAATAGAGGTAGGATGTTTAGCAGTGAAAGAGTTGGGATCAGACCTCACTGGCCCTCAGTTCCTCATTTTTACAAAGATGGGCTCAAACAAACAAGTAGCCCCATAGTGTTCTAATAGGAACTTACAGGAACTTGCAAGTTCTTCAAGGAACTCTCTCTAAAACTTTAGTTAAATCATTTGTGTTTAGATAACTCCAATCAAAGTAGCAATCTTAGTAACCACCTTCTAATAACTTCACAAAGTCCTATTTTGAAAATGTTTTTCCCTTTTGAGGTAACAAGGATTTGTTAATAATCGGGTATCAAGAAGATATTTAGAAGTGTGGTACTGGTTGTGTGCTTTTCTCACTGTGTGTACATATCTATAGTTAGTCTGTGATAGACAGAAGGAAGCAACCTCACTCACCACCGTGTTCTATTTTCTGTCCACGAGGTACGCCAAACTGCAGTAATAAAACATTAGAATTGTCACAACGGAATCTATTCTGAGATGACATCACTTTCTATCACATTTAAAAATAGATAATGGGGGAAAACACATTTAAAAACAGCATTTGTCTTATTTACATTTCATATGAACTCTAAAGTAATGTGCCTCCTACACTCTGGAAGATAGCTATTGAAGGCTGTCATCTAAAGTAACTGAAAAATATGCTGAAAGAAAGCCAAGAGACAAACAAAGGCTGTGTTACGTATAAACATTTATTTATAACAAAGCTAAGCCTCTCAAAGGTCACTGTGTTTCTGAGAAAAAGAGATTCGAGATGGTGACAGTCTGGCTTAGAGTTTCAGGGGAGACAGCATGGTGTATGAAGTCCTGCGTGTGAACTTTGGAGTCAGATTTAGGTTCGACTCCCATCTCCAACATTTACTACTTTATAATCATCACACAGATATTTCATATCCTTGAGACCCTATTCTTTATGTCTCAAGGAGGATGGATGAGTGTAGCTACGTTTAGAGCTCTTACAAGATTCAGATGGAGACATCTGTAGCGTGCACAGAATACAATTTCCATTGAACTCGTTGAGTTGTCTTACCTGACATAGCTAGATTTTTTCTTAAAGTGCATTAACCCAACTACCGCCCTCTTGGATCTTGAATTTATCAATATCGTGTCACACCAACTAAAGTTTTTTGGTAATGTAGGCCATTGATTTGAGAATGAATTTGGGTGGTAAAGTGAGGTCTGTTTGTGTTTAATACACACACACACACACACACACACAGCCCCTCCCTATTATCTTGGCGGAGCAGCCCTAGAATGCAGGGCCAAGAGGCCCAGGTGTATGTTCAAATCCCCGAGAAACTGATGGAGAAATGGCATCTTCTGAGCCAGTTTCCACTCCACTTATGTGACATCCTGGTTTCTGCATGTTTTTTCCATCGCTCATGGTTGCTGCATTGACAAAGGACTGTCTTCCTTCGTGCTGACTGTCAACACCTGTCTCTGAGTCAATTTGTCTCACTCTTCTCTGCAACCATTACAATAAATGTCAGGGTGCTGAATTTTTACGTGTGCAAATATTTATGTAAGAGGGAGCATAAGCACAACAGTAATTTGATCCTAAGGTATTCAGAATGTTTCATAGGCATAAATTAATTACACCGTGCAGCTCCCTGTTAAGTAGAACTGTACTGCTCTGGCTTTTGAGCATTCTGTGGGCAGAATTTTCCACCACAGAAAGGAAGAAGTGGAGAAAATCAGCTCTAACTAGGCCCCTGTACATCTTCAGAAAAAGGTCTTCAGATAGTCATTTACTTGTATGTATTTACTTTTAAATAGGATTCCTCACAAGTTCACATGGGGAAAAAATCATTCATGCATTGACTTATTGAAAAATATTAAAGTGTATTGAGAGACTTCTACTTGTCAGGTACCGTTGTAGGGCTGGGTGGACATCAGTGGACAAGACAAGACCATTTGTTTATCTTCTGCTCCCACTGGCTGGCATGTGGGCAGAGACTTTGATAGCCAGATAAGGAAGAAGGGGCATGCCAGCCAAGCATGGTGATTATTTTGTAAAGCTGGACAGGGAAGCCTCGCTGATAATGTGACGTTTGAATGGAGATATCACAAAAACGCTTCTATAAGAGGGGGTCAAAGAGAGGAAGTGACTTCCCCATGGTCATGCTACATATCACGTGTACCTGGGACATAACATTGTGCTGGAAATGACTTCCATCTGGTCTTATGGTATTTATCAAAGTGTTCAGGGGATTAAACAAGGAATTCATTGAATATATTTTGGAATGAAAAAAGATTAGAGCAGGAATACTTTTACACAAAAGAAGATTCTTAAAGCCTCAGTAAAAATTGACAGAGGGACAGGCTAGTTAGATGTTCAAATAAGAACAAAAAACACATTGAAAAAAATTTGGTGCGATGAGTGTTATGATAGAGGAATTCATAAAAGGATAGCAGGGTTTAGAATGGGAGAGGATGAATTTGCATTTTATAGCCATTTGCTTACGCCGGCTTCATCTTTTGGATTAGGAACTATTCCAGTGCAGAGAACTGTACCTCTCCTTTATCTTTGTGTCTCCAAACCTTAGGACAGTTCCTATTTCCTTAGAGGTTCTCTCTCTCTCTCTCTCTCTCTCTCTCTCTGTTTTTAAAAAGATTTTATTTATTTATTCATGAGAAACCGAGAGAAAGAGGCAGAGACACAGGCAGAGGGAGAAGCAGGCTCCATGCCGGGAGCCCCATATGGGACTCGATCCTGGGTCTCTGGGATCACACCCTGAGCTGAAGGCAGGTGCTTAACCACTGAGCAACCCGGGCGTCCCAGAGGTGCTCTCTCAATGGCCATTGATTTGAATGACATTATCCAAGGTTTTGCAAAGATGAGGAATTAAGGGCCTGGGAGTTTGGTGGCATGGCTTCTTTACTCTTGCCCTACTGTGGGCATGCGAAGAAATTAGAGTTAAATTTGGATTTTTTTTTTTTTTCAGAGTTAGCGTAAGTATGGAAGACCATTCAGGAAAAATGAAAGGTTGACTTTATTTATCATCTTCCTGATTTTCCCACATGAGGCTTCTTTGGATATTAATATCACCCACACCAGAAATGGACCCCTAGAATTTCTTCCTAATAACATATCATTTGCATATGTGAATCTAGTGAAGCTTGTGAAATATTATTCAAAATCACCTAAACATAAATGTCAGATTTGAAGACAAATTTATTCCTGTGTCCTAGTCCAAAAAGCTTTTTTGAATCATGTGATTTCTCTTAAATACATTGCACTGATGCACACTCAGAGGTTACTTCTAGAGGTGGTATTTCATTCAGTATAACACTGCATAAAATGGCACCATGCAAGTTGCGATGGCAAATTTCTCAGAATCGGTGGCTTGCGTTCTTTGTATTTTTGGAAGATTAAAAACATAAACATATAAATGTGTTTCCTACTTAACTTACCATAAGCAACAGATTGAGAGTTTGAAAGAAGCCACCTTTCACCTACTGTGGGTACATCTTTAGAGAATCTCAGCGCAGGCCCTTTCACCAAGCCTTCTGCTTGGCACATAGGAGGTCATCACTGGGTGCCAATGGAATCGAACTGTGGGAAATGGAGCTGTTGAGAAGGTGGAACTTCACCATTCGTTTATGCATTCATACCAAATATGTGTTCCCATGCTATGTATCTTCACTTAGATTTGTTGGAGCAAAGTCATTAAAGGGAATACATACAGCCACAAGGAGGAAGAAATGGAGAACAAGAAGTGATTGATAACCAGGAAGGGAAGGAGAGGGAGTGTCATGTAACAGTTAAGACTAGAGCAGGAAAAAGAAGACGTACTTATTTGTTAGCTTTTTTTTTTTAATTTTAATATAGAGAATAAAAATCGTGAGCCACTTAATGTATTTGGAGAAACAGTTCTGATGTATTGTGACAACTGTCATGAAGGGAACAATAGATCCATAAAAACCTGCTCTTACTAACCCTCCGTGTGGTAACTCTGCTAACTAGAACATCTACCTCACTTGCTGTTCTGACTGGTTTTGCCTCTGGCTTGCCTCCTGGGGAGGTCAGACAGCCTCCTGTTAATGCAAGTCTAATTATGTCTGTCCTGGAGGGACGCAGAGATCCGTTCCCCTGCGCTTGCCTTTCTGTGATAGGCGATAATCATACGTGGATTTCAATACTCAACAAATGTTCTGGGTAATCGTAGTTAAAATACGGCCTATGTATATGAGGACCACTGGTAATAGCTCCTGCGGGTGACATCTGTCGGCTTCGGTTTCTTTCCTATAAGACAAATTTTATTGTCCCAGCTTTACAAATTAAAAGACTGGGGCCCCGAAAGCCATGGGGTTGTGAGCCTGGTTGCCCTGCCTTGCGCAGCTCTGCACATTGCAATACGTTCCCCAGCCTTTATACTTGGAATGCAAGAATTGTGAAGTCAGCCTGCTTATCTGTCTTCTCCGTGGTATCCATAGTACCTGAAACAGTATTTGATATATATTAGGTCCTGGAGAAACATTTGTGCAATGACAGATTTATTCCTTGTCTGTTATTTTGTCCTATGACTTCTTCTCCCTTTTCTGTGCAGAATAGAGCCCAGGGCATTTTGTGCCACCTGCCTTCTTAGGTCCATGAATGGGAGCCGAAAGGTGTTGACTGCATGAGTACAAATCATTTTGGGTGGGGAAAAATTTTTTTGGGGAGTGGGGAAAATTTCAAAATAAAAATAACAAAGCCCCTTATAATAAACAAGGGTGAAAAGGTATTATGCCCATGGAAGGGAGCTGATGGTGCTTCTTGCACAGACGCTGATCTGATTAAGAGAGAATCACACAGCAGTGTTTTTCGAGAAGACGCTGGAGGGGAGGAGGAGGAGGAGAATTCTATTTTGAGAGAGAATGTGAAGGCAGAGAGAGAAGTCACTCCGCTGGGAAGAAAGAGCTCGCATCCCCAAAGAAGGATGTGGGAGGATTTCAAAAGCAGACCTTGCAGAATGCAACAAAGAGGTCAAAGAGAATCTCGGATTGAAAGGCACAGAAGGAATGGTGGGAAGATTATCCAGGGTTAGTTGTGAGATCTGTGCCCCTCCAATGATTTTAAACAAATCCAGTTGTCAGAATTTTCAGTGATTCTCAGATGTGACTCCTCTAGGTACTTGAACACTTTTCACTCTGTACATCTCAGTGTTTCAAAGGAGCCTTTGGCTGACAAGGGAAATGTAGCAGACGCGCGACAGTGGTAGGAAGCCCTAGAATATTTCTTTGAAGCCCAATCTGGTTCCTGATTCTTACTTTAAAGGGAACTGAGGCAAGTTCTCAGCACATTTTTTGCCCATTGTGGCAGCCACCATAATTAAAGGAAGACCCACCCTTTGTGATCAAAGGTGAAGTAGCTGTGCTCCTCTGCCCTGTGTTAAAGCAATGGAAGCAAATTGTTGGCCCATGTTCCTGAAGTCTTGGGTTCTGATTTTATGTGTAGGAACCTTAGTCCTACCTAGAAATCGTCCATTTGTTGTGAACATGCAGTGACCTCGCGGGGCAAAGGCATGGTTTATGAATGAGAAATTTGTCTAAGAATGTGCGTGTGAGGATTTAGTTAATTGGGAAGTATTCGCGACAGGCCAGTCTTACTGTCTGTAATTGTATAGATCTCTCAAATCAGGGTTAACGGGTCACTGGAAATCCCCTGAGGGGGATCACGGAGTTGGTTTAGCATCTCTGAGTTAGCGATCATGAAAAGAGGAACAACCCTAAGTATCACCTGAAGCCAACAGGCAGGCTTACCAAGCAGATGACTCTCAGTGGTCTAGAACCTCCAAAGTGCGGGGGAGACAGGTTGGCATACCGGGGAGTGCTGAGAGCAGCAGGAGGTCTATCACCGTCTCAACCATGTTGAAACTCACAGAATATACATAATTTAACCAAGACCGCAAAAGTTCGTGTTTCTTCATGTTTTAGTGGCGACTGTAAGTCACCTAACAGGACGGTCGCGAAGCGTTAAGATGAAGTGATGATGGTGATGTGATCGCTGTGCCAGCGGGTGTGCCTGCTTTGCCAGGCACTGCACTAGGCCCGTGTCTGTGCCTCACCGGTGTGCCTGTGGAGGGTCCAGCGCAGAGAGGGCTCACTGGGATATGAAGCGTTGCCATTTTTATTATGAGTGATCCTCATAATCATCCAGCCACAGTGTGGTATTACTGGTAGTTCTAGTAGGGGTAGCGGTAGTGATCAGCTAATTACTGTTTTATTATTGGCCAAATATTTGCCATCAGCAATAATCATCTTAAGGAAATAAAACACCACCAACAAAAAACCATGGGGTAAGCATTTATTTACATATAATAGATGTAACAGAGGAGATATTACATCTCATATGTGATGATGTAATACATCATCACATTTGAGCTCTCTGGATGTTAAGGAGCTCAAAGATGTTAAGAAGTCGCTCCGGTTACTTGCCGTGCTTGGAAGTGAAGTGGCCAGAAATCAACCCCATGGTCTGAGATCAAATCCTGAGCTCTAACAATGCCCGGTCCTGCGGGTCTCCATTGCCAGGCCTTGTTCCATGTGACAGCTGGATCTGACTGAGGTCTGAGGTCACAAGTTCCAATGGAGCATGAGCCGAATCAGGACCTTGAGGATCATATCAACTCAATTAAATTTTGTTTTGAGTGTCTGTGAACAGTGTTAGATGTTATTACGTATAATGTCTGTTAGGCGTTACTATTTCTAGTGCACTTATTCATGAGAGACACAGAGGGAGGAGGAGACACAGGCGGAGGGAGAAGCAGGTTCCCCGCAGGGAGCCCGATGGGGACTCCTACAAGGACCCTGGGGTCACACTCTGAGCCAGAGGCAGAGGCTGAACCGCTGAGCCCCCCGGGAGCCCCCCAGGGGTTACTCTTTCTGTTTTACAGATGAAGAGATAGAGGTTCTGGGTTGAAGAGTTGCATCACTTTATTTAGACTCAGGTCTCAGTCCTCGCTCCATTTCCTAGGAGGCAACTGTAAAGCCTGTGCTTCATTCGCCCCACAACCCTGTCCTGTCATTCTCATCTGCTTAAGTTCTCAATTGCTAGGAGAAAGCATCCATTTTTTTTTTTTTTTTTAGCGACTTTTACTTTGCTTTTTAAAACCACCCATACTTATTATGCGTATAATTAGTTATTGGAATTATGGCTTAAGGAAAGAATAGTGCCATCATGCTCTTCACAGAAATAATTCCACTTGATTGAGGAATCCCTGGAAGTGTTTTCGTTTAGGGGAAAAGAAATTTCACCTTAATTCTGAATAGGAATAATTGCATGCATTTCAGTGTAACTCAGAATTGGCAATTCGAGTAGCATCATTTATTGGCTAGCCATGTGTTGATGCTGTAAGTGGTGGCCTGTGCAGAATTATTTAATAGGAGGATCCAGGAGCAACAGAAGGGACAGTCCATACCCTCCAGTCACTCTGCACAGTGCATGTAAAATATAGAGACAGGATAGCAGTGTTAATTCACTCACAGCTATTTTATATGCTCTTCCATAAGGAAATGGGTATAGATGTGACCGCGATCCACACAGTGGGGTAATTAAGTGATAGTTATTTAGTCAAAGAACATACTGCTCTACAAGACAGGAAATTCACGGATAAGGACGCAATTTGTACACATCGAGACACTTGAATAATCCTCCGTGTTCTGATTTAAAGCTTTCAAGCTTGCTGTTCTCTAGAAATAGTTTTCAAACACAAATGGGGAAGGTCAACCAGAGGTTAATATATAAAATCTATGTGAAGAAGTCATGTCTGTCAAACAGATTCATGTTAAGATGCTGTAATAGCATAGGAGAAGATTATTAGACAAATGTCTCACTAAGTACTTTGTAGAGATTTTTTTTTGGCAGAAGGATGGTATATGACTTTATTAACACATCATAACTAAGATTCTAGAGGCCGAGATGTGGGTCTCTGTTCAGCCACAGTCTGTGTGACCTGGCGTAAATCCATTTTCATTGCTGAACTACATTCGGAATCCCCAATATTCATGTGACAATAGATTTTCAGCTGTTTTCCTTTGAATTATTTTAGGAAAAATCAGATGTCATTTCTCTCCCCCCCCCCGTAGATGATAGATAGATAGATAGATAGATAGATAGATAGATAGATAGATAGACAGACACATATGTGTGTGTATGCCAAGAGAAATAAATAATAATGCAGTTTCAGAAATAACAAGTATGACTAGAACATCATTGCTAGAAGCATGTAGATCCAAGCAATTGTCTCGTGAATTCACCCTCGATTCATGAAATGTTACTAGGATACATAGTTCATAAGTATCACCCCTTTTTCTGAGTAATCCTGGGAATTTCTGAAGTAGTAGAACACTGCACCACAAACATATACCGAGACATTTCATAGATATAAATGTCAATTATGAAATGGATAAAACATCTAGAGAAACAGTGAGAACCCCTACGTTCTTTAATCTGAAGAACACACTCTCCTCACCGGCCTTCACTCAAGTGTTGTGCCCATGCTCTTGGCACACTGATCATGACCCTTGAGATGGTATGGAGTAGCCCCTGAGCTTTGTAGGCAGCAAGACTTAAGTTCGAATCTTGACACCTTTTCCCCACTTAGTGGCTCTGCTACCTTATATTTGGCCTTTTTTTTTAATTTAAAATTTAAATTTAAATTTTAATATTTGGTAATTTTTTTAATTCAAATTCAAAATTAAATTAAAATTAAAATTTTAACATACAGTGCAATAGTGGTTTCTGGGGTAGAATTCAGGGATTCATTACTTAACATACAACACCCAGTGCTCATCACAAGTGCCCTCCTTAATACGCATGACTCACCTAACCCATCCCCACCTACCTTTCTTCATCAACCCTCAGTTTGTTCTCTATCTTTAAGAGTCTCTTATGGTTTGTTTCCCTCTCTCTCTCTCTCTTTTTTTTCTTTTCCCTATTCCCATAAATTCATCTCTTTTCTTTCTTCAATTCCACATATAAGTGAGATCATATGCATTTTTCTTTCTCTGACTTATTTATTTCACTTACCATAATACACTCTAGCTCCATCTACGTCAGTGCAAATGGCAAGATTTCATTATTTTTGGTGGGTAAAGGAACATTCTTCCATTCCACGTCCTCTTTATCCATTCATCAGTTGATGGACTTTTGGGCTCTCTCCATAGTTTGGCTATTGTTGATAATGCTGCTATATACTTAGAGGTGTATGTGCCCCTTTGAATCTGTTTTTTTTTTTTTTTTTGTATCTTTTGGGTAAATGCGTAGTAGTGGAATTGCTGGATCAGAGGGCAGTTCTATTTTTAACTTTTTGAGAAGCCTCCAGAGTGGCTGCACCAGTTCGCATTCCCACCAGCAGTGCAAGAGGGTTCCCCTTTCTCCACATCTTTGCCAACACTTGTTTCTTGTGTGTTAATTTTAGCCATTCTGACAGGTGTGAGGTGGTATCTCATTGTGGTTTTGGTTTGTATTTCCTTGATAGTGAATGATGTTGAGCATCTTTTCATGTGTCTGTTGGCCATCTGGATGTCTTCTTTGGAAAAGTGTCTGTTCGTGTCTTCTTCCCATTTCTTAATTGAATTATTTGATTTTTGAGTATTAAGTTTGATATTTGATAAGTTCTTTATAGATTTTGGATACTAACTCTTTATCAGATATGTCATTTGCAAATATCTTCTCTCAATTTTAGTTCTGCTGTTTCCTTCACTGTGCAGAAGCTTTTTATTTTGATGAAGTCCCAATAGTTCATTTTTGCTTTTGTTTTCCTACCCTACAGTGATATGTTTAGTAAGAAGTTGCTGTGGCTGAGGTCAAAGAGGTTTCTGCCTGTGTTCTCCTCTAGGATTTTGATGGATTCCTGTCTCACATTTAGGTCTTTTACCCATTTTTAATTTATTTTAATGCATATGTAACAAACTGGTCTAGTTTTCCCAACACCAATTGTTGAAGAGACTGTCATTTTCCATTGGATATTCTTTCCTGCTTTGTTGAAGATTAGTTGACTAAACAGTTGTGGGTCCAATTCTCAGTTCTCTATTCTGTTCCATTGATCAGTGTCTGTTTTTGTGCCAGTACCATAATGTCTTGATGACTACGCTTTGTAATATGGCTTGAAATCTCTAGTTTTGTTTTTCTTCTTCAGAATTGCTTTGGCTATTTGGGGTCTTTTAGCTCTGCAAAATGCTGGTGGTATTTTGATAGGGATTGCATTAAAAGTACATATTGCTTTAGATAATATAGACATTTTAATAGTATTTGGTCTTGCAACCCATGAGCATGGAATGCTTACCACTTCTCTATGTCCTCTTCAATTTCTTTCATAAGTGTTTTATGGTTTTCAGAGTACAGAACTTTTACCTCTTTGGTTAGGTTTACTCCTAGGTATCTTACTGGTTTTGGTGCAGTTGCGAATGGGATCAATTCCTTGATTTCTTTTTCTGCTGCTTCATTGTTGTGTATGGAAATGCAACAAATTTCTGCATATTGATTTTATATCCTGCAACTTTGCTGAATTCATGAATTGGGTTTAACAATTTTTTGGTCTTTTGGATTTTCTGCATACAGTATCATGTTGTCTGCAAACAATGAAAGTTTGACTTCTTTCTTGCTGATCTGGATACCTTTCTTTCCTCTACTACCTTTTAATATACCTAAATGCCTCTGGTCCCCGAGACATGACGATTATTAACACTGAGTTCTTCCATAGTACGGTGCTAAGCCCCCAAAACAACTAGAAAAGCCCCCAATTACCATTTTAATTTGTCTTTCTTCCTCCCTCTTCACTCCCATCTACCTTCTCTTTTCCCCTTTGTATTGTTTTCTTCTGTACTACTTTTGTTCATACTATGTGCGAAGATTGGTTCTGCGCATGTGAGAAAGAATGAGGCATGGTTCCTGTCTACAGTGATTTGCTGTCAGAACAGGTTGAAATCATGGGGGAAGTGATGAAATGAAGAAACATGAAAGTAAATGCTGTGCAAAAGTGGCTAGCAAAGGTGAAAAGCTCAAAAGGGAGAGAGTAATTAGTTCTACCTGGGAAGGCTTATTAGCCTCTAAAACATCAGAGCTGGGCCTGAAGGGATGGGATTTTAAGAGGTCCAGGAAAAGGCAAGGGTGGTCTAGGTTGCATGATCCACACAGAGTAGGGAAGGCGCTACAGTCTGTGGAAGAATCTGAAGAAAGGTAAGTATCCAGGGATTCAAGGGCATATGCTATGCAGAATGTTGTAGTAAAAGAATGAATTTGTGTACAAATCGTACAGAGATTTGAATACAAAAACTAAATTTCGTCTATCACCTGGAAATCACTGTGGGGCTACTATTATTTTGAAGTTGATGAGGGATGTTCGTACTTTGTAGCATCGCTGAATATCATTGTGTTTCTAATTTTTAAAATAAGGTGAGTTTCTTTTAATTATTACCACTAAATTAACAACTAAATTTTACTTACATACCCGTTTATATGTATATACTTATAAAATATAAATGCAAAATTACATATATACATCTGTAAGTATACATATTTGTAAATATATGTAAAATAAATATAAAATATATATTTACATATATCTCTGTGAGAGTATCATCTGTATTTATAGCTATATATATATAAATATAAAGAAAGACATCTGGCTTTTTACTTTTCACATAATAATATTGACTTTAAACTGTTGTTTGGCAGTTAATAACATTTTACATATAATGTTGGTAAGCCTCAGAAAGTTTCAGTGATTTACCCAAGATCTCGTGACTGATAATCTCAGATCAAAATAAATTCTCATCTGCATAACCTCAGAGTTCATGTTCTAAAACATACAGTCCTATGCTTTCCATAACAAAGTGCTGAAAAATATGAGGGAGGGGGCAACCTTCAACTCCTTTACAAAAACATGTCATGTCATCTTTGTTTATATTCTTTGCCAAATTTTTATAAGCACATTACAATATAGAATGATAATTTCATGTTATTTTTCAAATTTAAGGATTGTTATAAACATTTTATGTTGCTACAGAATTTATATAGCACAGTTTTTAACATCTGCTTAACATTGTATGCCTTTGATCTGTGTAACCTTCACACTAATTTAATATTTCCCAACTGTTGCATGTTTAAATTGCTTGGCTTTTTCAAAATATCATACAAAAAAGGGAACATCTTACTCTAAAAATCTGAGGTATCTGGAGAAAGGAAAATTTATAATTTCCTTAGAATAAGTTCTTAGTTTCAAAAATACTAAATCAAGGTGTATAAATAAGCTGATTGGTTCCTGGTACATTTAACTCACCAGCTTTATAATCACATTGTAATATTTTACAAAAGCATGAGAGATATATGAGAAATCTCGTTTTTCCAAATCCAGACCATTGTTTGTATGTCTGTCTTTCTATTTACCTATCTGTCATCCATCTATCTATCATCACCTCTCATAAGCTATAGTCACAAAGGAAGGGAGATGCACATTTTTGAACCCTAGAGAGTCTAAAGAGTTTTCTGACGATTTGCTTTCTCCTTTGTGATATATCTGTGCAAGTTGGACATTATTGCAGTTACTCTACTGAAGCTATTATTTAGGGATAAGTTGGGCATTTCTGGTAATATATTCTTTACCCCTCATTCATGGTAGCATATAGTACCAATCTCATGGTTAGCAGAAATTGTGGGTACAATATATGGTGCCGAAAAGGAATTTATCCTGGGTGAATTTGTATCATTTAATCTCATAAATGAGAGGCTTTTTTTTTTCCGCAGATAGTAAAATGATAATTGCACATTGAATTGGCAAGAGTTTTGGGGAATGACAAAGCTAGTGGTTTCATAACTAGGATAATGTGTTCAACAAGTCTTATTCAAAAGCGGAGTCTAGCACAGCACTTTATATCAACTGCAATCTTTGAACAGCACAATCTGGGAGACCCGCAAAGAGTGAATTACAGTAATCAGCCTTCAAAATGACAAAGGAGTTAATCAGCAGCTCCTTGCCTTTCTCGTGAAGCCTCTCAATCTGGTGATATCACAGAAATTATAAAAAGAAGTCTTCATGACGGATACAAAATGCTTCTCAAATGATAACACCAAAGACAATGGTAAACACACACACACACACACACACACACCTACAAGTTTTAAATTTTTGAGACGACTGAAACTGGATTCTAATCAGAAGTACTCCCTGGATAATGAGACAGAAGGAACAGCTGTTTAGCACGTAGGAAGACCTTAAGGCCAGCCTAGGACTTAAAATTTTAAACTACTGCAACAGGGAAATCTCCATTTGATTGAATAAAGTTAAGGTAAAAGCATGTCTTTTAAATACAGGAGAGTCTACTCACAGTAGGTTAATGAATGCCATTTACAGGACCAGTCAATTCCCTCTTTCCCTCCTTAGTTATCCTACTGGGGTTCACCTCCCAACTTACACACTCCCACCCCACTCTCCACGGACAAGTTCAAAATCCCCCATTGAATTAAATTCATGGAGAATGATTTGTTTTCATTCATTCTCATGAAATTTCTGATTAGATTAGATTTTCAAAATGAAGTTCCAGGGAAACTCTTCTAAAATATGACTGCTTATGTTCCCCTTTCTGAATTTACCGTTAACGGTATTGAGAAGCCAGCAGAATAGGCTCATCCTCCTAAACACCAACTATGTTTTTGTTTTGCTTTCCTTTGATTCTCTTTTACACTTTAGGGGCTCCTATTTTCAAGGAAAAAAACCTTGTCCCAAGGATGCCCCATGATTTATCCAAGGGTAACTCGGAGAGGATCTAAGTATAAATACTAGGACCGTTACTGAGTTGGAAATTTA
Source organism: Canis lupus baileyi (assembly GCF_048164855.1). Taxonomy (NCBI): domain Eukaryota; kingdom Metazoa; phylum Chordata; class Mammalia; order Carnivora; family Canidae; genus Canis; species Canis lupus. Next base: position 2,350,522 of record NC_132840.1, on the reverse strand, counting down.
TAAACGTCAAAGACAAAAGATGTAATATTTTTTAATTGTATCAACTCCAAGTCAATCCTGACATTATTACCATGTTTAATCAGCTAAGCTGATTTTCTTTTTTTGTGAGGCTATTTATCAAATGCCTACATCAGAGAGTTTCACTGACTGCCCCAGAAGAAAGCATTTTGTCATACTGCTTGCCATAAAATTGAAAACTCTAATTTGTTGCCAAGCTGATATAATGGAAGTTTAAACATAATATTTAAGCTTCCAAGAACATTACTGGGCATTGAAAATGTGTAACTATGATCATTTGGGAAGACATGAGTGTTAATTTTGCTTCACTCTGGTGAAAAAAGACGGAGACAATTCTTGTCTTGAGGAGTGGGAAGTTGTTTAAAATCCGCACCATCGAAGGTGTTTTAACTTGGTTCATTTTAGCAGAAAGGGTGTAGGCATCTCCTGTCTGCTGTTTTAAAATGAAAGTTGGAAATGGATAAAAAATGCTATTTAACTGAGGATTTCAGTAACTTTTTACATAGGTCAAAATTTTTGACTTCTCGAATCCGAGAGGAAGAATAACACAGTATCTTCTGCTCTGCTCTGTGCGAGGTGGTATTTGATAGCAAACAATACTTTTAAAGTAAGGAAGTTCTTTCTTTTTTTCTATAAAATAAACAGCCTAAAGCATGGGAGAACATGTGAGCCAAAGCAAATAATTCAGGGAAGAAATAGAGGCAACTTTTAAGGAAATTTTAAGTTTCAGTATCAGGAGTTTATCATCGTATTGCACCATCTACGCAGGTGAAATGATCTGCCTTTGAACAGGAATTTTAAAAAATACTTTAGTGGCATGTATACATATGCCCTAACATGAGGAGAAAAATGGGAGGGCCAAGGGCACTTGAGGTTTTTTCTAGCCTGCTTTTATGGCTATAAGGTAGCTGGGAAAATGTTCCAGAAATTCTTACTTGAATTTTCTAATGAGTCATTCATTGCTAGTTGTAAGGTTGAGACTAGAGGCAGCTCAGGAAGCAAGAGCTGTTCATTATACAGTTTGTGCTGAAGCCAATGAAGTGCGCCACGTGCCCTAAAGACAACTTGGAGAGACTCCTTGCTTCCCTTAGAAATCAGAAAACCCACGCCCAGTGTTGTGTAAGAAAAGAGAAAGTGTGAAGAGTTCCATGTGCAACTTTCCAGCTGGGTCATCATGAGCAACTTCACTTAACTGGATACCTGTTCTCTTTTTACCGATGGGGAAGCACATACCTGCCCTGCCATGTCCAAGGGAAGTCCTCTGGGCAAGAATGTGTTATTGCACTCAAGACTTTGAACTGTGGATGTCTATGTAGGAGTGACAGGCTGGAAACATGTTTGGCCTTTGGATAATGAGCCAGTATCCTAATTATATTTTTTAGGTTCTTGGCAGGAAAAGGATCATTGAGGAGAGTTTAATGAAGGAAACATTGACAAATCTTGGCCAGATTAAGAGAGACCATCAATGGATAGAGATGCATCCTAGGGCTAGCAGCAGCAGAAGTGCCATCATCACCCCTAGGCTTGAGAACAAGGGATTGGGGTAGCTAGTGGACACTAGAGTTTTGCTCTAGCAACATCTGAAGGTCCTAACCATAAGGTGGCCTAACATATGACTGGGGTCTGTGGGGAGTCCAGAACCTCAGTCTGCTGCATCCTCACAGTCTTCTAGGGTAATGTATGTTGGTTGAGTCTAATGTAGAGACAGAAAGTAAGGGAGTTCACGGGTGCTTGGGTGGCTCAGTCAGTTGAGTGTCCAACTCTTGATTTCATCTCAGCTCAAGGTCTGGGAGTCTTGAGATTGAACTCCTTGTCAGGCTCCCTGCTCAGGTGGGGGGAGTCTGCTTGGTATTCTCTCCCTCCCTCTGCCTTTGCCCCTTCCCCTATTCCTGCTCTCTCTCTCTCTCTAATGAATAAGTATACAAAGAAAGAAGAAAGAAAGAAAGAAAGAAAGAAAGAAAGAAAGAAAGAAAGAAAGAAAGAAAGAGAGAGAAAGAATTCATTAAGGCAGTCCCTAAAAGGTCACTCTTCCATGTCAAGAGTAGGTGGAAAAGGCTGGAAAGTGCATCTGCAGGGGAAATTGGAGAATTCTTAGCACTCTATCATTCAGGTAAACATTAAATGAATTCTGGTTGGGAAGGAAAATAGCATCGTTGAGTAACTAGTGTATGCCAAGGACTTTGCGTGAGTTATCTCACACACTCTTAGCATATCCACAGTGGAAGCCTGGTTACTGTTTCCATTTGGCAGGGCAAGATGTTGAGTCATGATGAGTTTAATAACTTGTTCGTGGTCACAAAGCTAGTCAGTGTGAGAATAACATGAGAAACCAAACTTGCTTGACTTCAACATGAAGCAGCATTATAAGGGGACTCAAGTCTGTCAATAGATTTGCATATTAGGTAGTAGGAAGCTGTAGACCTCGATGATGCAAAGCATAAACATTTCTGTAATGAGACCTGTGGAGCTGTTCTTGTCCCATTTAATCAAGTCCATCATAATGCTGCTCTCATATTTTGATATAAGTCATAGTCATTAAACCCTGATATGCTATTGTAACTGAGCCTCAGAGCTGTTTTAATTCCAAGTTGTCTGAGAGACATCACAGGTTTTTGTTTTTTGCTTTTTTTTTTAACCTAATCCTCTCACAGTACATTTTTTTTTTTAATGATGAGAATAATGCATATCACACTTTCTTGGGTCTGAGGAAATTGTAAAAATTCTTCCTCTGAAATAACCTGAAAGGACTCATGTGTAGACTTCAACCCATCTGCTTATTTGAAAACAAAACAAAACAAAACTGCTACACTCCTTGGGGGATTATATCAGTTTCCTCTGATTATTAGATGTTATGTGCCAAATTCCAAGGTCCAATGGATGGCTTTAATTCATGATGACCTTGGAATGTGATGGTGCCTAAACTTTACAAACACTCCTGTAAATATCACAGGAGTAAAACAATTTTCAAATCCTCGTTGAATTGGGCCCATAATGAGGATGCTCTGAGTTATGCAATACATATCCATAGCAGAGTAGCCCTATTGGCATCTCATCGTGCTAATGACGAGGTTTTGTTGTTATTGTTGGTTTTTGCTCATGTTTGTTTTCCCTCACAGGACTTTAAGTCTGGATGATTATTATATTTTTTGTTTTCTCTTAACTCTGTTTTTGTTTAGAGTCCTATAAGTATGGTCTGTTGAGTCATATTTTGATATGATCAAGTACTGAAACAAGCCATTTGACTGAAAGATATTATGTTACCATCGATATTTCCTAACAAGCAGGGTTATATGGTTATTGCTCCCAGAATGAGAATCTCAGATGTAAAAGTGGTGTCAAGGTGTAATAAAGGACATCGGAACTCAGCTCTTCCTGGAGCCTGCCCACTGTCTGGGTGGATTAGATTTCTCCGGGAACCCTTGTGCCCCACCTGCTACTCAAGTGATTCAGGGACTTGAACTCCTTGCAAACCTTTTACAGACAGATGATTTAATTAGAGCATCAGAGTAAAACAAAACCAGAACAAAAGAAACCCCAACCGGGATACCAGCATTGCTTCAGAAATGGCCAAGGGAGTGGCTCATCTACAATTTGAAATGAACAACTCTGATGTCCCTGAGGTTATCAGTGAGGGGGGAATTATCTTCAACCCAGACAGTTTTCTTTAATTTGGGCCAGAGATGTAACACACATTCATTTAACAGGAATTTTTTTGGCTGGTCACCGTACTTCTTGTTATGGGCAATACGGTGGTGGGAGGTGCATGTTATGAGAAAGAGTTAAGTAAAACTGCAGGACACAGAAAAAATAATCGCTGTAAAATATCACGTTGTTCTTTGAAATGGGAAAACTGAAATAACTGCAATATCCATTGTTATGGGAAAGCTTAAGTTACTGATAGCGTATTCACAAATGAACATTCTACAGCCGTGTGAAGTCACGGGTTGGATGTCTACATGCTGACCAAAAAAAAAAAAAAAAAAAAAAAAAAAAAATCTCAAAGATTTCCATTCTGTGATAAAAGAGAGTCGTAGAGCAGTGCCTATATCATGGCCACGTCTGTGGTTAAATGTTCATATGTACCTTTGTGTGCATGTTCCCGTAATGGCTTTGGAAATGTACCCATCCAAATGTTAGCAAAATTTATCCATAAAGAGATGTGAGAGTAGGGAGAGGGCTAAATAGAATTTTTTTAAAAAAATAACTTCAAAAGTATGTATCCAAATTTTGAGTCTTTAACAAGAATAATAAATTGCTGGTGAAACACATAAAGCAGCAGATGGATGAAACCCTGAAAATACTGCAAAAGAAAAAAAAACACGAACATTTTTGTGCTGATAATATTATGTTATTTTGTATGATTTTATGTTTTACCTCCTTTTTCTTCTCTCCGTCTTTTCATTTTTCTCCTAAATTATTACTTTTACAATATAGAAAATATAACAATTAAAATGTAAGTGTGACTGAACAGCACCTTAGTATATAGACATTTGCCTGTATTAATTCTGATCGGTGTTTTATTCATCTGAGTTGATCCTAATAATGCATCTATTTCTTCCATCTCTCTGATGTATTTGTGAGCTTCAGAATAATTTATCTTTGACCTCAGAGCCTTCAAGCTATTTATGTATTTACTCCTCTTGTAGGGGAGTTGGAGTCTGTGATAAATTGTAAGATTCTTTCACTTCCAGGGTTTTCCTGGGTAGATGAGGCTATGTTATGATTTATACTTTAATTTGGTAGGCAAGAGTATGCCATTCAGTTTACTTTCTAATGTATATTTTTGCAAGTTCTCTTTTTTTATACACTATAAAATGTATTTTTGCAAGTTAGCCACTAATGTCTGTGACTAACATCTTTCTCGGTGTTGGCATCACAGATGCACACCAGCTAACAGGCAAAAGAAAATAAAATTATCCCAGTGGGGACTTGACGTGTGCACGTGTATGTGTGTGTGAGAGAGAGTCACACATTCATGTCGAAAGAGCCGTCTGTCTGAAAGTCCTTCTCCCATTTTTCGCCCTCAGCGATTATAAAAACTGCCCTTCCCAACATGGACAGAGAAGCCAAGGAGGAGTACCTGGTTGTTATCCAAGCCAAGGATATGGGTGGACACTCCGGGGGCCTGTCTGGGACCACAACACTCACAGTGACCCTTACGGACGTTAACGATAATCCTCCAAAATTTGCCCAAAGTAAGTGAGTTCCCTGCACTGGGTGCAAATCTCTAAGTCTGATGTTTTCATTTGAACTTACGTTCTAATTTTCAGCCACATCCAAAAAAAAATGGATAGCAGTCATTGCATGCTTACTATATGCAAGGTATGCCAATTTATATGTAGATATGAAACAATCCACTCTCCTGTCCTTTTGGTATTAGATGTATCCCCACTTTACAGACTCCAAAGAAGTCGGGAAAATTTCCAGATAGTAAATGTGTAAATAATGGAACTATTTACTATACATCGTATAAAGGAAACCAAAATCTGTAGTGCTGGAGGTGGGGGAAGCAGATACGCAGTATACTTGCTGCAAAAACAAGCAGTTCTCCTTCCTGGGACTTCCTGGGACTCCTCCCTCAGCCATCAGGAGTCACTGACCTTACTCATCCCTATGAAAGCCATGCTCTACCTCAGAAGCAGCTCAACAGAATTGTAGGCATCCACCATCCATGAATCAGGGAAACAAGTATTTTCCAACTTATTTTGTGCTCTCACAGTACATGTTCCCTTTCTTGTGAACACTTATCCAAATAACCTGACTTAGATGATTTGGGAGGACCTTTCCGGCCCGGAGACTCTTTAGTTGAGATATGAACGATGAATATGAATTGGCTGGAACTAGGTGAAACCAGGGGCGTGGGGGTGGACCCTGCAACTGGAGGAAGAGGATGTTGAAAAGCCCTGTGGAAGAAGGATGCATGGCCCTAGATGAGAATTAAGAGAATCTTACTATAATTGGAGTCTAGAGAGTCAGGTTAGGCAGGGGTTAGCTAGGCTTGGATTTGTAGGCCCTTTTAAGTACCATGATCTTTTTCCGAAGGTCACTGGGAAGCCATAGTGGTTTTACATTGTAGGGGAAGTAATAACGTTGGATTCCAGGGCAATCGGAGAAAATGAAATTGGGCGCCCTTCTTCCAACGTGTTCCCCACACTGCAGCCGCTTAAAGGATGTTCATAAGCATTCGTGTAAAAAGTGAAATCAGAGCTAGCGAGCAAGGGTGGGCTCAGTGGACCTGGAGAAAGTATACGGGTGTGACAGACACTTAAGAGTTAATGATTACCAAAAATTCAAGGATACCTTGCATCTTTCAATTGAGGAAGTGAGTTATCACACTTCTGCCTTAAGAGGTTACATACAGGCTGATGCTCTTTGCTGGGATAAGGAAGCCATAGGAGGAGCTGTTTTTGAAGAGAGAAGAGAGGGAGAGGGAAGGAGACGGAGGGAGGGGGAAGGGGAGACATATGCAGGACTTGAAAATGGCACATTTGAGGTATCTTTGAGGATTTATCTACAGAAAGAAATTCCAGGGTAGAAAGAACAGGAAGGATTCATTTTCATTAGTAATTTTAGAATTTTCACTTCTGGCCATGCATAAATCAGGTAACAAGGCCACCCTTTTTAACCAAATTATTGTTAACGGGGAGCACTATTTCTCCTGTCCCTTCCTCGGTTCTTTTATTTGCTTTTCAGTGGCCATTACAGTTCAGGCTCTAGTATGCAACTCTTCTTTCTCAGAGAATGATTGTTTCAATTCAGCAGTGGCAGGTGAGTTCCAAAAATGTCCCCTTTCTTAAGGATAATAACTATTAACTATGATCACACTGATAGAGATGATGAGTGAGCAGAATAGGAATGGATAAACGTTCCATTTGCTTGGCTTCCCAAGGCTCCCTGATGTAGGACTAGCAGTAAGGTGAAGCCCCTTGCTGGCTTATTTACTTAATAAGCATACCTAGAGGGATCGTCTCAGACCTTACCTGGGATATAAAGTTTGAAGGAAATAGAATCATTATGCCAATTATGAGAGAATTGGGAGACTTGCGTTTGACATGAGGATTTTCAGTGTCTACCTTACGGTGAAACTATTTGGAAAACATGTTTGTTCCCCAGTCCCATAATTTCATGATTCTGAGACATTTTTATTTCATCATTAAATAAAAGTCTGTTAGTGCTACAAGAAAATCTCACCCATCATCTGAAATAATCTTGTTAGATCGGGTAAAATGAGCCTTAGTTTGTCCAAGGGACTCAGTGATTGAGTTCCAACTACAATTAGGTAATGTTCTCCAGACTGAATTTTTCCTTTTGGTTTATAGCTCATCGAATATTTATCTTTTTTTCCCCTTGTTTTGGTTGCCATGGGACTGAAACTTCCTGGTTGTCTGGAGTTTGGGTTCCCCAGAAACAGGCACTGAGACAAGAATTTGATTATTAAGTAGGTTATCTTGGAGATGATCCCAAGACTTGCCAGTAGCGAGGTGAGCTGTGTGAGGCGGAAGGACAGAGAGCCAATAATGTGCATTATCAAGGCAGCCAGGACGGTGGGGAACTGGAGCTTTATCCTGTTGGGGAAACTCTGAAACCCTGTGAGTAAGCAAAAGAGAAGGAATAGCTCCATGTTACCCTATCAGAGAGGGAAGGAGCCTGGGATTTTTACCTCCTAAGTTGTGTGAGTCATTGAGGGCTGCTTCTGTGGGGACATTCATTTTCTGGTAGTTCTGGCCTGACAGGCGGTGGGTGAAATGGGTTCTGAAGTCCAGAAAAAAAGCCTCAGGCAAAGCAATGCGGGATTTGGCAGTTAGATGTAGGGCAGGTGTGTACTGAAGGGGTGATGGCCAGGGGTTATGGTTGCCTCCCTCCCCCCGTGAAATGAGTGACACCAATGCTCCAACTAAAGCCGTTTGAGTAAAAATGGGACTAATACCACTAATTAGACACGTTTCACTGGACCCATGGGAGAATAAGCGTATACTGTAATTGTGTTTTGCCTAGAGAGTTTTGGAGGTAGGATTTCTGGTCTTCAGAGCGATGAGGACTTTAGTAACAGGAGGGCTGTTTCATGTGTCTGAACAGCTTGCTGCAGGGCACAGCAGAAGTTTAGTAATTGGATTTTATCAAAAATGGTCTACAAGTCTGTAAATATAAAGGTAACTTCAAAAGTGACTTTCAGTGTGGTGCACATTGCATCTCTCTGTGCTGAAATTAGCTTAATATTTTATGTTGGGCAACAATGAATATCCCCACAGGCAGCCAATGTGATTATACAGCAAATGGGACAGAACATTCCACGTAGACTTTCTAATATCCTGATATAACTCTGCTCCAAATGTATGTTTGGTAAACATATGATTGAATAAGCTTCATATCTCAGAAGAATCTCAAAGGGAGGTCACTTCTTCTTCTGGGAACTCTTTGTCTCTGATTCATGTAAAGGACTGTACATTTTGCAGCAAAAGGGATTCTTTTGTCTTTTCCGTCCCTGTATTCTTGATATCGATAGGCTTGCTCAGAGCAAAGAAAGGGCCCGATAAGTATTTGCTTAAATGGATTAGTGGTTGAATGGAATGTATGCGATGCTCAGTGCTTCTTTCCTTTCCTAAGGTCTATATCACTTCTCAGTACCCGAAGACGTGGTTCTTGGCACTGCCATAGGGAGGGTAAAAGCCAACGACCAGGACATTGGTGAAAATGCACAGTCATCCTACGACATCATCGACGGAGATGGCACAGCACTCTTTGAAATCACTTCTGACGCCCAGGCTCAGGATGGCATTATAAGGCTAAGAAAGGTAAGCTGAGGAAGGGTGTGTCCATCCCCCGAATACCTTTATGAAACTTGAGTTATGAAGTTTGCAGGAGCTGGGTAGCCTTCCTGACATGATCTTAGGGCTGACCGACGTTCAATTTCCTTAACTGTGAAAAAGTCGAGTCTTTTCTGCACCTCATACCCTTGGCCCCACTTCCTATTTCAGCTGAAGCTGTGCCAGCCTGTTACCAGGCTGTTGGCAGCTTCCCGTCTCACCCATTATTTCTCTCTCCTCATCTGGTCCTAGTGTTCTTCCCTAAGCCAACGGAATTTGCTCCGTTCCTTGCCAGAGTGCTCCAGGCACAAAGGGAAGTCAACACTCAGAAGGGGAACTTCAAGCAACGAGGGGCATAGATAGGGAATTTGTATTCTTCGAAGACATTATTCAGAGGCATATTTTCTAAGGTTCTTAAGAGGCCAGTAGGAGGAGGACTCAGTTGCCCACAGAGGTGGCAAGTCCAATGGCTTTTAATCCTTCTCCTATAACTCTCCCCCTTCCTGCACGCCTGCTTCCTAGAATAGCTCCACACCGAAGATCCCGGAGTTTTTCGTGCAGGCCCTGCTTCCCGGTAAACTCAAGGATAGAGGACGCAGTCTGCCTCGGCTGCTCTGGCCAGCTCTAGCGCGGGAAGGGCAGGGCCAACCCTGCTTCCATCGCATGCTCCGAACCACACGTCAAAAGTCTGAGCGTTATGGTAAATGCGGCTCCTCTTTGCCGTGCTCCTGGGTGTGGGGCTTCCGTCGGAGAAAGAACTATCTCCATGAATAGAACAGATAATGTACAGCGATTTGCATCTACTTTTGCCAGCAGCCATTTCTTTTGTGATAGATGTGAAAAATTCTGCACAGCATTTTCCATATTTATCTATCATCATGACATACACATTCCTAAAAAATGTGTAGAACGCGTTTCATTATTTTATGGGCACTGGCATTTGCAAGGAAAATGTCCTTTAAAAAGAAAAGAAAATGCCCTTGTATCCTCATCATGAGTATCTTTTTCGATATTGCTCTTCATATCTTTTCCATGAAAAACTACCAGTTAATTTCAATTAAATTGTTGGTTCGTGAATAAGAAGATAGATGGCACAGCACGCTCCCGGGAGCCAACAATTCTTCGGTCTCTTTGGCTCAGCATTGCAGTCACATGATTCCAAGCTTCCTGTCTAGTCCTCTCTGTCATGTCGCACAGGAATGTGCTCCCAGTGCTCATGCTCTTTAAATCCCCCATCGGAGACATAGTGACAATGGGAACCTTGAGTTTTCTGGGTGTACTTTTGTGTGCAAAATCAACTGTTTTAAGTGGATTTTGAGGGGGGAAGATGGCCGCCTTTACTTTGACTCTGCGCACAGGAACACCAGCTTCCTGCCCGGCTTGAGTTTAGGTTAAGAGTTGCAAAGCATTTAAAAACTCATGTTTAAAATAGAGTACAGTATAATTATACGTGAGTCAATTATTGAATAACCCAGAGCCACATTTTCCTTGGTTAATGATTCCTAATGTCATTTTTATTGTTATTATTAACTGCCATCCTTTGCTACCATAAGGTGCTTTTATAAACTGAAGCAATTAGCCGTGTGTTGTAGTTCGATTCACTGTTATTCATAAATATGGAACTATATACTACATGTTTTGACACCAAGAAACCCATGTGTTTTACTGTAGAGAACAATGTGTAGGGAGTCCTATTTCTACGACCCGTGGGTCTTCTTTCTCGTCTGATAAAATCCTGAGGACCCGGGGATGTGTTTGGATACATTGTCATTATGCGGAGCTAAGAAATAAACAGAACATAATCTGCTATACTTAACAGTGTTTGTGAAGAATTCGAAATTGCAGGATTGTTACAGTAGGGGTGATTGGCAAATTATGAAAATGCTGATGTTGAATCCTCTATTCATGGGTACATGTGCCTAGTAATTTCAGAATAGACGGGGAGGTGAGTATCTGCCTTGTTTACTAGAAAATATTTCCCCAGAAAGCCAAGTCCCATTAGAACGGAATTCAAGTAGAAAAATCAACCCCCAATTTTGAAATAAGAAGACATATTTAAGCTTGTACAGGGGCTCTGAAAGAGTTCACTGATGCCAGGTTGTCTTGCGATTTAGTTTTTAAAAATCTGCATTGCAGATTGAAAGTCCCGTTTCTTAGGAGGAATTGCAGCGCCCGCCTAAAGGGTCTCTCCGAACCTTGACAGACGTTGATTCTTGAAAAGTGGCGTTTTACGGGTTGCCAAGAATTGCACCTTAAGGGTTCTGCTATGGGGCGGGGGGGGGGGCTTCTGAGTCTTGAGGGGAACTCTTTGCTTCCACCTGCGTCTGTTTACGTAGGTCGTTAGCTGAAGTCTCGGGGGCTTTTAAGGGATGAGGTATTAATATGTCAGAAATGTTGTCAGTAATGGTGCAATGAGGTCATTTCAAATTGCTCTTAAGTGGCTGGTGGAGGCAAGGCCCGCCCCGGTAGTCTATACGTGCAGCGCTCCCACCGCCCCGTCTTCTAAATATACACACAGATAACCCTGCATCTGTATACATATTTCTTTAGATGCCCACCTACTTCATAGCCCAGAACGTGTAATAGAGACCTTCGAAGAACGCCCTAAAAAATAAGAAGCCTCATTTTAGCCACATGATCAGTGGAGCCGCGGTGCTTTTCGACGCGGAATCAGAAAACCCTCTTTGTCGGGATTAGTGCTAAATGATGCTTTATAATGTCTCCTCGGACTAAACAATGATTATTTCTAGTTCCTTACATTTCACACACGGTTGCGGAAATGATAAAATATTCTTCTCAGATAGAGATTGTGTTCGATGCCGCCTTATCTCCCACCAGCAGAGGCCCGATTAACTGGCTGATTGGTATGCAGGTCATGCCGCCACTAGTAAAATTTTATTATGACTCTGAAGTGAAATTTTGATGGCACAATTCATGACTGTGAATATTTTGTGAATTCCAAGTGAAATGAGCAAAACAAAACAAAACAATAGGAGATTAGATTCACTGAGCTTGTATAATAAACAGATATCAATAAATGCCTGTAAAATTTACAGGTCGAATCTGAGGGAATGCAGAGTGATCCCATTAAGGCTCACAAATGGCCTTAAATGCACACAACTATCATCCATCAGCGTTAGACTCATTTGTTCTTGCTGCTGTGGTCATTAGCGAGGGGCATTCATCTCTGTCATTTCCTAACAGCCTCTGGACTTTGAGACCAAAAAGTCCTATACGCTGAAGGTAGAGGCCGCCAACGTCCACGTTGACCCACGTTTCAGCAGCAGGGGGCCCTTCAAAGACACGGCGACGGTCAAGATCGTCGTGGAGGATGCTGACGAGCCCCCGGTCTTCTCCTCCCCGACGTACCTCCTCGAGGTCCACGAGAACGCTGCTCTCAACTCCGTGATCGGCCAGGTGACGGCCCGGGACCCCGACATCACCTCCAGTCCCATCAGGTACTCCTTCCTCTTAGAGGCAGGCGGGCCGCCGCCGATGCCCAGCACATCCCTACAGGACGTGCTCGTGTGTGCATGCTGCGTGGCAGCCTGGGCGCCGTGGGGAGCAGGGCGCGGGTGTGCACGGGTGTGCAAGGGCGTGCAAGGGCGTGTGCGGGTGTGCACGGGCCGCGTGGTCATGCTCGCCTTCCACAGGCCGTGTGCAGCCCCAGGGCCACGGTGCCAGGGGAGCAAAGCTCCTGCAGCTCTCAGACTCACTGCGAGCGCACCCCTATATTATTTCTCTGTTTGGTGTTTGGTTTTAAAATTATTTTCTTATCAATTTATGGGCATTTCTGATAGGTCAACATATCTGGGTTGGTGACTTTTTCTGCCTTTAAACAAAAAAAAAAAAAAACCTTCTGTTTATGCTTCCCTTGCTCAGAATTTTTTTCCAAGATGAAATAGTCCTTTATTAAGACTTTTCTGCCTTTTTTTATAAATGAGGCTCAATTCTTTTTTTTTTTTTTTTTTCTGTTGAGCTGTGTACATCTTTTCTCTTTTGCCAGTCATCCACATGACAGTGTAGGTGCTTGAGCTCAACAGCTTTCTTCCGAAAGATCACTGAAAATCTATACCTTGTACCCTGGTCTCCAAGGGTGAAGTGTTGGCTAATGAGGTGCCTGAGTGTGGATTTCAAATGCCGTCTTAGAAATGTTTGTCAGGAGAGAGACAGAGAGATGATGGAATATAGTTTTAAAGGGTTGTCCATTTAATCTGTGAACCAAATGTCAGTTCATCCCAACCTATTGAATGGAGGCATTTCCAACTATTTTCATCAAGGAAACTCTGGACAAGTGAGTTTTCTGGAAGTTTTATTTATTCACTTCTTTTTTGTGTACTAAATCCCTGTTGCGAGTCCAGAATCGAAACCCACAGAACAGAGAGTGTCCTAAATAACTTTAGTTCGGACAAAAAATAATTATTTTGAGATGCAGAAAAGCTGGTGTTCATACCAGCCACTTCAGAACTCAGGCTAACGTTGAGTGTGACCCAAAAGGATACAAAGATCATTTCCCTCAAAAGAACCCAGCCTCTGAGAAGGTAAAATCTGGCCTACGGGTTTCGAAGACGGCCGGTTGTCCGTTGTGGGTTCTCAGCAGTCCGACAAGCTGCGGCCCGCAGGGTGCCCATGCCTGCGAGGGGACTCCCTGGGCTCAGGGCCCTGGGTGGGTGCAGGTGTGCTCGATGCCCAGGAGACCACGGGTGCACAGCTCCCCATTGCCCGCCCATCTGTGGAGGTTGAGAAGTGGCTCTGCAGGGAGATGCCGACATGTGAGTACAGGCGGGGTCCCCCGAAGTCACAGCTGCTGCACCTTGTGTGACAGGGCCCGGGACAGGACAGGACAGGATGCTGTCGAAAGCAGGGGGCTCAGTGAGGCAGCAGGGAGGGGCCCGGCCGGCCCGGGGGGAAGGATTTCTGCTCCTCCAGCAGGGGACACGCGATGTCCCAGTGGGGCTGTGCCAGGGCCCTGGGGACTGGGGTCAGTCCGCGGGGCCATGTCCCACGAGGGCCAAGTGTGGCAGCGGCAGCGACCCAAGCCCTGCCCCCGGGACCCCAACACGGCAGAGCTGCGGGGCCGAGGCAGGCGACTGGCCACGTACCCTACATCCATTGTCACCTGTCCACTTACTGGCACAGCCTGGAGGTCTCTGGACACTGATTCCAGTGCCCGGGCAATCGGGCGATGACAGTCATTGGAGCAGCTCCTGCTGTTACTGCTGTTTGTATTTGTATTATGACCAGTGCTTTGCATTCATTTTATTTTAGGTTTTTAGAAAGGGAGGTGGGGAGGGGCCAAAGTGGGGAGTCCCAAGCAGCAGGGGGGGAGCGCAGCCACACGCGGGGCTTGATGGCGACCCCAGAGCACGGCCTGAGCGACCTGGAGACTCGGATGCTGAGCCCACAGAGCCACCAGGCGCCCCGGCTTTCAGAAGCAGGTGGAGGTGGGGGGTCTGAAGCTGCTGAGCACCAGCTGCCCTCTTACAGGCAGCCTAGCGGGGACTGCGGCTGCCCCCAGGAGACACGGGCAGATAAAGCGCCTCCAGTGACACGCACGTGTCTGTGCCTCTGCTAGTCTGCAGGCGGGCGAGCGAGTGCTCCGGGGCACCCGGGGCCCCACCCAGCGGGCGGTGGACACGGTGTCAGGGCTACCACAGGGCCCTGCTGTGTGGGGTTCGGAAGGCAGGCCCCACCCAGGCCGGAATGCAGGGGAGGATGCCGCAGTCATCAGCTGAGCCGCCAGCACCGGTCTGCTGGCCTGTGGTTGTTGCCCCCCGCTCCCCCCCACAACCCCAGCTCATTGGGTTTTGGAGAGCAGCTTCCTCTCTCTTTACACAACTGCTTAATTTCAGTAGAAAATTAAATTTCCTGAGTAGCCAGAGCAATGCACGGTTCCTTAGGAGCCTAGCAGACAGATTTAGAGCCGTTTAACCTTTTTTAAACAGAACTAGAGGACACAGATATTCAGGGAATTACTGAGTAACAAATAGCTAGGCCTCATGGCCTCTTCACAACTCTTGTATTTCACCCATCTCGTAGGGGAATGTTTACCTGCCATCCAGCCGGAGACAGGCATTTACTGTGGCATTCGCCCCCTTACACGGCCAGTCCCATATGGGCTCGCCCACTTCCCAGACGACTCAACTTCTTTCTAGAGCACCTTGTCAAGCTGGAAACATCGTGTGCTTTAAAATTCTTACACTTAGACCTCTCCCTCTCCTTCTTCCTCTCCTTCGCCCTCTGTCTCTCCCTCTCCCTCCACCTCTATCTCTCCCTCTTCCTCTATCTCTCTCTTTATCTCTCCCTCTCCCTCTCCGTCTGCCTCTCCCTCTACCTCTATCTCTCCTTCTATCTCTCCCTCTATCTTTCCCTCTATCTCTGACTCTCCCTCTCCCTCTATCTCTCCCTCTATCTCTATCTCTCCCTCTCCCTCTCTCTCCCTCTATCTCTCCCTCTATCTCTGTATCTCCCTGTATCTCTCCCTCTACCTCTATCTCTGTCTCTCCCTTTATCTCTCCCTCTTCCTCTCCCTCTATCTCTACCTCTATCTCTCCTTCTATCCTTATCTCTCCCTCTTCCTCTCCCTCTATCTCTCCCTCTCCTTCTATGTCTCCCTGTCCCTCCCTCTCCCTCTCCCTCTCCCTCTTCCTCTCCCTCTATCTCTCCATCTCTCCCTCTACCTCTATCTCTACCTCTATCTCTCCCTCTCCCTCCCTCTTCCTCTCTCTCTCCCTCCCCCTCTATCTCTCCCTCTCCCTCTCACTCTATCTCTCCCTCTATTTCTATCTCTTCCCTCTCCCTCTCCCCCTCCCCCTCCCTCTCCCTCTCTCATCTGTATCTGTGTCTGTACCTGTATCTGTATATTCCCTTTCGGGAGAGAACAGACAGTGACATAGAGAGCCTCACCCCCCCCCCAGGAACATTTATTAAACATTTGCTACTTTTTTCAATATCATATATCTCTCAGTAATATCAAATAATGACGGGTAAATTATTTAAAAGATGATATGTTTTGAACTTGTGTAGATTAAAGCTCAAATCCTATCATTGCAACTTCCTCCAACAGCCGTTCTCTGGACTTCTCTGAGACTCAGTCTCTTCATCTGTATTTTGGGATAATATTGTGTCCCTCACATGGTTCCTGAAATAAATGAAGTTACTGGATTTAAAAATGTAGCAGCTATCAGCGTTGCCGGCTAATAAAGCCACGGTCGATATATATCACAAATGTAAATGGAAAATCCAGTGCTTATTTGGACAGAGATTCTTCTCCTAGGGTTGCTGACTGTGCAGCATTATCTGTTTTCCTATAACAGTTACTGGCTAAAGAGGCTACTTAACCTCAGTTACTGTAATTTGCTGCTGCTGCTACCGTGCTGTTGTTACCAGGGAGTGCCCAGCCCGTGTCAAGGGTGTGCCAGATGTACTCATCGCATCCCCTAACACCTCTGTACAGTAACATATATACTCATTAACCTAACAGATGATGAAACTATGGATAAAAAGCCCAATTGCTGAGTATCACACAAATAATCAAGAGTGGAACTTTGCTGCATGCCTGGGTTTTTCTGACAACACAATGCCTGCCCTCTGTCCCTCTGCCACACGCGCTCGTCCCCTCTGATCTCAGTGACCGTATCTCCACTTGTTGGAACAGCTTAGCAGGACCGATTTTAATTGAAACCGTAAACTTCTCATTCTCTAAATGGCCTCATTCCATTCCATCAACAAGGAAGGAGAATATCCCAGGTCTGTGGCATTAACCAGAATATGGATGGAGTGCTCCTTGCTCATCAGTCTAGCGCCTTTGTATGGGTTTTGTTCCTACTGGCTGTAAACCCAGTTGTGGTTAAGGAGGTAAAAGAAGAAACAATGGTCTAACAATAGCATAAATTAGACATTGTGCTAAGTTCCTGCTGTGCATCATTTCACTTATTTTTCACACACACAAAAAAATGCTGTGAAATAGTATGATTTTAGTTTTAGGGAGAAGGAAGCTGAGGTTCTAAAAGGATGGATTCCCTGTGTATGATTTTACCATAGGAGGTGCAGGCCCAGGATTTAAACCTAAATTTCTTCTAACCGTTCGCTGCCATGCCTGTGCATGCTTCGCTGTGCTCTGGCGTTTCCATGTGGAGTGGGATGATGACAGCTCAGGTTTCCTGAGCCCATACTTTGTGACAGACACTTTGAAATGCTGTTCTAAGCGGTTAACTGTTTATCTGTAAGGTAAAAATCCTCAGCACAGAGTAAGTGTTAAAATATAATTCAGTGCCTTCATGTCAGTCTTCTATGGTTCATTTTGTCCTTTAAATAAATTTATTTCAAGTGTGTTTTTGGTGTTACCATGGTGTTGAGATGACATGTGACTGGGCTTTTTTTTTTTTTTTTTTTTTTGGTAGTTGCTTCCTGTTTCTTTCATAGCATTCACCTTAAGTAAGACTACACGAGCTGCTTAAAATAAAAGTGGGGATGGTGGCCATTCAGCAGGCACAGTAGAGTGACACATGACCATGGCAGCCACAGTGCTCTGTTGTCCTAACTCCTCTTCTGAATGGAAGTGCCCACTTAGCATAAGAGAGTGCATTGTTTTCTTCCTACTTGTACTCGGGCACTTTTATGATTCACTGTAGTTCTCTGGCTTGCTGTTAATGAGCTCTTTTCCTGAAAACACTCTCTTTACAACTCCATGTCCAATGATGCAAATGTGGGAGTATTTCACACAGTGGAGAGCCTGGCACCAGGGTAGACTGTGTATTGACTGACTTTCTTCTCAGTCTTGTACTAACTCCCATTTTTGGTAAGGACCTAGGTTTTTTGTCTGTTTTAATTTAATATTAGAATTTTTTTTGGTGATAAAAAGACTACATAAATGCTACCCTTTAACAGATTTTTAAGTGCATGATATAGTACTGTTAACTCTAGGCACAGTGGTGTACAGCACCTTTCTAGAACTTACCCATCGTGTGTAACTAAGACTTTATACCCAGTGATTAGTGACTCTCCATTTCTCCTTCCCCCCAGCCCCTGGCAACCACCATTCCATACTTTTATGAATTTGGCTCTTTTATGTATGTATGTATTTATTTATTTATTTTGAATTTGATGATTTTAGATTGTCTCCTGTAAGTAGAGGCATGTGGTACTTATCCTTCTGCAACTGGCTTATTTCACTTAGCATATTGTTCTCCAGATTCACCTGTGTTGTGACACAGTATAGAAATTCCTTCTTTTTAAGGCTGAAAAGCGTTCCATTCTATGTATATACTGCATTTTCTTTTTTTTTTTTATATATATATTTTTTTATTGGTGTTCAATTTACTAACATACAGAATAACACCCAGTGCCCGTCACCCATTCACTCCCACCCCCCGCCCTCCTCCCCTTCTACCACCCCTAGTTCGTTTCCCAGAGTTAGCAGTCTTTACGTTCTGTCTCCCTTTCTGATATTTCCCACACATTTCTTCTCCCTTCCCTTATTTTCCCTTTCACTATTATTTATATTCCCCAAATGAATGAGAACATATAATGTTTGTCCTTCTCCGACTGACTTACTTCACTCAGCATAATACCCTCCAGTTCCATCCACGTTGAAGCAAATGGTGGGTATTTGTCATTTCTAATAGCTGAGTAATATTCCATTGTATACATAAACCACATCTTCTTTATCCATTCATCTTTCGTTGGACACCGAGGCTCCTTCCATAGTTTGGCTATTGTGGCCATTGCTGCTAGAAACATCGGGGTGCAGGTGTCCCGGCATTTCATTGCATTTGTATCTTTGGGGTAAATCCCCAACAGTGCAATTGCTGGGTCGTAGGGCAGGTATATTTTTAACTGTTTGAGGAACCTCCACACAGTTTTCCAGAGTGGCTGCACCAGTTCACATTCCCACCAACAGTGTAAGAGGGTTCCCTTTTCTCCGCATCCTCTCCAACATTTGTTGTTTCCTGCCTTGTTAATTTTCCCCATTCTCACTGGTGTGAGGTGGTATCTCATTGTAGTTTTGATTTGTATTTCCCTGATGGCAAGTGATGCAGAACATTTTCTCATATGCATGTTGGCCATGTCTATGTCTTCCTCTGTGAGATTTCTGTTCATGTCTTTTGCCCATTTCATGATTGGATTGTTTGTTTCTTTGGTGTTGAGTTTAATAAGTTCTTTATAGATCTTGGAAACTAGCCCTTTATCTGATATGTCATTTGCAAATATCTTCTCCCATTCTGTAGGTTGTCTTTGAGTTTTGTTGACTGTATCCTTTGCTGTGCAAAAGCTTCTTATCTTGATGAAGTCCCAATAGTTCATTTTTGCTTTTGTTTCTTTTGCCTTCGTGGATGTATCTTGCAAGAAGTTACTATGGCCGAGTTCAAAAAGGGTGTTGCCTGTGTTCTTCTCTAGGATTTTGATGGAATCTTGTCTCACATTTAGATCTTTCATCCATTTTGAGTTTATCTTTGTGTATGGTGCAAGAGAGTGGTCTAGTTTCATTCTTCTGCATGTGGATGTCCAATTTTCCCAGCACCATTTATTGAAGAGACTGTCTTTCTTCCAATGGATAGTCTTTCCTCCTTTATCGAATATTAGTTGCCCATAAAGTTCAGGGTCCACTTCTGGATTCTCTATTCTGTTCCACTGATGCATTTTCTTTCTTGATTCATCTGTTGATGGTCATTTAGTTTGTCTCCACATCTTGGCTCTTGTAAAGAGAGCTGCGGTGAACATAGAAATGCTAATCTCTCTTTGAGATCCTGGTTTCAGTTGTTTTGGATAAATACCCAGAAGTGAGATTGCTGGATCATATGGTAATTCTATTATAAATTACTTTTTAGGAACTCCCATACAGTTTTCCATAGAGGCTGCATGTCTTTGCATTCTCACCAATGGTATGAAAGGATCTGGTGCAAGGACTGAGTCTTTTTAAAATAATTAAAACTTGATCATTTAGTTCCTGCACACCCTTAGCCAGATAACAGTTTGACTGGTTCCCAATTCGGAAGTACCAACTCTTCAAATCATTGTTCCAAAAAACTGACTGTACTTGCTAATTCAACTATCAGTGATTAATGCATAAATTAAGTCATACATTTATTTAGTCAGATAGCTATTCAGTCATTCACACACATATATATGTTGAGCCACTTGCAGTTGGCTCAAAATTGCATCTTTCTATATATTTTCCATATAAAGCCTGCAAACCAATGTTTAGCAAGACATTTTTTTATTTTGTGCCGTGTGTTATATAGGGTTTATTTATTTTGTACAACTAATATCATTGTAACTCACACTTATCTAGGGAATTTCTGTGAAGACAAAGCCTCTGCCCTCATGGACCTTATTCTATATTAGGGAGGCTGGTGAATAGCTATGGAAAACCCAAGCTCTTCACATTTCTCTAATTAGATGCATGCTATCTAAAAATGATAAATAAAGATAGACGATGGAACTTTAAGGTCACATGTAGGAAGAAATTTCCAGTTTCATAATGGATTTGAATAGAAACAACTGTAGATATCTAGTGATGCTAAAGTGGAACTATCTCACACTGTAGAGAACCTCATATTAATTTGGATAGTGGACTATGTGTGTGTGTGTGTGTGTGTGTATAGATATATATCTATATATATCTATATATATATTTCTTTACTCTCATCCCTTCTTCCTCTCTCTATTTCTCTAAAGAAATGCTTTGGGTTGAAACGGGCTCCTTTTTCTCCTTGAGGAATAATAAATAACATGTGATGCAGGGACCTTAGAATCCTGGGACTAGCAGAACCAGATAATATTATTTATTAAAGCAGTTAGAGCAACCAGTGGAGCAATTAGAGGCAAAAAGCTGAAAACTTGTAGATGGAATTTTTGATACTAAAAGTGCATGTGAGAAAATGTTAAAATGGTTTCTTTAGGCATAATAACAAAAGCTAGAATGAAATTAAGCAGTGAGAAAGAAACAGTTGGAGTTCAGTGAAATATAATAACTGATTCATAACTAAGGGGTTTATTTCATTATAAGTGGCTCTAAATAGCATCTTCACTTGCAGTTGGCTCAAAATTGCATCTTCCTATAAATTTTCCATATAGAGGCTGCAAACCAATGTTTAGCAAAATATTTTTTGTTACGTAAAAGTGCATTTATGCCTGTTAAATTTGAAAAGTAGATATACACTGCCTTTCTCCAAGAGCAGCATCTCCCTAACTGTGTTCTAAGGGACACTATTGGGATTAAAGACACTGTGGCCAGATCACTTTGAACTCAAGTTTCTTTACACTAGGACTTCATAGGTACATTAATTTGCCTAAGTGCATTGCACTTTTTAAGAAAGAAAAAAAATGAAAGCAGCACATTCAGTCTTCGAAGTCTGTGTGGTTTTCCAGAGCATCTGGAGCATACGGTGTGAGGGAGGGACACTCAGGCTCCGGCGCTGGTCCTTGCCCTAGATGTTAATGCAGTGAGCTTTGCACGGATCACAAGACTTATTCCTCCACGTGTAGCAAGATATGTATCTTTTTTGTTACTATATGAGGCTTCCTCCCCCCACCCCCCTTTGTTTTCCTTCTGTAGGACATGACTTTAGTGAATACTTTGACTCTATCCCCTTAGGCCAGGAGTCAGCAAACTGTATACCCCGTGTGCCTAAGCTGATCTACTACATTTTTTCTTTTTTTTACATGAAATCTTATTGGAATACAACCATCCTCATTCTTCTATGCCCGACAACTGCATGGTTGAGTAGCTGTGGGAGAGACAGAATGGCCTGCAGAGCCTAAAATACTTACTCTACAAAGAAGTTTGCCAACCCCTACACTAGACAAATAAGGGTTTGGATTCCCATCAGGAATTTAAATAATTGGTTCCCATATCATTCTGGGGTCTTATTCTATCTCAGAAACTCCCTAAAGATAAAAAGAGTTTTTTTTTTTTTTTTTTAACCTGTAGAAGTCAAAGAAATTCTTTGTATGAGAATCCAGCTATATGTGACGGGAATTGGCATCTCCCACACTTTCCTGAGGGCACTTGGGACAACGGTCCTCATGGGACCCCCAGTGCTGTATACTCATGTTGAATCTGCCAGAAAACTCAGGTTTTGTTTAGTGCAGCTTTGGGGCCCATCCTCATAACTACCCTTACAGGCTACAAAAGGTATCCTGAAAAGTGCTGTGATGCTTGGAGTGGGGCATTTACTTGTTTCTTGCATGAGTTTATTATAAAACCCCATTTTTTCTCCATTCCACAGACCTCAGTATTGACTACAATACAGGGGTTTTCAGAAATGAGGTTGGTGACTGCCTTAGCCAAACCCTGGTCTCTGCATAGCAGTGTCTTGGAAAATTCTCTGAGTAGCAATGTTTCTCTATTTAAAAGTGTAAGACGGCATGAAGTAGAAATTCACTTGGACTAGACTGGCTGTGGTCCGCTCAACAAACTCTAACATGCAGGCTCCAATGCCAGAGCAGATACTCAGTGAGTGACTCTGGAAGTCATCTGTGGATCTTTATCCTTGCCTATTTAGGAGTTTAGTATAGTGCCCTTCATACGTATCTCATTTCTACTTCATTAACTCTTTGAATCTTCACGTATTCTGTTTGCATGAAACAAATTGTTATAGATGGTTTTCCCTGGAAGTAGATGGGGTCTGAAGTACAGGAGGTTTGGTAGGCATCAGCACCTGTGGATGGAAGGAGACAAAGAGCAGGATGAGCGGGGGGGAGAAATCAGACTGCATCACAGACCCAGCAAAAAACCGTAGCCCAAAGCACTGGGTCTCTCTGGAATGGATGTTAGTCACCAGAGGAGTGCTGCATCATGCCAGAAGGGCCTTTATCCCTGTCTTGCTTCATCTCCAGATAAACTCTGAGCTTAGGCTCCCAGACTAAGGAGTGGATAGCTGAAGGCGGCCTACTGACTCCTCTCCACACCACTCAGGGATCCTTCCTTGAAGGAAGAGCTGCACGGCGTATTGCCATGTCAGTCGTGGAGAAGAGCACGAGGCCTCCTTATTAGTGAAGTGATTTGACTGGATTCATACTGCTAGCCATGTAGCTCCCAAACCCATGTTCCCACCACACTACGGCATCTTCCTTTAGGCAAATATATCTCTGCTCTGCATTTTGGGATGCAAACCCTGAGGCACAGATGGCTCAGCTGAAATGCTATCACTGTGGTAGGGCAGTAGGTATCCAACACCATGGAGCTGCATGTATTCATAAAATGTCATCAAATATTGTAAAACAAGTGGTAAAAATAGCGTAATAATCTAGAAAGAATCATTGGAAAGTGCTGATCTTGGGTTTACAAGTTTCTCTGATTTTTTTGTTTGTTTTCGTTTTCTGATTGGTGAAGTCTTTGTCTCCTCTAGGGAACAAAATTTGATAATAATGTTTATATTCCAAGACAGACAAAGATAGCAGTATTATCTAACATTGTTATAAAGCAAAATAAACCTTCTATTTTGCATCCCAACAAGGGGAGATTGACATCCTTATCTGATGTTCAAATATTTATGGGAGTCCTTTCAACCGAGCCATTATTTTTTCTTATATTTCTACACTCTGATTTGACACCGGGTATTATACAACCTTGCTTTTGATAAAGGACAAACAGATTTGACTTAGTGTTACAGAGGAAAACATTACATCGCATATTTTAGAAGAGAACATCTTAAAAATGGAGAAATGCCATTTCCATCCAGCTATCAGAAGTTTATTAGCTTTAGTCTATGTGTCTGGAGCCGCTTGGCTGGGGAGTGAAATAGTTCAAGTTGAAGTGCCTTCCAAAGGGGCCTTAGGGTTCAAATCAAGTTTTGGGATGGTCTGCTGAGGTGAGTAGCTTCACAGAAAATGAGAATAAGATTTAGGAAAGTCCTTAATGAGGGTCAAAGTAATGGAAAATATGTTTAATAGTGCAAATGAGTAAAAAACCTAATTGTCGTTCCAAAGCCAAAGGCCTGAAATTAGACATAGCAGGTATGGAAAGGGAGCAAGACCTGGAGAGTCCTGACGTGTGGGAGATGTGCTCACTGGAAAAAGAGGAAGCCTGTCTGGATCACCTCTATTAAACACCAAGTGTTTGATATTAGACTTTACACTTGCTTAGATGCGCAAGGCAGGCATTGTGTCTAGGGATGAGTCTTTTTGGTGGAAAAGACTTTTGTTTCCCTAGAGAGAATTACATCAGCTTGAGCAGTGGGATGGTGTGCTTGTGTTAGTACTATTGTATGACAGTTAGGTAAACAAGCTCTTTCAGTATAAATGTATTTTCAGCCCGTAAGAGTTAAAGGCTGCATCTTATCTGCTTGTTAACTCCCAGCATTTACCCTAAGTCCTTAGCATTTCCTAAAGGAGCCTAAATGTACTAAATGTCCAATGAAATTTTCAATGCATATGTAACTTTATGACATTAAAAAAATACTTACTTTAATATAGTTATGTACCACTCTTATTACTCCTTGGGCATGCATATTTCCCATAAACACTACTTTTGTTTTTTACACTGATGATTTTGCCCAAAATTGGACAAATATATAATCAAATACCACTATCCTTATAGCTGTCTAATGCTCAGTGTTAGATACTATGGTCAGGATATGATACTTAGTATCTAACTTTATGACTGAGGAAAAAATGGGTATTATCTGCATTTTACAACCACAGACATTGAGAGTCAGGACAATTTGTATGGGCTACTCAAGTCATTTATATGGAGGATCAAATAAGAAATTAATATATGGGGTTTAGCAGAGAAGCTGAAAATTAGGAAGTCAAAAGTGCTAGAGGAGGTGCTTTTTTTTCCCCACACTATCTCTGTTTTATTGTTAATGTAGCTTCATCAACTTTGAATATCCTTTCATATAGAGAAAAGTCATTATTGGCATGATGGGCAGCCCCAGAAAGGTATAGAAGAGAATTCAACAGATGTTCTTCACTCTGGATTCCCCCTGAGAAGAGGAAGAGGCTGTGAGCCTTCCATAAGGGCATTTCTTCAGCATTTCTCCATCTCCTTTACTTTCCACATCCAAATAATCACCACGTTTTGTTTATTTTACTTTCTAAACTCCCAACACCATCATCTCTAATGTCAGCACTTACAAACATCCCATTTGCCTGCCTCCGACCCCTTGATATCCACACAGCTGCCAAACTAATCTCTAAGTCAGTGTAGATCTGTGTTGTCTGACAGATTAGTCACTAGTCACATGTGGCTCTTTGAATTAGAATAAAATTAATTTAAATTAAACAAAATACAAATTTCAGTTGCTCAATTATGCTAGCTAGGTTTCAGGGGCTAAGCAGCCACATGTAACAAGTAGTTAACATGTTGGTCAGCTCAGAGCATATTTCTACATCACAGAAAGATCTATGAAATTCAGCTGTGGCTTAGATCCTACCAGTTTCCTGCTATATTTCTTCAAATGGTTGACCATCCCTACAGGTACAAAAAAAAAAAAAAAAAAAAAATCCCCCCCCCCACACAAAAGGACTTTCTAACATCCTTCATGATTGATTCTTTTTTTTTAAGTTTTTATTTATTTATTCATGAGAGACACAGAGAGAGAGGTAGAGACACAGGCAGAGGAAGAAGCAGGCTCCATGCAAGGAGCCCGATGCAGGACTCAATCCTGGGACCCCGGGGTCACGCCCAACCATTGAGCCGCCCACGTACCCCCTTCATGATGGGTCTCTTGATGTCCTTCCCTTGTTGAATCTTGAACTTCAGCTACACCATGCTTTGTTAAGGTCTTTGAGCACAGTGAACATATTCCTAACTCAGACTTTTCACATTTGCTGCTGCTTTTGATATGAATAATTTTAATATTTTATGCATCTCAGCCTTTTTCTTTGTTGTCTTCATGAATAGTCACTGTAAGCTTTGAAAAGACTTACTTTCATTGTCTTTCTTCATCTATAGACTCAGTGACATGAGCATGAGGCCATACCTGTCTTTGCACCTAATACAATGCTGCCTTCCTTGTACATGCGATACTCAATAAGGAAGTAAAGGAAGGAAGGAAGAAAGGAAGAGCTGAGATGGAAGGAAAGGATGGGAATGAAATGATAGAACACTCACCTGTCGGACATGAGCTCTTCCCACACTTGTCCTTTAATTTCATAGATTCCTAGACAGACTTAAACTCAAGATTTTCTGCTTGCATTTCTTCTGCTGAGGATGCTGTGCCTGCATATCCTACCTAGAAGAGTCCTGCTCATTCTTGTGTCCCCAGACAGGTGCTGCACCCTCCTAGTGTCACCTCTAACTACACCTCACTCGGTCCCAGGCTGGCTTAACTCACTTAGCTCACTGCAGTGTGAACATTACTTCATTACACAGCTTGCCACTTTTCATTGTAAGCAATAAGGTCACACCGATGTGTCCAAGAAGAGAGTTTTTATTCAAACATTTAGCATCTCACTTGGCTCCATGAAGCAGCCACTAAATCTTTATTGAAATTTTAAAAAGGAATAAAAATGTTGCCTTTAATCCCTTCACATTGTGTAAAGCTGCATTCTACTTTTCCCCCATATTTTTACAATCATATCATGTTTAGAGTTTTCAGTTATGAATGATTATTTTGATGACTCAGACAATTAGAATTTCTCCAAAGAGATTATATAAATATTGAAGTATTAACCATGCATCAAATTTTGCCTGGGATTTACTCTAAAGAATTCTTTTGTTGTTGTTGTTGTTCTTTTTGGTTCTGTGACTAAAGAAAGTTGTACACAAGACTCTGGCTTTTGGTCTCTATTTTTCCAAGATAAAAATGGAACTACAAAACAAAACACACACACAGAAAACAGGATCTCCTATGAACTGACAGATTTGGAATCTGAGATTTCTATATTTGACCCTAAATTAAGTAAAAGGTACCAGAGGATGATTGTGTTGGGTGCATCTGCTTCACTCTTTAGGTGAAAACAAGCAAGTCGAAATATGACAACATTGTGTCTTTCTCCATACCAACACCAAACACCAGAATCTTTCAAATATGTCGCTATTGTTTAAAAATACCTAGAGATTTGGCAGAGTCCCTTCTGGAAATAATGATAAAGGCTCAGTGTAAAACCACTTTTAAAAGGTGTGAGTAAATTTAGAACACGTTACCTAATTTGGGACTCACCTTAACCTTTAAAAAAAGACAATCGTGTTGTTCTCATTTTTATTTTTTTTTATTTTTTTTTCAATTTTTATTTATTTATGATAGTCACAGAGAGAGAGAGAGAGAGAGAGAGAGGCAGAGACACAGGCCGAGGGAGAAGCAGGCTCCATGCACCGGGAGCCCGATGTGGGATTCGATCCTGGATCTCCAGGATCGCGCCCTGGGCCAAAGGCAGGCGCCAAACCGCTGCGCCACCCAGGGATCCCGTTGTTCTCATTTTTAGATGAAGAAACTGAGGGTTGGCTATATCACGTGGCTTCACAGAGAAGTTAGGAATGGAAGCGCCATTTCCTGGGAAAATCAGCAGGCGTTTCACAAATATTATAGTGGAAAGAATACAGTCTGGGCTAATTTTTTTTAAGGAAAACTGTTATCACTTTATCTGATTGTCAAGGTAATCGGTGGAGCTCCTTGTGTACACTCCACAGTTTACCTTGCACAGTTTGCTCATGTTGCACCGAAGTCACTGGCAGAGAAACGGAATACTCCCTGGCTTTGGGACCTTAGTTATAAAAATGCTTAAAATGTTCTTGCCATTGTTACAGACCACGGATCCACAGTTGAACGGGGGATAGAGGGCCTCTGTACATAGTGTTGGTGGTGCGATTGGTAAGAGGAGGTTGAAGATGCTTTAGATGAGCATGTAGGTAAAATATTTGGATATGGACAACAAAACACACAAGTTGGATTTTGGTGCCTAATGTTGGTATGGAGTATAAATAGTTGAACTGTGTTAATGGAGGAAACATATTACTCAGGTGATTTAATGGCCATTCAATATAAAACGGGAGCAGCATGCAGAATAGGATGCTGTTTCCCACACAAGGCTATCCGTTGTCCACTTTGATCTATTCTCAGCCCCTTCACCATTGGTATCTCCTTATATTTACTTCTGAACCCTACAAGATCCCTTTAGTTGGATAAACTGGTGACACAGTTTGTGCTCATGGTCAGAATACTGTAGGTTGAATGAATCTCCACACAAGATGCTATGCATCTAGGTAAGTCTTTTCTTGCATCTGTAGCCTTAATTTCACAGAGTAAGATGATAGAAGTTCTTGCCATTTACTTGCAAGACATAGTACTGTAGGTTAGTGAAACAGTGCTGTGGAAGCAAACCAGGGAATTTGTTGGAATAAAATGAGAAAGTTTAAATAGGGCTTCTAAAACATATTCATTGTACTAGACGGAGAATGTCTATTTCCAAAACTTCCATCATTAGAATTGATGTTAACATGACCCAAGGAGCCCATTTTCTCACATGCCACTTCCCACTGTGTTAATAAGAAGTTCCTTCTTACTCTGGCAGGAAGATGACTCTCCAAAGTGTATTCTATTCTCAAAAAACGAGATCTTTTGTCTAACACATTTTAAGTAATTCTGCAAAGGAACAGCAAATCCAAAACATGCATATTTTTGAGAAATTAGAATGGAGACTTCAGTACCAGAGATACAGATCCTGTGACTTTGAAGACATGAATTAGGAAGCATTGAATTTTTCAGTAGATATAACATGAACAAAATAGTTCTTTCTCATTTTTCATTCTTTCCCTAACCCATGGATTCTTTTTCCTTACATTTCCTTAGCGCCATATTTCACACATAGTAACAATCCGTGCTTGATAGATATTTGGATTGTACATCCTTTCCACAATGAGTCATTGAGTAACTGCAGTGCAAGATCCAACCAACGTGATACTACAATACATGAATCAAAAATTTCTCCTTGTCCCAAGGAGAGTGAAAGTCCGGCAGATGTTTAACTGTAGAAAATAGAAAGGACATCCTTGAGGAGACAGTGGCTCAGGTCACATGCAGAAGCTCACATGTGGGTGAGCTGTGAGCTGTGAAACCCAGAATAGCCCTTCATTCCATCAGTCGAGAGCCTGTGCTCCATGGAGGTACTCAGAGGAGTAGCAGGTATCGTGCAGAGGTGAGGACTGGTAGCGATGGACATCGCAAAGGGTTCTAGGATAGCTCTCTAGTGTCACGTGTGAAATTCCCCCTTTCCCGAGGGATGTGAATGATCGTCCTTATTTATATATTTCCACTTCCAGAAATTTATGTCTACAGTTAAGTCTGGGCTTGAAGGCATCTCTTACAGATTGAAGAATTGGTTCATCATTTATTTTATTGCTCATTTATTTATTTGCCTAATGTGAGTCATATATCAACTCATTTACTGCAAAGCACCACTCTGTGAGGAAGATATTCCCTCCTATTTACAGAGGAGTCTGTGAGATTATGAATAGTTACATAATTTGAGTGAGATTCTGCTAGAGGTTCTCATTTCTCTGATTTTGCTTCTTCCACTTATGTGCTGCTGCTCAGATACTCACAGGGAATCCCAGGAAACAGAGTGGCTTATGGGTCTACTTCCCAGGTGTCTAGCCAAAACTGTGGCATTTTGAGACTTTACAGAGTACACTGGATCCTCAAGTTTCAGTTGTTACCCCAAGTTTGCTTTCTTAATTCACTCTGGACTTTTTGGAATGATTTTCCATTAATCGACCTAAGGAAAGAGCCTGTATTAGTTTCTGATGTGAGTGTTGACCTTTATTGCTGCTGATGTGACCATATCGTATGGTGGAGTGAGTGGGTGGGAGGAGAGGCGATGATGTGGATGCTGGGAGCTCAGAGGACCAGAGGCAAGCAAGCTGGTTCTTTGCAGCCAGAGATGCAGTGGGTGGCCCTGGAATGTGTGCGTGTGGTGGGGACGTAGGGTGGAGCAAGCACCTCCTGAGAACATTCCTGAATGGAGCAAGCACCTCCTGAGAACATTCCTGAACGGGGTGTGCTTTCGGTTTCTTTTTAGTGTGATCGTTAGCTATGTAACAAAATTATAAAAATGTCAAAAATGTAGTTAATCTTAACTGCCATTAAAAAAAGATCATATGTTGTTTGATATTAATACAAAATTGAATGTGTCCAGGAAGTCTTTGAATCTGCAATGGTGAATTCATGAGACAGAGAAAAGTTGGTAAAAAAATAAACACCTAAACGAAAGGTGCCAGAGGTGCAGGTATGATGCCCCCACTTGCTCTCCCTTCTCGGCTCTATTTTTCATCCCTGAAGCTGACATCTTTTATGTGTTTGCTTCTACTGACATGAGAACCCGGATGAACTTGTTGAGGGACAGGAGAGCCAAGAAGTGAAAGGGGTGCTACTTTGGACCAGAGGGGGGATAGGGAACCATCAGGAGAAACTTATTATCATGTCCAAATAAGTAGTGAAACATTACAGATGTTTAAATACAGATTTATTGGGCAATTACTATGTGTCAGGTCCTGTAATAGTAAGTGCTTGGTATGCATTACCTCATTAAAACCTATTGTAATTCCCATTTTACAGATTAAGTAGCAAAGACACAGGCAGATGAATGGCGTGACTAACTTCCACCTATGCAAGTGATGAGATCAGAACATGAACTCAGGTAGTGAGACGAGGGCCCATGTTCTTTATGATGAGATGATGAATGGGTGTGGACTTTACCACCTTGGACCGTCTTGGTAGCCTAAGAATAAACAGCTAGAAACTCAGGGCATGCCCTTAAGCGGCAGAGCAGAGTTTTCTAGAAAATAAAGTGGGTTGAACACTTATCAGGAGGTTTTGGGGCATCTGGGTGGCTCAGCCGGTTAAGGATCTGCCTTTGGCTGAGGTCAGGATCCCGGGGTTCTGGGATCGAGTTCTGCATCAGGCTCCTAGCTTAATAGGGAGCCTGCTTCTCCCTCTGCCTGCCGCTCCCCCTACTTGTACTCTCTCTCTCTCTCTGACAAATAAATTAAAAAAAAAAAAAACAGATGGGAAATGGAGACTTCTTATTCCCTAGCTTCCTGGAGAGATCTAATTCTTTATCATCTTATTTAATAAATCATATTTCCTTAGATATATTTCAGTATATGAAATCATATATATTGTAATACATATATAATATATGCTATACTAAAGAATTCTATATATATAATGTAGACATCTGTAAGATGTTCAAACTGGTTGCATTCTAAAATAAAAATAATCACAATTTTGGGTTCGGAAAATTGAGTACACAGGTGACATTCGATGATGTCACTGTTACACAAAGGGTGTGAGAGCCCTTGATCCCTGATATTTAGAGGTCCACACACACAAGTGTTGACAAAGCATGCCACACTAACCATCTCTTCCCAGTCTTCACAGCAATCCTATTATCTAGTACTAATATCATCCCTATTTTTTTAAAGATATTATTTATTTATTTGAGAGAAAGAGAGGATGAGGGGAAGGAGAGGCAGAGGGACAAGTATACTCCCCACTGGGAGGGAGCCCAATGCAGGGCTTGATCCTGGCACCCTGAAATCCTGACCTGAGCCGATGCCAGATGCTTAAACTAACCACCCAGATACCCCATCACCCCTGTTATATGTGAATAAGGTCGGCCCTTCCTGTACTAGCTGACGTATACATGGACTTCAGAGGGAATCAAACATGAATATTCATTCTGGTTCTGGTATTTACTAGTTAGGTTACTTGAAATGTCCTCTAAGGGTTTCATTTTTCTTTTCTTCATTCTATAAGAAACCAGAGAGAGGAGGACAGAAGAAGGAAGAGGCATCTAGCCTGTGCCTGGTCTACACTTGGTGTTGAATGCATTCTTGTTGATTCTATTGAGTCAGGATTCTGGGAACATTTGGCAATTCTTAGGAACCTTTATCATAAAGTCTACTAGGCAATAAAATGTCTGAAATGTCTACACAGGCAGCAAGGGGCTGGCTTCTTGAAATAGTTGAGGTAGATTTTAAACTGAATCTCAACAAAGCCATTTTTCCCCCATCAAGTTCTTCCCATTGTGTAATCTCATAATATTATGACATTCTTACCTGTGATCTTACTAAAGGGCTGTATTTATAGCCTATTTTATAAATTCTCATGACTCACCCCATAAAATCAGTCATGAACTGGAACTTTAGAAAATGGAAAAAATATCTGCACCTGTTAGAGTTATGAGACTTAAACGACACCCAGATGTTTTTCCAGTTTTATGCTATTTACAAGCTGTTAAGAAAGGGGCCTTCTCTACCCCCTCCCAAGTAGGAAAGTTTGTTAAAGTTTCATGTAATCTGACATGGTGATTCCAGTGAGTGTGATGATGGTAATGATAAACACATCTCTGGTCCTTTTAGAACGTATCTTAGAGATTTATTTATGCTTATTTTTAGTCTGTAGCCATATTGGATCAGTGAAAAAGTTGAGGTTCAGTGAATCTATTAATTATCCCCCAAACAGCAATACATAAGTGATAGAGATAGAATGACTGTCTTCTCATTGTATCCTCATTGGTGGAGAGCAGAGACATCCTGTGCCTCCTCCTTTTTTTCATAAAGGCATTAATCCTATCATGGGGCCTACCCTCATGACCTCATGTTACCCTGATTACCTCCCAAAGGCCTCATTCCCAAATACTATCATACTGCGCATTAGGAATTTAACCTATGAATTTTGTGGCGACACAAACCTTCAGTCCACAACACCCTTCCTTCATTCTATGAGAAAGCAAAGAGAGCAGGACAGAAGAAGGAAGAGGCATCTAGCCCTGTGCTTGGCCCGTGATAAGTGGTCCCTGTTTCCATTCTATCCTGTGTTAGTTTATTTCACTGCTTATATATGGGCCGTTTTTTTCTAAATATGTCTTGTGTTCCTCAAGACGCTTAGCTTACTGGATTCAGCATTGCATAACCAAAACACAGATCTTGATGTATAAAGAGGATAGCTATAAATGTTGGGGAAAAAATAATTCCTGTGTTATCTTGATGCCTAGTGTTCATGAGAAGCCATTGGTTCTAGACACAAAATACCTTAATGGTGTCTTATCTGAAAGAGTTTCCTCAAAAGGGGAACAACTAACCTGTGCACTTAAAAACTGTTAATTTCATAGACTGTAGTGTAACAAAGATGCTCAAATATGTATTCCAAACTTCAAAAATTCTTACTAGAGAATCAGCCACCCTCTTATGTCTATGGACAGAAACTAGTAGAAATTCTAAATATGTACTTAACGTGAAAACAAAACAAACCAGCAGCCACAAGAACAACACATACATGTTGTCTAGTCAAATATGTGTTTAACATAAACACACATTTCCTTTGAACTGCCATAAATAAAATGCTGCCCAGCATCATCCTGCTTTGGGCTTGAGTTTATTGTTTTCTGTGATAGTTTGTGGCAACTGCTAATTATCATAAGCTGTCCAATAAATGTGATGGATTGTCCAATTAACTCTTCATCAGCATCCGTTTTTGAAGATGCTACCTATTGAAACTGATGGCAGTTTATGACCTCCACGTGGCATATGTGGCTAATTACTCCTTGGACGATAATTATTAAGTTTCTTGTGCCTCATTCAGTCATTTTATTTCACAAATTATGATGCCACCGAGTTTCCCAATCCATTTGACTTCACAACTATGACTCTCCAAGGATTACTAAAGGTCTGCTGTGGAATATATGGATCATATAAACATTGAAGTAGATTACAGATGTATCTGTTTTGTAGGTTTTCCATCGACCGGCACACTGACCTGGAGAGACAGTTCAACATTAATGCAGATGATGGAAAGATAACGCTGGCAACACCACTTGACAGAGAATTAAGTGTATGGCACAACATAACAATCATTGCTACTGAAATTAGTAAGTGCCTGGATTTAATTTCTTCCTTGTGTGACCGGGTTCAATTTTTGCCTCCTGATCACATGGTTAATGTGATCCCTGTTTCCATCAGATATTTTGACATTGGAACCTATTTTATTGTTCCCACGGAGACTTTGAATGAAATATCTCAATAAGAAATAACTTGCCCAGTGGTCAATTACCAAAGGTCGCAATGTATGTGGGAAGGAAACATTCTTATATCCAAATAGTCTTATATCATGTATCTATTATTCAGCCATTACAAGTAATGTTTTGGGTATTGAAATACGGGGAAAGATTTCGTATGACAGGGTAGGTAAAAAAAAAAATAGAACTTAAAAACTGTACACCACAATTTAAACAAATGTACCAAACATAAATGTTATATACAGTATAGAAACTATTGTTTGTTTGTTTATTTATTTATTTATTTATTTATTTATTTATTTATTTTGGTTCACGTATTTAGACCACATGCCTGCATATGTGCCTAGGCAGACAGAAAACCCAGAAGGAAACTTTGTACTATTGATACATATTATTTTGAAGAGATGAAATTATAGATGATTTTTTGTTTTGTTTTTAGGGCTTAATACACAATAACCATGGACTATTAAAACTGTGACTTCAATATAATTGCTTTCGTAAATTACATGTGAAACTGTGACTTTTTCTATTATTTTTTAGAAGGATGTTCTAGGGTTGTTAAAATAACATGTTAGCCTTTCAGTCAATTTTCAGTGAACACACCTTCTTTGCCCGGTAATGGCGTTTCTGTTGAGTCTCTAAACAATAGCTATATGGTGGAATTTAGGGCTAAACCATCTCTGGGAATCTGCACTCTGTCTGCCTCACCAATATTTTATTATACCAAACATGCAAAAGGAACATAGTATTCATTTTATTTCCAAACAAAATACATTTTGCATATTATCTGATGTTCTTTCCATAAAGGACCTGATAAGACCCTTACAGTCGACACCGATTCAAGGGAGACAATACATTCTTAAAGGAGTTGGAGATATGAATAAGGAAATAAAAATCAACATTAAGAAAAATTCATGGGCATACATATAATATAGAGTGTAAAGATGACAAATGTAAAATGTGGGACCTAAAATCTGCTGTTTATTCTCTCTAAAACCTGCTCTGTTTTCATAGGTAATGTGAAATCAGGGCACACATCTCTGAGACACCCAGTTAATTTTGCTGGACATACAAGAGTAATCCATGCTTTGAGGAAGAGCACAGCTTTTCCTTGTTCTTGGATATGAGGGAAGTGTCCTCCAGGGAGCCTTATTAAAAAACAAACAAATAGAAACACTGTGCAAAAAAGTAAAGATTTAAGAGTTAAAAATATATCTTTTTTATAAGAACCTTGCATGCAAGCAGAGAACATGCAGTCAGGTTGATTGGTAACTTCAACTCTACCAAGTAGAGGGTTGTAGAGAGAGGATGCTCTTTGGAAACTGGTATCTTTCCTGGTTTAGAAGTAGTATTCTCTTCCCTGGCGTGCTATTCTGGTTGCAGGTTCCTCTTGATAAGATTAAGGGATAGAACAACCTGTTTATTAGAAATGTTAACCCCATCTGGAGAGGGACAGACATGAAATTTTTGTAATTTACAATGTTGAAGACATATTATTGCCTTATGCCTCTGAGAAAAATGGTATACATTTAGATTACTTTAGAGCTTTATACAAATGCTCTAAAGGATCACTTTTTCCTTAAAATATGTAGGCAGTAATTACTTTTTAAAGAACCTCCTCGTATTGAATACAACCTAGGTGAGTTAGCCTTAATCCGCGACACTTTTTTTTTTTTAATGAGATGGATGCTTTTACTTAATATTCATCGAGGAGGTCGTAATTATAAGGATCTATAGCAGTCCATCCTGAGGAGTAAAAGTAAATGAATATGCAGAGCAGGTGGGTAAGACACATCTCAGGGACAATCAGGAAACTAAAGACTCATTTGCAAGGAATCATAGACCAGTAAGAGGACAGACACAAACGCAGATGCTCCCAGGGAATGAGCTGTTAACTCCAGGGTGACAGGGCACCAACCCAAGTCTGAGAAGACATCCGCTGGCTCGTTCACTCCATAATTATCTATTGAGTCTGTACTACTTGCCAAGCACTCTTCCAGTGACTGGGGATATAGCAGCGAGCAAAAGAGACAAAATCCCTGTTCCTCTTGGAGTTTTCCTTCTTGTAGCTCCTGGAAGCACCTGCACATGAAAGGGTAAGTGGAAATCTGCTGAGATATCCGTAAAGAAAGACAGAGGGGTGAGGAAGATGACGCGTGTCGGGACCACAAGCAGTTCCGTGTGGACGGTGTGGAAACGTACGATGATGGAACGCCTTCCATGAACGTATGATCACACTTAAAAATGGATCATGATAAACATGAAAAAGGAAAAACAAGCCTCCATGTGTACCAGTAAGATAATTAGGCAAGGTCATTTTTAAAGTGGAAATGATTATTGTCATTAATAAATGCACTATAATAATCAGATTACAAAATCTATCAAGTGTAGACCGGTTAAAATTTTCTTCGTGACTTGAGATAAATCACTCAAATATGTCCCAGATTCAGCTTTACAGGTGGTTTCACGTAAGCAGCAAATACAGAATGGCCCTGCCCACGTAAAGACCCTCAGCTTGTCTGTGAACCTCACCGGGTTTAAAATATATCAGACTCTGTTGAAACAATGAGAGTCATCGCCAACTCTTAATTCATGACCTAATTAATTTTTACCCAGAGACTGAAAACTAAACAAACCACATAGGCATATTTTGGCCAATAAGGAAGTTTAACTCAGGAGGTCAAATATATCAAGAAATGTGGGTCTGTGAACTTAGATATCAGTCTGCTTTCCTTGGAATGTTTGCCTGTAACCTCTTTAGCACCAGCAAGCAAGAACATACCCCCCCCCCAAAAAATAATAATAAAAAAAATAAAATAAGAAAGAAAGAAAGAAAGAAAGAAGAAAAAAACCTTTAATTATTAGCTGTAATATATAAGCTGAGGTGAGCATAAATCAAGGAACTTTAAAAGCACAATTAAGCCATTTTTTCCCTCTAAATCATAAAAGAAAATAGAAATAAGATCACAGAGAACTTTAGGACAAATTGGAGTCACATGAAAATGGCTTAGAAACTTGTTTGATTTGGTTTTTAGTGTTTAGCCCATCATGTAATGTTTATCTTCCAAAGCCGCAGACCAGGTCTTGGGGTAAAAAAAAAAAAAAAAAAAAAAAAAAAATTAAAGGGAGATTTATTGTATTTGGACAAGTCAGAGATTAAAATCACCGAGGACAACAGAATCTATAGGGAGGAGGTCCTAATAAAGAAAAAGAAATAATCATTCCCAGGAGAACAATTTAAATCATTCTCAGGATGCCATCTCATCAGACAAAGATTTAAGCAAGTGAAATTAAGCTTAAAAAGAAAAAAAAAAAAAAAAAGGATCCTAGGGAAGTCCATCTGTTATCTCTTAATGAGAATGGAGATGTCGTGCTTTATCCTCTTGTGTCAGATGCACTTAACCAAGGCTGAGATGCTTCGCCGTGGCCCTCCACAAGCCCCTCAGTGCTAACAGGCCCAGCTTGCCATCAGTCGACGGGCACAGCTCCCCGCGTGAGCCAGCAGGGAGACGTCCTTGGGCTAACGGGAGATCGGGCCTGCGCGGCGTGTCTCTGCTGCTAGCAACCCCGTGCTCTGCAACTGTGGTGCGTGGCTGCCGTTGGCCATGGTGGGGGAGGTTGAAGGCAAACGTAGCTGAGTAACTAAACACTGGGAAAAGGATTATGGAAGTCCTACGACGCATTAAATTCTCACAACACTCGGAGAACTTAGGTGTCCCTCAACAACACGGCTTATGCCGCGCAGGTCCGCTCGTATGCAGACTTTTTCCAGCAAATATAATACTGAAAGTGTGTTTTCTCTTCCTTCTGAGCTCCTTAATAACAGGTTCTTTTCTCTAGCTTACTTTATCATAAGACTATGGAATACGATACACATAACCTACAGGACGCGTGTTAAAAGCTGTTGATGTCATCATAAGACTTCTGGTCAACAGTAGATTATCAAAAGTCGAGCTTTTCGAATATCTGGATTTTCAGCTCTGCAGGATCGGGGGTGTGGCTGGGACCCCGTAACCCCCACACTGCTGACAAATCGACCATATGCATTTTTCAGACGAGGAAACTCAACACAGTTAAATAACGTGCCCCAGGTTTCATCGCAAGCGGGTGTTGGGTGAAGGGGCAAGACCGGCACCCATGCCACTGAGCTGCAGACGGCACGTTCTTGGACGCCCTCACGGAAGACACCTCTCTCAGATCTTCTTTCCTTTCCAACTCATGCTCTAATGGAGCTTCCAGGACGGCCACGTCGTTTGCTGAAGCAGTGAAGGAGCAGGTCCTGGGTGTGAAGCCGAAGGCCGCGGCCTGGACGGGCTGCGGTGGAGGAGCGCACACTGGGCCGCAGCAGCCCCTCGACTCCAGCCCGTGTGGCCGGGGCTGGGCGTACTGCCTCGGGCACACAGCAGGGCCCTGGGGTTGCTCACACTGCCGTTCTTCAGCTGTTTCAGAAATCGGGGAACAGAGGAACAGAGAACCG
This sequence comes from Canis lupus baileyi, assembly GCF_048164855.1. Classification (NCBI taxonomy): domain Eukaryota; kingdom Metazoa; phylum Chordata; class Mammalia; order Carnivora; family Canidae; genus Canis; species Canis lupus. Next base: position 2,312,257 of record NC_132840.1, on the reverse strand, counting down.
AGGACGGTGCACAGTAGTGCGCATTAGGGCACAGCGATCTTCAGTGACGACCGCAGAGACGGCAGCTCTTGCAGCAGCCCTGAGTCCCCTACACTGGAAGCCTTTGTGTGAGGCCATCGCCTGCCGAGTCACACGCTCAGGTGACAGCTCAGGAGCCCACTTTTCTGAACAAAACCGCATCTTCTCTCCCCCCAGTCAGTGGTGTCTCGGCGCCCTACAGTGCCTCGGAGGAAGATGGAGAAAGCCCAGGTGTTCTTTTGTAGGTTTTTGTATCTGTTTGTCGTTATTGCTGCAGTGATGAGGTTATATCTCGGTGAGCTGCGGTGGGCCTGGCGCCCGTCGGACAGACCGAGCATAGGTTTCTTCTAGGTTGAACGGGGTGCCGAGGCCTACCTAGCAGAGCGGCGTGCTTCACAGGAGGGGACATCAGGAACACTGGGGAACAGGAGGGGAATCCACTTGCTTAGAAGGGTCTCCACGGGGGCTTTTTCGGAGGCACCGAGTGCCGGTCTTAGGGCGGGGAGACTGGTGATGTGAGGGCACAGTGCGAGGGAGCTGGCACTTGGCACGTACAGGAAGCACCCCCGTTGCTTACCTGAAAGCATGTTAAAGCAGGAACGTGCAGTTGCTCCTGGGTTAGTGATGATGCATCGCTCTGGCCCGCGACGGTGGGCTGCACACGATATTGCAGACGAGGCTTTTCACTAAGGACGGCCGACTGTCCCGGGGAAAACGCTAGCTCGGTGGCACTCGAGAAGCGTTCCTCCTGGCGTGGGGCCCGGTTGCCAGGATAATCACTGTGTCCGACCCAGGATACCGAGGAGAAATCTACCTTTGTAGCTTGTGCTTCAGAGAAACCTTGAGTCGTGGCGCTGGCCTTGTTCGATGGCCATACAACTCTGGCATCTTAGGTCTCCTCAGTCGCTCTCAGTTTTCTCATCTCCAAAATGGGAATCATAATCGTTCCGTAAAAACGATTGGGTATAGTGAGAATTGAATGAAAACTGAGAGTCGCGAACCGCCTAGCTCAGAATCCATCTGAAACCTCTAGAAGTTGATAGACTGTTGCTGTTACGGCAGCCCTAGTCCTGGGCTTGGAGCCACTGCTCAATTTAAAATGGTTTATTTGGTTTATACCGTGTGTCCCTCTATCTCCTGCCACGACAGCGAGGCTGGCACTCAGGGGCCGTGTGTCCCTGCGAGCGGCTGTTTCTTCCTTGTGCTTAGATGCCCAGTGGCGAAGGAAAGGCCCTCACGATGAAGCGCGCGGATGTTCGTTGGTCCTGCTTGGACCCCAGACACTTCAAATTACGTCTGGACCCCGTTCAAAGTATTGAATCTGTCTTGCTGTTGCCCGAGGCTAGAGTTCCATGGCGCTCAGTGCCACTCCCCAGTGTCCGAGGGATGGAAGCACATGGACAGTCGTGGTTGTTCAGTTGTCCAGCTAGACGACTCGGACAGGGGGAAGGGGTGCTGGGAAGCAGAGGGGGCCGTGGCACCCAGGTGCAGGGTGCGTCAGGGGCTCCCAGGGATCGGGGGCCCGAGGCCATGTGGACACCCGAGCACTAGGCTCCACGGGGAACGAGCTCAGCAGGGCTGCTAAGAGCAGGGGTGAGAAGAGGTTGTGGGTGACAGGGTGCGTGCAGGCCAAGGAGAAGCTGCGGCGCCTGGGGAAGGGGCGGGCTGGCCCCCGGGGGGCCTCCAGTCGGTCCTCGCGGGCCCGGAGGCGCCGATGACCTTATTTGCTTACGGTTCTGAGGATACATTTTGCAAGGAAGAAGCCAGTGGAGTTCCTGCTCTCATGAAAGGTCTTATCACCGCCTGAGTGCGGGCCAGCTTTCCATCCGGGGAGGCCGCCAGCGCGTTCCTGGCGCGCCCAGCAAACACCTGCTAGGTCAGTGAGGGAGTAAAGGAAGCAATGTGTCACCCCACTCTAGAGTGCCCGATGAGCTCCGGCTCCGAATGGACACTATTCACTGCTGAAGGGGAGGGATCTCTGCCTCAACACACCCCCCTCCGCTCTTTGTTAGAAGTCGCAGGCAGAAAATAAATAAATAGATAAATAGATAAATAAATAGATAAATTAAATAAATTAAATAAATAAATAAATAAATAGCAAGCAAGCAAATAAATAAATAAATAAAATAATATAAAAATAATTTTAAAAAGTTACAGGCAGGGATCCCTGGGTGGCGCAGTGGTTTAGTGCCTGCCTTTGGCCCAGGGCGCGATCCTGGAGACCCGGGATCGAATCCCACATCGGGCTCCCTGCATGGAGCCTGCTTCTCCCTCCTCCTGTGTCTCTGCCTCTCTCTCTCTCTCTCTGTGTGTGTGACTATCATAAATAAATAAAAATTAAAAAAAAAAATAAAAAATAAAAAATAAAAAATAAAAAGTCACAGGCAGGCTGACCCGCGCGCTGTGGCTCGTGGGTTTCCAGAAGTCGCTCTCGTCGGTGACTGAAGCCGAGACACGCAGGGCAGGAAGAGCTGTGCTCGCCTTGCATGAAGGTGCTGGGCCGTTGACTGTGCTCGCAGGGAGGGGATCCCACAGAAGATCAGTCAATCTTCGGAGCCGGCACCAGTGAGAAAGGTGCTGGCAGAGAGGAGCCTCGCGGCCCGTCCGGTCTCCTGCCCCAAGGAGCCCTGAATGGCCCAGCCCAGCTGCATCCCCCGCAGGCCCCTTTCTCACTTAATCCGACCTGATCCATCGGATCCGTATTGAGCAACCGGACGCAGGTTACTCAGCAGCGAAGCCAAGAATGAAAAGGCGGCGGTGTGTTTCCTGATGGCAGGACTCCCCCGTCCAGAGCTTGGAAACTGGGCCTGAAAATAGGCACCGGTTGTGTCCCCCTCACCTGGGGTTTCAGTGCCGGCTCAGGGGACCCTTGAGCCAAGCGGTAGGCGACGCTCAGACTGGGCCCCCTGGCTTCCACGCCATTGGGGTGGCAGGCCCTCCCCGGCTCCCGCGGGCCCTGTGGTCACGGATGCACCTGCCGTGTTCCCCAAGGTCAGAGGTGGCGAGTTTTCCCCCCAAATTCGTTGTGCCTGTTCCTTTGACGCCGTCCTCTGTCTCCCTGCGACCTCAGATCAGCAAGAAGCAGGGACCCCCTCCTGCGCCCCCGGGCCCGAGCGCGTGCTTCACCAGCACTCATGTGGGGCCTCCGGGAGCCCCGGGAGGGTGCAGGCAAGTCCCCGAGACGTGTCGTGAGCGTTCCCGGCCTGCAGAGCCCGAGTCCAGGGAGGAGGTCTTGCCAGGACACAAAGCTTGCATGTTCTCGTACCAGTGCCGCTTTTCTAAAGTCTCCAAAATGAAGAGACACCCAGCGCCCCAGGGTGCAGCTGCTGTCAGCAGGTGCTCCGCGGGCCCCGCCACGTGGGGGCCTCGGGAGTCAGCAAGGCAGGACTCCCTTCTCCTGGCGCCCCGATGGGGTAGGGGGGAGGCCTTTGCCCCAGGCTTGCGAGAGATGCCAGCACAGCGCTGCTGGCAAGCGGGCGCCCAGGAGCGGGTGCGGCTCCCACTGCACGGGAAAGGCCCTGTTCAGGATCGCGAGTGACCGCAGGCTTTCGGTCAGGGATCTTACAGACACACATCTCGAGCAAGAGGGGAAGAGCTTCGAGTGTGTCCCGCGGTGCTGAGGGGGACAGAGAGGGAGGAGGACATTCGGTTGGAAAATTAGAGGCAAAGTGTGGTCGCCTTCTGGTGACAGGTCGAGGACATTCTCTTACTCTGTGTCACAGGGGCCCCTCGTACACCTAAAAAATATTAAAGTAAGGGGAATCTAGGACACAAACATTCGGATCCAGATTTAGAAGAGGCTGTTGAGCGGACAGTCTGCATAGGAGAGTGAGGGGGAGGCAGGGGGAGGCAGGGGTGGTGCTTTTCATTCCAGTACAGTCGAGGCACAGAGCTAGGTCAGGTTCAGGTGCACGGCGTGCTGGCTCGCTCCAGGCGCTACCCCGTGCCCGGCGGGCTGTGCGAGCTCCTTGATCCGTTCTCCTGTTTCACCCAGCTCCCCCCATACCCCCGCCCCCCGCAACCACCAGCTGGCTCCCTGCAATTAAGAGTCTGTTTTTCTCTTTTCCCCCTTGTTTCATTGGTTTCTTAAATTCCACATATGAGTGAAATCACCGAGTATTTGTCTCTCTCTGACCTATTTCACTTAGCGTTACACTCTCTGGATCCCGACGTGTAGTTGCAAGGGGCACGCTTCCATGCTTCATTATGACCAGTTAATACTGCATCGGACCCACGTACCACACCTCCTTATCTACTCATCTATTGAAGGACAGACCCGGGCAGCCTGGGCGGCTCAGCGGTTTAGCACCTGCCTTCGGCCCAGGGCATGACCCCGGGGCTCGGGATTGAGTCCCACGTCGGGCTCCCTGCATGGAGCCTGCTTCTCCCTCGGCCTGTGTCTCTGCCTCACTCTCTGTCTCTCAGGAATAAATAAATAAAATCTTTAAAAATTAAAAAAAAAATAAATGAAGGAAATAAAAAAGGACAGACCCTTGGGCTGCTTCCATAATTGGGCCGTTGTAAAAAAAATGCTGCAATACACATAGGGCTGCATGTATCTTTTTGAATCAGTGTTTTTGTAGTCATGGGGTAAATACCAGGTAGTGGAATTGCTGGATCATCTGGTGATTCTAGTTTTGATTTTAGAGGGACTTTTATACTGTTTTCCACAGCGGCTGCACCAGCTTGCATCGCCACCGGCAATAGACAGGTATTATTTTTCTTCATTGTTCTCATGAACACTTGTTGTTTCTTGTGGGCTTTTTTTTTTTTTTCTTTTTTTTTCTTTCTTTTTTCTTTTTCTTTTTCTTTTTCTTTTTTTCTTTCTTTTCTTTTCTTTTCTTTTTTTTTTTTTTTTTTTTGCCATTCTGACAGGTGTGAGATGATACTGTGCTTTTGATTTGCATTTCTTTGATGAGTGATGCTGAGCATCTTCCCACGTGTCTGTAGAGCATTTGTATATCTTATTGGAGAAATATCCATTCATGTTTTCTGCCCTTTTTAAAAATGGATTACTTATTTTTCTTTTTTCTTTCTTTCTTTTTTTTTTTTTTTTGTGTGTGTGTTGATTAGTATCCATTCTTTATATATTTTGGATACTAAGCCTTTATCAGTTATATCATTTGTAAATACCTTCTCCCATTCCATAGGCTACCTTTTAGTTTTCTTGGTTGTTTCCTTCACTGTGCAGAAGCTTTTTCATTTTGATATAGTTCCAGTAGTTTATTTTTACTTTTGTTTCCTTTGCCTCGGGTGACATATCTAGAAAAATGTCAGATTTTCTACAGCCGATGTCAGAGCAATTACGGCCTGTGCTCTCTCTCCTCTGGGATTTTTATGGTTTCAGGTCTCACATTTAGGTATTTAATCCATGTTGAGTTTCTTTAGTGTGTGTGTGTGTGTGTGTAAGGTGTAAGAACGTGGTCTGAAAAAAAAAAAAAAAAAAAAAGAACGTGGTCTGGTTCCATTCTTCTGCGTGTTGCTGTCCAGGTTTTTCAACATCATTTGTTGAAGAGGCTTAATTCCCTATTGTGTGCTCTTGCCTCCCTTGTCGAGCATAAATTGATAAGATCATGCATTTATTTCTGAGCTCACTATTCTGTTTCATTGACCTACATGTTTGTTTTAGTGCCAGTACTGTAATGTTTTGATTACTGCAGCTTTGTAGGATGTCTTGAAATTGGGGATTGTCAAAAAATAATAATAAATTGGGGATTGTAATACCTCTAGTTTTGTTCTTATTCAAGGTTGCTTTGGCTATGTGGGGTCTCGTGTGGTTCCATATAAACTTTAGGATTACTTGTTCCAGTTCTGTGAAAAATGCTGTGGTATTTTGAGAGGGAATGAATTAAATCTGCAGATTGCTTTGGGTAGTATGGCTATTTTAAAGATATTTGTTGTTTCGATCCATGAACATGGATATCTGTCCATTTGTGTCAGTTTCTTTCTTTAGTGTTTTCTAGTTTTTGAAGATCAGGTCTTTTACCTCCTTAGTTGAGTTTCTTCTTAAATGGGATTGTTTTACTGTCTTTCTGCCTACTGCTTCTTTACTAGTGTATAGAAAGGCAATAGACTTCTGTATATTGATTCTTCTATTCTGTGACCTTAGTGAATTCATTTATCAATTCTGGTGGTTTTGGTTAGAATCTATAAGGCTTTCCCAAATATAGTATGATCTCTACTTCAAAGAGTAGAAGTTTTACTTCTTCCTTACCAATTTGGATTCCTGATTTTTGTTGTCTGATTACTGTGGCTAGAACTTCTAGTACTATGTTGAGATACAAGAAGACATCTTTGTATTGCTCATGACATTAGGGGAAAAGTCCGTTGTTTTCTTTTTTTTATTATTTATTTATTTATTTATTTATTTATTTATTTATTATTTATGATAGACGTAGAGAGAGAGAGAGAGGCAGAGACACAGGAGGAGGGAGAAGCAGGCTCCATGCCAGGAGTCTGACGCGGGACTTGATCCCAGGACTCCAGGATTGTGCCCTGGGCCAAAGGCAGGCACTAAACCACTGAGCCACCCAGGGATCCCCAAGTCCGTTGTTTTCTTGTTTAGGTGTTTGGGTTTTTTTGGGTTTTTGTTTTGTTTTGTTTTGTTTTGTTATTTTACCATTGAGTATGATGTTAGACTCAATGATGAGTTTTCATATATCGTCCTTATCATGTTGAGATATGTTCCCTCTAAACCCACTATGTTAAGAGTTTTCATCGTGAATGGATGTTGTACTTTGTCAGGTGCTTTTTCTGCATCTATTGAAATGATCATGTTTTATTTTTTTTCTCTTGGTGATGTGTTGTACCATGTTGATTTACTTGCAAATATTTACCCACCCTTGCATCCCAGGGATAAATCTCACTTGATTGTGGTGAATGATTTTTTTTTAAGTATTGCTGGATACAGTTTGCTAATATCTTGTGGAGGGTTTTGTAAACATGTCAATCAGAGATAGTGGCTTTCAGTTTGTTTGTTTGTTTGTTTGTTTGTTTTTTTGTACTGTGTCTCTGTTTTTGACATCAGGGCAATGTTGGCCTCATAGAATGAATTTGGAAGCCTTGCTTTGTCTTCTGTTCCTTGGAATAGTTTAAGAAGAATTAGGTAGTATCACTTCTTTAAATGTTTGATAGAATTCACCTGTGATACCATCTGGCCATGAACCTTTGTTTGTCTGGAGATTTTGTTTACTGATTAAATTTCATTGCTGGTAATTGGTCAACTTAAATTCACTATTTCTTCTTGATTCAGTTTTGGGATGTGATAGATATAGGTTATTTCTGCTCTTTTCTTTTGAGATTTCTTTTGGAGTCCCCCATCACCACTTTTTTTTTTTTTTAATTAGTCTAAGGATTTATCAATTTTGTTGATCTTTTCAAAGAATCAGTTGCCAGATTCATGTTTGTTTTTTCTGTAAGTTTATATTTGGATATTTCTACTCTAATCTTTCTTTCCTTTGTTCTACTGGTTTTGAATTTGTTCTTCTTTTCTAGTGCCTTCAGGTATAAGATGTATGGTATGACTATGACTTTAGTCTTTTTTTAATTTGTTGAGACTATTTGGTAGCCTGATATGTGATCTCTTTTGGTGAAGGTTCAATGGACACTTGAAAAGAATATGTATTCTGCTGTTTGAGGATGGAAAGTTCTGAATATATCTCTTAAATTCATCTGGTACAATGTCATTCAAAGCCACTGTTTCCTTGTTGAGTTTTCTGCTTGGATGATGTGTCCATTGGTGTAAGTGGGGTGTTCAAGTCCCCTACTATTTTTGTATCACTATTAATTACTACATTTATGTTTGTTATTAGCCGCTATATATAATTGGTACTCCTGTATTGGAGCGAAAACATTTACAATTGTTAAATCTTCTTGTTGGGCTTTCCCCTTATGATTATAATGTTTTTCTTTGTCTTTTATTAAAGCCTTTGTTTAATTTTGGGACCCATTAAAACAAAAGTTTAATGGAAAAAAGAGAAGCCTTTGTTGTAAAGTCTGTTTTGTCCAATGTAAGTGTTATTCACCTGGATTTCCAATCATTTCCATTGCATAATGAATGCTTATCATGCTTTCACTTTCACTACATGTATGTCTTTAGGTGTGAAATGAGTCTTTTGTAGGCAGCATCCATGAGTTTGATATTTTTATCCATTCCATCACCCTGTTTCTCTTGGAGCATTTAGTTCATTTACATTCAAGTTATTGGTAGGTATGTACTTATTGCCATTTTGTTTGTTTTATGGCTGTTTGGATTCCTTTCTCTTCATTTTTTGCTAGCTATTATGGGTTTTTGATTTGTCGTTACCATTAGGTTTATACATAACATCTTACACATCTAACAGTCTGTATTAAGTTGATGATCACTTGAGTTTGAACCCACTGTTTACTCCTCTCCCCATTATGTTTTAGGAATATGGTGGCATATTCTATATTATTTTGTGAATTCCTTGAGTGATTTTCATAGATACACTTATTTTTAGTGTTTCTGTGTTCCTACTTTTTATTCCTGCTTATGGTCTTTTTCCCCAGCTCAATATGTCCCCTTTAACATTCTTGTAGGGCTAGTTTAGTGCTCAAACTCCCTTAACTTGTGTTTGGGAAACTCTTTATCTGTCCTCCTTTTCTTTTTTTTTTTTTTTTTTAATTTTTATTTATTTATGATAGTCACACAGAGAGAGAGAGAGGCAGAGACACAGGCAGAGGGAGAGGGAGAAGCAGGCTCCACGCACCGGGAGCCCGACGTGGGACTCGATCCCGGGTCTCCAGGATCGCGCCCAGGGTCAAAGCCAGGCGCCAAACCGCTGCGCCACCCAGGGATCCCCCTGTCCTCCTTTTCTGAATGATAGTCTTGCTGTATGGAGAGTATTCTTGACTGCAGGTTTTTTCTTTTGGCACTTTGAATATATCATTCAAATGCATAGTTTGCTACATAGTTTCTGCTAAAAAAATCAGCTGTTTGCTTTATACGGTTTCCTTTGTATGTAATTGTTCATTTGTTTTGTTTTTCTCTTAGTGCTTTAAAAATTCTCTTTATCTCTACTTTTTGCCATTTTAATTACTATATGTCTTAGTGTGTACCTCCTTTGGTTGATTTTTGTTGAGGGTTCTCTGTGACTACTGGCTCTGAATTTGTTTTATTCAGATTAGGGAGTTTTTAAAATACTATATTTTCAAATAAGTTTGGTGTCCTTTTTTTTTTTATTTTCCTCTCTTGTCCTTCTGGGATCCCTATAATGCAAATGTTATTATGCTTGATGATGCCACTGAGTTCCCTAAGTCTATTTTCATTTTTATTATTCCCCCCCCCGCCCCGTCTCCTGTTAAGCTTGATTACTTTGCATTACTCTGTCCTCCAGGTTGTTGATATATTCTGCTTCCTCTAGTCTACTTTATTTATTCTGTCATCTGTATTTTTAATATCAGTTATTGAGTTCTTAATCTCTGATTGGTTCTTTTCTCTATTCTGTCTCTTTGTTAAGGGTCTCATTGATGTCCTCCATTCTTTTCTCAAGCCCAATGAATAACTTTATGATCATTACTTTAAATTCTCTAGCTGTCATATTAACTTATCTCCATTTCATTTGTCTCTCACAATGATTTAGGGCTGATCATTCATTTGGGACATAGTCTTTTCTTTCATTTTTTTTTTTTCTAATTCTGTGTTTCTGTGTATTAGGAAAGTCACCTATGTCTCCTGCTTTTGAAAGTAATGACCTTATGTAAAAGAGGTTCTATAGTGTCCTATTGTGCAGTGTCCTGTGTTCATTGGAACCTGGCCTTTAGGGGTATCTCCCAGTGTGTGTTAAATGCAGCCTAGTTGCTGCACTGCTCTTTGCCTTCAGTCTAGTTGTCTACAGTGGACTATTTGCCTATTATAGATATGGGTTGGTCCCTGTGGTGGTAGTGGGCCAATTTGAGGCTACCATTGGCTTACATTGAGTCAAACCAGATGTTTACCAGAGATGCAGTAGCATCAAATTGCAGGGCGTTTTCTCTGTGTTATCCCCTATGAAACTTTGTTTGGTGGGTAGGCCCTGTGGTCAGATCCAATGTCTGCCCCCAGCCCACAGCTAGTTTAGCAGTCAGACTGCTATCTGTGGTTATCTTCTTTTCTCCTTGGGGCACGAGTTACTGTGGAGTGGTGCTGGAACCTATCAGGGCTGCCTGCACACTGCTGGGCTTGTGGCACTGCTTTGGGTGGGTTCAGGCCAAGGATGTATTGGTGGAAGCAGGTGTGCAGGAAAACGTGACAAGCAGGGCAGGCTGTTAGCAAGTTATGAAGTGAGTGTTGGTGTTGGCTGGTTCCCACATGTGTCCCTGTGTCTAGGCTGGCAGTAGGGGAAGGAAATGGTACCCGAAAGCCCTTTTGTTCCTGGAGAAGTCTCCCAGTGATCCCTGCCCCTCTTGTACACTTTAATATGAGTATATAACTCTTCTTCTCATGTATCTTAAGTGTTTTTCAAACTGCTGCTTCTATGCTATGTCCCCACGGAGCTGTTTGTTGTACTATCTCTTTAAGGGCAGGTATTCAGTTTCCAATTGCTCTGGGCTTTCTCAGAGCTGTACCTACTGATTTTCAAAGTTCTAGGTTTTAACCCCTGCTGATTATAAAAACTCTTAATATTTGGACCCTCTGGTTTTCAAGGCCAAAAGTTATGGAGATTCATCTTCCCTATGTGGGTTCCCTGTACCTGGGGAGCTTGGTGTGAGGGTCTGTGTTTTTCCCCTTTCTGTGCTAGTGGTGTCCTTCCTTTCCATGGACGGTTCTTCTGTCTAGCTCTCAACTATGTCTCTGCCCTTTCTACACTCTTTGATGTGGTCTTTTCTCTATAATTAGCTGTGGAGAGTCTGTTCTACCAGTCTTTGGCTCATTTTCTGGGTTATCTACACTGATGTGAGTGTTACATTGTTTTATCTGTGGGATGAAGTGAGTTTAGGATCCTACTAGCATGCCATCTTCCTTGGGAGTCCACTGTGAAGATGTTTCTGAAACTTTATGGTGTATCAGAGTTTGTTAAAACAGATTTCTGGGCTAAGAACTTAAATTAGTAACAAGTTGCCATGTGAAAGATGCTGCTAATCCAGGGACCGCACTTTAACAACCATTGCTATAATCCGTGCAGTCCTAATTCAGAGTAAAACTAAAGCTGCATTAGATATGGAGTTTGAAAGAACAGAAATTGGCATCTGATTAAAACTAATGAGCAGAAAGGAGAAGCAAATACTCTTGGTGGTTGCAAACCTTGGTGATGAGTAAGAAAGTAAGGATATAATTAAAAGTATTGTGCTTGCTATATGCTAGACTGTGTTCTAGCTCTTTCTCTGCCCTTTATCACATTTAATTTGCACAATAACTCCTCAGGTTGGAACCATCAATTATCTACTGTAATAAATAATAAAGTATTCAAAGTTCAAACTCCCTGGATTTAGGTGGCTGAGTTTGGATTTGATCCTAGGCTTTTCTGTCTCTGTACCCCCAATCTCTGAACAGTTAGCCTCTAACCTCTCCTGATAACCTAGATGTTATTGAGACCTACCATGATGCACATTAACAAGCCAGAGAAAGAAAAGATGGCCTATTGCTTCCAGTGTTGAAGAATCCACAGCTTTCCTTTAACCAGCTTTTTATAAAAGTGGTTGAAACACAACAGCATATCATTGGTAGGCTTTTATCCCCACTAAAGTAACTGAATGAGATGAGTGTGGGCAAGTACAGATGAGGGTGATAAATTTAAAATTTACACTTGTGAAGTATCTATTATAAAGGAATTTGTATTTTTAGGAACTTCCAGCTCCTTACTTCAAGAAAAAAAATGGAGTCTAAATGAAAGGCTAACATTAAAGTTTGAATGTTCCTACAAACCCACTGAGATAAGCTAGGAATGATGAGATCTGCTGCATACCCGCTATTGTAATTTGAAAATTAATGCTTAATAATAGACTGAAGAAAAAAAAATGTGAAGTAAAACCAGGGATGACAAGTGAGTGAAAAAGCATTGACTTTACAGTAAAATAAACATGATTTCAGTGTAGGTTCCGTTAACAACTATCTACTTGAACATAAACAGTTTCCTTGACCAATCTAATGTCTTTTCTTACTGATTAAAAGGAGACTGTAATACTCAATAGGGAGCTAAATCTCAGATGATATAGAAATATATATATTACATTATTATATTTACTATAATTATATCAACATAAAATTGTTACATTTTATTACATATAATATTATGACGTATGATACACAGTTAAACAGTATATTCTCTATATCTGTTTTTAACAATGGTAATAATAATAATAGAAGCCTCATCATTTGTTCTTTGAGGCACACTGTTTTGAGCATGATGTTTAAGAACCACTGATTTTTTTTTTCTTAGAACCTTTTCTCTCAGCTTTATTTACTTGTTTAGCAAAAACAAAAAGGAACAACTCTAATGCACTATTAAGAAAATGTGTTTTGGGGAAAATGTTCTATTTGAGCTTTTTTTTCTTGGCTTTTAAATAAGGTTTGTCATTAGATTGCATGTTAGGCACAGTATCCAAATCTTTTTGCCGGTTCATATTTGAGTATCTGTGGATATAAAAATACCCATACTGAGCCAGCATTTGATTTCCTGCTGAACTGTTTTTCACATTTCCAATATAATTATGTAGCAGTTACAAAGAAACAAAAACTGAACTCCAAAGAATACCATAGAAACCCACACTTGTTTATTTAAGAAAAGATATAAAAAGCATTCAAGACAGAAACTGATGTGTTGGGTGACTTCTCAGGGAAACTCATACCTAAAATAAATCTGAACATATCTGGATATTTATCAGAAGTAATTGGTTAGACATGGGTTTTAAAAGGCTGTTAGATATTCTACAGATGGCTTTCGGCATATAAATAGGAGACCTTAGTGAAAATGGGAAGTGATGAATTAGATGTTTATTTTATTTTTTTCTTCTGATTTTGTTGTTGTTGTTGTTCCTCAGAGTGTCCAGCATAAAGAGGTTTAAGGTGTAGAATATAATCAGTGTACCGAATAGTTGCTGATTGAACACATAAAACATTAATGAGTCAAGCACATTTCTGCATGACACTGCTAGGTACTATGGTCCAGTTGTTGAAGCCTGAGTTCCCGGTCTAGAGCTGGGCCTCCTTTAGTTGGGAGACAACTCCTGGATTACAGCCAAGTCTTCTAATGGAAACAGAAAGCATTCAAACAACACAGATGAAGAAGAAATGAGTTCTATATGATGCCTTCCCCAATTCCCTTCCAACCAAGCTACTATGGGACAAGTGAAGAAGAAAAGCAAGGGTGTCACAGCCAAAGGAATGGGCATGAATCCACTCGTGATGTCTTGGGAACTTGGGGATACCACGGAAGGATTGTTGATCTTGGCCTGTTTCAGTCCTTGTTTTGGTGGCCTAATCCACTGTAGGAGCATCATATTTCCACCTGACCTTTCTGTTGTACTTAAGGAATGCATAGAGGGCCAACGGGAAAATATAAATGAATGCCCAAGGTACATATTTTTGGCTGCAGAAGGGCTGGAGATGCTTACAGTGTTTTAGACTTTGTAAGAATTAGGATTTAGGAAATTTGCATAGATGCAAAGCAAGCTGTAGGTAGTACACCAACTCTCTCATGATCTCTATCGACTCCGTCTTCCAGATAGAGCATTGAATGATATCTCAGTGTGACAAGGAAATAAACTAGCATTTGAGATGCCACAGGATCTCGGGCAGAATGCTACTCACCGTGTGTAAATCTTTGTTTCATTTACTCTTTCTCACAGTGTTGAGATGGCTGTCTCTCCAACATTGTTTCAGAAGCGGGTGAAGCAAGATATAGGGAAGTCAGGGAATGTATATAAGGTCACCCACCAGGTTTGATGTCGAAGACTGGGCTCTCCATGCTACTAAGGATGTGGCCTATGAGTAAACATCCTTTGAAAAACATTAATCTCAGCACAAATTTTCAAATATGTGAATGATGGCAGGCCTTGTACTAGATATTATACGGAGCGGAACAAAAGTCAGGAGAATGGAACTGCCTACAGTTGATGTGGGATAAAAAGCATAAAAATAAATAATCATAAGGTAGTACATTTATTTCATTCAGTGTAGTTCTACCACGAAATACAGCTCCCTATCATCTTACTTGGTCTTTATAATATATACACATACTAGAATAACTCCATCTGCAGTAGGAATATCAACTTTTAAGAGGCATGATAGGGAACTTAGGTTCAATTATTGGGCCCAGTGTAACTATAACACTGAACTTCAGAGTTCTCTGTAGTATGTGGGTGAAACCAGACAGTTATTAAGTTCTCATTCATCTCTGGTCGATATATTTTTGGTGGCTGTGGTATAGCATGATAATGAATAGTATAGGTTTGGGGACAGAAAGGAGATAGTAAGCTAATTACAAAACTTATAAGTTATGTGCTGTTTAGCCATAACTAAAGCCACTCATCTTTCCTAAGCCTCAGTTTCATCACTTGTAAGGTGTGGATAATAGTGTCTTTCTATATAGTTGTGTGACACACAATAGTGCCTAGTCTTAAAAAGAGTGGTTGAAATATATGGGGGAGGAGGATGAGGGCAGCAAAAAGTATTTTATATATATATATAATACTTTATATATAAAGTATTATATATATATATATATATATATATATATATATATATATATATATGGGGAGAGATTAGGATAGCATAGTCAAAGTGTAGTCCAGAGGGACTTAAAGTCTTTTAGACATTTTTAAGGTATCCACAAGGTCAAAATTTGTCTGATATTATGACACTATTTGCCTGAGTGGACAGTAGAGTTTTCTAGTGGCTGTGTAACATATGTTGATATCATTATTCCATGGCCAATAAAATGTATTTGTGTATTGCTGTGTCTTAAAGAAAACATTAGTTGTGACTTCTAATTGGTAGGTATTGAGGATGATAACCCTGTAACATACATTTTTAAAAATAAAAGCTTTTTTGGTTTCTTCAAAATTTTTTTTTTTTTTTTTTTTTTTTTTTTTTTTTTTTTTTTTAGTATGAAGGAATGAAGGAGGCCCTGAGACCAAATTGTTGGAGAGCTATAACTTAAGGAAGACCTTTATTTTCTCAATTGTTCTGAGATGTAGTAACAATCTTTATTGTTACTATCTGTTTGATATCAGGTTGATACAGTAATTTATCACCTGTAAAATGCAGGTTGGATATTGAAAGAAGTAATGCATTTAGTAGAATTCTTGGTATAGATTATATAGTAAGAACTCAATAGATGCTAGTCATTGTTAAGAGGAGAATGAAAATCAAGGTAGTTCTGATGAAAGTAGGTTAACGTTATAATTTATATTTCTAAGTTCTCATCAAATAAGGATGCCTTCTCAAGAGCAAAATTGTTTCAGGGCAGATCGAAACTTGACTGCGGCTGAATCCTTGCTATTACCGTTTCAGAGAGCTCTATGAGCAGGCGTAGAGAATTACGATGGCCACAGACATAGAGCCTGTGGGTACTCATCCTGGTTCTGCCAGAGAGACCAAGCCCCAAGACTGAAGTGCTCTTTCAGGGACCAGCCGTGTCTATGGAAACAGACACAATGTCAGAGCATTCGGCCACCAAGATTTAAATTATACACCTACCACGGTGCTCTTCATGCTTTTTAAGCTACCTTCTTTGTGATTATTTTGTTCAACTTTACCAATAGCTGCAATAAAATATGCTGACCCAGATCATCATCATCATCATCATCATCATCATCATCATCAATCACTGCCATCTCATCACTTCATGAGATTTACTCAGTGCTTAACTCAAGTATTTGGCTAGAATTGCCCATGTACCTTACAAAACTTCTCAGTGTGGTCATGAGTCATCTTATCAACATCGTGTGAATGAGAGAAAGCAGCCAGGTATTATATGTTTCTGGGCTTTCAGGACTTTATATTAATATTTAAGGCTTTTCATTATAAATGAACATATTAGCTCTCCTAGGCAAATGTCTTCTAATAGTTTGAATAATACGTGTGTGTGTGTGTGTGTGTGTGTGTGTGTGTAAGTAACATGCACTCCAGGGATGTGCTGATAGACTGAAGTTTGTTTCTGCAGAGCTGAGGACAAAATCCTAAATCTCAGTGAACCTAGCAAGGTGAATGAACTTTTGGAAAACTTGAGTCAAAAAATTGAAGCCCTTGCCAGATAAAGATAACTGTGGCCTCTAGACATCATTTCTGCTAGTAATTGGAATTCCTTGCTTTACTATTATATGTTTCATAAACGGATTCTTTATGCTTCACTACATTGAAAACTCAAAATAAATAAATGAAAATAGGCCAGGGCTGGTAATATTATCCTGCATTTTAGGTGATGCAGCTGAAGGTCAGAAAGCTTAGGTTGTTTCCTCAAGATCATGCAGCTAGACAGTGTGAAGTCATTTTGCCCTCCTAAGACTTTTCATGAATTCATAATTGGAGAGTGCTTCACTAATACTCATTTTGCGAGAACAGATATTCACCAGATTGGTTCTAGTAACACAAACTGTGACAGTGGTGACAATAATAGCATCTGTTGATCACAACGTGTATTACCATCAATTTTGTGCAGTAGCAGTTTTACCTGGGAAGTGTGTGACTAGTGTCCTAGCCACTTGACGAATGATGCAGTGATCGTCTTGGTGACTACGTTGATGACTGTCAACATTTCAGAAGAGACAGAATTGAGAATGTGCAGGTCTCTGTTCTCTACAAGGGAAGCAGATGCGGGCTGGCTTGCTCCTTACAGAGTACCCATCCTCTCCTCTCTCTGCAGATTGTCTTCTCCTAAGTGCACAAATGCATTTCTGGAGTTGTATATGCTTTGCGGTTCAAAGGGATGGTCCTGTACCGAAAAGTGGCAAGATACACTTGGCAGGGGGCTCCTATTCATGAGTGATGTGCACAGACAAATAACCATTTGACTTTTTTAGTACAATTTCTTTACATATAATAATGAGATATCGAGATAAGAGACTGTGAAGTAAACAGGTTACATTATCCTCAATTTATAAAATGGAGCTGTAGAGAGGTGGTTCCTTCAAGATCACTGAGTTGGCAACGTATGGATATAAAACGTTCACCAAGTCTGTCTATATTAAAAGACTATTCCCAAGTCAATATCACATGGGCTACTTGTGGATTTCATGATTTATTCTGGATATATTCTGGATCTGGACTTTCTCTTTTGTCTCCAACTCCTTTCCCTCATGGTGTGGGATCAACCTGCAGTTTCTCAAGGAAATGTAACTAATTTAAAAAAAAATATTCACATCCATTGTTGAAATCTTGGATCAAGAGAGCTATGAAGTTCAGATCACAGTTCATATTTTAAAGCAATAAAGTTATTCTATTTATCATTATGGTTAAAGCCTAGAAAGCAGAAAACAGTAGAACGCTTTTGCATTAATCCTGCATATTTTAACAATCATACACCTGTAACTATGGGATGCCAAAACATCTGGAAGGAAAAGTGAACAATCCAATCAACTGGCATTTTACCCACACGTAGCAAGCAACAGATGTAGGGGAAAGGCTGCATGAGTATCTCAACTAATTCATGAATTCGAGGAGAAATATGCCCTAATTATCCATTAAGTAAGTCACTAGAATCACGGATCTAATGACCGCAATCTCATCTGAGATTTAGATGCCAAACCAAGTGTCAGCCTGAAGCATTGGAAGGTCATACCCTTCTCAATTTCTCTATTCTCAGATGTGTTCAGTTTTTTTTTTTTTTTGAGGAAAAAAAATAAGTTACTCAAATAATTTTGAGATTTAGAAATTTGATTGCAGCACTTGACTTAAACAACAAAGACAGACTTCTTTAAAAGTTACATTATTGCCACATTCTCACGTCTGCCTTATTCACAGAGGTTGAAGGGTTATGGTTCTACTGGAAATTTTATTAGAAGAATCTAATAGGATAGTGGTGATGCTCTCTTAATTTATCCAGCTTACAAATCTTAACAAATGTTTCATTAATCCTTGCAGTTTTTTCTCTGAGGTATGAAAAGGGCAAGTATTATGAGACCCATTTTTCAAGTGTAGAAAACAAATGACATAGAAAATAATTTTCCCAAGACAGCAGCAAGAGCCTTGCCCAGACTACTCCATGTTTGTCATTGCTTTGTTGTTTTGAAAATATTACAAATACTAGCTAATTAATTCACTTGTAAATTTTTTTTTAAGATTTTATTTATTCATGAGACACAGAAAGAGAGGCGGAGACACAGGCAGAGGGAGAAGCAGGCTCCATGCAGGAGCCCGATGGGGGACTCTATCCCAGGACCCTGGGGTCACGCCCTGGGCTAAACCACTGAGCTGCCCGAGGCCCCTGTTAAAATACTCATGTTGCGTGTTTCTGTGGTTTCCTCCTTGGATCTGTGCTTGTGCTCCAGGACCGAGGCTGAAGGGGGAGGGGGGTGGTTTCTTGCATCAAGAGGAGCACAGGAGAAGCCAGGATGAGTGTCGCCCATCGCTGCCCACATCATGCCACCTGTTATGTTCACCCTGTATGGGTCGCTTTCCTCCACCCCGAAGTCCGTGAACCCCCAGGCAGAGGACTGAGGCTCTCAGGTGTCCTCCGGCGTGGGATGCAAACGAAGTGCGGGGCAGCACCTCGCCCGAAGGCGCATCGCGGTTGTTGCCCGGTGGCCTGGGCTGGAGCTGGGGGGCTGGGGGCTGGAGCTGGGGGCTGGGGGGCTTGGAGGCTGGAGGGTTCGGGGGCTAGAGCTGGGGGGCTGGAGGACTGAGGGCTTGGGGGCTGGAGGGTTTGGGGGCTGGAGCTGGGGGGGCTGGAGGACTGGGGGGCTCTGGGGCTGGAGGGCTGAGGGCTCTGGGGCTGGAGGGCTGGGGGCTGGAGCTGAGGGACTGGGGGGCTGGGTCTGGAGGGCTGGAGCTGGGGGGCTGGAGGGCAGGGGGCTGGAGCTGGGGGGCTGGAGGGCAGGAGGCTGGAGCTGGGGGGCTGGAGGGCTGGGGGCTGGGGCTGGGGGGATGGAGCTGGGGGGCTGGAGGGCTGGGGGCTGGGAGGCTGGAGCTGGGGGCTGGAGGGCTGGGGCTGGGGGGTTGGATCTGGGGGCTGGAGGGCTGGAGGGCAGGAGGCTGGAGCTGGGGGGCTGGAGGGCTGCGGGCTGGGGCTGGGGGAATGGAGCTGGGGGGCTGGAGGGCTGGGGGCTGGGAGGCTGGAGCTGGGGGCTGGAGGACTGGGGCTGGGGGGTTGGAGCTGGGGGCTGGAGGGCTGGGGGGCTGGAGGGCTGGGGGCTGGGAGGCTGGAGCTGGGGGACTGGAGGGCTGGGGGCTGGGGGGCTGGAGCTGGGGGCTGGAGGGCTGAGGGGCTGGGGGGCTGGAGGGCTGGGGGCTGGGAGGCTGGAGCTGGGGGCTGGAGGACTGGGGCTGGGGGGTTGGAGCTGGGGGCTGGAGGGCTGGAGGGCTGGGGGCTGGGAGGCTGGAGCTGGGGGGCTGGAGGGCTGGGGGCTGGGAGGCTGGAGCTGGGGGCTGGAGGGCTGAGGGGCTGGGGGGCTGGAGGGCTGGGGGCTGGGAGGCTGGAGCTGGGGGCTGGAGGGCTGAGGGGCTGAAGGGCTGGAGCTGGGGGTCTGGGGGCGGGGGGCTGGAGCTGGGGGGCTGGGGGGCTGGAGCTGGGGGCTGGAGGGCTGAGTGGCTGGGGGGCTGGAGGGCTGGGGGGCTGGGGGTTGGGGGGCTGGAGCTGGGGGGCTGGGGGCTGGGGAGCTGCAGCTTGGGGGCTCGGAGGCTGGAGCTGGGGGCTGGAGGGCTGAGGGGCTGGGGGGCTGGAGGGCTGGGGGCTGGGGGGCTGGAGCTGGGGGCTGGAGGGCTGAGGGGCTGGGGGGCTGGAGGGCTGGGGGCTGGGAGGCTGGAGCTGGGGGCTGGAGGGCTGAGGGGCTGGGGGGCTGGAGGGCTGGGGGCTGGGAGGCTGGAGCTGGGGGCTGGAGGGCTGAGGGGCTGAAGGGCTGGAGCTGGGGGGCTGGGGGTGGGGGGCTGGAGCTGGGGGGCTGGGGGGCTGGAGCTGGGGGCTGGAGGGCTGAGTGGCTGGGGGGCTGGAGGGCTGGGGGGCTGGGGGTTGGGGGGCTGGAGCTGGGGGGCTGGGGGCTGGGGAGCTGCAGCTGGGGGGCTCGGAGGCTGGGGCTGGAGGGCTGAGTGGCTGGGGGGCTGGAGGACTTGGGGCTGGGGGGCTGGAGCTGGGGGCTGGAGGGCTGGGGCTGGGGGCCTGGTGCGTGCAGAGTCCATGGCCCCGTGGGAAGCCCAACACTGGCCGGCTCGCTGGGCCCAGTGCCGCGGCCTCCCCGCCTCCGTCGGGCAGCAGAGGAGGGGGTGCCAGTCGAGGGCCATCTGTCCAGCCACCTCCCTGCCCCTCCCTGCCGGGGGCCGGGCAGAGGTCGCCCGCGGGCTTCCTCAGGCCCTGGGCTTCAGGCCCCTGCTGTGTGGCCGTGCCCGCGTCCCCCCGTGCCCCCCCCCCCCATGTCCCCGGTGTCCCCTGGAGCCCCAGGCCTGGCCGCTGGAGCCACCGGGAGGTAGACCAGCATCACCTGGTCATCGTGGGTCCTTGAGGCCCAGAGCGGGGGCAGCCGCTGCTCAGGGCCTGCGGTGCCAAGGACGGCTATCGGCCCAGGTTCACCTCCTTCCAGTAGCTGTTTGTGTTGCTGTCACGGATATAAACCTCTTTTTATTTTACTTCTGCGGATCCCTCCAAATACACGGAATCCCAGTCTGGGCTCTCACAGCTTTGCCCCCAGCCCTGCATCCCCACTGAGTTAGCAAAGGGCTTAAAAGCAGCTCCCCCTCCCCTGGAAACCCCCAAAACATTCAGTCAATGTGAATTTGGCTTTTTTTTTTTTCGTAGTTAAGCCCTAGACATAAAAATGGTAAATGATTTTTTCCGCTGTCAGTTGTGCATTCGGATAACACTGCGTCCTTCCACAGAACTGAAGTCTGGAAGGTAAATAGGCAGAGATCCCCCTCACCTGCAGCCCCCGGCAGTGTTACTTTGCAGCTGGGGGGCTGGGTGGGAGGCTCGGGGGGGAGGAGGAGGAGAACCTGCAGAGCCTGTCCCTTCCTGAAGCCAAGGGGCCCGGGGGAGCTTAGGTCCCCTGGCTGCACCGTCGGAGCCGCCTGGTGAGGCTCGGGCCGGGCTGACCTGGCTGCGCACCTGCAGTGCCCACCTTCGCGGCCATAAGTGGCTGGAATCAGAGCTGGCCCTCGGGGGCGGCCCAGGCCAGGACAGACTGGGCAGGAGCCCCGCACCTGCGGACACAGGCCGGAGGGACCCACACCAGAGGGACCTCTCCTGGTGTCCTATAGGTCCTGGGCGGCGCAGCCCCGGGTGGGGCTCAGGAGATGCGGAGCGGGGACCACTGGCTTAACGCCCCTGCCCCAGAGGAGGGGGCGCCCAAATCCTCTTCGAAGTGCTTTGCACGCTTTAACGTGTCTCTGAGGTACGTGGAGATCTTGTCCAGATGCAGATTTGGACGAGCTGCGTCGATAGGACAGACTGCATTGCTTCGGAGCTGGCAGGCGACACTCCTGCTGGGGTCAGTGGACCCACTTTGAGCAGCAAGGCTCTATTCACGCATTTACCGGTCCTCACGAAACCGTACGGTGGGGGTTTCTCAAAGGTCAGCTTGCATTGCAGGCCCCGGAGAGCTGGTGGAACGGACGCCAGGCTGCTGGGCCTCACGCTCAGAGCCTCTGATCTGTTGGGTGTGAACGGGAGGCTTAGACTTTGTATTTTCCCAAGTATCCAAGTGCTCCTCCCACTACAGTGCAGACCATAAGCGGAAAACCCCTGACCTATAGCAGTTTGTTCCCTAAGTGAAGACTTCTGTTAACAGCTTTGGAAATCCGTCATTTTTTTTTGTTTGTTTGTTTGATCTTAGATGATGACAGTCAGGAGGTTAGATCTGTTTGAATTTTTATTGTAGATGATTATATATTTGCATCCAGTTGTAGCAAAAAAAAAAAAAATGAAGTGTTCCTAAGAACACTCTATCCAGTGTCTTCTAATGGTGACATCTTACAGAAATATAGTGCGACCTCACAGCCAGGACAGTCCTATTGGTACGACGTGCCCAACTTAGGTGCCCCCAGTTTTACTGGTACTGCATGCCTGTGTGTGTCTGTGGTCTTGTACATTTTTAACGTTTGTGTGTACACCACAGTCAAGATATGGAAGTTTCATGATGTCCTGCAAGGATTTCTCTTACTACACTTTTGTAACAAAACCACTTCCCTCCCAAGCCACACTCTCCATCCCCAGCTCCTGGCATTTGGGAATCTGCCGTCCAGTTCTATCATTTCAAGAATTGTATGTAATTTGAATCACACAGCATCTGACCAACAGGAAGTTTATAAGGCTTGTAAGTGCTCACCATTACAGCACAAGACCCATTTATCTGGTTTTTTTTTAAGATTTTTAATTAATTTATTTATTCATGAGAGACACAGAGAGAGAGGTAGAGACCCAGGCAGAGGGAGAAGCAGGCTCCATGCAGGGAGCCCGATGGGAACTCGATCCCGGGACCCTGGGGTCACACCCTGAGCTGAAGGCAGACGCTCCACCGCTGAGGCACCTCGACGTCCTTTATCTGTATTTTCTGAAGCTTTCCAAGTGAACCCAATATTCAGAGTTTACAATTTCCCTCTCCCAATAAAGAAGGTCTTTAATTTTAGGGATTGTTTACAGCTGAGCGCTCCAACAGCTCTAGCCCCCTTCTGAGTGGCCAAAGACAAACCTGTGGCTGAAGTGTTTAATATTGAAACCATTTAAAATAAGCAATCTTCTTGGGATGCATTTTCATCATTCCTTAGACCTTCCATTTGTTATGACAATCATCTGTGGGCACTTGGGCCGCTTCCATAATTTGGCCGTGGTAAATAATGCCGCCGTAAATAGAAGGGTGTGTGGATCCCTTTGAATCAGTGTTTTTGGGGCTGTTTGTATAAATACCCCGTAGTGCAGTTGCTGGATTGTAGGGTAGTTCTATTTTTAATTTTTTTGAGGCACCTCCCTACGCTTTTCCACAGCAGCTGCACAGGTTTGCATTCCCACCAATACTGAAAGGGCTTCCTTTTCCTCCACATCCTTGCCAGCACTTACGGTTTCTTGTGTTTTTTTTTTTTTATTTTAGCCATTCTGACGGATAGGAGGCGACTTCCCTGAGGTTTTGGTTTACATTTTCCTGATGATGAGGGGTGTTGAGTACCTCATCATACAACTACGGATCACTTGTATGTTTTCTTTGGGAGGAAAATACCTGTTTCTGTCTTCTGTCTATTTTGTAGTTGGATCATCATTTGTGGGTTGTGTTAAATTGTTTAAGTTCTATGTTTTGGAGCTATTAAAATACATATTTATATATTTTACTGAGTATGTCATTTGCAAGTAACTTCTCCCATTCCTCCGTCGGTTGCCTTTTAGTTTGGTTGTTTCCTTCGCTGTGCAGACGCTTTTTATTTTGATGTTGTCCCAAGAGTATATTTTTGTGTTTGTTTCCCTTACTTTGGGTGACATATCTAGAAAAATGTTGCTACCACCGATGTCAGAGCAATTACTGCCTGTGCTCTCTCTCCTCTGGGATTTTTCTAGTTTCAAGTCTTACATTCAGGTCCTTAATCCATTTTGAGTTTCTTCTTATGTAAGGTGTAAGAAAGTGGTCTGGTTCCACTCATCTGCATGTTGCAGTCCAGGTTTTTCAACATCATTCGTTGAAGAGACTGTCCGTTGCCCGTTGCATCCTCTTGCTTCCTTTGTCGAAGATGAATTGACCATAAAATCGTGGGTTTGATTCCGGGCTCACTGTTCCGTTCCATTCATCTATGTGCCTGGTTTTGTGCCAGGGCCATAGGGTTTTGATTACTACAGCTTTGTTGTAGATCTTGAGACTGGGGCCTGTGATACCCCCGGTTTTGTTCTTTTCAAGATGGCTTTGACTCTTCGGGGTCTCGTGTGGTTCCACACAAACTTCGGGATTTTTCTCATTCTGTGAAAAATGCTGTGGAAATTTGAGAGAAAATGGGTTAAATCGGTAGATTGCTTTGGGTATTGTGGATAGTTTAACAATATTTGTTGTTCCAGTCCGCGAACGTGGATATCTTTCCATTTGTTTGTGTCATCTTCAATTTTTTTCCACATTCTGGATGATGTTAGTTGTGGGTTTTTCATATGTGGCCTTTATTATGTTGAAGTCTATTGCCTCTAAACCTACTTTGCTGAGGGTTTTTATCACAAATGGATGGTTTACTTTGTCAAATGCTTTTTCTGCATCTGTAGAAGTGATTATATGAGTTTTACCCTCTTATTGGTGAATTGATTCGCAAATATCGAGCCACTCTTGCATCCTGGGAATAAATCCTACTTGAACGTGGTGAAGGATTTATTTAATGTAAAATGGGGTTCACTTTGATGCAAAAATCCTCAACAAAATACTGTGTATGTCAGAGACATTGGCCTGTAGGGTTTTTATTTTTTTGTGTGTGGGTTTTTTTGGGGGGGGAGTGTCTTTATCTGATTTTGGTATCAGGTGATGCTGGCCTAGAATGAATTTGGAAGTGTTCCTCCTTCTTCTAGTTTTTGGAAGGTATTAACTCTTCTTTAAATGTTTAGTAGAAATACCCTGGGAAGCCATCTGGTCCTGGACTTTGTGTGGTTGAGAGTTTTTGATTAATGATGCAATTTCATTGCTGGCACTTTGAAGCAGGAGGTAACAGAAAATTTGAACAGTTTTGGTAGTTCATATATTTCCAGGAATGTGTACATTGCTTTTAGATTATCTGATTTGTTGTTACATAGTTTTTCATAATATTTTAACCTTTTTATTTTTGTGATGTCAGCTTATTTCTGATTTTGTTAGTCCTCTTTTTTTTCTTTTTTAATGAATCAGGCTAAAAATTGAGTTTTATTGGTCTTTTCAAAGAATCAGCTCCCGGTTTCATTAATCTGTTAAATAGTTTTTTGGATTCTATTTTATTTCCGCTCTAATCTTTATTATTTCATTCCTTCTATTTTTTCCAGCTCTTTTAGGGGTAAGGTTATGGTTGGGATTGTTTCTTGAGATCGGCCTGTTTTGTTATAAATGTCCCTTTTAAAATAGCTTTTGCTGCATCCCAAAGATTTTGGATCATTGTGTTTTCATTTATTTTCATATATCTCTGTAGTTCCTATTTTATTTCTTGGTTGACCCATTCACTGCTGTATGTGTGCATTTACAGATTTTCTGGTGGCTAAAAAATTTGTGATTTGAAAAGTTAACATGGTATGACTTAGAGGCTTGTTTTGTGGCCTAATATGTGATCTATTCTGGAGAATGTTGCAGGTGCACTTGGAAAGAATGTGGATTCTGCTGTGAGGATGGAAAGTTCTGAATACATCAGTTAGATCTATCAGGTCTAATGTGCCATTCAGAGCCACTGTTTCCTTGTTTTTCTATTTGATCTGTCCATTAAGTGGGGTGAAATGAAAATTCCTTACTATTATTCCATTACTATTGATTACTCAGCTGCTTTATATATTTGGGTGTTCCCATATTGGTTGCATAAGTATTCACAATTGTCTTAACATTGGTTTTATTTAGGAAAAGAAGCATGGGTAAGTTATAAATTTGCAATGTGAGACTTTTACTAGAAAGTTTTCTTTTTCTCCATTCCTGTCTCTACTTAGAACTCACATTTTAAAGGTTTATCTTTTCCATGTTTTCAAATTGATACTAACCTACACTTAATATTAAATGTATAAGGTGCTTTGATAGTTACTGTGTTCCCTCAGGTAATCATGTTTACATTATTCATGACTAATATGGCAAATAGTGTTACTTATAAAAATATTGAGGTAGGATGTCTATTTTAGTAAGTTTTAAATTCAGAAGGAATTGTTAAAACTGTTTAAAAATGTTACTGCACTATAAATATCCTCAAACTTAGTAGCTTTAAATATTAGCAAACATGAATTTGCTCACAAATCTAAGTGAGGAAAGCTTATTTCTGATGTGCATTATCAGTAGAGGTAGTGGCTTGACTGGGGCTGGAATATCCGTATGGCTCCCTCAAATAGCTGGGAAACCTCTGTTTTTATCAGAGAGTAGATTGAGGCCTGGGATCCACTGTGTCTGGATTCCAAGAGCAACCATCCCTGGAGTGATGGAGAATAAAATCTGCCAGTTTTTATTTTTCTTTAATGCCCTGCACACCTCTAATACTGACAAAGCTGTACTTGTGTCTATTTAATTCCTATTAAACAGTATCAGCCTCAGGCTTACAAACAGGTGTGCTTCTGTTCAGTCAAATTCCTACAGGAGTTCTTCTCTGTTGGAAGACCTGAGAGAGAGAGAAGAATAGATACATTAAAAACCTGAGAAATAAAGAATAGATACCTTAGACCATTTTGTTGTGGGTATGTGGACCTTAAGGATAATTTCTACATATGCCATTATTCAGATGGAAGTTATATAGCGATTACTAGTCAACAGCAATTCTTCAGTTCAGTCGGACGCTTATCTTGGGTTTGTTTATCCAGTACTTGTCTTAAGGACCTGACTCTTCCAGACTCTGGACTCTTACCCTACAGAGCTCTTGGTTCTGTCTTTAGAACCAGAACTTCAGAAAATCATTCCTTTTTTCATTAACTGTGCATTTGTAGCTAAGATTTCCTCATCTCCTTCCTGCTTATAAGTGTTTGAGACTCTAGTAAACTCATCTCTTTTAAAGACTTCATAAATTTATTTTTAAAACCATTTAAAGTCCACTTCTTTAGTTACACTCAGGAATCTCTTCAGGTTGAGCCCTTATTGACCTTGGCAACCTAGGTAGGTAGGCTGCTATGGTCAGGGCTCTTAATCATCTTCACAAAGAAAATCTTTGAAACATGCTCTGTTTTTAAAACCTGACAGGGACTTTCATCTCTCTGAAAGTTCCCATGAGGAAGAACTGTAGATATTTCTGAGATATTAACAACAAAGGATCACATTGTCCCATTCTGTATTTACTCTATGGAGTGAAGCATCTCTCTCTCTCTCTCTCTCTCTTTTTAAGCATCTCTTTAATTTAAAAACTTTCCTGTGGAGAAGGCACAAATGAAAACGTTTTGTTTTCAAGTGCAACCAACTTGGTGGAAGAGTTCTTTTAGATAATTTCTCTCCATTTGCATTTTATTTTGGTATAGAAGCCATGTGACACATAGAAAAAAACCGCCTCTCCCAGGAAGCCCTTAATTAGATAGAACATGCTAAGTACATTTCCTTTTCCCTACATGACCTCCAGGTGACATAATGAAAATTGGAGCTCCTGCATTCGTGGGCTCCTTTTTTCTGACTTCCGGTAATACATGGATTGTTTTTTTTTACTATAAGACCTTAGCAACAGCCTCCTCACATTCTTTATTCTTTCAACACTTGCCCTGGGCCCCTGTAGGCTTTTACTAATCTGCTATGTCCACCTACCTCTTTTTTGCCACTTGGTCCCAAGACCGATGCCACATGTTAAGTTTTCATGATGGTAGCACCTTATAAAATCTGTCCTGATTATCTACTTTTACATTAAACAAACAAACAAACAAACAAAAAACTACTCTACACCCTAATGACCTAGAACAAGCAACATTTATTTTGCTCAGAATTCTGAAATTCAGCAAGGCTTGTCGGGGTCAGCTGATCTCTGCAGAATGTGGTACTAGCTGGGATAGCTGGAACATAGCTGACCATCAATTCCAAAATGGCTCACTCACCTGGCTGGCCAACTGGTAGTTGTCCTCACCTGCCTCTCCAAGAGGCAGTGTGGACTTCTTCATGGCCTGGAATTTACGTTCCATCAGTGAATATCCCAAAAGATAGGAAGTGGAAGCTGCCAGCTTTTTAAGACTTGAGTCTAGAAACTTTTCCTGTACTATTAGTAACAGATTATAATTTCAAGGGAAGGGAACATATACGCCCACTTTGCAGTGGGAGACAAGTCAAATTTGAGGCCATGTTTCCAAATCACCACATTGATTTGGCCCACCCAAAAATATTATGTTGCAGAAGACAGCTACAGTAGTCTCAAAGTACATTTTAAATCTTCATATGAAATACTTAAGTACTTCCGGTAGTTGAAGTCCAAAATCTTGAGCATTCTAAAAGTTAAGCATTCACATAGTTTTCGTGTTCCTTCATAAACCCCTTAGATACATTTTCTGTTTTATCTCTGGATAAAATAAGTCCTGTTTTAAGGCTGGCCTTTGCAATCTAACCAGCTATGTGAACTTGGGATTGTTTTCTATCCACTGAAGCTCTTTTTATTTTTCTGTAAATGAAGAATATTAATAACATTCGTCCTACTTAAATCAGAGGGAACATGACAGGCAGTAGAGCCGATGTATTGGAAATGAAAAAAAAACAGAACGTAGACACTAATGCAAGGTATATGTTTCCTTATAGGAATGACATTTTAATTTAGAACTCCGAGAAGCTAATAAGGAAGTCTAAAATACTGAAGTACAGGGGTCTGCAGAGGCCCAATTACTGGAAATATGGTTAAGTGAAGATTTTTTCGGGAAGAGATGAATTTAGGCAGACAACAAGCTGGAGCTATGTTTGTCAAACTTCCAAGAAACTAAGAATCCTCAGCCCATACCATAGATTCTTACTCACTGGGATATTTTTGGATTCAATTTTATATGCTTTTTACAAACACCTCAAATAATTTCAATATGAATGACTTATACAGCACACTTTGGGAAACGTTGTAGACAGGGAAGGATGAAGAGAAACTAGAGATTCCAAAAAAATATGTTCTCCATTTAACCGATATAGCACATTATGTTAAATATGACACTACCATATAATCGCTATCTTTAGATGAGAATGTTGATCTCGATATTACATATGTAATGCACAATTGCAATAATGTGGCATCGGATGATTATACATTGTAGTGTGTGTGTTGCTATTGCCTCCTAAAGTCTAGAAAAGAAATTATCCTTGGGATTTCTCTTTTCTAATAATTTTCTATGCAATGTTTTAATACTAGGAATTTCTGGACAAGATTTTCAGTGGTTATGGAAAGTAAGAGGAAGAGGCAACATGTGATTAAAAAATAAGAAAAATCTTAGGTTTTATTGACTCGTACTAAATGTCATTGTTTTTGAGAGAGTGGAAATAACCTGACTTACTTTTGTAGATTTAAAAATATGTATGGATAACATAATATAAAGGAAAGAAAAATCATTAAAATCCTATGATTGATTTTTTTCCAAAATTTTAACTCTTCCTACATGCCTACATGTTTATATTCTCCCTACTATGCCAGAAAAAATCTTTACATATATTTTATTAATAACTTTTAAATATGTGAAACTTACATCCTCTGATTTTGAAATGTTTAAGTAGAACAAAAACATACCTTCACCATGAATACAAATAAGTACTAATAATCAGAATCACATGGATCACCTAATTGTTTTCTGATTGTTCTGAATATTTTAATTGTGAATCTTCATGATAATTTTAAGACCAGTCCTCACCCACTGACTATATTTGGTCTTCCACCTATAATTTGCACTCTTCACTAGGCTTGAGCTTATCTACAAACCACATCTTAATTCTTAGGAACTGAGCCCAACATGAAGCTTTATTTCTGAGAAGAGTTGTTATTTGCTTTATCTCTCACCTTAACTTGAGCTTCTGAATGACTTTATTTTACTGTAAGGAAATATTCTGCTCCTTGTAAAATTCTTTAGACTTACCTGTCTGCTCCTTCAACTGTTTACTCCTCTATCATTTACATTTTTATTTACTATTGATTTAATAACCATTTATTGACCATTATATGTAAAACACAGGGCCATGTTTTGTGCGAGGTATGAAGGAAATCAGTAGTTTGTTTCTCAAAGATAAAATTTTCTACTTGAGGAACGCAGAGGGATTTTATACTTGGAGAGAACTAAGTTTCAGGCCACACACCAAGATCCAGAAATGTGTGTGTGTGGGGGGAGTCCTGCCTTTATTTTTCACAAGTCCTATGTGTCATTTCTACATCTTAAGTACAATTGTACCGCTGTAACTTTTGCTGTGTAAATACATAAAATGTAAGAGGTAGTATATTCTAATATCTAATGTGACACCACATCGATGATAAAGACATGAAAGCTGTTTTTAACATTACAGTATTTTCTTATCCTACAGATATAAGTACCTTACATACTCTGATATTGCCCATTTGTATCCTATTGTTTACTTCTGGCTCCATGAGCTGAATATGAAACCATAAAGTGTAGTATTTACTGATCATAATGTGAAGATCAAAAAGACTTAGGTTATGAAAACTAAACTTGGAGTTTCTTACAACATATCCTCTAAAGGCCTCTTTATGAATAAAACAGTTTAAGTGAAGAATAATTCCTTTAGAAATATCACTAAATATGTGGCTGTGGTTTTAAAATGAAGGAAGTGTTTTGAGATTAACTTTTCCTCCACCCCAAAACCACATCGATGCTTGTTGCTCATCACACGTCCATCAGACACAGAAGGCAGTGGCCTACTTTGGGCCATTTCCTCATGTTATTTTTTTTTTTTCTTGCCTTGAATATCCTGTCTTTTCTCTGCAATTCCAAGTAGTACTCTCCCTTCACGGTTCAGATCAAACATTACCTCTTTTTGGAAGCTATAGATGTTACTCCAACTACATGGGAGATCAGAGAAGGCAGGAATGATCTCATTTATAAATATACTTCTCTGTGTATGTGCCTTCCATTTCCTCCCAAACTAAAATCATCAAGGGCAGAAACTATCTTTATCTTCTTAGGCTTTTCTGTAATCCTCGTAGCATATCAAGTATCACATTATAAATGAGTGGCAACTATTTATTAAATGAAATACTCGTTGGATGCAGTGACAAGGTTTTAACCACATGCTCAGAACATGCTAAATACCATTCAGAAAGAGAAAAATTCAAGATGAAGGAAAGAAAAGGGGCATAGGATTCCTATTTTCTGAGGTGGGGATAGAAGACAAGAAAGGTTTCCTAAGCTAATAAAATATCCTCCCAAAACACAGCAGTTGGTTGTATATTTTAAAGTTAATAACCCACGCCTAATTCTTTATTAAAACCCAGAGTAGTTTTGCCTTACGTTATCTCAATTCAGTCATCAAGAAAAGGAGGTTGCTTAATTCTCTTCGCAGTCTGCCACTATTATGTGCGAGTCTATTACTACCCCTAAGAAAATAATTTTGTTTGCTAACCATCCAGAAATCTGTGACTGAATACTTCTAGACTCCCTTTGGAATCATTACAATAACTGTTTCCTCTGCCTGGAATATGCATCTTCTTGCTGCTGTCATGATTAACTTCAAGTCTTTGTTACCCCTTACCAGTGCCACCTGTTGCTTACTCTACGGGATTTGTGTTATCAGCGTTTCATCCTTCCTTACCTACCATAGAATTTACTTTTCATGTCTGTTATTCATGAATTCTTTCCCTGGAGTTAGGCCCTCTGCTGTAAATTATTAACTCCCCAATAGCACAAAAATGTCTGATAATACTAAACCTTTAGTAAATATTTATTGGCTAAAGGAAGACTTGACTGAATAAATGAAGAGAACATATACACCAGGACTAGACTATCAACGTTTGTCACTTGGCTTAAAGAAGATTGCCTGACACCTAATTCCATTAGATGATTAACTGGTGGTATAATAACAAGCTTAGTCTTCGTGGGCATCTTCAAATATTTAGATTACAATGAGCTGTGGTAAACCTTGCAATTTTATAAAATGTGGTGTGAATTAAGCACAGAAAGAAGTGTGGCCCGCTACATACAGTTAACATATTATCATATTTCCTCCTTTCTTGTCCAGAGTTCTTGTCATTACGCTCTTTATGCAGCTACCCTATACATCAACTTTTGACTCTTCTTATTCACTATGTTAATACCCTGTGCCCATTTGTACCTTTTGAGTGCAAATGTGATAGGAGACTCCTAAAATAAAACCATTGGCTTAAAGGAAACTGGATTATCTTTTATCTCTCAGAGTTTTTAAACTGAGAGAAGGTAGTGTATTTGTGGCGAATTATTTTGCGCCAGGTAGTAAAGGAAAATCCTTTTCAGCTAGTATAGGACTGAACTCCATTTCTAATGGTGTCTATCAAGCTAATACTTAGAGCAACTATTGTAGAACTGTAAGAGATAAGCACTTTGGAATGAAGCATACATGAATTTTAAACCCTGTGTTATATCAGGTTTTCTCAATACCTTTGGGTTGCCATCCGTATAATGGATGCTGACACTAACTCAGCATCCACCATCATAAGCTTCCTTTCTTTCCTTTCTTAGCCTTCATTTTTCCATGTTACTTTGAAACTATACTCATTGTTATTCATATGATGAAATGATTTGTTTAACTGCCTTAATACATTAGGCAATTAATTCTTTTTAGTGTTGAGCAAATTCCAACAATTTCCTGAGAAGAAATTATAATGAAGGTTTATGTGCAAGAAATGAAAAGTTATAGGATCTTTTTGTTCTCACAGCCATAAAAAAAATCACCTGGGTAGGCATTATTTGAAATTGCAAAATTCTGAATTGCTCTTACGCATTTAATTAGAAATAAATATGGATGGATGGGATGAGAAACTACACTGTGGAACATATTAGTAGAGTTCTTAATTGGTTTCTTTCTTTCCAGTATGGAATTCTGGGAGCAACATCCTCACCAGTCTAAGGATTTAGTGGGGGAAAGTCCTGAAAGGATGTGTAATAAATCAGAGTCAATGTGCTTATGGGAAAAACAGGTATTTGTAGTACTGTGAATGCATGATCTGGAATTTCAATGTAGCAGCAAGACGAGACATAAAATTATTTTATTTTATTTTTTTTTAATTTTTATTTATTTATAATAGTCACAGAGAGAGAAAGAGGCAGAGACACAGGCAGAGGGAGAAGCAGGTTCCATGCACCTGGAGCCCGACGTGGGATTCGATCCCGGGTCTCCAGGATCGCGCCCTGGGCCAAAGGCAGGCGCTAAACCGCTGCGCCACCCAGGGATCCCTAAAATTATTTTAACAATTCCTAATTTAGTTCACTGAGTCAAATCTAGATATAACTTTACAGGATTTATGTGGAAAAACATAAGTCAGAATAAATAGCAATGTGTATTTTAACAAACAGAACAGATCTTAAAACCCACCTGCACTGCTACCATTGGGTACCCCACTTGCTTCTACCACTGCCCTATCTTGTGATTGCATACTGGCAGTGGTCAGAAGCACATGACTTTTTGGAGACTTTTTTTTTTTTCTTCTGAGTAGCTGTGTCAGAAAGCACTCGCTTACAATGAGCCAAAATGTGCCTCCACGTATAAACAAGTCTTAATCACTCCCCTTTTGCCTATTAGAACACAAAGTTTGTTCAAAAAAAAAAAAGTCTATGTGACATGCTTTCAGTTCCCTGGAAAAAACTGGTCGAATTAGGTACTGAAGAACCAGGACCTCAGCAGAAGTTGAGTCAGGAAGGAGGGAACTTGAAAGAGTGAAGCAAAATTCTTTTAAAATCCTACAGTTTGCTTCAGGTTTTGATGTATGGTTTCATCCTATACTCTCAATAACTTCCTCAGATAGATATTTTCTTGACTTTGGGGTGACTTGCTATGAAGCAGGTACCATTCTCTAGGCAAGTTACAACAGTCAACAAAAAGGACCTAAAATTCCTACCCAGGTGGAATTTACGAGCTTGCCAAACCATAATACATGCTTACTGGTTGGCTTAGAGTATCAATTGCTAACAACAGAGGGGGGAGGTGGACAGATTCTTTCTTCCTAGCATGAAAGCTTCAAAGAAAATGTGTAGGATATGGCAGGCATGAATGCAGTTTTCCAAACCTTCATGAGATCCATGGTATAGACAAGGAAGATTCTTAAAGAAGGATTTTCTCACTATAACTTTGATCATATTAAGTCTGAGCAAAGCTCTGGATTCTTGATTTTTTTTTTCTAATAAAAGCTTCCAGGCTCGAAATTAGACTGAGTCAAATTTTAACAAAATTTCTGATACAGAATTCAAGAAAAACTTCCTACATTTTTATTGTAGATGTTTCAAGTGAAGTGAATGTACTGCTCTACACTGATTTGTGTCAGTTGGAAATAGAAGGAAAATGACATGTTTCCCACAAAGTTGACTATGTCCTAGTCATAGCATCAGTTGGCAGAAGTACACGAGGGTGTCTCTGACCTCTGAAAGCCATTATTCTGGTCATCACTGGTTACTAACAGGTCTGTGAGTAGACAGATTTCTAGCTATAATCAAGGAGAAAGAGCCAGTCTTATTTCCATATGGGGGATGAATTCTAGTGTTCTAATTGTTGTATTTGTAGGCAGAGAATTGAGATAAGAAAACTGAGAAATAAGATCAACACACCTATAACTTGATTCTGCAATCCTCTATTGTAAGCACAGAGGAAAAGGACTTGGATGGTAAAATGACACTTACAAGTGCTACATACTTCTAACATTTTTTTTTTTCTCTTTTACTTTACCTGGCTTTATTTTTGTTCTTAAGCTTCCATCTCTATGGGAGAGCACATCCTCTTTTACGTATCAATAGAATATGTTTGTTTTCTATTTCCTGTGCCTAGAAGAGGACCTGACACCTCCAAGGTACACAATCAATGTTTGTTGAATGAATGAAAGTTGTAAGAGTTACTTTCAAAATTACCATTTTAAATATTTGAGAATATTTTATTTTCTCTCTTGGATTTCATAAGAATGAAAGCATGTTACCTGGAGAGTAAGTGTACCCTAAACACCACATTGTTTTAAGATGATGGTGATAGTGATGATGACATTCCAATGTGGCAAGCATGGATTATCAGTGGAGTAGGGATTCAAGTAGGATTTCCCTGTCTGAGGGTAACAGGTCAGGCTTGTGTGAAGAATACTCAGAGCTTAGACTTCAAGTGCATACTTTTTTCTAAGATAATAGTATTGGAGTTGAAAACTACACTAATGTGGTCTTCTGATTGATTCAAGTACTTTGATGGAGAAAATCTACATCAAACTCATGTTCTAAGAGGGATATTCCAATATATAATGATAAATGAGGCTACTTTTTACCCACACATCTTTGTTCATGCCAGACCATACCTGGAAGGAGACCACCACAACCAAGTGGTTTATTTGCAGCAGCCAAAATGTAGATGCCAACAGTAGAAGTTAGCATTTTGCTGGCAGCGCAGTTCTATTGCATCTTTGTTTCTTGGGCTGGTATGTTAAGCAAAAAAACAAAAAACAAACACTTTTCTTTTTTGTCTTTAACCTCATATATTAAAAATGGAAGCATTTCTGTAGCATCTTAAGGCTTATTGTCATTCTCCATAAATTAAGTAAAATAAACCTCTGGCAGTTTTCCTTTGCACTATTGTTTGTAATTATTTTGCGAATAACTTTGAAGACTTTAATATTGGCCTTTGTCCTCTCACTTTGTCCTAATGTGTTGAAATAAGCTTGACAATTTGTGTCCCTGTCAGTATCTCTGTGCTCTATATTGCAAGTTTGCATGATAGATTTATTGGGCCCATAAAGAGTTTATTAATATTCCTTTAACAGGATAAGTATTCTGAAATTGAGTTTGTCCTACTAGCTCCTAATTTTTACCTATAACCAAAAAAAGACATCTTGAGCTGCACAATGGCAATCTATAGCAGTGCTTTACGCTGCCTCTGCAAATACATTAAAAAAAAACCAAAATGTCTATTATAGATTTGCATATTTCATCCAATATATCATTTTAAGATTTAATAAAACACTACCTAGCTTTCTGTGTCTAGTTACCTTTCTGACGCACCTTGATAGATGGTTTTGTGGATGCAAACACAATTGGACAAAGTAATGATATCTACATGTATGTATATCTAGATTTATACTCACACTCAAGCCATTTAATGTTAACATCTGAGAATAAATCAGCATCATCCATTTTATTATTTACATCACACTGGTGGTGGGTTATACTGCTATCATCTCAGTCACCTCTGCTGATCATTTATCTTGAATTTTTTTAACTTAGTATCATAGGATAGATGCAGAATTTTGTCGGCCAACACATATATTGAGCAAAGGCAGTCTCTAGATCAGTCTGCATTTATAGTCCATATTCATTAAAGATAACCCAATCTTAATTACACTATAAACTCTGCTGGGCACTAGCTTATAGAAGATTAGAGTCATTTTATAGTATTATTTTGCCCTTTGTTCAACAAGTTGAGCATGACTTACAGTTTAATTTTTAGGAGGAAATAACTGACCTAGTATATACTCCTATGTGATGGGGGAAAACATGTTTTTCTTGTGTCTATGATAGTAGCTTATGTTTGACTAACTCTCTCAGGGAGAAGAACTATAAAGTTAGAAGAAACACGATTTGAAGACAGCCAGTACTTAAGCCAAGATACTGGGGTGGGGAGGCGGTGGTGTGGGGGGATTGAAAAGACTCCTAAATTTATCTCTACTTATTCCCTTAAGGGCTTTAACTGATTCAACTCATGGGGTATAAAAATTAAGCAGCAATCAGTGACCTGTAGTTTACGGTGGTTTCATAGGACTGTGGAGGTAAAAGTTAGAGTTCAAGGTTAGCGAGGTGTCTAGAAAGCAAGAGGCCAACTCTACTGAGAGGGTAATTGAAGAGAAGCATCTGAGCAGTATGGATGACTATTTCCTACAATGCATTGACCAAATCTTAAAATGTAGAGGAGTAAGATGATTTGCAGCCTATCAGAGAGCATGCACTAGGAGGAAGATCTAAATAAATACTTTAAGTAACTCAACAGAAAGGATGGGCTCTAAAAGTAAGAGAAAACCAGAACTTAGATCATCCCCCACAAATTCTGTAATCTAATCTTGACAGTTTGAAGATCTATACTTATTTCCCTGTGAGAAAAAAAAAATCAAACTTACTCTGAGGGAAGATAACACCTTTTCATATCTTCCTATTTTTAATTTTCAAATTGCAATTTTCATTTTCAATTCACATCGTAAAATTTCCAAAATTAAATTAAATCAGCAAGCATGGCATAAAAGAAAATTAAACCACCAAAACTCAGAAAATAGCTATAGAAAAATATGTGAGCTGTATTGGAATTACCAGATGAGGACCCAAGAATAAAGTTATTAAAAAACAAAACAAAACAAGTGAGATCGATACTTTGACCAAGGAACTAGAATCTATAAAAATAAGTAAGGGAAAACCATAAAGCTAAACAAAATCAGTAAAGTTAATAATTATAATTTGAGCATGAGGCTAGCAAAAGTATGGATATAGATCCAGATTTAGAATGGTAAATTAAAGTTAGGGGAAAAAAATCACAAAATAATGAAAAATAAGTATCCACTAAATATAGAAGTCTGTCATAAGTAACTAATGTTCTAGAAAGAATCAGAAGAATAGGGAAGTAATATTTTGAGAAAGGGTCACAAATCTTTTGAGTATAAGACCTCAAACCATGAATGCGAAAAGTTAGCCAACTATCACCTAGACATGTAATAGTAACACTGCTAAAAAACAGACAATGAGGATCTAAAAATCAGCACACACACACACACACACACACACACACACACATACACCTCCTCTGAAGTAAAGTATTTGGATATCAAAAACAGCTGATTTCATGGCAGAAATTGTGAAGGTCAGAGGGGGGAAAATTGACATTAAAAGCCCAAGAAAAATAAGTATCAAAACTAGATTTTTAGGAAAAAGAAGTTCAAATAAAAATAA
Organism: Canis lupus baileyi; assembly: GCF_048164855.1. Lineage (NCBI taxonomy): Eukaryota > Metazoa > Chordata > Mammalia > Carnivora > Canidae > Canis > Canis lupus. Next base: position 2,274,473 of record NC_132840.1, on the reverse strand, counting down.
TTTTGTTAAGTACTTGGTATAATTTATCCTCTTTTCTTTTCTTTCCTTTCTTTCTTCTTTCTTTCTTTCTTTCTTTTTCTCTTTCTTTCTTTCTTTCTTTCTTTCTTTCTTTTTCTTCTAGAAGTAGTGAAAAAAAATGTTCTTCAGACAAAAAGAAAATCAGCCTAACTGGCACTGTAGAATGTAGTAATGTTGAAATGTAGGTAGAGAAAACATAATGTTTACCATTTAATGTCTTGTTTGTGTAAATTAGATGGAGATTTAGAATCTTTAAAAAAAAGGGATGCCCAGGTGGCTCAGCAGTTGAGTGTCTGCCTTCATTCCAGGGTGTGATCCTGGGACCCGGGATCGAGTCCCACACTGGGCTCTGTGCAGGGAGCCTGCTTCTGGTGAACAGGGGGCACTACCCAGCAGGACACTACAGAGCCTCATAAGTCTGCTACTTTCCAGCACAGGAGTTATAGCTGCCTTTCCTAACACAGAAACAGACACAGAGAAAATGGGCAGAGAACTATGTCCTGAATGAAAGAACAGGACAAAACAAGAAGAGACCTAGGTGAAATGGATGTAAGTGACAGAATTTAAAGTAATGTTTGTAGATACTCACATGACTAAAGAGTGGACGATATCAATGAGACAACAAACAAGAAGATGGAAAATAAAAGTCCAGAGGTGAAAAACACAGTTAACAAAACAAAAAAATACACTTGATAGTAAACAGGCTAGAAGATAGAGGGGTGAATTAATGGCCTAATAGAGAAATGGAATTTTTTTTCTCTAGTGTTCAGCTCAGTTAATCAAAGAAAACAATATTAGATTTAGCAAACTCAGTCACTCCGTTAAGCATAGTAACATTTACATCACAGGGAATCCCAGAAGGAGAAAGAGAAAAGGGGACAGAAAAAAATATTTGAATAATAGCTGAAAACTCTAATCTGGGGAAGATATCCAAATCCAGAAGGCAGAGCTACACCAACAAATTCAATGAGGGCCACACTAAGAGAGTCATTTACATGGCAAATAGTGATAAACAGAATTTTAAAGACAACGAGAAACAACAGTTACACACAAGGGAAACCCCATAAGCTGATTTTTTAGCACAAACTCTGCAGCCCAGAAGGGAGGCTTGATACATTCAAAGTGCTAAAAGGGAAAAATCTGCAGCCAAGAGTGCCATATACAGCAAGGCTATCGTTCAGAATAGAAAGAGAGATAAGGGGTACCTTCAGTTTGCCCTTCAAGAAATATTAAAGGGGACTCTTTGAAAGGAAAGGAATGAATATACATGAGAGTAGGACAGTTTATCTATGTAGTGTGTAAAATATGACAACATATGAGGTAGAACATGGTGGGGTATAGAATGGGCTCAAACTTAAGTGACCATCCACTTGATATAGAGTGCTATATGCAGAAGATGATATGCAAAAAAAAAAAAAAAAAGAAGAAGAGAAAAGAATCCAAGTATATAACTGAACAAAGTCAATTGTAAGAAGACAACAACAGAACCAAGCATCAGAGAAAGACTGTAACCAATTGGCAATAAATATAGATCTTTCAATAATAACCTCTAATAAAAATGGACTAAAATAACAATGGAAATTAGCACATTTTAAAAATGAAAGATGACAAAATCATGACATACCTAACCTTGTGAGATATCGCTAACACAGTGCCCAGAGGAAAATAAGTCTGAAATGTCTATACTGGAAAAAGAGAAATGCTAAAAATAAGTTACCGAGTCACATAGGTGACAGACTGAATTTAAAACAAAACAAAACAAAACATATACTGCCTATAAAAGACAATTTCAGACCTAAAGCCCCCTGCAGATTCAAAGTGAGGGGATGGAGAAACATTTACAATTTGAATGAACATCAAAAGAAAACCAGAGTAGCAATGCATACATCACACAAAATAGAATTTAAAACTGACTGTAACAAGAGACAGAGAAGGGTACTATATAATTATAAAGGACAATCCAACCACAAGACCTAACAATTTTATGTATTTATGCACCCAACAGGAGAGTACCCAACTTCTCAGAAGAAACAAAGAACAGATCAATGAAACCAGGAGCTAGTTCTTTGGGGAAAGAAAAAAACAAAAAACAACTGACAAACCTCTAGCCAGACTCATTAAAAAAAAAAAGACTGAAATCGGAGACTTGATAGCTAACACCAGAGAAATATAAAGGGTTTTAAGAGCATATTATGAAAACTTATATGCCAACAAATTCAACAACCTGGAATAAGTAAATCCTAAAAAATATAACACTTACCAAAGCTGAGAAAGGAAGAAATAAAAATTTTGAACACAGTAGTTACCAGCAATGAAACTCAATCACTACTCAAAAAACACCCAGAAAAGGGACACCTATGTGGCTCAGTGGTTGAGCATCTGCCTTTGGCTCAGGTCATGATCTCAGGGTCCTGGGATCGAGTCCCTCATGGGCTCCCTGGAGGTAGCCTACTTTTCCCTCTGTCTATGTCTAGCATTCTCCCTGTGTCTCTCATGAATAAATTAAAAAAAAATAAAAGAAAAGAAGTTAAAAGTCCCCCCCCAAAAAAAAATAAAAATAAAAATCTAGGTATAGACAACTTCACAGCTAACTTCTTCCAGACATTTAAAGAATTAGTATCTCTTATCCAACTATTCCAAAAAATATGGAAGGAAAATTTCCAAATTCATTTTATGAGGTCAACATTATCCTGATACCAAAACCAGATAAAGACACTACAAAAAAAAAAAAAAAAAACACAACAACAACAACAACAAAAAACTACAGGCCAGTATCTCTTATGAATGCAGCATTTTGTTGATGATTTTTTCATCTACCAAAGTAAAATCAACAACACATTTTAAAAAAATTAAACACGATCAAGTAGGATTTATTCCCAGGAAGCAAACAGGACTCAATATTCCCCAATAAATCATTGTGATCATCACATCAACAAGAGAAACAAAACCTATATGATTATTTCCATAGATGCAGAAAAAAAGCACTTGACAGAGTACAATAGCCACTCATGATAAAAACACTCTTAACAAAAAGTAGGTTTAGAGAGAACTGACCTCAACACAACAAAGGCCATCTATGAAAAATCCACAGTGAACATCATACTCATGTTTGAGAAAAACAGCTTTTCCTCTGAGGCCAGGAACAAGATAGGGATGTCCACTCTCATCACTTTTTCTCAACATAGAAGTCCTAGCCCCAGCAACCAGACAACAACAACGAAAATATATAGAAAGTATCCAAATCTATAAGGAAATAAAACTTTCACTATTTGCAGATGACATGGTATTATATAGAGAAAACCCTAAAGACTCCTCCAAAAAAAACTATTTCAACAGATAAATGCAGTAAATTTGCAGGATACAAAGCCACTGTATAGAAATGTTGCATGTCTGTATACTAATAATTTTTTAAAAAATCATTTAATTGCACTAGAAATATAAAAAATGCTGAGTTATAAACTTACCCAAAGAGGTGAAAGGCCTGTAGTCTGAAAACTGTTAAACAGTGATGAAAGAAATTGAAGACAACACAAATAAATGGAGCCATATTCCATGCTCATGGATTCCAAGAACAAATATTGTTAAAATATACATACTACCAAAACAACCTACAGATTTAATGCAATCCCTATCAAAATACCACCAGTATTTTTCACAGAACTGGAAGAAATAATCCTAAAGTTGGTATGAAACCAGAAAAGATCCCAAATAGCTGAAGCAATCTTGAAAAAGAAAATCAAAACTGGAAGCATCACAATTTTGGACTTTAAGTCATACTACAGAATTTTAGTAATCAAAACAGTATTGTACTGGCACACAAAAAAGATACATAAACCAATGGAACAGAACAGAAAACCTAAAAATAAACCCTCAACTATATAGTCAATTAATATTTGACAAAGGGGGCAAGAATATGCAATGGAAAAAAAGTTTATGTTACAAATGATGCTGAGAAACTGGACAGCTACATGCAAAAGAATTAACCTGGACCATTTACTCCGTACACAAAAATAAATTCAAAATGCATTTGGGATCTATATGTGAGACTTGAAAGCATTAAAAAGCTTGAAGGGAACATAGGCAGTGACTTCTCTGATTTTGGCTCTAGCAACAGTTTTCTATATTTGTCTCCTAAGGCAAGGGAAGTAAAAGCAAAGTTTAACTATTGGGACTACATCAAAATAAAAAAAGCTTCTGCACAGCAAAGGAAACAACTAAGCCAAAAGGCAACCTACGGAGTGGGAAAAGATATTTGCAAATGACCTATCAGATAAAGAGTTAGTATCCAAAATATATAAAGAACTTCTACAACTCAACACCCCAAACCCAAACAATCTAATTAAAATTGGGCATGAATAGATATCTCGCCAAAGAAGACATGCAAATGGACAACAGACACATGAAAAGATGCTCAGTATCACTGATCATTAGGAAAATACAAATCAAAGTCACAATGAGACATCACCTTACACCTGTCAGAGTGGCTAAAATCAACAACACAAGAAATAAGTTTTGGCAAGGATGTGGAGGAAAAGGAACCCTTGTGCACCGTTGGTGGGAGTGCAAAACTGGTGCAGCCACTGTGGAAAACACTGTGAAAATTCCTCCAAAAATTAAAAATAGAACTACTCTTATGATCTAGTCATCATACTATTGAATGTTTACTTAAACAATAACAACAACAACAACAAAAAAATACAAGGGCACCTGGGCAGCTCAGTTGGTTAAGCATCCGACTCTTGATTTCAGCTCAGGTCATGAGATTGAGCCTTGAGTCCAACTCCACACTCAGTGTGGAGCCTGTTTAAGATTCTTTCTCTCTCTCTGTCCCCTTCCCAACCTGCTTGCACTCTCGTGCTCTCAACACACACACACACACACACACACACGCACGCACGCGTGCACGATGGACTACTATTCAGCCATAAAAAGGATATCTTGCCATCCGCAATGACTTGACGCTAGACAGTATAAAGCTAAGCTAATCAGTCAGTCAGAAATACAAATACCATATGACTTCAATCATGTTATTTAGGAATCAAAACAAATGAGCAAAGCAAAAATTAAAAATGAGAGAAACCCACACACTAAACCAAGAAACACTCTTAAGCACGTAGTACAAACTGATGGTTACCAGAAGAGGAATAGGTGGGCAGATGGCTGAAGTAGGTGATGAGCTCCGGGCGAGCTGTAGGATTACTGAGTAACTGCTGTACCCCCGGAACTAACGGAGCACTGTATGTCAGCTACACTGAAATTAAACTCAAAACTTAAAAAAAAAAAAAAAAAATCAATCAGGCTCAGCTCTGGGAAAGGCAGGGTGGCCTGAGGAGACTGAGTCCCTGACCTTAAAGAGATAGCACGACACAAAGCCTGCATCCCTAAGATGCAGCATAGAAACAGACGTTTGAAAAACGCCTGGGGCATAGGGATGTGGAAGTAGTTCACTAATCCTAGCATATGGTAGTGGGGCAGGGATTCTTTCAGGACTTCTCCAGGAACAGAGGGGCTGCCAAGCACCATTTCCCACACAGGACCACCTGGAATAACCAGCCCAGAGCAGATATCTGCTCCTAACTCGCTAACACCCGCACTGCCGCTGCCCAGCCCCCTCTGGGGGCGTTCCCCCTCCAGCCAGGTGCGCCTTGGTCCTGGTGCTACAGGCCCCTTCTGCAGAAGACCAGCGCCAATCTTGACAATGTCATGCCTCCTGCTCTACCTCCACCTGCCACCCCGAAATTTTGCAGATCTGCCTCTATGAACAGCTGGCCTAGGCCAGGGCAACAGTAGGTCCCCTCTCACAGAGGGCTGGCATGCAAACAATACTACTGCTACATGCCCCACCCCCACACACATTGTGGATGCACGACCGACCGACCGACCGCCACCACCAATATGCTTGTGGCTGGAGCCTGCCCAGTGTGGTGCCGCAAGCTTGGGAATGTGCAAAGCTCCCTACAGGGGCCGGCACCAATCCAGAGTGACTCCTGCCCTGGGATGAGAGAAAGATCACCACACAGACCAGACCAACTATGACCCCAGCGACCTGCTGGTCTGACTACAGGCTGTGTCCACCAACCAGAGTTCCTCAGAGGACAACACAGGAAAAGCACCCTGCAGTACGGGGCTACTGCATCTCTGGCTAATACCTGGGCTCATTCAGCCAGAGCCCAAGGCAGTCTCAGACTAGCCCACAACAGCCACAGGGAAAAATCCTGTCCATAACCGGCAAAGAACCACTGTGAACAACCAGACTGAAGAGAAGCCCCTCATCCACAACACAATGGTGCACGAACCCTACATGGGAGATACCCTTGAAGTGCTAGATCCTGATAAATGAAATTAAAAACATACTTGGTGTAATAAATAGCAAAGTAGAGGAAGCACAGGAGGACAGAGGACAGAGCAATGGGAAGTCATCAAGCTGAACAGGTGAGAGAACAAAATCATGTAAAATGAGAATAACCATAGGAAATTCAGTGACTCCTTCAAGCATAAGAACATCCTCATTATAGGGATCTTGGAAGAAGAGAGAAAAAAAAAAGAGCAGAAAATTCATTTGAAGAAATAGCAGCTGAAACTTCCCTAATCTGGGTAAAGAAACAAATATCCAGAAGCGGGAGGCACGGAGAATCCCCAACAAATTTAACCCAGTGAGGTCCACACCAAGACATGAAATAGCAGAAAGTAGTGATAAAGTGAGGATTTTAAAACCAACAAGAAAAACTTACATACAAGGGAAACCCCCTAAGGCTATCAGCTGCTTTTTCAGGAGCAACTTCGCAGGCTAGAAGGCAGTAGCAAAATACCTTCAAAGTGATGAAAAGGGAAATATTGGCAGCCAAAAACACTTGATCCAACACAGATATCATTTAGAATAGAAAGAGAGATAAAGAGTTTTCCAAACAAACAAACAAAACCCCACAGCTGACAGAGTTCCTGACCACTAAACCAGCCCTATGTGCCATCTTAAAGAGGACTCTTGGAGTGGAAAGGAAAGACCTTTCCTGAATAAGAAAAGTAGGAAGCAAAAAAAGCAGTGAAGGTAAGTTTATCTTTAAAAATCAGTCAAGGGCGTCACAAAGTAGGAGAGTGTAAGTGTGGTGCAGTAATCCAAAACGCCCATGTCGGGGGCAGACGAGTGAAGTACGGGTTCAAACTTCAGCAACCATCTACCTAATACAGACGACAGTGTGCAGAAGATGTCCTGTATAATCCTAATGGTGACCAGAAATCAAACCAGTAAGAGCAAGAAATGAAGAGAAAGGAATCAAAGTGTATCACTAAAGAAAGCCAACTAATTGTGAGAGAAGACAGCAAGAGAAGGAAGGATCAGAGAACTACAAAAACAAGTGGAGATCAAGGGACAAAATAGCAGTACGTATCTTTTAATAATTACTTTGAATGTAAATGGACTCAATGCTCCAAAAAAAAGGACATTGGTGACAGACTAGATAAAAAAGCAAGATCCATGTCTCTGCTGTCTACAGGAGACTCAGTTCAGATCTAAAGACATGCAGATTGAAAGTGAAGAGATGGAAAGCATGTATTATGCAAATAGATGTGAAAAAAGCCAGGATAGCACTACTGACATCCAACAAAAGAGATATTAAACAACGACTATAACGAGAGAAAGAAGGACACTTTGTTATCATAAAGGGGACAATCCAGCAAGATGACGGGACTCCTGGGTGGCTCAGCGGTTTGGCGCCTGCCTTCACCCCAGGGTGTGATCCCGGGGTCCTGGGATCAAGTCCCACGTCGGGCTCCCTGCAGAGAGCCTGCTTCTCCCTCTGCCTATATATATCTCTGCTTCTCTCTCTGTGTCTCTCATGAATAAATAAATAAAATCCTTTAAAAGCAAAAGATGATATTGCAGTTGAAAATATTTATTCACCCAACACGGGAGCACCCAAATACATAATGGAATTAATAACAAACATAAAAGGAGTGATTGGTAGCAATACTAGTAAGGGGCTCTAACACCCCATCCTTCATCAGTGGATAAATCATCCTTGCAAATAAGGAAACACTGACTTTGAAAGACACCTTGGACCAAATAGAGCTAATGATTTATTCAGAACTTTCCATCCTAGGTAGCAGAATATACATTCTTTTCAAGTGCACTTGAGTATTTTCCAGAACATATCACATTATTAGGCCACTAAAGATGTCAAAACAAATTCAAAAATATCCAAGTCATACTGTGCATCTTTTCCGACTACAGTGCTATGAAACTGGAAATCAACCACAAGAAAAAAGTCTGGAAAGAGTACTAGTACATGGAGGTTAAATAACATGCTGCTAAACAATGAATGGATCATCTTAGAAACCAAAGAATAAATAAAAGATTACGTGGAAACAAATGAAAATGAAAACATAACGGTCCAGAATCTGTGGGATGTAGCAAAAGTGTTTCTCAGACCTTTACAGCAATACAGGCCTACCTCAAGAAGCAAGAAAAACCTCAAGCAACCTAACCTTACACATAAGCATCTAGAAAAAGAAAAAGCAAAACCTCAAACCAGGTTAAAGGAGGAAATAATAGAGTAGAGCAGAAACAAGTAGAAACTAAAAGGACATTAGAATAGGTCAATGAAATGACCTTCTCAAAGAACCATTAATTAACTTTTACCCAGAGTCATTCAAAGAGAGAGACACAGAGAGAGAGAGAACTCAAATTCAAAAATGAACGAGGAGACATAACAACCAACACCACAGATACACAAAAGATTCTAAGAAAATATGAAAAAATTATATGCCAACAAATTCAACAACCTGGAAGAAACAGATTCCTAGAAACGTAAGACCTACCAGAGCTGAAGTGGGAAGGAATAGAAGTTTTGAACAGACCAGTTACCAATAATGAAACTGAATCAGTAATCGAAAAAATCCCACCAAACCAAAGTCCAGGACCAGTAATTTCTACCAAACACTTAAAGAGCTAATAACTACTTCTTTTCAAACTGAGAAAAACAGAGGAGAAATAAAAAGTTCCAAATTCATTCTATGAGGCCAGCATTACCCTGATATGAAAACTAGGTAACACTACTAGAAAAGAGGCTGGTATCTCTGATGAACATAGATACAAATATCCTCAAGTAAAATACTCTCAAAGTGAACCCAGCAATACATTAAAATTCACCACAATCAACAGGGATTAATTGAATATTTTTCAATATTTGAATAATTTGCCACATCATACATGAAATCATAAAGAGGATAAAACCCATAGGATCATTTCTGTAGATGGCAGAAAAAGCAGTTGACAAAGTACAGCATCCATTCATGATAAAAACTGTCAACCACATAAGTTTAAAGGGAATAGACCCGAACATAATAAAGGCCATCTCTGAAAAACCCACAGTGAACATCATTCCCATGAGGAAAAATGAAGAGATTTTTTTTTTCCCCCTGAGGTCAGGAACAAGACAAGGATGTTCACTCTCACTACTTTTATTTAGCATAGTATGGAATGTCCTAGCCACAGCAATCAGATAATAAAAAGAAAAAGCATCCAAGGACCACGTAAAATGTTCACTATTTGCAGTTGACTTGATACCGTAATAAAGAAAACCCTAAAGATTCCACCAAAATACTGCTAGAATTGAGAAATGAATTCAGTAAGGTCACAGGATACAAAAAAAAATCAATGTACAGAAATCAATTGCATTTTTATAAACTGATAATGAAAGAGTAGATAGAGAAATTAAGAAAACAGTCCCACTTATAATTGCACCCAAAATAATAAAATGCCTAGGAATAAACTTCTTCAAGGAGGCAACAGACTTGTACTCTGAAAACTATAAAATATTGTTGAAAGAACTGAAGATGACACCAGTAAATGGGAAGACATTTAAATCCTCATGGACTGGAAGACCAATGTTAAAATGTCTATACTACCCAAAGCAATCCTTAGATTTAATATAATCCCCATCAAAATATTGCTAGCATTTTTCATAGAACTGCAACAAGTAATTCTAAAGTTTGTATGGAACCATGAAAGACCCCAAATAGCCAAAGTAATCTATTTTTTTTTCTTTTTAGAGAGAGAGTGGGAGGCAAGGTCAGGGGAAGGCAGAGGAGAATCTTAAGCAGGTTCCATCCCTGCGGAGCCTAATATAACCCTGAGATCATGACCTGAGCTGAAATCAAAAGTTAGACACTTAAGCTACTGAGCCATCCAGGATCCTCATAGCTGAAGCAATCCTGAAAAAGAAAAAGCATAACTGGAGGTATTACAATTCTGGACTTCAAGTTATACTACAAAGCTGTAGTGATCAAAACAGTGTGCCACTGGCACACACACACACACACACACACACACAGTAATGGACAAAAAGATCAATGAAACAGAATAGAAAACCCAGAATTAAACCCACAATTATATGGTCAATTAATCTTTAACAAAGGTGGCAAGAATATACAATGGGAAAAAGTTTAACAAACGGTGCTGAGAAACCTGGATAGCCACATATAAAACAATGAAAATGGACAATGTCTTTCATCACAAAAATATCAAAATGGGTTAAAGGACCCATATGTCATACGTGAAACTAAAAATCCTAGAAGAGAGCATAGGTAGTAATTTCTCTAGTTATATTTTCCTGGATAGATCTCCTAAAGCAAGAGGAATAAAAGCAAAAATAAATTGTTTAGACTATGTCAAAAAGAAAACCTTCTGCATAGCAAAGGAAACTATCAACAAAACTAAAAGCCCACTGAGGGGTAAATAACATAGCCGATACAGGGTAAGTATCCCAAATATAAAAATAAGTCAACACCCAAAAACAAATGCTCCAATTAAAAAAAAAATGGGCAGAAGACATGAACAGACATTTCTCCAAAGTACGAAATGCAGATGGCCAAGAGGCACATGAAAAGTTGCTCAATATCACTCATCATCAGGGAAAAGCAAATCAAAACTAACGTGAGATATCACATCAAGCCTGTCAGAATGGTTAAAATGGAAAACAAACAAGTTTTGTTGAGGATGAGAAAATGAAAAATGAACCTTTGTGCGCTGTTGGTGGGAAGGCAAACAGGTGCAGCTACTGTGGAAAAGAATATGGAGGTTCCTCAAAAAATTAAAAATGAAACTACCCTATGACTCATCAATCACACTACTGGGTATTTGCCTAAAGAATACAAAAACACTAATTTGTACAGATGTATGCATCCTTATGTTTACTGCAGCATTGTTTACAGTAGCCAGATTTTGGGAGCAATCCAGGTGCCCACTGATAGATGAGTGGATAAAGAGTGGTGTGTGTTTGTGTGTGTGTGTGTGTGTGTGTGCTTATTTGCATGCATTTATATTATATATATAATTCATTTTTATATTTATATGTAATATACATTGTACATAATATATAATAATGAAATCTTGTCAGTTGTAACAACATAGATGGATCTAGAGAGTATAATGCTGAGCAAAATAAGTCAGAGAAAGGCAAATACCATATGATTTCACTCATATGTGAGATTTAAACAAAACAATCAAAGGGGAAAAGAGAAAGAGACAAACCAAAAACCAGATTCTTAACTATGGTGAAGAGGTAGTTAGTTACCAGAGGCGAGTTGGGGGTAGGAGGTGGATGAAATAGATGAAGGGGATTAAGAGTACATTTATCTTGATGGACACTGAGTAATACATAAAATTGTGGAATCGTTATATTCTAAATAAACAAAAACTATGTTAACTTAACTAATATTAATATAAAAAATAAATATGGTATTTAAAATTACAACTGAAATAATAATATAAGTCTATGTAACTAATTGGCTAATGGGGAAATGGAAAAAAATAAGGCTTATCAATCTAAAAAAATATAGAAAGAAAAAATAGTAAAAAACTGATGAAGTATAAGAAATTAAAACCCAGATACACAGCCGATCACACTAAATGTCAGTAAGCTACATATTTCAGTTAATAGTCTTTAATTTTTAGACAATAAAAAGCAACTTTTTAAAATCACATTTATCTATTCTGATAACTTTTTTTTTTTTTACATTTAAAAAAAATTTCTAGTTATTTAGTATATAGTGTATGATTGGTTTCAGGACCAGAATTCAGTGATTCATCACTTAAATATAATACGCAGTGCTCATCACAGTAAGTACCCTCATTAATACCTATTACCCCATTTAGGCCATCCCCAGCCCACCTCCCCTCCAGAAACCCTCAGTTTCATCTCAATATTTAAGAGTTTCTTATGGTTTGTTACCCAACCCCACTTTTTTTTTCTTCTCATATGTTCATCTGTTTTCTTTCTTAAATTCCACCTATGAGTGAAATCGAATCAATCAAGGACACCAAAGGCATCCGAGGATTAAAAGAAGCTCCATCATGCCAATTAAAACCAAAGCAAAATAGTTCAGCTATGGAGTAAGGAGAAAGAAATATTACCAAAACTAAAGAGAAAATTTTAATTGTCAATGATTAAATTCAGCAGGAATATATAAAAATCTTAAGTTTATTCGTTTTTAATAATGTATTTGTGAAGTAAAAAAATTGACAAGAACGTGTCTCAATACATGCAGAGAATGCTTTTCTAACACAATAGAATTCAATCAGAAAACAAACAACACCCCCTACACACACACACACACACACACACACACACACACACTAAACCAGAAGTATCCCCAAGTATTGCAAATTAAGCCATACACTTCTAATTAATCCACGGGAAACATAATAAAATCACAACGAAAATTAGAACAATTTAAAAATGAAAGATAACAAAATCATGACATAGTTTGTGAGATAGCTAACACAGTGCCTAGAGGAAAATAAGCCTAAAATGTCTATATTGGAAAAAAAGAAATACTAAAAATCAGTTATCTAAAAGGGGCTTCCAAAAAAAAATTAAAATAAAATAAAATAAAAGGGGCTTCCAAGGGGCTTAAAGTATCAGAAGTCTAAAAACTAGTAGAAATGTGGAAATAAATATAGTATAGGGGATGCCTGTGGCACAGTCTTTTAAGTATCTGAGTCTTGGCATCCACTCAGGTTGTGATCTCAGGGTCTTGAATTCTAGTTCCACATCAAGCTCATGCTCAGCACAAAGGCTGCTTGAGCCTCTCTTTCCCTCTCCCTCTGTCCCCCACCACACACACACATCCACAAACACACTATCTCTCAAATAAATCTTTATAAATAAATATAGAATAGAATAAAACTTAAAATAGATACAGTAGTGAAATTCAACAAAATCAAGAGCTATTTATTTGTAAAGATGAATAAAGTTGACCGAATCTTGCAAGGAAAAATGGAAAAGGTACAAATTACCAACATCAGAAATTGAGAAGGAGACGTTACTACAGACTCTATAGATGTTAAAATACTAATAATTGGACGTTATCAACTTATTTATGCCCATAAGGCTTAATCTACATATGAAATAGGCTAATAAGGTAAAAACTTTGCAAACTGGCATTATTAATAAAGTGTAAAGAGGTTTATCATTTTCTCTACTGAATAAAATAAATCCGTAATTCCTAACTTTTAACAAAAAATCATCATGCCCAAATGAACCAGACACAAACTTTATCAGAAAGAAGGAAGAAAGGGAGCATTTTCTACCTTACATCATGAAGCCAGGCTAATCTTAATGGTAAAACCTGATGAGCATATTACAAGAAAGGAGAAGACTTAACAATTTGCTTCTCAAACAAAATCCTATGTAATGTATTGGCAAACCAATACCAATAATACAAAAATATAATACTACAACCAGGTATTACAAGGACAGGTTATAACATTTGAAAAAAGCTATTAATGTAAATTAAAATATTGAGAGGAAAACTATAAATTCCTAGCATCGATCTCAATAGATGCAGAAAAGTATACATATGATTTTCTTGTTCATGAAAAAAAGCTCTTTGGACCCTAGAAATATCAAGGAATTTAATCTGATCAAGGGTAACTTCCAAAAAAAAAATTGCAAATATGAGACCTCATGGTATAAAAGAGTGAAAGCTTTCTCCCTGAAATTGGAAATGACACAAGGTTGTCTACTATTGCTACTTTATTCAATTATGCTGTAGGTTTTAGCCAGTACAATAAGATAAAAGTAAGGAATTACAGTGAAAATACTGGGAAGATGAAATAAAGTTGTCACTCTTCATAGACCACATGGTTGAGTTGGATGCGTAAAAATGAAAAAAAACTACAGTGAAACTATTATAAGTTTACATGATTATTAGTTATAAAGTAATCAGATTTCATTTTCTAGTAATAGAGAAAACAACAGTACTGCTCTAATAGTTAAAGGACTTCTATTAAATAGTAATAGAACCTAAAGAATGATGTGTGAGACCTCTAAACAGAAAACCACAAGACAGTGAGAGGAATTCAATAATTTGTGTCTACTAAAGTGGAGAAAATTAAGCCACACAGTGGGGGGAAGGGGCAATGATAGTACATCTAGCGCAGGACTCCTATTCATAACGTACAACGTGCTTGACACATAAACATAAACCAACCGCATTACAAAATGCAAGAATCTGAACACGGACTGCACCAAAGAGGATATCCAAGTAGACTTATTACCAACAAAGTTTCTTAGCATCAAACCATCAAGATACTGTGAATTAAGACCTAAGTGAAATACAGTTGCACATCACTACGATGACTAAAATCAAAAAATCATAAATAACTAGCTTTACCAGGTGTTGGTGAAGACTTACAGCAGCCTGAGCTTTTACACATTGCTGGTCAGAGTATAAAGTGCACATCCTCATTAGAAAAATATTTGGACACACACACTAAAGTTGAAGCAATGCACATCCTATAATCTTTCGCTCTATTCCTAAATATGCAATGTAGCTCAATTCATTTATCTATGCACCAAAAGATATACACGGAATATTTAGAGTTGTACTTTTCAAACAGGCCTGAAACTCAAGTACCCAAATGTCCACCAATAAGATAATAAACAAATAAATTGTAGTATATTTATATTATGAAATTATTTTCCAAACAATGGGAAAAATTAACTCTGATTACATACAACCATGGGAATCATCGAGCTAAAGAAGCCAGTGTACAATCTATTAATTAAATTTTTAGAATATCCTGAAGAAGGCAAATTAATGTAGTATTAAGTTACTGAAGATGTTACCCTAAGTCTTGACAACTGGGTACATGACATGGGGTCTTGACATGGGGTACAGGAGATGCTTTTGAGGAGCTAGTGATGCTAAATGGATATATCTGGATGATAGTTACATGGGTTTGTTTGTGTTATAAGATTCTATGGGGATAAAACCTTGAGCTTTATACACTTTGTTTGCATAACTGTCTTCAAGTACAAAAGTTGACCCCACACAAAAAATTTAAGGGAGTCACCCCGGGATTGTGTTTTTAATATGGCGACTATATCTATATATAAATTCACTAATAGAAAATTGCATGTTAATGGAAAAATCAAACCTTTTGAAGTATTGTTTGTTGATTTATTATGGTCTTGTATTGTTTGGGAAGAGATTTAGATTGAAAATGTTCCATTTTAAGATAACGTTTTCTATGTAGCGTATTTTAGTAATTAGTTTTGTTTCTGTTTGTTTCCTTATTTGTTGGCCACACTGCCCACTGCCGTGGATTCACATTTTAGCTTTTCCACTTCTTAGCTTTGGATAAATATGGACAAGATGACTGGAATCCATATAACATACCCGTTTTTTTTAGACTCACTGGATGTTCAAGAATGGCCACTTCTATACTACGTGCTATGATTTAACTTACATCAGTTGATTTCAGTCCATACCTACTCTGAGATCATATTTACATTTGAGAGAAAGTATCTTCACAGTAACCCAACAAAACCCAAAGGGAAAAAAAAAAAAAAAAAACCCAAAGGGGTCGTACATAGCAGATCATGCAACAAATGCTGGGCAGTTCACGGTATTAGTTTCCTTTTTTAATAAAGTGTATTTGTTCTTGTGTGCATGCACGTACACGTTTGGGAGCACAGCTGTTATTATAAGCTGATACTGAAGGAACACTTAAACTGAATATTGGGAACATCTTTGCATTAATCCCTCCAAGAGTAGGAGTCTCCCTAATTAAGATTTGAATATATAGGGGTTTAAGCTGAATTGCCTTGTCAAAGTAACTTCAAGATATTCAGTTCCAATAATCTTGAATCAATCCTATTTGAAATAATTAGAGGGAAAAGAAAAACCACTGAGGATTTGGTAATAAAGGCATAATGCAATTTTGTTGGCAGAGTAGAATGAGAGATTTTTGCAAAGAGGACTTACTTAGATTATCAAAGAGGACATGGGAGTTATAAACTCAACCCAATTTTATTCCCTCATCTGTTACAGTTGGGAGAAAGAGGAAATATGTAACAAAGCTAGAAACTTATTTAGGACTGCACAAGAGAGAGTCAATATTTGAGGGGCGCCTGGGTGGCTCAGTTGGTTAAGCGTCTTCCTTCGACTCAGGTCATGATCTCAGGGTCCTGGGATCAAGTCCCTTATCAGGCTCTCTGCTCAGTGGAGAGTCTGCTTCTCCCTCTGCCTCTCCCCCTGCTTGTGCATTTGTGCGTCCTCTCAAAAAAAATAAATATCTAAAAAAAAAAAAAAAAAAAAAGCACAGCACCTGCTGTCTTCCAGAGATGTTAAATAAAATTGAAGAAACAAGGTACCAGGATTGCCACGCGGGGAGGTCAGGTCGACAGCCGTGAGGGTGTGTGTGTGTGTCCAGTGTCTCGGGCCGGCATGAAGCAGCTTTCTTCCCCTGGGGTCTGTGTGCTCACGGACACACACACCACTTCTGAGGTGAGGCCTTGACTCCATCTACACCTTGGGCACCATTTTGGGTGTGGATGTGTGCACATGTCTCATGTGCACGCGAGGGGAGTCTGCTTCACCCTCTCCTCCTACCCCTCCCTCTTCTCATGCTCTCTCTCACGCTCACTCTCAAAATCTTGAAAAAAAAAAAAAGTCACTATCCGAGTCAAAAATTGGGCAAAAACAATACTGTAGAATGGAGCAGCACACCTCAAACAAAACACACTAAAAACCACACATGCACACACACATACCTGCGGCAACAAGTATAAGGACAGGGAAACCAAATTTGTAAAGCCTCCAGAATTAAAAGTACGTAATATTTTATAACAGGTATTAATAGAAAAGTGGAAAATCTAACTCTGTTCTCATTATTATTGATTTTTCATTATAAACCATCATAGATGCTGTCTATTTACAATGTGACTGTTCAGATTTTACGGTTAATAAAAATATAGGATGCAAGAGGTTCAAAAAGTTAGTTCACACCTCAGCGGCTTGAAGATTTTTTCCCATGGCATCAAAAGAGTACAACCATAAATTACTTAGTTTTAAGGACCTCACCTCTTGATCTGAGGAAAAGGATGAGGGTTACTGTGGAGAAGAGGAAAATGGTGGAGTGGAGGACTTGCCACGTGGGTATGCAAGACTCTCCAATTTCCAGGTTCACGTAAGACGAATGTACGAAAGGAGAACGACGCATTATCTCCCCATTTGGAGAGCATCTGAAAAAGGTCTAGCCACGTAGCATGCTCTTCGGCAGTCCGCTAGGAGACCCAGACAGGGGCCAGTGAAGACTGGAACCAGAGTCACCCGTAGGAGCCATTTTCCCCTTGGAGCCTAAACCATTTTGAAATATGTCTAAGTCCACGAGTTTCTCGGGGAAAGAGAGCATTTCTCTCCCTTTCTCGAGAGCACTACTATTTAGGTAATAGAAAAGTAGGACTTAGGAGCTTTATTTATTTGATACTAAAGCCCCCATCTGACTCAAGTTCTAATTTAATTCTGAAGTACTCTCTGTAAATAGGACAGGTTTTAAGAAGTAAAATAGAATGCCTCCTCTTTATAGTCTGGCTTGCTGAAATTCTCATAATACTACAACAGAAAATCATGAAAATCCTGGTGGTCAGCTGCTCCCTGGGTGCATTTTAGAAGGCAGGAATGTCTTGGTATGCATTGGAGGGGATCAAAAGCCTGAACATCAGCCATGACAGTGAAAGGGTAACACATGAACATACGTTGTCAAGAGAAAAACCAAACGTCCTCAGGAGCATCTCTACCCTGCTGGTATCCCTGGTTATTTACATTCTAAGTTGTTCCTGTTTAATAATCTATAGACTGGTAAACCATCTAGTTTAACAATTTAGAAATTATCATGTCATTGGTGGGCATAGTAGATCTCAAAAAGTTTTATCTCTAGTCACTAAGGAGCTGACATCTGCTGCTGAAATTATTTTCCAGGACTTTCACATCCTCAACAGTTTTAAGTTTCCAAACTCGCTGTCTTTTTCCATCACATATTCAGTTCACATCTTCCTATTTTATAAACCTCCACTGTTCCTCTCATCCCTATTCAATTATAAATTCTCTTATTTTGCATTCCCCTGTTGACTATAATTTACTGCTCATGGCTTCCACCCTTCTCCTTGTAGAAGGCTCTAGAATTATTTATTGAGCCCCACCAGTATATCTAAATTTGTCAAATCATTTTTTTTTCTCTCTTACAGTCTGAAAGGAGAGGCTGTTTATTTCAATCGATGCCTGCAAAAACAGCTCATGGAAACTAGTTAGAAGCAAATTCCCAAGTAACTTAGACTTGGCAGTATGCCATTACCTTTGATTATAAAAGGGCAAAATTAATGGGCAATTCATGAGGCTCTGTGACACAGAGGTGACAGGAAGTCACTACGATTCAAATGGTAGAAGTCAAGGAGTTGTTTACACTAGGTGCCATTTCATTTTTTTCCTCCCATCGTATGTGAAAACGGTCTGACTTTCGTGGCCAATTGAAACGGGTTTCTCCTTCCAGACCACTTTGTCGCATCTCTTGTGTTTAGAAAATTAATCTTTAATGAATGCTAATCAAGTTTCTAATTATAATATCTTTATATTTAATGTTTGTGTATCAGATGAAAGGCAAACATTTTGGGGCCAGTCACAAAGGACATGAATAATTTCCTCAGAAGCTTATCTAATTAATTTTATTGCTCTATAATATCTTTAAAATTTGAACTGCCATCATTTCATTAGTTTAGATAAAAGTGAATCTTCAGCACTTAAATATGACACTCGCAGTAATTTCAATCGTGCGTGTTCATCTAATGTAGATAATGTTAACACGTTTGGGGGGTATTTGGGGGACATGAGGGACTAGTTTTCTGGATTATTTTATTGTTTTTTCTCCCAGTTTTAACAGGTTCAAGAAATAATCAGTACATTTCCGATATATACTTAGGGAAACAAAATAAAACCAAGCGTCTTTTCTTACCTGTCTTCTTCAAGCTAATATTTTAAAATTGTAAATCTCACCAAGAATATTTCTATGGCTTGACCAAGATCACATGATATAGCCTATACTCATTAGCATAGAACAGAAGACTCTTCCTGAGTTGGCCTCAACTCTGTGTCCTGGCATCACTACCAACTTCTTCTCTGGACGCTCTCACTATTGGGGCTACTGATGTATTGGTGATGGCATCGTCTCTGAGCTTCTGGGCCTTTTCAGATGTGGCTAACTCTATTTGAAAGATCTTTCCACCTTCCTTTACCTAGGGTGCTTCTATTCATTATTTAAAGTTAATTCAAAGGTCATTTCTTCCTTTAAATCTTTCCTGTGACTGCAGGACAATGACTTTGCCTCCTGTGTTGTTCTGCAGCACTTTGTAAAGTATTCTGTAGATAGATAAAGGTATAAAAAATTATTGTATTTCCTAGAATACTGTGGATTCCTTGCTAATAGCTTTGTCTTAGTAACTGGGAATACAAATGAAATTATTTACTGGTTAACTGAAGAATGATGAAAGAATAAGTGAATGAATGACAAAAGGGTATTATCAAAAATCTCACAAGGGAGTTGTGAGCTTTTTATTTTATTTATTTATTTATTTATTTATTTATTTATTTATTTATTTATAATAAATTTATTTTTTATTGGTGTTCAATTTGCCAACATACAGAATAATACCCAGTGCTCATCCCATCAAGTGCCCCCCTCAGTGCCCGTCACCCAGTCACCCCCACTCCCCGCCCACCTCCCCTTCCACCACCCCTAGTTCGTTTCCCAGAGTTAGGAGTCTTCCATGTTCTGTCTCCCTTTCTGATATGTCCTACCCATTTCTTCTCCCTTCCCCTCTCTTCCCTTTCACTATTATTTATATTCCCCAAAATGAGTGAGACCGTATAATGTTTGTCCTTCTCCGATTGACTTATTTCACTCAGCATAATACCCTCCAGTTCCATCCACGTTGAAGCAAGTGGTTCTAATGGCTGAGTAATAGTTGTGAGCTTTTTAAACCTCCTTGAGCTTTTACCTTATAATATGCTGAAGAATGAATTCAAGGAGCCATGTACAACTAAATTAATTTCATATATACTTGGGTTTTTTTGTTTTGTTTGGTTTTTTTTTGTTTGTTTTTTGGGGGTTTTCTTAGGACAGGAACTAGTTTGTGATAGTATTATCCCATCCTTGTCCAATGTAGTCTACTCGAGTAGAGACTTGGTAGAAGAAATCCAGTCCCACCTGCAGTTGCCCAAAACCGTCTCTGCAACAGAGATCTGAGCAGGATGAGAAATGCTAACATCCTGCCCCTCCTGGGCATAGAGCCCTTGACTAGCAGCCTGGGGGTGAGGGAGCCCTGTGTTCATGATTATTTTAGTCCAGAGGGTATTTTTGATCTTCCTGAGCTCTAGGAGTAGGGGGAATGAGCAAATATTGGTTCAAATAACACCTATCTTACCAACGTTTTGTAGATTTTCTAGAATAAATGTTTTTATTTGCTATATGTCCTTAGGACCTTTTCCAAAGACTTCAATTTAAAATACATGTTTTTTTTAAACCAGTTTTTTCTGGGAAATGGGATGGTGGTGTTCCTCATGCTGGCATGACACAAGTCAAAATATAGAAAACAACAAAAAAATTTTTTTCTTACAAACCTAAATTGTTTGTTAAAAAGGCTTTGGGAGAAGAAATGTAATTTGGGCCCAGTCTTAAAGGCTAACAAGGAATTCAACAGTTATAAAGAGAAGGGATTACGTTACATTGTTAGTTCGGGTTAACTGACCAGTATGTTTTAATCATGCTGCTAAGGCTACAGAAAGCCTGTCTTGTCATAATCCACCAGCATATCATTTTTCAGTGCCAAGATGTACAGTTTAGGTTTAAATGTTTTAGTCAGGCATACTATAAACTACTAAATTAAAAGGAAACACCTAAAAATATATCCAAGTCCACTGTATAAGCAATTAATTTAGTACATTTGGGCAATTATCAAGAGTAAAAATACACTAAATTTCGGTAAACATAATACACAAAGTACATAGTATGAGATTACAGTTATGAGCGGTAGATTCCACATTGAGTTCTCAGTTTTCCATAGGCCAAAGCAAAGAAGAATACATAATCATTTCCAAAATGCCCATTGTCCGTCCATTGGATTACAAGACATTATTTACTTGTGGAAGTGCTAGGACCTATTAAGTATCATAACTGGCACAACATTCTGTCATTCATGATCTTCTAACAGTACTTACAGATCCCCATCCCATGTCACTTCTAACCAAAAAATCAGAAAGATGTTATTCCAAGGCTCTGAGCCCCGGAACAGTTAAATACCACCTTATCTCTGACACTACACATGAGGAAAGGTGTGGCACTTAATGTTGAGAGTCAGCCCAATAAGCACCTTATGGAGTGTTTATCGTATATGCTGGAGTCTTACCAACTGTTGGCCATCTAGGAGACTATTGCAATTATTTGCAACTCTGAGACCAGGAAAAGAGGAGAAAAGAACACAGGCTTTACTCTAACCGTCCCTTGACAAAATGGGAGAAAAGCGAAATCTGTGTATGCGTGTTTGCCTGTCAGGTGTGTGTGCAGCGTAGAGGGAAAACAAAGGCTATTTGTTGGTAGACTTGACCCAATCAACCATTGCCTGTGAATCTGACTCCTCAAGGTTGGCATCTTCACTTTACAAGGAGCAAAATCATGTTTAAAGACAGCTTTTCCTTGTACTTAACAGTTTCCAAAGACTATGCACTTATTTTTCACTGTCTATACTGTATATATAGTTTATGAAGCCTATGTTGATCATTGGCTATCTGTTCATTGAAGGGTAGAGAGATGGAAGACAACCTAACAGAAGGCTCCTGTCATCATTTATATATAAAGGATGGAGAGTTGGTCCAGGATGTGGAACAGAGAAATGAAGGCTAAATAAGCAACTTACAGAACGGAGATACAGAAAAAATTACAAAATAAAATTCACCAGTTGAAGGGACTCTGCTTGGGTTAATTAGTATAGTACTTGGGCTAAAAAAATGACATTTAAATTGTTCAGTCTCTTCAGGGAGGCTTGCAGATTATTAGTACAGTTCTGAGAATGTTAAGGATATAACCATTTTGGCATTTGATATTTAGACCCAAACTTCAAATAGTGGCCATTCATAAGTATTTTTAAGAAAACTGTGTATTCTCGAAGAAGTGGCAGTGATTAGTTACCTTTAACAACTGTACTTTGTTTTGAACTTCATCAGTATTATACTGTGCAAAGGTCTCATGTTTGGGAGGCCAAAGCTGCATCTTGGGGTGAATTTTTAACTGAATAATATTGGTAAACGCGTACATTCCTTTGAATGTCAGTCTCCCCACCTGAAGTATGAAAACTACGTTGAATTGAATGTGATTCATAGCTCTATTCGATCTAGCTATAATTTACATAGGATTGTATGATACACTAATGTATATATATTTTTTTTAATTTTTTTTTATTTATTTATGATAGTCACAGAGAGAGCGAGAGAGAGATGCCTAGACACAGGCATAGGTAGAAGCAGGCTCCATGCACCAGGAGCCCGATGTGGGATTCGATCCCGGGTCTCCAGGATTGCGCCCTGGGCCAAAGGCAGGCGCCAAACCGCTGTGCCACCCAGGGATCCCCCACTAATGTAAATATCCCATTGTATATACTCAACAGTATGCTTGAGCTCATCACGTTGACAACCACAAAGGGTAAAGGCTGAAGTCACCTTGACTTCGTGCCTAATACTGTCTGAGCACTTGATGTTTTTTCTTAAGTTTTATGATTCTGGAAATAAAGTTATTCAGTTTCCATTTTCTCTGGAATAAAAGGAGGTTAAGTAACTTGTTTAGGATCATGTAGGGAGTAGAAGGCAAAGTAGAACCCCAAACATTGCTGTTTAGGGCAAGCAGTATATTCCCTTTTATGCTCTAGCAGCTGCTATTCAGGTAATGATCAGGCTAGAAAAGAAGTATAAATCTTTAAGGATATAATTGTACTTTATCTTAAAAACCTTATACCATATTTATCCATCTTATACAAGTGAATAAACATAAAATGTAAGTTCCTTGACTTAGGATCAAGTAATTTTTTTAAAACTTCCCTTTCCATCAAAACTAGAGAGGTCCACGATTCCTCTCTAAATGAAGAATAAATTCATTTATTAGAGATAGGATAGTAAAAGAGAAAGGGTTTATCAGGTGAGACATTTAAGACCATTGGCTTGATTTTCAGGAAGCGAGGTTATGTTCCATGACTGAAGTGGTAGGGATTCCACAGAATAATATTCATCCATCTATAGTTAATCAAATTAGAATATTGGAGAGTAGCCATGCTAGTTAACTAAATTCAAATCTTGTAGCATTGCCAGCAGGTTTAACCAACTATAAATTTATAATATGGCTAAGATTATTTTAGTGCGTAATTTAGAAATATTTTCCTATATCACACACACACCAAAAAAAAAAATGAGTGAAGGGTTTTAGAGATCTGCATTTAATCAATTACCACAAAGACGACTTTGATATATCAAATAACAAGTCTGTTTCTTCATATTCAAAAGCTATACACTTCCCCCCCTCTTGGTTTACATATAAATATTCAGTGCCGTAGAAACACAAATAAATAATTGGCCATCACCAATGCCTTCTGTGTAATTCATAAGAGATCAAAAGATTATTACATGGTACAAACTGTATTGCATATATTACAAATGAAAAATCATCACATGGCCAAAGTCAGCAGTGGATCAGTGCACCAGATTTCTGTGCAGGCATGTGTGTGCGTGTGTGTAACTTTTAAAATTTAAGGACTTAAGGATTAAGGATTATATATTAAATTCTCTTGCTATTGGAATTGACCTGGAAAGATGAGAAGATTATTATTATCTGTTTACACTGATGAAAATCTTTATGAAAATGACAATATTAAAATGACTTAGGCTTATCTTATACAAAAAAATCCCAAGGTCAATTTTTGATTAAAAAAATAAAATTCATAAAAGGTATGATTCCCCATCTTTAATATTATCTTTATCATTATTAAGGAAACACGCTCAACAAGTGATTTGGTTCTGGCCTTTTCCTGGGTTTTTGATGTTCACCTTTAATATATGGCCGGTCAAATATGGCAATAGCACAAAAGTGGCTTGAGTTCTACCCAAGATAAACAAAGAGATAAATCTTTGTTGCATAGGGCATTTTTTTTTCTTTTCTATAATGGATTTTAGCATTAAAATAAAGCTCTCTTCATCTTGGAAAACTCTAAATTTTTCAGAGATGGTCTTTGTCAAGTTAAGCTCCAGCAAATGGGGTTTGAAATCCTAACTTAGACCTCGAGCAGTCAAGCTCATGCTGTTTTTCCCTATTGAATGGTCAGATTCCATCATCACTATGTTGAAAACACCCTAATTAAAGGGGAGTTGAAACAGACACACATGCTTTCAAGAAGAAAGTTGAGTTGCACGTTAAAAATGAAGTACCCTCAATGCTGATGTTATTTTTTCCTTCCCATAGGGAACCACAGTCAGATATCACGAGTGCCTGTTGCTATTAAAGTGCTGGATGTCAATGACAACGCCCCTGAATTCGCATCCGAATATGAGGCATTTTTATGTGAAAATGGAAAACCCGGCCAAGTAAATATCTCCATGTTGTTAATGCTGAATATGTTTGTATACAACTGTCTCATATTTGATTAACCTGCATTATAGAGAGCATCTCATCATTTATGGTCTACAAAGTCACAGGCAGGAAACATCCCAATGGGAACAGAGAAGGAGCATTTTTCTTCCTGAGATGTTAATTCTACGTACTTAGGACCAAATTGACTCCTGAAGTCGAACCACCTGCTGTGCCATGACCCTACAGCCAAGTAACTATCTTAAAATAGCTCGGGCTACGGCTACAACAGGGAGGTCTGGGGGGGGGGTGGGGCGTAAGATTTTTGCCTTCACATGACAGGAAACAAGAGAAAAGCTCACGGGGAGGGCAGATTGGTTTCATACCAACCATAAGAACAACACCTAAGAGTGGAACCCTTAGGAAGACCAGTGGTGGAAAGTGATTTTTTGCAACCTGTAAAAATGTAGATTTAGATAATCATAGGATGAACAGCATGTTTTAGACGTGCAAGTAAAGCATCTGAAAATTGTGTATTGATGAATTTTTTTTAACCTGTCTTATTTAGCATAGATAGGGACAAGGAAAACAGACAAAAAAACAAAATAATAAAGAAATAGAGAGACAGGAAGGAAAGACAAAGGAGGGAGGAAGAGAGAAGAACAGAAAGAGAAACAAAACCTGCTCTACTCTGAATGTCAAAATGGAAATAGTCTATGTAAAGTTCTAAAAAACACAAATGTAATACATTTATTTTAACAAGGTGCCAAAGTACTGTATGTTTAAGAAATTTATCGTTTTTCAACTTCCTAATTTATTTCTGGATGGTGACATTTTAATTTAAATAAACAGCAGCTGACAGCATGACACTGGAGTTGTTAATCCAACTATTCTTGGGCCTCATGTGGGTGTTAGGAATTAAACTTACTATTTGCCAAATAGCTTACCTGACAAGAGTCAGATTTTTTTTTCACCTAAAGAAAGGAATAGCACTGTAGCCCTATACTTTATTTATTACAAAAGATCAATGTGTTACCCTCCTGTGAAACAGTGGACAGTTTCCCTTAGACTACTCTCCTAGATCTGAAGGATTAGCCTCATTTTCATCTCCCAAAATAAGACACTAATACGTGCGTGCACACACAGCAAGTAAAGCTAAGATTCTAGCAATAAAACTGATTGATTTCAAATACCTAGGTCTCATAAATGTTGTTATAATCAAAATATTCATGTTTAGCAGTGATACACTCTTAAAAATATTCTAACATTGACTTAAATGTTGCCGATTTCATCATGTGGAATTGCCGTCTATCATATCTTTTGAACATTTTCATTTGTAATCTTTTGAGGGTAGAGAGTGTATGTGTATGTGGGGGGTGTGTGTTTGGCAGTAATTATCATCTGGCTAAATTGGCGGATGAGTTGGCAAAGAGAGTTCGATTTACACAGGTTAGTTTCAAGGGTATGGTTGTGTGGGCCAGATTGTTCCCCGGGTAATGTAGCCAACCACAGACTTCTAAGCCAGACGTTTTTGATCACACAGAATCTGTCAAATGCTTTAGAATTTAAATAAAGCCCCATTTTCATGCAAAACTCATCACACAAGTTCAGAGAGTCAATGGCATTGATATTTCAAAATTCCCACATTGGCTTCACTTGTGATATTGACATATGCGTGCCTTTGGACCTCCAGGAATCTGGAGGTTTACCCTGTGGATTTTCACTGTTTCCAAGGTTTTAATGATTCCTCAGCAGTTCTTATCCTCAGAAAAAAAAATGCATTGTTTCATCATCTTTCCTCTGCAAGATCAAAATAAAAAAAATCAGTTGATTCTTTGTTTTATGATTTTTGCACATCAAAATGACTCATTCTGTGAAGAAGTGTTTGTTGTGTATCTGTACAATGTCATTACCTTATCCTCCAGTGAATCTATTTAGTTATGTTTATCAGAGTTCATATTTACATAAAAGAACAGATTTTTGACTGTTCACATAAACTTTGGACATATGACTGACTGTCCAAACTTCGTCGATACACACAAAGCTGTTCCGACAACTCCTGCAATCCCTGCATCTTCTGTGCTAGTCAGAACTCATGTGTGATTCATTACACCATTTCTAGGTCACTTTTAATGGCTCAAGTAGCTCGTTTTTATATTTAACATTTTCCAAAATTCATACTTGTTATCGACACTAAATAGTGTTTATGAAAGTTCAACATAGATGCACTTTCAATCATCTCTCATAACACCACAAAAAACACTTACTCACTTTGAAATCAGAATATTCATTACGAGGTGATCACACACTCATCAGAAACAAATGTCAATAACTGAATTAGCACTAAATTCATAGTTCTATCGCATTTTCAACCATTAATGCCTGCTTTGAAACAGCCTCAGGGAAGGGAATGTAGGCGACTCTAAAATGTCTGGTTTGCCTGGAAGGTGCGGATTTAAGGCTGAACTCAAAGAGGATCAGCTTCCTGAGAAAGGATGCAGCTGGAGATCGCTAGTCATAATCAAGGGCAAGCCACTAAAAAAACTCAGTCTGTAAAAACCTTCTGGACTGAGAACACCTCTAGGAGGAGGTTTTTAAAACATCTCACGAGATGAAAACCACCATCAACGTGAACACAGAGAATCCTACTATGCTTGATTAGCCTTTTCCACTGAACTGGACTCATTTAAAGAATCAAGTAATAAATAATAATTTTAACACGGAAGGAAGCACGCCACTTTCCTCTTCTCCATTCATAGACCTCCAGTACGTGATGCATCTGTGCTAGAATTGTCATAGGTTCACTTTGAAAGTAGAATTGGGATTCCTGGCTGCTTTTCCCACCTTTTCATTATTGTGAAGGGAAAGATGACATTTTCTTGAGTTTTTTTCTTAAGTAACAACCACCCATGACAGAAATAGTTCATAGTCCGTATTATACAGAAATCTGTGTGAATCGCTTTTCACTAGAATCATTTCAAATAACCTCTCCATTACATAAGCAACATTAATATGGTATTTTCTGTTGCTAGTTATTTCTATTAAAATAAAATTTTCCCCAGTAGTTATAGGTAATTTATCTCAACTCAAAGTCTTAAGATACCTTTAGTCTCCAACTCAATCATGGGATGATCTGATCATCTACTGACCACTTGATCCTCAGTTTAACAGAAAAAAAAAAAAAGATTCTTTCCACTGACTCCTCCCTACTGGCCAAGACAGAAATGATGTTTTGGATTAAAATTTCAAAATTAGAAATTGAAAAAATTTCAAAATATGTAACTACAGTTTATATGTCTAATAGGTTGGCAGGCTTGGGTCAGTCAGTACATTTTTATTAAACTCAAGCTATGTACCAGGACTTGGGGAGGTACTGGGGATTTAGTGGCAAACAACACCCTAAACAACTAAACAACAGTCTTTTTCCCTTCTAGAGTTTTCTCTCTGGCAAACACGTAATAAAATTAGAAATCATAGAATTGCATGAACATGCCCCAAATCCTCCGGGCAGAAAGGAGGCTGAAGAGCTGAAGGGAAATGGAGCTCTCTTTCTGAAAGAACCTCTTAATATAGGACCCGTCCCACCAGAGACAGGAAACATCTATCAAGAGCTGAAAAGGAGTCAGCTGGGGATAAACCGGGTTCTCTCTGAAGAGAATGGTAATCTGGCTGGACGGGTGGAGGAGCAGGTAACAGCTGTGGAGAGACCAGCAACTTCCTTCAGTGTGCTTGACAAGAGCTCACTCAGAACCAAACATGCAAAAAAACAGAGAACTTTAGTGACCAGTATTGGCCGGAGGGCCCTCCATAACCTGTCCCCTTAGTACAGTCTTTCTAGGATTTTGTTTCAGATGCTAACCCCTTGCTTACCATACATATGTAATTAGGATAATTTGCTCCAGACGGTTGCTTGATGCAAGGACTACACCGAGAATGTATTTCCAGGTATGAGTCAAGGTCTCTTATTTAGCCACAGAGAATATTGTATTGTTTGGGAACTAGTTCGATGACAGACTGCTTCAGCTCTTTTTTTTTTTTTTTTTCCTTCAGGAAGGAGCTTCCCCTTTTACTATAAATAAACCCAGTGGCAAATAATTGGAGCTTTATCACTCTCTAAAGAAGTTGAGGTGTGCTGTTTGGCATCAAGTTAATGACGTCTGGGTTAAAAAAAAAGGCTCTAGTTTACCTCTTTTAATCAATCTCTTTTGTCTCTGACCAACATGATGCTTGCTTATCCTAAGAATACCATAGGTCCAACAAAAAAAAAAAAAAAAAAAGGAAGAAAATAACATCTTATATTTCTAGATATGTATCTAGCCAATGCTTGACATGTAATGAATATTCACAAAATTTTAGAATCACAGTTCTAATTCATTTGATTCAGCAGTGGCAAATATCTCAATAACTAGTTTCTCAGATATTACCATGGAAACCCTTCTTTTACTCACAGACACATAGTGCACAAACCAACCTCTTCAAATGAAAGATCACTTATTTATTTACTTGTTGAACAGTATTTCTTGTGCATCTACAAGATGCTAAGTATTGTAATATGACCTGGGGAAACAATGTAAAAAGGACAAAAATGTTCTCCCCTAATGGAACTTAATGAGGAAAAGGGCTTATTAAAAAAAAAAAAAAAGTAGAATGAATCTGTAATATAATTTCACTTTTGAAAACTAGATTGAATGAAACATTAGCACAACTAGACAGAGGGGAACAAAGAAAAACAGAGATTTGCTTTATATAGTGTTGTCAGAGAAAGTTACTTTTTAAATGGGTATCATTTAAGCTGAAACTGAAAAAAAAAATAGGTAAAGGTTAGGTATTTAAGACCTGGAAGCAAGAGCCTTCTAGCTAGCAGGATAAGTTTGTACAAAGACCCCAAAGGGAGAAAGACTTTGGTGGTTTTTCTTGTTTGTTTGTTTTTGCTTTCTTTTTTAAGAATTGAAGACCTCTGTGCTAAGTATAATCATAGGAGTGCAATAAGCAAGACTGGGTTTGGACAAAGAGAATCTTATTTTGAATAAAAGGCACACACATGCAATTAAGCAGGAAAACATTGAGGAGGCTGTAATTGCAAAAGATGGCAGTAGCCTAATCTAAGGGGGTGGCAGGGGGGATGGAGACTAGGAATTGTGAAAGCTGTGCGCTTACGTGAATGACATAATATGGACAGGTGTCCAACATGCAGTCACATCATAGCTTCGCGGGGGGGTGTGGCAACCACATTTTACAGATAAGGGTGCTGAGGCTGAGAAAGGGTGAGGGGTTCCCCAAGGCCATTAAAAGTTGCACAGATAGGTTTCCCAAGTCCTTGCACTTTCTAGGATCTCTCGGTGCTTCCCAAGGAAGCAGACTTCGAGATTCCATTGCCTGTGTGGCACACTTCTTAGAAGTAAGATTCTGATTAAGAGTGAGCAATTTTCAAAGAGGAAAAAACCCAGCTCCTGTGACCAATAAAGACACTTTATCCACAAGCATTCCACAAAATCTCCAGTGAAAATAGATAAAGCTTAGGGAGAAAAGTAAAAATAATTGTCCGTTGATAAACACCAGCAATGAATGAGTTCGCTACTTTATTTTTAAAATTTCTGTTGGTCTTTTTCTAATAAGTGTGAAACAGTGAATCTAAAATATGGCATTTTATAATACTCATGAAACAATAAATTTAGGAGATTTAATTTTAACTTCCCTGCCAGCAGGCATCTTTCAGGAGCTATCTGCATACACAAGAGGGAGACAGGATTGATTTTAAAACAGATGAAATTGATGGCCTCAACAAAATGCATAAAATACTATTTTCATTTTTGGGGGATGGAGAAAGGAGATGGTAAATTAGTAGAATGCATAAAATGCTTTTTGGGAAAAATTATATGTAACAAAACGTATTCAAGATAGTCATTAACAGAAGTATGACTTTTAGAGCTCACCTTTGACAGAAGGGAAAACATAAGTAAAAAATACAGTGGAAGGATTTGAAACTAGAACAAACTGTGAGTCACAGCGTTGCCATTTACTAATTTTGTGACCTTTAGCCTTAACATCTACTAAACTCTCGTATTTTAGAAATATCTAGTGCAATATCAAGTACTTAATAAGTAATTGTATTATTATACTTATTATTAGCATATATTTTAGCAAATCTCATAATCTAAAAAGCAAAATATAGTTCATTAGCATTGTTTTGTTATTTTGCTCTTATTATATTTACATGAGTTTGATTTGGAGGAGAACATTATAAATAGTCCCTCAATGGGTCAATATAACAAGACAATCTAGTTCCTTATATTGGGATAACTCTTCCTCTGATAATTTCCTACTATTTTATTTATTGATTGAAGGGAAGGCTTGTACTTTATTCCTCTCCATACGAATTTGTGAGTTGACTTTTTTTTTTCAAATATGTTCGAGTCAACTTACAGGAACACATACAGTCTGAATCTCTTTGTGAAGTCATGTTTGCAGCTGATGTACATACCGGCTGAACCTCTTCTGGGATTCCGAATTCCATGTGTTTTTTTCTGGCCCCTAACCTAAGTGAGATCAATGATCCAAAGAGACAATGGTATCAGGGCTTGTTTAAAAATCTTGGTCTATTTCATACAAATATATTTTCTTTGTACTATATTCAACCTATAAGTTACTGAACGAGAATTTGGGATGGAAGCAAGGCGGGCGCATGGGTATGCTCCTTTCCATTTGTTCTTAGAAGCCATGTTGATCGTGTTTTTGAAGAAAGTAAAATCAACACCTGATAGTACATGACCTTAGGTCTAGGCTTTGTGCTAGAGACAGATATTGGTTAAGATGTGGTACCAAAGGAGCTGACGGACTCTTGGAAGGGCAAGGATGCACATGCAAGCGATGCAGTGACCACCAAGCTATGCAGACACGATGCCTCCACACAAGCGGGAAATCCTCCAGGCCTTTAGGTTTCAGATGGAGTTTTGGAGGATAGCATTTCTCAAAGGGGTGCCTGAGAAAATCTTGTAGGGTGTAACACATCCGTAATATGACGCGGCGTGTGGGGTGTGTGTGTATGTGGTGTACCTCGTAAGGTTGCAAAGCACTTGATTAAAACATTCACAACATTGCTTTCTGCTTATTTTGTTTAACTCTAAGATTCCCTTGCATTTATAGGTGCATATGAGTCATGAAGGGCTATGTGATCTTTGGCATTTAGCAAACGCCGCTGATTATAAAATCTTTCCAACTTCCTTCAGAGGAAACTTGTTAATAGTGGTATATGGAACTCGGTCAGAAAAATCCTGCTCCAGGAGGATAAATGACACCACACAGGCTCAGCCTAGGAAGTGATGTTTATGATGTTAAGGAGGCATCAGGAAGTATTCCTGCAAAGTAGTATCATGGAAGATGGAGAGAAAAGATTGAAAGGAAGCTGAGTCTTCTCAGTTATGTTAGAAACGGTGGGTTTTACCCTGTTATGGAGGTTTCCAAAGCAGAGCAAGTGATGGAATATTTTTTTAACATTAATTCAGAGATGCACAAAATACACAGGCAATATACAGAGTCCAGAAGAAAAAAAAGGGCATGAGAAACTGGAAACTCCAGACTTTGTATAAACACATTCTTCACTTCACCTTAGCTTTAGGAAGAGAAAGGGCAGTGAAGGAAACAGAAACAGAAGAAAATATCAAAAGGCCTATAAATGAGTTTATGCAGGCACAGCCCCCCAATGTCTGCCCAAAGGACTAAGGATTTCACTTAGTCTTTAAAAGAGACATATCAAATCATAGCTGTAGCCTCCTGTTGTATTTTCCATAGGTCAGGCTCCCATGGTATATGCTTTGAACAGCCACCTAATGGTTTTTAAAGACAAGAATGTCCTCATGGGGAAAAAAGGGGGGGGGGCAGGTGAATGGAAAAACACTCCAGGTAGGAAAAAAAAAAAGTCTTGGTAGAGATTGGATTACCATGCAATTATAAAACAAATATCCAGGAACTATCCATTAAATAGCTATGCACAGTGCTTATATTTGAACTATATTATACATTTTTGAAATAATGGAACATAATTGGGTCATTGTGTGGATTTAATATAATTTCTGAAATTCCAGTATTTCCTTTTTTTAATTTATCATCATTGTTATGACTTGACTTCTCTTGTGTGCATAACTTATCTTCAAGGACCCCTCGTTTAGGGGATGGTACTTAACCTATTTTATTTCATTCAGTTATAGAAATCACTGATCATCTGGGAAAAGCTATGGACCTTCCCCTCCTATGTGTGCTTTCATTCAACTTCACTTTCAAGTTGAAAGGTTTGCACCATAGGATGGTCATTCATAGATCAACCTTTCCCAAGTTAAAAACTCCTGCTCTAAGAAACAAAATTAGTACTCCAGGAAAGCTAATATTGGTAATCAGGCGTAAGCTGGCAGTAATGGGCAGACGAATAAATAGAAAACCAAAGACCATGCTGTCCTTCCTGCAGCAGCTTTGGCTCCCTCTCATTCACCCCACTTTCCACCACCTTCCATTTCACACCTCCACAGAAAGACTTGCCAAGAAACAAGGAAATTAAGTTCCATCTGAGAAAGTGACAGTGTGCTGTGGTTGCAGATACTACCTTGGCTATCAATGTGGAGTGTTCCTAGAGCACAGGTGTATATTCCAGAAGCTTTGGAAAGCATTCCTAAAGCTGCAAAAGTCCTCTCTCACCTTGTCGACACTCACAGGGAACTCTGACTTCTAAGTGTTCATTCTGTGGTGCCATGTGTCAGAATCAAAAGAGGACCTTTATCCCCGCAAAGCAAAGTGCATGAGCAACAAGAACAATAACGGATGAGTGCAATGTTATGTGCTCTCCAAGATATCGAAGGTCTAAGCCCCGATTTAACTGAAATATGTGTGCAGAATGTATGAGTGTCTACAAGATTTTGAGGCAGCCTCATGTATCGGGGCAGGAGGGTGCAGGTAGTTATTAGATACATCTGGGATCAAATGTTATATATCAAATCGTTTATGCACTAGGGTCCCAATCGTCTCTTCATACCTACTTCTCAAGGTTATGTGAGAATTAGTGATGATGATAAAATATGCTGACATCGTTTATTCACTCATTTATTTATGCAATACATGTTAAATAGTTATCATGTTCTGTTCTTACAGCTGTGAGGGGGATACAGATCCAACCAATCATATATAATTATGCCTGATACCTAAGAATAAATCAATTAGTAATATCTGTAGAATCTTATGAGATTTCTAACAGATCCCATGATAGTTCTTTTTAAGATTTTATTTAATTATTCATGAGACAGAGAGAGAGAGAGGCAGAGACACAAGCAGAGGGAGATGCAGGCTCCCTCCAGAGAGTCCGATGTGGGACTCGATCCCAGGACCCCGGGGTCACCACCTGAGCTGAAGGCAGATGCTCAACCACTGAGCCCCTGGGCACCCCCGATCCCATGATAGTTTAATGGTTGTAAACAGATCGGATCATCAGAAAGGTATTTGTTTATTGGATGTTTGCCTTTCAAAAAGTTAACACAGTGATAGCCCACTGTTATTTAATATTTTTGAAGTAACATAAAATAGTCTAAAGTTTATCTCTGCTAATGAAAACAATCTAAAGTTTGATGTTGATAAACAACAAATCCATTTTTAATAAAATGGTCAGAATTATGATGTGGCCCCATAATGCTCAAAATTTTTCTTTTTTTAGTTCATGCCTTAGAAAGGTTATTTCATTTCAAACTAGTAATCTCAAGAAATAGGATAGTCTGCTCCCATAGAATTCAAAGCTTGACCCTGAAATCCATTTCCTTATCCCAACATTCCAGATATATAATATATATATGTAATATGTATACCAGTTTATATATGTATATAGATACACATTATATATGTCACAAATATATATAATATATATACACATATATATATCAGGGTGTCTCTCTCTATATATAAACTTTCAGCTTCCCTTAAAATTAGTTCACAGTAAATTATTAAACATTAGATTTTTCAATTGCATCCTAACTTTTACTGGTAGAAAGGAAAAATATTTACACTAAATGTTATATACATACTCCTAAAAATCTATGACCTCCTCAGCAATTTTTATGTCATTTCCGTTGAAACAGTATTCCAATTATCTAAAAGTTAACTGACATCATAGCAGCTCACCTGGGGAAATGCGTGTGATTTTCATTTGCCATCTACTCAGTGTGCCTATAAAATCTCTGTAGAGTGTACTTCTTTGAATAAATCTGTTCTTTTTCTCCTATTGTTTAAAGTTAAGTGTATTCAGATGTTATTACATCAGTGAAAATTTCAGCCTTTTAGATAGGAGTATCTTCATGCATTTTAATAGCATTAAGTCCTTCAAGTGATTTACCGAGTGTCCACTTTTAGATAAAATGTCTAGACAGTAGGCATCTGCATTAAGATAAAATGAAGTGTCAAAAATGGTTTAAGCCAAATTCTTAGCTTGTTCATAGGTTATTTGGAAGTTGATTTTAAGATTCACCATTTCATCACTTTTTCCCCAACACAATACAAACTCTCCTAATGAATAATAATGAGGAAGCTGTAAACACCAATCTTCTCCCTTAGTGAAAAACAGTTCCTCTCAGACTTCAGCATGCATCAGAATCACTTAGAAGGCTGTTTACAATGCAGATTTCTGGGTCCCACCCCAAGGCTTTCTGGTTCAGTAGGTTCAAGAAGTTGTATGTCTAACAGAGTTCCTGGTTTAAATAGATGGTGAAAAAAAAATATCCATTGCAGGCATAATGCTTAGACCAAACTTCTGAGACCGGGCATGACAGGTAATTATACCCTTTAATGCAGGTAACCTAAATTATTGCATCTATTATTTTGGTCCTGGTAGCTTAATTAATGAAATAATTCACATAGATCCACTTGCTGGCACGTATGAGTCTTTTTCATGCAGATTATTTAGAAGGATTAGTAATGGTATACAGGAGATCTATCCACTAAATACACCATAAGAATGCATTTAGCCATGAGTGGTTTTCACTCCAGGATATCAAGAAGTGCTCTTTGCATTGCCCTTCACTTGTGCTCACACACTTCAAGAGTTACTTTTTCAACTGATGCACCTGGACATTGGAGTCCTTTTGAAGCAAAATTGGATAAAGAGAGAAGGGAATGCTCCATATGCTCACAGATAACTTTTCCCACTTCTGTTCTTTATAACTGCCTCAAAGAAGATTCCTGTCCAATCCTTCTCTTAAATATGTGTACATGTAGGCTAGCCATGAAAGAGTTCTTTGTGTTTCTCAGCTTCATCCCTTGGGTTTCCATTCTTTTTTTTTTTTTTTTTTATAAAACTAGAATCCCAGGGTATCTCTCTGCACTTAAATGTCAAGGCAAAGGTGCTAGGGTTCAGATACAGTAAATATAATTATATCGCCATCTAATCTGATGAGGTTAGCTAACTGGGTAACAAAAGCCATTACACTTCTCATGGGACTATGTCATGAATAAATGGTAGTGACTCTAATAAAAAAATGACAATAATGATAAGGACAATGGCTGACATTCATTGAACATTTACTAGGAACCAGATTCTATATTAAGAGATTGACATGAATTTATGTCAGCCCGATGAGAAAGGTGCTTTTTATTTGCAATTTTAGGAATCCATGAAAACTGAGTTTCGGAAAGACTAACGTAACTCCCTCAGTATCATGCAATGAATAAACGGTAAAACTATGGCTTCTATGAGGGCTGCTCCATTTCAGAGTCCATCACTTTGATGACTGCTTCACTGTCTTAATCATAGGTTATATTTTGCACTACTTTTTTGTTATATTTTTACTCGAGCTAAGCACGATGATAAGACATTTTACAAGGTCCTTAATAAAAGTAAAACACCTACCAGGTAAGAATATGTCCCAATTTAAAAATGAAGGAATGGAAGTTGAGAGAAGTTATGTCTTTACGCCTTAACCTTAATGCACCACTCACCATATAGTATGTGCTCGATACAATGCAAAAGTCACAGCTATTGTGGTTCTCACAACTACTTATATGATCAGTTACAAGGCAAAGATACCCTTTTCTCAAAAAGAAATGATCTATTTTTTTATCTTTAGTGAAATTGGCAAAGTTGAATGGGACCTTGTTGTTCAAACAGTCCTAATATATTAGATATTGTCATTATGTTCTCTAAATTCCATAAACTTGAGAGCATTTCCCTGTTAATTCTTTCTACGGTATATCTGATATCACCTTAACTGTCATGTTTTACAGGCCTTTTTTTTGTTGTTGAAATTATGTTGTAGCTATTTACAGTAGTAGTATAAACTATAATTTTTACTATATTAACTGTTGTCCAGTGTTTCATATTGAAGTGATTAATATCACAGAATCATAAATACGAATTATTAAGCCGATTCTCTGACATCCCAAGAAACAACTTAGCACTAAGTTAATGCAGCTTTGCAAATGAAATAAGCACATTCAACCGGCACCAATTCCAAGTATGTGTATCTATCCAAACAGTTCTCTGCACAGTGGTAATTCTCCTAATCCCTATAATTTATTCATCTCAGGATACACTCCAAAGCATTGTTTGCATGTGTTATCCACTCACTTTAAAAACAGTATTCATTATTGGGAGGGAAAAGATGCAATTCTTCAGAAAGGTTTGTTGCAGGGATGTTTGTGCCGAGGAACATTCTATTTGGCAAACATTTGTAGCCAATGAGTACAAAGAGATGTTTTGAGGGTTCAAGATTCAAGTTCTTTACTTCCAAGATCCTCCCAAGAGCCACATTACAATCACTGTAACAATTCCAAATCTCATTTTAGATGCCTGTAAATACTCAAATTGGAAAGAAACCTGTAATTACCCAGTGGAATTTTCAAATAGCCTTAAATTTGCTATTTTGAGCCACAGACACCAAGTGGACACAAAGGTAATGACTTTAATTCTTATCTATTTATCAAAGCTGAGGTTTTAATGCGATAAATGTTTCTCCTTGTTCTTGGCACAAACCATCCACAACAACTCAGAAAAACTGAAAAAAAAAAATATTGGACCACACTATTAGTCCACTAAAGAGATGTCACTCACCTTAAAAGTCCGTATAAGCCCTCTGATGTCATCAGAAATGCTGATGTCAAGTTTTATGTTACAGGTTATTCAAACAGTGAGTGCCATGGACAAAGATGATCCCAAAAACGGACATTATTTCTTATACAGTCTTCTTCCAGAAATGGTCAACAATCCGAATTTTACCATCAAGAAAAATGAAGGTAAATATATTAGCCCTGTGAAACAGGGTTGAACATAAATTGGAAGATAGGATGTGATTTGATAATTTGACTGAACATATCAGTAAAATAACTTTTGTTCACCCATGAGCAACTGAAACTTAGCTTATCAGCCTAGCGGCTCGGTAATTACATCACTTCCTCTTTCCAATATTGAAACAATAGATAAGAAAATTGTTAATGTGAAAGTTAATTTTATCCTAGGGAATACCTCAATCACCTTACTCTGAAGAATGAACAGTAAGATTTAACCCCTGGGAAAGTTCCAGGAATTTTTAGATACTGAGATATCTGATAGAGAAGGAACTGGCTTATACTTCGCAGTCGTTAAGTTTTAATTGAATGTTTACCGAGTCTTTAGGGAAAGCCTATCCTAATTTTGCCTGATTTGTGGGTACACATTAGAGGTATTTGTTTTAAGCCTGTACCAACTTTGATAATAGCAATTAGATCAGGAAATCCTTCTTGAAGGACACTCCTTATCAGTATTATTTTGGAGCTAATATAAACTGATTTTATTGTTAAGTCTTTCACTCGTGGAGAACATTTAATCCATTTCATTATTTCTTGAGAACCGAGTTTGGATTAACTATTTCCCTTAACTATTGTCTATTACACATGAAGGTCATAGATCTCTCTCTCTCTCTTTTTAAAAGTCTATCTCATCTGTATATTTTTTTGTTTCCTAAGCTGCTGTATATTCAACAAGCATTTTTCACTGTTTATTTTGGCCCAGGTATATGTAAGTCTTAGTTTCAGCTGATTTGGAATGATTAGCAAAATAAATGCATTGTCTTAAGCTGTCTCTCGGCTTTACTATAGGTACTTGTTTGGATTTCTGAATGGTCTCCATAAGAGCTATAGCCAATTAGAAGAATAAAATTTGGTTCATGACATTTGTTTGGGTTATTTGCTATGTTCTGTTTCAGGGAGGTAGTGAATTTTGCTAACATTTCCTCCATGAAATAAAATAACATTTTATGGCTCTTGTTAAATACATTATGACCTTACCTTTTAACAGAGTGCTACTTAGTTCTTTGGGGAATGCTCTGATAGGTGTGAATGCATCACCAAAAATGAAATGACAAAGTCATTATACAGATAGTATTCAGCTGGCTTCCACTATTCCAAACGTTAAGGAGACAAAATCCTGTTCTCTCTCCTCAAAATGGAGTACTCCTTTGTTAGCCTCCCCTAATCAGGAACTGTAATCCAAATACATTGTCTTTGTTTTTCAGTTAACAACATTCTTTTTTTTTATGGAAGTCACATGGATATGTCTAAGATGAAAGCCAACTCAGAAATCCCAAGCTGCACTAAAAGTCTGTGCATAAGTGTGGTCCATTCTCACTTTGATTGTGAGCTAATAGGTATCAGTCATTATTTTTGCATATGAAATGCCCTACATTTAAAAATTCTCTATGAAGGAGTGTTTTCCCATCCCAAAGGTTCTGAGCTTCTTGGCATTTTCCGTGCATGCAATATCAAGATATGCCTGTAACATAAGTATGACCCATCAAAGGCACTCCATAAACATGTGTTGAGTGAAGGAGAGGCTTTTTGGGGTGTATGGAAAAGTGTGGTGTTGTAGTATATCTGTAATGCCCTAAACCTATTGAAGAGGAGATTTTAGTTCGACAGTAAATGAGTTTTGCATGCTTTCACTTAATTTTGGAATCAATAGAAAGTAAACAGTTTACACACTTAGATAACCTCTTTTTGGCCTATCACATGTTTCGATAAGCCCTTTAATAGAATATTTAAAAGACTGAGTGTTATCTGTTTTGTTTTGAAACTAGAAAATGGAAGTTCCACTTTTATTTATGTCACAGGTTTGTGTGTGTGTGAAATAATTGGGAAAAAAAGATGCCAGGTGTTGCAAAAATTTTGTGGAAAGAGTACTCTCTGTGCCACAATTGTTTATTTTAAGTTGTGTGTTTATTTTGCCGAGACTGACCACATAATTTATTATTCCAACTGCGACATTTTTTTAAAGTGAAATGGGTTGCTGTGGAAACCAGGACATATGTTCACTGTGATTTTGGATTTAGGATCCAAATATTCAACATCTCCATAGAGTAAATCATGAGCCCACTGGTCTTTGGAATAGATATGTATAATTTATATTCTATCTTCCTTTTCCTAGATCAGGAATTCATGAGTTTTGCTCCTTAGACCTCAAACTTTTTGGCATCTGGATAGTTACTATAAAAATAGGAAAAAAAAGTGGTCCCTTCTTCATATGTAGAAACAATGAAAATAATGGGAAAAAGTTGTCAGATTTAAAATGTCAAAGATATATAGATAAGTAGATAGATAAATGACTATTTTGTTAGCCTATTACCCATTCCCTGTTAATGATAAGAGAATATAAATACCAAAAAAAGTCCAAATACTAGACATGATTTATTTTAAAACTATGGTATATTTTGTGTTTGAAAGATGGAGAGAATTGGGAAGTCATCAGAGAGGGAGAAAAACCATGAGAGACCTTTAACTATAGGAAACAAACTAAGGGTTGCTGGAGGGCAGGTGGGTGGGAGGGTGGGGTAATTGGGTGACGGACATTAGGGAGGGCATGTGATGTGATGAGCACTGGCTGTTATATGCAACTGATAAATTATTGAACACTACATCTGAAACTAATGATATTGGCTAATTGAATTTTAATAAAAAAAGATGGGGAGAATGAAATGGTATAATCATATTTAGAATTGTTTTTTTCTACATAAGATGGACTTTAAAATGGGCATCAGCTGATGTTTCTCCACTGGCAGTGTCATGATTTACAAGTACCAAGGTAAAGATTTTGAGAGAGCCAATATATCCAAATTCATAATTGATGAGTGGACGATCCCACCATTTAATTAGATTCTTATGGGAGATGGTTTTAGTATTTGGCATTTTCTGAGGAACTTGTAGCCACGTCATTCAACTTGAAGTTACTGTGATCTTTCTCCTCCCTCATATAGATTGGGCCTTCTGCAATTTTCAGCTGACTAATTTATAATCAAAGACAAAATGAGATAGAAATTAGCTGTCTCTTATCTCCTACACAGTTGAGTGATTTCACAAATAATTCTCTTTCTGAATGTATGAGATTCACATTTCATCCACATTAAGAAGGCAACTTTCAATACTGATAAAGTTGAAAGCAAAGGTCGAAAATATGATGAGTCATTTATAACATATATATATATATATATACATATACACCAACCATAGCACCTTAAGTTTGGTCAATTATATGGCCCAGTCATTGGTTTTTCCACCTTCCAGTTGGGTGAATTTAAAAGCAAGAGGAGTTTTGCTGACCATATGTCATATTGGCTTCCATTCTAACTGTGAAAATGTAAGATACTCAACAATTACATATAACAAGACAGGGAAGATAAATGGACCTTCTATAGATACAGAAATATCTTGCTTACAGAACATTTCAGGTCTGCCAGAAACCTGATCTTCTCCAGCCTGGACTGCAATTAAAAGATTTGATTGGAATTGCCAGAAAGCAGTCTAGTGAAATGGGAGTCTTCATGTTTTATGCCGAAATATTTGAATCATGTGTATAGAGAAATGAGGAAAAACATAAAACTTTGCTCCTGAGAGGATATTATGGAAAGGAAAGATGTAGATGCTAAACTTGAACTTAATTACAGCTTGGTAGACTTAAGAGAAGAGAGCAGGGAAACCAGGGTACCTGATACCACTAATATTTTTTTCCCCTCTTCTTGGTATCTCCTTTTTGTCCAAGACCCTATTGATAAGGACCTCACTCTAGGGATATCATTGGGACAGTTAATTTGGAAAATGTTAATGCTGACTAGAGCTTTGGAATAAATGCGTCTTGGGTTATCTCAATGTCTATAACATGCTTACCTGTTTAAAATATAATTCATGCTTCGTTTTGTGAGGTTTCTATCTCAACTGACTGGCCAATTTCAAGCAGTGTGTTTTATGTGTTTTTATCCCCTCAGTGCATCCCTTAGAAGAACATGGACTATAGGCCAATAATCTTAAGCGCTAGTTGCCTTATCAATAATATCAGGAAACAATACCTATTTACCCCACAGGTGTGCTGTGATAGATATGTGTGACCGATGTGCTAGACAGCTCTTAGCACAATGTCTGGCACATGAGAAAACATTCATCAGTAAATGGAACAAGATCCCTATTAATCTATTAATTCCTAAATCCCCATGCTATTCTCAACTAGGTCTCCTTGCAGTTTGAACTCTGTTAATTTTTGAATGTTGTAAGGTAATTATGAAAGTGGTCTCATTGGTAGCTTTGAAAACCTTCATACTGACTTGAATGCATTGCAAGAAACCTGCGTAGTAACGTGTTACAATCTAAAGAGTATTATAATAGAAAGACAAAAGAAAAAGAAAAAAAAAATAAAGGAAGAGGAGGATAAGGTGGGGAAAACTAAAAATATTTGCTAGCCATGGAAATAGCTGCCTGATTTTTGGATCTGTTTTTGGATATAAAAGATTTCTTTTCTGTCTGCTTTGCCAACATGAAACTTGGATTTCTCCACACAGAAGCTGACCCCAACTTCCAATCTGAAGGGATTACTTTCCATTCTGGCATGTCAAGTGCTTTCAAACACTCACAACCTCCTAACACACATACCCTGTGGAATCGTGTTGCAAGGAAGATTAAAGACAATCTTCCTTTGCTCTTTTGAAGAATGTCTACTTAGCTCTCATTGCTCTCACCACAAAACTGACATTTGCAGCCTGAAGGTGGAAGTGGATTCCCCTGCTCCCAGGCCAGCCAGAGTTGGCCTTCTGTCCTCCATCTTTCCTCAGGCTGAATCTGCATGCACGCCTCTGTTGTACTGAGGATATAGGTGCTGAGGCGGACAAAGCCCCTCTCTCATCTTCCTTAAGCCAGATGTGCCCTGAGCTGGGCAGAACTGGATTTGACAGGTCTTCCCGATGATCCACAGCGCCAGGGGTTCCACTTTGTAAGCCAATCGTCCTCTTTCCGGCCTCCTCGGGGCTCCTTGAGTTCTTCCATTACACCAGGCTGCTTTGAAGCTAGCACAGGACTTTCCAAAATAACGCCTTTCCTCAAGTGGCCTTCACAAAAGCCTCTATCCCTCAGTCACAGCCCAGCCATTATTGTTGGGTTTCCCAGGCAACCATACCT
This sequence comes from Canis lupus baileyi, assembly GCF_048164855.1. Taxonomy (NCBI): domain Eukaryota; kingdom Metazoa; phylum Chordata; class Mammalia; order Carnivora; family Canidae; genus Canis; species Canis lupus. Next base: position 2,231,089 of record NC_132840.1, on the reverse strand, counting down.
AAGCAACAAGTGAAAACCGTGTGCTGGTATGAGTGCGATAATGAATACCTACATATGTATGTTTGCAGTATGGTGACCCTGTCTGCTCTGCTCACATAGAGGACTTTTCCACAGCACCACACAGCACGAAACATTGACTAGAGATCTTTTCCATATAGGGTGTCAGCTCTGACCCTTATGAGGCATGGCAGTGTTGAATCACAAAAGGTAGAACTCAATTTGCATGAAACAGGAGGTCCAACTGGGATCCCAAATATGCAGAATAGCATTATGCATACATGATCCAAAAGGCTTCTGCTTCAGTAATTCATAATTTATTGTTTATGCTTCCAGCAATGTTCCGTTGATAAAAAGCCATTTATGTTTCATTTTGTCGTCTAAACTGTAATTAAGGATGATGTGCAAGCTAAGAAAAATAGATAACAGATCTGTACTTCCATTCTCCAAGTTGCATATGATTGTGGAGTTGGTTCAGAAAACTAGATTTTCTTTGCTCAAATAGTTTTAATAAAACTCTTGTTATTTTGTATAGTTTCCATATCTTTTTGGATTGCTTTCCTTTTAAAATCATAATTCGAGAGTGTTTTCAGAAGTTAAGAATTTCCTTTACAAATATTAAAAATCCTAAAATTATTGCTCTATTTAGATGTAGAACTGCTCTTAGCATTTATTATTTTTTTTTTAGTGTATATTATGGGAGACAATTTAATGCTGAGATTACTGACTACCAGGGATATAACTTAGATACATGGAATAGACATATATGTGGTTGTCCATATGCTATTCAGGGTGATAAATTAAGTCAGAACTCCTCAGTCAATTTGTTAGATCGTTTCTGGTGTGTATAGAGCATTCTAATTCTGAAGATTTTTGAAAGAGAGAAACCAAGTGATAAACTGGCATATGCTTAGTTACCTTAAAGTCTTCACAGTTATTGTAAAGATGCCTTAGGACATAGAATCTTTTCTTTGAGAATTTGCTTTCTGAGACTTTTGCTTCAAAAGAAAAAAAAATTGAAAAAAGAAAGGGATCAACAGAACATCAGGAGGAGTAGAAAGAATTACTCAGAGAAATGGTTCTTATTTATCAAATCTTGTTTGGACCACTTTCTTGTTTGTGCCATTAAAAAATAATGCTGTTTACTGATTTAGAATCTACTTACAAGTATAAAAATAGGTCTGGGGATTTTGTGGGTGCCAAATAAACATGACTGTCCTTTTGGTAAGCACAAGCAAATATTAAAATTGAATGTGGAAACAAAATGAGCTGTCAGGAGATGCAAATTCTCCTTTTCTAAAAAAGTATTAAATGTAGTTGACAATCATTTTATTCCTTTCCAGCACAGGAGTTTGAATTAATTTTGAGCACTTCATAGACACAGCATTAGGCATACAAGACATTCTATCTAGGGATGTGACCTGAATAACACATATCATGTGCTTTGGATCCTTTGGTTTATTAAAGTGGATAGAGAAAGCAGAGAAAGAATTTGGAAGCCGAAAAGGGGACACTCACATAGATAAACATCTTAAAAGTTGATTTGGGATGAATTACAATGAATACTAGGAGAGAGGTTGCTGTAGAATAGAGAAAGCACAAGCTTCATGGTTGAGTATTTTGCTTTGAATCCTAGCTCTTTTGATTATGATCTGTGAGAACTCTCACAAACAACTGAATAATCTTGAACATCTATCTATAAAATGGAAAGAATAATTACCCATATGTTGTTTTGAACAGGAAAATATTAATTTAAGTAAAACAAAACAAAACAAAATGTGCTAAGTTCAGTGTCTGGTAAATTGAAGATACTCAATAAATATGAGTTTCCTTTCCCCCCTTTTTCCTCTTCTTCTTACAATTTTCCTGAATCTCTCTCATCCCAGTGCAACAAACTCATGCCCACACCCAATGCAACAAACAAAAATATTAATAAACTAAAATAAGGCATTTGGGTGATAATTAATGCTGTGCTATTTAACTGCCCCTTACCTGAGTGGCCAGTGATTGAACATGTGTGTGAACGTTGGCCATGAGTAAAGCAAAGAGAGAAGAGAAATGGTAAAGGAGAATATGTGGGTAACTGAAGTTGTTCTTTGAATATAATCCTCATTACCATAATATACATAATCAAAGGATAGAAATAAAGAGGACTTAAAAATTATAGGTCTCCATAGGGCTGGGTTTTCTTTCTATTTTTTTTTTTTATTTATTTATGATAGTCACACAGAGAGAGAGAGAGAGAGAGAGAGACAGAGACACAGGCAGAGGGAGAAGCAGGCTCCATACACCGGGAGCCTGATGTGGGATTTGATTCCGGGTCTCCAGGATCGCGCCCTGGGCCAAAGGCAGGAGCCAGACCGCTGGGCCACCCAGGGATCCCAGGGCTGGGTTTTCTATCTCTAGATCCGATGGCATACAACTCTCTATATGCAGGCAAATGAAACATTTCAGAGTTGATACAATGATAGAATTTTTGACCTAAGAGCACCTTAGTAAGACAACAACAATAATAATCCAGATTGTGAAGATCTTCAATGCTAACTATGGAACATTAAATGTATTTTAAAAATCAATGATGGTGTGCTTTAAAAAAAGGCAGTGATGAATGGCACTCTCTCTCCTCAATTCTATTATCCATCCCTCTCTCCCTCTATCTTGTTCTCATCTTCTATATTCCTTATACATTATTTGAGTTGAACATGCAAAACCAATGATGCTTTTTAAGTCCACTCTCCTGGGCACCTGAGTGGCTCAGTCAGTCAAGTGTCTGCCTTTGGCTCAGGCCAGATCCTGGGATCCAGTCCTATATGGGGCTCCCTGCTCAGCAAGGAGTCTGCTTCTCCTTTCCCTCTACCTTTCCTCCCTGCTCATGCTCTCTCTCTTTCTCAAATAAATAAATAAAATCTTAAAAAAAAAAACTTTAAAAAATCGACTCTCCTTCCCCTTTATCTGCAATACATATCTTCTGCTCCCTCCATTTTCTATCTAGCTAATTTCCAATCATTCATAAGAACTCAGCTTCCCCTCATCTGTGAGCAGAGCAAGGGAAAGTTTAACAGTTGCTACAAAATGTGTTTTCTTTGCTTTTTTTCTACAGGACAGTGTGGTAACTGTGAAGGCAGACACATGAGTCAAGGACTATCTCCCCCATCATCCTTTGAGGTTATTTGTAAGAGACATTATATCCTAATTCACTCATTCATTCAATACCTATTTATTAAGTGCCTACCATGTGCTAGTCACTCCCCTGGAACTGCAAACAAAGTAGTGAATAAAATAGGCACTGTATTTCTCCTCCCATACAGTGTATTTTTGTTCTCACAACTCAGTCTTATACTAATTTGAATTCATAGAAAGGAAGGCTATAATTTAACATGGATTTTTGTCATATAGTGGAGAAATTCACAGGTTAGCCTGCAAAATACTGTGATTTAGGGAGGAATGATCACACACATTCCAACTTCCATACTGTCATAAACAAAGTTCCCTCTTAGACCTTACCCAACTTGTAAAACTGGCCCTACAGAAAAGAGAGTTTTCATCTTTACAAAGTAATGGGCTGGTAAGAGTGGCGATAACATCCATAGTCATAGATAGCTAAATCTCTCTGGGAGTTTCAGGCTGGTGTCCTCTCTATGGCTGTGACAGACAAGTTGAACCTCACTACTCAATGTGCTTCTGGCTACAGTCAGATCATGATGGTGAGTTCTTTCCAAATTCGAGTTGATCCATAGACATCACTATAATTTGTACAGCAGCACTGCCAGTGAACTGGGGCTAATGATTCTATTTTTGCAGGTTTATTAGATTCCATTATAGTTCTGATGCAAGCTTTGTTATATATTGTTTATGTCTTTTTCAGTTCCTATGCATCATTGGTTCAGATACTTGTCAGTGACCAGGTTTTAGCTAACTGTCAATGTTTAATGTTTATTGAAGGCCCCAGGCAACTAGAGGCTAGTATTATGTGGATTTTTGGACATGGCATTGGTTTCATTTTCTATCTCTTCCCTAACGTGCCACCAGAATGAATGTACTGATGCACTTCATAGAGAAATATAGTAATTATTGTCCTTGGACCTTTCTGGGTCACCTATTGTCTCTACTTTCATCCTAATAGATTGCTTACTAGAATTTTCTCTTTCTATTGCTTGAGTATATTATTCTCAGTCTTTTGACGACTGTTTATCTTAGGGCAGTCTGATAAAAAAGTGATATTGAACCTGGTATGCTGAGCACAGTCATCTTTCTCTGAGCTTCATGCTTTCACTTGGCCAGACTGTCATTGCTAGTTCCATCAAGGTCACATTGTGATTTACTTCTCCGTGGACTTCAGCTCCCTCCCCTACAAAATGAATGGGTTAGTGCTGGAGACCTAAGGATTCATCTATTCTAATATACTGCGTGTGTAAACATGTGGTATTTGGAGAAATATCATAAACTTTGAAATCAGACAAGTTCTGCAGCCACCAATTAATGAAGATGTGACTTTGGATTGAGCGTTTAGTTTTCTGTAACAGACTGTGTTTGATAATGTTAAAATGAAATTGCTGTGATGAACAAATGAAAGAATATAGGATAAATGCCAAGGGCAGTACCTGGAACTTATGAGATAGTCTAGGTACTTTGTCTTCTTTATCAACCTTCAAAAGGAATAATGCATATGGAAGACATCTTTACACCAGAAATTATTATACCAAATCTCATTCATATTAAAATACTAGATAATATTACTAAAAGATATGCTTCTACAGTATCACCGGTTCTCTTTCTCAGTATGTTTGGGCAGATTTCTGGACATATTAAAGAATTAAATCATCCCCATACATCAAAAGAACTCCATAAACATATGACATATGGTTCTAATAGCTCAGAATTTGGTAGTCTTACTTATCTTCTAAGGTTAGAGACAGGAAATACAAGAGTTTTATGAAGATATGTAATTACTGGATTAGTTTCATCAGGAAGGTCTCTCAAAAAAGTAGGGCTCGAATAAAGCTTTGCAAAAATGAAAACACTGTTATGTGCAGAGGTACTTATCACAATTAAGGAATAATGGTCAGATATACAAGGAATTGACTTCCAGGAATGATAAGGAATGGCCACAAATATGTTTGAAGACAAATGCAATGAGACATTTTGTGGAGATCCATAAAATCTATTATCATAAGACTATGCTTGGTTCGAAAAAGATATTAATGATGTGGCTCTTAGTGTTTTGAGTATGTCTGCACACATCCTTGATGTTTTTCATAGCATAACAAATATGTCCTACACATTTAGGAGGTTTTAGCACACACACAAACACACACACACACAGATCAACTAATGGAACTGGAAAGTACATTGATATAAACACATACTGTGTATAACGGTAATATATATGTATATATATGAAAAACTTTGATCAGTGCATAGATTCAAATCTTAGAAATAAAGAAATAACTTGGCCATATTCTGATACATATATTGTAAATTGATCTGAAACTTGCCTTTCTTATAAATGTTGGTAGGCTACAGTTCAATGAAGAAAGTTTTAGAATGGTTAGGAGACAATTATCTAAAATTCATTATCTTTTTTCCCCAAAGTAAGATGACTAAAATATACACAGGAAATTATGCAAAGTTCACATCTTGATTGTGTAGGAGAGAAAGAAGAAAATCTATGCCCCTATATTCATCCTGTTTAGCCTGTCTTTCTAAAATATGTATGTATTCCAAAATAGATGTTTAAGTTTGTAAGAAGTTATTTTCAAGGAATAATCTAACATTGCCTAGAAATATGATCGCTTATAAAATATCCTTAATTGAGAAATATAAAAAAAGATTATAAAAATTAGAAAGTATGCTCACATCTCTGCTGAGGATTTTATTTAGAAGTCCTGCAGTTATTTTAAGATAAGTCTGTATTTGATTACTCTGCCTGGGTGAAATGTCAAATCACAAGAAAAAAACAATAGTTTGTTTTTCTAGCACCTACTATATCATTTACAGTGTGTCTGTCTATCCATCTGCTTCTAAATGCATACACTCAGGGTAAGGATTATCATTGCCATTTAGCAGATGGGGAAACTGAAGCTCTGTTATGTTAATTGACTTGCCAGGCACAAAACGGGGCTCCAAGCTGCTGAATCTGCCTTCGCGCCAGTCGCACCTACTGCCTTTCAAAGCCTTGCACTTTACTCCTAGAATATTGGTCCGGCAAAACTGCTGATATTTCATGTATAGTTTTCAAACACTTGTAATTCCCTTTCTCAAACTATAGAAGGCTAGAAGCTATCAGCTAAGCCTTTAGAGAAGACCATCAAAATATTAGTTGAGTAAACCCTGGCAACTCTAATCTGATGCCTTAAAACTTTAATATCATCAAATATACAATATTGTTAAAGAGATATACCATTAATTTATGTCCAACTGAGAAAAATAACGTCCCATTAAAAAGCTGACAATATACATGCCTTCAACTATAAGACATGGCCTTATTTCATAGATATTCAAACATTAAAAAATAAATATATGCATATATATGTTGGAATCAATAAAATACAGTATTTCAAATAATAACTCTGAAGGAGAACTGCAGGGGAAAAACAAGAACTGAGGCATAAAAATAGTGCTGGGAGCAAAGTGGAGGTAGTCTAGACCAGCACTCCCCTGAAGTCAAGTACAGACACACTGTGAGGGTCATTTAAAGAAGCACATTTCCAAAGGCAGTCATTGTTTTTATTATATTACTCACTTGCTTAATCTCTTAAAAGAATGCCTTCCAAAATAAGCCAACGGCCATTAGCAAGGAATTACTTATTCATATCTCTCAAAAGCACAATTTCCAAGGTTGGAACTACAGTGTGAGAATCTAAAATCCAAGTGTTGGCTGCGCAAGATCTTCCTGGAGATGCATTATTGGGGTACGTGCTGGGTCTTGTTTGTAAATACAGAACATGGAGTTTTAGTATCAGCCATTTCTCTTATCAGGGCCCTTCGTCCTCAGAAAGGTGATGGTAATACAGAGCGGCCGAGAACAGAAAAGTAGCAAAGGTTTTTAGCATATTATTCCAGGGGACCTACTAGCAAAGTCCATGGGACTTAAAGAGAAAAGAAGGAAGCTGACATCAGGTAAGGATGGACTTTAAAGGATAAAGCTAGCTATAGGAAACCTACCCTGAAATGTATCCTAGACTTCAATATGCTGATGGTAAAGAGGAATAAGGACAGTCAAATTAGTGAGGAGAGTATATATATTCCAAAACATTAAAAGAAAAAAGGAAAAGGAAAAAAAAAATCTCCCTGCTAGGGACATAGGTGCTCCTACCTCTGACTCTCCTTAAGAGCACTACCCGGCCAAGATGCTTAATACACCGCCGACACGTGGCTCTGCCAAAAGGCAAAATTGAGAAGAACAAAGTAAGATGAGATGCAGGGAAGTTATCAGTATTTTTAGGAGATCCAGTGAAATTCAGGAAACCAAGGCCAAGAGCAAAGGAAGTCCACTGTGTGCTAATCAATCCCTGGGTCCCTACAAAGTCCACTCTTTTAGATCCCTGAGTGTTAGGCTCACAGGAGCAAGACGACTCACAGTGCAGGGGGCCTGAGCCTCATGCTGTACAACATGCACCAGTCTGCTCTCCTAGAGGATGGAGAAGGAAAATATTATGATGCAAAAAAAATCATGGGGGCGGGGAAGCATGGGCTTGCACCACTGTGATCCTATTATCCTCGATCCCACACAATTCTTGTCTTCCTCAAGCTTCTATTATATAAAGTATTCTCAGTGGCAACAGTGATGAAAGTGAGAATGACAAAGACCATCACCAGGGTGGGGAGGCCATCATCTCCCACAGGTTGAGGACGGACTGGGCTCCGTCACTTGCTAGCTGATCTCTGGTGAGCGATTGCCTCTCTCAGCCTCTTAAAATGGTTACATCCAGGCAGTACTTACAGCGTTGCAAGGAGCTTTTAAAGATTATGCAAACTTAGGGTATCATACCTGGGCTCAAAGGGAAGTTCAATACATGGTGGCTGAGTTTAAAGAAGGTAAGAGGCTGGTGAATGAATGAATGCATTTAATGTGCACTCACACAAGAGAGCTCGTGAAAAGCTTATCTTCCAAGTCTTAGACAGGAAAAAGTAAATGGAGAGAGTGCCTATATCTAGTAAGACTTACTTGCTTGCAAAACAAAACAAAACAAAATAAAACAAAACCCACTCAAACTACCTGCGCTATAAAGGTAAATGGGCCCAAATAACAGGTCTAGAGTTTAACTATCTTCTCTAGTGAGCAGGTCGAGGTGGCCCAGGGATATGATAGGACTCTGTCTTTCCCTAGTACTTCTACGTTCTTTCCCTGTGTTAGCTTGCCCTCCCTGCACAGTCTTTAAAGAGAAAGAAAGATTGCTCGTGGAAGGATCAGTCCTACGCAGATTCCACAGCTTGGTATTTTTGGAGGAGAGATCTTCTTTATCCTCGGCTTCCCATCAATTCCTGTTTTAAAAGAAAAAAGGTCCATGCTTGGCCTAGGAGATGAGCATGTGACTCAACCGAGCCATTCTCTGTGTTTATGGAGGTGAAATAGCCTCCGGGCTGCCGTGAACAGTTTTGTGAGCTGTTCCCTGTACAAGGCCCCTGGCCCTGGGATGAACAGCGACTGAAAACCAGTTAATTCTCCCCTTGAGAAGCTATGACCCCAGCGAGGTCTTCTTTCTCTCATTTTCAGAAAGGCTTCATTTCATCACCAAGCCCTTGAACCCTTTGAGGCTTGGTAGCTGCCCAAAGGTGAATCCATCCTTTAGTTCATACAAGTGCAACCTCAGGCTAGCAGCAGTTGGAGACCCCTATGGGTCAGCCTGGATGAGTCCCCACTTTCCACAGAGGCAAGCCACTTGATTGACAGCTCCATCACACTCAGAAGAAATACAGGAAGGTCAGTTTTAAAAACGAGGTAGGTTGGAAGAATCAAGAGTAAAGACAGGATAAGAAGAGAAGAGTCCCACATAGGCCAGGAGCGTCAGTGCCGTGAATGACCTCAGGAGCGGGAATCCTTCGCTTCCCTTGGGAAACTTCTCAGTAAAGAATGACTCCCTGTTCAGAAAGTTATGAATTGCAGTTGTCTATTATGTGACTTACATTGCACCACATTGCAATATGTCATTGTGAGATGTGATATAATATAATGTAAGTGACAAGCAGCTAAAATTTTACAGCAAGAAAACTTTTTTTTTTATATCCAGGATCTGCTATCAAATTTGATAGCAGCTATCAATTCATTTTTTTTTTCCTGCAGATAGATCAAAAATTTGATGTTCATGAAAAGCGGGTCATTTTGAAACATCCACAAACACTTCAGGGCCTGCACAACTCGGTTACCATAAATCAGTTAAAAAAACAAAACCAAATGTTCTAAAAGCTGCATTAGTCTTGGCTCAAGTTCTGTTTTTGCTTTCCATGACTAGTGCAAATATCATTTTAGGTTGTGAGTTTAGTTTTCTTTTGGATGACACTGAAAAGTGATGATCAAATTATTTTTGTGCCTAGATCAGACCAGTGGTTCCCAACTGAGAGTGCCTTTGAAGGCCAGGAGACATCTGATCGTGTCTGGAGCTGTCCTAACTGGGCAAGTGGTGGGGGATTACTGGCCTCTAGTGAGCAAAGGTCAGAGATGCTGCTGAACATCCTTTGATGCACAGGACAGCGTCCCCAAGGTCATTTGGTCTAATGTCTTGGCAATGCCTCTGATCCCAGAGGTCACTGTAAATTGGCCTACATATGGTCAAACATAGTCCAAAGGTGACCCAAATAAAATTATGATGAAGCTAGAACTAGTTTCTTCCATTTGCTCCATCCTCAAAACAGGCCGTGGTAATTCATTATTTAAATATTCAGCTAAATCTTTTGGATCTAAGGGACACTTAAGAGAATCTCCTTGCACATCAAAATTGACTGGGGATGTCATCTACTAGTGGCCTCACAGAAGGTTCTACAAGGGGAAGAAAGCCAGACTTTTGAGGTCTAATCTTGTCTCTATCCTAAGTCTACCTTTGAGAGTCTTTATAAAAGTTTCCACCTTTGGGCCCCACGGGTCTTATCTATACTCTGGGCATTTGCATAAAACAGAAGTCCTCAACTTTGGTGCTGCTGCTGTTTTAAAAGAGGAACACTTCTGTTAAGCTATATTTTTCAATGTACTGCAATGACAGAACACATAGACGTGAAGATTCCATGACTGAAACATAGGTGGGGGACAGGGCCAGACACATTGTCCATTTCCCATAACCCCCTCACTCCTAATATGATAGAACCCAAGATAAAATTTGAAAACCAGTGATGCAAAAGGCACTTTCTAGGAGTCAATTCATTTGGTTTAATGCGTCATGCCCGGCAAGGACCCTGGAGAGTCCATACTGCCCATGTTAACACTCACTAGGGAGTGTGGACAGCTTCCCCCAGCCTTCCCCTTTGCTTCTAGATAAGCACTTCTGAGAACAAAGCAGACAATAACCCACCGTCCGTGCTCATGTGAAGCTGACAAAGAACTCTCACTACCTAGGATTTTCATCTGCCAAGATGCAGAGTGGCACTAGCTAAAAGAACATAGGTTTTAGATTATGACAGACCCAAATAGGAATCCTTGCTCTGCCACTTACCAGCTCTGTGTGTTTGGGTCCATTATCTAAGGTCTGCGTGCTTCTGTTGCTTTATTTGTAAGGTTGGGTTAATAATGCCTATCATAGAAGTGATTTTAAGGATTAAATGTGATAATGCTGTAAAGCATTTACACAGAGTGTGATGCATAATAATAGCTATCATTTATCGACTGCTTAGTAGTATAATTGTAAGAATTAGAGATAATGTGTGTAAAGTGCCTGACATGCAGAAGATGCCCCATATATAAGAACTACTGTTATTATTCAGCTTGAACGCACAACCAGAAAAGTCCCAGAAACATTTATAAAATGGAGATGGTTTAATTTCACATCCTTAAATCAAACTTCATTTACCTTTTCCCCTTCTTTATGGCAGAGGATCTCTAGGCTGCCCCTGGGATTTCACTGCTCAGCTTCGACACTCAATGGTAGCTCTTACACATACCTCATAACAAGAAGACCAGAGTGCCTACCACTGGTTTTTTTTTTGGGAAGGGGGGAGTGTCTCCATTTTGCAGATGAAGAGGTACAAGCAGGAGGTGGTTAAGTACCTTAGCCAAGGTCAATTAAACACTAGTGAATCCAAGACTCAGGTTAAGTCGGTCTGCTCCGGAACTCGGTGTGAATCGTAGAGTTGAGTGTTGCCAAATCAAAGCCCTCTTAATAACGGTACCCAGTAATGACATAAAACAATGGCCCTTTAACTTTGTCCCAATTCTGTGCATCCGCAAGTCTGCTGCTGTGCTTGCCTTCATAGCTTGTCTGGTCTGACTAGGCTTAGCTACTCGCAGCTTGGTTCACACACCTGCCTGGGGCTTTGGCTCAGACAATTGGGAACTCACTCCACATGGTTTCTCCGCCTCTAGAAGGTTAATTTGGACTCAGGCGATAGACAGTTCCCCAGATCGAGAACAGATTCTTCAGGTTCTCTTGATTCTCAGCCTTGGACCTTGCACATTGTTACTTTCACTAAATGCTTTAGTCAAAGAAAGTCATGGGGCCAACCCACATCTGGGGTTGTGAAGAGACACTCTGCTCCGTGACAGAAAAAGCAATAAATATTCTGTGCCCATTTTCTGTAGTCTACAATGTCTACCTTCTATCCACAAACCCTTCACATGTTTCTCACATTTGATACATGCTCACCCTTAACCCAGGGCTCCCCAAAACCTCTTACCGTTATAGCGTCAGCTTTAATGACCCATAACAGATCTGAGTGCCGACTGCAGTCTCAGTCTCAGCTTCTCCCAATCAGGAGACTGTGATCTGAAAAAGCACGTTATCTGAACCCCATATACAGCTAACATATAGAGGGGAACTCAAGAAAGACAGTTGGACTAGAGATTCACATTGAAATAGGGGAGGAATGCTAGATCCAGAGAGGCACTGGGCCAAGCCATTCTGCAGTCCACCTGGTTACCTGTTGACAGATCCTCTTACTCTAAAGGTAGGGAGTGAGCCAGGTTCTGTTTCTGGGCATGGCTCCCACTTCATTGCCCACTACTGCTCTTGACTCTGCCCTTTAGATTCCTAGGTCAGCCTTGAGAAATCCTTTGTTTTCTACAAGAAATATTTCATGTTTTCAGCTGTGTCTTATCTGCCAGGTATCTGAAGCTTCTTTTTGAACTACAACTGTTTTAGCCAATTTTAGCTCATGCTAAAGATGTGTTAAGTTGTAAAATTGTCTTAATACTTTGCAGGCTTCCCCTAAGTTTAATCATAGTTTCCACTAAGAAGCTGATAGTTTCCTTGCTGATTTTCCAGCATTTACTAAACATTTCCTGCCCTCATCTCCCACCTGTGCACCAACCTTATCCCAAAGCTATTGCTACATGGTTTATTTATTTATTTGCTTATTTTTAATATTTTATTTATTTATTCATGAGAGAGAGAGAGAGAGAAGCAGAGACACAGGCAGAGGGAGAAGCAGGCTCCACGCAGGGAGCCCAATGTGGGACTCAAACCCAGGACTCCAGGATCATGCCCTGAGCCGAAGGCAGGCACTAAACTGCTGAACCACCCAGGGATCCCCAATTGCTACATGCTTTACATTTTTGCTAAGACAATCCTATATTAAAGTAGCCATGTCTTCATCAGTTGGCTTGTCTAACAAACTAAGTTTGAGTAGCGAACTAACTCAAAACTTAACAGTTTAAACAATAAACTTAAAATTTCTTGTGATTCCATATATCACCTGGATGATTCTTCTCATCTAAGCTACTTCAGCTGCGGCTCATGGTCTAACATGGCTTCCTAACATAAAGGTTGATTGCTTTAATGTTAGGTGGGCAATAGGGATGATTTAACAACGTGTATCTCATCATCCATAGGGACAGTCCACACTTGTTCATATGGTATTGGTTACAGGATACTAAAGTGTAGAAAAAAAGGGCAAACACCAATACTGAGCCATATTTTCTGTTGCCCCATTTGCCAAAATAAGACACAGGATTAATTCCAGACTCAGTATGGGAGGGGATTATCCAGGAGGCACAATTACAGAGAGAAGAATTATTGCAGATTTTTTTGCAAAAAAAAAAAAAAAAAATCTGTAACCAACCTACTCATTATTCAGCACCCATTTTCTCCAGAAAGAAACAGATAAAGGCATTCTATAGAACAATACAACTTTCTTTCTTTCTTTCTTTCTTTCTTTCTTTCTTTCTTTCTTTCTTTCCTTTCTTCTTTCTTTCTTTCTCTTTCTTTTTTTGTTGGGGTGGTGGCTTCTACAACTTTTTGTTAAAATTGTTTAGTCTTGGGATCCCTGGGTGGCGCAGTGGTTTGGCGCCTGCCTTTGACCCAGGGCACGATCCTAAAGACCCGGGATCGAATCCCATGTCGGGCTCCCAGTGCATGGAGCCTGCTTCTCCCTCTGCCTGTGTCTTTGCCTCTCCCTCTCTCTGTGTGACTATCATAAATTAAAAAAAAAATTGTTTAGTCTTGTGACTATGGCCAAAATCTCAGGGAAATCAGGACCGAGTCTCCTTCAGTCAAAAATGAACAGGTATTTCTCTTCTAAGCTACCAACATTAGGACACAACCCAACAAATGTGTGCATACACACACACACACACACACACACACACACCGATGCAGGAATTCCAGCATAGCCAAAAGATATATGCATATTCTTTCCAGATTCTCTGAAAGGGGAAATACAGAAGAGCAGTAACGCAGTATATATATTTTTTATACAGATAGGTCTGCAGGAAGGAATCCATCAAACCGTAGTAATAATGCATAGCACGAGTGACTATGAAAAATATCTAATAGGTTTATAGGCAACTTCAGACACTCAGATAAAAGTCTCTGATGGGGAGGATCTTCATACATTTGGCTATCACATTTGCCTATGGACATTGAAATTTGTGTCAGCAGAATGACATTCATAAAAACACTGTCTTTTTCCTCGTAAGCTTTCACCACTGTTTGCCTGGTTGATTCCAGGTTTATGCCTATATTGTTCTAGCATTATAGCTGTTAATAATGGCATCTTTTGTTTCCAAAGTATTTGGATGATAAGTTATATGGTCGCCTAGCCTCTAGACTTCATTTTTGTACCTATGATGGAAAATCACTCGTTTTACTACATATCAATAATTTCCAAGTAGATAGCAATGTGCTTCCCCTGAACGTTACTGAATCTTTATCTGCACGGCCAAAATATTCAATGACTGTCAATGTCTGGGAAGGTGGTCAAGCAGGTGGTCAAGGTGGTAATGGAATGTTTGTTGAATGGTTAAATGCATATAAGTTGTGCATTTTTACTCTTATTCAGTATGTTTTCAAAGAGTGTTATGACCAAGAACTACAGAAGAAATCCTTCACACATTTTCCTTTTATTCATCCATTCATGCACATTTAACACAAGTTGACTGAGTTCCTGTAACTTATCAGGACTAGGTCCTGTGACAAATATAGGAAATACAGAGATCAGTGTCATGATCCATATCCTCAACAATGCTGTTGGAGTTCTTACTCAATCTTACATTCATTGGTTTGCTTGTCTTAAGCCTGTGGTTTTCAGAGGACACAACAAGATTACAGACAAAGGGATCCCAATATATCAAATAAGAAAGGGGGGCAATGAGGATTTCTAGAAGAAGGAGACACCTGAGCTTTGTCTTAGATGGATTACCAGATGGAGAAAGACTCAATGGTGTTTCCATCCAAGAGAAGAAAACTGGGAAAGAAAAGATAAAATAACAGTATAACATATTTATGTGCTGACCACAGTGCCTAGTAATGTGAGTAGATAAATTCAGTTCAGTAATGGCCCAGGTATACCTAAAATAAACGAGGCCTTTTGCCTTATTAGAGGCCTCAAGAGTAGAAAACTGATAAGCAAGGCAATGAGATGACTAGGCACAGAGAACTTGAACACAGAAAAGAAGCCCTGATGCTCAGTTCTGAAAGAGGTAGCTCTGGTATGATTCTTCAAGGAAAGTGTATTTATCAAAGGGCAAGACTTACCTAAGGAAGCAAAAGTGGGACTCATCTAATACAGAGGGAACAGCTTGGCTAGGAAAGAGAACCATAGTCTCATTGACACTACTAGAACTATATAGTGAGGGGGCAAACAGGCATTGGCAGCTGAAATTGAGGCTAATAGGGGAGCCAGAGACATTTTGAGGAATTATAGGGTAGAGGTGTTAAAATAAGAAAAAAAAAAAGGAGGTAATTCTTAAATGATTTTGTATACCACAATCAGCCTTCAAGGAGGACTACTTACCTATAGTCAGCTAGCCCTTCTAGGAAAATTAAAAATCCCACAGAATCCAAATATGAGTGACATAGATATAGTCACTCTATCTCTTCATTTTCCTGATTGAAGTGTTCTTAGAATAAACATATGGTCCATTAATGAACATGTTACTTGGCACAGGAAAAAAAATAACCCAAGTAGAAAGACCAAAAGCTGAGAGATTTATTTCAAACGTTTAATCGATAGCAACTGTAAAGGTATGTGTGCTTATCGAAGGAGCATAAATATTTTACAATTCCCATTCCTGCAAACACTGACCAAACTCTGCAGATCATATCATGCATATTGATGATAATGGTGTTCTTCCAAACCTCATTTTGCTCACATGAAATAGAAGAGCTTAGATAGATGAGAGAGACCATTTTAAGATCATCTAAGTGCGAGAAAACTCACTGAGCAAGGGAGTTTATAACTTGCCACCACTGTGCCAAACTGTTCCGAGGTTTCAGAAAGCCAATAATGACAGATATGCAACAAAGATCAATAAAGAATCCAACATTCTAGACTAAGAGGGAGAAGCATGATTAATCTTCAGAGTATATCTTTATATCTCCCAAGAATTAGATCCCTACTTCAGAGACCCTCTTGACCTAGGCAACTTGATCATCTAGATCCTTTTAAAAAGCTCCATGAGGAGGTATTATTAACTCCATTTTATTTTTTTTTTAAATTCTATTATGTGTGTCTTTATTTATTTATTTATTTATTTATTTTTATTGGTGTTCAATTTACTAACATACAGAATAACACCCAGTGCCCGTCACCCATTCATTAACTCCATTTTAAAGCAACAGAATCTAAGGCTCAGTGAGGTTGAGGTTAAGTATTGCCTTAAGTCAAAAATGCAAAAATGTGGTAATTCCTTGGAGGAAGTAGGATTCCATGTCAGTGTGCTGGGCATAGCGGGTAGTTCGAGGGAAGAAACAGGGCTTGGCTAACATTAATTGTGTGCCTCTTATCAGCCAGATACTTTATATATCTTACCCCCTTTTAATCTTACGACGATCCTAAAAAGGGGCTATTACTTGCTCTGCCTTACATTTATGGAAACTTCAGGGGTGTGAGGGGACATTTCTCAGTCCACAGGAGACCTAGATTCAATCATCATTTACTTTGATTTTAAAGCCCTTAGTATTTCATTGAGAAATTGTGTTTTGGATGATAGAGATGACGCCAGTTAAACTGTCAAATGAAGAGGAAGATCGCACCCCCACATTTTGGGGCAATCTGACAGCCCGTGTGTCAATAAGGGGCTAGCTGCTCTGTCCTGCTTATGTTTTTCACCCCCTGGAGGGTGTACTTTAGGCTATTATATACTGGAGACATCAGAAGTGTGTGGCTCGGGGGTGAAGAGGTAGGCAATATTGGGAATTAAAGGTAAACATAAGCTCACAGAAGGTGATGCTTCCACCCACCAAACCCCGAAAGCCTACCTCAGGGCTTTGACTGAAAAAAGTGAGTAAGAATACAGTGGGTTTGGGACATCTTAGGCCTTTGAAAACTTCACTTTCAAAATGATAAGAGCCATTGGAATTGGTGCTAAGGGTGGCCCATCAATGAAAGGCAGAAAGAAGGAAAATGCTCTTTTAAAATGGGTTGCATTTTCTCTGTCAGTCACCCTAAGATCCCTCAATACAAAGCATTTCCTTAGCTGGGGACAGAGGAGAAGGGAATTCACACTGTTCAAATCTCAATCTCCCCACTGCCACCTCAATGGAATCATTCTGCAGAAACCCAAACCGCAAGGGGATACTAACAGTTACTTTCAGACCTCGGGCCTGCTGTGTTTGGGGTTACCCCAGACAGTTAAGTGCATTGCATTTCCTCCAACTGCTCAATGACCCACCAACAACATGAAAAAAGATGTACTCGAAAAAGGAGCAAATCTCTTCCTTTTTAGACTCCTTTGAAAACAAACTGCTTTGCAGGCAAGTCTGAGCCCTGCAGGAGGTTAGGGGCAGAGAGAATTGCTGCTGCTCTACATGTCTTGAGTGTCTATATTCATAGGTGAAGAAAGCTGGGCTCTTGCATTAGAGTTTCCAAGGGCACATATGCACTCATCACATGCTTGGCTTGCATCTGACCTGAATGAACAAGATGTAAATTAGTTGCTCTGGCAGAGAGGTTGGCTTGATGGAGGCGACGCTGGCACATGACATACGAAAGGCATAAGTAAGTACAAATAGGCGTGTCTCTTTGCTTTTCCCTTTCCTGGGTCAGCATAGTTTGGAAGTTCCTTCTCGGAAGAGACTTCCAAGTGTTCGGGACACCCGTTCTGGGGACAGAGAGACGTGGATATATAACGCTCCCCGTGCCCATTTTATGAGCCTTCAGTAGCCTCATTTGCCAAAAGGGACTGAGGGTCTTCCTCGGTGTAACATATGGGAACTGCTCAAAATGTTGCATGATAAAACCAAATATGATGAGGCCAAGTGAGGTGAAGGTTAGGAAGATCCCACCATAGTTCCTGGCGTATTGACTGATCACACGTACTCAATAAAAATCATTAGAATTCACTTACGCCGGCAGTTATTTTCTCCATTTTACAGATGAGAAAACTTAAAGCATGGGTTAAGCAATGTGCCTGAGGCACTTGGTTGATGCCTGCAGAGCCAGAGTCAAACCCAAGTGGTCTGACTCCAGGATACGCAAG
This sequence comes from Canis lupus baileyi, assembly GCF_048164855.1. Taxonomy (NCBI): domain Eukaryota; kingdom Metazoa; phylum Chordata; class Mammalia; order Carnivora; family Canidae; genus Canis; species Canis lupus. The sequence goes on along the minus strand of NC_132840.1, from coordinate 2,213,031 downwards.
CAAATGCACTCACTGTGTTAATCAGTGTTTCTTCTAGTGTAAGATTATGATAGTAACTCCTGGTGGGAAGGGTTGAGTGAGAACTAATGGAGTCGTATGTATAAAATCACCTCGTAAGGGGTTTGGGTTGATAGTCTCCTCATGATAATCATCAAGGCCTTCTTAAATGCACCTTAAATTCATGAGAACAACGCTAAAGCCAGAGGAATCCCGGATGCTCAGCGCTATTGCCAAAGAACAGAAAGACTTAGAAAGCTACTTAGAGTATCTGAGCCTCAGAGTCTTGATCTATAAAATGGGTAGATGAGGATCCACAGCTTCATGTATAGTGAAGATGGTCGGGTAAAGCCTGTGTATGCACAGGGCATATTAAATAAGGAAGTGACCTCCATGAACTCTATGAAATATGAGAATTTTTTTTTTTTTTTTGGCTTTGGAATGGGGTGAAGACTGAGAATTGCCAGATTTCACTCACAACCACACTTCATCACTTTTTCGTTGTGGCACAACTGGAAGAGAGAAAATAAGCCAGGCTCCAGTGAGTCCATTCCAACCCATCCTATGAAATGTTTCATTTAATCTATCCTAATATTTAAGGAAAGTATCAATACCATTTTATAGTTTACAGTAGTAACGGGGAAAAAATGATGTAATTTGCATCCAACTGTATAAAGCTGGGGAGCTGGTCTACAGGATCCCACTAAAACCCATGGTCACGGCGTTCTTCAAAACTGCGGTTCACAAACATTATATTCCCTCTTGTTGCAAAAGCTATTTGGTTAAACATAGATTCTGCTTTCAAGCCTCAAAAGGACATACATGTATATGCAGAGATGTCCTTGTAATTTCCAAGCACACTCTGCCTAACCTAAAACGCATGAACTCTAATAAATATAAAGAAACACAAAACCCCAGCCCTGTCGAGGTTTCCAGCTGTAAGACTTCCAATTAAAAATTTCTCCTTTTCTTTACTCAAGTAACATTTCCAGCTTAGATAACAATTTTACTGCGACATCTTTAATACCATTAATGATTTGATCTTTCTGCAGAGAGCTTAAAAGCCTGCAGAAGACAGAGACAGACTCGAGGTAGGTAGGTGGAAGGTTACACAGCAGGAGTATCTAGTGATCTGAACATAATAAAGAGAGTGCACCAGAATTAAAGGAACCAGATGAGGGGCATTTACAAAGTAACACTTGAACACAAACCAACTGCTGATTTTTTTTTTTTTTTAAATAAGAACTTTGGAATGAGAAAGTAGATTTTCAGTATCTCTTTGGTTTTATTTTCACAGGTAAAATCAAATGGATAGATGAGGCAATCAGTACTGGGAACAGTGCCCTATACAGAGTAGGTGACTAATACATTTGTAAAATGAGTAATTCAGACCAAAAAAAAAAAAAAAACCCAAAATCTTGCCGTCATAGAATGGAGTTAAAAAAAAGAAATGAATGCATTCTTGCATGAATAGTGATCATTATTTAAATAATTATCTAAACATTTAGATTGCTGTGGTGTTTGTAGATGTGCCTTTACTTCCGCTTTGAGAAATCAGATTCATAGACACAGAAATATCCCAACACGAGTAAGACCCTTTGCTTCAGTGACGCATGAAGGCTGGCATCTTCACGTTCATTTAACTTCCCCAAATTAGATAATCTGGGTGGACCAGAACATTCATCTTCCATTCTACAACCATTAAAGCTTTACTCACTGCCCCAGTGCTAGAATCTTCAGATATAAAGTCATCATTTAAGACATAACCGCTCTCCTCAAAGGAATCCACCATTTGACTCCAATGAACACAGTAGAAATTAATTAGGCTAGCTTCTTTCTCAGGTAAAAGAGCACATTCTGCTTTGGTTTAAAGCCACTGATTCTACAAGCCAACGATCGCCTTCCAAGGGAAGTACATGTGGAGCAAGGTAGACTCATCATCTCCACCGAGGGGAGAGAAAACACAGGAAAAATAAGTAAAAGTAGTAACAACGACAATAGTGACAGACATCTCGTTATGGGTCTGGTCTCTGTTAAGCCCTTTGTATGCCCTGTCACGTTATCCTCACTATTACAGTGTGAGGTTAGTCATATTATCCCTATTTTATAAAAAAAAGGAAACTGAAATTTCGGTGTTCTACAAAGTGTTATAGAAACTATGTGATACTAAACATAAGGTCCCTTCTTCATCTCTTGACTTCATCTCCTTTTACTCCATGATCCTCTTCACTCCAGCCACCCCCCAGTCACACTGACTTCCCTCCAGTTGTACTCACTGAACTCATCACAGGCATGCCTGCCTGAGGGTCACTGAATTTACTACTCCATCTCTTGACACACTGTCGTCTGCCCTCCTCCTGGCCTGGATATCCCAAAGATTGACTCTCTCCTCATCTCCCTCACGTCTGCTCACATGCTGTCTTCATTGAGCGTGCCTTTTCTCTACTTTCCTCCTCAGTTCTCCAAACCTGCTTCTGTGATAACTCATGGGCCAAGCTCTGGCACCCAGATTTGCTCTCCAAAATAAGTTGGATAAGACTTGTGGCTTGTTCTTTATGTTTGTTTCTTTTTGTTTTGTTTTTTTTTTGTTTTTTGTTTTTGTTTTTTTTTTTCCAGATAGGACACTTTCTGGACCCCAGAGAAAACAAATCCTTTGCTTTCAAATTTTCTCTGTTCTCAATTCAAAACTCTGTATTGACTCTCTACCAAAACAACAGAAACCACTCCCAAGTATTTAAAACAGGAAAATTTAATACAAGGCAATGATGACAGAGCTAAGAGAAGATGCTGAGAAACCAAATGGGGGAAAGGAAGACAACCTAAAGATTGGCAACAGGAGGATGTTACTGCAACCCCAAAGCAGACAGACAAAGGGAAGATGCAAAATTCCTGGAACTCTGGGTCTAGAGGTTACTAGGAAGACTAGAGGCACAAAACAAGCCATGGGAAGGGAGGGACAACTGAGGCCACTGAGGAGGGCCAGCTGCTGCAAGAAGTGCCCACCTTGAGATAGAGAAGAGGCGAAATGAATTACTTGGAGTTCTTTTCTCCAACCCTCTAATCTCCAGCCACTATCTCCCTTTAGCTGAACCCAGAGGAGCTCTGGGTGACACAGGAGTGGTCAGGTCAGCACCTCCCACAGTACAGAGCAGCACAACTGACAGGAGCCGAACCTGAGTATCAGCAGTCGGATAAATGTCCCAGTCAGAGGGATGCGTTGGGCTTCAGACTGGTTCTAAGACCGTCTGCTGTAGCCCCACCACGTCCCCTGGCTCCCTTATTACCTAGCACATGGCACAATTATAATGAAAGAAATGTGTGTGATTTCTGCATTTGCCATTATTGTTGTTTCGCTGTGTCTGCCACTAGATTATTAACTCCATGGAGCCATCTGAGTATGTTTTATTTCTCTATCTATAATGTCAAGTCCATGAAAGAAACTTTCAAAGAGTTCTTCACAACAAATACCAGGTAAATGGATAAGTGACAGTGAATGACCCGACTTTTAGCAACATTGCGATTTACACACACTTTATCGTCACATTGCAATAACCTGTTACTGCTTTGGGTTCCACTGTTTAACCTGGTCTTCTAACCCCAGAAAGGCAAGAAAAAACAACTGATCTCAAGTTCTGAAGCACATGTTATTGCTTACTCACAGCACCGTCATTCATGCCAAATCTACAAAATCCTACTATGTAATTTGTGGGAAAGTAGGAGGGAAGGACAATAGAGAAGACGCAAGTCTGTGATGACAGGAACCATCTCTGTTGAACACCAGCAGTGTGGTGGTGACTCATCCTGGAGGGAGGGTATCTTCAAAGATCACTTTGCTCTGTGTTCCATTGGCTTTTCAGAAATTACCAATTGCAGGTCTTACCCTTCTTCATAGCTGGTGAGAGTGGTTGAGATCATGTCTTTGGTCAGAAATTGCAGCTGTGCAGAAAGAAGGTCAAGTGGATTTCAAAACCTTTCTATCTATAAGACTCCTCATTGGAGAACAGCTAGAAATTTTTAACCATGAACCCAACAAGGATATGCATGGATACAATGCATGATGGAATGAATAATATCTGGGGTCAGCACCTCTGAAAAAATACTTAATGATCCCCTCAGTGTCCTTTAATACTTTAAAAAAACCAACTAGCGTATCTTCTGAGGGCCCTATGTCTTTTAAGATGCTGGTCAGATATTCTTTGATTGTGGCTAAAGCATACCAAAGAGAGGCAGCAGTCCAAATTATATGTCAGTGACTATGAGTGACATTGTAATTGGGGGTAAACATACATTATATTATCTGCTTCTCGTTTAAAAGTATAAATGATGATTTCCAAAGGTCCATGAATTAAACCATGGGTACCATTGATTGACTTCAGGTTTTGTGCTGTGCTCTATTTTTTACATATCTAGTATTCTTTCTGATGTTCTTTTTTTTTAAGATTTTATTTATTTATTCATGAGAGACACAGAGAGAGAGGCAGAGGGAGAAGCAGGATCCCTGAGGGGAGCCTGATGTGGGACTCAATCCTGGGACCCCAGGATCATGCCCTGGGCCGAAGGCAAGTGCTCAACCGCTGAGCCACCCCGGCGTCCCCTCTCTCTGATGTTTTAATAGTCCTATTGGTTGGGTGTCATTATTCCATCATTCAAGTAAGAGAATAGAGATTTCACAGAAGTAGAACATCTCGCCTAAGTCCACAAGGCCAATGAAAAGCAAAGATGTATTAGAAAATATGTACCTCGGCTATTTTTCAGTGTTTCACTATGGAAAATATCAAAAATCAAAAATATATAAAAGTAGACAAAACATCTTATTAAACTCTATACACACATCTTAAATTTCAACAATTGTCACCTCATGCCCAAGCTTATTTCATTTATTTTCTTACCACCTTCCCCACTTCTGTTTCTTCGAAACAAGTCCCAAATATGATAGCAGTCATCCAAAACATTTTGATATATTCTATATAGGCTCTTTTTAAAAATGTGCCAACTTTTTTATGCTACATATAGATGGAATAGCTTAATGCAGAACTAGTTATTACTAAGAAATGTTAACTTTCACTTTTCATTGTCACTGGCAAACCACCCATTTCAGCCTGTACACGGATGGCCAATCATTATTCTAACAATTAAGTAGTATCATTACAGATGTCCTGTTGGCTTCTTGGACAAGAACAAGAATTTACATAGAAACAAATGTACATCAAAAACACATCTGTTGTACTTTTCTTTCAATGCTTTTGTCTTTAAATAAGGGTTGTGGGAAAGGAGAAGAGTAATCAAGGAAAAACATCATGATTGTAATGAAATGGAGGATTTAATTGAAGATATTGTAAAAGAAATTTTGAAAACCCGAAAAATATTCAACTGTAAAAACATGGTAACAAAAGCAACACAGGAATTTAAGCATCACTTATACATACTGTGGTGGGTATTGAGACCTTGCAAATGCATGTTTAAAAGTAAGAATGCGGAGCAATTAGCAGAAAATCCACATATGACATCTCTTGGGAGTCTTTTGGAACCAGTTTCATTTATCTTTAGATTTTTAAATATTTTCCAACTCAAATTAAAAAAATAAAATAAAGTTACTATTTTTTTTGCCTAATAAATAAACTCTCATTGCTTCTGATCACTAAAAATTAATGAGCTATTAAATGTCCACAGAAATTCTTTTGAGTCTTAAATGGCTTCTTGTAAAAGGAAAATGCTATAACTCTTTTCAGAAGATTGGCTTAGATTTCACTTTTCAACAAGTTTAAAAAAATTGAATAAGCTCCTTTCTGTTAAAGGAGGGCAAGTTAAACAGTAGAACCTACTTAGCAAATTCTGTGAATATCAATTTTTCTAAAAATATGGAATATTTTAGGAGCTTATTCTTCTTTACTTGGGAAGATTATTTTCCCAGAGATTCAATGCAGTTTTGCAAAGCATTACACCTACTGGTAGGATCATCTAGGTTGCCATATGGGATTCTCCCAAATTTAGGAGCCAAATATTGTCAGCTGTCAATCCATCTACAGTGTTGCTCAGAGGAACATTCTATGTATAGGTCTTAGGGTCATGATTGCTTTTGCAACTCTTCTTCCAATCTTCCTTTTTTTTTTTTTTATTCTTCCAATCTTCCAAGGGATAGTGCATATGGCTCTCCTATGTGAATGCTAAGACAAAAGTGAGAGAATCCTTTTTGTTTTCAAAAATTTAAGTAGTTTTTTGAAATATAATATACATTCCATATAGTCAATCCACCTGTTTTCTGATGCAATTTAATGATTTTTAGTAAATCTACAGAGTTATGCAATGATCACCACAATCTAATTTTAGAACAGTTCTATCACCTCAAAAAAAAAAAATAGACAGATGTGCTGATATGGAGGCTAAAATGCCATCCAACTATGTTTGCAAAGCGAATCACATTTTAATATTCCAGGATTGGGGGTTGTTGCAATTTATTCACTGATGTGTGGTGCTGTTTTCTAATTTGTATAAAGTCGCAGCTGAATGTGGGATCATCTTAAAAGAACTCCCAGTCCTAAAAGGGCAGAAGGATGCAAATAGAATAACCCTAAGATCAGTTTGGGAACTTTCAGAAAAAGGCTCCATTTATATCAAATGAGTGAAAGTCAGAGGGGTTGCCAGTGGGAGAGTCTCTAAGGAACACATGAAAACTCCCAGTAAGCAAAGGTACCACATTCATAGGGCACCTCTCGAGGGCACCAGCGACAGCTGATAGCTATATCAGTGATGCAAGATCGTACCCTTTTGCTTGACCCATGTGTTCCCGGGCAGATCATGGAGCAGTCAGAGGCAGAGTCAGGTACAGCTGAAGCCTGGCCGAAAAAAGAATTAGAAGGATATAGAGAGAGGACAACTAAATATCCCACTTTCGGGAGGCAATCTTCACCCCTGAAGCAAAATGAACTGTAGAGGAGGAAGATGTTTTAAATGAATTGAGAAATTTTTAAAGTCTTTGTCCTATAATAAACACTCTTTTTAACTACGCAGGCCAAAGACCTTGACAAATGCCTACAGCCATGTCATTATCATATTTTCATCACCCCACAAAGCACCCTCATCTCTCTTTACAGTCTATCCCTTGCATACACATGGCACCAAACAGTGAGGGCATTTGTGGGACCATGAGACTATCCTACACATTAATTAGCATTTTTTATGTTCAGTATTATGTTGTTAGTGAATAAATAAGACAAGTTTTGTTTTCTCTTATCATCTGCACATCTTTTATTTCTTTCACTTCCCTTAATTTTTCGAACATTGAAAACAAATGAGTACAACCTTGCCTGTTGCTGATGGTTGGGAAGAACTATGCATATTTTTCAACATTATGGATGATGTTAACTGCAAGTTTTTATGGATGACCTTCATTAGGTTGAGGAAGATCTCTTACAGCTTGCTGATAATTTTTATCATGAACAAATGTTGAATTTTGTCAAGTTCCTCTTACTGAAATGATCGTGTGGTTTTTCTCCTTTCTCAATCTGGAGACTAATTTTCAGAGTTAAAAGAAAAACAAAACTGTATTCATGGGAGTAGCACCACTGGGCAGTGTCAATATTCTTACATATTTCTGGATTTAAATTGCTAAAATTTCCTTAGAATTTTCCCATTCAGGTAAACAAAAGATATTTGGTGCTCTGCTGCTCTTCTTTGTAAGTAGCGCATGAGACCAGATTTTTAAGATTTCAGGAATTAGGGAGCTGGTTGGTACTGGATTGTTACAAGCTTGGAATCAACCATATCTGGAATATCTTTATCACAACAATTGGCAAATGCTATAGATCAGTATCGTTTTCCTACCTCAGAAGAGGTTGTGAGACATTTAACTTCATAGGACTGGGGATATTGATGTGTGACGTGTCTGCGTGTGTTTGTAATAATTTTGCCTGGTTTAGGCATCAGAGTAATGCTGGTCTCATAAAGTGAATTGAGAGGTGTTTTTCCCTTTTCTATTTCATGGAAGACTTTGTGTAGAATTGGTATAATATTTTCCCAAAGTGTGTGATAGAACTCCCCAGTGAAGCCATCTGGGATTGTGGTTTTCTTAACGGTAAACTTTTTGTTAGTATAGTCTCTTTAATTGATATAAGGCTATTTAAAACTTCTGTTCCATCTTGAGGTGGTTTTGGCACTTTCTTAATGTCAAGAGACTTGTACGATTCATCTCGTTTATGGAATCTGTTGTTATGAAATTGTTTATATCACTGCCTTACTTCATATCTCAAACTCATAATTTATGTTTTCTCTTACTTCCTGATTAGTCTAGTTAAAGTTTTATTTTTAAGTTACTTTTTAAGATTGATTGATTGATTTTTAAATTTATTTGGGAGAGAGAGTGCACGTGCACACATGAGCAGGGAAAGGAGCAGAGGGAGAGGGTTAAGCAGATTCCTCACCGAGCAGTGAGCTTGCTGGGCTTGAACCCAGGACCCTGAGATCATGACCTGAGCTGAAATAGAGTCAAATGCTTAACCAACTGAGCTACTCCGGCACTCCTATAAGTTTTGTTGATCTTTATAAGTAAACAATATTTTATTTTATATTTTTTGTTTATTTACCTCTTCATGGATACTTATATCTTTGTTAAACTCTTTCATTTATATATTTGAACTTAACTTGCTCATCTTTTTCTAGTTTCTTCAGGTGGAAATTGGGTCACTGATTTTAGGACTTACTCTATGTCTAATATAGGCATTTAACACTTCTAAATTTTTCCTAGAGGGATCCCTGGGTGGCGCAGCGGTTTGGTGCCTGCCTTTGGCCCAGGGCGCGATCCGGGAGACCCTGGATCAAATCCCACGTCGGGCTCCCGGTGCATGGAGCCTGCTTCTCCCTCTGCCTGTGTCTCCGCCTCTCTCTCTCTCTCTCTCTCTCTGTGTGACTATCATAAATAAATAAAAAAAAAAGAAAAGAAAATGTTTTAAAAAAATTAAAAAAATAAATAAATAAATTTTTCCTAGATATTTCTTTAGCTCCAACCCACAGATTTTAATGGATTGTGTTTACATTTTCATTCAGTTCCAATTATATTTTCTAATATTCCTTATGATTTCTTCTTTGACTCGTGGATTATTTAGAAGCATGTAGCTTTATTTCCAGCTTTTTTGGTGATGTTCTGCATATACTTTTGTTACTGTGTTCTATTTTAATTGTTTCGTACCAGGGAACATAATTTGTTTACTTCAATTCTTTGGCTTGGAACTTTTTATGGCCCAAAATGTAATCTATCTTGGTGAATAGTTCCTATACATTTGAAAGAACATATAGGCTTTCTCCTGTTGTTAAGAGAAATCTTCTGTAGATGACAAATTATAACTGAAATTCTCAGGTTCAGGTATTCTGTGACCTTATTGTTATCTTCCTAATGTTCTATTAATTACTGAGAAAGGAGTGTTGAAATCTCAAAGTATTATGGGGTTGTCTATTGCTACTTTCAATTCTGTCACTTTATGTTTTATGTATTTTTCAAGGTGTAGTTGATCATCACATATTATACCTTCTTGTTGAATTGACTTATTCATAATTATGGAATAGCTCTCTTTATCACTGATAGTTTTCATTGTTCTAAAATTCATTTTGTTGGATACTAATCTGCATTTCACTTATCTTATTGTATTAATATAGCTAATATTAACATGGCTTTCTTATATGAAGAATTTGTACAATATATTTTTTTCTTTTTTTTCTTTTTTATTACTTTCTTCAATCTCTCTCTTTGCATTTATTCTTCCTATTTGGTACTTACTACAAATCAAAACCCATCTTTGTATCTTCAGCTCAATGAGACTATCATTCTCCCTTTGGGCTTTTCTCAAGTTAAGAGCTTTCAAATTACATTGAATAGTACTTTTTAAATATTAAAATGAGATGTCTCATCATTAAAACTCACCCGTAATGTTGCAGAATATGCTCCAAATTTCTTCCAAGAACAATGATCCAGTTGGGTTAATATTCCTAGATAAGAAAGAGTAAAATTTGTATATGAATGAGTTATACTTGCTATAGTTGTTGTTTGACACAATAACAACAAGAACAAAAATAACAATGTAAGGCTAGCACCATCAAGGACTATATTTAAATATCATTCTATTTGGAAGTGACAGGGGGAAAATGTTGTATATTCTTTCTGGAAAATTTTTGATTTAGTTGGATAAAGAATGAAAAAAACCTAGACCATTTTAAGGAAGTGATGGATAAAATGCTCTCTACTGATGGATAAAATGCACTGTAAAATGACATGAATAAAGCTTCCGAAGAGGATTCTCAAATTTTCCCCTTAATTGTTGGAATATTTGTGTTTCCAGTCAGTAGAGATGCATACATGTGAAAATACTGTAAGGAAGGAAGAAGAGGACTCAAGACAAAAATCAGTCAATCAATCAATCAATCAATCAATCAATCATCTTTCAAGTGATACCAGTGATCTTGTGCTAAAAAGGCTTAAAGGTAAAATAGAAAAACTGTGCAATTTAACATCACCTATTATGTGCACTAGACGCTGGTAATGTAAGATGGAAACTTTAATTGGACAGTCTTCTCTTTAGGAACTGTCATCAATAGATTTTCTGAACCTAGCTCAAAACTGTAGCAATTTCCTAGTGGTTCTTAGCTTTTTCTTAGGTGATACAGGAAGCTGTGAGTTAACTTGCGCCTGTGATTAAGATAAAGTTTTAAATCAAAATCTGGATTACCAAAACCAGTGACTGATTTTTGTTATACTAATTAAGTAGAAGTCTTCTTTGGATGCCACTTAATATTGCATCTGGATTCCATAAGAATCAAACCATATTCCATCTTGGAAACTCTTCCTCAGCATCCTCGAGAGTCTTACTCCTTAACACGCATTTTTCTTAGTTCTTTACTTTATATTTTACTTTATATTCCAACTTTGAGGCTTTCAGGTAGAAATTCACTGTAAAGTATAAAAGTATGAAATCCAAATATTCTTAAAAGATTACAGATCTTTGCTTCATTTCAAAGTTAAGGTAACCGATAGCCTTCCATATATTAATAAAAACCACTATTATTTTAAGTTTTGTTAAACACTTTATACATGACATACCCTGAAAATACACTGTCGGTGGAAAATCACATTTGTTCCTCAAAGACCTTCTGACCCTCAGTTCCTTAATTAGTACTTTGGGTACAATAAGAGTTTTTGCTGTGACCTTGGGGAAATTATTTTAAAATGCAACCAGGTAAGTAATGAAATTGAGATGGAAACACAATTAGGAATGATTCCAGAGCCCGAATATTATCTAATATGATATTCAGAAGGATTCTGAAATAACACAGCCTAAAGGAATTATACCTAAGATAAGTTATTCAAGAATTAGAACATTGAAAATTGAATAAATCCCCCTAAACTTATATTTGTGAAGCACACCTATTACAGTTCCAAAATGGGGAGTATTTGATGGTAGGGATCTTTAGATCACTGCCCAGTATGAGAAAATACCACACATACATTGTCAACGGGGGATGGCAAGCTTGGAAAATCAAATATCATCTTGAGGATATTTTAAAAGACTCATAAAAAAATCCCTTTTATTTTAAAAGAAAGTATTAAAATGAAATCATGCATGACTTCAAAATGTATTCAGATTTCTCTATAGTGTATAACAATAGGGAATTTTATCAGATTACGTTTTCAATAAAAAGGGTTTGAATGAGTTTGATGTGATTTCTATTTCAATCATAAGGGTGACCTACACAGGTATCTTCTTCTTCGATCATTTTATTTCTGCTCTCTCCATCTGTATTTTAACCTGTTAATATGTGGGTGAATTTGAGGAAAAGCAAATCAGTTTGACCTTTAATGTAAAGTCATTTTTGTATGATCGAAACAGTACTATTCCAATACTATAAAGAATGTGGATTTTAAGATTCAAAAGCACGTGCCATTCTCAGCAACCTGGGAAGAATGATAATGTGACCACTGCTTGAATGATAATTTTATCTACATAACTGCCTTCCATCCTCTTGCCTTCACTGTATATTAAGACTTCTGCCCAAAGATATATGTTTAGCCAAGCTGTTTTAATATAACATATTAAACTTTAAAATGATTCAAGGACAAACACTGGACTTCAGCTCGCTGTAGGATGCCACATTTTCTTGCATCTTTCCCTCCCTTTTTTAGCAGCTATTTTACCACTAAGCCAGAAAATAAGGAATTATGCAGGAAAATTGCTATCAGCTGCTACCCCTGCTGGATTACAGAACCCAGAGCATAATAGCTTCCCCAGTGGAGCCTCTAAGGGCTTGGGCCAAGCCATTAACCACTGCAAACACCTAAGGGAAGAAATGGAATAGAGTAGAACGGCTTTCAAGCATCCCAGAAGATTTTTATGCAAACAAAATTTATTTGAAATGCAGATGTCCAGGGCCTATCCCCAGAAATTCTTATTCAGTTGATTTGGGGGAAAATCCAAGAACAGGCATTTTTAATGTACTCGGATATCTGTATCTGAATTACTGCCTGGATTTTAGAGTTGGCTTCTGTTTGTGTGAATATTTTCAGAAACAAGTTGATAATTAAATTGGCTTAAAATTTATAATGTCAGGATGGACCAGATATCTCAGAGCCTAGTAGATAACAGAAACTTTATTTTTCAATAAAAGACTAGTGACTATGTTTCTCTCACTGCATTCTATTTTTGTAGGGTTAGACATATTTTGGACTTCTCAAGTTTCTGCTCTGCATTTTAAGTCTCTTGTTACAAAGTGACTCACTCACAGTCACTGATGCCTATCGTGTACTTATTCAAGAGACCAATTGAAACCATTATATTTACTTTATAGTTATAATTTCTTTATACTTCAATCTCCATTACACCTCTGAATTAGAAGTCGGTTTCTACTGCCTCCTTCATAAATGAAGTAGTAGATTTTCAGCTAGTTACTGAGGGATGGCCAGAACTTTCAAACATGGAAAAGAAAAAAGGGAGGTTATTGGATGTGAGGGAGAGATGCATAAAATCATACAGCCACAAAGATGATGCAAGGAATAGAACCAAGAAAGGGATTTTTGGAAATGGGGAAGAATGTGATTAAATATTATTAATTCCATTATCGAAAGATTGAATTTGTGCTACTGACCATCCAGGTGCATATGCCCAAGAGGCAAGTAGAAGAGACGTAGGGTAAATTTTAGAAAGAAATATTGTCTGGTATTTGAAATCAAGTAAGTGAACCAAATTCAAACAGTTCACAAGGAGGTGTTGAGTAACAAGAATTCAACTAAGGAAATCTGAAGATCTAATCGGCTTTATTCAATGATTCATGAGTTGGGCAGCATCTCATCTAGCCAACAGAAAGGAGCTCCACTGAACTCCAGGAAAGAAAGTTTTTTAAAGTCAGAGAAGAACCAGAAAAAAAAGGAAATTATAAGCAGAGAATGCACTGTTAGGCATTCTAAGGGAACCGAAGGGTTCTAATAGTGGACTGCCTCCTAGTGCTGACCACAGGATTCCAGCTTGGTTGGTTAAAGGTTGCATTCCTACAAGATGATGGTGCCAGCGGTGGGGGCAGTTGAAATTGCAGTTCGCTTAGGTATCAAGTCAGTTTGCTGACGTGGGATTTCAACACAGTGACTCCATTTTGAGCCTGGGGTTTTCCTTTTAACAGAGGTTAGATGAACAGGCTGAGAGCAGAGAGTGCTACTGAACAGAAGTAGTAGAAAAGAGGGAAAAGATGGAATGCCATTCTCTGTATTTCCACCTTTCACAAACCAGCTGTGTCTTTCAACCCAGTCCAGGGGTGCCCCCTTCCTTAAGGCTTCCTCGTATCTGTATCTGTGATGGTAGAAGTAGAGGTCAAGGTAGGGATGGCGTAGTGGACCACAGGTGAGAGCTAAGACAGGGATCGCAGTTAGAGAATGGACCATCAGCTGACTGACATTTTGGCTACTTATATGCTATTTTTGTCTCCCCTTCTGGTTCAGAAGTTCCTTGAAATCAGTAATCACATTCTCACTTACTTTAGCCACCCACCCGTTTGGTCATTCAACAAGGATTAGTTAACATCTTGCCATAGAGACTTCCGTGTAGTGACACACCTGACCAACAAAAGGATGCATTTGCTAAAGAAGAGAATATCTCTGCATTCAAGGATCATTCCGTTGGTAAGAGAGAAAACCATCGTATCTGATTATATTGCAGCATGCTGGGGAGAAAGTGTGCCAAGGAAGACTTTCCTCTGACAGTGAGGTCTTGGGGCAAGGGGCACTGAAAACCTGAGGACTGAATATACCAGAATAGATTTGAAATAAGATGGAGGCGTGGGTGATGGCAAGGGAACGTGGATGTGCACCATTTTTGGTGGCTTTCACTTGATGGCTTATTTTCATACGTGCAAATTCAAAACATTCGGGGAGCTGATGGTATCTAACAAAGTGATGATGTGCAGGGATATTTGACCTCCTTCAAATCAAAGCTGGTAAGCTAGATAAACTACTTTCGGTAATTCCTTTATTTTATAGCCTCAGCTCTCCATTCACTGTATTAAATGATTTCAGTATCTTATGTGCGATGTATACCTCACTTAAATTGTTATTTTAAAACAGCCTTAGAGGGCACTTGGGTGGCTCAGGGGTTGAGCATCTGCCTTTGGCTCAGGTCATGATCCTGGGGTCCTGGGATCGAGTCCCGCATCAGGCTCCACTCAGGAAGCCTGGTCCTTCCTCTGTCTGTGTCTCTGCCTCTCTCTGTGTGTCTTCCATGAATAAATAAATTAAATATCTAAAAAATAAATAAATAAAACAGCCTTACTCTCTGGTCCAACTACCATATATATCAAGTATGTTAATGAGCACAAATTTATCAGCTCCCGTGCAAAATGAATTAATCAACTCTAGTGCAAAATGAATTAATCTCTGACTCTCAGTTTCTTAAATATTTAGAGATATGTACTCAATCAATAGAGATGTGGTGCAAGTCATTCTCTTGACAATGCTAGCTTTCTGATGTCTGGATTTGTCATCATTAAGAGGTTGTTTTCTGGAATTTTGTCAAGAGATTCCACTAAGGGCCTTAGTATTTCTTATTTTCTTTTCTTTTTTCTTTCCTTCTCCTTTCCTCCTCCTCCTCCTCCTCCTCCTCCTCCTCCTCCTCCTCCTCCTCCTCCTCCTGTTCCTCCTTCCTCCTTCTCCTTTTTTTTAACCTAAATTGCTTGCACACTCAAAAAAATGTTTTTTTTCACATCTGCATAAATCCAAATAAATAAAAAATATTCTTTCGCAGATCTGTTGATATTTATAAAGGCTTTAACATTTCCATTCAAACAAATTAGAAACTGACTGTTGGTATAGTTTTCACTTTTGGCGGTTAGTTAATACAGGTATTCCTGAAATAAAATGGTCATATTAGTCTTCATCCCTCGTTCCCCGGTGCCTAGAGAACAATAAATCTGCTTTTCATCTAAGCATTAAGGGATCTGCATAAGTTTCATGGAGCATTTGTGTAAGAGCAAGTACGCAAATTAAGTACCGGCAAAAAATAATCAAACTCAGAAGACCTTGGGCAGTGTGATTGTATCTAGCATGGGATTTGGACCTATAATACTTCTGTTTCTCTCTTGTACCAAAAATAATCACTTTTAATAATTAATTCATGGTTATATTATGCTATGCTGTGCTGTACTCTGCTCTGTTAGGTGGACTTTCAGGATATGGGATTTAGATCTATAGAATATTGTATTGAATACCTTTTGATCTTTCTAAAATACTAGATTTTCATCTGCCAGTGGTATTGACCATTTAGTTTTTCCTTGTCTCTGAATGAAAAAACCTCCCTCTGCACACTTTCTCTTTTTTATCTTATCCTTGAGCTTTAATATAACCTTCTTAGAGCTCATTTTCCTTGTTTTCCAAGGTGACTTTTGTTAAGATGGCAGAGTATAGAATATGCATTGGATTTGGTTGTTAATTCTTAGCTGCCAGATGAGAAACCTTGAACAAGTTACTTTTATCTTTCAAAAACCCTGTTCCTCATATGTAAAATGGGTATAAGTATGCCCTTCTCTGTTTCTGTAAATCATATTTAATCAGATTTACTAATTATAGTAGTTTATTAGGGCTGCCATAACAAATTATCACAAACTAGGGGCTTAAACCAACCAGAGATAAATTATCTCACAGTTCTGGAAACCAGAAATCCTAAATCAATGTGTTGACAAGGCCCTACTTTCTCCAGAGATTATAGAGGAGAATTCCTTCTTTGGGTCTTCCAGCTTATCTGTTGGATGTACACATTTCAAGGCTTATGGTTATATCATACTAATGTCTGCCTCTGTGGTCACGTTACATCTTCCTTTACCCTGTGTCAAATCTACCTCTGCCTCACTCTTATAAGGACACAGGTTTTGAACTTAGTGCCCACCAGGTCATCCCAGATGAACTCCTCATCTCAAAATACTTCATTTCATTCCAGCTGGAAAGACTCTTTTCCAAGTAAGGTAACATTCACAGATTAAAAAAAAAAAAAAAAAAAAAAAAGGACTTTTTGGAGATCACCATTCAAACCAATATACTCAACACCATCTTCATATAATCTAAAAAAAAAAGTCATTTTATAA
This sequence comes from Canis lupus baileyi, assembly GCF_048164855.1. Lineage (NCBI taxonomy): Eukaryota > Metazoa > Chordata > Mammalia > Carnivora > Canidae > Canis > Canis lupus. The sequence continues at coordinate 2,196,438 of NC_132840.1, read as the reverse complement.
AAATAGTTAATGTGCCCTCTCAAAGAATTTTAGAAGATGCTTAACTTTTATAAGCTACTTGATGAATGCTAAGGATGGCCCAGCCTCTCTACAGTTCCTCTGCAAAATGAAAATCATGCAGATATTTTTTTAAATCTTTTTTTAAATTTTTATTTATTTATGATAGTCACAGAGAGAGAGAGAGAGACAGGCAGAGGGAGAAGCAGGCTCCATGCACCGGGAGCCCAACGTGGGATTCGATCCCGGGTCTCCAAGATCACGCCCTGGGACAAAGGCAGGCGCGCTAAATGCTGCGCCACCCAGGGATCCCCATGCAGATATTTATAGAATTCTAGTGCTGCATGGTTATAGTGGAGTAAGTTTTTCTGTTAAAAAAGTGTTAATTCATTCTATGTGTACTTGCAAATTTTTTGACTAAACATTGTTTGGTGTTAGTCTAGGAACTTACAAAAGAATTCACAATGATTTTTTTTTTTCTCCTAAAAGCAAAGTAAACCTTGGTTGATGTTTTATGGCTAGATATACTTATTAAGTATTAGGAAATTTGATAATGAGTTAACACTCAATAAACATTGGAATTATTGACATCTGGTGGTATTGTGAACCATCTAATGAGAATAAAAAAAAAAAAAGAAAAAGAAAAAGTAACAAATGATCTAATTAGGTGGCTCAGAATATCCAGTTGCTTGTTGCAGATTTAGTATGTTAGTACACTTTCAATGAATTATGTAGGAAGTTATAATGGTACTGGAAAAGATTGGCTTCACAGAGTCTTAGTTTTTATTAATTCATTGCAGCCTGATTGTTTTCAACAAGATTTAGTGTTTAGAGTAAAAATGTATACATGAAATATAGATGGTATGATCTACACTCCGTATTCTTAGATATTAGGTATTGCATATACATATATCTATACTAATTTGCTGAAAGCCCATAGATTTGGTATCTTTATTGCTTTTCTAGGTTTTAGAAATAAACAGCAGATATGACATAATGATAGGAACTTAATTAAATCTCTTGTCCATACCTACTGAACAGAGTGCCAGTTCCCCTTTGTTTTGACCTTCTTGCCATTTTCATTCCATTTTACTTACCCAAGAAAATTTGAAATAAATTTGCAAGTCAAATGCAGGAGACATTTCTCAAAAAGACAAAACATCTAGTGATCTTCTCTTTATCTACTCTTTTTGTCATAAATATTTGTCTGGCGAATGCCTTCATTAACTCTGGCTCCTTGTTGCTTTTGCTTGCATGTAAGAGGATAAACAAAAGCCATAGCTCCATGATTTCTAATAAATAGGACTTAGGCAAAGGAAAATTTCTGCATCGGGGCAACAATAACAGAAGAACTACAGTAAAAACAATAGAGAATTTAATTTGCCTGCTTTATTTTATCTGGGGTGGGGGAGACAAAAAAGGACAATGTGGAAAGAACATAGGATATTTAAATAACAATAATGACCTTTTTTTTTTTTCTATTAAAAATACAGAGAAAGTAAATGGAAGGAAAGAAATTAGTTACGATACGACTGTGGGAAAATTACACAAATTAAGTTAAAGAATTACCCAGGTAGACACAGTCTACCTCCTTAGATAGACTTTGTATTTTTCATGGAGTATGCATACAGAATTAATTAGGGACTACGATGCTATTTTAGCCTGCTCAGGCTGCTATAATAAATACTGCAAACTGGTGGCTTAAGCCACAGACATTTATTTCTCACAGTTCTGGAGGTTGAGAAGTCTCAGATCAAAGTGGATGCAAGGTACGTTTCATTCTGAAGCCTATTCTCCTGGCTGCTTGTAGGGCGCCCCTATCTTGCTGTGTGCTCACATGACCCCTCCTTTGTGTAGCCCTGGGTGAAGAAGGAGAAGCAGGCTTGTGTCTCTTCTTATAAGGGCACCAATTCAAGGCCCCACCCTATGATGTCATTTAACCTTAATTCCTTATAGGATCTGTCCTATAAGCCTTGGGAGGCAGTGGGGCTGGAGGGGGTGGTTAGGGCTTCAACATATCAATTGCAGATGGGGATAGGAGCACAAGCATTCAGTCTATAACAAATACTTACTGACTTATTTGCAAAAGGAAACCTTTTTTGCAAGGGTATCGATGTTCCATGAAGGAAGCCCCTTTGATTGTCAACTCCAAATGATTCAAAGACTGAATATTAACAATCAAAGAAGATTGTAATTCCTCCTAAATTAACTATAGAAGATACTAATTCGGACTATGCACCGCCCTCTGAATATAAGACTAAATCATTCAATTTCAGCTCAGTAAAAGGGAATTTTGGTATGCACCTCTTTAGCATGATGATAGTTCACATATTTTAGATACCTGAGATGGTATTTCAGATATTCTCTCCTCGGTCTTCTCTATTTGAATCTAACCTCATTCTTAGTCTATTGCTCGTATTACATGATAAAAGGTTTGCCTAGAGTAAAACTAGAAACCATGAATATTTGTCTTAAATTTCCATATGGGCTCAGGCTCTATATCCTTTCCAACAGCCTAAAATCAAACCTTCTCATGGACTTATTCTGAATCATATATAATTCCCTGTGACAAAATAACATGAAAGGAAATAAATACGAGACCCACAAAATGTGGCTAATGATTACTTAGTCTTTCATTCACTTAACGAATATTTGCTGAGTATTCATTATGCATCTTAAAATGGCTATTTATACTTGGAAGTTCCTCAGTTTATTTCTGCATCCCCAAGGTCTGTCACATTCCTATTACTGTTATTTCTTAGTAAAAAGTGCTGATGAAAATATAAAGTTTGTTTTTGTTTTTGTTTTTGTTTTTTGTTTTTTTTATAAGATTGCATAACCAATCTATCTGGCAAGGTTGGGACAATTAATAAAGGAAATTATTCACAACAAAATGGCATTTAGGCACAGACATAAAGAATGCATAAATATTAATTCAAATTAGGGGTGAGGAAGGGTAGAGAGATTATCAGGCAGAAGAAAGAGCAATTACGAAAGTGCTGAGGAGTGAGGATGCTTGACTCCTAATAGGCCAGGATGGCGAGCACGTAGAGGAGCGGTAGGACCAGCCGCTGGAAATGAGGCAGGGGCTAACCATGCAAGTCACCTGGGGAGAAAAATAATCTGTAACAGAAATTCTAAATGGATTTAGCAAGCTTCTAATGCACGGTTATTTGATCACTTCCTTAAAACTGAAACATTCCAAATAAAAGTGAATAAAATAACCCGATTTATTTAGTATGAGGGTCTTTGCTCCATGTCAGGTCCTGTGCTGAAGGCTGGGAATAGAGCCTTGACTAAGGCTAGTCTCCCTAGAGGGGTTTAGACTCTAGTGATATAATACACACATTTTACAGAGTTTATCTATGTGTCTCTGCAATATCAAAAACATTACATAAAAATTCTAAGACTGATTTTAAGATGGCTGTATTTGTTACAGCCTCTAACAACTCCCGGTAACGCTCTAACAAGTAAATCTGGAGGGGAAAAAAATGGCAGAAACTAAGCACATAAGTGAATATACTTATTTACAATGAATCTGTTATTAGAATCTTAAAGGAATAAAATTTAAAAATAAGTAAATAAAAAATAAAAGAATCTTAAATAAAAGAATCATTTCACACATAATGGCATAATGTAATGTGCTATCTGAAATAAAGCAATCCTATATACCTACTGTTTATCTGGTCCCTACTTTACTGTTTATTTGGTGTAGACCTTGTATTTCTCAGCCCAGGAGTAAGGAATCCAGTGATACCACTATTTTGGGAATACTGTCATTTGAAGTGTGCCTGGTGCTGCTGGGCCTCTTTAACTCCCCACCAAGATCTTTCCCTTAATAGTCAGTCATAAGCAGAAACAAATGGGTTTGGAGTAGGAAGCAAGATTCTGGAAACAGTCATTCATCCTCCTTGGTGTAATGCTCATAAGCCAAACGTTCCAGGAGGATGAGAAAATGGGAAAATCCCTAACTGGAGGAGACATAGGGAATACAGATATTTGACTACTTCACCTACTAAGTCTATAAGACAACCAGGTGATACGGTTAAGATATGTTGCAATCTCAGCACAACACAAATGCATGAGATGGGCGGCAACTGGACTTTGCTCTCCACCTGGATATCCGTCCTCCCTCCAGAACGCCAAATGCTTTCATTCCACCTTCTTGAATAGATCTTGATAAAATACCTTTTTTCCCGTTCTCAAATCCTGTTATTATATACTCAATTTCAAGAGATTTAAATTTTAAAAAAATCATTACATACATGTCTATGGGTTCTCAGTGATCATACATTTTTCCTCATAGATTTTCCAGTTTTAGAAAATGTGTTTTCTCCAGTAAGTCATTATAAGGATATGCTCTTCTGTTTGCTCAAAAGGAAAAAACAAAATAAATGCAATAAGTGCAAAAATCAGAAGCAGAAGCCAGGAGGATAGAATAGGTTACAATGCAGAGGCAAGATGACAGAAATTGGAAATGCATGAAAATATGAAGGACTGAAAAGAAGGTTTTTAAATAATACTATAATGCAATTGAATCCACGTTTAGAGGTATTGAAGAACTGTCCTTTATATGACTGTCTTTTCCCTTTGAAGCATTGGAAAGAAAAAGAAAAGAAAAGAAAAATTAAAGAGAAAAAATGCAAGCAAACCGACAACAAAAAGTGCCTTCTAATAAACACCATCAATCATCTTAATGTTGAAAGTCAAAAGCTGTTTTCTTTTTTAGTATCAAGAACAATGTACAGGTGTTGCCATAATTTCTTATGTTCAGGATCGTGTCAGAGGGTCTAGTTACAATAGTTCAATAAGAAATAAATTAATATAGGCATTTAAAACTATAACTTTCCCTCTAAGCATTGCTTTAGCTATATCCCTTGCATTTTGATTTGCTGTATTTTATTTGAACTCTTCTTTTACAAGAGTAATTATTAAAGAACGAGTTGTTTAATTTCCACGTTATTTGTGAGTTTCCCAAATTTCTATCACTCACATTTAACTTCATTCCATTATGATCAGAAAACAGATTTTGCGTTATTATCCTTTTAAATGTACTGGTTTATTTTATGGTCTTGCACATTGTCTACACTGCAGGATGTTCCATGTGTACTTGAGGATATTTATTGTGCTATTGTTGAGCGGAGTGTTCCATGGGTATCTCTTAGATATTGTTGGTTTATACCGCTTCTCAAGTCCTCTATTTCCTTGTTCATTTCTGCCTAGTTGTTTTATCCATTATTGGAAGTGGGATACTGGCATAGCCAACTATTGCTTTTGAATTTCTAGATATTATATGCTCAACAATATATTATGTACCTACTGTTTTATGCAATTGCTTTTTAAAACAGAAAAAAAGGGAGAAAAACTATGTATTTCATTTTTATAATGACATAATTACTTTCCTGATGCTCTTTGTTTTTAATGTAGATTTGAATTACCGTCTGGGGTTATTAGCCTTCATTCCAAAAAAGTTCCTTTAGTGTTTCTTATAAGGCTTTTCTGCTGATGACAAATTCCCTCAGCTTTTGTTTACTTTCAAAGTCTCTATTTCATATTCTTTTTGTTTGTTTGTTTTGTAAGAAAGCTTTGTTGAATATATGATACTGGGTTCAAAGTGTTTGCTTTAAGCACTTTTGAATATGTTTATCCCACGTCCCTCTGGCCTCCATTATTTCTATAAAACTTCAGTTGGTAATTTTATTGGGGGGGGGTCTCTTGCAAGTGATGAGTCAATTTTGCCTAACTTTAAAGTTGTTCTCCCTGTCTTTGGCTTTCAGTATTTTTACTATGATATATCACTTGTGAGTCTCTTTGTGTTTATCTGCTTCGAGTTTGTCGGGATTACTGAATGTGTAAGCCTAATGTTTTCAAACATTTTTTAAGCCAGCTTTACTTTTTTCTTTTTTCCCTCTTGATATTTTTCTTCCACATGTATTGGCACACTCAATGGTATCCTTCATTTTTCTGAGGTTCTGTTCATTTTTCTTCATTATTTTTTCCCACCGTTCTCTAGCTTTCATATTTTCTATCCATCTATCTTCAAGTCTGTGGATGCTTTCTTTTGCCAATTCAAATCTACTGTTTAGACATTCTAATTAATATTTTATTTGTTATTGTGCTTAACCCAGAATTTCCACTGTGCTCTTTTTAAAAACAATTTCTATCTATTATTGATATTCTCTAGTTGATGTGACATTATCACCATACTTCTCCTTTTTTCCCTTAATCGTGGTTAAGTTTAATTTATTAAACACATTCTTATAATGGCCCCTTAGAAGTCTACTTCGTCTGATATCTGGTTGCTTTCAGGAATAGTTTCTTTTGCATGCTTTTATTTTTTTTCCCCTGGCGTATGGGTTTCTTGTTTCTTTGTGTGTCTTGTAATCTTTTGTTGGAAACTGGACATTTTAGATAATTTATTATAACAAATCAAGGTATTAGCATCTCACCCAGAGCTCGTTATTGCTATTTACTCATTTATTTGTTTAATGACTGGCTGGACTGCTTTCTTTAAGTCCATTTCCCTTCTGAACTATTAAGCCACTGATATTTTACCTGAGGGGATCACAGCCTTAGGAATGCTCACAGTCACCCTTAAATGACAGTGGTTGTGGTAGGGTTCTCTTGGTCTCTTTCCCTGACCATGCCCCAGTTTTTAAATTCCACTAATTGCCAGATGATTTCTGTACTGTTTTAAATTTGGGGGGCCAAGATTTGCCTACAGACCAATCCAATCCAGTTTGGGCTCCTTCTAGAATGTTTCTCTAGATCAGTGTTTCAGATTCGTTTTTCCCAGGCATGTTCCTCCCCTAATCTCTGTCTCAGGTTCTATGCTTCCACTGAGGCAAAAACTGTGAGCCACTGGCTCTAAAGCTGAGTTGGAAACTATAATGTGTTTCTCTTAGCGAAGCATCTGGTTTAGACGATGAGCACTTGGTGCTGGGGGATGGTAGCCTCAAGTCTTTTTTGGCTTGCTGCTCCCAACGCGCAATTGAGGCCCTATATTCCCAGCGGAACCCCGCCCAGGGAGATCCTCTGTCACACAAGAAAGGGCTGTGAAGAAGAAAAGAGCCCTCTCTTGGCATCACTCACCCAAAATTCAGTTTCAACAAAAGATATCTAGGAGTAGGATGAAACGGTTGGGTTGTCAGCTCCTGTCTCTTGGTAAGACAGTACTTTACCTGCTAGCTGAGGGGAAAGGGATTCCTGTGTTCCTGGCTGAGCCAGTTAAGAGTAGAATTTCCATCTCACTCACCGGGGAGGAGGGAGGAGAGAAGGTTCTGCTTGACGCACCATGGTCTCATTATTCTTACCAACCTTTGGTAGATTCTCTTGGATAAATGTTCCTTCATTTGCTGCTTGCCTCCAGGACCATTTCCAGGGATGTTAAATAGTTTTCCTTGTACGATTTTCACCATTTTCACTAGGAAACAGTTCTGTGGCACTCCTTACATTGTCTTGCTGAAGTGGAACTCTGTGTTGAGATATAATTTTATAAGTAAGAGGAAAGGTTTAGAAGATTGTTAGAATTAAAATCAACGTGGGGCACCTGGGTGGTTGAGCGTCTGCCTTTGGCTTAGGGCATGATCTCGGGGTCTCGGAACCGAGTCTCACATCAGGTTCCCCGCAGGGAGCCTGCTTCTCCCCCTGCCTGTGTCTCTGCCTCTCTCTCTGTGTCTCTCAGAAATATTTTTTTTGAATCAATGCATAAAACAAATTCACTTTATACACTAGCAAGAATGATTTGAAAGTGCACTTTCAAAAAGGTAATATTATCAGGCAACAAAATATATACAGTACTAATGACAACTCTACAGAAGATATGAAATTCTCGTGTAGCTAAAAAAATATACTTTATTGACATATATGAATCACTGAACTCTACCTCTGAAATTAGTAATACACTATATATTAATGAATTGAATTTAAATAAAATTTAAAAAAGAAAATAAGGAAACTAAGATCTTGAAATAGAATACTAAAGATCATAAAGATGCCAATTTTCTCAACATTGACTTATATTTTAATATAATTTCTACTGACACCTGGGTGGCTCAACAGTTGGGTGTTTGCCTTCGGCCCAGGTCATGATCCTGGGATCTGGGATGGAGTCCGGCATCGGGCTCCCTGCAAGGAGCCTGCTTCTCCCTCTGCCTATGTCTCTGCCTCTCTCTCTCTCAGTCTGTGTCTCTCATGAATAAATAAATAAATATTAAAAAAACAAGAAATATAATTTCTACTGAAGTTCTTATAATAATTCCCATAGGATGTGATAATCTGATTCTATAGCAGAGATAAGAAAGTGAACAAGAAAAGCCAACATACTCTTAAAGGAGAGCACGGTGGGGAAAATTACCTACAAGATTACAAAAGCAGAGCATTGGAATGTAATAAAGAGCCCCTAAAAGATGAGGTTGCACAAAAATTTGACTTGTGAGAGACTGAGTGTTGAAGAGCAGTAGCTAAAAAGTAAGGCACTCAACAATTAATCTTGGGAAAATCAATTACCAGTACAGAAAAAAAAAATCCCTTACAATTGCCCAAATGTGAAAGATAACATTATAAAAGTATTTTGTATATTTCACATTTTAAAAAATAAGGTTAGGAGCACTAATCAAAAAGAGACTGGTAAAATTGACTATATTAAATTAAAACTTTTTGCAATTAAAAGGCACCCTAAGTTTTAAGGAAATTAACCACAACTTGATAAATGGTGTGCAACATGTAAGAAAAAAATTATTTCATCTTTTTTATAATAAATATATTTTTATTGGTGTTCAATTTGCCAACATACAGAATAACACCCAGTGCTCATCCCATCAAGTGCCCCCCTCAGTGCCCGTCACCCAGTCACTCCCACCCCCCACCCTCCTCCCCTTCCACCCACCCCCAGTTCGTTTCCCAGAGTTAAGAATCTCTCATGTTCTATCTCCATTTCTGATATTTCTCACACATTTCTTCTCCTTTCCCTTATATTCCCTTTCACTAAAATAAAAATGTATTTCAAATACAGGATTTGAACTGTGTGAAACTGCTGATATTTGTTTTTAAAAAATATACAATAATGGCAATTTCATTTGGCATAATAACTCAAGTAAGTCAATAATAAATATGGACACCAATCAAAAATAGTAAAAAAAAAAGGGGGGGGCGTGAATAAGCAAATAGGGCATTGACTTGCTTGAGGTAGCAGGTAAAATCTGGCAAAAATGACTCACAGACTTCCTCTATTCAGTCAATAATTCTCTGTAGATAGGAGGGTAACAACATACGCATATGCCAGGAATAGTAAAATAATATGAATTCAGCGGTGGACCCACCAAAGCTTTTCTAAGTACTAATGAGCAATATTCCCGCTGCAGTTTCTAAATTATCATTATAGATTGTTTTAAAGAGAGAATATGCAAGAATAGCTTCCCATATAAATAATGTCAACCACAAAAAGACAAAAAGCCTCACTGTAATTTTATTAATTGCATCTTGAGGAACAATTCCCATCTTCTGTTTTGAACTATGGTATATGAAATCATCCACAAATGTTCCTTGCACTAATTAACTGTACTCAGACTTGTCACACACTTTCTGAAAATATAACATGGCTGTATATTCTGTATCTGTTTTGAGATAATGTTCTCCTCTTTTAGTTTAGTGGTATTTCCTTCTAGGTCATGGAAATAAAGATAACTGGATCATTTGGTACATCGCTGCTTAATTCTATTAGAGACCTCTTTTCACTCCTTAAATTACTAAATAATGAGGCAAAACCAGAAGAAATTTAGAAAAAAATACTGTTAACTCCATCTGGTATTTTCTTCTTTGCTTACTAGCAAGGCATTACAGATCCACTTATATCTTAAATAAAACAAAAATAAATATAATTTATACATCTATTTTGGGAGAATGGCTATCATTTTTAAAAAATTATAGTCTAGCACTGCATGGCACAGGAAATGTAACACATTTATTTAAAGTCATTTGAGTGGAATATCTGTTCATGTATTTGAGGGTGCTGGAAGCCAGAGGACACTGATGATCAGGAATTGGACAACAGTGGTTTAGAATCCCTGCTTAATATGCAACAGTGGGGTAGCCAAGCGTTCCGGGGGTCTACTGACTTGCCAGTACGTGAAAAGAATCCTAACCGAAATCATCCTTTTGCCCAAATAACATCACACACATTAACCGATATTATGTTTACTTGCTCTTGCCTAGAATATCCGTAAGATAATGTGTCCCCATGTTGAATGGATGTAGGTCTTCCGTTAACGAAAAATGAGAAAATACTAATAATTAACATATACGATGTGACTACAGTTCAGGAGGTGGGCATGGATGACCACAAAAAATTTATTTTGGGGGTAAAACTGTGAGAACCGTCGGGCTAGCATGGATCCAGGAATTCCTCACTGACAAGTTTTACCTTGAACTGACATGTGCCCATGAGTACTTCTTAAATCCCTTAAAGTGTTGCTCTAGATGACCAACGTATCTCTCCATGTTAATTGATTAACATGTGATATGGAACATCTGCTTCTACAACTTCTCATTTGATTCTCATTTGTGTAACCACCACAGGTCTGCTTTACAGAATTTTAATACGTGTGGCGCATCTCCTGCAATGGAGGAGGGACTTTTGTTATATCTTAGTTTACATGCTCAAGGGCATGAAGGACTCCTTTTAGGTACCTGTGGAAATCCACCAAGTGCCCTGTTTCATGTGCCATATTGTCATACGGTCTACCTTTTAATGCAAACGTGCCTTTCAAAGGTGGTGAAATTCTGTCCAGTGAATTTTGCATTATCAGGATAAATGAGAGAAAATTAAACTTATTTATGGAGGTTTGGCTTCGTTTTTGTCTTCCGAAAGGACACTTGAAAATTATTTTTATAAAAGAAACTGTTACACTTACGAGGTGATGGGAAAACGTCATTTGCTCATCGTGGGGCCTATTCATTAAACCCGTAGGGTGTGGGTGTTTCGGTCCACGCCGACTGGCAAAGGGGGGAGAGGGAGGTGGAAAGAATCTGAGCGGTCCAGCGGACTTGGGATTGTCTTGAGTTTCGCAGAGGACTTTTGAACTAGAAAAAGGCGTTGTTTGAAGTGATGCAAACTATTGTGATTTTCACTTTTTCCAGATAATTCCCTCAGCATTTTGGCCAAGCATAATGGATTCAACCGCCAGAAGCAAGAAGTCTATCTTTTACCAATCATAATAAGCGACAGTGGGAATCCTCCTTTGAGCAGCACCAGCACCCTGACCATCCGGGTCTGTGGCTGCAGCAGTGATGGCGTTGTCCAGTCTTGTAACGTTGAAGCTTATGTCCTTCCAATTGGACTCAGTATGGGCGCCTTAATTGCCATATTAGCATGCATCATTTTGCTGCTCGGTACGTATTTCCCTCATAGCTTGATAGTCGTCGTCTTTCTGGTTCTTAAATGACTGTAAATAAGGACAGCAAACCTGAACCCCAGTCAGGTGTCAGCATTCTTTTGGGGGAAAAGAAACTTTCATGCACTTCTCCAAGCTCCTTAATGGAGGGGGGAAGGGAGAAAAGTGCTGTGATAGCCAATGTCCCGTCAGAGAGGAAAATTCAGTGTCTTTTTCAAGCCCAGTGCGAAGGTAGGCTAAGTCTCAAGTACAGACTAAGTTGGTGGACGTTTTCTGTGGTTAAACGGCATCTGTTATATCAGAAAGCCTGCGGATCTGACATACACCAATTTGCTGCAGTGGGAGGCTCTCCTGTGTCCAAAGTACTCTGTGGTCTACAAAAGTTTCAGAAAAAATATCCAGTTATAAAAATGAGAGGAGAATAGGAAGATCTACAAAAAGAAAGTCGTACCTTGCTGCGTCCTTAAGCCAAATAATGTCAGTTACCCTGTCTCCCGTGGCATCTGTCCTGATCACCCAGAGTCCGCATTGACGCTATTTCTAGACATGTCCCACCCCAGGAGCCCCACCGCGTGTGATGTGGCTAGCTTGGCCTGTGGGGTATGGGTTTCTTGCCCTGTGCCCGCCTGTAGGCTCCCCTTTGCAGCCGGGGAACCCGCTTTTCTGTGGGAAGAAAATCCTCCACGGCGACCTGACATCCATCTCGGTACATCGCTTCATCTGTGAAGGAACATACTCGATCAGGGAGGGTTTGGAAGAGCTGACACGACACGGAATATGCTAGCTATCACCTCTGCTGCTCCTTTCGTGTTTTAGAAGGGCATGGAGTCGAGGGGCCTTAAAGGGCACCCTAGGCTCCCCAGCAAGAAGCTGTGTGGTCTGCGCTCTCCTTTGTCGGGTGCTGTTCGTTCCGGAGCCGGGAACTGGGTCACCCACAGCCTTCACCACGGACGGGTGCAAACTCGGTTTTTTAACCCAGCTCCGTGGCTACTTGGTGCCCAGGAGGGCCTGGGACGAGGGTCCTCCCGCGCAGTCCCAAGTCCCGTCCTTGGAGGGTGCTGAGCTAACCGAGCCCCATATCAGGAGAGTGCTGAGCTAACCAGGCCTGGTCCTCCGGAGGGTGCTGAGCTCACTGAGCCCGGCCCTCCCAAGGGTGCTGAGCTCACCGAGCCCGGTCCTCCAGAGGGTGCTGAGCTAACCAGCCCGGTCCTCCGAGGGTGCTGAGCTAACCAGGCCCGGTCCTCCAAGAAGGTGCTGAGCTAACCAGGCCCAGTCCTCCCGAGGGTGCTGAGCTAACGGAGCCCCATCCTCCCGAGGGTGCTGAGCTCACCAAGCCCAGCCCTCCCGAGGGTGCTGAGCTCACTGAGCCTGGTCCTCCGGAGGGTGCTGAGCTCACCGAGCCCGGTCCTCCCGAGGGTGCTGAGCTCACCGAGCCCGGTCCTCCCGAGGGTGCTGAGCTAACCAGACCCGGTCCTCCAGGAGGGTGCTGAGCTCACCGAGCCCGGTCCTCCAGGAGGGTGCTGAGCAAACCAGGCCCAGTCCTCCAGGAGGGTGCTGAGCTAACCGAGCCCTGTCCTCCCGAGGGTGCTGAGCTCACCCAGCCTGGTCCTCCCGAGGGTGCTAAGCTCACCCGGCCTGGTCCTCCTGAGGGTGCTGAGCTTACCACGCCTGGTCCTCCTGAGGTGCCGAGCTCACCCAGCCCGGTCCTCCCAAGGTGCTGAGCTCACCAAGCCCAGTCCTCCCGAGGTGCTGAGCTCCCCGAGCCCGGTTCTCCCGAGGTGCTGAGCTCACCCAGCTCGGTCCTCCCCAGGTGCTGAGCTCCCCAAGCCCGGTCCTCCCGAGGTGCTGAGCTCCCCGAGCCCGGTCCTCCCGAGGTGCTGAGCTCACCCAGCCAGGTCCTCCCGAGGTGCTGAGCTCCCCAAGCCAGGTACTCCCGAGGTGCTGAGCTCCCTGAACCCGGTCCCCTCTAGGTGCTGAGCTCCCCGAGCCTGGTCCCCCCGAGGTGCTGAGCTCAGCGAGCCCGGTCCTCCTGAGGGTGTTGAGCTCACCGATGCCCGGTCCTCCCGAGGGTGCTGAGCAAACCAGGCCCAGTCCTCCAGGAAGGTGCTGAGCTAACCAGGCCCGGTTCTGCAGGAGGGTGCTGAGCTAACCAGGCTCGGTCCTTCTGAGGGTGCTGAGCTAACTGTGCTCCGTCCTCCCGAGGGTGCTGAGCTCCCCGAGCCCGGTCCTCCCGAGGTGCTGAGCTCACCCAGCCAGGTCCTCCCGAGGTGCTGAGCTCCCCAAGCCCAGTACTCCCGAGGTGCTGAGCTCCCTGAACCCGGTCCCCTCTAGGTGCTGAGCTCCCCGAGCCCGGTCCCCCCGAGGTGCTGAGCTCAGCAAGCCCGGTCCTCCTGAGGGTGTTGAGCTCACCGATGCCCGGTCCTCCCGAGGGTGCTGAGCAAACCAGGCCCAGTCCTCCAGGAAGGTGCTGAGCTAACCAGGCCCGGTTCTGCAGGAGGGTGCTGAGCTAACCAGGCTCGGTCCTTCTGAGGGTGCTGAGCTAACTGTGCTCCGTCCTCCCGAGGGTGCTGAGCTCCCCGAGCCCGGTCCCCCCGAGGTGCTGAGCTCACCCAGCCGGGTCCCCCCGAGGTGCTGAGCTCCCCGCGCCCGGTCCTCCCGAGGGGGTGAGCGCGGTGCCGCAGGGCGCCGGGCGGGGCTGGGCGGGGCTGGGCGGGGCTCCCGCTGGCCGCTGGCCCTTTGCACGGCCGGTGCCGCGGCCCCGCTCGCCGACTCGTGTCCGTTTCCCCCGCAGTCATCGTGGTGCTGTTCGTGACTCTGCGGCGGCACAAGAACGAGCCGCTCATCATCAAGGACGACGAGGACGTGCGGGAGAACATCATCCGCTACGACGACGAGGGCGGCGGGGAGGAGGACACGGAGGCCTTCGACATCGCCACGCTGCAGAACCCGGACGGCGTGAGCGGCCTGGCCCCGCGCAGGGACGTGAAGCCCGAGCTGCAGCTGCTGCCGCGGCGGGGCCCGGGCGCGGGCCCGGGCGGCGTGGACGTGGACGAGTTCATCAGCGTGCGGCTGCACGAGGCCGACAGCGACCCCGCCGCGCCGCCCTACGACTCCATCCAGGTGTACGGCTACGAGGGCCGCGGCTCGGCGGCAGGCTCGCTCAGCTCGCTGGGCTCGGGCGCCTCGGACTCGGACCAGAGCTTCGACTACCTCAGCGACTGGGGGCCCCGCTTCCAGAGGCTCGGGGAGCTGTACGCGGGGGGCGCGGCCGACGCCGACACCTGACGGAGGACCGGCGCGGCCCCGCCCCTCGCCCGCCCGAGGCCCGGCCCCGCCCCGCCCCGCCAGGCCCCGCCCCGCCAGGCCCCGCCCCGCCAGGCCCCGCCCCGGCCCCGCCCACCTCCGGGAGCTGTACGCGGGCGGGGTGGGGGGCGCGGACACCTGACAGCGCGAGCATCCCGGCCCCGCCCCACCAGAGGCCCCGCCCCCGCTCCGGCCCCGCCCCCGGCCCCGCCCACCTTGGGGAGCTGTAGCATCCCGGCCCCGCCCCGCCCGAGGCCCCGCCCCGCCCCCAGCCCCTGCCCCGCCCCCGGCCCCGCCCACCTCCGGGAGCTGAACGCGGGCGGGGTGGGGGGCGCGGACACCTGACGGCGGGAGCATCCCGGCCCCGCCCCCTCTCCGGCCCCGCCCCCAGCCCCTGCCCCGCCCCCGGCCCCGCCCACCTCCGGGAGCTGTACGCGGGCGGGGTGGGGGGCGCGGACACCTGACAGCGCGAGCATCCCGGCCCCGCCCCCTCTCCGGCCCCGCCCCCAGCCCCGGCCCCGCCCCCCTCGGGGAGCTGTCAGCAGGGGGCGCCGACACCTGACGGCGGGAGCATCCCGGCGGCCCTGGCCCCGCCCCCTCCCGGCCCCGCCCACCTCGGGGAGCTGTACGCGAGGGGCGCTCGGACACCCGACGGCGCAGGCATCCCGGCCCCGCCCCCGGCCCCGGCCCCGCCCCCGCCCGCCCCCGCCCGGCCCCGCCCACCTCCGGAGCTGCCCTGGGGGCGCGGGCACCCGACGGCCCGAGCATCCCGGCGGCCCCGGCCCCTCCCCGGCCCCGCCCCCATCCCCGACCCGGCCACGCCTCCTCCGCGTCGGACCCGAAATCAATGACAAACGTCCCCAGTGTGTTAGGAGGTCACGGTGTCGTGGAGTGTGGAAGTACGTGCAGTGTCGACGAGTCCTTGGATAGTTGCCGTTTACCGACCACCGCAGACAGAGACGGGGATCCTGGCCAACCCTCCGAGAGGTGGCTTCCAACGAGGAAAAAAATCGAGATCACAAGGTGCTTTCTTAGGGAAAAGAAACGAAACAAGCAAACAAAAAGGACCTGCAAGAAACGTGCTGCTGAGCGGTGTCTTCTGCGAGGATTTTTATAGCTGCAGACGGTGTTTTCCCTTCTCCAATAAGGATCCCGCCACAAACGATAAAGCAATACTTGGTCCGCTGTTCGCTGGACTGGGGTGCGGGGAGGCCTCCCGGGTCACGGCGCGGTGACCTCTCGGTGACCTGACTGCTGGCCCCACTCATCAGAGACTCCATAGCATCTCTAAACATTGTGTCGAGCCTTAAAATATTCACGTGTGCGTGACCCCACCCCGGTGGTGGGAGGAGAGAAATCCCCCTTCAAACAGGCTTGTTTTCTGGAAGCAGGATTCCTCGTCCCCTCCACCCCCACCTTCTCCCACTAGGACACAGAGACCACCTGGATCACACAGTGGACTACACAAGAGACAGATGGTTTTATTGCTAGCGCGTGAATTTATTTGTTTAATCCTCGAAATAAATATTTTATTGATGTCCATTAATGCTTTTATTTATTAAGGTTGGTAATCTATAGATTAAGGGACTATACGGAGAAAATCCTAAATTATATCCATTAATAATCCTTTAGATTGTTTTATATAAATATATATATATATATACACACAATGAATGTTTAATACATGTACATTTTGATGAGATGAGTATGGCAGGCAATATTATCAAAGGGGGAGCTAATAGTCTCTTTAGAGTAGAAAGTGTTATTGTGGCTGGTGATGGCAGGAGCGGCATTTTCCCAGAGAAACTTTTGGACTGTTTTCTATTTTGTTCATAATCCTAGTATTTGGTGTTTTTACTACAAGCACAAACATCTGAAGGTATATTGATTCATGTGAATATTTAAACGCTAGACTTTTAGATACCCACACGATACCCTGCCCAACAAACACGCTTCAAGTTGCCCCCACTGTTTTAGAGCAGGAACTGGTTTGTACATAATTTTACTGCTTTTTGTTTTTAGCACTTCTGTCCCTGACCTTCATGGTGATGCACAGAACGTCTTAGACTCCAAAAAAGGACAGCACTAGAAGATGTGAGCATATTCAATTTGTAACACGACCCTGCCATTTAGAAGTAGAAAATGTATGATAAAAACCAAGTACTACATGCAGATCATTTTAATTTTCTACTTTGCTTTAATGCAATATTGTTTATTTACTCCATGTATTGTATTCAGAGAAACTCCTGTATTGTTTCCTACTTTGTGAAATATATTTTTATAAATACCTTTGTTGTCATCACTTTTTTTTTTTTTTTTTTCTGATCAGATGAGGATCTGTTAACAGAGACATCAACTCTAATCAGAATTCTGGAATGTTCAACTAAGTCATCCCAAGGATCACTTTTATTTGTAAGGGTCTTTATCATAAAGCAGCAGAGAAGAGAAATGACCTAGCAATGATCACACGGCAAGTTACCAGCAGGGACACTAAAGGAGCGTGGTATATGGGAAGGCCACTCCGGTAGTGTCGGCTGGTGCTCCTGGCAGCAGAAGCTGAAACAGAGCTAAGAGTTAAAGAAAGAAGCAGCAGGAATGCGCAGGGCAAGGCTTCAGGCAGGGACACGGGTCTAAAACGTTGAAGTAAAGGGACCAGTGAGCAGGACTCAGCAGCAGAGATCTAAACTCCAACATGCCACATGGGTTCGGAGTGGAAGATGGCCTGACCGGGGGTCTCTCCTCGGGGATAAAGCATTTGGGGTCTAGGGGAACTAGGCCCATCTCAGCCCTTGGCTTAGGGCTGCCCGGGAGGAGCATGGCTTTGGCTAGCCTATGGAAGATGCCAACTCCTAAGGAGCGCCTCCACTGTGAAAGAAACATGACACTTGAATATTAGAATTTACAACGATCCAGGCACTGAGTTCCTGTCGCCTGAGAATAACTCATGTTTTATGCTTATCACTCTGGCCACTGGACACCTTGTTTTGAGGTCAAAGCGATGGTCCAACGTGACTTCGCGCCACGGCCTAGCGCAGTGTCTAAAACAAATATTTAGTGAACACAGATGATTAATAGTAGTTGTGACAGTGATCGGGAGTAATAGTCTGACTAAATCAAGGTGAAATCATTACCGTGTTACTTATCTCTTGCTTATCAGACCCATCTCCTGTGTACTTCACAGTGAAGCGCCACACATGAGACATACAGACACGCCTAACAGAGAAATTACATTATTTTTCAGGAATATAAAATCTATATCCTCCAGTCTCGGCGATCAATAGGATAATATTTATACGATGATTTTTGTGGGCAGGACATGATGTCTCGCATATTAGTTGCCTAAATCTTACCTCAAGAAAGGAGAGAAAATGAGTGAAAATATCAGTGAGGGAGACAGAACATGAGAGACTCCCAAATCTGGGAAACGAATAAGGGGTAGTGGAAGGGGAAGTGGGCAGGGCGTAGGGGTGATGGGGTGATGGGCACTGAGGGGGGGCACTTGGCGGGATGAGCACTGGGTGTTATGCTAAATGTTGGCAAATTGAACTCCAATAAAAAAAAATTAAATCTTAGCTCAAAATTTACTTTGCCCAGGAAGGGAGAAAAAAAAAAGTGTTACTCTCTTGGCAATTTACTTTGCTGCCACACTAACGTTTGTGTTTATAAGTCCATTTAAGGTTTTGTAACATGGAGTCAAGTGAATCACACCATGTTCAAAGATGCATTTAGAGTACCCTGAATTTACATAAAGATCTGAAGAACACACACACACACACACACACACACACACACACACACACACAACTTGCCTTAAGCACCCTGTATTATAGCAATAGAGTTGCTAGGACTTCCTCAACCAAGAGAAGGTGATGGGATTCCCAGCGTTTTTCAGGATTTGAGTGACCGATGCTCAACTCTTTAAGACATTTTTTTTTTTTTAGTTCTATCAAAGTGACTATTTTTGTCTCTGCATTGTTTTCTCTTGCTGCAATACTGACCCATGTCTTCCATATACGTGTGCGGTTATTTTCCAGATAAAATGCTTATTCAGTCCACAGGCATTTTAATGTGACTGTAAGTCTTTATTGGGTCCTAAACATTAGTCATTTTCTATTCTTGAAATTTACCCCTGTGCAAGGTTTCTCTGCCTAATGGAAAAGAACTGTTGAGTGGGAGCCAAGTGAGAGAGAATTCTCTCCCTCTGCCTACCTCACAACTCCAAGTTCCTGTCTGGGGAACTGATGCATCCTTGGGTGGCTGGATACCACATGGAGCCAATTCAGCCTCAACCCTTGTACTATCTGAGCAAATCAAATTACAAAAATGTCTCTTGAACATCCCTGTATGTATACTCAAGGGTGTTAAAAGGACACTCCTTACAATAATATTTTATTCTTAATCTTTTGTTATAAGATTAAGGATGGTTTATAAGAGGATGATTGAAATATGCTATAAATTATACTCAAGTATTAACCTTGCCACACACAATTGTGGTTTCTGAAATATAAACTTGACTGTGAAAATGATTTGGGAAAATGTGTGGGCAAGTGTTTGTGCTTATGTAAAATAAGAGAAAAACGTAGATCCGCTGGCATCACCAGTGAAATCAGGATGCTTAGAAAGAGCCAAACATGTTTTTGGGAGAGTTTCCTTAATCAGATGCTTAGAGTAAGAGAAGTCTCTGCGTGAGATTTGGAAATCTCCTAGGAGCAGCCAAATTCCACACTGAGACTCAACAGAGTTCTGGGCTGTGCTGTATTTTGGAGAAGGAAAAGCGGGTGCTGGGAGCTAAGTAGCCAATTACTCTTTATAGCCACATAAGGACTGGAGGCAAGCAGGCCCTTCCAACAAGTTGTGTTATGCGATCACTGGCTTTGCAGGGAATCTCACGAATGTATAACCTTCTGATTGCCTTTTTGATTGAAAGTTCCATCTGAGATCAGGACAGTGCAACCAGTAATAAGATTTCAAAAAATCCCATCACTGGCACTGTTGGAAAGGCTGAGTGTGACTGAAATCCCATCATTGTCAGTCAAAAAGATAACAGTGGGCATCACTATAAAAGACATATAAATGCACGACTTAAACACGAATATCAACCTAGAAAGAGAATACACGTTTACATTCCTCTTTATTTTTCTTTATTTTTTAAAGTTATTTTTTATTTTTATTTTTTAATAAATTTATTTTTTATTGGTGTTCAATTTACCAACATACAGAATAACCCCCAGTGCTCATCCCATCAAGTGTCCCCCTCAGTGCCCGACACCCATTCACCCCCACCCCCCGCCCTCCTCCCCTTCCACCACCCCCAGTTCCCCTCCCAGAGTTAGGAGTCTTTATGTTCTGTCTCCCTTTCTGATATTTCCCACACATTTCTTCTCCCTTCCCTTATATTCCCTTTCACTATTATTTATATTCCCCAAATGAATGAGACCATATAATGTTTGTCCTTCTCCGATTGACTTACTTCACTCAGCATCATACCCTCCAGTTCCATCCATGTCGAAGCAAATGGTGGGTATTTGTCATCTCTAATGGCTGAGGAATATTTCATTGTATACATAGACCACCTCTTCATCCATCCATCTTTCGATGGACACCGAGGCTCCTTCCATAGTTTGGCTATTGAGGACATTGCTGCTAGAAACATCGGGGTGCAGGTGTCCTGGCGTTTCATTGCATCTGTATCTTTGGGGTAAATCCCCAGCAGTGCAATTGCTGGGTCGTAGGGCAGGTCTATTTTTAACTCTTTGAGGAACCTCCACACAGTTTTCCAGAGTGGCTGCACCAGGTCACATTCCCACCAACAGTGTAAGAGGGTTCTCCTTGCTCCACATCCTCTCCAACATCTATTGTTTCCTGCCTTGTTAATTTTCTCCATTCTCACTGGGGTGAGGTGGGATCTCATTGTGGTTTTGATTTGCATTTCCCTGACGGCAAGTGGTGCCGAGCATTTTCTCATGTGCTTCTTAGCCATGTCTATGTCCTCTTTGGAGAAATTTCTGTTCATGTTTTTTGCCCATTTCATGATGGGATTGTTTGTTTCTTTGCTGTTGAGTTTAATAAGTCCTTTATAGATCTTGGAAACCAGCCCTTTATCCGAAATGTCATTTGCAAATATCTTCTCCCATTCTGTAGGTTGTCTTTTAGTTTTGTTGACTGTATCCTTTGCTGTGCAAAAGCTTCTTATCTTGATGAAGTCCCAATAGTTCATTTTTGCTTTTGTTTCTTTTGCCTTCGTGGATGGATCTTGCAAAAAGTTACTGTGGCCGAGTTCAAAAAGGGTGTTGCCTGTGTTCTCCTCTAGGATTTTGATGGAATCTTGTCTCACATTTATATCTTTCATCCATTTTGAGTTTATCTTTGTGTCTGGTGCAAGAGAGTGGTCCAGTTTCATTCTTCTGCACGTGGTTGTCCAATTTTCCCAGCACCATTTACTGAAGAGACTGTCTTTCTTCCAGTGGATAGTCTTTCCTCCTTTATCGAATATTAGTTGACCATAAAGTTCAGGGTCCACTTCTGGGTTCTCTATTCTGTTCCACTGATCTATGTGTCTGTTTTTGTGCCAGTACCACACTGTCTTGATGACCACAGCTTTGTAGTACAACCTGAAATCTGGCATTGGGATGCCCCAGCTATGGTTTTCTTTTTTAAAATTCCCCTGGCTATTTGGGGTCTTTTCTGATTCCACACAAATCTTAAAATAATTTGTTCTAACTCTCTGAAGAAAGTCCATGGCATTTTGATAGGGATTGCATTAAACGTGTACATTGCCCTGGGTAACATTGACATTTTCACAATATTAATTCTGCCAATCCATGAGCATGGGATATTTTTCCATCTCTTTGCGTCTTCCTCAATTTCTTTCAGAAGTGTTCTGTAGTTTTTAGGGTATAGATCCTTTACCTCCTTGGTTAGGTTTATGCCTAGGTATCTTATGCTTTTGGGTGCAATTGTAAATGGGATTGACTCCTTAATTTCTCTTTCTTCAGTCTCATTGTTAGTGTATAGAAATGCCACTGACTTCTGGGCATTGATTTTGTATCCTGCCACACTGCCAAATTGCTGTATGAGTTCTAGCAATCTTGGGGTGGTGGCTTTTGGGTTTTCTAGGTAGAGTATCATGTCATCGGCAAAGAGGGAGAGTTTG
The DNA here is from genome assembly GCF_048164855.1 of Canis lupus baileyi. Classification (NCBI taxonomy): domain Eukaryota; kingdom Metazoa; phylum Chordata; class Mammalia; order Carnivora; family Canidae; genus Canis; species Canis lupus. The sequence goes on along the minus strand of NC_132840.1, from coordinate 2,174,595 downwards.
ACTTCTTCTTTGCCAATTTGAATGCCTTTAATGTCTTTTTGTTGTCTGATTGCTGAGGCTAGGACTTCCAGTACTATGTTGAATAGCAGTGGTGAGAGTGGACATCCCTGTCTTGTTCCTGATCTTAGGGGAAAGGCTCCCAGTGCTTCCCCATTGAGAATGGTATTTGCTGTGGGCTTTTCGTAGATGGCTTTTAAGATGTCGAGGAATGTTCCCTCTATTTCTACACTCTGAAGAGTTTTGATCAGGAATGGATGCTGTATTTTGTCAAATGCTTTCTCTGCATCTAATGAGAGGATCATATGGTTCTTGGTTTTTCTCTTGCTGATATGATGAATCACATTGATTGTTTTACAAGTGTTTACATTCCTCTTTATGTACACACATATACCTAATTAAGTTATTGGGGTTAATTTTATATTTGTCATTTTTCATCTCACAATTCCATACCCTGGAAGGGGGCTCCTTGTTCTTCTGAATCTAACCTTGAATCAGGAAGAAATATGATTGAAGGTAAACAGTTTTACAAACAATTATTTTTATTTGAGAACAAAATAATGGTTCATAATACCTGGGATTAGAATGAAATACATCACATTGTGAAGCTAGACTGAGATGTTTTTATATTATTGCGTTTTTGTGGAGAAAATAGTTGTAGAATGTGCTTTAAAGGTAATAGTTTTCAGCATATTTTTATTTTCCTCAATTCCAGTATGGTTTTATTTACTATACTAAGTTTCTTTGCAGAGTGACTCAGTTGGCCAAACAGTGCACACATATTGCTGTCACTGTGGGCGTTGTTTATTTAAGGATTGTGGAAAACAGAAATTCTATCATTAAAACAGATGTTTATTTTTTATTATTTTCTTCTTAATCAACACATATTTGTGTATTACATGGTCTACTTTTTTTTTTGCTTGTTTTTGTTTACATGATACAATCCTTATAGTAAAGATATTCTAGTCCTAATATTTCTGGCCACTCCAAGTATCAAGGATTTAAAATCCTCCTGGCTTTATGGACTATCTTCAAGAAAATAATTGTGTTTCCTACATGTATTAAGCAACGACCATCTCAGGAAATAAGTTATATATTTGATATATGATGAATCTCATCTAACCTAAATGTTGAAACACTCTTTCTCTATGGTCTTGTATATAGTATTTTGAGTCTAGGTTTAAACTTACATTTGTCTGACATTAAAGCCCATAACGTTGAACTAAGTAACATTCTCTATAATTATAATGTAAAGCTTGTAATGATAAGAAATAGAAACCAAGTTTTGTAGGGTGATATGGAAGGACTGAGGAAAACTAAGTGACTTTACGTGAGAACACTCAATAAGTCTTCAAGAGTTTTAAAAAAATTATAATGAAAGAATGGGTGGAACAGAAATCACAGCTTTTCAAACATCCAAAACTAAAAGGGAGAAATTATAAAAAGGTTACATTTACAGATTAACCGACAACGTTTTGGACCTTCAGAAAGATCCAGAAAATGGATGCTCATAGGACACTCCAGCTTTGCCTAAAATATAGTATGTTTTGTGGATAAGAAAAACAAGACTCAGAGATGTCTTAAGGAATTTCTCAGGGTTAAGTTACACATGGAAGAAGAGAAATAGGAATTGAACTCTGGTCTGTTAGTTCATTACCAGGATCGTGAAGTTGTGTTTTTGTGTATAGGCACCACCCCCTCCACTTTATTTATGTAAGCTTCATCTAGGTCACAAGGCTAATAGGCATTTGTCGGAAGAACCAATGTCTGGGGCACTCTACTTCCAGCCTGAGATACGTGCCATCATGTGACACACATCTTGATTGTAAGTATTATCTCGCACAGGTAACCTTATTAGTAGGTAACGGTTATCACTATTACTATCCACAAATGACAGAAGGAGGGTTGTTAGAAGGAATAGCACGGGATGCTGTCTGAGGAGAAAAACTGTAGAAAACAAAGGTTTCAATGAACCTAGAGACCAGGTAGCAAGAGAAAATGAGAGATCACTGAAAGTAAATTTTAATTCCTTCGGGTCTCCTCTGAACATGCGAAGATATCCAGGGCCATCCTATGAGTCTTCATAAATATGAGCCAGATTTTAACAAGTATATTTTAATTGAAAACAAGAATTTAGGAGTCATTGGGATCATTCTCTCTTCCTTTTTTTTTTATAAGATTTTATTCATTTTATTCATGAGAGACACAGGGAGAGAGGCAGAGACACAGGCAGAGGGAGAAGCAGGCTCCCCATGGGGAGCCCGATGCAAGAACTCGATCCCAGGACCCCAGGATCACGTCCTCAGCTGAAGGCAGACGCTCAACCGCTGAACCACCCAAGTGTCCCTCATTCTCTCTTCCTAATATATGCATTCCTAACTACAACTTCACCTAATGTTTTTCTTTTCTTAATTCAACCTCTAAATTTTGAGAACAATTCTGTATTTGTGAAGTCTAATTGTTGTAGGAGTGAATGGATTACCCAGGCTCAAGCGAAGAGCTATAAATAACCATCCTTCAAATAAACTAGAAAAAAAAAACTTTCTAAATTTATTTTCTACAAAATACGTGGTATGACAGTAAAACACTGTCTTGCCTTTCCAAGACACAGAGTCTAATTGGATAAATTATAGAAGCAAATAAATGAAAAAAATATGAGATCTGCCTGTGCAATGGAAAAGATGAACAGATAGTTTAATGAAAGGACAGAGAAGTAATATCTAACCGTGCCAAGGCACATCATCCTGCTAGAGACTATGTTACGGTGAATCTTGGGGAGAGCATACCAGTAGAATGTGAGTAATGTCAAGCTGGAGTCCTGGCACTTGACAATGAATTATGCTGCTGGGCTAGGAGACCTCTCAATGGACTTTACTGTTGGTGTTTTTTTATCATATGAATTATCCATGTGACAAAACTTCCGATGCTCTTACTTATTTCACAAATTCTTGCTTAGGATTTCCCATAAATCTAGGTGCTGGGAATATAGCCGTCAACAGGACAGGGACGTCTGTTTCTTCAAAGGCCTGGTGGTACGGGAGAAGTAAAGATGGGTGGAAATGAGGAAAAGAGAAAAGAGAAGATGATATTACAAAACACAAAGTGGATGGAAAATTAAATATTTTAGAGGGTGATATTTCAGTGTCATGTGAAGTTGCCATGATAAGAGCAACCCATAGCAAGGGTCTTGGAGAAGGTTAGTGTAGTTCACTGCCGTGCTGTACTAAACCAGTGGACGTCTATATGAAATGAAATGCATAGAAAATGCATAGAAAAGGCATAGATCATATTGGATGAGGGTAGGAGGGGCATAATATGAAGTGGGGAGGTAGTCGGAGACCATGTCATATAAGTCCTTGGCAACCAGGGCGAGAAGCTCGGATTGACTTTGTCTCAGAGAGGACGTGATTGAAGGGTTCTAAAAGCAAAAGGATCATATGATCTGGCCTATATATTTAAAAAGATCACTCTGGATCTCAAATGGAAATGGATTATAGGAGACAAGGATGAAAGCAGGAAACCTAGATAAGAAATTGCTACAGCAGCCCAAGCGAGAGGTTATTTTGGTTGTGACTACTGAGATGGTATTAAGATGGAAGAAGTAGAATCCAGATATATTTTGATATAAGACTGGCAGTAAATCCTTAAATTGATGAAGGATAATCTATCCAAATTTGGTAGCAATTTAAATAGTTAATAGAGAATTTATAAGGTACTGGCGACTGGACTGCATGTGCAAGATGAAGGAAAGATGGATTTAAGGGTGATTTCTAGAGTTTTTTACTTGAATAACTATGTAATTAGTGGGGTCATTTATAGGGATTGGGGTGGTTGGGAGAGGGTCTATATCAAAAACAGACATCCTGACTCCTTTAATGGTCCATAATAGAAGGGATAACAGAAACCAGAGTCACTTAGAATTTCCCAGATGACATGTATAAAGGACTTCTAGAAACTGTTACTACATACTGATTCTTCTATATATCAATACTGAATCAATACATACTGATTACTACATACTGATTCTTCTATATATCAATACTGAATCAATACAGATCACAAGAGACATGATCAATCTCAGGCAGAAAAAGTCCAGCTGACATTATTATTATTATTATTATTATTATTATTATTTTCTAGAAATGGGAAAAATAAAAAGGCTCCATATTAGTGAGTTAATTCTTGGCTGGAGTAAGATGGATTCACTTATGTTTCTTAATGGAAATGAGAAATGATAGTCTGAAATATTTATATACTAAGTTACATATGCCATTTCCCCCACTTTAAGATAATTATAGATAAATGCTATGTTATTCAGAAAGCATTCCTAAGCTGTGTCCTTTCTCTTTGGACTGAAAGCTAATTCTCAAGGGAAGAAGTGGTTTAGTCTCTAGTGGTTTAACTATGATAAAATATATATAGCAGGAAAAAAAAACATACTCAAGTATTTTGTTTATTGCCACTTACTGATAAAGTTCATCTGGTTGTCTGGAAGTTGAGGAGACAGGCATTGAATAAGTTCTGGCTACAGAGAATTAAAGTGATGTCAGTCTGGAGGTAAACATCTTATACAAAAAAGTAAGAAATTTTTATATAAAAAATAAATTTGGGACACCTGGGTGGCTCAGTGGTTGAGCATCTGCCTTTGGCTCAGGGCGCGATCCCGGGGTCCTGGGATCAAGTCCTGCATCAGGCTCAGGGAGCCTGCTTCTCCCTCTGCCTGTGTCTCTGCCTCTCTCTCTGTGTCTCTGATGAATAAATAAATAAAATATCTAAAAAAATAATAAAAAACAAATTTAAAAGGATACATCTTGGGACACCTGGGTGGCTTAGTGGTTGAGCATCTGCCTTCGGTTCAGGGCGTGATCCCAGGATCTGGGATCAAGTCCCACATCGGGCTCCCCACAGGGAGCCTGCTTCTCCCTCTTCCTGTGTCTCTGCTTCTCTTTCTGTGTTTCTCATGAATAAATAAGTAAAATCTTAAAAAAAAATAAAAGGATGCATCTTCCTTGTTACACCCTTATTATATTATAAGCCCTATACCAGATGTTTGGGGGTTGGTGAAAGATAATAAGATTCAATCTCTCTCCCTGGGAGTTTCCAGTCTTCAGTGGAAGTATGACATATTATTCTTTTTAAATCACAGCATTCTGTTTTGATATATACATTTTTGCACTTTCAAAGTACTATAAGAATATGGAGTCAAAATAATTAATGTGTTGAGACTTTAGAGAAGGTACAAAAATAGTTATTGAACTATGCCGTACAGAAAAAGTCATCTGGGTGAGAGATGGGACAAACAGGCAAAGATAATACCACATGGGAAAAGCAAGAGCCCGGAAAAGACAGAGTGCGTCTTAAAATGTGGCAGAGTAAACGAAAAACTGAAAATTATAGATGCATGTATTTTCCTTATAGAAATATCAGTGGAAAAAAAAAAGAAATATCAGTGGAATCTAATAGTATATATTTTTTCTAATAGTATATTAATAAGTAATGCCTCTTATTTAAATGTGGCTCATCCTAAGAATAGAATTTAGTATTATTTAATTGACTATCAAAAATAAAACTATCACTGAACATTTCAATAGATGCATTAAAAAAAAGTCTGAGAGAGTTCATGACCTGCTTAATATTTATAGAAACCCCCCAAAACAGACAATCATGTAATAAGCACAGATGTGAACTTCCTTAAATTGATGAAGGATAATCTCTCCAAATTTGGTAGCAATTTAAATAGTTAATAGAGAATTTATAAGGTACATTCCCTTAATATGGAGATAAGAAAAGAATGGCTATCCTCACTGCTTTGGTTCAGTATAATCCTAGAAGGCCTGGCTACCACCATTGGACAAGGAAAAGCAAAAATAGAAACAAAAATTTAAGATGTATGGGGAAAACAGAAAAAAAAAGTATCAATATTTGCAGATGGTATTGCCATAAACATAGAAAAGTTATCAGAAAAAAACTATTAATACTAAGCAGAGAATTCATCAGCATAGCCAAATCTAAAATAAAAGAATTTAAAATGTTAAACATGTCAACTGCGTCTAAAATTTAATCCATAACTTCCATTGCAATCAAAATTAGAGCAGAATTTTGTGATCAACATTTTTTTCTCAAATTCAATTTTAGTATTTACTGAGCTCCATTCTTTAATATAAAATAATTGAAATAAGGCTAGTGTATTCCTCACACTACCAGATAAGGAGGACTTGCTGCCACTCTGTAAAAGTAAAACAAGAAAACTAAAATAAAAAGCAATAAAAAGAAAAACTGCGGCATTCCCGTTGCAGGTGCAGAAGCATATTCAAGTACACTAGCTAATAATCACAATTAGTAGGACAAAAATTACAAATGTAGAAACAGTCAGCTATCGCTGTAAGTAGTAAGTTATTACCATAAATTCACAATGTCTAAAAAAAGGTGGAGACAGCTAAATGTTGGTGAAAATATTAAAAGTGAGAAGCTTCATCTACTGCATCTATCTTGTGATCCAGCGCTGACGTACCATAGGTAAGTCACAATGCCTGATGCTGGTTTTTGTTTATTTTTTTAAGGAAGGTGCTCGAGACACTCTACTAATCTATGCAAGGAGAATGACCATTAATTATGACTATTTAATAAATACTGAGGGCTACTATTGGACATTTAGAAGTAATAAAATAAATGCGTGTAAGCCAACTTACATCTATTTTGAAAACAACGTCAAGTGAAAAGGCCAAATACAGAATGAACTTTACAGCAGAATAACATCTGTATTAACTGAAAACACAGTCACACAAATATGAATTTCACAAAGGATATTTGTTATTGCATCGTGTAAGAAGAAAGAACGGCCCATCCATTTCACTTGAGGTTCATAGGTGAGTACATTATGTAAGTGCATACGTCAATAAAAGTAGAACCTAAACAAGTAATATAAATGTGTTTAGGGAAAACAGTAAGTAATGTATGTTGTGGACTTAGTACTGAGTTGAGGAGAAGGAGCAATAAAGATAGGATGAGCGGTGCTCTGCTGATGGGACTTACGGCTGCTAAGGGGCCCAGACATACACGGACACTCCCACCCACGCAGTTTGTTGTATAGAACAAGACCCCATGTGATTTTAGTAAGCATTCCTACTAAAAGTCAGAGTTTCAAATATACCTCACAATTCGTGAAGTGCCCAGATTCTCCATCCCCCTGTTAGGGGTCACAGTTCACAGTCACAAACCAAAGACCCTTAGGAATCCTACTGCAATGACGACTTCTTAATTTGTTTATCCCAGGATTTCTCAAATGCAATTATATTTTTGTTTTGTTTTGTTTTACTCAAATTCCAGTTGCATCTTTCCAGATACATCTACGTGGTAAAATAGAATATGAGCATTTCTTTGTGATCAGTAGACAAGAAGGATTTTTTAAGAAGCAAAAGGATACGGTCAAATCTAATTTCGTCCCTTTCCTCTTGATGGAGACGTATTAAGGCTACCATCTACTCTGTATTGAACATCTACACTGCACACGGCTCTGTGATAAGTGTAATTAGGAAGGAAACAGCGGAATAAATCATAGAGCTTACTCACACAGAGCTAATTGAAGAGAGAAACTCAACACATGGAGATAATTAGGCGAAGTGACCTACTGTATAGGACAGTATCCAAGGAAGTGATAAAATGCGGGGAAGCTGTCAAGTCAATTGACATTCAGGAAAGAAAAAGCACAAAGAAGGTCATGATGGCTAGAGAAGGCCATGTGAAAGAAGTTAAACTTGTTTGTTGAGCTTCCTTCCCTATTTAGGAGAGGGGGGCTGTCGACCGATTACCTTCCGTATGGGTTATTGCAGGTCTACTAGACAGTTCCTTCATCTTTTAACCCTCTCTCTGCTCAACCTTTAAAAATTTCTATTATCAAATAAACTCCCTAAAATATCACAGCTAACTACTCATTTTTCCACCATTAATTTAAGTGGCTCCCTAATCATTTTCTTCTTTTAATTTTTTTAGGGGTGAGGTCAATACACACTTGCAGAGCTTATTATGTACGGCATCCTGGTAAAACAGAGTCCCTGAGAAAGAAACTTCCAGGCTTATGGAAAAGGCAATAGTGAAAAATGAGGGCTCATTATATTGAAGACTGACCACCATGCCCACAAAAGCCACTCAACTTACTCATTTAAAGTCTCCGCCTTTGCTTTCTAGGACTGGATTCTTCCTCTTAATTCCCTTGCTGTAGACATCCAGGGACGCTCTACCCGGGGCCGCTCAACTACACACATTACATTTATCTTCCAGGTTCCATTTTCAGTGTGGGTTTGTGATCACAAGGTCGGATACGGACAGCCAGTACTTGGGCAGAAGTTCTGATAAAGGCGAAAAGGGTCCAGGGTGCATTAGGTTGTAAATAAAGAGAAAAGTCCTTGAAGGTTCAAATGCTGGAAATGAAAAATATTTAAACTAGTTCAATATTTACATTGTCTTTTTTTTTAAGATTTTATTTATTCATTCATGACAGACACACAGAGAGAGAAGAGAGGCAGAGACATAGGCAGAGGGAGAAGCAGGCTCCATGCAGGGAGCCCGACGTGGGACTCGACCCCGGGACCCCAGGATCACGCCCTGGGCCGAAGACAGACGCTCAACCACTGAGCCCCCCGGGCTGCCCTTTACATGGTCTTTAGATGACAATAGTTAACTGCGGGGGTGGTGGTGGCATCTAATACAGCAGTGACCTAATTCAGGGGAGGCAGTCCTTGGTCATAATTACTGAGCATAGAAATGAATGAGCACTTTGAGTTAAAAGAAAACCTTATAGGGCACAGTTTTTAGATTGCATTCCCTTTTCTTTTTTTTTTTTATTTTTTTTTATTTTTTTTTATTTTTTATTTTTTTATTGGTGTTCAATTTACTAACATACAGAATAACACCCAGTGCCCGTCACCCATTCACTCCCACCCCCCGCCCTTCTCCCCTTCCACCACCCCTAGTTCGTTTCCCAGAGTTAGCAGTCTTTACGTTCTGTCTCCCTTTCTGATATTTCCCACACATTTCTTCTCCCTTCCCTTATTTTCCCTTTCAATTGTCTTTCTTGAGTTCATTGTCATCCTCCGTAAAATGAAGAGAACTATGGAACATCATTTTCTTTCAAACAGTGCTCCCCAGAGCCCTGCCCGGCTGCGGCTGATGGAGGGATGAAGAGAAAAGCCCGTGAGCAGGGTCGTAGACTCCCCATCATCACTACAGCCATCACTTGTTTTTAATCACCCAAATAATGTTTTACGTGGTGAGGTTACGGGTAAACTACACTTGAAGGAAGCTTTTTTTTTTTTTTTTTTTTCGCCTGAGAAACTTCATGAACAGTTTGCTCAACAGTTTTCAAGATTCTCTTCTTGAATTTTATTTTTTAAAGATTTTATATTAAATGATCTCTACACCCAATGTGGGGCTCAAACTCAGGATCCTGCGATAGAGTTGCCTGCTCTACTGACTGAGCCAGCCCGGCGTCCTCCACCCTCCTTGCGGCTTATAAGTTGATGTGTTTCATTTAAAAAGCTGCACATTTAAATATGACCAATAGAACTTCATGACAAGGGCACCTGGTGGCTCAGTGGTTTAGCGCCTGCCTTCGGCCCAGGGTACGATCCTGGAGTCCCAAGATCAAGTCCCGCGTCGGGCTCCCTGCATGGAGCCTGCTTCTCCCTCTGCCTGTGTCTCTGCCTCTCTCTGTGTCTCTCATGAATAAATAAATAAAGTCTTAAGAAAAGAACTTCATGAAAAAAAAAGGTAGAAAAGTCACTTGAAGTTTTCTAAATAGGGTAAAGATAACACCAGAATACTTACTTCCCAGTAAAAAGAACGCAGAATTTTTGATCTGTGGTATTTTGTCTACACTTTCAGGGAGTCCATTCATTCATTCATTCATTCATTCATTCATTTTAAAGATTCTATTTATTTATTTATGAGAGACCCACAGAGAGAGAGAGAGAGAGGCAGAGACACAGGCAGAGGGAGAAGCAGGCTCCATGCAGGGAGCCCGACGTGGGACTCAATCCTGGGACTCAATCCCAGGACTCCAGGATCACGGCCTGGGAGGAAGGCAGGTGCTCAACCCCTGAGCCACCCGGGCTGCCCCAACAGAGAGACCATTTATATACAGGAATGCAGATGTTGCTATAAATTGTTATGGCCACCATATCATTGACTTGAAAATCACCAATCCTATCGATGTTTGCAGGGGGAAGAAGTGTGTCCATGTTACTGTACTTCCTACTTTCTGGAATGTCCCTGAAAGCTCTATGTTGAATAGATGGAGCAGTAGTCTTTTAGAATCTGTCATTCCTGTAAGTTAGGTTCATAAATTCTGGGATTGCAGAAGGTAGAAGCTAATTTTTCCAGCTTTTTAATTCATGATGGTTTTATAATCACACTGTAAAATAATCACTCTCTTTTATACAATGCTGATAGTGCAGGAAAAATGGCACAGGCTCAGACCCAAGATTCTCAATGAAGAATTATAAACACTCTTACAAGGGCACTTAAGGGACGGTGATGAAGATATTTTTAAGACTCTTTCCTAAATGAGTTAGGTATGCCGTATGTAGAAAGGGATATATAAATACCGTCATTAAACCAATTTCCCACACTGCCCACCTACTTATCACTTTATTCAAGTCATCTTAAATCCCTCTGATCAATTGGGGGAGAATGTGGTAAGTGGTACAGAGTTAAGGAATTTAAAATTGTCTCTTCTAACCACCCAGCTTACTTGTAACCACAAATGTTCACTCCATGGCCATATGAAAAAATAGAGACTTTCGTCATCCACACTGAAGCAACTAATCAAGAGTAATAACAACTTCCTCTGATCCCACTCTAAAACGGTCCCATTCCTACTTTTTCTGATCATTTCCTTTGTGACTAACCTACTCATGGCTCAACCTTCTCTGATATCATGCTTTGACCATTGCATTCCTTTCTTCTCCCTACTCTGAAATTGAGTGACCAACAATGTGGGAAACTCCAAAGCTAACCACAGAAATGAACGCCCTAACATTCTTAGTCCTGACTAGACAATGAGAATAAAGTTATTAGAACTTGGGGAGGTGATGTTTTATTTGTAGAACGGGACACAGGAACTGTGGCAAAGAGGTCTTTGTTCCTAAGTGTCTATCAATATCAATCAACAAATACATAATATTATGCACCTGTACAAAAAGAGCTCTTGCCGTTTGTGACAACATGCATGGACCTGAAGGGTAATATGTTAAGTGAAATAAGTCAGAACGAAAAAGACGGATACCATACGATTTCACTCATATGTGGAATCTAATAAATAAAACAAATGAATAAAGAAAAAAAAGTAGAATCAGACATGTAAATAGAGAACAAATTGATGATTGCCAAAGGGGGGGTGGGGTAGGGGCATTAACAAAATGAGTGAAGGGGAGTAGGGGATATAGGTTTCCAGTTGTGGAATAAGTCTGGAAATAAACAGCACAGCATAGGGATAACAGTCAATGACATTGTGATAGTGTTAACTGGTGACATATGGTGGCTACACTTCGGGGAACATAGCATAATGTATAGAGAAGTTAAACACTATGTTGTAGACCTGAAACTAATGTGTGCCGACCACACGCAAGTGAAAAAAAAAAATTAAAAAGGCAAGAAAAGTGGTTGTTCTCTTTGATTTTGTAGAATCTCATCACTTTTAGAGGATTGAATAAGGATATAGAGAGAAATAACCAAGAACAAAGAAAGTAGAAAACTGTTGAACTGTTTATTGATTAGGCATTATGGGATATTGTGTTCACGTGTTTGTAGGAGACGTCAAAGAAATAAGTGCTATTTTTTTATCACCATTCTACAAATTAAGAAACTGAGACTCCTAAATATAAAGTCACTGGACCAAAATTTTATTTTCACCTGATTACATAGCCTGACGTTTCATAGCCCATGGATGGTGGTGGTACATTGTCATCAGATGACATTTCTGGGAGGAGCCCAGAAATATGATCGCTCATTTGTAGTGACGGGTTTCTGCAAAATTCTTGAATCGCCTCCACTGTTGCAGTTTTGCAAAGTTCTACGTTCAAATACCATTGACATATCCCTTCATTTTCATGGAATCCTTAGCCTGCAATTTTCTCTCACCTCTAAGCAAAATCATGACCTATGAACAAATTGAACTCTGTCACTTTTGGTTGGGACTTCTGTTTAAGAGCAATGTTTTCTGGCTTACTCTTATTTCCTGTGCATGCATTTGGAGAAAGTCCTCTTTGCAACTACAAAATTCAATCTGATTCAATCCAATTAATCAAATTCAATTCAGCAATCAAGAATGTTTCCATGCTACTAATACTCAGGATGTAGGTAATAACTGTGACATCATGCTTTCCAGAAAACGTGAACCTATGCTCCCCTCACCTACTGGGAGGAGATAATGTTTCCTGAACACACGTGACAGGAAAACAGCTACACTTGGCCCAAGATACTAGAAGATACAGTCTATTAAATTCTCTTTCATGGAAGGGGCAATAGCAGATATATACACAAAATAATTCTCTAACCATGTGGTACTAAAAACTTTTGTAAACCTGTCCACCATGCAAAAAAAGAATAAAAAAAGAACAAATTCTACCTGTGATATTATTGCTCATTCAGCTGATGTTTATTGGGTGCTCCTGTTGGGGGGTAGGAAGCAACAGCTTAAATGTCCACGTAAATGCATATATATATACACACATGCTATGTATGTATAACACACATGTACACATACCTATATATTAACTTTATAATATGTTTAAATATTATTGAAAGTGTTTTCTGGTTGGCAGTGTAATGAGCGGAGGTGTTCAGCCCAAAGTGCCCAGGCAAAGGGGCACAAGTGGAGGCAGAAACTGAGGCTGACTGCACAGCCATGCCATGCTCCCAGTGCGGAGCTGTGCCAGCTGGGGGGAAGGATTTTTACTTGTTCATCCAGAGAGGATGCCTTTTTGCAATCCATCTCCTGGAGAAGGAACATTTTTCTAAGTCATTCAGAGATACTCTAAGAAATAGAGAGCTCTGAAGTACTCTGAAGAAACATTTTAAGGATCCATGAAAGAAAATAATAAGACAGCCCAACTTAATTGGGTTTTGGGAAAGTCCTCAAACAAGAAAAATGGCATTTCAGCTAACCATCAAAGGCAAGAAGACATTAACTAGGTCAACAGAAAAATAGGGAGGGTAAGGGAGAGTCACGGAGAGAAAGCCCCCGAATTGGGAAAGCGTTTGAGTAATTTGGAGAAAGGCAAGAAGACTGTAACTAGCCTGTCTTGGGACAAGGGGAATTTAACAAGAGGTGAAGCTGGAGAGCTAGGCAGGTGGCAAATCATATAGGATCTTATAGGACACTATGGTGCATGCTTTTATTGTCAGTCGAATGAGAAGTCACATCTTAATGGAAGGATGAATGTAAGGGCTGATATTGAAGAGGTGGATGCAGAGACAAATGTGGAGCATAACAAAGTTTTCTCCTGAACATCGGGTGCAGGTGTCCCGGCGTTTCATTGCATTTGTATCTTTGGGGTAAATCCCCAACAGTGCAATTGCTGGGTCGTAGGGCAGGTCTATTTTTAACTGTTTGAGGAACCTCCACACAGTTTTCCAGAGTGGCTGCACCAGTTCACATTCCCACCAACAGTGTATGAGGGTTCCCTTGAAGATGTAATTCTAGACATTATCAGCATGTAAGTGCTACTTAGTAGTGAGATTGCATAGCGGTATCAGTACAAAAGAAGGCCCAGAATTGAACTAACAAAGGAAAGAAGAAAGTGGGAGCGAAAGCAGAGCTATGGAAGAAAGCCCAAGGGAAGGATGTGTCCTGGAGGACAAGAGAAGAGAGGCTTCGAGAGTCATCTACTTGATTAAAGGAGCTGAGTGGCCTCGGTGGATGAGGACTAAAAATACCTACTGAATTTCTCCTTGGTGACTCTTGTAAGTGCACAGGGCAATAGAGGGAATCGAACTAAGTGGAATGAACCAAATGCAGTGGATGAAAGAAATGATGCAAGTTTAGGAAATACAGACAAGAGATATGCAGGAAAAACTCTTTTCTCCACTCACCGAATGCTTCTGTACTCCAACCGTGCGGGGGATTTCCCACACCAGGCAACCCTTCAGGTCTCAGGTGGACACCAACTGTACAAACCAGGTCGGTTCTGGTACTATCTACCCAAAGATAGCATGAGACCCGCAGACTGCCTGCACTTTGGATGTGGACGGCAAGTCCAGCTTGTTACCTGTGCTTCTCACCAACCAGCCTTCAGCTGGCAGTTCCTACAACCCCCTCCACCAGTTGGATCGTAAGTTGGAATAGCACACAAAACTCAGTAAAGCAGTTGGCTTGCTGTTGCTGATTTATAGGAAAGGATATTCAAAGGATACAAATGAACAGCTAAACAGAAGGGATGCATAGGGCAAGGTTTCGGGACTAGGGTACAGGGTTTCCACACCTTTTCCAGGTGAACCACACTCCCAGAACCTCCATAGGTTCAGCAAACTGAGAGTTCTCCAAAGATACCCAACTCCTGTATTTTAGGACATTTAAAAAAATATTTATTTATTTATTTTAGGGAGAGAGAGCGAGCGAACATGTGCGTGTGTGCAGGGAAGGGGTAGAGGAAGAAGAAGAGCATCTGAAGCAGACTTCCCACTGAGTGCAGAGCCTGACACAGGGCTTGATCTCATGACCCTGAGATCATGACCTTGACCTTGATATTGTAACCTGAGTCAAAGCCAAGCAAGTCGGAGGCTTAACTGACAGCAACCCAGGTGCTCCGTATCTTAGGTTTGTGTTTTTATTATTATTATTTTTTTCCCCACAAGGCTTCATTTCTTCGATTTAATTGGTTAAATTTCTGGCCATAGATGATCGGTTCAAGATCCAGCATCTCTCCTCCCTCTAATTACATGGTTAGTTCCCCCTGGAAACCATCCTCCGCTCTTAGAGCTTTCCAAAAATTACTTCAGTAACGTGAACTCAGGTATAGTTGGAAAAGGCTTATTGAGTATATCGAATTATATATTTGTTTATTTAAATATTGAAGACATTGGATCCTATGTTATGTTATTCAAGATAAGCTAGCTGAATAAAGATAGGTGGAGGCTGCAATCCAGAGAAGCTATGCATTCATTCATCCAGAAAATAAAAACAAAATAATTTGAAAAATCTTACTCTTTTATAGCCCCTGTGATACATTTGGACACGTGGAGTTTCACAATATCAACGTGGTCACAGCCCTCATAGAGCTTTCATTCAGTGGCATGAGACAGATGAAGGAAAACCCATCTCAAAAAGTGCCTTGGTGGCATAAGGATGATTTTAGGCTGATTATTTTTGAGAAACAGCAGATACATGGAAAGCTACCAAAACGGAGTAGAAGTTACCCTTTTATAAATTCACATTTATAAAGAAAATCTCCTCCAGTAAGTCTCCTCTGTACCAGGAAGAGAAAATGACTAAATCTCCAGAAACTCTTATCATTGTAGAAGACAAGGATTTAAATCTGCCGAACAACCATACCCTTGTTTATTGTCCTTTTCCTGGAAATTTCCAATAACTACCCTCCACCTCCCCCCACCAAAAATCCTCTTTCCTTTGTCTTCTAGAGATGATATTGAAGGTGGGGGGTCTGGGCCATTTCAAGGAGTTCCTCAGTTTTCCTGGGTCTCTCTCACGTGTACAGGACACATATAAATACATATAATAATATAATACAATAATATAATATAATATAATATAATATAATATAATATAATATAATATAAATATAATATAATATATTAGTATTATATAATTATATATATATTAGGAAACTTTGTTTTGCTTTTCTCCTCTTAATCTTTTTTTTTTTTTTTTTTGAGGGGGCGAGGACAGGGAAGAAGGAGTAGAAAGTGTCTCAGCCAAGAACATAGAACTGTAGAGGTAAAATTATTTTTCCTTCCCCCCATACACAATAAAGAAACAAAAAGAAACAAATAAAGGGAATGACTTCCAGAAAGAAACAAAACCAAACACCCAGCAGGTTAAATAGAGCGAGAGGGATGAGAGAGGCCAGCTTAGAGCACGCAGAGAGGCCTCCCTCAGGAGGCAGCATTTGCACCCAGACCCAAGTAGAGGTGCGAGCCGGGCCAGGTCTAAAGGAGGATGGAGGGAAAAGCAAGAGAGGGGAGATCAGAGACGTTCTTCCTACGCAGAAGCACTTAGGTACCCCAGCAAGGGGAAGATGCTGCTGCAAAATCGCTTGACGTCAGCCGATTGAAGGATGAGATCTACTGATAGCCCGTCCTGGGGCATCTGGCCCTGGATTCCCTCATATGCTACTGTTTCCCTGTGCATTTGGGGGTAAGTCTCGGCCTGGTGTACCCCTTTCTGCCCATTTCAATGCTCTGTTTAATTAAAAAATAGTAACAGTAATTAAAAAAAAATCCTCTGGATATCACGCAAAACTTGTTCTCAAATATATACTAAAAAAACACTTGGGTCTCCAGTAACCAGCCGGTGAAATGCTGTAACCTGATGGTTCAGCTGCCGCAAAGTTTCTTGGTTCCTTCAGGAATGTTTTACATTTCATTAGTATAATGATAGAGTTTACAGTTATCTACAGTATGTAATTACATCCATTAATAGTAACAGTGCATTTTTACATTAATTATAATGAGAATTAATGGGTGGTTATACGGGTTTTCAGCTCCATGGAAAAGTTTTGCTACCAATTACTCTTGTACGGCTGAAGATGAATTCATGCACAAATTTATTTTGGTAATTATTTTAGGAAGCGAGGAGATTTCAAGTTCCGGTAACCATGAATTACAAAAATTAGGGGAGGGAAAAAAAGTATATAGGGTAGGAAATTAGCGTTTGGAACTCTGAAGGGAAGGAAGGAAGGACGTTTACTGTAAGAGGAGGCAGTTTCTCGGCGCTTGCTAGCTCTTCTTTAAACTCTCCCACACTTTTCTTCCACATGTTAGGGCTCAGGGTAACTACCGCCCTGGGCTGTATCAACGTGAAAAGATGATTTAATAAGTTTTTAGCATGCGGCCTGGGACCTCATAAATAATAAATGCCAGTTACATATATGGAGAACAGGGAGGCAGGGCTTATGCAATAAAAGCTTAGGAAATACATAGGTACTTCCTTAAAGATATAAGAGAGGATACACCCATGGCAAGTGGAAATACACTTTTTTGGTAATGCGGACCAGGGGTGAAAGTGAGGCTGAGAGAAGCAGGAGGTGGCCGTGGAAACTGCATTTCATGGCCCACAGAATCAGAAAGGCATCGCAATTTTGAACGCAAGGCCAGCCATGGTTAGAAAATCCATTGCCTCCTGGCATGCATATTATCCATAATAAGGTAAAATGAATTTACAAGCATCCCACTAAACACGCGGGAATAAGATACCAGGACTCCTCTAGGTGTCCAGGGCTGGGTGAAGAGAAACTGATGCCTAATACGCATTATTACTAATTCAGGACTTGCAAAACGCCTCCGCAGGTCCAATCAAGTAGCAATTCCCTCTCAATCTGTCTCTCCCTCCCCTATGTTTCCCTTTCCCGGTCTCTCTCCCTCATCAATGTTCTTCAGAGGACTGCTTTCGCCCAAAGATTTGCAGGACATTTGTCCCCACGATGGGAAGAGATGGGAGTGTTTTATACCCCTTAAAGCTCTCAGAATCTTAATGGTCTCATTTTTGTGTATTGAATCATCCAATCCTCATGACAACCCCTGCAGTAGTTAGGGCAGGGGCTATTATTGCCATGTTTGCCACTGGCAAATATTTGCTTCTGACTCTATTAAGCTACAGTCCCCTTTCCTCATCCAATTAATCACAAAGGTGATTTTCAGACCATAAAAACAGGAGGCACACTCCCTGAACAACCCGTGTGGCCAGCAACAATCCTCTGTGTGAGTTGGTCTCTCTCTTATCTACTGCCTCAATTAAGAACACATCAGCAATATGGGGAAAATACCTTGACATTTTCCAAATCTCGACAAGGCACAGAGCATTCAGTAACGAGATTTCTGTTTCCTTCTGTATTTCCTAGCACGGGATCTCCTAGTGTCCCGTGCAGATGGCTGTCAAGCAAGCCTGGGAACAACATTACAGACAAAGCTGCCTGATGGAGCCAGAAAAGGAACCCTCTGTCCTCTGCCTGCAGATGTGAAATGACCTCTGCTTGAAGCCTTTGTCTTCATTAGTGGAAAATTCTTCACTTCACATTTGGAGACATGGGCTCAAGGGATGCAAGCTAATGTTCTCTAAATTGGGTTTAAAATTAGACCTCAGTCCCAATATCCTGCCATATAGGGAGTCTTAGAGGACCCTCAATTCCTCCAGAGGAAGTCTAATTTAATCCCTCGTCCAGGTGGGCTGGGGGAGATGTGTGCCACGGCACAGAGAGATCCTGGACCCCTCTTCTGCCTCCAATACCTTCAGTTAATGGGCATCCGAACAGCGTCCCCTCCCATGAATCAGCAAGCAGCGGGGAGACTTTCTTTTGGCCTCATATGGCACCATGTCTGTTAGACACATGACCCAATAAAAAAGCTGGGCCCATTCCAAGGAAAAGGGTTTTGAATTCATTAGACAAGCTGCTGTCTTGCTGAATTCCCAGCTGCGGGGAAGACAATAGGCTGTGTCAATAATAAGAAAGGGTGACTAATCAGCTCTTAAACAGAGGAGGGGCCAACTCGAAGGTCAGTGGGCAACAGAACATCAAGGTTCACGAGGAATCTCCATAATCCACCTCAAAGTGAACCTAGGGAGCACTTGCCTTGACTATGCCTCCTTCCCTTCCTACAGTAAAAAGGTAAATCGGAGCCTTTATGATCATTGACACAAAATCATGCACATTTTAACAGCATAGAATTGTCATTGTAAGCCAAGTAACAGAGCAAGGAGATGATGTGATTTCAGTAGACGCTGCTTTTATCGACTCATTCACTGGCTCCGAGCATTTGCTGTCACCTTGCCGTGTGGTAGGCACTGTCCTAGACGGCTGGGTGGCGTCCCTGCCAGGAGAGCCTTAGCACCCGCCGCCGTGGTAACTAGAGTAGGTGAAGGAGACGGACAGGAAGCAGGGACTATAAAGAATATCCTCTTGGGGACACATGTGGGGACACATGCATAGTCACTACATGGTAGTCTACTCATCCTTGTTTTTATCATGTTTCTTAAGCCTCTCATAATCCATTTATCCACAAAAATGCTATCTCTTTATAGCACTTTTAAAGTCAAATTGATGTGTGTGCCCATGCCCGTACGTGCATATGTGTGTGCACGTGTGTGTGTGTGTGTGTGTGTGTGTAGGGGACGGGGTGACACAAGTACAGGAGTTTGCCTGAATTCAGGTACTGACTCATGGATAAATGAGAAAACTGAGGAAAAGGATTCTCGCCAGTGTGTTTGACTCTAAAGTCATCCTGTTACCACTGTGCTATCCTACATCTAAGACATAATGTGCCCATATAAACAAATAAAGATGGGATTGGGCTTTTTAAATTTAATTTTAATTTATTTTTTCTTTCTTTGAATTCTGTATCCTGATAGAATTCAGTGTTCCCACATTCCTCTTTTTTCTTTCCCCCTCTCTTTTTCTTTCTTCCCTTCCATCTTCCTTCCCTCTAATACACTTCCTTCTTTCTTCTTTAAAACATGTATAATATATATTATATATACATGTAAAACATAAAACATGTAATACATAATACATAAAACATATATAAACACACATATATAACATATATACATATATATAAATTATGTATAAAATACGTAAACATTATATATATATAATGTTTCAAGGCTCCTGGAGTACTTAAGCTAAGAGAATCAGATATAGATTTTTATTTCTGTTTATTGTTTCTTTTCTGGTCTTCAACCCCTTCTTGTTATAGGAAAAGAAGCTGAAGAATTTCTGTTTTTGTTTTTTCCCTTTCTCCTATGATTATCCTTCCCCTCAAAAAACAAACTAACCAATAAAAAAAAAAAAAAAAACAAGGAGCCCCTTTTCCTTCCAAAGTGAAGTTCTTACCAAAAATTCTTGACTTTAGCAGTTGGGCTCTAACCTACGGTCATTTTCATATTAGAAAGAAACAAATATTTTCTACTTTGCAATGAAAACTAAAGTTCCATTGAGCTTAGAGATCTCCTAACATAAGGTGACAGTATGTATCTTTCCCTGTCTCTACATGATGTATTTAAGTGAAATAGTGACCTCTTCTCATCGCATCTTCAGGAATCTACTCCAGGCATCTCCGTGTTTTCAGAGTGACCCGCTGCACACCCAGCTCTGCAGAGAACTTATAGTCTTCTGCAGTTGACTATACACTAGTAGGAGGTAAGGGCAGCTAGTGGGTAAGAGGTGGGAGAAACTATTTGGGGAAAAACTCTCCGTGAGAAAGGTAAGCAACTCCTGAGATCACACACATACACGTACTGTTCAGACCTGACACACTCTCCCTTTTCCCCATTCCGTGCACATGTAGGAGCTATGTACAGTTTATGCTAAAAAAAAAAAAAAAAACGTGTTTCGGGCATGTTTAAGTTGCTTACTGAGCTCACTGATCTTCCTTTCCTGGAAACCTATCTTATAATAAATGATCTTGTCAACACAAAACAAGGCAATTATAAACAAAATGACTTTCATTTGCAACATAACAGCCTTCAAAAAAATTTTTTTTTAGGTTTTCAACTGTTTCTGTTCTGCAGGTATTTACTGAAATTATGTATATGGGAAGCAATAGTTTTAGCATATGGCTTAGAGGCCTGAACTGCCCTCTTGGTTCTCTAAAAATATCTCCATAATATCATTGCACTAACACTGTGATAGCCTATGACTAGAAGTCTCCTATTTCCCTTCCCTCTTTGCTTTCTTCCTTAGACTATCCAGGTACATTTTCAGCTGCCATGTCACTACGCCCATTTTCTTTCATAATTATCTGTAAATAATAAAAAAAGAGTGAAAATCTGCAGGTCAAGTGGTTTGCCATATTGTCAGATTTACGCCCATTTTCTTTCATAATTATCTGTAAATAACAAAAAAAGTGAAAATCTGCAGGTCAAGTGGTTTGCCATATTGCCAGATTTATGAGGAAATTCCCCACAGTTGATATGGACCTGAATTTTTTTCACGAAAACTGATTTCTGAAAATTATCTATTTTGGGATGCCTGGGTGGCTCAGCGGTTGAGCATCTGCCTTCGGCTCAGGGCATGATCCCGCGGTCCTGGAATCAAGTCCCACACTGGGCTCCCTGCACGGAGCCTGCTTCTCCCTCTGCCTGTGTCTTTGTCTCTCTCTGTGTCTCTCATGAATAAGTAAATAAAAATCTTTTAAAAAGAAAAAAAAAAGAAAACTATGTTTTATTTTCCCAGTTGGGAACCTTACAAGTAGTGTACATACAATAAAGGTTGCCCTTTTATGATCAATGCTGCCAACTTCAACACAGACCAGAATTCGAATGACAGCAATAATAATAAACTGGGAAGTACAGTAAGGAATCTAATTTCCATACTTACCACATCATAGTATTTAATTTGTCCAGTATTAAACAATAAAAAAAATAAAATATGCAATGAAATAGGACAATATGGCCTTTATACAAGATAAAGAAGTCAGTCAATATAGAATGTCCCTGAGGAAGCCCAAATTCCACTTAATAGGCAAAGACTTTAAAGAAGTTATTGTAAATATGTCAAAAAAAATTTAAAGGAAACTATGTCTAAGACTTAAAGTAGGAGAATAATGTTTCACCAAATAGGAATATCAATAGAGAAATTATTTAAAAAAACAAAAACAAAAATGGAAATTATGGAGTTGAAAAAAATATAATAACTGAAATGAAAACTCTATTGGAGTGACTCAACAGTAGATCTGAACTGCCAGGAGAAAGAATGGTGCATTCAAAGATACATCGGTAGAGACTAAGCAATATGAAAAACAGAAAAATAAATAAAAAAGTATGGACACAGTGGGAACTAAGTATACTAAAAGATGGTTAACATCATATGTCATCAGGGAAAAGTGAATTAAAACAATGAAATACCACCCTATATCTATCAGAATGACCAAAATCTGTAACATTGACAACACATCCTGGTGAGGATGAGGAGCAGTGGGTGCTCTCATACACTGTGATGGGAACGCAAAGTGGTACAGCCATTTTGGAAGATAGTTGGGTGGTTTCCTACAAAATTAAACGTACTCTTAACCACACAGTCCTGCAATAAAGCTTCTTGGTATTTACCCAAAGGAGCTGAAAACACACACAAAAAAACATTTACACATGGATATTTACAGCACCTTTATTCATAATTTCCAAAAATTAGAAGTAACCAAGATGCCCTTTAATATGTGAATGAATAAATCAACTATGAAGAATCTAGACAATGGAGTATTATTTGTTGCATAAATAAATGAGCTATCAAGCCATGAAAATACATGAAGAAACCTGAAATGCATATTACTAAGTGAATGCAGCCAATCTAAAAAGGCTATCTATTATATGATTCCAACTATAGGACATTCTGAAAAAGATAAAACTACAGAGATAGTAATAAGATCAGTGGTTGCCAGGAGCATGTGTTGGACAAAGAGAGATAAATACACAGGGCACAGAGGATTTTTGGGGAAGTGAAAATACTGTGTGATATTACAATGATGATACATGTAATTATACATTTGTCCAAACTTATAGATGACAATACCAAGAGTAAACCATAAAGTAAACTATGGACGTTGGGTAATTATGATTTGTTGATGTAGGTTCACCAATTATAACAAATATGTCGTTCTGGTGAGTAATGTTGAGGATTAAAGAGGCTTTGCATATGTGGAGGCAAGGAGCATAAGGGGGATCTCTGTATCTCCCTCTTAATTTTATTAGAAATCTAAAACTGCTTGAAAAAATAAAGTCCTTTAAAAAAGTTAATAGGGTATCAACCTTTCAGAACAACATCAAATATACTGACATACACACAATGAGAATCCCAGAAGCTGAGGAGAAAACAAAGGACAGAAGAAATATTTGAAGAAATAATGCCTGAAAACATCCTAGAATTGGATGAAAAACCTTCAAGCATTCCACAGGTCCAACTAGGATAACTCGAAGAGGTTTACACAGAGATATATCATTGTCAATCTGTCAGAAGCCAATGAAAGAATTTTAAAAACAGAAAGAGGAAAACCTGGACTCATTGTATGCAAGAGAGCAGAGGTAATATCTCATCAGTATCCATGATGGACAAAATACAGTGATATGAACTATTCAACATATTGAAAGAATAAGACTAAATAGGAATTTTCTATCAAAATTATCTTTGGAAATGAGGAAGAAATTAAGACATTTCAGATAAATAAAAACAGAGAACCTGTCACTGTCTGACCCACTGCATCAGACTTAGTGTAAGGAGTCCCTCAGATAAAAAATGGGAGAACACGAGGTAGTATCACAAATTCACAAATAAAAAATGAAGATAAATGGAA
This sequence comes from Canis lupus baileyi, assembly GCF_048164855.1. Classification (NCBI taxonomy): domain Eukaryota; kingdom Metazoa; phylum Chordata; class Mammalia; order Carnivora; family Canidae; genus Canis; species Canis lupus. The sequence continues at coordinate 2,151,087 of NC_132840.1, read as the reverse complement.
ACATAATTACATAGATAAATATGAAAGTATTAGTGTATATTTGGAGATATTTTCTTATTCCATTTGCGATTTGAAACACAACTACATAAACTATAATTATAATATTGTGTTAAAGGTTTTATATAAAAAGTTAATTTGTCAGATATTAAGAAAAAGAAAAGGAAAGGCACAGAGTTATACTGAAGAAATTATATATAGTATATACTATTGAAATTAGTTTGATATTAATCCAAACTAAAGTTTTAAGATAGGATTTTAATTCCCACATCAACTAGTAAGAAATATTTTTAAGTAAAAAAAACAAAGATAGAAAAGAAAAAGAAAAAGAAATCAACAATGAATTAAGATGTTATACTCCAAAATATTTAATAAAAATAAAGTTGATACAGGAAATGTAGAAAACAATAATGTATAGTGTAGGAAAACAACAATAAGATATAATAGTGAAAAGGCAGACATAAAATGTAAACTATCAGTAGTAACACTAAAAAATAAATACACTCCATGCTCCAAATAAAGGTAGAGATAGCCCCATCAGAGAGAGAAGTGCATAACCCAAATATGCTGTCTCTAAGAGACGTACTTTAGATTCAAATACGCAAATGGATTGGGAGTAATGGAATGGAAAAACATATAACATGCAAATAGGAAGTTTTTAAATGATGGGATAAAATCAATAATCTAGAAGTAAACCTTATAATTTGTCATTAATTCATTTTTAACAAGGAGCCAAGGAAGTCAATGGGGTGAGGGAGGGAAGATTTGTCTTTTCATCAGATGATTCTGGGACAGAGGCACACCATATGGAAAAGAATGAACATTTGAGTACAAAATGGTTTATAAAAATGTACTCAGAATGGGTAAAAGACTCAAATGTAGAGCTAAAACTATAAAACTCTTAAGAGAAAACATAAACATACATTTTTAAGTATCTGGATTAGGCAAGGTTTTCATATATATGACATTAAACCACAAAGAGCAAAAGACATTGTGGTTAAATCAGACCTCATCAAAGTTAAAAAAAAAATAGTTCGTATTTCAAAGGACACCATCAAGAAAGTGACAAGACAACCCACAGAATGAGAGAGAATATTTGCAAGTCATATGTCTGGTAAGGGACTTGTACCTGGAACATTTTTTTAAAAAAATACATGCAACTCAAGAGATACTGAGACATAAAATGAGATAGATAACAAAGGTTGCTAAGGACATGGAGAAGTGGAACCGTCGTCAAATCATGACGGGATTTTATAATGATACAACCACTTTGGAAACCTAAAGATGTATAAAACAACAAAAAAGTGCCACCATATAACTCAGCAATTCCACTCCTAGCTCAATACCCAAGAGAACTTTAAGCATATATCTACATAAAAATTTGTACTCCCATGTTCATGGAAGCACTATTCAAGACAGCCCCAAACTGGAAACAACTCTAATATTCATCAACTGATGGATGGATAACTAAATGTGGTACATCCATGCAACAGAATATTATTCAGCATAAAAAGAAATGATGTTCTGATACATGCTACAACATGGATGAACTTTAAAAACATTGGTTGTGGTTAGGTGAAAGGAGACAGACAAATAAAACCACACAGGGTGCCATTTTGTTTATGCAAAGTGGCCAGCAAAAGAGAATCAACGGGGGCAGAAAAAAAAAAATTACTTCTTGCCAGGGGCTTTGGGAAGAGGAAGAGGAAAGGTGACTGCTAAATGTGTATGAGTTTTCTTCACAGGGTCATGAAAATATTCCAAACTCAGATAATTGTTATGTACAAATCAGCAAGTTTCATAAAAACCACTGATTTGAACATTTCAGAAGTAGGGGTTTTATGATCTGTGAATTACGTCTCCATAAACGCCATTAAAGGATAACACAGCTTGAGTTCCACATTGTTTTGGGCAATTATTTGATTAATCTGTCTTCTCCCTTCCAGGGAATCAGAAAAGAGCAGGAGCAGTATCTTTCTGCGCATTTCACGTTGCCAAACTGAATGCCCTGCATCTGATGTGATTCCTAGCACTTAGCAGACATGGAAGAAATGCTAAAATAGCGAAATGCGAAAATGTGTATTAAATGAATAATTTAAAATCATATTATTTTAAAATTATATTATTAAAAAAATCATGGCACTCAAGAGATATTAAGGCATACAATGAAATAGCACAGGTAGGTGAGGACACGGAGAAGTAGAACCCTTGTGAAATCCTGATGGGGTTTTATAATGATACATCCACTCTGGAAGCCCATGAAAATTACCTTCTTCTATGTGCAACACCTACATATGCTAGACCATGTGTTCATCTATGGCCACACTGACGTTCTAGACCAAATGCATCTCTGATAAGATGCATGGGCCACATTTAGGGGATAAATGATAACTGCTGCATATAATTTTCGAGTAGACTCCCTCATTTCCCAATACCTGAAATAAATAGAACTCCCCTGATTAAGCAGTCAGGGCCCACATGATACGCACGGTCTATGTTACGAGTGCAAAATGATGAAAAAGACATATTTTCTAAATATATTGCTCCTTGGTAGATATATTCCATTTTGCTTCACTAACCGTTCCTACGATTACTCAGGTGACAAAAGTCAAGTCACGGTGATAGTCACTAACTACTCAGCGAGGGAACTGGGAAAAATGAATGTTGTGCTGGTTTGCCCTGTAAAAGGTTTTACTCTCGAATAGAGGCAATTATCTTTTGTACTGTTGCGATCTATGTATTATTCGACCAAGTAGTATAAAACCACTGGTTGGCACAGACATGCTTTGCTTTCACAACATTCCCGGTAATTGATAATTGAAGCTGACCTGTGAATTGCTCTCCAGTGACAGTGATGTCTTAAGCTGGATATCCTTGCAGTTTAGAGCAGGATCTGACTGTGACTTCAGAGTCTCTGTATCTTAGAATTCTAGCCTATTTTTAGAACAATTTTTTCTGTTTCTTTTTTTGCCAAGATTAAAAATGTACACATTTCAAAATACCGTGCAGTACTAAAAAAAAAAAATCAAGTTTTCCCTCAATCATTAAAAAATTTGAAACAGAGTAATAGCCAATATTTTAAGCTACTTACTACATATCAGGTGCCTTACATACTTTAAAAGCTGGATTCCCGAATTACAGATGAACAGGTTAATGCCTCAGATCCTGAGATGGCTTATCAGTGGAGGAGAGCTTAATCCCACAGTGGTAGAAATTGGATTTAATCCAAGTGGAGTTTGTTTCTTTCCATTACACCACTGATTCTCAATCAGGGATGATTTTACCCCCAGGAGACAACTGGCAATGTCTGGAGATATTTTCCGGGGATATTATGTGGGTGAGAAGCATGACTGGCGTTTAGTGGTAGAGTGTGAGTGCAGCCCAACACCCTCCAATGCACAGGACAACATCCCAGGACAGATCGTCAGCTGGCCCAGGTACCAAGTTGAGAAAACGTGCGTTACACCAATAGTTCCTGACTTTGCACATGAGAATCAATCTAGGAAACCTAAAACACAATGATGTCCTCTCTGAGGTTTTGATTGAATTGCTCTGACATGCGATCACGATATTAGGATTTTAAAAAACACCTCCACTGAATTTCACATACAGTCAGATTTGAGAACCACAGAGTATACAGTGTTCTGTCCACACACACTGGGGCTAACAGACTACTTACCGCAGGGAAAGGTCTATAAGCACGACCTGTAGCGGTTGGGAGAGGAGGGACAACACAAGCTCATGCTGCTGCAGAGCCAGTGTGGGGCCTGAGTCCACCTGGAAGGTAGACCACAGTGACTGCAAGAGTGGCTTGGAAGCGAACGTGAGAAGAGCGTGAGCCACCGCCTGCTGGATGGGCAGCGGCTGGCCACTGACAAAACCAGCCTCACCTGTGTAGCCTCCAGGAGCATCACTGTTTGCACTAGCTGGTCAAATTTTTCAAAGAGTTGGGTGACCTTCTCAACCTTCTCACTAACCTGCATGAGATGGAGGACCCAGAAGCCAGCCTGGCAGCGTCTTTCTCGACAAGCTCACCCTGGGTGCTGGCAGTAAGAGCTGAGGGTGGACTGGGATGCCCGGGTGGCTCAGCAGTTGGGCAGCTGGATGCCTTCAGCTCACATTGTCATCCTGGAGTCCCGGGATTGAGTCCCACATCGGGCTCCCTGTGTGGAGCCTGTTTCTCCCTCTGCCTGTGTCTCTGCTTCTCTCTCTGTGTCTCTCATGAATAAATAAATAAAATCTTAAAAAGAAAGAAGAAAGAAAGAAAGAAAGAAAGAAAGAAAGAAAGAAAGAAAGAAAGAAAGAAAGAAAGAAAGAAAAAGAAAGAAAAAAGAAAGAAAGAAAGAAAGAAAGAAAGAAAGAAAGAAAGAAAGAAAGAAGAAAGAAGAAAGAAAGAAAGAAAGAAAGAAAGAAAGAAAGAAAGAAAGAAAGAAGAAAGAAAGAAAGAAAGAAAAAAAGAAAGAAAAAAGAAAGAAAGGAAGGAAGGAAGGAAGAAAGAAAGAAAGAAAGAAAGAAAGAAAGAAGAAAGAAAGAAAGAAAGAAAGAAAGAAAGAAAGAAAGAAAGAAAGAAAGAAAGAAAGAAAGAAAGAAAGAAAGAACTGAGCATGGACTGCCTTCCCCATGCGCAAGGGGTGGATTCCCCTGGTCACCATGCAGTGCATGCATATCTAAATCTAGATCTATCTATCTCTATAATATGCATATCCGTTTATATATCTAGATCTAGATCAATTTAGAGAGAAAGGAGTTTGCTATAAAGAATTGGCTCATGTGACTATGGATCCTGAGGAGACCCCTCTGCAAGCTGGAGGCCCAGGACAGCGGTGGTGGCCTGAGAACCAAGTCAGTCCTGGTCAGAGGGGAGGAGAAGACCCAGGCTTCCAGCTCACGCAGTAAAACACAGAGCAGATTCACTTTTCCTCTGCCTTTTTGTTGTGTTTAGGCCCTCAAGGGATTGGATGATATCTAGGCACTTTAGGGACAGAAATCTGCTTAGCTCTTTATAATTGAAAGGCTAATCTTTTCTAGAAAAACATGAAAAAAATATACATATATTTTTTACTGGCTCTAGAAATAATTTTTATTTTTTTATTTTTTATTTTTTTTATTTTTTATTTTTTTTTAGAAATAATTTTTAGAAATGATTTTTACCCAGCTCTCTGGACATCCTTTGGCCCAGCCAACTTGAGTTTACATAGAATTAACTATCACAGTTTCCAAACCTAAAGTCACACACGTGTTGTGTTGTATCTTGGGACCCTCCAAATAAGCCTTCATTATTCTTCCTGCTGTGCCCCGGAGGGAAGAGCTCTGCAGACTGCTCCCAAAAGGTCCCCCCAAACTTTGTTTCTCTCCCTTCATAGCTTAGTTTTGCAGTGGCTGCTTCCAAGGATACATTACCATCCCCTTCTTGTGAACTGACTCTTCATTAAATTTTCTTTACACATCCCTTTTGAATGGGCCACCTTTATTTCCCACTGAGTAACTAACCAAAACAAAGTCTAATGAGTAAACCAAATTTTTGTTGTTGTCGTTTAAGTCTTGAATTGGCTTTTTTAGGATGAAAAATAATGGGTAGTCTATCACTCAGGTTTCCAGGAAAAAGATGATCTCAAGATAGGGTATTTTTCTCTTTATCTTTGGAATTTGCAAGCTTCAAATCATTTTGGTTACTATTGACATCTTAACAAAATTAAGTCTTCTAATCCACAAATATGGATATCTTTCCATTTATTTACATCATTTTACATTCCTTTCAACAATGTTTTATAGCTTTTAATATAGAAGTCCTTCAACTTCTTGGTTAGGTAAATTCATAATTATTTTATTATTCGTAATGCTATTGAAAATAAATAGAATTATGTACTTAATAATAACTAAATAAATAATAAATACAATTGTGTTTTTTAAATTTCCTTTCAAGATTTTTTATGTATGTAGAAATGCATCTGATTTTATGTGTGGTAGTTTTGTATCTCACTGCTTTGCTGAATTTGTTCATTTGTTCAAATAGTTTTTTTTGGAATCTTTAAAATTTTCTACATATAAGATCACACTATTTGTGGGACAAAGATAATTTTACTTCTTCCTTTTCAATATGGATACCTTTTACTTCTTTCTCTTGCTTAATTGCTCTGGCTAGAACTTCCAGTATTAAATTAAATAGAAACAGTGAAAGTGAATATCTTTCCCTTGTTTTTTGATCTTAGAGAAAAAGTTTAGAGTATGTTGAGTATGGTGTTCATGATGAGATTTCAGATATAGTTTTGTTTTGAGATAGTTTCCTTCTACTCCTGGTTTGTTGAAAGATTTTATCATGGAAGGCTGTCGAATTTTGTCAAAATTTTTTCTGCATCAATTAAAGTGATCAGGTGGTTTTAAAAAAAAAGATAGGGTATTTTTAAGAAAGTTTATTTGCAATGGACTATACAAAAATAAGCCATAGAAATACACATTCTGACCTTAACTCCATACTCTGTTCTCCTATTGGGAATGCCACGGCTGATTACAACTAAAACTATAAGGACAGAGAAATTTATCAGCACACACAGGTGATCTTTCTGGCTTTAAGATAACTGGGAAGAAGGGTGGGAAGCAGATCTGGAAGGAAAAGGCAAAGCCATTTGGCATAGTGGTCATCATGCTATTGGTTCTTTTCTCATTTATGCATATTACTTAGCTTATAAAATATTTCACAAGAAATATTTCATGAGATCATTAAATCCTTAGATCTTAAATTAGCCTTAAAGTATCTTTAGTGTCTTAGGAGTATCTTTAGTATCTTACGTGCAGCATTTACAAATCTAATGGAAAAGGCATAACTCAGTTTATGTTTTGAGGGACAAACTCTATAAAATTATTGACAATTACAATCTAATAAATCTTACAAAAATAATTTTAATTATATTTTTCTTTCATCCTTTCTTCATTTATATATTCATCTATTTACTCCTCTGTTAATTTAACAAAAATCTAACTAGCACATTCATTGATTAGCTACTGTATGTTAGAGCTTCAGATCTCACTAAACATATGGTCTCCGCCATTTAGCAATTAATGGGAAACAATTAAATTTGAAAACAAATGAAGAATATCTTATTGAGATATTTTTGAAATTGGTTCAATCAATGTTACCCTGTCATCCTTTTGTTAAACATTTTAGTTTTGCTAATTATAAATGATTCCATAGTGTTTAGTTTGTAAAGCAGAGTGTAGAACTCAAAGTTCCTGACACCGAGGCCAACATTTTCCTAAATTCAATTACTGACACTGGAATGAATTTTTCCATTAAGAATTAATCATCCTCACCTATAAATGCTAGTTGGTTCCTGCCCTCTTTTTTCCTTGTTTTAAAATGAAATCCCAGCCTTGACTTCTACCCTTCTACCAAATATATAAAATACTTGTTTCTCACAAGACCTACAATATCATTTTTATGAGAAAAAATCATGAGTAGAAGGATATCCTTTACTTTCTGACCATACTTAGCCAACCGCAGAATACTGATAGTTTAATGAGTACCTTAGATTTTCAATAATCGTATAAATGAAACTTAAAATTGTGAATCCTTTCAACTACCCAAGTTAATTCTTTAGTAATTGTTCTGAACTCTATATTTTGTTCAGAACTATTCAATCTGATTTAAATAAATAGGAAGTACCTATAAACTGTGCAGAGAGAGATTTCTTTTTTCAAAGAATGAAATCATTTAATGAACCTCCAAGAGTAGAAAGCTCCATTATGCACTTTCTAAATAGGTAATTCTTCCATTATTGATGCTGCCTTCATTTTAATTAATAATCTTGAGATAGGAACAGGGACTTCAGAGTCTGTGTCTTGGTTTTGCACTTAGAAGTTGATTTGGGCATCACTGTTTAAATGAAAGTGTGTTTTCCCATGTAATATATCAGAATGTTAAATCGGACAATAGGTTAAGCTAGCCAAGAAATAAATAACCAGATTAATAAACATTCCAAAAATATGAAAGCTCAACCACTGGAAGGAACCCACCAGGACCCAGAGTGAGTAAGCATTCATACAAAAGCTGAGAATGACCAATAGAATTTGCGTATCGTGTCTCCCCTACTATGTTCATGGATACTGTTATCAGCTCCTTACCGTGACCCACTACATCATGTATGAATCGTTCTGTGAACACCTTTTCCACACTAACCCCTGCTACTCTTCGCTTGCATTCTCCAGCCGTACAATCCTTTGCTCTGTTCCTGGAATGTGCAGAGCTTGTTCATGCCTCCAGGCCTTTGTGTCTGTTGGCCCCTCTGTCTGGAATGTTCTTTCTTCCTCATAAGGCTGGCTACTCATTATCCCGTTAACAATTCATAAACCTTATCCTCAAAGCTTTCCTTATTATCATCTCATTTTATAGTTTTCTGTTGAGTTTATCCCATACTTTATCTGAAATTATTTCATGTATCAGTCCACTTACCCACCCTTGTCTCTGCCACTGGGATTTAAGTATCAGGAGACCTGGATTTTTGAGTGGTTCAGTACTGTAGTTGTGGCACCAAGAATAGTGCCTGGCTCATAGGATGTGCCAAATAAACATTTTATGAAAAATTGAAGTAGATCACAAGAGGCAGTCTAACACAGTGACCAACCACGTGAGACCTGGGGCTGGAGTCCCGGAATTCAAAATCTGGTTCTGCTACTTCACAACTATGTATCCTTGAATGCTTCAGTTTTCTCGTCCCTAAAATGGTACTAACAGTATCTAAATTTTAAATTTTTATGAGAATTAAACATGTTTATGTTTGTAAAGTGTTTAGGATCATGATAGACATAGAGTAAATGTGAGATAGGTATTGTCAAAATGCCTGTATGCGAACGTGTGCCTATCTGTGTGTGTTTCTCATAATTTCTGCAGTTAGTCTTAGAATCTCTCTCAACATAGCTGTGCAGGCTTCCACTAAATATTCATTGTCACCACCTACGGTGAAACCTCTTTGCCATGCCCGATCTGAAGATCTATTCACTTACATTCATGTACAAAGGTATGTGTGTGCATATGTGCGTGCATGTCTCTGTGTGTGTTTCAACGTTAAAAATAGTGTATTTGATTTATTAAATAGTGACTATATAAGAAAATGAAACACTTCATAGGAGCCATTATGCAGAATCTAGTGCCACAGATAAGAACCTCGGTACTTTTATAGCTTCAGATATAAAGGTTTGGTCTTGAACACCTTTTGCAATCCCCACTTACCCATCCTCCCAATAACACTGCCTCTCTGGATTCAGGTATTATCTACACAGGTTTACCAGTGCTCCTGTCTTGACTTTCCTTGGCCCCATCTCCTGGTGGTGACGTCTGCTTGAGTTCCCTCTGCCCTTTGATCCACCTACTCAGGGCTGTTACCAAGAAGAGCAACAGCCTTTTCTTGCCCTGGTGCGTTTAAAGGTCTTCCCTTCCAAGCTACTTGGGTCTTGCTCAGCTGCATGCTTAGCTGTCAGAGTAAGTTACTTTCCCGTAATTCCTTTGCTTAAACTCCCATCTAGGGGGCTCAGATAAGTAGAAAATACAAAAGAACAATTTGTAAACACATGTTTCTATCGCTCTGAACACAACGTGGAGGAACAAAGGGGGAACCCAAACTCCCTGATCTAATCTTTGGAATTGTAAAGAAGTCATGACTATTTTAACTTATTTAATTTTGTGGAAATAACTTTTGAGCTTAATGTGAATGAGGTTTTCGTTTCCATGTGTTAATTGTTTTAACATTTTCCTCATTTAATAACACAGAGTAAGCGATAGAAGCAAAATTATTTTGTATTTATGTTAGACGTTTTCCTTCAAAACTGCAATGTGAAACTGTTTAAGTTGTAGAAAGGGGCTCAGAAAACTCATCAGTGAAAAAGAATAGTGAAAGAAACCTTGAGTAAGGACCTGGGGTGTATATTTTGTTGCATTTGCTTGTTCCCACAAACTGCCAAGTATTTTGCTCGCTGTTGAGGAGATATTTTTAAAACACAATCACTGCATAATAGGAGCTTAATCTCCTGGGGAGCCTATAAAAGGCATACAAATAACATGAGATATGAAGTGAAAGATGATATAGAAAGAGACACTTAAAATTCCCTGAGACTGGAATAAACTGGTTTTAAATTTAAACATTCCCAGCGAGATCTCTTGTTGTCAAATGAAATCCCATCTCGGTATCTTGGTTAGTGTTCTGCGAGTAGGATCCGGAAAATAAAGGAACCCACATAGAAAAGAGAAATTTTGAAATCCCGAACATGAAATGAATTTTCTGTTATGAGTTTCTGTGTCTTCATAGCCAATATAATTCTTTGTGGGGCTCAGAAAATTCATTTGCAAATAATGGATCTGGGCAAGAAGTAGCTAAGAGGTTTCTAAGATCTGATAGTCTATGTCTAGTAAAACCTGTTTCCCATCCCATCCTATTATTTTTCAATATATTTATCAGATTTGTTAACTCTCTACCTTATCTAAGGCATAAAAATACTTTTCTAGGCCTTAATGCTTACAGAGATATGTCAACGAATAGATAAAGTGCTTTAACAAGGGCAGAAAATCAAATAAATTGGGAGAAACAATGCACGAATACCTGGTTCCCAGAGTTTTACTCAAGTTGTTTTCTTCTAGGGAAGCATTATGAATCAACCGCATGGTGAGAGTATATAATTTACTTTTTGGAGCTATTTCGTGGGTATAGTGAAATAGATTAGCATAAGGTTGTAGAAGAGGAAAGAAAAGACATGATGAATGATAAAAGATAGAGCGTTGTCCTGGGAACTAATTAACTTTTCTACTAAAACGACCATATAGCTGAGTGCCTTACCTATGGTACTTTTCCTGTATGTGTAACTGGTTCAAATCCATAACATGCTGCTAGTAATCAAAGCCAAATCTGACAGATCACTCTTCTTGTATTTGTAAGAACTTAATTGATGGTCAGAATTCAATCTCTTAAGCCAGTGCCTGTTACAACCTATACGATGATCTTGCATTACAAAAATATCAAGAGGGAAGGTCAGTTCAATCTTAAAGCTGAACTTCTCTTCCTTCTAAGTATTAGTAAGTCAACTAACATCGATTGACTGACTGTACTATGCAGGTACTTACTAGGTGACGACCATAGCACGTGCCAATTGAGAATGTTGTTCCTTTTACAGGGTTTATAATCTAATGGGGGAAGGTAAATGGGAAATGCATTGGGGGAACCCTCCTTGCTCATCATGATAAGCAGTGGTAGTTGGGCACAATGGGGAATTTTGGAGATTTTACCATCCACATCCATTTTGTTTTTTCTTGCTTAAACATTTCATTTATTTAAGAGAGAGAGAGAGAGAGAGAGCACAAGTAAGGAGAGGGGCAGAGGGAGAAACAGACTCCCGCTGAGCAGGGAGCCCGATGTGGGACTTGATCCCAGGACCCTGGGATCGTGACCTGAGCCAAAGGCAGATGGCTAGCCAACTGAGCCACCCAGGCACCCCTCACCCACATCCATTTTCAATCTTTTCTGCCTTGCTGTAAGCCCAACAGACTGAAAACAATCAGACTGCATTATCCAGATTCCTTTGGACACCAGTTGAATTGGGCCACTGGGCAGCACCAACCAGAAACTGGAGAGTCAGTGGAAAGAGAAATCAGGATATTTTTTTCTCATCTGTTTTCTTACATGACTGTGGTTCTGGCAAGGGCTTAATTCCTTTACCTATTACCACAACTTATATTAAGTAGCTTCTCTTTCAAGCCTCCCGACCATGCCCGGCTCTTGTAACACCATTTGATTCTTTGCCTTTTTAGGTCTCGGGGTGGAAATGTCATCCAATGACCAGAAGTCAGATGTTTCACTACCCATTGTTTACTTCCTTAAATTTGCTCAACGTCTGCAAATGTCCCTCCGTTAAACTCTAGTGAATTAAATCATATTAGTATCCACCATTTGTTGAACCTTGGTAATATGGTTAGCAAGACTAAAAACATGTTTAAACTGGGAATCATAATGAGTATTCCACATCTCAAACACAATTTTTAATTTAAACATTTACATTCATTAGTCTTTCAATGTGAGGAAAATATATTTTGCAAGATATATGCTTATTGATTAGACATCAAACTTACTTTTATTGCACGATTCTCCCCATCCAATTTCTTTTCAAATTTTAATGTAATCAAAGAGAGATGAGAACTTACACATGTAAAATAAGTACAGCATCAGTTTGGAATTTCTCCCACTTTTTGATATTGCTTCTTCCTCACCTAACATAGGACTATTTTTTCAACATTCTTTATTGTGTCTTTATGAAATATTCCAATTTGTTTTCATAAATACAGCGATTCTTTCTTGTACTGTAATTAAGTATTGCATAAACACAATGAAATATAATAAATAATTGCAATGAAAAGTGCAAATGGAATAAATAGGGCTGGAAACAAACATAACATATTTGAATAAACAAACAATGCAAACAGCAGTAACACATCACCAAGGCATTCTGGAGGAGTCCATTGGCTGTGTGTCTATGCTTTTACTCAGGAAATGTACAGTGTTGATTAAACCAATATTTTGGTTAATTAGAAGAGGATTATGAGAGTTTTACCATTTAATATGAACATTTATAAATAAAATTACTAAGAATATGAAAGCATGAAGACTGTGTACCTAATAGCCTAGGAGAAGGAAAACTAGGAACTGTTCCCAAAAGAAGTAATAAAGGAGTTAATACCTGAAGGATGAGTAGGAGTTATTAAGACAGGGAGAGAAGATTATTCACCTAAAAAGAATAACATACTGAGTACACTGATATCTAAAAGGGAGCACCAAATTTAGAACAAGACAGTAAGTTCAATTGAGATGCATTGATATCATACTACTTGGCCAGTGTTTTCCCTCTACAATTAGATATTAAAAACCACCTTATGGGGATAAATGTGGGTTAAGTGAGTTAGAACATATAAGAAGTTTTTAATAATGGTTGCTCTACTGAAAAAGTTAATCCAAGGGTCGCGGGTGGCTCAGTCCGTTAATGTCTGACTCTTGATTTCGGCTCAGATCATGATCTCAGGGTCATGTGATCAAGCCCCATGTCAGGCTCCACACTCAGCCGAGAGTCTGCTTGAGATTCTCTCTCTCCCTTTGCCCCTCCCCTTGCTCATGTGAGCTCTCTCTCTCTCTCTGTCTCTCTTAAATAAATAAATAAATAAATAAATAAATAAATAAATAAAATCCTTAAAAAGTAAATCTAATCTTGCTTTTATCAAAGAGAATGAGCTTGTCTCTAGTTGCTATTAAAGTCCTAGAAAGATACACTCTACGTATTGCTATCCACATCTGTCTCCCCACCAATTGGACTGGAACTTGCATCATTGTGATGCTTTCCCCAAATATTCTGATACCCCAGAGGACACTCCCATGCCCCTTCCCTTAATCAGATGCACCTCACCCCAGTGAAGCATGCTATTCACTTAATCTCCTTTCTCATTGGCATAAGAATAACTGCAGAAATTGGAACTGGGGTGGGAGGTATTACAACTTCATGCATCATCTATCATGATTTATATAGAGAGGTCACAAAAAGCCTAGAAACAATAGCTAAATCCATCCTAACTATACAAACTCAGTTGGAGTCTTTAACTGTGTTTGTTTTGCAGAACCATAATGATTTAGATCTCCTAGCTGTAGGCCAGGGGGTATCTGTGCCATGCTAAAATAACAATGTAGCTTTTGGATCAATCAGTCAGGACATATCCAAGAAAATATCCACAGTCTGATTAAACAGGCTTCTTCCCTCTGGGACCATGCAACCCAGTGATGGTTTTCCAGGAAAAAAAAAAAAAAACTGATCATAGCTGTCCTGGCTTTTTCCCTTCTAAGGACCCCACCTTAATTCTTATACTCCTCATTATTGGTCACCCCTCTTTAATCTGTTAAATCTGTCTCTTCTATAATCTAACAATTCTACATAAAAAATGATGATCCAACAAGGATTCTAGCCCAGACCATCACAGAATCCCCTCCTGCTAAAGACCATGGACCAGGTCATCATGGAGTTTGACTGAAATTGCCCTTTAGCACATAAACATACCATGCTCTGATCTCTAACTGCGCTGAACCCCTGATGGACCAACAAATTTATATAGGGATAACATGCCCCCTCATCCAACATGAAGCAGCTGAAGACTTGCACCCGAGTGCCAGATATTTATTATTGTTGGTCTGTCAGGGGGGAACATAGAGGCCAGTTTTAGGCAACAAGCTTGAGCAATGGAAGCTTGAGCAAGATAAACGGGCCCACAGTGACCACCGAACTGAATACACACAGGCTTATTAAGCAACCCACCTTGAAACCACCATAGGCCCTAACTCACCAATGGGCAAATTTACAACCAGGACACTTCCTAAGATGACCCAAAAAGGGAAGATTCCATGTATTTCTCTACTTCCTCACTCCACCCTATGACTATAGCCCCTTACCACCACCTCGTGGCAGACAGTCATTCCTTTGCTGCTGTGCCACTGCTCCCTTGCACTTTTTTCAATAAACTTCTATCTCCTTTGTTTTACCATGGGTGATCTCTTTCACTGCCCATGCCACTGACCCCCACCAAATCAGAACACGTCACGCCTATTATTAGAGTACAACCAGCCACTATTTAAAATGTGGAAAATTCCATATTTCAATAAGGCAGCAGCTATTCATTTGGTCCTTATTCAATTTGTCATGAATGGCTTACTTTAAAATATGAAAAACACTACAATGTACTACAAATCTGAGGAAAAATTTTAATAGCACCCCTAAAATAATTATGATAATTACCAACAGAATGTCTATTATTTCTCAGAACTGTTCCAGTTGTTCATAAGTAGACCTATCATAGGTACGCATTACATCGTTCATTGTGACTTGGGTTGCCCTCTGTCTAAATCTACTCTGTTGTCAATAAAATCAGAGCTAAAAGCTTAATATTCAACCACTCTGGATTTCACTTCTTCACCACTACGGGCTTCCCCTCCCATCTACTTTAATTCTGTAGCTGTGAGAAAGGCAATATCTTGCTTGTGATATTGGATTGAAAAAAATCTAACAGGCTTGAGAACTGAAAATTTGTTTTGTTTTGTTTTGATTTTTAAGGCAATATACTGTGGTTAATTTTTCACTTCTGAAAAATATTGCTATGCAAATTCCTACAAATTATTCTGAACAAAATTTCCACATAAATTCCTGTGTTCCTTTATTTTGCAGCATTACAGTTTTTTTTTTTAAGTCTATTTATGATAGGCAGAGACATAGGCAGAGGGAGAAGCAGGCTTCATGCACCGGGAGCCCGATGTGGGATTCGATCCCGGGTCTCCAGGATTACGCCCTGGTCCAAAGGCAGGCGCCAAACCGCTGCGCCACCCAGGGATCCTCAGCATTACAGTTTGAATGTGAGACTCAGATACTGATTTAAAATTCTTCCAGGTGAAGGTGAAACTGTAAGCTCTGTGTATAATGTGCTTCTGGGTGTCCTGTGTATGTGTGGAGTTGAGAGGAGATTGTTACCCCCACATCCCATCTTTGTCCAAAGAGAAGGACAAGGCTAATGTGTTTGGATAGGATCTCTAAGAGATTAGAATCTTACTAAGGTGGGGGGATGCTATCCCTTAAGTATATAAACGGATGAGCTTACATGTAAATAGATAAGATGTCCTAGATCTTCCTTAAAATAGTTTATGGCTTGATGTGTAGATGAAACATCAGTGTTTTTATTTTTATAATTGAAGCTCCATGATAAATGCACTAGAATCCATTTTACAAATCTCTCTGCTTTTATGTATATTCACAACTTTCCAAAATAAGTTTTTTTTGTTTGTTTGTTTTTGTTTGCTTTGTTTTTAAGTTTACCCATGTGATTTTTCCTGGGGCTCTGTTGCTCACTGTACTGCCTGAGGTCAGACAGGGCCATCACATCTCTAGCTCATTTCTTCTCTCTCCTGTTTTCCTCCAGCCTGTGCAATGGCTATACAGGCACCTCAAGCTCTACAGAGAATCGAGGTTAACTCTGGCTTTAAGTTCAAGGAATACTTATCTACCTTCCGCCTCAAGTCCAAACTGTATCCCCTATCCCCACTCGTCAGAGTCTGGCACTGAGCAGTAATAATAAGAAAGTGATACTGGGATTCCCACTGGGCAAGAGTCCTTATGAATCTCTCCCTTGGGGGTATCAAAAGGGAGGAATGGTAGCTGGATTAAGGCAGATTCTGTATAGTTGGTCCATTAGCTTTACACAAAATTAATAGCACCAAACTGAACAATAGCCCTAGTAAACACTAAACACCTAATTTAGAGGGTCCTAACCTTATTCATCTTGATAAGGAGGATCACACAGGCCCTCACCGATAAAGCACTGATTTTGAGCTTTATCCCCATGTATTCTTTCAGTAGCCCCACTTTCAATTAACCCTCAATATAAATAATTTTTCTCCAACATAAATGAGATCTACTGCCTCTTGCCTATCTCTGCTCACACCTCTTTTAATTCAGAACTAAGGATTTCTCAACTGGACTATTTTAAGAGCATACGTACTAGACTCTGCCTCTAGTCAATCATCAGGCTACCCATTCCCCAGATTGCTTGGGGAAAAGGTGGCCTTTCTAAAATTCAATACTGAATTCTATTATTCTGCTATTTAAATTGCTGGACACTGCCCCTCTCCTACCTCTGAAATACATCTTCCTCCAAAAAAGTAGTGGAATTCCTTATCAAGAGCACATTGTTCCAGCTACTGCACCAGCTCACATGTCATCACTTCTAAATTTTTGCCAGACTCAATCATGCTTCACCTTTCTCTCCACATTTGCACACTCTCCCCTTCCTCATAGTCCTGCCATCACCCAAAATGGTTATATTCTGCACCCTTTATTTTGCATTATCCCAAGTTCATTAGCTTATCTACAAAACTCTTCCTTATTTTCCCTTGAAGAAATGAGTCAATATCAAAATTATTTGCATTTCAGTATGTCTAGAAAATACTTAATGCACTGGGCAGATGCATTTATGCATTTACTGTGTATATGTGCTTATGATTTGGTACATTAACATTTCCATGGCCAACATAGCTATGGGGGCTCTTGGCCAAGCCTTCTGAAAATCTGGTTATTAAGAACAATGTTCCACACTGCCTGAGACAAAGTCCAAGCTCTTTAGTATGGTATGCAAACTCTGCAGGGCCTGGCACCTGCACGCCTCTCAAGTTTTCACTCCAGTCAAGCGTGTCCTCCTACTTTAACCTTGATCAATAATGAACGACCCACCTTGCCCTTCAATACCATTATACCGGCTCATCATTCTCCCATTTTACCTTCGCTTACCAGCTAACTTCCACAAAGGTGGACTCAGTTTAGTCATCATCACCTTGTAAAGCCTCTCAATAGCTTTGTTCATGCAGTTCCCTTTTGCAGAGGTGTTATCATACCTCTCTTATTGCCTAATAGTTACATTTTCGAGAATGCATCATAGTTTGGAAAATAATATGACATCTTCCTTGGATTAGCTGACACTGGCCTGTCTCTTCAATTTGTTTACATCAAATTTTATAAGCTTGTGTGTGTGTATGTGTGTGTGTGTGATCTTTTAAAATATACTCTCCTCAATGGGAAGGCTTGTCTTTGGGTCAACCCTGTGCCAGCCACTCTGCTAGATAGTTGCCACAAAGAGT
Organism: Canis lupus baileyi; assembly: GCF_048164855.1. Classification (NCBI taxonomy): domain Eukaryota; kingdom Metazoa; phylum Chordata; class Mammalia; order Carnivora; family Canidae; genus Canis; species Canis lupus. Next base: position 2,133,406 of record NC_132840.1, on the reverse strand, counting down.
AGGAAATTAAAAGACCTGAACTTTATCCTGTGGCTGGCTGATGGCCATCTCTATCATAGACAATCCCATCTTCGGTTGCTGTTTTTCTTTCTAACTCTTGACTGTACCCTCTGCCAGTATGAAGACAGACAGATAAAAAATAGCCTTGCTAAGATAACTGCTCAAAAAAGTACTTGCTTTCTCTCATTTTAGCCCTGTGGAGAAGAGGTAGGGGAAGGAAAAAGACACCCTTCATTAAACAATGGAAAGTGGAGGATTCATCACCAAAAAGGCAAATCTTTGGTGGTGAAATTTCCATTAATAAATATGAAAGAGACACTGGGGCAAGCTTGCACTTTGGAAATAAGGGCAGGAATGAATGCTTACCTTTATTGACCTTCTGCTATGGCCTAATCTACTGCTTCATTCAACAGCATAGGGTAGAGCTAGGTAGTGGAATTTTAAAAGTCACCAAACACATCCAGTCAATACTTTGTCATTGCAGAAAGTCCCAACCACCTGGAATATAGGTAATTACTTATCAATACACTGAAGCTGACAAATGCTTGGAGAGAGGAAATACTGGGGACACGGAAAAATGTTCAAGACTGAAGTTATTTTGCTTCTGTTGAGGTCATCCCACTGACCTATAGGAACTGGCCTCACAGAAGGAAAAACAAACACTACAAAAATATAATTTCTTTGTGTGTATGCAGTCACCTCATGTTAGGAACTGAGGGTCATCCTTGCTTACATATGAAAGGAAAGAAGATGGGATTTGATGACAAAATGATAAATATAAGCCCCAGGTCTGCTACTTTATTCTTGAGTAACCTTGAATAAATCACACCACCTCTGTGAACTTGGGCTTCACTGGCTGCAAAATGTAAGCTCTAATACTGGAACTTGACAGATTCTAAGGGCTGTGAGAGGTTCAATTAGGACAATTAGAGGGAAAATACTCTGTAAACCATCAAGTGCCATGTGGATTTTGTTATTAGTATTGCTGCTATGTGAACCAGCCTAGGAAGTCTGGGACTGAGCAGGATAAGACATGATATAAAAATTGTATGACAAACAGATGGATGGTTCTGGACATCTAACATTCAGAAAGCTCCCTGCACTTCCATGCCAAAGTTTCTCTTATTTTAAAGGTTTGCCCTTCTCTTCTCTGAAAGGCTGCGTTTAGAAAATTAAGTCATTATTCTTAGACTTTGTCTAGGACTCTTCCACAGTGAAATTTTCATAGGGTAAACATGAGACAGGTCCTGGAACAAGCTTGGGTCTCTTTTGGGACCAGTGGTGTGCGCTGTCAATGCTCTGTGCAGCCCCAACCCCCAGGGACTTACTCTCTGTTCTCTGTGTCCCTCTGTCATCTGTCTTCTCTCTTGTCCTGCAAACTGCTTTCAAGACAGCCTTTGTGTATTGGAGCTGCTTCTCCCTGAAAGCACACAAACTAGAATTGTCTGGTTTTTTGTCATCCCTCTACATCCAACCAGGGATGGCTTAAAACCAATGATAGATTAAAGGAAGCTAACCTAGGACTATGAAAACCTAGCTTCCTTTCCCAGAGTTTGGACACTCCAGAGCTTACATAGGTATTGGCTGAGGCTGAAACTATGAAATGTCACCTTTGCTGGGCTTCTTCCTCATACCAAACTTTCTCCATTTCCTCTTGTCCCATTTTTTCACTATTTTACTTCTCTCTCTTAGAAGTGCTCTCTTAAAAAATGACCCTCATTTCTACAAATCTAACCTAAGGCAAGACCCTTTAATTTTAAGAAGCAAAGATAAATATACTCTAAGCAGTTGGTTAAGGACCCCCAGAATGGATTTGTCTAAGTAGATGGGAGAAAAATGGCTACAGAAAGGAGACAATTATTTTGGTGACAATAGAGGCATTATCTCAAAATTTACCCCTTTTGAGACCATGTGAACGAAATCTAGTGTTATTAAGTATATTTAGTAGTAACTAAATAACTCCTCTGTGATATTTATTATAACAAGCATGGGGGGTATATAAGAAATGATTTATCAAACTATAAGAGGACGCATATTACTTGACAGCTGGACAGCCTAGAATTTTAAATTGTACTTAAAAATTAATACATGCTGTCTCTATAATTTATGAAGTGTGAAGAAACTTACATTTATTCAGAATAAATTTTCTTTACATCCATTATCTCATTTAATTCTATCCCAACCTCGTGAAGCATTTATTCTCATTGGAAGGTGAAGTAAATCACAAAAAAGCAATACAATAACTTATGTAAAAATACACAGATTATGGGATTCATTTACTGCAACCCAAATCAAGTGCACTTCAAATCCTTCCTCATTGTACTGGGCCATAGAATTTCCCAAAACAGGGCATGAGAATCACTCAAAAACAAAAAAGCAAATAGCACCAGTATTTTCCTAAGTGATTTAGTAAGTTACTGGATGAGAGAAGATTTATATTTTAGCTCCATTAAATTGGATGGTGCAACTTCCTCACATTCACATGTATTGCACTGAGACAGATGCGTGCACACACTTCAGTATTCTTTTGGTATTTAGTGGTATTAAGTGCATGGAAATTTTGTCCCTTCCTCCTCTTCTGTTCTGAAGCCAAGACTCCAGAAGGACTGGCATACAGAGGATATGGTCTATGAATATAAAACACCGTCTCCATCGTCAGCTTAGAAAGTGAAATGATTGTTATCATTTCATTAGTTATAGAAGAAGATAGAATTAGTTCCAAATCCCAACTCTGACATCTACTAGTTATGTGATCTTGTATGAGTGAAACTTGGTGATCCTAAGATTTCATTATAGGTAAAAATAGTCTGTGAAGACTCTCAGGAATTGTTACTACATTTAAGGGAATATATATGACTTAACTAAGAGAATTAAAAGACTACATATATTTGGTGAATAAGGGCTCTATCCGAGAAGAATGTATGCTGAAGTAATACTCATTGTTAATTTCCTTTACTCAGGGATCTTAGAAATGGATATTAAATCATAGTTCTTTGTGTTCTGGGTCAAATAGAAGATGAGAACCTTCCTGGCCATGGAAACATGGACACTGTCATGGGGAAGTTCAGAAGAAGGTAAGGGAACTTGCACTAGACTGTCAGACCCCTTTGAAATATAGGATTTATACAAGGTTTGTCTGGAACTTAGAGTACGGGGTATGTGCTAGTTGTGAGCATGTTCTAAGTTGTCAGATAGTGATCACACAGGCACAAGGTATGGCAAACAGACTGCCTATTTTTAGGGGTGGGGAGTGGGAGAGAGTTTGTCCATATTTTTAAGCAATTAGGACAGATACTTAGGATCTACAGTCACTTCACAAAAATAAAAGAGTTTTCTTAGACATATTTTCCGAGATTTGAATTTTAGTAGTTATTTGACAGAGATGAAGTCTAACACACAAGAAAGGAACAAAACAGAACACAACAAAAAAAACTCTGCTTCTTTGATTGTCCACTGAACAAAGGCCAAATGTGACAAAGAGGCAAAGGACATTCTTTCAACTCCCTTGAAGTAAAAACCTTTTGTGTATTTTCTGGATTTATTTGAACAAAGAAAAAAAAAAAAAACCTGAATTGAGACAAGGGATGAGAAGTTTGTTTACTCCTATGGCTGTGATATACCGGGGCCATCTTTCATTTAATAACCCACATAGAGAAACAATTCCTCTTTGTTCTCTTCTCTACCCGCTAAACAACCTGAGGCCATGCCCTAAGAAGGAGATTAGCAGACCTTGCCTGTGATTCATTCAAAAGGCTGTAATTGGGCAACTTCAAACCCCAATTAAAACCTTTCTTTGGTCCTTGAAGGCCCACTTCTGTACAAATGCTTCTGTTAACTCCTTCCTAGGAGAGGACCTCATCATCACAACCTAACATTGGTGTGTTCAGAAAAGTTCAGCTTTAGGAGCAATTTTCAGTTTTAAAACACACGCATAGTTTAATTTCCATTGTGAAACAATACTAAGAGTGCATCAGGCCAGGCATTTTGCTCTCTGTGTTTCACAAGATTACTAAAAGATAAGAAATAGCCTACAACTCAGGGATACTGTTTTTAACACAGGGTTCTACACTGTCCCCATTCCTACATTAATAGGTGCCCCATTCCCAAAGCCTCATTAATCCTGACCAAGAATCAAGGATAAATAAGGAGGATTCCTTCCCCTGTAATGCCTCCTTTTGTGAAAGTGAGTGAGGAAAGAGCACTGTTAGGCTATCAGCCTCTCTCTGGCAGGATTTTCTAGCAAGGAGCTCCCCTTTCTCCCCCATACCTCCATTGTTCATTTTCCTAAATATTTCTTCTCCTTCTCTCTTCATTGTAGAAGATAACAAAGTCTATCAACCTCCCAACACTGTTCTGATGCTTTCCTGGCAGTTAGGAATTAGATTTATTTACATAGGCTTCAACAGAGTCCAATAAACTTTTTTTACAGAACTTTCCCCCAGAATTACTCTCCCTTTATTTTTCTTTAGTAGATGCATTATTATTTTTCTTCACTATAACAGACACAAATGAAAATTCCACGTCATTTTTAAAAGGTAAAAAATATAGATTAATCAGTCCCAACATCCAAAAATATTCAGTATTTTTCTAATAACATTATTCATAGTTCTAACATACTGAATATTATTGTACTGTACACTGCAATGTATATACTAAACATGTAATATATAATACATATTATATACTACATAATACATATAATATCACATAATATATATGCACTATGTTTGTATATATATACACACACATACAAATATATATATAACTGTGATTTTTTTGCCTAACATACAAATAATGTTTGAGATGGCTTCATAGTATTGTAACATAAACAAAGTCTGTATGATAATATAATTCATAAATTAAATTTATCAAAACTTATGTAATCTAAAAATCAAATAATAGGTGATTATTACACAGTCTTTGTTGTAAATACATCACCATATGTGAATCTTTCTTGGTGCATATTTATGCATGTGTCTGTGTGTATGTGTGTGTACTTGACATATATATGCAGGAAGTACTGTACAGTGCGAAATACTGCATATACGCACATATACAGCGCTGTATACTCTTGTATAGTATCTATAATATAATATGCATATATAATATATATTCGGTAATATATATTATTGGTAAACATGTCTTAAAAAACGATTTCTTAGCTTTAAGAATATGACATCTTCAGGATCCTTGATACATAATCCCATAGAGGTTTAAAGAGGTTTTATTAACTTCCATCATGTTTGATGTAGAATCTACCACATATTTCTTTATCTGTGCTAAATACTTCAGTTGAATTTTTGTAGGTAAGTATGCTTGGGATAATCCTGAATGTTCTAGAAATTGTCCTGGTGAGTGGCTAGATCCCAAATGAACTGGTTTTGGTAATGATTTACAGGTTCATGTATTTTGGGGAGGATATATATTCCTACATCATCTATTTTGTTCTTAGGATCTCAACTTTCAAGACACAAATAATTCTTGTACATGTGCTTTGTCAGAAGGACTTTGACACATTCATGCAAACACACACAGAATGTATCATGCTCCCTCACTCCCAATCCATATACACCTAAATAGAAGTCTCAATTTTATCAGAAGCCTGCTTAGACAAGCACCCCATCAGAACCATATGTCTACTTCAGTTTTGACACATCCTTCAGAAGCACAAAGCATTGCTCATACCTTGAGTTCTTTAAAAAAATGCTCAAGACAGCAGGGTTCCAGGTAGCAGTCAGCCATAGATGCAATTCTTTTCGGCAAGGCTATCAACTTGGTAAGTTATTTATTCTAAATAGTTTGTGGAGGATGTTATTCAGTGCAGTTTGGTCACTCATTGTTTACCAGAGCTCGAACAGTTGAAAAATTAGCACCATCTAATTTTTAGAGTATTACAATGGAATCCAGTGTATATATGTATACATAACTTCAGCTCAGTTTTGAGAAGAGATAGTATTAAATATTTAATATAGAAACAGTAAATAACTGAGTGTCCACATAGGGGTATTGAAAGATAGATCTTCTAAAGTAGAAGTTTCTGAAATACTATCAAACTTTGAATACCTATCTACTGTCCAGCTATAGCGTAAGATATACGTGCATCCACAAAGCCAGTCACTGACATTCACTTACACATAATGTTTTTGTAGTCAAAAAAGTATTTAAGATAGGCATCAGATTAAAACATTTCTTTCTAAATAATAAATTCAAAGTTCTTCGAGAACCGGAAGTGTTTTATTTTATTTCTCTTATCTACAGAATTGAGCACAAGTCCATTCACATAGTAAACACTCAGTAAACAGTTTTTTGAAATCAATTAATGAAGACAGGGAGGAATTAAGGAAGGCGCTAATCCTACAATGCACAAGAGAACCTCCCCAAATAATTTCTCAACCTCAAATTTCAACAATGCCAAAGTTCAGAAACCTAGATGTAGATGGAAGCATAAAGAACTTATAAGAGTTGAACAACGAATACCTGTTTTTTGTTTTTTGTTTTTTTTTTACTAAGAGGAATTAATAAAATATTTTACCATCTTTGGAAAAAGTTATTAAGCTTTCCAAAAGAAAAGAGAAAGAGTAATTTTGTGCAGTTTTTAAAATGTTGGAGGTAAGAATTGATGAGTCTCAAGGATGCCTAAGCCACTGGATTGGATTGGGTTGGTATATACTTTGCAAAATGTGGCTGTCCACACAATGGCCTTCACGTATCATTCTCTGTCAGTCAGCCAGTACCGAGAAGTTTCTGTGTTCCATTTAATTGCCCCAGTCAAGGAGATGTTATAGAAGTAAAGCCTCATAGTGAATCATGTTGGCTCTTACTTAGACTCTTGAGAGGGAATGACCTTTTTAGTTTCCAATAAAATGGTCTTCATTTTAGCCAGTTTGTACTGCTTTAGTCTTTAAAAGAGAATCAGACTATGAACAGTCCATTTTCAATGAAATTAACAAATAGAACACTTTTGCAAGAGTGGGTTAGAGCTAGGTCTCTAAAGCTACATTAATTCAATCAGAAGTATTCTGTGCTTGTCTCCTTTTATCCAGTTATTAGGAAATTGAGATCCTTAATGCTGTGGAGAGATACATGAGGCTTCCACTTGCATTTAGAATTCCATCTCTAAGAACATGATCTTGATGACTTTAAACTTTCCTCAAAGAAACTTTAACTTGTCTTCAACCATCATGGTGATGCCCCTAGAAACAATTCCATTTTCTGCCCACCTCTTAACTACTGGAAATAGAAACTGGTTGTACATCTTTTATTTTAAAAAAGAAAAAGCAATTCTAGACCTCAATGTTCTGATGGAGAATCCATGACAAGTCATGCAATCCTCTTTGCAGATGTTACAGCACAGAGATTGACTTAGCAACAGAGATGCAAGCTGTAGTCTTAGGAGAGAGAAAAAAAAAAAAGCATTTGAATCCTACTTCTACAACTTAATGGATATGGTGAGGGACATGAAACCTATGAGTGCTAATGTACTCATTTACAAAACAGGATGATTATCTTCCCTACGAACAGAGAAGTTAACTCCATAAACAAGTATTGCATGACTTCTAAATTACACAACTATGCAGTGCAAATAGGAATGCAGAGTAGTACACAGCTATATTAGTAAGGTTCTTCAGAGAAATAGAATCAATGATAGAAATATATCAATTTATATATATAATACATATATAATATAGAATGCATATATAGTCTACATATATAATATATATAGAAAGATATTCTTTTTATGGAATTGGTTAATGAAATTATAGAGGCAGGCAAGTCCAAAACTTCTAGTGAGCTGGAAATGCAGAGAAGAGCAGATGCTGCAAGTGTGAAGGCTCTCTGTTGCAAAATTCCTTCTTGCAATGAGGTTAGTATTTTTTTCCATGAAGACCTTCAACTGTTTAGATGAGATCCACCCACATATGGAAGGAAGACAAAGCACTTTACTGATTTCAATATAAACTCATCCAAGAATACCCTCACAGAAACATCCAGAATAATGCTTGACCAAATATCTGGGCACCGTGGCCCAGCCAAGTCGACGCATAATTAGCCTTTACAGCCACTTTCACACACCGCTCCTACTCTTAGTTATGTATCTACGTGAAAGGAAAGCCAGTGTTTACAAAGAAATCTCTATGAAAATGTTTATAGTTATTTTATTCATAATTGTCCCAATTGGAAACAACTCAAATATCCTTTAAATGATAATGTAGTCATCAAATAGAATACTACTCAGCAATTAAAATGAAAAAAAAAATTACTCTTACAAGCAGCAACATGGGTGAATCTCAAATTCATTGTGCCAAATGAAACATTCCAGAAAAAAGCTATACTCCATTTGTATGACATTCTGGAAAAAGAAAAATATAAAGAAAAAACCGGACCATTGGTTAACAGTGGCTAGGATGAGAAGTGTTGATCTCAATGGCAAGCAAGTGGACATGTTGGGGGGATGCTGAAACTACAGCATATCTTGATGTTTCACAACTTCAAGCAGTTGACAAAAGACAAATAGCAAATGTTGCTGTGCTAAAATTATATTCCAATAAAAGTTTTCAATGTAACTCTGCAAAAATGAAATCATTACCCATTTAACATATGAAAATTATGTTATATAATCTTATCTAAATATAGTTTCTGTAATATAACTAGATAAAACTTAGTAATACCAGGATCATAGGATGAAAATCATTACTTTTCTTTCTTTCAAATTCATTTTACTCAGAAGAGGCAGTTTTTTTTTTTTTTTTTTTTTTTTTTTAAGAGGCAGTTCTGCTATGGACAAATACTCAAACTAAAAATGAATTATACATGTACTTTTACTATTTTTAGTCATTTGTGTTCTTATAGCTTCTAGTTTGAAAGATATCCCTCATATATACCTTTTTCCTAATAATTTCTTCCAGAGAAAACATGAATTGCCTTGGCCAGTCTTTCAAGAACTTTCAACTTAAACTTATATGCTTTTATATGCAACAAGTATTGAATGCCTGCTGTTTACGAGTGCTACATAGTCTCATTAAGTCATTTACTGCTAACAAGAAACATCAGGACAATTAGATTCTTTATTTAGAAAATGGAGATAGTGATGCTTAAAATGTTTGTCTTGCTCAAGATCGCTTAGCTAATAATCTAATGACGGAAGATGTTTACCAAAACCTGTTTGACTACAGATTCCAAAATATTTTTCTCTGAAGCTTCCCAAGGAAATGTTCTAAGCTGGAGCCACAGATACTTAGATTCCTAAATTCCCCATTTGGTTGCACAGGTTAAAGCAACCTCCCAGAAAATGTCTTCAAGAGAAGATAAAAACGTTGCATCCAGATTTACAAATAAGATGGAAGTGATTGAACAGTGGAGCCCATCCTCAGCAGAACGTGTTTTCTAACCCTTTATATCAGAATCCTCAAAATGCCTCAAAAAAAAAAAAAAGATACAGGAAAAGTAGCCTGAAAGTCTGCCACATAGTATGGCTTATGTTATTTCCAGGGCTATTTGTACTAATCTAGAGTCTTACCAGTTAAATTTTCAACTTCTCCAAATGGAGAATACAACAGTTAAATAATTTGTTCACATAGTCACACACAAAGGGCTAAAATAAATAAAACTGCTTACTGCTTTGAAAACAAGTAAATTCTGTTCATTGTAGTTTTTTTTTTTTTTTGGCAGCATTGTGACATAGCTTTTTCCCAAGCTACACTAGTGCCTTAGGACAGAGTTGGAAATTATGTATTCAGTTAATATAGCAAATTATCAACAAGATAGAGTCTCCCAAACAGGAGGATTTTTGTTTATGGCCGATAACTGTGGTCCACCCTCTGGATTAGATAGCCACTTCCGATAATGACAGTAGGCAAATAAACAGAACTCTACGTGCTTCTACTCACAACAAGGCAATCAGTGTTGACCTTGGTTGGTCATGTCATCAGAAGGCCGAGGAGCAAATTGCCAAAAGAGACTGGAAATCATAGTGAATCTACTAACCTTCCAGTCATGCCAGGTATCTCTGTCAAGCTCTTCTTCTATAGGATGCCATTAGTAGAACAACAAAGAGATGGAAGTCAACAGCCAAGCAAAAGGGGTCATTCATGAAAGACGAGAAGAAGACAAGTGAAAATTACAGTTTTGACATTAGTAAGGGGGAGTAAATAGAGATGCTCTCAGAGTGTTGTTTGTAAGCAGGGAACAGGTAATTGCATATAATAAATGCCTTGGAATTGTCATTCTTGGGCAGGTATACACTTTCTCTATTTCACTGCCTCCTCAGATATTTTGTGAGTTTTTTTTTTTTTTAATTTTCTCTCGTCTTCACACTCTATGTTGATAATGAAGCCTCACACTTAACAAAGAGTTACTTCTGCAAACTGGAGTCTCCCTTCTCCTGGCAAAACTTCTTTAAGAATGTATGTTTGATTCCTCACATCTCTGTAGTAGAAGTTCCCAAGCTGTTTATTCAAACACACACTTTTCAGTTCTTTTATCAGTCCCTGTGATGGTACTACTACCTGCCCTTGGGTTGTCTAATGTTCAGTGGAGAAAACAGGAAAGAGAACCAAGGTTTACTAAAATCCATCATGCATCAGATACTGTATTAGATGCTTTTCATGACATCATGTATTATCTTGTCAATCAAAACTAACAGGAAATTCCAAATCTTAGAGGTTGGAAATTATTATACAGAGAATAAAACATAAAGTCAAAAAATATTTATGTTCTTGGTTATCCAGTTCACATTTATGTGTCCTACTTTTTGTTAATGAAGAAACCAATGGGATCATTGATACAGATCTTCCAAATCTTCCTTGTCTACTGTACTCAGTGTGACTTAATTTGGGGTTGGCTGCCTTCAAGGTTGCAAGAAGGATGCTGCGATGCTAAATGTCATATCCAGACATAACAAATCCAAGGGGAAGAAAAACAGCATCGGCCTGGATAAAATCCTTTCTCAGGAAACCGTGGCATCTTTCTGAATTGGGGAGAATTATATCATAGGCATGTTACTAAACCAATCATTGTCAGACAGGATAAGAACATTGTAAATGACCTCAACTAATAAAGGTTACCCTCAGAGAAGGGCTGGACAGCTTGGGGGAGGGAAGGCGCTGGAGCAAAACTGAGATTTTATAAAAAGTGGGAAGCCACAAACAATCCGTGTATTCTAGAATCAGTGATTCTTTTGACACTGACAACACAGAGCATCTAATGACTTGTGTGGGAATATGGAAACCTAAGAAGCAAAGACAGAAGTATTTAATTTAATCTCTTTATCCATCATGATATTATCCCCAGTGTTTTCTCTCTATTTGACATGATGGTTTTAAGCAAGGGTTTGAAGGGTAGGATGTGCGATTATAAAATCCTAAGTCACCATCGTGGCCCATTAAGCTTTTGAGAAATCTGTGCATCAAAATCTCATTCCTCCCAGGCCATGTGCAGTGACCTCAGTGCGTTGTGGTTTTCTGGGAACAAACATAACTTGGTCACTGAAATGAAAACTTCACTGGATCTGACAAAATGGATACAGAACAGCAAAAAGACAATAGGTGGTTAACCACAGACCATGCAGTTCCTTCTGCTTAGCTCTGCTGACATCTGAAACTCTTTTCTCCATCATTGCTGCTCTGTTGGATCTGGTCTAGGAGTCCATCATGTGAATATGGAGAATCATCGTGAGGCTAGCGCATTTTTGATGAACTCACATAGAAATCAATCTTCCCAAACCTGTTACATGCCTATCGTCTTGTTCCTTCTTTGTGGGTGAATGAAATGTTGAGTTTTGTTATATGCATCTTGAACAACCAAAGTGTGGCTTTCAGGACTGACTCTCAGTCCAAACATGGTGACCAATCTCTTAGTCAGCAAAGTGGGAGGTGGTAAAGTCAGCTCTTAGCTGCTGGACTTCTGACACTGTCAAAAGGCAAACACAATTTAGATCAGGTTTACCTTGTTTAAGTTATGAATTTTAGGATCATATGAAATTCTTCCCGTTTTGTAGATGAATGATCTGATAACAGTTGGAGAGATTTGCCCAAATCGAAGTACAGTTATAAAACAGTAATGAATTTAGCATGGCCTATGGACTTTTGATATCTGGGTTAAGAGCTGGCTCTGTTGATTTTAGAGCTTCAGCACAGCAAGTAGAAAGTACCAAATGAACTTGGATTTAAATCCTATTTTACTGACTAGTGGTTTTGTGACTTGCAGACAGTATTACTTAACTTGTAGGGTTATTGTAGAGATGATATATAATGCAAATGTGGCTTTAATATAATGATAAGAGTACAGTAGACTTAAAACTTCAAAGAATTTGTGAATACAAAGAGTGGGTATAATTTAATGTGTTAATCTTGTCCCGGTTGTCCTCCCAGCTGGATATCTTGTGCTCTTCTGCTCTCTTATGCATTGCAGGTAGACTTAAACCTGTAGGCTGTGTGTCTCAATCTTCCCTCTGCCTGATTTCAGTCTTGGTAAAGCTTTATGAGGAGATGTGAAAACAAGAGCAAATGAAAAACAAGTGCAATATGGCATCCTTCCTTGGATCCTGGAACAGTAAAAGGGGGTTAGTAGAGGGTTCGGGAAATCCATCTGAAGTTTGGAGATTAGTTAATAGTACTGTACCACAGTTATATTTGTTAACATTAGGGGGGACTTTGTGAAAGTTATGTGGGAACCCTCTGTAGTGTCTTTCAAATTTTTCTGTAAATCTGAAATTATTAAAAAAAAACATATACTTAAAAATTCAGTAAATAAAAGGCAGGGATGCTTATCTTACAGGCCTTCACCTGCCCTTTATTGAGAAGCTTCTCCAGCAATGGGGTGTTTCCTCCATGGCTCCAGTGCCCACTGAATGACACACCTGTTTCCATTTTCCTCTGGAATATGTTAACACTGCTTCCAATTTCTTTCTTTTCTTTTTTCCCCTTTTAAACTTGAGATGAACTTCAGAACCACAGGCTTAGTGACTTGGACTCTTTACTATTTCCGGGTTTATGGGATTTGTAAAGATGGATTCAGGGTAATCATAGACCTTAGAGATGATCATAACCTAAACAATAAGTAGTCTCTTTGGACTTCTGGAAAGCTCATTTTGAAGTAATCTGTATATCCTCTCCCTATTAGCTTAATATATTCAATTTAAAATATAATAAGATGGCTTCTCGGTGAGCATAGACTAGAAACTAGAAGAGTTAGTCATAGGATTTTATTATTCAAGGATATCTGGATAAAAATGTTTATAATCTTCTACATAAGGGGAGTATATCTGACATGAAGACATGATACTTCTATAGCCTTTTATGCAGACAGTGCAAAAAAAGACCAAACAAAGCAGAGGGCAATTAAGAAGTGGTGCCACTTCCTCATAGATGACTCTCTTCTCCTCTATATTTTTATTAACCTTGGAGCTTGATCAACTTCTGTCTTATTGAAATATTTCATGTATTCTAATTCATCCATTCATTTTATGCCCAAATTTTTAATTCTTTTTGCATATATTTGTGCTGACAATTGTACATAGCTCAATTTATTTCCAAGCTCTTACTGGGCATCATATTTACTTGATGAAGAGTTAGTAATATTTTATTGTGTTATTCTATTGTTATTGTCATTGTTGTTAATATTGTGTTTCTCCAAATAAAAATGCCATAAATCTGTTCAAAGAACTAAGGTGGATAGTTGAAATTGCTAGGTTCTCAGAGCTCTGGGATCAACCTTCACCAGACAAGTTCTAATTATTATTGTCATGGCTTTTTCCTACTCCTCTGGAGCCTACAAACAATTTCCAATGGCTGTCACACTAGCAACAGGGGGCAAGCCCAATGATTCAGCCATCAGCACAGCTCCCTGCCGTCCATGTCCTTACCCTAGCTAATGAGCACCCAGGTGTGGAAGGAGCATAGGCTCGGAAATCACAATGTCCTAGTTTTTAAAGCATTAGAAATGGGATCTAGAACAAGTCACTTTGACCTCCAGTTTCTTCATCTGTGAAATGGGATGAGATTTTTATAGCTCTTAGTAAATTAAATAGGGGGTAATTTAAAACAAACACTACACAGTTTTTGAGATATGGTAGATATTCAGTGTTCATTAATTTCCTGTTATATGTAGAATAATCCAGTCTATTCCTCACCCCTTGTTCCAGGATCCAATAAGAATACAACAAATAAACATTAAAAAACAACCAAAATAATATTCAGATGGTATTATATGGCTAGTTTCTCTAAACATCTCATAATTTCTCATCTTGACAATTTGTAACCATGTCTCTTAGGTTTCAAGGTCCCTGATTCTTGTGGAGATGTTTGGGCTGTAACTTAAATTCAACTTATATCTGTCAAATGCTTTGATTTCTTTACTGGTAGGAAAGGAAGTAAGCATGTATCCATATTATTACAAAAAGAGATGTAGAGTCTGACAGATGTGGATTTGAATCTTGCTCCTGCCAATTGTTATCTGAGCAGCTCTAGGATAAGTTTGATAATTTATAAAATTATAACAATAATTAATACTTCACAGGGTATTTATGAATATGAAGAAAACATGTGAAGAAATGAATGAAATCTTTTGACTGAGCAAATGTGTTAATAGTCGAGTCAGTTAATGCTATTTATTTTTGTTATTATTGAAGCTACTTTCTTAGTTTTCATTTTTTTGGGGGGATAATTGGAATTATATGATTAGACATTGAGATGTATCCTAGATACTCTGCATCTCACACTGCTATCCTACAGCAAACTCATGATCTATCGCCCTTTCCTCCTACAACTGGCATGTCTTCTCACCATACCATTCCCTTGTTAGCCTATAGGAATCAGGAGTTAGGGAAGTATAACAATATAAAAATATAGAAGTAAAAATTAGTTAGCAAAGGCATACCAGAGTAAATTCTTCCTCAGGCCTGAAATTATGAACTAATGGTCTACTAACCAAAAAAAAGTGAGAGTGTAGTTGGCAAAGAAGGATACATCTCACTATTTTACATTCATTAATTCACTTATACTTTTAACAAATATGCTTGAACACTTCTAATAAGATAACCCAAATGAATTCAGAGGAGAAAGAACAAGACTTGGAATGTAGGAAAGTTGGATTCATATCTTGCTTTGACCCTAGGAAGCAGACTCAATATTTTGAGCACCAGTCCCTTGGATTAAACAAGAGGATTAGAGATACTATATTTAGCGTGTTTCACAGCATCTGGTATACTGTACATGCTTAGTAAATGTTGTTTCTCTTTGTTTATGTTGTTATTTTCTTGAAATAGATGGGCCATATTTAGAATAACTGAAAGCTCTTCACTTTACCATTATTAAAATAAGATTAAAACACTATTCATTTTATACTCTATAATTATTATAATTAATACTTATCCATTCTAAGTATTAACAAGGGACCATGGCTTCAGTGGCCTTGACTACAGATGTGTCAAGAGAGGTCTTTGCCCTTCCATACAGCAGGTGTATATCTGTATGTAATGGGATGATGATGAATTTGGTAAATATTATTTCTAAGTGAAACTGTAGGCACTTAGAAAGGAAACTGGAGTTGAAATTTGGGAGATGAGTCACTTTTGAGACCTCGGTGTTGACAGAGGAAGGATTAGAGTGATGCAACAAGGAGGAGACCTAAGCCCTTATTCCTCTCATCATCACAGAGAATTAGAATCATAGTAATAGTATATAGATCCATGAAATAGTTGTCTTAGCTTTCAAAATAGTATATTTTTGGTAAAAACAAATACAAAAACAAAATAAAGAACATGGACAAGCAGAACTATTGACTACTGGGGTCTCACCAGTCTGCTTACAGACTAAAATTTTTTAAATACTCAATCTAAGACGATATAGTCAATATCATAATCTGACAATTTGAAGAACTGTTGGATAGTTAGATACATTGTACCTACACTGAAGATTCACCCTAATAGTACATACTGGTTTTCAATACGCAGAAGAGGAGATTTTATCTGTGGATGCTTTTATAGACCAAATGCTTGTGTTCCCCCAAAATTCAAGTGATAAATCCTTATTCCCAGTGTAATGGTATTTGGAGATGAGGCTTTTAGCAAAAGGAATAAAAACAAACTTAAATTTATACAAAGAAATGATGAAGAAAATGGTGTACTCTGGAATATACTATTTGTCTATAGTAACTATTCTACAATTATATTTTTCTACTTTTTTCTTCTCTGTAATAGGTAACTTAAAACACATCTCATGATATCCTTATCAAAGACATTATTACCACACCAAATCCTAATCCGTAAATTCTACTTTTTTAGTAAATGTTCATCTCATCCACCCAAATCCTAAGCGATCCTCCCTATCTTCTTTACTACTATAAATTTCCAAAATTTTAATTTTATTTTTAACAGCCTAAGTAGTCTTGTACTTTTTTAATACACTGGATAGTTAATAGTGATATTGAGAACCTTACTAGGAAAGACTACTGTATTATCAATCCCACTGTTTATAGGACGAACCTAAGAGATGTTAGTAGGTTTTCAGGCACAAAGACAGAAATAACTCTAGGTACTTCAGTTATGTATAGATAATTCAATTATCTCGTAAAAGATAAACAAATAGATACTTGTTTACATTAGTAGTGGAAAGACTAGAAGGCCCAACAGAGAGTAATTGAGGGATCCCAGAGATTAGCAACAGAAGGACGACATTACCACCTTCAGAACTGAATGTTCAATAGGGAGAGTAGGTATAACAGAGCCCATAGTGCAGTCATCCAAAAGGAGCCAGAGGCATGGCAGGGGTTTTTCAGTGTGAAGGGGAACCATGGATGGTGGGGCCATCTGATGGGAGCTGGATCCAGACAAGCAATGCAGCCCCTGTCAGAGGCAACATAGAAAACCAAAGGAAAGGTAAGAAGTAACATCACTTCTCTCTCACTTCAAACTTCTACCACAGTGACTTATTGAAGGAAGAACACTAAAAGTCAGAGAAAAGGGGATTCTGGAAACAAACAAACATACAAAAAAAAAAACCCAGTTATTCTGAAAAGAAAACAGAATAAGGAAGAGCAGGCAATACATTGGAGAGTATATGGATGGTTCATGGGCACACTCTCTAATCCATCCTATAGAAAGGATGCATAGTCATTAGTATTACAATTGCATTTAACTCTGACATTATCCTGTCAGTGGCTTTCCCTTTACAAAGTTATTAAATATTTTGCACAGTCTTATCTCCCACTTGTCTCCATTCTGCAAACTATACTCCAGAATTACTCATACATTTACTTTTATAATATTTTGCAACCATAACATAGGCTGTTTACATCCTCAGCTGGACAGGATTCTCAAGACAAAATACTATTTAACTTGAAGTCTCTTATCAAATAACTCATCCTCTATGTTTAGTCTATAAGTCAACATAGCCATCACATAAAGACACAAGGGCACTTGTAAAAAAACTCATCTTGTGGGTTGTCATACTGTATGATCAATTTTTCCTACAATGAAACTAACCACCCTCATAGGCAGCAACTGCCAGTTTCAACTCTGCATCTCCGGTACCTAACAGTATATGTGACACGTGTTAAAACTCAATACATACCTGTGGAAAGAATGACTAAATAATCAAGACAAAAATGAATGAATTGAAACTCTGCACAACGTACTCTTCAAAATCTGATAACATTTTTTTTCTCCAACTCCATTATACATGTTATAATTATAATACAATATGTGAACTCTTCATGATTCATATCATGAGAAGAAAAAAAATGTAAGAGGGCATTATCAGGATATCAAAAAAGTGCTGAAAGTTTTGCCTTAAAAGCTTGCTAACGTGCTCTATATTCACCTGACAATCTTGGCTTTTTGACTACCCTGGGTTACCCAACAGGTTACCAAATAGTGACTGAACGTGGTGGCCATCATGGCAGTCAGTCTTTGCGTTGTATCCCCATGAATACTAATACTCAAAGGAAAACTGGGTGGCACATATTCATGTTTATGTCCCTACTTATTTATGCCAACATATCATGTAGAATCCTAATTTATGATTAAATATTTCTAAAAAAAATATTATGCTTAAGCAAACATTCGGAAGAAACTGAGTTGACATTTAAGTCAATCACCTCATTAGCAACCAGTTTTTATAATAGCATGATATTTACAGGAAAAGTACTTACAAGTTGTTAGATTCAACATCAAATTTAATTGTCTAGAGGTCTTTGCCATCTGACAAAACTTCCCCTCAGGTGACAAATCAGTATTTTGCACTGAAAAATATCAAAGAAAATAATACTCATTGTTGGTTTGTATATATGTTTGTATGGCTTTTTTTCCCCCTTCTCCTTTCTCCTTTTGCCTGGCTAACCTTTATAGAAAAAAAGGAAAACAATCTGGGTAACATAGAAAGCAAATTTCTTTATAACAATACATAACCCAAGATAGATTTTGAAAAGTCTGTAATTAAAATTCAGAAGCTTCATTTTAGTGAATCTTAAAAAAAGAAAAATGCACACAGTTTGCTAATTGTTTCTCCTTGGTTTTCTAATATCATCACAAAAGGAAATTCAAATCCAGTATGTAACATGTCCATTAAGCAACATTTTATTCCTTTATCTAAGTTATTTGGAAATAGGTGGTCTTAGTCACATTTGGCCACAATAACAAAAATGCCATAGACTGGGTGGCTTGCAACATAAATTTGTCACTGTTCCGGAGGCTGGAAGTCCACAATCAAGGCAATGGCAGATTCAGTGTCTGCGAGGGCTTCCTCATTGAGGGTCACCTTCTTTCTGTGTCGTCACATGGCAGAAGGGGCAAGGGGGCTTTCTTGGACCTCTTTTATAAAGGTACTAACCCCATTCATTAAGGGTGTGCCCTCATGACCTCATTATTTCTCAAAGGCCCCACCTCCTAATAACATCACCTTGGGGGATAACATTTCAAAATATACGTGGGGGAGGGGAGCATATTCAACCTAGAGCAGAGACATTTACTTCTCTTCCACACCCTATTTTTTCAGAAGACAGAAAGGAATATCAGAGTGATAGCAATGGGAGATCTTTTTCTTCAAATTTGCTTTATCTTGTCTCATCCTTTTATTGCTTTTAGAATCAAAGATATATCAAAATATGAAACTGTACACAGGCAGAAAGGAATAAGTTGATTATAGACAAAAAATGTTGCAATGTTACCTAAAGGAAGAATTAATGAAAGAGGAGAGGTCATTAGCCTATTACTGTTCTTTCTTTCTTCTCTCTTTCCTTTCTTTTATTCATTTTTTTTTTTTTTTTTTTTTTTTTTTAGATTTTAGTTTCAAATTAGTAAGCATATGTTGGTAAGGCCGATGACAACTTTTCCCCTGGAAAGGGGAAATGAAGGAACCATAATACACTAGTGTGTGTGTGTGTGTTGTCCTGAAGTTTGAAGACCTGGCTAGAGATGGGTCAGTTCCCCTTCTGGAGCAGCAGAGAAAGCCAACATCCTCTACAAGTTCCCTTATTAGACTCCCCCATTGCAGGGCCCTATAAGCCCATGGGATCTAGGTATCAGATAACCAGGGACAGCATGTATGCCCCAGAGCCTGCTGAAATTATTGAAATTAGCCAGTCCTAAACCTGCTTGCCCTGCCTTGCCCTTCCTGCTGGAAGAAACCACAATAAAGGCTTGTCCACAGTTCATCTCTCTCCTTCTAACCCCTGACCAACCCTAGCCCTTCCTTTGAGTGATAACTCAGGGTACTCTGTATTCTCTCCAAGAAATTGTGAGCACAACAGAACCGCAAAACTCTTTTTGGTTTCTCTCTCTTGATCTGTGTCTGGTCTCACCATACCTGAGCCAAGGCAATAAAGTTAAAATAGGAAACCAGAACTTTTGCTTATATAAAAGGCATTTTTACTGCGGAGAGGGGCACATCAAGTTAGTATAACTTGGAAAGTCTTTCAAACATCTAATTCTTTTGATTGTAATTCCATGGTCACCTGGTAGTCAGCAGTTCATTCCATTCCTTTTATTCAATCATTCATTTAAGTGAATACTTATTCAATGACTGTCAAATGTTGATCGCAGTGCCTGGCACATAGATGAGGAAGGAATGACACCCGCAAGGTATTGGGCTCCCTGAGGACAGAGACTCTATGTAATATCTTAAGCTTGTTAATAAAAAAGAGAATACACAATTCGTATACAAGTTTTCTGATCCACAAGGCAGTTAGGGTTTTCATTGCAAATCAAAGAACTAGAATTCTGGTAAATATGTGCCTTTTTGAGCGAGAAATGACCCATCTCAATGTGCAGTCATCCAAAATACATTTCCTAAGTGACATAAGCTGATTTTGGAGGAAGGAAGGTATGAAGACAGAGAGAGAGAGAGAAATGAAGAGAAATGAAGCAATTTCTATACTAATGGAGCATGAAGTATATGCTGTTTCCTATTCTTTGATGAGGAGGATAAAAAGTGGAAACATACCAACAGTGCTGAATGAGGCATGAACCATTTTTTTCTGGAGTTGGGTGGGGAGGGCAATATTTACATTTCCCAAAACCCAAAGTTAAAATAGTCCCTACCAAAATAATAATTATCTTCTATAGATTATTGTAAAGGAAATATAGTAACGTGTAATTTTGCCACCTGTGTACCATGCAAAAAAAAAAAAAAGAGAGAGAGAGAGAGAGAAATTATTTCCTTGCTCAAATTTTTTAGAGTGGTAACAAACCTCCCTCACTTTGTGTTGACTGAATGATATGACCCAGTCTCCATTTTTATTTTTTTAAGGTTTTATTTATTTATTTGAGAGAGAGAGAGATAATGCAGGAGCATGAGGGGTGGAGGGAGAAGCAGATTCCCCACTGAGAGGGAGACTGATCCCAGGGCTGGATCCCAGGACTTGAGAGCCCAAGGTAGCCACTTAACCAACTGAGCCACTCAGGAACCACCACACTGTCCCCGCCCCCACTATCTCCATCTTTAGTTCAGTAAAGTCTTTCTGGGTCTAAAGGTAAAACAATAATGTACATAGTGTCTTCTGAAAGACCAAATTGAAGTCATAATTAAAACCCTGTAACTTTAAACAGGATAACAAGCCATGAAAAATATAGAGCATTATCTCCTGGGCTAGCAAGAAATAATTCACCTAATTTGTTCCCTATTAAGTCTAACTGATTCTATTACTTAACAGCCTTAGGGGGGTTTTATGAGGGGAGCTAGAAAGTATTATTTTGGATTTTTCTTCTGTAAACATTTTGTAGATTAAGGTAGTGTTTAAGGCAGTGGAATACTAGGTGATTCTGAGTCACTTAGATAACTAGAAAAGTCGAATTTTAAAAAAGTCTGAAGACATTAGAAGAGTACCAGTCAGGTAAGTGAGGAGTTAAGGGATCCACTCTCAGGTGGGAGTGAAAGCTGGGGGAGCAAGTCCCGCCTATGGTATGGCATTTGCAACGAGGCACTGATGATTTCCAAATATCAGCAGAAACACAGAGCTCAGTGGCTTCATGTGGCTGGAGAGACACAGAATTCTGGGCTTCTGAAGAGGAGGGGACTTGGTGGCCCCATCATGGTTTCAGTTAGAATCCCAAGGGAAACCCCATGGATGCTAAGACAATAAGGACTAAAGTAGTTTGGGAAACATGTGAAAGACAGTTTTGAATCACCTGAAATATTAATTGGATGAACGTAACACGGAATTACTAGAGCCCATAGTCCTGTTGCTAGCCAGAAACAAACATCAATTCCCTCTAGAAAAACATGCTCTCGGGATCCCTGGGTGGCGCAGCGGTTTGGCGCCTGCCTTTGGCCCAGGGCGCGATCCTGGAGACCCGGAATCGAATCCCACGTCGGGCTCCCGGTGCATGGAGCCTGCTTCTCCCTCTGCCTGTGTCTCTGCCTCTCTCTCTCTCTCTGTCTCTCTGTTACTATCATAAATAAATAAAAATTAAAAAAAAAAAAAAAAAAAAAAAAAAGAAAAACATGCTCTCATCCACAGTGGTCAAACTACTTCTACGATATTGGCGTACATAAGGCTCCAATTTAAGTTAGGCAAACATACATGAGAAAAAGAAACAAATAATGTGACAGAACACAAGAACCACTAAAAACAAAGAACTGAAACCTAAAAAAATAAATAAATAAATAAATAAATAAATAAATAAATAAATAAATAAATGATTTTATTTATTTGAGAGAGAGAACAAGTGGTGGGGAGGAGCAGAAGAGGAGGGTGAAGCAGGCTCCCCGCTGAGCAGGAACCTGATGCGGGGCTCCATCCCAGGACCTGGGATCATGACCTGAGCCAAACACAGACGCTCAACTGACAGGTACCCCACAAACACATAAAACTTAATAGAAACAGAAAGTTAGGGGGATAAAGAGAGATGTAACAGCAGATAAGATTCAGCTAAAGAGCAAATTGGTTAATTTAGAGGAAAATTGTACAAAACTATGCAGAATGAGGATATAATACACAGTTTTGGGAGCACCTGGGTGGCCCAGTTGGTTAAGTGCCCAACTCTTGGTTTCTGCTTAGGTTGTGATCTCAGAGTTGAGATCAGAGGCTGGGCCCTCCCCCAGGCTCGATGCCCAGAGTGGAACCTGCTTGAGAGCTCTCTTCCTCTCCCTCTGCCGCTCCTGCTTGTGTGCTCTCTCTGTAAAATAGATACCTCTTAAAAAAAAAAAAAAGAGAGAGAGAAGACATATAGTTTGGTTAACTATTAAAGCTAAATATATACACACCCTATAAACTTTGGTTCTACCCTACGTATGTGCATCACATAGGTATGTAGATACGTATACATTATGTACAAGGTTATTTATATGATTATATTAGTAGTACTGGTAACAGCCAAAAATCTAGACACAAGTTGGTATAAACTATAGTCTGGATAAGTTAAATCTATAATCACACAATGAAGAATACACAAAATAAAAATAAACAAAAATGGAAATACACACCACTCCGGATAAATGCCACAGACATATTTATGAACAAATTAGCCACTAACAAAAGATACCATACTCTGCGATTCAACCTCTATGATTTCAAAACCAGGAGAAACTAACCTATATTTTAGATAATAAAAGAGCAGTTAGTTTGGGGAAGAGCTGGGGGAATGATTTGGAGAGAGACAGCTGGGATCACTGGGTGCTTATGACGGGAGCATTACCAATCTGTGAAACAGCACTGAGCTTACACTCACGGTTTGTGCACTGTTCTGTAAGTATGTTTCATATAGATAAAATATTTTATTTATAAAAAAAAGGTAAACGCAAAGTACAAATTAGGAAAAAGTTCTTAAGGAAGTAGAATATAGTTATGGGACTTAGACTGTCTGGAATCAAGACTGATGTGAGAGCACTAAGAGAGAGTGGTCCTGGCCCAAGGATAAGGTAAAGAGACCCAAGGAAGAAAATAGACAGAAATAAACAAACCAGCATACCTAGTTGCTTTTTCATGACAAAGATTACTTTGCAAAACAGTGGGAAAGGATGATATTTTCATAATGTTGTTGGATTAATTCATTATTGAAAATGGAAAAAAAGGAATTTGATTACTACTTACCTTGTACTATGCACACACATATATACTCCCTCCCCTATAAGAAAATAATGAACTGTAGGTAGATTTTAGGTCTAAAATAATAAAGCCACTACTAGACAAATGGCTAAACAAGGTCTCTGACCTTGAGATAAGTAATGTTTTCTTCTTAACAGGACCCAAGAAAAAAAATCAATCATAAGGTAAAATATGTATAAATTGGACTACATTAAAATTAACAATGTCTATTCATTCAGAGTACATTAAGGAAGTGAAAAGATAAACCATACAGTGGGGGAAAGGCTTGTAACAAATATAATCGAAACAGGCTCTATTTCATTATATTTAAAGAACTTTTACAAAGGAATATAGCAACCTAAGTTAAGCACTGGAATAGAGACTTGAATGGCTCTTCATTAAAGAGCCCTACAGTAGGCATTGCATCAATACTTGCTAGATTTGTAAATGAAAAAATAATAGTTATAGGATAGATAAATGCAGAGACTACCAGAAATCTCCATAACCTGCCTCTCACATGGGCTATCTCTCTGAGGCATGGAGATCCTCTTCCTTTTTATCTAGGGAAGAATTTGGTACTAGAAAACTTCTCTTGCCAACCTCTTCTGCATAATGTGACCCTCACTCTAGCATCCGGGTCAGGCGCCCTCTGCGAGGTGTAGGTCCGGAGGCCAGCATGAAGCTCAAGTCCCTTTTATTACTCTAAGTTTACCACCTTAATAGAGGCCTTTCGTTGTTGTTCAAATACACTATCACCCTGATGCACGGACTAACTGCCACACAAACTGATATATTTTGTCAATCTACGTAGTAACGTGTGTGTATCATAGGGCTTCCACACCAGTGATCTTACAGTGCACCAACTTCTCTTTGATACACGATATTAATTGATCTCATAAAGAAGCAAAGTCTCAGATATTTGGCTAAGACCACTCTAGTGTGACGCTGTCAGACTCCAAGATTATTGCAGTTTCCCATTCCACTATGCTGCTTATTCAGGAATTAAGATGAAGGGACAAGAGGAATAACAAAGTATGTATATAATCTATTTACTGCATAACAAATTGCTTAAATATCCCTAGTTTTTTGAGATTTATCAACACTGACCTGAAGACTTAACTTTATTATTATTGTTACTTTTTTTTTTCTTTCCACCCCCAATGTCGCTGTCTGTGACAAAAGCCCATGAAGAAGTGAGTTAGGAAATAAGGATCGGAGAGGAATGTGGAGGGAAAAAAACCCAAGAGAGTAGCCAGATAATCCATAAAATGAAACAATCAGCCCCTAATTGAATGCACATGTGTAAACTGAGCTGCTTCCCTAATAGTGAGGCAGTAGGCAATGATTAATGACGGGGAGAAATCAGTAAAAAATTCTTCCTGAGGTCTGCATTGTGCCTTGAATATCAAAGTCTGCTGGAACAGGTGACATGTCGCCAAGGGTTCTGAGGAGCAGACGGAAGAAATTGCAGATCTGCCAACAATTTATTTCCAAAGACAGAGAGAAATGGTGACGTAGCAATGTCACAAAATAAAACAGAAGGCTTTTCTTTATTTTTCCTTCTGTCTGAAGAATAGTGAGCCAGACTATAGTTTTATTATCTGAGCTACAGAGAAAGACAAAATGCAATAATTAAGAAATCCGAAGACTGTCATAAAAGACAATATAAAGCAGGAAGTTGAACAATTACTTAAAGTACTCAAAAAGCTCTGCTCAGAACTTCACTGCTCTAAGTGTTTCGGGGAAAATGAGGAGTTATCTCAGGAAGTAGGAAATATTAAATTCCTAGAAAAATAAACATGATTGCATAAGAAATTTCAGTCATCCATCAAATATATATTGAAACCCTACAAAGCCTTCAGATGTAAATTTTGCAAGAGAAGAAACCTGAAGAAACCGGTCCTTCTCCATCCACTAGAAAAGAGTCTATTACATAGAAGATGCTTCAAAAACGCCTAATCAAAAAATGAATAAGGGGGTGGCACCGCTCCCGTGGAGTTTACGAAGGAGTAAGACAGATGTTTGCTATAGTTCTAGATTTTCCTTGTGACTTATGTAATTGTAAAGGAGAAGGAGAGGTACGTGCACGTGCACCTCATACCTACCCACACATCCGGATCACCTGGAGAACCTTGTAAGTAATACCAATGCCTATTCCTCGACCCTCATGAGCTGGATTTCATGTGGCTGCATTGGGCCTGGGCAGGGGTATTTGAGAATCCTAATGTGCAACGAGGGTGGAGAAACACATGTGAGAAAGGAACTGACCTAAGCAAGAGGTTCTGAGAGAACAGGAAGGGTAAATCGAGGCACATGTAGCGTGTGGGGGTGTAGAAACCCAGGCACAGTGACAAATACGTGCAAGGACCCCGTGGCTGGAGAAACATGGCACTGTTAGCTGACTTTAAGGGCAGCCTGGATAGGACACAGAGGGAAGAGGCACGGGATGAAGTTGATGATAAGACAGACAGATGCGGGAATGCACAGGTTTCTGTCTAAGTCTCTAAAACCTTAGTGTCTTGTTATTAGGATCAAGGAAGTAGGCGGTTGCTGAGAGGGATCTTGGTTTGAGAGTCTTCATGTTGCCAGCAGATTTGAAAACAGAATAGGAGGGGTAAATATTTATAGAAAGAACAGTTAGGAGACCATTGCATTTTTTTTTTTTTTTTTTTACAAGAGCTTGGAGTGGACATAAGGTGGAAGTGAGCAGTATTGCTCGGTATGAGTCCCAGGTAACGGATGTTCTGGGTCCTAGGTGCTCTGTTCCCCACCAACTTCGCTCTTCCCCAGAGACCAGCCTTCCTCAAAGGCCTACCTCCTTCCTCCCTACGATCTCCGAGGGAGGTCCCATGACTGGTGGGAAGCTGCGCCGAGGGGCTGCTGTTCGTAGTAGATGGTGTGATCACATACACGTGCCCTAGCTCCTTGAGATGCGGGTGAGAAGTTGGAGCACAACAAAAGTAGATTAGGCTTTGGGGTAAGGGTCAGACCTGTAGCTCATATATTCTGAGTACAATTTTGTCAGTGTCCCTGCACATACAGTAAGGGCAGGTCTGGCAGGGAGGAGACAGAGAGATAATAGACAAGTCCATAATTCATGGAAAGGCCAAACACACAGCAGCTTCATCCTCTGAAATAATCTTTAAAAAAAAAAAAAAAAAACTCAACATTTGCAATATCCCAAGCTATTTTCTTACTCGTATTTTCACCAATTATTCTTGCAACAGTCCAATAAGTTAGTCAAGACAGGCGTTATTTCCCCCATTTGCAAATGAAGAAATAGATATTTCTATAGATTAGGGATTGGAAGACGCCTTTTTCGATAAAAGGCAAGATAGTAAATATGTTTGGGTTTTCAGCCTCTGTGCACTCTGTCATCTCTGCCATCGAGGCTGCTCATTTCTGACACCGGAGCTCAAAAGTAGGCAGACACACGATGCAAACAAATGGGCGTTGTTTAGGCAGAGGCAGTGGGGCAGGTCTGGCCCGTGGGTTTGCAGACTCCTGAGGACGGTGGTTATCAGTTCACTGCAAATAAGCAACCCACGTGGTCGACTAGAAGTCGGATCCGTTGGCTTCTGGTTTGTTCCGGCTGCTTCAAGCACTTACATGATGGAGACATGGAATGCCACGTCCAAGGGAAGCAGAAATCACCTCACCTGAACTTATTTTACAGATGAGAAAACTGAGGAGCAGAGCAGAGAAGTGATCAAGTGTGTTGCTCCCCAGGTTTTTCGGGGCCTGAGTAGCCTGAGTAGAAGCATGAGCAGCGCTTAGGGCTTTTTAATCCTGCTCGTGCTCTTCAACCCACAGCAAAATCAGCGACCCCGTAAGTGGGACCTGAGCCAACCTTGGGCTTGCTGTCGTGTTCTTGTGTTATGATGTCTCCTTAAAGGAGGCTGAACCAGAGGCTAAAGAATACGAGAGCAAAATAGCAACAGACTGGGAAGTTGGGAAGGACTTTTTTTTTTTTTGTATCCTCCAGGTTCCCCAAGTGGTTCGTTCTGGCTCTGAAATGCCGAATTCTGCTAGTACTTAAAAAGTACTTTTTAAGCTAAATCAGTCAGGAAAGCACTTCAGATTCCTATTTCCTTGAACGGCTGCATTTTATAGCAGCCTAGGTTTCCCTTGTTGTGTCTGTATCTGCTGTTGTGCTTGTGCGGCTCTGATTGAATGAGACAGCCGCTCCTGCAACTTCCTTCAAGCTGTAGACCCCTTGATCCAAACTCCGGGCAGAGCTGCGCTCTAGAAGACACAATCAGGAAGGTGGAAATAATTCCGAGTTAGCCCAAGGGTTTTGCTTCCACGCCCCGAGCATGATATAGGGGACCTTTTTCAATTTCATCATTTTCTCTTCATCACTTTCCACAGCAGTCCATGTGTCTATGTCCCGTCTCTCGCCATCGCATTTCTTCATCTTCCTGCTTCTTCTGTTTCCAGATTTTGCATCAAAATGCAAACAGGAAGCAGTGGCAAAATACTTTGCAGAGACGGGGGGATGGAAATAAACAGAGGAGGTAGATAAAGCCAGGATCTTCTTTAGAGAAGAGAGAAGATAAAGGCCGGGATTACTCATACCCAGATAATGTTTGCCCAGACACATTTAAAAAAATTACCCTTTTACTTAGAATGCATCAACGTTCATAGTTGTTTTAATGAATGTACCAAAGGCCTCTTTTTGGAGACATCGGGTCTGTTGGCTGACGTAGAGCATTTGATAATAAAACTTGAGAATGTCAGACATAACTGATAGCCTTCCTTCCCTCTTGTTATAGTTGGAAAGCAATTCAGAAGGTGTAATTTATTTAGAGTTTAGCAAACCATTCAAAAACGTTCTACTGGGAAATCTAATACAGAAATTAGAGGCCTTCTGTCTGATTGAAACTACCAGCGTCTGTCCACATAAAACTGACTGACAGACAATAAAATAGGTAATTACCATCAGTACAACATCAAATGTAAGATAAGATAAGAAGATTAGATGAGAACAGCCACCTGCAACGGTAGAACTTGGAATGTAAAATGCATCTGTAGCCAGACAAATAACCATTTAAGAAACAATTTTATATATTTCACTTCTATTAGCAAGTGAAACACAATGAAATACCAAGAAAAATGTTTTCAGGTTCAAGATTTTTCTTAAGAATAAAAAGAACAAACAAACAAACGAAAAAGAACTAAAACCATGTTCACACAAAAAATTCCACACAAATACTTAGAGCAGGTTTATTCAGAATCACCAATAAATGGAAGCAACAAAGAAGTCTTTCATCAGTAAAGGGATCAAACAAACTGTGGTACATCCATACAAGAGAATACTAGTCAGGGATAAAAAGGAATGAGCTTTCACGCCCTACAAAGGCATGGGTAAATCTTGGCTGCATGATAGTAAGTGAAAAACAAAACAAAAAAAAAACATCTAAAAAGGCTATGTACTCAGGTTCCATTTATAGGACATTCTGAAAAAAGAACTCTGTGGCCATAGTAAACTGATCTGTGGTTGCCAGGGACCAGATGGGAGAGGCTAAAACCCCCTGAAGCACAGAGATTGTGGTGGCACAACTGTTCTACATGATGCTGTGTTGGTGATACAGGCACTGTATTTGTAACACCCAGTGAAATTTATAGCAAAAGAGTGAATCCTAATATATGCAAATTAAAACAAAGAGTCATTTAGAAGATTGAGGAGTCTCAGAATGGAATGTAAAAGCGCAACCAAGGCGTTGAACTGTAGCAGAAACGTATAAACAACCTCATTGATGGGGTGAGGAAAAGGAGGCTGGCCTCAGTAACTCTGGAAGTAAACGGAGTCTGTAAGAGTACAGGCAGACAGAACCATGCAAGCACTGTACTCTAGTTGATAGAGTCCCTCCTTCCCCACGGTGGTGTGGGTGACATTTCTAAAAACGATGATGCGTGCATACTGGAATTGGACGCTTAAGTGAACAGATGGTGGCTGGTAGGGTCCCGGCTCCCACTGCTGGAGTGAGAGGTTGCAAACAAGCAAGGATGGCAAGGGAGAAGGATCTAGGTAGGAATGGTTTCGAGTTGGAAACATCAACCTCCACTCCCGTGTAGTCTAATGTACACACGGTGATACCTACTGACACGTGGGTTAGCATATATGCTCGTATCCCTTCACTCTGTCAGCTGAGAGATCCTACAAGCAAAAACATTCCAGTAGCAATGAACATGCTAGTGTCTAGAACTTTCTTTCTAATACCACTTTCCAAAGAAGGGAGCCCAGGGGTCCTTGAGGAAATGGCCGATTCTAAGATGAGGATGGGATAAGACAAGATGAATCTGGAGCATCTTATAATTCCAGAAAGGAAGTGAGTGTTCATCCGTATACGATGGTGGAAGTTTGACGAAGGGATACAAAAGCCAACTGAAAGAGCTCTCAATGGCAAAGTTAGGATCATTTGAACAACAAAATAAATAAAGCCATATTGGATTATGACCCGAAGTATAAAATAAGTACCCGGGAGTCTGTACTGTTATAAATAAATGATTGAATTTCCAAAAGTTGGAGAAAAGACAAAGGTCTCCCATGTAGAAGTACTCTAGGTAAGGTATGCCGATAGCTCAACCTGAAGGAAGTGGAGCGGGGCATCTGCGTGGCTCAGTTGGTTGCGCACCTGCCTTTGGATCTGGTCACCATCCTAGGATCCTGGGATCGAGTCCTGGGCCCCCTGCTCAGCAGGGAATCTGCTTCTCCCTCTCTCTGCCCCTTCCCCTCTGCTCGTGCGCGCTCTCTCTATCTTTTCTCTCTCTCTTGCTCTTTCTCTATCAAATAAATAGATAAAATCTTTAAAAAAGGAAGTAGAGCATAACTCTCACTGTGTGTATTGCCTTCCTTCCAAAAGCACAGAATGGAAATGGAAGAGAAATATTAACTTTACATTGGCCAAGCCTCCCAAGCACTGCATCAGCCAGTAAGGCCGATGCTAACACCAACAGTGGTAAGTCAAGTAAATAGGATGTGCACTTGATATAATATAAAGAGAATACGTTCCCATTATAATCTTCCTTCCAAAACTCCAAACACCGGTCGAATAATAACAAAATACCAGAGAAATCCCAGCTGAAGGACATGCTACAAAAACCTGATCAGTTCTCTAAATTCCAAGATCATCAAAAACTTTTAAAAAGCCTCCAAAACTATCACAGCCCTAGAGGAACCTAAGGAGAACTGAGAACTAAATCTAATGTAGCACTTTGGACAGGATCCTAAAACAACAAAAAAAGAACATTAGGTAAAAACTTTGAAATCTGAATAAATCATGGATTTCAGTTGATCCTGATATATCAATGTTGGTCAGTTAATCGCGACAAATATATTCACAGTAATGTAAAATGTTAACAATAGTAGAAAGGGTGTGAGGTGTATGGAGCCAACAAAACTGTGCCAACCTAAATCACCAACATAAATGTAAATCTTAACCTGTTGTAAACCAAAAACCTTACTGGAAAGCTATAGAGGATTTTGGTTCAGGTATATTTTTATTTCATAAACAACCCAAAGCCAGGTACTACGGAGCAATGTGTAACTAGTCCACAGGTCCTCTCTGTAGTAGGTGACAGTTTGGTTTTAGGATCTCTAACGTCCTTTCATCTGAGACATACATTTCAGGACAGTGGAATGTATCTTATCCGTCTTTATATCCTCACGGGTCTAGCACACTAGTTCACAAATGTAAATGCTCAAAGGTTTGGGGAGAAGTGAAGTAGCACATATTAATGGTCCCACAGAACTAGGTGATGAATGAATTGGGAGCAAAATGAGTATGAACATTCGTGAGTGCTGTGAAAATTCTAAGAGCGGTCGTTGATGTACCACCTGGGTTTAGTGGTCAGTACGGTGACCAAGGTCCCCTGCTGGCTAAAGCGAGATCACATTTTAGCTGGTTCCTCAAAGTGCTTTGAAAACATTGCCCAATGCTTGGTTCCAGAAAGAAGTGTCTCCTGTGTGTACCCGGCGCGCTTCAGTGAACGTTCACTCACACAGTAGACTTGCAACGCTCATCCACTTAACAGTCACCGTCCCTACTTCTGCAAGTCACTTGAAACATGTATGACATAAAGTCAGTTTGAGTCAAGTTGATGCCTCTGTACGCCTAAGAGCGTCATGTGGTTGCCCAGCAGAGTTCTCGGAGCTAATCAGGGCGTCTAGCTCAACACTCGACATCTTCACAACAGACCAGTCTTACGCTAAAACCAAGAATCAGAGGCTTAACCTACTGAGCCACCCGCGTGCCACTTTTTACTTTTGTTTAATAGTCACATTGCCTCTTATACCTTCTGCTTACAAACTGTCTTCTGGGTCATTTCGGTGGATGTTAAGCAGCTTTACAAAACAGCAAAAGTAAGTTTTGCACACACACACACACACACACAAAAAAAAAAACATTAAAAGAAGTGCAAAAGTGTGTTCGATGAAAAAAGTTTATTTTCTGAAACAGAACCACAGCACACCTCTCTAGATATAACCCCAATGTTTTATGTTCCCAGCCCATGCATAGAAACTTGATTTCTTTGAAGGTGGGTACGCTTCATTATTCTTTTTAAATAAATGGCTGTATTCTACTGTGTCACTATTTCCTAATTTATTTAAGTACGCCCCCAGCCATGGATACCTATCTTTAGTCTAATGCTCTTGCCAAGAGTGTGGGGGGAAACCTTCCTTTACTTACAAATACGTGTAAAGGTATATGACACATGTATATGCATCTGTAGGAAAATTAAAAAATGTTTTTGTTCGTAAAAGACCACATGTACATTCTAATTTTGGAGAGATATTGCCAAAGTGACCTCAAAAGAGATTGTACTAATGCACTGTCCTACTGACTGAATCAATTGTCCTTCATCCTTACCAAGTCGGTCTATCTGGTCAGCAATGACCGAGGTTCACGTGTAGATTGTACAGATATGCACAGGAAGCGCGTGATTTGTGTTTGAAAAATACACAGGAAAAAAATAAAAAGAAAAAAAGAAAAAAAAGAAAAAATATATACAGTAGCATGTGTGACTTGGTCCTTGTCCTGAACGAAGCGGATCCTTTTTTCAACTCCCTTCAAGTGTTTAAGGCACCAGCTTTTCTCCCAGAGTCCTGACTAATTTATACAGTTATCTAGTTTCAAATAAGATTTGTTTCTTGAGGGACGCCTGGGTGGCACCATGGTTAAGTGTCTGCCTTCAGCTCAGGGCGTGACCCCGGGGTCCCGGGATCGAGTCCCGCATCAGGGTTCCCGCGGGGAGCCTCCTTCTCCCTCTGCCTGTGCCTCTCCCTCTCTCTCTGTGTCTCTCAGGAATAAATAAATAAAATCTAAAGTCCAATGCTTGACTGTAAATACAGGACGGTGATCTCCCTGGGGCCTGTGAGCTCTCTCTCCACCTATTCATGGAACGGCTTACTCCACTGGCAGGAATTGACACTTGTATAGTGAAACATTCCTGTTATGGTTGATCCTTCATGACACCTCTTTTCTGGGTAACTTATGGTTCTTTTGAATAAATACAGTGGTGATCTGTAATGGAATAGGTGAACTAATCTTAGTCTACTGTCCTGCCAACAAATCATTTTCTGCACAGAATATTGGTTTTCCACCAAAAAGTGCAATAAAGATTTTTCAACTTTAAATAAGTCACATATAGGTGCATGTGTGTATACATATGTGTAGTATATGTGTGTGCGTATTTTACTATGACAATAAAAATAAACAGATTGTATCATACAGTAAAATATAAATATATTAACTCTCTTTAAGAACAAGCAAATGACATTGGGCATAGATTTATTTCATTGCACCAGTAAGTACTGTTGGTTGGAGTATCAAAAATAAACTGAAAAATAAAATAAACTGAAAAATTCTTAGAATGAAGAGATCACTTTCACATATTGCCCCCCACCCCTACACCTTCCACTAATTTACACATGAGAAAATTCAGGAGATTAGGGTAAGAAACTCTGATTCTCTGATTTGAGAATTAAAATTGAACTTTACAAATATTTTCCCATGCAAAGAATCTAAAAGTAAAAAAAAGGTGGGAGGAAGGGAGGGAGAGGTGTGAAATAGTCCAAAGCATGTCTGCTGCATTGGGTCGTTCGGTGGTGGAGAATGTGGACCCAGAGAAACCAGCTCCGCGGTGGGAAAAGATACTGCGACAGAGCAGAGAAAAATGTACCCTGAGACACAGGGAGTGCTTACCAGCTTTCTGGTTCTGGCCCCTGTAAATCCTGGTGGTACTTCTGTTCCCAAAGCTATAAAATATTATTGAAGCCATGTTCTCACATATATAATTGAGCAAGCTTCAGGGAGTTTCTAGTTTTGATATTAAAAGAGATTTGACTGATACAGAAGTTCTCTGTGTTCCCATCTGACATTTTTCCTTGTATTCTAAATTTTGGTTACACCAAATGTAATACTCCACCTTAAAAATGTCTAATTTTTAAAGAGATCTACAGCAAGCCGATAGAAACCCAAGAAAAATCCATGTATTATTGTAGACATTTGCACACGAAGCAGAAGTGACCTCCATTAAGAGTGTATTGGATCCAGACTTTTTTTTTTTCTATGAATTTTGCTCTATCTACTGCAAGTATTTTCTAAAATCCAATGAGCTTATGTGTTTGTTTGTTATTTTTAATTGTCTTTCCCATTATCATGTTATCATGTCCTAAAAAATTTTTTTTGAAGACAGGCCCTTTGGAGGAGTAGAATTATAGATCCAAAAGGTCTTCATGTCCTCTAACATCTTGTGATCATCATATATGTTTGAAGGCTTTGATGAATAGTCAAAAACAAGATTAGAGAACCAAGTTGCCAGGAGCTCTAAAATCATTTAAGTGCAACCTCTTTTTGAATTCAGCCACTATTCGATATAGTCAGGGTCTAAGAAATACTAAAATTTTAGAAAATCTCAACCATCCATCAGCTGGAAAGTAAAGGCTCTAAATTCTATGCCTGTTACTCTTCTCCTGGGTCTCCACCCAAAGATTATATGGTAGTTTGGAGAAGGCGGAAACATGCTTACACTCTCATTTGAAAAAGAGAGAAAGTAAATGAAAGAAAAGGGGTGTGTGTGCTAGACTTGGAATGACTCTCAGGACTCTTGCAATACTTTCAAACATCTTCCATTCCCCTCAAAAGTTTCACTAATGATCAAAGGCTCAGAGAATGAAAGGCATTTCCCCCCAGGGTCACACAATCTTTTCTAATGATAAGATCTCAAGTCAATCTGGTTGCACGGCATGATTAATAAGGTTATGCGCTCATGCCAAGCCTGGATGGGTAGCACAGGTGCCATTTGACTCAGGTGTTTAAAACAGTCAGCTGCCCTACGCCTAAGCAGAAGTGGCTCAACAAGAAGTGTGTAACTAAAACTCATCCAACTATGCGTTTGGCTTTTGTTTTTGTCTTAGTTTGTGTTGTTTTCCCCCATTCTATCCTTCCACTGTATTACTTGGTCCCGATATTGAAAAAATAGAGGGATTGCCCATAAAAGTCTGGGTTTCTGGAGTAATCCCATCAACACCAAGCCAGCAATGCTGACTTTGAGGGGTAGCCACTCAGGTGAGACAGGAGATGCACGACCTCAGACCTCTGTGCTTCCAGCCTGCTTCATTCATCGTGCTTAGCACTGACACTTGATGTTCCCTCAGGTTTCGTAGTAACAACATCACATCACTTTGCCCTTCTACACAACAGGCTTCTATAGACAGTGCACCACGTTATATTTTTGTCGCTAAGAATGCAGACTTTGGAATCAGTCTACTTTGATTCAAATTTGGACTTTCTCACTTCCTAGTTGTGTGAGTCGGGGAAACTATTTAACAACTTGCTGCCTCAGTTTTGTCATCTCCAGAAAGGGTTTTGTGACACCATCAAGCTCATTGGGTTATCATGGGTGTTCAGTGAGTTAATAAATAATACATTTGCCAGAAAATGTCCAGTATTTCTAAACATCTGCTTTTCTCATTTCTGCATTTATAAGAACCTAATATATGCACTGCACATAAATGGAGGCAGGAAAACACACAGAAGAGATGAACCTTAAACTAACTTTAAAAAAACAACAACAGCATTTTTTTCAACCTAGGTAATTCTGATCGAATATTGAGTGGAAGGGAATATTAAGACTTTTGATTGAAAGGAATTTTATGTATAGTCAATATTATGTATTTTTAATTATTCAGGTTCTGACAAACAAATCTGGAATTACATTTGACCTAATAATAGTTATTTTAGTTTGAATATATATATATATATATATATATATATATATATATATATTAGTGCTTTAATTTTTCTTTATTTTTAAAATATAAAAGCTTATCTCAATATGATACCAATAAGAACTGTCGATTTGAAGCATTACTGGAACTAGCATTCCTACAATTGGCTCAGGATAGCAAGTGGCCTCTAGTCTTCATTTCGAGTTAATGAGGGCAAATGCTTATCACTCACTTTGCTTGCTGTACCTCCAGTTTAATTTAAAGTAGGGCAACCAGTAAAGTCATAGATCAAAGGATCACAAGAGAAAGAGAAACATAAATCAGCAGCTTGCAAATTCTGGTATTGCCAATGACTCCTTTCCTCCTTTAGTCTTAATAAAACAACAAAGTGTACCAATGAGGGATTTTATTTTTTAGTTAACAATTCAGAAATTATTCTCAATATTGTGTTTTTTTTCTTTCAAGTAATTTTACATAAATGTACATGGCACAGATATACTTAACACTCTTCAGTATTTCTAAATAGGTAATAAAATTCTGTTTTTCTGAATCCAAAAGTGGTAT
Source organism: Canis lupus baileyi (assembly GCF_048164855.1). Lineage (NCBI taxonomy): Eukaryota > Metazoa > Chordata > Mammalia > Carnivora > Canidae > Canis > Canis lupus. The sequence goes on along the minus strand of NC_132840.1, from coordinate 2,097,090 downwards.
GATCCCATAGGGAGCTACCTAGACTTGGAGCTAGAAGAGTACATTCTAGCTTGAGTACTTACTAGCTGTGGGACGCTAGGGAAGGAATGAAGTTCCACATAGGTTTTTAGAGCAGAGACTTACTAAAGCCAGTTTACACAAAGCAAGGAAAGAATCCATTTACTCAACTTGGACTACAAGGCAGGATACGAAGGTAGGACTTTGCCTGTAGGTACAGGAGGGAGATGGGTCACAGTCTTCAGCGTCACCTCCTATACTGTCAGTACACGCACATACACATACATTGATGTGATTTCCGTAAGACATAGAATGCATTTTACACAGGCAAGCTTTCTGTTCTTACAATTTCACAACAGAGCAGGAGTCATCACGGCATTTCTGCACGACTCCGTTTGCCTCTATCCTGGAATTGTTGTACTTTCAGGAAGGAGATTGTGATGATGTAAGATATTGGTTTTACATCCTTGGTTCAGTGGTTAGATAAGAAAATGTACAATGAATTAGAATTTTAACAAAATTGACATGATGATTATATACACATGGGACCAAAATGGCTAGAAGAAAAAGAAACTGGTTTGTTATCCACAGTTTGAAAGGGGGCAACGTTGTGTACAAGTGACATGAGCTTAATAGAACCTGCTGTAAATTTTTGTACATTTTCCTAAGATACTATTGTAATGGACTTTGGATTCTCGGGTAGTGTGCTCAATAGTTCATAAAATACGGTATCAAGTGGAACTCAGCATAATTTCATTAAACAGAGATGAACACTTAAATGACTAAAAAGCCAAGACACATGGCTAGATGAGGAATCCACCACTCGTGGATATTGACACATTCTGGTAAACTCAGGGCGATAATCATCAAATGCTCTTTTCAAGGAGTTACAACCAATATGATGTGCAAGATTTGGAAAAAACAACATCGAACTGTTCACTTCAGTGGTGTCCTCAGGCTGACAAAATTCTTCTCGGCTTAAATGTTGTCAGTGTGTTTCCCTCTTATGCTTTATAGGTTTGCAGGTCATCATAAATATAGGGTATCCATTAAGCAGTCTTGCTGCAAATCAGACAGTACAGATGATATTTGAACATTTCCACTACCTAGTACTTAAAATGTTAATTTGTTCTTTCCCAGGAGCAACCGAAACATCTGGTGCTACTTCCAAGTGAAGTCACTGGTGCAGTTTGCTTTCTGAATGGGAATGTGCTAGGTGAGCGAGAGGGTAACCCAGTACCACACGTGACAGAAAGCAGGCACATTGGAAAAAAGCAGCAGGTATTTTTTAGTAGCATAGTTTCTATAAAAAATAGCTGAACAATCACTAAGTTATCTCACTTGCAAATGATTCTCATCTACTTCAAACACAATTCTGTAATTTTGACCTATAAATATTAAATAAATAAATAATAAATTTATTTTCTGCAGTGAAGGCTCTAACAAAAGCACCATGAGGTGGCAATTTACATCTTCCTCAGCGTATGGCTTGTCGCCATACTCAAAGTTGGATACTTGAGGTTAGCCCCACTGTAAGAGACTTAGGCATTATTAGAGTAGAACTCTGAGGTTGCTCATATTCTCCGAGAGGAGAAAACAAAAAGAGAGCTTAATATTAAAGGTATGAAACATTGTAGATAAGATTAAAAATTAAGATATTTTTTCCATCAACTCACAAATCCACACTTCTATTTCAGACTGAGTACAGTCAGTAAGATGCATGCTTGTTCATGCAACACGTATCAGAAATCATGGGACTAAACCCTTGGAATTTCTGTAAAAATGTATTGAGAGCAATTCTATAGTATAGAAGTGGAGGACGGTCTTTCCAAAATAAGAAAGGAGCTCATTTATAGCTCTTTTTTCCAGCCCTTTGATGGTTGATGCTGTGAAATTATATCTTTAGACACTGTATGCTCAACAGTTTAAACTAATAATCATTTAAATTCATTAGTTTCTTAAATTACATAGAGAACAAGATTTGGAGTTACAAACCAAAGCTACAGCAGTACTAGCTTTACACTAATGTTTTCTCTTCTTTAAATGTATTAGTTTCTGAAATCATGGAGAAAACAAAAAGTGAACATACAAACCCCTGTTACAGTAACGCCACGTTTTGTAATGGTCCTTGCTCTTAGTTTTGTTGAGATCTTTATTTCTCCATACAGTTTCCAGTTACTGTCTAGTGTGTTTTCAGTTCACCTTGCAGGACTCCCTGGAGCATTTCTTGGGGGGCATGTAGAGAGGTTGGGGATTTCCTCAGTTTTTGTTTTTCTGCAAATGTCTTCATCTCTCCCTCACTTTTGCTGGATATAGGGTTTTTGGTTGACAGGGTTTTTTTTAAGCTTTATTTTTTGAGAAAGAGAGAAAGAGAGAGAGAATTAATACAAGCAGGGGGAGAGGCAAAGGGAGGGGAGACAATCCTCAAGCAGACTCTGCACTGAGCACAAAGCCTGACACGGGGCTTGATCCCAGGACCCTGAGGTCATGACCTGAGGTGAAATCAAGAGTTGGACATTTGACCAACTGAGCTACTCAGGTGCTCTAATAGGTTTTTTTGTTTGTTCATTTTTGCTTTTGCTTTTGCTTTTCCTTTAGCACTTTGAATATATCAGCTCCCTATTTTCAAGCTTCCAAAGTTTCTAATGAAAAATTTGTGGATACTCTTCCTGAGGATCCCTTATATGTGACAAGTTACTTCTCTCCTGCTACTTCCTAGACTCTTGTTTTTGTTTTTGTCTTTTGAAAGATGGGTTATAATGTGTCTTGGGGCAGGTCTCTTTGACCTTATCCTGGAGTTCATTCATCAGCATGTGCTTATTCATGTCGCTCATCAAATCTGGCAAGTTTTCTGCCATTGTATCTTCAACCATTCTCTCTGGTCCCTTCTCCCCCCTTCTCCTTCTGAAGCTTTCACAATGCACATGCTGGTACTCTTGATAGGTCCAGAGATTTCTCGGGGTCTGTTCTGTTTTCTTCAATCCTTTTTTCTTTAAGTTCCTCAGTCTCAGTAATTCCAATTATACTATCTTCAACCTCACTGATTCTTTCTTCTGCCCAGTCAAGTCTGCTTCTGAATCCCTCTAGTGAATTTTTTTTTAATGTTTTTTACTGTGCTTTTCAGCTCTGGGATTTCTCTTTCTTTTTCTTTCTTTCTTTCTTTCTTTCTTTCTTTCTTTCTTTCTTTCTTTCTTTCTTCTTCTTCTTCTTCTTCTTCTTCTTCTTCTTCTTCTTCTTCTTCTTCCTCCTCCTCCTCTTCCTCCTCCTCCTCTTCCTCCTCCTCCTCCTCCTTCTTCTTCTTCTTCTTCTTCTTCTTCTTCTTCTTCTTCTTCTTCTTCTTCTTCTTTCTCCTTCCTTCCTTCCTTCCTTCCTTCCTTCCTTCCTTCCTTCCTTTTTTCTTCTTTCTTTCTTTCTTTCTTTCTTTCTTTCTTTCTTTCTTTCTTTCTTCTTCTTCTTCTTCTTCTTCTTCTTCTTCTTCTTCTTCTTCTTCTTCTTCTTCTTCTTTCTTCTTTTTCTTTCTTTCTTTCTTTCTTTCTTTCTTTCTTTCTTTCTTTCTTTCTTCTTTCTTTCTTTTTCTTCTTTTTCTTTTTCTCTTTGTTGATATTTCCATTGTGCTCACAAATTGTTTCCTTCATTTTCTCCACATCTTATTTTGGTTCTTTGAATATCTTTAAGACATGTGTTTTCTTTGTCTAGTATATCTGCAATTAGGCCTTTTTGTTTTTCAGGGATACTTTCTGTTTTGTTTGTTGTTGTTATTATTGCTTTTTTCTTGAATAGGCTATACTTTCCTGTTTCGTTTTATGTTTTGTTATTTTTCTGTTGAATACAGCATTTGAACTTAATATGTGGTAACTCTAGAAATCAGATTCTACATCTTCCTATGGTTTTCTGTTTTTTAATTGTTTTTATTTATTGTTTTTGTTTGATTTTTGTGTGATGTCTCTGAGCCTTTCCCTGAATGTGTACAGCCACTTTCTAATTTTCCCTGTATATGCATCTGATTTGATGGACCCAGTGTTTCACACCTAGCTTCTGAAAAGGCAAGAAACGGCAGGGGGTGGAGATGGGCAGTCCTTGAAGTCACTGGAAATACTTTAGTTCGAGGGAGGGGTGCTTGCAAAAATGGAGGGATGTGCAACAACGGCTGCCTGTGTCTCTGCACCTCTGTGATCAGAAGCAGCCATCAGTGATCAGAGCAGAAATCTCAAATATTTAAAGGACAAGGCCTTTTTTTTTGTCCATGCTGGTTCTCACAAGCTATGTGTAGGCTGCTCCAGGGATGTCTGTACTGCTTCCTGCCTGACATGTGGCTGATGTTGGAGAATGGGTAACTGCTATTTTGCCAAGACCTCAAACTGACCAAAACTAACCATAATTTACCATCAAAGCCTTTCCCTGGAAATTTCAAGCTTTTGACAAAATCCAGAGTTCCAAAGTAATTAGAAACATTGTGCTGGTGCAATTGTGGTCTAGGTGGGGAGACAGATTCCTCAGGCTTCCTGCTTTGCCATCTTCCCAGAATCCTTTCTACTTTCCTCATCTTTTAAGTTGGCATTTATCTGTGTGCATAATAAATGCTAGAGATGTGATTCCACAGGACTAAAAATAATTGGGACTGATCTCATCTTTTCATTTTTAAAACACTGAAGGTGGCCATTAAAAATCAAATGTAGTGGAATACAGTGTTAAGATTTCATTTACTGATAGTATCACCTAAATTTGGTTACCAGTTTAACAACAACACTCATATACTGCGAATTTCCAAGGTAGATGCCACTGAGTTCAAGAATATATATCTGTTTCCAGGAATCTTATTTGTCATAGCTTAATTGTAGAGATTGGTCTCTTAAAAGGAGAAACAATAATTCAGAGCTATATGGGCTAAGTGTTTAGTGAATAATATATGGTTCAAAACTGAGATGAATTTCAGAAGGCAGATTATTAGGAGAAGAATTTATTGAGGAAAGTGATGCTTGGTCCAGGTCTTAAAGGATACAATGTGGAGAAAGCATATTGCAAATGACATCTGAAGTATGCCACTAGTGTATAAAAAATGGCATTGCTAGATTGTTTATTGTATGCTTTCTTTCCTCCTTCAAAAAACAGAGTGTATTCTATTTTTTTTTTTTCCTGTTTTACCATCACAAGAGTATCTTTTGTGTCTCATGAGTGACTAGCTAATCTTGAAGTACAGGGACTTAACAAAATAGAAATGTGAATTTAAATCAGGATTTGGCTGCATTTCGCCTGTGTTATCATGAACAAGTTGTTCAACTGAAAAGCTGATCAATTGCATCTATCCCATATGTTCACTTGAACATAAAATGAAATAATGCACCTAACTTACTTGGCCAAGTGCCTTCTATGTATACATGTCATACATGAGCACTGCATGTTTTGGAATTTTGAGAGGTAGGAACATTAATCTCTAACAGCATTTATGGGAGATTTAAAAAAATAAAGACAGATACTCGTCTTATTTTCATGTGTTTGAATTACTCTCTTCTTGAGCATGGCATAGTAGACTAGCCGGGCTGCCAAGAACTCTGCCAAAAAGAGGGTCTGCTTCTGATAGCTCCATAAAATGCTAAAATTAGGCATGTGAGGAATCAAGGCAGGTGGGAAAGTTATGAACTATAGAGGGGAGCCTAAGGAAGAAGAATCCATGAAAACCTTTTGGGTAGATCCAAAGATAGAAAGGACAAAGAAATGATAATGCAAAATCATAGACCAGGAATTCAGTATAGTAAGTAAAAACAGAATTTCTCAGAAACAGTCATTCCTTCATTATTTTCCATAGTACATAAAAGCTGACTGTGTTGCAAATGCTAGGGATAAAGGGGAGATTTACTGAAAATAAGTGTAAATAAAGAATATAGCATACAGTGAAAAAAAGATAGTAACTAGTTTAAAAATAACAATTTTCTATGGCAGTCAAATGCTAAGTTGTAGCCAAATCTCCCTAAATGTCCACAGCTGAAAGGATGGAGTATAGTCTGTGAGTCAACAATCTTACCTGAAGCACCTTCCAAAACTTCTAGAATCTACTGGTAACTATGTTCTTTATGTCACAGCCTCCACTCATTCTTCAGAGCCTTTTTCCAAAGAAAAAAGAAATTCCTATTTCCAAAAAGTGCATTTCCTTATTTGTCACCATCTTTTATTTTTTCCCCATTTTACTGCCCTGAATTGTTCTTTGTAGGTTTTATAATTGTTTTCTTTCCATTGGGCAACTTCTCTTTCCAATCAAACCTCTGACATACCTATTCTAAATATTCTTATGTTCTAGATATGTTATTGATAGTAGAAATTTATAAAATGTTGCTTTTTGTTTCTTTCCCACTTCTTCATCCTTATCTTCTCTTAAGTATATTTGGAATGGATGAATGATGAAAATCTCAGAGAGGCTGTTAAGAAAATCTTTCTATGTATAGGAGAGAATAATAGTCCACATAAAATTTATCGAATTTCATATGCCTAATAAATATTTTCACTCATAATCATGTTTAATATTGAAATAATTGTAAAAATTTTATGAGAAAATTAAAACATATATTTATAGGCAGAAATATAATTATATATTTATAGGTTGATCAATGAGTTCATATGCTATATGTCACTGTCTTTTTAACTTTCAGATTAAACACTGGATTTTGGTATCTAGAACATGAAGTACATTCAAATGATCCTATTTTGTAGTACAAGGGGCCTCTTGAAAGGAAAGAGTTAAACATAGGAGTTAAAAATATAGATTTTGGAATCATTATTGGGTCATAATCCACATTTTGTTACTTACTGATGCTGTGATATTGAATAATCATTAACTTCCTTTGAGACATAGAGTCTTCATATGCACATGTAAGGAAAATAGTTTTGAGATAGTAAGGGAAAATATATAAAATAGCTCTAATTTCTTGCTTTCCTATTCCACAATTTGGGCAGAAGAACAGCTCTATATTTATTGCTTTGGGGGAGAGGAAAGGGGCAGGAAGGAAGGTAGGAAACTCTTCCAGTCTTCTGTCTTTGGTTTTCAAAATCTTAACCTCTTAGGAGAGTATACTTTGTGGCTCTGAGACTAAACATGAAGATAGAGAGTGATAATGAGTATAAAGAAAAAAATGAGTGAAGTTTAATAAGAATTTGAGGCTTATATGTGGCATCTAAAAAAATCAAATGAACAAATAAGCACACACAAAAAAGCAGAAACAGACCCATAAATATAGAGAAAAAAACTAATGGCTGCCAAAGGGAAGAAGGTTGGGGGATGGATGGGCAAAATGGGTGAAAAGGAGCAGGAGGTATCAGCTTCCAGTCATGAATGACTAAGTAACAAGGATGGAAGGTCTGGCACACGGAATAGTCAATGGTATCATAACAGTGCTGTATGGTGACAGATGGTAGCTACATCGGTGGTGAGCACAGCATAATGCATAGACTTGACACATCACTAAGTTTTATACCTGAAACTAATGTAGCATTGTGTGTTAATTATACTTCAATAATAGTAATAATGAAGAAGAAGAAAGAAGAAGAAAGAAGAAGAAGAAGAAGAAGAAGAAGAAGAAGAAGAAGAAAGAAGAAGGAGAAGAGGAAGAAGAAGAAGCTTATTTACCCTGAAGACTGGGGACCTACACTCTACCTTTATCTTTCAGGCTGGTGATTGAGGTTGGGGATGAGTAGCTAGGGAAGGAAAATAAGCTAAAATAAAAATATATACGCTTACAGATTAAGGGATATAAATATACTATGTATGTAGAAACAACTAGGAAAATATCTGCAAGGCTCGATCAGGAATTGGAGCTAGATCAAATTTCATAGATGGCTCAGCCTTCCCCAGACAATTACAGCCAGCTATCTTTCATAACAATGACCTGTGGCCGGAGGAGCCGGGACCTTGCCTGCTATGATACCCAGCCCAGTGACACCAGCCTCACCTTGGGATTCTGTAAGAGAGGGTAGCCTATGTAGATACAATCACCTAGAGAATGAATAGAGTCCTAATGTCATAATAAACCTAGAAGATATGTTGTTGGCTACCAAATAGGAGCAAGGGACGCTCTCCATCCCTAGCTAGGGTAGCACTGTGGGAGTGGAGCTGTACAACTTAAGACCTCCACTGAGCTAATATAGTGGTTGAACTTCGCTTCTCCATCACTATCACCATCAACACATACATGAAATGAGAATGGGAATGCCATCCTAATGAGGGCTACAATTAGGATTACATAATTTTGAGAGATAGAAAGAAGAGTTGTAGATATAAGCCAACATTCATATGTGGTGGCTGGCATAATGCCTTGCAGCAAATATATGTTTAACAAACAGCATTTGTTTTCTTTAATAAATTGTCTTTGCCATCATCACCATTACGATCATCATCACCATGACAAATAAGGACACTGAGGCTCGCAAAGGAGAAAAATCACCTTTCCAATAGCACATAGCATGTCGGAATACTTTTGAAGAGGAACTGAGCATTCAGAATAAAGATTCCTGAACTGGGGTGTGTGGATGCCTAAGTTCTGGTGGGCTGCACTTGGTGGCCTGAGAAATTACAAAGTTTAGCTTGAAAAGTAAGACAAACCTCTCAAAATACACTCAGATGTGCTTTATATTTGTTTTATTACTTTTTTTTTTTTTTTTATAATGAGAGCATTCGGCTGTCATACCTGATGAATGCCAACATCCGCTACTCTGTATTTAATGTTCCTAAAAGGAAAGGCTCGGCTGTGTGCCAGGATGTCAGAAACACGAGGACTGAGTGTACACCTCCGGAGGGCAACGCTGACCCTTGTCCCTCTGGTCAGGAGAACCAGCTTACGATGACACATGCATGGGTCAGCGTGTGGCTCCAACACAGCACGACTGGGGTGGATTTAATCAGTTGGATGGTACCAATTCTCATAGAGAATGAGATGGTAAATGTCAACGTGCTCCTCAGCTAACTCAAAACTATCCGTATTGGAGGTGATGTACACAGTAGGCATTGATTGTTCATGCTCGCCAGGATTTTCTTTTTACCAAATTGTGCACATTCTGAAGTCCTATGTGTGGCTTTCATTGTAAGAAGAAAAAAATAATAATTCCCAGCTTCCCTTAGAGCTACAAGGCAGACTTGTGAGTTGGGTTCTGCCAACGGGTCGCGATGGTATGAAACTTGACTTTGGTGTCAGTAAACAGGGGCAGTAGGGGCGACGGCAGAGGCAGCTTGGTTCTATGGCCTGTGGTATCGGGGACAGCTTCCAGTATGCTGCAGAGGCACACCATAGTGCTAACGGCTGCTCTGTAACCAGTTAAATCTCAAGCGTGGTTCCAAAGTTGCTCCTGTTAACTCACAGCAAACGCCTGCAGCCGTCCCAAAGACTCTATTGAGTATTCCATAATTACATTAAATTTCTCCCAGCTTGCCTATGTTAGGGTGGTTTCTTCTACCTACAAAGAAAAGTCCTTAACATATACTAGAGCAGTGATAAAGAGCTCCATCAACCAGAAATTATGAGCTGAATCCCTTGCATTTGCAAGAGAATATGGGATTGGATCTGGAGAGGGGGTAGACAGAGAGGAGGGAGAGACCTGGGGCAGGACTCTCCATCTTTCTTTCAGCTCCACTGACCCTCTCAAACCTGAAGTTATGAGACCCCCACCTGGACAGAGCCTACTTATATTCTCACAGTTTAGAGCAATCTAAGCAGAGAACGAACTTCCCTGGTAGTTCCGACAGTGGCCTACAAGAGCGTTCCTTTGGTCTCACCAGTTTTGCACACCAACCTCTGAAACAATTCAGTGTGGTCAGAGGACACAGATTCACACAAACCGCGTGGACGAAAGGTGGAGAAGCAGCTGTTGCCTGAGGAAAACTACGAGGCAGTTGGTGCTGAGCAGATCCGAATAACTGACTAATTCTAGGTGTTCAAGGAGGCCCTCTTCTTCCATCTTGACGGAGTCATAATATCACAGCGGGGTCCTGACCCGCATGGACACACTCTCTAAAACGCTATTTTTCAACAGGATTAAGGTACTATGTCAGACAGATGATTTTTAATGTGTGATTTAAAAAAAAAAAAAAAGAGACCAGATAAAGCACTTTTATGAGGCTGACACACTGCTCAGCGTTCCAAGACGCTTGTGTGATAAAGCAGTTTTAAAACAAGACTATGAGGCGTGTGGAGAAGCTGGTCAAAGGATGGCACTTTCCATAGCACAACTGCCGATCCCTGAGTACCAGCGATGCTAACTCCGCCTCCCAGCGTCATCCCCACTCTCCCCGGATTTTAGAGGTTGAATTAAGTCACCCCCTTCTTTCAGGGATCCGCTTCACATACCCTACATCCACCCATCCGCACCAGGAACCTGCGTACCCAAGGAAATACCACTGATCGGTGATAATGAGCCTATTTAAACCTAACTATAGGGGCACCTGAGTGACTCAGTTAAGTGTCTGTCCTTGGCTCACGTCCTGATGTCATGATCTTGTGTCCTGGGTTCAAGCCCCATGTCAGCGGCTTCTCCCTCTCCCTCTGCCCCTCCCACCACTCCTGTGGGCGCGCTCTCTCTCAGATAACAATTAAATCATCTAAAAAAATAAATAAAAATAAAAATAACTGTGATCAGTGCTAATCACCACCCCCCAGGCTCACAGGTTAACGAGGATTTATTATTATTATTGTTGTCGTTATTATTCCAGACAACCCGAGAAGACTGAGAGGTCAACTGTACTCAAGAGAGCTTTGTGTCTAGAAGTTAAAGCCTGAATTTATTAAGCGTGTACGTCTACACCGATGCATTTATGCTGACGTGCCCACTGTGACAGATTCCCATTCACGCTGGCGCGGCGGAGCCCATGGACCTGCCCACACTTTTCCATCAGATTTCTTAATTATTCAGGAGGAGAGGAGTTGCTTGGGGCTCCGAGGCAGGTAATCCAACTAACTTCTGACACCGTAACACTTACTGTAATTTACACTTTACAAACAAGCCTAAATAGATCCTCCCTTGAGCTGAAACAGTAATTGAGCTTGTGCTTACTGTGGAACTTAAGGTAACATTCTCTTCCTGAGGTTAGAAATTATGCCTAATATATGCAATGTTTCTCTTTTGTAATGCTAATTAAAACAAAGACAGAAGTAGACAACCGATTCAGGTTATTTCTGCTGAACTACCCGCACCGCCCTTCGTTTTCATCAAAACAAAATACCAAGCTGGTTTTTGTTTGCACCGAGGCCTACATCAATGTTCCCTACATTTTTTTTTTTTTTTGTATGTAACGCTTCAAAAAAGGGATCTTTGAATGTGATGTTAGTTGAACGTGGATTGTCAGGTTTAGTCTAGCACCTTACAGATATTTCTATACCACCGCGGTTTAGATACTCAATAAAATTTTAAAGGATGAACCCAAATGTCTCCTTTTTAAAGAAGATTATTTATTCATTCATTTGTTTATCTACTTGAGACCAAGAGCCTCATGCACGGGGGAAGAGGGGCCCAGGGGGAGAGGGAGGCAGGCTCCTGGCTGAGCCCGGAGCTGCACTGGGGACAGATCCCAGTGCCTGGACTCCTGACCTGAGCCAAGACCTTGACCTGAGCCCAAGTCCAGAGCTGTGCCCAGGCGCCCGCCCTGTGTCCTCCTCGCTCACAGGGAGAGCTTTACCGTCCATCAGTCCGATGCGGTGGGCCCACCTCAGGCTTAGGAGAAAGGGAGAGAGATGGACGTGGTCCTGATATTTATCTTATTTTTTTGGTTAAACCAGAGACCTAGAATGAGATGCGATTGCTTGTGCTTGAAATACCTTTTCTATCTTCAGACTGAGGAATTACTGACGTGTTACTGTTACTTCCTTTTCATAAAGTGTGGAATGGGCAAGTAGTTTCCTTCTAGGTTGTTCCAGAGAGTTTGATCTTTAAATAGTGTCACAAAGGAAGGGCCATGGCGCCCCCGCTTCTGAGGGCTCCTATGCTCTTCCTGGGCGGGGAGCAGGATGGGCCATTGTCTCCCCGGTGACAGGTGCAGGGACGGAGGAGGGGCGGCCTAGAGGCCCGTCCAAGCGCTGAGCGGACAGGTGGACAGAGGTTTCACTCTCCAGGCGGCGCAGCAGGTGGGTAGTCGCTTCTGGGTATTAGATGCCTCGCTTGGAGGAGACACTCAGTGTAGACATTTCCTTTAATAGGCGAGATAGACATTGTTTTAATTAATTAATTTATTCATCTAATAAAATAAGATGAAGATTAGCCACCCGGGGACCCGGGGGCAGGTGCTGGGAGTCCCTGTTCCTCCTTGCACCGCTGCCGCAGGGCCACCCGGCCGCTGAGCTGCAAGCACAGGTGTGTGGCCCGGTGCCCGCAGCAGCCCCCAGCTTCCCAGCAGGACCAGGGCCAGCGCCTGGACGACCTGAGAGGACGCGGGTCCAGCTGGGGGCTGTTCTTCCGGGGCCGCCTCATGCACCAAGGGTGTGCAGGCCTCTCCCCAGGTCAGGTCTTCTCCTCTCCTACCTGCCTCTCCCTGGGTGGGGGGGTCCCTTTAGCCAACCCCGCCTCTCCAGCTCCACATAATTCTTACGTTCACCTCTGATGCAAACTGACCTTCTAGCTGGAGGTTTGGAGATGGGGCTTCGAGAGCTCTTAGGAGCTGTCACCTCACCGACAGCAAACACTCCCGCTCTCTTTGGGGGATGTTTTCCTCTTGTGCATTTGAATAGCAGACAGTTGGAGGAAGTCTCCTATGATTTCTAGTTTCTGTTTCTTTCTCTCTTTTTTTTTTTTTTTTTTTTTTTTAAGATTTATTTATTCATGAGAGACAGAGAGAGAGAGAGAGAGGCAGAGGGAGAAGCCGGCTCCATGCAGGGAGCCCGACGTGGGACTCGATCCCAGGTCTCCAGGGTCACGCCCTGGGCCCAAGGAAGATGCTCAGCCACTGAGCCCCCAGGGATCCCTCTCGTTTCTGCTTCTTATGCTATCTACATTCCTGCTCCTGAGTCACATAACGAATTGTAATAGCACCTAGATTTAAAAACAATAGCCAATATGAGTTGGTTTCTGTAACTTAGGAAAAAAAAAACAACACTTCAATTAACACAATTGATTTAAGTAACCTGTATTTTCTAAACTATTTATTATTATTATTATTATTATTATTACTATTACTATCATTATTACTTTGACGAAGACGCTAAGGCTTTCTTAATGATGCTTCTTCATCTTTTATAAGAATGTAAGGTAGGGAATCCTGCCAAGTTGTATAATAAGCAGACATCTGGACTACATAAATCTTATATAAGTACGTAAGATTAGATTCTGGAGCTTAATCAGATAAGGCTTATTCCTTTCAAAATGCGGCTTTACAAGAATTTAAGACGTGCTATATTTCACGTTATCAAATGCCTCACAACTCCTTACTTTACTGACTATGAATACATCATGAATGTGCAGTTAAAAAATTCAACCCAAGATGAAGAAAGAGCAGTTGACACAATCTATCACCTTGTCCAAGTATAAAGTTTGATCTTAATTATACTAATTAGAAAATAGACTCTAAAAACTGTGCATAATTTTCAACAGGATAGTAACATAACTTTTTTATGTTTCATAATCAGCTACAGAACTGTGAAATTCCCCATTGGTACCATTGCTAATTTATAAGCCTCATACTCACAAACTTACATGAGCTCTTATGAAAAAAAAAAAAAAAAAAAAAAAAGAACACTCGCCTTTCTCTGTGCGTTACGCAGGGATTAAAGGATGAGTATCCAAATAGACTCTGCTAGTTTGTGTTCACTGTGTGATGCAGTAGGGAGTCCTGAAAACAGCTATCCGTTGTTTGAGATTGAGATCATCTACAATTTCAGTATGATTGCTTGTTGACTCAAATCCAGGAGGACTGCCGGTCTTGATCATGCCGCCGTGTAAGGCTCTGACTCCCATCAGCCATGCTCGGATGCTTTGTGATGAAGACGGCGTGTGTGGTAGCCAATGGAGAGATGACCAACAAAAGTACATAATACTTAAAATTAGGTTTCTACTCCTTTGCCCATTATATTGAAATGACTGACGATGACCTCATATCTATACCTACCTATTTATCTCAGCCAATTCTGAAGGTATCGTTGAGATAGGACCTGACCCAGGGCCTGATCCTGGAGACCCGGGATCGAGTCCCCTCGTCGGGCTCCCTGCACGGAGCCTGCTTCTCCCTCTGCCTGTGTCTCTGCCTCTCTCTGTGTCTCTCATGAATAAATAAAATAAAATTAAAAAAAATAGGCAGGTTATAAAATACACCTGGAATTCACTCTAGTGCCGTGGTTCTCAACCTGAGGAGGCAATTTTGTCCCCTAGGGAACATCTGTCAAGTTTTGGAGACATTTCTTTGTTGTAACTGGAGTAGAAAAGTGAAGCTGGCTTCTAGTGTTAAAAGCCAGAGATGCTGCTAGAGCTCCTCCAGTGCACGGACTAGTCCGGCATAACAGGCAAGTCTTCCACCTAAAATGTTAATAGTGCTGAGGTCGAAACTCTGCTATCGGAGGCCCTCCATCTTCCCTAAAGAGGTATTGTCAGTTATTTTGGTTGATGACTGAGTCAGAGGAAGGACCCCTATCTTGCCGCTGGCTGGGGAAACTCGCACATAGGCAGGTGCACGGTAATGTCAGACGTGAGCCCCTCGGACATAAGGGCGCTCCAAATTAAAGAAATTACTTTTTGATCAAGTGGCTGCTCCCATGGTCCCACCTTTATGATTTACCCTGGAATGAGAAGCAGCAGGTATGTGTCCCTTTAAATTCAATGATATGTATTGAAGTTTCTAGGCAATAGAGCGAGAACAGCTAGTATGATTAATCAATGAATTACATGATCATTTACATAGAATGCCATACATTTGTCTCAAAGTACTGAATGGACTTCAGTTATTTAGATATTATAAACTCTCTGAAGTGGGAGAAAAAGTGAGTGATTTTACTGTAATTTTGTATATGGAAATTATGTGTCTCGAATGAGTAAACAGCCAGGACCCTGAACTACTTCTGCAAATAGGGTAATTTAATTGTGTAACACTTGAGGTGTCATGGCCCTTTGCGAGAAAAGACGATTTTCATTTGAGACCCCATGCAAGCACTGACTCTGCCCATTAAAGGGTGAAACTGTAAACCATCCCCAGGGACCACATGGCAGAAAATGCTGATTGTGACAGAGAAGGTGACACACAGAGACAAATATTTCAGGGCGCAAAATAGCTGCAGCACAGGGAAGCCGTCCCGAGTCTTCTGAGACAGTCGGCCTGCATCAGATGAAGCGTACTGAAAGGAGGCAAAGGCTCCGTCCTAATCAACCGATAACCCCTACACTTGCAGGCCACTTTAAGCTGGTGTTGGTCACTTCCTTGTTTAAGTGTGCAATTTGCAGTGAATTCTCGCTCTTTGCTAAAGCTGAGAGAATGTGAAGAAAGAATACCATTAGCTTACAGTGGGAAGAATGCAAGTGGCCCTAGAGAAAGGGATCAGTGGGGCCCACCACAGTCCTCCTGCTCGTCCCCACGAGCATCGTTCTGATTCAGATTCTTGTCGTCCCTTACCAGGATTCCTGGACCACACGGCCCTAAGTGGCAGTCTGTCTCCAAGCATCCTGTGTTTCTCCTTTCCACCATCTACAAGCACGCAAGACACTCACAATTTCAAATTGAAAGGTAATTCTGCAAAGATGATAATGACAATCAAGAATAAACAATAGTTCCTTCGGGCGCCTGGGGGGCTCAGCGGTTGAGCATCTGCTTTGGGCTCGGGTCATGATCCCAGAGTCCTGGGATCGAGTCCTGCGTAGGGCTCCCTTTGGGGTGCCTGCTTCTCTCTCTGCCTGTGTCTCTGTCTCTTTCTCTCAATCTCTCTCATGAATAAATAAATAAAATCTTTTTTAAAAAACCCAAAAATAGTTCCCTCAAATTCACTATTCTAATAAATTACATTTGTTTCCACTTTTTTCACTTCTTTTACTTATTTCTGATCTAACAATACGGTAATCAAAAGATGTAACTTTTAATTCTATTTGTCTCTTACTCTATAGTAACATTTCTATTTGCTTTATAATCTCCATTAGTAGATATTTTGTGGATTAATAATTTGCAATATAAAGTGTCACAAATTTTTTACTATATGGGACGTTTAAAGGAAATCTTGCTTATTGCCTTTTGCTTTGTTTTTAGATGGAGATGCTCATTATAGTGTTTCTTATTTTGAGCAATTTGGATGGTTCTAAAGTTACCTAATAGCAAATCAGGATTACATGGTCAACATATAGAGCAATTTTTTTCTTTCCTAGCTTTATAGAAATAACCAACTGCTCTCCAAAAAATGTTGTAGTGGTTAACATGGAATTTTGGTAATGTGTTTTATATTATCTTCATTTGCCCTTAGTGTCAATCTTTATTATTGACTTTCATTAATTAAAAAATAACATATAAAAATAAAAATAAAAATAAAAATAAAAAATAACATATAGTCACCTTATTGTTAAATTAGAGTTTTTCACAGTGAGCCTGATGGTTAGGTCTCGCTCTGAAAGGCTCATCCTTGCGAATAGTCAGGTTTAGTTTGCCACAATTCCATGTTTGTGGTTATTCATTAGAAAGCTGAAGCTCACTTATATGCAAGGTTCAAAGCTATGTGTTCAGTGTCTTCCACAAGTTTGTAATCGGTAGGAAAAAAGAAACAAGTTATGTGTTCAAATAACTATGTTAATGTCAAACACAAGAAATTACTGAAAAAGAGATGTTACAGAATGGAAGTGTAGGAATAGGGAGTAAAATAGGGAAGGCTTCAGGAAATCATGGCATTGCTGCTGGGCCTGAGGAAAAATAGTTTAGGAATGGAAGACATGCCTTGCAAGGTACAGAAATCCCAACAAAGGCACAAAGGCAAAAAACACAGAGCAGTGGCTTCTAATTTTCAATGCCTACACCCTCTAAAATTATAGTGCAGTTGTGTGCATATGTGGCACACGCGTGGTCCAAACGCTTTCGTCAGATTTTCATAGGATCAGTGACTGCTCCACCTCTAATTTTAATTTTTTTATTTTTTTATTTTTATTTATTTATGATAGTCATCACAGAGAGAGAGAGAGAGAGAGAGAGAGGCAGAGACATAGGCAGAGGGAGAAGCAGGCTCCATGCACCTGGAGCCCGACGTGGGATTCGATCCTGGGTCTCCAGGATCAAACCCTGGGCCAAAGGCAGGCGCTAAACCGCTGCGCCACCCAGGGATCCCCACCTCTAATTTTAAAAAGCAGATTTGAAGCAATAAGCAGAGGGAGGTGAAATCAGCAGTATATGGTTCTCCTTTATCTTAAGAAAACTGGGAATTCTCAAGGTAAGTATGTATTTATTCAGTATGCAAATCTGCAGGAATAAGATTAGTTTACAAATACCCAACATTCTTGGTGTATTTTAATGTCCACTATCTTTTATTTTAGTGATAATATTTGAGAAGCTGTATTGAAAGTCATTCTTTGGTAGAAATAATGTCTTATGCATGATAACCGTATTTTTTCCCTTAAAACTTACTTTTTTCACTTCTTTCTTTTTTTTCCTTTTTTCAGTGCTGATCTCTCAAAATAAAACGGGGATCAAATCCAAATTCTATGAAAAAGAACTCTATCACCTGCCCCAGAGGGTAAGGCTTCTTGGACTTTAGGAACTGGGGCTATGGGGCCATAATGCACTTGAAGGCCCCCTGAATGCCACTTCCCTCACTTCCCATTTCTGACAGCTGCTTTCCCTTTTTCTTCTCTCTTTTTCTGCTCTTCTGTGCTTTGTCACTCCTGTGTGTGTGTGTGTGTGTGTGTGTGTGTGTGTAGAAAGAGTGCATGCCTCTGGAGTGGGAAGGGACAGAGGGAGAGAGAGAGAATCTTTTTTTTTTTTTTTAAGATTTTATTTATTTATTCATGAGAGACACAGGGAGAGGAGCAGAGACAGGCAGAGGGAGAAGCAGGCTCCTCACAGGGAGCCTAATGTGGGACTCGATCCCAGACCCCGGGGTCACAACCTGAGCCAAAGGCAGACGCTCAAACCCTGAGCCTCCCAGGCGCCCCTGGAGAGAGAGACAATCTTAAGCAGATTCTGTGTTAAGCCTAGAGCTTGACATGAGACTCAATCTCAAGACCCTGAGATCATGATCTGAGCCGAAATCAAGAGTCCTTGGGCACTTAACTCTGAGCCACCCAGGTGCTCCTGTTTTGGATCTTATTCTCGAAAATCATATTCCTTTTTTTTTTATTGTAGTAAGAAAACTGAACATGAGATCTACCCTCTTCACAGAATTTTTGATTGTACAAGACAGTATTGCTAAGTACAGGCACAATGTCGTGGAGCAGATACACCCTAGAACTCATTCGCTTTGCATGACTGAAGCTTCATAGTGGTCGAAGAGCAGTGGCCCCAAGCCCCTGGCAACCATCTTCCTACCTCCTCCTCCATGGCTGACTATTCTAGATATATAAGTAAATGCTAGTAGGGTTGGCCCATCTGTAGGCGACTTCTCTCAGCACAATGTCCTCAGGGTCCGTTCATGTTGTATATGCCAGGATTTATTTCTTCTTTTAAGGCTGAGGAGTGTCCTATTGTATGTATGTCACACATTTTTTTTTTTTTTATCCACTCACCCACTGATGGACATATAGGGAAAAAGACATGAGTTAAAATTATCATACTGGTATGATGGTGTCCACTTGTCTTAGTAACTTCCATTTGACTTTTATTTCCCTTCTCTTTCCTATGACCATGCTGTGTGACGATGGATGATAAAAAATCCTAAGGCAGATTTCCTTTCATAAAATATCTGTCTCAAAATACACATTTCTCCTTCATTTGTAGGATTCCTAGAAACCAACATGACGCATCTCTTTATATTTTAGATGTGGATGGATTCCAGGGGTTACATATTGGTTGAATTAAGGAATTGAGCAAAGGAAAAGAGAAAAGAAGAGACCTGATGTGCCACTGAAAAATATAATGGAAACACAATTACTAATTTCTAAAGTGTCTCAGATATAATAAGGAGAAGTTGCCTCTTGACAATTTAATGATGCAGAATAGAGTAAGTTGGTAGAATTGTCATTTGAAAGTGGAAAATTAGGTTTTATAAAAAATATTGTATTATCTTGATTATTATTCAGCTCTAATGTGAACTCACAAGATCTCTAGCAGGCTGGGAATTCCAAAGGCATGAGTTTTGTTGATCTTCAAAGGATTCCGATTTTACACTGATATTTGTCAATGCTAGTGTGAGGATTTAGTTGGACAGTTAGGTAGTCAGGGCCAGGTCCCCAACCAGAGAATATGGAGTCAGGACGGCTAAAATAAAACGGCACTGACATCTTGTTTTTCAACGTAGACGGGATGCACTAACATTCGGCTTTGCAAAAATGACTTCTGCAAACCGTCTTAAAATAAGGCAATTAACCACAAAGCTTCTGTCAGGATCACCCACAAGGGGCGGTTAAGATATAAGCCCCCTGATGTCAGCAAAAAAAAGACCATCGGCACGTGGGCATTAGCCTAATAGGTAGACAGGTATGGGACCAGAGCCCTGATTGGCACGACTCAGGACATCCTGACTGCGTAAGGTATATGTGAGCAAAAGAGCTCATAAGAGCCCCTAAACGTAGAAACTCTGGGGATAACCATCAAGCCTTGCTCCCCCTCCAGGAGCCTTATACTTCTGCTCCATACACTGCCCACCACTCCTCACCTGGGCTACCTCTTCATCCTTTGGAGCAGTGTGACCAAGAACCGCGGACACTAAAGGCAGACAAATGCTGGAACACTGGGAACACGATGTGGAACCTTCTTCAGGATTTTCTTTTATGATTTTAGCTACAGCTTCTTCTCATATATATATTTTTTTCATTTTCTCAAGGGAGAAAACAACTGTTCTATGTGATTTAAACTATACATTGTCCAGATATTGTCAAGAACCGTTCGAAATGTTCCAAGAGTCCGAAACTATTTTAGCACTTCTGAGAGTGCTCACCACTCTCGGCGTATCACCTGGGTTTCCCCACAACAAGGACGAGATAAGAGGGTTTCATGTCAGACTGTGAGACAGACATGACCCTGACTGACGTTTCTTGACGCACTCTGATAAGACAAGCATGGGGTCGTTAGGTGCCACATAGGAGCCACGTATACCTAGATTAAAAGTTTAGCATCCTAAGACTTGGACTGGCTATGTAGCAGTCATGTCATCAAGCTCCAGATAGGGTGAACAGCTTGCCCTAATTTGCTGGGATTTTTCTAGTTTAATACTGAATATCATGTCCTGAGAATACCCTCGGCTCTGTTTAAATCAGGACAGCTGGTCATGTTATCTCTACACCAAATATAAACTAAAACATCATGTAGACTTGCAAGAAGAGAATCAAAAGAATCCCATGACATGTATCCCACTTTGTAGCTCGTGTGAACACATTTTACCACCCTTACAATACTGTGCTATATATTATCACCTCAATTTTACAAATGTGAGCATTTTGGTAATTACGCTTACCTAAGGTGCCACAGTTATAAGGAGAGCCAGCTCTTGAACACAAGTGCTTTGGATGCCAACCCATGAAAAGTATACCCACCACCTTCTTCGCCCTGGTCAATGAAAGCACAAGGCAGATCCAGTCAATTGTATGGGCCCTTCTGTAAAAAACGAAATCAAAACCAAACCAAACAAAGCAACCTAGCTCTTTAGGCCTGGTAGTTGAAGAGGAAAATCTGGGTATGCTGAAGTTTAAGTTGCCATCTCCTGTTGATTAGAATGGGAAAAAAATAGTGGGCTTAGTTAGTTATACTATAAGCTCAATTACCCTTATCTTCCAAACCTCAAAGTTTGAGGAAGAATAAGGGTGATCTTCAAGCAACATAGAGGTCTGCCCATCCCAGCAAAGGCTAAGAACATGGCTGAGGACCAAACTGTTTTGGAAGAAAGAGGGTGGGAGATGAATGTTTAGATTAAAATATATTACAAATATTATATATATATATATATACACACATATATATCATAGGGTTTCACTCATGTGGAATATAAGTATTATACTAATATAAATATATTTATATATTATTATAACTATATATTTATATGCTTATATGATATATTAAAATATATATTATATATATAGCATCTCATACAGTTTCATATGTGGAATATAAGTAACAGTGCAGAGGATCATAGGGGAAGGGAGGAAAAACTGAATGGGAAGAAATCAGAGGGGGAGACAAACCATGAGAGACTCTTAACTAAAGGAAACAAAGGGAGGGTTGCTGGAGGGGATGACGGGGTAACTCGGGGATGGCAATAAGGAGGGCATGTTATATAAGGAGCACTGGGTGTTATATGCGACTGATGAAATCACTGAACTCTACACCTGAAACTAATGATGTACTGTATGTTGGCTGATTGAATTTAAATAAATATATATATATTATATATATATATATATATATATATATATAGCACAGTGATTAAAAGCTAAAAAATAACAAATAAATAAAAGTAGGTTGAGTCCTTGTTAGGCCACTCACAAGATATATGATCCTGAGAATACTCCTTAAATTATTTGATTTCAAGGTTTTTGCTTGTTTTTTTTTTTTTGTATTTTTTAAAAATTTGAAATGATAATATCTGAGATGTTTTCTCTGAGAATTTGAATAAAATGATATATAACATATTTAGCAGAGTTCTTATCCTTTGGTAATACTGAATAAAAATAAATGGTTATTCTTAGTGTTGTATTGAAAGGTCAAAATTTACTTAAAATTCATATAAATACATATGGGTAAATATGTGTGAGTACATATATATACAACAGTCTGAAAGAACATAGAAAAATATAACTGTCATTTATAATAGTTGGGCTATACATTTTCTTTTGTTTTATTTTGGGGAAGGAGAAACAAAAGTAAATGAATATTTCTTTAAAAAACAGTATTTGGGGAACAATTTAATGTTCTAAACAGTGGCAGATAGATGGCATGTGTTTTGTGGAAAAGCTTATATTCATCAGTGGTATTTTCTTTGGTAATGTGTAAATATTTTTCGTAAGAGTTTAATCAATATTTACATATTTATTTTAATTGACAGATTTATCTATTTATTCAGTTCTAGCAAAGCCAAGCCCAGAGCTGGTGTGATTTCTGAGCTATCTGGTCATGCCCCCTAAAGGGGACAAATTTGCTTTTAGTCAGCTGTTGGATTCTAATGACTAATGAGTCTTACTTCCTATTTGGCTTTGCACACATCAATTACTCCTTGGAATCTCAATTTCCTGTCTGTTAAAACATTAGGGTTAGAGTAAATAGGTTTCAGAGACTCAGACATGCCATTCTGTTTTGTTTTTCTGTATTTGTGTAGAAACATATGACGAATCTCTTCATGTACACCATCCAAGAGAGGAGCAAGGAAATGGCTCTGGGGAGGGATGGAAGCAAAGAGAATAAATAAAGGTCCCATAAATTATGCACAACAGAATGTGCTGGTAAAAGGCATCTGGGTGAGAAAATCGCCCTTAGTGTGGGCAGGATTTGATCTTCTGTGCTTTGCTGCAACTTCAATGTCAAGTCTCAAGTTCACAGAAAAGCATGATCCTTCCTCCTCTACTAGAACATTCTAAAAATGTGTTAAGTAATGGGGTTGTCACTGAGGTGTAGAGGTGCGGAGGCTCCAAGAGTTCAAAGATGCAAAGAAAGAAAGGTGACTTCTCTGAGGCAAAAGACTACGGTGATTCGGAAAAGACTTCCTGAAATTCAGCCTTGGATCTAATGCACTTGAAGTCCGTCCACTCTTTTCTTCAGGCCAAAACACAACAGAGGCATATGGTGGAAATAGAGGAAGGGGAAAAGGTGAAGTTCCTGACACACGTGTTCCCTGGTCGTTGGGACACGCTGATCCCACATCAGAGTGGAGGTTTACTGTTGCTATGTGTTGGAAACGTTCATGTATTGGCTATTTTGTTCGTTCAATAAACACTTATTGAGCATCTGTTATGTTCCATATATTATGCAAAGTGCTAAGGATACAGATACCATGGAAGACTTTAAAAATCTGTGGGATGAGAAAAGAAGCTAACAAGCATAATTACATGGATGCATTGCGAAAACTGGGAGAAATTAAGAATTTTCGAATTAGAAATTTGGAATATAAGAGGGAATTGGGAGGAATAAGGGTTTCTGCCCAGAAGCTGTTATTTTGCAGTAGTAAGAGGGAGAACAGATCAATGATGTATGCTATGGTGGTGGAGACAGTAGTCAACCCAGGCAATTTGCTCCAGGATTCATGTTCTGAGTCACTCTGCTATGCGGCTTCATGAACTGTCAGTAGCTGTCATTTAAATAATAATAACAATAACAGCTAAAATGTATTGAGCACTTACATGTACACTCACTCTCAATTGTCACATTTAATCCTCAATGCAATTTTATGATGTAGGCATCACTTTAAATTTTATTTTACAAACAACCAAACATATTAAGAAAGATTAAATAATTTGCCCAGGGGTTGCAGAGCTGGAAGTAGCAGATCCAGGATCCCAGCCCAGTTCTGATTAACATCAGAAACTATGCTTTTAATCACAACTTATATTACGCTGCTGGCATGTCATTTCTCCTCATAATCTATGCCTCCTTCCCTCACATTGAGCATATGTCTGGTGGGTATTTCAGATTCTGATTTCCCAATGAGCCAACATCTTTTTAAGAAAATATTCGTTCAACTTTATAGTATATAATGTTGTTTGTTATAAATTAATCTTGCTATTTTAATAAAAATACATTTTGTTTTGACTCTTTTTTTTTTCAATAAAGCGTTCTGTGAATGAGAACTTCACAAACTGTCAATGTACACACATGACTCCTTTTGCTTTGAGTCAAGACCAAAAGAGGCCACGATGAATGGGTCAAGAATAAACAGGCTTTAATCTGTGACCATAGTCGTCAGCTATGAAATAGAAGACTGGAAATGCCCTGCTCCAGCCATCATGGGAGTAGCTCCTGTCCCTTGTGACACCCCTTGGATCCCCCTGAATACCTTCCAAAGAAGACTTTCCTGATACTCATGCTTGGTTGTTCAGTTTCCATTTCCCCCACCTAGCTAAGAATCCTGTTAGCTCTGTCTGACTTGTTTCGGGCTTCATCTTCAGCATTAACACCTAATGTGATATCTTAAAATATGCTTTAAATCTAACCACATCTTACCTCTGTCACATGATCATCATTTCTCATCCAGTCTCTATTTCTACTCTTACGCTTCAACAGTCACTGGTCTACAGAGTATCCAGAGTGATTTTTTTTTTTTTTTTTTTTTTTTGGAAAGTTGATGCTACACCTAACATGGGGCTTGAACTCATGACCCTGAAATCAAGAGTTGCATGCTCTCCTGACTAAGTCAGCCAGGTGCTCCCAGAGTGAAGTTTTCAAAGCACAAAGCAAATCATAACATCCCCTGAAAAGCCTCTGGTGATTTCCATTTGCACGCGGCATAACACCCAGCTTCGTATGCTGGTATAAACATGAAGGGTTCCCTTGTTCCTCAACTTCTTAGCCTCCGTATCGCCCTTTTTCACAAGTATTTTCCAGTCATTCTGATTCCTTGAACAGACCAAAGCCATATCCTTATCTTGAAACATTTAGGCCTGCTGTTTGCCTCAAAATCGTCTTGTTTCAGATCTACACGTGACTGGGTCCCTCGTATCATTTCGTTTCACTAGAATGTATTCTCTGAAAACTGAAAATGTGGCTATTTTCTATGTACGCGGAACTAAGGAATAATAATGCCTAGCAAATATTCAAGTATTAATTGAATCACTGACGTATGCGTGTTAGTGTATCGTAGACGGTGTGCCTGTGTGGAGTATCATCAGTTAAGAGGTCCACGTGGATAAGTGGTGATGAACATTGGAAATAAACTGTCTTCAACAGCTTAATATATCTTTTGGGGGAATACGGGGTGTTACCTCTTTTCCCAGTTCACTTGACTCTGTGTGGGCCTATAATACTAGTTAGTTTAATTATATTTTACCTCCCAGGAACATAGATCTGATGGAAACACACAGTTACAGACGACATAAAAAAAAAAAAAAAAAAAAAAGGGAAAGAAAGAAAACAACATCTGATGGAAGTGAAAGCAAGTGGAAGTTCATGGACAGGTATCCTCAGCCAGTATCCTCTTTCAAATGCCCTAACTTTTCATGGCCTACCTTTTGCTTGTGGAAGCTTATCAGTTGCCTTCTGTTGCCAAGAACCACAAGACTGCCACCTTTATGGGAAGGATATGATCTCAAGAGCTTAAGGTGAAGCAGAGGAATTGAATTCAGTCCCCGGAAAGTGGAGTTAGAGCAGCAGGTAGACTGTTGCAGTCTTGTTGGTGGGTTCCAATGACTCTAGCAGATGTTTAGACAGTCCTTTTGCAAACAAATCAGGTTTATTTAAAGGGGAGGAAAGTGATGGATAGTGGGAGGTATGGCCTCTAGTCAGTGTGCCAGGGATGCTATAATTTTTAAAGAAAAAAAAAGATAAAGAATAAAACCATTTTGAAGTTTCCAGTAATCTCATATTGTCTTTGTATCACTCTGACATTTTAAATATTGCTGCTGAGTAAATTTCTCCTAAGGTATTCTATTTACATTTTAAAAAGCCAAAGCATGCAAATATCTCTATTTTGAATCTCTAAGAATGTAAGTTACACAATCAAAATGAGGTTCCTTAGGGCCCATCTCAAATGTCTCTTCTTGATGTGTGTGTATTTCCCCAAAGTCTCTATGATTTGGGTCAATTGATTATTGACGCTTAATATCTTCATTCTTCAAATGGGGATTTGTTATAAGCGGACCCCAGTTAGAACAAAGGCAGTTTCATTACACTGGATAATTATACTTTTGGATATAATTGTCTCCATTGGGATCCCATGAAAACTTAAAGCAACAGAAATTTTTAAAGGCTATGGATATCCTTCTATTAATTGAGAATACGATTTTTAATAGAGAAAATCCCATAATAAAAGAAAATGTTTCCTTGTATTATATACCCTGGAAACAATGGTTTTCCTATTTATTTTATTTACTCCCTTATACTTTTATTCAGTGTTTAGTTATGCTCCAGTTTAATCCCATTAAAACTATTAATACTGTTAGGTAATTAAAATTCACTTAACAAAAAATTGTCTTCCTAGATACATTTCCCTTTATACATATGCCTTTCTCTGCAATTGCAATATGGGAGATTACTGACCTTTAACTTCAGTAATAACAATATCTGCATGGTGTTTTCTGGTTAACTAGGTGCATTCACTTCTGCTCACTCACTCGGTTCTGTACTACAATCTATGTTCAGTATCAACGTGTTCATTTTACAGGTAATGAAATAAGGCTCAGGAGTTAAAGTACTGACCCGGGGTCATGTGGTTAGCAAACAAAAGAGCAAGGATTTGGAGCTAAACCTGCAAAATCTGAAAATGTATATTCTCTTCCTAAAAAAAATCATAGGAAATCTATGATCATATGAAGTTAAAGAGTATTTGGGGAAAGAAAAGAGTGGTCGATAAGGCAATTCTTCTCCCTCCACTCTGGAAAAAGTAAATTGCTATTTTCCACTAAAATTATCCATTATCCTTGTAGAATTCTGATTCTGATGCCCTGTCATAAACACTCATCTCCACATAGACTCAGGATCTCCAATTTTTATCTCCTCTTAGTCTTATTATCATGATAAGCAGGTGTAATATTAAAAGGGGGGTGTTTTCTCACAATAACGGGACACAGTGATGAGCGTGTTAGCCCCGCACGACCGGCAGGGAGAGGAAACCCAGGGAGCAGGTTGCTGCCCCTACTCAATCACACCATTTCAGATCTCCAGCTGACTTTCAGGGCGCAGCAGCTTCTAGTGGTTCTCCGGAACAGAACAGTAATCCAGAATGTTATAAATAGGTTGTTTGGTCAAAATATTGACAACCTAATTGAAAAATATATATCCTACTGTTTCACTGTTTGCTAGCCAGTGAAATGAGACAGAAACCCCAAGGAATCACAGAAGGCTTCATATGACCTGCCACTTTGACTTATGTAACTGCATCGCCCCTGTGAATGAAAGTCCTCGTTTATTTTTAGTTTCTTATTTTTCCCCATCAATTTGGTCTATGAGGCAACTGTAAACAACAAATGTTGAGAAGACAAAAAAAAAAAAGTTGTTAAAACTTTCTCAGCTTAAGTCCTCATCTGGGTTCTTCTTAAAGAGACAGAGAAGAAAATTCCCCCACGTAGCTTTACCTGGCCCCAAGTCCACACAGTAGAGCCACGGCATTCCTAGAGTGGGAAATAAGATATCCAAGCAGCTAAGGAACAGAATTAGGGTTGTTTCACAGGATGGGGGCTTGGGGAATGTCCTTCACATCTGCCGCCCTGAGTTGATTAATGATGGATTATCTACAGTTTATGTATATTACAAAAGTGCAATTTCCTGACTTGACTCCTTGGTTTTGTCATCGTATTAGGTCGAACGAACACTGTTTGGGGCAAAGTACTTTAGAAGATCCAAATCCGAATGAAAATGAAAGACAGGAACGCTCACGACCTACACTGATTGCAGCTCAAAGTGGGGTCTGTGGAGGAGCAGCACAGACACGTTACTCAGGTAATCTAAGCTTTGGCTTCCTCTTGTTAAACTGGGGATAAATTGTTTTACTTTGAATCTTATCCTTAGACAAACACAAATACAACCCTCTCAATATGGTCCACTATTTCTCCATCTTTAACTCAAGGCTAATCCTAAGCCTTACACTTTTTTTTTTTTCACCACATCATACTGTATTTAAGGAGATTTCCTGAAAGTCCGTTCCAGGTGTGCCTCGTATTACCCATGACTTTAGTCATAGTCACATGCTCCTCTCTAACTCTCTAACAGGGGGTGTAGGAAAACGTACAATATTTTTTGGTTGCCACTATATTTTTCACACTGATATGATGTTTTCAACTTTTTCTTGAGTAAATAAATAAATAATGTTACATGCATTTTAGTACAGTAAAAAGAAGCCAACATGACTAAAGTAAAAAAAAAAAAAAAAAAAAAGTAAAAAAAAAAAAAGTATTGAAGCTTGAGACCCTCTAAGGAGAAATTGTATTTTCTTCAGAGAAGTAGATGTAAAGAAAAGTCTTTCTAAAAGACACCACTCCTTCCCTTGCTTTGCATGGGAAAGGATGGAAACACACCATCCTTTGCTTTTTACAGTGAGTCAACCAAAAGGAGGCAAATTTCAGTTATATGAGATGTTGATCTTGACCTCAGCGGCCACTGAACTGCTGATGTCAGCCGCCCCTTCAGAATGCACGTTGTAAGAGCAATAAGCCTCAATTTATTTAAACTACCAGTTTTTTGAAGTTGAAACTGTCCCTAATGAATACACTCAGTCATTAGGGCTGTGCTGGATCTCAAACGAGCTTCCAGTTCCAGAAATAAATTCCAGATTCTACGCTATGCTTATGTCATTTACTCTTCTTTTTTTTGAAGTCCCTCAGGTAAGGTGCCTATCTCTCTGCCCTGTTGCTGAATTTTAAAAGCCCAGTAAGTAAGAAAATGGATATGATTATTTGTCCCTTGCAACCTAAAGAGTGTAACAGAGGACACCTTCAGAGTTGGCCCAGCGCCGTAGGACAGGCTCGAGGAGGCCACTGAGCCTCAGGGCCTCGTGTAGGGGAGGCCTATGCGGTTCTCTAATCCAGTGTTCCTCACACCCGGTTACACACAGAGTATGCTACGGAGGAAGAGGGGGAGAGAGAAAAAGAGAGACACAGAGAGAGATTTCCTGGCTTCTCTCCAAAGCAACAGAATTTGTGGTAGGAGGAGATAGTTGATGGCAGCCAGTCTGAAGGAATAAGATACGCATGTATTTTTACATGAACCTCTCCAGCTGGATCAGTGATTTCCAAGGTCAGTTTCATAACTGGAGGAATTCGGGTCTCATAAAGGAAATGACGCGTTGGGGGTCAGAGCCGTTGACCTGACTGATGGCACAACCCTATTACGAGGCTGCCCATCCCAAATTCGTCCCACAGAGCACCTGCCTGAGGTCCTGAGATAGTTCTTTCTGGCTCCTTCTCTATGAGGAACCTGAAAACTGAATATTGGGCAACCTCTTTGCACATCCCCCATGTGTTTCTCATATGCACAGACTGAGACTCATTTTTCTACCCACCTATAGATAGAAAGTAAAGGGAGAAGGAAAAAAGGGAAAAATGTGAAGACCCACTAGGTGAGGTATAGATCTCATTCGTTCCTTTTTAGGGGACCAGCGTAAAGTTCAGGGAGTTTAAGAAAATTACTTAAATGCACAAAGCTCTAGAATAACAGAGCTAGGATTACAAATCATCTGAGTGCCTTCAACCTCCATGTTCATTGTCAATATTGTGCAGCTACTGATGAAGGACGTGCGGCTTGCTGCACATGTCGTTTAAATAAATAAAGGACTTTGGAAACAAGGATTTGAAATCCAAAACAGCCCTGACATTCTTTACTTGCAGGTGTCTCAAAGCCAACTAATGCCTAAGTGTCAGAGTAAGATTTTAGAGTTGGTTTTGTCCAAATATAAATCATACACCGTTTTTCTTTAACAACATTTGCACTGAGCTTGAAAAAAAAAAAAAAACTAGAAAAAGCAGAAGCTCCATATTGATGCCGTTTTCAGGGCCTCTAATTTAGTTTCTATCTCAAATTCTCCCCTCCACTGTAGCCCACGGTTCTTCCAACTGCAGAGAATTTGTTTCAAAGCAGGAAGATGAGAAAAGACACTGTACCTTAGGTACTGATTCCAGATTCTCTCCAAATGAAAATGGTCAAATATGAAATTCTGTACAGAACAAATATGCCAGGGGCAGGAATAAGACAGGACGATCAATTAAGAGAAACATCTTCCTAAGCCTCGCGTGCCGTTGTTACACCGTTGACAATCCCCTCTAGTCCTACACAGAATCATGGAATTATTTGATGAATGAATCTTGATTTCCCCTACACCCAAAGAGAGTCAACCTCGGTGATCTCCGAGGCTCCGTAAGGGGAGGTATGTGACCTACCCAAGTCGTACGAGAGACCTGTTTCTCTAGCTTTGGATGATAAAACAGAACCTAACTGGAGTCACTGGTTCTGCTCTTGCTCTCCTAAAACTCTTTCCATAGCAGCAAGAGTTTAAAAAAAAAGTAAATCAGATCTTTTTTCTTCTCATTTAGCCCTTGAGACTTCCCTTGCCCCCTTATCTGGGGCCCCACCTGCTTCTTACGCTCTGGCACACTGGCCTCCTCTGTTCCTCAACACGGCAGTGTGGCCCTACCCCAGAGCCCTTCACTTGCCATTCTCCGGTCTAGGAAAGCTCTTCCCAGATCTCTCCATGCCTGACTCCTCCTGCTCAGGTCTCTGTTCCCAAGTTCATGCCTCAGGGACACCATCCCTGTCCAGCTCATGTCTCCCTTTAAAAAAATTCTGATAAAAAAAAATTCTGATAAAGATACAT
The DNA here is from genome assembly GCF_048164855.1 of Canis lupus baileyi. Taxonomy (NCBI): domain Eukaryota; kingdom Metazoa; phylum Chordata; class Mammalia; order Carnivora; family Canidae; genus Canis; species Canis lupus. The sequence continues at coordinate 2,066,584 of NC_132840.1, read as the reverse complement.
AAAACACGAAAATGTTATCAACATTTAAGATTATAGTTCACATGTTGTGTATTCACATGTTGTGGAAATAATCTCCAGAATGTTCTCATCTTGCAAAACTGAACCTCTGTGTCCATTAAATAGCAATTCCCCATTTCCTTCTCTCATCAATTGGCAATCACCATTCCGCCTTCTGTTTCTGTGTGTTTGACTACTCTAGATGTGCCGTGTACGTGGAGTCATATAGTTATTTGTCTTGTGACTGGTTTATTTCACTTCGTGTTGGTCCTGAAGGTTCATCCTTGCTGTAGCATGTGTCAGGATTCCCTTCTAATTTAAGGCTGAATAATATTCAGTTGTACGTATATATCACAGTTTGTTCATCCATTCACCTGTCAATGGACATCTGGGTTACTCCCACCTTCTAGGTATTGTGAACAATGCTGACGTGAACAAGCGTATACTATTGCCTATTGGAGAACTTGTTTCCAATTCTTTATGCCCAGAAGTGAGCTGCTCAATCATAACGTTGTCCCTCTTTTTTTTTTTTTTTTTTTTTTTTTAGGAATTACCATACCTTTTCCCATTATGGCAGCACCATTCTACATTCCCACCAACAGTGCACAAGGTTTCCACTTATCCATATCCTTGCCTATGCTTATTATTTTCTGTTTTTGTGATAGCAGCCATATTAGTGGATGTGAGCTGAGACCTCTTTATGGTTTTGATTTTCATTCTCTTAGTGATTAGTGATGTCGAGGATCTTTTCCTATACTTGTAGGCCACATGTATATCTTCTTTGGAGAAATGTCTATCCAAGTCCTTATTAATAGATTCTTAATATTTCATGTCTAACCTACATTTGATAAATGTAGATTGTTTACAAAGTTCTCTTATTATGATCATTGATGTAAAAATACCATTGTACATAAATATTGATTGATAATTCTGATTTTTCCCTCAGGAAAAATTTCCTAAGAGCAGAACTACAATTACTAGGTCAAGATCTATGAACATTTTATAGGCTTTTGATTTGTGCTTCCACAGCTTTCCCGAAGTGATACACCAATTTACACTCCCACCAGCAGGGTATAAAAGAAATATCTCCACTTTAAAGACACAGTAATAAGGGTGTTATGCACAAAACTGAAAAAAAAAAAAAAAAACAGAAATAAAGTTACTAATTTGAGAGCTAAATGTCCTCCTATCCTGCCTTGACTCACTCACTAGAATGTTTGCCTTTTGCTCTGTATAAATTGGCTTTATTAGCTCTCATAATGGAGAAAATGTAGTGCTAAAAGTCTTCCCAAGAGCTAAAATTCACACATCAGTCTTTTCTGTGCTTATTTGTCATAATTATTTAGACATCATTTCTAAAGAAAACACTGGAGTGTAACTATATCACCACTTGGAAGACAGTAATGACTGATACCTTCTCAACTGAACATGAGGTCTCTCTGGTCTTGATATGGGTCAAAGTCAGAGACTAGTTATAAGGCAATTCCGAGAACTTAGAGAGAATCTGAATATTACAGACTAGTGTTCTTCAGCAACTTAGGATTTGAACTTTTGTGTCTGTAGCACTCTTTGAAATATTGTTGTAGAACTTTCTACGGCATTGTGGGAGTGATTCAAAGCCATAGACAAGTCAGTGATATTAAAATATAACTTCTCTCTTATTGTCTATCGAAGTAATCCATGGCTATTTCACTGTTCTCTTGGTTGTCATAATGCCTTATGCAGCAGTGAGTCTTCAGCCAAGGCATTAAAGAGCTCTACTCACACTATTTCCCCACCTGTAAAATGTGACATTGAACTGCATTCATGATTCTCAAACTGAGTTCCCCAGAGTCACAAGGGTGCTGCAGTAGAGCAGTTCATTATCTTCTGGGATGGGGTGGGGGTGATCTATTGTAAGATTCCTTACAATATACAATCTTTTAAAAATAAAACAGCAAGAATCTTGGACTAGACTAGGTATGTGTCTAACCCTGAGTCTATGGCTCTACCCTTTCCTTTCCACGCCTCATTACACTTAGCAGCTAATGTTCATGATAGTTACAGGCAATAGAGAAAAGATTAATTTCTAGTTAGTTACTTTTTTCCCTTTTGAACTCTAATACATATTTTCACAATATTATTACTAGTATAAATCATATGATACCTGAGGTTTTCTGGCCCCTTTCAGATTGATCTATCTACTAAAGCCCCTCTTTTAATCCCTATAGAACCCCAAGCTCTCTAGTAGGCAGATTTCAGCAAACAAATGTTAGGTAGAGAATGGGGAAGGGTAGAGAGATGCCCTCCCTTGATCACTCTGTTTCTATACCAGCATCTGTGTGTTCTCTCTGTTCTGAAAAGTATCAAATGAAATCATTTCCTCACATCCCTTAAAAATCCTTTTTCACAGAAGGCATTGTGTAGTGTAATGTACTTTATGGAATATAGAAGAATGGGCTTCTGCTGGGATTGTGGGAGTTGGGATATAATAGGAAATTGGCTTACATCACAACCATAACAACTTCAAAATCCACATTAAATAGATGGTCTTTAAAATAGACTTCGGTTATCCCACCACGAAAAAATTTAAACTATATTTCAGTCATAATTGCCTACTTCAAAACCTCTCAAGATGTCATTCTTTTACTCTCTTTTCCTATTTCTCTTTTCCCCACTCCCACATGGACTGCCAGGGAGTGAGTAGAGTCTTCTTAGTGAATAAGGAGGAATCATTCATTTCTCTGACGCTCCTGCTGCAATCTGCTCCAGGCCCACCTTCATATACCCAAACCCAGCAGCACAAAGAGAATTTCCAGGTAACAGGATCCACTCTCCTACAAAACATTTTGTTTGAAAATAATTGTGTTCCCTTTATTTTTTTTTTTTTCTGTCTGAAGTTCTTTGAGGAAGATCCCTATATGACGATACCCATAATCACCTGAGTCACATGGGTACTATTTCATATGAGTCATGTTTCCAGTATGTTGAATTTTGTGCTACTCATGATTTAAATGTGTTGTTTCAAATAGTTTTCCAAAGGTATTTTGCTCTTCAGTGACCCAAAGTTGTTGTTCTTTTTCCCCAATGTTTCTTTTAATAACACTCTTCCCTGATCTCCAATGATTCAGTGTCCTAAGTGGGCATTCAACAGCTATGTCGAATCCATTTGTAAAACCTTTATTAAGTTTAACAGCAAAGTCTCATAAGTTTGGCTTGGCTAATCTATCAATTTAAGGCTCATTAAGATAAGGAATGACAAAGCTGGAAAAGAGTGCCTCTCTTTTCTTTGAAAATATTATAAAATCAAGCACTCAGCTGTTTCTTCATTGTATGCTACTTTGGAAATGTCAGGCGAGTTTGAACTGTCAAAGCCATCAAAAAACCTGCTGAAATGCAAAGGAAACAATGACTACCCAGGGAAAACAGTACATCGTAGGACCCAGGAGTCTGCTTTTCCCATAAGAAGGGAAGTAAATTTTGAAAGGGTGAAGTTGGAGCCAACTTATTCCATTTGACATCTGCAGAAGATTTCTTAGTTGTGGGGCCATGTGGTGAGGAACAATATATTCATTGCTAGAACAACTGTCTTGTAATGACTTCCCTTGCTTCTCCGGGATCTGTGCTTCTCCTGTATCCTGCCCACCTCTGCCAGCTGTATTGTCCCTAATGAATCAGAAAACCTCTCCTGGTTTTTCCTCAAAACCTTCAATCATCTTTATGTGGGTAACTGCTCTGATATGGTGATACAGTATAAAGAAGATGGACATCGGAGTGAAATAAAATCATGTTCTGAAGTATGGATGCAATCCTACTCAGGGATCCTTAGAACCATTACCCAGATGCTCTGACTACCTAGATTTCTTTGGAAAGCAGATCCTGAGATAGGGACTTAGTTCTTATTGTAGACAACTGGGGATCAATCCTCCTGGCTGTTTTTGAGGTACTATGTGGGATGTGTCATTCTGAAGGATGACACATAAAAAAAATGTTTGTTCATGATTCCCATCCTCCACTAGACATGTGACCACTAGGCATGCCAACCCCTTATATGTTTGGACTGTCCAATGTATTAGCTGAGCAAGTCGCCAGGATTTTTTTTTTGGGGGGAGGCATTCCAAAGTAGAAAAAAACAGAGATTTAAGGCAAAAACTTTAGATGTAGCACTCTTGTAATGCATATGAACTGTCTGCCAGGGTTGTAGCCTGAAATCAGAGGTTGGTCTGAGACAGGTGACAGAGATGATCAAATGTGGCTGCTAGAGTGTATCTTAATATTATATCCATTGTAAAGACAATGAGAAACCATCTATCACTGTGAAACTTAGAAGTGGTTTGTGTCAAGTATTCACACGGTGAATTATACATGAAGGGTGATCAGGAAAAACTGGTTAACATGATAAAGCTGAAGTTTTGAACAAAGCATTCAAATTCCTCTGCTGGCTAACAACAGTTGCATTTCCTTCCTTATCTCTTTCTTGCCTCTTTAATGTCATCTTTGCTCCAGCCACATTAATCTATTAGAAGCCCAAGGTCCTTTTCCTTGACAGTATCGGTGGGTCAAGTCTCTTTCTAATCAAAAAGCTCTCAGTCTCATTGGACCCAATGGAGAAAGGAGAGTAGATAGTTCATAAAGCGAGCCTCATAATTTCTATTTTATAACCTTATTTGTTTTGCAAACACTAAGATATCCCATTTTGTTAATATCAAATTCCTGAACACAAATACCACAATGACTGACAAAATTAATACTTATTTTTCATTTGTTTTCATGAATAGTTGGTTGAATTTGATTCAAATTGGCTGCATCTTTTAATTAAATGTCTTAATCTTCACTCTTTGAGTCTCTTTATTTTCAACTCACTGCTCTTTGTTTTCTTTCAGACTTCTTTCTTTGCCTACTTCTTAATAGTAGTGTGGGCCAACTTTCCATCCTGGCCCTTTGGACTTCTCTGAAAGTCCTTTCTTAGGCAACATGGGGAAAGAAGAGATCATCTGGTCTGCATACTATTTGCAGATTTCACTGCAAACTGCCCCGTACTGACAACAATGCACCAAGGGCTTGAACGGGTCACTTATAAGCTGAATCCACAAAGAAAAATGTGTCTTTTTATCCATGCATGCTTCTAGCAGAAATGAAATATGTCACAAAACAATCCAGATTTTCTGTTTCTCAAGAAGAATTAGACAATCTGCAAAGCTAGGCCAGCATTTCTGTTTATAACAACTGGCTGCAAAAGGTGAAAGTCTTCTACCTTCAGACCAGTGAGTTCCTAAAATATGTACACATATCCAGTTCCCACTCATGTATGCATTTGTCCTGCTCCATGCCACCTATTATACGTCTTCAGTTTATCAATCGATCTTCATTTCTTTCCATTTCAAAGTCGATATTGTTAATTAGTCCTTCTTTAAGTCCTGATTACTCTTAGATTCCTTTCCTTCATCTTTTCTTCCTAAGTCTCCATATAACACTGAAATTCTTTCTTCATGGTATCCTTCCTTTGCTTTTTCTTTTTAGGATATTATCTATTTATTCATGAGAGACAGAGAGAGAGGCAGAGATACAGGCAGGGGGAGAAGCAGGCTCTGAAGTAGGATTCGATCATGACCTAACCTGAAGGCAGACGCTCAACCACTAAGCCACCCAGGCGCCCTCTTCCCTTGCTTCTATCACGATACTACATTCTTAAAGACTGGCATTCCTTAAAGTTTCATTCTTGGAAAATCTATCATCTATCTATCATCTATCTATCTATCTATCTATCTATCTATCTATCTATCTGTCTATCTATCATCTATCTATCTCATTTGTAGTAACACTTGCAGACAGCATGGCTTAGTGACAAGAGCACTGGATTTGGGGTTACAGATTGTGTGTCCTAATCTTTCCTGGGCCAGTAAATAAGACCTTTGGAAATCACTTCACTTCATTGGCTCTTTGCAAACATAGAACTTAATGTTGAACTAGATTATTCTGAAGGGCAGTTTTGGCTAAATTGTTCTAATTGGTCTGACTTTCCAGCCTGGAGAAGCTCAGTTTTCAAGTGGGAAGATCTCCTAAGTAAATTCTGACCAGGTTTACAGTGCAATTTATTGTGCTTTTGACGACTTTATGCAACTTTATGTTTTCATTCTTAATGTCCTCTTTTAGTGTGTATTGACAGTTCAGTTATTTTCAACAAATATTTATACTCTAGTAAATATAACTGGGCTGACATGCTTTTTCAAAAACTCTTCCCCACCCCCACAGAAGCCTGAGGGAATTTTTTTCAGAAGTGAAATAGTGGGTCTCCAAGGAATTGAAGCTAAATCGTAAGTGTTAACTGTACTAAACATTTTTTTTTTTTTAAACAGAGTTAGAATAAGCTAACAACTGCCTTTTTTCCTCCTGGTTTTCCCACAAGTCAATCCCAGCATCTGAGCTTGGATCCAATGGCACTGACCCTACTTGCTTTTCAACTCTCATTTAGAATATGTTGATGCTTCTGGGAAGAAGGTGATAGAAACGGATCTCCAGGTGTTAAAAAAAATTGCATGCAACATGCCTACTGCAATGCTGAACACAAACTAAGAGCAAGATACATGTAAATTTTGTCACTGAATTCTCTCCACCCACCCCCCACTCCTTTATTATATCTTTAGTCCTCTTTTACTCAATGACTACTGAGGTCCATTGCCAAGTTACATAACTTCTGTCCCCAAAATTTAATAATGTTCCTCTCCACCTTTTGTGAAGATTGAGTCCTAGGAATGGCAGGGGTTGAATAACACACACCGATTGTGGATTTGGTAGCTTAGTTAATATATTTGGGGCTCAGTTTCTCCAGGAGACACAATAAGGCACTTGGGAAAGATCTTTCATTCTTCTTCTGTCCCTCTGTAGTGTTCTATGATTTCAGAATATTATTTCAGGGGGTTCTCTCCTGGCAAGTAAGGAAGATTCATGCCTTTATTTCCTATTAATCCTGAAGTTCTGTGATTTATTCCCTCAAGTTTTATGAAGTAATTACTTGCAAGAGCTCTTCCTTGTATGAACTGTAATAAAAATGACTTAAGAAAAACGGTTAGTCCTTGCATAAAATTATGCAGAAATTAAATTAAAAGGCTGGACATCTGTTCATTTCACATCAAGCCTTTGAGGATGTTCCCAAAGAGCTTCAGAGATTGTGATGATAAGGAAAATTGGGGCACATTTAGATTCCTATAATCGACCTTTTCTGTCTCCATGCTGTGGGTCTCTCCATTCCCTATTTTTTGCCTGATGTGGGCCAAAAGTTCTAACTAGACACAGGAATTCCCATGATCTGATGAATCAACTGGCTCAAGAGGAATCTTTGCCTCTTCAAACAGACTTATTCAGGAGAATAGAGGGAAATGTGTGGTTATATAATGCAAAAATAATGAAATATAATATAACTTTCATTTATTAAGAACTTAATTTGTGGCAGGAGCTGTATTTTTTTTTACCTTAAGTATTTCAATGAGTCCTCAAAACAAACCAGAACATAATTACATAAGTCCAAGTGTTGGTTTGAACCATGAAGTCATCCTCTACAGAAAAGTTCTTAAAGACTGTGTAAAATATGGGCAATAGGATTTAAAGCTTACTGAGTACCTATTTTATGTTAAATAGTGTATAAGGTGTCTTTTTGACCTAATTCATCTTTCTAAATCTCAGACAATCCTACGGGGTATAGTATTACTGATCACTGTTTTCTAGATTAGAAATATAAGCCTCAAAGTTATTAGTTTAAAGTCACATGGTAATGAAGCTCAATTGGGATTAAAGAGTGATAAATAATTATATATCGTGCCTCTTCAATTTTAGAAATAGATCCAGGTTCCCAGTGCTTTCGATTTAGGGGTTGAATGTCCCTTCAATATGAGGACATGTGGACATAGAGTTTTCTCTAATAAGCCAGACACAGAAACTCTTGCTCTTATGATCATGTTATTTTTTTTATGATCATGTTATATAATTTCCAGACAGACTAAAAAAAAAAAAAAAAAAAAGCTGATCAGAAGATATTTATGGAATCGATTCATTTTGGAAGGAAGTAAAGACAAGTGTAAAACTGCTGTTGTATTCTAATATAACTAAATTTATATGTTATAGCTATAAAATAGTTAAGTTTCTGTATAGGTTTCTTTGTTTTCCCCTAGAATGGAGGGGGGAATTGAGCTTAGAGTTTATTTTTGTTGTTGTTTTGTTTTTCACTTTAAAGATTTTATTTAGGGATGCCTGGGTGGCTCAGTGGCTTGGCATCTACCTTCCGCCCAGGTCGTGACCCAGGGGTCCTGGGATCGAGTCCCACATGGGGCTCCCTGCATGGAGCTTGCTTCTCCCTCTGCCTGTGTCTCTGCCTCTCTCTCTCTCTCTCTCTCTCTCTCTGTGTCTCTCATGAATAAATAAATTAAATCTTAAAAAAAATAAGGATTTTATTTATTTATTTTAGAGGGAGAAAGAGTGAGTGGGGAGATGGATAGGAGAGGGAGAGAGAACCTGAAGCAGACTCCGTGCTGAGCACAGAGCCTGACGTGGGGCTCCAGATCATGACCTGAACTGAAACCAAGAGTCAGATACTTAACTGACTAAGCCACTGAGGAGCCCATGGGCTTATAGTTTTCATCAAATAATTTTCCTCTAGGTCAGAAAACCAATCACAGAGGAGGAGGCAATGTGACCAATAAACCAACTTAAAGATTGGACGAGGAATTTAGAAGCATGTCCCTTCCATGAGAGTAGTCTGCAGAAGCAAACACGGGTACACCAAGGTACATAAAATGGCAACAGAGAGAGAAGAGAGGGAGGGAAAATAACTTCAGGAAAGAAAGAAGTTGTACCTGCTAAGAACCCTGAGAGTTCAGGGAATGAACTGGCAATGGTCACCATCAAAGGATTAATAAAGAAGGCATCTGTTGGGGACAGGTGGCAGCCCAGCAGAAAGGGAAACAGAGACTTTTGGTATCAGGAAAAAAAAAAAAAACAAAACACAAATAAAAAACTCTTGGTTTTATACTTCCACTAAAAAAAGCCCTATTTGGTGTGTATTAATTATAATATTTCCATGTTTAGTGAGAATAGGGATGATGCAAGGTTTTAGCCTCCATAGGTTATCCTTATGTGAAATTTTGTTAAAGAAAAAGATGTCATCCAACATGTAGATTCATAATCTGATGCTATATATAGCAGGCATTCCCAGGAGTGTTGGGAGGAAAAATGTCACATTAAATAGAAATTTTTAGAAACTGTGAAGGAGAAACTGAACAAAATATGCTAGAACAAGTTCCCGCTCATCAGTGAACCATGAGAGATAAAGGTACTTGCCTTTGCGGAAGCGCATCGTCTCCTGAGACGTGAGGCCAAGACTACCCCTGCTGTTTGCCAGCACAGAGGGCAGCGAACTCTATTCCTTCCTCCCATTACCCCCTCTGAGTCCCTTAGGTTTCACCAGGTTCCAGCCCCGTTTTCCTGAGGAAACCCTCTTCCAGTAAAATTTTGATTGGGTTTATCTATCACTTTAGTTACTAGATGCAGGAAGTGTAACAACTAATTAAATTTAAAAAACAGATAAGCAAATAGAATCAATTGAAGTATCATGATGGGGGATGGGATCATGGACAATATAAACTCTGCTTTTACCTGACATCGGGTTGATGCTGCTGCTACTGTGGGTCAAGGGACTTAGGTCACTCCCCTAAGTGAGTATCCTGTAGTTTTCAGGATTTTTGTTTTGCCAGTACTCACCCACCCGGCGCTGGGCCAAGGTAAGTGTGTTCCAGCTCTAAATACTGATTGCTGGGAGATCTCAGGAGCCTTTTCAAATATGCTTGCCTTTTTATCCCCCCATTTTTCTCTTCCACATTACCTGCTCAAACCTGGATTTCACAAACTAACAGTAGACACCAAATGAAAACCAAACAGACATATTGACGGTGTCTGGTGAGACATCTGTGTTTCTGGTATTGTTGCTTCTTCTACGGGAAATTCTCACACATGCCCTTGGGGTCGTGCACATGGTCAAAATACCCTTAGACTCAGGCCCGGGACTTTGGGGTCGAAGGCCTCTCTAGATTAATATGCAGTGTCTCTCTGTGGCAGGGGGAGGTCTGGTGAGGCCAGAGACTGTGTTCTGGTTTTTGAAACCTGCACTGAGGCCTCAGGGGGCCTGGGCACGTAGGAGTGCACACAAGCTTCCGCCTCCAGGATGGTGTCCTGGAGCCTGGGTCTGACGCTTGAGTGCTAGTTCTGTTCTTGAACAGAGAGTTTGTTCCCCTTTGAAACAGATATATGGCTGACAGGAGCTTTAGAAGTTTATAGGAACTTACGTGAGAAGGGTTGTGGTCACTACCGAAGTTTAATTGAAATCCTTGACCCTCCTTGAGCTTCTGGGTGCCTGGCTTCTCTAAACACGGCAGGGAAGGGGCACCTCTCTTTGGCTGGGCCAGGGTGGGCACCTTTGGCTCCATGGAGTCTGGGTTAAGCTCCTGCGTCCACAAGGTTATTGTTTAGGGGGCCCGTTAGTAGCCTGCAACACACACACAAAAAAAACAAGTGTCCTCAACTCTATCACGGAGCATCTTAAAGATTTCATATCTAGAGTGAAATGAATACTTTCTCTGTTTGACAATCTCATGGCCCCTGAAAAGTAAGTCTGTGTTCGTAGGTTAACCTTGACTTCTTTTATTTCTTTGCTTAGGATGAAGGGTTTTCCTCCAAAAGCAGCCCCGCATGCAAGTAAACAGTACACAGGTCCATCACAACTCTGTCCCATTCAGGCTCCTCTTGGGATTTGGAAATATCAAGGCACCGTGACACCACAAATGATCACATTTTCCCAGATTCTAGCTAAAGATGCAAGGTGTAAACAGAGGAAGAGAGGTATAGGGGCTACAACTGGAGTTTCCAGAGTATACGAATGCATCACCGCTTCCAGCATTAACCACAGAAAGTCAAGGACTGTGGACTCGAACGCATCTTGCTGCCTGACAGATGGAGCTCCAGAGCGGAGATGAAAATTCCAGGTCCACAAAGCCGGAGCAATTGCAAAGTGATGTCCCTGAACGACTGCCCTTTGTTCAGATTCTGTCATTGCCAAACCTCTCTCTAGTTACTTTCATCAGGCTTTTGTGGGTATAGAGGATACAGCAGTGAATGGCACAGACCATTCCCACCTTCACAGAATTTCCATTCTTCTGAATGGAACTCTCAATCAAAAAATACATGACCTGTTAGGCTGTGACCCACGCAACGGAGAGCAACGACATGTTGGAAGGAGGATAAAGAATGCCCAAGGCTGGGGGCTGTGGTTTTAGGTGTGGTCCTCAAGGAAGGCCTCACCACAAGATGGGCGTTTTAACGATGATCTGAAGAGGCAAGGAAGTAATCTTCGTCACTGTTTGGAGGAAGATTGTCTCAAAGAGAGGGAACAGCAAATATAGAGACCCCGAAGAAGGAAAAAGGCAGAGCATTTCTGGTAACTGAGGAAAAAGAAAAACAGTGTCAATGGGGAGAGCGGAAGAAAGGGTGGGAGGTCAGTCAGGTCAGAAAGCAGCCGAAGGCCACGTCCTGGGGAGGGCAGGTGATCCTTGTATAAATACGATGCTTTTGCCCCAAACAAGATGAGATTTTGGAAAGCGCTGAACAGTGGATTTGCATGATCTAATCTACATTTTACCGGGATCATTCTTTCCAGGATTTGACACGAAGGCCACAGGTAAATGAAGTAGGAGATAAGATGAGAGACGGCAATAGAAACTTCTGTTGTGTGGAAATTAAACGTATTTTTTTCTGTGAGCTTGGAGAAAACCCACTCAATATCATAGAGGGGGATTAGAATGCAGCAAAGAAACATAGGAGGATTGCTCCAATGATGATAATTTAAGAAGAGGAGGGATAGGATCTAGGAGATTGGTGGGAAGATTGACTTGTATGAGAAGCAAGACAAATAATCCAAATTAATACGAGAGAATGCAGACCTACATATGGGACTGTACATAAAGGTGAATACACATGATAGTTTGGCTATGTGGATTTCTTCTATTTTCTTGGGAACGTAAGAGGCAAGATTACTAGCTGGGAGTGAGGACTCGGGAGGTCATATGCTTTTTTGCTCACTTGGCTTTTCTTCTTCCAAGCCCCTTCCTTCGGCCACGTCACCCTTCATGGGACGCATAACAGATCCGACCTGTCCTACTGCTGCTGCAACGCTGGGCCACCTGCATTGTTCAACAGTTTGCAAGCATCGCACAAGTTTGCTCAGGAAAAGTCAGTCGCAGTCACACTAGGAAACTTTTAACACAAAGTGGTTTTTATTTCCAGCCAGAGATGTCTACCCCTTTTTAAATGTTCTTCACAGAGGCAATCAGATCCAGAATCCAAATCTTTAGAAAAGCAGCCCTTCCTCTTTCTCAAAGCAAACCGGGCACGTAAGAGGGATTCTTGGGATCGCTGGCCCTGCTAAGCCACATAAAACTGGGCCATTATTGCTTGTGTCCTTGTAGGTATTTTAGCCTTTAAATGGCGATACTATCATTTTAATTAACGCTGAAGTTTCTTCAGCACTCAATTCAAAGGGAGACTGCAGGTTCTACAATAGAAACTAAATCCCCAGCCCAGGAGTAAAACAAAGTGTATGAATGAAGGTAGGCAGGTTTGGGAAGGCTTCAGAATTTGATGGTGGGAGATCATGTTACAGGCCTGGTGGAGGTACGCACAGAAGGAGGAAAGTTAGACTCATAAAATTCCTTTTGTGAAGCACAAGATGAGATAAAATAAAAGCTAAAACCCGGGGGGGGGGGCAGGGTAGAGAGTAAAACAGACCTTGTAGAGAACCTTGACCTGCCTTTTGTTACATCTCTGAGTGATATGAGTAATTTAATTAATATGCCAATTTTACACAGAGAATATGGAGATACTTAGATCTTTCATCTACATAGTACTAGAAAATAATATGGCCCAGTGTTTTGCAAGATCATCACCATTACCATTGTGAGTTGGAAAACTTGTTGCTGGAGGCTATCCTATGTTTCACAGTTCCCCTGGCCGGTACCCAGTGGATGCCAGCAACACTCTCCTCCTAATTAACAAAACGAAATGTCACCAGACACTGACAAATGTCCCTTGGAGGGCAACATGGCCATTCTGGTTGAAAACCACTGATCAAAGTGCCAAAGTGCCCAGCAGAGTGCCTGGCACATAGTTCTTGCCCTACAGAAAATAATTTTATAAAAATAATAAGAGCCAGACTTTTCTTTTTCCCATTTCAGCACAACAGAACAAGGTTTGTTTGTTTTTTTTCCTCAGTGAAGTTTTTGTTTCAACAGTTTTAAAACTTCTATAATTGATAGAATTGTATATATTTAAAGTGTACAGTGTGATGACTGGACATACCTATATTGTGGAATGATTACCAAGATCAAGATACTTTATACATTCGTCACCTCATACTGTTAATTCTTTTGTGTTTGGTGAGAATGTTTAAGATCTGCTTTCAGCAACTTCCATGTACCGTATTATTTTTTTTAAGATTTTTTATTTATTTATTCATGAGAGACACGGAGAGAAGGCAGAGATATAGGCAGAAGGAGAAGCAGGCTCCATGCAGGGAGCCCGACATGAGACTCGATCCTGGAACTCTGGGATCATGCCCTGGGCTAAACGCTCCACCACTGAGCCACCCAGGCATCCCACAACACCATATTATTGACTATAGTCATCATAACGTGCATTAGATCCTCAGAACTTATTCATTTTATAAATGAAAATTTGCACTCTTTGACCTATACCACCCCAGGGCCCCCTCCCTAGAACCCCTGACCAACCCCATTCTATTCTCTGTTTCTATGAAACTGAAGTTCTATGCAACATGTCTGCATTCCCGTAGATTATTTAGTGCCTATCTCTCTTACAGACTCATCAATTCTTGGATATAGTTTCCCTTGAACCTGGTAGGTGGGGCCCATATCTGGGGCTTTGTGCCTCAGAGGACTCCATACTCATGAATACCTTTTGAAATTTTCTACATCCCCTCCAGTGCCTACGGACCACCAGGCTGGCAGTGACAAGTGGCATCATGACCCTGGGCCAGACGTACACTGAGTCTGGTGCTCAGGGGCTTGCACAGTTCAAGGATGGCCTTGTTTGGGTATATGACAAAATTAAATCTAGGATCCTTCAACATGCTTGTCCCCACTTCTCCCATGAATCTTCTTTGGGGTTATGGTGGCCAATTACCGATACAAACTTTATTAGCAGATTGACACAATTATCAAAATTGTCAGATGATATATAAACCAGGGGTTATTCATCTAAGTGACACTGTGAATTTCAAGGTGTCTCTGAAGGCCCTGAACAAATTTGTGCATGTGTCCAAATATAAACCATATAAATTATTCTTGGAAAAGTGTCTATAGATTTCCTCCAGAAAAGAATTTAAATTTGGAAAATGGGAGTCCACTTTGGGCATCTATGCTCTTACATGTTAACCTTACAAAGGTGTTTATCTTCTGGGAGTTTTAGTAAATTCCAAAGTTCTCCGCAAAGGCTTTTAAGTTTTATGGGTAATTTGTGAAACACACAAAGACTTTGGCATGTTTAAAGGTAAGCTAGCAGGCTTAAAGTTGCAATTACCTATTTTTCGTCTCGCTTAGATCTCAGAAAAAAACATTAGTCTGATTTTTCAGAAGCATTCCTAGTCCCCTATCCTTTTCTGAAAAAAATCTCACTTTGATACAGGTGGCCTTATAGAAAGAGAGTCACTGGCATATTTTCCTGTGACTTGTGGTTTTCATATCAGATCTGCTCTCTATCCTTACTAAAGGTCTTCGCTGGGCCAGATAATCTTTGCTTTCTTGAATTTTAAATGTTAACAGTTCATTAAGGAAGGTTTAATTAAAGTTCTCTTGCTAGACACTTTGTGACAGTTGGGTATTTGTACTACTTAATCCATGACATTCTCTTTCAGTATATATGCTCATTACGTGAATAACATGTCTTAGTCGTATAGCTTTTATACATTTCAAATTCCATTAGTGTTCTATTACTAAATCTCCCTATTTTTACTAACCCATTTTTTTAAAGCACTTTCTTTTTAATCCTGTAAATGCCGGTGTTCCTACAAGACTTGTAATATACTATAGTTGATATATAAAAGGGTTATCAAAAATTTTGGAGCTAGAAGGAAAACTAACATTTATAAAACATCAACAACAGGCCAGGCAAAAATCTCATTTATGCTTGATGGTAGTTCCCTGCTGTTGTTACCAGCAATCCCATTTTAAAGGGGATGAAACTAAGGCCAAAGGAACACTAAACTGGTTGTTTCTAAGTATAGAAGACTGCAATCGGTGGTTCACCAAAGAACACACTTTCCCTTGGGTTATTTTGAAATATTTCAAAAGAGAGAAGAAAATAATAAAACGATCCTTGTTGGGGAAATAAAGGTCAGGAACCACAGGACCATCTGGCCCTGGTCTTCCAAACCCATGAAGTTTATTAAATAATAATTGACTACCTATTTATTATTAATCAAAAACATATACAACCCAGAAATCATAACCTTTTTTTGTTTACATGAGAAAGCCAAAGTTTTCAGGCTTGGTTCAAATAAGAGCACTCATATTAACAAAAATATGAGGATGCTTTGGCTCGGGCAAGGATTTCCCCAGTTTATCTATGATTCTTAATAGATTTTTAAGATCTGTTTTTTAAAAATAGGGTAAAGAGCCTCATTGTTATCTCTTTGTTTTTTTTTTTATTTTTAGAAATTTGGGAACTTAATTTGGAATCAATGGTTGGTTGACTTTCTACTTATTTGAGTAAAGGAAACTTATTTTCACTAAGTGCCATAAGACAAATTAAATGTAGAACCTGAATTAAAACCCATGTACGGGATCCCTGGGTGGCGCAGTGGTTTGGCACCTGCCTTTGGCCCAGGGCGCGATCCTGGAGACCCGGCATCGAATCCCACATCGGGCTCCCGGTGCATGGAGCCTGCTTCTCCCTCTGCCTATGTCTCTGCCTCTCTCTCTCTCTCTCTCTCTCTGTGACTATCATAAATAAATAAAAAATTAAAATAAAATAAAACCCATGTACTCTGTCCCCCTGATCATTATTCTCATGATTACTTTGTCCCTTTGTCTCTTCTTTCATGACCCCAATGCTATCTAACATTACATCTATTTTATTCCCTTAACCTCACCTCCATATATACCCTCTCCCCACCAATTAAAGTCTTAGTATAAAATCTAAAAGAAGAGGTCATAGTACTAGAGAAAGGGCATAACTAGCCCAGGGAATCCTGGATATTTATTACTAGTCATGTTGCTTAAGACAGTCTAAATAAGATGTCCTTCTCTAATGAATTAAAAAGTCTACTAATTTAAGAAAGTTGTTTAAAAATAAAACAGGACGAGAGAGTGAGAGACTTGCTGGCTTCAATTACTCAACAGTTAATGGATTGTCACTTCTGGCACAGCTGGATCCAGGTGCTCTCCACATGTTTGCAGAGCTCTGCATCTCCTATATTTCCTGGTGCTGCTCTTTTCTGTGCAGACTTCATTCTTGAAAAGACCTTACTCATGGAAGATGATCAAAAGTAGGATTAGGCTTAAGTGGTTTTTCGAACTTCCCTTCCCAGATTTACTAGATTTTATACTTTGAAATGAATCTGAAGAGTACAGCTCTGGTCATGTCTACCATGTTCGGAATAATAGTTGTGGATGCAAAAGATACCGTGTTTGCCCAACCCAAGTCCCTTTATCATACCTGCAAACACTGTCAGTCTCAAAAAAAAAAAAAAAAAAAAGGATGGGCTAGAGGGAATAGGGGCAAAATAGGGGCAAACATCTTCCATTGCAGCTTTCCATGGGAAGGACCAAGGGTATCATAAAAGGTCCTTTCTTGAAAAAATCACTTCCCCAGCAGAGTCTCTGCTCAGTAACCCACATTTTGCTTAAGGTTAAACTCCAACCCCCCCAAAAAAATAAATACATAAACTTCCCCTAAAATAAAGACTGCATATTTTATATCCATAAGCAGTTTGAACTTATAATGTATGTCCTTTTCTAATGCAACAAATGGAAAATTGCTTGACTCCTCTTTCATGTAGTAATGATCATATCAATGATACTCATAAAATGAGTATCAATGCACTTTCCACAAGAGCAGCATAAGAATGTCTAGTTTCCCCCCTCAAGATGTTTTATACATTTCCTATTGTAACACGTAGTCTAAGGCATAGAAAGTCCAATTATATAGGTGAAAATCAGCCTCTACATGTGATTTCTGAACTACCTGCTTCAGATTCTGTTGGACTGATAGGTACAAGGAGATTAGAGTCCTCTGTCTCTAAATTCCTGGAGGAGAAGGGAGAAAGAATTTCCATTTTAACAAGTACCACTGTATAGTAAGCATCTGTGATGAGAAATAATATAAGTCAGATGAATAAAGTACAGGTTAGCTGTACTCCTCAACTTTCTATCTTTTCGATATGTTCATTTATCTGTATTTATTCATCCCTGTATCACTAAGCATCTAAAATAGCTCCAGGCATTTGATAGAAGTTCAATAAGATGTACTCACTTTCCTCAAGGAAGGAGAGATTGGCAAGAAAATCAATGATGATAATGCAAAATATCAAGTGCTTTGATGGAAGAAGTAGAACAGAGAAGGAGAACCTAATCAAGCCTCAAGAGGTGCCATGGAGTATTTACATAAGAGATATGGGAGACAATTCACAATGGACCTCTTACGCTCCTGTACATCTTTCTGAGTCTGTCAAAATTGCAGGGCCCCAATTCTGATGGTTCTTTCATCCAGATCACTCCTCAGGACTGATTATGTAGTTGTAAATCCTGAAAACGAGAAACCATAATGCACAGCACTGTGAGGTCCTACAGCGCTCCTGGTCGTCCTCTGTTAACGTGCCTGCTTACATTTGCTACAAAAGGAAAGGAAATCTACCCTGAAATTGTACTCAACAGTACAAAGAGACATGTACGCACAAAGTAATTCATTATAGTACAATTATTGCTTGTAATTGTTTATGATCTACTCTGTGTCCTTACACTGAGGAGTTGCTAATTCCATCACATCCACACAGTGGACTACTATCTGTCTATATGTGAGAAGTGAAATTCTATGAATCAAAAAAAAAAAAAAAAAAAAGAGAGAGATTTCTAGGATATATTGTTAAGTGAAAAAAAAAACAAAGAATGTTAGTATCTTTATGGTGTTGTCTTTGTGTAAAAACAAGAGGAAATTTGAAAATATAAAAGTGTATTTTTTATTAAAAAATAAAAATAAAAAAGAACAGAAAACTCCAAACTAGTGAGATTGCTTATCTACAGGGAATGGGTGGGAACAAAGTGAAAATGAGGACGGGTGAGGGCATTTCTCTGAATATACTTTCAGTACAGTCCGACTTCTGGAATCATGTTAATGTGCTGCACATTCTAGAATGATGAGTTTTTTTTTTAAATTAACAAGGCTGGTCCAAACCCCAAAATCACAAAAGCAGATGAATCAAACCAAATTTCAGATGAATAACACAATGGGAAGCAAAATAACTTTGAACATAATATCTATGCAACTGTAAACAAATATTGACCTCTAGTTAGGAGGCTTTTTACTTCACAGTAATACACCTTAATGATTCTGACACTACAGTCTGTATATTCTAGGATAAAGCAAATTAGTAGACATATTAGAGATAGGTATCTTCCATTTCCCTTCAGATGGCTCAGAACAAAATTCATAGCTGCATATGTGCATGCGTGGATGCGCGTGTGTGCACATGTGCATGTGTGTATAGGTGCACGGATATGTGTGTGTATTGAAAGGGCAAGAGCAAATTACAAGTGAGAGGCCTAATCCTCCTGGTTGATAATAAGGGAGGGGAAGCCCTCCCTTTATCTTAGAGTGTTTACTTTAAAAAAAAAAAAAAAACAACTAGTCATTCTAAGTTCTTTCTCTGTCTTTTTGAAATGTGTATAAATCTTTCAAGAAGCTAAATATGTCTCTTGCTAGTTTTATAGCTCAGGAATGTCTTTCTCGAGAACCTGAGAACAATTTCTTTGAAATGTGATCATCAAGGAAGACAGATAGCAGCCTTATTTCTCAATTTCCTTGGTGGTGGAGAAGCCTAGCTCTGGTGGTCTCCTTCATCCCAGCTGTAAAACTAGCTCTTGTCATAAATATGTGAGGAACTTCTTTTTCCTTTAGTTAAAGCTAATTAGCTAACACAGATGGTCATCCCAATTACCAAATGAATCCAGTACGAAGCATGTGTAATTAACGGTGCTGTCAGGTCTTCTTACTTGAGGACTAGGTATTGATTGGGTGTCTTGAGAACACCTATGCAATGGGTTGGACCTCCTTGGCTCTGTGAAAGGGTGAGATCTCCGTCTGTCTAGGCAGTCCCTTAGCACGTTGCCTGTGATGCGAATCGCATTCTGGCTGCATGTTTACTCACAAGGCAATTGTTTTCTGTCTGAGGAGTGACATCAGCAAGATGGTCAAAAAAGACATCCTATACCTGTATCCCCCACTCAGCAACAACAATTTGGCATCCATCCAGGGACAAAAGTGCCTCTGTGAGAGCAATGGGATCCAGCACATAAGCCAAGGGACCCAGGAGGAATCTCACCTACCTGTAAAACAGGTAATAGCAGATGGACTTCAGTCCTGGCCGTGGACACTGCAGTGGCCTGTACACTGGCTCCAACCTCTCTGGAGCAGGCTAGGAGCCCCTGGAGAGTGCTGTCTTAGGCTGTCACCCAGAGGCGAGAGAGCCTTTGTGGAGGTCCCAGCACACTGTGAGAGAGGGAGAGGGAGAGAACACAAAGTCGAATGTAGTGAAGAGGGTAAGAAGAGCAATTTGACTTTGCCCATGTGACCTCTTCCCCAAAGAGGCACAGTTCAGTGCCAAGGGAAACCTTCTTGGGTCCCCAATTTCTCCCCCAGGGGAAAGTGAGAATGTGAGAGCATGAGAGCATATGCACCTGCTTCCCCAGCCATGTAGGATGCGGTCAAAGACACCATTTCTCCCTTGCCCCCAACCAGAGTACTAGGTCCGGAGGTGCTTCAGGGCCCAAAGAGGCGGATAAAGAGGCAGATAGGAATTTCAGAGAGCATTAAAGGGATATATTTCCTTCTACACCTCCCCTGTGGATTCCTCCGACTGGCCCTCAGGCACCCCAAGCACTCTGCATGCCTCACCCCTGCATACCCCCAACCTAGGGTCTACTCCTTGTGCCAGCCCTGGCCAGCAGAGAGGGGTTTCACAGAGGGGTAGTGAGCATGTGCAGAAAGCTGCCCCCCCCCTTCATCTACGAGTCAGGGAGAGACCACAAACTTGAGCTTTAGCGTCACATTTGGGAAAGCAGAGAGGAGGCATTGGCCCAATGTATTGCAGAGTACAAAATCAGTTGCCTTTCTATACACTAACAAGAAAATATATTGAAATGAAATGAAGAAAATAATCACACTCATAGGAGCATCCAAAATAATAAAATACTGAGGAATAAATTAAACCATGAGGTGAAATATCTCTACTCTCAAAATTACAAGAGTTTGAGAAAGACATTGAAGTAGAAACAAATGAAAGATATTCCATGTTCTTGGACCCGAAGAATGAGTATTCTTGAAAGGAACTCCTGTAAATCAGTAGCAAAATGTCCCAATTTAAAAATGGACAATGACACAATTAAATAATGACAGTTTTTTTTTAAAAAAAAAGGACAAAGGCATTGAATAGATATTTCTCTAAGCAAGACATACAAATGGCCAACAGGTGCATAAAAAGCTGCTCATCATCACTAATCACCAGGGAAACACAACATCTAAGGTATGGAAACAACCTGTCTCTGTAGATGTGAGTGAATGGATAAATAAGATGTGCTTCGATATATATGTATCAATATATTTACTATACTGTATTATATATTTGAAAGCTACTAAAAGAGAAGATCTTAAATGCCCTTGTCAGAAAAAATAAATAGTAATTATGTGAGATGATGGATTAACTAATTAATTAACTAATCCTACTATGGTAATCATTTTGTAACACATAAATGGATCAAATCATTACTTTATAAACCTTAAATGTTACATGTCAATTATGTCTCAACAAAGCCAAAAAATTTCTCTTCAAATAATTTAGAATTTCCTCTGCTACCTAAACTACAGGTGCCCCTCCATAGTGTGGCCCCTCTGCCGTGCAGGATCCACATGGCCCTTCCCACCGACCTCTAGGGTCTGGGTTCAGGGTGTTGAGCATGAATGGACACCCATTAGGAAGATCATTGTAACTAGATAGGATGCTCGCATCAATCGGTGTTACTAGCTCATCTGTTCGTAAAGTGTCGTGATAAAGCAGGTACAGTGGGTGTGAGAATGCTCTCTTGGTAAAGTAGAAATCCTCAGAGAGAAAACGAGAATGTAGGATTCTGGACATATTCAATGTCCCGTAGTAAGCTTAGAAGGCTCTGAATGTCACTTATTCGAACCCAGGCAATGGTATGGCTCTAGAAGGGACTAGTGTCTGTGGTGAATTCATCAAGAGGATGAGTCAAGCATACTTTGTCAGGTGGGACAAGTTACTGGAAGAGCCAAGTGGTTAGTTACATTGTAAGTCACTCAGACCATCTCAAAAAAAATTTTTTTTTAAGATTTTACTTATTTATTCATAAGAGACATATAGAGAGAGAAAGGAGCAGAGACCCAGGCAGAGGGAGAAGCAGGCCCCATGCAGGGAGCCCGACGTGGGACTCAATCCTGGGTCTCCAGGTTCACACCCTGGCCCATGGCAGACGCTCAACCACTGAGCCACCCAGGGATGCCCTATTCCTAAACCTCTTAAAATTCACACACAATGGTGAGAGAAAACACTTATAGATTAGGAAGCAGACTCAGAAATGTTAATTGATTTGCCCAAGGTTACACACTGATGATTGATGACGCTGGAATGTGGGTTCATATCTGTCTCAATACAAAGGCAATATCTGCCTGACATTCCACATATCTATACTGAACTGCATCATTATTCAAGGGTTTTACACGGGCTGTGCGTAAAAGTCCCTCCTCCCTCCCAGACAGCTAACCAAAATAGCCTCAGAGTATTTGGTTTCCACACACACGAGCCCCTTCCTTGAAGCAGAATTGTCGCCTTAACACAAAATGAGCAAGCTTTCTGGTCTCACAAGCATATCTGGGAGGGACACCGTATAGTTCTGACATCTGTTACTAATTTGTGACTTTAGGCCTCAAAAGGCTGTAAAATAAATGAAGCTCCATCAGATGTGTTTAGATAAGGAAGCTGAGAAAAAATAGTTCTTTATCCCTCTCCCCACTACAAACCTAATATTTGATGAATAGCTGTTATAGATGAGTCCCCAGCAAAGGGTCTACGTGTCTTATCTCACTCCACGTTTCACAATTAACTTCCGACTCTGTTGTTTTACTAGAATGTCAACTACTTAAATGTAACACTCACACTTCTACTGATGGGAGTCAGAATCTTACTTTCAGGAATCACGTTTGTTGCCAAGTGTATGCACACACTCACCCACACACAGAGTAAAGAAGGATCCGGGATGCTACTTTTTCACATCAGGTCAAGATGGGTTGTGTGAGGCAAGAAGGACGAAAGCTGCCATTATAACATCCGATTGATCCTCATGTTCTCAAAAGACAGGCGCCCTTTCACCTGGATTTCAGGTCACCTGCACCAGTTTTCATTATGAGTTGATTAAGACACATTGAGATTTCTTTAAACCAAAGGAAAGCAATCCTTCCAGTCTCCTCATCGCACTTCTCCTCCTCCTATCTCTATTCAGCTTTGTTTCATTAGGCATCCCTCTGGGTGACTGCGTGGGATAACGTAACGGGGCATTTATTCCATGTTTGTCGAAACCTTAACAAAACAAAGATGGCCGTTTCTAATCAGGGATCACAATTACAGGCGTGCAGAAAAAAACTCACTAATACTGCAATTCAGAGATGAGTACACACTTTTTTTTTTCACCTTTATTACTCTACGTTGTTATACATATCCTGGAAGATTGGGTAGAGATGTTAGGGGAGGGAGAAAATGCTGTCTGCCTGCCCATAGGTGAGAAACAGTAGGTTCTTGTTATTTATTTCTTTTAAAATTTTATTTATTTATTTATTTATTTATTTATTTATTTATTTATGAGAGAGCGCAAGCTGGGGGTGAGCAGGAGACAGACAGAGAGAAGGGGAATCCTAATCAGGCTCTGGGCTGAGCATGGACCCTGAG
The DNA here is from genome assembly GCF_048164855.1 of Canis lupus baileyi. Lineage (NCBI taxonomy): Eukaryota > Metazoa > Chordata > Mammalia > Carnivora > Canidae > Canis > Canis lupus. The sequence continues at coordinate 2,043,324 of NC_132840.1, read as the reverse complement.
GCGGGGCTCAATCTCATGACCCTGACATTACGATCTGAGCCAAAACCAAGAACAAGACGCTCAGCGGACTGAGCCACCCAAGAGCCCCTAAGTTCTTGGCATGTAAGTCTTGCTGGGTGTGCTGGGTCTCTTCTACCTGGCCTTCCAGACACTCTTTCTCATCTTTGCCTTGATCTGTGCCGCAAAAGGCATCCTGCAGTGTCTCCGTTGGCTCTCCATGCTCTGGATCATGGCTGAGTTAGACCAGTGAGAGATTTGGGAAGGAAATCAGAGGGTAATAGGACAGTGGAGTTGAGACGAGTGGTCCACAGGTGCCCTGTGTGCTCTGTGTCTTTGGTGGGTGATTTCCTGGCCATAGCTTTCTAGCTAACCCCCCTCATCAGCTTCTCTGAGCACTCTGACCCAGGGGGTCTCTCATCCCGACCCCCTCATGCCTAGAGATGGCAATATCTTCCCACTGTTACAAGCCTTCTAGTACTGTAGCATCCATTACTTCTTTTTCTGAATGCTACTGGTATTCTTCCCAAATAGCCTGTTTTAGAATTCTCCTCAAGCTACCCAATTGGTGGGCACCACCTTTTCATGTCAAGATCATGGCTGACAGATTCAAACTCCTCCAAACAAATACAAAACCCAAAAGTCCTTCTTGGGGAGATGATAGTGCAATGGTCTAGGTGTTAACGGGTCTGTTTGATTTCTTGTTTTTTTTTTTTATTTTTATTTTTCTAAAGCTATTAGTATAATGCCAGTCACCAAATGAATATTAATTATTTAGTGAATAAATGATTCATAAAAGAATGAATGAGTGGATGAGTAAAGAGATGGATGAATAAGTAATGAGTAAATGAGATCATCATTTAGCAATTCAACTTCTAAAAGCAAATTCTGCTAATTTTTCTTATTTTTTTAAAAGATTTATTTATTTATTTTAGAGAAAGAGAGAGCATGAGCAGGGAGGGGAGGGGTCAATGGGGAAGGAGAGAATCTCAAGCAGACTCCTCACTGGGTGAAAAGCCAAACTTGGTGCTCGATCCCACAACCCTGAGATCATGATCTGAGCCAAGATCATGAGTTGGTCATTTAACTGACTGAGCCACTCAGGTGCCCCTATGCTGATTTTTTGCTTGCTTTCTTTCTTTTTCTTTCTTTCTTTCTTTCTTTCTTTCTTTCTTTCTTTCTTTCTTTCTTTCTTTCTTTCTTTCTTTCTTTCTTTCTTTCTTTCTTTCTTTCTTTCTTTCTTTCTTTCTTTCTTTCTTTCTTTCTTTCTTTCTTTCTTTCTTTCTTTCTTTCTTTCTTTCTTTCTTTCTTTCTTTCTTTCTTTCTTTCTTTCTTTCTTTCTTTCTTTCTTTCTTTCTTTCTTTCTTTCTTTCTTTCTTTCTTTCTTTCTTTCTTTCTTTCTTTCTTTCTTTCTTTCTTTCTTTCTTTCTTTCTTTCTTCTTCTTTCTTTCTTTCTTTCTTTCTTTCTTTCTTTCTTTCTTTCTTTCTTTCTTTCTTTCTTTCTTTCTTTCTCTTTCTTCTTTCTTTCTTTCTTTCTTTCTTTCTTTCTTCTTCTTTCTTTCTTTCTTGCTTTTCTTTCTTTCTTTTCTTCTTTCCTTTTTTAATTATTTGAGTGACAGAGAGAGAGAACCTGAACATGCACAGGCATGCACAGGTTGGGGAAGGGCAGAGGGAGAGGGAGAAGCAGGGAGCCCTGACATTGGGCTTGATACCAGGACCCTGGGATCGAGACCTAGCTAAAGGCAGGTGCTTAACCACCAGGTGAGCCACCCAGGCGCCCCTGAGTTTTCTTATAATTTATGAACTTGGCTGCCTGTGAAAGCTGTAGATCTTAGACGTGAGTGTCTCTAGGCAGTTTTTGCTCCCTTCTGTCGCCAGTGGTTAAGTGACACATATTTTTCCTTGAGGCTTCTGATTCTATTTGCTCTCTCATCTGCAGGTATTTATTGTTACAGATGCAAACCTTTCAATAGGATTAAAATTAAGTTGGTTTCAATTAATGCTACACATTTTCAACAGGATAAGAGCTATTTTTTCTTAGTTTCTATTTTTTGACATTTATGTATTTGCTGTCTTTATTATTGGTTACATGAATATGAGTTTTATCTTGGTCTATAAGACACAATGAAGTTATGATATTTGCTTAGGAAAGATGTCATAACATATGGATGTGCATATAATAACTTTCTGACCGAATATTCAGAGTCATTTAACTGAAATAAATCACTAGGGTAGGAAAATCCCTGGAAACCTCTACAGATTTATGATTCAAGTGTCAAAATCTTGGGGCGCCTGGCTGGCTCAGTTGGTAGAATGTGTGACTCTTGATCTTGGGGTTGTGAGTTTTTGCTCACTTTGGGTGTGAAGATTACTTAAAAAAAAAGTTTAAAGTAGGGAAAGCTTAGGGTGAATGCCTCTGCATGTATACTTACAATTGTATGATTTAATATCTACTTAGCGGGTATTTTTCATATATAAAATGTTAAGGATTAAATGAGATACTTAGGTAATATGTGTTGAGAAGTTTCCTAGCTATATGCACTATGTTATCATTATTACTGATATTGTTTGGCATTTTGTTAAATTCAAAATGTCTAGAGTCCTTTGTAAAAGGTTTTATTTTTTTTTTCTTAGAAGTTTTTACTTTTTCTGTTTTACCTAGAAGCTTTTGACATCTGTAATTTCAATTTATTTTTTCAAAGCCATGAACAATTCTCATAGTACTTCGGCTTCATGCACTGAATAGGTTGGGTAACCCACTATTTCATCAAAAAAGTAAGAAGCTCTTAATCCCGAAGAATAAGATCCGGTATGAGCATTATACTTAGTATCCTCAGAACCAAATGCAGACCTTAAAACATGGAATTTATGTAATATTTCAAGCCTTTAGAAATATGGTTCATAATCCAATCATTAATTCATCAAATTTCACTTCATAATGATTGATGCCTGCTGCAGAAAGTTCCTTTTGCAAATTTTGGTTTGAATATTAAATATAATCTCATAATTCTGTGATAATTAATTTCAACCTTTTAATGACCATATAATTAAAAAGTAAATTTCCTTTCATTGACCCGTCCCACTCCCCAGAATTAATTCTTTTAATTCATATAAAACCCATTTAATATGACCATTATGAGGGTTACATTAGCAGAGGAGAATCTGATGCTCAAAGATACTAGGTAACGTGTAGATGATTACTCAGTTTTACATGGAGTCACACATTAAACCCAAACAATTTGATTCAATGGACTGCTCTCTTAGACTTCACTCTGTACTAGTTCTTTTCTCGTGGGTCCTAGGCACATGCAATCACTTGTCTTTATTTGTCAATACATATAGATATACTTCATTTTTATAGTCTATATGTTATACTATTTCTTAATCTACCATATTTTCCTTAGATGATGGAAAATTCAAAATAATGTAAGTGTTTCAATAGGCAACAATCATAAACAGTTTCACAAGGAATGCCCTTAGACATTACTGTTGGAAACGGGCAAACACGTCTGTAGAATAAAATTGTATTTGCAAATTTACTAACACAAAGGCTGTGTGCACTTCAAGTTTGACAAATAATTCCTCAATCGCCCTCTGGAAAACTTGAATAAATATATATTATCAGCAATGATGTATGAGAATTTATATTTCAGCATATCTGCTTCAACACTAGATATTAAACATCAGCTACTTTCCACCTATCATACTAGTTGGCTTAATCTGGACTTTGAGGGTTGCTGTGGGTTTCTAGGGGGAAAAAAATCTCATTGAAATACTGATTTAATAGTTTCATCAACAAGTAGTAGGTCTTCCCAGCAGGGGAAAAAAAAAAAAAAAAACGCCTTACAATTTTTTTCTTTTATGATCACACTTGAAACTATTTCAAAATCTTTGAGACCTTCTACTGACATGTTTGTCTCCAGTATGTGATTTTTCTCACTAGTAGAGCAAGAAGCAAGCAAATATCACTTAAACACCCCTTTTCAAATAAAATAGCATAAAGTGGAAACAAATGAAGTTGCCTTTTAGACAGATGGAAGCTGTCCGCCCAGAATATGACCTTTTCTCTGAACTTTCTTCTCAAGCTACCCTGGAGGGTGGCATATAAAATACTAAGGATTCTGCAGACACATGATGAGGATTCGGGGGTTGTGTTCACATCTAAGCCAGAAAGACACCAGACAGCCTCTTTACAAGGAGAAAATACCAGCTTCTAGCCATACATTTAAATTGCAAGTAGGAAGAAACAATGCCTGGGAAGCACACTGATACCAACCTACGTCACACAGCTCTGTCCCGCGTCTGATGTGTATCTTATGACGTAACCATATGGGGATATTTTAGATCGGACAGGCCAGTCACCACATATTACCTTTGCTTCGGTGATGCCTTAAATATATTGATTCCTTGAATTATGTAAGACTACCTGCTAAATCATACTATGTTCGTATTTTTGAAGAAGTGGAAAAACACACCCAATAAAGCCTCAGTTAATAATGTTTTCTTTCAGGGCACCTGGGGGGCTCAGTAGGTTAAGAGGCCGATTCTTGGTTTCAGCTCAGGTCACAACCTCATGGATTGTAGCATCAAGCCAGGCATCTGGTTCTGAGCTCCGCAGGGAGTCTGCTTCTCTCCTCTGCCTCGCTCCCACCAGGCTCGTTCTCTCTCTCTCTCTCTCTCTCAAGTAAATAAATAAATCTTTAAAAAATAATGTTTTCTTTCTAATTTATTTTAAACTTCCCCAAACTTGGAAATAAAAATATATACTTGGGCTGTGTGTGTGTGTGTGTGTAGAAAATAAATTCCTGGTTGAGTGTAATACTAGGAGACATTTATCAAACCAAGTTACAAATAAAAATAAAAACAGAATTCTGAATTCTGTACACTGGCTCTGGGGTAGGACCTAGAAAAATCAAAACCAGTCACCTGCTCTGGGCTCATACTGTAAAAGCTGTAGTTGAAATGTCCTTTTATCTTGGAGTGACTTTGACAGGTCTTGAATCTCCCTTTGCCCCTCAACGCACTTAGCTATCAGAATGGACCAATTTTAAGAGCTGAAGTGGGATGAGCACCAGGGGTCGGAGTCAAGAACAAGAACGAGAATCCAGCACAAAGGGGAAGGCCTACATCCCTCCACTTTATGAAACCGAACCACCAGTGAGACAAATGATCATAAGCCAGGTTTAGAGAAACAGGATCACCTCACAGATCTGATGTCTAGCATGGCTTCTTCAGCTTGAACATCCCTGATAACGCTGAAATGAGAGTGTCAAAGATTATCACATCCCAGCCACATGGTATAAATACCCTGTCTGTCGAGGCCCCAGCTCCTTTGACAACTTTATTTTACTGGTTTCATTGGCTGCCCCCCTACAGGGTCTGACACACCGTTATGAAAGGGAAGAGTCATGAGCAAAACACACATGTTGAAGAAATAAAAATATTGATGCTTTTTTATTGTCGTTGAAGTTGCTATGCATTTATTCTCTCAAGACTGTTCAGCACCTACTACAATATGCCAATTCCCATATTTTAACATCTCTTTTAAATCCAGACTCACTTTTTGCTTGTGTATTCAGGCCAAGTTCAGTTTACTTTTCCTACTAAATGTAGGTAGTTCTACCCCACTGGAGATCACTGTGAGCACTTTTAAGAGATAACAATACTACTAAAGTTGGTACATTTTAAGAGCTTCCAATGCTCCAAGAAATGTGCTAAGCCCTAAAACGGGGTTTATGATAGTAATAGTTATTCTGTGAGGTTAGATGGTATGATCCTCATCTTAGAAGAAATGAAAACTCAGTGTGTTTCCTGTGATTTATCCTGAGTCACAATGAAAATATAATGATTAAGACAGCTTACGAAACCAACTCAAATGTCGACCTCCACCTATAACCCTCATCTTGGACAAGATGCTTTACCTGTTCGACTCTCAGGATACTTCTTCGATTGTGCAGACATCTGCATCTGTAGGGTGGTAGTTTCCCGTTAATGCTTTTTATTGTCATTGGACAGGGAAAATAAGAAAAAAAAAAACTACCTTGTTAATTCCCAAAGATAATTCTCTTAAAATTTTCTCTTTTAAGCCTTGAAAAATATTGAATGGTTTCCATATTATCACTAATTATATTAATAGATATGTGGAAACAGGGTATTAATAGATATGTGGAAACAATGTAATGGCTTCATGTAGTATTCATGCACTAATGGATATGCCAAGCTATTATTGTCATTCAAATTGATAGGGCATTTTGTCTTTAATGGCTCTGAGTGAGTGTTCATCTTCTTGAGAAGTTTTAGAGTCCATGCGAGTGTTTTAATATAAGCCCTTCCTGTTGACTTGATATTTCACAATTAAAAAGAAAATGCTCTGAAACGAATGCATTTTAAAAAGTAACAATCAGTATCTTGTTGAAGATAAGTCACAATTCTGAAGCCTCCGTGTTTGCTAACTTTCAGCTGTCAAGGTAAATTAGTATTTAATGAGGGGGTGCATTTTGATCGATGATTTGGAAATGCCTTAGCTGTATCGGGGGGATGGAGACACTACAATAATTGTTGAAGTTAATAATCAACTTTTGCTTTTTAGGTGAAACAAGAATTTCAGAAGTGTTGGAAGAAGAGACAAACGGAAAACGAAAACAAAAACAGACACAGGAGTTATTGCTAAGTTGCTTCGATCTGTTCTCATCTCCTAGTATGATCCTAGATGATGAGAATGTTGTCATCCTACAGCTACACTCTATCAAAATATGCCAGTGGATTTATTTTTCTTATTTTGACTCTATCAGTCACATTGTATATTGATAATTATAGATACAATGGTTAAATATAATGTGACATCAACCGTAAAAATGAGGCACATATGTTCTTTTTCCCTCCCTCCCTCTGCCTCTTTTAATCTCTCTTTCTCATCTGAGGTTTCTATTCAAGAAAGAATCATCTCTATTTTTGAAGGAAAGGTCTTCATTGGAGCTTGTTTTATTTTTTAATTTTCTTTAAAGATTTCATTTATTAGAGAGAGAGAGAGAGAGAGAGCACAAGCTGAGAGGAGGGTCAGAAGGAGAGAGAGAAGCAGACTCTCCGCTGAGCAGGGAGCCCAAGGTGGGGCTCGATCCCATGACCCCGAGACTATGACCTGAGCCCAAGGCAGACACTTAACTGACTGAGCCACTCAGGTGCTCCTGGGCTTGTTTTATAAAATGAAAATTTCTTTTAAAAATTCATACAACCACCAACTATGGTATTGTTTTGGAATATTGATATACAATATTTATTATAGAGCTTGAATAATGTTTGGATAAAATAAATCTAAATTTGATACTCACATAACTCTCAAAAATAAGAATTGTATCTCTTGGAAAGAAGTCTCCCTAAACCATCTATATCTTATGTATAAAGCAATTCCCTGTTTAGTTAACTTCAATAATTTTCCCATGGGATGGAAAAGATTATAAGATATTGTGGTTTGAATGTTTAATAAACATATGAGTACTAATATTTCCTTTAATGCATAACACTTTTTTTTAAAAAAGCAATGAATATGGATGCATTTTTCTCAGAATGTGTCAAATGTTTAAATTAATGTTATCATGATCACAGATGCTTAAAGCACTCTCCATGCACATGAAAGTACTGTCTTGCTTTGCCCATTCAGATCTATCTTCATGGTTGGCGATCTTGGTATTCTTTCTAACAATTTAAGCTTAATGAAAAGACTTCAAGATATGACATTGTGTCCAAATTAAATTTTAGAGAAACCATATTACCTTGAATTCAATAGATTTGTGAATCCCAATTATAAGGGAATGAAGGAATTTAATATATTAAAGATATAGCAAATAGGCAATGGTCTCTGAGAAGCTTGTCGAAAGCAGCATGACAGCACACACTGAGTTGTTGAGCAAGAGGGCTTCTTATCATTGATGTAGACAGACACTTGGCAAGGACGGTCTTATCAGGACTAATTTAGAGATAAGGAGACTAGGGGCACCTGGGTGGCTCAATATGTCAAGTGTCCAACTCTTGATTTTGGCTCAGGTTGTAAGCTCAGGGTTGTGAGATGGAGCCCAGGGTTGGGCTCCATGCTCAGTGGGGAGTCTGAGATTCTCTCTCTCTCTCTGTCCCTCCCTGCCCTCTAAAATAAATAAATGAATCTTAAAAAGAAAAAAAAATAAGGAAATGGGGTGATTAGATCAGACATGTGGTCTTATAACTAGAGATTCTTATGTATTACAAAGTGACAAGTAGTTCATCAATCTCTGACTATTGAGTGACATTTAGTTCGGTGTTGGGAACATAGAGATAAATATTTAAAGCTGGGCTTTAGAAATCTTAACATTTGATTGAGGAAACCATCAAGAAAATCAACAATCTGTAAATATCATGGTCACCAAACTGACAGTAAATTAAGAGCAAGGGATCTAGAAGTGTGCTGTAGACTCCACAGGAAATAAATCCTGACTCTGCCACATGATTAGGTGTCTTGATCTTGAACAATGAACCAGTTAGGAAGGAGAACGCATGCTAGGTCAACACTGGGAATTTAATATTCATGATTTATTACAAAGGTGTTAGAAAAGCTGATAGGACAAAAGTGACGAATGAGACAACCAAGAGATTAGGATCAATAGGAAGCCATTATCACCCTCATAGCTTGGGAGATAAAAAGAAAAGGTAGTTACCAGAGCTGAGTAGCTGAAGCCATTTGGCGTCACGGGCACAATGTCAGTGGAGGAGCTGTGCAGTAGGCAGCGAGACGCCTGAAGGATTGCAGTCATTTCTGAAGATGCTGCACCAGATGGACAGAAGGAATGGGGTTATGCTGACTTTTACTATGACCTACCCTCCAAACTCCTGCCCAGCGCCTTCTACCGTACAGAACAAATTGGAAACCAGCTGGTAAAGGAGACTAGGAAATACAGATTTCAAGATATTCTCCTCTCCCCAGAAAAGAGAAAGTGTAAGGAAAGTATCAAAGAAAGAAAAATGACTCTGTCTAGTGCAGACGCATTATTTAAGGTCTTCGAATTCTCTAAAAGTCACCCAGTGTCTTCCCCTGGCATTTAGACTAAAATACTTAGACCCTTACCTTGACCAAAACAAAACAATGCCCTCGTCCCCACAACCGTGCCCCCCCCCCCCCCAGCCTCAAAGCTCTATGCACTGCATTCTGCATAGATTCTTCCAACATTTCTACACAATCTCCTACACCGACTGGAGTTCAGCCTTCCTTCTTACGTCGGCTTCCTCATGTTCAAGGCCTGCCTGCCCTTCCCTCTATCTGGAATGGAACTCTTCCTACCCTTGGTTGGCTCCATGTTGTCACGTGAATCTGTTTCAATAAGACCTCCACACAGCATTTTTTTTTTTCTTGGACCACCTGGCACAATCATGTCAGCAGATTTCCATTCTTTACAAAGCTTTTACTACTACTTGATACCACGTACTGAATTATGAAGCTATATTTAAAAGTCTAAAAAAAATCTGCTTTTCCTATAGAATATAAATTCTATTTGGGCAGAGACTTTAACCTGCATTATTTGGTATCTAACGAATGCCTCTCACATAATTGCTTCTCAAAATATATATTTTAGCAACTTGGATGAGTAACTGGTGCTATGAGAATATCAATCCCACTTTGTATGTGCAGAAATTGATGTTTGGAAGATTTGAATACAATGAGATATGTGAACCTACATGGTAGATGTGTTTGAAATGCAGGATCTAAAGTAAATAATTGTGCAATAAGAGGAATTTTCTTTTCTCCTCATGCCAAAGAAAAAGACAAAGATAGACTCATATGTATAAATCTGTCTTCCTTTCCAGAAAGACAGTGGAAAAATCACATCATTAAGGGCTTGACAAATTCCTCAATAAAATATATATTTTATAACAATACTTTGAGGAGAATTCCACTGTTTAATTGTAGCTTTATTAAAGAGAGAAATTTATCTGACTCATTTTATTGTTAACATTTACTAGGGTGGCGCCTGGTTGGCTCAGTTGGTTAGGCAGCTCTTGATTCTGGCTCAGGTCAGGATCTCAGGGTCCTGAGACCAAGCTCCACCTGGGGCTCTGCACTCAGCAGGGTGTCTGCTTGAGGATTCTCTCCCCCCGCCCCACTCTGTGCATGCACGTGCTCTCTCTCTAAAATAAATAAATAAATATTTTAAAAATAAAAAGATTTACCAGGATCATGGTGATTATTATTATTTATTAATGATAGGGATTTATTTATTTATGTTGGTGATTTTATTGTAAATATATGCACGGCATGATGCATGATTTCTCTTTGATCCCATATACCAACTACCAGGTTGAAAAAGGTCTTGTGGTAACCTGGATATGAAGCCCCATTATCATTTTATGTTCTTACTTTTCATCTTTGGCATTTCTTCTTCCCTGGTCTCCTAAGTTGTTCTCACAGAACAGGTTCATTTTGGTTTGATTTTGGATGAAAAGATTCATTTCACTTTAAAATAAATATATTTTATACATATTAGAAATTATGAATAACACAAGAGACCACTACTGTTAATTTGGGCAGAAGAATCAGTTTCTAATTCAATCTCTAATCTTCTTAGGGTTACAACCTTAAAAAGTATACATAACCTTTCTAAGATTAAGTTTCTCATCTCTACTTCTATCTTAGTACTGGTATGAGGATTAAGTGAAAAAAAGGCATATAAAACTCTGAAAAGAACCTACCATATAACAACAACAGATAGTAATTAATATCTTGCTTTTTAAAAATTTTGGTAAAAAGGACATAACAGGAGATTGACTCTCAACAAATTTCTGAACGTACAGTACGATATTGTTAACTATAAGCACAACGTTATACAACAGATCTCTAGAATTTTATTATCTTGTGTGGCTGAAACACTATATACACTTTGAACAGCAACTCCCAATTTCTCTCTCCTCCAGCCCCTGGCAACCACCATTTTACCTTCTGTTTCTGTGAATTTGACTCCTTTAGATACTTCATGGAAGTGGAATCACACAGCATTTGTATTACTGTGACTGTCTTATTTTATTTAGCAAAATGTCCTCAAGGTTAGTCTGTGCTGTAGCATGTGACAGGATTTCCTTACTTTCTATGTCTAAATAACATTCCATTGTATGTATGTGCCACATCCTCTTTACCCATTCATCCGTGAATGGACATTTAGGTTGTTTTCACCACTTAGCTACTGTGAATAAGTCTACTAACATGGTAGTGTAAACATCTCTTTGAGATTCTGATTTCAATTCTTTTGGATAAATACCCAGAAGTAGGTTTGCTGAATCATATGGAAGTTCTATTTTTAATTTTTCTTTCTTCTTTCTTTCTTTCTTTCTTTCTTTCTTTCTTTCTTTCTTTCTTTAGAGAGAGAAAAGGGGAGGGGGGAGGGGCAGAGGTCCAGGGAAAGAATCTTAAGCAGGCTCTATGCTCAACATGGAGCCCAACATGAGGCTCAATCTCCTGACTCCAAGATCATGACCTGAGCTGAAACCAAGAGCTGGATGCCTAAGTCATTAAGCCACTCAGGTGCCCTTATTTTTAATTTTTTGAAGAACTGCCGTACTGTTTTCCATTACATATGCTGGAAAGAGATTCCCATTTCTCCACATCCTAATCAGCACTTGTTATTTCGTGTTTGGTTTTTGACACTAGACATCGTAACAGATCTGAGGTGGTATTTCCAAAGACGAACACCAACAATTCTCCCATCCATAAATGAGCACACTGCTCCTCTCTTCAAGGAGTGGGGTCTATTTCTGGCCTTCTAACTTGTTTGACCAATAGAATGTGGTCAATGTGCCATTGCACCAGTTCTGGGTTTATTCCACGTGGGTTGGGGAGTTTCTGATTTTGCATTCTTGGAAACCAGCCACCATACAAAAAAACCTCATGCTTGTCTATTGAATGAGAAAAGGCCATATGGAGAGAGAGTGAGAGAGGTCACATGAACAAAAGTCACAGCACCCCACCTGGTTGTCAGCACCAGTGTCTCAGACATGTGAGTGAGGTCATCTTGGAAAATCACTGTCTTGGCCAAGTTCACAGGCCACATGAGGGACTCCAGGTGGAGTGCAAGTGAAACAGAATTGCTTAGCTGAAGTCAGCCAACCTACAGAATTATGAGAAATGATAAAGCATCACTATTTTAGATTTATAAGCATAATTTATTAATAATTAATATTATGAGTAATATTAGCAAATAGCAGATGATAGGAATGTTCACATTCTCAAGGTGCAGCTGGTCAGATACAAGGAGGATGAGAAGTGATGGGAGTGAGAATGGAGTAAGAGGCATTTCATATATGGAAGCTGAGAAACTTGCCTGCTAATCTTCTTCATTAGAACTTCCTCTCTTCATGGAGAATAAACCTTGGAGTTTGTGAAATGTAGAAAATATTCACTAAAATTCATTGTGGCAGTTCAACTAATATAATTCATGGTGTCATCTTGTTTTTTTTCTCCAAAATATACATCTTATTAAGTAGGCTTTATTTGACATCTGCATTATGAAAATTAAATGATAAAATCTGAATGACCTTTATTACTTTGCATGGGCTGCTCTCATCTGCTTATCTCAGTTTTTGAAAAGGCATCACCAGTTGTACTATGGGATCAGTTAATAATGTATTAATACTTGCTTTGTAGGCCAAGGATTATCCACAAATCAAAACATACAAACATTATGAAAATAGAGGTTACCAATAGTTGTGAAGTAACTCATGTGGAATAGGTGTGTTATTTTTATATAAATACATTAAGAGATTAATGATACAGTTATAAAACACTGTCTCTTTTAATGCACAAGCCCTACTGAATAATGTCATATGGTGGCAGAGGTGGGGGATGATAGTGTCGAATTGAAATTCAGACAGCCTGGATTCCAGAGCAAGTTTCAACAATGATTGTATGACTGAAAACAAACTCCTCCTCCATCACCTTGTCTACAAATGGGGATAAAGCTCCTTTTCAGGCCTAACAATAGTATAGCTGTGAAAATCAATTGCAATTCTGTTCTGTTTGTGAACCACAAGGTTCTTTATTTCATAACTTACTCCAAACTATTGAATGGTCTTTGTTCAACAGACGTGATTCCAAGTTTTCTTATCTTTTTTTTTTTTTTTTTTTCATAGACTGTGGGACGGATGGATAGTGGCAGTGGTGGGCAGAACCTGAATTGAACCCAGATTGAACTTGAGTTGTCACTCTTCCACTTTGACTCTTGATTTCTTCAACTGAAATATGAAATATTTTTAGGGGTGCGGTGAGACTTAACTGAGGTAGAGCATCCTGAAGTTTTTTCTTCATTTCACCTGATTACTCATAGTTCCTTCCCTCTACTTTTTAATCACTGGCCTATGGCCCCACAGGCTGACCTCTATAGATTGCACACTCTGGGTCTGCCATGCTTTGCAGCTTCTTATTTGGCCCAGCTAATGGGACCACTTATAGGAGATTGTAGAACAGGAGGAAAGAGAGGTCAGATTTTTTACCACTACTCGTGTCTGAGTTCCTCCAAGGCTAAGATCCCCAATGACAACTCTTCTGCCTCTTTAGCTGTCTTCGGCCTCCAATAACTGCCTCCTTTGGCTTTTTCAGGTTTCAGGATGTCAAAAGTTTCTCTGAGTCATCCCTTAGTGCCTCGCCAACCCTTCTCAGTTTCTTCAATGTTTTACATTCCTTTAATTTTGAAATGGTTTCTTTATAAACCCTTTTGAGCATTCCATCTGTTTTCCTGACAAGATCTTAAAGCTTCAAAGTGACAGTCACATAATAATCTCTAAAAGCTGTTAGAATATATTATTATCATAATTATAATATTTAAGGTAGGAAAAAAGTCAGATCATTACAAAACTGCCCTTCTATTGTCTATCTATCTATCTATCTATCTATCTATCTATCTATCTATCATCTATCTATCATCTATCCATCCTTTATATTGTTTGTTGGAGTTTGTTTTGGGGGACATCAGATACCTGAAATCATTAGAAAAAGAAGAAAATGCCTAAATTTGTGGGACACAAATGAGTGAGGAAGAAGTCAGAGGAGTGTTTGTCAAGGAACCAGACAGAGATGTTGATCCCAGACACCTTGGCTGATTGTTGTGAATGATTTGCATGTATGACTGTCATAAAAATGCACTACTATAATAGTTTGACCCACAATCCAAGTTTCCATTTCATCCATATCAACACTAGACCAGGGATCAGAACAGAGGCATACCATGAGCCAAACTATCTACTCACACACCCACCCAGTGCTCATGGTGGCGAGGCTTACTTACGCCTTTGTGCTCTTTAGTTCTATAGCTATATTAAAATGCCTTATATTTATTTGTGCCTTTAAAAAATTCCCCTAAACTACTCCAAACATTTATTAAAGATTGTAACTGTCTTCATAATGTCCCTCATCACCAGGTAGAAAAGCAATGCGTATAATAGATATGCAAACAAATAAATACGATAATATTTAGCTAACAAGCTTATTAGATAGTAGAAGGATGGATAGATAGATGATACACAGCGAAGTAGGTAAGACTGTAGTTAGATAGAATATCTTCTCTATGAATATTTAAAATTCATTGAATTCAAATGGCTTTTGATCATTAAGTCTATTAAGAAAGAAACAAACTTCCTATCTGTCTCCATTCTAAAAATTTCCAGGCCACTATACCATTATTTCCATGGGTTATTCAATGTTTCTCTTAGATAATATAATTTTCTGAATCTCTACCACAACACTTCCCCAACATGCCCATTAAATATTATCCAAAACACTTTATTTTGAGCCACCCCTATCTTGGCTCCTTTCTTTTTGTTTGCATCTGAAACGGAGCAGACATCTTGTTTACCAGGGACCATAGGAAAGTGAATTCACTTATTGATTGACATTATCAAGCAGTCAGACAGACACTGTAGCAGGTAAAATTGCTTTTTGTGTGTGTTGTTGTCTGCCAAACTTTAACAGTGAAAGTGATGTGTTTTTGCCAGGCAGGGCTACTATACAAGCAGGTAATGGGTCTTAAAAATGCTGCAAATGTTAATGGTGTTAGATCAATAATATTACTACCACAGGTAAGATGCTATTACATGTATTATTAAGACATTGTTCAAAATTCAGTGACTCAAAGGACTTTGAGAATGTATGAGTAATTGCTGTATCATTGGTACAATAAAATGCTAATGGAAGTTTTGTCATACAACATGCTGTGTATATTTTTTCATGAGATTTCATACAGAGTGCTTTTGCCTTAATGCACTACAAACTAATTGCTCAATTGCAAACTCAATTGCTCCATCATAGTCTAATCTTCCTCCTAAATATGAGCCAACTGAAAAGGCAAAAGATGTTATTTTTCTACTCATTCATTACTTTTTTTTTCCAAAATCTCTCATGAAATGGAAGGCAAACAATGGAATACCATTCCTTATTCTTTGTTTCTATAAATAGTTAATATATTGTTTAAATCCTTAGTACTTTCACCTGAGTACAATATCACATATTAGCTCCAGAAAGCATTGTAGGTTGCCACAAAAATGATTTCTGCATCAACTAATTGATTCCAAAGATAGGCAAATATGTTCCTTTAGTGAAGTTAGTAAATCATGAGCTCGACTACTTTAAAGTCTAAAAAAAAAAATCCTTCAGTTAACTTCGTCCTTCTATGTTCTATTTAGAGACCATATATACACACACGATGAAAAGTTAAGTAGCTGAATGGAAAGCTCAATAGATATGAGAAGTCCCAGTTTCAAGTAGTGTCGCTCTCTTTCCCCAATCTTTCTATACTTATTTATTCTTTTTTTTTTTTTGCCTTAAATGTGTACCATTGGATTTTTCCCACTGAAATTCTGCCATTTTGCAGAAAAAGATAAAGAGGAAAAGAAAGGAAAGTAGCATGGAGAAAGGCAAGAAAGAGAGAAAGAGAAGGAAAGAAGGAAGAAAGCGTCAGATAAGCAGTTCAATAAGAGGGAAAAAATTCACTTAGCCATGAATATGGAAACACAGGCCAGATAAGGGTGAAATAGGCTTACGGGCTTTTCAGGAAGAATTTATTCCCCATAACTTATATTCAATTCTATTTCTAGCTCAAGCAACTTGAGCACTGTATTCCTGGTATCAATTTTAGCTTGTGCAAAATACAGCTGTCTAATTGCTAACTGAGAGAGGAAAAAATATTTTTTCCTCAAATTTCTGATGATCTCCATTGGTTTCTAATCCTGTCCCATCTTTATTTTAAAAGTGCATCCCTTTTGTCTTTCTTAATAACTGGATGAATTTGTTATTGGAATAGATGCCTATTATTTGCGTATTCTAAATTATGGAGCTTATAGTACAAAAGCGTACACTGCTAGTTGGTAGAAATGGGAAATGATTTTTCAACTTTTCAGAGTTCTTATTCTATAAAATATCAATGTAGACGTATGACTGTTCTGACTATGAGTCAGGCAGGAGGATAAAGAGACAAATTATTCCAGGGCTCAGGTAGTAGCCAGCTCCTGAGTTTGACTAAGGTCTCTGTCAGGATTCAGCTTTTAGAATTAATAAGATAACCCACTTACACTCCAACCTTACATAAGTAAACCCTACTTCCCAGCAGTAAGCCCAGGTTAATTACAGAGCAGCCCCACCCGAAAAATGGAAAGAAAAAGTGTCAAGTACAAATAAATAAGACAAATCAAAATCAAAGTTACCAAATTTTAGGAGGGAACATGATAACAGGTATGCAACTGCAGAGGGAAAGAGATGGAGAGATGACCAATGAATCTATAAGTTAAAGTAGGTTGGCAGGAGGGCTGAGCAGCTGAAATGATGGGGACTGCCAAGATATCACGACTATTCATAGACTCAAGGTGGCTGATGGAGTAGACCATTCCTAGGGGCTTTTAGAGATATGGATGAGGACCAGGCCCTCTATGCACAGTCTGTCTGCATTTATAGTTGTTGCCATATTTTTGTGACTTTAGTCCATGTCAAATTCTTTCTGGAAATAGAAAAAAATATATATATATAATCAAAATGAGATTAATCTATAGATGTTAGTCATTACGAAAGCTTAGAGAAGGAGGATTCATAGACTAGGGGGCACATGACTGAGAACGGTAGCTTGGATTTTGCCAACATTAACTTGAAGCCCCTGGACAGCAATACCAAGAGGGAAACATGATGATGCACAGAGTGTTTGTCATGAAATATAGGGAATAGATGAGGACATTTTTTTAAACTTTGAATTCTGTTAAAAAATTGATTCAAGGGTAAAACATACCCTATCAAGCAATATACTATTAAAACTGTTTAAATACCTTTCTTGAGTATTGGGAAGTATTTAATAAGTGAATAATTAATGATAAGGACTTTTA
Organism: Canis lupus baileyi; assembly: GCF_048164855.1. Classification (NCBI taxonomy): domain Eukaryota; kingdom Metazoa; phylum Chordata; class Mammalia; order Carnivora; family Canidae; genus Canis; species Canis lupus. The sequence continues at coordinate 2,025,960 of NC_132840.1, read as the reverse complement.
TGGTCTAAGCACTCTGTGTGAATTATTCCATTTAATTCTTGAATAAGGTCTATGACATGGATTTGAATAATATCTCTATTTCTAAAGTGAGCTAAAGCATTTTACCTAAGATTACCTTCTGTCTGAGTCTGCAGAGCTGATATTTGAACCCAAGCATAGCTGACACCAAATCACAAGGACTTTACAATACTTCATATGTTCAATTAGAAAATATATATCCATGTTTACTAAAATGGAAAATGATGATTTGAAATACTGGGGATATTTCAACCAATCCAATGAAGAGATGCAAAACGGTTTATGAACCAGTTCAAAGGCCAAGAGATTAACTGTCCTTGTTTTAAAAATATAACAGTGGTTTTATATTTTAAAAATAATGACTTTATTTGCATAATCTAACCTTAATATATATTTATAAATTAATACACATAGCATACTTCTAGTAAGGAATTCAGAATAGTATCTGAAGAATGAATCTTTACAGCACATGGGACCATTTTGGGACAAATAATGCATTTAAGTGCTTGTAATTATTAAGTGTGTCCAGGGACAATTGCCATTTCACACAATTGTTCTCTTTATACTATCTTCTAAATGTTGCTAGTCTCATTACTTTAATTATTTTTGTAATTGATTCCTAAATTTTACCATTAGGTAATTTAATTAATGATTCCATTGATAAGTCCATGTTGTTAAAGTATTTTTAATGCAACCTTTCAGTTTGGGTAAACGGACTATGGATTTGAACTTTTTTTTGTTGTTAATAATTATGAAATTTGTACCCAGAGTACAAGAATGACCCTTGGGGGATTTTCTGTTATTGTAAAGCAGATAGCATTAAAAGAATACTGAGCATTGATCAAGTGGAACAGTCCTCCAGTGATTAAAGCATCAATGAAGATAATTCTCTATCCTCCTCTGATGGGCAAAAAGGAGAGCAAAGATAATTACAGTCCAAGAGTTATCCTAGCCATTAATTAGCTTCCTTTTCTAAGTAGGTTTATATCTGGGAGGAGGGGACCGACAGCCGTTGTTTCCTTTTTAAAGCATGTATCTGATAGTGTCACCGTTTTGATTAAACCATCTGAAGGAATTGCCATTGCACCAAGATGAGGCTAACCAAGACGAGCTTAGTTACTTTCTGCAGCTCGACGTCGACTAGCCTGCTGCTGGCCTCTCTGGCCCAGTGTCCTCCAGTCTTTCTTGCCATAGGACATTCATACCATGGTCCCCCTGCCTGGAAATCCCTGTCTTACTCTTCCGAGTTACTTTACCCTTTCAAAGTGAAGTCATCCTTGACTACGCATATAATGCCAGGTTTCCTTTTCATTAATCTCTGAACACTACGCACGTCTCACTCATAACAGTCAGAATTATAACTTGAGTAAAATATCTCTCTCTCATTAGACTGTGAGTTCAGGTGAGCAAACACCACGTCTGTTTCTACACACCAACAGTTCCATTTCTGTATCATAAAAGATAGCCCATTGTGACTACTTGATGGACTAAGACAATGAGTGAATACATGAATGAGTGAATGAACACAAACTAAACTTTTGGATATTCCAAAAACATCACAGTATGATGAACATAATCTGTTTGAACTGAAGGTTAATATGATGTGTTTTAGGGACAGAAACATTCATGTTCAAATGATGCCTCTTCAATTTGACAACTGTCTTGTTTGTATAGTGGGCATAACACAAAATGAGACCATTTTAAGGACTAAACAAGTTAATTTTGTCATTGTGCTTTAACCAGATTTGGCTAATTAATGAAGTGTTGTGAAACAAGTAACTTATTGATTTATTGATTCAATGCATATTATGTGTATATATATATATATATATATATATATATATATATACACATATCAGTCTGTGCTATAACGTTCTTTGTTGTTTGTTTTTTGTTGCTGTTTTTTGTTTTTGTTTTTTTTTGTTTTTTTCTGTGCTCTGGGTTTTAAAGCAAAACTCTTCAGGACTGTTCCCTGCCTTCACAAAGCTGTCCTGATCTTATGCTAACTGTATTATCACCATAGCCACAAAAAGACTAAAAAAGAAACCCACATGAGCCATGGTGAGATCATATAAAGCTGTAATACTTTAGATTCATATGAATTATGCAATATTGTCTATTATGCATTTATTTTAGCGAAGAAATATCAGTCATATTTTAACTTTTGACATCCTGGGGTTGGTTCTTTAAGTTGAGATCCACAAACTCTAGTATGTCATTATGACCCCACAGTTTTATGTCTGAATGATTAGAAATTTACTTAGCAAATTTTGCATTTTGTTTTTTCCCTCTAAGTTTCCCTAGACTGAATGGCTGCCCCTTGACTCAATGACCATTCTCTATTTAGAGTGGGAAAGTGCTGAGCAATGTGAATCATTTCCAACAGGTTACTAAAAAACTGGAGTGACCCAGATTGAAAGTATGAAAGTAGCAAACCACATGTCATTGGCAAACGTTCAGCTGAGGTAGCCGATCTGCTCATAAAATGGCTGGCGTAGTAGAAGAGAGGAAGTTTAAATGGTAAGAGAGTCATGGAATTTGCAGCCCACTTTACAAGTAGAACTTTAGCGCTCTAGAAAGGGACTATTTATATGATTGATTTTTATTTTATTTCTTGAACCATAAGATTGATTTTGCACGTGAATCTTAAACTATATTTTTGGGATACAATGGTATTAGTTATATAAATATTCAGGCAAAGTACTAAGCATTATCTGAAAATAACATTTAAAATGAGACCAAGAAAGAGAAATATTAGCTACTTGATTAATTGTACCAGACATTTAGTGTGTGCAGGACCACCAGTTATCCCAATAGCCACTAGATGTGCATATTATTTGCCCCCATTTTATGGATGGGAAAATGAAGGCTTAAAGGTGATAAGTAATTTGCACAAATAACATTAATGATTAATTATAAAATTAATTATTTACTATCCGTTGTTCTGCACTAGAATATTACCTCCAGGAGAGCAGAAATACTTCCAAGTTCACATTTCTGAAAATTACTCAGAACCCAAAACATGGCAAACACAAAATAAGTGTTTCGTATTGTTTTCTTGGATCAATGACCTATTTTATATATTTTAAATAGTCATGACAAATTGTGATCACAAAATAAGATTAAAGCAAAACGGTTGCACAGCTTTACAAAGTCAATAGTTTCATTTTTATTGATTTTACTCTTTTAAAACTGTTAGCTCAACAACCTTTGTAGTAGTGCAATTATTTTTCAAATTTGTATACATTGTTTGAACTTAATAATTAAAAGAATTAAACACTTTATTAAAAACTTTTTTTTTTCTGATTTTATAACTCACAACTACATCAGCCTAACCTGGAAACAGGCTAATCGTCATACTGCCTCTTGATGTTTTACTTCCTTCCATCTACGGGTCTCATTATATTTGCGTTATATAATGCAAAAAACGGACTGACTTCATTGTGTCTTCAGCAGTGATTAAACCATTTAATGTGGGGTTAGTTACTTCCTACCTCCTAAATAGGTCTTTTCAGCATCAAAGTTAGAGTAAGCTGTTTCGCAGTATGTCGTGTGGCCTGCCCAATTTCTCATCTCTACACACATATTCATTGAAAGTTTTTATAAGTCAACAAGTCAGTAACAGAAGGGAGTTAATCTGGATCAGGAAAGAAGTTGAGGGGAGATACAATTAGGACCAAGTCAACATAACGCTAGCTGTGGTAGCTAGAGGGAATTCCTGAGCATTTGAGGTGTATCTAAAGTAGATCGTAGTGATCGCTACAAAACAACATACATTCACTAGGTGAAAGTCACTTCCCTTTCTGTATTAATTCTGTTGAATTATTTTGTACCGTCTTTTCCTAATTAGTTTCTTTAAGAGTATCACTAGATATTGTTAAGTAAATCAGCCTATTAATTATGGAAACAAACATGGCATAAGAACTGGATCTATGTGATGGTTGACAGAGCTTGACTGATAGTCTGAGGGGTGGAGAGCATTCAGTCTGTCAATAGGGGGGAAGGTCTTCTTTGAAAGGCTACAGGGGTTTATTGTTTAATTGTGCATTTTAGTCCTGTGAATGGATGGTTGTACTGGGATCCTTTCATGAGCCAGGCACTGTACTAGACAGAGAATGAAGACAGGGGCTCAGAATAAGGGAAAGAATAGATCCACTTAATCGGTGGTATTTTCACAACATGCCTCTAGATCTTTGTGACTTCCTTGGCAACGTCTTAGCTTTCAGGGTGGTCAAGAGTAAGGCCCAGCAGCAGGCCCCCAACCCAACACTGTACTCCCTTCCAGGGACTTAATTTTCATTTATTTCATATATTGATTGTCATACAATTTCAGTTGATGTTTAAACTCAGTGGCCCTGAAATGTTAGACAACTGCTATAATCACCAGAGGAAAGACTCAAGAATGAATAAGACTTGTAAAATGTGAACAGGGTGGAACCCAGGAATGTAGCTCCTAATGTGGCAACCTTGATTTAGAAAGCCATGACGTCACAGATGTTTATTAAGGTAGACATTTTCAGTTTTTCAGAGGAGGGAATGGAGGATCAGAGGCGGTTTGTGACTTATCCAAGGGCAAAGGCTGTGTTGTGACACAGGAGGACCCAGTCTTCTTCATATCAATCAAGGGCAATTGGGCAATTAGTCAACAAGCTCTCCACCCAGTGATCTGAGAGGACAAGGACTCCAGCCCCTTCTTCACAGGATGAAGGGGAAGAATGATGTCATCACTAAAACAAACGGATCTGCTTCTGTTATTGGCAGAAACGTGCAGCCTAGGTCTGAGACCATACTTAATAGCGTGAGATTTGAATCAGAGGGAAAGATCTGAGTCTTGATCTTGTTGCTTATTAGCTGTAATAAGGCAGAAAAGTTACTTCCCTCTTTTAGCCCTCCTTTCCCTCATCTATGATGTATAGATAATAACTACCTCACAGGACTATCGTTTGTGCTAAAAGTCAGTAGTTTAGAAGAGAGACCAGAAAAACAGATGGCAGTTTCAGGGTGGTCTACTCCAATTTTCTCTACTACATTTATAAATATAAATCCCAGTATGTAAGCTCCAAATGTATTTCATAATCCACAGACGGGCTCAAAATGTTCCTTGACTCTTCATTTATAATATTGTTAAATTGGGAGCAATGTAGGTGTCCAACAATACAGAAACATTTATGTATGTCCTTATTTTTACTGCATGTCTTCAGTATATATCCTGTTACTAAAATAGATACTTTCTATATCAAAAGAAAGATTTCAAAACTCATATCTATAATATAAAAAATAGATAGTTAAAAATTAATCTTAAAAAATTACCTATGACTTACAGAGTCCAGGGGTATCATTCTGAGGAGGGTCAGATTTAAATAATGTTACCCATGGGACGCCCGGGGGGCTCAGCAGTTGAGCTTCTGACTTCAGCTTAGGGTGACCCTGGGGTCTGGGATCGAGTCCCACGTCTGCTTCTCCCTCCATGTCTCTGCCTCTCTTTCTGTGTGTCTCTCATGAATAGATAAATAAAATTTAAAAAAATTAAAAATGTACCCAGATAATGACTCACTGGCCAAAGAAAGTACAGGACCAAGGCCAGAATCTGTGTGGAAATGGACTACACAAAACTGTAGGTTCTTGGAAGAAGTAGGGAGGGAACTTTTTGTTACCATATTTGTAGACAATCTACCAATCAGAAAGGTTAACAATAACACCTACATTGTAGATTGTTGAAAATTTAGCAAAGAAAGCATGAAAAGATGCTGAGAACAAGACATGACTTTGAGGTTAACATTTGTTAAACCCTTATATTTGAGCTAATGTTGGTAATGAGACACTGAAGATATTTAAGCTAGAAATGAGAAGAATGTAAGAACCACCTCCATATGGTTAAATAATCCATCTTAAATGCCCTAACCCTCTAAATTTCTGGTTTAGGTGTCTGGAAGCATACAAAGGGAAGAAGCAAATTTTGGATCATTATGTGAATACATAAAATACTGCAATTGCTCTCAATACAGCACCATAAATTCTTGCTTTAATGTGAATTATTTTGTTTTTAATACCGTGGTCAAGATCCTATGCTGGAGACTGAGCATGTCCTTACATGGCTAGAGAATTTATCTTCCCTCTGGATGAAACTCTTATACAAATTAGAAGGTGATTCTTCTTCTTCTTCTTCTTTTTTTTTTTTTTTTTTTTGATACAAGCAAATCATATCCATTTAGGAGGCTGAGGAGAGAATTCATGAACGGAGGGACATTGAGGACAAGTCAAACCCGGCGCCTGCAAATCTCTGCCGATTCCACCCTTATCTACCCATGCCTCTTCACATGAGCAGATGTCTGGAAGTACAAGGTTGAAGGTCGAATGCGGCCTAAGTCCTTGGTATTACTGTCCAGGTGAGTTGGGAAACAATGAGAATTTCCTATGGAAATGGTAGGAATCAGGATTACTCTGTAGAAACCAATGTGCCTCTTATTTTGAAATTTGGAGAAAGAGCAATGGAAGGGAGGCTCTTGCTGGGTACTAAACTATCTATGAGTAAAGCCAATACCTCTCAATTTTCCCATCTAGGAACTTGACAGATGTGAGCAAAAGCCAAAATGCAGGGCTCCTTTCTGAACACGAAGCATCACATTGAATGCACACCCCTGGCTGCCGTAGCAGAATATGAATCTGACTCAGACCTGGGCAGGCCCTTCTGTTGCCCAACCTCACCGGGTACTGCAGCTCGTGTGCTTCGGGCGCATAAATTAGATTCTGAAGTTTTGGTTTTTGGGGATTTTTTTTTTTGAGAACCTTATGTGATCCCCACTGCGGTCTTCTGTCATTTGTACAAACACATCCTCCCTTAACTTGCATTTACTGAAGATGAGCTGGGGCTGTTTCTTGCCTTTTTGGGAAAAAAAAAATCAATAGTCTCTTTCAATGTTATTCTGAATGAATTTTCCTTCACTCCACAAAATGACTAATCACAAAGAACTCATCTGTAATCTGCTACATAATGAATCCTTTTCATTATGCCCTTTCTATGAAATGTGCTTTTTCTTTCTTTCTTTCTTTCTTTCTTTCTTTCTTTCTTTCTTTCTTTCTTTCTTTCTTTCTTTTTTTTTTTTTTGGCAAAAATGGCACATGGTTTCTGAACTGTGACAGTCATGTTGGAGTTGATAATGAAGCCCTTGGTTGAAAGCGGGGGTTGGTGTCAAGTTGCTAACTAAAATCGTAAGTCAGAATTCTTTATTAATTCCTATATGAGGAATAATATTAGTGGTATTATTTAGGATTCATGGGCCTTGCTGTGCATTATACAATACCTGAAAAATATTTCCCTATGCAAAGCTCCATTAAAATTAATGATGCAAGGCAGCAGCCTCATAAAATTATGCACTCATACTCTCGTAAAGAGCATGGCAGTTGTGATCATGTTTACCAGGCAGCTCTGGGGTATAACCTGAGATACTGTATCTGTGGGGGATTTGCTCAGTGGAGGCCTCTGTAGCAAACCTGATGCTAAAACTCTCCTTCTGTGCATTAATTTTGCTCCTGATAACAAGAAGTCCCCTCCCTTTAACATGAGATACATACGGTCTTATAACACTCTGTAAAGTCATTAGGTCTTTACTTGAAATAATATTTCAAACTGTTAACGGGTATTAGACCCTTAGTTAAGGAATTAGTACAGTTATAATCCTTCAGTGGGTAACAGCCCTGGCAAGACCCCTAAAGCTATCCCCCAGCACGAGGTACTTTACCTCTCTCCTGTGCAAAGAAATATGAAATGGTATGTGAATGTTTCTGCCCCTAGTATTACGTAAATTTAAGTCTGAACCCCCAGCAGTTAGGATATTTGTGATCCTGGAGGTTGTGAGGATTCGTTAGTTGTTGTCCATACAAATAGTTTTGAGCTCCTAACTCAGGGCTTAGTGATTTGTGAGTATGTAATGGAAGCCGTCCTCTGAAAAAACCTTGCAGGCCACCTCCTAGGGTAAAGGCCCAGTATCAGAGAGGAAGGCGAATTAACGAAATCATCTCTCCTGATTGTGTTACTTAAAAAAGAAAAAGGAAACAATACAGCAACGACAAAAAACAGTGCCTTTCAAACCTAAAGTGAAACTGTTTAGTTCATTTGATTTCACCCATTCCCCTAAGGATTTTGTGATTGGTTTTGATTAGGATAATTCAAATCAGGACAGCACAATTTCATTGACGACCTGGTGTGTGCCAGGCCATGCGTTAGACAATGGGGATGCCAAGAAGAAGTATTTTCTTTTGTTATCAAATAGCTCCCATTCTCGCAGCAAACCAAGCACAGAGCGGTGTTCTCAAAAGCCTGTTCCACTATTTTTCTAGAAACCGTGTCCTATATTTGGTGTCATCTGTAATGACTGTAACTCAAGAGGATTTCCAGACATTCTGCTTGCTTTTTATGAATTTTGAGCAAGTCTGGATGGTAGCTGAGAAAAACACTCAGATAAACAACTACTAATCAATTTATGAGTTTACCAAAATAAAGTTCTAAATCTTTCTGGTCTACATTTAGTGTATAATGAGAAATATATGATATTGGCCATTTTGTTTTAATATGTTAATATTTCGTCCCTCTACCATAAAAAGGTGATAATTGCCACCTCCTAGTGTTGTTTATTCGAGATGTTATTAATCTCTTTATGAGGTCGGGCACCCCGTTAGTCGCCAGGATGCATTGGCAATATATACAATTGCTCTTTCCCTTGCATCATGGAATCTAAAGATTTTACATATTTAGAAGCCTAGCTCTTAACACAAACTTCTAGAAAGAAGAACATGAGATGGATTATTCTCACAGAGACCTCAAGTTTTCCACTTTAAGAATCTAGTTTTCTGACACATGCCACATGAGCATCCTTAGCCAATACAATCTGAAAACACATTCTCAATCTCCAAAAATCCTTCATGTCTAAACTCAGTAATCCATAATTTTAAAGTGACTGAAGAAATTCTACTTATCAGTGGAGATTTGCTATTCAATTTTTAAGTTAAAACATCTCAGGGGAATTACGCTGAGTGAAAAAAAAGTCAATCTCATGAAGTTATGTTGGTAGGATTCCATTTACACAATATTCTTGAAATAACAAATTTTAAAGAGGAAGAAAAAGTTAGTAGTTGTCAAGTATTAGGGACAGGGAAGGGGTGGGTGTATCTGCAAAAGTGTAGCACAAAGGAGTCTGGTGGTGGCAAAATAGTTTTGCATCTTGATTGTGTTGAGTCATGTATCAACATAATCAACATATGCAAAAAAGAATCATAAAAATACACACACACACACACATACAAATAAAACTGGTAAAATCTGGATAAGCTCTCTGGACTGTACTAATATTAATTTCCTGATTTTGATACCATACCCCAGTATTAAAAGATGTTTCCACTGGGTTTTGTGTACCTGAGACCTCTTATACATTTTCTCAAAAGTTCCCATGAATCAAAATTATTCCACAGTAAAACATTAAAATTAAAGAAAACACTTATTTCAGAAAGAACAATAGATAATAAAGCAAAAAATATTAAAAATAAGACCTCCTTGTTATTGGTAGTTCCTTTGCCTAGGCAACTAACTTAAATGATGACTACAGACAATGTCCAGATTGGCCATAAGTTAAAGTATTATATGTATACCTATTCACGCTATAATTTTGAAATTCCCCAGTGCTGTTGACATCTCATAGAATTCATTTATTCAAGTCACAGTCTGCTAATAACTATTCAACTCATACTAATGCTACAGATTAAAATTCTATGGAAAAATATGCAATTTATGACTCAGTCTCAGACAGATGGTCTGAATGATTATTCCCAAAAGGTTCAACTTTGTGACAAGATCAATCGCTACGGCAAATATATATGGTGTTTCACATCTCACTCAGCTTGACTACGCAGAAATGAATATGGGAAAACCATCCAATATTAAATATATATCTCATGCTTGCCCCTATTAAAAATGGATCTCAACATTCAATGATGTGGGTCTCTTCCCTGAATTTGGGATGATAAAGAGAGCTTAATTAATGGCACAAGTGGTGTGAAAATATTGCTGTGTGACGGGAAGCACATGGAGTTTTTAACTGTGCAACCAAAGAATTGGCAGGGATTTCTCATGTCCACTGCCAGCAGTTCTCTTCCTCTGTTCCTCCAGATTTTGCCAGCTGGAAAGCACAGGCTGTGCTGTCTTTCCGCTTTCCCCCAAGCAGTGAAACTGGCTTGACTGTTAGACACCCATACAGATTCACACAAATGAACCTTGCCTGGGCTTCAAGAAATCAATAATTCAGAGCATTGAAAATGGTTAAAGGCAACACATAGAAATAAAAGAATAGGAATCTGTTATTAATTTTTTTAAGCATCTTTCATTTGGTAGTTTGCTCCTCAGGAAAACAGACCCACTTGCCAACCACATAGAAGAATTTCACGGTCACAAGTTTTACTACTTAATGTTAACTTTTATCAATAATTTTCCCCATGGTATGTTAATCATTCTTTAGTATCTGACACACTTGTGTATCTTCTTCTTCTTTAAACATTTTCTCTTTTGTACCCAGTGACAAAAAAAATTCCTAGGGAACTTGTCTAATTTTATGTACCTTCCTGCTCCATATCTCCACAGGCCTCTCTTTTTTAAAATTTTATAATAGTCTTAAATTTAGAGAAAAATTGGAAAAATAGTAAAAAGAGTTCCCACATGCTTGTCATTCAGTTTATCCTATGATTAATATCTTGTATTACTGTGGTAATTTGCCATAATAAAAAAATCATCAATACATTATCATTAAATAAAGTTCATACTTTCCTTTCAAATTGTTTAAATTTGTACCTAATATCCTAGAGTTCTCTGACCTCTAAAGTGATTTTTTTAATCTGCAAAAGTGTGAAAGATTTCTCTTTGTCCTGTGGGCTCTGATAAAAAAGAGAAAACATTTGTCACTTTTTCAGCATCAGAATGTCACAAAAATTTCAACACCCTAGCAATCCCCTGTGCATCACAATTTCAACAGTTTCCCCGATCCCCTGTAACCGGTGATTTGTTTGCCATCTCTAAAATGCCACTTTTTCTTGAATATCACAAAAGTAGAACTTCACAAGCCTTTTCGGACTGGCCTCTTTCACAATGGCCATATGTGATTGAGATTATCGGTATCTTGGTATAGCTTAATAATTCCTTCCTTTTCACCCCTGAATATTGTTCCGTTGCATGGATGCACCAAAGGTTGCTTATCCACTTATCCACTCACCCGTTGAAAGATACTGTATCGCTTCTAGTTTTTGGTGATTAGAGAAAAAGCTGTTATAAATAGTCAAATGCATATTTTGTGTAGACACAATTTTCCAAATAAGATGATCAAAGCTCAACGAGTATGATTGCCGGATTGTACTGAAAACCATATTTAGTTGTGCAGGAAACTCACCTTGTCCCAAAGTTACGGTGCCACTCTCTACGTCTATCAGTAACGGATGAGAGTTCCTGTTGCTCACATCCTTGGCAATTGTTACTGCCATTTTAACAATTTGTAGTTGTTCCAGTAGGTTTGTAGTGAAATCTCCTTGTTTCTTTAATTTGCATTTCTCTAGAGAAATATGTCGCGGAGCACCTTTTCATGTGCTATTTGCCACCTTTATATTTGCTTTAGTAGGATGATCTTCAGATTGTTCCAGTACGTTAATTTATATATGAGCATGGTTCTGATGATTGCTTTGTCACTTGATATTTTATTTCTTCTTGCCTTAGGCCTAGCTCTGAATATTTTTGTTGCAAACTGACATACTGTATTGAGTAACTGGAACCGAGATACATAGACATTTTATATCTCTATGTTCACCTGGCTAAGAGTTAAGGTGAGTATAACGGTTTTTGTAACTACAGGTACCAGAGCCTTCAAATTCTTCTAATACCTTGTTTTTCCATTTCCTCTGTTTCTTCTGGGTTTCCCTATATATTCCCCTTCAAAGAAAGTCTATGTGGTGAAGCTCTTTCGACTACAATCCACTGTTAATACACTGGATTCCTATTGTTATAGTACAAGACGATGGGGATGGGAGCATCCTACATTTGGCTAATTTAGTTTTTGTCTTTTCATGGAGCTGTGTCTTGAGGCTGTGACCTTAACAAGTGTTTCTACATCGGTATACCAAACTTCTCTTGATCCATGTTCCCTTTCCTTGCTGCGGCATCCCCAATCAGTTTTGTTGACTCTCTTATTCCTACTGACTATCGTTTCTTTTCCCTCTCATTCCATATAGGAAGAGTAGCAGTGGCTGGAGAAGGGATAAGCCTCTTTCTCTAGAGTTTGGAAAAGGCTGTGGCAAATTTTTGATGGTTGTTTGTTTGATCTCCCCCTGGACAGTATGCCTTTGATATGGAGAAGTTTCTGGACATACTTCACAATAACTTATTGGCACATCCCCTCCCACTCCCCAATATCAGAGAATCTCCAGGGGATCTTTCTCAGATCTTCACTGTGAGAACCTGGTGGCATTCCTGGAGATGAAGGCTATTAAGATGTATAAACCTTTAAGACAGTGGCTCCAGCAGTTTTTCAATCTCAAGCAAGTCCACAGTCCTACAGAAATTCATCAAAAATTACCACTTAGTTGTACCTAGAGTTTATGGCTCCATGGTCTCTAACCAAGGTAGGCAGATCCCTGCTGTGTTTCTCTCCAACTATCTGCTTTTCCAGCTTTTGGTTTGGCTCTTTGCCCGTAAGCCTCAGTTCTCTGATGGGTGCCAGAAAAGATGCTGATTTTCAGTCTACCCATCTTGCTCTTGCTGTAAGGATGGGAGTGATGACTTCTAAATTCTTTCCATGTAGTAGCTGAAACTGAAAACTTACTCTTTTTTATGGCTTTTTTATTCTCATTTGATATATGGACCATTGGATATACCACATGACTTGTCTCCTAATGATATATCCTATCCAATCTAATATGTTTAATTTTATCACCTGACCAAGTGTCTCCTATAGCTAAATCTTTATTATTTTCCCACCAAGTCCTCAACCTTCTGATTTTTAGCTACTTTTTAAAAAATTTTAGCTACTTGATAAAAGGATGCACGTCAGTGAACTCCTGAAGATATTTTTAAATCTAATGTTCAAAACTAGACTAGGTTTTGAACATTAGATTTAAAGAGAAGTAGGTCTCTCCTATTTCTATTCAAGACCCTTTCCAAAATTATCATGTATACTAAACAGCATATGTTCATTCCTGTAACCCATGTTCTGATCCTCACCATCATTTTTGGTGTGTGCTACAAAAGGGAAAAGGGAGTCAATTTACAAACCAGCCCTGCAAACTGATACCATAGTCTCTGCAACAGCTCTATAGGCATTGTGGCTTCTCTACTTCTCTTTGTAATTCCAATCCCAAACTTTGGAATTTCCAATTCCAATCTAGTTTTAACTCTTAGGAAACCCTGAGAGTAGCTCTTTATCACCTTCGGTTTCTCTGGTTTCCATAGTCTCTCTCTTCCATGCTGTTTTCAGAGTACTTGCATGGCAATGGAGACCACTAAGAGTTTAGAGCAGAAGAGGGAGTTCAGAGCCTTGGAATCAAAAGTATTATTATATTGCTCAGAATCTCACTCTTTTTTTATTTCCCTTCCTTCTGCTCCCCTTCAAGGATCACATACTTCAAGGCAATTAATTCACATAATACGAAATGCTTGATTTTTTATACTTTTCATCCTTCTTACCTTTACTAGCACTATCCCACCACCTGAGACAGATCAACACCTCCTTCACATGTGTAAACTTTACCCTTCTTCACCACCAAGTTCAAATGTCTCCCTACATGATAGCTTTCCTGAACATCGGAACGTAGAAATGCGTTCTCTATATGAAGATGTATGCATTTCCTAAAACATATATTATATTCTGTACCTCATTCATTATTAAGATTTCTTTCTTCCACTCAAGGGAGTTACTTGAAAGTAAGGATTATAGATAGTCTCACATCTGTATTATACATACATCTGTTTCATACCTCTGTAGCATCATCAGTGCACATTGTACATACTCAAAATAATTTCAAAGGATAAATAAGTTATAGAATAAACTTACACTTTTGTAAATTTAAAGAGAAATGTGAAATTATATAAAATGCCAAATGTTAAGTGTGGCATCTGAAATAAAGTGACAACAATGACAACAAAAAAGAAAACAAAACCCAAAGGTTTTCCAGGCTCTGAATATCATAACCAAATTGCCTAAACTCAAGTTATATTTACAATTCAGTTTTCAACATGTTTAGTCGTTTTTAATCCTTTGATATATGAGCAAAATAAGGTGTCAAAATTCTTTTTTTTAGGATTTTATTTATTTATTTATTTAAGAAAGAGAGACAGAAAGAGAGAACGAGCAGTGAAGAGCAGAAGGAGAGAGTGAGAGAAGCAGACTTCTTGGTGGGCATGAAGCCTGAGGGGGGCTCCATCCCAGGACCCAGAGATCATGACCTGAGCCAAAGGCAGATGTTTAACTGACTGAGCCACCCAGGGACCCCCAAACTATCAAAATTCTGAAAGTGTTTACCATTGCTCTTGAAACTGAATTAAATGTTTGGGGATCTATAAAAGCCAACATTTTTAGGCATGATCTTGTAGAGGAGAAAGAATATATAGCCATAAGCCGTGATGAAGGGTTTAAAAGCCTCAACAGAACATCTCTCAAAATGAAGAATATATGAAATTCTAGAGAATTCTTGGAAAACGGCAGCCAGCTTATGAAGAACACTGACTGTGACTAAGACTATGGTCTGTGTTTTTCTCATCAACTTCTCTCAGTACCATGGCTCTGGGAGAATATGTTAGTGAGGTAAGGGGTCGCCCTTGCCCATTCTTCAACACAGAAGAGAGAAGAAACTTTTAAAAAGATGTACAGTCTTCATTTAGAATTAGTTTGAGTTCTATTTATTCAAGGAGGGTTACTTAAACATGAAAGTATGTATCAATTTATCAAATGTGCACCTATAAATAATGGCAGTTGATTATCATCAGTGAATCGGTCCATTGCTCTGTTGTTAGCTCATGTCTGGAAACTTTTTCTCATGGTTAAATAAAATGAAATAATTAAATATTGTTATGGAAAATTGAAATAGTGTCAATTTTTTATAAATACATATCTATAGAAATCATCCCCACAGCAATAGCATTCTGCACATATACCTTAGCCCTAAATCGGATAAAAGGTAATGAGCTTGTCTAAAGAATTAATCTCAGAAGAGAAATACTTGCATATCAAAAATATTGTATTTTTTACAGTATCTGCAAAATATCACTGTAGTATTAAAAATCCAGGCAAAATTTTGTAGAGCAGCGCCTTCCACAAATTATGTTAAGTTCATACAAATTATAATAAGTATATTAAGGATTCTCAAAGCACATCAGAAGCCTGTGAAGTCGAAAGTTGTGGGCACTGTGGTATAAATGGGGAGAAGAATAACAAGCAAAGTTGAATATTCTTGTTCTCATGACTTAGGTATAAAAGATGACTTCCGCCCAATGCAGGGAGTGCCGAAGCCTGCCAAGGCGAATGCAGATATATGAGGCATTGTGAAATTGCACTCATATATTTTTCCATGCCTGTGATTATTTGCTGATTTACTGTTGTCAAACTCTGGTGCTCATTCATTTAATCACAAGTCCCTTCGTGACATAATTTAAGGTGATCACTCATGAGAATCTGGGGTGTGCCAGGAGCCCGAGGAACCACTGTGAGTTAGTGCTTTTGTGGATTCCTTGAGGAGCAATGAATTTCATGACTCAAATGGGTCCAACATGAAAATGAGGTTAGTAGCCATGTGTGCTTGCAGATTTTCAAGCACTGACATACATTTTGGCAGAGTGGGAAGGATTTCTTCTCAAGAGACTTCTGGAACTAGAGTCAGCAGGCTGGTGATGCCCAACTGCACTTTCTGAAAGCTTGTGGCCAGATCCTTGGCGAAGGCTATCCCTCTGCCTGTACGGTCTCCTTCGGCATCAGATTCAACTGCCCCCTACCACGTTCCAAGAGGGATTGAAAACAGATTCTCGCTTCTGAAGTTGAGCCCCAGCCACTTGTGAGAGTAAATGGATAACCGAGTTGTCATTAAAAAAAAAAAAAAAGAAAAAAGAAAGTGTCAGGCAGAAATCAGCATTTTGTTTAAGACGTCTGAAGGGGTATATATTTATGGTAAGGGGTCGATGGTGCTTCTAGAACCATGGATAGCACAGCATGACATTTTAGTTGTTTTTCTTAGGATCCCTGGTGTTTATAATACTGTGTTTTTACTGGTTTCAATTATTTTCATCCAAAATCCAACTTCTCAGCATTGTCAAAGTCTCTTTATGAACCATGGATCCAATGATAATTCTACCCAACATGTTTGACAGATCCTTTTAGGAATTTTTACAAATTTCCTCACTCACCTCTTGAGAAAAAAAATATTTCACAGAATTTAAAATCCATGGAATACTTGGGACACAATGGATTAGTAAAGTTAAAGTGTTTACCTGAGATTGTCAGAATCTTTAATATGGGAACACACCTTGTTAATGTCCAAGAGGAAGACAATGAAATGCACTTAGGAGACACTGTACATCATTTAGAGCTTTGTAGGACTAAGTATTCAGATCTTATACCCCAAAGACGTTACGTCACAATCTCTTCTCTTCGGCCAATGGAAACCATCAGCCTCTTAAAAATGAGATCACGTACCCCAAATCACTTAACAGGTGCTCGGTAACTATGAGCCCATTTTTGTATGGCAAAGTTCTATTTGTTTGGCTTTGTTTTTCAAAAACGTCTTTGATCTTTCTGATTTCATTGTATATAGGATAAACTGTATAATCCTTAACTATGGTGTAGCATCATCTCCCTTTCCACCTCCTTGTGTCTCTCCTCTCTTCCAGTCTTCTTTCCACTCACACACATTTCTGTGAGTCCCTACTATTCTCTCACTCCTTCTGAGTTAGGATCTTTACGTTGGCTGCTTTTTCAAGCTCAAGAATTTTATGACCTCACTTCCTCTCTTAGCCTGGACAGTCCCTATTGATACCTCCAATCTCAACTCACAGGCCACCTTCTCAGAGAAGTCTTTGAACCTCAACACTTGACCACATGCCTCAGCCGCTTCTCCCTATCATCACACCAGTAAGAACTAAGTAAGTAGAGTATTTATATCATATAAATATAAATATATACATAGTTTTTCTTTATATATATATATATGTGTGTGTGTGTGTGTGTGTAGTTTTTCTTACAAACAGTGGAAGACAAAATTGTCTTCTGTCCATCATTATGTTTTAAAGCCAGGATAATGCCTGATACATATAGTAGATGCTTATAAACACTTGTTGGATTAATAAATGACTAAAAATAGAAGCATGTTAACTGGTTAGCAAGAATTATCTAGAATAAATCCAGCCCCAGATTAGAGAGAGAGAAATTTATAGCCCCTCAAGGCTTAAGAGCTATGAAACTAAACAAACCTCTTATTGATAAAACAATTTTCCACTGTGACAACATTTAAGATATATTTTTATGTCGTAAGAACGAAACACAAATCTTTCATTTTAAATTCATTGAAAATCGTCTTGGTTCCCTGACAGACACTTTCTCCAGTGCTTTCAACGCTTGGCACCTTAACGGGCATCTCTCTATATTTTGTCAGTTCTCTGTGTCATCTGCAGGCCAATTTCTGATATATTCCATACATTTTACTTCTATTAACATTTTTCAAGTGAAAGGTCTCCTTCTTATTTGTGATGACTTTGACTCCTCATTTAGTCTTTCAATTTTCTTGCACAAATGCCCAGGGAAATCTATATTTTCTATTTGAAAATGTATTTTATCCATTTAGATAAAAATTCCTTTCCATATCTCCTATAGAAAGAACCACATATCCTTTTATTCTGCTTTTGAGGATTTTTTTTCTTTTGCCTTCAATCCTTTCACTAAAAGAAGTATAAAGATTCATTTTATCCTGCTTAGGGAGTGACAAAAAGCATTCTTAACCCTTCCGAGGTCTGTTTTTGCTGAAATTTACCAGGACATCGTTTTGCATCATAAGTTAAAAAGATTATGTTTGTTCTTCTGTGGGAAAAAAAAAATCCTAAAGCATCTCAATTCATTTCACAAAGTTTTAGATTCAGTTTCTCCAGGGCAGCTGGAGCTGACAGCCAAGATCAGGAAAATGGGAAAGCGTTGAAAAAGTGCCCGGGAGCCCGATTGTATGGACACAGCCTCAGGCCCTTAGTCTGTGTGTTATGTAGACTGGAGGATGCGGGTAATTACACAGAACATTTTAATAGTGTTTTACTTTGGCCACGTTCACCGGGAAACTTTACTCCTCTCATGATTCTCACTTCTTGGAATGAAATCTGTGCAAGTTCTAAGGGCTGCTGCCTAGTATGAAAAGCTTTGTGGATAATTACTAAAGGAAATACTTTGTGTTTTAATAGAGATACTTTCAGATAAAGTCTCTGTATTTTGATTGCAGATCATGTAAAAAACAACAACAAACAAACCTACATTTATTTATAATTAGAAATCCTAAGGGGAAAGCAGAACTCACCTATAATGTATCAATTTATCCTCATTACATCAAAATAACTTTTTTAAACACAAAAGTGCATCACCCTACACTCCAGTTTCCCCTATCCCCTCCCCTCCAAAGGCCATTGTGTGGATGTGTTTTGTTTTTCTTTTTTTTTTTGAGAATTGTATCATGTGAACCTTTCCTTATATCAACTATCTCACAGAATTATGAAACAAAAATATGTCAGTGGGCTTCCAAATATCTTAAGGTATAATGTCTCTATCCCTCAACTACCTCTGCTCCATTTTTAACCTAATTATTTATGAAATTTAGGAGACTTTCTCCATTCTCTTTTATCTCTACTAAACTTCCATGAAAAGAGAAAAATGGCACTTTTTATTAGCTTTTTTTCTCCACAATTATTGAAATAAATGATGTATCAAAGATAATTTGCACACATTGTGGGATAAGTATTCCCAAGTGCAAAATGAAGATCAGAATTCAACATTTATCAGCTCAAGGGGGTAAAATGTAAAAAGTAACAGGTTAAATTAATTTGAATAACACTCCACAACACTAAAAATACTGTATTTCAACAAGTCATCAATATTAAAAATTATTAATGAGGTTTTTTGTGTTAAGTCTTTGAAAATCAATGTGCATTTTGCTCTAATATTTCATTTTGAACTAGACACAATTCAACGGCTTAAGAGCCACATGTGGCTAGTAGCTATCATACTGGATAGTGCACACATAAATATTTTTCTTTTATGTGGAAAAAATAGTCTACGGGGAAAAATTGGCTTCTAATTCAGAAATAAAATTCACAATATGAAAAATAAAACTGGTTTTTGATACTTTCACAGTGTTCTTCTAAGGAGCAGCCCTTTCTAATCTTCACGTGTCATGGGTATCACAGAATGGTGACCCTCCAAGTCCAGTCTCATATTTGGCAAAAGTAAATTATCTTTAATGTGTACAAAGCTGCCATAGCTTTTTCTGTATAATATTACTCTTCAGATACTTAAAACAGTTTTTGATTATTATCATCATCATCATCATTATTAATTACTGTTATTTTAGAGACAGAGAGAGGGAGCACATATGGGGGTGGGAGGGGCAGAGGGGGAGAGAGAATTTTAAGCAGGCTCCATACTCGGCGCAGAGCCCGCCACAGAGATCTCAGGGAGAGGATGGGGAGATCCACTGGGGGCTGGATCTCATGACCCTGAGATCAAGTCCTGAGCTGAAATCAAGAGTTGGAGCCTTAAGCAACCAAGCCACCCAGAAGAGCCCCTGGTTATTGGACACGTAGATCACTGCCCAATTTGGCAAATGTTTTGTATTATTAAAAGTCTACAGCCCTGTGGGGAAAAAGCCAAATTGTTCATTTCAAAGACAGTCTAGAATTACCATGGAATTATGGGAGGTATGTTGAGATCGTTGCCAAAAACTAGGGAAATGTAAGCAAAGGACACCAAATCTCACCAGCTGCCTATGATTATTTTGCTGAGATTTACAAGGACAAAGATAGGAATGGAAGACAAAGAACAGAATGGTTGTGATTTTTTTCCCTCCTCCTTTAACTGGGGAAGAAAGAATTCGAAAACAAAATAATGCTAATCCATTATTTAACTGAAGTGTTATTTGTTATATGCTTTTTAATTTCAGCAGTGAACCCGACATTGTCTAACCCTTAAAATTCCTGCGATCCTCTGCGATCCTCATCTTTTTTTTTTTTTTTTCACTCATGAATTGTGTTTGCATTTGCCTCGCTGATAGAGTAGCTGAGGAACGGGGACATAATGAGATGAGAGAGTTAAGCTTATATCTACTTATATAACTAAGTTCTCTGAGCTTTCGTTTTCTTCTCTATAAAGTGACATGATCATATTCTTGAATTAATCATTTATTCCACGCATGAAACTTGAATCTTTATGTCAATTAACCTCCTGGGTACAGATTGCAACTAAATTCAAAATGTCCCACCTCTGCTCCATTTGTTAACTTATTTTTTTCCTAAAATTCAGGAGGCTTTCCTCGTTATCTTTATATATACTTGGAATGAATTAAAGGAAAAAGAACGATGCTTTGTCCTGATACAGGGTTAGATGTTACGAGCTTGAGGACTGAAAGAGAAGATGCAGTGGAGAACTCTTTTAGACATGCACAACATTGAGCACATGTAGGGATTATTTTTGTAAGGAATGCGTTCTGTTATTTGGAGACCAAGAAAATGAGCCTCCCCTTCTGTCTTTATCCTCGATTTGCCTTCCCTCGGGCATCCTGAACTAGGAAGCCACGCGTGTATTTGAGGTGGAGAACACTGAGCAAGGGATCGCATCCTTCCTGCGTGAGCCTCACATTCACAGTAGCTGACAGGGCACCACTTGGCTCGACCACAGGTCTGCCCAAGCCGAGCAGTGCTGAGGTCCCATCATTCTAAAAATTTCTTGTTGCCAAAATATCACATCAGTGTCTCTTTCTGGGGGTAAACTGGTCACAGGGAATTGGAACATCACCTTTCAAAGCAAGTATGGGGTTCGTTTTTGGAAAATAAAAATCGGTCAGCTTACAAGGAGGTTCCCAACCGTGTTCTTTGTTGAAGTTGTGTCTGCAAAGCTTGCTGTTTACACTGCCTCAGTGCAAGGAGTCGGCCAGGGGAACCCTGCACACTTGTCTGTATATGTTTACTGTATCGAGTCAATTTGCATTAATAAAGATTTAAAACTAGCAAATTAATTTGTGAGGTGGCTTGTTTGAGTGAAGGCCTTTAAACACCCTCGGGAGAGCTATTTTGAAATCACTGAACGCTTGGCACTATATTGAGAGCGTGCGTTGTGTTTCTGAAATCTCAACAGCTATAATGTGCCAGCTCCTGGTGAGGACTGCCTCCTTGTGGGATTCCATTGGGAAGAGAATCCAGAAGATCCCCGACTGAGAGTGACATATCCTTAGCGGTCGAGTGGAGCTAGCATGGTCTGCAGGTTCAGAATCAAAGGCGTCTTCATTCATTCTTTCAGTGAATATTCAATATGCATCTAGTAAGGGCTGGGCTAGACGCTATACTCTGGGAAGACAGCGCCCAAGGTATCTCCTGCCCAGCCACCCCCGGCGGAATTTGTACCCTACTAGGAATTCGAGTGAATTAATCAGTTTTGATCGTGAGAATTGCAGAGCAGGAATCCAACAGGTGCTGTGATAAGGACGAGGGAAGCCTTGCATTTTATTATTGTAGTAAGAGTTCCTAACATGAAACGTAAGTCTTAACACATTTTAAGTCTATAAGACAGTGTCTTCAATTGCAGGCACAATGCTGTACAGTAGATCTCTAGAAGTCATTCAAGTCGCAAGGCTGAGAATGTCGTGCCCATTGAAGAGTGACTCCTCGTCTCCACCTCTCTGGAACCCCTGGAAACCACCATTCTGCTCTCTGCTCCTATACGTTTGACTTTTCCGGATGCCTCCTACAAGTAGAATAGTGAAGTACTTGTGCCTCTGTGACTGGATTCTTACTCTAGAGTCTTTATACCTTTGATGGGGTCAGTTAGTTAAGGTTTTGCTTAAGAGATAGATCTGAGTCCTATTAAGAAACCAGGGAACCAAAGGAGACGCCTGGAACAGACTTACTGGCAGGGGGCTCGCAAATTCCTGAGGTCAGAGGGAGCTTTGTGTGCAGGCCCACCTTGGAGATACTGTGGAATCAGTTCCAGGCAACCCCAATAAGGCACATTTTGCAATAAAGCGAGTCAAATGATTTTTTTTTTTTTGGTTTCTCGGTGCATATAAAACTTATGTTTACATTATAATGTAGACTATTAAGTGTATGATAACATTATGTCTTAAAAAATGGCAAGACGCATTTCTCAGGAAAATAATCCTCACATGTGCATGTCTGGAAGAGTTTTCCATGCATCTTCTCACAAAACCCTCAGAGCAAATAGCATATAGGTCTTTCAGGACAAAGTGTCATTTATTTTTTTTTTTTAATTTTTATTTATTTATGATAGTCACACACAGAGAGAGAGAGGCAGAGACACAGGCAGAGAGAGAAGCAGGCTCCATGCACCGAGAGCCCGATGTGGGATTCAATCCCGGGTCTCCAGGATCGCGCCCTGGGCCAAAGGCAGGTGCTAAACCACGCCACCCAGGGATCCCGAAAGTGTCATTTCTTAAGGTACATACCTTAGTTACAAAATACTGCATTGCCAAAAAAAAAAAAAATGCTAACCATCATTTGAGCTTTCAGCAACTCAGAACTGATGAACTCAGATCATGATAACAAATATAATAGTTATGAAGAAATTTGAAATTTTGTGGGAATTATCAACATGTGAGACAGAGCCATGAAGTGAGCAAATGCGTTGGAAAAATGGCACCACCAGAAGCGATGTAAGTTTCTACAAACCTTCAATTAAAAAAAAAAAAAAAACTACACACACACAATATCTGCAAAGCACAGTAAAATGAGGTATGCTTGTATTCGATAATCAGCTGAGAGATCACATTTTAGGCCATGCCTGAAGTTTAAATTTTAAGTAAACATCCAATGGACGGCAATTAAATGATTTTTTTCCCCCAGAGCAATGTGCTTTCAGTAGTAGCCTTCCATTAGTGTTGAATGGTGTGTAGCAAGACAAGAGTGGTGGAGTAACGTCAACAAGATGGGTATCATAGTGTCCAGATTGGTGACAGTGGGAGCTTGGACTAGAGGAGTAGCAATGAAGGTGGAATAGAGTAGATTTCTTCAAAGTGCATTTGGAACGAACAGATAAGAAATTAGCTGTGGAAGTTAAAGAAAAGGGATTGCAGTAATTCCTGGGAACTGTGATGAACAACTGAGTAAGCGGTGAGGGAATATCTTGGATGAAGACCATAGGAAAAAGGATAGAGAGTGTATGTAAAATATGATGTTGGACATACTAATTCTGAGACAACGATTTTACGTTCGTCTTCCTACTGGATATCCAAGTCTAGATTTCACGAAAGACCAGAGTCACCAGAGATACAGGATCTGGGGAAAATTCATGTTTAACAGAGAAGAACAAGCGTCTTGGTAGCTTGGTAGTCAGTGTCACTTGACCACTATTGCCCATGTGGGTAGAAGTCGGTGCATTGGGAGTCCTGAGTGCTTGGTAAATACTACATTACTTATGGATGAGAGAAATTTTTAGTGCAGAATGAGTCCTACAGTTTTCAGGGGACAGTAAGAACGATTAGATGGAATCTCATTAGTAGCCATGTATCTACCAACGTTTATATGCAGGCAAGAACCACAGCTCTCCCAGGTCTGGCTCAGGACTTGCGACATCATAGTTGCTCAGCGGATTTTCACGGAATCATCTACTTGAAGGCACAGCAATCGCAGAGAGTGAGTTTTGAACGACCAACTTTCTCTTTTCCTGGAGAATTTAGAACTGAAGCCTACTAAAGCCGATGTATGTATTTCTCCCTCTCCTTTTCCTTTCATGTCAAATGTTATGTGAAGTAACATAAACAGGGTCTGTAAAAGAAACAAATAAGATGAATATTGCTGGTTGCCACTATCACTAGAGCCCTTCTACTAGCCTGCTCAGCTAGGTCTCCTGAATGCGTCTAGGAAGAGAGGGACTGGCACTTGCCGTGTGTCTATCTTCAGAAACACACTTCTCAGGGTTGCCGCTGAGATTCTCCGGGGTGGGGGTGGGGGGTTCCAGTTTTCTCAACGCTACTAGTCTTTAGAAACCAAGGTTGAAGGTATTTTTCCCCCTTTAGAGTAGGTCGAGCAAAAGTCCACTTGCTGAGACTCAGAGAATACTCGGGAAATCTCTCGCTGTCATTCCAGTTCATGAGCTTGTTTTATGTATTTATAATCACAGTGCATCTTTGAACAAAGACAAACCTCTTCAAATTTAATTATCTACGCTATTCACCCACATGATGGAGCTGGGTTTTTGCTATTCCGAAATGTTTCTTTGGATCCTCAGAGAGGGTGTTTATTATAATAGAGCAAAGGACTCAGAAGGCACTTGCACTGATCCCTATTCACTCAGGTGCTCAGTAGAGGGGTTTACAATGCACACCGGCAGAAGTCTTCGAGTTCCTTAGGATCTAAATTTCCAGAGCTCCTAAGATGCTTCCCACCACCCACCCACCAGGCTAGCAATTATGTCTGTCTTTAACTAACCATGTGGAGGACACCGAAAAATGTCCAAAAGGACTTTACACATATTTTGAGGGAAACCCTGGAATAAGATTCCAGCAACCAACGAGATCACTTGAGAAATAAGGCACAACTTGGACATATGCATTCTGGAGTTTTATTTTTAAAGGCCCTTTTTGTTACATTATTCATTTATTTATTATTTGAAATATGTATTGAGCTCTTACTAAATGTAAGCCCTAAGCAAGGAGAATCTTGAGGACCCCAATATTCACTGCAGCTTCCTGGTTGCACACTTCTCACTCTGAATATAATAGAATGTGCTTACAAATACTTCCATTCCCTAAAAAGAAAACAGCAAGTCCTGTTTCTGTTATTAGCACGAGAGGCTTACATAAGGGATGCATTAAAAAAAAAAAAAAAAGAATCACACCCAAATATGACAACTGACAGTCTGTGACAATCTAATTGCATTTCTGCTATACCAGGGAAGCTATTGGTTGTCACTAATAATGATACCATAAATTAACAATCAGCCTGAAAGAGACAGTTTTCAATGCAACCTCTTCATAATTTAAAGCAGGTCTTTGGTACTGACCACGTTGCCAGTAGGGCTAAGCGTTCTGGGGGAGTGAGCGGCTCCCCTGCTCACCTCCCAGTCCAGGCCACGATCAACGGGGGGCTGCGAGGCAGCAATCCTCTGCAGAAGCACCGCCAGTGGGGGGTGTGGGTGGCGTTACCTCTGTTCTTTCTCTGTTGGTGATAGAGAACACCTGCGTCAGGGAGCCCAGACAGCACTAGAAAGGGAGCAGCTCAGGAAGGGCAGCGGTCACGAACACAGACTCTTGAAGTCATGTCAGTTTGTGTGTTTGTTTGTTTGTTTTTTATTATTTAAAAAAAAAATTTTTTTTGAAGTCATGTCAGTTTGATTTCCATTGTTTACTTTCTGGAGCTCAACGGAGAAACCAGTAACCACGCGTGGTATTTAAACGTACATTGATTAAAATGAAATAGAACTTAAAAAGTGAATCTGGCAGTCATACTAGTCACATTTCAAGGGCTCCAATATGGATTATCATCACAGAAAGTTCCACTCATCGGTGCCATTGTGAGCAATCATTCTTCACTCCCACTGCTGACACCCTAACTCAACGCATCTCCGCCCCCCGTCTGCTCTGGAGAAGCAGTCTCTCTTCTTCCTCCACTTTGCTCTCCCATAATTTCTTCTGCAGTCAGAAGTCACTGACGTCATTTTAAAGCTTAAGTCAGGCCATGCTAACCTCTTCCATAGTTTCTCTTTATATGGGAATAAAACCCAAGCTCATTACTGTGGCCTGCAGGAGTGTACAGGACGTGGCTTATATAGATCTTTCTTACCTTATGTCCTACCACTCCACATTGTACACCCCAGCCCTTACTTCCTCCAAGCCACAGTGGCTTCTTTTCAGTCTTTGGATGCTCCGACCTTTAATGCTTTTTACCTAGAAATTCCCATCGTGAGAACTGCTCTTCCTCTTTATTATCATATGATTTACTTTTTCTGTTGATTTAATCTCAAATTAAGATTAATTTCCCCTAGAAGGCTTTTGATGGATACTTTCTTACGTTTTATTATTTTAATTTCTTTATATAGCCCTTACCCTACAGTTGATTTGAATATTTACATATTTTGTTTATTGCTTGTCTTTATCTACTATAATATCATCTCCATGAAATCAGTATTTTTGTATCTTTTGTTCTGTGCCGAACCCTGAGTGCCTAGCAAATTGGCTGGCATAGATGGAAGCTCAATAAATAATTTCAAATGGCAGCATTTTAAACAAAGAAAACCTGTTCTGAGCCACTGAAAATTTTAGATGCATTAGATTATTTAATTCTCAGTTTCCTTCTGAAGGAGATAATAAGAATATCCTTATTCTTCAGATGTGGAAAGTGCTTAGGTACTATTTAGCGCCCTTCACATGTTTAACAAATGGCAGTGTATAGCAATTTCTCTAGACTCCCCACCCCATGCAGATAGTGGATTGTGAAACACAAAATCTGGCAATTGCTAAGGAAGTGGAAACAGAGCGAACATTAGGTGTAATCTGGTTACTATCTCCTTAACATGAATTACCCACTCCTGGCTTTTGCCTCATCTGTATAATTCCTTTTTTTTTTTAATTAATTAATTTATTTATGATAGTCACACACACAGAGAGAGAGAGAGAGAGGCAGAGACATAGGCAGAGGGAGAAGCAGGCTCCATGCACCGGGAGCCCGACGTGGGATTCGATCCCGGGTCTCCAGGATCGCGCCCTGGGCCAAAGGCAGGCGCCAAACCGCTGCGCCACCCAGGGATCCCTCATCTGTATAATTCCTAAATTATATCTACATAGTTCCTCCTGTCACATACCTGCCTAGGATGTGACCTAAGTCGAACAGTCCAACCCCAGCCCAGCTGATCACATTGCTCATTCTCAAGAGCAAGTCAAAGTTTGAGGTCTAAATCAGAATGATTAAGTAGACAACACTATAGGATAACAGCACTTGATGACAAATTGCACTAACTTCTCTAAAGGTTTCTCTCTTTATATAAACTTCTAATCTTATATGATTACTCATATAGACTCCAATCAGCAGAACAGTTATACGAGCTAATTACCACTGCAACTTTCATTTTTGTTAACTTTAAAAAAAAATGATTTTATTTATTTATTTGAGATAGAGAGAAAGTGAGAGAAAGAGAGAGAGCACGCGAGCAAGTGCAAGAGCACAGAAGGGGGAGGGGCAGAAGGAAAGAGAGAAGCAGGCTCTCCACTGAGCAGGAAGCCCTACCGGGCTCAATCCCAGGATCCTGGGATCATGACTTGACCTGAAGGCAGACGCTTAACTGACTGAGCCACTCAGGCACCCCTTTGGTTAGCTTTCATACACAACTATGAGATGACCAAGCCCATTGGACACACCAGAAGACACATTTAAGTATTTTCAATATCAAAAGTACCTCTTACGTTTGACTATTTACACATATAACACACCAAGAGGACCCAAAATGTTTTCTAAGGTTAAAACAAAATATGTTGAGGATTTGAGTTATGGATTTAATTTCTGTGGGCATAATACCATGATCCACCCATTCAAGCTCCTGAAAGTTCACTATTCACTTTCTGCAGATTTTATGCATGGAGGGAATTAATTTTGACACCATTCACTTGACCTACCAAACAAGTATCCTTCTTCAGGGAGTGTACTTTCAATGATAAATTCATTGGTCCATCCAGCCCTAACAAAAAAAAATAGGATGGAATTGACCATATTCATGAATCTAAGGATGGTCTGGCCTGCTAGTTAGAAACAGAAATCAATTCTGTTACCTTTTCTCCTAAGGGAGCATTAGCTTTGTAAGATCACCAAGGCAATGCCACAAACTTTGTCAAGTATGTGAGGGCAAGAGGTGGACAGTCACAGGTGAGGAAAGACACACTGGAGAAGAAAGGGACGGATGCCTGGGGTTTTGTTCTTGATGTTCTTAGAGAACATGTTATTTGTCACAAACTATCATCCCTAACCTGTCTCTATCATGATTCTATATTTGGCCTAAATCCATCTGATATTCCCCATATCCCTAATCCCACAATCTGTTCATCATTTCTCAGATGCATCATACATTTTTTTCACCTGTCTACTTTACCCAGGCAGAAGTTTCTGCTTGAATTTTTTTATTTCCACACTTATGGTTAAGGTGCAGCAGATTTCAATATTTAGAGAAGTGGGAAAAATAAATAAATAAAAAATAAATAAATAAATAAATAATAAATAATAAATAAATAATAAATAAATAAATAAATAAATAAAAAGAGAAGTGGAAGAAGAAGGGTGTTTTCTGTCCTACAACATGAAAATTAGTAGCCCTTCCTCTAGCTTTCTCAGTAGCATGATGACAATTATTTTCTAGGACTTCCTTAATTTACCAATAGTTAGTGAATGACTACTGTGCTATTAGACCCTTATGGTTACTAGTGAAACAATCTGTTTTACATGTAGGAGTTTATAAGCTTCTTAAGGTCATGGAGCACATCTAACTCCCTTTTTTTGTTTTGTTTTGTTTTGTTTTGTTTTGTTTTGTTTTGTTTTAATTGCCCGGAGGTTCTAGAGCTATTCCGTAAACATATAGAAGGTCAATGTCTATTAAATAAACAAAAGCATGACCCATCGGTTTCAAATTACATCTTAGCCAGAAGGAACCCAAGAAACTTCTTGA
Source organism: Canis lupus baileyi (assembly GCF_048164855.1). Lineage (NCBI taxonomy): Eukaryota > Metazoa > Chordata > Mammalia > Carnivora > Canidae > Canis > Canis lupus. The sequence goes on along the minus strand of NC_132840.1, from coordinate 1,997,029 downwards.
CAGAAAACGAACAGCTCAAATTCACTGTGAACTGTGGCCAAAACGCATGCCTCGCTTTCAGAAATACTGAATCTGTGTCATGCATTTGGACAAATCTCAGGCATCAAGAAAGACTCACCATATGACTTTCCCCCTGGAGGTTCAGGCAAAGGAAAATTGAGTTGAATACCTGGCCAAATAGGGGCATTCCTGTGGGGTAGGAGGGGCTGAGGACTTTTGAGAAGATTTTGATCAGCATGAGATTCTCCTCAGGAAGGGAAACAGGGAGGAGACAGTATTTGTTAGGCAGCTTATGGATGGATGGCCAGCCAAATGGCTTGATGGGATAAGAAGGAAGAGTTCTAAAGCCGCTTCCCTTGTCCCTGTCAAAAAAATTTTCCCATCCATGTGACAGGACTGGGCTACTTTCCAGTACTTTAGTTTACCAGACTATATGTCTTTTTATTCCTCACTGGAAAAGATATAAATGCTAAGACTGGAATTACATTTATTATGTTGATGTAGCTCTGAATAGAGATGGAGACTGATATCTATTGATATAGACCAAGATATTATCTAAGTATCTGTAGACAAATGATCAGTATAGACTGGAGTGTATCAGAATCATTTGTGGAATTTTCAATATAGATATTAACAGATAACTGATATCTGAGGTCTATAAAATCAGCATTCTGAAGAAGCACCTCATATAACTACCATGTAAAATCTTGGAAGCCCTTGTAACCGTCCATTGAGATGACTGTGATTCTCTCTTCCCATTTCTATCCTAAAATGATGATTGCGACCAAGTAAGACCCCTAAGAAGAAACAATTACCTCATATTTTAGGTATATTATACCTTTTTAGAGCAAAAATAGTACACTGTAGAGTTTAATGTCACTATTTTGCATTGATAAAAGGGATTATGTGGGGAGGTAGGGATTTATTTGCAGATTAAAACAAGAAACACATGCCAAAATCATCATCGTTAGGATAATCCTCATTCTTGAGAATCTTAAACCTGCCCATTAGGATAACAATGATTTCTTTCTTATAATTATTTACAATAAAAATATATTTTTTTCTGAGATGCAGAGAGTGAGTTGGTTAGTTCACTTGTTACTGCAGATTTTACAGGATGTGACATAAAATACTCAAGATCTAGGAATATTGAGATTTAAAGGAGAGGAGATGGAAGAGAACTGATACTCCTTAGTTACTACAAAACAAGTTCACATAGAAAAACTTACATAAACTCAAAAACAACTACAAAAAAATCATTATACCTAGTTTACATATTAAGACAAACCTGTAGAAAATAAATTTTCTGTGCCTTTAAGTATATTAAATAACAAAAATTCAACTGAATAAATTTGAAGATCTAATTGGCTTTATTGACCCATTCACAAATCAGGTAACATCCGATGAAGGCAAATAAAGAGATGATCCACAGAGCTAAATAAACAACAAAACAAACAAAAAATTTAATTGCAGAGAGGGCTTAAACAAAATAATTAATTAACAAGGAGCACATTGTTTGGCAAGGTTGCTCCTCCTAAGGGGAGCAGAAGGATTCTATTGGTAAATCTCCTAGTACTGATCAGCACATCCCATCTTGACTGGTGAAAGGTTATGCTCCCAATGGGTTGAAACTGCAGTTGGATTAGGTCTTAAGTCTTGGTTTGCCAGACTTGGCCTAAGTGACACCATTTTGGGCCTATGGTTTTCTTTCTAACATATTTCAACTGACATTTATTATGTCTTTTATTTTTTTAAGACTATTTATTTATTTGAGATAGAGAGAGAGAGAGACCACAAGCCGGGGGTTGGGGGGCAGAGGGAGAGGGAGAAGCAGATTTCCACTGAGCAGGGAACCTGATGTGGGGCTCAATCCCAGGACCCCAGGGTCATAAACTGAGCCGAAGGCAGAGGCTCAACCACTGAGCCACCCAGGCGCCCCTGCTGAGCATGTCTTATGTGGTGGGTGAGGTACGTGATATGGTGGACAGTCTCTCAAATGGACCAATAACCCCCAGATCCAGGGAAATCATGTCCTTGCAAAGTGTCCTCCCTTTAAGTGGGACCCGGACTGAGCGACACTCACTTCTAATGAGCAGGACTAATCGTGGTCAGTCGGATGTTCATGCAACATCTGCTTCCTTCGTTTTACCTTCGACCATTTTCCCATTTTCCCATCAGTCTTGCACAGACAGCTCGGTTGGGACGAGGTGCTAACATGCTGTGCAGCTGCTTTAAGCGACCTGCCGCTTGGGCTGCAGCGGGGAGCACCTGACCTCCCCAGCCAGCGCTGATGGGCGTTTGGATCTTGACAAGCACTCCTCTCTCTGAATGCCAATGCGGGAGTGACTGTTGTCACCACCACACTTCAGGTTTCCACCCTGCATTTGCCCTGCTTCTTGAAAACACCCGATCCGCCACCGACACGCTCCAGGTTGAGCCATTTCCCCTGATTGCCAGGCAAGGGTGCCTTTGGAGGGGACATAATCCCAAACTCCTTGTGCTCACTATGGATTTGGAAAGTATCTGGGGTTGAACTGGCATCTTTGAGTCTCATTTTAAATGCTTAGTACTTATGCTAATCAGCCTCTTTAACACTACCCGACACAATCTGTGAGGATTAGTTCACTTCCTCATCCCTCAGTTTGTCATCTATGAAATGGAGAGAATAACTAGTCTGTGTGTATAGAATGCTGATCTAAGTTTATCTGACTCATTTCTAAGATGGGAAGAAATAATCTCACTGTTTTTTCCTCTGACCCTGAAATGTAGCAATGCATAGCCCTGGACACACACGCGGTGAGCACGCACTGCGTACTGTCTTTCTTTTTTATAAAGGGAGGATAAGAAGGGGCCTACATGCTTGTCTCAGGAAGGCAAACATATTTTGTAATTTCCTTTCTTTCAAGGGTGAATGTGAATGTTACTGGCAAAGGGAGTGGAGGAAAATTAGTAGAAAGGCTGTGATCCCAAGGCTGCTCTTTAAAATAGACCTCTCCTCTCACTGAGTGGGATAATAGCCATTATTTATGGAGAACTCACCAAGCCTAGGATACTTAATCTCCAGTTCTCACATCCATTCTTGCAGATAACATAGTTTCTCAGTCTACAAAATGGAGATGAGGATTTAGATAAATGTCCCAAGGTCACAGACGATCCGTAGTACTTAGGACATACAAGATAGTTTGTTTTTCTTTTCCTGATTCCCAAAACAGAACTCTGTTCGCTATCTATATCTGGCTATTATAACTAGTACTAATAGTAATAATCAGAAAGGATGAAGACGGAATGGAGAATAGAACAATAACAATAAAGAATGAAACCAAGAGTAAATTATTCCAAAAAAAAAAAAAAGCAGAAAGATAATGTTATATTCAAGAGCAAATTTGACAGGGGAGTGCAGGAATAAATAAATAGATAGGAAAATAAATGAACCTTGCTCCACGAGGTGTAGATAGTAAGAATCATAATAGCTCAGGATGGAGCAGGTGCTTTTCCATTGGGAAAGTGGGTACTTGTCTATTCTTTTCTTTTTTTCTTTTTTTTTTTTTGGTACTTGTCTATTCTTGTTGCAAAGGTTGGAAGAGGCATCTGTACTGTTTTGTCTCTATGTCTATTTTATGTTGGAAGCATCTCAGGGTGAGAGAAGCCATGTAACTTGCCAAAGGCACACAGTGACAATCAAAGGGACACAGATTCGCCAAGTAGTCTGACTTCTAGGCCGTCATCTTAATCACTTGGCAAATACAGTTTCCTGTCAAATACTGATCTTTGTTATCCAAGGAATGTTTAAGGATATGTGGGACTTGATATTAAAGTATCAATTTCATTGGGACTTGATATTAAAGTAAATGACCCAGAAAAAGATGAGAAACTTTTATCAAAGATGAAGAGGAAGCTTATTATATAATCCAATGGTGTGCTATGAACAGCACGTTGAGTATTTTACTGAAAACAAACTATATTATTTTTTTTTCACAAGGAAAACATGATAGTGGACTATGATTAGCATGCCAACACAAAAGAAGGCTTTAAACATAATTTTTATTCCAGGTGGAAACATGATGTACTAAAAAAAAATCAATAAATTATATCATAATTTATAAATACATTTAATAAATAATAATAATGATTAACACGAGATATAATGCATGTTCAAGGTAACTGTTTTTTTCCTAGATTTCAATACCTTTTAATCAAATTCTGTACTAATTTAATTAATTGTATTGGTTAATGGCGAAACAGTACACCTAACATACACTCAGGATGACAAGAGAAGAAAAAAATGTGTATGATCATGGCTTGGAAAGATCACAACAAAAGGACACCTGATCCAAATCTTTATGATCATCCTTTATTTGACACAGGTAGTATTGGTTAGATCACTGTATCAATGGTTTCTGCTTTGCTAGGTATCTAAAATATGGATATTGAGTTGCCATTACCCTGTGGCTGGAAATTTTGATGGCTTAAAGTCACCATTTTAAGCCAGTATGACATATTAGAAAGCATGATGGGTTTGAAATAAAAAAATATGTTTTCGAATCCTATAACTACTTCGACTATGTGTATGATTGTCAGATAAAATGCAGAATTGCAGTTATATTTAAACCTATTTAAATACTTAATTTGTTGTTTGTTTAAGCATAGGAATATTCCAAATATGGATATGGGACATGCTTATATTAGAAATTAGTCATTATTTACCTGAAATTTAAGTTTAAATGGGCGTCCTCTGTTTTTATTTGCCAAATGTGAGCTTGAGAAAGCTCTTGCATTAAAATTCATCTATTGAATATTGCAGATTAAATAATATTTCTTTTTTTTTAATAATATTTCTTACCTACCTCACAGACTTGGCTGAGAGAATCAAGTAGTGGATCAACTTTCACCAGTCATGTCAGTGACTGTGTCAATAACTTCTGAACTCACTAAAATAAAACTAATATTGCATTACATTAAATAATGCATTAAACAATCCTTGGCCTTGAGTATGACATTCCTTGTCCCACTGATAGAACTTTCCATTTAATTTACATAAATGTTTCTATACTGTTCACTTGCATATTATTCTTAGATTCATGTAAGTGTATTAAAGGATATAAATTGGGGTGGGAGTGATACTCACGCTTTATGAATGGCAAATGCCAATGGATCTAAGGGGTGATGGTAGACTAAAGTATCTCTACCTTTGAACAAGTTTCCTTGCACAGAGGAAGTGCTTGGTAGGAATTTGTTTTGTGATGTACAATAAATAAATATATTTATAAATAAATATATCAATAAAAAATAAATGCATCGACTAAGAGACACCTCAGGAGATGTCTGTCCAATGATGTGGATATTAGCTGTTACCTAGTTAATTCAAGCCTATACACAGAGTGAAAAATAGTGGTTCCCAAACCAGATACGCTGAATTAGCTTAGTATTTCTATTAAAATATGGGCAAAAAAAGAATAAGTTGGAAAAAAATCAGGCAGTCTGAGGTTCTGAGCCATCTAAACTCAGAAGTGTTAGCAAACTCTAGCATATTGCTTACACATTTAGATGAGAGGAAAGAGACAGATTCACTTCAACTTTGTGTTAGGGTCCAATTGGTCCATATTTATATAAATAGGACTTAGATTGTGCAGGTGTCAGCAAAATATTAAATGGTCGTGGACATGCATTTCCATCTCAGTTGTCATTGGAATCCTGGGTCTCTTTCCAGTTCCAATTTCTAGAGGTCGCAATTAAATCCTTTAAAATTCTATCAGCCTGAACTATTTTGCATGAACTTTAGATTTAATTTTAAAGATTTTTTTTTTTTTTGTGGAGAAATGCTGAAGTCAATAACATTTTGAATATTGTAGAGCAGCAAGAGCCAGATTGATAATAAGAGTTTAAGTCAGTTTTCCAGTGGACCTTGCAAAAATTTAAATAATTGAATTTTATTGTTCTTTTGATGAGTGGCTTCTATGTTTCAAACTTGCTTGTCAGCTGAAATTTATTTTCTGAGTGAGGCAAAAGACCAAAAAAGTGTTATTCATTGCTGTAACCATCTGAACATTTTTCAAGCATATTTGTAAAACTACAGAGCTAATTCAATAATTTATTGAAATTATCATAAAAGTTTAGCAAATCATGCATTGCATTCAGATCCTGATATATGCTAGATTTCCTGTTTTTACGAGTCAGCAGCTTTATAACTATAACCATTTGAATTTCAAATGACAAATTTATATCTACCACAGCCCCAGAATGCATAAAAAATGATAAGAGGGCACCCTTTAGAGAAATTTAAAAAGAATTGTGCATTTCATAATTTGATATATGTAACCTAATCCATCATACACCAGGTTTACATCGTGCCAGCGAATGCAGACTCCTGTCTGTGGCCGGCACAAGGCTGCACGACAGACACACGCTTCCCTGGGTTATGAACCACTGGCCCCCTGGTGTGCAACGCTCGGCGCCTCTGTTGGAAGGGGTGCGTGTGTAACACAGAGAGCGGCTCTGTGGGCTTAATTACGACGTTAGACTTTGGCTGAATGAGAAAGAAGAGATGCCAAACAAAGTGAGAAAAAGAGCCGTGTAGTCAGGGCCACAGAGCTAGAGGGTCCCTAGAAATTCGGTCCCCAGCCAGGCGTCTGCATGTGCTGCTCCCCGGACGCCTTCTCTCCGTGGGTCCCTCTTGCCAGGCTAAGGCCACCTTCTCATGTTTGTCTCATCCCAGGGTAATCACTATCTCATATGATTTCTCGTTGAACTTTCCCTGCCAAGGCCCCGTAGCAGAGCCACGTACACACAGACACTGTGAACACGGTGGGCTTTTCAGCTCTGCTAAATATGAAAATTCTCAAGGACGGGGATGAATTCTCATGGACACAGCAACCCGAGTAGTTTCCCAACGACTAGAATAATGGCAGGGGTCCACAATCACGGGGCAGCAGCTTGTGAGGCCACAGACTCGGGCCTGCAATCCCACGTGCCTACAGCTGGGTGTGTGGTCAAGTCCACTTACATTCCCCGAGTTCTACTGCGATCGTGTAAGACGGATGTGACATGGTGGACACTGCGAGGGTCAGACCAGAGTGATTCATCAAACGTTGGTGCTCACACAGTTTGCGCCGACTGTTTCCGTAGACTCGACCTCCAGGGCACAGTCACCCACGAGTTCGTGCCTGGACACGGCGGCCTTTTGGCCCAGGGTTGTGGCTCACGGAGGGATCTTGCATCAAGTGCTGTGCACCTACTCATTCCATTCATAGGCCGGCCGCCCGCCAGCCTAGGAGACTGTCCAGGCTCACAGTGAGCCGGGGCTCAGCGTGGGCCCCCACCTGGGATGGGGACGGCCTGCAGCTCCAGGGTGCCCCCCTACCTGGGATGCGGACTGGCCGTCCTACAGCTCCAGGGTGCCCCCAACTTGGGATGGGGACTGGCCAGCCCACAGCTCCAGGGTGCCCCCCAACTTGGGATGGGGACTGGCCAGCCCACAGCTCCAGGGTGCCCCCCCACCTGGGATGTGGGACTGGCCGGCCTGCAGCTCCAGGGTGCCCCCCCACCTGGGATGGGGACTGGCCGGCCCGCAGCTCCAGGGTGCCACCCTGTGTGGGGCGCCCTCTCTCTTTCCCTCACCCTGAAGTCCTGCCCTCACCACCCCCAAAGGACGCCTACTGGGCATGAGCACGGAAGGGACTGGTTCCATCCACTGAGGATGGGGTGGGGGGCCTGCACGTCGGGGCAGGGACCCGCTGGAGGGGGAGGGAGGGGACACCTGGGGCACAGAGCCGCTGGAGGGGGAGGGAGGGGACAGCTCTCTGATTATCAGAATTTAACCTTATGAACACTGACTTGCAAGGACCTGAAGTCTGGTGACAGATAATTGGTCAATTCCACATTGTGGGAGTGTTTTTGTTCATTGACCTAGAAGGGCACTGGAACGTTCTTGGCCGCAGCGCCTGTCTCCCACCTAACCGCCTATCCCATCTTCCTAAGCATCACAAGTAACCGCTGCTGTGATTATCCATGCTTCAGGGCTCACCTCCAACGCCAACCGGATTGGAAAGCTTTCGCCACCTGCCCCACAGCAAGTGAAGATCAATCAGCCCTATGTCAAGTCCGGAGGTTTCACCTTTCTGCGTCTCCTTTAGATAATCCTCCCAAATAAATACAGGGATCGGCTTACTTAGTCTGTATTTTAGGCATCTCATTAGGTACCGGAACATGGTGGTGAAAAACAGTCTGATTGAACTTAAAAGTTCAGTGTGTGCAAGGGAGCACAGTTTGGACAGAAAAAATATAAAGGAAATAAAACATCTGAAAGGAGAGAAGTAGTAACTACTCCAGAGGGGATCAAGAAAAGCCACAGAGAACGAAGGCAGTGATAACAAGAACAACAAGACTTGAGTTTCAATCCTCATTCCAACTACTACTGGGCGCTCAGTCTTGAGCAAGGCATTCAATCATATTTGGCCCAACACGTACTCAAAATATTGACATTAGTAACTAACCATCAGCTGCATCCTGAGGACGGGGTGCCACAGCTAGATAAGGTCGTGCGTATCAAGCATTTAGTACCACTTAATAGTAGAGGCTTCAATAATATTGGGGAAAAGGGGCTGCGCCAAAGTACAAAATGACCCTGTCAATGACTCTGGTGGAGCATGGTCAGCCCGTAAATACGGTGACTAAGTCAATGGCACTGTCATCAGCAGGTCCAGAATGGATGAAATTCTGGAACTTATGAAAACTGGTCTGAATAGAAGAACTTTTCCTGTCTGACTTCAGCATCTCCACTTCCGTTCATTACTCGGAATGGAAGACCTGAGCTCTGTACAAGGAATTCTCTCGTGTGTGTGTGTGTGTGTGTGTGTGTGTGTGTGTGATGGTGTGTGTGCGCGTGATGGTGTATGTGTAGGGGGGGTGGTTATCACGATAAAGACTGTGACCAAAATCCAAGGATGCTCCCTCTGGAAGTACGGGCTCTGTGGTGTGGCGGTGGTGGCGGTGGTGGCGGTGGAGGTGGTGGGATATGCCTTGGATGATGCTATTCTGACATCTAATATGAGGTATTTTTCTCCCATTTTATTAGAGCTCTTTCTTGAATTTTGGTATAATTTTCCTGCTAAAAAGCTATATTTTGCTCTAATTCTATCTTCAGATGAAAATGGAGCTAAAGAAATTATCATGCTGGTAAGAAAAATGCAGTGGTCCAGGCCAGCTGGATTCATAATTATGTGGTTGGAAGAAGTCAAAAGAATTTGACTTCGTTGTGAGCCAGGTTTTTGGCCAGATCATGGTAACCAAGGAAAGAAGAGTAAATATCTCATCTACCTTTTATTTTTTATTTATTTATTTTATTTTTTTAAATAATAAGTTTATTTTTTATTGGTGTTCAATTTACCAACATACAGAATAACACCCAGTGCTCATCCCGTCAAGTGCCCCCAGTGCCCGTCACCCAGTCACCCCCACCCCCCATCCTCCTCCCCTTCCACCACCCCTAGTTCATTTCCCAGAGTTAGGAGTCTTCATGTTCTGTCTCCCTTTCTGATATTTCCTTTTAAATTAATTCTGACACACAGAGTCTTTCCTTGTTACAAAATGATGATTAGGAGAGGAGGAAGAAAAAGGAATTCTTTTATTTTCTTTTAATTAATTAATATTAATTTTTGAATTCTATTTTTTTATTCCATTCTGTAAGGCAAAGGTCTAATCCTCTTTGTTTTCAGCCTAATATGTGTAGCAATACGCAACAGTAGAAGGGGAAAGAATATCCGAGAGCAGCACTTTATAAGTCTAAACATTAGGTAAATTTTCTTCGAAAGAAAGCCGTGGAGCCTTGGAACAAAGCTGTGGCATTGGACAAGTCTTCCTCTCCTGGATCTAAGCTGTCACTTTGGACAGACCATTTAAAACTCTTAGACGTTAGACTTTGGCAGAATGAGAAAGAAGAGATGCCAAACAAAGTGAGAAAAAGAGCTGTGTAGTCAGGGCCACAGACTCTTGGCATCGCATACGTTTACCTATGTAACACCTGTTTCATAGGGTTGGTCTGAGGGTTACAGTCAGGACTTGATACACTTTGGTATCTTAAATCTTTCCTCTTCTTGATCTCAAATCAGTGCCAAACACCTAGTCTACGGGCAGCCTGGGGCCCACTACTACATTATGACAGTAGGAAGAGTGACCAAGAATGTGGAGCAAGGAGCCCAAAGACCTAGGACGTCAGCCCGTATCTTATTTTGGGAGCCACACAAAGGGATTTTTTAAGCTGACGGTGAATGACATTCTGAGGCATAGCATTCTGGGAATGGTAAAGAGTTGACAAATCGGACTCAAATGAGAGCTTGCTAAAACGAAGACTAAGAAGGCCAATAATGTCAAAAGTTGGACAGGTACAATGACACAGACTCCAACCAAGAAGCTACATAAAAAAAAAAAAAAAAAAATGAAGAAACAAAACAAAACAAAACAAAAAAAACACAATTGGCCTAACTAACTGGTGACTCTTAGGATAACCCATTGATCCCTTCCCAGAGCAATCTGCCTTCTGCATTGGCCAGATTGATGTGGTGAATAGATGCGCTGGGAATCCCTGCCCCTGGACCCTTTGTGTTCTGTATTGTGGGTTTAATCTTTGCAGTTCCTCCAGAAATCCACAAATACTTTTGCCTTATCATCAAGATAGAAAAAGGCAGTACTCCAGGCTGTCGCTTGCCCCTTTCTAGACATCAGTGTGAAGATTTGGCCAGTTGCATTTCCATTGCATGTTTCAGAACTGGGAAAAGAGCCATCACATGGGTTCTGGGATATACCCAAACTCACCATGGAGTGGAACAGATCCAACATTTTATTGACCACTGACCTCTCTCCTTGGAGTCTCCTGGCGAACCACACCGGCATCGTGTGTCTTTACGGCTGAGTGGCAGTTGGGATAGTGTCAGTAATCTTTGCAAAGACCGGTCATTCTCTCTTTCCCAGCGCACACTTACTTTTGGAACTGGTCACAGGACCCTCTGGCAAAAGCTAGGGGGGATATTTTCAGTATAAAATTCTGGTGGTAAGCTGATGCTGCCTCGTGCCTCCGCTCCGAGGTTCTGAGTCTGTGGACCAGTGAAAACCTTGAAACTCTTTGAGAAGCTGCAATTCTTTATTGTGACTATTCACTTAAGATTTTTGTTCACCAGATTTTCTGCCACTCGTCATGGTAACCGCAGCCACCTTATCTCTGGCAGGTAGGAGTCATGACTCGGCCCCTGCCATCTGGCTTCTCATCATCTTCACTGGATTCGGGAAGCAGTTAAGTGGCAGCATTATCTAGTGTTTTTCCTGGCCTGCGGAAAAGACCTATTGCAGAGTTTCTCAAGAATGTCATTGTTCCCCTTACTAATACATTTCTCAAAGTCTTAGTGCAGAGAATATTCTCTGGAATCTCTCAAGGGACATAGCTCAGAAGTGGCCAAGCAGGTGAGTTCTCACCAGAATTCTGATTTCCCTAAGCCTTTCAGTAATTTTCTATATCGAGAAAGGCTAAGAGTCTCAGCTGAATTCAATATAAGCCATCTCTGGAGCCAGCTTTCAGTCAATCAACCAAGCAAACTGTAAACCCAAAGATACCAATCAAAGTAATAAGAGATACAAACAAACAAATAAAAACACTTGCATTTGAAAAGAGCTTCTCACTTTTTTTCCCCTAATATATACTATCAGGTTCAAGTGGAAAAATAGAAATGGCACTGGCTCTAGAGTCAGGTGGATAGGAATTCCACACGGGCTTCAATATTTTTAGTTCTGTGCCTTAGACATGGGCTTCCTAAGGGTACAGTTATGTGGTAATCACCTCGAATTTTTTAAAGAAAACATATTTTTGAGACAATGAATATAAAAAACATATCAGACCGTACTCTAGGAGTATCCAAGAGCTAAATGATGGCTCATCAGATGCCACTCTATTCCCTAGAAGTGATCTTAGTGGTCACACATTGCAAATCCCTATTTTAACAAAAAAATACCCTGAGGTCTACTGTAAAAATATGGTGTAGATTCCCAGAGTAGAAAATTCAGCAGTATATAGAAAAATGATTTCATGATGCACAGAATTCCTTGTGAGATCATTTTACATGATATTTGAAGCAAATGGTTAAATTTGATCTCTCTTGAATTAGAGAAACTATATGATGGAAGTCTCAAAAAACCAGCAAGGTAATAGGTGTATAACTAATAATATTTTGGGCGAATGTAAAGTAAACTTGATCCAAAGATGATATATTTTATCCTGAATATGCATGAGGGGATATGTTAAAAATCCAAGAAAAATATTAAGCAAAAAGCAATACTCATTTTTAACCATATAAAATATTATAGTAATTAACCCGAGCTTTGAAAAGTATACAGATTGGGATTATTTTTAGCCAATTGGAACCTTTCAGTGTGGCATAGATGTTATTAACAGAGCATGTGTTTATTTGCTCATTGAATATTCAGTGAGCATTTGTCCTGTGCCAGGCACCCTCAGCCTGTGTGCGAGGCACGTAGTAATGAACAAATGGGAATCCTGGTCTCCTGGACTTTCTACTAGAGCCAGGGATGATCAATAGGTAACAAGTAAGTATGTAAAATTTGTCATAAGTCTTATGGCAGGAGAAAAACAAGCAAGTTAAGGTGATAGAGAGTGATGGGAAGGGGAGCCCTCGTTGTTAAGGCAACATGTGTGCAGAGATGTGAAGGAAGAAGAAGTGGCATAAAGCAGTATGTGCAAATGCCGTGATGTTGGAGCTTGGCTAGAATGGTCCAGAAGCAGCAAAAATATGGGAGGGTTGTAGAAGATGAAGTCAAATGTGTAATGGATGTGAGGTCAGGGGGAAGGTTAGCAGTGGCCACACCATGTGGCGCCATAATGATTGAAGCATATACTCTTCGTGGTATGAAAAGTCACTAGGGAGGGCTTTTGGTTTTGTTTTGCTTCTTTTTTAGATTTTATTTATTCATTTGAGAAAAAGAGAAAATGAGTGGGGGGAAGGGTAGAGGGAGAGGAAGAAGGAGAAGCAGACTCCCCACTGAGCCGGGAGCCTGACAGATGTGGGGGCAGGTGAGCTCAACCCCAGGACCTGGCGATCGTGACCCAAGCTGAGCTGAAGGCAGATGTTTAAGCCTCTGAGCCACCCAGGTGCTGCCATCTGGGAGTTTTGAGTGGAGGAGTAATATCTAATTTACACTGAGATCATCATGGTTGCTTTGTAGAAGACAGAGGCTATTTAGCAACATGCAATGATAGTGGGCACCTTGTCCTTTCTGCATGATGTTGGGCACAACATGGCCACATCGGCTCTACCTATAAAATGGGGATATTGACAGTCTGACAAACCTGACAGGGTTGTGGTGATTTCCTTGGATAATGCATACAGGTCCCCACTCCAAAGCCTAATTTTGGAGAAAGAGGGTGAGGGCAAAGTATAATTGACCTTAAAAAGACAATCATAGTATGGACAAAGCATGCAGATCCCACTGACGTCCTCTGTGTATTTTTAGTTCTTGGAATTAAAACAATTGTTAACGAGAGAGAGAGAGACAGAGAGAGAGACTCATGAGAATATAGATGTCTAGTTAGGGCCATATTTTCAGCCCAGTCTCAAGTGTTTATACATTTAATATTTATTTAACAGGCAATCTATAGCTAGTTAATTAGATAGCATGCTTAATATCTCATTTTCTTTAGTTGTATGGGTAAATGCTAATTAAATTCCTGAGCATTCCTCACAAGTGTAATGTAATAATAGGAACATCGTCACACACTTATTGGTTCTGCAGATTTGAATTAATTACATTGCAAGTAGATTTATCTTTCATATATTTATACCTCAATAGGTGCTCTTCCCCGACAATCATGGGGGATTTAATTTTCATACCACCACCTTATTAACTCTAAATTAAATATGTTTAGTAGGAGTTTAATACTTGCTGAAGCTCTAGTTAGCGATACTTCTTCCACACATCTGGATTTTGAAATTCATTTTGCCTGATGCTGCTATAAAGGAATAGAGACAATTAATAAGGCAATGAGAGAGGATACGAAATGTAATTTGGAGACAAGCCAAGGAATCTGCTCCTCCACTGTGTTTCGTCAGCACCTTGGGGGACATCTCTTGGTTTGGTCCACCTCTTCTCTAGCCCTGGGCATGGGATGATCCCCTTATGAAAAACAAAATATATATTTGTATCTCCCACCCTCACATCGTCTCTCCATCCTCACTGATGCCACGGCCTTAATTCCAAGCTCCATCATCTCTCACGTGAACTGATTTAATAGCTTTTTCCTGATCCTCTATGTGTCAAGTCCAGCCTTCTTCCATCTACTCTGCCTTACACCTAACTACCGGAGAGGTCTTTCACCTTCAGAATGATGAGCCTGGGGCACCTGAGTGGCTCAGCGGTTGAGTATCTTCAGGGCATGACCCCGGGGTCCCGGGATCGAGTCCCGCATCGGGTTCCCTGCATGGAGTCTGCTTCTCCCTCTCCCTGTGTCTCTCATGAATGAATAAATAAAATCTTTTAAAAAATGATGAGCCTGCTCTTCCCCTTCTGGAATGCTTTACCTCCAGGATCTACTTCCGATTCTTTACCAATGTCACATAACATCTTCCTGCTTACCCCTGCAATCTAAACGCTTGCCTTTATTCTCCTCAGTCTCTCTAATTTCCAAAGCATGGATGCTTCCAAGTGACTGCTTGGATTGTCTCCCCGATTTCCTGGTTCACTCCTACCCCATCACTCAAAACTGAGATGTGTGCTGATTGAGTGAAGAATCAGATATTTGTGTTGACTTTGACGTATTTAATGCCAAATCTATTTTATTTTTCTGGGGTTGGGGACCCCAGGATATAGACTGTGAAAATATGAGAAGCTTGTCCTTCCTCTCATGACGAGTTTGCTCTTTAATGTGTTCCTGGAGTACTTCCCTCTTTAGTGCAAATGATGGCCCATTTCCTGTCCCCTAATCTGTCACTCACCTTGAACCCAGGGACTATCTTATAAGTATTCAATATATTTGTTCAAAGTTCATTTACTGTGACCTTACTGAGTACTAGAAACTGTGCTTGCAGAATGCTGGAGAAAAACACGCATCACAATACAGAAGAGAAGCAATGAACAGAATGACAGAAAAAGAATCCTGATGAGATTAACTCCATCCACACCATGAGGTAATGGTTAAGAGTCTTTTGCTGAGTACGTTCCTTGTTAACATTAAGTCTAAACTCTTCATCAAAAATGGAAATAGAGGAGAACTTAGTAATCTATGAGAAATAAATAAAATAATTCAGGTTAAGCACCTGGATGATTTACTCACCCAAGTTATCTGGAAAGGGTCTAACTCAGCCATCTGATGAGTTTGGTAACTATGATATTTTAATAAATGTGATTAAGCACACGTGGTAGGTACTCATAAATATTAGCTCTTATAATGATAAACAATTTTCTTATACTGTAAATGAGGAAACAAAGGTTTAGTGCCTTCTTCCAAGGAAAATGGTATATGACAAAGATAATAATGCCTGTCCTCTTATTTATCACTAAATAATAAATGCACAAAACATATAAGTAAACAAGAAAAAATAAATAATAGACAGCCTGCAGTTTCATCAATAAATTATACGTTTCTCCTGGGTTGGATAGAGAATTTACATTTTATTTGATGGTATCCATGATTGTGATAGTCTGAAAATTTCGAAGAAAATTACAGTTAGATATTTCAAAGAGAATAACTGCAAAAGAGTTGATAATAATTTATAAGTGTATATATGTATGTGGCTAAATTATGAATTTTTAGCAAAAGCTCAGAGGATCAGAGAGCTGAAGAGCCAGGAGGAAAAGAAGGGTAAGAGTGGTTTCAGACCAGTGTTCTCCATAAAACTGTACCTAGCCCTTTGCAGTCTTAAAATAACTTTCTCAAGGGTTATTGCGTTTAATGTTGAGACTTAGCGGAAAGGTAAAGGGCTGTATTATAATGAATAAGGAAACAAAAGCTTAAAGAGAGGGATAAACTCACCAAAAGTCACAGCAGAAGTGGGGCTGCAACTGTATTTCAGCAATACAGGACTCTTTCCACCCCCACTGCCGTGCCCTTCCTCCCCCTTCCCTCACGAGCTCTCGGGAAAGCATCCATTTCAGCCCTCCATTGACTTTGGGAGATTTTTGGTTTGTACAAATTTAAATAATTTAAATAGTAAGATGCTGTCAGCTTTTATTAAAGAAGTTATTCAGGATTTCACAACAAGAAGCCCCTGTGTATATTTAATAAGAAGATGTCCATGCTTTAGTGGCCACTAATACAGGATTCTTGGCCTTCTGTGCCCACACTTCTGTCTTCCAGAGACTTCCTGGCATTCGGGTGTGGAATCCAGGGCTCAGTGCTCCACAGCTTAGGGCTCTAAGATCAGCTATTTGAGATCTCTGATTGCTTTCAGTGCCTCCCGGTCTCTCTGCTATGCCCCCGGATTTGGGTGGTTCAGCCTTTTCCCCCCACTCTGGATCATGCCTACTTCACAGTGTGTCGCCTGAGCCTCTCCTCGTCTCGACTCAGCTGCATTTTCCGCAATCCCTGGTCCTCACTAGGCATCCTGATTCCTGTGCATCTGTGATGAGGCGCAAGTGTGTCTGTGTGGGAGACGTTGATGGCTTCAGACCCTGAGAATGAAGGGAGGGGAGAAATCAAATCTCTTGTCCTGTCAGCCTGTGATTAGAACAAACAGCCTGCTAGAGATATCAATCATGTCCTTGTCACTGTAATTCCATTTAGGCCTTTAAACAAAAATTTTATGTAGTCTAAAGTGTAGATAACGGAACCAGTATCTGCTTTCGAAGCTATTAGTTTTCAAATTTTACCATGCATGAGAATCACCTGAAGGGTTTGTAAAAACACACAGTAATGGGCCCTATCCCCCCCTCCCACACACACACCAGGGGTTCTCATTCAATTGATTTTGGTAGGACCTAACAATTTGTATTTTTAACGAGTTTTCAGATGCTGTTCACCTCGTTGATCACACCTTGGGAACTACTTCTAAACACGTGTTGATCTCTTTCACACCTACGACTTATGATCCTCAGCTGAAATATCTTTTTTAAAAAAATTGGTTTTATTTTTAAATTTTTTTAAAAGATATTTTTATTTACTTATTCAAGAGAGAGAGAGAGAGTGAGAGGATGCGCACAAGTGAGGGAGGGACAGAAGGACAAGCAAACTTCCCTCTCAGGGAGGAGCCCTGTGCCCGCTAGATCCCAGGACCCATGGATCACAGCCTGAGCTGAAGTCAAAAGCTTAACCTGCTGAGCCACTCAGGCACCCCTGAGACACCTTTGAACTCCACTGCCACAATTTCAAACCAATGCAGCCACTAAAACTCCCTTAAATGTTGTCTTCGCTAACCTACTTATTTATTGAATATGTATGAAGGTTCTGCTATGTGTCAGGCACTAAATTTGGTCTGTGGCCACAAGAAGATTTGATTACAAACCATCCTTAATTTCTCCAGCTAGGAAGGACTGATATCTTCTTCCTCATAGCATGACTACTGCCCTCCACCGAAGAACTGTCCTAAAACCAGCATCACTGGCATCACTTGGAACTTGATAGAAATGTGATTTCAGATCTTACCTCAGACCTACAAAATCAGGATCTGCATTTTATTAGAATCCTAGTTGACTCGCTTGCAAATTTGGTTTTGAGAAATATTGTTTTACTATACCATGAACTCCTTTATATAAAAAATCTAGGTTTTATTCAGCTGTGAATCTCCTAAAATACCTAGCAAATGTCTTGCCCGTGATGGAAGGAGAAGGAGAGAAGCAGGTGAAAGATCAGTATCATTTTGTCAAAATGTATGTAAAATTTTAGCACAGTGCCTGACACAAGCTCATTTAATTTTTACAGCTCAGAGTAACTAATGGTTACTTGAAATATTGGATCAAATTGACTTTGTTTGAGTTTATTCTGGAATGAAGGCAAACTGCAAGCATCCCATCAAATTATAGAGGAAATTGAAGGTATCTACAATCATTATACAAAAGACATTGCTTCAAAATTATATTTTGTTTTCTTAAGAAGTGTAGTGATTACTGTTGAGAACAGTGATCACTTACTGAGTAGAGTGTTAATCACAGAGGTAGGTGTTTTGTTTGACAGGGTTTTGTTATGATGGTTGATTGAGGAAATGTTATTACTTCTCCTCCTTGTTTACTAATGAAAGTGAAATGACAGTGAAATGACTCAAGATCATTCAGGTTTAGGCAGGAAACCTACATAATAAAACGGTCAAGATTTGAATGGAGAAAAGTTCATTTTCTTGGCTAACCAATAGTTAGTGTTCAGGAACATCCGGAGAGCCATTTAACTTTGACTATTTCATGAGATAAAGTTTAATCCAAAATTCTGGTTGTAGACTCCTTTCAAATAAAGAAAAAAGAAAAAAAAAAAAAAGACTATACTAGTTTTCTTGAGAACAAGCCTCACAAGACAAATACAAGTCGTAGCTGTGTCTTGAGTATCACCCAGCTCAATGATTTGCAGTTCTTAATTAGGATGGCAGGATGGTGTTTGCCCCCTAGAGACATAGGGCGACGTCTAGAGATATCTTTGCCCGTCACAACTGAAGAGGAAGGTTCAACTGACATCTAGTAGCTAGAAACCAGGGATGTTGTTAAACCTTTTACAGTAGACAAGACAGCCCCACCCACGCAATCATCTGGCCCAAAATGTCAATAGTTCTGAGGTGGAAAACTATGATCTAATTAATGTGTTATACAGAATAAAGACAATATTCATTGAATCAAATAACCTGAGAGCAGAAAAGGGCTTCTGAAGGAGTAGAACGTATGAAAACTCCTGTGTTCTATCTCCCGGGCTGATAATTCAGAGGCATCCTCGGCTCAGCTCCACAGAGGTCACCCTTCAGAGTTGAGCCCTAGCTGCAACCCGTGCGGGCCAACTTAATAACGTCTTTGGATTTTTATTTCCTTCCTTCATTGTCAGCTCATCCTTTTCTTCCACTGTTGTTTCTTGGAATCACTTCCCAAATAATAATCTATTGTAAGAAAGCCCTTATCTCAGGAATGCTTTATAGAAAGAGAAAACAGGCTAAGAAAGCAAGACTCCACCTTTTTCTCTTAGCACATTGGAATTCAGACCTGATGATTCAAGCTTATTGAATGTCTTACAAAGCCAGCTAACAGAAAAATGCTCTAACTTGGCTGATGGTAATGGTATTGGCCTTTACATTATGAAGTCTCTTTTGCTTTCCTAAAGGAAGAAAATTTGGAGAAATTCTAGATATGGGTATTGGTGAAGGCCCCTACATTAAGCACTACACAAAACTATGAAAATACCCACACACAAATCCATTCACATATATATTGTTTCCCCATCTGTTAAGCAAAAAGAATAATAGAAAATATTCATTTCTATGAACAGAAGAAGAAACTGTATGACGAAAATATCCATGTATATACAAACAGTAAGCAAGTGGTAAAAAAAAAAATTCACATACTTCCATCACTTCTGTGTGATTATATGCATATATTTTTGTATTTTCCTTCTTAAAAGGATGATTGGAGAGTGGTATCTGTCCATATGCTAGACTTTGGGACTAACCATACAAGTTTCTGTTTAGGTAAATTAAAATGTAGCATCATTAAGGTATGAAGGAACCCAGATTTTGTTTATGTTCACTAATTTTCTAGAAGTGCTGAGCTCATTGGGAACAAACATCTGTTTGCACATTGTTTACATAGTCACACATTCAGAAAATAACATGACCAGACCATACACTCCACTTTTTTAGAAGAATGCTGACTTTGGCAAAGTTGAAAAAAGGTGTGTAATAAGATAAAGTCAGTTCATAAGTGCCTGAACTGGAAGAAATCTTAGAGTTACCTGGCCTGTTTGTCTCTTGTCATTTTACAGGCAAGAAAACTACATCTAACAAACAAGAGAGTGACTTCCTTGAGATCGATAATAGCTAGATTGGGACTAGAACTCGGGTCTTCAGTCCCACTTTAGGGTCTTTTTAATTACACCAAATAGATTGGATTAACCCAAGACACTATGTCGGCACCTGTCTGTCACCTCCTGCTGCTCCATCCCCGTACCCTTCCCCCAGAATCTCCATCCACACTCTTCCATCTTTCCATCCAGGTCTTCCTTACTACTCATGCCGCCTTCCATTGCCCTGTGGAACACTTGCTTAAAGCCCAAGCGCAAACCTGCTTACAGGAAATTGCGGGACTGAATGTTTCAGAGATGTCTGGGGGATGTATTTGGTTATTGATGCTCTGAGAAGCATGAGCTGTATTCTTTTGAAATGGACTCATGATGACAACAAGCTTTTACTGAAGTGGCATTTTCTTCCCTGAGGGCTTAGCTGCAGGAGGTACGTGAAAAATGAAAGGATTACTTCATTTTGTTTATTTATTTAGTCTTTTTATTTTATTTATTTATTTACATATTTTTATTTTACTGCATATGGTCATTGCCTCCTCTCATCAAACTCTGACCCACAGATTCAATTAGAGAGCTTTCCTGGAAGTTTGCTCTTTCTTGAGGTTCACCTGCAGGGTAGGAAAGAATATATTTTGGCCAGAAATCAAAGACACTGCAAACATCCTCTGCTCAAATTACTTTGAGTCCATATTTCTATTAAATTTCCAGTAAAGTATGCTCAATAAATCATTGCATTTGAAATTAATTGTTTCAATGAGGCATTTAATTTTGCACAATCCATTGCTCTGGGTGTATATTAGCTAAATATTTATGAGTTGATTATTTCTAAAGCAGTCAGATTTGTTAAGGACGGAAGATAACTATCTTCCTGTATGATTTGCCTAAGATTTTTTTTTTCTAAGTGATTACTGAAATGTCAAAGTTGTAAGGAACATTTGTACATTTTACACAAAATGAAATATAATGTGTTAGACTTTCAATTAATGTCCCAGGCTGTTTCATAAAGCATGACAGTTTTAAGCTATCTTGTACATCTCCATCCATCAAGTTCCTAGAACTTAACACTAAGGGTGTCCTCCTGAAAGCA
This sequence comes from Canis lupus baileyi, assembly GCF_048164855.1. Lineage (NCBI taxonomy): Eukaryota > Metazoa > Chordata > Mammalia > Carnivora > Canidae > Canis > Canis lupus. Next base: position 1,975,970 of record NC_132840.1, on the reverse strand, counting down.
CACTTGATCTTTGGGACACCAGCAAACTAACCTAAACCCAAAGCAGAAATTCCACTCCATAGTTGGAACAGGCAATCAGGTGCATTAAACATTAAAGTATTGAAAAAATAAATGAAGCAACATAAATGGTTATATTCAAATGTACAATTTCCCAGCCATTGGTTACTGGTGGATATATCATCTAAAACATGGGAAAAGTTGAAGAGTTTCTGATAAAAATCCTGGTATAAACTCTCGCTGGTAGCTGCTTTATGAGATTTTAGAGGTCATAACTTTTCCCCCATCCCTTCCTTCTTTACTGGAAATTCTTCAAAGGTAATCAAAGTGCTGTCTGATCACTCTAATTTTTAAATTTTTTAAAATAAAATTCAAGTTAATTAACACACACTGTATTATTAGTTTCAGGGGTAGAATTTAGCGATTCATCAGTTGCATGTGACACCTAGCGTTTGTTACATCACGTGCCCTCCTTAATGCCCATCACCCAGTTACCCATCCCAGCAACCCTCAGTTTGTTTCCTATAGTTGAGAGTCTCTTATGGTTTGGCTCCCTCTCTTTTTGCATTATTTTAATTTTCCCTCCTTTTCCCTGTGTTCATCTATTTTGTTTCTTAAGTTCCACATATGAGTGAAATCATGTGGTATTTGTCTTTCTCTGACTAGCTTGTTTCATTTAGCACAACACCCTCTAGTTCTACCCATATCATTGCAAATGGCAGATTTCATTCTTTTTAATGGTTAATATTCCATTGTGTATATATGTCATATCTTCTTTATTCAGTCATTTGTTGGTGGACATCTGGGCTCTTTCTATACTTTGGCTATTGTGGACATCGCTGCTGTAAACATCGGGGTGGAGGTGCCCCTTCGAATCACTGTGTTAGTATCCTTTGTATACATACCCAGTAGTGCAATTCCTGGGTTGTAGGGTAGTTCTATTGTTAACTTTTTGAGGAACCTCAACACTGTTTTCCAGAGTGGTTTCCCCCGTCTGCATTCCCACCAACAATGTAAGAGGGTTCCCCTTAGATATTTTTTTTAGGAATTAGTAGAAGGTTGGGGTGCTTTAAAAGGTTGGATGGGCTAAATCATGGAAAAAAGATAAAGACAGCCAGTGGGTCACAACTTGATGGCACAATCCAGAAAAATCTCAGAAGCAAAAAAGTATCTCTTGTGTGTACATAATTTAGAGTATCAATTCATAAAGATGGAACATAAAAATTCACTCATAAAAACAAAATTCAGAGGCCTACAATGTGTAAGTTTCAGAGCTAGGAAGATTCCTAATTTCTTTTCTCTTTTCTATAGAGTCAGAAATATTTGATCACAATTGACAAAATGATTTGAAATATCTTACATATTTTAAAACTAAAAGATAAATGTACACTTGTAAACAGGAACTGGATGGTAAGATATTTTATCTTTTGACCTATATACGTCTGTCTGATAGTGAGGGTTCCCACTACCACCTGTGTGGAAACCCAGAGCACATCCTGAATTTTTCCTTCCTTTTCTCAAGCACATAAAAGAGATTATAAATTCATATCTAATTTGCCCCATAAAGCTATTTCTCATGTGACTTCTCTTTATCACACAAGAACTGCTCTAGTTCAGATCTTCATTATTTTCTCCTGCCAATTTCTTTAGCTGGTCTTCTACAATCCCCTCCTAACGCATCCCTTACCACCTAATTCACCACCATCCCCCATTGAAGCTAACCATACTACCGTTAGCCTTGCTAGAATGGCAACATGATTTGTTCAAACTTTCATAGATATCTCACAGAGAAAAATGTGAAAAATTTAGCATGGTTTTAAAGACCTTCTGAGACCTAGCCCTACCTCTCCAGCCCCATCCTCCGTCTTTTATTGACCTGATTTTGTTCAAGGTAACAACTCTTAAGAAGTTTCTTTCCTCTCTTTTCTTCCTACACATACACAACTTTGCACTGGGTAATTCCTTTGCTTTGAATTCCTTCTCATTTTTGTTTGCCTGGGGGATTCCTGTTTACCTCTTCAGATTCATGCCATGAATACTGTTGGTCTACTCTGACGTTCCTGATCCTGAACACAGCTATAATCTTCTCTCTCTCTCTCTCTCTCTCTTTCCCTTTCTTCCTTTTGCCTCCATTTGTGCTCATCTTTATTGACTTTATTATTATATCTATATGGACTTCAATCTCTTATAAGTTGTGTAGCCATGGGAGTGCCTGGGTGGTTCAGTTGGTTAAGCATCTGGCTCTTGGTTTGGGCTCAGATAGTGATATCAGGGTCATGGGATCGAGCCCCACCTTGGACTCCCTGCTCAGCTGGGAGTCTGCTTGGGATTCTCCGCCGGTCTCACCCTCTGCCCCTCTCCTCATGTGTGCGCTCTCTCTCTCTCTCTCTCTCTAAAATAAGTAAAACTTTTAGAAAAATAAGCTGTGTAGACACAAGCAAGACACTCAATTTGTCTGAAATTATTTCTTCATCCAAATATGCTACAAAACATGACCAATGTCGGTTACCCTATTTAAGGACCAGAGTTCACGTATTAAAGCCCCTAGTAGGGTGCTTGCAATTCAGATCAGTATTAGACAGTTAACCCGGTGAAGGAAATATTAGCTATTATTATTAAATTCCTCTCAGTTTACCTTGAAACTCACTTTTCTTCCAAAGTGATACAAGCATTTAACTATTCACATTTCCTAAAATAATTTCCAATTTAGGAAACATCTGGTTTCAATATTTTTGCAGAACAGAAAAGAAATATAGCTATCTCCTTGCTATAAGTAGTAATGCATGTGTTAAATACTATTGAATCTGTCTTGACCTTTACATATTTCATTTTTCAAAGGCAAAAATGATGTCTCTTACATACTATGTCTGATATCTGTATGATTAGAACTAAGTTTTATACCTCATTGTATGTAAGAACTTCATCCATCCAGCTATCCATCCTTTCACTCAACATATTCATCAAAATGCATTCATGTATTTATGTAGGGCACGTATTATGACTTCCAGATATGTTAGAAAACACCTAAAATGTTCCCCTTCCTAAGCTACAAAATGGGCACTATGATTGGAGGACTAAAGCAGCTGAACTTATAGCCATTAATTATTTAGAAATTAATATTTCTTTGTGACTATAAATGTGCTGTCTTCCTTACCTAGCTAAATAAATTGATATATAAGTATATTTATATCAGAGATATAAGCACTATAATGTTTTAAATTTAGTATGTGTCCATTTATCAATTAATTCATTAAGAAAAGATTAATATAATGACTGTGTGCCAGGCATCTAACCGTGTGCCAGGTACTGAAGATTCAGAGTTGACTAACATATGGTCACTTCCCTGGAATATTTCCCAGGAAGCTTGAGGAGACAAATAGACTGTCATACAACTATTTACTTCACTGCAGTGTGGTATGAGATGGTATACGTGTGTGGTGAGGGAGGAGGCGAGGCAGTAGTAAGTGCTTCCTGTAGTTGCTGGGGAATCCAGGGACACCGGGTGGCTGGGCAGTGGAGCATCTGCCTTCGGCCCAGGGCCAGATCCCAGGTCTGGGGATCAAGTCCCATGTCGGGCTCCCTTCCTGGAGCCTGCTTCTCCCTCTGCCTGTGTCTCCACCTCTCTCTCTGGGTCTCTCACATATAAATAAATAAAATAATAATAATAAAAAAAAAGGAGTTACAGCATTCAATCCAGAAGGGGATGGGTTTGGTCTGGATCAGGATATCTGGATCTTGAATTCATGCGAGAGGTCTCCAGAAAGGCTGAACATTCAGGAAGAGGAGATTTGAAGTATGTGGTTGTGGGTTTAGAAATTTTGTGAGGCATGTGTGGTACTATGAATAAAACATTTTTTTGTAATAATAAATTTATTTTGTATTGGTGTTCAATTTGCCAACATACAGAATAACACCCAGTGCTCATCCCATCAAGTGCCCCCCTCAGTGCCCGTCACCCATTCACCCGGTGGGGTGAATCCCCGCCCTCCTCCCCTTCCATCACCACTACTTCATTTCCCAGAGTTAGGAGTTTTTATGTTCTGTCTCCCTTTCTGATATTTCCCACCCATTTCTTCTCCTTTCCCCTCTATTCCCTTTCACTATTATTTATATTCCCCAAATGAATGACAACATATGTTTGTCCTTCTCTGATTGACTTACTTCACTCAGCATCATACCCTCCAGTTCCATCAAGCAAATGGTGGGTCATTTCTAATGGCTGAGTAATAAGACTGTTAAAAATTTATTTTTTCTTTTCTTTTTCTTTTGAGAGAGAGAGCATGTGGACAGAGGGGCAGAGGGAGAGGGAAAGAGAATCTTAAGCAGGCTCTATACCCAGCATGGATGTGGGGTTCGATCCCACAACCCTGAGATCATGACCTGCGCCAAAATCAAGAGTCTGACCCTTAACCAGCTGAGCTACCCAGGTGCCCCCAAACTGTTAAAACTTCTTTTGAAAATTGCTAAAAACCCCATTGAAATATTTATGCTTCATCCAGCTTGTCATAATGGAGAAAACACGAGCTAGGAATCAGAAATTATGTACTTTTAATAATGGCGACATTTATAAGATCTTCAGAAATTTTCACGACCTATGTGAGTCACATTTCCCCCATCTGAGTCTCATTTTTAAAAATCTGATAAAAAGCTTAATAGTGACACCTAACTTGCTTGGCTTTCATTAGAATTAAATGAGGCAATCTATTGAAACTATTCATAAAGTGCAATGTCAAAATGAGCATTAAATAAATGTCAACCCCCTTCTCCTTTTGCTTACAAGAAATACCAAGTGGAATCCGTTGCTATACAACCTTTACAACCTATCCCCAAGAACGCTACAGGAAAACACCTATTTTTCTTCAAATGTATTTCATGCTTTACCTTTTACATCCCAGATTAAACTCGCATTCAGGATTTCACATTTGGTTAAGGTCTTGGTGATTTCTGATCAGGAAACAACTAGGTTATTTCACACTTTAGTGGACCAACACATCAGCAGCGGCTGGCTTTAAGGGAGAGAATAGCTGTACGGACAATTGCAGATGCAAATCTCTTCAGTGTTTAACAATATGAACTATGAATTTTTGGGCATTTAATAAAGTTAGATTTCTAGACACAAATTATAGGGTAGATATCCCCAGTGAAATCTTTTGAATCCTCAGTCAGAGAAAAATTAGTTTTATTGTCATCGTTATGTAAAGAGGCAACTTTGGCCTCACACGATCACAGCAGTCTTAGGAAGGCTGACAGTTGTTTATCTCACAAACACACAGAGCTCACCCTGCCTTTCACCTTTCCACACTTCTTCTGTCAACAGCAGACATTTATTATCTGCAGGAAGAAAGAGATTACCTTACGCATTGCTTTTACTATGATTAATGTGAGGAATAATCATTGGAGGGTACAGTTTCACAAAGGAAACAAATGTCTGCCTTTATGGATTATTGAAAATCATAATGTTTCATCTTCTGTAGGAAAATGAAATGATCAAATACCAGTTTGCACTATTCAAAGGAAATATAGATACCATTTAGATATAGTCGGTGTTCATCCATAAAGCGGGTAAAGCATTATGTAGTATTCATATATACGCATTAAGGCTATTGAACAAGATGCAATTGTGCTATAGAGGACAGAGCTGGAACACAGTCAAGCAAAACTGCTTTGGGTTCTTGATATGTCAGTCGACATGACATGGCATGAGAATTTAAAAGAAGCTTTATATTTATAAGGCACTTACACGCCAATTATTTCATTTGACCCTCTTAAGATTCACTCAGATACAAATGGGAACTCTTCTTTGCTACACATCCATTTACCATCAAGCTCTGGCTGCTATCTCGACCCCAAAATAATTCCTGAGTCCATTCACTCTGTGTTTCCCTTCACGCCACCTTACTCAAAGGCTCCGACACGGCTCACACCGACTAACAGGATAGTCTCCTAACTGGTCTATGTCAACTTGAATCAATGACGTCATTCTCTCCGTGAAAGCCAGAGTAATCCCTCTGAAGTATAAATCATACCATGTCACCTCCGTGTTTAAACTACCCAGTGGTTTTGCTCTGATCTTCAAATCAAATCTGCATGGCCAATGAAATTCTACTAATTTATCTGATTTGGAGTCAATGGGCACGTGCCCTGGCACCTTGTTTGTGGCTCTTGATCCAAAAGAAGGCCCCTTTCTCCATCCCTGGACCTTCTAAGGAACCTCCAGGATTCCATTAATAGTCTTTTTTAGGCCTTTTACATATTCACTGAGAATGTCCTTAAGTTCTTTTAGCTTATACTTAATATCAGACACCCAAACACACGTTTTAGGCTTTGTTATGGTAGGTGACATTCTACTCCCAGGTACCAAAATATCTTTCTGTTGCCTGATGCCATGAACCAAATCACGACAAGATGTGGTGGCTCTGAACAGAAACAGGGTTCAATTTGTTAAAGGATCTCTAGTCTGGCCTGCAGTTGGCAGCGGTAGCTCACCTCTGCTCTGTTAGATCCTGGCTGGGGCAGTTCAAAGGCTGGAGCTAGAGTCATCAGAAGACTTTCTCACTTATGTGTGTTGCTGGTCCGGGAGGACTCGAATGACTGACACTGGAACAGATGGGATTCCCTGGGCACATCCCTCTACCTCTAAGAAAAATCTCCTTTTGATCTCTCCAACATCGTAACTTCCATGTAGCTGGATTTCTTTCATGATGCTTCGAGACTGCCCAGGTCTATGATTCCAGCCTCCGTCATTGAGCTGCGAAGATAAATCAGCACCTAAATTTTAGGGTAATCTTCTAGGTAGTAATAGATAGCTAAAACAAGTTGCAATAAAATATAGGTCATACAGGATGTAAAATCTTTGTTAAGACAGCAATATGGGCTCAAAAAGTAGTTTTAACACATCATATTTGGAACAGGTAGGCAGCTTATTTTAATGAGTCTTTTGGCTGTCTATCTACCTAGCCCTCTATCCGTAGGCGTGTTTCTTTTTTCCTTTTAGTATTTTATGCAGGTTTATTGAGGTAAAATTGAGATACCACAAGCTTCACCTATTCGAAATGTAAAATCTGATCTGTTGTGATACTTGAATATATTCATATTATCCACCATAATTGATAATGAAAACTTCTCTCATCTCTCCAGTCTCCTCATTGTAATCCCGCCCTCCTTCTTGCCCTACCGTATAATACAGAAAACCAGGGATACGTGCTGTCCCTTTACATTGACTTCCATTTTCTGTAGTGTCATATAAGTGGAATCATGCAGTACGTACTACCTTTTGTTGGGCTTTCACTTGGCATTATTTTAAAATGCACGGATATTGCCGTGTGTACCAAAATAGTCTATTTTTATTGCCGAGTAGCATTCCTTGGTAGGGATATGACACTGTTTGTTTGTTGATTCGCCTGTTGATGGAGATTTATGTTGCACCTCGTTTTTGACTATTCAAAATAGAGCTGCTTTGAACATTTGTACACCGAGTCTTTATGTGGACATATATTTCGTTTCTCTTGGGTGAATAACTAGGATTAAAACAGCTAGGTCACATAATAAATATTTAACAGTTTGAGAAACTGCCAAAATGTTCTCCAAAGTAGTTGTACCATTTTACATTCCAACCAGCAGTATATGAGCGTTTCGGTTGTTCTACGTTTCCTCAACAGCTAGTAGGGTCTGTCGTTTTAATTTTATCCATTTCAGATAGTGCACAGTGGTTTGAATTTGCATTTCTCTAAGAAATTATTTTGTGTATACTTTCTCACATTTCTATTCACTTATCTTGTTTCTCCTCTTTGTATATCTATTCAAATATTTTACCCATTTTTAACCGAGTTGTTTTACCGAGTTGTGTTATTTATACATTTCAGATATAACACTTCTTTTATTTATTTTAAGTTATTTTTAAGTAGGCTCCACGCCCAGTGTGGAGCCCAACATGGGGCTTGAACTCATGACCCTGAGAGCAAGACTGGAGCTGAGGTCAAGAGTCAGCTGCCTAACTGGCAGAGCCTCCTAGGCCCCCCCCAGATACAACTTTTTTATGGATCAATATCTTCCAAATGTTCTTATTTCCAGTTTTCATAACAAAACTGGAGAAAACGTAAAAAGCACTTGCTGGCATTTACTAGAAACCTGTGCTCAAGTGTGGTACTTGCCAGTTTATGTATTTTAATTTCTGTCTTTCTTACTTCTGATGACAATTACAGTACATGGAGAAAATGTAAAAAATACTGATGTCCACTTCCCCCTCGGTTCAATTAAGTTAGATTCTCTGGAGATGGGACATAGCCTAAGTGTGTGTGTGTGTGTGTGTGTGTGATGTGTTTAGTTTTTGTTTTGTTTTTTTTAAATTACCCAGACATTGTTTAATGTATACTCATGGCTGAGAAACCTGCTTTACTGAGGTTGCTAGTGGGATGGTAAGATAAGCTTTCTTACTTCTGTTTTATAGATGAGGAAACTGAAATTCAGAGGTGGTCAGGAGATTGACAGAGGTAAGAGAGATAGGGAGAAAAAAGGGTGGGATTCAAGTCAAGGTCTCTTTTACAAAGACATGGCTTTGATTCATTCTCACTGTGCTGGGACAGTAATGAAAGGCGATGCCTCTCAGGACAGTATGGAGAACAGCAGGGGATATTCAGATGCAGCTAAAGAATGACATCCAAATTTGGCACACAGTAGTCACTCAACAAGTCCTTGTGAAATACTGAAAGAAGGTGGGAAGTGAGAAGATGGTGGCAGGCAGCCTCATAAAAACAGCTTATCCCCACTTTAATGACATCTCTCCCTTGACGAGTTCCAGTCTGATGCCTTTCTTGAGTTTAGCAAAAGACAGGCCTTTCACTGTTGTCTCCTCTAACCTGCCCATCACTTGTTCAGTCTGCGGAACCCCTTGACAGCTAGGGAAGTCCCATTTGTAGGATAGGCTGCATAATTTGTCTCAGAGAGAACCTCACTGTACATTAGATATAATTTATCATCTGTTTAAAAAGGTAATTTCAGCATACAGACCCACCTACCAAGAATGTCCCTCTTCTCTCTGGCCACCACTCAAATCTCGCGTGTACTTTCAGACCTATCACCAACCCCCTCTCTTTTTCAAAGGCTCCTCTGACCGCTCTTCCAATTCTATTGTGATTATTGTCCCTGCCACTCACACTGTAGTCTATCAGGAGCTGCCTGGTGATAACTATTCTACTATTTTCTTCACGGTTATTTTATATTCTGCATCACTTTTTAACTATCACGATGCATTTGTCTCATCTCTCCCTCAATCCTTAGATGGAATCCATCTCTGTTGGCTGGCAAGGGCTACACCCCATTTTAGTTGTGAGTAGATAATTTTTGCATGTGGAAGGAGCTTGCCCCAGCAAGTATCAGATCACATGTATCGGGACATTTTTAGGGGGAACCATGGAACACTGCTTCAAGAAACGGGTGATTTTAAAGATTTTTCAAGGGAATTTTAGTTGGATTGGCTTGACAAATTCTGCTTTAGCATAAATTATGTTGCTGTATCTAAGGAAAGAATGGGCCAACGGATGAATCGTGGAGTTCCAGAGACATAAATTGTGCAGTCCAGGTTGTGGTCCAAATCTCTAATGTGGAGATTTAGGGTATAATTCCAGGAGCCTGACACAACCAACATCTTGTGCTCTGATGCCAGGCATACCAAAGAGGTTTCTGATAAGTATGACTTCTCTTGGAGTTGGTGAATAGACATGGAATGTCCACCCAGATAAACGGTTCCAATGATCACACTGCCTCATCAGCAATTCCTTCATATGATTTCTAGAATAGTTCATCATCTATCCTCTGTTTATATCTCTGGATTTATTCCCCATTACTTTTATCATTGTGTTATAGCTCCAAAAAGTCCCTTCTTGTTGCCTGAAGATGTTTGTTAGGAATCCAAGGTGCTCTCTTAGCCTAAAACATATCTCTAAATGACCTAATGAGAGGAAATGGCCTTGATTTTGTCTCGAACAGTGACAGGCAGGACAGGCAATGACAGGATGACAATGGAAGAGAGGGCAGTGGGGAGTCCCAAGGGCCACTCTGCATCCAGGAAGGACTCAGAGTTCCCCCACTAAAGGTGAAAAGCCATTGAAATTCTCTAGGCGGGATCCCTGGGTGGCGCAGCGGTTTGGCGCCTGCCTTTGGCCCAGGGCGCGATCCTGGAGACCCGGGATCGAATCCCACGTCGGGCTCCCGGTGCATGGAGCCTGCTTCTCCCTCTGCCTATGTCTCTGCCTCTCTCTCTCTCTCTCTCTCTGTGTGTGTGACTATCATAAGTAAATAAAGAAAAAAAAATATTTAAAAAAAAAAAAAAAAAGAAATTCTCTAGGCAAAAATGCATGTTAGAATGTTAGAAGTTCTTGGACTTCCTGTGGAGAATGCTTGGTGTAGGTGAAGAATGGAGATATGGAATTTGTTCTAAAGTTATCGCCACAGTTGGATGAAAAGTAATGGTAGGCTGAAGGAAGTCAGTGGCAACAGAGATGGAGAGCTGTCACGGATCCGAGAGAAACCAGAGGGACTCAGCAACTGAGAACAAACAAATTAACTGGGTTGGAGCCGGTGCAAGACATGACAATAAAAGATCCATCCTCTGATCCATCCATCCTGATCCTGAAAAGGCAAATAGTACTATCTGAGTATTTGTGGGTACTCAATACAAGCCAAGTGGTTTTTCTTGAATTGGCTTCCTCAAAGTACCACGGTGACATTTTATGGTACATCTCCCCTTTTATAATTGTTAAATGAACAAGATGCTTTACACCATGCATCATGTAATCATTCTCACAGATCCTAATGTTAACATCCTTGAGATTCTAAGCATTGGTTAAATACTTAAACTGTCTAAAGTAATTGGCTTCAAGAACTTGAACACATCAATATTAATAGAGAAATTAGGCTTTGACGTTCCTTTAGAAAAAGAATAATGATAAAAATAAATCCAAGGGGTGTAGTGTAATGTATGCTAACGAGAAAGAGAGAGAGAGAGAGAGAGAGAGAGAGAGAGAGGGAGGGAGGGAGATGGTCAGAGCTCTGTGCTTACTCTCCTGTGTGGCTGATTAATGGATGTGCGTGTGCTTCCGATTGAAATGCAGATCCAGGCGTGTCCCAGAAAACGAGACCTATGTAATGAAAGATGAGGCCCACATGCTGTAAACAGCTTTGGTTTTCTCTTGATCTAAGGATTCTCAGGGTCTCTGTCCAGTACTCCGTGACGGGGGAGATCAGGGCCTTTCAGTCACACCCTGAGATGCACAAGAGAGCTGCAAGCACCTGCTCAATGACTCCGACACATCACGAGACGAGGTCAGCAATCAGGCTGACCATAGGATTTTGAAGGAAAGTTGGCAAGAAGGTTAAGAAAGAACAGAATCAAAAAATAAAAAATAAAAAATAAAAAATTAGGGATCCCTGGGTGGCGCAGCGGTTTGGCGCCTGCCTTTGGCCCAGGGCGTGATCCTGGAGACCCGGGATCGAATCCCACGTCGGGTTCCCAGTGCATGGAGCCTGCTTCTCCCTCTGCCTGTGTCTCTGCTTCTCTCTCTCTCTCTCTCTCTGTGTGTGTGACTATAATAAATAAATTTAAAAAAATTTAAAAAATTAAAAAATAAAAAATAAAGAAAGAACAGAATCTCAGAGGTAGAAAAAGCTTAGATATTACTTTATTTCACTCCTTGCCTGATAAAGAAACTGAGTCTCAGATAAAATAAGACACTTATATAAGATCAGAAGAATAATTAAATTGTGTTTACCCATGGTTCTGTCATAAATGTCAAAACATTTTTATAACTCTTTGCAAAAAGGACTTCCTTGTTCTCATTGGTTATGTGTGTACGAGAATGCCTCCTTATGGAAATTAAAAAAGAGAAGGCATATTTTAAGTATGTGTGAAGAGCTGGAGTCTCAATACGTGATTATTACTCCAGTATTCATTTTTGTATTGAAGAAGTGATAAGCATTTAAACATGTCTCCTCAATTTCTTCCAAAACCTCTAGGGAATCGCAATGGCAGACGGCGTGAAACCCTGCATTCACTGTCCCTCTCATGGTTTTTACCTCGTGCACGAGTCTCCACTCCGTATGATTTTCTCCATAACTATTTCTCACTCTACTTCTTAGAACCACTATCACCCCTTACAAGGTGAACATGGTAAGCAACAAGCTGGGCTCTTTGCATCCACTCTTGTTCTCCTCCAGTATTTTCTCCAAATAGCTGCCCAAATAGTTAAAATGCCAATGCAATGCGATCACGACATGACTGCAAAGCTTGGAATCCGCAATGCCTTCCCCGTGTTTTAGAGTGTAGCCCCGAATCTTGCTGATGTGCCCTTTGACTCCTGTCCTGTACTTACCTTGTGTTTTTCTTTGTGATTCATGCACGCTGCTCTTTTTGTCAGTGATCAACTCTATGTTGCTCCTTTCTGCCACTGACCCTTGACCCTTTGCAAATGCCTCCCTCAGCCCGAAGTAAATATACTTAATAATAAATAAATAAATAAATAAATAAATAAATAAATAAAGGAGCCTATTTATTCCTGAGAAATTCTTACTACATTTTGTCTGCTCTCACCCCTTTTTCTTTTTTTTTTTTTATTGGTGTTCAATTTACCAACATACAGAATAACCCCCAGTGCCCGTCACCCATTCACTCCCACCCCCCGCCCTTCTCCCCTTCTACCACCCTTAGTTCGTTTCCCAGAGTTAGCAGTCTTTACGTTCCGTCTCCCTTTCTGATATTTCCCACACATTTCTTCTCCCTTCCCTTATATTCCCTTTCACTATTATTTATATTCCCCACATGAATGAGAACATATAATGTTTGTCCTTCTCCGACTGCCTCAACCCTTTTTCAATGACCTTCTGCACTTTATCCCAGATTTTCTTTTGCATTAATTCCTTAGTGTCCTGTATCTTAGGCCAAGCCATTTTTTCTTATACTCCCATAGAATTAATGCTTTTCCTTTTCAGTAGTTTTCCCCGTCATCATCATATGTAATTTACCGCTGGGGTGTGGTATGGACAATGCATTTGATTGGGCTCGCCACGATACCTGACACATATTATTGACACCTAACATTCATTCATTTACCGAGTTTTAGATTAAAGTCATTTATGCACAAGGGACCTAAGATTCTTCTAGTTTGTACCCTCATTATAAGGGTAAGAAGATCAAAGTCCAGAGTCATAAACAGACTTCTCAGAAAGCCAGGTCTGGGGACTATCTCAAGGCTTCCTCATTCGATGATGCTCCTCTAGTTCTCTTTAGCTCAAGTCCTTACACTTCATGTGTATTGTGGGGGGCCTATTTATTCCTAAGAAATTCTTATCACATTTTGTCTCTCTCTGTGAACACTTAAAGATTATAGAAACAATAAATGCGGGTGTCCAACAGTTCTTAATATAAAGAGAGGTTCTTGATCATATCTGCCAGCTTTCTATTAAAGCTCCCCAAGTAGAAGCCTGTCAGGGTAAATTTCAAATAAAATATTAAATAATATAGAAATGATTTTAATTTACAGAGGTTTTTTTGTGACTCACACTTACTTTAGATATTTTTATCCTGTACTAATTCCTTTATACAGGATTTTAAATAAAAAAACTATAAATCATAATACTCCAGAGACAGGTGGGCACATTGGAGGGCAGTTAGGCTTCTTCGATCCTTCAGTTCTTCTTGGCCAGACTGACTAATTTCCTTAGCCTCTCCATTTATATGTACACGAAGGACTGGAAAGGTTCACATCTTTCCAATCAGAAGTGCTGCATGGATCACTGACTTTGAAAGGGAAGTCAGGTACTCAAACCCTCTGCTCTGTCAGGGGAAGGAAAGCCTTTCAATTCAATCTCGAGTTATCTGGAAACTCTTCTTTGCAGCATGTTAATTGACTGTTTTAAAGGACACTGCTTTAGAAAAAAAAATAAGAATAAATGTTCTAGCCGCTGACAATCCACACATTATCACCTTAAGCTTAACCTAATTAGATTGAGTCACTAGTCAGAAGTTTTGACCTTCAGAGAGAACATTGTTACTGACTTCAGTCAACCATATATATTCCGTACTGAATATTAGATCTCAAAAAAGAAAAGTATATTGTTCATACACAGTTCATACACAGTGCGACCTGCGAATACTCTTGACTTATTGCTTATTTGTACAATGAGAGAATGGAGAAAATAATAGCAGTCTTTAAAATAGTATATTAATACTAGTGGGTTTTTTTTTGTTTATTTTTAAAAAATGGCATTGCACAAACATTAAGAGGTCTAATGAATTAGTAAGGCCCTATGCCTTGAATTTCTCATCTTTATAAAGGTAGAAAGACTTGAGTTATGGAAAGAAGAAAAAATATATAAACTGGAAGGCTGGAATAGCACAGAAAAGTCAAGGAAGAGCAGAAAAATATGTAAAAGACACAACCCAAAACAGAGAGGGGCATATTAAAGGTCTTTTGTGTTATTCCTACCTATGGCATGGAGAAAATGGCACCATTTTTCCATGATGGTGGGTACATCACTAGGCTGTTAAAACAGTAGTTAGTCAAGTTCATGACAGTTTCTTGGGGAAGGAGAATTTCAATAGTTTATGTAGACAGGGTAAATGCTAAAGACCAGGCACAATTTGGGAAGCAAATTCCTCCCGGAAGTTCCTGCTGAGGATGAAAGATTCATCCCCACCATTAAGTTGGCCTCTGATCAGCCAACAATGCTTCGTACAACTAAGCCTCCTTTACATCTACTCTTTCTCCAAGAACTCCATGTTTAGAAAACACTGAGTGAGGAAAAAGAGAGTTAGGAGAATGGCAAACATTGGCATGTACTGAGTATGATGTCATGTCTTATGCCAAGTGCAGAGCAGATTAATGCACAGTCCCTTGCACATAGCACAGGATGAACAGTAATTATGTTGTTATTATTGTTACTGTAATTATTATGTCCTTTAGTGCCCATATTTCTCAAAGCATGGCCCTGCCTAGCCTACGTTAGAATTAGCTAGAATGCTGGTTAGAAATGTAGATTCCTAGACTCCAATTGAGATATCTTAAATTAGAATCTCACAGGGCAAGGCCCAAGAATCTTTATTTTGAACAAATAAAATGCTGATTCAAACTAACAATTATAAAGCACTTTTTTATCTGCCGGGTATTTTTCATATTTTATTTCATGGAATGCTTGCTTGCAACGAAATCTGATTTTTACAGGAAAGAAAATGGGGGCCCAGATAGTTCTTGTAAATCCACATAGAGCTGATATTCTAATAAAGTTCTGCTTGACTTCAGACTGTGTCTTTTCAACTATTTGAAGCAGTGAGTTGTGAAAAAAAATCCATGCTCCTGGGAATTACTGCTCAGGGATGGTCTTGGGTATTGCTTCAGCCCAGCCACAAGGAGAGGAGGAGAGAAATGAACAACATGGAGACTGCCCACTACCTTGGTGCTGAGGAATACACTAATTTAGTGCTCATCAAGGAAGAAAATAATAGCTGGCTCTCTCAATCCCCCACATTTATATGGTAAGCCTTACTTCAAAGTCACCCTGGAAAATTACATGACATTTTTATCACAGTAATTTTCAGACTAGGTCATTATCTTTAACCAAACATTTGTGCCACACTTTGAACAGACACATATATCAGCCAGGCAGTAGACTGCTCTAGCGAATGCAAGGGGAGACTTTTGCGCAGCCTTTTCGGGGTCGTCAATCAAGAGATGATGGTGATAAGGGAAGGAAGAAAAGAAATGTCAGGGGAAAAAGTGTAACCAACTGACAAGCCCAGTTATCAACCCAAAGGACTAAGACTGGGGACTGAGGTTTCAGCTAAATGGGCTGTCCCTCTTGGTATAAACGGCTAGTGCTTAAGAGATCCTTCTAAAGCATCTTTCCCAAACTGGAATCCCAGGCCTCCTGTGTATTAGCAGTATGACCTTGGGCAGGCCACTCAACCTCGTGGGATACCAGTTGGTTAAGATACAGCTTAGCTTATCTTTGCGCTGTGCATAAATTCTGCTAGCTGGATTTTTATTTTAATCATTATTGTAGAATTTGTCGACCTACTACCTAGTAGATGTCAAATGTTTGGCCTAGATCTTTGGCCTTCTTGAGCTGACCTGCAGTGGTCCTGGAAATATCGATCAGATCTTTTTAAGCTAGATTGACGCCCAGGATCTGCTTATAAAGCCAGTCTATATTGTCACATTCATCAGAAGAGTTCAAAGGGAAAAAAAAAGTATTTAGAGATAGAATTTCTAAACTTGCTTTTATTTATTTATTTATTTATTTATTTATTTTATTTTTTTTAAGCTTGCTTTTATTCATTATTCTCTGTGTGACTCTAGGCGGATTGTATACCTCTCTGCGGCTTAGATTTCCTCAATGTAAAAGAGAGCTAATAATATTGAATTACCAGTTTTTGTGCAGTAAATAATTGGATACCGTAGAATTGTTGCCTTGCCAAGCATAGGACCCGAAATAGAGCATATGCGCAGATTGTTACCTGCTGAATATATATCCGGCAGTTCTACTTAAAAAAAAAAAAAAAAAAAAAAAAAAAAAAAAACTGTAGTTCCTGTTTAGAAGCAAAAGCATTTTAGTTTCATTAACTCAGGCACAAACACACCTCTTCTTGCCTCCCTGGTCTCTCCCAGAAAAGACTCACAGATACGGTGGCTTCATCCCTTCTTAACTCTCTTCCCCTCTCCAGTGGCTATTGCTGTGACCTATTGCGGAGTTGACATTGTACAAATGATATGAAGGTAGTAATTTATGGTGCACCGGGCATGATTTATTCTTAGATGTCCAACGAAACAAGGTGTCAACGGTTTATCAATATCAAACAAAAGGATGCAGACCAAGTTTTTAGAAAATACAGCTGTGTATTCTTATGGGGGACTTAGGTAATACAAAGAGTTTAAGGGGTAGAGAGCAAGTGACACCCCCCCCCCCATCGCCTCTTTGAAGGGCAGAAGCCTGGAGAAGTTCTGTGACTATACTGTGCTCCAGTATTTCATACACAGCATGTTATTTTTACAGCAAGGCTTTATTGGTGTCTACTTGGATCTGAGCATCAGGCCTGGTGTTAGAGTTTGGGACGACAGAGGGCACATGACAGGACTCCAGACATCAAGTAATTCACATATTAGTAAACCACAGAGACCTCTCAGCTGACCACTGATTTGAGTCCTACACAGAGGAATGAATGAGGTAAAGAAGATGGGAAGGAAGAGGCACAGAGAGCCCTGAGGGCCTGCTCTCGGTGCAATGGGGCACATGGCTGTTTCATCAATCAGGCTTGCCGTTGTCATGCGCTTTATTTATTTATTTATTTATTTATTTATTTATTTAGATTTGTGTGTGTGTGTCATGGGCTTTATGACTAGGAGTGAGGTCTGTTATCAAACAAATAAGTACACAGTTAAATGGCATGATTTTTAAGTCACTTAAAGTATCTAAAGAAAAAACACACATGAGTTGGAAAGATTAAAACCTTTATACAGGGTGGTCTTGGAAAGCTTCTTTGAGAAAATGGAGATTGTAAGAAGGTAGGCCCTAAGAAGCTTTTGTTTAACATTCATGCAGATTTAAAAAATGTCATTGTCTTTCCTCACTTATTGTGGTGAACAGAAGAATGGACACGGCTGTTTTTTTTGTTTTTTTTTTTTTCCCCTTTCCTCAAAGAAAAAGGTGGGAATAAGCAATTCTGGGTCAAGGTAGTTAGGTATAAGAATAAGGAAGTCCAGCTTAATTAAAATGTCCACCTATACGCAACACTTTATTTCATTGAGATTTATTAAAACAGATATTTGTCATTAATCAAAAGTCCATTGATTGCCCAAAAAACATTTATCGAGATTTAACAACTTGGTTATGTGTGTTATGTGGTTGTTAAGGTCTCAATAAATCTGTTTTTCCAAATCAATGTGAATTTAATTAAAATGCAAAAAAAAAAAAAACACCAAAATCTATCTGGTTTGCTTCAAATCCTTATTTTAAACAACTAATAGGATGTTATTAAGAGTCTGATTTAGTGACTCGAGGGCAGGGAGGATTTAGTGTCCTGTAAAGCAGCCAGTGAGTACCAGAGCAGCTGAAGGGGAGGTCGGGGGAAGAATCAGCAGATGTTTGCTGGGGCGACTGTCAGGAGGCCGTGAGGGGTGAACTGAAACACCACAAAGTTCTCACAGACTCTGAATTTCAATTATTCAGGACACAGGCATCCCCATACATACAACTCACATGAAAGGTAGATCACACTAACCTCATTCAAATCCTGCTTTATTATTGTCCCAATCACCAGAGGCTGTCCTGACTTGTATAGGGCCCCCCTTCCTCAAATTCCTGGAAATTTACCTGAACCTGTACATGTGACTTCGTTTGGAAATAGGGTCTTTGTAGATGCAACCAAGTTAAAATCAAGTCATGTCGGATTAGAGCAGCATCCGATGACTAGTGCCTTTATCAGAAGAAGGACAGTGGACATGGATACCCAGGGGAAAAGGCCATGTGAAGACGGAGGCAGGTACTGGTGTGCTACATCGACAAGCCGAGGGAGGCCCAGGAGTGCCGGCAGCCAACGGAAGCTGGAAGAGGAAAGGAAGGATCGTCCCCTAGGCAGCAGGCCCTGCCAACACCTGCTTTTCAGACTTCCAGCCTCCAGAGCTTGAGACAGTAAGTTTCTACTCTTTCAAGCCGCCTGGTGTATGGTAATTTGTCATATAGGGGACCCAGGAACCTAATACGGGGGTCAATGGAACTCTTGGAATAGGGCTAGCCTTTATTATGACCTGCAGTCACAGCCACAGGAAGGGAACTCAGGAAACGTGAGCCCATGAGCTCCTCTATGTAGACCACCTGGAAGACCTTTCCCGTCAAATCTTTATCTCTACTTGGTGAATGTTCATCTTTCAAAACCAGCACATTTTTCCACCTGCTCCATGACGGATTCCTTAGAGATTGATCCAGAAGGGATCTCTCCCCGTGGACTCCAGATTCGCACTGATATTTTTTTCCTTCAACAAATTCTTATTTACACTGTGATTAAGTTATGGAATCACTGTCTATTTGGAAAACTAATGCTAAAGTCTGGTTTGGTGATATTATGAATTCATTCAACGAAACTGCATCACTGGTCCACTAGATGTCAGATACTGTGCTAGACACAAAAGGTACCGGGATGAATAGAAGGTACCGTGATAAACCAAATACTCACTACAAGGGCTCCTGGTCTACAATGCTCGTCTGCATGTACCCACAGACCACAGGCCCCTTGCACAGGAGGTACTGAATGATCGCTGCAGCTTCAGTGCAGCCTTTCTCCTTCCCCGTGTGCAAGGATGCATGACACGAAGGGCCAGCAGACCTGGTCAAAACCAGACCCTGCCCTATCACCTTTTGTGGCCAAGAGCATGATTCTTCACAGTTCTGAGTCTCATATTCCTGATTTCTGGAATGGAGCTCACAAAACCTGCTTTGTAGGGTTCAGGTGAGGATCTACTGACACAAGAATTGAGACGCAGTTCCAACAGATCTTAGTCGCCCTCCCAAGTTCCCGGGAGCAGTCACCCCTTGATCACTGCCCCTTGAGCCGGCAGCAACAACAAAGAAGCTCCTGGGATACCCCTGATTCCGTGTGACCCTGTTCTGACGACAGAGTTCTCTCCGAGGGGAACCTCTGGCAGAGCTGCTCTCAGACACGGACTCAAAAAACAAGCATGCAGGACGGTGAAAGGAAAGAGGGCTCTTTTGAGCAAAGCCAGCTGGAAATGTCACATCTGGTCCCAGAGAAGCATTTAAGCCACAGTTGTTCTTAAGCATCTTGATTCCTCCCACCCAGAGCCCCGCTGCCAGGCCCACCGGGCGCTGCCCTCGGCAGCCCAGGCCACTGCCCGCACTCGCTCAGAGTATGAGCTTGGGGGCTGGAGAATGAAGACTGGACCCCCCCCCCCCCCGGCTGCTGGTAACCTTGCAGCCCTTCTGCAGGCTGAGCTCATGTGCACAGGAGCTGGTGAGGGCAGAGACATAGCATCATGGGTGTGCCAGAGGGTCAAGCAGGGCGGGGGTACCTGCATCGTGTCTACGCAAGCTCCACAGTGAAGGAAAAGCACAACCACTGGACCCGCCCTCTTCCACAGACATACACTCAACGGATGAGTGTCCCTAAGGCCCTCTTCTGCCTCCCTGCACTTCCCACACCTGTTTTCTATTTTCTGGCATCCATGTAACTTCTTTAGTCATTTCCCTTCTTCCTGTCTTTGTCTTCATATTCACTTCGTTTTTTTTTAAAAAAGATTTTATTTATTTATTCATGAGAGAGACACACAGAGAGAGGCAGAGACACAGGCAGAGGGAGAAGCAGGCTCCATGCAGGGAGCCCGACGCGGGACTCGATCCTGGGACCCAGGATCAGGCCTTGAGCTGAAGGCAGATGCTCACCCGCTGAGCCCCCCAGGGGCCCTTCAGTGCATTCTCTTGGCAGACATCATGGGAGGAAAAAGTGCTTGGCATCCCCCTGGCTGTGCCTGTAATTCTGTTCAGATTGCTCAGAAACTCAGGACAGTTCCTTGTTCATTCGTTCATTCACCTACTGCTTAGTGCTCATTTATTTCAGACACAGAGAGATCAAAGTCCCTGCTCTCAAGGAGCCACCACCTGATGAGAAAATATTTCAAATTTCACTTGTGGAAAATAGCATAAGGACTCGGGAGTAAACTTTAAATTCACGGAGCTTTTCATGATGTGCCAGGCATCCCGTTTTTCAATACTGATCCCTTAAGCAGATTATCTTTCCATTTTACAGGTAAGGTACTCAAGGTCAGAGACGGTACATAACACAGGTAGACTGCTGCAGTTAGGAATGTGAACTCCTAGTAGTAAAATGCTGAGTGAATTCAGATCCAATTCCATCTTTTTATATTCTGTAAGACACTGACAAATTAATTCCCATTTATTTCCAAAGAGGAGTTAATTTTTGTTCAGTTATGACAACAGTCACAAAATGTGAAGTCCATCCTTAATCTCTCAATTTTCCCTTGGACGTGTTTCCCCTTCTTAGTTATGACATCAGTCTCATCCCTCTCATCTAAGAGTTGATCTATGCATGGTCCTCGGGCCAAGGATACCTACTGGTGGACTGAATAGTTTGCAATGCCAATAGTTGGCCAATGCCAAATCATCCTGCATAGATTTTTCAGGCTCCATTCCTAGTGAACAGAGACAGCAGAGCATCTTATAAATAAAAAATAAATAAAATAAAATAAAATAAAATAAAATAAAATAAAATAAAATAAAATAAAAAATAAAATAAAAAATAAAATAAAATATAAAATAAAATAATAAAATAAATAAAATAAAATAAAATAAAATAAAATAATAAAATAAAATAAAATAAAATAAAATAAATAAAATAAAATAAAAATATAGGTGTGTGTGGTGATATTATGGGAGGAATTGTCTCCCCGCAAAAGATCTATTAAAGTCCTTATTATTGGTACTTGAGAGAGTGATTTTCACTTGGAACTAGGGTCTTTGGAGATGTATTCAAGCTAAGATGAGGCCTTTAGGTTGGGCCCTAATCCAAAATGACTGATATTCTTAAGAAGGAGAAAAAGGCTATGTGAAGACAGAGGCACACAGAGAGAGCATGTGATCACACAGGCAGAGATCGCAGGGCCAGGTGGCAGCCAAGGGATGTCAAAGACCACCGGCCGCCACCTGAAGCTGGGACAAGGCAAGCAAGGAGGTGACCCAGGGTCTCAGAGGGGGCGTCACCCTGCTGACACTTTGACTTCAGACACGCCACCTCTGGAACTGGGGGGGAACGAATCTGTGTTGTTTTCACCCACCTGGTTTGTGGTGCCTCACGAGAGCACGGCCAGGAAACAAGTATTAGAAGTCTCAAAAAAACCCTTAAGGAAACAATCACTTGGACACAGATCCCAGTGTGGGGACGGCTTCGGGCAATTACCAAATTTGCCCGACGCACCCTTGAGTCTTTTTCTGCTGCACACCATTTGCCAAGGAGCACCCTCTCTGTAGGACCATAAAATGTTTGAGCCAGAAGGAGCACGTTGGCCATCACGATGACTATTCTGTTTAGGCTGTGAAGGGATTTTGGTCCCTAGGGAGGAAGTGACTGGTCAAGGACTGGGATAGGAGAGCATCCCGGTCTGTCCCTCTCCCAGGCCTCCGCTCTTTCCTTCTTCACGCTGTCTCGTTAGTCCTTGTAATCCCCTCAGTTCTTAAAATAGAAACCTGTGGGCAAAATCCAAACATAGCGTTAAACTGTCTCACTCACCAAATATATAAGATGAAATTCCTAGGTGCGATCATTATGGTTCCAGGAGGGATAAATTCGGTAATTTTGGCTTTGAATGAGAATACTTCTGTACGGAAGAGATTTTCAAATTTTAAAAGTGTTGAGATACTCATATAAAAACAATAGGGGGCACTTGTGATGAGCACCGGGGGCTGTAGGAACTGCTGGATCCCTATACTGTGCCCTGGGAACTAAGGTAACACGGTATGTTAACTAACCAGCATTGGAAGGAAACTTGAAAAAGACAGAAACAAAAAGAAACTTTAATAAAAACAAAAATTAGAAACTCCAGTCACCAAAGCTATTAATAAATGCGTGAGGCTGTAATTCCAGATACAATTAATATCCTTGATGTTTGTGCTAATGGCTGCCATGAACAATGTGCTGAAATATATCTGGAGTGCCAACTGACGTGTGTAACTCAGAGGATGGGGAATGAGTGCTTCACGAGTGTATGGAAAACCTTCTAAGAGGATGAACAAGTGTAAGTTGCATAACATGAGATTTATTTTTCTGCTATCAAAATATTGCTTAAAACAACAATATAACACTCTAGCAAGTCTATGGCAAAACAAAAACATTTACACATTATGATCAAGGTTGTTCATTAGGAAATAAGTTGTCAGTATGAATTAACAGCATTCATATATTCTGACCCTGTAATTCTAGAAATTTATGTCCAGCGAAAAACCTAAATGTTGTAATTCCTTGATCCCAAAAGGATGACTGTTTACTCACTATTTTAAGAATGACAATAAGTATAAATAAGTTTCCAACAAGAGAATCTTTACACTATGTGATGTGATGCTACAAGGCCAATAACATTTATTCACAAAATATTCATAAAATATTTTAATAGCATAGAATGTTTAAGTGGTGGCACTAAGTGAAATGAGTAAAGGCAAAAGTAAAACTATAATAGTAGCTAAACTGTGCAGATTTTAACCCATTTCCAAAAGATACAAAAATTAAACTTCCCAACTAACCCTGCTGTCACCCTCCTCCCACACCAGCAATGCTCGTACTTGTTCAAAGAGTAATTTCAGCCGTATTTCCGATTATATACACACACACACACATATGTAAGAATTTAAAAAAAATAAATACTGTAATCCGATAACTTTTTCTGTCTTCTTTCTAAAAATTCATTCTATCCTTAGACAACAGGAGTCACCAAGCCGAGACGCGATAGAGAACGATCACTGAGTGGAAGGGGAGATTTCTAGCCCAGCTGAAGGGTGGAGAGGACGCATCTCTTGATTAGAATCCCCCCACTTCACTGCTCACCCCCTCCTGGTTTTAGTAAACTGCTCCTCTCTCATTTCAACCAAAATTTTCAGTGCGATTGCCCATATTTTCGGAAGATCTTGCTCCTCGCTTCTACGAGTAATTACTCCAAAAGTTAATAGGCTACTGATCCAAATGGGTCAATTCAAGAACTTTCTGGGGTTTTAAAAATAGATCTGTGAAGGCGAGCCACCGTTTCTAGCCACAGGAGACTAGGACCGCGATGTTCTGTCCCCAACAGGCCGCATCTCCCGGGGCGGGGGTGCCAGCAGGCCGCGGGAGGCAGAGCCTTGCCAGGGGGACGCCTGGCAGCTTCTCTCCTCTGGATGAAGCGGTACCTTGGCCCTTTGCATGGCTTGTTTACTGAACTTTCCATCCAGTCGTAAGCTCTCCTATCTTTCGGATGAGAACCTCCACTTCCTAAACTGACTCATTCAGGTTCCTTTAGGACCTAAGAAGGGAAGTAGCGATCAAGAAAAATAAAGTTTGCAAAAGATGCTGTTGTGCCCTGGAAAGGGCCAGAATGTACATACTGGCTGGAAAGCCAGGGATGATGGGAAGAGACAAAGCTAGAGGGGAGGCCCAGCCCAGGTGCTGGTGGGCTCTGGCTGTCATTCTTAGAAATACCAGCTGCAGCAGGCGAGCACACCGAAACTCCGGGAGACTTCCAGGCAGCGGCTGGCATAAGCCAACTTGTGTTTTTAGAAGCACCACTCGAGCGGGGGAGTGGGGACAGTTTGGAAGCTAACCTGACAGTCATTGCGAAAGGCAAGGAAGGCGGGAGGTCGTGAAGACTGTAAGAAACGTGGAAGAGGCAACTGCAGGTCGCCAGCCCTGGGGCAGGCCACGCAGACCAGGTTGCACAGATCGTTCCGAGCTGGACCCATTTATTCCCAATGTCATATCTTAAGCGAACGACCCGGTAAGTTGGATTTTTACTGCCAGGCTTTACCAGCTCTGCATTCCCAGGTTAGTAGGCACAGGACACAGATGTCTCTTCCCTCGCAGACTCACACGAAGTCTGCACAAAGCATGCCGGGGTTGCTACGTCTGAAATAAAGAATCGTTTTTATCCTTGGGCTGATCATCAAGGAGTAGTGTTGCCTCATATGCAAAGGGAAATTATGAAAACTACAAAGAGAAATTAAAGATGGCTCTAAAGCAAATTAAAAATTAATGACAAGCGAAATCAAATTCCTTTTGTGGCCCATCTTCCTCCACCTGCAGCCAGCTCTAAGTAGCACTGCTGAAAGAGTCACGTTCGTTTGTAATTTAAAGGGACTTCTTCTAGCAAAGCAATCACTCAACCTCCAATGACACTTGTCTCCGACAACCTCCTAATTTTTCCAAGGGAGGAGGAGGGGTCACATCAGCCAATGTGCCCCGGCTTTTGCCTGGCAATTCAGAGAACTGCATGACCTTTGTTCTTGGAGAGGAAATTGCAGTTTTTAAAAGCATATCTACGGAAAGAGCTTGCTACTCAGAGTGCAACCATACCTGCCAGGTCACTGCTGTCACCCATCTCCAATAGCATTGATTTCTTGGAAGAAATGACAATAACCAAGCAAAACAGTTGACAAGATATTCTGCCACGATATAACGTACCCATCTGCAAGCACAACGTCTATTACTTCATATTAGTAGCTGACTTCCTGTCACTTTACATGGGTGTCCTCGAGACCATAGACGCTACAGAGGGATAGATATTTATTTGGCTTTCATTGTGCTCAGATCTCTTTCAAAGGAACAAAACAGGATTTGTATCTTAAATAACCATCAAACACAAGCAAACAGACAACAATATAACCTCCCTGACCTGGAGTTTCTCTCCACTAAGTACTGATGTCTCAGGCAAATGGCCAACAGGTGAGCAATCTGCAGACGTGCGTTTGAACAGCGATTGTGAGCAGTGTGACCAGGGATGCCTTTTTTGCGTGCCTCAGTTTTCTGATCTGTAACAGTAGCTTAATAATCGCACCCGGACGCAATACTGTTGTGAGGACGTAGTACAAGCATCTTCCCCGCATCCTGGCATTGAAAGTATGGTAGCCAGACTTCCCCTTAACGACCTAATTGGCTCTCCGTGGAGTCTCGTTACATCTGTGATAGAGCCAGAGTAGGGAGTTTGGATTGCATGTAGTAGTCAATGAAAAGCTATCTTATCTCCTAAACATAGATATTTATGCCCAAATGCCCATGATTGGATCTAACTATAGCAGCAAAATCTGTCAGCTGGAGGCATAAAGGCCAGTCAAAGAGCTGTTGAAATAATCCAAATGAACAGAGTCAAGGACCTGGTTAAAGTGAAACAATTAGATATCAAAAGAGGGATAGATTTAAGAGACGGTTTGATAGAATTTGATAGATTATTTCACAGAACTGATGGAGCTTGGCAATCAGCTTGCACGTGTCACCGTGTCCTCAGTATTTCCCCTGTTCCCCAGTACACCGCCCCGGGGGCTGAAATGCAAGCCACACGCTAGGAGAGCAGTCAACAGACGTGGTCAGCTAAGTGTTTCTGCTGAAGGACTTTCTGAGCAATTCCTTTACGATCAGTGTGGATTTCAGCAAAATGACATTTCCATCTGCATTTGCTACTTTTCCTGGAGGCAAACTTTATAAAACCAGGAATATCTGGCCTCAGATGGGGCGATCACTTATTATCCAAGTTTTAATCATATTAGGGTTTTTTTTTTTTTACTCTGTAAATTTGATGTCAATCGCAATAGATGTCAGCAAAGGAAGGAGGGGAAGAGAAGTCATACCATATGAGAAGCAATTCAGGGAGGATTTTCTAGAGATAAATATTTGTAATGTAATTATAGATCTGTCATCAACACCACTATAATTTCCTGTCAATCACCACACTGATGATAGGATCTCATCTTCTAAGGTGTAACTCTCGTTCACTGCAATTATCACCAGGATGAATCTTCCAAGAGGCACAAAACCCCCTCTTAGAATTATTTTCAAGTAGGGTTAAAAGTTGGTATTTCCATGCCAATGCCCACTGGTGAGGGTCATCCAAAGGTCTTTAAACCTCTTCCTGTGTGGGTGAGGGTTACTGGTAAATTGTCAGAAACAGATGTTGGTGTTTCTACCACATTCTGCCTTTTTCTGACATAACTCGCTTGAATGATCAACTTGGGATAGAGGCGAGGAATTTCAATTAAAAGGTCCCATAAAAGCAAAACTTTGGAAGGTTCATTTAAATTAATTTCTAACATAAAATGCTGGATTCTGGACTTAAACCCCAGTTCTTTCAATTTTCTCAACCTAATCTCTCTGTAAACTCTCTCTTCTTTTTTACTCCAGTGCTGCTACTCATTATGTATCACCTGAACTATTTAGCAGCTTCCTATTTTTTACTTTTTTTTTTTTTTTGCCTCTAACATGTACCGATCCATTTACTACATTTTTTTCTGCTAGAATTCAGAAAGTTGTCATGTCATTCATTTGTATTAGAGGCTCATATAACACCTTCTTGCCCTCATGATTGTGCTTCAACGATCCATCTTTTTAATGGATTAAAAAAACAATTAAGATACAGTGTCTGTCTTCAAATTAGTAAAATGTGTTGATGAGACTCCACGTGCTGATGCATTTTTTTCCCTGTTCACTTGCCTAAGGGTTAGTATAGCTACCTGTCCATATTCCTTTCAAACTCCTGAGCAGACAATGCCAGTTTCTATCTGAATAAGTCAAGAAATGTGGTGATGCAGGAAGAGATAGATCTCTGAGCTAGGTCTTGAATAAAAAGGAGTTTAAGATTCTGTTAATCAGGGAAACCACAGCACTAACAAAGCACAGAGATTATGAATGCATCAGCATGTTCAAGAAAGCATAAATATTTATTTAAACCTTAGAGGGTGTCCTTAAGAGCCTGGTGTACTGGGAGATTAGGTAGTAACCCAACACCCACCCTGTTCTCCCAGCCAGGAGCAAATGAGAGTCCATTTACCAGGGTCACATGTGATAAGATTTTGCAGGCCAACCCAAAGGGTGTGTAACCCTAATGGGTGCAGTTCAAAGAAAACTAAAAGGGCTGATGGCCTTATATGCACTATATAAAACTCCCTCCGACTACAGCATGGAGACTTCATTGAGAAGAGAGAGAAATCAGAATGACACAAGAGGCAATGAAAGTAGACTTCCTTATCTATTTCAACTGTCCAGTATCCATAATTCCCTCCCACTCTCATTTTAGAGAAATTTCCCTTATGTGAATATTCCAAAGATGTAGTACATCCCTCCTGATCCAGAATCTGAAAAGGGGAAGAAATCGTCCTCCTTCGTATCCTAGTGCAATCAGAGTTCAATTTTCACGTAAGCTTAGCCATTGGGATGCTCCGGACTGTGAATCTGAAATGAGCAAGGCACATAAAGGTAAAGGAGCAATGAAGATCCACTCTCAGCTAATGGGGAATCATGGAAGCAGTGTGGTGGGAATGCACCATGCTGGTGGCGCCTACAGCTCTAGAATGTTTTGGGAAGCTCATTGACTACATTTTTTTTTTTTTTTTTTAATGAGGACAGTATTGCTTTCTGTTGCTTGCACCCACCCTGTTCTCCCAGCCAGGAGCAAATGAGAGTCCATTGCAAAGCAGTGACAATATAAAACAAGGGGTGTATTTGAAGCACAGTTTCCAAGTAAAATAGACCAGATGACATGGCTACCTGTGTGCTTATAAGCATACCTTGCAATACTATATCATTCTGAAAACTACATGTAGCTATATTAATCCTTGTTCTTTCTCATTCTTCTACATTTGGTGGAGCCATATTTAAAGGATGCCATCGTATCCAATGAAGGATGTTCCTTCTTCATGATTCTCTATGTGTTTTCCCTCAACGTAGGTTCTAGCTACCTGGTAGTAAGAATTGCGGTTGGCTCTCCATGAAATGCTAAGAATTATGTGAATATATGTGAATGTACAATTGGCGAGCTAGGAGATTTCACTGGAGAACAGAGGGCAACCGTGTGGGAAAGAAATCTTGGAGACTGGTTAACATGCACTGCAATGTTTATGCTGTGGAATAGTGAAGGAAGGGTAAATAAATGAACAGGTAGAAAAACCAACCACATTGGGTTGTGACTACTCAGAGCTTTAACGGTGCAGACTATTGGAGAGCGCGGCTTTGCCTGGCCTGTGCATTTGAGCACTTTGCTTTCCTCCCAATCCCAACCACTGTGAACTAATTCAATTAGTCCTCACAGGTTTGACGGGCAGATTCTCAACCCATCTTATCCTGTTCTCTGGGCACGAGTGATTTGGGGAGGAGACAAAGGAACCTTTTAGAATTAGAGCTAAGGAGGTGCCTTCATTCCCAAAGACTTTGCAGAAACATAAAAGAAGGCTGACTTTTGCACCTGTGCACAAAGCAGACAGAGCACGAGTGAGCACTAGTCTAGCCTGTTCTTGCCCCTACTAAGTAGCATGTCGGCAAAAGCCAAGAAATATAGGGAATATGTGGTAAATTTTGCTGATCTCCTCTCTCATCTTCAACAACGCCGTTTGCATTTAGTTAACACTAAGCTCCACGAACTACACTAAGCCCTTTATGTGCATTATCTTATAGAATCCTCAAAATATTCCTAGGAGTTCATATTATTATTGTCTCCATTTTATGCCTAAGTAAACTGCAGCCAAGCTCATTTAGCCTATCTTTTTTTTTTTTTTTCCTAGATTTATGACAGGGTCATCTAAGGCAACAAATTTTTAAATTGTCCTAGAGGAGTCAACTCATTACTTCTGAGAGTATTTATGACACAAAACCAAAAACCAAATTTCTCTTTCACTTTCATGATTCTTCAATTATACACTTGCATAGAAGTGAGAAGATGGAAAACGATCACTAATTTAGACTCTATAGTCTTTTCTCCAGTCAATATTCCCAGGCAAAATCACTAGCAAACAACATCTCATTTGAGGAACTTGTGATATCTTTAATGGAGTTTACTACAATGAATGCAATCTTCCTTCAAAATGAAAATTTAATTTGAAATTGACCTCAAAACTGCATTTAGTCTTGCGGACCTACTGACTTTGGTTTAACATATGTTATTTTATTCCCAGGAAATGGTTCACATCTTCTGCACTCTGTGAGAGCAAGAGGAAAGGGAACCTAAGGGTGGAAGCCTAGTGTTAGAGAGAGATACAGAATCTCTCAAATCCTGTTACTCTTGTATTATTAAAATCACTATTCTTAGAATAAATGTATCAGCCTACGTGCTCATGCAAACATAATAAATAGCTCCAGAATGCTTTGTAAAGCACATCTACAAAAGTAATGTTCTCTGTAATGGTGATGGAGCTCATTGCCATCAGTCATGTGGCCTGTTCATGAAGGACATCCAAATTTTAATTAGCTTGTGCTAAACGGCTTTAGTATCAATTTAGGCGAAATGTGACACTTGGTAAAATTGTTTGGATGGCCGCTAGGAATAATAACTCATAGAGCAAAATCACCCAGAGAATACTGTTTCATCAAAGGACACTGATTCTCATAGAAACCAGGAAAACGTCTGGAAAAAGGACAGGAGAATGAATAAAAAAAAGAAATCATTTGCAAATACAGAGGTAACAATTTGCCGTCCCTTCAGTGTAAGCCAATTAAAGACATCAATCTCCTATGTGAAAGAAAGTAATTACCACTCTAAAGAATCGCACACACACCGAACACACACATATTCATCATATTTGCAACGCATGTGATTGTGTCAAGACACGCTACACATGAGTTGTACAAGAATAAGTACCTTATCATATCCAAATTTCTATTAATCATGATGCTTTGGAACTGAAGGGCGTTGTTAGGGACAATAATATGCTTCCCACTGAGATTTCTCCTGTGCAAAAAGCCTCGGCTTTGCACCCAGAGAGCGCAAAATTCCAATTGTGGTTCACCCTCTAAGTGCTAGGAATAAGGCTTTGAGCGAGTTACTTCACTCCTCTGGTCTTAATTTGCAAAAGTCTCACCATTGTTGGGAATAATCCGAAGAAGAAAGTGAATGGTATGGTCTGGGTTCTAGTAAGTTCTATATACATTACAACAGTACACGGACAATAATTTTGCTTAAAGATGGGAAGTGTCCATGTGTGAGTGTGCATGGTGTTCTGAATCAACGTGCCCAGGCTGTTTTTAACTATGTACAGATTGTGTGAATAGAGCAACCCAGATTATTGCTCTACAGGCTGATTCTTTCCATCCGTAAAATGAGACAATAATGCTCGTGATCCAAATTTGTGTGTGTATGTGGAGTGGTTGATGTATATGCCATTTTTGTTCTAAATATCTCTATTTTGGGGAAATTCTATAGAACCCCAAGTTCAAGGAATATTTTAAACTTGCCTGTAGGTGAGTTCTTGGGTGGGGAATCCACCTCTTGAACGCAGCAGATGCTTAATAAATAGATCAGTTGCTAGGGAGGAAAAGATGAAAAGCTTTTGTGGCTGTCTTGAAAAGCTCAGTTACTACAAGATCCAGCATATTATAGTACAACCGGTAGAAAAAACCTTCACGACCAAAGTCCTATGGAGGCACAGTGCAGAGGCCTTTTGGGTTGAGTTCAAGTAAACATTGGGGATTTTAAGGCAGGGAGTAACATTCAGAAATTGTCCTCCAGCAGAGAACATTCTGGTGTTCTCATGAGATCACAAAATTGGGTTTGACCGGATAGGTGTACGTGAGCAGTACGAAGGCCAAAAATTAGGTGGAGCAGGTCTACAGGGGTAATTTTTTTTATTGTGGTAAAGGCAACATTTGATCGAGGCTCTTAAGTTTTTAGGTGCGCAGGACAGTCTTGGTCGCCAGAGGCGCACTGCTGTAGAGCGGGTCCGTGGAGCGGGTCCCTAGGATTTGTTCACCTTGCAGAGCTGAAAAGTCATACCCGCGGGTCTCTCCATTCCTCACTCACCCCCAATTCCCAGCAACCACCATCCTATGCTTTGCTTCTGTTCCTTTGACTCCCTCAGGTATCTCATCTGGGTGGAATCATGCAGTATTTGTCCCTCTGTGCCCGGCTCACTCCTCTCGGCATGAAGTCATCAAGGGCCACCCATGCAACTACATACGACAGGACTGCCTTCTTTTCTTTTTCTTTTCTTTTCTTTTCTTTTCTTTTCTTTTCTTTTCTTTTCTTTTCTTTCTTTTCTTTTCTTTTCTTTTCTTTCTTTTCTTTTCTTTTCTCTTCTCTTCTCTTTTCTTTTCTTTTCTTTTCTTTCTTTTCTTTTCTTTTTTCTTTTCTTCTTTTCTTCTTTTCTTTTCTTTCTTTTCTTTTTTCTTTTCCTTTTCTTTTCTTTTCTTTCTTTCTTTCTTTCTTTCTTTCTTTCTTTCTTTCTTTCTTTTTTTTTTTTTTCTGCCTTCTTTTCAAGGCTGAATGGCACTTGGTTGCATGCACATGGCCCATGTTCTGTATTGGTTCATCGGGTGCAGGACACTTAGGCTGTTTCCACATGTTGTCCGCATGGCGAATGCGATGTAAAATTTTACAGGCCCTACGGAGGACAGTATGGAGGGTCCTCAAAAAATCCAAAGCAGAAGGCCTCGCGCTTTTTGTCGCTGTTGTTCAAGATTTTCTGTGCGAGGGAGAGAGCACACGCAGGGAGAGGGAAACGCGGACACCCCTGCTGAGCAGAGGGCCCGACGTGGGGCTCCATCCCAGGACACTTAACCCACTGAGCCACCCCGGGCGCCCTGGGAACGAAGGGCCTTGTTGGGCAGCTTTTGGCTGTTGTCGTTGTTGTCGTTTTCCCCTGTGGCTTCATCTTTATCTGCTGGGTAAGGACAAGAGGAAAAGAGAGCAAGCGGGAGAGACTGGGCAAGATGGGGAAAGCAGTGAGGGAAGGATGGGAGAGCAGGGGCAGAGGGAACACAGGGGCAGAGGATGCCTGGACCACAGCAGCCCAGCCAGGTCATCATCACATGAGCACGGCAGCTCCTGAGGTTAAGCTGCAGCTGGACTTACCAGCCAGGAACCAGGCTCATCCCAGTCTCTGTGCTTCAGGCCACTTGCCCCCAGTGCAGAGGGAGCAGCCGGGCTCCCTGTCCTCTGCATGACCCCCCGAGGCCCAGCAGGTGCCTTTCTTGCATGCTGCAGCTCAGCCTTCACAGGGTCTTCTGTCGCAACTGCTGTCATGCGGGGCTAGCAGGCAAGCTGTGCACCTGCCTGGCCACTGCTGCAACGGTGGCCGGCGGCCAAGACATCCACCAGAGCTGTCCTCTACCTGCATGAGGAGTTAAAATACGGCCGCCGAGACCATCAAAACGCGTATTTACTTAGCCCGGTGATGACCAATGAGTAATTACTTCTGAGTAATATGGAAACTGAGTTCCACGCTCTGCATAAAGCCAAGGCCCTGAAACTCCGCACAACAGCCGCAGCTGATGCACTCCCTGCATAGCCGCTGCTCTCCGGCTGCGATTTTCACAATGTGAGGATCATTGCTGTGCACTTGCACGTTTTCCTGTTGACTGCATGACTGTACAACACATCGGGGGGAAAAGGAAGCCACGGCAATAAGAATTCATCAAACATCCACAATTGCTCCTTTATATATATATTAAAAAAAGAAATGCCTCTGAGGAGAGCCTTAAGAGCAGACTCACTTCTGGGCTGTCACAAACTGCCGAAGACAAAGCCTGGAAACTGGAATTGGGACTGAGCTCAGCAATTGCCTCAACTGTCACCGATTCGGCTCTGCGGCAAATTGCCCCATAAGATGTCAAGGGGGGAAAGGGACAAGGAGAGCAGTGTTGCCCTCACTGTTGCCCCGGGGCAGAGGAGCCCCTCACGAGGAGCACGGGCCTGGGAAGATGCAGGTAGACTTGGCAGGTCAGCTTCGAACCTGCGTCTGGGAACACGACCCTGCATTTCACGTCTTTTCTTTATTTTCAATGTATTCTTGAGTATTTTCTATTTTTGCCATGATAATGCTTCACTTGTCACTTACAGCTATTTTACATTCCTAGTCCAATTACTCCAACATGGCCATATCAGAGTCCGCTTCTGAGGCTTGCTTGCTGTAGCTACAGGTGGCAGAGGCTTATAAGACTGTTCTTTCTTGCCTTTGGACTATTCTTTTTTTTTTTTTTTTTTTTTTTTTTTCTTTTTTAAACCAGGGAACTGGAGTAAATAGGCCTTTAATGTGACAACTTACATATTTATGTTGATCTGGCTATAACTTTATAAATTGGCCAGTCTGCTCTAGCTGTGTGTCACAAATGCTTCAAAGTCCTCTGATTTCCTTGTTTTTGTCCCTATTCTTGACCTTGGACTTCTCTCAGTACTCCTTAGAGTTCATGCGCATTGCCACTCTATCAAGTCTATCTCCTGTTACAGGAGCCAGGTTGGTGTGGTGGAAAAGTGTGGAGATTGGTAGCATTGTGTAATCCTTCAATTATACCTCTCCTCTTCAACGTGTCTGCGCCTTGGGGTACGACTTCATTCCCCTTCACAAATGTTTCTGTGGTGTTAGAGGTTTTTTCTTTGTTCATTTCCCTTGCTCCCTGCTCTCTTCCTTGGTGTTAGTGTCTCTAACATATTTTCTTGAAACCCTTGATAGTAGTTGACTAGTTTGTCCTGTTGAATGAGACAGAAAAGTTATGGGGGGTGTGGACTGGGAGGAAGTCCCTTCTCCTAGCAGAGATACAGCTCTGGCAAAGTCTTGCAGCTGAGGAGTGAGCCTTTGTTTTAAAGAAGTCTTGAGTATATCTTCCAAAGATTATGCTTCCCACTAGGGTACATGAGCCACAAGCGAATCTTTCTTGGTTTTTCACTATGAGAATCTGGAAAAAAATCCATAGAAGTATAGTGGTCCCTCTAAAACTGTGCTCCCCAACAGATTATCACTACCACCATAGTTGACATTCAGCTCCTAGTAACTGGTCAAAATTACCATTGAAATCATCCTATCGCTTTGATGGCTCCAGCAATTCTGCTCCAGTTAGGCAAATATTAGTTACTTTATTTCTGAATAGTCAATCCCTTCATATTTCAAGGTCATGATTCCCTCTGTGGCTTCAGTTGTCCTCTGGGTCTGGTAAAAATCATGAGATTTCAGTTTGTTCAGAATTTCTTATTATAAGAATGGAAGTGAAGACGTCCAAGTTCTTTACATGTTGGAGCTAAAACAGGTTTCTTTTTCCTAAAGATAGTTATTCTTGTGTAAAGTTTGACATTGACAGTTTTTTTTTTCTTATCTCAACTTCATAAATATACCCTTATAAAAACATTGATCTAAAAAATTGATTGCTTGTTTATTTCTCAAATCAATAACTACGCTGTGGAAAGAAGACAAGGGAACAAGGAAATGCTTCTTCACCATTTATGACTAATGTATATACTCTTGTATCATCTATCTTTGCAACTCCATATAGAGACATTTAATGAATTGAATGACTGAAATACCATTTTCAGGGGCTTAAGAAAAACAAGAAAAAAATGTGTGCTGGAACAAAATTTTTGAAAGTGAAACTTCTTTGCTCTTCTTTTTTGTTTGTTTGTTTTCTATTTTTTTGTTTGTTTGTTTTCTTTTTAATAGACTTTCTCACCACTTCCTTCCCTTATTTAATTCCCTCTTTTGAAGGGAACATACTCTGAACCACATGGACAGACCTTACAATTGTCCATATAACTTTTAGAAAAGAGTAGGAATGTTATGATTGTGGTAGTTTGCTTTGTGTTCATTCAGATATGCTAAGTCAACAGCTTTTGCCTCTTTTTTTATTAGGAAACACAACAAAATGTGTGCCTCATTTCATATTCTTATGGCCTTTTCATTTTTTGGTCAGTGAGGCATCAAATAGTCATAAATGAAGCAAGGTTACATGTTAACACACTCAATTAAATACCAAGAAAAAGTTAAAGCAATGCACATGCATGTGTGTATGAATGTATGTGAGCATATGTGTTAGATAACACCTGGTAAGACAGCACTGACAGTTTCCTAAATGTGTTGCATAGATGTAAGAGTAGTTATAGCTATATTGATTCTTTTTTAGAAAAAAAAAGTACAAAATTAATGAAGAGCATGACCATGAAATTAGGAGTTGATTTAACTTTTGTCTCTCTCTTATTTCACACATGAGATAATATTGCAGTAAGACTTTAAAATTTTGGCCCTGTTTCATCTGCGTACACCAATACAGGGGGAAATACTTAATAAAAGTGAGTTCAGTGAACTGCAGTCTTGATAACACATGTGATTTTGAAGCCTCTCACTTAAAATTGGCAATTTGGCTTGCAAGTCTTTTCCTGCTTTTGTGTTGAATTCACATAGTACCTGACTCTCTGCTTTACTTCCCTTAAGGCTTGTCTAATAATAATAATAATAATAATAATAATAATAATAATAATAAAAAGAAGAACCTTGTCCAAGACCACAATACTGGAAAATTATAGAAATTCGAGACATGCAAGTTAATGCAAGTAAATGATGGATGTCTAAGTTGGTTTAGACAGTAATTCAGGTAAATGATAGAGCCTCTAGTTGGCTTACAGAATTCCCAAACTCATCTTCTTTCCACATTATGATATCTCCCTGCTTTTGAGCTTATGTTTAGATTATTCAGTGTCTGCTGCTGTTGATATAATATTAAAGACTATGGCCCTACCTTAAATTTCTACTTCTGTATTTCAATTCAATTCATACATTATTTTTTAAATTATTACATTGAAATTTGGAGCTTTCAGATGAAATCGAATTTATGTGGAAATCTAATAAGAAACAAGAAATTTTCTTATAATTTGCCCATTAAATTATAAATGAAGTAGTAGTTTCTTTAGAAATACAAGTCTTATTAATATTCTTTCTGGAAACTAGTAAATTCATTGAATTAGTTTGGGATACATTCTAAAATTTGAGTTATAATCTTTTTTTAAAGCTATTTGAACTCTTAATTAGCAAAATTAACTATACAAAGGGATTTATTAGATAATGATCATGTTCTTACTAATCCAGATAATTTTCTCAAAATATCAATAACCCATTTAAGAAAATACTCTGAATTATTTTATTATCTACCTCCAAAGGAAAAAAAAAGACTAAACATTTAGGTCAATATCATTTGGTATTTGGCAAATGAATAATTGTCATGTCATAGTGGGAAAACAAAATGTGGAATCTAATATTAGACATAAAATATTTTGAGTCTCAGCTTTTCCATTTAAATTGGAGGGAAAAGTTTAAACTCTTTGTAACTCAGAATTCTAAGTCTAAAAATGGAAATGTAATAATGTCAATCTCAAAGAGCAGTTGCAGGAATGAAATGTGGTAATGTATGCCAGACACTTCATTTAGTGCCTTGCCCAGAGTGGACATTTCACATGCTTATGATTATTCATTCATTTGACAAATACTTCTCAAGTCTACAATGAACAAGCAAGGCTCTAGGCACTGGGGATAAGTAGGAAAAAAAAATCAGCTAAAATGCTGCTCTCAAAGAGCTTCCATTCTAGAGGGGAGGCAAATGATAAATAATATGAATATGTGAAATGTAGAGTGTGTTAAGTACTGATAAGGACTAGAAGAAAATACAAAGCTGGGAAGGCAAACATTAAATTTGAGGGTAGAGTCAAATAAAATAAAGGAAGACAAATGAATTTGAGTTTCCAATAAACAACACACCTTTTTTAAAAAGTACAACCATGTCTTGTACAATATTTATGCAATGTTGAGGCACACTTATACTAAAACGTCATTCTTGTTCACCTGAAATAAATATTTAATAGTGCATCTTGTTTTTATTTACTGAATTTGGAAACCCGAGTATGAACAGAAATTTCAAATGAGATTGCAAGAAGAAGGTACCTTTTGAGTGAATCACTGAAAGAAATGAAGAAGCTAGGTAAAGCATATCAGAGAAGAACATTCTGAAAAGAAGAAAAAGCAAGTGCTAAAGCCCAGAGTATGCTGGGTTGGAACATGGTGGCCAACATGGTTGGAGTTAGGAGAATAACTTCCAGGAGAAGAAGAGGTCACAGGTAACAGGGTATCTGGAGCAATAAGGCTTTGTAGGTCAGAGAAAGGATTTTGTCTTTTACTCTGAGTGAGATGAAAAGCCACGGAAAGATTCTGAGCAGAGAACTAACACAATATTTCTTATGGTTTAATGGGATTACTCTGGCTGCTATTTCAGAGTGCTATTTCAGGGAGACAAAGACAGAATTGGAGAAGTCAGGGAGGAGGATCTTACAATAATTTAGGCAAGAGATGGTGGTTGCTTGAACCAAACTAGGGGCAGCTGGAATAATGACAAGTGGCCAAAATCTGGATATTTTTTGAAGACAGATAAGATATTTGTCTCATCATTTGTAACACACTTGGGTATTGAAAGTGAGAGAAAGACAGCAGTACAAAAGAACTCCAAAATTTTGGCCAGAACAACTAATGTTTATTCCATCTACCTTTTTGCATATGTGGTAGAGGTACAATGATATACATTATTTGGTAGAGAAAAAACTATATAATAGTTTTATATTTTTGCCTATTTTTATTAGGAGGAGAGTATTTTTTCTTCATAAGGAAATTTAAAAAGCCACAAAATATGTGGCTTGAGAAGAATGAAATAATGGGAAAACCATTTTCAAGTCTGCCACAAAATCCTTTGTAGAAAGAGACCACTTCTCGATGCATGTAAACATGCAAATTAAGCATTATGGCCAAGAAGAAATATAGTTATTTCTAGGAAAGGGAAGAAATATAGGAAAATCTAGGTGTTGTCACTGAACTGCCTTTTTTCATTCCAACCACAGCCTATTGACTTTTTTTTTAGAATGAGAGAGAGAAAAAAAAAAGAAAGAGAGAGAGAGAGAGAGCAAGGTGGGCAAGGGGGCAAAGGGAGAGGGTAGAAGGCTGGGGCTCAACATGAGGCTCGATATCACAACCCTGAGAGCATGACCATGATCTGAACCAAAATCAAGAGTCGAGTGCTGAACTGACTGAGACAACCAGGCACCTCCTATGGACTTCTCTGAAGAAAATTCTTTGGTATATGTGATTAGCATCATCTTCAAAACAAAGGTGAAAACACGCATCATTAGAACCATGGTTTCCACAATCCCCTCATTTTTTTTTTTTTTAGTTACAATTGGTCTTTTGCCTTTCAGAAGATAAAAGAAATATTTCAAAGAATACGTTGTTTTCCTGAGAGATCTACTGTTTCAAGGGACCAGTATTATAATGGACTGAACACTGATTTTGAAGAAACAGCAGCTACATCACTTACGAGGTTTGTGACTGGACTGATGTAATTTCTTTGAATCTTGGAATCTTCTTCTATAAACTGGATATGATACCACCTACACTATAGAGTTTCCTTGGCAATGAAAAATGATAAAGTGCTTACATTTTATATCACAAAGATTGGTATGTGATTAGTTTTCAGTGAATGATAGTTTTTGTTTTTAATCTTTGTTTCTTTCTTATGTGGCATAGATTGCAGTGGATGTTTGCCATGTTTTGATTACTCAACAACTCAAATCTATTTTATGTTTGTAGAATTCCAGATTTTGTAAGTCTTAGCAATGGTAGAGCTCACCTCCCATAACTGAAGGTGAAGACTCCAGATCCTCGTTTTTGCATTGCATTGCAGTCAACA
This sequence comes from Canis lupus baileyi, assembly GCF_048164855.1. Lineage (NCBI taxonomy): Eukaryota > Metazoa > Chordata > Mammalia > Carnivora > Canidae > Canis > Canis lupus. The sequence continues at coordinate 1,936,765 of NC_132840.1, read as the reverse complement.
TATAAGCTCAAGACCTAAGTACAGCCAGTCAGCTTCATTTGGCCAGATAATGAGAGGGGAGCTAGGAAAGCCGGTTAGAAAAGAATACATTGTGATGACACCCAAGCCCCAGCAGTGTCGGTATACATCGCCATGTCTAGCTCTCACCAGTGATTTGGGCTATGCTACGAAGTATGTGACCTTCAGCCTGGGACTCCAGCCTTTTATATATACAGTTTTTGGAACTACCAGTGTCCTTTAGGAAATTCCTCTGTGGTTGAATCAGTCAGCTTTGGTTTCTGTTGCTTTGAACTAAAAAAAAGAAAAAAAAATCATTAGGATTTTGGTTATTTTCAGGAGGTACCTGTCTACTTTGTAGTTTGTATTATACTGAGGGATGAGCTGGTATGGCTATCAAATTCCCCTATCAATGTAACTCAACTCCTCTGGACCTGGCCATATGAAATGCTCCTCATTTAAGCCCATGGAGATAGTGAGTGCTACTTTATTAACTGCTATAATGTAAAAATTGCCCTATGGTTTAACCACATTGTCTTTTAATAGGTCAACGAAGCAGCCCTCTGCTAAAAAGGCAAAACGATCTATTGATCATCGTTGCAGTCAGCATAAGTTACACTGTGCATATTTAATAAAATTACCCTCTTTCAAGAAATCTAGAATAGAGAAAAAGCATTCACTCAGACTTTGCTTCAAATCCTATCACTATCTCGGGCTAAGATTTATAAATGAATTCCCCAATAAGGAGGGTCAAATTAATATATATAATAAATCTGATGGCAAAAATATCTTACAGACTGCTCCTAGAAAGAGGTTACCTCCTTTCTGGGAGTGAAGAGTTGATCAAAAAAGGTTTTTGGGGAAATGACATGGACAGGCAAAAATAGGACAAAGAGATTACAGGAAGAGGAAATGGTATGTGCAAAGACATCAGAAGCATGAGTGAAAGTTTGTGCCATAGAGAATTTATGTTTTTGATAAGATTGGAACATAAAGTTCAGGTAGGAGAGTAGTAAGGCATAAACATGAAGGGTTGGACAGGATCTAAATCATGACAGCAAGTGCATGGCGTACTAAGGAATGGGTTTCCATCTTGAGGATGATGTGGAACACTGAAGATTTTTTATTGAATATTGACAGGGTTTTATATGCATTTATTGAAGAGCATTCTGTGAGACAGGAACATACTGTCATTGTCCTTGCAGGATATGATCAAGTCCTCAGCTATCATCGTTGCAGCTATATTCATGAATAGATCAGACCTCAAAGATATTTAAAGGGACCAGTAGTTGAGGATGGGTCATCAGAAGAATGGAAAAGTCAATGGTGACTCAACTGATAGTTTTTTTAATTCATTTATAAATGATTTTGGTTCAGGTTCAGAGGTAGAGGAGAGATATTTCTCGTTCCCTGTTTCTGTAACAGCAGTCAGTGTATTTCATTAACAGAGTACAAATAAGTTCTGTTAAAGCATTAGATAGATCTTATAAAGTGATAATTTAATAAAGTAACAATTAAATATTTGACATAATATCCATAACATAGCTAAGAATATTAAGCTTGTTCCATCACCTTCTTCCAGATATTTAAACAACAAATGTTAAGATATGGTCTCTTTGCAGTTAAGAGCCTAAATTTCCCCTCTAACTTATTGATAGGGAAGATTTTCCAATGACATTAAGCATAGTGATGGATTAGACTGAACACTTCTTAAGGCAAGTGGTTACATCTATCTTCACAATTGAGCACAGTCCTTGGCACACGGTGAGCAATATATACAATCAACAGTTATTGAATGAATGAATAAATGAATAAATAAAACCATGAATGATATGCATTCTAGGAAACGGAGAACTTACTTTAATATCACCGTCTTATTTTATGTTCTAATTTGGTTGTCAATAACCTTTTATTTAACAAACTTGTATATAAGGACATTTTATATAAACGTACATATGTTGACATATTTATAATCATCAATCCATTTATTTTCAACATTTCTGAGATCTCAATAAAAATTACTATGATATACAGATAACCATTTACAATGCTATTATTTTGCCCTACAAAAAACACTCTTTATAAATCTATCTGTGAGTCTAACTACATAAGTAAGGGAATACTAAAAAGCAAAACTATTCAATTGGCCTTATGAGGAAAAGGACTGAGAAAGCCAGTATTAAGTTGTGCCAATTTGCAGACATATCTTATGAATAGACATGGAACCAGGTAAAAATATCCACTTATCTGTCTCCTCACTTCAAACATCTTGAAAGTAGAAAACTCTCAAGAGGCAAGGACTGAGATATGAAAAAAGTTCTATGTGGAATTCACAGTTGCCTTGTAAACATCATAGATGCAGTTCATCAGATCTGTGTATTTAATATATTTAAATCATTGTGGCCTCTAAATTCCTAAAGTCTTTGAAGGACCAATGGGATAAGTGATATTAAAATACCCAGAAAACTGTAATTTCCTCACCTGCAAGCAGTAGAGAGTAATCCTTATTCTAGGAGGATTAATGTGATCTGATCCCCAATATACCTTATTCGATTCATTACTGAGGGACACAAAGAAATGTGTGGACTTCTCCAGACTAGGGCCATGTTTGATACTCAGAGAGGAGCGCCACACAAAGTCAGTCGACAAAAGTAAAACTATTTAGATACGTACGCACATTCAACCTCTTCCTTCCTTCCCCAGCACTTAAGGGAGAGTAGAATGAGCTTGCTCAAGAGTTACGTAGACTGGGTTGTCCCAGGGACAGGAAGGAAAAGGAAGACTGAGTATATAAGAGTTTTTTTAAGAAACAAATGGAAAACAAGACATGAGATCTAGGTGTGTGTGTGTTGTATGTGTGTATATGTATACAGCTGCTATCTTGAGATGTATACATTTTTAACATGAATATGAAATTAATATTTCAAAGATATTTTGCTTTCATTTCCATACACCCTTCCATACAAGTGCATACTTGCATGGATACATGCATATTCATGTATCCACAGATTAACTCCTAAAATAATCTCTTTTTTTCCCACAATACTCAATTAATTTCTTTCAGGCAAAGTCTGCCCCATATTAAAATGCAAATGCTTCTTTGAGTCATCACTTACTAGGTTTCACAGGTCATAAGGGTATTTTTTAAGTAATACTGATGATTTTTTTTTTGAGAGAGAGAGCAAGGAGGGGGGCATAGGATGAGGGGAAGGGGAGAGAGAAAGAGAGAATCCCAAGCAAGCTCCATGCCCAGCACAGAGCCTGAAATGGGGCTCAACCTCACGACCCTGAGATCATGACCTGAGCCAAAATCAAGAGTCAGAAGCCTAACTGACCAAATCACCCAGGCCCCTCAGAATTTTTTTAATTGTTTTGGAATTCATGTAATATAAAACATTCACAATGTATTCAACCACTGTCTCTATCAAGTTATGAAACATTTTAATTACCCTTTGGGTTTTTAAAAATATTATTATCGTGGTTAAAATATATATAACAAAATTTGTCATTTTAACCATTTTTAAGTGTGCAATTCAGCGTCATTAATTGTACTCATAATGGTGTACAAGTATCACCTCAAAAACATTTTCCTCACCCTAAACAGACACTCTGTAACTATTAAAAAATGGGCTTCCCATTTTTCCCCTCCCCTCAGTCCCTGGTAACCGCTGATTTATTTTCTGTCCCTGTAGGTTTGTTTAATTCTAGCTACCTAGATTAGTGGAAAGGGATAGTATCTATCCGTTTCTGCCTGGATTTTTCACTTCTAATGTGTTCACCCCTCATTCATGTTCTGGCATGTGTCAGGTCTGTGCTCCTCCCCATGAGGGAATCATATTTTATGGTATAGATGTGATGAATTGAGGTCTGTGTCCCCCCAAAATTCATGTATTAAAACACTGTCTACCCCACAAGGAGTTCGTATGAGGTGAGGCCCTTGGGAGGTACTTGGAACTGGGTGAGGTCATGAGTGTAGAGCCCTTGTGAATGGGCTTCATGCCCTCCTGGGAGCCCCGAGAGAGCTTCTTGGTTCCTCTGGCTTCTGCCGATCTTTACTTCCAGAACTGGGAGAGGTATTTGTTCTTTAAGTTTCCCAGTCTATAGTATTTTTGTTATAGCAGCCTGAGCAGTCTAGAGTAGTAAATACACCACAATTTGCTTTTTAATCATTTGTTGATGCATACGGGGGCTGTTTCCACTTAGGGTAATGGGAACACTGCTTCAAAGCACATGGATGTAAGTATCTGTTAAGTTTGGAAGTGTATCCTCTTCCTAAATTTTTTTGGGAGAGTTTAAGAAGAATAAGTATTAATTTTATTTTTGTTTATTTATTAATTACTATTTTCATTAATTTTATTTCCAGTATTTAGTAAATTCACTTATAAAACCATCTAACTGGTCCTGGGATTTTCTTTGTTTGGCAATTTTCCTTACTAATTTAATTTCCTTATTTTTTATTTATCTACTCAGGCTTTCTATTTTTTCCCGAATCAATTTTGGTGGGTTTTGCAATTACGGAATTTTTTCTGTTTCTTTTACGTTATTCAGTTTGTTGGCATATGTCTCTTCTTCAGCTAGTGTTCAGCCAGCATTTTGACACGGATTTCCTTGTGAGAAGATCAACCACAGACAACCCCAAAATCAAACAAACAAACAAAAGTATCTTCTAGGGTTTGTAGTTCGGCTTCTGCTAGCAAACTCCTCCAACACTTAGCTAGGCTTGTTCTGAGGCTAGAGATTGGCCTAAGGAAAAAGCGTAAAGACTCCTCAGGAATTCTGTATGTGTAAGTGCTTCTGAGTATCCTGCTATCCCAAAGAATTCCGCAGCTTCTACTCGTGTGCCCTGTGTAGTCTATTGTATGAGGCACCCATAATTTTTTGCCCCAGGCATCTGTGAGTTTTTAGTTTGCCAAGAAATGTTCACTGCTTTTTCTGCAAGAGTTCTAAGATAAATGAAACATAGGCAAGAGCCTTGCATCCATCTTTTAGGTAGCCCCAGGGATGTTAGAAGAGATACACACAATAATTTGTGAATAAAGCCTGTTTTGCTCCCACCAGAACGAGGAATCAAGACCCCACACTGGGAATGTGGGCTGTTACTCTCAAGACTGACGTCACCCTGGTTGGGAGAGGTTGAGGTGAAGGCAAATAAAAACCCCACAAAACTTTTCTACCCTTTTTAGTTGCTTCCCTCGCGATTTGGTCTTCACTTGGTTGCTGGAAACCTTTGACAGCTTACCAAAGTTTTCAAAAAGTTGGCTCTGACAGTTTTTTGTTTGTTTGGTTGGTTGGTTGGTTGGTTTTTGATGTTTCTATGGGCAGATGAGATTTCTCCACCATTTTCCTGACATCACTATCCTGTAGAGACCTTTAACTTGTTAATTTGGGTTTTATACTTACAGAAGAATTAAAAAGTAGTTCAAAGGATTCTCATATTTTCTTTTCCTAATGTCCATGTATTGGTTTCTCTTTATCATACATGGGAAGGACAGGGCAGAGGAGAAGATAAGAGGAAAATATGAAGATATTGTGTTTCCACATATGATACTAAAAGTATAGGAATGGCATAAAAATAAAAGAATAGGAGCAATAAGGAGTCAAAAGCTCAAATTGTGTCAAGATGTTTGCTGCCCAAGCAGAAGAGTTGAGAAAGTCCAAGTAAATCCTTACTCTTCTACCTTAACCATACTTCATTGCCTAAGGCCATCAGTCGAATTCTGAAACTAGAGTTGAACCATTACCTTGAAAGAAAATGTTTTAAGACATTAGGAATATGCCAACTATTAGTTTGATTACTTATTTATAACAAAAGTAATTCTATAGGTTTTAGACTTTGTTATTTCAAAGCATGAATTTTTAAAGGTATGTGAAATCAGAATCAAAATGATTTGAAATCTAAGTGCCCCAGAGATATAAATCCTCTAAGCAAAGATCCTGACTTCCTGGCACAGTTATAACATTATGAATTTGTGTTTGTGAGTGTGTGTGTGTGTTTAAGACAGGAAAAGTTACATTTTCTAAAAAAAAAAAAAAAAAGTTACATTTTCTAAATGATATTGGTCATAAATTCCCTGAAAAATTCTTCTCCTATTCATCATTTAAAAATTGTCAAAAATACATAGATTGTTTAAATTTATTAGTAATCTCTGCTTTTCTATAATTAAAATGCTTTTTGATTATGTAATTTTATCTCTGTCCTAGATTAAATGAAGGAATCCAAAGAAATATGGCATATTACAGTGATATTGGACTTTTAATCCTAACTCCAGTATATTTGCAACATGTAATATTTAGAACATGATGAAATATTATGGCATATTTTGATTTTATTTGGGAGTCTCTTTTGCATCCTTGTCATATTAATTTGACTGGATTGCCTGTTTTGTGACAATCCATACAGTATAGTAAATTCAATCATGTTTATTACTGAATTAAAAAGAAATGAATGTTGAAGTTAAATTGGCTAAAAGGAGCATACATACTTAAATTGAGACATATATTAAAAGATTATATAAAAAAAGATTATTAGAGAAAAATCAATATTAATTTCCTTCTGCATTTGAAATTTTAGGGAAATTTAATAAGTATCTTCTTGCATTTATTTATTTATTGCATTTATTTAAAGATTTATTAATTTTTATATATTATTAGCACAGAGGTTTGGAGTCGAATGCACTTTCATTAAGCAGCACATTTACCTTCTCTGTGACTCAATTTCCTCATTTGTAAATTTAAGAAAAGACTCATAACATCACCTAATATTAAAAGTAGTGAGTTTTGGGGCACCTCGGTGGGTCAGTGGTTGAGCACCTGCCTTCAGCCCAGGGCGTGATTCCAGGGTCCCGGGATCGAGTCCCATGCCGGGGTCCCTGCATGGAGCCTGCTTCTCCCTCTGTCTGTGTCTCTGCTTCTCTCTGTCTGTATCTCTCATAAATAAATAAATACAATCTTTAAAAAAAAAAGTAGTTAGTTTTCATGTTTAATTACATAGATGTCTAAGTCATTGTGCTAAAAAAATATTGAATACTTAGAACTATAGTGGGAAATGATCATACATCTTGATTCAGGGTTGGAAGATGGGGCCCTTTTGTTCTATAGGAAAAACCTCACCTTTCCAGTAAGAAAATGGAAACAAAACCATCATCGAGTTTGATCTTAAAAGAAATTGACAAAACCGTATATCAATAGTCAGAGAATTCACATAGATTTAAACACACACAGATATTTAAGGTCTCCATATAAAAGACCGCAAAACAACCTCAACCAATACTAAAAATCTGATAGTACATGTCATACTCTCCAACCACAGGGCAATCCAACTGGAATTTAATATAACAAAACAGAACATTAAAAAGAGCCTATGTGATTAGTGTTAAAATTCCATGAAACAAGGCATAAAAAAATTGCTTAGTGTCATAGAAACAGTGGCCACCATCCGGTGAGTGGAAGTGGCAAATGCTGTTTCAGGGTTTTCTGACACGAAGAGCTGATCTCTGCCCCCACTCCGGTTCTTCCCTTCCTGTGGCAGTTCACAAAATCCAAATGGCAGCACGTCTGTTGGTTTGAGTAAAGACTCAGAGTCAGAGTAAAGAGCCAGACACCTGCTTTGGATCTACAGGGAAGTCAAAGAAATGCAAAACAAACAAACAAACAAAAATAGAACTACTGAGTTTCAACAGTACATTTATTATATAGTAGTGTAAACTACCCTATCCACTAAGTCCAATTCTCATGGGAGAGAGAGACACACACACACACACGAGAGACAGAAAGAGACTGAGTTTAACACAGAGATTTGGAAGGGGTAGGGAAGGCAGAGCAGACAGGAGAGGAAGAGGAGGAGGGAAGTGAGGAGGGGAGGGAGGAGCTGCATGGACACCTTCAGAACCACGCTCCCTAATCAACCAGAAGACCCGTTGCTTGGGCTTTGGCCTTGCCAGAGGAGATACACAAGCAAGCCTCGTCATTGTCCACTTGTCTCATTGCCAGCATCTACATTTGCAGATTGAATGAGTGTATGCAAAGTATCTAAAACATGCTTCTTTGTCTCTACCTTTTGGCAGAGCCGAATCTCTGGCTCACATTTTTCTCAGCAGAAGTAAATATTTGCTTATAACCTCCTGGGTTTCTTGACTTGCACTGGAACACAAAAGTTTCACTAATACAGGAATTTATACCAGCTTTTATTTTTTCACCCTTTTATTATCGTTTTTTTCCCATTCTATAGTTTGGCGATAGGAAGAGGAATTGGCTAAGGATTCAGTAATATTAAATCTTTCCAGAAATTGCTACAAAGGAATGTCATAAAAATTTGAGACTGTTTGTTTTAGTGGCGGCTCCATCATAAGTACTGCCACTCTGAAATGAACCTAAAATGCCATGTACATTACATTAATTGGATTGCAACTAACCGTATTCGGAATGCTTGAATTATAGGGGGAATATGTTTTTAAATTGTTATCACATTACAAGAGGTACCTCTGAGTCAATCAATGTAAATTTACTTTTTTATATGTTTACTTTTCCCCAAATGCATACTATAGTGAAGCATTTTCATGCTAATAGCTGCATTTAGATAAGCTTGTATTTACATTTTATGTAACACTAGTCATTGAACAGCGAATGCTATCTTCTTCACAGATACACCGCTGTAATGTCAAAACGGGATCATTACTTGAAGAAACACTTTAAATATATTTCCTCTAAAGGGCTATGAAATAAAAACACTTCAGATATTTTAATTGACTATTAAACATATTAAAATATGTTTTCCTTGGAGGAGTATTCATGAAGGAAGTGAAGTTCATTTCACCTCCGTGATACTGCTAATAACCAAGCAGAGAGTAATTTAGGTGGGAGGAAACCCCTTTAAGAATAGAAGGGATGGATAAGGTGTACTCTTGTACTATAGTCATGGTCCCAGGTGCAAAGTGCTAAAACTTCCCTCAAAATTATAAAATGGTGCTTTGGAAAAAGATGTGATCCCTGAGATGGCATCATGTTTCCACGTGGCCAGGACTCCTAACTCGGTTTAGGATCCTGACAAGGGCGAGGCACAAACTTGCCAGGGTTTTGCCATGAGCTTCATAGAGAAAATCCTATAGCTGTGCATACTGCTTCCAGGGTACATTCACTCATTCATGTGAGGGGTTTCATTTATTCTAGGTTTAAACATTTATCTAGTGATGATTTAATGCTATTTTATCCAAGTCAGGTCCATGTAGACAGAAATTTATTTCTGGTTTCTTCCAGCAGGAGTTCCCGTGGCCTTTGACAAGCTAGGGAGTTTGAATTTTCAGGTTTAAGTTTGTTAGTAGTCTTGGTTTCTCTCAGATCAGTATGTTGGCAGATCAGAGAAAATCAATTTGTTCATTCATTCATCCATCCACCCATCCATCCATCCATCCATCTCGCAAATATTTAGTAAATACAGCCCAGGTTTCAGACATTGTGCTAGTTGATGTTTATATCAACTGTTTTTTTTTTTTAAGATTTTATTTATTTATTCAAGAAAGACAGAGCATGAGTGGGAGGGAAGGAAAGAGCAACAAACAGACTTCCCACTGAGCATGTCCTGGGCTCCATCCCAGGACCCTGAGACCCTGACCTGAAGCAAAGTCAGACACTTAACTGACTAAGCCACCCAGGCACTCCCCCGGTTCTTTATTTATGAGCAATGGAAATCAACTCTGCAGCATTAATAAAAATACAGGGAAAATGACCGGAAGGATTCAGAATAAATTACACACTAAAAGGGAGAAATGAGTAACTGATTCTCAGAAAGGATAGGAACTGGACAATTAGCTAGCAGAGGCTTGTGTTTTTATGGGGCTTCCATGTCCTCAAAATGAGGGCTGGGGGTCTCCAATTCCTATTAGTGAACTCCTGGCCAACTTGTGCCCACCTTCAGATGATGGGGCCAGCGAAGCAGGGTGGACAGGGTTTAGGTTATAGGGAGGAGTAGATCACTAAAGAGAGATTCGGGGCATGTACAGATGGGAAAAAGGATACTTAATAGAAGTTACACGGTGAAAAAACAGCCATGCTCAGCAGAAAGAAGCCAAATTAGAGAAGAAAAAGCTGTATGTGGTCGCACACCTCTCACGATTTACCACTGTTCCTCAAGACCTTAATACACGTGCTCTTTGTAGACCCCATCTTCTGGGTAACTGTACTTGTGTTCCGTTCCTCAAATGTAATAGAATTGTGTTCTTTTCTGTCTCTCCTTCATCTATGAGTAAAACCTTCAACAATCTTTTGCTAAGGCCAAGGCTAGAAGTATCATGTTCATTTTCAGAAAACGATAGCTTTGCTCAAAATGACATGAGACACACAGTGTGCAAAGCTGCATGCAAATCCGGACAAGACGGGAAGTAAGAGCTGATACTGTGAAGGTATTACCACGGGAATCAGAAACCAAAGAATATTGGGAGAACTGCGAGTACCGTTATGTGGGTCTTCTGTGTGTGGGTGTTTGGGTGTGTGTAAAGTTATGAAACTGATTTAAAATATAATGACACTCCTAGAATATCTGACACAGGAGGAGATCAGTTTTTATCACTCCCTCCTTTATATGACAGTTACTCCCTCTATTATCAAGAAGTGAAGTGACGGTGGCCAGAAACCGAAAAGTGATTTTTAACTTCTTATATACAAATAATCATACATATAAAGTAATAAAGTACTCACAGAGCTAAATAAAATATAGAAATAAATATTACACTACCAGAAGATGACATTAATGTATTAATATTTTAATTATAATGACAAATTTTCTGAAGAAAAGGGATACAAATACACATGTATATCTGTCTACTGTAGAAATGAATAATGATACTACTCTATTATTTCCAGTGTCAATTTTGACAAATCTGCCATACAAATAAGATGATCCTTCCTTTGATTATGTTTAATAAACAGGGAAGCCAAATTTGTTAAACTACCTTCATTCATCATTGACCAGACACTTTTATTAATTCTAATTTTGAAAAGTTCTTTTAAAATGAAGTTATAAACACACACACACACAAACACATGCCTACACAGTTCCCATTATTATTTAATCCTCAAACATTTTTAATACTGTTCATGGCTTTTTTCCTTTAGAATGGGATCTGTGGTTTTCAAATACTTTTGCAGCAAAATATTTCCACTAACATATCTTCACCATAAAACTCATCATTGATTTCAATTCTATTTGGTAAGATCTTTTCTTAAAGATTTTATCTATTTATTCATGAGAGACACAGACAGAGAGAGCCAGAGACACAGGGAGAGGGAGAAGCAGGCTCCCTGCAAGGAGCTGGATGCGGGACTCCATCCCAGGACCCTGGGATCACGACCTGAGCTGAAAGCAGATGCTTAACCATTAACCACTGAGCCACCCAGCCGTCCCTATTTGGTAATATTTTCTGAAGCAATTTTTCTTTTGGAAAAAGTCAGGAATAATGGCTAAATGATACTGAACATTGACCTTAATAAATTTGTTGCCTTAGAAAAAGTACTTGTTCTTGTTAAACACAACTGAGGCTTTTAAACATTACCCTCTTTTATTTCTTCTGGCAACTTAAGACCAACATTTTCTATCATTTCTCCTGGATTTTTAAACTTTGGATTATTTTATCTATATAAATGTTCATTTTTTTTTACATTTTATTTTTGCATAGTTTATTTTAAATAATTTCTCTGAGTAAAGCTCAATGTAAGAAATTAAAACTCTTGGTTTTCCCCAATTAGGATAATCTAAATATATAAATCAATTAATTACAAACATAAACTCACTGTAATAACACAATAATAGAAAGGACTTAAACAGATCATCTAAGCAGAAGATCAGCAGGAAACAATGGCTTTAAATGACATGCTGGACTAGATGGACTTGTCAGATATATTCAGACCATTTCATCCTAAAGCAGCAGAATAAACATTCTTTAGGAGTGCATATGGAACACTGTCCAGAATAGGTCACATACAGGGTCAGAAATTAGGTCTCAACCAGTACAAAAAGACTGAGATCACAATATGTGTATATTCCAACTACAACAGTATGAAACTTGAAGTCAACCAGAAGAAAATTTGGAAAGACCACAAATACATGGAGGTTAAAGAACATCCGACTACGGAATGAATGAGTTAACTAGGAAATTAAAGAAGAAATTTAAAAAAATGATACATGGAAACAAATTCAAATGAAAACCCAGGGTCCAAACTGTCTGGGATGCAGCAAAAACAGTCCTAAGAGGGCAATATGTAGCAATACATGCTTTCCTCAAGAAGCAAGAAAAGTCTCAAATACACAATATAACCTTATACCTAAAGGAGCTAAGAAAGGGGCAAATAAAGGCTAAAGCCAGCAGAAGAAGGGAAATAAAGATTAGAGCATAAATAAATGTTATTGAAACAAACAAAAATCAGTAGAACAGACCAATGAAACTAGAAGCTTGTTCTTTGAAAGAATTAATAGAATTGATAAACCCTTAGCCAGATTTATCAAAAAGAGAAAGGACCCAAACAAATAAAATCACAAATGAGAGAGGAGAGATCACAACCAATACCACAGAAATGTAGATAATAAGGTAATACTCTACAAAATTTATATACCAACATAGTAGGTAATCTGAAAGAAATGGATAAATTCCTAGAGACAAATAAACTACCCAAACTGAAAAAGGAAGAAATACAAAAATAGAAAGAACGAACTAGCAAAGAAATTGAACCAATAATCAAAACTCTCCCAACAAGCAGAAGGCCAAAGCCAGTTCCATGGGGAAAGTCTACCAAACATTTAAAGACAAGTTAATAGCTATTCTTCTCAAATCATTCAAAAAAATAGAAAAGGCAGGAACATTTTAAAATTCATTCTGCATGGCTAACATTACCTTGATTCTAAAACTAGACCAAAACCCCACTAAAAAGGAGAACCACAGGCTAATATCCTTGATGAACATGGATGCAAAATCTCTCAATAAGACACTAGTAGATCGAATCCAACAGTACATTAAGAGAATTGTTCACCATGATCAAGTGGGATTTATTCCTGGGCTTCAAAGGTGGTTCGGTATTCACATATCAATCAACGTGATACACCACATTAATAAAAGGAAGGATAAGAACCATCTGATCCTCTGAATAGATGCAGAAAAAAGCATTTGACAAAGTACAACATCCATTCAATAAAAATCCTCAACAAAGTAGGGATAGAGGGAACATACCTCAACATCATAAAGACCATATATGAAGACCCACAACTAATATCATCCTCAATGGGGAAAAACTGAGAGCTTTGCCTCTACAGTCGGGAATAAGACAGGGACGTCCACTCTCACCACTGTCATTTAGCATAGTATTGTATGTCCTAGCCTGAGCAATCAGACAACAAAAAGAAATAAATGCTTCCAAATTGGCAAGGAAGGAGTCAAACTTTTCTCTACTTAGAGATGACATGATATTCTGTAGAAAACCTGTAAGACTTCACCAAAAAATTGCTAGAACTGATATATGAATTCAGTAAAGTCACTGAATTCAAAATCAACATGTAGAAATCTGTTGCATTTTTATACACTAATAATGAAGCAGTAGAAGGGAAAGTCAAGGGATTGATCCCATTTACAACTGCAACAAAAACCATAAGATACCGAGCAATAAACCTAACCAAAGAGGTAAAAGATCTATACTGCAGACATGCCTGGGTGGCTCAGTGGTTGAGTGTCTGCCTTTGGCTCAGGTCATGATCCCAGGGTCCTGGGATCGAGTTCCACATCGGGCTCCCTGCATGGAGCCTGTTTCTCCCTCTGCCTGTGTCTCTGCCTCTCTCTGTGTGTCTCTCATGGATAAATAAATAAAATCTTAAAAAAAAATCTGTGTTCTGAAAACTATAAAACACTTATGAAAGAAATTGAGGAAGACACAAAGAAATGGAAAACTATTCCATGCTCACAGATTGGGAGAACAAATATTGTTAAAATGTCTATACTACTCAAAGCAATATACACATTTAATGCAATCCCTATCAAAATACCACCAGCACTTTTCACAGGGCTGAAACAAACAATCCTAACATTTCTATGGAACCACAAAAGACCCCAAAAGCCTAAAGCCCCAATCCTGAAAAAGAAGAACAAAACTGAAGGCATCACATTTCTAAGTTTCAAGCTGTGATCATCAATAGAGTGTGGTACTGGCACAAAAACAGACACATGGATCAAGGGAACAGAATAGAGAATCCAGAAATGGACCCACAACTATATGGTCAACTAATCTTTGACAAAGCAGGCAAGAATATTCAATGGGGAAAAAATGGTCTTTTCAACAAACAGTGTTGTGAAAACTGGACAGCAACATGCAGAAGGATGAAACTTGACCACTTTCCTACAACATACACAAAAATAAATTCAAAAGAGATTAAAAACCTAAACGTGAGACAGGACATCATCTTTATGTAAATAACTTGTAAAACAACACACAACTACCAATAATCTAGTTAAGAAATGGGCAGAAGACATGAATAGACATTTTTCTAAGAAGACATCCATATGGCGAACAGATTATGAGAAGATGCTCAACAGGTTCATCATAAGGGAGATACAAAATCACAATGAGATACCACCTCACACCTGTCAGAATGGCTAAAATTAACAACAGGAAACACGAGATGTTGGTGAGGAATGTGGAGAAAGGAAGGGCAATTCTCTTGCACTGCTGGTGGGAATGCAAACTGCTCTGGTGGGGTGCAGCTGCTCTGGAAAACCATATGGAAGTTGCTCAAAAAGTTAAAAATAGAACTACCCTAGACCCCAACAATTACACTACTAGATATTTATTCAAAGGATACAAAAATACTAATTCAAAGGGGCACATGCACCCCGATATTTACACCAGCATTATCAACAATAGCCAAATTGTGGGAAGAGCCCAAATGTCCATCAACTGATGAACAGATGAAGATGTGAGGTATATATATATAGTTGTAGATGATATAGATATGTCTGATGAAATATTACTCAGCCATCCAAAAGACAGGAATCTTGCCATTTGCAATGATGTAGCTAGAAGTAGAGGGTATTATGCTAAGCAAAACAAGTCAGTCACAGAAAGACAAATACCATGAGATTTCATTCATACATGGAAATCAGGAAACAAAACAGATGAACATAAAGGAAGAAAAAAAAAAGAGAAAAGAGAGAGGGAAGAAAACCACAAGAGACTCTTAACTATAGAGGACCTACTGAGGGTTGCTGGAGGGGAGGTGGGGGTGGGGGGTGCAAAATGGGTGATGGCTATTAAGGAGGGCACTTGTGATGCGCACTGGGTGTTTATGTAAGTGATGGATCACTAAATTCCACTCCAGAAACCAATATTACACTGTATGTTAATTAAATAGAATTTAAATAAAAATTTGAAAAAAATAAACAAAATAAAACTCATGGTATATACAAAAGCATAAATATATAGCGTTATATATAGTACATACTCTACCATATGTATATTATATACTAAGTATACAATATAATATAGTATATACATAATATATGTTATATGGCATATATAATATATAGCATAAAATAGTGCACAATAGTACATTAGCATATAAAATTCGTGTGTATACATATAGTTGTTTCCTGCCCTTTGCACATATTTTTATATCTGGTTACTCTCTTTGGAAACTTCATTCTAGAGAAAAGACAACACACACAAAATAATAGTTTATGTTGATTCTATTCCTTAAAGCAGGAATATATAAAGGCTGCAAAAATAAACTGCAACAAGAAAGCTTGAGGTATTCTGAAGTACTAAAATTTATCCCAATTATAAAATATGTAGTGAGGTTCAGTGTGTTGGGGTTGACAAAGTAATTGGGAATTTCCAAAATAATTTATATGTAATACAGGTAAATACATACACATATGTAATATATCTACTTATATAATTGCATACACTGGTATATACATATACTATGCACATATATATACTCTATTAATCATTTTTCTTCCCTTTCCTTCACCACATCAGCATCTGACTTTGGTGTTCAAGCATCCATCCACAATAATAAGTTTTTAGCTTGAATTGCTATGAAGAGTAATCGGATAAGGAAACATTTTGGTTTTATATAAGGGGTAACAGGTAGTCAAATAGGACTTCTGTGGTGGGATATGTTAGATTTGTATAGGTTTAAAGTAAAATAAATGCAACATAGGTATTTTAAATAAGTAGATTTTATTAATGGATGCTCTTAGAAAAGTAAAAAAAAAATTGAACCATTATTATTGTAATCATGAGCACTAAATTTCAGAATTTATTTGGAGCAAAAAGAAACTCTAAAAATGAAGTATAAAATTAACATTAATAACTAGTTGCAATTTAAGCTTAAAATCTGATGCTCTTTCCAAGTAAATTCATTTTTAGCAATTTTTTTTTCCTCTGAAAACAACACTAATTAACCTTATTACATTACAGCACAAATAACCAGGACAATATAACAGACCCACTAAATAATCTTAACAATTTAAAAAGCAGGAATCATTCTAGTAATCAGTTGACACATTTATGAAGCAGGAATTATAATTAAAATATGACATTAATTACTATGTGAGACATGAGAAAAAAATGAAAGATTATAGTGTACATTTGTTAACAAATTGTGTGGCCTTTAGAAAGTTACCTCTCTAGCTCTCAGATTCTTAATATGTAAAATGAGATCAAGTAATCTCCACGGTTCATGCTGGGGAAAAAAAAGCCTCTAAAATATGAAGGTGTAGGGTGAAAGTGAAGTGGCTGCTTAAGCTTGAATTGTATCACACAGTGGAAGACAACACTAAAATATATTTTAACAACTAATAATTAGTTCATATTAAAAAAGCAATTACTAGAGGAATAAAGGAATAGACACGTTTACAGATTAAACAAATAGAATAATCCCAAATGCTTCCAATTTAATTTAGACCCAACTTCGAAAACTTGCAAATGTAATTAGCCATGTGCCAGATATAATAAAATGGAAAATTTAATAAGTGATTTGCACTCAAATAGGTCAGTATTAGCAAAAGAGAAAATAAGTAATCATGTTAATCATTGTTTGCATTTGTATATGTTTGTTTTTAAAATTGTACTAAGTGCAATTAAATTCAAAGAAAAGAAAGAATACTTACAACTGGAGTGAGGAGGAAGTGTACTGATATTTGTAAAAGAACAAGTATAATTGGAAATGGGGCAGAAAAGGAAAATCAGGGTGACATTGGGAAAATTCTAACAGATTTGTATCTTGCAATGAAAATGTATTATTTCTTTTCATCATTTATGTAAGTAGCAGCCCAGTTTTAAAAACCAAAACTGGCACTCTTATATGGTTAGCATGTCCTTTTTGTCCCTCATGACAATATGCTCATATAAAATGTGATTATTTCAATATCCTGAAGAAATGCACCTAGCTTAGTTCATGATTGCACCCAACTAGAACCATCAAGCATTTAAAAGGTAAAATTTAGCAAAATTTTATAGCAACTAGAGTAAACTCAAAAAAAGAATCATGAAACTTTTATATATGTCCATGTTTTAAAATATACTGTTCAAGTTCTGCAAAAATCATACATCTAACTTTCACTCCAAGATTAATTAATTCCCTCATTGTTACTACTTATGAAGTAACACTAATTAGATCTAATTCATCTGATAATTTTGAAACTAATTATCTCTTTGAAGTTACCAAGCTCGGGAAGATTTAACTGAGTTAACAAGTATAACAGTGTATAAAATGATTCTTCTGAAATTAGTTTGTGTTTATTATAAGACAAGGATTAATATACAAATATCAGGCAGCCCAGGTGTCTCAGCGGTTTAGCGCCACCTTCAGCCCAGGGCCTATCCTGGTGACCCAGGATCGAGTCGCACATGGGGCTCCCTGCATGGAGCCTGCTTCTCCCTCTGCCTGTGTCCCTGCCTCTCTCTCTGTGTCTCTCATGAATAAATATATAAAATCTTTAAAAAAATCAAATATCAAAACTTTACATAAACATTTTACTTGAGGAAGGACTGCAGCTCTTTGGCTTCTGGGTTTAATTTGGCATTTAATTTAGCCATTTTTTAAATCTTACCTTAGACCCCAATGGATATGACATATCTTCTGTTCATTTTATTTTTTTTATTTTTTAAAAAGATTTTATTTATGTATTTGAGAAAGAGAGAGAGAGGAGGAGGAACAGAGGGAAAGGAAGTCTTCTCCACCGTGCAGAGAGCCCCACATAAGACTTGATTCCAGGACCCTGAGATCATGGCCTAGCCCAAAGGCAGATGCGCAACCAACTGAGCTAGCCAGCTGCCCTTCGTGTCTTCATTTTAATTGTGTGAACTAAGGGGCACACTAAGTGATAATTGCCCTTTTCAAGTCTCTTGATTATTAAGGTACAATGATTACTTTATCATAAGTCATTAAACATATATATTAAGGGGGCAAAAGATGCAGCTCTTCTTTGTCTGCACTTAAACGTCTCAGTGGAAATTGCAGGAAAAGAAAGAAAAAGGAAATCACAGGAAAAACACAGGCTCAGACCCAGAGTAGAGGCAGGAATGTCTCTGATGAAGGGAAATGAAAGAGTTAGATAAAGAGTAAACTCATTTTCTTTCTGTATCTCTTTTATACTTATGGAGACCATTCAAAAAATTAGGTAAGACACTCCAATTATACTGAATCTTCTCTTTAGAACCAAATACAAATTTAACACCATATTAAACTTTTACATATTTTAAGCTATAACCTTTTACATTTCTAATAAAAAAAACACTTTATTTTCTCTAATAAAAATCATTTTAAGAGCAAGTTTGGTTTTTTATGACCCTTGATAAGCATATGTGTGAATGAATGGTTTTTAACAGAAGTAGCAAGCACCCTAATTAGGGAAAGGTGAATTGTATCTAAATATCACGTGATACAATTTACTGGAAGATAGGATCATTTATAAAAAGGGACCATAGTTCTATTTCAGACTGCGTTGGGTCTATTTTGGGAATATCACTGTAGAGATATTTAACAAGGAACTCATGGTCTTAGAAAATAATAGAGATGATGATTAGAAGCCATTAACATGAAGGTGGAAATGAAATCCATGAAAATGGATAAGGTTGCCCATGGAGGAACTTCATAGTAAAAACAAAAGAACAAAGGAGGTGATATTAGGAAAAAGCTTACTAGAAAAAAGACACTTATATTAGAAACACTGTACATTAATCTGGTGCCCAGAGGTAATAGAAGACCAGGTACCTAATGTCTCAATAATTGCCAAAAGAACAGAAACCAGTGATTCACTCATCAAATTGAAAGCACTCAATCCTCATCTTGTCATGGTTCAATCGAACAGTTGTGCAGAATTAGGGGGAAAAGCATGATTGGGAGATTCAGAGAAATATTATATCTCTGAAAGGGCTTTGGCTAGAGGACCAGAATCAAGTTTGAGAACTTACAATATTCTCAAATGTGCAGAGGCAAACATGATAAGCAAAGAAAAGAGTAGAAAAGGATTAGTTCTATTCTCTAAGGGCAGGATAGGCTAAAATAAAAAGGCAATGAAAAAGCTCACAGTTAAAAAGAATAAGAAAGGACAATGAAAGAGTACAAAATGAGGAGACAGAAACTATAAAGAGACTTGAGGTAATAGAAAATTTGATGAGAGACAAATAAAATAATGACATAATTAAGACCCAATTGGAAGTCACAAAGGATAAAATGGATAACCTAGGAAATGTCTCCCAAAATTAACGTAGGAACATCATCAAAGAAGAGTATGATTTTCTCTATTAAGTCAAAGAATAGAAAGCCAACACAGAGATAAATGTTTTTTTTGTTTGTTTCTTTGTTTTTTGTTTTTTTAAAAAATGAAATCTGGTCCAAAAAAAAAAAAAAAGAAGAAAGAAAGAAAGAAAGAAAGAAAGAAAGAAAGAAAGAAAGAAAGAAAAAAGAAAGAAAGAAAGAAAGAAAGAAAGAAAGAGAAAAAAAGAAGAAATAAATATTAAAAGATATAATAGAAGAAAACATTTCAGATTTTTAATGTAGATATTTAAAAGTTTTATAATAGTCTAGTCTAAAATGATGAATAAAGATCCTTCTGATTTACTTTGAATATATATAATATATATTTATTTATTTATGTTAGAAAAATATGCTTCTTAATAAACAACAAAACCTGAAGATATTCCCCAACTCATTAAAAAAGAAGCAGCCATTAGTTATTAAAAGTGAGTAATTTATTGGGCCACTTAGGTGGCTCAGTTTGTTAAACGTCCAACTCTTGGTTTCTGCTCAGGTTATCATCTCATGTTCATGAGATCAAGCCTATGTTGGGATCCACCCTGAGCAGGAAGTCTGCTTGAGATTCTCCTGAATCCTCTCCCTCTGCCCTTCCCTCTCATGCTCATGCTCTCTCTCTCTCTCTCTGAAGTAAGTAAATAAATCTTTTTAAAAAATCAGTAATTTATCATATGTCAAATTTAACTGGTTTATGTTGACAGATTTCAGATTTTAAGAACAGACCTTATATTTGCCTCACAGAGAGAACGTTTCTAACTTAAAAACAATCTAATATAATCCTGGGTTTTACCTTTTAGATTGCTGTTAAGAAAGTCTAAGAATGATTAGGTAAAGAAGGAAAGTGGGATCCCTGGGTGGCGCAGGGGTTTAGCGCCTGCCTTTGGTCCACGGGGCGATCCTGGAGACCCAGGATTGAATCCCACGTCGGGCTCCCGGTGCATGGAGCCTGCTTCTTTCTCTGCCTGTGTCTCTGCCTCTCTCTCTCTCTCACTGTGTGCCTATCATAAATAAATAAAATTTTAAAAAATTTAAAAAAAAGAAGGAAAGTAAACTTATTTTAAAAGGAAGGAGGGACCTCAAACCTCTGTTTTTCACTCAGTGTATATGTTGCCCTCAACCAGCAGCACCCTGGATCTCATGTAGAATGCTAATTACATTTGCATTGCCTCATTTAATTCTACACGCCAGAGGGCATGAGACTGTCTTTCTTGGCCACCTTTATCTCTAGCACCTACCAAACCCACACACACATTATACACACAAAACACAGATAATATAAGAATCCCTCGATTATACTTACTCTCAAAAATGCAATGAATAGCCGACTTCACTAAAAGCATCACTGCTTTCTAAACATTATAGAGTGTCGACTATATTAAATGTGTGGATTGACAAATGAAGTTGTTAGCAGTGGCCATGTTAAGTGGCGGTATTTCAATTCTGTAATACTAGTAAAATAAGTTGAATATTAGAGGGTTATTCTTGGGCTCTGGGTCGTCTCATCAGGACAACTCTGGCTGTCATCATCCCTGTCTTGGTAGGATGGTGGGCTACCAAGGAATAAGTAGAAGCAAGAGTTACAGAAGTTCTTGGGAGACCACAACAATTTATGGAGCTTGCAATTCTGGCTACAAGACGTTTCCTTTTATTTGTCTTACTGAAACAAACAGAAAAAAATAAGTTATGGGCTGGATACAAAATTTAAAATATGAATAAATTGCTTTGTGTAATTAGTTTACCAAATTGATCTTCTGTTACATGAAAAAAAATTGGCGCTTAGTTAAGATGCTTCTACTTATATTTCCCTGAAGGTCTAATAAAGATAAAATGTCAGGTATGTTTTCAGGCAACACTGTTTATGCTAAAAATTACCCATGGTAGAGAGTCTTCACCTGGACTGGGAAGACTGTGAGTGAATGCCAAGTACCTGGAGAGAGACTTCGGTCTTGATCAGTGAGAGTATTCTTGCGACTGGGTGCGTACTTTTTCAGGACCCATTATGGGTGTGCACACACAAATGTTACAGATTTGTCTCCTCTTTGGAACAAAGAATCTCTAGGCCTGTAGGTTCTGCTTTAATTGATGTGATTTGTCCTCTTTTACCTGTGCTATTATGTGGCTGGAGGCAGAAAATGGCTTTACTCCTGAGATTAACCACTGAGGATACTGCCCTTATCCCACCCTGCTGCTGGGGCTCCATGACTATCACACGGTTTCCCTCTGTGCGCCCTTCTGAGGGAAGCTTCTGAGGGATCTTGTGAGTTTGATTATGTAGTTGAGCCGATGGCCACCCGGAGTTAATCCTGTAAAAAAATGTCAGCAGTGGTCTAGACTTTTGGATAATCAACCATATTTGGTTGAGGCAGTGTAAATAGAAAAAAGTAAATTGGGAACTTTATGATAATAAGACATTAATGCCTCAGTTGGGGGTCAATCCACCTAAATTCTGTAGCAGGTGACAAAGGATAGATAGTCCCATTTTGGGGACTGAAGGAAGACCTGGGTAAAGCAAATTTATACTGAGAAGAAATACTGCCCAGTGTCCCCATCAGCCCTGATACTGACCTGGCCAGAAATTCAACTGCAGCGTGGCTGGCCGGCGTGGTTCTGCATGGACACAAGTGTATCAATGCCATTTGTAGAGATTCCAGTAGAAACAGGTCAAATCATGAACTGAGAGGCCAGAGTGGATACTCAAACTTGCAGATCCCTTGTTGGTGACTGTGGATGCAGACAGTTCAAGAGGCTGGAGTTAGTGTGTTGGATGCAATTGCCCTGAGGCTCCACTTTATTGGAAAGCGCCTCTGAGCCTCACCGTGCTGGAGACAAGAAGTGAGAAAAATGCTGTGTGCCAGAACACGATGCGAGGAAGACTACAGAATGGCCTGGCATCTAGAGTGGCTTCATTGGCATCAGCAGCAACTTGCCAAAATTCTAGTACTACAAAGAGACATCTTTCTGGACTATCCTATCCCCATGTGCGGGGTGTGGCCCAAACACGTCCTGAACAACGTCTTAGGATGACAGCGGCAGTAATACGGAGGCCTTTCCGCAGCTGCATGGGAATTTCTCTGCTAAATTTAGGAGTGCTAAGGCTGCACCTACAGAGTAATTCCTAAATATTGAAATTAAACACAGATTTAGCCCTGTACCCAACATTAAATTTGGGATTGCAGTTTCAGTTTTAACTGTGAAACTAGAATAATAATAATACTGTTCTTTTTTGACAGGGCTGTAACTGTGCCTTCAGATGTAATGAAATACCACATTGGCTGATGTAATATTTGAAAGACACTCAGGTTAAAGGGGATACAACAAAAGATGCCCTGCTTTCTGCTTTTTTGTGTTCTCTACTTTCATTTAGTGTGATTTTTTAATGTAAATCTGCCTCGTGATCCTTAGGATATAAAAGACCCTGTAACATTAATTACCCCCCCCCATAAAGTCCAATTGATTTGAGAATGGAGGAATACTAATACTTGTTTGATAGTTTCAATCCTGGTGGTCAGTTGTGTATTGACTTGCTTTTTTATGTCAAAGGAATAAGTGTTTGTAGGTGAACTCTGAGTAAAGGGTCAACAAATCCTTTTCCCCTTTTACATGAAAAATTGACCTTGGCTCAAGATGCTTCTAGCTCGACTCTCCCAGAAGCCCAGTAAAAATGAAATGTCCGCTGTTCTGGCAATATTGCTTAGCAAAGTCACCCTGACACTGGTAGATTGCATCTGATTGAGGAGGTCTAGGAATGAACCATAAATATGGGGCAACCAGAGCCTTGGTCTTGCTGGAGTGAAGAGTCTCCCGTAACTTGGAATTCCTTGGACTATGAAGTTTCTAAGCTAGGATGGCTCCAGCCTCTACCTGGAGGATCACATGCTCTTATACCTTAGATGACACTTCCATAGAAACACAGAGATCGCCCCTGGTCCGTTATATGGACAAATGCGAGGATACCTGTTGAAGAAACATATGGGTTTCTTCCTTGCTGGAAGGCTCTGTTCGTTTCCCATACCTGTCCACGCGAAAGATGACTACTTAGGTCATGTTAATTCGAGTATCTCATTGAGCCAAAAAATTCCAAGAATAGAATTTTTAATTATTATTAACTATATTAGTTGTGGTAATGACATTGGTTAGTAAGAAAAGTCTTTTTAAGTTTGTATTATATACATAATAAGTCAAATACATTGAAATAGATAGATGATGATAGAAGATAGATATGCTCTGTCTCCGTTTCTGATATTTCCCACACATTTCTTCTCCCTTCCCTTATTTTCCCTTTAAAGACTGCTAACTCTGGGAAACGAACTAGGGGTGGTAGAAGGGGAGGAGGGCGGGGGGTGGGAGTGAATGGGTGACGGGCACTGGGTATTATTCTGTATGTTAGTAAATTGAACACCAATAAAAAAAAAAACAAAAAAACAAAAATAAATAAATAAATAAAAAAATAAAAAAAAGTTAAAAAAAAAAAAAAGAAGATAGGTATGCAATGTGGCTGGGTAGGAGTTAGATGCTACGGTGCTGGTGCTACATTTTCAAATGTTTAAAGGAATTTTTTTTTTTTTTTTAATCGGAGAGCAAAGGAGAATAGTTTAAACATATGAAGCAATGCTTGCATAATTGTCAAAACTGAGTAATAGGTGTATGGAGTTTCAATACACAGTCATCCTTTCTGTAATTTTTTTCAAATTAAAAATTACATTTATTTTTTTTAAAGTAATACATTTTATAATACTTGTCTTAAATGAGAGCGGGTAGATTTTTAGTGTTTGTTTTGAAAAATTATTGTGGAGAAAAAGCTATCAGGGCCTGGAGGAAAAGAATAGGTCATATACAGTGATACTGGCCTAATTCTTTAAAAGTTGTCATCAGCTGGGAAAGGAGGATTTGGGCTCACTGGTCAGACTTTTATAGGCTTGAACTTATTCGCATGACCCCCTAGTAAAAAATGGTAGCAAATGATTCATAGTGAAGCATTCTAAGCTCAGTAGACCGAATTACTAACACACACATACTCACACATTTATACACATACATACAATTGTGTCGCCTAGGGTCAGATTGTATACTTCATTTGCATGAAATATATTTAGTGAAAATTGGGTATAGAATCACTTTGTCTTAAAATTCTTAGTGTAAAAAAATCACACAAAATTTGCTTATTTGTTCTTGTGAATATTCTCTCATTTAGTCATTGATAAATAGAATTTCTAATAGGAGATATCCCACACCTCAGAGCTTAGATATGACTTGAAAATTTGGTTCTTTAAAAATTCTATTTAATAATGATGTACTATATATTGAATTTAAATTAAACAAAATTCTGTTTACTCAAATATATATGTGTATGCATTATTATTATTTTTAAAAATATTTTATTTATTCATAGGGAGAGACAGAGATAGGCAGAGGGAGAAGCAGTCTCCATGCAGGGAAGCCCAATGTGGGACTCGATCCCAGGATCCCAGGATCACCACCTGAGCCTAAGGTAGATGCTCAACCACTGAGCCACTCAGGTGTCCAATTATTATTTTTTTTTATAAAATGTTCAAAACTTTCTTGAACTTCTCTGAAGAAAGATATTTCAATAATGTGTAATAAAATCCTTATTGGGATAACCCAACGTAGTAATTGTTTATATCACTGTTTTTAAAAATGCTGCATTTTCAAATTTTCCAGTAATAATGATATATATTGCATGCACAAATGTAATCCGCGCGCACACACACACACACACACAATCACCAAATAAGTAAATAGGATGCCTAATCATATTTATTTTCAAAAAGTAAAATGACTTTGAGTTTCTGTCCACAAAGGAGATTAGGTAAATGTAGAAATCTGAATTTAGGGATCCCTTATTAAGTTAAACTTTGTTTTAAATTTCATCAACATGCATAAATTGTTTTTAATGAGAAAAAAATGTTTTCAAATGATAATATAGATCCAAGGGCGCCTGGGTGGCTCAGTTGGTTAAGCATCCAGCTCTTGGTTTCTGTTCAGGTCATGACCTCAGGGTCTGGGAATCTCCCCTGACTGGGGAATCTGCTTGAGGACTAAGAGGACTTAGACCATTAAGCTGATTATTTTGTATTAAAAAGACAATGCTTTGGGACACCTGGGTGGCTCAGCGGTTTAGCGTCTGCCTTCAGCCCAGGGCATGATCCTGGAGTTCCAGGATTGAGTCCCACATCAGGCTCCCTGAATGGAGCCTGCTTCTCCTTAAAAAAAAGAAAAAAAAAAAAAAAAGACAATCTTTCTAAGAGAATAATTTCAGTTCATGAGGGATAAACTATTTAGCAACCACAAATTATGCTCAGAGAGCTGTACTCAAAGAAGTTTTTGATTGTTCCATAAAAATTTCTTAAATTAATTTTATTCTCAAACTTTACGGAATGAAATAAAATCACCTAGGTTGCTTATTAAAAATGCAAGATTCCTGGGACCCATAATCAGAGATTGTTATAGCACATCTTTGCTGGAGTCCAAGAATCCTTATTTATAATGTGATTCTGATATAATTAACCTGCTGACTTAATTTTAGGAGATGCTGTTCTAACAGACACAAATATCTCTTGAAATGCCTATAAGTGCTTGATTTCCTTTGAAGTGGTGCAGAGAGAGGATGAAGGCAGGGGGAAAGTGTTTTTCATGACAAATTACAGATATCACTGTTCTTAAAGAGAATCTTCCTTCTAGGAGAAGTGCAAACATTACTTTATCACTTACATTTTTAGATCAATTATGAAATTGCCTCGGATAAAAGTTAATAAGAATGATTATTTCTTATATAAACATTCTCTCGCACCCCACTCAATGATATATATATATTTTTGACTCATGCTGAATTATTCCATTCCCTTTACCTTCGTAACCTCCTGCAGGTAGTTAAAACCTATAATTATAGCTCCAGCAGTAAAGAACACTCAAATTCATTCCACTTCTTACCAAATCCTAACTGTGATCTTTTTGGTTTCCCGTGGTTGCCTGGTTACATTTCCTGTTTGTCCAAATGAATTGATTAGAGCAGTGCGACGTGAGCATAGATATCTATAAAGCAAGACCCTTGGCTTTATGAATGTACGTGCAGTCCCTCATTTTTGTCTTTCAAATTAGACGTTAAAATTGCCTTTTATGTCTTTTCTAGTCTCACTAAATATCAAAAGGAGGAATGTCTATTCCTTGACTCTAGAAATATAGTAGATAATGGCCTCATTGTATCTTATCTCCTTCCCATTCTCCCATCTTTCCATCTCCCTCTTTTTCTATTTTCTCCTTACTGCCTGTCCCCTTCGCCTCCATCATAATTACCAGCACCAGTAACAGCAGTGGTTGTGTCAACTGGGCGTGTTACTTAATTCATATATGCATCAGTTTTCTTATCTTAAACTGAAGATAATAACAAGACCACCTTGGTTGGCAGCATTATCATGAAGTCTAAAGGACTCAACCTACACGCGGGGCTTAGAATGCGGCTTGGCACACAGCAAGTAGGCTATCGGTTTGCCATGATTCATACTGTCATTGTCACAACAAATACTTCTACCAACCCTGTTCCATACTTGACCAATTTCTTGAGAATATGCAATGCATATGCCTGACATGGCAGTAACTGCTTTCTCCAGGACGTATTTAATTCTCCTAAGAATTTTGTGAGATAGAGGGGTGTCCGGGTGGCTTAGATCATTAAACGACTAACTCAGGGTTTGGGCTCAGGTCATGATCTCAGGGTCAGATCATGGGGCCTGGAGTCAGGCTCTGAGCTCAGCACGGAGTCTGCTTGGGACTCCCTCTGCCCCTCCCTCTGCTCACTTTCTCTCTCTGTTTCTCTTTCTCTCAAATAAATGAGTAATCTTTAAAAAAAATGTTGTGAGATATATAGAATTTAAAACATTACCGAGAAAAGGAATATCGAAACCCAAAAGTAATTTTGTGGTCACACACGGTAACCCGATTAAGCTAATGCAGCCCAGGTGATTCTCAGGACTACTGGGAAGTGAGGGCATTACCTGCACTGGTGAAGCTGGACACGAGGCTGTAGCTCAGAGGTGGATCCTCTGCAACTCATCTCAAAATCTGCACTATAAGCTCACCCACTCCTATGTTGGCAAGGATTGGGAAGTTGCTTGGAAAGAAGAGCAGGGAAAAGGGAGTCTGGAAGATGTGAACTCACCTGGAAGGTGCAGTCTCAGAGACCACTATCTCTGCTAGACCAGAGACTGTTATCTTGTCAGCAAGGTGACCACGCTGACCATCAACTGTTTTTTTTATTAATTCTAGACATGATATGAGGGCATATGTAAACCCCTGTATAGGCTCTCAGGACCAAGGGATCCCAATTACCTTTGGCCTCAAGACACCTTTTGATATTTGGCAAATGGTTCTAAATATAAGTAAGTAAATAGCATTTCTATAAACATCAGGGTGCAGCTATACCTCTGAGTTAGTACTTTTGTATTCTTTGGGTAAATATCTTGTAGTATAATTGCTGGATTCTAGGGTCATTCTATTTTTAACTTTTTTGAGGAACTTCCACACTGTTTTCCAGAATGCACTAGTTTGCATTCCCAGCAAAAGTTAATGAGGGCTCCCCTTTCTCCAGATCCTCGCCAAGACCTGTTGTTTCTTGTGTTGTTGATTTTAGCCATTCTGAGAGGTGTGAGGTGATCTCTCTTTGTAGTTTAATTTGTATTTCCCTGATGCTGAATGTCCGTGGGCCATCTGGAGGTCTTCTTTGGAAAAGTGTCTATTTATATCTTCTTCCCACTTAATTGGATTACCTGTTTTTTGGTGTGTGTTGAATTTGATAAGTTCTTTATAGATTTTGGATACTAACCCTTTATCAGGTATGTCATTTACAAATATCTTCTCCCATTCTGTAGGTTACCTTTGTTTTGCCGCTTGTTTCCTTCACTGTGCAGAAGCTTTTTATTTTGATGAAGACCCAATAGTTTATTTTTTCTTTCATTTCCCCTGACTCAGGAGACATATCTAGTAAGAAGTTGCTATGGCCAGTGTCAAAGAGGTAAGTGTCAGTACTCTCCTCTAGGATTTTAATAGTTTCCTGTCTCACATTAGGTATTTAATCCATTTTGAGTTTATTTTTGTGTCTAGTAAGAAAGTGGTCTAGTTTCATTCTTTTGCATGTTTCTGTCCAGTTTCCCCAACACTCTTTGTTGAAAAGACTCCTTTTCTTCCCCATTGGAAATGTTTACTGCTCTTGTGAAGATTAATTGAACATGTAGTACTTGTGGGTTCATTTCTGGGTTCTCTATTCTGTTCCATTGATCCGTGTGTCTATTTTTTTATAGTAGCATTATCTACAATAACCAAATTACAGAAACAGCCCGAATATTCAGTGATTGATGGATGGATAAAGAAGATGTGGTGTGTGTGTGTGTGTGTGTGTGTGTGTGTGTGTGTGCACATAATGAGATATTACTCATCCATGAAAAAGAATGAAATCTTGTAATTTGCAAATATATGGATGGAGCTAGAGAGTATTAAGCTAAGTGAAATACATCAGTAAGAGAAAGACAAATACCATATGATTACACCCATATGTGAAATTTAAGAAACAAAGCAAGCATAGGGGAAAAAGAGAGAGAGGCAGACCAAGAAACAGACCCTTAACTATAGGGGAGATGGACAGGAGGATGGGTTGAATAGGTGATGGGGATTAAAAACTGCACTTGTGATGAGCACCAAGGGTTGTATGTGTCAGATCACTAAATTGTATACCTGGCGCTAATGTTACACTGCATGTTGACTAATTGGAATTTAAGTAAAAGCTTAAAAAATAAACATAAGTGAGTAAAAAGAACAGACCAAGAGTTAAAAAATAAATACATGCCCTCCATTTTTTTCTCTTTCTGCTACAGAACCACTATAGTGATCCTTATTTGAGTAAACCCATGTTCTCGGTTCATATAACGATAAAGACTTTTTGATATGAGGAGGATGCACACAGGGTCACATTCAGTCTTGCTATGAGATCCAGCTTTAATGATTAAGCTAATGGCCAAAGTTGATCAGTGGTAGAAATGATATCTAAATCCAGATCAATCTGGCTTCCAATTCCTCCACTATTCTATTTCTTAACATCTTTAAAAATTCTGATTTTGTCCAAAATACAGTGCCTCATGCCACACACACACACTTGTACCTCTGTAGTATTGTACTCCTGCCCTCAACAGATTTCAGGCAGTCTTTGCTGTCCCCCAACCATCTAAAGGAGATGGCAACAAAGAATGGAAAATTGATGACTATTCCTATTACCTAGTACAGTATAATAGACTGCTCTAAAGCTTGATGGATTACAACAACAATCATATCATTATATCTAAAATTTCAAGAATTCATTCAGGATCCAAGAAAGTGATTCTTTCACTTCTCATGCCATCAACCAGGATTACTTAGGGCTCGTAGATAAATGGTCAAGAGAGTCCAAGACTACTTCTTTTTTTTTTTTAATTTTTTATTGGTGTTCAATTTACTAACATACAGAATAACCCCCAGTGCCCGTCACCCATTCACTCCCACCCCCCGCCCTCCTCCCCTTCTACCACCCCTAGTTCGTTTCCCAGAGTTAGGAGTCTTTACGTTCTGTCTCCCTCTCTGATATTTCCCACACATTTCTTCTCCCTTCCCTTATATTCCCTTTCACTATTATTTATATTCCCCAAATGAATGAGACCATATAATGTTTGTCCTTCTCCGACTGACTTACTTCACTCAGCATAATACCCTCCAGTTCCATCCACGTTGAAGCAAATGGTGGGTATTTGTCATTTCTAATAGCTGAGTAATACTCCACTGTATACATAAACCACATCTTCTTTATCCATTCATCTTTCGATGGACACCGAGGCTCCTTCCACAGTTTGGCTATTGTGGCCATTGATGCTATAAACATCGGGGTGCAGGTGTCCCGGCGTTTCATTGCATTTGTACCTTTGGGGTAAATCCCCAACAGTGCAATTGCTGGGTCGTAGGGCAGGTCTATTTTTAACCCTTTGAGGAACCTCCACACAGTTTTCCAGAGTGGCTGCACCAGTTCACATTCCCACCAACAGTGTAAGAGGGTTCCCTTTTCTCCGCATCCTCTCCAACATTTGTTGTTTCCTGCCTTGTTAATTTTCCCCATTCTCACTGGTGTGAGGTGGTATCTCATTGTGGTTTTGATTTGTATTTCCCTGATGGCAAGTGATGCAGAGCATTTTCTCATATGCATGTTGGCCATGCCAAGACTACTTCACTCACAAACTTAGCACTTTGGCAGAGATCACTGGAGATCTTTATGCACCTGGGCTATATATAACCTCGGGTCTATTTAGCATAAAAAGTACAATGTTTGAGGATACCTGGTTAAAAAACCACAAGGCTTCTTACAATCTAACCTAGGATATCCCAGAATTTCACTTCACAATGTTTTACTGGTAAAAAAAAAAAAAAAAAAAAAGTTACAGGGCTAGCTCCAATTTAAAGGTAGAAGTATTAGAGCCCCAAGTCAATGGGAAGATTAACCAACCAACCAACCAAACAAACAAACAAAAACCCACAACATTTTTAACTCATTACAATCCTCCAAGTGACCACAAATTATTTATATTTCAACCACTTGGAAAATGTGTTTACTCCTTCCAAGGACCCCCAAATTATCATCTCTATACTATCAACTCAGGCTCAAGGCCCAGGATATGATTATCTAAATAAGGTCCAACCTTGATTGAAGTACCTCAAGTGCAACTCCTTGGCTATGACCTGTAGACCATTGAAATAATTATTTGTCCTTTAATTCCCAACATGAAGTGGTGAGGCAGATACAATAAAGGATGGATATATAGGATATATAAAGGATAAATACAAACTTTCAATAAACATTCCTAATCCCAAAAGTTAAAATGGAAGGAACATACAACACCTGATATGACAATATCTTCACTCTTCTTCTAGCCCTCATTCATTGCTTCTTTCAAGCCCTTTGAGCTTCTACCTGCTGCCACCAGTTTGCAAAGCCATCGATGCAAGTCTTAACTTTGCATAGAATCATCTGAATTTCCTTTAGCCCAGATTGAAGGGGGAAGAGTATAAGGATACAGCTGCCAATAAGCAGAGAGCCCAAGAATTTGCAGGTTCTATTAATCTACTGTAATACTACACTGAGTCCATATAAAAAGAGATGATAGATAGATAGATAGATAGATAGATAGATAGATGATAGATAGATAGATAGATAGATAGATAGATAGATAGATAGATAGAGATGTTTATATAGACTTTGGTTGTGTGACAGCTGAAATATTTTATTAAAGTCTCTATAATAAAAACTAAAAAAATAAAAAAATAAAGTCTCTATAATTATTATTGCTGTTATTTTATTTATCTCACAATGCTCCCAAAAAAGGTTATTTGGACCACCACAGTTTCAAGACTTTTTTTTTATTTTCTCAATTCATAGGTAAGACGTTATTTCCTATTTTGATTTCAGTCACTTGCCTCCAGCTCAAGTTTTATTGGCTTTTCAAAGATATAGTCAGCTTTTTTTCCCAACAAGTGGCATGTGGAATGGTGTGTGTGTGTGTGTGATTGTGTATGTATGTGTTTGCATGTGCAATATGCCAACTGCCTTGTAAGACCAAAACTAACCATTGAGGACCTCACAGTTTCTTGAGACTTATCTATGCGTTAAGCATACAATTTTCATATAAAATTAAGTGGTTTAATCGAACTATTCACAGAGATTGGATATCTCTATCCCTCCCTCAAATCTCATTTTAGCAACACAATGCCAAAAATAAATATATTTTGAGTGGAATGGGATTATATGTATCCCAGAAACCACAACATTAATGTAAAACCAAAAAGAAGAAAGGCGGATGACAGACTTCAATCACAAGTTTTAGCGACTCCCCAGTTACGTCTGCACTGGAGTCCAGCTCACAAAGCATCAACTAGATTCTGAACTCTCACAGTTCCTCTATCAGACATCAAACCCCAGGGTCAACGCAGCACATCTTAATAGAAACATATTTCATCTCCAATTTAAAGGCCCTGTAAATTGTGAATTAATTTAAAAAGTTAAAAAGTATCAGTTTTATTTAACCTCTAGGGTATGTGGAAAATATATAGTATATAAAAGTCATAGCATTAATATAGAATAATAATAATATAAATAACTTTAATAAAAACAAGCTAACATTCATTGTTAATTTGCTCCAGGCACTGTTCTATGTTCTTTTTATGTTAGGTGACCTTTTAATTGTAATTCTAACTGGGACACTCATAAAAGTGAAAGGGCACACAATTTATAATTACTCCAGGACTGTCTCATGCAAATGAGGATATATGATTGCCTACCTATATTCTCTGAGATAGGGTCCCCGTACATCCCTGATATAAGAAGTATCCTCAGTCATTTTTTGCAGATGCTACGTAAGTCGTTGAAGGTCCACACTGTAGTCCATAATTCTCGTACCTGACCATCCTGGTCAACAAAATTCTGTAGAGAGAAGTCTTCTTGTGTTTTTTTTTTTTTCTATTTTTATATATTCAACAGATCCTCCCATATCCATAGACACACTGTCCTTCTATTTGTTTTCCAGAATGAATGAGCAGAGCTGTAGAGCACACAGTGGCTGTGCCTCACCTCCACCACTGTATTTTCTTAAACATCTTGGGCTCTAATACTAAGCAGCTTTATGCTGTGAATTAATTATTTTTTTTAAACAAGCAAATAAAGCTGATATTGAACCTTGATGTTTGCTATATTGAAGTGGGACCATACGTTCAAGGATCATGGCACCATCTATTAATCACCATTGGCTCCCATTCACCAACTGCACACAGATGCCCCTCCAGTCATATTAAAATGTGATTTTGCATTTAAATGTCATTCTGTTAGCCTCTTTTAATTGCTATCAGCACATAAAATTGTGTTCTTGCATTCTCAGGACATTCAGTTCATAGATTCTATTTGTTCTTATGTCCTCCTCCTAAGACTTTAAAAAAGCTTGTTTTTTTTTTTAATGTATATATTTGATTATGTATTATATATTTTAAAGTATATTTTTATCAAGAGGCAGATTCTCACATATTAAAAATGAGTAAATATCATTTTAAAGAGTAATTATGTTTAATTGTATTTATTCTTAGAGAGATATTAAAAATAAATCTAGAATAGAAGCTGGGAAACAGGTTTCACTCCAGGGTATAGACAGATAGGTATTCAAGTCCCAATTCTGTCACTTTTTAGCTTCAGGACCTTGAGAAAAAGTACCTCAAAACAAATCTCTGGGCTGCCTTTCTCTTACCCAGATGCAGTGGACAATGTTAGAGATCTACTTCATAGGATCGACGTGGGGACCAAAAGCAGAAGGAAACTTAGATAAAATTAAACGTCCATGTAACCTGCAGCACATTGACAAACCTTGCTAGAGGGAAAAACAACCTTATTTTGAAAATAGCAAGGCCTCCGGTATCCTGTAGGTCTTCTTTAGCATATGAAAGTCCTTTTGGAACTTCCTTTATCTACACTTTCCCCAACCTCAAATATGTAATCCGTTGCCCCTCACAATGGAGTGGGCAGCAGGTGGCAGCAGCTCTTTCTGCTCATGGTCCCCATGCTTTTTACTAAAACCACCATTTTGCTAGGAAGATGTCTCAAGAATTCTTTCTTGGGCATCAGCTCCGGACTCCCCCAAATCTCACCTATATTCAAAAACTACATCAGGATTACTGTAAAAATTAAATGACCAAAAGAAAATATTTGCAAAAGCCATATCTGATAAAGGGTTGTTAACTCAAAATATACAAAGGACTCTTTAACTCAACAATAAGAAAGCAACCCAATTAAAAAAAAAAAAAAAAAAAAAAAAAAAAAAAAAAAACGGGCCAAAGACCTTAACAGATACCTCACCAAAGATACACAGATGGCAAATATGCATATGAAAAGATGTTCCACATCATCCAGTCCTCAGGGAAATGCAAATTAAAAGAACAATTCAAAGGTGCTACACCTCTAGCAGAATAAAGAAAATCCAGAATACTGACAGCACCAAATGCTGGCAAGAATGTGGAGCAACAGGATTTCTCATTTGTTGCTAGTGGGGGTGCAAAATGGCACGGCCACTCTGGAAGACAATTTGGTGATTTCTTTACAAAATGTAACATACTCTTACCATATGATCCAGCAATTGTGTTCCTCGGTATTTACCCAAAAAGTCGAAAACTTATGTCTAAACAGAACCCTGCACATGAATGTTTATAGCAGCTTTGTTCATGATTGCCAAAACTTGGAGGCAACCAAGATGTCCTTTAGTAGGTGAATGGATAAATAAACTGTGGTATCCAGGCAAGGAATATATTTCAGTGCTAAAAAGAAATGAGCTGTCAAGCCCTGAAAAAACAAGGAAGAAACTTAAATGCATACTCCTAAGTGAAAGAAGCCAATCTCAAAAGGCTATATTTTATGAATCCAACTATATGACATGCTGGAAAAGGTAAAACAAAGGAAACCGTAAAAATAAATAAATAAATAAATAAAAAATTCAAAGGTTGCCAAGGGGCTGGGGGAGGAAGAAGAATGAAAACCAGAGCGCACAGAATTCTTAGGCTAGTGTAACTGTTCTGTATGGTACGATAATTCCGGATACATAACCTAGTAGGGGCAGAAAAGTATTCCTTTCTTCCATTCTAAGTTCCTTGGCTGGTGTGATAATTAATTGACATTAGACAGATTACCAGGAGAAACACAAATTTAATTTCTATGTAAGGGGGCTCACAGAATTATGAAACTCAGAGGAGTGACCAAAGCACGCAGCTCAATACCCTGTAGACGACGAGACAAGAGATTCACGAAGACTTGACATGACAAAGAAGTTTGCGCTTGGGATAGTGAATTAATAAAGAGGTAACAACAAAAAAATAAAATAAAAATAAATAAATAAAGAGGTAACACGGTTTGTTTATGCAGCCTTCTTGGCCTTGAATTCCTATCTCTGGTAATAAGGACGTCTCCTTTCCTCCTGGTACAGGGAGGGTAATTTCACGTGGGAGATTTATTTCCTGCCTTTAGGGGGACAAAGGAGATCGGAGTGTTCTTGTACCAGCTATTCCTTATGTAAGTGTAATCCAAAATAGTCCATATATATGAAAGTGGCATATTTGGGGACATCTGCCCTGAACCCCACAATCATTTTTTTGAAACTCATAGAATATATGATGTCAAGTGGGAACCCTAATGTTAGCTACAGTCTGTGCTTGATATTGATGTGCCATCGTAAGTTCATCAATCATAACACATGTACCACTTCACGGGAGCGG
Organism: Canis lupus baileyi; assembly: GCF_048164855.1. NCBI lineage: Eukaryota > Metazoa > Chordata > Mammalia > Carnivora > Canidae > Canis > Canis lupus. The sequence goes on along the minus strand of NC_132840.1, from coordinate 1,900,653 downwards.
AGGGGGGGATGAGTGGGGGCCGGGGATGGGGAGAGCTGTGTGCCTTCCACTCAATTTTGCTGTGAACCTAAAACTGCAGTCTATTTAAAAACTTTAAATAGACTATCTATGCAGTCTATTTAAAAACTTAAATGAGATTTTATCTTATTGTCTATTTTCTGAATTATTTTTTTCAGCTTTATTTGCTGACAAATTTGTAAGATATTTTAAATGTACAGCACGGCGATTTGTCATATATATATCTATTCTAGAAGGATTCCCCACTATTGAATTAATTAGCACAACCTCGATCCGGAATATGTGCCGGCCTCAGCAGGGCAGGGTATGGCGTTTGGGGTGCGTCTCCTCAGCATTTGCACCTCCGTGCTTGCCAAGGTGGCCTCCTACAATCTCCTCCTTACAAAACTGAGCAGGATGGATGTCCTGGAAGTTAATATCCGACGGTGAGCCCTCCTCCACTGACAGAAGAGGACCTGCAGGTCCTTGGGAAGGATAACTCCGAGGAGCAGGCCAGAGACCAGATCCACCAGAGACCAGTAATGGGAATGAGCCTCAGTTGCCCGCAAAGGTAACCTGCTCATTAACATAACTCCTCTCTGCCTCCCTTCCCTCCCCTGTCTGATTTCTCCCCTTCCACTGGTGTTTCAGGGATCATTTACCAAATCAATGGGTTTACACTCAATCTGTATCTCAGCATTTACTTTTGTGGACTCTTCCTGAGACATTGCAACAGGTGCTTCATCAATGAGTCCCTCTTAGAGGATCTTACAGGGGAGTCAGGAGAGGAATCAGCAACCTAACAAGCACCACAAAGGTAATCATCAGGTAACACATGCTTAACACTTTCATGCATTTTTCTCATTCAATCGCCACAAAAAGCTCAATGGGGCTGGGATACTATGCATTCCCATTTTACCAAGCAGAAGGCAAAGCACAGAGAGACGTTAGTTAAATTGCCAATATCACACAACAACTATATGATGCAGTCAGGATTTAGACTCTGTTTTAAAAATGCATGTTCTTACACTTTGGCAATTCTCCCTCCCAGGACACTTCCTATTGCTTTCCTACCTAATTAATGCCCTACACACTAACCAACCAGTCACTCGGATGCCTGGCCTCCGCTGGAGTGGGCATCTAGGTTACTCTCGCCTACACTGCGTCTCTACTGGCGATGTTGATCCATTCCATACATGACTCACCTGAATGATGCAGGAAGGGCTCCTAGTGGGAACCTCATTTCACGCCTCACAATTCCAGGCAAGTCATGGTCAGGTTCCTCAAATCTGCACCACCCTTTAACTCTTGCAGCACAACTAAGTCTATAAATAGGGTGCTGCTGTACACGGGTAAGAAAAGGTAAACTGAATGGCCAGGGGTGACCAGGTTACTCCATGTGTTGACACAGGACCCAGATATAACCAGTTGAGAGAACAGACTATACTTATGGCTTTCTTTATATTTCACGGCATTTTTGTAAATACTAAAAATCAAGAAATGATGACTAGTAACAATAATCTATTTATAATGAAGATAAGAGACGCATAGTAAATTTAGTAAATTATTTTTCATCATGTCTATGTATTTATATTTGAGGGCACCAAAGATCCCACCATTTCGTATTGTCAAAACGTGATAGACGGTTTGCTATATTTCTTTTAAAGAGAGAGTACATTAAAACCCGTTTTAACATAATTGTGAAGCTAGCTATTTAAATATATTTCTCATGATAATACATGGGGCTTATCAAACCCCCAAGACATTCTGGAAGAGTTTACATATCTGAAAGTCAAACAGATACAGGAAAAAAAGAAAAAAAGAAAAAGAAAAAGAAAGAAGAAAAGAAAACCCTTCTGAAGAATACAGAAAGAGAAAGAGAGACCGGTGGCTTTTAGAAAGAGAAAAATCAAACGCACGGCGAAGTTGTGTGACCTCCTCAAGGTCACAAAAGGAGCCAGTGACAGAGCCAGGAACGGTGGCCAAATCTTTTGGACTCATTGTCCAATGCTCAATCCACCATACTTTACTCTCTCCATGGTGTGCAATTTGCTTCTTAGCTCCAGTCACTCAGATGCATTCTTTGGCAAAGTGGGCTGTTCAAGGAAGCAGGGGACTCCTTTTCTCCCACAGTCTCCCCTGCATCCGGCCCAGCCGTTGGGCCGCCTCCCCTGTCACCCCGCCACAGCCTACCCACAGAGACGTTCCACTGGGTGGGGTTCTGAGTGCCCACCGAGCATGTTAATCCTTAACATACACAGTTTTTTGGTATAGAACATCTGTGGGATCCAAGAGCGAGCAGATGGTGCTAAGCCGTGCCAGGCTCAGCCCCTCTCTCCTCCAAACTACACTCCTCCCTTAGCATCCGCAGCCATGGCAGGAGGGACCCTGTGCTTCTGCAAAGCAAGGGGGCAGAGCTGATATCCTTGAAAAGGAAAATGTCTTATCTTGCTCATCTCATCCCTGGTATTTACACTAAACTTGTGCCATCTTCAGTTTCCTGAAGTTACCTAGCTGTGGGAGCATATGGCCAAGGGAACCAAGACTCATTTTATTGGAGGAGTCACTTCTACCCATAGATACTCTCTTAATTACATTCTCAAGACGTGCCTGTTGGGAAACTTTTAGGTCCATGTACTAGAGAAGGATTGCTAGCAAGATGTCTTTAAAATGTGTTTATGATTATTTCATGTTCTAAATCTCAGCTTGGGTAAGATAAAAATCCCAATCCAACATTTATTACTGAGAATCTTGATCTTACTTTTGACAAGATAAAAGCCAAAACTCTGAGAACTATCGTAAGCAGTGACGATATGTATGTGGGGAGGAGGGGGTTAAACTTTTTTTTTTTTTATTCTCCATTTTGAAAAAGCTGTTCTTTCTACATGAAGTAAAATTAAAATAAAGCACTAAATTAAATATTTGTATTTTGTTACTAATGTTGATCTTTTTAATTTTTTTAATTTATTATTATTATTATTTTTTATTAATGTTGATCTTTAAATGAGATGCAAGTTGCACTGCCCTACGAGCAAAGAAAACACATGAAAAAAACTTAGTAACTCCTTTCAACCCATTCACTCAGGGTTTATTGAACAGTCATTCCAGGCCAGGATTCACTGGAAAAATTCAGTTTTCTACCCATCACTTTTTCTCTTCTGTGTGTCTCCTCACTCATCCCACAGAACACCTCTCTCACACGTCACTTCTCACACTTCCAGTCACCGTACGTGTGGAGGTCTTACCCACCCCATGAGACCATGAGACCAGCTGAGTGTCTTATAGTGTAACTCAATTCCGACACTATCTACCTGGAAACAGTATCAGCTCCCACAGGTTAAGAGCTCAGTCCTACAGGAACGCCTCTCCTCCCGCTTCAGATGCTAGTCACAAACCCAGGTGGTCCCCAGTGCTCCTGACCAGCCAGCTATACAGGTCAGAGGTTCCAATGACCACGTCTCCCACCCTGGGTTTGATTAATTTGCTACAGTGGCTCAGAGAACTCAGGACAACATTTTTCTCACGTTTACTGGTTTATTATAAAGGGTACGATAAAGAATACCGATGAACATCCAGATGGAAGAGATGCGTAGGACGAGGCGTGTGGGAGGGGGGTTTCAGAGGTTCCATAACCTCTGTGGGTGCCACTCTTCCAGCATTTTTCCATCTTCACAAACCCAGAAGTCCTTCAAAATCAGTTTTTGGGGGGTTTTATGAAGGTTTCATTGTTTATCTATTATTGGCCATTGATTCAACCCAGAGGTCATGGGGTTGGACTGAAAGTTGCGAGGTTGGTTCCACTGGCAACCAGGCCCATCTTCAGGTACTTTCCAAAAGTCACCTCCTTAACGCACAGAAGACAACTTCATCATGCATTAGGACATGTACAAGGGTTTTAGGAGATCTGCACCTGGGATAGGGTCAAAGACCAAAGAGTAGAGCGGGAAATAGTCCTGGTACTTGTACCATCAAACAAGGAAATGATCAAGGGTTTTTGGAGCTCTGTGCCAGGAGTTAGGGGCGGAGACCAATATATATATATTTTCTATTATCTCACACAGGTACTATTTTAGGTAATGAGAATAATGTTAGAACCAAGACAGCTGAGAATCATGCCCTTACGGAAACTACATCCTAAAAGCCAAAGAAAGAGATAATAGACCCACAGATATAGTTAGTGGATACCAAATAGAGTGTAAAGGAAAAAGGAGCCAAGGGTGATGCCTACGGATCTGACCTGATTATCATTTACTAAAATTGTTTGAACCAGTGTAGGGACATGGCTGTGTGTGGGGGGTGAGGGGGGCATGTGCGTGCATATATGTATTTTCACTTTCACGTGCACGTGCTGGGGTGGAGAATGCCAATAGCTGCTTTTTTGATGTGGTGATTGTGCTTTGTTTTTCTAGATATTCAAATCCATATCTATATTAGGCAGTTAAATGTACAGCTCTGGGCTGGGTATGAGGTTCAGGAATTGGTCTGAAAATGTGGGATTTACCAGTATCTAAGTTAAATGTCATACAACAGGATGAGATTTCCAAGGTAACGAGCAGCGACAGAGCAGAGGAGACAGTCAAGGACTTGTGCTGGGGAATTTAATAATTGGAGTCAGGAGCAACCATATCTTCATTTAATTCAAACCAATTAAGTTAACTAAAGATAAATAAGTGAATGAAAATTAAAGCATTTGTCCATATAGAACTGTAGCAAACACAAGAAAGTAATATATTCAGATTTAACTTTGCCAAGATCATTAGAATTCCCGTCTTTGGAATTTATTAGGAAAGTGGAGGGGAGAGAGAGAGAGACAGGGACGGAGAAAAGAAGAGAGAAAGGGTGAGAAAGAAAGCAAAGGCTATTTTTTGATATGATCACAATTTTGTGGTGAGCCTCACAGCAATTACAGACTTAAATGAGCTATGTCTTAGTTTTCTTATTTTGTTAAATCTGCGCTAGATTTTCCCAGCCTGTGAGCTGTTCTGCAGGGATTCCTTAAATGCCCTGGAAACCTTCACTTGGGCACTTGGTTGTAGAGACCCCGATGGCATATCTGTGGCCAGGGGAGCCGGTGTAACTGCCTGAAATGGTTACGCATCCTCTGAGGAATGGGGGAAGCTCTGGTATTTAGATTTTTAGTCTCTTCTTCTGTCCGTACATCTGACCTTATCCTTTACCCTTCAGCATTTCCATTTGCTTATCTCAGCTTGAACTGAAAACTGTTGGAGCTGGAAGCAAGATAATGTTTTATTTGGATAAAATGTTAGACAAATAAGTTTTCCAAAATTATTTCTGGTTTACTCAAAAATATCAGAGAGAAAGAAAAGGACACTTATTTTAAGTGCCTGCTACCTGTTAAGTGCATCACAAACTTTCATCTCACCACACCAGAACTCTGAAGTGAATATTGTGACTTTTTTTTTTCAAAAACACACCAAGAGTTTTCAAAAACACTAAGATTTAGATTAACCTGAAAAAAAAAAAAAAAAAAAAAAAAAAGCTCACAGTGCTAAGGAACTGAAACAGTGGATTCAAATTCAGGTCCGCCTGGATTGAAAACCCATACTTTCTACATTTAATCATGTTTCTATTGTTAGTAATTAAATCTTTCTTTTTAAAAAAATGTTCATTAAAAGATAAAATCAAACTAAAACAAATAATGTTCATTTCCTGGGGCTATGGGTAGAATGGTGGAAGCGATCATGTCATTCTTTTACTTTGAGGTCTTCCCCAGTAATACAGAAAATCATGGAAGCAAAGGATTTGAGTTTGAATTACAACTCATACGGGAAGTTCTACAAATCATTCGTTCATAGATCTATTTATAAATAGATTAAAGAAAGACCTTATTCACTTACTTTGACTTTCACTTACCTTTTCCAACTACTGTGTATTTGTGAATATATACATACCTGTGTTTTTATGCTTAAACCCGATTACTCGTCAACTTAAAACTAAGCCAAATTTCTAACTGTAACTCTACTATCTCTTATATTAAAGAACTAACAAGGCAAATTTAATATGTATTCTCTCAAATGAGGTCAAAAGCCAGAGAAGAAAATGTCACCTATTTATTTGTAAAACATGCATACGTACATCTATAAAAGAGACTAGATATAAATTGCATTAAATAGTGACATTTAAAAATGCCGTGAGGTCCTCAATAACAGAATGCATCGCTGTTATTAGAACAACAATAACAGTAATTTGTCATAAACGTAACCGAGTCATGTGCACAGTCAGAAACAAAATGGGAAAGAAATCACAATTCTAAACTATCGGAGGAGTCATTACCCTCATGTCCAAATGTATCCTTAAAGAAATTCAACAGTTTTTGATATACTCATAACAGGAGACAAAAGAAGCAATATCACAGAATATATTGGATTAGAAATGCTCTTTTCTCCCATGACACTTGCCTAATTTTATGTATTTTCATAGCTTGCTGAATGATACAATATAAGATTTGCCCATATTAGTTCACTGATGATTGAGAAAGAACTTTCTTTTCTATTTTTGCATCTCTAATTCCTACCATATAGTAGATGCTCAATAAACATTTATTAAATCATTAAATATTCATTAAATGCATTATACGAATAGATCTTAATGAGATCAAAACAATACAAATTGTTACAAATAGGTCTTGAGAGAAACTGTGAATTATACACTAATGGGTTTTAAAACTTTGGACGATTCCCTATTGCCTACCAGGTAAAGTCTGTGGAAGAAATCCATGCATGGAGATGCGCTTTAAGGAAAGAGCACTGGTCACAAAATGCAAAATGGTTGCCAAGAATGACAGTCTGAGCTCCAGCAGACCACTTCAGAGTATATTAAAACACTCCACGTGAGATCTATTGCATACCTGAATTAGCAGAATGGTGGTGAACTATCAGTGATCTTGAGCTAGAATTAGCGGATCATGGCCACCGATCAGATGTAGTAATGCCATCGACAGTGTCTGTGGTTTTCAGCTAGAGTCCTGCTGAGGCTGGTAGACCATTAAAGAAAAATGGAAGAGGGAAGAAGCAAAGAACAGTTCTGGGGAGATAAGATTATTTCCAATCTGGACATATATTCCTAATGACTTGTAGGCACTGCATATGCACCTTGGCAATGCAGTGATGTAATTTTGACTCATTTCCTTTTATTTTATCTGCAGTGAAGGCTGAGAATAATTGCTCCCCTTCCGTTTTATCCTCTCTAACAGTGTTTTCAGGTTAGCCTTTAATATTCTCTCTGCAATTCTAAATTCTAGTTTAACTACCATCAGGCTCCCATTATCTGGTACAATCACCACAATCTTCATACTACAGCCTTATTTAGCTGGAGATAATGAAAAAAAAAAAAAAAAAAAAAAGGAAGAAATGAAAAAAAAAAAAAAAAAGCACCTCTACCTGGAAAAGGCAGACAAAAATATAAGCTGTACTCCATGAGAGTGAGAAAAATCTTTCTCAAGCTTTGTCTTTCTAAGATTATAGGGCATGGAAATGATGCTAACAGACTTCCGTCATCACAGTTAATTCGTAAACCTGGGGACTGGTTAGTGGCAGAAATTCATAACACTCTTCTTGAAAATCCTCACTGTATTCATTTGTTGGGGAAGACAGTGCAATGGTTTCTATTGGATAGCTTTCTCCTCAAACCATCTCTTCCTCAGAGCAGTCGTCATCGACTCCTAAGACAAGGCCACCTGCTGCATCTAGACTATCTAGATGTCTACAGTTCAAGAATTACTTTCGTCTGTATAATTATTTGATTGAAGTCTGCTTTCCCCACTTACTATGCCTTCATGGGATTTTACCTGGTTTTATTCATATTATATTTATAATGCTCATTGTAAATCCTGACAAATAAAAATAATGTTCAGTAAATATTCAATGAATGACTGAAAGGAGCTGGGAAATTGATGCCAATATGAAGGAGACTGCTGTGTCTAAAATACCATGATTCCACTCTTTCATTTAATATATGAGGAAACTGATTTATTACCATATCAGAAAGTTTTGGGGTATTCTATTTTCAGGACCAACTTCTAGAATGAAGAAAACATGTATTACCGGAATCTCAGATACATATACTTCGATAACAATATGACCTTAGCACAAACACAAAATCAAACAAATGAAGATAAACCCTTCGACAAGAAATCTTATCTATGCATCCGATCTGTCACCAAGCTTCACAGGAATATGCAATAAATTGTTGTGTTGATCTACTTCTATGCATGAGATAGTTTGTAACAAACATTTATTTTTAGAGATTGTTATTTTCTAACTGCACAATAAATTGCTGCTATTTGCATAATAGAATTGTTTGCTTCTTTGATTTTCTATTCAGATTGGGAATTATTAATATTTAGTCATACTTGAGATGATCCATTGTCACTGAGTATGTTAACTGTAAAGTATAAATTCTCATCATTCACTATTTCTATAAATTCTCATAATTCACTATTCCCAGAGTATAGATTGCTCAGTATACTCCTATCCTGGAAGTTTTAAGGCTAAAGCTTACGTGCACAAATCAGTGAAGTAATCTTGAAAATAATATGGGTTGAAAAAAACACGTGATCTTTATGACTTCATTGTGCTTTGTGCTATGTCTGACAAAGCCAACAAATATTTAATGGATGTTCAATGAGGGGCCAAGGACTTTACAAGTTACCTTCAGTTGCAAGAATTTGTACAAGATCAATAGTATACTGGCCTTACTCAACTTCTTACTGGTTAATGTACTATTTTATGCTTGAGTAAAGGACAATTTCTAATGAATTCAATTTATTTGAAATTTAGAAATAGTTAAGTCCTTCAAATTTTCTAGGCATTGAAAATTTGAGCACAAAACTTTGACTTTCAAATTATACAGTCTAGGGGCACCTGGGAGGCTCAGTCAGTTAAGTGTCTGCCTTCAGTTCAAGTCATGATTCCGAGGTCCTGGGATGGAGCCCTGCATGGGGCTCCTTGCTCAGTGGGGAGTCTGCTTCTTCCTCTGCCTCTGCCCCTCCTCCTGCTAATGCTCTCCCTCAAACAAATAAAATCTTTTAAAAATATGAAAAAGAAAACATATAATTATACAGTCTATTACAGTTTATAATGACTTAGATATGTGGAGTGAGGACCCCCTGCAGGATTTCAAGAAGTAAATAGTATTAGTGAGGCCATCTCCGAAGGCTGATGGCCACTCACCAAGAGTGCTCCCTCGTGTTGGACAGATAACTCTACTGAGTAGGTCACTCTAAGTCCTAGCAGAGAACAGTAGATGACAGACATTATATCCTCAAGTTTCCTGTCGTGGGAGATTCCTCTTTCAATTCTAGAAACTCTTTCAAACATCCCCCTTCAGGGTCCTTCATTATAAAACTTGGCTGTTACAGTTCCAGAGGAAACCCAAAATATCACTCTGATAATGCGTATTATTGACATGAATCAAGCATGTACTCTCTCTTCAGTGGACTTTAGTCCCTTGAGGACGGGGAGTCTGTATGGTTTATCTTTATCCCTATTACCTGTTTCAATGTCAAAAAGTTCAATGGGAGTTGAATGACTAAAACTCTATAATTAACTGTTTCCTTTGACTGAACATTCAAAGTGTATAAAGTGCCGTGCGAGCACATTACCACTGGGTAATGCACAGAATCTTATTTTTATTTTCTCAGCATAATTTGATGTATTATTTTCCACCTTATATGTAAAAAGCGATTGTTAGAAAAAAAGATCACATTATGTAACAGAACCTTGGACACGAAGGGACCGGTGGTATGTTTAGTGTTGTAGTATTTTGGTTTGAGTTCCACAATAGCTTCCTCTATTCCATTATCATAGTAACAAATATTATATATTTTATGTGGTAGGATTTTACAAGATATTTTGGGAACAATCGGGGTTTAAATTCAGCTAATCATAGTTTAAATCTCTTTTGTCACTGGTATTTGGATACCCTGGGGGACAGTCACTTAACTTCTGTGAGTATCAGCTTTTCTACCTACAAAATTGAAGATAATTTCTACCTTAGAGAGTTTTGTGAAGATTAAGTAAGTTAATTTCCTTAAATTGCTCAGCGTAATGTTTAATACGGAGAACTCCCTGATAAATAGCATTATACATATTTATTATTCTTCTACTGATATTTTTTAAATGTTTGAGCAAACATTAGAAAACAAATAAAAAATAAAAGAAGAATAAGAATAACCGTAAACTTGACTACATTTTAAGGCGTAGCTAACACCGAGGAAGCTACCATTTGTGTAAATTTAAAAAAATGATAAAGTCAAGTTGGCATTTACTTTGGAGGTCTGAAGTATTGTAAGTAAATTATATCCAATAATTTTAAAGTAGGCAGTTCAGTTTATCCATGGACATAGTTTGACCTTTTTAAAAATTTATTTAATTGGATATGTATATGATATGCCTACCAAGCTTTCCTAACAAAAGATAGGGAAAGGGCAGTTTACATAGTGGTGGGCAGGAAACGATTAAGTGAAACTCATGTGAAGTGTCACAGTCCAGTGGGTGGGGAATGTTTGATGATACCCCCTGAGAATAGTGTGATTACATAGGTCAGGGCCCGGCCTTACACAGGAAGCGGCCCCATTGTCATGGTTCTGCTCAGAGGCTTAAGTTTAAAAGTCACCCAGGAAGGTACAGTTCACGACCAAACGACCAGAGTTCAGGAGCCTTCCTCCCAGAGCAGGAAAGCGAACAAGGGCGACTCAGGACACAGGGTAAAAATCCCAAGGGCACACACTGTGCCCTGTCAGAATTAATGGCCAAGAGTCACGTTAGAACTACGTGGTTATGGAAGGCAAGACCTCCCTAGGAATAGGATGGTGAGAATATTAAAGACAACAAGTTTTTGGAGCGGTATTAACGAGGCTGACCTTTCCTTCATACGAGTCCTGACAAGAATACAGACTCCTAATGTAATCGAGGAAGGGATGCCGGGAACTGGGGGCAGCAGAAGTAAATGAGCAAAACCTGGAATCAAGGGAGAGGATTCCACCCGTAATATAAAGGGAGTTGATTTTTTTTAGTGATCAATTTCCTAGTGGCAAGGGAATTAGAGAACATTATCAGAACCACCTGATGTAATTTGAATTCTGTAGCACAATTACATGTGCTAGATGACTGTAAAGTAGAAAGCATAGAGTTCTGTATACATTCTTTGGGAAGTTGTTAGCACACTTTTTTAGTGTCCGTATTCTAAGTCAAAGAACCCTGGAAAGTCAGAAGCATAAATAATTCATCAAATAGATGAAATCTGAAAAGTTAGATATAATAACCATCATCCTCACAGGATAATGAGGTATTGGGTTTATTTAATATGATATGCTTATGTCTCAGAAGTTATTTATTTAAGGGAGATAGAGTCTTTGGAAATACCATTTGAGCATAATTAAAATCTTTCTGGAAAATTTCCAAAGTCTTACTTTTCAAAATTTAGTTGCCAAGCCTATGTTTATTCTCTTATTATACTGAAGTAACAAGGTCTTTTTTAAATTTTTTTCTAAATGAGAAAACTATTTTTTTTCTGTGTAATAGTCTTCCTTCACACTAAATTTAGAAATTTAGATTCAACTAAGAAATGCTGCCATAAAGCTATGGCACTATTGGCTAAATACCCTGAAGCTTTTCTTCAATAGAAAATATTGTGGTGATACACGTAAACAAACAAACAAGAAAAAAAATGAAGCAATCTTCCTGATAGTATCACAAGGTGTTAGTTTATTATCATAGGGTGAAGTTCATTTTCAGCTATTCATTTGTGCTTTATGAAAGCGTGGCTCTCTGCTGAGCTCCCTGGCACAAGTCCACAGAGGAAATCGAAATTCAACTACATATATTGTTACTCAGAAACTCATGCCATTCACTGTTCAAAGACATCAAAGCAAAAAAGAGTCAATAAAGCCAAGTCTCTGGTCAATACAGTGAGCTAATTGCATTATTATTCCTCCATTAATGTCTTCTATTACTTCAACAATATCTATCGAGTGATTCCTATGCCACAACTTGTCCTAGCCTCGGAACATCCTAAGGTTCCTATGCACAATGAGCTTCCAGTCTAGTGGGAAAAAATAAATAAATAAAGCCCTCCAAAAGGTAATCACAGGACATCATTAAATGCGTTTTGGCAAGAAAATTAGAGGATGAAAATGAAATTTAGATTTGGAGGAAATAGTTAAAGAATACATTCCGGGGAATCTGAAGAAGGATTAGGATATAGGGAGGAATATTTTAGGACATACCAATGCACACGTTGATCTTTCCATCTGGAGGGAAAATCAGGACTGAGGACTGAAGGGATTCCAGCACATTCCAAGTGTGAGTTGAGGAGGAGGGATGAGGTCGGGGCTGGGAGGGGCATACCCATATCAAAGCCCCTGCAAAATCAGAGCCCTAATTGCTATTCCTCTGCTGTAGAAGGAGGTGGGAAGCCATCTTGAGCGGACAAGGGCCTGCAAGTGATGCTATCCCATGTCATGCTCACTGGAGTAAGACAAGTTCCGTCGGTCTGACCATGACTGGTGATAGCACTCATCTGCTGGTCTTGACAGCGCCAGGCAACACCCCGCTTCTTAGCCATAGTGCACACTGGTTCAGCCAGGCGTGGAGAATCCTGCTGAAGTACAGGGATCCCTGAGGCTCTACTCACCAAAGGCAGTGCCACCAGGAGCATGCTGGGCTTTGTAATGTACCCTGTCGTTCCTACCTTCCTGATCCTGATGCCTTCCACTCCCCCATCCCCTCACTGAGGACCAGAAATGCTCCCTTGCTATTCCTACTACAGACTTGCACACTTAGCAATTATTATTTACTTTTGGTTTCTGCCTCCACGTTCTCTTCCTTATCCTGTTTTATTTTCCATGATAGCATTTCTTACCACTTGATACAGTACGTTCATTTGCCCATCTATTCTATGTCTCTCTCATCAACAGCACCTCATTCCCAGGAAATGTCAGCTGAATGGAGACCAAAGAATTAATTTTCTTTCCTTCTAAATTTTTGTACAATGAGGGGAAAAAAGCAAGGGATGGAATTAGAATGGAAGGAAGGGAGAGAGGATGGAGGGAGAGAAGAAAGAAGGGAGGAATGGAAGGGGAGGGTGGAAGAGACAAAGGGAGGAAGGAAAGAGGAAAAGGAGGGAAAAATAGCAGAAAAAGCTTTTTGTTTTTTTTTTTTTTTTAGCATAAGGACTTTTGTATAATGCATTTAGTTTGGTCATGAACCAGCAATGTTGTTTTCACTGGTAATATGTTTGTCTCTAGTATGAAAAAATTGAAGCTAATCATATGTCATTAATAGTCTTTACCATATGTCATTAATATAGTCTGTAGAGTCTGTGAGATCTCTGCTATTTATATCTGGCTTCCCTTTATGGAAACTGCAAGCTTCTATTAATCAGGGATACATTTTCTGTTATCTTTGCAATGAGAAAATCCAGATTATCAAACAAAGAATCATTAGTTTAATTGAATTAGAGTTGTGATTTAAAAGAAAAAACTCAGAGTGATTTTAGGTACAAAATTTTGTTCTATGTTTATACTACAGTAAACAAGTTGGCTATGGTAATAGAGCTAAATAGCTGCCATTTGTTGATCAATGAATATTTGCAAGGCAGTAGGCTAGTTACCATACAAATATTACTATATTCCTTTCTCATAATAAATCTTGAAATTAAAGAATATCTTCCTTTCACAGATAAATAAATGAAAGTTTACAGAAAAGAAAGCCATTTTAATAAGGATCATAAGCAGCAAATTGAAATTTGAATCTAAGGCCATTTCTTTCCAATGCCTGTATTTTTCTCAATGCACGAATACTTGGTCTTACTCTGTTTTGTCATTGCAGATGTGAGTAAAGCAGTTATTACCTAAATAGTTCAATAAACATTCACTGAGTGCTGTTACATATGCCTGCCTGCACGTCTGTCTGTCCGTCTACCTATCCTTTTTTTAAAGATTTTATCTATTTATTCACGAGACACACACACACACACAGAGAGAGAGAGAGAGAGAGAGAGAGAGAGAGAGAGGCAGAGGGAGAAGCAGGCCCTATGCAGGGAGCCCGACGTGGGACTCGATCCCAGGACCCTGGAGTCACGCCATGGGCTGAAGGCAGACAGACCTTCAACCATGGAGCCACCCAGGGGTCTCAATCTATCTTTTTAAGCTGTGTTATTTCCTTTTCACAACAAAGATTTATTCAACACAGTAAGATACAATTAATTATTTTTAATGAGGAAAATAAACCAGGAGAGGATTAAATGTAACTAATAAAGATGGAGCTAGAATAAGGTTACTATTATTACAGAACACAGAGTTTGACAAATTTACTCAAAGCTTGACAAAAATTAGTATCTAAATCATTTCTAGGAACGCCTGGATGGCTCACGTTTTGAGCATCTGCCTTTGGCTCAGGGTGTGACCCTGGGGTCCTAGGATCGAGTCCTACCTGGATGGAGTCTGCTTGGGGCCTGCATGGAGTCCTGCATCGGGCTCCCCGCAGGGAGCCTGCTTCTCCTTCCATCTCTTTCATGAATAAATAAATATAATCTTAATAAATAAATAAATAAATAAATAAATAAATAAAATTATGATAGTCACATCATTGAGGTAATATGGATCAGCTATATTTATAGTTGGTAATATGGGAAAAGAACAAAAGTAAAACAAAACCACATTCTGGGTATGTATAATTATTTCTAATAGTGAAAACTGAAAATTCACTTTCACAATTAGCCATTAGCAGCCACCCAATGAAGACTCAATGAATGAAGTGCTGAAATCATACATAGCACCCACCAGTACATAAAAGGATTTCTTGGGGCTCTTTCATAGGAAGTTCTCAAGATAGTCCATGGCATCATGTCAAAATCTGATTTACTCAGTGCGGTTTTTGGTGATTGAAAATAATTCTGGCCATGATACTCAACAGATTTAATTTTCAGATACATTTCAGAACATGTAAAAACAGTTCTATCACAAGTCAGGCAGTGTGCAAAGTACCGAGGTTATAGGTCTGGATGTTATCTTGTACAGTTCACAACCAAATGAAAGAAAAAGACATAATGAACAGAGCACAAAAAAGTGAAAGATACAACAAGGAGATGTATATAGGAGACAATTGTAACAAATGAAAATTACATGTTAGAACTGGATTAAAAGAAACACTAAGATCACATTGACGCCATGTTCTCAGTCAAGATGTAAGGCTGTTTTGCCTCCGTAACAAACATCTCCCTCCCCAAATTTCTAGTTTATAATATTAACAGAACTTTATTTCCCACTAGCTTCTATGTCCAACAGACCCTGACAGGGGGATTGCTTCTCATATGCAGCAGATGAACTCTAGACTCTAAAGTGACCCCACGATTCCTGTGTCCTGGTGTTCACACTTTGTGATACTCTTTTCTTGAGTAGGTGAGAACTATGACAGCCACCTAATCAACAGAATGTGGAAAAGGTGACGGTAGGTTATTCCCACTATTATGTCATATTATACAAAGACCCCACATTGCTAACGGATTGCTTTCTACAGACTCTGCTTGCAGGCCTGATGAAATAAGTGTTCATGTTGGGAAAGCACGCAGGAAATGTGGAGAGCCTCTAGCAACTGCTGCGAGACTCTAGGAACCAAGGGCTGACTCTAGGAGCTGTAAGTCACTGTAGGAGCTGATGACTTCCTGCCAATAACCAGTAAGAAGCCTGGACTTTCATTTCTGCAGCTGCAAAGGAAATGAATCCTGCCAATAAGCTGAATGATCATGGAAATGGATTTTCCCCACTCAGGCCTTCACATGGGAGTGCAGGACAGTTGACACTTTGATTGCAGACTACTCAGATCTTAAGCAAAGAACTCAGTTAAGCTGAATTTGGACCCCTGACCCACAAAAAGATGTGAGATTATAAATGTGTGTTGTTTGAAGCCAGGAAGTATGTGATGACTTATCAGCCTAGAAAATTTCATCTTAATATGTGCCTTCCCCATCTGGCAAAAGAAGAGGTCTGTAGTGTTTCATCTCACCGATTCAGAAGCAGCACACATTGCTCTGGCTCACAGTTGATTATCAGACTAAGTCATGTGGTCATGTACACTATCAAAAGGATTAGAAAGTGCACTCCTGACGTGTACTTCAAAGAGAAAAAGCAGCGGAATATATTTGTAAGGAGCACCAATGACACCCACAAACGTTTTATAGAGTGCAATTTTTGGTTAAACAGGACATAAACTGTGATGGAAATAAAATATCTTCAATTAATATAACAGAGAGGGAATTACTAGTGATAAATCAGAGCTTTTCTGACAGTCACACTTCTTCACTAAATCTGTAATTAAAATTCTCCCTAGAATATGTGCAATCAATAAATATTCCCCTATCAGAAAAGCATCATCAAAAATAAATATTTGTTAATCACAGTAAACACTTTTACAAATAACTATTTTACAGATAAATAGTAGGATAATACTACTCATTAGAATTCATTATTATATTTTCCCATTATCTCTGCAAACACATCAAATGTTTTTAAAAAGCCCAGTGCCAAACTGAGATATTCATTTTTCTTAACCATATATCCAAAGATATCACACAATAAATGTTCTCAGCAAAACAAAGAAAATGACTCTTTTGTAAAATAAATCAATTTTTGGTTCCTTTAGTACAAGCCAATTTGACCTTCTACTTCAGTATTTATTTTTTACCTGACTTTCAGAAAGCAGCTTCAATCTAACAAGTACATAGACCTTATGTTCAGTTTACCTACCTGAACCCATACAGATATTCTGACCTTCATTCCCCATTCTGCCTCAAGAAGGCTAAAATGACATAAACATTTATAGTCAATAGAGTAGGGCCACCTATCTCATGCTCATCTAAACTCAAGAACAGATTTGAAACATCCTTAATCAAGGTTTAGAGCTTGAAAGTCCTTCACTCCCAAGATCAAGATGGTAAAACTGGTATAAAAATGTCCTCCATCACAGGACTCAGTGAGAGTTGAGATGAGAATAGCTTGATGTCTACTTTCATTCTTTTTGGTATAGAATCTGCTTACTAAAAAAATAAAAATAAAAAAAATACCAATTTGTAGAGTTATCTGTACTTGTCCCTGAATGTTCAAGGATGAATTTGATATAACTTACACTCATGAAATTCACAGCTCACAGGGGAAAAAGTATTCATGTGATACTATAATTCTATTTTTGTATGTGTAAATATGGTGACTGAGAGAATATCAGCTAATAAAAGAAGCCATTAATATGGCACTCAGGGTGGAAGGTTGCTCATGGAATACTTTCTAAGGAATCTCAAATAAATAAATAAAAATAATACTGTATTGTATAACTAGTATTTTGAGAGGTTACTATTATCAAGTTAAAACTTAAATGAGTTTACTGTTATTGCCATAACAATCTTACTAAGTAATTACCAACATACCAATGAGGATCTTGAGGCTTAGTGAGACCCAATAAGCTGGTCAAGATCATACAACTAAGAAGTAGGGGAGTGGGTTTTCAGAAGACGAGATTCTAATAATTTGATTACCCTACCTCAAAAAGGGTAAATGAGAAACTTTAAGGGAAAGTACAGAACAGTCCAACAAAAAGGTGGGAAGAGGTAGTAGATACCATGATAAAGGCCATTTAGAATGGTCAGAGATTAGGCTAAATTAAGGATGTTGATGTATCTTTATAGACAAAGCTGAGTTCATTAATGGTCCCATAATGGCATGGTATGTGATTCGGTCTCTGTTAGGAGGTATATGGTGCTGAATTGTGAAGCTAGGATAAGGGAAACATTTCCTGAAGCAAGGGCTTGAAATTTAGAGGAAGGAAATATATATATGTGTGTGTGTAAAATATATATTTTAATATATATATTAAATATACATATTATATATATATATATATAGAGAGAGAGAGAGATGATTTAACCTCAATATATCACTATAATAAGCCAACAGCAATGGAAGTTTGAGATTAGGATGAAGAAAAGTAGTAGGTAGTATTGGTGAGAAAGAACAAGAAGAAGGTAGAGGGAGAGATTCTTTGGAATTATTTGCCCACTTCAGAAAGAATACTGATATATTAAGGTCTTCATGAGGAAATGCCAAACCTTCTTTAAGTTCTACATGAAGGATAAGTAGTTTAGCTCCTGAGTAATCATTCAGTATCATTAGAGCTTGTAGTGTCTGCTTTCACAATAAATTACATTTTCCTCTCATTATATTCTCATGAAAAAGCTACCTAAAAATTGAGTCCCAGGATGCCTAGATGGCTCAGGGGTTGAGCCTTTGGCTCAGGGCACAACCCCGGGGCCCTGGAATCGAGTCCTGCATTGGGCTCCCTGCATGGAGCCTGCTTCTCTCTCTGCCTGTGTCTCTGCCTTTCTGTGTGTCTTTCATGAGTAAGTAAATAAAATCTTTAAAAAAATGAGTCCCAAAATACACAAGGCAAAACGGACATAATTCAAGGGAGAAACAAATCAATGATAATAGTGGAGATTTCAATACTCCACCTGCAACAATAAGTAGAACAGTTAGAAAATCAACATAGAAAAAGAAGACTTGGACGACACTAAGAAACCAACCAGATCTAAGACACCTCTACAGAACATTCCACTCAAAACATTAGAACACATACTTTCCTCGAATTCACACGAAGTTCTGCCCAGCTGCATCTTATGTGAGGTCATAGAATGACTCTTGTTACAATAAAAACAAGTGAAATTATACAAAATATGTTCTTCTAACACAAGAAAATAAAACTGGAAATCAATATAGAAGAAAATCTGGGAAATTAAGATTATATGGAAATTAAGCAACACACTCCTAATTGGTAAATGGATTGAAGGAGATATCACAAGAAAAATTTGAAAATATTGTGAGAATAAATACAAAAACCACATGTCAAAACTTATGGGATGCAGCTAAAGAAGTGTATAGAGGAAAATTTATAGTTCTATATACCTATATGAAAAAATAAGAAAGATCTAAAATCAATAATCTAAGCTTCCAATTTGACAAAATCGAGAAGAGCGAACTAAATACAAAGCAAGAAAAAGGAAAGACATCATAAATATTAAAATCGATATAAATAACAAGAATAAGGAAATAGAAAAACAAGAAAATTTCACAGTAATGTTCCTTACAACTATTGATGAGAAAATTACTAGCAAAATACTAGCAAACCAAAACTATTAATATATTTAAAAAATCCATTATACATATGATGGAGGGAGATTTATTCCAGGAATGCACAGGAAATATATTCAACATATGCATTCCAATCAATATGTTAGATCATGCTAAAAGAATAAAGGGCAAAATCCATATGATTTACCTCAATAAATGCAGAAAATTTTCTGCAAAAAATTAAGCACCCTTTCATGATTAAAAAAATCAATAAACTAGGAATAAAGGAGAGGTTTCTTACCCTAATAAAACTTATCTTTAAAACATTGATAGAAAAAGAAACTCATAGATTGGGGTCCTTGGGTGACTCAGTGGTTGAGCATCTGCCTTGGGCCCAGGGCGTGACTCCAGGGTCCCAAGATCGAGTCCCATGTCGGGCTCCCTGCATGGAGCCTGCCTCTCCCTCTGCCTGTGTCTCTGCCTCTCTCTCTGTGTCTCTCATGAATAGATAAAGAAAATCTAAAAAAAAGAAAAAAAAAAACCTCATAGATGACACCGTATCAATGAAGAGACATGACATACATAAAATTTTCCCCTAAATCAGGAATTAAATAAAAATGTCTGATTTCAACACTTTAATTCAGCATTTTACTGGAGGTTCTGGGCAGAGCAAATAGGGAAGAAAAAAGAACAAGGACCCCAGACAAGAAAGGAAAAAATAAAATTTATTTCCATCTTCAGATGACATGTTCTTGTATTTATAAAATCCTAAGAAATCCACCAAGAAAAAAGAGGGGATATTTATTATAGCTAATAGAAGAGTTTAGCAAGGTCTCAGGATAAAAGATTAATATTAGAAATAAAACATGTTTTTACATATTGGCAATAAACTATCCAAGTATAAAATTGAAAAGTGTTTCATTTATAATAGCATCAAAAGAGTAAAATACATAGAGACAAACTTAGCAGACTAAGTACAAGATTTATACACTGTAACTGTAAAACATTATTGAAAGAAATTAAAGAAGACATAAGTAAATGGAAAAGGCATCCTATGTCTATGAATTGGAAGAGTTAATATAATTGGATGGCAATATTACCAAAATATATCTAATACAACAAAATCCTTAGTAAAATTCCAGTTGTTTTTAGTTTTGTTTCATTTTTGGGGTTTTGTTTTTTTGCAAAAACTGACAAGATAATCTTTAATTTCGTCTGAAAATTAAAGAGATCCAGAATAGACAAAACAATCTTAAAGTAGAACAAAGTTACAGGACTCACTTCCCAGTTTCAAAACTTAATGCAAAAACAGTGATCAAGACAGCGTGCTACTGACCAGATAGAGCCATATCAGTAGGCTAGAACTGAGAGTCCAGAAATGAGCCCATAAATCTATAGCCAGTGGGTTTTTGACAAAGGTCCCAAGACCATTCAAAGAAGAAAGAATAATCTTTCCAACAAATAGTGCTGACAGAGCTGTTTATCCACATGTGTAAGAAAGAAATCAGATCTCTCTCAGGCTACATCTAAAAATTAATTTAAACTGCATTATAGACATAAGTGTAAGATCTAAAACTAAACCATAAAGTCCTTAAAGGGAACCTAGAAGTGAGTCTTCGTGACCTTGGATTAGACAAAACCTTCTTGGATACAACAGCAAAATCACAACCGACAAAAGAAAAAAGTGAATGAACTGAACTTCATTAAAATTAACGATGTTTGTGGCTCAAAAGACACTATCAAGTCAGTGAAAGAAGAACTGCAGAATGGGGAAAGCATCTGCAAATAATATTCTGATAAAGCTTTAATATCCAGAATATATAAAGAACCATTAAAACTCAACAATAAAAGACAAAGATGGGCACCTGGGTGGTTCAGTCAGTGAAGCATCAGACTCTTGATTTCAGCTTAGGTCATGATCTCAGGGTTGTGAAATCCAGCCCTGGGTTAGGCCCTGCACTGAGCATGGAGCCTGCTTACGATTCTCTCTCTCCCTCACCCTCTCCTTTTGTCCCTCCCTCCATCTCCTTCTGAAAAAAAATAAAAAATACATAAATAAAAAAGACAGAAAGGTTAAAAAATGGACAAAGCTTCTGGAGAGACTTTTTTTTCCAAAGAAAACAATAAAAATGGTGACTGAGCATATGAAAGATGCTCAGCATCATTAGTGATTCTAGTAATGCAAATCAAAATGAACTTGAACTATCATTTCACACCCACTAGTATGGCTAAGATGAAAAGGTGATAATAATAAAAAAAAAAAAAGGTGATCAATGACAAGTGTTGGTGGGTATATGGAAAGCATGGGACCCTCATCCATTGCTGGTAGGAGTGTAAATTGAGGAAGGCATGCAGTTTGATAGTTCTTCAAAATGCTTCGCAGAGTTGTCATAGGACCTAGGTATATACCTAACAGAATTGAAGACATGTTCCTTATGGGGTGATGAAACTTCTGGAATCAGAAAATGGGGTGGTGACACAGCTTTATCAGTATAAGAAAAACCATTAGATTTGTTACTTTTATATTGTGAATTTTATGGTATGAATATTATAACCATTAATGTGATTTATATCTAAATTTAAAATTTCAGACAAAGGAAAAAAGGATCACCTCCATGGCAGAAAGGTATATGCGTGAATATTTATTCTAAAAAATTAATTCTAAGGCTGAAATCAAATACATTAAAATATCTAAGAATGGGTTGGTTAAGTAAATTACACAGCAACATAATAGGATATTATTTTGTCATTGAAAAGTACACTTAGGAAGGCCATAACAAATGCGTGACCCATATTTAAGTGTCTCAAGTGGGAAATACTAAATATTTCGCTTTGATTAAAATGATCTGTATTATATGTGAATGTGAAAAGGGTGGGATAATACATTGAAAATTCTAGTCCTCTTGACTTTTTGCTGTGGAAGTTTAAATTTCAAGTTCAGAGATGCAAGAAATAAAACCATAGAGACTAGATGCCTTGTCCAAGGTCCCAAGAGAGGAAAAACATAGATGAAACTAGAATGTATACCCTTATATGACTGAATCTCTGTGAATACTCAAGATACTAGACTTATTAGGCCGATGCTTCTTGAGCTGTCTGTGGAAAATATCCTCCAGCCTGCTTTAGACCTTACGTGGTCCAAGTGTGCCTAAAGGAATACTCAGCGTGTGCAGCAAGTGTTCCACAAGCCACACCGCTCTATACACTGATGGATGCAACAGACCATTGACCACTTCCCTAGATATCACAGCAATGTCAAATGGCTCTAGAAGTTTCTAAATTCTGACTATTAATTTTTGTACTTATTCCATTGCATTCTGACAACAAAAAGTTTCCGGGGAAGTATTTGGAAAGCACATTTTGAGTTGTATTGGTTAACAGAATTAGGAAGAATGAAAATATGAATTAAATAATATGGAAAGGTAGAAAGGGGAGAGTAGAGAGAAAAGGAGGAAGAAAAGAAGGAAGGGAAGTAGGAAAGAAAAAAATGTTCTGTACCATGGTGAGTTTTGAAAACACGCATCTTTAATAGAAACTGAAAATCAATTAAAATTAAAAACAGTTTCATGAACAACTAACAATCCAACTGTTCATTAAGCACTTTAGGAGTCCAGCATCGCTATGTAAATAGATCTATTTTCAGAACTACCAGTAGAGTCATTCTGAGGAGTCAAATGCATAAATCATCATGGTAATTGCACTTTTAAATACTACTTTTAATTGAAATTGAAATTTTTCTGCCCATATATTTACAATATGCTTTCAGCAACACTTTGAGGTTTTAATAGGGCAAACACCTATGAAGTATATTTTAGAAAGTAGTCACCAATGGTTATTATTTGCTCAGAGAAGGGAAATCAATAAGTAGACAAATGCTTTACTATCATTCAATGGCGTTATCACGGATGCAGAAGTTGTGCTGTTTTACAGGGAAGAATAAAATGAGTACCTTTCACATGGCCTTGTGTTTATGTTTATGTGTCCTTTCCGATCAGTCTTTGCTAAGCTTATAGTAGCTGGAATAATGATGGAGGCCTATTTCCCCCCCCACCCTGTATTGCTGGAACAGGATGCCCGTACTTGAACATGAGGTATTTAAGCTTAAGGTCAATTATTAGCACTTCCACTTCAATTAAGAGGACATGGCCTCATAGTTTAATTTACAACAGCTAGTTAAACTCCCTAGAAAATACCTCGGAGTGCCTAAATAGCAATTAGTCTTTGGAAAAAGAAAGAGGCAGCAAAGTTTGAATAACTACCAGATTAGCACACACATCACATAGATTATTTTATTAACTCATTAGTAAAGTACTTAGGATAAAGAGATGATGATGTTTTCTAAACTGTGTAAACATTTTAGGAAAAGTGTAAGAATTAATTTAAAAACATATTATGTTGGCTTTATGTAAACCAAAGAGGAAAATGAGCTTCTGGACACCTTTATGTAAGACAAAGGAAAATAATGCTTTCTGTCTTTTTTGTTTTTTGTTTTTTTTTTTGTATGGACTTGATGGCATAATTTTTGTTCATATTTTGGTTTTCCCCATTTGAATGTTCTGATAGTGTAAATGGCTTGTGATGCAAAGGAGAAAAGAAAAGGTGTTATAAGTAAGAGTAGTTATCATTTAATTCGTAAGTCTCCTGAACTAGACCTTTGACTAAATTAATATGAATAAAAAATATTTTAAATAATTCCTTTAAAACTATGTGAGCATAGTTTATAGGATAGAAAATATGTATCAAAATCTCAAGGTGATAGAAAGCAAGTATAGGAAACACTAGCCTAGACGATGTTTGAGGTCCCTTCCAGTTCCAACATCCATTAACCTTAATCCTATAACTTTCTTTGGTTTTACATGGGATAATCCTCTCTAAAACCCATCTCACAGTTAGTTCTATGTAACTTTCTGTGGTATTGTGCAACATATCCACATAAAAATCCGTGTAAATGTCAAAGGAATGAATGAGCAAGTGAGACCTTCTTGATCTCATTTTTAAAACTTGTCTTCATAATTTAGATTGCAGAGGCACAGCTGACTACAGAAGTCTCTCCTTTGGAAGTACCCAAGCGCTTTTGTGGGGCTTCTATCTCAAAGTGCATAACTCATGAATCTCCCCTCCTTAGTACTGAAACCTTGTGTAGATTTAAGGGCTTGCTTTAGGGGGAAATGTCAGTGTCAAGACAATTGTGGGCGTTATGTGGAAAGTGCTTATTTACTTTGCTCTCTGGGAAACAATGCTATGTTGCTATGACAACTGCTACATGACTTTCTTTTTAAATATATGTGTGTAAGCTCACACGCATGCACATGCACGCATGCACCCAAGCACAGATTGCTCCATGCATTTCATATACATGCAGCCTATCCAAAGAGTGCTTGTGTTCCCAGGCACATAGGATTCACAGAAATAACTAGACGACAGGAAAATCATCGGAAAATAATTTTTATTTTTTCCTTCTTACTAAAAATGAATTGAATCCATAAAGGACCCCAAGATGAATCCTCTTAAAGTAGGTATTAGGCATTTAAATGTAAGGGTTCGGAAAATAAAGGTTGAACAAAATAATAAATTTAATATGCATAATGACGTTGGAATCCTATCTTCAAAATGGTGTGTTAAATCTTATCTTAAGAAAAAAAATTAAAATCAGAGAACGATTTAAGGGACATCAAAAGTCATCTTTTTGAATTTTTCATTTGATTTGTAACATGCTGTGATCCAAACATGTACACCTTGTAGAATCTTTATATTTTTTCTATATCCTCAAATTACCTGTAGTCTTATTAATTCATAATTTATTTATTGATTTGCTTTTATATGAAAATAGATTGATATGAAAAGGAAATTTTATATTACTTCAGTAAATGAAAGACCCAATATTACTTGTCACAAAGATAAAGTAACTGCAAAAGGAAATGCATAAATTCTTTCATCTATGTACCATCAAATACAATTTTTTATAGAACTTAGTGAATTTTTAATATGCTGGAAAAGACTTCAATCAATTCTATAGCATTCTCAACAAGTGTCTACTTGATCATTATCTCCACGGACATGGAACTCATCATATTCAAGGAAAATTATTCTTCAAATAAAATGTTATACTTAGAGTATGGTTCACACCTCAAATTATACATCATAGTTGCTCTCTTCAAGTATGTAAATATCACTTTCAGTGAGAGTTTTTCTGACTTTTCTATTTGTGTCTTTTTAAAAGTTTCTGCTGTGGCCGTGCTAGCTCCTAAGGAAAAAAAAAATCTATAAATAGATAGTCCATGCCCTCAAAGCATTCATGTCTTGGTGGAGATAAAAGCAAATCATATTTTTATGATTATAAGTAGAGTATAGAGCTGGTGCAAAAGAAGGTAGTCCCATGGTCTGCTGCTATGGTTTCCTGAATTGTAGAGCTCATCTTAAGTTTTCTTGGGAATGTGAGGAGCATGGAGAGGTCTAACCTTCTTAGGAAATGTTAGACCTAGGCATGTATGTAGATTTGGGATTAGCCATTAGATATTTATTTAAGCTCTGGGATATTAGCTGGAGATGAGAATATTGAGAGAACACAGATATTTACAGGGAGGTAAGATAAAGCAAAAAAAAAAGTGAATTTTAGCAACATGGTTTTACTACTAAAATTTCTGGTCAATCATTTTCAAACAGAAATGATGGTTTGGTGGAGAATTCAAATCAAGTGAAAGTAAAGAAAAGATGTTCATTATTCTGGTATTGAGTGGCTCTCTGGTAACCAAGGGGAGCAGTTTCAGAGGAATAATGGTGGAGGACAGCTGAAAACCGGGTGAGGGGGCCTGACTCAAGAAATGGAAGTAGAGTGCTCCTTCTAAAGTCTTACCTAAAATTTTACAGCAGAAAGAGGAGTAGAGGCTAGAAAGTATGACAATAAATAGTTTCTCCTCCTAAAAAGAGCCATAGCCCAGAGGACAAGGCAATATTCCACAGGTGTCTCACAAGAAGCATACTATATGGAAGGAATATTTCCAATAAAGCTGCATTCCTATTTCCATTTGGATTTCATTATTTTCTCTTCTCTCTGTCCCAAATCCTACAGACTTGAGGAGCACTATCCAAAGAGAGTCATGAAAATTCTGGGAGATAAATTGGGAAATGGAATGTGAAATAAAATCTCACTTTTATGTAACACATCTTTTTCCCAGAAATGTGAATGGTCTGGGAAACTTTTTTTTTTTTTTTTTTGCAAAACGTTAGTCTACATATAACAATAAATGATACCTTATGTAAATAGCAATTTGGCATGCAAAAGATGACAAAATGCTACTTAAATATTTATTCTCTTCCCTTATGTTTATTTTAATACATTTCAGTTGGAGAAGGTAAACACTTCCCATTATAGCAGTAATGCTCAGAGCATTTACTATCTTATCTGGGTGTATACGATTGATTGCTTCATATACTATCCTGCACTTGAGATTCACAAGCTAATTTGGCCTCCATATTGTGTTGTTATTTGTTTACTAGCTTGTATGTGTTGTTACGGTTTAGTCTCTTGTGACACTACTATTCTGTGGTGTATATCTGGGGGATTGTAGTAGGGGATACCGAGTGCCTACTATATAACCAAGTCTATGCTAATCACTTTTCACATCACAATTTATTTATTCTAAGAACACTAAGAATTATGTGCTATTATTATCTTTGTTTTGTGACTGAAGAACCTCAGAAGTTAAATCATCTGTGCAATGCCAGTTAAGGACACTAGGTTCAGAGAGACCTGATTCACAACTACGGTTCTTTACCACTTCATAGATGCTCATCCTGAGAGCAGCTGAAAAGTTGTTCAATAAATACTAATTCCCAGAATAACTGATTTGCTCCATCACGGTCATTTTTTGCTCATTTTTAGCCTCATAAGAAAGTCAATTGGCTCAGACTTCTAACTGATACTTTACCGAGGCCTGAGCATTATTACAAAATCATTTAGAAACTGTAGTTACAAAGAAATCTTTGTTAAATGGGCTTCTCAGTTGTCAAGAAATGACTTTGGATACAGTACACAGTTTTTATGGTTTTCTTAACTCTTTCACATTACATAAATTCAATTTCACATTTACAAAGTATTCCAGGCAATACTTTCTAACAGGAGTATTACAAATATGGGCTTGTTAAAACCACTTGCCCTTCCGTTTTCTACTTCCCCCTAAAGAAAGCTATAACCTGTGGGAATGACTGCCTGTTGAGTTATATGGCTGTGGAATTCCACAATAATCCTGTTATTCTTACCCCACAAGATATTTCTATGCAGTACACTGTACCTGTATATTATTCTTACAATGCAAAATCCTATTAAAGTCAATGATGCATGTATCCATTTCATTTCAATGTGACTTTGTATAATAAAAATAAAATATAGTGAGGAGAATACATAATGAGTTCCCTGCCAAAACTATTCAAATTACAATTAAATAACTGAGGAAGTGAGAAATTACCTTAGTATAAAATATATACCCACAAATAGATTACTGTTAATTTGGGGTGTGCCCCAGATTATATACAATTGCTAAAGACTTTCTTAGTCTACAAAGCATCAAAATACCCACAGGAGTGATTAATAACGTTCCTCTTCTTGATAGAAAATGTCAAAACACACGACCAGTTGCTCTTTTAGCACCTTGACAATTACTACGCACCCCTATGTGACGAAATCTATAGAATGTGTGCATGAGCTGCATTTATTTTTTTAATAAAACAGATTCTCCTTTACCTTGCAACCAACAACGTAGTAATTAAATGAGTATAGTTTTTAGTGGTTTCAGAATATTTTCCTCTTACTCCCAACTATTTTTTTTCTCTGATCACATAGGATGGAAAATATTTTAATATGAAAATTCACTTTTTTCTGAACTTTCAGTTATTCCCAATGAATGTGTTCTATTGAAAAGAGATATAGAATAGAAGAGCAGGGAGATATGATTTAATATGTGAAGCAAAACAAATATTATAGACCATTTATAATGCAGTATTACAAACTGTTATGTGTTTGTCTAATTTTTGAAATGAGGTTTGTTCCTCCTTTAATTATTAGGGGAAAAAAGTCTATCAAGTGCCAGTTACATATCCCATCCCATCATGTTCCATTATAGAAATGCACATTCCAGGTCAATATATTCCCAATCCAAGCTTCCCACATTAAATTGCGTTCAATAATTCCATGGCATTTTGTCATCCATTGATTATCTACCCAAGTATCACATCATTTGCAAGAATTCGATCTTCGGGGCCAGAACGGTTTGTATCATAATCCCCGTTCAGGCATCTTCATGCTGCCCAGGCTTGTGTGGCTTAGTACCTCTGAGCTTTATCTCCTCATATGCACAAAAGTCATTAATGTTTACCTCGCAAGCTGTTGGTTAAGATACTGGTTAAAAGATATGCAACTATGGTAATTGTGCCATAGCAGGACCTCAATAAATATCAGCTGGCTTTCCAGTCTACAATTGGCAAATATTAGATAGACCTTCTGTCATATAACACTTCCTCAGTGAAATAGTAAACATGTTGACTTTTAGGACCAGGTACATACATAGATGTATATAATAATATATACGTATAATATATATAAGTATATCTCTATTTATGTCTTATCAACTCTCTTGCTGGACATCTCGGCTTCAGTTACTTCATCAGTCTTAGACAGTGTTGTCTACAGAGCTCCTTTGGCCCTTGGAATTTCTTCAGTGAGAAGAGTATCTCTTGTTGTTCACAATTAGTGCCTTGCAACCATACCTGAATTGATGCTAATGACATGACTCTGGGCTTGTAGGGTTTGGTTACCAGAGGAACCATCCACATGATGAAAGAGTTGGTCTTTTCCGCACCCCCACTGTTGACCTCTGGAGAGTCAAGAGAGGAGCTGGAGGTTGAGTTCACTTATCAATGGGAAATACTTTAATCAGTCCTGCTAATGTCATGGAACATCCATAAAAACCCTGACTGATTGTCTATAGGGCTTCTGAGTTTGTGAACACATCCAAATTTTCAACAGGTGGCATACCCTGAGCTCCATGGAGATGGAAGTTTCTGTACTTGGTCCCTTCTGGACCAACCTATGTATCTCTTCAACTGACTGTTGTTCTGTACCCTTTGTAAAATCATGTCTAATAAGCCAGTAACAAGAAGTAAAGCATTTCCCAGAGTTCTGTAAGCCACTTTATAAAACTATTGAATCTGGGACGGGGTCACGAGAATGTTCAATTTATGGCTGGTTGGTCAGAGCACAGATGACAACCTGGGACTTGTGATTGATATCTTAAATCAGGGGCAGTCTTGTGAGACCAAGCCCTTAATCTGGGGGTCTGTACTAACCCCAGAATGTAGGGCATCTTATTAGTGTCTGCCAAGAACTGGAAAACTGCTTGGTGTGGGAAAATCCACACATTTGGTATCAAAAGTAAAGTGTGAGTGAAGAAGAAATAGGTTTTTCTTTTTCTTTTTTTCCTTTTGGATAGTCTTTTTCTTCCTTCCTTTCTCCTTATTCTGGCCTATGCTGTTTCTTCATCACACCAAAATCTTAGTTGTCTTTTAAAATGTAGATGACATACTACTACTTACATGAAACCTTAAGGAATCTCCCACCAGGAGGTAACATTTCCTCTCTTTGAACTCAGAAACAAGTCAGTATAATAAAAGAAGTAGGTCAGATCTTAGATTTGTAAATAAATCGGATTGTGATCCCTTTCTTCTTGTGATTTACAATCTAGATGGAACTGGATGTGTCTGGGGAGTGAGTGAAGTAAATATGTCTGTATGTGGTGGAACAAGATGTCTTCTGCATCTAAAGCCCACCCATATATTCACAGGGTAAATACCCTATAACTAGAGATGCAGAGATTTTACCTGGAATAGCCAAACACCCTTAAAGAGAACAAAGTTGGCCTCACATGTCCCTATTTCAAATCTTACTGCAAGGCTAAAGTAATCAAGACAGCACAGCGCTAGAATAAAGATAAACATAGATCAATGCAATAGAAGTGAGAATCCAGAACTAAACCTTTGTATTTATGGTCAATTGATTTTCAACAATGATGCTAAGACCACCTAATGTAGAGAAAATAAATAGTCCTTTCAACAGAGAGTGCTAGGACAACTAGCTATCCGCATATAAAAAAAATGAAGTTCTCATACCATATACAAAATGTAATTTAAAATGGATCATAGACATAAAGATAAAAGCTAACACTATAAAATTATTAAAAGAAAATATAAGGATGAATTTTTGTGATCTTGGTTGGGTAAAGCCTTCTTATATATGACAGCAAAACTACAAGTGACAAAAGAAAAAAATATGGACTTCATCATAATTTAAAACTTTTGTGCTTCAAAAGACACCATGAATAAAGTGAAAAGGAGACCCACAAAACATGACGGGGTATTTGCAAATCATACACGTGATAAAAGTCTTGCGTTTAAATTCTATTTAAAGAGCTTTTACAACAACAACAACAACAACAAAACACCAATATAAAAATAAGCAAAGGCTGTAAATAGACATTTCTCCAAAGAAGACATACAAGTGCCAACAAGTACAAGAAAAGATGTTGAACATCATTATTCATCAGGAAAACGCAAACCAAAGCCACAAGATACCACTTCACACCCGCTAGGATGGCTATAAACAAAATGATGGAAATTAATAAACGTTGCAAAGGATGTAGAGGAATTGGAACCATCACATATTGCTCGTGGGAATGAAAATGGTGCAGCTACTGTGGAAAAGTGTTTGACGGTTCTTCCATAAACCAAACAGAATTCTCCTGTGACTCAGCCACATATAGGCAGATAACAAAAAAAAAAAAAAAAAAAAAAAAGAAAGAAAGAAAAGAAAAGAAAAGAAAACTGTTGTTCAAATAAAAACTTGCATATAAATGTTTATAGCAGCACTATTCACCATTCGCTGAAAGGTATAAATAACCTAAATGTCCATAAACTGATGACTGGATAAACAAAAAGTGGTGGAGCCACACAATGGAGTATTATTTACCTACAAAGAGTGATGAAGAACTGATAAATGTTACAACATGGATGAACATTGAAAATATTATGCCTGTTAAGAGAAGCCAATCACAGAAAGCCATCTATTGTATGATTACATTTGTAAATCTATAAAGACAAAAATAGATTAGTGGTTTTCAAGACCGAGGGATGGAGAGGTCTTTAGTGGGAATATGGAGCATAAATGATTAAGACAAAACTTTGCAGTCTAAGGAAATAGATCCCTTAAGAGTCCTTACTTCAGGCACCAGGTGCAAATTTGGAGGCTTCAGTCACCACCCTGAGGTTTGATAGTTTGCTAAAATGAATCATAGAATTTGGAAACACTATACTTATGATTAAGGCTGTATTAAAATGAAGGTGATATAAATTAGTATCAACCAAAGGAAGAGTGGCAAACGCTCTGAATGTGAAGGCCTCCATCATCCTCTCCTTGGCTTCCTGGATAGCATAACCTCCTTCTGGCTATGGTAGGCTACAAGAGTCTGATCAAGCAAGGAAACTCACCAAGGCCCTTGGTGCCTAAAGGTTTAAATAAGGCTTGATCACATACTGCCTGTATGGCTGACCTTCCAGGGCCTCCTGAAGGTTCACACCAGTACCTTTAGTCTCTAGGTCCGCTGGAGATTGGAACAGATGTGGTTTATCCCAATTCCCACATTAATAGCCTTTCCAGTGGTCAAAGTTCCCAGACAAACAGGTGCTTCTGCCCTGTGGGACACTTTGGGAACTTCCACATCACCTCCCAGTAGCTGAGGGCAATGACCAGACCTCTTGTTGGGTAAAGTTAACTCTTCACCATATAAGGAATGACTGCTTATGGGTATAGGAATTTCTCTTTGAGGTGATGGAATGTACTTACATCAATTTTAGCAATGGTTGCACAACTCAGTGAATATACTAAAAACCATGGAATTCTACACAGAATGGGTGAATTGTATGTTATAGGAACTATATCTTAATGAAGCTGTTAAAAAAAGATTAAGAAATTTTGGTTGGAGTGGTCTTATCTAATTTGCTGACTGTGCTGCATTTTTAAAGTTTTTATTACTCCAGTTTGCATTTTAAGTATTAAGACTTCTATGTTCATCAGAAACCATCTGTAAATGCTTTCTTTTTGCAACTCCCAGGCTCAAAATATAATTCTATTTCTTTACACGTACACAGGAAAAGAATTGCCAACAATTTTTCCTAATGTCCTCCTTTATCTAAGAACAGAGCAAGAACTCATGTAGTCATGAAGCCTAAAAACAAACAAACAAGTAAAAACATTCATATTCCTTATGTTAAGAAATTTGTTCAAAGGTGATCTTGAGAGGTAACAAAGCAAACTGATAGATGAGAAACTCTGCGGCAAGAGAAATTGTCAATGAGCTCTAAATTGAGGAAGAGAAAGTTGAATTTCAAGTCCAATCATACCACAGTAGCTATTGCTGGAAGAACACAACCTGCTTGTTGGGGACAAAATGGGAGAAAAGGTAGGAGGGGGTGGGTGACAAGGAGGAGCCTTACATGGTCTAAAATAGCCTTCCCCAGAGCAGGCTATCTACAGCTTCTTCTAGGGAACTAGAGATAAATACAAAGTCTAAGAAATAGAAACCTTCCCTTTGTGATTTGCACAAATCTGACAACAACGGAAATAAACTGTTGGTGAAATTTCCTGGGGATAAGAAAGGAGAGAACAACATCTAAATAGTATGCACCTATCCCCTAAACAGCAGTGGAGAGACAGGGTGCCCAGAGCTCCGGGTTAGTAGACTGATGTGGATGTCGCACGGCTGCGGTTTGGATCTTAGCCGTTTCACTTTCAGTGTGCCTGAGAAATTCACTATTTCTAAGCCTCAGTTTCAACATCTGCAAATAAGAAATAATAAAAGCACACATCTCAGATGCTTCAGTAGGATAAAATGAAGTGAGATAATATATGAAATGCATTTATGAGCTTATCGATTATATACATATGGTATATGTCTGTCTATTATCTATCTATCTATCTATCTATCTATCTATCTATCTATCTATCTATCATCTATCTATCTATCATCTAGATGCCCTCATTTACTATCCTTTTAGTAGCAAAACCAGCTCATGTGATCATGATCATGTGATCATACCCTTCACTAAAGAGTATGGTAGGCATGATACTTTGGAGAAAGAATTATACCACTCTATGAAGACAAAGAAAATAATTTAATCCCTTTTATGAAACTTTCTAGATTTTAATATTCTTATTAAACTAAGATGTCATAATCAAAATCAAGCAGAAATTAAGATGTCCATAATGACCATAATTTTTCCATTTCAAATGACATTTACAGATTCTTAACATGAAACAAGGAAAGTAAGAGAAAGGAATGTTTTTTATAGTTTCTTCATCTGTATTTTTCTGTAAAGTTTTTTTTTTTTTTTTTTTTTTTTAGTGATCACAGAATTTGGATTCGGTACCTGCATACTGGATTAAGTCACTGTGGCATTTAGTAAATAAAGAAAGCCAATCACACCAGAAATGTTTAGAGATGTTTTTTGTAAATTTGACTCTTGGATAATTCATTATAACAAAGACTAGTGAATGAGGTTTTAATTATCTTCAGAAGAAAAATTTAATCAAGATAAAAGCTCCATAAAGTGTACTAATTTGACAGCTGATGACATAACCAATTATTCAGAACAACATCTAGTGTTTTAGGAAAATACTTTTATCATGAAACAAAAGGTGATGTTGCGGTCTAGTTCTAAACATACAGTATATTTCAACAGTATACTAGAAAAAAAAAAGCTAAAATGAGTCAACGTTAGTTCTGATTTCATGACGTTAAATTTTAAAGTGCCTTAGAATTGTTAAAAATGGTTGAAAAGGTTGATAAAGCATTTAAATATTATGAATATATCAATTAAATTTAATAGCTAAAGAAGAAAAATAATTTCACCCCAGTTATGTAAGAATGCCAAAGATATTGCTACAGAACTATTTTGTGATGAAGGCAGAATGACTGAATGCCTCAAGGTTAGAGTTCAAGAAAGGCTCATTGTAAGCTATTTGGACTTGCACTGCTGCCGAATTTTATTTGTGTATTTATGATTTATTCCTAGAACAACTTGGACCAACTACTGCACATAAATCAAGTGGAGAAATTTGATGATAAAAGTTTATCTATAAAAGTGATACAATTCCTCTTTATTTTTTTAAGATTTTATTTATTTATTCATGAGAGAGAGAGAGAGAGAGACCCAGGCAGAGGGAGAAGCAGGCTCCATGGAGGGAGCCCGACGTGGGACTCGATCCTGGGTCTGAAGGCAGCACTAAACCACTGGGCCACTGGAGCTGCCCACAATTCCTCTTTAAAATAGTTCCTGGGTAATTCTCTTTTGAAAAAATAAATAAAAAAGGTAAGGGAAAGGAAGGGAAGGGGAGGTAAGGGAAGGGGAGGAAAGGGAAGGGGAGGAAAGGGAAGGCAAGGGAAGGGAAGGGAAGGGAAGGGAAGGGAAGGGAAGGGAAGGGAAGGGAAGAAGGAGGGAAGGAAGGGAAGAAGGAAGGAAGGAAGGAAGGAAGGAAGGAAGGAAGGAAGGAAGGAAGGAAGGAAGGAAGGAACCAGTTTTTATAAAGATGTTTTAATAGAATTAAATGAAACTACTTGGGGGGGGGCTTGAACGAATGAGTGCTTTCTGAAGTTTATTATATATATGCCTAACAGTTGTTAACACCTGTGCACGTGTGTATGCATGCCAGGTTGAGTCAGAAAATGGTCTCCAAAGTAGAAGCACAGTGGAGAGATACCACTAAATCC
Source organism: Canis lupus baileyi (assembly GCF_048164855.1). Classification (NCBI taxonomy): domain Eukaryota; kingdom Metazoa; phylum Chordata; class Mammalia; order Carnivora; family Canidae; genus Canis; species Canis lupus. The sequence continues at coordinate 1,865,709 of NC_132840.1, read as the reverse complement.
CACATAGTGTTGGAGTATAATGTCCTTGATAGAAGCTACGTCTAATTTTCAATTTGTCAGCACTGCAGACTAAGTAGTCAGCCAAAAACAAAGACCACACAGGCTCAGCAAATATGCAACAAAGGACAGAAGAAATGAGGCAGAGAAGGAAAATATTTTAGTGAGTTCTGTTACTCAACCAGAACCACAGCTCTTTTAGGGGTTTTCAATTTTAGCTTTGATTGCAAAGCCCCAATTATTTTCCCTAAAGCCCCATGAGCTCTAATTCAACAAAGCAAATTGAGTTATGGCATCATGGAATTTAACTATGAAGAAGAATGTTGCTCAGTGCTAATGTTGTGGTAACTTTGGAAATTGCTAGGGAATTACTATTTGATAAAAGGAGCCTGTTTCAGATGAGGATGTGAATGGATTTAGATTATTACCTATACAGAATTTACAGGTAAAATATATTCTTTATTTTCTCCTTTAGTATATAGTTGGTACCAAACTAAATTTTTTAATCCATGACATCTTACTAAATTCTTTGGCTTTTACAATTTAAGGGAGAGGAAAGGACTATCCATCGCCCTGATTCCTACAGTAAGCATGTGCTGAAATCTTAGCCCTCAGACCCAGAGCTAGAGGACATTTATGGTGTCCAATGCTCACATGCATGTGCAAGCATATGTGCACCCACACCCGTGCACGTACAGAAACACACACACAAATTCCTGAGAAACATATGTTACTGTTAATTTCATTTTTCCAAGAGGAAAACAGAGTTAGCGGTATAGTCAAATTTGCTTGAGGTTATATACTTGGAAGATATAAAAATGGGATTCAGAACCCTCCAAAGACTCAGCCACTCAATCTGGCTATGGGAAGAAGAGCATTAACAGCTATTTAAGGCCAAAGCATCAGATATACTACTTTGGGACCCTAAGGAGCAAGATAAACAAGAGCAATTTTGAGAACGACCAAAGTGGCAGGGTGAGCGGGAGCTAGTATGCCCAGGTTTATGGACACCTTCCTGCTTGCTTCTCAGCACACTCTTTCGGGGGTAGGAAGGGACGAGCAACGCCTGGCTCCTTCCTCTAGCTCGGGGTCTCAGCGCCAAGATTGGAGCACATGCTTACTCTAGAAATTAAGGGCAGACAGACAGATAGTCCTTTCCCCTTCCTTAATGTGTAGAGGCCAGACTTCCCCGAACCTCCAGACTCATCCTCCCCTACAAGCCTCAACTATCCCTCCTCCAAACATACATGACCATCCCCTCGCCACTTGCCTTGCCTTATTCTAACTCACTTTACTTGCTGGGAGAAAAGTGGCCAAACTGTCGTTATAGAAGGAAGCATATTAGCAAGAAGTATCATTTATGTTGGGATTCACTTTCATTAATACAACCGAAGAGAAATAACCCAAAACATGTGTTTGTTTGTCAGTAAAACCTGCCTCCTCCTTCAGCCTCCTCTTTCTCTTCATGCGCATATAGACGGTCTAGAATCAACTGCATTATGCACACCCCTCTGCCCACCCAGACATCTCCATCGACCTCTGTGATCTTGGCCGGCTCTTAAAACTAGGTAAAGTACCTGGTGTAGCTGAAATAATAGAAGCTTGTTTTTATTTTTAAATTTGGTTTAAGACCCCTCCAAAGCAAACAAAGTTAGAAATATACATGTCTGTTTATTCTTTTAGTAAAATATGATTTTTAGTAAATATGTCTGTCTATATTTTTTGTAAAATATGATCAGCATATTTTTATGATTTTATTGACAAAAAAGCTGGCTGTGAAGGCCATTGTCCCTGCATTCAATCCCCTCCTTTCTGAACAGAGACTAAGAGGACGGCAGATGGTGCCAGGTTGTGTGAAATATTTTCCCTTTATGGCATCCTCATTCCCTTTCATTCTCATCCTCTTTGGCAGCCTTCTCCAGCAGCTGTGTTGGCAAAGGTGACGTAGCCCATCAAATACCGGGAGCTGATGAGCTCTCAGAACTTCCCTGTTAGGGTACTTAACACTGGCTTTGTACTCACTTACCTGTCTCTGAAGTCTATGAATGAATCTCCCTCCTTCCCTAATCAAAGCCCCTGGGAAAGTTCTAATCTGGAAGGTGTTGTGTTTTGTTTTTTGTTTTTGTTTTTGTTTTTGTTTTTGTCTTACAAATTGGTTCACAGAACTTGGGGCTATTTTCCTTAATCACTGGGGGCAAAAAATAGGGACTCAGGCAAATGCCTGAGGATAGGAGATAAAATGTCATTGCAAATGAAGGTTTTATTTAGCAGAGACTACGAAAAAAGTCTAATAAATTATTTATTACATTTGTTATAAGTGGTGAGCAGGAATACGGCTCTAGCGTGTTTCTTTCACCTCTTCTACATTGTTCATTTTTGTAGACCTTTGGCAGAGTTTCTGAGCATTTCCCCACATCTGTTATTTGGAAGAGGTCACTTCTAAAATATATACTGTGCGTGTGTATATATTTGTGTGCCTGGGTAATCTTTCCCAAATGGTGAATGTATTTTAAGATAAATTTTTGTTATGCAAATTTCAAGTCAAATATGGGTGTTTGGCAGCAAGAAATATACTATCCCTTAAGCCTTCTTCCTCCACACCCTAACCCTGTGTATCCCCCATACCAACGGAGGTCAGTGATGAGGTAAATAGAGGAGTTCTTCTCTTAAGTATTGAAGTTATTGCCTGAGAAGTGTGAAGTAATAGTAAGCGAAAGGCCCATTTGTCTTGTGTATAAGTTACTTAAAAAAATTCAGAAAACCCTCTGAATTCCCTAAGGTTACAAAACAGAATATTTCATTGGTTCCCAGGATTAATCAATAATCAGCCAACAGATCTACTCTTAGAATGGAGGTAGGATTCTGGAGGGAGAGGTGGTGGAGCTGTAGAAGCCTCGGGCGCTGTAGGAAGACAAGAGACGAAAGACCCAAGAATAGGAGGATTCCCAGATGTCCAAAGGAAAGTACTTAGACAGAAGGTGGACTCCGTGGGTACTACCTGCTTCGCATTCCTTATGTGTTCACAATATTTACCAGAAAAAAAAAAAAAAAGTTCTGGGGATGGATTCTTCTGTGTGTTTCTAGGAGAGCTAAGGGTCACATACGTTTTTTAAAATTAAGTCAACCAGAGTCACGAGCTGAGGAGAATGGTATATGGACTCTAAATCTGAAAATCAGTTCACTAGTTCAACAACAGACTCCTTATTATCATCACAGTTTGCAAGAAAGCACAATTAACTTAAAATTTCTTCAACCACTGCATCAATATTATGACTCAGAAATTTCTAGTGAGCAAATGATAATGGATGGGAATTAATTGCACTTTACTCAGTGTTTCACATTTGAAATGTATCAAAAATAATGAATATACCACTTGGTGCCCTAATGGTCTTATTTAATTTGAGGTGAGACCAGCTTATTAATGAGGATATTACTTATGTTCCCTAAACCATTACTTTTTGTTGTTGTTGATTTATTTTTGTTTGTTTAGTTTTATTTCCATGATGCCTAGGGTGAAACAGAACTCTTTTTTCCCCTGAGAATTTAAACCTTTGGTGTCTTTCCACAGCTGTGATTATACAACTTCTATAATTGGTTTATTTACATTAGAGACATAAGAATAAGGATGTATGAAATACAGCTATTATTACTTTTTTATTTATCTTATTTAGACAGTTGGGAATAAGATTTTAAGGCATTAAGTAAATCCGTGGGTAGATTGTGGAATTGCAGGAAGACCTGATATTTAATATCCTATCATTTTAACATTCTGTTATTCTTAGCTCCTAAGTAGCTCAGGAATTAATCATACTAACTAGCCTTTTTTTATATTCCCTGGAATGGGTAATTGACTTGTCCAAAACTCTGGCTGCCAACAAAGAGACTATTATTTATCAAAACATTTGTTGTAGCTTAAATAAGGGGTTATGCACTTCCATTTAATTCTTAAATATATTGCTTGTGAAAATTTTTTTTCACCTCATTAATTAGAAAAATATATTTATTTGAGAGAGAGAGAGAGGGAGGGAGGGACGGCAAGCAGGAGTGGGTCGGGAGGGGGCAGGGCGCAGAGGGAGATGGAGAAGCAGACTCTCTGGTAAGCAGGGAGCCTGATGGGGCTCCATCCCAGGACACCGGGATCACCACCTGAGCCAAAGGCAGATGCTTAATAGAGTCACTCAGGTGCCCCTTCACCTATTTTATAGCTAAGTATGAGCATGGAAATAAGTGAGAGCCTTTCCTAAGGTCATACCCTGATTTGCCTCCAAGGACCATGTTCTTGCTTTCTTTGCTATAAATTAAGATGACACAATGCAAGAGATTAGTATTAAACAATTTTGGATGTAAATTTGAGGAGATAAAACATTAATTTATTTATTATTTTCCTGGATTAAAATCATAAAGAAGGCATTGCTCACTTGAAGGCATTGCTACAGAAGCAATGCTTGCCCAGGGGCCTCGTAAGTGCTTACTCGTTAGCCATCAAATCATGTGAAGATCTGCTCTGAAATTGAGATACTGATTCAAAAAAAAAAAAAATATACAGCCCAGAAATCTCTGTAGGTAAACACCAATAATCCTGTTTTTCTCTTGTTTTTAAGTCCTTTCTTTCACAGCTCGATTCTTACTGTCCTCCAGATCCAAGAAATACTAACGAAGAGCCTTCGCACAATTATGCATCCCTCAACTTCGAACGTGGTCCAGTTTGGGAAGAGTTTGATTACAGGCCAAAAGCAGAGTGCCAGGTGGGGATTCAGCTGCTTGGGCAGTTTTCCAGAGAAGCTTACACCTGGATTACCATATGTTTCCATGTAGCCAATAAGTTATTGTGCTGAAAAATAAATGCACGCGTACAAAGAAGAGTTGGGGTCGAAAGGCAGAGTTTTACAGATACCGAGATAGGGGGATTATGATCAACGTATGGCGAATGGAAGTGGGGGCAACTGCTTATGAAGGTGGTTAAGTGTTGGTGCACATGGTCTAACACTGATACGATTTTAAAGTAGTGTTTTAAAAAGGGAGTGAGTCCAAAGTGATAAGAAGAAGAAAGCATTCTGTTGGCTTATTCAAGGGCGTGCTGTGGGAATCTAAGGCTGCACTGACTTCTAGTTCTCTACATTCCTATAGTGCAAACTGTGTGTGTGTGTGTGTGTGTCTCTGTGTGTGTCCTTTTAAATAACAACCAGTCTGTGTTCTTCTCTAATGAGGTAACAATTTCTCTCTGAGGCAAGAGGAATGCTGTTTAAAGAAGCTACTTCGTGCAGTATGTTGTTTACTAAAGAAACCCCTCCACACTTCCGGCCATGCCTTTGAGTGACATGAAAGAGGACATAAAATTGCCCAATAGTATAACAAACATCAGGGAATTGGTGGCAGGTACCTAGTGTGAGAGAAAAATGAGCAAGAGGCAAGAGAAAAGCTTGCTAACATGGCTTGTGAGTTAGTTTTGGATGACAGGGTGGCCAAAAGAGCCAAAAACTAGAAAATTGTAGGTAGTTGCCTAGTTATTGAACACTCTGGGTGACATTAAACTGTAACACTAACTTCATACCCGCCATCTCGTCCCTGTATGAGTGCGTGTGCACACGCACGTGCACAGCACACATCACCATCAACGGCGTTATTGAAGTTTTAGTAGACGTTAAACTGTACACCAAACTGTTCTCAATAAATGCTCTGTGAGTTGTTATAAAAACACGAAAGTTTTGACATTTGAGAAGTCACCAGAAGGCTAGAAAGGAGTAGCAGGGGATGAGGCTTGACTGAATTTAAGAATTTAGCCAAAAACTGGAAACTAGAGCAGAAGGTGACCATTTAACAATCCTGGAGATGTTCCAACCATAGGATAGATGAAGATTTAAGCTGGTTTTACTTAAAGCTTAATAAGATAAAATGAACACTGCAAGCTGGATGACTTCAAGCGTTCCAGGCAGCTAGAATTTGCTTTTATTACAAATTTGCTTATAATCCCGCTTAGAGATCAAAATGATTCTACTTTCCAACAAATAAGTATATAAATAAAAATAAAGCATCAACCCACTTAAGCTTCATTTTTATTTTTACAGAATATGTAACAACATTTTTCTTTGAAGGAGTAAGTAGTACTATGTTGGGAGATGCAAGGCATTTAGACTTAGGGCTTAAAACCATCTCTTTTGAGTCCCTATATCCATTTTGGACAAATCAGTTAAACTCCTCGAACTTTGATGTCTTCATTTCTAAAATGTAAAAATAATGAGAACTATGCTGCAAGAATGTGTGAATATCAAATTAAAATGAAATAAATTTATATAAAAATGAGTTCACACATTGCATAGCGGAGATAGTTATTCATATTTGCTAATTGACTTGGGCCATGTAGGTATTTATCTGATAAGAATCATAAAATAAAATAAAAAAGAGAAGAATCTTCTTGTGTGTGCGTCTGTGCGCACGCACACGCATATCTATCTTATCCCCCTCCTGCTGCTGCAGGGAAATGAATAAGGTGCTCTTGTAGTCAAATAAAAGGCAACCTCTTCACACACAATCAGAAAATATGCTGGAAAACATGTTTCAAACCAGCAATGTTTCATCATTAATAAGTAATGGAATTACTCATATCTATTCAGAATGCTAAATGGCATTGATTACTGAAGTGCTCATATTACCAGAAAAATAATATTCCCATTAAAGGGGCGGGGTGGGGTGGAAAAAGGATGAGAAGAAAGAGTTGTCAACGACGGCTCTGCATTAGCATCACGGAATTCAGGACAGAGGCTCCCCCAGGATCTTTTCCACAGTCTAGGGCAGCTTTGCTCAAGTTTGTTCCTCCATCTACCTGCATTAGACGAGGCTCAACCTCAATATTTAATCAGAATGGGGTGGAGTGGGATGCTGGAGTGGTCCAGGACTTCATTTCCCATTAAGAGGGTTTACTACGAAGCTATGGAAATTTAGCCTAGCACTCTTCACTTGCTTGGCCCTGAACATGGTCACGTGACCATATTTGTGGGTTTTTTTTTTTTTTTTAATCCTCCAAAGTAAACAAGGTAACTACAAATGTGAAAGGTGCTTTCTCTTTGCAGTGTGACTTCCTTCTGGCAGGTGTTAAAGGAAAAGGCCACTATTCCTTGGTACTTGGGGTAAGAACCCAAACCACTGGCACCGACACACTTTACCATGTATAACACAATGGCTTGACTATTCAGACATTTTCACAAACATGACTTTGCTCTTTAGTGATGTGACTTTTCTATTCCATGAAGCTCTTGCCCAGGGAGATAAAAATTGTAAATTGCTTTGTTGTTAGTTTCGAGATCATCCTTAAACCCCCCAAATGCCCCAGAACTATAAAAGTGAACATTAAACTGTTCAACTTGGGATGCACGGTTCGATTTCCAAGATTCTTTAACTTAGGCTTCAATTATCTCACCTTGCTGCGTTCCTTCATCTTAAACTACTGTGCATGATGTTTATTCATTATTACACCACATATTGAAACATTTACCTTAAACTAGATTCCAAAATCGCATCTAGACACAGGTTTCTCCCTGAGATTTAGTAACAGATTATTTTGATGGTGTTTTCATGGAGTTTGCATCTGACAGAGGAATCTGGTCAAGGGGAAACTGAGTTTGGAAAGCTTTTAGTTTGGATTGAATACGCTACTTTTTTTTTTTTTTTGTGATTTTTCAGTTGCTTCTCTACTTGGTTTAATTATTGCTGGTTGTCCTCATATTGGAATGGCTTTTCTGAACTGTCTTTCTGTCCCCTCTACTAACTCAGCCAGGGTTTGGACAAGAGAGTGCAAATCTAGAGGCGCTATCACTATATGAACATGCCAGGCAGCCCGCTGAGTTATATGGCTAACGGAGGAGAAGCAAGGTTGAAATATTCTGATGCAGAAGGTAGTCTGTGAAAACACTGTCCCACCATCAGATATGTCCAATAAAAAACAAAGGATTCAGTTTTCATCAGCATCTAGTCAAAAAACGAAAGTTCTCTCATGTCAGAGGTAGTCTAATCACACATCCTATAGATTTCCATACGTATCACACAGTTTGAACTTTAAAATATTGAAGATTAGTTACTGCGAAAAATTAAAATTCCCTGAAAGTTTAAAACTTATATATGAACACCTGTGCGGCTCCATCTGTTAAGTGTCTGACTCTTGGTTTTGGCTCAGATCATGATCTCAAGGTCATGGCATCAGAGTCTTAAGGTCAAGCCCTGTGTCAAACCCTGTGTCGGGCTCCATGGTCAACAGGGAACCTGTTTAGGATTCTCTCCCTCTCGGGACAACTGGGGGGCTCAGGGGTGGAGCATCTGCCTTCGGCCCAGGGTACGACCCCGGGATCCCGGGATGGAGTCCCACATTGGGGTCCCCACATGGAGCCTGCTTCTCCCTCTGCCTGTGTCTCTGCCTCTCTCTCTTTCTCTCTGTCTCTCATGAATAAATAAACAAAATCTTTAAAAAAACAGAAAGATTCTCTCCCTCTCTGTCTGCCCCTCAATCCCACTCACACTCTTTTTCCCTCAAAAATAAATAAATAAATAAATCTTTAAAAAAATAATAAAATAAAGTTTTATATATCAAAGCAACTTGATAGTATCCCCCTATTTGACAAAGATCATAATTATTTATATGATGTTGCTGATGACAGCTATAAAACATAAAGAACCTATCTAAATTATCAATAATTTAGAAAGTATTTTATTAACCATTCTAGAGGAAAGACTAATTTTTCTTTTGCAATAGAAGTCACCTGTAAAAATCATTATCAAAAAAAGAGGCAAAGAAAGGTAGGAAAAAAAAAAAACAATTGTGGAGGGAGAAATTGCATAAACATGTTGCCAGATAGTTATTTTATATAAGTATTATGTGATTTTTGTTCTTTTTTTTTCTCATGGATTTTTGTGATGTTTGTAGTTTGTGTCATTTTATTTCCTTTTAATCTGTATTTTGCTGAACAAGTTACTGATTCTATATCACTTTTCTAACCAATTCTTTACTTATCGGCTCTTAAGTCTTTTTTGTAGACGTATGGATTTACTAATTGCAGTTCAGGGGGGAAGAAAGAACTTAATGAGAGAAAGAAGGGGTTGATTTGAGTTTTGTTACCAGTTTGCTGTGTAATATTAGGTAAACTACTTAATCTCTCAGAGTTCGGATTTTCTATACCTGAAACAAGGGATTATTTCCCTCGTTTCACTGTGTTGGTTAGAAATCACACGTAGAAGAAAAGGGGGAATTGTACTTTTTTAGTAATTGTAGTAATTTAGTAATTGCAGTAATTTAGTAATGATATTTCTTTTGCTCGCATTTCTCCTCATAAAGACATGTGCATCTCAAATGGAGCTCCCCCCCCCGCCCCCCACACCCCCAGGCTCCTGAAAACAACTGGTATTTATCCTCCCGGTTGAGATTGAGGTTAGTATGAACTAGGAATAAGTGAGCTGAGGCCCATGTCTCAGTGTCTGAAGAATACTTTAAGGAGATCACAGCATGTCTGCACTTTGTGTCCATACATAGGAATCAGTATAATTTTTATAGAAATGGGTAATTTTGTTAGAAATTACTTCCCGTGAATACTTACTATTCACAATAAATAGGCTCTTTTGCATGACCTGATTACTTAGTTAATCCTTTCACATAATATTACAAGGACACTGGCCCAAGGTTCCCTCAACTGGGTTATGCTGATTTGGGTTATTAGGAAAACAATTGCAGAGGAAATCTCTGCGGTCAACCCCACCAGGGAGTGGAGAGAAATGTGACTGTCTCCTGCTTTGGGGCTGAATTGGGGCCCTATACCACATTCTAGGATAGGATTTCCAAAGAGGCATAGAACCAGATCCAGACTTCCTCTGGAAGTCGGGAAAAACAAAACAAAGCAAAACAAAGCAACAGAAAAACAAAATCGAAAACAAGAAGCAGGCCAGGTCTGCATGGAGAACGAAGTGTTTTGGTCTCACACTGTGGTTTCTGGACCAAAGCCAGTTCATATATGCTCTGAGTTGGCCATCACATCTTATTAACTTCACAGCATTCAAAAACAGAGACTAACAGAAACAGGCAGAGTTGTGTTTTGGTCAATATTTTTGACATTGTGAGATTTTACATGCAAATCTGGATTTCTGTAATACCCTGAAACATCAGTGTCCGTCACTGTTGACCATCCCTCATCTACGGCTCTAATCTGGGAGAAGAGTAGCTGTTGCTCCTTTCAAGTAGCCCCTTATAAGCTTCCCCTTACCCTTGGGTTCTTCTCGCATTTTAGGAAATCCAAAGCACTTCCCATATAATGCTGTGATTTCATTTTCACGCTCCCTGTGGAATTCATTCTGGAAATACTAATTGCTTGTGGAGGATGTATCACACACTGTTCTGGGAAGGCTCTGAGGATAGAGCCATACTCAGGCAGATGAGGTTCTAGGCCTGGAGGAACTTAGCATTCAGTAAAAAGAGGGATCCTAAGCACTTAAATAGGTACTCAGGCATCTGCTGGGCTGTGGTTTATTAGTTTTTCCCAGTCTCATAAAAGTCCAGGAATACAGGGCGTCACTGAGAGATCCGACATGGAGGATCCGACAGGCTTCATTCTGAAGTAGGACAGAGGAAGGGGGCTTATTTATTATTTATGGAGGAGGGTCTCTGGGCTGGCATCGGTCGTCCCCATCCACCTGATGATCTAAATTCCCTGAGGAGCTTTTCAGAAATGCAAGTGAGGAGGAAAGGAGCTAGAAGGGGAGACAGACTTCTCAGAGGGACTGATGGGGACAAGAGCCTTGCGGTAGGAAAGGGCAGGGCTAATTCTGCCCACCTCCAGGCTGTTTATATAGGCACTGGTGCTCACTCCTTTCATCTGTAAGAGTGATCTGCCATAGCAAGGCTTGAAATAAAAACAGGCACTTCCCAGATGATTGATACCATGTTTTATGGGATTGTCTATCTTCTGCAACAAAAACAACTAATTTACATTTCATTCAGCTGTTAGGAATCTAATTTAGACATAAGTCAAAATAAACACACTTTTCTGAAACTTTCATAAAAACATATGCCTACTTGGATATTTTCATCCCTCTACCGACTTTTCTAAAATAGTAACATATGGTGGGATTATCACAAAAAATCACTGGAACAGAAGATTCCCTTTAAGAGTCTTTTACATGCTCTTTGGTATAACAAGCAGACAGTCCTTGAATGAAGTGTCAAAGGCTTCGATTGCATGGACAAGTATGTCAGTGATAATAATTCCTGTTCTTGCTGTGATTTTTTTCAGTGCTTATAAACCTGGCATGAAGACGATGAATACTGATGCCATTAAAATACATTTCCCGAATTACACTGTTAATAGCTGTTTTTAAAATTATTTTTTAAATACTATTACCATGGTAATTCTTATAAGCAGAAGGTAGCTGTGGAAATAAATACAATGCATGACCCATAAACACACACACAATTCTAGCTTAACTCTTGTGTCTAAATCTCTGAACCCACTTTTTTCCCTTTCTCTTTCCCCTCCTCTTCTTTTTCTTGTTACCTTCTTGTTCTCTTCCTCCTCCCCTTCCACTTCCCCTTCCTTCACCCTTTTGTATTCCTCTTCCTCCTCATTTTCTTTTTTCTTCATACAAAGTAAAAATGGCAAATAAGACACTAAGCACCGTATTGGCTTCAAACACATTTTGTCATTTACATCATCAGAAAAAACTGAAAAATAATTAGAAAGGAAGTGACTTTCTAGTTGTTTATTCATGCCATTTGATTTTCAATTTGTGTTCTTATCATCTCACAAAGTGTGATTGGAGGGGTGCACAAGTTTCTGGTTTATAAAACCTGTAGACCTCTTACATATATTTTTATCTGTAGGGTTTGTTGAACCAAAAATATTAAGAACGGTAGCTAAGCAAAAAGGGACATACGACTTGTGCAGAAAGTACTAGACAGAGAATCAACAAATTTAGCTCTTATCCAGTGGGTCTCAATCTTCACTGATAGTTAGAATTGCGTAGAAAACTTTGGAAAAATAGAATCATATGGGGCTCCCTTCCCCAAGGAAATCCTGATTCAATTGGTCTTAGTGGGTTTTGTCTCTGGCACTTTTTAAGTTTCACAGATGGAGTTTCAGCTCTGCTTCCAACTCCTATTGTGACCTTGGACAAAATACCTCTATTTTCTTAGATCATATCTTCTCATTTATAGTTGAAGGACATTTGAACTGATATGAATTCTCAAATGTGCCTACTAGAATCATTTGGAAAATATTTAAAAATAGAATCTCTAGGATTTCGATCAGAGGATATATATTCTGTCTAAATTGGTGGGAGCCCAACTCTGAGTTTGATGTGTACTAATCACAAGTTCTTTAGTACAAAGTTCTAACCAACTGAAATAAGCTATAAAGCAAACGACTGAAATCCGGGTAACAAATGATGGATGAAAAGTGGCTTGTGTTGAGCGATGTAATCACTTTATAATTGAATCTACCTATGGCGGATAAACATTCTCTCTGACTGTCATGGCTGTCATTTAATTCTAAATCATTTCATGAAAGTCTTCTGCGTTCCAACATTTCACACAGTAGGTACTGGTTATTGTCAATAATTTAAACATGAATTTGGTAATGAGACTATTTCTTAGCTACATTTTCCTTTTTGATTTGTGGCCAGGGGTCAGACCACGGGAATGGGGAATCATCAGGTATGTCCAGGCCAGAGCCCACTGTGTTGTCAGGCATGCTCTCATCACCTTAGTCCCTTAAATTGTGAGGCATCAAGTTGTGAGACATATAAAATGCATAGCAAACTCATGGTGATCAATCTCAGAATAACTTTGGAAGGGAGTTAAAAACACAGGTTACACAGTTTAATTCCTTTTTTTTTTTTTCTTTTTTTTATTTATTTATTTATTTTTTTTAATTGGTGTTCAATTTACTAACATACAGAATAACACCCAGTGCCCGTCAGCTAGATACATATGAAATGGAAAAACAAACAAACAAAAAAAAAAAAAAAAAAAAAAAACCAAGAGGCATAGAAAGGACATAACCAAACACTTGCTATAGACTAGTAAAATGGAAGTGAGATGACACCTGTGTCATGGTGGAGCGGGACAGAAAGACTAGCTCCAATCCTAGAACCAAATCCTTGATTGATTTATTTGGTGCTTAACCCCATTCAAGGTAATGTGCTAGGCACCAAAGATTACTCCAAGGAAGACGATGGACTCTCCTCACATGCACAAGCCAATGGAAGAAACCATATCCATGACCCTTGAATAATGTGACAGTCAGAGGCATCAACCCGTGCAGTCAAAAATGCAACTTCTGTTTCTCCCTAGACTTAACTACCAATAGCCCACTATTGACTGGAAGCCGTACAGGTAACATGAGCAGTTGATCGACGTATACTTTATACGAAATATGTGCTATACATTGTATTCCTATAATAACTTAGAGAAAAGGAAATGTTATTAAGAAAATCATAAAGAAAAGACATTTACAGTACTATACATACATTTATTGAGAAAAATCTACGTGCCAGTGGACCCACACAGATCAGTTGTTCCAGGGTCATCTATACTCCACATCATGTATGCGAGTGTGTTTATTATGTGCTATCATAGAAATATATACCAAGACATTACAGATCAGATCAGAAAACTGCCAAAACTATTGGATCAAAGGTGATTTTTTTGGATCATTTAAAAAAAATATGGCTGTATTAGTGTATTCATTTCTCTGGAATATGGAGTGACCACAGACAAGTCATTTTTAATCATTTTATTTTTAGGAGAATCAAGGAATTAACCATGGTGGCTATAGTATTAAATTCTCATTAAATAATACTTATTATCATGCCACCTTATAAAGCTCAGCCCACATGTTAAACCTGTGTGTCAAGCCCTGTGCTGGTCACTGGAAATTTACCGGAGACTCCCACATATCCACAGCTTCTAGTCTCAGGTTGGTTACAGATTGGTGCCTATGGTAGGTTCTGGAACATTTAGAAGGTACATGTGAAGTCATATGACTGTTGAGTTTAAACATTCTAAAATAGTACGAGATTGTTCGTGTTGGATTAACTGGAGTGCCCAATATGGCTCTTGCCATGACCGTAACTCATAAGACAAATGGAGGGACACTTGGGTGTCCACAAAAGTCAGCTCCTGGGCTATAAACATGGGAAAGTGACGAATGACTGTGTCTGGACCTGAGGGGTGCTGGGGGACAGGGGAGGAGGATACTGCAGAACCAGTGTAAGCCTGTTTGCTTTCTTTTCTTCCTTTATTAATGATCTGGTAGTTCTGAATAAACAGTGTAGCAATCAAATTTACAGATGGTGCAACACAGCGATCAATCTGGAAGCATTTGAACCAATACAACCAGCAATTGGAAGTTCAGTGGAAATGAGATAATTAGAGAACTATGGAGTTAAGACAGACCTAAGGGTGTTAAAATTTGATATACAATTAGGTTAGAGAGAGAACTGCCCATGGGTAGAAAAATGCCCAGAAGCAACTTGACATCAAAGGGAAAGCGTTGGATTTTATTATCTGTGTGAGTTTGGGATTCAGTGTTAATTTCTTTAATTTCTTCTTTAAAAAGGATAGTTTTTAGCTTATTCTTTATTACTGAAACGTACACATATGTACCTGAATTAGGAAAGTAACATACTCATTTGAAGAAAAAAAAAAAAAACAAATCACAAATATGGTGACTAGGAGAAGAGTATTTTTTTTAAAGAGTATTAAAGAAACCTTGATAGTAAAAATTGAGCAATCTTTGACTTCATCTAAAAAATAAGTGCTTGATAGTCTTTTTAACCTACAAAAGAAAGATCTGCTTGACAATAAACCCATGATTGGCTTAAATTATCAATGTTTTGCCCAGAGTTGATGTCATTCTAGCCCAAAGCAAATACATTTGATGTGCTTGTTAATCTGCATGGCCAGATCAAAGTGAATACCTAATTTCTGGTAGGACAGTGAAATATTTTAATTACCTGAAGCCCTCTCAAAGAACCTCCAAGCTCCCCGCAAGCATTTAGAGAAGGGGTTAAGAGTTGTCCTGATTCAGATAGCCTGAAATTTTAATCCATTAGGTGCCACTAACTGTTTTATTTATGCTGGATAAGTAATCTTGAGATTAATATCTCATCTATAAAATGGTGACGAAAACCCCACCTACCTCAAAAGGTTTTTGTGACTGTTCTTTGAGATAATGTATATATAAAGCCCTTAGCAAAGGACTCAACACATTAATGAGTTCTTGATTAACTATCATAGTATAATTACTAGTATAGATATTTTAGCCCCCTATAATTAGGACCGTTTTAGTTCATTTACAAACACCTTGGTACCCAAATTCCATTCTTATTCTTCATAACCTCCATCAATCACAGCTACACACATTGGAGGTGTGTGCGTATCATAAATGTGCATTTGTGTCGTGTGTATGTATGTTCCTCTTGAGAACACTTCTTCACCTTTCCTCGAGTTTGGGTGTATCTGTTTCACATTGTCCATGAGGAGTGAGGTCCTATTCTGCCTTTATTCCAATCTTTTCATGTAGAAGGTCCTTAAATAAGAAGCTGATTACCCTAGCTATGGGCTGACAAAAATCCTGGGCATTTAGGGAAGGAACTTCTAACCGTTTTGTTTCAGATAATTGAGACACCAAACTAAATTGAGAATTGTCTCCTTGCTCCTCTTCCTAACTCCAGTCCTCTCCTGCTCTTTGTTCTGCTTCTCCTTCTTTTTCTTCTCCTCTTCCTCTTCCTCCTCTTCTTCCTTCTTCCTCTTTCTCCTCCTCCTTCCTTTAAGACTTTATTACTAATTTCTTAGATTCTACACTCAAGCCTCAGTTTGCATGGAGTGGGTGGCTCATTCTTTCCCTCTGGCATTTAAAGAGACTATAAATGTACGTGGATGCATGTCTAAATCCTATTCTTTTTTATTCATCTATTGTACCCAAATCATTACATTTGGGTATACAGAAGGTATACTGTACCTTACAGAAATTTTTGATATTTAAGATAATAGTCACTTTTATTTTTTTTAGAGTCTCTTGTCTATTTGTGATGTTCTAAGACCATCTGTCAGGTCCACCTAAGATTTGTTTTGAGATACTGATTGAGATACAATCAAACGTATGGATCATTTTGGAGAAAACTCCCATCTTTATGAGAAAATTGTCTACGTCCATAACATTTTTTCATTTTTTTGTGTTTATACCTTTTATTAAAAAGTTTTAATTTTCTGGATAAAGATATAGTCATTTCCTATAGATTTATTCCTAGATTCTAACTATTTTTGTTGGT
The DNA here is from genome assembly GCF_048164855.1 of Canis lupus baileyi. Taxonomy (NCBI): domain Eukaryota; kingdom Metazoa; phylum Chordata; class Mammalia; order Carnivora; family Canidae; genus Canis; species Canis lupus. The sequence goes on along the minus strand of NC_132840.1, from coordinate 1,849,410 downwards.
ACATCAAATGACATATTTTCAAAATTATATTTTTGCTGCTAAATAAGAGATGAAAATGATTATTTTATATCGATGTATCCAATAATCTTTCTGAACTCTCTCAGTAGTCACAAATTACCAGACATAAAAAGAGACGATTTTCAGGTAAAGAAAATCCCATGAGAAATGAACCAAATGAGAAAACTTGTGTGTGAGTGTGTTTGTCTGTAGTGTGTGTAATAAGTGATGGAGTTTTTTTCTTCCTTCCCAATCTGTAAATTGCTTTCCTTTGTCTTGTCTTGTTGCTTAGGACTTTCAGTAAAATACTGAACAGAAGCAGTGAAGTGGGCATCCTGGATTAGTTACAACTTATGAAGAAAATGTTTCTAAATCTACTAAGATAATAATTTATTATCTCATTAAGAAGTCAATATAGTAAATCACACTAGCATATTGTCTTAGAATGAATTCATGTTTGACTTTGTTTCAGAATAAACACTAATGAATCATAATATATTAGAATTCCAGTACATCAATAGACTTGTTTCTGACACATGTAAGGGATCTTGTATTTATATTTCTAAGTGAAGTTATTATATAATTTTCCTTTGCTCCTAGAATGAATTCATGTCTGACTTTGTTTCAGAATAAACACTAATTAATCATAATATCTTAGAATTCCAGTACATCAATAGACTTGTTTCTGACATGTGTAAGGGATCTTGTATTTATATTTCTAAGTGAGGTTATTATATAATTTTCCTTTGCTCCTATTGTCTTTAACATGGTCTTAGTGTTAAGATGATGGCATTTTAGCATTAAAAATATTAAATATTGCTAAAGCAAAATTTGTACTTTGGGTACAGCATTAGATGCTCAATATTGCCCTTCTGTTTTTATCTAGTTTCTTGAGGTAAAAAAAAAAAAATAAATAAAATAAAAAAAAAAGATGGGGCTGACAAAACCTACTGCTCAGGGCATTTACAAGGATTAAATAAAATAGCATATGTGAAAGTGCCTAAGGCAGTGTTTGACACTTTAGAGGATTCATTAAATGCTAGCTCACTTGCCCTTTCCCCCTTGGCTGTGTGTTTTTGAAAAAGGCAGAGAAAGCAGGCAATGCAATGCTTTTTTTATGGAAGCCAGCTTAAAACAGTCATCAACACCGAAGTCAGTGAATATGTTTGGTTTCCATTCAGAGTGTTAGTCTGGGAAATACACAGAGAGTTCATTTACATAATCACTCTCCAGGCTAGGAACCTGTCCCTGAGGGGTTATCATTATTTAAATCTAAGTCAGGTTATTATCGTTCTTCATGCTGAGCTGCTTGGCTGTGCTTTCTTCCCTCTCCCTTGGCGGCTGCAGCTACTCTAAACAGGAGCTTGACCAGCAGCCCTAACACAAGGAGACGGAGGGAAAAAAGGCAGCGCGTCCAAGTGGAAAGAGCATGAAGTTCAGATCTGAGCTCGCTGCCCACCAGCTGCAGTACCTCGGGGAAATGACTTCACTGTTCCTGAACTGGGGACTGTTGGGTCTCTGAGAAGTTACCTGGTGTATAGATCACAGGCATCACTCTAACCCAAGGTAACCCCTTTCATGGAAATAGCCTCTCCCTTCCCTATGCCTTTGTGCATCGGAAGGAGATAACAAAAAACAAACAAAAACAGAAAAGGAGATAACACATCTCAGAAAAGAAACAAATATGGATCAGGGCAAAGGGAATTTGCAGTTGGGAAAAAATGAATGAATGAATGAATGAATGAATGAATGAAGATGTATTTAAACAGAAGAAAATTTTCCCTGTGAAAATGACTGCTCAGGGGAAGAGAGTAAACACAATAGTCTACAGTCAAGGGACACAGCAAAAGGGAACCTTAGATTTAATACTAGGTGCTGGGGCAGGGGATGTGTCAAACCCGCTTGGTTAGGAGAGAGGGAGTACACTTGGCCAGGAGGAGAATAGAGATGGAGATGCCAAGTAGAGAAGAGGATGATAAAACACGAAATATTTTCAGTGTCTGTCAAGCGAGGGCTGTGTGAGGGAGACGATGAGAAGCAAAGAGATTGCACATGAGTTACCTCTCGGACTGTCTTCTTAAAGGCCAAGTACTTAGCTGACTGGATGCTCACGAAGACCCCATGCAACACATGAGGTGTGTGTCCGTTTACTGCGGAGGGAATCATGCGTCAGACACATTAAGCATTTTGCCCAAGATGCCCTGGGTAAAGGCATCTACTGAGGTAGATTCCAACCCAAGCCCAGCTAATTGCAAACATTCCGTCACTGGCTGTACCCCGTATGCTCCTCTTGAAAGGCCAACCATGTTGGGTCCTCTACTTTCTAAGACTATAATAAGGTGCACAGTATTGCGTATGGAATTTGCCTGTGAGCCAGGGAAGGGCTTCTGAAGGAGGGTTTTTTTAAAGCACACAGAGAATCTGGAAAGGTGGTAATGGTAAGTGGACTTTAAACTCATTGATAATGGGGCAGCCGTTGAGGAGACTCCTTACAGAAAAGATGAAAATCAAGTTTGCTATAGAACTGTCAAGCCTTTGACATGCTTGCCAGGGTCAAGGGGGATACCTGGGGGCTCAGTGGTTGAGTGTTTACCTTCAGCCCAGGGCGTGACCCCGGGGTCCTGGAATGGAGTCCCACGTCGGGCTCCCAGCAATGGAGCCTGCTTCTCCCTCTGCCTGTGTCTCTGCCTCTCTCTGTGTCTCTCATGAATAAATAAATGAAATCTTAAAGAAAAAAAATAGAAAGTGTCATGCTTTCTTGATCATCACACATTTCATGCCTTTCCACAGTCCACAGAGCGTTCCAAAGAATGAGCCCTGTATGATACATCACGGTGCGGGGGGCCAGAAAGGCACTACAGTGTATATAGTCCCTGTCCTCCAGAGGCATCGTCTCTAGCACAGCAGGTGGAAGCCAGGTATGGCCGCTTAACGATACATTGATTAAATAAAATCAAACATCCCCTTCCTTAGTCTCACTTCGCCACATTGATCAATATGATCCAGCTATAGATAGAGACAGACTATGTCTGTCATCATCACGGGTTCTGTTGGAAGCCTGCATTAAAAGCTCTTAGCTCTAACCTGGGTCAGGCCTAAGATACTAAATTTATCGCCACCGCTGCCCCTAATGCTTCCAGCTAATTGTCTATCAACATGTTCTAGGTGGTTTAATCCTCAAAATAACTACATGAGGAAAGCATGTTGGGTAAACAGAGCAAGGTTCAGAGTTGTATATTCTCTGTGCGTATAGCTGACACGCGATGCTACATTAGTTTCATATGTTCGTCCGTTATGCCATGTCCACACGTGTAGCCACCGTACGGGGCCCCCCAGACATGGCCGTGACATATCATTGCCTGTATTCCCTATGCTGTGACTTCTACTCCCGTGACTTACTCATTCCATAACTGGAAGCCTGGATCTCCCATTTCCCCTCCCTCATTTTGTCTATCCCTCTGCCCCTCATCGCTCTGGCAACCGTCAGCTTGTTCTCTCTGTATTTATGGTCTGATTCTCCTTTTTGTTTATTCATTTTTTTTTTAAGATTCCACTAATGAGTGAAATCATATGGTGTTTGTCTTTCTCAGTCTGACTTATTTTACTTAGCATAACACCCTTAGGTCCGTCCGTCCCAAATGGCATGAGCTCATCCTTTCTTAGAGTCACATAATATCCGTGTGTGTGTGTGTGTGTGTGTGTGTGCGTGTGTGTGTGTACTACATCTTCCTTATCCATCCATCTATTAATGGAAGTCAGGTGGCTCCCACATCTTGGCTATTGCAAATAATGCTGCAATAAACATAGCGTGGTAAAGGAATTCATCCACGGACTCGTAAGTGATAGAGCCTGGATTCAAGCACAGTATGTCTGCCTTTAGAGCGGAGGCTTTCAACTTCTGGGTAATACTTCTCACACCTAAAATGTACCATAGCACATGGAATAGTTGATTCTGCGCAAGTTATATAAGTACCACAGAAAGCTGGCATTGCCCAGGGAAATCTTCACCAAAGAAGGCATAGCAAGGAAAGGTTTTAAATTGTAAATGGAAAATGCTTGGGTGGACAAGATGAGGAAAGGAGATATAAACAGAGAGAAAAGACAGTAACAAGGTGGCTTGGGTTACCTTCATGAGATTGTCTTATTTTTATAAATTTTGTTGTAGAGATTTTCCAAAATATATGTGTGGGGCATCTACTCCGTGCTCGGTATTGTGCCAGACTTTGTGGATGTAAACTTAAGAATTTGTCATACTCTTGGGAAATTCTGAGTTTATAGAGAACACACCTTGGCCAAGCAAATAAATTAGGACAAGAGTATAGCAAGTCCTATTTCATATTAGAATTGGTACATTCGGCGTGGTGGCCATAGACTCTAATAGATTCAGTATTAACGAAATGAGGAGGTCAACAACCTCCACTTTTTATCCAAAGGAAGAATAGTTTTATCTGCATCTCTGAATGGATGCAATGAAATGGCACTGATGGATTCAGTGGCTCAATGGATTCCATGAAAGAGCCGAGTGTAATTGCTAAGGGTCTGCGTGGGAAGGAGTAAACTTACTTTAAACACCTTGTCTGCCATTTACTGTACAATTTTTAGGAAATGGAAATCTTTCCAAATACTTCCCTAATCTGAGGAATAAATATATTGATGTTCTAATTTGAATGCTATTGTGAATATTTCATACTCTTGTGTATAATATGCTTAGTCTAGCATCTGGCTCATGGTATATCAGTTTTACAGGGAAGACATGTATTTGATTATTTCTCATTATCATAATATTCCTGCAGGCGACAAAGAAGTGTGTCTCGTTTTACAGGACATCTCTTTTTTCTTTTCCTTGCCATAATATGTCTTTCCTCAAATCCTTATGGTGTTCCTGATAATGATTGCAATTACACCATTTGCCCATCTATTTGAACATTTCAACCCTCTATGCAATGGCATGGGAGGGAGGCATATAATGGTCACTTAGTAGTCAAGGATAACCCTGTGCACAGCTGTTCACAACTCTGCCCTCACAACTGGGCTGCAGAATTATCAACTCCTTCATTCACGTTTTATGGTAAAATGGTAAGCAAAGCAAGAATTTTACTTCTCATGCATTTTGCATTTTGTGTGAGGAAAGAAATGCAAATACAGTTTTGTAAAACTAAAGCGCCCCGTTCTAGTTCGTCAGAAAAACCCTATTCCCCATATCCCATCGGTTTTGTGCCGGCTGTGCATGGCTCCACACTGAGCATCCCAAACCAGGCTACACAGCGCATTGCCGTGGAGGACACCGCTGAGTTCCCTCAGTCCTCTCCAGAACGTTCGCCTCGTCCTCCTGGTGACCTGAAGCCTGTCCTGATAGTTTCATAACAGAATTATTTTCACTCTGGCTTCGAGAGCAGAGCTCCATGCGCACTCAAAAGAAACCCTGACTATTCAAAATCAGTGGCCAAAACTAAATGTAGTTTCTTTCTCAAGGCCTAATACATTTTTTTTTTCTGAGAAGCTACACCCTAACTATGTATTCCACACTTAGGTTTCTTGGCATTAAATTTTTATGAGCTTAATTTTCATCAGTTTCCTAAATCCAAGCAGCAATTTCGGTAATAGTATATGTACTTCATAAACAAGTGCATATGCATGATGTTGTTCAGTCAGGAAAATCAAAAAGTTTTAGATTCTCTGCAGTCTTTTTTGAAAAAGAGCTTTTCCTAGAGTGATATAATATTAAGAATCTTGTTATTGATATATATTTTTTATTACAGTGCCCACTGATATTAATTCAGCTTTAAATGATTAAAAAAACCATAATTATGTGTCCAGAAGGTAGTCGCTGAAGTTTACTGAAATTAAAGTATATTTACAAATATAGGTTAGAAGAGTGCCCCTGGGTGGCTCAGTCAGTTAAAGGTCTGACTCTTGGTTCTGACCCAGGTCATGATCTCAGGGTCATGGGCTTGAGCCCCATGCTGGGCCCCATGCTCAGGGCAGGGTGGGCTTGGGTTTCTTTCACCCCCCCCCCCAGTTCTCATCATCTCCCCCGACTCTGTGATCTCTGCAAGCTCTCTCTCTCTCTCTCTTAATTAAATAAATAAATCTTAAAAAATATATAGGTTATATTAGAACATAATGTGCAGCGTCAATTAACTTTATTAATGCTCATCATGTAAATAATCTGCACAAGTAACTCCAACTTATTTGTAAATATTTTGTATTTTGATTTTTTTGCTCAATTATCAAGGCTGGAGGTAGCAAAAATAACGCCGTTTCTTTGTGATGTATCTACTGTTTTCCTAGGAAGTTTTTACATTCTTTTTTATAATGCATATTCTGAATAGCATCATGAAATAAGACACACGGAGTTTTGCTTCAGTTTTCTACCAGAGAACATGAGGATGCAGAAAACAGAATTCTCAGAAATTGAGTGGCCCACTTTGTCTCCCTTTCCTTGGTCCCATAGTTCTTCCCCGTGGACTTAGGAAGTCATTCCCCAGGAGGCAGTTGTCTACCCCGCGGTAGGATGAACAGCTCTCCTGGTCTGCGCAGAGCTGCGGGGTCTCCCAGAAAGTAAGATTTTCGTTGTTAAAACTAGCAGATTTCCTGGCAACCGGTAAGTTGGCCTTATACCATCTAATGGTTTAGGAAAAATGAATTCGTCTCTCCATTCAGTGTCTGTTGTGAAAATCTTTGTAACAGTTACTGGTTAGTTAAGAGATGCACAGGTAATCTCCATGATGGATTTCTTTGAAAGAAAGACGTATTTTGAACAGATGAGAGAGGGAGGGAGCGCGCAAACTGATGAGACATCGAGGACCGCTTTCCTCGCCGGGTGATGGCCGTGCCAGGGTCCCCAGGGGCCCACCGTGCCCTGTGCAGTGTGCCCTGGGGTCCTCCCTGACCCCACCCAAGGGGGGTTCAAAGAAGAGAGTGAGGGACTGATTAACTACTAAAGATCTGATGAGAATTCACTGGGATGTAAATGACAAGGAAATTTCCTTATCTTGGTGATATACAATATTTTAAGGTCAAAACCAGAATTATTACTAAAAACATTATATATAAAACTTTATTCAGCCGTATTGAGGCGTATTCCTAAAATCCACATATGTCCTAACAGAACATCTACACACTGACAAAATCATGATTTTTTTCTGAACGGAAAAACAGATATTATGGTATTTCTCTAACACCAAGGAGGGGAGGAAGGCAGGAGTGAGGGAACAATGAAGGAAGTAAGGAATTTATTGTGAGGACACTGTGTGAGAATTTTGAGAATTAAACAGATAATATGTGAGTGAATGTATTTGCCAAAGGAGGATTATTAGCACACTTTTAAAATTCACTTTTTAGATTCTAGAACAGTCTACATTTACCGTGAAGTTGTGAGGACGGTACAGAGTTCACGGCCAATTTCTCCTTTTAGTAACACTTTACATTATTATGTCTATTTGTTACAATTAATGAACCAATACTGATATGCCATCATGATCCAAAGGCCACATTTTATTATTTTATTTTATTATTTTATTTTATTTTATTTTATTAATTTTATTTTTATTTTTTTATTTTATTTTTATTATTTTTTTAAAGATTTTATTTATTTACTCATGAGAGACACAGAGGGGGGTGGTGCAGAGACACAGGCAGAGGGAGAAGCAGGCTCCATGCAGGGAGCCCAATGCGGGATTCGATCCCAGGACCCCAGGATCATACCCTGGGCTGAAGGCAACGCTAAACCGCTGGGCCACCGAGGCTGCCCCAAAGGCCACATTTTATTAATATTTTTCTTAATTGTTGTCTGACGTCCCTTTCCTGTTCCATGATCCCATCCAAGATGTTGTATCCCATTTAGTTGCCGTATCTTCTTAGGCTTTTGGGGCTATTACAGTTCCTTAGACTTACCTTGAGAGTTTGAGGAATACTCTTACGAATTTTGTTTAATCCTTCCCAATGGGGATTTGCCTGACATTTTTCTCATGATTAGATTGGGGGACAGATTTTTGGGAGGAAGACTGCAGGCATAAGCTTCCATATTCATCGTGTCCCGTCACCGAAACCTACCATCAAAATGACTTACCATTGTTGCTTTGGACCCGGTCATTCAGCTGAGGTAATGCTTGTCAGGATTTTCCCTTTCCCCCACTTTTTTCCTAGAAAGGAAGTCACTATAAGCAGCCCACACAGAAAGAGTGAGGAGGTAATGCTCCACCACTTTGGGGGACGACTACCTACACAAGGTATTTGGAATCTTTCTGCAAGGGAGATGTTTCTTTTTTTTTTTTAATTTTTATTTATTTATGATAGTCACAGAGAGAGAGAGAGAGAGAGAGAGAGAGGCAGAGACACAGGCAGAGGGAGAAGCAGGCTCCATGCACCAGGAGCCCGACGTGGGATTCGATCCCGGGTCTCCAGGATCGCGCCCTGGGCCAAAGGCAGGCGCCAAACCGCTGCGCCACCCAGGGATCCCAAGGGAGATGTTTCTACCTCACTTTTCTCATTTATCTATTCAATTATTTTCAGGTCAGTATGGACTCAATGGATATTTTTATTTTATAATGTAGCTGATAATCTAAAATTTATTTTATTGTTCATTTTTTTCCCCAGCTTTGGTTATCTGGAGTAGTTTAAACTGCTCTATGTCCTCTGACCTACCTAGGCCAGTGATTGTGTGTGTGGGTATGTCTGTGTGTGAAAATCCTTATTTTCTGGCACTACAAGATACCACAAGCTATTGAGATATCGTGAATTATAATTAAAAATATCTATTTGGTCTTAGTCTGTTCCTGGCACAGAGATCCTAAAACCCTTGGGATTTCCTAAGTGATGAGAATGATAAAGATATCTTCTGTTATGTTAATGAGGTGACATTTGGACCCCACCTAAGGACAGGGGCTGATTACCAGGGTAACCAACCTCATGATTAGAGGGCTGAAACTTTCAATCCTCATCTGGGGAAGAGAGGGTCTGGAGCTTGAATCAATTGTCAATACCAATGATTTATTCCGTCATGCCAATGTAATGAAGCCTCTATAAGCCACCTAAGAATGGGGTTTGGAGAGCTTCTGGGTTGCTCAATGCTTGGAGGTGCATGCTCAGAGGGTGCCTGGAAGCCTCCACCTCCCTGCCCTACGTTTATTCATCTCTTCAATCTGGCTGTTCCTGAGTTACATCTTTTAATAGTGATCTGGCAATCTAGTAATTAAATATTTCTCTGGGTTCTCAGAGCTGCTCTAGCAAAGGAACTGGCCCTGAGGAAAGGGAATCTTTGATCGATAGCCTGTGGATAAAAAATCTAGAGTCTTGAGTGCCAACCTAGACTTTAGATTGGTGGCGGTGTTGGTCGGTTTTGGGGTTGGGGAGGGCAGGGCCCTCTTATCTGACTAAGCCTTTAACCGATGGGACCGAATGCCAACCTGAAGAAAAAAGCCACAAAGAGAGGCGAATAAATGTTGATTGGGAATCAAAGAACTGCGACATGGAGCTCACAGACTCCAGTAGTAAGCAGAAGGGGGAGAGCAAGGGGTCTTTATGAGAAAGAAGAATGGAGGATGGGGCAATTACAGGACTAGGATAAAGGAGGAAGAGGCTGTCCATAGGTAAGAACAGGCTAAGCTACTTTTGGCTGCACGTTGGTCAACTGATTGGTGTTAACAGCGAAACTATTCCTCGGAGGCATTAGCTCTGGCGTCCTCAGAGAGTCCACAACCAGGAGTCTTAGGATCAGGAAGCCCGTTCACCTGTTGACTTTAGGAATCGCTGTTGGTAACAACTGCAGCTTGTGGCCCAGCTCAAGGGTCTTTTCTGCCCAGGTCGAGAGTTCACTGGTCATTTGTTTTAGAAAGAAAAATGTAGCTCTTCTTCACATGGAGTCTCTCGTGTCTGCGTGTTTTATATCATTTCACAAGTTGTACAACACCCAGCTGGCACGAGCGAATCGCCTAACGTGAGGAAAACCCAGCACATCTGGTCTCACAAGTTATTGTGAGTCTGGTAGGTGCGCGGGAGGGAAGGCAAAACACAGATGTGTAGGTTTTCTGGGATAGTCATTGGGGACACTTTCTGGCCCGGGCCTAGAAGCAGGCCCTGTTCCAAGTTCGGCTCTGGTTCATCTGAGAACGCTTCCATCGGGCCTTGCTCACGGCCACTGTGTGACAAGGTGTCCAGCTCCGTCGGCTGACGGAACGGGACAATGACCCGTACATACGCACCTATCTGTAAGCGTTTTATGTGCAAGCTACACAGGGATTCATACTGAGGTTCCCAACTCTAACCCACCACTAGGTCATAGATCCTTCTGGTCTCCTGCCCTTGCTCATCTGTAAACCATCACTCAGAGAAACTTGGCTGGTACCATCCATTAACTTGGTCGTCCAACCTCGGTATATGCTATAGGCGCATCCAAATCGTTCACGCACGTCCCTGGGGCGAAGCCCTTCACTAGCCAGGCCAGTGCTGTGTACACTTCTTTAACTTTAGTCTTACAGACGCAAGAAGAATAATGATTTCCAGAGCAGCTTCATATCTGACCCCTTATTAAGGCTGTTTCATACATTTATAATGCAATCTTGTTGTTTTTGTCATATACTACATCCCACCATGAATTCCTTCAACCTTCTCAATATTTGTAATTTACCCATATTAATTTGCTTACGAGTACCATTAATTTTTAATGTTCCCATTGCCTGTGCCATAAAGTTGTTTTGGTTTTGACAAATGCCCAGAGTCATGGATCCATCACTACCGTATGACACAGAATAGGTTCGTTGCCCTAGAAATTATCCGTGCTTCGTCTCTCGCACCCTGCCCTCCCTCTGCTTGGAGCCCTGGCAGCCAGTACCTTTTCATTGTGTCTATAAATGTGCCTTTCCCAGGATGTCATATAATTAGAATCAGATTATACAGCCCTTTCAGACCGGCTTCCCTTACTTAGTAACATGCATTTGAGTTCATCCGTGTCTTTGCCTCGCATGAAGCTCATTTCTTTTCATCACTGAATAACGTTCCATTGCATGGAGGCACCAACCTCTGTTTACTCAGTTATTAAAGGATATATTGGTTGCTTCGGGTTCTTGGTGACTGCACATAAAGCTGCTATAAAACTTTGCGTGCAAGTTTCTGTATGTAGATAAGTTTTCAAATTAGTGACACACTAACTAGAAGAGCAACTGTTGGACGGCATGCTAAGACTATATTTAGTTATGTAAGGAGCTGCCAAACAGTGTTCCCAAGTGTCTGCTGCGTTTTACATCCCCCTGGCAGTGAATGACATTTCCTGTTACTCTATTTTCTCACTAAAAGTCGAAACCATGTATTTGTAGGATTTTAGTAATTCTGACAGGTGGTGGTAGTATCTCGTTGGTGTTTATTCCTGGAGGACATTTCAAGATAGCAGAGTAGGAAGACATTCTCTTGGGCACAGCACACCGAGAGCTTTTTACAGAACATTTTGCTCTGAACAGGACCTGATGACTCGGTGAACAATCCCTCGTAACAAAGCACTAAAGGACACATCGACATGGGTAGAGGAGGCGAAGTCTCTCCAGAAACTCCACTCCTGGTTCAGTGTCCCTCACCGGATGAACGAATAAAGAAGATGTGAAATACGTATGTCCCTATATCCACATATATGTATATGGAATACTATTTAGCCGTAAAAATGAATGAGTTTTTTTTGTTTACCTTTTTTAAAAAAATATCTTTATTCATTTATTTGAGAGACAGTGAACAAGAGAGAGAGAGCACAAGAGAGGAGGGGGGCAGAGGGAAAAACAGACTGTCCACTGAACAGGGAGCCCAATGTGGGATTCGATCCTGGGACTCCAGGATCATGACCCGAGCTCAAGGTGGAGGCCTAACTGACTGAGACACCCAGGCGACCCCAAAACAATGAGCTCTTGTCATTTGTGACAACATGGACACATCTTGAGGGTATTGCAGTAAGTAAAATAAGTCAGACAGAGAAAGATAAATATGTATAATTTCATTTATATGTGGAATCTAAAAAAACAAACAAACAAACAAACAAACAAACAAAACTCAGATAGAGAACACACCTGAAACTAATATGTCAAGTATCCCTCAACAAAACAATTTGAAATTTCTAAAGGAAAATGATGTTGACCATGTTTTCATGTGTTTATGTGCCACGTGTATATTCTTTGGTGAGAGTCTTGTTTAGATCCATTGCCCATTTTTAAATTAGGTTGTTTGTTTTCATGTTATTGGAATTTCAAGAGTTCTACGTATATTCTACATATATTTTGGATAAAAAAAAAAATCTTTATCCAGTATGTGTCTTGCCAGTCTTTTCTCCTTGTCTAGGTTTGTCTTTTCATTGTCTGAACCATGTTTTTACAGAGGTGAACTTTTTAATTTTAATCAAGTCCAAGTTGTTATTCTTTCGTTCTTATATCAAGCTTTTGATGTTGCACCAAAAACCTTATCACCTAACTAAGGTTCACCTAGATTTTTTGCCTCTGTCTTTTCTAGAAGTTTTATAGTTTTGGATTTTACATTTATGTCTATAATCCATTTTCAGTTAGATTTTGTGAAAAGTGTAAGGACTGTGTTTAGGTTTATCTTTTAGGATATAGACCATGTTACAGCACCACTTGTTGAAAAGACTGTCATTTCTTCCCTTAATTACTTTTCTTCCTTTGTCAAACGTGGGTGGCTACACTATATAGGCCAATTTCTGGGCTTTTTATTCTGTTACATTAATCTCTGTTTATTTTCCCTCATCAATACCACACTTTCCTGATTATTGTAGCCTTATAATAAGTTTTGAAATTGGAAAGTGGGAGTCCTTCAATCTAGTTTTTCTTTTGCAAGATTTTTTTGCTTATCTAGTCCCTTGAATTTCTATATGAATTTACGAATCGATGTGTTAATTTCATTATTTAAATTCTATTAGTCAACATATAGTACATACTTAGTTTGAGATGTAGTGTCCGATAATTAATCAGTTGTGCTCATCACAGCACATGCCCTCCTTAATGCCCAACACCCAATTTACACATCCCCCACCCACCTCCCCTCCAGCAACCCTCAGTTTGTTTTCTATAGTCTCTTTAATAAATGCTGCTGGAAAAATTGGACGACCACATGTAGAAAAATGAAACTTGATCATTTTCCTACACCATACACAAAGTGTGTTAATTTCTATAAAGAAGTTAAAGAGGATTCTAACAAGAATCGTGTTGAATTTGTGGATCAATTTGAAAAATATTGCCATCCTAACAATATTAAGTTGTTTTTTTTTTTTAACTTTTTATTTACTTATTCAAGAGAGAGAGGCACAGAGAGAGAGAGAGGGAGAGACACAGGCAGAGGGAGAAGCAGGCTCCTTGCAGGGATATGGGACTCGATCCCTGGACCCCAGGATCATGACCTGGGCCAAAAGCAGACACTCAACCACTGAGCCACCCAGGGATCCCCCCACCTTTTAAAAAATTATTTATTCATTCATTCTTCATGCCTCATAGAGAGAGGCAGTGTTGAGGACTTTTGTACTGACATTCAAAGGGGTATCAGTTTGCAGTTTTATTTATTACTATGTCTTTGATTTTGGCATCAGTTTGATTTTTAACATCAAAGAGGCATCTGGAAAGTGTCACCTCTCTTCTATTTTGTAAAGGATTGATGTTAATTATGTTTTAAGTGTTTGGCGGAATTCAGTAGAGAGGACATTTGGGCCTAGGCTTTTCTTTGTGGGTAGTTTTTTGATAACTGATTAAATCTCTTATTCTGTAGGTTTATTTAGATTGTCTATTTTTTCTTGTGTTCATTTTTGGCAGTATCTTCGTAGGAATTTGATCATTTTATCTGAGTTGTCTAATTCATTAACACATAATTGTTCATAGTATTCCTTTATTATCCTTTTTTTCTCTGTATGATCTGTAGTAATCCTATTGGTCATGCTAGTAATTTTTATCACTTTTTTTTTTTGTTAATCTAGCTAAAGATTTGTCGATTTTGTTAATATTTACAGAGAACACACTTTTGGTTTAAATAGGGACTATTTAATTAATTCTTTAATTAATTTCCGCTTTAACTTGTATTAGGAACTTGCTTCTGTTCACTTAAGCTGCTCTTCTTTCTCTAGTTTATTAAAGGTCAAAAGCCCAGATTGCTGATTTTGGTTCTTCCTCTTTTTATTTCTAATATATATATTTATACTATATATTCTCTGAACACTTTTATTACCTTACATGAATCTTCACAAGTTGTATTTTAGCTGTCATTCTGTTTAACATACTTTTTGAACTCATTTGAGACATCTTTTTTGACCCATGTGTTATGTAGAAATGTTTGATCTCCAAATACATGTGAATTTTCCAGCATATTTGTTATTGGTTTTTAGCTCAATTCCATTGTAGTCTAAGAATATATTGTGTATGAATTATATTGTTTGAAATTTTGAAAGGATGTTTTATGACTTCGAATGTAATCTATTGTGAAGAATTATTCCAAATGAACTTGAGAGGACTATACTGTGCTCTTGTTGAATGGAATACTCCACAATATTAATTAAATTAAGCTTGTGGATAGAGTTGTTAAGGTCATTTGTACCAATATTTATTTTCCTTCTCCTTGATCTATCCATTTTTGGATGAGGAATATAGAAGTCTTCAATGATAACAGTGAATTTATCTATCTCTCCTTTCAGTTCCATCAGTTTTTGCCTCATGTATTATTAGATGCATACATTTAGGGTTACTTCATCTGACATTAGTATGGCTATGTGAGCTTTCTTGTGATTTCTTAGCATGGTACTTCTCTATCTTTTACTTTCTAATATACCGAAGTCTGTATATTTACAGTGGATTTCATGTAGATAACAAATAGCTGAGTCATTTTTTTAACCCAATCTGACAATCCTTGTCTTTTAAAATATGCATTTAGACCATTCATTTTTAAGATGCTTGTTAATATACTCATTAAGGTAGGTGCTAGAAACTTAAATTTCTTCTAGCGTCTTTACGTCTCTGCTCTTGAACTTTGGCTTCCCAAACTATTCCTTTTCGGAGAGAGCTGTGTCTTATAGTTTTTTTGGCTGTAATCCACCATTGTTATACTGGAGCCAGTTTGGGTTGTAAGGCATGGGTAAGTGAGACATTATATAATTTGATGTCTAAATCCTTGTGAACTTGTGTCCCTGCAGTATGAACTTTACAAGTATTCTGCAGCTTTGTCTACCCCTGAATGAAACAGGAAGTCTGGAGTGGCTTGGAGTTAGAGAAATGCCCCTCTTAGGTAGAATAAGGCTCCAATCTTTTCCCATGGAAAATGGGCTTTTGTTATGGAGAATCTTTGGACATATTCCACAGTGAATATTGTTCCCCATCTTTCCAAGGAGAGCTCCTTCTTGGTTCTTCCCTTTGAGTACCTGTTGGGGTGGCTGGAGGTAAAACTCACAAAGGTGTGACTGGATGCCCTCCTAAAGCTGCAGCATCCAGGAGTCCCTTACTTTCCTCCAGCAATTCTTTAAAATTAACACTTTAGAGTTTTACCAGTTATGGCTTCAGAATTTCTGTTGCAAGTAAGCAGATTCATTTAATGTGCCTGTTTGGGTTGACAGCTTGCCCTGAGACCTGTCCATTTAAGGGCCCAAGAAGAGTAACTGAATTTAAGTTTTTTTTTTTAATTTTATTTTAAATCTTAACTCTTATTATAAGGTTAGGAGTGACAAATTTTGAATATTTACATGATGGAGCTGAAACTGTAAACTATCAAATTAGTGAAATCTTTAGTTATAAAAAAAGCTAAATGTCTTAGGTTGTATTTGACCTGAAGCAAAGCCTGAGAAAAGGAGCCATGCTTAAGTAATTTATGCAGAGGTTGTTTCCAGAAAGCTCTGGCATGGCAGCAAAAAACAGGAGACAGGGATGGGGAGGAAAACCAAATGGAGTATGTTAATGAACAGATTTTTATTAGAACCAAGTGGATCTCATCGTGCAGGACACAGTCAAGTCCTGTTGAGATTCTTGGTATGTTATGTAAAACCTACAGGCAAGAAGCTTGGTAGCTATGAGTGAACTCTCAAATGTTGTGATTGAAATGTGCTTTCAGGGCATTAAATCCTCTGCACTTGAGGATTCCACCACTGGCAATCTTGAAGGAAGAACAGAAGGCAATCGCAGGAAGATGCCATTGGCCAAGGAACAAGCTGGGGGAGACATTTACGACCTTTGCTACATCAAGTTTCATAGAGATATATTCTAATGTTCATCTCACACAGATAGTAAATGAGAATGGCCAGGGTTAAAGCTGAAATTTCTGTGTTCTCTCTGTTCTCTTTATCCACATTATGAAATAATGTTATTTCTAAGAAAATATAGTACTCCCACAGTTCCACAAAAGTTAATTTTTTAAAAATTTTTATTTATTTATGATAGTCACACACACAGAGAGAGAAAGGCAGAGACATAGGTAGAAGCAGGCTCCATGCACCGGGAGCCCGACGTGGAATTCGATCCCGGGTGTCCAGGATCGCGCCCTGGGCCAAAGGCAGGCGCCAAACCGCTGCGCCACCCAGGGATCCCAAAATTTAATTTTTTTAAAAGAAGATTTTATTTATTTATTCATGAGAGACACACACAGAGAGGTGGAGACAGAGGCAGAGGGAGAAGCAGGCTCCCTGCGAGGAGCCCAATGCTGGACTCCATCCCAGGACCCCAGGATCATGACCTGATCCAAAGGCAGACACTCAACCACTGACTACCTAGGTGCCCCCCACAAAAGTTCTTTTTATTAACATATGTTCTGTTCAGAATTCACCAAGTTTTTAAAAGATATGCGAGACCTGCAGGTCTGATAACCTGACCCTGAAACAAGTAGCCAGAAGCCAACTATAAGGAAATGTCTAGATTATGTGGCACTGATTTGGGCTCATCATTCAGAAAGACATCCAACTTTGAGGATCAAGCATTACTGGAGAATAATGATGTTTATTTCTATCTGTTGCCTTATTTCTGTCCTTGCAAAGTGCCCTTTTCCCAAAAATATAGCTTAGAAACCATTTACATTTGTAAGCTTCACTGATTTTCCATCTAAAGTTGTAAGAATTCACTTGTAGTTTCTCTAAGAACTTCTAGTAAAAAAAAATTTCTATTTAAATTATCTCAAAATATATTCATTTGAATTGTAGAGAATTTAGTTTAATTCAGATAGTGCTGTAGGTATGGAGGACATGTGTGGAAAGATTTAGTATTAAAAATGTTCAGACGGTCACTGAAGTACAGAAATCTATTGTTCTCTCTTCATTTTTAATAATTATACACTCACTAAAATTCATGTAAAATCTTTGTGTCTCTGTTTTACTCATTTCTACTTTTATTCCAATTCTGGACCAAGGTTTTCTTTCCTGATTAAGGAATATAAATGGAAAGATTCTCCTTGATCTTGTTTAGTGTAAAAGAGGAGTAAGTATAGAAGAGTGTCCACATGCATGTGCTGAAAATCAGATTCTATCCTAATCATGGCCCTTTTATATTAGTGAGGCATTTTTATAAGTTACTCATTTAACTAACATGGGACTTTGGACAAGTTACTTAACCCATCCAGATATTGCTATATTTATGTACAAAGTAGGGGAACTTACCACATATGTAACACACTGGATGCTCTACAAAGTTTGCTGTCATTAAAGAATTCCGTAGGCCTGAATGTGTTTTCCAATCAGCACTTCATTTTATAATATTCACTTATTCCACTCTCAAAAACAATCACCAATAGGACCCATAACTTTCGCACAATCTCTAGAAACAACCTTTGCTATTGTTTCAAAAAGTGCTTGTTGCCATATACAGATTTGATTATTAAAATTAAGGTATATTAAAACTATGTGCATGTTCTCCAAATACACCTGCCTCTTGTTAAATGTTCCTACACCCCCAAATATAATTCAATCATTTGTGGGGTTGAAAACATTGATATATATTTTTTAAAAATACCTAACGTGGTATTTCTTTCAGCTTTTGTCAGTAGTAACTGAAAATAGTTTTCAACAAAACAAATTAAAACCATTGAATTCTCCAAAATGTCCCCCAAACAAAATAAACCAGTCAAGAAATTCATCTATTTGTGCCGACTTCATCACTTTGACTTCCTATTGAATTGTTTCCAAGTTGGGCTCATTGCTAATTTAGAATTTTGCAGAATGTTCATTAAGTTTCCAGCTGGCTGAAATTGTGAGTTTGCTTTGCATGAATTTGGGTGAGAAAAGAAACCTAAGTAATATTTGTCAAATTCATGAAATTTTCATGAGCGTAAATAAAAGCCCTTATTTTTGCTTGATAAGTATTTTACTTCTTGGCCCCATGGTTCCTTGATATGAAAATCATTGGTACAATCATTACTAGAACTTTCTTTTTGGTTGGAACAAATTATTAGGTGATTTAGATAACCATAAAATCAAAATAATCATTTCTCGCTGAATTTTGCTTACAGGCAATTTTAGGCAATTTTGCTTCAAGAGATATGCATGCACACTTTAATTTGGGAATCCTGAATCAATCAGAAAATTATAGTTAAATTCACGGTTTATCAGACCTTGGGGATTTTTTTCTCCTTCTCTATTCACTAACATTTCCTTGGCATGGTAGGTCAGGCTTTTACTTACAGTAGCCCCCCCCCCCCTTATCTGTGGTTTCACTTTCTGTAGTTCAGTTACCCTTGGTCAACCACAGACAGAAAAGGATGATCCTCCTCTGACCCATTGGCAGAAGGCCAATGTCACAATGCCTACATCATTCACCTCACTTCATCTCATCATGGTAGATATTTTATCATCTTACAGAATCACAAGAAGAGGGACAAGTACAGTAGAGTAAGGTTTTTTGAGAGGGAGACTCACATTCACATAAATTTTATTAAAGTTTATGGCTATAATTGTACTATTATATTATTAGTTATTTTTAACATTCCTGTACTTAATTAATAAATGAAACTTTATTATAGGTATGTACATATAGGAAAAAAGCACAGTATATATAAAGCTCTGGTCTACAAGCAATTTCAGGCATCCACTGGGGGTCTTGGAATACATGTCCTCCTATGGATAAGGGGCAACTACTGTAAATTATTTATTGGGTTCCACAAATCAGATGGGAGCTTTTAACTACATCTATTTTTTTAACCTATACTGGCTCTCTATAAGATCCTCACTAGTATGAAGGTTCATGAAAAATATATAATACAGATAACCCTATGTCTTCAGCTTTTTGCTACTTAGCAACTGTACTGAACAGGAATCCAACCAAAAATCAGGAAGAAAATAAACAAGCATGTAGGAAGCCAACTTCTAGGACACAGAGGCATGACCCATTTAATGGTTGTTTATTTTCTTTGCAGTCTTATTTTAATCATGCAATGATATTACCCAGCTTCCATTCATTTTCAAGTATTCTAATGAGACTTGGTGCAGGATGGCCAAATGGAAATTACCTTCACTGTCCCTCACCAACTGAGTTTCATGTCCCTCTTCTTTGCTCTTATACCATCTTCTGCTAGCTTTTTAAATAGTACTTATTGTACTGATTTATGCCTCCCTCCCTCCCTTCTGTCCTTTCCTTTCTTCCTCCCTGCCACCTTGTCTCCCTTCCTCCGTCTTCCTTCCTTCCTTCCTTCCTTCCTTCCTTCCTTCCTTCCTTCCTTCCTTCCTTCTCTCTCTCCCTTCCTTCCTTTCTCTCCCCACCGCTCACCAATGAGCTCCTCTGACATGCGATTGGTCTTCCTTTCTATGCATGCAGTAGGTAACCAATTTCTACCTACTTTGGAGTTTAAGACCATTTTTGTCAGTGCATTTCAAAAAAGCAATCCTTAATATCTTCCTTGTGATTAGAACTATTTACAAGTAGACAAAATTAATGCCAATTAAATGTGTAAAAGAACTTCCATTCTGTTAATTGAGTTTAATTGTATTTATATTTGAAACTTGAGGGAAAACTATTGCTTTCCTGAAGGGCTTCATTCTTTTTCTTTTTTAAACTATATCTAGGGATCCCTGGGTGGCGCAGCGGTTTGGCGCCTGCCTTTGGCCCAGGGCGCGATCCTGGAGACCCGGGATCGAATCCCACGTCGGGCTCCCAGTGCATGGAGCCTGCTTCTCCCTCTGCCTGAGTCTCTGCCTCTCTCTCTCTCTCTGTGACTATCATAAATAAATAAAAATTTAAAAAAAAAAAAAAAAAAAAAAAAAAAAAAAAAAAAAAAAAACTATATCTATCTATTTAGAAGAAAAAAAAATAAAGACATGGAATCACATTTTATAAACAGGCTAATGAAAACTCTAAGCTGGGAATAGTGATGATAATAATCATCAAAACATTGTTAATAGTAACATAATCATCAATCACCGCAGCTATGCTTAAATTGTGTACCCTCCGCCACTAGAGGTGCACGGCTTCCACTAGGGCCAACGTCTCCCACCAGAGTGGGACACCAGTGACAACTGATGAGCCTACAACAGACACATCAAGACCCAGAGTCCATTCTTTACACTACGATTCTCAGTGTTGCATATTGTATGGGTTTAGGCAAATTTATAATGATATGTACTCACCAGGACAGTAGCATACGGCCCAGTTACACTGCCCTGACACGACACTTCATATGAGATCTTTATATATGATTTTAAAAAAGATATAAGGTTGTAAACTATGCAAATCATTAAGTATATATCACTGTGCGTGAGTAAGTAAGCCGCATCACGTCAGCTCTACGGTTGTTGGTTATGGCATATCCTGATTCAGTATAGTACACACACACACACACACACACACACACACACACAGAAGGCAGAAGGCATTTCTCATGTAGTAGCCCGGTGAAGCCGAGGCCTGGTAAAATAACGGACCTCCTGATGCACGCTTTAAATTAAAAGCAGCAATAGCCTATTTAATAACAAAAGCAAATATTTCTTTTCTTCACATTCTATTTTGTTGCCATTGTTAATAAATGAACCTTATAAATGACAACATTTAAGAGAATCTCACTGGGGAGATTCTCACTGTGCTGGAATTAGGTTTTTAAATAGCACGGCAGTTGCAAAGGAGACGAGCCCGACAGGCCATTTCTATCCTCATTTGCCTGGACTCTCAGGTCTGAGGGACCTTTCCCAGTTTCTAAGTCAACACAAATCAAACATAATCACACTAGTTTGTCCTTTATGTTTCACTGCCCAAGTATCACACTATTACCCAATGTCCTTTGGGCTAAAGTTAGAGGCTCTTTATCTTGGCATCTAAGGCAGCCTGGTGATACACCTGACGTCAGCGCCCAGACTAATCACAGCAGTACACAGAGGGAAGGTCAGTCGGCTTCTAAAGGCTAATTGTTCTGCCAAGGGTCTTCATTCACAGGGTTCTTAGAGGCCACGCGTATGTAGTAGTTAGTGCAAGAGGCAGACACATTCCCTAATGGAATATCCCAAACAAGGTATCACTAGGGGGAAAGGAGCCTAGAGGAGGTCAGATATAAAAGCTGCTGGTGGGACGGAGGAAGACTAGGTTCTTAGATTGCAAGACAAGACGTAAAAGCAAATTGAAAATGAGTACGAATCTCCGTCTGCGTCTGCTCCCTCCCTCGGCCACCCTCTCACGTGGCAAGACCTCTGCTCTGCCCCGGATTCCCCTGCAGATCAATGTCCTTAGGCTCCTTGTTCCCCAGGGGAGCGGTGTGTGTGCCTCCTACCAGCTTGCTGAAAGCCACAACCACAACCGCAACCACAAGAACGACCTCCACATGAAGAACTATGTCTACATTACAACATTTCCATTGATCTTTCAGGCCCAATACTTACTTGTTTCACTTTTCCCTTTGTTTCCTTTAAGTTGCCTAGTTGTTTTACATCGAGGCATGAAAGTCACTCTGGCCTGTCCAGATTTCCCCGTGGCCCTGGTTTCCCGCTGCCTCTCCATAGTAGGAGCTTCCTGGAACACAACCTGATGGCGCATTACAGAACCCACTGTGGAAACGCATTCTCTGGTGTTTCGTGGCAATTCCTCAAGTGTTGGAAGTCTGCAGAGGGCCTTTGACTTGGCCAGGCGGGCAGAGGCCAGGGGCAGGGCCCAGACACTTCAGCCCTGGGGGTACCGTGGCAGCCCTGAGGATGCACTCACCCCTCAGAGCCTTCTGTGTCCTTTGGGGACCGATTTCCAAAAACCTAGGTTTGCTTGTGGTGTGCCCATCCAAATCCCACCATTCGCCAAGTCTGTCAGAGAAAGACAAATATCAGATGATTTCACTCATCTGTGAAATTTAAGAAACCAAACAAAGGAACGGGGCGGGGAAGAGGCAAACCGGGAAATGGAGTCTTGCCTCTCGAGGACAAACTGAGGGTCACTGGAGGGAAGGTGGGCAGGGGATGGGGGAAACCGGTGATGAGTGTCAAGGAGGGCACTTGCCATGAGCCCTGGGTATTGCCCGGAAGTGATGAATCACTAAATTCTACTCCTGAAACTAATATTATGCTGTATGTTAACTCACTGAAATTTAAATAAAAATTTGGAAAAAAAATAAATACAACATAAAGTAAAACAACAGTATTCCCTCCGCCCCCCGCCCTCCCCCATGGGTCTGTCTTTGGGTGCCTCACATGCCTGCAAAGAATAATTCTCATTCTCAACTTCTGTGAGTTATTTGTATATGCAGTCCATTAGGGCACTTGGTACACTTGGGCTCAAGTGAGGGGAAAATTGCTTGACCATGTGAAGCAGGAGGTAACACGGCAAAGGAAGAAAACACAAGAGTAACTAACATGAGCCCAGGGCCAGTACCTTGTCAGGCGCTGCACTAATTCTACGTCACCTATCTAATTATATCTTTGATTCATCTTTGTGCTGTAGGTGTCTCAGTTTTGAGACGAGAAAACTAGGCCATGCGGAAATGAAGTCCTATGCTCTCGGGTGACACAACCAGGGCCGTGTATGCTAACGTTGGGACTAAGAACCACGATGGCGGTGCAACTCCCGTCTTACGTCTGTTGACATCAGGCTACAAATACTGGTGTGTAGTACTTTTTAGTTTATTTAAAAAAAAAATAAGAGTATGGAGAGAGAATAGACTTCAAAACCACAAAGAAAGAGCCAGAATCAATAATCTGTTTCCTGGGGGGTTAGGCAAACATCTACATATACAACATCTGATTATGTCTTTGGAAGGAATAAGTCAGGCCTGTAGGAGTCTCGAAGAGCAGTCTATCAAGACAGTTCTTCTTTTTCAAGTGAGCTCCCTTAACAACACTGGTGGTCACCAACTACAAGTATGGTAATACATGGAATTCAGAACGCTGAGAAATTTGATCATGTGT
This sequence comes from Canis lupus baileyi, assembly GCF_048164855.1. Classification (NCBI taxonomy): domain Eukaryota; kingdom Metazoa; phylum Chordata; class Mammalia; order Carnivora; family Canidae; genus Canis; species Canis lupus. The sequence goes on along the minus strand of NC_132840.1, from coordinate 1,826,111 downwards.
TTTACAGAAAACTTAAATATATGTATGTTAAAATTTATACTGCATTTAATGTTATTAAGTGTTATGTGCGTATATTCAGATTATATAGTTTAATTTGGCTCTTGCGGGTTAAAGAAAGTCAGGGCTGTACTTATTTTCCTTGAACTTCATTACTGAAAGCTAATGATCTTCTATTCTATTTTATTACACCCTGCAGTTTTTTGAGAAACCCATAATTTCCAAGTAGCACCACTAATTAACTAGATGCTGCTGTTTGCATACAAATAATAGTTACTGTAATTCTGTTCATCTTCATATAAAAAACAGAGCACATTGCAATGATCATTGCCCTTTCAATTTGGTAGACTGATTTTCTACAACCCCCCTGGCATAACATATTAAATAAGGCGCATAAGAGCTTGTTTTTAAACATGTGTAAAGGAGTACTAGCCAGGAAACAGGCTCAGGGTATTACGGGGTGTCTAGATTTGATGTCATTAAAGTCTGAGCTCTACATTTTTGGGGATGAAGGGCAGGTATGGTGAAAAGACAGCCCTCCTGAGGGGTGCTTGTGGACCTCATCAACATAGAGCTGGTATTCACTGGCACCACTTCCCGCCTGCATAAATGCTGTGGGTCTTGTGTAAATAAGAAGAGGAGGCTTTTAAAATTCTGATTTCAACTCATGACTTAGAATTTAATGAAACCGTTCGAGTTCAGCACTTTAATCTCACAAATTGGTTTATCACAGCCTAGTGGCCACTTCTTGTTTTATAATAAGCACAACAAAAAATATCTCTGAACACTTAGAAAATTAAACCAAGGGAAGTATATGCAATTCTGAGCTCATTAGAAGCAATTCATATTTTCATCTGTCTCATTAGAGAGGTTTTTATGAACTGAAAAATGTACTTTTGTATCTGTGTTTTTTAAATTTTCAGGCCAACTGGTAGGAGCAAAGTTTTCTCATTATTCCCAAACAATATACATATATACATGTATATTTTTAAAGCACAACTTGAATGAGGAGAAAAGCAAAGCAACAAAGAAATGCAGGGCAGTGAGGGTATGATGACACAAACCAGCGCTTCCCAGGATTGAGACAATTTTCAGTGAATCCTTCTGCATTGTGACTCAGATTTAATTCTACGTTTTGAGGACTTTGTATCTGAAAGAAGGACAACTGACACTGTACAAAATAACGAGGTCAAAATCGAAAAAAAATGTATATAGGATCTGTTAATGCCCATCGCTTCAGTCTAATACGAAACGTCTTGCCTCATCGAATACAGCATTTGGGCCTTGACGGTGGGTACTTTTGTCAAAGTCAAAGTAACTGTTTTTGTTTGTATCAATCCAGTCAGGCGCAAGGTAAGAATGAATGAATTTGGGTCTGACTTTAGGAAACATTTCTATATAATGCCTGGTTCTTACTCATCCTTCTAATATCATCTTTCTTTTGGGGCTATTTTTAGAGCTTTGATTCTAATGCTAATAAGCAATCTACTCTAAGCCTGCACACAGTTTAAAGGTTCTGCCTTAATATTCTTCATCACAGGTTTGTTTGGGCCAGAATATCACTGTAAAAATTCAGTATTTGATAAAACAGTTTAATGTTTATTGATTTCAAATTCTCCCTTTTCCATGTTTGAATTGAGTATATTGAGCCAGAGTCCCCTATTACCTACATTACTTCTGGGCTGCAATAGTTCTCTTTGGACATTGCGGTGGGAGAGGAGTTATAATTCATGTTTGTATGACCTTAACAGAAGAGTGAACCGGCTCTGATTTGACGTTCCACTAGTTGCAGTTCACTTCCTCTTTCTCGGGCTTGACTTTCCAACTAAAGGATGGCAGGGAAGGAGGTGAGAAGGGAAGCATTTTCCGTCACCTGTTTAAGTCAATATGCTGGACACTACCTGGTTTTGACCCCACATTACCCATCCCCCTATACACGGTTACCGTGCCCTGTTTCATTTTGGGAATCTACTTTGCCTCCCTTGTGAATTGTTGCCAAATTTTGTGCTTTCCTCAAATAAAAGGTGGGTATATAACAGAGGCTAAACGTTCAATGTCTCTTTTCCAGAACTCTGAATCTTGAGAAGAATAGATTTTTTTTTTTTTAATGTAACAGAATTGTCACCATTCTACCATTTACTTTTCTGCTACCTGGATTCTTCTAGTAATTACCTTGGTTCCTGACCAGGTCCTTCAGCCATCCCATCCCTTGATACACATTCCCTTTTAGCCAGAGGACGTTTCTGCTACTGGTACCCAGGGAATCCTAAGGCATGCCAGACATTACAAAATAATGCTGTAGTAGGGTGGGCGTTTGTTTAATCCATTATGACTGGTGTCCTTATAGAAGATGAACACACAAGAGATAAACAGCCCCAGGACCTAGAGGCAGAAACTAATGTGATGCAACTGCAAGTCAAGGAAGGCCACAGATTCTTGGCAAACACCAGAAATTCAGAGAAAGGTGTTGAACAGACTCTCCTTATGGCCTTTCAGAGGAAGCATGGCCTTAATGACATCCTAATTTAGGACCTTGAGCTTCCAGAACTGTGACATAAAACATTACGTTTAGGTCAGTAATGTTTTCAGCCACCAAGTTTGTGGCGCTTTGTTATGCAACCCTAGGAAACTAATACAACCTGTTTCCATTTGTTAAGTCATGTGCTTATTTTATTGATAAATTGTTATGCTTTCTACTTCACTTCTATAATAGAAGCACAGGGCATTGTAGGTATCAAAATGAATAATGCAGGGGAATCCTGTCCTCAAGGATTCCCCATTAATATTCTTGTCCCCAGTGCCAAGAACTGATTAAAGTACTAATTGATAAGTGCAATAGGGGAGTAAAGTGGAGGATCCCAGCCTGTAAGAAAATACCTGACTTACTGGATGCTCTCTCACTTGGGCATATAACAGGATCCACAAATATTTGTTAATGAGTTAATTACTGAAAAAAATGGATAAGGCAATTAATGAAAGACCAAGAAAAGTAAATATCAACCCTGGTATAGGAAGGGATTTCAGAGCTGATGTCAGAAAAAAAAAAAAAAAAAAGTTAAAAGAGGGTGATTTGGAGAGATCCAGACAAAGAAGCAGCATGTGAAGAGGAGAAATAATATTCCAGAGAAAGTAGCATATCCAAGATTCATAAAATGTGAAAATACACAATCCTTCTGAGTAACTGTAAATAACTCAGCATGACTGGAGCACAGGATGGAGAGTGTGGGGTAAAGGGTGGACGGGGAGGGGAGGATACTCCTAAGGAGAAAAATGAGGAGAACACGTTAAAGAGATTTTTACGTCTTGCCAAGGACTAGAGGTTCCTGCCCCGAGGCTATGGGAGTCACTAGATATTTTAAATAGTGGAGAGCAGTGGCATGTTTGCCTTGTGAACAATTCCGTTCTTCCAAAGAGTCTCTGTTAACTATCTTGAGTGGGCTTCTGCCTGCCTGGAATATTAATGGGGTTGGATGGGCCATCCCCCATTACAGCCGGGGCCTCTGCTTCTTGCTAGCAGTAGCCTCTTTGTGCTTATAGAGGCAACATTTTGAAATTTCAGAGCACAGCATAGTTTTCTTGCTAACTCTCTAAATAGGAGCCTGGATGTTATCCATCTGTACCATTACTCAAATTTCATCTCGCTCCTTGGCCCTAGAGTCTTGTCCTTTTTAGATTAAGTCTCTGGAATCCTGGTCTATTCTATTGTTCATTAAAAGGGATAAAAAGCATGAAATGGAGGCTAGATAATCTGGAGATGGCAGATGCTTTGGCCCACGGAATATCACAATACATCAAACACGCAGTCGTCTGTTCTTCAAACGCCAACATAAATCAATCCATCTCTGTAACTATTTACGAAATAAGTTAGTGAACCCATATAAACTGAGTGCCTACTGTGTGCTTACCTCTTGACACCCTGTAAAACTGGCAGGAGCCTGGGGAGTTTGTGGTATGTGAAGATAATGTGGGTGTCAGTTGGAAGCCTGCCCAGAGTGGAAAGCCGGCTGTTGCTCTAAGATGTCACCTGGGACCATATCATCAATCTACCCACCTTTCCTGAATGGCTCTGATGTCGATCAGTCTGGTTTCCCTGAGTATTAAAGTAATGGGCTCCTGGCTCTATTTCAGCTCTGTCAAAATAGCTGCCGAGCCTTTCTATTGCCTTCCTACAAGGATTTAATCTACTCCAAGTTCCCTGACACATTATAAGGAGGAAATCTGTTTTCTCTGTCACTTTTCCTTTCTCGGGCTGGGTCTGCACCAGAACATCTTTGCTTTGGATAAGACAGTGCACACTTGCTATGAAAGCCGGCGTCTCCTGCGTGCTCGGAGTTGTCTAACTTAATCGCCTTGTTTCTCCACACCCCCGAGGCTTTCTGCATGCCGCTCCCTCTGGAAGGGAGACCTTGTATATGGTCTTGCACAACTTATTTTCACCTCCTCTGTGAAGTATTTGACCCCTCAAGGAGAGAAAACGTCTGGGTGTGGACCTGCAAAAGTCTTTTAATGCCTAGAAGACGCTGGTGCCGTCTTTTATTTATTACCATCTCTTTCTCCTATTGTCTTTAACGGTAGAGATTGCACCTCGGTGGTGAGATATTAATAACAACAGTAACAACCAAAACATCTGCCGACTGTAATCTCTGGACCGGACACGGAGCTCAATGCTTTTGGATAGCAGGCCATAGCTCCCCCATAGCAACCTTGAAGTCGCTCTGCTTGTTTCATCTGCTGGCTGGTTTTTAATTCTGGTTTGCTTGTTTTTTAAAAAAATTCTTTTTACGAAGACATAGAGAAGTTTAGGGATGTGTGCAGGCCTATGCAGCCAGTATGTGTTTAGAGTCTAGATTAAATTCCAAATTCCAAAACCTTCTCTCTTTACCTTTAAATTCTAACCTGTTCCCCGGTTACAAAGTTCATTTGCTAAGCAGCTCCGACTGCCTGAGTCAGTCCTCATGGCAACCCATTTTACAGAAACAGAAACAGAGGCTGAAAGAGGTTAAGCTGTTTCACTAAAGTCGTGCAATGGAAAAGCAAGTGCAAAAATTACACTCCCCCTTTTTCCGTAAATACTGGTGTGTCTTCCCCTGTGCCTTTCCAAACATGAGAATCTAGCACAAAGACTGATAAGGTTAAATATTTGTTATTCTAGTTTAGTGGCTTACTTATTTAAAATCCATTTTAAAATGAAGATGAAATGATTCTTCTTGGGAAAGAAACACCGATATCTCACAGATTACTGTTTTTTTTCTGTGTGTGTGTGTGTGCGTGTGTGAGCAGGGAATTTCTTCGAAAAGTCCAGTCAAAGCCTTGACCTCTTCAACAAATTCTGTTTTCCTGGATGCAGTCACGGTGTGTAAGGATAGATTAGGAACCAGAGGTGTGATAAGTAAGTATTCCTGAAAGGCTAGGAGGAGCGTGCTCGCCCCCTTTGCAAACGGTCACATCCAGAAAGGAAGCGCAGGGAGGCTCTGATCACACACTTCCTGACTACACGTGGCACAGGTACCAAGCACATAACCAAGATGAGGTGTGCAGATAAATGGAGCCAGACACCTGGATCAGGTGAGCAGTGAAACTTCACATACTTCTAGAATTCCAGTGACAGGCCCTGGTACACTTCCTTACAGGTCAGCCCACTGATTTGAGTTCTCTATTACTCCATGCAGAAAGCATCCCAGTTGGCTTGCTTATAGAGCTGAGATTCACACTGGCTCGGGCACATGCCAGTGAGGGCGTTGGGCATAAATTCACTAAATCACAGCAGCTTTTCAGCAAAGGGACTACGTTGCTACCTGAATTGGTCAAAGTGAGCCTGATACCTGATAACATACAGTCAACCCTTAACTATCTATGGCCATGTAACCAATTTATTGGTTGATATGAACTAAGTTACTTAACTACACCTTCTTTTACCTTCTTGCACATGAAAAAACAATAAGCCCAACATCACTGGGCATGTACGATGTCTCGGGCATTGTGCTGGGGGTCTTACATTTGTCGACTCATTCAATCCTAGTTACAGCTCTCAGAGATGAGCTCCACCACCAGCAGCGTTTTACAGATGAGGAAACGGTGGCTCAGAGATGCTACGTTGCTGAGAACCCACGGGACTCACACTCATCCTCTGTTAGCTGTTGACTGTGAAAATAGCATTTGGCACAATTAAAGGGAAATACTTGGAAAATACTTCATTGGGAAAAAAAAAAAAAAGTATTCCAGGGAATACTAGCCTTTCAGAATATGCAGCCAATGGAAGGTACGTATTATAATTAATAAATGAATGAGCTTCTGGTAAATAGTTAAAACTAACTGAGAAAGTTTATTTCCAAGTGAGAGTTGCTATAATCCTACAGAAAGGAGTTTTGACTCTGGAGGAAGTCATTTATAAGCTAAAAGCTACAGGAAACTCATCTATTGACTCTCAGTTTCCATATTCCCTGTGAAATGGGAATAGTGATTGAATCCCAGTTCAACCCTCCCAAGGAGACACTGAGCATATGAGACAGAGAGAAGGTCCAGGGACCTATAAGCACGCACTGGGTAAACGTTACTATTATTGTAATCATCATATTAATAGTGCCTGGGTTTGAGCTTCTAGCTACTGCCCATTCTGCAAGGTGTGTATTTCTGATTACAATGAAAGTAAAATAAACTTACGGTCATTGATGAAACAATCATTGGCTATACTTTGTTCTTGCAGAAGCAAAGAATTTGAGAGGATTTTTGAAAAAAATTTTACCTGGAAGAAAACAAAAAAAAAGCATTATTTTATCCATAAAAGAGATAGCAAACTACACAGAAAAAAAATGTAAACGATTTTCTCTGAAGAGTACTTTTGAGATGTCAATTGGATTTATTTTTTCAGCAAACATTTTTATGGCAAAATGCCTTTTACCTTTCAATTTCCTCAGTGGTAGTGTTGCTGCTAGAGTACGTGTTGATCTTTGTTTAGTTTTATTGAAAGCATACATTGTACACACCATTTTCTAAATGAGGGGGCATCGGAGAATAATAGAAATCTCATAGGTCCTACAGAGCTGCCTCGTTCTCAGATACATTCAGACAGGTTGCACAACATTCTTTAAAAATATAAAATCGTTATCCTTGTTGAAATCACCTGAGTTTCTCCTACATGCTTCTTAATTTTTTTTTTTCATTTTTCTTTGGCTTTTAAAGAATCTTACTAATCGCCGTATTTTCAGAATCTAGCAGAGTTCTAGTCATATTGTAGATGCTTGATAAATGCCTTCCATTAAATTGAACAAAAGACTAGTTTTGTTCAAACTCCATATCATGACTCAGAGGGGTCATATGGCCTGAAGGAGCCCACAGGTTCTGCGCCGAGCGCCAGCCCGGGCTCTACTTTTCCTCTCCTACTGCCAAGCTTGGTGTGACCATTTGTCCCCTCTAATTATACAGTCTATTTTGTTCACGACTTCTTGAAGGTAAGTTTTTCAAGAATGCAATAATCGCCTTCCATTGTCCAAACTGAACACTCAAAACTTAAATTTCCTCACGTAGTCATGAAAGAACTGGTTCATAAGGACAAATTACATTCTTTCAAGGCATAGCCTTTTTGTAGGATTTCTGTTACTTTTGGGGGTGCCATAGTCATTCCTTACTAGTAGTTTGCTTGGGTGGAGAGTGACTGGGTGGCTTGGTAGCCTCCAACCTTCTCTGCTGCCCTCCCTGAATAGCTGTGTGGTAACAGCTTACGGATCAGTGGCTTCAGCATAAGAAACAGATTTCCAGAAGGCTGCTGGGCACTGAGGAAGACTGGACAACTTCAAATACAAAATTACCAGCTTTCGGACTCACTTAGTTTCTTTCATTGATTCTCTGTCTCTGCTCACCTCTCAGAGCATCTCCTCCCTCTGGTTTCTACTCCCATCTAGAAGCTAACGACTTGCATATTTCTCCTCTTATCTCTGACTTGCTTGTCATACATACAGAAGATCCCATATATTATAAGTACATATATATTTGTGTGTGTGTGTATATATATATACACACACACACATATATATCATTGATCTCCGAACTCTGCATTTACCAAACAGGACTCTTCATCAAATATGGTCAAAATGGTTAAAAATACTCTTCTTATTTTATCTGGAAAAAAACATTCTGAAGGGCACCAACATAGAATAAAACTCTAAGTCTTTGAATTATTCCAGATGGCTCTTTGCCGCGTGATTCCTATGCCTCTTTGGCTCAGACTCCCATTGGTTCTGCCTCCTAAGTGCATCTCAGGGCTATGAGTTTTGGTGTCCACTCAAACATACACAGTGTTATGTGAGCCATAGTAATAAATCTGTGAAGGATGCATTTTTATTCCCTTTTCGATGAGAAAACTGAAGTGTGTCTGGGCTCCTTCAGCTAGTAAGGGTAGACTCCATTTGTTCCCAAGGCTGGCTGAGCCCACAGCTGATATAATTCATTGTGCTTCATTACCGCCATTTTCTGACTGGGAAGACAAAATTTTAAGATTCCCAGTTCTATTCCTATGTCATTCTCACTGGTCTCATAGGGTGGTCTGGGCTGTATCTAGCAATTGTTAGAGAATGAACATTTTGAAAGGTAACCTAAGGAGCCACCTTGAACTTACCTCCTCCTCTGCTCCCCTGGAGGTGACTACAGTCTGTCCCAAGGAAATTAAAAGATACATTTCTCCCACTTAAGTGACCGAGGCACCCCTTAGAAGGAAGCGGGTCTGCTTAACATATTTCAGGGACTGCTGAATTATCTGTGCTCTACTACAAGGTCGCCATAATTCCTCACTAGCTATCAATTGTTTGACAATGGGGTGTCATCAATCAGCCTGTAACTTTCATTGCCGAGTGCATTCTATTTTTATATACCCATGAACTCACACATTTAGCAGTTGACAGGAAGAAGTCTTTCTCTATAGGATAAGCAATGAATTGTGTGTCTCATCTGAAATACATTATTTTACAACATATTATTCAGAAATATCCTTTGCCACAGACAAAAAAGACTTTGAAAAAATTGTAATATATTCCTCCTTAAAAACTATTTTTTTTCTATGCAGGTTTGCTACAGAGAGCAGATTGGGAAAAGTGCCTTCTATTCTGCGATTTTATAAAATATGTCTCAGCAAATAGTCATAAATCTGTCAGATATTGCAACCCGGTTTGGTATTATATACTAGGAAAATGAACTCAATAGCAATATAATCTTACTTTCCAATATAACTGAACTCGGGGAAAATATCTCAGGAAGAATGCAGGCATAGTGAGCAAATAAAATCTAAGTACCACAGATATAAAGAAGTTTATAATAGCATATACAACTTTGGATATTGGTGTTTTTCTTTTATTAATTCTAACACAAACCTTCAATCATATACTTTTTTTTTTAATTTGGTTTAGCTTTTCTTTTCCTTTTTGCTGAGAACTTTTATCTATTTTTTTTCTCGTATTTATTTAGACTCATCTTTCCATTTGGAATATTCGGGGGTCCTACCGAAATATTAGCCTATTTATGCAAGCACCATTTTCTCAGGGTTGATTCACTGGTATCCATATTACAGAGATTTATTGATTCTCTTTCTCACAAATCAGATAGTGTGTTTCTATTCACCAATTGGGAATTTTAATTGAAAGGTGTACAGAGTTATCTTAAATTATTCCTCGAAATGGTTGAGGGTTTCAACTCTTTAGCTGCCTTTCTTCAATGAGAAGACAGACAAATGTATCTGGCCAATTCCATCGGACCAATCATCAAATCTTTAAAAGAGCATTCTCGCTTTGTTGTAGAGAGTATGTGCTGACTTTGAGTTTGTCTCACTCAGATCTTTGGAGGATCCTCACCAAGTGATTCACTGAAAGGAAATGGAGTTGATTGCTCCTTTTGGGAAGAACTCTGGCATTCATTGATACTATAATATCACCTCCCAAGTATTTATTGAGTAGTGTTAGTATGTCAGTGACAGCAGATTGAGGAAAGGAGTATAACATAGTCATAGCCTCAGTAAGGAGGACTCTGGTTAAATTATATGTTAGTTAATCAGAGAAAAAAATAGCTTCTTATTCATCTAGAATACAGAGTGGTAAACTGTCTCATCACTTATTTCATTTTATTTTATTTATTTTATTATTTTATTTTATTTTATTATTTTTTTCTCATCACATTTCTATTTTGATTTTTCTCCCCCAAACTCTATGCTCCAACTGAAACTTCCTTCAGTTTCATAAGAAAGTCCAGCTGCCCTCCTAACCCACAACTTCATGCAGAGTGTACTCTGTGCACAGATCATTGCTATTCTTCAGTCTATCTCCTACTATGCCCACTTTCTTGAGGTCAGAGATCAAATATGGTCTCCATGAAGCCTTGAGTGGATGCCCTATTTTCAATCCTATAACATCTCGTTTAATTGTCTGAGTTTCCCAAAGTCCCAGGAAGGAATGATGGTTTCCTTGCTCAGCGCTGAATCCTACAGTGCATGTTAGAGATCTCACCAAGGGGTAGCATTTTAGGTGGAGGAGAGGACACAATGAAAGTCATGGAATAAGGAGAGTTATAAGAAGGGTGGAGGAATAATAAGGATTTTTAGATTTCTGGAGAAAAATATTAATAAATGAGGCTAAAAATTACCTTGCATTTATAATGTCTCTTAAATGCCAGTATAAACTCTTTGAATTTAATTAAACCTACTGGCAAAGGGATACTACTGGATACTGTAAGATTGGACACTGTGCTTCGAGATCATAAAACTAACTAAGACTATAAACAGGTTGCATTTTAACATATGCATGTATATACAGTGGGAAAACCCCCAAAACCATGTTTGAAACAAAGTACCTACAGTAATAGTTACATTGATGTTAATACTTAGGAAGGAGAGGATATAGGCATCAATGAAGTACCTGTGACAGGTGCTTTGTGCTATACCACCTTTTTAATGCCCTTATTCCTCTATGAGGCAACTCACAGTGTTTCTTTTTTAATATGGGAAAAAGAGGCTTAGGGAAGTGATGAACACTAATTTTCAACAACTTCAAGGGCAGGGCTCTTTTCTTTCTTACCTTCAAATATGTAGAACACACCCTAGGGGTAGATACAATATTTTTATAGATTTGGCCTAGCAACCATGTGTATATCATACAATCCTTAACGATCCTCAGGTAAGGTAGTATTGTAATATGTGTCTTTGTTAGCTCAGGCTTCCATAACACAATACCATAGACTGAGTGGCTTAAATAACAAAAATTTATTTTCTCACAGTTTCCAGTGACTTGAAGTCTGAGATCCAAGTTTGGGAGCAAGGTCAGCTGCTGGTGAGGCTCTATTTCTGGGCTGGAAGACGGATGTGCCCTCTCGCTGTGTCCTCTCATGTCCTTGCCCCCATGCATGTAGCCTCACCCTCATGGTCTCCTCTAACTCCAGTTACCTCCTGAAGGCTTCATCCCAAATACTATCACACTGAGGGTTAGGGATTCAATATGTAAATCTGAGGGATGAGGTGGGGTGGAACACACACATTCCATCCAGAACGATATATGAAACTGTAAGAGATTTATCTGAACGCACTATAGAGGGTTAGATAGCATAGTCCCCAAAATTAATCTTGAGACCTCAGTATGTGTTCTTACTTGGATATAAAGTTGTAAAGATGAAATTACTTAACATGAGGTCCAACTGGAATAGGATGGGTCCTTAATCCAAAAACCTAGTGTCCTATAAGAAGAGTAGAAGAAACAGAAAGACACCCACACAGAGAACATCGTGCAGCAATAGAGATAGAGACTGGGGTGATGCCTCTATAAACCAAGAATTGCTGGCAAACAACCGAAGCTAAGAGAAAGGCCTGAAACAGGTTCTCCCCTAGAGCATCCGGAAGGAGCATAGGTCTGACAGTGCCCGGATTTCAGACTCCGAGCTTTCAGGATGGTGAAAAACTAAATTACCTTAGTTTTAAGCCTTTCAGTTTTCAGTGATTTGTTACAGCAGCCATAGGAAACACACACAGACACAGTCCTAGGAAGCCGGTGGAGCTCTTACGTTTGACCCTTTAATGTATGTCAATATATTGGCACGACACATAATAAAAGTATAAGGATCATGTGCCTATAAAATCAACAGGGACAATGTCTAGTTCTATCTTTCACTATTTCTGCTCATTACTTTTCTACCTTTACACTGTTTATAAAGTTTATATGTAATAGATGCCATTTGAACTATCTTCTTACTTACCATGGTGATAGGGTTCAAAATAAAACCATAATGTGTCTAAGATGGAGAATTTGGTTAAGTCATTTAAAATAGAAGATTAAGCACATTTCTTCCCTGGGAATCTCTAACTACTGGCTATTTTAATATTAAGTACCTTCCTTTAACAAGTGCTAAGTGCCACAAGTATTTTCAACAGCATGAGGATTCTTAAAATTAGAAAAGTAAAGAGCAGCAAAATCAACAACTTTATTTATATGTTCTAAATTCCAAGCACTTGCCAGTATCTTGACATAGTTTCTTTTGGATATGCGTGGGAAGAGGAAATAAGAGACTTCTAGAGTCTTATTAATTCTTTAGCCTTACCAAGATTGTTTCATATGTAAGGACATAATAATGATATTGAAAATGATAACTTCTTGTCTATATGTTTACATTTCATAGGAAAGCAATGTAATGAAATGTTCAGATTTAAATTAAGAAGCTCAAGTTTAATCTTGGCCACCCCTCCAAAAAGAGTAATGAATCTGGCTGGGTGGTGGGGTGAAGGGTAGAAGGGCACTTTGCACTCAATTTTTCTATAAAACAAAAAACTGTTCAAGAAATAAATGCTTAATTCATTTCTTAAAGCAGTAATGAATCTTGGGATATCCAGGCCCCAAATCACAGTAACGAAGTCTTTTCTGAGTGAGGAACAAGAATCAGTAGAATGCAGCAAAAGTCATCTTTCGGCTGTGTGGGTTATTCTTTCTTGCAGCTATGTTGAAAACCCCTGAATGAGATCATCCTTACAGAAGAATATTGATAGGTCTCAGGTATGAACAAGTTGAAGGCATGTGAAGATGAACTTTTGTTTTTGTTTAGTCTTTGTAAAACACGTCTCTGCTACGCTGCCTGCACAGCACCCGGCTTACGAATGATATATTTAGGAAATCAGTGGATACATGTGCGTGTGTTCTTCATTCAGTGGACATTACTTTGGAGGATTATTTATCCTGGCAAACAATTTACCTTATTTTCATGCTTTAGTAGGTGGATAAAGTCTTACCACTATGGTGAGATTTCCAATAGGTGATAAGGTTGATATAGTAAAAGCCCTATCAATATTCACTTGACTAAGGAGGCTTTGGATTAAAAAAAAAATAATTTTCTTTTTCAAAATGGTTGCTTTGGAATCATCAAAAGGTACTGCTTCCTTGAGGAGCAGGGCTTATACTACACCAGTGACTAGATGAGGACTGATAACAGATGTCAGAATGATAGGAAGAATATTTATATGGCTTGCTAATGATATGATTGTCTACCAGATAAACACAGACACCTGCTGGGAAAAGAACATTAAACTAGTAAGAAAGTTTGCTTAGGAATATAACATTTTTACATGTGAAAATAGATTGTGTAACAATGAGATTTCACTCAGAAATACAAAATTTTAAAAACCTCAAAGTATAAGTTTAGTAATAAGCTTAATTAAAGCTAATGATCTGGTTTTAAAAAATAAAATAAGACTTTATGGAGCAATACAAAAGGTCAATTTTATTAATTGGAGAGACTCTGCATGATTCTAAATGTGAAATAATATGTTGTAATCATGCCAATTCTTCCCAGATTAATCTAAAAACTGATACAATTCTCCAGTAAATGGTATTGTGATTTTTTTTCTTTTGAGTCTTTTCAAAGTGATTCAATCGTTTTTCTAAAAGATAAAATGGACATAGGTAATTAATTGTTTTAAAACTGTAACTACGAAGATTACCCACCCTAATAACCACTTTTTTTTTTCTCTCTCTCTCTTTTACAAATCTGGGGTTAAAGAATGAGTTCTGTGGTGTGTGTGTGTGTGTGTGTGTGTGTGTGTGAATTCCCACAGATACACAATATCCACAGGCCAAGTCAGATTATTACAGTAAAATCTCATTTTTAATCGATTATTATCTTTATGATTTTTCTCATTTGTTTGTATATTGCACAAGTTTTGTTAAACGCCTAGAAAAGCATATGTACCAAAAGCTAATACAGAAACTATGGTGTTCAGAGAAAAAGGGGACCATAAACTTTCTAAAGTTGACCTCTGAGCTTATGAGCTTATGATTACGGGGATGATTACCTTTGATGCTCTCTTTTCTCTGGTTTGCTTCATCAAATACTTAAGACATTTTTTTAAAAATCTGGAATAACTGGACTGGAAACCAGTAGTTTTGCAGTCCCTCCCAAATAGTGCCCTTACTTTGTCATCCTGGCCTCAATCTTATCTATAACAAGAGCAGTATGAATCTTCAAGTTCACATGTGTTTGCAATCCTCTTGAATGATGTCATTTACCTTCTTTAAAGTTGAATTTCATTATAAGTCAGATAGGATGACATTGACATTTAGATTTATTTTATTATAGCACAAATACCTATTTGAACTATATCTCAAAGTTCCTACAAAAACGAAGCATAAAGCATACAGTAATGTGCGTGCAGGTGTTCTCTTTTTTCTCTCTTCTAAATACCAAAGAACCAGTTAAGCATCACTGGAAAGAAAGTAACAGTGTAATTCACACTGAAAAAACAAGCTAAATTATAAAAATTTTAATGCATTATTGATCTCTCTGGTCATTTTTACAACTGTCTATAGAAGGAAAATTGCCAGTGACAGCAGCAAGATACTAACAATTATACATGTGACTATAGAACCTAGTGTTCTTTAAGTCAAAAATTTAAATGCAACTGACTTTTTTTTGGGGGGGGCAGGATTTGGGAAGATAAGTTATCCACCTCAAAATCATGATACATAGGCGAAGAAAACTGACCTTGAAATTTCCAGTGTTTGTTGTAGGGAAATACTCATCCACATGCAGAGTACTCCTTTAAAATAAATTCCTAGGTAACCAAATGGATCAAAAATATGTTTTTAAAAAAATGTTCTTAAAGAATATAATCCCTCCACATTCTAACAATGGAGAATATTTATTTTCTTTCTTCTTTTTTTAAATTTAAAATATTTTTTGATTTTTTTTCTTCTTCTTTTTTTTTTTTTTAATGAAGAGTTTACTAAGCTGTTAGGGGTTAAATCTTCAGGGAAACTTGGGAAGGAGAGTCAAGTTGTCAAGTTTCCACTTGCATATACAAACCAAGCTCCTCCACATTGGCATAGGTAAAGTGAGGTTTGGGAAAGAAGGTATGGAAAGGTGAAATGAAGGTCTTGGTTCTTGGAAGATACGAGGGACATTAAGAAGAGAAGCACACAAATCAAGGGAAATATCAAATTGGAGGATTTTAATTAAGTGGCTGTTTTGCAAAGCCTCCTCTTCACTTTCCAATGAAATGTGCAGTTAACTTGAGATTCCTCATCAATATTGTATAAGGGAAATTATTTTTGGTGGAAAAGAAGTGGAAAATCTTCTCTGGATGGGTGCAAATGAGAATGATAGCTCTCACATGTATCCAGCAATGTCCTGTTACACTCATAATTGAAATTATGTCTCAAATCTGCCTCCTTTCCTTAATTTCATAGTTCACTATTTTAGTTCAACTTTTTTTGAGTATTATTTTCTTGGTTTGCTGATCTCTCTCCATATTTAGAAATTAACGTGTATTTCTCTTTTTTTTTCTTCAAGTACTTTAAAATTTAAATTCTAGTTAGTGGGTATCTGGGTGGCTCAGTGGTTGAGCATCTGCCTTCGGCTCAGAGCTTGGTCCCGGAGTCCTGGGATCGAGTCCCGCATCGGGTTCCCTGCATGGAGCCTGCTTCTCCCTCTGCCTGTGTCTCTGCCTCTCTCTCTCTCTCTCTCTCTGTCTGTCTCTCATGAACAAATACATATAATTTTTAATAAGTAAATTCTAGTTAGTTAACATATATGGTAAAGTTGGCTTCAGGTATAGAATTTAGTGATTCATCATTTACATATAACACCCGGTGCTCATCATGACAAGTGCCTTCCTTAATCCCCATCACTCATTTATCCCATTTCCCACCCACCTCCCCTACAGCAACCCCCAGTTTGTTCTCTATCACTAAGAGTCTCTTATAGTTTGTTCCTCCCTCTCTCACTCTTTTATTTCTTTCCCCTATGTTCATCTGTTTTGTTTCTTAAATTACACATATGAGTGAGATCATATGGTATTTGTCTTTCTTTGACTTGTTTTGCTTAGCATAGCCTCTAGTTTTATCCACATCATTACAAACGGCAAGATTTCTTTCTTTTTGATGGCTAAGATTCCATCAAACATGTATCACACCTTCTTTATCCATTCATCAGTCAATGGACATTTGGCCTCATTCCATAGTTCGTCCATTTGTTGACAATGCTGCGCTAAATATCAGAGTGCATGTGACCCTTTTAATCTCTTTCTAAACAATTTTTTACAGGTGATACCAAGTTAATTTTGATTGAGAATGTAATTTATACTTGTGTCAATTTCTCATAAAATTGTTTCCTGTACCTAATTGAATGATGAACAATATCACAATTTTTTTAAGCAACCATTCAATAATCTCCACCCTTCCTCTAAATATCTCAATATACTGGAGAAATTCTGTTGACTCTACTTCTTTTTAAGCAGCATTTGTTCTCTTTTGAATTATTTGGTTTGTCTATTTTGCTATAGGAATGTTTATCTTGTTTCCATTGACTTAAAAGAGCTTATTACACGTGAAGTTCATTAATGTCAGTTTGCCGTGATGTATACATACATACATCTATACAAATCTCTTTAACAATTATCAACTTTCCTATATACTTTCTGACTTCAGTGTCTTGCTTAGAATTGTCTTTTTTTTAAATCATGATCATTTAAATATTTTTCCATTATTATCAGGATTCATTTTTATTTTAAAATATCTTATCTCAAAAAAAATAAAATAAAATATCTCTACTGCACACTTTGTATATCATGTGAAATAACACTCTATTTTTATTTTTTTAAGATTTTATTTATTCATTAGAGACACAGAGGGAGAGACAGGCAGAGACACAGGCAGAGGGAGAAGCAGGCTCCATGCAGGGAGCCCGATGTAGGACTCGATCCTGGGTCTCCAGGATCACGCCCTGGGCTGAAGGCAGGCACTAAACCTCTGAGCCACCTGGGCTGCCCATAACACTCTATCTTTATACTCCAAATAACTGGCAAGTTTCCACAAACCATTTATTGAACTAGTCCCTTCTTCAAAGGTTCAAAAATACTGAACATCATCTTTATTACTAGGCTAGTATGATAATCATTATACTACAGAAATCCACTAATGTCTTCTTTGTGTTGCATACTCTAATTTTCCAAGTATCTGTTTCTTTCTTCCTTTGTCAATGCCACACTAGGTGAACCTATAATACCCATATTTTAAGTTTCAAATGCTTCATGGCAAGCTCCTACAGAATTGTACATTCCATTGTTTGTGTTTCTAAACTGATTTTAGAATACCTCAAGTTCCACTTACAATTTTGGTTATAATATTTAAGGTTATACTAGACAGTTCACGTTTTCCTCCAATTGATTTCAAAATTCTCTATCTTCTTAATGAGAAATAAGAGATCTATTTACTCAGTGTTTTTCTGATGTCTGACCTGCAAGAGAGCCTCTTAGCTGAACTATGGTTTTCTATTCAACTTCCAGAGTGAACTTTCTAAGACACAAATCCTGTCATGTACCTTCTCAACTTAAAACTTTTCATTGATGGAGGATCCCTGGGTGCCCCAGGGGTTTAGCACTTGCCTTTGGCCCAGGGCGTGATCCTGGAGACCCGGGATCGAGTCCCACATCGGGCTCCCTGCATGGAGCCTGCTTCTCCCTCTGCCTGTGTCTCTGTCTCTCTCTGTGTCTCTCATGAATAAATTAAAAAAACTTAAAAAACCAAAACTTTTCATTGGTTCTCCACTGAAGATAGGTTATAATTTGGTCTCCAGATTATGACATTTGGGACTTTGCTTTTCTCTCCATCTTGATCACTCAGAATTAGTTTAATAGAGCTCACTTCGAACATGGAAGTGCATACAAAGTGCATATTCTTATTTTTAAAATTTATTTATTTATTTATTTATTTATTTATTTATTATTTGAGCGAGAGTGAGTGAGAGAGAGCACACCAGCAGGGAGGGGGGCAGAGAGAGGAGAGGCAGACTCCCTGTAGAGCAGGGAGTCCAACGCTAAGCTCCATCCCAGGACCCTGAGATTAAAACCTTAGCTGAAGGCAGATGCCTAACCAACAGAGCCACCCAGGTACCCCCAAAGTGCATATTTTTCATCACTAAGCAACATTCATTTGCCTTCAGAAAATGAGGAATACACAGTACTTTTGTCCTCCATTCTTTGAGGTAATAGAGGACCATGGTTTTTGATCTTATGTGTGCATTACTGTACTGCTCTCATTCATGGAGTGTCTTCCAAAGTAAAGGATAAGCCAGACACACTTCTGTGGGTTGGTTAAAATGACTGTTTCTCATCACATAGCAGTAGACTGAAAATGTCAATATATCAGTTGAAATAGTTGTTTTTCCTTTGTCTTTTCTTTCTCATTTAGGTAAAACTAAAACAATTAGGTTGCCATTGTTGGGAGGAGAGAATACTAAATTCTGAGATGCTTTGGGTGTCTCTCTTATTCATTTGAAGGGGAAAGCCACTGGAAGGACAAGAAGAGGTAGTAGCTCTTTCCTTGACCCACAGGTTAGCAGAGGTTGCTATTTATATAAGCAACAACAAAAAAATGGGTTGCTGAGAGCTATAGCCTTGGTGTGCCAAGTGTCTCGGGACACGTTTGGCCCAATCTAGTACTGAGGGCACGCTACCATCCTCTCTTGGGAATTCATCATGGTCTGCACAGGGATGTGGGCCAGCAAACAGACAAGCATCATCTATCAGAGTGTGCAGGGCCATCATTCAATTGTGACCCCATGTAATAGCAAACAATGTTGACAGTAATTAACTGAACAGACTTGGGTTTTCTCTGTAACCTGCTGTTGGAATAGAATGAAGTCTAACTTCGAACTGAGCGAATCTTGAGGGTTTGGGGACAGTTTGAAGGAGAGAAATCTCAAGAGAGGGAAACTGGATTTCCTTCTAATAAGGCTGTAGGGGTTCCATTAATTAGAAAAATAAGAGTTATGACTTTATGTGTCGAAGAGATGAAACAATTGATACATTGTATTAACATTCATTTTATTAAAATGAACATACTGCACGTTTATTATTAAATTTGGATATTTTTGTTGCCAACTAGTGGACGTCTATCATCCTCCTTGACAGATGAGGAAACGGGGACTCAGAAAGGTCAGGGATCAAATGGAGAGTGTAAGTAAACAGAGTCACTGTGAAACCAAAGCTTCAGTTCTTTGTACTATAACTCTCTACCTTAATGTTATTAAACTCCTAATCTTCAGGTATCAAAAAGAATACCCACTTCTAATGTCCACAGCTTTTAACAATAATATATAGCATTTAACAAATAGATGTTATTATTAGCACGGAGAGCTTCCTCTGTACACCAGCCACCTTACTCTTATTATACTCTATCCTTGTAAAAATATCGCTTGGTATATTTACCTTAATGCTGTAAATCAAGACACCATGAGTTCCAAATACAAGCTATGTAGTCTTGCATACATTGAACACAGGCACAAAGCTCATAGTCATCCTGCTATGCTGTGATACATCCCAATGCTAGATCCATAAATATGCTTTTAACTTTTTAAAAATAAAGAGGTCATGGCAAAGGGGAAACTCCAGGAGCAGCAATAAGGAAACTAATATTTCAAAGAGCATTTGGAAATTGTGTTTATTCCATTTTATTTTTTTTTAAGTTTCTTGGTTCTGTTGCCTCTGTTTTGATATAATGAAAGTCAAATATAAAAGAAAAGGCACTCACAAAATAACATGCAGCGACTAAAACCTGGGCCACCATGTTTTTTTTTTTTTGTAATTATTTTTGTATAAAGTCATAGCTCAAACTAATAGAAGACAATTTGCTTGCTAAGAGTCACACAGTTTTTCAATATGAGGTGCAGCATTTGAACTCAAAACTGACTCCTAAGCCAGCATTCTTTCCGCTTTTCTATTTGTTCTGCGCTGACATCAGGGGAAGTTTATGGCTGTGGCAAATGTTCTTACTTGTCTCTCCACTTACAAAGGGAAATTGTCTTGGTTTCAAACTCATCCGAAGGAAAAAAAGGTAGGAATGGCATCATCACCAGGCATCCAACCTCCCCATCATGAGGAGGTTTGTTCACAATGAGTGTCCGATACTTGACATCCATCTGCCATAGGGAAGCCCCACGTTAATAAAGAAAGGAAGCTCTGTTACCTGCCTAGAGGCTTAAGTGGTTAATATAGAAGTCATTATTTTATGAGAAAGAAATGTTCTATTCAACTGGTTCATCAAATTTATATATCTAAAGGACACATTGTGTTGGCACCCAAGGGCAAAGTAAAATGGTTCTGGAAAAGTGTAAAAATGCCACTGCAATTTTTAAGAGATAAATCAAGAAAATGGTTCTACTCCTTGTTAAATTTTAGAACTGGTTTTCAAATTGGAGGATAATTCAGAATATCTAGGATAATATAGCAGAGAAGTGAATATAACCCTTGTGCCCTTCCACTCTATTTACCAGCATTAGAGTTTCGCATAATCAGAAAGTCATTGGTTCTACCAAGAGTTTGCAAACAAAGAAAGCCCCGTGTAGCTCAGCACTGGAAGTCAACACAAAATATAAAATATTGACCCAGAAGTTGTAACCGGATCAACCAAGGATGACCACGTAGATCTTTTCCTGACCTACTTTGTTGACGACTCAATACTTTACAAATTCATTTTTTGCTGATCTTTAAAATCAAGATCTCATAATATGAATTGGAAGTGCCGACTTATTTTTTCTACTTTTTCAAATCTAGCCCCAAATCCAGAGTCAGCTAACTGGGGAGGAGGCTAAGAGCATCACAGTATGCTTCTTTTGGTTTGGTTTTGTTTTTTTCTGTCTCTCTTTTTTTAACGTCTTTTTTTTTTTTTTTTCCACCTTGTTTTTCTCTTCAACACTTTCTCCCATCCCTACTTTTAAGCAGCTGACTACTCCTTGGCTAGAGTTAACAGGCGGGACAGGGATCAACACATTCTCATTTAGTGAGTTATGATCTATATTGTAAACTTCTTCACTTGGAAACATCCCAACACTGGTTCTTTCTAGGGAGAATTGCGTTGAGGGCTCCTTAGCATTCCTCTAGGCTCTGTGCAGAACGGCTGCTGCCCTTGCTTGGCTGGATGTTCCTCAGTAACACAGACGGACGCCCCTGCTCAGGCACTGGCTTATCCATCAGTCTGCCTGAGCTCAGTCCATTTCAAAGTGAGACACATCTGGCTCCTGCAACAACCACCTCTAGTGAAGCAAGGTCCATCGTGGATCTCGCCCTCAATGGACCCCACGGCTCCTCATTCTACTATTGCTACTACTAGGACTAAGCCTCACCCTTGGCATTTTTTTCCATGGAGGTTTGAGATGGCACAACCTGCATCCCAAATTCTACTTCTCTAAGCTGGTCTCAAAAGACTCCCTTACTTGACCCGGAACGGGAGGGAACACACTGATGATTCTCTCCAGGGAAATGTACTCTCTAATCTCCATCCTTCATTCATATAAAGAATAGCACATAATACTTCCTGAGTGATTCTTCTTTAGCAGACGCTGTTTTAACCAAGCACACCACATAGAAGGGCCCATTTAATACAATAACCTTGGGAACTAAGTATGGACGTTGCACCCATCCCGACAATGTGAAAACTGAGGCTTTGCAAATTTGAATACACACAAGAAGGCTCCTGAGTTAATATAGTAGCAGAGTGGGTGATGGACTCTATTGCTATCTAACTGCAAGGTTTCTTTTTTGTTTTTGTTTTTTTTAACTGCAAGGTTTCATCCATAATCACTTTACTATACTGCTTCTTGCCTCCCATCTTGTAATTGCAATTATGTTACATTCTAGGAAATACAACCAAATAGTGAGATATATAGAAATATAGAAATACAACTATATAGTAGTGACATTCAACTTTTTAAAAAGACATTCTTCCAAGAGTATTTAGGATATTTTCATTTAGTCGGCATGAGTTGAGGTTATTACTATTATTTCCAATTGAAAACTGAAAAACTAAAGTTCAGACAGACACAACAGCTTGCTGATGTCCAGACAGTTATGCTCAGGTAGGTCCAAGGCTAGGAGCCTGGCATTCCGATTGCATGGCTCCTCACAACTAGACTGTTTTCCTCTAGAATGCTGGGATTCACTAATTTAGGACAGTAGATACGACTAACTCTTCTATCGTACCTGAGAAAATTTAAGAGTCTATTAAGATGTAGTGAATATATCAGTTTTATTTCAAACTTTAGTTCAATTATATGAGACTTGGTTATATGAGAAATGCAGATCTTTATTGGACCACTGAGGGCAAGGTGAAAAGTATATATCAGTGTATCATCTCTCTATACATATATATGTCTACATGATTAAACGGTTTAATAAGTTTTATAATAATCATTATTGTAACACATGGCATTATCCTATATCATATGATAAAACATTATGTTGGAGTGTTTCATATTACTGCAGCTAACTCTTCCAGAACAACAGGACACCCTATCAATGGGTGAATCAGAACTGCACTGATTGTTCAGTGAATGCTTGCATCTTGCACAATAACTGATATCAGGTAACTTAGACATGCTCGCTTTGCTGCCATAGTAACTTTGGAAAGTATAGGTCTTTTTTTTTTATAAATTTATTTTTTATTGGTGTTCAATTTACCAACATACAGAATAAAACCCAGTGCTCATCCCGTCAAGTGCCCCCCTCAGTGCCCGTCACCCAGTCACCCCCACCCCCCGCCTTCCTCCCCTTCCACCACCCCTAGTTCGTTTCCCAGAGTTAGGAGTTGGAAAGTATAGGTCTAATACAGAATATGCCCTGTTGGCTGCCCACTCAACAACAACCATTTCCCTGCTTATTTCTTGCCCACAGAAACTGATGTGAATCACGAACTATTAGAAAAACATTCTAGAAAGGTAAGGTATGACTCATGATTGGTATAATATGCTAATCTCAGCTTCCTTTACTTTTTTTTTTCTTGCAGATAAGTGCAGCCTAATTATACAGTTTGGGTCCATATGAACACAGGTAATGTCTCCTAGGAGGATTTCTCAGACAGCTCTTTTTTTCATCTTGACAACAAAAACACATGCACAAGAAAAGATCACCTATGGAGCTTCTTCTCCTTTCTTCCTGCTTTGAACGTATTTGTCTGAGAAGGCAGTGTTGTAAGTAAGGCGGTCGCTTTGTGATCTCCGGGCAAGAGTCTAAGCATAGCAGTCACATCTGAGCATGGTGCACTAACATGAGAGAAGGATTCAGGGTGTTACTGGTACGGGTGTGACCATGGTCGCCTGAGATCCTGGATACGAAGTAGCTTGACGCAAAGTAGGTCCTTAATCTGTGACAAAATCTCCTCTGCTTAAGCAACTGCTCAGCTACTTTTAAGACAATTATCTGAACTCTTTCCCCAGATCTTTCTATATAATAGAAATGTCTTATATAAATAGATACAAACGGAAATATTTTGGTTCGTGAGTAGAAGAAAATTCCTCTGTCCCCATCAAACTTCCTTATTAGCTCTTGAGTTACTTCCACAGACTTCTGTGTGACGCTAAAACAAAGGATTCTGTTCTGAAAAGCAAACGTTAATTGACCTTAACACTACAATTTCTTGAATTTATAAATGCATCTTTCAGAGAATGTAAAGGTGCCTCACATAGTATAAAGCAATTTATGCTATCTAAATTTTACTCATGGAAGGGGGTCATGGGGGTTAATCTTTTATTATGACTCAATTTTTTTTATGATTAAAAGGACAAATAATGCTATGTTGCATGGCACAGACATGAGCACAGACTCCTAGCCCTTTGCTATGTTAACCTTGTTGTGATTAAGAAGATAGTCAAGGGGTAACTGGGTGGCTCAGTTGGTTAAGCACCTGACTCTTGGTTTCAGCTCAGGTCATAATCTCAGGGTTGTGAGGTCGAGTTCCACATTGGGCTCCATGTTCAGTGGAGAGTCTGCTTGAGATTCTCTCTCAACCTTTCCCTTTGCCCCCCCCCAACGTTTTTCTCTCTCTCTCTCTCAAATGAATAAAAATAAATCTCTAACGAAGAATATAGTCAAGTGTTTGAAACGCTATAGCAAATAGTTCAGTCTAATTAAATAGATGAAGATAAATGTGAAAATCCTGAATCATCTTAGAAAAGACAAAATAAAACCACAGGTTGTTATAAGGTAGGTATCAAAAGAGATATGCATAACTACTTATTGTGTATTAGAACAGGAATAGTCTCCCATTCTTAGTTAATTCCTGGGTTTTAATTACTTTTTAAAATATTTTATTTTCTGTTTTGATTTTTTTGAGTGATTCTTCATTATTTTTGTCTTTCAACTCTCTCTTCTCTCTACTGTCAGAATATCTGTCAGTAGTCACTTATATCCCTTGCTAATCTGGTGTCACATATTCAAAGTACTCACAATAGTTTTGACTGTAGAACAAGAACAAACAGGTTGTGGGAGAGGCTGGAGCATTCTGAGAGGAGGAAAGTGCATTGGCAGTGTTGGATTCTCAGAAGCCTATTTCTCTTACTTTGCTGAGTCTTGCAAATGCGTTGAACCAGTGTTGTCCTCATAGCTCATCTATATTCTTATCTCTGTTCCATGGCAAACACTGAGACACATTCTAAGGCTGTATCACCTACTCTCCTTATCACAATTATACTGTAGCTGAACACATTGAAAAAACTTGCCCCAAGGTCCACAGATACCCTGTAGGCAAGAGAAAAGTAGAGAATACTGCAGCCAGTTGCAAGAGAGCAGAGGATTGGGAAATGGGAGACCTGTGCTCCTCAATCCTTCCAGCCTCTCACTAATTAACCTCTCACTAATTAGAAATGCCATTTTTAATTACCATCATTTTCCTCTTTAAATGTGGTGAAAGCTAACTCTGTAAGGCTCTGGGGTTCCATAATGTTACAACAGCTGTAAATTACCTACGTGATTAATATGGCCTCTTCTGATGGCCCCGGAGGCCCACTCTCCCTGGGGAGTGACAGTGTCAAACACTGAGCTCAGCATCATGGGATGGAGCACATGTTTTCAAGATCTAACTTAATAAAATCATCTGAAATGATTAGAGGTTTGTTCTGAATCTGGTACCCAGATGGTTCCTAGGGAAAGGATGGGTCTCCCCTGGCACAGAGAGCAATCTAGACCTTCCTCAGATGCTTTGTTTTGTGATGAGATGTGCACCACCCTCCTTTGTGCTGAGTACAAATCAGCCCACTTGGTGCTAAACTGTTCTCCAGGTAGGTAACAGCGGCGTGCCCTGCATGGCGCACCTTGTGTCTGCCTTTCCCAGCTCACCTTGCCCCATTCGCCCCCCTTCTTCATGTCCCCCATCCACACTGGTCTTCTAGATTGGGAATCCCCAATCCCCTCACCCTCAGGGGCCTTTTGCCCGCTCTCAGATGGAAAGCTCCACCTTCACAACTTAGCCTGGTAACTCTTACCTAACCTTGTAAGTTCATGTCAGTTATGTCTTCTATCACCCCTACAACTTGATCAATCCTCTCTTTGATTGTGCTTTCAAATCTAGCCTTACCAGGGTCACATGTTGATAGCTATTTATTTGGCTATTTGATTAATTTTTGTTTTTTCCAATATAATCATAGGCTCTACAATGACAGAAACCAGAACAGTTCTGATCCACCATTTGTACCTGCACACCGATGCTCATTTGATGTTAATATGTACAGTTAAGGCTGTACATATTATTGAATGAATTAGTGAATTAGTACCTGGGGTACTTGCTTGGTTGTCGCAGTCTTCTCCTTGGACTAGAATTTAAGGAGATAAAGGTATTTACCTCTTGGTTATCCACTGATCAGGGTTTGTCTTTTTCATATATATGTTTTCCAGGGTTTTAATTTCTCTATGATTCTTGAGACTGTTGAGAACTATGTACATTATTTTTCTTATTCTCTTTGCATCTTAGAGTTCGAATAATTTAAGAAATCAAAGTTTTTTTTTTCCTTGAGTTTAATTGGTTATAACGTAATGACTCAAGCATAGGCGATGGTTTCATAGTTAGATTTAGATAAAACATCTTCCTTCTCCTTTTAGTCCTTGAGATCCCAGTTTCCTTATTATTAAAGAGGAAAATGATATTTTAAAATCATTTGTCTTATGAGAAAAATACAATAAGTAAGTGACAACAGGATCAACGTTCAGTAAAAGTGACTGACATAATACGTTCAGCAAATCTCATTCCCTGGAGAAAAAGAAAAGTAAGAAATAAATGAATAATCTCTATCTACCATTATGGTAAGGAGAATAACCACCTCCACCTATGTCTGTGTCCTATTCCTTGGAAACTGTGAATACATGTGTTATATGGCAAGGTAGTAATTAGGTTGCTAATCAGCTGACAGTGAAATTAAAAAAAAGAATGGTCCTGGATTCTCTGAATGGCTGTAATTGCACTGGTTCTTTAAATGTGGAAGATGAAGTGCCAGAGTGATATAATGGGAGCCATCGTTGACTTTGAAGATAGAAAGGGGACCAGAAGCCAAGGTAGGTGGGCATCCTTTAGAAGCTGGAAAAGACTAGAAAAAGGTATTTTCCTCTATAACTTCTAGAAAAAACACAACCTGTGGACATCTTGATTTTAGTCTGAAACCCATTTCATCCTTATGATCCCAAAGCCATAGGATAACAAATTTGTATTGTTTTAAACCATCAAGCTTGTGGTATCTCCTTACATTGGTAACAGCAAAGGAATGCGATCATCATCTTCATTAGTAGCAACACTACAGCCTCGCCCCTCAAATATACCTGTAGGTGTGGTTTTTATAAATTCATATTTATAATCACAAACCCATGAATGGAAAAACATACATATCCAAAGAAAATAAATACTTCATTTGTAAAGCAAAATGTGCTTTGTGTTAGGAACCAGCTTGTACTGTGTCCTCTGGAAGCCAAATCCTACGTAACTGTCATTAACCTGTTAATTGTGGCACTAACTATACAGGATAGGGATCACTCCCTATTATCAGTCTCCTTTCTTTTACCAGAGAGACTTCTTTTCCCCACCTTAGAGGTGAATCTCAGCTGCAAAAACCTGCTCTTTATACTGGAGAGGTCACGGTCAGCAGAACGGAGCCCCCATTGGCTGGACACACCTGCTTCCAGGTGTCAGTAAATTCTGTACTTGGTTCTTAGGTGCAAAGTTATATGTGTCATCAGTGAATTAATAGACTGGAGAGAATTACGTAGAACTGATACTGGCTGGATGTCAGTCTCATATTAAAAAAAGGCAAAAAATAATAATAAAGGGACTTTACACTACTCAGTTTTATTGAATAATTTCATTCTTCCCTCAGTTACCTGCAGATGGAGAATTTTAGACACAATCAAGATTTGAAGAGCACAGAGGCTGGAATACACTACATGATCAATAAGTATTTATTAAACTAACATTCCTGGAGTCTTTTATATAGTTAAAGCTGAATTAGGACAAAAGAAATAATGAGCATCTTCCACTTCCATTTTATTTCTACATTTTCTCATATTTATGGCTTTTATTATAAAAATGATTAAATTCAGATGTTAGATATCAGTACAAGGGGTGGTAGAAGGGGAGGAGGGCGGGGGGTGGGAGTGAATGGGTGACGGGCACTGGGTGTTATTCTGTATGTTAGTAAATTGAACACCAATAAAAAAAAAATAAAAAAAAAACAAATGTAATTTAATATTTCTCTATATGACTATGTATTGTTAGTTAAATATACCTTCTTAAATAATTTCCCCTGTATAAATTAGTCCTCAAGCAGAATCATTCTCTATTTCCTGACTCCACTTTAATAGGACTCAGTGTCAGTGTTCTCGCCGTATGAAACTGCCTCACCCAAACTACATGATAGCAATCACTAAAAGGAAAAGAAACCAAAAATAGGACTTCATAATCTTATCACCCTAATAAATATTTTTTCCACAATTTCTTGTTTTAAAGGCACACGTTCCCAAAATAGTTAATGCAGTTATAACCAAGGAAAAGTTCGAAATTCTGTACTTTCCAATTTTGTCACAAATTTCAAACATAAAAAAAGCTGAAGGAATTTTTATAATGAATACATTTGTACCTATCAACTGAATTCTATTATTAATATGTTGTTATGCTTTTTTTATAACAGATCTATTCAGCTACCCAGCACAGGTTCAAAATCTGTATCTTTATTTTTCTCTTCTCTTGTTGTGGTAAGTGTTTTTCCATGTGGCTGTAATTTCTTCTTAACTATCATTTATAATGTTAGTGTAGCTAGTGGCTCTTTTTTATGAGGAAATGTTCTTCTAAAATTTTATCCTAAATGATGTATTACATTTAGAAATGATTACATTTATGAATAGAATTTACTTCCCAAGTATACTTAGTAAACACTCAGCAAGAACCAATTATGTGCCAGTCATTGTTAGGTGCCATGACTATGAAGATGAACAAAACACCTCTTTTTTTGCCACAAGGAGGTCACTACTGGTAGGAAGGACTTCCATTTAAGTTTAGTTTGTGCAATGGAATAGAATAATTACAACAGTAAAGGTATGTGCAAGGTTCAAATAGACTACAGAAGAGGAAATAACTAACCTTGTCCAGTCTGACCGGAGAAGACTTCACAGAAAACTTAATATCTTAATTTTGGAGAATGCAGCTGCAATGAAGTCTGGTTCCCACCCAATCAGTGGCCTGCATGTACACTCCCCCCTACCGTCTTTCTTGTTTGAAGAACTAGAGTCGATTCAGTTAGCCACAGCCAAGTTCTTTAGGAGAGGCAGGCAGGTGCAGCTATAGCCTCAGCTTAGCTGATGAATTAGAATCTGTGTGGGTCACTCAGGATGGAGCCATTTCCATCATGAATGACAGATTGAGGTCTTCACAGGTAACAGGATTCTGGATAATGACACATGATGGGAGAAGTAGCTAAGGGGCT
Source organism: Canis lupus baileyi (assembly GCF_048164855.1). Lineage (NCBI taxonomy): Eukaryota > Metazoa > Chordata > Mammalia > Carnivora > Canidae > Canis > Canis lupus. The sequence goes on along the minus strand of NC_132840.1, from coordinate 1,796,879 downwards.
TCCAAGAAAGGTGTTCCTTGATCCTTAAATGTGGGCGTAAGGGGAGGAATAGTTCTTCACTTGTGGCATATGGCACCTGGAACTGAGACTTTCACCTTGGGATCTTAAAACGAAACAAAACAACTGTGTGATCCTCAGTACGTTCTCTCCAGTGAAGGAGTGGGAACTTGGGTCCTTGATGACGTCCATTGAATCAATATAACCAACTCTGGATCCTGACGACGTTCTTATTATACTCAGTGATACATCTCTTTGTTGTTCAATACATTTATAGTTGACTTACTTTCACATCGCATCTAATAAATAAGCTACTTAAAAAGACAGTTTAGCACGGAGAGAAGATGGGCGGGGGCATCCTAGGCAGAAGGACCCCCAAAACAAAAATATAGAGGGCTGTTTATAGAAGTGTTTAATGACTCTAAGTGTGTAGTTTCTAAAATAAAAGGAGGGTGAGAGAGGAGGGGGAGCAGCTTGAGAGAGAATAGTTATACCAGTGCATAACAGGATGAAACTTGTTTTCTCGTTTCTATGATCAAAGGTAAAGTACATGTGGCTTGGGGCTTTTGAAATAGCCTACTATCTTGAAAATGACACAATTATTGCCCTCATGATTTTTCTTTAGCCTGAAATTTTCAGTGTTATTATAGCTCTGGTATTAGATCATAAAATTTTAAATTAGTGACTCAGTAATTTCTTCTTCAGAGGAGAGTACATTCTTATCATATTAGGCTTACAAAATCTGCATAAACTCTACCTATATAATCCATCAGGGTGACATGATCACTGAGTACTATTTTTCTCAGAAAAAAAAAATACTACAGGATAATTGAGAGCAACAGTCGATAATGCAAATATCATCACAAAAAGGCAAGAGTGGGTCATGAATCAAGCCCCAGGTCTTCTACGTATTTCTATGATTTTAGTCGAGTTACTTGAACTTTATTTTATTTCTTCATCTGATAGAGTGAAGGATAAAAAAAAAAAAGAGTTTGTGAAAAAATGTCATATCTTCCACATGTCAAAACCGAGGTAGAGGTTTGTTTTAAAAAAATCTTGTTAAAAAAAAAAGGAGTTTGTGAAAAAAATGGCACACATAAGTTAGGTGGCATAATCCATTATGTCCCATTCTTTTTTCTTAATGAAAACTATAGGACACCTGGGTGGCTCGGTCCGCTAAGTGTCTGCCTTTGGCTCAGATCATGATCTTCGGGTCCAGGGATCAAGTCTGGCTTTGAGCTCCCTGCTCAGCGGGGAGTCTGCTTCTCCTTCCCCTTTGCCCCTGATGTCTCTCTCTCTCTCTCACTCACTCTCTCGTAAATAAATAAATAAAATCTTAAAAAAATAATAAAATTATAAATCCACGTAAAGACATTCCCTTTGGAATAACAACATCAAAAACAACAAAAACAACACACACACACACACAAAACAAAAAACAAAAAACAAAAAAAAACAAGAAACAATGAAGCCTGTAGCCAGGAGTCTGAATATAACAAACAATGGATCTTGCCTGGTTGAGGTTAAATATTTCTGCCCTTCAGTAATGGTAAATATCTTTGTGTAAATTCATGTCTAACGAATGGTAGGATCTGACGTATTGGGCAGCTCAGCAACCACCGTCTGACCAAAAATGATGCATAACTGCTGCCAACACAGGCAGATCTGAGTTGGAACTCAGAATCTAATTTTTAGAAGCAAAATATTGTGTTTTGCCAAACAAATCTCTACCTCGGTTTTGACATGTGGAAGATATGACATAGATCTATAGATTTTGAATATGAATATATATGGACAGCACTGTGTTCAAGTGGATGTTCATTTGAACAGTGGCTTTGATCAGGCTTGATCTCTGAGCTGGCAGGGCAGTCCCTGAAATTCAATTCTTTCCTTATTCTCCATAGAAATGTCATGCCTCATGGATGCTGGAGACTAATTTGAGTGGGCAGGTTGGAGAAGACCAATCATACCAAGCAGGAGTGGGACATTTACTTTGTTCTCTCCTAGAATTTTCCCTTTTTAAAGAAGGATGCTATTTTTATCTTCATTGTTTCAGATGAAGAAATAAAACAGAGTTCAGGTGACTTGGCTATGGTAATATAATTAGTTATCGCCGAAGGAACCATTGTAAGAGGTAGAAAGGAAAGAAAAGGAGAGAGAGAATGAGAATCTGAATAAATGATAAAAGCCCCTTTGTGGAGTTGCCTTGAAGACACAGTCTGCACCCAGCCGACCACATTCTGAATGCACCACTTCTGCGAAGAAGGAAAATACATGCATAACCCAGGTAGGCTCTGCAAGCCCAGCTTCAGGAAGGTGGGAAGGAAGTGTTTCCGCCACCGCACGATACACGTGCTGCAGCCATGGCTAACTGCACACCCAGTAGCTTGGATCCAAATGCAGATTACCGAGCATGGTTAGACTCACAGAATTCCTTAGGACAAGAGACTGTATAAAAACAGTTGGCATTTTTCATACCCAGGATGGGAGGAATGTCAGAGAAATGGAAGATAGGAGGGGGCTCTGGTTCCCCTCTTAGTGTCTTCCAAGTTGTGGTAATATATACACCACCCCACAGAAACCAGGACCCCCCTGGTGTGCTCTGATGGTAAGAAACTTGAAACATGAGAGGACTAACTGAATAGGATAATTTCCTCTCTCCCCTTTCTCTCTTATTAGTTACCTATAGAAAAGCCCTGTTCAAAAGCAACAGAACACAACTCCTATCTCCCTTTCAAGTAGCTTTGCTAAATACCTCTTGGGATGAGATTGTCTGATCCAACAGGAGAATTGCTGTGTTTTTCAACCTTTGGGAAAATACCCTCTCTACTCAACTTGACATATCAACCTGGCTTCAAGCATTCCAAAATGTCTGTGAACATAACAAGAGAGCTGTGTATGTGTGTGTGCGTGTTTCTGTGTGTATATGTGGGGGTAGAGGATCCACTTTTCAATGCCCACATAGTATTTCTATGAGTATATCTTGGCATTAGCCAGAAACTTAAAATAAATGTTTCTATATTCTCCAAGAGATGTAGTAAATATAAGAAGATCACCATTTTTTATCAGATACTTTTGCATGGAAATGGTATTTTCCTTAGTAACTAATTCCTGTGTTTGCATTTTGCCTGAATGCTTTTCTCTATATCTTCAAGCAACTAAATCACTAGCCGTATGCTGCCTGTAGAAATCCGTTTATTGTTATTCAATGCTCTGCCTTTTCCATAGAGGATTTGAGGTGGCCTTTGGGTTACTTAAAATAGGAAAATAACTCCATACCAAGTGAATTGCCATCTTTGTGGAAGATACTGAAGTTATACTATTATCTAAATATTCAACAATATTTGTTCCAAAAGAACTTTCTTAAATGCCTACAGTGTGCCAGACATTGCACAAGATAGTAATGCTTAGTAAATACTAAGAATCTTAGTACCAGTACCAGGTTAAATACTATGTATTACCTTGAATACTCATGAAAATATTTAAGCTGAATACATGTATTCCTTTTTGCAAAGGAGAGTAATCCTCAAAACAGACATTTGAAGTAAGCACATGAATATCTATTTTGCAAACAGGTAAATTTGTTTGCCCCAGGTCAAGTAAATGATAAAATCAAATGTGGACTCAGGTTTTATGAACCAGGGCCTATGCTCTAGAATAATATGCAATACTGCCTAATAAGATGCCCTTGCCAGGCATTGTCAGAACAGTTTGAGGAAACATATTGGGTATTCACAATGCTCCTAAGGTCTTTTAAGAATAGAAACAATGAATGAAGCAAGTTTGAACACTCAAGACAGCCACAGGCAAATAGGATACACATGGTGCTCAACAATCATTTAAATCAATGAGGGTGTGATGGAAGTAAGTTATATCCTCTAAGGGTATGGTGTGTGTCGTAGATACAGAACCTCTACTCTGCTGTTTTAGTTTTTCTTAAAAGTGTGTTTGTGCAACACGAGTTTCTTTTCTTTCTTTAGGTTTTTTTTTTTTTTTTTTTTTTTCAACACGAGTTTCAACAGAAGACTGCTTAGGTCAGTCCCCTAGAAGCAAATCCTGAGATGGAGATTTCTAAGGAAGAGATTTACTGAGGCAATGGTCTCAGCAAAATCCTGTACAGAAAGGGGACTGAGAGAAACAGGATAAGGGCAGGGTGCAGAGCAAAGCAAGGCTGTGGTTTCGCCTGGAGTCTCAGCCTAATGTCACAGGAAGCTCTGGAGTGTGAAGGGCACCACAAAGTCTACAGAACTTGGGCAAGAAAGTGGGACTTTGGTATCTCCCCCATATTAGTTAGCCACTAACTGTAGTTGTAAGCAGTGGTATTCAGATAAAGGTTTAGTAACTGACTCTCAAGCAAAGAGTGCTGATTTATAGACTTTGATGTTTTTCATGATACAGATATTACCCTGTCACTTATCTCTAGCTACCAACACTTGAGATCACTGGATACTGAACTGGGAAGAGCACAGGTGGCTCTCACAACTGATATGACAAGGACCCAGCACACTGGGAGTCCGTTTCTAGCCATTTATTTATTTTATGTTTTAAAATATTTTAATTATTCATGAGAGACATAGGGAGGGAGAGAGAGAGAGAGAGAGGGGGAGAGAGGCACAGACACAGGCAGAGGGAGAAGCAGGCTCCATGCGGGAAACCTGTTGTGGGACTCCATCCCAGGACCTCAGGATCACGCCCTGAGCTGAAGGCAGACACGCTACCTCTAAGCCACCCAGGCATCCAGTTCCAAGGCATTTCTGGGAGAGGAGCTCTTTAGAAGCATGTAATTGTGACTATTTGCAGTCACTGCTCCCAGAATCTGGGAGACGGGCCGCCAGCCCACTAGAGAAGGTCCGGAAAACACCAACAGTGTGTACAAAAAGCATCCGGAGTTGTAATTGCTAAAATGGCTCTGTTGACAAATATGTTTGTGAAACATGACATTAAATAAAGATAAATTTGTTTTTCTACTGAAGAACACCTCAGGGCCTTTAATATACTATGATTTGATGTGACATTTCAAGAGGATGATGTGTTTTATAGGGTTTTCAGACATGAATTGTTTTTGATCCATTTTAGCTATAATGTCTGGCGTCTCATAGAGAAAACAGACACACACACTTTTAAAGGAGTGATTGTTTCTTGTACCACCTGCATCAGAAACCACCTATGCTGTTATGTAACCTTCAGTCTCTAGATCCCACTCTAAAAATGTTGAATCAGAACCACTGAGGCCCTGGCCCAGAAATCTGTAGACTTAACAAGTATACACTTCACATGTCTGAGATATATCTGGTTTTTTAAAAAACATAAATCATGTGTTAAGTAATTTTTTTTCATCTTAATTCAAAGCGCACACCACCTCATCATAAACTGTATACCCTCTTGAGGCTTTTACTGAATTGTGATTTGGTGCCCTATAACCCACTTCCAGTAGTGATATGAATGAGCTCTAGAAAAATCTGCTTTGTAATTTACTGGAGAGTTGTTGCCAAACACATTAACTTGTACACTACTCTGTATGCTCCCTGAAGAAACATTACTTGAGAAAAACCATTGAGATAAGTGGCAGGAAGAGTTTTGCTCTGATGATAGAAATTACAGGTTCCTAACACAATGGGGGAAAAATGGTTTCTTGTGATATCGATTACTATGAAACTCAGAAACAAATTTTGGATTATATCTAGTAACTCAACAAATTGCCGTAGTCATCCTATATTTCGCATTTTAACCTTCCTTACCTCAGCATTAATGCTAAAAAACAACAACTAACATTTATCAAACTCAGACTAAGTTACCATGCTCTGCGTTAATGATGTTAAATGCAATAACTCAATTAATCTTCTAATACTCTATGAAGTTCATGCTCTCGTTCACATCTTACTAATTAGGAAACTGAAGTTTAAGGACGTTAAAACACCAGCTTGGGTTACAAAGTTAGTAAGAAGTAAAAGAAGGGTTTGAACCCAGGAAGTTCAAAGCTGGAGCCCTTGCTATGTTTCCTCCCATTTGAAATGATTTGTATTTTTTTTTTAAGAAAAGAAAAGAAAAATTTTAATATTTTGATTAGCTATAATAAAGTTTTGTGAAAAAGGATATACTAAGGAAAACACATAGGGAAAGAAGCAGACTATTATACAAATAAATGTACACAAATAATGAAATAATGTAATTATTTGAATATTTGGGGATCTATGACACAAGCAAAAAGAATTAAATTTCTTTCCTCTTTTACTAACGTCATGTTTTGGGTGGAATGTCAGAATGTAAAGTAATCAATAAATATTCCACCTTGTGTCCTTGAAATAAAGATATATAACTAGTGATCATAGTTTTTAGTCATCATTTAATTGATATTTATATGTCAGCTAGATTGCTGAGTCTTCCATAAGATACATATGCAGTGTCCATTATTGATGTACTTTCAAAATGGTAGATTCAAAATTTAATACATTCTAATTGGTCATATATTCTCTCTGGAGAGGCAGTAGTGATAACTTCTTATAATTTTATCTTGTAAGATTGAAGGGGTTCGGTTAGTTTACCAAGATCATGCCTATGAAAGGCAGAGTATTTTTATAGTTCAAAGCTCATGATTTCCATATCTCACCATATCCCTGAAATATATTTTAAGTTGAAAAATAATGAACTAAGGACTCATTATTATTATTTTTTTTACTTTCATAAAATTCTAAAAATCTAGAACTTAAGTTGGGGAAAAACTAATGTCAATAGAATTAATTGTAGACTTCAATGGAGATTTTTTTTTAACAGAAATATTTAAGGGAAGCTCTCAAGAACAACAATTACATAAAAAATACAATCAACACAGCCCACAAAATAGGATGAGACTTTTCTCTTTTTCCTCATTAGTAGTTTTCATTTGTTTGACCCCATACCCTTAATTGCAATAAACTCAGTTGCACATGCAGAATGGAGTGGAAAAAAAATGTTAAGTTCTCTAAAATAAAATCTTTTGGGACATAATAATTACTACAAATTTTATTTGGTTGTTTGAAATGGTAATTATTATAATTTATGATAATGCATTCAGCAAATCGCCTGCTGATTGGAATAGCTAAAGAAAAATAAATGCATTTTTCACAAAACAATTTTTATTCAATCAGAATAAATACCTGTTTTTTTAAAAGCAAAAAAAAAATACAATGGATTACAGTGATGGCAGAGAGTGTAGCAATAGTTTTTTGAGTGTGTCCACTCCTAGCGTATTCTTTGTTCAGGAGTGTCCTTCCTCATTGTGTTAAACCTTCAGGATTCAGCTATTGTAGGCATCCAGTGTGTTGCCATATGCAGTATTTATTCACTCTCAATTTCTTCATGCATCTCCACCTCCACTTCTGAGTTCTCATGGTTGGCAAGAAGGAAACTCCATCTTAGGTTCAAAGGATGAAAAAGAAATCCAGTTTTGTCCAAGCAGATCATCATACTTCCCTGGCTAAATCAATCAGGTCAGATATGAGCATATAGGCAGATTACATCAATATACCCTAAATTAAGAAGAATGAGTTTTTATTTTTGTTAGAACTATAGGAAGCATAGATATAAATCTGAGCTCTTTGAGACCATCTCTCGAAACCTGGCAATGATACCAACACAGGAGAAAGCAGAAATAAGGGATCTATGAAGTAAAGTCCCTAATAATATCATTTGGGCATCTGGATAAGTTATGTCTGAAGGGCCTTTGGGTAGTCACTCATTTTTTTAATTTTAATCATGTAATGTCAATATAAGTAGGTGATCCCACACATATAATTAATTCATTCCACAAAGAGGTGTTGAGGAAATCATTAATTCATTAATATGAATACCATTAACTTAAAAGGAGAAGGTAGTTTTCAAGGGGAGGGCAGGTTTGAGATTTAGATGGAATGGTTTAGATATAACAATAATTACAAGGCTACAAGTCTAGAACTCTGAAGAAGGGATAAGGGTGAAGACATGAGTTCAGAAATAATCTACATGGCGTGATAGATGAAGCCCAAGAACTAATGAAATCACTCAGAAAAAAAAAAATGGGAGAGAAATCTGGACAAAGGAAACTAGCAATGAAAAAAAAAAAAAAAAAAGAACCATGAGGACAAATCTGTCATTCTGACTTGCTTCAGAGGAGGACGAACAGGTATCTGGGAGTCCATTTAGCTTTGTATTTTTGACTAACCAGACAGAGGGAGAATTTCCAATCAGTAATTAAAAATGGTAGAAGAAGATATAGTGTTTTGCTTCTTAGGCCAGACAGAAATCAAGATTTGCAAACAATATAAACAAGGCAGGGTTTGGGCAGCGTGCTTCTCCCAGCTATTGCGACTTTCCAGGATGGTGTTTTACCAACAGATGGAGTAGAACTGGTGAAGTCCAAATAGTTTATATGAGAAGAGGTATGCATCAGTCATCTTAGTAGTTCAATGTTGGGTTATGGCATCAAAGCCTCCTCTTCAAGGAAAAATGGTAGGGACTCTGCCTTTAATGGTAGTACGTGCAGAGGCTAAGACATTGACAAAGACTACCAGGTGAATGCTGCATGAGATGTTGGATCCATCAATGACCTTTGAGTATGCAAGTAGGGATCTGAAATGACATGGCAAGTCTTCTGGATAACCAAAAATCTCACTGCTCTTTAGCCAAGGAGAGAAACATGGACTTGTGAGTCTATTTCTAAAGCTATGAACAGGAACAAAGCATAACGATTTTATTGCTGGTTTCTTCTTCTTCTTCTTTTTTTTTATGACTCAGGTTTTGCTTTGGGACTTGGCTGTTGCAGATCCAACAAAGAACATGAAGGCAAAAAAAAAAAAAAAAAAAAAAAAACAACATGAAGGCATACCCCTGACATGTAGATACCTTATGTAAAGTAAGCAAACCACTGAAGAGGAGAGCACAGAGATTTTACAGACATCGTTTCCCAAATGTGCTGGAAGAAAGAGGGTGACAGCTAGAACTATTAGCCCCATGTTTGTCTCTCCAACCAGAATCTGATAGTATATTGGATTCAAGCAGATGAGGAACAATTCCTAGTCAGAGTGTGGACAGTCTTGATTTGAATTTCAGGAGAATGTCTTAAAGGTTAAGAACATTATGTGGAAAAGGCTTGAGTTCCTATGCCAGTCTGGCAATTACAGTATTCCTTGACTTACAATGGGATTATGTCCTCATAAATCCATCGTTAGTTGAAAATATCGTAAGTTGAAAATGCATTTAATATAACCAACTTACTGAACATCATAGCTTAGCCTAGCCTACCTTAAACGTGCTCAGAACACTTGCATTAGCTTAGAGTTGGGCAAAGTGATCTCACACAAAGCCTATTTTATGATAAAGTGTTGACCATCTCATGTAATTTATTGAATACTGAACTGAAAGTGAAAAACAGAATGGTTGTATGAGTACAGAACAGCTGTGACTATATCGGCTGTTTATCCTTGTGATCACATGGCTGACTGGGAGCTGTGGCTACTGCCGCTGCCCAGCATCATGAGAGAGTATCCTACCACATATGACTGGCCAAGGAAAATATCAAACTTCAAAGTACACTTTCTACTAATGCATATTGCTTTCTCACCATCATAAGACTGAAAAATCTAAAGTGGGGGCCATTGCAAGTTGGAGACCATCTATAGATGTGTGATCTCGAACGAAGTATTTAATGCTCTGAGCTTCAGTTTCCCCATTTTTATAAGGGGTGATTATAATGCTGCCCACATTATAGAGTTCTAGCAAGGCATTCTTAACATTATTCAGGTGAAGCACCCATATTATTTGGGTTATAAAAATACATTTGGGTGAGGAAACGAGCCTTCACTTGGGTCACTTGCACAGAATGAGAGCACCTAGAGCATGGGGGCCTGCAGTCACCGAGTCTGCTGCTGCGCACCTGTGAAGGCACAATCGGATGGGGGGACTTCGGAAGCTGGAAATCTGAAGTCCTGGCCCAAGGATACTGGGAACCCAGCACATATGTTCCTGCCAGGCTGCGCGGCGTGGAGCTTGTTAGATTGTAATTCTATTTGATGAAGTAGGTTAATACTATATTTAGTTTGAATAAGAGAAGGGAGAACAAAGCATGTTATTCATTTTGCAGAAGGCCTTTGCCTTGAAAATTAGAAATAGGAGGTTGCTGTGGGTTGAATAGCATTTTCTCAAAAATTCATGACCACCTGCAAACTCAAAATGTGACCTTACCTGCAAATAGGATCTTTTGCAGATCTAATTAGTTAATAGGTGAGGTCATACTGAAGCAGGACGGGCCCTAAATCCAATCACTGATGTCCTTATTAAAAAAAAAAAAAAGTCACGTAGAAAGATACACACATGGAAGGACTGGAGTGGTTCCTCTTTCTACAAGCCAAGGAAGACTGAGGATTTCCAGGAGCCACCAAAATCTAGGAAGAGGCAAGAAAAGAATCCTCCTTAAAGCCTTCACCAGAAGCATGACTCTGCCAACACCGTGATTTTGAATTTCTAGCCTGCATAGCTGCCAGAGAATAAATTTCTGTTGTTTTAAACTACCACATTTGCGGTAGGGTTTTTCTTGGCAGCCTCAGGAAAATAAAAGAGAGGCTAAGAACTTTCTTTTTGTAGAAGGTGGGAAGAAGAATATATATATATATATAAAATTTCTACAGCAAAATATTTCTCCAGGATATATAAAAAGAAAGTATCAAATATATAATTTTATCATATAAATGTAGTTACCCATAATATTTTGATCCTTATCCTCACAAATGTTTTCTATGCATTTATCAAAATACATGATTTAAAAACAGATCTAAATTGCTACTTATCAATCCACTTGATATTTATTTCATGTTTTTCTATTGGTAAATATTTAAGGTTTTTTTTTTAATGCTTAGAAATTAAGTCTCTTTACCCTCCCGCACTCTTCTTTGTATTCATTTAGCAATTTATTCTTAAAATTACAAATGAATTAAATGAATTAAAAAGAATTAATAAATTCTTAAAATTTAACACATGTTAAATCACTTAACCATTAAGCAGTCTTGTGAATTTGATATGATTATTTTCATTTTAATATATTATATTTAAATATAAGGAAACCAAAGTTCAGAAAGAGTAGACAACTGGCTTTAAATCAGCCGTCTAATTCTAGACCAAGAAGGACAGATTCTAGGTATATGTCTTGGCAGTCTTTCAAAATCTGGGGAAGAAATCTCTGTGATTATACTAGTCTGATATACAGTTTATAATATGACTCTGAAGGAGTGCAGAAGAAAGCATATTAGCTCAAATTCTGAAAATGTTACCAAGCAGGGCTACCTGGGTGACTCAGTCGGTGAAGCGTCTGCCTTCTGCTCAGGTCATGGTCCTGGGGTCATGGGACCTGGTCCTGCATCAGACTCCCTACTTCTCCCTCTCCTTCTGCCCCCACGCCCCACCCACCCAGCTCACTTTCGCTCTCTCACTATCCCAAATAAATAAAATCTTTAAAAAAAATCTTATCAAGCAAGTTACAGGTATCTGAACAATATTTGATGAATAAATAGGTAAGTTAAAACATTTTCTCCTTTATTATCCATACTGTAAAGTTATGAACATAATGCCGTGAATGTTTGTCACACTTATTGAGCGCTAAGTACATTAGAAGTTGACTTCTTATTTGTCAGAACTTGGTATTGTCGATCATGTTCTTTTATGCTAGTCCCAAGTGTGGCTGGAGAAACACAACTGTAATGAAATATAATTTGCCCGTGTTTTCTCTCTATTGAATTTTTTTCTGAACACGTACATTTGATGAGAGGACTTTTGAAATGTGTGATTTTATGCTACAGAATGGCTGATAACGATTTTCTATCTTATTCCTTCTATGGACTTGAGAGTCGCTGTGTCTATAAAATGTATCCGATATACTTAAAATCTAGGATAAAATGTGCAACTCTGTGTTTCTAAAGTCCTTTAGATATTGCACTTTTCCACTGCTTCATCAAATACACCTGCCAATCATCCAAGTAGCCATCAATTAAGAATGAGACTTGTGTGACATAACAGAAAATAATTTACAGGGGCTCAATAAAATGGAAGATTATTGTATTTTCTTTGGGCTCTGAAATTAAGTAGATGTTGATTCAATGGCTCAGGGCCATCACCTTGTGACCACCGCGTATCTATGCTATAGCACTGAAGACGGAAAAGGCTATGGGGCAAAAAGCTGTAAGCCAACTGAGTGTGATCCTTTAAAGAACTTTATTAGTTCTTACCTTATGACTTCCTCACTCTGCTAGAAGTAGGCCATATAATCCCCCTTAGCTGAAAGGAAAACTGGGGAATGTTCCAGCTAGTGACTTTGCTCCCCTAAATAAAATCTGGCTTCAGTTGATAGAGTTGAAAGGGAGACTGGATAATGGGTAGGGAGCTCACAGTTTCTGCATCATGATTCATCATGCAGATATGTACTGGGTGTACCACTGTGCAACACAAAAAAGTGCTGTGTAGGAAGGGAAGTTTTGAGCTCACTGATACTCTAATCTTGTATTTGTATCTAAATTCAAGAAATAGAATGGGATAATAAGATGCCTTCTGCTTTTCCTGCTATATCCATTTGAAAGGTGAATCACCCAGTTTCAGATAATTTTTTGAGGATGGTACTGCTTACTTCTTCAGATCTCTCGATACTAAAAGAGTATTATTAATCATATAATTTTAAAATTGTTGCATCAGCAAAATGCCTAATGGGTTGTATGGTAGATTCATTAGCAATTTCCACTTTTTATTGATTATCTTTCAGAATCTAGCCATGCCAGTGCAACTGACTCATAGGTAATAAGTGGTTGGAGACAAATGGAAAACAATGCACCCAGGTGCCCATTAAATATAATTACTGACCATTCATAAATCACTGACTAAGAAAATGTTGGTGCTCTATAGACGATGTATATTGTAATACTCTCATTCTACATGCAAAGAAACTGAGGTAGAACAGAGAAGTGACATTACCAAGGTCAAACAACCCATCCATAGCAAAAACATAAAATGATTTCCAGTCTCTTCAACGAGGTCTATTTCTACCACATTAAAACCAGTTACTTTATCTCTAAATCCTCTTCTCTTTTTCTATATTTATTTCTATTAGTGAGATCATTTTCATGCCCCCAGTTGGAGAACTGTTGATTAATACTCTCAAAGACTCTATTTTTTCAGACACAGATTACAAAATATTTCTAACATAATCTCAAGGTTAAATACAGATATAGATGTAAGGGGTAAATATGCTTTATTTTTAGAAGAGTTTTCTCTTTTTATTTAAGCTATGTAATGTCAAAATTTATTGATACAGCTAACAGTTGGCAGATTTACCGTTACTGCTATGTGTTTATGTGTGTACTTTTCTGAGAAACAGGAATTTTCAACATACAAATTTAGGATTATTGCACTTACTCCACTTCCAACCCTACCCACAGTATAAGTGATGTATTCACACACACACGCATACACAGACACACAAACACACGGCTGTCCCTAAATACGGAGGTCTCAATATGTAACAGAGTACTCAAGGGAATGAATGTTATATTATTTGGGAATAATTATAAAATATTTAAATTTCTGTTTCTCATATGAGAGAGTACAACATCTAATTTAATGAGGAAACTATTCAAAACACATCAAAACTCTAAACACAAAAAATGTTCAGGAAAATAAAAACGTAAGATGTGCTAACCATGTTTAAAAACTAATTGAATTGCACAATTATAAACAATGTTTCAATCTAATTGATTTGTTGAATGAACTCCATGTTATTCCAGAGAAAATTCACTCATTATTTATCAAATAGCAGGCAAGAATTTATTAAAAGCAAAATCAGGCACATAAAATGCTACATCACTTGACTTTTAAATCTCTTTGACTTCAAACTTACTTTAAAATAGAATTATCAAAAGCAAGTGCCTTGATTTAAGGGTTGGCTAAAAATAAAATAAACTTTTAAAGTCTGTCACAATAGTTTTTATTTTATTTTATTTATTATTTATTATTTATTTTTTATTTTTTTGTCACAGTGACAGAGATAGTCCAGTTAGTTAGGTTTTTGGTGTTTGACTTTTTTTCCTGAGAAGAAAACACACTTGTATCTAAATAACTCAAATCAATACACTACAGTTTGAAATCATTTAATACTTTTATAACATAAAATACATCTATATATGTCATATCTCATGCAATTTCACATGCAAGTTATAATCTGGAAGTGCATGAAGAATGATGAGGGATGAATCCAGATCCTTAAAAGAGTGTCTCAACAAGCTTATTTTGGACTCTGATATTTAATCAACAGACAAATACACTTTAAGCATGTGCCATTCTCAGTGAAGCTCTCAAGACAGAGTACTGGGATTTTAGAATTAGGATTATAGATACCTGGCACATATGTCGATTATCTTTTATCAATTAATGCTAATTAAAGTAAATATGACCTCCCTAAAGCAGCCACTTGATTTGCTATCTGGTACTGTAGAGAAGAACACCTTCACTATTTACGGAATACATTCAAAAACACATTTTCAAAGGGACAGTATGGAACACGTTTTTCAACTGGAGGAATGTCTATATCAGTTGTTCAGATAAATTTAATAATATGATTTACATAAACTACATTTAAAAAGTAATTGCTATGTGTTAAAAATCAGTGAATTCATATCACTGCAGGAATAGTGTCCCAAACTATGAGTTAATAAGGCAACTGTGTCATTCACTATGCAAGCTCTCACTAATAGCTTTTAAAAAGATACATACCTTGAAATTATGACAAGTATAAAAATGGTGTTAAAATCTTACTGCACTGTAATGTTGAATGCTGATATATTTTCAGAAGATTAAAACAACAGCAAAATACCAAGAATATTGACATGAGATGAATGCATCCACTGGAAGAAAGAACTGCCACTAAACAAGCATCTACCATATATCAGTCATTGAAATAAGTATTAGCATGTTTTCATTTTCAGAGTTAAATTAAATAACATATCCAGAGAAAAATAAATTTTGGTCAAAGTATTTAATTTCACCCAGTGTCACACAGCGAGGAAACGATGGACCCAAAGTCTGAACCTAACTCTCCTATAGTAATGCCCACTCTTCCTTTCCATAAGGGTTCAGGATTTGCTTTACTATATTAGAAGGATAATACATTAAACCTGACACAGACGGAATATTAACTTTATTTATATATGGAGATTTTATTAATTTTATCAGCATTTGGTTACTCATGGTTATATTGAGGCACTATACAAAACAGATTTGGGAAAGGGGGAGTTTTGCCCCATATCATATATTCTCCAATATGCAATTGAAAGATGTTACTCTTTCAGTGTTTGGCTTCTTCTTCTTCTTTAAAAAAAATTTTATTTATTTGAGAGAGAGATAGTAAGAAAGAGCACGAGCAGTGGGGAGAGGAAGAAGCAGGCTCCCCACTGAACAGGGAGCCTCAGGTGGGGCTGGATCCCAGGACCCTGGGATCATGACCTGAGCTGAAGGCAGATGCTTAACTGCCTAAGCCTCCCAGGTGCCTCTGGTGTTTGGTTTCTTAATGAAATATATAAACTTGAAGATAAAATTTGACAGAGACTCCTCTAACTAAGATGACTTTATCAGATTACACTACAAATAACCAAGCTCTTAAAAAACTCCTTAGAATATTTAAAAATCTGTTCTTATTTGGATATTTGTCATGATCTAAAATAACAACCATAAATTTATATTTCTTTCTTATTTTAATATCTATGCTGGTCAAACTTACTAAGATAAAGGGCTAGTAAATTAATCTAACATTCCTTAAGCAGTTAGAATAACATAGATTTGGAGTACATCCCAGAGAAGAGGCAAAAATAGCAATGATCACAGTATTTCCGGCAACAGTATAGATTTTTGTGATAAAATATGACCTAAAAGATATTTCCTCTTCCTAGATCGGTTATATTATTTAATGTAATACAGATTTCCTTGCATCATCCTTACTTTTCCACATTTAGCCTTTCACACATATGCATTGCATCCAGATATTTCTGTTTTGCTCATGAATGGTGTCCCTCATTTATACTTGTAGGAGTAAATATGATAAATATAAAAAGGCTAACATATCATGAATTCATTTCATTTTGATGGCTTGCTTTTCTCAAGATTCAATCCATGTCCTAATTTCTAGTAGAGCTCCCACCTAACCAACATTCTTGGAGGGAAGGATGATTGAAATGAGATGATAAGAAGAGCAGACACAGATATAGAGAATAGAGCTTTAGGTATGAGGGAGAAATACTCTCTCCCTTTTTCCCTCTCACGCTGCCCCTAAATTTTCAGTGTAGCATCTTTGGATTTTTCAGACTGTTTCTCTCTTGGTGTTAGTCTATGCAATCAGGTGTGTGTCTATGGCTGTCTTGTGCTCATCAAGGATCTTGGCCTGGAATTGCATAACAATAAGAGGATTATGAAGACCTTGCTTAAGATCTCACTGAGACACATTTTTCTAGGTATGTTTACCCTTAGGCTTATTTTCTAGAAAAAGTTTTATCACTGAAATAAGAGACTGTACAGGCTGTATTTCCTAGGGGTAGGATAAATGAACAAAACAACAAAAAAGAAGCCTTTGATTAAATAGTTCCTGTTCTAATACACATTCAGATTGTCTCGGACAATTTTGTCAAACAATGCTTCCATAAACATATTTACAAATATAACCTTATGTGCTAATGTGCTGGTGTAAGTTTTTCTATTTGTGGGTTCCTAGAAAAGGAATTGTCTAGTAAAGGAGTAAATAGGTTTTAACATTTTCATATCTCTGAGCTGACTTTCTTTTTTTTTCTTTTCTACCAATATACATTCCTGGTTCAATATCTGAGCAACTCTTGAAATTCTTTTGCCAAATCTAGACATATTTTGAGAAGCAGCAAAGGCCATGAACTTTTTGAGAACTCGAACAGCATAAGCCTCTACTGCAGCATATAGTTTTGATCTCTGTAAGTTTCATCTTATATAAAAATGAATTCAAATTATTATATTCACACTCATCCTTTATCTTTGATTGAAAGCATACATAAAGGAGATAGAAATTGAGGTCATGATTATGCACAAGACAATTCTGGGTCTGTTGTTGGGGATGGAAATCATAATTCCTTGTTTACTATTGTTTCTAAGAAATTTCCTGAAATATTACCCTGTGAATATGAGGCATCTAGCATGATAATATGTTATAACAAAGAGGTTTTGCTCAAATGAAACCTAGAGCATAGCTGTTGAATAAAAGTGACCTTTCTTTTGTCTTCCTTTTGATTCCAACAAAAATAAATTAAATTCAAGAAATGTTTACAACATTTGCTAAACATGTGGTCTTTCTATTATTTATTTGTTCATAGAATTAATCCTTTATGCATACAACACGAGTGATTATCCCATGCCTAGCATCGAAATAGACAATGAGAATACTGAGATGAGAAAGAGATCATCTCTGTCTCTAAGAAGCATATAGTCCATTTCTTGAATAAAGTAGCTCCTCCAGAATGTGAAAAGAAAAAAAGACAAAGAAACAGAATAATGTAATGGGACAAGAGATAAGGGGTTTCTCACTGTGCCGCCCAAAGCATGAGGCAAAACTTTACAGAGGAAGAGACACTTAAGTTTGTTGTAAAGGGTAAACTAGAATTCTTCAGGCAGATAAAGATAGAAAATCACTGTATTGAGACAATATATTCTATAGAAAAGAATCAGGAAGTGAGAGACAACTGAATTCTTGGGGAACTCTGGATAAATACATAGAAATAACAATATCTAGAACTAAGTCTTTGCTTACTAAATATTTGCTACTTCTATTATCATCATCATTGCTTTATTGTATTAGTAGTAATATTCTTCTCCAAAACTCTGATTCCAAACCATTTTATAACCCTTTCAAAAGTGATAAAGTTAAGGCACAGACTCTGGACTCATTCAAATTTTTCCAATAGCTTGTTAGTGGAGGAGCATAGCAAGAACTTAGACTCTTGGTATCTTAAGGTGGCTCACTTTTGGGGCTCATACACAAAAGTTGTTGGTGATGGAATGGATTATGAAATATGATATAAACTAGTCTAGGGATGTTGTCCCGTAGATAATAGTGAGTTTCTGAAAGGTATTTATGCACAGCAGTGTGTGATGTGATTTATGTTGCCATGGGAGAGAATCCACTGAAGCAGGGGAAGAAAAAGGGAGGTCATTTTGGGAACTATGACTGTAATCCAAGGGAGAATTTATAAGTCTGAACTAAGACATATAAGACAACTAAGACAAGAACTATGACACATAAGAAAGGTGTATTTTTATTTTTATTGTAGTGGTCTGGAACTGAATCCTCAGTATCTCTGGGGTGTGCCTGTATTTTGAAAGTGAAAAATAAAAAAAGAGTGCATTTTAGAGATATGTAGACATTCAGCCGGTGAAAATTAAGATTATATGTACAAAGTGGGAACTGGTAACTGCACTGGAGAAAATGAAACTGGAAAATATCTTATCTTATAAACAAACAGGAGTGTTTATTCCTAGAGTACTTCATGTTTAATTTAAAATTCATTCTTTATCACTTCCATTCCTTATTATCAAGAAACTCATTGATTCTTAGGGTTAATATAAATACTGAGATAGTGAAATGTCAAAATTAAAAGAAAAAAGTTCAAGTTTTATCAGTGTTTTCATGTGAAAATACATATCTAATCCAAATGAAATCTGCCATCAAATTATAAACATGAAAATCAATTAAAATAAATAATTGTATAGAGATTTTTGTTAGCTCTAGTCAAAATTATTTGTCTCTAGCTCTTTTGACATGATCCAATACACTCCTAGGTGACAGCTGAAGATTTGCAGACCAAGGAGAAGTCATGTTGGTCTTCAATTTGTTCCCTATAAAGGGTCTTAATCTTATGCTCTAATAAAAACCCTGTTGACAATTCAGGTTCTCATAAAGAACCACGTAGAATTATACAGTTTGGACTCTAAATTGCTTTAAGTCTTACAATTTCCATAAATCCTTGTACTAAATCTTCTGAGATCTGTTTCAACCAGTTGCTTTCAACCACAGTTACAATAAATTGAATTTTTCATGTCTACAAATAAGTGGCTTAAATTCCCATGGAAACAAGTACTAATTCTAGTTCTATATTGCAATGATTTTCCTTTAATGTTCTCTTGATGTTTAAAATACACATTAAAACAGTTGCATTATCATTTCTTATCAATCCACATTGGTATTCTAAGACCAAATACATTTTTAAAAATCCAACAAAAAATAATATTGAATATCTGATCATTTAATGTGAGAAATCCATTCTTTTCTTCAAGAAAATCCACATTCTCCATTTTTAATGAACTCAATTTGTTAAAAACATTGTTTAGAATTTTATAATTTTACATTACACATGTTTATATATAGCACTTCATATTATATATATTTATATATATATGTGTGTATATATATATATATATATACACAATTGAATTCAAACTTTTTTAACAGAATAGGTAACAGTGTGAATTAAAATAAGAACCAGATTTTTAGTTGTTTCTTAATAAGCCCTAAGAAAAACACCCAGTGTGTCCTACAAAAACTATACATATAATAAAAATATGATTTTAAGGCAATTCATCAAATATTTAAAAATGAAAAATCTTTTTTTCCCAAAAAAGTAAAGAAGACAGGTTGGCTTGTATGCGCTTTGATTTATGAGAGTGTAGATGATTTACATTTAAAGAAATTATCTTGAATGGATGTTATTAAACCATAGCACTAATCACAGTGCACTATTTTCAGTGATTTACTCATCTGTCTCTCCCACCAGAATATAATTGCATTATTATTATCAAAGACAGGAATTTGCCCTCTTCAACTTTGGATCATCAGTGATGTGTCAAGACTTCTGAGATTGCCTTAGATTCAGAAGCTATCACATCAGAGGTGACCAGTATCAATGCTGGTAGACAACAAGCACTAAATCTATACCATAGTAAGCACTCAACATCTTTATTGAATGAATGTGTAAAACTTAATAAAAGTAAAAAAAAAAAAAAACACCCTAGTGAACCCTCTTTTATACCATATAGTTCATATGGTAGTTAACTCGTGTATGATGAAAAGTAATAAAGGCATATAGGTAAAAGAATAAATGAATGGTTTGATGTCCCAAGCTCTTTTTTTTTAAATTTTTATTTATTTATGATAGTCACAGAGAGAGAGAGAGAGGCAGAGACACAGGCAGAGGGAGAAGCAGGCTCCATGCACCGGGAGCCCGATGTGGGATTCGATCCCGGGTCTCCAGGATCGCGCCCCGGGCCAAAGGCAGGCGCCAAACTGCTGCGCCACCCAGGGATCCCCCCAAGCTCTTAATTAGCTGATTGTTAAAATAAAATAATCAACAACAAATACTATATGTAACAAATAGTAAGCACTCAATAAATGTATACATATTTACATGGATTATTTTATATAATCAACTACCCTAAAAATATGGGACCAGAATTTTATTTTAAAACACTTATTAACACCACAAATATTTACTAAAGAACAGTAATTAGTATTAACACAAGTCTAATTATTAAAACAAAAAGCAATAGATAATCAGAAGTAGAGGAAATATTTTAAGATCACATGTATAAGACTTTTTGGGTAGAGATCCAGAGTACAAGCTGTACAAACAGGGATAAGACTGAACCTCAATTTCCCTAACAGTTTCCAGGCAGTCAGTTTTGTACCCTAATTCTGGGAAACTGAGGCTTACAAAGGCTAAGAACAGCTACTGTGGTAGACACAGTGATGTACTTCCCAGATCCTATGTCCATGAGTCTTGTTACCACAGGGACCGGGAATGCTGTCACTAGATATACTTTCACTGTTAGGGACTTCAGAGACCACCTTAGATTCGGAAGCTATTACAACAAATGTGAGTGTTATCAGTGCTTGAGTATAAAGGCCTGGTCATCTTGGCTCAACTCGGCCAAGGATGGTTATAACTCTAGTCCCCTCTGTGCGGTCAACCAAGGCCATAATTGTGCTTTCATCAAAGTTTGAATTCTGCCTTTGATTACTGCTTTCGTCTCCCCACTTCCATGAGTGTCGAATCTTAGAGCACTCCTTAAATAATCATCCTGAAGGCTAAAGTCAACAGAATCTGCTTCTTGGGGAACCAAATCTGTGGCAGTTGTTATCAGATACAGTCTGATAAAGAAGACGATACACCAGGGTTTGGAGTCTCATCATTTGCCACATTTTTGACAATAAGAATCTTACAGAAATCTTTGGCAATAGGTAGATAGAGCACAGCTGGCCTGTGGAATAAGATCTGATCGTTGAAACTTTTATTGACAATGAATTGAGATAATATACATTTGATAGGAAATGTATTAGCTGATGCAAAGTATCTGTGGTTTGCGAAATATGAGGGAAATAGTAACTCTGAAGTCAGTGGGTACTGGATGGCCACTACTGGCACAGCACATCAGAACTCAGCAGCAGATACACTGGGACTGATAACGGAAGGAAAAATTATGCTCCAAAGAGCTTGAAGATTTATATGTGCAGTACACAGAACATAAATGGGATAGGATTCTGAGTCCACTTGACTAAGGACAAAAGTTCTTAATGCTGAGTAGGAGGAACTTTATCAACCTGAGAACATGATCTTGACATACAGAACTTAGCATAATGGCAAAAAATTTGAGAATGTCTGGACTTGCTACTGGGATGGAGCCTGGAAAAATGGAAACTGCAGTAAGCTACTTGAAATGAGGTTGACAGGGAAGACTTTCTATAAAAGATGATTTAAAAGAAACAGATTAGAATGCTCAGAAAAGTGAGTGTGGTGAAGATATACATGTGATGATTATGTGCAACAGGAAGGCTTGGAAAATACATTTCCCAGGGCCACTAGGATGGTATAGGTCGTGAGGCAGCAAACTTTCAGTCTCTCCTCTATTTGCCAGAACTGATGATAGGAGAGGCCATAACAAAATTAGGGTCATTGATATCAATGAGGATAATAGGATCCCCCCAAAAGTCCAGGTAATCCCATCATACAGGTGGGTACAATTATAATTCACACCAAGGTCCCAAGGTCTAAAGGGGCAAAGCCGATCTAGAGAGTTGTAAATATATTTAATAGAATACAGGATCTCAAGTGGCTTAGATGGCTGCTGATTCCCGTAGAACTTCCTTAAATGAGCCTTTGACAACGTATCTGAGTTAAGTGCATGCTGGAAGAGCACTGTGAGAACAGTGAGACACAGGTCCAAGCTGATAAGGACTCTCAGAAACACAGAGATTTTAAGCCAGAGACACACAGGAATTAGGGAATAAATAAAGTTCTTTTGGCCAATGTTCTGCTCACAATCTACTAGGACCCCAGACATCTATATTGGTCATGTTTTTGATGCTTAAATGATTAATTGTAATAAATACCTTGTAAATCAGTACAACTTCTACATTTGGTCCTTGTCCTGTGGGTAGTAGCTGACATACTGGGGAAGACCAAATGGAAGTTTAGAAACAAATGTGTTCCCACAAGACAGCAAATACAAAGCTACATTGTATTTTGAGAGATTTTAAAAAAATGCCATTTTTAAGGATCTAAAGGTTTTAGGGGTGGAGGTGTTCTTAATAGTTCCATTAATTGACCAGTCTGGACTGTGAGAAAAAATACCCTAAAGAAAGAGAATGTGCTACCTTACACTCAACCCAGCAGTGATTTTAAGTGACTTAGTGCCAAATATGGGGTGTTCACTAAAACAGGTACACAATGCATAGCTTGATGTGTGCATGCCTTTTCTCAATACCTATTGGAAAAGAAAATCAGAAAATTTTCATTCTCATGAAATAGTTAATAATAGACATTTACATCTTTGCCCCAGACTCACCTTCAGAGTATAGGGTGAAGAGACCTGAACTATTAGTCTCTCTCACATCCATCTAACATGTCACTGATATATCTATCAAACTTGATAAGAAAGAAGTGGCTAGCCAGCTGGACACCTTATTAAATTATACCCACTACATGGGATTGGAAATTAACCCATAATATTTAAGAGGCCCTGTAGCACCAGTTGAAATCCAGAAGGCCAGAAGTCAGGAGCCTTCTAGGATATCCCATCCAAAATAAGAATGCTTTATCTTGTTCTTCATACTATAAAGAAAGAATAAAAAAAAAATACACGTAAAAATTTGGAGGTTCTGGAGGTAGCATATTCCATATTTGCTTGTACTTATCCAACGTATACACAAAAGAACACAAAATAATTCCAGCTTTGCGTGAGACAGAGCAGGAAAGAACACTAAAAAAATCTAAGCTATGGTGCAAGTTACTTTGCCACTCTTACTAGATGACCCACCAAACCCTATAATATTAGAGGTATTAGTGGTGGGAAAAGATACGGTGTATAATTTATGGCAAGTTCCAGTGAAAGAACCACAACAGAAGTTTATGGTTTGGAATTAAAGTGATGCCATATGAATTTGAGAACTGAACACATTTTAACCAATGACTCCCAGCAAGATTGCTGGGTCCTGGTAGAGCTGCATATCTGACGATGGGATATCACAGTGACTATGCGGCAATCTGCCTTCCCTTAGCTGGGTTCTGTGAAATATCAAGTAATAAGGTTGGGAGGACCTCACAACAAGCCCCTGGAAGACAGATCAAGTGCAGGTAGGACTGGGAGGAGCAAAGAATCTGTACCCATAGCAAGCTGTTAGGTAGTTCCGACTCCTGAGTCACCTCTTACCATTGTATCAGTTCACACCCACGGCGGCCTGAGAATCCCTTATGACTGGTTCACAGAAGGAAGAAAAACCCCAAACTTGGCTAATGAATTGGTCAGCTTGCTACATGGTTAGAAGCCATAAAGCCATAAATGAAAACCACAATCCTAAGGGCAGAGCTTTGACCAGTGTACCTTGTCACCTGCTTTATGTTAAAAGAGAAGGGGTTAGGCTGCCTGGGGGGTCAGTCAGTTAAGCATTCGACTCTCGATTCCAGCTCAGGGCATGATTTTAGGATTGTGAGATGGAGTCCCATGTTGGGTTCAGCACTGGTGGAGGCTGATTAAGATGCTCTCTCTCTCCCTCTGCTTCTCTACCCCCCACACTTCCTGCTCGAAAACCAAAACCAAACCAAACAAACAAACAAAAAAAAACACAAAGAGAAGGGGTTTAAAATTAGAAAGTATATGGACTCACAGCAATGATAAAAATCTTGGTTGTGGTTGTTAGGTTCCTGGAAGAAGAAATACTGCAAGTATGAGACAAGGAGAAATGGAGTCCAATCCCATGAATGGAGTGAGCACAAAGTGTGAAGAACTTCACCGTGCACATGAACCATCTTCGAAAGGGAATCCACCATAGGAAAGAGAATTAAAATGCCAAATGTATAAATATAAACTCGGCCCTCTAAAATTAACCAGTGTCTTGTGCATTGACCCAATTCTGGCAAGATGGATTCACGAATGCCGCAGCCTCAGTGGAAGCAAAGGAGGCTATGCATGGGTCCAGTGTCACACGCTCCGAACACGAGAGATCATCTAGCTACTGCTGTCACTCAGTATCCAAACGGGCAGCACGATGATCAACCCTGAGTCTCCAGTATTGCACTGCCTCTCACCCGGGCACGTGATGACTAGTTGACTACACTGGATTTCTTCTACCTTGGAGAGTCAACGATTTTCGTTGTTATTTTTCTTTCTTCTTTGACAAGAACAGACCCGTATTCTGGGTATCAGTTTGTTTTTCCTGCCCAGAGAACCTCAGTGAGCACCACGACCCAGGGCTTATAACGTGCTTGATCCGTTCATTCAGCATGTCGGATAGCAAGAGACTCATTTTACAGAAAAGATGTGAGAGTGAACCATTTTCTGTGAGATCCACTGTCTGTACCATATACTATATCATCCATAAACAGTGGGACCCAGAATGTCCTGTTAGAGTAAGATAAAGGGACAGCTTAGATATAGTACTTCAAGACTGATAACCATCTTCGAGGATGTAGTATATATTAGGAAGCAAAAATCTGTACATATTGTTCTATCCATATTAGCGAGAATTCATGAGTCTCAGAACCAAGGGATAGAAGAAGAGGAATTATCCTACTGACTATCCTTTCTAGTGACACCCTCAGAAAATATGCATTTCTTATCCCTATAAAACTGTGCTCTATGGGCTTAGCTTTTCCAACAGGACGATACTTATACCGCAGAATAGAAAAAGAGTCACACGGATACTCTGGGCCTTATTATGCATTGAACTTTGCTCTCCCTCAAATTCAAATATTGAGGCCCTACCTGCCCCCAGTCCTTATTTGTATATAGGGTCTTTATTTTTTAAAATATTTTTTCTTTATTTATTTATGATAGTCACAGAGAGAGAGAGAGAGAGGCGGAGACACAGGCAGAGGGAGAAGCAGGCTCCATGCACCTGGAACCCGACGTGGGATTCGATCCCGGGTCTCCAGGATCGCGCCCTGGACCAAACGCAGGAGCCAAACCGCTGCGCCACCCAGGGATCCCCCATAGGGTCTTTAAAGAGCTAATCAGGTTAACAGAGTTCATTAGAGTAGGCCCTAATCCAACATGACTAGGTGTTCTTATAAAAGGGGGAAATTTGGATATGGAAACACACATACAGAACATGTGACAATAAGGCAGCAGAGACACCAAAGATTGTCAGCAAACTATGAGAAGCCCTCAGAAGAAACCAACCCTGCCAATATCTTGATCTCAGACTTCTAGCCTCCAGAACTGTGAGACGAAGCAATTCTGTTAAAGCTACCCGGTTTGTGGAACTTCGTTACTGCAGCTCTAGCAAACTAATAATGGAGCTCACCACTTTGGACGCTGTGGTTGACCTTCATCATCAGAAGGAGGTAGGGTAAAAGTCACAACTGGGGGAGGGAAGGAAGGAATATGTCCTTCACCTGAAAGTGAAGTGATCACCTGATTTCAGGTGATCAGACTTGGTGTGGTCGTCCTACTTAATTTTGATGGAAATGGTTAACGGTGACAACCTCTACCTGGGATGAAGAATGAAAGTGTGATCATGCCCCTGAGTCAAGCCACTGAGCCCAGAGACATGCCAGCCTCGGGTGAAAGGAATCTAAAGCTAATGGTGGAAGAGAGAGAGACTGTGATAATCTGTTGTGATTCAAAAATTGGACTCTGATTTTGGTTAATTTACAAACCTTAGTCTTCTTACGTTAACCCCCAGTAAGGCAGGTGCACCGGAATTATGGAGGTCCTGCTTCTAGAATTTCTGTGAAAACCAGATGCCATTGGCCAAAGAGGAGGACTGTAGTTACTGTCTGAGTACACTCTTGCACACAACGAAGATCCCATCCCTTTAAGGACTTTTGCTCCTGCTACTTGGAACATCATTTGTCGGTCTCCTCAAAGATTGCCTCAGCCGAGAGTCAAAGACTTCACCTCGTTTACACCCTTTCAGAGCTGCCCACACAATGACTGGCTGAAACGTGATGTAAAGGTCTCCCCATGAGGGAGCCTGGGTGGCTCAGTGGGTGAGCGTCTGTCCGCCTTTGGGTCACCAAGCACCCAGGTATCCCCATGAACAATTGTAATGACATCTTGCATGCTGACTCCTCCTCGCAGTCTGTCCTTCCTTCCTTCCTTCCTTCCTTCCTTCCTTCCTTCCTTCCTTCCTCCTTCCCTCCCTCCCTCCCTCTTCCCCACTCCCTCTCTTTCTCTCTTTCAAGATTTATTTATTTCAGGGGCACCAGGGTGGCTCAGTGGTTAAGTGTCGGCCTTCAGCTCAGGTCATGATCCCATGCCCCCCGCCCCCCTCCCCCGTTGTGTATGCTCTCTCTCTCTCTCTCTCTCTCTGTTAAATCAATCAATCAATCTTTAACAACAATTTATTAATTTGAAAGAGAGAGAACATGAGCACGAGTAGGGGAAGCAGGGGAGGGAGAGGAAGAAGCAGACTTCCTACTGAGGGTGGAGCCCAACGTGGGGCTGGATCCCAGGACCCTGGGATCATGACCTGAGATGACATCAGGTGCTTAACTGATCTGGGCCATCCAGGTGACCCTCACAGTCTGCTTCTTAAGGAGACCCAATCTTCACTTGGATTTTGTTGTGTGGTTGTAAATGTTAAATGATATGATGTATGCAAGACATTTACCATACAGCCACAGGCTAAATCAACAGTTCAGAAACCGTCAAATTAAAATACAGTTTCAATAAATAAGCATTACTTTCGTTTGCCCTTTATCCCAAGTTGCAATGTGAGAAATGTGTGTGTGTGTGTGTGTGCGCGCGAGCGCCTGTGCATGTGGGTGTATGTGGTCTTTACTTGAAACCTTTGGTGTGTGCAGGTTATGGTTTTCATACTGGACTTACTTATTTTTACATGGTATCCTCCAGGAAAGTCACCTTTAAAACCCCAATTAAAAAGATGTAACTATTCAACAAGATGGAAAAGCAAAGTTGTGTGAGATAGAAATTGACTGATATTCTTTTTTCTTGTCTCCAATTGTGACAGAGATGGGGGTCTAAACAGGTTTCAGAGACTTGACTTTGCTTTTTCCTACTCCTACTAGTGTCACTGTGGTAAATTCAGGACACCTGACATTGGAAATGTTATACAGATTGATGTTTTTGCTTTATAATTTCAGGATAGCTCCATGTTTATATTAGAACCAAAACATGTTCATGTTCATTTTACTATGCTACACTGAGTAATTACAACATTTCTTACAAAGTTAAGCTGTTTATTTCCTTTTTTTTTTCCTCTGTGTAGAAAACTGTTCGCATCTTGCACTTGGAGAATGTAAAATAAGTTCAGTCTTGATGGTCTTGCAAAGTTATTTATTCCAATAACATATCATTAATGATATGACATATAATGATAATAATGTCATTATTATATATGTAATATTATACATATTTCTAGATTCCTCCAAGTTTAAAGTCAGCCCTTATTTTTTTTATTCCTTACTTCTTTTTTTCCATTTGTCCTTGTGTCTTTCCTTTCTTCTTTTGTAGTTTTTAATTCAGATATTTTATTCAATTCTGGAGCTATATGAGTTTATGGATATTTGAGACAAGGGTACAATGTCGTAGATTTTCCTTCTTTTGCTTTTCTCTTCTCTTCATTTTTCCTTCCTTCCTTCCTTCCTTCCTTCCTTCCTTCCTTCCTTTCTTTCTTTTTTTTTTAATTTTTATTTATTTATGATAGTCACACACAGAGAGAGAGAGAGAGAGGCAGAGACACAGGCAGAGGGAGAAGCAGGCTCCATGCACCGGGAGCCTGACGTGGGATTCGATCCCGGGTCTCCAGGATCGCACCCTGGGCCAAAGGCAGGTGCTAAACCGCTGCGCCACCCAGGGATCCCCCTTTCTTCCTTCCTTCCTTCTTTCCTTCCTTCCTTCCTTCCTTCCTTCCTTCCTTCCTTCCTTCCTTCCTCCCTTCCTTCTTTCCTTCCTTCCTTCCTCTCTCTCTCTCTTCCTTCCTTCCTTCCTTCCTTTCTTTCTTTCTTTCTTTCTTTCTTTCTTTCTTTCTTTCTTTCTTCCTTTTCTTTTCAAGCAAGTCACATGATAAAGATAGGTATCCTAGTGCTCCTGGACTCCTGCCCCATGACATACCTTGGGAAGCAAATGCAATGTAGCCAAAGAAAAAGGAAGATAGTCCTAGAAATTTAGGTCTAAAACATCCATTTTAAGCATCTGCTGAGCATAAAGGAAGTAAAGACCCCCTGCAGTGATGTGATTATTCATTTTATGTATCTACTTAGAGGGTTATTTTGGATAAGATAAACATTTAAATCAGTGAACTTTCGGTACAGCAGATTACGCTCTCTAATGAGAGCACCCTAGTACAACTCATCCAAAAACCTGAATGGAACAAAAATATTGACCTCCCAGAGCAAGAGAAAATTCTCTAGAAGAATGCTTTTGGACTTCATCTACGCAATTGGGTCTCCTGGGTCTCCAGCCTGCTAGGCCATGCAGATGCCGACTTGCCAGCCTCCCTTGTGATGTGATGCAATTCCTTATGATAACCCCCTTGTATATTCACACACGTACACATCCTACAGGTTCTGTTCCTCTGGAGAACTCTGACTAACACAGATGACAGCAGGTCAGAAGGGCCACTTTCCTTCTTTTGCGTCTCCTGTATGTGCCAGCAGTGGAGAGGTCACTACAGCTAGTAAGAGAGGAAGTAAGGGAGAAAGAGAGGTCTGCTTTGCTACAATCCTTTGTCTAACAGGAAGAGTCATACCAGACCCAATCCTGGTTGGAGAGGTGGGAGAAATTTTCACCTTAACAGAGGAAAAATGTTAATCGATATAGGACTGGAAGACTTCTGAATCCAGACTTTAAGAGCAAAAATTGAGCATAGGACATTTTATTATCTAAAGTGAACAGAGAAGTGATGCAGGCTGCGGGAGTTATCATGCAATAACAGAGGGAAAATTTAATTTCCCATACTGAATACATTTTAAAAGGATAGTAGGATACAAAAAATAAAGTTATATTTCGATTACTTTCCACAAGTTTACTGGTTTAATATATCTGTTAGAGACGTTTAGAAGACTGAATCAATTTTACATCGATGAGGAGCTAGAGAGAGTAGAGCTAAATATTATTTCATCAGTTGCTTGAAGTGAACACAGATATCATTAATAGAGAAGTTTCCACAAAAAGGATGAGCCCACGCTTGTAGATGCTGATGCTTGTAGACGTTGATCAAGACTAAGATGTCGATTACCATAAGACAAACATAAATCTGGTATTTCCAATGTATACTTTTTCAAGCTGAAGTTTGGATACATATTTCCTTTCATCTTTTCATTATTGATTCAGAAACATTTTTCCTATTATTCTATTTTCTGCCTCAGGAAAGTGCTCCTATCTACTGATGAATCAGAGCTGAGAGGCCTCAAGTAAACATCACACTAAAGGCGATTTTTATGTTGTTGTTATTTTTTTCTGGTGCAACTTCCTTAGGAGAAGGTTTGGTAAGAAGAGAGAGAAAATAACTTAAAAAAGAGTAAAAATATAGAAAGAACTTATAAAATACAAAATAAATAATGAGGAGAGGAAGACCAATCCCTTATCAATAGCATTAAGAACAAGAATGGGAAACTCACATAAAACTAAGCTTTAATTTTATATATTTTTTTAATTTCTCTGGTTGCTTAACCATAAATTTCCCCTGTTCTCAGTGCTTTTGAGCTATGAAAACAGAAATAGGATAATAGTACTCATTTCACAGTGCATATGTGTACCAAGTCATCATGTTGTACATTTTAAATATGTACAATTTTATTTGCAGATTATATCTCAATAAAATTGGAAAAAAAACAGAAAACAACAATTTAAGAGAATTCCATTTTAAGTCTGTACAAAAGTGTGTGTATCTGTGGGAGCAACTAATAATTACATTATTTTTACTGTAACTATCTCAATTACTTTTTTGTAGAGAATTATTTTTTGTCCATATTTTCAAATTTATCAATATGAAGGTTTGCATGTAAATCCCTTCTTTTTTTACATCTAACATCTTTTTTGAGATATAATTTATATGCAATAAAATATACACACTTAAGGCATATAATAAGTTTTGTCTTGTGTACACACTTAACCATCATCAAATCCATATACGAACATTTCCATCCATCATTCCAAAGTTTGCTAGTGGTCCCAACATCTCTCCCCCCTACTTCTGCTCACTCATCATTCAGGTCATCCCTTTCACTCATTTATTTTCTGTCATGATAGATTACTTTGCATTTTCTTTTCTTTTTCTTTCTTTCTTTTTTTTTTACTTTGCATTTTCTAAAATTAGATATAAACAGAGCAATCTTGTATATACACCTATTGATTTGGTTTCTCTTACATGTCATAATTATTTTGAGATTCATGCATATCGGAGGATGGATCAATAGTCCATCTTAAACATTTTTGCTAAGTATTGAATACATACACCGAAAGTTTTCCCTCTATTCACCTGTCAATGCACATTTGGGCTTTTCTCAATTTTTGACTATTATAAATGAAGCTGCTGTAATTATTCTTGTACTAGTCTTTATATAGCTATCTTCTCTCATTTCTCTCTTTTTTTTCTTCTCTCATTTCTTTTAGGTAAATATCTAGGAGTGGAATGACTGAATCATATGGTAGGTATATGTGTTACTTTTTAAGAAACTGCCAAGATATTTTCTAAGGGATTCCAATTTACATTCCTATGGTAGGGTATGACAGTTCTAGTTTCTCTATAACCTCACCAACACTTGGTGCAGTCTTTCTGGATTTTTCTGTTTGTTTTTTTTTTTTTTTATTTTAGTGTTTAGATAGGTCTATCTCATTATGATTTTAAGTTGTAGTTTTTTTATTGATGAATGATGTTGAGAATCTTTCCTATGCTTGTGTGCTATCCATATATCTTTGGAAAAATGTTCACATATTTTGGCCATTTTTACTTTATTTCAATTATTACTGCATTTTGAAATTCCTTAGGTTGTGAATATAAATCCTGTATCAGATTTTTGTCTTGCAAATTTTTCTCTCCGTCTGTAATTTGCCTTTTTCTTCTCCTTACAGTGTTTTCTTTTTTTTTTTTAAAGATCATTAGTTTTTAGTTTTTATGGAATCCATTTTATCAATTTGTTTCATTAATGGACCACGTTTGGCTGGTATCAAGTCTAATAAATCTTGGTCTATCTCAAGGTTACCAGTTTTCATCCATGTTTTTTTTTTTTTCTAGAAATTTTATAGTTTTAGGATTTACATATAAATCTATGAACTGTTTTGAGTTAATTTCTGCATATAATGCAAGATGTCACATAAAATCCATATATATACACATGAAAAATGGGATATATGCATGTGCATAAATATATGTGTACATGTGTACACACACACACACGTTCCATTTTTTCAGGACAAATTGTTGCAAAACTATCCTTTCCTTACTGAAATGCATTTTTACAAATAATTAGTTGTTCATATGTATTCAAGGCACTATTCTTAGACTCTATTTTATTCTTAAATTTACTGGTGAAGCATGACTTGGTATTCTCAAATAATTAAATATCCTCCTCACATTTCGAAAAATGAAACTAGTCCTTGCAAGTTTTAAAATATTGTGATTGAAATAATTCTAGGATTAGAAAAAGTTATTGACACAGATTGAAGTTTCTCATTGTCCAGTCTTCTCCCTGACCTCGATACATTTGAAAGCATTTGCTACCTGTAAGATTTAAGGTAAATACAGCATGTATGTATTTGCATTTATGACTTTGAGTGTATGTACTTATTTATATTCTCATATATTTTTATTTACTTGGTGATGCATATAGTCAAGCCCATGTTTGGTGTGGGAGGGAAAATACACCTAATTTGGATTAACATGGAACTCACCAGAAATTCAGTTTTTAAACACTGCTTTTCTAGTTTATGGAGTATTCAAAAGTAGACTATGCTGGGAGAAACAATTCTTAAAGAGATTTGCTGGATGGATGCAGTTTGAAGCAGTAAAAAATTTATCACTAAGGAAAGTCAGGTCATTTAAGGATCATGTTCTCTTCATAGTATATTCTGATTAATGACTTTTAATGGATTTGGCACTAACTTTGAGCCAATGGCTCTTATTGCAAGATATTATAGATACATCTACATGAAATTCAGCACTGTTTATTATAAACGTGTTATTGAAGTTACTGTTCATTAATTGCACATTGTCCTATTTAGGAGAAATCACTTTCAGATCTGAATGTCCAGGATAGCAGGCAACTGGTCTCTTTTAATTCTTATGCATAAGGCGAATCTTCTTATTGATCATTATAGTTTCTACCACCTGCACAGGATGTTAGACATCTTAGACGGGAAAAAAATGCAGCCCACAAAAGACAAGCAGAGAAATTTTATAACATTGATTTTAATTTAAAAACTCACTCTAATGAATCTTATAATAGATAAGCAGGGTACTGCCCAGAACCACTCCCTCAGTGTGGGAGCACTCAGTCTCCCAGGCTTCTGGGATTATGGATGACTGAAACATTTTGTCTGAATTCCTTCCAGGAATTCCTTGTGGTCATACAGAGCCACCTTACCCAAGCCCATGCCTCCTTTCAAAAGGCAAATCAAGTCAAATGATTCATCAATACAAGAATATAAAAGCCTGGAAAATTTTTCTCAATTTTTAATAACTCTGAGGGATCATTTCAGATTCAAAACTCCCTATAGATTCAGACGAGGCCCTTTTTTGCAACTGCATCCCAATCCAACTTTTCTCTCTCTACAATCCTCTTTTCTTTATTCCACTACAGATATTGATGCTAAAACCAATCACCAATAAAATGCCTGCATAGAAATGCTTATCAGACCCTGCTTCTTATATTGGTTCCAGGAAGCAAAGTCTAGAGTGAGATTTTGAAGATGGCAGCCAGAAGGCTGGCTGGCTGGCAGTGAGGACGCTTAATCACTGCTGTGAGCAGCAGCACGGTCTCTGGAATGTGGAAGCAGTGAGATCCTTGAAAACATTTACCAAAGTTAAATTGAGTTGGGATGCCAGTACAATGGAATGTAACGACAAGTGCCCTGATTCAGGCTTTTTAGAGGTAGAAGGAAAGCAGTGCTTATAATGACTATGAATTTGAATGAAAGCTTTGGGGCAATCGATTAACTGATGGAAGGCAATGAGAAAAAAAAATGATGAAAAATCTAGAGAAAGATAAAGGAAAAGTGTAAAATCCAAAGATCTTTATTGGCAACATACAAATACATTCTTCTTTCCTGCATCCAGAATCTCAGAAAAGCTGAGAATCAGAGCTCAGATCTTGCTCATGAGATCAGGACAGCTCCTGAAAAGGGCTGAATTCTCACCCTAGCAGGTCACTACGTCAAAGTCAGAGTCCTGATTAGAGGGAACTGACGCCCTGAGACTCGGGAAGGGGATGCGCAACTCCATGAGATCAACGTCCTTCAAAGATCTTAACCAGTTGCCTGGAGCCCTCTGGATCCACAGACGTCACTGAGCCCTACTGGGTAGGAGCCCTACCCTTCTGCCTTTCATTCTGCCTTACAAGGTGCTATGTTCTCTTTTATGATCAACCCCTGCTGTCTTTCCTGGCCACCAGAGAAACATAGACTAAAATCTCACAATAGCCTAGGTAGGAGTGCTCTGTTCCACAGGACCTGTGAGATCATCTTCAGGAACACCTAACATGTGCTGCCCAAGAATGGAAGATATATCTATCTATCTATCTATCTATCTATCTATCTATCTATCATCTATCTATCATCTATCATCTATCTATCTATATGTTGCACTAGATACTGAGGGTTCCAGCCAAAGAAAACTGAACATATAATATGGGAGGAAGGATTTCCCCATGATACAAGATAAAGACAAAAGATGGTACTAACATATTCTCAGGATGATTCTTGGTACCTTACAGAAGTGATTTCCCAGAAATGCTGTGACAGACAATTAAACACACACGCACACACACACAAGCAAGCAAATAAACCCTGAGAGATGCAGATGCCAAAGAGCATCTCTCTACATAAGGCGAGGAATTCCATCAGATAACTGAACTAAGGCCTTGGAAGCACTAAACCAAAGAGATGGGGAATAGACAGAGTGTTGTTGGCTTCACTGAGAAGCTCAAAGGTAAACTGCTCTGCAGCCAAGGATGATAATAGCACTTGCTGTTACAGAACTAGCATGGCTTATGCCAGAGGAGGATAGAGTCCTGCAAAAACTAGAAGCCAGTCATCTTCTCTCAGCCACTTGTCAGTAGTCAGGTTGCAAAATCCTCCTAAGGGGCAGGAAGGCCCAAGTGACAGCCAGAAGGACCAGATCCACAGTGTTAGGGATGTGTTTAATAGAATTCTACAGTTCTAGGGGGAAAGTACACACACATATAAAAAGGGCACTACTTAATCTATACAATCAAAATAAATCAAGTTTGGGTAACAAGGAAGCTAAGGACCATAATCCCCCCACCAAAAGGCACGGTCCCTTCATCTACTTCCAAAGGGGAGGGCAGGGTTCCAGAGGGAGGATTCCACAACATTATAAAGGGCATAAGAACAGTTCCCCCAGTCTTACTCAAGAGAACTACATCCATTTCCTAAGAAAATCATACCTCAGGGAAAGAGAGGTAACCAAACATTTGGAAGACCCAAAACCTCATCATATCCATGCAGTGGGCCTATGGGGCCAAGTAATACAGGGAGTCTAGGCCTAGTGCATTGGACTAAAAATTTGTATGTTGAAATCCTAATCTCCAGTGTGATGGTATTAGAAGGTGGGTCTCTGCGAGGTAATTGAGTCACAAAAGTAGAGCTTTCACAAATGGGATTAGTTCCCTTACAAAAAGGACCCCTGAGAGCTCTCTTAACCCTCCTTCTGGTATGTGAGGCGCAATAAGAAAATCACTATTTGCAATCTGATAGGGGGCTCTCATCAGAACCCAAACATTCTGGCACTCTTATCTTAGACTACAGGCTCCAAACCCTAAGAAATAAATTTCTATTATTTATCAGCCACCCCGTCCATGAACTAAGATACCCAGTTATGACTTAAAGCAGGTGCACTGTTTCCGGAGAACCATACAGTGATCATAGACCTAGTTTCAAACTAGAATGGACATAGTTGGTAATTGGCACATTAACAAGAGATATTACAGAAAAGAAAAGAAAAGTTGAAACCTCTCAACTCCAAGGCCAGATGGAAAATTATCAATAACATTGCAATCTTGGGAGATGGGCAAAGGTTAATGATGACCTGAAGAGCTGAAGGGAAGACATTGGCAGTTCACAGAATATCACCATTTAATTCCTCCACTCCAAAGGGTTTCTGTTGCACTATCTCTATAATACAGTATACCATCCTCAACCAACTACTATTTCTTCTTTTTTTATCCTCTTTCTTCTCCCTTGTCCTCTTCTCCTTCTCATCCTTCCTATTATTCTTATAAATCTCTTTATCTATCTAACTTCTCTGACATATACTATTTTTCCTTTTCTTGTTCCTCTGTAGCCTCTTCTTAGTATCTCTCACCTGGAGCACGTACACCATATCCTCAGACATTCATTTTATCGTTCCCCACTAGTTTTGTTTTCTGTATCCTTTTTTTTTTTTTTTTTACTATCCCCTACTCTGATTTACTGATCATAATGTCTTAGCCTCTAACTGCTTTCTGTCACATTTTCATCTCTTTCCAAGCTCCAAAAGCTCATGTGATATGATGAAAGCCTTTTCAATTTCCCCCCAAAACTCTGGAGCCCAGACCTTTCCCTGTTCTATATGTTAGATGACCTGATGACTGCCCCTTTGTTTCTCAATATCTTATTCTGTATGTCCAGGCTTCCTACCCCAGCCAGATGCTTTATATTCTCTTGCTCCCCTTCACCTCTCCATCATTACCACTACTTGATATCTTTTTCTGAAAACATTATTTTCTTGACCTCATCTTTTTCTGTTTCATTTATCAGTCTCAACTTTTAAGAAGAGGACCTGGGAAAAGATATAGATACTGATACTGTGTTTCACGGGTGGAATTTCAAGACTACAGTTGTAAGGATGGATTTGAAACAACTCAGCAAAGCGAGTCAGAATGCAAACAATGTGATGGTATGCATTATCACACTGTGCAGCCCTGAGATTGCAAAACTCTTTCCAGACATGTTTGCTCAGCACACGGCATGTCCCCTGGAAGACTTGCATGGAAAAATATCATCTTAGTATAGCCCAAATATGATAGAAAAATATGAATTGATCTGATAAGCTTCCCCCTATTATTTTCCTTTCCCATTGCTCAATGTTTCATGCCATAGGATACTAAAATTGGTACTCCCCTAGGACATGGATGCTAACCACTTAGCAGCCTCTCAGGAGACCAAGTCTCATGTACTATGGTTTTTCAGTGAACTTAAGTGCTGTTTGTGTACAGAGAGCTGAGAGAGACAGAGACAGAGAGACAAACAAAAAAAGACAAAGAACAGATAGATGAAGAAATCTGAAAAGATGTCCAAGATAATATATTTAATGCACCCATCAAAATTGATTCTCTCTAGATTCTTCTCTATACGTAAAATATTTGTGCAACAATAAAAGAAATGTATGATGGAAGAAAATTGTGGAAAGAGAGCTCTAGTATTCATCATATTTTAGAAGTATCATTGAACCTACTTTTATAAGTAAACATGGCTAAATTAAAGAAGCCCATCACACATTAGCACACACACTCATACAACAAACAATTAAGAGTAGAAAGAAGGAAAAAAATAAACCAAGTGGTTATTTCAATACCAACTTGTAAATATTTGGCTTGTGATGAAATGTTGTCCACAGAAGCATGATATAATCTGCATACATTTAGAAGATAGCCAACTTGCATTAAAACTATGGCCAAGGAAAATATTTTTAGGAATCTAACAACCCAGGGTAGCAAAACATTGTATATTATAATTACATGGTTTTATGAGGCGATGGACATACTAGCTTAAATTTGATATGGGCGAAGGCAGCTCTGTGGGGACCATCTTGGCGGGTAACACAGCCTGCCAAAATGACTTCTGGCCAGAAACCTTGGTAGAATCAGAAGACCAAGTAAAAATAAGAATGAATTAGGGTATGAATGTTTAAATCCAAGAATATAAGTTTGGGGACTTCTGAGATTCCAGAGGACCTTTTTTTTGGTTTTATGCTTTGTTTTGTTTTGACTCAGTCACTAATCTATAGAAATAAACCAATGGTAGTAGAGTTTCTAACTTGAGATTGAATTGGGACAGTAACGACTATGACTAAATAGTGCTATAAACAAACTCTTTGTTTTTTCTTTTTTTTTAACCTTAATATCATTAATATAGTGAAGCTACCAGTTTAGGTGGTAGAGAAAGGAGTCATTGACACATAATAAGAACTTATTCTTAGGGTCACTGAAAGATGGAAACATGTCAGTGTGATCATCTAACGTCATTGTTCAATTATGGTCATTGTAGTCATTCCAATATCTACAGTTTACATTTAGAGCAAAACAAAATATATTTCCCTGATTTGTTAAAATCTGTAACAAAGTCCTACAAAACTATAAAAGTGAACGTGTATGTAGTCTATATTTTAATTCATATAGATGTATTTTTCTATTAAATATTATGATGTAAATAAAAAGGCAAGTTATATATCTTAGAAATGTAAAGAATCCCAAAAAAGTGTACTTTTTCTTATCTCCCCAAATATATGCATTTCTTCATGTATTTTTACTAGTGGTGCCAACTTCTATACAGTTTTAAGCTAAGGAGCTTGGTTGTCAAGACCTTGAGGAAAGAGTAGCATCTTCTTTTGCTTATCATGTTGTTCCCAAATTCAACATTAGCCAATAATAATGTGTCTGAATAAATAAATAGAGCATCACAGCTGGCAAATAAATGGCACATTATGGTGCTGAATATATGCCTGTAATATACAATAGTATTAAAAACCTGAGAGAAGTTACCGGAATTATATACATAACTCATACATGTTCTACTGTGGGACATTTTTGTAGATGAAATAATGTAGGTACATGTGGGTGAGTTTGAATTATTATATATTTCTATTTAAGACCTTGTTGTATTGAAGAAAGCTAGCAATTAGATTAGTAACACATCATAAGATTTCTGTGCTTACAAAACAAACAACCTTTCATTAAAATCCTATTTCACTCATATTACTCTATTATAAAAATCAACTAGAAAAGACAGCTATCATTTTTAATAAAAAAAATACTAGCATCACTGGAGTGGCAATAGTTTCAGTGCTATTTAAGGCTTTTCAGATTTAGATACAAGGTTTTTGCTTAACTTCAGTTTCTATGACTTGTACAAGCATTAAGTTAGATTGAATCTCATATTATAATACTGGTGATGAATCTACAGACAAAAATACACTGATGTGAATAAAAATCACTTTAAGTAAGATAACATTCACCTCTACCTTTAGTTTCTCATTTAAAATGAATTCTTGCTTTAATTTAGAAATTATTTTTTGTACCAAAATATACAAAGTAACCTTGGAAATAACTGGAAAACATTCCATCTAACTTCTAAACATTTACTGTTCATTAACTATAAATTATGTTGCATGCCTTCAATGGATATCTGACAAGTATCATAAGAAGGGGATAACTTTTGGTCTTATTTCCAATAAAAGAACAATTTGGGGAATATCTAGTTGCATGTAGCTAAGCAAAACATATGAATATATTTATATAAAGGTTTAGAATAATGATTAAAACCCACAAGGCTCAAGTGAATACTTTTAGAAGTAACATCTTGGAAGTAAAAAAGTTCAGCCTGAGAGTTGCTAACAATCATTACATTTCCTCTATTCCCATAACCTCCATAACTGAGAGGATAAAATTTACCATTCATAATGGATCTAAAAATAAAATATATCCTGGAAAAATTCAATAAGATATGTGAAAATCCTTTCTAAAAATATTACAGAGCATTAATCACTGAGAGGTATAAAAGACAAATAAATGGAGAAAAAAAATCCTAGTTAATGATTAAGAAAATGTCATGTTGTTAAAAATGGCAAATCCGTAAATTAAGTTAAATTGATTTTTGTAATTCCTAAAAAAAAAAAACCCTTTGAGGATTTATTTGGTATTGCATAATATTTTTGTGTGTGTATGATTGTATAAAGATGTAAGGATAGAAAAATTGGACTAAAAAAGAACATAAAGGCTAAATTTTACATTGGTATATCAAAATATATAAAGAGTAATAATTATAAATAATATAACACTGTATAAAGAATGTAAACATATATTAATGCAGTAGAATGTAAGTCAAAAAATATTCAGGTATACCTGGATATATAATAAAGGTGATACTGCGAATCAATAAAGAAAGTGTGGGTTATTCAATAAGTTAGAAAATTTTCAGAAAACTTGGAAAACAAACAGATCTGTTGACTAATACTACATAGCATAATTCATTTCAGATAGTTTTAAGGATTAAATGAAAAAAAAGTACAAGTATGGATAAACGGATAAATAAACAAATGCTCTCTCACTGTAAATAATGCAGTAATCTTCAGTTTGATTATAACCTTTCTGAAAAATCAAGAAATTATTCTAATGTTATTCATGTGTCTGCATAAGCAATTATGTATACATCTGAAATAGAACAAAATTCAACTTAAATGAATCTGAAATAGAATAAAATTCAACTTAAATGATAAATTAGGAAAATCATATTTAAATAAATGACATATATAAATAAAAATTCTCATAAAAGAATAATTAACAATGTTTCTAATTCTGAAAATG
The DNA here is from genome assembly GCF_048164855.1 of Canis lupus baileyi. NCBI lineage: Eukaryota > Metazoa > Chordata > Mammalia > Carnivora > Canidae > Canis > Canis lupus. The sequence continues at coordinate 1,756,575 of NC_132840.1, read as the reverse complement.
TCTTCATAGTTAAAAAAGATAGAGCAGTATGCACCAAGATATTAAATGGTAGCTATTTTTGTCCTTCCCAAAACAGTTTTTTTCTATTTCTCTGAAGCCAGGAAATGTTTTCCACTTTTAAGGACCTATATAATTAGATGAAAATGTTGGGCAACTATATGGGTTTTCTATTGCTGCCATAACAAATAACCACAAATCCAGTGCCTTAACGCAACACGGATTCATTATACAGCAGTGCAGAGAAGTCTGAAATGGACTGAAACCAAGGTGTCAGTAGGTCTGCCTTCCTTCTAAAGTGTCTTGGGGAGAATCTGGTTCATTTCCTCTCTTGGCTTCTAAAGGCCACCTGCATTTTTGGTCAATGGAAATTGGAGGAAATCTTCAAAGTCAGAAGCCTATTATCTTCAAATATCTAGCTGCTGTTTCTCTTCTGCATCCCACTTCCATTTTAAGACACACCTTATGTTGAGTCCACCCTAATAATTCAGGACAATCTCTCCATCTCGAGGTCCTTATCCTTTTTTTTTTTTTAAGGTTTTATTTATTTATTCTTGAGAGAGAGAGAGAGAGGCAGAGACACAGTTAGAGGGAGAAGCAGGCTCCCTGCAAGGAGCCCGACATGGGCCTGGATCCTGGGTCTCCAGGGATCAGGCCCTGGACTGAAGGCAGCGCCAAACCCGCTGAGCCACCCGGGTTGCCCCCTTATGCGTAATCATATCTTCATAGTCCTGTTTGCCATATAAGGTGACATAAGCAAAGGTTCCTAGAAGTAGGGCATGGAAATCTTTGGGGAGCCATTATTCTGCTTCTCATAGTCTGCTACATTTGTTAGCATGCTTAAGGGTGATTTGAAATTTTTTCCATGTATAGTTTTCTTCTTTTTTTCATTTTCTGAAAGGAATGCACAGGTATTTGATTATATAACTAAAAAAAAGAAAAAGAAAAAAAAGGAGGGGTAGGAAGAAATATAAGTGAAAAAAAAATGCCCTAGATTGGGCGTCTAGAGATCCACGCTCATAACACTGCCTATTCCGGTAACTGGTATTTCTGTGGACAAGTCATTTCAAAGCTTTGCTATTTAATTTCTTAATGTGAAATAAGGGAGTTTAAACTTTAAAGACTTACAACTTTCAGCTGAGGACAGAAAACTTGGACTGGGACTCTATGACTTTATGAGATTGTTCCAACTGGAATGGCAGTGTAGGCAGAAAAGCAAGTTAATGTTCTCCAACAGAACACTAAAGGCACTTCTAAAGTTGTTGCGAAGTCTGTTGGGTGTTATTTGGAATGCTTTCTCTGTGTTTTCCACGTTCAGTTGTATCGTGGATAATTAAAATCCACATATAATACAAAATTCATTTACTCAGACGACACTTACACAGCAACTAGTTTATGTTAGACATGGTGTTAGGGGATTGCTTCTATGGCATAAGTAATATGAATAAAGCAAACGTATACTGTTGAAAAAGAAGCACAAAGATGAAACACACATATTTCTGTCCCACAAGAAGCTTAAACTTTAGTTGGGCAGAGGGAATAATCACTTCCCAAAAGGCAGACATTGTATTTTTGGGCTCTCTATCCCCTGGTCCCTCTAACACTCCGTCCCCATTGCCTTCCGTGTGGTTGATGGTTAAAAGGAAGTTACATGATCCTTCCTCACCTAGATTTAGCCCTATATAGCCAATGATGCATTTAACACATCCACTTGGATGTGTAAAAGGAAGTCATAGCTCAACATGCTCCAAATTAATTCATTCAATTATAATTTTTTATTTTTCTGAAACACTAGTCCTCTTCTTGGAATTCTAATTTCAGCTAATGGCGCCATGATCAATCCTTATGTAGCCCGCACCCTACGAGTCATTCTTGATATTTACTTTCCCTTACCCACTCTATCAGGGTACCAGCAGGAAACAGATGGAATACTCATTAGGATAATTCTGAAATATTTTAATTATGGGAGTGTTTATGAATGGCGGATAGTGTGCAAGATTACCATAAGAAACAGTACAGTATCCTGGGGCTCTTTACCACCTCTACCATGAAAGAGCCACAGGAATCCAGAAGCAAAGGACCCTGTAGATAGCTACCTTGAGAGAATTAGAAGTCTGAGTTGAGAATTCAGCAATCCACATTGACTCTGCAGGGAGGTAGTCAGGGGAAGAAATATCTCTACCTTACTGTCTTATATCCTGTTTTCCTTTTGATGCCCCCTGTTAGCTGTACCCAACCAAAAGCCAAAGACCAGCTCTTACACAACAATGATAATTTCTTTTTTTATTTTAAAAGTTGTTTCCTCATTAGTCTCCTCTTATTATTCTGACCCTTGCAACTAAATCACAATGAGCTTCTCAAAATGCATGTATAATTGTTCCCCCCTCTCCCTTATTTAAGACATCCATATTTTTCCAGTAGCATTAGGATAAAGATCAGAATCCTTAACATGCTTCCTCCCTGGAAAATTCATTTATTACCTCATTGCCTACTTAACTCTTCATTTTCCTTCAGATCTCCATTCTGTCCTCACCACTTCTTCTTTTTTTTTTTTAATTTTTTTTTCTCACCACTTCTTCTAAGTTGTCCCCCTTTTTCTGACGAATTGCTTTTTCAGTCATTTTCATAGCACGATCTATTTCTACCTAAAATATTTATTATTCTCATAATGCAACATGTTTTTAAAGACACTTGGTTTCTCCCATAATTCTAAGGCTGTACCTGTGTCTTATTTTGTTCTAATATTTTAACTTCAGTGCCTGTATAGGACCTGGCATATAGTATAAACAGTAAATTTATCTAGAATGCATACATTAACTAACAATTTCATTAAGTTATTTTCCCCACAAACACATGATGAAGTTCACACATGTGGAGATACCTGCATGAACACTGTGAAATTTTGACACATCTCCCCCAAATAACCTATCCTCTCTTCACCTGTTATTTCCCCAAAGCCCAAGACAAAATTGGATGTCCTGCTGAAATGAGTAAACAAGACTGGTTTAGACTGAATAAGGATGAATCTATAGTGAGAATGATGAGTAGAGATTAGGGATGATGGAAAAAAGAGCTCCTGCAGGTGACAGGTGGGCTTGAGGAGTATATTAGTTGCCTATTGCTATACTAATATATATATATATATATATATATATATATATATATATATATATATCATTAATTTAGTGGCTTAAAATGACATCAATGTATTATCTTAAAATTCAGATGTCTGGAATGGGTCTAATGGAACTAAAACCAAGGTACTGATTAAGCTGCATTTCTTTCAGGAGCCTCTAAGGGAAAGTCTTTTCTTCTTTTTCTTTTTTTCTTTTCTTTTCTTTCTTTTTTCTTTTTTTTTTTAGATGTGTGTGTGGGGGAGTTGGCTTCTGGAGGCTAACAATATTCCTTTGGGTCAAGGCTGCCTTCCATCTTCAAAGTTTGTAGTAGCATCATTCTGGCCTTTACTTGTGTGGTTATATCTCCTTTTCTGATTTTGAATCACTTACTTCCTCTTTCACTTATAAGGAACTTTATAATATATTGGGGCCACCAGGATAAATCTCTGGATCATGAGGTCTCTTCCAATAACCTGCTTGAGAGGGCTGGGGTACTCCAAGAGCTGATTATCATAGTTTATTACTTTTATTTCACAAATTAGGGTGAGTATTTATGAAGTGATATTAAACCATAAGGAAAGTGAAGAATGCATTAAATAAAGACAAGATTAGGAAGTCCATGATACAGTTTTATGCTGGATCTTTCAAAACAGATACAGAGGTACAGATTGGACATGAATGTGGAAAGAGACCACACTGGAAGGCAGAGGGAAAAGGAAAAAAAAATCTGAACAAGACATACACATGGCAAAAAGAAGAGAATGTTTCTTTGGTGTTGAGTTTAATAAGTTCTTTATAGATCTTGGAAACTAGCCCTTTATCTGATTCGTCTTTTGCAAATATCTTCTCCCATTCTGTAGGTTGTCTTTGAGTTTTGTTGACTGTATCCTTTGCTGTGCAAAAGCTTCTTATCTTGATGAAGTCCCAATAGTTCATCTTTGCTTTTGTTTCTTATTAAACTCAACACCAAAGAAACAAACAATCCAATCATGAAATGGGCAAAAGACATGAAGAGAAATCTCACAGAGGAAGACATAGACATGGCCAACATGCATATGAGAAAATGCTCTGCATCACTTGCCATCAGGGAAATACAAATCAAAACCACAATGAGATACCACCTCACACCGGTGAGAATGGGGCAAATTAACAAGGCAGGAAACAACAAATGTTGGAGGGGATGCGGAGAAAAGGGAACCCTCTTACACTGTTGGTGGGAATGTGAACTGGTGCAGCCACTCTGGAAAACTGTGTGGAGGTTCCTCAAAGAGTTAAAAATAGACCTGCCCTACGACCCAGCAATTGCACTATTGGGGATTTACCCCAAAGATACAGATGCAATGAAACGCCGGGACACCTGCACCCCGATGTTTATAGCAGCAATGGCCACGATAGCCAAACTGTGGAAGGAGCCTTGGTGTCCAACGAAAGATGAATGGATAAAGAAGATGTGGTTTATGTATACAATGGAATATTACTCAGCCATTAGAAATGACAAATACCCACCATTTGCTTCAACGTGGATGGAACTGGAGGGTATTATGCTGAGTGAAGTAAGGCAGTCGGAGAAGGACAAACATTATATGTTCTCATTCATTTGGGGAATATAAATAATAGTGAAAGGGAATATAAGGGAAGGGAGAAGAAATGTGTGGGAAATATCAGAAAGGGAGACAGAACGTAAAGACTGCTAACTCTGGGAAACGAACTAGGGGTGGTAGAAGGGGAGGAGGGCGGGGGGTGGGAGTGAATGGGTGACGGGCACTGGGGGTTATTCTGTATGTTAGTAAATTGAACACCAATAAAAAATTAAAAAAAAATAAAATAAAAAAAAAGAAGAGAATGGCCAGTAAAAGGCATGAGTCTATTCTGTACAGTATTCAGTTAGTAGAAGAAAGAGACATATGGTTAAAAACCCATCTGAGTATCAGTTAGATGATGGAGGGCCCTAGGTATCAGTAGTTAAGACTCTCATCTCCTTAAATAACAGCTGCAGTCATTTTGTAAGTTGTTCTAAGTGTTCAGTGGCTCATAAATGACTACAAAGTAAGCTGGTTATGGTGTAGAGTAAGGTGGAGGATAGATATGTGGTGGAGAGGTTGGAATTAGAGACTTCAGGAACCAGTTATTAAGCTTTTCCCAAAGCCAAGTACTAAGCAGTCATCACTTGTTTCTTTTTTATTTCTTTTGCCACTTGGTTTTAGATGTTTTCATTAGTTCTGCTGATAAATATTTTCCTACTTCTACCTTAGTGTATGTGTGTGTATATATATATATATATATATATATATATATATATATGCATTCACATAATGAATAACGTTCCTTTTTAACTTTCTACTCAGATATGAGTAGGTAGTAAATGGGAAAACAAGAACTAATTGGCCTAGCATATCAAAATACAGTGTGATCAATTCCTTACTGATTGGAAATCAGTTATACTTTTCTTATGGTGTAGATGTACTTGGCAGTTTGATGAGTGTGATTCAGAGCTCTAGGACAGTGAAAACAGTAAAACATAAATAAAAGAGAAATAGTCTACCCGTAAGGTTAAACCTTGAACTATATCAGAGAGAATAGCAAATACTGATAAGGGTACAGTAAAAATGATGCTTTTATTTATCACTTCTGGCAATAAAAATATTTGGTAACAATTGCAACATTTATGAAGAATCAAAAAATCTATATCTGTTTTGTTTCTGCCATTCTTTTTTTGAGAAACACCTTGAATATTACAATATTATAGAAAACGTGGAAAATGATTTATGGATAAAGATGATCATCATAGTCCTAGTTATAATAGTCAAAATGTGGAATATGACATATATTTGATAATCATTAAATCATTAACTGAAATATGGTCAATGTACTTTATCGACTAAAAAAATCAATAAAAATATTTATAACTAATTGGAATAACATAGTTTCTATCAGAGAACATCGAAAGAAAAAACAATACATATTCAATGGTAAATACAGCATGTTTCCACATGTGTCAAAATAAGACACACACACAATTCATCTAAAAAAATATATACCTAGTTTTATCAGTTATGATTGGATATGGAGATTATAAAATGGCATTTCTGGTTTTTCCTTTTCTGCATTGATTTTGTGAATAATATCTTTGTAAAGACTAACAAAATATGTAATGTTCATAACAATAAATGGTCTCTAATGATTATAGATTTCTAAATACCTGGAGATGGAGAATATACAAATAATTAACTCTCTTAGTCCATTTAGGCAGCTATAACAAAACACCAGAGGCTGAGCAGCTGAAAAGCAACAGACATTTACTTCTTATAACTCTGTGAAGTCCAAGCTCAAGACACCATCATGGTTGGCTGATGGTCCTCTTAGAGTGGCACACCATCTACGCCTTGAAGTATTCTTGCATCATGGAAGGGGCATGGGATCTCTGTGCAGCCTCTTTTGTAAAGGCACTGATTTAAGAGGTTTCTACCCTCATAATCTAATCACCCCCGACAGCCCCCTATTTCCTATATTATCGACTTTAGGGGTTAGGATCTCAACCTATGAATTTGGGGCAAATAAACATTCAGACCACAGTATATGGTCTGAGTATTGTTATTTAACAGAAAACTGTTGCTGCATTATTTACAAGCACGTTTAAAAATCACTACATTAACACAGAGATTTGAAAAATGCATTGAAGAAAAGGCACTGGGATCCATTCACTTACATCTACATATTTCGCTTGTGTAATACTAAATGTAAATTAATTAATTAATTTATTTATTTGAAAGAGAGAATGCATGTGAGTGCGTGGTGGGGAGGGGGCAGATGGAGAGGGAGAGAGAAACCCCAGGAGATTCCACACTGAGCATGGAGCCCCAAGCTTGCCTCCATTTCATGAGCGTAAGATCATGACCTGAGTCAAAACCAAGAGTCACTAAGTGCTTAACCAACTATGCTACCCAGGCATCATTAAATTCTTTTTTCATTTTGCACTATTTTCTGTTTTTTTCTGAGCTTCTATAGAATCATAATAATTACTAATCATTAGTAATGATAATAATTACTAATAATGGTTATAAAGTGAATGTTATGAGAAAATTCTTAGATGTCATTGTTTCAAATAATAAATGATAGCATTTTATATTTTCCTTTTAAGAGTTATGTAATTTTGTAGATAATAGTTTCAATTTTCTCTTCCATTGTGTTCTAAACACTTTCCTTTCTGTGCGTGTTTAGATGATGAAAATATTTTATAGAGTGCAAAATATCGAAGAATAAGTTAAACTTGTGTAAAACTCTTTCCAATGAATAAGGGTATTTTTATTTCATTTGAGAATTCTTGAAGATAAAAGACATCGTGTTGCCATCAGAACTGTTATTATCTACAAAGACTCCATTGTGGAAATGGATTAAAAAGAAATATATATATATATATATATATATATATATATATATATATATATGACTGAATGTATTGGAGATGTCTATTATAGTTTAAAGGAATATTGACATCCTATAAAGAAAGAAAATCCAAAAAGATCTGATTCACAATATTCAACTTGGTGTTCAAGAATAGAACAGAATACAAGTACTTGCTTCCACTTTTTGAATGTTTTTAAGCTTTATCTTTCTATTTTTTAAATGTTATCTCTGGAAGTGGGTTATATTTCATTGCAAGGGAAAAAAGTTATAGATTAAATTCACAAATAATATAAGGTAAAAAAAAAAAGAAGAGATGTAAGTTAGTTTTATGCTCCTATTTACTTGCACTATCACACAGTTTCTTTTTTTTTTTAAGATTTTATTAATTTATTCATGAGAGACACCGAAAGAGAGGCAGAGACACAGGCAGGTGGAGGAGAAGCAGGCTCCTTGCATGGAGCCCAGAGCTCAGTCTGGGGTCACGCCCTGAGCCAAAGGCAGAAGCTCAACCGCTGAGCCACCCAGGCATCCCTATCACAGTTTCAAGAAGATTCTTACCTCTGTCTTTTAGCTTCTGACATGGAAGTAGCTATTTTCTAAAGAGGGGAATCTAGAAATGACACAATGGGTCTCCCTCTCCTTCTAACAATTTCTATGCCTCATCTTGTCAAATTGTGTGTGTGTGTGTGTGTGTGTGTGTGTAATTGAACTTTCTTGATAGAAAGGCAAAGATCTCAAATAATTTAATATATTCTGGAAGACTCCCACTAGGAAACTAAAAACAAGGCCTATCCTGTTATGCAATTTGAAGATTAGCTCTTATTTCTCCTCACAAATGGAGGTAGTCCACATCTCTGTTTCCATGTAGCAAAACCCCAATATCCTGCTTACAGTTTAAAATACTAAAACATTATCTCTAACAGTTAACCTCAAGGGTCTATTTTTCACTTAAAGAAAGTAATAATACCATATTGACCTTTGTCAAACATTAAAAAATATGTAACACAATAGTGGTAACTGTTAACAAAAAAGTTAAATGATTATGCAGCCAATTAGGAGAATCAACAGTCTTTTGAGGGTCCTCACTGTCATTATTTTGCCCCTTCCTTTTTTTTTTTTTTTTTGTGGTGAGGATATCTATTTACAGATTTGAAGACAGGTAGATACACAACTGACCCTTAAACAACATGAGTGAACTGTCGGTCCACTTAAAGAATTTTTTTTTATAATTTGTTTTTATTGAAGCTCAATTTGCCAACATATAGCATATCACCTCCCTTCCACTACCCCTTGTTCGTTTCCCAGAGTTAGGAGTCTCTCAGGCTCTATCACTCTCACTGATATTTTCACTCATTTTCTCTCCTTTCCCCTTTATTGCCTTTCACTATTTCTTGTTTTCCCCCTTTGAGTGAAACCGTATGATGATTGTCCTTCTCCAATTGAGTTACTTCACTCAGCATAATACCCTCCAGTTCCATCCGTGTCAAAGCACATGGTGGGTATTTGTCATTTCTAATGGCTGAGGAATATTCCATTGTATACATAGACCACATCTTCTTTATCCATCATCTGTCGATGGACACCGAGGCTCCTTCCACAGTGTGGCTATTGTGGACATTGCTGCTCTAAACATTGGGGTGCAGGTGTCCCGGCTTTTCACTGCATCTGTATCTTTGGGGTAAATCCCCAGCAGTGCAAGTGCTGGGTCGTAGGGCAAGTCTATTTTTAACTCTTTGAGGAACCTCCACACAGTTTTCCAGAGTGGCTGCACCAGGTCACATTCCCACCAACAGTGCAAAAGGGCTCCCCTTTCTCCACATCCTCTCCAACATCTGTTGTTTCCTGTCTTAATTTTCCCCATTCTCACTGGTGTGAGGCGGGTTCTCATTCTGGGTTTGATTTGTATTTCCCCGATGGCCAGTGATGCAGAGCATTTTCTCATGTGTTTGTTGGCCATGTCTATGTCTTCCTCTGTGAGATTTCTGTTCATGTCTTCTGCCCATTTCATGATTGAATTGTTTGTTTCTTTGCTGTTGAGTTTAATAAGTTCTTTATAGATCTTTGATACTAGCCCTTTATCTGATATGTCATTTGCAAATATCTTCTCCCATTCTGTAGGTTGTCTTTGAGTTTTGTTGACTGTATCCTTTGCTGTGCAAAAGCTTCTTACCTTGATGAAGTCCCAATAGTTCATTTTTGCTTTTGTTTCTTTTGCCTTCATGGATGTATCTTGCAAGAAGTTGCTGTGGCCAAGTTCAAAAAAGGTGTTGCCTGTGTTCTCCTCTAAGATTTTGGTGGATTCTTGTCTCACATTTAGATCCTTCAACCATTTTGAGTTTATATTTTTGTCTGGTGTAAGAGAATAGTCTAGTTTCATTCTTCTGCATGTGTATTTTGCCCCTTTCCTGTAAACAAAACAATAATGCAGAAGAAAGTCTGCTGTGGTGGGGCATGATGGATGTGAGCACTTGCTGATCCCAGAATAATTATGGAGAATCAAAATGTCAATTTATAGACCTTAATTAACTTGTAAATCAGCATTCTGCAAATTTTAATTTTTAGTTATATATATGTATTTTTTTGTTCACTACAAGAAAAAATATGGAGCTGATGTCTTGTAAAAGAAATCTAGTTATGATATATTTGAGTCTAAAATTCAATTCTCTTGACTCCAACTCAAGCATTGTCCCACTGTTTTCTCAAATTTCCTATTGTCTGGCTCTATTTTTTTTTTTTTTGACTATAGAAAGCCTTCACCAATTGACTGGGAACCTGACTAGAAGTGTTTTAGACTTCAAATGTGTGTCCCCTCCTTCTGTTCTAAAGGCCCAGTTGCAGAAAAATATCTCAAAGAATAATAAAAATGTTATATGTGTGGGTGGACATAGTTTGAATTCAAGAAGATTGATATAAAAGATTCATATTTATTTGCTTGAGATAATTATTATACAGAGAAAAGGTAGGAGGAAATAAGGAAAATTCATACCTTCAAGAACATGTGGTCTTCATTTAATTTTTTAAAAACGCAAACCCCCCAAAATCTAGTAAAATATTTTAATCATTCACACAACAAAGATTAGGATACATGCTCAATCTTTAAGAGGGAAAGGGGCATATAGAAATCAATTCTACTTTTTGACCATTAAATTCCTGGAAAATTGAATACTACTGAACAAATATTAGTGTAGGATCAATTGTGTTCAACTTTATATTCATGGGTGTAAAGAGAAGATTATCAAGATATAAAGGAATGAAAAATAATTGCTACCAGTTCTTTAAGTACACTTAATATAGGATGGACTGATCTCCTCAATGGCCTATTCTCAAAAATGTAAACCACACATTTAGTGCTTAACTACGCTTGGTTTCTTTCTTGTGTTTGTTAAGATTTTATTTATTTATTTATTTATTTATTTATTTATTTATTTAAGAGTGAGAGAGAGAGAGAAGGGGAGCAGGAGCAGGGTTGGGGAAGAGCAGAGGGAGAGGGACAAATAGACCCCCATTGAGAATGGAGCCTGACTTGGGGATCCATCCCAGGATTCTGGGATCATGACATGAGTTGAAGGCACATTCTTAACTGAGTGAGCCACCCAGGTGCCCCAAATGTGCTTGGATTCTATCTCAAGCTCTCATTCTTATGATAGTAAAAATAACATCATGCCAATTTAGGGTAAGCTGCCTTGCCTTCCACAAGATTGATTATAATTGTTGGGAACAGTATAACTCATTCATTCTACCCCAGACATATATAAGCAGAATATGGTACAACCACTATCTTTGCCTAGAATTTGGTTTAAGAAGGGGTATGTGAATAATTTCTGGTTCGTGAAGCATGAGTGGGCAGGAGCTATTGGTAATGTTATTTGTTGTTGGTTGGTTGGTTTGTTTTCATTCCTAAGGAGTCAAAAAAAAAAAAAAAAGAATAACCCTCTTGCCTTTCTCTTGATTTTTGTTGTTTGTGACAGTGATGCATGGAACAGCTATGTCTTACTTGATACTAGATTGGAGACAAAACTAATTCCCAGCAGAGAGAAGTGCTCAGAGAATCTCTAAGGAATCGGAACAATCACCCTACACTATAACTAGAGTCATGTTTGCCAATGGATTTCTTATTAAGTTAAAATCTATAAACTTTATTATGGAACATAGTTTGAGCCCTTACTTGACAGCAGGCACTAAATTTAGTTTATACATGAGGAAATGGACACTTAGAAAAATGATGTACTTGTCTCCTGAAAACCACAAAGTAAGTTCCAGAGATAAGATATCATTACACATATTTGTCCCATGAAATTTCAGCCACTCCTCTACATGGTGCCTTGTTTCTTATCATATAAATTATCACGGAACTTATGGTTTCGGCTACATGGCCTCATAAAATTTACACCAGTCATTATCTCAGACTAGCAATCAATGCTAGTCCCACTTCTCAAATACTAAATGAGGCACAGTTTTGCAATATAGTTGGAAAATCATATTTTTGGAAACTGGATATACTAACACAGAACATTGAGAAAAAGATCTATAATGTCTAAGTGCCCCCTTCAAATAAAATGATTCCACTGGAATTTAGAAAGAGAGGAGTAAAAATGTAGCATACTTCATATTTACTTGGAGCTCTCAGTATTGAATCCTGTTTCATTGCCTGCCCTACCTTTTTACCCATTTGTCCTTAATCAGGATATTATAAAACCAAAGCCTGATGTTTTTTACTGATGATGCAGATAAAAATTACTAAAATAATGTGAGCAAGCATAAATTGTTTTTCTTTAGAACATTAGCTCTCTTTGAAGAGCAATTTCCATTTCAACTGGCTTCCATGTGTTATTCCTGAGTTTTTATAATTGTGTACAAGAAGCAAAAGAACATGCCAGTCTCAGCATCCATATCAATGATGAACGCATTTGACTCTGACAAAAAAGACTCTCTAAATTTGTAGTAATGGCCTTTCTTCCACTGATACTTCAAAACATATTTTTGTAATAATTAAAATCTCCAAGTCAACACTAAGATATTAATAAACACATCCATTCATTTGGTCAACATAAATGTTACAGTCTTCTAATTTTTAAAATTTTCTTCCAACAATCATACATTGATAGCCATAACTTCCTGATAAACTGTATGAATTCTTCTTGGAGGTTATAACTGTCAGAGAGACAAGATAACTTTTCAAACTTAGTATACATAAGATTTATTATGCATATTCCTGCATCCCTTTTCCCTGAAAATATGTTTCTAAAAGAATCAATGGAGTCTAATACAGTAATGAGTATTATTAAAACACTCGCCAGATGGTAAATGTAGGTGTTTCAAGGGAGTAAAATGGGGAAAAACTGGTTGGCAGACTAAGTTCAATTAATTTGGGGATTTTCTTAATTGTTTGTTAGTACCTAGGAGCAGGTTGTTTGTTTATTTTCTATTAACATGATAAAATTGTCCCAAACATGTAAGCATCCTAATTTTCCTGTAACTTTTATTGAGCTGTTTTTATTCTTTCACGCTTATGTGTTAAAAAGCAACTCTGTTGGATCCATCTTCTAAAATCTATAATGTTATACCATGCACTGGGTTATCATGATCATTCTCATCATCATAGTCATCAACACCATCATCATATTCTTCTTCTTCCTCATCAGTAAAAAAGCAATGACTATGAGAATTATGAAAGACTTCATGTGCGAGACTTGGGTTAAAAGCCTAATGGTCTTATAATATATCAAGATCAACTATTAGGCTGCAAGACTGGATTCAAATCTGGATTGTCCTGATGTCAATCTCTGTGGGATTTGCTATTATAATTTATTTCTCCTGAAATTCATAATTCATGCTCATTGGCAAGTTTCTATATTTTCAAACTATGGTTATTAAAATTCTAAATAATTTGTCTTTTTAGTATCACACAATGTGACCAAAAGTTTAATTTTCTGGGAGATATTCTTTGATTCTTTAGATTAAAATATGTTCCCATGTTTTATAGTCCTTATCACACCCTTTATCTATTTTATGCAGATTCTTCACACTGTTTTAATTACATGTCAAATATCAATCTCCCCCATCGGAATGTAAGTTCTATAAACAAAAGGGCTTTTGCTTCCAAATTCTACTACTTGGTTCACAGAAATAATTTCATTAAATGCACGATCAGATCCAATATTATTTTAATACATGATCCAGTTGCTATATTCTTGGTCTAAAAATAACAATGGCAACAACAATAACAAATTTTTGAGTCTAAGTGACATTTAGTGAGTGCTCAAAGTCTTTAAGGAACTGGGCCAAATGTGGATATGTATTCCTCTATTTAATTCTCACAGTTAGGCTTTTATAGATGAGGGTACTTAGGTGCAAGAACATTAAATGACTTACCTAATGGCAAACAGATATTACACAGAATGATGAAGAGATCATGAAAATGCTCACAAGAAAACATGTTGTCTTTGTTGTCAATCAATTTCAACAAGATGCACAATGATAAGTTGCTGTCAAGTATGTGGGAAGGTAGTTTCATGAACACTTAACTTGAGAACCACAGTGATTTTAAGGTGGGAAAAGTGAAGTCTGCCTGTCTGTCTGTCTTTCTCTTTCTCTCTCGTTCTTTCTCTAAAATCAAGTGTTTCTAATAAATAGTCTTGGTCTTAACAAACTTCCCACCACAACACCAAGTTCACACCACTCAGGCGAAGTCTTCAAATGAAAAGAAAAAAATCATTTGTGTGGAGTATGTGATTTCAGGCTGACTGAGGACAGTAAGTACTACATTTCTCCACTTTGGTTTGAGAGTCTCTTAGCCTGACATACCTTCTGGCTCACACTAACCTTGCTTTGGTTTAAAAGGGGTTTTCTCCCCTTGGCTAAAAGCTTTCAACTTCCTGACCTTGTTTCCTTCTTGATTTCAGTTTTAAAATTCCACTGCTGCTCATTTTGCCCTTAGTTTATCCTAGGCAGCTTTGACTATTTCCACCATCTCCATAACCTTTTGTGCTGAGTCAATGTGTCAAGAATGTAATATATATCATTAATCAGAATCTGTAGATTCAAAGTGGGAAAAAATTAGCACATGAGAAAAACAAGGAGCAGGTAAAAATCCTGGAGCAGGTAAAAAAAATTACACACACACATACACACACACACACATATCTTTATGTAAAATACGCATTTACAAATATATATCTATGTATTTATAAATATATTACATATGTATTCAAAATAACTCTAAAGAGGAAAAATAGAAGAAAATTACTCTTTTTGTTCTGCTGATTTATTTTTATTGATAGGTTGCTGGTCAAGATGCTTTCCTGCTGTGAAGACAATTTTTCCTTAGGTTCAATCACTCTGGAGACCCAACTCTCAATAAGCAAAGATTTCAAGTTATCAGATAGAAGGACTTCCATAGTGGGTCAGTGCTTTTAACAGAAGTGCTTCCTGAACAATACTAAACCTATAGTCCTTGGGTTCTGTCTGCATAGTTTAGAACTCTGCTCCTTTCTTTCTGGATTTTTACCTGCTCCAATATCATTGTATTTCTCATGTGCTAATTTTTTCCCACTTTGAACCTACAGATTCTGGTTAATGATTGGCACTACCCTGTATGGAATAGTACAGTTAGTCATCTTAGGACAGTTCTACCAAAAAAAAAAAAAAAAGTCCACTTAAGGTTGCCCAATACTCTCTCATTGAAGATTGATTGAAATAACTCACTATGACCTTATTACCACTCTTTCTCTCTCTCTCTCTTTCTCATAAAAACTCCTCCCCTAATTCAAGCCTGGTACTGTCTCAGATAGACAGTGGTCAACTTAGAAGGCGTGTTGTTAAATGCCAAAGCAGTTACTTCATTACATAATAAAGTATGTATAAAACTTCGGAGATAAGCTTTCAAAATTTTCCTTAGACTTATCAACATTGGTATGAGGATAAACAAGGGTATATTATGTCATCAGGAAAGAAAAATGACTTAAAGTTCACTGAAAGTTATGTATTGCTTTTAGCAAACCCTAAACCCTCTCATTTGTGCCTCTGCTTTGAGGAGTATTAATACTTCTACAGTATTCAGCATTAATTAAAAATGTATCAAAAAGTGAATGCTTTTTCATTCCAAGAATCATATAAAAATGTTTACCTATTTGGCAAATGTAGCAAAAACGTAAATAAATTTGACAAAGGTCAGGTAAGACATCTACATGAAAACTAAATAAGTATTACTGAAGGAAATTAAAAAATGTAAATAGTAAACTATACCTTGCTAACAAATTCACTCAATATTCTTAACACATCAATTATCTTAAAATTGATCTATAAATTCAACAAAAGCCTAAATATCCAAAACCATTCTTTTTTTGGTAGAAATTGGCAATCTAACACTAGAATTTGTAGTAAGATGGAAAAAATAGAGAATAGCTACAATGGGTAGAATTCTAACGTTATTCTCCAGATTTCTACATTTTGATGTGCCTGCCCTGTACAATCTTCAGTCTTTGGTAATGGTTTGGGGTAAGTATGACTGATTTCAAAATTTGAGTCTTTGATTGGTAATGGTTTGGGCTAAGTATGACAGATTTAAAATGTGAGTTAGAGTATGTTACATGGCAAAATAAAGGGATTTTTCTGGATAAATGATGGTCCCACATCAGTTGATTTTGAATCAGTCAAAAGGGAGGTTATTCTGGGTAGGCCTGACCCAGTCAGGGGAGCCTTTTAAAGAAGCTGGATGCTGAATCTGAAATCTGAGACATGTGAATATGTGAGAGCCTATGGAAGAGGCTGCGTGGCAAGAGCCTGATGAGGGAGGGCCTCCAGGAGCTGAAGGTGGGCTTTGGCCAGACAGCCAGCAAGAACACAGAGACTTCCGCCTTACAGCTACAAGGGGTGAAGTTCTGCTACATCTGAATGGATTTGGAAAGGGACCTTGAGCTCCAGAGGAGAGCACAGTTCCAGCCAACCACTTGATTTCAGCCTCGGGACTCTGCTGAGCCCAGTCATGCTGTGCTAAGAAAACTATGAGATAATAAATGAGTCTTTTAAACCCTAAGGTTCTGATAATTTGTCATGCAACAATGTAAGACTAATACGACCAACACAATTTTGAAAAGTAAAGCAAAGTTCCAGAATATATATACTACCTGGTGTTAAGACTTAAAAAGCCACAATAATCTAGACAATTTCATATCGCTGAAAAGCCATACATAATGATCAACGAAATAGGATAAGAATGTCTGGACTAGACTTAGAAATTATAAATCATTTTTTGGCAAAGATGCAAAGGTAATTTAATGAAAAATGATAATCTTTTCAACAAATGGTGCTGGAATAATTGGATATTTATGTGAAAAAATATGAACCTTGACCACTGATACCGTGCTGTAAATCTTCTAGAAGATAACACAGTAGAAAAATTATAATGACAGTTGCTTAGGCACATATTTCATTTCAACCAAACACATGCACACCTTCACAAGAAAATAATCATAAATTGGACTTCAAAATTTAAAAGTGTAGCTCTTGGAAAGCCCAAGTGTCCATTGACAGGTGAATAAAGAAGATGTGGTACACACACATACACCCGCACATACGCAAATGGAATATTACTCAGCCTTAGAAAAGAATGAAATCTTGCCATTTGCAACAACACGGATGGATCTAGAGAATATAATGCTAAGCAAAGTCAATGAGTTAGAGAAAGACAAATACCATATGTTTCACTCATAAATGGAATTTAAGAAACAAAACAACAGGAGAGAGATAGAAAGATAGAGATAGAGATAGATAGAGATAGAGATAGAGATAGAGATAGAGATGATAGAGAGAGAGAGAGAGAGAGAGAGAAACCAAGAAACAGACTCTTAACTATAAAGAATGAACGGATGGTTACCAGAGGGCAGGTGGGTGGGCGATGGGTGAAATAGGTGATGAAATTAAGAGCACACTTCTCAGAATGAGCGCTGAGTAATGTGAAGAATTGCTGAATCCCTACCTGGTACACCTGAAACAAGTGCAGCACTGTGTGCTAACTATACTGGATTCACTGTACATAGGGCTGACAAGTTGTGGGGAGCAATCACAACTTTCCATTGACCATGTAAAATAATACACTTTGCACCTTCTTAAAAAAAAAAAAAAAAAAAAAAAAACCTTAACATACACCTACCATGTAACTCAGCTGCTCCATTCCTAAATGATTGCTTGTGATAAATGCAGACATATGCCAACACTTTATAATATATATATATATATATATATATATATGCATTATAATATATCCTTGGCTGCCTGATAATGTATCTTTTATGTGCTTTCCACTTCCCTTTGTCTGCCCAGGTGAGAAAGAACAAGGGAAATTTTCCTCACAATAAGAAATGCCCCCGGAAAAGTACAGATCCTTCGATTCCTGGACCCTTCATTAGCTTCCATAGAGATTGAATTTGGCTGCATAGAGAACACAGAGGCTTTGAAGAAGACATCTGATTCTTTTGTGAAGCAACTTTGAGGTCCAGGAATTTGTAGTGACTGAGCCAAGGTTACCTGTGTTAAAGGCATAATTGGCACAAAACAGGTGTGTAGGCATCAGGTTATTTCAAGTTCCATACCTGATTGTTTTTCTCTTTCTTTCCCCTTAGACTAAATTACTTTTTCTTTGTTTACGGGGATTTTCAACGTGGCAAGCCTGCCATATTAACAAATACTTCTACATAATGATACCTGAGGTTCATATTTTAGAGAGTTTGAGAGACCGCATATGCAGCTGCATTTTTTAACATCTAAAAATGTTAAGCTTATTGTCATAAATTACATTGTATATATAATCTCATTTTTATTGACTCTTCCATCTTTAATTAAATTGTCCTTTTACTGTACCTTTCCTTCAGCTGGTATACTTAAGCCAACATGCCAATTCCATCCATTTTGTTTATATGTTAAAACTACCACATACATTTTGGTAAGTCAGCTCTATCTTTGTACTTTTCAAATTCAATTAAGTTGAAAGCTTTGTCTAGTTTGATAAGAGACAACTGCTGAAAGCTAATGCCTTACAGAAAAATGTTACAAGGACAAAATATCATTTAATAGAGAGGAGGAAAACATATATTTAATTTAACAATCAAATGAGTTTTTTTCAAATACTCCATCAATAATATAGAAGATATTATTTAAAACCATATGTGGCTTCAAATGCCTCTGTTTAACACACACTACAAACTGACCTTATTTCTTTATTTTACTAAAGATTAAGAAGGCACTTTTACTGCAGAAGCATGTTAATGTTCAGTAATTCTAAAAATGGTTTTAACTTTGTAACTATATATAATAGACTTAATTTGTGTTCACAGAAATGATAAAGTGAAGTTTGATTTTTACTGATTTGTATTCAAAATTAGGACAACATTCTTGGTGTGAAGCCTTCTCGGTATATGTATTTTCAAGTGCCTTATGTTTCTCCCACCTACACTGTGAGGTTTGCTTAAAGCCCGCTTAGCTAATATTTTAAGGCCAGAAATATGTATTAAACCTAAATCCATGTCAAACATTATGACGCATCCTGCAGATAGGCTTATGACTATGGCCATAATCCCCTTCTCCCCGCAAGAATCCTGGCCTGAGAAGACCAACAGGTTCATGCTTAACCATTACATGAGGACAATTACAAAGGGTGCTACAACAGATAGAAAAATCAATGAATCTCTATCATAAGGAGCCGACGCATATGTATAGAAAAAGTTATGGTTGAGTGGTGACTTAAGGGTTCAACTGATGTGCTGACAGATATTTTAAGTTGGGGAACAGGCATAAGCCAAGTGTACAGATAGGTTTTATGGAAGCTGAGTATCGACCATAAGTGGAATAGAGCACAGGTAAGTATGTTTGAGCAGGTGAGTTTGGGAAGGTACGGAAGGACGTGGTTGGAAAAGGCAGTGAGGCTCATCAAGGCATCTTTGTACTTGAACTCATCTGTCACACTGCTGTGTGCCATAGGGGCCTGAAGTCAGTTATTATGCTAAAACCTTTTCTGACTTGCCTATTGCAGGCTGTAGAGTAAAAGAGTTGCATTCTGTTTTGGAGAGCAGGAGGGTGATAGAGGCAGCAGGGAAGGGCACGGAAATGAGTGTACATATATTAGTTTGGGGACAGGAGGTTAGCCATGAGCCATTGCTTTATTGAGTGGGTGCTCATAATAATCTCTTGTTGGAATGTATCTCCCCCTTCAAGAATATACACACACATAAGCACACACACACACGCACTATACTTTATGAGTCTCAAATCTTTGTTGAAAATAATTATTTCCTATTTAGGTAGATTATATGATACTATTTCCCACTGGGAAATTTCAGCTCCAAACAGAAAATCACCTCTGTAAATCCAATGATGATTCTTTGCTAACTGTGGATGATGCTTGAAGGGAAACAAATAAATAACAAGGAATTATTGTAATTCATATTAACAAGCACTAGAACAAATAAAACATCTATCTTTTCCATTCTAAGTGGATCTTGCATTTATCTATCTATCTATCTATCTATCTATCTATCTATCTATCTATCATCTATCTATTTATTATCTACATGTTCATCAAAGCAATTTAATTCAATATTGTAGGGGTGCCTGGGTGGCTCAGTCAGTTAACTGTCTGCCCTGGGCCCAGGTCATGATCTCAGGGACCCAGTTCCACACTGAGCTCCCTGCTCCGTGGCGAGTCTGCTTCTCCCTTTACCTCTCCCCCTTGTTTGTGTTCTCTCTCAAATAAATAAACAAAATTTAAAAAAAATTCTATATTGTAGTGTTTTTTAAAAATACAGTATCTTTCACAATAGTGAATGAGAACTATTATTTTTGTTCACTCATTTGATTTAGGTACTAAAACTCAGAGATAATACCTAGGTGATTTGGGATATAACATATCTCTAGTCTGTGCCATCTATAAAATAAAGAAAATGGACAAAACAATCTCTAAATCCCCTTTTATCTCTTAAAAATCCCTCTCCCTTATAATTACCTGTACGATTTTTTCAAACTTTTGAAAAGAGAGAATTTTAAGAAATTGTTTAATAATGATTCTTTGGAATTTATACTTTAATGGGCAGCCATATATATCCCCTAAATTAGGTCTCAAAGGTCAAAAAGCAATCAATTATCTACTGTTTCCCTCCTTTAATTGGTAGCATATGTTTGAAAAAGCTTTAAACATCAATATTTGCATTCTGTCTCTAAAATATGGAAGGCTCAAAGAGGAAAAGGGAGATCATTTGTAATATATAATGGATTGAAGTTCCCAAATTAAATATCTATCTTTAACTGCCTTGGTATCTCTAATTTCCTCATGAAGCTCTTATACTCTGCAGCATTTACCTTTTTATTTTATTTGCATAGGCATATCAGGATATGTGAATATTTTAATAGATATTTAAGAGTACCTCTGAAGACATTCACTGATATATTAATTTAAAGATTATGTAAACCATCAAAAAATTTTAACTAAGTAAAGAAAAAGAAAATTGACAATTTTATAGAAAATCTATACACAATGACACAGTTGTCCTTCCTATTTTCTATTCTAGTTCTTAGACCTTTAAGCCACATAAATAAGTGAGAATAACAGTTCTTTTTCATTGTCATTCATTTCTTTAAAGAACTCTGATTCAATGCTCGCAAGAAAACTTCAAGGCAGGACCCTTAGCCTTATTTCATCAAAGGAAATCTGAAGCTAAGAAAAGTGAAGTTACTTGCCCTAAGCTTCAAAACTAAGAGGTGGCAAAGGTTAGGAATTCAAATGTATTGGACAACCTGATTCACCCACTTGTTTGCCAGTGCAGGTAACTAGACAGCGTATCCTCCAGAGATGGGATACTTAACTCAAGCCATCATGTCATCCTACACCCTTCACATCACTGAGATGATACCCTGCCCACAGCATTCACATTTTTGCCTCTGCAGTTCTGAACTTTATATCACCTCTGGCATATGTTGACTTAGGGGAACCTACTCATCCCAGTTTTCCTGGGACTCTCCTGCCTTTAGTGTCAAACATCCTTTATTCTATATTTCCCGTCAGTCCGAGGCAAAGCAGGATAGCTCCAGAGAACCCCGTAAGTATTAGGGAAAAAAAAGATGGATCATCACCTTAGTGACCCTCAAACGTGATCACTGTCTTTTCTTTATAGACTCTCGCTTGGCCAACCCCAATGTACTAATCTCAAGTACGAAGTCATATGCTGTTGTAGATGCTGCTGCCCCAGTGAAAGTGGTCTATGAGTCTAACTATTTGGAGAAGCCAGCTTCTGTCCTGAGGGATACTGGACCCTGGCTCTCGTAAGACCCAGAAATATCACTTTAACAATTTCGACTCTAGCATTCATATATCCTACTTGCTTTGTTTTATCCTAATTCTTAGCATGCATTTGTTGGCTTGGAGAATGCCAGATTTTATGTGCTCACTGGAGAAACATGGGAGAAAGTTGTGTTTCTAAAACATCTGGAGAAACAAATATTTTCTCACTGTTTATTTTCAGTCCCCTTTTCCAATTCAATAATATTTGCTCTCTTACTGTAATAAGATGAGCTGGAGAATAATGAGAATGCAAGCTGGTTTTACCTTGAGAAATGCTTCAGGGGAAACAATTCTAACACTGAAGTTGAGAATTGTGAAGTTTATTAAATAATTTTGCTCTTGATGAAACCATCAATACCTGAGTGTTTTTAAAACATTGCTAACCATCACTCAATAAGGATAATAACTCAGGGAAACAAACCTTATCTTAAATTTCTGCTGAGCAATTATTTGGAATAAATTATTTTAAAAACACTCTTGTAAATCATTTCAGTTAAGCCACGTATGATGTTTACATTATATCCAAATCAAGATAAATAAGGAGCTATGAATAAAAATGTCCAATCCTCAATTTAAATATTGTACCAATTGATAAAATGACATATGTTCCCCTAGAAAACTTCCAGTGTTTTCTACAAGACAGAAAATTACTATACATTTAATATTTTACTTCAGGAGGGGCCTTGAATTTAAGAAGGTCAGAGAGGGTTTTAACATAGAAATTTCAACCAGATATTTTATGGAAATGTTTCCAGAATAGGATTTAATAATTGAATAATATAGAACAAAAAATTAGAAGGCCTGTGTCCTCAATTCACCTTTAACATAGACTTGCCTGGTTATCTTCACCAATTTCCTTTAATTCCCTGATTTTTACTGAACTTAAGTTTTTGAAGAACTTAAGTGTCTTTAAACTCAATCAGTGACTATATAAGCATCTTTAAGCTCAACTGCTGATAATTTTTTTAAGGTGGTAAATAAAGAGACTCTATTCAACAACGGGGAAAGAAGCCTGAAATTATTAGACATTCAAATATATTATATTACCTTGGTGAGTAATTTATGCTCCGATAACAGTCATCATTCTTTCATTCTTTTCGGTGCTAACTTGTAATTACTTAATTTCTGAATTATCGATAGTAAATGTTTGTTTTTGATTTTATTTTTTAAGTCACATTCTTTTTAAAAAGATCCTTTTTATCTTTATGGTATTGATTCAAGTGGCAGATGTTATATAGTATCTATTGGATCACAGGCATTAAGCTAAGAATAAGAAACAAGAAGAGAACATGACAGATCTTTTAGGAACTCAGACCTCAGTGGATAAGACAACAATATTTTCCTGATTTTTCACTTTAATGATACATCTTGACACAAGTTCTAGAAAACTATAGAGTCAAGCAGTGAATGGGCCCTTTCCTAACAAACCATTGAAACATTATATTGTCATTGGGAATTAAACAGCAGCTGCTTGATTACAAACAGCACCATTTGGTAGACTTCTATGAACATTAAACAAAGAATAACCCATTTGATTTCTTCATATTTCCAAACAAAGTTTGAATTTGTGCCTTAAGCTGTATTCTATGCCAATAAAATTAACTGAGGATATCCTCTGATAAAAAGTTTCATGGAAGTTTTGTACCCTAAATACTCCTCCTCAGCTTGGGAAAAAATAACGAGTTCATAGTAAACTATGGTATCAACATTCATTCAAAAATACTTCATTCACCAATCTGCATCAGGTACTATAAATAAAGCAGTGAATATGACATGGTCCTTGATCTCAGGAAACTTAAAAGTCAAATCAAACTAGTTTAAATTGAAGTAAAAAAAGCCCTCAAAAATTACTTGATTTGTCCAAAATCACACAGCTGATAAGTGTGAGTCCTGGGTCTTGAATTTTTCTCATGACTCCCAAATTAGTGCCCTTTTTAAGGTTCCATGTCACTCTTGCCTAAGAATTTTAAAATCATAGTTTGGGAATCAAATGACATAAACTAGTCTTTCTGTGAGAAATTTGGAAAATGGGTAATGCTTATCTATAACTTTTTTTTTTAATGAAGAGTATTTCCAATAGAAGTTCTAGGAATGCAAAGTATCCTTTCCTGCACACACTCTCTCAGCATTACTGCGACTTACTCATGTGCATCGAGCAAAGACCGCGTGGAATGGAAGCCAAGTGACAGCTGGTATGCGATTTTTACAGTCATTTTCAACTCTAAATCCCCCTAAATAAGAATGTAAAATTAAATTACAATTAGAACCATATATTCCCTCCTAGGAGCACAGTCATATTGACTCTCAGGGGGTTGGGAGGGAAGCATGTCCTGCAGACATAACTTGGTTGAAATGATTATACATTTTTAATGATTAAATTTTCCCATTTGGGAGCCACGACCTGGCTTCTTTACAAGTATTCATTTGTTTACAATCTTTTCACACGACAGTTATTTCCTTTCATTTCTGGGTCTAAATGAAGATAAAATAACTCATTCTCATCTAGAATAACTACTGCTTTCAATCTTCTATATGTGCTGTAGCATAACTGTTCAATATTAAGCTTGGCATTTAAAGTATTTGGGATTGACTGAAAGTGTTCAGAAAGGATAAAAGCTTAGTGAACTAATTCAGGAAAAAATCATATTTATCGGAGCCAATTTCTGTAGCTTGACATTTTATGATTTACTTCTAAGCTGCTAAAATAGCTTAAGAAACCTTTTCCTCCTGGTCTCTATGATTTTTTTCTCATATCCTGCTTAATCCTGCCTGAAATTTGTGCAATTAATATCGATGCAGGCATCAAATCCACTGACAATGATCACCCAGGAATTATGCCTGATTAGGAAGAGTTTTATACTTAACATGTCTGTTAGCTTCATGATAACTGCACTGGAGAGATTCTGGAAACCAGAGATACTAGTGAATTTCTTGGACGCAAATTTATACAGGAAGTTGTTCTCCCTCCATAGGGCACCTTCTAACTCTGAGATTTTTATTTTAGAGGTTCTTACCCAAATATCTTTATAAGAAAGAAATCAGGAAATGTTTATTCTTTGGTTTGGAGTTAGAAAAATAGAAGAGCCTTGACCCAAAAATACTTGAATAATTTACTGAGTCCTCTTGAAAGAATCATATAAAAGAAATTGACAAGTGGTTTTCTAGAAGGAAACCAGAACTGGTCCGAGTAAGTAATGAAAAATCCCCCCAAAAGTATTTTATCCAACAAGAGCAACACAACAGGTTTCCACTGAAATAATGAATGTCAAATCATCTCATAAATCTTGCAATTCCTGCTACCTCTTAAAGATTATGCCATGTTCTGCCTAAATGCTCATTTAATAGACTTTATAAAAATATACTTAAAAAAAGAATAAAGGAGGCAAAATTTTGATCCTTTCAGATATCTATATCTAAATCTACTCTGAATGATTTATAGTTCTGGTTCGTCTTACACATATTTATATGAGTTTATCACCTCAGATGTTATGCATTTCTATTTCTAACTTGAATATATTTAATTAGATAAAAATGTAATTTTATTGATTTTTGACACTATCTCTTAATTTAAAGTGACCGTCGCTATCATTTATTAAGCCCTTACTTGTCCCAATCATTTTGCAAAAAAGTATTGGCTCTTAAAATAATTTCATCCTTGAAAACTAACATGTAGATAATTTTTCTAAATGTTTTAAAAATATTTCATTTATTTATTCATGAGACACAGAGAGAGAGAGAGAGAGGCAGAGACACACAGGCAGAGGGAGAAGCAGGCTCCATGCAGGGAGTCCGATGTGGGACTCGATCCCAGGACCCAGGGTCATGACCTGAGCCGAAGGCAGATGCCCCACCACTGCGCCACCCAGATGCCCCTCACATGAAGATAATTTATTATTTTTATAGAGGGAGAAACTGAGGTTCAGAGAGAGGATTTAAGTAATGTCACAAAACTATTAATGGCAGAGCAGCAAGTCAGAGGCAAATCTAGTTGATTTCAAATCTATTATGTTTCAGACTTTTTCCTCATTAGATCGGATCCTAATAGGTCTAAGCCAGGAGGTTTGTATAAAATCGCACTATGTACAAGCTAGACTGTGTAGGTCCTAACACTTCGTATTCAGAATAACTTGTTTTGTAAAACAGAAATTGTCAATAACTTATAAGTTGCTGTGAGGATTGCATGAGACAATGAATATGAATATAACAATCTTAGCACAATGCGTGATACATTGGAAATCTGCCTTAAATATCAGCTGATACTATTTTTTTCAGTTTTATTGAGGTCTGACACATAGTAATTACATATACTTAAGGTGAACAATTTGATATTTTGATGTATGTATACATTGTGAAATGGTCACCGCAACCAAGCTAATTAACATATCTGATGTAATAGTGTTTTTCGTGAAAGTGGAAGAGTATTTTGATCTTAGGACCAAGGTTTCTTGCCAATTATTTTCAGCTGCACTTTTTTTTTAAATTATCTGAAAATAATGTCAAACTTCCAAAGAAGTTATAAGAAAGAGAAAAAGCACAAAAAACACCATGTCTTTCCCTGACCATCAACATTTCAATACATCTGTGCTCTCCCTCTTTTTCTTCATTTTTAATATCTATATTCCATTATGAGGAAAGTCTAAATTATCTCTACTGATATTCTTACTCATCACACAAATAATAACATACACTGCGTCTAATATTTAAGGCTGCTTACTTATTCTTTGACAGGAACTCTTCTAAATATTTTACATGGATTAACCCATTTTTATCTCCACTACACTCTGATAAAGTGAGCTTTATCATTATATCATATTGGAGCTTTGACCAAACTCTCTCAACTAGTAAGTGACCCCTATTTGACCTGAGGAACCATGAACTTGACCCGCCCGGCTTCTGTTGCTCTTTCATGACTGTCAGCAGTATCGACTTGCTACTAATTGTCCTTGAAACTGAATTTCAGTAATGCAACTATTATAAACTATTCAAGGTTCTATCCCCTATGAATTCATCATAGAACTGAAGTGTTATGATGGTTAAGGAAAAGAGAAAATTGGTATTAATAAAAACATCCAATATTGTGTGAATCATGCCCCAGCTTCCCTCTACAAAGCACAAAGCCTCACAGTCCCTAGACCTCTTATTCTCATGGTGGGCAAACTCTTAACACAAACTGGCTCTGAGAAACTTATTTAATGGAGGAATATATCTTATTAAAATTAAGGCTATTTTGATTGTTAAGAAAAATCAAACTCCTTACAAAGGAATTTTGTTGAATTACCATAACAGAGTCACACACTACAGGAAAGGATGATGCTTAAATGTCACATACAAGTCATTGACTAAATGACATCATTTCACCTTTTTTGGTTATGCTTGGAGTAGCTTCAGAATTATGCTGGTAGCCTCTAGTCAATAGATCAGAGACAATGTCACCAACAAAACAAAACAAATCATTCACGGTGTTTTATCCCTGATTTTCATCCCTGTCTAATCCAAACCATGAGGTCTAAGAGGGAAAGTGATTTGTCCAAAACTTTAGCTTTGAGGGGAAAGTCAGTAATTTTTTTTAATCAGATAGTTCCTAACTTAGTTTAAAAGTACTTTTTTTTTTTAAGGAGACCAGGGTCTTTATTTTTCAGTGATTATTTAATTTCCAGTTAGCATGCAGTGTAGTAGGAGTTTCAGGTGTCTACCATGATGATTTAACAGTCCCATGCATCACCTGATGCTCACCGTAAGTGTACAGGGAGGCAAGCGTCTTTCACTGGGAATAGATTGAAAGATTTCCTGCGGTGTTGGGTTGGTTCCTGTCATTACTAATGAAAACAGACCATATTCCCATTGATAGTGCCCGCGAAACCATCTTTTCCAGGTTTAATTTACAACAGCCGTGCGGTTTGCTGTTATGGTGTGTTTGTAACTCAAAGTCACAAACGTGGAGTCATGTTGGTTGATAAACCCTCCCCTTGAAGTCACTTTCTTTTAAAATTCCAGTGTCATTTTATATATATGATCATGTGGCACAAGTTTGGCTTAATCTGTCTCCACATTTATGGTAGGTAGAATGGAGGAATAAGATTACGATTCATGAATTTATTTTCAAAGATTGAAAATATGCACTAATTAATCTTTGAAGTTAAATAATTCCTGGAAGTAAAATTGTGGTCTAAATGTAATCACTTCGGAGGTCTGAAACACCTATTCCTTCTGCTTCCTTAAACTGATCTTGCCCTGAGATGAAACTGCAAATTATTCACAGTAGTTAAAAGAGTTTTAATACATTGAAGATATATCCTAACCTTTCCTTTGGACTAGCAATTTCTAAATATTCTAAATTGAGTACTCAAAATTAAAACACCCATTTTCTCTTCTGCTCAGATGAGAAGATAAAAATAAAAGATGAGCAAACCTGAGTATCTGATCCTGAATCTCGGCCCTCAAGATTGAAAAAGACTTACAAAAATATTATCTTAAATTTGTAACATTTCCTCATCTGTCTTGGATTGATTAATACCTGACCTCAATACGGCAAAGAAAAGCTCCCATCAGGAGTGTTCAGTCAAACAAAACACGAATGTCTAAAGCCTGCTCTTATTAGTAGTTTTTTTCCCTTTATGTAACATTCCAACTACTTGCAGAATCAAATCCAGAAGTGCACCCATAAATTTGTGAACACTGACCCAACCTTTACCTGATATATTTACAAAATAGTCAATGACTCACTTAGAGCTACTGAAATCAATTAGATCAATAATATGAATTTTAAACAATCTCTTAGCATGGATTTACATACAAATCACAAGTTACCAAGGTATTTCAGCATCTTTCACGTTACTAATATTCCTTCTTACAAGCCTAAAATATTTTAAAGCAATTCGTGTATATAAGCGTCCACAGCTATTTCTCCCCCAAATCAATCATAATATCATCACAGATTCTGTTTTCTGTCAACTTTGAGGCACTTTCTATCTTCTCTCTAAAACACTTACATGTAATATAATTTTCTCGGCATCTATTGATAATGGATGTTTCCTAAAGTTGGCAAA
The DNA here is from genome assembly GCF_048164855.1 of Canis lupus baileyi. Lineage (NCBI taxonomy): Eukaryota > Metazoa > Chordata > Mammalia > Carnivora > Canidae > Canis > Canis lupus. Next base: position 1,727,686 of record NC_132840.1, on the reverse strand, counting down.
AACCTAACTGGATTCCCATTAGCTTGAGTGGTCAAGGTTTATTCCAGAAAGACGTCTATTCTATTTGTTACAGTAAGCTAGATGGGAGTGCCAAGAATTTATTCACCAGCCACTTGATTATAGAGGGCTTTAGTATGCAATGCGGACTGTTAAAACGTTAATGCATTCAATTATACAGTCTTTCAAAAGACTTAAATAGAAACATTGGAAACATATTCTTCGGGTTTCTAGTCTCCAAATGCCATTGGTTTGCTACTGAAAATTAATTTAAATTGAAAATGAATGAAAGCTAGTTCCATAGTGATGCCAGACCCCAAGCCAAGGGATCTGAGTGAATTAAGTTATGACTTAGTAAAAAGAGTATCCCTGTTTAAACATGAGATATTCCATCTGGGTACCAAATTGAATTGGTTGGGCATCTATAATGCCACCCAAATAGTGCTGGACGCAGCAAGGGTAAATAAGGTCATTACTAAAAGTCATTTGTTACCCAAAGGCATTTCTGAATCTTTTGTTATGGTCCTTAAAAGTGTGTGCATGTATTCAGAAGGTTATGTACAGCTGTCTCCTTGGATACAGAAAGGAAACAGGATAAATCCAAATAGTGTCACCCATCCTGTAGATCACATACAGCTTAATAGGCAATTCTCAAACACACTGGTGACTTCTTCCCTCAAGTACTTCCTCCCCTCTACATGAGTTTTCTCTAACCACATGGGCATGTTTTGCCTGTACAATGAGCAGGCTTCTAGTATCAGGGAGTCAATGCTTCTAAGATAAAACTCAACCAATGGGAGGGCATGACTAACCCAGTTTTCTTGAAACTATTACAAGGCGCTTCTACAATGTCTATCAAAGTGCAACCATCAGCGTCAAACCCAGTTATCCATCTTGTGGCCTGATCTTTAATCGATTTTTCTTTTACTGACTTCCTTCTCTTCCCCATCTCATTGTTTCAATTCTTCACCATACTCTAGGATAACCAAACAAATAAATTACTTGCACCCCAAATCGTTGCAAGACATTTTATAAATATTATACACGTGAATTATATCTGTTTAATATACACCTTCTATTTTACCAAACTAATGCATGCATGTATCAACATATATGCAATGTGCACACATATCATAAATAAGTAAATAATATATAAATTGTGGTACCTGGTAAAAATGTTTTATTTATAGGCTACATAAAAACTACAATTCAATTCTTAGATCAGGTTCTTCTATATATGAAGGCAGAAACAAAGCATAAATTATTTACACTGAGGACTTTCCTTCAGACTTGATCTTTAGGTGGAAGAAATGAAGAAGGAAATTCTACTTCTGTGATAACCTTCCATTATTATTCCTCTTGCCTCATACTGATAAAATGATGCAAGAGTGCCTTCTACAAAGAACCTTTTTTTTTTTCCAAATAAGGTAACATTCAACTGTGTATCATATAAGGCAACATTCACAGGTTTCAGGAATTAGAATATGAACACATTCTGTGGGGCCAACATCCAACTCACTACAACATTCTAACCTATCTTATGATATTTTAAGAATCAAACAAGAGGTATAATGTACCTGGCACACAGGGAGAGAGCAATGCATGCTGAAGTTTGTATTTTCATCATCCTTTTCATTCATAGACAGACGACAAGTCTATCCAAGAACATGTTTAACATGGAATTTCTTCCAATGAATTAGAGAATAAAATGTCCAATTTTGATTCATATATTATGAAAATATTTCAAAGTAAAAAAATTATCTCAAGCTATGATCATGAATTGTGTATATGTGAGTCTGTGTTGTCTGAGTGTGTTTGCACATGTGCAAATGTGTATATTATATTCTAAGCATGTAGGACACATTCATTTCTATCACACTGAGCAGGATTTAACTTCATTATGCTAAAAAATAATGAGTGTTTATAACACTATCACAACAAATATCCAGGTATGCATTTTATTAACAATCAAGGAGTTACTATACATCTGATGAGAACATTTTCTAATGTATTTTCAATCATTTCCACTTACATCTTTCCAGAGAAAATAGAATACCTTCCTCACAATATGCTGAAGAAAATAAACAAGTTTCATGTGACCTTATGTTCTTCATTGCCAGTGTACAAAAGCTATTTTTTAGCATATTCACATGCTAACATATATATATGTATATATATATATCACATAAGCTTATAGCTTTCAAAGACTTCTAGAATAAAAAGCATTTTTATAGAAGGTGTTATATTAGGCTCTTTTTTTGCTTTAAAGAGAAAAGCAGTTTTGGGTATAATTTATATTAGAACTTAAAACTTAATGGAAATAGTCAGGGTTGTATGTAAAGATATTCAGTGTGGCAATCACACCATTAAAACAATTAAGAGGGGATCCCTGGGTGGCGCAGCGGTTTGGCGCCTGCCTTTGGCCCAGGGCGCGATCCTGGAGACCCAGGATCGAATCCCACATCAGGCTCCCGGTGCATGGAGCCTGCTTCTCCCTCTGCCTGTGTCTCTGCCTCTCTCTCTCTCTCTCTGTGACTATCATAAATAAATAAAAATTAAAAAAAAAATTAAAAAAAAAAAAACAATTAAGAGAACAAAATCTATATATAAAGATACTTGTACCAAACTGTGTGAATGCTATAAAAATAACTTCCTTTGGAAAATGAAAAAAAAATTTCTATACTTTTAAAAATTAGAATTTGTTTGACATTAGTATAATGAATTATTTAAATTTTTGTAAATAACTGAGAGATCCATTATTATTTCATTTAATTTCAAGGACACAATATTCTCCATTCTGACACACTTAAATACACTGTCATATAACTCTATCAATTTTTATTTGTTAGTAAGTATCACACTCAAGTTAGCCAATAATTTAGAGCCATGTATTTTCAACAGGGCAATTTATTTCAAAATACTTGTCAGTCTTAAAATACTAAAGTGAATTTATGTGTCATTTACATTATTATTTGACAAAAAGCAAGATTTGTTAGACTGTTCTTGGTTTTATAAACCAGACAATGTTTGAATATTGCTCAGAGAAGATTTTAATATTGGGGGTGGGTGGGTCTTGTGTCCTAAATACACTACTTCTGGACTTAAAGATTTCATGGAAAAAAAAATAAAGATTTCACGGAGTTAAAAATTCTAACTCTTAAGAATGATATTGAATTTTTAAAAAATATTTGTAGAAAAAAGAAATAAAGGCAAAATTAAAAAAAAGAAAAATGGCAATCTCATTTTGTTTTCTTGATATATACTAATTAATATTAATTAGGAAAATGAGAATATAGTGGTAAGTACAGAATGGGAAAGAAGTAGAGTTTTTTTTTTTCCCCCATTCTGCCTTGAAAGTGAGAGAACAAACTATGGAAAGCCCATCCCTGGAGCCAGGAATTATATTCCTTAGGAGGACTGATGGAGATAGAGGAGAGTATAATGGGGGGCTGTGCTGAGCTGACAAAATAGACGTCCTCCAAATCTCTTCTTTCAAGCATCCTTGTTGCTATAATAGGATCTGGGGATGAGACCAAGTGTTCTTAATGCTCAAATCTTTACATTTCAAACCTGCCATATTTCTACCAGTATAATGATATGAGTAAAAGGTCTAATATGTAAATTGGTCAATCATTTTTCTCTATAAAGCTCCCTGCCATCCCAAGGTTTTATTTATTTGTCCTCCAACCCATTGAAGTCTTGGCAGAGAACACGATGTCAAATTTAAAGCCTTCAAAGGGAAAATAGATAGGGGTCTCAGTGGCTGTTAGCAAACCTGCTGGTTCTTCTCAAGCAAATAAGACTCCATTTGAATAACTTCAAATTGTGCTGATAATGGTGTGAGAAAGCTATTTCACATCCAGCGTATTAAAAAAAAATCACAGCTTTTCCTCTCCTTTCTCTCTCCCATTGATTTATTCATTTTTCTCTATTAAAATATTATTAACTCGATTGTTTGATTCTCCTGAGTCTTCACCTTGTGTTCTTTGACCAAAATTAGTACAAACAGTAAACAGGATACCAAATGGTAAATATTCTTTAACTTAGGAATCATATTAGAATAGTAGAACCCATTGTGAAATGTAGTTGCATTTATTTGATAAATAAAGGAGAAAGGTTGATGAATTATTTGAGCTAATAGCAATAGGTTTTACAGTATTTCACCGCCTGCATTTAGGAAGCTTTCCTCTTTTTTATTATCCTATGATACATAGTTATTGATCGATCAAATAAAAAACACCAGGTCTAACATCTCCTATGTGAAATATTATTGTTTGATGTCTTGCTAGCATTGCAGATGGCTTCTATTTTGAGTTCTCTCTCTTGCCAACTAAGCTGGGAGATATGGGAGGGGGGCAGAAGAAGGCATGGGTAAGACATTTACTCTCTATCTTGGCTTTCTTATATATAATGGTGAAGTTACTATACAGCAAGAGATATTTTGAGAAGCAAAAAAAAAACCAGTATTAAGATGAAAGCATAGATAACTAGGAGAAAATGGAATAGGCCATTGAAAAAAAATTTCTGACAAGTGGATATAGTTTTAAATTTAGAAATAAAGAAGCAATCGCAAAGCGTCATATCAACAAAAAGCTATAAAAAATATATTTCAAAAAAAGCTGCCAAAAGTATTTCCAGCTAATGTTACAAACTGACAAAGTCTTTATTAATACAGAAAAGCTATACAAATCAATAAAAAAATACCAAAAAATTCAAGAAATAAAGTGGAAAAAGACCATTTACAAGATGAAATACTAAACAGTCCTCAGTATATGGAAAAAAGATTTCTGTCTCAAAGGTAATCAAACAAATGAAGACATTTTTAAGTTATAATATGTCCCTATAAGACTGGCAAATATTTTATGTTTACATATATAAAATATAAATTGTGTAATATTATATTTTACATGTAAAATAATGTTATGTAATAATATGATATATGTAATATATTGTTACATATAATAATTGTTTTTAATGTACATCTAAAGACACACATATATAACTAATAAATAATACCCTCAACTGTAATAGAAAACCAAGATATATTTCTTAAAGTGTTTTTGCCAGTGACATCTTAGAGAATTAATCCTAAACACAAATTTCTAACCATTAACATAATTTTTGCAGTATTATTAATATTGACTACAAAAGTGATAAACAACTGATTTATTCAATGAGAAAGGTATGGTTAAAGTAAACCAGTACATAATATGTTGCTGTCAAAATTACATTCTGGATACTATATAGCAAGAATGAAAATTATACGTGAATTAAATGCTATGAAAATTGAGATATAGCTACTATTAACATTTTTTATCTGTGTATTTTAATGTGTGTGTGTGTGTGTGTGTGTAATTTAGGCACAAGATCTTAGAAACTTCCCCCAAATTCTTGTTGTCTTCTACGTACAAGCTATGTACAATCCATCAGGAAATCCTTTCCACTTTACCTTCAAATTCTATCCTGAATCTGACAACTTGTCCCCCAGCCCCACTGCTACTTTTTTTTTTTTTTTTTAATTTTTTCCTGTCTACTTGCTTCTGCAATGCTTCTTTTGGGTGGATTCTCTCTCAGAAGTCCACCCTCTCCCTGCTTTTGTAATCATGCCATTTACCACGACCCACAAGCATGCATATATCCCTTCCTCGGGCTCCTTTCCTTTCCTTTCTCACAAAATGGATGGCCAAGTACACAATTCAAAACTCTGACACTGAGAAGATTTCTTCCCACCAGCCATTGACTCATTCCTGAGGAAGGCCACGGGGGAGGAGCCGTGCATTTAGCCATGCATTTAGGCTTGCTGTATACCAACTTGGCCTTTTTTCTACTGCATTAATTGTCCGTAGGTTCTTCCCTATGGTATAGTCACAAGCTTAAGGAGAGGAGGCTGTGGAGCAATGGTCGATGCTATGCATTCTAAGTCACTTATTCATGCATTTCATTTCATTTACCCTCTGAACGTCCTCTGCCCAGCCCCTGCAACATTTCCAACTTAGGAAGGATTGTTGCTGATGCCTCTAGTACTACGACTTATCAGAACTGAAAAAAGCAAGTGCATGGTAGTGGTTTCTGGTTATAGAGCCATTCGATAGCTTCTAATCAAATATTCTATCTCCATGAGGACCTAATAGCATTCCAGAATCAGGTTTTTAAAGGCTGTATAGATTTACGCTACAGATAGCGCGGCCTGACACCAGGACACTAGGATTCTACATTGCAATCCCCTAAATGGGCTTGGCATGAATTCCACATAGTATCTTTTTCCTTATAGATGACATCTAATGTCATATAGTTTGCTATATCTTATGGTCCAAGTGGCAGAGTCATCGGTACAATCGCTGGGACCTAATATTAAGTCCTTTCCAATTATAAACTGCATTTAAGGTGTAGTAGTCTTCTGTATCATTCAGTAGTTTGAAGCAATGTGTGGAATATGGTGCATACAGAACGGAAAATGAATAAACAGCCACGGTGCTTTCTTCTTCCTCGTGAGAGACGTGAGACACAAGTATTTGGATTTTGCTTCAGAGGTGATATCCTGGTTTGTTGTAGACCACCAGTCCCTTAGAAAATATACTCATATGACGAGCCCTTGAATCTTAAAGGTTTCATCTCCCGTTGTCTGAAATGCACTTATCCTGCCAACTCTCTCTTAGGAATCCTGGGCTTTTTTATCTGATTAAATAGATATGAAAGATATTGTAAACAAATGTGAAGTTGTGTAGCAGATCCAAATAGAATGGGATCCCCTGTATTAGGGTTCTTATAGTCCTGGGTAGTTTTATTTTTTTCCACTTGGCCTTCCTCCACCATTGTGGTAGGTCTTATCCCACACACCAAGAAATTGATGTGTGTGTGCGTGTGCGTGTGCGTGTGCGTGGTGGGGGACTGCCTCAGCAACCAAACATATCTATGTCAAAATGGTCACTGAGTAGTTCTATATATTCACCGTACCCACCGTGGACTCTTTTTTAATTTCCTGGTCACCATAAATTATATTCCAGGGGAAGGAAGATAGGCATAATAAAGCTTCAGGTCTTGGGTCATGAATGCAAAAATGGACTCGGCTTCATACAGTCTTCAAAATGTCTAGATAGTACCTTTTCCAAGTATTTAGTGATCTAAGCAAATATCACTGGTCCATTTGGAGAAGGACTGGGAGAATCATTACTTTATACCATGTATTTTTTCCTAGGTAAAAAATTCATCTCTCCTTCAATCAATAGGATGCGGGTCTAAAAGATCATCATTTTTATCAGGGAGGCTGTATGATTATTCATCTTTAATTTATTTTGGTTATGGAGCTTGATCCATATCCTTGTTGGCTCCTCACCTACCTGGGTGACTCTATTTGTGACCTCGATGGTAATCTGTGCATTCGGTTTACTTGGCTGTCACTCCAACTTTTCTGCTTCTACAATAATATCTCCCTCCATGCTCCTAATAACTAAATGTCCCCATTTGGTTTCTATTATTTGGGGAGCCCTACAGTCCCTATTGGTGTAATGGAACCAGTTTCTGTGCCAATATATTCTACAATTAGCTCTGGCCCTCAGAAGTCAGGTATAGTAGCTTCTCAGCATTGCTAGTGACCCTCTCACCAGCAAATTCCTTATCACTTAGTAACTACGATGCCTTCTATCTTTGTGTGAGATATAATTAATAAATGAATCTTACAGATGACAAAGTATCTCTAAATGCTCATTCCTATAAGCCTTTTGGTCCCTTTTTCTAGTTTCTGCCATGGGAATACTGGCATTTCTCCTTTGCTTACTGTGGATCATCATTTTCTCCAAGATTATGAATCATCCTAGCAGAAAATTAGCATCTTCCAGGTTTCTTTACATAGTGGCAAATCCTACCTCATGGAAGAGTCCCCTATATGATGAATGCTCCGTTGTCAAATTTTATGTTTCCCTCCCAACTCTACCCCCCCCCACACACAAAATCCAAGTGCACTGAGCTGAGACTCATATACCCTTTCAGCTTCTTTTGGCACATCTACTACTACTACTACTATTATTATTATTATTATTATTATTATTAAATATTATGTCCTTCTGTGCAGTCTCTTTCCTTCCTTAGTAGGTCTAGGATTTTCCCTGTTAGCATATATTATGCCCTGACCTAGTTATTGGTCTGATACCTAGAAGGGGATGTGGGAGCATATCCTGAGGAAGGCATGTGTCTTGCAAAGCAAGGCTCTGCATCACCTGCAAGCAAGTGTATGGGGTGGGTCCTAGTCTTTATTCAAGATAAGAAAGATAGTTCTACAGGCATAGAAAAAATAAGGAAATCTGGGATTCCAGATCTTTGAGTGAATCAACACAATGGTTCTATCTCAGATCTCATGGTCCTGGTTACTCTCTTTAGAAATTCTGACCTGGAGTATCAGACATATTGGTTTTAAAAATTCAACACGATCTAAAAAAAAATCAAGATTATCTAGGAGATCTGTTGTCATTAAAATTAAGTTTTCAACTTGTTCCTCTGCTTTTTCTAAGCTCAAACTATAGACGATTCTGTTTCATATGCTGCTATAGAACAATTCTGACTTTTTAATTTAGCTTTTACTTGATTTGATTTTTAATTTTTCACTTACTTTCATTGTCTTTCTCCAATACATTGATAACTCCTAGCAAGAAGCATAAGATTCCATAATATTTATAATTATAAGATTCCAAGAAACTCTCAAATGCCTGAGATTTACACCTGCCAGAGTATTTCCTTCCATAATATCATCTCAATTCACCACTGGTGAGCGTTTCACATTTGCACCTTGATAGGATGCCAGATGGTGTCAAGACACAGTCAGTCATGTGGTCTATTGTCAGCTGGATTACATGTAATCTAGCTCCAAAATCTCATTCTAAATATGTAAAGAATTTTATAGCTCAACAACTGAAGGACAATTCAATTGAAAATGAGCAAAAAATTATAAATAGCAAATGAGCACGTAAAAAGATGCTCAACATCCTTAATTAATTGGAATTTATAAATCAAAACTGCAATGAGATCCCATTTTACACCTACTAGGATGGCCACATTCAACAATACAGAAAATAACAAGTGTTGGTGACAATGTGAAGAAACTAGAATGGAAATAAAATCCCATTCTGGCAATTATCCCAATGATCTTTCCATTAGAGTCCACCACTCCCTAGAATCTATTTGTAATGAAAATAACTCCTACGTAATGGTGATGTAAAACAATGCAGCCATTATGAAGAACAGTTTGGCATGTCTTCAACAAGTCAAAAAGAATTATCATAGGAATGAGAAATGTCACACCTACAGGGGGCCTGGGTGGCTCAGTCAATTAAGTGTCTAGCTCTTAATTTTGCTCATGTGAGGATCTCAGGGTCCTGAGATCAAGCCCCCCACATCAGGCTCTGTGCCAGAGTCTGCTTGGGACTCTCCCTCTCTCTCTCTCTCTCTCTCTGCTCCTCCCCCTGCTCATGCACGTGCTCTCTCTCTAATAAATAAATAAGATCTTTTAAAAAATGTCATACCAACTCCCCAAAATTGAAAATGGGTTTTTAAGCAAAAACTTGAAATATGAACTTCAAACATATGAATGTCCATTGTTGTACTATTTATAATAGCCAAAAGGTAGAAACAACACAAATGTCCATGAATGCATTAGTAGATAAACAAAATGGTATATCCATACAATAGAATATTCTTTAGCTATGAAAAGGAACAAAGTATTGATACATTCTACGACATGAATGAATCTTGTAAACATTACATTAAATGAAGGCAGACACAGAAGGCTACATATTTTATGGTTCAACTTATGTGAAATATCCAGAAAAGAAAAAGTTATAAAGACAGAAAGCAGATTAGTAGTTGCTTAAGTCAGAAGGGAGTGGGAAATTAAACAGTTACTGCTTAATGACTAAAGGGTTTCTGTTTAAGATGACAAAAAATTCCTGGAACTAGAGAATGGTGATTTTACACAAATTGTGAGGGTACTAATGCCACTGAAGTATGTAGTTAAAATGACTAAAATAGTGAGTTCTGCACATTTAAGGAAGCCATCAACAAAACAAAAAGGCAACATAGTGAATGGAAGAAGATATTTGCAAATGTAATATTGAATAAAGAATGAATATCCAAAATATATTTAAAAAAAAAACACAACTCAACAGAAAACAAAAAAACAAAAAACAAAAAAAACCACCAGAACACTCAAATCAAAACCTGGGCGGAGGACATTCTTTTAAAAGAAGACATACAAATGGCCAAAAAAAACACATGAAAAGATGTTCAATATCACTAATCATCAGAGAAATGCAAATCAAAACTACAATGATATATCACCTCACATCAGCTAGAACGGCTAGTGTCAAAAAGACAAGAAATGACAAGTGTTAGCAAGGGGATGGAGAATAGAGAATCTTTGTGTGCTGTTGGTGGGAATTAGTACAAGCACTGTGAAAATTAACATGGAGATTCCTTAAAAAGTTAAAAATAGAAATACCATATGATCCAGTAATTCTATTACTGGGTATTTACTCAAAAAAAAAAAAAACACAAAAAAACAAAAACACTAGTCCAAAAAGATAAATGCACCCCTGTGCTAACTTCAGCATTAGGTACAATACCCAAGATTTGGAAACAAGCCAAGTGTCCATCAAGAGCAGAATGGATAAAGACATGCGTGCACATGCACACACACATGGGCACGCAGTGGGACGTTGCTCAGCCATGAAAAACAATGAGATCTTTTCATTTGTGACAACACTGATGGAACTACAGGATGCTATGCTCAGTGAAATAAGTCAGAAAAAGACATCACATGATTTCACTTAATATGTGGAATCTACAAAACGAAGCAAACCAACAAACAGAGAAACCTAAATACAGTGGTTGCCAGAGGGGAGGTGGGTGGGATATGGGCAAGACAGACAAAGAGGATGAAGAGATGCAAACTTCTAGATATAAAATAAGTTAAGTCATAGAGATAAAATTACAGCATAGGGAATACAGTCAATAATATTGTAATGATATTGTATGGTGAGAGATGGTGACTACACTTGCTGTGGTGAGCATGAAGTTATAAAGAGAATTGTAAAGTAAATCTATTTTTTACCTGAAACTTAGGATACTGTATGACAACTATATTTCAATTTAAAAAGATGGAACAGTAGTAAATACACAAAAATATTAAGTTTTATTTTATGTACATGTAACCACAGTAAAGAATAAGATCTCATCCAAATTCTGCTTCATGGAACCAACGTATCACCAACATTTTTACATCATATTCCTTAGAAAACAGACTGTACCTTCAGGGCATTTCTTGGAGAGAACTGTAGAGAAGAACTTTCAGGGAGTAAAAGAAGCAGGATTGGACAGAGAGAGAAGTTGAACTGTGGTGCAGATGCACAGGAAGCCTCTGCCAATCCAACAGGTATCTCTGGTAATGGCCCAATCCTTCAAATATTTCAAAATTAAGGCAATGGGTAAGACAATCATACTTGAATTCCTACCAGGTGTAGACTCTTCCCAGAGAGGGAACCCTAGCATTAAGTGAAGCTGTGAACTTTGGCGAAAGGCTGTTTCCTGAAGAGGGACTCAGCTATGAATCATTGATATCCACCATTATCAGCAGCTGTAGAAATAGGAGCCCCAGCCTCAAAGAAGGAGAGTCCGATCAGCGACTACACCATAGTAGTCAGTATAGCACAAAGGCGCAGATACCGTGTTCCTATATTCTGATTCATCAGCAAGAAACAAAATTGATAGTAGAATTCCATTCTGACAATGATCCCAGTGGTCTTTCCATTAGAGTCCACCATTCCCAAGAATCTGTAAGGAAAACAACCACCTCTGCAATCTCTTTGGCCATGTTGATAAATGGAAAGCTTTGAAACGGTGATGACAGATGCTTGGGTGGCTCAGGTGGTTCAGTGTCTGCCTTTGGCTCAGGTCATGATCCCAGGGTCCTGGGACTGAGCCCTGCATGGGGCTCCTTGCTCAGCGGGGAGTCTGCTTCTCCCTCTCCCTCTGCCCCTCCCCCTGCTCTTGCTCTCTAACACACACTCTCTCTCAAATAAATAAGATATTTTTAAAAACTGGAATGGTGATGCCTATCTATATATTTATCCTTGAACTACATGTCAACATTTTTCCGATGATCCTGATTATAAATTACCTTTTGCAAGGTCCCCATCCCATCTCATCAAACTTTTATATATCTAATGATCAATTAAATAATTGACTAATTGTAAATAATTTCTTTACTTCAACCAAGTCCCCTTGAATGCTTTTATTTACTTAGGTCTCCCCAGTTCATGACACTGATTTTCTCTTCCTTGTACCCTCTCAGGCTAGTGGAGCCAGAATGTAGGGAGTTGGAGTGCGCTGGAACTTAAGCTTCCTTAGGATCCTCTGTGGAAAGGTGCTGGAATGTGAAGGTTTCAGTGCTGTTTGCTGGATTTAAGAGATACTGAGGCACAATTTACTCTGGAAACCTCCCCTGTGGAATCAAACTAAAGCTACCCTCTATGGGATTGTCAGTAGACTAAAAGAAGGGGGAAAGGAAATGGGAGAGAACCAAGCAATGAATCAACTGCACGTGGATCTCATCTCAGGTTCCACAGCTGGAAATATACCCTAAGACCCTACTGATGCACAATCATATCATATCTGCAACTAATAGCTGCCTTCACTTTTGCAAACATTTTAACAAGAATATGTCCCTGGACAAGGGAACTCTACATACACTAAGGTTCTAGAGGAAGCAGTCTTCAATCCAATTATAAACTCCCTGCAATTTGGTTAAAAGCACTTTAATGATTACTTGACGGTAGAGCAACAGATGGTTTTGCTGATTTTGTCAAAAGCGTAAGAAGCATTTGATATGGTATGATTTTGGCTACACAAAGAGAAGGGTTTTTTGGTGGTGGTGTGGCTTCCTACCTTTCACTTGGATTAATGACTTCTTGCTCAAAAGAGCAACATGGTTTATCTTTTCAAGTACCCTAGTCAGGATGTTGAATGTCTCTCACATTGTCCTCAAGGGCACCTTCACAACAGTGTTTCGAAGGCAATTTCCCCAAGATGCTGGCCTTGAGGAAAGTATGCTGAGACTGTGCGAGCCCCCCTGACGGCAGCTGTGGCCTCGCACCGCTTCCAGAGGGAAACACCAAGGAGGTTGGGTGGTCAATCCGCAGAGGGGAGCATCGCTCTGGGTTTATTTTGCTGAAGCCCAAACGGTGGAAATTCAACTTCTGGCTGTGTAAGGAAAATAAACAGAGACAATGGCATTTTCACTCTCCTAAGCAGTTTATCCAGATCAATATGGGAAAGATTGCTGCTTTGCTGTGGCTGATCTGAGCCTTAATTAAGGATTTTGCTCTCTAAGGTTGATGTGCCAGCCACCTTCATGAGTATTAGTATTGAGTTTCTCTTTCAAAAATATAGAGTTAAGATAATATCAGCATGGCAAACACAACTGAGGATGATTTTCTGAAAAAAAAAAATCCATAAGCTAGGTTTGTTTAAGTTTTTCTAAAATAGATTTAAGATCCAAGTAAAAATATCCCCATGGTTTTCTTTTACATCATGAATAGATCACATCATACTACAGCAAAGAAGACCCTTTTTAATCTTGCTCCTTCTTTTTTTCCCCTTTTGCCCACTTTATAACATCTATATAGTGTATACTATATTTTCCCTGCTACTCTCACTCAGCCTTCAAATTCAGTTCAAGTATCACCTCCTCCAGGAAGCCTTCCTTTCATTTTGGCTTCCCTCTGAGATCATTATGATGGTTGTCTACTTTTATTTGTTCCATAGAAAACACAATATAGGATGAAATTCTTTGTCTCCTGAACTGTACTAATGGCTGGTTGAATAAAAAGCCTTTTTTTCTTTTTTGAATCCCTCTTAGAAAAATCTTTAAACAAAGTAGTGCTAAATAAATGTGTAATTATTGAATTTTAAATACATTTGATTATTCGAAAATTACTATTTTGAACCATTACGTACTTTATGTTTTAAGATTTTATTTAATTAATTAATTAATTTATTTATTTATTTATTTATTTATGAGAGACACAGAGAGAGAGGCAGAGACACAGGCAGAGGGAGAAGCAGGCTCCATGCAGGGAGCCCGACGTGGGACTCGATCCTGGGACCCCAGGATCACGCCCTGGGCCACTGGCAGGCACTAAATTGTTGAGCCACCCGAGGATGCCCCCATTACGTACTTTAAAAGGAAAATAATCATTCCAAAGAAAAATAGTATGTCTGCTATATGTTACTGTCTCTTGCAAATGCATAATTATTAAACGTGGTTTTCCAGTGAGAGGCCTGCTTGAGAAAGGTGTTTTCTGGAAATTTATCCCTTGGAACTAGTCTTTTGAAAATGAATATACAGAATCATTTAGTTTTGACAGAACAGTATCCCCAGGAATAAAGGAAACCAATATTTCTAGAATCCTCTTATAGGGTTTTCATAATTATCAGTACTTGAAATTTTATCTCAGCCTTTACAAAGATTGCATTAGCATAAAATGTTGTGTTTTTTGATTTAATATATTCTTTGAAGGGGAAATATTCACCAGAACTAAGAGTTGGGATAGGAAATTATTACCTGCCAGGTGACAAATAGTACTTTACACTGATGAGAAATGTATTTTTTTAAATGCAAATTACAGAATTTGAGTTGACACTCAACCCCTTTGGAAAAAAAATGCAAAATCTCCAAATTGAATATCCACTATTAAAGTAATAGGTCTAGTAACAGTAATTGTAGCAAATTGCAAATCCAAAATTAATGTGTTCTTTTTTTTTTTTAATGTTACCTGCCTTAATTCATTTTGTCAAATCATGTCTGTGCCATGATTCAGCACGATTAGAGTTCTTTAAACTAGAAAAACATGATTATACTTACTACATATGATTATTTATTTGGAGCACTGGGCTGAGGATATGGGCAAATAAAATATTTATCCTGATTATAGTGAGGCGTTTTGTAGACTATAATTCAGTAGGTCTTTGTCTTGGAAGATTCTTCACTTCTTAGACCCATAAGACCCCAGAGAAATGACTCTTCTCTTTACTCTTATGCTGTTGTAGCATTACAGCATTCCAAATACAAACCAAGCCCAAAGATGCTATTCCCGCTGACACTAAATTCTCTACAAATACACAATAAGAAATGTATGTATCAGGAATCCTTGCCCAGATTTGTGCAAAACTTAATCACCTCACAATTCTCCACTGAATGAACACATTCAAAGTAAGTAGAGATGCTGCTATTTATCAAGAAATGTCACTAAAGTCATGGGTCCTTGACTGGTCGTCAGGAATACTCAATCCCTAAGGAAACTGTCATGGTAAGGAAGGAGTACTTTTGTGCCTACCACTAATTGAATTTGCTGAGAATGTTAACTTCCTCTGTTTGAAACCCTTCAGTGGATGACCACTGACTATCCTAACTTCTTTCTATGGTCTATAAAATCCTGCAAAATCCTGCCTTCCTTGTTCATAATCTTCATCACTTGCTACCCTCAACCTTCTTTCCTTCCTTCAAATGCACTAAGCTCTTTCTCAGCCTTGGACCTTTCAACGCACAGGTGTGTATTTCCCTCCAGACGATGTACTAGCTCCTACTCTGCCTTCTTATTCTGATTTAAATGTTATCTCTTCAGAAAGTCCGCCGTGAGCATTTTTTCTAAGAATTCTTACCCCAATGTACCCCTGACTTTCGCTTTAGCCTCTTAATGTTCCCTTCATATGAATGTCTTGATTTTTATTACCGTACTACTAATTTGTTAACATTTAAAATGCTTTTAAAACATTGAAGAATGATCCACTTCCATTAGAATATAAGCTCTCTAAGTCGGGAACTTATCAATCTTTTCTCCATTAAAGTCTCAAAGTATCTGGCCCTTAATATATATTTGATGTTTGAATAAATGGATATATTTTGTTCCTGAATCAACTTCTTGTGCTGTTTCATCTATCTATTGCTATGGAACCAACCACTCAAAACGTAATGACTTAAACCCACAAGAACAAGTGATAATTTATCATGATTTCCATGGGTCAGGAATTTGGGAGGTTAGCTGGATGGTAAGTTTGGGATTTCTCTTGAGGGTACAATCAGATGACAGCAGGGACTGAGGTCACAGGAAAGCTGTACTGGCCCTGGAGAGTGTAATTCCAAGGTGGCTCATTCACAGGACTGGCAAGGTTGTCGCAATGGCCCCCAGCCAGAGCTTTAGCTTCCCTCCGCGTGGAACATCTTGAGTGTCCTTGCAGCATAGTGACTGAATTCCTCCAGAGGGAGTAATTCCAAGAGATGTGGGCAGAAGGGGCTATGCCTTTCATGACCTAGCTTGGGAAATTATATACCATCACTACTATCATATTTTATTGGTCCGCAGGCCAGCTTTGATTCAGTATGTGAGGAGACTACATAAGAGCATGTGAAAACAAGGATGAGGAAATGAAGAGCTTTTTGGAGGCTGATACTACATAGGCCTCAATTTATTTCTGGTTGCCAAAGCCCTAATTCTCCTCCAATCTTTTTATCCCCCTAACATCCAATACCTCCCTTCAGACCTTCTTCCCTATCTGTTCCTTACTCCTTATAGACAACTCTGATTCATTTTCTAGACCCTGCTAAACCATCTTTATTTTGTCAGAGTATCAACCAGACCAAAAGGCAAAACTTTGATTCCCAGAATCCTTTGATTCTTCTGGGCATGAGCTCAGAAGTAACATCTTCCTACTCCTTTTTGACTTCTCTCTTTCCCTCTTTTCTCTTTCTCTCTCTATTTTTCATTCTCTCTCACAGACATGGCTCCCCTGACTAGATACAACTTGACTTGTCTGAGGTAGGCATTTTCAGAGAGATTTTAAATTTAAGTAAGTGAGAAAAATTTGAGGCCAAAATTATGTAACTCCTCAAAAGCTTACAAGAAATTACTCACGTGTGCATGGCCTAATTATTATATAAGATTTATTTTCCTTAACAGACTGATTCCTTTCCATCTGCCTTTCCCTGATCTCTAGCTGGTATTAAATACTCACTTGTAAGTTCCTTAATGGCAAACTTCCTTATTCTCTATCACTTTCTCAAGGAGTGAGACAGCTTATTTTAGCCAGGTTTAAAATTCATTTAAGATTCATGTATGCTGAGTTCTAGACAAAACACTAACCTTTCGGTGTTTGGCCTTAACTTTGTCAAACATAACTTCCTGCCTTAAAGAAAAAAAGTTTTAAATGTTAATTAAAAACACTCAAAGTGTCTTAGTCAAAAAATAGTCCTGAACTTAGACCTATTCTCGCCTACAAAATGATGAGCTACACTATGAAGCATATGGATTAAATGTCTCTGCAAATTTAATATGAATTCCAAAATTAGTCAGTATTTGGAAAACATATCTGTGTTTTGATGAATTGACTAGAAATGTTTGAGCATAATCTAATATAAATTGCAGTCATTTCTAATTCCTCATATCAAAATTGAAAGCATATGCCCAGATTATACTCATAATTTTCCAGATTTTTTTCCAGGGGTTCAAAAGACTAATGGGAGCCAAAGGAAACTTATACTCAGATTAGACAGTTGGTGTTAGTGACAACGACCCAGTGTTATTTTCAATCTGAACCATCTAAGTGAACACTGAATACAAACAGAAGTACCATATTCTTAGTTTTGGGGACTGTAGACTGAAAATATAGAACATTTGGTCTTCCATGGGAACACAAATTCATAAATCACTATAATATTCATTAATTTATAATTTACACTTACATTCTTCCAAACGGGGTTTGAATTGGCTCACAATAAAAGATATGTGCAATTGAGCTCAATGAAGCCAATAGAATAGTGCAAAAAATACCTGTTTTCCTAATATTCGAATAATATTTTTTCAAGCATTGATTAAATAAAGATTGAGTATTATCTCACTCTGTATATGTAGCATAGTGAGGGTGGGTAGGATATATAAGAACAATGCTCCTGCTCGTTCAATCCAGTGACAGTAAAAATACAGATTATGTTTGTACAGCATGTAACTACTTTATATAATAAGATGCCATAGGTTTTATGGGAAGTAATAGAGTTTTAAATAACGATATTCACCCTGGCTGAGAAAGAGAAAATAAAACAAACACATTGCCCCAGAGCTTAGTATAATTTGACATCAAGCTCATTTTTCATCTGAAACAAATCATTAGAGCTCTGCAGTGATTGGTACCTCTTCTGTGAATAAATATCATTTTTCCAAAAGATGTTCAAGAGAGATTAGAAATCGATATAGATTCATTTTTATCTTATAATGGGAGATACTGGCCCTACATAGCTGTAAGATGCCAGGATAGAACCAAGGAGTCAGGGACCTTGTCTTCCTCTCTACCACCCTTGCTCTTTTATGTACATGTAAATTTCAAATCTTCTTCATTCTTCTGACAGGTACACTAAAGACACCTGAATTATTTACACCGTTCCTAATGTAAAAGGGTATGCATTTAGCAACTGAGCCAAAATCTTTTTTGCAAAGAAACCTAGTTTTAAAATACCAGAGCAGTACAGGATTAGTGACTCTCAGCAGAAGTATACGAATTAATCTCACTCAAGGTATTTTAACCAGCACATGCAGTAGACGGATAAGAAATTAATTCATGATAGCTAATTCTTCCATGACTATCTTAAATTTCTTCTCCTCAAACCTATCCCCTAGTCTTCTTCCTTTTAACTCTTTGAATTGTTCTTTGTTCTTTAAATGGCTGCAGTCTGTAGAGTACAGGGAAGCTTCCATAAGCCACTGATTTACTCCACAGCATCTACAGAGCACAATGTTAATGAACCTTCATTCTTCAACCTGTACCCTCAGTCTACTGCTTCTGTCCCTATCTCCACTGGATTACTTATTTTCCAATTTTCAGCCTGCTCTTAAAATTAACTCAGAAGATACTTTTCATTTTAGGAACACAAACTTGACTCATTTTAGAAGAAAACAAAATATGACCTCTCCTACCCATGGATTTGATCCCATCTTAAGGTCCTTACATTCTTACAATATTGCTATATTACAACAGTCAATATCACGGAACATTAGAGAAAAAAGTCACAGGTCATGTGACTTTCACATGTGGAGTAAGATTAGGGAAAATATCAGCTCATTTATATTTTTCTTCTGAAAAAAAAAAAAACTACTTTGAATTACAACCCGAATTATGAATAAGGATAAAAATAATGTGTCTCATTCTGATTTGGGATGCAGTTGTAGCTTTCATAAACTGCTCTTTCTCTATTAGAAACGATTCTGACTCTATCTGATGCAATGTCAGCCAAGGATAATCTTGAGATTTGCCCATCTCTTATTTACTATTTTAATTTTGCTCAAGACATTTTATATTTCTTGGCAGCAAAGGATAATTGGGGGGGGGGGGAAGTATTATAGATTTCTATCTGTTAAAAAGGGAACAAAGCTTCATGTACAGAAATGGCTTAGAACCTGCCCTTAAAATGAACACATTTGTAGCATGTTAAAGATTTTTTACATCAGCCTTTGGCTATGTGTTACTCTTATTATTTTAAATTTGCTTATTTTACTTTTTCTTCCTACTTGACTAGACACTTTTATATTATTACAAACACTTCAAAACTAACATTATAATAGGAAATTATAATTATCTTTTTTTTAACAAGGAAATATGTTATTTTCATTTAAATTCCTAACATGGCTTCCCTCAAGCTGTTCTAAATCTTCACTAGCAATGTCAGTTGATGAATGCCACTACTACCAACCCACAAAAGGATTTTTTAGAACTTGATTTGTTTTCAATTTTGTAAATTTTAATGTTTTATTCTAAATGATTTTTAAAAGGATCTTTGTATTTCATATGTAATGCAAGAATTTTATTCATATTTCCAGTGACGTCAAAGAACACCTATTTCCCCACATGTGCCGTAAGTAAGCAAACCTCAAAGAGAAGATAAAGACTGAATCTTCCAATCTTCAACAGAATCTACTTAACAGTGACAGGAACCTATTATTGTCTATCCAAGTGTCTTCACTCAAGTAGCCAATAAATCTTCATTAAGTACTTACTGTAAGTGACACAATTTATGGGCTATCAATTAAAGTTGCTAGAGACAAAGGAACTGCCTTGATTTCCCCATGGTCATATTGATTCTAATTTTACGATGCCAGGGCATATCTTCTTGCCATATTCTTGCCTAAAAGCAGGTGACAGAAAATCACAGGAGAATAGAAGTACTAAAGGCCAACCCTCGGATTTTTCTTACTTGATTCCTAACTTGTCCCCATTTCATATTCATTTCCACCAGGTATCCAGTACCTGCCTCCATAGCCTATTGCAATCCTATGACTCGACACAGATTTGTCTTTTTTGTACTTTGTCTTTTTTGCCTTAGCTCTCCCACTTTAATGGATTTGAACTCATTAATTCTCTGATATTCTTGTTCCAGACACACTTGGTAGGATGTTCCATTCCATGTTTTTTGTCTTTGGCCTCAACTATTGTCTCCAGTTTACAGATGTATGTCAATCCCTGTTGAAGGCAGACACTGCTGTAGGTGATCAGTTAGTGTGTTCCGATAGCCCAGTTGGCTCAGAGAGCCTGGCAGATTCCTGTGTATTTTTATAGAATCGTATATACTTTGTCCAATTCAAATGCTGTCATTCATTATTCAATGTGGAAATTCCCCATGACATTGTTGAAGGTAAAGCTGTTAGCAAACTACCTTGTCCCTCTCATCTTAATGTTGGAGGGGTTCTATGGGGCTCCCTTACCCTTCTTCCAAAATCATTATTTCCTCACTACAGTAAAAACAATGACCCAGATCTATTTCTACCTCTGTCACCTCCACCTCCATCAGTATCTATATCTACCATTTTTGCAGTGGTGGGGCAGATTGGGAACAAGTTACAACAACAGTAACGCTTGATGAGAAAGATCTGACACAGAGGAAAATTCTAATAGTGGGAATCAGCACAAGACTTTACCATCAGGCTAGGATTTTATTTACATGGGCCTCATTCAAGTCTATCTCTATCACTAATGTTAGGAACTTTATCAATGGATCCCCGGAGCCTTGCTTTATCTTTAAACCAAGAAAAATAGTACCTATGTTACAAAGTTTTTGTGTGTGATGAATTATATAATGGTGTGAACCACAAAAGAATAGTCTATCACATGGTCGGTGCTCAACATATGTTGGGTTTTATAACTGTAAACATGATGATAGTAGCTAAAACTGCAAAACCCCTGTACATCAGACATTCTTCTAAATTTATGATCCAGGGGCACCTCGGTGGCTTGGTTGGTTAAGCAGCTGCTTTTGGCTCAGGTCATAATCCCAGAGTTCCCAGGATCATTCTCCACATTGGGCTCCCTGCTCAGTGGACAGTCTGCTTCTCCCTCTCCCTCTGCCTCTCCCCAGCTCATGCTTGCTCTCCCACTCCTGCCCAGTCTCTGTCTCAAATACATAAGTAAAATCTTAAAAAAAAAAAAATGTGTGCAGCCTGGGTGGCCCTGTGGTTTAGCACTTGCCTTTGGCCCCTGTGGTTTAGCACTTGCCTTTGGCCCAGGGCGTCACCCTGGGGTCCTGGGATCCAGTCTTGCATCTGGCTCCCTGCATGGAGCCTGCTTCTGTCTCTGTTTGTGTCTCCGTCTCTCTCTCTCTCTCTCTCTCTCTCTCTGTGTATGTGTGTGTGTGTCTCATGAATAAATACATAAATTTATATATTTTCTCTTTAAAAAAATAAATAAATGTCATAATCCAGACAACAATCCAAAGTGGTAGTTAGTATTATTCCTACAAGAGAGACCCGGGGCACCAAAGGGTCGGCCATGTGCCCAACCCATGCAGCAGCATGAAGAATGGGCAGAGGGAGGATGCAAACAAAGCAGTCGGGTCCGGAACCCTTTTCTCTTCACCAAGGCTCCCTGCTCCCCTCATGCTTGAAAAGTCAGCAATGAGTAAGGAATAAGTCCAACGACAAATGTTCTTATCAAGTTCCAAAATGTGAGAGAATTACACAGAAACACTGAGTCTTGCTGAATCGGAGTTATTTTTAGCAGGTTTAACCAACCAGCAGTGATGCTTATCACAGAAGTATCGACTTTTATGGAGACTGCACATTATATTGTGTCCCACTGATTTAAATGAGATAGATTAGTTTCCATTTTAGCTCAATTAACTGCAAAGAGCACCCCCGATCCTGGGTATCTCGTATGGAGTTGAGGCATACAGATAGTATAGACCAGAAGCTGATTGAAATTTATGGAAAGGAATTAGCAATAAAGTGATTTAATCAAAAGTTTATTGAAGATAACTAAAACTAATGAAGGTTTCTCAAAGATACGAGAAGTAATTAAATTAATAGAAAATAATTGCATTTAATTGGGATGTAATTGGACACTACTAAAACTGGATAAAATCCAATGGAAAATGGATAGTTTCATGTCTGAGTCTAGATTTATATTAAAAAAAAAAAAACATTCATTGCTTAAAGCAAACTATTGTCCCATAGAGGCACCCTCAACAATTTCCAGAACTGGATAAACATGTTTCCTAAAAATTTATTTAGAAGAGGAAAGGGTAACTTTAAATTGACAAAATTTTAGATCAGATTGAACACATCCCAAATATGTTAAGAGGCAAATTTCTTTTTTTTTTTTTTTTTAATTTATTTATGATAGGCACACAGTGAGAGAGAGAGAGAGAGGCATAGACACAGGCAGAGGGAGAAGCAGGCTCCATGCACCGGGAGCCCGACGTGGGATTCGATCCCGGGTCTCCAGGATCGCGCCCTGGGCCAAAGGCAGGCGCTAAACCGCTGCGCCACCCAGGGATCCCAAGAGGCAAATTTCTATATGACTTGGGATAAATTAAAAAAAAATCTGAATGATTCATAGTTATAAACATTTCTCTTGAAAGTATTCCAACCCCTTATAAGGCAAAGCTCTTAAAGTAGGTCATGCTTAAAATTACAATATCTTCACCTACTTTTCATCTTTCTTCTCATTCTTTTTTTTTTTTTTTGCCACCAGAGATAAAATTTAATTTCCAGAATTCTAGAATTTTCCTTATCCCATAAAATCTGAATCTCTCCCTATAGGCTTAATTAAATTAACAGATATTTGATCAAAGCAAAGAAGTCTAAGATAATTAAATCTCACAGAGTCTCTAGTCTTATGGACTTAAAAGAGCATAAGCTGAGATGTCAGACATCATGTTTTGTATCTTGGGTCTGTTACTATATAGTTGCCTGATATTGGGCAGTTTATACCTTGCATGTCCTTATTTATAATCTAAGACATAAGGTATACTTTCTTCCAAGGCCAATAATGAGAAATAGTCTGTGAAATCTTATATAAGACCTAACTTAATGCCTTGCAGGTAAAGGGACATGCTTTTAATATTTTCTCCTACTTATTCTCAGCAGATCTGAACTGGAACCAAATGTGTGTATCTGTCTTTCTTCCCTAGTGCCACATATCTCTATTCAAATGCAAAGGGTACTAAGAATGCTTTATGATCATGTAAAGCCTCCTGACAAACGTGGGATATTTTCTTGGTCTTAAGATATAGGTAGTATAGTAAGTCGAGCAGAGAACAACTCTTCATGGAATCATGAAATGCATAATAGCCTCAGTATCAATATTAAGCTGGTGGCATAATGTGCATTTTTAGCTCTCAGATTGTTTTCTTTTTATAAGCTGTTGTATTAATACAGATTCCATTGAAAGCAAAGCCTGAGATGGGACCTTGGATTCATATAGTTTATTTTTATTTTAGAGGTGATCACATGAACTCAGAGTGAGGTTATATGGAGAGTCACAAAAGGACAGAAGAAAAGCTAATAAAGTGTATGTTAATAAGCTGTTGGGTACTCTGAGCAACTCAATTCATTTTTGCTGGGTGTCCTCTGAAGAATTGTAGAGGGCTAATCATAATGTCTCCTTCAAATTTATCCATCAAAGCTTGGTTGAAACCAAAGCCTGAACACCACTGGTTGAGGGATGCCCCTGGGGGACTAAATTTCCTACACTCCTGCTCAAAAAGTGAGCAAGTTCCCCAAGCTTCAGAGGGAGATCTAAGGCAGCCAGGCAGGGACCTGGAGGGTCCTTAGGTGACTGATTAATAATAGCTCTCCTCCTGCTTCGGGCCCCCTTTCTGATGTAAATTTAGGCAGCGGAGGGGGAGGGAAATAGCTTTTCCTAAATCGACTGAGTTTTTACTGCCTTTTGCTTAAAGCAATCTTCATGGAAAAGGATTTGGCGGTAGATATTCTATCCCTCCTTCACTAGTGCGCACAGAGATGAATCACCAAAAATTAGAGGCTAAGTTCTTAAATAATATACGGTGACCCCCTTTAGAAGTGACTACACTCTCCAGTTCACCACAAGTCACAAACGGCCCACCGCACTTTTTTCAGGATACCTGCTGGGTCCTTGCTGCATTTGAGTTTGTAATCCCAAGCAGGATGTTAAAGGATACAGTACCTTGTGAGGGATTGCATGTACACTAAATGTGGAGAGAAACAGGGGGATAGAGATACGGATAGAGACAAAGACACATGGAGAATCGGAGACCAACCAGTTGTTTTAGGAAAACTTTAGCCCAAAGTCCTAAAACAATCCATATATGTCTATGATACCATTGATAGCAGTCTCAGAGTTAGGAAAAGACCCTCTGCCTCCAAATCCACAGATTTAAATATGGAACTACTACTTTTCCAGAAAAGCCTAATTCATTACAGAACACACCCACTGGACTCTTATTAAACAGGGAATTTTGCATTTCTCAACTAGATCATAAATCTTTTCCGAGTTGCTGCATGCTCTTGTAAGTGTTGCTCATACTTATTTTAATTTTCATTACTCATTTGAATTAATCTCATGAGACATTTTATCTCTCACTGCCCTCTGCTTATGAGATTGTTTTTGTCCCGTCTGATAGCTAGCTTGCAAAGGAGCCTGACTTTTTAGATTTTATAGTGGAAATACCTTACTTGGTACTTATTATGATATTAAAAAAAAATAAACATTTACAGCGATATCATTAGAACCAAATCACACAGAGGTTTTTTTTTTTTTTTTTTTTTTTTTTTTTTAATATACAGCCTCTAGGAGAAAATCTTGTAATTAGTTGTATATGAATATATATATATATATGTTTATATATAATGTATGCACTAATTCTGTAAAATTTAAATGGCACTGGTTTATTGTAAACAAAATGCAGAACAGAGTTTATCTCCCAGTTTACGTGAGTATGAAAACACTCTACCACTGTGGTCACCTGAAGCCTTGCATATGTCATCTAAATATTTTTCCCCTCTTTCATCTTAAGACAATTGTAGAGAGTATCTTTGAGGACAAATGCATAAGATAGTTTTTTTTTTTTTTCAAGTGTTCTACATCTTCTGCTATATGATGATAAAGTAAACGTAAACACTAACAGATTCATCTAGGACTGTACTTTGTAAATCATATATATTTAATACTGAAAAGAATGCCTAATGCATTTATTCTGTAATGGGTTCCTTTGCAAAATACAATACTTCGTTCTCTCTTTTAACTTCATCTTTCATACTATCAGATGTTTACTTTTGAGTCATAAGTTCAATTCTATTGGCATGTCTTTTTTTTTTTTTTGTCATGTCTTTTTTATAAAATGCTTAGTGTGGTGCTGCATAGGAAACTTGCATTGTTTTTCAAACTTGGATATTTCCTCTAATTTACTGCCATTGGAACCAACTTCACAATTGAATGGATTTCAGTTCTATTAAAGGAGAAATTTATTTGTTGATATGTGTCTTAGTCATTAGTGTGCTATACTGCCTAAGAGTCCTTGGAACACAGCAGCTCTATCTATATCATCTATAGATCTATATCTATCTATCTATCTATCTATCTATCTATCTATCATCTATCTATCTATCTATCTATCTATCTATCTATCTATCATCTATCTCCCTATATAGAGTCATAAGTGTTAATCATATAAAATAAGTAGAACTATAAATGCTACTGAGTACCTTGGCACATTCCAGTTCTCCATGGTAGTAGGACTCTATCCAGGGCCATCAGTACTTACAAAGAATTAGAACAGTAAGGCTGGTTTTGTTTAGTACATGGGATAAAATCTGGCACTGAATTCCCAGAATTGAGGTCTACTAATGTTAGTAGTAACACAAATTTAGAACTCTTTATGATATTATAGTAAGTTCAGCCTGTAAAAATATGTTTATATCTTAAAGCTATTGGTATTATATCCAAATCTTCCAGAATACACTTCCAGCACTCCTTTTCTCATAAAATTTTTATGAATTCCCAGATTAAACTCTATCCCTCTTCTCTACATGTCTACAACTTGCAAAAACAACACAACTTTTCCGGAAGCTCACTAAAACTACAGAATTTGTCTTATTTATAATCTGTGATAGGTACTAAACATATTCAATATACAAATTATAACATTACAGATATTAAAAGGAACCAAAAAATGGTAAAAAAAAAAAAAACATCATTCAACTAAAAGCCCACCATAATATTTGTTGAAAACAGACATTGTCTCTTGGATTGTCGATTTCAATTTTATTTCTTCTACCTCATTATTTAAGAGCTCTAAATCTAATAATTTTGAATAGTTATACAAAATTAATGGTTTTGAGAAATTCTGATAAGATAAAAAAGGTAAAATTCTTAATATAACATATATAAAGTTTCTCTCTCTCTCACACACACACACACACACACACACACACACACACACACCTCACCACTATCACAATCACCACCTCAAATATTCATTGTGATAATGGGTTATTTCTCTTCAGTTTTTTATATGTAACCTACTGACTAACGTATAACTTTTGTTCTTTAGCGACAGTAGTCACATCTGTAGAACAGAGAAGGCAATAGTATTTATTCCATCAATTTTTTACGAGAAGCAAATAATTTAATTCACGTAATACATTTAAAAAGCTATTATCATCATTTTAATTATTACATAGACTTTTATTATATGGAGATTGGATATTTTTTCCATCAAGTTTTCTACCTACCATATGCTGCAAAGATTTTTTCATATCTTTAAATCATATGGACATATAATGTTAACCTTTCTTTTCTTTTCTTTTTAAGATTCATTTATTTATTTCTGAGAGACCCAAAAAGAGAGGCAGAGACACAGGCAGAGGGAGAAGCAGGCTCCATACAGGGAGCCTGATGCAGGACTCGATTCCAAGACCTCGGGATCACACCCTGAGCCACCCAGGCATCCCAATTTTAATCCTTCTTGATGGGTTTCTATTTAGGTTCCAATTTTTGGATGTCATAGTTATTGCTACAATGGATAGTCTTAGAAATAAATGTCTCTAACTGTTTTGTATTTGTCTTTTAGGATGCTTTTTGAACTGATATGTAGTGCAAAATTACTAAAAATAAATGTGCCAATAACTTCCCCCTAAAAGTATGGAAACATACTTCTTCTTCTAGGTAATATAATGTGATATTGTGTTTTGTAATTACAGTTACATATCAGTATTTTTATGGAACTCATCATTTTAAAATTTTCTATATAATTTAAAAATATTTTGGGGACATTTGTGTCTGTGTGAAAGAAAAAAGAAAGAGAAGGAGTAAGTGAATGAGATTATATTCAGTACTCAACTTTTTGAATGATTGTAGCCATATTAGTTATTATAATAGCAATAGCAGTAGGGATGGTGTTCAGTGCTGGTGGTAAAGTAATAGTAATAGGTAATAAGAGCTAACATTTACTCAGAGCCTGCCATGAGCTAAAATCTTCACACATATTAATTTCTTTAATGCACAAAGAATCCTATGTGACAGGCACTATAGTAATGCCAATTTAAAAAAAAAAAAGTAAACTGATTCTGAGATTTATTTAAGTAATTTCTTTAAAGTTAGGATTCTAACCCAGGGAATATGACTAAACCTTCTCTCTAAAGAATGCATTCTATAGATTGTGTATCCATCAACCTTGTCATTTATATGGAAAATGCATACTTCCTAACTGTTCTGTTTAAAATTTTAGTGACTTTAGTGTACAAAAATGTCTTTAATATTTTTTCAGTATTTTTTTCTAAATGCAAGATTGCAGTGTCACCTTGCATTAGAATTATTCCCCCGGGCTAAACTGCTCTTTCAGGAAATATTTGTTTGTTTGCCTTTAGATTTTTAATACTTCTGAATTTGAATATATATATGAGCAGGAAGTAGTTATTTTATTTATGGAGGTTATTGAATAAGAGGGGCATTTACATTTTTTTTTACTTTATTTCTAGATGGTCGACTTTATTCAGTTTTCCCCTGCTATTAATTCTATAGACTACATTAATCTTCATATTATGTCCCTCAAGAATTTATAATGTTCCCTTTTTGCTTCTACTTGATTTGCGGGATCTACCCTTTTTGATTTACATCTTCTGATCTTTGTTTATATTCTCCATGGAGCGTATACTACTGGTATGTCCAATATTCCCTCAGTGTTCGCCAGGAGCAGTTATGCTTCCTCAATGGCCTTTAAAACCAGCATATGCAGCTCTTCTAAAAGGGGCTTCCTCTGTTAGTACCTCAACAGCCCTGTAGTCGACAAGTAGAAAGTGCCAGGACACAACCTTCCATTAGTCACAAAAATTAGCAAAAAAATAACCCAGTTCCCAATCTCCTAGATGAGATAACAGCGATAACTGAAAGCCCTACTTGCCAAAAGAAATAACATACAAATAACACACTTCTTCTAGATTTTATACCTCTGCCTCACTGTTCAATTCTCCCATAGATGCTCCTTGCAGTCCTCCTCCCAATAAACTGCACTCAAATACTTCTCTTAAAATCTGCTTCTTGGAGAACCTAACTCCAGAAAACCCTTCTTCTAAGCATGATGCTTTATCTTCTCTACTTTGTTTTGGGTGCATAATAGGTCTCCCCTCCAGTTTGCCATGATCACTCGGCCCCCAGCAGACAATTTCCCCCCCTGAGATTGATTCAGCCTGACTCTGTTGGTTGCTTCTTTGCAGCAAAGCTGGTTAGCCAATCTGGTTAGAAATCTAAATTTCTGACCTCTCCCACCATTTATGTATTTTGATGAAATGCCACATCAAGAACCTTGGGATCTGGCATCCCAAGCAGCTGTTGAAGGAGCCAGTGGATGCATCCTAAATTGCAGGGAGTGAACTCTTTATGGGATGAACTTGGGCAAATGAGAAATAGGAGATGGAGAGGATCCTGAAAGATAAGTGGGGAATCAAACATAGGATCAAAAAATAATTTTACAATTTTATATTATTTCTAAGAGACTTGCACCCCTGCCTGTTACCTAAGAACCAACCAAAGGAAAAGAGAAACGGGATTGTTGGCAACTATCTTGTGCCTGCTACAATATGAGATGTTGAATGGATTATAAACAAAACATGAGTCAGGGGTTTGGAAATTTATTGTAACTGACATTGGCCTAACCAAAGAAACACATTATTGAAGTACATAAGCTCTTCGGAAAGTGCTTCTTCCTGCTATTATTTTTGAAAGGATTAAAATTTTTATTATAAAGAAGACTAAATATGGACATGAATTAAAGAACAATACAAACCATCCAAAGATAACTTCTTCTAATACTTCGGTATAGGTCATATATTTCCAGTAATTTTTTACTGTATGTACACATAAAGATGTATTCTACTGTTGAAGAGGAAAAAGTTTCCTTCCACTCTTCTAGGCTCTTTCTCTAATAATTAAATTGACATTGTAGGGGCCAAGGACAGGCTGCTCCAAAATGGTCCACTTTGGCATGAATATTGGTTTGAATTAAAAGCAACCAAAACCTAGCAGAGTCAGAAAAAGCTCTTTACTTCCCTCTCAACTGCCTCAAAAGAACTTAAATAGAGGACCTGCTCCAGGATGAGAGCTAACATCATAGGTAACTGCATTATAGTCTGAAGTAGGTATGGTAGACGAGGAGGAGTCTAGCCAGTCCCATATATCCCATGGTTTCTGAATATCCCAGCAAACATCCGTTTACCAATCATTTACTAGTTCACCTTCCTGTGAATGGCATCCCTTCCCTTTGAAGTCCCAGACACCTGCTTTAGTTCAGAATGACATATATACCTCATTTAACATGACCGTCTTTGGAATTTCATGTCTGTGTGGATTCCTTATACAAATGAAATTAAATTTGATTTTCTCCTGTGAATCTGTCTCATGTCAATTTGATTCATAGTCCAGCTATAAAGATATTGAAGGTTCCCTTTTCTCCGCATCCTCTCCAACATTTGTTGTTTCCTGCTAACTCTGGGAAACGAACTAGGGGTGGTAGAAGGGGAGGAGGGCGGGGGGTGGGAGTGAATGGGTGACGGGCACTGGGTGTTATTCTGTATGTTAGTAAATTGAACACCAATAAAAAAAAAATAAAAGAAAAGAAAAGAAAAAAAAATAAAGATATTGAAGGGCAGAGGAAATTCCTCCCCCTCAGCAACGTATAATAGATGAAAGTTTAGTAACATGCATACCTCCAATATTCATGAGAGATACCCAGGAAAAGTGAGTAACTTCCTGAAATAGCCCAACCATCACCTTAAATGCCATGTCCAGTTAAAGACAAAAGAAGAGGTTGAGGGTGTGGAGTCAGTTATGAGAGATTTCCAGGAAAAACACAGGAAATAAGAGTATGGGGTTGTTAGGCAGAGTGAAAGTCCAGGCTTCTCCACTGCTAAGTATTTTCTAGAGTTTGTAGATAGGGAGACACTCTGACAATGAGTATTTCTCTTATCCTCATAAATGTTTCTTACAGAAGAATAACTTCTAATTCTTTTCAGAATTTCTCTTCTGTGTGCAGTTTCTCAAAAATAACCAGCTTAATATAATCCTAAGCCAAAGAGGCATATCTTGGAGTGGAAAAATTTGTTCCCCTTCACTGTAATTTCACATCTGTCTTTTTATCCTTATTCTTTTCTAATGTAATTAAATAATCTTTGAAAATGTACTATATAATGTCTGCATAGTATTCCTTCTATTGAAAACGTATTAAGTTGTTGAACTAATCAGACTTTGTTGAACATTTCAGATTGTTTGCAAGTTTTCATTAATACAAAAAACACTGATAAATACTCTTGTAAAATGCATAGATTTACATCGCTATTATCAGTTTTTCAGAAGAGTTGTTCTTTCTTTTGAGGGTTGACTGTGACAGTAATTTTTAATCTTAAATCACAAAAGCAATATACCATAATAATGATATTAAGAAAACAGCAATCATTCTAACAGAGCTCTTATTAATTTTGCATATTATCTTCTAGACTTTATGCTTGTTCACATGGCTATGCTGCTTGTTCACATGGCTATGCTGCTATTTTAACATGAGTTTTTCGTTTAATATTTTCTCTTTTGTAGTTCCAGTGTTGCTAGAGGTACTTGATGATGGTGATGATGATGATGATGATGATTATTATTATTGTTATTTTAATGCATTCATTTCATTCAATCAGGTGTATGGGCTATGACTGACAATTGAAAGGGAGCAAAATTTATCACTCTAAAATATGCCTCTTTGGCACAAGGATTATCTTGGTTACTTCTAAGAAAGTGCAAACACAGGAGTAGCTTCAAACAATGAGTAAAAGTTATACTTTTGTAAGAGATATTTACCTTTATAAGGGAATATGCATTTATAAGACTGTCCTCCTTACTACACCAAGAAGAGACTGATGATTTTAAATCAGAAGAAACTCTTATCAATGAAGACAATGTCTTAAATCTGCATAATACCCATGCCTTGTTTACTCTGCTCTTTCTGATAACTTCCCATAAACTGGTTCTTCTCACCCCCAACATCTTCTTTTGCCTTTGGAGAGAGATGGTATTTCAAATGGTGCCTTGAGTCACTCCTGGAAATTATTTAGTTTTCCGGGCATCTTCTGTGTATACTGAAGGTATACATGTTATTTAACTTCCATCTATTTTTTTTTCTTCTTCTTTTTTTCCTGTTAAAGTGCCTTTCTATTATAGGAGGGGTCTCAGTCAAGAACCTAGAAAAGTAGAGGGGAAATTATTTTCTCCCCCATCCCCACATAACTCTTCTTCCTTTGTAAGATATTTAAACTTCTTCAAATACTTCATTATTATAAATAATCACTTTCTTGAGTGCTTTTCAGGATTAATCAATGTTATTTTGTTAAAAAATTCAATCATTATTTAAAAAAATCCAAGTTACACAAGGGTTAAGAAGTGGGAAGAGTTTTTTAACTGTTCATTCTTTAGCTGTTAGATGCAGTTTTTGTTGGCATCATACTCAAATTCCTTCTAAAGACAGGAGACAGTGGCACTGTATTTCATCAACATGACCTGAGCAGCTTGATTTAACTTTCTATTGGATATTGGACTAACATTGTCCAGGAAAATCATTTGTCCTTCTCAGTGGGGAGGGACACAGACGAGTGAATGCATTTATTTTTATCCTTTGCCACACAATGGCATATCCCTGCTCAGCTGTTGACTCAGAAGTATTTGCTATGTGTGCTGGGATAGCCAATAAAACAACCAAAGTCTGTTATTTATCTTGATTTAAAAGGGAGATGCTATTTCAAGGCTAGACCTGAAATGTCACTTTTGCTATAGTCTTTGTATTATAAAGTCAAACCTTTTACAAAGTGGTTATTAAATGACAAGAAAGTTGACTAAAGTTTATTGGCCACTTGAATTCCTTGATATTGTTAAGAAATTCACATAAAATAATTTAATTGTAACACCAATCTTATGAAGTATATGTCACAAACACCTTTTAACTAAGAAGAAAGTTGTGTTTCTGACATTTTAACTGTCAGTCACACAGTTAGAATTCAAATGGATTTCAATCCATTCAATAAATATTCAGTATATAAAATGTTTTGGACATAGTAAACATCCCTGGGAGTAAGGACATATGATAAAAAGGTGATTTTGTTTTTATTAGTGATTTTATAGTTGAGGCATCTCTAACACATTGTTGCTCATTTGAAAGCGTGTAATAAAGGTGCTTCTCCAACTTTTTCTTCTAAATTGAATCTAGTATAATGCCCTGGGAGAAATGATAATGTCTGAAATTAAGAACAGATAGTATTTACTGATCCTGAATATGAGACAGACATTGTGTATCTGCTGTACAAAGAACTTTTTACATACTGCCTGTTTATTTAAAAGATAATTAGGCCTTTTCTTTCCAATAACTCAGCCTACATATATGAGAGTGGGTATTCAGAGAAAGTGTTGTGAGGCTCCTTGAAAAAGTAGCTTAGAAATAATCCCTTTCATTCAACGCTCCCCTCATCACAAGGAGGTAAAGAAGTTCATCCTTCAGCCAAAGACTGCAATTCATTTTAGCATAGATATTCTTTGTGATTGGAGACTACAATCACCTACTGATAATTCTTTAACTTTCATCCATTTTGTATTGAGTCATTTACTGATGATGAGCAGATGATGAGCCCAACATTTATGTCTTGATTCAGATCACATGGGGCTGAGGGATAACTTTCAAATGTAGGTTGGATGGCTGAAAAATTACCCCATGATTGCAAGATGCAAAGGGCAAGACAAAAATCTCTACATGAATGTATGGACATTTGGTTTCTCTGTTTATCTTAGATTAGAGAAAGTAACCCCCCAAAGATCATTTTGGGTTTGTTTAAATGCACAAAGTGCACAAAGAAGAAAATGAAACAAAAAAGTAACAGGTAAACTTCACTAGATAAACAGAAACATAAATCACTCTGGAGTAGGTGATGGTACCTTCTGTAAAGGGAATACAAAGGCTCCTGGAAACCCTATCAGTACATTTCCTTAGAAGGCAGGCCAATAATTACATTTCTGAGTAAAAGGGTATGATCTAACTTTTTAGATGTTTAGATATTAAAACAAAAGGTATACAGTTTATTGAGAAGAACAGAGGATAGTGGTTCTGTATCCACAGAATAGAAAAGGCCTGTACCAGTCCTGGGCCAGCATTCTTGGTTTCAGCTGCACCCTTGGGAATCAGTTCTTCTTGGAAATGCACACAATTAAACTTAGATAATGTTGAAAGTGAGATACAAAATTTAAAGCGAGGGTGTGTGATTTCTCTAAAAAACAAAACAAACAAAAAACCCAGAGCAGATTGGTCAGAATTCTGGACCAGCAAAGAATTATGATTATAATGGATCAGAACTTGTCAAGTCATAGAGTTGGGAACAAAATTAGCTACTGGGGAGAGGGCAGTATTCCTGGAAGTGACCAAAAACACTAAAGGTGCAACATATATAATGTGTCAATTATTTTAAAAATAGGAGATTTGAAGAGAGCCAATGTGATTATAGTTGCTACCATCAGTTTGGGAGGGTGCCCTTGTATGCAAATGGTTCTTACTTTGTTCCAGCTATTTCTGGAACTTCCCTCTGAGATGAGTTTCATTACTTTTTACTTCAAATTTGTAGGACCCAACTTGATCATCTATCAATTCCTCAGACGTGGCACCCCATGGCTAGTCTTTATTTCCAAAAGTCATGTCTTCCTCAGGGAACTAAAACTCTTTCTCCCCAAATACTCAGAATAATAGACTGCAGTCTCTGCAGTGAATTGGTCCTCATTTTGTCCTTCACACATAAAGCAATTAGACTGTTAAAATACAATCTAGTGTAGAAGATGTTATTTTTATCATTATTACAAGATTTTAAAATCTTGGATCCTTACAAGCAAAATTCTTGAAAACAAAAGGATATATTTTGAGCACCTATTATTCATTATATACTATGCTACAGCATTCACTTAGGTCGTTTGAAAATTATTATTCCTTTCCTTACCTAGCATAGTTGTATAAAATGAGTGTTATCTACACATTAAATAGGTAAAACAATATAGACAAAGTCACACAGCAGTGGGTAACACAAGACTGAGTCCTTTTGTTTTTAAATCCCACCTTCTAACAAATCATATTGCCCTGTGGATCATTAGCATTTACCTGTTGCACACATTTAGTATGTTTTAGGTGCTTACTTTTTACTTAGCATCATGTAGTAGGAGAAAGAGAAATATTTTAAGTCTCTACATTTAGTCTTAACTTCACTAAAACAGCCCTTTGGATGACAGTATGGGTAAATTCATTTCAAAACTACCAAAAGAAATTTCATCTTTCTCAAAAAGAATAAGTAACTTACTTTAGTTTTCCCAGGATATTTAAAATATGCAAAATCTAGTGTAGAAGGCAGATGACAATTTGAAAATGCTCTTCTAATTCCAAGATATAGTGTTAAACTTTCTTGAATTAAAATTCATCCAGTAGAGGTCATTTTGCTGGAATCATTCTATGGCTTATCAGTAAATAGGCAACTCGTTTGTGAAATTCATGGGATACATAAATCTCAACATCGATCACTAAGCTTTCTCTGTATGTGTGTATATGCACCTAAAATGAAATAAAACAAATAAGGAATAACTGTCTTTCCTCTTCACCAAATTTTAAGGAGATGGAACTCTCTAGCTTCTCTGGCATTTACCAAGCCTTAGTTGTGGTGTTTGGGTTGTAGGGTAGAGTTAAGAGTCCTAGAATCTGAGAAGAACCAGATTTTTCTTCCTAAGAATGAAATAGGGAAATAATTAAGATTAAAAAATAAAGGCAGAGAAACAAGAGGGGGGAGATATCAGAACCAAGAGGATTATTATAAAGTCTTTATGTATTCAGTCTTTATGTATTCCCCATATGCTGTCATTTCAAGAGAATTTACCATAAAAACCTACACCGATCTCTAAATATAGTCAAATTTATATTCAATATTGTTAGTACCCTAAGTTAGATGGATGTACCCTTCCCACTCTCTCATATACTTGACATAGAAGATTTTAGGCAGGAGTAAACCATTTATTTTGATTCAGGGTACAGGCTACCTATGGAAATTCTAATAAGGACCTATGGAACACCTAATCAAATAAACAATTATTTTTATCTATTCTTTATATTTATCAGACAAGGATGCTAAAATCCAAGGGTCTGTCTATAAGCACAAAATGTGTTTATATTCTTTTTCTTTTTTTTTAAATTTATTTTTATTTATTTATGATAGTCATACAGAGAGAGAGAGAGGCAGAGACACAGGCAGAGGGAGAAGCAGGCTCCATGCACCGGGAGCCCGACGTGGGATTCGATCCTGGGTCTCCAGGATCGCGCCCTGGGCCAAAGGCAGGCGCCAAACCACTGCGCCACCCAGGGATCCCAATGTGTTTATATTCTGTGACCCAGACCCATATTTGACATTAATTCCTGGTCCAGTTCCACTAACAAAACAGTTTCTTTTCAATGCCCCATTGCAGATAATCAGTATAATAGTACCTTGGTTTGCCAGTGACACAGATGAAATTCAGTAAAGGGTCATAAGAGAATAATAGAGTGTTTTAGTCAGATTGGTAATGGACCCTTTTTTTCTTTAGTGAAGCTAGTCCATCATCATATTTACACTGATGAAACCAGACCTTCATCTTAATGGATCCTAAAAACCAAATTCTATTGCCCTCTATGTAAATATATCAATTTTCTGTATTAATGTACCCTTGAGAGGTCAAAAAGTAAACAGGTGGATATTTACAAAGGGCACTCCGATATGAATTTCAGATACATGAAACTGTAACTCGTTCTATGTTTTTAGGCTTGTTAATACTAATACAAGGACTCCTGGGACCAAGGAATTTCAAAAATGTGGAGTAATGCTCATAGAGCATTCCATGAAACTGGAAATAGTTCTCAAAAATAGGAAAACAATTATTTTAAAATATTTTTTAAAGATGTATTTATTTATGAAAGAGAGAGAAAGAAAGCGGCAGAAACACAGGCAGAGGGAGAAGCAGGCTCCATGCAGGGAGCCCAATGTGGGACTTGATCTGGATTCCGGGATCATGTCCTGAGCCAAAGGTAGATGCTCAACTGCTGAGCCACACAGGCATCCCTGGAAAACAGTTTTTTAATGTGTAAGTTAACAGAGGTCAAACTTATAGAAGTGATTCTCTCCACCCTTATTGAGATTTTCAAGTTTTATTCAATAAGAGTGGTAAGAACTAATCCTATAAAAATTAAACTAGAATAAAACACACATCTCTCCAACATATCCTGCAATTTAAAGAGCAACTAGAGTCTGCCCAATTATGTAAGAAGTTATATCATCTTAAATGATTGCATTTGTCAACCATGTATTTGGTATAAATTGTTTACTATGTACAAAGTACCATACGAGACCCATGAAGTACAGAATACAAGGGCTGCAGCCTCTAAGAGCTCACAGGAGGTTTGCACATTAATAAACATTGTAATAACATGCAGATGCCGCAAATGCATCTAGCCATCACAATGATAATGTCAAGTATATGAGAGAGTGGGAAGGGTACATCCATCTACCTGAGGGCGTCAATAGATGCTTTATGAGTAGAAGTGATACCCGCTGGACCTTGAAAATATGTAAAATTTTACCATAAGACTCTTCAGAGAAAGTTTTTCTGGGTAAAATAAAAAAGAACATTTGCAAACAGTATAATATATTTAGAGTTTACATGTTAAGTGACGTACAGTGTGATGTACCTAGAGGAAGACTTATGTCTGGGAGAAGTCAAGAAGAATTGAAGCTTTAGAAGAGATAAATATGAGATAGTTGCAGGTGGCTTAAAGATAGTATTTTGTGAGCTTGGCTATTATCCTACTGAAGAGTTTTTTTCTTTTTCTTTTTCTTTTTATTTTTTTAAGTGGGAAGACTTTTTATATCAGGCTCAGATTTATCTTGTACACAATCCGAGAAATGCCCACCACACCTCATCTGCATCTGATCTCTCAGTCAATAGACAAGATCACTCTATTAATAAATCCACCTGTCACAAATTGTGCTCTATTAGGCGTCTTGGAAGAGTATGTAACCTTTGCACTAGATGCTGGGTAGGGTTTCCTCGCGTTGCCAACTTCAGCACACTGGGGTGGACAGCTCCATGCTCTCAGGCCGGGTTGGTTGCCCCTTTGAAGGGTCTCTCTCTGCCTTTGAGGCGTTTCTATCTGTTTTCTCTGAAGTCATGCAAACCTACCATCATGTATAACGTTCAACTAATAGGGACAGGAATCCCAGGGAATGTACTGCATCTTCAGCATCTTCATGTACTGTGGGAGGACAATTTCAATAGGCACTTCCCTTTCTCGAGTGAAGCTCCAGTGGGATTGAACTTCTCCAGAAGCCCATTGTGATAACCAGTCTAATAATCCACCCTTTATTAATTTTTCTTTTTGTCTTT
This sequence comes from Canis lupus baileyi, assembly GCF_048164855.1. Taxonomy (NCBI): domain Eukaryota; kingdom Metazoa; phylum Chordata; class Mammalia; order Carnivora; family Canidae; genus Canis; species Canis lupus. The sequence goes on along the minus strand of NC_132840.1, from coordinate 1,689,394 downwards.
GTGTCTACTCTCTCACTTTACATTCTTTCATTACCTCTGAATAAACTACCCAAGTCCAAGTCCATATCTCAGGTTCTGCTTTCAGGAAGGTCCAAATTAAGAAAAACACATGCTTTTTGAGGACAAGGACCTTAACAGGCTGCCTAGTATGCTGAGTACATAGTGCTCAGTACTCATAGCTTCAGAAAGAATACATTAGGGATTAATATTTGTTTGGCTATTAGACTAGACACTGGTAATAGGCTGCAGGGTCAAAATCAGGAATTCATTATATTCATTTTCTAATCAAAACCAAAATGCTTTTACATCCCAAGAAAAAATGTTTGTTTATGAGTTCAGGTAAGGTTGGTACTGAAGAGACAGTTTGTACTTCTAGACTTCATTTAGCATGCTGGTCAAGAATTACTGGATACTGGGATGCCTGGGTGGCTCAGCGGTTGAGCGTCTGCCTTCAGCTCAGGGCATGATCCTGGGTCTAGGGATCGAGTCCTGCATCAGGCTCCCCGTGGGGAGACTGCTTCTCCCTCTGCCTGTGTCTTTGCCTCTCTCTGCGTGTCTCTCATGAATAAATAAACAAATTCTTAAAAAAATTACTGGATATTTGTGGCATGCTCACACCTAGCTATCTCTGTGGGTAATATGTTGCTTTAAAATATTCTTGGAAGGTACTGGTGATAAAGCCTGGATTTATTATAAGAATGTCCTATTCCAGTTAGTTATATAAGTAGGCACTCCCCAAAATTGATTATTAAGCACATTTTTCCAATAATTGTTTAGTGTATAATGAAGTGTTTGGGGCTATGGTAGACTGGTAGTAACTGTGAGTGATTCACTGTAGGAAAATACATGTTATAACAATTTCAAAATCCAATATGGATCTTTACATAAATTTAAAATTCACTAAGAAAAATGGTTATGACTATTACCATTGGAAACATTATTTCTCTGACCAGCAATTTTTCGGCTCTTCCATCTTTAATTAAAATTAACATAATCATAGCTACATAGAAGAAAAAAGTGAATATTTCTCTATTCCTTTAATGATGCAATAATAACCATAAGATATGCGTTGATAAAAAGTAAAGCACCATCATATCCTTTTATCTAACTATAAGAATATGGAATTTCCCCCTCTTTTTATTCTGAAAAAGAAAAGTAATAACCTAATGGATTATTCCCTTCGTATACACTGAGGAAGAAGATGATACTAAGGAACGAATAAGTGTTTCTTAAAAATCAAAGAATATTTTATTTGGAAATGAGGATAAAGAGGCCTATACACATAATTCAGCACATGATATGATTTTATTTTTCAAGATAAAAATGTACAGGTAGAGGATGACTGAAGCCTCTAAGTTCTGAGAAGTTAAGATTTGTAATAGAAAGGCCTTTAATTAATCTATGTTGCCATAGCAACCCAGTGTGCAGCCACAGATAGTGAGAATAAATGTGGCATTTACATTCTGCATTTCATAGTGGCATGTGATAATTATAAATATCCATATACATATATGTATTTGCATATTTGGGAGATTATGGATCTGTGTGTGTGTAATTGTAATGTTTATTTTCTGTGACACTTTTCCCAGCTTCTAGATAGAATTAATCAGGATGGCTTTGTGGCTCCCAACAATAATTTGTTTTTAGCAGTGGAACAACGTCTGTTATATTGTATTTAGGATGTCTGGTTACATATTTATCTTCCATCTTTAGAGTTACCAGCTCTTTCAAAGCAGGGGCGATGCCTTTATAATATCAAAGTGGAGGGGAACATTTTATTTAGATTTCAAAATTAATGAGAAATCCAGATATTTGCATGGAGCTGAACACACAGAACAATTTCTCGATAGTCTAAACCTTTTCTCAGAGCTCTTTATTATTGTTAAAAATTACTAAAGAAGACAATTCAGGTGATACAAATAAGCTTTGTCTAACACTTCATGAAGCAAACAGTCTCTGTTCCCATGGGTCTAGAGAACTTCAAAATGAGGTAGAAGGCAGGAAGCCTTTATAGGACAAAGAAAAAGGAGAAAGGAAAAGAGAAAATAAACAAGGAACAAAGAAGTAAGTAGGAAGCCCAGAGTTGGCTTGGTATTTAGGAATTGGCTAACTGGATATATTGTGTTTTTGGTCAAGCAGAGCATTTATAAGGTCATGAAAGTTATTTAAGTTTTGCTTTGTTGACAAGGGACCCAGGACAGGAGTGGCTCCATCATGGGCCTTGAAATTTACTTCCACCTGGTGGTGATGATGATGATGATGAAGCAGAAGCAGCAGCATCAGCAGATTATGGTTAATACTCCCACCACTACCACCACCACCACCATTACAACGACTGCTATTACAACCTCAGCCCCTCCTACTATTAGATTAAGTCGTTGGCTTGAATTTGAGGGTGTTTTATAAAATGTTTATTTTTTAAAGTTTATATTTTTAAATACTAGCTAGATTTTCATAAGCCAAGTGAGATGCTCATGCTATGAGAGACACATGGAAATTAGACTTGACTGTGTAAACTATGAATTAAAGTACTCCATTTCTTCTTCATTTTAAGGCCTAATATCTCTAAGAGCTATCAGTAGTTTGAATTATTAATTACATTTTCTGTCTTCATTTTGGGGAAGTTTGTTACTGCTGTTTTTATACATACACTTGATGTATATACATTAATTGTCTAAATAAGGAGCTCCACAATGCTGATAAAAATAATAAATAGTGTCAATGTAGCACATGAAGTAGGATAACATGTTGATTTTTGGGAGGTAAAATAATCTGATTTAAAATTGCATTTTCATTTCTTTATTACTAAAAAGCCAAGCCATGTCAACAATTTGTTTCCTAACTTCTATAAAAGAGTTCTAGGGTTCTATTTCTTTCATTTATTGGTTATTATCAGCAATTACTTCAGTGATTACTGAAGATCTTCTATGTCCCAGTCACCTTCCAAGGAGGAAAATAATGAGCAAAATAAGACAGAGTCTCAACTTTTGGAAGCTATGATCTGGTGGGAGAGGGCGACAACATAATAGTGGTAAAACTGAAATAGTAGTAGTATAATTACTTGAGATAAGTGTTATGAAGGAATAAGAAGCAGTGCTATATTGGTTTATTTTTGTAAATAATTTTGGTTTATTTTGTAAATCTCAGTAGTCACAAACAGATACCAGGGGGTAGACTGGTTAAAAGAGCCAGAAAGAATGCTAAGAAATGCAATAGGGAAATCAGTATGATGAACAGTCACTGAAATACAGCTTCAGTGTCAAGAGGACAATGGTGGTGCTTTGGCCAGTAGGAGGGGAAGCCATTACCCAGCTTTGGAAGGTTGTTGCTTAGAACCAGAACACCAGCCTAGTGATGTGAGAGCTTATGATTTTTTCAAAAAGAAATATGAAAATGCGACATTATCTGCCCTTTAATGATTGGGAACACATTATTATTTTTAATCATAGTGTGAGCCCACATTTTGTGACTCATTTAAGAAAATGAGTCTCTGTGGCCCCAGCAATGGATTCAAAGAAAAGTTACAGCAGGAAGAAAAGAGAAAAGGATGGAGGTTGAGTTCTTCAGGCATTGAAGGAAGAGCAGTATTCCCTGAGAATGAGGTTTTTATCTCTGCAGTTGTGGGACAATCAATTCATGGTGGGTGGGTGGTATTGGGGCTGCATGACTGCCTGTGCAATTTGGAAACTGAGCACATGAACTTTTAGAGACCTTCCAATTGCAAAGGGACTGCTCTCAACAGGAAGGGTGCTCATCTCGTAGGAAAGTCTTGGGCATGAACAAGAATGATGACTGAATCAGTTTTCACATTTTAACATAAGAAAGGCAGAAAGGGCCTCAAAATTACTAATAAGTTTCTTGTCAGTTTTGGCAAATAGACACTTATAGTTAAATTTAATTCGGAGTAATAGGGGATGTTGCATCAAGGGTCCTAGAGAAATTCCTGCCAATCACACATATTTTAGATAATTTGATACTTCACAACATGCATATGATATAGGTACTATATGGCCACAATTTTATAGACTTTGAAAGTAAGCTCAGTGTTTAATTTCTTTCTAGTGCTGCAATTAGAAGAAGTGTCTGTTGGACTTGAATGTGAGCCTCAGACTTGCTGCTAAACAAGGCAGCAGCATAAATTTGGGCTGAAATTGACGTCTTAGACTATTATTCAGAGTGGACACACATTCACCTTGAAGTGAGAAATTCTGTGTTAAGATGCAAATCCACCATTTAGTAACATCATCCTTAAGAAAATCAGGTTATGGACTCTAGCTCCTCAATATTTTCAAGTCTAAAATTAGTATGATGCCAAAATTTGTGGGGAAGAGTGCTCAAAAGAACATCTGAAAACATATTTCAAACCACAAAGCGTTAGAGAAATATTATATAGCATTAACATTAATGATGCTTATATAGGTGCAAATATAAAAGTTTTAAATAAAAACAGTAAATCTATTTGCAGTAAATAAAGGGTAAGAAAACTGTATTGCAAGTATACTTCACAGATATGGCTAATATGGTGCATGCACAACACTTCAGGAAGAAAGGTACTATCAGCATTGATTAGCAACGCAGATACAAGAAAAGAAAGGCTCAACTGGGTGTTATGCTATATGTTGGCAAATTGAGCTCCAATAAAAAAATTAAAAAAATAAATGATAAATAAATAAAAATATTTTGTAGAAAAAAAAGAAAGGGTCAGATACTTTAGTTGCCTACACAAACCTTGTTATGATTTACAGCTGAGATTATGACCTGAAATCTAGACAGAAATCCAACTGATTCCAGAAGTTACTTTTGCCTTCAAAACTGAGTTGTGTCTTATCCTTGATTTATGCCATGGCGGTAGCTCTAAATGCATCCTAGACTCCCAGATCTGACGCAGGGTTTTCCTGGGTACAGGAAGACAATAGATGCGTCAACTCAATCCTGTTGGATTTCTTCTACACTTAACTTCACTGTGTGCTCCACGTTTCTAATTCTATGCCTGACATCAAAGACATACTAAACCCAATATACATAAATGGTTGTATAGCCTAAACATTAATGAAATTGAAGCCCTCGGGAATGGGAAAAGAATACTCTTCTAATTTCCATCATACATCCAGCAATGTCAGCACGCTTTAACAAAACTGTTCTCAGAATCAGCATTTTTACTATTGAGTCAGCATGTGAGACAGTGGTATTAACCATGTTACTTCAATATCTCTACAAGAGAGCAACGCCAGAATTCTCTAATATCATAGTCTTGACATAGTCTCAAAATTTTCCTTTATTAACTGGAAACAGTGAGTGTACTTTGATGGAAAGAGGTGAACAACTTTTATTTGCATCCCAAATCGGGTGTGTGGGAGGGGGTATATATTAAGAATCCCATAATTTTGAACAGAAGAAAGCAGATGCTAATGCACTGGTTAGTCACACCTGCATGAAAACCATTTTCATTATTATTGTTGTTTTAGTTTTAGGCAAACTTGTCATCCTACTGCAGAGTCTAGGCCTCTATTCCTTCATTTGCATTTGTATGATCAAGATTAAATTCAGCAGATGGTTTTGTTAATACTAAAATAAAATACAAAATCACCTATTTTTTGATGCCAACTTCTTTTGCATCTGAGTGGAATAAAGAAGTATGATGGAATTTTACACTGTAGCAGGCAGGTCATCTTGGGGTGAATGTTTGCTTTGATAGTCAATACTGCCTTTCAATTTAATTCCATTCACAACTCTCTTTCAGATACTATTACCTACTTTTATCAACCCTATGTTCTTTAACTATTCACTGTTACTCAGGTTTGCAAGAATATCTTACCAGGAAACCAAGGTCACCCATGCATCGATTCATTATATAAGTATAAATTGATAAAATTAACAACTATCTCATCTATATAATACAAATGCAAATTGGAAGGAAATACTAAAAGGATAAAGCCTATCTCAAAAACACCTCTGATTTATATGGCAGTGATTACTTAAAAATTCTCTATTGATTAAAGGAAACTTCAAAAGTATTTTCCCATATTCATTTGCTCATTTGTTGCTTAAACATTATTGAGTTCTTCCTATTTGATATCCTTAAACACATTGCCAAAATTTGTGTGGTCTCAGTTTTGTATCTGTTCAATAAGAGAGGATTAGAGGGACACCTTGGATCTCTGTGCGCGCACGTGTATTGCAAAGAGATCAAAGAACATTCACATTCACCACTGAGCTAACGAAACAGGAAAACTACATATTTAATTTCAAACCATCTATTTAAATATCCTAAAAATATATACCATATTTAACATATTTCTAGCAGTAAAATATGAAGCAAAACACACATTTTATTTATATAATGTGACCCTCTCCAACTTGCTTCTTCTAAAAATTCACACATAAAATTTCCAGATTTCCTGTCACAGATAAGTTATCAAAATAAAAGTCTTATTTTTATATCTGCCACTTAAAAGTTATAGCACTATAAGTAACTTGGAATACTTCTGAATATTAAGTTAATGACATAATAAATGCTACTAACATAAGAAATAGTTACAATTCTGAAAGCCTAAAGAACAGTTTTTTCAAGAATTATCTTTTCTCTTATATCTACCAGGGTGGAAAGAGCTCCAGATTTAGAGTCTGAAGAACCAAAAAAAAGGAATCCCATCACTTTCCTTGCTACTTGGTTAGCAGTAGCGAGAGCTTGAGACACGTATCCCTCTCAAGTTTGATTTCCTCATCTCTTTTGTTTCCTTCATTCCTTTATTGAGAATTAATCTCTATGCAATAAATCACGCCCATTTAAAGTGCATTCCTTTGATGTGATTTGATAGTGTTTATATTCCAGGGACACCTCTCCCAAAATTAAGGGGCAGAACTGTTCCATCACTAAGAATGTTTTCTCACGTCCCTTTGCAAAACCCATTCCTCCCATGACCTCTGCTATAGGCAGCCATGGTTTCCATTTTGACGTCATGGATTAGCTCATATTCCTCGCAGGTGGGAGGTTTTGTGCCTGGTTTCTTTCACTCAGCATAAAGATTTTTATACCCATCCATAGTCTGTGAGAGTAGTTCTGGTTTCCTACTTTGGCTTCTTAGTGTTGAACAGCATTCTGCTAGATGAAAATACCTAATTTTGTTTACCAGTTCTGACGGATATTTATGTTCTCTCCACGTGTCCCAGGATCGGCCTGTTGTGAACAAAGCTGCTCTGGACACTTACCTACCAGTCTGCGTGTGAGCATGATTTCATTCCTCTTGGGTGAATACCTAAGGTTGGAAGGTCTGAGGTTGATGCTTAATACTTCCCACTATCTTGCATGGCTTTAATTATTGTTAGAAATAATAAAGGGGAATGGTCTCACACGTCGCCTGACATTCTGTCGAAACTGAGCAAGTAAGAGGTACAATTATCATCATCGATATTTGTAGAGCGCAGTGCTCCGACTCTCCAGACCACCTGCAGCACCATGGAGGAAGTCACTGCACTGCTTTCTCCTTACAAAAATTTCACGATTTTTGTGCTCTCCTTGCTTACATCTTCTAAGTCTTCTGGGTCCAGTCTTTATTTCAATCATGGGCCAAAGCAGTTCATAGTGAGTGACTAGGTTCTATGTCTCCTACGAAAGGCTGCCACTCCCAGGGTGAGTTAAGATGACTCTGTTAAGGCCGGTTTTGAATGCTCCGTGGTGAACTCAAGACTGCTGCTCCAAAGCAAGAACTTGGGCTCATAAAACAATAGTGTTATTACGATCGACGCAAAAAGGTGTCTTATTAGTTAAGTTGCTGCCCTGCTGCCAAGAGCAGTGATCTAGCTTCTAATTTTCCTTTTTCAAGAAGATCAGGATGAGACTCATCAGATGGTTTCGCTCAGATTAAAGGAGAAAAAAAAATCACATTTCTCTTCTATTTCATTTTATTTGAAGAGAACAAAAAATGATAACCAGGCAAAACTCTAGGTCACAGCAATGGCATCATCCCTTCAACAGATTTTTGGTTTGATGACTGGTGCTAACTTTTGATCTTTCTAAAGCAAATAAGTGTATTTGACCTCTTTTCCAGCCAAAAATGGCCACTTTTAGCTCAGAATCAGGCACGATAAGTCTAAATTTTTATTTACTCCTCACCCAATCTCAGATTTCGGGAATCCAAGATGGGGCAAAATAGGAGACAGGGCACACCTGCGAGTGACAATGGAATCTTGACTGCAAAGCACCTACGAGTGGAATTCAATCCGGTGACCTTGCACATGGGTACTGGGAGACCAAAGGTCCAGGTTCACGCTAAGAGCGGCTACCATTCTCACTGCTCAGTGCCCTTCACCACTCTGATGTCCTTTCAAAAGCCACCTCCTCCCACAAACTCCCCTGATCCCCCTAAATCAGCCTTATCAACCGGCTGCTCTTACATAACTGTGTTCTATCTTCCTCAGAGCATCGGGACCCTCATCACGTTATTCATTCATTCATTCATTTACTCTCTCTGTCCTCTATGACCCTTTGTTCACAGGCGTTACTCTAAAATGTACCCAGGACTCTGGTTTCACTCAGCGAAGGGGAGGTCAACAGGTCAGCAGGCAACCACAGCTGAAGGTACGGTTTGTTAGGCCGCACGTGATAGCACCGGGGTCCATCAGGAAGCAGAGGGCACAATGGCAAGGCATGAGCAAAAGCCTTCGTTGTGGATTTTTTGGGGAGTGACGGTGAGGCAGGGTAAGCAACTAAGCAGATTTAGGACTATACAGGGCTTTTTGTTTGTTTTTTCCTATAGTGAAAATTATTTAGTAAGAAATACCATTTTGGGGTTTAAAATGCACACAGATCCTTTTGAAATATGAAGCTTTGTTTCCCTAGCTTCTAGCACAGTGTAGGCATTCAATAAATATTTGTGGGATGTCAAATGAATGAAGCCCAGAATTACTATGACTGGGGCTTTCAGTATATGATATGGTCCATTTGCATAGGCCATTTTCTCCAGAAAGTTAGGTGACGGTCTCAACTGAACTCTTTATTTCTAAGTGCAAAATATCTCTAAAGGAGATTCAGTACCCATTTAGAAATGCATAACCACCTCCTTTGAACTCTGTCACTTGAAATTGCTTCACTCTTCTCAACACTTACAGTCCTTCTCCAAGCTCATTTTAAATTCAGTGGCAGGGAAATAAAATAGGGTTTAACATTCTTGCAGAACTAAGCTTTTTGTGCCCACTGTAGGGCTCAGGTTTTTTTCTTCATTTCTTTCTTTCCTTCTTTTTCAAGATTTTATTTGGTTTGTTTGTTTTGTTTTTGGCAAGACTGGGGTTTTATCCGCTGCAGGCATGCACAAGATCTTGCTGCCTTTCAATCAAGCATATAAATTAGCCACAAGCCTTTGGATGAAGATACAAAGAAATAATGGCATCACAGTATAATCTCAGCACAAAAGATGCAGAGGCTGATTGTGCTTTCATGTGTCTAATCCCCATCTCCCCCACAAGTTCTTAAGTGGTATTAAGGAAAGAAGTGTGACTTCCATTCTCTGGACTCCCAATGAGCCCTATTCAGTCCTCTGCCATGGCATTTACTGTGTTTAATATGATTGACATATTTGCATATCTGTCTCTCCCCTACCCTCTGAGGTTCTTCAGAAATCTAAGTCACCCGATTATTCAGTAAATGATAGATATCCCATAAATGGTGTCTCAAGGTAAGGAGCACACTTTTATTAAGTGTAATAAAACTCTTAGATGAAGCAGTGGCATGACACATCAAATTAATTATGAAAGGAGTTAATTTCAATCAACCTCCCAAGATCTGACCGATTAAGAATGGGAACTATCTCAAAAGATTCTTTCCTCTTCAGTACTTCTAATATTTAGGAGCCAGTGAGAGAAAAAAATGCAAATTAGTTTTGGAAAGAAAACAGGTTAATTTTTTTTGGACAAAATGTCATAAAAAGAAAACTACTTTGTTTAACTTTTGTCCAATGTAATACCAGTTTAGATGAGAGGATGAGTTACATTGGCAGAAATCTATTCTTTGCAAAAAAACAAAAACAAAAAAACAAAAAAACGAAAAAACAAAAAACAAATCCTTTCCTCCTCTTCTTTCTTTCCTCTTCTTTTTCTTCTTCCTCTTCTTCTCCTCCTCCCTCTCCTCCTGCTGCTGTTCCTCCTCCTCTTTCTCCTTCCCCTTCTTCTTCATTAATGTCTTTCTTCTTCTTTCTTAATTCTCATTTGACTGCTTTTGTGTATGGTATCGGTAAACATTAAGCTCTTCATCATTGACAATATGTTCTTATAAAAAGTGCCAGAAGATATTAGCCTATGAAAAAGAAATGGTGAGGGATTTCCAATGTTTTAGGAGAACTTGAGCAGGGTGAGAAAGACCCACAGAGACAGAAAGAGAGACAGAGAAAGATCTTAAGTGGTGGAATCTGGATTACAGCTAACTGTGATTCACTTGGAAGATACCAGGAAGATAAAGGAAGAACACCGAGGTAAAGGAAGATCATTATATGTTATGTAATGATAACTGGATGGTATAACAAACCAAGGTGATGTTATTTAAATATTGCATTCTGCAACTTCTAGGACCAGAGAACAAGATGAGACTATTATCTTTTCAAAAAATCAAAAAAGGAAAAACAATTTCCGCCTTCCCAGCCTTCATGAATGAAATAATGAAATGCTTTATGTAAATTGGACTTGTAGAGAATGGAAATCCCAGACAACAAAATATTTAGAACATCACTTCCTACTTCCACTTTGAAAGCTTGTCAGGTTAGAAATGGGTAATTACATTACTCCCCTCTTGAGCTGCCTCACTCAGTGGTTACCATTTTAACAGTGTATGAATCCCAATTTCAAAGCTGGGTCTTCAAATGATCATTTATCCTGTCTGGACAGCCACTGGTTGTCAAATTTACTGACGATGATCAGTTTAGAAAACATGCACAGGCCTTCTTGAAATTGGATAAGAGTAATTTATACTACCAAACTTAGGCATTTCTAACAATGTAGTAACTTTCAATGATTCTTGAAAATGATCCATAGGGACTATCACCAAATATAAATGCAATTATAAATCTCAGTCTGCGTTTGGGTGCAATACTTTAATCTGATCACTTCTTATTTACCAGAGATAAAGAGAACACATACTTCCAGGAATTATAACATCTTCATGCTGGACCACATTTATTCAAAAGAATAGAATTTTACCGTGTTCAAGTAAACATGGGGGACAGAGAGATCAATAACTCATGGGCTGCAACTTGAAAAAAGAGATGCTTTGTCTAGTAGAATTTTTTTTAAAAAGTTCAAGTGCCCATCTTTATAGTCTGCCTGAAATTACAGTTAAGAACCATAAAAGAAGTATTAATGATGTTTTCTGCAAGGAAGATGGCATTGTTTACAACTGAAAAAGCTTCAGAGGGGAGCCATCATTTTACCTGGATCTCAAAATACTTGTAGAATTATGATAAGACATAACAAGGATGGATACTAGGGGTGCAAATAGCTTGAACAAAGGCAAGACGACAGAAGTGCAGAGATGCTGACAAAAGGATTCAAAAGATAAACTGCAGAAGGCTGTACAGCTGAGAGTCTGTTACTGAAATGGTGTTTTTAAAATCTAATCACGTGATAACCAAAGTATTAACCTGCTATTATCTAGAATACTGATTACTTAAAAATTATAGAAAAGAGTCACAGAAAATTAGTGTAGTTTCTTTTCTGAGAGTTAGCTGGAAACGATGCTTATTTTGTTGTTTTAATAACTAGAAAATGTGTTTGACCACTGTTTTTATGGGGATGGTTGGCCAAGAGAAAGCCAGACTCTTGTGACAAATATGGTGGTGGTGATCCTGGTTAACTACTCAGAATTACAGTTGTTATTCTCCCGATTAATGGCAGTGACCCCATTTTAACAACTGGCTCTGTCTCATAAAGAGCCTCATTGGACTAACGGCATAATCTTTCAACTCGGCAGTGATACGTTGAGGAAGAAGATATGAAAAAAAAAAAAAAGGGAGATATGGTGTGCTGAAGTGTTCTGGAAGAGCTCTTGCCCCTAAGTGAAGAACCAGGGAGCTACCCTTTTCAACTATAGCAGGGATGTTGTAGGCTCAGCTGCTGCCCAACCACCATGTCTCATATTGTAACGAAGGACAAATTAGCCTTAAGTCACCATTTTAGACTTCAAAGAAGAAAAAAATGGAGGCCTTGATCACAAAGTGAACTGCTAAATGAGCCTACTTCAACTTTCCATGACTTATGACTTCAACTTATATGAGAAGCTTTTTTCAGGGCAGGGTTCCCTTATTGATATGGCCATTAGAATGAAGTTTTCCATTTCTTAAATTTGAAATCATTCATTTTTTTTTAAGTTTAAATCACTTTTACTGGAAAAACCACAAAGACAAGATCAGTATCACTTAAAATGTACAATAAACAAGCAGACAAAAACCCTGACTATAAAGAAGAATGAGAATATACATAATTGCCAATGTTCCGATTAACTGCAGAGAAGGTAAGATAAAAATGCAACTAGCACCTGCCAGAAGCAGGTGGCTGCAGGCTTCATCTTTATCTGTATTGTGACAATATTTCACTTGATCTTTCTCCACATAGTTTTATTTAAAGAATTAAAATACTTTCAATCTAGGTGGTGGACACATGATTGAGTCTTATTTTACCATTCTCATGGTCAAATGTGCTAGTCATGAGCCATATGTGGCTCTCAAGATTATAAAATAGAACTAATTCAAAGTGAAATCAATTAAATGTATAAAATACACATTGGACTTCAAAGATTTCATACAAAAAAACCCCATAAATATAAAACATCCCAATAACCATATGATGATTACATGCCAAATTCCATTCTATTTTTAATATATTGGAGTCAATAAAACATTGTACTAAAATAATTTCATGTGATTTTTATTTTTTTCAAATGTCATTATTAGAAACTTTGCAATCATATGGGTGATGTGCATAGTATTTCTATTGGTCATTACTTATAGATTTTTTAAGTTTTTTTTAATAATTAGCATTTAAAGTAAAATTAAAACTGTTTTATACTGAGAATTTTCTTACATATAGAATATATTTTACTGTAAAAGTTAATAAAGGAAAACTCCAGTAACTTGTGCAAATTATGAAATTTTATCCATCTTTTTTTCTCCAATGAATGGAGTAACTATTCTAGAGATTTAGGGTGATAAATAACACATTTTCCACCTATTATTTTTTCTACTTCAAAGATACAGAATGAAGACAAAATAGTAGTTATATTATCTTTTTTCCATGTTCATGTAATAGAAATCTGCTCATTAACTGAGTTTTTAATTACTTTCATTAAAAGATCTCCTTGACTTCTCCTGACCTTCTTGATACTCATTACTAATTGTTTTGCAGCCTGAATACTAAGAATTTTAACTTCAGGACCAAATCATCCATGAGAGGGCTAATAATTCCAGGAAATTACAATGTTTATGATAAGATGGGTAAATATATTTTTCTCTAACAATTCTTAAAAATTGTGTTTATATTAATTTTTATGAATATCACAATCATACAACAAATTTCCCTTTTCATTCTCTCAAGCTCTCAAATCTTAATTGAAAATCTTTGATTTTTTAAATTTAATTAATAAAATACTCCTTCTCAACCATAGGTAAAATATTTGCTAAAAATTCCACATTGAATATATAAAGAATAAGGAAAAAATTCCATAAGCCCATCATTGAAACATAATAAATATTTTTAATATTACTTTGTGTGTGAATATATCTATATTGTTTTAAATGTAGCATTATATACTCATGAATTCCTATAAGTTTCAGGAACACCAGTATAAAATGTGCTTATTATATAAAGTATAGATAGGCCATAATTTACTTAAACACTTCCTTATTCAGAGTCTTTCATTTTAAGAGATGTACAATAAGATCAAAAGTTTAAATGATTTATACAGAGTTACACAAATGTATGCTCCAAACTGAAGTTATTTTATTTCAATAATTTTGAAAGAAGCCCAAAATTCTTTTCTATCTATAAGGAGAGGCTGTAATTAAATTTGGGCCTATTTTTGCCAAGCAGATAGTAAGCTAGTTTAGCATATCCACAAAAAAATATGGAATACCACTCGATAGATCTACATTGATGGATCTGAGCAGGCAAATCAGTGAACTTATTGAATAGCAAACACTTGTGTCTGACATTAAAAGAATCCAATAGCTTATCAAAATTTGCCGACTCGTTATTTAATTGGATTATATAAGCAAAAATATTAATATGGGATATGATAAATAATTTACCTTTTTCAACTGTACAGTGATTTTTGAAGGTATTTATTGTATAATTATCACCTCAATGTTTGAAAACACATTATTATATGTATATATAATATTTTAAAAATTTATATACATTTTATATATTTAGATGGATAAGATATATAACATAAACATGGATATATACTATATAGTATTTGTGTAACATACAGTATATATTCGTATGTATTTATATTTATTGTATGCATATACTTAATATAACTGCATATACTATGTAGGTAACATGGTATATATATCCTATAAAATTATATAAACATAGTATTTTTTTGTTGATCTATTATAGTGTGGCCAGTCAAGCAGAATGTAGGGGATAGCAGAGAAAAACAATTCTTTGTGTTCATAGCCAGGTTCCACCTCAGATTTTGAGACTTAATCAATCAAACTAACTCTTAGATTCTCTATTGGAAAAGGAGATATTATCCTTAATTGCCAAGTGGTTGTGAAAATTAGAGGTGAAAATATAAAATACCTGTATCATCTGTTACAGACAAGATATTTATTCAATCCTGGGACTAGATTTTTGTTGGAGCACTACTGTTGAATTATTAGGGAAAAGTTTCTAAGCATACTTCTTCACCAAATAGAGAAGGTAATATTATCTGTGTCTCATAGGCCCAAAGATGTAGTAAAAATATTTCTTTTCTAGCTCCTTCAGTTTCATTTCAATTCAGAGAGTAAACTTTGGATGGATACCAGAAATACTCTTGGTTTATTTTATTTATTTGTTGTTTATTTATTTATTTATCTATCTACTTCTAGCCCTTCCCCTCTCCTTAGAATTCCAAGTCCTATATTTTTTTAACCATTTATGAGAAAGATGTATTTAGAGCTTTATTCTAGAGAAAAATGTTGGATTCTTGTTTTCAGAGTTAAGCATCGAAGAGTCCTTCTAGAATTATAATTCCATTGTAGTTCTGACATATTGGCATGCTGAAAAACAGAACAAGAAGGCTTTTCATTTTTTTCAAGGGTTCACTTATGTTTCTAAAGTGAATAAAAATGGTTTATGAGAAAGTTAAGGATTCTAAACTAACAAAAATGGGAAGTTTCTCTTCTGTCAAAAATTAACCTAGAGACACTGGGGTGGTTCAGTTGGTTAGGTATTCTACTCTTGATTTCAGCCCAGGTTTTATCTCAGGGTCATGAGTACAAATCCCATGTTGAGTGCCACACTGGGTATGGAGACCACACACACACACACACACACACACACACACACACTCACGCATACACACACACATACACATGTCTAATACGAATCTGGCACAATATTAATTTTCTTTAATTTGTTGGATACCATTCAATCACACAGGCAAGCTATCATTGGGCTAGATACATTATCTGACCAGCTAATATCTAATATGCTTTTACCTCTAACCTTAATAAGTACCATTGTTCACACATATTTCAGGGCTAGCTATGTGTTAGAAGCCCTGATGTGCTCTAGACAAATTTATTTAATAAGACATTTGTAGTCTTCATGAGGAGAAAGACAAATAGTCATGTAATTACAGTACATAGAAATAAATGCTATAAGTCTGCAAAGAACATGGAGGAACAAAGAGAATGGACATATAATCCAGTCTTGAGGAATCAATGAAGACACTCAAGGACTATTTATCTAAGTCAAGTGTTCAAGGATAAGACTTGACATCCAAGTGAGTGGACAGTGAGAAGCAGAAAACTCACAATAAAAGAACTCACAAATTTAAGGTCCTACAAGAAAGGTATGTAGGGTATTTTGGGAAAGCTAAAAGGTGCTCAATAATATGGGACCAAAGAATTCAAGGGAAAGAATGTTGAGCAATAAGGCAAAGAAAGAAAAAGACCAGTTCAAAGAAGAAGTTGTACACCTTGTAAGTCATATTAAGAGACTTTCCTCAAACCTGGGCTGTATAATGTAAAGGATCCAAAAAGGAATGTCATCTGAAAAGCGTCTACTGTAGCAAATCTACCATACTGATTATGACATGGAAAATGCTGCAAAAAAGATGCGATAGATGAAAAACATGATAAAAAGGCTGGCTGAAATTCCAGTGAAGATGCCAATGAATTAAGGAAGTTGCAGAGAGAAATGAAGAAAGTAGAATATTTTTAAAAATGATAAAGTCAATAGAATTGCTCAGAACCCCTGCCTAATTAGATGTAGCCTTCTCCCATAAATCAAATTTGATACCAAATTCATGAGTTAAATAGTTTGGCCACTTTACTAGGATGATGGTGGTGCTACCAATATAATAGCAGCAGAACTACAGGGACATATGGAGGTGGGGGTGTTGAGTCCAAAAAAACCTGGATTCAAACAGCTGGTTAGTGACAGACATAAGGACTACTTCCATCCACTAGTCACGGAAGGGAATACAGAGGTATACAAGTAAGTCCCTATCCCAGAAAACCTTCTCAGGAAGCATTTATACTGTTTTAAAATGTGTTTCAGAGCTACAGATGAATAGAGACTGCTAGAAAATGCATAATGCATTTGACTTAGAGGTAATTTGGCTTTATCACCTTGAATGATCTATTTTTACAACTATCAAAAGCATTATATCAGAGGCCAACAAAGCACAGTATATAATAATCACCTAGAAATTCAGAAACACACAAACATACACATACGCACACCTAGTGGATTTTGGTTCTGATGCCTGCTGTATACTACGAGATAGCAGGTGTTCAATCAAAATTGTTAATGTACTTTCAGTGGGTCTCATATCCTTTAAAAGCAGGTAATTAGAATTATTCACAGATACTTTGAAACCATGAATAATTCATTCCCTTCACATCAATAAAATAATTATTGAATATTTTTGTTCTTTGCTTTCTATTTCAATAAAATTGCTCATGTTGTGGCACTGTCACAGGGCTAAACTTTTTAAATATGTCAAATTAACATGATCCCTAGAGGATGGAAAATGTTCAGCAGACTGAGAACTTTCCAGAAGCTCCATTTACTTTTTATAAAAGCATTTCAGTGTTAAATATTTTTAAAATATTCTATACCAATACATACACCAAATGCAATGTATTGTCATTCCTGACTAGATATTTTCAGTCTTAATAGATCTTATGCAAGCCTTTAATAAAGATGGCATACTTATATATTTATAGATATGGATGTTTTAAAATATGTACGTGTAGTTTTTAACACTATACTTTAAAATACTGTTTTTACATATTTGAAAAATGAGATATTTTCATTTTAATAGGTTAAAAAATCTATGATTATAAAATATAGACTTTAAAATGTTTTATTTCATGAAAAATATATTTAATTGGATAATAATAAGGTTTTCAAGTGCTACAAAATAAAACATACCAGATGGCTGATCTCTGAATCTTCATAATAAAATGCTTGTTTAATCATCTGAATGGAATATACCGAGTTAAAGCAATTATATGAAAATTTTTTTTAATTTATTTTTTATTGGTGTTCAATTTACTAACATACAGAATAACACCCAGTGCCCGTCACCCATTCACTCC
This sequence comes from Canis lupus baileyi, assembly GCF_048164855.1. Lineage (NCBI taxonomy): Eukaryota > Metazoa > Chordata > Mammalia > Carnivora > Canidae > Canis > Canis lupus. Next base: position 1,671,593 of record NC_132840.1, on the reverse strand, counting down.
CACCCCCCGCCCTCCTCCCCTTCTACCACCCCTAGTTCGTTTCCCAGAGTTAGCAGTCTTTACGTTCTGTCTCCCTTTCTGATATTTCCCACACATTTCTTCTCCCTTCCCTTATATTCCCTTTCACTATTATTTATATTCCCCAAATGAATGAGAACCTTTAATGTTTGTCCTTCTCTGACTGACTTACTTCACTCAGCATAATACCCTCCAGTTCCATCCACGTTGAAGCAAATGGTGGGTAAACTAGACCACTCTCTTTCACCATACACAAAGATAAACTCAAAATGGATGAAAGATCTAAATGTGAGACAAGATTCCATCAAAATCCTAGAGAAGAACACAGGCAACACCCTTTTTGAACTCGGCCATAGTAACTTCTTGCAAGATACATCCACGAAGGCAAAAGAAACAAAAGCAAAAATGAACTATTGGGACTTCATCAAGATAAGAAGCTTTTGCACAGCAAAGGATACAGTCAACAAAACTCAAAGACAACCTACAGAATGGGAGAAGATATTTGCAAATGACATATCAGATAAAGGGCTAGTTTGCAAGATCTATAAAGAACTTATTAAACTCAACACCAAAGAAACAAACAATCCAATCATGAAATGGGCAAAAGACATGAACAGAAATCTCACAGAGGAAGACATAGACATGGCCAACATGCATATGAGAAAATGTTCTGCATCACTTGCCATCAGGGAAATACAAATCAAAACTACAATGAGATACCACCTCACACCAGTGAGCATGGGGAAGATTAACAAGGCAGGAAACAACAAATGTTGGAGGGGATGCGGAGAAAAGGGAACCCTCTTACACTGTTGGTGGGAATGTGAACTGGTGCAGCCACTCTGGAAAACTGTGTGGAGGTTCCTCAAACAGTTAAAAATATACCTGCCCTACGACCCAGCAATTGCACTGTTGGGGATTTACCCCAAAGATACAAATGCAATGAAACGCCGGGACACCTGCACCCCGATGTTTCTAGCAGCAATGGCCACGATAGCCAAACTGTGGAAGGAGCCTCGGTGTCCAACGAAAGATGAATGGATAAAGAAGATGTGGTTTATGTATACAATGGAATATTACTCAGCTATTAGAAATGACAAATACCCACCATTTGCTTCAACGTGGATGGAACTGGAGGGTATTATGCTGAGTGAAGTAAGTCAGTCGGAGAAGGACAAGCAATTATATGAAAATTAATTTAAAATTTGTGCAATAACATTATAACCAAAAGTTGACATTTCTCCTATGGTAATGGTATGTCATCCTCATTTATAAGAGGTTTGATACTACATTTTAAAAACATTTATTTATTTATTTTAGAGCCAGAGAGAGTGAACAAGTTGCAGGGGGCACAGGGAGGGAAAGAATCTCAATCAGACTCCATGCTGGGCACAGAGACCAATGCAGGGCTTGATCCCTGAGATCATGACCTGAGCCTAGATCATGAAAGGAGACAAAATCAAGAGTTGGTCACTTAACCAACTGAGCCACCACTTGATATTACATTTTAATATAAGAACAATAAAGAATATATTATTTTCTGAAAATAAAAATCTTAATTTGTTGTCAATATAGATATATTATGAATGATTTATATGAGCTACAAAACAAACCAACAAAAAACCTTCTTAGGATTCTCTTAATTTTTTACCAGGTGCTTTTTAATTTCCTCTTCTTCACCCTCTCTCCACAACACACACACACACACACACACGTGTGTACTATTCACTTGTATGTATACATACATATATACAGAGAACGAGTATTTATACACAAACGAAAACACATACAATGTATGTACCTCATGGTGGAATTTTTAGGGTATAATCTTTCGGGAAAACCAACTATGAAATGCCTAAATACACAAATATTTAAAAGTTTGGTAAGCACTGTGATGAAATACAGAGCACTGTTAGGAAAATGCAGAATAAGTATATTTAGAAAGAGCCATCTAGTACAGTAGTCCCAGGCAAAGAGTAACTCTAAACCATGAAGCACAGTCTTTCATGTACAAACTGAGCATTACTGCTCATTTCCAATTCACATATGTGTATTAATTCAAGCAGGGTGCAAATTCAGCATTTGGAAATTCTTAAAAGTAAAACTGATTTTAATAAAGACATCAATAACATCAAAAATCATTGCTGAAGCATATGATTCTTCATGTATTTTTAGTTTGGGCGGGGAGCAAAGAAACCAGAATTTGTGAGGCAAGATAAGCATTCATAAAGCTAAATAATATTTTCCATTTACAAAGTGCTATATTTCTCCTATGATTTAAATAAGCAATTTACTGTTAATTCTTTATATGAAATAAGTTCTAGCTGGGTTATAGATATTAAGTTTTGAAGACAATGGGTTAGAGATTTTGGGGAGACCAATGATTTGTATTCTAACCCCTTTCTGACATTAATTTACTATCCTGGATTATCTATTTTCACGGTTTCACTCCAATTTTATTTCAGATAGCCATTAATATTGCAAAGTGAAGATTTGCTTTTTCTCACCAATAAGTTAATTTGTTCATAGTAGGATTCTCTGAGTGAAGGTCAGCTAAGTTCTCCTATCATTCTTCAATATGACATACCTATTTTGCTCCCCTGGACAGTCAGAGACATTTGTTTCCTATTCACTGGTTGTATTTTTCTAACTAAAAACTACTTGAAAAGTCTGTTTGCTCATTTTCTTTGACCATCTTCAAAAATTATTGGTAATGCGTTTTTTCCTTTACCGCACTGATGTCCTTTTGTGAGAAACTCTCTGTGATTTCAAGGAAATGGGGCAATAGAGAGAAAAATGAATGAGGACTTGGAGAAGCCATGATTAGTAGGGTGTGGATCAAACAAAATGACCCACGTTTTAGAGACTGGTTGTTTAGCAAGAGTTAAGCAAATAGAGACATTTTAGCCAATAGCTACTGTAAACTCAGAATTTACAGCTGCTGGTAATCAATCTCAAGTGGTCCCAGTAAATGATCCTAAGTGGGAATGGCAGATTTTATTTTCCAAAAATGGCTGCAAAGCTATTAGTAATCCCACATGCTTCTACGGAAATTTTCCATGCCCATTAAGAAGCAAAATCTATGCTCTCTCCTCTAGACCTTGTTTGTTGTTAGTGCCTCAACTAGCAGGGTATCATGAAGATAAATGACACTGTGCGATAGCTCAAGTAGGTTATGAAAGGTGACACAACTTCTACCTGTTTCTCTCTCTGATGAGCTCATCTTTATAATCCAGTCACCATTACAAAGGATCCTGGGGGGCATAAAGAAGCTACATGAAGTTATACTGGATGACAGACTCGGCTAAGTTCCCAGCTGACAATTGACAGGAATTTTTAGACATGTAAGTGAATAAGGTTTCAGAAGATTCCAATCTGTGGGCATGAAATTACCCTCATCCACCCAGGATTTGGTCTTTTGTTTGGGGCCCCCTATATAGGGGAGGGCAAATCAAATAATCTATGCTGTGCCCCCTTTGAAATTCCAGACTTACAAAATCCAGGAGCGTAATAAATGGTTGATCTGTGCCACTATGTTTTGGGGTAATTTGTTATGCAGAAATAGGAATTCAGAGAAAAAGGAAAGAGGGGGGATACAAATGTTTCTGTCTAGTATGGGGGATGAACTATAAATATTTAATGAAGCCAGGCTGGTATGTATTGATATGTTCCAGCATGCTCTGGAGTGAAGCTGCCTTGAACAGTGCTGTAATACTGTGGACTAGGAAAGTGTTTGGAATGTCAGTCTTAAGTACACATGCGGATGTCCCTGTTAGCTCTTTGGAGATATATGGCTTAGTAAAAGATCACTACGGTTTTCCACAGTGAAAGCAAGTAAGTATGCATGAGGCTATACTAGTATAAACAAGAGATTGAATACATAAATGAGGAAGAAGAGACAAATTATCCAGTCAGAAGAATGTCATGTAATTTATACATTCAGCTCTCAAGTAGATGAAGTTAACTCCTCACCTCTTGAGTGTGGGTAGCACGTAGTGACTTCCTTCTAAAATGTATGATATGGAAGGAGTAGAAAAGAGTAAACCTTACAATAGAGAAATTTCAGCCGGATAATCAGCATTAACATCAATAGTGATAAGTGATACTGACAGCATGTATCACTGATATGATAAAAATGCACTTCATGGTCTTCCTACCTAAAACCCACAATTCTGGTCTAATTATGAGAAAGACCATCTGACAAACCATGATTGAAGGACATTCTGCAGAACGCCCAACCAGACTCCTCGACACTGTGAATATTATCAAAAATAAAAACTGAGAAACTATCATAGGCTATAGACACTCAGGAGACATGATGACTAACTATAATGTGGTAACTTGGATGTGATCTGGGACAGAAAAAGGACCTTCAGTAAAAACTAAAGAAATGTTAACAAAGCGCACACTTTAAATAACAATGACATGTCAATATTGGTTCATCAGCTGTAACACTTATACCATGCCATTTTAAAGTAATAGGAGAGGGATCCCTGGGTGGCGCAGCGGTTTGGCGCCTGCCTTTGGCCCAGGGCGCGATCCTGGAGACCCGGGATCGAATCCCACATCGGGCTCCCGGTGCATGGAGCCTGCTTCTCCCTCTGCCTGTCTCTCTTTCTCTCCCCTCTGTGACTATCATAAATAAATAAAAAAATTTAAAAAAAATAAAATAAAATAATAGGAGAAACTAAGTACAGGTTACATGAGAACTCTGTATTATCTTTATAACTTCTGTATAGATTGAAAAGTATTCTATTTTTTTAAGTTTACTTTTAAAAAAATAGGGATTTTCATAGTAAAATCATCAAAACTTTTTTTTTTTTTTTTTTTTTTTTTTTTTTTTTTTTTTTTTTTTTTTTTTTATCTCTAGGGTCATTCTGCGACCTGGAAATAGGAATTAACTCTTGGTCTTTTATTACCTCCATACCCTCAGCCTGGGAGGAGAGGCAAGAGCCAGGATGCACATTGGGGTTCCAACTGACAGTGGAGTTTTGAGTGAGAAACTACTTCTGGAGGATAAGGAGGTGTCGGAAACACAAAACAAACAAGCTCTCTATACTCCCAACTTTACATCATTCTCTGGTAGAGACAAACTTAATAAAATAAGCCAAAATAAAATAATTTTCTAATAGTATTAGATGGGTATGTTGCTCTGAGAATATGTACAGAGGAAGTTTACCTTTTTAGTAATGACACCTCTGAGAAAGGGATGGGTCAGTGCAATCTAAAGACAGAGCACACATTAACTCAGTGACATCACGTGGAGTTTAGGACAGGACTCATTGCCGGCAGGGGATCTAGCTTGTGCAAAGACACTGGGGCAGGAGGCAGCATAAAAGGGATTGTAAACTGGAAAACAAAATGACAGGAAGTATGAAGCAAGAGGTGTCAAAACGAAGGTGTTCGGGCAGGACCAATAAAACTGGAAGAGCCTTCTGATTGGGAGTAAGCCACCCACTGTCAAGTGGCTGATGAGGTTTTCAAGGCAGATTCAATGCCAAAATCTGGGCTTTTTTGGATGTACCACCTTGCCTCTCTACTGATGTCATCGTCTGAATAAGGCGGCCATTAATCCATTTATAAAACAGAGGAGATTGTAAGTGCCAAAGTTCAACCTGATGATTAAAAAGAAAAAAATAATCTTTGGGAGGTTAAGAGCAGATTACTAAAACTGCCTTTTACTGGAACAGGAGAACACCAGGGCCACTTCGCTCCCCATTTGCCTGCAGCCCATCTGTTGCACCAGAGAGTCCCTCTCTGGGTTTCGCAGGCTGAGGACTGACATTTGCACGAATTCAGACTTTTTCAGGCAGAGCCTGACAGATGCAAACTGAGTCTGTGTGATTGCCGAGGAGCTCCGCTCCGTGAGGGGGGTGACTGATGGGAATGAGCTGCCAAGAATAATCAGAGCAGAAGGAGGGTTTGCAAAGGGCTGAACAAGCTCCACAAAGCTCAGGTCATTGCCTCTGAGAGTTGAAACCTCTGAAGAAAGGAGTTTCGCATATTGATTCCCTCATCCCTCTGCCTAGCGGCCTGGATTGCTAATTAGGGGTTGGAGTCTTGTCTTGGGTGAGACGTATGCTAAAGATCCAAACAGCAAATCTACCCTTGTCCCGCGCGCGCGCACACGCGCACGCACACGCACACGGTGTCGGATCTGAAATACACTTCATTATTTCATTTCTATGTGGTTTATTAGACTTTTATTTATATTTACTAAGATTTTATAACTATGGTCTAGAATCTATTTTTGTATATTTTTATTGCAGTTCAATGTGCCGACATCTAGTATGACACCCGGTGCTCATCCCTGGAGTGCCCCCGTCAGTGCCCGTCTCCCAGTAACCCCGTGCCCCGCCCACCTCCCCTTATCAGAGTCCCTGTCTGCAGGGTAACCACTGCACAAAAATTGCTGTTTATCATTCCCACGCATGTACAAACACATTACTGGCATTTTGATTGCTTTTAACTTTAGAGAATACTGTACATAGCATAATGTTACTTTTTTATGCACAGCATCATAAGGGGTTATTACCCGTGCTGATGTGTTTTATTCATTTTTACTGCTTAATAGTATTTCCAAATATACAATGATTTAATTATAAACTTGTTGGTGAACACAGAAGTTTCACATCTTTTATCTCCGTCAATGTCTTTTTTTTCCTGAAATGCAAACTTTATGATATTACTGTTGCCATGATAGCTACGTTCATTTAATGTTTGCACAGATATCATTTTTTTCAGCCCTCAATTGGAATCTTCTTGTCTAGTTTGCAAGATAGTTGTCTCTTATCAACAAAAAACAGTTGTATATTTAAAAAAAACCACTCAGATAATTTCTGGCTCTAATTTGTGATATATTTTAATTATGTTTATTTTTTATTTTTTTAATTATGTTTATAATTGCTTTCATATTTGGACTTAACATACCTAACACTAAAAATTATTATTTATTATTCTTTGCCTTTACTTTTTATGTTGATTTAAAAATTCAACATTTTTCTATTTTTCATTTATAGATATTAAAAATAAAGTTTGAATTTCTATCTGTTAGAGAAAAGTTTATTTTAAAAAATAAACTTATTTATAAATCTTTTCCACAAAGCTACCTATTTCTATGCTTGACCAAAGCAAAAACATATATGTCAGCATGTTTTCAGTACCAGGAGATCTCTGTTTTGTTACTATTATCAAGACCTTTCATTTAAACTTCTCTTAAACATAAAAAGCATAAATGTATTTAGCTCTGATCAACTTTTTCATAACCTCTCTGACTTCCTTCCAGATTCCCTTTTTATTTACATGCATCATTTAATGTTCTTTCAGTGTGGATTTCTGGATGGATCCCTTTTACACAATTCTGAAAATTAATTAATCTTTCAAAATTAAGGGCAAAGGAAACGAATATGTACCTTATTTTCCCCAGCTCTAAAAACATTATTCTGTTATTTCCTGGTATTTGTTATTGTTGAGGAGAAGTTTGTTGTCAGTCTACTTAACCCGACTCTATAATCATCTACCTCACATGTTCTGAATATTTTAACATAGATCTTCATTGATCTGTACTTTCAGTAGGGTGTGCCTAAGTTATGATTTATTCTTATTCAAGCTGTGCTGGATTCGGCCTTTTAGAGCTAAGGACCAATGCCTTCTTTCAATTGTGGAAACACAAACTTAAATCTGCCCTTAAATGTTTTTTATACCCTTCCCTCCATTTTCTCTTTCCGAAATACCTTCCTTGGAGTTTATAATCTTTTCTCCATTGCACCAAACTTTCTTTCTTTCTTTCTTTCTTTCTTTCTTTCTTTCTTTCTTTCTTTCTTTCTTTCTTTCTTTCTTTCTTTCTTTCTTTCTTTCTTTCTTTCTTTCTTTCTTTCTTTCTTTCTTTCTTTCTTTCTTTCTTTCTTTCTTTCTTTCTTTCTTTCTTTCTTTCTTTCTTTCTTTCTTTCTTTCTTTCTTTCTTTCTTTCTTTCTTTCTTTCTTTCTTTCTTTCTTTCTTTCTTTTTTTCTTCTTTCTTTCTTTCTTTCTTTCTTTCTTTCTTTCTTTCTTTCTTTCTTTGTATTTAAACACATATTAGCCTCTTGGAGTTCTGGATGAATTCCTCACTGCTCCATTTAAAATCACTAATTTTCTCATTCACTATTAAGTTCAGAATTACTGATTACATTCATGCATTACTATCAATAACATGTGTATTGGGATACCTGGGGGGCTCAGTGGTTGAAGGTCTGCCTTTGGCTCAGGGCATGATCCCAGGATCCTGGGATCGAGTCCCACATTGGGCTCCCCACAGGAAGCCTGCTTCTCCCTCTGCCTGTGTCTCTGCCTCTCTCTGTGTGTCACATGAATAATAAAATATTTTTTTAAATTGCATGTATATTATATATACTATAAACAATATATATAATACTTTCTAAGAATTCTAACGATATTTCCCTGCCCACCTTCCAACTTCTACTTTTGGAGTTCATTTCAGCTTTTTGTTTCACTTAAAATATTGAATTTTTTATGGGTATGATCTCTCTATTCTTCTAGTGTAACTAACTGTATTCATCTTTTTCTGAGTCTCTAGCTGACTACCAAGCCTATAATAAAGTCTAAAAAATATTGTTCTTAAAATTTTAACAACGGTCTTTATTCACACAGTATTTTTAATAAAGGTAGAGGGTCTTCTACTAACACACTCATTAATTTAATATTCATATTCTCGTCTGCTACTTTATAGCTATTCATAACCTTTTATACCAAGGGTCTGTCTATACTAGTTGAGACAGATGATGAAAGCGCATCTTTAATTTCCTTCTTCTTTCCATTCAGATCCTCCATTTCATTGCTACACGATTGTGACTTTTCTACCTAATGTTTCTCAGCCACAGTTTCTTTGTTAAGGTTACGGAAATAGAAATACCTTCTTCACGATCTCTGTGAAAAAATCAAAGTGATTCTTATTTTTAAAAAATATTTTATTTATTTATTTGACGGACAGAGAAAGAGAGAGCACAAGCAGGCAGAGCAGAGGCAGGCAGAGGCAGAGGGAGAAGCCGACTTCCCACTAAGCAGAGAGCTAGATGAAGGGCTCCATCCCAGGACCCTCAGGTCATGAGCTGGAGGGAGATGCTTGATCGACTAAGTCACCCAGGCACCCCTAAAAGTGATTTTTAAGACTAACACAAGAGAATGGTATGTAATGCTGGTTCTTTACTTTCATATTCTTTTTAAAAATAAGTTATTTTATTTGAATTCCATTAGTTAATATATAGTGTATCATTAGTTTCAGATGTAGAGTTCAATGATTCATCAGTCTTATATAGCACCCAGTGCTCATCTCATCACATGCTATCCTTAATACCCATTACTCAGTCACCCCATCCCCCACCCCTCCCCTCCAGTGACCCTCAGTTTGTTTCTTATAGTTAAGAGTCTCTAATGGTTTGTCTTCTTCTCACAGTCTTATTTTGTTTTCTCCTCCCTTCCCCTATGATGCCATTTTGTTTCTTAAATTCCACATATGAGTGAAACCATATGATAATTGTGTTTCTCTGATTGACTTTCATATTCTTACCATATTCATTTTACTTAGGGTCTATATTCAGGGCCAAGGAGGAAATTTTGGAGATGTCAGATTATTGATCTAAATCATTAACATTTCAATACATTTAACAGAATACTTGCGATTACTACCAAATTCTCATTATTTTTATGATTCTCATGTTATCATTCAAGAAACATGGAGACCAAAATCCTTGTAGTACTGTGTAGAAGCATCTGCATGGGTAGGAAGCTGATAAAGGGGGAAGGAAGAAAGGAGACTTCCAATGAAGTCATTCCTTGTAGCATCAGTAAGAAGGAGAAATGCCTAATTTTGATACACTGTTTAAATACCCTGATGAAATTTACAAACATGTGAGATAAGGCCCAACATTCATTTAAAAATTCACTTAGCAAATATTTCTTGGGCACCTTCTATGTGCCAAGCATTTCTTTCAATGCTGAAAATATAGAAGTAAACAAAACCATTTGTTATCATAAATATAAAAGCTACTTGTTCACCTCCTAATTGCCATCAAGTACTCTTCTACAGAAGGAAATCCCCAGGGTTTTTGTGGAAACAAGCACAATGTTAAATAGAGGTTTGTTCTTGCTAAATCAGATAATACACATTTAGGCAACATCAGTAAGAGCATATGGTCTGTCTAAAGGCAAACTTCTCCCCACAATCTCCCTGGCCATATCACATGCAAAATAGCAGGTTATGTTTCTGGCACTATATTTAGTCACATTTTAAAACAAACTAGGGCATCCTCAGGGTAGTAAGTGTTTTGATAGCCATAGGCTCTAAGAATATTCCATGGAATGAGCTAAATTTATCCTGGATAAAAGTGGACTTAGCTGTCATGTGAAAGCAGTTTTCAAAATCTTGAAGATATGGTAAAAGAAGGATTAGAAATAATCTATATGCTCCGGAGAACATGATTAAAATTAACATCTGTCAGTATCAATACCTTCAGGATAAAATGCAAAATATTACTCAAGCACAGTGATTCTCAAAGTGTTGTCCTTGGACCAAGAACATCAGCATCAATCAAAGATTTGCTAAAAAATGTAAATTCTCAATTTACTGTATCAGAATTTCTGGTGTTGTAGCCTAGCAATATGTGTTCTATCAAGCCCTACAGGGCTTGTTTCTTTTTAGAAATTTGTCCAGCTTTATTGAGATGCAATTGATATATTAACATTGTATACGTTTAAGGTGTACAACATGATCAGTTGATTCACTCATATATTGCAAGGTAATTACTTCAATAAGATCAAGTAATACATCCATCATTTCACATAGCTAATTAATATTTGTTGTGGTGGTTGTTGGTGGTTGAAAACATGTAAGATGTATTCTCAGCAACTTTCAAGTATTCAATATAGTTATTTTCAGTCACCGTGCTCTACATTAGATCCCCAGAATTTATTCATCTTGTAACTGGAAATTCATACCTTTAACCAACATGTCTTCATTTCAGTCTACCTCCCACACTCCCAGCCCATGGTAATCACCAATCTACTATTTCTGAGTTCCACTTTTATAGGCTCCTCATGTAAGTGAGATAATACTGTATTCATGTTTCTTTGACATATTTCACCCAGCACAATGCCCTCAGAGTCCATCCATGTGGTTGCAGATGGCAGGATCTCCTACTATTTTTATAGCTGAATAATATTCCTCTGTATGTGTGTGTGTGTGTTTGTATCACAGTTTTTTGTTTGTTTATCTATTCATCGAAAAATGAACACTTCCATTTTTTCTATGTGTTGGCTATTATGAATAATGCTAAAATGTGCATCCCTCCAAGTGCGGGATGTGTATTAATATTTGATATATGCTGCCTTAGCATGAACTTAGGACACACTTATCCATTTCTCCAGACTGATCTCTTTTTACTTCAGCGCATGTGCTCGCGTTCTAGCTTCACCATACTCCTACATAAGCTTTCAAAACCCTAGGTCTATGTATGTGCTATTAACTCTTTTTGGATCTCACTTCTCAATCTTCCTTTCTTTACAAATTTCTAGTCATCTTTAACACTTTTTTCTTTGTTCCTTCAGTAGCACCTAGTCAGAATTACTTGTCTCTTCTGGACTTCCAGAATATTTTTACTTAACAGCATCAGACAATGACCTGTTTGCCTATTTAAACAAGCAATCAGGTAAATGGTAATATCTGGATTTCTGGTTATTACATACTCATGATTGCACATGCTTTAACTGCATGTCTAGAGTGGTCCATTAAATGAGTGTTTCAAGTAACTCTTATATGTCTGAATGGTTTTGGGAAATTTTCATGTCCACCATTAACCGGTGTTTGAGACAAGTATTTGAGAACAGAGGTCTCCTTGGGAAACAATTTCAGGAAGGTCTAAAAAGAGAGTGTAAAAGTTATATGGGGAAGGGCAGGAAGCCAATGTAGGGTATATTAATGATGAGAAGGCAATTGTTGTGGGAGACTGGGGTTCAGATCCACTGGGGACTTATGTGAGGCCTTTTTAGCATCTGGCTAAACAGAGAGGCAAAATGGGGTACTAAATCATGAATCCTCTCAAGTCATGAACTGAAGACTGCTCCTCAGAGCCAGTCATTTTCTTGGGACATATAAAGACCTCAGCAGAAATTGCATATCACTTGTTCTAGAATAGCAGGTGCAAAGAGCATCTGGATGAGACTTACCAGCTTCTACTAGAGGCACAAACTATGATAATCATGAATACATATTTTTTACAAACATTACCTAATATACCCTCTTCAAAAACTCTATTACTTAAACATTGTTATACTATTGTCTCCATTTTACAGATGAGGAAATTGAAGCATGAGAGGCTTAATAATTGCCCAAGGCAACTGCAGGAAAGCATGGAACTGACTTGGCAATTGGACCTCAGAATACTTGCTTTCAAAATCCACCTGGGAACTGCTATCAACCCACCTGGCTGACCATTTCAGATAAATGAAGCTTATCAAATCTTGGTTCTTCCCATACCTATGTAAATGCATCTGTTTCAGTAATGGGCCATTTTCTCCTGGACAGGAGTCTATGCCTAGTTACAATCATCCTTTCTTGCTCACCAATTATTTCCATGACAGTCAGTCACAGCACCTTCAGATAGTCTCTTCCACACTTTTCTACCTACTAACTTTACTCGGAGTATTGCTATGTCTTTTTAAAATAGCTACGTTATCTCCATTGGCTTACGTGTTTCAAACATTCAATATTATCTCACACCTCATCTTCTTTTCTCCTAGGCACCACTTTCTTGCAGGTGAAGCTGACAGTCATCCTCTTTATTATTTTTTAACTGACGTAGAGTTTGAGTGAGAAAGCATCAAAGCAGTACCTCCAAGACCATCAATGGTGAAGGCAAAATTAAGCATGAAAAACTTGAAAACAAAAAACAAACAAAAACGTCTTCCTAGATTCTGTTGCCAGTTAAAGTCCATGATGAATGTAAGTTTTTTTCTATCTTAAATTTTTCTAGCCCCTATGATACATTCTACCAGAGAAATACATAATTTAAGCTGTTCGATAATTTACTGAACAGACAGGTTAATACTATGAGACAATGGGTTGATTCAGTCAAATCTTTGGTTGGTGACATCTCAAATCAAAGAAATAGAGAGATTTGTAAACACAGTCAGAGATGGTGAGGGATTAGTTTGGTTTCCCTGAAAGGGTTCATCAAAGTATTCTGAAAATACAAGAAACAGGGAATAATAGTGCTTTATTTCCTATCCATGACCTTTTTTGTTTTTGTTTTTGTTTTTTTAGTTTAGTTTTGTTTTTTATTTCTCTGGTACAATCTTAGTAGGACAATTGTTTTGTATTAACCATTTGGACTATGTCTCATATTTACACAATAAGTTCTTGAATCTAAAATAATATATTTCTCAATGAAAACTGCTGTCAGTATACCTGCCTCAAATTTTTATTCCCAAACCACTTTTGTTTTATATTTCATTACCTAGAGAAACATAGACTTTGGTTAGCCCTAACTTTAAGGAAAAAAATCCATAACACATATGTTATTGACCATTCTTTTTGTTTGTATCTGTATTTACCTCCCACACTTCTACCAAGATCCTCTCTAACTCTCTTAACTGATATTTTCCATAAAATACCCAACTTAGAAAAACAAAACCAAAAATAGTAGTGGTATCAACTAAAGATATCTGTTTCGATTAGATGCTATTTACATTCTTCTATTTTGTGAAAAGACAAGGATAAGAAGACTTATGCTAATTGCTTCAAATATACTGCTCTCCAACTATAAAGCAGTATTCATTATTTAGTTTATTCTTTGACTTATTTTATGCACTTACTCAACAAATATTTGTTCATTCTATCACTTTCTAAATAGTTTGTTAGTCACTGAGGACAAGGTCATGAATAAAAGCAAACAATATCCTGGCTTCATGAAGTTTACGGTGAATATGGTAGATAAACATTAATTAAGTAATCAGAGCAATAAGTTTAAAATTTCCAAAGCTATTAGCATTAAGAATTGAATTATTGGAGGCTATGAACATGAATTCAATAGGAATTTTAGAAAGTCAGGAAAATCTTGGTGCATTTAGGAAAATTATAGCTTAGTTGAGATCTAAATAATGAAAAAGCTTCAGGTAGACAAAGATGGATAAAGGAATTTCCAGTGGAGGGAAACAGGTGTAAGCATACTGTGAAGCAGCAAGATGTAGGGAACTACCCAGGGATTGAAGGAAGCCAAGATGGTTATAATGAAGAAAGCAAGAAAATTCACTGTCAAAGGTAAGACTGGGAAGATCTATAGAACCTAGACCAAACCTAACTCTGGAGGCTACTGTTAGGGGTTTTATCTTAATTCTGAGAAAAATGGGAAGAAACTAAGCATTTTAAGAATGACACAATTGGATTGTAGTGTCAGAAAGATTAAATATGAAAATGATTGCAGAGGGTCAAGAGTAGAGACAGGTGAACTGGCTAGGAAGTCATTGAAATTTCACCAAACTCATAGGATTCAGATAATCATATGAGATAATAAAGATCTGGGCAAATTTCCAGGTACATCGCAAATGATGTTATGTTTCTAATGTTATTATTATCAATAATAAAGCAATGTATAGTTTTTTGCAAAGCTTTTAAAAAAATTTACATATTTTCTCAACTCATAAACTAGCAATGTCCTTAATTAAAAATGCCTATTTGGAAAAATTAAATGAAGAGAAAGATAAATTAAAAAATAATTGCCTTGCTACCAGAAAGATGTTGATATATCATATTCTTGTCTTTTTTCTTTTTTATCTTTTTATTTTTTTTTAATTTTTAAAATATTTTATTTATTTGACAGAGAAAGCACATACAGGCAGAGCAGCGGGCAGGAGAGGGAGAAGAAGGCCCCCCGCTGAGCAGAGAGCCCACTGTGGGGCTGGATCCCAGGACCCCAGGAGCATGACCTGAGGCTGAAGGCAGATGTTTAGCCAACTGAACGACCCAGGAGCCCCTCTTTTATCTTTTTTATAACCTTATGGTCACACTTTTACACTGAACTAAAACAAAACAAAACAAAACAAAACAAAAACCTAACTAAAATATGTTATGAATGTTTAATTCCCTGCCACGTTATACGTTATCTTATTTTTAACTATCTTACCCTTCTTACCATCTAATTTAACTAAAATGTATAATGGCTTTTTGAATTTTATTCTTGAACATCTTTCAGTGCAGTGAAGACACAGTACAACACCCTAGTGTTCTTCCAGAGGGAGACCAACTACACCTGGGGGAGAAACAGAGGAATTAGAGAGACACGTGGAGTTGTTCCAAATGTGAGTTTTCTTAATAATTAGCACATCACACACCTAGTTAGCATCTCATAAATAATCATAAAGTGTGTATTTAATGAATCATTTTACTTTGCACTGTCAGAGGTTAACAGGAAAGCAAAATGGTTTGCTTATTTTAAAAATGAGATGCAGTTGTTCTTTGGGTATACTATGACTAAAAAATAATGAAATGCAGCAAATAAGCATCCATCACACTAGTTTTAAAAACACTGATAGCAATAGATATATATGTATACATCCGTCACATCTGTCAAAACACCCTATATTTATATGTTAAAAAATAGCTATCTCTATACATTTATGTTATGACAAGCATATGAATATGCATGCATACTGTGATTGTACATTTCATTTCTAATCCAAACCTTTCTGTCAAAATCTTGTCCCAAGTTGCATTTTGATGGTATACATTTTTCTCTTTTTCTAGCCAATAAGGAAAAGGACTTATAAAACCAGGGACCAACAGTATTTTTGCCTTCATATTACCTTGTTAGAATACTCTTCTATTTTTTCCTTACCTTAAAATATTTTGTTAGGCTATCTTTGAAAATTCATCTATTTTTATCTATATAAATGTATTTCATAACTGTGTTAAAATGACAAGAGTTTAGGTTTTTTTTTTTTTTGTTTGTTTGTTTTTTTTTTTTTTTTTTTTTTTTTTTTTTGTGATTCTGTAAGTTAACAGGGCAGTTCCGTTGCTGGTCTCACCCTGGCTCATTTATGTATATTTAGCCAGCTTAGCTATAGTAGGATGGTCTGAGATGGCCTTGCCCAACATGTCTGGGATCTCAGGACAGCTGAGTGGCTGAGATTAATGGGCCTCCCTCCCTACGTGGTCTTTCATCCTAGTCTTATCCACAGCATGATTGTCAGTTTGGAGAGATAGAAAGCCCCAGATGCAGGGAATCTTCAGATCTGGTTTTGAAATTTGAGTGACATCTACCACACTGTATTGGTCCATGCAAGTCCTAAGACCAGCTCTTATTCAAGGCATGGGGAAATAAATTCCACCTCTTGATATAAAATCTGCAAGATGTTGTGAGCATGTTGTTTTATTTTACCACAACATTATGTTGGATTAATAAAATGAGCAGAGATACATTTTTGGTAACCAGAGTTTCTGATTGTTAACCCCCACATGCCCTGGCTCTGAGATCTAGAGTCATTGACATGCTTTCTGTAGATGAAATGAACAGAGAATGTTCACATGCATTGAAGATAAGGAATCCTGAGAGTCCTCTCAAATTCAGTATTATAAAGCCCTAGCTCTCTCTGGAATAACTTTATCCTGTACTAAAACAGGACAGTAGGGCAGCCCGGGGGGCTCAGCGGTTTAGTGCCACCTTCAGCCCAGGGCGTGATCCTGGAGACCTGGGGTCAAGTCCCACGTGAGGCTCCCTGCATGGAGCCTGCTTCTCCTCTGCCTGTGTCTCTGCCTCTCTCTCTCTGTGTGTCTCTCATGAATAAATAAATAACATCTTTTTAAAAAAATAAAACAGAACACCAGGCACTTCTCTATAAACCTGTTTCATCCACATCACAGCTCTGTCTTCCCTAAAACTTATTGGAATGTGGTTCCAAGATGAGGAGTCCATTGTCTCATGATCCTGTGTGCCAAATAGGTACATTTGGCATGCCATCTTCCTGTTTAATTACCTTCTTTATTTCCCAAACCAGGTTCCTTCTCATTTTCTCTCTCTTTTAGAGCATTATGTGGGAACACCTGGGTGGCTCAGTCAGTTTAGCATCTGCCTTCAGCTCAGGTCACAATCCCGGGGTCCCGGAATGGAGCCCTGCATCAGGCTGCTTGCTCTCCCTCTCCTGCTCCCCTGCTTGTTCTCTTGTTCTTTTGTTCTCTCTCTCTCTCTCTCTCTCTCTCTCTGTCAAATAAATAAATAAATAAAATCTTAAAAAACATAATAAAGCATTATGTGCTCTAATCTGCAAGACATTATCACTTACTGTTTTGATATATTCTTCTTACCTCAATATTTTTAAAAAAATATATTTTACAGGCCGTGATAATTTTTTTTTTGTTTCTTTGTTTGTTTAAATTAAGTTTTAGATGATAGGGACTACTTTGAGTCTCTGATTCCATTGCTTACATGGCCTCCTGATTCCAGAGACTTTTAGCTCTGGTGACGTTATCCTTAGAATTCCAACTTTTGCATGAATGAAGCAGAGTTTTGTTTGCAGACCTGTGGGTGGCTATAAAGAAAAAAAGGAAAGAAGAAAGAAAGAGAAAAAGAGGAACAGATTCCAGTAAAGATCTAGAAGGAAAAAGTAACTAGAAGCTGCACAAGTAACATCACTGAGATCTCAGTATTGGCCGTATTGGCCACTGGCATCAGGCAGTGGTCACTCTGAGTGTTGAGGAAAATATTTTCTTCCCTATTTCTCAACACTGGAAAAGTGTTTCCATACGATGTCTCTTGCAATAATTTTTTTTAAACGTGTTAACCATTTTTTTAAGTTATAGGACATCTCAAAAGGCATTTCAGCATTAAAAATAACAAGTTTCTTCTGATGTTTGGTACCACCACTTTTATGAACATCATGACTATAACCTATTTGGCAGAAGAAAGGGCCTTACAAGGGTTCTACAATGTGAATAATCACTTACTCACATGGGTCGTATGACTCGTCTGTGATGGGGCACAGTAAATTTTGGAAACCACATTTTGTCACTTCTGCTAGACCATCTACAAGTGATGCACGGGTCTATTCAGATTATCTATTTTGTCATGTGTGACTTTTGGCAAATGGTGTCTTTCAAGGAATTGGTCCATTTCACCTAGATAATCAAATTTGTGGCCAGAGAGTTGGTCACGGTATTCCTTTTTTATTCTATTAATGTTCGTGTGATCAGTAGTGGCATCTCTCCTTTCACTTCTGATCTTAGTAATTTGTGTCCTCTTTTTTTTTATTAGTTAACTTAGCTAAAGATCATCAATTTTACTGATCTTTTCAAAGAACCATCTTTGGGTTTCACTGACTTTACTTCCTGTCTTCAATTTCATTGATATCTGCTCTAATTATTATTTCTTTTCTTATACTTGTTTTGAATATAATTTGCTCTTTTCCCCCCTAGTTTCCTAAGGTGGAAACAAATTATTGACTTTAGATTTTTCTTGAATATATGCATTCAAGACTATAAATTTCCCTCTAAGCACTGCTTTCACCACATCCTACAAATTTTGATAAGTCCTATTTCCATTTTCATGAGCATAAAATATTTTTTAAATTTAACTTGAGATATTTTCTTAAATCATATGTTATTTACAAGTGTACATTTAATCTTTATGTATTTGGAGGTTTTCTTCCTATTATCAATTTGTCGTTTAATTTTAGTTTGGTCTGAGAGCCAATATGGTATGATTTCTATTTCTGAAGTCTATAGGGGTATGTTTCATAGCCCAGAATGTGTTCTATCTTGGCGAATGTTCCATGTGAGCTTAAGAAGAATGTGTTCTCAGCTCTTGTTGGGTGAAGCAGTCTACAGCTGTCCGTTATATCCAGTTGACTGATGGCACTGTTGAGTTTAACTACGTCCTTACTGATTTTCATTTTTCTGGACCTGCCCATTTCTGATACTCACCAACTATGATAGCAGATTCATTTAATTCTCATCACAGCTTTATCAGTTTTTCCCTCTAATACTTTGACATTCTATTGTAAGGCACATGCACATCCAAGGCTGTTATGTCATTCTGGAGAATTGTTCCATGCATCACTATGCTACTCCCTTCTTTAGGCCTGTTAGCTTTCCTTGTTCTGAGGTCTGCTCTACCTGAAATTAATACACTTCTACTTTCTGATGACTGGTGTTAACTTGGTATATTTTCCTCCATCCATTAACTTCTAATATATGTGTGTTTATAATTAAAGTGGGCTTCCTGAAATAGGCAACATATAGCTGGCTCTTGTTTTTTGATCCACTGTGACGAACTCTGTTTTTCCTCAATCAGTGCATTTAAATCATTGGCATTCACAGTGATTACTGATATAGTTATTAATCCTGATATTGACATACTTAATATACTGATAAGGATTAATATCTACCATATTTGTTATTGTTTTCTATTTATTTTCCTTGCTATTCTTCCTATTTTTGTCCTCTACTCTTTTTCTGGTGGTTTTTGAGTATTATTATTTGATCCCATTTTCTTTCTTAACATTTAAGTTATACTTTTTTTTTCATTCCTTTTAGTAGTTGCCCTAGAGTTGCAACTCTATTTACATATATAGTCTAAGTCTACTTTCAGATAAAACTATACCTCTTCATGGGTATTATGAGTACCTTATATTAACAAAATAATCCTTACTCTTCCCTCCTATCTCAAGTATCAATGCTGCTATTCATTTTACTTATATATAAGTAATGTATAAGCATATATAAAATATACATAAATAAAATACACTGCTGCTTTTATTCTTGAACAAATTGTTATCAGATAAATTAATAAGAAAAATAAAAGTTGTTATAGTCTTTCTTCATGATTCTCCTTTCTTTTATGTAGAATTAAGCATCACACCTACAACGTTTTCCTTCTGACTAAAATAAGTCTTTTAACATTTCTTGTAGTTCAGGTCCACTGGCAACAAGTTCTCACAATTTTTGTTTGAGAAAGTTATTTTTCCTCTACTTTTGAGGACAAATTGCAGAATTGCAGAGGGTTTTTTTCTTTCTCTCAACACATTAAATATTTCACTGTACTCTCTTCTTGCTTGCATGATTTCTAAAAAGTCAGATATAATTCTTATCTTTGCTCTTCTGTAGTTAATGTATTTTATTCCTTTGTCTCCTTTCAGGATTTTTCTTTATTTTATTTTTGATGTTCTGAAGTGTGAAAATGATATGACCAGATGTAGGATTTTGCCAAGGACAGAAGCATTTATACTGCTTAGTGTTCTCTGAATTTCTTAGACCTGTAGTGTGGTGTCTGACATTTATTTGGGGAGAATTTCAGTCACTATTGTTTCAAATATTTCTTCTGCTTCTTTCTCTTTTTGCTACACTTTCAAAGTTGTCTACTATTCTTCAATATTTTATTGTTTTTATTTTGTCTTTCTCCATTGCTTTTTACTGTAAGGAATTTGTATTGTCATATTCTCAAGCTCAGAGATTCCCTCCTCAGTAGTATCCAATCTACTAATAAGCACATCAAAAGCATTCTACATCTTTCTTACAGGGTTTTTTATTTCTAGCATTTCTTTCTGGTTCTTACTGAGCATTTCTCTCTTTTATTCTGTCTACTTTATCCATCAGAGCCCTTAGTCTATTAATCATAGTCTGGTATTTACAACACCCCTACCATATCATATTCTGATACTTGCCCTGTCTCTTCAAATTGTGTTGTTTTGGGTTTTTTGTTTGCTTGTTTTTACTTTGAAATGCTTTCTTGAGAGAAGGATATGATAGGTAAACGGAACTGCTGTACATAGAACTTTAGTAATGTAAAGGTACGATGTGGGGGTAAAAAGGAAGTGTTCCACAGTCCTGTGATTTTTTTGTCTCAGTGTCTAGTGACATTATGCCTCTGAACTATCAACTTCACCAGTGTTTCTCAGTTATTTTCTCCCCCACTCTACCCCTTAGGTGGGACAGGGTGGCTAGTTTGGGCTAGAGTTGGGTATTTCCCTTTCTCCAGATCAGTTAAGCTCTGGTAATATATCAGCAGGTTAGCCTTCCTCTATTGAAAGAGTATCATTGGAAGCTTTTAACTCTCAGACTTATCCACACCAAGTCTCCAGCAACTGGTCAATTATGGTACAAGTTTTCCCACCCTGACACTGATTCCCTAGCAGTTTCTGCTCCTGAGTCCCTGCTCTGGTAAACCTTCACTTTCTGTATTAGCTGTCTCCAATTTGGGGGGTTATACTTTACCACTTCCTCATCTCTACCAATAGTCCTAGAAGAATTGACTTTTTAGTCTGTTCAGCCTTTTTTTTTTTTGTCTTATGATGTGTGGCAACTTACAAACTCCTTACATGTGGAACAAGAAACTACTTTGCCTAATCTATTATTTGATTGGGGAAAAAAAATATCAGAGTTTAGTCTGCAAATTTTAGATGGGAAAAAGAGGTGTTGAAACTTGCCTTGAGTCATAAAATTGCTACAGATCTAAACTAGAACTACTATTAAAGACTTCAGATACCCAGGCCAGATTTATTTTTACAAAACCTAAAAGTTTAAAAGAGATTTGTTATTGACTAATCTTTCTATGCTCTTTCTCCCTCATTTTCTTCCCCTTTCAACTTCTTTCTCTTATTCTATGGTTTTAACAATTAATCAATTATTTATCAAATCTTGAATTTAGCAAATATTTGTTATGCACCTGCAGTTGTACAGCATATGCTAGATATTTGGCAAAAAAATAGAAAAATAAGCAAAGACTCTATAATATTGGAGTTTATAATTTAAAGGGGAAAGTTACATAAAATATAGAATCACAAGTATAAAAATATTATGATAAATTTCTATAAAATAAGGGCATGGTATTTTGATCAATGTATAGAAACATAGTGAGGACCATCTAAAAATTGAGTAATTGAAATGAAATATGGAGGAAAAATACCTAAAACATGTGCCAACTACTCTTCTAAATGTTTTACATATTTTTCTTCATTTAAACTTCACAAAACTACCCAGTATTGTAGTAAATGTTCTCAGTCACTCTTGCTCTCTATCACACATACACATACATAAGAGACCAAAGCAACAGATAATTTAAAACTTGCAAAACATCATATAACTATGAACTATGCATCACTCCACATTCTGTATTTTTCACTGACACCACAATACCTTCTTTAAAAGTAGACATTTGAGGCAGATAGAACCAGATTTCTCTGTAATGGCTCCATTAATATTTTGGTTGGATAAATGTTTGCTGTGGAGGCTGTCCTGTGCACTGTAGAATGCATAACATTTTAGCATCCTTATACTTTGTCCCCTAGATGCCTCCCTTCTTCAGTTGTGATGATCAAAAATGTCCTTGATTTGGGATGAGGAGGTTAAATCCTTCCCAGTGAAGAACGACTGATATAGTGCTGAAAGTGGCTTAATGTATAGATTAATTAATAAATCAATGTATGTACTAGTGCTTCTTATGAAAGAAACTTGTTACTCATTTTTTCTTCTAAATTCTCTTATCCCAAGCCTGATCAGAATGAGGCATACAAAAAGCCTAGGTCAGGTTTTATTAGATATTGTAAGGAAAGCTATTAATTAATGACTATCCAGCATTGGAACTCAAATCTAATATAAGAGAGTTATTTTCAGCTCAATTTTAAATACAGTGAAATTTATTTAAAAATATTTATGTTTTTATGTATTTTTTGAAATGCTGGAAAGTGTGAATTATGCCAATTCCCAATCCATCAGAAGAGAACTAGAAAACTAGTGACTACATAACATTCAAGGTTGTCATCCAGTGGTGACCAGCAAGTTACAGGCTTATGACCCAAAATAATGTCTGCAGTATCACTTTCTCACTATCTTCCTTCTCCTCTTTATAAGTCTGAAACATCTGTTATATAATGATTTAATACTTCTTTTGAGGAAAAAATGTGATGAATTGCTCGTCTCAGTTTATTTCCTCCTGCAAAACAATACTCACTCCCATTTAAAAAAAAGCAGTTGAAGAATACTAATTCCAAGATTGTTTATATTTAATGAAAATCTTGAACATTTATCATTCTTATTTAGATAATGGGAAGTAATAACATGCCTTCCTGAAAACAGAAGATTCAACATAATCACATTACATTAGTTAGAGATCATAGAAGATAAATTTTAGCATATGTCAATGTTGCACACCACCAAGGCATATTTCATTAGATGTTGTCAAAGGCACAGAAAACTGCCAATCATAGTAACAACTAACTTCTTTTAAAAGCCATTCAACTGAATTTAATTATGATTAAGTATATTTGAACTGAAGGAACATTAAATACACAAATGCCTCCTGGCAATCTTTTTAGAGTCTGTGGTGAATAGTTTCTGCTCAATAGGAAGAAACATTCTTTATGTATTCCAGGCAATAAAATAAAGCAAAATAAAATAAAATTAAATTAAATTAAAAATGGAAATCCGGTTGCATTCTGTAAACTGAATTGTTATTTTTCTTGGCAGAAAAATAGCAAATGGAAATGCTATTTGCTATTTTAGGAAATAGCAAATAGCTATATAGGAAAAGCAAGTTAGTAACACTACCATTCACCTAAAGTTAGGAACCTCAAAGTCAGCCTAGAATCTTCCATACAGTTCTTGTTCATCAAGTTTACCAGCATTGGCAAAAAGTTTACCAGCATTAACTAAAAATCACAAATTCCATGCCATATTGCTTATGATCTATCTTTTTCTTTCTACCCTTGATTCCACTGTTTTATTGTTTAAGTCATTAGTAATTTTCCTTGGAATTTCTTTAACAAAATAACTGGGTTTTTCACTCCCCTAAATTCTCCTTTTTACCTCCTTAATTCATTTCCTCCAATTGAAAAGGGAAATCTGAACATGGTTTTACTCTGTAGAGTGTCTTTAAATGTGCCCTGTGGAAGTATAGCATTTCTGAGGTGATATTTCTGGGACAGTCAGTGGGAGTTTTTGTGGGGTGGTGATATGGATGTGGGCAAAGAAATGACCAAGCTGCAGAGAGGAGATTTAATAGTTTCCCCTGCCAACATCAGTCACAGCAGCACCACTCTTCTTTCTCCATCAACAACTCGTTTAGGCAAATGGTTCTACTGCAACCAGTCCTCACCACCATCATCAACAACAGCAACAGTATAAAAAATAAAAAAATTCAAAGTTCATACTGCTCTGACTCCTACAAGATCTCTATTCTCTCTCTCTCTCCCCCCTTCTTCTCTCTTTCTCTTTATGTCTCTCTTTCTCTCTATCTCATCATACTTGTTTTTCCAATGCACGTTTCCTAATACTCCACACACTGTCCATTTGGTACTTCATTTTCAAGCAATTTAAAACTCCCTCAATACAAATTGATATTTCTCATATTTATACTCTGGATTTACTTCAAATATTCCCTTATGTGTAATTAACAAATATCTCTATCTTCTTTGTTTAGGATATCCAGTAGGTTTCTGTATATACTTTGAAAGCTGTCCAACCATGAATTTTTCACCTTGTGATTAAGATGACTTTTCTTTCTCACGTAGATAAGGTGAATCACTTAATCCCTTCTATCTCCTTGTTTTAAAAATAAATCAATGTTACTGATGTATGCTTTATTGTTTTTTTTTTCCTTTAGATCTTCATTTATACAAAACAACATGTGAATATATTATTTTAAGTCTTTACTTAGTTGCTTGTCTAGTTTGGCTCCATGACTCTTGGTTGAAATAAATCAAAAACTAACTATTTCATTTGTTCTAGAAAATATATTGCTTCAGACCTCCAAGATTTCAAATACTCATCTTCTTTTTTCTTGACTAATGAACAACCATAAGAGCATGGAAAAAGACAAATCCAGGAATCAATAAATGTTCTATTCACTGCTCTCAAGTGATAGCATTCAATCTGAACCTAACTTCTGTGTCAGAAGGTTTAGGAGATGCCTGTTGAACACAATGTACTTATAAATTGCTGGTTTTATCAAAGAGGATATTACTTTAGTTTGGTAACTGCTTAACATTACTATATTCTCAAGTAGCTGAAATAATAATATATTGTAGTCATGAAAAGCAATATACTATGATTGGTATAAGGGAGAAACAATTGTTCTATAGCCTCTCCATCATATTGGATGAGTTGCACTGTAATCAGTGCTAATATTAAACTTCATGATAGAGAAGGTTATAGTTCTTTTGTATTTTTCTCTATCCCTATCTTCCCTCTTCCCACACTCCAATTTAAGGGTCATGCACAGCCTGGATTATAGAAATATTTGCATTAGATTCATGGCATAAGAAAGACCATATATTAGCAAAAAAGAAACAAAAAAAAACAGTTTTCTTATAAAGGGATAATGTTGAAGAAAACTTAAGAACCTATAGAAATCTCTTAACTATATTAAGGAGAAAACCAGATGAAAGAAAATTACTGAAAATTACCCACAGCAGTGAGATGAGGTGAGGGAAAACCAAGAAGCATATATATGTTGGGTGGCATATGAAAGAATTAGGAAGAAATAAGAGTAGCAGCCCTGGTAAAATGATTTTTGTAAGCAACAGATAAATTGGTGTCCAGATGGTCCCAATGGGGATCCAAAGAGAGAAGAACCTTTCTGCATCATATTCTGAATTTTGTGTCTCTGCATTATTGTCTAATAATTGTATTTTCCTCCTGGCAACAGATTGCACCTTCTAACTACTGCATATTTAAACAGTTTCAGAGAACATGTCAATGGAAAACATAATTATAATGGGCCAAAAGTCAAATCCTGCTCTTCAAAGAACATATTCACACTCTTATACTAAGTTCATATAAAATTCAATAAAAATTCATATTTTCCGAAATTTATATGAGACGTCTCCATATTATAGTTTCTTTATTTGTAAACTAATTACATGCATTTTTTACCTGAAAAGTACAAATTATTTGGAATCATAGTTTGGATATTTATCCAGTGATTTTACCCAATAGAGATAGGCAATCTTATTAATTCAGATTTTTAAGATATCCTCTCTTCTTAAGAGAAAAAAGAAACTCTACTTTCTGCAAGGTGCAGCCTCTAAGAGATTTTATACCTCATCTGTAGTAAATGTAATCTTTTTCCTTTTCTGGTCTTTAAAACACCACAGGGAATTGCAGGAATCATTGGTTCACTGATTAGTACAAGCGATGGACTTATATTATACTCAAAATCAGTTCTCTAAAGGGTTTTTATTGTTGGTCATTATTTGAACACAAATGAAGTTCTTAGCTATTTGGTGGCTGCTAGTCACCATAAAATAGGACAGACATGGAGTCATGGATAAATACATCCCCAGAGTGGAATTAAAAAAAAAAAAATCACATGGTCTCAGGATAAGCAATGCATTCCAATCCCCCATCAAGATTGTCCATAAGCAGAAGAGCCTTTTTTTTTGTAAGCCACATTGACAGATCTTACAAACATATACTCCAAAATGCACAAATTGAGAGACATCATCTTAAGGCTGGCTATGTATAACATCTATTTAGAAATGGGCCTGGAGTAGAGTTTTGATTACTGTGTAGAGATGCACTAAACCTCTCAACAGCATACATATAGTATCCACGGAAGTGAGGAAATTGGTCAGTTGAACATATTCTGATGGTTTTAGAAGGCTGTTCACTGCTATGCTGTTCTGACAACTCTATGGTCTTCCCACTGGTCTTGGAAGAAAGAACCCATACATTTAGTAAGTCATTTAATATGAAAAATGTAATGTCTCACATCAACATCTTTGTAAGTTTCCAATTTGCAGATGATGGAGGACGCCTTTAGGACACGACAGTTTAGGAATCATTGTGCTGTGAGACAGGTCAGATGAACTGAAGAAAGAACGTTGGGAAAAACATACCCATCAGATACTGATTAAATATTAATCCCATGAACCACACAACTTAATCAAAACAAAATTGTGCTTGTCATTTTTCTGGGCTTAGTATAGCAAAGAGGTCTACACATAATAAATAATGACACAGTAAATATTAAAAATATGTTAATATTAAAATTGTAGTTTTAGCCTTAACTCGTAGGTCATTTGTGATGGATTAATAGTCCTGAGTGCTAAATGCGAATGATTAATAAACCCTGTTTCCTGTCTCAATAGAAATATGTTGAGGTAGATTAGTGATGTCTGTCACAGGAAAAAGGATGGAAAGTATTGCAACAGTTTTGGCTGACACTAAACAAGAACGTGAGGAGGTGAAAAAACAGGTAGATTTACTTCAAGAGAGTAAAATACGCCCTCGGTGGAAGTATGGCAGAGGTAAGCCAAGCATAGTCAGGTCACAGTCAGATACAGTGTAATGCCAGTCTTGCCTACATGGGAAATTTAATACAAGATGTCTTAAGTAGACAGTAGAGAAGTCTTCATATCTGCTTGACTGAGTCTCAGGAAGGTTTCACAGTAGAAGAAACTTTTGACTAACCCTGGAAGGCCGAGACAGGGTGGGTGGGAGTCAGGAATGTAAGGCAGAGAAAGAAGCATATGCGAAAATGACAACATGAGAGAAAGAAAATGCATTTGGGAAACTTTAAGCAGATCCACTTTGCTACAGCATAAACTGTAAGGAGGATTGTGTTAAAATTGAATCTGGACAAGTAGACAATGGCAGAGTCATAAATATACTGTCAACAATGTTGAAAGTGTCTCAACTGCATACTGTCAGTGGTATTCCACCAAAGAGATGCAAACTTGAGAGAATGATCATACTGGCAGTTTCCACAGAATTTATCAGACCGTACTTGTTGGCGTCTCCCTCATTCCAAGTTCACATTTTTCACTGGTATTCAGTTTACATTTATGGTTTCTCATGCCTGTATTGGACCCGGTTACTCACATATAATAAATACCATGTTGAGACCACAGGAAAAAAAAATCTATCTCCTTCACACTAATTCATTGTCCTGATGCTGACTGCACCTGACTTTATCTCCATCCTCTTCTCGCATCAGATTGAAAGTACCTTCATTAGACTTGCTCATCCCCCTGCAGTTCTCTTCTTCCAGGATTGATTTTGAGACACATTATTATGAATTGAATAGGTCTGTACTAAAAGTGCCATCTTTGTCAAGGCACACTCTGAAAAGCTTTCTATGTGGGACAAACCATGAAAACAAGAGGAGACACAACAATTAATGAAGGGAACCCAAGGATTGAACTGCACAAATCAATTTTGTGCTTCCATTTCTTTTCCAACGTGTCTTCATTTATATTTCAATACTTTGCCACGGCTTAATTTTAGAGAATTTATTTTCATGTCAAAATCCTTTGGGATAGACCTAAATAAAAGTAAATTAAAATGAAGATTGCTGTTGCCATGCAGCTGTACATATAGATTTTAAACTTGATGGGAATTTAAAGGCATTTCTTCCTCATCATTCTTTTTTTTTTTTATTTTTTATTGGTGTTCAATTTACTAACATACAGAATAACACCCAGTGCCCGTCACCCATTCACTCCCACCCCCCGCCCTCCTCCCCTTCCAACACCCTTAGTTCGTTTCCCAGAGTTAGCAGTCTTTACGTTCTGTCTCCCTTTCTGATATTTCCCACACATTTCTTCTCCCTTCCCTTATATTCCCTTTCACTATTATTTATATTCCCCAAATGAATGAGAACATATAATGTTTGTCCTTCTCCGACTGACTTACTTCACTCAGCATAATACCCTCCAGTTCCATCCACGTTGAAGCAAATGGTGGGTATTTGTCATTTCTAATAGCTGAGTAATATTCCATTGTATACATAAACCACATCTTCTTTATCCATTCATCTTTCGTTTATAGCAGCAATGGCCACGATAGCCAAACTGTGGAAGGAGCTTCCTCATCATTCTTAATGGAACCTAGAATGAGCATCCAGCAAAGTTTTAGTTTCTAAATTCAATTTAACGTTCTACTCACCAGGTTTTGCTTTGCGCTTTTTCTTCCCAAGATAAGAATGGTAGGACTGGAAACACAGAGTCAGGCACACCTTCTCTTACCAAACAACTTTGTGAAATTGGTAAGTTACTTGGCTTCCCTTCCTTAAGCTTATTTTTTCCTGCTTTATGACGCTGAAACGGTGCTAATCATAGCTGTCTCTTGGTTATTACGGGGTTTCAATAAGACGTGTACAACAAAGCTAATACAAAACCAAAACTAGTGGTTACTGTTTAGACATTCAATTGCTACATTTAGCCATTCTAAGGGCAAAATGTCCAAAAAGCTGTTTGAAAATTATCCTCAAGTCTAGCAGAAATTGATAAACTACTATTTGAGGTAAACATACAGAGGAGCAATAATGAAAAAGAAACATGTTGTATCATAAACACAGAAGTATGTGTATGTCAAGGTTGTCAGAGTAGACATTGATGGGTAAGTACAACAAAGCCAATTTTAGTTCATTATTGTAGAGATATTTCCTGTAATAATCAGGTGCCGAAATAATGGATTTTTTTTTAAAGAACCCTAAATGAATAAGATGAACAGAAATCCAGAGGTACAGGAAGGCAAAGTTGACTAAAAATTAGGATTGGTTTCTTTTGGTTGATTCCTGAGCCTCACTCTATGAAATGAGTTCTTTCTATAAGTGAGCAGTAAGTCTGTATGTCTACTAAAGTGGCCTTACCACAACAGGGTGTGTGCCCCCAAAGCACCAAAGGACTAGATTTTATTTCTTACAGAGAGGCATTTTGGAAATGTTTACTCTGATACCTTCAGGAGAAAATTCACATATTTTATTTTATTTTAGAAACTTATAGAAACCTTTCCAGGTCAGGTGAGTCCCCTAGGGAAATGCAGTTGTAAATGGAAATGTTCTTGTGCATCTGTCTTTGTAAATATTTGTTTTTTTGTGGTTTATGATGTGTTTAGTGTTCCCAGGCTATATGAAGTCAAATTATAATTTGAAATGTGTTTCCACCAAAAAAATATCCCTAAGTTATAATAAATTATCAGAAACTTGCTTATGTGAAAATGCAATTTTCTCTATTCCTGTTCATCATTGGACATTGATTTATACTTCCTAGTTCAATGAGGGTAAAGGAGATAGGGAGAAACATGTATCTTGCACCTACACTGAAAATGATGTTCCACCAAATGTGTTTCATGAATTTATTATTTAATTTAATCCTCATAATGAAATTTTGGAAGAAAAGTTATCACCAATTCATAGAAGATAAGGCAAACTGAGAATCAGGGAGGTTAAATAACATGAGTTTTTGAGTAGCTGTGGTTGACATTCTAAATCAGGTATATCTAAAATTGAGGAATTATATTGACTCAACCAACATCAACAAGCCTCTGAAAAGCATAGAAATCATGAAGACAGTAAAAAGGACTTATAAAGAAGCCCTGATTTCAGGGACGCCTGGGGGGCCCAGCACTTGGGCGTCTGCCTTCGGCTCAGGACATGATCCTGGGGGCCTGGATCAAGTCCCAGATTGAGTCCTGCATCGGGCTCCCTGCACGGAGCCTGCTTCTCCTTCTGCCTCTGTCTCTGCCTCTCTCTCTGTGTGTCTCATGAATAAATAAATAAAATATTTTTTAAAAAGAAGCCTTGACTTCAAGAGGATTTGGGTCTACTAGAAAAAAATAATTCCTCTTTCTCTGAGTTTTGAGAAATCCAATTGAAATTTGAAATAAAAAAAAAACTAAATTTGATATGTAATCCAAAAATATTTCTTCCTTACAATAATCAATAAATTATGAATGTACAAATATAAAGTTTTCTTTTGACTTATATTCTAGACACTGACTTCACAGTGTCATTTTCTGTGGTACTATGTGTGTCAGAGTATAAGAATATCCACGTACATATGTATACATAGATGATATTCTCTCCATATATGTAAATGCATGTGAATGTATATGTAAATATATATGAACATATGTTTATGTATACATGAAGTATAAAACTTCAAGCTCATTTGATGTAGTTGATATCAGCTGAGTCTTCCTCATGTAAGTCTTCTTTTATACCATTTTACTGGCAGTCATCAAAGACATCGGGGCAGGAAATAGCATCATAGGCTTAATACATTTTCAACAACTACATTCTTCCGGTTTCCCTAAGAGTGAGACGAGGAGCTGGGGCCAATCGCACAACTGCCCGCGTGTGACTTAACTTACTAACTCAGATACCAAGCTGATACCAAGCTCATCATTACCTCCCCAACGCCAATTCCTTCTCATGCCTTCCTTAGTCCCTTTATTGGCATCTAACTTTCAGAGTCACTTTTTTTTTTTTTTCAGAGTCACTCAGAGAAACATATTGTACACTACGAAGAACAGGGAAATCTCACCACTTAAGCTTCTGTCTACCTACACGTTCACTACTATAGGTTCTCGTCTTATTTCAAGTGAAATTCAATCGTTTTAGCTCCTGAATTGTATGATTAGTTGTAATAGCAAATGGTCTAACAACAGATTGGAAGCAAAGAGAATGCAAAGAAACAAGGCTAAATAAGCCTATCAAGTATAAGACATATTTTAAAGATTCTTTACTAAATACAAATAGAAAAAAAATGTGAATATCAGAATCATCAAGGAAATATGGTTCATTTCCAAAATAGACATCGGTGCTTCTGTACATTGCAATATTTTCCTTGAATTTCATTCTCCCTTACTTGCATCTGCTTTTCCAGCTTTACACAAATGTTCCTTCTCATTAATATTTTTGTTTAGTCAGCATAAGATATTTTATTATAGACTTGTTATGTTTTAGACATTATGCTAAATTTTATAAATTATGTATACACATGTACATTACATATACACATACACATATTAACTTATATGGAGACATATTTGACTGTCACAATTGGTGGCAGGGGTGTTACTGGCATCTAGTGGGTAAAGGTCAGGGGAGCCAGGGATGCTACAAAATGTCTAACAATGGGGACACCTGAGTGGCTGGGTGATCAGCTCTTGGTTTCGGCCCTAGTCGTGATCTCGGGGTCAAGCAACTGAGCATGGAGTCTTCTTGAAGTTCTCTCTCTCTCTCTCTCTCTCTCTCTGCCCCTACCCCCCGCTCTCACTCTGTTTCTCTCTTTTTCCCTCTAAAATAAAACAAGTAAATACAATATTTTATTTTAAAAAGCTACTGATTTTTTTAAACATCTTTGAATGCACAGGGCAGACTTCACACTGAATAATCATCCAACTCTAAATATTGATAGTGCCAAGGATGGAAAAAACTGGTTTATATTGTATGTGTATATGATACATACTTTTGCTTTAGAATACTTCCAGAGAACAGAACAGATTCACTCATTCCTTACACCACTGCACTCTTAGTGTATACATATGCTGACTGGCTTGTACAAATGTGATGCTTTTTTCACTTTTGGGGAATCACTTCTGTTAATGGAATACATTTCATATATGCATACATCCATCATGAGGGAAGGGAGAATTATAAATTTGAATAGAAAGCAACTCGCATGTGCATGTCTGAACAGTTAGGCCTACTTCGGTAATGGTGTCCACATTTTGTGGGTGGCAAAACCCCCGCTACTAAGGAAGCTACCTGCTTCCCCCATGAAATGACCAATGAACTAAAGTTCCTGGATGTTCTCTGTTTATAAGCAATCTGTGAAGTTCACATGGAGACTGGTTCAGGAATAGTCTTCGTAGAAGCACCTACAACTCTAGAGAAAAGAGGTCCATGCCACATGCCTTTAGACATCTCGAAGAAGAATATATCAAGCACAACTTAACTGGGACGCCTGGGTGGCTCAGCGGTGGAATGTCTGCCTTGGGCTCAGGGTGCGATCCTGGGTCCAGGGATAGAGTCCTACATCAGGCTCCCTACATGGAACCTGCTTACCCCTCTGCCTGTGTCTCTGCCTCTCTCTCTCTCTCTCTCTCTCTCTCTGTGCTTCTCATAAATAAATAAATAAAATCTTTTTTTAAAAAAAAACAACTTAACCAATTCAGTTTTTTTAGAATATTAATATTAGTTAGAAGTGATAGTGATTGCAGAGATTGAAAGTAAATATGTGATGTTAAGACCAAAAAAAAAGAGAACAAGATACATGATTTATACTAATACAAACATCTTAGAAGTATTAGCTCTACTTTATTAAAAGGTAAACATAATTTAGAGAGATTAAACAACAAATCATAATGGTAGTCAAGATCTCAGTCTGATCACTCTTTTTAGCTCCATAGCAGAGTTTGTTCTAAAGCTGAGATCATTTCTTAGGGAATGTGTCTTTTTCACTTGAAAGAGACTGAGGAGTAGTAGGAGTTGGTGCAACTGGCATTCATGGGCTTGTGTGTTATATATTCATCACTTCATTTACTCCTATTGTCTTCCTAGAACTAAAATACCATAAATAATAGGCTTTTGCCTTGGTCACCACTCTATCCAAAATGCCTTTCAAGTGACCCGTATATAGCAGAAGCTTAGTTAGATATATTTTGACTGAATAAATGAGTGGAGGCACACAGGGCTTAGGAAATTTTTCTCAAGTTAAAAAAAAAAAGTTTTAATCCATATTTGAACACCTAAGCCATATGGAGAACAATGCTCTGTGGAAAATAAAATAGAAATTTTATCAGTTAACTTTTGTTATATAACCAATAGCACAAGAGCTTAATGGCTTAAAATAATTTATTTAGCTTTCATTTTTGTGGCGTGACAATTAAACTGCACTCACCTATATTGTTCTTGCAGAGGGTTCCTGCAAATTTCAAGTAGCTGGCTTAGCTACTCTTGGCCGGGATAACCCACTGGAGTCATATTATCAAAATGTCCCTAATACTGTATTCTATTGATTAAAATAAGTAGTAAGACCAGAATAGACTTAAAAGGTAAAGAAACACACTTCACCTCTTGATAGGAGAAGCTTCGAAGTCACAGAGCAAAAGAGAATGAAGACACTGATTGGGCCACTTTTATAAATAATCTACCATAACAGAACATAAGAAAACAGACTAGTCCATGTTATCATCTTTGTGGATAATGGTTTATTAAATCAAGCACAGTATTATCTACTTGATTATTTGAAATGTAGAATGGAAGACTACATTCTCAAAGAATATGAAGACTTTTAAAAAATTTCCATTCACGTATTATCTATATTCAAAGAGTTGATATAAATAGGCCTTGGTCAAGAGCCAAAGATTGTCTCCACAATCGGAAAAGCTACAAGAAGCAGGTCAGATTTCAGAAGTCCTGACTGCAAAAGCTCAATTATTTAAATCAAAAACCCAATGTACATGATCAAATAAGCAGTAGACAGTATTTGATCTGGAGCACAGGGAACCATCTGCTCTTCTATAAACTAAAGTTTAGTAATACATTTAGGCAACTACATGCAGATTTAAAATGCAAATGTAGGCTACATTATCTGGCCTTAATTCTAATGCAATTCAGAATCTTAATTTCTATAGAATACTGGATTATATGCATAGGTTATGGGGGAAAAACTCATTAAGAGGGTTCCCACTGATTCTTCCCCAAGATCAAAATTTTGCCTTCTGTTATTAAAAAAAGAGAAAAAGATGCCCCAAATTCAGCTGAAAGGGGCAAGCTGTGAAAACAAGTGAGTGCTTTCCTATTTGTCACCACTTCAGAAGAGATTAGGACTATCTCTGCTGGCTCCAGGAAAGGGTCCCTCTCTCTCTTCCTTTCACCCTGTTTTTTTCCCCTTCCACCTCCCCAACGAATGCACTAAGTACATATATTTTGTTATGGTATTTGTTTTTAAGAAAACTACTCCCTGTTTCCTTGAAGTATTACTGTACCATTACTCATTTAGAAAAGGAAAACAAACAAAAACCAATGTGTTGCCTATGCATCCATCTCCCCACAGTATTTTTTTTTAATCTTTTTTTATTGGAGTTCAATTTGCCAACATTAAGCATAGCACCCAGTGCTCATCTGGCCAAGTGCCCCGCTCAGTGCCCATCACTCAGTCACCCCAATCCCCCACCCACGTCCCTTTCCACTACCCCTTGTTCGTTTCCCAGAGTTAGGTGTCTCTCATGTTCTGTCTCCCTCACTGACATTTTCACTCATTTTCTCTTCTTTTCTTTTATTCCTTTTCACTAATTTTTATATTCCCCAAATGAATGAGACCATATAATGTTTGTCCTTTTCCAACTGACTTATTTCACTCAGCAATACCCTCCAGTTCCATCCACATCGAAGCAAATGGTCCCCACAATATTTTAAAGCACTAAATTGGTGTTTCCAAAGTTTATCTAGTGGATTGGTAAGCTTCAAAAAATAATTCTTTTGACTCTAAATCTCTAATAGAGTAATAACTTTAAAATGAAGGCATTTTTAATTTTAAATGGAAATCGAGTGGAATATACTTTTGGCATTTACATCAAAGCAATACAATTTTGATTTCTGAAAATTTGGGGAGGAAAAGGGGAAAATATATTTGAAGTGAGAAAATACATGTTAAAATTAAAAGTAGGAGAAGTATATAAATATTAAAATTAATAAAATGGCTTCTAGGTTTGGAACAATCACAATGTATTTCCCATTTTTTTAATATTTTGAGTTGAGTGAATTGTAAAATTTTAAGCTTTAATTTTAAGCTCCTATTTTTGCTCCTAAAGATTTTTTGTCAAAAGAAATAGATAACTCTTATTTTCTCGTATTTTAGCAAGGGGTAAATGATGAGACTGTGTAGGAATAAAGCACAGTTTGGGGATTTAAAAGCTGGAGCAAAAAAACAAACAAACAAACAAACAAACAAAAAGCTGGAGCAAGTCAGACTTACAAATTTCATAAATTTCAGATTTCTCCATATAAAAGGTGAAGGTAAGGTTTCTGGGCTGGGCTCTGTGGTTTGATAAACATTGTCCTTAAACTCCCAATTTCAGAATGATTGTGACCAGAAGACATCATATTAAGGTTCAAGCATGTTGGCCATACCACTGACATCTGTCCCTAAGAACTTTTTACACAACCAGCCATTGGTTTCACAAAAATGTTGCTTTATAGATGCAAAAGGGGAGGAAAGGTTTTCCTTGACTTTCCTACGGTCCCGGGCGGGGTCTAAAAATTAAATCTGATAAAGACAGATTCACAGAATTAAAGAACAAAAAGTATTTATGTTTATGTGATGAGAGCCTTCACAAGTAAATGAAGGCTGGAAGAAACAGACTTGAATATTTTGAATGGGCACATCTGCAGGAATGGCTGGGTTATAGGGTATGAGGTGATCACAATAAATGGTGGGTGGGGGGGGACCAGCAAAGCCTGTTTGTTAGGATTCCTCTGGGCATCTCCTTGTCTTGGGAAATGAAGACGTTTCTCTCCTTCCGGTCACAGAGGGCACCTCTCTTGGGAGGTTTTTATGACCTCTCTCAGGGGGAGGTGGTGGGAAGATCAAAGTGGCCATCCTACTTCAGCCATTTTCCCAAACTCTTTCAGCTTAAAATATTCAATAGACCAAGATGCCATATTTTTAGATCATGTGTTCTGAACTCCATAGAAGCTTCTTAAAACAACACAAAAGTAACTTGGAAGGTTCTTAAAACAACATAAAAGTAACAACAACAAAAAAAAAAAAGAGGAGAGAACATATGTATTTGAATCCAATATAAGGAAAATTTAGATAGATTCTTACTACTTTTAAGCTTCACTGCAATAACAGCAGCAAAACAGTACAGTTTAAGACAATTAGAACCAACACTATTGGGTATTATTCCGATAATGGAGGGACTATACTGAGGCTATGTACACTTGTGCACACTAGGTGCTCTGCCTGGATCTCAGCCACGATCTAACTCCTTGCTGAGATTCGAGGAGCAACTGATAATGGGATTCCCCTGATTATCATTCCAGAAAAGGGTGAGTTTTTTCTCTTCTCCCTCTTTCCCATCAGTTTTTACTTTAAAGACCATAATTATGCCAATGGTGGAAATCATTAATTAATAATGTTACAACCATTCTTCAACCATCCTAGATCGCTAAAATGATTTCCCCCTGGTTGACCAAACTTCATTACTGAAATTCATACCATAACTGATTTTTTTAAAATAATTTATTAATTTGAGACAAAGAGAGAGAGAGCATGAGTGGGGTGGAGGTGGGAGGTTGAAGACAGGCAGAGGCATAGAGAGAAGGACAGACCCCTGCCAACCAGGGAGCCCCACCTAGGCCTCCATCCCAAGACCCTGGGATCATGACCTGAACCAAAGGCAGATGCTTAACCAACTGAGCCACCCAAGTGCCCCCATAAAATAACTGATTTCAATATTTTCTTTAAAAGAATTCATTCATATAAATTCAAGTAAACAGTGTTCTTTGTCTTAACTTGGATAAAGTGTCCACAAATGTGGTAACTTGATGCTGTCAGGACTTTGGTTAAGTTGTGAATTGCATATTTTGAATCAAGGTTATTCCTATGACAGTTTTATATCATAAATTCAGGATGAACTGTGTAAAAGCTTGGGGGCTATTCAAACATTTTGTTTTTATGGCCACAAGTTATCTCATCATATATTTATTAATGAAACAGTTTTATTTGTCATCAAAGTATATTTCAAGTGTTACTAAATAATAATGAGTTTAATTCACTTTTAGCTAAGAGATTCAAGAAAAGAATGAAGGAGAAGAGGGGAAAAAAAGAGGAGGAAGATAAAAAGGAGTAAGAGAAAAACATGCATTTCGCATGCTAAGTTTTTAGCCTTCCTGTTTTCTGACTCTAATTCTCTTCATCCCTAGCTATTTTTTTTGATAGCACATATATTTACATGTCATCTGAAATAGAGTCTCTACATTATAGTAATTGAATAACAAAAGATAACTTGACATGTACTCAGTTGGAAATATCTTACAATTCCTAAGTGGGACACAATACTCAGTGCCGAGATTTAAGAACTGAACAATTCTGACACTGACACATACACACATGATTGTTGTGCAATTATCAAATATTGCTCATTGGGAGCAGTAGGCAAAAGATGAAAGATAGATACGAGAGACCCAAAAATTCACAGATTCAAACGTGGTATTAGTGAGAACGCATGGCAATGCGAACACACAGACTTTAACTTGCAATTGGTTATGCAGGCCTAATCCAGGACTCTTGCTATTACAGAAGCATTAATAGTTCATGCATGTGACCTAAAAATCCACAGTTGAGAAAGGAGTGCTTCATTTGTATACTTTCAAAGACAATAGAATTGGAAATAAAACACATACCATACATCTTTCATCTTAGGTGGATTTTAAAATGCCACAGTTTACTGCACATAATTGAACAACTCACTCACTTAACACCAGCCTGTCTCTTTTCGTGGCTACTGCTTTTGGAGCCATTTCTATGTAGGCTTCAACTATACTCATACAAATGCAACCCACATGCTGGTCCCATTTGCCTGTCACTCCCTACTCCTTCCTTTGTTAATGCTGTTGTGTGTGGGGCACAGGGAAACCTACTGTACTCCCCCCACATACACAAAACCCAGAAGAAGAAGGCTGGAAAGAAAGTCCTCTGGTTGGATCACTGGCAGATGGAAGATAAAGGCTGGTATAGTCATTCTTCCCTTCTCTCCCAGAGACCAAACCGTGACATCCAGGAATCAGTTGCGCTTAGTGGACCATCTTTATGACACAAACTTGTGTTGGCTCTTCCTCTTTCCTTCCATCATTAGCCATGTTCTTGCTTCCTGATATGAAACTGTATGTCTTTTAAAAGCATCACCTATTGGGGTATCTGGGTGGTGCAGTTGCTTCAGCGGCCGGCTCTTGGTGTCAGGTCTGGGTTTCAGCTTAGGTTATGATCTCAGGGTCCTGGGGTGGAGCCCCATGTTCCGCTTTGTGCTCAGTGAGGAGTCTGCTTCAAGACTCTCCCCTTCCTTCTGCCCTCCCCCCTCCTCTTGCACACTTGTGTTGTCTCTCTCTCTCAGATAAATAAATAAATCTTTAAAAATAAGTAAATAATAAAAGCATCACTTACAACTCAGCTTTAATTCCCCAGAAATTAGATCCTGAGGAAAAATACTGGCCTTTATAAAGCCAGCCTTTGTCTATAGCAAAATGATTATGTTTATGATCAGATTATAACTCATATTTCATGTTGGTCATCAACGGGGTTTATAACTGAGGCTGTTGACAATTATATGGCCTCCTACTCAATAAAACTGAAAAAGTATATGAAATTATCAGAATTTAAAAGATGTAGGTAACATGATCTGGTCTAAGATCTTATCTAATATTTCATATATTGTATTCAGCTACTTGTGCCTTGTTCAGCTTTTTGGACACCCAAGAATTCTGTTTATAATTAAGAGAACATCTAAAATTTATAATAGAGTTGTGAAACAAAATAATTCATTACTGGAGATGACATTTATCAAGGAGAACTGAAGTGGTGGAAGTTAAAAAAGGTATTAATAAACCTATTTCCTATGAAAGCATCCAATGGCCTTATATGCCAATCCAGACTAGAGATTCAGTCTCAAAGATAAATAATTATTTACCACTTCTCCCTATTTCTTCCAAAGGCATCATATACATTCCATTCTAGGGATGGAACAAAACATTGTATTTTTTATGTTTGGCAATATTATAAATATTCATAACCACACATCTGTCAAAAACCCACTACTGAAAGGGACTCCAAACAAGGAACAATTCCTTGAGTGGTCCTTGAAGGAATCATACTACACAGTACACCTTCTATCCAATTGTTGTAGCATTTAAGCTAAAATTCCTGACCTTCAATAAATAAATAGGCTCTACCTAATGAAGAATATTCAGAGAAGAAAAAAAAAAACACTCATTTTTACAGAACTAAAAATATTTTGCCTTTCCTCCGAGGAACTGTTTCCGACGGCACAGTCATTTTGATCTGGCCTCTATGTAATTCAGATTTTTGTTTTGTTTTCAAATCACTTTTAAATGTCAAGTATTTTTTTGTTGTTGGGTTGTTTTCCTTACCTGTTTCCTCTATTTTTTTTTTTTAATTTAGTGAAAGTGTTTTGTTGTAAAAGCTCCCCTACCTAGTCCAAGGGATCCTGGAGAGTTAGAAAGAGTTGTCACAGAATGAATAAAGGTCTTGCTTCCAATCCACCCTCATCATAATGCAGTGTGACCTACATTTTGAAGTTTGGATTCTGTGGGCATGTCAGCATATAGGCAACAAGAATTTTGAAGCAGAATGAGAGACACAACCCCCACTCAAAAAAAAAAAATGTGTAACCTAGACTTTCTTTTCTTTTCCCCCTTTTTTAAAATTAATACTACTAAGTCTATCATCTAAACTTATTCTAAGACTTTTTCTATATTTATTGATTATAGACTTATAGACAATTTTCATACATCAAAACTGAAAGAGCCATGGAAATCAACCAGTCCAAAGAAAGCATATAAGGCCTTGCGAGAGAAAGCAAATTGCCCATGGGCACACAGCTAGTTAGACAAGATCATCTTCTGTGGTTTCATTCTAAAATATAAGAAATGTTTCCACTGAAACATCTGGAGCTCCCTTTAATGGTATTTAAATTATATGTCTGCAACCAGGAGTCTCGAATCACAATCTTGAAACCAAACATGATTTGTAAAGAGCTCATGATTACAAGATCAAAAAGACTACATTAATATGACATCAGCTCATTAATTTGTACCTTCATTTCTGCCCTCCTGCAATTTAAAAATAGCTCCACTGATTATGGCAAGGTTTTCTTCCTTTTGGAGAAAAAAAGGGAGAGCATAATTGAATTTTTCAATGTTATCTTTGATGAACATTTAGAAGCTCAGCGCCAAATCTTATCTGGGAAAATTTTAAATTCATCTGTACAAAAGTGGAGAAGAACACAGATATGAGAAGGAATGTGGATTGAATGAGCTGCTACATATTTCAAAGTTACTGACTAGAAGTTATTTCAGGGCAAATGTGAGCAGATATTGACATTTTACTTTTCTTTTTGGCTTCCCTGGGTTTCTCTGGTCTGAATGAGAACTCAGAAACACTCTAAATAAACGCATCCCAATATCTGAAATCCTAGATAGTTATAAGTGAATCTGTTTTTCAGGTTATGTGGATGCTCTCTCAGTAATCTCATCAGCTCATTTTATACAGGGAGCACTGGAGGAAAATTTCAAACAGTTTTATGGTAAGATGACGTTCGTTTGCTGTTGTTTTTAATATAAACTGAATTGCTTTATTTGTATATAAGGAACATCTCGAGAGAACTCTCCTATGTGGGTCAGGGAGCTCTGAAGTTTACTTCTTTCTTATCATTTTATTACTTTATTCTTTTTTCCCTGACAATTTTTTTCCTTTACTAGGGTCACTGCAATTGTTGTTTTCTCTGCCTAGGAAGTCCTTCATCCTTCCCCTTCCTATGGATGGCTTCTCCTTTTATGTCAAGGCCCTTCTCAAATGCCACTTATACCTGGAGGGAACCCACAATCCCTAGCCTAGTCACTTTCTCAAATGGAAAAGTAGTGGTCTTGCAACCTTTCCACAGTTTACTTGTATCATACAAATATGATTGCCTTACGCTTTGCCTTGTTTACTGATATATACCTAGTGCCTAGACTGATGTCTTACACAAAAATGTGTGTTAAATAAATGCAAGCACATACTGGATCAATTACTATAGAACTCTGCTCTAAAAGAAATGGGATTGGCAAAGGCAAATTTTCACTTATATGGCACACAGAGAAGTTTAGAAGGAGGAAAGGGTTTTTCTTACCTCTACTTTTAAGAATATTCTAAAAATATTCTAATACTCTAAAATGATCTATTAAAATACCAAAAATACTATAATACTCTAGAATATTCAGTAGACAACAGCAACAAGGGAAGTTATCATGTATTGAGTACTTATCAGTGTGACTATTTTTGACATGTTAACTTAAAAAATACTATGAAATAGATATTATTATTCCTATGTTATAAATGAAGATATTGATATACAGAGTACCTTGGACACTCCTGGTTAAATGCCTTTTAGGTCGCAAAGCTCTAGAATCCATATATTTATCTACTTTATCACTATGTTTCTCTTAATTAAGACATAAACATATCAAAAAAATAAAGTAAGACTGTGTAATCAGAGTCATTAAATACCATGGTTTTCTTATGCTTTGTAATGTTTCCAGTTTTCCATTGACATAATGTGAGCCCAGTGTAAAGAAACCACAGAGAGGATAGGTGTACTCTGGAACTTCATCAACAGAGCTGCTGCCACTCCTAGGTCAAGAAGGACGTCTAGAAGGAGAGGCTAATTAGCCCAGAAGTGGAGAGTTATACAGTCTGACTACCTTGGGAGGGGGGAGTAAATACTAATCAAAGGACCAGCCAGCCTACAGTGATCCCATAGGCAGGGAGAAAGCAGAATAAATACCCTTTCCTGAAACAGATTACCCAAAAGTCAGATTGTGAAACTAGGGTTTGCAACTAAGTGTTTTACTGGCAAAATGCTCCCAGGAGAAAGTAATAATAGAATGAGGAGAAGTCAAGCAAGGGTATAATTTCAGGCAAGATCCTAGCTTCAACATGAACCTGTAGGGAAGTATGGGTATAAATCATGCCCTAGACTTTAGGCTGTCTCAAAGCTGAAAGAATTGGGTTTTCTACATCTGCACTAATCAATCATTAATTAGGGGGCAACCATAAATATACACATTCTTAAGCATTTCCCAGTTTTCTGCATATATGATTGTATGAATTTCCCAGGGCTTCCCTAACAAAATACCACAAACTAGCTGATTTACACAATAAGAATTAATTTTCTCACATTCTGGGGGCTAGAAGTCCCAGGTTAAGTTGTTGGCAGGTCTTGTTTCTTCTTCTCTTTGGTCTGCAGAGTTGCCTTCTTGCTTTGTGCTCACGTGTCTTTCATCTGTGCGTGAGCATCTCTGGTATCTCTGTGTGTCTAGATTTCCTCTTCTTATAAGGCCACCATTCAGATTGAATTGAGGCCCGACCTAAGGTCTTCATCTTAACTTAATCACCTATTTAAAGGCTCTGTATACAGAAACAGTCACATTCCAACGTACTGGGGGGTTAGTGCTTCAACACATAAATTTGAGGGTCATAATTCAACCCATAGCATTGTCTAAATAAGTTCTACTGGCTATAAGTCCAAAAAAGAAAAAAGTCACAGATGCTGACCCTTAAATACAAAAGCATACATAAACCAGGGATAGACATGCAAAAACAGTGCAAGGACATATGCATATTTGGGCATAGACCTATACTTAAGTATCTTCCATACTTTAATGCAATTTTAACACTTAGTTTCCATGGTTAGGAAAGAATCCACAGGTTGAAAGCACTGTCCCCAACAAGACTACCATCACCTCTGAACCCAGCCACAAGTTCTGGTGTTCCCAGGTTACTCACACATCTGACCACTAGGTTACAAATGTTGATGGGGGTTGGTGGTGGTGACTTACCACCCCTTAGGTTTGATAATTGACTAGAAAGACTCAGAGGCAGGAAACATTCTACTTGTGATTATAGTTTTACAACAAGGATACAAATGAGGACCGGCCAGAAAAAAAAAAAAAAAAGAAAGAAAAAAAAAAGAAAAGAAATACACCGTGAGAGGTCTGGGAGAGTCCTACATATGTCACCCAAAGTTCAGATGTTCCGTGTTTTCATCAGTCTTTCATTGCACAGGCATAATTTATTAACTCACTGGCCACATGACTGAAGTCAACCTTCAATCCTCTGAGCCTGCATGAAGGTCAGTAGGCTGGACTGATATAACTTGACTCAAAGATGGCCATGCCCCATTGCGACTATATAGGGGTCTACTTACCTAGGAGCTCACTATGACCTTCTTTGTTAACATAAACCCAAGAGTGGTCTCAGGGGCTCACTATGAATAAAATAAAAATAAAATAAAGATACTCCTATGAAAAGTCCAAGATTTTCGAAGTTGCTTTTCAGGGACCCAGGACAAAAAACAAACAAACAAACAAACAAAACAAAAAAACCCAACAAAACAAAACAAAACAAAACAAAAAATACAGACTTTTTTTTTTTTTTTTTTAAATTATAAAACAGTTGGGATCCCTGGGTGGCGCAGCGGTCTGGCTCCTGCCTTTGGCCCAGGGCGCGATCCTGGAGACCCGGGATCGAATCCCACGTCAGGCTCCCGGTGCATGGAGCCTGCTTCTCCCTCTGCCTGTGTCTCTGCCTCTCTCTCTCTCTCTCTCTCTCTCTGTGACTATCGTAAATAAATAAAAATTAAAAAAAAATTATAAAACAGTAAATCAACATCCTCCTCCTACCTCCATCTGGTCTTCTGCCAAGGCTGTCCAATGGGCGATGAATAATAAAAAAGGCATTTGTTTCTAAGAAAGAAGGAGAAGCTCAGAATTTAAAGCACCCAGCGGGAGTTGGAAAGATGACCAGTGGAAAAGTAGTAGAAAATTGAGGAAAGATGACACAGTCAAGCTCTCCACTGAGTACCTAGGAGCTGATCTCATCTTTAAGTGAGGAACTTCAGACTGAAAGACCTACACTTCTTTTGACCTAAAAGGTTTGGGACCCATGAAGTCCATGATTTGCATTCAGCCACTAGTATCAATAAGAACCACTTATACATGAGGAATTTAGATCCTGACACTACTGTGGTTGCTAGCTATACAGTTGGGGCCACAAAGAGCCTAAAGGGAAA
Organism: Canis lupus baileyi; assembly: GCF_048164855.1. Taxonomy (NCBI): domain Eukaryota; kingdom Metazoa; phylum Chordata; class Mammalia; order Carnivora; family Canidae; genus Canis; species Canis lupus. The sequence continues at coordinate 1,626,960 of NC_132840.1, read as the reverse complement.
ATACAGATTTTACTGTAGTAGTTACGACACAACTTAAAGTATGTATACACCTCTAACCACTCCCAAACCTCCAAACTCAGATCATTTCTTAAAGACATTTTAGGTAATTCTCAGCTAATGCCAGCAGATTTCCCCCCTAAACCTCAGAATCCTTCACTTGTATGAAATCCTTGGGGGGGGGGGGAGGGAATGGAAGTAATGTCACAATTTAACTAAAATGGCAATTGATAAACTTAGTTCTAAAGAAACATCAGTATAACTGAGTTAATGATGAAGCAATCTGAATGATATTCCTATGATTCTGAGACTTTATGTTCTCAGTTATAAGGAAACTCTTTCAACCTCTTAACACAGTGCCCAGCACTTAGTTGGTGCTAAATTAAATATGTGCCGGATAAATGAAAGTTCCCTACCCTGTCTGCAGATCATGTGATTTAATTCTCTGAACATCATTTCCTTTTCAGTAATTGGAGAAGCATCCTACTTTCTTCAGAGTTTTGTTGCAGGGATTAAATAAGGCCGTATACATGAAAATTCTTCGCAAATTGTCAAGGCCTATAACCAAAGGAAGATTAACATAGAACTCAGCTCAAAGTAGATTTCTGACAAACCATCATTGAAAGTCAGAATACCCTTGCTGTCCCCTTACCCTCATTCTTCCTGTGGGCTTCTCTTTTTCATTGCATTACTCCAGTCATCCACCGAACCTCATTCTAACACGAGCCGGTCACAAGAATAGTATTCTAGAGTCAATGACCTACATTGCATGCCCCAAAATCTACTCCCTCTACCCAGGTGCGTTTGGTTGCCATGTGTCAGGAAAGGTTTCACTTTAGAGGAAAACCTAAGAAATAGTTGATCATGTTTTGTATATTAATCTTAGTTACCCAATATAGTAGTCACAGAAGACTATGACGTCTACAATCAAACTATTCTTACTCTTACTAGCTGTGTGGCGTTAGGCAAGTGACTTCACACCTTGACACGGTTTCCTAACTGTAAAACTGGGAAGATAATTCTACAGACTCTAGGGAGCTGGTTGGAGAATAAAGTATTTCAGTAAAGCACTTAACATATAGGAAATTGACACATAGCATTGGAAAAAAAATAGTAACATTAGCAACAATAGACAGTTGTCATAATTTATTAGTTTTCTATCCTTACGTTGACTTTTATCTCTTTGGGATGACAAAGACTCTTTGCGTGACTGAACCTTGATCAGATTCATGAACTTCTCCTAGGCCCATCTGTGCATTTCCTTGTAGAATCCAGTTTTAGCAAGAACCTCGTTAGGTCATTTTAACAAGAATCCCCCCAACTCCCTGCCTTGATATCTGATCCCCTTTCCCTGTGATCAAAATTCCTCAGTGCCCACCCGTAGTATCTGACCACCTTCACCTGAATTTAGCAAGAATCCTGTTAGGTCAGTTCAGCCAAAGTTCCCCCAGACTTAATACTTTCTCTTAGTAATTTTCATCCCCTGCTCCTTGGCTGTACATTCCCAGTGTCCTTGTCATACTCAAAATGCAGCCCGAGTGCATGTTGGGGTCTCTTTCCCCCCGTTGCAATGGTCCTGAATACAATTTGCCTTCGCGGCCTTAGCATCTAGCTGACTGTGGCTTTCTTCATAGGGGAGGGGGTGTGGAGTGACCGTGTCCAAAGGGGGTCTGCTGCTGTATGACTCGCATCCTTGCCGCTTGGTTTTGTTCCATCTTGGCAATGTGTATTCTGAACAACAGAAGATGTAAATTGCAAGGTTGTAAGACTACCTGTCCATAATATAAAATCATTTCTAAATAATATAGAGGAAACTATTTGATGATAACCCTGCCTTTGCACACTTCTGCAATGTGTAAAAGTCTCTAAATGCACTCATATTACTTCTCCTGTTTAAAACAAGCTTCACAGATCTATTATGAAATCACCTTTCTTCAGTGACACTTTCATGGAACTTTTCAGGATTTCAAATACAAAGGCTCCCAGTAGAATGTTTAGAGTCCAAATAAGTACCAGGTTAGAGGGGAAACACACCTCGCTGAACAAACTATTCTTGTATGTTCTTCAGGAGTTCCTTTTGTCATGATCGTCAACAGAGACTATTAGAGTTGAACAAAAGACAATCACGTAACGTGTGTGTAGTCCAAAGATCTGGCGCAGAATATGAAATTCTGCTAACTGCATTCTGGTATGCGTGGGAGGACTCCAGAGATGGTCGCAGGTAGCTTATTATGTTGCTATCTATTTAGAAGTCCAAGCTAATGGTGCGTACCACTTTAATGAGTAAATGAAACCTATATAAAATAAATGGTCCATCAAATGGGGAAAGAAGAAGACATATTAACAGGTATTAATGTATTTCTAGTATTGAGTGAACCCACTCCTGTGTATATTCTTACAGTTTCTTGGAAACTCCCACAGGGAGCCAACTTTCTTCCATCATTCATTTTAACCTCTATGTAGTGATAATCCATCATCGTGAAAGCAAGCATCTGAAAAGACTGCAATAACCTCTTATAAAGCCTTGCCTATCATCCATTTAAATGATTAAGTTTGATACTGCTGATGATTGAACTGAAAAGAATTGAGGGGAAATAAATTTAAATTTGCTAAATGGTTAGTTTAAAAAAATCTGCCACATATTGACATTTGAATTGAAATGAATTAAATGGAACAATATATTTTATCATGTGTTTATCTAAATTATAAATCTCAAAGCAGTTCTGCAAAATCAATACAATCATCCCCATTTAAAAATGAGAAAATTGAGACTTAAAAGGAAAGCCAGAATTGGCCAAGGTCGTACGGAAATAAATGGTTGATCTAGTACTCCAGTGTGAATCCATGTCTGGTTAGATTCCTAATATTTACCTATTTCCATTCTACAACTAGATATAAACCAATCATTAATTATTTCTTTTGTGTTGTATCAAGAATTTGGTCCACTGTGAGCTAAGCTCTGTGCTAAGGATTTTATTATTTATTTATTTATTTATTTATTTATTTATTTATTTATTTATTTTATTTTTTGTTCTAAGGATTTTATATGCATTTTCTTATCCCTGTTTTTTCACAGCTACCTTTTTCTTTTAAGATTTTGCTTGTGTGTGGAGGGGAGAGAATGTGAACAGGAGGAGGAGCAGAGGGAGAAGGAAAAAAAAAAATCCCAAGCAGACTCCCTGCTGAGTGGGAAGCCTGAAGTGAGGCTCCATCCCAGGACCCTGAGATCATGACCTGAGCCAAAATCAAGAGTCAGATGCTCATCCACGCAGGTGTCCTCACAGCTATCTTTATGGCAGGTTATTTGGTATAACATATCCTAAAGGGAGGTGAGAAAGATAGTGTATTTACACCCTTGACTATTTGAAGAATGAATGAATGAGTAGATAATATAGCCGAAGCCATTAAGTCTACCTGATTTCACTCTAACTTCCATGTAACTTGGGACAAAGGTAACATCTTAAGCTGTTTTATAGTGCGTTAATTATATCTCATGGTGTTGGTATTCAGCTAGGCGACTTCAGCAGCCCAGAACTGGGGATAAGAAAAGGAGGCCATATTTTAGTGGAATCATTATGTGGACAAATACGATCATCTAGTAGCTGCATATATTTTGTAAAATATAAACTTTAGTCCTAACACTGGTTTATTCTTAAAATACTCCTCAACATGCATTTGCGTGCTCCTCCCCCATCATGAAGTTTCTACTCTAACCTTTCATTTCCAGTTGAAGACACACGACAGTCACCTTCCATACTTCCCAGATCCTCCTCTCTCTACTTGGAGTATCATTTCCCTTCCTCTTACGTAATACTGTTTTCTTTGGAAACACATCCCGGTCTTCATTATGTTTTCCTGATTAGTGTTCCCCTTGCATCTTACCTCTAGTACAGGCTTTACTCTACTGTGTAATGGTCTTCATTTAATTGTCTATATTTCCCTCTGGTACATAAACTAGTTGAGGGCACAGATTGTAGCTGGTTGGTTATTCTGTACCTAGTCACTGAAAATATTAAGAACTTATTAAATTACATTGGTGGTGTTATTATAGTCTATAAAACAAACAATACGGTGCCAGCTTTATTAAAGCTCCATACATATTTGTTGCCGATATCCCTGGAGTTTTCCTGTGGGATAACAAGGAGCATATTTTCACTATGTCTATATTATCACATCTCCCCTGGAGCTTCCAGAAAGAAATGCAGCCCTGTCATTACCTTGATTTTAACCAAGTGAGATCTGTGTCAGACTTCTGACCTATAGAGCTGTAAGATAATAGATTTGTTTGGCTTATGCTTCTAAGTATGTTGTAACTTACTACGGCAGCAATAGAAAACTAATATATGATCATAATTTTTAGTATATTTTGATGTCTTTTTAAAAAAAGACTTAACATATTTATTTGAGAGAGTGCATGCAAGAGAGAGCACAAGCGGGGTGGAGGGGCAGAGAGAGGGGGGAACAGACTCCTGCCGAGCAGGGAGCCCGACATGGGGCTCAATCAGAAGACCTAAGGATCATGACCTTAGCGGAATGTAGACACTTAACTGACAGAGGCTCCAGGCATCCTTTGACGTCTTTTTTGATCTGACGACCACGTTATTAGATTCTTGAAAGCAAGTGTGGGACACATGACTTGCTTCGACAGGAACCATATGGAAATGTTAATGTTTGATTGCAAGGTGGAAGGAAATGTGTATGTTGCCTGATTCAATATTAATACTTAAATCTCAGCTGAAACATCCTTCAATTCTAATATTTGAGAATGTCTCCTGGGGCTTCTGGAGGCCTCCGTTGATTAAGCTCTAATTCTTGATTTCAGCTCAGGTCGTGATCTCAGGTTTGTGAGACCAAGCTCCACATCTACCTCCACGCTGAACATGGAATCTGCTTAAGATTCTCCCTCTCTCTCTCTGTCCCTCTCCCTAGTCTGTGTGCATGCTCTCTCTCTATCTCTCTTAGAGTCTCTCTTTTAGAGAGAGAGAGATAGAGAGACAGAGAGACAGAGACTTCCAGTGGTTGGGAATCCAGTATCTACCAAATATCTTCAGTATTTGAGTATACACTGTCTATTGAGGCAATAGCCATTCAAGTTTTGCCACCTGCCTATCAGGAAGGAACCATTGATGGATACACAGAGAAATTTACAGAGTAAAAAACACTATGTTTTGCTTGAGCCATCTTCAGCTGTAAAGTTCCAGGTGTGCAGCTGAGGTTTTGGAAGTAATTAGGGGAGTGATTAATTATGTCAAGAGAGGATGATGAAGGAAGTGCAACAAAGCAATTTAAGGGGTTTTGACTGAGATGCATCAAAACTGCCCAACAAATGGCCTCTAACAATACATGTGTGTCTTAACCCCTTTTCTGCTTCACAATACTTCCACTGCTATTGGTTTTCTCATATCCCTAATCTGTTGGAAACTTACTAGTGACTAGTGGTTATAGATGCAATAGTAGAGCAGGGAATCATCCTCAGAATTGCTGATCCCTAGTCCCCATTTACTTTCTTCTTCTCTAACACATTTACTTTTTTTTTTTTTTAAGATTTTATTTATTTATTTCTAAGAATACACAGAGAGGAGAGAGAGAAGCAGAGACACAGGCAGAGGGAGAAGCAGGCACCATGCAAGGAGACTGACGTGGGACTTGATCCCGGGTCTCCAGGATCAGGCCCTGGGCTGAAGGCGGCGCTAAACCGCTTGAGCCACCTGGGCTGCCCAACACATTTACTTTTAAATTAGATTTTTCATGTATCTGATGCAAAAATCAAAATTAAAACAATGGTAGAGTAAAAACAAACTCATCCCCTTGGCCTACCTCCCATCCAATCTAGAAACATTCAAACCTATCATGTAATAATCTTCACATATGTAACTTATTATGACTTGATTGTTGATTTTGGTTTCATTTTATAGAAATGCCCATATCTCTATGCAGAATCTGATCATGTAATTGAATGAAAATCACAGTTATGAAGGCATTTAATATCCCTTCCAGCTTAGTTGAAGATCATCTCTTCTGATTATCATCAGAAAGTTTCTTCCTGGGGTACCTGGGTGACTCAGTGGTTGAGCATCTGCCTTTGGCTAGGGGTGTGATTCCAGGGTCCTGAGACTGAGTCCCATATGTGACTCCCCGCAGGGAGCCTGCTTCTCCCCCTGCCTGTGTCTCTGCCTCTCTCCGCGTGTCTCTCATGAATAAATAAATAAAACCTTAAAACAAAACAAAACAAGGTTTTGAAAAAAAAAAAAAAAAAGGACGCCTGGGTCGCTCAGTGGTTGAGCCCCTGCCTTTGGATCAGGGCCTGATCCTGAAGCCCCAGGACTGAATCCCATATCCAGCTCCCTGTGAGAAGCTTGCTTCTCGCTCTGCCTGTGTCTCTGCCTCTCTATGTCTCTCATAAATAAATAAATAAATACACATACATAAATAAATCTAAAAAATATTCAGTCTCTTCCTTTTGTTCAGTTTTTGTGTGTATATATATGCATAAATATACAATATAAAATACATATTTTTTAGTTATTTTTCTTTTCTTGATTTTACACAAAATATTCCATTCACTATTTCATACGTTAGGGAAGACTGGTGCTCCACTATTTATATCCCATTACAAAGATATATATAACCAAAACTGAGTTTGGTTTTATTGTTCTAAGAAGTCCTTATAAGAAGTATTCACATTTCCAGAGGCAAATAAAAGTTTACTCTGAGAAAGGATTCTGTGAATCATAACAGAAAATGTTGATCTGGACTTTTATGCATTTTTTCTCCTTCAACAATATTTTTATCTAAGTCACTTATTTAGAAAAAATGCTTGCTGCCATTTATCGTTCACTTTTCACGTAAAACATGTATGAATTTTTTTTAAATTCTATATTCTGTTGTTGAGATGAAATTCACATAACATAAAATTAACCATTTTTAAATGAGCAATTCAGTGTAATCACTTATTCTTATTGAGCACTTATTTTAAGCTGGGTTATGTGCTATGTAAGGGGCGTTAAGTGGGGCTAACATTGATATTCAAAACATTGGGGCCATTCATTGTCAAAAAACATTTTATCTGGAAGTATTTTCTGATCCATTTGCGCCTCCATGCAATCCATCATCTTCTATATTCCAAAAGAATTTCATTCATCTTTCTTAAATTTTTGTATTATTAGAAATGTGTATATTTTGTGCCCTTAAATAGACCTGGAATAGGAAAGACTGCATTCATTTCTCTCCCTCGATATGAAGAGAGTTTGTGTTCAATAAATGTGTTTTAAATTTAAATAGTGAGTTCCACACAAAGGGGCTAACAAAAAAGAAACAGCTACAATAAAACCTCAAAGCGCCTGAGCTTGGAACTCCAGGGGGTGCCATTCAGGCAGTACAGGCTATGGATACTTTAATGCCATGCCAATCAGGTTTAGTCAAGAAATTTGTACCAATCCTCTATTACCAATTCATGATACGATAAGTATGAAAAGTAAGGTTAAGCATCTAGAAACATTTATAGATGTCTTGGCAGAGTAATATACCAATTAAATCTAACAATGAAAAAAATGACCTGGATCTTATGTCTTTTCAATTCATTTTTCTAATAATCTATCTCATTATACTTCACTGTACTTCAATCAAAAAAAAAATGTGGGAGCCCTTCCGAGGTTGAGAATCACTGTAATAAAGTGAATGTAGTGGTTGAAGTAGTGAAGATGAGTGTTAGGTGGTCTTCGGAGCGTTACTGTTCATGGCACTTGAGGCACAGATAAGGTACTGGACTGCATTCTTATGTTTAAAAGGTCTTCAGTGTCAAATAGGTTTATGCTCCACTCTATTAGGAGAATTCACAGAAAATATTTAATTAGAGGGTAAAATGAGAAACCCTGTAACTAAAAGGGTTCCCCTGTTGGTTGTAGTGGGAGGAATCATTGCAGGCAACAGAGTTGTATAGGAAAATCCAATATGGTATTAATAGACCAATATTCCAGTATATGTACCTAGACTCAGACATTCTTTCAACCCCATTTCTTCCCACCTCCTTTCTTTCCATTCCATTCTATCATGTCTTCCTAGAGCACAGTGCCTCAAGCTTGACCCTATGAAAGAGCATTCTAAGCCATCGGTCATGAGAAATGTTCTTGCCTGTTTGAATGACCATTGAGTCCGATATCTGTGAAACCCAATCCCAACTCCACCAGTCACTGGATGTGTGACCTTGGGTACTTCATTTCTCTGAGTTTTTGCGTCTTCACTTGGAAATTTAAAAAATCCATCTTAATGGGTTTTTGGAGGATTTAAAAGAGTTAAGATCAAGAAAATTAAAACACTCAAGTGATGTGATTCTTTCTACTTTTAATTCTTGTTTCCCATCCTATTTTCTTGACACTTTGAAATGCATCACTGTTTGGGAAGACCTCTGTAGTTCCCTCATTTCTTCGTCATCCAAAAAAGTGATAAGAATCAAAGTAGAAATCCCTAAATTCTAATCCAGTGTTTTGAAGAAGAGAAGAATTTGCCACCCCAAGATATGCCATTTTGGTGTAAGAAGTATTTTGAAATGATTATTTTTAAGAAACTGCAGACAGAAGAGAAGTTCCAAAAACCAAGTAATGGCTAACTAAGAGACATTTATATTTATAAGGGAAATATCCGTGTGTACATATGTCTTCTTCCCTATAGCAGGAAGAGAAGGATGACTCTGTATCACAAGAAACTTTTTTTTAAAGGTTTTATTTAATTGTTTGACAGAGAAATGGAGATATCCAGAGAGCACAAGCAGGGGCGGATGGCAGAGGGAGAAGGAGAAGCAGGCTCCCCACCGAGTGGGAAGCTGGACTTGGGGCTCCATCCTAGGACCCTGGGATCACGACCTGAGTGAGCCAAAGGCAGACATTTAACCAACCAACTGAGCCACCCAGGCACTCTGAAACTTTTTTTTTTTTTTTTTACTTTTTTTTATTTTTTTTTACTTTTTTTTTTTTTTAAGGAAACTCTTATCAGTGGAGAATGTACCAACTTAAATCTGCATAACAACCATGCCCTTGATTACTGTGCTCTTTCTGATAACCTTGCATAAACTCCCCTATCTCCAACATTAATTTTTGTCCTTTACGGTATTGAAGGTGGTGGCTTGGACCATTTTGGGTAGTTTCTGTTTTCCTGGGTATCTTTCATGAATATAGGAGGCATACACATTATGAAACTTCTCTTTGTTTTTTCTCCTGTTAATCTGTCTTTATTACAAGATAGCCTCAGCCAAGAACCTGAAGAGTAAAGGAAAAAATACCCCCTACATTGATAACATATTTGAGGTGAGACTGCAAAAAGGCTTTATCCCCATTTGACAGAATAAGAAACTGAGTCATCTGAAGGTTAAAGACACCAATGTCATTCGCCAAGAGATGGTAAATGAGCCTTCATACTCATTATTTCATGTGATCCACATAAACTAGATAAACAGATAAGGTGGTTACCTATTGCATCCCACTTCCCCCTTTAATTTTCTTCTATCACTGGAGTGTGCACAAGTATTAGGACATGTACTGTTTAAAATTTAGCTGGAGAAAAAGTGTTGCTCTCTCTTCATCAAACCTTTCAGCAAAACCTGCTTTCAAGATTCAATAAAAATGAATTGTTCTTTATTTGAACTTCCTTTTACATGGTTTCCAGATCATCCACACATTCTCTGAGACTTCTGGGTTGACGAAAGGGAGAAAGACTCTTTTCACCTAAATGTACCAAGGGGCCCCAAATCAGCTGGGTCTCTCCAAAAGAAGGCACAATAACCCAGAGTTGTGCCTGCTTGATGCTCAGTGCCTATTCTGTAACTTTCCTTCCGTCCTCCAAGGATTCAAGTGCTGAAAGAGTGTTGAGAAGCAGCAATGTTGAGACTTTGAAAAAACATTGCAGAAATTTCATGCATGAAGACATTCTCTCCCCAGTCTATGGAAAGGCACAGAAAAAAATTAATTCTCATTCGAGACAGTTCAGAAATGGAATAGTTAGAAATCGAGAGATAGATGAGAGAAACAAATGGATTGGACTTAATTTATTTTCAACATCAAAGTATGATCAAAACTGATGGAATGTTTGGCAGGGAAACAACTGTGCACCCACTGGTCTTCCTTTTCTTTCCTGAGGCAGTGTTCAGAACAGAGCAAAATGTAAAGGACAAAAAGTCATGTTTATGAAGCTGACTAGCTCACCTTTTTCCCTGTTGCCACACTTAATTATCAGACACGTGGTCTATGAAGGCAGACTTCATTCACCACACATTCCCTTCCCCGTCGAACCTCATCACAAAACGTTAACATACTCCCCATTGTCTGAATGTGATGTGGATATCCAGGCTTTGAATTCTGCTGTGACCCAAGTAAATTGTGCCTGACTATGAATTCTGACCCATGGTCTGCTGACCTTCCTTATTTATATATTCCCTGATTCTAGAATACTGGGAGCCCTGTTTTATTTGACCTGCCAGGTTTCAATATTTCTTTGCTTTGAATCTAGGTTTTTTTTTTTAATTTATTTTTTATTGGTGTTCAATTTACCAACATACAGAATAACCTTCAGTGCCCGTCACCCATTCACTCCCACCCCCTCCCTCCTCCCCTTCTACCACCCCTAGTTCGTTTCCCAGAGTTAGCAGTCTTTATGTTATGTCTCCCTTTCTGATTTTTCCCACACATTTCTTCTCCCTTCCCTTATATTCCCTTTCACTATTATTTATATTCCCCAAATGAATGAGAACATATGTTTGTCCTTCTCTGATTGACTTACTTCACTCAGCATCATACCCTCCAGCTCCATCCACGTTGAAGCAAATGGTGGGTATTTGTCATTTCTAATAGCTGAGTAATATTCCATTGTATACATAAACCACATCTTCTTTATCCACTCATCTTCAAAGGTGGATTAGTCCATAGTAAATGATGTGAAAACTGGTTAGCCAGTGTATACATATAAAATGTTGGGCTCTTACCTTACAGCTCATGGCTTATGGAGCAAAGATTTAATCTTTAAAAATGAATCTAGGTTCTGATGCTTAAATTTTCATTTTATCCACTGAGGACCTGATACTCAGTGTTCTACCATGAACCTTATGTTCTTTACTCACTACCCGCCAGCTGGCTCCTGACATAGATTCTTAACTCACATTTGATCTTCCTGAATCGGCTGAAATACCATTCAGAAATGTCACTACCTTAGGCTTAGTATTTTCAAGACAGACAGACAGACAGAACCCTGTAGATCATACACATCGCACATACTTGTAGGTGCGTGCACACACACACGCACAGTCCCTACAGGGCTTCCATGCATGCTAATCATCAATACACCTTTTCCCTTTCCCAACATCACAGTGGCAATGATATTTGAGTTTGCTCAAATAAACACTCAACACTCATTTTGACTCATTTGGTGGAGAAGGCAGGGATAGGGAAGGCTCTAAAGCCAACGCCTAATCTAATCCACATGAACACTCCATCAAAGGTATAAAGACTAATATCTGGCTTTGTTTCAATTAACAAACACCAAAGAGCTAAACATTATCATTTTACTTGTTTTGACTGGGGATTTTTCGCTGACCGTTTCTGTAATGCCAAGAGGTTATAGACGCAGTGGGAAGAAAAGTACCTAGAAATACAGGATAGGAAACTCGTCTTATAATTAATGAAGCTAATGAGCTAGTAACTATTTTTTAAATGTATCTGTGAATATATTTATGCACTCACATGCAGTTGGAAAACACGCTATAAACTTGGATTTTGCAAGTGGCGTTATCATAAAGAAGTGTCGCCAGACACCTTGTGGTGATACAAATAGTGCCTGCTCATCTGATCTGGTCAGAATAAATAATTCCATATCAGATCACAGCTAGCTTGATCACTTATATCTTCATTAATTTTTCAAGCTTTTCTTTTACATCTCCTTTATAATTTATTCATCCATTCCTTGGCTACAATGAATCTCAAGAATGCCTTTAGCTACGTGTCTCTCACTTTTCAATATCAAACTATTTACCTTGCTCTGATAGCCATGGAAATCGTTAAAGAAATACATGATGAATCCAAATTTCTCTTTGTTTTCCAGAGTTGAGCACAAATATCACATGCATGGCAATATCTGAAAAGGAACAAGGCCAATCTGAAATAAATTGGCTTATGTTTATGGTTGAAAAACCAAATATTTTTTTAAAATAAAGAACGGCATCACTATGATGTATAAAAAGAGCATAGATGCTGATAATGGGGGAGACTTTGCGTGTGTGGAGACAGGAGATATATTAGAAATCTCTGTACTTTCTATTCAGTTTTTCTGTCGATCTAAAACTGCTCTGAAAATAATAAGAAATAACTTTTAAAAATTTAAAGAGAATAGACAAGTATTAGGACAACGTCTATTTCAAATGTCATTTGAATCTTAAGGAACTCTCTGGCTTAATAAACCAGGAATGTCAAAGTGAGAGCTGACACAAATCAAAGGAAAACATAAAGAAACCCATCTCAGACAGAAATCTGAGGACTCAAAACATCCAGGGAGGGACACCTGGGGGGCTCAGTGGTTGAACGTCTGCCCTCAACTCAGGGTGTGATCCCAGGGTCCTAGGAAAAGTTCAGCATCAGGCTCCTGATGGGAAGCCTGCTTCTCTCTCTACCCATGTCTATGCCTCTCTTTGTGTGTCCCTCATGAATGAATGAATGAATAAATAAATAAATAAATAAATAAATGTAAGACATCTAGGGAAAATGTATCACTTTCATTCCATGTTTTTTTTTCCCCCCCTCTATAATTCTCTAAGTGTTGGTCTAATTCTCTATTCTTCCATAATGCATCTCCAGATGGTCAAGAACTGGACATGGAAACTGCTGTTTTGGAATCCCAACTATATGGAAAACCCCTCCAAGTATCTATATATTGACCCTAAGAAAGAGCATTCATCCTTTAGGCTTGGGTGATATGTTCACCTCTTGAACCAATCATTGCTGCCAGGAGGAGGGCATATTATGATTACCCAACATTCTATCACATGCCAATACTTGTGCCCAAACATTAAGAAGGGATACGGGGAGGAGGATATGAAGCTTTTGAAGGAAGCGTCAAAATAGTTTATCTACCACAGATCACTACATCCGCTTGTTATGCTTGGGGAAATTACTAAAGCATGGTGCTACAGTATTTTCATCAGAAAATGGTTAAAATAATTTTTTTAAATAAACACCAGAAATCTATTCTATCTAGTGATATTTGGGGCTCATGAAATTCTGAAATATCAGCATAACATAGTTCCCTTCATGTAATGTGTTTGCAACCATAAACAGAAAACAAATAAAGCACATTGAAATGTGGAGTCTGGATATTTAAGGAGAATTTGCTCCTTAACTCAGTGCCTCCCTCTGGAATACTTATAGTCCACTTCATTGCGATTTATATTCATACGTGGGTAAATTTGTTACCATTATATTTTTTGAAAATAATCCAATCTATAAATGTTAGTTTTGCAAATTATAAGAGTTTAATAGACTACTGTTACAGAACATTAATGAGAACTATGAAATCAAAATATTCTTAAATAAATGGGTAAAAAAAATGGACATCTATTTAATTATTTATCAGAGAAAACAAATAGAGTTCTGTTTATTATTATTAGTTACCAGGAATGTTGTCTTGAGGGGGATTCTGAGATTGCATTTTATTAGCTCTTCTACTTAGAGGTTTTATGAGTAAATAAAATGGCTTCAATTTCCTCACTTCCTTTATAACTGTTGAATATTTTTAATGAAAGCATGCAGATACAAGTTTCTTCAATTCAAAAATCATCCTATGTTAAATGACAATGATTTCACTGGCATAATTTAAAAATATATCTATTTTTGGGATCCCTGAGTGGCTCAGTTGGTGAAGCGTCTGACTCTTTTTTTTTTTTTTTTAAGGTTTTATTTATGTGTTCATAAGAGACACACAGAGAAAGAGGCAGAGACTCGGCAGAGGGAGAAGCAGGGTCCCTGCAGGGAGCCCAATGTAGGATTGATCCCGGGTCTCCAGGATCAGGCCCTGGGCTGAAGGCAGCGCTAAACCACTGAGTCACTCGGGCTGCCCAGCGTCTGACTCTTGATCTCAGCTCAGGTCTTGATCTCAGGGCCATGAATTTACGCCCCATGCTGGGCTCCACACTGGGCATAGAGTCTACACACACACATACATACATACATACATACATAAAATATATTAGTTGCCCAGTCAAACTGCACTTCCATATAGATAGCCTGTCTATGTAGGTTTATAAGCACACACATTTAGAGAGTAAATAATAAAACCAAACAAAGAAGAAGAAGAAAAAAAAAACCCTACAAGTTGTGTGAAACAAATGATTTAAAGTGATAAAAATCTACATAATATCAACATGATTAGCTTTTTAAAATATTATTGAATTGCAGCAAGGCATGGCAACTATACTACTCATTTTCCTAACCTGTCAGATATGAAGAAAAGAAAATGAATTCTATAGAACACTACTGATAGACACTATAAATATTTTGGAAATGCTACTCTCTTTAAAGGAGTTGCCAAAAGAGTGATTTTATATTTTTAAAGACTAGCCATATCTGAAACAAAACAAGGATGTCATTTCAATCCTTTTCTCCCAATTTTGCAATCCATATAAATGAACTTTTTTTGCACATTGAGTTTCTTCAAGCTAGAACCATTTCAACTTAAATATTAAAATGAAACAAAAGTTATTTCTCTACCTCATAAAGGACATCATGTTAAAAAGAAAGGTAATTGATTTTTATCAATCTTTAATATAACCATTAAAAATAGTTTCATAAATACATGGGAACTTGTCTACAACGATACACAATAAAAGCTTAATAATGGCTATCATTTGGTACTGGTATTTGGAATGTTGGGTAGAAGGAAATTAGGATGCACTTCTATAATTTATAAAATTCAGAATTTTATTTATTTATTTATTTTTTAAATTCAGAATTTTAAAATATTGTATTTCTTATAGTTAAGAATCTCTTATGGTTTGCCTCCCTCTGTTTTCACCTTATTTTGTTTTTGCCTCCCTTTCCTCATGTTCATCTGTTTTGTTTTTTAAATTCCCCCTCTGAGTGAAATCATATGGTATTTGTCTTTGGGGAGGTGGGTGTGGGGGAAGGGGTAACTGAGTGACGGGCATTTAGGAAGGTACATGATGGAATGAACACTGGGTATCATACGCAAGTGATGAATCACTGAACTCTACCCCAGACACTAATAATACAGTATATATTAACTGAACTGAATTCAAATAATTTTTTAATTAAACAATAACATAAAATATATTGTAATTTTAAGTGATTATTCTTAGGACAGCATTATTTAATGTAATAAAGCCAGTAGGTAACACTGATTTTTGACCAAACCTCATCAATTCCATAAACATTACCATTAAAGACGGGTTCCGATGTTGCAGACTATTTCAAGACTGCATAATTAATATCTTGATTTTAGGAATATGTTTTGTTTATTGGTCTGTTCCATTAAACAGAGCGGCTGTGTTTAGTTGTACTAAATTCAACAACTAAAGTTGAGCACGTGTCATCGTCTCTCTCTTATGTTGGGCCTTGCTTCAAGATTGAATCCTGAATGAGACAGACAAGGTGCATGTTCTGCAGAGCTCAGCTAAAAGAGAGGTTGAGAAGACATATATTAAATCATTAACTACAAATGGCAATTGTAAGAAAATGTAGAGGGTGCTATAGACATATACAGAAAAGAGATTTAATCTTATCTAGAGGTTATAGAAGTCTACTTGAATACTTCAACTGTGACTTAAAGATTAATTGTTGCTAGCCAGATGAACAGACAACACTGCAGGTAGAAGGAAGCACACTGATTGACGGATTCCTGGTAGAAATGAGTATATCATGTTTATTAAGCTGAAAAAAGGCTCCACTAGACTGAGACATAGCTAATGGCCTAAGTTTTGTCTGGAGATACAACAGCACTCGGCTGGTCTTAAGGGTTAACTTGCTTTGAGTTAACACACTCCTAACTTGCTCACCTAAGGCCCTTGAGCTGTAATAGAACCAACTTACTTTCTCTGAGATTTGCAGACCACTGGCCTTAAAAAGTGAAGGACCAGAACTTTTTCAGACCGCAGAAGCCAGCAAGCCAGTGTGAAGCCGCTGTGGCTTTCTGATTAACCCAGATTTTTTTTTAAATCTCTTTATTTATTTGAGAGAGAGAGAGAGAGATCGAGCTCCCGGGGGAGCAGAGGAAGAGGGGGAGAGAAACCCAAGCAGATTCAGTGCTGACCAGAGAGCCCGACATGGGGATTGATTTCACAACCCATGAGACCATGATCTGAGCCTATACCAAGAGTCAGATGCTCAACCAATGGAACCACCCTTGCGCTCATAGCCCAGCAACTTTTCAGCATGATATTTTTCTTTTTTAGGTCACACAAGTGACTACACTGACCTCACTTTGTGTATCTGTAGACCTTGCCCTCCTTTGCAGATAGAAGATAATTACCCAGCACGTCACAAAACAGCCGACCCCCTTGTGCATGCCCCAGCACTGAGCTAACTTTTGTAGCTGGCATCACTGATCTGCAAATAACCAAGAAGTGGTAGAGACCATGAACTCCCTTTGCCGATGAACTTCCCTAAACCCATTTAAAAACCTCTGGGCCAAGCAGAAATTTCAAGAGTTTGGCTTTGGGACAAGAATGTGCCTTCTCCCCAGGCCACTGGCCTTCTGGATAAAGCTCAAATTCCTTTCCAGTCAAAACCTGTCTCTTGAGTAATGATCTTTTAGGCAATGGGTAGACCAACTTGGGATCCACAACAAAGAGCAGGGCAGAGGTTAGCTCTTGGGCAGGAATAGGTTATATCAATGACTTTATATTTGAGACAGCTGGAACTACTGAATGATTTTAAGTGGAGCTACAATGTACCAAATTGCACTTTGTAAAAGTTCTCTTGAGGCAAGAGCACCTCTTTACTTCTCTATGTCCACCCTAAGCATAATGCCAAACATCTACTAAATATTTGATTCTTTCTGTTGTAAAGATACTGGCCTTAACACAGAAAAGTATAAATAGTGAAAACAGCTCAAGTCTTTGTCAAACCTAGAAAAGTCAATACTTTGGAAGTATCAAATATTACTTCAAAGAACATTTATGAAATTCTCAAGATTGCACCATCGAGTCGAGGATAGCCTAAACTTAGTTTCAAAATTGCTGCTTATTTTCAATTTTATTTTATATCTTTTCTTCCTGATATTCTTTTTGAATTGTTTTTGTGGACCAGGAATGAGTAAACTATGGCCCATGGGACAAATCTAACCCATCGCTTCTCTTAGCTCATGAGCTAAGAATGTTTATTACCTTTTTAATCAGTTGGGGGAAAAAAAAGTTATTTCATATGTGAAAGCTGCATGAAATTTAATTTAAATTAAATTAAATTAAATTTATATTTTGTTTTCACATGTAAGGTTTTCTTGGAACACAATCACACCCATTCCTTTGTGTGCTATCTACACCTGCTTTTCCGTCAGAACATCAGCACTCAGTACCTGCAACACTTGGTCTGGACAACAAGGCTACGATATCTACTAACCAGCTCGATACTGAAAACAGCATGCTGGCCTCGGCTGTAGATGCCGCTACGGGTAAGTCATGAGGGAGGACAGCTCTATCCTCTTAGCTGCATGCTCCTAGAAACATTCTTTTTTTATTTCCCTTTTTAAAATTCTTTGCCTTTTTTATTATTTTATTTTATTTTATTTATTTTATTTTATTATTTTATTTTATGTTATTTTATTTTATTTATTTTATTTTAATTTAACATTTAATTTAATTTAATTTAATTTTATTTTATTTTATTTATTTTATTAATTCTTTGCCTCATAATGAGAAGGCACCTTCCTTAATGACCTTCAAAGCAGGGTTTTCACATTCAACAAAAGTAATTCTACGTGTCATGCTTTTCTTCAATTTATTCTTTAAAGCCTCCTTCAGGATTGGGTGGAGAGCAAAGCCGCCAGTCCTGAAGCCCTCAGGCTGTGTCAGTGTTCCTTTCTCTGAAGTTATCTCGAACTATCAAGGATCTATTTTCTCCTCTGTTTCTTGTGTCAGGACTTCGAGATCCATAAACCAGGTATCAGTCCAGAGAAGTATGAATAAAATAGTGCAGATCCAAAAGCCTCCTGAGGAAAAAAGCTGAGAGGATTGTCTGTGCTAATAAAAAGACCACGGTCACTGCTGTCACCAGTGCCATGGCCTGGCGTGAAGCACATGCAAGTGTTCATGGTTCAATCAAGTACTTTCCAAAGAATTCTATTGGGATAAAATAAACAGTAGACATACCCCTCCTCTTCACTAAAATGTTCCCAATGCTTCCATTCATATTCAGCTGTGTTTTTTCTCTTCCTTCTAGAACCCAGCCCTGGACATGGGATGTGCAAGAAGGGAATGAGTATCGAGCAATGGCTCTGAGTCCTGCTGGAAGCATACTCAAGGTCTCGGGCGTCCTGCAGGTGGGTTAAAGAAGACTCGCCCCCAACTTCTCTATCTGGAGAAAGGGAGCCACAGGCAGGACTTCTCCTGCAAGCTGGTCTGTGGTCCAGCTGGAGGGCGGGCTCCACAAGAAGCAGGGCAGGATGCATCCACTGGGCCCCAGACCATGAGCAACCCCCTGCCGACCACTGCCCCTTTTTTGACCACGTAGGCCTTAGAATAATTTCAAAATGAGGAAGAAGCTTCTTTTATTGTTCTCCCTGAAATATTGTTCCTGTTGGTGTTGTTTGCAACAACACTGTCTGTTTTAACGATGTTTACACCTCGTGTGACAGACTACAGATTCTGAGTTTTGACAGAGAATAAATAAGGTCAGTGTCTGTTGCTACCTTGTGCTAGAGATACCAACACATGCATGCAAACTGTGAGAATGTTCAGCACAGCATAATTTGTCTTTTCAATGAGCAGCTGTAGCTCTGTGAGCTCAGTGATGTCATGCTATTTTTTCTCAATTTTTATTTTCTTTGATAGCATATCGCCTTGCTTATAAGGCAGAGGTCGAATGTTTGAAATTAATTGCCTGCACATATACTAATGACTTATTTTATTTTATTTTGCCAAGCAAATATAACTTTCCCAAATACAATGGTGATTATGACAATATCCGGGATCATCTGAAACCCAGTATCAAAAGGCATCATTTTAAAAGCATTATCGCTACTATTAATGCCATGCGCTTTGTTATAATTTATGCTTATGCTCGCCCTATATTGTCACTATGTATTAGAACCCTAAACCAATTTCCATTTTGTTGTTAGTATCAGCATCCCCTTTCCCTCTGTGCAAAACCTTGTAAAATCTCATAAGAATGTAACTTCCAAAGTTTTAGGAGGTTTTACTGACACCATACTGTCGGAATCTCTTGAGAATTTTAATATAGTTCTCCCAAACCTAGGAAGTACACATTCTGAAGAAGGCTGATATAAGAAAGGGAAAACAGCCCTAGGTTTCGCCATGTTGTAACAAGGACTCTTAGAAACTCCCTCTTGTCCCCAAATCCACATAGCATTGTGCGGGGGGAGGGGGGAAGGTAAATTTATTTATATCATCTTCACATTTAATCAGTGCATTTATTCTGAGCCATCTCTTATCATCATTTAATAAATGTCCATGTGACATTTATCATGATATTGACTTCCAATCCATCGCATGGTCCAACCTCCTAGGTATCTACCATGTACAAATCAAATGAGCATTATTAATATTGCATAAATGCTTCATATAAAGAAAAGGTAGGAAGTCCAGATAACAAGCGCTCGCTATTGGAAGGATGTTCTATGTAACAGAGGATGGCACATGTGATGTTCCAAGGTTAATTGTGGTATTGCTGAATCATGGGCAATTGTGGAAGAAAAAACCAACGAGAGCAAATTTAATTTCGGTGTCTTACTGCATCAGTAAAGGATGATGAGAATAGCTCAACCTATCCTTAGAAATGTATGGCTCTGTATGAGTAAAGCTAAAAAAAAAAATGCATGAATGAATCCCTGTTTTGCTATCTATTTCTACCCAGGGAGCGTCATTTTTACCCAAGAAGCATTTTTTTGCAGGAAGGATTAGAGTACTAAAATATGAAATTTTCCCCCTCTTAATGTATCCCATATAAGGCCTTGCAAATTTGTTTGGTTTTGTTTTGTTTTTTTGCTCAAATTACACAAGTTGCTTGAATCTCTGCTGGGCAATCACTACAGAAGAATCCCCTAGCCGCAACTCTAAAACTACCAGTGAATGAGCACTCAGCATCATTTACCCTGATGGTACGGGCCACCCTGTTTTTTAATAGCTCCAAGGAAAAATAAAAAGCTCTCTCGAGGAGTATTAATGCGGCTTATTTTGAGTGACTTCAGAGAGTGGAATGAGGCCCAATAGGCAGAAGTTATAAACTAAAGTTATTTTAGGACCAAAAGTGGAGAGATTTCTGTCCAAGGAAACTTTTTAATTTCATTCTTACTTGTCTAACATCCCCTGGTTATCTTATACTTTAATCAAAGTTTCTATCAAATATCTGAGCAAACTTCTTTCCCCTCTTTCTTCCCCTGACTGAACTAAAATAAAGTAAATACACATTGAAATTTCATGCCTTAGAGCTTCTATGCCCACAAGCTAAAAGATCATTTAATAGTTTTAGCAAGGAGTTAAATGGGTCTAATAAGAGACATTAATAATATTGACCACTAAAAAAGAAGCTTCTTGCCCTCCCCAAGCTTCTTACCAGAAGCCTAGGCATCCCAAGCCAACTCTCTTGAAATCCTCCTTTGCCTCAAATCCTTTTTTTTTAAATGAATAAACAAATAATAAGTTAATATGTCAACTTCTGAAATCCCATAATATTTCCATCTGTGAAGAAAACAAAATTAAATGGTCTCTCTATGCACAGACTGAGAATATTATTAAACCATTTGCCTGATGCCATCTACACAGAGAGGCAGCAGTAGAAGGAACTGTGGATTTGGGGTTTAGATTGTTTTATGTTATTTTTCTAGCTTTGCTTTTTAATCTCCTGAGTTCTGGGTAGCCTACTTAATCTCTCCAAATCTTTACAGGGTAGCTATGCTGATTAAGTGAAATAATAAATACAAATTGCTTGGCAATAAATAGATGCTTACTTGTTTTTCTCTTTTAATATGCACACATATACACAATTCTGTGTAGCCATAAAACATTCATATAGGTTATTGTGAGCACCAAATTGAAAAACTACATTAGTGCTGAGACTACTCAAAGCAGAAAATGTATACCAATGTACAGAAGTTGATTTAATCTATAATTTTATCCTTTAAAAAATTGGAATATAACATATAAAATAAAGTGGACAGTTCTATGTACATCGTAATGGATTTCCCCATATGTCTAGAATCATCTATTTACCAACAGATAAAAATGATGGAAAAAAACAAAACAAAACAAAACAAAACAAAACAAGGGAGGGTCACCTGGGTGGCTCCATCCATGAAATATCTGCCTTCAGCTCAAGTGATGACCTCAGGGCCCTGGGATGGAGCCCCAGGTGAGGCTCTCTGCTCAGCAGGGAGTCTGCTTCTCCCTCTCCCTCTCCACTCCTGCTT
This sequence comes from Canis lupus baileyi, assembly GCF_048164855.1. Lineage (NCBI taxonomy): Eukaryota > Metazoa > Chordata > Mammalia > Carnivora > Canidae > Canis > Canis lupus. Next base: position 1,605,336 of record NC_132840.1, on the reverse strand, counting down.
GCTCTCCCAATCTCTCTCTCTGTCTCTGTCTCTCTGTCTCTGTCTCTCTCTCGCTCTCTGTCTCTCATAAATAAATAAAATCTTAGAAATAAAAAAATATGTATTTATTTTTTAAAAAATGAAAAAAAAAAAAGTTTCCGGGGCAACTGGGTGGTGCAGTCAGTTGAGTGTCCAACTCTTGCTTCCAGCTTATGTCATGATCACAGGGTCATGAGACGGAGCCTCACACTGGACTCCACACTCACAAAAGAGTCTGCTTAGGCTTCTCTCTCTCTGCCCATCCCTGCATCTCCCCTCCCTCTAAAATAAATAAATAAATATTTAAAGAAAAAAACCTCACAAGCTCAAGGGGCTCCATTCCACACCGTCCACACCATCCTACCAGGAATAGTGCACCCCCACCCTCCAAAAGTAACTGATTTTCTGACTTGTATCATCATTAGTTTTATCTATTCTTAAAATCTTACAGATGAAATCAAGGGACACATGCTCTTATGTGTATTTTTTTTTGTTAAGCGTGGTGCCTGTGAAATTCGTTTGTTATGTATATTAGTTATTTTTTCTCTTATTGTTGAATAGTAAAATTACTATTTTGATCTGAATACATACTTGACTATTTGGCGGGATAACTGAACGTGTGGATAGGCTTCCTATAGGCTACCTTCTGTACTTCCTTGCACTCAGAGAAGCCTATTTCTGTTCAGTCCTCTCTGCTATTTTATCACAGGGAGCAGAAGGTTTTACTTTCTATTGCTCCTATTACCAGGAACACCTCTCTCCCTGTCTATGTTTTAGCACATCAAGCTCCATCAATTTTCAAATGAAAACACATTTTTATTCTCTTGATTATCTATCTCAATTCCTCTCCCACTCTACTCTTTATTATTTATCACAACGGCTTTATTGCCTGACATCATAAAACAATTCTGAATTAAGTTTGAAGTGCAAGCATCATACAAAACAAATCCATTGTATTATGATCTGTCATAAAATCACACTTATGCCAAAGCTAAGAAGAATATGGCAGTTAGTAATGGAAATGGGCAAAATCTATAAATTTAACCAAATGATGTTAGAGCACAGCTCACCAGTAATGAGCCCTTTCTTAGCATCATTTTTTTTTTTTCAAATTCAACCTGAGAATCTTTCTTAGAAAGGCCTTGCTACAGGGTGTTTTTGTTTGTTTTAATATTTGAGATGAACTCACTAAACAAGTTATTTTAATAGGAGGACATCACCCTAAGGAACATTGAAACTACATTGAAGAGACCCAGGACTTGCCATTCGCAGAGGAAGTTGCAATTAATTTATTTCCCTCCTGGAGGCACTGCTTAACATGTCAGAGAAGGAAATCTCTTCCAATGAGAGAGTCAACCTGAGGAAACTGACCATCTAAACACTGATGAACTTTCTTCCCAAAATATTCTTTATCCTTTATTCTGGACACATCTCTCAGTTTAAAGAGGAATATCAGGTTAATAGATTTTAATAGCTGTCTTACTCCACGGTATGCACAGTGAGCGGGAGAAAGACAATGTACAACGAACTAACTGATCGATTTTATGTCACTAGGGAGCTTCAGAACCCTCAAGCCATGATTTCCTTCTATGTTCACTACCATTAACCTTACAGATAGTATAAGACAGGTAAATTTTAAAGACAGGTAAAACTTTAAAGATGTTTGCATTTAAAACTATTTGTAGGAAGGGAAACAATTTTCTTAGATTTTCTTGAAATCTTTTCTATAACCAATAAACATTTCATCAGGTAAGACTTCCAGGAAAAGATATAACAGCCTAGGTAATTAAGTAATAATAGCTACCATTTATTGAGCAATTATTATATGTCAGACACTACGCTTTCTACCATATAAACAATACTGTATTAAATTTTCATTATAATCTTGTGAGCTGTCCATCTACTTTTTTCCCTAGAAGGAAGAGATTCAAAGCTCAAAAATGTTAAGCAAAGTATCCAAGATCATATGTATGTACATAACGAGTGTCAGAGAAGGGACTCCAACCTTTGCCTGTTTTTTTCTTGTTTTCAAAGCTCTTCCCAATGTCACACAACCTGCTACTTTTTTTGGAGGTGGGTCAGAAAGAGCAAACAAGATTTTCCTATGAAAACATCCACGGGGATTGCTAAAAGATAAACTGAGCCGTATAAAAACTTTAAGAGTTTATTTGAGCAAAATCATTTGGAATCAGACAGCATCCAATATAGAAAATAGGAAGGAGCTCCAAGAACTGTTCAAAATAAAAGACATTTATAGACAGAAGGGAGACAAGGACATTTTAATAGAAAAAAAAAAAAGTGAGTTGGTTATTGCAAGGTTAGTTTCCTTTGGAGAAAGGCAGATGTCTATCGAGATCACCTAATCAGTGCTGATCATGCGACTCCTGCTTGACCGGTCCAAGCTTCCATTTCTGGGAAAGCTGCAACTGTGACTCCGTTAAGTCTGGGTTTGGTGACATGGGACAGAGCACAAACAACTTCATTTGGGGTCTGTTGTAATGTTTCTAATAGGAATTAGGTGAGATTCTATCCAATAACTTCCAGTTTCTACTGGAAATTAATTGTACCCTTTTATATCACTTAAGCACAGAAATTATAATAGTGTTAACATACTGATGACTTTTTTAAGACTAACTTGACACAGCTTCCTTAGAGCTAAAGCCTAACAGGACCCATATCTCATGTAAAATTAACCACAAATTACTGAGGTGATAAGATACATTTATGTGTAAGGAACATTTTTTGAAGGATTTGGATACACGTGTCAGAAAATTCTGAGAACCTTTAAAATACACAGTAGAGAAAAAGAAAGAAAAATAACATGCAAATGAAAATTAAGAGAAAAGAAAGGCAAGAAAAATAAATTTCCTTTGCTCTTATTGTAAGTTAGACTATTTGCTTTTCTTTTCTTTTTTTTTTCTTCTTCATGTTTCTTTTTGTTGCTTCGGGCTGTATTTGTTTAAGGGCTGGCCACACTTCCTGTGAGTTTTCACACGTGGTTTGCCCAATTTCCAATCTGTTTCATTTCCTTCCTTTAAACCTTTCTATTCAGTTTCACCATTTCTAAACTAGGAATATATGACTATTTCCAGTACTAACTAGTCCAATACTCAGTTATCATCTGAACCCTGATTTCCAGTTCCTAATCTCCTCTGTTCCTCACTCGTTCGAGAAGTGTGAACGTTGTGACACATATATTGTTGGTCTAGTCTAATTTTAAATTAGAATGTGTTCCTTCCAAATGTTTAAGAGCATGTTGGGTGCAACTTGCGGATAAGAAGAGTGAAGTTTCGTAAAGGTTGATAGATTTATTCCAGGTCAGTCAAACTACAAGGTGCTTAGCTAGGATTTGAATTCAGGCCTTACTATCCCAGCACAACCTCCAAGTTTAATTTAAAGATTCAGAAATACATCATCTGTTTATGTTTCCAAGTACATAATTGGACTCTTTTTAGTAAGAGAATGGGACCATCCAGTACCACTGACATTGTTCAAGAGGAAACGACAGTGCCTGAGGACGTCTTCTGAGCACTCCTCCACTACAGCCCCGGCCATACCACGCTGTAATACAACATGTCCACTTCCACTACAAAAGTATAATGAAATGGTTCAAAGCATGGTCTTTGGCACCATCTCCGTATCTGCCATCCTTAGCACAGGGTCTGCAACATAGTGTTTATTAAATGTCAGTTCAATGGAGGACTAATGAATGAATGAATGAAGAGTTGAATTGGCTTTTTTCAAAACTCAAGATCTCGCGATGTAGTCATAGAATAAAAGGATCAAATTTCACAGTTACTGTGATCATCACTTTTATCTTTCAAGAACCTGGGAATACCCTTCTCTTCAGACTCCAGTCACTGCCGAGTGTTTTACCAGTTTTCCAGACCTTCTGGAAATGCTAATATCTTTCTCCTTGTTTGGACCTTAACTCCTTCCAATCCACTGTCTTCACTGGATCCAGAATTAATCCTGTAGAGCACACTCAGACTGATTTACTCATGTACTCATTTTTGCACAGCTCACAATACTCAGGATAAATTTAAATTCTTTAAGAAACTCTCTCCTTTTCTCAGCCATCCTGGTTGTGTGTGGTTGACTGTGATCGCCATGTCTTCTCACAAGACTTTCAGAATCAAGCGATTCCTGGCCAAGAAACAAAAGCAGAATTGCCCCATTCCCCAGTGGATTCGGATGAAAACTGGTAATAAAATCAGGTTCAACTCCAAGAGGAGGCGCTGGAGAAGAACCAAGCTGGGTCTATGGGGAAGCATCGCACATCATGAAATAGCAAACATAATTGGCACACATATTTAAGCTGCATGGAGATCACATGTTCCTATCCTATCAATATGGAAACATCCTTCCTACCTGGCCAATAGACAGGTCTTATCAAGGAGCCCCTATACCGGTAGGTCGGTTCAGTAATAAATATGAGACCTTTCAGCTGAGCTGCTGTTGTGTCCTGATTTGTGAAGTAAGGAATTCCCCCTCTTGTCTGATAGAACTTTCTGCAGTGATAGAAACGGCCCTTGACTACCAAGTATTTAAAGTGGTTATCGATGTTTATAGCAGCAACGTCCACAATAGCCAAACTGTGGAAGGAGCCTCGGTGTCCATTGACAGATGATGGATAAAGAAGATCTGGTCTATGTATACAATGGAATATTCCTCAGCCATTAGAAACGACAAATACCCACCATGTGCTTCGACGTGGATGGACCTGGAGGGTATTATGCTGAGTGAAGTAAGTCAGTCGGAGAAGGACAAACAGTATATGGTCTCATTCATTTGGGGAATATAAAAAATAGTAAAAAGGCAAAGGAGAAAAATGAGTGGGAAATATCAGAAAGGGAGACAGAACATGAGAGACTCCTAACTCTGGGAACAAGGGGTGGTGGAAGAGGAGGTGGAAGGGGTGTGGGGGTGACTGGGTGATGGGCACTGAGGGGGGCACTTGATGCGATGAGCACTGGGTGTTATTCTATATGTTGGCAAATTGAACATCAATAAAAAATAAATAAATAAAAAATAAAGTGGTTATCAAGGGGACTAGGGGACTCCTGTGTGGCTCTGTCTGCTAAGCATCTACCTTTGGCTCAGGTCTTAATGGCAAGTCTGCATGTCTCCCTCTCTCTGGCCCTCCCCGTGCTCATGTGCTCTCTCAAATAAATAAAATCTTCTTAAAAAAAAATATTTAAGAAAGCCTTCAAGGCCCTCGATAATCTCCATCCTGCTTTCCTCTCCAGGCTTACTTCTAAGTTCTATTACTTACTCTGTGCTAATCTAACATGAACTACTGACTGTTCTCTGGATGGTCAGTCTGGCCTTTGGCCTCTGCACAAACTGCTCCCTTATTCTGATATGACCAGCATGCCCAGTCTTTGCTTGAGTCACTCCTATGCTATTTCAATTTATAACCAAATTTTCCCCCACCCTGAAAGGCTTTCTCTTAGCTGTGCTCCTATATGAATTAATGCATATCCCTCTCAGATACCTTCTCGTCCACCATATTGTTCAGCGGTGATTTGTGTATCTCTTTCCAACCCAACCCTCATCGAATACCGTGAGGGCAGGCACAATTTTGTAATTTTTATCTTACAACAGCTGACCAAACACGTAGTAGGTATTCAATAAATGTAGATGTGATAAAACAGCAGGACAAAGCTACAAAGGTCCTAACAGCGCATCAAGAGTTCGTCTCATTCCCTGGTCTCTAATTCTTGACTCCCTCCTGAGAATGTAACTGAAGGCTCAGTTGGAGATTTGCTCTCTGCTTTGAATTTTCAGCGTTCAATTCACTGACTGTTTTTCCTCCTTCCAATACCTATCCCTTGGGCCTTTATAAGAGTGGCTGCTGCGCTCTATCCTCTCCTCAGCCCAACGTGGGCAGAAATCCTGAGAGCCAAGCAATAGATCACCTGCTACCCAGCTCACTGCAGTGCTTGTGCTGTGCTCTAGAATAGGGCTACTTATTTGCCAGGATCTCAGGGAAAATAGTTTGTTGGCAATGATTGTGTACTTCCTCATGTGTACACAGGGCACACAGGGAGAATATCAAATGCCTTAAACAGATCGAAAGAGCTGCTCAATTAGAAATTTTTATTTTGATGAGGAATGGTGGGCTTTGTGAAGGACAGACCTGAAACCCATTAGTAGGAACAGCGACCATTTATTGAGTGCTTATTAAACATTAATCCCCAAATTAAGAGCTTTCTGCGCGGCACCTTATTAAATTCTCATCTACCTATGAAGTAGATGCTATTATGCCAACACTGCAGGTAACAATATAGAACTCTGAGAGTTTAAGGATTTTGCCTAATGTCCCATGGCTAGAAGGAACAGAACCGAGGTCTGGATATATGTTGTGTCGGAACCCTTGCTACCGTGTTTGCCAAAGTACAAGGAAGACAGCCATTTACAGGGTTTGTCTGCTTTGCTCTGTGGCTGGACTGAATCATGTGCTCGAGATCATTCACCTGATTGGAGGCGCTGAGGAGAAATGTAAGCAGGAGCATGAAGTGGAAGAAAGGCATGATCTGTGTAGTCCAGCTCGCACTGTTGGGCTGCGGGAGAGTCGCTCTATTTAAGTCAATGAGTTAACATCCAACTTTTAGGATAGTAGTGTTAAATGAAACACACACACACACCCAGTGTAAGGATTGCTCAGTCATTTAAGGTCATTCGGTCATATTATATCGACTCATGGAGGAGACAGAGAAAGATACTATACAGAGAGGAGGACAGATATCTCAGAAAAGCAATCGAGAAAACCAACAGGAGAGGCACCTGGGCGGCTCAGTCACTTAAGCACCTGCCTTCAGCTCCGGATCCCAAGAGCCTGTTGGGCCTCTGCTCAGTGGGGAGTCGGCCTGCTTCTCCCTCTCCCTCTGCCCCACCCCTACCCCACCACGCGGGAGCCCCTCCATTCTGTGGAAGGAAGGGAGGGAGGGGAATAGAGGGAGGAAGGAGGGAGGGAGGAAGATGGAGGGAGGGAGATGGAAGGAGGGAGATGGAGGGAGGGAGGGAGGGACACAGGGAGGAAGGAGTGAGGGAGGAAGATGGAGGGAGAGAGGGAGGGAGGGAGAGAAGGAGGGAGGGTGGGAGGGAGGGACACAGGAAAGAAGGGACAGAGGGATAGAGGGAGGGGAAATAGAGGGAGGAAGGAGGGAGGGAGGAAGATGAAGGGAGGGAAGGAGGGAAGAAGGGAGGGAGGGAGGGACACAGGGAGGAAGGAGGGAGGGAAAACAAAAGGAATAGGGATACCGGGGTAGCACAGTCAATTGAGCATCTGATGCTGGATTTTGGCTCAGGTCAGGTCTCGGGGTGGTGAGGCTTTGCCCTGCATCTGCTCCCCACTCAATGCAGAATCTGCTTGAGGTTCCCTCTCTCCCTCTGCTCCTTCCTCTGCTCACACGTGCTCTCTCTAAAATGAATATATAAATCTTAAAAAAAAAAAAAAAGGACAATCAAAAGGAATGTACCAGCCCCTTGGCAAATATTTCTGTACTCTGGAAATAATGTAAAATGAGAAGTGAGGCCCACTGCCATTGGAGGGGGACTTTCAGGTACTTGACATAGTGGATAAACCATAGTCACCTGCATATTGAACTGATCCATCTGATGGGGTCAGTGCCTCCATTTCTACATTTAGAGTCTTCCCATATCTAAAACATGTTAAGAAAAAAAATTAAAAAAAAATAAAACATGTTAAGTAAACGTTCCTCAGAAATTTCTCCTTACTTCCTTCAAATTTCAGAGACTACTTGTACAGAAATATGTTTTTCTTTCATCCACTGCCAGACACGTAACCGCTGTTTTTGGGAATAGAATTATAACACTGTTCATATTTAAATAAGATACATAAAACTAGATGAAATAGGGAGTACAAGTCAATCTTTGACCATTAATTAGTAATAGGACCTGATCCACTACTGCCTTTTATTTGTATCTTAAAAGGAGAATCTGGGGTAAGGAGTTACCCTCAATTATATTTGGCTAGTAGTGCCCTTGTTAGCACACGGCTACACCCCATAAAGACCAGCGTAGCAACCCTGCTTACCCCCATCCCCAGGCCTGGTGGGGTCTCCCAGTTGGCCAAACCGGAGGCCCTGTCCCGAAGGGGCAAGTGACGGGGGCGGGGACAAAGGGGTGTGTGGTGGCCACAGGTCGCAGTGAGCTTGGGCAGATAAAGGGGCTGTGTGGAGGCTCCACAGAAGACGAGCGGCTGAAGGATCGTGGGTGGTGGCCCACTTGGAGTAGCCAAAGGTGGGAGTGGTGGCAGCAGGTGTGTCAGACCTGGGGAGGAGCTCTTTCTGAGCATGCCCGTACCTCCAAGCCTTGGGCAGCCCAGTGTGTGTCCAGGCAAGGAAGAAAGGCCTCACACCATCCTTTGACCCTCAGGGGCCTCCTCCACCCTGGGCTCTGAGGCCGAGAAGCACACGAGGGGACTTTACTCCCAACCTGTCAGGGGAGCAGGGAACACGGGAAGCCCGGAGCGGTGTGGTGAGGAAGGTGGGGGGGACCCGGGGAAGCTCTCTTCATAGAGGGAACCCCGAGCCGTGAGTCCAGGCTGCCCTCTGTCGCCGCCAGACGCAGCCCCCCGGGGGGTTCTTGCAGCCGTGGAGGTGCGTCAACCACTGGACAAGAGAACATGCTATGCCCCAGGACATACTGATATTCGAGAACAAATTTAACCCGATGAAAAGAGATGTGACCCATGGCCCCAGCTATGTCCTCACGGTGCCGTGGGCACCAAGCGCCGGCTCGTCCGCACGTCCTGCTGCTGGCCGCCCTGGCTGCAAGGGGGGAAGAGTGTGCCAGGCATGAGGGTGACATCCAGGCAAGAGGCCACAAGCTCCATAAGACCTCGAGCTACTTAGGTCGCTTGTGTTGAGGTTCGGAAAACACTTGACCGTGATACGAAAAGCAGCAGCGCTGCCTGAAGGTGGCCACTGCCTGTTCCTTTTACATTTCAGCTCTGCGTCTTCCAGATGCAAGAAATCTACTTGTCCATTCAAAGAGCTGCCTTGGTGGCCTGTGATGCCATCAGAGGAGGGTCACAGCAGCACTCAGGCCATCCCAGCTGCAGACACTGGGCATGCCTGAACTTGACACAGGGGCCAAGGGCCCAGTGTTGTGTTACCGCAAGAGGTTCCAGAAGACCAGGCCAAGGAGCTTTGGCAGAGCCCTGGGAAGCTAGTCCCGCGTAGCCTCTGATGTGCTCAGGCTCAGCTGGAAAATGAATTACATCTGTAGGATCCGGAACCATGTAAGCCACTACTTGGAGGCCTTGCCACGTTGGAGAGGCTCTTAGCATTTCTCCACAATGTCCCCAAGACTGAGTTCTGCACATTCCCTCGATGCTAGCCAGTTCCTTTCATCTCATATGCAATGTTGTAGAGTCCTGGACAGCGTCCTGACCATCCAGTCTGCTCTTGAATACTGACCACTGAAATCCGAGCGGCTTGATCTGTGGTGGGACACTTTTATTTTTTTTATTTTTTAATAATAAAATTTATTTTTTATTGGAGTTCAATTTGGTAACATACAGAATAACACCCAGTGCTCATCCCGTCAAGTGCCCCCCTCAGTGCCCGTCACCCATTCACTCCCACCCCCCGCCCTCCTCCCCTTCCACCACCCCTAGTTCGTTTCCCAGAATTAGGAGTCTTCATGTTCTGTCTCCCTTTCTGATATTTCCCACACATTTCTTCTCCCTTCCCTTATATTCCCTTTCACTATTTTTTACATTCTCCAAATGAATGAGACCATATAATGTTTGTCTTTCTCCGATTGACTTACTTCACTCAGCATCATACCCTCCAGGTCCATCCACATGGAAGCAAATGGTGGGTATTTGTCGTTTCTAATGGCTGAGGAATATTCCATTGTATACATAGACCACAGCTTCTCTATCCATCGTCTGTCGACGAACCCCGAGGCTCCTTCCACAGTTTGGCTATTGTGGACATTGCTGCTATAAACATCGGGGTGCAGGTGTCCCGGCGTTTCCCTGCATCTGTGCCTTTGGGGTAAATCCCCAGCAGTGCAATTGCTGGGTCGTAGGGCAGGTCTATTTTTAACTCTTTGAGGAACCTCCACACACTTTTCCAGAGCGGCTGCACCAGCTCACATTCCCACCAACAGTGCAGGAGGGTCCCCTTGCTCCATCCTCTCCAATATTTGTGGTTTCCTGCCTTGTTCATTTTCCCCATTCTCACTGGTGTAAGGTGGGATCTCATGGTGGTTTTGATTTGTATTTTGTGGGACACTTTTAACTCTTGTAAAGTCCTTCCTTTGACCCAGAATCTGTGTGATGTGAATATATCAACGGCGGTGAATATGACTGTGCACGTGTGCATGATTTTTTAGTTTCCATCAAAATTATACACTTCCCTTGACCAGCAGCTTCACCTAAAGGAATCTACTTGGAAGTAATACTAACACAATTGTATAAAGTAAAAGTTTCTGAGAATACTTCCTGGCGAATTGGAACTATGCTGAAAAAACCGGAATGCCTATTTGTGTGTGTGTGTGTGTGTGTGTGTGTGTGTGTGTGTAGGAGCGTTTCTCTAGAGGGAATTCCAGCAACAAGCAGGAAACTGCACTTGATGATCTCAAAGGTTCTTCTCATTATAAGCCCGTAAGTTGTTGGGCTGCAGAAGGGAGGGGAGCAGCCCTTTGTAGTCTCACTTGCTTCTCTGCATCACTTGTTTTTCCTCCCTCTCTGTCCAGGCTATGGAGTTTTTCGGGGAAAGAACAGAAAGACTGAGTCTGCCTCGGGAGCCTTCACATGTTCCCCTGGGTGTCTGGGGCCACCTCTTTTGGTAATGTTGGGGGTAAAAGACTGAACATGCAGACCCTGGGCAGATAAGCAGCGCGCTGGCAGGAGCGGCCTTTAAGGATCCAGGGGCACTTGGCCAGGCAAGACACTTCTGACAATCCTCAGCCTTCCTGTGTCTGCATCGAGACCTGCAAACACATCCTCTTCCTCGGCGGGTACTACTAGCCTGTCTACAGAAACTTCTGGTCTCTCTACCAAGCAGCATGTGCGTGGTGACTGATGGTGATGATACCACCAGCAAGCCCATTGCAGAGACAGCTGAAGGTCCTGTAATGGAGCCCCTTGTCTCAGCCTTGGAGTTAAATGCCCCAACTTGCAGGGCAAAGTTGATATGAGTGAACAGGATGGAAGCCAGGGGTCTCCCAACCCAATATTGAAGCTCAAAGCCAAAGGAGGGAAAAGTCAGAACTTCCAAGAGATGTTCCCATTACCACGAGATTGGGGAGGACAAGTTGACCCTAACATCCTTCTTCTGCAGGTCCTTATATTTCTTTTCTTTTTCTTTTTTTTTGTTTTTGTTTTTGTTTTTTTGTTTTTGTTTGTTTGGTCCTTATCTTTCTATGGAGCTATTAGAAGTAAGAGAAAGCAAAAAAAAAAAAAAAAAAAAAAAAAAAAAAAAAAAAAAAAAAAAGGCCGGAATAGCCCATGGGCAGAGGACACAGATCTTTATCCCACAGAAACACCAGCTTTAGCCCTCTGCAAAGGAGTTCAGGTTATCTCAAAAATTTGAGAGGAGCTTAACTACAACTAGTTCAAGCTTTTTCAAGTAAGAGCCTCCGAAGGACTAGAATTCCAAAACCCACTCAACTGCACCAACCAACCCTAGGTTCTGTAATAAGATAACTAGAGGGCATGACTCTTTCCTGAAGCTCAAAGCATGCCCCCTCCCCCCGCCACTGCACACTGAAGTCTCTGGTCGTGGTAGGTTAGACCCCGCAGGCTCAGTCCTGCAAAGCCCACTGCACTGCACGTGGCCCAGAGATAGGGCTCCTGTCCGAGGCTCCGGTGGAGTGCAGCGTGGAGACCTCACGCAGAGGTAAATGGTGAGGGAACAGCCATCACTGACACTGGGATACCTGAGACCATCAAAAAAATGGAGTCGGAGCATAGGAATTGGGGTGATTCCACCTTAGATTCTCTTCATTTTAAGTCTATATAAATAGATCAATATTTGTAGGCAAAAAGGACAATTTGAGATTGTTGTACTCTCCTCCAAAAAAAAAAAAAATCTAAGCATTTAAATTTCAGGTATAAGACTCTAAACTCAACCTACGTTGCCCACTGAGTTTGAGAGAAGTACTCAAATTAATTGTTCATACTTGATAATCTCCTTTTCCCCGGTCTCCAGCTTGGTTCCTTATCACTCCGTTGCAGTTGCCCGGTGGTGAACATTAGGAGGAACTTTTGGAAAGGTTAAACATCTGAAGCGGTTTCAGTGAATCATGATTATTCTGATTTTTTGATTCCCCCTCAAAATTACATCAAGTAACTATATTCATAAGCTAGGACTACTAATAACGGGTTAAAATGAAAATCCTATTTTGGTTGCTGGTGAAATAGGATTTTGCATTAATTAGACTATTTTAGAAAGTGCTAATTGCTATTCCCTGTAGGTATTGCTCTGATGCTGCCCTTGCGAGAGGTGGATGTTGTGGTGATAGGATTTCAAGAATCTCAAGAAAGCCATCCATTCCATCAGATTCACGGCAATCTGTACACGGGAAACTCACACACAGCGGCACCCACACACTCACAGCCCCAGGCACACACGAGCACAAAGCAAGGCCCGGGCGGGGGATCCTCGTCGTAATACCCCTCGGCAGTACACGCCTCTTTGCTATTCCACTACATTATTTCCTGTGGAAAAATCACCCTGTTACACAGTGTGTGACAAAGTCTAAAATTGCAGTTTTGCTGGACGTAGATTGCGGCGTGATATAAAGGGAAGGCCTCAGACTTTGGATTTGAACCCTTACTCCATTCATTAGGAGACCCCTGAGTGGGGAACACACTGCAAGTGTGATCCTTTACCTCTTGTGAGCACTGAATCAAATCACGTATCTGAGGCGCCTCGTGGGGAGCCATGCAAGAAAGAGGCACATGAAGAGCTTACATTCCTCCTTTCCACTCGATTGCTCAGATTCATATGGTTGAAGGGAGTGTGATCACAAGATCGCAGACCATCTGGGGACACAAAAGAGGAAACAAGTGAACTCGGGTAAGGCTGACAAATCAGAAACAGGGTTTACCTGCTAACGTATTTTCTACGTCTGAATACACCTTAGAGACCTGTGTTTGAGAGTTAAAGAATTGCCAAAATGATCTAATCCTGACTGATAGGTTTCTTTGTTTGTTCTCTCCGGTCAGGATGAGCTAAAGATCACTTTTTGAAGACTATAGTGGAATAATGAAAATATCACCGACGGTATTTGTCATGCCACCTGTCCTGTCCGTCACCTTTACAACTACTTTGGATATTGCCATGATACAGACATAAAATTACGCTAAATACTCACATCCCTAACCCATGTTCCTCTCACCGTCCCCAACTAAATTATTCTTGACTCTTGCTAGAGTGTTATTTCAAAAATAACTTACTTTACCATTTCTCTTGTTTATTTACAAAACACATCCCAACATTTTTTGATGTGGAAGTATGCGTGAAAAATGATGTGGCCGGGGCTTATTAGGCTAAAGCAGGAGGCTGCTGCAGCTGCTCTTAGCCCCCATAGGCTGTCTTATGGGAGGAAATGATTTCGGGGGAGTGGGGTCATGTCTTTCTGAGATATCCTATTTCTGAGAACTCTCATCCTTGACTTTCTTCAATAATTATTATGGTATAAAGGAAAAAATAATGAGAGATAAATGTCACTGACCGTCAAATTTGTCAGGTATATATGACGCTTTGTCTTGTTTCATCCAAAAATACTCCCTAAAGATAAAACCTCCCCGTGCCACCGACGAGAAAAATTAAACATGTGCATTGCCTGAAGCACCAAGGAGCTTATGTATTCTGCTCTGTTCACTAACTTAGATCCTCAGCAGATGGAGCTGGGATTCGAACACAGTCTGACCGCTGAGCCCTTTCTCTGAAATAATTTTAAAATCCCAAGAAAATTATTATTGAGTTCCTTCACTATTGCATGACCTTCCTTTGCCAATGCTTCACTCTATCAGGTTATCATTTATGGGAGCTGAACACGGTATGTGGGATATGGTCCCTGCCGATCGGAACCAAAATACCCACAGATGGCAGCCCAAGGCACAGTTTCCCTGGTAGTTACCTGGAATCACTGCCACACGCCCAGGTCTTCTTTTTCATAGGCTCACCTCTTAGCCAATATTTCCCCCATCCTCTATATTTACTTTTGTTTTTCCGGCCTTATTGCTCCTGCCTTAAATAAATGTAAGTGGAGTTCATCTGGATAGGGTTCATCATTCTAAGTCATAATGAAACATCTGAATCTTACGCCTGTTATTCAGCTTACTCGGTTCTCTCATTTCCTGGTCACCTGCAAATGTGATCATCCTATGTTGTGGCATTTTGCAAGATATCTGCAAATATGCTAAACATGTCAAGACCAATAACACAGTCTATCGGATCCACAGGCCACTTTCCATTCCGTGTGTTGATTAGCGTGTGTGCCTGCCTGGGTGTGCGTCTTGTAAAACTGAATTACGACGTAGGGCTTTCTTTTATCCAATAGAATAATATTAACAATCCTGGACGCCGTGTGATTGACAAGGAAAAAACAACAGAGTTAATCTGTGTCTACTAATGCAGTGTGTAAACAGAAGATTAAAGCAATTTTAAGACAGATGGAAAGGAAATGACGTTGAGAGAGAAATCCCACATTCCTATGGCTTATCCCCGGCAATGCCAGCAAACGGTGTGAAAATATTAATTCAGGTCAATCTTCTTAATTATAGATAATCCTGCTTTAAGAACAATGACTAAAGAGGCAACAGTTAAAAAATGTTCCTCAACAAATTGACAATTAACAAATGTGATAAAAACCTTGGTTATTATTTTTAATTCTTGATCCTCAGATTTAAGGTACTATTTTCATGCATGTTGAACATATTCAGATTGTTCAGTTTAGTACAAGAAATGTCTTAAAGGATCTTGGTTTTCAAAAACAATAAAAAGGAAAGATAAAAGAATTTTGATATCCAGCTTTGAAAAGGGTTAAAGAACAGTATAATAGGATGAAGAAGGCATTAAGAATGTATGTGGATTATATATTTATTATTATAATATTATATAATATAATAATATATTAAATATATTATTTTATATATAAATTTCATTATAATATATTATAATATATTATATTTCATCTCCCATGGAAAAAAGCTGTTTATTCTCCAATGTCTTTGTTTTCACCCATATCATATGGTTGTGGTTTTGCAGGAAAGAAATGAGTTAATGGCTATAGTAAAAGGCTCTCCAGTCTAATGAAAAAGGACACTGTAATCATGTGGATCGTATTTTGAATGTTGTTTTATGCACCGAGCTGTCACTGCAGCCCCTTCTGAGCTTCCATTTCTCCCACCCGTGAAATGGGCATCATCATATCTGAAACACAGGGTTCTTGTGATATCATTTTGTTTCCTCCAGGTGGCTGGGTGGCTCAGTGGGCTAAGTGTCAGGCTCCTGGTTTCAGCTCAGGTCATGATCTCAGGGCCCTGGGACGGAGCTCCTTGCCCCATGGGGAGGCTGCCTGGGGTCCTCTCCCCTGACTCATGCATGCACACCCTCTCAAGTAAATCTTAA
Source organism: Canis lupus baileyi (assembly GCF_048164855.1). Taxonomy (NCBI): domain Eukaryota; kingdom Metazoa; phylum Chordata; class Mammalia; order Carnivora; family Canidae; genus Canis; species Canis lupus. Next base: position 1,589,695 of record NC_132840.1, on the reverse strand, counting down.
AAATAAGATTTCTCTGCATCCTTCAATTCTTCACACGGTTCACTCAGTACAATGCAACCCTTACCAGAGCTGACAAGGTATCACAGTGGCTCGAGCAGACTTCGAGGCTCACACGCTGTTTGCTTGGAACACCTCTGGACTGCTCTCCTCCTGCGCACGACCTGCTCCCTGGAGATTCACATATGATGAGCCGATTACTATGATTTGCATTTCTGCTCCCCCTTGGGATACGTCCTCCAATTCACAACATAAACGAGTGACTCCTGCCCCGTCACCCTCTCCTGGTTTACTGTCCGCCCCTTACCGTGCAGAGCGACCACCAAACTCTGTAGACTATAAACTCCGTGACAGAAGGAACTTTGCCTCTTCATGCTCTGTCCTCAGAGTCAGTGTATAATAGATGCTTAATATATTTTGGTCAAATGAATCATTAAAGGTCTCAGTACATTGCTCAGATTATCTCAGGTACAGAATAAATGTTAATTTCCTCCTTTGTATTTGAATTTTCTGTCTTTACAGCCACGCAGCTGCAGCGTGGAGGACCTATAAAAATAAAATCAAAATGAGAGGGTGCAAACATACACCCCCACCCCCTGGTAGACCTGAGAGCAGAGCACAAGTCTGGAGCAGATTGTTGGTTATTTGGAAAGGGCATTTTAACTCCCTGAGTGTCCTCAGTCCATTTAATGATAACGTTAAATGTTTGGGAAAGAGAATCCCTAAAATCTATATATACCTCTCCTTCTGTGTTTGCTCAAAGAGGAAATGCAGCCAAATAAAGAAGTTTAAATGTACATCGTAATAGTCAATATATCTACTTTGCACTCTGGAGGTTCGGTGCCCTTAGGGGGACCACACTCTGAATTAAAAAGATCAACAACCGCCTTTAGAGGCTCTTCTGTCCCCCACTTTCCCATTAAGGTAGGTGAGTGTCGGGTCACTTCCTCACCCTGGATTTGCTGCCGTGTTTTATGTCTACCTTCGGTGCATTCCTTCTACATTATTCCTGTACGTTCTGGGCTCTCCTTGCCCGAGAGCAGGCAAGTTGGAGGCCTCCTCCTCCTCCTAATACAGTGAGCAGCCCAGAACAGGGCTCGGCACTCGAACCACAGGAGAGTCATGGGGTGAATTCATCCTATTAAATACACCATTAGAATCCACACTTCTCATGAAAATTTTAATGGACTTTATTTTTAGGGCAGTTTTAGGTTCACAGCAAAATCGCGAAGAGAGCTGTTTTCCCACACACCTCCCAGCCCAACGCGTGTATTAGCCTCCCCACCGTTGCCACCTGCATCTGTGTTGGTGCATCACCCCTGAGACCCCACAGCTTACAGCAGCTTCTACTCTTGGTGTTACGCATCCTACAGCCTTGGGCAAATGTATGATGACGTGGATCAGCCATTAGCAACGGTAGAGAGGAGCTTCACTGCCCTGAAAGTCCTCTGCGCCTTGCCCACCCATTCCTCCCCCTCCTAACCTACCCCTGGCCACTACTCGTCTTTTTACGGTCTCCACAATTTTGCCTTTTCCAGAAGGTCATAGAGTTGGATCATTCAGCAGATAGTCTGCTCAGATTGGCTTCGGTCGCTCAGTCGCAGGAATTCAAGGGTCCTCCCTGTCTTGAGCTGGTTTGAGAGCTCGTTTCTTTTCGGTGACTAAATGATACTTGACTGACTGCAGTACACACTTTACTTATCCATTCACGACTGAAAGACTTGGCTGCTTCTAAGGGTTTTGACGTCTACATTTGGGGGAAATTCTAGGTCACTATTGCTTTGAGTATTTCCTCGGTTTCTTTCTTTCTTCTCCTCCCGGTATTTCCATGATGTGTATCGTATACCCTTTGTAGTTCTCCCACTATTCTTGGACATTTTTTTGTTTGTTTTTCCTCATTGTTTCAGCTTTGAAGTGTTCTTTTTTTTTTTTTTTTTTTAAGATTCTATTTATTTATTCATGAAGAGGCAGAGAGAGAGAGGCAGAGACACAGGCTGAAACAGACTCTTCGCAGGGAGCTCGATGTGGGACTCGATCCCTGGACCCCGGGGTCATGCCCTGAGCCAGTCAGATGCTCAACTGCTGAGCCACCCGGGCGTCCCAGTTTTGAAGGGTTCTATTTACATATCTTCAAGCTCAGAGAGCCTTTCCTCATCCCAGTCTACCAAGAAGCCCATCAAAGACACTCTTCATCTCTATGACAGTGTTGGTTTTTTATCTCTAGGATTTCTTTTCAGTTTTGAGAATTTCTGTCTCTCTGTTTGCATTTCCCACCTGTTATTGCATTCTATCTACTTTATCCATTAGAGCCCTTAACATATTAATCACAGGAATTTTAAACTCCCGGTCTGATAATTCTAACATCCGTGCCATTGATGAGTCTCGTTCTGATGCCTCCTCTCCTCTCTTCCTTCAAATGGTGTCTTTTGCCTCTTAGATGTCTTATAGTCTTTTGTTTCTTTGTTTTTTGCGTTGTTTTGTTTTGTTTTTGACAGGCAGATAAGATGAACTGGGCTAGAGGTCAGGATTTCCTTTCTCCCTCATGAAAGGATGGATGGGGCTAGAGCTGGGTGTTCTCATTCCCCTAGGTCAGCTGGGCTCTGATAAAGCTTCAGGAGATCAGTCTCTGGTTAAATAGTTTCCTCTGAGGAAAGTCCTTGTTACTGAGTACAGAATTACCTGGGATATTTCAGAATAGTTCCCTTTCCCCTCTCCCTGCTTGAGACACAAGGGGGTTTTTCTCTGATTATTCACTGTGAGAACCTGAAAGAGCTCCAGGAGGTAAAACTCACAAGTGTGGTGGCCCTCCAATGAGTAGGTCCCCCTGGAGTTTTTACCTCTCAAACTTGTACACAAAGTCCCTAGCAATTTGTCAGTGACATGTCAGGTTTTCCTATCCTGCCACTGGTTCCCCTGGAGGCTTCCGTTCGTGGATTTCCACTACGTAAGCTGCCTCTCTCAGTATGTGCCTCCCCGCCTCTCTAATTCCGGGGGTAGGGATTTTCCCTGTGTTAGGGACTGAACGTTTGCATCCCCCATTGTGATGGTACCTTTGGGAGCCTTTGGGAGGTGATGAGGGAGGGGCCCTCAGGAATGGGATTCGAGCCCTTCTAAGTGTCAGGAGAGAGCTTGCTGCTCCTCTCTCTGCTCCCTGCATACGAGGAAGGACACGCCACGCTGGCTCTGACCTTGAGCTCCAGCTTTCCACAATGTGAGAAGCGAATCTCTGTTGTTTAGAAACCACCCACTCTATAACAGTTCGTTATAGCAGCCTGACCAGTCTAGCGCATTCTCTGACTTCACTTCTATTATGGATCTAAGAATGGCTGGTAATTTTTCAGTCTGTCCAGTTTTTCTCTCTTTCTTTTTTTTTTTTTTCCAGTTCAATTTCTTTTTTTTTTTTTTTTGGTCCAGTTTTTCTAACTTGTTGTTAGAACAGAGCGACAACTTCTAAGTCCAGACCAGAAATTGGAAGTCCTGAAAATTTACATCAAAATCTATGCTACATATCAGGAGGAAATATTACATTAATTAATATCCAGAGGAATCCTTACATTAATTAAGAAGGTTACTTTCCCCAAAGGAGGTCGACTTTTAATTCTCAAAGTAAATAGAGGTGTCTTCTCTACCCCTGCCTAGACTATACACTCACATATGGGATGATGCCCAGGCAAGAGAGTTTCACATGTTTTTCCTCATTAAATGAGCTCTAAGGTTATCCACTGGTGCTCCAATATAGAGAAAACTGCCTGAGCATCAAGTCAACCTAGAATAAAGCAGGTTTGAGCAAAAATGGAAAAAAAAAATAGTTTCCTGAACAAATTATTTGAGCACTGAGGTTCACCCAGTTGTGAAGGTGAGGAAAAATCTGGACAAATCTGTATTTCTTGGTTCAACAAGCCAGTAAACTCCTACCTACCCCAATTTCTTTCAACTTGATCTAATTAGAGTTGTGTTTCTCTCGTTAGCAATGAGAAGGACTTTGACCAACATAACTCTCCTCTCTCACTCTGTGGTATTACTCTGGCCTAGTCACCATTCTAGAGGACACAACAGTGGTTTTCTAGATGCACAATAACTTGCGTAACTTTTATAGTGGATGTTTGTATTATATTTACTTTCTTTACTGTGGCTTAAAAAGAGGAGAAATTTTCATATGTTCCCAAAGATATACCCCAGTTCTTTTCCCAGTAAGCAAAGGTACATGGCCCTAAATCCACTTAAATGCCTTTAAAACTTAAAAACAAAACATAACAAAACACAACAAAACACATTTGACCTGGTTTTTAAGGCTTATTAACCTCCTCTTACTTCTCCAAATTCCTGGCTTTTATTACCACAAAGGGCTCTATTTTAAAACAGGTTCCTATTTTGTAGGTACAATGTCCTTCATTTTTTCTTTTTTAACCATAAACTCTACATTTTCTATGTATTCACTCTTTTATTCTCTCAACAATATTTCTGAATGTCAACTATGAACCGGCAGTTGTGGTGGATGCCAGGTTGAAAATAAAAACAAATATGATAATTATTAAATATATAAATGTATATATTTGACAGTTGTTCAAATTTACCAGAGATACCCCAGAATGGAATCCTGGTTTCTGATTCCTCTTACAATGCTCCTTTTAAAATAAAAACTTACTTCTTTTATATAGCAACAGTGATTGTTTTTCCCCACTTGGTTAGATGGGGGAAAAAATCTGCATTCTTATGCCTAGACATAAACAAAAATCGCTCAAACATCATTTTATCCAAAGAGAGGAGTGATAATTCTTTCCAGTGTGCATGGTATCTCAAGAAGACACAAAATATCATCCTCATTTACTAGAACTCAGCCATGAAAGCACGTATCCCTCATCAAAGAAAGCATTTAAAAATTAAGCTTCTCTTTAAAATATCCATTTTACTAATTGAGAAGAGAATTGCCAACAACATTTTGACAATAATAGCATCGCGGGCTTTAATCAACTTTTAAGAAAAGTGCTGAAATGGCTTATTTTCTGTGACACCCAGACACATATTGGAGAAAGACATGGGCTAAATACGGAGAGACCTTGGACTCTACCTCCTTCCAATCTTCATCTGACCTGCTCTGTGACCTTTGGCAAATCCTCAATTTCTGGGCCTGAGTTCAATGAGTCCAAGCATCTTATTTTTAAATGTGCAAAGGATAGCATTTCATGTTTTGTTAAAATGCAGAAGTTTGCTCGGTTAAACTCAATACCAAAAGAAGTCAAATGGAAATTTATACTAATGGCTGTTATTATTGTCCAAGTAAGCAGGAGATTTAGTGATTCATTCATTCTTACCATTTTCACTCATTTAGCCCACTCATGTATTTCATTTCTTTTGAATTAAAAGTCAGCTTTTTTTTGGTAAAGGCAGAGAATAAATATCTCATTCTTTACAAGCTGTACAGTCTCTGTCACCATGATTCAATTGTGTCACGTAACAGCAATACAACAATACATCATAGACCGTACATAGACAAATAGGTGTGGTCGTGTTACACCAACTTTATTTACAAAAACAGGTGGGGAGCCATATTTGCCGAAGAGCTAACATTTTTTTAAACAAAAACAGATATAATTTAAATTGGGCACTAGGCACCCCGGTAATACTTTTACATGTTTACTCTGTTTAATTCTAACACCCCAAGCCCCATTCATTCGATGTGCCATAGACAGCAGAAAATAAGACACAACTTCTTACAGATTTTAAATTTCTGTGTAGAAATAAATTCAACAAACTAATTAATACAACACAAGCAAATTATGTGAAACAAAATAAAACAGAGTAAAGGCATGGAAAGTACTGGGGTGCCGTCTCAGACGGATTAGTCCTGTTGTGTAGGATACGTTGATGTTTGAGCAGAGACCTAAATGAAGTCAGGGTATGCTCCTAACAGATGAGAAGTGTTTCAGAAGAAGAAAGAGGACATGGGAAAACAGAAAAGGCCCTGGGACCCTGGGACGGGAGCGTGGTTTTCCTGTTAAAGGAAAAATCAGGACATTAACATGAGAAAAGACACATGAGCAAGGTGGCCCGATGGGAAGTTCCCTGCTTCTGTCTTCCCTCAACAATAATCTGGCATCGATCCACATATAAAAGTCCACTTTAGGATCCAGGTAGGAGATTCTGGAATCTCAGTGCTAAGACCTAGGAGAGCCACTTTGAGAAATCCACTCAAACCCGGCCCCAGATACAGACCCAAGACCCAGACACCAGTCCCTTACCCCTGAGGGCTAGCTTAGCCCCATCTGACTGTAGTCCTGCCGCCAGCAACACACACCAAGGGAGGAGGGAGGAGCCTCGCCCACCCATGCCTCTGGTTAACAGACACACAGACTTTGGTCTCAGCTGTGGACCCTGAGGTGGCTCAGGAAAGGCTCCAGCCTGTCTCCACCGTGGCCCCACGGGCCCTGGAGGTGAGCCTGCCAAAGTCAGCCCAAGTGTAGATTCTGAAAGGACTCTAATTGCACTCCAGGCTGTCCCAGCCAGTCACTGAACAGTCCTGACGACTCAGGGATATGGGAGGACACACTCTTGTCTGCACCACTGAATATCCTGAAAGGGCCATATAGTACTTGGCTCCAGGGCTGTGCATGTGCATGTGTGCAGCCACACAGGCCCCTACTCCCTGCCGTGCAGCCTATGAGCACCCAGGGCCTGGTGGGAAGCACCCCCATCTGTACCTCGAGCCAAGTCTACAGACCTCAGCCTGGTTATGGACCCCGAAACAGCCCAGGACTGGGCCCCAGTGCCTCTCGACCATATCAAACTCCAAGGCTAGTCCTGTCCACCACGGGGCCTACAAAATGACCACGCCGAAGCATTCCCAGGGACCTGACACCAAGCCTGCTGTCTGAGGACCCAAACAGAGGCCCTCATGTGAGCCCTTGTCCCAATGCCACCCTACCGAACCGTACTCTAGAAGTAGTCCCAACCAGACAGGACCCACACCCATCCGAGCCCCTGTAGTAAGCCTGCCAACTGTGAACCTCATTGCAGGCGCAGTGACAGTTTCATGACACACAACGGTGGTTCCAGAGGTAATACGTCTGCCTGCACGGCTGACTGACGTGATTTTTTTAAAAATATGGTACACAGATACACAACGGAATATTATTCAGTCATAAAAGAAGGAAGCCCTGCCCTTTGTGACAACATGGATGGATTTTTAAGGACAGAAAGATGAATTAAGTCAGACAGAGAAAAAAAAATATTGCACGACAATCACTTTAAAAGTGCAGAGGTCACTCTCAGAAACAGGGCATTGTATTGCACGATTGAAAGTCGCTAAAAGAATGGATCTTAAAGTTTCTCACATTAAAAAATGGTAATTATGTGAGGTGATGGAAATGTTAACTAATCGTAACTGTGATAATCATATATATATATGTTAAATCGCCATGTTGTACACCTTAAATTTTCACAATATTATATGTCAATATAATATCTATAAATTTATATTATATATGTATATATACATATATAATATAAATATACTATATCTCAATAAATCTAGGGGGGAAAGGAAAGTAATGTGCAGAGCAACTAAGCAAGCACATAGTTTGATGGAGGTGAGGTCAGAATGGCAGCCCTTCACCAGTCAGGCAGGGCCATGGAAACCATGGCGGGGAGTTTAGAGTCCGTTCTGAGTGAGCTGGGGAGCCAGGAGAGAGATAAAGAGAAGAGTCATATGATTTCATATATATTAAAAAAAATCACTCTGGCAGGTATAATGTGCATTAGGGAGGGAGCAAGGTGATCACAAACATCCACTACATAATTCAGGCAACAGATTATAATAAAAGGGACTGTGATGATAGTGGGAAAAAAAAATAACAAAAATTAGGTAAATTTTCAGGTCAGATGTTGTAACCTCACATTAACAGAGACCAAAAATGAATCAGGAGGTCTTCAGTGATGTTTTCCAAGTGCAAACAGGTAGGACGTATCGGGATCCATAGTGTTCTTACCTCCAAAGTCTCACAGACAGATATAACTCCCTCAATCACTTGTATATCCAAATTCAGGTAAATGGTCAAAAAAAAAAAAAAAAAAGAAGTAGAAAGATACACTGTTCTCAAATCAATGTGTTCCCACAATTTTCTGCCCCGGTCATGCAATAATTTTCCTGTTTCCTGTAGGATTCATTACCTAATTTTTGCCTGTTACTTCTTGGGGAATATAGTATCTGAGCAAATGCGGAGATAGTACGAAGGGATCAGAGTAGGAAGATTAATTAAAGGAAGGGCTTAGAGATATCAAACAGTCACACTCATGCACGCTCTGTCAATGGCTCCACACATCCCCTCGAGGCTGCAGCCTCCCTGAAGGACACCCCTGCTTCAGAGCACCACCACCATCTCCCTCCCTGATCCGGTGAGTCCACACATCCCAGTGTAACCCTGTGTCCCCCAGAAGACATCCAGCAACTATTAGGATGGGACAGAACCAAAAGTCAGAGCCAATAGTTGGCCAAGTGGCTTCTGGACCCCCTGTGATGACAGCCCTGGTACCCTCACTACTTTGGTCGGCGGGAGGTGCCCAGTGCATGAGCACCCTCTGCTAACCATCCTTACCTCAGTAATTTTCAGAGAATATTTTTAGAAATGTCTGTTAATTTTTACTAAAAAAAAAATAACCAATTTTTATGAAATGAGGACCAAGTTTTATCTCAGGCTTCAAGCAAATATACATCAGTCTTCAAACAGTAGAAGCCCGAGGTGAGTTTCACACTGTCTTTCAGAGATCCCCCAGCTGGCCGGGCCCTCGCTGTCCTCGGGAGGGAGGGACGTGCCTGCTAACACCCACTCTGTTTCCCTGACTTCTCCATCTCCCCACGGGTGCTTCCTGGGAACACCATGCGAATAAACTTTAAATGTAGACCCTTGCCCCACAGTCTGGTCCCGGGGGATCCTCACCAAAGACACGGTTGCTCTACGACTCTAACGTTCTTTAGTATGTTGCTGATTGTGGCCCCACCTTCATCCCCCGATAGCATTTCCTTAGGATCTTGGAGCACAGTTTGAGGGCCTCTTCACTGATTCAGTGGTAAGGAATTTGGATGCTGAAGTTATAGAGACTGAAACTCCAGCTAAAACTCTTCCACGTATTAGTGGCATGACTCTGGCAAAGTCAGTAGCTCTTAAATTGCGGTGTCTTCAGCTATCTGCACACTGACAACTTTTCTACCTCACTTATTCTCATTTTTAACTCAGAAAACACCAGGTAATCTAGACCTTACAGCTTTCCCAACCCAACATGCCTTTCTTATTAAACTATTACTACCTGCCACCCTGTTTCGATATGTTTACTCAGCACATGCCTTTTATTTCTGTTGAAATCCACGTGGTTCTGAATTGGAAGATGTCCTCAAAAGTCATCATCCTAACTCAAACAGGGAAACAAAGTCATCAACATTACACAGACAGGAAAATGTCTAAGTTTGGGATGATATTGTGCATTTTCTTCTGCTATAACCACCAGTCCATCTTTTTGGGTAACCCAATGATGGACATTACCAACATCACGTTAAACTCACTTGAGCACCTAAATTTACTCAAATCACAACATTCCTACAAGGCAGGTATTGTTTCCATTATTAGCTGCGAACGCTGAAACTGATTATAGTAACTAAGACTTACTTAGTTTCATGGGCAATAAATGTCAATATTTGAAACCTGGCCTGTTTGGGCACTAAAGCCGGAACTAAAATAAACTATTGTGTATTCCATTGAACGTCACATGTTTACACTCAAGTCACCCTTCTCACTTTCTACTTTTACCTAATGCTAATTATGACCCACAAATCAACCAAGATCAAATGATACATAGCAAATAGCTAATAAACAGTAGTTTCTATTATTACTATTACTACAGTAATTGTTTAGAGAAGTACATTTTGAATTCATGAGATTTGTTCAAATGCTATTTTCTATTTATATTTCAAGAAAGAATCCTCTATTTAGCCTCAGAAATCCAGTACACAGACACGTGTCTGATATAAAAACACATGACTTGTACTTGAAATCTCTATCTAATCAAACTTTGATTTTTCTTTATTTTTTTTAATTTTTCTTTAAATTAAGCTTCATGCTTCTATACTTGAACAGTCACTATAACCAAAAGTTCATTAAGTGTTTATCATGCATGAACTTGTTTAGGAGTGGTTGTTTCAGTTCAAACTCATCATTAAATTCTTTTTCAGAGTTCATTGCTTATTATATATATTTGACTTTATAACTTCTAAATCTGACCATTGGGCTAGTTCAGAAGTTCTGCAAGTTATATAATATCTTTTGATAATATATTTTCCCTTAATATAGTGTCTGCTTTTTATAAACAAAAACCAAAAGTGTTCAATATCCAGCAATAGTGCTTACTAGAAGGCACAGCCTCGGTAGATTAATCACTGAATATGTAAAATGGGCCTCTGGGTTTCATACTGGCTAATGCAAAAGTCTGGAAAATTCTGGGTTGCTTACACACTCCTCAAATAAATCAAAACTCTTAGGTATCTCCAAAATATCTTTTGCGGTTCTCCTGGTTTCTGTTTTCTAAAATCTCTGAGCTGGGAAAGAAACAGAATTCTAAAATTGAAGGTACTTACTTCAGTGACTCAAATGATCTTTCAAACCATTAATTTGTGGCTAATACCCAATCAACAACAACAAAAGGAGCATAGGGCTCTTTTAACAAGGCTTTGCAATTCTCCCTCAAAGGGGAGAATTGATAATCAAATTAAGCTTGCTTAGTTTTCATGCATCTTGTATGTTTATCTTGAGAAAATGAGTCTTTTCTTTATTTCGATAATCCTGACTTTTTCCAAATTTGCTTTGTGTATTTTAAAGGAACTTGATCATCATTGATTGAATTAGGGTAAAAAGTAAGAAAAAAAAAAAAAAAAAGCACACACACAGATATTTTTGTTTCTAATTTCTATGAAGCTTTCTTTCAAATTCAGAACCAAATCATAAACTATTGACTTGATACTGAAAAATGTTCCCCCAAGGAGTGTAAGTTCCTGGCATAATCAAATTCCAAAGACACAGGATTTTTTATGCTATATACGGAAACATTAATTCTTATTTATCACTAAATGATGGATTGCATTGACAAAAATATTCATAATTTAGGTGTTATAAAAAGAAATCCAAAAATTTATCATCTGAATTATAATTTATCCCACATCAGAACAAGTCCTTTTTAATGTAAACAACTACCAAATGTTTTAGGTATGACATACTTAGTTGACAAATTGAACGTCAATTAAAAAATATATATATATGTATGTATAGTATACTTAAACATACATTATTCTCAATCGTGTTTTCTCAAAGATACAAATTTAGAGTTCTATAGAGAGGTGAAAAGTGTTGCAATATGGATACATGTTTATCACATTAAAATGCAACATTAAACTTTGGGAAGTTTTAAGATTTTACTCTTTTTGCAGTGTTTTGTTTGTTTCATGAAATATTCCATTTCCAGTGGCAGTTCCAGAGTACATTTGAAACTTTTAAGACATAGCAAGAAAACTCGAAGAAAAAGCCTTTCAGTTCTTACCACAATTTTGTAAGCACAGACCAACTTTCAAATATTTTTAAAAGAAAGACTTGGAATCTTAATTTAAAAGTTCAGCTTGTATATTTGCTCAACTGCAACCCTTATTAAGAACATTCAAGATTCTTCGGTTACAAGATAAACATGCATTCCTTAAGCAAAGAAATCATATAGAGAAATATGGACTGACAAATATTAAATATTTTAAGGTGTAGAGGAATCTTGTTTTTAAAATATGACATGTGGAGAATTATGTTTAAATGACATTCATTTTCCATCAGAAATAGAGTTAGTTTACATCTTCTTAGTATTCCATTTTAAAAAGAAGCTGCTTTTGGTGCATTTTCAACACACTGAATGATTCATAATTATCCACATCTCAGGCTTGTCAGAAAAATAATGGAGGTAGTGGAAATTTTAAGTTCTAGAATTGAACAAATTGTTAGAAATCATTGTTTTGTTTAGTTTTTTCTTCTTCTTCTTTACTTCTTGTAAGAATTTCTTCCGTGTTAAAGGAGGACGTGTCAAGTGAGTGTAGTGCGGAGCATCTTCCTAAAACTTTTTGGTCTGGGATGTGCTGCATATTGAAATATTCTCAGGTCACTTCCCAGGGGAAAGTGACATTTAATCCCTTGCTAGCATTATGAGCAAATGCCACCACTGAAGTATTCATCAGAATATAACTCTATTTCTTCTTAAAAGATTCTGTGCTACTCCATATGGGATGCATCTCGACGCTCTCTAAGAAATACTTTCTAAAATACTCAGAAGGGGGCCAAGCAGGGGATCTTCCCTGATCTGCACTGACTGTTTAGAAAACAATCAGAAAATCGCCCCTCAAGAGTCTGCAGCTTGGGAGTCCATTCGTATGAACAATCTCAGCTGAACGTCATTTCAGAGTCCTACAGAAACTTGATAGATTTAACAGGAGATTGTTCAGTCATCTCTAGAAGTCTAGTACCGTTCTAGACACTATTTATGATACAAAACTGATGTAGAAAACAATGCCTGTTTTTTTTTTCCCCCTTGGGAATGGCTTACAATCTAAACTTACCTGGCAATAGTAGTGTTATTCACCTCAGTACTGGATATGAATAGTTATTTATTGCTAACATTTCGTGAGACATGGTGGTCGTATTTTGCAATCACAAAGTCAATGAAATAACCTTGGAAGCATCCTTTCTATCATTTGTGATTTGATGCAAAAACTTTGATAAAAAAGTTTTTATAAGAAAATAAAAATTAAATTTCACTGATATATATGATTGATATATATTGACAACTGAATCGATATATAAATTTGACATATACTGAATATAAGTTGAGATATAACTTTGGTATATATTGATATATAATGATCGATATATTGATATATAGATAAATAAATTTCATTTATAATATAAATATATATATATTAAACAAAATGAGACACCTTTTCATGGGGGATAAGTGCAATTACTTGCAAGTGAGACTATGTTTGAAAACACAGAACACAATTTTGTACTAATGATTCACAAATCAAAAAGGGCCAGACAAGCCAGGCACACCTCTAGAGAGGAGTTATCCGGTTAAGGAATGAGGAGAATTTGGAAGAAGAGCAAGCCTGGAGAATGAGGAGACAGAAAAGAAGACCAGGACAAGGTTGGTCGGCCGTGAAGGTACAGTCGGGCTAACGGGTCCCCGAACCAGTGTGGGCTTCTGGAGTATCACGATGGATGAAGCACCTCTGATGTGCCTCCCTGACCCCCCTTCACTGGGGGACCTATTGTTCCCATTGCTGGGGCTTCCGTCAGCTGTCAGCCCTTCAGGACTGCCTCTGCCACAGACACCACCTTGACCACAGGGACAAGTGCCATTAAAGGGCAGCGTGGGAATAGGAAGAGCTGAAATCCTGGCCCGATGTGGGACAGTGCTGAATGGCCATTCAAGCTCGGAGCTTGCTGTGACAAGTGCATCACAGCTTGCCCTCTCCCTCTCTCCAGTCCTGCTCCCTCTCCTTCCCTTGCAGGGCTGTGGGCCCCACGTTATTCCTCAGCATAAACATCCCGCCTACTAAATTTCACCCCAGAACTAGCTTTCCTGTGAACCTAGCCTGTGATCGCATGAAAAGGACATTTAGCAAAAATGTTATAGAAACTTTGCTAGTTTAGCTTAATCTTAAACAAGACAATGTCCTTAAAAATACGAAAGATTATAGGTAAGGAAGGAAATACAATAGGTTGCTAAAGATAATTATTCTTTTAAAGTCACCTTGAACTTTAGGAGAGAGCATAGCTTGACCATCAGCTTCTCCCCCCCCTTTAATTGTTCAACTACTACCCAAAATAGTTTAGAACATCTTCTGAAAAATCATAGGTCAACCTAAATTATATTTATTGTAAAATCACTGTGGAGTTTAGACAGTGTTTTCAGCTTCCAAGATCTTAGAAAGGTAATAGCTTACTTCACATCTGATTATGTCATCCTGCAACAGTTAACTTTGTGTTTTAGAAAAATATCCCACATCTAAGTACATATTCTTGCCCTTGTTTTTATTTCGTGGGGGTAGTGTGGATAAATTAAAGAAAAAAACATCTCAGCCCCGAATATAAGAGAAAGAGGTTCAAATGCAGAGTCTTCCACTAACTGGATATATATTTACAAAATTTCTGTTACTATTGTACTCGGATCTTCCCTTATGAAGTTAATTAAAATTAAAGGGCTCATATAAATCACCAATAACTCCCTAGACCAGGGATGAAAATCACTTTTTCATACCATCTGAAAATTTTAATACTCTGATAACAGGGGACATTCTATTGAGAAGAATTCTGAATCTATAACTGAGTTTATGTACCTATTTATTTTTTTTTAAAGAAAAACCCATATAGTACCCAGTGGTATGCTGGAACTGACTTGTATAGACTTGTAAGAGCCCATTATCATATAATTAGGAATTGTATGAAGTGGCTGTTAAGCATAAACATTATTAAAAATTAAATAATAAAAATGTACAATTAAATTATACTACAAAGATAAGAAAGGATCAGAATTTGCTGCATCCTAAGTATTTTACTACATTCTAATAATATCTATGCTCTTGAGGTTATTTATAGCTATTGTATCTGTGTAGTGGAAAATTGCGTCCCCAATGTCACTGTGCAGCTCTTTCCAATACCACACTTGGTAATGCCACACTAGAGCTTGAAATTGACCCCGGCAGGATTATATATATGCAGCCCAGAAACCAGCCAATGCCACAAATCAAAGCCCTCCTCCACCAGCCTGCCCCCCACGCCACCCCCATCCCGCCCAGAGTCGGCTGTTACCACTGTAAAGTGTTTACAGCGTGACATTTCTGTCTGTGCTTAACTCACATTAAACCTTTGAATCCTCCACAAGACTGTGAAGTCGCTACTACTATTACTTTATTTTACAGGTGAGGAGCCTGGGCCAGGTGTTTACAGTCTCCCTGCCTGCGGCCCACACTGTGTAAGTAGTAGGACCAGAATCTGAATGTGGGCAAACCTCAGCCCCCAGACTGCTTCCAAACACTTCCCTCTGTTGGATGCGTTGTGGTTGATGATCATACCTGCCTGGGAAGGAGAACGGAAGAGGAGCCAGGGCCACATTACTGGGTACCCTAGTCTAGGTCAACGG
This sequence comes from Canis lupus baileyi, assembly GCF_048164855.1. Lineage (NCBI taxonomy): Eukaryota > Metazoa > Chordata > Mammalia > Carnivora > Canidae > Canis > Canis lupus. Next base: position 1,574,485 of record NC_132840.1, on the reverse strand, counting down.
CACTCCTTCCCTAGGATGTTGCTGAGCAGAGTCCGGCACTGTCATATGCTTCAGTTTCCTCCTCTGAAAAATATCCACTGCAGTCACCTCTACTCATGTCTAAGTGAGGCCAGAATGAGATAACGCAGCAGAGCGTCTGGTACACAGCAAGTCCCTTCATTTTAGTTATTTTTTAAATTATAGTTTACATGTACTAATGCAAATGGTCATTTTATTTGACTATAGTAATTTTACAGAAACAATGATTTTCTTGCGGAGTAAACAGGTTGGAGAAGAGTGAAATGCTAAGGAAGGACGAGAAACACAGGAGACATTACACAGAACAGGATGGTTAGGAAAGAGAAAATGAGTAATGAGTGTGAGAGAGAAAATGCATGTCAGAGAGAAAATACAGACCCCACATAAGCAAAGAGAAAAATGAAGAAGGAACGCAAGGACACTTTATTAAATTTCTGCATGAGCTTAATGTGGATAATAGTATCATTAACAAATTTCAAGATTACTTCTAAACAGGGCAGATAATTTAGTTCTCCTATAGCACCCACTATTATTTCCCTGTCTGGACACCCTTGTATTGTATTTGTATATGCTTGCCAAGACAGGCAAGGACTTAGAAACACACAAACTTTATTTTTTTAAAATTTAAAAAAATATTTTATTTATTCCTGAGAGACACAGAGAGAGAGAGAGAGGGGCGGAGACACAGCAGAGAAGAAGCAGGCTCCCTGCAGGGAGCTCGATGTGGGACTCGATCCCAGGACCTTGGGATCACGCCCTGAGCCGAAGACAGACGCTCAACCGCTGAGCCACCCAGGTGTCCCCACAAACTTTATGTCTGCACAAGTATTTATCACACTTAGTAGCTTGTATAAAATAGAACTCAATAAAAGTTGAAGTTAAATATTAAAGTTTGAAACATTTAAATAAATATGCCACACATCTTGTGAGTTTTCCATAACAAGGAAAATTTTATTTTATTTTATTTTATTTTTCATAACAAGGAAAATTTTAAAAAATCATATATTCGCATTATCCCTCAAATCCATTTTATGATGATTTAGAAGTTGATGACTAGTCCACAAAAATGGCATGCTGGAAATAATCTCCATTTTATGGCATATGATTCAAAACTAATTTTTATTGTAAATCTTTGCCCTAAGTGATCTTCCAAAACTGAAAACGAAGGATGGTGGGAATACTTGCTGTGCTTCTAAATCAGTACTTGCCTACAGATCAATTCTACTCAAATTAATTTAGATCCTTTGGCACATTTTTACTAAACATCACATTATTGAAAATGTAAAATATGCCAAGCCAGCTACTGAGAGGAAAGTATTTCAGTATGAGCTGCATTTAAGGTTTCACTGGCACATAATTATGAAATATATGATAAATTATAAAGCATAAATATAAACATAATTATTGTATGACATTCAGAGAAGAACATGAGGTTTATTAATAAGCCCAGAGAAGAATTTATGATTATTAATTATTCAGATAAAAGTCACAGACATATTCCACATAGCAGGAAACCCTTAAGTTCTGCATCAAGAGGCAGCATGCTGCTCACCACTGTGCTTCTCGGTTCTGCTTGAAACTTCCATCAGAAAAAAAAAAAAAAAAAGAAACTTCCATCAGACACAGATGGTGGAGCATGTGCGATGCAAAGAATCTGGACCAGAATTTGACCAGGAGGCTCCTCCATAAGTGCTGTCAAATGACTTGTATCTGCACCTTAACCACTGGTGTCCTGAGTGAGGGACTTGTTTTCATTATAATAAAAATTTCAGGGCACGGTGATTTAAGTCATTTAAGACTTACAAGACCCTGTGCTAGATGCAAGAGATTAAATGGCACAGTTATTCATTCAACTACAGCAAAAACAAAACTGGAACAGAAAACAAATCCCACAAGCAAATGCATCGAATCTATATATCTGAAACTATATGAGGCTCTGGGAACATAAAAGTAGGAAACAGCCCCTTTAGAGTTAAGTAAAGCAAGATCCGACTCTCAAGAGAGGCTGTGTAACTCAGTGGAAAGAGCATGTCCCACGGAACTAGACGGACATGCCTTGGATCCTGAACTCTTCCACCCATTGCAGTCCAAGGTAAATCAGATAAACTTGACAGAATTGGGTCTTCATCTTTAGAACTGATGCTATAAAAAAATAATAAAATAAAATAAATAAAATAAAATAATGAAATAAAATAATAAATAAAATAAAATAATAAAATTAAATTAAATAATAAAATAAAATTAAATAAATAAAATAATAAAGTAAATAAAATAAAATAAATAAAATAAAATAATAAAATAATAAAATAAAATAAAATAATAAAATAAATAAAATAAAATAATAAAATAAATAAAATAAAATAAAATAATAAAATAAAATAAAATAATAAAATAAATAAAATAAATAATAAAATAAAATAAAATAAAATAAAATAAAATAAAATAAAACTGATGCTATACCTAACTCATTGAATAGTTGTGAAGATCAATTAAGATACTTTGAGATTCTGGCACAGTGTCTAACACATTAAACACTGTGTTTAATGTGTCAAACAGTCAATATAATTACTGATAATTTTCTCATCATAAGCTCCATAGCACTCCCACCAATGTTCTTATAAATATATTTTGTATCAATATATAATATGCTCTTTGCAAATCCTCATATTATGTATTATTTAGTCTTCATAAGCACAGACTTTTTTTTCAAATATTAATATATAATTTTTACCTTCTACCTGAGCTAAATTAAGGAGTTTTCTTATTATCTTAATATGCAGGGAAATAAAAGCCCCTCTGAATGCAGGATTCTTACATTAACAAATGACAAACTTTAATGTAACTGTATGACATTCTGTAATTGTTTAAAATAAAAGAAATATAGATGTTAAAAAAAAAAGAAATATAGATGCTGAACCAACTTAGCAACTTATGGATAGATACCATTTGAGGGAAAGTTGGCAATGACTATTAGGTAAACAGGAACATATTTTAAAGATGCCAATAATCTAGCCAAGTCTAAGGACTTATTTTTACCTCGTTGGGAAGGTTAAACTGGAATACAGCAAAGAGGACAGAAGGATAATGAAGAAGTTATCACGCATGTGTAACTTGTATGTATTAACCATGATGTTAAGCACTTACGACTTAGATATATCAGGATAGTAAAGATGTAGGGTACATGACACTGCCCTTAATTTGCCATGAAAAAAAATGAGGGAACAGGCACCTGAACGTGAGTTTTTAAAAACTCACATGATATTTGCCCCACGTGGCATGACTGGTTAGCAGAACCATATTTTAAACCTAAATCTATTAGTCTAACTTTTTTTTCCTTCTGGGAGGGAGAAAACCCCTGCTGTGGAATCAGGTACCAGGTTTTGTGTAGGACAAGTCTAAAGAAATAAACCTAATGTCACTGTGTGACTATATTTCTACTACCTTACATGTAATCTGAAGTCATAATAACCATAGAAGCATCATCCATTCAAAACATGGAAGGATAATTAAATTCCAAAGCTCAACTCTGGAAAGTATTTTTCATGTTCGGTAATGGGCTGAATTATTGCCAATTTTTTCTACAGTTATGCAACTTGTGGAATTTTATTTTTATTTATTTATTTTTAGAAACTAATTACAGATAAACTAATGTCTGTTTAACTTCCGAGACTTGCATTTTCCCCTATGGCTGACAGCACGTGTATCGAGTTTTATATGATATAATAAGCAATGTAAAATGCATAAGGCCAATCTGAGCCCCCCCCCCTTTTTTTTTTAATGAGTCAGATCTAAAAGGGCCAAAACGTTAATTGGAGAGGAGGAGAGCTTTGGATGCTATGCTTGTTATTGTTCAATATTTCTGGATGACTAAGAAAGGTGCAGAGAAGCTTATCTATTAAGCAGTCCTCAGAAAGCTAGTCTCACATTCAATTCCTCTCCCTCCAATTCTAATTGTTAATTCATGTGTAAATACTAATCCACCTCAAGAAGTGGCGATGAATGTTATCCGATATAATGTGCATGATGTGTGGTGAACTAAAGCTCTGTAATATGTTCAAAGACCTACCATGGCTTTGTGTATTAGTGCATTCCCGTCTTCTATTAAGAGAAAAGAAAAACAGCTAAGCCTGGGCTGTATGGTACATTGGCTCCTCATAATTTGTGCTGATATCTTTCTGTCAGCATTATTTCCTTTGGTTTATCACTTGCAGCAAACAGATTAGTAAACACCATTAGCTTGAGTCTAGTAACTACAGTCAAATTATCTTTGACCGGAGAAATAACCACACAAGAGATCATTTGCCACTAATGGGATCTGAGTGTTCTACTGAAGAGAAAACTCCGGTTATAATTACTGAAAGATGCCATACCAAGAATTAAAAACAAATGTTTTTTTCTAGGAATCAGCAATATCTCATCAAAATTGTGCACATCCTCGTTAGATAGCAATTTGATTTTAGAGTGTTTGGAAAACAGTGGAATCCAACCTTGGTAAATACGGTGAAGTTAAGGTCCCATATGGATCTGCACATAAGCTGGAGGATCAAGGTCAGTCACACTCCTTCATAGCTGCCTTTCCAAGATGGAAAAAAGAGCCAAGACCTTTCTTTCATGTTTATGTTCTAATGTGCAATGTTTAGTTCACCAGTTACATCTAAAAAAATCCAAATTTCACTTTGTATTACTAAGAATTCATAATCTCCAAAACATTATACACCTTCAAATGGAATATTACCAAAAGTCTATTGTATAAGTTTTTAAGCAAAAATGAGACCAAAAGGAAGATACTTTCTTTTATCTTCCCAGAAACAGCATTTTAGTTATACTGCTGTGTGGAGACTTCTTACAGAGTGAGGTTAAATAAAAAGAATTTAGAGCTTCCAGATAAATGGTGAGCTATTAATAATTTTATATCTAGTGTTTAATTATATACTTCTAGCTTAAGAGTTAGTCTTATTGAATAATGCTACTTTTTTCAACCTTCATAATGTTAGTTGTTTGCGAGGAGTGAAAGCCTTTAGAATCAACCCCCACTATTTGTCTTTTGGGCTTTAGAGATAGAATTAAATCTTTCTAAAATTTTCATTTTTTTTCCAAGCAAATGTCTGAAAGACTTTTTACATTTAAAATGGAAAACTCATGGTGCATTTTGATTTAATGGGGACATGTTTATTCTTTCTGCTAACATTATCCCTGAGATAACAATTCAAAATGATTGCACCTCTTACCTCGAAAACGATTACTTAATGAGTCAATAGATATGAATTTGGAGGAAATTTAGATAGAAGATCGAAGGCAGAATTGATCTTTTGTTAACCCTTTATTCTAACAATTGTTAGAAAGGGGGTGGAACAAGTGCTGCTATCTTAGTACCTTTTCATCACCAGGTTGTCTTGATAAAGTACAAAACAGCATACTAGACCTGAAAGATCTACGAAATCTGCTTCACCTAAGTCCTAGGAAGTCAAAAACACAGACACAGAAAATTCAACAATAGCATTTACTACCTAAAATATATTCAATTTGAAACAAAATCAAAATGTGTATGTTGCTTTGTGAGGATAAAAAGATCACCTACTACCCCAACTTCCATTTCCCACATTCAGAGCATCATAGAAATGATAGTCAATAAATATATTGTCATGTAAGTAGAGATACTATTTCTTTTTTCTTTTTTTTTAAGTCTTTTTTTTTATTATTCATTTATTTATGATAGTCACACAGAGAGAGAGAGAGAGCGGCAGAGACATAGGCAGAGGGAGAAGCAGGCTCCATGCACCGGGAGCCCGACGTGGGATTCGATCCCCGGTCTTCAGGATCGTGCCCTGGGCCAAAGGCAGGTGCTAAACCGCTGCGCCACCCAGGGATCCCAGAGATACTATTTTTTTAAAAATTACATTCAAATCATCTAGGTTGCTTGCTAAAATTAAGTATTACATACAAAACCTAAACCAATAGATTCACTATCTCCAGAGATTAACAGCTGAGAAATCTACATTTCAATCATCTCTTTAGGTGACTTGTACTCATTAAAGATTGAGGTCCACTGGAATAAAAAAAAAAAAAAAGAAAAAGAGAAAGAAAGAAAAAGAAAATTTGGACTTTGCTTTAACTAGTTCCTTAGCTTATCGGAGGCCCTTCCCACTCCCTTTGGCCATTACAAAAAGAGGAGTTATACATTATTCATGATCCAGCCAACCACATGTGGTTGTGGGAGTTCATATGTTTTCACTCATTCTTGTTTTCTGACAAATGTATTCAAGGCTTCACATTTTCCCAATACTGCTTTAGCTGTATCACACAAATTTTGATGTGGAGTGCTTTCCTTGTTATTAAATTCTAAGTATTGTGCAATGCTTCTGACTGCTTGATATATAATTCAAAATGCAGTTGCAAACAGAAACCATTTTCTTTTTTTTTTTTTTTCAGAAACCATTTTCAAATAGTGGTTAGAAATAACTGAAATAACGCTATTGTGATAGCACTTCAAGTATACTGGAGTTTAAATAAGGTTTTGGCTATTGTCTACAATTCCAAAGACTAATCCACCCATAATTTTTGTGAAATAATACATTATAAATTAAAAGAAACAAGTATTCTTAAAATTAAATCCTTGTAATATATAAAGATTTTTAATTTGATACCCGTTTTTATTAGTAAAAACTACTTTTATTACGTAAAACCATTCAATATTACAGCTCTAGAACATCCAGTATGCTGATTCTAGCCTTTCTTTCTTTATATTTTATATATATATATTTTAGATAACTATATAGAGATAATCATTAGAGTAATCATTAAATAGGGAAATCTAAACAAGACATGTGCATTCACACACACACACACAAACACTCAGGTCCTGTTGTCATAAAACATAGTGCCTTCTCCAATTAAAACCAAATATTAGAACCAAATGTTTAAAGAACAAATGAGAGGAACTGAATATCAGGTTAGCATGCCCCAGAGTTAAAGCTATAAATATCAGATTTAAAACATGCTTCAACTCAGAAGCACCAGAAAGAAAAAAGAAAAGAAAAGAAAAGCTCTAGAGTAATGTCTTCCTTGACAATCAATTATTTTTTAGTGGCTAAGCCACAATTTTCTGCCAGGAATTCTTTTATTTGGGAAATGTATTTTCTAGTAGATCTCAAGGGCTATATCATCAGTTAAATATACCACAGATTGAGACAGGAGGCATAACCAATCTGTATATAAACCTTTGTCCATCATACTGAGTACTTGGTACTTACCAAGGAACACGGTTACATGAAGAACATGGACATGGCTTCTGGAAAGAACAACAATTATCTGTGGATAGTGATGTGCAAGAGATTAGAAGGGAAACTTAAAATTTCCATTGGAAGGAGTCTTTGTTTTTCCATAAATTATTTATATGCTGCTTCTGGGATATTTGCATTATAATTAGACAGCTTATATTATGGCTATTTAGGACCACAAACTATTTATGGCTATTTGTACAAAAGAAATCCAGGGACAAAAGATGAAGATCCAGAGTAGAACATAACCTTAATTATTCTAAAACACCTACATGGACTTTTATATCAGACTTTGGAGGAAAATAATAGAATATATAAGGAACTGTACAGCTCTATATTATCTCTACTGTCACTAATAAGATAAAATAAAATTAAAAAATCATCAAAATGAGGAATTAAATAATTACATTTATTGGCTACTGAAGATAAAAATGAACTTTGGACTATGTTTTCAATGCATCCAGTCTTTTATGTCCCCCTTCAAACTTCTGGGTAGTCATGAAAACTGAAATCCTGTAAATTTGATGACAACAGCCACTCAAGGCTCTATGCAAGCAGTAGGCAAAGGCTTAGGTGAAGTTAAGTTGTGATCTCCATGGCTTAAAATTAAAAGTATGTCCCAATATGTACACAGAACTCCCTGGCAAAGACTGGAAGATCTATCGGTTTGATACTGATAAGGAAATCCCTGTCAAAATAAGTGAGCAGCGACTTTATTGGTCATACATGACAAAAAATACACACTTTGAAAAAGTAGTTCAGTAAACAACCAATTACAACAAAAATCATTAATAAAAAACTATGAGGAAGTCTGGGAATCTAATTCCAAAGGTTGACATCTTTTCATATCTAAAATGTCCAGTTTTTTAACAACAAATTAAGAGACAAATTTTAAAGCCAAAAAAGTATGATCTATATGCAGGAAAAAAAAAAAAAAACAGACTATAAAACAGTCCTTAAGAAAATCTAGATGATGGACATGCTAAACAAACATTTTAAATCAGCTGTTTTATTTTTTTCTTTTTTTTAAAATCAGCTGTTTTAAATGTGGTCAAAGGAGAAAAAGAAAATATGAGAATGATATAAAACCAAATATAGAAAATAAATGTAGAGATTGAAATTACAAAAAAAAAAAAAAAGACCAAGTGGAAATTTGAAGTTGAAATTATAATTGTAATGAAAAAAATCACTAGACAGGGTCAATAACAATCTAAGCAGGCAAAAGAATGAATCAGTGAAATTAAGATGGTATAATTGAGAATATTTAGTATGAGAAACAAAGAAAAATACTTTCAGATGAATGAAAATATAAACAAAACTTATCAAAACTCATGAGATACGGCTAGGCAGTGGATATAAAAAAATTGAAGCTGTAAATACCTATATCTAAAAAAAAGATTTTAATAACCTAGGCTTTCATCTTAAAAACAAATATAGAAAAAAAGAGCAAACTAAAGTCAAATCAAGTGGCCCAAAGGAATTTTAAATATTCGATTAGAAATAAATTAAAGAATAGGAAAACAAGAGAGAAAGTCAATGAATCCAATGTAGATTCCTGAAGAAAACAAGAACAAAATTGACAAATCATTAGTGAGACTAAGAAAAAGGAGAAGACTCAAATTATTAAAATTAGAAATGAAAGAATGACATTATTAATGATCTTGCAAAATTATATATTACATATTGTACATAAATTTATGTAAAGCCTATAAATATATATACAGAGAATACTATGGATAGTATATATCAGTAAATCAGATAAACCTAGATTAAGTGGACAGATTTCTACAAAGACACTATTACTGAGATGGTTCATTAAGAAATAGAGAATCCGAATACACTGCTAACATGTGGAATTTGAATTAGCAATTAAAAACTTCCCATAAAGAAAAGTCAAGGACACAAAGGTTTCTTGGTGAAATCTAAAGGCATAAATGGGAATTAACACCTAGCCTTCACAAGCCATTTCAAAAATTAGAAGAGGCCAGTATTACCCTCATACTAAAACCAAATAAAGGCATCACAGGGAAGAAAATAACAGAACACTATTCCTTACGAATATAAATACAATTGTCCTCAAAACATAAGCAGATTGAATACAGCAATATATAAAAGGATTACACTCCACGACCAAATGGGATTTATCCCAGGAATGCAAGACTTGCTCTACATAGAGAAATCAACCAGTATAATCCACCAAACTAACAGAATAAAAACAAAAACACATGGGTCACTGAAATAGATGCAGAAAAATAGTTTGAAAAAAAAATCAAAGAACTTTTCATGACAAAAGACAATCAACAAACTAGAAAAAATACCCTTTAACGTGACAGAGTCACAGGTAAAACCATACTGTAAGTTAAGTGACTGAAAGCTTTCCCCCTAGGATCAGGAGCAAGGCAAGAATGCTAATAATCCCCACTTTTACTCAACAGTGTCCCGGAGGCTCTAAGCCATGGTAATTAGACAAGTAAAATAAGCAAAGATATCTAGATTGAAATAGAAAAAATAAAAATATTTATATTTGCAAATGACCCTGTCTTGTGTATAGAAAATTTTTAGGAACACACACACATACAGTCATGTAAACTCACACATGCAGGCAAACCTATTAGAGCTGTGAAGAGTTCAAGTTTTCAGGATACATGGTCAAAATACAAATATCCATTTTATTTCTATTCAGTAGCAGTGAAGAATCTCAATATAAAATGAAGAATTTCATTTACAATAACATAAAAATATTTAGAAATAAGTTTAACAGAGGAGATGCAAGACATGTACATTTAAAACTGCAAAAGGAGGAAATTGAAAGAAAGAAAGAAAGAAAGAAAGAAAAGGAGGAATTGAAAGAAAAAAGAGAAATTAAAGAAATTAATTTTAGCTCTTAATTAAAGAATTAAGAGCTAAAAGAAAAAGGTATTCCCTATTCATGAATTATAAAATGCAATGCAGTTGAGATGAAACTATTCCCCAGATTGATCCATTTGTTAAATGTAACTCCTATCAGAATTCTAGCTCATTGTTTTAAAAAATAATAATAAATTGATCATAAAATTAATAGGAAAATACAAAGAGAATCACTAGAACCATCTTTTTAAAAAATTAGAAAGCTGGAGAATGTAGACCTTCTAATTTCAAAGATTACTGGAAAGTGGTGGTCATATATACTATGTAACAGTGTTATAAGAATAGACATATAAATGGATGGAACATAATTTAGAGTCGATAAATAAATCCTAAAATTTATGGTTAACTGATATTTGACAAAAATGTCAAGACCCTCCAATGAAAAATGAATGATTATTTTATAAATGATGCTGGAGCAACTCAATATCCACATGCCAAAGAATAAAATTGAGGACTTAATTCACACATACAGAAGTTATCTAAATTGATCAAAAACTAAATGGAGTAACTAAAATCATAAAAAATTTTGGAATAAAACATAAGTGTCAATCTTCATGAATTTGGATTAGGTGTGAATTCTTAGACATTACACCAGAAGTATAAGCAACCAAAAATAATAAATAAATAAATAAATAACTTGTACTTCATTAAAATTAAAACTTTTGTTCTTGAAGCAAATACTAGCAAGAAAATAAAAAGAAAAATGACCCACAGAATAGGGAAAATGAATGAAAAATCACATATGTGTTAAGATCTATTACCTAGAATACGTAAAGCACTCTTACAGCCCAAACATAAAATAATTACCCAAATTAAACAATGGTCAAAAAATAGGAACTTTTTTCAAAGAATATACACAAATGGCCAAAAAGCACATAAAAAGATGTCCAACATTACTAGCCATTGGGTCACTGCAAATCAAAATGTGAAACCACATTACACCCACTAAATATTTATCATGAAAAACACAAACCAGAACAAACGTTGGTGAGAATAGGGAGAAGCTGGAATGTGTATAAGTGACCGGTCAGAGTGAAAAATGGTGAAGCTGCTTTGGAAAACAATTTGACAGTTCTTTAAAAAGTTAGACATAGAATTACCATATGTGCCAGTAATTCTTCACCTGTGTATATACCCAACAGTACCTGCGTAAAAAGAGATGAACGATCTTTGACAAGATGTAGGACACATGATTTTCGGTACTTTTCACTGAAGGGCTGGGAGACATGCTCTTAAGGAGAATATATGGCACTTTATCACAGAAGAGCACGAGGACTAAACTCATGAAATATCACAAACCGAAGCCCCTTGTGATTATTTCAATCAAATACTTAGCTTTGTATATATATATATATATATATATATATATATATATATATATAAACAAACTTATATTCTCACAGAGTAACCGAAAGAGAGAGAAAGATAAATTTCTTACAAAGAACTACTCTTTTATTGATTCCATTTTTGGCCAAGTTAAGATCAGACAAAAAGAGAACAGCGTAGGGGTAAAAATTTTAGAGCATGCATCATCTGCATCCTCAACCGTATGTGACCTGAACTACTATTTTAAGATGATTATTCAGGTGTTTTCATTTAGCTTTAATACTGACCAAAATAGCTTTGATGTTCCCCTCAACTTCACTAAACTTTAGACAGGTAACTTCCCGATTATATCCTCTGGCTCCCTTTTCTTAAACTTTTGCTTTAGAAAACTTATCACTTTGAGGCCCCTGGGTGGCTCAGTGGTTGAGCATCTGCCTTCAGCCCAGGGCGTGACCCCGGGGCCCCAAGATCCAGTCCCACGTCAGGCTCCCTGCGTGGAGCCTGCTTCTCCCTCTGCCTGGGTCTCTGCCTCTCTCTGTGTGTCCCTCGTGAATAAATAAATAAAATCTTTTTTTTTTTTTAAGGAAAGATAAAACTTAAAATGTTAAGTTCTTTCTCTGTCACCTTGAGATGTGCATCTTGTATAACCCAGGAAAGTCTTTCTCAAGGACCCAGGAGCCACCCCTTTGAAAGGTCATCATCAAGGACAAAGCATCCCTGTGTCCTAGTCTCTGTGGAAGGGTAAGACCTAAGTTGACTAAGAGTCAGTCAGCAAACATAAAGGCCTAATCAGACCGACCAACCTTCTCTTTAACAGCTCCCATGCTTTCCCATTAGCTCAGGGTTTAAACATCCTGCTGTCTTGTTTCAGCAAAACTGAGTTCAGACTCAAATAGTCGAGAACAATGTCCTCCTCGCCCTTCCCAACAGCTGTCTATGTGGTTTCTCTTGAACAATAAACACGCGGATCTGGACGGAACAGACACCCAGAGTAAGCATGTGAAACAAGAAGGGTGTGTCCCTGGACGGGACATTCCCTGAAATAACAAAGTCGATTCGATTTTCTAAGAGAGCTGAGCCACACTCGCCAGTCTGAAATCCCAGGTGCGTAAAAGCAGAGCATCCCTGCAGGGCCTCCCCTGGAGGGAGGAACAGGTGGGCCCCAGGCCCAGGGAAACCAGCAGCCCAAGTAGAGGTGACTGGAGGCCAAATGGGGAGGGAGGACAGGTGCGGCCCCGTGGCCTGCAGGAATCACAGCAGGACCCAAAGGTCAGGATTTTCAGGCAGGGGCATCAAGTGTCCAGACTTTCATGCAGGCTTATCCCAAGGGGAACGGAATCAGGAGGTCAGAGCGTCCTCATTAACGCTCAGCCTCAGCCACAGACAGAAAGAGAAAAGAAAACCAGCAATAGAGGTATCAGTTCTCTTTGAGAGGAACTTTTCAGGGAGCTTGAGTGTTTCCCTGATAAATCATTCCCTACTCTTCTCTGTTTTATGATTTTTGGCACAGACCGTGCACCTGTTTTGTTAAATCCCTTTATATCTCATACATCGTTGGTGCCACTGTAAATGTCACTTTTTTTAAAAAAAAATTTTTTTAGATGTCACTTTATAGAGAAATTACCTTCATTTGTGCCGTGCGAGCATGTAGAACTAAGTTGGTTTGTGTCTCACAACCTGGATAACCTTACTATCTATAGGAATCTGCCACGGATTCCTTGCGATTTCTTACATGAAACGTCATGTCATCTGTGCATCAACAGTTTTAATGTTTTCATCTTTCATTCTGTATTATTTTATTGAATTGTTTAGGATTTCTTAAGCCACGTGCCGCTACTGCTACTTCTGTAAATTGGCAAATAGGGCCCACGTTTCTATCAATTCTATGAGACAAAAGAGAGAGAAATGGGGATTCTTGAGACTTCAGTCCATTGGGACCTTTTGCCGCTGTGTCTGGCCGGGAAGATGGGTTTGTTGTCCGCTGCCTGTGCCACAATTTTGGACTGGTGTCTGTCTTCAGGGTAGGAGAGATGGGACAGGGATTTTTTTTTTTTTAAAGGGGATTTCTTTCATATTCTTCATCTTTCAGGGGGCCACTTTCCTAGCCCTCTGGCCATAAATATGGAGATCTTTTGTAGAATTATTGATGTTCATGTTGCCTAATATGCACCTGCAGCTCAACCTCTAAAAAAGGGTTGATAGAAATACAAATAACAGAAGAGATACAAAGTTGTGAATGTTTTAAAGTTGAAATAATAAGCACTAGCTTGGAAATCAGAGTGACTACTTCTATTGTTACATGTACATACACATGCACACACACACACATATATATTATTATGCAAACAGATGATATTTTCTATTCCATAGAGTCTTACCAACATAAAATGAGTTAATTCATACAAATGTGGGCTATGTCATAGGCAATATTCAAATGTTTTCTGTTGTCACTGTTACTCTGAGCATATATTAAGCATATTAAATGAGAAAGTCTGCTCCTTCAGGATTACTTTTTTATCTTTATTTATTTATTTTAAGCATGGAGCCCAATATGGGACTTGAACTCATGACCCTAACTAAGATCAAGAGTCATAGGCCCAAATGACTGAGCCACTCAGATTCTTCTTTATTTATTTTTTAAGTGACTCTATGCCCAATGTGGGGCTCAAACAATCCAGAGATCAAAGATGACATACTCTGCCAACTAAGCCAGTCAGGCAACCCAGCACTTTCTTCTTTTTAGGGTGTTCTACAACCTTCTACCCCAAGAAAATGTTATATGTGGCAACAAAACTATCCTTTTCAGTGAAATAAACCTAAATATGTTCCAAATATGTCCCACAAGCATATCTCCTAACCCTGTATACATATTTTCTAAATATTCTTTTTTTTTTAGGAAAAGATCTATTTATTTTAGAGAGAGAACAGGGGTCAGACAGAGAGAGAGAGAGAGAGAGAGAATCTCAAGCAGACTCCCCACAGAGTAGGAGCCCAGCATAGGGCTGGACCTCAGGTCCCTGAGATCATGACCTGAGCTGAAATCAAGAGTCAGTCGCCTAACTAACTGAGCCACCCAGGCAGCCCACAACTATTCTATATATTTAAATAAATCTAAAATTACTTATGTCTCTGTACTTTAGTTTCAAATATAAGAAAATGACAATGTCAACAGTAATGCTTGTAAAAATCATAAGTAGAAATATTTGTCCATGAAACTCTTGAAATACTTTTGTTTTTACTGACCCATAATCGTCATCATAACATGGCCAAGTGAAAGAATACCGTGATACTATATTTTAAAAATAAGACATTCCTATTCATACCATACAATATATTAAAAGAAACATTTATAAGGGAAATTAATTCCTCTGTATACATAGAGGAATTAAGAGACATTTTTTTCCTTCTGTTACTTATCATTTTCCTTATACTTTATTATATCACATATGATGTATATTTGCATAATAATATATATCTAAACATATATTTCCAGTTTCATGTTGGCCAAAAGTTTTAACAACTTTTTAAAAGATTTTATTTATTTATTTATGAGAGACACAGAGAGAGAGAGAGACAGAGACACAGGTGGAGGGAGAAGCAGCTCCATGCAGGGAGCCCGATGTGGGACTCGATCCCAGGATCATGCCCTGGACAGAAGGCAGTGCTACATCACTGAGCCACCCAAGGCAAATTACAACTTGAAATATATATATATATATATATATATATATATATATATATATATATCCACTATATGGGAAAGACTTAGTGCATTTGCTACTGTTTTTGTTGTGATTTATTCAAGTAAAAAATCCTCTTAGAGTACAGTTTCCAAATATACAATTTACTTTTATTTTAGTTTCCTCCAAAAAAGTAATGAACACTTCTCACTAATTTTAAATCTATTAAAGTAACTGCTATTCTAGAGAGAAAGTAAGATTCTTCAGATGTTTCAATAGGCACTAGGGGAACATCACTCAATCATTAAATAGTCTGTTCAAATGTGTTAAATGTGACTTCATACTTCACAGAACTAATATAAAATCGAAATCCCCTAAAATTTTTCTGGGATTGTAACTGTTTTTGCAGGCAGTCTATTTTTGAGTAGGTCAAAAACCTTAGAGAACAGGAAAAAAGTCTTATTCACATCAAATCCCAGGACTCTGGCGTTGTATGAGTCACATAGTAGGACATTTATGTTATGTTGATAACTATTTTGGATTTACACTAACAGTAGTTTTGCAATAATTAAGTCAAAGCAAATAATTTCATAATACAGCTAAATAGATTCTTTAAAAATATAAAGAGGATTTAGTTTCATTCTTCTGCATGTGGATGTCCAATTTTCCCAGCACCATTTATTGAAGAGACTGTCTTTCTTCCAATGGATAGTCTTTCCTCCTTTATCGAATATTGTTGCCCATAAAGTTCAGGGTCCACTTCTGGATTCTCTATTCTGTTCCACTGATCTATGTGTCTGTTTTTGTGCCAGTACCACACTGTCTTGATGACCACAGCTTTGTAGCACAACCTGATTTGGCATTGTGATGCCCCCAGATATGGTTTTCTTTTTTAAAATTCCCCTGGCTATTCGGGGTCTTTTCGGATTCCACACAAATCTTAAAATAATTTGTTCTAACTCTCTGAAGAAAGTCTATGGTATTTTGATAGGGATTGCATTAAACGTGTATATTGCCCTGGATAACATTGACATTTTCACAATATTAATTCTGCCAATCCATGAGCATGGAATATTTTTCCATCTCTTTGTGTCTTCCTCAATTTCTCTCAGAAGTGTTCTATAGTTTTGAGGGTATAGATCCTTTACCTCTTTGGTTAGGTTTATTCCTAGGTATCTTATGCTTTTGGGTGCAATTGTAAATGGGATTGACTCCTTAATTTCTCTTTCTTCAGTCTCATTGTTAGTGTATAGAAATGCCCCACATGCAGAAGAATGAAACTAGACCCCTCTCTTTCACCACACACAAAGATAAACTCAAAATGGATGAAAGATCTAAATGTGAGAGAAGATTCCATCAAAATCCTAGAGGAGAACACAGGCAACACCCTTTTTGAACTCGGCCACAGTAACTTCTTGCAAGATACATCCACGAAGGCAAAAGAAACAAAAGCAAAAATGAACTATTGGGACTTCATCAAGAGAAGAAGCTTTTGCACAGCAAAGGATACAGTCAACAAAACTCAAAGACAACCTATAGAATGGAGAAGATATGATATTTGCAAATGACGTATCAGATAAAGGGCTGGTTTCCAAGATCTATAAAGAACTTATTAAACTCAACAGCAAAGAAACAAACAATCCCATCATGAAATGGGCAAAAGACATGAAGAGAAATCTCACAGAGGAAGACATAGACATGGCCAACACGCACATGAGAAAATGCTCTGCATCACTGGCCATCAGGGAAATACAAATCAAAACCACCATGAGATACCACCTCACACCAGTGAGAATGGGGAAAATTAACAAGGCAGGAAACAACAAATGTTGGAGAGGATGCGGAGAAAAGGGAACCCTCCTGCACTGTTGGTGGGAATGTGAACTGGTGCAGCCACTCTGGAAAACTGTGTGGAGGTTCCTCAAAGAGTCAAAAATAGACCTGCCCTACGACCCAGCAATTGCACTGCTGGGAATTTACCCCAAAGATACAGATGCAATGAAACGCTGGGACACCTGCACCCCAATGTTTATAGCAGCAATGGCCACAATAGCCAAACTGTGGAAGGAGCCTCGGTGTCCATCGAAAGATGAATGGATAAAGAAGATGTGGTTGATGTATACAATGGAATATTACTCAGATATTAGAAATGACAAATACCCACCATTTGCTTCAACGTGGATGGAACTGGAGGGTATTAGGCTGAGTGAAGTAAGTCAGTAGGAGAAGGATAAACATTATATGTTCTCGTTCATGTGGGGAATATAAATAATAGTGAAAGGGAATATAAGGGAAGGGAGAAGAAATGTGTGGGAAATATCAGAAAGGGAGACAGAACGTAAAGACTGCTAACTCTGGGAAACGAACTAGGGGTGGTAGAAGGGGAGGAGGGCGGGGGGTGGGAGTGATTGGGTGTCGGGCACTGGGGGTTATTCTGTAAATTGAACACCAATAAAAAAAATAAATAAAACTAAAAACAAATTTGAAAAAAAATTAAAAAAATAAAAAAAAATAAAGAGGATTTAAAAGAATTTTTGCTGCTATAAA
Source organism: Canis lupus baileyi (assembly GCF_048164855.1). NCBI lineage: Eukaryota > Metazoa > Chordata > Mammalia > Carnivora > Canidae > Canis > Canis lupus. The sequence goes on along the minus strand of NC_132840.1, from coordinate 1,556,730 downwards.
TGTTTTGGACCAGTCTTGACTTTGAATGACAAAAATATACACAGTAGATCATTAAAAGCTTTAATACATACTTCCAAAGAAAGTATACTTAAAATATTGTTTATTTATGAGTGTTCATGATATATTGGTTTAGGATTTGGATGTGATATACTTAACTACTAGGGTCAGGAATTTGCATTCAATAAAAATGTAAAAATGTAATAATATTTTGTTTAAAAAATATTCCAAATTCCATAAAAGTTGAAACTTTGAATGAAATATATTGATTTTTGTTCTCTATAGTGTATAAACTATATGTTGCATTTGGTAAGACATACTTAAGTATTTCTTATTATAGTTTTATTACCCTAACTATATTTATTGGGATTAATAAGAATTTTTCATGATACTTCCATCAAATTAAAGAGTTCAATCTTGGAAAGTTTGAGTATGAAGACTGAGGTTCCATGCTAACTAAGATTATTCTTATTAGGCATTTGGTTTGAAAAACTATTATTAAAAAACAAAGTAAAGTTTGACAACTGAAGAATCAACGTACCATACACTTAAAATGTTTTCTGGAGCCAGTTAGCCTTGATCCTCCAAACTCTGGTTCTCTATATGAATAATGCTAGTTTTTACAAAATATCCAAGGGGATGGCTTTCTTTAATTAAAGTATCTGTCTATGGCACCTTCCATTTGAAAGGAAACCTGAAGAACTTGTAAGCAAGTAGGATTTCTTTGGCTTCCAGTCAACTATCAACAATATGTACGTCCATTATTACATAATGGATGCACGTCAACAAAGAAGAACAACTTATTTACTTTTCCTTTAAAATATGCTCTTACCATGTGGATTCTGCATCTCAATGGTTCTGTCTCTGATGCTATGTCTCATGGGCATCATTTAAAGCGACAAGCCTAAAAATTATGGCTCTCCTTCTGTCTATTCCTGTAACAGCAAAAGAATCCCACATCTGTTCCCCAGTTTTGCTTGATTAATAAAGATGTGCAGAACAGAACTTCTCTTCTCCCCCTCAATGGGGAAAGAAAAACAGGGTGCTCAGGAATACTAAGCAAATTATGGATAAAGCAAAAATCTTTGTCATCAGCTCAGCCACAAGGGGAATTAGACCATTGTTTACATATGGATAGCCTCTAATTTTGGTGGCACATCATTTTGCTAGGGTTGAAAGGATCCTTTTCTCCTTAATTTTGGAGTTGAAAAGAGATACTATTTTTCTAAAATCACAAAGATATAAATGGGTTCTAGACCTGTGTCTGCCAAAAATCTGCAGTAAGGCGATTACACCATCATACTGCTTGGCTTTAAATTATAAATGTCACACAAAAATCACTCATGTTTTTCTTTTTCTATAGCTCCTATGGTAATGATCCTGAATTTACTCAAATGGTATTGAGTATGGCTTGAGGAAAGAAACAATGAAAACACAACTGGGAAATAAATTTACTTTAGATTAATTAAAATAGAAGTGATTGAGTACCTTCTATGTCAGAATTAAATAGAGGAAAACACCTTTGAAATATTAACTTGATTTACTACATAATTTTAGAATTTATGGATATGTCTAAATTCATTTCAATAATGCCATACATTTGGACAGTTAGGCTACTTCATTTTTTTTAACTTCTATGTAAAACACAGCAAAGAACATCCTAAAACAGAAGGCTCCTAAACTCATTTCTCAAGGATAAATTCCTAGAAGTGAAATTTGTGTCAAGTAGTATGCAAATTTTTAAGACACTAGCACTTCCATACTCTGCTGGTAAGAAAGCAATTTGATTCAATTTTCATTGAGATACATTTGACAATAAGTATACAATTTCTTCCACCTTTTACAATAATCTATCTTTCTGTATATATGTCACATTTTGCAATTTAAACAAAGTATTGAGATCTAGGTCACCTCACATTTGGGGGAAAAAGTTACTTTTGTAATTTATGCCAAAGCAGTGAAAACTCCATGACTATGTGGTTAATAAAATAGGCTCTTCATCTTCCTTGACTATTCAGTGCAAGTTTTGTTACAATCACACCAATGGCACCAATAGTCTAAAATTAGTACAGGTTCTGTCAACATTTGGATGAGATTAGGGTTGTGTATATTCTAAGTCCAAACAAATAGACACGTAAAACACCTGCTATCAAAAGACTGACAGCAGGATATAGTGGATAAAAACACAGGGCCTAATGTCACCATTAGTGAGGATGAGACTTTATTGTTTATCTAGGATTAGTGATTTTGTTCTGTTTGTAAAGTAGTGAAAATATGTTTGTAAATAACTTAAATTCTATTTTATACAGCCAAAATCTATTATATCCCATTTCAAATTCCTACTCTATAATTAATGAAGTAGGACGAGTAGTGAGTGTTTCTAAGAGTTTTCCCAAAATAGCATTTCCAGGTTACTGAAAAACACAATAAAATCTTAATGAAGTAGATTATCATTGGTATGCATAGTACATATTTTAAAGTTTTCAACACAGCAGGTTATCAAATAGAAAGCTAAACATCAAGATTTCTCTAAGTTAGACGTCAGTTACAATGAAAAAAAAAGTGATAAGAATCTAACTTTTCTTTCTCAAAATAAACTATATATATATACACATATATATATGTAGTATCAACCAACAAGATTGTATTATTTATCATTTAATAATGATACTTTCTAGAGAATTAATTGAATCAAAAAAGTCTCATTTTTTTTCCCAGTGGAGCAATATCATATGCGATGCTCCTAGATTGCCAATTCATGATGTTCTAAATTCAAGCACCCAAATTTAAACCTTTAAATCTATAGCCACCTGGTTCTTCAGTTTTTGAGTAATGGAAATCTAAATTCATCTGTACAAGCCTATCAATATTCATGCAATCTCATTTAGGACTGGATGATATATTTGCAAACTGAAGCCTAAAACTTGGTTTATGTTAAGATGGACTGAGTTTGTGAGATTCAATTTTTATTAAAGTACAAATATATAAATACCTAAATTTGAAACTTAAAACTCAGAACAACAACTTGATGAAATCGAAGGGGAATCTTCTTATACATTATCCATCTCTTAAATATGCTGTATGTCCTATTATTTGGGGAGATTTTGGTTATATACCTATATAATTCTATTGTGTATATTATACATATTATACATATAATTATATAGATAATTATATATGATGTGTATTATACATACATACTCATTCATATCCTGGTATATTCTAAGTTCAGCATTTGAAAATTAACCAGTATAATTCATCACTTTAAAAGAATAAAACAGAAATGTTTTATTTTAAAAATCACTTGCTACCAAGAGCAAGACAATTAAGTCCCCTCTCATCATTCCTTTTTAATGTCATACTAAAAGTATCAGCTAATACAAGACAAAAAGAGGAAATTGTAAGTATACAAATTGAGAAGAAAGAAACAAGACTATCTTTGCAGTTGACATGATCATCTGTCTATGTAGATAACCTGAATATGTAACAAAAAATACTCCTGGAACATATCAGTAACTATACCAAGATTTCAGGATACAATATTAATACAGAAGTTAATCATTTTTTTCTATATACCAGCAATGAATAAGTAAATTCAAAATTAAAAACACAATACCATTTATATTATTACCCAAAAAATAAAGTACTTAGATGTAAATTTATCAAAAATATATATATATAAGATCTAAATGACAAAAACTATAAAACTCTGATAAAAGATCTCAAGAAAGAACTATATCATTGGAGAGATACTCCATGTTCATGAATAGGAAGACTCAATACTATCAGGATTCCATTTCTTCCCAGCTTGATATTTAGAGTCAACAAAATCCCAATCAAAAGCCTAGCAAGTTATTGTGGATATTGACAAACTAACTCTAAAATTTACATGGAGAAGCCAAAAGACCCAGGAGGGACAGCACATACTACAGAAAAAGAACCAAGTCAAAAGATTGATGGAATGTGATGTTAACACTATTTCTAGAGTTACAGTAATCAAGACAGTGTGGTGTTTGTGAAAGAACAAACAAAAAGATCAATGGAACAGAAAAAAAGATCCAAGAAAGAACCCCACATAAATATAGTCAGCTGATCTTTGACAAAGGAACATAGGCAATACAATGGAGAAAAGATAGTCTATTCAACAAATGGTGCTGGAACAAATAGATATTCATATGCAAAATAAGGTAGCCAGACATCTTACAACATTCATAAAAAATTAACCAAAATAGAGCAAAGACCTAAATGTAACATTAAAAACTATAAAACCCCTAGAAGATTATACAGGAGAAAATCTAAGTGACCTTGGGTATGGCAGTATCATTTTAGATACAACACTAATGGCATGATCTATGAAATAACTGGTAAGTTGGACTTCATTAAAATTATAAACTTCCACTCTGCAAAAAGGACTGTCAAGAGAATGAGAAGACAAGCCACAGACTGGGAGAAAATATTTGCAAAATACATTGGTAAAGGACTACAATCCAAATTATACAAAGAACCCTTGAAACTCAGCAATAAGAAGATATAACTGATTTTAAAATATGCAAAAGATCTGAAAAGAAAAACAATGTACCAGAGAATATATACAGATAGTGAATGACCACATGAAAAAAAGTCATGTATCATTAGGGAAATGCAAATTAAAACAATGAGATACTCCCATACTCCACTACAGAATAGCCATATCCAAAATAGTAACCACAATAAGTCCTGGTGACAACTGTGAGGAATAAGAACTCTCACATATTGGTTATAGGAATACAAATGGTACAGTCACTTTGAAAAATAATTTATCAGTTTCTTCTGAAACTAAGCATACTTCTACTGTAAGACCTAGCAGTCAAGCTCCTTGTATTTAACCAAAGGGGTTGAAAACATGTATCCAAATATAAACTAGTCCGTGGTTATTTATAGCAGTTTTATTCATAACTGCAAAACTTGGAAGCTATCAAGGTGTCCTTTATTAGGTGAATGGATAGATAAACTATGCTATATCCAGACAATGAGATTTTATTCTGTGAAATAAAGAAAAACAAAAAGAAAGGAAAGAAAAGCAAGAAAGAAAGGAGAAAAGAGATCAATCTATGAAAAGACATGGAGGAAACTAAAATGCATATTATTATTTTTTTATTTAATTTTTTTGAAATGCATATTATTACATGAAAGAAGGCAGTCTACAAAGGCTGCCCACCATATGACTCCAACTATATGACATCCTGGAAAAGGCAAAACTACGGGGACAGGCAAGTGTGTAGTGGTTGCTCAGAAAGAGGGACCTATTCAAACAGGCCCCTCCTATTCATAATAGGCAGAGCACCAGGGATCTTTGGGACACTGAAAAAAACTCTGTGTGACACTACAATGGTGTATACATGTCAGTACACATTTGTCAAGACCATATAATGTACAACACCGGAGTGAACTCCAATGTAAACTCCTTTGAATGACAATGATGTGTCAAAGTTGGTTCCTCATTTTTGATGAGTCTAGCACTCTGGATGCTGATAGTGAAGGAGGCTGTGTGAGTGCGGGGCCAGGGCTTATACAGGATATTTGTACTCCCTGATGAGTTTTGTCATGAACTTAAAATTGTTTCTAAAAATAAAGACTTAGTAAATAGGATTAGGGGGAAAAGGGGGAAAGGGATTAAGACCAAAAATAAAACGAAACAAAACAATCATTTTCTAAGTCAGTACCTATGTATCATAAAAACTCACAGTAAAGTAGGACTAGAAAGAACCATCTCTATTTTTTTAATATTTTATTTATTTATTTATGAGAGACACAGAGAGAGAGAGAGAGAGAGAGGCAGAGACACAGGTAGAGGGAGGAGCAGGCTCCACGCAGGGAGCCCGACGTGGGACTTGATCCCCGGACCCCAGGGTGACGCCCTGGACCAAAGGCAGACGCTCAACCTCTGAGCCACCCAGGTGTCGCCATCTCTATTTTTTTTTTTTAATAGGCTCCACCTCCAGTGTAGAGTCCAATGTGGGGCTTGAACTCACAACCCTGAGATCAAGACCTGAGCTGAGATTAAGAGTTAGATGCTTATAACTGACTGAGCCACCCAGGTGCCCCCATACCTATATTTTTAAAGTTAAGCTTTTTGTTTCTAAAATGTTGTATGTTTAAAAATTGATAAAATTTGCAAAGTTTTTATAAAGATTTTCCATATCCAAGGTATTCTAAAACTTTCTTAGCATGCTTAGAATTTCACTATTTTGTCACCTCACTCTAGACCAAAACGAATACTTAACAGATCCATTTATAAAGTACTAAAGTCTAAACTACATAATAAGCATTTTTAGTCTAAAAACTTAATAGTCATTTGAAAAAAAAGTTAATAAATAGAAATAGGGAAAAATCACTTTTAAAAACCACAATTTCTGATGATGTATGTATGCTTGGAAGACTCCACATAACTTTTCAAATCTTGAAGTCAAATCAGACATCATCAAACTCATTAATGGTTCCACATAGATTTCTGATATTTTATTTTTATAGGAGTCATTAATCACAACCAAGATGGAAAATATATATTTTAAAGACATGATGTCATTATATTAAAGTAATATAACCTGATTTAATGTTGAAGCAAATAATTATCTCAAACTAGTAGTGCACACAGTATCAGAAAATACCAAGTTTTGCTGTTTCCCTTGAAAATGTAAAATAGCTTATGGTACCTGAGTTGCTATGGTTCACTATTTTAGATGAATAATTATATACTGTTTATAAGACATCCTACTATTTTAACATCACATTGGCTTTATTATTGGATAAAAAGCTTGTAAATGCATTTTGAAATCTATCAAGTGTGGCTGGAAGTTACGTTATTTTTTACCTAGAAAGTAACTTAACCAGGAGGTGAAAGATCCACACTCTGAAAATTATAAAATGCTGATGAAAGAAACTGAATATGACACAAACAAATGGGAAAATATTCCATGCTCATGGACTGGGAAAACAAATATGGATTAAAATGTCCATATTACCCAAAGCAATCTACAAACTCGATGCAATTCATATAAATATATGAACAGCATTTTCATAAAAACTAGAATAATCATAAAATTTTTATGAAATCACAAAATGGCCAAAGAAATCTTGGAAAAGAATAAAACTAGAGGTAACATAATCCCACTTCAGGGTGTACTACAAAGCTGTAATAATCAAAACAGCATAATATTGGCACACAAAAAATAAGACATACAGATCAGTAGAACAGAGAGCCCAGAAATAAATTCATGACTATATGGTCAATTAATCTACATCAAAGGAGGCAAGAATGCCCAATGTGAAAATAACAGTCTCTTCAACAAACGGTGTTGGGAAATCTGGACAGCTACATGCAAAAGAATGAAACTGGACTACTTACTTATACCATACACAAATATTAACTCAAAATAGATTAAAGACCTAAATGTGAGACTTAAAACTCTAAAAATCTTAGAAGAGAGCATAGGCAGGAATGTCTCTGACATTAGCCATAACAATTTTTTTCTAGATAATGTCTCCTGAGGCAAGGGAAACAAAAGCAAAAATAAACTATTGGGACTGCATAGAAATAAAAAGCTTCTGTACAACAAACGACACAACCCACAAAACTAAAAGGCAACTACTGAATGTGAAAAGATATTTGCAAATGACATATCAGATAAGGAGTTGGTAACTAAAATACATAAAGAACTTCTACAACTCAACAACAAAACAACAAATAACCCGATTTAAAAATGGACAGAAGACATGAACTGATATTTCTCCAAAGAAGGTGTAAAGATGGCCAACAGACGCATGAAAAAAATGCTCAAGGTACCTGGGTGGCCCAGTCGGTTAAGCATCTGACTTTGATTTTGGCTCAGGTCTTGATCTCAGAGTCATGACTTCAAGACCTATGCTAACATGGAGCCTACATAAATAAATAAATAAATAAATAAATAAATAAATAAATAAATAAATAAATAAATAAAGTTTTTAAAAAATTCTTAACATTTTAATAAACATTTTTAAAAAGATGCCCAGCATCATTCATTATCAGGAAAATGCAAATCAAAACCACCATGAGCTATCACCTCACACCTCTTGGAATGGCTAAAATAAAAAACACAAGAAACAAACGTTGTTCAGGATGCAGAGAAAAAGGAAACCTTGTGCACTCTTGTTGGAAATGCAAACTGGTGTAGCCATGGTGGAAAACAATATGGAGTTTTCTTAAAAAAATAAAAATAGAACTATTATATGATCCCATAATTCTACTACTGGGTATTTACTCAAACAGTAGGAAAACACTTATTCAAAAAGAGATATGCACCCTTTATGTTTATTGCAGCATTATTTACAATAGCCAAGATACGGAAATAGCCCAAGTGTTCAATGATATCAATGACACATGAATAGATTTAAAAGACTGTGTCTATGTGCGTGTACGTGTGTGTGTATTACCGAGCCAGTTAAAAAAATAATGAAATCTTGTAATATGCAACAACATGATGGGTCTAGAGAGTATAATGCTAAATGAACAAAGTCACTTAAAGACAAATACCATGTGACTGCACTCATATGTGGAATCTAAGAAACAAAATAAACAAGCAAAGAAAAAAAGAGACAATTAAATGAAACAAAATCCGGACTCTTACAGAACAAACCAATGGTTACCAGAATGGAGGCAGGCGAGGGTGAAGGGTGAAATGGGTGAAGGGGATTCAAAGTTAACTTATCTTGATGAGCACTGACTAATACATAGAACAGTTGAATGACTATGTTATACCCCTGAAACTAACATAACACTGTATGTTAATTATATTAGAATAAATAAAATTGGAAGAAATAAATGAATATATAAGATGTGTTACCTTAATATTAACATATTAATATCCACTGGACTCAGACTGGATCTTTTTGCTTGTAATTGTATCAACTGTTCATTATTTTTGTAGTTTGTTAAAGCAAATGCACTGATTTGCTAAACACTGTACCATATGCTTGTATTTTTTTTTAACTACTGAATCCAGCTCATTCTAGGGTCTTTAAATCTAATAAAGTTACTAACACAATACAAAGAGACAAAGACATCTTGATCCTCAAGGCATAAAACAAAGTCGTCGGTAAAATCAAAAAAGAACAAAAATCTGAGTCACTATTTTCTAATATGAAAGCATCTGTTGTCCCTCTAATAAAACAATATAAAATTTTCTCCCACAACCTGCAAATAGGTCAAATAGTAAAAATGCTTGAAAATGTCCTGTGAGTTCTTTTGAAATTCAAAAGGTATCCTTCTATAAAAATTAAGCTTGGTTGTAACAGAGAGTTTGGTTTGTTAAATGACCCAGAAAAATCCCCCAAGCATCATCTTAAGGCAGAAGAGAACTACCTGGGGTTTGTTGCTCCCTGGTCAACAGGTGCCTTTATCATTAGTTAATGCTTTTGCTATTCATGTAGGGCACAGAGAAAGCCAAGTCTGATTACCTCTGCTACGTTTGGAGTCTGATTTTAAGTGACCACTTTTCATTGTGAGTTTATGAAATCTTCAAGAGAAGCTGTGAAGGAATATAATAAATTTGAGAAATAAAGCTGTCTCAAGCACCCTGTAGATCCCAGCGGATATAATTTCACAGAACTGAGTTACTGCTCAGGACAGCCAAGATATTTTTAATGCCCCTATCCATAGCCCAAGATTCTCTGATTTACAGTTCTAGAGGGAATAAAGTCTTGTGGCTAATACAATGAGGAAGACACAAAAGCTACAACAAAATCTGTGATTTAGTTAATAAAGTGCTGTTTGACTTCCTGAGTCTCTCAGAAACTTTTATCACAGATGTGGGTCTATTATTTCAATGATCCAAATAGTATAAAATGTCAGAAGAAATCAAAGCAAAAGCAAACTATCAAGGGAAAGAAAGAAGAAAAAAAAGAGAAAGAAAGAAGAGAGAAGAAAGAAAGAAAGAAAGAAAGAAAGAAAGAAAGAAAGAAAGAAAAGAAAGAAGAAAGAAAGAAAGAAAGAAAGAAAGAGAAAGAAAAGAAAGAAAGAAAGAAAGAAAGAAAGAAAGAAAGAAAGAAAGAAAGAAAGAAAGAAAGAAAGAAAGAAAGAAAGAAAGAAAGAAAGAAAGAAAGAAAGAAGAAAAAAAAAGAAAAAGAAAAAGGAGAAAAAGAAAAACCCTGCCAAGAACAAAAGGAAGCATTGTTGAATCCTTCAGATATTCTTGGAAGTCTGAATGCATAAACTTGATTGAAAATTCTTATTTTTAGTCAGAGTTCACTTATAATTTTGTTAGAAACCATAAACTTTTTGCAACCTACAAATCTTATGCTATTAATTCCTTAAAAAGATACACAACAAAATACTCTTCAATTATTAGTAACTGATTTTTTATATTAAATCTTCTTGTTTGTACACCCCAAATTATCTTGTAGGAAGATATTATCCTTGTAGGATTATATCTATAATCCTTGTAGGATTATCTTGTAGGAAGCCAACAGGCTACTAGAGATTGAGTTTGACTGCAAATCCAAAGACTTGCTGGTCTCTATTTTGGTGACTTAATTATGTTGCTTCTCTTCACCTCTCTGTGTTGCACAGTGACATATCCTGTCTTCAAGGACAAGCACAATTCATGCTTTTTCCACAGAGCCGCTGTCTTTCCGTGACCTGACATAATAAAGATGGTGGAACTCTCTACTTTGAAGACACCAGCTTCTCACAATCTTACATCACCTATCAGTCCTGTTGGAGCTACTTGCTCTGCTATGTACACACTCTGCTCTAGCATCTACTTGCCGTCTTATCATCTCCAAACAGGACACTTACTGTCTGCCCAGAGCCCCTTATTTTTCTGCAGCCTGTTACCCTGGGCTGTTGCTACCCTCGCGTCCTTCGAGAGTTCACCAGTCATTGTGGTGACATGGCCACCAGTTGCACTTTGTGCATTTCCCACCTCCTCTACCTCCGACCTTGGAAAATCAAATCTACTAAAAGCCTGGCAAAAGTCTGTGAGGACTGTGTCTTAGTCCTAGAATAGACCCTAAATGACTCTTCTTGATCAATTAAATACCCACTGAGTGACTCAATTTCATACTTCCAATTTCTCCTTGGAAATGAAAATGACTTGTGTATTCACAACTAGGCCTAGTTGTGATAATGCTACTTGAATAAAAATCTTTACTTCAAGAAATAGTTATTATTGTTATTACTTTAGCAAGCTTTAATTCACTTTATTTATTTATTTTTTTTAATATAAAACTATGTGGTGGCCACACCTGGAACCAGAGTCCTCCGCACAGTAATTGTGGCGTGAGTCTTTCGAACATGGTTGGTGGATTCCTGATCAGGAGACTTGGGGAACATAGTCTCTTTCCAGAAGTCAGGAGTAAGAGAGCTATAGGTCTTGGGATGGCATCCAAAGTGGCAAAGGTGCCCAAGGTGGGAATGAAGCCTTTGTCTGAGGTGCAGCAATAGTTAATACGAACCAACGTCAGTAGCTTTCTGGGGACAGGGGCTGACACAATGGCAGTGCTCTGGGGCAGCGGTTAGGTGCACCTGCACAGAGCCACAGTGGCCAAAATAGTTTAAAACCTTATCTGATGAGAACTGCCTAATGATCACCTCACCTCTTTTATTCTGGCTCCCAGGAAGCCTAAAGAAAACTTAATAATAATTTATAATCTGTAGTTTACAAATATATGCCTTAAGAAACCTAATGGTCTAACCGTACTGACTTTTAAAATTTTAATTCTAAGATGGTACCAACTATAAGATATATAATTGACCTAACATAGTTTTATCAGAAAAATATTATTAAACATACACACTGATTACAATGTTCATCCATATCTGACACATTGAAAAATGGTACATCTTAAAATGAAATAAATTCTTAATATTTTTCTTGATACATTATTATTTTTGGTGTGTGTTTTTAAATCATCTTAGATTGGGGGCAAATGGGTGGCTCAGGTGTTGAGCGTCTGCCTTTGGCTCAGGTCGTCATCTCAGGGTCATTTTAGTTTTATTTTTAATTCACTTTTCTCACTTAATATTACTTAGCATAGTAGTTCGAACTCATCCTATGAATAGTTTTAATGAAGATAGAAAATACTGATCCCTTTTTGCAAGTTGGAACAGCTTAAACAATTTAATGGATTTCAAATACTATTTAAGAAAAAATTAATTAGGAGCTGAGAATATTAAGCATAATTTAAACTGTTTGACAGGTAATAAGACTATATTTCTCTATCATGTTATAGATAATAAAATAAGAATATTTCCAAATTAATACAAATATTTGAGCTTTTCTTTTTCACTTAATTGCCTAAAGTCATTGGAATGCTACTCTTTTTTTACACTATTTCAATTCCATTACAAGATGTAGACTCAATACCATAATCTTTCCCATCTACCACAAATTCAGAAAAATGACAAAGTATGTAAAAGTACATGTAAGTCCAAATCATCAGGATGTTAAAAGAGGGAACCTTTGGAGGTCTGTAAACTATAATAGCTTAGAGACAGAAAGAAGACAGAGGCACCCCCCACCCCACCAGAATTATTTTAGTATGATGCTACAAACACTGGAATGCCACCAAAAGCCATTTTTGGGTACAACAGAAGCAGCAAGCAAGCAAGCAAAATAGCAAGTGATGTTTTCCCTCTTGATTTTTCTCTTTTCTCACTCTCTTACTTTACTCCTACATTACTGTTCCTCTTACTCCACTGGTGAGGCAAAAGTCATTTCTAGTAGGTAGACTTTTGTTCCCCAAAAATATTTCATGCCCTTGTTGTGGGAATGTGCATGTGATGAGATATAATACTCGTGAATGTGTTGCCTTAGATGGCAGAGATATTTTGGGGATGTAATTAAGGTTGCTAATCAGTTGACCTTCAATTAAAGAGATAATCTTAGATTATCTCACAGGCTGAATGTAATCCCATTAGCTTTAAAAGCTGAGGCAGAAGAAGAGGTCGGGGGACATGAAGAAGGAAGCCTAAAGGGGATGTGATGTGTTTACTGGGATGTGAGGATGGAAGGGGTCATGGGGAAAGATGTGGAAACCTCTAGCAGCAGAGAGTGGATCCTCGTTTATGGTCTGTAGGGATCTGAGACCCTACAACTGCAAGTGAATGGATTCCGTCCACAGCCTGACGGAGCAAATAGATCTTTCTCAGGCCTACAGATAAGAGCTCAGTCTGGTGGACACTTTGATTCCTGCCTTGAAAGCCCCTAAGCTGAGCCCCCTCAAACACCTGACATACAGAATGTGGGATGATAAATGGGCATTATTTGAAACCACTGAGTTTGGGGTAATTCATTATGCAGCTATAGTAAACACACAGCATAAAGAATAAAATTCCATCTCAACCCAAATATCCAAATATAGGTTCTTTTTCTTTGCACCTTTCTTATGTTAAAGGCAGAGTTATTATTTTTGCCTGGATCTATGCTTTGAATTCCACCTTCTGTTTTTTTTTTTTTTTTTTCCTAGAAATCCTGCTTGCTCTTCTAGTTCCAATCTTTTCCTAACCCTTGGCCATTTCTTCTACATTTGAACAAACTCAAGAGTTCGATTTCAACTGTTCTCTACTCCTAACACACCCTTCCTTTCACTGTTATCCTGTTCCATCTTTCGTTTAGAGTGTGTTCTTCATTCCAGATCTTATGCTTTTTTTTCAGTCATATATCAAACTCTCTACTGGGCAGTTCTCTTTGAGTGTCCTAGCTCTAATTCAACAGCTTCAAAACAGAGCTCACCTATCCCTGCTGCCTTTTAATCTCAGTGAGTAGCACCAATAGCCATCCAATTGATTGAGCAAAATCCTGCAGATCACGTTTCAGTTTTTATCCCCTTAATCTAAGACTTTATCATCCTCTTATGATTACATACTCTAGAAAATTGACAACCTTCATTTATTTCTCTCCACATTTCCTGCCAGATTCTCATACACCCCAGCATCATTTATTATCGGGATAACTAGACTACAAACTTCTCTACCTTCCAAAATGTTGTCCTCCTCTAAAACTTTCACCATATTGGATATGAAGTGAAATTTCCAAATCTAGTGTTTGATCATGTTACATTTGAGCCCTTATGTTCTTAATTCTTGATGTTTTTCATATACTTCATTCTTACTACAGCCTACTTGACAGATGAGTAAGTGGAAGCCCCAAGAGGGCAACTTTCTTAGATCAAATGCCAGTAAGAGTTGGAGCCAGGTGTCAAACATCAGCAACCAGGCCGTAGCTCTTAACCATTAATTAGACCGCCTCTCCATTTGCCTGCCACAGTGCCCTATGCTATATTGCTAATTTTTCAACATTTTTATTTCACAGATTAAAAAAAAAAAGTTACTTAATTTCTCCAAACTATTTTGGAGACAAAGAGTGAGTAGACCTCAAGTTAGCACTCACTATCTCATTTGAACATCACAACAAACATGGTTATATCCAAAAGAGAGAAGAAAATGAGTATCAAGTACCTGGCTTGAAAAGTATCCCATTACTAGATCACAGCATGGCCAAGGGGGAAAAATGTTTCCCAAACTCTATAACACATTTTTTGTTATTTACAATTATTTCATAAATGTTTATTGAGCACTTGTTATGAACCAAATATTATGGGAGGGTGCTGGGAAAAAAAAAAAACTGGTGAATTAGACCAATACTGTTTCTTCTTTTATTTGTAGTGTTTAATTTTGGTAAGGAAAGGGGACTTAGAACAAATATTGTAATAGTTAATGATTTAATTATATTTAATTAAATTCTAAATGAGAAAGAGGACCATGACCTGGTCTGAGAAGTTTTCTTAGAGAAAATGACATTTTAAATGAGCTCTTAGGAATGAGAAGGATAATTTTGACCATAGCTTTGGAATGTTTCATTTAATTTAAATGCTGCTAATGTCTGCACTGACTGAACATCCAGTATGACTGCTGATCAGAGTCAGTGTCTACATAATCTCAAGTTAGAGACATAAAATGTCAGTCAATTTAGGGCAATGAGTGCAGCATCTTAATAACTGAATTCTACTCTATTCTGAAAAAGAGTATTTTCCAAATGTCTGCTCTCAGATCATTACTGTTCAAATAAACCTGAAGCTGCTAAATAATTATGAGGTGTGGACCTTGTCTGCAAGGCACTTTTTCACTCTTTGTGGAGATAAGATGAACAAAGGTCAAACAATTTAGGAACAATATCTCATATTGCAAGCACCAGGATTTAAATAATATGGTAACAGACAGCCTTCATTCAAATATGCCACTTCTCCTTGGCTGAATATTTTCCTACACCAACTAGTTGATTTCTGGTCCTTTACTAACTGCTTTTTCTTCTATGCAGGCATCTCCTGTATGGTTGGCTTATGGGCTCCATCCTGCTGCTGCTCATTACCTGTCAGTGGCTCCCAGCAACCTGAAGGGAAAATGCAGCCTGTTGAAGCTTGTCATCTGGGAGACTTTCTCATCTCTTTCCAGTTTTATTTAATCTCTAAAGAACTCCAGCTTTTGTGCAACCACTGGAGTAAGAGTTGTTCATTCACTCACAAGGTCATGCATTCAATTGCTGGGCAGCTCAGACCTCTTTTTTCACTCTCTTATTTCTTTGAGGCTCAGCTATCATGACACCATACAACAGTGGCTCTCATAAAGTTATTTTCTGTGTATTCCCATTTTCAATTAGACCTTTGACAAAAATATACATAATTTAGGCTCCATCGTTCAATTTATCTCGGGTAACAGTCCATAAAACATGTGAAATTTATTGACTAAATATACATTAAATCTGTCTCCCTCCACTATTTCCCACTTAAAAAAAAAAAAAAAAGAAACACTGTTTCTTTTCTAGGGTGAAAGATGGATACATAAATGAACTGAACAAAATGAGTTTCAAATAAGCCATTAAATGCAATGGAATAAATAAATAAGTAAATAAATAAATAAATAAATGCAGAGGTTTGCAACCTGTCTAATACCAGTATGACCTTTTTTTATAGATTTGTGGATGGTGGATTTTTTTTTCTCCCTAAGTTTAAAACTAACCTATCAAATTGCCTAAATAGAGTATACACTAGGCCTTGGCCTACATATGATTTCACTGGCAAAGGCTTTCTAAGCTCCGTAGACTTGCTTAACTTCTCAATGCTCCACTATCACACTCTGTTCTTTCACATCTCGATGTCCACTAATAATTATTTTACTTTTTTATTGCATGTGTGTCCTCTGAGCCAGATTAACTCCATAGGACAATCATAATATTTGCCTATAATTTCTCTATTCCCTGTCCTATCAGAGTCTAGCACCTAACATGGACTTATTATGTCTCTGATGAATGAATTAAAAAAACCTGGAACTTGTCGTGGTTTACGCTGAAGAACCTCCCAGGCATGAAAGCTAAGTTCTATTTTGGGAGCAAAACATGAAAACAAAGAACCTCAGAAAACAAAACAAAACAAAACAAAACAAAACAAAAAAAGAAAGAAAGATAAAGAAGTTGGTAATGTCATTCTCCACTTCTACATCTCAAATTGTATCATTTTTAAAATGAAGACAGGAGGAGAGAAGAACTTTTCTTGCAACCACACACTACTTCCCTTTTTTGCTTTGTACTGGCTTCCTTGCTCTTATACAGAGAAAGCTTGAAAAAAAAAAGTAAAAATATCTGTTTAACATTTTCTACTTTTTCTCCATAAGTAGAACAAATATCTCATTAAGCTCATTGGAAAATTTTTGGTAAATCATGGGAGAACTTATGATTCCAAAATTGTACCCATAGATCTTCAAGCTCTTTCTAAATTACATAAATATGAACTTAACCCAAAGAGAAAACAGAAAAAAAGGAAAGAGAAACTACATGCCATATTTTAATATATGAATGAGTTTAACAGAGTTTGAAATCTTAAGTATACACCACTGTTAAATTTTAAATTGAAATGATTTGTATTTTAGAGTTCTGCACCATATCACTCTGATAGTCAGATTTGCTTCTCTGCCTTTTGAGAAGGACAATAATTAAAACATTTGTTTTAATAATATATCTTTTGTTCGTGTAAAAATGCTCCCTTTGGAGTAGTGAATGCATTCTGTTGTACATTTTACAGTTGCTATGGGAATCACCAAAATGTCATTTTCCTTTTGTTTATCTCAACTTTCTTATTTAATGTGCGTATCTCACAAGATGATACATCTATAACTACCTTTAACCAATACTTTCTAAGAGGAAGAAATGGCTATTCATATAAGAGACTTATATAAAGAGTGGAAATGTCCTATTAAAAATCAAAAACCAACAATGCATTTATTAATATCAATATATTATTAAATACAACAGTCTTGTAAGAAAAAGGCCTTGTGTACTTTCCCAAGGGGAGCTAGAATGATTTAAAAAAAATCAGCATTAAAAAATGATATTAAATGATGGACAGATGGGAAAGTCTTGGGCCAGAGGTCATTTATTGTGACCTTTTTTCAAGATTGGCTGCAAATCCATCAAACTCTACAGTTGTAGAGCTGTTAATGAGTTCCTAATTAGGAATTAGTCAGCCATATTAATAATATGTAATATTCCCCAGGCCTGTCAACCGGGAGAGAAAAAAAGCATTCACTACCCTGAATGCTAGGCTTATTGATGTTTGTCCAAATGGGTGACCTTTGCTATAGTAGATACATTTTCTTTTTGAAAAGGTATTCCCACTTCCTAAAACTGTTAGGAAAGGATGGGCCTAAAAATCCTGAAAGAAATAAATCTGAAAATACATGCAAATACTTACGGTTATCAAAAATGTTTTCATGCCAGTAATAGTTTCCTTTCTAAATCTACCCCCTTTTATAGTTATTTATTCTGAATTCTTTCAAAAGATACACAATGTCAGTGCTAAATATAAATATGTGTACGTATGTATATATATAGGAAAGGGCAAAGAAAGGTCAGATTATTTTGTTTTTGTGAAAACCATTTCAGTAAGTTTCAAATCAGGAGGTTTCATGGGGTAAAGATATCTCTTTTGGCATTGGGATGTACGAATTTCTCAAAAATCAAATAGGTTACAGCAGTGTTTAACATCAATGCTGAACTCGGTGTTGAAGAAAGTTAGAAAACAGAGAGATTTGTGTATTTTTCCTTAGGATAAGGACATGGAAAATGTTGAAAATTGTGTTTTTCATGTCCTTATCCTAAGGATAATAATCAAAAGGATTAATTTTGTAAGCTTATTTTTCTCAATTTTTGAGTACTCACCCATGCTCTATCTTGACATATGTTATACAATGAAAAATAAATCCTTAATAATATCACACATACACATATATTTTCACTAATCCTAGTGGAAGTATTTTTGTGTTGTGTTGCTGTTGCTTTTAAGGTTTTCTTTATGACTATCCAGCAAGTAAGCCTTTAATTTCAGGATTTTCCAAGGAAGTTTATAATCAGAAATGCAATGCAAGAAATATCTAGCCATAGAACTGTATGTATTTAAAGGAAACCAATTTAAAGCAAACTATAGGTCTAAGCAAATATCAGATGCTAAAGAGAGTTAGACATATTTCCAGTAAGCAAAACTAATTCACTTGTATTCAGTCAACCACAATGAGTTCCTTATTTAAGAAAAACTAAGAACCCAACTATGAAGTATAAATGCATCGATTAGCAGAAGAATCTGAAGGACCGTCCAGTCTAGTCATGAGCCTGATAATTCAATATTTCCTCTTCTATTCTTACAGGACAAAATCCTTGGGGCCATCCAGTACCTGTTGGTTTTGTTATAGCCATGGAGGCCATTTTAGTGTCTAAACAGAATTTTCACTCCCTGCTTTGCTTTAGGATCTCATAACACACCCTAAAAGATGGACAGACCACATCATTTGACTCTGCAGACAGAGATTGGATCTTTGCTGTACCATTGGATTTTCATTTAAAGAGGTTAAATAGCATGAATTTGTATACCACCCTTTGATGTAAGATCATAGGAGCTAGGTCTAAAATTCTTTGCTTGGGACACCTGGGTGGCTCAGTGGTTAAGTGTCTGTCTTTGGCTCAGGGCGTGACCCTGGGGTCCCGGGATTGACTTCCACATCGGGCTCCCTGCATGGAGCCTGCTTCTCCCTCTGCCTGTGTCTCTGCCTCTCTCTTTCTCTGTGTGTCTCTTGTGAATAAATAAAATCTTTAAGATAAATAAATAAATAAATAAATAAATAAATAAATAAAAAATAGAATTATTTGCTTTACTAGAGAACTTTGGAGAATTTTCTTTATTTCACTTTTCTCAAATATAAAATGAGAATGAGGACAGTCGTGCTCAAAGTGGCTGGCTCATAGTGAGGGCTCAATATAGGCATAAAAATATAGTAACATTATTACTGCCATTCCTATTTCAAGTTTACCTTTTCTTTCTGAGTGTCCCCTGTTGCAAACTCTAAGTTTCAAGCTCCACTTTGGCCTTTGTTCCTTATTCAATTTATTTTAAGGTTTCTTTAGTTCCTGATCTTTTATCGATGCTGGAAATCTCTGTTCTCCTTTTGCTTTATGCCCATACACTCCTTAGGCAAGCCCATTCTGATCCTTCAAATCTTAGGGATTAGGGGAAAAGTCATAATAATGTAAAAAAGTTTTTTCCATAGGAGACATTTACTGAATATGTTTCCCATACCGATCTTGCACACAGACATGATTTTATTAAATTTATATCCTGCATGAAACTTGATTCCATATGTGATACATAACACTGGGTCATAGGCTTGACCCTTTAGTCAATCTGAAGAAAACTAGCAAGTTAGAGGTACAATGTTGGAATCACATAGGGCGTGGTTCCTGGACAATTTTACTGACTGTTTTTATGTAGTAACGCCAATAAGAAATGAACATTTTTAATTTTCCAAATAAGCATGTAATACAGATAGGCTTGATCTACAGTTGGAACAAAGAGCTACTATTTATTGATATTTGGGCATTCAGCGCATAGGCAGAAAACAGATGGCACCTTCCATTTGGTAATTTGGAAAGGGTAATTTAATAAAAGATCTTTTGTAAAGTTCTCGGCAGGACACCAAAAGGGCTAGTGCTGAGAAGCTACAGGGTTTAGTGAGGAAGGAGATGGTCCATTACCATCCTCAGGCTTAAAGTTGGGAGGTGGGAGCAGGCCCACAAACCAGAATAAAACAGCTGAGGGGACAGGACTGTATGCTTCAGCTATGGACTTGGTCTTGGGAAGCAACAGACGCGAGGAGACATTAAAAGGAGGAAGCAAGAGAAATAAATACCTGACCTCACTCTGCTCCCTCACTCCCATCTCCAGCTATATTCCTTTTGGCTAAGTCAGACTAACAGGCAGAAACCAACAGTGCCCCCTGTGAAGAAGACAGAGAGTGGGTCTGCAGGAGCACAGACTAATGAATACAATTCTAATTAATTTTACCAAAAAATGTGTCTTTCCCCCAGAAATAAGCAAGTTAAATGATTTGCTTTAAAACTTTAAATGAATAGTAAATCTGATGCCATCTTAAGGTGATAAGAAGAAAAAGAAAAATGTAATCACTTATTTGAGTGATGTTAGACCATAACTACTAATAAAACTGTAATAAAAATATACATATATGCTACTTCATTAAACATGGTAGGAAGGAAATTTAAAACATTAATTGGAATATATACTGAACACTATATTGAGGAAAATATATTTTTATAAATTATATATTAAGAAAGTTAAAATATGTGAATACACTTAGTGTGACTCTATCTTGGTATTATTTAATTCTGAGGATTCCTAGGTCATAAAGGGTATAGGTTATTTTTTTATCCACTAGAGTTATTGAGTAAGTTGTTCCATGACCCTGTTCTCTACTATAACAGATATAATCCTAATAAACCCCCACCATATATTTCATACACATTGGTTTTTTCATAATGTTGGACAAGTGGGTGAGAAGGTATTAAGCCAGAAAAATACCAGCTTATTATTTAACAAATTTAGAAACCATGTTAATAATACTGTAGGCTCAAATCATGAAATATTTATACCAGATCCCAACTTCTAGGGAATATGATGCAAATTGCTTTCAGAAAATACAAATTTTAAAACAATCATTATTATTCAATTAATATTATCATTAGATATGCATGTTAATGACACTAATCCCAAACTCTTGGATATCTTTAAAGCAAGATCACAGTACTTGCAGTTAATGTAAGTGAATAATCAACAATTCATCTCATACCTATCAGATGAATTCCAGACATATGTTCTAGTTAGAGATTGATTGAGGGGTCTAACTAGATTTTTCTCCAATTTTATCTCTTTCTTTAAAAAAAAAAAAAAAAAAAAGATAGGACTGAGCAATAAACCCAAATGCCTAAAGAGGAAGAAATATAGGTTGGATTCTTTCACAACACAGTAGCAAAACCTCAAAAAAGGAAATTGAGAGAACCCCACTCTTCACTATCTGAGCCCTATGCAAGCTTTCTTGACACCCTGTAACTGTTTGCTTTGCACTGAGTACAAAACAAATCCCAACCAGCCAGCCAAATAAGCAAAGGAATAAATTTAAAAAAAAATTAAACTAGAAAAAGGAATAAAAAAACAGAGAAGGAAAAATAAAACAAAATACCTTACTCATATAATACAGATGATATTCGCTGCAAGCAAGCAGCAGTGCTCTAACAGGAAAAGAGTTGGCGATGCATCCATCCCATTTCCCTCCCTCAAGACAAGTTGCCAAGGGCTAATGAAATAACATTAAAGGATAACATGGTGACTGCAACTGGGAAGCTTGCTACTACACTAGTTGGTAATAAATGTGCGGACCTTCTTTCCCCTAGTGCTTCCAGACACTGTAACTGACAGTAAGGGCAAATATGATCCTAAAAGCATAGAGGTTTTCTAAGTAGCTTATAAAGGATCACTTTTCAGGAGGTGAGAGAATGTCAGGACGTAGGAGATAATAAGACAAAAAAGGGGGGGGGGTGGACAAAGCAGCAAACACTGCTGGGATTACCTCAGCTTTGACAAAAGTCCTTATATAAATAATCTTTGTGTGTGTGTGTGTGTGTGTGTGTGTGTGTGTTTTATTGGTGTTCAATTTACTAACATACAGAATAACCCCCAGTGCCCGTCACCCATTCACTCCCACCCCCCGCCCTCCTCCCCTTCTACCACCCCTAGTTCGTTTCCCAGAGTTAGCAGTCTTTACGTTCTGTCTCCCTTTCTGATATTTCCCACACATTTCTTCCCCCTTCCCTTATATTCCCTTTCACTATTATTTATATTCCCCAAATGAATGAGAACATATAATGTTTGTCCTTCTCCGACTGGCTTACTTCACTCAGCATAATACCCTCCAGTTCCATCCACGTTGAAGCAAATGGTGGGTATTTGTCATTTCTAATAGCTGAGTAATATTCCATTGTATACATAAACCACATCTTCTTTATCCATTCATCTTTCGTTGGACACCGAGGCTCCTTCCAAGTCCTTATATAAATAATCTTAGAAATATACCGAGAAAGGCCCCCGAGAACCACTCGGTGAGAAGGAATCCTTAACCACCAAGTAACAATCAACCATGACTGACAACAAATCTTGTCCCATTATATGTATTTTATGTGCTCAATTATGTTAAATTAATGGAGACAGTTTACTGGACATTTACTCCGGGACAGTCACTGAACACGCAGATTGTTCAACTTCTCTCTATAGCTAAGGGAACTAAAATCACCGAGGGGTTAAGCGTTCTTTACCATGTTTTACAGCTGCCACATGCCAGGGCTGATACACAAACTTAGGGAGACCATGTTGTTAGCACAGTACTGTGCTGGCTTTTTAGGAATGAATGAAGACATTAATGATCAAACCAAGAGATGCACAAACACCTGTGGTCGAAGGCAGTACTAAAGACTTGTTGAATAAGGACATCTTGTACACATTGATTTCTTAGGGTGATTGATAGTGTTGGTGTTAAGTGATAAATGTTGAAAAAGAAACATAATGTGCTTAACTTCTGGATAAATGAGAAGAGCCACCATTTATTTATTTAGCTGTCATTGTGCGGTAGGCATTCCACATATGCGCTTCACCATCTCTCGGTTGTAAGTCATTTTCTGATTTTTCAGACGAAGAAACTGAGGGACACAGATGTGGAATAACTTGCTTCAGACCACAGAGTTTGATGGAGACAGGGATCTAGTCAAACTTTAATAGGGTCCAAAGGCTTTGTGCGTTTCTTCTAGGAAGCATCAGAGCCGATGCACTGACAGTGCGGTACCTGGACAGAGGCAGACAAGCCAAGTGGAATCAATTTGTATGTATCCTTGAGAAATGATCAAAGTACTCAGGAAAGGGGCAGGACTTGAACTTCTAAGGTGACCACCATGTAATAACTTGGCTGTTCTAGTCTCGGGAGTGAAGAAATAATGTCAAAAATAAGAATCAAATTCTTTTTTAAAGTCACTGAGAGCTCCCAAAGTTCAATGCAAAAGTTCTGTATTTGGCTTCAGGGTCAGCAATTCACAAGGCAGGAACATCTCCGTGGGTCCCTTTCACTACTTCTCTGCCTCATTCACTTCTCCTTTTAAAGACAGAAATGAGGTCATTGTTTTGAGGAAGATCTAAAACTTCTGTTTTTACTTTTATTATACTTAAATCTCAATTGCTCTTATGAGTGTTTAGAGACCTTTATTTACCAATGAAGGGATCTAGAAAAGTATTTTTCTTTTTGCAGTGAAAAAAAGGGTTAAAAAGTTGAGCTGATAAGGGCAATGAGTTGAAGAAAACAATTTCTCTTTATTAACCAAATTTAAAAAAAATAAATGTTAGATCATTTGTCCAATATTTTATTGTACAAAGGTGCTTCGTACGGCTGATTCCCTTTCTCTGATGGGCACTACCACTTTGGGTGGACCCAAAAGAGAGCCATGTTGGGGTTCTCTCCACTGACTACAACCCTGATCAAAGGGGACTCCTGTTCCAGTCATGAAGGTCTCATTTCCTTGTGCTCATCTCCAGCAATATGTAAGCAGCCTTCTTGTTGTTGTGTTCTGTAATACTCATGGCATTGAGGGTGAGAATGTATCAGAGCTCTGTGCTACTTACAAGAGGGATGGCAGTTAATGCTCATCCTCAAAAAAAAAAAAGTCAAACTTATATAAAAATGATCATGTAGGGCACCTGTCTGACTTCAGCTCAGGTCATGATCTCAGGGTCCTGGGATTGAGCCCCATGTGAGGCTCTATGCTCAGTGGGGAGTCTGCTTGTCCCTCTTCCTCTGCTCAACCCCCTGCTCACCGTCTCTCTCTCTTATCTTATCTTTCCTTAAATGAAATATCAAACTTACACATAACTAAGACGTGGGCACATCAGTTAATAGTAAAAGGTAATCCCAGCAGTGATAGTAATAGGAGTAATAGAAGTAGTGACGGACTCTATTTGTTAAGTGCTTACACAGCAATAGTTCGTGCATTTGGCCATTTAATGTTCCACCTATGGGAAAGGAGAAAAAATAAGTGGGAAATATCAGAAAGGGAGACAGAACATGAGAGACTCCTAACTCTGGGAAACGAACTAGGGGTGGTGGAAGGGGAGGAGGGCGGGGGGTGGGGGTGACTGGGTGGCGGGCACTGAGGGGAGCACTTGACGGGATGAGCACTGGGGGTTATTCTGTATGTTGACAAATTGAACACCAATAAAAAATAAATTTATTTTAAAAAAATGTTCCACCTATGAAGGAAATAGTTGACTTCTGGTAGCCAAGGAAATGTGTCTTGCTGAGTCTTAACTGCAGGAAGCCCTCGCTGCTCCACTTTCCAATGCATTGTCATCTTTGTGCCAAGGCCATACCTGCTGTGTGCTGCTCCCTGTCAGCAACTGATTGCACAAGGAACACTAAGGAGGACCTATTTCTGGGACACACAGGACCCCTTTGAGGACGAGCTCTGGCCTGAAGACTCCCTCATGACATGGCTGAAATTTTCTCAGGTGGCATGGCCATCTATCATGCTTCATTCAACCTTAACTCTCTCATTTCTTCACATCTGCATCACATCTTACGGTTTCCTGGTCTTTTTTCCCTCTTTCTCTTATGTTTCCTCATATAGTCATTTTCTGCCATAAAACCCTTGCCCATTTTATCCAATCTTGGCTTATGCTTCTCAGAAGACCTGTACTAACACATCATTTTTCTTATGTTATTACAGAGAGAGAAAGAGGAGAGAGACACTGTGTCTCGATAATGCTTGCCCAAGGCCACATATCCATTAAGTTACAGGAATGGTATCTACTCATAGATTTCTGCTTTAAGCACTCATGGTAGTCACCACTCTGCAACCTGGGACAGTTAGAGTGGGAAGTGAAGCAGATAGGAGCACTATGCAAATCCTGTGCCGGCTAATCATTAGCTGTAGCAAAGAATTAGGAGTAGGAGTAGGAAAGAATCTTATTTTATTTAATATTTTATTTATTTATTCATGAAAGACAGAGAGAGAGAGAGAGAGAGAGAGAGAGAGAGAGAGAGAGAGATGCAGAGACACAGGCAGAGGGAGAAGCAGGCTCCATGCAGGGACCCTGATGCGGGACTCAGTCCCGGGTCTCTAGGATCACACCCTGGGCCGAAGGCTCAACCCCTGAGCCACCCAGGAATCCCCAAATCTTATGTTTGATAAGAAAAAAAATCTTATGCTTATGGCTTTCATCCTACAGTGACTCCCACCAAAACTTGGGGTTACTGGTGATCCATGTCTTTGCAAGGAAATCTTTCAATTTTGTGCATATTTCCACAATAGATCCTACATCTATTTATATTCCCATACTTGTATATCCTTTCCTTGGGAATAATATATCGAAAATGACTGAAATAGAGTTCATACTCTGTTATAACACTGGTTAAAAATTTTTACTAAATCACTAAATTATTGTTGTGTAAGTCTAGCAAACCATCTTTGCCTCATGCCATCAAATGATTTATATTGTGTATTAAGGAGCTAGTTGAGAGGGATTATTTATATGTGGGGTAAGTCAAATGTAGAACCCTTTGAGCCAGTCACCTGCCATGATACTTATGGTATTTCATACCTCTTGTTGTAAACGCCTAAGTTTAAACTTAATATGAATTCAGTCAAATGAAAATCCATCCTGCTTAGCCTAACCTCACATAATTAAATTTTCACTTTTTTTTTTCAGAAGAACTCTCATCCTTCCTATCTTTCTTCCTTCCTTCTCCCTCTTTCCTTCCTCCCTCTCTCTCCCTCTCTCTCTCCGTGTCACGCATATCATAGTTCTGTACATGGGCATGTATATGGGCAGTAACCAAAATATCTCAAAATAAGGTCATTATTAATTTAGAATTTTTAAAAAATATTTTATTTATTTATTTGAGAGAGAGAGAGAGAGCGAGCATGAACAGGGGGAGGGGCAGAGGGAGAGAGGGAGAAGCCAACTCCCTGCTGAGGAGGGGGCCTGACATGGGACATGGGGCTTGATCCCAGGACCCTGAGATCATGACCCAAGCTGAAGGCAGATGCTTAACTGGCTGAGCCACCAGGTACCCCGATAATTTGACATTTTAACATGCAATAGATTTCTGCTAGTATTTTTAGTTTGCCAGGTTGGAAACACGAAAAATATCCATTGTATCTTACAACTCTTCAGTTTTTTCCCTGCAAATGAGACAAAGAAATACATTAGGACACTTAGGCAAGACACTGAATTTATCACTTTTCAGTTATCTCTCAATACTTTCTATGAAAATCACCAAAAAAAAAAAAAAGAAAGAAAGAAAGAAAGAAAAGAAAGAAAGAACACACACACACACACAAAAATAACACCTCAGAAGATAGAATTCAGTACAATGGGAACAGCGATGATAAAACCACTCCTGTGTTAAAAGTTGCCCAAAATGTAGAATGTTATTCTCTACTCTGTGAGAACTATAATCTAAAGACATTTTTTTATTTAATCCTTGAAGGTCAAGATGTATAACATTTCCAAGCTTACTCTTTCCTTTTGAGGGTCAAGAGGTTAGGTGATTTAGTCATACTTTGTCTCACTAATTAAGCCCAAATGCCCTTAACTTCTCTCCATACTACCCTCCATTCTTCCTCTCTCTTTGGAGCTAAGCCTGATATTTATCCAGATCTCTTTGTAAAATTCTCTCTCACTTGGTTCCATCAATTATGTTCAAATGACTCTTCATTCCACTCTAAGCATACTGAGGGGAATGCCATTTTGGAGCAAGCAAGATCTTTTGATCTATTTGGAGTCATTCGTGCATTTCACCTTTCCAGTGACCCTACCCACATCTCAGGTGCACCTTCCCTTTTGTCGTTGACAAAATCTTTACTATCATTTATTTGGGAAGAATAAATATGTTCGCTGACCTGTTTGAACTGTCAGATATTGCTTCTAACACTTGTAAAGATCTATGTTAGTATATTGATGGGAGGGGGAAAAAAAGGATGCTCTATGGTGGCTCGCTAGATATTTTCAAAGATTAGAAGAGTCAGAGAAAAAAAAATCAGCTTTACTCCCCTGCAGTTCCCTTCTTGCACATTCTATAACCCTTAATGAGAAGAAAGAGGCAATGTTATTTGTTATTGATGTTTCATATAAATTCTTTCATATAAAGAATGCCCCAAATCCAAGGATTTGCCATATTACCACAGTTACATATATGACTATTCATTAAACTGTTTACCACACAAACTTAATGGAATACGGGAAAGGGTCTGCTGGCCTCATTCAGAAAGTCACTGTTCATTTAGAGTCAAATATTCCCAAATTTTTTTAAAGAATGAGTAGGCTTAATGAGTCAATTTGGAAGCAAAAGTAAAAGATTTATTGGCAACATGTTTTATTGATATATAGGAAGTTTCTTTCCTCTGAATTCTCATTGTGTAATTTGCACTTGAAGTGTGATATTAAGTGGGCACACTTTAAACTATACTAATTGGATCATATGAGTGAATAGTCTCGGTACAGAAGTGTTTTAGTCATAGAGGTTTTTTGGGACTAGCCTGCTGGCTTCAGATTCTTGCAGCTCAAGGGATGGAGCCATTGCCTTCCTCTAGACATGCAGATTTAAGGATGGTTAGAACTCTGGAGACTGGAGTTAAGAACTAGCTGTTCTAAAACCGTCTAATTATCCCAAATGAATTGCATTCACTCTTCTCTCTCACCGACACTTGCCTCTTTTTTCTTCCTTCTCTTGCTCTTACTTTAACTTTTACTCTGTCCTGGTCTCCGGTTTTCAGGCAGCCCAATATAAACTCTGGTGCCAAAAAGACCTGTCCACTGTGAACTGGCTCTTGGTATTAGCCAGCCGACTGTACAGCAAAAGATGGAAATCATGTGATATCAATATATTCAACTTATCTGCTCCTTTCAACATGGGCTAAGATTCAGGTGAATTCCCACAAAAAGGGAAATAAAGAAAAGGACTGTTGACCAAAAATAAATCTCATATAAAGTCCCTTCACATGGTAATTATTGTTTGTCTTTTTGTTTAAAAAATAGCACAACAAAATCTAACATACACAACTTCCTGCCTCATGCTATGCTTTCAGAAATGGAAGCTCACCCTACTTTTAAACTTTCAAACTTTTACAAGTCATCCCCTGATATTTTCTTTCCCTTCCACTTATTCCTCATTCTCAACCTGCCCACATCTATCCATTTTGTCCTTAAATAATACAACGGGGTAGGAAATAATGAACTGTCATATGACTGATAGAAGCTTTATGAGGTAAGACTTCTACTTTCATAGAAAATTACTGTTTTAAATAGTGTATGGGGAGATCCCTGGGTGGCGCAGCGGTTTGGTGCCTGCCTTTGGCCCAGGGTGCGATCCTGGAGACCCGAGATCGAATCCCACATCGGGCTCCCGGTGCATGGAGCCTGCTTCTCCCTCTGCCTGTGTCTCTGCCTCTCTCTCTCTCTCTCTCTCTCTGTGACTATCATAAATAAAAATAATTTTTTAAAAAATTAAATAAATAAATAAATAAATAATAGTGTATGGGTAGTTTAAACCCTGAAATCTTTTTAAAAATAAATATTTTATAAATTATACAACAGTTTTCACTCAAATGAGTTTTATAAAATGTAAAGACAAAATAATAATAAATAACAATAATACACAACCACCATCTGCTGGAAGAAGTTTCTTAAATACCTTCCTCTAGGAATATACTGAATTTTGGCACTAAGGGGTCAAAATGAACCAGAAATATCAGTTCTTTGTATGCCAGTGATCTGCAGACCAGAGAGTTTTAAGAGGCCTGAAGTTCTCTATGATATCTTTCCCAAATTTAATCAAAATATAAACAACCAGGAAATCAAAGAATGAACACAAGCCAAGATCTGAGGTGTGAAGGAAACTAGATCAAAATGCAAAGAGGCAGGCCAAAAAACAAAAAACAAAACAAAGCAAAACAAAACAAAACAAAACAAAACAAAAAAAGGAAGAAAAGAAAAAGCATGAACTTGGATATCACTTTCCATTTATAAAAACTGGTACATTACAAAGGATTAACCTCATTTAGTCTTCAAAACCCTCTACATAGATATAATTATGGCTCTTTCTAAAATATGTAATTTAAAACATGAGCAAGCTGAAATTTAAGGCCACACACCTAACGATATAAACAAATTCTATCCCCTTTAAGTTGGAGAATATGGTTAGATATTTGTATTATATACAATACTGTACTCAGTAGGTGTTCAATAAATACTTATTAAGTTACGGGGCTACTCATATGACAGAAATTGCGGTATAAGTTTTATATGTATTATCTAAACATTCACCTAGATTTGATTATTATTCTCTTTTTATAGGAGATAAAACTGAGAAAGGTTAAACATATTCTTCAAGGCCACATAGCGAGCAAGTAAAAGAGGTGATATTGTAATTCAATCTGGGTCAAAACTCAGTACTAACCATTATACTATATTATCTCCTGAAAGCCTTCCAATTTCATGGTCTTTAAGCACCACCCAAAAGAAATACAATATGAGTCACAAAGGCAATTTTATATTTTCTAGAAACCACATTAAAAGGATAAACTGAAAGGTAAAAGTAATTTTAATAATATATTTCATTTAACATATCTAAGGTAATATCATTTCCATATGTATACACTATAAAATATTCATGAGACTTGTATATTTTGGACCATCTCTGAAATCCAAAGTATATTTTATTCTTGTGGTCCATCTCATTTGGAATTAGCCACACCTGAAATGATCAATATCCACCTGTGATTAATGACTGCCATTCTGGATACTGTAGCTCTAGTCTTGGCATGTGTGTGTATTTAACAAATGAGTCAGTCCTCTCCTCAAATGATAGTTTTAAAATTCCAGATTCATAATTACTTATACTTTTACAAGTATGTAAGGCAACAAGGGTCAATAAGTTTTTTTTTTTTTTTCTTCCCTGAGAATGAGTGGCCTTCCATATATAAATCCTGTAAACAGGGACACAGGGTGGCTCAGTAGTTGAGCATCTGCCTTTGGCTCAGTCTGTGATCATAGGGTCCTGGGATTAAGTTCTGCATCGGGCTCCCCAGGGGAAGCCTGCTTTTCCCTCTGTCTATGTCTCTGCGTCTCTCTGTGGGTCTCTCATGAAAAAAAAAAAAAATCCTAAACAGTCTTATCTTGATGCCCATTTCTGCAGTGTCTTAGCATGCAACAAGGTGCCTTTGGCCTGCCTTCGTAATGACAGATTTTCTCTGTGAACCCCATATTAGATGAAGGCTAGAAAAAGCTTGAGACCTGATGATGACCTTCAATACGAATCATTCTCCTTACAACTCCCTATCAAGCCAAGTGCGAGTTTTCGGTTTTAAAATGACTTTGGTCTTTAGGAGGACATGTACTAAAAATTATAAAATGAAGACATTAGGGGATATTGGATGAAGGCTACAAGGAACACTGCGCCGCTTTTGCAAAAAGTGAAACTTTTATTTTTTTAAGAGAGCACACACGCCTACTGCAGAATGATAAAAGCCATGTGCCAAAATGGGATAAGCAGGCAAATAAAACTGAAAAATTATTTCAATTATTCATAAAACATGATTTTCAAAATTTGAATTAATTCCTATCTCAAATCTTTCTTTTACAAATTACTAAATAATGAAATATTTTTCATGCTAATATATTTTTAATAAGTGGCGTTTTGTCTTGTTTTAAACTAAGTACTGTTTATGGAAGTACAGTTCCTCTAGAGGGGGACTGACTACAAGCATAGGACATAGAGGTTTTTAAACCACATATAGGTACTAGCTGAGTAGGCAAGTAGCTGAGAGGCTTTTGTTTTGTTTTGTTTCCTTTCTTCATTAATACTGAGTTATTAAGTCTTTTTTCTTATCAGCTATGCACCATACCAGGTAATGGATTTACAATAGTCAGAGTAGAGACATATTCTTTATTCTGATGGTTTTTGGAATCTAGATGAGTGAAGGAGGGAAAAAAAAAAGACCTTTAAAATTATTAGACAAATTGCTAAGAAAAAGGACTTCAAATGAGTACATAAATAATTACAAACTCAGATAAGGGTTTTGAAGGGAAAATAATGCATTTTAAGAAGCATTTATAACAATAAAACCCAACCAAGAATAAAGAACCCAGAAAAATATCCCCATAGAACTGACATTTGAGCAGACATGAATAATGAATACATGGGAATTAACTAGGCAATTGAGAAAAGGATAAGAGAGATAAGAGAGAAACAATTCCAAGCAGAGGAGAGAGGCCTGAGTAAGAGAGTCCTGGGTTGAAGGTACTTAAAAATGTGAAAGGAGAAAGTGGAAAGTGATGTGACATTAAAGCCTGAGAAGGAGGAGGATGTTAGACCACCCAAGGAGGACTTTGGAGCATATTCGTATTTTTGACTTATTGTAACACCAATAAATAAAGGGTTTTTTTTTCCTTTTGTTTAATATGAGGGACATTTGATTATCTGTCCTAAAAAAATTAATTAAAATTTAATTAAATGCATATCCTTATAAAGTCAAGGCAGGGGTTCATTCATGTATTTATCTACTCACCTTATGTAGCAAATACTAGAAGACATGATGCTGAGAACTGGGGATGTAGCCTTTAAGAAAACGAAGGACTGGGATTGCCTAGCAGACCTGCAGGAAGGGATCCTCTGCTCACTTTGAACATTGTGCAATTTATTTAGAAAGCACGACATATTATGTTGCCCTAATACACAAGTCCCAAGAATTCATTGGGTAGGTAGCTTTCTCTTCCCTCCAAAATGAGGACAAAGGTCCTTTATGATGCACAGAAGGTAAAATTTCCCAGTTTCCCCTCTTTGAATATATATATTCTTATATGCCTTCATGTGTTGGGTGCCATGCTATATGCTTCAAACACCTGGTTAATACAAGCTAATCTGTACAATTGGCCATTATATAAAATAAAGAAATAATATGTTCTAATATTGGACACTGGCTCAGTGATACTAATTGCACCAGTTTCATCCCAAATTAAAAAATAAAAAAACAAAATCTTCCCACAGTGTAGAGTCACAGCAAATTTGTGTATCTAAGCTAAAATATGACCTAATGGATTGTACAGTCTCTGCTGTTGCTTTCCCAGATGGAACGTGGAACAACTGCAAGCCAATAATGGTGAAAATGGTCATATGAGATAGTTTAAGCACAAAAGTATATGTCAGATTCTAACCTGGACTTCCTTGGTGATGTTCGGAAAATCTAGGTCATACTCACCCAAACAGACGATAAGGGACATCCATTTGTCACAAAATGCATTGGGACAATCAACGACAAATGAACAAACTGTATTCCAGGAAGGAAATGATAAAGAAGAAAATCTTCATTTGTCAACTGAGGAAAATGTCAGAAGGGTGAGACATTTTAGCAAATTCTTGAAGGATGGCTATGAATTTGAAATGAGTTCTGGGAATCAGAGTGGTAAAACACAAGGTGCTTCAGCCTCGGCAAACAACATGGGAGAAGCGTGGGGGTATGAAGGCATAAGGCCTGTTCTTCATGCAAATACAAGAATGATGTGCTACGCCTCCATTAAATCAAACATTTAGTTCTCCAGGAAAATGTGTTTTCCAGGAAAATGTATTTTCTATGGAACGTGTATGACTACAGTATGCTTTGGGAAGTAATAGAGAACTTAAATCACTCTGGAAGGTTCTAAATGGAGATATTTTTGCTCAAACCTAGGAAACATGTCCTAGTTTAGTTGTCCAGTGAAGTGAAGGGAATTTCTAGGAATTTCAGATACTGAGAATAGTCAAGAAAAGGTGGGCCCAATGCCTGTGAGGAAAGATTTGTATGTAATAAGGATTAGATAGAGTAAGACAGAGTAAGAATCCATCACAAACTGAGAACCTGTTATATTTTAATTTTTCAAGGCACCTTTTCTCTGAAAGAGAGATTCTTAAAATATTGTGTTGGTTTTAAATATAATTTTTTTTCATTGCTTAAGTTTTTAATAATCTCCACAATCCAAAGAGAGTGGGAGGCCAGCAGTAGTAGAGAAGTTCTAGAAATAGATACCTGAGTTGCAACCCTCTATGAAAAGCCTTGAAAATGGCACAGAGTTTTGGAAGCGCGCTGCCATGTCACATCATGAAAAGAACAGTGCAGATCTGGTGAAACAGGGACAAATTATTTTTTGGAAGTCAGTAATGCACTAAAGGATTTGATTTGACTTATCTTAGCTCAAATTGCCCAAAAATATAGTGGCAACTATGGTGGATGGTATTTTTCCATAAGACTTAATTACTCTAAATTGGAGAATATATCATTTTAGATGTTATGACAATTTATTGGTAATTACATAAAACATTGAAACATCATCCATTACACATTTAAAATTTAGTCATCAAAATAAATTTCATTATGCTAACTCTAGAATGGGGAAACATTAAAAATGTGTTGATTCTACATAAATATTAAACAGATTAGGAAAGCCATAGGACTTTATTTTCCCACCTGAGAGGTAGTAATTGGGCTTCAGTAAATGAACGCACTGTACTGAACACAATCAAAATAGCTTTTTAAATTACTTTTATGAAATAACATAATCTATGGAAGAGCAGTAAGTACAGAGAAGGACAAACTGTGAGGAGTCTCTGTGAGGCTGAAGAATTTGGCCTCACACAAATCACACGTGTTGTTGTAGGGAATGCTTCATTTTATGACATTCCTATACCTTGTTTTATAAGGGGAAATGTATTCTTTACTTGAAAGTATTTTGAAAACCTTGAAGGGAGAAAAGAAAGCTCGCTGGAAGACCTGCTGAGGTCAGTAGACAGTTAATGTGTATCATGAATCAACAAAGAGTGTCTGCGGCATAGGACACAGCATCTCTCAGACCTGTTTGAAGTCACACCTTCTTATTTTATTATTAGTACTGCTGTAGTTTCGTATGACAATTATAAGTTTCTCCTTTAATAGCTGTTATTTTCAGAACCCAGGGTGGGACATGCCTGAGAGATAGATCTACCAAAATAGCACGGGCCCAATCCAGGGTAGTACCCGGTTTACAAGTATCTTGTACTGATAGAAGTTACCAGATGTAGTTGAGTTATTCTGATTCTAAAATTCCATATATTCCTAAACTCTTCTCAGTTCCATCTCTTCACTCTTTCTTCAGTTTGTCACTCTCAGTTTCCAAATTTAATCACAAAACTAAATTGAAAGTTTAATTAAAATAATTCCATAAACAATAATTTGTTTTTAAAAAAAGGGGGGGGGTGGATCTAGTAAATTGGTTGGCTGGCCCTTTTGTAGGCCAGAGCTGTTTGTTTTTCTGCAAATCCAAAGGAGACTATACATAAATTAAGTTCAACCCACATAAATACTTTAATGCAGTGCATTTTGATTTCTTCCCCTTTCCATTTGGGATAGTTATATATACTTTAAAGTGTTTTAAAAAAAAAAGCATGAAATAAAATACAAGAAATGCCTATGATAATTCCTAGCACATAGTAGGCATTTAAAATTGGTAACTATAGCAATATTCTATAGGATATTTTTAAAAACTAGTTTAAAAAGTCTCCCTACTACTTATTTTTAACAGAGCAAGTATTAATGCATGATTTGGGGAAGGGATGTGTGTCAAAAATACTTTAAGTTTGGGGAAGTGTTAGAAATAGCAATGAACTTATGCATGGCTGATGGGTAAAATTAGTTATGTCTGTGTAATTAGGTTGAAAAAGCTGGTATCTATCAAAATATTTCCTCCCATGTCAGCTGAGCATACTGCTACATTTTTGCAAACATACACAGTATATCTGCCATGGAAATTAGCATATTTTCAGTATCTAAAAGAAATAAGGCCGGTCAGAACGTTATAAAGGTAATCAGGCATTAGCCTTAAAAAATAATTTTCACAACACTTGTCCGCTTTATTTTTGCTATGCTTTCATCACTGTTTCAACGTGTGACTTTAGTAAGTGAATGGGTAGAAAGAACTTCTGTTTGGGGGAAATTAACAAAATGAATAAATATTGGGAAGAAAGTAAAACTAAGAAAGACATACGAGAGAAAAAGAGAAAACCATCCGGGCCAGAGGTCAAATGAGTCAGGACAAGGTGAATAAGGGAGGCGATTTGATGATTTGATTTGCTAGATGAGAAACTGATAACCAGGGAGAGATGAGAATGAGCAAATTTACACGATAGGCTCTGAGAGCTGCGATTTGATGGTCAAAATGGAGCGTTTGTTCAGTACCCGGGTACCAGACAGTCTTGGATCTTTCCACTGGTTCACATTCCTTAAGTCTTTAGCCACGTATTTTCTTCTTAATGTGACCATACTGGTTTCTCGTCTCCTTCTGTGTTCTAGATGTCTCCATAACACATTACCACATGGCTTACTATTTTTTTTTCTTATTTCAATTGCCCATCTCCCCTCACCAGAATAGAGACTCCATAAAAATTGTGTTTTTTTTTTTTATCATTGTATCTTTGCCACCTAGAGAATAACATATGGCAAATCTTAAGAGCCCAATATATATTTGTTGAGTGAATAAATAAAGTGCAAAGAATGAAGGTAAGAGGATCTGATCTAACTAGAATAAATACTAATGTATTTTACCGGCTGTAAAACAGTAGGTGGGTTACCACCTCCTTGTATCTTAGTTGTCTTTTCTGTAAATGATGATGCCACATGCTACAAAGATTGTAATACAGAAAAAAAATAAAAAGAGAACCCCATTCACCAGTCAGATTGTTTAAATTAAGAAAGAAAATCAAGGTATGACGCAGCAAGACCATCTCTGAAATGTTTGTTTTGTTTTTACTAAGCTCTTTCAAGTTCTCTTTCATTTGATCTTTACCAAAACAAATAAGGAAAAAAAAATGTAAGAGGTATATACTGTCTCGTTTGTCATCAGAAGAAATGGGAGGGAGCAGAAAAATTAAAACTTACCCTCAAACAATCAATAAGGATAAAACATTTGGAGTAAAGATATGGTTTCATGTATTCCTGAAGCAATGTTCATGTTTTTAAACCGCTCTGCTATATTGGGAAGACCTTGTCTCGTAAAATCAAAGATAAAAGCAAGGGCAGGGTGGCAGGAGGATCCTGGCCGGGAAATGGTCATCATGAGTCGGATGGGGCTGTGCTCCAGGACCACATATAACCTGATATGACAGGAGGCATCAAAGCATGCCGATGCCGATGCCTCTGAACTGCTCTCCTGTCCTGACCTCCAACCTGTAATCCTACTTAGCTTCTAGTTCATTCTTTTCCTAATCATCTCCTGTATCCTGTATTAACATCTGTAGTTAATCTTCAATCTTCATCCCTGCGCTCAAAAAACTCTTAGCACCCATGTACAACAATGTAATCCTAACTTCATCAATTTCCAGCCCGCTAGGGCACTATGTGTGTATTGTACGTGTTTAGGAATAGGGAAGGTATTTTCTTCCTGACTATTGATGTGGACAAAAAATTCAAGGGACTCAGAGAAATTAGGAAGATATTTTAGGTAATGCAAGGCTAAATGTTCCCAGTATCTTGATATATGCAGGAAAATCTGCAGCAGTTTGCAACTGTCACAGACAGTATACAAGGATACATTTCCCCCCCCCCCAAAAAAATATTAGAAAAGTCTGACCAAACATTCATTAATTTCTTACGAGATCCTAGTCATTGGGTACATAATCTCAAGCTTAGGTTAGACAAGCAAGAACTTCATGATTTTTAAAAGTAACAGGGAAACACAAATTGCTAATATAACAGCAAGCAGTAGGCCTCTGTTCCACCTCACTTCATCCCTGCCCACGGATCTCCTTCCTCCAAGTCCAGATGCAGTATCAGAATCCCTCACATCATGGTGCTCCAAGAAGCAGCTACCTCACAACCAAGTTGTTATAGGAGATGAAATCTACACAGAATGGTGAGTTCCCAGAATACAGTTGATGGGTACTAGTTTACATCACTGAACTTGAAATAATTTTAAAAAAAAATTGTTCACATTTTCCATGCTCTTTAATGGAAAAAAAAATCCTATAAAGAAACAACAGGTATAAGGGCACAGAGGATTAGCACACAATGGACATATATATTGGTAACACTGTTGAGCCAGTGGCTAAAAAAGAGGTACGCCCCATAACTGGAGGATACTATGATAACCATCCTAGGTTATATAGACACTTTTGGTGCCCTAACTATATATCTGGGGCCTCACACTAAAATATCCTCTAGCCAGTTTGCTACTGTCAATACCTCTTTCTCTTCTCTGGAAGACGACCTGAATCATGCCAGGCAGGAGCACAAAAGTGCTGCTAAAATAACACTCCTTAGTGGTGGACAATGACACCAGTGAGTTCCTCTATAAGTGTTTTATCTCCTCCACCCCTCAGTGAGGACAACTCTGAGTTATATATTTAATACTGCTTCCCAGAGTTTCCCTGCAGCCGTAAGTATCAGTCATATTCAGTGTTTGCTGGCTTGATAATAAGCGCTCTTTTGTTGGCCTTGGCCTTTCTTTGTTATCTCTCATCCCTCTTCAGTGTTTCCTGAAATCATCTCCCAAATCAGGTACTTGCGCTTGATTTTCTGTATCTGAGTGGTCAGTTTCAGGGAGATTGTAAACTAAGCTTCAGCCTTCCTTTTGCATTACCCTCACCTGTACCCACACATACACACATAATCCATCAGGTCGACACAATCCTACCTCAAATCGAACTCTTCAAGTCTCACTTCATTTCCATATCCCCTGCACCATGTCTCAGGATAGATCCTCATATCTGCCATAGATTGACCTAATAAGACAGTTTATCTTCTCACCCCTCTGCTTAGAACTTACTTCCCCTCTACAGAGAATTCTATTGCCTCTCTGCCTTTGCTGGAAACTCTAAGGGTTTCTTCAAAACTTGTCTCCAACTTCCTCACAATGGTGTAGATAGGCACTTCGTGTTCTCTGCTCCCACAGCATTGTCTCCATACCCTTCTAACTGCATTTGTTGCATTGCAAGACCATTTGCAAGCTTCTGAGTGTATCCGGTTCACTAAGACTGTCATCTTTGTTGGGCCGTGACCACAACCTATTGATTTTGAATCCCCTGAAGTAGTATTATCTCTTCACAGAGACAATTATCGAGGAATGCAGAATGTGCAGCATGAGTTTTGTTTCCCTAATAACTTTATATTCAAAGAGTTCTCAGTAAAGAACTTTTGTAAGCATTATAAAAATATATAATGGAATCCATAAGATGCATCTGACATCAGTGGCCATTTCCCTTACATTTTATCTACAGAGTAAAAAAAGAGCCTTCTGAACTTTTTCTTTTCTTAATAAAGGATCATCTCCAGTTTAAAAGATCCACCCTCCTACACAGACCCTTAGAGAAAAGGTACATACAGCTAAAATCAGGTTAACCTACTTCACAATTTTGCCTTTGGCCAGTCCTGTGTAGAAGTACCACCAAATGGGAAAGAATTTGACTTAAATCAATGTAAAGTCAGGATATAAATCAGTGCTCTTGGGTTTAACTAAATGTTCATTTGTTAACATATTAGCAACCAACTTTGAGCTATAAAAAGCTGACTTTATAGAACAATTAAGAATTTTAGTATAAGCACCAAATACTATAGCATTACAGAACCTACTGACATCAAAATGACCACCCAGATTTAAAAGTAGACTTGTCAGAAAAGGTGAGGGTTATCTAATTCCAAATCTGCAAACCCTATTAAGGTATCTGTACACGTGAGATTGGTATAAAATTCTATTCAAAGCTCCCTGTAATGTCTTTGTGTTACATATTTTGTAGAAGTGAAATTTGGAATTATGGAGATTTAAAAGACCCTTCATAAAGTTTCAATTCAGTCCAAGTCAAACCTGGTCAAACTACTGAAATTTCAAAGCTGAGAGACAAACCTAGAGTCATGGCTCTAATTAATGTCATGGACCTCTTTGGAATGGAAATACTGCCATCTAATTAAAATGAGTTCTCATTCAATTTTTTTTCTAGACAGCTGAAATTTTAATTTTAGAAGCTGAATCTGAAGACTTCCTGACCTTTGGCAAAACATTCATTCAGTTTTGCACTCTGAATTTCCAGGTGAGCTGAAGTGATTATGGAACTTTGAGGTCATCTACAAAGTAGACTGATTGCCCAATGGAGTCTACTTCACACAGTTCCATTTTTT
Organism: Canis lupus baileyi; assembly: GCF_048164855.1. Taxonomy (NCBI): domain Eukaryota; kingdom Metazoa; phylum Chordata; class Mammalia; order Carnivora; family Canidae; genus Canis; species Canis lupus. The sequence goes on along the minus strand of NC_132840.1, from coordinate 1,517,119 downwards.
TCAGGAATTTCCCCTTGAGTGACAGTATCACTACACCTCAGACCTAGAGGTCTGGGAAATCTCTTCAATCATTATGCTAAATATACTTTTAGAAAGCAATTCCTTTTTTAAAAATTTATTTATTGGAGTTCAATTTTCCAACATATAGCATAACACCCAGTGCTCATCCCATCAAGTACCCCCCTCGGTGCCCATCACCCAGTCACCCCCAACCCCGCCCACCTCACTTTCCACCACCCCTAGTTCGTTTCCCAGAGTTAGGAGTCTCTCATGTTCTGTCTCCCTTTCTGATATTTCCCACTCATTTTTTTTCCCTTTCCCCTTTATTCCCTTAGAAAGCAATCCCAATGGCATTAGGATTAGCCATATTTCCACTCCTGGCTTATAGACAACCTTGTAAATATGCATTTCTCTTAAATTAGCCACATTATAGTCAAGCATCAGTATATAATCTATCTACATTGCTTTCAGTTCATTCTGTGCACCACAGGCATTTAATGATTGTGTACCATATTCTAAATCGTAGAAAAGAAACACAAATAGCTACACTTCTTGATATCAAGGAATTTCATTGCAATGGAGGATAGAACTATACATGTGCTAAATACTATAATAAAGTATATGTATGTGCCCTATAAGTGTGTAAGCCATCCAGAGCAGTGTGTGAATATGAATCCCTGACATTGATTTAAGGAGAATGTCACAATTAAACTCAGCTTTAGATAATGAGTTTACAGTTGGAGAAGGACAGTGGGGTCAGTAGGCGTGCACAAGGGTGATAAATTGTAAGCAAGCATAAGATGTTTTCTGAAATGGCTAGTTATTGTAGCTGTGGTAAAAAGGTTAACAGTTGGCATAAGAAAAATTTGCTGCAATAAAGCAAACTGTAGAGATTAGGCAACAATGAAGAGTTATAAGATAAGAAACATTTGATTGTAGTGGTGTGAACTTAGATTAACTCAATGCTTGAGAGAGGACATGAAAAGTAAGAAGGAATTGGAGTCAGGACATGGGAATGCTTGGAGAGAAAAGGAGGATGCCTTATAAAAAATTATAGGAATGTGGGGCACCTGGGTCACTCGGTTAAGCGTTGGACTCTGTTTTGGCTCAGGTCACGATCTCACAATCTTGAGATTCTCTCTCTTTCTCTCCCTCTGCCCCTCCCCCCCCAAAATTATAGGAACACAAGGGAGGAAAAGAAGAGGAACAGTTTGATAAGTTTGCGAAACACAATGGATCTGATGACACTTATTTAAGCTAGATGGGAACACAGATAAAAATAATACTTAATGCCAGTTTCTCAAAAATATAGTCACAATGGGCCTACAAAAAGTGGGAGGCCCTTTTAATTTTTTATTTCACTCAACACTCTAGGAACACTTTATGGTAGGTATTTTATTATTTTATTATTATTATTATTATTATTATTATTATTTAATAACATTGATGTTATACAAAATAACTTCATCAAGTATGTCCAGTGAAGCCAAGATTAAGATCCAGATTTTTCTAACCCTAAAATAGCACTCTTAAGCCAGCATATTGCTTCCTGTTTTTAAAATAGGTTAATTTAGAAATCAACATGTGACAGTTTTGCCATTGGGTATTTAGTGCTCAAGATAATTAAATTAGCATACCTTTCTCTCTATATCCAACAATGCACTTCACTTGTCAGGCAGAGAATGTAGATTTTTTTTTAATAGAGCACTACATTTCAGTTAGAAAAGTTTCCTTCTTGACTCAAGCGACCTAGTAATTATCTCCAAATGTCTCCCAAATCCCTGAGCCTAGATATTTCTTTCATGTATTAAGAAAATAACCTAGGTCTCTTCTTACTCTATTTTTGGCACAATTCAATGAGATGGGAAATAATGCCATATGAATCTGTGGAAAATTAAAAGACATCAAAATCAAGCTTCCCAATTTCAAACTCAAAAATGCACATAACAATTTGTGATATAAAGTATTACAAATACTTTCAAGAAATGTTTGTGGATGGTGGCACGTAATTTCAAATATGGCTTGATAGAAACATGTCAAAAATGAACTTTTTTTTGCATTTTTAAGAAAATAGATATTTTTTGGTTTTTTCCTCTTCACCACACAAATATTTTTCATGGTAGAGGCTTAGCCAACATAGGCAATCATATCATCTTTAAAATACATTCCAGTCTTAGAGATATTCCAGTTTTATCCTTTATTTAAAAAGATAGCCAGACAATGCCATATATAAACTCACCTACGTTTTATATCCTTTATTTGCCATCCTATGGATTGTCACTCAAGATTGTGGTTTAAAATTACGTTCTGAGTGACCACACGGTATATAAGAAAAAGATCGTTATATTTTTGGCACATATTATAATTTAGGGTATTGATAATTACATTGTTCAATGATCCTTACATGAACATCCTCAGGACAAATTCTTCTTCTGGACAGGAACATTACTCCCTCTCGCTGAACTCATGAATTTCATTCTTAGTAGAAAATGAAAACATCAAGATTCAATCTTTACTTATAATAGATATCAGTTTCTACTACTCACTCTGCCATCTTAAATCTCTCTCTCTGGCCTGTCTTTATAATTATTTTCCTTTTCAATATATATTATTATTCAGAAGCACATGATTTTCTCTCATATTCTCTCAATTATCAACTATAAATTCTCAAGCCCTTTGGGAAACAAAAGTAATGCGTACTTTTCCTTCAAATTACGATGAGCTAAGAAAAGTAAAGTGGGCTTTATGAAAATTAGACTGCTTTCTATATTTCATTTTATATTTACAATCCAACAGATGTATGTAAACCTTTATCTCAAGGATAGGAGACAATGTTTTGGAAAGTATTAGAGTTAGCACTTTGTCTCTGAGGTTTTGCCATGGTTATGAGGCAATATCTAGGTATGGGTTTATTTTGTTAATATTATGTGGAATCCGGAATGTTTGTTTCTTCAAACTAAGCTTATATTTCTGTCCTCGAAGTGATGTATAATTCTTATCTATTTCTGAGGCAAGTGCCTCTCCGATGTCACTTTTTCCCTATGGATGAAAACCAACACCCACAAGAAAATTTAAGATTATGCAGGGAAGAAAAATACAAATTTTGCTTTATCCTTTTAGGTTCTTGGTTGAGACACCACTGTAAAAAAAAAAAAAAATAAGACTAGTAGGAGAAAAGCAAACCAAAGTTGAACGATACGCATACCTCCTGAAGACATGAGAGCTACCTAGGAAATCTGAATAGCTCCCTCAATGGCCCCAGCCATCGCCTAAAATACCATCTCCTGCTAAAGACAAAAGATGTGGAGGGAAGGGTGGGAGCCAGTTATGGGCGAGCACCAGGACAGTCAGAGGAAACAAGGTAAGGTTGTTGTGCAGATTTAAGTTGCTGTCTTCTCCACTGATGAGAGTTTCTATGATTAAGTCACCCTCCTCTCCCAGGTACACAGAGGGAGGCAGTCTTACTGATGAAGATTTCCCTTATAAATATAAATGTCCTTTATAAAAGGGTAACTTGTACTCAGTTGTCAGAGCTTCTCCTGGGTCTGCTATCTCTTAAAAATAACCAGCCTAAAAAAATCCTTAAATCAAAGAGGTCTATTTTGGGGTAGCAAATTCTGCTCCCCTTTGATCACTTCATCCTCTTTTCCATTTCTTAATTTCTCTTTCATGATTTCACATTATTTATTTCTTCATTCTTTTTTTATTTAAAGGTTTTATTTATTTATTCATAGAGACACACACACACAGAGAGAGAGAGAGAGAGAGAGAGGCAGAGACAGGCAGAGGGAGAAGCAGGCTCCATGCAGGGAGCCTAACATGGGACTCGATCCCAGGTCCCCAGGGTCACAGCCTGAGCCAAAGGCAGGCGCTAAACCGCTGAGCCACCCGGGCTGCCCGATTTCTTCATTATTTTGAGTGAATTGTGTCTAGTAGACAATTCATTAATTATCCCTTTAATCTAGTATTGGATGTTGCTATTGATTTTTTCCACTAACCCTTTTTATTTCTAAAAATATTTCTACATTTAAAAATTCATTTTATCCTTTGCGGAAATGTGTTGAGATATTCAACACATTGAATTGAGATATTCAGAGAAATCCAATCTCTTAGGGGTTGTTGCATCATCATTAATTTCAAGGTGTGAATTTTGCTGGTTTTGTATCTAATAATTTTTGGCTGTAAGCTTTCAGAGGAACTGTTTATTTTTGTTTGTTTGTTTGTTTGTTTTAGAGGAACTGTTTTCTTGGGAATCCATTCGTCTGGGTCATGGATGCATTCCTATAGAATGGCTTCACATTTCTCACTGCAAGTATTTTCATATTCTGAAATAGATTTTATGTTTATACTCACCTGGAGATCCCCGACACCACATGGTTAATGGTAATGAAGAATCCACAACCGCTTATGGAGCAGGCTTAGATTCTTTCTTTTAAATGTCCATCACTTTTTCCATCTTTGGCACTGGCTGTTCTCTAGTTTTCTTAATCACAGCATGACTGGTGTGGGTTCTTCGATTCTCTTTGTATGGATAGGAAGACTTCTGAGTCTGCCATACTTGGATCCAAGACCTTCTCTCCTGGCCTCGAATAGAAATCAATGCCCCAGACCCTTAAGAGTATGTGGTTCTCTAACATGTTGGCTGTCTAGGCTGAATTCTCGCTCACTTTTGTTAAAGGAGAGTTTTTTTTTTTTTTTTTTAAGGATAGTTTTTTTTTTTTTTTAAGTAAGATCATGACTCATATGAATATAAAATATACTTGTGCTGTTTTATTTAACTCACTGTTTAAGAATAAATCTGGCAGAAATTACAAGAGGTTCTAAGGACAAATTAAAGAAGAAATCACTTCTGTAGAATAAAAAACACTGACATGAATTCACATAAGGATCCAAAATTAGTCCCCCCCCCCCGCCATGAGGTAAGGAGAGTCAGTTGAAACCTCCCCTGAAAGAATAAACTTGTATGTCTATAGACAAAAATTATTTTGCATTGCTATCAGTTTTCAATTTATAGAATTGTAAAATAGCTCAAAGGCAATGAAAGATTTGGGTCAGATAGCACAGAAGAGTGTGTTTAAACAATGCAATTTTCTTTTGGAGACACTCTGATCTTTTTTGTTTATTCCAAATGTTTTTGTATCTTGAATTTTAGTTTCTTCTAAGTTCTAGTTCCCTGAGACTCCTTTTCCTGCTTTCAATATTGACTGATTATTTTAAAAATGCATTTTATCTAGCATACCTGTGGACTCGTTGGAAAAAAGAGATGTCTGAAATCAGCTTAGTCCACCATATTGACTAGCCTGACTACTCCTCATCTTAAAACTCTTCATCTGCTTTTGGGATAAAAGTCCTCTCTGTTTTCTTCCTAATATTTAGACTTGGTCTTCTATGTCTTCATTGAACTTTCCCCCAGGTCTGACTTTTGGCAGTGTTTTCTAGGTTTCTGATCTTGGTAATTGTTCAGTGTACAGCCCTGCCTATATTTTCCACTGCTTTCTCTATGCTGATGACCTGGAAATTGACACCTCAATCTATGTGTTGCTTTAGGCACTTACTTCCAGCTATGCAGTGGATATCATCAAACACATATCCTACTGGCAGCTCAAATTTGACAAGACCAAACTGAATTCATTAAACTCCCTCTACCTACCCCTCCAAAACAGTTTTGAATTTGTTCCTCTGCTTGCATTTTCTCTATATCATGTTTTGATATTGCAATGTAATCATTCAAATTAGAGTCCTAGAAATCATCCTCAACATCTTTCTCCCATTTACTTCCAAATCAACAGTTACATATTCGTATCTTATAATCATTTTTTTATTTCTCTCTTTAGTGTCATTTCTTAAGGAGATATTTTATATTTCTCTACTTCTGGAAATATATTAATCTAACTAAGCATACTAGCTCTTATTTCTACCTATAATAATCTACTTGCTCAACAAAGACTTCTTTCTAGAATATGAATTTTAGGATACCATTATACAAGAAACTAATACAGCTCAATAGCAAAAACAAAACCAAAACAAGACAAAAACAATTTTAAAAATAGGCAAAATGAACATTTTTCCAAATAAGACATACAAATGATCAACAGGAACATGAAAGGTGCTCAACAATACTGATCATCACAGAAATGCAAATAAAAAACACACTGAGATATCACTTCACACTTGTTAGGATGGCTATTATCAAACAGAAAAGAGCCAGCAAGTGCTGAGAGGTTGTAGAAAAAAAGAGAACCTGTATGCTGCTGGGGGTATTGTAAACCCATACAAGTGCTATGGAAAAAAGCATATTGGTTCATCAAGAAATTAAAAATAGAACTATCATATGATCCAGCAATCCTACTTCTGGGTATATATCTATGGGAAACAAAACTGCTATCTTGAAAGATATCTACTCCCATGTTCACTGCAGCATTATTTCCCATAGCCAAGGAATGGATCAAGAAAATGTGACACACACACTCTGGAATTATTATCTAGCCTTAAAAGTAAGGAAACTCTGCCATTGGCAGCAACATAGATGAATCTGGAGGATATTATGCTAAGTGAAGTAGGACAAAGAGAAAAAGAAATACTGCATGGTACCACAGGTGTGGAATCTAATTTAAATAGTTATACTCACAGAAACAAAGAGGAAAAATGTGTTTGCCAAGGGATAGGGTGTGGTGAAAATAGGGACAGGCTGATTAAGAGTAAACTTTTAGTTACACAACAATTAATTTCTGAGGATCTAATGTATAACACGGTGAATATCGTTAACATTTTATTGTATAATTGAAGTTTGCTAAAAAAGTAGACCTTCAATGTTCTCTCTCTCTCATACACATAACACACAAATAAATACATTAATCTAGCTATGTGCTAGTTAACTCAAGGAGAATCCTTTCACAACATTTATGTATCAAATCATCTATCTGCATACTGTAAATATTCCACAGATTTGTCAATTGAATCCAAGAAAGCTGGAAAAAGAAAATAAATATTGGTACAGTGTTAGGAAAGGCCAAAGATTACAGTGAGCCTATTTTTTTTATTTTTTTTTAATTTTTATTTATGATAGTCACAGAGAGAGAGGGAGGCAGAGACACAGGCAGAGGGAGAAGCAGGCTCCATGCACCGGGAGCCCGACGTGGGATTCGATCCCGGGTCTCCAGGATCGCGCCCTGGGCCAAAGGCAGGCGCCAAACAGCTGCACCACCCAGGGATCCCACAGTGAGCCTATTTGAGTATAATGCAGCTCCATCCCTTTCCAGTTGTGTGGAATGCTCTAACACACATTTCCTCCTATATTAACTGAGGGTAATAACAGCATGTCCTGAACTTTGGGTAAAAATTGAGTGGAATCCGGAGGTGTGCTCCCAGGAAAAAAGGAACAATGTACAAATAATGGCCACCATTACAATGTTTCATTTCTTTTATTTTTATTTTTCTTAAGGTTTTATTTATTTTGAGAAAGAGAGAGAAAGAGAGCACGAGTGAGAGGGAAAGGGCAAGGGAGAAAGAGAAGCAGACTTCCTGCTAAGCAGGGAGGCCTGACGTGGGGCTCCATCCCAGGACCCCAGGATCATGACCTGACCCACAGGCAGACGCTCAAGTGACTGAGACACCCAGGCACCCCGTCTTTTATTTTAATTTATATAGAAAAGTATGCTTATATTACCCAAGTGCACAATTTTATTAATTTGTCTATTTTAAGTTGCTTTTTTATTTCTTCGTAGTCATGTTTATGCCTTGTTCCCTATGTAGTATTTAATAACAGGGATAATCAACCATATTTTCCTCATTGACATAAAACTGTAGAGGTTTTTATCATATACTTGTATAGACATCAAGTTTTTCAATTTTACATTTTTCAGTGCTACAACAGGAGCACTGTTTATTTATATTATGCTCCCTTTTTTTTAACCAAAAAATAAGTTTTGTAAATTCCATTATCATCAGAGCAGGTCTTGTACCTTATCTTCTAATTTTATCTGCCTTATGAATGTATTCCACATCTAAAATTGCATATTGACTTCATGATATTCTTTAAAAAATACCATGTTATTAAAAATAAAATTTTTAGATAATAGATAAATGAATAAGGTTTGATTATCTAATGATAAAATAGTGGCTATAGTTGATAATAACATTGTGTAATTTAAATTTGCTAAGATAGTAGAATTTAAGTGTTCTCAGAAAAAAATAAAATAAAATAAAAAATTATCAGTGTTTTAAATATTCAAATAAACCTAAGAAAATGTCTATGCACCTCTATTCCATACTGTGTTCTTTGTAGTTTTAATAGTACTTCATGTTATAATAGTTTTATCTTAAATAATACAAAGTTTGTATTCAGTCAGAGCTCTAAGGGTTTCTGGAAGTGATTACAAGTTGGAGTGATCATTTTAAGGAAAAGCTGTGTGCAAAACACATAACACATTTTTTTTAAAGATTTTATTTATTTATTCATGAAAAACACAGAGAAAGGCAGAGACACAGGCAGAGGGAGAAGTAGGTTCCATGCAGGGAGCCTGATGTGGTACTCGATCTCGGGTCTCCAGGATCACACCCTGGGCTGAAGGAGGTGCTCAACTGCTGAGCCGCCCAGGCGTCCCCATACTACATTCTTATATACACATATCTAACAGGATACATAGCAATATCCAAAAATTAATTAGCAAGCAATCCAAAAAATGAAAGTTATAATAGGTTAAAAAACAACCATTATCAGTATGTGTGAAATTACAATAACTAAAAATATGAAAAATAAATCAGTGTAAGTAAAATATTTAGTAATAAATTGAATAAATGTATGCCAAACTTGTATACTAGAAGCTACAAACATAGGAATGAGAGAAAGTATGAACTAAACTAATGGACTGATATACCATGTTCATAGAATGAAAGAGTTAATAGTGTTAAAAGGCAACTCTCCTTTTAAATCTATATAGTCAATCAATGACAGCAGGAGTTTCAGGTTAAACTGAGATTCTTATTCTAAAATCTGTATGGAAATTCAAAGGACCTAGGATAGTAAAATAATTTAAGTAATCATAATAATAAATAATTATATAGTAAATAATTTTCTATAACAAACTATACATATAAAGAATAGCAATGTTGGAGGACTACTAATCCTGATGTGAAGACTTACTGTAAAGTTAGAATAATCAGAACATTTTGGCATTAGCACAGTGATAGAAGTTAAATCAGTGAAAGAGAATTATGAATCCAAAAACAATCTCACACAAAAATGTCAAAATTGGGGCACCTTGGTAATGGAGTCAGTTAAGCATATAACTCTTGGTTTCAGCTTAGGTCATGATCTCAGGATTGTGAGATTGAGCCCCGAGTTGGGCTTTGAGCCCTGCATGGAGTCTGCTTTACAGACTTTCTAACTCTCCCTCTGCTCTTCCTGTCATGTTCTCTCTCTAAAATAAATAAATAAATCTTTAAAGAAAAGGTCAAAGTAATGAGAGAGAGAATAGTCTTTTCAATTAATGCTGTTGAAGCCTAACTAAATGACCATATGGAAATAAATCTTGATGCCTTCATCAAGCCATACACAGAATTTAAAAAAAAAAGATTTTATTTATCCATTCATGAGAGACACAGAGAAGCAGAGACACAGGCCGAGGGATGAGAAGGTTCAATGCAGGGTGTCTGATGCAGGACTCGATCCCGGGACTCCAGGATCATGCCCTGGGCCAAAGGCAGTCACCACACCACTGAGCCACCCAGGCATCCTCATATACAGAAATTAATTCAAAATGGGACATAGCTTGAAATATGAGAGCAAAATTCACACAATTTCGAGAAGAAAACAGGAGAAAATAGTTGTGATTTGGGGTTAATCTAGCATTTTTTGAATTGTAAAAAAAAGAACAAACTTAAGAGAAAAATTCACATTTCATCGAAATCAAAAGTTTTGCTGATGCACACACACAATTAATAGAGAAACATAAAGGTAACCCACAGAATGAGAAAATATACATCTGACAGAGGACATAAATGTAGAATATATAAACAATGCATACATTTTATAAGTAAGCCCATTTGAAATAAATATAGATAAAAGATTTCTAGCCAAAGTATATGCTACAGAGAAGTAAAAACATCTCCACACAAAGACATATATGCAAATTTTGGAAGCATTACACTTAATTGCCAAAAATATATAAACAGGCTAACATCTATCAACTGGAGAATGAATAAATAAAATGTGGTATGTCTCTACAATGGAATATTACTAAGTAATAAAAATATGTAAACTCCTACTGAATGTGATAATGTAAATAAATCTCAAAATACAACAAGCAAAGACACAAACACAAAAGACGATATACTATTTCATTCTATTTATATGATGGTTCAACAAAGGCAAAAGTAAAGCACAGAAGAAAATATGTTGTTGTCTTGAACCAAGGAACAAATAAAGTGAAGTGTTTCATATCTTAATTTTGTTGCTGATTGCTTGGCTATATCACTGATCAGGACTCATCAAACTATGCACTTTTAATGGATAAATTTGGATGCATGTAAAAATAATAAGACTTTAAAACACTTACATTTAGCTTGCCCCTTAAACATTTCTACCAAAACCCAATTCATGTCTTTAATCCTGAAACCATTAGTCTCAACTTTTCTCAATATTTTCTTTTGCCTACATCCATAGAAAAAGTGCCCTTAAAAAAAAAAAAAGGTGCCCTTGTCTCATTGCCCATTCACTGCCTCATCCTTCAAAGATAACTTTGCCATTACACCTACTTCCAGCTCTACTGCCAACGTATTCTCTGAAGGAGGGCCCACAGATCTTCTTTTTGAGCAATTCTTTTATTTTATCCCATACAAGAAATGCTCAACCAGTTAATTTCCAATGACCCTTCTAGTTCTAAACATCTAGTAAAGAGTGTTAGAAGAATTAATCCTGATAAACACTATCTTAATGGAAAAAAACATCCCAAGCTTAAAACAAGATCTTTTGGAGCTAAGGTTTTCTTCCTCTTCTGTGACCTTATCTCATTTGCTTTCTTTCATTTCCAAGTATTGCCATACACCTGAATACTGGTGCTTTAGCTTACGACTATAAACACAAAAGGGGTCATACTTGTTCATTAGCTTGGTCAGCACATTCTCTGGATGTAGAAGAATAACAATTTTCTTGCTTTGAAAGCAGGACTGAAAACAATGAACGTGGTTACCAAAAGGAAAAACAACAACAAAATTGGCATCTCTACTATAGCAATGGGCAAAAATAACTATTACCACATAATATTGTCTTAAAGTCCATGTATATAACAAATGCAGTTAAATTGGTCACCTTCACTATGACTTTACACATCTTCTTTTCTGAAATCAAGTTTTCTCACTCATATTAGTAATACCTGGTTCAAAAAATCAGTATAACACACACAGAGAGAGACACACACAGAAACACACACAGACACACACACCTCTCTATCTCACATCTCTCAAATAAAGGAAGACCTTAAATACAAATAAACCCCATAATGGGGTGACCAGTATGTCCCTGAAACAATTAAGATCATTTTCATTAATATGATGAAAGAATGTTAATTAGCCATATTCAAGGTGTATCTTACAAAAAGCACATGTGGGACAATGTTTATCAAAGCATGTTAAATTAGTTGTTAGGGTTTTGTATGGTCCATCCCAGCAGCTTCTTCTCTGGATGTGCCTTGTTCTTTACTACCACAATTTCTTTACTCAACAGCTAATATACCTTCTTCTTAACCTACGTTTTATATATCCTTCAAAGCACAAATCAAGTTACCCTCTCTTCCAGGAAAAGCCCCATTACTTCAGTGAAAAGCAATTATACTTTCTCATGAATCAAAAGTGATATATCCTGCTGCCACTCTTCTTACTTACCTTTTTCTAATTTGCTGAGTTATTAGTAATAAATGTTTTTTAGTAACTTTGCATCAAAAATCAATTAAGACCGGGATCCCTGGGTGGTGCAGCGGTTTGGCGCCTGCCTTTGGCCCAGGGCGCGATCCTGGAGACCCGGGATCGAATCCCACATCAGGCTCCCGGTGCATGGAGCCTGCTTCTCCCTCTGCCTATGTCTCTGCCTCTCTCTCTCTCTCTCTCTCTCTCTCTCTCTGTGACTATCATAAATAAATAAAAATTAAAAAAAAAACTTAAAAAAAAATCAATTAAGACCCTAGTATGTGGCAGGTACTTTATGATATACCTATCACCTTCATCAACCAATTTGAGGAGAAAGATAATGTCTATTAATAATTTTAATCCTCATAGCACCAAGAAACATTACCTTGAATTTAGTAAATACTAGTGGTATAAATGAGTTAAAGCTACACACACTCTGATTGTGATATTAAATGATAGCTTTTACTTTTTAAATGAAGTTTTCTCTAAGACATTTTTCTCATCTTCAGGATGTGGTGACTGATTCAACAAGTATTGATTGAGCATCTACTATGTGCAGGAAGTATACCAGGTCCTTGAAGTATATCCAAACAAAGCACAAAATTGCTCCTTTCCTTATGGAATTTTTGAGGATGGAGGTAAATATTAATTATGATAAATAAATAATATACATGATAAATTAAAAAGTGGTATTTCTATGAAAAATTAAAACCACTAAGGAGGCTCAGGAGTGCTTTGGGAATCAAGTAAATTAAGAAGGGAGAGTAAGGTAAACCTCATAGAAAACAGTCATAACTGTAGCCAGGCTAACTAATAGAAAAAGAGAGCATAAATTACTAACATCAGAAATGAAAAGAAGTGACATCAATATCATACGTACAGACATTAAAAGGATAATAAAAATAATAACATAAGTAATTCTATACCCACAAATTTGATAACCTAGATGAAATAGACCAATTCTTTGAAGACAGAATCTGTGAAAAGTCATACAAGAAACAGACAACCAGAATAGGCATGCATATCTTAAATAAGTTGAATCAATAATTAATAACCCTCCAAAACGGAAAGCAGCAGGCCCACATGGATATATTATTGAATTATACCTAACTCTCATAGAAGAAGTTACATCAAAATTCTACAAACTCTTTAAGAAGGTAGAAGCAAATGTATACTTCTTAATTTATTTAAAGAATTCAGGATTATTCTGAATTCCAAAACTATACAAAAGACATAAGAAAACTATACGCCATATCTCTCATGATAGATGATAAATCCTCAGTAAAATATTAGCAAATTGAATCCAACAATATATAAAAAGAATTATACACAATGACCAAGTGGGAGTTATTTCAGATATATGTAAGGTTGATTTAATATTTGAAAATCAGTTAATGTTATCCATCACATCAACCACTTAAAAAAGAAAAATCACATGGTCATATCAATAGAGGCACAAAAGCATCAGAAAAAAAATCCACTATCTTTTCATGACAAAAACTCTGAGTAACTTAGGTATAGAGGGGGAACTTTTTCAGCTTGATAAAGAACAAACACACACACACACACACACACACACACACAAAGCCTACAGCTAACATTATACCTAACAGTGAAAATCATAAAGTTTTCCCTTTAAGATGGGGTATAAGGTACGGATATCACCACTAATCACTCCTTTTCAGCATTATACTGGAAATTCTAGGTAATGTAACAGGCAAGAAAATAAAACAGAGGGTATTCTTATTGGGAAAAAGTAAAGGTGTCTTTCTTTTAGATGATATGATCATCTCATAGAAAATCTGAAAGGCTAGAGACTACATGCAGTCAAATACACACATAAACACACAAATTCTGGAACCAATAGTCAATCAAATCAAGGTTCCAGGATACAAGGTTAATACATAAAACTTAATGGCCTTCCTACATACCAGTAATGAATGAGTGGCATTTGAAATTTTAAAAATCTCATTTACATTTGCACCCAGTGTGTGAAATATTTAGAGATAAATATAGCAAAATATGTACAAGACTGATAGGAGGAAGACTATAAAACTGATGAATAAAACCAAAGAACATCTATAAAAAATAGAGAGATATTCCATGTTCATAGATAGGAGGACTCCATATTATCAAGATGTCAATCTTTCACAACTTAATCTATGGATTAAAGGCAATCTCAGTAAAAATTCCAGAAAGTTATCAACAATGAAAAAACAATTTCGAGGTATATATGGAGAGGAAAAAGACCCAGAATAACATAATATTGAAGGAATAATTGAAGAATATTGAAGAAAAATAAAGTTAAATCACTGACACTATCTAACTTTAAAACAAACTATAATGCAACATTAATCAAGATACTGCAGTTCTGGTGAAAACATTGACAAAGAATCAAGTAGGCTGGATAAAGAGCACCAAAATAGACCTACCTAAATATAGCCAACTGATCTTTAACAAAGGAGAAAAGGCAATACAGTGGAGCAAAGATAGACTCTGGTAAATAGCACTGGACTAGCTGAACATCCACTTGCAAAAAATGCCATCTGGACACAGATCTCACACCCTTCACAAAAGGTGAGTCAAAAGGATTACAGACCTAAATGGAAAATACAAAATTATAAAATTCCTAGTAGATAACATAGGAGGGGACCTAGATAACTTTGGGGATGGGCGTGAATTTTCAGATATAGCAGCAAAGTAATAGCCATGAAAGACATCACTGATAAAGTGGACTTCATTAAAATTAAAACCTTCTGCTCCATAAAAGACAGTATCAAAAGATGAGAAAATAAGCCACATATTCAGAGGAAATATTTGTAAAAGATACATCTGGAAAAAGAACTATTATCCAAAATATGCAAAGAACTCTTCCAACTATAAGAAAACAACCAACCTGACTGAAAAATGCTAAGGTCAAAGACCTTAACAGACTCCTCATCAAAGAAGATATATAACTGACAAATAGTCGTGTTAAAAGGTACTTCACATCCTATGTCGTGAGGGAAATACAAGTTAAAACACAAAGAGAAAGGTGCCTGGGTGGCTCAGTCCGTCAAGCGTCTGAGTCTTGGTTTCAGCTCAGGTCATGATCTCAGGGTCCTGCGACAGAGTACAGAGTCTGCTTGAGTTTCTCTGTCTCTCTCCTTCTGCCCCTCCCCACCACTCTTTCTCCTTCTCTAAGATAAGTAAGTAAATCTTTTAAACAACAAGATACAACCCATCTATTAGAGTGGTCAAAATCCAGAGCACTGACAACATCAAATGCTGGTTAGAGTGTGGAGCAACACAAACTCCCATACCTTGTCAATGAGGGTGCAAAATGGTGCAGCCACTTTGGAAGACAATCTGGCAGAGGCTTTTTTTTTTTTTTGCACAAGTGAATATACTTTTTTTTTTTTAAAGTGAATATACTTTTATGACATGATCCACCAATCTCACTTCTGGATATTTACCCGAAGGTGTTAAAAATTTATGTCACACAAAACCTGCACATGGATGTTGATAACAGTTTTATTCATAACTGCCTAAATTTGGAAGCAGCCAAGATGTCCTTCTGCATGTGATAAACTGTGATGCATGCAGACAGTGGAATAGTATTCAGCACTAAAAAGAAATGAACTATTGAACCGTGAAAGACATAAAGGAATTTTAAATGCATATTATTAAATAAAAGAGGCCAGCCTGCAAAGGCCACATACTGTATGTTTCCAAGTATATGATATCCTGAAAAAGGCCAAACCGTAAAGATGGTAAAAAGATGAGTGGTTGCCAGGGATGAGGGGTGGGGAGAGGGGAAAGGATGAGTAGGCCGATCACAGAGGGGTTTTAGGGCAGTGAAAATATTCTATGTGATACTCTAATGATGGATACATGGCATTACACATTTGTCCAGACTCATAGAAAGTACAACGCCAAGAGAAAAATATAAACCTCGAACTTTGGGTGAAAATAATGTGTTATGTAAAGTCATCCATTGGTGACAAATGTACCAATCTGGTGGGGGGATATTAATAACATGGAACACTAGGAATCCGTGGTGGCAGGAGGCATATGGGAAATTTCTGCTCCTTTCAATTTTGCTGTGAATCTAAAATTACTCTAAAAACATAAAGTCTAAATTAAAAAAAAAATAAAATGTAATAAATGAGTCATGACTTGAGGAACTTAGCCTGGAAAACACCTCAGAGAAGATGTATATCATAAAACACACACACATTTTACAAGGTTAGAGTATCTTTGGAAGTATGCTTTAACGTACTAAATTATACATAATTTCCCTCTGGGTAAAAAAGGCTTATCTGGGGAATAGACAGTAGAATTTTATTCTATATCCTTCTATGACTTTTGGATTTGAGACACGTGATTGTATTTCTATTCAAAAATTAAATAAACTAAAATATTTTATAGGAAAATTATGAAGAATTCCTAAATCCAGCTCAAAATATTAGGGAAGCATTTCATAAAACTAGGACATTGGAATAGTCTGGCCTACTTTATGCCAGTTAGCATTTGCTGCATAACAAACCACCCTAAAACTGACTAAGTTAAATCAACAACTATTTATGTAGCTCATGATTTTCTGAATCACCAATTTAGATTGAGATCATATAGACAGTCCTTCAGGTGTGGGCCTGGTTTTGCTGATAGTGCCCAGGCTTTTGGATTTGGGGGGTGCCTGAGGCTGGATGGTCTGTGACCAGCATGACTGCGACCTCTCCATGTTGTCTCCCTCTCTTAGCAGGCTGGCCTTGGCTTATCACACGGTCGTCAGGTGAGTCCCACATCACCAGAGTGCAAGCAAGCTGCGGTCTCTTGAGTCTTGATCTGCAAATTCTCACATGATCACGACCTCACAAAGCCAGCCATGTTATGGGGTAGGGAAAAGAGCTCCATCTCTTGAGGGGAGGACGTAAAAGATTGTCATAGTTTCATAATCTTCTACAACTAAAAAATGATAATTAACAATATTAATGCTGAATTACTCTTAGAATAGAGATGTAAGCCGTATCATTGTGTCCTGGCCAAGTCTTCGTATTTTCAATTGAGGGAGCTATAGTTTACAATAAATCATCTCAATTATGAATGTGATTTAAAACATGTCTGTGCTCCTGACTTCAGAGTTTTGGGGATATATCTACGTCCTTTTGCAATAAGCTTTTTTCATGAAAATTAAAGTCTCCCTAGTAGATGTTTTTTTCCATGCTAATTTCTAACATGACACAGCTCCTGTCATATCATCATATTCTCATTTTCCATTTTCCAAAATATTCACCTTTTCTTTTTTATAGCCTGTATATGAGAAAGTGGGCAAATGTCTTAAATTTGATTCTGATCCATATAAAATAGGGTCAAAATATTAATTTCCTATTTTTGTATGACATTTTCACATTACTCTGTTTTTAGCTTTGAGTACACAAAGGAACGTTCTAGTTTCTGATGTCCTGTAACACCTGCACCTTTTATGCAGCATATGCCATTGTTCCTTTCCTCCATACGTTCTCTGGGTTCATCTCTAAGTATGTATTTTAACCAGATTGCACCTCATGAATTCTTCAAAAGGTCATATAGCTTATGTATCTTTAATCAAGACTTGGATTGAGCTGCACCATTTCTACCATTTATGAGCTCTTTGAAATTAGACTTAGTTCACCTTTCTAAATTCAGCTTATGTAGCTATGAAGTAGGAATATTGCTATCTTCTTCATGTGGTTTCCATAAAACTAAGAAAGAGTATGTGAGGGAACCCTGGGTGGCTCAGCGGTTTAGTGCCTGCCCCTGGCCCAGGGCGGGATCCTGGAGACCTGGGATCGAGTCCCACGTCAGGCTCCCTGCATGGAGCCTGCTTCTCCCTCTGCCTGTGTCTCTGCCCCTGTGTGTGTGGTGTCTCATGAATAAATAAATAAAATCCTTAAAAAAAAGGAGTACGTGAATATTAGCTGCTTCCTTGGCCTCCTTTGTTTTTCAACCATTTACCTCCTCTTCTATCTCATGTCATGTATGTTAAGAATAAAAGCTTGAAGATTCAGTTGCTCCTCACAGAGAGACCCTCACCATAGCCATGACCCACACCATTTACTCCACACCCACAACTAGATTATTGGTCTCACAGCAAGGGCATCCCAGTTGTGTATTTATTCTGATAACTGGGTGGGGTTCTTCACCACCCAGTATGTAGGGTGAGAATGATAATGGTTATGACAGTGATGATAATATAATCGTAGCTATCACATTTTGTTTTTTTTTTTTTGTTTTGTTTTTCTGTCTTTTTTTTTTATTATTATTGGTGTTCAATTTACTAACATACAGAATAACACCCAGTGCCCATCACCCATTCACTCCCACCCCCCGCCCTCCTCCCCTTCTATAAGCTATCACATTTTGGTTTAATACTAATCTCCATATCAAAGAAGCTCTATTCTTATTCCCATTTTAGAGATAACACACTGAGCTTCAGAGTTGAACTGCCTGGGTTACAATAGCTATTAGGAGATGGAACAAAGATTTTAAATCCAATTCTATTACACTCCAGATGTCTTGCTCTTAAACATTTACCCCATACTGTAAAATTGAATATAGTTGTGAATTTTTCATTGATTTGCTGACATGAAAGCTGCCACTAATCATATTTATGATTTTTCAATAAAAGCTTTAAAATTTTTTCTAGACCCGAGTGGTATTCAGGCACAACAGAAAACGTGAATTTGAGAAAAAATGACTACACGCCATAATAGGATCAGATATAAATTAGGCCTAATTACTTGAGTCTAGTAAGACTGGAATGTGGACCTGCAGTGATGATAATGGGATTCAGTGGACATACGTTGTGGGCTCTGGAGAATGGGGTGATAGGTGGCAATTATCATTAGTGACTTTTGAATAAAGATGTTGGAGTCTTCTCACTCATTAGACCAAACAGTTCAATGGTCATTAGAAGTGGCTGTAAAAGGCACTGAAATACCATCAGAAAGGGGGTAATGATTATCACTGTAGCAACCTATTATTTCTATAATGGCGATGTGATTAAGAAATCAACATTAGACATTATTCTCCATCAGCTGTGGCTTTTAGAAGCTGATGACAGTGGTCACAAATCAAACTTGGAACAGTTTCTATACCTTTAGTGGAACTCCTATGGCACAGACCACTTTCTTTTCCAACTGTGACTTTAATTTGAATATTATCAGGGGCAGGTCAAAACAGATGTGCTATAAATCACTCCAGAAGTTTGGTCAGAGTTGGAGGCATACACAGAACATTCCCTGTGATAAAGAGACTGCAGTTTTACAATCATAGTTTGTTACAAATCTCTCAGGAACAAGAACACAGATGCGGTTGTCACTTTTTTTTTTTTTTTTCTTATGCGCTGGTTGTAAATACAAGATGCGATGCTTTGTTGAAGAGTAATACATCACATCACGAGGACACCACCACCCAGATTCTCTGTTAGGAGAAGGAATTGGGTGGAATACATAGTAAATTAAAAGATGTAAAAACTATACGAGAGGACATTATGCTTAAAGAAACAAATTCTCATTATTCTGAATAAGACTCTGAATTCTTAAAGTCTGACCTAAATGACAATTATAATTGGATATTTACAATGAAAAATATGTAGAGAACCTACAAGCAATAAGTCAGTGATTATGCACTTGCTAAAAACATGTGCTCGGCATTTTTTTAATTCCCTAATTAAATCCTAATTAGGATGTGCAGTGGAGTGTTAATTTTTGCTAGCTATACCTCCAGGGCATTTTTTACACCTTCAGAAGCCTAAGCTTATTCAGATATGTAAGAGATAATTATCAATAAAAGGACCACCACATTGTTGGCTTGGAGAGTTGCTTATGTGTGGTTTCAGTCTCTACCTAAACAGCCCAGGGGACTTGTGTGTGATGATGAACTCTAACACTGTCCTCAGCTGCCTAATAGGTAAAGTATGACTGTTTCTGCATCCTCCAGCCAGAGTTTTCTTTAAAAAACAAAACAAAACAAAACCAGAAGCCTGTGGATATGCTCAGCAAATCTGAATACGAGGTGGACTGCCAGTCAGAGGTATTCCACCTTTGGCTCCACATAACAACAGAGTGTGGATGTCTAATCTGTTGCTTCAGTCTCAAAATCCACAAAACCTGCTTTGACTTTATATCCTATCCATTACAATTAAAGGACAGTTTTGAGTTAAGAGTTGACCATTATTCTTCTTAATTATTCTCCAAAGATTTTCTTGGACATGGTTTCCTTTCTTAATTTTTTTTTTCTGGATTGTCAACTCTTATATAAACTTTCTTTTCTGTTCTCCAAGCTGCCAAAATATTCGGTCAACTTATATATTAAGGTCCTACATTATGTACTGAGTAAGACATGTGTAAGGAAAACCAAAGCTCCATCCTCAAGAAGCCCGTAATCTAGAAAGGAGAGTGATGATAGTCATGGCAACGCTATTATACTACTAATAACAGTAACAACGAACAATTATTTCATTCTTGTTGTATTCCAGGCTCTTTATAGTTTTCTCATACACAGTCTTCTATATCATCCCTTCCGGCAACTTTCAGATGCAAAGGAGGCAGTTTTTACATAGCTCGTTCATATGGAAATGAAAATCGGAAAAGTCAAAGAAGCTATGTCTAGAAGTAGCAGAGTCAGGATACCGCACTTCTCACCCTTTCTCTGGACAAAGACAGGTGTATGACCAGAATAGGAGATGTCTTAAAACTGTGACATGTGTAGCAGATAAGGAATTTGAGGTAAGAAACCTAGATGAGAGAAGATTATGAGTATGGAGGTGATGGTGGTGGTGATGGAGAAGGCCACGGAGTACGGTATCTATTGGCACACGGAAGAGGAAGAAAGAACCGAGAGTTATGGACTCATGGTCCTTGAGGGTAGTTTCTAGGGAAGATTTTACTAGTAAGAACTCTTCATTGACAATCACAAATTTTATTTTTTTAATTTTTAATTTTTCTGTCTAAAAATGTTAGCTATGAGACTGGACAATTATTTGGAGAAACTGGAAGAAATTCCTTCTTCCCCCCTACTTTGTTATCCAATTGTACATCTCATTCATTTTGAACAACAGCTGTCCATAAACCATAAACATTTTCTAACAATATTTGATTGACTCAATTTCTTACCACCGTCTCTTGCCTTTGCCTTCACAAATCATGTTCTATTTGTAATATCAGGTTTTCTTCAAAGACTTTTAGGTGGATATAATATCTCCAACTCCAGTCTTGCCCTACTCCAAATTCTGAACTTAGGCACCTTCCATCTGCTAAGGCTGTTTTTCTCTTAGCTAGCATATGCACTGTTTGAAATGTCGTGCAGCAAAACTCTGAGATTCAGGGAATGAATAAATAGATCATCTCCTCCTTTAAGACACCAGAACCAGTGTCACCTCCCATAAGAGTTTCCAATTTTTTTGCCTAGACAACCAAAACTTTAGTGTATACCTGCTCTTGGAAAATTGTGATCTTGCCCACCCCCCCCCCCATTGATTGGATACTCAAGAGGTCTCTCTTTGGATTAGGTGTGTCATCTCTTTGCTCCATCATCTCAGTGATATAACTTGGACTTAACTAGTGTTGGGAATCTTGGGAGACAGTCACGTTTGCTGACTTGACATGGAGTCAAACGAGGTTTTGGGGAATGTTCTTGCTACTGGATTTTTGGTCAAGTGGTAACACTGTCAAAGACAACACTGTCAAATTATGAAATATATGGAGAGGCCAAAACAGGAAGCATTCTGAGATAGGTTTCCTCACACCTTGGGGTATATAACAAAAAAGGAAAGAAACACAAATGTCTATTAAGTTAAAGCATTTTCACAGTCACTCTCAGCGACTTCTCAACAAAATCAGTTGGTAGTTCCATCCCAATTTTATAGATAAGAATTCTTAAGCTCGTAGATGTTAAAGGATTTACCCAAGGACCCATAGCTAGGAACTAATAGAGCCAGGATTTGAATTTAGTTATGAATCTGAATCACTCTCTTGAATATTCAAAATCCACTTTTACCAATCTCATTTATCCAATGTAAAACATTGTAAAAGAGTCCTTCCCAGATGACACTTCCACAGTTTTATGCACTTTATTTCTATTCATAATTTTAATAAAACCTTCAGTAGACTCATTTTTAAAATCACACTTTCATTTTGCTCTCTGTGATATCAGTGGAGAGCAACTGTCAACAGATGCTAAAGTTTACAGATCATTAAATTCTCCTCCACAACGCATCCTCAGAAATGTCCTGGTGTCAAAAGACCTCCTCTTTTCCATCTAAAAGGATTGGTTTTAGAACAGTTTTGCTCAAAACTTCTAACTTAGTCAATTTTCTCCAATGTGTAATTAACCTGAACAATTCCGGAGATAAGGGCAGCTGTGCAATCAATGACACCTGGGCTCTTCTTTGCATCTGTATTCTATCTTCTCATCTGCTGAGCTCCCCGCCTTCCCTTATAGACCTTCCCTGGGTCAATTAAAGACTATGGGACAGATGGTTCTTCAACAAACTACAGGAGAGCACATGTTGTTTGGGAAAAATCAAGGGGGAAAAACTCCTACTAGTTTAAATATCTGTCTGTCCCTCACTCCCTGCTTCACACACACACACACACACACAAAAAACCTTACAGCATGTTACTCTATGTGAAATGTACTTCCTCCATATTTCCAACTCCAGAGATGGAAAATGATGAATCATCCTTAAAACCATAGCTTAGTTACCATTCTTTTTAAAAATTCCATCTTGAGGGACACCTGGGGGGGCTCAGCAGTTGAGCGTCTGCCTTCAACCAAGGGTGTGATCCTGGAGACCCAGGATCGAGTCCCAGATCGGGCTCCCTGCATGGAGCCTGCTTCTCCCTCTGCCTCTCTCTCTCTCTCTCTCTCTCTCTCTCAAATAAATAAATTCTTTTAAAAATATTTTTAAAATTCCATCTTGACTTATTCAATACAATTATGTTCTATTTGAACTCCATTTGTACTTTTATTCATTCCACAAGAAATGTAGGTTACCATTTTTTATGGTATGGCATTACATTTTATACGTCTGTATCCCTCACTTCTCTGTATGCTCTAACATGCAGGGCGCCTGTGTCATTACTACCTAAATATCACCAGTGCAAAGCACAGTGCCTGACAAATATTTGCTGATGAAAGCATGCTTTCTCATTCAATTATTTATATCTCTTTTCAAAAATATATTCAGCATTCGCTATAGGCCAGTCATAGAAAGACTTCTTAGATGACCCACAATGATCGCTTCTTCTTAGAATCTATATCCCTGCATTGTTCCTCTTCCTTGGGTGAAGGTTATGCCTAGAGATTAACAAACAGAATACAGCCAAAGTCATGAGTTGTCTTTTCTATGTGTAAGTCATACAATACTGAGTCTTCTATCTTTATGGCACCCTCTTTTTCTTTCTGGTTTTGATGAAGCAAGGTGCCACGTTGGAGAGGTCCATATGGCAAATAATGCTTGGCCATATGGGAAAACAGCCTGCAAGGAACTACATCTTTCCAACAACCATGGTAGTAAGCTAGAATCTAGATCTTTCCCCCACTTAAGCCTTTAGATAAAACCATAACCCTCCTTAATTCCTTGACTACAGTTTTATAAGACTCTGAAACAGAGGACCCAAACATACTATGCCAGAATTCCTACATCAAAACAACTGTGAGATAATACATAGGAGTTATATTAACCTAGCAAGGTTGGGGGGTAATTTGTCATGCAATAATACGTAACTAATACAGGGCTGACACCCCATTAAGTGCTGGCAGTGTAGTGATGAACAAGACTTTTGTTTGTTTTGTTTTCTGTCCATATCTAGTAATCAAATAAAAATTGTTTCATCTAAATTTAGAAATAGCTCAGTATTCAATTTATGTGGAACTCTCTTTGAATGGTTTGCCAGATATTCATTGCCCAGTAACAGGCTAAAACTTATTGTCTTAAAACTGCGACTGATTATTTCCTATGAGAGTCTTAGTTGTTTTCAGGGTTTCCCTACTGATTTTGCCTGGGCTTGATCACGCGTCTGCACTCACATGGCTGGTAAGTCCAAGAAAACCTCAGTCACATGTCTGGCAGCTGATCATGGTTATCAGCTGGGGTGCCTCGGTTGCTTCCATAACAGTTTCTTAGCCTTCAATGAGCTGGATTGGATTTCTGACGTGGCAGCTACAGGTCAGTGTCCCAAGAAGGCAAGTCACGATGCACAAGTACCTTTCAAGCCTTGCAACAAGTTTGCTGATGTCCCCACTGGCCAAAGACAGTAATGTTGTCAAGCCCAGAGTGAATGTGAGGAAGAATGAATATAAGTTTATAGTTACCTAAAGTCATGATTTATTGGGATCCATCACTGAAAGAATCTACAATAAATGGTATTGACATTTAGCTGAATAGAGTTGGTCTTAGGATATTATAGCTTAAAAGAAACTTAGGGGACATTTTTTCAGTCCCTTCATCATATAAATAAAAGAAAAGATATAATCAGAACAAATCAATTGCTAATTAAAGAACAGACTTGATATTCAAATTCAAATTCTTTTTAATCCATCATGCCCTTTGCCCTACAACTCACATTGCTTGATTTTCAACCTCAAACCATTCAAAGAATTTTACAAAGAGAAGGTCATGATGTACTACTATGGGTCACAGAATACAATTCCAAACTACCAGATTCCTCTTCCTTTGGCCTGAGGTATTTTAGTGCAGAAATATGTTAGTACTCTAGTAATTAGAAACTGTCTATCTCAAACCATACCATGACGTGCTAATTATTTGAGGAGTTACCAGTATTAAACCAATAGATAGTAAGTTTTCTCCCACTAGCAATTAGGATCTAGTAATCTACACCGTTGTTTTTATAAAGGTCCACCTCAAGAGCAATTAGCAAAATATCGGTCAGATCATAACCAACTAGACATCTGATTTTTTATCTTCTCCAGGTTTATTGATATAGGTCGAAACTATTATTTCCTTACTCTTTCCATGCTAAAATAAAACTAGCCTGGGTATTGGTACAGATCAGCATAAAGACCTTCATTATACAGGTAAAAGCTTCTGATTTTTCAGGCCTGGATTATTATAATTCTCATTTTCTGGAGATTTTGTTCATGATGATTTCTCTGATGCAGCTCCTAGAAAATGCAGAAGTTGAATCTTCATAAGAATACACCTGTCTTTATAAATTATTCTCATTTTGATATCCATGCACATGATCCTATCTAATCTCTAATGAAAGGATTCATATTTAAGAACTGGAGGGACAGCAGCTTTCTGCTTCACTATTTTTCTTATACTCTGAACCATCAGATCATCCTGGGTACAAGCCTGACTTTCCAATTTTACTTTCCTAGCTAGAAAAGCCATGATCATCACTGAAGAAATTCTCCTGACATCTGTATTGGACATTATTTGAAAGAAACTCACTAATCAACTGCTATTTTTTACTATTAATTTAATTTCATTTTAGGACAAGCATTTGCTCTTTATAGATTATTCTTTCCTGTCTACTCTGTAACACATTTTGTAAATCTTGCAATTTTTTTTTAAATATAATATGCTCTTGTAAAGCTTTGGTGAGGAAGCAAGAAGGATTTAATCAGAATTATTTTTAAGTACCAGTTCCATCACTTATTTGGTTTCTGATTTTGAGGAAGCTCTTTTACTTTTTTGAGACTATACTTATCTACTTACACATAAAGTGAAAATCTACCCAAAGGAAATATGTTTTAAAAAGGGATACATTTCCCTATAGTAAGAAGTTTGGAAACTATAAAATCTCAGGAAGTGATAATTGCTTGAAATATTACAATTTCTAATAATATTTATTGCTTTCTACTCTGATATTGTTGAGTCTTCTAAAATTGGTTGTGACATACTTTTTCATGAGGATTATACTTTATTTACCTTTATATCCTTAATATACTGCACAATATTAGAAGTTTTCCAAATAATTCCTCACACATTTTTTATTTGATACTCACAGAAAAGCCCTATGAGATAAGCAAATGTTATTACTTCCCTTTGCCAAATTTAGAAACTGATATCAGGAAAGTGAGGAATCCAAGCTTCTTAAAGTGAGTACAGTTGACCCTTGAACAAACACAGGGGTTGAGGGTGTCTACCCTACATGCTGCTGAAGTCCATGTATAACTTTTGACTCCTCAAAGAGTTAATTGCTAATAGCCTCTTCTTAACCAGGAGGCCTTGTGGATAATATAAACAGTTAACTGACATATATTTTCTATGTTATATGTATTGTATAATATATTCTTAGCACAGAGTAAGCTAGAGAAAAGAAAATTTTATTAATAAAATCATACATAAGAGAAAATACATTTACAGTCCTATACTATTTTTATTGAGAAAAAAAATCCACATTTAAGTGGAATTGCACAGGTCAAATCTATTGTTGTTCAAGGGTCAACTGTTATCTAAAAACAAGAAGAGCTGTACTATATCAGCTCCCAGTCTTCTTTATCCCATAGTACTTCCTGGTATTTATTTATACTAAAGGATCCCCACCAGGGATAAGTCAGACATACATCCCCAGCACTTGTGAAAGGTGAAGTCTAAAATGTCCTGTTCAGGTAAAAAAATTAAAAAATAAATAAATAAATAAATAAATAAATAAATAAATAAATAAATAAAATTACTCTTTTAATATGTAAAACTTCTAAAACAAAAACAGATTGAGGACATAGATTTAACTTATTGGAAATACTAATAGAATAATGATAAAATAGTTTTTAATGGTTTAATGCTCAAAATGTAAAGAACAAGGTGGGGTGGGTCCTAAAGGTATACTGGATGACTTCTTGCCTCCTTCACCTAATGGAATATCTTTTGTTGACTAGTTTGCTTCAAATAACATATGGTATGTTCTCCCCCATAAATACGAAAAAACATTTCCAGGGTTTATCAGACATTTAAAGGAAGACTAACAACTAACTAACCAACTAACTAAATAATTTTATATATATCAAGATCTATAAACAAATGAATCTCCATGCTGTAGCTTCAATGTGTTTTTTTTCTATTTGTGCTACCTCTGAAAGAGTCTTTAATATAAGCACCCATAAAACAAGAACAGAATGTTATGAAAAGTAACAAAACAAAAAAGAGATTTCAAAATTGCTAAAAATAAGACAAAAATAACTTGGAAGATAAAACTAACAAAATCTGATTTTGTAATGAAGACAAAAATTGTGAGAACAGAATAGAGTAATAATCTAAGATATATATCTTACTAATAATCCTCCCAAAAGAGAAGAAAAAAATTGAATTCAAGAATTTAAAAAAAAAAAAAGGATTTCCCCCAGATCTAAAGAACATCAGTCATCAATATTAAAAGGTCTTCCTAGTAATTTAAATGATTCATGCCAAAAAATAAATAAATAAATAAATAATTAAAAAATAAAAAATAAATGATTCATGCCTAGACACCACTACAAAATTTCAGGATCTTAAGAAATAAAGGGAATATTCTAAATTATTCTGAGACAGAGGTCAGTGTGGAACAGAACAGTAAGTTCCTCACAAATAAACTAGAATGTCAGAACCTAGTGGAAATGAGTGTTGAATGTTTTAAGGATTAAATGATGTTTTACTTCGTATCGAGCATATAAGAAAGAAATCTCTCTCTCTCTCTCTCTCTCTCTCTCTCTCTCTATATATATATATATATATATATATATATATATATGCAGGCTGATGCACCCAGACACCTCCATTAACACACCAGTCCTTGGGAAGTAATTTGAGAAGATGCTCCCATAAAATAAAAAAGAGAGAAAAAATACATGGAATAAGGAAATAGTTCCAACCGCAAAAAAAAAATAATAAAAGAAATTTTCAGGATGAAAACCGTAGGGCAAGCATAAAGAGTTATCAAACCAGAATAAAGCAGAAGGTTACAGAGATTCCAGAACCATCTATATTGGATGGTATTTGGAATGTGACTGCACATATTTGATAATATTATTTATTAATTTTCAACTTACAAACAACCTATAAGCAAACTATTTATATGATAAGTATGTTACAAAAGAGTATATACATATAACATGTAATGTCACATATAGGAAAGGAGATTATAAAAGCAGACACACAGTGGACAGGAGTTGGAATGTGAAAAGAATAGAAGACTATGGAAGATAGTAAGTGGGTCCCGGCATATTCATCTTATAAAGGGAACTATAAAACATTAGTTATAGAAGACACTTAGGATGTGTATTATTTAAAAGATATAAGGCTAAGCAACACAGGAATAAAAATTATAACGGATTTTTGGGGAGCAAAAATAAATGAAAATTATGATGCGATTTCAATCCTTGCTCTGAGGGGAGAATAATCAATTAGTAAAAATACTGAACATTAAGCTCTTTAGGATGAGTACATTGCAGTGGATGTTGCGTCTTGCCCATATGCCTCTGGGCTTCACAGTTTCTATATGCTGCAGGTAACTGCCACCTGCATACATGTGTCACAGAACTTCTACCCACTGCTGGGGTGGGTCAAAAGTGTGAAGGAATTAACAATCACCAAGAGCAGAATTCAACAACTACCAGATGGAAAGAGGTACACAGATATAACAGCTCTTTCCACCAGCAAGTAGGCTATTTCTGAGGTATGTGTGCCTATTTTTTCCTGGATTTTTCCTATAGGATTAATCCCCACTCACTCATCAGGATGACTGACTCAACAATACAACCTCTGTTAGCTGTCTTTCCTTCCCTGTGTCATTTCCTTGTACCTTTCAAATAAACTACTTACATTTCACTCCTTGTCTCAGGATCTGCTTCTGGGAGGAAATGTAAATTAAGACATATATGTAGATATGAAATGAACCATAATATTAAAATGATTTAACCATGGAAGATGAGAAGGTAAGCAAATTGCTTTTCACTGAAGCCCTTAAGAGTACTGTTTGACTATAAATGTTCTTATTTTGCTAGACAAATACTAATAGATGATTCAAAGAGATGGTATATAGATAGAAAGATGTCAATTCTCAAAGTTGTTAATTAATCTAGCTAATTTATAAAAGTCAATGAGGGAACTAAGCTGACCAATTCAAAATTTCCTCCAACTACCCATGACAGCCAGGTAGGGCAGTTGAGACACATCCCTTCCATATTGGGTTTTCTTATACTTCTGGTGTCCATGCCACTGTGAGGAATAATGGACAGAGATGGTGCCTGAGAAACTGCTGAGCTTACAACCCAGTTTATCCTATAGATCTACCCTCCACATGGTCCTTTATTATTAAACTGCAGTTATGTTCTCAGTACAAGCTTCTGCCAAAAATCCAGCTCAGGACTTCATGTGCTGCTTAGAAAATCAAATCCACACAGTCTTCCTCAGTCAACCTTATATTTCTAAATTTCTTGCTGACCAAGACAGGCATAGCTTGCTGACTGAGTCGTGTTCACCTAATTCTACTGATTTAGTGTATTCCATTGCACTAATGTAATGCAAAGTATTTCCAAACACATGGAACTGTATAATTATATATTTTCCTCTGCAAAGCCTTTAACCAAGCACATTTTACATACTTCTCAATTTATAAATTTCTATACTACAAAATAATACTTTTCTAATCAATACATAAATATGTTCTTCTCATGTCTTATGCTAAAATTAAGTCTCCAAGAAGGTGACTCCATCCTCCAGGACCCCCTTGTCGCTTTCATACCCTGATGTGCAACAATATTATCTCTTCAAGTGTGTTGTAATCCAGTTTGAAAACCATAGGGCACACTGTCATGAAAAAAATAGCCCTTCATCCTTTGAATAAACTCTGAGATCTGATAAACCTTATGCCTGGCTATTAGATTCCAAGTTGTTGCAAATACATGGGAATTAACCAGAGGGTATTAAAAGCAGGTTGTATTTTGGGGACCTCTGAATACTTGGTAACCATGTCTTGATATTCCATAAACACTGGGTTTTTCACTGAGAATCATCTTACAGTAAAGCAATGCTTTTATCTTTTTACTCAAGTCACTTTCTGAGTCACACAGCAATGAGTGCACCCCATCAAATGGCCTAATTTGGGTCAAAAATTATATCCCTAACTTGACCATGGGTTCATTTGATGACAAATTTTAGAAAGGCAAATATTTTCTTTTTAGGAAATAGATATCCCTTAATGCCAGGCCCCCAAATTTTTACTGAAATCTTGTTGAGAAAAAGACATTAGGGTTGGTGATCAAGAAAAACTGAGACCCTTTTTTGAAGGACTTACAGAACTAGGCATAATTCTAGTTGGATTGATTATGATTAATTATAAAAAAAATATGATCCTTATAGAGATACGTAACTATGATATGCAATAATACCTGGTCTAGAAGATCAAGATTTTCCCTGACACCTGAAGAATGAATAGTGATTACCCAAGTGAAGTAGAAGATGATGCTGATTGCAGAAATGATGTTTTGAGTTGGGAGAATGGAAGATGGTAGAGTAGGAGGACCCTAGGCTCTCCTCATCCCCAAAATACAAGTAGATAACTAACAAATCATCCTAAGTATCCCAGAAGTTGACGTGAACGCTGGAAAAACAAACTCCACAGCCAGATATAGAAAAGAGGCCACCCTGAAGAAGGTAGGAAGTGCCGAGACATGGTTTGGAAGAGAAACAGATCATGGTAACTTGGTCCTGTGGCCACAAAGAAGGGTGAGAGACAGACTAATACACAAGAGAGCCCCAGGGGAGATCGAATCCCCATTGCAATTGGCTTGGAAAGCGAGAGGGGCCAAATTTTGTAACTTCTTGCAACCAGTAGCACTTAAAGCCTGGAGTTTTGAAAGTCAGCTGACTTGACTGAGATAAAGCCCAAGGGCATTATATTGCTCTTGGAGAGGAGGCCGACAAATAACTTGCAGACGAACAACATGGAAACAGTGATCTGAAGAGCAGCGGGCTACGCAGTGGGAAGGTCATTTGCTCATTGCGGAGTGCATCCCAGGGATGCAAAGACCCCTCCAGTAATAAAGGACCCGCTATTTTCCTTCCCTGGCCCTCGGGGTAATAACAGGGCCCATGTGAGAACCAGGGCAGCACTGACACTCACAACCTAATTTGCTTACACCAAGCTTCAGCCCTCACCACGCTCTGGTGGAATTGCCCTTCGCAGTCATGCCTACCTCGTCCCAGAGTGGCAGGAGCTCTGGAAGACAAGCCCAAATCCCTGCCAACACTTTGTCTCCTGAATGGAGAGTTTTGCAGGGCCTCAGTTCCAGTGGTGGTGGCAGTGGGTCCCATCTGATGAGGAGACCAGACGACACTTAGCTAAAATGTGCCACGTTCAGGCCAGGGACCAAACACTACTCACAATAAGCAGCAAAAAATAAGCTCATGGGTTGGAAGAATAAATATTGTTAAAATGTCCATACTACCCAAAGAAAGCTATATATTCAATGCAGTCCCTAGCAAAATACCAATAACATCTTTCACAGAACCAGAACAAACACTCCTAAAATTTGCATGTGACTATGAAAGACCCTTAATAGCCAAAGCAATCTTGAAAAAGAAAAGCAAAGCTGTAGGCCTCACAGCTCCTGATTTCAAGTTATACAACAAAGCTGTATTAACCAAAATAGTATGGGTTCTGGCACAACAAATAGACTCACAGATCAACAGAACAGAATAGAAAACCCAGAAATGAATCCACAATTATATGCTCAATTAATCTTAGACAAAGCGGGAAAGAATGTCCAATGGGAAACAAGATTATCCCTTCAACAAATGGTGCTGGGAGAACTGGACATAAACATTCAGAAGAATGAAACTGGATCACTTCCTTACACCATAGACAAAAAAAATTCAAAATAAATTAAAGGCTTCAGAGTGAGACCCGAAACCCTAAAATTACTACAAGAGAACATAGGCAGTCACTTCTTTGACATCAACTGTATCAAGTTCTTTCTAGATATGTCTCTTGAGGCAAAGGAAACAAAAGAAAAAATGTACTACTGGGACTTCATCAAAACAAAAAGCTTCTGCACAGCAAAGGAAACAATCAACAAAACTAAAAGGCAACCTACAAAATGGGAGAAGATGTTTGGAAATGGCTTATCTGAGAAGTATGTATAAAGAACTTATAAAATTCAACACCCCAAAAAAACAAATAACCTAATTAAAATATCAGCAGAAGACATGTGCAGACATTTCTCCAAAGAAGACATACAGGTGACCCACAGACACATGAAAAGATGCTCATTGTCACTCACTCATCATCAGGGAAATACACATCAAAGTTACAATGAGCGAGCACCTCACATCTGCCAGAAGGGCTAAAATCAACAACGTAAGAGACCGTAGGTATCGGCAAGGATGTGGGGAAAGGGGAGACCTCCTGCACCACTGATGGGATTGCAACCTGGTGCAGCCACTCTGGAAAACAGTGCAGAGTTTCCTCAGAAAGTTAAAAACAGAGCTACCCTATAATCCAGCAATTTCACTACTAGATATTTACCCAAAGATTATAAAAATATTAATCTGAAGGGATACATACACCCTGATGTTTTTAATAGCTTTACGTACAACCGCCAAATTATGGAAACAGCCCAAGTGTCCATCGATTAATGATGGATAAAGAAGAAGTGGTATATATATATAATATATAATATAGTATATAATATATATAATATATATAAATATTATTTAGGCATAAAAAAGAATAAAATCTTGCCATTCACAATGGCATAGATGGAGGTAGAGAGTGTAACGCTAAGTGAAATAAGTCAGTCGGAGAAAGACAAGTACCGTATGAGTTCAATCACATGTGAAATTTAACAAAGAAGCAAAGGGGGACCTTCACCCATTCACCCCCCCAAAAAAAGAAGCAAAAGGGGAAAAAGAGAAAGAGATGCAAGCCAAGAAACAGACTCTTAATTACAGAGAACTCTGATTACCAGAAGGGAGGTGGGTGGATGAGTTAAGTAGGTGATGAGGACTGAGGAGGGCACTTGTTGAGATGAGTAATGGGTGATGTATGGAAATGTTAAATCGCTATAAAATTGTGTATTAACAGAGAGAAGAGAAAGGGGAAAAAAAAGAAAGAAGGAAGGAAAGAAGGCAGGAGGGAAGAGGAAGAAAGAGAGGGAGGGAGTTAGTTATTGGGTGAAAAAACGTGGACAAAGGTCCTGAGACAGAGACCGGACGCCTCTAGAACAGAGATAACAGATCAGAGTGAAGACCACATCTTGCAGGCAAACATATTTATTTTTACAGGACAGTATTTTGTTGCGTTTTTTCTCTTAGCTTTCAGCCAAAATTTAAATGCGAGGAGACAACACAGAAATGGGAGTATCTGCTTTCAAATGGAAAATAAAAGGAGCAATAGTGGAGCCAGTCCCTCGTCTCACAGACGACTGTACCAGTCTCCTGCAGCCCCGTTATTCTCTGCCTCTCTTGCCACAAGCCCCGTGCCCCAGGTGCACTCGTTTTATGAACTTACCTGCCTGGACAACTGCACTGGTAACTACTGCTCTGCTTCCAAGGGCCAGGAAGGAGGTGTCCTTAGTGATCCCTTCACTACTGTGCCCCCACTAGAGAACCCAGAAGGGGAGAGAAGCCCCAAGCCTCTACTGAATGGTTTATACATAAAGCATTTGAGGGACAAATGAAGGGTTAGGGTGACTGGGTCCAGGGGAGAGGAAAACAGCACAAGAGAAGAGGCTGGGGACTAACCAGGTACGAGGCCACATTAAAGCTGTTTTACTCTACCCTAGGGCCAGGGAAAAAGAACATGTTCAATGAGGAGTGAAGATAAGATTTGCAAAACAAGAATTCCAGTCCACTGGGGAGAAGGAGATGTTACCTTTGGTGTAAACTTTATAGTTTAATTTCCTATGTTGTTTCCTTTTTTTTTTTTTTTTAATAAAATTGTGAGGTATCAATTGAGATCTCTCATCTGTCTCCAGACAGAAAATCTGCACAGTTTCTTAGGGCAACAGTGTCTTGTCCTAAGTCTCAGGTCCAGCAGATTTCAAGAGTTAAGCAGAAGTTTTATCCCCGACTACCTGTGTCCTCCCCATAACAGGAAGTGAAGTGGGGAGATAAGCTCCTTTCACAGGTGCTGTGTTTATGTCAAAGATAAGACCTCCGCTTCCCTACCTGCACAAGAAAGACTAACAACACCTAACAGGGCCTCAATAGTAATGTTTATAGTTTACCAGGAAGATAAGAAAACCTTGCTGTCTGCTTCCTTTGGGTGACTATGTCCTGATCAATATTTAAAAAGACACATTTAAGAAAAACATGACGTTCTCTTCCATGAGGACCTTAAAATACTCATTTAAATATTAAATCCAAAGCTCTACTCATATTCCTGCATATTCATGTGTCCAATGCTGCACCTTTTTAACATAGTTAAAATGATTTTTTTTTTTTTTTTTTACTCTAAAAATACTGCCTTTTGGGACACCTGGGTGGCTCAGGGGTTGAGCGTCTGCCTTTGGCCCGGGGCTTGATCCTGGAGACCTGGGATCGAGTCCCACGTCGGGCTCCCTGCATGGAGCCTGCTTCTCCCTCTGCCTGTGTCTCTGCCTCTCTCTCTCTGTGTCTCTCATGAATAAATAAAATCTTTAAAAGCAAATTTAAAAATACTGCCTTTTAAAGAAAGATGTGACAGAAAAAAAAAAACACACAAAAAGTTAAAAAGTTACCACTAAATAAGCCTTTAAATAAATCTTTGTTTTTATCTCTCCTGTAATAACAATTAAGATCAAAATGTCTGTATTTTTAAATGTGACTCTTAAAATAGATCAATGATTCACTTGGTCTTACGATCAAACAGATACTCCTGATCTGCTAAAATCATGAACCTAATTTCATATATTATAACATTTGAAAACTATAACCTGATTTAAAAGTAAATCCTTAAAACAATTTTATAATGCACCAATTTATTGACTATGGAGGAAAAACAAAACATATTATATTATACACACATAACAATTGTATAGTATTTCCAAATCAGAGAAATGTTATACTTTTTCATTCATGTTTAAAACTAGTCGTATGCCTGCATTATTACTTTTATCATATTTTGAATAAATTAACTTGCTATAAAGCACATTAATAAATACTAATGAAAAATTGCATATGATCTACAATTATTCCTGTTTTGTGGGCCTTCAGCCATTTTTTTCTGTGCAGGTGGGGTGATATTTTTAAGACAATGATCATAATTTGTTATTCTCCTGTTATTCCCTTTTCAGTGAACTCCTGTTGGTCTTAGAGCAGTGTGGACACCTCATGGCTATAATAATCTGGTTCCAGTCTGTTTACAGCCTTTCCCTAACCACAACCCCCTTGTCGCCCCTACAAACTGCCCCAGCCACACTGCATGTCTTTCTGCTCCTCACCTGTATCTAGCCTTTTATATATTTATTTGAGGGAGAGAGCGAAAGAGAGAGAGAGAGCACAGGGGTGGGATGAGTAGAGGAAGAGAGAAGGGATCTCAAATAGTCTCCCCACCGAGCACAGAGCCCAACACGGGGCTCAATCTCACGACCCTGAGATCATGACTTGAACCCAAACCAAGAGTTGGACACTCAACCTACTGAGCCACTGGGGAGTCCCATTTCTAGCCTTTTATTGTCACCAGGAGTTTGCACTTGATGTTTGTTCAACCTGGAATGCTCTCTGAAAGGCCTTTGGGACAAATCCAGTTGGATATTATCTTTATATCTCAACTCAAATGTCACCTCCATGGTTCAGGAATCCAACCCAAAGGGAATAAAAACATGAATTCCCACGGACACCAGGCCAATCCTTGGCACGCTTGCTATGAGAAGCGTGGCCCTTTCCCTGCCCTGCTGTGTGTCAAGGTAGGTGTAGTTTTGATGACTGTTTTCCCAATTTCCAGGTGAGGTGGCTTCTGGCTGGGTTTGGGCAATGGAAGGTGTTGATAGGATGGGAAGGCAAAGGGAAGAGATGACATACACAGCATTTCTGAGCATGGGCACATCTGCTGGTGGCTCCAGCTTCTTCAGACATGCCCATAAGATTTCAACTTCCGCCCAGGGCCCCATATTCCTGTTTCTGGTCACAAAGCCTACTATCTCTGCTTATCCTATAAACCCAATTTCTTTTTTTTTTTTTTTAAGATTTATTTATCCATAAGAGACAGACAGAGAGAGAGGCAGAGACACAGGTCGAGAGAGAAGCAGGCTCCATGCAGGGAGCCCGATGCAGGACTCGATCCTGGATCCTGGGATCACGACCTGAGCCAAAGGCAGATGCTCAACCACTGAGCCACCCAAGCATCCCATAAACCCAATTCCTTAGCTGTTAAAGCTGCCCAGTTCTCAATTGGTTAATTCTCTATTTTTGAAGGTACTAAGGTCCTGTTCTAAAAATCTTCTACTTCAGAAATTTCTAGTGAATGATTACTCATCTTATTAAGGAAGAGAAAGAGATGTATTACTTTTCCTGCTGATAGTTTTTCAAAATATCTAAAGACTACAGCTTTCTAACTACAGAGAATTCTTCTAGTTGAATAGGACTATTAAAATAAAATTCCTCACAGGTTATAACTAAGATCCCTTTCAGTATTAAAAATCATATAGGTAGGGACGCCTGGGTGGCTCGGTGGTTGAGCATCTGCCTTCGGCCCCGGGCGTGACCCCGGGGTCCCCGGATCGAGTCCCATATGGGGCTCCCCGCAGGGAGCCTGCTTCTCCCTCTGCCTGTGTCTCTGCCTCTCTCTGTGTGTGTGTCTTTCATGAGTAAATAAATAAAATCTTTCAAAAAAATCATATAGGTAAAGCATCTAATTTTGGCTTTTGTTCAAAATTATGATTAAGAACTAGCTGAATGATGTCTGAATCCTGTGGTTATCCTTAGGAAGTAAAAGCTTCCCCAGGAGTGAATTGTGCACATGAAAATATATATAGATAACTCATTCTCCTAATGACCTTTTTGGGATATATCCAACTCTGGTACATTGCTGAGCCTTGCTGTATCAAGATCCGGATCTCAATGTTGAGCCTTCAGTAATTTGTTTTGATTGTTTACCTCATGTCCGGATCCTAATTGTCTACTGAGACATCCGTAATGTAGTTAAGCCCTTTAGATTAATTTGCAAACATTTCCTTCCCTTCTAGATTCTTGGCCTCTCTCTGATACTCAACACCAACATATCGACAGCTACTGTTGAATAAAATAAGGCTTAATTTAAGAATTTACTTTATGAGGAGCAGGGAATATAAAAGCTTAAAGTATCTTACAACTCGAATACATGGATATATTCAATACGCAAAATATGTAAGGTGAAAAAGTCATTCTTGAAACTAACTGGCAAGAGAGAGTGGCAGTGGGGGGTGGGCAGGGAAAGGCCCCCTCCATCTTTTTTCCTGCTTCTATGTTTTGCTTTACTGAAAAAACAGTACTTGGGTTCTTCTGGATTTGTTGTTTATTGTTTTTTGTTTTTTTTGTTTTGTGTGTGTGTGTGGTTTTTTTTTTTGTTTTTTTTTTGTTTTTTTTTTTTTTTTTGAGTTTCAGAGAGTTTCTGAGTGTCATAAAATGGGTCCCCTCACTTTTGGAACATTTCCACTCTAGTCAACTCACTTAAATGCCACTGACATTCTGGGAAAGTTGGCATTTTAGTATATCTTAAATGTTTTTCCCCTTTAAGTTACTTCATTAAGTTTGTCCTTCTCGTCATTTTAAGTGCAGAAATGATCCCTCACTGCCTGCCCACCCCCTCATTCTCTCATCTACGTAGTAACTCCTGTTTCTTCCGTATTCCCAGTTACTCTCTTCACATGGCATTCTAAACAATGCTTTTTTTCCTACTGCTAAGTTTCCTGTGCAACAATGAAAAAGCACTTAAATGTGCATGTGGGTACACACACACACACACACACACACTCTCCAGAAACCTGTGGGTCTCTATGCAGTACAAGGTTTCTTAATATTGCTTACTTATTCCCCAGAGACGTAGGTAAACAATTTAAATATTACCTGTTTAAAAAGTGAGTTGGTTGAGAGAAATGTTGGCCTGGGGATAAAATCCTACATGAAAAATGATAATCCTACCATTTCTTCCCTTTCCACAACACAAGCATATGAGCCACATTCCCTTTCTGTGCTTTCTGCTTGGTTGAAAGTATCTAGAAATTTCCAATCAGGGATCCCTGGGGCCTCAGTGGTTTGGTGCCTGCCTTTGGCTCAGGGCATGACCTCAGCGTCCCGGGATCGAGTCCCACGTCGGGCTCCCTGCGAGGAGCCTGCTTCTCCCTCTGCCTGTGTCTCTGTCTCTCTCTGTGTGTCTCTCATGAATAAATAAATAAAATATTTAAAAAAATATTTCCAATCAAAATTTAGGTATATTCCTTAATGTTTGTTGAGCTTATTCTCAAGAAGCTAAGCTAAGAAGAGACAGCTTAGTTTTGACTCTCTCTCCTTGGCCTGGAGGTAATATTTAGAACCTTTGGCCAGTTTATCTTCCAAAGAACCTAAATTTGAGAAAGGGACAAGCACAGCATTTTACAGGTGGAGTTTAGATGTATGTGTAATCACGGGAGTGTCTATACTCACACATTATCACTGTGCATTGACATTTTGTCAGCAAACTGGGCAGGATGAAGGGAATCATCATAGAGACACTACTTTTGGTTCAGAAGGCCCTAATTCATCCTTGATTTTTATTGCAGAAAACCAATTGGTCACAAATATAGCACAGATGCTGTTTGTCACTACAGACCTCTAATGGCATATTTTTCTAGAGTTAAAAAGACAGAAGTGTCCCAACTCTGGAGAGAAAGCTGCCTCGTAGTGGCAAAGATTTAATGGTTTGTGTGCCTCTCTTTGCAATTAAGGGAGCTAACTCATCTTGCCACGTTTTACTATTACCTTTGGTCCTTTTCCCCCTCTGCTTATATCAAATGCTAGCTTTTCTCTCTTGACCTTTATTGGAAACTAATTCGGGGGAGTAAATGAGAATGTCCGGGAAGTCAATTATTTTTATGATGGCAAGAAACTCTGGCACCTTCTCATTTAATGATATATTACATAATATTGCCTATTAGAAAATAATGGATTTTAGAGATCATCCAAGCCCATCCATTTCACTTTGTAATTTAGGAAATTGAGGCTAAAAATCTATAAAACGCTTCTAATTTTATGCTGCTAATAAGCAGGATAGAGAATGCCCAAACAGAAGATTTCTGATTCTTAGATTATTGTTTACTTTTCTACTCCATAAGGATGCGTACAAGCGTGCATAAAGGTAGCAGCAAGAGAGAAAAGAATCCTAAATTGGATTTTGTCATCCTATAGACAAAAGCTGGGTATAAAAATAACCATTACATTTATTTTCAATAAGAACCCATTTCAAAGGGAACCATTTCTGCTGTATCCTTAAGAAAAACAACAGCACAATTGGGGAGAGTTCTCCCAAACCAGAGCAAGATAGAATAAAGCAGGCTCTCCTTCAGAGCAAAGCACAACAAAGAAGTGAATGGTGAATAAAAATGTTAACATCACACATACCCACCAAAAAATAATAACCCTACAACAAGGTAAGGCAATGTACATGAGTATTTCATAAAGATTTTCCTCCTAAGATGCATGTATGATCTCCCTCCCTCCTAAGCCTGATTTTTTTTTAATTTAGAGGAAAGTGTAGTGATTCGTTACACTGCCTTTGAAAACCAGATAAATATTTATGAAGAAAGAATGTGTATGTAAATATATATATAGGGGGAGATAATGTATGGGGAGAGCAAAGCATTTTCAGAACCGGGATCTCATTTTTGTAGGGCACATCTACTGCGTCAGGAACCTATCGCCAATTTTTGTTTTTCTTTTTATAATGTGTGCACATGCGCTCTATTATCAATGGACTCCAATTTGCAGCTTTTGTATTTCAGGCATCCCCCCCAAAAATATCTCCTAAATGTCGTCTGCCTTCATGAGAAAGATTACCTGTGGTGTCGTTTGCTCAGATAGTTCAACCATGAGGCATGTGGCTGGGCTACAGAAAGATGTAGGATTGGTTACCCAGCATTGATCCTAACAAGAATTCTCAGCTTTCTTGTAAAGTTCCCACAAGAAGCCTCATTTTGGCGTCTTGCTCTCTATTCGCTTCTACACAATGCCAGACGCATTAAAGTATTCCATTATTTATCTGATGCCATTGCTAGCTTGTCTCTTGATATTTTAGCTTCACCTCCCACTCCTGTCCAGTACCTGTCCCATCCACTTGGAGCTAAGCATGTAATTACCTTTTTCAGTTTGACCTACTTCACCTCAAGGAATATATTAGTAACTATCCTACTTGGCCATCTATTTTTGTCTGAAACAACTTCCTGATCTGACCCAGTCCACTATCCAAAACTAATTTTAGCATCTGTCTAGACATTTGGGTAACTACTAGCACTGTTGCACATGTCTTCAAGAAAGGAAACTGACTACTGAATACACTTAGGTAGAATCACGTTTTTCTGCAAAATCAGGTTGTAGGAAGGAAAACAAAATTGCCGGTACCACTGGAGGAGGCCCAGCACTACTTCTTCAAATCCTAGAGCACACCAAGTTTTCTGGAGCACAAGCTGGGACCAACTGATGGCCAATGAGTCAATTAGTTTATGCATTTTATAGCAAATTGTATTTTCCAAAAAAGTGTCTGTACTACTACATATCACATCCCATATATTCTTCTAAAAGTGTAGTATTAAGACTCCTCCATTGAGGGGGATTTCTGGGGGGCTTAGCAGTTTAGCACCTGCCTTCGGCTCAGGGCGTGATCCTAGAGACCCGAGATCGAGTCCCCCATCGAGCTCCCGCATGGAGCCTGCTTCTCCCTCTGCCTGTGTCTCTGCCCCTCTCTCTCTCTCTCTCTCATGAATAAATAAATAAAATATTTTTTTAAAAAAAAGATTCCTCCATTGAAAGATAAGGGTTGTATTCTTTCTCCTTGAATGGAGTACTTTTGTAACTGTTTCAATAAATGCAATGTGATGTATGACAATACAAACACTTTTGTTGAGTGACTTACAAGGCTGGTTTATGAGAGACGATGTGACTTCTGAGAGGTCTATTCAGACACTCGTCTTGAGCTGTCGTCCTAGGCTGACGTGTAAGAGGGCTGGGGGCTCAGGAGCCATCCTGTTTGTGAGCCCACGTGGCAAGACTACCCTGAGACAGATAGAGAAGCCTCGAGGCGTCCATGTGGTGACAGCCTCCAGCTGTTCGAATTTCCCCAGTCCAGGCACTAGGTGGGAGTTGGACACACCTTCATTTGATTCCAGCCCCAGCTTGTGGGCCACCTCCACTAAAACTCTGTGGAATAGAGGGGCTCCTACCTCACTGAGCCTTACCTGAATCATGGTTTCAAGAGCAGAATAAACACTCTGGAAAACTACTAAGTACGGATTGGTTCGTTATGAAGACATAGTAACTAGAACAGACAGGTTCTTTGGTGTTCCCAATGTTTTCAGAAATGTAATTAGCTGCCAAGAAAATTTGCATTTTCCTTAAGAAGCCTGATATCCAGTTCCCAAAAGATCAGAAAATCAGAAAACATTGCTCCAACATTCCTCCCCAGCAATTCTCAGTTGGAGAGGAGCAAGGTCTGCCTCTTTTATGGAGCCCTACAATTTCAAATTCCCCACACTTCTCATCACTACAGCCAAGTTATTCGTCTCCATTTTCTGCTTAGTCACGTTTGGAGCCCTGAGATGGGGGTATGACCCTTCTTTCCTTCACTTCACATGAGAATTAAAGACAATCATATGGGCAATTTGCCCTAGGATCTTGACGCAGATACGCAGATAGTGGACAATAACATAATTAAATGCCTGGTTTACCAGGGTGCGTAGCTAGTACTAAAATTTACATTAAAAGGGGATTGGGCTTGTCTCTTCATTTCTGTAGCCTCAACAATCTCCCGGTGAGTAGGTAGTTAGAAAACTGTTCCATTTTTCATGTTTAGGGCTCAGGAGCTTGTACAAATCCAAGGACGGTGAGAGTCTCTCAAGCTTTATATTCTGTATAAAGAGTAGACTATGTTTCATTAATTCTTCTTTATTTCCTCTATATGGTTTATATGCCCCTTCCCTGGGTTTGGCTAAAGATCTTTCTTCTCTTCATGGTGATTCCAGGCAAATATTTACTGATCTGACTTCTATGCTTCTAGAAAAGTACATTCTTTGAACGATGCCTGCTTGGATAAATGTCTCAGGAACCAAGTCAGAGCAGCGCTGGGGAATGGAAGGACAATGTGCCGTCCGAAAAGATCATGCCATGGAGAAGGAAAACATTTGATGCAAAAGAAAGAAAAGTAGGCACACAGTGTATTCCAATTGGTTATGGTTCTGCAGACACGAAGGGAGACCAGTAAGACGTCAGAAAGGAACAGTAACGTGGGCTTTGTCTGAAGAACTGAGCAGGACAGAGATCTGGAGAAACAGCCGGGAGAAAAGATATTTCTTTGCATCGTGTGAACACTTTTGCCTTCAACCATCTTTCATAGGATATTTGTATAACAAATAACCTTGGAAGAGTAAGGTGCTCCCAGAGCACAGGGAACATCTGTTTCCTGATCAGCATGATAGAGACCATGTG
This sequence comes from Canis lupus baileyi, assembly GCF_048164855.1. NCBI lineage: Eukaryota > Metazoa > Chordata > Mammalia > Carnivora > Canidae > Canis > Canis lupus. The sequence goes on along the minus strand of NC_132840.1, from coordinate 1,474,620 downwards.
CTCCTCTAGGGCAAAAGCTGGGCAGGTTTGCCAGCAGCACCCTTACAAGACTGGGGCTATCTTCAGCTTGGGTGTCCTCCGTGTGAACACACAAGGTCAATGGACGTGCAGTATCCACCCAGGCTACTCGGCATCACCTCCACAGGCCGCTTGGGACAGCGAGAACTGACGCAAACACGAAGCTCACACAGCCTGCTGCGAGTAACGATAATCTCGGTCCCTGATCCTGGAGCCCTGTGTCTTCTGGCGACATATATGAGACAGTGTCAACTGCACTTGTTGCACACTCATCACACAAGAGTGTTTCTTATGGTCTTAGAAACACAGTTGAAGGTGCTGTTCAGAATTAAGGGGATATTTGTTGAGAAAGAGCTATTAACAGTTGGCACGACTTTTTTCTCTTACAACAGAAGGAAAAGAGCTCCAGGTGGCTGGAGTCTTCCTTAACGTCTCTTCCACATCCCAGGCGCTCACCTCCCAGGCACTCTGAGTGTCAACAGTGTATGCATTTTGGACCCTTTTATCACCCCGCTGGCTTCGAGTCTAGTGCAAAACAACATTATATTTGCGTAGACTATCCCCCAAAGCAAGCAAGAAAAAGCACTGAAGCAGCTGCACAGAGAGGAGAGAAGATGGTGAGTGGGAGTGTCTGGAAAGTGTGTTGCGGGGAAGAAAGATGCTTCTCAACATTGGAAAATGAGGCGGATCTCTGACAGTCCAGTGCTTGAGGAAATTCCATTTAGAACAAGCAGGTTAAGGAAAGTCCAAGAGGCCAACGTGAAACCAAGAAGGGGAGGCTATTTGCCCGTGTCATGTGATGGACAGTGGAGTACTGCACAAAATCTTTGAAGGCAAGAATGGCCGAAGCTGCTCAGACCACGCCTAAAGGTTCTCAACTGTATTTTACAGAGTTTTGGCTTCCTGGAGGGCAAAGGAAAATTGGAGGCTAGTTTTCAGACCTTTCCAAATTCATTTCGGTAGGAAATGCTCCCCTGTTCACAGCTATAGTCTGGCTCCTCTGCTTATTTTTGAAAAAGTTAGAGGTGCAAAGACAGAGTGGACAGTAAATGGCAGGAATGGCTCTCAAACTGGACGTAAGAATTGTGTCTCCTGAATTTTGAACCGATGAGACTATATTTGAATATAGGGCCTTTAAGGAAGTAAAGATAAATGAGGTCATAAGAGTGTGGCCTTAATGCAATAGGACTGGTGTCCTTAGAAGAAAAGGAAGAGACGCCAGGAGTCTTACACATAAAGAAAAGACCATGTGAGAGCAAAGTAAGACGGTGGCCATCTGTAAGTCAGGAAGAGAGAGCTCGCCGGAGGCCAGCCCTGCTAGCACCGTGATCCTAGACTCGCAGCCCCCAGAACTACGGGAAAATACATTTCTGTTGTTTAAGCCACCTTGTCTGTGCTAATCTGTTCCGGCAGCCCAGGCACACCAACACCCCGGGGCCTCCCTTTCCATGCTCACATCTCTTCACTACAAGCTGCCTTTCATGACGATTGCCAAGATGTCCTCAAATATAGACATTCAAATACATCAAAAAGTCATTCTTGTCTGCATTTGAGTTTTGCAACAAAAAGGATAAGAGTAGTCCATCAACTTTTTTTTTTTTTAATTTTCACTTTTGCAGGTTATTTTCCTTATTTACTGCTGGATAATGAAATGATATAACCACTCAAAATACTTTTTAGTTGGTTATGAAGAGAAATCAATACTGCTTTGTGTTTCCAAAAGAAAAGGCATGCAAGGACGCTGAGGTATTAAACACAAGTGGATTGAATAGTTATTTGTGAGGGGCTGCTAACAATTGAATTACTATTTTAATGTCATAACATGGCAGCAGTCAAGATTACCTTTCACATCTAATCATACTATTTACATGGAAGTGGGAAAATGCTTCTGAAGTGGCCAAATGCTATTCGCTGAAAGGATCACAATAACACTAGAAATTGCTCTGGAGGAAAAATAATCAGATTCCTCACCAGCTCTGGGGAAAGGTTAATGTCTCTTCATTTGAGAAAAGAAAAAAGAAGGAAAAAAAAGAAAGAAAGAAACATATAAGGCACATATTTTTTTTTAAAGCTAGCATCTGGTAAAAAAAATAATAAAATAATAAATAAATAAATAAATAAATAAATAAATAAATAAATAATAAATAACTATGAATGTTGGCATTAGTTCCTGGCTCCAATCTTGACTCTAACATTTGCAAGTTACACATCCTTGGTTTAGCCTCTAGTAACCCCGGAGGACTAGTCAAAATCATTAATACATCAGAACACAACACCTCCGGGAATTGCGTGAATTTTTACGTCACTGAATCCTCACTTCTGTGGGTTAGGCAGTATTTTTACGATTTTCGTGTTATAGATGAGGGTGTGGCAGGGAGTATGATGTGTCCACATTTGGGAAACAGCAGAATGGGAGTCGAGCACCGAGCCTCGCTCTGTAAGGAGCCAACACACTGTTGTCACCAAGAACTCCTACTACGGGTCTCAGAGAAGCGTCCTGAGACACTGTGTGTGTCTACAGTGATGCATCGGTGTCCCCCAGTCCGGCTCCAGGCACTTCTCCAGCCCACGCTCAGCACTGCCAAGCCCTCCTCCCACTTTTCCAATAATATCAAGTGCACGTCACCAAATACAACAGACTTTTTTTTTTTAATGTCTTTTGTCTTTGATTTTCTTAGAATTCCTTTCTATTTGATTCACTCTTCTAGCACATGTAGTTCCTCCGTTGCGTCGTTCAGGAATCATTTCTAAACTCTCTCAAAGTCTACCCCTTCTCCTTCGCTCCCTAACAATCCGTGGAACCTGACTCTGGATGTACGTCATGATATAATCATGTTTAGATATATAGCTCTCCTGCTCTTATGAAAACCCCTGGGAGGCCAGCTCTATTTTTCAATGTCCATGACATCCAAGTACAAAAATGTTTGTATGACTTTATGCATGTTTTTACATTTATATTTAAACAGTTACACATCAGTAAACACATGAAATTAAGATATTCTAGGATTGCTGAGACTTAATAAAAATAGTGGACACCTCTGAAGCCCTCGCTACAGGCCAGGTACTATAGTAAGCGTTCTGTGGGTAATAACTCATGTGATCCTCACATAGTCTTATGCTATTGGTACTGCTAACTAGCCCGTTTTCTAGTTAAGGACACTGAAGTACCAATAGTTACATCATCTTACACAGGTTGACACAGTTCTCATATGGCCGTCCAAGATTTAAATCTGAAAAAAAATGGCTTTACGCCCCACATTATCAATCATTAAGTTGTACTGAATAACCAATTCCCAAATAAGACAGAGCAAGGGAGAGCTTGTGGGTTCCTGTGTGGCCAAACTGTTAGGTATATCAAACAGGAGAATCACACCACCCCTGTCTGTGTAAAATAATATAGAAATTAACACCTACCCTTTTAGAGTAGCTAATTTAAGACGTTAATACTTGTATCAAGTGTTTAGAAATGAACAATTCTAATAAGCACACATGGAGTGAATGGACTGGAGCACCTGCCATGTGAGGGGTTCTCTCGGGACGCCATGGCAAGAATGGTTGAAAGACAAAAGATCCTGAACGTCTTTGGAATGGAACTATTGGGAAAGGCAGATCCATCCTTAATAATTGCATTATTCATCTTTTTCAGATCAAAGGACAAGTCAACCTAGACCTAACACCTGATCTGCTGGGATGAAACAGCTACTCATTTTATTGCTTTCTCTTGTGTCAACCTAATCCTATTCATAAATCTGTAACAAGTGAGGATTAGACTAGCTGATTCTCCCCCAAAGCCTTGGGTCCTCTGACATTTAGATGCTATTCAAGGACACTGTTATGAGCACAGCATTTGGACTAAGATAGTCTTTGGCTTGAGTCCTGCTGCTTATTAAAGATAGGGCACTAAAAAAAAAAAAGATAGGGCACTGATAAACCTGCAAAACTGCTCTGAGCCTCAGCCTCCACATCTTTAAAATGGGGACAACAGCAATGCCTATTGCACATGATTGATGATTAAATTATAGAAGAAACACAAGGCACTCAATTCAGCATTTAGTCCTCCCTACAAATCCATAAAGAAGTAAAGCTATTAAGCTCCTCATCTTAGAGATACAGAGAGTAAGACAAATGGTGGAGGAGAGATTTGCCCTTTAGCAGGCCAGAGATGCTCCTTTACTTAGCTAAATTATCCTGCCTCTGTTTGCTCTATTCCTGGTGCTTAGAATTTTATCACCACGTAACATTTTTGACTGATGACCTGGTAGACACAGCATGTAGTCTTAGCCGTGCTTGAAAAAGACCAGAACCCTGAAATATTATGGTTATCCTTACTGGGCACTAAGTATGTCCACTAGCTGCCAGGAACCAATCAAAATGCTTTATGCAGGTTAACTCCTTTTAGCCTTATAAGCTACGTGTCACTAATGTCCTACTTTGCAAATCTTTCCTGCTTACATAAAAATACAGGCACAGAAAGGTTGAGCAGTAGGCTCAGTCACACAGCTAGTAAAAGGCTGAAGATGTGATTCAAATCTAGCCTTGCAAACATAACCATGATGTCTCTCTACGTTTCCTCACACCCTACTGTCTATGTCCCCCAATCTGAAGCAGCAGATTGCAGGCACACATTCTCCATTATCAATCACTTTCTATTTATTTCAAGTTAAAAAATTTAAGGATGGGGCAGCTGGCTGGCTCAGTCAATAGAGCATGTGACCTTTGATCTTATGGCTAGGAGATGGAGTCTCACACTGGGTGTACAGATTACTTAAAAAAAAAATAAATTTTAAAAATTTAAGGGTGAATATCCTTCATCAACTAATTAGCAATTCTTTACAATGATTCATTTTGTATGGGGAAAAAAAAAGTTCAAACAATAATACTGAGCCCCCACCCAGGCTTATGTATATAGATCTCTTTGGGATCCACAGAGACTTCTCACTCACTGTATTTACACGGATTTGCTGAGTTAAAATCTGTGCTATGAATCTTCTCCCTTTTTATTACAATCTCTCCAGAGGGAGAAAATACTTTAGATCAAGAAGGTGACTTTGTTCGAAAATACTAAGTTAAAGCTGGAGAAAAAGAGTTTAAAGTATATAGAGTTACTTTACCCAGGCAGGAAGTAGGGTGGGAGACATCTAGAAATGAGATTTTGAATCACCTTTCTGCCATTCAGCGTATTCTTAGGTCTTGTCAATACTATTTCAACGCTCAGCGTAATCTTAGGTCATCTCAGACTAGGAAACCAAGTAAAGCTACAGACTCTTACTCTCGACTTCTAGCTTTATGGTTGTGCCTCACCATACCCTACATTCCTACGTGGATATCATCCAATCTCTAGGCTCTAGAGAAAGGCCTGTATTCCCTCGGGATAACAATCTTTTCTTGCCTTCAAACAGCAGGTAGTTCTTTTCTGCCTATTTTTGGTGACCATCTTCCTTCCCAAATATTTGCCCATGACAAATCTGATATCTTTCTACCTTAGCTACCATTTAAATCGACTGTTTTTAGGGGGTTTTCAGTTCCTATAATCCTAGAAAGCCACTGATGATCTCCAGTGTTTGGTCTTAACTAACTAGAAGCAAATGCTAAGACTCCCTATTAATTTCCTGTTCCATTAATTCCAACCCTACCTGTTTTTTAGGCTTGTTTTTAAGTCTTAGTTCATCAGCAGAGACTACTTGACTGATATGTCGCAAAGCCAATGGATGATAGTGACCCACTTCCAGTCAATGCTCACTGGTTCAAGTTACCAACTTAGCCCTTTGCCTCCTGTTGGATCAGCAGCCCAGACGTAAAACGTAACTTCCTTTCATTATATATTTATTGCTCACCCATAGATTAAATCTTAGGGGCTATGCTAAAGAGAGAGATGAATAAAATACACTCTTTGTTCTAAAGGACATAGATACACAGTAAAAATAAATAAATAAAAATAAAAACCAGCTTTGTCAAGACCCAGGGTAAGTCATGTAGAGATACTCTAGAGGAAATGGTATGTTCTTACTTAGTCAGTGTGGCTGAGTGGGTATGAGTGAAAAAAAACAAAAAACAAAAAACTTCTCAAAACCATTTATAAGTTCCCATCCCATGGTATTCACTGAAGTTTTTTCAAAATATGGCCTCTTGATAAAATCTATCACTGGAGCCTCAGGAACTTGTTAAAAATGAGTCCTATCCCCTAATGTAGGCAAACATCAGAATCTGACCACAGGCCAAGGCTTGTCAAGTCTCATCCCCCCACCTTGAGTTTGATTTCTATGGTAGGGATCAGCCTCCTAGGTTTCTGAGAAGTCATAAGACTGAAAGCTGAACCAAACTACTATCCAGCTGAAGAAATAATTAGAGCTAATTCCTGTGCCCCAATAATTAATGGCTCTAGCTTCAGCCCACAATCATCCAGGGACAGTAAAGCTCTCTCAGTGTAGTGGCATTACCATGTATTCCTTTACCGAGGACTGTCCTTCCTCCATCATGTCCTACTAGGTCAACTCTTAATCTTTAAAAGTCAACTTGTCATTTTCCTTATAAAAAGGCTTTCTAAATTTTCAAGACCTAACCAGAATATAATCCCCTACCTCTGTTTTGTAAAATGTATGCACCTGTTATTAATATATTTACCTCTATGTGACCTAGGTCTGCAGAACTCAGAATTGCTATTAATGGTGTTATAGACATGCGGTAGCACTTGCACTGAAATTTGCTAATCTTCACTGTATAACGTTAATTTGTCGGATGTTCTACTCTGTAGAATGATTTCTCTCACAGATTCAGTGAAGTTTTTTGGAAATTCTTGGTTTTTTCCTGATGAGTAGTATTATACCATTTATTGTTGTTGCTGTTGTTGTTACTTAACAGTTTTGGCACACTCTTTATAAATGTTGCCAAGGTAACAACACTGCCAAATCTCTCAACCACTTTCAAAAGCATACTTATTTTTATCTATAGGTTTTCATTAAAAACCAAATTGTGGGAGTATTCTGTTAAATAAAACAAAAAAAGGGAAAAGAAAAGAAAAACTAAAGAAAATAAGCTATGAAATTATAAAATGTAGGTATTTGGAGACAAACAGCTATCTCATAGATGAGAGGTCTTTTTTTCTTATAAAGAAATCTGCTGATAAGTATTAAATGGTTAATTTTGCATATAAACTATGTTTACTTTGTGTTTAAATGCTTCTGATCCTCTGAAAATACAAGGGAGTGGGGCATCCACGGAGCTGCAGTTTAAGGACTTCAGTAAACCAAATTCAGGCAAAGTGGCAGCAGCATGGGCTTTCTCTGTTAAACTGTACCTTACAGGAAACTGCTCCAAATAACAACAGTTGGGAGTGGGGGCAGTTGTCAAAGATGGTTTTCTGAGAAGGCCACTCGATAGGATGAATGACAAGAGCAGGGTTATGTAGTAGAAAGAAAAATGAATTTCAGAGTCAGACAACTGGACATCTTCCTTTACAAGCTATGTGACCTTTGAGGAATTGTTTAAACTTCCTGAGTCTTAGCATCTTTATTTATAAGCAGAGATAATACCTACTTGAAAATTATGGTGAAGATTAGTGTGATAAAGGATATACATTGGTTGGAACATAATTGACACTCATTCACATTTATCCTCATATTACTATTTACAGAGAAGCTACAGAAAAAAAAATTCAACGTAAGGAAGAATGCTGATTCAGACTATTAAATCAGAGATCAAATGGGGTAGTCAACATATTGACACTGCAAAAAAAATGTCTATTCAGTTCATCTGCCCACTTTTAATTCAGGTAGTTTGGTTATTTATTTATTTGTTTATGCCATCAACTTGCATCAGTTCCTTAACATAGTTTGGATATCAACTGCCCATCCAATCAATATATGATTTGCAAATATTTTCTCCCATTCTATAGGTTGCCTTTTCAGCTTGTTGATGGTTTCTTTTGATGTGCAGAAGCTCTTTTGGTTTGATAGAGCCCCATCTATTTTTCTTTTGCTGCCTGTGCTTTTGGTGTCAAATCCAAAAACCTACTGCCAAAGGTAATGTTAAGAGGTAGACTTTCCTCTATGTTGTCTTCCAGAGTACTTATGGTTTCAGGTCTTATGCTGAAGTCTTTATTTTGAGTTGGATTTTGTACATGGTGTAAGATATGGATCTGGCTTCATTCTTTCATATGTGAATATTGAATTTTTCTAACACTGCTTACTGAGCAAATTTTCCTTTCCCCATTTTATATCCTTTGCATCTTTGTTGAAAATTAGTTGATTGCATATGTGTGGGTTTATTTATGGGCTCTCTACTGTGTTCCATTGGTCTATCTGCCTGTTTTTAAGTCAGAATAATATGGTCTTGATAGCTCGAACTTTGTAATATGGTTTCAAGTCAGGAAGTGTGATGCTTCCAGCTTTGTTTTTCTTGCTCAAGATTGCTTTAGTGATTGAGGTTCTTTTGTGGTTTCATATGAATTTTTAAGATTGTTTTTTTCTATTTCTGTGAAAAATGTCATTTGTCTGTATGTCATTTGCCAAAATGTATCTTCCTGTCTGGTTAAAAAAGGCTCAGTTACCACAGGGGGAAAAAGACAATTCATGTGACCTTTTTAATTTATCTATTTTGCTCTTTGATTTTGCAGCATTGGCCTCAACACTGTAGCAGATGCTTTTGGAAAAGTGGATGCCACATGATATGCACAGTTTCCTATCTATGCCTAGTTATTTAAGGATTTTATATTAACAACAAACCCAGCTACCTTAATCTCAAGGAATTATATTTTCCTAGAACATTCCTGTGGGATTATGTTTCTCAAATACTGTCATGAACATATTTATGACTATTTCAGGCCTAACACCAATATTTAGATTAAGTAGTCATGGGCAGAAGCACTGAATTTTCATTTTTACCAACACTCCAAGAGTTCTAAGGCAGATGGTCCTAGTGACATTTATAGGTAGTGACTACTCCTCCATTCTCAATATTTACCTGAATTTAGAGGACTGTATGGATTGATTATATATATATATATATATATATATATATATATATATATATATAATTAATTAATTAATTAAGAAATTGTGCTAAGTGAAAACAGCAACCTCAGAATGATACATGTTGTATTATTACATGTATAAAACAAGATTAAAATGGTAACATTAGAGAAATGGAGAAGAGATCAGATGTTACCTGTGATTTATCAGCAGGGGGCATGGAAGAGAGAGAAGAGTGTCTGTAAAAAAGCAAGAAGAAGGATCCTTGCTGAGATGGAAAGTGTTGTATCTTGAATGTAGGTAACAATATCAATATCCCAGTTGTGATATTGTGTCATAGTTTTGCAAGATGCTAACATTGTGGGAAGCTTGGGTAAAGGTACAGAGAATTATACTCTGAATTATTTTTTACAGGTATACATACAAATCTACAATTGTTTCAACATTTAAAAAATAAACTTTAATTTTAGAAAAAAATAGAATGTTTAGAATTATATTGAAAATAAAAAATAAAATGGTTTTGAAGTTAGAAAGCTGTCTACAGACAAATTATGTGTTTTCAGGCAGGAATGGCCACAGAAAATTTACCTTCTACTCAGAATTTTTAAAAAATATTTCAGCAAGTAATCCTGTAAAAAAAAAGACAAATAAATCTTTAAAACAATAGCAGCACTATAAAAAGAGACTCTAGATTTAAAATAACCCTTGAGATAAAAAAGGCCATATCTAAAAATATTTATGAGACACTAATAATGAGTAAAATCAATTATTTTTTAAAAGACACACACACAGGGATGTTTCAGTCAGTTAAGCACCTGACTCTTGATTTCAGCTCATGTCAAGATCTCAGGGTCCTGGGACTGAGTCCTGCATTGGGCTCCATGCTCAGTGGGGAGTTGGCTTCAAGATTCTCTCTCTGCGTCTCCCTCTAGGCCCCTCTTACTTGCACATTGTCTCTCTCTAAAATAAATAAATAAACCTTTAAAAAAAAAAAGACACACAAAATAAACTTTTTGAAGGTGATAATATACATTATATGTATATAACTGAAATATATATATATTTCTGTCCACAGAGGGTGAAAAATAAAATTGAAGAAAAATCTATATAAGCAATCTGTGGCACTTATATAAGTCAAAATAAAATAAAATGTTGCATAATTTTTCACCTATTGCATATTAAAAGAAAAGAACTACTAGACCCTGTCATTCCAAACCTTCTCATGTGAGCATCACAGATTTAGAAACATAAGATTATATTACCTTCTTGTTTGATACTTTGGTACGCAAAATTCAGAAAAAAAAGGTGACAACTGTTCTAGATTGCAGCAGAAAATGTAAATGTCATAAACCATAATATTAAAAAAATGATGGTATAACCAATAGCGTTCAGAAGCCTAAGAAAGGGAAGACGTGAAGAAGAGGTTTATAGATTACATAGTAGAGAGACAAGATGAATTGTCTATAGCTGAGAGATAAGGAAACAGTAACATTTTATCACTTAAATATTATTTGTATATTGCAAACACTAGGCATGGAGAGAAGATGTAATGTTTTAAAGAGAGATAAATCCACCAACTTTCACAGCTTATAGCCAAGTATAACATAACAAGAAACAGAGGAAAAGAGTATCATCATTTTAGAATTGTGTTGGAACCACTGGAAGAATTAAAAGGAGAAATGGTCAAATTAGTAATTGCTGGGGAAAAGAAGAGATGATGTCAGTCAAGAAGCATTCCCATTTAAATTTTCATCACTGTAGGGGATCCCTGGGCGGCTCAGCAGTGCCTTTGGCTCAGGTCGTGATCCTGGAGTCTGGAGTCCTGGGATAGAGTCCCACATCGGGCTCCCTGCATAGAGCCTGCTTCTCCCTCTGCCTGTGTCTCTGCCTTTCTCTGTGTCTCTCATGAATAAATAAATAAACTCTTAAATAAATGAATAAATAAATAAATGCATACATACATAAATACATCTTCTTCACTGCTTGAAAATTAATTTCCTTTTTCAGACATTTAATTTTATAACAGTAACCTTAACAAAGAAAAAATGTTAAAATAAAGCTTATAGCAACATGTTTGGTGTAAATATGTAGTAAATAAAGGAAAATAGGACAATAGGCATAGTTAAAACTCAGTACTTAAAGAAATAGTCTCATGAGCATCAAATATGTTGTGTGTTTAAAGAAGGAATTGTGACTCAGTAGAAAAATGACCTTAAAATTACTTAGAGGATTCCAACAAATGATGTGAGATCCTGTCCAAGTCATTTAATCTGCTTGAAATGAAATTTTTAAGGGAAAAAAAATGTATAGAGTAAGACTATGTTCTCCAACTAAAATGTTCTTTGAAGTCAAAGGAGTAAAGCACCATGGAACTGAAAGGCAGGGGGGAATTTGCCGTGGCAGCTATAAAGGTATGTTGCTCAGAGCTCCCTTGAACAAAGAACTTTCTGTCCAATGGCAACAAGTGCAGTTAGCTAACAGCCTTCACCCACTAATGTCTTCAGGATCCATCTCAGTTTTCCTGCTAAGGTCATGCTCCTCCTGGGCAGCCCTCACCAGTGACTATACTCAACAGAGTAACTGGGACTTGGCTATTTCTATCTACCTTGGATTTATCCAGTGAGAAACCTTTGCTTTGGATTCTCCTTTGGTTTCCCAAAGAAATTTCCAAATCTACATTTCAATTTGAGGCTCTTCCTGTCCAATCCTGCAACCATGCCTCTTCTTTCCCACAGGAAATGATCCATATCATGATTTGGAGTTTTCCCTGTACAATCCCACTACTGCTCTCTTTTCCCTTTTAAAAACATTATCCCAGGGAGCAGGAATATGGTAGTGGAGTAGGAAGACCCTAGCAGGGTCACCTCATCCCACGAACACAACTAGATAGCTATTGAATCACCCTAAATACCTCATAAATCAAGACCAACAGAAGAAACTCTACAACTAAAGGGAAAGAAGAAGCCACACTGAAGAATGTAGGAAGTGTGGAAATGTGGTTAAGGGAGAAATGGATCATGATTGCTGTGGAGGGGAGAAAACAAGAGAAGCACACAGGCAAATGCACAAAAAGAACATTTCTGGAGAGTCTTTGGCATGGAAAATGAGGGGCTGAACTTTTGGAGCTCTTCCAACAAGTAGGGCTTAAAGTTTAGAGTTTTAAAACTCACTAGGTATGACTGGGATAGAGACCAGAGAGCACAATGCTGATTCTGGAGAGAAGGCAGACAAACAAACTGGAGGCATACAACATGGAAATAGCAATCTGAAGAGTGCCTGGGGTACACAGAGGGGAGATTACTTCCTCTTCTAAGAGTGTATCCCTAAAAAACATTCACAGAAACAACTCTCAGAGAACAAAGGAGCTGGCTGGTGCCATTTCCCTCCCCATCAGCATGAACAAAAGGTCACCTGTTGGAAGCAGTACAAGACCAACAGTGGCAATCAAACTTTCTTACATCAAACCCCACCTTTCTGCACTCTGGTGGAAACTTCTCATCTCAGTCATGCTTGCCTCAACCCCAGTAGGGTGATCTCTCCCCCCAGAAGACCAGCACAAACCATTGCCTACACTCAGTCTCTTGCCCAGAGAGTTCTGCAGGGTCTCAGTTCCAGTGGAAGAGGTGACAGGTCTCATGTCACAAATAGACCAGAACACCCCTAGTTAAAATTCACTACATTCAGGCCAGAGACTAAATAATGCTCATAGCAGGCAAAGAGAGCCTCTGCAGACAACTGGCCTGAAGGTTAATGCAGCCAGAACACAGTATCAGAGCATACACAGCACACACCAGAGACACCAGGCTCTAGGCACTGCATGATCTCTCCTCTTTCTAACAGAGAAAAGAAGGCAGAAACTTAGACAAAATGCAAAGACAAAGGGATTTATCATAAATGAAGTAACAAGATAAGGCCAGGGTCAGAGATATAAGTGAAAAAGTTTATCGGTAACACACCTGATGAAGAATTTAAAGCAATGATCCTAAGTATACTCACTGGACTTGAGAAAAGAAGACATCAGTAAGACCCTTACCACAGAGATAAAAGAGTTAAAAAAGAATGAATCAAAGACGAAGAGTTCAATAAACTAGACTAGCAACATGCTTGATACAATGAATAGCAGACTAGAGGAAGGACAGGAACAAATTAATGACCTAGAAGACAAAGTAATAGAGAGCAATGAAGCTGAACGAAAGAGAGAAAGAATTATGCAAAATAAGAACAGACTTAGGGACTTTAATGACTGCTACAAACATAATAACATTTGTATAATAGAAGTCCTAGGAGAAAAGAGAGAAAAGGGGGCTGAAAGGAAACAGACATCCAGATCCAGGAGGCACAGAGAATTCCTATAAAAATCAACAGAAGCAGGTCAACACCAAGACATACTGTAATTAAATTTGCAAAATATATTGATAAAGAAAAAAAATCTTTAAAACAGCATGTCAAAAGTAGTTATTAACTTGCAAGAGAAAATCCATAAGGCTACCTGGAAGATTTTCAACAGAAACTTGGCAATCCAAAAGGGAGTAGAATGATATATTCAAAGTGCTGGATGGACAAAAACCTGGAGCCAAGAATAATCTGTCCAGCAAAGCTATTATTCAGAACAGAAGGAGAAATGAAGCTTCCCAGATAAACAAAAACTAAAGATATTCATGACCAGTAAACCAGTCCTGCTAGAAAAATTAAAGAGGGCTGTTTGAGTGGAAAGGAGAGACCAAAAGTGACAGTATAAAGGCAGGAAACACAAAAGCAGTAAAAATGAATATTTCTGTAAAAATCAGTCAAGGAACTCACACACAAAAAAAAGGGACATAAAACATAATATATTCATAAAATATGGAGAGGAGAAAAGAATGCGTCAAACTTGAACATTAACATAATATAAACTCTGAAGAGTCTATATACAAACCTAATTGTAACCATATATCAAAAACAACCAATAAACATGCAAAGAAAAACAATAAAGAAATCTAAATATATCTCTAAAGAAAATCAGCAAAACATGAAAGAGAAGATCAGGAAAAAGCTTCAGAAACAATCAGAAAATAGGTAATAAACTGTCAGTAGGTATATATCTGTCAATCATTATTTTAAATGTATATGGACTAAATGCTCTAATAAAGAGACACAGCGTGTCAGAAAGGATAGAAATACAGGACCCTTCTATATGCTGCCTACAAGGGACTCATTTTAGACCTAAAAAGTCACCTTCAGATTGAAAGTAAGGGAATGGAAAAATATTTATCATGCAAATGCATGTCAAAAGAAAGCTGGAGTAGCAATACTTATATTGGACAAATTAAACTTTAAATTCTTTTTATTTATTTAAGTAATCTCTATCCCCAACATGAGGCTTGAACTCATGACCCCAAGATCAAGAGTCATACACTCCCACAACTTAGCCAGCCAGGTGCCCCTAAACTAGATTTTAAACCAAGTTTGCAACAAGAGACAAAGAAGGACATTATATAACAATAAAGGGGACAATCCAACAAGAAGATATAACTGAAAATATTTATGCACCCAATATGGGAGCAGCCAAATATAAAAAAACAGTAACAAACACAAAAGAACTAATTGAAAATAAAACAATAAGAGTAGGAGACTAACGCCCCACTTACATCTATGGACAGATCAATAAAGCAGAAAATAAACAAGAAAACAATGGTTTCGAATGACACATTGGATCAGATGGACTTAACTGACACATTCAGAACATGCTATCCTAAAACAACAGAATACATATTTTTTCAAGTTCATATGGAATATTCTCCAAGATTGCATATTAGTCTAGAAAACAAGCCTCAACAAATATAGGAAGATTGAAGTCATACCATGCATCTTTTCTGACCACAATGCCATAAAACTATGGCAACAATAAGAAAAAAATGTAAAAAGAACACAAATACATGAAGGTTAAACAATATGCTACCCAACAATAAATGAGTCAACCAGGAAATCAAAGAAGATATTTTAAAAAATACATGGAAACAAACAAATGATAGTCCCAAACCTTTGGGATATAGCAAAGACAGTTCTAATAGAGAAATATAAAGTAATATAGGCCTACTTCAAAAAGCAAAAAAAATATCAAATAATGTAACTTCACACCAGAAGAGCTAGAAAAAGAACACACATGAAGCCTAAAGACAACACAAGAAAAGATATAAAGATTAGAGCAGAAATAAATGATAAAGAAACTAAAAAATATATATATTAAAAAGAAAAAAATATGTATAAAGAAACCAACGAAACCAAGGGCTGGTCCATTGAAAAGAAATCAACAAAATTGCTAAGCCTATAGCCACACATATAAGGAAAAAAAAAATGGAAGGACTAAAAAAAAAAATAAAATAAAATCACAAATGAGAGAGAAGAAATAACAACCACACCATAGAAATATAATCATAAGAGAATATTATAAAAAATAATATGCCAACAAGCTGGACAACCTAGAACAAATGAATAAATTCCTAGAAACATATAAAGTACCACAACTGAAGCAAGGAGAAATGGAAAACCTGAACAGACCAATAATCATCAACAAAGAAATGGAATCAGTAATCAAAAAACTCCCAGCAAATAAAAGCCCAGGGCTATAGGACTTCACAGTCAAATCCTACCAAATATTTAAATAAGAAATAACACTCATTCTTCTCAATCTATTTTAAAAAAATACAATGAGAAGGGAAATGTCCAAATTCATTGTATGAGGCCAGCAGTACCTTGATACCCAAACCAGATAAAGACACCTAAAAAAAGAGAACTACAGGCCACTATCCCTGATGAACACAGATACGAGACTCCTCAACAATACTAGCAAACCAAATCCAACAATACATTTAAAAAAATCATTCACCAGGATCAAGTGGGATTTCTTCCTGGGTGGCAAGAGTGGTTCAAATTTGCAAACCAATCAATGTGATGCATCACATCAGTAAGAGAAAGGATAAGAACCATACGAACATTTCAATAGGCACAGAAAAAACATTTGAGAAAGTATACAACAGTCATTCTTTATTTAAAAACAAACAAGCAAAAACCCTCAACAAAGTGGGTTTAAAGGGAACATACCTCAACATAATAAAAACCATCTATGAAAAACCCATAGCTAATTCATTTTCAATGGGGGAAAACAGAGCTTTTCCTCTATGGTTAAGAATATACCAGGGATGTCTGCTCTTACTACTTAAAAAAAAAAAAAGATTTTATTTACTTATTTGCGCATGAGAGAGAGAGACAGAGACAGAGACAGAGAGACACAGAGAGAGAAAGGGAACAAGAGCGAGCACACAAGTTGGGTTGAGGAGCAGAAGGGGAGGGAGAAGCAGACTCACTGCTGAGCAGGGAGCCCAACATGGAGCTCCATTCCAGGACCCCAAAGGCAGACACTTAACTGACTGAGCCACTCAGGCATCCCAAATCTCACTGCTTTGATACAAAATAGTACTGGAAGTCCTAGCCACAGCAATCAGACAACAAAAGGGAAAAAAAAAAAGTCATCCAAATTGGCAAGGGATAAGTAAAACTTTCACCATTTTCAGATGACATGATAACTAAATACAGAAAACCTGAATGACTCCACCAAAAAAAAAATGCTATAAATGATAAACGAAGTCAGTAAAGTCATAGGATATAAAATCAATATACAGAAATCAGTTGCATTTCTATACTCCAACAATGAAGCAATAGAAAAAGAAATTAAGGAATCCATCTCATTTACAATTTCACCAAATACAATAAGATACCTAACAATAAACCAGACCAATGTGGTCAAGGACCTGTATTCTGAAAACTATAAAACAACTGAGGAAAGAAATTGAAGAAGATACAAAGAAATGGAAAGACAATCTATTCTTGTGGATTAAAAGAACAACGTTGTTAAAATATCTATACTCCTCAAAGCAATTTATATATTTAATGCAATTCCTAGAAAACACTAGCAGCATTTTTCGCAAAACTAAAACACGAAATTCTAAAATTTGTATGCAACCATGAAAGACCCTTTAGCCAGAGCAATCTTGAAAAAGTAAAACAAAACCAGAGGCATAATAACTGCAGACTTCAAGTTATACAACAAAGCTGTATTAACCAAAATAGTATGGGTTCTGGCGCAAAAATAGACACACAGATCAATAGAACAGAATAGAAAACCCAGAAATGAATCCACAATTATATGCTCAATTAATCTTAGACAAAGCAGGAAAGAATGTCCAATGGGAAAAAAGATTATCCCTTCAACAAATGGTGCTGGGAGAACTGGACACAAACATGCAGAAGAATGAAACTAACCACTTTCTTACAGAATGCAAAAAAAAATCAATCAATCAATCAATCAGTCAGTCATTCAATCCAAAATGGATTAAAAACCTCAATGTGAGACCTGAAACCAGAAAAATCCTATAAGAGAGCACCAGCAAAAACGTCTTTGACATCAGCCATAGCAACTTCTTACTAGACACATCTCCTGAGGCAAAGGAAACAAAAAGAAAAATGAACCCCTGGGACTTCATAAAATAAAAAGCTTCTGCACAGCAAAGGAAACAATCGACAAAACTAAAAGGCAACCTATAGAATTGGAGAAGATATTTGCAAATGGCATATCTGATAAAGGGTTAGTATCCAAAACATGTAAGGAACTTATAAAATTCAACACCCCAAAACAACCCAATTAAAATATCAGGAGAAGATATGCACAGACATTTCTCCAGGAAGACATACAGGTGGCCCACAAGATGCTCGTCATCACTCATCATCAGGGAGATGCAAATCCAGACAATGAGCTATCATCTCACACCTCTCAGAAATAGCCAAAATCAACAACACAAAGAACAGTAGGTGTTGGTGAGGATGTGGAGAAAAGGGAGACTTCTTGTACTGTTGGGGGGAGTGCCACCCTGGACAAGAGCACAGAGGTTCCTCAAAAAGTTAAACACAGAACTACCCTAGGATCCACCAACCATACTACTAGGTATCTATCCGAAGAATACGAAAAAAAAAATAAAAAAAAAAACTAATTTGAAGGGATACATGCACCCTGATGTTTATAACAGCTTTACCTACAACAGCCAAATTATGGAAACAGCCCAAGTGTCCATCGATTGATGAATGGATAAAGAAGTGGAGATACAATGGAGTATTAATCAGCCACAAAAAAAAAAAAAAAAGAAGAAGAAAAAGAAAAAAAAAAGAAATCTTGCAATTTGCAATGGCTTGAATGGAGATAGAGAGTCTAATATTAAGTGATCTAAGTCAGAGAAAGACAAGTACCACATGAGTTCAATCATATGTGAAACTTAAAAAAACAAGATAAAGAAGCAAAGGGGAAAAAGAGAGAGAGAGAGAGAGAGAGAGAGACAAACTAAGAAACAGACTCAACTCTAGAGAACTGATGGTTACGAGAAGGGAGGTGGGTAGGGGAATGGGCGAAACAGGTGATGAGGATCAAGGAGGGCACTTGTGATGAACACCCAGGGGTGTGCGGAAGTTTTGAAGCACTCTATTGTATACCTGAACCTAATATGACACTGTAGGTTAACTAACAAATTTGAATAAAAACTTAAAAAAAAAACAATATTAGCCCCCCAAACACCTTTGCATTCCTATCTCCATCTCAGCACCTGCTTCCTAGAGGACCCACTAACACAACACCTTCCAACTCTGTTTCTTCTGGGGTCAAAGTTATTCACCTCGATACTTAGAGTCACGCATCCCAACTCTTCAGTCCTATATACCTACAGATGCTGACGGGTACATGTGCATATGTGTATCTTGGATGAGTATAAATGGGCATATTTCTACGTGACCTCTTTATTTTTTTTTTATTTTTTTTTATTTATTTTTTTATTGGTGTTCAATTTCCTAACATACAGAATAATAGTTTCCAAGATCTATAAAGAACTTATTAAACTCTACGTGACCTCTTTAAATGCCATGTATTTTTTTCCTACACGTATCTACCACAAAATCACTGTCCTCACAAAGGCGGTCATTCTTTTTTATTTATTACATATTTTTGTGCCGTATCTAAGAAAAAAAAATAAATGTGACTTATTGTTTGAAGGAGGGGAATGTACTTAATAGACTCTCAAGACACAGGTCTTAGATATAAGAAGATGCTCTCACCGATCTTATAAACAATTGCTTCCTTGAAGGTACCTAGGAACAGGACCATTGTTTTTTTGTTTTGTTTTGTTTTCAGTTTGTTAAAAGTTTGCTTTGTTCCCAGGCCAGCTTGCTCCTTCCGTTGTTAAATGTGTTTGGGTTTACTCCTTCACTTTCAACTTTCCCACCTCATTTTAGATGATGTCTCTCCAGGAAAACACTGAACATCGTGTGCTCTTGTCAGTAGTGCAGTCAGTACTCTGACCTACGGCAAACTTTCTTTATATTCTGCCTAAAGACTGCTATTAATTGAATCCGATCTTGAATTTCACTTTGAATGAAGAAGACTTTGCTGAAAGTTGTGCATCGTCTTTGATAAAATGAGAGACTGCTGATTTTCAGCTTTTATTATAACCTATTTTTTCCTGTAGAATGTCCTTTGATACAGACTGTTTTTAATCTCTTTAAATTAATGAATCTCATTAAATGGCTCTTAAGTAAATCATTTTGATAATGGTTGACAGATTTTTTTGTGCCCCAGATGGATAGTTTAAGATAGTTTCTTTCTTTAAAAAAAAAAAAAATGCCATTCCCAAACCACATTATTTTGTGTCTCCCAGATGAATACTCCCCAGTGCTGGTTTTCTGGTCTGTGACCAAAGAGTGATTTAGTTGTTGAGGAGAAAAAAAAAAAAAAAAAAGACTTAGATACACATCAAAGAGCAAGACCTCAGGGACAGACAGGTTTAGGAAATTCTAATATTTTTGGTCTGTTACACTCTTTTGTCAACTTTGTTTCTAGCCTTGTACCTTTTATTACTGTCTTTCATGCGGTGACCAGCTGCTTTTTGTTAAACTGTGATTTGTCTATGGATAATACTCAAAATGTACTCCCAGGAAGTCTTTGGTTCTGACCCACGACTTCATTTAGTGCTGAAGACATGACATTTTCCATATGATCTACTTTTATATGTACATTTGAGTCTATGTAGAGTATATTTTATTTGAAGTCTAAGCACGCGTTCTATTACGCCATTATCACCTCTCTGGACTAGATGGAGGTGGGGAGGGGGAACTGGTCAGGGGTTTGAATGATCTGACTTGGAGTTTCTAAACAATAATAGTTGTGAACACAGTGTTCCCATTTCTGAATGGCGCAGCCTTAACTGCTCTTCCCTTCCTCTTCCAATTATCTCCATTCCTTCAAAAATATGTGAGCCTTTCACCCAGTTTAACCACGGCAGGCCAAACCATTCATCAACTGACGTGCCCAGAGGTACACGGCGTCAGGCTCTGCAGCTCTGCAGCTCTGCAGCTCTGCCCAGGGCAGGAACTATCACAAGGGGAAGAAATGGAAAGAAGAGTAAGAGAAGCCAGGCAGGAATACATCTTCTTTGTTTGAGTAGAATAAGAGAGCGACAGGATGAGAGGATGAGAAGAGAAGCAAAATGTTTAGAGACCAAAGCAGGATGATATTCCCGTTGACCGGTGTGCCTAGGGAGGTTGGGAGGGACACAGTTGCTTTGAACTAAAATCCATGCTGAGCAATGATACCCAGAATGTCTCAATTAGGCAGATCGTTGGCCTTTTCTAGGTTTTGTAAAACAAAATAATAGTAATATATGCAGTGGTGACCCCAGACTCCCCACATCACAGACTGTAGAGAGACTCACTACCTGGCTGGTTGTAAGGCCGGGTGATGAGAGACCAAATTTTTCATGCCTTATTACCTTCGCGGCATGGCCTAGGACGATGCTCTGGACTATAGTCCAACAGTTATTGCAATCTGACTTCATTTAGAGTCTCACACATTAAAAAAAAGGGGGTAAGAAAGATCTGGCCCTGTTTGCTTGCCGCCTGCCCACTGAAGGCTACAGGCCAGGTTGCTCTCTGGTCCATGCTTCAGGGCGCTGGGGTGCAAGCGGCCACCTGGCCCGGCTGAGGCAGGCAATTCCAGCAGCTTCTTTGAGGGACAGTCCCAACACTTTGTGGTGCCCTGAGCGGCCGCTGGCCTGAGCCTAAGGATGGTTTTAAAAGAGCAATGTCAAAAAAATAAAAATAAATAAATAAAAAATAAAATAAAGTAAAAGAGCAATGTCAGAGCCGAGCGGCCATCGGCAGATCTTTGAAGATGGGAACAAATATAGATGGATAGAATCAAGGCCAAAGGAGGCGCCTGTATTATTTTCAGGCATGAGGCTCCATTTTAAGGCAGTTTAAGTGAGATGATACAAATATATCCAATTTGAGCCAATACAGAGAACTCTCCAGTTGACTACAGAGGGTTGAGCAATAGGATCCATGCATTTTTCAACTCCCGTCTTAAACGGGATGAATTCTGCATCTCCTAAGGGAATAAAATGCAGTAATTACGTAAAGTTTCACTTTCCTTTTTCATGGGACTTTCTAATCACACGCACTCTTTCAAAAGATATTCAAGGAAGAAATCGCCATATCCTAAATTCAGCAATTCTGTTTGTAGAAAGGGAAAAACAAAAGGCAGATCTCTTATCTGCCCTTTGAGTTTTCACGGCATAAACTGTCATTCATTTCAACTGTTTTCCTTTTACTCCAGGTGATAGATTATCAAGAGGCTGTTTAAAATCCCCAAACTTTTAAAATAACGTATTCATGAGATTTCCCCATAACAAAACTTGAAAGTGAAAGAGGAAACTGCATGTGGAAAGGACTCTCGTGGTGCAGAATGTGGAGAGCAGTCTCTAAAAATGCCATATGGGAAAAGGAGTTTACCATCCCTGAGACCCGGGCTTTGGCAGCCTGGCTTCACTTTTTCTTTTTTTTTTTAATTTATTTTTTATTGGAGTTCAACTTGCCAACATATAGGATAACACCCAGTGCTCATACACAGTGTGGGGCATACATCCCCTCTCCAGGCCCGGGCGGTAGGGACAGTGGCCACAAAGAGAAGGCTGAGCCATCTCCAGGGAGTTGAGGGAGAAACAAAAAAAAACAAAACTGAAAATACATTTGATTTTTTTTCATAAATACATTTTCCAAACTCTTACGAATTTTTTAAATACTTTATTGTTGTTTGAGCTACGTTTTTAATTCTCCCTACGCATTATTTACTTCATCTGCTAAAGACCTTTCTGTAAAGGTCTCCGGAATAAATTTTAATCTTTTAGATCGAGGGTCAGCAAACTATGATCCATGTCCAAATCATCCCCTGCCTACTTGTGCATAGCCTAGGAGCTAAGGATGCTTTACATTTTTAAGTATTTACCTTTCAAAGATTATATAAAGGCTTGTATGATAGCCCCCAATTTTATCAGGCCCTTCACAGGAAAAAAAAACAAAAACAAAAACAAAAAACTGCCGACCCTTTCTAGATCATTATCCTTCATATTTCTGTGTTCAGATACTATGTACATGGACCCAAGGACCCGGCAAGGCGAAATTACGTCGCGGTCTGCCCTTCTTTCTTGACCCTCAATTATTCTTTTTACTCTTACCTCTGAAACTGCTACTTCATCTGGGGTATCGACGTGTTATCACGGAAACGATACATAATTAAAACAATAAATTATTTGGCAATAAATGGATTAATATGAAACCACAGATGCATGGAATACTTGAGCTGGAGACTGTCAGGTAATGTGAGCCTCCCCGCTTCAGGATCTGCTATTAGACACACACACCCCAATCCTTTCCTCCAGATTAAATGAGAAAGCATAGTTCCTGGGCAAAAGAATGAGCTTCGCCTTTCATCAATCATGGAACTCATGACCAGAAATATTAATTTATTTGCCTAAAAGAAACAGTCAGTTTATATCAGAACCAGACCTAGGGCCGGAATCCAGATATAGCAATGCTCAAGTCAATCCCAAAAATGTCATTAAGCTATATCCACCCTGTTTCTGCACAATTGTGTGTCCTACATCCCATCCATGCTCACGTACTGACAAGAGAAGATACTCCGGGGCGGGGGGAGACGGTGGGGGCTACTAACTCATTCATGGGTTGTGGCTCCGGCGCTGCAGTTCAGGATAATCTTTACTTATTTCTTTGTACTTTGTAATTCTGTTGTTGTTGCCTGCATTGTTTACGGTGTGTATCTTCCGATGGATCTACGCTGAAAGATGAGTTACCAAGGAGCATTTTTCAAACACCTGGGTGTGAATTATCCAAGAGTTAGCGAGGAATTAAGCACACTGGGCTAGGGAGGTAGATATAAAAGACAAAGTACACGGTTCTCGAGCAGGGAGCCCAGAGCATGCCTGGCCACTATGCACACAGGCCATCACGTAGTCCAATTAATTCTTAATTCTAAAATGCATTTCCATCCAAGTCTGCCTCTGTATTTTGTCTCTGTGAGCACACGGGACACATTTTCCTAAATTAAGCATGTCTTTGGGATAGGAACACCAAGCCAGTGATCAAGGTTTATTTCTTTTTAGTGAAAGATATCAGGGCTCCTGCATTGATCAAATGGGTTAAAAATAATGATGGAGACAGCAGTTGCAAGGTTCAGGGTGAGTTTGGGAATCAGACCGGTAGAGAGTGCATTTGAACGCTGCTGCTCGCTGACCTTGTGGCATTTGGCAAGGCCTTTTATAGCTCTGAGCCTCAGTTTCCTCACCTACGAAGGGACAATGATAACACACCCTTCCAGTGCTCTCACGAGGGTGAAACGGACAGTTGTTCACTGAGGATGCTATAGTAAGATTCCAATGAGATGTCCCCTGTGCACCAAAGATGTGCCATAGGTCGTTGTTTGTCCACTTATGGGATGGGGCGGGGAGAGAAAATGCAAAGCCAGCATCACTAAAGCAGACAGTGGCAGGACCAGGGAACAGACCTGGATGTTCTCGCTCCAGTGTTTTCCAGGAGACAGCACCGATGAGTGGTTGAGGACACATCTCTTAAAGTTGCAACCTACTCAATGGCCAAATTCTTTTTTTTTTTTTCCAATGGGCAAATTCTTAAATGACTTAGAGTTTCGTTTATTAAAATGGGGACAACACTGTATACTTCATGTGGTCATTCTGAGAGATAAATTATATTTGAAATTGAGTGGGAATACATTAGATATTTCTCTTCTGATGCCAAGTAAATAGTAAGGGCTTCATACTGAGGAAGCTCTAAATATAGATCATACTCTATTCTTCATGATACCTTAGACGCAGCCTTGATGGTTCGTAGACATTCAAGGAGTAGTTACAAAGTGGAAAAAAAAAAAAAGAATGAATGAGTGATGAGAACTGGACCTCTCTGCTGACATTTTCTTCGGTATTAACGTTACACCTTAATTAGCCATATTCTTTTTTCTCCATTGTCACATAACAAGTCATGGTCACAATCCCGTCCCCAATTACCCTGCCCCCTAAGCCTTCCAATCACAGTGAACAAGGTTAAGGCGACACATCGGTGGCTGAGAGCATTTTGTCTGGAATGCGACACTCAGGGCTCATTCCCAGATCTACCACTTAATCGCTGCATGACCTTGAATGATTTGCTTTATCTCCCTAGGCCTCAGTTCAGTGAAGATCATACTGCTTCAGAGGTATATGAGAAGGATTAAACACAGATACTGTTAAAGTACTCAGCGTAGGGCCAAGAGCATATACGTGATCAATAAACAGGAGCTACTTTTATCTGTATTATTACTTATGTCACACTGACCGTCCCAGAGGACCCGTCCGCCGTGCGTTGGGCCCCATGCTCCCCATCTGTGCAGAGGAAGATCCGGTTCTTAACGGCAAAAGAAATCTGCTGGTCTTCAATGGGCTGCCATCACCAAGCATGATTTAATGGGGGATTTCTGCCTTAGTGATGAAAACAGCATCATCCAGAGACACTCCCTGAATCTGTGTGGTCCAGAGGATTTGAAAGAAGCTCCCTGGTTGTAAGAGGGGACTGGAAGCCCAAAGAGGAAATGAAAACTGTAGAGTGTGTCATTTAGCCTAAATAGACACTTTTGCAGTGTCTTTAGAGGGAGAGAGTAAGTGTTGGAGCCATTTAAGTTGTGTGTCTTGTTGAAGGTAGTTGGGGAACAGGGGGAATGAATCATGTGCTATTTATCTCAGTATTTTATTCTGTCGAGACCTCACACCACTCTTGCAAAAACTGATACAAGTACTCCCATTTATAAAACGGAAATAATGCCAAGCATCCAAGAAGTTGAATAACCTGAAGCCACCCAACATTTAATGGCAGAGGGAACATTCGGTATGAACGTTCAGATGTGGCTGTTGCCAAACTTGTGTTATTTCAGTGATATTACTTTTTTTTAATTTAGACAGTGATACATGTTCATTTTAGCATATTTCAGAAATGCAGATAAAAAGTGAAGTCAGAGTGATTTGGAGTCGACCTGTACGAGATAGCCTTCGGGGTGTATTTCCTCCAGGCTATTTTCAGTACGCCAACCGCCCTCACTGAACTCCTGAGATCCTCACTTTTCTCGTCTTTCAACTGAAGCAAAAGCAAATGTTTCTTCAGTTCCTCGCAGCTTTAAAATCCCATGATTTTATACTTCAAGCAATTTTGCTTTCAGATTTTAGTTCCCTTAATGGGGGGGGGGGGGTTGTAGCCACACAGAAAGATTGGCTGATTTCCATGGACGGTTCAATTCCTCCTGCACAGGAATGACACTCGGCCAGGAAAAGAGTCTCTCTGTGGGTTTCATGACACCCCATCCATCCCTCATTTTCTGGACAGACTTCACCTAAGTGGCCACTGAACATGGAGCTGTATCACCTGCCCCTGGCTGCATTTAGGATGATCAGAGCAGGGAGTAAGGGGTGGGGGAGGTGGGGAAGAGAGCTTAGGGAGGTCTTAACATTGGTGGGCATTAAAGTGAATTTGTTGAGTATAAAACTGTTGACCAGCTTAGGAACCTTTATGGGACCAGACATCAGTAGCTGACAGACTCGATATTACAGCAGAAGCAGTGGTTAATCAGTCACCTCTACTTTAAATGTTCAGTCCTTCTGGTTTGCAGGGTTTTGTTTTTTTTTTTTCCCTCCTGCCTCCTGACTACGGCACTGACAGAAAGATTAGCAAGTTACATAATTGCATTAGGATAACAAGGCAGTTCAGGCAAAGGCTGATATCCAGGCAGTATTTTTAGAATAATTTGGAGGAGCTGCCATTACCATCTTGTTGAGAGCTGTCTTCATTTGTCAGAAGGGACAGAGAGAAGCGAGTCTATCTATTTTTTTCAGATTAGTGGGTACTTGAAAGATGGGTAGAAAGAAGTAATGTGAAGATCAAGTGGCTTAGAAAATAAGGACACTGCTCACACCTTTACAACGACGTACAGATTGTGTGTGCGCGCGCGTGTGTTTGTCAAGCACAAGATTTGCATTATTTCGCACGCAGCCTTCGTTTCTTCTGCTCCAAATCCCACCTCATCCCCTCCCCTTCTCATTTTTCTTTCTCACCCAATCACACATGTACACTCACGGAAAGAGACACAGAGATGCAATTACATGGAAACGCAGAGATACAGCACGCACGCACACACACACACCCCCGACTGCAGGAAGGTGCCTCTTCCTTGAACAAACCCTGTACTTACTCACATATGTCTACACAACACGATCAGAATGAATCCTCCCAAATGATTTATAATTTCCTGTTTCTCTGAGCCTCAACTTCACCACCCATAACATTAGGATGGAAATGCCATCCTACCAGGGTTTGTCATAACTATTTTTGAAATAGTTAAAACCTTCTGAATTAAAAGTGACAGGGATTCACTCTCTTAGGCAAAAGTGGAAACCTTCTTATGGGGAAGTGTGTTAGTTCCACAGCATGGATGGGCGAGAGGAGCTGGGCTTTAGGGGTATGGGTAATGAGGGATACTGTCAAGATTCTCTTTTTTTCTCTTTCCACATATACTTCACATATCTGATTCTCTGCAGTGGGTGAAGGCTGTTCCCAGAAAATAACACACAAGGTCATATTATCCAATAGCATTTCACTGTAGATTTGACTCCAGTTTCCATAAAATAAAAGCAAGCACTGACAAATTCTTCTGGGTTATTATCCCCTGGGCCCTTTTCAGGATCTGCTCTATTCTCTATAAGGCCATGTTCACCAGGAACCATTAGCAACCCCTCCCATCATATCTCTTCCTTCTTTGACACACTGAAATATAAATATAATTAAAGGTAAGAAGAAATAAGAAAGTGGAGAATTTTATTCATTGGAAATTATATGCAAATTCTCACAGAAAAAGCAGTGAGGGAGAGAATAATGGAGTGTCTGAGATCATTTTGCCCCTGAGAAGCAAGGAAAGACAGGGGGTCTGGAGTTTTAAGGTGTCTATTGATCCTAGAGCAAGTAGGGAGAAAGTTCCTAGTGGCTAAAACCAGAATAGAAGGAAAATATAAGAAATTGATGAGCAAAATGCTAAGGAAGGGAATATAAAAAAAAATGGAGAAAGAGAAAGAAACAGATTCACCAAAAAAATTATAGGAAAGATTTTTTATTTATTTTTTTATTTTTTTATTTTTATTTTTGCAAAAATGAACTATTGGGACTTCATCAAGATAAGAAGCTTTTGCACAGCAAAGGATACAGTCAACAAAACTCAAAGACAACCTACAGAATGGGAGAAGATATTTGCAAATGACATATCAGATAAAGGGCTAGTTTCCAAGATCTATAAGGAAAGATTTTTTTTCTGGGTACCAAACTTACAACTCCTCCATCCAAATGCATAAACTCTCACCAGTTTTTCAGAATGATTGAAGTAAATCTTTGTTATGATTCTAATGACTTTTTAAATGCTAAGGTTATTTAAAATGTGTGTGCTCACTTATAGTTTTTAGGTATCAGGATTTTTTTTTTTTACATGTAATCAACAAAGACTGACTATGAGGAACCATAGTTACAACCAGGTTGCCCATAATGTGGATGTCTCATCTCCCCTATCGATCATGACAGCTTGACAGCAGGGTCTTTTTCTGACTCAATGCTCATTTTAAGAAATAAAAAAATGAATAGAGGAGAAGAGATACAACAGGATGAAGGACATGGGAAGTCAAGAAGGATTAAGTGAAGTGAGAAAGAAAGAATGGGAGAACTTCTACCTCGTTTCTTCCTGGACCAGCATACAGGTGGAATTTGTGCACTGCTGTCAGTATTGGTATGTTGTCCTTGCACCAGGTGTAACACGCTCATTTTCCAGCATTTACAAAAGAAAATCAAGCCTGTTACATGTTTCATTTTCAATTTCTTTTCAGTGAGGCTAACTATCCCATTAATTCTATTTTTTACTTGAAAGTTTGGCTCCTTAATCACACAGCTGTTTCGCACCAACCCCACAGTGATTTCGCTCACACATACTCGATATTTCTCTTGCTGGGGTCACATTCCTGCTATGAGGCTCTTTTGGCAACTGGGGAGTACAGCCAGTTTCCAAGTGGAAACTGTTTCCAGGCCAAGTTTTCAGATGAGTACATATATTTCTGGCTAAGTACCATCTTTAAAAATACCTAGATTTAAACAACAACAAAAAAAAATCTTGACTTCTAAAACAGATCCCAGAAATGAGAGGAGCTTCAAAGTTGTATGGAATAATGGTTGATTTATTGGTTGACTTAAAGAAAGAGACGAGGTTTGGTGGTCACAGGTTCTAGTCCTGCCTAATCATTTGATTTCAGCATTTATTAAATGGAGCTCACTTGATTTTCCATTGCCTTTATATTTTCAGTGTCTAACGTAGTACCTGATACATAATAGGTCCTCAGTTAATAATTGCTAAGTAAATAAAAAAAAAACATGCATGAAGAAAAAACTGTCTTTCCTACACTACAGTGATTTGGTGACAGTGAAGAGAAAATGTAACTCTGGTTATATCCGAAAACTCAAAAGAATTTTAAAAAGTGGTCAGGAGAAGTTTTTTCTTACAAAATATACCATCAACTTTGAAAGAAGTAATTGTGTATATATGGTGTAGGCAGATGCCTGGAGCTATATCATACGAAGTTACTGATTAAAGGGGATTAAAAGATATTTGGTTCAACCCTTTTTCTTTCACAAGTGAGAAAAATGAGGTCTAGCAATGGGAAATAATCCCACTCAGAGCATACAGTTGGTTGCTAACTAAACTGATGAGGTTAATTTAATGAGGAGTTTTATAAAACACTGCTCTTCCCTCTAGAAGATTTCCTCCTTATGTGGATTTTGTTTTGTTTTGATTTTTGTTTCTTTTAATATCAGCATCAGACTCAACTCTCAGACACCTGACTCCTTTTGGGATAGGAAGCGGCTTGCAGAAGAATGGGCTGACAACATCGCAAGAGCCTCTCTTGGTTTGCTCAGCAGAGGCGGGTCTGCTAACGTTGCCTTAAGCAAATTTTAGCTGAATTTCACTTTCCCAGAGTGCCCGGGGGCTCAGTCAGGTAAGTGTCTGCCTTAGGCTCAGGGTCCTGGGTCCCCACATCGGGCTCCCCGCTCAGCGGGGAGTCTGCTTCTCCCCCTCTCTCTGCTGTTCCCCTCTCTCATGATCTCTCTCGCGCTCACTGTCTCTCAAGTAAATACAATTAAAAAAATAACATCTTAAACAACTTCTTCCCTGGAAGAAGTCCAGGCAGGAAATGTTTGCTGAGGGAATGAGTTGGGGAAGAGACATGGAAGCTTGAATGGCCACGATGCTCCACAAGTGGTGGAAGATGCTAGAGGAGATGCTAGAGAAAGGCCACAGAGTAAGGCCCGTCCACTTGTCACAGAGCCCAGGTCTCATGGGGCTGACCGACACATAAGCAGAAAAGGAGCTGCAAGACCGCCTAACAAGAGGTTTGGGAAAATCCCCCACGAGATGCTTCGTAAGCACACAGAGAGGGACTCACCATTCAGGGGCGTTGAGGGCTGGACAAGGGACGAGGCAACTAGCAAAAGCCCAATGCAAACATGTGTGCCCAGTAAGTGAAATAACAGTGGCACCCACCGCCAGGCTCAAAGGCATGAAAGAAAGGAACCATGCAACTTCTTTTTTAACATTTTTTTTTTTTTTAACCATGTCACTTCTAATGAAATCCTTTGTTACCACGTCTGGCCTCTTCGAGTTCTGTTCTGTAGACAATGTCTCGTACAAAATGTCAGATACTTCTTCATGGCACAAGGAGCGGTGGGATTCCACAGCCTCTTTAAAGTTGGGTATCTGGTATACCCTCTTTGGGTATCTGGTGTAGGTGAGAGAGGGGAAGAGATATGTAAAGACAAATACTAAATAAGAAAATCATCTCCGTGTGATGCTCAGACATGCTCTGACAGCATCCGACTTGAAGAAAAAATGAATTATTCTCAATCTTCCATCTGATGAGGATCATAGCCCATGATGCGATGCCAGCTCTCACAGAAATGTGCAAAGGCTTCTCGTAAGCCAGGATATAAAATGTCATGGGAAGAGGGCTTTGGTGGACAGATTTAAACACGTGTATGGGTTTTATTTATTTTTGTCAGACTTAGTCTGAGATGTTTGGATGCCTGTATTTGACTTGAATCCTCCTCACTTATCCTTTAATACACATTGATTAGCAAGTCTACTGTGTGCCAAGCCTCTGTCTTGGTATTGTTCAGGGAGGTTGATAGCCCCTATTTCACGGATGCTAGAGGTAGAGCACGAGAGGTAAGACAAGTGACCCCAACACTGTTACACAAAAGTCAAATAAGACAAAGTAGGGCAGTTACAAAGACATTTACATAGGGCTCAGTGGGCCAGTGAAACATAGATGACATAGGAGTAATAATCTTAGCAAAGACTGGTGATAAGAAATCACTTGCATATTTGGAAAAACATGTAGGTGGATTATAGGGAAGAATTAGCTAAAATGAGGGGAATTAAACTGGAGAAATATTAAAAATAGTGCTTTATGTGTTGAGAAGAGTAGCTCCACTTAATTTAAGGATCAATGAGAAAAAGAATGCATGGCATAAATATGCCATAAATTTCCAGGTTTATTTTGCTTTTCTTTGTTCTTTTTTTGGATGCTAGGTTATGTATTTTTAATTGTGTTCTCCTTCCTACATTTTAAATATTTTATAAATTTTCTTAAGAGAACCTGTGCTTGGTCTATAATATGAAAAATACATATTATACAAATGATAGATTAGATGCCTCTGAAGGCTTCTGAAGGCCATGTATGTGAGGGATGTCAGAGAAACGGTACAGAGAAACTAGACAGAAAAACTATCATAAGATTAAATATTTAGAATACAAAAACTTGAGTCTCTTCAAGTAAACAAGTTATTATTGATACAAAGTGATGAATCCTTTTTGGGGGAGAAATTCATGCATATGCTTGCTGAGAAGACAGCCTTCATCAAACTACCCCCAGCTGATATGCTTTTTTTGTGTGTGCCCAAGTCAAAAGATGGAAGTAATTCAGCAAATCCACACAGGAGCTGTATCTAAATGACAAGCGTCTGATTCTAAAGCTTAAGTGCAGTTATTATGCAAAAATGACCTTTATGCTTTCAAATATGGTAATTCTATATAAATGACACTCCTATCCAGATTTAGTTATAAGTAAATATTTTCTAATGTAAACTCAAGCCCAAAATCAAACCAAGATATCCTTTCTATATTAAATTGCTCTATTGTTCTTTTTTTTTTAAATCAGTTCTGCATATTTCAAAGAGTCTTCTCTTTTCTCTTAATTTTGAACAGAAAGAACGCCTTCTCTAAGGCTGATTCAATTCTTCTGAAAAAATTCTCCAGGCAGTAACTTTACTGCCTGGTGAATTTAAGTGTTTCAGAGGAGAAGTCTGAGGCCAGCAACAGTTTTCTTACTTGTTTTGCCTTAAAAAATGCAGGACACTGTCTTCTCCATAGTAAGTATTGAAAGGATTTGTCTAGGGATGCAATAATTCTTTTAAATTAATTGGTTAGTTTCTTTAAATCTGCCTATCTAGTTCTATCTAGCTTTGGAAATAGACTTTGAATTATTTGTGCCATCATTTTTCCCCTGACAGTTTAGGTGGTTTTATTTTACCATTAAGTCTGTGAATTGTAGGTTTTTCCTAATGTGCTTTATCTCACTGAGAATAGTTCTTCTATACAAAATCACTAAGAGTTATCATCAATAGATTTTGAACTTTTTCTGTACCTATTGAGATGATATGATTTTTCTTCTTCATCCTATTGGATTTTGTGAATTACGTCATATTTTTTCTAATATAGAACCATTTCTAGAACAAATTCATTTTTAATATATTCTTAGTTTTATCTACTGATCATTCATTTCAGATTCTTGCATTTCTGTTCCTGAAGGACTTTAGTTTGTCATTTTCTTAGATTTATCTACTGATCATTCATTTCAGATTCTTGCATTTCTGTTCCTGAAGGACTTTAGTTTGTCATTTTCTTTTCTTACACTGAACTTTTCAACCTGGGTTGTTACGCTGTTCTTATAAAAAGTAGTTGGGGAGAGTCCCCTTCTTTATTTTCTAAAGAAAAATTGGTCAGGGCTCCCATTATTTCTTCCTTAAATATCTGATTGAATTCACCTATGAAGCCATTCAGGCTTTCTTTTATTCTTACTAGGAAGGTTTTTGGTTACAAATACAATTCCTTTAATAGAAAAACAGCTTTTCAGATTTCTTCATGTGTTAGTTTTGGCATTTGTGTTTTTGAAGGAGTTGGGTTAAGAAAAGACTCCTAACTCTGGGAAACGAACAAAGGGTAGTGGAAGGGGAGGCGGGCAGGGGGATGTGGTAACTGAGTGACGGGCACTGAGGAGGGCAGTTGATGGGATGAGCACTGGGTGTCATATGTTGGCAAATTGAACTTCAATCTAGAAAAAGAAAAAATATTAAAAAAAAAAAAAAAGAAACGGCATTTTCTACTTTCAACCACCTTAACACTAAATTTGAGGAATATTGGAAAAAATGCATTCAAAAAATAATTGTCCAGGAAAAAAAGGAGAATTATTTCTGGGAGAGAAATTTTCTTTTTTTTCTTTTTTTTTTTTTTTCATTTTTCAGATGATGCAAAAGTAAAACATGAGTAACTTAGATCCTGCCACCGCAAATTCACTGTCCAGCACAAAGGCAATGATGGTCTTGCTTGACTTCAACCTCCCTATGTCACATCTGGGATGTTATATTTGTTTCAGGGTGCCTCAAATTAACACAAACATCTACTAACTTGGGAGCATGAAAATTCAAATCCATTAATGAGAGCAAGCAGGAAAAGTGCATTAGTGACATGGTCAGCACCCCAGATGAAGAAAAAGTGTTGGAGACATGGGAAGCAGACCCTACCTTAAAAGGACAGTCCAGCTGACTGTTGCCAATCTCATCAAGATACACAAGAAATTGGATTACCATGAAACTTTTGACATCTCCGGCAATGGGGTGTGGGGTGAGTCTCTAATGTACAATCTCTTTGAGCGATCAATTAGAGGAATGTGAAGAGCATCTAAAAATATACTTCAGGAAAACTAATCATAACTAAGATTTTTATTTCAGAAGTAATGATCTCGAAGAAACATAGTATCTGGATTCAAATATTTGCATGACCATAAAGTAAAAGGAGGATCTAAAGTATCGTGTCTTAGGCGCCAGCAGATGAACAGAATACTAATAATGATAGTGAGCACTTCCGCAGCATTCCTCTGTGCTGGACAGCGCAGATCATTTAATTATCAATCTATGGTCTAGGTGCTCTTTTATATCACTCTCTGTTTGAGAGAAGTGAAACATGATTAATATTTAAATAAATTACCCCCGATATCATAGTTTCTGGATAGTAGAGTTGAGATTTAATAATTGGTGTCCTGGAGACACCTCCTAATGCCTCTCAAGAACTGATTGTGTTCACCTCTTCCCAATTCTGTGCTCAGCAAGGTCATGTTGATAGCCTGAAATTAAACATGAGGGAAATATTCATATTACAAATGTGCCAAATGCTACAAATCAACCCCTTTAGCTTTAAATCAGTTCAGGTTGTTAATCATGTACCCACTCACCATTGCTTTAATCTACATAAGCTGCTCCAAAGACTGTGCTCTTAGCTAGTATCTTACATAGAAATTACAAAGATCCTGAGGACCCGAAGAATTTTTTTTTTAACAGTAAATTTATATTACCAAAGTAGAGGATGTCCCTGACAGTGGGGTATTTAAACAGAGAGTAAGCAACCACCATGTAGGGCTAAAGCAAAGATTATTCACACATTAGGTAGAATGGTTGGGATTCATCATCCCAGAACTGCATATATTTCTTTATATACTTATTAGATATTAAGGGTCTACCCCAATGGCATATGAGTGTTAGCATTAATTCGAATTAGGATATTCTAAGAAATATAAAATTTTAGCTGGTTAAACCAGAGCCAAGTTTAAGTTCAGCTTCACAAATATCATTATTAAAAAATACATTTTTGAAAGTTGAGAGGCAATTCTAAAATCCTTGAAGTTTCATTTCAACTCAGAGAGCTGACTCATAAACCAAATTAAACATTTCCTAAAAATGCCATCCAAAGTCTGGAAGGGTCATTTTATTTTGGGGGTGCATATTTCAGAGCCGCATGACATTTTCTTAGAGTCTTGTTTTATGTTGTAAAATATTGCACTAAAACTGAAGTTAAGGTTAACAGACTTTAGAGCTCATTCTTTTAAAAAAGGAATATATGTCAATTTTGGCCTTTTATGCAAAACGAAAGCCCCTGAAGCACAGACATAATGTTGTTTAATAAAGCCTAATTTAAATTCATCATGTGATCAATGCTTTCACAGAAGGTGGCTTGAGGTAGAGGGAAATTTAACAAAAAGTTTCTCCAAAAATAAAATAATGAATAACTAGTATATATATTTTTTTAGGAAAATGAAGGAGGATTAGGGTGAGCTACAAAATGTTCTTTGATTACTATTGTTTCGTACTGGTAAAACTCTGGTTTTGGCCAGTGGGTAAGCTCGGGTCACATTTTAAGCCCGTCCCCGTTCATAAATGCACTTCAACCTCACTCTTTCCTACTTAAAGTCTCTCCAGGTTAGTACGTCGAACGTTATTTCACTGCTGACCTTGGCGATTCTGATTTGCAGGCACTGACTGCAGTGATCAGCAGCCTCCTCACAAATCTGCTTTCTCCTTGTGTTTTCGAAGGATAAGTATGTCTCTATTCATTATGTCACTTGTTATTTATTTTCTTGCACTGAATGTATTTTAAGTATCATATCTGACAGGATCACAGATGAACTTTGTCACTTAGAAACTACCTTTCGATTATCTACACGCTTTCCAAAAGATCTTTTCTGGATTTTCTTTTTAGATTATCAAATGTAAACAAGTTGATGCTGAAAATTATGATTTTTTTCCTCTTCTCAACAAGAGAAAACAGAAAAGAAGTAGAAGGGGCACATGAAGAAGGGAAGGGGAGGAATAAAAGGGAGGATGTAAAATATAAATAAATTTATTATATATTTGCTAAGTACTATGCTGACTGATTTAATATATTTTTCCTTTTTATCTTCTTGGCAACTTATTTTTACTTTCTTAGTCCTGTTCCTTGTTTCCCCAGCTTTCTTGCGTATCAGTTGTGCTTCAATAAATGCTATCGAATTAATGTATACAATGTGGTGAGTTTGGACATACATATCCACTCATGTGGCCATCAACCAAAATCAAGTAATAAATGTATTTATCGTCTCCAAAAGTTTCCTTGTGTCCCCCCCTTTTAAAAGGAGGAGAGAGATGAGAACATTCAGCATGAGATCTACAGTTTTAACAGATTTTTAAAAGATGTTATTTATTTATTCATGAGAGACACACAGAGAGAGGCAGAGACACAGGCAGAGGGAGAAGCAGGCTCCATGCGGGGAGCCCCTGGGATCACGCCCTGAGCCGGAGGCAGATGCTCAGCCACGGAGCCACCCAGACGTCCCTGTTTTAACAAATTCTTAAGGTCATCTTCTTGTTCAACATGGGTATTAAGTTATACAGGAGATCTCCAGAACTTACTGGTCGTGTATACATACATTTATACCCCTATCTCCCCACTCCCACATGCCCTTCATAACCACCAATCTATTGTCTATTGTCTGCTTCTGTATGTTTAACGAGTGTAGATGCCTCATAAAAGAGCAAACATTCCTAATCCCTCATCACTCTGCAACTGACTCATTCCATAATGTCTTTTAGGTTCCATGAGGGGAGAACAACTTAGTTTAAAACACTGAACGCTGGACTTGCAAACTCATTGCAAACAGGACCTTCATGGTCTTTCCCCCAACACTTGTTCTTGTTATAGATTTTTTTCCAGTCTTCATCCAGTATAGCTTTAACGGTATTTGGTGATTTAAAGTTAGTCTTTTTTAGTAACTTCTGCGGTTGTTTTTCATTTTTATTTATCGCCAATATGTAAAATTCCACTATTGAATTTCCCTCTCCTTTTATCTTGCACTACAGATTTTATAGCTTTTTTATGGCACCCAACTACTTGGCCTTTAATTTCCTCTGCTGGAATTGTGCCATTTTATAGATTTCTACCCCTGGGTGAATCTAAGATTCAAGAAGGCTTTTATCTCTTATTCACATCCCACAGTATTCTCTAACATTTATTTTCAAATTGGTTTTCCATGTCAGTAAACAAAACACGGAGATGACAATTTGAGGAACGAATTAAAAAGACAAGCAACAATCCATTTTTAGTTTCTGGAGATATTCTGTGCTGAAGTCACAGGCTTCCATTATTCAAGACAAATTAAGATTTATAAAATTGCATTCCATCTAAACGTATGGGCATAGTGTTGGCAACTGTGGATTTATAAAATAAAAGAGATGCATTTTCCTTTGGCTCATAGCAAGGCTGTTCAGATGATAATTAAACTGGAATTATCATTTAAAAAGATCTCTTATTTTCCTGTAAAATGACAGCAGCTACTTAAAAAAATTTTTTTTCTAGTTTTCAGAGAAAAATGATTCATCATCATGGTTATTGAGAATTTTTTTTGTCTAAACTAATGAAGGTAACCCTTCTTTTATGTTGTAAAATAATGGACTGATTTTTAAATATCTTGCTACAAATATTTTTTACATCAAGGTATACTAAATGGATTCATAATTTCAAGATTATAAAGACTACTTCTCTTAAAAACCTTAAGCACAAAGAGTTTAATAGGATTTCTTTAAAGTTTAATTTTGACTTTAGTGGTTGGTTTGAAAATTAAATCTCAACACTGAGCAACTTTTGTATTTAATAGGTTTCTTTTTTAGCTTTAGGTCTAAACCATGTGATCAAATGGTCTCACTTCATGCAAAAATATGAAAGTATTTTTACGTGTAAAAGAGTAACTGTAGAACTTTGCTCACAGCTTCCTTTTCATGATTTTCCTACCTTTGAGACAGTATGTAAAGAAATTCATGCATAACTGTCCTGCTTCCTATATAGAGCCCTATTCCCTTTTATTTAGAAGCCTGTTTTTTACTAAAGGTGGCATTAAGACAATTTTATAAGTACTCCTTGATACTGTATCATAGGAAAAAAAGCCGTATTTCTTTCAACTATGTTTTATGAACTTTAATACTGAAGTCTCTAACTGATAATCGTTGGGTAAATTTAGTCTTTCTGTATTCTAGTTGATGACCTCACCCAAACCCGACAGCAGGATGGCCACTCTGATAATCAAAATTTGTGCCAAATATTCTTTAGGACCCCAAGTTCTGGATCAATTTTAGGCTGATCCAATAGTCCATCAGTACTGGGTTTTGATCAAATTTTCATCATCTGGAGCCTTAACACTTTTCATTATTGCTGCTTCTCTTCATTCCTTTCTCTCCCACCTTGAAACTACCAGATTGTTTTAGTAGACATAATGTTTTGCCCTATTAAATTTTATTGCTGATTTCTGACTCATTCTTTTAGCACACTGCCAAGGTATTTTTGGATCCTGATTTTATCAGAATCTGAAATACAATCATTTTCCTTCCTGGTTTCCCAAACTTTTCATCCACCTCTGGAATTACTTCTCATTCCAGCTATCTCCTAGCCAACCTCAGCAACATTTAAGGCATTTCTAAAACTACAACACCTCTTCTGAGACATTGCTCACTGTTCATCCAAAAACATATTGTGTTTTTCCCAATTTCAAGATACTAAGGTAAATATCTTAAAATCTGTTCAAAATACCTATGGACATAATCTGAAATGTTGATGCTCTTTTCTATCCCACTTAATGCCATAATTCCTTTCACGTACCACTGAAAATACATAACCAAGTTTTTTTTTTAATTTTTACCT
Source organism: Canis lupus baileyi (assembly GCF_048164855.1). NCBI lineage: Eukaryota > Metazoa > Chordata > Mammalia > Carnivora > Canidae > Canis > Canis lupus. The sequence goes on along the minus strand of NC_132840.1, from coordinate 1,436,313 downwards.
ATGAATATGTCAGAAGGAAGATATGCATTTTATAGGCACATACTGTTTTCTTTCTAAAACCAAGTTTTAATTACTCCAATAAAAGGATATAATTGTTTTAATTACTAATAACATTTTGTGTAATTACTATGTTCTCTATAATTTATAAGTGCTTAAATTTCAAGTTATAACAAATTCCTGAGATAGTAGGTTTTAAGATACATATAAGCTCAAGATGTATTGTTTTAATCTACAGAGTAGGAGAGAAAGAAGCAAAAGTATACATTCCCCTTGGTTTTGCACTTTAGTTTCAGAATCAAAATATTTTAGATTCTCCACCTTCCCTCCATTTTGTCTATGATCTGCTGGATCTTATTCATCTCCACAACCTAACTTGGTTTAAAACCCCCATCACAGATCTCCTATAGACTCAATATTCACTTAACCAGTCTCCTCTGAGATTCTTCTTTAGGCTTTTTTTTTTAATTTATTTTTTATTGGTGTTCAATTTACTAACATACAGAATAATCCCCAGTGCCCATCACCCATTCACTCCCACCCCCCGCCCTCCTCCCCTTCCACCACCCCTAGTTCGTTTCCCAGAGTTAGGAGTCTTTACGTTCTGTCTCCCTTTCTGATATTTCCCACACATTTCTTCTCCCTTCCCTTATATTCCCTTTCACTATTATTTATATTCCCCAAATGAATGAGAACATATAATGTTTGTCCTTCTCCGACTGGCTTACTTCACTCAGCATAATACCCTCCAGTTCCATCCACGTTGAAGCAAATGGTGGGTATTTGTCATTTCTAATAGCTGAGGAATATTCCATTGTATACATAAACCACATCTTCTTTATCCATCATCTTTCGTTGGACACCGAGGCTCCTTCCACAGTTTGGCTATCGTGGCCATTGCTGCTAGAAACATCGGGGTGCAGGTGTCCCGGCGTTTCACTGCATCTGTATCTTTGGGGTAAATCCCCAACAGTGCAATTGCTGGGTCGTAGGGCAGGTCTATTTTTAACTCTTTGAGGAACCTCCACACAGTTTTCCAGAGTGGCTGCACCAGTTCACATTCCCACCAACAGTGTAAGAGGGTTCCCTTTTCTCCGCATCCTCTCCAACATTTTTTATGTCTATGTAAAAATATTAAAAAAAATTAAAAAATTAAATTTAAAAAAATTTAAAATGAGAAAGTGAGTTCTCCTACACTCTCCCTCAGCCCTGGCATGCAGCTTCCCATTTTATCAAATCTTGAATTAGTGCAATACATTGTTTACAAATGGTAGACCCACACTAATACATTATTATCAACTAAAGTCCATAGTTTATATGAGGATTCCCACTTGTACAGTTCTACGGGTTTTGATAAATGCATAATACCATGTCTTCACTATTAGACTGTGAAAAACAGAATTATTTTAGTGTCCTAAAATTCCTGTTGTCTATCCTCTCTCCTAGCAACCACTGAACTCTTACTATCACTATAGATCTGCCTTTTCCAGATTATTACGCAGTTGAAATCACACAGCACAGTCTTCTCAGATGGGTTTCTTAGCAGTAGGTTTTCAAGTTCTTATATGCATTTTTATGGCTTGATAGCTCATTTCTTTTTACCAATGAATAATATCCCATTACATGATATAACCGACTTACATATTTACTTATTGAAGAACATCATGGCTGCTTCTAAATCTTGGCAATTATGAATAAGGCTTCTATAAACATCCATGTACAGATTTTTGAATGGACTTGTTTTCAACTCATCTGGATAAATATCTAGTTGCTAGATCTTAATGTTAAGACTGTGTTTAACCTTGTAAGAAATTGCCAAATTGTCTTCTAAAATACCTTACCATTTTTTATTCCCACTTGCAATTAATATGGATTCCTGATCTCCACATCCCCACTAGCATTTAATGTTAGAGTTTGGGATTTTAGTCATTCTAGTAAGAGTTAAGGGGTAACTTTTTTTATTTTTATTTTTATTATTTTTAATGAATTTATTTTTTATTGGAGTTCAATTTGCCAACATATAGAATAACACCCAGTGCTCATCCCATCAAGTGCCCCCCTCAGTGCCCGTCACCCAGTCACCCCCACACCCCGCCCACCTCCCCTTCATCACCCCTAGTTCATTTCCCAGAATTAGGAGTCTCTCATGTTCTGTCTCCCTTTCTGATATTTCCCATTCATTTTTTCTCTTTTCCCCTATATTCGAATTAAGGGATAACTTAATGCTATTCTAATTTGCAATTTCCTAGCGACAGATGATGTTGAGCATCTTTTTATATGCTTATTTGCTGTCTATATTCTTTGGTCAAATGCTTATTTAGATTTTCACCTTTTAAATTTAGTTATTTTTTTTATAGACTTATGAATAGTTTTAAAATGCAAACTTAAGGCAAAATCCTTTCTAAAGCATACTTCTATCAGTAGCACTTCCTTGCTCTTCCTGGAATGCTCGTTCAGATCTATACATAATTGAATTAAAATATATTAGTAACTATGATTATTTGCTTATACTTTTGCCTGCCTCATAGAGGATTATGAGGTCTATCAGAAGAGAAGCATATCTGTATTCCCAACCAGGTAGAGAAGAAGCATTCAATAAATTATTTTGAGTGATATCATTACTGGATTCAGCTACAGCTAGTTCTATAGCAAATTGTCTAAAACACTGACTCAAACATATGTTAAAATTCCTTGTTTCAAAAACAGAAAGTAACAATTGATGGTTTTGCAGGAAGAAGAAAATTCTGACCCATCAGAAATTTTTAAAAAAGTATATTTGATTCTTTGTTCCCATTTCATCCTCCAATTTCTTAACAGTAGGAAGACCTGGGAGTTAGACTTTGACTATATCATTAGAAAAAAATCCATTTCCTTTAACCTGAGCCTTTACTAAGGATCAAGGAAAAGGAAGGTTTAAGCAGTTATTGATCAGTTCCAGCTAGTCAGTAATTGATTCTAATGGGTGGATATGAAGAAAGTGGTGGAATCGTTTTGACCTTCTTAAGTAGGTCCAATTCAAGAGACAAAGCATTAAATTTATCATTATTGTTTAATTCAGATGGACTGTTAGATATAAATTTAGAGAATAGGAAAATGAAGATGAATTCAGTAATATCTGGTACAACTGAGAATGTGTATACTTTTTCTGGCTCAGAATTCACTCTAGGCATTCAATCCTTGTTAACTCTCATAGGAGCTCACAAGTAACCATATATATTATTTTTAACTGAAAAATACAAAAAATAATATTATTTTTGTATCTTTCAATTAAAAATAATATAAGCTACAACTAATTATTTATGGGACAGAATGCTATACACTTGAGGAAGGAAGAAAGGGAGGGAGGGAAGGAAGGAAGTACACAGCAATATGGACAGATCTCAAAAACAATGTTAGGTAAAAATTCAAGTTGCAATATTAAAAGTACACAGTGATAGAATTTACATAAATTAACAACCAATATATTTTACTTACATATTAATGTTTTTTAAGATTGTTACCAATATGATGCTATTAATTAATATGTTACTAAAACTTGACTGGCAAAATATAGACCATATTCCAATTAGCATGCCTGTGTGGAATGTGATTGAGGGACATTTAAGAGGAAACTTTGTCGCTGATTTGTGTGCATTTTTTAATTTTTTAAAATGATTTTATTTATTTATTCATGAGAGACACAGAGAGAGAGGCAGAGACATAGGCAGAGGGAGAAGCAGGCTCCATGCAGAGAGCCCGACGTGGGACTCGATCCTGGGAATGAGGGGTCATGTCCTGAGCCAAAGGCAGACTCCCAACCCCTGAGCCTCAACCACACACATAGGTGTCCCTGTGTGTGTTATTTTTAAATGTTCTGAAGCTAACATTACCTAAAATTAAGATTTTGACAAGGATAGATATTGTTGTATCTTTTTCTATGTTTAATTATAAATTTGTTTTGAATACAAATGCAAATATTTTTAGGGAGACTATTTTCTTCTAATAAATACTCAATTTCATAGCTATAAAACTGATTAAGGAAACAGAATATGACATCAGTTCAAAGAACCTCAGTGAAAACTGAGTAGCCATGAAGAAAGTTGTCCAGACGAGCTCAAGGAAAGGAAATAATAGCTAGTAGACACAGAAGACAGCCCATGCCCACGCCAGAGATGATGAGATATGCTAGAATGTGTCTTATTATGTGTGAGACCTTGGACAGGAAAGCTTACCTCATTGGGTCTTTATTTTCTTCCGTAAAATGGTGGGTATAAATATGCATATCTATCATACATCTTTCATCTTTAAAATATAATGGTCCTCTGAATATGTCCTATATATTTTATCAATTCTTTCCATTCTTTTTTTTTTTTACATTTTGATACTATTATATAAGAAAAAGAAGAAAAAACAATGATTTAAATCGTTGGTTGCTACTCAAAAGCCATTCCCTTTCTTTTGATTTCTCAAGGGTGAACAAGGACCTAATATTGGACAATGAGATGTGAAGGATTATCTGTTAGGATAAAGGAGCTTCTGGGAGGATTTTCCATTTTGATCAAGAGATGAGCCTTCCTATGGTGGATGCCATTATATGATACATCCTTCTTGGAGTTATATAGCAGAGCCACTTTATGACCATGCAGTGGCAAGCAGGAGCATGAAATGTTAGCTAACATAGTCTGTGTTCGGTTACTACAGGCTTATGAAGCGAGGTCATCAACTGGCTTCTATTCCTTGAGTCATTGTTATTCTTTTACTTGCATCTTAATAGTTCTACATATATTCTCTTAGTTCTCTCCATTGAAGCACACTGGTTTCCACTATAAATTTTTAGTCACATTGGCCCATATTTTGAATATGTCTCCCTATTACTAGATGTTTGAGGCCAGGAATCTAAACAAATTGCCTAATATTGGTTTTTTAAAGTAATAGGACCTACCTCACACTAGTTGAAACTCAAATCAAGAAAAATATTGAATTTGTGATAATCCTTAGTACAAAATAGTCTCCCAATGTGGCTGAAGTATCTTCGAGGCACAGTGATTAAAAGATATATAAAGTTAGCTCGTGGTAGTAAATCAAGACAACTGTGGCCATTACCAGTGAACAGGTTGACTATGGACTATGGTATGAGCAGGCAAATCCAAAAGGAAAACAAACGACAACACAACGAAAATAGATTCTAGAACTACCATCTTTTTGACAGCAGTCAATGTTTTTCCCATGCCATGACCCTCAGCTCTATGACTGTAAGCAGAGCAATTACATACATTTTCCTTGACCCCACTAGTTAGTTGTGATAAACCCAGACCAGGTTAAACTCTCTGAGTCTCTCTTTCCATTTGTAAAATATGGATAGCAATGCTTGTATCAAAGGATTAATAAAAAATAAGATTAGGAAGAGAAACGGAGAGGGGACATTTGGATGGACGGGTATAGTGTAGGCATCCAATAATATTCTTAGTTTCCTTATAATATTTGCTGTTTACTCATGCATATACTTTTTACTTTTGATTCCTTTGAGCTTGGTGAAATACCGGAGTAGAACACGAGAAGTAAATAATAATTACACACACACACACACACACACACACACAGATTTGAGATGTTAAGTAATCTTTTGGATTTCCTCCAACCACCACACATAGTGGCATCTTCGTATAGCAGACATCACCTTACACACAGGAGTTAAGACAAAACAAGCTACAGTCCCTGAGCACAGGAAGCCTAGCACAGCTCCAAACTCCAGGAAGAATCTCAATCTCTTTTGTCAATTTTCTCACTCTGCTTTCCTCACCATGCACTGTCTGTCCCATGGGTACCTCTACTGTGAAAAAGACTCAGATAATATATGATGTAGTTCTTCTGCTTACCAAAGTCTACCTATGTAAGTGCAACCAATTATTCCATCTCTGCTGCTACCATAAAGTGATCCTTGATCCTTCTACTCAGAAGTAGCCTCTCTCCAGGCTGACACCCAGTGCACTTCATTCGTGACCTTAAAAAAAAAAAAAAAAAAAAAGTACTTTTCTACATACTACTATGTTTTATAATTATTTTGATGTATTTTTATTTCCCTGAAAAAGAAAATCAGATTATTATCTTCATCAGTATTTTTAAGCTTTACCATATATAGTCTGAACTGTGCACTATTGCAAATTCAGCATATATGTGTGAAAACATGAATGCATATGCATAAACTTGACGATAATAACTATATTGCAAGGAAGAAGAAGTTCAAGGCACTGTGTCATGTGTTTAAATAATCTTGTGCAATGTATTATTCAAAAGATATAACCAAAACCATTATGATATTCATTTTATAGAAGAGGAAATAAAGCTACGTAACTTATTAGTCAGAAATCCAGAACAGACATTCAGAAAACTGAGTGAGGATAAACAGCTTGCCCACAGTCACAAAACTAGGATATGAATTTGTCATTTGAATATTTCTCTTTGGGATTATCAGAGAATCTACCTTAAATCATCTTAAAAGATATTTATTGGGGATCCCTGGGTGGCGCAGCGGTTTGGCGCCTGCCTTTGGCCCAGGGCGCGATCCTGGAGACCCGGGATCGAATCCCACATCGGGCTCCCTGCATGGAGCCTGCTTCTCCCTCTGCCTGTGTCTCTGCCTCTCTCTCTCTCAATCTCTCTGTGACTATCATGAATAAATAAATAAATAAAATATTTTAAAAAAAGATATTTATTGGCTCATTAGACTAAAATGTTGAGAGGTCAGTCTTGGGGATGATTTGATACAAAACTTCATGGCATAGGCTCTGGCTTATTTTTCACAGTAAAAACAAGCAGTAAAAAAATTCTTGACTGTACCATTCTTTATGTAAAGACTTCTTCATCCGGGTGGGAGTCTCATGATAGCAACTAGCTGCTGATATTCAGACCTCACGTCTACATCCCACACCATTCAGAGCTAAATGAATTGACTCACAGGAAATCTTCTTTTTTTTTTTTTTTTGAAATCTTCTCATAACATATGGAATAACAAGGAAGAAGCTGCTCTAGGAGTCCCAGAAAATCTATCTCCTTATCCAAACTGGAATAGCTACCCATATTTGTAAATATCCAAGATGGCCTAGACCTCTAGCAGAGAGCAAAAGCCCAATCCCATCCAAATCAATTCACTAATATAAATTGGGCAAGAATAGATTTCATGGAAAGAAAGTTAGGGTACATTTTGTAGAAAAGGCTGCTGAGCATAGATTGGATCACATGACATCAAAGCTGATATTCCTTAAAATTAGCCTCTGTGGCTCTAGGGTCTTTTACAAGAGAAAAGATAATTTCTCCTTTGGCTACCTCAACCACTATGCGGGAATTTTCAGAGCCTTTAGCAGTACATATAAGTACAAATACTGGTTCCAAATTTCTCTCTTTTCCAAAACCCTGCCCTTTCTCCCTAGGGCATATTGCCTGTTCTTTTCAGCCAAGCCATCCTTCAGCAATCTGGGCCGCATGAGTGCAGCTCAAATGTAATGCCAAACAAATCAACAGAATAGCTGTCAGGCCTTCACCGGAAACAATATTAGCCTTGTCTGTTCATACTGAGAGCAGAATGGAAGTGACACAAATAAAATGTAATGGGATAAAATATATTGCTCAATGTACAGTAACAAGGAACTATTGGTTGACAATTTTTTTTCTCTCCTCACTACATTTCAATATATTTTCTCTATGATTTCCACGTAATGTTGGTTCATCATGTACTTAAAGTCGTGCTGAACACATAGTAGGAACACAGTAAGTGTATTTTTAATGATTTTTAATGATAAATAAACAAGTGGATTAATTAAATCAGACTCAATAAACCAGTTATAGAATTTGTACTTAGAAATGCATAATCTGAAAGCTGGAAAATAATCTGGCCTAAAAGCCATCTCACGCATCTCTTTTCCTTAAAAATGAACTTTTCCACTGAGTTCCTGATGTGTAGTTATTACGAGACGAGTTGAATATCTCTGGAAAGAAAATTCATTATCATGCAGATCACTTAATTCCAATGACATTAAATGACAATATCTGAGAGCCTCTGAGATTAAACTGCAGTATGGCCCTTGTGATTTCCACCCACTGAACCCATCCATGCTGGGTTTGAGGAATTTGAGAAGTATTATGGTTGTATCAACAGACACTATTGCTTTGGATCTATAATATGTTTATATGATGAGAGAATTACTAACATATAATATAGTTTCAGATAAAAGCATATGATGCCTTTAAATCTACGGTTTTATTTTTCTTAACACAGTTCTCTTCTCTCCCAATAAACTGTATTTTCAAAATTTCAAAAAAAAAATAGATAAAACTAAAGGGAGCTGATAAACATCTAAATATGTCCATGGTATTGCTTTGCATTTCATATACTCAATCTCTTTTTTATCTTTGCAACATTAGCATCAACGAGATATTGCTACTAATTTCATTCTCAGAGGAAATAGATGTAGTAAATGTAAGTAGCGTGCTCAAGATCACACAGCAGGTAAGTTATGGAGCTAGCACTTGAACCTAACTGAAACTTGTGTCTATCTAGCTAGAAAGTCCATGCCTTACACCTATATTCACTGTCTTCCAGCTATGTTTATCATTTCTTCCCTAAATTGCAGGAAAAAAAAAAGTCAGAGATATTCTTGGCAAAAGACTCATTTCATAAAACACACATGCCATTGGTTCTTCCCTAACATTTAACATTTGTGAAACTGTTTGCTGAACGAAGAGAAATGCTAAGACTCCAGACCAACTGTTTACTGAGCAGATTATTCTTGATGGCCTTCTGCTTAAAAGTTTAAAATTAAAAATAGAACACTATTCACTATTTGTCCCCTGCCAAACTGTGTGGGAGCAGCAGCACAGGCTGCAGGGCAAGGCTTCCAAAGCTGGAGCTCAGCAATACATCTTCCTTTGCCCCCAGTGTTAATATCCTCTCTCCTTTTCTTTCAGAACAGAAAATAGTAACTAATAGCTTTAATAGCTGCCACTTTCATCACTTTAACTGCGAATAAACTCAGTTTTTCTTTCATCCTTCAGAATCTACAGACCACGGATGGCCACCTATGGCTGTATGGAGTCCTGGAACTGTTGCTTTGAGGGAATTACTGCAGTGCTTCCCCAAATATGTCTCACCACAAAAATGATAAATAGTGGTAAAGGAGCAAGGATAGGTTCTTGGGAGACTGTAAATGTGTCCCTCAGCTCTCTGAATGTACTCTGGGCTTCTCACCTTGAGGGAATGTGGTTGTAGTTGTATTATGTGCTGAGAGTAAATGAGAGCGCTCCTTTCTCTTCTGATGGAACTTGGGAGAATGGGGGGCTTTTGTAGAATAAAATGAAATATTTCCCTTTGTTCTGATCTATTTAGCCAGGGAAAAACGTATGTGTTGGTAAAGGCATTCTTCTTGATTCTGCAGGCAAATGTGTTAGTGTGTTTTACGAGCAGGAGGTCATAGGGGAAGGAGTACTCGAATTGAGGGAAGACAGGCCTTGCCTGTTTACTCTCCTCCCTGTCCGTGTGATCTAAAGAATGTAATGAAACTTCTCCAAAACTTACTTTTCCCAACTGTATTAACGTATGTCACCTTGCAGAATTCCCATGAGAATATAGTTGCCAGATTTGGCAAATAAAAACACAAAGTTCCTAATGAAATTTGAATTTCAGATAAACAATCTCTTTTTTTTTTTTTTTTTTTTTTTTTTTAGTAAAAGTATGTCTCAAATGAGGTCCGGGATGTACTTATAGTAAAAATGATCTGTTGTTTGTTTAAAGTTTAAATTTAAATGGGTGTCTTATATTTTAACTGGCAACAACTCAATGCTTGACACAGATTTGTTGTTGAATAGAATTTATTTCCCTCTCCACCTCCTACATTTTCGCTTCATGCTCCACACAAGGACTCATTTTTTAACTGTCAAAATGAGTCAAAGTTTAATTTTTTTTGAAGCCACATATTAGCAGAGCAATAAACGTTCTCTTTGGTGAGAGCCAACTAAACAATTTCTGATTTCTGCCATCAAAGATGAAAGGTATCAAGACTGACTCCCTTTCAATAACTAGAGTAGGAAGTAAATCAGTTTGTCAACTAGAAAATACAGATTAGTATATTTCAGTTTATGTCACACCATTTTTTGTAGATATTTAATTTCATAGATATTTAATTTCTTATTTCATTTGATCAAACATAGGTATTTAATTCCATATTTCATTTAAACAAACAAAAAGGGAGGAATAGTGAAAGATAATTCTCCATTTCATATTGGAGAAATTAAGACATTGACTGATTGAATGAATGATTTACTCAACAAAATGCAGTCAATCAGATGGTAGAAAGAAAATAAAATTTAAAGTCAATTCCTTGGATTCTAACCATGTTTTATTTTTGTATTTGACTTCAGAGAATGAAGAGAGGAGGAAATACAACAGAACACATAGAAGTATTTGGAAACATTCAGAAAAAACAAAAAGCAATAAAACTAAAAACACTGTTATTACATAGGATCTAAGTATGTTTGTCACAATTAAGTCTATTTTCCATAATCCTAATATTAAAATGAAGAGCAAGTGAGCTACAATTAAACAGCATTTAAATTAGATTAATGTGCACAAAGGTTGGTAGTATGAAATGTAGTTCTAATTTCCATTTTACAATTGAGGTTAAGTCTAGCCTTCTCTCATTGTGTTATTAAATTCAATTAAAAATATTCCCTCTGCTACTAAAAATAACCATTTCTTCTTTTAAAAGATAATCACTAGAAACATAGATCTTTATTTTTAACGTTTATCTACTAAACGTATGGTACACTGTTATATATGTACATTGGTTTTACCTACTAACCACAGTCGAGGTAATTTTAGACTATTTTAAGGACTAATATAAAAAATAATATCTAGAATTAGTAGCCCTTAGATTTCAAGATACCTATGTTCTAAAACCCAAGGTGAGTAGAAAAAGAAATAATAAAAAGCAGAAATAAATGACATAGAGAGACTTAAAAAAAAAAAAAAGAAAGAAAAAAATCAACAAAATCAAGAGTAGGGGCACCTGGGTGGCTCAGTGGTTTAGCACCTGCCTTCGGACCAGGGCGTGACCCTGGGATCCCGGGATCGAGTCGTTCATCAGTCTTCCCACAGGGAGCCTGATTCTCCCTCTGCTATGTCTCTGCTTCTCTGTCCTTCATGAATAAATAAATAAAATCACAAAAAGAAACCAAGAACTGGCTCACTGAAAAGATAAATAAAATTGACAAAACTTTATCCAGACTCATCAAAAAAGAAAAAAAAGACAAATAAATTTAAAAGAGAGAGAGAGAGAGAGGAGAAATGATATCATAGAAACACAAATGATTATAAGAGAATACTATGAAAAAAATATATTCCAACCAACTGGAGAACCTAGAAGACAAGGATGAATTCCTAGAAATATGCAATCTTCCAAAACTGAACCAGGAAGAAACAGATCAATTACAAGCAACAAAACTGAACTGGTAACCCAAAGAACTACAAAAAAAAAGGAAAAACAAGGCCAGGACCAGATGGATTCACAAGTGAAGTCTACCAGACATTTGAAGAGGAGTTTAATACATATTCTCTTCAAACTATTCCAAATACAAGAAGAGAAAGAAAAGTTTCCAAACACATTCTATGAGACCAGGCTTACCCTGATACAAAAACCAGGTAAAGACACACACACAAAAAAGAAAAAAGAAAAAGAAAGAAAGAAAGAAAGAAAGAAAGAAAGAAAGAAAGAAAGAAAGAAAGAAAAAACAAAACTAAAACTAAAACTACAGGCCAATATCTCTGATGAATATAGATGCAAAAATCTTCAACAAAATATTAGCAAATTACATACAACAATACATAAAAAGATCATTCACCATAATCAGGTGGTATTTTATTCCTGGGATAGTTCAATATTTGTAAATCAATCAACAACATACATCACATCCACAAAATGAAATATAAAAATCATATGATGTAGGAAAAACAATCTGACAAGATTCAACACCCACTCATGTTAAAAACTCTCAAGAAAATGTGTTTAATGGAACATAGCTCAACATAATAAAGGCTATAAGAAAAATACAGCTAGCATCATCCTCAATGGTTAAAAACCATGAGCTTTCCCTCTAATATCAGGAATAAGACAAAAATGTCCACTCTGACCACTTTTATTCAACGTAGTACTTGAAGTCCTAGCCACAACAGTAAGACAAGATAAGGAAATGTGTCATTGATATTGGTAAAGAAGTTAAACTGTCACTATTTTCAGACATGATACTGTACACAGAAAGTCCTAGAGATTCCACCAAAAAAACTATTAGAGCAAACAAATATACTAAATATGCAATTAATAGCCAGAATTGGTAGCATTTCTATACATTGACAATAAAGTCACAGAAAGAGAAATTAGAAAAACAACATCAATTGTAATTGCAACAAAAAAAGAATAAAATCCTTAAGAATAAACTTAATCAAAGAGATTAAAGACCTGTTCTCTGAAAACTATTAAACACTGATGAAAGAAATTGAAGATGACAGAAATGTAAACATATCCCGTGCTCATGAATTGTGTTAATTAATAGTGTTAAAATGTTCATATTACACAAAATCATCTACAGATTCAATGCAATCCCTATCAAAATACCAACAGCATTTTTTTTTTTTTTGCCAAACTAGAACAAGTAATCCTAAAATTTGTATAGAACCACAGAAGAGCTCAAATAGCCAAAACAATCCTGAGAAAGAACAACAAAGCTGGAGGTATAATTCCAAATTTCAAGATATAATACAAAGCTGTAGTAATCAAAACAGTATGATACTGACACAAAGGACACATAGATTAGCAGAAAAGAATAGAAAACCCAGAAATGAACTCACAACTATATGGTCAATTAATCTATGAAAAGGAAGCAAAAATATAGAATGGGGAAAAGACGATCTTTTCAATGAATGGTGCTGAAAAAAACTGGACAGCTACATGTAAGAGAATGAAACTGGCCACTTTTTAACATCATTCACAAAAAATAAACTCAAAGATGTAATGTGTACCATAAAAGTCCTAGAAGAGAACACTGGCAGTAATTTCTCTGACATCAGTCATAGCAACGTTTTTCTAGATATGTCTCCTAAGGCAAAGAAAACAAAAGCAAATATAAACTACTGGAACTAAATCAAAATTAAAAGCTTTTGTGCAACAAAGGAAAGCATCAACAAAACAAAAAGACAACTTACTAAATGGGAAAGGACATTTTTAAATGATAAATCCAATAAGAGATTAATATCTGGGGCACCTGGGTGGCTCAGTGGTTGAGGGTCTGCCTTTGGCTCAGGTTATGATCCCCGAGTCCTAGGATTGAGTCTCGCATCAGGCTCTCTACAGGGAGCCTGCTTCTCCCTCTGACTATGTCTCTGCCTCTCTCTGTGTCTCTCATGAATAAATAAATAAAATCTATTAAAAAAGAGTAATATCTAAATTATATCAAGAACTCATACAACTCAGCAACAACAAAGCTAACAATCCAAGTAAAAAATGGGCAGAGGACCTGAAAAAACATTTTTTCCAAAAAAGACTTACAGATAACTAACAGATAATATGAAAAGATGTTCAACATCGCTAATCATCAGGGAAATGCAAAATCAAAACCACAATGATGTATCATATCACACCTCTTAGAATGCCTACAATCAAGAAGACAAGAAACTAGTGTTGGTGAAAATATGGAAAAAAAACAGAATCCCTGGGCAGTGTTGATGGGATATAAGTTGGTGCAGCCACTGTAGAAAAGAGTATGGAGATTCCTCAAAAAAAAATTTAAAAAAATAGAAATACCATATGATCCAATATTTCTACTATTGGGAATTTACCCAGAAAAAATAAGAACACTGACTCAAAAAAGATATATGCACACCTACATTTATTGCAGTATTATTTATGATATCCAACATGGAAGCCAACTAAGTGTCCATCAACAGAAGAATGGATAAAGAAAATGTGATATACACACACAATGGAATATTATATAGCCATAAAAAGGATGAGATCATGTCATCTGAGACAAAATGGATGTTCCCGGAAGGGATTACGCTAAGTGAAATAAGTCAGACAAAGACAAGTACCATATGACTCCACTCGTGTATAGAATCTTAAAAGAATGAACAAAGGAGCAAGAAGCAGAATCACAACCATGAATCCAGAGAACAAACTGATGGCTGCAAGGGGGGCGCAGGTGGGGATTGGGCAAACAAGTGAAGGGCAGAAGGAGAGATAGGCCTCCAGCTGTGAACTAAGGAAGTCACAGGAATAAGAAGCCGAGGGCACCAGGTGGCTCAGTCAGGTAAGCGTCTGCCCTCCGCTCGGGTGATGATCCCAGGGTCCTGGGTCAGAGCCCCGAGGGGGGCTCCCTGCTTGGCGGGGAGTCTGCTTATCCCTCCCTCTCTGCTTCCCACTCCCCCTGCTTGTGCTCTCACGCTCTCTCTCTGCCAAATAAGTAAATCTTTAAAAAAGAGAGAAGCATAAAAAGCAGAGCATAAGGAATACAGTCAATGACACTGTAATAGTGATGCAATGGGAGGGATGGTAGCGACACCGGTGGTGAACATGGCATAATGCTTAAACTTGTCAATGACTAAGTTGCACACCTGAAACGAAATGAAGTTGTGTGTCAACAAGACTCAAAATATATAAATTTATTTCCTCTGTTTGATATGGAGCTTGATATGTGTCCCGGTTTGTATTCCATTTAATTTATTCTCATTTTTCCAAGTTTAAAATAAAGACTACTTTATTCTGGCAGTGGATTTATCATGTATATATATTTTTTTAAAAGGATGAGCAAGATGGAAGGAATAGCTTTTAAGTGGCTTAGAGTTAGTCTTATGTTCGAGAAAACTGAACAGATGTAAACTTATAAAAATATTTTTTATATAGTGAATAATACCATATTGCATATTTGAAAATCACTAAGAGAATAAACCTTAAAAAGTCCTCATCACAAGAAAAAATCTGTAACTACGTACGGGAATGAATGTAAACTAGACTTATAGTGGTGATCATCTGACAATGTATACAAGTATCAGATCATTATGTTATACACTTGAAATTAATAAAATGTTATATGTCAATTATATTTTGAGAAAAGATTTTTGAGGGAACTTATCTTACATTGGATTTGGCATCAAAAACTGGGATATTAAAATACTGATTATAGTTTTCCAGGTATCTGCAATTGTGCTTTTTAGCGTTTTGGGGAATTCTCTGTCGTCCAGATTTTTTTTAAGGAAATGGAATAGTCCTTGGTATTCTATTAATGCCAAATAATTGTTTTCATGCTTTTTTTTCCCCCCAATCTAAATATTGCACCTTTCTTTTCTTCTAAAGGCAGCGTGAGGTCCACAGGAGGAAGGCTATAGCTTTCACCTTGACTTACAGATGTGATGATGAGAGTTTAGGCGCACAGCTTGTTGCCTCCCGTCTGGTGGAATGCAGCCTACAGCAATGCTCAAAGACACGTTATTGGGGATCCCTGGGTGGCGCAGCGGTTTGGCGCCTGCCTTTGGCCCAGGGCACGATCCTGGAGACCCGGGATCGAATCCCATGTCGGGCTCCCAGTGCATGGAGCCTGCTTCTCCCTCTGCCTGTGTCTCTGCCTCTCTCTCTCTCTCTGTGACTATCATAAATAAATAAAAATTAAAAAAAAAAAGACACGTTATCCATAGCTGAAGGTAGCTTGGCTTTAGTGGACGTAGCCTACAGTTTGAATGTATTGAATTTAGGTTCAAGTTGCACAGGAGAGACACGTAAGACTATTTGGATATGTTTTCCAATTAATTCTGTGCCCAAGACCTTTGTTTTTTTCCCCCTCAATCCTTAGGAAGTTAAACCCTGAACATACAATGGTCAATATAAACTACAAACATATTGATGAAATATTTAGCCCGGATGCAAATGTTATGACATTAATTCATCCAGAAAATAGCTTTCTTGAATGTTCCATACCTGCCAGACACTATCGTAGGGGCAAAGTCTATAACTGTCTCAAATCTTATCAGGTTGATGATCTAGAAAATAGGTAATAAACATGCAAATTGCAAATAATGAAGCAGGTTACACTGGGTAAGTGCAGGATGCTATGAAATAATATAGCTAAGTAATAGTTAAGGCTTCTCTGATGAAGTAATATTTCACCTGAGGCTGTAAAGCATAAGGAACCAGACAAGCAAAGAGTAGAAGGGAGACTACCTTTGTCAGAAGACCCTGAGGACACACTGGCACAGGGTGCGGGGCTGATCAAGGAGGGGGGAAGATCTTGCTGAACCCTACAGGGCATTAAACTGAACCGCTGGAAAGTCGGTGGCAGGAGGAAAACAGATTGATCTGGAGTTCCTCTCCTGATACTGTGGATAGAGAGTGCACCGAGGTTGGCAAGAGCAGAAGCAGGAGAACCAAAACAGACGCTTATCAGAACCATATAACGGCAGTGGAGATGAAGAGGAATGGGTTGCTTGGAACATAACCGCTTTCACTTTTTTTTTTTTTTTTAATGGACGAGTAGCATACATATTCTTGAGTAAAGTTGGAGAAGCGTAAAAATCATACTAACAACCAAAGATGTTAAAGAAACCCTCTAAGAGAGACGATTGAGAGTGAGAGATGAAATATGTTAAACTTTCTTTTTATTATTTATTTATTTATTATTTATTTATTATTTATTTATTTATTTATTTATTTATTTATTTATTTATTTTTATGTTAAGCTTGCAAGATAGAATGCTATCTACCCCCTGCAAAGGCCTCGTAACCGCATATGGACACAGCGAGCTCTCGCTCCTGCTTACCACATACTGCTTCCACACCACCTTGTAACCATATTACTCTGTAATCTAGAGAAATGATGGACTTCCACAGTTGCCACCTCCGCAAAAGCCTGTCCTCCTGCCCTCCTCTTGTCTTGCTATTCAGCTCCTCAAACAGTACCTTTCACCCAGCAAATTTTCAACTCGTGGGAGAACAGGTGGAACAAAGGAATGGTAATCTCTATGTCAAACAACTGGAATGAATGCGATTTAACAATTTAACATAGTTGTTACCAAACAAGTCAAATGGGACGGGAACTCGCTCATCTCTGCAATCATCCTAAATTAGAATAAATATATTATTCCGCAAAAGGAACCAAGCACAGTTCTAAAACAGTGGGGACTACATGGGAACTTGACAGAAGAGGACTACATGAGGTATCTGCAATGCTCAAAATAGCATCATCAGAAAACTCAGCAGAGTGATTGTTCAGAATTTTAAGGGTAAAACAAACCAGATAGAAGAGCTATACTGTTAAACTAGATATTCTAGAGAAGTGAAATGTTTTCTCTTTTAACAATTGGTAGAGTAGGCTTCGCTGTTTGGAGTTATGCATCTTAGGATTGCTATCAACTCCCTTAGGTTAAAAAAGATGATTAAGACGCAAAAATACTCAGAATATAAACAGGTAATAGCAATAAACTTCTGATAAAAGTTTGTTGCTGACATTTGCTTCTAAAGAAGCAACCTATACAGTCCCTTATCCCACACCCTATATAGTCCCTTATCCCACACCCTATACAGTCCCTTATTCCACAGTCTATATGGTCCCTTATTCCACAACACAATGCTGTCTTAGACTCATGGTTAAGTCTGATTGCTTTAAAAGCAATTCCATTCCCAGAGAGCTAAAATGTGATTTTATATTTCTTAATTAAAACTCACATTTTTAACTACCATCTCTAAAAAATGTTCTTC
The DNA here is from genome assembly GCF_048164855.1 of Canis lupus baileyi. NCBI lineage: Eukaryota > Metazoa > Chordata > Mammalia > Carnivora > Canidae > Canis > Canis lupus. The sequence goes on along the minus strand of NC_132840.1, from coordinate 1,418,551 downwards.
TGAAGCATACAAGTCTTATTATTTAACTTTGCTGCTTTGGCTTTACAGAATAAACACAAAATTGAGTGACTTAATCTGGAGGGTTCTCAGCTTTCAGCACATAAAAGAGTTTCGTTCTCTGTTATAATATTTTAAATATTTTTCCTTCATATAAAGTAAAAAAAAAAAAGAAAAAATCACCATAGATATGGAGACATTGAGGAGTGTAAGCGGAGTCACCTGGTGTGCAAATATCTGTAAATTCCCTTAAAAATGGCTGTTTAGTGGCATCGATGGGAAAGAGGAGGTGGTTTGCAATGAACAATTCACTTGAAACTTGAAAATATCTGCACTCTGCGGAGGCTGGGCGTGGTGTATTTCGTTCGGGCACAACTGCTGAAATGATCCCTCCATTCTCTGTTGGTGAGCCACCACACTTCACCTCTTTAGAGAACCCCTGACGGTCCAATTAAGCCCTCTAGTTTTACCAGTGGCGGGATGATGGAATGTCTCTGGGAAATTAAGTGATTATATAGTATATTAGTTATGCTCTATCTTATCCATTGAGCTCATTTAATAACGGTTAACACTGTATATGATGCACCGTGACTGCAGGACGTCACTCTGAGGCAAATTCCCTTTACAGTACGCCGTATAGCGGCTACCTCTGCCCTTCAAAAACATGCATACAATGGGCAGGCACGGTTGGCTAGAGGTCCCTTGTCACACTTGAGAAATCAGCAGGTAGACGCTATGCTGTGCTAAGGACTGGTGTCTTCTGGAGCAATAGAAGCATCCTGTGGCGACGTGCAGAAACAGAACTTACACCAGAGCCTTCGTGTGCGTGGAGAGGTGCCCAGAACGGCAGCCCCGGACGCTCTTTGTGAATGTCACCCTAACCAGTGGAACGTTCGGGGGTGCACAGGCCATCACGACGGAGCGCTCAACTCAAAGAAACCAGACTGTATTTATTCACTACTACCCTCCACGTCTGACCAACAGTCTGCAGGGACGCTATCTACATTTCTTGCCAGCCACTGAACCAACTCCCAAAATAGTTGAGTTTTCCTTCCTGATCCCCTAGTTTCACAACAAACATGTTTAGATATTTGCGATAAGAATGAATTTAGACGACATTATTTATCTACTTAGGACAATATAGCTGCAGGGAAACTGCCTTTACCCAAATAAGCTTTTCCAAAAGCCCCCCTGGAGACTCTCTGTGATCCCTAAATAACTGTACGTAGAAACTCACCAGAATAAGGCTAAACATCAAACCCTACTCCTACCATCTCCTTTGCTGAGGACCTGGCTATCAGTAGTGGCCTTAAGCAAATGGAGGTGAGAATTTAGGGCAATGCCTGTCACTATACTAATACCTGGGGGTACAAAGGCAGGCCATTCACCTGTGTCTTCTTCTCCCAGGGTACGCATGGTCCCTGTCCTTCGTCCTTTATCTCCACCATTCATTGCTATTTTTCCTAAACAATCATTTCTTTCTTTTTCCAATTTCTTAACAAAATTATCAGCTGTAGACCTTTGCCTGGCTTCGTGGTCAAGATTACCAATATAAATTGCGTTATAAATTAGGATCCATTCTCAAAGAAAAGGCCACTCTCACATAGATAGCCAGCAACCAGAGGCAGTGGAACTCATTTAGAATCAATAGTACCAGGCTATCCAGCAGGTATTAAATAGTAAGCCTGTCTGCAGAAAGAGGATAAAAAAAGGTATAAAAAGTGTGAAGGATCTGTTGGAACACAGTTGTAAGCATCATGCAGTAACTGTGAATGGCTGAGAAATCACAGGAGTTTAATAGACCTGCTGGGCATATCTAAGGAGACGAATGACTTTTTTCTTTGAACAAAGTAGTTGCCTATGTCTGCAAGCACCATGAGGTCTGGGGGTTGGGGCTGACAACGTTTAACAAAATAAAAATAAATTTGAAAACCATTTAAAGTCCGCTTAAGAGGAGAAACAAAAATTGTCTTTTATTGCTATTTTCGGCCACAATAATCGCAGTAATAACAGTAAGAAAAAGAAGAAAAATAATTGCCATTAGTCACTATTTTGATGAAAGCCATCTTACTGTGAGCTGAAAAAATAACATTCATCTGTGTGTTCTTTTCATATTAATATTAAATGAAACACTTCTAATCAAAGTGGCTGATGCAAAAGGAAAAATGTACTTTTTTAACGCGATGGAAAGGCTTCAGGTGTGGCTGATTCCAGGCACATAACCAATGCCGTGGGAACGCTGATGTCTTTGCTCTCTTCTCTTGCACGGGGCTCCGTCTACAGACGAGCTTCCCCCTCATGCCGGCAGAAGCTACAAGCAACCCCGGATATCAAACCTACCTTCTCATCAAGACCCAAAGAAACTTCCAGATTCTTTTACTCAAGGATGTTGTGATGAATTCCAGCAGCCCTGATTATCCTTCCGTGGGTCGCTGCCTGACATTAAGTCAACGCCCTGCTGGGCCTGGCCTGGGATCTATCTACCCCACTTGACTTCTGTGGAATGAAGAGGAAAGGGGGTTCCACATGCAAGTTGAGACCCTACTACGAGTCTGGGTGAATGGCTACTAGATAGTCACAGACACCCTCTAGTCTACCAGGAGGCATTCAGGACTTAGATCTAAAAGATGCTGCACCCAGACCAGGAGCCAACGTTTAAGAAACACATGCAAGAGGCATTGCATAGCGCTCTCTTATTTTTTTTTTTAAGATCCTATTTATTTATTCATGAGACAGAGAGAGAGAGAGAGGCAGAGACCCAGGCAGAGGGAGAAGCAGGCTCCATGCACGGAGCCCGATGTGGGACTCAATCCCGAGACCCTGGGGTCACGCCCTGAGCCAAAGGCAGATGCTCCACCCCTGAGCCACCCAGGGTCCCCTCTAAAGCAATTTCTAAGGGAAACTCCCAATAAGGCCCACATCCTACTAAACAAAGTATTGACAAATGTTTAGCTAAAAAGCCTGCATCAAAGTGTCCCCCAGGAGTGCCCGAGTGGCCCGGTGCCTGACCCTTGACTTTGGCGCAGGTGGGCATCTGCGAATGGAGGGATGGAACCCCCACCAGGCCCCGTGCTCGGCGCAGAGCCTGCTGAAGGCTCCCTCTCCCCGTGACCCCCCCCCATGGTGTGCATTCTCTCTCTCTCTCTGTCTCTCTCAGCTAAATAAATGGATCCCAAAGTGTCTTCCAAATAAAAGATTCTCAAGACAGTGACAAAATTCTCGGGTCCGAGCTGCCCGCAAAACAATGCCTCGGGCCTTGGCGAGGTCGTGCTGCTAATGAGGAGGGTCTGAGGAGGGCAGGAAGGCGACGGTCCTGTGCTGGGGTGAAGCAGGTCACAGGTGAGCACTCAGAGGCCCGAGTCCGTTTTTCCGATCCGCACAGTGGCCTAAAGACACTTGAGCACTTCTCAAGTAGATTCGTATGAAGGGGGACGGACTCCCAGCTCGCCTCAAGATGCTGTAAATTGAGGCTGAGAATCCGAACTCTGGGAGATGCCAGGAATATGATCACCCAGGCTGGGGCTGTTTGCCTCCTGCTGCGCCGGATCCGGTTCCCTCTCCCCCTCCTATCTCTTCTGTGGCTAATGTGAGGGAATATCTGAAATGTGAAAAATAACCTTATTTTTTTTTTCTATCCCTGATGGTGTTACCATATGGCTTTAGCATTTGGTTCCATCCTTTTCACCCTCCTACTATTTATTTATTTTAATCACTGCTCGTGATTAGTAAGAAGAAGGTCTCTGGGAGTCTATTCCTGGCTCTGCTCTCGCTGGCGGCTTGGCCTCGGATCATGTCATTTCCCTTGGCTGCAGACACTGCCGTCTTCAAATGAGCATAACGTTACTCACCAGTTGAATGAAATCCTTAAAAACGATAGTTCCTTATATTTTAAGGGAGTTTCTATTATCTGTGGATTTTTTCCTCCCTAAGATCCAAAACCATCTGTGCCTCCTCGTTTATGACCGAGACTTTTTTGAGTCTCGAATTTGCTTAGAGCTGACACAACACAACATCTGGATTTCAATTCAAGGAGGAAGGCTCATTTGAAAGCTGCCTAATGCCCCTGGACCACAATGAGATCAAATTGAAGAACATTTTTTTATGAGTTGAGTGCAAATGAATTAGAAACATGTGGATTAAATTTCTCTTAAACCTCAAAGGGAATTTAAATATTAAGGAAAAGTGCTTTGCAAACTGCTTCTTGGCTTCTGCCAAAGTCAGAACACTTGAAAAAAAAAAAAAAAAAAAGAGTTGGCGATATCGACTGAATCCAAATGTGCCCAGCGTATCCTTCTGTAGTGTACAGAGGACATTTTGATCTCTGAATAAAAGCGAATATAACTAAAGATTTGCAAGTTTCGTACCCAATAATGCTTAATCTTCGGTCTAAAATAAGCATACTGCTAGAATTCGGTCTTTCTTTTTCTTTTTCTTTTTTTTTTAGTAGCTCCTTGTTTTGTGTTAACAATATCCCAGAATACGAGCGAATGACATAATAATTGTGATGTAGTCATTTCACGTGCTCATTTCAGCGATGGGACAAACTAACAGGTATTTATTTATTTGCTTCAAACCTGGGAGTGCCGAAGCCTCACAACAAGTCTGTGTTGTTTTGTGGGTCTTCAGATTTTCTCTGATTAATGGAAAACCAGGCCCCCGGCCCACTCACTCCAGGCTCAAGCATGCCTCTCATAGGCGGCGTGGTCCACACAGGTGTGTGTGCTTGCAGGTGCGTGTGCAGAGTGTGCAGACGCAGTGGCGCTCGTACTGGAGCTCACCAGTGTGGCCTGAACACCCGCAGGAAGCAACCCCTCGGGTACTTGCGGGGACACGTCGGCCGTGCTGGAGCTGAGTGGGGTCCCTGCCCAGGTCAGCTCTGCAGAGGCCAGACTCAGGGGAGCCCCCCCAGTGCTGGGGCTGCAAGTTCCCCAACCTCCTGAGTCGTGGGCAGCTCCAAATGCTCCTCTGCTGGCAGCCACGAAGCCTGAGTGACCGAGTGGCCCTGGCCCTCTGGCCTGTCCTCGGGCCGCCTGGGTGCCTGCAGTCCCCAGGGAGCCCGGGTCGCGGCCTGTCTGCAGCCCCCGTCACTGCGGCCCGTGGCACAGCCCCGCCTGGAGATGACACCAGAAGCACCACTTTGAACAGTCTCTTTTGGCACAAAATGCCCTTGTAAAGCAGACTCCGTGGAGGCAAATACAAGGTGCCGGCGACGACTCCAGAAGTCACTTGACAACATTAAGCTAAGACCTTACTACTGACACTCGCGCTCCCTCTCTCTCTCCCCTCCTCCTACATCTTATAATGCAACCCAAGACCTTCAGGGACATCCTTGTGCTACCGGGGTCTACTCGGAGATGATGCTAAAGCACACGCTGTCAACCTGAGCGGGGAGAGGAGCCCCAGACATCCAAGTGTGCTCTAGGGAAACAATGAGAGCCGGGCAGTCGGGGTGGGGAAGGCGTCTGTCCCAACACACCCTTCAAAATTATGCCAAAAAGGAAGGCACCTGGGTGGTGCAGGGGTTGAATGTCCACCTTGGGCCCAGGGCGTGACCCTGGGGTCCCGGGATCGAGTTCCGCGTCGGGCTCCCTGCATGGAGCCTGCTTCTCCCTCTGCCTCTCTCTCTCTCTCTCTCTCTCTCTCTCTCTGGGTCTCTCATGGATGAATAAATAAATAATCTTTTAAAAAAGTATGCAAAAAAATGAGAGATATCCTCAGAAAATGAAGATGCGTTTGTGACCAATAAACTGATATTTAATCAGCTACAGTAAAATACACAAACAGGCTCGTTTACCCTCTGCCTCACCTGAAGAAAATCTGTAAAGACAAAACCTGCAGGTTTCTCAGCTCCCCGCTTATCCACGGTAGGTCGGACTGAAGGGAAGAGGGTTGGAACAGCCCCCTTCACATGAGAGACCTAACGAGGACAATTCTCCGTCCCGGGTGAGGAGCAAGCTTGGAGCAAGTAAACAGGTGAGTTCAAGGGGAAGTGCCTTCTCCCAGAGAGCAGACAAGTGAAAACGTACACACATGCACTCAGGAATTTTGGTAAAACTTATCATTTCCACACATTTGCTGGGAATAACGTGTTGGGTTGTAACAAACAAGCACACACACACACTCAAATAATTCAAATTTTGCAAAGCAATCCTGACCAATTCCAATGCAATGATGGGTCAACATTTTAATTAAGGCATCTGAAATGATCCACTTCCTGTCTTATGCTGCCCAGGGTAGTCATTAAAGGAAATGTATATTTCTTTTTCTTTACGTTTTATAAAACTTCTCCGGAGTTCAGTTCTTCATAATATGTGCTTAGTTAAAATTATTAGGCAAAGTGTGTTTTATCCAATTGGAGTGCCACATTCTAGTGGTTTCTGATTCCTCACTCCACCCAGACACTCTTGTCCCTTGTGAAAAAATGTAGGAGAAAAATTTTATGTCATTGCTGTCAGGGTAACTGTAGAGCGTTTCTTAATGCCCTTTTTCTGCAAAAAGTGGTTTTCCACCATTTGTTTAAATCCCATCTTTAACACTACACAATGACAGACTATAAAGTTGTGTGTGTGCGCATCTACATACGTACATTTTGGTATGTGTATATATGCATATATATATAATATATACATACCAAAATTCATATATGTACACACACACACACACATACATTTTGAAACAGGCTGACATTTTGCTACAAGTGATTATTAACCAATGACAAAATGAACAAATAAGCAATGAATGAATATCAATGGTAACATTAAAATAATTCCTAAAAATAATCTACACACTATCTCTTGTCCCCAATATGGAGTATTATAGACATTTAATAATATAACTTTATTATAATAAATATTTAAAAATATAATTTATTATTTGTTATTAAAGGCATCACTTATTCAAATTATGGAGTATGATATTAATATTCAACCCTGGAATCAGAGAAAAATAATTTGTTGGCATGATTCCAAAATCTATATAAATATAAGGCTCTCGTTTACTCATTACTTCACTGAACAATGATTTATTTTTAAGATATATATATATATATATCTTTAACAAACACATATATATATCTAGATAGATAGATAGATAGATAGATAGATAGAGGCTAAAACCATGACCCGAGTCAAAATCAAGAGTCCAAGGCTGACGGAGCTACCCAGGTGCTCCCGAACAACCACTTGTTAAAGGCCACATGAATTGGAAGAACCCAGTAGACAGGATAATAGGAGAGGCAATACCTAACGTTTATTGGCCACTAATTACGGCACCATAATTACGTGGTACCTGACTTGATTATTAGAACAATGCTCTAAGGCAGATACTAGTATTAACTTATAGCTCAGAAAACTGAGGCACATATAGGTCAAATAGCTTATTCAACGTTCCACAAGTAGGAATGATCAGGGATAGGATTTAAATAAAAATTTTCTGCCTCTCCCCGCCAACGCCCAAACACCATGCCCTAGTGCCCTGGTGACAGAGATCTCAAATATTTCACTCGTTTTTAATATATTGAGCTACAACATAGAAAACAGAGATGGCCAGATGTCTTGTTGCAGTTGCAGCTGCCTTTGCTATGTAGTTAGAAAACCTCTTTTCTAGCATCTAATTTAAAAAGTATAATTCCTTGCGCGATGTGCCCTGCTGGTGGCATGGGTTGTGCAATTATACGAGCCCTGGCAGCACAAGGCCATGTAGATTGTCCAGAACTCATACCTAATCATAGTGATGCAAGCTCAAGCTGCTCCTCAATGCACCCCATGGTCACCTCTAAATATGCTGCTGGCCAACATGCCAGCTGTGACAATTATTTGACATGCTTTTTTTAACACCTAAAAGAACTGTTTTGTTTTTGTTTTTGTTTTTTGCAATATTCTTATCTGGATTTTCTAAGACCTTTACTGTGGCATCTGCTATAATGTGAGAGCTCCAGCATAATCACATACTAATTATTGTTGTCTCTTTCTTCCTTGTACCCATTTTGACACTTTGTAGAGAAAGCATAATCTGGATATAAGATTGACTTTCACTTTCCAGATTTTTTTTTTTTTTTTACTCAACAGCACAAAGAGAAGACAAAAGGAAAGGAAGAAGAAGAAGGAAGAAGAAGAAGAAGAAGAAGAAGAAGAAGAAGAAGAAGAAGAAGAAGAAGAAGAAAGAAGAAGAAGAAGAAGAAGAAGAAGAAGAAGAAGAAGAAGAAGAAGAAGAAAGAAGAAGAAGAAAAGAAGAAGAAGAAGAAGAAGAAGAAGAAGAAGAAGAAGAAGAAGAAGAAGAAGAAGAAGAAGAAAGGAGGAGGAGGAGAAGAAGGAGAAGGAGATGGTGATGGAAGAGGAAGAACTACTTTTCATGATTTATTAAGTTCCTATCAGCAAAGGATAGATGGATCAATGACGTTTACAGTTCATATGCGCCCAGCAAGTGCTAATCATTCTTTGGAACCTAGTGAGATACACCCTCCTCCATGAAGATGCCCATGACATTCCTGCCTATCCAGTAATGCTCATCACTGCCTCGTACTTCCTTCCTCCGTAATGGTCACACTACTCTGTAATCTTGTTAGCTATCTTTCCTACCAGACTGGGAACTCCCTGGAAGCAGTAGATGTGTCTTACTTATCCTTATACTCTTTGTTCCACCTCAAGGATCTGGCAAGTTACTGTAGCTCAAGAAATGATTGTTTAAATAAAGGAGCTAAATCAGCATCTGGTAGACACAGTTTTAATAGCGGTTACAAAATGTTTTCCATAAAACATTCTCCTGAAATTTTACCTTCGTGATGTGCTGGAGGTCCGAAGGAAAGGCACAAACAGGAAAAATCAAAGAAAAATAATAAAAATAGGTAATATCTGTTGATGGTTAATCTACCTGCCAGATATTCTGCAAAGCGTTTCAAGGACTATCTCTAGTCACCCTCGCAACTGCCTCATGCAAAGAGAACTTTTATGAGATAACCTGATAGAACAGGGAACTGAGATGCATAGACAGAGCTTAAAGGACTTCTCTAAGAAAGGTCGTCAGCTCAGCAATTGTGAGACTGGATACGAAGCAAAGCAGCTTCACTCTAGGACCTACACTCTCCACTGGTATTTATACTTCCTCCCTGGCGAATGGTGATACTTTTGGTGTCTGAACCCAGCTGAGGAGCTTGAAATGAAGCCAAGGGAAGGCTCCTTAAGCAAGAACTTAAAAGACCATGGAGGTATAGAGAAGGATGGGTGTACTGGGACATCCACAAACCAGAAACTAGACACACAAGTTGAGGGTGGAACCCGTCAATAAATCTCTTCTTCAAGGCAGCAAACATTCGCCATGTACCTCCGGGCCTCAACTCAGTACTAGTCCCTGACACAAAGCCAAATGAGACACAGTACAACCCCTGCAGGGTCTCACAGTCTAATAGAGTTTTACTCCAGAGTGTCACTGTACAATATGGCAGCCCCACTAGCTACATATGCCTGCTTAATTTAAACTGTAATTAAAATTAAACTAAAAATTCTGTTCCTTTATCCCTCTCGTCACATTTCAAATGCTCAACAGCCACCTGTGGCTAGTTGTTTATATAGAACAAAGTACATGTACAGTCTTTTATTCATTGCAGAAAGTTTTATTGGACATTATTGCTCTAAAAAACTCATCTTGTTCTTATAACAAGGAGGCATATGCCAGCTACCTGATTGGGCAGGATATTTAGCCTCTCTAATACCTCAGTGTTTAATTTCTCTATCTGTTAAAGGAATAATTATAATACTTGCCTTTGAGGCCCATTGTAAGGTTGTTTTCACTGGTTCATATAAACCTTTTGAACACATATTTAGTGTATATGTGTCCAATAAATATTGAGTTTTAAAGTTACTGTCATAGATGTCACTAATAACATTATTTATATCTTTCAAAGCATGTAATTTGGTTATACTATAAACCCTGAAAGAAGAGCATCCCCTTTCCAATTTACAGATGAGAACACTTAATTTTATGAGAAGTTGCCCACATAAATCAGATTCACCTGGATGGAACCACTGAGTGCACCATTCATGCCCAACACTTGTGCTCTTGTACATGCTTAAATACCATAGCAGAGATATTTTTGGGCATTTATATAGTAGATATAAAAATATATCTTATGGAATATATGATATGATAAGAAAAATTATTATATAAGTAAAGTAAAACATACGTGATAAATAATATTTACAGAAAAAAAAGTAAACTAGCATCAGACGCTACTGACCTACAGACTCAAGAGTTATTAATTGGGCTTGGCTGCAACGCATTCAAAAAAAAAATTCACCATCCATCCCTTTTCAACTGTATTCAGCAGTTAATGGGCTGGTTTCATTCAGTACAGAAACAAGGTATGACATTTAGATGTCTGGGATGGATTCTTCACAATGGAAGGCACTAGAAGGGGATAGTGAAGAGCACCAGAGCGTCTTTCACAGAACACTGGAGAAGCAGATATGTTGGGTGAATGAGACTCTATGGATCCACTTTGCATTAATCTTAAAGCAATTCACTGAGTAAGATACTGAGTATACTGTACTATCCCATAGACTGAACGAGTGAAATTCACGTACGGATATATACTTATAAATGTTGCTTAATTAAGATACTGCATTTGAAAATATTTTGCTACCAGAACTATTATACATACATTATTCATTCAAGTGAAATTTTGTTGAATCCTCATAGAAAATTAGATACTACTCTAATACTGATAGTCACCCCCCTCACATGCATAATTTTTATTACAATAAAATAATAATAAAAATAGTGAGGAATTATTGTGTTCTTATTCTATCTCTATGACTTTAGACTGATATTATATAAAATGGATATAAAAAACAACAACAAAAGCAAAACACATAGTTAATAGATATGTTTGATTCTGTGTCAACATGAGTACATCTCTCACTCTTCCTGAAGCTCTGTATTCCTAGTAGGATAATTCCACCTACCTCTATATTTTTAATGAGGATTAAAATAGGTGATGAATATGAAGCACTGAATACATTGTACATCCTGTGTCACTTAATAATTAAAAACCAAAATTATGAATAATGGTATAAAATGTGACTCCCACAAAAATCATATAAAATAGGTATTATTATCTCCTATTTGCAAGTGGAGAACTGAGGATCACAAATCTAAAATAGCATGTCCAAGCTCAAAGCTGTCAAAATGATACCTGGTGAAATTAACCATCTACACCAAGATGTGCCCCGTACCTTCCTTCCATTGCCCTTGAAATAATACTAAATTGGGACAGCTAGGTGGTTCAGCAGTTGAGCAACTGCTCAACTCAGGGTGTGATCCTGGGGTCCAGGATCGAGTCCCCCGTCGGGATCCCCACAGGGAGCCTGCTTCTCCCTTTGCCTGTGTCTCTGTCTCTCTCTCTCTGTGTCTCTCATAGATAAATAAACACAATATTAAAAAATATATTAAATGTTGCAGTGAGGCAATATTTTTAAAAAGTTAGTGTAATTCTGAAAAAAATAGGATATATAAATTTAAAATGTCTACAGATAAGGAGTGAAAAAAATATGGGAAAAAATTCCATATCCTGATGACCCTCATTTTATATCTGTAGCCTGGATCTCCACTCTGGATTCTAGGCTTGTATCCAAATATTTCCATGACACCAGAGCTCAAATATCTAATAATCCCATAAAAATTAATATTCCCCAAACTAACCTCTTGATCTTACTATTTTCCAACTTCCACTTGCATTGTCATTTTCTCTACCTGGAAATTCCATCCAACCAATTGCTCAAACCAATGCCTTGGAGTTATCCACGACTTCCCTCTTTCTCTTAGATGCCATATTTAATCACATCAGAACATACCAGGAATCCAACCACTACCCACTTCCTAACTGGCCTCCCTACTTCTCTTTTTTTAAAGAATGATTTATTTATTTGAGAGGAAGAGCATTCAAGAGTGGTGGGGAGCGGTAGAAGGAGGCAGAGAGAGAGAATCTCAATCAAGCTCCCCACTGAGCATGCAGCCCGACATAGGGCCCCATCTCATGTTCCTGAGATGATGACCTGAGCCGAAACCAACAGTCAGATGCTTAACCAGTTGAGCCACCCAGGCAGCGCTCCCTACTGCTCTCTTTCTTCTGTTCTCAGCACAGAACTGGAATGATTCATCTCTTTATAAGAAAAAGCCAATGTCCTGAGAATAATCTATAAGATCACCTGCCTTCCAAATACTTACTCTCCTTCCATTAACTCTCTACCCTCAGATGACAGGATCCTTGCTCACTCAACGACATTCATATCTTCTATGTTCTATCAATGCTAGAGGCAGGATTGTAGGCTGAACTATGCATTGCTTACTTCTTCTGCCTTAAATACTCTTCTCATCTATCCAATAAGGTCAAAATTAGGCCTTCTTTAAGTCTTTGTTTGCACTTTCTTACAGAACTTTTCTCCTGCCATCGTATGTAAGAATTACAATCCTTTCTACCCATACACACACACACTCCTTATTCCTCTTCTCATTATTTTTTCCCATTATATAAAGGTATGTATCACTTTCTGAGGAATTAGGATAAGATAGGAAATGACATAATATGATACTTATTCTCTTTTTTTTCCCATTAAGAAATTGTAATCTCGTAAAAGATCAAATTTGTGTGTTTTGTTAGCTTCTTTATCCACAATGCCTGGAATAATAGTTCAAACACTATATGCAGTTAATAAGTATTTCATAAATAAATGAGTGAATACACAAGGCAAAAAGTTGTTAGAGTGGTAAAAGCTATTTTATTCTCCCTTATTTTTTCTGTTTTAATATGAGCAATAATTCTTTATATTTTAAATGCCATGTTTTCTTACATGATAGATTTCATTTTTGAGTCTCCATCATCGTGCCTATAATATTTCATTTCTGTCTGTTTCCTTGTTTTGATTTTAGGAGTTCTGCTTTTGACGAGCACTGCACGAACCTAAAAATGTCCATTGTTTGAAAACAAACACATAATGATAAATGTAGTAATAGTTCATGGTCTACTAGTAGTGGTAGTAACATCGGCAGAGCAATCATTCACCGGGGGCCTTTTATGAATTTTGGACCATGATGGATCTTCTACTTGTGTTGGTTTACTTAACACTCAGAAAAATCCTATGGAATGTCCATTATTATTATTTTTTTGGAATGTCCATTATTAACAAGAGATAGAAAGTGAAGTGCAAACATCTTAGATAATTAGCTCATGGTTACAGAATTGGTAATTGAGAAGTTGGAACGTTAATGCTAGTAAGTCCTTATCTACATAGTTCACAGCATCTTTATGTTCAAACATTGTACATACTTTAGTACAATATATTGAAAATGATTTAATTAGTTCAATACATACTCGCTAACACAATTGACTATCATATGGATTGAACATTACCAAAAGGATCGCAGTTCTCCTATACGCTTAACGATAGTAAAGTTTTAAAAGTAATGCATGGCTCTCAAGTGAACTCCCCTTTCTGAGCCAACAGTATCTTATTCTTTCTGTGTGTATTTTCTGCTGCTGCTACAGATCTTGTAGGATAAGCAAGTGACTCTACACAGCCCACCTTTCTTTCTGAAGAGTGGCCTTGCTGCCTTGTAAAGGACTCATAATCACTTTGTTACCTTCCCTTAGATATGTTTGCCGGACTCCTTAGGGAGGCTTTGAAATTCTGACACTCCGCATAAGTGCAGTGAGTTTGCCAAAAAATACTCTTTGTTGGGGAGGCTGAGGACTTCTTTATTTACTTACGGACACAGCATGGTTTATAGCCTCCCAGAGTGAGGAAATAGAAAAGGAAATGGCAAAAACAGAATTGAAACCAGCTAGTTGGTAAAATAATTTTAGTTTGTACAAAAACGAGATAGGGAAACTCCAAGACATGAAAGTCCTTCAGAAGTAATCAAACTGGCTTAAGTGGAAATGATATTTATTGATCACCTACTGTGTGCCAAGCCTTCTATAAAGTACCTGTGTAGGTTTTATAACATGTCTTTGCAGAAAACACTGATGTCCATATTATTCCTGCATTATTATTTTTTTTTTTAGGTAGGAGCATTGTGTAGAAAAAGTTTAAATACTGATTCAAATCAACTGCCTAGGGGTACATAGGTGGCTCAGTAGGTTAAGCATCTGCTTTCAGCTCATGTCATGATCCCAAGGTCCTGGAATCTGCTTCTCCCTCTCCACCTCCCCCTCACTCATGCTTGCTCTCTCTCTCTCTCTCTCTCTCTCTCTGAAATAAATAAAATCTCAAAACAAATAAAATCAACTGCTTATGTGTCTCTTCATTTTCAAAATTATGAGCCTTCAGATTCAAGTCTAGAAATAAAAGAGGAAAAAAATAGAAATAAAAGAGGAATGCTAACGGTCATGGTTTACCATTATGTAATATACTCTTTCCCTTTTTTTTTTTTTTCAAATACTCACTATATTTTTCTTCCCTTTTATGCCTTTCTTCCCCTAATCATACTACAGTCATACTTTTTCTAGGATTCTGGAGGGGTAGGGAATTTTTTAAAAGTAATAGTGGTGAAATCCACATCTTTCTGATACTTAGCATTTGCTTAATAATTATAAACTTTCCATTAAATTTCAATTTATCATGTGTACCATACCAAAGTTCTTTAAAATGTATGCTAAGGCCAAGATGGAGTAACAGGTGGCAGATTTATCATTTCACTAGAAATAAAAACAATGAGCAAAGTCAGTGAAATATTTTTCCAACTATACACACGAGGTGGCACAGGACAGTGGTACGTGAAAGAGGCAAACTCTATGATTATCCCCAGGTTATGGCCTAGTGAGACGCCAGACTGCAGTATCGAGAAGAAGGACCCAGTCAGCGCTCATCAATCGCACTACGCTGAGCGGATGGAGAGTGGAGTCAGGTGTGTGGTGTAAAGCCTAAAATTAAAGTCCAATATTATGCGCTGCCTCTATAGCTGGTAAAACCAAGAGGGCATCGAATCATATAACCACAAATTCACCTCCCAGTTCTGCTCTCACAGGTGAGGTCTCCTAGCCAAACAGCCTTCTTGGTCAAGGGGACTAACTCAGGCTTACAGCTGAATAGTGGGTCCCCCGACAGCTCATGGGATTATCCAACCAACCTCATGTTCTTTCATAGGAATATGGGCTCACCACACCCTTTCAGTACTACAAAGGCTGCTTCCTGTAGCTTCTAGTTGTTCACTGTCCCCGGGAGCCACCTCTGGGAGGCACACCGTGTCAACAACCCCCCCCCCCAGACTGTGAATCTATGTGACTAATAGGACATGTGACTATGGTCAGTTTCCTCAGTCCAGTGTTGAGTGACATAGGTTTGGTTATCCTCAAAGGTCTGGGGTGAAAATTCCTTCCTCACCAATGGGGTAAGTAGGAGGCAATTAAAAGAGGAAGTCCAGGATGGGAAAGGTTGGCAGGTCAAAGTAGGGGAGAGAAGGGATCTTACACAGAAATAAAGCAATGGAAATCTTGGAGCATTTCTTCAAATCTTTGTCTCATCACTGATAAATACATATATAAGCAAGACTACTTGAGAGCATGAAAAGAATTATGCAACCAGAAAGACAAAAACCTCATAATTCACAGGAAATCAGAGAGAATACTTAGAAAACTCTGTAGGATTTCAGTAGTGGGCAAAATTAGATGTAGGTGACTCTAATCTAAGGATCCCGAGCATGTAACCTAAAGGCAAACTCAAAAGCATCTATATCTTTCCAAGTAATTTAACTATGTTCCAGTACAAAGTTTAAGAATATTTAAAGATACGTTAAAGTATCCGCAACAACAAAATTAAAAGTCACAGTGCATGGCATGTCATTAAAAGCTGCCAGTTAAGCAAAGAATCAGGAAGGTATGATCCTTAAAGAAAAATAAATAAACAAGGATCTGTAGAAACAGACCAAGAAACAATCAGATACAGTCATACCTCCTTTCATCACACTTTACAAATAACTGCATATTTTACAGCTTGAAGATTTGAGGCAATATCGCATCAAGTAAGTCTTTTGGCACCAGTTTTCCAACAGTGTGTGTTCAAGTTTTTGTGTCATATTTTGGTAATCCTCACAATATTCAAACTTCTTCATTATTACATTTGCTATGGTGATTTGTGACCGATCATTATGACTTGCTGGGATGGTTATCTCTGTATTATATTTATTTATATTGTTTTATATTTATAATTTTATTAAGTAGTTTGCATCAAAGTATCTTAATTTTTGAACTAATCTGTACATCTTTTTATTTTTTTAAAGATTTTATTTATTTATTCGTGAGAGACACAGAGAGAGAGAGAGAGAGGCAGAGACACAGGCAGAGGGAGAAGCAGGCTCCATGTGGGGAGCCCGACGTGGGACTCGATCACGCCCCAGGATGCAGGCGGCACTAAACTGCTGTGCCACTGGGGCTGCCCTGTACATCTTTTTAAAGGCATAAGATTATTGCACACTTAGTTTGTCCTAAATTGTCTACTGTTCTAGTGTAAACATAACTTTTATATGCATTGGGAACCAAAAATATCATTTGACTCACCTTACTGTGATATTCACCCTCTTGTGGTAGTCTGAAACCAAACTCACAATATCTCCAACATATGCCTATAGAATTACTAGATAAGGGCAGTCCAGGTGGCTCAGGGATTAAGCACCTGCCTGGGGCCCAGGGCCTGATCCTGGAGACCCGGGATCGAGTCCCACGTCGGGCTCCCTGCATGGAGCCTGCTTCTCCCTCTGCCTGTGTCTCTGCCTCTCTCTGTGTCTCTCATGAATAAATAAATATTTTTTTAAAAAAAGAATTACTAGACAAGGACATTACAAATGTTATGATTACATGCTTATGTTCAAAGAGAAAGGGGAGAACATTAAAAATGTGAAGTAGCAACGTCAATATACAAAACAAAACAAATAAAACTTCTAGATGTGACCCTATCATGTCTGCCATGAAAAGCACATTGGTTTTCACTGGCAGCAGAATAGAGGCTTCAGGAGAAAAGATTTATAAGCCTAAGACACAGCAACAGAATCTATCAAAAATTAAATACAGAGAGGAAAAAGACATATGATAGAGAATATATCCTCAGTGAGCTGTGGGATAACTACAAGTGGATTACCACATGTGTAACTGGAATAAAAAAATAATAAATCAGGGCAGGATAAAATAAATAAAATTCAAAATAAAAAATATATATTTGAAGAAATAATGGCTGATTTTTTTTTCCAAATTTGATGAAAACTAAAACCCCACAGATCCAATAAAGTCAATAAACTCCAAGTACTGGAAACATGAATAAAACAATGTAAAAGCACACCTTAAACCAATTGTTAAATAAACTATGATAAAGGGAAAGTCTTGCAAGCAGCTAGAGAAAAATAACAGATTTTTTAAAAGATTTTATTTATTTATTCATGAGAGACACAGAGAGAGAGGCAGAGACACAGGCAGAGGGAGAAGCAGGCTCCATGCAGGGAGCCCGACGTGGGACTCGATCCCAGGTCTCCAGGATCATGCCCTGGGCTGAAGGCAGATGCCAAACCACAGAGCCACCTGGGTGCCCCAAAAGTTATAGGTTTTAAACAAAAGAATGAAGAATGATAGATTTCTCTATGGAAACAAAGTAAGCCAGAAGGAATGGACAACTCTACTAAAGAAAATGGTCAACCTAGAATTAATAACATAGAAAAATTGCCTCCAAATGATAAAATATAGACTTTCTTAGATATATAAAGCTAAAAGAATCCACCGTTCATCTGTGCCACGAGAATTGCTAAAGAGGTTCTTCATACACAAGGAAAATAATACCAGATGGAAATATATATCTCCAGAAAGCAATTAAGGGCACCAGAAATCTTAAATATGTGGTAATTATAATATATTTTCCTCTTATTTTATGTTTTACTTTTTCTCTTTTTAAACCCTATAAAATGAATCAAATGTATATAGTAAAAAACAATAACAGTGTTTCCTAAAACCTATAATATATTTAGAGTTAAAAGTAGGAGGACAATGTTACCAAGGCCTGTGGGGGACGACGGGGCGGGGAGATACAGGAAGTCACATAATATTACTTAAGTTATAATTTAAAGATGTACAATGAAAAATGAAGGAGACTTCAAAAAGACACAAGAGTATATTGATGGGATTCACAATCTGGAAAAATCTGAGCATCTAAATAAATCATGATTATATTAGATTATAATCCATTGAATAAATTAGGACTCTGTTAATTCATATAGATACAATAAATATGGACAAATTATTAAGGAGGAAGAGAAAGCTCTTCTTTTATTTTGCCCCTAAATTTCATACTTTCCTGGTGTATAAGGCAGCCTTTTCACCAATCATACACACGGATGGTGTTCTGCGGATCCAGTCTAAATTCCACTTTCTGTTATAAATTGGTAAGCTAGTTCAATAAAATGAAAGGTTCATTAAACTGCACACACAGCAGACTTGATTGAAGGCATGAAACAAAACTTTATCTATATTTGGATTTTTTTCTCTCGTTATTGCTTTTATTGATTTAGAAACACAATTTGATTTTTTATTTGCTTATACATTTCTTGTCTATATCATTTTACAATCTTTATGAAAATTCTGTTTTCATGACATGCCCAGTCAAGTTTTGAAATCCAAGGGAAAAAGGCATATGTTTTGATGAACAGATAACTCAATCGACTCTTTCAACTTTTAAAATGCAGCTATGTGTTCAACATTAGTACCGAACTTGGTCTATTTGGGAATTTTTGAATCCAGAAATAACTGCTTATGCGTGAAATCGTGGGATATGTGCGCACTCTTCTCCCCACATAATCACCAGAGATATTTATTACTTCTCAACAATAAAGTAAAATTAGCTACTACTCTCTTTAGACTACCGACAGAAATAAGATAGAAAAACCGTTTTAGTCTCTTTTGTTCTTTATATCTGATACCACACATATTGCAAAAATGGCCATTCCGGTAAAATACAGCACCTTGGACAATACAGCCCTGTCATATAGGGCATATAATAAGGTTCGGGTACACATATTGGAAAAAAGAAGAAAAATGCCATCTCAGATGGAAAACAACAGAACTCAATTTCCTTTCTTCCATCCATCCTACGAACTAAGTGCCAAGTATGTGTCAAAAACCATTCTGGAGGACGCCTGGGTGGCTCCGTGGTTGAGCATCCGCCTGTGGCTCAGGTCGTCAATCCAGGGGTCCTGGGATCCAGCCCCACATCAGGCTCCCCGCGGGGAGCCTCTCTCTATGTGTCTCTCACGAACAAATAAATAAAATCTTAAACAAAACAAAACAAAACAAAACTATTCCAGATTCAAGATGTAAACTCCTTATAATCAAGTTTCATATGCTGACCATCACCATCCCACCTTACCAAAAAACTCTAGTAACATTTTATTGTCTCAACTAAATATGGATTATTTTCTTAAGTCATAAAAAAATTGCTAAGTATAATCTAGGTATTAGACTAATAATAAATAGTATTAAAATAATTTGGAGGGATCCCTGGGTGGCACAGCGGTTTGGCGCCTGCCTTTGGCCCAGGGCGCGATCCTGGAGACCCAGGATCGAATCCCACGTCGGGCTCCCGGTGCATGGAGCCTGCTTCTCCCTCTGCCTGTGTTTCTGCCTCTCTCTCTCTCACTGTGTGCCTATCATAAATAAAAAATAATAATAATAATTTGGAATGAGTATTGGTAAAAGTTTTGATAACGACAGACGCTGGGATGTATTTACAGATAGACATTAGACATAACTTAGAAAAATTATCTTCAGATAGTAGAAAACTAAATGAGATCCTTCAAAAGAACAAAATGATCCTTCTTCCCTCAGGAAAAGAAGTTACATGGCTTTTACCCTAGATATATTTTAATATGAAATATGAAGGTGAGGACATACCGCTGTCTGAACCAAGAAGCTGAGCATTTTCAAGTTAAAATGTATTACAACTGGATGCCGCAAGACAACTCTAATTGTAGGGTGGATAAAGGAAAGGAAAGCATTCATATTTTCTTTAGTTGTTCCTTCACTATAAAATCTTTGAATCTCTCCTCCACCAATACATATATCCATATACTCTCCATGTTTTAAGGTCTTTTTAAAAAAATAATGATTTATTTATTTATTTAAGAGAGATACAGGGAGAGGAGAGAGGGACAAGTAGACTCTTCATTGAGCACAGAGCTCCACACACACGGGGCTCAGTCCTACGACCCTGAGATCATGACCTAAGTCAAAACCAAAGAGTCAGAGGCTCAACTGACTGAGACATCCAGGTGCCACTTATGGCTTTACAAAAATGGAATGAAAAAAATTAAAAATAAAGTAAAACAAATGATTGCATGAACAAGATGGTTAACTTAATCACAATAGTCCATACCACACTAGAATGAAAGAATTGAACTTTTTCCATTTGAAATCATCATAGACCTTGATAATCCTCAGCTTGCTCCTTTAAAAATTCAAGCCTTCTAAGCCAAAACTGTGATTTATTTGGTTATTACATGGTCAATGTGTCAACAACATTTTAACGTTACAATGAAAAGCAACAACAATCAAAAAAACAAATAACCCAAAAGCCTCATGCTGTCTCCAGGATGATTTCAAGAAGGATCAAAGTCAAAAACATGCAAAAAGAGCGAAGAGTATTTAAATATCAAATAACATGGAGATACATCAAAAAAACATGAAAAATCAAAATGCAAAAACGTACTTGCCCCTTATTTAATGATATGGAAAAGCATCCAAGTTGGGATTAGTGCCGTAGCTTCCGGAGCCTGGGAAATCCTTTATCCGTGTATCTGCTTACGTTGTTAATAGTAGCATACACTTGTAGAAGGCCTCATGCCTTTAGAGATTTGAGTCACCAGGACGGCCAGGATGATGAGGATGCGCCTGCATCAGTCTGCATATCCACAAGGGGTGGAAACCCCCCTCTCACTCCCCCAGCAGAGCAGTGCAAGGGACAAGGGAGGCGCTATGAGGCCGCAAGAAGGCCGGGCCTGAGCACGTGGGAAATGTTCTCAAAGCAGAGAATTCGGGACAGCTGCTCTTTGCCCGAGGTCCTCCTGAGGCTGCGCTTCCATGATGCAGCCAGGATCATCTGGATCAATCATGCCCGGTGTGCTTACCCATCCACCATCCCCCCGAGCCCTGGGGGCTGTGTGCCACCAGTACGTGAGCGTGAGAGCATGACATGTTAGGGATGCGTGCCCGTCCCCAGCCTGGGGCTGGGTGTTTGGGTGGAACACGTGAATCCGGGCATTCTTGAGCAACCAAAACAGGACGTTCTCAGGAGCAGCAGCGAACAGTCCCTGGGAGTGCGATGGGGGTGAGCACTCGCTCGGCCACTGAGGTCCCTTGCAGGTGGGTGCTCTGAGTGAGGAGGGGCGGGGCGTCCGTCACAGCAGAGCAGGACATCCTCAGCCCGCAGCTCACCAACCTGGCGGCCAGGCCCCACCTGCCCAGTCCTGAGCAGACCACGCTGTTGACCAAGTACATGCTGTGCTGGCCAGACGCCACCAGAACTACCCTGCGTGTGCCCTGGACACTTCGCTGCTCTCTTCAGAGCAGAGCGGAGCCCTCGGCCCCCTGCTACCAAGCTCCCCCTGGCACCCAAAGCAACCCCCAGGCTCGGATCACACTCAACCATGGGACCCCTTCCAGCCGCGCTCACTGTCCCACCCATTGAATGCCAAGGCCACAGGCTACCAAGAGCTCCCAGACTGGCCAGGGGGAGCCCCAGACACATCTGCACGCAGGTGGGGGGCCTCCATGAGCCAGGTGCCCAACCTGGGAGAAGAGGAGGAAGAGGGGCCAGGCCCCACAGAGTCCACAGGTAGGCGCCCAGGGTCCAAGGGTGAGTCCGTCGGGGAGCGCAGCAGCTGGATTCCAGCTGTGAGTCCAACGGTGAAGACCAAGACGAGGGAAGGAGTAAGAGTGAGTATAAGGAGGAGGAAGACAACAAGGAGACGATGAAGGAGGCACCAGAGGCACCAGGAAGCCTCTCCCCGGAGGAGGGCAGATTCCTGCTGTAGCTCGTCAGACTTTGAGGTGACTGACCCTGGATCCCAAGGAGAAGCAGGAGGAACCTGACTCCTGAAAGGAAGAACCAAACCAAAGCAAACGACCACCTCCCAGCGGAGCTCGTACCCCGGAGCCGAAGAAAAGCCTTTGCTTGATCTAGAAGACTTGCCCCTGCCGGCGTCCAGCCTGTGTCTCCAGCCTGGTCGTGTTCAGCAGTCTGGCTGCTGCTCCGGGGGGCCCGACACCCCGGGCCCTCCCCTGATGCGCTTCCCGCTGAATCCAGCGTCGGGATGGAAGGCAGCAGCAGCTGCGCCTTGGTGGGACGGACAGGCGGGCTGTGGCCTCTGTCCCCCGGGAGCCCCCATGGCATCTGTGCTGCCCACTTCTCCAAGAGCTCAAGTACCCCCCTCAAGGGCATGCATGTGGTCACCTTTAAACTCTCCGCCGGCGCCACCATCCTGGAAGTGAGTCCCAGCACCCAGAGCCCCTGCCCCTGCTGTGATAGGATTCATTTCTGAGACGCGACCTAGGCGCTCAGCTTCTGGCTGTGGATCTAAACCCAGCACCCTCCCCCCCCATTCAGCCACCCAGTGAGTAGCAGATGGCCCCGTGTGTTCATGAGCGAGAATGGGTTCAACAAGATACAGGAGTTCAAGAAGGAAAGCTCAAGCTGCCAGGCACCTGTCAGGGGGTCAGGGGGGCCACACAGGGGTACGGAGAGTGACTGCCACCGCCAACCTGGATCGTGTCCTTTGTGGGACAGCTGACAAGCAGAGCTTGGAAGGGAGGATGCTGGCCAGTGGGAGCCTGGTCCTGCTGACCCCGGACGCCCTGCCTGCTGGAGCCGCCTGCTGACAGTCAACAGCTCGTAGTCTCTGTCTCTCTGTCTCTGTCTCTCTCTGTCTCACATCAGATAGCACGCAGGACATCCTCTCTCCCCCTGGCCATGACCCGTATCCCCGTCCCCATGAATTCCTAGAACCAGAGCAGAGGGAGACAACAGCTTCCCCCTTCAGTCGTCCCGGCTTTCTGCAGCTCTTCATGTAGCAGAATCTCAGTATTCTCCCTAAAATATTTTATGACATATATATGACGTGTGATGCCTGAACTTACTGTAGTCATTGTATAATACGTGCAAATACCAAATCATTGTGCTGTATCCCGGGAGTTAATATAAAGTCGCACGTCAATTACACTTCAATACAAGATGAAATATGTAAAATAAAATGCGTATTTCTGGGCTACAGTTCAGGAGCATTGAATGAGAATGTCTGGGGGCGAGACTAGAGATCTTCCTTTTAAAAATGTCCAAGATGGGGGATCCCTGGGTGGCTCAGCGGTTTGGCGCCTGCCTTTGGCCCAGGGCGCGATCCTGGGGTCCCGGGATCGAGTCACACGTCAGGCTCCCGGCATGGAGCCTGCTTCTCCCTCTGCCTGTGTCTCTGCCTCTCTCTGCGTCTCTCTCTATCAAAAATAAATAAATGAATGAATAAATAAATAAATAAATAAATAAATAAATAAATAAATATTTAAGAAAAAATGTCCTAGATGATTTTAAAGCAGAGTTAGGTCTTCCAGAAGCTAACGGCATGCCTCAGACACCTCTTGTTTCAGGGGTGCCCCCTTCTCCATCCTGGGCTCTTCCGGGTTGGAACAGCCCTTCTGAAAGGATTCTGGTAACCGGCACGGAGAGGCCTGAAAGAATTACTGAAAAGGGAAAGAGCTGGTGTCTCTGGGGCCTGGTCATCCTACGGGAGTTAGTTGACAATAATCAACCAAATGAGTATCTACTAAGACACAGTTCAGGGGAGGCGATTCTTGAAACCCAAAAAAGAGTGAGATTTCTAACCTTACTTA
This sequence comes from Canis lupus baileyi, assembly GCF_048164855.1. Taxonomy (NCBI): domain Eukaryota; kingdom Metazoa; phylum Chordata; class Mammalia; order Carnivora; family Canidae; genus Canis; species Canis lupus. The sequence goes on along the minus strand of NC_132840.1, from coordinate 1,394,655 downwards.
AGGAGTTTGTAATGTGATAGAAGACAAAGCTCCACATAAAAGTCATGTAAGGAGAGAAGAAAATATGACCCCCTTAATTACTTGGGTAATTGTCTTGGCTTTTACACCTACTTTGACTAGAGAGGTGGAAATTCTGAGTAGCCCCCTAACCTGCAGTCCAGGATGTTCCACGAAATATTTCAAATGCTTAACCATAATTTAGTCTAGATTTTCTAGTCTCTTACCTAGAAATTTATTTTGATCAACTCTATTGATAACAGACTATAAATTTAGAATTTAAAGGGAATGTCTCCTTTCAAATATCCTGGGTAATTTCCTCAAATTATTAGAAGATTTCAAGAGCTCCGTCATTCTGAAATCTTCTAATGCTTTTGTAGTCAAAAGTAATACAAGACAGCTATTATTTTTTCACTCGTTAATTCACTCAAAGTAAAAAATTGAGAGTAACCTACATCCTAGGATACTAAAGGTTGTTAAAACTTAGTTCCCATTCTCATGGGCCGGGCCACAGCCTGAGAGATAAGGCGGATATATAAATGATCGTGACCATATGCCCCAGTTTTAGAAAATATATATATTATATAGAGAGAATATATATAGAATATATAGACAGAATATATATAGAATATATATAGAGAGAATATATAGAGAATATATATCTAAATATATCTAATATATCTAAAATACATATATTTAGAAATATATACATAGAAATATATAGAAATATATATATATAAAATCACTATATAGAATGTATCTGGTCCATTTTGCTTGGCAGATAATGATTTTGTGGGCACGGAAATGAGTGAAATTAGTACACAGAAAGTAGTTCTATATAAGTTGGGTGGAGAGGGAGCACGCATTTTAAGGCAGCAAGGATATGGGTAGGTGACAGGTAAGGCAAAGAATCTTATTTTAGCAATGCAGAAGTAAAGGGCCCGTAATGATCTCGTCAGTGAAAGGGATGTGCTCCTTAAATAGTCACCGTCTGACATGCTTTCTCCACGTGATGACTAGATTAACTGTGACACAATAGGATTTAGGGCATGGGACGGGAAGGAAGAAGAGCTCTCAACATGAAATGGAAACAGGGCCAGAGTACGGGGTTGCCTGCCCCACCAGCTAGAGATGTGTCACCTGTGAACGAAGGCACCCCTCAAAGCATTTCCGGTGTGAAATCCTGGGACGCCTCCCTTTGTCACCCAGGCTCCTTCCCTTACCTGCGGCAGGAGGCTCAGATGCTAATTGCCACCACGAGCCCCTGGATTTACACACCGAACACTATGACATAACCCTGGAAGAAGACAAGGAGATTGGGGAAGACAGATCTCGTCAGTCCTTCGGTGAGAGTGGAGAAAAGCGAACCCAAAATGAACTTGACAACTTTCCCTTTAATTGATTTAAATTAGGATTTCCTCCAACATCCAAACTGTGTTCTAATTAAGTTCGATATGAATGATGGCCCGTGCTGCAGGTGGTTGAAAGGTGAGTTTTCTAAGACAATAATGAATTAGGGATGTAATCTAGTTTTGTGGAAGTAATCCGTGATATTCAGATGACACCTTTCAACATGGGGGTGGGGAGGGCAGTGACTAGATTATTTGAAATTAAAAAAAAAAAAAAAGAGAGAGAGAGAGAGAGAGGTCCTACTCAAAAAGCCTTCCAAATGCTAAGGTTTGCGTTAAAAATAATTTTGATGAGATTTATTTTTATTCATTTTAAAAATTGATGTGTGCTCATGAGAAAGTATTTGGGACATAGAAAATAGGGGGGAAAGTGCTTAGCATATCAGATATAGTCACTAATAATTTTATAACATTTTTCAGTACACAGACTTCCCTGCTATTTCCTCCCACTGTTATTCCCCGTTTGCTTTATGGCACTTGGCTTTTATGAAAAACCTATATTAGTACCGCCAATTTTCAGTAGCCAAAAGAAATCTGAAGAAAATGTTCACTTTTACAAAATGCTAATTGCTTTTTTTGCTTTATGCCATTTTACCTTACAAAAGGTTTCATAGGAAAACTCTACTTTTGATCGTGGGGAAATCCATACACCTCTCATGCCTTATATGCTAACCTGCACCTAATTTTGAGGTAATAGGAAGTATTATACGTATAAAGTCACGTATCTTTTCATATACTATGAAGCAAACGTGTTTCCATGATATTAAAATATTTTGCAAGCAAAGTTAGTCCTTGGAATATACGAGTATTTCCTCACATACAGCATGCCGTAATTTGTTCATTCTTCTTTCAATCATATATGCCATTTCCAAGTGTTCAAAATTTTCAAGAAGGCTATACAATATGGATATTAATGTGAATATTTTAACTTTTAGCTGATTTTGATGTGTTTGTTTGTTTGTTGAATTCTTGGGATTTATTGCCAGAAATAAGATTAAGGGTTATGGGCTTAAAGATAAAAAAAAAAAAAAAAAAACACCAAGGAGTTTGATGTATTTTGTGACATCTTCTGATAAGTTTACCTCAATTTTTGCCTCACGATTAAGGTAAAAATGTAAGCATTCTCATATTAAATATTCTGACTTTTACATTTGCTCATTTGTCTAACACTAAAGCTCAATTTATATGTATTTGATTGCTGAGAGGTAGACGGTTTCCATACCTGCTTTTCAATCAGCATCCTCTTGCAAAATGTCTATTCAAAACTTTTTTTTTTTTAACACATGAACATAAAGTTGTCGATTCCTTATGTTTAAAGGATGCGGTTGGTTTGTGGATATACAATAAAAACGTGCAGGCGAGCTCACTTTTCTGTAGTGATGGCTCTCACAAAAGCTCAATAAAATTGCCTCAAATCAAACAATAGCAGGACCCCTCTGACGCACACAGACTCCCCCGTCCCATCAAACTCCCTTTACCTTCAAGCAACCTCTGCAGCGGGAGCAGAGCCCTGGGGAAGAGGGAACCCCGGATCCCCGCCCAAGGGGTGCAGGTGGGCCTGGGGCTTGAGCAGGAGAAAACATCCCGTGGGGGCCGCTCATCACTCTTCTCCCTGCATCACCAAACACACACCTCTTGACCAGAGAGCAGTCTGGCGGCTCCATCCAGAGACTCGGACTTCCTTTCCACAGGTGCTGAAATCAGAGAAGTTGGGTCAATTCACTGGGAAGAGAATAAAGGTCTAGAGCGGGTAAAAACAAATAAACCAACAAAAAAAAGATAGCTCACATATGAAACCTCTGGTTAGAGAAATACTTGTGCTTCACGGTGAGCTCATTTGAGATAAATAAATATATAAATGGATGAATACATTTATTTTCTTTATGGGGAGAATGCTGAAAATTCCATGAAATCAGTTTTACGCACTTTTTTTTTTTCTCCACGTAAACTCTCTATTGTGGTCATTTTCTACAAAGGTTCCAAAGGCATGAGCTCTATTGTTTATGCTCCTTACTGCTTAAGACGACTGTCCCTTAATAAAAAAATATCTAAAATAATGGACATTCCCTTATGAATCAATGTACATGTTTACACCCAGCTAATGTAAAAGGGGATGTAGTCCTGGCCAGTTCTATAGAAAGTGCCTTTGTCTCTCACAAAAATATGGGTTTCTTAGCCAACTGCTCTGGAAAATTTGGGACAGACTTTGACACTAGGAGGAGGGGGAGGATTGAAGTAATTCAATAAGAAAATTGTAACTAAAAGTTCTATTATTCAGTTCGTATTAAAAATGAAACAAAATGAAAATATAATAAGACCCCAAATAAATTTGAAGTATGAATATAACATGAACTATTAGTAATAATAATATTTTTCCCTGCTAGAAAGTGAATAAATGGAATACATTTCCCATTCCATTTCTCTCTCAAGCGCCTCTCCTCCATGTATTGTTCCATGAGGGACTTTTATTTTCATTTATTTGCAAACTCCTGACCTTAGTTTCCTTGATTGCAAAATAAGGTTAACATTTCCTACCCCATTACACCTTTGTGAGAATTACAAGAGAATTGCATGTAAATTAAATACCATAAAGCCTAGCATTTGGTAGGTGTTCATTAAAATGTATTTCTATCAGGTCACCTTTCTCCTAAGTACTATAAATTATGTATGGCACAATCCATAATTTTTCAGTCTTGTTTAGAGTGGGGGCAATGACAACGATCTGGTTTTTATCATTTGAGATTTGAGAGAAAATGGCAAAACCTAAGAAAGAAGGTCTTCCTTTTGAAAGCTTAAAGGGATCAATTGATTCATTTTCCTCAGCAATGTCCATCTTTTTTAAACAGGATCAATACGGCAAGATGCAGAAGAGCGTCTCTCTTCTGATCATTGATGAAGGGAAACGTTAGCTATACTTTTCAGACACATGTGGCTTGCAGAGAGAAGAGAGAATGACATTTTAGGGTCCATAGTAGATGAACAAAATGGGACGTTTGAGGGAAATGCAGAGGGCCTGACTATTAAGGGTGTCTCAGAAATCAAGCCTTTGTTAGGCATCTATGTGCCTGTGGAGCTGTCAGGGTTTGTTTAGCTAATGACTCGCACTTGTTAAAATTTTAACCGTGGCTTCTCTTGCTGCATTTCAAAAGAGTCATAACATTCCTTTTATTATTTGTTTCCTGTTTGAAAAGATGATCTCACATGAATATTTCTTATCATTTAACGATGTAGAAGGCGTTGATTCAACTCTCTGACCCTCCATCCCTCAGTCCATTTCTTCTTATTCCAGGAGGCTCGTCTGCCCTCTTGTCTTCTGCTTGGAGTTCTGGGTTTCTTCCGGGGTAAGTAACCCATGGACTGGGGGTGAGGAGGAGGGAATGCCATTTGTCACTTTGGGGCAAGTGGTGAAATTGTTGAAAGAGCTGACGACTTATGGGAACGCTTTGCTAAAAAATCTAGGTATATCACCTTATTCGATATCTATCATCGTCCTGCAAGATAGCCCTTGTTTTCATATCCATTCTGTGAAAGAGAAAACTGAGTCTTAACAAGAGTAAGTAACTTATTCAATATACACTAGTGGTAGGTTTCCAATAACCCCCGGCGATTCTTTGAAAATAAGGACAGCCTTATAAAGTTTCATGAAACAACCTATAAGACTTTGGGGTTTCAATGTTATAGATGAGGCTTAATTAATTTGCCTAAGTTCACATAGATGAGGTAGTGATAGAAAAGGCACAAATCTGTAAATTTGATGTGAGCCTATTCCATAGTTCTTGACCCATGTATGTCTTTCGGTACTGGCCTGTTTATAGGTATTTTACATGACAGAAAAAAAATAATAAAATTTTGGTCATTTCCCTCAATATGCTCAGCACCTATAGGGAGAAATGATTTTTATATTTAAAAAAATGTCTGGAGTCTAATGCATATAGTGAGAATGGTCACCAGATAAAAATAGAAAACTATGAGATCAGGTGAGAGAGGAGAGACCTGGAGGATAAAAAATAAAAAAATAAAAAAAAACCTGGATGAGAAATAGATAGACCTCTAGGCATTCTCTAAAGTGGTGGGATTTAGGTAAAGGGTCAGTATTAGTGATTATGAAATCAACTCCGAGAACTGACAATAGCCGTTCTGATGGATTGATGCTCTTCATTTCACCCCTAGTGACACAATGCAACTTGAAAACTTTGGTCTCAAAAAAAAATAAAAAGAAAAAAGAAAAAAAAAAGAAAACTTTGGTCTCCACCGATTAAGAGATTTAAATAATGCTGACAGTGGTTCTTCTGAAATTTACCATAGCCTTAATATAATAATAATAATAATAATAATTAATAATTAATAATAATAATAATAATAAAACCAGCAAAGTTTGCTGAGAAATTTTTGGAGTGCAAACAAGACTAATTGGGATGGTTTTAATGTGTTTGATATTTTTGACTCCTCATAAGAACTTTAAAAATATTCACATATCACATTCTCTTCAATATACAAACTCATTTGAAAAATATGTTAATAATATAATAACTCTAAGAAGACCTCTTTCAACGACCCCCTAGCTGTTAATAGGATTTTTACTTTCCTGGTTGTAGTAACTTGGTATTTGTGAAGGAGTAAAATATAAGGAGTTGTTCAGATCTCTTTGATCCCTGACTCTTTTACTTACTTGCTCTGTCTGTAAACCTTTGGAAACTATTTCTTCGTTTGCAAAAAAGGTCTTATGTTTTGAGGATTAGCGGATTGAACGAAATACGCATATAAAAAGTAGCCTGGCTTCCCGTATCTAGCAGACACTTAGCAAATATTAGTTCTCTCTCCTGGAGTAAGATGCCTGTTGTTATGCCTGGTAGTTATAGAGCCCTCCTAAGTCTCCCCCATATTAACAGATAGTAGTTAATAGGTAAAAACTTTCACTGTCCCATGTGTGATTCCCCAACAAAGGTTGAGGCGCTCTTGACTCTCCCCTGCTTCCTCCTCCAGAGCATTCTGATAAAGCAAAGGAAGCTTCTGGGCGCTCTCCTCGCCTTCAGCTGTGAACGAGAAGAAACACTGGCTACCGACCGAGCAAAACACACATCAGCAGTGAATCGTAAATACTGGAAGTTATCATTGTAATTAAAGACTGGCTCAGCCACGGAGCCACTGATTTTTAAGTCTAATGACTAAATGAGCCACTCTGCTAATATTTAACTTTAATTTCCTGGCAAACAGAATATAAGAAGTAGCTTTTAAAACGTCATTGGCAAAAAATAAAAAATAAAAATAAAAAAATAAAAGAAAATAAAATGTCATTGGCAAAAAAATTTTAAAAATTAAAATAAATAAGTAAATAATAAAAAAATAAAAATAAAATAAAACGTCACTGGCGACGAGTGAGTTTGGGGCATGTTTATCTCAGGGAGAAGAAAGATAAAATAATTTAGAGAACCGACAAAAGTCGCACATAGGAGCAGCAGGCCCCGTGATGAGAAGGAACACCCCTGCACCCACGGTACTGGCGACGTGGAAATCCATTAGTCGCTGCGATACAGCAAAGGCTCAGGGAGAGGGAGGAGAATCACTTGGGCGTCCTTTGACTTCTGGGAGGTAATATCGTGTTGCTTGACGGACTTCTTTGCAAGGGAGTCGTGTAATTCTCAAAATATGTGTGTGAGTTTATCTTCCCAGTTTTCTTTTAAATGTCCTAAGGGCAAGAGGGAGGGAACAAAAGGAATGCAGTCGGAACACCTACTTGGTTCTAGGCACTTTGCACCCATGATCATTACAGGAGGTAAATACACTTGAAAGGATTGACTCGGGGCTATTGGACAAGTCGCAGAGCTAACTCCTGAGGACTAGGGTTAGCATCCAAGTGAGTCCCACTACGTCCACGGTTTTCCATGATCCTGCGTTGCCTCCAAGAAAGAGATGTGGCCGGATTTGCCAGTGGTGCATTGGGCCTCCTTCTGTTTTATGAAGATCTAAGTGCTCACATCACAGAGCTTAGGCGTGTACTAGGCACCTCAGTTAGAGAACACTCCCAAACGCATCTCCAATGTCCAATCAACAAATACTCCAGTCAAACAGAATTCCTGTAAGTTGGGGGAAAAAAATCAGTGTAGAGGAGCAAGCGCACTGTTCTGGAGAGACAGTGAAGGACGAGTTTGCCTGGCCAGGAGTCAGGACTCCTCCATGGGGATGGAACCATCACCCCGAGGGCCCCCGACGTGCTGCACATTCAGCTCCGGTCACATCCCCCTTCAAGCCAAGCTCTGAGCTCCCGGCTCCTGTCAACTCGGTTCGATTGCTGTTAGGGCAAATGTGAGAGCCACCTCGTTAGATACCCCAACAGTCATCTGCTTTGCCCTTCTCCCTGGCACCCAGGCTTCCCTGAACCCGACCCCCGAAGCCTGCCCTCCTGGGAGTGATCTGTATGGTGTCACAAATACATTAAAAACGGAGTCCCTGGCTGGGTGGAAGGCCTGAGACGCAGCTACTGTGAAAAGAAACGCCCCCTTGCATGACTTTGTTCTTCACCCTTTCCTGGGTGAGTCTATCGGATCCTTCTCCTGTTCAGAAGGATCCAAAAAATCTTCTGGATCTGATAAGTCCGTGGCAGTATTATCAGAGCGACAGAGCCATGCTGCCTAGCAGATTGTAGCTAGACACGTGTCATCCCCTCATCTAACGCCTTGTGGTATTTTGGTTCAGGGCGGTTTGGCTGGGATTCAAAGTCTGCTCATCCACCAAAGCCCAGGACTTCACACTGTGAAATCCCCTGAGAGGTGATCCCAGGGGCGGGCGTACAAGGTAGGGATTTCACACACAGTCTCATAATGAAAGAGGGGTTTTCTTCTCAAAAAGAAGAATACGGTTTGGAAACCACTGATGTACTATACGATCTATTTTCGATACGGAGGAAACACAAACACACCACGTTGCATGCTATGTCGTGCCTGTTGTATTATATTGTATCGTATTTTGGTCCAGATGACGTTTAAGGCACAAGACCACGCGCTTCTCTCTCCTCTCTTGTCTCTCTCTCTCTTTCTCTGCTAATTTTTAGATCGAGTTACAATCAACATATAACACTACGTCTTGGGTGTACAACATCACGATCGAGTGTGTGTCCACATGGTGAAATGGTCGTCACAGTAAGTCTGGGCAGTACCTACCTACCTTTTACAGTCACGAAGAAATCTCTTTCTAGTGATGAGAACTTTTAAGTTCTACTCTCTTAGCAACTTTCAAACATACAGTACGGATTTTTTTTTTTTTTTTTTTTACAATACAGATTACTAACTGTAGTCACCATGCCGTACATTAATCCCATGGTTTATATATTGCATAATGCTCTTTTTTAAAGTAAGATTTTTTTCTTATGAAATATCAGTTTTGATATACATGCAGCCTTAATTTGGGGGGAGTACCTAATACAGTGTCGGAACCTGATATTGTCTATGACAAGACATAGAGTTCTGGAGTACAGAACAGTGATTTGTATGATATTTGGACCAATATTTTGCATTAAGTATTTTTTTGTGTTGAAATTATTATTGTACACAAAATCAGTGTCCCTTCCAGGTGTAGCCGTGTAGGAGATGGCGTTTGACACAGCCCACGGATGATTTGAACAGTTTTAATTAGTGCTGGTTTCTGAACAATTGGAAGTGGCTGATACTGTAGTTGCTACTAAGGGCCTGGCTGCTTCAGGAATTCTTAAAAAATGTTAATGTAGTAACAGAATTTCCAGTTATCCACAGTATATAAATATGAATGCGTACTATCAATATCACCACAATGATGCTGGACTTATTTTTCCAGGAATAGACACATTGTCAGTTTTAGATTAATTTTAATAGGAATTAATGGCTCCTTAAATAAAATGTTGATGACAAGCAACACTTTCAGAATCAAGTATTCTCAGATCGGCGTCTGTAACTTGGAGCAACGTCTGTATATATTTATGCCAATAGCTCATTAACTGACTCATATTTTATTTAAGGAGTCAGCTTTATGGCACATTGAGGATTTAAAAAAATATTTAAAAAAATATCGAATACTACTACAGGCAAGACACTGTACTAGGTGCTTGACATCCTTTCAATCAAATTCCTTAGTATCGGTGTGCACAGGAACTGTTGTCCTTATTTTTGATTAAATAAAATGAAGGGTAGCAAAGACTCATGTGTCCCTGCAGGACACATGGACGTGGTGAGCGGTGGAAAATGATATTTCAGAGAAACAACAATTATTTGTTGTTTCTCTGTTATATGCCAGGTGCTTTACTATCATTCAACGCCCCGAACCCTGCACACAGAAATAGGCTTTTAATTAAACGGAATTTACCTCTGTTTCTTTTTTATTCAGGGAAGATTTGCAAGACAATTGTCATCACACGATATTATGTCGCATTATGATAATCTGGCAGCAGGGTGAGGGTGCGGGAGGGAAAGAACGACGCTCGCTCGCTCGTCTCTACAGAGATATCTTTTGAGTCATTAACATTCATGACTTTTATAGCTGATCACAACTCAACATTTGAAAACTTTTTGTGCTTGGGGTGGTTTATCATAAACAGACATTACGGAAGGTCCCTCTAGGCACACAAGAGTGCTCCTCGTGAACTGAAAGCAACCGTATTTGCATGTACCCTAAATATCTCTAATTTAACTGACAGAAGAATTGTCAAGGCAGCTGTAAAGTCAACCGTGCACTGGTTGGTGATGATGGCCTCAGCCAGAAATGTGCTCCTAATTCACAGACTCAATCCATCAGATCTTAGTTTTAATTTTTGCTGTTGTTGTTTTACAAAATTTCATTTTAGGCCCTCAGCTAAGAGAATAAATGTGTCCTGTTTATCCGTTGGCAGCCAATTCCAGCATCCTCCACGGGCGGCACAGATACTGCCGCAACCAGAGTCCCAGGCGTGGCAGTCAGGCATCAAGCTGACCTTGAATTACAGTTTAGCAGTCGATCTCCTTTGTTCTATTCATTCAACTTTATTAAGCACGGTGAAAGCTTTCAGGCCTGCTGCTTCGTTTCCTTTCCTCCAACCAGACCCCGAGCATATACAGACTTACTCATGCACATGGACCTACACACGTTAGTCTGCAAACATCCTCCATCGAAGCTAAAAATGTTCATTTATGAAAGGTTTTTTTTTTTTTTAATTAAATCTCTAGTGCTGTGACAGCCAGAGAATATTCTTAGTCTCTCTCAAACGGAGGAATAAATCCACTACTTTGGGAAAAGAGAAGAGTCTGCTAGAGCTTTGGTCTGAGACTCAAACTGATGTTTTATTAGTATTGTAGCAGATATAGTGACATGTGCCCTTAATAAATTGCCTTATATCATCTCTAAAAATTATTTTTGAAGGGTGCCTGGGTGGCTCGGTCAATTAAGCATCTGCCTTTGGCTCAGATCATGATCCCAGGGTCCTGGGATGGAGCCCTGCATGGGGCTCCTTGCTGAGCTGGGAGTCTGCTCTCCTCTCCCTCTGCCCTTTCCCCTGCTCTTGCTCTCCCACCATCTCTCTCTCAAATAAATAAAGAAAATCTTTTAAAAAAATTATTTTTGAAATTGGTACCAAAAATCTTGACAAAGAGGAGACCCTGTTTTGGTTTTTTTTTTTTTTTTTTTTTTTTTTTTTTTTTTTTTTTTTTTTTTTTTTTTTTTTTTTTTGTAGAAGCTAAGAGAGTTAAATAGCCACTACATCTTGGATACTAGTGGGCCTGGAATTTGAATGTATTTCAAGGTTATTCCAAAAAACACATCTTTTGATTCAATGTAGCACTTTGGGGTGATGGTAAACATAAATTAAATTGAAATAAAAGGGATGGAAAGACAAAGATTGTCCCTTAATTCCCCAGAGCTCAAATCAAATGCTCCTATTCAGAGTAGGTGGCAATGCATCTAGTAGTTCAGACTAAAAGGAGAAACTGATAATTATTTACAGACACAAGGCCCCATCGTTATCTTTGTAGTCCGGTTGCTCTTCTATATTTTGTGTGCATGTTGTGAAATCAACTTCACATACAGAGATAATGAATTATCTGATAGGTAAGAGTCTCAAACGTCCTGGATATTCATTATTTGTTTCTTGAGATCAGCTCTCTGCCTGGTTTTCCTCCAGGCCTGACATCTGTGGATCGTACCCAAAAGGCCCCCTGTTTTCTAGAGTCCCACCAGGTACATCCAATGGGAGGAACCGGCTGGAGATGAGAGGGTGGGAAGAGACAGAGATCATGGTATTCATACTCTTGGCTCCCTTCTTGCTGGATCTGGGTCTGGAAGTACGTATGGGATCCTTTTAGGGGGGTCCCTCTGCTATAGTGACAGCACTTCCCAGGTTACAATAACGTCTCCTTATACCTGAGGCCTAGGAAGGGCCTCCTGTTATTTCCAACCCCAGGGTGATATACTATATACTTTGCTCATTTTTTACAATCTTAGTGACACTTGTGTGAAAGTGCTATCGTTAAACTCTATTGCTTTTGAATATATCACCAATTTCTTTTTTTGGCAGGGATTCTGATCCAATTATTATGGGAGATCTTAGAGGCAGTTGAAGAGAAAACACTGAGATTCTATTGCATTCCTAATAAAACCCTAAAACAAAAGATGGATGAGGTGATCAATCACTGAAGGAATGCCTCTTGAAAACTATTCTATGTAGTATCTTTCCTCTGGTCATAAATATATTTGCAAATACACTATACATGCGTGGTGTTCTCAACTAAGAGCACAGACCTTTTTTAGAAAGTCTAATTAAATCTACATAGAGATTCCCCTCAGATCAATATTTGTAACCCTAATAAATATCAGTTTCACATTTATCCTAATACTTGAACAACATGGTGCTGTATTAAAAATAAAGTCCAGCAAATAAAAGTAATAATAGAAAAAAAATAGAAGAAAAAAGAAAGGTTCCAAATATTACCTGCATCTCTTAGGGAATATTAAAGGGGATCCTATTCATATCCCAAAGCAGCACTTCACCATAGAGTTTTGTTTGACCTCAAATTATCTCTCTATCCAGCAGTGCTCAAACAGTCTGAATTTCCAGTCTGTGAGACCTTACCTTTTTCTACCTTTTTCTATTTCTTCCTGCTTCTCTACTCTTGCGTCTCCTTCTCTTTCTCATCATGCATCTATGTTATAAATTCCATACCTATCACACAGAATCATATTCACTGATAGAACTTATTTAAACAAGTTAGAGGAAGGAGAAAGATAACTAGGAAAAAAAAGTTGTTTTGTTTTATTTTTTTAGGTTCCTCTTCTAGGGGAAAGGGTGCTGTTGTGTCATATTGAACAATTATTTCCGTGTGATTTCGGTTTTAAGGTATCCATAGAGACAGTGAAGCTCTGTCATGGAGATACTAGAAATTAATAAGTCTCAAGTTCAAAACTAGTAAGAAAAGTAAAAAAATAATGATTATATATGTATACATACATATATATATAAAAAACAAGTAAAAACTAGAGAAGAAAAGTCTATATTAAAAAAAGAAGCCATTGATGACATTCTTGACATTCTGATAAACGTGTACTATGATCATGTATATTCTGTATATCTTTTTTTTTTTGATTTTTTAAAATTTATTTATGATAGTCATACAGAGAGAGAGAGAGAGGCAGAGACACAGGCAGAGGGAGAAGCAGGCTCCATGCACCGGGAGCCCAACGTGGGATTCGATCCCGGGTTTCCAGGATCGCGCCCTGGGCCAAAGGCAGGCGCCAAACCACTGCACCACCCAGGGATCCCATATTCTGTATATCTATATATTCTTTATATACATATAACTTTTCATGACCTTTTATTTTATTTACTTACTTTTTAAATGCCTCGTGGGATTTTTGTTTGTTTTTAAAGTAATCTCTATGTCCAGTGTGGGATTTGAACTCACAACCCCAAGATCAAGAGTTGCGTACTCTCCCAACTGAGCCAGCCAGATGCTTCACATGGACCTGTTTTTTCAAATGCCTCAGGATGAGATTTTTAATTGTTTTAAAATACTACTTTAAGGCTTATTATAATTTATTTGCCAATTTCCCTCTTAGACATGTATGTTATTTCAATTTTTAAACCCTATATCTAACAACTGTAATCAAACATTTATTCACATATAAGATCAATTCTCTGATAGATTACTAGACAAGAATGAATTGGGTCAAATATTGGAATATTTTAGGTCTTCTGATTTACATTGCCAAAGGGATTTCTAGAGAGATGAAATCAATTCACATTTCTACCAGCAAGATGTTAGTGAGGCTATTTCTCTGTAAAATCTCCAGTCATTTATCAGGTGCTAGTTAAATAAGTAAGAAATGGCATATTGTTGTTTTCATTTGCATCAATATAAAGTTTATTATGTATTTCACAAGTTTATTGACCATTTGTATTACCCATTTAGAAATTCTTCCATTAATATCCTTTGTTTATTTTACTACTGGCAAAATTTTTATTAAATTTTATAGTGCTTCAAATTAGGGCATTATTTCTTTGTCGTTATTTTTGCAACTTTACATTTCTGTGGTTTTCTATTAATGTGACTACTTTTTAGCTTTTCACTGTCTAACCAAATACGTTTCTAAAGAATTTCATCATGTTATCAATTCCAATTATTACCCCCAAATGTGTGTGTGCTTCACAGACATCATCTTTTTCACATATGAACATTTTTATCAGTTAAAGCAATACAAACTTGATGTCTAAATTACCCCTGCCTACTTTGCAGAATTTTTAATATCACTTGTTGGACTGTCTATCAATATTCCCATTGATAATGAGGACATCTCCTCTCCTTTTAAAAAAATATATGTTTCTGTACCTTCCAAGCAGGCTGAAGTTCTATTTATTTTTGTTCTCTTGATCAGTTTGGTTTCATGTATTATGTTCAAATTTCTTTTAAGATTTTATTTTTATTTATTCATGAGAGACACACAGAGAGAGAGAGAGGCAGAGACACAGGCAGAGGGAGAAGCAGGCTCCATGCACCAGGAGCCCGACGTGGGACTCAATCCCGGGTCTCCAGGATCGCGCCCTGGGCCCAAGGCAGGTGCTAAACCGCTGAGCCACCCGGGCTGCCCTTATTATGTCCAAACTTTTAAAATCATTTTCACTTTATTGTATGTTCTTACAGCTGATAGGAAAATAGTCTTTAGTCTTCTTATTTAGACTATACTGAAAACTTCTGTTCAAAAGATCCTATTTTTGGGGACACTTGGGTGGCTCGGTGGTTGAGCATCTGCCTTTAGCTCAGGTCGTGATCCTGCATCGGGCTCCTGCATGGAGCCTGCTTCTCCCTCTGCCTGTGTCTCTGCCTCTCTCTCTCTCTCTCTCTTTCTGTTTTTCATGAATAAATAAGAAAAATCTTTTTAAAAAAAAGACTCTTTTTTGTAATAGTTCTATTATTTTCCAAAGCTTTCCAAAGATTGGGGTTCTGAAGCTTTCACAAATTAATACATAAACACACATATTATATGTATGTGTGTGCATACATACGTGTATATATATACGTAAATATATTTATTGTGTGTGTATCTGTGTATGTTGATGATGCTGGATATTTCCCTCAGATAGATTCAAGTTCTTGCCATTTCTTCATGTCTTCTTTTCTATCTCTTGGTGAAGTCTGTATTTTTTTTTTTAACGATTTTATTTATTTGAGAGAGAGAGAGAGAGCAAGAGCAGGGAAAGAGGCAGGGGGAGAGGGAGAAGCAGGCTTCCCCTGAGTGGGGAGCCTAACGAGGGGCTCCACCCCAGGACCTGAGACCATGGCCTGAGCCAAAGGCAGATGCTTAAACGCCTGAGCCACCCAGGCACCCTGTAAAGTCTGCACTTTGAACGGATATCCTGCTACTCAGATTTTGTCAGGCTTATTCTTGGATAATTCATGTCATTGATATTCTGGATATTTTTCATGCATTGTAAACTAATTAGGCAGAAAAATAGGAATTTTTTTTTTAAATTGAACTTATCCTTGATTAATTTACTGAACCAAAGTTTATTTGAAAATAATTAAAGATTGCTTTGAAGAATGTCACCTGTAATTATTTTTTGAGTATTATCACCTGTATTTTCTAATATGTAACCTAATTCCTGTACAAAAACAAAATTCAAAGTGATTAAATAGACAACTCACCAGGCAAATGATTGAATGCATGAATGAATTCTACATCTTGTTGAAATGGTCAGAATTTCTAAACTACTATTAAAGATGTCTGATATCCTAGTCATTATGGCTTTTGTTCTCAATTTTAAAAGTAACGCCTCTTGAGTGCAGGTGCATCTCAAACATTGCATTCAATTTCTGGGGCTTGCAAGCCCCCTGAAACACCCTTGCTTTTGTTTTTGTTTTTTATTGTGTGCATATGCCTTACCCCCTTCCCAAGGAAAAGAGGTTTTTGTTTGTTTGTTTTTAAGATTTTATTTATTTATTTGAGAGAGAGAGAGAGACTGAGACCCTGAGTAGGGAGGAGAGGCAGGAGCAGACTCCCCACTGAGCAGGGAACCCAACTAGGGGCTTGATCCCTGGACTGCAGGGTCATGACCTGAGTCCAGGCAGATGCTTAACTGACCGAGCCACCCAGGTGTCCTGAAGAAAGGTTTTAAAAAGAAATCAATTTATCAAAGGAAACCTGTTTGCCCCCAAACATTGAAATTCCAGGATGTATTTTATTAACGTGTTATTTTGGCTACTGGTTTAAGATTAACCTTGTTTATCATTTTATAAATGAAATCTAGGGGAAAAAATTACTATTTGTGAAGAAGGGAAATTGACTTTAAAGATCACATTATATTATTCAGTCAAATTATCTTATTTATTAACCAATGAACTATTGATTTACTCTATTAAGTTAATTAATATTAAAATAGTGCTATTTCCTTGCATTCGTTTCCCTTAATTATGTAGGGTTAATATTTTGATAATGCAATCATATTAAATTTTCCAGTGCTTGATTTGTTATTTTTAAAATCCTGTAATTAAAATTGTTCAGATGGGGTAATTGGGTGATGGGCATCAAGGAAAGCACTTGATGTCATGAACACTAGGTACTATATGCGACTGATGAATCACCAAATTCTACGCCTGAAATTAATAGCACATTATATACTAACTAAATTGAATTCAAATAAAAGATGTTTTCAAATACAATTGTTCTAAGAGTTTTTGTTGGTTTTATTTTCATATTATTCATGTTAATGGCTTTAAATAAATTATAGCTAGAGGGAATCACTTATACAATTGATATAATATGATGATCATAACCTCAATGTTTGAAACTCACGAATGTTTCAAGCCTCAAGCTCGTTTTACAGAAAGCATTTTTTAGATCATCTGTTAAAATTTCCTTTTAATTTTTATATTTTTTATTCTGTTTTGTGTGTGTGTGTGTGTGTGTGTGTGTGTTAATCTCTAGTTTCCCCACATTCTGCTGTCCTACTTGGATATAACTTCCATCCAACCATTACATTCAGGTTCTCTGTAATGTCACAGGTGTCACCTAGTGTCTTGACAAAGCAGAGGTGAAGTCAAGGATAACTTGGGCTCCCTCTACAGGAAGAATTGCACACTCACCCACAAACAGCACTGTGACATCCTTATTTCCTTAAAGGAAAAAGAAAAAAAAAAAAAAAACAATCACTGTCCAGTGGCTCGTATTGCTAATTATAATACACTGCACTTTGGTAGCTTTTTTTTTTTTCCCCAAAAAGTTATTCCCTTGAAATGCTTTTGAGTCCAACCTCTGAATCTTTGAAATCTACCTAACCCATCAGTTGTATCCCATTTCCCTGGAACTCATGATGCAGCCAAGTGGGTATCCGACCCAGCCTGGAATCTGAGTGCTTGCATGATTGAAAAAAAAAAAAAAAAAAAAAAAAGATTTTCCCTTTTCATTGGGATTATTTAACCAGGACAGTGGAACTATAGAGTTGATAGTAGCCACGTTTCCTGGCATAAGGAGAGAACAGAATGTCTGCAGAATGAAGTCAGTAAGAGAGAAACAATGAAGAGAAATGATGAAGACAAAAATCTTTGAGATACCCCCTTCACTTCAGTTCTTAGGGCTAGAGTTTCTTCAGCTCATGCTTCGATTCTGTGATTTTATTTTTTCCAGTTTCTTCCCTGATATAGTAGTCTATGCATTTTCTTATGGATTAAACCTGGACTCATTGGATATTAGTTACTTGGAATCAAAGAGTCCTAATTTTTGTCAGCCATCCTTTAAATGCCCTATTAATGGATATTGATACAAATCATACAAATCCATAGTAAACTCATTGATTTGTTCTTTGTGAAATTGACCTTTCCCTCATGTTTTATAATCCTTTATCTCCAAATGTATCATGTCCATTCTCCAAAGCTACTTAGAGACTTGTAAGAGCCTCATCTAGATGTCCAAACAAATCCTTTTCCCCACTGAAAGCAGAGCAATAATGGAATTTGGTGAAGGGTAGTTAAGGAAGTTAACAGTAAATGCAATTTCTCAAATACTTCTAAGGCACTACCTGCTGTAATCTCCTCCTGACTAGTCCTCTCCCTTACTCCTGCCATATCCATCTCTAGGATCCTTTCAACCTGCTCCAAATTCTGGAATATGCTCTTTTATTTGAAAAAAAAATGTCAAATGTCTATTTTTTTAAGTTTTCATTTAAATTCCATTTAACATACACTATAATGTTAGTGTCAGGTGTACAATACAATGATTCAACAGGTGATGAGCATTCATCCCATGCCCATCACCCATTTCCCCCATCCCTCACCCATCTCCTTTCTGGTAACCATCAATTTGTTCTCCATAATTAAGAGTCTATTTATTGATTTCCCTCTCTCTTCCCCTTTGCTCTTTTCTTTTGTTTCTTAAATTACACACATGGTATTTGTCTTTCTCTGACTGACTTATTTCACTTAGTATTATCCCCCCTAGATCCATCCCTGTTGTTTCAAATGGTAAGATTTCTTTTTTTTTTTTTTTGTGGCTGAGTAATATAGGTATATACATATGTATAATGGAATTATATATGGTGGAATGGACAAAGATGATATATATACCACATGTTCATCAATTGATGAACACCGGGGTTGTTTCCATAATTTGGCATGTATTTAACTGAAATCACTGACCAGTATACGTAACAGGGAAGCAGTAAGTTTCCCTGTTACCTTGCATTCTTAAAATAATTTATTTCATCATGCTCGTGAATAATGAAATATCGGAACTTGCTCTGAACGTTACGTTTAATGAAAAAAGAAAAAGAAAAGGCACACGGAAGACTTTCCATCCCAACCCTGGTATGTCTTAGTCCTCTTATCTGGACCATAAAACACGTGGTCTATTCTTTGACAAGTGACCACTCTTCAGTCAAGGTGGCACGTAGGTCCCGAGCTTGCCTGCAGAGCTAGTGTAGAGTTGTCTGATCCGAATAGCCTTGCCTTTCGTTGAGGGGAGCTAGGGAGAGCCTGCTCATTTGTCAGGTCTTTATTTTTTTAAGTCATTTTCTCTTTAAGTTCTCAATACTGCCACAAACTAGGTTAAGAGCTCCATGCAGCTGTACAGTTGCATCGCACGTTCTGAATATCCTTACTGACAATTATGTCTTCAGAACCTTCTTTCATATTAGACTATCGCCTCTATGAGGTCAGGGACCACGTCTGATTTGTCCATCTAGCGTCTCCTATCTATAAAATGTATGTTTTATTTCTTTATAAAGAAACACCAAGGCTAGATTTTTTTCAATAGGGTTAAGTATCGAGATCTACAAGCACAAAAGTAAAAAGCCCATTTTCTTAATTAAATGAAAATGAAATAAATATTCGCATCATCATGCTGACTACATTCTTGGGAAAAAAACATGACTTTTTGCACATTTACATGACATCAATTCTGAGAAAATATTTGGGTCTATAAGTGGAGCATATACAATATTAATTTTTTTCTAATTAATTTTACACAAATAGTCTGTAATGGGAGCATTAGGGAATGAGTTGTCTCTCGTTATTTTCACTGCAAATGTTAAAAGGGAATCTACAATGCAAATATTCTTTCAGAACTCTGAACTAAGTCCAAATGTTTTCTTTCAGGGTGGCGTAGAGTGGAAATGCAGATAGAGTGTAAATACCAAGCAGCGAAAACCTCTTTCTTGGCACTTGGTTATGGAGGCTCGAATGAATGCATGGACGTTAAGGAAGGAGAAGGGAGTTAGAAGTCAATTCACAGCAGGCAGATTGCTACTTATGTTTTTCGATTCATTCATGTGTGAAAGAATATCATATCATAAAATGAACCATTAGAAAGCCAGAGAATGGAGCATATGGGAAATAAATTCCTGAACCAGGCCAAGAAACAGATGTGTGTGTGTGTGTGTGTGTGAGTGAGTGTGAGTGTGCATCCAATGAGTGGAATTGAGACATCTATCTGTTCTCTGTCTGTATGTGCTACGTAGGTTTAGAACCACAAAAGTTCTGAAGATTCTCCTGGGGTCGCGGGGATGGCCTCATTCTCAACAGCCTGTTTAGGATCTAGGAGTAAACAAGCTGTCTCTAACCTCACGTTTAGGCAAACATATCTGAGTAGTACAATCTAACAAACATATATTTGTGTTCGTTTTCCCGTTATTACTCTGTGGCCATTTCGAAATTGAAGTCAAAGTCAGCTCACAAAGACGATTCAGTGAACTGTCAATTTTGGTAAACACAAACAATTTAGTAAATCAGTGCCCTGATTTACTAGGCTATACTCCAAGTATTAACTACATTAATACTCCAAGTATTAATAACTAGGCGATACTCCAAAGCTCTAACCTCATACTGACCCATGTACTTACCTCATGGGGCTTTGGACATTATAGCCTTGTTTAAGGCAATTATCCTAGGCCCTCTAGCTCCACTCATTTAGTCCTATTTAGGACTGTTCCTAATTACTCCATGCCTGGATTTATTGCTTGTCTCTTAGTCTTCTCCCAGTTTATCCCGAAACATCGTGTTGCACCTAGCTTCCATTTCTTTTTTCATATTCAGTGAACGCTTTTCTACATTGTTTGAACCATAACGTCATCACTTCCTAATTGTGTGAACTGTTAAAATCAAATACAAACAGAGATCAGGCTTGAAAATACCCTGAGCAGACAAAACCGGTTTAGTCATCAAGCAAAGCTTAATTTAGCTCATTTTGGGAGACAAATTAGGCTAACTTGACCTGGGTCACTTCCTGCTTATGCCTCTGAAAGTGGTAAACAAAATTTAAATAGGTTCCCAAGGTTGATATGAAGTAATCGTTCACCAATTCCCCCTCATTTAAGAAAATTGTAACGTTGTGACCAATCAGGGTAATGAATAGACCCTGCCCGCTGCTAGGTGCGGTGCTTTAATCACAAGACACCTCTGCTCCTGGGTCCAGGTTTTGGGTGAGGTCCCAGTTTGCAAACAGTCTTTCGGGTGTGTGTACAATAAAATCCTTCAAATGGCTACTCAAGTAATTCCTTGGTTTTACTTCAGTTTTTAAGCTTACTTTTGACAGAACTTACAAAGATAAAAAAAAAAAAGAACTTATAAAGATCAATTAAGCCTTCTCAACCTCAATCTTTCCATTTGTAAAATTAGTATCGTGCAAATCATTTGTAAAATTAGTATTGTGCAAATCACTTCCCCTATAAAATCCGATATAAAGGGATCCCTGGGTGGCACAGCGGTTTAGCACCTGCCTTTGGCCAGGGCGCGATCCCGAGACCCGGGATCGAATCCCACATCGGGCTCCCGGTGCATGGAGCCTGCTTCTCCCTCTGCCTGTGTCTCTGCCTCTCTCTCTCTCTGTGACTATCATAAAAAAAGTGTGAAAAAATTTCATTGAAAAAAAAAAAAATCCGATATAAACACCAAGGAAGTCTGAGATGGTGAATGAATGGTAAATTTGAATCATTTGCTCTCCTTCTTTGCTGGCTTCACAGAGTGCTGTAACAGCACTACCTTAACACACCTCATTTCCCCGAGTTACCGACCAGCTCAGATCCTACCCTGCCCTACACCGGGCACCGGGTGGGGGGAGTCTGGCGGGGGGGCGGGGAAGCAAGGTCAGATTTGTGACGCAGACTCACACGTTCTATTAAACATTCTATTAAAAATTAAATAACCACAGAGTGAATCCAGAAACTGTAGAAAGGAAGGAAAGAATAAATAGGAAACTGACTTAAATTAAAAATAATAATAATAACCACAACAAACACTGGAGATAATCAACTAAATCTAAAACTGATTTCTTAAAAGACACTACGAAGATTGGAATGCCTCTGCTAAATTTACCAAAGATGAAAAAGAGCAAGAGTAGAATTGAACATTCCAAAAAAACAAGAGAGGGGACATTAAATACATGGAGGATCTTTGTTACTCATATATTTCTAAACATAATCTTTTGCTAATCATTTTAAAAATGTATTTTTCTAGAAATGTTTTATTCCTTTTCTCTTATGCATACCGACTCAAAAATATTTTAAAAATCGGAATAGATCCACAGTCATTAAAGAAAGTAATAAAATTATCTTCTCAAAAACACAAATAACACTACACCCAAAGTGTTTGATAGGCCATAAATTCTAGAAAGGCAATCTAAAATGTCTACTCTCCTATTTTGTTCAGATTACTGTTATCAGCCACAACTGGAAACCCAGACACAGAAATGCAGACAATAGTCATAGTGAATTATTTTAGGGGTGATGATTCGCATACACCAAAAAGTGTGTAGCTTGATTCATTTACATTAAGTGGTTGACACAGTCTCTTGTCACGAGAGGCAGGCTTATTGTTCCCAAAACAACAAAAATCACAACTTTCTCTGTTCCAGAAGGAAGTTGAGTGAAGCCTTATCTCAACTGTCTTAATAATTACATTTAAATAAATAATTTAAGAGAAGAGGAAGGAAGGGGATGGCATTATCCCCAGAGAAGGGAATACGTCTTAGTATCAAATATTTACAAACCGATGTAGGAAAAATAAAAGGGAAATTTGCAAGAGATCCTAAAAAGAGATGGATTTTAGCGAGAATTCCAGAGAAGAGTTTTGTCTGGCTTTTAAAAGATAAGTAGGACTCCACAAGTTAGGGAAAGGAAAAGCTTTGGAAAAAAGGATTTTAAGGAAGCTGAGAACCGTGAGGAAGCCTGGCGTTTGGGGGGTGAGGGGGACGCAGATCCCACCAGCGACTCCTGCTTCAGGGGGCTCCTCGAGGTCACCGCGATGGCTTCGACCATGCCCGTCCCCCCCCAGCTGAGGCCCTCACCCAGGTGGCTGCATGTGGCGGTGGGGCCTACGGGGCAGGTGCAGCGCTAATGGGGGGGGGGGCGACCCCGAGGACCCAGACGGCCGCACCTGCCCGGCTCCGGTAGCGCACCTGGGGCCGACCAGCCCTCTGACACCGCCCCAGGGGACACAGGAGGCCCGAGGCCTGGGGCCGGCCGTGCGCCTGGGTCCAGGGGACAAGGGCGAGGAAGGCGGCCGTGAGTCCCGGCTGCACCTGCTCCGTGTCGCAGTCGCGGAGACCCCGATGCGCCTTGGCCCGGCTCCCATCGGCCGGTGGCGCGGCTGCGGAAGGCGCTGGAAGAGGCCCGCGCAGGACCCGCTGCCCCGCAGGCCGCACAGCGCGGGGTCATGAGGGCTGCGGGGCCTCGGCCCGGGCTCGGACACGCTCAGGTGTGCACACCCGTGGCCTGGCTTACATGCTCAGGTGCGTACACCCTCTGCCCGGGGCTCTGACACACTCAGGTGTGCACACCCTCTGCCCGGGGCTCTGACACGCTCAGGTGTGCACATCCTGTGCCCGGGGCTCTGACGCGCTCAGGTGTGCACACCCTCTTGCGCTCAGGTATGCACACCCTCTGCCCGGGGCTCTGACACACTCAGGTGCGCACACCCTCTGCCCAGGGCTCTGACGCGCTCAGGTGTGCACATCCTGTGCCCGGGGCTCTGACGCGCTCAGGTGTGCATACCCTCTTGCGCTCAGGTATGCACACCCTCTGCCCGGGGCTCTGACACACTCAGGTGTGCACACCCTCTGCCCGGGGCTCTGACACGCTCAGGTGTGCACACCCGTGGCCTGGCACGCTGACACGCTCAGGTGCGCACACCCTCTGCCCAGGGCTCTGACGCGCTCAGGTGTGCACATCCTGTGCCCGGGGCTCTGACGCGCTCAGGTGTGCACACCCTCTTGCGCTCAGGTATGCACACCCTCTGCCCGGGGCTCTGACGCGCTCAGGTGTGCACATCCTGTGCCCGGGGCTCTGACGCGCTCAGGTGTGCACACCCTCTTGCGCTCAGGTATGCACACCCTCTGCCCGGGGCTCTGACACACTCAGGTGTGCACACCCTCTGCCCGGGGCTCTGACACGCTCAGGTGTGCACACCCTCTGCCCGGGGCTCTGACGCGCTCAGGTGTGCACACCCTGTGCCCGGGGCTCTGACGCGCTCAGGTGTGCACACCCTCGCCCGGGGCTCTGACGCGCTCAGGTGAGCACACCCTCTAGCGCTCAGGTGCACACCCTGTGCCCGGCTCATTCCGAGGGAACAGGGGCCACTTGGACGAACAAGACGCGGCGGCTGCTGTGCGCACCCCGCCCCCCCGGACGAGCTGGGGCCGCCGCCGACCCGGGCGACAGGCGAAGGCCGCGCTGTGGGGCGCAGAGCCCGGGGGGCAGCATCCGCCGCAGGGACGGGGTGTCGGCCCCTTCAGCCCCGGGCGCCGGGCAGCAGCAGCGGGGAGACCATCTGGGGACCACCTTGAGCCGCAGGCCCCCGGGATGGGCGACCCGGGCGGGGACCGCGAAGGAGAGGCCGTGCAGGTGCAGGTGCGCGCGGGGCGGGACCCCCACCTGCCCCCTGCCCTGGGGCCGCTCAGGGCGGAGAACGGCGGGAGCCGCGGTGAGAACCCAGACAGGGCCTGGGACCTGCACGCACCGCGGGGCCCAGGCAAGCCGCTGTCCCTAGGGAGGAGCCGGAGGACGCGCTGCCCCCGTGGCCTCCCGACCCCGCGGGCCACGGTCACCCCCGGTCCTGGGAGGGGCGCGAGGATGTCCAGGCCTGGGCGGGGGAGGGGCACGGGGGTGGTCGGGCCACTGCCCAGGGCCAGCTCCTCGGGATCCTCCTGCAGGTGCTCGCCTCCGCTGCCCAATGTCACCTCCTCGGGATCCTCCTGCAGGTGCTCACCTCCGCTGCCCAATGTCACCTCCTGGCATCGTCCTACAGGTGCTCGCCTCCGCTGCCCGATGTCACCTCTTCGGGATCATTCTACAGGTGCTCACCTCCGCTGCCAGATGTCACCTCCTTGGCATCGTCCTGCAGGTGCTCACCTCCGCTGTTGATGTCAGCTCCTTGGAATCGTCCTAGGAGATGCTCACCTGTGTGTCCTTAACAGGAGTCAAACCTCCATCTTAATGTGAAGTTTCTACCCACCCTCTCCAGCCCCCGCCCACTCCTCATCTGCCTCACTTCTAATCTTGTCCTGTTGCCCGTTTCCCCAAACCGAGCTAGTCTGTTAAGAACGCGGGTGTCCCAGCCCAGGACGGCCTCCCAGAGACGGCCGGTGCCCCTTCTCACAGACACCTCTAATCTGCAGCTCCCTGTGGAACAATTTCCTCTAAAACAAAACAAAACTCCTCTGCTACTCTGATACTAATGGAAGGACTCCTTCACATCTGGGAAATGAGAAAAACAAAGAAACAACGCGCTGAAGCAGGTAGGAAAGGTGGCAACACAATGTCCCAGGTCCAGGTGCAGGGGGATCTGAAGCCCAGAGCTTCTCCCCCAGGAGCAGAGCATCCACACTCCAACATCAGGTTCCCCGACTTGTATACCTTTACCTGAGGGATGAGCCCCCCAAATATCTAGTTTTGAGAGCTGACAGGGCTGGCATCAGCAGACCTGCAGGGCTATAGCAAACGGAAATGACTCGGAGGCTCTTGCAGAGGCACCTGCTCCAGGGCCTGGAGCACAAGGAGTCTCGGAAAGGCACCAGACTTGACGGCAAACAGGTTCAATGCTGACTTTGAAGCATCAGACTGAGAGGCAGGGGCCTGATGGGATATTCCCCAGGGACAAGGCTCGTGGACACCCTCCCCTAGACCTGCCAGGGCAGCAGGTGCCAGCCCTCCACCCTCACCCCTCCTCCACTTGGGTCCCATCTTGCAGCCTCAGCCACCAGATGCTATCTTCATACTTTTTCCTTAACCTTCCTAAACCTGGAGGGCATCATCTTTTTCTTTTCCTCTTTTACTTTTATCATTTTAGTCTTTTTTTAAAGATTATGTTTGTTCATGAGAGACAGAGAGAGAGAGAGACAGAGACACAGGCAGAGGGAGAAGCAGGCTCCATGTGGGGGGCCTGATGGGGGACTGGATCCCAGGGCCCGGGGTCATGACCTGAGCTGAAGGCAGATGCTCAACTTCTGCGCCACCCATTCCCCCCACCTTTTTTTTTTTTTTTTTACTTTTTTATTTATCTTTTTCAGTGGGTACCATCTTTGCCCTGTCCCTCTGCCTTGCTCCCAGTCACCAGTGTCTCCCAGAGAGGCGCTTCTACACTCGTCTGGTGACCTATAGCCCAGCTGTCGCGCCCTGATGCCTCATTGTGGAGGCCGGAGGGCTTGAGTTCCTGGGTCCCGTGAGGATGTAACAGGGAGGTAGTTCTTGGCAGATGCCGATCCCCGGGCAGTCTGCGGGACGGTGCTCTCCAGCACCCAGTCGTTCTGAGGAAGAAGCCCGTTTGCTCACCCAGGAGCTGTGGCCTGAATTCCCGGCTGGGCTTCAGCGCACCTCAAGGGGATGGAACAGGGGCTGGTGCACACAGGTGTCGTGCCCCCTTGTCTCAGTCCTGCTCACTGATAACACGCATGGCGGGCATTCTACTGCAAAAGTCGTGACACCCGTAATCATAGCAGCATTTCTCACAATAAGTTGTCTGTGATATATACCTACTGCTTGTTATTCGACCAAAAATAAGTAGAAATATTCATAACGCCTAAAATGTTGAGATGTGATAGACATTATTGCATGAATGAGTTTATTTAGCCTGTGCGAGGTTGTTAAGAGTCCTAGAATAATGTGAATCTTGAATCACTAAAAAGGCGATTTGATATACATTGATAGTGGACATTTTCTTAAACTATTCAGTACGTAACTTAATCAAAGCACGTATTAATTATTTAACATGGATCAAGGCATTTCCTAGGGTTAGTATTCCACGAAACATACTTTGCAAAACAATGTTGAAGTAACATCTCATAAAAGCCAAATTCTTTTTACGTCTTAGAAGCGTGTCATACTTATGACATAGTAAATTTAATGAATTTATAATAAATTTATAATAATAAATTTACTTTTTCATATATAGATATGTACTCATACATCAAATCAAGAGTTTTATCCTTATTCTCCTAACATTCTCCCCCTCCCCACAATCCATCTAAGATCCTTGGATGTACTAAGAGCTTGGTAAATAATTCCTCCCAGGGGGTGACCTAATTTTAATTCCTAACATGTTTCTGATTTGTTATCGTAAAATTGACATCACAAAATAATAAAACGATGTAGGAAGACACAGCCTTCTTAGGAAATTGTTACCCCTTCCAACTCTTCCTATAGTTTCTCGTGTACCTGGGGATCGGTGGAAGCGAGGCTGCCAACCTGCAGGGAGATGAGAGTCTGTCCCTGGGATGGCAAACACTGCTCAATACATCTCACACAAGATTTAAATATGTACATGATGTTAACAAAGACATACATGATTCAAATAAATCCTCTGGCTTAAATAGACCTCAGAAAATCCACGCAGTAGCAGATCATGAAATGTTTGCTTTCCCAAATCAGAATTGTGAACGGTAATCCGTGAAAAACAAGGGCGTGCTAAGCTGGTATTCAATGAGTGCGAATTTGTGTCGAATCTCCATACCTGCTCGTTCTGGCTTCTTTTCTTTTCTTTTTTTCTTTTGTTTTTTCTCTTTTTCTTTCTTTTCTTTTCTTTTTTCTTTTCTTTTCTTTTCTTTTCTCTTTTCTTTTATTTTCTTTTCTTTCTTTTCTTTTCTTTTCTTTCCTTTTCTTTTCTTTTCTCTTTCTTCTTTTCTTTATACATCTGCCATTTGTACCGTCGACATAACTGAACGGGGACATACTTTAGGAAGCACAGATTAACATGGTCTCTCTTACCCAGATCGCTGTACCTTTAACCCATTTGAAACCTTAATATGTAAAAATAAATTCAACAGAACCAAACACTTTCCTATTAAAGGGATTTAATTATTGCAGCAATGTGGTATTTGTTTGTCCCAGTAACCCTTAAGAGATCATAGATGTCGCTTTTGCTAACGTAGCATGAACACACCGGATAAATGACATTTAGAAAGTAATTAACACCATTTCCACACTTAAATGTCTCTTCGCGCATCATGAAGATCGCGCCTCTTGATCTGCCCTCATGATGTGTGACATCCTTATTTTACAATAGATGTGCCACTGCTTCACAACTGTCCTCTGTTATCACACTTTTGCAGTTCAGATAATTCATATCACAAATGCAGACGCATGAGACAGCGCTATGGAAAGAGCTATTTATGACGGTGTACCAGGGAGGTTATAAATCAATCCCATCACATCTTTATTGGAGACCCAGGAATGCTATCGAGGCCAGGAATCGGATTAGTTTACCCCTCAATTTTGATATTTGTTTTAAAACAATATCGCCATTGCAAGAAACTAGTCATTTCTCAATTTCATATCCAATTTCACATGTTGCTGTGTTACTCCATTTGAATAATTTACAAGAATTCTATTTTCTTCTAATAACAGAATCTGCAATTTTCCCTGTTTGATAAAATCATTCAATATTAACTATTTTTGGCCAGGGATCTTTTAATTACCTTCTGTTCTTTTAATAATTTATATTCTAATTGAATCTTTTGGTCACAGCTGAAAGAGAAACTGAACTTGCCTTGCTCTACAAATTCCTAATAATCTATAAACAGTTGGCCGGAGCTCTACCCGTGGAAGTTCCATTTCAGTTGCCAGGTTGGTTTTCTGTATTATACATACGTCAGAGCTGTGTTTCTTCATTCACTTATTTTACTCTTTTACCAACTGTAGGTGACTCCTCTGCACCCATTGGTTTTAGGTCCCTGATACAATATAGAAAACACAACGCATTAGCTTCGTTCTCTCAAGAGGCTTATACATGAGAGGTGGAAAACATAATTACAACGTGGAAAAAAATCACGGAACAAAAAAAATCAGAGCCTGAAAAGAAACAGGAGCAGCCTGTTTAGATTAAAGCAGTGGGGTGCGACCTCTCCGGGCGGTAAATCCCACAGAGAGCAGTGCCAAGTGCTGGGGTGACCAGAGTGTGTCGTCTCCCAATACAGTGAAGAGCCCAGCGTGCTCTGGGGACAGGGAGTGAGGAGCATGGGGGCAGGAGGCTAAGCCGGAAAGGGGCCTGGAGCCAGAGCACAAGGGTCCTACAGTGTTCACCATAGTTTATCCGGAGAAACTTAGAAGGAATTGCCTCAGGAGACTTCGTTTTCCCTCTTTGGATTCCGTTCTGTGCCTTGCTGTGTTGCCCTTGTTGCTCCCAGATCAGGCAGGAGAAGGAGGAGAATGGGCTCCACCCTGTGAACACTGCGATTCGCAGGCAAGGGTGTTAGTAGGATAGGCTGTTGTCCTGGGGTCCTCGGAGCTTGCCCTTCCTCTGCACTGACCCGGGGTATGTCAGGGCGTCGCAGCCTTGCACAACCACCATTCTTCCCACTTACAAAGAACATGGGGGTGTTTTCCTTGGAAAAATGTTTCCTGATGTAAGATTACATGTGAGGAGCTTCTGCTTTGGGAGCTCACCATACACGCACGTGCATGTGTAAGATCCCCACGTGGGGTGGACACGTTAGTGTCAACAGGCTGCTGTGGAGATGAATTAAGATCCCATGGGTATCTCTATACCTATTTTTTTGTATATTTGTATCTTACTCGTCTCTTACATAAGGCAGTAGATTCATTTCATTTCTCCTTCAGCCACATAAAAATGGATCCTATCGAATGGTGTCAGGTCTCCCAATTGACAGTGTTTGATGCACGGAAGATGTTTACAGCAGCCCTGTGAGACAACCATGTTCCCTCACCCGCCATCCACTGACTATCATCTAAGACGATGGTTCGCAACCTTGGCTGCTCATGAGAACCGCCCAGAGAGCTTTCAAAATTGCTATGACCAGGCCTCTCCTGAGGTCAATGGAGTGATAATCTCGAGGCCAGGGACTCTGACACGTCTGGTCTGAGAGCCTCCCGGGTGCTTTCAGTGGGCAGCCGAGGTTGAGAACCCCTGTTCCAGGGCACTCCCTACAGTGACTCAGGGTTACCCTGAAAAAAAGCGCATATACTAGACTTTTCAAAAAAAAATGTATTTTCTTTTGAAATCCTACTCTGCTTTAAGTCCCAGAAGAATCGGCAGCTCTATTGTGAGGCCTTCCTATCTGAGATAACCTTTACTCCTCAGTATACTCAGTGCATATCTTCATCTTGGCTTTTATAGAAATAGTCATCCCTAGTGGAGGGAAAATTGAAACACTGCCCTCTGCTCCTAGAAGAGAGGTTTCCTGAAGGCAGGGAGATGGATGGATGGATGGATGGATGGATGGATGGACACATTTAAGTATAGATATGTAATCAGATACATAGTTTGACATTCTCTGGGAATTTAAGAGGATTTTGAATACAGTAAACATTTTATGTAAATCCAAAGATATCCTTAAAACAATAAGGAAAAATCTTTGTCTCTTAAACATAATGGTGCTCAGTAAATATCTGATGATAATTTTTTATGCTATCCGTACAGTTTGACACATTTTTTTGCATATTGAACCTTAGAAATGATAGGATATTCATTGTCTCAGAATAATGGTCAGGACAGAGAGAAGAGGCTTTGCAATAGAAACGTGATTGCTACAATGGACTATTACCCAGCTGTGAAAAAGAACAGAATCTTGCCATTTGAAATGACATGGTTGGAGCAAGAGAATATTATGCTAAGCAAAATAAGCCAGAGAAAGACAAATATTGTATGATGTCACTCACATGTAGAATCTAAAAAACAGAACAAATGGGCAAAGAGAGAAAAAAAAAAAAAAAGAAAGAGGGAGGCAAACCAGGAAACAGAGTCTTAACTATAGAGAACAGACTGTTGGTTACCAGTGGGGAGGTGGGCAGGTAGTGGGTGAACAGGTGAGGGGGATTCGGGAGGGCCCTTGTCGTGATGAGCACCCGGTGTCGCATGCAGGTGTTGAGTCACTATCGTGTACGCCTGAAACTAATACAACACTGTATGTTAACTACCTGGAATTTAAATAAAAACTTTAAAAAAAGAGACTGGAGAAAATAGAGGTGGCTTTTAAGAAACATTTATTTATTGATTAATGAGAGACACAAAGAGAGAGGATCCCAGGACCCCCGGGGTCATGCCCTGGGCCGAAGGCGGCGCTCAACCCCTGAGCCCCCAGGCTTCCCTAGAAGTGGCTTTTTGAAAAGAAAATGGTGCTACATGCACCATGCACATGGACTACATGCCTAATTGGGAAAGAGAGACTCTAGCTTGGAGTCTGGCAAATACTTGCTGGTTAGTTTCTCTTTCTTCATCTGTTGCCTCCTCCGTGTTCGTGCGTTTATGAAGCTTGTAACCAAAGTCCTACAACGAGGTTCCCCACCACAGCCTTGGAAAAGAGCTTTATTGGCTCTGTTCCTGCCTCATTGTAATCAGGTAAGGGCAGATGCAAGCCGATGAGCAAGCGACCCCCCAGGTGTGTTGGCATCGATGACTCGGGTAAAAGGCTAAGAGGACTCGCTAGGCCTGGAAGCGTGTGCACGGTGGGAAAGACACAAAGGAGGCAGGTGACAAGCGCCCCTGGCAGCGCCCTTGGGGAATCCCGGTCACCCAGTCACCACAGCGAAGACTCCAGCGCTGTGAAGACATAAAGGTATTGCTCAGATCTAAAAGGAAAGAAATTGTGAGGGCCTCATGGAGCGGAATGTGTGGACCTCACTGGCCATGGTTGGTTTGGGGTTTTTTTCTTTCACACATATGGTTTACATGCCGCAGGGCATGCCTCTCGAGCCCTTTGTATCTGGCTAGTTCAAGATACGAAGGGGCTAAATTTTTAGTTTTGTGTCACTTTAGTTAGATTAAAATATCCACCCGTGGCTGGGCCGCCGCCTTGGAGGATGCAGGCTCAGATCCCAGCCTCAGCATCGGTCCTTTGGGGGCGGAGAGGTCACGGGAGGAAGCACTCATTGCGTTGTTGGACACCTGTAGTCACCTGCCTCGTTTCGAGAGCCAAAATGTCGCCTTCCTACAGCTTCCTCAAATTACTTTTAGCACTAAACGTTCCTCTGAAACCACATTAAAAAAATTAAAAAGCAAAAAAAGAAAAAGCCTAATCCTTCTTTGCTGTTATAGCTCTACGAATTCATTTCTTGGTCTAGTGTTGTATTCTCCATCCTAAATGGCCTCTTTTGGGGGCACCTGGCTGGCTCAGCATTTGAGCATCTGCCTTCGGCTCAGGTCATAATCCCGGCATCCTGGGATCGAGTCCTGCATAGGGCTTGCTGCTCAGTGGGGAGCCTGCTTCTCCCTCTGCCCCTTCCCTCTCCTTGTGCTCTCTCTCTCTCTCATTCATTCTCTCTCTCTCTCAAATAAATAAATAATAAATAAATAAATAAATAAATAAATAAATAAATAAATAAAAGCTTTAAAGAATAAACACCTAGCCTCTCTTTCATGCAACACGTCTCCAGACTTCGGCTCGGCCAGCGACCGTTGGACTCCAACTTCTAATCAGGTGGACGTGGGCTGGAACCCAGGGAGCTCCGCTTGCTGAGCGCCTGTTCGTGGAAACTGTAGCCCTTCTTGTACCGTAAGGGAATGAGTAATAGCTGTGTCACATTTAGCTAATAGGGAATAACCTATATCTGCTCAACACCGGCCGGTGTGCAGCAGGTAGTGACATGTTAGCTCTCTCCTACCTTTCATAGCTTCTACCCCGGCTCGTCCGCCCCTTCCCTCTAAGGTCTGATTTACAAGTTTGGATTCAGTGTCCTCTGGGCACTTGTGCAAGGACTTGAAGGCACAAAGGACAACTTTCGAGACATTTGACCTGCTGCCTTGACATTGTTTCAGGGAAGGTATTTAGCTGTTCTTTCTCCTCAGTGAAAGACACCAAGGGAATCGCCTTGGTAACAAGTTTGTTTCTAGACTTGCACCGAGAAAAGGCATCACTGGATTTATTGATGTCATCTCGTCTAGTGCATTCTTGAGTCCCTTGATGTTCCCGCTGCAATGACTTATCGATGGGTCTCCCCGTGTTACTGTGGGGGGGACACAGCAGCTTTACACCAGTCCACCTCACACAGCTCATCCACCTGCCCCCAGAAATTGTTCATGACATTTAAGAGGACGGAGCGGCTGAGAAATGGATGGGGGTCCACGGACGGTCTTTCTGAAACCACAGGCTGCTCCACCCCGCAACAGGCTCCACGTCAAAAAGGGAACAATGGGAAGGACATTTTTTTGTCCTTTTGAAGTGAAGGACAAGCATATACTTCAAGCAACATTTGAGAAGACACTGCAGACTTTAGGATTGTGAAACAGGTAGATTACTGAGTGAGAGGGAGGGAGAGAGGGTCGAGGGAGAGGCGGGGGGAGGAGAGAGAGGGGAAGAAGGAGGGAGGGAGAAGGATGGAGGGGGAGGGGGAGAGGGAGAGAGGAAGAGGGGGAGGGAGGGGGAGGAAGGGGAGGGAGGGGAGGGAGGGGGAGGGAGAGGCGGGGAGAGGAGAGAGAGGGAAAGAAGGAGGGAGGGAGAAGGATGGAGGGGGGAGGGGGAGAGGGAGAAAGGAGGAGGGGGAGGGAGGGGGAGGGAGGGGAGGGAGGGGGAGGAAAAAGGGGTGGGGGAGGAAGGGAGGGGGAGAGGGAGGGGGAGGGGGCGGGGGAGAAGGATGGACAGGGAGAAGGGGAGAGGGAGGGATAGGGAGAGGGAGGGGGAGGGAGAGAGTGATAGGTAGGTAGGGGAGGGGGAGAGAAAGATGTAGGGAGGGGAGGGAGAGGAGATGGGGAGGAAGGGAGAGAGAGGGAGGGGGAGAGAGAGGGCAGGAGGGGGAGGCAGAGTGGGAGGGGGGAGAGAGAGAGGGAGAAGGAGGGAGGGAGAAGGATGGACAGGGAGAGGGGGAGAGGGAGGGATAGAAAGAGGGAGGGGGAGGGAGGGGGAGAGAAAGAGGTAGGGAGGGGAGGGAGGGGGAGGAAGGGAGAGACATAGAGGGAGGGGGAGAGAGAGAGGGCAGGAGGGGGAGGGGGAGGGAGAGGGGTAGGAGAGGGGGAGGGGGAGGAGGAGGGAGAGGGAGGGGGAGGGAGGGGGGAGGAGATAGGGAGGTAGAGGGGAAGGGGGAGGCAGAGGGGGAAGGAGAGGGGGAGGGAGAGGAAGGGATAGGGGGAGGCAGAGGGGGAGGGAGAGGGAGAGGGGGAGGGCGAGGGAGGGAGAGGCAGACCAAGCAGGTATTTACCTGCCGGCCCACCACACTCCCAAACCACTGCTTGAGTCTTCTGACCCTACAAACAGAAGTCGGGGATCGAGCGGGGGGATGCACACCTACAGAGTGGGATACTAGTGGAGAGCACATAAAGATGGTTCCTCTTTACCCCATTACCTTTGGACCTTTGTTCAAAATTAATTGAAGAAATACCCGTGGCTTGCCCAGGACCTGAGCACACAGATCAGAGGTGGGGAGAATGCTCAGTCTTGCTTTGTTGCTGCTCTGGGGAGCAAAGCGTTCAGTCCCTCACTATTGACGTGTGGGGTTATCTGTAGGTAGTTTTTAGAATATACTTTACCTGGATCAGGAGATTCCTTATTATTCCCGTTCATTGAAATACTGTCAGATGTTAGATTTTGTCAATGTTTTTCTGCGTCACTTGAGATGATTATATGATTTAGCCTTTATCTCCATTATTGACTTATTAGCTATATTTCTATTTTGGTTTATGTTACTATTTGACTTGAGGCTTATAATATGTATTCATCTAATCGGTCTGTCATTTAGGACAAGCATGCCACCTCACGCCCAGCACAAGGACCCTCTACTGGACCATAGCCATTTCTCTGCCGTCCCTCCTCAAGTTTTCTACTGCTGCTGTCATACATGTGAGGTCATAGTATATTATAAATGCCATACAATATTGTTACTGGTTTTGCTTTAAAGAGTCAGTTATCTGGGGTGCCTGGGAGGCTCAGCAGTTGAGCGTCTGCTTTCAGTTCAGGCTGTGACCCCGGGCCGGGGTCCCCGGATCAAGTCCCACATCGGGCTCCCTGCATGGAGCCTGCTTCTCCCTCTGCCTGTGTCTCTGCCTCTCTCTGTGTGTCTCTCATGAATAAATAAATACAATATTTTTTTAAAAAAAGTTATCCTTAAATAAACTTAAATAATTAAAAAAATCTTAAATAATAAGAAAATATCTTATCATTTACCCACATAGTTCTCATCCTCTATCATTTATTCATGCATGTCCAGATTTCCATCTGATTCATCCGTCTACCTGAGGGATACTGTATACTTTATCTTATTCTTGCAGCGCAGAGCTGCTTGTAATAAATTTTTTTCTACATCTGAAATGCCTTAGTTTATGTTAATTTCTTAAATATATTTTCTCAGGCTGTAGATTAGGTTGGCAGGTGTTTGTGTGTTCATGTGTCTGTTTTCCTTCAATACGATATAAATGTTGCTCCTTTTTTTTTTTTTTTTTTTTTTTGACCTGCATTGTTTCTAGCAAGCAGTGATTAGTCTTTTTGTTCCTCTCTATGCATTGTGTCTCTCTTCTCTGGTTTTCCCCCTTATATTGGTTTTAAGCCACATGTTCACCTTGTGCATTCATGTGGTTTTCTTCTTGTTTCTTATTTCATTGATTATTTTTAATCTGTGGATTTGTCGTCTTCATCAAATCTCAGATTTTTTCAGCCACTAGTTCTGCATTGTTTGTTTATTTTTAATATTTTCCTGCCCTTTCCTCTTCTCCAGGAATGCCAATTGCACAGATAGTAGGACATGTGAGGTTGTCCCACGGTTCACTGATGCTCTGTGCTCATTTTTATGTCACTATTTTTCTTTGTATATCAATTTAGATAATTTCTAGTTCTATGTCTTCAATTTCAGTATTTTTCCACCTGAAATGTCTAATCTTCCTTTAAATCATTCCTTGTATTTTCATCTCAGATATTTTAATTTTCACCTTTAAAAGGTTTTTGGGTCATTTTATATCTATCATCTGTCTATGTATCTTCTCTATCTTCTTAAACATATGGGCTCTATTTATGTTAATTGGTTTCACGTCTTTTTCTATGAAGTATATAATCTGTCATTTCTGGGTCAGTTTTAATTAAGTTTTCTCCTCATCATGGGCTATAGTTTCTTGATAGTTGGTATTTTTAATGCCTGGAAATTTTCACTGGACTCCAGACATTCTACATACTACTTTTGCGATATGGTGGATATCATTGTATTTCTAAAAATAGTATTTTCACTTTGTCTGGGATGCAGTTAAGATACAGGGAAACTGTTTTATCTTATCAGGTAGTGCTTTTAAATTATGTTGGAATTACAACAGCATTTGCTCTAGAATTAATTTTGCCTCATTAACTGAGTATGTTTCCCTGAACGTATTTCCCAGTGCATCACACTTATAAGGGGATTCCACTCTGCCTTGTAGGAATAGGAGATTTTTCTAGCTTTGCGTGAGTTTCAATGATCTTTTCTTCTAATACTTTCAGGTGATTCTTTCCCTGGCCTTGGGCAATTTCTACACAGGCATTCATTGTTTAATACCCAGTAAGACTTGAGGGAGATGCTCTGCAAATATTCACCATTCTCTCTAAGTGCAGCTTTTTCTTCGGTGCCATTCGTTTCTGTGAATTCTAGTCATCTTGGATTCCCTAGCTTTTCTGCTTCATATCAGGGATTTCTCTGAGTTCTCCTTGGGTTCTCCTTTTCTGAGAGACGGCTTGGATACTCACCTCGGTCAGTAAACTGAGGCCATTACAAGACTCAGTTTGCTTGTCTTCAGACACTCAAGGCTACACTGTCCTTCATTACCTTTTTTTGGGGGGGGTGGGGGTGGGGGGTGGAAATACATTTTAACTTATGTTTAATATAAAGCAAAAGTCTAGCCCCCAGATACTTTCAGCAATATCTGGGATCCCTCTCTTTCAAATATTAAAATTTTATTTTAAACTAGTTTCAAAAGGGAATAATTAATTAAAATTATTATAAATTATAAATTACTATAAATTTATACATTATAAATTATTTTTTCAGCTCCATTGAGGCATAATTGACAAATAAAAATATACATTTAAGATATACAACATGATATTTTGATATAGTTATACATTATGAATTGATCTAATTAGCATAACCATCATGTCTATTTTTTTTCTAATATTTTATTTATTTATTCATGAGAGACACAGAGGCAGAGACACAGGCAGAGGGAGAAGCAGGCTCCATGCAGGGAGCCCAATGTGGGACTCGATTCTGGGACCCCGGGATCACACCCTGAATGGAAGGCAGATGTTCAATGTTCAACTGCTGAAATTATAATTTTCCCTCTAGTACTTGGTTTCTAAAAGAAAAGATGCCTAAATCACCTTCTAGGCTCATTAAAATGCACATTCCCAGATTCTGCCCCCAAAGATTTAGAATTAGGAAGTTTTGAGGAGCACTCAAGGCAATCCTTAAGCATTTTCAGATTGAAAACCTGTATCTTATCCTAAAGGATTTACTTTAAGGTGCCTGATAATCTTTCTTTTGTATTGATTGGGAAAGCAAATTATATCAAAAAGAGCAGTATATCAAAAAGAGCAGTAGATTATATCAAAATTTACCGAATTAATTGATTGATTGATCAACACATAGAAGTAGATTATATCAAAAAGAGCAACAGTAAAGATCTAGTATTATAATATAATGTGATGACCATTTATAGTCAGTTATACTGTATTAGTTTTCTGTTACAGCTGAAACACATTACTACACACTAAGGACTTAATACAAATTTATTATCCTATAGTTCTTTAGGTCAGGACTCCAGAATGGGTCTTACTGACTAAAAATCAAGGTTCTGCTTTTCTGGAGGTTCTAGGAGAGAATGTGTCTCCTGCTTTTCCAGGCTGTTGACAGACTGTCAGCAGACTGAGCTCAACTTCTAGGAGCCATCACAGCCCTTGACTCGCAGCTCCTTTCCTCCATCTACAAAACCAGCCATAGTGGGTCTAGTCACATCTCTCTCTAACCCTTCTTCTACCCTCAAATATCTCTCTGATCAGAACCGAAGAAGTTTCTTTTTTTTTTTTTTTGAAGAAGTTTCTTACCTTTAAACTCCTCACTTGATTAAATTTAGTCCATCATGATAGCCAAAGATAATCTTTCCATCTCAAGGGCCATAATCTTAATCATATCTTCAAAGTCCTTTCACCAGAATAAAATATACAGAGGTTTTCAGATTTAAAGGAATGAACATCTTTGAGACCCATTATTCATCCTACAACATATATCTCTAAAAATTCCTTAAATTTTCCCTCATAATTCAAATTCAATACAGTTTACTCAAGAAAACCCACAGAGCGGTATTTTCCTCCATCACTGAAACAAAATAAATCCTTTTTTTTTAAAGTGGGTTTAAGTGCTGGATTTTATAAAAATATATTTTCTATTTTTAAATGCCTGAATTGTTTATTCAGAGTAAGGTGCAAATATTATGAGGGCTCTGAAATACTGAGAAAATGAGAAACACAGATTCAGAGTCTTCTATCTTAAATTCTTTCTGGTATATTAGCTTAAGTAGTAAAATGGTGAGTAAACACGCCTACACAATTCTAATTGTTCTTTGCCTCATTTCCTTCTTCCATTTTTCTTGCCTTACCTGGATTTCTCCTTACTTTCATCTCTCCCCCTTCTTTTTCTGACATAAAATGAAATAAATTAGACATAGATATAATATAATTTCACCACTGTTAATTGATATTTATCAGATTTATATCTGAAGTCCCCGGAGTGGCATCTGTCTTGTATCATACAAGCCAACATCATCCTCTCCCTTCAAGCTTGTATCTGACGTTCACTTCAAGGGGCTTGAACAATTATTCTAATTGCTCAAAGTTTGGAAATGTCTAACTTGGGTGGAAAAAGCAAAAACAAACCAGGAACATTGGACTAAAGTCCTCAATGTGATTAGAAAGAAATAGAGATTAAATTCAGAAGATGAGTAAACCCTACCTTGTGTTACAAAGACATTTCTCACGACCATCATCACATGGATGTAAGAAATATAAAGTATATTAGTACCTTAGTACGATTCCACTAAGTAGCACTTAGTATTACTAGTATCATGCCACTACCTTACAATCAGAAAATGTGTATTAAAAAGCACACATAGAATTAAGTGAAACAATCTGTGTAAACTACCAAGGGTATACAATATTTCTGCAAGGATAAGATGATTATCTGTGCTTCAAAGATGAAGATGGAGAGTTTTAGATAAATTTACCAAATAACTTGCAATACATAGCTAGTGAGTGTCAGGAGTTGGGGATTTTTACTTGGGACTCTCTAACCACAATATGCAAGGTTTGTTTTGTGGTTGTTGTTTTTTGGGTTTTTGTTGTGGTTTGGTTTGGTTTGGTTTGGTTTGGTTTAGCCTTCGGAAGCCTTTATAGGCATACTGGCAAAGACAGAAAAAGCATTCTTATTATTTTCCTAAGGCTGCTATGACAAAGTAAAACTGAGTAGCTTAAAACAACAGAAATATATTCTTTCATGTTCTGAAGGTTAGAAGTTGACAATCAAAGGTATTGGCAGGATTTTTTTTTTTTTTTCTTCCTGAGGACTCTGAGGAAAAATCTGTTGCCTGTCTTCCTCCTGGCTTCTGGTGATGGTCAATAATCCTGGGCCTGCTGTGGCCTGTAGATACATTACTCACCCTCTGCCTCTGCCTTCACATGGCTTCTCTCTGTGTCTCTGTGTTTTCACATACACTGAATTCTTATAAGGCTATCAGTGGTATAGGAGCCTGTCCTACCCCACAATCTCATTTTAAATAATCACAGCACCAGCAACCCCGTTTACAAGAAGTTCACATTCTAAGCTACTGGGTGCTAGGGTGTCAACGCATCTTCCCTAGGGTTCACAATTCAACCCATAATGACAGATTCCTATCTGAGTGTAAAACGTGTTCCCCCAAAGCCTGTGGGGTCAAATCAGAGGACAACACCTGGAAAGGTAATTAATCTTTACAAAATGCAAGGGGAAAATGAATAGGTCCTTGGCTTCAAGAAGAAAAGGTTATTTTTGAACAGCAGTTTCTTAATGCAGTGCTTATATTTTATTTAATAATTAATAAATGATTAATGCAGATTGCTTTCTTCCAAATAAATTATCAGAATGTGTTATAACAGATGTGAATAAATCATAGGCTCTAGTTCATGAGTTGTCTGCACAAATGTCAGGAGTATAATATATTATATTTAAATATTAGTTGTGTGCCTGAAATATGGGTGAGGACTCAATCATAATATATTAACCACTATTTCTATCAATGAGTTATTAATTATTGAAATCCAGCATGTTCTGAAATGACTTTCTAGATATTTTATTGTTTAAAGCATGTATTGATACTGATTTAATTTTCTCTTTTCCTTTTAGTGGCATATAATTGAATTGTTAAAAATATCATCTATAACAATTAGAGATAGTCTAAAACATCAGCAATAGTGTTAGAAAAGTCATCGTAGTACATTTTTCTTCGTATTAAGAAATGGAATTGCTTATTCAAATGATTTTAAATCATTTTCTTAATGGAAATAATTTTTAGAGGATAAGAATAATGTAGCATAAAGATCATCACGTAATTACCCATCATCATCATCATCATCATCATCATCATCGTCATCATCATCAATACTAATTATTGAGTACTGGCCATGTGCCAACCATTAAGAACAGCGCTCTACAAAATATCATTCCAACCTCAAAACAATCTTAGGAATGAGTTATTATTATATTTCCCATTTTGTTCAGAGAAAATTGAGTTTTAGAGATGTTCATGTTTTTCTTTTTTTAGCACACGGTCAACAGATATGAGCCAGGATCAGAACTCAAGAGCCCAGGATGATACTCTGAATCTTTTATGTCCCAAGAATGCTAAATTTCATGACAAAGAAGCCTGGTAATTTTCTGCTGTTTGAGGTTGCTAATTTATCCAAACTTTTGGGATTTGATGTCTGTCCCTCATTTGTAATCAGAGGATATTAAAGATGATGACAACATGTGTATGGTGCATATAACCATATGATTCTTAGTGCTATACACATTTGAGCTCATTTAACCCTCAAAATAATAAAATGTGGGAATTTCATATTCCTCCTTTACAGATGAGAAAACTGAGACACGGTGAAACTAAGTAACATTTCCAAGGGTATCAGTAATAGTTGTACTAAAATGTGAAATAAATTCTGGTTGCAAAACCTCTGCTCTTAACTCTATTACAGTATTATGTATATACGTTCATATGCATGCATGTGTGTGTTAAGATTCTCATACTCCCCAGCTCTGAGCCTCTGTGATGCTCTGTTTTTTTTATCTGTTATGTTTTTCTGACTATGCTTGTTCTTGCTTAATGTTCCAAGAGCATTTTAAGGTGATCTCTCCTCCAAGATTTTGTTGAAATGACTTTTGCCAAATGGAAGGCACTAGCCAAGCACTGAGAATTATTTTTCTAAGAACGTCCTCAAATGCATGATGGTGAGTAAAACAAGGGTGTAGAAATATGGCTCGTTCAGGTTCTTCAAAGTTACTTCAACATATTCCATTATTTCTTATCACCCACGGTGCTCCACATAACTCACAGATCGCGGTCTCGTTCAGCTTATTGGATGCCACATGCATGTTTTTCTTCTTACTCTTGTGTCTTCTCTGCCTTAGACTTATACCAAAATTCTCCAACTTCAAGTAAAATTCTGAAAGATATAATTGTGACTATTTGACCCAGAGTCTATTTCCAGCTACTTGGGTCGTACTACGGAGAAAACCTTAATAACCACTGTTTGATAGTCTACCTGGGTATGGTCATGGTTGTTATAGAAACAGTGTCTGCCTCATTCATAAGAAGCCAAGCAATTCTTCAGATACCACTAAAAGACAAGCTCTCCTCACACTTTAATATACTATTTGCGTCTTTATTCCATTTATACCTTAGCAATGTTGTGTCATCCGGCTTTGATTCTGATGCCTAGAGGAGGCAGTCTAATGACCTGAAGGAAAGACTTGTTCACAAAATGGATTGTTCTGGGCATCCCTACAAACAACACATCCTTGCCTACTTGGTCAGGCCCTTAAACCCCATGTAAGCTATTACTACTAATATTAAATTCTGTGATGATTTCTAACATTTATTGAGAGCTCTGCATGTTAAACACATTACTTAGTCTTTATAACAGACAAAATAATAACTATCTGTAAGTCTTGAGAGGATAAGAGGTAATTCATTTCAATGGGTGGCAATAAACCTAGGAAAGGTAAGAAATTGTACCTCTAATAAGAATAGCAGCCGAATTTGAGGTCTAACACTATCAACTCCAAGTTTATGGTTTAGATAAGTGGCTAAGGGCAAAGCTTTCCCAATCAATACAAAAGAAAGATTATCAGGCACCTTAAAGCAAATCCTTTAGGATAAGATACAGGTTTTCAATCTGGAAGTGCTTAAGGATTGCCTTGAGTGCTCCTCAAAACTTCCTAATTCTAAATCTTTGGGGGCAGAATCTGGGAATGTGCATTTTAACGAGCCTAGAAGGTGATTTGGGCATCTTTTCTTTTAGAAACCAAGTACTAGAGGGAAAATTATATTTTTTTTTTCATTGTTTCAGACAAATGTGCTCAATGAAAGTCAAATTGCAGATGGGTAGCTGGCCTACTGAGAGTAGTCAAAGATCTTAAAATAGGGAGAAAAAATAGGGATGCAAGGGATTCTAATTTATTACAAGAAAAAGTTGCATAATAAACATTCATGCATTCACTCAGCAAGTACTGATTCGGGACAGAGATTATGTGCTAGATGTTTGGCTTATAATAGGGATTTTATGGAAATTGTAATCAAAGGAATAACAGAAAAGAGCCAATTTCAGCAAACTGAGAGGATAGCTCTAATAAAGGATACAGAAATAGGTCTTGAGATGTGAGAAATGCAGAGAAATGAAAGAACACCAGGGCATCATCTTGGATCTACCCACTGGAGGATTCCCCAGAAGGTGTTTTGTGCTATCTAGTGAGGACAGACCCTCCGTAGCCACCCATGTAAGCCCCGGCTCTCAGAACAGTGATGCTGGTACCGGTCATATAAGATTCCTTGGGTAGCACAGGATAGGGCAGGCTTTGAGGAATACACATCTGGTTTTGCATCCCAGCCACTAAAAATGGTTGTGCAACCTGATTCAATTTAGTTAATTTCTCTGAGTTGTAATTTTCTTCTCTGTATAGTATGGATAATAACATTATTTTTCCTCTAGTGTTTTGTAATGATTGAATAAGTACACATTTATTATCTCATTTAATCATTATTTCAAAGTATTTAGAAAGCACTTTGAGATATAGTAGAAAATAAGACCAAGAATAAACCTATTTTCTTTTCCCTTTATATTAACCTCTTAAATTGCCTCATTTAACCTCGTGGTCTTAAATAACATTACTATCCCGGTGACTCCCTTGAGCTTTAAACTAAATACTCAACTTCCCATTTGAAATCTCATCATGGGTATTTAATAGTTATCTTAAAGCTAATATATCTCCCCAAATTAATATATCCAAACCCAGACTTTTTATCGCTCCATATTGCTCATCCCTGAATTATTAGCATCTTGGTAAATAAGACCATAATTCAGGCAAAATGAATTTAATCTCGATTCTTCTCTTTTAATCTCACACTATATCCAGTCCCTTTGGAAATCCTGTTATTTCCATCTCTGAAAGGTGCTCTAAATCTGGCCACTTCCCCCTGGCCCTGTGCCCCATTCAAGCCACCATCATCTCCTACTTGGTCCAATGACACAGCTTCGCAACTCATGCCCCTGCCTCGTTCAGCTCTTGACACGGCTATGATTTCTCCTCAATGACCAGAGTAATAATTATTTCATTAAATTCAGTCATGTCACCATCTTCCTCAAAACCTTCCAATGTTCCATATTCTAAAGTAAAATCCATTTTATTTATGCTAACCCACATTTCTAATATGATCAGCCCCCTGCCCACTTCTCTGACTTTACCAAGCTGACCACATTTTCAGGCATCTGGTGTGTCCAACTATTTTTCCAATAGGCAAAAGAATACTTATTTCCACCAGAGCAGCTTTCCATGTGCCGCTCTTTGCTTTGATCCTTCATATCACATGCTCCATGTAAAAGAGGAAAAATGTATAATAGACATTAAAAGTAATTTATAGGGGCACCTGGGTGGCTCAATTGGTTAAGCCTCCGCCTTCGACTCAGTTCATGATCTCCAGGTGCTGAGATCGAGCCCTGAGTTGAGCTTCCTGTTCAGTAGGGAGTCTGTTTCTCTCTCTCTCCCTGTACCCACCCCTCACTGCTCATTCTCTTTCCCTCTCTCTCACTCAAATAAATAAATAACATATTTTTTTAAAAAGTAATTTATAAAGTAGTATCTAGTCAAGAAGAAACCTCTCTAAAGTTCAGTTAGGTTGAGGGTACATTGAACACGATCTTGGTCATGGGATAAATAAAGGTTCTGATCTCACGTCTTGCATAAAGCAACATAAGCCTGATGCTGCTGGTGGCTGCATTGTTATAATAATATGTGACAAATACTATCTGGGGAGTCATTAGTAAAGTTCACCAACTATGTCTAG
Source organism: Canis lupus baileyi (assembly GCF_048164855.1). Lineage (NCBI taxonomy): Eukaryota > Metazoa > Chordata > Mammalia > Carnivora > Canidae > Canis > Canis lupus. Next base: position 1,350,302 of record NC_132840.1, on the reverse strand, counting down.
CTTTGGGGCACGTAAGGGATGGCGTGCTGAGGAATGAGAGAACCATGTGAATAGTTTCGTCCAGTGCATTATAGGGAGGAGTGACATATGCCGCTGCCCACCCCAAGGGTTCAGTTGTTATGTGTCAGCCCCCACCAAGGCAAACTGGAACATTTGAAAGGCTGGTGCTTCATCAGACTGACTTCCAGAGTAGGAAGGCCTGACGCCGAGCCCAAGCCAATCCACAAGAGACTGAAGAGTGAGCTTCAACAAGCTTTTGTTGAGAGAAGCTGCTAATATCAGGGCATTATATACTGTTTTAGCATCCCCTAGGTATCCCTTCCACGCTGAAAGCATCTTAACTGAATTCAATCAGGAAAACAAAGTGAGACTGAAAAACAAAATCCTCCAAAGTTCCAGAACCATCTACCAAAACGAAGTAAGAATATTTGGTATAGGCTTCAAATCATGACAAAAGGTTGCATGCGGGAAGGGTATGAGGAGCTGGGGATGTGAGCTTGAAACATTTGTCTCTCTTCTATTATTAAAAGGCATTTATTTTTCCCTGTTCATTTTTGATAGAAATATGAGCCATCAATTTTCTTTTATTTCAAGATCTTATAGATTTTCTACAAATCTACCACAAAGAAAACATTTATATTTCATTATTACAAATTCCACAGGGAACTCTCTCTCTTTTATACTCCTTCTCAATTTCATTACATAATTAAAATGGGGAAGTGGCCTTGGGGAAATAATAAATAATAAAATAATAAAATATACCATCATGTACTTGTCTTAAGTAAATACACAGGAAGTATATTTTTATTGAATATTCTAGAATATTTAGCTTCTTTTTTAAAAAAAATATACCTAATGACTTGACACAGACAATTACAGAAACTTGCGCATTAATACCCTTTGAATGGTAATTATATTTTAATTAAAATGCCAAAGTGATGGAAAGGTGAAGAATAAGCTATTTACTGTGTGGAGTCTAAACAATGAAATAAATGGGGGAAAGGACTTAAATTTTTATGATGTTTTTCTAGTAATGCTGAAAAAGTGTTACTGAGAGCAATTATTATTTTTTTCCCCAAAATACGGTAATACATAAATAGAAGCAAATTAAATCGACCACTCAGCAAATTTCATTTGCCATGGGGAGATTAATATGAAAAGGGCCTCCGAATTTTTATCAGAGCAGAAAACTTAATAGGATATTTCAAAAATTCAGCTCTGGCTGGCTTGAGGATAGATAATGGAATTTTGCAGCTTAAGTCTTGAGGTCACTATTTCAAAAATGCCCCAAGTTGGCAGTAACTAAAAGGCATCGCTATCTGATGGCACTGCAGTGCCCATGTGAAATGAATTACTGGTTTCACTCTGATGGTTACCAGATAGGACTCTAATACCATCTGAACAACTGGAGCTAATTGCCCAATTGCTGGTATTTCAAGGAGGCATCCAACAACCGAAAATGGAATTACATTCTTGCTCTGTGCTTGGTCGCTTTCCCATGATGGGAGAGACAGGTGTGAAGTTTATCTGGGCTTATCTTGGGCTTTAATGTAAATAAATCAAAGATTACTTCTGGCAGCTCTTGCCTCCCCCGCAGGGTCCTAGAGATCTGGCTTATGAAGTGGAAGATGGCGTGTCTTGCCTCTGTTTGCCCGGAAGGAGGTGTGTGAAAATGAGATGGTGATGCTTGGGGCCTCGGGCCCCAAGGAGAAGGGATGAGCTCTAGGCTGGAGACGTCCCGGGAGTCAGTATAGCTGCCTGCTCCCGTTACTCAGCTTGCACAAAACCGACTCCAGCACTGCAGATTGCAAGAGGAGGAAGAGGAGGGATTGAGTTAGACTGACGTGTGAGCTGGGGGCGAACACTAACCATTACACTGTCCTCAAGGCAGTGCCAAGAGCACTGGCCCAAAGACAGACAACTTGGATCAAACACTGGTTCTTGCACGAAATATCTGTACATAGGGCATGTCACCTATCCTCCCCCAAAGCCTCAAGTCCTCACCCTTGTGTGTCTCCTGAGGGTTAAAATAATTAAATGAACATATACATAAGCAGTCTGACATTAGGTAAACACCTAATAATGCTGGTTAGAACATTGTTATTACAACAAATATTATTATCATTATTATTATTATTAATTATTTTCAACATCTGTCTTGCAAACCTCCTCGATTTGTTATGAAAATCAACAGACGTTTAAAAAAAAAAGGGTGAAATGTAAGAAGTTCCGTGCAAATTCGAGATTTTAATTGTAATAGTCTGGCTTATTTTTATTTTTGTGTATTATCTTGTGTTATTTTCAAATACATCCTATTCCTGATATTTCAGACAATGGCATCAGGGACTGATTAACACTCTGGGCATAGAGTAGAGCTGAAGCAAACAGTAAGAGGAAAAAAGAGGGGTTTCCTGGAAAACCTTTGGGAAATATGAGACCCATCATTGCCTCAAGCAGATTCCCTTGTGCTCTGGGTTAGCGGGACTGCCAGGTCACCAAGCATTTTTTTGTACGTACTGTTTATTGGAGCCAGTAGGTATTAAATTATTTCATCAAGCAGTCCTGTAACTTTGCAGCTCCCTGGTGGGTCTTCTAATCTCAGATTATGTTCACCCATCGAGCCATGATTGCTGGAAGGGTTATTACTATTTCTCATTATGCTATCTCCTGAGCCCTCTTTTATCCCTTTGTTAAAATTGTTCCACTGAGAATATTTTTTTTAACTCAAATTGAATTTCCTTTCTGACTCCTCACCATGATGTCATAGAGTTCCAGGTTCCTAAAGATCTCTTAAAAATTCTAAGGGAAAACAAAACGTATGAGTTGAGTAAGATTTCTTTTCTTGAAAATAGTTTCATGTTTCCCATTCATGCCACGTGTACTTGTCTGTCCTTCTACGAGATCCTGCAGATGTGCCACACACGCGTGCACACGTTGAGAATGGTAGAGAATAAGGAGCCAGCTCGATGACTTCTGTTGACTTTAATTCAAGATTTTTTTCAATAAAACGGAATTTAATTTAACAGGCTTCCCACCCTATGTGTTTAAACTACACCTTCCATTTCATTGTTCCTCTCTATTCCTACTATCAACCCAGGTCTTTTTTTTTTTAATTGACATTCTTAATTCTTAAATTGACAATTGGCTATGGAGTATAGAAGTGAATTATACATTATACATGAAAGACCAGAAACAATATGTCAGTGGCATATTTCGTACTAAGTGGCTGATGCACTGAGTCTTCCTTGGGTATATATAAGGTTTGAGCTTCCTGCCTGGTGTTTTAATCTCTAAAAACACCCTCCTTGGATCTCTCATCAGACATTATTTTGGTGTCCTGAATATTCCCAGCTCTTGACTACTGGAAGCAGGTCTTGATCAGAGAACATCTAACCACCTCACTTACTCTTCTTTGGGGTTCATTCGTCTTGTAGATCTTGCAACTCACCCACCCCCAAGAAAGACCACATTTTCCAAACTCCAAATCAGAAGACTGAGAATTTGTGTTTCTGTGTATAAAAAGGTACAGAGACATTGGAGTTTCTAGGATATTCTTATGATTAATGTGATCTCTGATGGAAGTAAGGAAATGTGGTTCCCAGAAAATTTTTAATTTCTGGTCACTATGTCAAATTCACCTAGAATGTTTAGTTTTTATACTACAACCTTAGTAAGGACAAAAGCAAACTAACACATTTTAAAAAACAAGAAATATTCCCAGGAAGGGTAACGGCTGATTGTAATTGTCATGAGGACTGGGCCATTCCTGTTTCCCACTACGGCATTATCTAATGATCACTACACTTCCTGGCACACAGTAGAAACTCAACAAATATTTGCTGAAGAGAAAGGAAGGGCAGGTGACAGCCACAGACACAACCGCAAACCTGTTGAAGGCTCTGGAGGACAGAAGAATAGACACCCATCATTTCTGAGGACGCAGGCAGCACATTTCCAGACTCCTGTTATCTTGCCCTGTGATACCTACTGTGTGTGTTATCAAATAGAACACCAGTTTCCTAGGAATCCTCTTTCTAGAAAATTTCTTTAATTGGACCACTAACATATAATTTGGTCTAAATAGAAGATTCCATCAATTCTTGCTCCATTTCCAGGCAAATATTCGAAGGAGGGATAACATATTTAAACTTCTAATTGTCCAAAGTCATCATCTTCTCAGAAATATCTTTATACTTCTACTAAGACTTAGTTTCAACCTCTTTATGTAGTTAACATATTTATCACAAACTTCCTGTGTATCAGGAACAACTCTAAAAACCTTAGCACAGGAAAATTCATAGAATCTTCTAAACAAATTACAATGTGCCTATGATAAGTCTCTCAAGGAGGTTCGGAAATGTTTAACTGAATTTCTATGATCCAGTCATTATCTTAAGGGGTGCTAAAGCAAAAATGAGTGATGCATGGCTTCTCCCCTTGAGGGATTCCTATTTTCCTGGGGTAGACAGACATGTACATAAATATAAATAACAAGGAAAGTGCTGCATTCGGATGTTCAAGCATAATGATTAACAAAAATATTTTGGATCGCAGGTTACTATGCTCCCAAACTTCATTCCGTCATCGCATAGCTGCAGAGTCTTAGGATACTATTAGAGTCTTTTATGCCTTATTTTCCTCATCTAGATATTTAAAGGTAATACGTGTATCTATCTCCAAAAGTTGCCATGAGAAGTGAATACAAGTGATGCATGTAAGTGGCTAGCACTTGTTCCCTTCTTAATAATCAAAAGATAATAATATGGGCAGCCCGGGTGGCTCAGAGGTTTAGCACCTGCCTTCAGCCCAGGGCGTGATCCTGGAGACCCAGGATTGAGTCCCACGTCGGGCTCCCTGCATGGAGCCTGCTTCTCTCTCTCTCTCTCTCTCAAGTAAATAAATTTTTTTTTAAAAAGATAATAATTACCAATGTCATTATTGCTATTTTCAGAAAACTAATGAATTGTCTACTAATGAACTAGAGCAGCTTCATAAGGAGGAGTATTTGAGATGACTATAAGGATGAGTAGGTGCTGTCCTAACACGGCAGCAGAGGATATTAAATCCTGACAGTTGGAACAGCGTGTGCAATGATTATAACAGTAAAATTGAATTTCCTATAAAACGTTGACCTCCAAGTCAGAAACATGGACACATACTCCTCCTGTTGACCACAACAAGACCAGTCTTCCTCAGAAGATGAATTATACAATTTGGACCATTGATCATACAGAAATTCATTGTCAGCTTGACTTTTAAGATTTGCCAGGTATTAGAAGAGCTTATTTATAGAAAGCAGATGGCTTTTTGTCATTTAATTCACTGAAATTTACTTAGTATGAGGAAGGGAGAAATCAAGCTGGCTCCATGATAAAAGCTCTCTAAATACATTAGCTCACTGAGTGGACTGCAGAGGGACAAATGGAACACTGCTTTTAAAATGAATTAGCCTTCTTTTATGTTTTAGAAGCGATAAGACCAAAGTCCTCAGCAGTGAACGATAACATGAGTAGAAGCAATTTCAGAATTTGCTTTATCAAGTGCTGAATCCTCTCTCATCCCATGGACCATAGTGCCGTCTTTCTTATGAGGCGCCCTCACTGCCTTCCTAGAATGGGTCAAGTTCAAACAACAGGGCCTTATTTCATACCCCAGACCCATTCCATTTCAATTCTCAGATTTCTGCCTTATTTACCTACTTTTTATTTTATTTTTTAAACCAAAACTCCAATTGGCTGTCCTCTCCTCTGGCATTACAAAGCACCTTTTTTTTTTTTTTTTTTTTTTTTCCAGTAACACGTATGCTGCATCCTTTCAAGTACTGCCCAAATTATTATTATTATTATTATTATTTGCCCAAATTATTCAGCTAGCTGTTTTTTTTTTCATTCTATATTGCATTGTGATATATATGCTCAGGTGAGTGTGTTCCTTCTAGTCTATTGGTCTCCGTCTCTCCTTTCCTTCATGCCTTCCTTGCTCTCCCTTAACCACCTCATGCCTGGTGGGCACTATTTAAGAAAATGTGAACTTTGGAGGCAATAGCTCTGTGTTCTGATTGCAGATCTTTGATTTGTGATGTGTGGATCTTATCAAAGTCTATTTTTTCTCTGCAATTGTCCAATCTATAAATAGTTGTGGAATTGTCGGGAGGAATAGATAAGCCAATATGTGTAAACAGTGCCTGAGAAGATAGACTTATTACTCTTATTGCTGTTTACCTTTGATACGCATCATCAGATCCTAACTAGTTCTCATCGCTGGAGTTACCAGGGATATAAAGACAGAAAAAGTATTTTCCCTGAAGGAGCTCACTACCTAGGATTAGAGAAGCTCAGAGTAACATTTCACGATAAAAGACTTGAATAGGTAGACAGAGAACGAAGAGCGAAACACAACGTTCTAATTCTTTCAATAAACAACTTTTAAGCACTTCCACTTGCAAGGGAAGGCGTTGTGTCTTAATCTACATGCACTGGAGATGGCCTGGAGTTGTCTGTTCGGAAACCTGCACTGAACTATAAAACTGCTCAAAAGGATCACATTAATGATCTTTGGCAGGGACACGGGATGAAGAAGGGGGTGGAAAAATCACCTCATGAGTTTGCCTGTGATTGATACTCTGAGGAAAACGAAGAATGCCACGCAGTCACTGACCTGCAAAACCTTATGGTACCTCAGTAAGGAGAAGGAATAAGGTGAGGGAAAGACAAGGCTTCTTGGAGGAGCATCTTGGAAATGCTGTTATTTTGGGCCAGTGAAGGTCAACTACGATGGGTAGAGCTCAATATTTGTTCCAGGGCCCCCTACAAGAGTTGGTCAAGACTTTGCCAAACCCGAATCACTTCCTGCGGGAGTCTTCAAGCTGCTTTTCCTACTTTCTATTTTTATTCTTCTACTCCTTCATCTAAACAGCAGTTCAGCATGATCATTCCAAAAGTCAGCTCTGTGCATGTCATTCTCCTGCTCAGAACTCTGATGAGGGGGTGGGGTTTTCTATAATCACTGGCTATAAGAACCTAGAAGAATTCTTATCTCTGCAGCCCCATCTTTTCACCTTTAAGACCTTCCATATGACCTTTCTCATCCAGTCTGTACCTCAATAATAGTTCTCCTCCTCTCTTTCTTTTTTTTTTCTCTCTCTCATCTCAAAACATGACCTGTGCTACTGCGTTTGACTAGAAGGTCTTTGCGTATTCCTTGTCTAGTGATCCTGACTCATCCTCCAGGTCTCAGATTAAACATCCTTCCTCAAAGAAGTTTCTGACACACGGTATCACCCACCATAATAAGAAACAAGGCAGGAGGCATGGTTCAGGTGTGTCCACAGCAAAGTATGTATGTTAGATTATTTCCTCTTCCCTACTCACAAGTTCCAAGAGGGTATAATAATGTCTACTTTATTCAACACTTTATCCTAGGACTTGTTATTGTGTCTGGTGTTTGGTAAATGCTTTTCCCTCTAATGACGAAACTGATTGACTGATCTTAGTTCCTGTTGCAGAAGACCCTGAAGGAATGGGGATCCTATAGTATTTTAAGTGGTTGTGTCTTTTCATTCCAGAACAATTTCTCTCCATTCTCAAATTAGATGGAACATTTCTTGAGAGTCCCTGAAATCTGGGATTAGTCACAAGAGGATTTGATCTTTAACCAGAATGATGATGGCTCAGAGGGTGGATGATTATAGCCTAGCATATCACAAGAGGACTCAAGTGAGTGAACACAGATTTGGCATTCTGAGGCTTGTTGAAGCAACGCGAACACCCCCTTGTCAGTCTTGATAAAGGTCAGATTATAAGAAATAAAAGTAAGTACTATTTAACCCAGTAGGGAGCACATCTATACCTCTATTTTCCCTAGAGCCTGAGAATATAAATAGTTGAAAGAAGCTTCAGAGAAATTAACTGATCCAGAATACAGTAACATATCATTATCTGCCATCAGGTATCAGCATCTTTCTATGATTCTTTTCTTCTTTTTTTTTTTCCCTGTAAGTATAATGAGTTGAATCTTCAATTTTTCCTAGCCTCTTAGATGTACCTTTTTCTTAGAAATTGTAACTAGTTCCTAAAGGCCAATAAACTAAACTGTATGAAAAGAAACAATGAATTACTTCAATAAAATCCACAGTCCTTACACGTTTTTAAAGAAGGAATCAACCGAACAGTAGGTGAGGAAGTGACAGTCCTCATCCCCACCCCTGCTCCTGAAATGTGTCCATCCTCCTAGATTTCCCATAAACACGAGTGCCTCCACCTCATTAACCTCCAGCTCATGCATGAGTGAACTCTCAGATACCTCAAATGCCCAACCGAAAAATAGATCAGAGACACAGAAACATAAATTCAGTTACTTTTGTTATAGGTAAAGGTGAGCTCTCGCTATGCTACACTTGTACTCAGGGATCAGACAATCACAACCACACATCCAATCACTCAGTAGTCAGTTTTCTTAAACAAAGTTTTACTGAAATACAGTCATGGCCATTCGTTCATGTACTGCCCATGGTACGTTCACTACAAAGGTGAAGTTGCATACCTGAGACATATACCATAAAATAAAGCCAAAAACAAATAAGCCCTTTACAGAAAATGTTTGCTGACCCCTGAAAGTGTGTAAGGTCCTATTACAACAGCGCTTGGTCTCAGTGCTGGGGGATCAAGGAACGGGTGTCTGCTCCCTGAGGCTAGTATTGTAGATGCATAGATGTGTAATAATAAATAGGTAAGAAATCCTTAAGTACTATTGAGTTTTGAGGTAGAATGCTTGAGCGTCTTGGTATTCTCTTCATTGTTAATATTGAGGAAAAAGTATCAATTGGAGGAAGGGGATTTCAGTTGGATTAATCAGATATATTGAATTTTGGGCATCAGTGGAAAGTGATAAAGAGTTCTCTAGAAGCTCATCAAAAGCTGGAACCACATATTATGGTTATCTGATAGCCCAGCACATAAGCCAAGTACGTTTCCTAAGAAAACCATTAATCTTTCATCCAATGATCACTGAGCACTTAATGTTAAAAAAAAATTTAAAAAAAGTTGTATTAGATGCCTCAATAGCTCAGTAAGTGAAACTTCAAACTTTAAGCTTGGCAATAGGTGTTTGGTCATTTATTTTGCTTTTAATGAAAATCTTTTTCTTTTTCTCCCTTTTCTTTTAAAGATTTTAAAGATTTTATCTATTTATTCATGAGAGACACACAAAGAGAGAGAGAGAGGCAGAGACATGAGCAGAGGGAGAAGCAGGCTCCATGCAGGGAGCCTGATGCGGAACTCGATCCCAGGACCCAGGGATCATGACCTGAGCCAAAGGCAGATGCTCAGTCACTGAGCCACCCAGGGGTCCCAGAATCTTTTTCTTTATAATTGTTCATATATCATCTATAATGAAGTAGACTCCATCTCACTTAATAGTAGGTTACATAACCTCTCGTGACCCAGTATCAACCCATGTAAGACAGAGATGATCATGCTTAGTAATTCATTGAGTTGTAAATGTTAAAGTAGTTATTATGTGTAAAAGTCATAACACAGTTTTTGGCATAGAGAAAATACTTTAAAAAACAACAGTACGAAGCGTTCTATTAAAATGGTTGCAGTAAGCACAATCATCCCACAAATGTGCATGCCCCATTGTTCAGATTTATCCCAAGGATGCAGCTGGTAGCTGCTTAAACATGCAGGGCCCTGGTCCCCCCTGTGAAGCCACTTCCTGTTTTCTCTATATTCTGTTTGTCTTATGGAAAAAAAGGTAACAAAGATGCCTCCACCTACCTTCTGCTTTTTTTGTTGTTTGTTTTTTAAAAGATTTAATGTATTTATTTGGGGGGGGGGGCATGAGGGGCAGGGAGGGAGAAGCAGACTCCCTGCTGAGCAGGGAGCCCAATGTGGGCTCCATCCCAGGACCTGGGATCATGACCTGAGCCCAAGGCGGATGCCTCACCGACTGAGCCACCCACCCGCCCTCGCGTCTGCTTTTCATTAATTCTTCCTTGTTCCTAGGCTGACCTCTCTTTCACACTTTGTTTTCTTCCTACAAATTTCATTTCTTCTACATTTTCTACCTTTTCGTGTTTTCCAAGATCCTGGAGTTTTCGATTTCATAACTTAAGTGTGGGCCAATATATTGTGACCATACTTCATACACCTGAAGCCCCGGTCAGGTACCCATTGTTATTATCGCTTTCAATCAAAGAGAAAGTCTCTTCCTCTTGTCACCTACCTGACACCACTCTCTGGCAGATACTTGTGGTCTTAGAACATTTAGCTTTCCTCAATTTGGTCTTTTTTTTTTTTTTTTCCTTTTTTGTCCTAACACCTTTTTGTTTGTTTTTTACTAATTAGTCTTGTTTATTTGGTATGTTAAGTTACAAGGTGAGCATTTTCAGACAAGTAATGATAAACCTTCTTAGGTTATACTGTGTGAGTAACTGCTAGAACTATTCCAAAAATCACATAAAATTCCTAAAGTTTTAACATGTCTCATTTAATGTCATCACATGAAATTCTAATTACTGAAATGTTGAAATGTATGTCACAAAAACAGTTGGCTTTCCTTGTCAGCTGCAACACAATGAACTCTCATCAGATTTTTAACTATGTCCACTTTGAGTCTTTTGTCATTTATAGTTTTTGCTTCACCTCCCAATATCTTATATTATTAGAAGTCTGACCTTTAGTATAGAAGCTAAATAATGGAAAAATAATAATACTTTACTTTCCATTGAACCTTATAAATATTAAATACACTGTCACAGGAAGTCTAAAGCTGGACTCTAACTTGAGGCCAGAAACCATATTTTATTTACCTTTGCAAACCAACAGTTTGCCTCACATCTAGCAATTATCAGGGGCTTAATAATTTTTAAAATGTAAACATTATCATCATAAAGGCCCTGTAAGAAATTCAGGTAGAGTACTATGTCTTCTATACAAATAAAATAAATTCAATCAAGAACACACAGAACTAGAATTTTGTTATTCTAATTTATTATTCAAAATTCTTCCTACTACATTAGAACTTGCAAAAAACAAAAACAAAAGAGATGGTTTCTCATTGACATCCTCATGATGTTGCTTTCAATGACAGGGTATCACAATGGATAGATTATTATTATAACCTGCCCTGACAGGATCACATACTTTATATTATTCAAGAAATTTCCACTGTGTGGAAATTTCAATCAATTGGATCAATAAGGTAGACATTTGCCATATATGACTACTTAAATTTTAATTTTAATTAACTAAAATTAAATTAAATTAAAAATTTCATTCCTCACTTACACTTAAGCACATTTTAAGTACTCAATAACCACGTGGGGTTAGTAGCTACCATATTGGAGAGCAAGGATATACAACATTTCTCTCATTGCAAAATGCATGGAAGGTGTGGGAGTAACTCTAGTCAATATTCATTCCCAGAATTCATATCCCAGAATATCCACTGGGACGCAGAGGCAGATGAAATATGGTTGGGGTGTTTTGAAGGATTGGAATGTATATGTGAGTTAAAAGGAGACATTCCTTGAAACTGTATTTAAAAAGTGACTTATTAGTATAACAGAAAGAAATATTTTAATTCATCATTGTTTCATAAAATGTAGTATATGTGCATTCACCTTTCAGCTTAGGATTTCTTCAAAAACTAGCTACCACTCTTCTCTGACAATATTTCTTTGTCCATTGTTCCCCCATGAAGGTACTAGAAAAGTTCCATAAAAATTGTGAAAAAAAATTATGTGTAATGTGGAGTTAGAAGCATTAGATAAATCCAAACCGCCTTCTCATTCCTTAAGATGGTACAGTTCATATGAGCAAATTTTACTGAAAGCCTATGAATGTCAAGCATCATGTTACATGCTAGGGGCAGAAAGGATAATACATGGAATCTATATTAAGGACCTTGCAGTAAAGGAAGGAAGACAGAGTGAATATTTATTTTAGAATAATTGTAAACATATGGTTTGAAAAAAAAGGAGAGGTTTTTAGTCTATTCTTTGCAGAGCTTATTGGGAGAAGGAAAGTATGCAATTCTGTAAAGTAGCTTGGATTTATGGGTTTGATGCTTTTTGGTGTTTCTTTATTCTCCATTTCCCAAACACAAAGAAAATATTGCAGAAAATATAAAAAGTGAGAAAAATGTAAAACTGATTTAGTTAAAACAATCCAGCAAGAGACATGCAAAACTTTAAACAGCATATTATTTGGCACCGACACTTGATATTGTTAGTATGTCCGAGAAAAATACAAACAGTGGACTAAAATTAAATGGCAAATTTGACAATATGGCAAAATGTCTCCTCACACAAGTCTTTGGAGAGGTAAATGGGAAGCATCCTCTTTTCTCTAAAATTCTCGCCATGATCTTCGTGTCAAAGTTCTCCAAGAACCACTACTCGGTTGTAAAAGCACAGGATGAAGCCAAGGAGAACATTTCAGGGAGTGGTGAGTATTTTAATGGGAGAAAATCTGAAACACCAGTAGAGAAAACAAGGGAGCAAGAATGATGAATTGTCAACCCTGAACAAAAAGTCACATCCATACTTTTGTTTTTCTTGAATTCATGAATTACTGTAACAAAGTAGCATAAACAATAGGCACTAAGTAAATATTCAGCAAACAAAGGAATAAATAAACTATGTGGCTGCATAGGTACAAAGGAATAAAATCTCCCATCAACCTGTGGAGGTGAGTAGACATTTCTCCATTTAAGGATTCTTCAAGTTTAATAATTTATAAGGGCATCTTTTATTCACCCCTAACTTAATAGCTCAGGTTTTCCCATCTTTTTTAAGAATGTAAAAGGTTTGAGATGGTACCCAAGGTCATTTGTTCTGTTTCCCAACATATATTTTAACTGAAGTATAGTTGACATATGATGTTCCAGTAGTTTCAGGTGTACAACACGTTTTTCACTATTTCTACCAATCATCCTGTCCTTACTCTCAAACCCTTACCTCCTTTGCACCATCAGCCACACTGAGGCTTAATCATCTGTTGAGCACCCGGCGCCGCTGCCCTTCTCAGAATGTGCTCTTCCCCCTGCAGGCGATGGTCCTTCTTTTACTCTCAACAGATTTGACTCAAGACTAAGACAAAGATCCAACACCACCTACGTTTCCTGGGAAAGAGCAGCATGTCACTTCCATACCACTTTAGCCGCTCCTTTTTCCTCACTTATCAATGAATTTAAGTCTCAAATGACAGGATCAAATGAAACTCACGCATAAAATAATTTCTAGTTTCTTCATGCTCCCCCTGTAGTGCATTTATGTATGTATTCTCTCTTTTGTTTATTCATAAATATTTATTGAGCATCTAATATATGCTGTGCATTATATAAGACACCAGTAGTATAACTATAGTTATGAATAAAATATAGATCATTTTATCTTGGAATTTAAGACAAAGTTCAATAAACACGGTGCCTGAGATATGACATAGCCAGTAATTGTTTGAAGGCGGAAAGGAAGAAAACACAAGTGAGAAAATAGGAGAAGGACAGGGACAGAGGGAGGGAGGGAGGAAGGGAGAACATGGAGCAATAGGGAGGGAGAGAAGAGGCGAGGAGAGAAAAGGAGTGGGGGAGCCCAGAATACCAAGTTCTCCTGACCAGAGCTGGCTCTGAGGAAGGAGGAAGGAGCAAGTCTCTATAGAATGTGCGTAGCTGCCATCTTGACAGAAATTCATTTTTATTTAATGTAAACTATCAAAGAGTGGGTGATGCGCCGCTTCACAAGCTCTCCCACTGAATTATTCTAACAGCAAAAAGGAGTGAATGAGCACTCCAGGGGCTCCCAACTAGAAGAGCGAAATTTATTTTAAGTCTTTGGATTTATTTAAGAAATTCATGTAAATTTTATATTCTACCCATAATACAGCCATGTTAGTCTCTCTCTCTCTCTCTCTGTATATATATACAGAGAGAGATAGATAGATAGATAGATAGATAGATAGATAGATAGATATAAACATTAGTTTCCTCTCAAAACTGCTAATCACCTGTGTGCTGGAGGAAATGGCCTCCACGGTCCCCACACAGGTGCCCACCGTCCAGGTGTGCCAGCACCTGCTCTCACAAACAGGCCATGCAAGGCCATGGTGCGGTGAACACTTCGGGTCATATGGTCTCGGAAAGTGAGGTCTGCAAGGATTGTCCCCGGAAACAGCGAGTGGGACGCCTTGCCACTAACTGTTTACGAGGGGGGCATGTCCACGCTAAGATTCATCTGCTCTTATTCGATGTGCCTGGAGTCCTTTAAGCATTTTAAAACAGCAATTACCATTTAAGAAGTTCCATTTTAGCTGTTTCTAAATCAGTTAATAATATGTATTTTCCTTTTAATATCTTTCTGAGGAGACTAAAGTACCTCTCACATAATTTCATTAATCTACACAACATTTCCTTTTCAAAGATGGGCTTTTTCATCACTTAAAGTACCTTATTTTGTACCAAGTTAATATCTAATATCAAACATTTCACTGGCTTAAGTAATAGCAATGTTTATAATTGGATGGCATTTAGAATTTGAGCTTTAAATCTAGAGGCTATTTTGCTATTAAGTTAATACAATAAAATAGTGGGGGCTGTAAAGAATTTTTTAACTCATGGATATATCTGTATCTCTATCTACCTATCTACCTATTTGTCTATTTCTTCTTTAAATTCACAGGCATTCCTATAGCGGTAGAATTCTCATTTACCAGGGATTACTCTCATTTACCAGTTCTCAAGGCAATAGTGTTACTAAGTATATAATATGCAAGCATATATATTTATAAATGATGATGTTTCAAACTGGAATATATGATGATACAGATATCCCGCTTAACCAAGTATCTTATAAACCTGAGGACCAGTCACCAAACCCTCTCTTTTATGTGTTAATGGAAATTTTCTAAAATATTTGAAAATTCTTTTCCAAAAGACATTGAAAGCACCTATTCTCATTATTCAGTAACTCAGCCTGGAAGTTGCTCTCTTTCTGTCAGGATGAGACGGTCTAAAAAACCACCCCACAGAGACAAGGTATAAGTAGCAGGTGTTTTTCCAGTGTGTGAAGAGGAACAGAGTGTGTCCCTGACCTGCTAAAATTGCTTCAACGTGTTGAAAAGCAAATAAGACACTACACGTCTAGAATAATAGAACTCCTATGGCGTTATTTTTTTTTTTTTACTTTAAAATAGATGTAGAGGGTTACAGCATTTCTGTCTGAAATTAATAGAATTATTGGCTTTTACATTAACAAATGCTCAATCCAAAATGAATCAAATTGATATAGTAAATATTTGTTAAACCCCTACATTTTTAAGGGGCTGATGATATAGCAGCAAACAAAACAAAAAAAATAATAAACAGTCTTTCCTTTTTAAAAAATTTTATTTATTCATTCATGAGAGACACGAGAGACAGAGACATAGGCAAAGGGAGAAGCAGGCTTCCTGTGTCAGGAGCTCAATGTGGGACTTGATCCTGGGACTCCTGGATCACGCCCTGAGCGGAAAGCAGATGCTCAACTACTGCGACACCGAGGTGCCCCATAAACAGCCTTTCTTACAGTGTTTAAGGTCTAGTTGGTACAACGTAGGTCAGGAAGCATCAGGTAAGGACAACCATTTACTGTTGAAGGCTATGGAGGAAAATGAAGCAGGTGTGGAAAGGAAGAGTGGACACTTCCATGCAGGTGCCTGGAATGGCCTCACCCCGCAGGGGCAGGTAAGTGTGACAGACGAAGGAAAGGAGCCACGGAAATAAGGACCTGAGCCAGGTTCTTCCAGGCAAGCTTGTCTCATCTCATGAGTACAAGAATCCTGAAGAGGCAGGAAGGACTGCGGTAAGTGATGAACCCGAAACAGAACACGGGCCGCAGGGGTTCCTGTAGGGATGGTGAGGAATAGATGTGTGGGGTCTTATGGAAATTCTTTGGAGTGACTTGATCTTCTTTAGGACTAAAGAGAGACCACTATGTTGTGTAGGAAAAAAAAAATAAAAACAGGAAAAAGGGAACCATGGACAGCAAGAGAAACCGTGATTGTCTACAAGACAGAAAGGTGACTTGATAGCTGTACATGTGAAGAGGTTGGATTAAGATGTATCTTGAAGGTAAAAGCAATAAAACGCCGATGCCCTGACTACGAGTAGTGAGAAAAAGTGGAAATTAGACTGATACAAGGTTTGGTCTAAATAGCTGTGACATTTATTGAGGTGAGAGAACCCTGCGGGGTGATCAGTTCAGGGCAGTAAGGAAGCAGAAGTTCTGGGGAGCGTACATGAGGAGTGTGACTCGTCAGTAAGAGGAGATACAGAGTAGTTCCCTGGAGAGGTAGTCTTCAGGAGATGTGAGAGGCTAAAGGTGAGAACAGAAAATTTACTTCAAGAAGAGAGACAAAGATTGACCCTTGGTTCATTCCACCACTTAAACATCAAGAGTAAGATAGAAAGAACCAGCAAAAGAACTCAAGAAGGAACAGCCCGAGAGGCAGGAAGAAAGAGGACCGAGGATCTTCGGAAGCCAAATACCAAAGTGTTTCAGGAAGAAGCAGTAAGTAACTAATGCTATTTTGTTCTAGTGAGATGAGGCCCTTAACTACCACTGAACTGACGTAGATGAAAATCCAGAGATCTAGTCAATGACACCGTGGAAGCCAAAAGACTAATAGGAGTGTATTGAATAAATAACAGGGCATGAAGGATGGAAAAGCAGTTAGGTTTAGGCTTTTTTTTTTTTTTTTTTTGAGCATTTGGCCAGAAAGGGTCAAAGAGAATTGGGGTGATAGCTAGAGGGCCATCAAGGCAAGGGGTTTTTTTAATGAGGGTTACTATAAAACATGTTCTACTATGATGGCAACGATTCAGTTCATCTAGGTCTCTATCTTCATTAATAATCATCCAGTACAAAGGGCTTAGAAAAAAGCCTAATTAGAGCCATTTAAATTGATCATGATTTCATATTATATGCTAGGATTTTCAAGAGGGGGCTTAGAGTTGCTTATAGTCTGCTTAATATATCTGATGTATGTACTCTAATCTCCCATTTGTTCCTTGAATCATTCTATAGCATAACCTGCAGTGTCCCTTCTGCACAACTGAATGACCCCTAAAATAAAAATTATAATTCCAGGATGCCTGGGTGGCTCAACGGTTGACTGTCTGCCTTTGGCTCAGGGCATGACCCTGGGGTCCCAAGATCGAGACCCGTATCAGACTCCCTGCAGGGAGCCTGCTTCTCCCTCTGCCTCTCTCCCTATGTCTGTCATGAATAAATAAATAAATAACATTCTTTTTTAAAAAGTTATAATTCCTACAATTTCACTTTTTTGTCATCACAAATATCAACAACAGAAACATATTTTGGATTATTTTTGTTCAAGAACTAAGATTCCAGGTGATATGATTGATCCCGATATTGTATAAATCACTGTTTTACTCTTAACTGCTTTGATTGGGCCAAGACTTTGTAAAGACATAGGACTTAGGTGTTTTAGTTGTTGCCAGAGTCATCTGACTAAAAATTAAACTAAACGGTTGTTCGGTTGCATAAAGAGAAGAACAGAGTGAAAATCAAAGAAGGCGACTGTCTTACTTTCCTCTTCTGATTATCCCAGATTTGATCATTGTAGTAATATCATATTTATCCAAAAGTTTTGGTAGATATAATACGTATCTTCTGCTGGAAATAGAGAAAAAGATACAATCTCAACTCTGGAGGGGCTCACAGTCAAATAAGAATAGCAGAGACAGGAACCTGCACCACATTGTGTAAAATTGCTCTCATCTTATGAGGCACAGAAGGCTCCGGACAGAGGGGATAGGGAATAAGATACCTGATTCAATTCTGGTCTTCTTCCTCAAAATACATGGCGCTCCCCGTTCAAGATGGGTCTATAGAATGAACAGAACACTCTAAGATGAGAAGAGCTGTTACATTTTCAAAGGTTGTAGGCTTTATGTTGGTTTGCCAATCAAGAAAATCTGTGGCGGCGGCTATTACAAATAACAACAATAAGCATGCTAACCCGATCCTGAGCACTTACCACATGCCTCGAGTAAGTCTTGTATTAAGACTCTGTGAGGCAAGTTCCAGAGTTTCATCCTCTTCTACAGTGAAGCAGTGGAAGCACATGGAGGGAAGCTTCTTTCCCACGTCACAGAGCTTTAGTGGGAGAGCTAGGACTTCAAGCCAATCAGCTCAACCTCCAAGCCTACGTAAAGCTCAACCTTGACTGCTAATAAGAGGGCGAGGAAGTGTGGAAACTACAACTTATTAGGAATCAATACAATAACTCGTGTCTGCTGATCCCCAGGTTAAATATCCTGAGAGCATCTGAGCTGGTGAGGGTCATGGTTAGAACATTTAAATACTTAAATAGAACAAAGTATTTTTTTCCCACAAAGACATTTATGTGATTCCAGACAGTAACGGTAAGGATAAAATATCAAAGTTACAAGAGATAGAATTGATCTAATAAAAGGGATGCATTGATTTAAACAAATAAAAGTCTTCTCTTTTATGAGGTAGTCAACAAAACCCAGATAATCAGAATTCTTCAATAGTATGCCCTCTGCCAAAATCATATGGTTGACCTGAATTAACAGCTTTCAGCATAAAAGTGTTTAAGAAATAGAAAAAGGTATAATTACATTTCAACTAAGCTTTACAAAGCTTCACCTGATGTAAAAGCTAACTACAAATGTGACCTTGGTATTACCAGCCATGCTATGGCCTAGAGCCGCCCATAGAGAATATGTCAGTGGAGTATGGTCTTGGGTGTCCTCCAAGAAAACAAAGAATGTTGAAAATGATCTCATACAAATTTTAATAGGTCAAGTAGTACTGCTGCTTACAAGTTACATAAAGTCTCTGGATCTTTGTTTCTTCACCTATGATACAGAAATCATGCCTATTTTGCAGAAATACCATATGGTTTCAAGTCAATTCACACACAACACCTTTCAGTTTCTGGAGTATAGGACATCTCAAGTATGGTCATGTTATATATGTAAATGAATAGCGTAGCATTTACTCACTGACAGTGTTTAGAGTTGAGAAATGAAAGAGAGGTATAGTTACTGCCAGACAGCTGCCATGAATTTTGTTAGCTTGTTTTTAAGAACTTCATTATTTATGTTAGTTTGTAATAAAAAATTGTGTTTAAAAATGCGTAAAATAGAGAAATATGAAAAGAAATCTCTGATTACACAAAAGCAACCACAGTTAATAGTATATATCTCTTCATAGAAATATGAAAACAAATCACGGATTACACAAAAGCAACCACAGTTAAGATAATAGTATATATCTCTTCACATGTTATGATGCATTGATCTCTTTTTCAAAGGCAAAGAATTACTCCTGGTCTCCTAAGTGCTATAAAGCACGGCCTGGCTTTAATGATTCTGGTACCTTCCTGTTAGATCAAACTGGAATTGACTGATCTTGGAAATGGCCTGTTTTTCTAAGGCCAAAAATTATAGGTATGCATTTAATTTAGTTTTATAAATTTAAGGAATCTAAGGAAGACACAAATAACCTAAGAAAACGTAGTTCATGGTACATGAAGAGTTTGCTTTTCATGCAGGGCTGAGGAACACTGGTGAAGTGGAGGAGAACGAAGGAATCCCTTTTGTAAGCCACGTGGTCCAGACTTTGCTTTTTGAGGTCTTTTGTTTTCAGATGGAAGATGACTAGCCAGCAATTATTAACTGACTTGAGGATTTTTCTAGTAAATTGTATGAGTGCTTTTCTTTCTATCTTGTGCATCTCTTAACATTCCTGAATAGGTTCTTCAAAATTAGAATCACATGTGCTATCCATTTGCATTCATATCAAATGTTTCAAGGGCGAAGAGGAGACTCTGCCCACACTACTTTACATCGCATATTACTGAGGTGCTAATTTCTCCATCACCATAAAAGATCATAATTATCTCTGGATTTCTTCACTGCTATGTGATTCACAGATACATGCCCGGACACTGATGTCATGTATATTTTATTAAAACCTCACCCAGCATCAGCAAAGATAACTGTTCATACCTCCAGAATTTTTTATTCATGTTTATCCACAATGGGTGAAAGCAGCATGCAAAATAAATGAAGAATGATACCACAAATGTCTTTAGAGAGATATTAGGAGAGAATCAGCAGAGAGGCCTTATGAAAGTTGTATGAGCCATGTATTATCTATGCATATGCTACAACGGTCAGAGCATTTAGTATGTCATGCTCCATACCAGCCCCAAATAATATATTTGACACATAATGAAGTTTTAACTTGGGATGGGGAACTAAATTCTGCCTTTATTGTTATTTTTAAAAATGTATTTGCCTCTAAATGTGCTGTTCACATGAAAAGTCTCCGCATACTTCTGCAGTCATTTGAAATCGGCCCTTCATACGGAAACATCAAATAGCTATGCTCCATTACCATGTGTAAGCACTAGCATCATTTAGTTAGCCCTAGTAGGGCTCAACTTCCTAATGTCATTCATATTCCTTCTGTCACAGGGTTACTAATGAATATTGAAGCTGAAGACAGAAAATAAAGTGCCCAAGACAAGGTCAGTAGGTTAAAACAGTAGCATATTAAAAAATGCCCATAAAATGTTTCTTTGAGCCCAGGAGTCATATGGTGCACTGGAAGATGAAGAGGCCCCCTTCACTTAGGAAGGCATTTTTCTTCTAATTAGCATGTGTCAAACAGGGCTGAGGGGAAAAGTGCATGATGATACTTCAGACAATGCAATGGAGATGCTGTCTATGGAGTACAAGGTTAGCAAAATCTTTAAGCGTATTTACGCACGTTTATTTTTATTACTATTTTTCTCATATCATTGTCCCTTTGTGAATGTAAAGGATATGGTTTTCTCGAAACAAAAGGTCAGAGCTGGAAAGGAATCAGACATAATTTAGTCTGGTCTCTTCATTTTTAAAGATGAGGATGCTGCAGTCCAAAGAGGTCAAGGGAATTGCTTAAGTTCACATAACTAGCCAGAGTAGAAACGAGGAGAGAGAGATCTCCTGTTTCTGAGTGTCAGCCCTCCCATTTTGTTCTATTCTGTGACCTCAATGACCCACAAATCAAGTACATACTCAAAGAAAACTTCAACTATGATACCTTGAACATTTTACTGACCCCACTACTGATGACGAACAGTTTCAAATACCTCAACCATTTTCAGAGGGAATTCTAATATTATTCTATGTGGGCTCTGCAGCAAAGTGAGGCAATAGGGGAACAGTTTAAACGCTTGACTATGGCACTGGAGTGAGATGTCCATAATTTCAAACCTACAACTTCTACTTATGTGACCTTGGACAGATTACTTGATTTCTCTATGCCTGAGTTGGCTCATTTGGGAAATCTGAATTATCACAGTCACAAACTCCTACGGTTGTTGTGATGCTTAGATGTGTGTACATGAAATGTTCATCATGCCATGGAGTCCAAAGTTAGCCCTCAGTATATATTAGCAGCTATTATGATTTATTATTGTTCTTAATGATAATAAGGAGAGTTTTTCTTGCCTTGCACTTGGATGTAGACCATTAGACTGATAAATTCACCTACCTTCTATAAGACTATCGTTTCCATCCATCTTTGTACAATAAAGAGGCATAAGGAGAAAGAGATTGGTCAATTTTCATATGATAATTGAACAAAAACCAAAAAATTCAATCTCATTGGCTTCAAATACATAGGCAGATGGTCTCTTTTGACATATTGGATTCCAAATCCTTCAGCAGTCTTATAAAGTTCCATCCAATGAAAACCACATTGTAAGTCACGGTACAAGGAGTCAAGTATTTGGCCATAGTTGAAATGTATGGGTTAGCTCAAAGTAAATAACCCTTGGAAGACAACTATTATCTGACTAAAGGACTTCTTGTATGCAAAATTATTAAACTATTCTAGTGAGGTGCTTTGAGTTACGATATATTGTTAGTACAGTTGGTTTCTGGACTCAAGGAGCATCCCTTCACCCACCCAACATAAAGAGTTTCACTTCAGGGGCTTCCCACTTACTTTGTCAGCATCCTACATGTGTGACCTATTGAACTATATTCTGGGAAGAACAGCCCAGAGGCCCCTGGAGCCAGTTTCTTGATACAAATAGAGTAGTCAGTGACTCCAACTCCAGGAAATCCTGGAAAAATCATTTAAGGACAATTAGTGTGAATGCTGCATTGATAAAGATGAAGTCTTCCCAGATATTAGTTTCATGCTTTTTTTTTTAAGTGCCATATAAAAATCTGCATGGTCCTTGTCATGTTTCTATTAAATAACGTATGACACTAATAGCATAATGTTTTGGTAGAAATGATACAACCATAGACACTATGAAAATATCTTCTCCGTTGCACATCCTCATGTTCAAATCTAATGGAAATACACTATTCAGAATAGCCAGGGGTCCTAATTACCAAATAGAACACTTTAGCTCAAAGCAGATTTTTGAGCTGAGAAACAAACAACTAATTGATTTACAAATGACTTGAGGTCCAAAACTTAATTTGTAAGCAACTCAGGAATTTAAATATCCCCGTGAGGACTATTGACTTGTAGAATCATAAAATAATCATAATAGTAACAGTTTATAATGAAGATCGGCCAATAGTCAGATTACTTGTCTTTCTCAATGGCGACTCTGCTATAGTAAGCTTTTAGTGACATTCTCTTTGATTAATGTTTGCATTACCTACAATTTATTGGTCACTTGCTCAGCTGAATCTTTTCAGGAAAAGATTACATATAATGATGTTTCCTCGGTAATATCTCCATAAAACATATCTAGATTGCAAACTGGACAACAGAAGACTAATTAACACTGATCAGCAGCTGTGCCCGCCGCGGTGGTGCACTCAGACAAATTTACCACTTGGTTCCTGGAAAATAAATTTATTTGTGACCCCTCGCAGAATACCTGGATGGGCATTTAAAGTCTATCCCCAAGGCCCTCTTCCCATATTATAACACCCACACATCCGTCTTCGGAGTTAGATAAAAGGAATCTGATGAGGACCACGTTAACATTTATGTTGAGCTTAAATAAAACATGAAACTAACATCTTGAAAGACTCGGAGTTGAGCAAGGCAGCATTCACACCACGCTATTCAAGAATTATTCATGAAGCTTCAGTGCTTCTCAAGATTTTAGTTGCTTATATCTGATTTTACTTAAAGTTCTTCCTTGCAATGATTGTTTTCAGATATTTCATCTACTGAGATAGGAAGTGTGCAATAACAGGAAGAAACCGTTTGAGCACCTAATGATATCTAAATGTCTTAATTGCCTGATCATCTTCCTTCCTGAGTGTTAAGTATCTCTGTTTGTTGGAATGGGGAGGGTGTTGATGGTGGGAAGGGGAAGGTTTACATTTAGGAAGAACAGATTAAACGGAATGATCTTACTTAGAAAAATTAAGGCTAATAATCTCCTGGGTTCAGAGTTCAATAAAGTCTGAGTCATTTCCTAATGACTTTGCCACATATATCTTGGTTTTATCGTTAAGCAAAGACCCAGAGAACAGGCACCCACTGAACAAAGTTCATAAAAATCCATACTCAAAATTTCCTGGCTGTAATGGAAGAGAAAGCCATCGTTTCCCTTGGGTATTTCCTCCTCTCTACTCAAAACTTCCTTAGTCTCCAGGGAGAAAGCAAATGTCCCAAATTGACCCACCCTGACACCCTTCAGCCCCTTAAATGGCTCTGTCCCACCTGGTCATTGAGAATTACTTGTGAAGCGAGTTTTATGTCCCAATAAACAATATTCCTTTATCTTCCAAGAATTCCCCCGTGGTCCTAATTGCTAAGCCAAAACCAGAGACCCTCCAGTGACAACAGAGGATTATATCTATTTCTTTAGTGGCTTATAGTTTTCAGGCACTTCCACAAACATTTTCTCATTTGATAATGATGAATATTTAGCTCCATTGAAAGCATATGTTAGACTGGGAAAGGCAGTGTGGCAGATGTGACATTTATGGGACTTCACACAGGGCAGAAATTAGCATGAGGAAGCCAAGGCTGTTCAAGTGTGTAAGACTCATAGTCCATAATCAGACACAGGGTGTCATTTGTATTTACACGCAAGCAGAACTGGAAATGCTGATCATGAAACATTCAGCAACATTATCTCTCTCTCTTTCTCTCTCTCTCTCCCTTTTTAATGTTGGCATGCGTTTTTAACTCTGGCGATACCCAAAATAATTTGTGCAAATTTAAAAGATAGAAAGTGTTTTGACCCAAACTATGCATGCGTTAATAAAAAGAAGAGAAAAAAAGAACACCAAGCGTACAAATGCAAAATTATTCTTTCAGTTGGAGTATTTTTATTTAGTTTGAAATTAAAGTGTTTAATGGAGGGAGGGCAGACTGAAGCAGTTTTTGGTGATTAGATGTATATTATGTGATTTATACTTTGCGATGACATATATAGCTTTCCCCTATGACATTCAATTCTTTGTATACTTTTTTCATATTGAATTACTATATCACAGTGCTAATGCTTCTTATTAAGAAAAGAGCCATTGTATTTTTTTAAAGCCATACAAACTACACCTAAAGGATTTGATTTTTCAGAAACAAAATGGCAAATATATGTATCTAGATCTTAAATTTATATACCTTTTACAGTTTTTTAATGAAAAAAATGTGTATTCTATCAAATAAAAAATATTCAGGGACATTCTCTATGAAAATCTAATTCTGAGTATTGTTCAGATATGTTTTTAATAAACATTTTGGTGTAATAAATCATATGTCCAGAAAATGTATACAACTCATAAATGATTAAGTCAATTAATTTTTAAAAAGTGAATGTACTTGTTCAGTCACAATGCATATCAAATTTGTACATTGCTAGTACCTCAAAAGCTTCATTTCTACTCCATCCCAGTTATCACAACCTGTAAACTATGTCTATGACACCTTAACATAAATTAATTTTGCCTGCTCAAAAATTTATATCGATGGAGTCACACACTACCTATAGATTTGAATATTTTTCCTAAAAGTTATATTTCTGATATTCATCAATGCTGTAACACATAGAATATAGCCATGGATTCATCATCTCTTTTCTAAGGGATGTTTTTAGTTCAAGTTACTATGAACAATCTCATATGTATTGATTCTAAATACATTTGATTATATTTCTGTTGGGTATAGCCTTTTTGTTTGTTTCAATTTTAGCCATTCTGATAGATCTATAATGTACCTATGTATGTTTGATTTTGCATTTCTGTACTGATTAATGATGCTAGATATCCTCTTGGGTAAGGTGCCTGATAAAAACGTTTGCCTTTTGTATTAGATTGCCTAGCTTTTTCTCATTGAATTAATGGAGCAAACTAATGGAAAAATTTATAAATCAATTGCTAAGTAAGTAGGTAAATGATAGATAGATAGATAGATAGATAGATAGATAGATAGATAAAAATAGATAATGAAATAACCCTATTTATTCCTGGTAATATTCTTTATTCTGAAATATATTTTCTCTGATGTTAATATAACTACTTTGGTTTTCTTTTAATTAATACTAGCATAGTATATCTTTTTCCATCCTTTCTCTTTCAGCCCATTTGTGTCTTTATATTTAAAGTGGATTTTTCTTTCTTTTTTTCTTTTTTCTTTTTGGTAGACAACATATAGGTAGGTCTTGCTTTCTCCTTTTAAATCTAACAACCTTTGCTTTTAAAATGTTTTTTTAAATATTTTATTTATTTATTCAGAGAGACACAGAGAGAGGCAGAGACACAGGCAGAGGGAGAAGCAGGCTCCCCGAGGGGTGTCTGAAGCAGGACTTGATCCCAGGACCTCGGGATCATGACCTGAACCAAAGGCAGATGCTCAACCACTGAGTCATCAGCCAGGTGCCCCTTAAAATGGAATTTCTAAATCATTTACATTTAAAGTGATTATTAATATAATTGAGTTTAAATCTACTATTTCTTCCTCTTCTATTTTCAGATTTGTTTCCATTCTCTTTTAATTTTGTATCAATGACTCCATTTTATCATTGATTCTTTTTTTTTCATTTTGAATAGATTACTTTGCTATGTCTTCCATTTTGCTCATCTTTTGCAATATCTAATATGCTGATAATCACAATCAATGCATTTTCCATTTCAAATATAGGTTTAATCTCTTAACTTTGATTTGGGTCTATTTTTTATGTCTTCAGGTAACAAATCCAATTGTTCCTCTAGTTTCTCAAGCATATGGAATACAGTTTTAATAATCTTTTAATTACATTATTTAGCTAGTTATATCATTTGTGTCAGATCTTGGACAGTTTCAATTGTCCAGATTGTACTTTTTATCATGTGTCATGTATTCTTGGATATGGTGAAATTACTTAGAATAGTCTGATCCTCTGAGTTCTGTTTTCAAGCTTAAGTGATGTCAGTGTTTACTCGAGTTAGTTTTCACTCACGGCTGAGACATGACCCTTTGCTATACTCCATTTGATGTCCTATAAATTATGAGGTTTTCACTCCAACTGATGGAAGAAGACTTTATTCCTGGTACCAAGAAGTCTCTAGGCATTGTTCCTTCTGAATCTTTTTGGCGGTTTTATGCTAGCTGCCATTAGTTTCCTTACATTTGTGTACTACAAGTACTCAACTGAACACAAGAAAGACCTCTGCAGATCTCTGGAGTCTATCTCTGGGCAGCTCTCTCCTCTCCAATACTCTGCCTTGCAAACTCTATTTGCCTTTTCCTTCCCAGATTCACAACCCTATCTCTTCAACTCTTAGCCTGACTGTCTTTTCCTAAATTCTTCTTCCTTTCACCTTGACTTGGAAACTTTCTACAGGCAGTAAGTTTGGGTAACCATAGGTATCACCCTATTTCCCATATCTTTGGAAAAACTAGCCTTCATTGCCTGATCTTGGCTAAAAGTCTCTTGTGTCTCTTTTAAAGTATTTATGTATTATTTATATGAGAGAGAAAGAGAGAGAGAGAGAGAGGAGGAGCAGAGGGAGAAGGACAAGCAGACACCATACTGAACACAGAGCAAAATGTGGAGCTCAAAGCCACCACTCCAAGATCATGACCTAAGCCAAAATCAAGAGTCAGACACTTAAGCAATTGAGACACCCAGGTGCTTTTTATAGTATTAGCTGATGAATGCTGGACATTGGGTTAAAACAATAGTTCAGCTTGTAGAAATAACATTTATGTACAGAAAAGGACACATACCTTCTTTTGTCAGGCTGCTTATGTAGAAGACTGGTAAATTTGTTGCTCTGTGTTCAGGTTTTGTTTTGCCTTATTTAGGGGCAGTGCACTAGTTTTCCAATGATTTGAGGGTGGAATTGTGAGCCTTTCTTTGGTAGGCCTTAGGTTCTAAAGCCTGAATGGTTTGTCTCAGCCACTGGTATCATCTCAGTGCCTACTTATGAGTAGCAGTAAAGCAATAGAAGAAAAAGAAACTCTAGAGGAACCCAAGCCCTTATACTAATGAGGCAGAATGTTCCTATAGCAGGAAAGTGGCATGAAAACTGAAAGAGACACCTGCTAAAGCACAGGTGTTAGGGTAGAAATATGAGAGCAGAGCAGCCTGCAAGAAACTCCCCAGACACCCTAGGCCTGACACTCAGTATCTTCCCTACTCCTGTTCTTTCCTAAAAGCACTTGGTGAAAAGAATTGTCAGGAGAATGCAGAGTGGCTTTTCTGTCTATGGCTCTCAGAGAGTCTAAATTGCCATGTCAGTTCACCCTTGAACTTTAAAAATTCATTAAAAGTTTAAGTGTTTGTGTTGCTTTTTTAACTCACATCTATAGTATTTTTTTCCCCTTTTTCCATTGCTCCATTAAGATTAACAACAGCCATGAGTTTCCCCTCTCTTGGGATGGGCTCCACACTTTCTCAGATTTCTTCACATTCTCAATTCTCTATTGGGATTTACAAACATGGTTGTGTAGGTAATCCAGAATACCACAGTTGTTAAGATAGGAGCACATTCTCCTGCAACTTCCTATATCATAAAAGAAAGCATAAGTCTCTTGGCTGGGAATCTTTGATCAAATGCCACAATGTATATGTAGAAGCACGGAGTGTATAAGTGGTGCCATCTTCCCTCAGAAACGGTTGAGCTTCTGTTTGTCTGGTAGACTATTGGAGCTTAGCCTGATTGTCATGATCCGATTAGTTAGTAAATTAATTCAGAGTTGAGTTTTAGGCTCTTGCACTTCCTGTTTACCTTAGTCCAAGAATAGAATTGTTCTAGGACTTACACTGAAAGCCAAGTTCCAGCCAGAGATTGTGGTGTCCCCTCAGATCCTAGAGTTTGTTTTTCCTTCTTCAGTATTGTGAGCACTCTTTTAGGCTTTTTAACTTCTAAACCTCAGGTTTTGACAAAAATGTTCAGCTCCTACTCCTTGAATTCATAAGTTGGCAAATGACCTGTGATCAAACTGAACAAAATAACAGGTTGACGTTTTATGATTCTTTTCTTTTTCTTTCTTTCTTTCTTTTTTTTTTTCCCAGGGATCTTTGTTCAAGATCTAGAAAGCTTAAGAATCTTCCATTCTTATTTTAGGAGTGTTTTCCCAGCCCTGGAGTGTTTTCCCAGCCCTGTTTTCCCAGTTTCTATAGCAGTTTTATAAGTCAAGTTAACTTTCTTGTCTTAATGTCTATTTCTAAAACC
The DNA here is from genome assembly GCF_048164855.1 of Canis lupus baileyi. Taxonomy (NCBI): domain Eukaryota; kingdom Metazoa; phylum Chordata; class Mammalia; order Carnivora; family Canidae; genus Canis; species Canis lupus. Next base: position 1,321,634 of record NC_132840.1, on the reverse strand, counting down.
ATAACTCATAACAACTCCTAAGTTATTATATTTACAAGTATAAGTATATGTCTTTCTCTGAAAGGCTCTTTGAATAAAATCTCTTTCTTTTCTGAATCCTCTGGGACCTCCTCTGTAAAGACTTTCTAAAAGACTAGCATATACATTCCTTCCTCTGTTCTTCCATGACTCCTTTTAAAAAAAATATTTATGAGAGAGAGAGAGAGAGAGAGAGAGAGGCAGAGACACAGGCAGAGGGGGAAGTGGGCTTCATGCAGGGAGCTCGATGTGGGACTCAATCCTGGGTCTCCAGGATCAGGCCCTGGGCTGAAGGCGGCGCTAAACCACTGAGCCACCCGGGCTGCCCTTCCAGGTCTCCTTTATATGGACCTGCCACGGTACTGGTGCAGGCTCTACTTGTGAACCTTTATTATTCTCCAGAGATGTCTCCTAATCATTTTCTCAATTCCATCTCTCATTCATTGATTGTATCCTTGCCCATGACTATCTGCAATGTGTATACAAATTATTCTTCGTTGTCTCTCCAACTTCTCTTTCTCTTGAGCCTCAGAATTCTATGTAAATTACCTTTTTCAATTACTCTGCTGTGTGCTTTACTTATTCCACGTGTAAAATTGAACCCGTTATCTACTGGTGCTCATGTTATATTTTGTATGTTCTCTAATCATATTACTGGATACCCAGCTTCTTTAGCCAAGAAAAATATCATTTCTCAATTTCTTTCCAATTCATTTCTTTCCTTTAGTTCCTATATCCATTAACTTGCCAAATTCTGTTGAGCCTGTCTCATAAATGTTATTTAATTCTGCTAACTTCTCTCTATTTTTACCATTATTCTACTTTGAATCATCATTTTCTTTTAAATGGTCATCTTTCTAGCAATGTCACAAAGGATATCACTTAAAGATGGATCTAATATTACTTCTGCTTAACCCTTAATAAAATATCCTAAGATAAAAATTTAGCTCCCAAACTTGATGTATAAGACACTGAATTAATTTTTCAGTTTGATCTTGCTTTAACTGCACTCCGTCCTCCTAAAAACTTTGTATTTACTAATATCCAAACAAAGACATCATATACTCACATTATTTTTTCTACCTGAGAGCATGTCTTACTTCAACTGGCTAATCTTCCATTCACAGAAGCCTGATCACTTTTGTCCTCTCTATGAAGACGTATATAACTTCCACAATCAAAAGTGGTTGTTGAATTCATTCTACAAATATTAATTCACTGTCAGCTTTGTGTTAGGTGCCATTATATGTGCTTAGAACACCTCAACAGAAAAAACAAAAATCTCTGTCCTTGTGAATCTTATATTCTATTGGGAAAGAAAGAAGGGGATTGGATAGGTAAGAGTTTTCAAAAAAGTGAGCAATAAGATGGCCACATTGAGAAGATGATATGTGACACAGACTTGAAGGAGATGAAGAGGTAAAACACATGAACAGCTGAGGAAGAGTAGTCTAGGCAGGGAAGCAAGCTACTACCAAGATCTTAAGGCGGAAGAACGTGTGCCATGTTTGAGGAACAGCAAAATGTTGGCTTAAAGAAAGTAGAGAGAAAGAGTAAGAGATGGAAATCATAAAGCTATACAGAGAAAACAATTACATATGATCTTGTCTGAATTTTTCCTTTAACCCTGAGTAAACCTGTGAGCAATGCAGGATTCTGAGGAATAACACAGTCCACCTTAACATTATCAAAGGATAAGTTTGATTGTTCCTCAAGAACTTGATACTCATCTTTATTTTAATACTTAACATGATATATTTAACTGTCATGCTGAGTCTCACTTATCCCTGACCCCATATTCTAGAGTTCTTAAGAGTAAGAACGATGTTTTTGTCTTTGTGTCCATAGATAGAAGCTGTACATACCCACAACATTGCATGTGGCCAATAAGTTCAGATGTAGGTTTAATTACAAAATATTGCCTGTCTAGGATGTTTCAGGCACAGAGATAGATGCTGTTGCATAATAATTCAATTCATAATAGAGTCCGAGTTAATTTAAGGTATGTACTGCTGACAGCACACATTCAATGTACACTGTTATTTCATTCACTTATGGATGATGACTAATCATCTTCTGCTACATGCTCCTATCCTGGACCAAGAAACATATCTTTCCATATATTACCTGAAACCCCCACATGATCTGAACAAGATTGAGTATGAGGAGAAAAAAAAAGAAACCCTGAAGCCCTAATAAGACCTGTTACTGTGAGGCTTTATATATACTTTAATGTTTTATTTTTCTATAAGAATCCTAAGTGGTATATGACACTCTTCATTTTCATAATGAAGATTATAATACTCATAAAGAATTAGGATTTGAACCCAAAGCTATCACATGCAGAGTTTCAACGTCTTTTTGTCTCATGACTCCATTCAGGAGAAAGTCTCTACATTAGAGAAAATTTATGCATCTGTATTACAGACATAGTTATCTTGACATATATCCATAGACCTAAGCACACTTACACAGCACTTACATGAAAAAAAAAAAAATGCTACCACATTTAGGAAAACTGCCTTGTATTTAAAAAGAATGGTTTGTGTCAGTGGCAAAGGATGAGATTTTGGCATATCCGAAGGACTGAAGATAGGTTTAGAAACTTATTTTCCTCAATCTGGAAATTCTGACTACTTCAGTAAGATACCTTATCAATTTCTCACTTTGGCTTAATGTGCCTCTTAGAATGCTTTGAAAGATACATGGGGCTCTAAATTGCAACCTTGGTTCTTTTTACCTTCTCATAGTAGAAATAAACCTTAGCGATTTTTCATTCTCTCTGACTCTCCCTGTTACCTGAGTGCTCTCCTCATCCAAGGCCACTCTAGTCTCACCTGAAGAATAGCGCCTATCACTTCCTCAAATGGCTCTAGTGAGGGGCAATTCTAAGAGATATATAAGAACAATTTGAAACAACAGTGTATGTATAGACAGGGAGGTTAGATAGACATGCACACACTTGCATGCATACACATACAGGATAGGCTGTTTGTGTGTATGTGTGTATGTATTTATATATAGTTGTCAAAAACCCTAAACCCCAAGATAAGATAAACTGAGATTGGAATCTCAACCCTATTATTTTAGTAGCATCAACATTAGCAAGTGACATGCTCCCTGAAATTCAGTCTTCACATCTGGAGGAGGACAGTTGACATCCTTAAAAGTTATCATAAGGATATAATGATGCAAACAAAATGTAATGATACAATAAAATAAAAAAATAGTAGAAGCTAATATTACTCATTTGATAGTAGTGTCTTTTTAACAGTTAATGACTAACTAAGATCTATATGTTAATATCTAGTATTTCCATGTGCAAATTGCATTAACTTAGTAACTGAATACAAAGTACAGGTCAATATATAATCAGTTTTCATAATGGAGCATTGTAATACAATCATGTATGCAAATAGGATATTAGACTCCTTTGTTTTATAAAGTCTTCGGTATAAACTGAAAAATCACACAGAGTGGCAATGCATTGCCATTTTAAAGACACTTGCCTCTCAACCCTTCCTCTCGGCAGTTGACTATCCTTTCCAATTTTCTGTGATTTACCCATCTGTCCTCTGTGACGCGAAGCCATGCCCACAGGTGGGCAGAGGTGGGCGACACATCGATCTCTGTGACATGCCATTAGCCATCTTCTTTTGCTTAATACTATCTGACGAGTCTTGACCAGTTCAATTTTCCCACTGAAGACACTGTGTTTAATAGAATTAGAACTTCCCCTGCTCTCATGTCACATTTTATGTTTAGGCAGATTCAAAGTTGTCTCTTCTGAACTCTCTCTGTTTTAGGTCATTTCAGCTAAATCTCAGTTCCTTTTGAATCCCTATATGAAATGAAAAGCAAACATTTCAACTAGCCTGGGTGAAATTTGTCGGTCATTCTTTTGGAAAGTTTAGAATGCTAACTCAACCATGATGTTGGATTGTTCAGAACCCTAGTAATTTGGAATGTTTATCTTTGTTGTTGTTTGCAACAGAATTATGAATTCATACTTTAAAATGTGTCATTTTAGTTTTGTCAATGGAAAGTAATTTCAGTTTATTTTGAAAGTTCTTTTTTTTTCTCTAAATCGACATATGGTAGGGATAAGAAAGTTGTAGTGACCCAGAATCAACTCTTTTCATGGAAAAAGTCTGCAACTTTTTGTTTACAATTGACTTTGTTTTCTGTTTTTTGTTTTTTTGCTTACTAGGACGAAGTTTCAGCCATAAAATTAAACATCTATTTGTAACAGACACCAACATTTCCCTGATGAGCAACTCTGTCATTTCTAGAGGACTTCAGAAGAGAAAGTTTACTAGGGATATAGAAAGTCAAATTTTATCAAAAATGTTTTTGTTGAGAAATAACACAGTATAAGTCATAGCATTAATATACATGTAATGAATATTAGGGTTTTTTTTAAATTTCTTTCTCTCATTCTTTTTCCTCTTCTTTTTTCTCCTAGGTGATATGAATGCATTGTATCTTTTAATATATAAAATAAGCATCTGAGGGAGTATTTGGTAGCATCATCCTATTTTTGAGGAAAGTAAAGCAGGAAAAGAAAAACCTTAACAATAATATACACATAAACTATTTTCACTTTTGCCTATTTCCTTCCCATATGATCCCAGGATATTGAAGGCAATTGTGAGAATTTGGTTCACCATTTTCAGGCACCTTTCATTAGTATTGCCTAAAAGGGTTCATTTGGTAAATAAAATGGAAACAATAACAATGATACAAAAGTAACTACAACTGCTAAATGGCATAATTATAGCAAGGAGGATCAAGGACCACTCACTCACTAAGATATTATATAAATTATGCAACAATTTGCATATGTTTGCATGTATGAGGGTGTATATGTGAGTGTGTGGGTATGAGTGGGTGACTCTATGCATCCCAGTGTTCATTGGCTTTCCACTACGTAAGTGGAAACGAAAAATGCTGAACAACAGACACTTTATTCTGCAAGTTCCCCTCAGTCTCCACCATCTTTCACACTGTACTGTTTGGGATTTATTAAGCATATCCTCCTTTGATAGCAGAATTATGGTTCTTTCCAACCCTTGTGGCAGACTGTCCCCTCCATTCTGTTTACAGAAGGCTTACCCTAAATGCCAGTATTGGGATTCAGAACTAGTTGCTGCAAGATGTGCCACTTTGCATATGGATTACTTAAAGCTGAAAAAAAAATAATAAGGCTCACAAGACTCAGAAAGAAACTATCCTTCCCCCTAAATGCCTAAAAGAATTTACATAGAGGAATAGCTCCAGAAAGACAGATATCGCCATAGAGAACTACAGTATAACATGAGCTATGTATGGTAGACAGAGAGGAATTTAGAAGAATCTGTTAAAATTCCTCTCTATGCCCCATTGTTTCTGTATGACACAGAAAACATTTGTTTACCAAAAATTTACTCTTTTTCATCTTCCTGTGAATTGCTTTTTTTCTCTCTAAAGTCTCAGACCCCTATGCCCTTCTCCTTAGTTCAAGATGACATTTATACTTCATTTTGCTGATCTGTCTTTGGAATCTCATGTTTGTGTTGATTCCCCATATATACACAATTAAATTTGTTTTTCTCCTATTAATATATCTTCTGTCAGTGTAATTCTTAGACCAGCCAGAAGAACCTTGAAGTCTAGAGTAAAAATTTTCCTCCCTTACACCAGGTTCTCTGAAGTTTTTCTTGATTGATGTATTTGTTTCCTCTTGCTTCTACAATAAATTAACATAAACTTACTGGCTTAGAACAACATAAATTTATTATCTGAAGGTTCTGTAGGTCTGAAGACTAACTAGGCTAAAATCAAGGTATCCGTGGGACTGCTTTCCTTCTGGAAGCTGTAAAGGAGAATCATTTCCTTGCCTTTGTATTTTCTAGAGTTGGTCTGAATTGGTTTGTGTCCTTTTCTTCCTTGTTCAAAGCCAGCAACAGAGCACCCTCAACTAGCTCTCCGACTCTGACGCTCTCAGAAAGCCTCCTGCAGTTACATTAGGCCAACCAGAATAATCATGGATAATCTTTCCACCTCAAGATCCTTGATTTAACCAGATATTCAAAGGGCAAAGTTTCTTTTGCTATTTAAGGTAATATATTCACAGGTTCTGGGGATGGTGACATAGACATCTTTGGAGGGACAATATTCTATCTACCACAGATGGAAACCAATTTCATTCCTCTCATCATATTTCCATTAAGTGTTTAAGCCACTTTTACATGTAAAATGAAATGCAGATTTATGTATATTTTTCATGTGGTTTAATTTCTTCACATGCCTTAAAATTAAAAATTCCATGGAGCATTGAAATCTTAACCTCTTTCATTCTATGTTGTGATACTTGAGGACATCCCTAACTCTTGGATACCTTTTGATTCCTACAACAGACAACGTGAGTTCAGTTGGTTAAATTGAATTTAAAAGTGTTGTGAGTGACTATGTTCAACCATGAGTCAGGCAGGTCAATAGAAGCAATGAATAGTAGAGTTACTTTGGTAAGTGATTTTTGTTGTTGTTGTTGTTGTTGTTGTTACCAGGTAGAATAAGATTGGCGATAATTTAAGCCCAGTCTGTGCCCTTTCACCAAAATTAAGTCTATAAAGTGAGTTGGGGTTGGAATATTTTCTAAATAAGTTTGTTTTTTAGGACAAGATGCAGTCAAATTTGAGAGGTAAATACCTATCATAGCTGTTGAGGAAAAAAATAGAGTCATTTGAGTCTAATCTTTAATCTTGGTTGCCTTCTAAGATCATTGATCATGTCTTGCTTCTCCTCATATGGAGAGATTTAAGCTCTCTCGACTCTAGTCAAGAAATTGAGACAATGATATTATCTTTGATGACTAATCTTCTAGAATTCTATCTTTAGAATTAAATGAAGAATTAGTCATAAAGATAACAATATCCCTTGTCTCAATTTCTGGAAGAGTGGAGAGTTTTATTCATTCAGGGACTATGGTTAGGGGAGATAACAGAGAACATGATCAATGATTTCTTCAAATTCAAAGAAAAACAGTTGAGTTTTTCCACTGATCATGATCATCACCATGCCTGCCACCTATAAGCATTTTAAAGACCTAGAGAAATATTTTGAATCTGAAAGAAAATGCCAGAAAACAAGAAAAAAGAAACGAGCTTCTGCAAGAAGAAAATATCCTGTGTTGAAGAAATAAAAACACAGCATTTTTATGTTCAAAGTACTATGCTATTTGTTTCTAAGATTAATACCCATGACCTCCCTAAGAGACATTCACTAATATCCTCAATTTTCAAATATAGACATTATGTGAAAGAGATTAAATAACATGAAAAATGCAAAATCACAAATATGAATCAACAAATAAGTTTAAGTGTCTTAAAAGATAGCATTAAGAAAACCCATTAATTTTGAAATAAAAACATGTTAAATTAGCCATCAAAAAATACCCATCATATTGAAAACATGTTGTAGGTTAAATTTTCTGACTTTGTAATAGCTTTTAAGTGGACACTAATGTTTGCTGGAGAAGGATAGTCAATTTTAAACTAAATAAGTTACTCGTGGCCAAATTATTAGAAAAGCCAACTATGAAAAGTCTTCCAATTTATTTTTATAATAAATTAAAATCTTCTGAAAATCAAAAGTGCCTGACTAGTACCCACAAAGATTAAAAATAAAACTTACATCCTTCCTATTAAATGTATTTTATACGAATTTCAATTTTTAGTCAGAATGTCTATTTTACAGCCTGTTGTCATCAGCTAACAAAATCTATAAAGTTAAATCTCGGTTGCAGGGAATAGGATTCTGGGCAAAGAAGAACAATGGTTGGGGAGACATGATAATATGTTTCTGAATGACAGGTATGAGAGTTACATTTATGTGTCAACTTGGCTGGAACACAGCATCAGATTTGGTAAAATATTCTGAATATTTCTGTGAGGTGTTTTGTGATGAGACCATTTAAGTTGATGAACTTTGAGTAAAGTAGATTGCTCCCTGTAATGTGATGGGCCTCATCTAATCAGGTGAAAGCCTAAATCAAACGAGGTTGACCTCCCACAAGCAAGAGGCAGTTCTGCCAGCAGAGGGCCTTAGGACTTGAGTTGCAGATTCTGGATTTACCAGCCTCTATCCTTGTGTGTGCTAGGGCCTTAGCATGAATTCCCCTAAATATAAATATAAATATAAATATAAATATAAATATAAATAAATATAAATATAAATATAAATATAAATATAAATATAAATATAATATAAATATAAATAAATATATGTATAATTTTATAAATATATAGTTTTATATATGTATAAATATTGTTTATATTTATATATAACCCATTGGTTCTATTTCCCTAGAGAACCTTGACTAATACAAAGAGAGAAAGGGGGTGATGTATGACCTAGAAAAAAGAATGAAATAAGAAACACTGGATCAGAAATAAAACATACTGTACAAAGTAGTATACACCATAAAGATGAAAAGTGACTTGCAAGAGTGAGACAAGGAAACTAACATCTTTTAGCTACCAAGAATTGCACTTCTTGCTTCAAACTTTAACCCCCTTAGCCATCTTAGGAGATGTTCATTATCAGCCTCAATTTTCAGTAATGGTATCAAAGCCTGAAAAATTAACATATAGCCACAAGCAACCACAAAATTTGGAGGAAATGCATAAATTAGACCTTCTTTGCAGTTGTGTTTTTCAGTTAACCTAGCATCTCAGACCTAATCTGATTAACTTGACATATCCACCCCACACCACCACTACCATCTAACCAGGTATTTAGGTATCAACTCACATATCGGGGACAAACTGCTACCTTAAACTCCAGATGCATTACTGGTATGTTTTGGTTGAAGGTCCTTAATGGGTTTGCCCATGGCCACCAGTTTATGAGTTATAATTTATGAGAAATGTCATAAATATAAGTGGCATATATGTCATTCGAGTATCATTTAAATGTAGCTCTAAATCCTTGCACATATAGCTGAGTCAATTACTGGGAATTAACATTATGGGGGGTGACTTCATACCTACGGACATCATCCTGGGCTCTTGCAATGGAAAGAAACCTCCAATAGCCCCTCTGTGGCTGTGGTTTATTACCGCGATGATTTTGTTGCTTGTTGTAACCCAATATGTATGTTAGTATACCTTAAGGAATAGGTTGTCGTCCGATTTATTAGTTGGAGTATCTTACATCTTTCAATGGTAGGGAAAATTTTATATTGACATATCCAGAGTTTTTATTGAAGTTATATTAGTCCTATCTATCAGAGATATGCTAGAAAATCTATAACTTCCACCAAAATGTTGCCCATGTGAGCAATTCAGTTTATGAAGTGCAATCTTCTAAGGCAGGCTTAGGGCCTCGTGATTCATTTTTCAACCTATGTGATGTTTAATGATTTTGTCAAAATAAAAACTAATATACAGTTCTATGTCCATCATCAAATTATGCCATTCAATTTATAGCTTACACTATGAAAAAAGACATCCAGATATGGAGGTCTGAGGAGCAGGAAATAGCTCCAGTCTATGCAATTCTCCTTTCTTTTGACACAGATATTTGTAGTAGGTGAGAAGTTATTTGGCTTATTATTATACTGGGAATTTTTTAGAACAGAGTAATGACGTTGTTTCATTATGTCAAACATGTAGATATCTACCTAGGGTATACTGTTGGGCAAAAAAAAAGATTATTAAAAAAATGAAACTATATAAAACAAGAGGGAAAAGGGCTGAAAGGTCTTTATTACCTTGTTTAAACCAATCATAAATCCCATTTTCTAAACTACTGAACAGTAATTCCCAAACACATTCATTTTTCTTAACCATCATAGAATATCAAGAAGCATTCTTGCAAGTTGTGTGTGTATGTGTGTGTGTGTGTGTATTGTGAGCTCATGCATGCACATTTTAAAAGGCTGAATATAATTCACATTCTATCTCTTTTTTTTACTTATTATTTTCTTAAGAATTAGATATTTCTAAGTAACATCAAGAAATGAAAACTTTAGTAATAAAAAAAGGGACAAAAATAATACGGTTTTCTATTTGGAGGATATGATTTCTGTAAATAAAGTATACACTGGTTATTTAGATAATGGTATTTCTAAAACAGCCCCGATGATAAGTCTAGTGTATTTTCACATTTAGAGTTGATGAAAAGCAACTTTACTTTTTGAGTAGAGTTAATTTTCTGAGATTCCTTTCTTTCCTCTCCCTAGAGAGTGAGGCGTTTAATATTTTACAATATCCACCGAAGATCCTTCATGTCAGTCTTTTTGTGTACCACTCTGAGATATGCAGGGATGTAGACCTACTATGTAACGCCCTACAAGTATCATAGCAGGTTCACTTCAAAGGTACATATGTTGAGATGGTTCATGATCCTGCATGAAGATATTTATTTCAATATTCTGAGAAAGCAAATAAAGCCTGGAATAATTCAATGACTGGCCCAGAGCCTCACGGTTAATTAGCAGGGAATTTATTTATTTATTTATTTATTTATTTATTTATTTATTTATATTTTATTTACTTATTCCTGAGAGACACACAGAGAGAGGCCGAGACACAAGGCAGAGGGAGAAGCAGGCTCCATGCAGGGAGCTCGACATGGGACTCGATCCTAGGACCTCGGGGTCATGCCCTGAACCAAAGGCAGACACTCCACCCCTGAGCCACCGAGGCACCCCTAGCAGGGAATTTAGACTCAGACCTATAAGATTCAAAGGCCTATATCCTTTATGGAATATAACACAGCTTCTGGAAGCTGCATAATGTTAACTGTAATGGGACAAAATCATAGACACATGTCAGATTTAGCATTTATCACCAGAATGTTCAGTGCAAAGAATAGATCCCCTTTTATATGCAAGACCCTGCCATTAATCATTTTGCCTTTTTCTTCCACACAGCACATGACTTCAAAAACAAGGCTCATGTGGGAATAGAATTTGCATTTTCAATGATATGTCTGTTCCTGGATATATTAAAGCAGATTCACTTTTATTACTATTCTAACCAAACCTTTTTATTACTGGTAACTAGTCAGAGTTTATCTAGAGAAAGCAGATAAGTATTAAAAATAGGATCTTAGGATTTTGTCATCAATATTATGGCTCAAGAGGAATGAAATGTTGAGGACCCTGGGAAATAAAAGCTGCCACACAGATAAATTAAGAGTTCAGAGGATTTCATAATAGAAGTGCTCAAGGGAAAAAAAAAAAAAGTCATCAATTCAAGTCATATATAAGCATATCTCCTTTTATTGCATTTTGCTTCATTTCATTTCACAGATATTACATTTTTTACGAATTAAAGGTTTGTGGCAACTCTGCATCGAACAAGTCTATCAGCATCATTTTTGTTTTTTTGATAGCATTTACTCACTTTATCTCTGTGTCAAATTTTGGTAATTCTCATAGTATTTCAAGCTTTTTCACTATTATTATATTTGTTGTGACAATCTGTGGTCAGTGATCTTTGATGTCACTATGATAATTGTCTTGGCCCACCAGAAACCATGCTGTATGAAATGGCAAGTTTAATTGATAAAGGTCGGTCGTATGTGGTCTGACTACAGATACGGTGGAAATAGTAAGAGAACCAGAATAAGAAGTGAAGCCTGAAGATGAAACTGAATTGCTCCAATCTCATGATCAAACTTTAACGGTTGAGGAGTTGTTTCTTATGGATGAGCAAAAAAATAGTTTCTTAAGATGAAATCTACTCCTGGTGAAGATGCTGTGAAGAGTGTTGAAATGACAACAAAGGATTTAGAATATTCCATGAACTTAGCTGATAAAGCAAGCAGTGGCAGGTCTGAGAGCACTAACTCCAAGGTTGAAATGAGTTCTCCTGTGGGTAAAACGCTACTAACGAGCATCGCAGGCTCCCGGGAAATCATTCAGGAAAGGAAGAGTTGATCAATAGGACAAATTCCACTGTTACCTTCTTAAAGAAATTGCTAGCTATCCCAAACTTCATCGACCACCACCCTGACCAGTCCACAGCCATCAACATTGAGGCAGGATCCTCCATCAACCAAAAGACTAGGCCATCCTGAAAGTGACGATGATGGTTAGCACTTTTTATCAGTAAAGTGTTTTTTGGGGTTTTGTTTTTGTTTTTGTTTTTTTTTAGAGAAGTCTGCAGCTTGATTGGCTGAACAGGCCACTTGAGAGGAATGAAGTGGGAGGAGTGGGTGGCCCCAATGCCAGGCCCGCCGTGCTTCACAGGCTTATAGGGGACGGAGGACTCACCTGAGGGGTGGCTAATCAGCTCAGGCTTGATTTGCACCTCGTTGAAGATCTTGCCACTGTTGACACACACTCAGCTGCCACCATCTCAGGCTGGACGGTCACATCCTGCAGGTGCGTCTCCACCAGCTCAGGCTTCTCAGGGAACAGGGAAGTTCCTGTCCTGGCTCCATACAGGTGCTTCCAAGCAGTGCTGCTTCCTCTGCGCAGCCCACTCAGCCGCTGCCGGGCACGGGGAGCTGCAGCAGCTGCTCCCAGGACACGTCCAGCAGCAGGTCAGGGTAGGTCAGGGCCACACTGGGGCAGGTGAACCTGCAGAAGATGCACTTCCTCTGTTCCATTCCCACCATCTTGTCAGCTCTTTGAAAAATATATCTTTTTAAAAGTAAGATCATGTACATTGTTTTTCCTAGACACAATGCTACTGCACCCGTAATGTTATTGCACAGTGTAGGGTGAACATAAATTTTATATGCACTTGGAAACCAAAAGAAAAAAAAAAGATTCATCGCACTCGCTTTGTCACTACATTTGTTTAACTCTAGAGGTGCAGAACCAAACCGTGTTATCTCTGAGGTGTCTATATTGCAATAAAGAGTTGGAACAAATGGATGCCCAATGCAGGCAGAAGATAATACCAAAGAAATTCGACACACAAGGGAAAAAACTAAAGAAAAGAAATCAGAGCAAAATTGTTTCTGCACTAGATCATAAATTCAAACATTTCAGCTCAAGGGATATCAAAAACCTAAGACCCTAGACATCGACCATATCACTGAAAGTGTGGGTAGACTCAAAGTCATTTTAAATGGTAGACAGATAGTGGAGCCAAATGTCATTGAACTGCTGAGAAAGTTATTTCTTTTTCCATTCCTTCTAATTACGCTAATAAAGAAGCCTGCCTTCCATGTTAAAGGGTCTTTAGCACTCTATTAACGCTTGTTAATTTCTCCTGTGTAGTAATGTAAAGTGTCCTTTAAAGACACATTTATTTACACTGAGAGAGAGTCACTTTAAAGGAAAATGAGTAGACTTTGTGCAGATATGGTGAAAATCATAACGATGTAATATAATTATGGGACCTGAGAGACACTGCACATCTGGAGAAAAGGAAGGTGAAATGCTAAAGAACCTGAGTCCACTAGCAAAATTTAGGGATGAGTCTCTCTTTGGGCACATCCGAGATTTGTGGGCTGAACTGATCCTAGAGTCAGACATGAGGGCCATTGAGGCAAAAAATAATGGATTTGAATTTACACAGTTCCTGGTCATCCAGTGAACCTGGATGCAAAGACAAATGAGATTCAGCTCCTGACCAGCCCTTTCCTCAGTATCACGGCGGGCTTGTCCCCGTTTGTTGTGTCTCTCACTGACATTTTCTATAGCAAGAGGCTTTCTTGGATAGTTCTAACCACTACCGACACATTCCTTCCAGCCGCAGACTGCCTTTCCATTGTGTGAAGCCACTCACAGGACCTCTAATCACTCATTCCATATTTATGTTGGGCATTCATCCCTCCCCGAAATGTCTCCTCTGTGTGAAATACACTCAGTTCCCTCTTTCATTCCCCAATTTTCCCTTCACCGTCTTGACTCTTTATCACTGGAATAATTATAATTTTTCCATATTTTAAACATCACATCCAGAACTAAATATACCATTTTAGGGCTAGCAATATTATTTTAAGGATCAGAAAACAGATATGATCAACTGAGCACTAAAATAGGAAAATTCATCTACTTTTTTTTTTCAGCCCATGATCACACTAGTTAGCTTTGTGTGTTCTATTGATGACTCTGAATAAACTTATTTTTTCTTAAAATTAGGGAGACTGAACACAGCTTAAGTAATCATTCCCTTTTAAGCTCATGAGTGACATAATTAGGAAACAAATGAAAAGACATAAGCACACATCCTCTACCAGTATTCTCTAAATCTCTCACGTAATATAAATAAGGATTCCAAGGCAAGGGGCTATATGGCTAGAATATTAGATTGCAGTATTGGTTATAGCTGCCTATTTTTCATTATTTTTTTTTAAAAGAGCTCAGCCTGAGAGAAAGATTTCATAAAGATTTTATAAGTTTCCAAATAATTAAAAAAAAAAAAAAACTTCCTAAGTCTCTTTACTCCGATTCTTTCCTTTGCCAGCACACCATGATCATTCACTTGTATGTGATGATGCCATTGAGCTACTGGTGGGGCAGGGGCAGGGGAGAGGGAGTATGGCTTTACCAGAGAAATCACTTGTTGATGCACATTTGGCATTTGTTATGATAAATCTCTGCAATACTACCAGGGGCAGAAGACTGCAGACAAGTTCTTGGGCTAGACCTCACAAAGCACAGAACTCTAATTTTCAATCTAACAGAAGAAAACATCTCTCCATTTTTTTCCAACTGTACCTTTATTTAAAAAGGGCTGTAAGTGGGCTTTGGTCATGGGAAGCAATGTCTTTACTGCTGCTCCAACAACAGAGTGAAAACAACAGAAATCTCATATATAAGTAAGGGGACATTCAAAGCCATTCAGCCCAGGTGGCGCAGCGGTTTGACACCGCCTGCAGCCTGGGGTGTGATCCTGGAGACCCAGGATCGAGTCCCACATCGGGCTCCCTGCATGGAGCCTGCTTCTCCCTCTGCCTGTGTCTCTGCCTCTCTCTCTGTGTGTCTATGAATAAATGAATAAAATCTTAAAAAAAAAAAAAAAAAAGCCATTCTGCCTCAATGTGCTTGGACCAAAACTAGGCCAGTCCTGCTTCGACCTAATTCGCATATAAATCACCAAAAGGAGCTTGTTAAAACACAGAGGTTGACTCCTCGACTGTGGAGTGAGGCCTGAGAGTCTGTATTTTTAACAAACTTTCCTTTGGAGAAGAAGCTATGCCAACTGGTTCGGAGGCCACACTTGATTGCTAAGGGATCAACAGAAAACTGGCAGATGTGAAGTTTCCTACGTTTGATTCCAGTTCTAATCTTAGACCGCCGTAGATTCTGTTTACTCAGTAAATATTGTATGGAGCATTTGCAATGTTCCAGGCACTGCTTTAGGTGATGGGCATTCGGCAGTGATTTTCCCCTCATGCCCTCTAGGCTTTGGTTCACATAGTAGGTCTCTACTTAAAGACCCCATTGCAGTAGGGCAGGCATTTCTAATACAGCTTTGACATTACGGATAAGAACAGGGACTTTGAGAATTCTAAAGATTTGGTTGTGAAAGCTGGCTCTGTCACTTAATCACCTTGCCACCTTGAGTAAATTAGCCTCTGAGCCTCAGTTTTCTCATCTATGATGAATTCAAAGACAGAATGTTTATAAAGCATTAGTATCATTCATGACATAGATAATATTCCCAAAATGCCCATTTTTACTCTTGTTCCAGTTCTGGCATTCGCTGAGCCATAGAGCAAAGCAGAACCTGCAGGTTCAGGGACACCTGGGTGGCTCAGCAGTTGAGCATCTGCCTTTGGCACAAGGGATGATCCCAGGTTGTGGAATCGAGTCCCACATCGGGCTCCCTGCAGGGATCCTGCTTCCCCCTCTGCCTGACTCTGTCTCTCTGTGTCTCTCATGAATAATATTTTTTTTTTTAAAGAAGAAGAACCTGCAGGTGCAGACATACTTAGTGGTAACCCTATAAAGGGCTGGGGCCCAGAGGACCAACAAATAACAGTTGGGAGATCGTGAGAACAGATCCTTAGAGGTGTTGACTTCTCCATTCCAGACAAGTTTGTGTGCATCAAAACTGATTTTTCTCTAATGACAAACATGCCTATATCTGAACTGAAGCCACTTTTAAAGACAAGTCTACATGCTGTACACGCAGTGGAATGAGACTTATAGGAAGGGTTCCAGGATACCAAGTCATCCAATGAGATTTCATAGACAAATATGGCTCGAGGGATCTATGAGTAATGCCCTGGGAAGTGTGAATCTCAGAGGGCAAGAAATGAGCCTGAGCAGAGGGCAATATTAGAAAGAAGAAAGGAGACAAGTGGCTGGGATCTCATCACTAAAACTGGAGGAGAAAGGACCTGGACATCAGGCCGTAGCAATAATCCAGTTGCTAATCTGTGCTGTCACCAGCTTGAAGATCCTAAAGCTTGGGACCCAGGATGTAAGGAAAAATGATTTAAAGGGAGGGAAGTGAGAATCACTTGGGTGGGATGATTGTTCAGTCGAAAGGCAACTCAGCCTGCGGTGCTCAACAGTTATGTAAACTGGCCATCTGAATACGGACGCGCCTCGTCCTGCGCTATGCTTCATGCTTGCATGCGGCAGAGTCATTTTAAGGACTGTTGGAGTACCGTGATGGGAGAGAGGAGTGTGAGGTCAGACCCAAGCACAGGAGAAATATTATAAGAATGTGAGTCAAGGGGCACCTGGGCGGCTCAGTCAGTTAAGTGTCTGCCTTGGGCTCAGGGCATGATGCCAGGGTCCTGGATCGAGCCCCATATCGGGCTCCTTGCTCAGCGAGGAGTCTGCTTCTCCCTGTCCCTCTGGCCCTCTCCCTCGCTTGTGCTCTCTCTCTCTCTCTCTCAAATAAATAAACAAAATCTTTAAAAAAGAGAGAGGAAGAGAATGTGCGTCGAAAGAAATTCCCATTTATCATTTTAGAGGTCAGTTAGAAATCACACAGTCCGGGGATAACGACTGTGATAACTTCGTGTAGTTCTGAAATATTTGTTGTTTCCTCACATGATAATTTTGCCAGGGTCCTACTTTCTCGTGTTCATCACATGTCTTTTTTTTTTTTTTAATTTATTTATGATAGTCACAGAGAGAGAGAGAGAGAGAGAGAGAGGCAGAGACACAGGCAGAGGGAGAAGCAGGCTCCATGCAGGGAGCCCGATGTGGGATTCGATCCCGGGTCTCCAGGATCGCGCCCTGGGCCAAAGGCAGGCGCCAAACCGCTGCGCCACCCAGGGATCCCCATCACATGTCTTAAACAAGAAAGTCTCATGTGAATGTCTGTCTAGGTGACCACGGAACGAAGAGCTAATAGACTGTGTTCTGGTTTGATGCTAGGCTTGGAGGGTAGGAAAAGATGGCACATGAGTGAATAATCAAAGGATAGATACGTAAGCTTTAGGAAAAAAAAAAAAAAAGCTAAATCAGATTAAACACTTGAGGACAGTAGGGAGGAACCCAGAAGCCATATTAAAGCTGAGAAAGGGGCTTAACCATACAGAGCCTTTGTGGTTTTGACAACTTCCACAGAGCTGAACATTTTTACTGGGGAGCTTGACAGACTACAGACCACCCAGGAGGCCAAGCGCTACTGGCAGAAGCAATTAGAGATCCACGAGCTAGAGACTAGGGAAGACTTGAACTTCTGCTCTTGCCCTCATCTGCCTTTCTGATCTTACAGTGGAGTACAGCGTACGAAGGGGTCTAGGAGACTCTGGCCACGTGGTAAAATGTCAGAGCACCTGGCACCTGTCGGCTCCTTGAAGAGTAGGTCTCCCCCGGCTCATTAATCTCACCACAACAATATCTTGTGTACACTGGCATTTTGGAAGCATCCCCGTTAGTCCTTTCTGATGATCACCCGAAGTGAATTACTGCTCCCTAGTGTGACTTTACTCTGCCTTTTCCTTATAACCAGTCATGAATATACCAATAGGAAATGGGTGGAAACATGGAAAAGGTGACTTTGCAATTTTTTTTTTTTTTTGACTCTTCTGAAAATGTCATGTCCTCATCTGGAAACGTTTGAGAGGCCCTTTTGTTTCCTGTCTCCATGTGATAAACCACGTCCGACTCTTTTTATATCTTCCTTTTTCACGGTTTAGTTTGGGCTTGGTCCAAATTAAAGGAGAGACAGAGAAAGAGAGAGAGAGAGAGAGAGAGGAGAGACTGCTTTCATAGTAAATTATGGTCAAGGGGAGACATGTGAACTGAATGGATGAGGTCCAGTAAAGACATGTAAAATTGATTAGTATGATGCACTTGAATGTGCTGTGTAAGAAACGCCTCTTCTCTTCTTCCGTGTTTGCAGCCCACATTTTTAAAGCAACACAAGGAAAATGTCATCCTCGTTATAAAAAGAGAAACAGATAATCTAGAGAAGACTTCTGAAATGCAGTTATGTTTAGTCCATAAACAACTATGTTTTATTGTCTACTCTGTAATTTTTTTTTCTTCTGAACTCTAGGCAGATTCTTTCTTTTTGAGAAAAAAAAAATTCTAACAAAAGTGACCTAGTGGCTCACCAGGGTTCCATAGTTACCAGCTGTGGGAACAGAGTGTCAAAATCAGAAACAACCTGAGCCACCAGGAATTTAGCTTTGATTGATTAGACAAACCCGAACCCCCTATCTCCTCACTCTCCTCATAGATGCGCACAGGCTCAAGCTATAGTTGATTTTTCAAACCTCTTATGCTCCTAAACTTAATAGCCCTAATTGCTATCAATTGAAAATATGGAAATAATTATAGTTTCCACAAAAGATAGTGGAAAATCTTGGTAGCACACGTTTCACATTATGCAAGTTAGAAATGACGTGAAATCACTTTCACCTTTGTTTTTCATTTTATCTTCTAACCAGTGGAAATAAATGATGCAGTCTCATTGTGCAGGTAAGAGAAATGGGGTTTCTTAAGGCCAAATGGCCACCATGTGAAGAATCTAAAGTTCAAGCACGTAACTTGCCCAATGAGTTGGAAGTCATCTCATGCATTATCTCAATCATTCTTCAAAAAAGTGTCGTAAAGTAGGTACTTGAAAACACTCCTTCTACAGCTGAGAAGCCAAAAATTCAACAACGAAAAAGTAACTGGCTCATTCAGCTAATCATACTTAAAAGAGACTCAAATCAAGCTTGGTTTCATTCCAAACCTTAGGTCATCTTCTCTACATGATAGAGAGATAAGTGTATATTCCCTTTCCATGTATTGAGGAATGGGGGGAAAAACATGAAGCAGTAGAATAGGATGGCTAAGAACGCCAATACCGGAATCAGATTTCCACAGTGAAAATGCCAGATCCACCAGCTTGTTCTTGGGGCAGTTCGCTTAATATGTCTATTGCAACCTTCTTACCTATACTGTGGAGCTAAATGTGGGTGTCCTCACTGGGTCACTACGAACACCCCGTGAAGGACTGACTGCACGTGAGCACCTGACACTGGTGCACAGTATAGAGTCAATACAAGTTTTCAATGAGAGGCGTGACGACAATTATTCTTTCCATTTTCCATCTGGCATAAACTAGAATCTAGTACTATTTAGGATCTAAGCGCCTGATTCAGTAACTCTCCTTTGAAGGGCAACGTGAGAACCATATTACCCCCCTCGTAGGCCCCAAATAACTATCTCGATGCCTTGGAGAGAAGGCCAACACAACCACATGACGTTGGCTGAGAGAAGTTTGTGTAGGAAGCAGAGAGACATTTACCAAAGGGGGAACGAAGCTTATGTTCCAGGGCTTCTCATCTGCAGGTGCCCATTCTCTACAGAGAGCCTAGCGCTGTAGTCACATGATCATGTTTTTATAAAATTTGCAAAGTAAACCATCATTTCTTTCCTTCTCAAAGTGTTCTTTGCCTCACTTTTTTTCCCCTGGGCTACAATTGAGGTGCCCTGTGGACATTTTTGGGATCCAGCTAATTGGAGACTCTGCTGGGACTATGTGGATTTAAGGGAATATATTTACATGCTTCAGTTTCTTTGTGTGTGATAGTTACTGCTCGCCGTCTCGATGTAGAGCCTTCCCAAAGTTTACCTACCCTCCCACCGACCGAAACACCACACTGATGGGTGTGGTATCCTGATACCAATGGAGCTTTGGCCCCCAGCACCAGACGATGTGATAGAAGAGAGAAAAAAAATATATATTTGAAAATCAAAGCTTGTCAATAGAATATTTTTCCAACCCACGCATGTAACTTAAAAAAAAAAAAAGAATTTTGTTCTCATTGAAGCCTAGTCAAACTACGCTTTTTATTCTGTCAAGAATTTATTTGGCAACTCAAGAAAAATTAAAAAAAAAAAAATCAAACTTCCTTTTAAGAAGACTGAAGTTAACTTTTATTCACTCTATCAGGGAAAATAATCTAAAATTTCCACAAAGTCAATGCTGCCAAATAATTTAGGAAACAAAAAGTATTATGGAAGTGTTTCAAGGAATTAATTTTAAAAATACGCTCTTCTTTTGCATTGTGTTATATCTGTGATCTTTTTTTCAAATTATATTCTGTTGTGGGTTCTTTATTCATTCTAAATAAATGCTGTATTTCACACAGATTTGAATTCATTATTTTGTATTTTTTATCATAAAGAAGGCTCCATTCATATTGTAAAAACTTCAAGATCTACAAATATAAATGCACCTGTTCTAGAATATCTTCCAAATTTACAGAAATTTGGCTAAGTCTTTTCCAGGCTTTGAGGATGAATTCTCACTCAAGCAAGTTAGGAGTAACCAGAAAGGCGGAAAAATAAACCATGAGGGGGAAAGAAGGCATCACGTTAGGTGTTCAGTGGGCTCTTTCTTTCCTTTTGGGCTCTTTGAACAATTTTACCTGAGGCTATACTGCAGATCTCTGCAAACTCAAAGAACGAATATCCTCTCTTGATTTGTCAGAGCTACCAGGGGGGCTTTTTGGGAGAAAGGAACTACATGAAGTACAAACAAGTAAATACACGCACAGGCCTGAATAGGCATCACAAGAATTCAAAACGGGGTTGAATAAGAAGCAATAAAGAGACTCATTCGGGAATAAAGAGACGAGAAATGTTTCTACTAAGAATAATGCTCCTTTCCATTAATCCCCCACTATCTTCATTTTCAGCAACCACCGGATTTTTTTTTTAACATCTTCAAAAAAAATTCATGTAGTAAATGTGTGTTACGTGGTAACTTATATGTCAGGATCTGAACTTCGTGTTGGGATACCATGGTAGGCAAAAATGTAGTAGACTCTATATCCCGAAATTCGTAAGTTGAAATCCTCACCTCCAGTATGATGATATTAGGGGATGGGACCTTTGTGATCACAAAGCCCTCATGAAGAGGTTAGTGGCCTTATAAAAGAGACACCAAACAGTCATCTCTGAACAAGGAAGCTGGTCCACATCAGACCCGAGTCTGCTCACACTTGGTCTTGGACTTCCCAGTCTCCAGAGCTAGGATAAATAAACACTTATTGTTTTTGTTTTTGTTTTTGTTTTTGTTTTTGTTTTTTTTCTATTTTTTTAGTAGGCCCTATCCATGCAGAACATACAGCTAGGGTGAGAGACCATTAAAACTATGCAAACATGGGAGGCCTGGGTGGCTCAGTTGGTTAAGCAACTGCTTACGTTCTCTCTCTCTCTCTATCATGCTGTCAAATAAATAAAATCTTTTTAAAAAACTATGCAAAAATCTCACAGACATGAATCACAGCCCTGACATGTACTACAAAGGGGTGGTATAGGATAAAGGATAGATGAGTAAGTGTGACTTAGAGATGTCCAGATAGATTTCCTGAAGTACGTAATATTTTAGCTAATTTTTGAAGTTGAGGAAACAAAAATTAAGAATAGGTTATAGGATGAGAGGGAATGATGAATAACATTTCTGTCAGAAGAAGAATATATGGAGCAAAGCCACAGAGCATGAGTGAATGAAAGAACAGATCATATCTTACAAAAATGATTAATTTGTATTTTAAGAAAAGTAATTTTATAGAATATATATTTTGTCAGGTGGAGGAGTACCATCCTCCTCCTCCTCCTCATCATCATCACTTTCATTACCGTCTTTGCTATTATATCTACAGCCACCAATTTGAGCCTTATGTACCAGGCACTATGCTAATTTTTTAACATACATTTTCTCATTTAATCCTTACACAAACCTACATTCATTCTTTTTGCCGCTCATTCATCCATCCATCCGATACATATTTGTTAAACGCCTAATCTATACCAACCAACCTGATGGTTATGCAGTATTAGGTATTTGACAAAACGGATGTAGACTCTACTGCAATGGAACCTTAATTTGCAACATTGGATTGATAGATGTTACTTGCTATTCTTTTCATACCTCATTTGACTCCATGTCCTAAAATTACTCAGTTTTTATCTCATGACTCATCCCTGGTGGGCATCCCAAGCTCGCCAGATAGGACAAACACACATGAGACTCAGGAAGGTTGGAAGGAGGAAGAGACAATCGTGCGGGAATAGAGCTGTCTCAGAGAGTACTCCTGGGCACAGGGATACTTGAGGGTGAGTGTTGATTCTCAGAGGTGCTTATGGGCCCTGCCACATGAAAGGAATCCTGCAAGTTCCTGGTTCTCCACCCACCAGGTAATGAATGAACTGACATACTTTTCCCTGGCCATGTATGGGATATTGAGAAATGGGGTCTGATTTATCCCTTTCTTGCAGAATTGCAACTGCAACCAACAACAGATGACTACCCATTACAGATCTTTAAACCTCCAAGCCAGGACATACGTGGTAACTAGACTGGGGTAAGCAAAAGACTTTTCCCTGATAAGACACAATCTCTGATCAATCACCTGCCAGACATACCATTGTGCTGCCAGCCTAGAGTAAGAATGGTCACTAACATGCCCTAACCCAAGGTATCACAGGGGAGCATGTCCAACCTCGACATGCTGTGTCCATGTTCATGCCGCGGCCCCCGCCAGGGCAGAGAATGAAAGTAATCATGGGTAGGAGAGAGAAGGGCACTGGGTAGGCCCAGGGAGCGTAGGGCAGGAAGGCAAGGGGCCAAGAACCCATCCCAGGGCATTGCTGTGAGGCACTACTTCGTGTCAGCCAAAGTCCCAAGCACAGTTACATGCTCCATTGTCCCGTTGGATTTTTCACTTATAAAATACTAAGTCAAGAGTAAAATTACCAGGAATTCCAAGTTGGCAAAAGCGCAGCACTGAATCCCAAGTATAAGACCCTTCTAAATGACCAACTGCACTGGTCACATGCCCATGAAGCCAGTCCTGGGTGAGGGGCAGAGAGCAGTTATGTACAGTGGTTAGGGAGTTTTCTCTGAGAATGAGGGACTTGGGCAATGAGAAAGATCCAGCCTGGAGTAGGAGGGGGTAATTATTACCATTAAAGCAGACTGAATATTTGTAGCTCCACCCCCCCCCAAATTCATATTTTCAAAGCTAACCCCTAAAATGATGCTGTTTGGAGGTGGGGCTTTGGGAAATGATTAAGTCATGAGCGTAAAGCCCTCATAAATGGGACAAGCGCTCTGGTGAAGGATAGGGCAGAGGGCTCCCTCCCCCCTTTCCACGTGCAGACGACACAGTGAACAGGTGCCCTTCTACGTACCAGGAGGCGGGCTCGCACCAGACGCCAAATCTGCCGGAACCTTGATCTGGAACTCCCCAACCTTCAGAACCATGAGAAAAAAAAAAATGTAACTGTTGCTTATAAGCCATTCAGTCTATGGTGGTTTTTCTTAGCAGCTTGAATGGACTGACACCACTTCTCTCTTTTTACAATTGAGTAGGTGAATTTGTGGGTGACAAAATCCACATGAGCCAGACTCCAAAGACTTTGCTTTTAACCATTGCTATGCATCTGCTGTTTCTTGAGAAAGCTGTGTTTTCCCCATTAGAAAATGTATAGAAAAGAAACCAAGGAGGCTTCTTTGATAAGGAGCTACGCAAGAAACCAGGAGGAAATTTGTCAAAAAGCTGCAGTTTTAACTTCCAGCACAATGAAATCAAGCAAAGGACAAAACAAAAATCTGAACGCCAATAAAAGCGTGTAACTCACATATCGGTTATGAAAGGATCTCTAAATGGAGTCAACACATCCATAGCTTTCTGTTTGTGTGATGGTGTGTGCATGTATGTGTGCTTGTGATGATATTCAACTCAAGATCTATCTTTTTGGCCGATTTTATGTATAAAACACAGTATTCTTAACTATTACACACTGTACAGGAGATCTCTAGAACTTAATCTTGCCCAACTAAAACTTTTTACCCTCTGGCCAACATTACCCCATTTCCCTTCTCCCAGGCCCTATGCACCATCAATCTGTTCTTTGTTTCTATGAGCTTGATTTTGTTTTGTTTTGTTTTTAAGATTCTACATATGAGAGGAATCATGTAGTATTTGTCTTTCTCTGAGTTTTTTCACCTAGTACCAATGGGCTCTAGCTCTATCCACATTATCACAAATACAGTGTTTCTTTCCTTTTTAGGACTAACATCCCATTGTATATATGATACAACATTTTTTTTTAGCCACAAATCTGTTAAAGGAAATTTAGGTTATTTCTGTATCTTGGTTGTAATGAGTGACGTGTCGATGAATGTGGGAGTGCAAATACCCCTTTATCACCCTGATTTTGGTTCCTTTTGGGTACGTACCAAGAAGTGGGATTACTAGATCATACAGTAGTTCTCTTTTGCATTTTTTGAGGCATCTGCATACTATTTTCTGCAGTGGCTCTACGAATCTGTATTCCCATGAGCAGCGTCCAACAGATCCCCTTCTCTCTCTCCTCCCCACCACTAGCATTTTTTGTCTTTTTGATAATAGTCATCTGAACAGATGTGAAGTGCTATCTCATTGTGGTTTTGATGTGCATTTCCCTAATGACTAGAAATGTTGAGCATTTTTTCATGTATTCGTTAGCCATTTGAACTTCTCATTTTGAAAGTGTCTATTTAAGTAGTTTGTCTGTTTTCAATCAGATTATTTTGGTATTGAGTTTGATGAGTTCCTTATACGTTTTGGATATTAACCCCTTATTGGATACATGGTTTACAAATATGTGTTCCCATTCCATAAGATTGCCTTTTCATTGTGCCGTTTTCTTTCTCTGAAGCAGCTTTTTACTTTGATGTAAACCTATTTGTCTCTTTTTTTTGTTTTTGTTGCTTGTAATTTTAATGTCATATCCAAGAAATTATTGCCACAACCAATGTTAAGAAGATTTTCCCTGAGTTCCCCCCGACCCTCTTTGAAGTTTTATGGTTTCAGGTGTTATGCTTAATCCTTAATCCATTTTGAGTTGTTTATGATGTTGAAACAGGTCCAATCTCTCTCTTTTTTTTTTTTTTTTTTTTTGGCATATGGATATATAGTTTTTCTAACACCACCTGTTGAAAAGACTATCCTTTCTGCATTGTGTGCTTTACTTGTTGAGGATCAGTTGACTATAAGTGTGTAGGTTTATTCTGGATTCTCTATTCTGTTCCATTGGTCTATTTATCTGTTCTATGCCAGTACCGTGTTTTGATTACTGTAGCTTTATAATATAATTTGAAATCAAGAATTGTGATGCTTTGTTTTTCTTGATCAAGATTGCTTTAGCTATTCAGGGTCCTTTGTGTCTCTATATGAATCCTAAGGTTGCTTTTTCTATTTACGTAAAAAAAAAAACAATAAAATTGTTTTTAAAAAATAGATATATAACTTTTTTGTAATACACAACTACAATAAAAGCCATATGCAAATGTTGCTTTTTTTGCTTAAACATTATCCTTGACTTCCAGTCACCATAGCTGAAACAAAGACATTTCAAGTTTCTGAATTTTATTTTAGTCTTAATTCTTTCCATTTCTCTTCTTATTGTAGCACTCTAAAATTGGAGAATTAATAATATTTATAATTACCTAAACCTACCATGGCATTTCATGTAGGTTTCTCATTCATTCACTGTCCTTCTTCCACTTGTACAGCTAAAACACAATAACGATATATTCAAAGTCCAGCTCAGAAGTCAACTTCTCTGGAAAGAGACTGCCTATCCTCCAGAAATATTATGTTCTTCTTATTTTATAATACCAATTTATTTATTCTTGAGTTCACTGCCTCTATTTGTTCATACCAGTCTTTTCCATATTATTAAAAATTCCTTACATGCACAAATCACATAAACTTTGTGTTTATAGGGTTAACATTTTACTTAATTCATAGTAGGTGTTCATGTCATGTGAATTGACTTATACTCTACCAATAGGATATTGTTTATCGGCCACATCCTTCTGCCTAAAGAAAAGTTTTCGTAACAAACTCTATACAGACACATCAGACAAGCCATATTTTGAACAGCTGAACAGGGGAACAAATAAAGAAATGTCTCTGACTGTAGGCAATTTTGATGTTGGAATTTTCTTGCCAGCAATGTTCCCAATTAATGTTCAAGGAAAGCCATTTGTTTTGGATGATCATTCAATGATATGTTTTGTTTTGTAAAAAAATAGCATTTGACTCTATAGAAACAGAAGCAGACAGACAGAAGACAATAAAATAGTTTTCCTTTTTCTGTCTATTTTTGAATATAAAATATACATCAAGGGTAGTTTCTGAGGTCTGTTTGTTTTCCTGTATAGTTATTATGCCCATTAGGCACCCATGAAAACAAACAGGATAAACAACCAAAATACCGCAGAGAAAAGAAAACCTCACGAATCTAGCAAAAATACAATATTTAAAGTAATATACTTTATTTTACATACAACATATATACTGTTATTACTGTAATATTTTCATGAACAAAAAAAGCAAATAATTATAAACATAAGTGTGTGTATGCTTCCATTGTGACAGGCACCGGGCTAATTAGTCTGTGTACAAAAGCTCATTTATTTCTCACAACAATCTTGTAAGGTCAACATTATTATTTCACAGATGTAAGATTCAAGCTCAGAAAGAGATTAAAAGATTTAAATTTTGATTTTCTTGATTTCAAAGCCGATGTTGTTGGTCTACTAAATACTAACAAGCAGAATGCTAATATTTAAAAAAATCTTAAAGCACGAGAGGAATCAGCACTATAGCTTGAAAAGCTTATACCACTTATTGAGCTCTCATCATACGCTCATTTTTCTTGCTACAGACCCACAGATAATTACATTCTGACCCTTACCCTACTAACTTGTTATCCCCACTTGACAGAGACTCAGAGGACATAGGCACAAGGGCTACACTGTCTTCATGCCGTGGACCTGGGGTTGTAAGAACTCTTGTTCCTAAACAGCTATGGTTCAGAATCATTCATATGTGTGATAGTCTATGTGTAATACCTGTAGGCTT
This sequence comes from Canis lupus baileyi, assembly GCF_048164855.1. Lineage (NCBI taxonomy): Eukaryota > Metazoa > Chordata > Mammalia > Carnivora > Canidae > Canis > Canis lupus. Next base: position 1,294,334 of record NC_132840.1, on the reverse strand, counting down.
ACATATACCCAGGTAAGTATCAATTAACAGTCAAATTTAAACATCTTAGATACAATCTGCATGATGGCTATTATCACTATGTAAAAATAGACCTGGACATCAGTCTTATCTATTTGTGATAGACCAGGCAGTGGTTGTGAAACTGATGAAGTGCAGACTATTGAGTCACACACTGCTCTTCATTCCTTTAACTAGATGGTTCACATCTTTAGTCCAACATTCCTCCTTGGTTTATGTTTTTTGTTCTTTACATTCTTTTCTTTTCTTTCTTTCTTTCTTTCTTTCTTTCTTTCTTTCTTTCTTTCTTTCTTTTTTTTTTTTTTTTTGAAGTTATGTATTTATGTGAAGTAGTGAGAGACAGAGCATGAGCATAGGGGGAAGGGCTGAAGGAGATAGAGAAGCAGATTTCCTACTGGGCAGGAAGCCCTACTTGGGGCTCAATCCCAGGGTCCTAGGACCATGATCTCACCTGAAAGCAGATATTCATCTGTTTATCGGCCACATCCTGAGTGAACCACCCAGGCACCCCTGTTCTTTTCATTCTTATGATAGTTTCCTTCTGGTTTGCCTGTATTTTTCCTTCCCACCAGCCATCTTTCCTCATCATTGAAAATATGACAGAGTCTGCTGGCATTCTTTTTAATAGGCTGTATACTTGGAAATCATAAAATCAAACCTATCCTTTTATTTTTTTATTTATTTTTATTTTTTTAAAAAAATATGTTATTTATTTATTCATGAGAGACAAAGAGAGAGAGAGAGAGAGAGAGAGAGAGAGAGAGAGGCAGAGACACAGGCAGAGGGAGAAGCAGGCTCCATCCTGGGAGCCCAGGATCACACCCTGGGCCGAAGGCAGATGCTCAACCGTGGAGCCACCCCAGTGCCTCTAAACCTGTCCTTTTAACCTATGAAAAGGATACTTACTGCATAGTTACTATGCATCACTTTACAGGAGACTTAATGTTGAGCTTAAAGCAACTGAAGTAGTCCCCACCCTTACAGAATGAGAGTCTAATCTGGGAGGCAATTAATGAGGGAGTTACACAAAGGAATGACAGCTATGATAAGTAAAAAGAGTAAAGATGCTATGAATGTATATGGTAGGAGAAATGGACCTACTACGGAACTGTGTCTGAAGGTACAGCTCTTATTAAAGTGAGGATTATACGCTTGGTCATATATGCTGATCATAATTTTGAACGCCTCTTTCCCAATACCTGGTTCAGAAAAGTGAGAAGCAAAGAACAAAATACCTATTTTGTACCATCCTTCTGAGGCCTACTGCTTAGCCTGACAGAAGCCCAGCTTCTTTTTGTCTTTCCATAATTATTCTTAGCCTTTATATAGTTATGTGTTGACAAAATTTTATTCCATAATTTAAGTTCTCTGTTTGGTTGGTGAGAGTTATGTTGCTTTTTGTGATATATATATATCTCCACATGTAATCTATATATATCTGCTAGATAGAGAACAAAAACTCAGGCTTACTTTTCTCCTCTCTACTTTCCTCTCTGTTTTCTTTTCTTCCTCCCAGTGAAACGGAATGAATCACCATTAAGAGTGCCACTTCTAGAGATAACACAGGCTGGAGAGTCGGCTGCGTGTTGGCTCCATTCTGCAGAATTTGTGTGAACTTGGACACATATTTAATTTCTCTGTGCATGAGTTCTCCTATCTACAAGGAAGGGATACAAGTTGTAACTTCCTTTTTGGGGTGTTATTGGGATAAAATGAAAGAGTTCCTGGCACAGAGTAACTGCTCTATACATATCAGCTGTCATCGTTGATGGAATTTCAGCACACTAGCTGGATCACGTTAGCTTTTACTGTGCATCCTATGGGTCCAGCTAGCCTGATCAAATTCTTCGTTGGGTATTCTTGTTGCTTGGTTTCATTCTCAGATTTAGCACAGGCTTCTTGAGACTAGAGCCATAATCTTATTTTTAGAACCCCGTGAATCCTCCAGAAACTTAAGACTTTATGACAGACTCTTTCATCCAGTCTCTCATTTTTGTTTCTGTATTTCCTCACTTTGTATGTCAGCTCATACGCTCAAGTGGTCAAGGAACTTAATTCAAATATAACGTTCCCCTCCTTGAATAGCTTCGAATGATAAATACACGAGCTAGTCTTGAGGGAACAGAAGTCATGCCAGGGAGCTCTACTTTGCCACACATGGCCTGCTTTCACATGATGCAGATCCAGAATGCTTCAGAACTACAGGTAAAAATCACTCTGGGTACAGAAAGCTACAAAGGAAAAATTTTCGTTTTGAAACATATTTACCTGGGAGGTTTCTGCACGTGCTCTTGTTTTGGATTTTCTTATTTTGTAATCTGCATTGTTTGTGCTGACAATTCCTTCTGAAAGGGATGATGAGTGACTTCCAGCTGGAAGAGAGAGAAGAAAACAAACAGCTTGTAGGCAAATGCATGAAGAAATCTGGGCTTCTTCTAAAATGGTAAGCACATGCTTGCAACTATTTAAGTCTCAGTGTCTCTACATGGAAGTCTTTCCTGCTATAAATAAGAAAATATAATTTTTAAAAAAACACAAAGATCTTGACTTTGTTTACGGGAATCTATGCTCCCTCTTCTCTAAGATGAAATCTCAGGAATAAAAGAGACCTAATAAGAGTGTCAAGGCTAAATTCTTCTTAGATATTTTGTGTGTGTGTGTGTGTGTGTCTGTGTATTTTAAGTAGGCTCTAAACCCAGTGTGGCACCCAATATGGAGTGTGAACTAGTAACCCTGAGATCAAGACCTGAACTGAGATCAAGAGTTGAAAGCTTAACCAGCTGAGCCCCTAGTTGCTTGTATATTTTATATATACCCTATATATCAATGATTTGAAAGAAGCAAGCACTCTAAGAAAATGGAATGGGGTAGAAGATTTTTAAAAATGGATCAGATAGAGAGGGGTAGTGGTCTGGGTGTCATCAGGTTCCTAATGATCAGACAATATGTGGTTCTGTCTCAGGAGAATGACAGAGTCCATTCTTATCATTATATGATTAAAAAATATGATCAGGGCTTACTGAATGCCTACTGTGTGAGAAGCACCGTGGCGTGTGGCATAGCCACAAAAGCCTCTTCAATTCCCACAAAGAAGTTATAAGACAGATAGTAGCATTATTATTATTTTATACACAGTCATACTGAAGCATGAATTAAGTAACCTCACCAAGGTCAAACACTCAGCCGAGAGCTGTGATTAAAAGCCAGGCTGTCTTACTCCAGGCCCATATCCTTAATCACCGTGCTCCATCCTCTCCAGAGCATCTGAATTGCAGTATTTTGAACATTGATGTACATACACTATAAACAGGCTCCCAGATTCCACAGGAATAAAATTCTCAACACCTGGTCCAGAAATGTAAGAAGCATTTACCATATTGCAAAAAATTTCTTAAAAGGATGCTAGAAGCAGTAACAATATCCTTCTACTTATATTTTGTCTTAAATAACTTAGTTGATGCTATCCCTGGAGAAAAGAATATGCTGGCAATTGTAACCAATATACATTATTCATCAAGGTAAAAGATTTATAATCAGAACTTCCTTAAATTATACAAAGTGTTATACCTGAACTAAGGCACAGTTTGTGTATAGAAGCTTCTTCAAACATAAAATCTTATCCAAAAACATATGAGAATTTTCAAGACAAATATAACAACATTGTAAGTATTACATTGTGGCTAATAATCATCACTTCTATTCATATTTTGCAAACTTGCTGAAGACAGCTTTATCTTTGATAAAGTTAAGGTATATGGGGGTAACAAATGAGCAGTTGGAGGATACTTTTATGATTGAATAACAGAGTATGTACTTGGTAATGATTAAAAAGAGGGTAACTGGGTGGCTCAGTTGTTTAAACGTCTGCTACAGCTCAGGTCATGATCCCAGGGTCCTGGGTTTGAGCCCCACATCCGACTCCTTGCTCAGTGAGGAGAGTACTTCTCCCTCTGCTCCTCCCCTCACCCAGCTCATGCTCTCTCTCTCTCTCTCTTGCTCTCTCCCTCCTCTCAAAAATAAATAAAATATTAAAAAAATAAATAAGAAGAAATAATTATCAATATTTTGTATCTATCAGATAGCAATGCTGTATCAATTGCTTTAAACCATTACTTTATCTAATACTTTTGGTAACATTTTGATGTCATTGGTACTCTGGGATCCTTGAGAATGAAAGGCCTTTGTATATGACTAAAGTGTAGAAGTAATTGTAGAAGGCTTCAAAAGAGATGTTACTAGGTCTGAGTTGTAAAGGTGAGGAGAGCAAAACATAAGAATCAGAAAAGGACTTCCAGGATAACTGTATATGCAAAGAAGCTCTGAGGTGTGGGGGAATTTAGGGCAACTGATGAGCAGAAATTGTGACTGTAATCTTGGAGGTCAGATATGTCATATTAGGGAGCATAAATGTTACACTGAACATAATGAGGAGGTGGTAATTTGGTGATGTTTGTGTTTTGGGAAGATCTTCTTGGAAAATAAATCTACCAATTACACAATCAATGTGGAGGAGCCAAATAAGGCAGCTCTGAGAATGTTGTTGCTGTATCTCTGCACGTCATGTCTGTTTTCCTAGGTTACATTTCTTTTGTGTATCAAGAGGCAGCACACAATGAGGGCATCCGTCTCAGGGGTCCCAAGGCACAGTCTTAAAATACTATAGCTAATATGTCTTTACGAGACAGACACTGACTGAATATCTTACCTCATATTTTTTAACTGAGACGACTTTTATACAGCAAAACGTTCAGATCCTAAGCATATATTTTATATTTCTATGTATACATCCAAGATGCCAGCAGGTGATCGCATATAATGGTTTTGTTCATCAGAACAAGTGGTGGATATATAGATTAATTATAATTATTTTTCAATAACTTATTTATCACCTCCCATGTATATGCTCATGGAATGAGTTCCATGGGAAACAGAAAGTTTAATTACATGTGGTAGGGAATGCTTATTGATAAACTCAGTTGAAGCTAAAAGTGCCAAGTGTCATCAACAAGTATGATGAAAACTTGTTGGTTTCAACAAGTGGTTGTTCAAAATACTATCATATAAAAAATAGTGAAAGGGAATAAAGGGGAAAGGAGAAAAGATGAGTGGGAAATATCAGAAAGGGAGACAGAACATGAGAGACTCCTAACTCTGGGAAATGAACTAGGGGTGGTGGAAGGGGAGGTGGGCGGGGGGTGGGGGTGACTGGGTGACGGGCACTGAGGGGGGCACTTGATGGGATGAGCACTGGGTGATATGCTATATGTTGGCAAATTGAACACCAATAAAAAATGAAAGAAAGAAAAAAAAGAAAGAAAAAGAAAGAAGAAAGAAAGAAAGAAAGAAAGAAAGAAAGAAAGAAAGAAAAGAAAGAAGAAAAGAAAGGAAAGAAAAGAAAAAAAAGAAAAGAAAAGAAAGAAAAGAAAAAAGAAAAAAAAGAAAAGAAAAGAAAGAAAAGAAAAGGAAAAAAGAAAAAAAGAAAAAAGAAAAGAAAAGAAAAGAAAAGAAAGAAAAGAAAAGAAAAGAAGAAAAGAAAAGAAAAGAAAAGAAAGAAAAGAAAAGAAAAGAAAAGAAGAAAAGAAAAGAAAAGAAAAGAAAAGAAAGAAAAGAAAAGAAAAGAAAAGAAAGAAAGAAAAGAAAAGAAAAGAAAAGAAAAGAAAAGAAAAGAAAAGAAAAGAAAAGAAAAGAAAGAAAAGAAAAGAAATACAGGCACTACATCATTCCCATCTTTGGAGATCAAAAATCACTTCTAGAAGCAATGGGAATTTGAACGGCAGTTCTAGTATTTGGCAGCATTTAAATCAACAGAATACCAGGAAAAGATGAAAATTCCAGGCAGAAAAAACAATGATTTCTTTCAGTTCTCTGTGCTTCAGAGAACCAAGACGTTGATGTTACGACAAAGTCTTCCTCAAGGTCCCTGATAATCAGTGTAAGGCTCCTAATGGATAGGAGGAACCCTCTGTGAACATCTTAAAAAAAAAAAAAAAAAAGGCAGATATATTTATGGAGATACACATATATTTCCACAAATCTTACAAAGATACCCAAGATTTTTAAATAATTAATTTAGAACAAAGGTTATTATTATTAAACAGATGTACCTTTATATGCATTAACTATTCATTGTGTTTGTTTTGGAAATTCCAACCAAAAACATTGATTGCACAGCTAATCTCTGTCAATGTCTCACCTGCTTGTGTCAGGAAAAAAAAATGACTCTTGAGTGAAATAGTCATATCCTGCTTTTATATCTTCAAGCTTTGGCAAGAGAGCCTTAAAAAGAACTCTTATTTCTGTGTATGATAAAATCTTGGCATTTTGGCTTCTGTATCTGCAGGTTTAGAATCCCTACTCTCCCGTGAAAGTCCAATTTTCTACTACTGCTAAATCTGATGGAGTACTGAATTTGTGATGAAAATTTATTAATTTGAGGGGAAATATACATATGTTTAAATCAATAAATAACTGGTAATTCCTTCAAAGGAGATAAAATATCATTGAATATTTTTATCTTTTATTTTTCCCATAAAGTAGACAACTTTTAATAATAAAATAGGTTCTAGTAGACTTCAGTATCTGAAATATGTGAAAGATATTTTATAATCTATTCTAAGGCCAGATGTCTCCATTTGGTATCTCAACTATTCAAATATTTCTAGAAATGTTTAATTTATTAGAGTATTAGCTTCCATAGAATTACTAACAACTTCCAGGTATTGATCTAAAAACTTAGCCTGACTTCAGTTGTATTAAGTCAGAGATATAGTGTAAGTTTAGCTCCATTAGGGAAATAGGACCTTATTTCAATCTCGTTCCCTTTGATTTGGTACCTGGTGGCACCAGTTACACCATCTGAGCTTAATCCTTATGAGTAGGCTTCTTCTTTCTCAAGTTTTCTGCCTGGCACTACACTTGCGTGGACTTGGAAATCAACTTTTATAGCTTTATTCCCAAAATCACAAACTAGCCTTGAGTTTTCCCCTTCCTTGAGGACCCTATTATCTTCTTTCATACCCACTATATGTGAAAAAGGCGGTCACTGGATACCATCTCATGTCCATCCATCCATCAGTTTTCACCTATTCCTTGCAGATGTTAAGTTATTAGCCCTGGTTCTTCTCACCTCTCCGTGTCCATGGTTTATATCATAAGATTTTACAATCTCTCTTCCTAGAGGAAAAGTGTACTTTCCTGCAACTTAAATTTGGACTCGGATATGCATAATGGTTTAAAAGAGACACAAATCTTTGACCTTCTGAGTGTCCATTGATGGATTGAATGAATAAGGAAGATGTAGTGCGTACAAACACACACACATACACACACACAGACACACAGGATATTAGGTAGCCATAAAAAAGAATGAGTTTTTTGCCATTTGTGACAACATGGATGGACCTAGAGGGTATTATGTTAAGTGAAATAAGTAAGACTAAGAAAGACAAAGACCATATAATTTTACCCATATGTGGAATCTAAAAAAAAAAAAAAGAACAAAACAAAACAAAAAACAAAATCAGACTTATAAATATAGAGAACAAGCTGATAGCTGCCAGTGGGAAGAGGACTGGAAGAGGAAAAATGGATCAAAGGAGTGGGAAATACTCTGTCCTGCAGCGACCCCACCCAAACCAGACATACAAGTGGTGAGGAAGTCATCTTGGAAAGGGGTTCTCCAGCCCAACTATTCGACTCCTTATCCGTTTTGGACATCTCAGATGAGGACCAGACATAGTAGGATAGAGAAGAACCATTCCTACTGTGCCTCGTCCAAATATGTAGCCAACAAAATCTGACAGAAGAACAAACTCGTTGCTTAACCACAGAGAGTTCTGGCTTAACTTGTTTCACAGCACTTGGTAACTAGAAAACTATGGGCCACTTTGGTTGAAAAGACATGATTGTGCGCCGTTTGTAAGCCTGGACCATAAGAGGTCTTCCTAATTACATCATTTTTGGGTTTTGTTTTGTTTTGTTGGTTGGTTGTTGTTGTTGTCTTGCACTCCTGCCATTGCTAGAATAAGAACATGCCCTGGCTAACCTGATATTCCACGGGAGATGCAAACTGTGCAGAGCAGGGAGGAGCCAGGCCCAGCTGTCCCCACAGATGGAAGCACGGCCACCCAAACTGAACCACAAGGCAACTTACAGACTCATGAGCAAGAATACATAATTGTGCTTTCAAACTCCCTATTTGGGAGGTAGTCAATTATACAGCAAGAGTGGTCCAACAAGCCCCAAATTCTTTCTGCCGCTAATCACAGATGTTGGATTATTTCCCATCAAGTAATAAGGACATTTCATAATGTCCTTTTCCATTTTATACTTTGAATTTTTGGAACTTCCGCTCGGACACTCACTCGCGGCCTATCCTGTACATGCTGTCTAGCCCTAGAAGGTCATCCCCATAGTTGACTTAAGCTATGGGGGAGAATCAGTGTCCTTGCAGTATAGATTTTTGTGTAACCAAAACAACTGAAGAATGGGCATTCTTTCATGTCTCCCATTGCGGTACCTCCAGTCCCTTCCTTACACCCTTAATGTTAAATAAATCATTTCCCAACCATTTACGAGTCCTCAAGCACTCTTTTCTAAGCAGTCGCTGCGCTTCCCTCAAAAGGTAAAGACTGTCCTGCACATCATGAAATCATTTTTTTTCCCCCGAAGGCTACAAATGCACAAATGCGTTGCATGGTTCTGAATCAATTAATCTCTCTCTTTCTCTTCCTCCACCATGACAGGAGCATTTCAGGATTATTTTCTTTACCATCTGTCCCTCAGAAAATGATGGAGACCACAAAGTTCAGGGTTGAACAGACATGTGGGATGATGGCATCAGCATTTCTTGCTCACACACAGCCCCCCAAAGCTCAAAATTTCATTTGCCAGTAAATTCCAATTGCAGAAGCCAGATGGAGAACTGAAATGTGATGGAGCAAGATGTTTAATTCCATTTCAAATGTTTAATGACTTGCCATTCATAGATAAAAGATTAGAAAATTAACGTAAGGTACCAAAGTCAGGAAATGTGGGAACATTAGGATAGAATCTGTATAATAAATTTTTATAAATGCCTAGAGTGTCTGAAAGAAATATCATCAACATTATAAAATGGAAATGCTGGGAAGGATCTTTCAGAATACCTATTGAATTTTATAGATGAAGAAACAGAATCAAGGTTAAAATGCTGCATAATTCTATTCAATTCAATTAAATGGCAGGGAGAGCACCTGATCTAAAGCAGACGTTTTAGGACTTGTTTTATTCATAAATCCCATTAATAAGTGGTGGAAAGAAACAGAGACAGGAGGAGGGATGGTAGTGACAGGAGAGAACAGTGAAGAATGAAGTAGAAGCAGAATGCTGTTAATCAAAGGAGAAAGGAAATTGCATGAGGGAACCTCCCTCTGCAAGAAGGAGGCTGGGAACTTAGGAGCTGGACTTTTTGCCTGCCCGCTGGGTGTCTTATTTTATTCTCCAACAGTTTTCTTAAAAATTAGGATAATTAAATTACAGTGGGTGGGTAAGCACATAAAATAAAAAATATATACTTTTCCAGAATTTTAATTCTTAACTAGACCACCCTCATAATGCCAGGACTCACGGTATCCTTTTTATTACATCATATCAACTCTGGAAAAGAAGGGGAATGGGCAAAGGAGACCCGCTGGGAGGCACCAGAATAGAATTGCGCTAAAAGCCCACACGTGCAGGTCAACAAAGCAGAATTCAATATTTTGCTCCACTCTCTACCTGCTGTTTCACCTTGAGAAATTTAGTTTACCACATTGTGCTCCTATTTTCCCATCTCTCAAATGAGGATCGTTATAAGGAGTAAATGGTGTCATCAGTCAAGGCAACTGGCAACTTTGAAGCACTTTTTAGACGTGCAGATGCTCAGTTTTAAATGTTACGCAGGCATAGAATATAAAGAGGAAGGAACTGCTCAAAAACAGACCAACCAACCAGTCAACCAGACCAAAACCAAACCAAACAAAAAAAAAGGTTAACAGCAAAATTTTTTTGTTTCCAGTTTTTATTTAAATTCTGATTAGTTAACGGATAATATAATATTAATTTCAGGAGTAGAATTTAGTGACTCATCACTTCTCTACTTGACCCAGTGCCCTCCTTAAACCCCATCCCCCTTGACCTTCCCCCCAGCAATCCTCATTTGTTCTTGAGTTAAGACCGTTTTGTGGTTCGCCTCTTTCTCCCCCCACCCATGTTCATGTTTTGTCGCTCAAATTCCACATATGAGTGAAATCACATGGTATTTGTCTTTCTCTAACTGACTTAATTTTCTCAGCATAACACACTCCGCCTCCATCCACATTGTTGCAAACGGCAAGACTTCATTATTCTTGATGGTAATATCCCATTGTAAATATATGCGCCATAGGTGCTTTATCCATTCATCAGTCGTTAGACTTCTGGGCTCTTTCCATGGTTTGACTGTTGTTGATAATCAAGGTGCATGTGTCCCTTCGAATCACTATTTTTGTATCCTTTGGATAAATACCTACTAGTGCAATCGCTGGGTTGTAGAGTAGCTCTACTGTTAACTTTCTAAGGAACCTCCCCACAGTTTCCAGAGTGGCTGCACCAGGTCACATTCCCACCAACAGTGCAGGAGGGTTCCCCTTTCTCCACATCCTCTCCAACATGTGCTGTTTCCTGTCTTGTTAATTTTCCCCATTCTCACTGGTGTGAGGTGGGATCTCATTGTGGTTCTGATTTGTATTTCCCTGATGGCGAGTGCTGTTGAGCATCTTCTCATGTGTCCGTTGGCCATCTGATGTCTTCTTTGGAAAAATGTCTGTTCATGTCTTCTGCCCATTTCTTAACTGGATTATTTGTTTTTTTGGGGTCTTTGATGCATTCTTTATAGATTTTGGATACTAACCCTTTATCATATATGTGATTTGCAAATATATTCTCCCATTCCATAAGATGCCTTTCAGTTCTGCTGATTGTTTCCTTTGCTGTGCAGAAGGTTTTATTTATTATCTTGATGAAGTCCCAATAGCTCATTTTTTTGCTTTTGCTTCCCTTGTCTCTAGAGATGTGTCTAGTAAGAATTTGCTGTGGACAAGGTCAAAGAGGTGGCTGCCTGTGTTCTCGAGGATTTTGATGGTTTCCTGTCTCACATTTAGGTCTTTCATCCATTTTTAATTTATTTTTGTGTATGGTGTAACCAACTGGTCCAGTTTTGTCAACTGGTCCAGTTTTCCCAACACCATTTGTAGAAGAGACTTTTTTCAATTGAATATTCTTTCCTGCTTTGTTGAAGACCGGTTGACCATATAGTTGAGTCCATTTCTGGATTCTCTATTCTATTCCACCAAACTGTGTGTCTATTTTTATGCTAGGACCACACTGTCTTGATGATCACAGCTTCATAATATACCTTGAAATCCAGAATTTTGATGTTCTCAGTTTTGTTTTTCTTTTTCAGGATTGCTTTAGATATTCAGGGTCTTTCGTGGTTGCATAAAAAATTTAGGATTGTTTGCTCCAGCCCTGTGAAAAATGCTGGTGGTATTTTGATAGGGATTGCATTAAATATGTAGATGTCTTTGGGTAGTACAGACACTTCAATAATATTTGTTCTCCCAAACCATGAGCATGGACTGTTTTTCCATTTATTCGTATCATCTTTAATTCCTTTCATAAGTGTTCTATAGTTTTCAGAGTACAGATATTTTACCTATTTAGTTAAATTTTTTCTAGGTATCATATGGTTTTTGGGTGCAATTATAAATGGGGTCAATTCCTTGATTTCTCTTTCTGCTGCTTCATTATTGGTGTCTAGAAATGCAATAGATTTCTACATGTTGATTTTGTATCCTGTGACTTGGCTGAATTTGTGTATCCATTCTAGAGATTTTTGGTGGAGTCTTCGGAGTTTTCTACATAGGGTATCACGTCATCTGTGAATAGTGAAAGTTTGACTTCTTCCTTGCTGATTTAAATGCCTTTTATTTCTTTCTGTTGTCTGATGGCTGAGGCTAAGACTTCTGGTACTATGTTAAATAACAATGCTAAGAGTGTTCCTGACCTTAGAGGAAAAGCTCTCAGTTTTCCCCCATTGAGGATTATATTGGCTGTGGGTCTTCTGAATACAGCCTCTGTGCCTATGCTCCCTCTATCTCTACTTGTAGAGGGTTTTCATCAGGAATGGATGCTATACTTTGTCAAATGCTTTTTCTGCATCTAGTAAAAGGATCATGTGGTTCTTATTCTTTCTTTCACTAATGTGGTGTACCACATTGATTGATTTGTGAAAATTGAACCGCACTTGCAGCCCAGGAATAAATCCCACTTGATTCTTCTAATGTACTGTTGAATTTGATTTGCTAGTATTTTGTTGAGAATTTTTGCCTCCATGTTCATCCGGGGTATTGGCCTGGAATTCTCTCTTTTAGTGAGGTCTATTCTGATTTTGGAATCAAGGTAATGTTGGTCTCATAGAATAGAGTTTGGAAGTATTCCTTCCATTTCTATATTTTTGGAACAGTTTGAAAAGATTAAGTACTAACCCTTCTTTAAATGTTTGAGGGATACCTGGTTGGCTCAGTGGTTGAGCATCTGCCTTTGGATGAGGTCATGATCCTGGAGACCTGGGATCGAGTCCCACATGGGGCTCCCTGCAGGGAGCCTGCTTCTCCCTCTGCCTGTGTCTCTGCCTCTCTCTGTGTCTGCAGAATTCCCCTGGGAGGCCATTTGGTCCTGGAATTTTACTTATTGGGATATTTTTTGTTACTGGCTCAATTTCTTTGCTGGTTATTGGTCTGTTCAGATTTTCAATTTCTTCCTGTCTCAGTTTCGGTAGTTTATATGTTTCTAGGAATTTATCCATTTCTTCCAGACTACCCAGTTTTGGGGGATATAACTTTTCATAATATTCTCTTCATTATAATTGTATTTCTTCAGTGTTGGCTATAATCTCGCCTCTCTCATTCATGAATGTATTTATCTGGCTCCTTTCTCTTTTCTTTTTGATAAGTCTGGCTAGCGGCTTATCAATTTTGTTAATTCTTTCAAAGAACCAGCTCCTGGTTTCATGGTCTGTTCTACTGTTTTGTTTTGTTTTTTTGTTTGTTTGTTTGTTGCTGTATCATTTATTTCTGCTTAATCTTTATTATTTCCTTTCTTCTGCTGGCTTTAGGCTTCATTTGTTATTCCCTTTTCAGCTCCTGGAGGTGTAAGGATGGGTTATGTATTTGAAACTTTTCTTGCTTTTTGAGCTAGATCTGTATTGCCATATATTTCCCTCTTGGGACCACTTTTGCTGCACCCCCAAAGGTTCTGAACCATTTTATTTTCATTAGTTTCCATGTATTTTTTATTTCTTCTTTAATTTCCTGGTTAACCCATTCATTCTTTAGTAAGATATTATTTAACCTCCATCTATTTAGGGTCTTTCCAAGTTTTTCCTGCAATTGACTCCAAGTTTCACAGCACTGTGATCAGAAAATATGTGCGGCATGATCTCAATCTTTTTGTAACTTGTTGAGATCTGATTTTTGACACAATATGTGATCTCTTCTGGAGAATGTGTGTTCTGCTGCTTTAGGATGAAATGTTCTGAATATATTTGTTAAGTCCATCTGGCCCCGTGTGTCATTCAAAGCCACTGTGCCACTCAAAGCCATTGATTCCTTGTTGATTTTCTGCTTAGATGATCTGTCCATTGCTATGAGTTGGTGTTAACGTTCCCCACTCTTATTGTATTATCATCAATGAGTTTCTTTATGCTGGTTATTGTTTTATCTATTTGGATGCTCCCACGTTGGGGACATAAATATTTACAATTGTTAGATCTTCTTGTTGGATAGATCCCATTATTATGATATAGTGCCTTTCTTTACCTCTTGTTATAGTCTTTGTCTTAAAATCTAGTTTTTCTAAGTATGGCTACTCCAGCTTTCTTTTAATGTCCATTAGCATGAAAAATGATTCTTCATTCCCTCACTTTCAATCTGCAGTTGTCTTTAGAGTCTCTCATAGGCAGCATATGATGGGCCTTGTTTTTTGTTTGTTTGTTTATTAGTTTGTTTGTTTGATTTAATCCATTCTGACACCTTATGTCTTTTGATTGGAATATTTATTCTGCTTACATTAAGAGTGATTAGTGACAGATACAAATTTAGTGCCATTGTATTACTTGTCAAGTCATTGTTTCTGGAGATTTTCTGTTCCTTTCTAGTCTTAGTCGCTTTGTTTTTTTTCTTTCCCACTCAAATAATTTCCTTTAATATTTCTTGTGGGCTGGTTTACTGGTCACAAATTCTTTCAGGTTTCATTTGTCTGGGAAACTCTTTATCTTTCCTTCTATTCTGAATGACAGCCTTCCTGGACAGAGTATCCTTGGCTGCAGATCTTTTCCCATTCAGTATGTAGAATATATCATGTCACTCTCTTCTGATCTGTCAAGCTTCTCTGGAGAGGTCTGCTGCGAATCTTAATTGTCTTCCCTTATAAATCAGGGACCTCTTTTCTCTTGTTGTTTCTACAATTTTTTCCTTATCTCTATTTTTTTTGCAATTTTTACTATATGTCTTGGTGTTGGCCTACTTTTGATGATTTTGGTAGTTCTCTGTGTCTCCTGGATTTGCATGTCTGTCTCCTCCCCCAGATTATGGAAGTTTTCAGCTATAATCTCCTCAAATAAACCTCCTGCCTATTTTTGTCTCTCTTCTTCCAGGACTTCTGTGGTACGAACGTTATTACGCTTTATGGAGTCACTGAGTAACCTAAGTATACATTTGTCATGCAGTATTTTTCTTTCCCTCTTCTTTTCTGCTTCACTATTTTCCATAATTTTATCTTCAATATCACTTACTCATTCCTCTGCTGTTTCCATCCTTGTGGTCATTACATCCACTTGGTTTCACATCTTGGTTATAGTATTTTTTATTTCGGCCTGACTAGCTTTAATGTCTTTTATCTTCATCATAAGGAACTCCCTGGTGTCTTTTGTGCTTTCCTCAAGCCCACCTAAAATCCTTATGATCATTGTTTTAAGTTCTGGATTAATTGTATTACTTATAACCAATACAATTAGACCCCTGGCTGTGATGTTTTCTTATTCTTTCTTTTGGGATGAATTCCTCCATCTTGGCATTATGTCTAGATGTCTGTCTTCTGTGTGTTAGGAATGCCTGCTATGTTTCCTGTTCCTAAGAGTAATGGTTTTATTAAGAAGCGGTAATTTACTATCCACGGCCTGCACTTCAGGAACTGTCTCTGGTGTGTGCTCCGTGCCCTCTGCTGCTGCCTTTTGGCTGCTCTTCCCCTCAGGTCAGTCCTCTGCGGAGTATCTCCTTGCCTACAGAGGGGAGTCCTTGGACGTTGGCCAGAGTGTGGTGAGTTTTAGTGAAGTGCACTCTGGTCTGCTTGCTAAAAGAGACTTGATGTTATTTGCACTAGAGCTGAAGCTTTGTAGCACTCTATGATCAGTAGTCAGTGTGTTCGGGGAGGTTTGTCCTCGTCTACTGGGGGAGGTGCCCACTGCTTTGGTTTTCAGGCACACCTGCCTCAGTAAAGGAGCACCTGCAGAGCGCAGTGGGGCAGGGCTAGGTGGAAGCAGTCTAGGCCTCCACTGTTGGTGCTGTGCTGCTTGCTGAAGTGGTTACATCAAGGGGTGGGGAAGGGAAATGACACCAGCCCTCTCCCTCATCCCCAGAGAGGAAAGTCCACACCTGCCACTTTCTGGGAAGCTCTCCCGGAAGAGCAAACAACCTCCTCTCATGTGTCCCAGGTGTCTCTCTGATCCCCGCTTTCACCCTGTGTCCAGGCCACCTGCCCATCCGGCAGCACAGCACACCTGTGTTCTATCCAGGCAGGCAGGCCGAGTTTTAAAGCTCTGAATTTTAGGGACCTGGTGTGGCAGGGACCCAGGCCGGTCCGCTAAGGGAGGGTCTCATCAAGCTGGGGATGGTGCAGCTTTGTCCCAGAAGGGCACTTGCACCAACACACAGGAGCTTGGACTTTGGAGTGAAGTGCAGCAAAGAGCTGACGTCCAGGTTAGCCGCCCTCGGCAGGTGTCTCTGCACCTATGCTGAAGGACGGGGAGCACAAGAGCACCCACTGGCTCTTTCATCCTTGTAGAGGTAAGGCCACCTCTCCCACATGTGCTCCAGGAAGGGGGAACTGCCCCTCTCAGTGCATCCCAGGGGATCTTCCGATCATGCTCTCTGCTCCTGGGTTTCTGCCCTCTTTCCCCACAGCACCCAGCGGGCCCCACACCAGTCGTGGTGGGAGACCTCTAAAACTTTGAACTTGCTGGCTGTAAAAATGCACAATAATCAGCCCCTCTCACCTCCCCAGTCAATCAGTGGTTTGGGGGAAGTGGTTTCCTTGTGCGATTCTCTGGGTGCTCTCCCCCTCTCTCTCTCGGTCCTCTCTTCTCCCCAGCATCCACAGTTCTTTTCTCCCCCAAATTGCATCTCCACACCTCCCACCTCCCACAGTGTGGCCTGTTCTCGCCTTCTAGCTGTGCAGTTTGTTCTGTCAATCCTCAGATTAATTTCTTGGGTGTTCAGAATGATTTGATGTTTATCCGGCTGTGTTTGAGGGACAAGACAAGATGAGGGTCCTCCTACTACTCCACCATCTTCCAGTTTTTCTTCAACAACAAAACATTTTTAAAAGCATGTGCAACAGTAGTTCTAGCATTTCCTAAAATCCCACCTGTGGTGCTGAAGCTAGCATTTGTGGCAGTTATATAAAGCTTTGATTGTTCTATAATTCTATAATTGTTCTATAAATTCCAAAGCTTGTTATGCCACAGCTATGAAACTTTGGGCACAGTAGTTAATGGGGCTTTATTCCTGCCTGCATGATGCCAGGCTGCTGCATTCTCAGAGAATAACATTTAAAAGGAAATGGGCTTTGTGCAATAGAGTTTGTCATACAATGCAACTTCTATTTATGCAAAATGCAGCAGTGGTTAAGAAAATCCCAGTCATTTGAGGGTATGGTCAATTGGGATTCCATTACTCGGCATTCCATTACACTGCATGCATCTGTAATTTGTAAGTCTTGAAACTTCTTAGTGTCTTAAAGAGAGCATGACACCTAACAGCATGTATATGGCTTGGATATCCCTATACAACATAGGGTCTGAATAGGCTAACTTACAAAAGATGATATAAGGAAGAAGACAGCAAGGTTTGAAGTCTGTATTTAGTTTAGTCACCCCCCACACGCACCCCACAAGGAGCTGCAAAACCTAAATTTCCATCTTTTTTGGGGAGAGATGATACCTCGTGGACTGAAGTACAGGGAACTTACATATGCTAGCCACTAAGTGAGGCAATCCAAACCCACCAATCTGATTGCTTCCTCTCTGAACCACTCTACTCAGTTTGCAAAACCAGCTGTGTCACGTTATTGGCTCTCTGATCTTGAGAAAGCCATCTCATCTCTTCCCGTCTCAGTTTCCTTACCTATATCATGTGTCAGGGTCAGGGGAGGTGACAATAGGACTACCTCATAAGATTGTTTTAAGAATTGAAAGAGGTCACGTGTATGAATCAAATAGAACAGCATCTGCCCCAAAGCCAAGCACTCAATGTATGTTAGGTATCGCCAGTCTTACTCTGAGAAGAATGGAAAGCCACTTCTTTCTAAGAGTTTTAGCCTGGAGTGAGGTGTGAGGGAAGTGACCATGATTCGTAGGCAAAACTATATTTCTGCCTAGAGAGGTACATGCTAATTACACAATGTGCAGAAAGAACAAGAGCATGATTATGGTAGGGGGCAAGTAATAGCAGAAAACTGACTTCCACTAGATATGTGGCTCATATCATTTCATAGAAGGTAGGCCCAGAACTGAGACTGTACAGAGTGTAAGTGCAGGAGATCAACAAATCCTATGGGAATAAAGAATGTCAAAAGCCACCATTTCTAACACGGTCCTGAATATGAAATTAGGAGATGAAAGGGCATTGAGTTGATTTCTCTGTGTAAATTTGTCTTGCATTGAATATGAACAAAAACATCCGAAAGACGGAAGGAGACAGTACAAAGATAATACAGTAGACATGGGAAGCGGCATGTGGCTGAGGGTAGGAAGGTCCTGAGGAAGTCTACGGTAGCATTGATCAATAGAAACTTCCTGCAATTATATAAATGCTTCATACCTGTCCTCACCAGTGTGGTAGCCACCAGCCACATGTGACTCTAATGTGACTTGAGCATATGAAGAACTAAATTTTAATTTTAACCTAAATTTAAAATCATTTTTAAAGATGTTAGTTATTTTTTTCATTAGAGACTCAGAGAGAGAGGCAGAGACATAGGCAGAGGGAGAAGCAGGATCCCTGCAAGGAGCCCAAAGTGGGACTCGATCCTGGGACCCCGGGGTCATGACCTGAGCCAAAGGCAGAAGCTCAACCACTGAGCCACCCAGGCGTCCCTTTTAATCTACTTTTATTAAAGATGTAGTAGTCCTTTGTGGCTAGTGGCTACTATACGGGGCAGTGGGAGTCTAATAAAGGACTATGATAGCTCCACACTTAGGCAAAGTAGTTTATTTCAATGCTTTCTAGTTGCATGACTTAGTCATCTGCATTCCTACAAGTGACGGTAGGAGACTTAGAACTCATATTTTCTACAAGAATAGAAGCAGCTATCTCCTTTGACAGCATGTAGGATAGAATTCCAGATAATAAAGCGTTGTTGCAAACCCTCCTCCTAGAGTTGTAAGCACTGACTGCTGCTCTTTCCTTTTGGGGTCTCCATTACTTACACACCAGCCCCAATAAAAAACAGGAGTGGCTGAGCAATCGTGAAAAATGTCTAAGTTCTTGTCTCGAATTATCCAGAATCAGTGTGCTCATTAAACTCATAAAAATACCATCTTTCACTGGACGCCATAGGTAAGAAATAATACAACAAAGGTGGTAAAATAATGACAGTTGGTACTTATTTTTCAAATATAACATAGTTCAGTTATTATAGTGTCGTCATTCCTGCTCTTCAAGAATCTCCAGTGATGAAACAACAAATACATTTAGAAGTGAATGTACTGTTTGGATTTCTGAAAAAAAGAGCTGCAATCAGGTATCCAACACTTTAGGAAGAAGATGTATATTTCTGCACTATTTAAAATAATCAGTGAAGGAGTAAAGCTGTTTTGAACAATTCTTACTTTTAAAGTGTTGTCAAGTCTCAATAAAGGTTTCATATACAGCTGATCTCTAAGCTTGAGAAGCAGCAATTTCTTTTCTTTTCCCTTTGAGCCCTCTCCTTCCTGAAATGTTCTAGATTAGACCCCATCAAAGGAAAAATAAAAAGCCTCCATTTTATTTTAGCCACTATTATTCTTGGCTCTGAATCTTGATGTATGCAGAATAAGATCATGTTCTATTCCCTACTGATTTGAATTGAATGTTGGTTTCGAACTATGTGTGTGGTAAGCGGATCCAGGTCATTTCTTTTTTTTTACAACTGAAAGAATTCTCTTTCTTTCTACTGCTAATAATGGCTACTTTTTTTTTGAATACTTACTATCTGTCATATGCTATTTTATGCTTTGTACAATAAATTCACGAAATCCTCAAAAGCAACTATATGGAATGGCTAACATAATTGTCCTTAATTTGAATACAAGAGTCTTAATCACAGAGAATTTAAACAATTGTCCCAAGGTCAAAGGGCTACTAAATGTTAATACTGGTGTGGGCCACATGGATTCATAAGTCCATAAGCAGCCCATCCTCTTAACTGCCAACGCCAAGCGGTTAAGGTATGATTAGTACAGCATTCTGTGTGTGGGGCAGTAGATCCAGCTAAGATACAGACCAGTTCTGCTGGTTTTCCTGGCTTTCAAAGCCAAATTTTTCAATACCTGTGCGTCTCAGAATTATTTTTAATGTATTTTATTCTTCATTTGTATATTTATGAACTTCTCATTTATCTTCTATTAAAAGTGCTGTTTGAATATCTCCTGACGACTTTCTTGGATACTGTTGGCATGATCATTGTCAGCATCATGGCTAATACGTATCAAGCACTTTCTGTGTATTAGATCTTCACTCAAAAATTTACAATCACTATCTCCCATCTCATTCAATATTCTTATAACCTAAATTGATGGGGACAATTATTATCCCTATTTGACAAATGAGGAAATTGAGAGCTCAGAGCGCTTACCGACCTTTGTCAAGTTGTCACAGTTGCCAGGGAATTAACCCAGGTCTGCCTTATTCTACTAATTTTCCTGAGGAACTGCACACATATAGCCCCGGTTGTAATTCTGGCTGTGGACAAAGCTCATCATTCCACCTCGCTATGGCTTTCAACCTGCAAATATGCAATTTCCCATTTAAGTCATAATAAATATGCCAGTGATTAGGAACACGTAACTTTCTCTCCCTGCCTCAGAATGCATTTATTGCATTTTCCTCTAGGCAGGTAAGAAACATGCATTTAAATCTCCCTTTGATAAACGATTCCTAGAACGGCTCTGATTCCTAGCTTTACTCATGGCCTCACATAAAGAGCTGCAGTTAAATGGCGAGCAGGGGAAGTAGCAGCAGAATATGGACTGGCAGTGAATAAAGAGAAAAAATGAGAGAGGGGAATAGTCTCTGCCAGTGATGGAAATTGCAAAGGCTAAATAGGAATTTAAACTCCCTTTTGCCTCCCAGTGAACAAACGCACAACTTTTAACATTCTTCCTTTACATCTTAAATCTTGGAAGCTTGGTATCATTAAGTGACTCAGTGCAATAGTCCTTCAAGAGAAATTATACCCCATCTAAGAAATAGTGACAAATGCCAGATAGAGTACTCTCAGCCTAGTCAAACCACTGCCTTGGAAAGCAATAACAATCCCCGCTTTGATTCACACTGTGTTTCTCTGCATCACCGGCTAGTAGGCTGTTTATCTTATTCAATGGCAGCTCAATATAAGACAGAGAGCTATAAAGAATTTATTCTACACTCCCTCTCCAAATTCTTTCCTGGTAAAACTGTTAGAGTCTTGTTTTATTTAACTTCAGGACTCCTTCTCTGCCTTATTGCTCATTCCTCTTGTCCGATGATTGTTTTATTTCCAGCACGCTCTGAGAAAGAGAAGAATCTCCAAGATGGTGACCATTGGGTTAGAAAGTCTGTTATACTCATTTCCAAACTGGAAAAGTCTTAATGATCATCCCCTAGATTTCTATACAATTTTAATCTATCCACAGCAAGTACACATTCTCTTTGGGTAGAAATTGTTTGTCCTGATGACAGCCATTGTCCTCCATCTTCCCTCCTTTCCGGCAGAAATCGATTTCCACCTTAGAGACTAAAATTTTGATCCCTTTCACAAACTTTTTCTGAAGTTAAGAACCATTAGGCATTAAAATCCTGGCCAATGAGACATGCAAATGTCTGCTGAGAGCTTATGTGAAAGATTTTCTTCCCTGATAAAGACATAGCTCCAAGTGTTCCCCCTTCCTCCCTTCCGTCTTTGCGGACAAGCGTATGGCTGTGAGACAACTCTCTTGTCACCAGGAGTTCACAAGATTGAGAAAGGACAATCAACATGCAAAGCATCATAGAGACAAGGACAGAAAATTTTGGAATCTTGATGACATTATCGAGCTGTTGACCTAGTGCTGCATCTGCCTCTCTCCAGACTTCTTAATTTGTGAATAATTAGCTATCTTTACTATGTCAGCCATTTTCAGGTTTACAGACATTTTTCTTCCTTCCAGCTCAAAGCATAGCAACTGCTGCATCTACATATCATAGGTGTCGAAACTATGTCAGGAAGATGACAGAAACAATCCCTATACTCATGAAGTTGCAGACATATAACTCTTTTTAGGAAAATGAGTAGTCATCATTAATCTTTGATCATGACCATTTTGCCTCTGGCCTCCAAAGATCAAATATGTTGGAAAAAGGAAACCAGTAATGATCAGCAATTTGGCTTTGACTCTTTTTTTTTTTTTTTTTTGGTCAATTTTATTATCTCTAAAATAAAAGTGGAGGACCTTCAAAAGTCCCCATTGTTTCTAAAATTCTATCTTTTTCAGAAGCATTTTGGAATGTACGTGTGAAAATTTGAACAATGGGAATTTATAAATTTAGACTAAATATAATAATACAACGATCAGAATTCTTCATCCTATTTGCAGTAAAGATTTGAACCTCTGAAAGTATAAGATTAAATTTAGAGGTGAATATAATAGAACTGCAAATCAGAACAGATTTACTAATAACATCAAAGGGAATGAAAGAAGCAACTCAGCTTCCTGGACATAGTTTTGTTTCTGGATGATTGGGACAAAATCACTGGTAACATTGAATGCGACACAGAATTTAAGAGGAGATGGGACACTTCACTGGTATGGACAGATAGAAGGACAGAAAGAGACCTCAGGGATTGGCATAGAGGCAGGACTGAAGGGTGATCCATAGATAATCTGCATAACACAGAATTGCTTCACCCTCAGGTCGAACACATTAAACCTCAGAGGTAAAGCATAAGAATCTGCATTAAAAAAAAAAAAAAAAGAATCTGCATTTTAATAGGAAGCTCAAGGGAGTCTTCCCTAAGCCCATTTAATTTGGGGAAGGAACCATTATTGCTCAAGATCTGTTTCCTCATTGTGTAGCCCGAGCCACACATGATTCAGTGTAAATATAAATTAACTAAATAAAAACATTTTAAATTCAGTTTCCTAGTTAAGCTACTATCCTTTCAAGTGCCCCATACGCACTTGTGGATAGGAGCTACCATATGAGGCGGCACAGACATAGAGCATCTCTACCCTCACAGGAACTTCTGTTGGACACGACAGTCTGTGTTGTGCATATAAGCTATATCCCCAGTCTATTAGCACTCCTTCCTCCAAGATCAAATGCCCTTCTATATGCTCCAGTCCCTTTCCCCATAAAAACAATCTACCCTTCTCCTTTTCTATACTAAAAGCCTGTTTCTGGCTATTTCTTTAACTTTAAAATAACAATACCAACAACAACAATAAAAATGCTATTGATCAATATTAAACATCATGAGACACTGTACCCATCATTTTATATTTACTGTAATTCTAATTTTCATGATTAATTTGTGAAACTCATTTAACATCTGTATTTTACTGACAATTACAGCATAAATCAGAGACATGCATTCATTTACTCCATTGTCAAGTATTTAATGCTGTTGGTTAGCTAATGTGTGGAAGAATGTGTGGCATTGCTATAGACACAAAAAGCACAAAAATTGCTGTCATCATATTTTCATTTTTGCGAGCACAGACAGTCAGTAGATAAGTACATAACTACTAAATAATGCGTGTATGTCAGTTTGCTGCTAAGCAAAGTATTTTGGATTGTGTAAAGAGAAAATAAGTACTGGAGGAGTAAGATTAAGATCAACCAGCTAGTAACTGGTAAAAGTGAGGTTCATACTCAAATACATATGATCCTATGATAGAATAGTTTCTTTCCAAGCTGGCAACATCCTGAATATTAAAAAAAAAAAAAAAAAATATCCTGGGCAACCCGGGTGGCTCAGTGGTTTAACGCCGCCTTCGGCCCAGGGCCTGATCCTGGAGACCTGGGATCGAGTCCCACGTCGGGTTCCCTGCGTGGAGCCTGCTTCTCCCTCTGCCTGTGTCTCTGCCAGTCTCTCTCTGTGTCTCTCAAGAATAAATAAATGAAATATTTTTAAAAATCCTTACCAAGTCACCAACATTTCCTTATTTCTCCATAACTTCTTCAAAATGAAGCGACAAAATAATTTCTAGAACTAAGATGAAACAAGGTATGACTGAATTAGTGCCGGGAATTGCCAGGGATTATGCTTTCAGGAGTTAGGGAGAAGGAGCATAACATACAAATTAATTGAGAAGAAAATAATGTTCACAAAAATGTAGGTAGGATATAGAAGGAAATATGTCAGTCTTTACTCTTTCCAACTTACTCTGCCAAAAGAAGAAATATTTTGATTTTCATTTGCACTTATTCTTGTGTACCAAGTGTGTTCATCTTTGGAGTTCAGATATGCAGATATCTATTCCCTTCCTTAACTTTATCCAAAACTATTCTTTTCTTATATATTTGTATATGCAAAGTCAACACTTCTCTATTTCATGGAAAGTGGTCTAAACCTAACTCTGAAGCACAGAGTTAGGGGTTGGCACAGATTTTCATCTCAGTGATTACTGCACAGGTGCACCCACAAACCCATACACACATACTCCGTCAACAAATATGCAAAGATGTCTTGGTCTTACCCAATGTGCAAGTGTGGGGCAAGACTCACGTATTTCTACTCAAAATAATTAACCATTGCAGTACCCACCACTCTAGACTTGAAGTCAGAAACTGGGATGATTGGGGGGACACATTTAAAACACAAGAGTCTTCTGAGGCCCAGTACGTACAGCCGGCTTCCCTCAGAGCAATCTGCATGAAAGCTTTGACGCTCTCCTGCGAGCACATGCATCTCCACTCCCACCAGTGGCTGTCAGAGAAGCGGCTACACCCACCCTCTGCTCATCGTGTTTCCTCCTGCTTTAAACTCTTATTATGCATCTCCCCACTAAACCAACCAACCAACCAACCAACAAAACCAAAAATCTGCCAAAACCTCAATTAGTTAAGGCTTAAGTAGAGGCCAAAAAAAGGGTTGTCTTTACCAAGTTTATGAATCCCTCTTCTGTTTTTAAGGGTGCTTGCAATAACACTGGGCCCCCTGAATAATCTTAGGATAATCTTATTTTAAGGTCATCTGATTAGCAACCTTAATTCCATGCACGACCTTTTTATCGTTTGCCACATAAGCTAATATATTCACAGGTTTTAGAGGTCAAAGTATGGATATTCGGTGGGGGGGGACCACCATTCTACCTACTACTGCAGTTCTTTCTGCCAAAATAATAACAACAAATTATACATTACTTTGACAGCCTTTCTGTTGTTTTACTGAGAACCTTCTACCTTTGATTTGCTAGTAGCTGTGTATAACTGAGAAGTAGAGAATATGGTTCCTTGTTATGTCTTTGCTTCTCTATAAAACAAGAATTACTCAAATGTCAACATAAAATAGATATAAATGAAGGGAATCAGAGGCAATGAACCCCTCCAAGCAATCAGCCATGGGACCCAGAAATACAGTTACTCGTTTTTTTAAAAAAAAATTCCTTCCTGCACACCCTGTTTCAGTGCTCTTCCCAAGTCTTCACTGGCTATCCCCAAACTTCAGTGATCCTCATGCTCACATAAAGAGAATACCGATGAGGACAGTGGGAGACTAAAATTTCAGTTCCAGCTCTGACACTGAATAACTGCATTCCCCAGTCAATTCGCTTTCCATCTCCGAGATGCGGTCTCTCTCTCTCCATATGTAAAAATCAACGAATTCGACGATATCAATCACTTATCAACTGACAACCACGGTACAGATGCAGGACATGGCACATGTATAAAATATAATTCAGTCCTCAATGATCTATAATTGTTATCTCTATTTAAGAGATTAAAGAAATTGGGGCTCTGATAAGGTAAATAACATTCCCTGGATTAGCCCAGTTTATACCTAATAAACCAATAGATTATCTCATATAGTATAAAATGCTCTTGTGTATGTATAAAGTATAGAATTCTCTCATTTAATAATCAGAGTGCTTTCTGCCAATCAAATGGAAATAGGTGTAAATGTGTATAAACATAAACTTACACACAATAAATAATTCATGTCTTTGCAATAAAGTCATTCTAATACCACAAATTCTAAGTGATGTATTCAAAAGTGAGGGTAGCAGAAAGCTCAATTTCCCAAGCTGCTGAGTCCTTGCTGCAGGCAGATTCTAGCTCTGATTAAATTAATGCCTGCCCAAACATAGGAACAGAGCCAACCTGAGAATCAATGTCAGCTGAAGCTTTCAGCTTTTTGGGTGCAACTTTTATTTTTCAACACAGAATATAGTCAAATTCTTTTTATCTCTGTAGAAAGTTAATAGGAGCATTTGAATCAATCACATCCATGTTGCAGACTAAAGTATTCAGAAAATGTAGCAACAAGAGTAAAAAAAATAAAAAAAAATATGAAGAAAGCCATATCTGAACATCTTTATCACAAGTTGCTGGTTAAAAATTACTAGAGGCACAACCGGGCATTACTGTCTTTGAGGGTTTCTGTTCATGCTTGTCTCATTCCACCACAACCACTATTACTATACCTAGATTAAAGCCCATCTGTTATTTAAACAATGATTAAAGCTAATAATTATAAAGCATTCCAGGTAGCATATGCCATATTAGGTAGGTTTATATAGGTTTTCTCATTTTTTTAAAGATTTTATTTATTTATTTGAGAGAGAGAGCATATGCATAAGCCAGCGGAGAAGGGTAGAGGGAGAAGGACAGGCAGATTCGCCCCTGAGCAGGAAGCCTGAAAGGGGCTCTTGATCCCAGGACCTTGGGATCATCACTAAGCCAAAGGCAGATGCTTAACCAACTGAACCATCCAGGCGCCCCTAGGTTTTCTCATTTATCTTAGCAATTTTATAAAATGGGCTCTATTATTACCCAGATTTTGCAATTGAAGAAGAGTACAGGAGTTAAATAACTTGCTCCAAATTGCACAGCTAACAAGATGTGGGGTAGCTGAGTTCTCTCATTTGAGAGCTTCTGCTGTATATAGCTTCAGTTTGGTAGAAAAGTTCCATCTCACTGAACAGAAATGCACCATTCCATTTTTGCTGCTGTTGTTTCTTTATCCATCCTTGTGAGACCTTTAAGAAAATGACACCATTTCTTTACATTTTTTCTCCTCATTTCATCTTTCACTGACCAAGACTGAAACTTTCTTATATAAGGTGATCAGTAAGCCATTTTAAGATTAATAATAAATCAGATGCAGAAAAAAAATCAGATGCAGAGAAAAAGGAGCCTTTGCACACTGTCAATGGAAATGCAAATTGGTGAAGCCACCACGGAAAGCAGTATGGAGATTCCTCAAAATATTAAAAATAGAATTACCATAGAATCTAGTAATTACTCTATTGAATATTGACCCAAAGAAAACAGAAACACAGATTCAAAAAATATATGTTTATTGCAGCATTAGTTTCAATAGCCAAGATATGAAAGCAACCCAAGTGTCCATTGATAGATGAACGGATAAAGAAGACATGTTGTGTATATACACAATGGAATATTACTCAGCCATCAAAAAGAATGAAATCTTGCCATTTGCAACAATGTGGTTGGAGCCAGAGAGTATTATGCTAATCGAAATAAGCTAGTCAAAGAAAGATACTCATATGTGAAATTTAAGAAACAAAACAAATAATCAAAGATAAAAGAAAAAGAAACCAAATCCCCCCAGACTTTTAAATACAGAGAACAAACTAGTGGTACCAATGGATGGGGAGGATGGGTGAAATAGATAAAGAAGATTAATGGCATACTTAGCTTGATAAGCAGTGAGGAGTACATAGAATTTTTGATAATAATGTACACCCAAAATTAATATAATACTGTATTCTAATTATACTTAAATTTAAAAAAATAATATATAATAATATCCTTAAAAATGTATATTAATAAGTCATTCTAGAAGGATGGGAAAATGCCATCCAGAAACTTATTTCAATGTTTGTCATCTTTGTCATCAATTTTCACCATCACCTCCACTCAGCAAAATAGCAATCCTAAGAGTCCAGAGCGTATCCTCAACATTTATTAACACTCAATTTAAAATAAGTAAGAGAGCAATTATGCTTGGAACACTAGGTATTTTTTTTTTCTTAACTAAGCACTGATTCCAAAAAATTGTTGGTTAACATTCATTAAGCATTTAATGCCCTGTGTGAAATCTGAAGTGTCACAGGAATGACTTCTGCCCCGCAATCTGCTTTTCAGTAATCAGGTTTATAAAACTCTGGCCTTTCTGAGGAGCTGTTATTTTATTGTCCTCCTGGAAGTCTGAGAAGTTGGAGGCCTGAGATATAACATTTACTTTAAGGATATGGTTGGGAAATCCTCTTATAAACAACTGTTTAACAACTGTTCAATACAACAGTTGAGGATTATTTAAAGACCAGTGATCTAAGCATAGGTTTCTCAAATAAAGAAGGCACCAAAAATAATCTAAACTCAAGATGAATAAAGTAGCTAAGGCTCTTCGGAGGGTCCATGTTGGATCGGAGAAATGAATACATCTAAGTAAAGACAGAGATCAACAGAAGGGTGACCCAATTAAAGTTCTTAATAACTAGGGGAATAAAGTAGAGATTCCTCAAACTTCACTGAAAATTGCAACTGGAGCTTTCTGGTGCAGTATTTCTCTATTAGGTATCCCCCCCCCCCCCCCCCCACATATCCAATAAAGCTAATCAGCTACAGCTCTGAATTTTATCAGGTAGGTGACAAAAGAAGACTGTAGCTTTTTGGAGAAGAAATACTAATATTAATCCCTCCTTTCCTGATTGAAAATCAGTAGCAAGACTCTAAGTTATGAATTCCTGAGTCACCACACATATTAACTTGATTATTAATATTGTCTTTGTCATTATTTCATTATCAGTACCCATGGTGTTAAGATCTTTATGGGCATTATTCAAGCAGTTTCATTAATATCCAAAAGAGTTGCCATAACTATTTCCATTGGACTTTTGAGGATATTGAGTTTAGAAGAGATAAAATAACTCACTCAAGGTCACACAGCTAATTTAGAACCCTTTCTATCCACATCCGATATTGTCATCTCTTTTGCCACTGAAGCTGTCCAACATGGATAATTTTGGTTAGGGGAAAATGGCTGGATGAGCTCATATCCTGAATCTGCTGCTTTCTATCATTTTGGTAGCATGGCCTCTTAGGACCTTGATTTTTTTTTTTTTTTTTTTCACTTAATGATGAAAACACTGGAGGCACGAGTCACTCAATGGGTTAACCATCAGACTCTTGATTTTGGCTCAGGTCATGGTTGTGGGATCAACCCTGCATCTGGCTCATTGCTCTGCAGGGAGTCTGCTTGAGCTTCTCTCTCTCCCTCTCCCTCTGATCCTCTCCCCACTTGTACTCTATCTCTCAAAAAAATAAATAACCTTTAAAAAAGTGAAAACACTGGACTTCTGATGTTTGTGAATTTAATATTTTAGTGCATGTAACACTAATCAATAATCAAGAAATTCCCAAGTAATCATTCACTATCGCTCTACTTGCATGTTCAGCAAAAATTCCTTCACTATCTCCATTCATCTGCACAATTGGGCATATATTGAAAACATAATCTATGCCAAGCACTGAGCTTATATTGATAACAAAAACAGAAAATGCCCAGTGTCCTGTAGAAAACGTTGATTTCATTAACAGGTTAATATTACCTATAGCAGTTTCTAAGAAACTAAAATGACTCAAGGGCAAGAGTTAAAGAGTTAGGGGCTCCTACATAATAAATAGAATCAAGGACAGTGAGGAAGAAGAATAAAACAGAATTTTGGATTGATGAGCATCAGGATTCCATGCAGTTTTCTGAGAGTATCCCCTTAGATTTTATTTCCATAATATCATATAACTGTGTTACATGGGCCAACTTAATTCAGAAGTCTTTCATATAGTTATGTCACTTTGCTTTGGCACAACCTGTTGTAGTTAAACTTTTCATATACATCCATGACATTTACCCCTGGCCCTGAAGAACAAATAAAACAGTTTCAGCATTGGTCAGTGTGGTGTTCACTAAAAATATAAAATGTCCATTTTTAGTTCTCATCTTCCAAACGCTGTTCTGTTTTCTCTGGTTTAAGTCAATGTCATAGGTATTTGTCCGTTCCAATTTGACCACCAGACATAAGTCTTTACCATGATCACTGTAGCTCTTATTTATTGGTATCCAGATTCCACTTGACTGGTTATAGATTGTTTGTCTCTTACCTGTTATTTAAAAGCACATATTTCTACACAGTGGATTTCCTAAGCCATAGTTGATTTCCATCCATTTTATTTAACTCATTTTTAATTTCCTTCATGCCTAGCCTTTAAAAAAATCCAATACAATATTTTGTGCTATGTAATTTGAAAACTTGCAAACTGATTAAGCTGTGATCATAGCCATGTGCAATATCTCCACTTTCCTTCAAATGTAGGATAGCAAGGAGACAATATTAGCCAGTAATTCTCAAGGGGAGGGGGAGGCAATATAATGTATTAAAAAGAAAAAAGAACAAGTACTCAGAAGATCTAGATGCATTTTAATTATGCCATTTCTCAACTTAAATCCTTCAACAATCCGCCCCCCTCCTCCCCAGTGGACAGTCAACTAAAGCCCATCCTCCTCAGTAATGCTTATAAGGCCACCATGATATTCACTTCAGGGTCATTTTCTCTAGCTCTGGGTTTTGACAAATTTACTCCAGCCATGTTGTGGGTCTTCATGTTGTCTCACCTCACCCTTCTTCCTCTGTTATCCTTGTTCCTATCTCTCTTTGGAAACCTGCCAGAGTAACTCTTACCCAGTCTTCAAGATTTAGCTTATTTATTTATTTATTTATTTATTTATTTATTTATTTATTTATGATAGTCACACAGAGAGAGAGAGAGAGGCAGAGACACAGGCAGAGGGAGAAGCAGGCTCCATGCACCGGGAGCCCGACGTGGGATTCGATCCCGGGTTTCCAGGATCGCGCCCTGGGCCAAAGGCAGGTGCCAAACCGCTGCGCCACCCAGGGATCCCAAGATTTAGCTCTTCCCTCCTAGTGGCATATGTTCACCAAGAGTTCCCCAAATTTGTGTAAGATAATAAATATCTCAGGAGATTCCTAATCTATAAAACAAATGTTTTTGGAATTTCTGGGATTTGTTTTAATCAGGTTTTGGTGAGACATGCAGATACAGAAATGACTGTCATTGAAGGTTTTACATTCACAGATCCCTAGAAACAGAAGTGTGGGGAAAGGTTAAAAACGGAGTAAGCATCACTAAGGGAGTCATTCAAAATAGAGTCAGAAGGACCTTGAGGAAGCAGGACCTCTGCACACCCTGTGTCTGAATTCTTGGAGCACCACAGACTTTGAACTGAATAAAACTAATGGAATGACTGGTGGCCCAGTAGCCAATCATGTATCAGACAGTTAGTCCAAATTCAGCCAGCACCGATCATAATTCTCTCATAAACGATTTAGGTAAAAACCTGCTAGTTTTTACCTTCATAAGCCTGCACATCTTGCTTGCGGTTTGGAGCACATTTTTGGGGAGACGCTGGGTCTCCCATACTGCAATGCTGAAGATCCCCTGAAAACGGTTTGCATTTCCTCCTGATTGAAGACAGGGTATCCCACACCGACCCACATGGGAGCACCAGCGTCAGCCGTGAGGTAGGCAAGTGAGGGGGAAATGTGAGCAACAGTCTTTCTGGTGGTTTTCATGACAGGAAGGGGAGAAGCAAGTCAATCAAATTCAGGATTGGCTAGTTGGGATAGTTTTTGTGAATCGTGAAGTATAGGCTCTGTTTCTAGTTATCTGATCCCTGGTCCAGGAAGATGAGGGCAGGAGGTTAATGGCCCAGAGACTAAGAGCTCCACAGAGGAAGTAGTTGACAGTATGGCTCTGGGTTGATTGTTTTGCATTTGAAAGGTATGCTCCACTCCCATCCCCCACCCCTTGAGTTATCTCTAGGATCTGGCTAACCTTAGGAGGAGCAGTCCTTCTGATATCAAAACATCAGAAAACAAGTAGAGGGGGAGCAGGGGGGAAGGACATGACTAGTACAGTGAATTTCTTTAGGGGAATCATTAACTTCTAAAGCACCCAGGTGGAATCCCAATTCTAGTAAGTGGTGGGGTAGCTTACAAGGGAATAATCTTTCTCTAGATAACAATGCACTTCACTTGCCTTGGAGACAAAAGCAGAGAAAAACTAGAGGGAATCTTTTGATAACAACTATGTCATAGATAAGATTTATGTTTAAAGAGTCTTTCCCATAAGGGTTCTGATTTGCATTATGTGGGGCAGCTATAACTCAAGCAGAAAGAGCAATAACAATCTTATTGGATTGAAGTGCCAGAGGATGGAGTTGAGGATACCAGAGAGTCTGGAAATTAAGGACATAACCACAGAAAGTGGAGTCCCGAAATATGTATATAAATCTCCCATAAAGCTTTGGTTGACTCTGAACTGTTTGTGCACATGTAGGCTACAAGAAGCCTCAAAAGAAACCCACCACCACCAACAGAAGATTGAAAATCTGACCGGAGATCTCGGCTCTTGACACACTCTGGAGTTTGAATCACACCTATTTAAAAGGGAGTGATAAAAACTTCCACTGAAACTCTACAATAGTCAGGGCTTAGAAATAAAGACTGGATCATTAGACTAAGTGTTATAACTCAGGCTAAGGGGAAAACTGACACGGAAAATTGACACAGACATTCTGTGATTAGGTATAAAATCCAGCCTCCTCTAAAATGACGAAAATCAACTGGTACAGTCTGTGCCCAAGTCATCTCCGGTGTTGCATGCATCAGTAATCCATTTCTTTTACTGCTGAGCAGTATTCTAGGGTAAGGATGTACCAGTGTGTCATCACATGGGCTTATGCAGAGCTAACGTTTTTAATTTTGATAGGTCCTACTTACCTACTTTTTTCTTTAATGGACTGTGCTGTTGATGACAAGTCTAATAACATCTTGACCAGCCCTAAATCATGAAGACTTTCTCTTTATTATTTTTTTTGTCAAAAATCAGTTGGACATATTTGTATCATTCCATTTCCAGGTTCTCCAGTCTATCCTGTTTATCTGTGTGTCTATCCTCTTACTGTAGTGAGATAGCAGGCCATAATATTTCATAGAATGATTCCTTCCACTCTATTCTTCTTTGTCAAGCTTTCATTATTGTGAGGTCAATGCAGTTCCATAAAAATTTTAGAACAATCTCACCTAGATATAGATTTTATCTCTGAATATCTTTTCGAAAATTGGTTGTGGAATAAATGGAAAAAGTAAGGAAAAAGTAACTTTGATTAAAGACTATTATCTAAAATACAGGAAGAAATCTTAAAACTCAACAGAAATCTAATAACCTGACTAAAAAATGGGTGAAAGCCCTCACAAAAAAAGATGTATGGTTAATGAATACACACGTGAAAAGATGCTCAACATCATACATCATAAAGGAATTGCAAATTAAAATAACAATGGTATATTATTCCATGCCTATTAAAATGACCAAAATACTAACAAAAGCAAATGCTACTGAAGATATAGAGCAACAGGAACCTACTTGCATTGCAGTGGGAATGCAAAATGGTACAACGTTTTTTTTTAAGATTTTATTTATTTATTCATGAGAGACACAGAGAGAGAGAGAGAGGCAGAGACACAGGCAGAGGGAGAAGCAGGCTCCACTCAGGGAGTCTGACACGGGACTCGATCCCGGGTCTTCAGGATCCCGTCCTGGGCTGAAGGCAGCGCTAAACCACCCAGGCTGGCCAGTACAAAACAGTTTGGCAGTTTCTTACAAAGGTAAACACCTCTTATTAAATGACTCAGCAATCCCACTCATTGATATTTACTGAACTGAAGTGAAAACTTATATCTACATAAAAAGCTGTATTCACAACTGCCAACACTTGATAGCAACCAAAATGTCCTTCATTGGGTAAATAAACTGTAGTGCATCCAGAAAATGGATTATTATTCGGTGCCAAGAACAAATGAAGACACGATGGAGCCTTAAATTCATATTAGTAAGTGAAAGAAGTCAATGTGGAAAGGCTACTTACTGTATGATTCCAAATATACGACATTCTGGAAAATTCAAAACTAATGAGACAGTAAAAAAAAGATAATGGTTTCCAGGGGATAGGGAGGAGGGAAAGGGTGAATCAGCATAGTAGAGACTTTTAGGGCAGTAAAACTATTCTGTATGACACTATAATGATGGATGTACAGCATTATACACTAGTCCAAGTTCATATAATATACAACACCATGAGTGAATCATAATGTAAACTAAGGACACTGGGTGATAATGATATGGCGGTGTAGATTCACTGGTGAAAAGAAGTATATAACTCTGGTGTGGGTGCTCATAGTGGTGGAGGTGATTGGGATGGGGAAGGGGGTGTATGGGAAACTTCTACATCTTCAGCTCAATTTCACTGTGAACCTAAAACAGCTTTTAAAAAGTAAAGCTTATTTTAAAAAATTCTCACAACTTGTCTGTAGGCAGTAATGTAATATCTGGAAAGCATTTAGAAGAGTGTTTGGCACATATTACAAAATGCTCCATAAAGTTTCGTACATAAAGAAAAAAAATTAACTTTGACTTCTATATCATACCATATGCAACCATTAATTCAAAGAGGGTCACTAATATAAAGGCATCAGTTAAAACAGTAAAGTTTGTGTAAGAAAATATAGAAGAAAATATTCATGATGTTGGTGTTGACAAAATTTCCTTAAACTAGACCTAAAAAGCACTATCATTAAAAAAAGGAGAGAAATGAGTTTGAATTTATAAGCACATACACTCACACATATACAACTTTTGCTTATCCCAAACACTGTTGATTGAATCAAAAGACAGGCCAAAGTTTGGCATAAAACATTTGAATACATGGGGATCCCTGGGTGGCGCAGCGGTTTGGCGCCTGCCTTTGGCCCAGGGCGCGATCCTGGAGACCCGGGATCGAATCCCACATCGGGCTCCCGGCATGGAGCCTGCTTCTCCCTCTGCCTGTGTCTCTGCCTCTCTCTCTCTCTCTGTGACTATCATAAGTATTTAAAAATAAAAAAAATAAAAAAAAAAAACATTTGAATACATGTATCTGCCAAAGTATTTGTATTTAGTGATAGAAAGAGCTACAAATCAGTAGTACAATAAGAAAACATAAGAAAAGATATGAACAGACATGCCAGAAAAGGAGAAATACGAATAACTAATAAGCACTAATAATAATTTAAATTATTATTCATCTGAAAAGTACTCATTAAAATCCCACTATACACTATTTCACATCCACAAAAAAGAGTTACAAAATCAACATCGATAATACTAGTAATATCCAGTATTGGCTTGTTTGTGGGGCAATGGAATTCTCAACATTTTGAGTATGAATGTAAAATTACATGATTTCTAATAACTAAAGACAGGGTGTCATAAAATTAAATGTGCATCTATCCAATGACCCCACAATTCCATTTTTAGGTAATTACTGGGGAAATAAAAAAAAAATGTCTGCAAAAAAATGTTCATGACAACTTTATT
This sequence comes from Canis lupus baileyi, assembly GCF_048164855.1. Classification (NCBI taxonomy): domain Eukaryota; kingdom Metazoa; phylum Chordata; class Mammalia; order Carnivora; family Canidae; genus Canis; species Canis lupus. The sequence continues at coordinate 1,259,079 of NC_132840.1, read as the reverse complement.
CCTAACAGCATAAAATTGGAAAAGAATCAAGTGTCCATCAACAGAAAAACAGATTAGGAAAAGATGGAATACCTATAAAATACAAAAATCTCATTAATAATGGGTGAACTATTGATATAACATCATGGACTAATCTAAAACAGTTCTCATAAGTGAAAGAAGCTAGACACAAAAGAATAAATATATGCAGTACAAGAGCAGGTAAAAACAACTTATTGTAATAAAAATCAGGTTATTGGTTGCTTCATAAAATTAAAAATATATCAAGGCAACTAATACATAGTAAGATCGGGAGGTCCACGTATTGTGATTCTGGATTCACAACTCTTTAACTCTAAGAAATTTCATTTTGCTCCCTTCATGATCATGTTATATAAATCCTTTGCATCTATCGTCTGTGCCCGGTTGGTAAAGCCCCAAACTAGGAAAAGGGGTGGGAATTTCCTGGAAGGCAGAAAAGCAAACCTTCTGGAGTAATGGAAATGTTCTAAACTGTAACTGCTATAATACCATTTCGATTCATATGTTATTCCCTCTACTTCCTGGGATGTTTACTTTAAGTGGGTTTTAAATAAAAACGACCCTTAAGAAGATTTGTGTATATACAGTGTTTTATTAGAAAATTAAATTTAGATTAAAAATAAGATGCAATCCATTAATATACTTTATAAATAAATAAATAAATAAATAATAAAAAAATAAAAAATTAAAAAAATTAAAAAAAATTTACAGTCAAGAGCCCATAATAAAAAAAAAGAGGCGAGGTGCTGTGTCATGATAGTACTGGACTTGTCAGTTTAGCCGTCTTAATCCCAAAGGACCCTTGGTTCTCAAACTTTGACTGATACGACCTAGAGGGTTTGACTGTATGAGAATTCAGAAAACCCAAGCTTCACAGGTTGTGATTCAGTAAAGCAGAGTTGGAGCCGAGGAATCTGCGATCTCAACAGTCACCCCATGCCAATCACCAGGCGAGGAAATGATCATCTTGACAAAAGAGAGTCTGTCTTGTTCGTTCTTATTTTATCTGACAGATCATAGATAATACCCCTCTGCACGGCAAATAAGTGGCTGACGATCCAGCACCTTCTTTGTGACCTTTAGTTCTCCTTTTTAATTTGGCCGTGGCTTCGGTTCTCCCTTTCTGACTTGCTTTCTGTGTAAACACTCTCCGCTCTGGCTTGCAGTGAAGCCCCTACCGAAGCTGCCTGGGAGGAACAGAGGTCTCCGCGACCAGGGCAGGCGAGGAGGTAAGGCCACCTGTGCCCTGCTGGAAAGGCACCGCTCAGGTGGTGAGATAGCTTCACTTGGCTCCACCTGCTGCAACAGCCAGGGCCACAGAATCCCAGAATAACCTGTTAGAAAACGCGCCCTTTGTTTTGACTGATCATTAATAAAACTCCAGCTGGCTGCTCTGAATGATATTATCGCAGAATTAATTCGCTAGTCCATCACGATGTGGACTAATGGTAGCATATCCTCAAATTTCTCTTCTCCCTCTTCATTACATGACCTCATTCCTCCTTTCACATCTTTGTCTACGATCCCACATGTTCAAAAAGCCAGATCACTTGGAATCTAAACAGGAAGCCGAGTCTTAGTAGGAAATTGGCAAGAGTCGGGACAATTTCCAGTAACGAAACCCCAAGGGGACAGCAGCCTCCTCACTTTCCCTTCCTCGGGGACATCGAGGTTGTGCCATTCTGCGAGCACGTCTGAATTTCTAGTCAAGGCATAACCCTGCATGGCTTGCTCCTCACGGCACCCCAGGATTTGGGGCATGTGCTGCTTTGTTTTGGTGACTTGCCCACATGTTCCCTTTGGAGAAGCAAAAATTCCTGGGTGTTTTTTTTTAGGGTTCTTGCAAATTATCTCAGCCTCATTCTAGCAATTGTTAGGTCCAGATGCTGAGCTGTCGCAGACAGTTGTCTGGCGAAGGCATCTGGGCCTGCAACCATCAAGCAGTTGTGTCTGAGTCAGTCCTAGGGCTAAATGCGTAACGGACTGTCTGGCCTGCCTGGGTCTTTGGAATGTCAGTGTCTTCTGACTCAAATGTTCAAGTAATTTACTCATCTTTCGCCACTGTTGATAGCACTTCTGCTGCAATCCCCTCACAGGCTCCGATCTACTTAAGGTGATGGAAGGAAGCATCCCATTCTGATTTGCTTCCGCAGAAGAATCTGAATTTAAAAAGGTGCTTCTGTTTGTGACTCACTTTTTAAGATATCAATAAAGTACGTGCTTCGCTGTCTTCATTTTTCCTATTTTCGTTTCCTGCATCACAAACCCTGTTATGGTTATGGCACTCACACATGTGTTTATGAACCGGCAAGGACTTCGGCTATTAGCTAAGTTGTTCTAATACGCCAGGAAACCACACCCCTATTTTGGAAGCATTAAACAAATTGAAAAAGTATCTTTATTGGAAATCAAAACTCTGGCAGTTAATAGCATCCCCCAGTCAGAGGCACATTTTGTTTCGATGGTGGCCACAAATGCAGACAGAAATCACTCTGATTTATAGTGAGTAAGGTAGAAATTTCTGATTACTATCCTGTCTCTGCATGAAACCAATCTCCTTAGAAAGACCATTTGAATCTGGGAAATAGAGGGCAAATGTAAATATGAGTGGAGGTTAAAACTGTTGCTATGAGTATGAAGTCATAAATTATGCAGCCCGAAAATTCATTATGTTGTTTTTGTCACCAATCTCCTGAGCTGTATTACAAAAAAATCTGGAAAAATAAAAGAAAATGAGATTTAAAACAGTGAAAATTCTTCTACAAGAAAATTGGGTTTATTGTAGCATTTCCTAAGGAGATTGCCTCGATGTAAAATATACTTCTTGCACAATACCTTTTAGATGGTTATAGCTGAAAAACAGTTTTTGTGTTTTTTTTTTTAGCTTATGACTTGTTTGACTTTCAAAGGACTTTATTCTTTCCTCACTTATCAGAAATTATTATGATGGTTTAAGGGAAACAACCTAGTATAGAAAGAGCCTAGTATTATTTTCAAATATACAAAGATTGGAATTCTACTGGGTGTGTTTTTAAGCTGTTTAACCAACAGGGTTACTTAAGGTGCGTTTTAAATGTTTTAGTTTACGTTTAAAAACATTTTAAATCAACACATGGATGCACTGATTTATTTACAGGCGTACGACGGAGGTACTGCAGGTTCCTCCCAGGCTACCTCAATAAAGCAAATACTGCAGGACAGTGAGTCACGTGAATTCCTTGGCTTCCGAGGGCATTTAAAAGTTATGTTTACACTATACTGGAGCCTATTGCATCATGTCTAGAAAAAAAAAATGTGCATGCCTTAATTAAAAATGCTTCATTGCTAAAAACTGCTAACCATCATTTGAGCTTTCGGCAATGGAGGGCCTCGCCTGGATGCTGACGGCTGCTTACTGGTCAGGATGCTGGTTGCTGACGGTTGGGGGCTTTGGCAGGTCCTTAAAATGAGACAGCAGCAATGTTTGCCATATTGATTCTTTCTTTTACAAATAATTTCTCGGTAGACGGCAACGCTGTTTGAATATATTTTGCTCACAGTAGAACTTCTTTCAAAACTAGGAGTCAATCCTCTCAAACCCCGCTGCTGCTTTATCAACTAAGTTTTATGTCATATTCTGAGTCCTTTGTTGTCATTTCAGCACACTTCAGAGCATCTTCAGCAGCAGCACATACCATCTCAATAAACTGCTTTCTTCGCTCATCCGTAAGAAGCAATCCTCGTCCGTTAAAATTTCATCATGAGATTTCAGAAATTCAAATTGAGTAATAATGAGAACATTTGAAACATTAGGAGGATGGCCAAAATGTGACAGAGACACAAAGTGAGCAAACGGTATTGGAGGAAGAAATGGCGCCAATAGACTTGCTCGATGCGGCGTGGCCACAAACCTTCACTTTGTGAAAAACACAGCACCTGCGAAGCACAATCAAGTGAAGTGCAATAAAACGAGGTGTGCCTGTATTCACCCATTAATTCATAAAGCTTCATTTGAATGCCTTTGCAAGCAATTCCATTTAGAGTCTTATGAACCAACTAAAATAGGGTCGTATTAAGTAGCTTTCAGCTCTCAGAATTTCAGTTTTCTCCACTGAAAGCTAGCATGATGACTCCTGAACTTTCAAACCTGTAGACTTTTGTAAGGACCAATTTTAATTGAGTGTCAACTTGCTTTTTAACTTTGATGGCACTGTCAAAGAATAGTGATGAGGAGAAGAGGAGGATAAAACTGTCAGGCTGATGGAAATTTACCATATTCCATTTGTCTTCTATCTTCTAGACACGAATATCATTTTAGACTCTTAGGTTATAGGTAGAGTATTAGAAATCTGGTATGCTTAAAGATCCCAAAGATCATTATAACTGAAAAGAGTTTTCAGGAGTGCCATAATCCAGCTTTATCTACCTTTAGTTGTTGAAGGGAACCATGAATGTCCCCTTTGGATGAAAATCACAATCCGTTTTGCTGATATCAAAAGAAAGCACAAGAATCTCTTACCGTAGCTGCATTTGTAATGAGAGCATTAGGTTAAATGTTCCTTAGGCACCATGCAGACAAAATATTTTATAATTGCTTTCTCCTTACTCAAGATAGAAAATACCCAATGAGTGCTGGCCTTCTGACTCAGAAGATAAAAACTTGTTCTTTAAAAATATACATATTTTTTTCTTTATTTGAGAAAGAGACAGAGAATCTGAAGCAGACCGCATGCTGAGCCTGAGCAGGGCTCAGTCCCACGACCACAAGAGCATGACTTCAGCCAAAACCAAGAGTTAGACGCTCAACTGACTGAGCCACACACGTGCCTCAAAACTTGCTCTGAATAGGACTCACAGGGCAAGCGAGGTAGGTCTCTTCCTTGAGAGAGAGAATAAAGTCCATTAGATCTCAGGTGAAACCTACTGCTAATCACGTTCGAGACTGATGCTTCTCCAACTTGTTATTCATACAAACCATATAACTACCTGAATTAATATCTAGCATTTCCTTTCAATTCCTTTTTTTTAAGAGTTTTCATCTTTATACTTACTTTACCCATCCATTCTTATATATCTTCTACTTTTTTCCATTAGTGCTTTCAACAGATTGATTATAGTTATTTTATGTTCTCTGTCTGATAATGACAACATTTGAATCATACCTGAGTCTGGTTCTGATACTTAGTTTGTCTCTTGAGAATGTGTTTTTTTCTTACCTGCTAACATTACTTGAATTTTTGTTATTGTCGTTGTTGTTATTGTTGTTGCCGAAAGCTAAAAATGATGTACTGGATAACAGCAATTGAAGTGATAAGGCTTCTGTGGTATGTTTTATGTTAATGTAACCAGGAGTTGGTCTGTGTTTAATATTTGCTGTAACTGAATGTGTCTGAGGCGTCAAAGTCCTCTAGCGTTGTTTTTCTTGTTGTCTTTGGGCTTCCCTAAGAACTCCTCCTCGCTTATAGTTGGCACCTTTTAGCTACAGTTTACTATTATTAAATTAAATAACTTAAAAAATTAATATTAAATTGGAGTAGTAAGGAAAGGAGGAGGAGGAGCATTCTATAATCTTATGATTAAATCTCTGCTTTTAGTGATCCCAGGTTTTACAAATGTTTCTTAGCATTCTGTTAACCTGGGTGAGACAGAAAGGTTAAGGGAGATGGAATTGAAGAAATGCTGTTACCCCAATGTGGGATCAGTCTCCAGCAAACTCACTGACCCCAGAGAGTAGGCTATTGCCTTAGAGAATGCTCTGGGGATATTTCACAAGTATCATTCCTCACCTCCTCTTGCCAGAGCCACAGAGAATTTCCCTTGTCATTATACCATGATACGTGGTGAACTTCCTAAAAGCAAAACCTATATAAGCGTGTGTGGGGGGGTAGGGAATCCTCAGACTGCAGCCACCAGGAGTTTCTCACACTCATGTCCTCATGTTAGTTCTCATTTAGATCTGAGGGTTCCTCAGGCTTCTAATTTTCCCCAAAGCCCTCGCTAGAAAGTGGGGGTGTTCGCCTCCGGCCACTCTTCTACATTGCCCAAGACTGAGTCTGCACTAGGCAACGTGGCAAGAGAAAATAGCCTACAGAACCATGACCACCCTACACCCCTCCAACACACATTCTGGTTTTGTAACTGAAGCATGACTTGGGTAGGGCCAGGAGAATCAAAAGAGCTTCATTGCACAGGGGGCCACCTTCCTAGTTCTCTGGTTATTTTCCACCTGAGAGGCATATTATCTGTCCACATCCATTTGGTGGTTTGGACTGACTGGGAGTCTAAGTCAGAAAATATGGGAGGAAAAAATAACTAACTCATTGCCTTAGGAATCATTACTTGAGTTTTGATTCTATCTTGTCCATCTGTTCCTAGTTAATTTCCAGAATCCTCTAGTAAGTGTATTTATATTTTCCTTAGTTGCTATTAGGGGAAGAGGGAGTATGAGCATCCTTCTTTCATCTGAACCATGCTAAGTCTTTTTTTGAAATGATCTCCACCTTTGTCACTCAGGAGTACCTCGTTGTTTCACTTGATTAGAGCTTACAGCATCATCTCTGAATCGCTTTACTAATGAATTTCTGATTTGATTTTATCTGTATTTTGCCAGTTGGAACTAACTGTGGAAAACAACAAGAGATATGCCTCCACATGCACACGTACTCACATACATCTGAGGATAAGCCAGAGACATTATTTTTCCCATATTTACGTCATAGTCAATTGGTCTCTGAAGGATATTTGGAGCTTGAATATCATCAATAGTCCCTTCCAACTTCCTAGATAAGAATCATAGTCTTCATATTATGTGAGTCTCTTCTAATTCCCCTACACTGACTAGAAAGTCCTCACCGTTGTTAAAAGGAAGAAGTTTGGGATTTTCATCCTCATTAGAATGGACACCGATAATATAAACATCTCTTGTTATTGAGAATATTGATAACCTCCTCTAAAAGAACTATGAGATAGACAAAATGCATTGAAAGAGATGGATGCACATTATGGTAGCAAAGACATACTTTACTCTTGGGATTGGAATGGGCATGAAAAAAAGAAAATTCAATCCTGTAGCCGAAATTAAATAACAATGACAGCAATAATAATAATAACTACAGCTGTTATGCGAGTGCTTACTCTGCTAGATACTAAAATAGGTTCTGTACATATGCCACCACTTTTTTCCTTTCCAAATTGAGCTTTTGAATAATTAAATTATGCGTCTATAATACAGAGAGTTAGTATTAGAGCAATAAATCCAGTCCTGTGGATTATATTGTTTGGATGCTTTCTATTTTTCTATATCGCTGATATTTTAGGAATATCATACAAATGTAAACACACACACTAATTATCTGGCAATTTGTTGGAAGTTGTTTGCATGAGAGATATCATAACTATGTATCTGCTCGTTTCATTATTTCTGTTGTTTGCCATTGCTATTGTCTCCAGAAGTAGTATAAACTAGATTGAGAAGAATTTTTTGGCATAGTTTCACAGAGGATTCTGAGACAATTTCTCTTTAAAAGGTCCCCCATTGTGGGTAGGCACTATAGTTCTCTCCAATAATGCTGTCCAGAGCTCTATTGGAGAGTAGGCCCTAGAAGCTGAATTTTTGAAAGAAAATTTAAAGTAAAGTTCCCAAGTGAATTGCTGGTCCAATAATTTGTAAACTTCCGGCTTAGAGAAATTGATGAAATCAACTGAGAGATGAAACAATATGGATTTGTATCTTCAACGAGCGTTATTAACGTGGGGTCTTTGGATAGAATTGATGTTATTCTGAATTTAGATGGCAAATAAAACATAAGTACCTCTTTAGTTTCATTAGTCTTTAACTGAAATTTTTCATTACTTTCAAATAGGAATTTGGAATGAAAATATTATCAAGCCACAGTATAATCAAGCAGTTACTTGTGACTTTGTCAACCAGTAGAAACCACACACAATTTATATCTGTACTCTTTTATTAAATTACATTTGTGTAGATATCTATAAATATCACTGATATCATCACTATTCTGAAATTATGATTGCTATTATAACACAGCTGGACATGTTATTTAATATTTAGTTTTAAAAGCCCATGAATGATTATATTATACATTTGTACTTTTTAGCAATTTGTTTCTTTTATAATTATAAGTATTTTATTTTATGTATTTATAAAGTATTCTGAGACGAGGTCCATGGACTTCACCACACTGCTTATGGGGTCCAGGGCCCAAACTGTTTAAGATCTCCTATTACAGAGGTAATTCTACTGAGTGAATAAAGCAGTCGTTTAACAAAGTGGGGCAGAAATGGCAGCATGATCATATTGTCATTACTAATATTTCCTGATAATAGATATTTCACTTTTATATCCCATCGCTCTGCACTCCCACCAAATCCCTGTAGTACTCTCCATAGCTGGTCGTTACATACGTATTGAAAGGGGGTGCTACGGTAGATATTTCATGTTGATTAAGAGACTTTGGGAAAAGCAGGTACGATCAAAGAAAAGGATAAGATACAAAAATAACTGAAGAGAAAGATGAGACAATAAGATGTAAAAGAGAAGGATAAAATGAGGAAAAAAGAAAAAATGAAGCCAAAGAAAAGGTCTTTCTCTTCTTCCCTAGTTCAACAGCTTCAGACTTCTTCTTCATATACTTTGCAAAACCACCGAGAGAGCAGTCACCTGGCACCTCCTTTGCCCCTGAGCTCATAATATATGATACAATGATTTCTATCATATTTCATATGTTTAATAAGTTATATTATTTATAAATAGCTTAACATTAGTTTAGTATTATATTTATGTAATGGCTTGGTTCTAATTCTTTTTGCTTTAATGTTTGAAATCCTAAATATTTTAATTTTTATCTTCTTGAATCCCTAAAGAATATAACATGTCAATTTAGCATGATGCTATTCTAATCTCCATGCATAAGACAAATAATTTTCAACCTTCTGTGAGAGATTCCCTAGTTTGAAAAAAAAAAAAAATCACTAACTCTGATGTCTAAAGTCTTCAAGAAAATTTTTTCCCTGTGAAATTATAATGGAATGAAAGAGTATTGCTGCCAAAAGTAGCTTCATTTCAATTTATGAGAAATAATAAATCAATCATTAAAATGGAAACAGCATGAATAAAATCAAGAGACAAGAACTGTGACAGCATTTTAAGTAAACTTTGTATCAATCCTCAAAAGCCCAATACTTATTGTTTATGCAATTGGTGTTTTTATACAACCATGTATTGAGCCTTCCTAATTATGCCATAGTTGAATTACAATTAATATGTAAATAGAAGCATAAAACTAGGTTTATCCCATGTAGCAATCTGTACCAGCAAACATCCTTCACAATCCTCTTGTTGTAAAGTCCCCGGAGTTTGCTTAGGCATTTTACTTTTCTTTCCCTTTAGCCTTAGCAATCTGGTTGGTAAAGTTAATTCAGAGCAGGATATTGCTGTTCCTGTAACCTGTTTTCAGATCTCTAACATCTGGAAAAATGTAGCTTATTTGTTGGTCTTCCTATCCAACCTGACTCAGTAACATCAAGTGGGTTTATCATGACTTCAGGTAGGTGGAATTTTGGTCATATTCATTTTGTAGATATGCTATTAAAAAAAACGATTTATTTATTTTAGAGAGATAGCATGCGGTCACTGCAAGCAAAGGGAGGGGCAGAGGGAGGAGAGAGAATGAATCTCAAGCAGACTCCCTGCTGAGCTCAAAGCCTGATGCAGGGCTTGATTTCATGACCCTTGATTCCATGATCAAGACCTGGGCTGAAATCAAGAGTCAGGAGCCTAACCAACTGAGCCACCCATTTAAACCTAAAAATTCGTCTTTGTTTTTGTTTGTTTGTTTGTTTGTTTGTTTTGTTTTAGCACCACACCAATGTCTGAGCTATTTGGAATCACTTGGAAATTAACTATATTTTGAGTTAAGTAAAGCAGACTTTTAATAAAATGAGCAATATTAGAAATCAATAAGGAAACAATGACCAATTAAATGATGCCATTCTACCCTCGGCTGCACAGCAAATCCATATCCCTTTTGGAAATAGATCTTGATCCCCCGACCACAGAGTTTGGGACATTTCCCTACACTGAACCAATCACAGTACTCTTTGTCCTTTTCATGCTCTTTGGACCAGAGGTAGAAATTTGAGTAGGTCAGGTTGATATCTTTTTCAATATTAGTTATGAACATTAGTTATGAAGTTTCATAGTATTCTTTCTACCATTCAATACGGGAAATGTGCGTGCTTGTTTGGGATCTATGGGGTGAACTGAATGTGTGGATGGCTTAAAGAAAGTTTGTCTCCATCCTCAGCAGGTATGTCCTCTTACTGGCAACAAATCCATTATAAGCATCTTTGGATATCAAATATGTTGGCATACAAGTTTTCTATCCAAATGGTTCTTCTTGGTTTCTAAGAAAGTAAAAAAAGAAAATTTTAACAACCAGAGCCTAAGTCTAAAATATAGTTTCATATGATAGTTTAACAAGAAAAATTACAACATTTGCAAGAGTTAGAATGGCATTTGGAAATTAAGATTTCATGCATATAGCTTAAATCTACTATTTAATGGGGAATACTTGGCTTCTCTACTTAATATTTATAAATAGCTATAAATATTGAAACATCTTTGTTTAGACCCATAGTTTTTAAAACTAGCCATTAAGCTTTTTTTTTTATTTTCTTAAGTACCTAATTCATATTATAAACTGAGGGATGCATTAAGCATACCAACCACATTAATCCAATGAAATTCTGCTTTGATTTTTAAATTTGCATTTATCATTCTGCTTTTTAGCAATTACTTGTCAACTTTCCACTTTTTGCCAATGATATGTTAGAAAATTGAGGCGAATTGATTATAAAGGGGAAAAATCATGAATTTTTAGGTTTATTCATATGGGAAGGATATGTGAGGATAAGTATGAATTAGTTGCTCCTATAATTAAGAAAAATACACAGCTTTTCATAGCAATTACTTTTTGGAGTCAAAGTTATTTACTTGGGGTGACCATATTAAGCAGACCAACTGATCACTGTCAAATACACAGATTTATGATTTCAGCTACATATATCTAAAAAGAAAATTTCAGAAAGCTAAAAATGTAAAGAAATAGTCTTAGCCATTTTTTTCTCTTCAAAAGCTGTAATGCAATCAATACTTCTATTAAGAATTAGAGGGTAGATGAAAAATTTTTAGTTTTTAAGCAAAGGAAACAATTACATTTTTACATATTTTCAACAAAATTCAAAGAACTAGAACACTAAGGACATTTGATTTAAATATTTAAACACAAACAAAATAAAAATTATTGTTAAACAGTCTAATGTTTTTAGACAAATTTTGCCGTATTATTCATGAACATGGACTTCGGTAAACAGTCTCTCTATAATTGTTTGTTTGGCCCAGCAATAAAAGCTATGTCTTTTATACAGTTGTACTTCAATTCCCAGGCAATTAACGTGTCTTGCTATGGAAAAATAATATGAAATATATTACCCTAGGAAAATTCATCCTACAATACATAACTAATTTGTAAAATGTTAGAAATACAAACTAGTCATAGATCTCATTAAATTATTCTTATATTTTTGCCTTAAGGGGCTTCGCATTTTACCTATGGGATCAGCAAACTCACTTGCAATGTCTCTTTGATAAAATATAATTGAATTTGAATTTATAATTCAAATATAATTTTTATTGAATTTATAATTGAATAAAATAAAACTGAAGAAAGGGTGATGAGTCTACAATACCTCTGAGTTGGCCAGCAGAATTAAAAAGGGGGGAAAAGGGCTTAAATGAAGGGTGAAAGGAAGAGAAAAGTAGATTTTTAAGAACAATGATTTAATGATCTTTTATGTTGTTTCCTTAGCATGTGAAGAAATTTGGTGGTTTTTATATGTCTATGATGGAGGTGATTTCAGATTTGCAGCTTTGGTTTTGACAATAGATTGGGCCACGTTAATTGAAGCACATAAATCTCAAGTTTCTGAGGGCCTTTTGGTTCAAATTAGAATAGACCTCAGTATAAGAAGATGTTTACAGATGTTCATCTGTGAAATGAACATTTTCTCATCATTGTAGGACTTAGGCAAAAAAGCCAACCATGGTTGACACGTGCCCTTCAGTCTTTTCCTTCCCTAAAGTTCAGAGACACAAATAGATCAGCTCTATTACAAGGCAACACTCAAGGGACTTCATCTGTACCGTGACTCTTTCCTTGATATGAAGCAAATAAGATATGTTTGCTAGCCTTAAAGAGGGTGTATTAGTCTTTCATCATGGTATTAATCGGAATTACAGGACATATGGAATGTGTTCGATTTATATACGTTAAAGAGGACATAGAGATACACATATATACATAATTTGCTTCTTTTCTCATTCATTTATAAAATTCCCATCATTTACTATGAGTTTTAATACTTGAAGATTTTAAGTCAGGCAAGAATCAGCAAGTTGTCATTTTCTATGGCAATCTGCCGTACCCAACTGTCTCCTAAGGAGGGTATGTTTTCTTCTTTTCAAAGATATTTATGTAAGTCAGACAGGAACATCAAACCAACTCACTTCTCTTTATTTAGTATTCAAGGCTAAGTAAAATGCATCTCAAACTCATTTTTAATGTCTTCATTTTTATGCAGTCATCTCTCTACCATTTAGTTATATGTCTTTTTAGAGCAACATTCCAAGGGCAATATTTTTAAAAATCCACATAGCAAAAAATCATGCATAAATGGTTAACTTAAAGATTTATGGCATATGTGATTTCTGAAAATATTTTAGGTACAATTGAAAAGCCTCTTGCCCCAAAGAGTCGCTATTGTTTCCAGCATAGAGTGCTACTTTAATAATGACTAACTAAGTTAATTATACTCATTATGTCATTCAACCAGGAAATTATACATTTCTTTCCTTCTTTTAGCCACTTTGACCAGAGTGGTTGTATAGCCTGACAATTTTGCAAATCCTGTCAGTAACATTCAGAAGTTATTGTTTCTTAATGGAATCAACTCAGTAAGTAAAATATAATTGTCAGTGGCATTTTGCATCCATTTTGCATCCAGTTTGTACCTCAAACTCTTTAGTGTGTTTAAACAATTGATTTTTTTTGACAGGATGCAATCTGGTATTGATCACCTATATTGGTGTTGATGATCTGAAGTTCTAAAGGAACCATTTATTTTGCTACTAAACTATATCATAGTTCTTCTAATTACTTTAGTATTTTTCCTGACATATAATTACAAATGTAAAGTGCCCCACCATTCCCTTCTCTTCCCTCTAAGCTCACCCATAAGGACTTTATCCAGTAATGTAATTTCTTCTATCATTATGGAGATGATTCCTCATCCTTATATCTAGTCCTCTGCTAGACAGGTTCAGCTCCAGTTCTCTTATAGTTATTTTTAACTGCATAACCCTTCAGAAGATCAAATTCAGAAATTTCAAAAAAGACCTCATTTTCTGACAAATCCTGCTCTTCCTTCTGGCATCCTAAAACTAAAATCACTAAAGTTTGAAACCTTGGTGTGGTCATTGATTCTTTTCTCTTCTGCCATCTCTCCCTCTATCATTCCATCTGCAGTATTGCAAACATACAGTCACTTGCTAAATTCCCTTAACTTCTCATTCACATTTACCCTTATTTTTCTTTTGCCTGGCCAAACGTCATAAGCTCTGCTCTAAACCTTCCCACCTCTTCTCTGCATCTAGAGAGGTGCTAGAAGCATTTTCCTGATGCAAAGCTCTAATTATGCCATGACCTATGTAGAAGAGTTCATGGTGGTGAGGGAGATGCTGGTGGTGGTCAGGCTCATAGTGGAACAAGGCAGAAACTCAGATTTTTACAATTTGATAGATATCAGTATTTGTAAGCACTTCTGTTATAGTCACTCTACAAAAACAGGAGGGACTCCCACCTAAAATTAGATTTAGAGGTCAACACTGAAAACATCCCCCACCCCAACACACACACCAAGTGTTTATGAAAAGAGGTATTACCTAGGTAATTGAGATGTCTGGAGAGAGCAAGGCAGGCCTCCTTAGAAGCTCCAAAATGGCTTGAAAGAACAAGAAAAGGAAAGTTTTTATTGTGGTTAGGGGGTGGAGCCAAATGAGACTTCTGCATGGAAGCAGGGACTTGTCTACTTGAATCCTTTGCCAGTGACAAAGAAAGGAACACTCGGGCATTTTTATCAGTTTGTCCAGATGTAGAGTACAAGGGAAAGAAGGAAGGATGGGGCTTAACAGCTATCAGCCGCTAAATATCAAAAGCTAGTCAGACTTCTTATGACAACATTACTTATATTCTCTAAATTCTACTCTGTCCTCACCTCAAACCATGCCATCAGTCAGCAGCATTTCTGGATCCCATCAACTATCATAAAGCCTCTACCCCCAACAAAAGGACAACATCAATAAAGTATTTCATGGATATTAACCAATTATTTTCTATTTCATTATTGACACACTCAAAAAATTCCAATTTGGTGTTATAATGTCTTACTTTAAGAAAGCACTAAAAAGAAAATCCCTAGTGATATGTTTTTCTCTCTGGACAGCTCAAAATCATACCTTTTTATTTCAGAAAGATTTTTTTTTTAAAGTAGGAACCCAGAAATATCTAATTTTAAGACATTAAATCATTTAAAAATATTTTAGCAAAAAAATCTTTATAATCCAAAAAAAATCTTTATAATTAACCAGGTTTCCTTTGTGTTGGGAACAAAACAGAGGCAAATTTTGGATTTTATTATTGTACACCTCTTATGAATCAAATGTACCCCCAAGAATATTTTTTTTTTACCATTGGTTTCCTTTGGCCAATTTATTTAATTGATTTACACTATTTGATGCATCTCTCTCTGTATCTGGTTTTTTTTTTTTTTTTTTCTTTTAAGGATGAAGGTATTTACAAGCAAGATCCTATTCCTTCAGCCACATTGTTTTGGTGGCTTTAATAGAACATTCATAATCAGCAATAGAGAGAAAGACTGACACCACACTAACAAATGAATAAGTTATTTAGGTATTGAGCCTAAAGTCTGTGTGTAAAACCAAATGTTAGTGTTGGATACTCTATCATTTCATTTACTGTTTTACATACCATTCAATCAGAGGTCGACAAACTAAAGGCTGTAGGCCAAGACCTGCCACCTCACTGTTTTTGTAAATGGCTTTATTGTATTATCCAACTAACTTTCCTTTGATAAAGGTAAAATTGAGTAGTTGTGGCCGAAACCATATGGCCCATTAGGGCTAAAATATTTATTATTTGGGCTTTTACAGATAAGGCTTGCTGAACATTTACAGATAAAATAAATGCTGCATACATTTCAATTCCAAATACAATCAAAATATAACTTAAACAATAGCTTGTCCTAAAGTATGAGTTATTCTTTAACAATTAAAGAGTACTTAAACAAAAACCTTGATTAAAGAGTCATGTTCTTCCAACCAAATCCAGATACTTGAAGTATATCATAGTAAAAAACCCAAAGTAAACTTTGAGATTCAGAAATCACAGCATCTAAATTTGAAGAACTCATTGCAAATATGAAATAGTTTGCTCTGTCACAAGAGATTTGAAATTGTGTCTATGAAAAGCTGCCACCTTACAGAGTATTTTTCCCTTTGAAGACACTACTACACTATTAAAAAGAAAGTAAAAATAAAACAAAGGGACATATCTACTTATGATTCCTCAAAAAAACTAATATGAATTATTAAGGAAATGGATTATGCTTAAATTAGTTCTGAAATAAGTCTCTAGATGATATGTAAAATATGATAGTAACAAAATATTTCAACTAGTATCAAATCTCAAGAGTTTGTATTACATAGGTAAACAGAATTTAGATTAAGATAAGCTGTATAAAATGCTTACCGTATGTATTTAGATGTGTAAAATGCCAAATGTATTTAGATGTATAAAATGCCGTCTTTACTAAAGCAAAATAATAAGAAGTATAGTACTAAGCAACCATAATAGTATATGAAAGTTCATTAATATAATGTTCTTCTCAGAGAACTTAGTTTCCTAACCTTATATCCTCTACAAATTCTTAAGTTCCTCCATTGTAAATTATTCTATCATATGAATTTTCAAAAACTGAAAAAAAAAGTGGCTCCTGAAATTTTAACTATATGTCCATTGGCAGACGAGGAATGATGCTTTTCAAGAGTACCTGGTTGAAATATGTGCATCATTGACCAATGCCGTTCCAAACACAAAATCATCAAGGAAAGTTAACTGGATGAAAAATCACCAAATCCACCCAAATGAAAGCTATAGAACCACTTTTTGACAAGGTAAGGGCTCCATTAGTAGCTAAATCTATTTGATTTTACTTCAGATGTCTTAGAGACACATCTCTTATTTCCTTTATCTCTACTGTTACCCATTGTGATTAAATCAGTCTCTCAACTGATTCACTACAATAGACTTCTAATGAGATACCCTGCCACAGGGTTACGTCCTTTTTCCTTCTACGTTAAAGGCGCCACAGCTTGGGGTATTCTTAGGGTCAGGGAATGCAAGTGGACCATTTGTCATATACATTTTATATTCAAAGATTTCTGATACCTTAGTTCTTGCTCATAAACTGAAATCCATTCTTCTTCACAGGACATTTAAAGGACTCTTTGCCTGAGCCTCTCTTTTCAATTTCTCATAGACATTCACCTTTACATTTCTTCTTCTGAGCATATAATACAGATATACTTGCTATGGTAAGACATAAGAACACTTTTATGCCTTATGACTTGGCTAATGTCAGTTATTCTCAAACTTGCCCCTTAAATATATCTCTAAATGCATAAAACAATGACAAAATCAGCCAGAGAAGTCTAGAATACAGCCTTTCTTAGCCAATTATCTTACCGAAGTTAGTTCACACTGATATCTCTTACTTGATTTTTAAAAAGTCTTCTTTCCGTCCTATGATATGCCAATACTGTCTTACTTCAGAAAAAATATTTTAAATTACTTATGAGATTAATATACCAGGAAGATTATACACATGAGACAACACAGTAAATTATGCCTATTTATGGGTCTGTTATTCACCTTCATTATGAGCCCCTTGTTCAGGAATCCTAGCTTATATGTCATTATATTATGCAAATCAATGAAAAAATGTTTCTAAAGAACAAATGTATGTGTATAATGAATTATGATGACACAAAACTATGTTCAATGATATTAAAATCCATATGGGTGACACATATTTCCTTTCAGTATCTTTAAGAAAAACACATTAATATGCTTTTTAAGCATTGATATGTTTCTCCTCTCAGTGAAATGCCAACACCTTTAAACATGGTTAGAAAAGTTGGTGTCTCATTTTAATTGCTGATTCAGCAAATCTGTAGAGAATCTGTTTGAGGGAGGATTAAGAGAAGTAGAACAGAAAAAACTGTGACTAAATCTTATATTATTTGTAACTGCTATATAATTTGAGTGGCAGCATTTTGAATGTATTTTTTAAATAATTTATAGACTATTTTTTAGCACAGTGTTAGATTTACAGAGTAATTGAACAGGTAATACAGAGAACTCTACGTACTCAACCCAACATCCATTACAAGTCTACAGACTCCCTCATATTAACATCCAAGATTAGGTTAGTATACTTGCTAGGGTTAATGAACTAAGATTGATGAATTCTTATTACTTTAGTTCATGGTTTACATTAAGGTTCACTTTTTGTATTGTACGTTTCTAGGAGTTTTAACAATAATGGCACATATCCACCATTAGGTTTTAAAAAATATAGTGCAGTTTTAGGATCACAGGCCATTAAAATTTTGTACAGAACAGTGTTTCACTATGCTAAAAGTCCTCTGTGTTTCGCCTACTCACTCTTTCCTCTCTCCTGAATTTCTGGCAACCACTGATTTTTTTTTTTTTTTTTTTTTTTTTACTATCTCTATAGTTTTGACTTTTTCAGAACGCCATGTACTTTTGATAATAACATGCATTGCCTTTTTAGATAGGCTTTTTTTCACTAAGTGATATGCAAGTAAGTGTCCTCCCCTCCTTGTCTTTCATTGCTTGATAGTTCATTTCGTCTGAATACTGAATAATATTCCATGGGAAGCAAATGACACCTAACTCAGTTCTAAGTGATGAGAAACACGTTCATGGGCTAAGAACATCTGATGGGAGCTTGAGGATACCAGGAGTCAGTCAAGCCAAGGAAGAGGAGAATGAGTGACAGGCACGAAGAAGACAAGGAACCCAAGCAAAATTGCTGCAAAAGACGTGGCCAAGAATGCAGCCCTGACCTGCATCCTCAGGGGCATTCACCAACAATCACTATTCCCTAAATATGTAAGCAACATATCTACTCTATGTGCAGAAAGAAACTAAAACCCTTCCAGGCATCTGTTTAAATAAGAATGATCTTTTTTGTTCAGCACACTCTCAGTAATAATTAAAAGCATGTATCCTACCACCAATAATTCAATTCACAATAGGCCTCCCTCCCCTAAAGCAATCGGGTCCACATTAATTAACAAAAGATTATCAACAATCAAAGACTCAAGGCCTTTCTCTCTGATCAGCCAAATGCAGAATACTTTACAGATAACAAAACAAAACAAAACACAGCCAGCAAATCAGGGAAATAAATAGTACATTAGAAAAAACAAAGCATCATCTTTTACTTCATAACTTCAGGTTTGCTCTCAAAGTGTATATTACAACATTGTGGAGTTTTACTATGCAAATCCACAGCAACTCTACAAGGTCCTTCCCGTGTAAATGTCTTCAGATGCATAATCAAGCACAGAGAATCAAAAATATGCCTGGTTTGTTACACAGAGCAGGAAAGAAGTGTTTGCTCAGATAGATTCTGGGCACCATCTGGGAGACAAGTGCTTGGTTTTGCAACAGATTGCATAATTTTCCTGTAGAATCTGGAGAAAAGCCCTAACTGCTTTAATAGAGAGTTGATTTTACATGCCTTTAATCTTCATTTCAGTTTGTCTTAAAGGCAATCCATATGGTTGAATGGCAGAAGTAGTCATTAGCTTAACGCAGTGCTCAGGCTTCCATCTTTCTGTGGGAGACATGCAATATTTCACCTTATAGAGTTAGTTTTCATTGCACACGGCAATTAATCTTGTTACTAGCCAAGCATCTACTGCATATGTATGCTATTTGATTGATTAGATTAGAAATTTAATGTTACAGTTCATACATTAGTAATATTTCAATATAACACATACCAAGGACTCTGCTATCAATAACACGAGTGGATAAAGAGCAGCGCAAATTAGCACCCGGAGCAGGAAGGATGACCTTGGTCGGTAGGAAATACTTCATCCACAACAGAGGAATCCTAGAGCAAAGTTCATCTTATTAGAAGCTCTTGTGGAACTTGTGGCTGGAGGGCACATGGATTCCTAACACGCAACAAGTACAAGGAAAGACAGAGGGTAAGATGCAACCCCCAATAGAAGAGGCAGTCCCTGCCCTGTGATGTACCTGTGTCTACGTATCTTTTTTGGCAGTTGCTAGAGAGGAAAGCACTTTGGCATTCTGTAGTAAATGATATAATTAAAAATCCAAACAGATCAGCAGAGTTGAATAGTTAAATGGAAAGTATTGCACCTAATTGTATTCTGGCGATAGTTTCTACATTAGAAATACAACAGCTTTTTTTTTTTTTTTCATTGAGCTAAATTCTTTGTCACGAGCTTTGCATACCTGCTAAAAAAATAAAAAATAAATTACCTATAATGTATCTGCCTTCCCAGAGAGGGGGAGTTGAGAAAAAAAAAAATTCCATGTATTCCTTACCCATTAAGCTAGACACTATTCTTGAAATCTCAAACATTCTACCGTATATGATCTCCCTAATCATATCCAGGCTTTCATTGCACATTGGAAGTAACTTGATGGAAGTATGCAAGTCCACCTAAGCTCATAAAATGCTATATAGAAGCTACAAGATTTCAAAAATAGAAATCCACAATCCAGACTTCTTTTCATATTGTTCTCTTCTCTATTCCATCTTGGTTTTCTTGCACAAGAAGAACCATTCCAAGCAAGGTAACTATCATTATCCCCATAAACCATGTATTTAAGGAAGCGCCAAGGATAAGAAAAATGTGCAAATAAGGTAGCTTATTTGAAAAGCATAAATTAGTAACTATGAAATAGAGAGTAGAAAATATAGAGGATTATGATTGTGAAATAAAAACACGATAAACTCGAAGTCATTGTAGTAATAGAATTGTTTTAATGTAGCATCTTTATTTTTTTTTTAAAGTTTTATTTATTTATTCCTGAGAGACACAGATAGAGAGGGGCAGAGACGCAAGCAGAGGGAGAAGCAGGCTCCATGTGGGGAGCCCAATGTGGGACTCGATCCCAGACCCCAGGATCATGTCCTGAGCGGAAGGCAGATGTTAAACCACTGAGGCATGCAGATGTCCCTAATGTAGCATCTTTTATATGAAGTACAGCTGACTTTTGAACAATAAGGGTTTGAACTGTGCTGGGTCCACTTATACATGGATGCTTTTTCAATAAATATTTTTGAAATTTTCTTTATTGGAAAGTTTGTATTTTTTATTAGAAAATTGTCTATTTGGGAAAACTTGTAAACAGAGTACATAGCCTAGGTATCTCTCTCAAATTAAGAAAAAGATAGGTATTACTGTAAGAATGCAGAATATAATACATATACATATAAAATATGTGTGCATCAACTGTTTATATAAGGCTTCCAGTCAACAGTACGCTATTAATGGTTACATTTGGGGGGAGTCAAAAATTATACCCAGATTTTTTTACTGCATTGGCAGATGGTGCCTCTAACTTCTGCACTGTTCAAGAGTCAACTGCATTTTGCGAATTATAATAATGATCCCAGCTCTTGCACACTTCATGTGTTTATACCCCTTGCCTTATAACTTTGTAACATCCTCCCTCTCTGATCCTAACTTGAGTCATAGGATTTGCTTTGGGCTATTTGAAACTTAGCAAGCATTACACAAAGGGAGGATTGGAAGGACTGCTGGAGTTGCTCACTCTTTCCCTCTCATGGTAGAGAAGGAAATGCCCAGCCTCGCCCAATGATCCCAAGAGGAGGATGAGATATGTGTGGATCAGAGGTAATCACTTTGATCATTCCAGTAAGGCCTTCCTAACCAGCTAGCAGCTAGCTAACCTCCAGATGTCTGAGCAAAGCAAGGAAAGCACAGGACAGCTGCCTAGAGAACCATCCCAATACCTAAGCAACAAATGTTTATTGCACCATGGAAGTTTTGGGTTATTTGCTATACAACATTATTGTACCAATAGATGTGTAATAGAGGATCAAATGATAAATGCCAACATTTAATTAACATTAGATGTTATTATGGTATTTTTATTTACTGTACTTCTGTTCTGTCTCCTTGTTTATCTCTACAATCTTCTACTTCCTGAAGATGTATGTTATGGCGTTTGGTATAGAGACATTAATACCTGACACATCACCATCATGAATTGTTGCCTCTAACAAATACAACCTGAGCTTATAACTGGAGCCAGGATGATGGTTATTTTGATTGGCTTAAGCTAATCAGGACCCACACCTAAAAATAAGGTGGTATAAGATCGCTTGACTAGAAAATAGAGAGATTATTGCTAAGAAAAAGGGAATGAATGCAAAAGAGATCATTAATAAATGGTAGAAGCATCTAACAAAGATGTGAATGAATGAATGAATGAATAATAGACAAATGCATGAATGAATATTTTAAAGATAATATTGGTTTTGTCTTTTAAAAATAATTTAAGCACAAGCTGTTGGATATTGGTCAAAATCACCGAAGGATAATAAGCGAAATACGTCTTTACTTTGAGGTATAAAACATGAGATGCAGTATTATGGTATGCAGGAAACTTAAATATTTTATGTAAACTTTCTGCCTTTTTAAGAGTAGACATTATAGCTTAGAGTCTAGAAAATGGTGTCTTCTCTGCCTGAATGGTGATGTGCATTAATTTGGGTATTTAATGTAGAAGTCAGTCTGCTGAGGAAAGCTTTGCAGTCTATTTAAACTTGTTTTAATTTGAATCCCAAGTCATTCTTTGTGTCTATAATGTGGAACTGCTTAAAAATCTGTAGCAATAAAGCAAAGATTTGGGGACAGATTGGTTTCCAAAGTACCTCTTAAATGCATGCCGTAGACTATCCAATGGTTACAAATACAGTTCCTACGAGCAAATGAGGAAGAATGATGGATGCAAATCAATTAGCATGTATCATTCAAAATATCAGTCTAAAAGCAGACAAACGTTCAATAAGTGTCAAGCCAAAATAGTAAAATCTAATTGTTCACAGTCAAACTTTATTAATCAATTCTGTGCCTAATTATTAAATAATTTGCCGGCACTCTTAATAATCAAACAAGGGGATCTATCAAAATAAAATATCAGACTGACAAAATTAAGTGGATTTCTGCTCGGTGATAAATCACTATCTAGTACTAACCACATAGAATTGAGATTAGTTAAATCTGGGATTGATTTGAAAGCTGCGTTCAGATTCCCTAATAAGTATATGTGGCCGGATGCTGCCCACAGTGTGAGAGCAAGGAAAGAGAAGGGTGTTCTTTACATTTGAAATACTATCTTCCCATCACAGAGAACACCCTGATCCAAGCTGTTCAGAATGTGGGAGCCAAAGAAACCCCTGAAGATTACACATTTAAAAAGTGGCTCTGTGGCCTAATTACCCAAAGTCTAAAATATATGAGGTTAAAGTGGAAGCCATTGTCAGCAGCCCCCAGTTAGGGCCCCAGATTTAGAGTCTGAATCACAGACATGGCAACAAAGCTAAGTTTGGCAAGGAGATGCTACGGCTACATAGGATGGTCAGGGGCGGCAGCAGCAATAAATCAGACCCATGGCATCAACGAAACGCAAAAAGACACTCCCACGTGTCTTTAGACAGAGGACATGTAGAACTTGTAATGGCTTGGGGCTCCAAGAAATCTTGAAAATAAAAATAATAAAACAATAAGTGTGTTAACTTACGTTCATTGCATGTCATATACACTACATGGCAGACTCTTTAAGTTATTTTCCATGTCTTACCTTGTTCATTTTTTTCAATTCGTTTATGAATTGAAAAGCATTATTGTCCTATTTAATAGGTGAAAAAAAAAATCAGTGATGCAGAAAGATTAAGTAACCTGTCTAAGGTCAACTTAAAGCTAGTAAATCAAGCATCTGGGATTAAGTTCCAGGCAATTTAGCATTCGAGTCCATAGTCTTAAAGCAGAAGTTTATCCCTATGTCCCACATTTCAATAAGTTGAACATAACATTGCAATATTAAATTCCCTTGGGTCAGTTGAGAAGCCGAGACTGGCTTACATTTAAAAGTCCTTCACCCGCCATTATGCTCTTCACAATAACCCAGTTGGGCAAGGGAAGATATCCCTTGGGTGCATTTTCCAAGACATGTAGCTAGTTTGCTTGTTTCTTTGTTATTATTGTTTTTCTTTTTTTAAAATATTTTATTTATTTGAGAGAGAGGGAGGGAGTGTGTGTGTGTAAGCAGGGGGAGGGAGAGGGACTCTCAGGCTGAGCACAGAGCCTAACTCAGACTCAATTCCAAACCCTGAGATCACGGCCTGAGACAAAATCCAGAGTCAAGCTTAACCTACTGAGCCATCCAGGTGCCCCTGTTGTTGTTTTTTTTTAATGGTTTACTTATTTATGTATCACCTTGTTCCGGACATATTCGAGGTTTAACACATAGGCAGGACTTGGTATCATGAGACCAAGCTGTGCCCAGAAAAGGGTAAGTGTACTTCAACTCAAAGACTAGTTGTAGGCTACATGCCAGCTTCTCGTCATGAACTTTCGGCTCTACTTGTGTACAATGAAAGGGCAAATTAGAGTGATGCGTACGAATCTTTAGGTTCTAACATTCCAGGTGTTTATGGATGTATTTCCCAATCTGCAAGAAGAAACTTAGTGCTCAACATTCAGTTAACTACTAAGTAGGCAAAACAAGTGACAATGCTCTTTTAATAGGATGTATTCATACGATTTTGGTACCTCAAACAGCTGAACAGAGGACGCCTGTGTCAATACCACCAACGATATAATGCTGCATCAACTCTGGCTATTTTTCCTAAGACATCTTCCACCATACTCTTTCCTTGATCATTTTCCTTAAATACGTATTTTCTAAACCAATATCTGATGTAAACTATTGGCCTTTTGCCTAGAAATGTAACAAACAAAAATAAAATGCCATTTTTAGGACATATTGGAAATACATTCTAAAGATGAAATCAATAACAAAAATGTAGATCAACAAAAGGGGGGCTACATCTAAATTCAAGTATGTGGAGAAATCAGACCAGGTGGGTGTGGATGTGTGCGTGCACACATGTGTGTGTTTTCTAAAGGTTATTTAGAGTGAAATTTGCTAATAAAAATGGAATTTGGGACTAGGCTATTCCATAGTTTATCAGAAAATGCCAAAAGTGGTATCCACCTAGAAAACAGACAATCTTATGTAAGGAAGTCCATTGAAAATTTTAGTTATTTCATAATGTAAACCCAGGCATAGGTTCAAATTTCAGCAACCTGAAACAAAAGGATGCAGGATTAAGTTGCAATTTCATTTTAAAGGTCTGAAAAGAGCATTATGATCTATTGCAGAAAGACACTAATCACTGAGGACCATAATGATTGCTGTTTGACAATTTTAATATGTAAGGGTACCTGATTAAAATTTAAAAGCCATCTTGAGCATTTCTGAGGCTAAATTAACATTTATTGAGTAGTTCTTGGTGCTAGGCTCTGAGCTGGTTGCTTTGCACAAGATATCCCACTTAATCCTCATGACAACTTTGGGAGCCAGGTTTCATTAGCTAGGAAAAGGTTTAGATTTTACTGAAAAGAACATAAAAGTTGGAATCAGATGGACGTGGATTCAGGATTTCCATTACCAATTTTTTTGCGGAGTGACATTCTTAGGTGGAAGAGTCGTGCAAAATTGGACAGCTGCTCTGTCGCTTTAAGCTTTGATACATTTTTTGTTGTCTTTTTCAAAATATATATTCCGGTATTCTGCGCATTTCACAGAGACATTAAGACAATGTTGGAAAAGCTGTAGGTGAAATGCAAGGGGCAAAGGGGGGTGTTTATACGTTAGTGTAAAATTTTTAAGAAGAGAGTGTTTTGGTTTTTATACTAAAATTTAGAGCATTACAAAACCCCTATTATAAGTGTGATGGCAAAGCATCTTCTGTGAAGGGCAAGTATCACTCAGGATAGGCTAGAAAGTGATGAGGTAACAACTAACCCAAAATTTTAGAGACGTAACACGACAAAGCTTTATTTCCTTTGCACAAAGAGTCAGTTGTGGGTTGGAGGACTCTCCGGGGTCACTCTTCTCCAGCGGATGGCTCAGCACTGAACCTCCAGGTGAACTCATGCTTCCGTGTTAACAAGAGCCGTGAGAAGAGATAAGGGGGGCAATTAAGTGCTTCCACAAGGAAGTCACACTTATCACTACATTCACATTTCATCACGCAAAGAAGTTCAGATGACCATGCCTAATTTCTGAGTGGCAGGGAAATGGAAGCTTCCTATCTGTGAGAAGCCTAGGAGCAGTGGGGGGACTTGATACCTGCAGAGGCTAACCAGTTATAACCCTTCTTATGCATTTGTAATTATTCCAAGAAAAAACTGTTTATTAAAGGTACACTTTCTCTAGAAGCTTCTACCCTTTCATTAACACGTTAGAACAAGTTATCTGGAACTAAACTATCACATTTTAAAAATACATATTTTACAGAGGTTGCACTGTATTCATCTAGTTTCATCTAGTGAGTTTCATGGAGGAAGTTAAAAAAAAGAAGAGTCGTCTGGCATTGCCTAAATTCTGAAGTCATGAGTTTTCTATGCCTATGAAAGTCTTCCCGAAAGTTGTAAGGTGAACTAACAGATTGCTGATAACTGACAGGGAAACCTCCCTGAGACTACACCTGCCTGTGTGTAGAATTTACTGCCAGAGATAAATGTGACATTTAAATTGCATTGCTCTTTCTCCCATGCATTTCTGTCAGGATACTTTCAGCATGAAAATGGAATGATTTAAAAATACTTTAAAATATACAATATTTGGTGTAACATTATAATATAGAAGATCCTTCAATGAAATATTAGGTAGAACAGGCTGCTTGATTATTATCATGAATGTCAAAAGTATGCAGTGTGGTATTTAATATAATTCAGTGAGTGATGAGTTGGTAACAATTTATTCACTCAGAGAAAGGAAATAAGAGACCAGGCAATTCAAGGAGAGGCTCATCATTTCCAATAATATTATATTCAAGAATAAAATAGAAGGATAGATTTGAATCTGAAGTGAGATATCTTACTTATAATGCAATCTCTTTTGGAAAACAAATACAGAAGTCAAGAAGATATTAATTGAAAAAATAATTTAAGTCTTCAGGAATATAGAATGAAAACAATTCCCCCTTATGTTTCTTAAAGATATGAATTTGTTAAACATTTGAGCATGGATGAAATTGTTAACTAATAATCAGTACCTACATTTCAACCTAGCTTCTCATTTATCTTCAAAATAATCATGGCAATACAACCTCACAAATGTATGACAAGGGCTAAACGGCACAACTAATTAATATGTCTGGCCCAATCCCTATCGTATATCGTATGCCGGTATGCATCTTGGTTTTAAATCCTGGATAAGCCTCAAAATACAAATCCTAGGAATTCTGATTTAGAATTTGATTGTCTAAGTATATATTCTTAAACTTTTGAAAGGTGATTTAATATAGAGTTTCTGATCTATATTGGACACTAAAAAATGTTGAGGGCATGGACCTATGTGACAAATTCCCGGAAATCTGCACGTGTGTGGTGTGTGCATGACTGTACATACATGTATAATTGCAAAATCTTCACCAAAGCTCATTTATGGATATTTTAGCAATCCCTGGCCCCCAGATCAAGGACCATCATATTATTTTGTGAAATAATTTTGCATTTTCCCCCTAATTTCTATTGAAATAGGCATACAATTGACTTTAAGTAGTCTCCTCCATAATAGTCATAAAAAACAAACACATAATGTTGATATAGAATAAATCGGTATTCTATTTAGTGGAGTGGATATATGAATACTTCAACAAGCAACATTTTTATTCTAGTACCTTGAAAGGCATTAAATATAGTACAGGTACTATCAATTAAGGTGTCTGAAAATTAATTACAACAAGAAGCAGAATCATTCAACTAATCACAGCCAGATCTAAATAAATTAGTTCTTAATCATAGCTTTGAAATAAGAGAAAAAGCAAGCAACGTCAAGAAAGTCAAATTGCCTTCCCTTGGGCAAAGACAAAATAAAACATACAATAAGTCAAGAATTTAACTTCAATTTTGTTGATAAGATCATTATAAAGCTTTAGTAATAATATTACATATTTTCCCCATATCTGAGTTTTCAATTTAATTGCTCATTGTTAGATAAAGGGACATATCTGCCAAAACTAGTGTGAAAGGTGCAGCCAGGTGGTGACAGTCAAGATAATGGAGCAATATTTGCTTTCCCACTTTTCAAACATTTTATCCCCAGACTGGATTGGGATGGAGGGGCAGTTTCTTTTTCCAGATCTTCATATGTGGGGGCTCAGCACCTCTGCATTCTTTCTTTGCAGAGAGATGGTAAAAATCCGTTCCAATATATTTTCACGTTTAAGAGATCCAGGATAAAAATGGAAAGCAAAAATTTGGGAACCAGGACATATCAGAAGTTTCTTTCCCTAGTCTCCACAATAGTAAACCTGTTGCTGCCTTTTTAAGGAACAATAAAACAAATCTGAGCGTAACCAGCCTCATTTTGAATCCTGGCCTTTCCGTTCACTAGCTATTTGTCTGATCAAATTACTTAATCTTTCTTCATTTCAGTTTACCAGATAAATGAATCAAAAAAGTCTATATCTCACAGGGTTGACGAGAGGATTAAATGATAATAATAATCTTCAAAGCACCTCAATAACATTAGTTATTACATAAAATAAACAGTTTTGTACTTGCTGGCATTCCAAGATTTATTTACTGAAACATTTATTCCTACGGTTTTAATCTTGACTCTGCGCTTGACTCTGCACTTATGCTATTGATAATGGTGGGATGGTTGGCTAAACATTTGGATTTGAACAAGGAATACATTCTTTTTGGTTTCTAATACTGATATACCACTGTTTCTTTAACCTACTATGCATATTCCAGGAATAGCCTTGAGAATGTTATAAAGCATACAAGATTGGAGGATGTCTGGGCACATGCATCAGGATCATTGCTCTAAGACCCTGCCCATAATTCCAGAACATACGTCTCTACCTGTACATTACAAGCATTGTGAATAGTTTCTATATCAAACCATTTTCCATATAGCAGCTAAAAGGATCGATATGAAATCCACATTTGATCATAGCTTCCCTGGTTTAAGATCTTTAAGTATTTCCCTTTGCCTGGTCAGTAAACTCCAAACACCTTGCTCCTATTCTCTCCTTCCACACTTTTCTATTTTTGGTAATCTGTTCTATATTTTACACCATCAACATACTCCCAAGGGACCCCATTTCCTATATCTTGGTCACTCTTGCCCTTTAGCAAACTCTTTGCCTGCTAGCTTGCATTTATTCCTCAATTTATATGGTGCTTCTCCCTCCCTGAACTGCACACTTTGGTTTGATACGCTGATAGAACATTCTACACATGATCCCTCTGAGGTACATCTGAATTTCTTCTATCTAGTACTGAGATTACTCATGTTTCATTTTCTCCACTTAACCATAAGATCAGGAACTGTTTTGCCACTCATTGTATCTTTAACATCTAATATAGTGCCTGGCACCTAATAAATGCTTAAAAATATTATACAAATGAAGCATATATCATTGCAATTTTAGGGTAATTGTTATTTCTCTCCATATTTTTTTTAAGAACAAGAATAGTTTCAAGAATTGGTGCAAATGATCTGTATTGAATGCAGAATGTTATGGTAGGGTCCTTGAGATCAGGAACTTTGTTGGATTTTGTCTTGACTTTTAAATCACTCCGTCCCCAACACAGAACCTGGCACATAATAAGCATGAGACCAACATATATGGAATAATAAATGAATTAATATATCTTAGACTCCTAGATCCAGACAATAATGAAAATACCAACTCACTCCGTACTAAAGCATGTAAGATAACTTGCTTATTAACCTCTAATTTCTCAAATGTGAATGATCTAAATTATCATCTCATGATCAATTGGAACTCTTAAAGATGCAAAAATATTTAGATTCCCCCTTAATTAGTATGTTTCTAGTTTTTTTTAATAGAAAAATAAAAACAAATAGTCTTTATGAACTGCAGGGTAACAGAGGGACACATTTTATGAGATGTGTGTGTGTGTAGTTTTGTTCCACTCTGATATCTAGGCTAATTTGAAAATACCACAATACGTTGCTTGACATTTGCTAAGAAATTATACTCAAAGTGAATTTTAAAATGATTCATGCTTTGTAATCTCAAGAAATGAATGGTAATGATGTTCCCTTAAATCTGTATATGCATTAATCTCCATCATTGCTACTTAATTGTATACATTTTTGGCTCATGAACAACAAACATCTTAGGAAGACAAATAGCTTCTTTTTCTGGAAAATACTATGTATGGATCTTTTGTTTTTAAAAAAAAATCTTCCTCGTTTTTATTGAATGCATGTGATTAAAGAAAATTGTTACTTTAGAACAAGGTAGGATTTGTTTCTGAGCTGGATAATGAAGACTAAAAGGAGGTGAAGGGAAGGGTATCAGGTTTGTCTCAGGGATCACTGAAGGATAATTAATTGATTAATTGATTAATTAACAATAACCTAATACTGCAACAATGCAAGAAGAATGGTCCTTAGCTCAAAATATTGGTAGATCTAAGGATAAGTCTAGCTTGGGGCACATCTGAACCAAGACGTAAAACAAGCCGTTAAGACTCTTGATTGAACAGGATTCTCTGTTGCTAACTATTATTGGGGGACCACTCTCTATCATATTAAGCTACTCTAAGTCTAAATTCAAACTTCTTCAGATCCCCAAAGTACCATCGTATCTTCCATAGTAATCTGAATGCCAACTCTCAGTGAATATGATTTATGTTTTGCCGTCATTGCCAAGGCAAGAGCGATGGTTCAATGTGATGGTCAGGTCCAAGTTGCTTTAGTGACTGGGAGGGAAGGGGTAATGTCAGCTTCAACACTGATAATTCGTGATAGGCAACACTGGTGATTTTATATTAAAAAAGAAAAAACAAGGAATTTGTATTAGGTCAGCTAAAATAACAGATAACCTAGTAAAAGGTGCATGAATAGGATGCTGCACTCATCATACTTCAAACAAGCCAGGCTTATCTTCATCTGTTTTACGTATTGGGAATCTACACAGATTTTTATTGGAGAAACCGATTTATTTCTTTAAAAAAGCTTGGAAATTTTGGACATTAAGTTAGGATTCACTTTCAGTTTGAGGATTTCATTTGTTTCTGAGAGGTGAGGACAGGGTCAACAGAATTCAAGACAGAAAGCTCATGGAAAGGTTAACAGATGATGCTTCCCAAAATGAAATTATACTCATTGTGGGGGATAATTATTATTAATAAGTAGATAAAAATGTCAAGATAGTAAGAAAGAGCAGAGATTAAATAGCTGGCACCAACACTGACTAACCTTTTCAATTTATGATTAATTGCCCAAGAGCAAAAAATGCCCATGCATTTGTGATTCTTTGCTTCATGTTGCTTTTGGGGAATCCTGAGTAAGGTAGTAAACAGGTTTCTCAGAGGTAAAAAGTTTAGGTCTCCTAACTTCAAGAAAACACATGCTCTTGGGAGGTGTCAGCTGGTCTGGAGTTACTGTTGGAGGGTAAAGAGATCATCAAGACTATGACCTCTCCATTAACCCTAATCCTCACATTTACAAGCATTATCCCTATGGTTCTTCCCCATGTACGGCTTGCCTGTCCCTCAGGAGTGAACATTTCATCCCATATGCCATAGATGATGACAATATGGGTAACAGAGATTATTTTCAAGACCTATTAGAAAATAATACTAACACTGTGTTAAGTATTTATCAACCAAAATATGCCAAATAAATATTCATTTCACTTTTTTTTTTTTTCGAATTAGAAACTTTAGGGAAGATAGGTTAAGGACTCTGCCTAAATTCAAATGACTAATGCAATTAAAAACCTGAGTTCATTTGATCCCAAAGTTGATTCTTTCATTCTTTACAACATGAGATTTTCTACTCAATCTTTTGTCCTTTTTTTTTTTTTTTAATGCCCAGAATGATTCCTACATACAACAACAACAACAACAAAACAGAGTGATGGAGTTTCTGTTGTTTAGTATTACTGTTTTCCTTCTTCTTAACTAATTTTCTCATTCCATCAAACGGGACTCTTAGATACAGTGTTAGAATAATATCAGATATTTATCTCCAACTCTTCAGAGTCATTGACTGCTAAAAATTGTCAAGACAAATATTCCTGCATTCTTTGAAGAGAAACTTACCTTCCCTTCAGAAGGGACTGTGGAATGATCCGTATGGAGTCAGATGACCCTCTGCTAATTCTATGTACCATGAATACTATGGGGAACACACTGTTATGAGGAACAATGAGGGTGGGACGCCTGGGTGGCTCAATGGTTGAGTGTCTGCCTTTGTCTCAGGTCGTGATCCCAGGATCCCGGGATCGAGTCCCACATCGAGAGGAGCCTGCTTCTCCCTCTGCCTGGGTCTCTGCCTCTCTCTTTGTGTCTCTCCTAAATAAATAAATAAAAATATTTTTTAAAAAGAATTAATGATGGCAAGTCATTTGTTTTGGGGACAATTCTTCTGGGAGACGGCGAGGTGAAGTTAGTAAATGAGAAAGAGCATTTTCCCTTCTGCTAATGTCAATACCATCTAGCTCTTACACTACAAATCTTCAGCAAAGCATTCCATTTGACTTTGTCATTTTAAGGACATTTGAAATTGATACAAATCTGTGGTTTCAAAGCAGGTTAATTAGAACTGAAATAGAAAGCTGTTCCCTGTACTTAAAAAAAAATAAATTTAGAGAAAGTACTTTTCAAAGGTAATTTTTCTGGATATGGAAAGAAAATTTCTAAATTTGAGCTGCACTATGCACCAGTGAATCATATCTGAACCTCCTCAGTTTTAAGCTAGGAAAACTTGACAGTGGCATCAGAACTGAAGCCTTGTCCCTGTTGAGACTCATGGACAGAGTTTATGATGACAAGAACACTTGCTATCAAATCCTAAGTTGATGCTGAGTGACAGGGAACCTGCCATATCTCAGCCACTTTCAGACAACTATCACAAGCCCCATTTGCTTACTAGGAACGTGGCACGTGCTAGCCCACGAAAAGTCAGGTGCCTTCAAATGAGCAGTGGCCAATATTGCTTTTGAGAAATATGAACATTTGTCTGCCTTCACCGAACCAATTATTCAGCCAACTATACATTGGGGAAATTAATTCTTGAAGCAAAAGATTTCATTACATTCATAACTACAAATATTGTTCTTGGATATAAACTCCCTGGCTCACTTGACTCAGTGACCTTTTATTTCGATATATCTAATAGATTTATAATACGTTCTGGGAAGAAACCTCTTCCCTCCCCACCCCCCTTAAATTGCTCTTTCAACTTCCAGAATATCAAATGAATGTTAAGTCCTTCCAGGGATATCTGAGAAGTCAAAGAACTCTATGTATTTTGTAAGTTTGGTTTCTGATTTTTTTCCTAGATACAGAATATCATGGAATCTTTATGTTGGAAGGAATGATCAAAGTGATCCAGTCTAATCTGATAAGGAGTCTTTCTTCTCTACTGGAGTGTGAGGGCTGAGAAAACAAAAATAATGTCCAATTAACTCTTATTTTCTCAGCACCTGATAAAGAATCTCATCCACAATAAGTCTTAATTACGCAATAAGGGGGGTAGATGATGAACTAATAATCTAGCTTAGAGTTTCCCACAAAATGGTGCATTTACCACCAAAGGTACAAGACTATTTTAGGTGGCATTTGGACAAGTGTCAATAAATTATTTTCTATATTACTATGTATTATTTTATCCTTGGATTAAGAAGAAATATAAAATCATAAAATTAAAATGAATAGTAACTATAAAGAAAATGTAACATCAACTTTCTATATCTTTACTTTTATTCTATAATTATCAATATTATTGTTGTTGACATCATCTTAGACATTTCTGTTCTTTCTTAGCAACCAAACATGATCTAAAAGGCAGTTCTGAAGGGTAATCTTTGACAAATGTAAGTGTATTGTTCATCAAAGGCTCTTACAAGAGGGTTGGGGCCAGAAAGAGGGATTGTTGAATTCGATATAGAGCCAGAGTAGAATTCTGGGAAGTTTGATTTTCATAATCCTTTTCACATTAGAGTAGAAAATTCATTTTATGTATTTATTTATTTCCTTTTATCTTCTGAGAAATATTCAAAAAGACCCTTATATCTTTATCTTTCATTATATACAAAGATCTGCCTATGTTACTTTGAAATAAGTAATGAGGAATTATTAGAAATGCAGTTTTTTCTCATTAAAATTGTCCTGACAGTCTGTGAAACCCTCTCCTGTCATTATTTCTGACATTCATTCTCATTTTCATTTTGGAGTATCATTACAATAGTGCTTATACTGCTGTCAGATTTTTTTTTAACAGAGAAATACTATAGATGCTTTAAACCATTGGCTGAGCAGGAATTATGTACTTTGTGCCCGTGTGTAGTCAGTACTAGGAGAAGAATTTGTTGTCATTGTGTTTCCTCAGAGCAAACAACACAGTGTGTTTTTTAGTTCTTCCATTATTCTTTTAACCGAATGGGAATAATGGATATGGTCCTAAGTTCATCCACTTTGCCACTGTCACACACCTGTACACTATCAGCCCCCCTGTTCCTTCTTGTCTTGTTTGGAGGAGATGAGGTGTTCGAAGAGAGAGACAGAGGTACTTTTAGTGTTACTGATGCTGAGCACCTGACTTTTGCTATGTGTAGATATTTGAAACAATTACCTAAATTGTCTCCCATATTCCATTTACTGATTTTTCTTACAGGAAAAAAAAAAAAACAAAGTTTGAAAAAGCTTCATGTGCTTCTAGGATACGACAGATGTTTAAACAAAGTCTGGACTTGCCACACCTTTTTCCTTCCTGGTCACTCTAATGTAACACTCTCCAAGTCCATATCCATCCTTAGTAACAGAGGAAGATTGCTAACGTTGATTAAACTGCATGTGGAATGTCTCTAAAGACGTCTGCAAAAGAACTTTTCCCCATAAATTATTTACCTCCCCTTTTTAACTGCTTAGTAGGGGATTTTTAAGTGGGTAATTCAAATGACTATGTCCAGTCACTTAATTGTAAATTTTTTTTAATTTATTTATGATAGGCACAGAGAGAGAGAGAGAGAGAGAGAGGCAGAGACACAGGCAGAGGGAGAAGCAGGCTCCATGCACCGGGAGCCCGACGTGGGATTCGATCCCGGGTCTCCAGGATCGCGCCCTGGGCCAAAGGCAGGCGCCAAACCGCTGCGCCACCCAGGGATCCCACTTAATTGTAAATTCTGATCTCGGTTTACTCACAGGCTACTTATGTGTGCAGAATCAGTTTGCAATCATTGATTTTTTTTTTATCATTTGTCATCTTATTTGACATAGAATCATCATCCAACCAGTATTTCTTCACTTTATTTTCAAGATACTGCAACTTTCCCCCCCAATATTCCTTCTGCCTTTCTCACTTCTGCTTTCCAGGAAAATCCTCTTTTTCTTCCCAATCTCATGCTTGAAATACATAAGCATATGCTGATCTTTCTCTCTTTTCTTTTCTCTAGATAGATAGATAGATAGATGATAGATAGGGAGCTTGGTGTTCTTCAGGCTCCCTGAATCTGTGGTTTGATGCCTGACTTGATTTGGGAAAATTCTCAGTCATCATTGTTTCAGATAATTCTTCTGTTCCTTTATCTCAATGTTCACCTCCTGGTATTTCCATGTAATGTATGTTATACCTTTGTAGTTGTCCCATAGCTGTTGGTTACTTTTCCTTCCAATTTTTTTGCTGGCTTTCTGTTTGGGAGTTTTTTAAAGAGATATCTTCACACTCAGAGTCTTTCTCAGCTATGTCCAGTTTCCTAATAAACCCATCAAGGCATTCTTCATTTCTGTTTTGGATCTCTAGCATTTCTTTCTGGTTCTTTCTTAGAACTCCCATCTCTTGGGGTGCGTGTCTGGCTCAGTCCAAAGAGCATGTGACTCTTGATCTCAAGGTTATGAGTTCAAACCCCATGTCGGTTTGTAGAGATTACTAAAAAAAAAAAAAAAAAATAGAATTTCTTTCTCTGCCTGCATTGCCCATCTGTTACTGCATGCTGTCTACTGTATCCACTAGAGCCCTTAGCATCTTCATTATAGTTGTTTTAAATTCCCTGATAAATCCAACATCCCTGCCTCATCTGAATCTGGCTCTGATGCTTCCTCTGTCTCCAGACCATGGTTAGTTGGTTGGTTTGTTTTTACTTTCAGGTCTTTTAATTATTTCTCGATAGCTGGACATGATGCACTGGGTAAAAGGACCTTTTGTAAGTAAGACTTGAATAATGTGGTGGCAAGTTTTAGTGGGAGGGGAAGCACTAGATGATCCTAGGACTAGTCCTCAGTCTCTTAGTGAGCCTGGGCCTCAGAACTGAATTCTCCAAAGCTTCTCAGTTTTGTTCCTTCCTGTAGGCGAGACAAGATGTCTAGAAGGGCTGAGGATGGGATATTTCTCTTTCCTCAGGTGAGTTAAGGTCTGATAAAACTCCAGCAGTTTAGGCCCTGGTTAAATAGTTTCTCCTGAAGGTAGACCTTGTTAATAAGAACAGACTGATCCCTTTTCCTGACAGAGCCAGGAGGGGATTTTTTTCTGATACACACTGTAAGAACCTTATACAACTCCACGAGGTAAAGCTCACTAAAGGGTGGGGCGAGGCTGAGGACTGGGTCCCTTGGAGTTTTCATCTCTCAGACTGCGCCTCCAGAAATTTGTCAATCATAGTTCCAGTTTAGAAACTCTGGCACTGGTTTCAGTGAAGGCTTCTGCTTTGTTAGATTGTGATTCTCTATTCACCCATCTTTCTCTCCAATTTTGGGGACAGCAGTTTGCCTTGTAACCTCATTTCTCTTAAGGATTTGAGAAGAATTGTTGATTTTTTTTTTCAGTTTGCTCAGCTTTTTACTTGTTAAAATGAAATGGTGTCTTCCAAGCTCCTTACGTACCAGACTGGAAAACAGAAGTCAGATTGTGTTTTTAAAAATCCATATATATGCTGTTTTGTAAGACACATCTGAAGCATAGGATTATTCAAGTGTTCAAAATAAGCAATGGAGAAACACATATTAGACTAATGCCCAGGTAAGAAGCCTATTTCCCTACATTATGTAATATAAAGTATATTTTAAGACAGAACTTATTATGGGGGTGGAGAGACTGAATATAAAGTTCAATTTAGTAATAAATTATAGTTTTAAATACATTTGTATTTAATATAGTTTCAAAAATTAATAAAATAGACATATTGCTGGTAAAACTGATCATGAAGAAAACAGAGAAGATAAAACAAATACTATAATAATAATCAGACTTTTAAAAAATAACTACAATGAAAGAGATTAAAAAGATAGTACTAACAACTACATGTCAAAATGTGAAAATTTAGATAAAA
The DNA here is from genome assembly GCF_048164855.1 of Canis lupus baileyi. Lineage (NCBI taxonomy): Eukaryota > Metazoa > Chordata > Mammalia > Carnivora > Canidae > Canis > Canis lupus. The sequence continues at coordinate 1,222,215 of NC_132840.1, read as the reverse complement.
TGACTACTCCTATAGAAAAAATAGAAATTACCAAGGAAAAAATAAAATGTTTCAAATAGAGTTATAACTATTAAATAATCTAAAATACTGGTTTGAAATCTTCCCATAAATAAGACATGAGGCCAAACTGTTTTCTACAAGTGAGTTTTACCCAACTGTCTAGGAAATTATCATTCCAATTTCAGACAAACTGTTCTGGAAAAGAAAAAGACCATACACTTCCCAAGTCCATACGAAACCAGCTAATCCCAATACCAAAATTGGACAAAGCCATTACAAGAAATGAGAACCAAATGCTTGTTCTACTCATGAATATGATGGAATTTATAACCAAAATATCAAAATTAATCTATACATATATTAAAAACAAAACAAAACATGATATACTATGACCAAGTCGGATTTATTCCAGGTATGAAAGGATAGGTTAATATCAAAGACTGGATAGATGCAATTTATCATGTCATCAAATTAGAATAAATTGTTAGGCAAGACCAAAAGAATTCCATGAATAATCAGCAGTTATTCATGATAATATTTTTCAATATTGTGTTTTTTTTTTAAAAAGACACAAACCTCAGTACGTCTCTATGTATGATGATTTTCTTAGAAAAAGAAACACAGGGGAATCCCTGGGTGGCTCAGCAGTTTAGTACCTGCCTTCAGCCCAGGGCGTGATCCTGGAGACCCGGGTTCGAGTCCCATGTTGGGCTCCCTGCATGGAGCCTGCTTCTCCCTCTGCCTGTGTTTCTGCCTCTCTCTCTGTGTCTTTCATGAATAAATAAAGAAATAGAAACACAAAACAAAATACATGGTTCATGGCCTAAATATGGAAACCTTAGGAGCCTTTCCTTTAAAATCAGGAACACGGTACACCTGGGTGGCTCAGTGGTTTAGTGCCTGCCTTCGGCCCAGGGTGTGATCCTGGGGTCCTGGGATAGAGTCCTGTATCGGGCTCCCCACGTGGAGCCTGCTTCTTCCTCTGTGTCTCTGCCTCTCTCATGAATAGATAAATAGAATCTCAAAAAAAATAAAACCAGGAACACAACACGAAAGCGGACTTTCATCGCTTTTCAGCATCTCCATCAGAGGCTCTTTGTGTTCAATCCCACTTCTACTCTTTGCTACTCTAGGAATCAGACCTACACCGCCATATGAAGACTCACTATGAACAATCCTCCTTCCTCACCCCATCTATCTTTCATAGGCTCTGCAACCTCAGCCAAGCCCTTGATCTCCACCATCAAAGCATGAGATTCCCAAATGTCTCTCTTGATTGCTGATATATTGCAACCTTCTGTCTACAGATCTATTTCCCAGAGGCTAAGTGTGTGAAGTCACATGACTGATGGTGACAAGGTGCTGACGACCTGTCTGTGTCCCCTGATTTAGGCATCTGACAACTCCCATCCTCCCCTGGTGGCCCCTGCCTTCAGGCCCCTCTTCTCCGGGGCTGCGCTCCCTTCCCTCTGCCACTGCAGCCCACAGGTGGCAACTCTGAAAGCCAAGTTTTCAACCTGGGGTCCAATCAGCAAAATTGGACTGTTTCACTATTTGAAAAACATAAGCAAGGAAAACAGAGTCATATCACATAAGCGCCTGTTCAGGGAAAATATGACCTTAAGTACGTTGTAAATGGATTTAAAAAGGTTCTTTTGAGTCAGGAGAAATATAGGTTTTGACATGACATCATCTTTTCAGGCAGGTAATAAGGACCCATTTCTGGGTGGTACATAGGGGCAGAGATCCTTCCTTTCAGTGATAGCTTTGGGGAATGCTCCAGTATATAAGAATATGCTGACCAGATCAATAATTCAGGTTTTTGAAAAGTATAGGAAGTGGGGGTGAGTTGGTAGCTTGGAGTTTGATGGTACTTGATCAAAGAGACCAAGACCATAAAGCTAAAGCAGGATTGAGAGCTGCGATCTAACACTTTGGCAAAACCTTAGGAAATGGTGGGACATGCTGGTAGAGTAGCTTCTAGAAGCAGAGGAAAGTGATGACCAATTCTAAGCAAAGTGGAAATGCCAAGGTGCCATTTCAGATAGTGAAGGAAAGGATTAAAAGGCTCAGGTAAGTAAACAGGCTGCAGTGGATATGTTATGTAAAGACAGAAGTATTACTTTTCTTGTAAAGGCCAAGATGACACTATTCACCTAGGTTGTAATGCTCTGCTGACAGACAACAAACGTCAAGAAAAAAAGTTAGTAGTGTTTCTCTTCTGCAAGGCAAGATTGAATAAAAGAGGCTCTCACAGAACTGGCTCACTAATAGCAATGTGGATACGGGGGTTCCAAAGCAATCGAAGCCAGGTGGCATTGCTTATTCCGGATCCCAGGGGTTCATAATTATAAACTGATAAGATGCATCAGCCAAGAGGTCGTGACCTACACAGGGTTGTGAAGATGTTTAATAGAACACAGCACACATAGGAACCAAACAGATGGGCAGGCAACAAGAGCGCCTCTTAATGTAAAATCAAAAGAAAGTGGGAAAGCATGAGCAGGAGGTTGAGGACAGTTGCTTAAACTAAACTAAACTTGCTTGCTTAGTTCCCGTGCTTAAGCCAGTTTTTGTATTTGCAACTTATGTACTTCAGGGAGTTGCCACATCAATACAGTTTTTATGGGTCTGGTGATCAGGGGAATATGGAAACGGCTCTGAAGAATCAAAGACAAATCGCAGCATCTTGTATCCCCTACCATAAAGAATGAACCACAATCCCTGGGAAGTTTCTTCAGATTCTAGAGATCATATATTTCACACCTTGAATTACCACGTTAGCTTCAATGCTTCAAACTCTCGGTTTTGAGTGAGGCCTAGAGCACACGATGGTTCTCCAGGAGGTCCAGGCCCTGGTGGAAGCAAGTCTATTCCTAGGGCCATATTGCACAGAAGAGCCTACAGTGGTAGAGCTATAAGTGCTGGGAAGAGGTACAGGGTGGGAGTTCTGACGGGGCCCAGTGGGAAAACCACAGTTGTGGAGTGAGGCCCTCTACGCATCTGCAGTAGAGAATCAGACCACCTTGTAAACAGCTCCCGGGACACTAATAGGCCTCGGTAGAGACAGAGTGCGTGACCATGGGACACCATGTAACTGCCCATCATGTGTTGTGTTAGACCTAGTAAGCAATAAGGTCGAGCAGGACAGCAGTAATTCATCAGAGATGAAAATGGTATACCCAGGATCAAGCTCGAGCAGGACCGGAGGGCATGGGCAGGCTGAATGAGCCAGTAGCCCCAATCCTCCTCTCACAATTCCCTCCAGTGTCTCTCAATTCAAATCTATGGCCAGTGAGAGGATCCTATATGACCACCAAAGGAAAAAAACAACTTCTATACATTTTGGGGATGGGTTAGCTCATATGTGGTATGCAAGCCAAAAATTGATGTCAAGGATGTTGGAGGTATGCTTAGGCATAACCGTGAGAGAAAATATCAATGGGAAAGTTTTTCAATAGGCAGAGGCTCAAGAGTTGCGCCTAGTTCTGCACTTTATATATTGAAGGAAGAACCCGAGGTGGGAGTATTTATGGAATCGTGGACAATGGTATGTGAGCTAGTGAGCTGGTGAGAGGTCTAAAAAGAAAAAGATGAAAATCTCAGAGACGAGGAGGACTATGGTAGAGGCAGGCATATGGGGGTGGGGAAGTGGTGTAATGATTTATGTATCATGTTAATGTGCACCAAAAGAAACACTTTTCACAGAAGGGGCACTGAACAACCAAGTAAACAAAAAATGGCTAAAAGATGTCAATTTTATATAATTGTGAAAATTAATATATCGTACTATAATCGATATAAATTATCTAGATCCTGCTCCATGTCAGAAGGACAGCAGCCACTTCCATTTCCTTTTATATTTTCAATATTTGACCCACAAAGGATTTGAGTTGGTTTAATATAAGAAGACGTTCAATAAGTAATAGACTATTGGGCTAGAAATTAAAAATCAAAACCATAGAAAATGAAAATAAAATAGGAATTGTGGATATAGGGTCAACCTAGTTGCTAGAGTGAAGAGACTATTTGATTTTCAATAACCAGTTAGTTAAATATGGCAAAACCAGGGATGACGCCAGGTCTTCTGATTGCTACGGCGATATGCTTTCTACTATACCAAGAAGTACACAAATTAAGAGTAAACTACTATAGGAGGAAATGTCCTGCAGTTAGTTAACAGCTGTGTTAATTCTTTAGAAGGAAAGTTGATGCATTCCCCACCATGTGATCCACACTGAATCCTGCGTGGTGAATATGAGAAGTCATGTGCTGTTCTTTTTACCCCTAAGTAGCCCTGCAGTTTGTTCTTTTCCATTATGCTGCCATCTTATTAATGAAGAGTTATTATGGCGAATAAATCTCTTGGGGAAATTTAAGCTGGTAAACTGTTTAAAGGGGAGGACAGAGGTATTTGCAAGCTGTAACTAAGGACTCCTAAACATCAGGACACATAGCATCGTGCTCTCACTCTTCCACATGAGCCACAATCATAGTGCATTTCTTTTTGGGGTATCTGGGCCAGCAGGGGGAAGGGAGTTGAGGGCAGGGGTGGGGGAGAGGTAGAGTACAAAGCACAAAACAACTGTGGTGGATTTTCAGGGCATAGAAAAATACTCATAGTTGGTAAATGTGGAAATGAGAAAAAAGGTGAATCGCTAGAGACAAATATCTATGTAGGATTTAAAGGAAAATGATGGAATATGGTATACTATAGAGGAAAAAAAAAAAACCTGCCAAGTAATCAACAAAGAGAAAAAGTGGTCACAGAACCTGCTTATGATGAAGCAGAGAAAACTAATTGACCCATATAATCCTACTGGGAGTACGGGAAGGAAGATATTTTTCTCACTTTAAGAAATAGAAGCACTTTCATTTGTAAAATGACAGCCTTTACTTTCCATCAAAATGCACACCCTTTCCTTCTCTTGAGATCTAAATCAGAATTAGGAAAATAGACTGTGGTTGCATGGAGATAAAAAGGACTCTGATTTGTTCTAGGACAGAACAGTTTTAGTGAACCCTGAAAACTGACTATTCTAAAAGAAGTCAGAATTCAGTGAATTAATCACCATGTAAGGCTTAATGATGTTGGGGTTAGAACAAAGAAAACAATTAAATATTGAGAGATTTCTTAAAACAAGTGATCTATGTCAGTTGCTTCCTTTTTGGATTATAATTCTAAAAACCATGATTGATTAGATATTTGCTTAATGAGTTATATATGCTATGAAACAGATTATCTCAAAACTTAGCTGTATAAAACATGTATTTATTATTTTATGGTGTCTGTGGTTCAGATTTTCAAGAGCAGTTTGCCTGAGTGATTCTGGCTTAGGGTCTCTCAAAGCACCAGCCAGGAGTTGTAGTCATCTGAGGGCTTGACTGGGGCTGGAGGATCAGCCTCCAAGCTGGCTCTCTCGGATGGCTTCTGGCAGGGAAACCCAATCCTGGCCATATAGACCTCTTGCTTGTTATGGGCGTCCTAAGAGAAAGTATAGGATGCTTAGGTAAATTTGGATTTCAGGTAAACAACAAATAAAATTTTCCCTTATGTCCCCAACATTGCAAGGGACATATTTATACCAAAAAGAACATGCTCTGTTTATTTGAAATTCAATGTAACTGTGTCCTGTATTTTTATGTGTTAAATACGGCCACTCTGTCTCATGGTATGGCAGCCGGCTTCTCTCCCACCATGTGATCCAGAAGAGACAGAAAGTCAAAAGCTATTATTATGCTCCTTATGTCACATTTTAGAAGTCAACTGCCATCACCGCTACCTCATTTCATTCATCGGAAGCAAGACACAAATCTGGCACACACTCAAGGGGAGGGGCACTGGTTTCCACCATTTGAGAAGAGGCTTGCTAAACGATGTGTACACATTTGAGAACCATCACAGATACATAAGTACCAGCAGCATATATATATATATTCTAAGGAAACACTTTTCTGATTCACCATTGACTTTAATTCTCTAAATGCAATTTAAATGCTTTAAAATGCGTTTAATTCATCTAAACACAAAAACATGGATGCACATACACACACTCGTGTACACACACACATAGGACTTCACTGCATGGAATTGAATTAATTATAATTTGTGATGATAATACACGTATTATAATTCTTGATGACACCATCCATTTAGGCATGACCTTCATTCATTTGTGTTTTTAGTTACTTGGTTATTTAGTTGGTTAGAATCATGCTATAACTACCAAGAACCTACCACTCTGAATATAGCCTACATCTAATCAAAGGATTTGCCATCTTATCTTCAAGACTCCTCCCAGAAATCTTCATTCTCATCACATATTGGTCATTTCCTTACTTTTGTGTGCGTTGTTTTATTCCTAAAAATGTGCGAAAGCATATATATATATATATATATATATATATATATAGTTATTTAGCTGCGTAGTTATATAGTTATATAACTAGAGTTATGGGCTTATTTTGTTATACACGTTATATATCTTATTTTTAATTTCATAAAAGTGTATTATCATAAATGCAATGTTTTTCACTTAATATTTTTTATAACATTCATCCATATTGCTGACCATTCTGATGGTGATTTCACTTTGACTGCGTATAACCTTCAACTGTTTTGCTATATTACAGTCTATTCATTCATTCACTCTCCTAATGATAGGCAGGAAGGTGTTGTTTCCAGTTATTTTGTTAGAACAATGAGGCTCATACTTATGTCTTTCAATGTCCATGTATAAGAGTTTCATTTAGATATATGCATAAGGGTGGAATTACTGTATAAGTAATTCCCATGGGCAGGAAAAGCAAACCCAAACCCAGAAGAAGTATCTATTCCTACATGAATGAACCGCTATTTCTTCTATGGTAAAGGAGACCCAAATCGATATGCAGTAGCTGGTTGGCACCTTGAGGAGTAATGCTTAGCATCAGTCTCCTGCTGGCAACTTGAACATTCCAAGGTTGGCTAGATCAGCCTTACATAGTATGAACCATGATGTTGGGCTCATCAATAGCATCCCTCTTTGCTAATATGTCTGTTCTTTTTGTCATTGGCCATCATGCCAATGACAATACCTGGCTAATATCAATTAACCATGTAAATTTTACAAATGAGAAAACAGAAACTAAACTGAGTTTTCCGGAATAACAGATCTATTGGTTCATTCAAACCAGGTCTAACTAATTACAGAGTTCATGCACTTTTAGTTGTGTTGAAGTTAACAAAGTACCTAAATCTCATCTAAATCCTTAATCTCTCTGATCCATGGGAGTGCGGATTAGAAGCTTTATAACTCCACTCTTCTCTAATTCTCTAATTATAAAGGCAAGTGCCCTTAGTCTAATGTTGCATATCCGATTCGTGAACTTCTGCTGATACGACGTTTGCCATCAATATTGCCAAAAAAATAATGACATTTTTTTCTCTTTGACATGCAGTGTGAACGGATGAACTACACCAGGAATGATGAGGAGTTCCTAAATAAATTTCCTTGTGTTTCTTCACCCAGTGGCCCAAATGTATTTCCTCTCCACTGCTCGCTTCCCATCAGTCAAGTACTGTATCTCTTTGCCCACCTTGATTACACTACTTTTGACTCATGGGGCACGTGCCTATTGATTTAGGCTCCTCGCCAGTCAATATTCTCCCCCCAACTTCAGTCTCTTTCCTCCTGCTGCCTCTTTACATACAGTATGCCTGAGCTCTGTGATTTCAACTACTTCTGATCCTAGTACTTCAGTGACTCTTTGGTGCCATCATAGGAAGGAAGCAAACAAGCAACAATAACAACAAAACAATCAACAAACATCCCCATCCCCCTTGTTGCCCATGACTCCCCCTTCCATGGCCTCATGGTTCTCACCATTTGTCTATGTTGTTCAGTATAGAACACAGTGCCTGGAAATCTCTCTCCCCTATTCTTCATCAGTTCCTACTCAGTCTTCAAAATGCAAACCAAGCATCATCTTTCCTTGAAGCCTTCCTTATTCTCCTCACGATTCTCTTTCCCAACTGTATTAGGTGTTATGCCATGTTACTTCTATGAAGATTTAATTATTAATAACATACAATGAAATACAGTCAGTTAGTGGTAAGACTGAACTACATGAAGGTAAATATCCCACTTTTATTATGGCTTTTAAAAGTTACATAAAATTTCTTTTTTTTAAGATTTTATTTTATTATTTTTTTTAATTTTTATTTATTTATGATAGTCACAGAGAGAGAGAGAGGCAGAGACATAGGCAGAGGGAGAAGCAGGCTCCATGCACTGGGAGCCCGACGTGGGATTCGATCCCGGGTCTCCAGGATCGCGCCCTGGGCCAAAGGCAGGCGCTAAACCACTGCGCCACCCAGGGATCCCAAAAGTTACATAAAATTTCTTATAGTGAGGCAGTGTTTAAAATATTTTACAAGGGATGCTTGGTGGCTCAGGTGGTCAAGTGTCTGACTTCGGCTCAGGTCATGATCTCATAGCCTTGGGATCCACTTGGGAGTCTGCTTATTCCTCTGCCCCTCCTCCCACTCTTTTTTTCCCTCTCTCTAATAAATAAATAAAATCTATTAAATATTCTACAAGGGACACCTGGGTGGCTCAGTGGTTGAGCATCTACCTTTGGCTCAGGTCGTGATCCCAGGGTCCTGGGATCGAGTCCCACATTGGGCTCCCTGCATGGAGCCTGCTTCTCCCTCTCCTGTGTCTCTGCCTCTCTGTGTGTGTGTCTCTCATGAATAAATAAATAAATCTTTAAAACATATTCTACAAATATTAACTTGGTTACTCCTCACTACAACCTGTGATGTACATGGTATTATAATCCATATTATACAGTTAAACAAACTGAAGCAAAAAAAAAAAAATACTAGGTAGCTTGCCCAAGGCCCCTTGGCCAGTAAGTGCTAGTTCTGGACAGTCTGGCTCCTAATTATTCTTTTAACACAGCTCTATGCCCCATATCCATATTGAGAGTGTCTAACTGTGTGCTTGGCAAAAAGGAGGTGTTCAATCAGTATTTCTTTAGTGAATAAACCCTCTTTCTATTTATTCAAACATGGAACATGAAATGCTTTAAGTGTACAATCAAAATGTCTGTATCAAACAACAAAAGTCACCCTTCAATGGAGCATGGCTTCACTTGGAATGCACTTGGAATTCTGGAAAACAATGCTATATCATTCAAAAAGAAAAGAAGAGAAAAAGGAAATGGCAATATTATCTTTAAACATAATAAAAACAGCTCAACCTTGGAGATAATATACCAATAAGTGAGACATCAAATGTCACCGAATCCATTTCAAGCTCTTTAGGGTGCTAAGGTAGTAGATAGATTTCCTCCTATTTTAGTTTTCACTTTATGAAAAGCCTTTGCTGATACTGGTGGTTCACTTTGCTTGTTCTTTGTAGGGACCACCCTGGAGTAAAGGGGTTCAGGTGGAGAGACAGTACTTGTCATGAGTTGAAGAGATCAGCCCACTACCATTCATGACTCAATCAGCCTGAATGCTCAGGGTAAGAAAAAGTAACTGAACGCCTACAGATGTCACATCCATCAAATCCACACCTATACAGCATTCTTCATGTTCTGTGATGAAAAGGGTTTGAAGTTTCACCCAGAATAAATTGGAGAGAATAGAAGCAAGAATGAACAATTAGTCATGTTTGTCTTTTGTCTCCAGTTTAGAAAAATGAAACAAAATATCACTTTAAATGTTTTTTTTTTTTTAGGTGTTTGAGGTTGAAAATTTTCAACATGAGTAGTTTGCATAAGTAGCATGATAAATTGTGCTAATTTATATTACTAACAATAGCTATAATTTATCTGGAAGTCAGCATAGAGCAGTTCAGTTCTAATGCCACTCTGTATGGAGGCCATCATTAATGAAACTTTCTTAGGTAAGACGTAAGGAAGTGGAGGCTTTCTGAAGTTAAATATCCCAATAGAGCCAGAGTATGAAAATACTTTTGTCTGATTATACAATACATGTTAAATAATAACTCGTCTCTCTTTGAACAGTTCATGATGGGAGGGTGGAAATGGGTACATAGAGAAGCCTCATTGTATTAACTGAGAAATCACATCCTAGGTGAGGGGTAAGGAAGAAAATATCCCATGGATCTGTTTGGAGCCAAGAGGGTCCTTGGGCTCTTTGTCAAATAATCACCTTAGAGTGAAGAAAGGAGTGGGGAACATGAGTATAAAGGATGTGCCATCTGCCACAAGCCACACCAAATTATACCTAAGGACTATGGGGGTGGAGGTGCTGGTGATAGTTGTAATAGAAATAACAGTACAGGGATTCCTGGGGGGCTCAGGGATTGAGCATCTCCATGCTCAGGGCTCAGGGCATGATCCGGGGTCTCGGAATGGAGTCCTGCATCAGGCTCCCCACAGGGAATAGATAAAAAATAAATGTATAAATAAATAAAATATTTTTAAAAAGGAAGAATGGTATAAAGTATTGATTTTTTAGAAGAGCTTTCACATGCTAGTGACCATAGCAAACACTTTGCATCAGTTATCAAAGGAATATTTTCAAAGACTAAGCCTACTATCATCCTTTATTTGCAGAGAAGGAATCTTTGGCTTGAAGTCTTAACAGGTGTGGGAAGTAGACCTTTTTTTTTTTTTTAAGATTTTATTTATGTCTTTGAGAGAGAAATCACAGGAGCAGAGGGATGGAGAGGGGCAGAGGGAGAAGCCGACTTTCCACTGGGCGGGGAGCCTGATGTCATGACCTGAGCCAAAGGCAGACACTCACCTGAGAGCCACCCAGTTGCCCCAGTAGACAGTTCTGAAGCAGCCCCCAGGGTCCCTGCTGCTGCTCCCTTCGAGTACGCCTGCGTGCTCTGAATTTGGTGGGAAAGTCACTGCAGGGTTAGGTTATATCACACATTTGAGTTTAAGAAAGGAACCTTTTCTGGGTAGACATGGCCTCATGATGTGAGCCCTTGGACAGTACCAGGTTCTCCATGGAGAAAGCATTCCCAGAGTGAGAAGGACTCAACACGAGGGAGGGCCCCTGTCGCTAGCTTGAAGACTGAGGGCGCCACATGGAAAGGCGTGAAGGCAGCATCTGGTAGTTGAAAGCAGCCAGCCAGGAAATGGGAAACCCAGTACTACAGCAGCGCAGAGCTGAGTGCTGCCATAATCATGTGAGCTTGGGCTACCTCGGGCTCCGGGGGAGAGCCCAGCTGGGTTCTTGATTTCAGCTTTGTTGAAACCCTGGGCTGGCATTTAGTCAGACTGTGCCCAGACTTCTGAATGACAAAAGTGTGAGCTAATAAATGGCTGCTGATTGAAGCTACTAAGTTTGTGGTTAATTTTTTAACGCAACATTTAAAATACGCATATAAGATGTCCTACAGCAATTAAGTTGCGAAGTGAAAGCGTAAATCCCACTATGACTCTGGATTACAACTCTTAGCCATGTGTCAACAACATGTGCCTAAATAGTCTGAAAGAACTGATTCAGTAAAACCTCGTAAGACATTTCAAATGTAATGGGGCACAGCTTCGGACTCATGGCATCATGTGAAATGTTTACATAAAAAGAGACAGAGGGTCCCAATGAGAGAGAGGTTCTAGGCAAGTAACTGCCCTGGCGATCATCTCATGGGTGGGTGGCTTTAGCCATGCTTGTCGCAGCATCAAATCTGATGTGCCTTTGGTGGGAACACTGGCCACGACTTCAGGGGACAGCTGTCATGCCCAAGGGCAGAGGATGGCTTCAGGGCACGCAGTGCTCCAGCAAGCCTCGAGCCTTGGGCAACAACCCCTGTGGAAGAGCCAACTGCTCTGTCATGGGGAGCAGCAATTGTGGAGTGGCCTCTCAGTTTCTGGAATATTCCAAGGGGTTCTCAGATACAAGCCTTCAGATATGCTTCTACCTCTGACACACGTGCTTTGCTCTTGGCTCTCTTGGGCCATTTCCATATACAAACGTAACTACCACCTTCTCGAGAAACTTTCTTTGATCAACCCATCCAATCTTATTTTGCTGCCTCTTCTCAAGCATCCAATTTGGCCCCTCATAGAACTTAACACACCTTATATTTTTTCACTTGTTTATTTCTTTTTTTTTTTCTTTCTCATTAAACTTTTGTTTTAATGGGTCTCAAAATTCTGTGACAGATTTTTGGTCAAGTTGTTGCCATTAAAAAGTACTGATTTTAAAAACCAATAACTTAAAACTGCAACACACACACACACAAATAAAAAAAAAAAAAAAGGTCCACAAAACATTCTCTCCTTCTGAAGGTTTTATGATGCATTGTTATCATTAACCAGCCTTTTACTATAAAACTTAAATGGCCAATTGACACAAACCGTTCTGAGACCGTGCTTCCACCACCAATTAAGCCTGGGGTGCCAGGTGTTGGGGATAATATTCATTTAGCTTTCTGAGCTGCTTTCTGGGCAGCCTTGGTGACCTTGCCAGCTCCAGCCGCCTCTTGTCCATTTGTTTGATGACACCCACAGCAACCACCTGTCTCATGTCACGAACAACAAAGCCCAGAGGAGGATGGTCAGAGAAGCTCTCAACACACACAGGTTTTCCAGCGACCATTTCAACAATGGCAGCATCACCAGATTTCAAGAACTTGGGACCATCTTCCAGCTTTTTTCCAGAGCAATGATGCAATGATCTATCTTCTCCTTCAGCTCAGCAAACTTGCGAGCACTGTGAGCTGCGTGACAATCCAGCACAGGTGCGTATCCAGCACTGATTTAGCCCGGATGGTTCAGGATAATCACCTGAGCCGTGAAGCCAGCTGCTTCCGTCGGTGGGTCATTTTTGCTGTCACCAGCCACGTTGCCACGATGAACATTTTTGACAGATACGTTCTTGACATTGAAGCCCGCGTTGTCCCCAGGAAGAGCCCTACTCAAAGCTTCATGGTGCAATTCAACAGACTTGACTTCAGTAGTAACATTGACTGGAGCAAAGGCGACCACCATGCCAGGTTACAAACACCAGTCTCCCCTCGGCCCACAGGGACGGTACCAATACCACCAATTGTGTAGACGTCCTGGAGGGCAGACACAAGGGCTCATCAGTTGGATGAGTTGGCAGCAGGGTGCAACCCAGAGCTCCAGGCAGTGTGGTTCCACGGGCACTCCCATCGTTACGGGGGACTTTCCATCCCTTGAACCAAGGCATGTGAGCACTTGGCTCCAGCATGTTGTCGCCATTCCAACCAGAAATTGGCACACATGCTACTGTGTCGGGGTTGTAGCCAATTTCCTTAATGTAGGTGCTGACTTCCTTAACGATTTCCTCGCATCTCTCTTGGCTGCAGGGTGGCTCCGTGGAATCCATTTTGTTAACACCAACAGTTAGTTGTTTTACACCCAGTGTGTAAGCCAGAAGGGCACACTCACGGGTCTGCCCATTCTTGTAGACACCGGCTTCCAATTCACCAACACCAACAGCAACAATCAGGACAGCACAGCCTGAGATGTGCCCGTAAACCTTGCTTTTCATAAAGTCTCTGTGTCCTGGGGCATCAATGATGGTTACATAATACTTCCTGGTCTCAGATTTCCACGGGGTGATAGATATCCGTGGTGATACCATGTTCACATTCGGCTTTCAGTTTATCCAAGACCCAGGCATACTTGAAGGAGCCCTTTCCCATCTCAGCAGCCTCCTTCTCATTTTTTTTTTATCTTTTGTCAATCCCACCACATTGGTAGATGAGATGGCCAGTAGTGGAGACTTGCCCGAATCTCCGTGTCCAGTGACGACGATGTTGATGTGAGTCTTTTCCTTTCCCATTTTGGTTTAGGTTTAGTGGTGGTTTTCATGACCCCTGTGCTCTGGCGGCAAACCCGTTGTGAAAAAGTCACTTGTTCTCTTCTTATATATTGTCTCCCTGAATGCTGAGACTGCTATTAATAAAACAATAGCATGTTGGTCAACATATAAAGTGAAAGTGCAATAAAAGGTCCCACATTAAACTTCACAATCTAGACAGTGATATCCACATGCTAAAATGTTGAAAGAGGAATGAGTGAAGTCAGAGACCCCATGGTTTATGCAACAGCTAGCAGTGACTCATCCAGGATTAGAACTCAGGCGTCTGAATCCTTGTTGCTCAGCAGAACCACCATTAGAACAAACAAGAAACAATGCCCTTAGCAGGTACAATAGTGCCCGGCACACACAAGTCACTCACTAAGTATTTGTGGCAAGAACAAAGGAATGAATGTACACCAACAGGGGCAGAGTAGGGATGCCTTCAGTTAGCTTTTCGGATGGGATTGAGTATAATAATTGAATATAGTAAGAGATACCAGAGGGAGACAGAACATGAGAGACTCCTGACTCTAGGAAATGAACAAGGGGTAGTGGAAGGGGAGGTGGGCAGGGGGATAGGGTCATTGGGTGATGGGCACTGAGGGGGCACTTGAAGGGATGAGCACTGGGTGTTATACTATATGTTGGTAAATCAAGCTCTAATAAAAATAAATAAAAAAGGAAAGTCACTCAAGAAAAAAAAAAAAAAAAAAAGAGATCCCAGAAAGATTAAAAAGAGGAGAAGGAAGCAGAGAAGATAATCATAGTGACCATTACAATCTGACTGTGAATGAGAATTACAAGACATTGCAGATTTACTCTAGACCTGCAGAATCATCATCACACTTATGGAGGCCAGGGGAACATGGACATTGTATTTTTTTAAGGTACCAGGTGACTCTGATGATGTACAGGTAGGTGAGCAGGAAGACGTGTCTCTGGTTCCCACTGGAAATACAGCAAAAATCCCAGTGCTTGTTTTCTCAGCTGAAGTCTACATTAAAGACATACACATGTACCGTTTCTCACTAAAGTTATCTTTTTTCCTATCCATGTGTGAAAATTAACAAAAGGAAACCTTGTTTAAAATGGAGTTGGGTTGGGACACCTGGGTGGCTCAGTGGTTGAGCACCGGCCTTTGGGTCAGGGCATGACCTTGGGGTCCTGGGATCGAGTCCTGCATCAGGCTCCCTGCAAGGAGCCTGCCTCTCCTGTTTCTGCCTCTCTCTCTTTGCCTCTCTCTGTGTCTTTCATGAATAAATAAATATATATTTAAAAATAGATAGAGGATAGATAAATAGATGATAGATAGATAATAGATAAATGATAGATGATGATAGATAGATAGATGATAGATAAATGAATAAATAAATAATGGAATTGGGAGGTCAGCAGGGGCTCTTTCATACCATCACTTGTCAGTTGTGGACTCCTACAGGAAGAGAGAGACCTTGCAAGTCCATATGATTTTAGCTACTTTGTTACTCAAATGGGAAAAATAAAAAAAGATTTCCTCCTGCAAATGGGAAAAATAAAAAAAAGATTTCCTCCTGCGTTGGCAACAGCCCAGTCAATGAGAGAAGGTCACAGTTCAGCCAGTGAGAAGCCAACCGTACCTCAGTCTCCCAGTTTATGCCAACAGACTCTTTGCTTATAGAAGCCTTCCAAAAAAAAAAAAAAAAATAGAAGCCTTCCCAACCCCCTCGTCCCCTCCATGAAAGAGCGTCGTCTCCTTTGTTTTCAGGACTTGCCTATGATTGTGCCAGAGTGTGCAGATTTCAGATTGCAATTCTCTGTTACTCTTGAATAAACCTATTTTTGCTGGTAAAATAACTGACAGTTTTATTTTTAAGATTAATATGTGCATCATCAGGCCAGAGAAATAACAGTGTAGAAACAATTATCTTAATTCCACTTTATGTATTTTTTGGCAGTCTTTACCCAAACAACCCCTAAATACCTGAAACTGTACAAAGAGAACATATCTGTATAGAAATAAAGCTCTTCTCCCAGTTTGATGCTACAGTATCATCATTTGAATCATGAAGAAACTGAGATACAAAGAGATCGTGCAACTTGTCCAGAGCCTAAAAGCTGATCAGTGACAGAGCTAAGATCAAATTTTGGGTTGATGCTTAAGTCAGGCTCTTGCCTACCTAATAGAAACCCACCTACCTTGAAAAATAATGTGTCCCAGTTTTTGAGGGATGAAGAAAATATGCTACACACACACACACATACACATACACACACACACAGACATACACAAATTAAGAGATATCTGGGGAAACATAATGAGTTCAATGTGTTTGAGCTACATAGTGTGAAGTCATAAATGAGAAATGAGAATAGAGAGTCAGAAAATCACCTTGGAAGGCGACGTTAGAGATTATGGAATTTGTCTTTATGATGAGGAACTAACAAACTGTCTTTAGCATCTAGCTCAGGGTCAACACCGTAGCATTTATGCTAATTATATAACTGTGTGCTCGACTTCCGTAAAAGCCTCATATGACTTATATGGAAATTGAAAACAAGGGGAAAATTTTGACTTTTCATGTGTGGTAAAGTTTTTCTAGTATAGGGATGAGATATTTGGTCTTGTTACTATATTTTTATGAATGGTTAAAATAGCTTCAAGGTTGAACTCTAGACACACAAAAAAAAAAAACCATGAGTTTAAGCCAATGTAACTCCATTTACAAACAAATGTAATTCCATTTCTAGTGTCGGAAAGCATGTGCATCTAGAGACATTATTTTTCTTAAAATTTAGCTTGAGTTAACTATGGGTGATTCTTATGAAATAAACTTTACATAGAACTGCCTCTACCTCTTCCAGGGCCAAGATAAATACAGCGTACTAAGCCTGGAAAGGCTCTACTAGAAAGGTTCTTCAATGTACACTCTACTTGAATCTTCTACTGGAGTAATCATAACAATAGAAGTATTGCTTTATTTATCCCCTGAATGCTTTTCTCGATTTAAATCTTTCACAAAAATATATTTTAAATGTCCCTCCCTGAACCTATCCAGATGATGAAATTATAGAAGTTTACACAAAAGTGTAGCATATGTGTAATTTTGCATGAACATGTATGTTACTAATCCTGAAATCAAATGACCCCTTAGAATGACCACGGCCAATCCTTGTAAAGCCTTTCTTATTATTCTTATCCTCTACATTTAATAGAAAGAGAAATTCAGTAAGTAAACAGTAAGTAAATACATTACTCATATTACAAATTAAATCATGTAGCATGAGAAGCAAAGTGAGTTAAGTAGAGCAATATTCAGATGTGGAACATTTTGACATACGACACTATTGCACACCTTTCTTTTTCAAATGCAAATTAATCTTGAGTGTCATTTAATTAAGAGATTATAATAAAATACCCAGAAGAAGAGCAGAGAAAGATAGGAGTAATTCTGATGAACAGAAAGACCTACACAAAGAGAGGATAACTGAGGTCGCAAAAGTAAAAGACTGGAATTGACCAAAAAGTCCTATATGACAAGAAAGCATTTGCCTCCAATCAATGTCATTTTGCTGAAGCTTATTTACCTGCTTGTTCCCCCTCCTCCGGGGGTGTGCTTATTTATTTCAGACAATGCAAAAGCTGTGAAGAATCAACCTGTTGCAGAGGAGGTTTTCCACCCCATGTAGAATAATGGGTCACTGGCCGGAAGTTAGTGGACACTCCTGCTTCGTTATGGTCAACAATGTGTTCCAAGAGGTCCCGTGACACAGAGATGTTTTACTTTCACACTTCTAAAATTATTTATGTAATACATATTAATTTGAGAACAGAGAAATATAGGGAAGAAAACCACTAATCTATATGTTGTTCACTTATAATAACACTATACCTTGTTTTTTTTTCCAAACTGCGATCATACCGTGTGTTCCATTTTTTAGCCTATACTCTTCCCTTCTTGCCCTCTGCGCGCACACACACACACACACACACACACACACATTTGAGGTATAACCGACATGTAGCACATTACTTTGATGTGCACACCTTAATGATTTAATACTTATGTATATTCCAAAATGATAACCACATAAGTCTAGTTAAGTCTTAGCGACTGTCAAATACACAATTCGGCATTTATGTGCTTCCGAATGACTGTTTCTGTCAAATATCAGGAGTGACATCAGTGGACTATCCTAAGTTTCTTAACTAGACAAAAAGAACCCAATTTCCAAGGTCATTTATGACTTCAAACACTTACTGATAACCTAATATTTGAGATTAAAGTGCTGAGTTGTAGCAATGGTGGTTAAAAACAGAACTTTGCTCTTCACAAAACATAGAGAATACAGCAGTGGAAACTCACACGCAAAAAAATGCCCTGCACGGAGATATAAAATTATAGAAGTATGAACATGAAATTGAATAAATGGTAGAGAAGAGGGAGAGAGTAATTTGATCTGGGATTTCAAGAGAGGCATCACAGGAGAAAAGCCCCCCGTCCCACCCACCCACCCCCTGGCCAAAATAACGTTAAGAACATAAATTAGAGTTTAAGAGCCCAAAAATGAGCAACAGAAAATCAAACATGCAGAAAAGTGCTAGAAAAGAGTTTCTTGAATCATTTAATTAAAGCAAAGGAAAGGATGGTTTTAGAGTTGATGTTGGGCAACTGGAACCAGGTACTCAAATACAAACTCTATTTCATACTTGTTGTTGTTGTTGTTGTTGTTGTGTGTGGGTGAGTTTCTTGTGTTTTTGTTTGTTTTACTTTTGTTTGCTGTCTTTGATTTTTAGAGAAAAAAGTGAATACTACTTTTTTACATATAAAGGGCAGTTTAAGTCTTACTAATTTCCAGACTTCTGTGCCCGACAAGGAAAGGGCCTTTCCCTCTAGCTCAAATTTAACAAAACCATTAGGAAGGTTCTCATTGGCCTGGGTTTGATCAGATGTACACCTTGAGCTATGATGATGATCTGAGCTTAAACCATGTGTTTACTCCCAGGATCATATTAAAAGGTGGCAGCTTCTATTCTAACCATATAACCATAGATGGGAAAGAGTGACTCTCAAAATGGCAAGGGTGTTTTTTTTTTGTTTTTTTTTTTAGGGTGGGTTTTTTTTCCAAAAAATGAAGCAAAAAACAAACAAAAAACAAACAAACAAAAAAAAAGGGTGGATTGATGGCCAAACAAATTTTACATGCACTGCTACATCTCTAGAAAAGGCTCTTAGAGGATGCAGTTAAGTTTTATCTACACTGATAGTACAAAAGTGAAAATCCATTAAAATGCTTTGTTTATGGCCTACCATTTTCATGGGCCCATGCAGGGTTATTTTAAAGCAACAGAGGCTGATTTTGTCTTGTAAGGAGTTGGTGATATGCAAGGTACCTGACACAGCTATTATACGTTGCTTCCACACCCTTTCTTTCCCAGACCTAATATCTCATGGAAAAAATTAAAAAGAGCTCTGCATGATGTTCATACTTGTTTGTTTTTGGTCTTTCAACTGAGAACAAATTTCAGAACAGCACTTAGTTTCCATCCAACTCCTCATGGGGAAGATATGTTGAAGAATTTCTAAACATGGAAAACTTCTCAGAATTTATGTTAGCCTGGGTGATCATTCAGCATCGCATTGCTAGTAGGAACTTCATAGGAAATGAGGTCAAAAGACAGATCTGAGTTCAAGTACAGAAGTAGAGGTTCCACATTGTAAAAGACACGATTCATATTCCTTCTCAAGTAAACTGCTCCATACTTTCCTTCCTTCACTGCTCCTGTTTATTTGGGTATATTTTTCTTCCTTGCTATCGTCTTTCAACAGATATACAAAAATTTGTTGGGGGCTCTCCATGTTCATAACACAGCTCTAAATGTTTATAATGGATGAACAAGACAGACGGGAAGCTTATTTATTATTGGGGTGGGGCAGAGTCATGACAATTTGTGTGTATTTGATGCTAGAAAAGAAGTAAGCGAAAGAGAAATCCAGTAGAAATGATGTAGAGAAATAAAGCAAGGAGAGCAGCTGAGGGAATAAGGCTGATGGGATGGAAAGAGGACGTAATATAGAAAATTCCAAGGGATTCTTTTCTAAAGAAGGAATTTGGAGCAGGAACCTGAAGAAGGAAACCCAACCTGTAAGTAAACGGAAGAGAATACACGAGACGTTACCTGAATGGCTACTACAGGCTCAACGTCCCTAGCATGTTGAAGAAATGGTGTGCAGGCCAGTGCAGGTGGAGCAGCGAGAAAGGTGGCAGGATGTGGGAGAGAAAAAACATTAGCACGTCCCGGATAATGATCGGATACATGACTGCAGTGTTAACTGCCGATTCATACGTTGTCTGCTGGAGAGGAAATAGTATAAGGCATTCCTTCCTGCTTCTGAGAAACCTGTGGTATGTCCGGGAAGATAAAACTTACATATATATGAAACAAGAGCAAACAATTTCAGAGCCAATGATGATGTGCAGTGCAAACTCTAAGTACTGCTCAGGAAGATTAATCAATGGGAGCTGGGGGACCAGGGAACTTCGTTGCAAAACTGGAACCTGAGGTGCATAGAATTAGAAAGCCTGGAGAGGAAGAGTCTGTACTGAAAGTCATCCTGGAATAATAATGTGCAAGATAGTCTTCGGTGAGAAAAGGGGCTCGTGTGGGGGAGAGGGCAGTTACGGTAAAATCTCTCATTCCTTCAACCATAAGTAAGGTAAGGTAAGGTAAGGTAAGGTAAGGTAAGGTAAGGTAATCATAAGGTAAGGTGATCATAAGTCCCTGTTGTATAGGAGTTGCTTATTCCAACATGATTATTAGTAGGACTGTCTTTGACTCTCAAAGGTGTTCTGGTCTGGATGCTAAATTATATAGTCACCCTAGCAAAAGCTGACATATTGTAAATATGCATTCAAATCCATGCATGCAAATATGGGACCATTTACCCAAACTGAACTCAGGTTCTATACAGAGAAGTTATGAATAAATAGGAGGCACGGTTAATCACCAGTTCATTCAAATTTTAGTGATAACGTTTGAGAACTTCTACCAATGAGTCCCCTCACCATCAGAAATACACAAAGATCATTTTCCAAAAGATCCTTCACTCCCTTATTGAGCTGGTGTTTTGTGCTATGGTTGGATTATGCTAGCAATTAATGATACCAGAATAGAAACATTAAGTGACTGCCATTTTCTCTTAGTAAAGCTACAATAATCTATTAAACAGTTTGATGTCTAGGAGATTTCATCCTCCAAATAAGATACATGGGAAAGTACATTTTCTCCAAAATCTCCTTTGGAAAAGAGCATAATGGTGACTAATACATGCTTGGTGAAACAAAAAGTACATAAGCTTTTTTTTTGCTTTTATTTATTTATTTATTTATTTATTTATTTATTTATTTATTTATTTTCAGACCAGAGCATTGAATTTTTTTTATTGGTGTTCAATTTACCAACATACAGATTTTTTTTGCTTTTATTACTGTAAAAGGTTAGTGGGGAAAAAAGAAGCTTATGAATAAATGAAGGTATCTGACAGCCCAGTTAATGAGCTCTTGGATCTTATTTTGATCAATGAGTCAAGTAGGAAGCTTTGTTTAGACCTTGGCTAATCAATAAACTATTTTGTAAAACAAGAAACAGATTTGAGGGCATTGGATTAATTTTTAAATTTAACACATCAGGTAAAGAAAAATCAGCAAAGATTTTAGGATTTTTGGTTGAAGCTCCTTAGAAGAGTGTGTGGTAACCACAAAGAGCACACAGCTTTAGGAAACTTCAGTATCTTAGGTTTCCATTTATCCAGATGTGATGCTGGACCTCAGTCCCATTGACTTTAAAACTCTTTCCTGATTTTGCTTGCTGAAAATCGGTAATTTTAATAGAACATTGGGTAACAACGAACAAGAACAAACTAAAACTGTCTTTGATCATTCCAGGCCTCAGTGCCCTCAGCTATAAAATAGGAACATCTCATTATTGTTCTCAAATATTTCTATCAGCCCTAATATTGTTTTTGGTGAAAACATAAGACTCTAGGGGTTATTGGCTGGCTCAGTTGGTGGAACATGCTGTTCTTGATCTTGAGGCTATGAGTTCGAGCCCCATGTTTGGTATATAGAATACTTAAAAAAAAAAGACATGATACTAATAAAAATATAGCAATATATTATATACCACTGTATCCCTGAAAAGAATTTAACCTACTTCAACATTTTGTGAATTATGGAAGAGCCCCATAATCATATAATCTTATATATGCAACTGCTAACATATATTTTATACAAAAAGAAGTACTACTTCTTTAACACTTGACATGACCAAATTAAACAAAATGTACAAAATAATAAAAATGTATAGAACTATACACTTTCAGAGTTGGAGGTGATTTTAGGTATTATCTTTCACCAGATTAAATATTAGGTGTCCATCAAGATTAATTAATATGTTCAAGTGTGAAAAACAATTCAATCTATTGATTTACTGATGCATTCATGTTTCTGTCTGTACATCTATCCATTCACTCATCCATCCGTCCTTCCATCCATCCATCCATCCATCCATCCATCCATCCATCTATCCGTCCAGCCAGCCAACCAATTAGCCACGCTTCAACTGTTATGTGTTAGATATCCTGCTTCAAACATCACATGTCATATGGAAACATGTAATGGAAATTGTGATTTAGCAAGGCCTACGATGCACCTTTTCTCTCATTGTTAAAGAGGATATGGGAACAATTAAGGAGTCATTAAAATCAGTTACTATGTGAATCAGGAGTTTTCGTACTGCCTATTTTATTTTATCATATTCTTTGGGAGTAAAGGGAAAAAAAGACGTAAGAACTCACTGGGTCCTGGAATAGGGTCTGCACTTCACATTTCGCCATGTTGTTTCACGGATAGTAGTGTAAATGTCACACGATGCAGGCACTGGCAGGAAGGCTCCTTCTGCACTCCTAAGGCTTAATGATTGTGGGGGACCAGGGAAGACCATCCTAAAATATGCTACAATGGCATAATGATTATTTTTTTTAATTAAAGCTACTGAAAAAAAGCAGCTGATACAAGGCCACCTTGACCCTTTGACTCGCTGAACGCAGGAAATAAATCTCTCATGGGAAGAGTGTCCCTCCTTCAACTGAAGACTGAGAAGAATCCTTATGACCAGCGATGGGAGTTCAGTGCTGAAGAGGACTATATAAACAAACTGTGTTACTTTTATTAATTTACTCCCCCAACAGACATCCGTTTGGAATTCCATACTAACAGAAGCTTGTAAACATAAGTTTTCTTTATCCTGTCAATTCCTCCCATATTTATATTTCTTTGTCTAAAATACATAAATGCTGTATGCCTTGGTCATTTACTTGGGTATCAAGTCTATTACTGGACCTCCATGCACACGTAATTAAACTTTGCTTTTCGGTAGGTTGGTTGGTGTTTTTCTTCTGTTACTCTGTTCTGTGTCAATTATCAATCCAGCCAGGAGAACTTCTGAGGATAGAAGTGGGAATTTCTCTCTCCCCAAGATGTTCTAAAGTATCAAAGATATTAATGCATACTAGGAGAGAAGAATCCTTATCATCTAAAAGGATAGTTCCCACAGAACTGGATGGAAAAAGGAAAGGATTATTTTGATCCAAAAGTCATTTCACCAAGTTCCTTTGATGAAAGTTCAACTGCTGGTGCAATCTATACTTTGCCAGGAGGATTTAGGGATATTTCTCTGAATTTAACAAACCAGTTTTTAAAGGCAAACCTGTTCTTTCAGATTATACAATGATATCTCATGATTTCTAAGTCACTACAAACTTTCCTTGGAGACTGAGTTTCTCCTAGCTTATGTTCAAACCCCTTTTCTAAAACTTTGCCAAATCACAACACATTTTGTAGAGGAAGGGGAAAATGGATGGGAATTTAGAAAACAAAATTTTGACAGCTGATAGCTGTGACACTAAAATTTTATGGGCCCAGCATCTTTTTTCTATAAATGGATGCTGCTGAATTAAATTAGGAATTGCAAACTAGTGTCCATTAGCTGAGTATCAGTCTTTAACGTGTTATACTGGTCAGAACTGTGTTTCTTTATTATAAAACGTGATCCAGAGGTCCTTCGTTTGGGTGTGCACTCTGCAGTTCAGCACAAGCTCTCCTAGGACTTAGAGCCTAGCATCTGTTCTGTTTTACAGTTTATGATGCATCATCTAGCCTCTGTTACCTAATATCAACTCTGACCAAGGTCCCTTTCTACCCCCACCCACATAGCTCTAGCTCCACTTGGCCCTTTACTGTATCATGTCTTCACCAGGCCTGCTCCAGCCTTGATCTCTTTGCACTAAATGTGCTACTTCTGTCTCTACTGCTCTTCTTCCATATACCTGCTGACCCATTTAACTGACCCCTTTCCAACAATTCTTTGTCCAAATGCCCTCTTCTCACGGTGCCTGGGTGGCTCAGTCAGTTAAGCATCTGCCTTCAGTTCAGGTCATGATCCCAGGGTCCTGGGATCAAGTCCCTCATCACTCCCTGCTCAGTGGGAGCCTGCTTCTCTCTCTGCTCCTCCCTCCTACTCTGCTCTCTCTTGCTATCTCAAGCTCTCTCTCAATAAATAAATAAATAAATAAATAAATAAATAAATAAATAAATAAAATCTATATTAAAAAATGCCATCCTCTCAAAAGGAACCATCTAATTATAAGCCAAACTCATAACAGAGAGTAGAATTGTGCTTGGCATGGGTTGTGAAGTGGGAGAAATGGGGAGATGTTGGTCAGAGGGTATAAAATTCCAATTATAAGATGATTGAGTTCTGAAATCTAATATATAGCCTAATGACTATAGTTAACAATACTGTATTATATACTCGAAACTTGCTAAGAGAAAAGATTTTAAATGTTAACACAGCACCCACACACAAATAATTATGTAAGATGATGGAAACATTAACTAACTGAAAATAATTTCCCCTCTACTCTGCTAGGTTCTTGACTGAGACACCTCTGTGATAATCAAAAAAAAAAAAAAAAAAGAAAAAAAAAAAAGAAAAACAGATCAAAAGGAGAAAAATAAACATAAGTTTAATAATATGTCTACCTCCTGTACACATGGTGTGTACTCAGGAAAACCAAGCAACTCCATGCAGTGGCCTAAGCCATCCCCATAAATGCCACCTCCAGCTAAAAACAAATGAAGATGTTGGGGGTGAGGAAGACAATTAGGAGAGGTTACCAGGAAAAGCATAAGAAACAGAGATAAGGCTGTTATGCAGATTTAAGTCCTTGTCTTCTCCATTAATAAGTGTTTCCAGAGATTTAGAGCCATCTTTCTCTTCCTGGTACAAATTTCCTTTATAAATGTAAATGTCTCTTAGAAAGGATAACTTCTACTGGGTTTTCAGGGCTGCTCTTGTGCCTGCTGTTTCTAAAAAATAACTCCAGGGCACCTGTGTGGCACAATTAGTGACGTGTCCGACCCTTGGTTTTGACCCCCAAACCAAGAGATTGAGCCCCACGTTGGGCTCCACACTCAGTGCAGAGTCTGCTTAAGACCTTCTCTCCCTCTCACTCTGCCTCCATCCCTGCACATGCTTTCTCTCTCTCTCTTTCTCAAATAAGTAAATAAAAATCTTAAAAATAATAATAATCAGTTCAAGATAAACTTTATATCAAAGAGGCATATTTGGAGATGTACATTTTGCCCCCCCCGCCACCATATTTCAATAGTTCTTTTGCAAGTTATGCATGTATCAAACCATCACACTGTAAACCTTAAACTTACAAAAGTTCATAGGTTAAATATATCTCAATAAAGCTGACAAAAAATTGAAACTCCTCACCTCCAGACCTCCCTTACCTTCCTCTATTTTTTTTTCTTTTTCTATGAATTGCTTTCTCAGAACATTCCACCCCTGATGCAGAATTTTTCCTGAACTTTCATTTGTTCTTGCCTTTATGTAAATGCTAGACATCTTCTTCTTCTGTGCTAAACTTTGCAGTCAGCTCAGCCTGAGCGCAGATATACTGTCTCATAATGATAACAGGATCAGAAAGACCTCAGTTCAAATTCTAGTTCTACATTTTACAGATTTGGTTGTGTCAACTCTGAGCTTCAATGTTCTGTCCCAGGGAAATAGAAAACGCAATACACACATGGTATCATGTGGTAGTTAGAGTATCAACCAGACTCAAACACGGCACACTCAAAAATAATTATTCTTCTTATTAAGCACTTAATTGTTAGCCCCATAAAAAGTGAAGAGAGGTTTATGCACATTCTCAGAATTCTCAGAATGCTTTTTCTTTCTAGGTCTTTCCTGACCTAGTCTAAGTTTATCCTAAGTTATTCACTGTTTCTATAAATCTATGAGTAGATTATTACCTCAGGACGGGGTACTCTATTGGATGTCTAGAAATGTAAAGCAAGGACATCAAGAATTTTCTTTCAAGTTTAAATTAAGCATCTGAAACTAGTAGTATATCAAGGCAACAAAAGAAGGGGAAACAAACCTTTCTGCCAAACTAATTTTACTTTAAAATGGTCTGTACTCCCATGATTGTTTGCAGGCAAAAACCGAAAGTCAGGTAGAGGACACAGCTATTGAAGAGACCACAAGGGATGCTTCCAAGTTTGGAAAGTTAATAACCATAAGCTTAAAAATGCATCTGAATGAACTCTCACATCGCCTTCAAAACAGTCACAGACAATGCCAGAGTTTCAGATTCAAAGGAGGAATGACATAAAGGTTTTTTAATAAGGCTGGTGTATTTATTTTATTGTTTCTTTTTTTAATTTTTTTTATTGGTGTTCAATTTACCAACATACAGAATAACCCCCAGTGCCCGTCACCCAATCACTCCCACCCCCTGCCCTCCTCCCCTTCTACCACCCTTAGTTCGTTTCCCAGAGTTAGCAGTCTTTACGTTATGTCTCCCTTTCTGATATTTCCCACACATTTCTTCTCCCTTCCCTTATATTGTTTCTGTTGCTATCGCTATCAGTGGTATTATTGTAGTTGTTATTATTATTATATTAAAATCAGTGGGAAAAAAGTCCAGGAAGAAAGAGATGGTGTGGAAGAAATTTAACTGAATCATTCTTACAGGTGGATTAGAAGATTCTAAAATATGTAAAATTCATCACTTAAGGACATCTAGCTGGAAATTCTGTGGAAATTTTTTTTTTTTTTTAATTTCTAAGTAAGTAAGCTTCTCAGGAAAATCCTAACTGGAGAACATGATGTCCAGTTTCAACTATGTAGAAAATCTTCTCTCATAAGTGGTCCCAGATGCACATTCAGTCTTCAGCTTGAGTATTTTTACCAGTAGAATGTAATTCCCTGAAAAATCTCTATATTATTTTTAGAAAGCCCATCTATTAAAAAGTAAGTCCTATTGTGAACATAGATCGGGCAACATGTAAACTCATTCACTTATTCATTTATTTTACACACTGAGCAATGGACTAGATGTCATAAACAAGAGAAAATAAGGCATATACTCTATCTTCATATCTTCAAAGAGCTCACAACTTACTAGAGACAATAGATGAACATATATGTATTAACAACAATGTGATTGAGAACCTAATGAAACAGACTTTTTGGCTGCATCGGGGGTGCAAAGGTGGGACACACGAATTGCCATCTTGAGTAGAGAGACATAATAACATGTTTCAAAATTCACATCTTAAATAATCATTAAAACTCAAAGAATTTTCTCCCTTATGTTTCATATCATCATAATTGTAAAGGGGGAAAAAATTTCCTCTACTTTTCTAGATTCTTCTGGCTGGTCTATTAATTAATTGATATAAAACAGATGAACAGAAAAAAATTAATTACATATATGTGGGAACCCCATAAAAATATAAGACCCCCCAGGTAGTCTGGCAATTGAGACTTATATGCTAACCTGAGCTAAGAAGCAGGGGTAGGGACCTAAGACTTCAAAAGGGAGAAAGAAATTGACAGGAAGATGGAAACAACAAATATTTGGAAAACAAATGTTTGTGATGCCAGACACCATGGAGAAACAGTGGGACACAGAGGGGAACCTGATCTACAGGCCCTGCCAAGCTTACCCTTAATTTACCACACTTAGCCCATATTCTTTGTAGTTCTCTCCAGTGATAATTTTCTTCCTGGACCAGGCCATCTGTCTAAATTCTTTTGGCAGCTAGGGAGAGGGAAGTAAAAGACTTTCTGGAATCTTTTGGGCCTTGATTAACTTCAGCTCAAAAATAATGTTTTACTTCAGCTCAAAACACACATTTTGAATTTGGGGAGATTCATTCTGAACCCCTTCATCATCATCAATACTTGGGGAAAGTACCAATAGCAGAGAGACAGAGAGAGAGACAGAGAGAGAGAGAGAGAGAGAGAATACCCCATACAATAATTTTCAGCAACTGGTGCCTGGGGAAAGAAAGAAAATAACATGAATAAAATGCAGTATTTGGATATTACCTATAAAACAAAGTGGTGAGTTAACAGTATGTTAGGAATTCTCACCAACTCTTAAGTAGCCTTATATTCTTGTATCTCCTGATAATGGAGAAGTCAGAGAAACAACCACTAAGGCAAAAAGAGTGACATGGGGAACGTGAACACACTAAAGAGAGAAATGACCACAATGGGTAAAAATTGTAAATCCTACACCTCATATACTGAAGTTGACTTAGGGTATAATATATACTCTTGCATCATCAACACTCTCAGAAAAGAACAAAATTCATGCACTTTAACAAAGCCTATACTTGGCCTTGTCTATGCTCCCCCAATGCCCAACATCACTTGCCCACTATTACCATTTAGCTTAGGTATAGAAAAGCCAATGCAACACATAAAAATCCTTCACGAGTTGTTCAAGACCAAAAATCTGTTCTCAGATATAGTGTGGGTCACCTGACTGTTCTTTCAAAACAAATGTACTTCTACACAGTCATTCCAAACTAATTAAGGTGAAAATGAAGTATATGGCAAATCTACATCTAAAACTGAAAACAGGGATCCCTGGGTGGCTCAGAGGTTTAGCGCCTGCCTTTGGCCCAGGGCATGATCCTGGAGTCCCGGGATCGAGTCCCACGTCGGGCTCCCGGCATGGAGCCTGCTTCTCCCTCCTCCTGTGTCTCTGCCTCTCTCTCTCTCTCTCTCTCTATGTCTATCATAAATAAATAAATAAATAAATCTTTAAAAAAATAAAAAATAAAAAAAAAAATAAAACTGAAAACAAAATGTGAGAGGAGAAAGGAATGTGCCATAAGAATAGAAAAGCAAAATCTGGAATAAAACATTATTCACAATTCCTTAAAATTTCTGACTGTCATAGAATAACTAATTAAGAATTTTAATTCGATAGTGTTACAACCGTCACATAAACAAAAGGGAAAACTACAGGTTGAAGGAAACACACTAGAGATCAACTGTTTTCATTGTGCAACTAATAAATTTTAAAATATGCCAAGAACAGAATATAGACTCTAAACTTAAATTACAGGCACTGGGACAATCATTGTGAATAAAGATGAAAACAACAGAGTAAAACAATTAGAGATAAGTTAATAGATCTAGAAGATGTTGTGATTCAACATGAGGTAATGAGTATCCCCAAAGTAAAATATCTATATACAGAGCAATTTATTTAATCATATAATGTGAGATCTATGGTTGAAGACGAAGACTACTTGAACACACAGAACAAAAGAACACAAAGTGTTTTAGGATACCAAAAGTTTAGGATCAATATATATCCTAGATAAATTGTCTGACTTTGAGAATAGAAGAAGAATTCATCTGGGTGCCTGGGTGTCTCAGTCAGTAAAGCATCTGACTCTTGATTTCAGCTCAGGTCATGATTTCAGGGTCTTAAGATCAATCCTCTCATCGGGCTCCGCTGCTTGGGATTGTTTCTCTCCTTCTCCCTCCCCCTAAAAACAAACAAACAAAACAAACAAAAACATCCTATATGAAAGAAAAATTATGCTGATGTCAGCCATTTGCACAGCTATTTTCGCTTGTAGAAAAATAATGAGTGGCATATCAACAAAATATACTTAGATTTTTGAGGGAATGAGAGTGACATTCAAGAAGATGATACTTAGCCTAAATGCTTTCATGCTGTAAAGGGAACAAGTAAACCCCTCAATCATTAAAGAATAGAATCAGCAGAGAATTTCTGAGATCTTTGAAAAATCACTTGACAATGTCCTACCAATTAAAAGGAAAATCAAAATAATCTGAAAATTAAAAATCCATGATAAAAAGCCTAGTGCTAAACATGAAGTCTGTGTAAGTATAATGATAACACTAACACTAAGTATAATGATAACACTAATAAAAGCTACATGAATTTTGGAGATATAAAAATGTTAAAATCCTACTATTATTTTTCTTTTTTTCCAGGTTTATAAACACACACACACACACACACACACACACACACCAACTAGAGAATAAGTAAAAGAAAAACCTCTCGTGTCTTCAACATTCAAAATAGCTATTGTGCTGTTTAAAGTTAAAATACATCATTAAAAATAAGTGTTCAATATTCCTTCAACAATATCTCTATTTTTTTAGTTTAAGAGCATATTTCAGTAAATAAATATCACTTGTGGTATGGAAACACTTAACTAAATTCTGTTAATCTTTCCAGATGTGCTTCTATTTATTCTACTTATGAACTAGCCAAGCAATATTCAATTTAATAGTTTTAATATAAAGCGTTTTAATATGATTCCATTTTTTTAGACATGTATCTATTTTAGAGAGATATCACATGCTAAAGTGGGGGACAGAGGGACAGAGGGAATGGGAGAGACCATTTCAAATGGACTCCAAGCTTGGAGTCTGATGTGGGGCTTGACCTCACATCACAAGATCACGACCTGAGCCAAAATCAAGAGTTGGACACTTAACCAACTGGGTCAGCCAGGTGTCCCTGATTCTGTTTTCGTAAAACTAATTATATTTATATTTCCTTTACTATTTCTCTCATTTCTATATCGTTTTTCTCTTTTCTTTCCTTTTTCCCCTCTCCTCCTTCCATTTCTCTGTATACGAGAAAGATGTCTGGAATTACAGGCACCTAATGTTTAATGGTAGGATTTCATGTGATTGTTTAAATGTTCTTTTGGCAGTATTTTGCATTTCTTGAATTTTTTTTACTATATATTTTTCATTTGATAAAAATAAGTAGAAATATTTCTTTTCCTTAAAAGCAACATTTGCAGCAACAAAAACATAGGAAGCATATAAGCAAATATTTTAGCAGTTGTTAATTTTGGGTGGTAAGAGCATAGCTGCTATTTTTTTCTGAAATGTTTTTCCACTTCAATATAGAAGATTTGCTCTGGAGAAGTTTATGCATTTCAGGTTTACAATGAGCTTTTTATCCAAATAAATTAGTAAGTGGCTTTAGATTCAGGTAAAGGTAGACTTAGATTCTAGTGCTTACATATACAGAACCTTGGTCAAGCTACTAAGTTCTCATGAGTTCATTTTCTTGAGCTACAGCACATAGGTTACCATATGGCCCTGGTGGCTGTGATATGAAAACAACACAAAAATGATGAATCCAAAAAAAAAAAAATGATGAATCCATTGCCTGGCATAGAGCAATCCCACAATAAGTGGTGTTCCTTTCTGCCATGTTCCATTTTCCTTTTATAGGAAATTTATGGTACCCCAATTACATAAATGTGCACATTTAAATATTACACATGCATAATCACTGTGCAGCTACTAGACATAAACTTACATGATATAGTTAACATGTCTCTTATCAAATTAAAGTCCTTAAAATAAAATTAATTACATTTTCTCCTCCAAATCACACAATTCACAGCAGGGAAAGTTATATGATTTTATTAAAACATGGAGCCTAAAATGGGCATTGAACAAGGGGAAATTAATGGCACTTTTAGAAATAAAAATGAGTATCTCCTATCTCATCGTCTCCTGCCCTCCATCCACACCACAAAGTCCATCTATATGTATCAATAGTAAATACTAGGGTCAGGGGGACAGAATCACTGACATGTAATTAGATGTAGAAAAATTAATAGCCTAGGGGGCTCGGTCGGTTAAGCGTCGGCTTTGGCTCAGGTCATGAGCTCAGGGTCCTGGGATCGAGCCCTGCATCGGGTTTCCTGCTCAGCCAGGAGTCTACTTCTCCCTCTCCTTTGCCCATCCCCCTGCTCATACCCTCTCTCTCTCAAAAATAAATCAATAAATAACATCTTTTAAAAAATTAAAATTAATAGCTTAGTACAGCCTTTCTTTGATGACTCCTAGAACATGATAGAAGGCTATCTATACAAACCAAAGAACAGAATACCACTTGTCCAACTTTTATGTACACAAGCCTATCAGATCCCCAAAACATTATGGGGAAAGAATCCCTTATGGATGGGATTGCCAGATTCAGGAAGCAAAATTGCACAACACTCAATTAAATATGAATTTCAGATAAATGATAGGTAAGGATGCAAGTCCTTACCAACTCATTAGCTGTTTGACCCTGACAAAAATACTCAGAAATCTCAGGTTTTGGTTTCCTGATATGATAAAACCGCACTTCACATAGAGAGTCGTTATGAAAAATTAATAACCTAAAAGATGTAAAGCCATCAGGAACAGTCGTTTACTGTTTTTTAACTACCGTTAAATTTTAACTACCGTTTTGGTGCTGTGGAAAGATCTTGGATTTTGAAATGAGAGGACTTTTATATTCATGTTACAGTTCTGGAGGTTGGCTAGTGCCAATTTATTTAAAACTTCTGAGCCTCAGTTTCTCATTGGTCAAAGGCATTTTTATTTCCAAAAATACTGGCTTTCTGGGAAGATTAAGCTAATGTACATACATAAAATGCCCGCTGTTCTGTTACACAACTAATAAGTATTTCATAACACTATGTAAGAGATTCACTCACTCATTCAACAAATATTTATTTGGTGCCTACTAACTATGAGGTAAGATGAGCAAAAAACACACTATTTGATTGAGCAAAAGGGATTCAGACTTTCATTAGTATAATTACTTGATTTATATTATTTACAAACAAAGATAATTACTTTGGAGGGAAGAAGCCGGAGTTGGAATGGGAGGCTAGACAAGACTCCCCTTAGGAATGCGTGTCCCTCTTCTCCCTTTGAACCAGTTTTCTCATCTGGAAGCCCAGTGACTGTAATACAAAAGACATTTTAAAATGTCAGTAGCAGAATTGGGAATAGAGCTCAAGTTTCTTGATCCCCAGCCTTCAGCTCTCTCATAATCCAGCTAAGTAGTTCCTAGGCCTCTGCTCCTATCCGCACAACGAGGAAGGTCGGGAGAAGACGATGATCTCTATAGCAACCTAGAGTCTATGAATCTTTGAACTTATCACTGTTACAAAGCGAAGTTTGTAAGGAAACCCCACGAGAGGAATTTACTTATTTTATCCCAAAGCATCTTTGGTCTGAACACACATATGCCACCATATGGGATACATTTAGAACATTCATTAGGAGAAGAATAATTAGTCTCCCATCGTACAGGAAGGAGAATAGACCCAGAGGATAAATACTTTAGAAACTGAAATAAAAGACTTAAAATAAATCTGCCAAAGACAAATTGAGGAGAAATAAACTGGAGCTCATCTGAAGAAAATCAAATGAAACGAACAATTAATTCACCTGTAAAGCTGCATAGGCACTTGTGTATTAGGGAAGAGATTGCGTTTAATCTCGTATGGGCCAGAAGGAAGAATGCAATCATACATATTAACAGAAGTGCCCAAGGAGGATTTCTTCTTTATTACAACAAGGAAAAGAATTGCAGATTTGAAGAACTTAGACCCCTGCAAATGGTGATTCATTCTCGACTCCGATGACTTTAATTTTGTCATTAAGCACCAAGCGCATATAAAAAGCTACAGGGGACCTGCATATTTGGCTAGACTTCTAGGGGACTGCAGAATAATGAGAATAAAATGAGAGTGAGTAGAAATGCAGAAGAAAAGGCATTGGAAGGAAAAAAGGAAGAGGTGTGGAGACGCCAAAACACTAGAGGACATCTATTCATTTGTTCAGCAAGTTCCATTGGTTTATATTCCTTTTTTTATTATGGAGGTATAATTGACATATAACATTATATTGCTTTTGGGTGTATAATGTAATGATTTTATTGCAGCCATATATACCAGGAAATTATCACCACCATAAATCTAGTTATCATCCTCACCAGGCAAAGTTACTATTTTTTTTCTTATGAAGAGAACGGTTAGGACTTATGGTCTTGGCAACTTCCAAGCGGACACTACAATATTACGGACTTTTGTCACCATGTTGCACAGTGTATTCCAAGACTTATTTATTTTATGATTGGAAGATGATGCCTCTTTATCCCATTCTCCAGTTTCACCCATGGTCAACAGCCCCCCCCCCCACCCCCTTGCAACCACCACTCCATTATCTGTATCTATCAGTAGGGTTTGGTTTTGTTTGTTCAATTGTTTTGTTTTTCAGATTCCACATGTAAATGAAATCATATTTGTCTTCCTCTTATTTTACTTAGCATTATTCCCACAAGGTCCACCCATGTCATTGCAAAGGGCAAGAGCTCAATCTGTTTTATGGCTGAGTAGTATTCCACTGTGTACGACCACATCTTTATCCGCTCATGAATCAATAGACACTTAGATCGTTTCCATATCTTGGCTATTGTTGATCATGCTGCTGTGAACATAGGAGTGCATATAACTTTTGAATTAGTGTCCTTGATTTCTTTTTTTTTAAGATCTTATTTATTTATTCATGAGAGAGAGAGAGAGAGAGAGAGAGGCAGAGACCCAGGCAGAGGGAGAAGCAGGCTCCATGCAGGGAGCCTGACATGGGACTTGATCCAGGGTCTCCAGGATCACACCCTGAGCTGAAGGCGGTGCTAAACCACTGAGCCACCCGGGCTGCCCTCTTGTTTTCTGTAGATAAGTATATAGTAGTGAAATTGCTGGATCCTATAGTATTTCTATTTTTAATCCTTTGAGGAACCTCCATACTGTTTTCCACAGTGGCTGCACCAATCTACACTTTCACCAATGCCATGAGGATCCTCTCTTTTTTCACACTCTGACCAACACTTGTTATTTCTTGTCTTTTGGATAATAGCCATTCTCACAGGCATGAGGTGGTATCTCATTGTAGTTATGATTTGTATTTTCCTGGTGATCAATGATGTTGAGCATCTTTTTAGGTGCCTGCTGGCCATCTGTATGTCTTTAGAAAAATATCTATTCAGGTTCTCTGTCCAGTTTTAATCAGATTTTCTTTTTCTTTCTTTTTTTTTTTTTTTTTTTGCTATAGCCTTGTATGAGTTCTTTATGTATTTTGGATATTAACCTTTTGTCAGACATATGATTTGCAAATATTTTCTCCCTTTCAGTAAGTTGCTGCTTCATTTTGTTGATGGTTTCCTTCGTTTATAAAAGCTCTTTAGTTTAATGTAGTCCCATTTTTTCCCTTTTTTTCTTTTGTTGTCTTTGCTTTTGCAGTCAGTTCTAAATGATTGTTGCCTAGACTGATGTCAAGTAGCTAATGGGTTTTTTTCCTAGAAGTTTTATGGTTTCAAGACTTACACTCAAGTTTTTAATACACTTTGAGTTAATTTTTGTGTTGGAGTCTACTTTCATCCTTTTGCACATGGCTGTCCAGTCTTCCCCACACCACTTATTAAAGACACTGTCCTTTGTCCACCATATATTTTTTTTATTCTTTATTGTAAGTTAATTTGCCATACATGCATGGGTTTATTTCTGGGATCTCTATTTTGTTCCATTGTTCTAGGTGTTTGTTTTATAACAATATCATATTGTTTGATTAGTACAGCTTTGTAGTATTGAAACTAGGAAATGTGATACCTCCAGCTTTGTTTTTCTTTCTCAAGATTGTTTTGGTTATTTTGGGATCTTTTATAGTTCCATACAAATTTTAGGATTGTTTGCACTATTTTTATGAAACATGCCATTGGAATTTTGATAGGGATTTCACTAAATATGTAGATTGCTTTGGGTAGTATGGACATTTTAACAATATTAATTCTTCCAATTTATGAGCACAGAATATCTTTCTATTTATTTGTGTCTTCTTCCATCTCTTTCATCAACATCTTACAGTTTTCAGGATAAAGGTCTTTTACCTCTTTAGTTAAATGTATTCACAGGTATTTTATTCTTTTTGACGCAATTGTAAATGGCATTGTTTTCTTAATTTATCTGAAAGTCCATTGTTAGTATATAGGAATTCAATAGCTTTTGTATATTAATTTTATACCATGTAATTTTACTGCATTTGTTTATTAGTTGCACAGTTCTTTGGTAGAGTCTTTAAGGTTTTCCATATATAAAATCATGTCATCTGCAAATACAGTCTTACTTCCTCCTTTCCGATCACTGGTTTGACCTCCTAAAAAGACCCAGCCTCTGCACACTTTTTTTTTTTTAATAATTTTTTTTTTATATTTATTTATGATAGTCACAGAGAGAGAGAGAGAGGCAGAGACACAGGCAGAGGGAGAAGCAGGCTCCATGCACCGGGAGCCTGATGTGGGATTCGATCCCAGGTCTCCAGGATCACGCCCTGGGCCAAAGGCAGGCGCCAAACCGCTGCGCCACCCAGGGATCCCTCTCTGCACACTTTTCAACAGTTTTACAAACTCTCCAATACAAGCCACCACTGTCTCTGGTCTAGACCACAACCAGAACTTCTAGTTTGTTTGTTTCCGTTCCTCCCACCCGAAAAAGTGAATTTTCCCCAGAGAAACCTTTTACAACATAAACAAATAACATCAAGCTGCCCCATTCAAAATTCATCAGGATCCCATAACACTTAGAAAAAAACAAGCTACAAAACTACCAAGAATGTGGAATTCATGGAGTGTCTGACCTCATTTTTCCCAACTTTGCTCTTGGGTTATTCTGGCCCAATTATCTTGTGTTTTCAAATGGTAAGTCTGCTCCTACTTTAGGGATTTGTCACTTGCTTTCTCTTTTCCCTGGAATTCATATTTCCTCAGATCCCTAGCTAAACATCTTATTGTGAGTCATTTCTATCAGAATACCCACCCCATTTGCCTTCTTTTTCTCTTGCTTCCTCTGTTTTTCTCCATAGCATGGTATCACTACTTGAAATTATATATATTTTCTCTCTTTCTCTCTGCCCTACTGCAGTATAAACCCCATAAAGGCCAGGGCCTTGTCTTCCTGGTTCACAGCAAAATCCCTAGTCCCTAGAATGCTGCATGAGGCAGCTTACGAACTAGGTAAATAGTTTTAACCTACTACTAAATTATTCCATCATCAATTGGACGAATATTCATAGAGAATTTAGAAAGTGTCATACCCTAGAGCAGGTCCTGGGATACACCAATATAAGCAGAGAGATTCACCCCCATGGTGCTTTTAGTCTAGTTTGTGAGAGAGATCATATTAAAATTATTATACCAATTAAAAAAATTATAACTGTGATGAGGATAGGAAAGAAGGGCTAAGCTGGAAGCCCAAAAAGTCTTTTGAAGAAAAGGATGTTTGAACAGAGGCATCAAGGATAAATGAAAATTTATATGTTGGCAAATTGAACACCAATAAAAAATAAATTTATTAATAAAGGATAAATGAGAATTAACTGATAAAATTGAAATGAAGTGAGACAGAGCATCCTAGGTGGAGAAAACAGTGTGTGAAAGTGAGAAAGAACAAGGAAGGAATGAGGATATAAAAGAATGCCAGAGTAGACAGAACATAGAAGCAGGGGAAAAAATATGGTACCTGATGAGTGTTCCAAAACCTACTGCTGTATAATGGGTCCGATGTAGCTTAGTGTCTTAAAACAACAATAATATTTATTTTGATGATGAACCTGCAATTTAGTTAGGCTCCATAAGGACAGCATCTCTGTTCCAAGTGGCTAAAGCAGAAGTGTTTTAAAGATGTGATTCAACAAGTGGAGGCTGGAAGCCTCACATGTATATCCATCAGGCATCATTGGCTGTCAGCTGGGACACATCCATGTCATGTCTCTGAATCTCCTTAGCTTCTTCCTAGCGTGACAACTGGGTATGGAGGTGGGTGCTCAAGACAACAAGGTAAAAGGCCTTGGCAACTTTTATGACCCAAGACCCAACGTCGCTTTGGCATTACTCTATTGATCAGTCTAGTCACTAAGGTATTCTAGTTCCAAGGGAAGGGTGTGTGCATCGCACGACTCCATGAGATTGTAAATATCACAGTGTAAGGGTATGATGTAGGCTGCGGCAGGTTTTGGCAGTCATCTTTGGAAAAAAGCATAATCTGTCATGATCAGGTTGTGTACACAGGCGAAACTGGAAGAGACGGAGCTTGGAAGTCAATCTTATCTTTACCCCCAAAGGAGTGATACGTCCAGTACGTGCTCTGAAATGACTACTTTGGGTGCTAGGTGAGAATAAGAAGGAATAGGGGATTTTATGAGACATTTATTTAAAGGACAAAATCACCCAGCCTTAGTGACAGATTGATTATGAGGATGGAGGACAGAAAGGAATGAAAATAATTACTTATTTACCTCCTGGTAACAAAATCTATGTATGATTAGCCTGCATTTCATAAAGACACCTTAGGTTTCTGAGTTTAGTGAATACTACTTATTCTCTCCATCCATTCATTTGTCCACTCATTTATTAAAAAAAAAAAATTAAGGGTGCCAAGCATGAGTAGGGTATATCCTAAGGGCTAGAGATCATAATTTCAGGGCAGGTGATCTTAAACAATTCACAGTCAAGTGTCTGGAGCATATTATTATAGGTTTCTTGGGACATGCAGTGCAGATCCTACCCAAACATGTTCATAAACCATGATTGCCATAGATTATATACACCTGTTCCAGGGACTGTGGTTAGGGAAATTCTCAGATGTGGTTACATTGGAGTTTTGAAGCGTAAGAAGACAGATGAAGAAGTAGCAGAGATAGGTGGGGGTAAGGCTTTAAGCAGACAGAACAATGTTTACAAATACACAGAAAAATGGACACCATGTTGGGGAACGGTGTGCCCAATATTCATCTAAAACTGCATGTAGAGATGAATCCGGAAATTTAGACATGGTCCACGTTGTTAAGGACTACATGCACTCACTAAGAGATCAAAATTTCCTTCTGACTCTACCTTTGAGTTTCAAGGCTTTCAAGAAAGGTGATGATATTATCTGATGTGTTTTCAAGTAATTGCTTTGTTCTCCGACGTTCTACAGTGCTGCAATTTTATAGGCGGCGAAACCATGCAGAATATTCTTGAATTCATATAGGTATGAGGGAATGACAAACTGAACCTAGGCTAGAATATTGAAGAGAGTGAGAACTGAATAAAAACAGGAGGAATTGACGATGCTTATCTTTCAGAGGAGTTTCCAGTAAAACTGATCATTAAAATGACACGAGGAGATATTTTATCTTGTATTACTTTTTCAAATATTGATTGGGGCCTCACTATAGAGATAATGAATCAGTAAATGAATTACGTATGAAGATGTATTTATTTCTATTTTTAAACTTTTTATCAGCAAGATTTCAAATCTATTAATAATATTGAATATCTTATAGCACTTAAAATTAACTAGGGCTTATTCTAAATATTTTCTATGAAGGATTTCTTGAAAATGCACAGCATTTGCATTGTCCAACTTGTTATCGAAGAAGTCAATTTTTTTTGAATTTTTATTTTTTTTAATTTTTTTAATAAACTTATTTTTTATTGGTGTTTAATCTACCAACATACAGAATAACACCCAGTGCTCATCCCCTCAATGCCCGTCACCAATTCACCCCCACCCCCCGCCCTCCTCCCCTTCCACCACTCCCCCAGTTCCTTTCCCAGAGTTAGGAGTCTTCATGTTCTGTCTCCCTTTCTGATATTTCCCACACATTTCTTCTCCCTTCCCTTATATTCCCTTTCACTATTATTTATATTCCCCAAATGAATGAGAACATATAATGTTTGTCCTTCTCCGATTGACTTACTTCACTCAGCATAATACCCTGAAGAAGTCAATTTGTAAGAGAGAAGAATGATGCTGAAAGGTCAAGTAACCTGGTCAAGGGAACTTAGCCAGGAAGTGGTGGACCAAAGTTTTAACCCTAGTCAGACAGTCTTTAAGACCCGTTAATCCCAACAGGAAATGGACTAGGGTAAAGCAGATGAGGCACTCACCACAGGTACAGAATTTAAGGGGATGCCAAAAAACCTCAGTAATCAAGATAAATAATATGTGATGTAATATCTTATAAATTCAAAACTAACGCAAAAATTTATGATGAACAACAACAAAAAAAACTTAAATGAAGACAAGATGAGCTTGCTATGCTGCTCTCCCTTTACCACTAGAAGAACCACTGAGATGGTTCTCCTGGATATGGCACATGTTGTGGGCAGAATTCAGATGTCCTCTTTGGGGAGGCTGATTTGGGGGATGCTAGGTTATTTGATTGAGAATATGCAGCATATGTAATTGGGGCCACGGAACCAAACAGAATGAGAAAGAGAGAGTGTGAAGAGTGAAAAAGTGAGTCTGAAGACAAGCCAAGAAAAATACTTAGGGATTGAGCTGGTCTCCCAGATAGTCTGATCCATGATATCAGGAATCCTGCCAGTACCTTTCAAGACTGACTTTAAAGAATGGGGACCAATTGAAAAAGCAGTAAAAGAGCAAATCAGCTCTCACAAAAAAGATGTTTCTCTCCCATGGCTCATGTTACCAACATTTTACAACCTACCAAAGCACAGAGAACCTCAGAAACTGAAGTATTTGTTTAGTGGAATAATAGTGGATAAAAACCGAAGTAATCATGAATTAAACGACACTATACATTATTGCCTATGGTCCAAGAATAGAGTTGGATTGCTAATTTTAAAATTACTTTGCAATAAAAAATATATTTGGATCTTTACATGGGTATCAGAACCAAAGGCATGTGGGTGAGAATTAATAGATTTGCCACCTAAGGACTGTTACTCTCAGGCAGTAATCTAACTACGAAAACTCCTCCATCCTTCTACTGAGAAATACAAAATGTAAAAAAATCAGGAAAGAAAAGCCCCTTCATAACTAAATGAAGGGCAAACAGCACTCAAAACGTGCCTAATCAGGTTTTTTTTTAATATTTTATTTATTAATTCTGAGAGACACAAAGATCCAGGCAGAGGGAGAGGCAGGCTCCATGCAGGGAGCCTGATATGGGACTCGACCCCAGGACCCCGCGGTCACGCCCTGGGCCGAGGGCAGACGCTCCACCGCGGAACCCCCTGGGGCCCTGTACCTGATCAGTTTTTATGCCACAACCTTACAAAACTCCTCAGAGCATGATACAAAAGAAATTCCTGAATTCTGCAAGGAAGATGGAGTAAACAGAATTAGCAGAAGTCAGTTCCTAGTCTTTTATCAACCTTTTTTCCCTCCAGGTAATTGTGATTTAACTTTTTAAACAATCAAATCCTATGAGCAGTGGTGATTATAAATGCAGGTTTGAGCCCTAGTCACAGCAAATCACATCAAGCAAAATAAAAAAAGAAAGAAGAAGAAGAAGAAGAAGAAGAAGAAGAAGAAGAAGAAGAAGAAAGAAGAAGAAGAAGAAGGAGGAGGAGGAGGAGGAGGAGGAGGAGGAGGAGGGGAAGAAGAAAACTGGGCCTCCAGTAATGTAAATAGAGCAGAGCTAAGGAATGGATCTGGTAATTTGATGAATCATTATTTATTATAAGGAAGTATTTTTTGGTGCCTAGGACATACAAATTCCCTTCTCTGTGTATACACGCATATATACCCATATATCTCACTGTACAGCATTCTGGGTGTGTATCACTCTGTAATGTATGTGTGCATATACATGCAGCTATCTACACACACGTACACACATGTATAGTCACTCCATGCACACTATACCTTCTGGAAAGATAAAGAATAATGAAGCCAACAGAAAAACAGTTTTGGCAAACCAAGAATTATGACCCAAAGAGTTTTTAATTTAGTTAGAAGTAAAAAAAAAAAAAAAAAAAAAAAGAAGGGAAAAAATTAATAATCCAAATTAATATAACAAGTGTTAGCGCTATTTGCTATTTCTGTCCGGGAACAAAGGTTGGCAAATTACAGCCTGTGGGTCAAATCTACCCCACCCGTTATTTTTGTATGGCCCATGAGCTAAGAATGATTTACATTTTTAAACGTTATATAAATGTCTATATAGTATCTTCCACTTTGCTTCTCAGCCCAAAAAACCTAATATATTTAATATCTGGATCTTTACGGAGAATGTGTGCCAGTGTTTATCCTAGAGGGATGTCTTTGTCTATTTGTTGAGAAGATTGTGTGCATTCGTACCAAAACTGAGGGCTCACTATGTGCCAGGCCACACACTGAGGTGCTGCATGGATTACCCACTAAGCGCACATGCTGGCATGTAGTACTAGTAGCTCCCGTCATGATCCTCGTCTCCCAGGAGAACAAACTGACACTCAAAGCCGACGGGTTTCTTCCTTAGGGCTCCCAGGCCACAGAGTGCTGTTGAGGAAGGTAGAGACGCGGACCTTCTGACCGCGGAGCACGCACTTCCAACCTTTCCTCTGCCTTTCCCTCTGCTAATTGTAGAGTCAGTTCTCCCGTAAGAGAGGTTGAAAAACAAAAACAAGGCAACCTAGACAGGGCAAATCAAATGAGCCACAAAATCAGGATTTAGAAAACCATAGTTGAGGAAGCGTGCTGAGCACTGATGTGAAGAACCAAGGGTAAGATTGACTTGCACGTAGGGTTCAACCGGCAAGATGGGTTAAAGACCAGGTGCCTTTCCTTTTTAGAGTGAGCTAAGGAGTAACAAGCAGCCCCAAGCACACAGCCCTCTATGTAGGAAAGATGCCTTCTGCACACTTGGGAACCCCTCTGTGCCTCAGTTTCCTCATCATCATTATGATAATAAAAACTCATGGAGTTCTCGTGAATATCAACTATGTTTATATGTAGACAGTGGCTGGCAGATGGTGAGCGCTGTGTCAGTATTTTGGTTGTTCTGGCTATTATTATTATTACTATTATTATCACTGCTGTTATTTTCATCAAAGATGGAACAGAGAAATTAAAAACTGCCTATTTTGGGATGCCTCGGTGGCTCAGCAGTTGAGCACCTGCCTTCGGCTCAGGGCGTGACCCACGGGTCCCGGGATCGAGTCCCACATGGGCTCCCTGCATGGAGCCTACTTCTCCCCTGCTTCTGTCTCTGTCTCTTTCTCTGTGTGTCTCTCATGAAGAAATAAAATATTTAAAAATGATCTTAAATACTGCACCTTGGGAATCATGAAAGAATTTCACCCAATAATAAGGAGATCGGTGCTTTTTCTGGGTCCTTGTGACCCAATGATAATGAAATGGGTATACCTTGCTTTGATGGAACCTCACATCAGTGCAATTACCACAGGGATGCTCCGGTCCACGGGTTGGCAAACTGTCTATAAAGCAACAGAGAATAAATTCTTCAGGCTTGTGGTCCTTAAGCCTATAAAAAAGGCTAAACCCAAATTGATAAAGTCTGCCACAGTGACTCAACCCTGTCATTGTAATGTGAAAGCAAACATAACCAATATGTAAACAGTTGGGTGTGAATGCGTTCTGATAAAATTTTATTTGCAAAAACCAGTGGTTCGCTGAGCGCGGCTCCTGGGCCATCGTTTTCCCACTCCTAGTGTAGTCGATAACCAAATGTGACTATCTTCACAGTTTGTTTGCTTGTTTTTTTCATAAAAGTGCCCTGATCTATCCGCACGTGTGTACCTACGGGAAAATATCCATCATGTTCCTGGCAAACCAGCTCCAGTGATATCTAAATCAATACGGAGCAATACAGGC
Organism: Canis lupus baileyi; assembly: GCF_048164855.1. Taxonomy (NCBI): domain Eukaryota; kingdom Metazoa; phylum Chordata; class Mammalia; order Carnivora; family Canidae; genus Canis; species Canis lupus. The sequence goes on along the minus strand of NC_132840.1, from coordinate 1,178,543 downwards.
AGTATTTTGAAGTTTATCCAGACAGGTCACAATTTTGACTCTATGACTATATGAATACTTCTGAGGCTCAAACTACCGATGTGTAAAACTGAGGCTGGGAATCATGGCACATTTTTCATAAAGATTAGAGTCAATATAGGTAGAGTACTTCACCCACTGCCATACTAGGTCAAGACTTTTCCATTGATGCCTACTAGTTTTTTCTTACAATGGTACCTTAGGAAATGCAATCGCCTTGAGCAGATGAGACTATGGATGCGTGCGTATGTGTATGTTGCCCTATCCAGGTAGACAGAGTGGTAGACGCATAGAAAATACAGTTAAAGATGTTAGATTAAGAATAAGGACGTGGTGTCTTAATAAGCAGCAATATATCAAGAAAAAATTCCATGTCTTTTGGTAAATCTATAGATTGCAGGACATGAATTCTGATAGTTCCTTCTCCTGATCATTTCTTGCTGAGTACTCTCTTCGGCTCGTAAATGCCCTCTCTGAGGGGGAAGTTGCCAACTACAAGGATAAATCCTATGCTAGTTGGGTCGATTAGCACGTAGAAATACACATGAGACAACGTCAAAAAGAGAGGGACTGAATTCTAACATTCAAATGGCTTTAGCCTCTTGCATCAAGAAATAGGAGTGTCTTTTTAAAAAATAAAAGAAGCAAAAAATAAAATAAATAAAATAAAAATAGAAGAAGCTGTTCATTGACACTGTGATCAAAATGATAAAGTGTTGATGCCAGGATCTCTTTGCTGATCCCGACAGGAAAGGGTGCCTCACACAGCTGTAGCTGGAACTGCTGGGAGGTTTATGACTCCTTTAAACATGCAAACCTTGTTATTCTGCAGTTGTATTTCTAGGATGATGGCTACTTAGAATGAGGTGACTCACCTTCAGTGTGGACCAGATAATTGCCTGGCTCCCCCTACCGTAGTAAGGTGTTAATTATAGAAGCTAATTAGTGACCTATTTGAAGAAGATCTGATCATCTGGGTTTTCATTTTTGGGTACATATCCTCTATATACACTGTGGAGAGAACCTTCCAGCAACCGTGATTATTACCATTACTTCATTTTTATTGCTTTTCCCATTCAAAGGGAGACCACAGAAAGTCAACAATGTGGTTAATTTGCTTTAGCAAACTGGAAAATGCAAGATAATATTATTTCCTGATGAGTTAGAAACTACTGAAGAATATAACTGCAGGGTCTAAAGGTTTAGTGCGGCGTCTGAATAGCAATCCGGGGCGTGCATATCTCAACTTTCCTATCTCCTGTGAAAACACGTAACATAGTAAACTGATAACACAATCAAAATTTAAGGCAGACAGTGTAAAATCCCTTCAAACCAGGTCCTTGTGAACCTTGTAGAACACCTGTCTCTACAGCTCACTTTCGAATGTGAGTCGACAGCCAACAATCCCTCCTGGTTTGTCACTATCAGCAGACCCTCTCCTTTGTAAAGAAAGAGAAACAGTAGTCTCTCTCCCTCTCTCTGTCTCCAGCTCTCTCTCTTTTCCCATGAGCCAGTGACCCCAGGTCTGTGCTAGTCAGAATTTTTCCCAATTGTACCTTTCGGAAGTGGTCACCAGTTTCAATATGACTATAATACACTATTTCTCCCCGGGCTGACTCTAACTACCCCTTTTTCTGTATCAAAATATGAACTACTAATTACCAAAAATAATAGGGCATGATATAGGGGGAGACGGATGATAGTTCATCAGGTTGGGAAATGGAAATCATCAAGTAGATTGCAGAGGTGGACAGCCCTGGCAAAAATTAAAACTAGCGATTGTACTTTTGATAGATTCTTAGCTGAACATTTTAGAAAACTGGGAAAGAAATTCAGGATAATGTTCTATGTCAATGTGTAAAAGTTACTCTAACTGGTTCATTGATAAGCTGGGGAAAAAAAAAAAAAAAAGCAAAAGGCTTTGTTCCTAATCCAGCGACCCTCACTATAGACCTGAAAAGGGAAGGAGGGGTCTAGAAATAATCAACTAACAATCACCACTGTCTTAACATGGTTCAGCAGGGCTAGAAAAGGAAGATTTGTGTATAAGGAGTTTATTTGAGGGGAAACGCCAGGCAACAGGAACCAAAGGCTATGCAAAGGGAAACAGGAAAGAAAAAAGGCAATGCACGTGTGTGTATGTGTGTGTGTGTGTGTGTGTGTAGATTTATTTATTTATTTGAGGGACAGACAGAAAGAGAGAGAGCAGAGACGAGAGGCAGAGAGAGACTCCCAAGCGGACTCCCTGCTGAGCACGGAGCGGGATGCGGGGCTGGATCTCTCAACTCTGAGATCAAGACCTGAGCCAAAGTCCAGAGTCCCAGTGTGTTTTACTAAGTCAGCACACGGGCAGCTGAAGCCAGATCTCACTCCCCAAAATCACATCTGTTAATCTTTCGAAGAATTCAAAGAAACATTCTCAGAACTGGGAACTGGAGAATAAAGTATTATTCTCTTGGCTCATACTCCCTGTTTTTTAAAAAACTCATCTTCCAGAGTACTAACACCGCACGATTCTGACACAGGGCATGGCATTGGCCTCCAAGAAGCCCAAAGAAAGACAGCAAGACTCCTGAGTGAGGCAGGGAGCCATCAGGGCCAAGTAAGCAAGGGCCGCAGAGGACGTTATAGTCAACTGGAATCAGAGGTGAGAGAAGGAAGCGGCGGAAGAGGCATCCGAGGAAATGGGAATCGAGGCTGATCCACACACCTGCACGCACGAGTCAGTTCAGCTCACTCCTGCACTTCTGCAGAGGCCGTAGAGGGAAAACATGAGCTCTCTGAGCTGGAGGAGAAGAACAGTGCATCATCATGAAGACTCAGATGATCTCAACATTCAACCAAAACTACAATTAAAACTAAAAGAAAATTTAGGGAAATGTCTGGCATTTTCCAAAGAATCCAAAATGCCACTCAGTCTCTCTAAGACGGTTTTTCTCTCTTCAGCACTTTTGTCTGTGGGATAACAATGTGCCATTAGGAGGGAAAAAGACAGCTGTATGATGACAGGAAAAACACTGTAAGGAAACTGAAAATGCGACAGAAGAATTTATGTGCTCAAACGGACCAAAAAAATAGGAGCTGCCGTGGCATCAGATTGGATTAATAGCATGGAAGACGGAGCGAGAAGCTCTCCCAAGAAATAAGCAGAGATGCAAAGGGCACGTAGAGTAAGAAAGGAGGCCGTGCTGTGCACTGTACGGTCCTTGCTGCTCTGGAGCAACCCGGGAGCCCCAGGTGTAGCACAGGTGTAGCACGGCCTCAAAAGGAGGTCGGGCCAGTGTTGGAGTCACCGACTGCAGGACAAAGACCCAGTAGAAGTGTCCGGATCACACTGCACCGCAACAGCAAAAGGCTTTTCCTATGTTAGGCCACGAAGCTTCTTTCCTTCCTTCCTCCCTCCCTCCCTCCCTCCCTCCCTCCCTCCCTTCCTTCCTTCCTTCCTTCCTTCCTTCCTTCCTTCCTTCCCTCCTATTACTACAGAATGGTCTACCTTTCTCCAACATAGAAATAGGAAAATAATATTCATTCCATACAAGCTCACCAATACCTCTGCTAGCTCAATTTTCACTAAGATTATATTTGTTACAGAAGAATACTTACTAAAGATGAAGGAAAATGTGATTAGATATATATGTATGTATGTGTAGATCTATACATATCTATATATATCACATATATAATCATATAAATGTGTGATACATATGTATATATATTAGAATCTTCAACTAATTTCTGGAAATCTATATTAATCATGACAAAAGATAGAAACGATTTCTGAACATGTCAATTGCAATAAGCATTTCAGATTATATGCGAGCTACAAAAATGTGAAAATGATTGGCAAATAATTCTGCGATTTCATTTATATCAGACTAAATGAAACGCAAAGCTGAACAGCATTAGATAAGAAGGAAAATATCATTTCGTATTGATAAAAGGTACAATTCATAATGGACTTAAGAGTCGTAAATCATTATGTAACAAAATACTGAGTCAAAATAAATTAAATAAAAGCTCCTTGAAAATTGAATGTGACTTCAATGCAACTTTCTCAGCTTTGGACGGATCAAATAACTCAAAATGAAGCTAATCGAGGTTTTGAGTAATTTAATTGAAAGAGCTGAAATACACAAATATAATGTATAAAGAAATAACCAAACATTAATGGATATTACAGTGCATGACTAATACCAAGAACTGTTCCTTTAAAAAATAAAATTGCTATCAGCTACACTCTTAGATGCTTTATCATGTGTAATGAAATGCTCCTTAAACACAGGAGTGAACAGGGAGAGAGTTAGAAGAACACTTTTTGAAGGACTTAAGCTCATTTTTATTTTAGCCTTTTAAAGGTTTCCTATTATCAACAGATACATTCCAAATCCTTTGTCTGATTCTAAAGTCCCTGCAGGTGGCTTGGTGTAATGAGTATTTCTTCAGCACTTGACCAAGGCCACTTGACCAAGGGCATAGGCATTCCATCAGGAAAGGCTAGAAAAGATCTGACAAATAAGGTTTGAAAGGACACCATTGGAAAAGAGTAGAAGAATGCTCCATCTTAAAACACCAGAAATAAACATGAACATTAGGGTCCTATACATTCAGTTTTGTGTCTGCTGTTTTACTTATGACTCAGGGGCAGCTCCAGGTTGTATATTATTTTTTCATTGACTAGCGTCTCCTTAGAAAAGTCAGTCCACTACAGTCTGTATTTGAACAGGAAACGAACTCCCGGAAGTGTTCTTAGACCCAACAGAGCAAAGTGAAGCAGGGTCCAGCCAACCACTTTCAATGGACTTAGTCCCACAAATGACATCCAGAAGAAGTACCAACAGTAGCAACTGTGTACGCGAGACAAGGGTGTTGATTCATGTTCAAGTGAGGGGATGAGTGCTGAGATCCGACCTGCCTCAGATTCTGTAGTGTTGGGGGACTCTGAGCTGCAAAGAACAAATAAAGGAAATGGACTGGAGTCAGAATCCTTGAAGGGATGAGAAGATTAGCATGAGCTGCAGGCAGGAGCACTGTAAATTGGGATAGAACTCTCCACACCAGCAGTTATTAACTGGCAGCAATGACATCAGAAGTCATCGGACTCTGGATAATCCCAGACCAAATACAAAAGGGTTGGAACTTGAGGGTAGGGGGTTGGCATAGAGGACATCATGGGGTCAGCATCTTGTTGAAGCAGGACCGAATCTTAGGACTGAAGAGTGTCACATGCAAACCTCGACTACCTGGAGAGACAGGAAGTTATAAGCCTGGCACCTGGTATCATAGGGCGATCCCTGTTTTTCTCAAAAAGTTAGCAAATATCTTCAATGTTAATAGAAGAGCAATTATGTAGGTAATTACGTTATAACTGTAGCTAATATCTATATAAGACATCACCTAAATAGGAACACACATTGCTAGTGTACAGCTTTATCTTTAGTCTCGTATATTTACATTTCAACATTGAGAAACGTTCCTAAGGTGTGAACAGATCAGAAAGGGACCAGATAACATACCTGCCTTAAAAACACGCATTCAATACTATTCATTTTCACTGTTGTCCAAGACACTCAAATCTCCCGTCTTCCACTTCTTCTATCATGGGCCATCCTCCACAGAATTACTTACCACAGTGATATTTTGAAAATACTGCTCATGCCATTCTTTTAAAACATTTAATGTTTCTATTTCCATATAATTGAAATCAAACTCTGTCCGTGGCTTTCAAAGCCATGCGAGGTCTTGCCTCTCATGGATGAGGCCTCTGAGCTCACCAACACCAACCTTGCTGGCTACGCACAGCATAGGCACGTTGGCTTCCCTATGGATTCTTGAGCTTCCAGCCCCCTTGCGAGGGTGGTACATTTGTACTTGCTGTTACCTCTTCCTAGAGCTTTTCTTCTGGCTGTTGAGACTACTCACTCCTCCTCACCCTTTGCATGTCAGCTTAAATATCACATCCTGAGGGACCCTCTCCCACTTCACATGTAGTCTTTATAGCATGATTCCGTCTACAGAATGCAAAAAATTATTTTTATATGCAACAGAAAAACTACTTTCCTTTTTTATGTGTTTATTTAGTGTTTATTTATACACCCTTCTATTAGAATTTAAGCCCCGTGACATAAGCAACCATTTCTAACTTGTTAACTACTCAGTCTCAATGTTGACAGTAGTACCTAGTATGATGTTAACACTCAGTATGTACTGAATGGATGAATGAATGAATGAATGAATGCATACATTAATCAAGAGTGCATGATTAGGGCAGCCCAGATGGCTCAGCGGTTTAGCACCGCCTTCGGCCCAGGGTGTAACCCTGGGGTCCCAGGATTAAGTCCCACGTTGGGCTCACTGCATGGAGCCTGCTTCTCCCTCTGCCTGTGTCTCTGCCAGTCTCTCTCTCTCTCTCTCTCTCTCTGTGTGTGTGTGTCTCATGAAGAATAAATAAATAAAATCTTTAAAAAAAAGTGCATGATTATCATCAGGCATATGGCATCCCTTGAGAATATGAAACCTAACACCTTCGAGGGTTATTAGCCACAGGGCGGTATCTGTGGGAAGGAGCTGCTCAAGTCAGTGTTCCAAATTTTGTTGCTCTTAATCTCCCTTTCTCTTCAAGAAAGATCTCATTCTATTTTCTATTTCTTGTACCATCACTGTCTCCTTTTATATTCTGTGAACTTTTTAAAGAAAGAGTTTATTTAATTGAGAGAGAGAGAGAGAGAGAGCACAAGCTGGGGGGTGGAGCAGAGGGAGAGGAGAAGTGGACTCCCCCCCCCCCCCCGAGCAGGGAGCCTGATTTGGGGCTGGATTCCAGGACCCAAAGACCATGACCTGAGCCAAAGGCAGACACTTAACTGACCGAGCCACCTAGGTGCCCCTATTCTGTGCACTTTTTAAAGATCTGCATCAAGAGTAGACAAAATCCATGCAGACTATTTAATGCTTTTGACAGCTCTGCTAAGATCCATTGGAAGTTTCAGAAGTCTATGAATAAGGTTAATGAAAGAGATACATATGGAATGAACATGAAATAAAACCGTGTCTAGCCTAGACGTGACTTTGTCATGAACACTCACTTTTGTAGTTCATTGGTCTTACTCTCCATGAGGCCTCCAAAGGAGGGAGAGAGAAAGAGAAATACCACCAAAAGGAAAGGTTAGGTTTCTCCTCTTTAGTTAAAGTCAAAGAGACAACATCTCTTACATGAACACCCCACAAAAAATACAAATATATACTGGCTCATTCACTATATGTGAAAACTATCACAACCCATTAAAAATGCTAAAGTTAATAACCGCACACAGTAACTTGTATAGGGTGGAATAGTCCCAAGTAAGATATGTGTCCCAAATAAAAAACAGGAGGAGACTCAATGCAAATCAGGAAACTGCACACATAGTATAGACTCCTTGAGGGCAGGAATATATGTGCATCAGAATTCTGTAAACAGCTAAATGTTCAGACCAAAAATTCACTCTGTGAAGGTTTCAGAGAAAAGAGTATGTGGAAAATCAGTCTTTAATACAATAGGAGTTCCCAAGGAAAATGAAGATGGGGCAGACTGAGGGGTGGGGAATATCAAGAAGTCTGTCGATAGCCAGAAAATGTAAAGTATAATTTCCACCATAATTATCACGGCGCCTGCCTCTAATCCAAGTCATTACAACTGAGATTTCAGTTCTCTGTCGTCCCAATGTCTCAGTTCATTTACGTGAAAGTTTAGTTCCCCTTGAAGAGATCCTTAAACTAACTTATGAGGTTTCTTGAATCTGTTTGTAAAGGAATACTGTCATGGTTTTATTTCCTAGCTTCCTTGGATCTGTTGGTAGTATACATTTCCTTTTCCTTATTTAATCATTATTTTTACCCTCCAGTACACTGGACATCTGTTTGTATAATATGCCCTATATTTGCAATAAGAGGAACAGGTCATCAAAGTCAAGGTGATATCTTTGTACCCCAATGCTTGTTATAGGTCTATCATATTTAGGCACTTAAAGAAGAATAGCTTGCCTTGGAATTGAGAGTTCTTTTTTTTTAACATTTTATTTGTTCATTCATGAGACAGAGAGAGAGAGAGAGAGAGAGAGAGGAGACAGAGCACAGGCAGAGGGAGAAGCAGGCTCCATGCAGGGAGCCCAACGTGGGACTGCATCCCAGGTCTCCAGGATCACGCCCTGGGCTGAAGGCAGATGCCGAACCGCTGAGCCACCCAGGGATCCCCTGAATCGAGAGTTCTTAATTGGGCTTCTATATTAGTCAGAAGTATTTGGTAGCAAGGGTCAGAAACCCAGCTGAGAGACCTCAAATAAAAATGAATTTATTGACTCATGAAACCTTCAAGTCAGGAGACAAAGCTGGCTTACGTGTAGCTGGAGCCCAAAGGTTCTGACCATTTTCTCAGGGGACCTGTGTTTTCTCTCCAAGTGTCATCTCTGTTTCCCTCTATTGGCTTCTCTTTGGAAAGAGACATTCGCCAGGAAGAAAGATGACTGCTGACAACTCTAAGCCAAACATCTTAACAACTTTCAACTCAGAATAGAACATAATTTTATCAAGTATCCAAAGATATTTGAAAAGTAGTTTCTCATTCATGTTTCTTCGGTCAGATGTCCTGCTGGTACCGATTGCTGAGCTGGGAAGATGAGTCTGTTGAATTTCACCAGGACCGCACAGCTGGGAAAGGCCAATTCCCCCAAAGTCACGCTGTGAGGTAGAGCACGTATTTCCATCTCACCCAACTTAATTCGTTTTCTGATAAATGATTACCTGGCAATTAATGCCCAGGCATCTGCTTAAAAACACTGAAGGTCCAAGAAGATACTACAACGTAGAAGTTGCCTATTTCATTTTTACTGTGCGGCTGTTGCTGTTGTTACTTTTCTAGTCCTTCCCTACAGGACTCCCACCAGGGGTATTTGTTAACAGACTAATAAACTGAAGGTTTTGAGACTAGTTCACTTTATCTCTTCAGTTTTAAGAAGTAATGGAGCCACGGCTTCTGTCAACCAGCAATTTTCACACCTTAAGTCCTTAACCCTACTAGCTGATAATTAATTTCACAGTTACAGCATAGCAGTATCAGCTTCCAGTGAAGTAATACGGGTATCTCTAACACAGAGTGGGCAGCAGCAATCATCATTTCACAGGTGTTTGTATTTTTCCTATTTTCTTGAGCCTTGTGAATGTATTTACATGACAATTTGAAAATGATGTCTGGGCTATAATAGCTCCTAGACTGCTAAATACAGGAGGGGCCTGGGGACTTGCAGAGCTGGTAATGGGAAACCCGACTGAGCTAACATTTTGACACTGGCTCCTTCTCAAGAAAGGCAAACAGAGAAGAGGAATTGAAAGGAAGCTGTCACTAGGAAACCAAAAAAAAAAAAAAGGAAACCTGCAGAGTACACAAAAAGGAGACAGAAAAAATAAAGGAGTTAATTAACAAAAGGGTGACATCCAAACACTTGCAAACACAAGTAGGAAGAACTATATCAAGGAGTAGGAAAGATTAAATAAGCAGGCAAACTTGGAAATCACATTCTAATATTACCCAAAATAAGAGAATGTCGTAAAGAGCGATGAGAGCTGTCAAGGCAAGGACTGTCAGCAAACAAACCTATTGTAGCTATGAAACACACGCTGGTCGTTACCAACTTTTTCTTTAACCTAGATCCCTCCAGGCATACTCCCTACTGGCACCATGTGTTGTCTCCCATATTAAAATCATGCCTACCACATCTGCCTCACAAAAGCATGCACTTTTGGTCTCATGGATCAGCCTACTCTTTTGCAGAAGTTTCTCTTCAGAGAGACAACACTTATCGAGCAGTATGTCAGCACGTGGTGCTCTGCGGGTGTCTTCTCACTGAATCCTTAGGACACACACCCAAGATTGACATGCTGGTCTTTGTCTCCCTTATAGAGTAATCATCGGACAATCTTGGGGTTATTCAATAGTACTTTGTCCTGCAGATCGCCCATGAAGGGACACAGACTAAAGGGAATGGGTGTTTCCATGTGTTCTGACAATCCGAAAGGTCCAATGAGTGAGAGCACCTGGGTGGCTCAGTGGTTGAGCGTCTGCCTTCAGCTCAGGTGACCCCGGGGTCCCGGGATTGAGTCCCACGTCGGGCTCCCTGCGTGGAGCCCGCTTCTCCTTCTGCCTGTGTCTCTGCCTCTCTCTCTTTCTGTGTCTCTCATGAATAAATAAATAAAATCTTTTAAAATAATTAAATAAATAAATAATAAAATGAAAGGTCCAATGAGCGACACTCTGCTTTGTGAGGTGGAGAAACTCCCCTCACTAAAGATGTGCTGGGTGATAAAGCCCAGTTGGAAATATTTCTGAGGAAAGTCATGTGTTTGTCAGGTAATGACAGTAGCTGATCTCTGGGGCTCTTCCAACAGTAGACTCTTTGACTCCATAACACTCAGCCCTCAATTACTCTAGTTATACTTTCCATTTCTAAGACAGATTAATATTTATTTAAAAAAAAGAACCAAAAACACACTCACCCCACAAAAACGCACTCCTTTCTCCTTCTAACTTCACTTGAAATGAAGCAGCAGGTCTACCTGACAACTAAAAAAGCAAACCATGTCTCTCATTAGAGGCAGAAAGCACAATAGAGCAGATTACTGCAAATACTAACCATAATGTGAACATTTGAACAGATTTCAGGAATACTAGCATTTCATTTACCTCCCTAACATTTGAAATCTCTTGTCAATGCTTGCTCTTGGTCTTTGCTATAATTATCATTATCAAACACTCTTCTCTGTGGCAGACACCTTTCTGAGTGCATTACCTATATTAATTATTTATACTTCACAATCCTATAATGTCGATTCCATTATTATCTGCATTTTGCATGAGATACCAGCAGTACAGAGTTGTTTAATATCTCTCCACGGCACACAGCTAGAAATCAGAGGGGCTGGTCTATGTGAATGAGGAGTCTGTACTTGGAACCACTACACCAGTGTTTCTAAGGTTTTAGCAGGCCTCAGAATCAACCAGCGAGCTTTTCTACAGGACACAGTGTGAGGCCCAAGTTTCTGATTCAGTGGGTCTGGGGGTGGGGGTAGAGGGGGTGAGTCAAAAATTTGCATTTCTAATAAGTTCCCAGATGGGCTGCTACTAATCCACAAGCCACTCTTAGGGATCCACCGTACGATAGGATACTGCCTCCTTGACTTAATTTCTCCCATATTTCCTTGAAGGGTGGCAGAGAGGCATTAGTTTCCAAAAAGCCTGAAACTAGAGATAAGAAGGTTTGTGATAGCAGGGAAGACAGTTAAATACGGAACCGGGCTTCCAGGGGAAGTTGTTGAATTGTTCAGAGAGGTCTTTAAAACTATAATTGATTTGCACCTATGCCTTGTCATGCTGGAGTACTGCGCCAGAGAAGTACAACGGATTGGCTGGGTGATCCTTCAGAACACCCTTGTGTTGTGTGGAACTAGAGCGAGGCCGAACCTAGTGCTGGGCACGAGCATTTTACACAACAGCATTCTGACTGAGAACAAGCTAAATCCACAGAGAGAGCCAAGGGTCAAAAGGAGAAATCCAAGCTCAAGAGCGAGAGCCACAGTGTAAAGCGTCTGATAAACCCACGTGTTCACACACTTGTGCATTCAAACACCACCACACACAGAAGTGAGGCAAGGGGGGGAAGTCACTGCCCACCTGGCCTGTGTGTGTGGTGGGGCACTGGCCAGGTGCAAGGTCCCGGAGCTGGTTCATACCCCACATCATAGTGTTCAATGTAGGGTCGTCGTACATGAGTCACTCAGTTCATTGCTGCTAGAGGGGAAACACCAGAACACACCTCTCAGAAAGGAAGTTACTTTAAATCAGTCTGGAAAGAATTAAAAGTAATAAATTTGAAGCCTCGCTGCTGAAATTTATCACATTTAAGGCAGAACCACATTGCTTTCCCTTATCCCTGTGTTTACACCATTGAGCATATCCACCCATCTCTCCTCGATCATTTCATTCTTAGGCCGTAAGCCTGTCAAAGCTCTACGGGATTAGAGTGATCGGTGCTATGGGCTCACAGGCAGAGGCAGATGAGTTCGGAACACCTATCTTTTCAAGGAACCATAAATTTGACAAAATTTAAACAGATCCCTGCTTCATGAAAAGAATGAGAAACAGGTTAGTAAAATTAAACTTAACCAAACCACTCCTCTAATTCCTGTTATTTTGGCCATTAAGTAGAATATTCTCAAAATACATAATTAACTGAACATCGATTTGTTCAGCTCTAATGTAAAGGACGAGAGAGACAGAATTTTGACTGGCTTTAAATTCTCTAGATAACAATAATAATGAAAAAGGGACAACAAATATTCAGTGAATGCTGATACTCTTCTATGTACTAGAATTTTTAAGGCACTAATTTAATTTCTATGACAACCCTTTGATGATATTATTACCATTATTATTATTATTAATGAGTGCACTGATGTTTAAGAATATCAATGACAGAATGTAAATTCGAAGGTCAAAAATTCAAAGCAAAGATCCAAACTCAAAGAACTTGTTCTTCACCATGTGTCTAGCTACCTTTTAAGATAGAGGCAAGACCAGGGTAAACATCTGTAAATGTCTGGATACTGCTTGGCACGGTGTAGACTTTCCGTCAACAATACCAATTACCATTCTTCCCAGCTCCACGTACTTATCAGCGATACCCCGAGCCTGAGCAAGTGTAGGAACCCATGAATAGCATCGCCTCTTCTGTCCCAGTCCACCGTGTGCTCGGTGTGCGTGCGCGCCTGTGTGTATGCGTATGTATTGATGTATATTATGAAAGACATCAATGACAATTCTATGGTGCAATTAATTGAATGTGATCTTGACAGGATAATAGAAAAATCTAAATAAAATAGGATGAAATATTTTATGAAAGGAAAGATTAGATTTGCAAAGAAGCCTTGGTATGTTCTTTTTTAAAGCTATTAGAAGAGAAACTACAGATTTTATTTACCAAGATTGCGTTCATTAAGGATCTGCTTTAGTATTAACACTATTAATAAGCTGGGAATGAAAAACCATTTAAGGACCACACTCTTTGGTGGCGTAGAAAGCACAATTACAAGTTACACTGTGAAGTGTCCTGTAGAAGATATTTTCACGGGATACTTCCACGTAGAGAACTGTCGCCTAACCCAGGAGATCAGGGAAGCTTCTCGGAGGATATGCCTCAATGTGAGATCTTGCAGGGAAAGGAGGGAAGTCACTTCAGACAGAGGGACCAGGTTTAAAACATTAAGCATGATGGAATTTGGCCAGTTTTCGTGTTTTACATGAAGCTGTGGACCACGGGACACTAGCTAGGGATCAATGAATTCATAATCCCATAGTCAATTCACGATAGGCAAAGTTGAAAGTCTTTTAAGTTAACTATGCTTTTGACTACAATGAATTTAGATCCCTTTCATGGGCAATTCTGAAGCAAATGTACCCTTGAGGTAGAGCATGTGATATTTCCCAGTCTTACTGGGTCATGGCTTTTTTTTTTTTTTTCCTTCTTCAGCATCATTCAGCTCCAGTGACTACAAATGCCATGTTGGGGGGACTCTGCATCAGACAACCCCTTGAAGCTTGGGTTCTCCTCTGGAACGTAGATCCCCTGAAGTCCTGGAGCAGTAGCAGGCTGGGAATCAGAATACCCACGTTCGAGTCCACCAGGAGACTGCTGATACCCAATAGGAGCCTTAAGACTCCATTTCTCTGAGCTCTAGTTCCTCATTTAAAACCGGGCAATCCCTTTCCCTATTTTTTATATTTCACTCAACACAATACCCTCCAGTTCCATCCATGTCGAAGCAAATGGTGGGTATTTGTCGTTTCTGATGGCTGAGGAATATTCCGGTGTATACATAGACCACATCTTTATCCATTCATCTTTGTTGACAAATTGAACACCAATAAAAATAAATAAATTTATTATTTAAAAAAATAAAAAAAATAAAACTGGGCAATCTCTAAGGTCTCTTCTAATGACTGCACCACAGGGAGAGCCCCTCCTTTGCCACACAGTCATTGCTAGGTGTTTGACAGCGTCCACAGTAGGAAAGTCCTCCTCACGGAATAGTCGGCAAGTTTTATATTAATGACAAATTTGCTGTTGGACTTAAGGCACAGTTTCCTTGTGGTGCGATTTAAATAGCCCTTTTTGAGAGGTGTCACTCTAATTTATGACTTTTTCCACACATTAACCAATTTCAAATAAAATGCTTAACAAATGTGGTTGGTTTTCAGCTTCCGAGTCAAATTATGAAGCCACGTACAATATGATTATCTGCAGCTCTCAAGGACAATTTTAAATGAGATGTCACACTAAGTAATGCTACGCCTCTGAGAAGAGCAGCCCATTTTAATAATGAAATAGAATAAGGAGTCATTCACAGCGAGAAGAATGCAGACTTATTCTAATCTCTTAGACACATTTTATTTCTGATGCTTTCCTTACGGCACGCACTGGGGAAATCACTCAGCTCCTGGCATCCCTCGCACGTGTATCAGCAAATCAGCACAATATATGACCAACAGCACACAGAATTTCAAACCAGATAGGAATGCGAGTGAGAGGCTGTGAACCTTTTCATCTAAAATAGGGTTTCTCACCTCAGTACTATCGACCTCCTGGGCCAGACAACGCTGTTCCTTTCCTCTGGCATGCGGGCTGGGGCGCTCTCTCCGCCTCTCCCTCTCAGATGTAACACCTCCCCAGTTGTGAAAGGCTAAAATGCCTCCAGGCATTAATTAATGACCCCGATGGAAGAAAAAAAAAAGTCCTCAATTGAAAACCATGGATGGTAAATACACACGTTACATCTAGCTTGTATTCCCGCGCTCTCTCCTTCTCTCCTTTCTCCTCTCTCTCTCAAGTTCAGAAACCTACACGGAGTTTCTTACAGATTCTTGTCAATATTTTCTCTGTGTTTATTAAACTCTTCCATCTAAGGACGCTTCCAGAATATAGTCACGAAATAGTTGCATGATTGACATGAAGGATTTTGATTATCTTTCTGCCCAACCACACTGGACACAGAAGTTAGGATAATACTTCTTTTTCCAGGTCTCCTTCCACCTCAGGTTGATGACTTTCAGGGTTGGAGGGGCTGCTACCCGAGGAGGTGGCTTACTGCAGGTTTTGAAAGCTCTAGGTACTTAAACTGACCTGAAGTGTGTCCATACATCTCTTCAAATTTTGACCTTGGGAGATATCTTGTGACCCGCTACTTCCCCCTTTTTAAGGATTTTCTCCTTTGTGTTCTATTTTCCCCTGTGCCTGTGAGAGTCCTCGAGTCCTCTAAATCTTCACTAAAAAGAAACAAAATAGAACAAAACCTTGCCTCTTGGTTACCACGTGGTTCCTCAGTTGGTTTCATTGACTTCTTTCTTTCCACCTTCTACTTTTTCATTCACGCACATGACCAATTCATCTTTTTTTTTTTTTTTCCTAATGATCTAATTTTCATGCCCTGCTAAAAATCCCCTAAAGGTCTCCCTCACTCTTCAGAGAGCAGCTCACAGTTGAAATCGGAGAGGACTGAGGCACAGGCTCGTCTGAGCCCAGTGGGATCTCTGTGTACCACTGTGGGGCTCTCTGGTTCATCTCCTAGGGCCACTCAGTCACCGTTCTTGTTTGATTTGAGATGAGAATGAGTCTGCATTCTTCTTGCTACAGAAAATATTTAAGAAGTAGATGGGTTTAGAGTTCCAGCTTGCACAGTCCTTTCCTCTCACAGCTCTCCTTCTTAGGGTCCCCCATCTTTGTCCTTGTCACACCGAGCACTCCGTGGCAACACCTCTATTCTGATAGGCAGTCTGTTCTTACGGATCTGTGCAAACCAGGAATCTAAACGCATCTACTTCATAAATATTTTGTACACTATGGTCCATAATATCTCTTCTGACCCCTCATGTTTCTCCAGCATCTATACTGACTTTCTGGCTTCATTTTCCTCATGTAGAATTCTTGTCTCCCACATTTTCTCCCCTCCTACCCTTCACCTTTGTTCTTCTGTACCGAGCTAGTTACATGATAAATGCAGAATCAACACTGCCTGATTTAAATCGCCGTACCTTTCAAATGTCTGGACCTGATGGAAGTCAGAGAGAGGAAGAGAATTTGCTTTTCTTGAAGAGTAGAAGTGGAAAATTGCGACTTATAGACGGTGCTATTTTCAAGGGCCCTCTGAGCGAGTTTTACAATGAATTCTCGCTGTTCATTCATGTGTACAAACGTATATAGCTGTTGCTTTATCAACATGAACATGTTGAAAAATGAGTTGCTTTGTTTATTTATATGCACATTTGCTTGTTTGCGGTTTTCTGGAAGAATGACATTCTACAGTTCAACCATTTGTTTGCCATACGACCTTGCATAAGTCCTTTAAACTATCTGTACCTTAATTTCTTTATTTGTTTGGAGGGGAATGGTGGAGGAAGGTGATTATAAGATTCATGGAGCCACTTTAAGCTGGAAAGCTGTACTTTCATTGGTCTCACAATCTAGTTGCACAGGGAGCAGTGGTTACTTTCTATCCACCCTCCCTCTTCTTCCTTGAAATCAGAACTCCAGGTTTTGTCAAACATCAACCTCTTATCTCTGTGGCTTCAGGGTTATGACCTACTACTCTCCACTCAGCAGTTAATACTGATTGTTCTAAATAATAACAGTGCTCTGATTCCCTTTGTGGATCCATCAGTGGGCGTGTGTGACCCTGTGAGTCTGCTAAAGGACTTCTGGGTAAGTTTAAATCACTCCAAATAGAAAATCCTAGGAAAAGAATTGTCCCTTATGCCCCTGAATATCTGGGAAGTTGGAGCATCTCTGGCTTTCGTCCACCAGAACATGGAAGGGAACTGGCATAAGGGGAAACTGACACATTGGTGATAGTAGAAAAGATCAAAAGGACACAGTTGACACATGTGAGCCACTGAATCAATGCACCATGAAACCCGCCTGTGGCTGGTGCTGCTGATTCTTCCCATAAGCAACCCCTGTGGTATCTACTCTCCCCTCATTCACTTCAATTTTATTAGGCCAAACATTTTCACAGCTAGGTATGTGCTGGAGAGTGAGTCCTTGGAAGCAGAACCTGAGCAGAAGTGATCAGTTCTCAACTTAAATGTCATTCCTTTAAAAGGAAACAGCTTGTTTTGTACTTCTTGTTCCCCTCTCCTATGGGATAGAACATTTATCTGGAGTCGAAGGAGCCAGAAATGACCAGAAGAATGATAATAACATCATATAAGATGCTGGAAAAATAACAAACATAACTTTTGGCAGATGACTTCATAGAGTAGAACCACAGAGCTGCCCTGAATACCCACCCCTCTAGTATGGTCTACCTGCGTCTCAATAAATAGTCTCTCATCTTGTTTAACCATGTATTTTGGAGTCTTGTTTTTGTTGTAGCTTGACCTGTCCCCACCTAATATGTCACACTTCAACAAGACTCATTGCTTTGTAAGGTAATATATTCCATTTTCATTTAAGTCCATTTGAATAGTGACCTTCTGTTTCTAGGTGCCAAAGTCTTTCTCATTGGTCCAGCCAAATCTCACATCTGTGCTCTGTTTGTGAACAAAAGCAAAATAGAGTCTCTATAAGACAACACCTGAAAATTAATGTCTAGAGGACATTTCAAGGTGGACTTAATCCAATATGCTCAGGAATTAAAAATAAAGAAATCATTGGGCTCACATTTTGAGATTTTCCAACTGTTTGCATGCCTTCATGAATAATGGAAATAAGAGTAAGTGTCTGTAAATGTAGCAGAAAATCTAAGAAGAATTTAGAAAAACTTGAACAGCTCTTCAAAGGGGTAAGTACTGTGGGAAAGTCATTATGATTCAGAATTTAAGATCCAGGGAGATTATAGGAGTCCTTTGAATCACTGATGAGACAGCCCAATGAGACACATGAAATAACCAGCTGATATTGTCAAGATAGGGGCTGACTGACTCTTCCAGAGGATGGAGATGACTAGCTATGTGCTGTCACTTGGTATGAAAGGGGAACACTCTCAGGGACTCCTTTTCATCACCTGAAAAACAAAGTGGCCTCTAAGATGCTTTTCAGCTGTGACTGTCTATATCCTATAATTGGGGGAGAGGCTCCCTTGGCCCCAACTTGTCCTGCTCCTTCAGCAAACTGAAAACCTTCTGTAAGTATCTACAGAGCAGAAACTTACTCTTTGTGAGAAAAGAGGCTTTAGAAGTGATCAATCTGTCCACATGGCATGTACTGAGACAGCTACAGATGTATTATACCCACATAGGAAAAAAAATGAATCAATTTAAGTTAGAGTAGAAGTATGAATGTGTGATGATGCAGTTAATTATCGCCATAGATTTTATGTACAACATTTTTAAAAAGAAAAGAAAGTTCCTGATTATCAGCTGAACCAGTGTTGAGAAACTATGAAAAACAGATAAAATCATGCTGTAGTAAGAAAATACCTCCCATACACACAAAACATAATTCTGCTCTAAATGTCCAAAGTGTCACTTTCTTAATTGGATGAGGCTTAAAATTCCAGAAAAGGAAGAACTTCAACTGGTTTATGTTGTTAGTTTTCTGCATTGTTTAACTAAAACTTCTGGGAAATAATAATGCATATAACCTTTCAACTCTGTGTATTATTATATCCCAACCTGTTGGAAATTTTGAGTATGAAAAATGGTGAACATCAGAGTGCTGGCTATGTTCCAGAAACATGTCTAAGTGTTTTATATGTATTATCTCATGTAAAAAGCCCTACTGTTATTATTGTTATTGAATTCATGACTTCTGAACAGTTTGAGAAAACTGCTCTGGTATAACAGTGATCTAGAAGTCAAACACAGATGAATTATCCTCAAGTATTAGCTCATAACTCGAGCCTACCAGTTAATGCAATATTACGCACTCACTAATAAATGTCAGCAATAAACCAGTTTAGATAACATTACTAAATGAGCATTTGCCCATGTTAACTAGAGAGAAGAGATGTATCGCTTTATTATGCTTAACAGCTTTGTAATAAAAAGTCTACTAAGCTAAAGTGAAAAGAAATGCTCCGACATGATAACAAGAGTTGTGTCAAAATATCACAGATTATTTTCTATCTATTGCTCTGATTTCTCACTATGTGCATATACCTATTTTAGTGCTCTAAAACATGTATATATATACATACATATGTATGTGTCATATATAATATAATATAATAATATAATATAATATAATATAATATAATATAATATAATATATATGAAAATTGCAAGTTACTAGCCAGTGAAAGATTATGAGCTACACAAATGTGCCCTATTCATGGAAGGAAAGATAATGTAGTGGAAAGAAATGGCTATTAAACTATAGGAATTAGTGTCACTTTACTGGTAAAAGAGGAAAGGAAATAATGAGAAAATTAATAAAAAATGATAGGAAAATTAAAAATATCAGTTATTCATTGGAGCTCATTATTTTGTTTTTGTTTTTTTTTTTGTAGAGAATATATGAACCTCAACTAAGAAGACACGTTGTAGACACATTGTAGAACTTTATAATATGCAAAAATAATTACAGAAATGGTGGTCAAAATTGGAAGAGTAAGAAGTCAGAAAAACTTACAATGCAGTAGGTAAGACTTGTCTCAATCATCTTCCTATGAAAATAACAGGAATTTTAGAATAAAAAATATAATCAGCTCCTAAAAGATTTATAGATCTGAAAAGATAGTAAGCTAAAGCATTAAAGCACAAAGCCATTTTCACCTGGTGGCATTTGCCAGTATCACACTCTGGACTGTGACGTGCTACCCTTAGGTACTAAGAAACACTAAATTGAGGGCCAGCCTCATCAAAAGTAGGAGCCTTACAGAGTACCCTCTCCTCATTACCTCGAACTTTGAGCATGGGCAAGCATAACCGTGCTTCTCCTTCTCTCCTTAAAAAGTAAGTAACCAAGTTAAAAAAAAAAATACTTGCGTGTTTAGCCCAGTTTGAATAAAAAGAAAACAAAATGTCCCCAAGGAGTTTTAGCCACAGTGTGGCTTTCATTAGGTTTATACAATCTAGGTGGAACAGGGGAACCTTGAGCCATAAACCTAATTTTAGGGAGTCCCCAAATGGCAGTCTTCCAGACATCTAGCAGAATCAAACACTTCATTTTTCTGTAAAAAGGATATTTATTCTGGGCTTCAGGAATTTGGCACACTTTTTTTGGAAGGCAAGGACCGATATACAAAGCTTATCCAGTCACAAAGGAAATAAGACAATATGAGCAAAACCAGAAGAAAAATAATACAGAGCAAAAAGAGATTCACATTGCAGTTTAAATATTGAAAACATCAAGCCAACAACATTATAAAAGAAGATAGTTATATTTAAACAAATAAACAATGAAGCTGAAAATATGTGCAGGGAGAAGGAAAATAAAAGAGGTAAAATAGCAAATAGAAATTTAAGAAATGAAAAAAATAATTAAATTTAATAATTCCCTGGACATGTCTAATGGTAGGGTAGAGCAGAAAACAGTTAGGGAAATGGAATATATGTGGGTCAAAAATATCTGGATTTCAGCTTGGGAAGACAAGATATAGTAAACTGGAGACACAGAAAACATAGGAAAAAAAAGTTGGACAATACTAGAAGGAAAAGAAGAAAAAAAGTAAAGGCAAAAGAAATATTAAAAAGATTACAGCTGATAATTTTCCAGATCAAAAAGAAAAAAATTCTCAGTTTCAAAAACCTCAAAATTTTCCAAGCAGAATAATTGAAAATAAATCCACAACCTGACACATCAGAGTAAACCAGTATGGAAAGCAAAGAGCAAATAAAAAAATTAAAAAATAAAAATTAAAAAAAAAAAACAGGAAAAAAATAAAACACTACTTTCAAAGGAACAGAAGTTTGACACCTAACCTCTCAACAGGAACAATGGAAGCTTGAGAAAGTAGAATGATATTTTCAATGTGGAAAAAAAATAACACAGCAAAAAAAACAGTAGCCCAATTAGGATTCAATCCTCTGTGGAAATATTCTTCAGAAGTAAAGATATTTAAGACATACACATAGAAAAAGAGAAGTCCCTGTCCTTAGACCTACACTAAAGGTAAATCCCTGAAGGATATGTGTTAGTCCAATGGGAAATGATCCCAGATAGAGTTCCATAATGGGATAAAGTTCAGATAACTAATGTGTACATAAACACTGACTATCTAGAGCAAAATAATATTTTGTGGGGTTTAAATTAATGAAAATACACAAAAGCAATACCGTATAATTTAGGAGAAGAATAAAATATGTAAATTATACAGAATTTCTCTGTTATTCAGGAGGGAAAATATTGGCCTTGATTGGCATTACAATTTGATGAGTTAAGGATGCATATGTAATTTCTAGATTAGTCATTCAGTGGGCATTAATATCACACCTGAAAGGGGAAAAAACTGATTGAGGCCATTCTCAATCTATCAAAATCAGATGAGAGAGCAAGAGAGTGTGGGGGGACAGAAAGAGTAAAGGACTGCAATAGGTGGAAAAATAGAAAGCACAAAATATCCAAATAGATTAATAATTCTATGAGTTAAAAACACACAAACTCCTCCAATTAAGTAATAAAGAAAAATGATAGAAAAAGAAGCTTGACAAACAAAAACAGATCATGCATCACATCAGAACTTCAGTTAACAAAAATTGTAAAGCGAGTTCTTGAAGCAGATGAAAGAGCCTCCAGATCAGAAGTCTGGGATAGAGGAAGAAAGTAAGTTACAGATGTGTGTTAGTGAATTTCAGCAAACATTAAATACATAAGTCAGTAATAACACTCTTAGTTGAAATAGCAAAGAACCAAAAGAAAAAATTAAAATAATAGCTTGCAGAAACATTGTTAAAATAAGCCAATTTTAGGACATTAGCTGGGAAAAATTGCTTCTTCATTTCCCATTTCTGACATTTCAAGGGAGGGCTCGTTCCATATCCTGTGACTTTTTCAAGAACATTCCTTCAGCCTGGTTATCTTTCCACCCTTATTTTTTTTTTAATTTATTTTTTATTGGTGTTCAATTTGCCAACATATAGAATAACACCCAGTGCTCATCCCATCAAGTCACTTTCCACCCTTTTCTTATTTCCAGTTATTGAAGTACGATCTCAAGGCTTTACGCAGATGCCAAACCTTTCCAAATTGTCCAAATGGCCCTCTTCCCCAATATTATAATCCTATGTATTAGACTCCATTTTAACAAAGATTGTTCCTTATTTGCAGGCACTATGCTGGATTCATGTTACTTGTTCACAAAATGCTTAGTATTTCTCATAGGAGTGAATACATCCCTGTACAAATGTTCAGGTGTATATTTACAAACTGGTCCAAATGTATTTCAGTAGCATAAATATGCATCGCCAATACCTGCTAGAGACCTTATTTTTATCTCATCAAGGAAATTCACACATATAAAGAATCCATAATTAAATACACATGCCCAAATCTTTTATGAGCTTAGTTATTGCAAAAAAAAAAAAAAAAAAAAAAGTAGCAGACACCCATATAGCATTGATACTGTTTTTATAGAGGGGTTCCAAGAACAAAGAGATGTTAGGGCTTCAAGAAATAAAATTAGGAAGTACAGAAAAGCTCAAACTTACCATTCTCTAACCAAACTCATTTGCAATCTGAAACAATAGGTTCTACAGTGGGTTTGATTTCCAATGAGTGCTTAGGCTAGCTTTTGTGTAATTCAACGTCCTTGTTTATTTCTAATAGAAATTTTAAAAATGTCTACTTTGCAATGTCTTGGTCTTATTAACTTTTGAATAGGGGCTAAAAAAAAGAAAAGAAAAAAATCTAAATCTCAAAACCATGAACAAAAGCTCTGTCCGTAAGTCAAATATCATTATGCAAACACCAAATTCCAACAAATGAGGTCATATGAAATAATACACCTGGTTCTTTCATTCTAATCCTTGAAGGAAGACTGCTAATGAGAAAAACACAATAAAAATCAGCCCAAGTGAAAGAGTGTCTTAAGGATCTCCTACAGGCTTTATTCAAGAATGATTTTCTGAAAAGATCTGAAATCTTTGGAAAGGGGAAGCTGACAAAAGAAGGAGACTTATGAAAGGAAAAAAATAATTATGGAGGTAATTGGCAAAAGAGAAGAATGATTAACGACCAAACCAGTAGAATATAAAGCACCTAAAGCTTAGAAAAAAAAAAAAAAAAAAAACATGTCAGGAAGGAATGTCTTCCTCTAACTTCCCTGGAATTACTTCCTGCCTGGGCCATCTTTTGAGTGCAGTCACCAGAACAGTTTTCAAGAATTTCAAATATTAATTGGGTTATTACTTAGCTTGAAAATGTATATAGCACAGTACACTTAGCACTACAAGATACTGATTCAAGACGATTCTCTAAAGAAGAGTTTCCTTTCAAATTAAACCTCCTAATACTTACAGTAAGTATTTCATTTGTAAATTGCTGCTTCTCTTACATGCCCTACTAAAATACACCCTGAACCACTTACAATTGCTCAGCCTATACTGGGCCATCAGGAGAACCTTACCTGTTAAGACAAAGAGGGGTTTTGAATAAAGCAATGTCGAACGTGAAGTATTTATTTTACTCTTCACTTTTAATGCTATTTTCTGAGCGTCATACGTGCCTAGAACATGGAGAATTATGTAAGAAGCAGGAACATTCTTCCTATCAAATCTCTCCCTGATAATACTTTCCATTTTTCAAAACAACATGCATATTAATAACCACTATACTAATGGTATTATTTTTAATTATTATTACTATCATTATTTTATTAAAGGTAGACTCTTATTTGTGGATCTTTCTTCTACTACTTTATCATCCTTCTACAAATTACTTTTAAAAATCGTTTTGCCATAAATCCTGTGATGCCTTATTCATAGGTAAATGATGTAGAATTTATGTCTATAAAACAATGTTTTGAATTTCTTCTTCAACACACATGGTGACACCTGAGGGATTGATTATTGGTTAATATGTAGGATTAAAAGACAAATAAATCTGGCATTTCTCCACAGATGGAAAAACTGTTACAATCTCATTGATAATTGAATATCTATAGAAAATATTAATAGATCTTTCTCTAAACCAAAAAGCCCCAATAATCTCAATATATGTTTGTAATATATAAGCCATGAAATGCTTAACAGAAACAAACACATTTTGAAATTTTCAAAGTCAAAGGGTTATACCTTGACTTAACGATTCAGAAAACCTAGATTTTACCAATTACTTTTCTTCTCCAAATTTCCGGTTATTAGTTCCCCCAAGTGCTTCTTATAATGTTTTCCATGACACTGCTGATGATTCCACTGGTAAATGGGCAGCAGCTAAGTGCTAAATACGGCATTAATTCTCCCTAGGAAGTTCCTAGGAATTTTCTAGGAACAATGATGCCCTAGCTAAATCTTAAGATCTATTATATTTCCCATCTCCTGAGGACTGAATGCATGCAGTGCCAGCAAGAGTGGCAAAAATAGCCATAACCATTACAACTATCACTTATTGGGATTCACTATATGCCAATAATGTCATAACCTCTTCACAAAGATGTTCCGATTTAAAGTTGTTTTCTTTTATTCTTCTCACCATTTCTTCCTTCTCTCTTTTCTTCTTTCTTCCTTCCTTCTACAACCATGAATCTAAATGAAGACTAATGAACAATAGTTCCTGCTCTCATGAAACTTATATTTCTTTGTAAAAAGTGAGTAAAGAAGGGCAGAATGAAGAAATCAATAAATACATAGATAAAGCAGTACATAAATACAAAAACTCCGCTAGTGTATAAGGGCTGTTAAGTCCAGACAACTTGGAAAATTTCCAGGAAGCACCTATTTTGTGAAGGTACGTGTAAGAGATGGCGGTTCTTTGCGTGGAGTTGTCAAGCAAGGTCTTTCTGAGGACATATCGTTTGAAATGCATCCTCTATGTGGCGAAGGACCAGGTCATCTGGAGAAAGAAACCTCTAGGGAAAAGGAGCAACGAATGAGAACCTTTAAGTGGAATGAGCTGGACATGTTAGAAAGAGAGCAAGACCAATGTGACAAGTTCAGTGTGTCGGGAGTAATAGTCAGGAGCCCTGTTGCATAGGACTTTGAAGACCATAGGAGTAAGTTCACATTTTACTGCCAAACTGGTACATAAATCAAAAACTATTAAATCAAAGTTATTAAGACTACCTCTGCAACTTTAATATCTGTTGTTATGATATTCCTAACAATATTTTTAAATTTATAAAATTCAGGCATAGATGTTTTATCAGACCTGGGAAAAAATCTCTAATCTATATATGGGGAAACTGACTTTGAAGAACGAGTCTAAGTGTAAGGAGTTACTGGAGTTTAAACCAAGGACAAAACCTCAGGATTTTGGACTGCTTACATTCCTTCCACTGTACAAAGCCGATCTTTTACTTTGGGTTACAAATAAAAAATAAAACATATATGAAACCTTGTGTGTGTGGAATTGATTTAAGCTCAGAGAACTAGAATATAACAATCTATCCGTTTTACAGATAGGAATATGTTTCTAACGTTGATTCAAAATCAGATGATCAATGTCTAGAAAATTCTCATCTCCACAGATTGCACACCCAATACAAATTATGGATAAAAACTATTATTGGGATAAAATATTGTAGGAGTCTTTCTTTTGCACATATTGTAATTCAAAAAAGATGCCAGATTGCTTGGAACTTCAAGTATTGATGTTTTAATGAGTAGACTATTTTCTCTAGTGGAGCACATCCAATTAAATTTAGCATTCAGTCATTTGCTAAAGGAACAGTCTGCAGCTTCTAAATGATTCCACTTCTCCTTTGCTTTTCCCCCCATTCCCAGATGCCAGTTTGATGACTTGTTTGTTTTTCTAAGAAGCACTGAATATCTCATTGGAATACATATTCATGGAAGAGAAGTCAAGGGTCTACCATATTTAGTAGCACTCCAGGTTTTTTCTCAGATCTTCCCAGCCTGTCCTCTTTATGTACCTTTCTTCAAATTCCTTGAGACTCCATCTTAACCTCTCTTTGTTTCATTCATTCATTTTGGTCATTAAGTGATCAAATGCTGGTTGAGTGCCTATCATGTACCAGGCACTACACTACAAACTGGTAAACATCAGTGAATAAAGGAAAAATCTCCACCTTCCCAGAATTTTACAATTTATTATGAGAAACAGGAATAAAAGGACGTGATTATATGTGAAATGGAATATACGTACAGAGGTCACTGTTGTGAAGTAAAAAATAGGGAACAAGATAAAGGCAAGAGAGGAGCAGTCATTTGGGATAGGATGACTATAAAAGGCATTTGTGAGCAGAAGACATTTGCAGTGGGACACGAATGAATGGGAAGCAAGATGCAGAATGATGTTGAGAAATAACATTCCAGGTAGAGAGAAAAGAAGGTATAAATTTCTATGACACAGATGAGTTGAGTGCGTCCTAGCAATGACAAGAAGACAGTGTTTCTGAGGAACAATGAGCAAAGGAGCGAAGGGTTGAGGATGTGGTCAGGAAGGTAGGCACGGCAAGAAGGTAATGGAAGTGAATAGGCTCCAAGACAGGATCTGGAATAAATTCTGACTACCATGGCACACCACTGGAGAGCTTTGCTGAGAGACTGATGTGTTTTGATTTTCAGTTTTAAAAGATCATTCCGGCTTCCAGGTGGAGAATGTACCAGAGACATACAAGGGTAAAGGTAAGAAGACATGCTTGGAAGGACGTTATTCCGGTAATCTAGGAGGAAAATCATGGTTGCTTAGATCAGGGTGTTTATTCTGAAGCCGGAAAACTTGCTCAATTTGAGATCAAGAATGTTTAAGTTAGAGCAAATTGAGAGGACTTGATTTTGGATTGAATAAAATATCTGAGGGAGTGACAAAAGAGGACTTACGTGTTTTGGGTGTGAGATACAGTGATGCCCTTATGATGGGACAAACCTGACGAGAACTTGTATTTGGGGGTTATTAGGTAAGATCAGGTCTTTGTGCAGAAATCAAGATACTTTTACTCTTTTTGAACTGGTTAAATGCCAGAGGCATATTTGGTACCTACATGGAAATATGGGATAAGCAATAGATACACAAGTTTAGTGCTCAGAGGAGAGGAATTCTGCTATCGAATTCTACTTTGCCTCACTAGTAAGATTCTAGGCTTACTTCCTTTTGAATAAAACACTGACCAGAGACTTGGGCCTTTGTGTTCAGATATTCTAAGAGTCTGGTCCTAGATTTTAAAAACTTATGGGCTGATAAACTTTTATGCCCCAGGCTTTTAAACTAAGGAAGAACAGGGAAGAAGCCCTGAGTTTTGAAGCCTCAAAGATATAATCTGATGATATACATGGATGACCCATAAAGTCCAGTCAAATAAGTCCTTGGCAAAAAAAATGTTCGTTGACATTGTCCTCTGTCATTTCTACCTGAGAAAGAAATCAAGCAGAATTTACACCAACACTTTCACCCCTCTGTGATTCAGACATTCATGAAAACGCTTCTACACCCTAGGGAATATCTTATTCAAAATGTCATAGGTAGGGGCACCTGGAGGGCTCAGTGGCTGAGAGTCTGCCTATGGCTCAAGTCGTGATCCCGAGGTCCCGGGATCAAGTCCCGCATCAGGCTTCCCACAAGGAGCCTGCTTCTCCCTCTGCCTGTGTCTCTGCCTCTCTCTCTGGCTCTCTCATGAATAAACAATTTTTTTAGAAAACAAAACAAAACAAAATGTCATCAGTAAGTATTAAAAAATACAGTGAGATTCACTAAAGCTGTTATCCATTCTTTTTCTCCTTCATATTCAATTTTGCTTGTCTTTTTATGAACATTTATACACTTGAGATTGGAGGGTCTTTCAAGTATATTTACCACAGCTAAGTTTGCACCCTCTAAGCCTAAAAATGAAGAGAAAAATGATATGAGTTGGAAGGTGTGGGCGAGCCAAGTAGGGGCAGACTCTCTCAGTAACTCCAGGTGGGACAAAAAAAGCAGATTTTGTAGATCAAAAGCACTTCCGGAGCCTGATATGTTTTGAAAGCTTCCCACAAAGCAGTTTAATATAATCCATCAGCGGTATAATTACAGCAGAATCTACAGCACAATAAAATAAACCTATAAACCTTAATCCATTTCCATACAAATATCCTTACTAATGAAATCAGGAAAATGAATAAAAACTATGTACAATGGCAGGCTGTGCTCAAAAAAGGCTTCAGTTCCACACAAGTTCTCCATAGGTCTCTAAAATATTATGCCATTTATGCAATTACAATCAGCTACTATTCTTAGGGGTTAAAGGCCCCAGCAAAATAAATGGAGATACTGCTTCAGTAAAGACGGCTCAATCAATCTGGAAATGTTTCTGCTTGTTCAGGAGGATGACATACTCTAATCTGTAGAGCAGACAATGGAGTTTCATTAAAAATCCTGATTTCACAACTCATTATGTGATTGTCACATGAATGCATCCCATCCCAATCTTGATGGTCCAGGCTTTGTATTTCTCCCGGGTACCAGCCACTGTACTCCACCAGAAAAGGGAGCATAACCAGCCTTTTATGCTTATTCTGAGAGGAGTGATTAGGAATATCGTAAAGAATTCAAATGTTCTGATTTAAGTGATAGTTCTTCCAGGAAATGATAGCGTCTAAAAGCAGCACCAACAAGGGTAGATGAATGCAGAGAGGAACAAAAAGAAAAACCAATACAAATAATAGGGACCAGATCTTCACTACACTGGGTAACTGTGTATCATTACAAATAACCCTTAAAAACCATCACATCATCCCTTGAAGGTGTGAGAATGGGCATGTCCAGCTCCAACCAGGGCCCGAACCCACTTATGCTAGCTTGGTCAAGGCAAAAATATTTCCTTTCACATAGCGATTAATACTCAATAAAAACATCCATCTATGTTCTCTAACGTTAAATGGCTCCACATGGAAGGCATTTTGGCGCCTGGTCGTTATAGCTTTGGCAGTAGCCCCATTTCTGCTTATAAACTTTGGCTAAATAGTGGGAGGACAGGCACCTGGGTGGCTTAGTCGATTGGGCATCTCTGTTCGGCTCAGGTCATGATCTCAGGGTCCCTGGATGGGAGGGCACATCGGGCTCCCTGCTCAGCAGGAAGCCTGCTCCTCCCTCTTCCCCTGCTCATGTTCTCTCTCTCTCTCTCTCTCTCTGTCTATCTCTATCTCTCTCTCTCAAATAAATGAATGAAATCTTAAAAAAAATAATGGGAAGAAATATGCAGTAGACCTACTAGAAGAAAACTCACTTTGAGAGGGCGGCTGAGGTTGTATATAGCTGGGAGAATAATGTCAACAGTCTGAATATTGAGGCAGGAGTTCAAAAGGGAGAGCAAACAATATTTCCTAAGTAGGAATGAATGAAGACAATATGGTGCACCAACAAAAATGGATTCAAGCAAGGCGTTCAGAAATGCTATACGGTGTCCTCCCGTATACATGGGGGAGACCGTCCAAAACCCCCAGGGGATCCTAAACCATGGAGAGTGCCCCCATATATACTGCTCTTCCTCTACATACATACCTAGGATAACATTTAATTTATATAGTAGGAACAGTACGAGCTTAACAACAATAACAATAAAATAGAGCAATTATAATGATATACAGCTGGCCCTTGAACAACACGGGTTTGAACTGCATGGGTACATGTATACAGGATTTTTTTTTCCAGTATAAAACTGTAAATGTCTTTCCTTGAGATTTTCTTAAATCCCATTTTTTTCTCTAGCTTACTTAATGCAAGACATCCTAACATACAAAGTACAAGTTAATCAACTGTTTACATTATCAGTGAAGCTTCCGGTCAACAGTGGGTTATCGGTAGTTAAGTTTGGGGGAGTCAAAAGTTATGGGTGAATTTTTGCACGTGCCAAGGGTTGGGGCTCCTAATGTCCATATTCCAGGGTCCACTGTACTATAATAAAAGTCATGTGAATGTGGGCTCTCTCAGAATACCCTACAGTACTGTACTCACCATTGTTGGTCTGATGTTGGGAGATACAACGCCTGCGTGAGGAGACCAAGTGAGGAGAAGGACACAGGAGTTGTGAGGTAGAGTCAGGTGGTTATAGACCTGATGATTCATCAGAAGGAGGATCGTTGGTTTCTGGAAAGTGAAGCTGCTGAGTTTTCTAGATGCCACCTACACCTACGGTACAGAGACAGCCCCTGATGGTGATCGTGTGGAGTGAACTCACAGTCAGAACCTAATCCTAAACACAAGACAAAGCCTATTGTGAGAGTGGCTCTGACAATCTTTACGAGGCGGCCAGAACAGAGCAGGGACTTACACAGGAGATGGAAGGTGCCCCTCTAATGAAGCCACGTGTATTTCTCACACCACCCAAGGGTATCAACAGGTCTTTCTTTTCCTGGTGTGATTTTTGACCTAGGAATTTCTTGATGGTACAGCTGCCTCCTTGGACGGTGAGGAATCTTGGCAGCAAGGACATCCTCACCTGTAGAATACTTTGGGAGTCAAAAAAAACCCAAGGCACTTGCTTCTCAAGACCATCTACTACCGCCTTCAGAAAAAAACTCATATCAAATACGAAATCTATAATATGCACAATTAGATGAGGTAGCCAGTAAGTATCTGGGTGCTCTGTGGGGCATTTTGGAAGATCCTCTGCTTAAATCCATGCTTTTACAATCAGCCTGGAAACCGTAAGCTTGTCAGGATGGAAATGATGGTGTAGAACCTGGATGTTCAGGAGAAGGAAGAAGCAGGGAATGGACGACCCAAAGGCGGCAACTAAGGTCAAGAAGCAGAGGTCTACTTCGGCCACGTGGAGAGGGCTGCACTCGTCTTGTTGACCTCTCTGTGTGCCCAATACCGCCCCGGATTCCTGAAGACTATCTGCCACGCGACGTCCACGTAGCGAAGACACTCTGTCCCGTCTTGCTTACCTGCCTGGGACTCTACTTCCCTGATTTATTTCCATAGGGGAAACTATGTCTTTAGATTGGTTCCTTTTTACGACATACATCTTTCAGATAGTTATTTCGGTTGTTGACCTCGCCAAACTGAGTTACCTGTAAGGCCGACTTCTATCTTCATCTGCTCAGACTCAGCACCCTCCTTGGAGGTTAGGGGACTGTCCAAAAGTTCATGTTAAATGAATTTTGAGCCGGGCCATGTAATACCCGCAGTAATGACTTTTAAAATCCCATTTCTGATATTCACAAGGTTGCAAAGACCAAATTGTTTTTTTGATCAATAAATTAGGTGCATTCAGTGACTTTGTGTCCAATAATCCTGACCATTCACAGTTGGAGAGCTGGTCACTGCTTGTGATCCCATCTTTCCTCTGATCCACGCTCGCTAGGTGACTCCCCTGTACACCTAACCTTCACCTTAGTCTTCTCTCTGTTCTTTTTCCCTGCAAAAGCCTCAGCGAGAAAGGGTGTTAAGGATGTTGTAAAAAAGGAGAGTATCACATTACACTCTCAAGGAATCCTGATTGCTGTGATAGAACAGAACCATTCTCTCTCCTTCGTAAAGGGCTGTCTTTTCTTAAGGATTTTTCAGAAATGTCAAGTCAGCTATTAACTATTTATATTAGAAATATGCTGTACTAAATAAATATGACAACACTGATAATCATACTACTAATGATAAGACTTTAAGCTCATGAGATTACTCAGTTCAAATGCAAACAAAAAAAGAACCAACCCCAGGCCCCGGAAAAAAAACAAAAAACCGCACAAGCTGCAGGGGTCAGTCAGTCAGAAATACAGAAGAGCAGCTATGTCTTCTATTTGTCTGTGGCCAGAGGCTCAGATTTCCCCAGAAGCAGGTTTTGCTATTGAGTTATTCTATCATGTAAATTGAGAATCTGTAAAGAAGTGTTAGATTTTTACACAGAATCCTTCATTCAAAATATCGAGTCACACGTTTCCTGATGTCATTGAGGGAGCCATGCTAGGAGAGCTCAGGACATTTTTGTGATTCATCCTGAAAATAGGGAAGTTGGCTAGACACCAGCCAGTGTTTCCTAACACTAACACTTGGATGGCTCTAAATTATGGTAAATAATGTACTTAAGAGAGAGTGAACAATGTATTGAAATCGGAATCGCCCTAAAATTTTAATCACTGTAACACTGTCAACTGGAATGCCTTTGATCTGTATCAACAGTTAAATGCATTACTTTAATTTTTTGCACGGAAGTCTGTGTTGTTCCCTATAAATGCCGCATTTTCCTTTCTGGAAGGATGGATAATGCTGCACATAGTGACCAATGATCTCAGAAGGCTGCCATTAAGGACACTTAAAACAATTAGCCTGCACTTGAATTTCTTCACGTAAGCTGCATTTATGGCTCCTGCATAACAAGGTGATAATAAGCAGCCTAGAACGCCCGGTGTCCTGGCAGCTCTGCCAATATACTCTTGCTAAGAGCAGACCCATCGGGAAATGAGAATGTTAAATTTCTGCAAAGGATGTCAATTATACATTCCGGCTCTACTCCCCGAATCCTCCCCTGTTAAAGTATGTGGCTATCAAATGGAACAAGTTGATTTGAGTTGATAAGTATACAGAGGATTTCTCTAGGACACACACAAAGAACATTTAACATATCCTCACTATAAATACGGGATCACATACACAGCCGCTCACTCACTCACACATTTAAAAGATATTAAGAACTGATTATATGCCCGACGCAGTAAGTAATAAGTAATACATCTGTATTAGCAATCATACACGTATCAGCAATCTTAATGCACTACTTTTATTCCCGGAATACGCAAGAGATTGAGGCCAATCTAACTGATCCTGCTCCTTGAAGGTACACTGTGTGCGCATGCACGTGTGGGCAGGTGCTTTCACATCCACGTGCACACGCGCATTTTCTCAGGGTGCCTTACTCCGGTGTCATGACTCAGTGGACCATCTTGTAGTCATATGACCGGAGTTTGAGCCCATAGCTCCAGCATTAAGAGCTAAATATCGTTGGCTTATGTAATGAGCTTTGGAACTTAATGTGACTCCTGGAATATAAGGATGGCTCACCAGTATTGTCTTGCATGTGAAAATTCATTTATATAGCATGTGACAATTCACAATGTATATTCCCGATTGGAACAAACCATCTTTAACATCACCAGTGTATATGCCTCTTCTTTTTTATCATCTTTTCTCTCCAAAATGTCTTGCACAACCTTTAGAAACCTCTCACATATCAGCACTGATGTGTTGTCTATTCGCAACTTTAATTGTTTGCTCTGGCAGAAATGGCTTCCTTGTTATTGGCCATCCAGGGTCACTAAAAGCAGTTCCTCGTGCCCTACACCAAAGCATTGTTTATCCATCGAGGGAGCTTTATAACAACCGCCCCAAAACTGAAGAGAATACAAACGAAGCCAGCTAGAATGCCAGCTGCCCATTGCTCACCACGTAATAGGCACAATGCAAGATATCCAAGAGTCTAACTTGAACAACAAAATGACTAAAACTTCGAGTGCTCAGCAGTTTACAATCTTTTTAAAGATACTGCTAATGCCTTTACCCAAGAGTAGACAACTTTTGATGAGGGCAAACTAACATCTGTTTAAAATCAATAATGTCTGTTACTTTATTCTTCGAATATGATGTTAGAAAATGTAGAACAATTGCTAAAAGTTACATCAATTACACATGAATATAGAGTAGATGATGCACTGAATCTATCCTGCCCCCCCCAGTCCCTGAAACAACTCACTTGAGCGTGAAAGTCAATTTACATTTTTTTTTCAATTCAAGAAATGGAATTTTCATTTTGTGTCATATTCATAAAAAAACTCATATATAACTCAGCAGGGTACTCACATGTGCTTAGAAACAATATTAGGTATGGGAATTACCTTTTGTACCATAAAGACAAAATTACTCACTGAGAAATAAGATTTTAAAGGATCTTCAGGAAGCAAACGAGGAAAAAAAAAAGATACAGGATTTCATCCGAGACTAGAATTGTTGTATTGTTCATCTGCAGGCTAGCCTCATCCCTCCTGTTTCAATTTTACATCTCTACTTAGATTCTCTCCTCTCCCAGGAGCACGAAAGGCTGTTAGATTTTAATGAAGACATGTTGCAGAGGGAGCCATGGGGCTAGAAATATGAGTTCAAATCCTGCAAACTGTTTCTTAGGAACAAAAGCATGGAAGATTAGGTATAAAGGGATTATAGACACAGGTGCAGTTACAGCAAGTAAATTTACTTTATATGATACTATAAGCATTTTCTACATTATTAGAAAATCTCCAAAATTATTGTTATAATGATAGCATAATATTTTATAAAGTAAATGCACCATAGGCCACTTAACTAATTCCCAGTTGGAGACATTCACGTTTTCTCCCCTATTTTGTACTGTAGTAAAACATGTTACAATAAACTTCTTTGCTTTTTCATGTTTTCCCTTTCCCCACATCCTTCATGATGTCAGGATGTTTTTCTTGGTTTACATTCACAGAAGCATATTTATTAGGTCAATATTTGTAAATATTTTTAAGCTCTTGCTCATACTGCCAAGTTGCTTACCAAATGAATCATAAAAATGTAGCTTTATAAAAAAGTGATCATCTCACTGTATCTTTGTAAGCACAGGTTATCATTTGTTTAAACCTTAAGTTAACTAAATTATAAACAACATGACTGATATGAATGGACAGTGAAATGGACCCCACATCTGAATTTCTCAGCGGTCCATTCACTTCCACTGATATGTTGGTAAAAACTGGTCAAAAAAGCAAAAAGTCTTAGAAGACCCTCAAGCACACTTCTAGGACTCCTTTCCTCCGCCAGGTATATTGAGGTACAACTGAAAAATTGTGATATATTTAAAATGTACAATGTGGTGATTTGATTTATTTATACTTTGTGAAGTGATTCCATATTTCTTCATTACAGCTTGAGAGAGAAACACATACTGGGGTCCAAAGTCAAAGAGATCATTCGATCATTTGGGATCACCTCTGCCTTTAAAAAAAAATTGTTATTGAAATTTTGTTGACATGCCACTTTGTATTAGTTTCGGGCGTATGACATAGCAACTCGACAACTGTATATGCATTATGCAGTGCTCACCATGACAAGTGCAGTTACCATCTGTCACCATATGTTATTACAATGTTATTGACCATATTTGCCATGCTGTACTTTTCATCCCCATGATTTATTTATTTTATGACTGGAAGGTTGTATCTCTTAGTCCCCATCATCTACTTTGCTTATCCCCCATAACCCTCTCCTCTGGCAACCACCAGTTTGTTCTCTGAATTTATGAGTCTGTTTCTGTTTTTCGTCTGGTCGTTTGTCTGTTTTGTTTGTTGGATTCCACCTGTGAGTGAAATCATATGATATTTGTCTTTATCTCTCTGACTTCTCTTCTTAGCATAATACCCTGTAGGCTCATCCGTATTGCTGCAAATAGCAAGATCCCATTCTTATGTATGACTGAGTAATATTCCACTGTATGTGTGTGGAATCTTCTTTATCCATTCATCTATCAGTGGACACTTAGGTTGCCTCCATATCTTGGCTATTGTAAATAATGCTGCAATGAATGTAGCTTCTTGCGTTAGTGTTTTTGTTTTCTTTGGGTAAATACCCAGTAGTGGAATGTTTTCTAATCTAAGGAAGTATTACCAAACAATATCAGGAATTGAATATAATCCAAAAGGGATTTGTCAGAGATGGGCTGAAATATATACATACTTGATTCAAAAACAAAATTGAAAACCAGCTATTTGCAAAACCATCATATGCTTATGCAATGTTGCATTTCATATATTACCTAAAGGATTACCAGATAGAGCCATGGGTGTGTCAATGGATGACAATAAAATGTCTGCTTAAACACCAATATTATATGTATGTCCAAAGTCAGCATGGTTTGGTAGATTAAATACAAGCTTTAACATAATACAAATCTAGATTTAAAATATGATTGTGGGGGATCCCTGGGTGGCTCAGTGGTTTAGCACCTGCCTTTGGCCCGGGGCATGATCCTGAAGTCCCAGGATTGAGTTCCACATGGGGTTCCTGGCATGGAGCTAGCTTCTCCCTCTGTCTGTGTCTCTGCCTCTCTCTCTCTCTCTCTCTCTCTCTCATAAATAAATAAATAAATCTTTAAAAAAATATGATTGTGCTACATACTGGCTTTCTGATTTTGCCAAAGCTCTGTAACCTTTCTAAAACTCTATGTGAAAATTTCTAGCACATGGTAGGTGCCTAATAAATGGAGATAAAGCATGAGGACTGGGTCAGATAATCTAACTAATATATCTTATAATTATGGAGTGACTGTTGCACTGCAGATTAAACAACTCTATTGATGTGGGACAGTTGTAGTTATGGAATTTAGATTCAGCAGAGTGGTAATGATGTGTCTTTGAACATAGTTATCACAAATGCAGGCAAATGCAAATGTTAAGAACCTTGGAATTCATATGTGATTGGAGGTTACAAGAAAGAAAGAAAGAAAGAAAGAAAGAAAGAAAGAAAGAAAGAAAGAAAGAAAGAAAAGAAAAGAAAAGAAAAAAGAAAAGAAGAAAAGAAAAAAGAAAAGAAAAGAAAAGAAAGAAAAGAAAAAAAAGAAAAGAAAGAAAAGAAAAGAGAAGAAAAGAAAAGAAAAGAAAAGAAAAGAAAAGAAAAGAAAAGAAAGAAGAAAAGAAAAGAAAGGAAAGAAAAAAGAAAAGAAAAGAAAAGAGAAAAGAAAAAAGAAAAGAAAAAAGAAGAAAAGAAAAGAAAAGAAAGGAAAAGAAAAGAAAGAAAAGAAAAGAAAAGAAAGAAAAGAAAAGAAAAGAAAAGAAAAGAAAAGAAAAGAAAAGAAAAGAAAAGAAAAGAAAAACAATTAGCAACTCTTTCAAATCGGGTTCCATAGCTGTCACGCCACATGTTTCTGGGGACTGTTTCAGCTGCTAACAATGGGATCATTGAAAGATTCTTTGGACAAACTGGCAGGTGAGTGTGACAAATATAATTACATTGAGAAAGTAAGATCTCAATTCTCAGGGAAGGTAATTCAGAGACTTTAATGCTAAGGGAAGAAAAACTGGTTCAGATAAAGGGGGCAATGGGGAAATAAATTAGTACAGCAAAGGTGTCATTCACTCATATATCCTGTCATTTGCAAAGTCCAGGAGCCGGCTGGAAGTGACTGGACCCAGAAGTCTGTTGAGCTGTGGACTGTGAGTCTGCTGTGTCTCTCACACAAACCTCTTCCTTTCCAGAAGGAAAGTGGTGATTATGAGTATGGAGATCCCGTTATCTTGTAGAAAACAGACAAAACAAGGATAGATAGATAGGAGAAACAGTCTCCACCTGCTAGCCTAAAAACACCACCTAAATTTTAAAAGTATAGTAAAGAGAAATTGAAAATGAACCACCCAAGTGTCCTCATGTGATGGCTCCAGTCAGAGAAGACAGGGTCTTCATTCATTCATTAATTCATTCATTCAACTTTAATTGAAGGGCTACTGTGTACAGGTGCTGGTAGCACCAGAAAGGACCTATGACCCTCAAGGAATCTCATGGTCTGGTAAAGGAGAGCAACAAGTAAAAAAGAAGCCCAGTGCAGTGAAACAAATGCCATGATGGATGGTTTCACAAAATGTCAGTGGATGTAGAATGGTAACCATCCCTGGATTCACATTTTATGTGCCAACGGAAGAAGCCTGTCATCAACATTATCTGAGCCCTTACTACCTGAAAGTAAAGTTGAGGTTTTTTGGCTACGAATAGAAACCATCCCCTCACTAAAGATTGCTACAGACATGAGAGAGAGAGACAAAAGTAATCAAGTAATTAATTATTAAAGCGTTTTCATATTATACCTTGCAGAGAGATGTATAAACCAAATGAAGACTTCCACTTGTCTTCACTGGACATTGTGAGGAGCCATGCCATAACTCTGGTATCTCTCTGCTGAACTTGCTTCCACTTGCCAACAACGTTGTTCATATTGTGTGCAGAACCGAATGTGGTATTGTGCAGGAGGCCTTGCTACTCCCAAGGCAAAGGAGATGTGATAAAAGACACATAATGCCAGTAGAAGAGAGAGATGACAGCCCAGCAGCTGTTGATGCCGACTAGATCGTATGGTTGTTTTCCTGCTGGATTCTACGCTGGAAGTGAAGAGTGAAGGAGAGCATCCTCTAACACTCAAATGGCTTCAGGGAACATTTCAAAAATGCAATTAATTTCAGCGTTTTAGAGATGAGTACAAGCAGGGCTCTTGTTGTCTTTTCCTCTCTTATAGGAATTAAATTCACAATGTGAAATTTCACCTGTCTATTTTTTTCCTCTCTGTAAAACCTCGTTGAACGGCACAGGCTCAGTAGGACACGTCCCATTGGTGCTATCCCACTAACCTCTCGTCACCTGTCTGATGCTCTGCTCCTCCCTGCTCTTGCATGACTCACATGCCAGCCTCACTGGCATTATTTCTAAAAGTTGCCCTCAAATCTCTAGCCTGGAAAGTGTTGCTCATGTCTCGAGGCTTTTGCAAGGATTGTTTCTCAATTTAAATAAAACATTATTGCATTCCTGTCTACAGGTTCTCCTGGGCCTATGCAGATGATGATATCCTGATACTTTACTTAGGAAAACAAAAAGGATCTTGCAGCCTTCTTTGCTCCCTTGGGTAAGACTTCACTTCACTGGTTTGACAAGAGTCAACTGACTTCCATGGAGCGCGCAGCTATATGGTCCCTCATGCTCCCTTGTTTCTGCTGTGATCAGTCAGGTTAGAAAAACCACAGGTGTCCAAAACCAGTTAGACAAGGAAAATCTCATTTTGTTCCCTCTTGCTAGGGATTTCTTGGTTCTATTGCTATCACTTGCTTACCTGCAGAGGACGGCAATGCTAAAGGCATAGCCATGGACTGGCATCTGAGCGGCCATTGGAACAGGAAGGTCAACGAGGTTAGATTTGGGCTTCATAAAATTGTCTCCAGGTCAACCAGTAGCAGAAAGAACTAATATTATCTGTGGCTGAAACTTTTGCTTGTGCAATGTGAAGAGAGGTGACAGTCCTACTCTACTTTTAAGCAATCAGTATCCTCCCTGGAACCTTTATCACATATTCTCTGAGAACCATAGAGAGCAACACTGACTCATGGGTCTAATTCTTTCTCCACGCAGAATTCTCTAACAAGGAGAAATCTAACTCAAGAGGGTCTTAATTCCTAGTCATTGAAGGTATTGAAGAGTGTATGTCATTCAAAGTTCAGATGGTTACGGCAGTCACTAGATGACCTCGGTATACCTGGCCCTGAAATT
The DNA here is from genome assembly GCF_048164855.1 of Canis lupus baileyi. Lineage (NCBI taxonomy): Eukaryota > Metazoa > Chordata > Mammalia > Carnivora > Canidae > Canis > Canis lupus. The sequence continues at coordinate 1,139,169 of NC_132840.1, read as the reverse complement.
CTATCATCCCGTATCTTTGAGCAATCTCAGGTCATGATGAGCCACATTCCAATGCCTAAATGAGATCCTTCTTCCAAGGCCCTTATCTTGCTATGGACGCTACTGTCACCAACACTCCAGCCAGCAATCCTCCAAAAGCAGGCCCCGATACCAGATTTGAGTACAAGTAATTTACTTGGTTAGTGCAAGGAACATTGGCAGGAAGTGAAGAAATGACACAGTGAGGGAACTTAGCCAAGAAAGAATACATCACTAAGTCAACTAACTGTGGGCAATTGGAGTCTTAATCTCAGAGGGGAAGTCTGGGTAACAGTGTGAAACTCAGGCTTTAGACATTCCATATGGACAAGGGGACAAGCATTTACATACCATCTGCTATAGGTCCCTGGTTTAGTGTTGCCCCAGCATGGTGTTCTTTCCTTGGTACTTCTGGACTGCTGTTGGCTGGAGCAAGGGGGTCTCCATGGTTACTGAAAGAAGGCTCAAGCATTGATAGGTAGATTCTAGCAAATGGGAGATATATATAAATATACAGATTGAGTGAGATAGAGAGAGATACAGTGAAGCCTGATGGAAATGAGCTAGGCACTGGCAAGTCTTTCATATGCACTATTCCACCTATTTTCTAAGCCTCAGATGCTGACTTCCAGAATGTGCCTCATTTACCCAAATAGAAGCAACTATTAACCTAACTCTCCTAGAACCATGTTTCTCTCAATCATGGTCACTCTGCGCTCTGGGTTTATCAAACCACAACCCACAGTTTTCTGACGAGACAGGTACCAAGAATTTGTATCCTGAGGAAGGATACTCAACATAGGGAGTCAAACAACCACAGCCTTCAAAAAGTATCTTGTCATCAATTTTAAAATAATCCAATATTATTTATTATTGGATTATTATATTATATTATATTATATTATATTATATTATATTATTATTATATTATTTATTTCTTATTCTTATTTATTTCTTTTCCAAAACAATGTGTTAGAGATAAAAATAAAAATACCTTAAACCTTTGTGATCCCAAAGGTCAAAGAGAGTAACAATTAATATTTTGGTATATTTTCCTTCTCTTCCTCTCTCTCTCTCCCTCACTCCCTCTGTTTCCCCTTCCCTCCCTCCTTGTCTCCTTCTCTCTCACACACACACATTAATTTAATTTATCTGAGAAAAAAGTGAATTTAAATAATTCAATTATATCAAGTTTAGTTATGCATAAAGAATCAAAATATATCTGAGCCCAAGAAAGATGCTCAAACTACAAGCGGTAGAATATTTCTGTTGAGATCAGAATATGACTATAGAATTTCGATTCAAAAGAACCAGATGGTTAATTTCCCATTTAAAAAAAAAAAAAAGAGTACTTTTGAATGCCTGGTACATATGTTAATATGTCGTGATTGCCAAGATCACCCCCAGGAGAAAAATGCCAAGTGAAAATAGCGTGTACATTCTCCCATTTGTGTGACAAAATATAAACATGGACTTATATACTCACAACTGATTTCATATGGAGGTGTTATTTCTAGAAACACAGAATCTTTTTTCTTTTATTTTTATTTTGAAACACAGAGAAAAATCACAAAATACTACAAATGAATTTTCCTAAATTATTTGGGAATAAATTGCCCCAAACCCTTGAATAATTGAGATTATTTTCTAACAAGGAAATTCTCTTACCTAACATGATAGTGCCAAAAAAATTAGGATATTGACTTTGGTATTTTATTACATTTAATCTTCAGACATTTCAAATTTCACCAACGTCCTCTTAAAGTTCTGTCGGTTTTCCCAACAAATATGTTTTTTATAACAGCAATGTCCAATCCAAAGTCTTCCTGGCATTGCATATAGTTGTTATCCTCCATTAGTTTCCATTGATCTAGAACGTTCCTCAGTCTTCTCTTGACTTCTATAACCACACTTCTCATAGGCCAGGTACCGTGCAGACCTTCCCTCAGTTTTGGTTTGTCTAATATTCCCTCTTTATTAGATTTAGGTGATTATCCTGAGCAATAATATAATAGTCGTAATGTCATGTTTTCATGGCATCCTCTCAAGTGGCCCTGAATTTCAATGTATTCTATTACTGGTGATGCTAATTTTGATCACTTGATTAAGGGGGTATTTCCAGGTTTCTCTACTATAAAGTTATTTTCCCATCACAAATAATAAGTATTTTGGGGAGAAACATTCTGATATTATGCAAATCTCATTATTCATCAAACTTTCAGTTAACTTATTCATACCACTAATTTATTTATACCACTATGATCCTATGGATTTTTTTTATTCCATGGGTTTTAATCCGTTACTTTCATTATTTAATGCAATGTTGAAATTCATTCAGATTTGGCCAGAGGGAGCCCCTTTAAGCTGGTGTCTGTGTTATTTTTATTTGCCCTCATCATTTGTATTTTCTGGCTTATTTTTTCTCACTTCAACCGTGGAATCAGTCATTTCTCTGAGGAGCCTTGATTCCATTTAGTAGAAGTTATATTTAGAAACCATGATCTGGGCACTAAGTATGCTCTTTGCTACGGGGTCTCATAGCTCACAGGCTCTTTCAGTGGACAGGGCTAAAAATACATTTATTTATTCACATATCCATATCCATAAATATCACATTTATACTTAATATCTAATCTCTATCTCTATCTATTGAAAACAACAAGATATATAAGTATCTCATCTTCCAATTCAACGCTAGGGTTTAAGTCACAGGGTTTTTTTTCCCCCTTTTTGCATTTGAAACACTCAGATGACGGGATCCCTGGGTGGCGCAGCGGTTTGGCACCTGCCTTTGGCCCAGGGCGCGATCCTGGAGACCCAGGATCGAATCCCACGTCGGGCTCCCGGTGCATGGAGCCTGCTTCTCCCTCTGCCTATGTCTCTGCCTCTCTCTCTCTCTCTGTGACTATCATAAATAAATAAAAATTAAAAAAAAAAAAAAAAAGAAACACTCAGATGTGAAAGTGAGAAACCAGGCTTCTATTATAGTTAACATATCACATTTTGATCTGTGCTCTACAAGTAACCGATCTCTTCAGGCTCACCTATGTATGTGGTGGAGACCTTGGAGACGTGGCTCATCATTCCAGGCTCCGGCTCTCCCCGGGTACCTGCCCTACCACCCTCCCCCTTGGACTCTTATACCCACACCAAGTAGCCTCCTAACCTTGGGCACAGACTGATTCTTCATTTTGCTGTGGCTCTGATAAATGCACTGGACGACTGGAGAACCTCTTACCTTGTCAGGGTGTCTGTCTTGCTTGGCCCCATCTGATGATTTTAGATAATCATTTGGAAAAAAAAAAAAGTAGAATAACTAAGGAATTCAACTGCCGTTGTTGCTAGAGAGGAGAATTAAGTATTTAAAGATGAGAGACTGCTTTTATTTTTTGTTCTATAACCTTTCTCATGATTTGATATGTTTAACATGAATGATACCTTATATTACTTTTCCAATTTAAAAGATACATGAAAAGAGTTGGATGGATGAATAAATATAAACATTTTAATTGATAAACAGTAATCATTTTATGAGGAACGCAGAGATTTATGTTCTTACATACTTGCTTTTAAACAACTATGAGTGTTTTAGTTCATTCTCATAAAGAAAGAAAAAAAAAGAAAGAAGGAAAGAAAATTTGCAAATGGTGCCTCTAAAAACTTAGCGAAATCCATGTCTTCCATTTCACTAAAGAAGAGCTAGACATGGCCAACATGCACGTGAGAAAATGCTCTGCTTCACTTGCCATCAGGGAAATACACATCAAAATGACAATGAGATCCCACCTCACACCAGTGAGAATGGGGAAAATTAACAAGACAGGAAACAACACATGTTGGAGAGGATGCGGAGAAAAGGGAACCCTCTTACACTGTTGGTGGGAATGTGACCTGGTGCAGCCACTCTGGAAAACTGTGTGGAGGTTCCTCAAAGAATTAAAAATAGACCTGCCCTACGACCCAGCAATTGCACTGTTGGGGATTTACCCCAAAGGTACAGATGCAATGAAACGCCGGGACACCTGCACCCCGATGTTTCTAGCAGCAATGGCCACAGTAGCCAAACTGTGGAAGGAGCCTCGGTGTCCATCGACAGATGATGGATAAAGAAGCTGTGGTCCATGTATACAATGGAATATTCCTCAGCCATTAAAAAGGATAAATACCCACCATTTGCTTCGACGGGGATGGACCTGGAGGGTATTATGCTGAGTGAAGTAAATCAATCGGAGAAGGATGATCATCATATGGTTTCACTCGTATAGGGAATATAAGGAATAGTGAAAGGGGTTATAGGGAAAAGGAGAGAAAATGAGTGGGAAAAATTAGAGAGGGAAACAAACCATGAGAGACTCCTAACTCTGGGAAATGAACAAGGGGTGGTGGAAAGGGAGGTGGGGAGAGGGTGGGGGTGACTGGGTGATGGGCACTGAGGGGGGCACTTGACGGGATGAGCACTGGGTGTTATGCTATATGTTGGCAAATTGAATTTAAATTAAAAAAATTGAATTTAAATTAAAAAATACTGCATCTTCTTTTTTTAATTTTTAAAGATTTTATTTCTTTATTTGAGAGAGAGTGGAAGAGAGAGAAGGAGCTGGGGGGCGGGGTAGGGGGAAGCAGACTCCCCCCTGAGCCTGATGCAGGGCTGGATCCCAGAACCCCGAGATCATGACCTCAGCTGAAGGCAGATGCTTAACCGACGGAGCCCCTCAGGTGCCCCAAAAGACCCTGTCTTCTAAATCAGTCACACTTGAGATCAACTCAAAGCCTCCTGTAAATGATAAATAGCTATGCAAAAGGAGTCATTATTTTTATTCAGTAGAAGTGATCCAGTTCTCAGGTTTTCAAGTCAATTGGGCTCGAGAATCCGAGCCCAGGCTTTAGGGATGACATTCCACGTGGCTCCTTAGGGTCTAAGCGGTCTAACCCTGCAACGTTTTAAACCTCAGCAAGCTACCCAGACCCTCCTTATGTTATCACGGTTCTATAAGAAATTAAAACTTCTCCATAAATAAGAAATTGTCAATACTGAAAAATAAAGTGCCTAAGAGATATCTGTCATGGAAGAAAAAATCTATAAATATTCATATTTTATAGAGTAATCAAGATGTTGATGTTAATATTAGAGCAATAACTTTAATTGTATTTCAGCAAACGGATGCCAATTAGGAAACAAATTATCTCATAGAAGCATGTCTTGCACACAGTTTTGCCCTGAAGGTAAGCCGAGGGCTATGCCAGCTTCCTGAATTTTAATGCACAAGTGAACACCTCCAAAATTATTAAAATTAAAAATAAGCATTTAAAGGGCTTTAAATTATGCCAAAAAAATAAATGACAGCTGCCTGCTTACTGGTAAAGGCAGAATGTTTTCTCCCATAGATGGAAGAAGAAAATTACTTCTAAGAAAAAGTAAAAGAGGGGCATTTAGGCTGCAATCCCCCCGCCGTTTCTGATCAAGAGCTCAGAATTATACGCTGCCATGCAGACCTCATTTGAACTTTCTAAACTCTTTAAAATTCCACATTGTCGAAAATAACAAGTTTTCACTTCAGATTTCTCTTTGCCTATCTAGGAAAATTCTGATGTGAAGATCCAACAGGGTAAGAGATATGCATCAAAAAACAACTGTTCAAAGGGACCCAGGAAAGGCTGGGGAACCGCTGACTTTTCACGGTCTCCAGGAGCTCTACTCCACCTGGTTCTGGTGCAGTGTCTCCCCCAGTCCCGGCTTCCAGGCCTGAGCAGGGGCTGGCCTCCCAATGTGTGCTGTCGGATTTGCCTGCGTCAGGGAAACTGAGGTGCTCCAGAGCTGGTCACCCTGCGAGCCTTCTGCTTATCGCCATGGCAAGCGTGTACGTTCTCGATATTGTGTGGATCAGGTTGCCGTGTGTCTGGCCACCATGGTCTCCCTTATTGGGTGGAGGCATCGTTCGGGAAGGCCTTATTTCCACAAGCGTATCTGTGTTTTTAGTGTGACTCAGGTGTTAGCTGGGATCCCCCTGGATCCTCCCTCTTTATGTAAGTTCATCTAGAACATCCATGTTCGTGACACGGAGAAGTCTAAGCTTCCTCTACATTTAAGAAAGTTTCAAGGGGGACGCCCGGGAGGCTCCGTGGGTTAAGCATCTGACTCTTGGTTTTAACTCTGGTCATCTTCTCAGGGTCATGGGATCAATCCCTGCATCAGGCTCTGCTCAGTGGGGAGCCTGCTTGAGATTCTCTCCTCCTCCTTCTGCCCCTCCATCCACTTGTGCTCTCTCTCTCTTAATAAACAAATATTTAAAAAGAGAGAGAGAGAGAGAGAAGTCTCTAGGAACTTATTTTTCCACAGAGCCTATTGTTTCTGAGTTCACACATCTGAATATGTGTGTTCAGACATTACCTAAGACCCTGGTTTCAACACCCACAATTCACTTACATATTTTTCCCTGAATAAAGCTCTTACTGGGGTAACGTGTTGCTCGGCATGCCCAAATTGAAAGAAAATCTCATCTTAGACGTTCCTGTCTTAAGACAACCTTGCCAAAATCCCAGTCATGGGCCGCACTTAAATATTCCCCTAGTCCCTCCTTTTTTCCCTCTTTCCCATTGTCCCCTTTATCCCCAGCACCCACATTCAAGAACAACAAATTTATTTCTCCTTTGCATTTTTTAATCTCCAAATTTTTATAATAAGCTTGCCCTGCCTATCAACCCTGAACATAGTTACCAAGCTATTTTATTCTACCAAACTCCCCCGCCTCCAAATTAAGTTTCATCTATTAATAGAGTTTAGAGGCATTAAGGTCAGTCTATAACAAAGTGGTGGTAAGGGTTCGATGCGTACTGAGTGCAAGGTTTATATAGCGGGGCAAAGCGTCGGGCCTGTTTGCCCAGCTCAAATATACAGAATGGTGCAATCACTGTTGATACCGCAGACTCACCAATCTGCTTGGAAATTAGAAGTCACAGACTCATCCGTGGCCTGGGATTAATTTATCTCTGAGTTAGGACTTCCATAAAGATTCCTACAGCCTCTTGATTTGCTTTCAAGACAACATTCTAGCGATTGCTGAACAATCTTTACAAAACTCTGAGTTTTAGTTTCTACATTAAGTGGTGGATCGACCACTAAGAACTTCGGCGCATCTGCCAGACTCGCAGCTTGGAAGTTCACACCCGGTCTATGACAGGCTTCCAACCCGATGGCGTTTCCAGCCCCATTTTCAGAGTGGGATTTATGTTGCCCCCCACCCCCGTCGGTTTTTTTATGCCCCTGCTTCGTAGGGGCACCTGCGTTTCAATGCATCATTGCAACCAGCTCCTCAGAGGGGCCTTTCAAATTGCTGGAGAAGGGCAGTCAGACCTGCTGTGGAACTAAAATACATGATGGTCCCAGTTCTTCTATTCCAAAGTCTGTCATGACTGCCCACATACTGATCAGGACAGCGATTCCAGGAGCTGTTCAAGCATTATTACTATGAGGAAAGAGCCAATGAGTTGTAACCTCACGCCTCTACTGGTATTTTTCTTAAACTGTGGCCTGTCTGCAACTCATCTGGATTTTATGTTCTTGAAAGAGCACTAAGAGAGTCACCAGCTTTATGGACTGTGCCGCCTAAAAATATATATATATATATATATATATATATATATATATATATTTGAAAGCTTTAAAATGAGACCCACAATTCCAAGTCTGAGAAACTGTTTTCCTGAAGATAGCCTACTTGCCAACTACCCTCTCACACGGGCTCCCTTTGAGGCATAAAATTGAATGTACCAAGATGCTTGGTACTTATATTTAGTTAATTGTGGGTGCAATCAGCCAATTGAGGATACAATTAGACACTGCAATTAGCGGCTGTGGTCCAAATTATCGGAGAGAGGCAAAACAGGAGGTCTAGTCACAGCTTCTTTAAAGATGCAGGTCTGTGGATGAAATCACTGATGAAAGTCATTCAAATGAATATATCCATGAAGCCAAAGAGAAAATGGGAAAATTGCATAAGCTAAAACTTATTTGTACAACAGAAGGGCAATAACAGTATCACTGCACTTGCAGATGTGTATATATATATATATATTTTTATAGTTTACAAATTGGCTATCAAAGCCATTGTGTCAGAGGCTTCTTTTACCTAAAAGACGTCCACCTCAACCACCTCGTAGAAGCCACAATGTGCGATTTTGAAGCAAAGACAGAAAAACCCTCTCCCGCCGCTGTATGCCGTCTAATTGAGATCAAATTGTTCTCTGTTAGAATTCCACAATTTGATAAGGCGAAAGGGAGGAGAACTAATATTTACTCACCTTCCCCTATGTTCCCGGACATGCAGTGGGCACTTGACAAGTGATGTTACACGTAATCCTCGTAACGGCTCCACACGGGAGATGTTGCTGCTTCTTTCACAGATGAGGAAACTGAGCCTCAGTGAAGTTATTGATTAGACAAAGCTCAATAGCACTGATAAAGCCAATTTGACATCAAAGGCTCTTTCTTCAAAATTGTAATCTTCCAAATACGTGGCTTATTTTCCGTAAGATTTGAATACCACCAAACCTAACTCCGGAAAGCACCAAGGTCTAAGCTCCAGGAAAACGTCAATCACCTCATAAAGTTTGGTCTTAAACGTTTGGAAAAGGATCGCTTTCCTTGGTGGAGATCACACTGATGATGAATAACAGCTTAATAGCTGCCATCCTATTCCATTCTCATAACTTTATATATACTCCATGTGGTTGTGGTTCCTCCAAATAATCGGGGGTTGGAGGAGAACTGCTTTGAAGATTTACCAATGAGTTCTTCCATAGAATTTTAATTTTGAATTACGTCTTTGTTTCAGCATTTAATTAAATTCCATTTTAGAAATTCACCAAAATGGAAGAGGAGGAGAGATAAATGGTCATATGGAATTCAATGCTTTTTAATTACAGGAATCCATTCACTTTGTAATATCAGTGTAACAACGCCTTAATGAAATTGAATTATTTCTCTTAAAATTGACTTAATTAATGATTCAATTTATATTAGATTGATTTTATAATCTAATTTTAACTGTAATAGTAAAGTTTAGAGTTCCTTAAAAAAGATACTTTCAAGAACTATTAAAATCTGAACTTCTTTGAAATGGAAGTTTATATCGGAAAAAAAAAGATGAGTTTAGTTAAGACACTCAAAATTTTACTACTCTATTTTGTTTAAGGAAAAAAATGCAATAATTTTATATTGTAATTAATTTTAGGGTTTTAAAAATCCAATTATTTCCTGAATAAGCTATTAAACGTTATTTCCTTATGTAAGAAGAGAACGAACGGCTTAGAGAAGAATGGCTCCACGGTATTTAACGGGCTTTTAGTCTATTAATGAATCTCGGTACTTGCAACCTGCCAAGTTCTCCAACTGCTCACTGTAAACCTGCCTCCCCTTCTGCTGAAGTCGAGGCCTGGGCTTTAGGTCCGATCCTTTGTGTTTCAAAACTTGTTCATGAAAATAGTTCACTAAACAGTTATGGAGAAGGTGAGAGTTTACTCTTTTCTGCAATTTCTCGTAGACTTTCCCTAAGGAAGCATATATGGCCCTGACAGTCTTCCAGCGACTTCCAGCTCGGGATACACCTGAAAATCTCTCAGTAGGAAGAAAAATAGTAGCAGAAAGCCCTCTTTAATGCCCTCACCAGGACACCCGGGTGGCTCAGTGGTTGAGTGTCTGCCCTTGGCCCAGGGTGAGGAGATCCGGGATCGAGTCCCACGTTGGGATCCCTGCATGGAGCCTGCTTCTCCCTCTGCCTGGGTCTCTGCCTCTCTCTCTGTCTGTCGTGAATAAATAAATAAAATCTTTAAAAAAATTTAAAAAATGCCCTCACCTTTCTGAAGGTCTTGCATACAAAGAAAGGTGTGTAGTTACTTCTTCACAAATATGAGGAAATGAGAATAATTGTATAGTATTGATTCATTTAGCACTTAGTCATTAATCATCCCTGCATCACCCTATATTGCTGCTACAGGAGACCACCATATAGTATTTTTGAGCCGCACAGACTTACTCTCTTACAGCCCCGGAGCACAGATGTGTAAAACGGGCCGCCGGCTTCCCTTCCTTGTGGAAGCTTTAGGGAAGAAGTGGCTTCCTTACCTTTTCCTGTTTGTGCAGGCCGCCCACCACCCTTGGCTCCTCTCTCCACGTCTGCTTACCTCCTCCCAATCCTCTGACTCTGATTCTGTCTCTTCCCTATAAAGACCCTCAGGATTTCACTGGACCTACCCAGATAGTCCAGAATAAACTCCTCGACTCAAAGTCCTTAACTTATTCCCATCTGTAAAATCCATATTGGGTGGTTTCAGGGATTAGAATGTGGGTGTCTTTGGGGGGGGGGGCATTCTTCAGCTTACCACAATTTTATACAGAATCCATTTCAGATTATTGATTTTTTTCATGTGGAGGAAAGGGAGGGTGGGAACCCAATTTTCTTGGTCCTTTTTTTTTTAAGATTTTATTTATTTATTCCTGAGAGATACAGAGAGACAGAGAGAGAGGCAGAGACACAGGCAGAGGGAGAAGCAGGCTCCATGCAGGGAGCCTGGGACCCCGGGGTCACGCCCTGGGCTGAAGGCAGATGCTCAACCACTGAGCCCCCCCAGGATCCCTTTCTTGGTACTTTTCTTAACACTTTCCCCCTGTCCTCGCACACCTAAGGCTGTATGTGCTTTTGCTTGCACACACACACACACGCACACACACACACACACACACACACACACAGTTCCCATTTCCACCCTGGAGAAGCAACAGTCTATGTTAAAGACCTGCTTCTCCTGGTCTATAAGGGAACATAGATATATCTAAAGGGGGAGAAACATCGATAACATTGTAATACCTCAAAGACCACCACTCCCCTCACACACACACACACACACACACACACACACACACGCACTCCTTCCGAATGATAGAAAATCCAGAAGAAAAAGAGAAAAAAAGCGGAGAACAAGGTGCAGGTAAGATTCCACCCCGCTGCCCCTCGTTGCCTGAGCCTCCCCAGAACACTTTCAATTATCTAGTAGTTTGCAGGATTCAATTTTGAAGCCTTGATTTAATTTATTTTGTGTATCTCCCGCTCCCTTTCCTCTCCCCTGCTAATCCCGTCTCCCTCATGAACCCCTTCTTTCTTTTGAAAGAAGCTGGAAAAGCAAGAACCACCTTGCTTCCTCTTCCTTACGTGGCGCACCGGAAAACGACGTGTGCTGGGGCTGCTCAGTGGGGATGGTTCTCTCGGCCTTGAAAACCGTTTTATTCCACAGTAAAATCACAGCTACTACCTGGTCGCTCTTCCGCCCAGTACATGTATTGTGGTTCGGGATCCGTCTCCACCGCCCAATGAAACCCTCTTTTCTCCTCTCCCCAAATCTGGAACCAATTGAGAGGCCAATCGACAGATGGAGGTCAAAACCAAAACTTCGCTTCTAAGAAAGCAGATTAGAGAATGTGGTTTATTTTCAATCTCAGACAAAATAAGCATGCTATCTCTTTAGTCCAGAATTAAGGCTTAAAGCCAGACTATAGCAGGCTGCTCTGACTATCTGCCCAGCTTGCAGAGCAAATTGAGGGAAAAAAAGGGGCTTACTTCCCTCTCCCAAAGTCACTAAGCAGGTGAATTATTCTCGTCCCTTGGAGTTTGTGAGGAGCTGGAATTATTTTCATTTTCATGGGAAATTAAATGGATATAGCCCTCATTTTGGAGACAATATAGTATAGGTTGGGAGCGGGGCGGGGGGCGTCCCATTCTAAGAGGGAGATTCTATTTCCAAAGGGAAGGACATACAGGCTAAATGCTTTCAACATATTAGCAGAAATGTCTTCCAAAACCAAATATAATGAAATGATTTTATTTTTTTTTATTTTTTGTTTTTTAATGAAATGATTTTATTTTATTTTATTTTTAATGAAATGATTTTAAATTGCTGTACTGCCTCATAGGAAAACATAGTGGAAAAAGGCAGAAGAAAGGGTGGCAATGGAAGTAGTTGGACGAATGATTGGTTTGGCAAAAAGATCAGCGGGCTTTAGGTGAGTCAGCAGAAGGAAACAAAAGCATTTCAGATGGACGAGTAGGTCCTAGGCGAGCTGTAAATTCCTGAAGGGCAGATCCCGGGGCTTCTTGCATTTGTGTGTCTAGCTCTTGGCAGGGCACCTGACACCGCGGGGGCGTTCGAGGCCTGGCAGTGATACCAGAAGAAATCAGAGCGCTTCACCTGATGGGGTGTTCATCCCGTTGGGTAAGAGACAGCGCGTTCACCAACGGAGGACAGTCAGCCCACCCCGTGGGAAGCTCGGAGGCACCACGTTTCAGGATGGCCTCCTCCGAGGCCAGACAAGGAACTGGCTTCACCTTCACCTGGGGGCTCCCAGGTGGCAGGGGGTTGGTGTAAGACGACGATCTGATACACTGTAGGAGGAGACCTTATGTTTTGTTTGCGATTATCAGAATCATTCGTAAGAAATCACCTCCGTGTCACTGATGTTCCAGAAACAAAGCTCACACAGCTTCAGTGGTTCTGTCTGTTTGGGGGATTTTTTTCTTTATTCTTTTTCTTTTTTTTTTTTTTTCGGGGGATTTTTTCAAGTCTGGTCTCCATTTTAATTTATTTGAACAGTTGGTTGACAGGTCTGGGATATTGCCTTCGCCTTCTGAGGTCTCACATCCCTGGTTTGCATACGGTGTACGTATTTCCAAAAGCCCTTTCGTATCTAAAAATCTTCTATCTAAGCGAATCTTCTCCTTTTCCTCCCTAACCAGACCCTGCTACAAATCATTTTGCTTCCTTCCAGAGAGTTTTCTGACGCCGTTTTTTGTTGTTGTCTTTTTTTTTTTTTTAATGGCTTTAACCTCATTAACAAGCTCCCAGTGAGCCCTTTAATATACTATTTTAATGCCCAAATTCGCTATGAGTTCCAGGAGAGAAAATGCTTTTGAAGGAAACCCCAGGCTGGGTTTCAGGTATTCTTAATCCTGTCTACACGAGAAGCATAGTTAGATAATTTCAAAAGCATACGCCTTTAGGTTTCAAGCTGTTAATGTTTGCAAACCAGACAACCACCCTTAATACCACTGCTGGTTTATTGACACAAACTCTTCGCTTCCCACAGCTTGTAATTGAATCCCCCCACTGCTTAATTGGAAATAGAATGGCTCCACAACCAGATCTGAAACATCTTCTGAAGCTGGTAGGAACATCAGCTCTCCCTTTTAAAAATAAAAATTATATCATTAACTGTGTTAAGTGAAGATTGGTGTTCTGTTGAATATCGGGAAATGAGCGCCCCCAGGACTGCCTGAGCACAGGGCAATTAGGGCGCCTCCCGTTTCGCCGGGCGCGAGCCATGGCCTCCCTGCCCCTGGCCTGGAGGCTGACGCTGGATCTGCCCGTGCCCAGGGAAAGTCCTGACGTTTGCACTATTTGGATGCCTTTTAAAGCTGTTCTCTCTTGCACTTCCTCATATCCTTGAACGAGGAATTGCATTCAAACAACCAATCGTGGAGTCCTCACCGCGAGCCACGTCCGCTCCCCTAGGCATGAGAGATGATCAGTGGAGGAGAGAGAATAAAAAGAAAAATCCAAGAGGGTAAATCACGTGTCGTTTGGGTCACATACACAAGCATATACATCTATTTGGACTCTGTCAAACTATAGAGAGAAAATTGATCTTTGATTATTTTAATATTTCCTTGGTTTGGTTGGACACTTAAAATCTTGTTACATGCTTTGATCGCGGCGAACTAGACGTCCAGTAAGGTTCAGCCATTGTAATGATTCTTAGGTATCAATTCAGGGGCACTAAGTGTACCCACAATGATGGTCAGTGGCCGTCGCCACCGTCTATTTTAGGAGAAACTCTTGTTTTCCCTGTTTTCTTAACTCAGGGATAATCGACGTTCGACGCTATACTTTTGTCTCGTGCACAGCATAACGATCCGATATTTGTAGATGTTGCAGAATGAACTTACAGGACCATTCACTGCAATATTGGTTGTAGTGATAATACATTAAAACCAAACTGAGGGACTCCAAAGGGGATGGGTGAGATAAATATGGCGTCTTTGGTAAGGTGTTACACAGACCACAGAGTCATCGTTTCAAGGTATAGTCAAAGCCATGGGAAGCAGTAAGTAACTAGAGTAGTACCAGTTACAATATTTTATTAATTTTTAAAATTTTATTTGAAGTAGGCTACGTGCCCAGGGTGGGACTCGAACTCCCCACTCGGTGCTCAAGAGTCACACACTCTACCGACCGAGCCAGCCAGGTGCCCCTAGATATTCCAAGTATATGACAATGATATTCAGTGTTCACAGGGCTTATCTAGATTTACAAGAATTGAGATTATTGTATAAATGTTCCTCTAATGTTTTGTTTTAAATGTTTATTTTATATTTCTGTGTGCTGTAACTGGGCCTGGGCCTGGGCCTGGGCCTGGGACTCAGCGTCGGGGCATTCGACTGCATGCCCTGCCCCAGGCATCTGGGGGTTGCATCAGCCGTTTAATGTGTGACCTAACCGCTCCATCGGAGAGAAAATATTATTCCCATTATACAAAAAAAGAATAGTCGTGGCATCAGTACTCTGAAAGTAGCAGGCTTCCTGGCTGTTTGACAGTGAGAGCGAGCCCGCGTTGAGCATGCACTATTTCCCGGGGTCTCAGCCCTCCCCGCTCCACACCCTTCTTCACTCCCTGGCCCCCGCCTCCCCCGCCTGCTTACCTGGACCCTCAGGTGTGCCCCTCCGGCCCCGCCAGCCCGTCAGTGTCGAGTCCGGATGTCCCGCTCGGAGATGCCGCACGCTAAGTCTGCAGGTGTGGGGGGTGGAGGCGGCCACTTGCTCCTCCCAGCGACTTGCCACGGCCTCGGGGGCCCGTCGCACACCTCTCCCCGGCCCTTCCTTGTGGGTACGAGTCTAGCTACCCGGCTCCTCTTTCTCTGGGACATGCCTGCGAAGGCCCCCCACCTCCTGCCTTTCCCATTGCTGGGCCTGCTCCCTGATGCCCCAGAGACTTGCTTCCTCCATCTTGGCAGGTGTCGGGTCCAATGTCACTTTCCTGGGGATGCCCTCCCGGAGGCACTATTTCGGATGGGGGGGGCTCATCACCCCGTTCACTCCCATCACAGTCCTAACTGCCACCTCACACGACAGTGCCCACGGGGGGAGGCAGGGACGACCAGGTGCCACCCACGTTTGTTGCTCAATTAATTGTGGTTGCCACCACCCCACACGTGTGAATTGTGGCCCACAACATCCAAAAGAGATGATGCACTGCAGCCCCCAGGAGTCTGTCCGGACTCCGCTCAGTTACACGGTGACAAGAAAACCCTTTTGGAAGACTCCCTCTCTACTCGAGCATTCAGTAAGCAGCTGTGCCCTAACGCGGGGTGTGGAAGGGCCTCGGCCTGGGCGGGATGCACGACCAGTTGCTGCCACGGGGTAGGCACGCACGCTTGCAGCCTCGGGGAGAGCTCTGCTGGGGTGCCCCACGCCGCCCCCGGAGCACCAGACCAGGCCACGCCGTGCCGTTAAAGACATCTGCTAAGTCGTCCCCGAGCAGGACGACGGGTTGAGATCTGAGGCTGAGCAAAGGTTACCGAGGCGCCCGGCCCGACCAAGGAAGACTCCAGAGAGCACAGAGCACAAGCGCCTTCCCCAGCGGAGGGAGCGTGTAAGCTGAGTCCTGCCCTTAGATCTGAGACCCCAGGACTCTGGCTTGGACCCCAGGAGGATGCCCAGCTTGCTGGCTTGCCCCGTGTTAGCCCTGAATACCCTAAATCCAGGGAACCTCTACCAGCTCGTGAAAACACATCTCGAATACTGCATCTCACTGGAAACTTCCGTGAATTATCAGCAGAACATTCCCCCACCACGCCTCCCCACAATACATAAGTAAACAAATAAATAAATGGAAATAAAAGGGAAAAAACATGTTAGTTACTGGCTAAGTGGATCATTAGGAAGCTAAAAACAAAAAGACAGTTCATTCAGGAAGGATGTCAGCCTGAGAACGGGCCTCACGTCTCCACCTTATTAGTGGGGTCTCCTACCACCACCAGCCGCGCGTGGGCATCGAGGACTCCTGCATCACCGACCTCAGAACACGGTGCGTTAGTGTGTCTCTACCTTCTAAACGCCTGGACGCATCGTTTCTTTCTTTTTTTTTTTTTTTTCTCTCCTGGATATCATCAACAAGAGCTAGCCAACAGACCCGCACCCCAATCCAGGATAATTAACAAGAGCCCTTTGAGATCTGGAGCCCCCCGTGGGGCCAGCAGCGACCTTCTCATGACTCCTCTCCAGCCCATCTTCTCCCTCAGCCCAACGACCCTCCTTGCCTTTGCTCCAGGTATTTTTGCAGATCCCAAGAAATTTCTACAGATTTCTCTTCGTGTTGACCTGCACGTGTGAGTTGGCTTTCCCGTGAACCCACCCGCCACCACGCGTGTAGTCGCCGTCTTACTATTAGGCATTTTCTGTAAATCATTTCATTTAACTCTCGCAACTTTCTGATGAAGTTGGTGCTCTTGATAATACTCATTTCCAAAATGCTGAAGCTGAAAGTCCCTCAGTGCGTGCGGCTGAGTAACGGAAGCGCATACAGGGAGTAGGGGAGTAGGAGCTTCCTCTATCGGCCTGCGTTTGTGCTTTTTCTCGAGCTCTTTAGATTTTGACATGGTATGTCCATTCACTATTCATTTATTCATCTATCTTTTTATGGGGGTTGGTAATCTGGATCCATCCAAGACCGTAGTTGGACAAAGTCCATACAGCTATCACTCCCATACTATATCTACAGCAGGAAAGAAAGGAGGACAGAATGTTGATGATATCTAGGAGAAACAAAAGAAAGAAATGATGCGTCCAGGGGTTTAGAAGGTAGAGACACACTAACGCACCGTGTTCTGAGGTCGGTGATGCAGGAGTCCTCGATGCCCACGCGCGGCTGGGGGTGGTAGGAGACCCCACTAATAAGGTGGAGACGTGAGGCCCGTTCTCAGGCTGACATCCTTCCCGAATGAACTGTCTTTCTGTTTTTAGCTTCCTAATGATCCACTTAGCCAGTAACTGTAACATTTTTCCTTTTATTTCCATGTATTTGTTTGTTTATTGTGGGAAGGGAAGGTTGGGGGATGTTCTTCTGATAATCCATGGGAGTTTCCAATGAGATGCAGTAATCGAGATGTGTTTTCATGAGTTAGTAGAGAGGAGGGTTTTTTAAGCAGCTTCTGTGCAAATCATGACTTCTTATTCTTACCTCCGGGCCCTGGGTTAAGACAGTCGCTCTGTTTGGAAGAACCTCTAATCCCACTCAGGTGATTCCTATTCTTCCTAAAAAAAGTAGCGATGTTAAGCTAACTCTGGAAGGCCTGCTCCTTGGTGTTTTGTTGGATGGTTACATCCTGGCTTGGACCAGCCTGTGCTGCTCCCGTCCCACAAGGCTAAATTCCTCGGGGCCTCACTTCCTCATCTGTCAAATGGGAATGCACAGGCCCACCCCAAAGGGTAGTTGTGATCACTTCGGTTGCTTTCTATAGATTCCTGCCCAGAGGAGATCCCTGCGAAATTTTACCCCTTTTCCTTCTGCACATGCATCAAAATACTTAAAGAAACAGCCAAGGATGGGCAGAAGGGTGTATCCTTCACAATCCAATCCCTTTCCAGTTCCACCTGCGAAGGGCTAACAACTCGATCCGTGTTGCCAGGCGCCTGAGTCGCAGCCCTACGTGGCCATTTCTCTACAGACAGAAGAGCAGCCACCTGAGGAATGACAGCTGGTTAGTGAGAGGGAGTTGACAAAGGCTGGCCTGATGCTCTTCAGGGAGGAGGTCGTCTGCGTTCAGGCCCTTCCTGTGGCCCTAAGGGCCCGGCAGCTGGGGAGGGAGGGGGCTGGAGAAGGGGTCGCAAGATGGAGAAGAGAGGAGGGAACCTGAGAGGGGGGAGGGAAGACAGGAGAGGCTGCAAATGAAGCATCCAGGGCTCCCAGCTCCTCCAACCAGGTCCTTCCCCCCCACACCGAGGCCCGCCAGGCTGCTCCGCCGCCTGCTCCCTCCCTGCTCCTGAGAAAGGCTCACAGGCTCGGGAGGCCCCTGGGCCTCCATGAGACTCCAACCCTTTGTCGTCAACCCACGGGCCTTGCAGGGAGGCCTCACTCTGCAGCTCGATGCGGTTGCCAGCGGGGAACACTGGCTCTGGACGCGGGGGTCGGGGTGCCCCTCACCAGAGCCCCGCCACCTGCCTTGGGACCGGGCACGAGGTGGGGGCAGCTTCCCCAACGCTGTGTGCTGCGGAGCAGATGTGTGAGAAGCAGAGGGAAAGTGGTTGCCAGGGAGACAAGACACTCGTGCCAACCCGGTTGCAGACTAATCATAAAGCGTCTCCAGGGGGCATTTTACAGGCGCAGCGCAGACAGGAACACGGCCAAGCCAGGGATCCAGATGTTGCCCTTGGAACCCGGCACCCATTTCGGGGGCTGGCATCTGCCTCCTGCCAAACAGAACGTGTGTGGCCACATCTGCGCGCCGCACAGAGGTAACACACACTACACACGGAGGAAGGGTTGCCATAAAATAACGGTTTGGCACCAGGCGCAGGGCAGGCGTCAAACGCCAGGCGAGGCCTCTGTGGACCAGGAGCACTAGGCTCCTGCGCTGCTCCTGCGGGCCTGCGGGCCCTGCCTCCCAGCAGCCTCCGTTCCACCCGCCGGAGAGCAACCGTGTTGGCAGATGATGCCTGAGCGATTTGCCATCTCCCTAAGTGCATGTGACGGCAAAGGAGAAGGCAAGTCGGGATGGGCCAGGTTCTCCAGTTAATCGGACACAGGGCAGCTCCTGCTTTGCAGCTCCTAGGAAGGCACCACACACGCGCGGCCCGAGGCCCTGCTGTTAGGTCACTATCGCCCGTAAACGGTGGACAACAGCAGGTACGTTCAAGGAGTTTATGGTCACTAGCAGCCAGACTCACTCACAATGAGGAGGTTTTGGAGCATTTTGGAGCACTAAGCTATGCCATCTTAACATCTCAAGAACTTTTTTTTTGTTATCACCGCAGAAAAAGTTCAATGAGGCATAATTTAAACGAGGACCGCCTCGGATTCCGTATTCGTTTCTCGTGTTTTCATACTTCCCAAGGCTTTTTTTCACTTACTTTGCTGCGTTACTGCGAACCTATCGTTAGCAGTTGCTTAGAACAGGTAGGATCAATGTCGGTTGGCTTTTTGTTTGTTGTTTGTTTGTTTGAAGTTGAGGACACTGAGGCCAGAGAAGTTCAGCGACTTATTGAAAGTCGAAGCGATAATAAGAGACATGATCAGACTACTGCACGCGAATTGCCGACCGCAAATTCTCTATTCTCTGTGTTAAAAAGACAATCCTGAGGTTTTGAGGAACAATGAGCAAAACCTACCCTCTCACGAATGGCAAGATTTTAGTTGGTTGGATTGGATTAGGATCCTCCTACCTGTATTAGTTGCCAGTTTCTGTGTAACAAATTGCCATCAGTTTAGTAGCTTAAAACAACACCCACGTATTATCTCACAGGTCCTGTGGGGCAGGAGTCGGGCAGGGTGGCTGAGCAGGCTTCCCTCCGGAGAGCCTCACCTGGCCACGCTCTATTCCAGAGACTCTGAGCATGACCTCTCTTCAAACTCATTGAGGGCGTTGGCGGGATCCAGTTCTTCAAAGGTGTAAGCTGGACTGGATGACTGTCTTCTGGCTCTCGACTGGGGGTGGCCTTCACCTCTTGGAGGCTGATGAAGTCCTTCCCACAGGCCCCCCCCATGTGCAAAGCAGAAGCATGTCATACTCTTCCTATGCTTTGAATTTCTTTGACTCCTCTTCTCCCTCCAGAGTCTGCCGTGTAAAGGTCGCATGAGATTAGATCGGGCTCAACTGGATAACCTCCATATCTGAAGGTCAACTGACGTGAGGCTTTAATTACAACAGCAAACTCCTTTCCCAGCAGTCCTTAGATTGGTGTTTGATTGAACAGCCAGGGTCCCAGGGTCTTGGCTGGACAGGGGCACCGTTAGCATCCTGCCTAACACACTGTTCAGAATGTCCTCAGACCAGCAACATCGGCGTCACCTGGGAGCTTGTTAGAAATGCAGAATCTGAGGCCTCACCCCAGACCTAGTGAAGCAGGGATTTATCAAGAATACTGGGAGATTCGTATGCATATTAATGAGAAGCACTCGCTACTCGCTTAGACTGTAGTGATGAGGGTTTTTTTTTTTTTTGTAGCAGACAGTTGGCAGAAACAAGAAGACCATTCAGTTCTTTATTCTATCTTGTGAGTGTTTCTTCTCTCCCAACCTGACACGGAGAAAGGGGGTCAGATAAGGCCAAAGGCAACTTTACGGATCATGGCCTGAGAGTGTAAACAGAGCTGTGTCCTGCTGAGCTGTGGAAGGGAAAGGGATTTTTCAGAGCATTTGCAATGGAGCTTTTGATGGTTTATTACTTCTTAGCCTTTAGCATTCTTAGTGGCACTTCTTTGCTGCTGAGAGTGGACGATCTTGAGAATATTATGGAATCTTTTAGTGTTTGTTTATGGCGCATGGCTGAAATGTTTGAAACTTTAAATGAAAATAGATCCCTCTGCAGAGCAGGGATAATAGTTAGAAGACAAAAATCAATTTTGCTTTAGATGGAGGGAATTATGCACCATCCAATTGTTACAATATGCTGCATTATTTAGACTGTATCTCGTAGGGGCCAGCGCTCCATGAGTGCGTATTGATTTCATGTCCACTTAGCTATAGACGAGCATGAGACCATAAGGAAGTCCAAGTGCTTTTGGTCAAGGGTTTTAAACATATGCTCAGCCACCCAGTGCTAATCAACCTTACCAGGAGTGTTGAAACATCTAATTGTACCTCCACTTGGTGCCAGCATGCCCGCGATGTGGCAAGTCCTCGGTCCTGGTCCTGAGGTACAATGCAGTATGATGTAACGTGGAGGTAATGAAAGAATGGTGGGATCAAAGTTCTACCAGGACTGTTGTAGCCAATGGAAACATGAATGGCTGCTGATTAAAAAAAAAAAAAAAAAAAGAGTGTTCATATCAAGAAGTGTTTGAATTTAGGACATGAAAGGTGGGTGGGGAGAGCCATAGAGGGAGGCATTGAATGCAGGAAGAAGCCGCAAGACCTTTTCAACAGTTAAGAGCCAGAAACACCTAGAATATATCGTGAAGAAGAGATATGACTCACATAACATATGCTACAAAGGCTTCTTTATTGCATTATATTAAAACTGCACCATTTTCCCTGGTATATGGTAGACATACCAGGATTTTTTTCATGCTTTATGTGAAGCATGATGGAAATTTCTTCTTTGATTTCTGATTTTCTCCTACCAGTAATGTGTCCAAAACCGAAATAGGAATGCCTCTCTCGGGGGGCAGGGCGGGGACAGAGATGGGGGATAAAGACTGTGAGATGTGGTTTAATAGTAAAAACTGTGTTTGTCCTAAAAAAAAAAAAAAAAAAAGAAAAGAAAAAAAAAGGAATGCCTCTCTCAGATCAATGGCACTAATATCAGTAGGCTAATATGGCTGCATTAAGCAAGCACATCCTGAATGACAGACCCCTCTCTGCCAGATGCCATGCAAGGTGCCATGAATACAAAATGGAATACGTCTTTGTTTCCAGAAGCTAGCTGTCCACAGATGTAGACAGGCGTGCAGAAAATTGTAAGATAATTAGATATGAGTGCAAGAGGCACGTGGAAATGGTCGTGTGGCCACAAAGAGGGAATGGCCAAATACAGGAGGCCAGGTAGACAGAGTGAGTGAGTCTTCAGAGAGTTGAGGACATTTCGATGTGTTTTAAAGGACAACAAAAAAGTCACCCAGCACGGCAGAAGAGGGACTCTGTAAAGTGAAACAAGTAAGCTATTATTATATTTTTAGACACTTAAAACCAAGCATATTGATGGGGATGAGTTGTAGCAACTCTATAGATCAGTGAGCACATGGAAACAGCTGTTTTATAAGAAGGGAAATCAGGAAAAAATAACAAAAAAGTAGAATATTGTATTATTATAATGTCTGAAAAATTATGAATTCTGATATTTTGTAAATACTCTGCTCATTGTCTCAGGATTGAACCCCCATCCTGTTGGGATATAATAAGCAGCATTATCCACATTTTACAGATGCAAAAGTAGAGGGAAAATGTCTTGCTCAGGCTTTTAGAGCAAGGAAACATTCGAAGCTCTAAGGCCGCCATTTCTACCGTAATCAAAGACCTCCCACAAAATACGATTCTCCACTCCACGTTTTCCTGGCTATTGTTTGCTGGTTAATTCTCAACTGCTCAAACCTAGAATTAACAAGTATAGAGCACAGTGCGTGCTCCCAGAAATCAATTAATGGATGCAAAGCTCCTTTTCTTCCTCCTCCTGAGGAGCTACATTGCCACCGCTTTTCAAATAAACCATCAGCCCCTGTGCTCTAGGCCTAGCCCACTGACCAGCTCCCTCCCAGCTGGATCTCCAAATCAGCCGTCCTTAAGAAATGCCTTTATCAGTCTTTCATTCTAAAACCTATGCGGCTGGGGTACCTGGGGGGCTCAGTCAGTTAAGAGTCTGCCTCCGGCTCAGGTCACGACCCTGGGGTCCTGGGATTGAGCCCCACGTCCGGCTCCCTGCTCAGTGGAGTCTGTGTCTCCCTTCCCCGGCTCTTGTGTTCTCTCTCTCTCTTTCTCCCTCTCAGATAAGTAAACAAAAATCTTTTAAAAAATAAATAAATAAAATCTATGTAGCTTTATTAATAACAATAACTAATGTTTATGAGAACATAATCTAGAGCAACCTCCGGGCTGTTTTGTATATATTATCTTAATCAATATTAACAACAATCCCTATGAAGTGGGCACTCTCATCATCCCTCCTTTTAGGTAAAGGGGTCAAAGCCAGGGTGACAAGGTTACATTTATTTGCACAATATAAAGGGGCAGGGTCCTGATTCATTCCAGTCTGTTTGCAGCACAAATGCTACTAACCCCTAAGCTTCTGCTGCCTCCTGCAGCAAGCTGATGGCCAAAAAGGTAGAAATAAATATTTTTTGGATATGCAAAGTAGATATAACACAGGTAAGGGGCTGTAAACTTTGTCTTTTCTGATTTGGGATCTGGGCCAGGCAAGATAGAAATGCATCCCCTGGAAATGAGACTTTGCAATTTGGGAAAACTGTAGAGCATTTCCTAAATCAAACTTTTTTTTTTTTCTGTTCTTTTCTTCCTTCCTCCCTTCCGTCTACCCATCCATCCTTCCTTCTTTCCTTTTAATTTAAAATTAGAAGCTCAGAATCAATTGCTTTGCTTTCCTTGGCTAGAGTCATTTTAGAGTACAGACATCATCACCTCCATCAGCGGCAGCAAATACGATCATTAGGCTGTAAATTGCCCTTACATTCATGGTCGTTTCCTAGTGCAGTCGGATTGAAACTTGGTTATTGCATTACAAAATGGAATGTGTTGAGTTTGCTCAAGTTCAGCTCTGGAGTTTCCATCGGAGTGCTGTGATTATACGGTATTTGGACTAAAGCTAAAATCGACATTTTCTTAGCATATATAAAGATTAGATTAAACTATTTCCCAAAATAAACAAAGACTAAGAAAATCCCAATCAGCTTAAAGGTCTGAGAATAGACCTCTGACGTCACATGCAAAACTTCCTGGGCTGGCAGCAGCTCCAATGTCTAACTCAGAGTCACAGCAAATGCTGCCCAGTGACGGGATTTGGTGCCCAAATCTATCAGCCCCAAATATCGGAAATGTTCTCGGCTGTAGACACTCAGCAATATGGACCCGAGAGTTGTTTAAGGCAGATACAGGAAGGTGACTTCTCGCTGTAGCAATTACCTGATCCCATTCTGCTATTTCTTACTTCTGCCAATTTTGATTTCAGATGTAAACTTGAAATTCCATCAATTACAACGTCACTCCCATGGCAGCACGGTGCGGTGTAGTGCTGTGCTGGTTTTTACCTGCTTGTTCAAGTGCAGATTCCCGGGTCGTCCTCCCCTATGCCCCAAGATTCTCGGGTTTCTATAGTTCTGAAGGGTAGGGTGTCTCATGAATAACACCCTCCAAATATGGTCAGATGAATTCCTAGCCAGGAGTCTAGGCCCATTGGTGAGTCTGCTGCAGCTGGTCCGTGAACATTTCGAGAGACATCTGTTGGGGAAGAAAAATGGCTTTGCAGTCAGAATGGCTGCGGTTTGAATCCCAGATTCTGCTAATCAAGGACTCCAGGAATTGCAGAGGAGTCTCTGAATCCCTGGTGGCCTCGATTTCTTCATAATAGAGATAAGAATACTTATCTGCCAGGATTGTTTTAAGGACGAAAGTGAATGCATCTTCACCACTTTGTGTTGTTTATGCGGAAGAAGAGTTTATTTAATAGAAGCGTTTATTTGAAATGTCAGGTTAAACATGTAAAAAGAGGAGGAGGATGACCAAAACGGCCAAATTCTACGGTGCGTAGTAACATACTCCCCCGTCTAGGGAGAATGACTGCATCCCGTCTCCACTGACCATCTTCCCAACCCAAACATGCTTACTCAGGCGTAAACACGCTTCCAAACTACGTTTTAACTTCTACCAGACCATGGGTTCCTCAATCCCTGAGAAATAGAGAAACCTTCCTAACAAGGTCAAATTCCATCAGTGTCTACATAGTATTAGTCAAAATCTAGTGTGCACTGGTTGAGAAGCCTCACCGTGCCTGTGGATTCCCGGACCCCTCTTCTAACTGAACATCCCCCTCTCCACCATCTCTTGGCACCCGGCCTACCCCTGAGAATGGGGCCTGTGACTCAGGCTGTGAACCCATAACCTGAACCATACCTTAAAAAAATAAAATAAAATAAACACAGGTTTTGAAGAAAAAAAAAAAAAGAAACTAAAGACTATTCCTCCACTTTATGATTTTTAAAATGAGTTAATTCCCGTGACTAATTCACTTAATTGATTTTGATTTAATACAACAAATATTAAGAGTTGCCTATTAGCCCAAATCGATGCTAGCGGTCCCCACATACCAAAGGGAATAAAAAAACGTGGTCCCTGCTCTCTTGGAAGTCGGACCGGAAGGGGATACTACGTTAAGCATATTTTAACGTCTAGACTGTAAAAAGAAAAAGAAAATTAAAGGAAACCTCATTTAAATTGGAGCTGAGGATCCCTGAAAGGGGTGCCCTCAAGCACCCCCACTGGCAGCTGGAAGCACCCCCCGCAGCTTCACACGCAGCTGAGGAAGGAGGATTTGCCTGTGCAAGGGTCCAGCCAGGAAGAACTCAGCGAACAGCCCCACGCGGCCCCCTCCGTCCCCCGTGGGACCAGCCCTTCTCCTCTGCTCTCTGCCCTTGCCTGTGGTCCACCAGTTTGCCTGGAGTCGCAGTTCCTCTGCTGCTCCCCAGTAAGCTCACTCTGCTGGTGAAATGGCTGACTCTTTTGTTTTTTTTCATGTCAACATTACATCATTTAAATCTATTCACCATCCCTGTGGCAACTTCGCAGGGGATTTCAGGGGTGTGTAGAACAGGAAGAGCACGCACGCTTCGGGAATGTTGAAAGCAAGTGACAAGATGAAGAAGGGTTACGGGTCCCCTAAGAGTCTGGTTTTTAAAGCCGTGCAAATATTTCTGGTTTTGCTTTTAATCCCAGATGTATGGTCCCAACTTTATAGACAAGGTAGAGGAGGGGGTGGGGTGGAAAGAATGTTTATTTCTCTTGCTTTTTTTCCAAAACAAAAACAAAAACAAAACAAATGAAATGGAGATATTTTTAAAAGTGATTTCTCCGCTTAACAAGAAAATGAGATCTAGGGTGTCACGCGGGCATATGCATATAGTCATGGTGGCCTAAAGTCTCGTCACCAAGTTCAGTTTATTTCAAGTTATTTAATAACACGAATGGCACACTCCAATGGAAGAAACTCCGAGAAACCTTAAAAAGAAAGTAGTCTAGGGATCCCTGGGTGGTGCAGCGGTTTGGCGCCTGCCTTTGGCCCAGGGCGCGATCCTGGAGACCCGGGATCGAATCCCACGTCGGGCTCCCGGTGCATGGAGCCTGCTTCTCCCTCTGCTTCTCCCTCTGCCTGTGTCTCTGCCTCTCTCTCTTTAAAAAAAAAAAAAAAAAAAAAAAGAAAGTAGTCTAGTATCATGGGAGCTCTTTGCTTCCAACTCAACTGAAGACCTTTGCAGGCTCGATGTTGTTGCATATCAATGACAAATTTCTGACATTTGAGACTGCAGAGAATGATTCACCCTCGGGTTTTGTGTGTGTGTGTGTGTGTGTGTGTGTGTGTGTTTTTGCTGTTTGTCAACAGAAGGTCTCATATTTGAGCTTGAGTGTACGCAAGTCTTAATTCATCTCAAGTATCTACAGAGCCCCAAGCTCCTATGGAGGAACACAGATGCCATCACAATGCAACCCAAGCCCCAACGGCTTGCTACTCCTCGTGAGCCTTCGTTTACCCTCCATGCACACGTGGAGCGCACACGGGAACACACCGTGACTGCACCACCCTTTGCAACTTGTCAAATGTGCTATGACCTGCGGCGTTTCTGAGACTTTGGACGTGGGCTTTCTTGTGCCTGGAATACCAATTCCAAGCCTTCATTGTCTCAAAGAATTCAGATTCAAAACTTAGCCCAGGTCTCCACTTCTGTAGGGACCATCCCTTTGTTCTACCAGACGTGCCTCCTCCGGCGGTTACGAAAACACCTTCCTGTGTGACCAGTCCGTACTCGGGTCCATGTTTCTAATGCTCCATTAAACTCTGTCTCTGTTTTGTCGACTCAGGTCTGGCTTCATGGGTACGTGGCCAGTCACTTCACCCTCTCCAGAAGGGTTTCTGCTTGGGAGATAATGCTCTGGTTGCTGCTACCTTCAAATATCTATTTTTTTCTTTGAGTTTGTGCATTGTAGGTTGGGTCAATGGAACATGTGCCTGGGGCGAGGAGCCTTGGTCCACCAGTGGTTCCACGTCCCATAACCTGAGAACATACTCTCAGCCATCCATTCCCTTACCCCTGGCATCCCAGCCCAGTCCAGCCTCCCGCCCCGACCCCTGCTCCACGTCCTGCAGCTGTGCAGGTGCACATCCCCGGAGCTTCTTGGGGAGGCGCATGGTGGCAGCCATCCTACATTGACCGGACAGCCTCCCAGACAGAGTTTCTGGCAGGTGGCTGGCCACAGGGACATTCGTGGTGGGAATGTGTCTCAGTGACCTTTCTCTAGGTACCCAGCACTCCCAGGCACAGAGCTTAAAGATGCCTGGGGAGTCTGCGCATCCGCCATGGTGGAGATGATGGGCTCGTGAAAAAGGGGAAAGGCTGGGCTCAGATTCCCACACCTCAGCTCTGGCTAGGACACGGGGAATAGGTCCGGCAGCTGACATGAGGCGATATACCTGTGAGAGTCTCCGTGACTGGCCCCCTGCTCGGAACACTCCACCCTGTCTGGGGCTCTCCCCCTTTCCTCCTTCCAAGCTTTCCGAGGCTGACTTACGTTCCTCTCTTCTGGCAAGCTCAAGACACCCTTGAAGGATGAACCATGTATTAAGAATAGGTAATTTCAGCAACTCTGCATAAAGGTTACAGGCTCTGATATTTGCATTTACAACTGTCACTGCACAATATAAAGATGAATGGTAAAATGCATGCTAATAACTTAAGATTTTAGTTTTTCTTTACTTAGAAAAAGCATATGCTAGCAAATTAAAAAAACAAACAAACAAGAACACCATGACAAGTTGAGAGGGAGAGTCCATGGAAAACAGAAAAAAAATATATTTGTGTGTATCTTTAATCACACTTTTTTCTGCTTGAACAAAGGACCCCACATTTTCATTTTTCACTGAGTTCCTTAAAGTTGGGGCACATGTTTTGACATCTTGCTATTCTGTATCTAACATAATAATTTGGCATTTATCGGGTGCTCAAAAATGTTTTTTGAGATAATTTACATTAATTGAATTTGACTTATGTATGTGTGTGTATATAAATATTATGACAAATATATGCATGTGTATCCGTATACCTGAATATCTACGTATTTATGCTCATACATTTATATGGTACAAGTTAATATAAATATGTGTTGTAAATATATGTTGATATATGCAGAGGATAGATATAAAATATTTAGAAAACTGATTTTCAACGATTTTGGTCTTTCATGGACCATTCTGTATTAAGAAACTACTGCTGCAGTCTCTCTGAATTTAAAAGGTCATTAATCCAAATGCTAATTTAATCAATATTATATTTAAAAAACTATAAAAAGTAAATTAATATCAGGTAAGCAGATTCATTGCGCTATAAGCTTTCAGAATGTGCCTAGTGTCAGCACATTTCTATGAGAAATGACTCCTATTTATAGCAAACAGAACTCACTTATGAAAACTCACTTTCTTCATTGTTTATACTTTGATTCATTGTGAAAGCTAAGATAAATATGAATACTCTTACAATTTTAGGTTTGTCTACTTTCCAAGTGCTTATCATTTTTTTTAACACCTGTGGCTGAGTGTAGACAAAACAGAATTTGGTGTAAGCAGATGTCTTTTAATATGAATTTTTCCAGAACATTAGGCTCTAAGTAGCTTATTTTTTCTGCAAGCAACACTTTCATTTATTTAAAAAAGTAGGAAATACATTTAACGGTGCCTGTGTATAGACACCCAACCTTACACCAGTAGACACACATGCATGTATAACTATCCACGCAGACACACACACAAACTCACACATATACAAAGGCACATATGTGCACAGAAGCACATGCACGTCTACACGGGCACACACAGATATATGGATTAAAAAATACACGCATGTCGACATGTACATATCATACACGCATTGACACAAACACAAAGATACACACAAATCTTTACATACAGACCCAAGCTCACACATACAAACACATGCACACAGATACACATCTATGTGCACATCACACAGCTCACGTACACAAACTCATGCATTTACCAACACACGGGAGAGTAGGCACATACTCATGGATACATACAGACGCACACGTGCAGGCAGAAGACACACAGACACCTATACACACACACTCACATCTATTTGCCTTTGGAATTGAACAGAATTATTTGGAATGAAAGGAGAAAATGTCAGAAGGATGCTTCATCAAAAGAGGATACAAGAGAAAAAGCAGAAAGAAAGAAAAAAAAGGAAAAGCCATGAAATCATCATGAATACAGAAAAAGGTACCCCTTCCTCTCTGATAAGTAAGCGACGTTAGCTAAGCCCTCGGTAAGTTTCCTGAGCACCTGTGTGACAGTCCTGTCTACATGCCGTAGCTCCCACGAAGCACGCTTCACTGGGCGCAGACGAGCACGTGAGTCTTCGCTTCATTGTTTTAATGCATTCGATTTATTGCAGAATTGCGGGGGTACCGTGAAGTGTCTGTAGGGTCGCAAAATTCACCTCCTCAAAAACGTGTCTCCTTGGCCTGTGGATTATTTTAGGCTGATACTTTCTAAGAAACCCAAGGCTCAAAAATAATCTTCAGCCCTTCTCCTACCTGCCTGAAGGAAGATAGTTGGAGGACCTGCTGGAAGTGTATATGGGATCAAATAGGATTTTTACTATAAAACATTTACCAGCAACATATGGCATTTGAATATATGGCATTCTTTGGTTACTTATCTCTTATTTTAAGATAAAAAAAATCAGGCAGCCCGGGGTGGGGCTCAGCGGTTTAGCGCTGCCTTCAGCCCAGGGCCTGGTCCTGGAGACCTGGGATCCAGTCCCCAGTCAGGCTCCCTGCATGGAGCCTGCTTCTCCCTCTGCCTGTGTCTCCTCCTCTCTCTGTGTCTCTCATGAATAAATACATAAAATGTTTTTAAAAATTAAGATAAAAAATCTAGGAGTCAAGGTACATCTTTTTTCCATCCCTTTCCTTACAGGAAGCTGTGCCATTGTATTTACACATCACACACACACACAAACAGACCTCATTCTACTTTTCAGGATCAATAGGATTCTAGTTAAACAGAAAGGGAGCAGCCTTGGCCACCCCAAAATATGCTTTTTGGCATAATGATTATTTTAAGCTGCTTATTTTTAGGAAGAGGCAGGTACCAGGGAAAGCTCGAGAAACGAAAGTGAAAGCTCTCCTTTTGTAGAGAGACATTTACTTTATAAGGGAAATCTCCGTGGGTAAGAGGCTCCCTCCCCGGATAAAGGAGAGGAAGAGCACCAGGTCTCTAGAACCTGCTCTCCGCTGCAGGGAGGGCCAGGACTCCAGGCTGCCTGGCTCTGGTTCCTGTGCTCGGCCTGAGAACCTCCCTAGCCGGCTTCCCTGTCCCATCCCCGTCCCTTCCCCGTCCCACATGGTCCTCTCCTGTCTGTAGGTGGAGGCCTGGGCCGCCAGGCACACAGGATATATGCACGTGGATAAACTTCCCACCTATATCCATCTTGTATTATGGGGAAGCCTCAGCCAAGAATCTGGAAGGGTAAAGGGAAGATTCTTCTTCCTCCCCTACACAACCGAGATTAATTAAGTGCTGACAGTGTTCCAGGCACTTACCTCCTGAGGTTGTTCTGTCTATTAAATGAGAAAAGACATATGCATCCTCATGCTGCTCTAACAGGTGGAAACCTGAAGCGCAGAGAGATGTGTGTGCGGCGTCTGTCTCCCTCCCTACTCAGGCCAATCTCCTTTCATCACGATGCATCCCCAGCCCTGCTTCTTGCCCCAGCACCCCCCTACATTCACGCACCGTATCCACCTGCCCTTCCGACCTACTCGGACAGTGTGTAAAGGGAATGGGAGAAATCGTAAAGGACTCTCTGCTCCGTCTTCGGTCTCCTGCAGCCTGAAATCTGCCCCCTGATTAAGTGTGCAAGCCTCAGCTGAAAGGCTTGCACTTCTGTGAAGGTCTCTCGGATGGAGGCAAGCAGGTTTCAGTTCTCCATCTCCCGATGAGACTCTTCCTTATTATAGTTCTGCCTCTTATTCAAATCCCTCTTCTTCTAGAAACTGTCTGTAATCATTACCGTCCTCCCCTGTAGACTGAAAGTCTTGAAATCAAGGGCATGTCACGACACGTGTCATAAATGAACCGACGGTACGCCCAGGGTCACGGGAGTGCAAGTCGACCTTGCATCTTTTTACAGTGTTTTGTTGTTGTTGTTGTTGTTTCAATAACCATATCCCAGTGACCTAGACATAGCATTCTTACGTTGGGTTCTTCCATTTCAACCGCCGTTGTCTCTCTATTGACAGGGACCTGCCGTTAGGAGAAGAAAGAGCCCCTGGTCTCATAATAATTCTCCACATGCTGGAGGAGCTTGTGATAAGGTCCTGGATCACATGTAATGTTGTTGACCTTTACTGACTCTATTCTGAACATCCACAGGAATTGTCTATAGAATTAGAGCAACTCAAAATAGAATTCTGCTCATTTAGTTCCAACATACATCTTGAGAGGTTGCTAGTAGTAGTATTTAATTTGTCATTTTCTTGGTTTCTTTCCTAAATAACGATTGCTTACTCGTGTTAGTGCATAAATAAATAGAATTATTAGAGGGTAAAATGACATCTCTTTCTGTTTCTTGCCTAAGCCCTAATAAATCCTGAACTACAGCTTTAAATTTCATCTATTGTTTTGATATTATTAGGAGACATCGACCGACTCACTGATAAGCTCACAATTGCTCTTTATTCAGTGTTGATATCTTGATAACTGCACATGGAGGTAAATCAGGCTACACCTGGCCAGGGTGCACGTAGGACCTAAGATGGGTCAGTAACTTGCCCCCGCGACAGAGATTGGTCAAACCGTCACTGTGAAACTGCAGTCAGAGGACCCTCGCTGCAGAGCCCTGGGTGGGAAGGCTCTCTGTAGTGGGGCAAATGCTCCCCTCTCTGTCTCTGCTAGGTGGAAGATAAAACAGGGCAGGGGGGAGGAGGAAAGAGCAAGAGTAGGAGAAGGCGAGGCTGCAGCTGTGGCAGGCCCAACATCCCATCCCCGCCTTTTCTGGGTACTTCTAAAAGAACCCAATCCCCTGGTTGGTCCCGGGGGAAATCACTCTCCATCCAGCACTTGTTATGCAGAGGGTGGTCTTTGGACCAGGAACACCACCGGCTCGGAGGGCCCTCTGGAGGAGCTGCTGTTCTCAGGCTCCACCTCAAACCTGCCAAACCAGAACCTGCATTTAAAAGAAAATAAAAAAAATAAAATAAAAAATAAAAATTAAAAAATTAAAAAAATTAAAAAAAGAAAATCCAAAAAAACAAAAACAAAAAAAAAAACAAAACAAACAAAAAAAAACAAAAAGCAAAAAAAGAAAAGAAACCCCCAAAAAAATAAATAAAAGAAAAAGAAAAGAAAAGAAAGAAAAAAGCAAAGAAAAGAAAAGAAAAGAAAAGAAAAGAAAAGAAGAAAGAAAAGAAAAAAGAAGAAAAGAAAAAAAGAAAAAAGAAAAGAAAGAGAAGAAAAAAGAAAAAAGAAAAGAAAGGAAAAGAAAAGAAAAGAAAAGAAAAAACAAAAGAAAAAAGAAGAAAAGAAAAGAAAAGAAAGAAAAGAAAAAAGAAAAGAAAAGAAGAGGAAAAAAAGAAAAGAAAAGAAAAGAAAAGAAAAGAAAAGAAAAGAAGAAAGAAAAGAAAAAAGAAGAAAAGAAAAAAGAAAAAAGAAAAGAAAAGAAAGAAAAGAAAAGAAAAAA
Organism: Canis lupus baileyi; assembly: GCF_048164855.1. Lineage (NCBI taxonomy): Eukaryota > Metazoa > Chordata > Mammalia > Carnivora > Canidae > Canis > Canis lupus. The sequence goes on along the minus strand of NC_132840.1, from coordinate 1,106,418 downwards.
GAAAGGAAAAGAAAAGAAAAGAAAAGAAAAAACAAAAGAAAAAAGAAGAAAAGAAAAGAAAAGAAAGAAAAGAAAAGAAAAGAAAAGAAGAGGAAAAAAAAGAAAGAAAAGAAAAGAAAAGAAAAGAAAAGAAAAGAAAAGAAAAGAAAAGAAAAAAAGAAAACCCCCAGATGTATTTTATGTGCACAGGAAAGATGGAGGAGCCCTGATAAAGCCCCATCGTTTCTCTGCTCGGGTGTTAGATTCGCACTCGCCTTTCCTCAAACTTCCACAGCCAGTCCCAACCACAGGGCTTTTGCAAGTACTGTTTCCTCTGCCTTGAAAACTCTTTTCTGCTCCTTTTCTCCTGGTTAACGTATCCTCAGATTTTAGATCTCAATTCAAGTGTCGTTTTGCACGGGCATCTTTCTGAACAGATTAAAAAAGTCCCCGGTATATGTATGGGAACCTTTCAAGTCAACATGATGCATATTAAGCTTCAGGATCCTGAGGGGGAGGATACGCCAGCCCCAAATAGGCCATTCGGGCATATTGATTATTTTGACTTAGGGTTACTTAAGAAACAGCCAATGCAAGAAACACACTCTGAGCCTCCTTTGAACCCTAGAAAGCAAAAATAAATCTCCCATGGGAAACGTACCCTCCCTGTCCCGGACTCCCTCATCTCCAAAGCAGGGAATTTAAGGAACAAGAAGGCCATATAAATAAACCTTGTTTCTGCTTCACTAATTGGCCACCCCCAGCCCAAACCTTTCCGTCTTCTCACTTCTTCACAAGCATATCGTTTCTTTGTCTAAAGGTATTAAAGCTGCCTGCACTGGTCACTCTTCTTTGAGTTCCATATTTTTATGAGCTCCCATATATACAGAATTAAATTTGTTTCTCTCCTGTTAGTCTGTCTTAGGCCAATTTACTTATTAGAGCAGTCAAAAGACTTAGAAGGGAAGAAAGGGAGAGTTTTCATCCCTTACAATCCATTGACAATTGTGGATTATCTTCTCACCATTGTATTCTTAGCACCCAGATGGCTGCGTGCTAGGTTTTCGGTATATACCTGTTGAATGAATGAATGTATAGGTGAATGATGGATTTTACCGAAAGCTGAAGCCCAGAGGAGTTGGCTGATTAACCTCGTCATCTGAAAAGTGGTAGATCTGAGTTTGTAATGCAGGTTATTGCCTTTCTGCCTCAGAATGACATCTTTGCGTTCTCCTTATTTCCCCCACAGTTGGTTCACCTAAACCGGGAAAATTAGAAACAAACAGCTGCCAGATAGAAAACAAAAGTCCAAAAATAAATAAATAAATAAATAAATAAATAAATAAATAAATAAATAAATAAATAAATAAGAAAACAGAAGTCCAACCTTGAAAACTCATGAAAATGAGAGGAACTTTTTTTGTAAAGCACCTTCTTTTCTTTAATCAGGAAGACTGTCAAATATCCTGCTGCTGAATGGGTGGCTTGGCTGATTCAAGTATATCCATTACCAAGTGATGGCACTTCTGTCTGGATGCCAAGTCCTGCGGCTGCAGAAAAAAATAAGATGCAATGGATCAAAATAAGACTGCAGTGGCTGATGAGCTTCTGACCAACTGGCAGGTAGGAAGTCCCCCGCAAGTGGGAACCCAGGTACTCATCTGATATATGCTCCATCCGTAGCAGACCTCTCAGATACGGGATGAGTACAATTTATCAAAATAAACTTTATGGCATTTCTATTTGGGTGCAGGGCAGTCCTTATGACTGGGAGGTTTTTATCAGCAGAGCAATGTTGGGAAGGGCTCAGAGAAATCTAAAGCAATCGTCATCTGGTGTGCCTTGGCATAAAGTGGATGCGAAGGGATGAAGGTCCTTTTCGTTAACTATTAAATTGTTGTTAGTTAGTTATTTCTGCAGCTCATCTGAACAACTTCCCTTCCGTACTGTGAAACCCACCAACTGCCCTGCACCCTCAAAACCCACCACCTCTTACGACTTATCCCTAAGCATCCCTTCACTTACCGTAGCCCATGTCCCAAGCAACTTCTCTTTCCCACCCTCGACCCCCATGTCCTCAAGCGTCTGTTCTTGTCCTAGCTTCTGAACTTCTATTTCGTATCACGCTGATAGCCTTGTGCTTTTGTTTCTTTTGGATGTGCATGTTGGGCCGCTACGACTGTTCTCAAAAGCTTTTTTTGTTCAGGAATGACTGAATTGCTGTCATTCTTTGATTCATTTATTCAAGCCTTTACTTTGTGCACACAAGATACCAGACGCTGCTAGACGCTGGAGGATAAAACACGGCACTCTGGCCACGTGCATGTAATTGTAGTGTCTCTCACATGCATTATTATATAATTCTAAGGCAACCGGCTACTTCTGTGAGCACAGATTATCTCCGGATAGGTTAAAGACCTCAGAAGAGCCATGCCCCACCCAAGACCCTGCCTGGGCACCACTCTGCCTCCTCTGGGCTTGTCCTCACGCCACCGGCTGTAGACTTTCAGGCAACCCATGAGGTCCACCTATGCATCCCCTCCCACCCTTTGCTTACCTCTACTCATATACTTACAGATTCAGAAAACCACAAATTCTACTCTGTAACTCCCACCAGACATTAAATATCTTGACAGAAGTGACTGTTCTCCGCTCATCTTTATAACCCTGGTATCTAACACGGTGTCTTCCATTTGAAGGCATTCAGTAAACGTTGAACTCACTGGCTCATTTGATAAATGCAAAACAAGCTTTAAGTGTCATTTTCTTCAAATGGAACTCAAAATAGGATTAACTTTGTCATCCCTCTCAGAAATGAAGCCATTTCTAATATGCCTTCAGTGAAGGAGGAGAAGAAGAAGAAAAAAAAAATTGCAAATTACAATAACTTGACAGCTGCTTGCTAAACAATACCACATTAATTTTCAACACTCTACACATGGCTGAGTGGGAGATCCCTTAATCCCAGGTCCCATTTTATGTTCGCCTCATTGTCTCTGTCCCCTCATTGTATCACTTGCAAAAATCACCAGTGGCTGTGCACTCCCTTAAACCCTATTATTGCCAGAGAAGTCCTAGACTAGGTTAATGCAGATCTGCTTCCCAGAGGTATGCTAAAATGGATTTAAGTTCTTTATTTTGAGTGATTGACTTTGAGAAATCCCCGTCTTTATCAGTTACTACCAGAGAAACAGAACTTTTCATGAGTGACAGTAAACTAACCACATGCTCTTGAGTGCTACAGGAATAATACCTTTTAAAGGGATTGAGATTAATTTGGCCATTTATGAGGAGGAATAATCAGATGGCCCTGTGTGTTAGGGCCAATGAGACACTGTATCAGGAGTTTAATTTACCGGCTCCTAAAGATCTTATTTGGGGAACGTTTCTGAGAATATTCTCCAAGCTTTCATCATGCCACTAGGATTCTTTTGTTCTTGGCTTACTGTTTCCAACAAATGATTGCCTTTCAGAAGAAAGGGAACGGAGAGTCTAGAGTCTTCGCTTTTCAAAAAAACCAAACTGCATTATCTTATTAAAAAAAAAAAAAAACCAATAACTTGCTTAGGAAAACTAAAGATACCTTTCAAATACAAAATATGAGTGACACGAAATGCAGTCTCATAGAGAAGAGGAACGGTAATTGCGACGGAGCCAGCATTTTGGTGAATCAAGCATTGCTTGATATACCCATTCTCATCCAATAATAAGTAAAGGGATTAGGACAATTCATATATTTTGCTATCCAATGCTATTTTTATTGATTTGTTTATTTTGGACCTTTCAAAAAAATTCAGATATCAATAGGCATTTCAGAAATCACTGACAGAGTCCCGTGTGTAGGAATAGGACTCAGCAGTCCCATTTCTAGGAATAATGATGTAAGTTGGGAAATTATGGTCCAAAAAGTACATTCTCATGGTACACCCCACACAAAAGCTAAATGGTACCTTAAAGTCCTTAGAAAAGACTCTTTTTGGGGACTAATTAGGGAGCAGAACACAACTGGTTTCAAGAAGCCTGGCATGACATGGAGGTGGCGAAAGTGGATACTGACCGCACTCCTTATCAGGCCATTCACTGAGATGTTGTGATTTTCCTAATCCGAGTAAGATCATGCCTCATCAGGACTCAAAATAATAAGGAAGGGCACAAGAAGATCTTTTCTTTTTTTTTTTTTTTAAGAAGATCTTTTCATCATTCATTCAAGTTTTGCATACTACACAAAATGAAACAAGAAGGAATATGATCACTCAAAATGTGACTATTCCTATAAGAGAAAAGAACAAAAATTGCAAAATGAAAGGAGGATCAAGATTCTTCTTATGCGGGGCAACCGGCTGGCTCAGTGCAACTCTTGATCCCAGGGTTGTGAGTTCGAATCTTACTTTGGATGCAAAGATCACTTAAGTAAATAAAAATTTCTTTAAAAAATGATCTATCCTTTGTACTAATTGATAAAACCGTAACTCACAACTTATACTTTGAAAATATATAGAAAAAAAAGAAAATATATAAGGGCGCCTACATGGCTCAGTTGGTTGAGTGTCCGACTCTTGATTTCAGCTCAGGTCATGATCTCAGCCCCATGTTGGCCTGCACACTCAGCAGGGTGTCTGCTTGAGATTCTCTCTCTCTCCCTCTCCCTCCGCCCCTCCCCTGCTCACACATGCTCTTTGTCTTTAAAATAAATAAATCTCTTTGCTTCTCCCTCTGCCTATGTCTCTGCCTCTCTCTCTCTGTGTCTCTCATGAATAAATAAATAAAATATTTAAAAATAAATAAAAAATAAATACAATAAATAAATCTTTAAAAATACATATATACAAACATATGTATATATGCATTGAGTACATATGTGAATAGATGTGTATATATTTGGAAATTATATCTAAATATATAGTATATTTAATATATAATAAATTATATAATAAAAATAACTAACAGTTATACATTATATAATAATTAATTATATAATAAATTTTATAACTAACAATAATAAAGTGTATAATAAAATAACTAACAAACTAGAAAGCACAGACTTGAATGTCTCAAATGCTTATCATACCTGACAGCTACGCTCCTTAGTATATGAAAGCACTTTGTTAACTTTTCTCTCATAAAAGAAATTGTTTTCTTTTGTGTATAATTATATATATTATTATATATTTTATATATATACTACACTAACATATATAATTTTATATATGTAATTTGAAGGGGCCCCAAAATGACAGCAAATAAAGATAAACATGTGCTTCCATGCACTTTCCTCTTTGGTTCATGGCCTGGCCACAGGTTCTCAGCCTCAGCTGCCACACTCCACAACAAACCTTTCTATGTGGACATCAGAGCCATATGCAGCCTTTAAAGTCATAAGGGAAAAAAAAGGGGAAAAAATAAATAAAGTCATAAGGAGTCATTTCAAGTCCCAAGTGTGTATTTGTCCATCTTGCTGTGGTTTCACCTTGTAGGCTGAGAAATTATGAGCCTCACCTTGTCCATTTGGCAGAGCTCTGCTCATGTTTCATGAACAAAAAAAAAAAAAAAAAAAACCACCTATTTTAGAGAACATCACAAACTCCTTCAGCCCATATTCTCAGTGCTTCTTTCACTCTGCGACACAAACATTTATCAGATCTCTGAAACTATATATTCCCCCAATATCGTCACCCCTACAGACCAGGAGACACTGGAGGGCAGGCAACAGACCTCTTTGACTTTTCCTCCCAAGTACTTAGAGCTACATTCTAGATTCAGATTCAGATATAGATTCTAGGAAGTATTCTTATTCCACATTTACTCTATAAATGGCCACTAGACACGTGCTTCCCATTTCAGGATTCCTTTAACCACACTTCTATTGTAAGCTCCATTTCCTCACATTTTAGTTACCATCTTCCCATTCACAGACACGAGCTTTTACCAAGAAACTATAAATAATGTTGTAGTGGTGATCTGTACGAGCCTATAAATTCTTTGCCCACATAATCTCTCAGAGTTATCCTTCAAAGATATTGTATAGGTTTAATTCTTCATCTCTGACACTACTGGATCGAATCCAGAAATAGAAAATAAATAAAATTGTGTCTCCTGCAGAGAAAACCATAGGCTTGTTTATATTTAGAAATGCTCACCAAATCTTTTGTTTTATTTTTCTCTAATGGATTGTGCAGTTTATCTGCCTTAACAACTTAGACTATGCTCGGTTTTCTTAATAATTGTGCAATCCAATCTCCTGGATAAATAGCAAATATTTCTGTCATGTTAAATAGATAGAGTCTATTACATGTCGTATTGAAACAGAAATAACTATTTTCTTTTAGAGTTCTTTTGGTAAAGTCAAAAGCATGAACTATGCTTTTGGTGTTTTGTTTTTAATTTTCTTAAGTTTTGCTTTCCTCTTCTATGACACAATAACCTAATGAGGTATTGATGATATATAAGTAAAATAGCCACTTGGTTGTTCGGCACATAATGGATGTTTGATAAATACCAAATTTTTTATCCACACTTTGTTATAATTATTTATTCTCTTGTCCACTTATCTTTTCATGAATTTATTCTTTTATCCTTAAATCCATTCATCTAAAATTTCCACAATTCTACTACCCTCCATCTTTCAGTACTCATATACATCAAGCATCTTTTATGTTACAAGTAACTTTGCTAAGTGCTGAGGATATAGCAACAAAACCTGATTGCTGCCCTTAAGATTGCAGCCCAGTGGGCATGACATCCATGATTCATAAATAAAACACAAATTTTGTTATGAGAGAGAAATTAACGAATTGCAAAGGAGCGTAGCTGTCAGGTATGAAAAACCATCCGATACATTTAAGCCTATGTTTTCTAATCCATGAGCCAAATTGGTTTTGTTTTGTTTTATTTTGTTTCGTTTTGTTTCATTTTGGGGAGCAAACTTGGTATTTTTTTGTTAAGCGGTTTAAGAATTCATAATCTTGGTCCAGGGTTGATAATATTGCACCACTTTCTTCTCCCATACAAAAACATTTTTTTGTTTGTTTGTTTGTTTTACCTAAAATACTGCACCTGGTCCTTACAATATCACAAATAGTGCTTATTTTAGAGGTAAAGATTCTGAAGCTCATGTAAATAAGTCATGTGGTCAAAGTCAAGTTGCAAGTAGTAGATCTTGGACTTGACCCCAAAACGTGTTCTCAAAATTACTATGCTGTTGCCTTTATGGATAGGGAGCTTCGAGGCAGATGTGAAGAGTATCATGGCCTAAAAGTGAGGAAAAGCAGAATTGCATTCTCCAGTTTCACATTTATATTGTCCAGAATGGAGTTGAAAGAAGAACCTAGATACATAATGATTAATGACCCAGCTTCTTCCCACTAGAAAAACACCTAAGTTCCTGAGACCAGTGATTAAAAAGCTGAACAGCAGATAGAGCAAGGCGGACTAAGGGATCATAGCACCCTAAAATCCATGATATGTATAATACGTGTATATAATACATGTATCAGTGCATGTAGAATGTTGGACCTCTTGCAAATAATGGCTATTGGACTCTATGTGGAGTGTATCCTAATTGTGTTTTGTTGAAAGAAGTAAATTCAGATGAACAATACTTTTTTTGTTTGGTTGTTCTTTGGACATGGGCAATAATTTCTGTGACGTGTAATGAGAAAGAACAATGTGTTCAACGTTATTTCAGCTAGCGTCACTTTGAGCACTTTTATTAAATGAAAGGAGCTGGTTTCTCTGTCTTTTATTTTTAATTAGAAGTTATCATATAGCCTTCTTTCCTTCCTCCCTTCCTTTCTTCTTCCTTACTCTATAATTCTGTCCAACAGCCATTAAATGGGATTGTGTAAGTTTAGGAGGATCAGAAGCTGCATGGGTGCAAGTGATACCCATTTGGAGATGATTAGGACACAACCATGGGGGGAATGAGTGGCCAGGCACAGGAAGTCAAAGCTCAAATAGGTAAGGGAGGAGTTTGTGCCGGGGTCTTGTGAGTGGCAGCTGAAGCCCACCCAGGCTGTTGGAGCACAAACAGCATGAAGAGACTCAGAGACACCACTTTGATCAAGTGATCAACATTACTATCTTCAAAATTGGGACATAATGCATCTGTAGATCACCTGACAGGAGTCAATGACAAGAATACAGCAATATTTCCATCACATTCCTGCCCAAAGCTTTGTATAATATGAATCTAATCATAAGGAAATATAGATAAGCCCAAGTTGAGAGAGATTATGTAAAACAATTGACCTATTATCTTCAAAAGTGACAAGGTCATGAAAGTCATGCCAAGAATGAGGAATTCTGGAGATGAAGGAGACAAAGCAAACATGACCTTGCGATACGACTAAACGCAACATATGATCCTGGACTGGATCCCTTTGCTAAAAAAAAAAAAACATTATTGGAGCAATAAGTTAAACTTGAACAGTTCTGATGAAGTCTTGAATTAGAAAATCGGTATCAATTTTATTTTTCTGATATTGATGGCTCCATCGTGGTAAGGCAAGAGAGTGTCTAGGTTGTAGATATTTTTGCTAAGGTTTTCAGGGGTTGTGGCAACAACTTTCTCTCAAACAGTTCAAGTAAAAGAAACTGCTAGTCTCACAGGGCTTTGGTAAATAGAATAATAATAATAATAATAATGATAATAATAATATTGTAATCTGTTGTTAAGATGAGGACTGCAAGTCCAATCTCTAAAGTGTCATAGAACCCTTGATTCAAATTCAAGTCCCTCCTTTCCTAGCTGTGTGATACCGACGAGTTGTGTAACCTCTACACACACGCATCACGGGGAGTAGGTTAAGTTTCACACAAAGAATGAAATACCACATAGGTTTCACACGAGGATTAAGTTCTTTAGTGCATAAAAAGTGATTAGAAGAGTGCTTGCTCTCTCTGTGTGTCTCTCATGAATAAATAAATAAAATCCTAAAAAAAGAAGAAGAATGCTTGACATAGAAGCACCAAATCCAGTTAGCTACTGTGATTATGATTATTATTACTAATTGTCATCATTGTATTGAATGGTTCAACTCTAGGGACCCACAGAGCATAAGCTGGGATTTGAAGTCATAGAAACCTGGGTTCAAACGACCATTAATTAGCTTAGTAGCCCAGAGAACACTTCTTAACTTTGTGAAATGTCATTGTTTTCCATCAATTTCTGTGACCTCACCCTGAGCTACAGCTCATCTTTGCTCACTACGTCCAATCTATACAGGCCTTCCCTCAGTCCCTCGAAACATCCAGTTGTTTCCAGCTCTAGAGAATAACACGTTCTCTTCTCTCTTCCTGGAACACTCCCTTGCCCCCTCCTGGCCAAGATGGCTCTTAGTAGAAGTAGCAGAAGTAGTCTTCAGAGCCCTGATAAAAATTAAGTCCTCACAGTCCCTGTTCATTAAGCAATTCTCTTTCACAATCTCTACTTTTTAATGGAACTTATTGAAATCCATAGTTTTTCTCATTTTTGTTGTCTGCCTCTTACCCTGGACAAAAACATTCTTGAAATTGGTGTTTAGGTCTATGGGTTTCTGTTGTATTCACCATTGTGTACCCAGGATACAGTACCAGACCCAGCATATAGTAGTTTTTTTTCCAAATTATTTGACAACGAGTTAACACATGAGAGAGCAGAGCACAGCACCAGGCACTACAGATTCCTTACACTGGTTCTGCATCATCCCGCCAAGGCTGACAGCAAAACAGGCGCTGGTATCACCGTTACCATAAACACAGTCTTGCTCCTTACCCAGGCAAAAATAAAAAAAAGTGTTAGTAGATCTTGACAATTCTCAAATAAAAACTAATTGTCAAGTATTAAACATCCAGACAATTGAGTAAAGGAGCCTCACCCAAATGATGTAGGGAGACAATGCTGCATGCAAATTCCAGTTCCCACTAAAAAATGAATGATTACTTCAGAAGAAAATGCTTTGGCACTAAATGCAGCTGTTATTTATGTCACATGATTTATAAGACTGATGTGCATAATACTCTTCCCGCCCTGCTATAAATTAAAACAATCCAGGAACATATTATCTACAGATACTTATGAGCAGATATGTTGACACTTGCTACAATGCTGGTTCTAATAAGAATAGGATATTTTCTCAAAGATAAAGACATTTTATGTTAAAAAAAAATGAACAAATAACCTCATCATTGTCACACTGAAGTGATGGCTGACCAATGACCAAGTTACGTGGTACGAAAATACCCTCGTGATTTTAAGTCACTTATTTTTAGTTGCTCAACCTTAGATGTAACATCTGAAGAGATGTAAATGGGCATCACAACCAGAAAACATGGCTCCGACTCCAGCCTCGACGAGCTCTCTAAAACTTGGGGCCTATTATTCATCAAAATCAGCCTTATCTTCCCCCATCTATAAAATGGGAATAATAATAACCCTTACCTTGTAAAGCAGTTTTGGGGATCCAATGAGACAATGACTGTACCACAGCTCAATGAGGCTGTCTGATTCTGCTTGGGCTGCTGAAACAAAGCTCATAAACAGCAGAGATGTATTCCTCATAGTTTTGGAGGCTGAAGATTGAGATGGAGCCACCAGCATTATCAGGTTCTGATGAAGGCCCTCTCCTGGATGACGGATTGCCTACTTCTCATTGGGTCCTCACATGGTCGAAGGGGTAGGAATCTCTGTGGGATCTCCCTAATAAGAGCGCAAATCCCAGACAGGAGGGCTCCACCTTCATAACTTAATCACTGCCCAAAGGCCTCATCTCCAAATACCGTCACCTTGGGTGACGGTGAAATTTTAATTGGATTAAAATTTCAACATATGAGACTTTGGGGGGAAACACAAACATTCAGAACTCAGCAACTGCCATATAGAGAATGTTCGACAAATGACGATGATGGTGATGGTGGTTTTGGATGGAACCATTTAACGTCTTCTTCGGGAGTTTGGAGGTGTGGTTATTAACAACACCTAATGTGACAGCAGTTTGAAGGCACTGGCCTATTAGGAGGAGGGGAGAGAGTTTGATTTTACTTGGGGACCATGATCCAGAACATAGTGAAAGTGGAAGCAAGATGAGAAAAACGGTCGTACCTTGGCTATCATTTCAGTTTTACCCTGTCACGGGTGAGATCCTGCTACCGGGGGCTGGAGCAGCTGAGGCATCTTCCCTACAAACAAACACCCCCACCCGAGCGGGGATAGAACCAAATGGCACACAGCATCCCTGTGTATCAGGTTTCATTGTCAGCACCCTATTTATTACTAATGAGGGAATTGATACTTAGAGAGATTCCGCAACTTACCTATAAAAACCTCGAGTCCCTTCAAGGACAAATTTGGCCAGGGACTTAAGGAATTGTTCAATAGCTTCTTCTCTGATACAACCGATGGGGGAATTTGATTTCTAACCCTCTTCTGGCAGAAGCTAGTGATGCTGGCAGGGAGTATCAGCTTTTAAGGGAGTTTAATGGTGAGCTTGCGTGAAACAAGGTGCCTCCGAGTGGAAATGTCCTCCTGGGCTACCCTGTGAAACAGCGACTAAAACAGCCCTGAAGGCCAAGGTCTGTCTCGGGTCTCATCACAGCCCCTGCCAGACCTCACTTAACCAGCCAGAATGGAGACCCGGGTCCATCTATGTACTCTCTGGGCTTCACCGCCCCCTTGCCTCGAGCCCCTTTGGAGGGGTACCAACTCGGTTTTATTTCTAAAGAAACTCACTCTCTCTTTGTATGATGGAAATGTCTTAGGATAAGGACTGGGATGCTGAGTATCTGTGTGCCAGGCACCATGCTACGTGCTTTAGATACATCATCTCTGACTCTTAAACCTGGAAATGAGATAAAGTACATTGACTGTCCAATGCCGTGCAGCTCTCAGAACGAGACCACGGGGTTAATTGGGTCTGGCCGATTCCAAACCCATCCCTATCCAACCGCAGCACAATACAGACAAATTTATAATTATCCTAGTACTTTCTACTATCATGATTATTAGGGCAATTAAAAGCTAATAAATACGTTGGTGATTCACAGTGAACCATTATTCTGTTAATCGAATGGCACCATAGATCTATATTCACAATATAATTTACACGTGCATTTCATGTGACCTACGTCCTCGGTCCTCACACCTGTCTTGTGTCTCTCACATGCAGCTTCCTCTCCCCCGACGCTCAGAGGACCATCTAGATGCAGCCAGATACTGGGAACTGAAGCTGTTGGTGTTTAGGATTATCATTTTTCTTGTACCAGGGCGTTGGCTGATGGGACTAATACCAGATTCAAGCTAAGGAGGCCTGAAGTAAAGAAGTAGAAAAGCTTATACATCGTCTTCTTTCCTTTGTTAAGCTACTCTTTCCCACAGCTGAGCGTCAGTTCAGATCCCCTGTTGTAATCTAATTGAAATCTCTGAGCTAACACTTGGAAGTTTCCCTTCCTGGGGCGGAGCGGGGAGGTGTTATATGCTGATTTTTGGAGACTGGGTTTGCCCAGCTTCAAGTCACTGATGTTAAGTTGTAGCTTTCCATTAGCCTGTCCCAACTTCTCTGTTATCTCCCTAATGTTAAAAAAAAAAAAAAAAAAAACTACCATTTCTTCTAAGCATATAATAGGCAAAAACATGTTTTAAAGATTTTATTCAGTTATTTGAGAGAGAGAGCACACAAGCGGGGGGCGAGGGGCAAAGGGAGAGGAAGAAGCACACTCCCCCCTGAGCAAGGAGCCCCACATGGGGCTCGATCCCAGGACCCGGGGATCATGACCTGAACTGAAGGCAGATACCCACCTGTCGGAGCCACCCAGGCGGCCAGGCAAAACCTTTTGCGGTTCGTGAGATCAGAACTGAGCAACAGATTTCAGGTGCAGGCTCCACACAGGCCCATCATAGGAGAGAGATCAGCTGGCCTTGTGGGAGCAAAACGGAATGTGAAAGACGAAGAAATGAAGAGAGACCTGTGACCCCGGAGATCATGAGATGTGCACGTGAATTACTTAGAGACTTTCAAATTTAAAAATAAACCGCCATGGTCTGACATAGGATGCTCATGATTACATGGTTCAAATGATCTGCCTTTACCCTGGGCTACTCGTAATTTTTTAAATGATGGCTTAATGAAAAAAAATGCAAATATGGGAATTGCTTAATAATGAGAATAAAACTGGCACCCGTTATGTGGATTATTCTGTGGGATGGAGATGCTAATGAGCAGTAGTGTTCACAATAGCCTCACCTTAGTACAATGAGAGATTAGTAAACTAGATTGCATTGCCCCCTTGAAATTGTGCATTTGAATCATCTCTCCCTCAATGCAGCTCTTTCCAAGTGACACATTCTATAGCAGGCCAATAACTCATTTCTGCCTCCCAGAAGGTTTCTCTCCCTATCTCTGAACCCAAAATGCATTACTCATAAATATTAACATTTGGTTAGTGCGGGATCTTAGGCCAATTTGAATTGTCGAGATTGGGATGTGATTTGACTTGAAAAGAGTAATGAAGTTATTGTGAGTCCAAGGATAAAAATGAGTTTTGCAGAAGAAAATACCTGGAATCGTGCATAAAATAAGTGACAACCTTTGGTTTCTTTAATTAAATGCCAAATAAGGAAAACCACAATGAAGATATTAGGCCCTTTTATACAGCCTTAAAGTTGGATACTGACCCTTCAAACTCATTTTTTTCTCTCTTCCATAAGCCATGAGAATAGTTCTTTCAAAATAAAAGGATGTTTAGCGCATATTAACGGTTACTATGATTAGCTCTACGTGCGTCGTCTCATGACAACCTCATAAAAATTTAGCTGAATACTTATTGTTATTATGCTCCCTGAGGCTTGTTGTCCTGTTACTTCCCTACAAGTTGCAGGCGTGAAATTTGAACCCAGAACTGGTGAAATCCAAAGCCTGGGATCATAGCCACTAAGTATACATACTGCTTAAAGTTAACAGGACCTGGGTAAGAACAGGGTGGGGAAGACCTGGCTCCGTCCCTTGCGATGTGAAGCTCTTCCTTGCTGTTTAGAGAATCACTTTGAATTCACATTTCTCCTAGCGTAATGACGGCACACATCATTAGGCTCAAATAGGTAAACTTAAACTATTTTTACACGCTTTTTTGGCAAAATAAGATTCTGTATTAGACACCTTCAAGGCGGTGTTTGTGAGCAGTGCACATTTGATATCTCTAAATGTCTCTATATTGATGGACTCTTTGACTACTTAATGTTTTAAGGTAATTAAACCACAAAAACTCATTGGAATAATGTTTAGGGCTGACTTAAACCCTTAAAAGCCATTAGCTGTTAACTGCCAAGTTGCTCTGAGTCTCTGTCTGCATGAAATTGAATCATATTTGAAAGGTTTTCTGGCTAGTGGCAAGATTCATAAAACCCCGACAGCTTTACATCCTTCATCACAAACCAGGAAATCAGAGGGAAGGGAAACAGCACTTGATTTCTCATCAAATCTTTCTCTAGAATCTTCAACTAATTAACCCCATTTTGTATTCACGTGGTAAAATTGCAAATATTCGTTTACCATTTGTTTAATTCAATTCAAATCAAAGAGTATTGGCTCTAGACCTACAGGGATTGATCCAGGGAACAGAGAGATTAATCAGGCGACGACCCTGCCCTCAAACAGCTTTAGAGTCCGGAGACACCAGCAGATGAATCCACCGAATAAAAACATTTAATGTGATGTGATAAACCCATCAACAGAGCAATGTACAAAACGAAAAAGGGAGGATTGTGAGGGGGGGTCAAGGAAGACTAAGAGGAGTTGCCAGGCAGAAAAAGTAGCAGTTTTTCAGAACGAAACAAACAACCAGAACAATCAAAAGCATACCGGAAAAAAGTAATGGTATTTTTCATTCAAATTAAGATGTCAGAGTACCTCATACAAAGGCATGCACAGCTACTCAAGAGTCTGTTTCTAACTTCTGAACACCCCGCCTTCTAGGAGATTATGACATCACCTGCTGACCCTGCTCACCCATGACTCTGTTGGGTTGAGGATGCTCTGTCACAGAAGACCGGCACGCTCACAGCCCTAGTCCTCCTGGCCCTCCCGGGCCCACCCCAGGGCTGCTGGTGCAAGCCCTTCCACCTGTCTCTCCGGGAAGGCAGAGTGCTCTCCAGCATGGACACCTCTGCAGCCCCTCCTCTGGTCGCCCTGTCCTCACATGAGCCAGGAGAGGCTCAGAGTTTTGAGTTCCCCGATCAGATGGAGATGATGGAGCCCATGTAGATTTCAAACAGATTCCCCATGATTTCAGCTATAAAATAAGGTAATGTAGCCAAGAACATAACTACCATTCATGGTACCAGTTTCAATCAGTGTGGTCTGAACTTGGCATGGGTAAGGAACTGACGGGTGGGGAAAAACATGTGCATCTGGACTGAAATACAATCCCCTTCTTGTTCCACACTTGTCTCAGAGTTGTGGTTGCTGTGTCTTCATCCTTACGGTAGGGATTTTCATGCTTACTTCCGGTGGCTGTTATGTGGATTAGTGAAATAATATATATATACAGTACCCCTGATACAGTCGAAGCTTAGAGCATAAGAGCTACACAGTAAGTACTGCTTTTAGTTAATGCTCTAGGTTATTAGAAGATGGGCCAAAAGAGGGGAGCCTGGGTTGGTGCAGTCGTTAAGCTTCTGACTCTTGGCTTGGGCTCAGGCCGTGATCTCAGGGTGGTGAGATGGAGCCCCATGACTAGACTCCTACTCAACGGGAGTCTGCTTGAGGACTCCCCTCAATAAATATATATATTTTTAAAAAGGTGGGGGATGGGGTAACTGGGCGATGGGCATTAAGGAAGGCATGTGATATGAGCGCTGGGTGTTGTATGCAACCAATGAATTACTGACTCTACATCCGAAACTAGTGATGTACTGTATGTTGGCTAACTGAACTTGAATTAAAAAGAAGAAGAGGAAGAAGAAGAAGAAGAAGAAGAAGAAGAAGAAGAAGAAGAAGAAGAAGAAGGAGAAGAAGAAGAAGAAGAGGAGGAAGGAGGAGGAGGAGGAGGAGGAGGAGGAGGAGGAGGAGGAAGATGAGATGGGCCAAATGATTTAATGGCTTCCCTTTGTTGACAGAAAAAAAGGTGACCAAATCTTGTAATGTAATCTTCTTCCTTCTTTTTTTTTTTTTTTTAAGATTTTATTTATTTATTCACAAGAGACACAGAGAGAGGCAGAGACACAGGCAGAGGGAGAAGCAGGCTCCCCGTGGGGAACCCAATGTGAGACTCGATCCCAGGCATCCAGGGTTATGAAGGCAGATGCTTAAGCACTGAGCCACCTGGGGGTCCCTAATTGTCTCTCTTCTGATGACTATTTGACTACACACTCCTTCCTCAAACATGTTGTAGCTCAGCAAAAGTGGACGAACTAACCTTTCCTGAACACATAATTGCACCTACTCTCATTCTGTCCCTCAAAAATCTGTTAAGAAAGATTGATGAAAGCGTTGGACAAGGTTTTTTTTTTTTTTTTCTTTTTTTCCATTTGTGCTACTGTACTTAACCAAAACATCAGCCCAAGGCCTTTGGTTGTTGCTTTGCTCTTTGACTACTTTCATCCTTCTACCATCAGTCTATGATGGAAGTCTATCTTTTTGTTTCTCTTTTTTACTAAGGTCCTCAAGTCTAAGCTCCTCAGGGAAATAAATTCTATAAGAATTCTGATAACCTTTTCCCCAGGATTCAGGTTAAAGTGTGTTCCTGGAATATTCCTGGGGCCCTCAAGGTTAAACAGGGCCACCTTGGTTGCCCAATCCCAAAGCCCCTATTGGCATTTTAGATTTTAGGGTAGTGTTACCCATATAAGGCTACCCCGCTCTAGTAGCCTAGCCATCAAAATCCAGTAGAAATTACCTTTTAACCTATACTATGTGACCCTTTTTATTACCTGCAGAATCCTCACCATAATATAAAGCCATCAACTTTATATATTGATTTACCATCTGGTTCCCTTTCCAGAATATAAGTTGCTTGAAATTAGTGATCTTGTCAATATTGTCTAACATTTGAATTCTTACTACTATGTTCCAGCTATTGTGCTCAGAAGAGCAGCTAAATAAATAGTTGGTGAATGTATGACTGAGTATCAAATGTAATTATACATTTAAAATAATATTTAAACTCCAAAATGCCACGAAATATCACATCCTTTTTGTTAACACCTCAATTGTTCAATGGCTCTCCAACTTAAATATAGCTACTACACCCGCCACGCTGTAACCCAGCTGCCATTTATTGAATATTTATTTATGCTTACTATTTATAGACATTATTCCATTAATCTTCATGTAATATCTATGAGAAAGGGTTATTATTTCCTCCCTCCCTTCCATTTTACATGTAGAGAAACTAAGGTGCATAGAACCTAAGAGATTTTAAAGGGAGAAGTGGTAGGAAACAGCTCTGGAGGAAATTATTGACTTGTGATAATTTCTCTAATAAGATTTCTCATTCTGTCTTTATGTAACAGAATAACACTGAATGACACATCTTTTTTTAGAATTTTCAGACTGTGAAGAAAAAAATGAAAAGTGCACACACATACATCCACGTGGTGTTTGTACATGTATAGAACACACAGAAAGATACACACAGAGCTAACTTAGACTCTGAGATAGGAACTTAGGCTTTAAAGAGGAAAGGATCTATTTTTTATCTAATATCTTTTGTTTCTTTTCAATTTTTTCTCACATGCATACTTTAATTTTTTAAAGATAAAAATGGAAAAAATGGAATGGAATGAAGTGGAATTGAATAAAATAAAATAAAATAATGAAATTAAATAAAATAATAAAATAATAAAATAAAATAATAAAATAATAAAATAATAAAATAAACATAAAATAAAATAAAATAATAAAATAAAATAAAATAATAAAATAAAATAAAATAAAATAAAATAAAATAAAATAAAATAAAATAAAATAAAAAAGGACCAATCCATATCAGTGGCAGCACAGAAGGAAGAGTGGTCATGGATTCAAGACTTCCACTGGAAACATGGTTCCAGTTGTGATTTGAAATAGTAAGAGTTATTAAGTTTAAAATAAAGATTCTGTATTCCGATATGACCTGGAATACTCTTAGTAAATAATGGTGATGACCTCTCCATAGCACTGTTTTGTCAGGCTGTTTAAATGTCTGATAGGCCTATATTTCATTCTCTAAGGATTTTTGTCTCCTAAAGAGAATGTCATGGATACAATGTTCTGGAAAAAAAAAAAAAAACTTTGGCACATGATCATCTAGAGCAGGATTCAGCAAACTACAGCTTGTGGCCCCAATCCAGCATGCTGCCTCTTTTC
Organism: Canis lupus baileyi; assembly: GCF_048164855.1. Taxonomy (NCBI): domain Eukaryota; kingdom Metazoa; phylum Chordata; class Mammalia; order Carnivora; family Canidae; genus Canis; species Canis lupus. Next base: position 1,088,125 of record NC_132840.1, on the reverse strand, counting down.
ATAACTAAATATGGAACACAGATAGTCATTCTCAACTGTTTACATTGTCTATGGCTGCTTTGGGAATATAGCAGCGGAGCTGAGAAGTTTCAGGAGAGATCATAGGGCCTGCAAAGTCTGAAACATTTACTATCTGGCCCTTTCAAGAAAAAGGTTGCCAAGCTCAGTTCAGAAGATCAAATTGCCAGAACTTACTGGTCATTTTAGAAACAATGAATGACATAAAGGAATTGAACAGACTTTAAAAACTCAAATCCTTACTGGAGCCAGACAGGAAACGTCAATGAGTGAGGTGGAGGAGACACAAAAGGATAAAGAGCAGTAAAGACTAGCAAAAGAAAAAGTAGACTCATCCTAGAGGGAGCAGGACTTGTGTCAGCCAAAACCATTTAGAAATCTGGGCCAAATGTTGCCAAATCTACTAATCTTTCCACAAAAAAAAATGACGATTTTCATATTTTTGTAAACTGGTTATTTTCTTTTCAATTTTGTGGCTAAAGAAAACACAACTGCATATGGAGTACAGCCAATCGATGGCCAATTTGAAATCTCTAGTCTAAAGAGAATTCCAGGTTATTGGCTTGTTTAATTAAGTGGTGCTGATGCTTTCATTAAATCCAATTATGTCTGAAAACTGTTCAGTAAATTCCAAGTATTTGCCATGCATTCTCTAAATGTGTAAATACTACCACCACTACTACTGCTGCTTCTACTACTACCAACAATATTAATAACAAGTATGATTGGAGAGTATTTTCTACTTTCTTGAGGGATGAGTAAGGCATAGGAATGGATGCTTAGCTGAGTTTGTAATAGGCTGATATTCTACAGTCATAAGAGGAACTGTGTTTTTCTAGCCATAAATCAGAAAAAAAAATTGCCTAGAATGGAGGGCAGGGAAAGCTCAAGTTGCCTAGAAGAAAGTGTAGGGGTAGGGAAGGCTGTGGGCCTGAAAGCCTGGCAATATTGGGAGAAAGTCCAAAGCAAAATAAGCAAGCAGGAAATCAGACGAGAATAAGTCAAAAAGGGACACCTGGGGGCTCAGTGGTTGAGCATCTGCCTTTGGCTCAGGGCGTGATCCCGAGGATCGAGTCCCGCATCAGGCTCTCTGCAAGGAGCCTGTGTCTCTGCCTCTGTGTGTGTGTGTCTCATGAATAAATAAATAAAATCTTTAAAAAAAGAGTAAGTCTATTAGAATTAAAATGCAACTAGGATCAGGAAGGAAAGAGGCTTTCCAAATGAAGAATATGTTCAGTAATAATGAGTTCAAGTATTTGAAGACAGTTAAACCTTTTTGGATTTTTTTAAAGGATTCACACACACATGTGCTTGCACACACACACACACCATATACATACATGCGGACACATACGTTCAGATGTCTGTGTGTGTGTGTGTGTGTGTATTACTTTCTTTGAAAGACAGAGAGGTTGAGAGAGAAAGAGAAATGTAGTCACTGTGGAATATACAGGAAGTACCAAGCAAGGAAAAATATTTTGGTTGAAAGGGAACCTTTTCCATGAACGTTTATTGAGTCCAGCTCTACTTATCGAGGAGTTGAGGATTAGTGTACATTATAAATGCATTTAAAAATGAGAATGAAATAATCTTGGCCAACTACACTTTTTTAATCAAATTTTTTAGACGTTCATGGTAATTGCTGAAATTCAAGTGCAACCTGCCAAATGGGACCAAGTTGGACTAAACATTTCAGCTTTCACCTGTGGGTTGATGAATGGTATGAATTCCTCCAAATAACGTTGCTGGCATTGTGGCCCCGTGATCATAATTGGACTTTCATCTAGTAAGACGGCGAATATTTTTGCAATTGGTTTTCTAACTGAAGTGATAGCTAATCTGATCCCAAATTGTACGCAGGTAGGTTACTCCTACCAGACAGCCGGCGCGGTTTTACTCCTGGATCTGATTTCCAGGAACACTAATGATACATCTGTTTTCTCCTTAATTCATTTGAATAGAACCCAAATTTGTATAAATCCACAAATGCAATGAAAATGCTTAAAATGTAAATTATTTTAATAAAGTTTGAATGCAGTTCTCACAGCTAAGATGGATGTAAATAAACATGTTATTGACAAACTTTGCTTAAGCACAAATTCATTGCATTTTCATTTGGGATACCTCGAGATCTGGAATGACAGTTACCTCAGTTCTTGTATATCAAGGTTGAACATGACATTATATCAAGACTATTACCTTCAAAAATTGGGTTTTAAAATCTTTTGAAAACAAAGCTTTTAACCATGTATTGTAAAATTTTAGCAAGTAACAAGTTTCAAAACTTATTTCCCATTAGTGCATTTTCCCCCAGTGTGGCATCTTTCAAGAGAAGAAAATCCTATCATCACCACTAAATCCTTCTTAAAGTTCTCATTGATCATAGCCTTAGAACAAGATTATAAAAAATAGTCGTACACTGAGATAATGCGTAAGAGATTTTGGAAAATCTCAACACTCCATTTTAGATTACATCTAGCAGGTTTTCAGGCTCATGTACCATTCCATTGATGAAGATGGATTATCAGTGTTCGCCTCTTAATTAAGGACAGACAATACCTATTGCTTCTTATAGTCGTAGCACAAACACCATAACCTTTCCCTTCTGTATTAAAAATCCTATATTTGATCTATTTGTCATTTAAGTGAATAATACAACTATTGTGCCTTTAAAGAATCAGGTATTGACTTAGGAAGGAGCAATCTACCTCGGAGTAAGATTGTGTTTTTTATCATGATTGGATTTAAAATTTTGCTACTATTGCCACTAATTCAAAACTAACAAAAGAGAATGGTTGAATATTAAGTCGGCTTCTGATGGTAATAATGGATATATAATTTTGTTTAATTTGGAAGCATTTTTAATTTGGAAAACAAGAAGCCAATTAGGAAGACATTTCATGCTTTACTCCAAAATTACATAAGTAGTTCTGGATCACAAGTGTTAATGATGGCAAATCTTCAAAGATACTTTTTTTGTTGTTGTTATGTTGCAATATGTTGGTATCCATGAGCCAAAAATCAAAGCAATATTTACTCTTTGATAAAACAATATTTGTTCTTAGATCAAAGAATAATTTACACATGGAATAATCATTCAGCACCACTATGATCTAGCACTGAAATATAAGAAACAGTGTGCTGATCCACATTACAGTCAGCATTTGATAATTCTAGAATCATAAAATTACAGCAATTAATGGAGTCATCTACTATAACCCTGTCTTTTTTTCAGGTTAGCAAAAAAACTAAAGAGAGAGAGAGAGAGAGAGGCTCAAGAATAGATGAATTGTTCAAAGATCATGTTAACTGGAGGTGAAAATCCAGACGTCGGGAAATTGTTTTTGTAAGAAGCAGAGGGGGGCCTCACTGCACCCCGAGACCTCAGTGCCCCTTAAATTCCTGTAAAGAGGGAAGCGAAGAATGCCCAGAAAATGAATCAGACTTTTTAGCAGCATGATGGTAAGAAAGTTTTGCCCAAACAAGCGGGTCCTGGAGCCAAGGCCTGAATGGTCCTGTCGGAGGGCCCTGTCCTTCCAGGAAGCAGCCTGCTTCAGAGTCTGCCGTGTCAGGCCTCCGGCTGGGAGCGGCCAGTGGGGAGCCCCCTCCCCGTGGAAGAGCCGTGGAGAGCTCCAGGGCAGCCGCTGCAGTGGTGCGAGGGGCATCTCTAGGGCAGCCACAGTCCCCTGACCCACTGAAGGCCCCGACTCCTACGTCCGAAGACTGTCCTCTGACGTCCTCCACCTGTGCGGGCAACGCTCCCTGCCTTCTGGAGAGACATTTGATTTTACGGAGGGTGAAGATTCACTGTCGCAGAGAAACAAGGGCCACGTTGTCAGGAAGCCTTCACAGGAGGAAGCGAAAAGAGCAGTAGCTGTAGGTGACGGTGATGGTGCTAATAGACAGGAACTGTGATCATTAGGAAGTGTTTGCTATTCACTAGTTATTCCAACAGTCATTTCACATGAATTAACTCTAAAGCTCGCGTTAGTTAGTTAATAATAACTCCACAGGGGGTTGTTTGTTCTCCACTTTAAAAAGAGGGTACAGAGGCATCTGGGTGACTCAGGGGGTTAAGCATCTGCCTTAGGCCCCGGTCATGACCCCGGGGTCCTGGGATGGAGCCCTACCTGGGGCTTCCCGCTCATCAGAGAGTCTGCTGCTCCCTCTCCCTCTGCCCCTCCCCCTGCACATGTTCTCTCTCAAATAAATAAAAATAAATAAATAAATAAATAAATAAATAAATATTTTAATAAATAAATAAAAATAAAAAGAGAGTACAAACCAAGCTCTGAGCAAGATCACTCAGTCAGCTAGTAAGCGTCAACTCACCTTCTCTACATCTGATTTCCTCATCTGCAAAATAAGATATTAAAACTACTCTGAGGGGATCCCTGGGTGGCGCAGCGGTTTGGCGCCTGCCTTTGGCCCAGGGCGCGATCCTGGAGACCCGGGATCGAATCCCACATCGGGCTCCCTGTGCATGGAGCCTGCTTCTCCCTCTGCCTGTGTCTCTGCCTCTCTCTCTCTCTCTCTCTGTGACTATCATAAATAAATAAAAATTAAAAAAAAAAAATAAATAAAAAAATAAAACTACTCTGAGAGGCCACCTGGGCGGCTCAGTCGGTGAAACATCTGCCTTCAGCTCAGGTCGTGATCTTGGGGTCCTGGGATGGAGCCCCACATGGGGCTTCCTGCTCAGCGGGGAGTCTGCTTCTCCCTCTCCCTCTGCTTGCCCCTTGCCCTGCTTTTTTGCATGGTCTCTCTCTCTCTCTCTCTCAAATAAATAAATAAAATCTTAAAAAAAAAAAAAAAACCCTACTCTCAAGCAGGTGTTCTGAGGATTCAGTGGTACAATAACTTGGACTAAATACCTACCGTATCTACTTGCTGCATTTGCACACCTCTCACTCCCTAGTTCCTGTACCCCGAGACCTCAGGGTGCAGACCTCCCGTGGTGCAGCCTCTTTTCCTCACTCAGCACCTTATGAGCACCTACCTTACAGGAGCTCCTGTGAGACTCTCAACTATTTGCATACGAGTCTACCGTTTTCTTTGACTAGAGTGCAATACCCCAGCCCAGCAATGAAGACAATACATTTTGGAGTTATGGAGTCAGAAAGTCATTTTTTACACAATTTCCCTCATTTTTAACCTTGAATTAACCTCCCTCCAATTGACACACACTAGTTATGGATTTTTCTATTTAATTTTCTTAAGCCTCAGTTTCCTTATTTCATATAGAGAAAGCCAATAATATTAATTTCGTAAGGTTCTTAGGATTAAATAGTCAATTTATGCAAAATGTCTGAATGGTAGGGAGGTGGGAGCCATTACTATAATAATTATTATTATTATATTTTTTAAAAGACAGTATTAAGTGATAATTCTCTGGTTCAGAGTCGATAACTAAGCTTGAATTCTAGCCTTTTCCTTTTTTGCCTCTCTGGTCATGATAAATATTAGTATGCTTGTCAAGAAAGTCACTAAAAAAAAAAAAAAATGGAGCACCTGGGTGGCTCAGTCGGTTGAGCATCCAACTCTTGATCTCGGGTTGGGTTATGATCTCAGGGTCCTGGGATCAAGCACCACATCGGGCTGTGCACTCAGCTCAGAGTCTGCTTGAGATTCTCTCTCCCTCTCCCTCAGCACCTCCCCCCGTCTCCTCCCATGCCCTCTCTCTTTCCCTCTCTCAAATAAATAAAATAAATAATAAAATAAAATAAGAAGTCACTAGAGAGATAGGAGCTACTCACAAGCTAATTCACCAAAAAACAAGAAAGTATCTTCAAAACTTGTCTTATTCATGGCAGGGCTAATATAATGTTTAATTTTAACAGCTCTGACTCCTAATTCAGAAAAACCAAAATATTTTCTGGAAACAAATTTTTATAAAAACACCCAAGATTTATACATTAAATGAAAGTATGGTTGAACAAAAATAATAGTCCAGTGACACAGAATCCATAAACTCAATCCATAGTACAGTTGATTTTTACATATTTCTCCTCTTGTGGCATATAGAGAGCAGCAGCAATTTAATCGAAATGTAGACAATTGTCTGCTTTGGAGATTTTGTTTGTGTGTAGGAAAGAGAGAAAGAGAGACAGAGAGAGAGGGAAGAGTGACAAACAAAATATTCAAGTAGGTTCACATTTTAAAACTTTCTGAGAAGCTACTCTGTTTGCTTCTACATAAAGGCATCAAATTTTGAACAGTTAAATAGAAAGAAAAGGGAATCAAGACCTACGTAGAGAATGCACAACCGTAAACCCACTTCCTTTCCTTCCTGTTCCCAATTTCAACATCACAATGACAATAAACGTTGAAATGAGATCTGATGCCCCAAGTTGCTCCAGCTTTTGAGGGGGGCCTCCGTTGCTTCAGGTATGAATTTGCACAGTTTAAGAACTATGTTCCCTGATGATTATAGCTCTTACTCTACCCCACTTGTCTTATACACTCTCTCTCTGTGTATACCTTGATGGTTTCCATGATAGTGCTAATCATAAACTCTACTCCCTTTATTTTTAATTTTTCTTATATGTTCTTTGCTGAGATGTAAGCTCCAGAGGCCACCTGTCTCTTCCCTAGTCTTCAATGCCTACAGCCTAGCAGAGCCTCCACACCGAGGAGATAGTCAAATGCTCTCTGAGAAGGAAGGGAGAATGGCAGATTATAAGCAAGAGAGGGGCTGATGGATGAAAGAAAAAGAAAGGACAGCAGAGGGGAAAGCAAAGAGAAGAGCGATGAAAAAAGAAAGAAACAAGAAAAGGAAAGGGTAATAGCTCAAGCCTCTTCCCATATGTTGAGGCTTGACTGTTTCCTTCGGGGTCCTCCTCCCCACCTGCTTTATCACGGCCTCACAATCCTAGCTTGCTCTCTTCATCCCGCCATCCCATCTCAACGGCTGGCAAGCCTCACAGTGGAAACCATCATTTCCCCCAAGTCCTATCAATTCAAGGCTGTCGTGGCAGCAGGATTTACCGAAGCTTCGCTGTGGCAGAGGGAAAGTCTTTACAACAGACAAGCCCCTACGCTGAATGTAAGATTTCTTGGTTCCTACAAACCAGTGGAAGGCCCCCACTCAGAATTTCTCCCTGGGAAGCGTAAGTGTTTTCCACTTTACCCACCTCCTCTCATCTCTTCACTCTCCTAGTTCCCAGAAAGTGCCACCTCCTCCCCAGCCTGGTGTGTCAGGCACAGCCATTTAGATCTCCTCCCTCCCAGTCCTGCTTCTGCAGTCATTTTCTTCCTGCTGCAAGGTATTGCTTACTTACTCATAATTTATTTATACCTTGCTCATTCCACAAAGGATTTGTTGTACTACGGGATCACCTGCAAAAATAAAAAGAAAGAAAAAAGAAAATGTAAGTACAATATGAACAAAGGATTATGATTAATCCAGTTCTGTTCAACTGGAGTAAAAAATGGGAACAGAGCAAATTAGTTCAAATAAGAGGTTAGAAAAAATAAATAAATAAGAGGTTAGGGCCAGGGAAGGTATACTTTAGAATGTGACCTTCAGACCTGGACTGAGTGATGGATAAAACACCAAAAGACGTCCTTACAGCAAACCTTCAGACTCTTGATTAACCTGAATAAGTGGCTCTGAGCTTCCAGGCAGCCAAAATTTAAAGGGAAACATGGCCTGTTTTATCACTTTTTTTATTTTCCACATACAGTAAGCATACCAGTTATTTGGGGAGAAACAAAGCTTTTCCCAATGCTTAAGTCTAAAATGACACTTTATGAGATGCATGGGGGGCTCAGTGGTTGAGCATCTGCCTTTGGCTCAGGGTGTGACCCCGGGTCTCGGGATCGAGTCCCGCATGGGGCTCCCTGCAGGGAGCCTGCTTCTCCCTCTGCCTGTGTCTCTGCCTCCCTCTCTATGTGTCATAAATAAATAAATAAATAAATAAATAAATAAATAAATAAATAAACTAAGAAAATAAAATAAAATAACATTTCACGGACACAAATATTGAGACAAATAAGCGGAGGGCAGAGACATTAGTTCAGAGGCAAGATTCCAGGTCTGAACTAATAAACTTGTCTTGAATGAGTGAGTCAATAGCTAATGGGAAGTATAAAGGGCTAGAGGAGAGGAGACAAGAGAGTGAGCAGGAGATGGGTGTCTGGTGGGCAGAGTTACTTGGAGAGGGGGGAGTTGGAGTGAGAAGGCGTCCTGCTCCTTTTGGATCCCGGCAGGCCTCCCACCCATCCCAAGCTTCTGCCTTCTGGCTAGATTCCCTTGTACTTACATCTTGAGATGGTAGGAATGCAGCCTCCTCACTGAGCCACCATCACTTATTTTGGAACCAGGGCCAGACAGAGCTCTGGGCTAGAACTTTAATATGCCACTCACTGAAATAGCTCTTTCCCTTAATGGTCTCTATCCAAAGAATAGCCCAGTGAAGGTGACATTGGCTATTAACCTATTCTGATTGTGGGAGGCCCCCACAAATGATGCCTGAATTGTTCTTCAAGAACAATTTGGGTGTGAATAGAAACTGCAGAATAGGCTGTGTCACCCAGGAATAAAAGATCCCCATCATATATGCAGAAGTTATTCTTCAAGATTCCCGAGTTAAGTAGGCAGGCGTATAACCATGAGTAGATATATAGGAGGATGATTTTTCAAACCAGTAAAACAAAAGTAACAGGCTTTACCACTGATTGTGTTTATTAAATTGCTCAGCATGACATTGTTAATAGTCTCAAAAAAACAATTTGGGTGTACAAAGTGACCCAGAATAGAGCCTATTATGATGCCGAAACTGTTTTAAATATCCACCGAGTGTTTTTTATGAGTTGCCCTTCAAGGAAGGAGATTTTAAAGGCATAGGAGGCAGCTTTTCTCCTGCCTCCACCACTGGCTAATCTCAGACTAATCATCGAGACCTTCACAGCTTTTCAATGAATATAGGTCAGGAAGACACAGCTCAGTCTTTCTTAGGTCTATATCCCCAAGGGAAAACGTGTGTGTGAGTGTGTGTGTGTGTGTGTACATACACGGTACCTGTGTGATATATAGACATAAATGAGTGCATACAGTATGATATGTAGACACATCTATACTGATTTTGGACACATCTATCGATCTATCTATCTACGCACACACACATTTACATAGATACACATGTGTGTTATAGAACAACCCTCACCTGATTCTGCAATCATCATGAATCCAGAAAAGGGATAAAAATGATGACTATACTTGGAAAAATCTTTGTTAGGGAATATTCCTAATGATTTAGACTCAATCCATTGACTTAAACGTCAGAGACTGCCTTGAATGACATGTCAGGAATAGGAAATTCATAGAAAGGGAAAGTGTTGGATGAGGAGGAAGACATGAGAATGTTTAGGGAATGGCAGAAATCTTGAAGGGAAAAAGCTGTGTGGAAGCCCAATGCCCTGGGTGAACTCACGCTGAAACACGGGGCTTTCCAAAAGGGAGAATCACTGTTTGAAGCCTAGATCTCTGGGGAAGGTAGAAATGGGCTGTGTGTTAGGGAGAAGGAAAGAGACAAGGTCAAGGAGGGATGAGCACTTCATATGCACCAGGCTATAGCCAGATGTTTGCTAAGCATTTAAAATATATCACCTCCTGTAAGATCTATGATAAACTTCCATTCTGAAACCCCAAATCTCTTAATAATACATTTTTGTCACTTGTTCATGCAAAATCTGACCTGACCTACACTCATTGTATGGCAGGACCTGACCTGAAAGGATGTAAGTCAATTGTAGTATTTTAAAAATCTGTCTTAATATTCAAAAAATTATTGAATTATTAATGTGTCGGTGCTATATAATATGGAATAAATGCTTGATATTATCTTCTTAAAATCTGGAAAGAAGTTTCTGAATTCTGAAATGTTTGACACTAAGAGTTTAGACTGGATATTGTGATCCTTTTCTACTAATGTAAAGACCTCACTATGTGATATCTAGTTTTATCTCTTTTCAAGTATTTGTTCCTTTAGCCCTCATTACACCTCTTCGAAGTAGATGTGATGATCCTTACACATACATAAGGATATATAAGACTTTTTGAGAATTATTTACTGGGTCAAGTTTACACAGTTCACAAATATCAAGAATGACTTTAATGTCATTCTGACTTAAATGTCATTCTAAACCCTATGATTCCTATCATATCTACATGAACATAAATGCAGGAGAAAAAAAACAAGAATAATGTAAAAAAATAGTTTATTTCTGTGATATCAGCACTCAAGAACAATGATCCAAAGAGCTCCAATTAGTTTTGTTTTTTAAAGAAACAGACAAAAATTAATGAATAATGTTTAAAAAAGGAATACTTTATAAGATCCAGTTAAGTCATTTTTCCAGGAACATTAGAAGTTCATACTTGAGGTTTTTGAATCAGTTTTGCAAAGATAGCACCTCTCTTTCTCTGTCATCCACTAGTTTTCAAACCTTAATGGAAACAAAATCAATGATGAATGAAACTCACATGTTCCTACCTTCCCATATGTTTTGACAAATGCAAAATTATTAGCACTCTGGCAAACACTCCCCACTCACACTGAAGGTACTTGATATATATATTGAATGCATCGATGTTGTTTAACTAATAAGATACCTATCTGGCTAAATTTATTAAATGTATCATTGAGCCTCAAAACTGTATTAATAGTAATAAATCACAAGACTGGTTGGAAAATGCCCCTACAACCTGTTACTTCTAGATCTGCTTCTCTAAGGATTACAGTAGGACTTGCTTGGGTAGCAGCCTCCAAGTGGCACCTCATCAAAAGAGCTTGGGGATATTGGGTGGTAGAAGATAAACTGAGGCATATCAGAAATTTAAGAATTTCTTTGAGCAAAAATCCCTTGGAATGGGGCAGAACCAAACCACAAATAGTTAGGAGCACTCCACAGACAGAAGCCAGGGAAAGACTTATACAGAGAAAATGCAGAAACGAAAGGAAACCATTTGGTTGGCTACAGTTTAAAACCTAGTTGGCTGTTTGTGATTGGCTGTCCTCAGAGTTTCAAGTTTGCAATCTTGAAGCACGTACAAGCTGAGATTCTTGTTTGCCTATGTAGGCCACCGTGGCATTAGAGCCACCTCAGTCTGGTCTTGTTTAATTAGCTTCACAGGAAAAATACACTCTCTGTATCTATAAATGAACTACAGCACACACACACACACACACACACACACACACAAGTAGAAATAGTTCATTTCCATTTCCAAATGGAAATAAAATGATACTTTTTCACAAGGAAATCAAATGCTTAACGAGTAGATGTTTAGCAGAACACAAAGCTTCTGGCAGTCAGCAACCGTGCTAAATACATGGCATTAAATTAATTGCAAGCTGTGTAGCATCCTTATAGGCTATACGTTCAAGTGCTAGTTTCAGAGACTTCCTCCTATATTCCAGGGGTTTGGTTGGCCATTTAGTCCAATTAAACACAGAGCATTCAGCCTAGAAAAGCACCCACATTGAGCAATCTGAAATCAAATGGTTGTGCTGATCACCTTCCGCATACAGAGAGATGTGACAATTTAGAAAGACAATGGGTATGTTAATCTATTCGGTGGAGTTTCGGGGTTAGCAACATTCAAAAGAATAAATAAAAGCATAAAGTCTACAGCTGTTTAGACATTGGAGCCAACAAAGGAACCAGTTACCCATTCATTCCTTGTTAGCACAAAACAGTTCCTTTGCCCTTGGGTTAGATCTTCCGTTTTGTCTTATTTATGTTGACTTGCAATCTTGTCATTATTTTGTCAGTGGATAATATAGATCAAGCATTAGGGGTCAACTCTAAAAGTTATGTGCTATTGGAATTTGTCTCTCTGCCAAGAAAAATTTGCGTGAGAATTTTTTAAAGTTTAGTTCCAGGCACCTGTTTGATAGAAATATCAATTAATAAAGTTTATTTTAATCAAATAAAGACGAATTACACAAATTCGGCTTTTAATTTATATTGATGTTTTCTCCAATCTACCTTACTGTCATATATCTAAATATTCAATCACTATCTGGAAAACTAATACCAAATCTGTTGAGAGGTTTTTGTTAGTCACTTTTTAAATGAGCATGTGCATTATTTCCTTTAATTCTCAGGAAAAACTAATGAGTGGGTACCAAGATTATCCAATTTACCAATCAGAAGCTGAATCATATAGCAGTGAAATAATTTACCCTAGCCCACACAGTGAGCAAGACTAGGGTCATTAGATTACATACAGGACACCCAGTTTAATCTGAATTGCATATAAACAAACTTTCTTTTTAATGTAAGTAAGTCCCATGCAGTATTTGAGACTTCCTGATACTAAAAGGAAAGGACTTTCTGTTCCGTTGTCTATGTGGAATTCAAATTTAACTGGGCAGCCTGTACTATTATTTGGTAAATCTGGCAACCTTGCTGAACAAAGTAAATTGACCAGAGGTCTATTTGATTCTAAAGCTAATAATCTCCAACACTTCCCCTCTTTTCAGAAGATATCTGATGTCCACGTAGTGATTCAAACTTAAAAAAATAATTTTACCTCCTATATGCTTATTTATTTTTTGTCATCTTGTTCTGTCAGAATCATAACAGTGAGAAAATCGCTGTACTCTTTTTTTAAAAAAAGATTTTATTTATTTGAGAGCTAGTGAGAGTGAATAAGTGGGGACGAGGAGGGCAGAAGGAAAGGAAGAAGCTGACTCCCCGCTGAGCAGGGAGCCAACTCTCCTCAGGGGTCTTGATCCCAGGACTCTGAGATCATCACCTGAGTAGAAGGTAGATGCTTACCCAACTGAGCCACTCAGGCACCCCCTTTTTCTTTTTTAATAAAATTACTTCATGTTCAGGCTCTAAGGGAAGTAAGAACTAAACAAGGTAATATGGATGATTGAATAGAAAAGATGAAGACCTGTTTTTTGTTTTTTTGTCTTTTTAAAGATTTTATTTATTTATTCCTGAGAGATGCAGAGAGGCAGAGACACAGGCAGAGGGAGAAGCAGGCTCCCTGTGGGGAGCCCAATGCAGGACTCAATCCCAGGACCCCCCCGGGTCACACACTGAGTGAAAGGCAGATGCTCCACCACTGAGCCACCCAGACATCCCATGAAGACCTGTTTTAATTATAATCTATGCTTTCTCCCCACTCAAACTGATCTTGTATATATAGGACACTCTGGAGTATATAAACAGAAGAAAGCCAGAGCTCCCTCTTAAGGACTCTCATAAAGGACACCAACCTAAAATTCCCCAAAAACCTAAAATTCAGGAGTCATATTCTTTATTGTAAAAACGAAGTTATTGGAACTGAGGGAGATGGGATGAGTAATTTGCCCTAAACATCAAAATTATTTAGTCGACTTAGAACTCAAATCTATGGTATTTAACTCTAACAGTTAATGTTTATATCTGTTTTTCACTCACTCCATGGATATTATGAGTAAACTGAGTGCCTATAATGTGTTCCGGTACAGCTCTAAACCCTGGAGACACCAGCATGAACAAGGTGAAAAAGGTAAAGATGTCAGGGGCTGTGTGAATTTCCTACTGCTGATATAGCAAATGACCACACATTGAGTGGCTTAAAACAACACAAATATACAACCTTACTATTCGAAAGGTCAAAAGCCTGAAGTGGATTACAGAGAGATAAAATCAAGGTGTTAGCGGGACTGTGTTCCTTCAAGAAGCTCTAAAGAAGAGTCCATCTATTTGCTTTTAACAGCTTCCAGAGGCTTCTTGTATTCTTGGTTGGAAGCCCCTTTACATCAAAAAGTCAACAAAGTCCAGCCAAGTGTTTCTCACATCACATCATTCTGATACTGCCTCTCCTACCTCCCTCTTCCACTTATAAAGACCCTTGTGATTACATTGGGCCACCTGAATAATCCAGAATAATCTCATCTCAAGGTCAGATGATTAGCCATCTCAATACCATCTGTAACCTTAATTCCTTTCCAAGTAAACTGACAGATCCACAGGTAGAAAGTGGGCACCTTTGGGGAAACATTTTTCTACCTACTACACGGGCTTTCTTTATGAAGTATAGGAATAGGGATTATCATTTTACCATGATCTAAAAGTCCTGTTTTAGATAATACTCTTCACAAAGATTAAAAAAAATTAGATAAATTTCACATAGATGAATACAAATATAAATAAAATAGACAGTGGATCGAAAGTGAGAGGACATGAAAGTGTGGGCAATTTCAAACTAGACAGAAAAGCTCTCTCTGAGGATTGAATGACAGGAAAAAGTTAATTAAGTAGATATCCATGGAAAGGGCACTTCAAACAGAGGGATTAAAAAGTACCAAAGCCATAAAGCCACAAACCAGGAGTTTGGGATATTCTTAAAACAGAAAGAAGATTACAGAAAGGTGGTGAGCTAAGGAAAGAGAAGAGAATGAGAGTGATATCCAAACTCCTTAACTTGGTTTACATGGTTTTATGTGATCTGTCCCCTGCCTGTTTCTCCAGCTCTCCCTAAGGGTGAAGGTAAACTATTGGACAGGCTTAAGCGGTATTTACACAGTAGACTTTGATTTTTTTTTTTCTTTTTTTAAGTTCACTTGGCTGCTTTATGGAGCAGAGGTTAAAGGAGACAAGAGGGGAGTTTGTGAAACCAATGAGGAAGCAACTGAAAGGCATCATGAGAGAGAGGATGGTAGGACTGAGGACAGAGGGCAGTGGACTTACCTGGAATGTTCTCTAGAGGTAAATTCGGCAGTGGGGTTTCTCAACCTTGAAACGATTGACATCATAAGGCAGATAATTCTTTGCTGTGGGGAGCTATTCTGTGCACTGTTGAGAAACACTGATGTAAATGCAAAGGTGTAAATGAAGAATGAGGGTGGAGGGGAGGGAGGAAGAGAGATCTGAGATGACCTCCGCATGTCTAGCTTTCCTAAGTATGATCCTTTCCCAATTTTTCTCACTACACTTACTGCTGATTTTTATATTAATTAGAAGATTGGTGACACTGCAGTCTTTAAGAGGAGCTAAAGGAGAAGAGTTTGTCAGAAAAGCTTAAGACATTCTTTTTAAAATATTTTATTTATTTATTTGAGAGAGAGAGAGAGCTCAAATGGGAATGAGGAGCAGAGGGAGAGGGAGAAGCAGACCTCCATCCTCACCCCCACCCCCACCTGGAGCAGGGAGCCCAACGTGGGGCTCGACCCCAGGACCCTGGGATCACAACCTGGGCTGAAGGCAGACACTTACCCAACTGAGGCACCCAGGGGCCCCTGAAACACTTAAAAAAATACTTCCTCTAATAATAAAATGGCACACTTGACTCTCTGGAAGTGAAATTTTATGGGCTGCTTCTCTCAGGCACAAAATAATCAGTTTGGGTTCTATTTTGTCTAGGGTGATTCCATTTCTAACCTCTTATTTCTAAGCTCCAAGTCCATTTTAAAGATAATTCACTTTGATTGATTGATAGAAGGAAGAGAGGGGTAGGAATCTGGGAAGGAAAATGTCAATATATACATTGTTGCTAAAATTTCCCAAAGACAGAACAAGAAAATCACAGTGAGTTGTGCTCACTTGAAACATAAGATATAACATTAATAATAATAACTCTAAGAAATAACTCTAATAAACACTTATTTTTGCCTTTAAATTTTATTCATAATTCTTTACTTAGAATGATATGACCTGACACTATAACTTGATTGGGAAATCCTCTCTGGCATAGACCACATTTAATTCTCCTTTTTATCCATGCTTCCTGGCACATAGATAGTCATCATGGACATTCCTTGCTTTTTGTGTGCAGGAAAGCTCAAACCCACCCAAACCACCTCCAGCTTTCCTTTCAATTCATATCATTCCACAGGAGCTTGCTAAACAAGGTACCAAGTCTTCCTAGACTCAGGAGGGAGCCTATCATAATCTTCTGACCAGTTGGATTGGCCCGGTTAGAGCATTTGTCTTTCCTTGGACCAATCAACTCTTCTTGATTCTTCTTCTCACACATTTTTAATTTGAGATTCAATTTCAATTGTGCAGAAAGGATAGGATGCTAGGCTTTAAGCCCTTGTATACAGGACTCTTATACTATGAAAAAAAATGGTCTGAAAAAGAATCACATTTAGAAAGAAGAGAAAACAAGAATTATAAGGTGTGTGTTTTTCTGGAGTCACTGCTAAGACTAGCTCTCTTCTAGGCTGGGTCAGCCAAAAAGATTCTTCATGGTTAAATTTGTTGGAGTCAGGCTACCATCTCTTGCCAGAAAAGAGTCTTGCATGGTAAAGTAGGCAGTTAAGAAAAATCATTTAAGAAAATATTGGTATCCGTAAGAGTTTTGGGTTTTGAGTGTAACATATGTGTTTTCCTCTCTTTCTTAGCTGGGAGGAAAATGGAACAAAACTATTTAAAAATATCTCATTTATAATATAAGGACAAAATAAAGAGGAATTTTTTAGAAGGAGGATGGTACTGAGAAGATGAAATACAGGGGACTGGCATTGGCTCTCTAGAGCTTATTTGGAAGTCATTCATTCATCAGAATGTTGATGAATGGCTCCCTGTGGAGAACAAAGCTGGCAAACAGCTTGAAGACATCAAAGCTAGAGAGAGGACATCATCCTAATCATACAGAGCTTAGAGTATGACAGTTTATTCGTTAATAATTAAATTGCTCATTCATTCATTCATTCATTCATTCATTCAGTAATTGCATACATAAATGCACACAAATGTGCCAAGAACTATGACAGATACTATGGATATGAAAATGAGCAAGAAAATGTCCCTGTCTTCAAGGGCCACAGGTCTCAGATGTAAACACCACAGGTTAGGCAAGTAATGCAAACTGGGAATGCCAGCCATTTACAAGCCAGTAAGAAGCAGTGGCAGATTAGGAGAATTTGTGAGCTTAAACTCTTAAAAAATACTCAGTATCAGTTTTGTTTTTATTTTGCTTTGTTTTACTAAAAAAAAAAAAAAAAAAAAAAAAATTGTCTGGGGCCTGAGTAGAGCCTGTATAGCCTACGGGCTCCATGGTGTCCAGTCTCTGGTCTTACTATTTAAGCAAACAATTTAAAATAACGTAAAGGGTTCTAACAGGAAGAGGAAACTATTGAATCCTCTGAATTCACTTATGGATGACATCCTGGAAGACCTGGTGCATCAGTCCTAAGAATGAGTAGGCTTTACCCAGGTAAATGGAGAAAAGGAATCTCGGACAGATGAAACAGTATGTTCTAAGGCCTGGGGGTTAGCGGAGGTCTTAGAACACACAGGATGATGCAAAAGCTATCATAGGGCTGGAACCTAGAGCCTCCATGGACAATGAAAAATGAGGCTGCAGAGTCAGCTGATTAACAAGGTTATGTCTAAGCCTGTATGGTCTTTGGTGAAACAGTTTAATCTCAAATCTAGCACATTAAAAATAAACAATAAAACAAAGAAAACCAAGGTATGCCTTATAATGCTCAGCTCAGGCTTGCAACACGCTGCTGTCTCAAGAGATTTTCTCCTGTTGGCTAAGCCTCTTATGCTTGGCATAAAACAACATTGTCAAATGTAAGCAGGATTCCAGCAGGAAAAATTAAGATACCTTAGTCCCAGTTATTTACTACAACTGTGCTGAAATTCAGATACCTGCTAACCTAAAAATATGTGCAGAGAATACCCTTCAGTTTTCCTATAAAGCTCACTATTTGGGTTCAGCACATTAATGAAATTGATAGAGATCAACAGGAAAGAGTCTAAAGAGAAACAAAAAGAAAGGCGGGGTTGGGGTGGGGTGGGATATTCCTTGATCAGATTTCTACCTTTTTTTTTTTTTTAAGATTTTATTTATTTATTCATGGCAGACACACAGAGAGAGAGAGAGGCAGAGAGAGACACAGGCAGAGGGAGAAGCAGGCTCCATCCAAGGAGCCCGACGTGGGACTCGATCCTGGGACCCCAGAATCATGCCCTGGGCCAAAGGCAGGTGCCAAACTGCTGATCCACCCAGGGATCCCCCAGATTTCTTCCTTTTTACTTTCTATTTATTTATCTAGATCCTGATTTACTTTCAATAGTTCAGAAGCTCTTTGGGAGCAGAAACAGTTTCTAATTCTTTCTACTATCAGTGTATTGAACAGTAGTGCTTAAGCCTATTCTTTATACACCTTCAGTGAGTAGTTAACTGACTGAAAAGTGTAGTAGTTACCTACTGCTGGATAACAAATTACCCCCTAAAATTAATAGCTTGAAACAACAAACATTTATTATTATACAATTTCTGTAGGTTAGGAATCTGAGAGTGGCTTGGCTGGTGGATCTGGCTCAGGATATCCCATTAGGAAGCAGTCAATGTTGCCTGGGGTTGTAGTCATTCCAAAGCTAACCTGAGCAGGATACATATTCAAGTTCATTCATGTGGTGGTGTTGGGCCTGACACCCTCCATTCCCAAGCTCACTCACATGGCCTCTCCATGGGGCTGTCTTAGCTAGCTTCCCCAAGACAAGCAGTCCAAGAGAATGTAAGAGAACACCAAACATGATAGCCACATTTCTTTATAACCTAATCTCAGAAATGACAGCTTATCATTTCTTCCGTATTCTATTTATTACAGGTAAGTCAATAACTCCAGTACACACTCAAAGGCAGGACATCATGCAAGGGTATGAATGCCAGGAAGTGGGTTTGATGGGGGGCTCTCTTTGAGATTGCCTATCACAAATATCTGAAAGAGAAGCTGGGTAGGGTGTCTGGCTCAAGTAAGGCTTGTGACTGTTGCTTGTGGGGTCATGAGTTCAAGCCTCTCATTGGATGTGGGCCTAATAAGAAAATTAAATAGACTGAGAAACTCTGTAGGTCATGGCCTATGAGATGTATCCTTAACTTATGACTCATAAAATTATCAATAAAAATCAACTTCAAATGGTTAGGAGCTAATAGGGGTTTTTTGTTGGAAATCAATGAAACAACTGACTTTTACGCATAAATTTTTCATAGTATAGAAGCAAGCCAGATGAGAGAACATGTAAGTATACAGGTAAAGGTAAGACTAATGTAGCATATCCCAGGAACTCACAGAAATTTGGGGGAGATACAGGAAATCAAACATTGGGTGGAAGTTTATTGTAAGCAGGTCTGAGGAGCATAGGGATTTCTAATATTTTCTCAGGTGCATATTTATTTGTAAGATTCTATTTTAATGCCCATTTTACCTGCTAGACAAAAATGAGGCTCCCTGATGTCATGAGCTATAGTTTATTAACCAATTCAATGGAATGGAGAACTAGAATTTTAAAGAATCAAGGACATCCTTGATTTTTCTAGGTCTTAGAACACTGGTGCAGAGCAGATCTTTATTATTTTACTTTCTTTTTTTTTTGGATTGAAAGAGAGAATGAAAGAATGTGTTTACCCATCTTGTCTCTGCAATGTAGAAATCTTTTGTTTTATGACTGCCTTCCCTTCTGAAAGAAGTAGCTGCAGGCTATTGCATTAGACACCATCACCTTCCATTGCCACAACACACATTGCCTTCTGACAAATTGCACAGAAGCCTATAAGGGACTTGGCATAATAGGCTTACTCAAAAGGATGATTTGCAGCCCAATCATCCTCCCACAATAAGAGTTATACAGAGAAGCAATTAGTTGAAGTCAGCAAAGTATAGAGGCAGAAGAGACAGTGACTAAGCTGCCTTAATGGAAAAACACTAGAGTAGGTACTGCTAGGAGACCAGATGACTAAACACTCAATGTATAAATAATTGTAAGTGAGACTAACTTTTGGAAAGACATTCGATTCTTAGTGAGAATTGACTATGGCTATCAAGGCTTTGTTTCATTCCTTTCTTTTCCTTTTTTTTTTTTTTTAACACTTGTGATCCTGTTGACATGAAATTCCCATTATCTAAGCTAAAAGAATGTGTCTGTGGCTCTTGGCAATTGTATGTAAGTGAGTTCTATTATTATTGAAGCCCTGTATTTCTGAAGAGCAAAGATCATATTATATTCTTTGGGGAGGACTTTCTTTAACCTTTGTGTACCCGGGAAGCTGTTCACATGGTGATTTTCTTTGTACTCCACACTAGATAGTAAACTCCACACGGGAAGGAAGTACATTTGTCCAATTCACTAATGTTTCCTACATAGCAAAATTCCTGGAATATAGTAAGTTCTTAATAAATATTCATCAAGTGACTGTTTAATGAATTGGCATCATTTTCAAAGCCTCATTATAAACAGGATATGAATTTTCATTCTCTCCTGCCCTGATTTAATAGCTCAAATTCCTTTAATAAATCATGCATTGAATAAAAATCCTGTCACCAAAGACAAAGACACATCATATTCTGTTTACTTGCTTCTTTTTTTTTTCCCCTTTCTTTTCAGCCATTGATGCTTTTCTGCGTAAACAATTATGATGTCTAATTTCACGTACAATTTCAATGGAATTGAGAATCAGATTTTTAGAGAAGGAAAAACAATGTTGAAATAAACAAGGAAATTGTGAGTTCTTCAATTTCATATAGGAGGATAAAAGAGCTTATGTGACTTGCTTAAATTTAACCTTAGAAGCTATACAACTTTTCTTTGTAAGTAAATGTGCCAAATGCCTCTGGCACCCTATTTCACATCCTCTCCACCTAATTTCTAATCCAACTATTTTTGCAACAAACCAGCTTCCCACAGATATAACCTGATGGCACTTTTACTTGAGCTGCATCACTTAATTCTCCATGTCTGCCCCAGATTTATCTAAAAGATACCTGCATGTATCTGCCAATGACTCAGACAACTTCCAGTCTAGAAAAAAGTTGATACCCTATTTTAGTCATAGTTCCTCAGAGAAAGAGAATCAATTGTGTGTGTATGTGCGTATGCATATATATATAGAGAGAGAGAGAATATATGCAGAATATGTGTGTGTATAGTTTGTAAACAATAGTGTGTGTATATATACATATATACATAAACATATATATATACATGCATAGATGTATACATATATAGAAAGGTTTTATATAGAGATTTATTATATATACACACACACATATATTTATATATGTAGGAAGGTTTATTACAAGGAATTGATTGACATGATCGTGAGGACTGGCAAGTCCAAAATCTGCAGAGCTGATGTTCCAGTTGGTATCTGAAGGCCAGTAGATGTTGCATAATCAGGAAAAACAATGTCCCTTTAGAGGACCTTCATGTTGGCTTTCTTTCATTTCCTGTTTCAGTCTCTGCAGCATTCCACTCTTCCCTACATACCCCCGCCTTCCCTTTCTAAAATAAATGATTTATACTCCAAAATCTCAGGCTCTCCTCTGCTGGGGGATGGGAACAGGTTAAAACAATATGATCATAAGAACATTCTTTCCTCCCCAGCCTTATTGAGGTATGACTGACAATAAAAATTGTATATTTAGATTATTAAAAAAAGTAACTGGGTGAGGTGATGGATGTATTAATTAACTTGATTGTGGTGATCATTCCACAATGTATAAGTACATTAAATCATCACATTGTGCACCATAAAAATATATTCTTTCATAGATATCTTGTTAACAATACAAAATCATCTTCAGCGTACAATACATCTTGGTCTTCCAAATGCTCGTTATCCAAACATTGTCTTTGGGACTCATTTTCAAATATCTTCAAAGAAAGATTTACATACAGAAGTGATAACTCCTATAGTTAAGTCACATAAACAGAACCTTAAGAAATAGATTGTATAATTCTACACTAGACTATAAGCTTACTCAAGGCAAAGAATGAATCCATTTTGTTCTCATGGCTAATCCCTAAATGTCACACATGTTGAATGCAAGACCACAGAGCAAGTGAGGTGAGCTATTCTACTAGAAATCAGAGTGTTCAGACCTAAAGCCCAAGTTTACCTCTCACTGCCTGTATCGTGTCTGATGTGTCCTGTAGGCAACTATTCTTTGGCTTTGATTCCACCCTTATGTTAACCCCATAGACTTAATTAAGATTTAGATTAGATCACAAAAGTAGAATCATTGTGCTGATGAATACAAGCATTCATCCTGTTAATCAGACATATAAAACTGACTCTCAACTATAAAATGGAGAGCAAAAATAATACACTATGCTTTAAAATAGTTAAGAATTCATAATGGCATGCTATATTAAGTCTCAGATCCGTGGTCTAATAAATAATAAATAACACTAAGCATATAAACCCTCAGTGTTAACCCTTATTATTACTTGTATCATGTTGACTGTTCCTCTGGTAGGAGTTTATTGCTTATTATTACACAGATTGACCAGGTTCAATTACCTCCAAGAAATTTCTTTGATTTTTAAGAAAAGCCAATCAGAGCCTATTAGCAGGATTCAATAATTAGTGTCACTGTACCAAATTAATGTGACTTTAACTCAAATGAAGGACTAAAGACTTCAGAGAATTGTTAACAAATCTGGGTAGACCTTTTGAACTTTTTTTTTGAACTTTATTTTTAATAATGAATTTTAATTATAATTTTACGAATGTTTAAAGTCTGGGGGCTTTACTGGAAAGGCTGACTACACAGTCAGTAGTCAATATGCTGAAAGAGTAAATATATTACTTTGACAGATAAAACATGTTGAAGGAAGATAATATGGAGATTATAATTCCATACAAACTTTAATCCATTGTGTCTATTTCCTTCTATTCCACTTACTAAGGCCTATGGTTGTGGGACACCAAAGAGGCTATACCATATATTTATTATGAGTAAGGATTTTGGAGTCTGATTCTGTGGATTTCCATATTGGTTTCCTCACTTATTCATTAATTGGACCTGACTGAGATACGTGGCTTATCTGTGCCTCTTATGGACTGGATGTTTGTTTCCTCAGCGTTCATACACTAAAGCCCTAACTCTAACTCCCAATATGACAGCTTTTGGAGATGGGGCCCTTGGGAAGTAATTAGGTAATGTAGGATGAGAGAGGGACCGTATAATGGGATCAGTGCCCTTAATAAGAAGAGACACCAGAGAGTTTGCTCAAGAAGGTGATATGAGCACACAGCACGAAGGCTGCCATCAGCAAACCAAGAAGAGAGCTCTCACTAGAACCCAACCATGCTGGTACCATGACCTTAGGCTTTTAGCCTCCAGATTGTCAGAAAATAAATTTCTGTGGTTTAAGCCACTGAGTCTGTAGTAGTTTGTGATGGCAGCCCAAGTAGACCAAGACCTCAGATCCCTAATCTGTAAAATGAAGAGAGCAATAAATATGATTTTAGTGAATGGGATTTTTATAAGAATTAAATAAGTGAGAATAGTATTTAACATGAAGTAAGAGATATAATGTCAGTTTTTATCGTTATTGTTCCTTTACTTAGTAATAGATTTGAAGTTAATTTCTGTCTTTGAAATTTATATTCGTTCAAAAAAGAAGATAGTCTCAGAATTGGGGTCTGTGGAAGGCTCTTATTTATCTCTTGCAGAGGAGGAGATGCAATCATGGGTTTCTTGCTTTTCAAATTCTAAAAGATTTGAGAATGCTGAGGTCTATAAATAAAATCCCTTGAGTTAAGGGATTTTAACTCATATATGACTTCTAACTGGATTTCCCTATTCACAGTGTTCCAGCAGGTCACACTTGTAATATTAGAAAAAAAAAATTCCAATAAAGTTGAGAAGATGCAGTTAAATGGAGCAGACTGAAGATGATTTTTCTTGGCATTGTGTAAATTTTCAGATGAGAAATTAGAGATGCACCATGTTTAACCCAAGCAGGAAAACACACAGGGAGTTTATATGGTGTGAGCCAACTTATTCTGGAACATCAAATCTGAAACTCCTGACAAAATGGCATCAGGTGTTAAGTTATATTCTGGAGAGGGGATGACACCGCATCTACCTTGACAGTCCGTCTGGTAAATGTGAATGTCATTTAGCGGTCTACTTCCCAATGAGTGGCATGCTAACATCTCAATAAAATAAGAATGCAGGCTGAGTGTCAATCATTCCATGCCTTCTCAGTTTCCAAGGGATGTGTCTCATCTGTAATAGCATGGGAAACTTGCTCCTTCTCCTTAAGAAACAGAAATATTAGAGCAGCTGGTAACACAGCCCAGAATACCGTCAATAAATTCTGCAAAGAAGGTGGAACTTGGGAAATAATAGCTGACTTTTTTTCTTAAGAAACTAATATAATCATAACCTTCTTTTTATATTGAATCCCCTGTAGTGTATCAGGGGCAGACAGAGAGGTAGCCCGAAAGCTATTATCTATTCCTTTCTCCCTTGCTGGTCTTTTACTTGGAAGCTGTGACATGCTGTTTACTCACTTCTGTGGCGTCTCTAAAAACTGTAGCCGTATATCAGCTTGGGCTAGTAAAACATAGTAGGAAGTCTGCTCAGGTAGGGCATAGAGGAGACTTACTCCAGGAAAAAGGCCTTTTTTTTCCTCCAGTTACTCAAACACATGCTTAATGTTCAAAGGTGCAGCAGCCATTTTGTGACCATGAGGCAACATGCCTGAAACTGCTAGATACTGGGCTTTACCAGTAAAGTCAGGAACAGTCCACCCCTCAAATGGAGACTCCCTGTGGTTGACCGGAATTTGGCACCTGTGAGCTTTAACCTCTGCTGTCATCCTTACAAATATATTTCTTAACATGTCAAAAGACACGTCGATGATAAAACTAGTTATGGACTTTAAAATAAGGAGATTCTCCTCGTGTGCCCAATCTGTTTACTCGAGGCTTTCAAAGCAGAGAGGTTTCTCTGGCTGGGGTCAGAGAGAAGTGGTGGAAGAGGAAGATGATAGAGAGATAAGGCAGACAGATTGGAAGGTGAGAGGACTTGATCTGCCGTGCTAGCTTTGAGTCAGGGAATGCAGGTGACCTCCAGAAGCTGAGTATAACTCCCAGCTGACAATTAGCAAGGAAAGGGAGACCTCGGTCCTGGAGGTCACTTGGAGCTGAATTTTCTGAACCACCTGAACCAATACAGAAGCAAATTCTTCCTGAGAGGCCCCAGATCAGAAAGTAGACTGGCTCATACCTTGATTTCAGTCTTGGGAGACTCCACGCTGAGAAATTACCTAAGCCAACTAGATTTGTCCTATTGTATCCTGCCTGTTTCAGCCTATCTGTGATAATACTCTGGGCTAGAAATGCCTAGGGGCATTCACCTGAACCCTGGTAAGCTTCTCATAGACACACCCCCTCCCCACCCTGACCTAAAGTTCCAACTAGAGAGAGCCTTGTGGTTCTTATGATGATGGCAAGACTCTCTTCAGCAACAACCATCAGGGAACTTTGGAAAAAATGAATGTTTATTACTTATAAGATCTGGAAATTATATGACACACCTGGGGCCATACAGTGAGTTCACAGGGGGTGAGAGAGAGAGAGAGAGAGGGAGAACGAGAGAGAGAGAGCCTGAGAGCATATGGGCCTGAGGCTCTAGTTTTATTAGGGTCAAGGGTGGAGGCATAGAGTTTCCTTGGTTAATTCTTTACTGGTGAATTTAAAGCATTAGAGTGGGAACTTAGCATGGGAAGAGAAAAGTCAAGTGGCCCAAATGGTCAATTATTGAAGTTAACCAATATCTCTAAAGCAGGAGCTTCCTTGTGAAGGGGCACAAGGTGCTGTAGGGGAAGGAGTTGGGGAGCTATCACTTCATCAGGTTCTGGGGCTGGCAGTGTGTTTATGCCAGATGGCTGTCTTTGAAATGGATACCTTGGTAATCAAAACTTTTTGAATTACAAAAAAGGAGAACAACAACAAAGGTGGGAGCTGACGCTGTACCTCTAGAATCCTGAGATACTGTGTGTATTTTTAAGCCACTAGGTTATGTAGTAATTTGTTATCGCAGCCATCGGAAACTAATACACTCCCCCTAAACCGATTTATTCACTAATATGTTATAGAACACAGGCCATTCTAGGATGTCTGATGACAAAAACAATGACAATGACAGCAACTAATAATGACCGGATGATTTGTGTTACGTGTCAGGCTCTGTTCCAGGACAAACAGAACAGACTAGGGCACCTTTACCATGGAGTTTATGTCTTAGTGAGAAGTAGACGGTGAACACATCAATATACAGGCCAAAAATACTAGTTAAGTGTCATGTAAGTAATTAAAACTGGGTATTTGAAGGCAAATCACTCATCAGAGAATTTAGATCATATGGTCAAGAAAAGCCTCTTTGTGAAGGTGACTAATATCTAGGTGGAATCTGGACAAGAAGCAACAAGCTAACAAAACATTGTGAGGTGGGACTTATAGACAGTTACAAAGGCTCAATGACAAAAACTAACTTAGAGTGTCTGACAGAAAGGGCAGAACCAAGGTGGATGGGAAAGACATGGCGAGAAGTTTGACGGGAGGCAGAGGGGAGACTCGAGAGCTCCTATAGGCCACGAGCACTTTATATGTATATGTAGTATATATATTTTTTCCTGCAAGATTGTATGTATTTATTCATGAGAGACACAGAGAGAGGGGCAGAGACCCAGCAGAGGGACTGGATCCCAGGACCTGGGGATCACAACCGGAGCCAAAGGCAGCCGCTCAACCGCTAAGCCCCCAAGGTGCCCCAAGCAGTGTATACTTTATTCTTAGGGTAGAGGGAAGTCAATGGAGGGGAATAATCCGAATCATGTGAAAACAATCCCTGGAGTTGTAGGACACCCATTATGGAGGCTGTGGGCAACCATGGAAGCAGGGGTCCGGTAGCCAGCGGCGAGCAGGCTAAGGTGGCTGGAGAGGAGCTGATGGTCTCCAGAGACTGGATGCTTCCAGGTGTCCTGGAGGCAGATTAAATGGGACTTTATGAAGCACAGGTTGTGGAAATGAAGGTCGAAGCAGCCTCCAGCAGACCTTGAAGTCTTGAGTTAGAGCCGACGCACGGATGACTCAGCTTAAGGAAGGAAAGAAGGGAGAGAGCTTAGCAGGCGGGGTGGATAGGTTCAGAGATTAATTCTGCTTTGGCTATTTTCATTTTGAGGTGACTATTAGCTATTCTAATGAATAATTTAATATCTGTTGACAAATAGTCCCCAAACTTCCTTTTTTCTACATTACTCATTTTCTTCACAATTCTTTTAAACTCCCTGTTGTGGGGAACAAAGGGAGAAGAAAATGTAGATAAAATTAAGTGTCCTTGTAACCTCAGGTCCACTGACAAATACTTGAGGGGGGCAGCGCACAGCATCCCTGCAGGGACCTCCGGGCTGCCTTAGGGTTCAGGCCTGGCTAGAGGGGAAGACACCCTGAGTTGGACGATAGCAAGGCCCCAGGATCCGAGGGGTCTTCCTTAGCAAATGAAAGTCCTTTTGGAATTGCTTTTAGCTTTACTTCACCCAGCCCCAGAGTACAGGGTCGGCTGCCCTTCACAATCCCAGGGCAGTAGCTCTCTCTGCCCCTGGTCCCATCCTGTCCCCGTGCTTTAATGAAACTACTATTTTGGGCACCTGGGTGGCTCAGTGGTTGAGTATCTGCCTTCAGACCAGGGTGAGGAGACCAGGATCGAGTTCCCATCGGGCTCCCTGCATGGAGCCTGCTTCTCTCTCTGCCTGGGTTTCTGCCTCTCTCTCTCTGAGTCTCTCATGAATAAATAAATAAAATCTTTTAAAAAACATTTTTAAAAAACCCATTATTTTATACCAGGGCATTGCAAGAATTCTTTCTTGGCCGTCAGCTCTGGACCCCAAACACCAACAACTTATTCCAAAAACACATCGCTACCTGCATAGTTTCTGCTTTATTTTTTTTTTTCCTCTAAACAAAAATCAACTTTCACTCATAAAACTGTATTTTAAAAGAAAATGTTAAGGCAAATACACATGATATTCATTTTATGTTTGGAATAGTTATGGGAAAGGAAGATACTTGTAAAAAAACAAATGCACTGTGTATAAAGATGTCGTGACTTTCAGCTTCTGTCGCCTAAAGACGTGAACATGCATTCGGATCACTTGGTTGAGGTGCGTGTGCATGTGCACGTGTGGGCTGGGATACATACATGTCATGCACGTGAAAGAGAGACACATAGACAAGTATTAATTAATTAATTAATTTTTAAAAATATTTTATTTATTTATTCATGAGAGACACACACACAGAGAGAGGCAGAGACCCAGGCAGAGGGAGAAGCAGGCTCCATGCAGGGAGCCCGACACGGGACTCGATCCTGGGACCCCGGGGTCATGCCCTGGGCTGAAGGCAGATGCTCAACCACTGAGCCACCCAGGGATCCCCTGACAAGTATTAATTTAGACGCAAAGGTCACAGTAGCTACAAAATGACAAGTCCTTCCAGTGTTTTTGCTATGGATGATCTCAAAACCCCTTTTTCCCTTGTAACGAGATTCCAAGTATGCCAGGCCTTGCCTATGTGACATCTAAATTCCCCTCACCCGGTGCCTAAAATCACTGGTAGTGCCGGACCCCACTTGGGGAATGCTGTGTAGAGACTCCTAGATATAAATCAATGGGTGATGAGAGGGCGACGCGCAGGGATCACTCACGATGTGCCCTTCTTTTCCTGATTCTCAAGCATTTGGAGGCTTGTACACCTACTGTCTCCATGAATGTTTCCTTTAAAAGGATCAAAAATGTATTACACGCCGGGCACTGAAGTGACACTTGCATGTTGTCACTTGTGCCAGGAAGAGATTTTATTCAGCTGTCCAACTACCCGGCCCCCTCGCTCTGTTGCCCTGCCCCCCGCGTTTGTAACTCAGATGGGGTTTAGGCCACGCTAAAAATATTTTCCTTGCACCAAGCACTTTCTTCGCACATCAGTGCCTAAATCATAGACACGCTTTGTCCACGATTTGGTTCTTCATATATAGGCGGGCTTGGGGGAGAATTTGTCTGTGGGATGTACCAAAAAATTTTCCTTCCACCAGCTGGACCCATACCACCCCCACTCCTATTCAAAAAGCTCTTCACATGGTTTCTTTTCCGAGGGCATTTTGTACAAATGTATGATGCCAGGCAATCTTGATTTTGTCTAATATAAAGATGCTGAATAAACTTTGTTAGAAGAGTTAAAATTTGCATCTGCTTTCTAGACATAATTGTGCACTTGTGTGAATGCGGGGCTGGAGCGGGGAGACTGGGTGCTGGTAATTTCTGCTCTTTGAGTATTTCTCCCGAGGCCAGTGAGGAGGAGGGTCATTTCACCCCATATTCAGAAGGTCTGCACTCTCCGGCCCCTGCCCGTTTGTCCGGGTATGAGGGTTTCATAAGCTGACTGGCCACACAGAACCGATTGAAACGACTAAGGGGAGGGATTGAGAGGGTTCGGGAAGGGGTGACAAAGCCTTGCTCGCCTGCCCTTTCTGGCACCTGCACAGCAGATGCTCTTTAAGCTTCCAGCAACCATGTGGGAAACGAACCTGCTGACCCTGGCTCAACAAGCCTGGCCGTCATTCTCCAGGTTCCAGTTCCTTCCCAACGATTAGCTGCATAAAGCAGAGACTGCGCAGGCACCCGGCAACCGAAGGGGTGGAGGCCTGGAAGTCCTCCCGAGGAAGGTGGTGGTGGAGGATATAGGAGCCGGGCCCAAGCCTCGGTGGAGTGGCATCTCCGCCGTGCGAGCTGCGGCCCGGCTCTCCACACAGCGCCCTGCCCACCAGGGCTCTCTCCTTGGCTCTGCACAGGAAGCAGAAGCCACATCCTTAGCACCATCAGATGCTACATTTGCAACACATGCACGTGCCTTAATTTCCCCTTTTGCAGTGGCACGCAGAGCCGGCCACTTTAAGCT
Organism: Canis lupus baileyi; assembly: GCF_048164855.1. NCBI lineage: Eukaryota > Metazoa > Chordata > Mammalia > Carnivora > Canidae > Canis > Canis lupus. The sequence goes on along the minus strand of NC_132840.1, from coordinate 1,058,394 downwards.
CCTTGTGCACACGACACAGGCTAAGTAGTTTCTTCTGTTAGAAGAAACGATTAGTTCTTGTATTAGACTCTCCTAATTATTTCCGCATGTGTCTCTGGTCTTTCCCTCACAGACCCCTAGCTCTTGCTGCTAGCATCTGCGCGGTTTTTGTCCCCCCCTATCCAGAGCCTAAGGCCACGAAACATGCATGTGCTTGTACACATTTTGTTTCATATGAAAAACATACTTGTCTAGCAATCCCAACCGGTAACAAAGCTGACGATGGCCTGTGCTTCTTAGTCAGCACCGTCACAAGCTAACTCGAAGTGTTTGTTCAGCAGCAAACAGATCTGGTGTGCAAAAGGCAATAGAGAAATATCGAAGTATAAAGGATGAAGGCTGGTTTGTTTCGGGATCCATTGGCAGGAAATCAATGACCCTATACAGGCACCCTATCCCGAACCCTAGAGACCTCTTATTGCAGCGGCTTTACGATGCACAGGCATGGATGTATTTTCTCAAACGATAAATGTTAACATGAGTCATTCAAATGGTTTAAAGTTTTCAGCATTTGACTACGTACGTCAAAGTGTTTCTCAGTGTGGACTCTGGATCAGCAGCATGAGATCCGCTGGGAGCTTAGACACATAAACACCCCAGATCCACTGTGTAGAAACTCGGGAGCTCTGTGTGGGGCCCTGCCTCTGTGTTTTTGTAAGGCTGCTCGTGGATTCTGATGGCCACTAAGTTTAAGATGCATCCATATATAAAAGGTCTAGAAGAAGCCTTCCTGGGGCACCTGGGGGGCTGAGTCGGTTAACAGTCTGCTTTTGGCTCAGGTCATGACCTCAGGCTCCTGCAATCCCAGGCCCCAGTTGTGCTCAGTCTCTCTATCGCAAGTAAATAAATAAAATCTTTATTAAAAAAAAAAAGCATTCCTTTTGCATCAATGCTAATTACATAAATTTCTCGTTCTAATGACATAACTATAGAACATGGGAGTGTCTAAACATTTATCCAGTCGGTTATCCATGACAGAAGTCTTCATGATTGTGATAAGTTATAAAACAGTGGAAGTTCTATATAAAGAATAATTACGTGAAGAGTGTTAATGCTGTGCGCCTAAGATTGTCCCAGTTTTCTCAAAATCATTCAAATGACTACATTCATGAAAATAAGCAAAATATCTAGAAAGCTTGTATATTTGTAGGATCATGAATGTTCACAAGTTTCATCTTTATAAGTTTTTAAAAATATTTATTTATTCATGAGAGAGAGAGAGAGAAAGAGGCAGAGGGAGAAGTAGGATCCCTGCAGGGAGCCCGATGTGGGACTCGATCCCAGGACCAGGATCACACCCTGGACCCAAGAGATACACTCAACTGCTGAGCCACCCAGGCATCCCTTTATAAGGCTTTTGACAAAATTTCTATCACTAATAGATGTGTGGGGGTGTATGCGTTCATGATATATGTCATATATATATAGCGAAGGTTTGGGAAGCATTCTCCATGGCCTTGCCTGTCTGAACTGTTACTACCAATAGCCTTTCTCCTGGTTCTGAAAGTGTGAAGAATATTTTCACTTAATATAAACAAAGTAAGCAACTCAAATTCGTGTATTGCACGTACCACTTTTTTATATTTGACACTTTATTTACCAGAGAAAATGTTGACAACACAGTTGTAATTGTGTACACATAGGAGATCAGAGCTCTGTTGGAATCACCCTTTGTGGAATCTAAAATTGTGCTTTATAAATCAGGAGTGTCTGCGGAGGAGGATGCCACATGGAACATATTCTTCGTGAGGCTGATGATTTCTTTCGTCTGGTAAGTCTATGTTTTCATTGAAGTAACACTAATTTGATGACTACAATCCCGACAGTCCCCTCCCACTAAGTTTCTTCGGATTTCCTTATATATATGGAACCCTGTGGAAGTAAAATAGACTTGAGTCCAATATGTAGTAGTAGAGTCTTGGGGTTTTCTCCTTATAGTAAGTAATCATGATCGTATCTCCAGATGCTTCTGATTATCAATTGCCTTTTGTTTAGTGAAAGAATTCTTTGGAATGTGAAGTGCCGGCTTGAATGCCAGTTCTGTTTTCTGAAAAACTACAGTTGAAGGTTTTTCGTTCTATTCTTGACTGTATCCTAGGCCCAGACAGAGGGATCCAGTGATGCAACTTCATATGAATGGATGTCCTGGAGGTTCTTCACAAGTAACAAATTTTGTTCCTGGGTACTAGATACATAGCTATGAGTTTCCTTCCCAGCACCTAAAAACCAAGCCACTGTTTCCAAAACAGTGAATAAACATGGAAATAAATACTTAACTGATTTCAGAGTAAAGAGAATACTTAAAATTCAGAGGAATTATTTGAAGTATCTCATCTCTACCCCTGTCAGACATTCACAGTCTCCAAGATATTTTTCTTTACTGATCCTTATTGTAAGGATGGAGTCCAAATGTTCTTCATATATTCAAATTTCTTGAAAATCACATGCATGATGGTTGAAAAATGAATAGTCAAGTTTTTTGACATTTTGGTTTAAATTGAAAGTGAGACCATTTCCCCCCCCCCCCAAATCCAAAGGGCTGTTAAAAATAAATGATTTGGGGGATCCCTGGGTGGCGCAGAGGTTTAGCGCCTGCCTTTGGCCCAGGGCGTGATCCTGGAGACCTGGGATCGGATCCCACGTTGGGCTCCTGGTGCACGGAGCCTGCTTCTCCCTCTGCCTGTGTCTCTGCCTCTCTCTCTCTCTCTCTCTCTGTGTGTGTGACTATCATAAATTAAAAAAAAAAAAAAACCTTAAAAATAAATGATTTGGGTGGTTTAGTGGTTTAGCGCCACTTTCAGCCCAGGGCGTGATCCTGGAGACCCGGGATCGAGTCCCACGTTGGGCTCCCTGCGTGGAGCCTGCTTCTCCCTCTGCCTCTCTATCTCTCTGTGTATCTCATTGATAAATAAATAAAATCTTAAAAAAATGATTTAAAAACAAGAATACAGTGTATCATAATCATCGTATTGGTCACCACCACTGTAAGAAGATGAAAACTATCAACGTGGTATAATGTATAGCAAAGAAGCCAATCATTTCTTTTCACAAAAATGTTGACTGAAGAGATGACCTTCCTCCCCTCGCCCCATGGTTTGTCCAGTTATGAGGGGAATCTCCTTGGAAGTGAGACTTTCGGTGCTGAAATCTGGACAATATCAGGAAATCCTGAACTGTTGGCCACCCTCACGGGGACGGAGAACGGGTCCGTGAATTTCTCTCCTTAGGAATACGGCCACCGTAGAAGTAAAGGAGAAAGACATGACCTTTTAGAGGTGCTTGCGGGAAACAGCGAGGAGAGCACGTAGAATGAGCAAACTCCATGAGCAGCAGGGCACGAGCTGAGGTTCTTCACCAGAGGTAAGAGTTCAAGCAAAACACAGCAAACATTGGCAGATCCTGGACCTCCGCACTCCTGGGTCTTTCCTTTAGGTTCTCACTGGTGGGTGGCAGGCCTTCTCAAGAGCTGCAGGTAATGAAGTCTTTGTTTTTTTTTCTTTCTTAATTTTATAATATAAAGCATAGGAGTCTTTTTCCATTCCTTAACTTTGATGTCTTCAATCTCCCTGTACCCAAAAACATACTTTTTACCTTCTGTAACATGCTGATAAGTGGGATTTCAAGGGCGGGAAACATCCACGCTTTCCAATTATGATGTCTAAGGGAGCATTTTAACCTATTTTCAGAGGTTTACCTGCTGCAAATATGAGAGTGATTTTAATTCCCCTCTTACTATAGTCTAGTGTTCATATACTAATCCTTATTATATTGCCATGAAATTACAAAAAGAATATCATAACAATTTTGTGTTTACTCGAAATATGCTAGATAAGCCGTTAGCATTAATGCAGCTGAGATTTTATTATTTTTCTTCCCAGAAAGAATGGAAATGAGTTTACTTAATGTGGAATGATGGTTTCATATAACTGTTAGGATTAGGCAATGTTGAGAATAAGAAATCTTAATCGAAAAAATTGCTAGATTTTTATTCCGAGGAAATATATGGACTTCAATAATAAGGTTGGGGCAGCCGGTGTGATCTCATCTTTTGTGATAATTGATAGAAGGCTACATTCCTCATGGTCCCCTCCAGACCCCTCTCAGGTTTGTAATGCTCATGGTCCCTGACTGTGCCTTCTGGACTCTCATACCGTCTTTCTGTAATTAAACTTGTTTGGCCTTTTCACTGGAGAACCTTAACGCATCTGATGTGTAATCTGCCCAGGTCGACATGGGGAGCCACTCGGACCTACGGATCCGGAGGAACTTGGCGGAGGCTAACACGCGGCAAAAGATCCTTCTTCTTTCTTCCTTGATAAGGAGTAAAAGGAACTGCTTGACTTCAAGTGATTCATGGGCTTTGGGATGAGAAACATCTAGGTTTGAATCCGTGTTCCAGCCTTGTGCTGTGGGACCTTAGATGCTTCTGTGCTTCTTCCAGAAAATGAGATTAGCAACGTCCCTCTTACTGTGGGGCTGGACGGTAAAGGCTTTTCGGTTCCAAAAGCCAAGACCCTTCCGCTATGTGACACTCCTCCAAGGTAAAACGTATAATGATGCAAAATAGCATTTCCCAAAGTGACAAAAATACGGTCTTGCAAGCTTACCTTCCTGTCTTACAGGTCGTCCGCAGCTGACAGTGTCACTGAGGCAGGGATGGGATGCGGTGGGAATAAAGGAACGAGGTGAGGTGATCCCCATCCTGTGTTTCCGTGCTGCAACCGAGCTGGGGCGGGAAGCATTCTCATTGGAGGGTGGGTAGCTCTTCGGAAGGCGTTCACCGAGGCAGAGCCGGGCGTCCACCTGGCGTCCACCTGGCGTCCACCTGGCATCCACCTGGCGTCCACCTGCTCTGAACCCCGCAGCAGCTTCTGTTTTGATCTCTGGTTCCCACGCCCGGACCCTGAGGTTTCGGGAGGTTAAGAAATGTGACCCTCACGCCGGGAGGACGTGGCGGTGGGTGGGGAAGCCTTAGGCTGGCAGGGAAGACCCGGCTGCGGCCGCACGGAGGCCCCGGAGGCCCGGAGGCCGAGGTCGAGGCTCTCCTGCAGGCGGGGCCGCCCCGGGCCGCTCAGGAACGAGCTGTGGGTCCGAAAGGGCGACCGGTACAGCCGGCTTCCCGGGGGCCCTCGGCGGCGACCTCCGCGACATCCGGGGGATGCCGTCGGTCAGTCTGTCCTCGGCTGTTCTGCGCAGCCCAGCCCGCCTCGCCGCCCCCCTACCTGCCGGGATTAGGCTCCCAGGACTACCTGGGGAGGCGGGCGGGCCCTTGGTGCTCTCCAGCTGGGGGTGGGGGGGCTCGGGTGCTCTGGGGGGGGATGCCGGCGGGGCCCTCGTGGAATCCGGGGTGAGAGGCCCCCGGCCTGGGCGGCGTGGACACCCGTACCCGGGGGGAATCCGGGGCAGAGAGGCACCCCCCCAGCCCGCAGCGGGGGACCGAGGCCCAGGCGGGCGGTCCCGTGCTCGGTGCGCGCAGGTGGCGGGGGCGGGGAGGCCACAGCCCTGGCAGCACCTGTGCCCCGGGGCGTCCCCACCCCCGACCCGCCGTGCTCCCACTTGTCAGGAAGTAACCGAGCTGTGAGGAAACGCCGGGGGCGCCCCGAGAGGCCCTTCCCGGTGCTTTGCCGCGGACGTCGGGCAGCAGCTCCCTCTGTGCTGGCGTCGGGAGCGCCCGGCAGCCGCCCTCCCTCTGGCTGGGGAGACGCTGCCCGCCCGAGGCACCGTGGCCTTCCCGACCCCGCCGCCCGGCCCCGACGCCCCCGCCCGCCCCCGCGCCGTCTAGCGGGTCCCGCTGGCTCCCGGAAGCCTCGGCTCCCCCGCCAGGCCCAGGCGGGGTCCCGAGCGCAGCTGCAGGTGGGCCGCCCGCTCCTCCCGACTGTCCCCCGGGCGCTGTGCCGCCGAGCCTCCTCCGCCGTCAGCCACCGAGCCTCCACCCGCAGCCGCCGAGCCTCCACCCGCAGCCACCGAGCCTCCCTCCACCCGCAGCCGCCGAGCCTCCGCCGTCAGCCGCCGAACCTCCACCCGCAGCCACCGAGCCTCCTCCGCTGTCAGCCGCCGAGCCTCCCTCCATCCGTCAGCCGCGGAGCCTCCCTCCACCCGCAGCCGCTGAGCCTCCCCCCCAGCCGCTGAGCCTCCACCCGCAGCCGCCGAGCCTCCACCCGCAGCCGCCGAGCCTCCCTCCGCCGTCAGCCTCCCACGCGCCCGAGATCTTCCCCGGGGCCCCTGCAGGACGTCACAGCCGCATCCCCGAGCTCTGGCGGACGCTTGTCAGCGACACCCTTTGGAGGCCTTACGCCACCTGCAGAGCAGCCGCGGGCGGCACCTGTTCCATCGGTGTCTGAGCCAACAGTGGGCGACACCGCGTCCGGAGAGCAGAGCGACCCAAAGGCCCCAAGACACTCGTATTGAACTCGTATTGAACGAGAGTAAAAGCTGCGCTTCCAGAAACCTCCGTGTGTGCCTCTGTGCCTCCCTTCCCTCCACCTGTCTCGCTGCGCACCTGCTCGGTTCCAGGCCCTGAGGTGCAGGCGAAGGAAGCTGGGCGCCTGCTCTGATCATCGGATGCACGACGGCGCGGGACACTCGGTGACACCTGCCTGGCGGCGGTCAGAGGACCTGCGGGGGCACCGGCGCCCTGGAGCAGGAGCTCGGGGGTCGCTGGGGCCGCGGCTGGTCCTGGGCGGTCCTGGGAGGCGTCTCAGGTCTCCGAGCACCGCGCTGATGACCGCGAAACCGCCCCGGGGCCTTCCGTCGGCCGGTGACCTCACACAGCGTTTGCCAAGAGGAGCACCCAGTACACCCCAGAGCTCCTCTCTTCCCCCTCGTGCCTTCTTCTCGGCGGCTGTGCGCCCCGGACACGCGTTGGCTTCTTCAGCCTCTCTGTGTCCCCCGCACCCCTGCACCCCTCCAGCCCTGCACCCTTGCACCCCTCCAGCCCTGCACCCCTCCAGCCCTGCACACTACACCCCTCCAGCCCTGTACCCCTGCACCCCTGCACCACTCCAGCCAGCCCCTCCAGCTCTGTACCCCTGTACCCCTCCAGCCTTGCCACCCTCCCCTCCCCTCCCCTCCGTCGCCCTTTGAGAGCTCTGCCAAGGGACATGCCCTTCTCGGGGATTCTACTCATTTGTTTGAAAGAGAGCGGGAGAGGGAGCTCCAGCTGCGGGAGGCAGACTGTGCTGAGTGGGGAGGCCGCGGTGGGACTCGAACCCAGGACCCAGACCACGCCCTGAGCCCAAGGCCAGCGGTGCCCCGTGTCACAGGGCGGCGTGTCCCCATCCTGCCTCCGTGCGGCCGCAGGGCCCTCCCGTTCGGCACAACGAAGTACCCCTCTTGCTTCCCGACGTCCTGGGAAGGCAGACAAGGGACCCTTTGTAGTGGATACCATTTTTGATTCTTACGTTTTTCCCCCAGAGATCCTTTTGTCACTTCATTTTTAAAAACAAATAAAACCGTATCACCACCCCCACCGGATCCTAAGAGTGACTTTTCTCCAAGGCAGTAGCCTGATTTTAAAAATCACAGTAAAAAACACCAAGTTGGTGATCTCCGGTGCCCACTTATGCGGACGAAGTCATTGTTCACAGTGAGACTCTCACCGTGGGGACAGGACTGAGCACCTACCCCAGAAATGTACGGGGATGTCTCTACAAATGCTTTCCTGATAAAAGACAAGTTGGTATTTTTGTTAATAAAGTATCAATGCAGGAAGTGAGCATTGATTGCAAAAAAAAAAAATACATATTTTGTAAACTCCAGGGCTTGACAATACCTGTTTTCCATTTACTTCAAAAGTAACAGCCCAAATTTTCCATTTAGTCTAAAGTGATCTTTACAATTTCTGAAATTGTGCAAAAACTATAGCACATTCAGCTGCTAAGTGAACTTGTACTAAATTGAACACTGTAATCTAATACAACAAAGATATTTTTATTTCCCTAAAGACATGCCTTTCTCATTTCCTAAGACATGTTTTGGGATTTAACAAACTTCTGGTGTGGATAGAAACAAGATGGTTTCATTGTACTGTAAAGTCAAAAAAAAAAAAAAAAAAAGAAAGAAAGAAAGAAAGAAAAAAACACAAAAAACCTGTAAATAACTCTAACTGAGCTGTGTGGTATTTTTTTTTTTTTTCACAGCTGGAAGACTAGTTTTTATTACAGCTCAACTGGCATCGCAAATTAAAATTCATCTCTGTTTGTTAAACTGCTACTTACAATGGCTTCCGCCAACTGTTACAGTTGGATCTTACGCTGTCGTGTATGCATTTCGTGGGAACGGTTCAACAGCATGAATATTTAAAAACAAGTACACGGAAAGTACTTTCCCCCCCCCATTGGTTTTCCATAGTTTACTAGCTGAATTATGTTTCAAGTTTTTGGTCGAACTTGGCTCAATTTCCACTTGGCAATAATGCAGCTGTCGGCTGAATTAATTAAATAGTCTTTATCGGTGCCTATGGCTGCAGCTCTTGGTGACAGCCAAGCCGCTGTGGTCTGTACTCACTCTGTCCCGCTGCCCTGCGGATTTGCCACTCACAGAAACCAGAGCGTTTCCGGTGACGGCTCAGGGTCCCCTCACACATGGTGCATGGCTAATGACAACTACACAGCACTGGCTGTGTGCATTTCACGGTGAGGTGTTCTGAGCGCCCAGGCCTGTGGGCCGTCTTGAGTGGCCGCCGCACCTGCTGAGTGTGCACCGTCCCAGGGTCCGAGGGCTTGCGACTCCTCTGCTGTACCTAGTAATGGAACAAACCGAGGAACGGCCCTCCGTGTCGGGAAGTATCTTCATACAAAATCGGCATATCCGTCCTCCTTTTAATACCGATGCCCCTAATTACCTCTCTTGGGAGACATGTATTGACAGACGGTCCAGACACAGGAAATCGTGTTCTTTCCTGAATGACTCTAATCTCCTGAATCATCCTGTTGTCTTTTTCACTACAGTGTTTTTTTTTTTGTTCTGTTTTTTTTTTGTTTTTTAGTTTTTTGTTTATATGTCCATCACAGAGGTAAGATCACAGAATGCAATCTACCCTTCGTTATATACGGGAAGGCTCAGCAACTTCCCTTTCTCATGAGGCCCCCTCCCTACAAAAATACCAAAGTAAGATTTCGATGTTTTGTCTGAACCATCAGGAAAAATGATAAAAATGCAGCTGAATTATTCTGCCAAAAATCCCCTCTTCTTACATGATCCTAAAGTCATGATTCAAGTTTATTTATTTTATCTTTGCCACTTAAACCGCCTCTCTTTTCCTGAGAAAACAGAATTGCATAGGTGGTAATTTATTTAAAAGTAAATGTAACTTCGTTCTCATTTTTTTCATTGTGATTTTCATACATTAGCTTTTAATGAGAAGAAAACAATAGCTTATTATAAGTCTCAAATGGAGAAGAGGGACTTAGGTTCAAAGACATAAGGTTGTAATTTTGCCTCAGAAAATAGAAATGTGGTTACAATTAACCATTATTTTTTGCAGGGTTGTCAAAATTGCAATTTACCTACTATTTAATAAAACAGAGAAATCCTGCCTCATTACATAGATTGTTTCTTAAAGGATCAGATTCTTCACAAGCATTTGACACTGAGAAGGGTACAATCCATGTCTAATCCGTGATCCATTCGTTCTCAGGTGTTTTATCCAAGGATGTACCCAAAAGAGGTGGCAAGGAAGGAGGAGAAAGGCTTGTGAGAGTTTTACAGCCACCGGTAAGAAAAATGTTAACCTTTTCTTCTTTAGTATCTTGCTAGGACAACACTTTTACCCGGCATTATCCCCTTAGCTATCTTAATCATATCATATATTGTGAATTATGAGAAAAATGTGTATTCAATGTCCTTAGTAAAATGTCACCTGCCTGGCAATGAGCTTGTGACTTACCACCCAGACCTTGAATAATTCCATGCATTCTTCTTGTCATGTGGCTGTTTAACACAAAAGTTGTACGACGAGCCAGAGTTTACAAAGAAACAGCAGTAATAAAGCTATTTTGATGACTCTGAAACCATGATATTTGATAGATCCGAGAAGTGAGATTCCATAAGTGAGTTTTGGAATATATATATATATATATTTTTTTTTTTTAAAGAAAAATGCTTAAGTCCTATCAAGTAGAAAATGACAAGTAGCACTAGCTGTATTTTTTTTTAAGACTAATATATTCCTTAGGCTTTGAACAAATGACTTTTTCAGCATTAGTATTTCTCTACTGGTAGCTAAATACTTTCTCATCCATCATATTTCATCAAATAAAAAAAAAGTGGCAGCTTTACTGCTTACCAATTGGGAGATAGTGTGTCCAACCTAGAGGGTTTTTCTTCCTTTTTTTTTTTTTTTTTTTTGAGGCTGATTAAGCATTCTGAGGCGTCAGTTGTGACTTTGTAACTTCATAAAGTCAGATAATCGTGTCATATCTGAAAGTTAAAAATAAAGATCATTCTGTAGTTGGGACAAAAGGAAAATTATTGCTTTATTAAAGAATATAATAAATGTAGTTTGAGTCCTGGGTGGGATTTTTATAGGATTGTCTGTAGGGTATATGAGATAAGCATCTTCAAGCCTGTCCTTTGAAGTATCTTCTCGAATCCCAGGATGAATTCCTAACAAGATTTCCACATGGTTTTCTTAATGCTGTAGGAAAAAAAGCGCGTGTCCACATAGAGAGGCAGGTAGTCGCACCCACATGCACAGACACACATGTGTCTCTTGTGGAAGTTGTCGAGTGTGATGCTGAGATGGCCACTGCCTGAGATGTGGCTGGTGGGGTGCGGGTGAAGGGCACTAAGCGCTGGTCGGCGGCAGAGGGTGACGCCTCGAGATGTGTCCCTTTGGCCTATGTGTCATTTTAAGCTGAAGGCAACCAGGAGCCTTGGCCACAGGAACAGCTCTCTGGCCTCCCTCCAGGGGAGATCCCTCTCCCTCTCCCTCCTGCCGGGAAGGACTAAAGCTAGTTATTCAAGACCCTCTGGGGCCTTTGCCAACCGAGAGGTGCCACCAGAAAAACCTACAAGAGACTTCACTGAGGAGCTTTGCTTTACCATCAGCTGCCCTGTATTTGCCTCCTGCACTTTGCCCTTCTGGAAACCTAAGTCCTTCCCTGGGTCTTGGCCCTTTGACAATGTGTGGTGCCCTTGTGGAGGCGTGGGGCAGCCTGGACCCAGCCCCTTGCCTCCCACTCGTCCCCAGGGCTCCCATGGTGGCACCACACACACGCCAGTACACTTCGGCTTGTTCTCTCTTGTCACTTGGCCTTTCATAGGTCCAATTTGCAAGGCCTCCACCAGAGCACCTAGAAGGCCAGTAAGAAAGAAAATTTGCAACCTTACAGCAGCCACTTAGTTAGGAGTTTAAACCGTTTCACTTAAAAATTAAATTTTGATGTCTTAACCCAGTTTAAGTTCTTCTCTCACCTCCACTTCCCTTCCAGTATTTTGCTGGTTTTTCCCCAAGCCATATTGTCTATCATTCCATCCCTTCACCCATCCAAAAATGTTTATGGGATCAATCTGCCATTACAGTACTTTGCTTACAAGAGCTTAGAGCAGTGGAGATTTGGCTACCAACACGGCTCAACACGCGTTTGCAAGTTGTGGTCAGAATGTGAAAGAAAGGACGAGAGGTCCTGTGAGAGCAGAGGGTGAGGAGACGTGGCCCAGGGTCACTGAAGAAGGGCAGGAGCAAGTCAGGTTTAGAGCACCTCAGGGGATGAAATGACCGAGCTCCATCTTTTGTGTTCCCTACAACACAAAAGCCCGGGAGCCACGGGCTGCAGGGCTACTGAGCACTTGCCACGTAGCCTGGAGTGAGCACGCTGCATTTTTAATTTTATTTGCATGTGATTAAATAAACCACCAAATGGAGACAGTATAGTTCTAGAAATACTGCAATACTCATTTGGTCCCATTTTAGGGTGTTTCCCTCTTCCTTGGTGTCGCACATACCATAGCTTTTTCCCAAAAAATAAATTTCTCTGGTCAAAAGCAGAGTCCAGGAACCTACTGATGAATAAAAGGATGTAAGACAAAAACTGTCATTTAGGACCACATAGGCCTTTCCATCTCACCATTTAACTAGAGGTGCCTCAATTGGCATCTTAGGAAGAGAATAAAAAGAAGGAGGTGAAAGTAGAGTCGGGGGAGGCACGGGAAGAAAGAAGCATCAGAGTCTTTCAGCAGGTTACCTCCTGAGTTTTACAGAACCTTGTTCCCACTCTAGGTAAGAGACCCAGTGACATAGACTATCTAATGCACGTGTATAAGCTTAACGTAGAAATGAGGTCAGAGGACATGCAGGTTACAGGACTCCGAGAATGACAGGTGGCAGGCATCCCCGGTAAGAGCTGAACGGCAGGCCGCACTGCACAGTTCTAATACCTGAAAGGAAGCCTCCCTATCCGTGGTCTGGAGTATGATCACCCTTGTCTAAAGGATCAGTGGTTTGTAAAGGTCCTATCTCTTTCCTGTTTGAGGTAGATCTCATTGTCCAAATTGAAGCCCAAATTGTGCTTTCACAGAAACAGCAACCAAGTCTTCCTACAGATTGTTAAAAAATTAGAATAAGAAAACTATTAGTGAAAGTGAGCTCAGGGATACTCTCCTGTTCATAGAGCAGGATGTGACATTCTGATCTTCTCTCTCAGTCTTGGAAAAATCTGCAGATTTCATAGGTCTAGAAACTATTAGTGAATGAATTTGTTTGAATAAATGGCCAGTAGGCTGTTGTGTGCCCAGAAATGGGTGCGGAGGGACGGGGATGGGGCGAAGGCAGAGTTAATCAAGCCTTCTTCTGTCCTTGCTTGGAAAAACCTATAATGATAATCAGTTTATGTATTGACATATTAAGACTAGATTATGTTAGCTGTTAGTAATTGTCAGTTACTCATTCGATTCATCATTAATTACTTTATTCAGGTTTGTGCTTGTTACAGAGTACGCAGGGGTAACGAAGCTCACAGACAAGCATCCGTTGTAAAGAGGGAGATGGCATGTGATTGTTCAGACGCACAGGGCCGGCCTCCTGCAACAGACCAAGACACAGGGAGGCCGCTCGCAGAGCTTGTGCCTGGGGACGGGGGACCTGAGCTGAACTCAGAAGGTACCTGGGAAGATGGAGGACAGGAGAGAGGAGGCTCCTGAATATAATAAGCAGTCATACAAAAGCAAAGAGGAAGGAGATATTGCACTTGTTTTAGATTCTGCTAAACAGTTCATTATGGCTACCATATAGAGTGTGAGAAAAATTAAAAGGAGAAGGAGATGAGGTTGGGGATGGAGGCAGTGACTAGACCACGAGAACGCGTGTAATGCTAACTGGCTTGGGGGGCACCCGGGTCGCTCAGGCAGTTAAGTATCTGCCTTGGGCTCAGGCCTTGATCTCAGGGTTCTGGAGTCGAGACCCACGTCAGTCTCCCTGCTCAGCAAGGAGTCTGCTCCCCGCCCCCCGCCCCCGCTGCCTGCTGCTCCTCCTGCTTCTGCTCCCCCTCTCTTTCTCTCTCTGTCTTCAATAAATAAAATATTTAAAAAAAATAAAGGGCTTTGTGTTTATCTTAAAAGTACTGTGTAGAGGATATTTTAATTTTTGCTATCCTAGAAGGATTTCTTTTAGAAAATCCTTCACCATCATCCCATGGAACATTGGTAACACCATCAGCCATGAGCCGTGAGGATTTTAGACATTTTTTTGTGACCTGCCCATGGAAGCCTCTAATAGTTAGTTTGCTATGTGAGCCTGACTGAAATCTTTGACTACTACCCAGATGTTTAGCACCCCTGGCAAGTAGAACTGTCAGATTCACAAACAAAAGTATACAAATGGAAAAACAGACTACAACTTTACAACATGTACCATGAGACATAAAGAAAGCTCTTCTCAGCGTTGCTTAGGATGAAGCAGATAGTTTGCCTGGTTTGGGGGTCCAGTCACAGACTCACTGATAAGGTGCCATCTAGCTGGATCTTGACAGAAGGATGCTACCTATCAACCTATGACCTGTCTATGTATCTGTGTATCTTTCTATCTATCCATCCACCCATACCTACATCTATACGTGTTTTTTTTAAATAGAGAGAGTGAGCCATTCCAAAAAGGCATCATATACAAAGGCATCTATCTAGTCAAAAAAGAGATTGGCATCGAGAGATATTATCCACTAGGAAATGAGGAGCCTACATAAATGTTTGCAAAAAGGAATGGTATATATAGATTTGTGTTTTCCAAAAGTAGCTCCCACAGAAGTATGGAAATTGGTTGTAATAAAGAAAACTATTGATAAGGCATATATTTTTGAGAGTTAAAGTGAAATGTAATGAGGGAGTAGTCTACTAGTTCTATAAACTTTTTGTTTCCTGTCTCTCCTAAAAATAATTTAGGCAGGGATTTAACAGCACAGATGTTAAGACCTCACTCAGAAATTCTATTAATTTTAATGTCATAGATTAATTCTTAGTGGATAAAAGCAGTGGCAGATTTAATGATAGAAATGGGCAAATTTGTGACATTTCTATTTGCTATACTGAGTATTCATTCTTCTGATACTTTAATCACTTACTATGTATAAAGCATTGTTCCAAAAACTGGGGATACTAACTTAATGTCATGAACTTAGTCCCAAATAATTTATGATCTAAATGTTATTTTTCTCACAGTATGGTCTATAGATAACTTTATCAGAATCACCTGAGGTGCTTGATAAAAATACACATTCCTATATCCCAACCCAGACTAAATTAATCAAAATGTTGGCAGAGGGAGAGAAAATTGACACCTACAGGTGCCTCAAGTAGGTCTAATGTCTGTTAAGTTTGAGAATAATTGATCTAATGTGATAAAAGATAGGATTAGGGGGTGAATAATGCTGGGATGTATCAAGGTTGTTGTAAGTGGTACTCAGAGAAAATAGGTAGATAGTGATTCGATTAACTGAAATTGAGATTAGAGGGGAGCATGTCACCACTGGGAGAAGATAAAACATTCTGAAGTATTCTCAATTAGACGAATCCAGGAGACTCTTGGAAAGAGATATTTGTCACTTAAGAAAATAGCAGTAATTATTCGGGCATCATCAGTATAAAGATTATCACTGAAACTATGGAGATTACTCAAAAAGGATGTTCTTGAGTACAGTAAGATTTTTAATATTTTTTTAAAGAAAAATAAAAAAAGATACTCAGGATAATTCATGCTCCAAAGCAAGCCAAGAACATAAGGTAATCTGAAGCAAGCAAGGCAAACGAGGCATTTGAATTACATAAGTTCACATTTGAAGAATTGGTTTGTCCTCAGCTCTGGTCAGACTAAGGCTCTCATGACAACATCAAGACAGGATTCTCCATTGCTTATCCCATCACTTCTGTTGGCTTCACTACCTACCATGTTCTCTTCTGTGGCCCCATTAAGACTCCAGCACCTACAGACCTCATTTCCCTCAGATCCATAAGCTCTAGTTCAGAGAGAGGCTACTCTCTCCTGTGAGTAAAACAAATTCTGGTCCTATCTGTCATTGGTCCAGATACGCCCCATGCCCACACATAGACAAATCACTTGGAACAGGGAAGTAAAATGCATTGTCTGAAGTCATTCAGAACCCCGCTACAGGAGCAGAGGTAGGGTTAACTTCCATCACAACCACTACTACAACCACCAAATCATATGGGCTGAGATTCAGAGAAAGGATAGATTTGAAAGAAAGTCTGTAATAGCCTTAGGAAGTAGGAATGTAGATTAAGCGATCATATGTGACAAAAATGTCAACTTCATTGGGTATTAATGTCATGCTCACAGCTCATTGTTTAAGGTATGTAACTTCCTTGTGTTTGTGAAAATCAGGATATCACTTTCCTGCCCTCAGTCTCCTGTTCCTCTCCCACTCGCTATTATTCTTCAAAGATCAGTGGTTTGGCAATGTAATTTCATACTTATTTCAGTACCCTGGGAAGTCATAAATCCTGACTGGGATTCTTGAACTCATTTAAGACCTCTATTTTGGTGTCATTATAATGTATACACACATCTAACTGTGAGATGCATTAAATATAACTACTCATTTCCATGATCATTTAAGGTTTTGCATTGTACTAAATAAGACTCACTGATTTTTTTTTTAAGATCTCTCTGTGCTTTGTCCATGGAAGAATGCTGTTTAAAGGGCAGCTTTAGATAATTCACATAGCTAAAGGTCATGAAGTTGGAAAAGGGAGAATGATAGAGTTGCTCATAAATGAAGGCAAATAATATCAAGTTGAGGCTATTTGAGTATAAAGAATTCCCTGAATAATGAATAAGAAGAGAAAGTTTGATTGAAAAATATATATATATATTATAGTTACCAAAAAGTAAGCATTATGAAAGATATATATATATATATATATATATATATATATATATTCAATGAAAAATACTGGAGGGTCAAGTATTTTAGTTATAATAAAATTATATGGCTTAATTATTTTATTCTTTATATTTTCCTCTATTTGCTAAACTTTCTAAACACATATTGCACGATAATATTAAAAGAAATGTTTGGCTTTTATTCTTTTCTACCTCTTCCATCAAAAATATTAAAAAAAAAATTAAATTTATGGGGCAGCCTGGGTGGCTCAGTGGTTTAGCACTGCCTTCAGCCCAGGGCTTGATCCTGGAGACCTGAGATCGAGTCCCACATGGGGCTCCCTGCATGGAGCCTGCTTCTCCCTCTGCTTGTGTCTCTGCCTCTCTCTCTCACTCTCTGGTCTCTCATGAATAAATAAATACAATCTTTTAAAAATATATTAAATTTACTTGCTGAACCCTCTGATTTTTTCTTAAAAAAAAAAAAGCACAACATATTGAAGCCATATCTCAAGGCTTCTGAGTTAATCCAGAAAAAGAGTTAAAAAAAAAAAACATATTACATATGTAATATATAAAAATAAATATATACACATACAGACAATGGTTGGTCCATTGTTTTTCAGAGGCCAGGGACTCAGGAACTTCCATTATCCAGAAAATGTCTGGGAAGCCACAGGGAAATTACAGCAAAAAACATGGGAAAGTATAAGGAATTGTGTTATACATACAGTGCATTTCAAAATTCTATTGACTTTGAAAAAAATTATCACATGAAATACAATTTGTTATTTTTCCCTGTAATATTTTTAATAAATTTATGCTGTATTCTGAGTGATCAAATTTTTTTAAAGTAATATAAAAATCACATACTTTCATACATGATCACATACATAATATAAAAATCACATACATTCTTTTGTTTAGAATCACAATTCTAAACAAAAAGAAACAGGGTTTTTACTGATGCCCACAATATGCCTCATCAGGAGGTAACTGAAGTATGTCCCTTGCTACTCGTGGCCCACCTTGCCCTATCTCTCCTCTCATACACATTTGCCCCTCTTTAGTGAGGCCAATGCTATCTTTTCCCTCCATTATAAACCTCCTAAGAATACTTTTTAGACATATTTTTCCTAATCATTCTCTGTGAAAATTTAATATTACGGGATACCACATATCTGTTCATTGATTGTTTGAGCATCTGTACTTTATACATAATAAGGGGAAGATTTTATTTTTGCCACTTAGAACCAATTTTCACACACTTGGAGGTAATATCACTCCCATTGAGAATGCATGTCCTAGCTTGTTTCTCAAAAGAAAGGCTACTGGTGTTTAGAGACATACAACTTTTCATTGTAGAGGAATGACCCACAGATTGCAGGATCCTTAGCTTCCTTGAATCCTGCTCAATAAATATCAGTAATATTTGTAGTCATTGTGACAAAAAAAAAAAAAAAAAAAAAAAAAAAAGCTTCTTAAGAAAGGAGGCAAAATGTCCTTACAGAATTCCAAATAGTATATGTAGATACTCCACGTTCAGGAAGTGGAGCTTCAGCCCTCCTCCACGCTGTTGGACTAGACTTATGACTGATTTCCAGTGAATTGAGTAGAAGAAAAATATTGTAACTTTATGGTGGAAGAAGCTGGGACACACCAACTTAACCATGTGATAAAGTGTATTATCCACTTGTACCACCATATGGATATAATGTGCCCCTAATATTGTCTGATGAAAAGGGCACTTAGTCTCTGTGATATTTTTTCCAAAAAGACATAACTGTGATCTATTCATTAAGAAAACATCAGAAAAACCCAAATTGAGGGGCATTTGATAAAATATATGATCAGTCAGTACCACTAAAACTGTTAAGGTCACAAATAATAAAGAAAAGTAGAGCAATTTTACAGACTAGAGGACATGAAAGTGACATGACCATTTAAGGCAAGTAATATACTAATTTAGATCCTGGAACAAAAAAGAGGGCATAAATGGAAAAACTGGTGACATTCTAATGAAGCCTAAAATTTAGTTAACAGTAACGCACCTGTGTTATGTCTGACAAATGAACCACAGTAATAGAAGATATTAACAACAGGGGAAATTAGATGAGAGATACATGGAATTCACCATGCTAACCTTGAAAAAAATTTTTTTTGTAAATCTGAAATTATTCAAAAATAGAAACATTTATTTTTTTAAATGCCCCCCCCCCGCCGGACACACACAGAACACTTCCAAATACTCCCCCTGAGCAATAGTGCCCTGAATTGAGAAGACTGTAGGACTAACCTTTTTGAAAATGCACATCCAATCATGTCAGGTCCTTGCCAAAATTCTTAAATGACCATCTCCCCTTATTTATCACATCGGCCCCACATTACACCATTTGTGATGACCTTTTCAAACTCCTCTCTCTCGACTACACCTCAGGTGCCCTTTCCCTACCTCCGACCCCTGGCTCCTCACACTTCTCCAAATGCATTTGCTGTTTCATGCTTCCGTACCTTCACGCTACCTCATAGCATGCTAGCAGACATGATTTAGAAATAGATTGCAGCAAAGATTTGTCTGAGTTTAAGAAAGATTAAATGGGCCAAGGAGAATGGCTGTTTGTGTTCATTTTAGTTATTCCCTGCTACCTACAATAGTCATCCTGCCTGACACAATCTTTTGATCAATGATCTAGTCACGTAGATTATTGCTTGCTTGAAAAATGGCCTGTGGTGCCCCAGGAATGAACTAGAGATGAAGCAGCCCGTAGTACGTGCAGGATCAGGCCTTGCTATTCTACAGCTCAGCTCTGTTCAGAACAAAACGTTGACAGATGGCTCTCAGAAATAATACAGTTAATTTAAGCATTTGGGTGTTGTGGGAATGAGAAGAGGGTCATGATTAAAGCACAGGTTTAACCTCTCAGGAGATAGGAACTAAAACATAGTTTGCATGAGAAACACCAGAAGGGGTTTGTTTGGTTTGTTGTGAAGGCATTATCTAGTAAGATATATCGGTTTACCACCTTTGCATCCTCTCTGATCCACAAAAGATCTGAATCTTTATGGATTCAATGGAAGATTCACATTAAATAAGTATCAAAACAAGAGTGATTGCTTAGCCATCATTTTTTGAAGTAGAATTATGTATAGGTGTTATGGCTTTAATAAATAATGCTCTTGCACTCTTACCCTCTCCCCCAGATAGTTCCATTTAAATAAATACCTAGTTAAATAAAAATTAATATTCATAGATCAGGAGATTATTTGTTGTTTGCAAACACTATAGTACATTTTTATGAAATATTAAAACTTAATTTTTGAAATATGTCTATACCTTCCTTCTCAAGCTGTCAAATGAGTAAGATTATTGAGGAAAGATGTTTAGCTACAGAAAAGTCCTTTTCTGGGGTGCTTCAACACAGAAGGAAGAAAGCAGTGCAGGATCAGTGTGTGCTGACTCACTTATCCTGGAAAATGTGAAGATGCAGTATGATTAAATAATTAGTTTGGTTTCAGAGACATGAAAGTCCAATGATTTTAACCAATATTGAGGTTGTTCACAGCTATAAACAATCTCTAAGCAAGCTATATATAAAAGAATAGCAAAGAAGCAAGGTTCAGATTTGTGAGAAAGCAGTAAAATTCATACTTTCCATTATTGGTAGACTTGTATCACTCAGTACAGGTAGAAATCTACTCTGACTACTCAGTGTCACCAAAACTAAAAATCTCACTAAGAGACCAATGAACTAGAATAGCTATTATATAATACACTGCACCACTACTTCTCTACATATCCTCTTGCTATTCATTAACTTCTATATTCTTGGCAAAGTTGGCTGGGAACTTCCAGTTCCACCAGTCTGTAGCCACAATGCCACTATATCAGAAAAAAATAGGAAGAAAAAAAAAAAAGAAACTCATGAGTTTGCTTTAATAAAAAAAAAAAAAATGAAGACTAAAATTGTAGTAGAAGAAATAGTTCTTCTTTTAGTAATGACAGGGTAGCTTGTATTAGACTAATCATCTCACGGACAGCGATTATAAAATCTTGATCAAACCTTCCCCCACCCAACTATATGAACATATTGGAATAAGAGAAAAAGTAGTCAGAAACCAAAGAAAAGAAGAAACCTACACTGAGTAAATTTCATGTTTATGTGACATTCCAGCATACCCAGGACTATGTAGCTGGACTTTAAGCAGAAATCCAGACTTACTCTCCTGAGATATGGAAGGATGGAGTTTGAGTCTGTCAGAGTATGTACAGTGCGTCAGAGAAACCCCAGAATGGTGGGAACCACAGAGGAGAATGTTCAAAATCTGCTCAAGAATTCAACCCAGATCCCTAGCTAAGTCTGAAAGTAGACATACTAATGCATGAGAAATGCCATGTTTTCCAGCAAAAGCAGTGCCTGGAAGACTGGGAGGAGGAAGAAAGGAAGAAAGGAAGGAAGGAAGGAAGGAAGGAAGGAAGGAAGGAAGGAAGAGAGAGAGAAAGAGAGAGAGAGAGAAAATAAGAGAGAAAGGAAGAAAGAAGAAAGAAAGAAAGAAAGAAAGAAAGAAAGAAAGAAAGAAAGAAAGAAAGAAAGAAGAGAAAGAAAGAAAGAAAGAAAGAAAGAAAGAAAGAAAGAAAAAGATAGAACCTTAGATATTTCATCTGCTACCTACCTCAGAGGAAATGTAATTTAGAGTCTGAGTACAGCCATGAAGTTTTTTCTAAACTTCTAGAAAAAAAAAAACAACATTGTTCAGAAAAAGAAAACAGAATCTGGAGCCTTTCCAGAATACAATGCCTGCAAAGACCTGTAAACAATTAAAAAATACTAGATTTGAACAGACACAGAAAAATCTAACCCATGGTCCAGGGAAAAATAAAATAAAATAAAAACCGACAATTAAAAGGCCCGATGTTGGTATTTGCAGATAAGGACTTTAAAGGACTTAATAATAAATATGTGCAATAACTCAAAGATAAGTTGGTTAAAATGGATAAATAGATGGGGAGTAATAAGAGAAAACAGAAACAATAAAAAGCAGTAAATGAAAACTTTAGACCTATACATACAACATCTGAATTAAAAAAATAATCCCCTACATGGGCTTCAGATCAATTTTGAGATAGTGAAAGAAAGGGTCAGAGAACCTTAAGATAGATCAATACAAATAGAAACTATCCCAGCTAAAAAAAAAAAAAAGAAAAGAAAAAAGAAAAATATATTTTACAAACAAAGCAAAACAAAACGAAACAATAGAACACCACTGAATACAAAAATACATGAAGCTATCTAAAATATATGCAATCTGAGTTTCAAAAAGAGAGAAGTGAAAGAATGGAACTGAAAAAACAAACAGAAAACCACTTGAAAGAATAATAGTTAAAAAATTCCACGATTTCATGAAACACACTAACTTCAAACAAAATAAAACAAAAAACTCATCAAACACCAAACAAGATAAGAACAATAGCAGATATACCTGAGTGTACCAGAGTTAAAGACTGAAAGCCAAAGATAAAGGGTACATGACCAAAGAAAAGGGTCAGTTATACATCACTAATGAAAGGCAACAAGAACCCAGACAGAGGATCTCATGATCAGAGACACTGAAGTTCTCACCAATCCTTTAAGAAATAAATAAAAATTATCAAACCATATAGCATTTCTACTTTATTATTTTCATGTAACATGGCCAAGTCCAGAAGTGAAAAGTGAAATCCCATTACATATGTGCAAACAACAATATGAAATATGATTGATTTCCCATTAGAATAAAAATGTTACCTATAAGACCAATGGTACAATATCTTCACAGTGTTAAAAGGATTAAATATCTGTCATGCCAAAATTCTAGATCTTGAAACTAGAATTGAAAAAAAAAAAAAAAAAACAAATTCAAACCATGTGATAATAGAGGAATTATCACAACAGACCTACACTACAAGAAACACTAAAGAACCACGTTATGGCTGAAGGGAAATGATACCACATAGAGGCATGGATCTAAAAGAAAAAAATATATATAAAGAACATCAACAATGGTGGATATGTGTGTAAATGTAAAAAATAATATGTTTTCTTCTCCTAATTGATATATGACAAACATGCCTACCAATTACTATAAGATCCACAAATCTCACCGTATCCTAGGGATTATTACCCTATCGATCTGCTATATTGTATATGACAGTAACAGCACAAGGAATGAGGGACAAATAGGACTACAGAGTTCCACTGTTTTTCACATTTTGTGTAACATAGCACAAATATTAACTCTGAGTGGATTGTGATTAGCCAAGAATAAGTACTTTAAACAACCACTTAGGTAATTATGCAAAGCTATGCGCCAAACAGTATCCTCAAAAAATAAAAACAAAATAGAAACTACACATTTATTCAGAATTCTGACATATAATAAGTAATAACTATGCAGCAGATATTGTGCTAGGTATTAAGTATCCTTATTAAAAGGAACAAGGAGAAAACCAAATAGTGGAAAAATAGAAGGAAGAATATGGCAGAGAAGAAGTGGTTGCTTTCTTTCTAAAACAGTTACTCAGGACATATGAAAAGTTCACCAGATTTATTTAATCTGCAGATTCCTGTGGTGGTTAGTAAGACCAACAAGAGACTAGTGATGCCATTATAGATGCCACAGAAAGGAAATTGATGAGATGAGAAGTATCACTTCTTTCTGCAGTAGTTGGGAATTTGGAAGAAAAATAATTGATCCTGGTGAAGCAAAAGGATATCCTTGCAAAGTTCAATCAATGTGATTCACATTTCTGGATATGGCCTAGGGGTCTTGGCAATACTATGTTTGTGAAAAGATGTAGTAAATCTTATTTCAAAATAGGAAGAACACAGTTGAGCATAGCCTTGCTGACATGACATGAGGTTTATAAGGTAAACATACAGTTACATATCAGGGAATAACCAGAATGACATGCATAAAAATATAGTGCAGAGTAGAGATGGTTATATACATAATAAAACCTTTAAGGAAAAAAATTAGGAAAACAGGCAAACACAAGTCATAACCTGAGCTAGTACTATATGAATATTGAATATTGAATAAAGCAAACCTGATACTTTGACACACGTTGGCCATTGAACATGACGTGTCTCTCTCCCTCTCTGTCTGTCTCTTTCTCCCACCGTTTATAAAATATCAACTGTTTGAAGTCTGGAGAACTGTCTTGTCATTTGCCACAGCTAATTATTTACTGTTTAACATGACTTTTTTTTGTTAAATCTTCTAAACAAACAACTCAGTACAGTGCATGAATGTTATGTTAACCAAACAAAAGGTTTTGTTAATGTTTTATCATCATCAATAACAACAGATAGTCTCTGTATTGGAGAGAACATAACCAATTAATCAACAATTGAAATAGGAATATCTTTATTCCTTCACAACATTTATTAAGGGCCTCTAATCCAGTCCTATCCTGTTTGAAAAATGCTGTGGGGTCCAGTATGGTTAGGGCAAAGTAAATGATCAATTATCCTTAACTGATGAAAGGCAATAAGAACCCAGACAGAGGATCTCGTAATTAGAAATACTGAAGTTCTCACTAACTCTTAAGAAATGAATAGAACTATCACACCATTTAGCATTTCAACTTTATTATTTTGATAAAATTTGGCCAAATCCAAAGAGAGTATTTGCCATTTTCATTCAGAAGTCTACCCTTGTCTTCAAATTCTCATGCCTGTCTTAGCTTAAATTCTTCATCCAACATTAGAATCACCCAAAATGTTTCCTGAACCTTCAAACCATGTTTAGAATAAAATGGGTTTGAGAAGAAACATAGGAGTAATAACTACAGTTGACCCTTGAACGACCTGATGGTTAGGGGCACTGACCCCAATACAGTGGAAAATACATGCCTAAGTACTGAGTCCCCGAAAATGTAACTCCTAATAGCGTAGTGTTGACTGGAAGCCATACAGATAATGTTCACAGGCGATTAACATGTATTTTGTATGCTCTGTGTATTATGCACTGTGTTCTAAAAGGAAGCTAGAGAAAAGAAAGTGTACAGAAAATCATGAGGAAGAGAAATACATTTACCGTACTGTATTGTACTTACCAAAAAAAAAAAAAATCTGTGTATAAGTGGACCCATGAAGTTCAATTCCATGTTTTAAGGGTCAACTGTACTTCAATTCCAGTAAGTTTCAGAAACTTTGGATATAGGTACTGTTTGTTAACCTATTTAATCATCACAAGACTCAGAGGTAGAAATGAGTATCCTTGTTTTACAGATTGGAAATCAGAAATCAGAGAGCCTCAGAATTTTGCCCGAGGACACACAGCTAATAGGCAAAGGGATGGAAGGGAAACGCCAGTCTGTGTAATTCATAGTCAGGTCTCCACTTTAACACCATTGTCTCCTTACTCATCAGAGATGCCATGATCCTGATCCATTACACACAATTATTGAGTCATGTAGGTGGTTAAGTATGTAAGCCTTTATGGCAAAGTTTACTTGATGCATCATAATTAGCAACAAAGATTAGCTAATCAAAGTACTAATGATAACCTAATTGGTGCAGTGTTTGACTGCTTACAAAGCACTTTCAGGTAATTATATAATTTGATTCTTATAATGATGATGCGTGGCAGAGATTTCCCTCCTAACTTTACAGGTGAAGAAATTAAAGCTTGAAGACATTTATTGACTTTCCCCCAAACCATTAAACTTCTAAAGAAGTAAAGTTGGGGAATGAATGAATTCCAGCTCATTATCTTACGTTTTTCAAACACGGCATATGCGACTATCCCACATGATGAGATGATCAAGAGCAGGGTTCTTAGGAGTCCTTCCCATGTTCAGAAATGACACGTGGTACATTCTTTTAGTGGGTAATTACCCTTCCACCTGCAATCTTAGATCCTAGTTATGATTCTGGTCTCTTCTCCATGGAAAACATCCTTGAAAGATCACTGCATTGCCCTGTGAATATAGATTTGGATCTGACTTCTTTCATGCTCTGTACAACCTGAGAACACTTTTGTGATCTTAAAGAAAACACTGAAAGCATTTTCTGCTATCTTCTCCCAGCCATAGTTTCTATAACATGCCATAAAAGGAACTTTTCTTTTTTGTTTCACTACAAAAGCTGTGCATTTTAGCTTATTGAACAATTTCCCATATTTTATATATTTTCCATACTTTATAGTAGGCTTCTACTGCTCAATAAAACAACTCACAGAGAACTCAGCATTTTATCTCCCAGTTTGATTTCTAAGACTGGTTTCAAATAGTTGATGCAATATTAGAGTAATAGAAAATGCTAGGAGACTATGACAGAATTAATCAAATAATAAAGAGAATTTGATATCTACTTCCCTATCTTCTTTTCCCGTCCAAACAAAATTTCGGGGTGGTGGATTTGAATTTCAGTAACAGGTAAGTCCTAGTTGAGCAAAATATGATTGATTGACCTTGTTTCTTGAAAAAAAAGAGAAAGAAGAAGGAAAAACTATATTTTGTTATTTCAGAATTTTAGAATTTTATTTAATTCTATGTAGAAGGAAAATGCTTTATTCCAATTTGTCTATCAAAGACCATTCACAAAAAGATATGGCCTAGTACTTTACCCTCTTGTGAATAGTCAATGTCGAAATCGTAAATGAAATAGAGTGGTTTTAGATTTGAGTTTTACACTTTGGTCTATCTTAAATATTGGGGGCACTTGCATAAAGTCATTAATGTTCTAGACCATCACTTGCTTATCTATAGGAAAAGAAAATCTTACCTTCTTTGTACCATTATTGTGAGATTAGATGTAATAAATGATACATTGTTATTTATTACTGCCTTTATATTTATTCGGTACATTCTCTCATTGTGTGTGATGGTTACAGAATTATTATCTGTTTTGGAACACATATAACAAAGGATCTGTACTAGAATATAAAGAATTCCTACAGAAGCATAAAAAGACAACTGATTTTTAAAATGTGAAAATTGAGTAAGCATCTGACAGAAAAGATGTAGATACATATATTCCCTCACTAGTAATCAAGGAAATGCAAATTAAAATCATGATGAGGGTATTTTTGTTAGAGTTGGTCAACTTAACACATGCATGCAATTTTTCTTCCTCAAAAACTTGTATAATAATCATGCACTTGGGTGGCTCAGTGGCTGGGCCACTGCTTTTGGCCCAGATCGGCCCCGGGGTCCTGGGATAGAGTCTCGCATCAGGATCCCTGCAGGGAGCCTGATTCTCCCTCTGCCTGTGTCTCTGTGTCTTTTGTGAATAAATGAATAAAATCTTAAAAAAAAAAAAACACAGACTTGCATAATAAAATTCAAAGGATAATAGCCACAAAAGACATATACTCATAAAGACAAAGAGAACAGATAAAAAGAGCAACTAAATTACTACTAACGGAGGGAGGAGTGGAGTAAAAGATTGCATGTTGAATTCTAAGAACTTATCCCAAGCTTTTCCTTAATTGCTCTCAGGATACCAGCAAAAAGACTTCATGTGCCAACTTGGAAAATAGAAACGTCTTCTCTGGGAAATCTGGCTAGCTCAAGTGAAAAATCTAAAACTAAAACCACTAGTGCCCAACATCACCCAGGGAAATGGACCAGCCAGATCCCTCCACGGTATGGTCCACGTTAAAGAAGTCCCTTCCAGAGCTTCCCCTCAGCTTGCCCTACTCCTAAGACGTAAAAAAAAAAAAAAAAAAAAAAAAAGTCAATAGACACCAGATTTGTGAAAATTCTCTAACAAGAGTAACAGAAGCCAAAGTGAATAAAGTAGATAAACGTAGGATAACAAACAGACCAAACTTAGAGGAAACAAGCTCTAGAAAGGGAAGAAAACTTGAAAAACAACAATTGTGAACGTCTTTAGGGAGAGAGAGAGAGAGAGAGAGAGGAAGAGATTACAGACATGCAGGACTGCGGTTTCCTCTGTAGTGGAGAGAGAGGCAACTAGAGAGGGTATTCAAGGGACAATGTTCAGTTTCTGAAGCAACACCCACATCCACACGCAGACACACGCACAATTCACTAGCGTCTGTAAGTGCGGACAAAATACAAAGTAAGTGAGAGCAGAAGCCGTGAAGAGTGTGCTACAACGCATTTTTCTTTATGTTGTACGGTGAGAGGAGTGAAGACTTTGAGGTTAGAAAGATCTGGAGTCAGAGCCTGACATCTGAGAGAAGTTGGGCAAACCAATGTCACCAAGCCTTACCTACTTCACCCATGAAAAGGAATGAGAAAGTGCATTCCATAGGATGACTGAGCGTGCGGGATGATGTGCACCCAGAGCTGATGGCAAAGTGCTTGCTTCGAGGTAGGAACTAAATCAACATCAGTTACTATCATCAGAGTAAGATACGTGGAGTTGTCCTTCCACGTCGATGGCTCACCTATGCTTAGCGAACAGTCTTCCTGTCGTTTACTACTTTGTTAATTAAATAAGCTCCCCAGTTCTCCATCTACATCTGTCAATTGATCGATAGAGATACGTCTATACAGAATCTACAGAGGTATGTACGTCTACCTATATAATATATGGTTCATAGGTATGATATGTATTTTATCTATTAGATAGATAGATGGATAGATAGATGATAGATAGATAGATAGATAGATAGATAGATAGATAGATAGATAGATGATAGATAGATAGATAGATGATAGACCAGTCTGCATGGGCCCTGCCTGACATGGGAGTCAAGCTTCTGTTTCCCAGAAGGAAAATAAACAGGCAAAGAACTCCCCTTACAGAGTTCTGGCTTTATAATTGATTCTAATTCTAAGCGTTCATGTCTTACAGTCAATTTAAAAGCTTTTCTCGGCCGTGTTTTTTCTGTCTAACATTCGCTAAATGGCCTTCGATTGTGCATGCCTATTTTAGGATGGCTGAGATGTTCTGTGTATGATTAGGAAACCTAATAATTGATTGCGTGGGAAGGAAGGGTATCAAAAAGAAGAGGAAGAGAAGCTGAATTACACAAACAAAAACATTCCAAGAGCAAAGACTGCTCGGCTGTGCCAGATCAAAATATGCCTTGCAAACATTCCCTTCTACTTGAAATTGCCAGGGGAAATGTGCCTGCATCCTATATCATTCAATTGTACCAAGATTACATTTTGAAAACTCAGGATGATCTGTGGTTACAGCCCTTCGGTTTCTGGTGGGTGCTGTGTCTTTTTCCCCCGTCATCCTGCAGCCAGACACCTGAAGCTGGTGGCAAAGTCATAAACCACAAAGCTGAATGAGAAGGCAGTGGGGCTCTAATTCAGTCCCCATTTAATGGTGCCTGGAGCAATTAGGCCGGGTGACAACCACTTCATCAAAGAGTAAAATTTGAATCCATTCTTTCTCATCCCAGGAGCTGGAGCAAGCTCGTATTTGAACGTGAGAAGAGATCACAAAGCTTCCTCTAAGCCCTGGATGTCAAGACGTTTTGCTTGTTTGTTTCCTTCGTGGAAGCCTTTTGAGGCTCTGAATTCCTTTGAATCTTTGCTGTTGAGAACCCTGTATTCACCCAGGCAGCATTAACTTTGCTCAGTTGAGGTGCTTCTGATCCCTTATAGAAATGGTAATAGGGGATCCCTGGGGGGCTCAGCAGCTTAACACCTGCCTTCAGCCCAGGGCCTGATCCTGGAGCCCCGGGATCCAGTCCATCAGGCTCCCTGCAGGGAGTCTGCTTCTCCCTCTGCCTGTGTCTCTGCCTCTCTCTGTGTGTCTCTCATGAATAAATAAATAAAATCTTAAAAAAATGGTAATATAGTGATAGAGGACATTTATTGAACATTTATAGTAGACAGGAAGCAAGGTGAAAGCTTTACGATGATGAGTACATCCATTGCTCATAGACCTGAGGAAAGCTCTATTAAGCTCTTTATCATACAGGTAGGAAAAGTGAGATCTTAAGAGAGGAAATATCTTGCTCAATTCAACAAATGTTGTGTGACTGGGTGCATTGTGAGTTCATCAAAACCCATTTTCTTCATTTATGGGGTGCTAGCCTACATTTTCCATCTTTCCCTGAACTTAGATGTGGCAACGCAATGAACCTCTGGGCAACATGTTTAAGAGCAGGTGGTCTTCCATACGGGCCCTTTCCTTTCCTTACTTGTGTCTGACTGGAGAACACACTAAGGCCATTTGAAAGTGGTACGCCCACCAAAGAGTAATCCAAGCCTGGGCTTGGACTGATAAAAGAAAGCATATCCCACAAATTCACTTAGTCACCCATTAGACATTAGCAGATCATGTCAGAGGCTTAATATAATAAGATATATTGGATACTAGCTATAATATTTATGTAAACTCTAGCTGCCATCAGGGGCATAATGGGGTATTTAATTCATATTGTGTGATTCTGAAGAACAAGGTATTAACCCTGAACTATAACCACTTCTAAGCCTGATGAATAAATCCCCCTCATTAGAACTCTGAGCACTTGCAACATTCCACCTTGACAACTGCCTTGTTATTGTGTTGATTGGGGAAATCAGTCACGTACTTTGACTATGCCTCCAATAAAAATATAGATATATATCCACTATTTGAAAAATTATAAACATAATATTTTCAAGACAAAGGAGTAGGGAAATCATCTTTTTTTGGAACCCTTGTTTTCAGCCTTGGATGCTCTGTGATTAATGACTCAGGCAATCTGATAAATCTGATAAGGTTTATACCTACTCTGGCCCCCCAAATTCATATGAACATAATACTTTGCATAAAATCCTGGGGTGCATATAAATGGATTTAGGACCCCTGACACAAGTGATTTCAAATAATTCACGTGGAAGTTTTGCCTGATAGCAGTTTTATTATCCTCATTTTACACATGACAAAACATAAGATACAAGTGGTGAGTGACTTGCCAAAGCTCAGACATGTGGTAGATGGAAGAATCAGGATTTAAATTCAAGACAATTTCACTCCATGGTTGATGTCTTTTGACTCCTTTGTGTTTCCTCCTCAGTCTCTATGCTGTAGTGAAACATCACCTAGTTTCTCACAACTAACTTAAAACCACTCTTCAAACATTACATTTTGGAAAATACGCCAGCCTTTACTCTTAAAATATCTACTATTTGTACGATTGTCCAAATGGAGTATGTGTATGAAAAAGCCTGGTAGAAATACTGAGACTGAGAGATTAAGACAGATACAGAAAGATCGAGAAAGCTAATACCGTCATAAATTAGTATGTAAGGCATTATCTATAAGTGACATTTACTTTTATTCCAAAATCTTACAGAACCCTATGGTAAAGGTGACATAAAATAGCCTCCTGAGCTTATTCCCGGAGTTCACCTACCCTCCAGGTATAAGAAGCTGGAGTTACTGAAAAGTGCTCTGCCCTCTTTGGTGCCTACTGAGAAATCTCCTCTGTCGCAAATTCTTTTCCCTCTTTGTCTTCATAAATCCCATCATCTCAATGAGCACAATCTCCAGCCAATGACCAACTTCTCCCCCTAAAACAAAACAAAATAAATAAACAAACCCACTGTATCCTGATTTGTGTGGGAATAAGAATAAGATGAGGGGTCAAAGTAGGATTGCTATAACCAGGTTGTGATGAATCATTGCACATCCCTTGATAGTAATCATTGTTCTCGAATTGTGTGGCTTACTGTTCCTTCTCCCGATAGACTGTTATTCTCTAAGAAGGCGGTGACTCTCACCTCCCTTTCCCCTATTATGTTCCCCATGCCGCGGCAGCTCCTAACTCAGAGTGGGTGTATTACGTTTGTTGAATGACTGAAATGCGGTAGCTCTTCTCCTAAATCCAGGATTTGGGGAAGTCTCTAGTGACGCTAGACAGGGCAAGTCTCTAAATTCATTCCTGAATGGCTTCACCTCATGCAATTGTGTTTCTAGGCACCTGACTAATGAAATGAGCCCGGTGGGTCTCAGCTAATGAGAAACACTGCGACCACCTAGGTGGAATGGGCCACACAAACATTTTAAATTGCTTTTCCTCCCTCCTCAGGAGCAGCTAAGCTGGGGACTTGCGGAAGGAAGGGCAGACGGTCGCTCTGCCACACTCTAGAGGTGCCTTTCTCGGTCCTGCACCAAGAACACCAGCTTCTCCGGCTCCTCTCCAGGGCGATCCCTCCCCAGCTGAGAGAGCAGCACCAAGGGCTCCAGCTCCAGTAGGTGCAGGGAGGCACCTCCTGCCAATTCAGATGGATGCCACGGGAGCTGGCAGACAGTTGATTATTTAGAACCCAGTAGTGTGCACACCCCGGGGTCAAGTACCCAAGGCAAGCTGTGGTTGGACCAGCAATGTGCCTTTATTTCCACATCTGAAATAAAAAAAATAATAAAAAAAAAAAAAAGCTAGAAGGACAGCCTGAGTCTTTATCTCAAATTCTTAATTAAAGCCCCTATCATAGACACCCAGCAGGAAGCACAGAATCTTTGAGATATGAAGACTTAGCCTTGAATCAAGGCTTCTCCATTTATTGACACCGTTACTTAAGATTCTCTAACATCTCACATCTCAGAGGCAATTTCCTTGCTTACAAAATGGCAATAAATAGACAACATCATAGGCCGCTATGAAGATTCCTAGATTCCTCTTTCCCCTTCACCTCTCCCATCGTTCCACGCCAGGCTTGCTCCTGTTGTACACCCAGCCTGAAACGGCTAGAGAGCATCTGCACTGGAATCACTCACTGCCCGGGTGCTCCCACTGCATACTGAAGATTGTTCTAAACAATTCGATTAAATCAAAACCCAGATTGCACTGACTTGATCACAGGCAAAAGGTATTTCTTTCTTACGCCGGTAGTTACCTACCTCAAAACCTTATGTAGAGTATTTTTATGATCAACAGACTTTAGGGTCTTATAGATTTAAAAAACTAGTTTGGGAAAACATATGCTATAAATAATGTTCCTCCCCAAAGTCTTTACAGATTTTTGATATGAACATAAAATGGTTTCACATGCACACACTAAACATAACATTAACAACAAGTTTTCATGCGACTTGAGACATCTTAATAGTGGTATTCTTTTTTTAAGTAACAATTCAGTGGTTTTTATTGTACTCATACAGCTGTGTCATCACCAGCATTTCCTAATTCCAGAAGATCATCGCCCCATAAAGAATATGTTTCCAGTTCTGTTAGGTATACACCCGGGAGCGGGAGGAGAAGAGCCGAATTCTATGATAACTCTGTTTAACATTTTGAAGCTGCTTTTCAAAGTGCCTTCATCAATTTATATTCCCACCAGCAAATGATGAGAGTTCCATGCTCTCCACATATTCACCAACACTTATTATTGATCACTTTCTCCTCTTAGCTATTCTAGTGGGTGTGAAGTGATAGCTCATTTTTGGTTTCGATGGTGGCATCCTTAATATGCACTTGCCATTGTTTTATATGTATGTAGAAATACCCATTTCCGACATTTTTCTAAGAAGCAGTAAATCCCTCTGGCTTTGCAGCAAACCATTAGCTCATGATATGATGCTTCTTTGCAATGTTTAATATGATTATTATTTTTAAATCAGGTTGGAGTTTGGAGAATTTAATGTCGACTAACAATTACGTATATTCAATCTAACATTCACATAGTTGCAGAAAGGATAAAAAATATAGTTTTGCTTTCCTGAATGCCCAGTGGCTTGCAGCTGGGAAAGATCACTACCCCCGCATCAGGCCAAATCCAGAATATACACACACATGTACACACACACACACACACACACACACAGAGGATTAGTTGACAAGCACTGTGTTGGTAACCAATAGATTTACAGCCACTGGAAAACTGCATTAGCGATTAAAGCAAGAGCTAGGCCATGCAGGTCAAAGCTGGGAGACAAGGGGATGGGAGAAAGAGAAGCAGAATCATTTACTAATTTTTTAGCACCTTAATTACAGAGCCTCAAGCCTAGAGGAGAGGTACTATTAGCATTTCCTTTTTGTAGGAGAGGAACCTGGGTCTTAAGCTATGTGATGCATTAGCTAGGTGAAGGAGGAGTGCAATGATTAAATCTGCTCTTTGTTTTGTGTTGTTTTGTTTTCACTTCCAGAGTAAACCCACCTTTGTGTAGTCAGTCATAGCCCATCTCAACCTTACCAGAAGTAGGGAGAAAAGAGTACCTCTTCAAAGAATAAAGTAAACATGCTTATAAAACCAAACACAATATTGAGCAAAGTACAAATTTTTCAGATTCAACAGCTAAGAGTGACTCCGTAGATTCACCCCAGTGGAAAAAATGTCTGGCTATACATAGAATTTAAAGGCTCCGTTCAGATCGCTGTACAGTAACAATAGCTGAGAAAGTAGAGTTTCTTAAGGATCACCACTGCTTTAAGGAAAACAAAACAAAATACCTTCACTGAAATTTATAATTTTGAAATAATGAATGTTACAAGTTGGATAAATACAAATGAAAACACTAATAGAGTCTTAACTTGCAGACACAGTATCCTCTATAGTTCATTTATTCAAACTGCATATTTGTTTCACATCAATCTCTGAAATCAAGATGAGTCATATAATAGATGGCTTTATACAGTCACTCTCAACAAGATGGAAACTGTCTGATGCCAAAGTTAAGATTCTTTTTTCCCAATGTACCTACCGTTGCCTATACATAGGCTTTATTGTAGTTTCTGGGGGCATAACTGCATAATAGCAACCCCTACATATTTCAGTCAACAAACCCAAAATAACAAACCATTTGAGAAACAAATATAAATCTAGTCATCTGAAAATATTCCATTTACATTTTCTGGTAAGATTAAGGAAGTGCTAGCAAGCAATCAAACAAAATAAAACAAAACAAAACTCTGAAATTAATGTAATAGAAAATGGAGTAGAAAGCTTTAAGAATTGTTCCTTCCACTGAAGCAACTATTACACTGACAAACACTGATAGAATCAGCTTTTTTGAAAATTCTGGAATCTAAACAAAAAATTACAGAAACCAGGGTTTCTTAATGATGAAAGAAGCTGCTAAATTTTGGTAAAAAAATGATGTGGTAATTTTGCTTATTCACCTATTAACCGCTTTTCCCCAACTCAACAATAACCATAGGAATGATGTACCACATTTCTGATGCCGTTCACTGGTGCCAGAAGATGCAGTGTAGACCTTGTTACCAAAATATTGTGGCTATGCATTTTGATGTGTCTGATGATTACCTGAGGGATGAGCACAGAAGCTTGCCTTTGCTTTGCTCTCCTCAGATGGTAGCAGTTTCCCAAGTTGATGTCTATGGAA
Organism: Canis lupus baileyi; assembly: GCF_048164855.1. NCBI lineage: Eukaryota > Metazoa > Chordata > Mammalia > Carnivora > Canidae > Canis > Canis lupus. Next base: position 1,023,780 of record NC_132840.1, on the reverse strand, counting down.
CTATTTAAAGACACATACTATCTGTAACTGACTGGTACAAGGGTGGGGGTGTGGCAAGGTTAACAAGAGGCAGATAGACTAAAAATCCCGGAAAGAAGAAGGCTGAGAAGGCAAGCACCTAGGGAGTAAGCCCTTTTAAGGGCTATTGAGTATGCCATGGTGCTCAGTCATGTGAGTTCTCAGAAAAGACATCTAAGAGGACTCTAGGCTTGACTTCTGGTTGAATTTTGAGCTCTGTGCAAGCAGGTCAGAGTCACAGGTGTCCTGGCAAAACATATCACAAATGCCCCAGCTCAGAGCTATTCTGCAAAGACCAGGAGGGTTTTTTGTTTTTTCGTTTTTTCCTTTTTTGCTTCAAGTGTTTAAGGAAATTTCTGTCAGGTCACTGGCTTACCACTAAGATAAAACAACAGAGACTTTGGTGACCACACATAACAAAAATGCAGTCTTTATATGTATATGTTTGTATGAAAATGCATTAAACTGATAACTATAACACTTAACAAGCAACAACAGAATATTCTGGGGAGACAATATCCAGATTTACTACAGAGGTCTCCAGATTTACCACATAATATTTTAAATTTCTAGCTTTCAACCAAAAAGCAGAGGCATACAAAAAAGAAAGAAAGAAGAAAGAAAAGAAAGAAAGAAAGAAAGAAAGAAAGAAGAAAGAGAAAAGAAAAGAAAAGAAAAGAAAAGAAAAGAAAAGAAAAGAAAAAAAAGAAAAGAGAAAGATAGCCCAGGCACATAAAAAGAAAAATAAGAAATAAGAATGGACTTTCTGAGGAAGTCCAGACATTGAACTTACTAAACAAAGACTAAATCAAATGTCTTAAATATGTTCAAAGAACTAATGGAAACCATGAGAAACAAACTAAAGGAAACCCAGGCACATAAAAAGAAAAGTAAGAAATAAGAATGGACTTTCTGAGGAAGTCCAGACATTGGACTTACTAAACAAAGACTAAATCAAATGTCTTAAATATGTTCAAAAAACTAATGGAAACCATGAGAAACAAACTAAAGGAAACCAGGAAAATGATGTACAAATAAATAGAGAAGAGCATAAAAAGGAACAAAATAAAAATCCTGGAGATGTAAATAGGTGAAAAAAAGTCAATAGCTAAAATAAAAATTTCACTAGAGGGGTTCAACAACGGATTTGAGCAGGCAAATAGCAAATTTGAAGACCATACAATTAAAATCACTGATTTTGAGAACCAAACAGAAAAATGATGAAAAAAGATGAACAAAGGCTAGCTGACCCATCAGATGCCATCAAGTGTAACAATGTATATATTATGGGAGTCTCAGAAAAAGAAGAGAGAGAACAGAGAGCAGAAGGAATATTTAAAGAAATAATGGATGAAAATCTACACATTTAAGACGTTCCATGGACAGCAAGTAAGATAAACTCAAAGGATATATACCAAGACACATTATAATCAAACTACTAAGAACCAAAGAAAAGATGATCTTGAAAGCAATGAAAGAACCCACTCTTCACATAAAATGGATACTATTAAGATTAACAGCTAATTTGGGGCACCAGGGTGGTTTAGTCTGTTAAGTGACAAACTCTTGGTTTCAGCTCAAGTGTGATCTCAGGGTCTTGAGATCAAGCCTCATGTTGGGCTCCATGTTTAATGTGGAGTCTGCTTGGGACTCTCTCTTCCTCTCTCTTTCTCTTCCTCTTCCTCTGCCCCTCCCCCTACTCTCTCTAAAATAAATGAATAAATATATTTTTTAAAAAGATTAATAGGTAATTTCTCATCAGAAATCTTGGGAGACAGAAGATAGTCAGAGATAGATTAAAGTACTGAAAAAAAAAAAAAGTTGAGCAAGAATTCTTTAACTGACAAAATTAACTGACCTTCAGAAATGGTGGTGAAACCAGTCATTTTCAGATAAACAAAACCTAAGGTAGCCCTTTACTGGTAGCAACTCCCTATACAAAATGTTAAAAGGGATCCTGAAATGAGAAGGCATTTGACCATAACTAGATGCCACATGAGGAAATAAAGAACTTCAGGGAAGTTATCTATATAGGAAAATATAAAGGTCATTATTTCTGTGTTTGGGGTTTGTAGCTCCTCTTTTTGTTTACCATGTGATTTTAAAAATAAATTCACACACAAAAAAGTAACTATAAATATATATTAATGGAAACACAGTGAATAAAAATATAACTTGTGACAATAACAATATGAAGTGGAGGAATAGCTGTACAGGAGAGATTTTGTATACTATTTAGCTAAGTTGGTATCAATTCAAACTGCTGCAAAATTGGGATGTAATTTTAATCCCATAGTAACCACAAAGAAAATAACTAACAGATATGCAGAAAAAGATATGAGGAGGGAAACAAAATGGCATACTATTTAAAAAATAGAATAAGAAAAGAAGAAAGCAGTATTGGAGGAATTAAGGAACACAAACTAACATTAAAAAGTAGAAAACAAAGAGCAAAATGGCATTAGTAATTCCTTCTTCATTAGAAGCCAGTATAAACATAAATGGACTAACTCACCATTTACATAACACAGAATGGATTAAAAAAAATGATACAACTATATGTTTTCTTCAAAAGAAAACTGAAATAGTTATACTAGTAAACAAAACAGAACTATAGTAAAACTGGTTAAAGACAAAGGTCACTATAAAAGGGTTAATTCATCAAGACAAAACAATCATAAACATATTTGAACCAAATAACAGAGCCCCGATACATATAAAGAAAACATTGACAGAATTAAAGAGTTTTAAGTAATAGTTGAAGACTTCGACAATCCACTTTGAGTAATGAGTAGAGTATCTAGATAGAAGGTCAGTAACTAGATACAGGACTTAAATAACACTATGAACCAACCAAGCCTAACATGTATAGAATATTCCACTGCAAAATAAGACACATTATTCTCAAGTGGTCACGTGCATGTGGAATAGTGATGACTAGGACAGACCATATACCAGGCTGCTGAAGTAGCCTGAATGATCTCTTTAAAATTGAAATCATGAAAAGTATCTTCTCTTATTGCAATGGAGGAAATCTAGAAATCCAGAAAGAAAACTGGAAAATTCACATATATGTACAAATTAAACAACACAGCCTTAAGCAAACAATAGGTCAAAGAAAAGATCAAAGAGAAATTTTAAAAAATACTTGGAAATGAATGCAAACAAAAATACAACATGCCAACATTTATGAAAGGAATGAACTCAGTGCATACATAGATATTTATAGCTGTAAATATTTATACTAAGAAGAAAGATCTCAAATCAAAAGCCTAACTTTACACTTTAAGGAAGTAGAAGAAGAGTAAACTAAAGATCAAGCTAGAAAAAGAAAGAAAACAATAGTGGCTAGAGCAGAAAACATAAAGAATAGAAAAATATTACTGAGAATCAATTTGCTGAATGTTGGTTAATCCTTAAAAAGACCAATTACCAATCTTTAACCAAGATGACTGAGGAAAAAAAGAAAGAAGTTAAAAATAACTAAAATATGAATATAAAATACCTAAAATTTGAATTACTACTCATCTCTCAGAAATAAAAAGAATCATAAAATAAGCCCATGAATAACTCTATACAATAAATTAAATCAACTAGATAAAATGAACAAATTCCTAGAAACACACAAATTACCAAAACTAAGTCAAGAAGAAATAGAGAATCTAAATAGATCTGTAACAAGTAAAGAGATTGAATCAATAATCAAAAATCTCCTCAAGACAAATCTAGAGTCAGGTGACTTCATAGAAAAACTCCATGAAATAATTAATAAAGAATGGACACCCAATGAACTCCAAATATTTAATGAAGAATGAAGACCATTCTACCTAAAATTCATCTAAAAATAAAAGAGAGAGCACTTCTTTCTTCATCTTGTTAGGCCAGCATTAACCTGGTATCAAAGCCAGATAGACACCAAAAAAACAGGAAAAAAAAACTCCAAACAGACCAATACCCCCTATAACTGTAGATGCAAAAGTCCTCGAAAAATAGGCGTGCACTGAGTCCAACAGTATGATTAAGATTATATCCTCTGGACCAAGTGTTTTTTATCCTAAAAAAATGCAAAGGTGTTTCAACATTAAAAAAAAAAAATCAAGGTAATACACTAGATAAACACATCAATAGCAACAACAACACATGATCATCTCAATTGACAGAAAAAGTATTTGACAAAATCCATCACTCTTTCACGATAAAAGTGTTCAACAGACTAGCAAAGGAAATAGATTTCCTCAACTTGATAAAGAACGTTTATGTAAAACCCATGGTCAACATCACACTCGATGGTGAAATCTAAAATTTTCTTCCTACTATTACAAACAAAACCAAGAGGCCATTTTTGCTTTTGCCATTCAATCTTGTACTGGAAGCTCTAGCTAGACCAATTAGATGAGAAAAAGAATAAAAGGCATTTAAATTGGGAAAGAGTAGGTAAAACTCTTATGTTTATTTGCAGTCAACAGGATCTTATATATAAAAACCCAAATAATCCACAAAAAAAGCTTTGAGTCCTAATAAATAAATTCAATCAAGTACAAGAGTACAAATTTCCTCATACAAAAAGTGAGTTGTGCTTCTCTACTGAAAAGGAAATTAAGAAAACAGCCCTGTTTATAATAACACCCCAAGATATAAAATACTGAGAAATAAATTTAACCTAGGAGGTGAAAGACTTGTAGTTTGAACCCTATAAAATATTGCTGAAAGAAATTAAAGAAGACCTAAATAAATAAAAAGATATCCCGTGTTTATGAATTGAAAAGACTTATATTGTTAAGGTGGCAGTACTATCTGACGTCATCCGAAGATTCAATACAATCTCTATCATGATTCCAACACTCATCTCCCTACCTTTACTGTTGGAACAAGATTAAAGATAATCCTTGAGGATTAAAGATAATCCTCACATTCCTGTGGAATTACGAGGGAGTCCGTAACCTTGAAAAGGAGATAAGAATGGAAGACTCACTCTTCTCAATCTCACAACTTACCACAAAACTGTAGTAATCAAAACAGTGTGGTACTGGCATAAGGCTAGACATGTAAATCAATGGAAAATAGTTGAGAGTCTGGCCATAAACCAATATATTCATGGAAAACTGATTTCAACAAGGATGCCAAGACCATTCAATGGGGGGAAGAACAGTATCTTTAACAAATAGTGCTAGAGTAACTGGATACCCACAGGCAAAAGAATAAAATTGGGCTACCTACCTCCCATTACATATAAATATTGACGAATCAACAAACATAAATATAAAACCATAAAGTTCTTAGAAGCAAACCTTTTGGTACGTCTTGGATTCTGGCAATGGATTCTTAGTATGACAGCAAAAACATGAGCAACAAAAGAAAAAAAAATAAACAGTGCTTCATTAAATTTAAAACATTTGTGCTTCAGGGAACATTATCAAAAAATTAAAGATAAACTGTAGAATGGGAGAAATACTGGCAAATCATATATCTGATAAGAGTACATAATCCAGAATATATTAAGAATATTCAGGGACACCTGGGTGGTTCAGCTGTTGGGTGCCTGCCTTTGGCCCAGGGCGTGACCCCGGGTCCCAGTATTGGGTCCTACGTCGGGCTCCCTGCAGGGAGCCCGCTTCTCCCTCTGCCTGTGTCTCTGCCTCTCTCTCTCTCTCTCTCTCTCTCTCTGTCTCTCATGAATAAAGAAGTAAAATCTTTAAAAGTAAAAACTAAAATATAAGAACACTTATAGCTCAATAACAATAACGACAAAAACACAACAGAATTTTTAAGTGGGTATGAGATTTGAATGCAGATCTCTCCAAAGAAAACATAATAATGGTCGGCAAGTACATGAAATGATGTTTAATGCCATTAGTCACTGGGGAAACACAAATCAAAGCCACAATGAAATATCACTTCCCACCCACTGTAACTATAATTAAAGAGAAAAGAAGGAAAATAACAAGTGCTGACATGGATGTGGAAAAATCTGAATCCTTGTACATTGCTGGTGGAATCTAAAATGGTGCAGCCGTACATGAAAATAATTTCATGGTTCCTCAAAAACTGAACATAAAATTACAATATGACCCAGAAATCCCGTTTATATCCCCAAAGAACTAAAGACAAGCTCTCAGACAAATGCTTGTACACAGGTTTTTAGCAACGCTGTTCATAATAGTTGTAAAAACATATCAAATATCCATCAACCATAGATAAATTATGATATGTGCATTGGTGGAATATTATTCAGCATTGAAAGGAGAAAAATATGAATATATACCACAGCATAGATAAGCTTTGAAAACATTTTTATAAGTGAAAGAAGGCAGACACAATAAGTTACATGTTATGATTTCATGTATACGAAATATCCAGAATAGGTAAATCCATAGAAACAAAGTAGATTAGTGAGAAAAACTGTACTCTTTATAATGATTAATTTTGTATGAATTTCACCTCAATTCAAAAAAAAAAAAAAAGCAAAATTAACATCAGCAGCTTGGAAGCAAATCCCAGTGTTCCTAGAGAAGCCCTCTTTTAGAAAATGCCACATGGTCAGCACTTTCGATGGCACAAAGGATGGTGCTGAGTGATAATAGGGGAACATTAATAACTCTATTAAATTTTCCAAAAGCTTCAAGGAGTCTGTCCCTGAGGGTTAGGGTACTTTATAAATACTCTGGTTCTAGCGCATTTCATCACACACACACACACACACAAGGACGATAAAAAGTCACCAAAGTCTACAAGACAAGTCCATGGTCACCGTATGTGTTCTAAATGTTAAGAAAGCATGGCGTTAGAGGATATCTGGCGGTAGATTTCTTTACATTGGTGTATAAAATCATCGTGCATCTTATAACTAATGGCATCTTGAATGAGGCAAGCAACAGTAGCTACGAGGATGACGTCACTACATTTTCAACAGATGCTTTATTTTTTTTAATTTATTTTTTATTGGTGTTCAATTTACTAACATACAGAATAACCCCCAGTGCCCGTCACCCATTCACTCCCACTCAACAGATGCTTTAAGTTCAGTGATGACCCGTTCATTCACTTACTTTCATTAATCAAGACTCCTGACTATGCTTTGCTGACTTCAGAATATAAACGGTTAAAAGTTCTGATATGACGACTTTGAAGGACATTTGGTTTTAAAGAATTCAGAGCCAACTTTGAGAAACTAACTTTTACTAACTTTCAAAAGTTCACCGTCAAGGAGGAGACACAAAAACCTAGCAGCATTCCTGTAAACTACGAGCTACTGAAAGAGGCGCTTATGAGGGACAATTTGGGTAAAAAACAGTGACCTTCCCTTCCTGGAGATTTATAGGAGGCTTCATAGAAGCAATAACGTTTCAGAAGCTTCTTACAGGACACATAGGGGTTTTGGGTTTATTGCAATAGAATTAGATAAGAAGGCCATTCCAGGTGGAGGAATTACAAGGGTCAGGGGGAGAAGGGATGGAGCAACTTGTGAGGAGAGTGGAAGAGGGAAGGAGACAGGAAGAAGCAGGTGGAGGAGGAGACAAGGCCGGAAGCCAAGCCAAGATTCCTTTAAAGTACTGGGTTTCTGGATATCACATTAATAATCATTTCCTTATCTAGCCCTCTTAACAGAAAGTTAAATGCATTAGGCCCCGTCATTAATCTTTAGTGATCTCTTTGCTAAACCAAATGTGATATAGTACCAGGACCAAAAAGGTCTAGATTTGGCCTGTGTCCGTGCCACAGTATCTCTGCAATCTCTACCTTCTCTGTTAAAAAAAAAAGAAGAAATCAACATGTTCACCCTACGTAACAGCTTCCAGGTATGGAGTAAACATCCCAGGAATCACATCCGACACACGCAGACAGGTGCATGGATGCACAACATGCATACACTTAGAGGCTTCTTTTAAGCCATATATTCATATGTTCACTTAAAAGACTAAGAAATGTAGCCTCATAGAGGTTATATTTTCCAAATTTCCATGAGCCAATGATTGATTAAGGCCAGATATGCCATGATCTCAACCTTAAATTCTCTTGGTTAATTGTGTGTGTGTCTGTGATATAAGTAAGTGATCAATCCAGAGAAATGAGAGTCTTCTATTTTTGTTATCATCTGTCTTTAGTAATGGCATAAAATAAACTCTAGAGAATATTGGCTCATATCAGAATCAGAAAAAAAAATGCCGTCTTTGACATAAACGTGTCACATTTGTTTTTGAGAGTTCAGAAAACAAACAATTACACCTATTACTTCTTTGGAAATGAATTATTGAGCCCCACAACTATGTCCTTTTACTGGAAAGTAGAGACTCATGGAAAGCTGTGGTTAAACTATAAAAGAAAAATAAATTATCTGTGACATATGTGTTCTTGTCTTTGATATTGATATTGACTTTTGTCCAAACATATTTAATTTATCTTGGAATCAATGCTATTATTTCTTTTATCATCTGTTCTGCAAATTTGGTGTACTGCACATTTCAATTTACTTTTCACTCATCTCCCTTCCCTTTAAACCATGAATTTCTTGAAAGCAAAAACCCTTCTGGATTAACCTTTTTATCCCTAGGCCCTAGCCTTCTCCCAAGCATGGAGTAGCCTCTTGCTAATTGTTTGAATTGGCGAAAAGAGAATGAGAGAGTGACTGAGTGAACATGTCAGTCAATAAATAACCGAGTGGGCAACTGTCCTTGGAGAACGTACCTAATTCTGAAAGGTCAGTTGCATTATTATCGCCATCTAACAAATGAAGAGCGGGAACCTTGGGGAATTCAAGTGATTAAATATTACGCGCCATTACTATTGTCAAGAAATTGCTATGCACCGAACACTCTGCTAAATACCTCGTATGTGAGATTGTTAAGGGGCCCCTCTCAGTCCCCTGAAATATAAGAAGATATATTTAAATCTAGGTATCCAAGTTGTTTATTTTATGAACTGCAACACATGCGAAGGATTACAGAATTAAACCAGGATTGTCCCAGAAAAGCTGGGATTATAACATCAACCTTGCTTAAATCCCCATTTTATATGAATTTCCAAAACTCCGTGTGGTGCACTAGAATCTCCATGCTGACATTTGCCTCTGTTCTGGAATTCTTCTATGTGAGGAAGGAACTAAGTATACATTTTGGGCAAATGGAAAAAGGAATGACACCTCTAGGAAGCATTTGCTGCAAAGCAGACTGAGTAATGATTTGGGGTAAAATTGAAAGAGAAATTTTAGCAAATCACAACCAAGAAGACGGAGTTGAACATCAAGCATTGAAGATATAAATTAGTCCACCAGCAGATTTGTACTGGGTATTTTCCCATATAGACTCAACCTCAAAGAATCTCCTTTAGATTCTTCTCCGTTCACTTCCCCCGTCAACTCTATAGACATAAAAACCCATCCCGCTCTGTTTTTTTATGCACGTAGTTTTATCATCCTTCGATTCTCTGTATTCATGAAACCACCTCATCTCATCTTCTCTTCCAAAGGCAATATCCAGTATTTCTTGCCTCTAAGAGTCAATGATCCCTCTGCAGAATCATCGTATTTCACAGCATTAACAGGATTGAAAACATTTGTGACAATCACTTGTGAGTCCTCGCCACTTTAGCTTATTATACCCAGCAATCAGTTTACCTGCATGCCTCCCCTAAGCCCTTGCTTAAGATCCCAGCACAGTACCTGATGGTCTATTTCTTTCCCGTTCCTTAGAGTTTCGTGGCTTAGGGGGCTTTTTTTTGCAGGGTGTGTCTCAGAGGCACCTGACCCCCCTGACTTCTATCTTCACCCTATTTTTACAATGGGATTCTGATACTATGCTTCAGATCATCTTTTGGAACTTGCCTGGAACTGACCTGGGTGTGTTATCTTTTCATTGGATTTGCATTCTCCCTCTATAGATTACTTATCTGTTAACTGCAATGGACAGAGAATCAACCTAAACTAGATTAAACAAAACAAAACAATACCGACCATTGGGGTGAAAGACTTCAGGGTTAGGGCTAGATTCAGTATTAGGAACTGCTCTATGTCCATACTTGGTTCACTCTCCTCTCTTCCTCATGTTACTTCATTCTTGGGTATAAATGGTGTTAAAATGACTGCAGGACAATATCTTCAAATCCTTCCGGGTAGAAGAACCTCTTGAAAGGAGCTCTTTTTCTGTTGGTTCCCCCAAAAGCCATAAGGTTCACTATAATTTCGTTGGCTTGGATCATGTCTACCAATCACGGAGTCACTTCCCACGGTCAGTGACCTGTGGGCTGATACGCCTGGACTGGTCACGTGCTCAGGCCTGAAGCTCCCCCCGGTAGCATGGGATGGGCCTAGGAGAATAGGGGTCTCTATATGAAGGGAATAGATGGTGGAAGGCGCACAGCAAATGCCTTCTACGTTCTCATTTTGAGAAGATCATTTTCTTCTCTCCCATCTTTTTTACTTTCCTGCTCATGTCCCTTCCCTGTCGGTTGCTTCTCTTCTTCCCTCTACCGAGCCACAAGGTCACACTCTGGAAGTCATTAATACTGAGCTCTATGGAGAACACGGTGAACAGAATAAAGAGGTAAATTGCTCACTTTAATCTCTTCCCATCGCCCCTTTCTATAACACATACGAATAAGGCATCAGCGCGGGAAGAATTTTGCAAGATGTTCGCAAGGCAATATGTTACAAAGTAGGCGCTCAATAAATATTTGCTGATAGATTTTAAGTCCCACTAAAGCACTTTCTCAGAGCCCCTTTGGTCCAATTAATATCTCTACAAGAAAAGACAAATCCACAGAGCAATGCTGAAAAAAATAGATTGATTTTGTATATAGCTTAGTCTATAATCTTCAAGATATATATTGCTTGGAGAGGTACTCGAGGTGGTTTGTCATTCCCATCTTGTCTCTTTAGCATCAATAAGGGATATGATGGAGAAAAGAACAGAATCTGCTACTAAATATTGTAGCAACAAACACTGAGATTTACTAGAAAAACTAGGAATATCAATTTGTTTTCTATTTTTAAGACCCTTAGTCAAAGCCAGTTGGCTTTGTAAAGAATGAGAGAGGGTTTGTATTCCTTTTTTGTTTTTGTTTGATGGAGGAAGGCAGACATAAAAGAAAGAGCCTCTTTTCTTTTCTTTCTTTCTTTTTTTTTCTGTGTGTGTGTGTGTGTAGTCAGGAACAGAATGCCACACAAGGCAGGTGCATTTGCGTCTACATAGAAGTGTACCTGTAGTCCAAGTCCACTACATACCGACAGTATGACCTGAGAACTTTGTTTCCCCAGTATGAGTCTCAAATTCCTCGCACAGGAGGGGGAGGCAACCATAAGCTACTTGGACACAACTATTATAAGGATCACATACAAGGTATTACTTCCTTTTACTTTTATTTATAATAGGCTCACATAGTAATTAAAAACACAGGCTCGAGTGTTAGGGTTTTCTGATTGCAAGTCTCAACTCCATCTCCTATTAGCTGTGTGACCTTTGGGAAATCACTTAAGACATGTGTACAACACGTTTCCATTTGTGTACAAAAAGCTACTGACATATATGCACGTACAAGCTTAGGATATTTCTGAAAGGACCCACAAGGGTCTGTCAAATGCTGTACTTTGAGGGAGGGGGACTAAAGGAAAAAGAAAAAAAAAACTATGTCAAAAAATTTGAAGAAATCAATTTAAAACTATTCATAACTAGATCAAATAATAGCAGCAAAAAAGAGACAACAGAGGGGAAATTTAATGATTCCACACAAAATGTACGAGACTCTTTTCTTATCATCTTTGTCTTCCAGAAGACGTGTCAGACAGGATTAGGTTTTGTTTTGCCCTCACTCTGACTTGCTACAACCGGGCTAAATTACATATCTTCTCTGTTTCTCCGTTTCTTGATGTAAAGATGATAATCATACCTACAGCCTGAGATGCCTTTAAAGAGTCAGTGAAGAAATCCTTATAAAATGTTGAACATCGACAGTACTTTACTGTTGACAACTCCCATTATAATCAAGGGGCCAAGGTCATAAGTTGACGCTACATCTAGGAATACAAGCTGCATCGTCTCCCTTGCTTCCCGGTGCAGGAAGTCCTGAGCGTCCCTGCAATTTAATTGTAAGGAGAGCTGTTCCTAAAGAACATCTGTTGCCCATCCCCTCTGTGGAGTCTGAGGGATGGTTCTCTCGCAGACTGGAATTTTCTGTCCCATCAGCATTTAGAGCTATTTAGCACTCAATGACTAGTTAGTGGAAAACTGGTCAACAGGTTCATTTTAAAGAGCTCCTTTTAGAAGGGCTCCCGCAGGAAAGCAATTTTTCTTTGGCTACTGGTACTGTCAAAACCTTCCAGAAATCATGTGGCAGAAACTGTGCAAAGCACTCATGTCTGCTAGTGGACGTTAACGTGAAACATCGTGGAACATGCACTTTCCCTCTCCAAGATGGTGTTCCTTGCTCTTCTATGATTGTTTCTCCTTTCCTCTCACTTCCCATTGTGACATGTGGAAGGAAGAATAGTAAAACAGTGACATCTTTAGTCACCCTGGTTAAAAACCACTTCCTTTCTCTACGGGTCAGAATAACCCCAGCCAGGCACAGGGAGCAATGTGGTCATCAAAAGCACGAAGCAAATGGTCCTCTGTTTTTAAAACATCATGACCACAAAAGTAGTTATTTTCATCACTGGCCTTGGGGTAAATTTGCCCCAGAAGCAGATAATTTTAAAAAGGCCAAAAGAACAAATATAAAAAATACTACTTTGAGTAGAAAAAAAAAAAAAAAAGCAACATGAATAAAACCCCACATCAAACATTTACCGATGACGGAAGTTATTGTCCACAGTAGAGTTTGCAATACGGAATTTGAATTGGACTTTGAACTCTGTTCTTGTGGCCTTGTTATGATTAATAACCACAAACAGTCCTTTGTTTTATAACCACTTAAAATCAGCAAGTTCCTTCCCCAGAGAGGGACTTTGTTTTCTGTAACTCTGAATCTGCTCGGTTTAGGATATCCTCTATCAATATTTGCTTTGCTAGAAAGTACAAGCAGGTTTAGGAATCAGAAAACTGTGTTTGAGTCTTAACACTGATGATCATGGGTTATAACAACCCAGGCAGACTCTGAGTCTGGTTTTTATACCCAGGTAAACTAAACAGATAATTAAGTTAAATTAAAGAAGGAGAAGGATAATCCATAATATCTATCTATCTATACAACTACAACCGTCTATCTATCCACACACACACACACACACACACACACACACAGGGTGATGCCTAGAGACGTCGGAAGATCCTTCTACTCTACTGAGTAGTCCACCAACTCAAACGCTAATGCCGTTCAGAAACACCCTTGCAGACACACCCAGAAATAAGGCTTAATCTGGGTACCCCATGCCCAGTCAAGTTGATATAAAATAACCATCACAAATGGGATATTGAATCAGTGGCAATTAAAGGCTAATCTCCACTTGTTTCTAGTAATTTCTAAAGCAATCCTTAGAGAAAACCGTCTAAAAAGCTCTGATCCCCTTAAATTCAATCCTTTTTGTGATAGGCTAAGAAGTATTCTGTCCTCAAAAAACTCATATCCTAATCCCTGGAACCTGTAATTTTTATCTTAATTTTAAAAGGGGAGTATTTGCAGATGTGATTAAGTTAAGGATCCTGGGAGGAAATTAACCTAAATTATCACACGGGCCTCAAACGTATTCTTATAAGATAGAGGCAGAGGGAGATCACACAGACAAAAGAGGAGAGAATACAAACACAAAGGAAAGACAGGGTCAACTCAGAGGCATACACTCAGATGAGGTGCCCATAGTCAATTTAGTTGGAAGAGGTGAGGGACGGAGCAGAGCTTCCGGGGCAAGTACAGCTCTGATGGCACCTTGGTCCTGGCCCAGTGATACTGGTTTTGGATTCCCACCCACAAAACCCATCATGGAATAAATGTATGTGTTTTTTAGCACTAAGCCTGTGGTAATTTGTTATAGCAGCCATAGGAAACTAATACTTATCTTTATTTTGCATTTTGGAAAGAATGGAAATAAATCCCTGAGGTCAGTTAGCTAAGTAGTAATGGATCTGTGACTGGATTCAAAGTCCAGGGTGCTTTCCACTTCATTGCACTGAGATATGCTTTCTTTTTTATTCTATTGCCATCACCCTAAGTCTGATTACCATAACTTTCCCCTGGAACTTGTCCCTAAAGTTTCTGTTTTCATTCTGACTGACCACTCCCCATTACCTCCTTAAAAACTACCTGTTCTCCTTTCAACATTTTAAGTATGAGATGTCACTTTTCATTTGCTGAAAGACCATGTCTGAAAAATTCAAATACTTGGAGGAACTTGGCAGATAATGTAAATGAGGCAAGTGAATAGATAAAGAACTAGAGAAGTCATTTTCTGTCTAAAGCAGTAAATTCTTAACCTTGGGTGCTTATTAAAATCACCTGGGAGTCTTTCAGTAGGCCAGACCCCAGACTAATTAAATCGAGTCTCTGGGGATGAGAACTAGGGATTAGTATTTCTCAGATCTCTAGAGCAAACTCCAATGCACAGCCAGGAATCATCTATCCAAAGGGATATTTCTACTCTGTCTCAACATACAATTACAGTGGAGAAATGCAGGTCAAACCTAATTTCTTCAGATGTTCTAAGATTTCTTTTTTTTTTTTTTTTTGTTCTAAGATTTCTAAAGAAAAGAAATCTCTGCATTGTATGCAAAATCTCCAGATTTTTAAATATCAACAAAGGCATTTGCTGGTTGTAAGGGGCTGTTTTTGTTCCCCCTCCTGTCTAAAATCCCAGTGTGATGACGTTAGGAAGCGAGGTGTTTGGAAGGTAATTAGGTACAGAAGATGAAGCCCTCATTAATGACATTAGTGTCCTTATCAAAGAAAGCTCGGAGAGGTCCCTAGTTTCCTTTCCAACATGCGAAGATACAAAGAGAAAAAGAAGTTGGAGTCCACAGCCCAGAAGATAGGTCTCATCCAGAATGGACCCTGTGGCGGCCTGATCTTGGGCTTCAAATCTCCCAGACTTTAAGAACCATCTCTGTTGCTTACAAGCCCGCCAGTCTATGCTGCTTTGTTAGAGTAACGGGCGCCGCCCAGGACACCGGTGAAACAGGCGCGTCCGCAGGTCAGTCTCTGTGCCTCATTTTGCAACCCCTGAAATACATCGACCTGGTTTTATCTATTCAGTATTTTCTTTATACTAAATGGCTGTACATATTTTTTTCTGAGATGAACTTAGAAAAGCAATCAAGATTTGATTAAGAGCAAGTTTCCATAGCAGAGAAATCAATATATGTTCTGTCCAAAAAGAAAACCATATGAATAAAGGCATTAAGCTATTCGGTAATTACATTCTAATACATTTTACCACAGATGAGAAATTTAAGTAATTATAATATTTGGGTAAATACATTTTTGAATCCTTAGTCTAGATGAAATATAGAAGTTACGAGACTGCCAACTTTTTCTGTACCAATTGTTGGAAATTAACGCATTAATTAATTAATTAATGCCATTTTTGGAAGATCGCCATGTCAGAAGACTGATTAAATATTCTGAAGTAGGCATTGTTCCGACATCAGCTCATCTTTCAGATAATCTCGATTGGAATACCTATCCCATTTTGTTTCAAGATGCTAAGTCACGAAAGTCAAGAAAACAAGAGCTGAGCTGTATCGTATTTAAAATCTAGAAGTCCCAACACACATTCATGGGTGGAATTGGGCATATATGACATTTGGCCTAATTCTGTTCACTTTCAGAATTTTTTATCATATATTTTTAGAAAATGAAATGAGCCAAAGAGAAATACTTCCCGTAGATTAAAAAAAATAATTTATTCGTAAAAATCAGACTCTAATATTTAATTCAACATCAGTGACATGCAGGTTTTAAGGATTTTTATTATCTATATTTCTAAGATAAATGAGTGTCTTATTTGTTTAACTGGATTCATTTATATATACTTCTGAATGTTGCCAGAGAGAAAGACTAAATCATACTATTTTTTAAAAATTTTTAAGATTTTATTTATTTATTCCGAGGGACACACATACACAGAGGCAGAGACACAGGCAGAGGGAGAAGCCGGCTCCATGCAGGGAGCCTGACGTGGGACTCGATCCTGGGACCCCGGGGTCACGCCCTGAGCCAAAGGCAGGTGCTCATCCACTGAACCACCCAGGTGTCCCTCAAATCATACTATTTTAAATACATTAAAATAAAAGGCAGAGTTACTCATTACAACAGTTTCTCAGTATTGTTGTTGGTTTATTTTAAGAATAACTAAGTGACTTCAGAAGTAATTTTAAAGAACAATTTCCCCACTAGGAATTTAATAAGACATTATGACTGACACAGACTAACTACTCAATAGACACTTGATGAAAATATGATTGGCAAAGTAAATCTCTTGAGGTTCTCCAAAATAATGCAGTCATCCCCACATTTCATACGAGACCATCCGCTCAGAACTGTGCTGTGGATCTACCCTGAAAACAACTTTCTCTTCTATCCTGTCTGAGCACTTGGGCACGTACCACCATCTCAGCGACAGTTCTAACCCTCCGATCACATAGTCAACTGCACGGACGGCCAGCCCGCCTCCTTGTGGTCTGCAGGTCAACTCATTGACCTAACAGAAGACACATCTATCATTCTCAGCGCTTGGAATCTTCCGGGGGTCGGGGAGCTACGGGCCACGGACCTCGCACGGACATGAGGACCGAATATATGCGAGCAATGGCCAGATACATTTTCTTATAGAGCTTCATATCAAGAGCCACAAAAGGAGCTATTGCCCCCGACAAAATCAGGAAGCTTCAAACTTAGAAAGTCATCTGCTAGATCGGTTGCTTAAGGCTTGTTTGGTCGGCAGAGCCCAAACACAGTCACCCCCCACCCCATCTGCCGGGGACGCTCAAAACTGCGGCTCTTAATCTCCCCTCCTCTGCGTTCCTGAAGAGGGATGGAATATAATTTAGGAAGCTGGTGTTCAGTAACCATCTTTCTGTAGGGAAAGAGGTTAAAGACGCTGTGAAGCCTCTGCTGTAATTGAGGCTACAAAGAAGACACAGGAATTTTCAATGCACTCGGAGGTTGTATTTTCATCATCGAAATCCTTTGGTATGAAAAGGAAGCGGCCTTTAAGCAGACTGGCATATACAATGGCAAAAACAGAGCAAACGGATGGGTAGTAAGAGCCTCACTGATCCCCCTGGAGTCCTAACATCCTTGTGAGATGTGGCGCCGGACCCCACTGGAGACACGAGAAAACCGAAAGCTGAGCCCAGGCGAGTGTCACGACCTCTCAACATTCAAAACACTGTTCAACGTCAAAATCCCTACTTTTTCCATTTTATGACATCTCAGACGTCTTTATACTCCGGGACCTTAGCCACCTGCTCTGTGACGCTGCGGAAGCCCCGTGTTTGCCCCCCTGACTTCTACTACTTCCCTCGTTACTCAGTAGCCCAGCAGCACGCGGTACACAGTCTGCCCTTTGGCCAAACCACTGCTCCAAACCACTGAAGGCAGAAATGTAGGCCCGCTCCCGGATGCCCCCTGAACAGAACCGTCGGGAAGATCATTTCCCCATAAAATCGTTTTGCTCATTCTGGAAACACTCGTGGTTGAAAGGGAAAGCTGAACATAACGAGCTAACGTGGAGACACATGACAACCTGTGGGAGAAGAGAAATCTGGAAAGGAGAAAGGATACCAGAGGCGAGAGCTGGTGAAGTGTGACCCCAGACCAAGGAGGCCTCATTGGAAGCAGGTCCGCAGGGCCTGCAGGGGCGCTCCCCCGTCGGCGGGACCCGAGAGCACCCCTGAATCGTGTGTGTCTCCTGACTTAAGAAAAGGAAGGACGATCCCTCCCTGGCCCAGCAGCGCGCCAGCCGCTGCCTGAAGCCTTTTGTTCTTCTCCAAGAAGCTGTTGTTCAAAGCATCGCTCCCCGATTTCCTCCTAAAATCTAAGGCCCGCGGACCTTCCCTTTGTCTCTTTGGAACTGCCCATGGCTCCCCGTGGCCTACTCATCCCTCACTGCAATTCCTCCGCTATTTCCAAATAAACTCATGTTTTACTTAATTAAAAGTGCCCTTTGCTCTGTTTAAAGCTAACAGAAGTGTCCTTCACCCAGGTCATATTTCCATGCCTGTCCCTGGGTGTGGCGGCTCGATGAGTCTAGGCTGGGGACACAGAGGCCCCTGGAGGGGGTATTTGAGGACCTGAACGCCACTAGAAGTAGAAGGGCCTTTGGGCGTTTAGAGGAGTATGGCCTCCAACATACTGGGGCTGAGAGATGTTCCCATTGTAACATCAGCTTAGGAAATGCTATTTAACCTCCTTGCTCTTCATGAGCTGCCATTCACATTCCCCGGGACTCCTTAGACCCTTTAAAATGGAAAAGCTTACCATAAACTTGAGAAAGCTTAACTCAGGTCTATGCACCAGGTGTGTGTGTGTGTTGTGATGTATTTGATTCTCTATCTCTATCTATTTGATCCTGTATTTATTCACAATCTACAGGTATTGTGAGGAACCTCGAGGAAACAGCTTTGACCTCACCCAACCTCTCACCCCGTCGACTAATAGACAAAATTAGGCAGGGCCGACGGAAGTGCTCTATAGAGGGAATATTGTAGGAAATGCACAGAGGCAAAAATTTCAGTCCAGCTAAAGCCACGGAGAAAACAATCATACACTCCCAGTCAGAAAGGTGATTTTCAGTATTCCTTGAAAGAGACATAATTGTTAGATTCTTGGACTCCAGACTTAAACCCTCAATGAAAGCACTTACTTAGACTGAGGCCTACTGAAATACCGAAATGCATAGCAATCAGCAAGTTTTAGATGTATGTTCTCCGTCCTGAATAAGAATGGCAAGATGAATCGATAACAAATTATCAATACCGGAAGGAAACTGTCTAGAGGACTTGGTGAATCCAAAACACAATTATCTGTGAATTTATGAAGCAAATATGTATTTGTTCAGGTTTCATTTAATTGTGGTACAAGCATGCGTAAGTTTATCAGACACTTGCAACGCACAAATTGAACAAAATAAAATTGTAGTATCTTAAATAAATTTTTTTAAAGATTTTATTTATTGATTGATTCATGAGAGACACAGAGAGAGAGAGAGAGAGAGAGGCAGAGACACAGGCAGAGGGACAAGCAGGCTCCACGCAGGGAGCCCCACGTGGGACTCGATCCCGGGACCCCGGGGTCACGACCTGAACCGAAGGCAGGCGCTCAACCACGGAGCCACCCAGGGATCCCCTCTTAAATAAATTTAAAATTTACCTTATTTTACCAGCGAAAATCACTCAATTCTTAAGAAACAATTATCAGAGGACGAAATTATAAGAAGCGAGGTTTTTCAAACTGTTAACTTAGGATTTTTTTTTTCTCCTTTTTTCTCTAAGTGTGTGGCTTAGACTTCCTAATTGCGGATGATGCAGTTTTTCCATGGTTGTCCATAGCTCCTTCTGCACGTCCCCTCTTGCTCTTTCCCCTCCCGTTACACAAAATAGTTGTACGCATCCCTCTGCCTCCATTCTCAGTTCATCTCAGTGTTTTGGGAGATAAGATTAGAGGCCTTGATCCCCCTGCTGTTAGAACAAGACCTCAATCTCTCACCGTCTCTATGTAATCAGGTCCCTATTTTAGCTGCCACAAAGCTGTCAACAAAAGAAAATAAGCTATCCCGCATCAAGGGGTTAAATTGGATTTCGCAGTGTGCAAAGGCTCTTCTGAGCAAAATTCCACCTGCACCCTCCGTCAGGCAAATTACTTCTGACTTTTAATTTATTTCTCTAGGAAATGGAAAGGTATGGCATATCCAAAGTCAACAGGGAATAAAGTACAAGGTGTAATCAGGTGCTCACCAATCGCAAGCTCCCTTCCCTGTCAGCTTTAATAGGTTCTCAGAACACACAGTTTCTAGAATGCCTGATGCGTCCTCTGTGTTCTGAGTTTTATTTTGGACTTGCCTGGGTAGCGGCTTGGATGCATGTGCCTGGAAGATGGCCCGCGGGACTGCAAACCAGGATTAGGAACCCAACCCGACTCCTGGCTTCGAGGTGCGATGCCTAATCCGAGGGGAGAGCTGATTCCGGTGACGGTGGTGTTTGTATTTCAGGATTATGGATCTTAACGAGACGGGCACATGTGGGAAACCAGGGAAATACATTTTTAGATGAGGTTACTGTTTCGTGACCAAATCAATTTAGCAGTAAATCATTAAATCATTTAAATGATATGGTCTGATATCATCTCTTTTCTATAATTTTTTTAAAGATCTTATTTATCTATTCATGAGAGACACAGAGAGAGAGAGAGAGGCAGAGACACAGGCAGAGGGAGAGCAGGCTCCACGCAGGAAGGCCGATGCAGGACTCGATCCCAAGCCCCCAGGATCACGACCTGAGCCAAAGGCAGACGCTCAACCACTGAGCCACCCAGGTGCCCCTCTTTTCTGTAATTTAACCGAATATGAGGGTATTTCTGTGATTTAATCTCACAAAACCAATTTTAAGAGATGGAGGAGATTTATATAAATTCATAACCTCAAGTACACATTGCTAAGGGGAAACTAGGAAGCATTTTTGTCCCAGAGATTAAAAGTAAAAAAAAAAAAAAAATGTTTTTTAAGATACAAATTTAATAAGTGTGTGGGGATTGCCCCTTCAATGAAAGAAAAACGGGATAATGATGGAAGATTTCATCTCCATTATAAGAGCCGGAGATTTATTGGTATATTTTTCTTTTGTGATATTACTGAACGTTTAGTTCAAGCCTGAATCGTATATGCAGGCACGCTTCAGAGTTACTGTGGGTTAAGTTCCAGACCGTCACAATAAAGCAAATATCACAGCAAAGTGAGTCAACTGAACTTTCAGGTTTCCCAGGGCATATGCAAGTTGCGGACTCTGCACTGTGGCCTGTTCGGTGTGCAATAGCAGGTCTAGGAAATGTGCATGCCTTACTTTCAAGGATACTTTATTCTAAAAAAAAAAAAAAGAAAAAAGAAAAAAATTTGCTGGCCCTCATCGGAGCTTGCAGTGAGTTGTGTCCCTTTGCTGGGGGAGGACCCGCCTTGGGGTTGCGGCAGCTTCCCCTCTAGTGCTCGCCGCTTCGCCTGGCAGTTTTCTGGACCGCAGGCGGCTCCTTCCCTAAACCTCATGAACCAACCTCCGCCAGCTTCAAACCTCTTCGGCAGCTTCCTCACCTCTCCCAGCTGGGATCGAAGAGAATTAGGACTTTGCTCTGAATTAGGCTCTGGCTAAAGGGAATGTTGTGGCGGCTTGAACCTCTGTCCAGGACATAGAATGTTCCCTGTATCAGCAACCAGCCCGTAGCTCGCTGGCCGCTGTGTTCACGGGGGTGGCGCTTTTCACCTCTTCCTGCGACGTTTCCTTTGCAGTCACAATCTGGCTGTTTGGCGCAAGAGGCCTAGATTTCAGCCTGTCGGGGCCTCTGGCATTAGGTCACGGGGCTTAATCATTCCTAGCTTCTGATTCCAAGCGAGCGGTGTGCGACTCCTCCTTCCACTTGGACATTTCGAGGCCATTCGTTGTGGGTCGTCAATCGGCCTAATTTCACGATTGTTTCTCGGGGAACAGGGTAGCCGATGGGGCCGCAGGGGAATGGCCAGTCGGTGGAGGAGTTAGAACACACACAGTTATTGATTCGAGTCACCATCTCACACGGGCACAGGTCCTGGTGCCCTCAAACAATTACAATAGTCACATCGAAGAGCTCCGATCACGGGCCACCATAACAGAATGATAATAATGAAAAAGTTTGAAATGTTACAGGAATCGCCAGCTGAGCAAATGCTGTTGGAAGAATGGCACATTCGATTTGCTCAACACCAGCTTGCCACAAACCCTCAATCTGTAAAAAAAAAACACAAAAAACCAAAAAACAACAACAAAAAAAAACAAAAACAAAAAACAAAACAAAAAAACATCGTATCAGTGAATTGCAATAAAGCAAAGTGCAATAAAACAAGGTGTGCCCGTACGCCCCGGCGTTCATCTCCTCTCCCATGCCATCCCCTCTTCACTGCCAAAGAGTAGTGATTAATCTCATATTCTACTAAGCAAACTCAGAAAAAATGAACTTTAGGATATTCATCCGGTAAATTAGGAGAAGGTTATTGGGCAGGGATAATTTTTTTCTAGCTGCGCATAAATAAAACACGTTGGGCTGACCCATTATAATCTGCTTTGAAATATTGTTTCATCCTTCTAATGGCTTCACTGGTCATTTAAACCTTGTCAAACCAGTTCTAAATTATGGATTTCAGGAGAACGTGGGTTTAGGGTGAGGGTCTGGGAATATCATAAAAATGATATTTGTTATACACAAAGACTGGCTAGGACGGCTGGACCCACACATCCTCGGCTGGACCAGGACTCCTGATGTGCATTTTAAGCCGTGGGGCTCTTTTCACAACGGGAACCTGTAGCAAGCACTGCCATACAGACCTCCAAGGAGGATGCAAGCATCCTGAGTCCCACTCTTGTCCCTTACTCTCGCCAACAAATCTCCATGTGACTTAAACCAGTTTGAATAATAGGATTTTATCTCATTTGCAAGCAACAGCAGCAACCACAACAACAAACCCTAACCAATTTCACCTACTGTTTTCACATGCACAATAGCAGATATATTCCCTCTTGTTCATTCTTTTCTGCTTTGCCTCTTTCCTGGTCGTAGAAACTGCCACCAGTTCTCAGATTTCTCACCAAGACGCTCCCGGTGTGGACCAGGTTCTTCTGACTTGGCCTCACGGGGCAGGACGAGTTAGGCCTCAGGCTAATATCGGATTCAGCAATGGTAAGATGTCTGCACTGACACTACCCAGTCACGCCCATATTCTCTTGAATCTAGGTAGGATAATACAGGTTAGTTAGGACACCTTACAGGTAACACGCGACGGAGGTGTTTTGGCCGTAAAATGCATATAACGAGCCGACGGACCGATTTTTCCGATCTTTTACATTAACAAATCACTAAACCACACAAAGAGAACGCATAATGTCTCAACATTTGAGTGTAGATGTTTATAGAGTTCTCCCTCCCCTATTCCCCTGGGTCATGTGTGAAAAATAAATGAGCTTTAAATAAGTGAGCAAACAACTGCGAACATTGTAAAAAATTAGCCCTTTACGGAAATAAAGTTAAATATGGATGATACCGGGATGGAAAGAACACCAAGGCTGTGGACAAGCCTACCTCACCTTCCTCCTTCCCAGCTACTGGATAAACGTTTGCTTTTCCCTTTAAGTTCCTTCGGTCCTTCGTGCAATGATCTAGCTCTATTTTCCACCAGGTTTATAGATAAGCCTTTTCACTTTAAATCTGTTCATCTTGTTTGTGATCCAGATGACAGAAAGCAATTGCACTAAATCCTTAACTTAAGTCTGTTTGCATACAAATGGCGCCTTCCAGGCCTGATTTACATTACCCAAGCAGGTTTTTTTTTTTTTTTTATTTTTCTGGGAAATTCACTTTCCCTGAGACTCGCATGTGGGTGTCAATTTTCATCAAGGGTGAATCCATTAGTCCCCTTCACTTCCTGATTACTCAAGGTATCAAGTGGAGGGGATTTAACTTCCTTGGAAGATAAGCAATCCATCCATTTCTCTAGATATGGCACATTTTCTCTCCGGACCCGGCCAGACAATCACAAATCCAGGCACCTGGGCCATAATCCTTCAGCCTCTGGTGGAACCGCTTCTACCGAGGTGGCCTTTGCTGTTCCTGGGCTTGCAGTAACGGGCATTGTCAGCCAGTCTTAGGAACACGTAGTCCTTAGTCTGAGGCACGAGAGAATTCATCAATGGTGTGTCTTCATTAATAGGGTTTTCAACCAGCGTCCAGCGCACCCTAGTGAACGTGGATTTGCACCAAGATATTGGTTCACTCGGTCTTCAGGGACTTACGGCAGAGCCCCAGGGCGCATCGCCTCTGGCTAAGAGCAACCTCATCTGTTTATCACCGTCCGCCTTAAAAATAGGACATTTTCCTTTTGCTCCAGTGATATGAAAAAAAAAATGTTGGGAACACTGCTAGTAGAGCCTCATGCATGACAAGTACATCAGTAGGTTTGCTAAATAACTTGTATTTCTTTTGTGTCATCTAGGGTTTGGATTCTGTAGTTAGACTTGCTGGTTTCCATTCTTGAAAGATTTTTATCTATTTATTCATGAGACTCAGAGAGAGGCGGAGACCCAGGCAGAGGGAGAAGCAGGCTCCCTGATGTGGGACTGGATCCCGGGACCCGGGGTCACGCCCTGGGCCGAAGGCGGATGCTCCACCGCTGGGCCCCCGGCACCTAGAGCTGGAGCTTCCATCTGTCTCCACCGGAGTGTGTTTTCTTTCTTTTCCAGTCCGAGCACACGTGGGCCTGAAGGATAGAAGCTCGTGTGGTCGGAGAACCTGGGCTTGCATGGAGGTTGGCCCATCCCTAGGCGTCTAGTATTTGCTGCCTCCTGCATCCTGGGTTCCTCATCTGTGAACCGGGGCTCAAGCATCTGCCCTCGGGGAGCTCACCCCACCTAGGGGCAGAGGCCGGCCCGCGGGAAGGAGGCGGGGCGGGGGCGCCTGCCCGCAGAGGGACAGCTGCCTGGGGCTGGGGACGAGACCTGCAGTGCAGACGGAAACGTCCAGAAGCCCACTTACACATTCCGATAGCTTTTGGGAAGTAAAAAGAAGGTTCCTTGGAAGATGATACAGATTAGAAGGGAAGATGAGGCTATTTCCCCAGAATGGCAGCGTCTCCCCGCGGCAGTCGCCGAGAGGAGCGCACAGAGGCAAGCCGGGGAGAGCAGGTCGAGGGAAGAAATAATAAGGCCCCGAGTTGGGGAAGACCTCATGACCCTGGGGAAACCAACAGGAGGGAAGGATGGAGAACCGAGTACGGCCCAAATCACGCATGGCCCACGCCGCCACACACAAGAATTTGGATTTTTATCCTCAGTATAGTGGAAAAGTATTGAGGGAGAAAGACCTGTCCCCATTAGGAGAGCCATACAGGTACGACGGCTCCCGGGGGGTGCATAACGGGTGCCTAGCAGTAGCGTCCCTCGGACGTCACGACTCAGTGTAACTAAGCCCTCAGGCCCGGAACAGGAGGAATAACACAATCGTATTGGTCGCGGAGCTCCTCGGATCACTAAGTGTCACGTAAGTGGAATGACTCGATCCGTGTCCTGACCGAGTTCTTAAACTGGAATGTCTGAGAACATTTCCCGCACGTGGTGAAAAAGGTTAAATTGCCAGATCTCCCAAAATGGGGTGGGAAAATGAGCGCTCAGTCAACGCTGAGTGGAATAAGATGAACCAAATGTCTCCACGCTGTCAGTTTGCAGCCTAGAAGAAAGGGATTTCCTCCTGGCCTATTCCGTGGGTTTGCGCCGGGTAGCTTAGGCCTGTGTCGCAGGGGGCAGGCCTGGGTCAGAGCCGCGGGCAGCTTCCCACGGGCGGAGTCAGCCCCTCGACTTCCCACGGGGCCCTTTGGAGATACTGAGCAACACAAGTAGTGGAAAGAGGAGCCGGCCCCTTAGGTCAGGACGTGTCGACACCAAGCACGGACACGGGTAAAAAGATCATAAGAAGGGAATATTCCATGCAGGAGGCAAGAAGCCCTGCACGATCACGGGACTAAGAACCAGATCCCGTGCATCTTAGTAGGAGCAAAACCCACCCACGGTCGACATCAGGAAAGCCATCGCCGGGGGAAGTGGAAGGCAACGTCGCAGGCCCAGGCCTCCGGGGCAGACGCCGCAAGACCCCGTCAGCCGACCTTACAGCTTAGGCCACCCGGCCGGGGGCAGCCGGGGGCAGCGGGTTTATTTTGATTTATCATCGTAACACGTCACCAAAACGAGGTCGGTAAGCATCCCCTGCTCCTACACGGTGAAACGGAACTGGGAGATAAAGGACGAGGGACAGCGGTGACTGCGACCGTTGAGTGAGAAGAAAGGAACTGTGGCTCTTTATCAGGAATCCTGGTCTTCCCCGTGCGTGGCTGGGGTCCCGGTGGCGCCAGCACCAGCCCTGCCCCCACTCCGCCCTGGGAGCACGGCTCACCTGCATAAGGCAATGAGCACCAAGACACTTCTGTGTTTTCTTTGCCTTTTTTTTTTAAGATTTTAAAGATCTTAAAAATTCATATATTTATTTATTTAGAGCACATGAGTGGAGGAAAGGATGGGGAGAGAGAGAGAGAGAGAGAGAGAGAGAGAGAGAGAAGTCAACTCCCTGCTCAGCACAGAGCCAGTCACGGGTGGGGCTTGATCTCAGGACCTTGAGCCAAAATCAAGAGTCAGATGATTCCCAACCGACGGAGTCACCCCGGCGCCCCTAAAGATCTCATTTTTAATGATCTCCACACGCAGCGTGGGGCTCGAGGTCCCGACCCTGAGACCCAGTGTTGCACACTGTGCCGGCTGAGCCAGCCAGGCGCCCCTGGAAACGCTTCTGAAGCACCACGGTGGGGCTTGTTGCCACACCGCATGGATTTGAACTCACTTTTACAAACCACTTCTTTTAAGGGGGAATAGGAAAAGTCCTGTAAGGTAGGCCAGGAATGAGTTAAGTACAGCGGCTCCTACATTCCTCCATGAAATAGCCGACTCTTTTTCAATGGCTTGCTCACCGTTCTTATTGTTGTCACCCCCCCAACCCCCTTTCCAAAGGCAGACATCCATCCGGGATGTGTTTCTTTGTGAAAGCCAGCAGGTGGCTCTCTGGCGTGTACCTGTCAAAAAAATTAAAATTAAAAAAAAAAAAAAAAAAGGCACAACTCCCAACTCCCTTATGTGACGCTCCCCAAAGGGACACCTCGCAAGCGCCTGTAAAACTTCGCCTGCCCCACCTTGGTGCACCGACTTCGATGCTCAAAATGTTCATCTAATCTGTTCAGAATTGTCAGCCAACAAGCTGGGACGGAGTTGTCACCATCTTGTGGCTTCAGCTAAGCCGGGAGCACCCCCCACCTCCCCCGAGGGAGCAGGAGCCCTACAGCGAAGCCACAAGCCAGTGAGGCTCAGCAGGTGTGATTAGCACCACCCTGCTCCGAAACCGGAGGCTCCGTGATTCTGGGGGACCAGTAGCAGCGAACCAAGGACCCCTGGTCTGAAGCACGCACTTCTGTCCTGGTGGAAGCGGCTCGTTCAGCGTTTTAGACGCCGCTGGACGCAACAGGTTGTCTCCACTCACGGCTTTGCTTTTGCCAAAGGAGTTTACCTGGGTTCCCTGGAAAGGCGGCTTCTTAGGAATGAAGTCGCGCCATGTGGAGGGTCACTCGGGGCTGGTACCTGAATGAACTGCCGACGTCCCGGGGCTCTAGGGCCAGTTCTTACTTGAGGCTCCACAGCCCTGCGCATGCCCGCGTCAACAGCGGGATGGTGAATATTAAAAGTAATAACAATAAAAAACCCTTCCCTGTCACCCGAATCCGAAATGGGCCAAGTTGTTGGCTGCATTGTCTGTGGAGGAGAAATCAGCCAGGCTGGATCTTAAGATAGGACCCTTGGGGGGAAAGAAGAAAAAGTAAACTAAAGACCCGGGATTCCCGAGTGTGATGGTCCCAGGCGAGCTGGTGTTTCAGGGCCCTTGGGCCTCCCCGGCGGCTGTCCGGCCCCGCGGCACCTCCCTCCAGTGCCCCCCTCCTCAGCAAGGTGCCCAAGGGACCCCGTCGCCATCGGCCCAAGGCCCGGGCCACTCGCAGGTCACCGGGACAGTAAGGGAAGGAAGGACCAGGGAGGGTGGCCTCCCCCAGCTCAAGCGGTACCGCCGGGTCCCCGCGCCCCCATCCTCCTGGGGCCCGGGTGCCTCCGACAGAGGCTGCTGCCCAACCCCGGGGGCACAGTCGTCTGCTTCCCAAAGTAGGCCCTGACCCGGGTCATGGGGCGGGGGGAGATGAGCATCGGGCCATTAGGCCCTGACCCGGGTCATGGGTCCCTGGAGCCACCCGCGGCCGCGGGGTCACGGCCCCCAGGTGTGCAGAGCAGCCGCCCTGAGGCTGCACCTGCCGGAGGCTGCACCGGCTCCGCACCCTGACCCCGCCCCCTCTTCGGGCAACTTCCCTCCCCTTGTCCCTGGGGGTGCCTGCGGGTGCGGAGTCCGGGAGGCCTGCACCTCCGGGGGACGCTGCGGAGGGGGAGCTGCCGTGTGCCGCCAGGTGCCGCTCGCGCCCTCGCACCCCCGCGCTCCTCGCACCCCTGTGCATCCTTGCACCCCCGCGCTCCTCCACATCCTTGCACCTCTGCGCTCCTCAGAAGCTCACCTGGCCACCTCGGAAGCTCACCTGGCCACCTCGGAAGCTCACCTGGCCACCTTGGAAGCTCACCCGGCCACCTTGGAAGCTCACCCGGCCACCTCGGAAGATCACCTGGCCGCGGCAGAAGCTCACCTGACCACCTTGGAAGCTCACCCAGCCACCTTGGAAGCTCACCCGGCCACCTCGGAAGATCACCTGGCCACCTTGGAAGCTCACCCAGCCACCTTGGAAGCTCACCTGGCCACCTCGGAAGCTCACCCAGCCACCTTGGAAGCTCACCTGGCCACCTCGGAAGCTCACCTGGCCACCTTGGAAGCTCACCCAGCCACCTTGGAAGCTCACCCGGCCACCTCGGAAGCTCACCTGGCCCCGCGCAGGCGGCCCACCTGAGCGGGAGGGGCGGCGGCGGGCGGCCTGGGGCTGCGGGCCCCACCTGCAGGGCAGCACCCCTGCCGCCGAGAGGACCTTTCCCAAAGCAGCGATTTCCGCCCCCACAGGTGTCGAATGGCGTCGTTTAACGATGTTTATAGGTCGTAAAACATGCGTTGGGCTGATGGATGAGTTTGTATCTTCAGAGGAACTAGAATCGCAAACAAACAACAACAAAACGATGCAGGGAGAGACGAAAGAAAAACGTCCTAACAGATGTGTTCACTACTAAATAGAACACACAACATGTGCCGCAAAATAAAAGAACCATTTGGCAACATAAAATATCTTGGCATCTGTGTCAGATTTGTAACCACAGTAAAATATTGATATGGACCATAAAACTCAAGTTCTATATTCCTGTGCTCGTGGGTGACTCTGCCCTGAAAGACCTTGCACGGCGGAATTGCTCTTGCCCATCGCAGACCCCTCATGACCCGCCTGTTTCATGATGTGGCATTGACTGGCTCATTTTCAAAAAGTAGATGCAAAAAATGGGAATGTGCATTAATTGCAAGCAAGGTGTGAATTTGTCATCTTAGATAAACAGAGGAGGAACTACCCAGCTTGGATCCATCGGTGGGAAGACGTACTTAGGGAAGTCTGTGCAGATAAAAGGTCACTGAAACTTGAAGCTGAGTTTTATTTTTTATTATTATTTTTTAAGCTTTTTTAAAGATTATTTATTTATGAGAGAGAGAGAGAGAGAGAGAGAGAGAGAGGCAGAGACCAAGGCAAAGGGAGAAGCAGGCTCCATGCACCGGGAGCCGGACGTGGGACTCGATCCCGGGACCCCAGGGTCACGCCTTGGGATGAAGGCAGGCTCTAAACTGCTGAGCCACCAGGGGATCCCCAAAGCTGAGTTTTAATATTAGCTTTATATTTAGTAACATATTATGGAATTGGTTATTTTCAGAAAAACTGACATGATCAAAGGTAGTATCTATGAAGCTATATATGGTATTTAATAATTAAGTGTTTTTATGTAAATACATAATCATTTAAATGGCATGGTAAATACTATTTTAGCAAAATATTTCTAAATGCATATTCACATATTTTATCAGTTTTATGACCAATACGTTACAAAAACAACTTACATATAAGAAACAGTATAGAAAATATACATGAGGGGATCCCTGGGTGGCTCAGCGGTTTAGCGCCTGCCTGTGGCCCAGGGCCTGATCCTAGAGGAAAATTCATCTATTTCTATCATAAATACATGAATAAATAAATCTTAAAAAAAAAGAAAATATACGTGAGTTATGAAGACAAAATAGTGTAGTTCGATGCAGTTTTTTAAGCAAAGCCTCCGCTCTGCTTATGAACGCAACCAGTTCTTGGAATTGTTTTAGCACTTCCTTCTGGAACTTAGCTCTCTTAATGTACTTTTTGAAAGTGTGTGCAGTGCAATGTCCTCTCTCATCCATGTCGGACATTAATTTTCCAATAAGAAACGCACGATAATATTCTCACACAAAGCGCTCGCTACTGTCATGTGACTCCGATGGGTGAAATAAGGAGCAGTTACGGTCACTTTTCACAAAGCGATGCCCATAGCGTAGTCACAACATGATCCTAGTGAACGCTTTGCTCAGAATGGACACACAGCCGTGCCGTAATTTCTAAACTTTGTAACTTGACGTCACCTGTCACCCATTCCTCCCAAGCCCCTGCAGATAGCTGACTTGCCAGGCTGCCTCTCCCGCCCATTCCCGCCTGACCCGCCCTCCCAAAGCCCCTGCTCCGGGCCTGCACCTGCACCGCCTCCTGCTCTCGGGCTGTCATCCCGGAACCAGCCTGCCCCTCTTCGCGGGTGCTCGTTTCTCTCGTGTGCTGCAGGTTCCACACTGAGCCATTTTCTTCCCGCTTGTTGCTTTACTTTGTTGTCTGAAGAAATTTCTAGGTTTTCCCTGAGAAATGGTCTATGAGAGACAACTCTGTTTCAAGACTTTGCACATTTAAAAGTATTTTCATTTTTTTAAAATATCTTCATTTCTTCTTTCCACTGGATTCAGTTTGAGAAAAAAAAAATCTAATTTTGAGTATCCATGTCTCTGTGTTCAACATTTTTGCTCCATGATCGTTTGGCTTTCAGAATTTTCTCTGAAAAATCCAATGTCCTTCGGTATTGCAATGCTTTCTGAGTTCTTAAAGATCTTCTCTGTGTCAGGTGTTTAAAATTTCATGGTGGGACACCTTATTGCAGGACTATTTTATCATTCACTGAACAGAGTGAGTCCTCTTAATATGGAAAGGCCTCCTAAATTCAGAGATGCTTCCTTGTACTCAGTAGTTTTTTTTAATAAATTTATTTTTTATTGGTGTTCAATTTGCCAACATACAGAATAACACCCAGTGCTCATCCCGTCAAGCGCCCCCCTCAGTGCCCGTCACCCAGTCACCCCCACCCCCCGCCCTCCTCCCCTTCCACTACCCCTAGTTCGTTTCCCAGAGTTAGGAGTCTCTCATGTTCTGTCTCCCTTTCTGATATTTCCCACTCATTTTTTCTCCTTTCCCCTTTATTCCCTTTCACTATTATTTATATTCCCCAAAGGAATGAGAACATACACTGTTTGTCCTTCTCCGATTGACTTACTTCACGGAGCATCATACCCTCCAGGTCCATCCACGTCGCAGCAAATGGTGGGTATTTGTCGTTTCTAAAGGCTGTGGACTCAGTAGTTTTATAGGAATTCTGGAGAGATGGAAAGGAGAAAATGGACTGTGGAATTTTATCAGTTGGCTATGAAGCCTTCTGGAATAGTTTTCTAAGTTGCCCATTGTTTTCCTCTGGATTTTCAATCTGTCTTGAGCTGTACTTGCTGGGGTACTACCTCAGTTCTACCATCCAACGTTCTTTCTCTTCCCCTTAATACTTCTGCTATTTTACTTTCAATTTGCAAGAGCCCTTTTTTATTATTGTCTTTGGATTCTTCCTTTAAGAGAGAACTGCCTTCCTAAGTCACGCCTGTGATAATTTTTCTTGACTCTCTGAAGATATTAATTGCCAGATTTTCTAACATTTTCTCTGCTCCCTCTATTATGTCTGTTCTAAGTCCATTTTTGTTGCTGTTATCTTACATATTTAAATACGTAAAATATTTTTTTTACATATTTTTTCATTATACATCTGACAGAGACGATCTGATCATATTTAAGAAGGGATCTCTAGGTGCTTGGGCAAGGGCTTGTACCCTGATGGGCACAACTACCTGGGAGAAGAGGAATTCTTTTCCTCCCATGGGGATGTATTTTCTATGTGTATAATCATTGGAAGAGACATATTTTTTAAAAGATTTTTTTTATTTCTTTATTTATTTGGGAGAGAGAGAGGGTGAGCAGGGAACACAGCAGAGGAAGAGGGAGAAACAGGCTCCCTGTTGACCAGGGACCCCCCCTCCCAACGCGGGGCCCCACCCCAGGACCTGGGATCGCAACCTGAGCCGAAGGCAGACAGTTAAGCCACCGAGCCACCCAGGTGCCCCTCTTCCCAAGGTGCCATATTTAACAGAAATATTATCAGCTTTATTTGTGTCTTAGCGATGAGAACAAAAAAAAATAGTTTATGATCAAAAGGATGTTATATTTGGACACTTAAAAATAAGGATAGAAAAAATGACACGTGCTTTTTCATATGAAGCATCGGTTGAGTCGATCTTTAGATTTTATCCTCTTACAATCCGCCCCATCTCCTTTAAATGTCCTGTAAAGCGCACCTTTATTCAGAAAGTGCCAAGGGTCTTCAAGCGTGAGAAAGCAAACCAGAACGAGCATGTCCCCAGAATGATTTTCTTGTGTCACTTAGAATTAGAACTGGACCATACGAGCCCATAGATGGAACGCACGAGCACCCACACCGAGAAAGGCCACGTTGTCCAAAGACAGAACGTCGTCATTCACTATTCAAATCAAAGGAACAGCTTCTGTCTTGAGAATTAAACAGACAAAGTGCACACACAATGGATGAGAGGAGCCACGGGTAGGGGTGAGGCCCGGCCGCCTGGAAAGGTGTGGGGGCCCGGGGAACAGCCGCAGCGCCGCCCGAGGGGCCTCGCGGAGCCTGGGGAGGCAGAGGCGATCACAGGGGCAGCTTGCGGAGCTACAGAAAGAGCCGAAAGAGGAGGGTTTTGTGGTGAAATGGGCGCAGAGCAAGTCCGAGGAGGCAGGAGGCAGCGGCCGGGAGGGATGGAGCAGGAGCGCATCGACTCCTCCGTGGGCCCAAGCTCGCCCCCAGACCTCAACACTTCGCCCTGTCCTACCTGGAAACCCTTCTCACCAGTGCACTCCCGTTGGGGCTGTCTCTCCGGTGACGGTGATGACCCCAGGGACCCCATGCCCCATTCCATCACCTGCGCAGACGTGGCCGCCACAGCCGAGATCAGGGTAGACCTGCTACACGGCCCAGTCACTGGATGAGGATGTTAGTGGAATCGGCAAAGAAGTATTTAACCGGATTTTCTGGTTTATCAGATTCAGCGGACTTGGGTGCCGCGTGGGGTGCCCCCAGCACCATCTGCGTCTCTCCTGCTACAAGGCAGAGGCCGAGATTTGAAAGGTCAAGAAAGGAACACGAGGGGCGCTCCGTCCGGCTGAGCGTGCGGCTCCCCCTTCTTTCTCTGTGCCGGAGACCGTCGTCCCCTGGGCTGCTGGCAGCGGGAACGGACGCCCCTGTCGGGAGATCACTCTGATGCTTACTCCGAGGGTTTGGTCTTTTTCTGCAGCCAGAAAGGAAAGACTTAACAGAAGACAGTGCAGTAACTCAGACTAGAAAATGCATCCACCATAGCACAGAACTGCCTTTTTTATGGTGAATAAGCAATACAATTCAAACACCTAAAGACGTCCGGGCTCGGTGCTACCCCCACGTTCTCACTGAGGGGTCATGATAGGTGGCTCTGAACCCGAGGCAGGGGTGTCCCATCTACCCCTCAGGAGACTGTCGGCTTCTCCACACACATTTTAACCATTGAGGAGGGCAGGGGTGAAAATGCTGCGGAAAGCAGGATTCTAATCAGCAGAATAAGTTCATTTTAATTGAATATTCACAAGCTCTTCCTTGTATCCTTGGATGGTGCTACACCCTTTCAGGTGGTTTGCTGGAGTCAGCCTCCTGGGTTCTATCCATCTGGGGACACTGACAATATTGAATTTCGCTTCCTGCCAAGCTGACGACTAAATTGGTCATAGTGACCAAAATAAGTTAATGTCACCCTAGAAATCTTGAAATACAGCCTGCCTGCCTTAGTGATTGCGGGAAACAGTCGGATCGTCATACTCTTCCACATGGCGAGACGATGAGACACCACCAACGGACCATGTTGAAGACGCCAACGTCACCTTGGAGCAAGGGAGGGGATATGCGGGTATCCCGCGGATGGTTCAAGGAAAAATAAACAGCATCAAGTGATCTAATAGAGAAACTAAGACCTGAAAAACCATATTTACTATGGTCGTTAAAAAAGAGAAGTTGATCCGAAATTGCTCTCTCTGTGTTTGCTGTATAACAGGTGTTGGCTCGATGGCCCTGAATCCCTTTCTTTTTGGGAAAAGCTCGGAAGGCTCCAGTCCTCCACAAAGCATGGCAGAGCCAGTCCCTAGTGACACGAGGTCTGCGAACACCAAGGAAGGGGACAAAACCAAAAGTCGTTAAAGTCAAGACCATCCCATAGGGTGACAAAGGGCTCATCTGTGACATGAGACACCTGTCCCTCAGCAATTGGCCCGCACCCAGCCGTTCACCCGACGGAGCCCGCAGAGTGGGAGGCCACGATCACAGAGTCGCAGCCGCTACTGCTCAGGGCCAGCCCCGGATCAGCGATGAATCTAAAACGCCCTGAGCACCCCCACAAATGCCACCAGGGTGGCCTCCTTCGTTCAGCATAAGACGGTACACGGACGCGTGAGAGCTGGTGGAGAAGCCGTCCGCCTACCCCAGGCCTTCCCCTTAGGAGTTTACGGGCCTTTTAGCCGCGTCTTTTGAAATTAGAGACATTCGTCCAAGAAAGATCGAGGCCGTTTTCTCATGACGAATTGCCACTTCATAGTGAACACCACCTCTTTTAGCTCTTTTAAAAAAATATATTTAATTCATACATTTAATCTGATGCCCTTTCTTGTGATTGCTCCCAGCTTTTTCTCTCTTTCAACTTGTAAGTAAGGACGCCACTCTCTGAGTTTTAACCCATACTTAGATTCACACAACTGCCACCATAATCGGGACGGAGAACAGCTGCTACACTTCGATGAATTCCATTGTGCTGCAGCTTTTTTTAAATTTAAATTTAAATTTAAATTTAAATTTAAATTTAAATTTAAATTTTAATTTCAATCTTAATTTTAATTATTTATTTATTTATTTATTTATTTTGTGCTGCAGCAATTTTAATTTTAATTTTAATTTCAATTTCAATTTCAATTTTATTTATTTGTTTATTTATTTATTTATTTATTTATTTATTTATTTATTTATTTATTTTGTGCTGCAGCTTTGTGTTCAAACGCTCTCGTCGCCCCCAAAGTCTGGCCACACTTACCTGTTCTCTGCCCCTAGAGTTTCGTCTAGTGTTTCTAAAACGCTGCACAAATGAATTTCTACCGTGTATAACCTTGTGAGTCTGGCTTCCCTCACTTAGCAGAATGCGTTTGGGATTCATCTGTCTCATTGGTTTACCAGTTGCCCACTCCTCTTTATTATTGAGTAGTGTATCATTGCAGGGAAGGCGCACGATTGCGAATTCACACACTGAAGGACATTTTGGTTGATTCCAGGTTTTAGCTACTATGAAGACTGCCGTTGCAAATATTCCTATATATAAACTTACGCTTTCTTGGACAGAGGCCTAGGAGTGAGATTTTGGGGTCACGTTGGAAGTGTAAATTTAACTTTGGCTCTTAACTACTTGTTTTTATCCACAGGTAAGCAGATGGGTAGATTCTGACTGTGTCTCTACATAATTACTCTATCGGCATTTTATTATGAAGTACATATTCTGTGGCAAGCAGTGCCAGACACTAAGGACTCAGAGATGAATAATGCATAGTGTATTAAGTAAATGCATGGATGCATGGACATAAGGAGAGTATTAGTTTCCCAAGGCTGCCATAGCAAAGTACCATAAATTGAGTGGCTTAAAACAACAGACAGTGTTCTCTTGTGGTTCTAGAATCTGGAAGTCCAGAATTAAACAGTCACTAGTGCGATGCTCTGTCTTAGACTCTGAGCAAAACCCTCCTTGGTTTTTCTTCCTGGCTTCTGTGGTAGCCGTCAATCCGTGGCTTTCCTTGGCTTGTAGTTGTATTACTTCAATCTCTGCCTCCCTCCTCTCTTCCATGGTCTTTTTTTTTTTTTTAAGGATTTTATTTATTTATTTGACACAAAAAGAGTCCAAGCAGGGGGAGAGGCAGAAGGAGAGGGAGAAACAGACTCCCCACAGAGCAGGGAGCCTGACACAGGGCCCCATCCCAGGACTCTGGGATCATGACCTGAGCCGAAGGCAGGCACTTAACCGACTGAGCCACCCAGGTGCTCCCGTCCTATGATCTTCTTTTAAGAACCCCAGTCATATTGGAATAAGTCCAATTTTTAGCTACTATGAAGAATGCCGTTACAAATATTCTAATATATAAACTTACGCTTTCTTGGATAGGGCCTAAGAGTGAGATTTTGGGGTCACGTTGGAAGTGTAACTACTCCAATATGACCAATATGACCTTGTCTTAACTAATTGTATCCATGAAGACTATATTTCCAAATAAGGTCGCAGGTTAGACAGTCAGCATAAATTTTAGGGGACACAATTCAACCAATAAAAACAAGGACAAAAAAAAAAAAAAAAACAGGGACAAAGATGTATTTTGTGCTGACCATCGGCCAGCCATTGGGCTAGGGGTGGAGGACTAAATGGTCAGCAGATTAGGCAAAGCACTGGGTCTCATGGACTCTATAACTTCGTGGGCAAGATGCACTTTAATTATTATACAGAATCTGTTTATAAAAGTTGATCCTTCTTAGAAGAAGCAAGGGGTCCTAACCTGGTCTAGGGTTTAGAGAAGGCTTCTCCGAAGAAGTAATATTTAGGATGAACTGAGGCACCGGAGGAGATGAAAGCATCCCAAGTGGAGGGACAAGCCTCTAAGAAGGATTGGAAGCTGAGGAGAGTATCCTGTTCCAGGGATTCACCATGAAAGTGTAAAGGAAGAGTAGTCGGAGATGCAGGCAAGTTGGCAGGAGGCTGATTATGTAGAACTTTGTAGACCTGCCTTGAATTTTCGATCACATCTTCAGGGCAACATGAAGTCACTGGAAAGTTGCATTCCAGGGCCGATAGGACCAGAAATGCACTTACAAAGATCCCTCCCTAATCTGTGGAGAATAGATCAAATGGAGATAAATCTCAAAGGAGATAATCAGCGTACTTAAATGTTTAAAACAAGACACAGTGACCTGGGTCAGAGAGGCGTCGATGGAAATAGAAGGATGAGGCTCAGGCTGAGAAATGCACCGGATGCTCACCCAACGAGAATGAAATCCAGTGTGAGGTGAGGGACAAAGACATGTAATAAAAACAAACGAACGAAAAACCGCCTCTCACATTTTTAGCACAAGCTACTAGGTCAGTGAAAGAGTCTCAAAGACCACCAGCGAATGATCATATTTGGAGTGTGACTTGTGACGCGCCAATTTTTGGGGTGTCTGGGAGATATTCACATGGTTACATCAAACCAGGGGGTGGATATAAGACCATAGAGCCAGAAGAAATGTCTGGGCTAGACACATAAATTTTGGAGCCAGCAGCATATAGATGGCAATTAACTGAGAGAATGAAATCATCTAGGCAAGGGGTTCAGAATTAGAGGAGCCGAAATTGAGCCCTCAGGAACTCTATCATTTAAAGGTCGGGCAGAGAAGAGGTGCTGGGCTGGCATTTTTGCTGATAGAGACAATTCCAGAATAGGGGTGGAGGTGGGGCTGATGGCAGACGCTGGGGGCAGGGGGGCAGCAAAGCCGAAAGGCAAAGCTGCAAGAAGTTCAGAACTTCTTGGCGAGTTGGTCGGCTTGGTTGAAGGAGAGGATGTCCGGACTGTCGTAGGAAGAGAGAATCCTCCAAAGGTGGGTTGAGATCAAATCAAAGCAAACCTTGGCTCAAACATTTTGCTTTTCTTCTAATTGGCATGTGTTTGGGAAAGTCGCTTTAGAACAGAGTGTAACTGTGAGAAACGAACAAGGGGTGGTGGACGGGGAGGAGGGCGGGGGGTGGGGGTGACTGGGTGACAGGCACTGAGGGGGGCGCTCGATGGGGTGAGCACTGGGGGTTAGGCTATATGTTGGCAAATTGAACACCAATAAAATAAATAAATAAATTAATTAATTAAAAAAAAAGAACAGAATGTTACATAGATTGTCCTGCCATCAATCCGTGGGGGGCAGGGCAGCGGGCGTCAATTCAGATTGTATTTCCGTAACGTACCTTTTCCAATAGGTTAGAACCTTGTTTTAGAGACATGTATCCCCCCACAAAAAAAATTAAAAAAAAAAATAGAGATGTGTATCCCGTGTATCCCATATACCTTCACACCTTCCTGCTATGCAAATGGGTGGTTTGTATTTACTCACAGAAACGAAGAGTGTAAATAGGGCGATTCGCCTCCTAATGGAATCAACATTTTTTTGAAAGGCAGCCTTGGGTAAAACCCAGTTAAAGAATCTTAAAAAAACAAAACCACACAAATGGTGCGATCACCCAGCAGTCTAATTTCTGGCAGCGCTTTCTAATTCCCAAAGGTGCGCTTTTCCTGTGCCGCGGAGCCGGTGCAGCCACCTCGGACATCGGTCAAGAGCTGGAATCGACTCAGAGCCCAGCACGGTGGCCGGAGACGTTCGCCACGGTGGCAACCGAACTAATGTGATGCCAGTAACGGCACAGCTAGCACCGAGCACAATTTCGGGTTCCCCGCCTAGAGTTCCGGGACAGCCGTGCTGTTCTCCTAAAGGACCCAGGGCCTCGCTGCTCCAGCTTCAGTCTTTAGTTCCTCGGCTGCTTCCAAAACTTCCCCAAGAGGAAGCAGTGGCAATGACTCCGAGCGCCACTGTCCTGTGACTTAGGAAGACTTCACAGACGGCAGCCCTGGCAGGCTCCTTCGTGTTCATCTCTAGGCTCTGGGCCTGGCTTACGTGGTGGAATCTGCTCAACAAGCGCCGGGGAGCTTGGGGGTTAGCTCAGAAAGACTCAGAAAGGAAGAACAAAAAAGAGGAAGGCGGGCAGGCAGGCATCGCGACAAAAACGGGTGAGAAATCTTGGTCAAAAGAGTCCTCTTGGAAGCCTTTTTGAAGGCTCCGTCAGTAGAGCCCATGCAGCTCTTGATCTTGGGGGTCGTGAGCTCGAGCTCCACGTTGGGCCTAGAGGTTACTCAAAAAAAGAAAGTTTTTTTTTTTTTTTTTTTTTTCATTTTTTCCTTAAGGTGAAAAATAAGGCGAATTAAACCAGATTGGGAGGTTGGGAGGTAAGCACATTTTCATTCATTGGACCGTGGATTTTAGGATTGTTAGGAAAATAACTGCCATATTTCTTTTAAATGTCTGAGTTTGCAAAAATACCGATTGAGACTACTTCCGTCGTATCCTGGGGTGAGAGGCTCTGGGCTGTGGAATGCACAGCGCTGACTGGCATCTCGCCCCCCCCCCCGCCGCTCCCTAGCTGTGTGGTCTCCCACAAACTGCCTAAATAGCCTCAAACTCAACTTCTGTAAAACACACAGGATATCAGGTGCCTGGTAAGGTTCCGGTGAGGACTCTCAGACGAGGCGGAGGACTTGGGCTTTTCATTCTACTACGGTCCCAGACACCCCCGTGCCCATCGTTGTTGACCTGGGCCCACGGGACCCCAAGGGCCGCGGGTGACTACGTCCTCACCACGACACACGTGGGAAGCAAACCCCACGACAACGCAGCGAGGTCAGTGTCACGATCCCCGTCCTACAGACGCGGAAACTGAGGCCCGCGTTCCCACGGAAGACACAGCGTGCGACACACCAACACAAACGATGGGGACTCTACCTCGTGCACCTGTGTTATGTCGAGTCTTGTACCTTCATCCTCTCATGGGATCGAACGTACCGGGCGTCTGCAAGGAGTTGATGATCTTTCTCGTTTTACCAAAGTGAAGATTCCGTGGACATAATGAAGTCGTGTGTCTAGGCCCGGAGGATTTGCTTCCCCAGACGGTTCCCTCACATGGATGACACGTTGGTGCTGGCTGTTGGCCGGCTGCCTCAGTTTCTCCCTAGGTGGGAGAATGTCCTTAGGACATGACAACCGTCCTTCCTCAGATGAAGCATCTTTCTTCTTGCTCCCTGCACTGCCCCCAACGCACAATGTGTGGGAACTCACCGATTTAAAAAAAAAAAATTACAAAATGTAGTAAACTATGTTTGCTAATACGTATCTCATCAAATGAGGGAGCTCGAATAAATAGAAGTACCCCAAGGCGGGGGCCAGCTTTGCTATCAGTTACTCATCACTCTACAGGTAACACGGTGCTTTGATTTATAGGATCTCAGCTGAGCCTCCCTGGACGTCTACGAAGTGGACGATGATCAGTGTCCTTAGGCCCAGGGTGGAGAGAAGACTAATGAAGTTGAGGAAGAAAAGCAGCTTCGAAAAAAATTAAAAAAAAAAAAAAAAAAAAAAGCAACTTCGATCTAGTGCCGGTCGCGTTAGGGGCAGCACACATCTTGACAGAGATGCCCAGTCTCCCAGGCTATGTGCCTCTCCACGATTTCATAGATTCTTAGGCCTTTTACCTAAAATGAGCATCTCCATGGAAGAGCCGATGTGGTATTACAAACCGAATCCCGAGGACGCCTCTGGTGCCTTCCCCACCCGCTCGGCTCCTTCTCCAGGATGCACCCCAAAGGGCTCCCGTCTGTTCCTAAAGGGCTCCTGGACCC
Organism: Canis lupus baileyi; assembly: GCF_048164855.1. Classification (NCBI taxonomy): domain Eukaryota; kingdom Metazoa; phylum Chordata; class Mammalia; order Carnivora; family Canidae; genus Canis; species Canis lupus. The sequence continues at coordinate 983,099 of NC_132840.1, read as the reverse complement.
AGCTGGACGGCACCTCACTCCAGCACGCTCCAGGGCCCGCTCTGGCGGGAGCCCCGTCATCCCACAGCACAACCTAACGGATCCCAGCAGCTCAGGATGAGAACCACGACCGCTTGCACCCATCACGACAGAGAGGCAGGGAAACGACTGGATGGTTGTCCCGGGCACCCCGGATCCCGCCAACTTGGTATAGGTGATGTCATTGCCGAGGGAAGAGGGAGGGAGTGACTGCCCTACTGTGTGTAACGTCGACGGCGTGAGTCCCGTAGACCAATGTGGCCTCTGTGAGGTTTACGGATCAGCCGTCAGGGCAAGTCTCCACGGTGTTTGCAGAAAGGGGTTCCGGGGATCCCTGGTAGCAGGGCGCTGGGTAAGAGAGGACACCTGTGCTCGGGGGAGGAGCCACCGCAGAGCTCTAATGCTCGGGTCGGGGGGGCCTCCAGTTCCGAGGGTGAGGGACGAGGCCCCGTCGCGTTCATGGTTTCCCTTTGCCAGAGACTTTCTCCCTGTTACTGCAGGCAAGGCCTTCACCGATCCTTTCTTCCGGCTGTTATTCACTCTCTCCTTCTAGCCTCAGCGAAGGAGGAGGAGGAAGGGCCCAGGTGCTCTGCCATTTTCCGGGACGCCTGGACCGGGCGGCGCTTTCAACCCAAGAGAACCCACAGTCATCTTCAGCGCTGCCCACTCAGGGCGCGACCCTTGGGGTCTGCGGGCCGCCCCCCGGGGGGATGCGATTGGGCCGGCTTGGATGGGGACGGCGCTGATGCTTCATTTTCTTTTTTTTTCTTTTTCTTTCTTTCTTTCTTTCTTCTTTTTCTTTTCTTTCTTTCTTCCTTTCTTTCTTCTTTCTTCCTTTCTTTCTTCTTTTTTTCTTCCTTCCTTTCTTTCTTTCTTTCTTTCTTTCTTTTTCTTTCTTTCTTTCTTTCTTTCTTTCTTTCTTTCTTTCTTTCTTTCTTCTTTCTTCTCTTTCTTTCTTTCTTCCTTTCTTCTTTCTTTCTTTTTCTTCTTTTTTTCTTCCTTCCTTTCTTTCTTTCTTTCTTTCTTTCTTTCTCTTTCTTTCTTTCTTTCTTTCTTTCTTTCTTTCTTTCTTCTTTCTTCTCTTTCTTTCTTTCTTCCTTTCTTCTTTCTTTCTTTTTCTTCTTTTTTTCTTCCTTCCTTTCTTTCTTTCTTTCTTTCTTTCTTTCTCTTTCTTTCTTTTTTCTTCTTTCTTCTTTCTTTTCTTCCTTCCTTCCTTCTTTCTTTCTCTTTCTTTCTTTCTTTCTTTCTTCTTTCTTCTCTTTCTTTCTTTCTTTCTTCCTTTCTTTCTTCTTTCTTTCTTTCTTTCTTTCTTCTTTTTTTCTTCCTTCCTTTCTTTCTTTCTTTCTTTCTCTTTCTTTCTTTCTTTCTTTTCTTTCTTTTTTCTTCTTTCTTCTTTCTTTTCTTCCTTCTTTCCTTCCTTCCTTCCTTCCTTCCTTCCTTCCTTCTTTCTTTCTTTCTTTCTTTCTTTTTTCTTTCTTTCTTTCTTTCTTTCTTTCTTTCTTTCTTCTTTCTTTCTTTCTTTCTTTCTTTCTTTCTTTCTTTCTTTCTTTCTTTCTTTCTTTTCTTTCTTTCTTTCTTTCTTTCTTTCTTTCTTTCTTTCTTTCTTTCTTTCTTCTTTCTTTCTTTCTTTCTTTTTTCTTCCTTCCTTTCTTTCTTTCTTTCTTTCTTTCTTTCTTTCTTTCTTTTCTTTCTTTTTTCTTCTTCCTTCCTTCCTTCCTTCCTTCCTTCCTTCCTTCCTTCCTTCCTTCTTTCTTTCTTTCTTTCTTTCTTTCTTTCTTTCTTTCTTTCTTTCTTCCTTTCTTCCTTTCTTCTTTCTTTCTTTCTCTCCCTATGGGGTCCAAGCTCTTGAGCAACACCGAGCTCCTTACAGCTCCCCCAAACACAGCGCGTCCCTTCACCTGCAAGTAATTCCCTCACTTTTTGTGCATGTTTGTCTCCCTTTTTCCTCTGATCAACATCCTCAATCAGAGGGAGGGACATTTCTGTAGCAGAACAGTGAGAACAGAAGCGCCTCCGGCCTTAGGAGTGTTCTAATCCAGTTGCATCTCCTTTCGGAGGTGTGGCCTGGTGACAGGTTCATAACCTCCCTGTGCCTCAGTGTCTCCCCCCCCACCCCCCCACCCCCGAAGCCATAAAATAGCAAAGCAGCGTTGTCACTTCCTGGGGATGCTCTCAGAGGTAAGATCCTGCAGGCCCGGAACCCAACCCGGTGCAGAGTCCGCCCTCAGTAACTCAGTCAAGGGCGAGAAGTATTGAATGTTAGTTAAGTAGAGTTGATAATAATAGCGAAAGCAACTCAAAGCTTATATTCTGCCCCCAGGTGCGTCCCTTGCTCTGCAGGGACCTTACTTGGATAGCTTTCTCCGGGCTCACCTGGCAGCCTGTGCTTGCCCCCACCACAGGGTCCCGATTGTCAGTGCTCACGTGTCTCTCTTCCTTTGGATCTTCAACGTCCAGAAGCACGGCTCAGCTTATGCAGAGTTCCTGGCCCCTCGCACGGTGCCTGCATCGGGGTGATGCTCAAAAAGACTAAGAGACGTGGTTTCCTTTGCTCTCCTTCCCTTCTTTGCCTTCTTGGGACACGATGCTCATTCCCACAAGCGCTCCGGGGCTTGCCGCTCCAGGCAGAGGTGCTGGAGATGCTGGAGATGCTGGAGATGCTGGAGATGCGGGTGCAGGTGAGAGCCGGGCTCAGGGCTGTGCTCGCACGTGGGCGGCCTCAGCTCAGCACGCTGGTTCTGGGGACCGTGGCCGTCAGGAGAACTATCGCGGGTGACAGTGAGAGGCAGAGAGAAAGGACCAGGGGGGCCACCCGTAGAGGTGACACCGGGTGAAGTGCTGCAGTTGAGCAGCTGTTTCGGCAAAGAAAGGAGACTAGGGAGGCGGAGCTGAAGGCGGGGGGTGGTGAGCCCAGGGGGTGCCCACGGCTGGGCACCTGCAGCCCCGAGCATGAGGCCGGGTCAGGGGGAGCCGAGGCCGCGGCGGGGAAATCCCTGAGGATCGTGGCAGGAAAGTGCCGGCGCCTGGGAAGTGCGATGAGGTGAGTTTTGTAACCAGCTCAGCGCACGGTCGGGAGCAGGTGTCTCGTGTAAGAGGGTGCGTCCCCCCTCGGTGCGCAGATCGCAGGGGTCAGGGGGGTGGTGGAGGCATGGGGGGCCAGTGGGGTGATGCAGATTGCAGGGGGCCAGGGGGGCGATGGAGATTATGGGGGGCCAGGGTGGTGATGAGGATCGTGGGGGGCTAGGGGGGTGATGGAGATCGCAGGGAGCCAGAGGTGCAATGAAGATTATCGGGGGCCAGTGGGGTGATAGAGATTACGGGGGGCCAGGGGGGCAATGGAGATTACGGGGGGCCAGGGGGGTGATGGAGATTACGGGGGGCCAGGGGGGCAATGGAGATTGTGGGGGACCAGGGGTGCGATGGAGGCAGGAGCCCTGCACCCACAGGTGGCCCAGCAGGGGGGAGCGAGGCGCAGCTGTGGCAGGTGCCCAGCAGGCGGAGCAGATGGAGCAGGAGGTGGGAATCGTGCCGGCCTGTCACACGGGTGTGACGGCGAAGAGCCCGGGCCTTAGTGTTCAGATTCTGCTCAGCGGCACCGCGGCTATGCACCCATGCCGAGGACCCCTTCCAAGCAGCCCCCGACACGAAGGACGTGGGGACACACAGGAGACTGCAGTCACAGAGGGCACCTGGTGCAGCTCGCTCGCCCGGCGGCTGTGAGGTGCCTGACACCGCGGCGTCCCCGTCCCCCCACTTTGTCCCCGCGTGTCACTGCAGGGACTTAGGACGTCCATCTGGTTGTCGCCAAGAACCCGGGGGTGCAGGGAAGCCAGTCGGGGGGACACGTTGACCTTGTCTGATCCCAAGGGCTGCACTTTCCCGATCCGAAGCACGTCAGGTCCCCGTGGCGGACCCAGGAGGCCCAGGGGGACCGGACAGGACCGAGCAAGAGCCGCACGCTGGAAACCGCTGTGCCCAGGACAGACCTCCCCGGGGCCTCGGGGACCACGTCCAGGTTCACGCCCGTCTCCGTGTAAACCCGGCGCCCTGTATGGGAACCGCGGGCCCCGCTGGGCCCCATCGTCTCCCACCCGGACCTCCGCATCTGCACGGGAGCTCGTGCGGCGCCGCGCTCACTCCCGCCTCCAGTCTCTGCTGAGGGGCCGCGGTGAACCTCTTACGTCCTAAAATGAATCATACCAGACCTTCCTCGTTGTCTTTTCCTTACATTTCATTTTTATTTTTAGAATTTATTTTTTGACTTAGACTTTAGGTAGTGAACGTACAGCGCAATGTCAGTTTCTGGAGTGGGATCGGTGACCCATCGCCCACCTACGGCACCGAGCACCCATCAACCATCCAGCCCAGCCCATCGCCTTTGTTTTCAAGCAGCCCTTGCTTCATATTTCTCGGCGGAAAATCAAAACCCTCGGTTAGCAGGACCCATGGCCTTTTCTGCTCTGACAGCTCCTTCTTCGCATGTGGGCGACCACCCCAGCGATTTTCTTTCCATTTCTTGGACATGACTTTGCTTCCTCCGGCCACAGGCGCTCGCACACGGAAACCTCCCTGTGTCGGCAAAGTGAAGCCAGAGCTCAACATCCAGATGCAAGTCACCGTGCCTGGCTCTCCGGCAAGCTCTGCCCCACGTCTCCGCCTACGTTGGCTCTTTCCAGTATTTGCTTTCATTGTCTCTGGCCCCTTCCCCTCTGTGCACTCATTTTACTTTCTTACCAGCATCTAGTGTGACCGATGGGGCTTCCCGATCAGACTACGTAAATCCATGCAGCTGGGACCGTGTAGCCACCACCGCTCAGGCCTACCAGAGCACTAGGCAGCGAGTTGTGGATGAATAAATGAATGAATTTTAAACGTCAGAAATCTATGCCTGGAAAAATATTACAGCCAAAGATGACATTCTCGGGAATCAGATCTTAGTTGAATCCTCTCTGGCGCCAGCCAGGCTTGTGCACGGGGACACCAGTATTTACGAATTATTTCGTTCTGCAAACATTATTTGAGTTACAACTCAATGAGGGGATGACCGAGCCCGTGCTCAGATCCTGTGGCTGTCATGATGCATTACACAAATTCAGCAGTTTAAGTAACACGGACGTAGATTTTTTTTATATAAGATTTTATTTATTTATTCATGAGACACAGAAAGAGAGAGAGAGAGAGAGAGAGAGGCGGAGACCCAGGCAGAGGGAGAAGCAGGCTCCCTGTGGGACTGGATCCCGGGACCCCGGGTCACAGCCTGGGCCGAAGGCAGGTGCTCCAGCGCCCCAAGGAACAGGCGCCCCAAGGAACAGGACAGATTGTCTCGCAGGTTCAGGGCTTTTGGGCGTTCAGTCCCCAGATGGCTGAGCTGCGTTCTCTGCTTCGAGCCTCACAGCACCCAGTCAGCACCCGGCCGTCCGGCTGCTTCTCCGGGAGCTCGGGGTCATGCACCTTGTCGACGGAATGCGCCTGTCCGCGGCGGCTGGACTGCGGTCCCGGCCCTGCCCGGCTCCAGAGCCGGTGACCCCGTCAAGTGCTCCCGGTGCTGCGGGCTCCCCGGCTGCCCCTCCTGCCTGCCTGTTCCGCAACAAGCCGGAGGAAACCCTCTGCTCTTGAGAGCTCCTGTGACTCTGTGGGGCCACCCGGGTATTCCCGAATAACCCCCTATTTTCAGCTCAGCCGGTCAGCGGCCTAGCTGCCTAGGCCAAGTGCCTCTGCGGGGCGGGTAGGTACCCCGGGCGTCCTATAGATTTCCCTCGGGGGCCAGGCTTTGCCTCCCACGGACACATCCCGCCGGGCCCCAAAGAACGTGGTACATACCCTACAAGCAGACGGATATTCTGGAAGTGCTGGAGTATGGGAAGCCGAGTAAGCACCAACTTCGGAGATTCCTTAAGAAAACTGGTAACAGGCTGAGACTTCTCTTTCCTTGATGTGCTACAAGCAAAACCCCTTCGGCTGATGCCTGTGATTTACCTCCTTCTTGGGGTTCTAGGACCATTTCTGCTTGAGCCCAGGCTCACGTACAGGTACGACCGGGTGACCGATGGCGCCACAACAAGGAGCGAGACCCGCCGTTGGGAGATTGACGCCACAGGATCAGGCCATGGGTGAGCTCCAAAGGCCCAGAACCAAGGGCCCAGGCTCGCGCAGGTTTCAGAGTTAGAGCTTCACTGGCCACTGGCGGGAGGTAACTGGGCCTGAAGATCTATGCTTTACGCCCAATCCCACAGCAGACTCACAGCAAACTAAAGAACAATTTATCGGCAGTGGAATTAATTTACTCATAACCTTCTTTTAAACACTTTTCAGGGATGCCTGGGGGACTCAGCAATTGAGGCCTGCCCGTGGCCCAGGGCGTGACCCCGGGGTCCCGGGATCGAGTCCCGCGTCGGGCTCCCTGCATGGAGCCTGCTTCTCCCTCTGCCTCTGTCTCTACCTCTCTTTCTGTGTCTCTCATGAATAAATAAAAAAGATCTTTAAAAAGAAATAAAAAAGCCCTTTCAGACATATTTAATCGAGTAAATACACAGAAGTAAAAACATAAAAATTAAACACAGAAGGAACAACCCTATAAAATACAGACTTTTCTGTCCTTTCCCAATCTACCATCAAGATCTATCTGTTCCCTAGGGAGAACCCATTTTAAGGTTTTAAAACTGTTTCTTCTGGTTATTGTTTGGAAGTTTCTTTCTAAACCCCCAAGACAGATGCTTTCATCAGGTGGAGGCTAATTTCTTCTCTGGGCTAATGCTCGAGGCAGATGCCCCGAGTCCTTTGACATTTCCTGTCCAACATCTTCCTTTGGTCTCTGCCGTTATCCTCCAATGCTTTTAAATGTATGTAAGAAACGTGGTGCCTGTGAAATAAACAGGACTTCTAATTTCCCCCCCAAAGCATAGAACCACAGAATCGTAACCTGCCTCCCTGTTACGTCATAGGGCACAACAGCCCTTGTGAAAGTTGCAAGGAGATTGCAGCCTCTTCGTAGTTGCGTGTGTTTTCTGAAAGACTTGCAAAAAGGTACAAATATGCATCCAGAAAAGAAAATGCATTCAACTTTGAGGCAAATGTTAAAGAGGAACTTAATCTTTTTTTTTTTTTTTTTTAAGAGGAACTTAATCTTGAGGTCACGTCACTTCCCTAACACTTGGCTTCAATATGCTCTTGTTGGTGATCTGAGCGTTGGCATTCCTCTTCTGACTGACGCCGTGAAAATGTGACTGTTTTAATAAACATCGATTGAACGCTCCCGTATGTTTCCGTCTTTTCTAGATATTAAGGATATAGCCGAGAAGGAATCGCACAGAATCTTTGACTTTGTGGGGTTTACATTCAGCACCCAGAGATGTCGTGGTGTGGTGGGAAGCAGACAAACGAACAAAACCCTTTTGGAATCTCCTGACTCTGACATGTTATCCAATTCCAAGCCTGCCATCCATCATTGGGTTCCTACAGGCTAAGGAATTAATCTCTCTGAGTTTTTAATTCTCTGGAAGGATCCTGGGACTATCTCCTGCTCTCAGGTAAGCGTCCCACAAATAGGAAATAAGATATTAAAGTAGGTTGTAGGTTGTTTTACAAAAAATAAGATTTTTTTTAAAGAATCAAAGGAATACAGAGTATGTCAAAAGCTGAAAAATATGAAAAAAAAAAAAAGCTGAAAAATATGTATATATAAGGAATGAAGGGATCCCTGGGTGGCGCAGCGGTTTGGTGCCTGCCTTTGGCCCAGGGCGCGATCCTGGAGACCCGGGATCGAATCCCACATCGGGCTCCCTGCATGGAGCCTGCTTCTCCCTCTGCCTGTGTCTCTGCCTCTCTCTCTCTCTCTGTCTGTGTGACTATCATAAATAAATAAAAATTTAAAAAATAAAAGGGACTGACTTTAATATCAACTGACACCAACTGACCTTAAGGATATTAAAGGTCACCACTAAAGAAGGCCTAAGAGGTACAAAGTTGCTTACAGACCATTTCCTACACTGACAGGCATCGTAGGGCAAAGGGGTGTACCCACAAATCTGGTCTGGCAAGGATGTTGGTATTTAAGGTAAACTGCATTTGGCAAAAAGGGCTTTCTTCTTTCTACTCTGTACAAAGTATGGCTTTTTTTTTCTTTTAAAGTAGGCTCAAAAAAATAAAAATAAAGTAGGCTCGATGCCCACCCAGTGCAGAGCCCAACATGGGGCCCAAACTCATGAGATCAAGACCTGAGCTGAGAGCAAGAGTTTAAATGCTTAACCAGCTGAGTCATCCAGGTGCCCCCTAAAGGACCTTTTGAGGAGATGGTATAATCTGGAAATCCAAACCTGTTGCATCTGCCAACCCTTGGGGACTGTGGCCGTCTCCGTGCTAGTCTCTACAGCGAAGGGATCACGTAATTGCATGCTGCCCCGGTTCCATTTAGTAGGTATCTTGATATGGAAGAGACCATGGACCGGAAAGGCCTTGCTCTTTTAGTGCTCTGGATAAAGGAGCCTGGGATCAGAGCAGTCCTGATAGTCTGTTTCCTAGAATCCACTATGGAAAGAAATCACTGATCAAATGCCTTATTTTACAGAAGTCCAGAGAGGAAGAGTAACATTCCCAAGGTCCCTCTAGAGGGCAGAAGCCTGGGATGGGATGCCAGGCAGCCATATCATTTTCCGAGCTCTCCTGTGTGATGCCAGCAAAAGAAGAGAAAGATACATTTGCCAGTGATCGACTTTTACTACTGATGAACCTTACTTCTCACACGCAGTGTTTATGATTGCAGTGTCCACTATCAACGCTTGTTTATTACTCGTACACTGACCGCCCCCCTCGGTATACGTAGATACACCAAAAGAGCAAATTTGAGGAATGCCCCAGTAAAATAAAGAACACACATTATTCGTGTTCCAGAAATTGTGACGTGCCAGTCCCTCATTTACTCTCTGTCCTCCGCTGAGCTTTTATTCAATATCAAAGTAGCGTCCCATCAGAGCTCGAGATCCATACTGATGATTGCACAGTTACGTTGCAGGCTCTGCTGTTTCTTGATTATAATTGAGTCACTTACACAAATCTGAGTAAAGGCAGGAAATCAACCATTTGTGATGAATAATTCCTGCAAATTGGTTGTAAGACTACATTTCATAAATGCAGATTAGGTAAGAGTTCAGATTCTCAAGAAGAACCCTACGAGGTGGGTATATTATGTGATCTCACTCAATCACACATGCATTGCATACAGTGAGGGTGCCTGCACGTCCCAATATGTCTGGAACCGTCTCCGTTCACACCTGTTGCCCCGCTACCCTGTTCAGTATCTGTCCTAGATCAAAATATCTGAGTTAGAAAGACAAGTTGCATGGTCTTCCTGGACAAAGTGCAAATAACCTATGTAGCAAGCACTCAACGGGGAGCGCGGCCTTTTAGGATTGGCTCAGGTCGGAGTCGGGCACTCCTGAGTTTCATCTTAGCTATGCCAGCCACTAACTGGTTTTGTAATCTTGAGACAAAGTGTTTTTTTTTTTTTTCTAAACTTCTCTGGTGTTCTTCTTACATTTTATAACTAAAACGTAAAAACGCTAGCCCTGACTTCCACGTCAAGATTCCTGTATAGATTCATTAAACGCCGTGTGTGTCGGGCCTGAAATCCTACCTGGTATGTATGGTTTTCAGTAAAAGGAAGATGTGCACTATAGGCACATAAACAAGTAACCCTGATAGCCCCTCTTCTGGCATTTGCCTTTGAAAAAAATCCCACTTATATTTCAAATAAACAAGCTGCACACCCACCTCACCCCCCAAAACATGCAGTTTGTAACACTACTTAATTTTATAAATGGAGAAGGATATATATATATATATATATACAATCATATAAAACATACGTATTATCTGTAATACCTGTGACCCTGTACAACATGGGGACTAGAGGCACGGACCCTGCACAGCCAGAAATCTGTGTATAACTTTTTTTTTTAAGTTTTTTTTTAAATTTTTATTTATTTATGATAGTCAAAGAGAGAGAGAGAGAGGCAGAGACACAGGCAGAGGGAGAAGCAGGCTCCATGCACCGGGAGCCTGATGTGGGATTCGATCCCGGGTCTCCAGGATCGTGCCCTGGGCCAAAGGCAGGCGCCAAACCGCTGCGCCACCCAGGGATCCCCGTGTATAACTTTTGATTCCCCCAAAGTCTAACTATGAATAGCCTGTTGACAAATAGCCTTACTGATAACGCAGCAGTTAACATATATTTTTATACGTGTGTATATTGTACTCTTGGAATAAAGCTAGAGGAAGGAGAATGTCACTGAGAAAATCATCAGGAAGAGAAAGCACATTTACAGTACTATGCTGCATCTATCAAAAACAAGTTCACATGTAAGTAGACGCGCGCAGTTCAAATCCCTGTCGTTCAAGGGCTAACCGTAGGAGGTGTACACGTATGTGTGTGCACACTCACCCACACAGAACCCACAGAATTAACCAGTAGCGCCTCCCAGCCTACAAATCATCCTATAACTGCCGATGCAATTTCCCTCTATCTTCGCGACCTCCACGGCAAGATACCGAGATCCACGCTATGAGACTTTTAGCAACAAGTCGAGAGGAAGCAGAGCAAAGTCTTGCAGCCGGAGAGTAAAAGGTCTGGCATGGCAGACAGAAAGCTGCAGGGCTTAAGGGGCAGATGAAGACAACTGTTCACGCAGTCGTTCCAACAAAATAATCGACGCTGTCCTTGAGTACTTTATTTTCCCACAACACCGCATGCAAACCCTCATCGAATTTTGTCGCTTCTCCTGGCAAAATATAATGCTAAGACCTTGGTTAAAGTTGCCATCGTTCCCCGTTTCCTAAATTGCTCTCCTGCTTCTGTTCTGGACTCCCTAGATTTCTGTCAACAGGACACACAGCATTCCTTTCAAAACAGGATGCTAAAAGCGCTTCCAATAGGTCCCTATCTCACTCAGAGTGGAGGTCAGCACCCTTACGCTCTGGTAGGCCTTCAGGGAAGGTTGCCAGGCTTAGCAAATTAGTCAAAAACACAGAACACTTGTACTGAACTTGGGCAGAACGCGCCTTCTTGCCGTTCCTTGATGTCTACGGTGCTCGGTGAGCACCTGTTGCCCGAGGTGAAGGAGGCTGTCGGTGAGCAGGCCTGGGCTGAGGGTCGCACTCAGGTATCTCCCTCGCAGAAAGCCCCTTCTAACCAACTCACTTATCATGATACCACTCATCATGGTACCTATCACCGCCTGAAAGATGGTAATAAAAAATCTTGTGATGTCTCCTTCCATTAGAATGTGTAGCCCCCATAAGGCAGAGAAGCCGATTCCCTACTGCCGTGCCAATAACACCAGCGACAGCGTCTGCCACAGAGTAGGTGCCTAATAGCTGACTTGATGAACGCATGTTTTGCAACAGACTCAAGTATAAACAATGGAAGTATTTATTAAAAGTCTCAGGGTATGGTTCAGTGCTTGGAAAGAGCAGAACCACAATCGGAGGCCATTGAATTCAGCCTCTTGACCACGATTCGATTTTTGTTTTTACCTTTTAAGTGGGAAATAGAGGTCTCTTCTCTGTCCTGTCTAGGTCTTTGTCCTTTGTCTATTATTCATGGAAAAATATTCTTTCTCTGGGATAAACCACTCATGAACTGAATTTTTCTTACCTCAATGTTACATGATGATGTTTAGAGCCCTCAATTTTCTGATACTTCAAATGGATCGGAAAACAAGGAAGTGGTGTTGTTGATAGTTATTGTGTGTAGGGTCACACGGACAACTCTCTAAAACCCAATCATAATGATTTTTACCATCCAACCTAACAACCATTCTCATATGTACTCTACTACCACCAGCCTGCCAGAAACTCATCAGAACGGGAATGAGAGGAAAAGACGAAAAAAACCGTATAATTCCATAATCACGATTACAGCAACTATGCTGTCGTAAAGTAAGCTTTAATTTACTCTGAAAGTAAATATTATTTCAAAATATTCTAGCACAAAAGTAGAAGCTAAATTTTTCATTTACCAAACGAAAAAACTTAACTTACCTTAGTATATTTGTGCCTTATCTATGAAATAGAATATTACGATCAGTGAACTATTTCTCTGTATGCTCATCCCATAAAGGAGCTTAACTGATCTTAAGGAAGCCTTTTCTACATGAGAAAGAGGGAATGTTGAGTTCTCCTTAGAAATTTGAATGTGGCTAACATATTACACTCTTTTATTTTTAACTGAGATGTATTTGACATACACAATTATATTACTTACAGGTGCACAGCATAGTAATTTGACACAGACATTATGAAATGCGCACCCCAAGCATCCTATCCTCTGTCCACGGCTCTAGTCATTGGAAGACTAGGATTCAGGTAAAATAATATACAAGCAATGCTCCCAAGGAACTAAAATCAAATAGATCAAAAATCCACCCTGATTACATCTTGAAGAAAAATAGATCTTTGTTACAAACATGGATTGACTGATTGATTGATTGATTGATTGGCAAGAGGTTGTGCCTGTACGGAGCACGCTTAATGAGAGAAGCAAGTAAATACAGTTGGGTGTGGATGGTCTCTCATTGATGCTGCTGGTGTCCCTGTAGGATGATTTTGACTGAGTGAGTGCACCCATCGCACACAATTGTTTTAAATAGCATAAAAGGTAATATACATGAAGCATTTTGCATGTGCTTGACATACATCTCACACTCGATAATTAATACAGTGGTTATTTTTAATGTCCTACCGTATCATTACATTTCTGCAGGACAAAGTGTTCAGACACCGGCCCCAATTGTTGTGAAAGCTCAAGGTCTTATTAAATGTAGGTGCTCACTGGGATCCCATTCCCACTCAACCTCAGCTTCTGGCCTCAACCATTTACCGTTGGTATAAAAGACATATCTCATTTTGGGAGGTAATATGCCAAAATGGGACCCGTAGGGTTTCTTAGCAGAGCCTGTACCACCTCTAGTTTACCAGCACAGATAATTATGTGATATATTTTGTCATTTAAATAGCTCTCATCTAGTAAATTCAGGCTTTGAGAAACAGAATGATTAGAGTCTTGAGCTCAAACAGTGGGAAATGCTACCATATTACCAGACTTTCAATTTGGCTTGATAAAAGTACCTAAGATTTTTAATCTAACATAATAAGCCTCAGACATAGCAGGGAATCCCAGACATCAGAAATCATAGTAATGAGGCACTCACTCCCAAAAGGTAAGGGGAAAAAAAAATTAAACTACGTTTCTGAAAGTGAAGTTGAACAGGAGAATATATGTGAAAATTCCAGCCAGTCTGGCTTGTTCGGAGAGAGCATTTTTTTAGATCTTTACTTAAAGCCAAAGGATTATGCAAAGTGTCTTCAAGATGAATAGGCCACTGGGCATTATGTTAGAATAGTACCACCTTTGATCACAATTCCAGTATTACGAATGCCTAGAACATAAAAAATGACTTTGCAAAAAAAAAAAAAATGTGTGGGGGTATTTGAGGTCCGGGGACCATGTTATTCATCTTTACATCTGCAGGGACCGGCTCGAATCCAGGTGCACTTCGGGGCCATGTGGACTTTGTCTCCTTCACTCTTCTGCCCCGGGTGGCTGATCTTCCTAAATCACATCAACTCTTCTTGCTCTTTGTATCCTATTAAGTTTGGTCAGTGCCAATCTCTACCAGGGACCAAAGCACCAAAGTAGGACCGTGTTCCCTGTACGAGATCCCCTTGAGCTGGCCGAGTCCCAGGTCAACCGGGTTACCACCTTCGGAGGGCATCCCGTATGCCAGTACTTTTCAAGCATTAATGTGCCTACAGATTACATTGGGAGATGATGAAGGTGCAGTTTTAACGCTTAGGTCTAGGGTTGGAGTGGAGCTTTCTCCGTCCTGTTTAGCTTCAAGGTGACACAGATATTGCAATTCTGTGAACCACGGATTGACTAGCAAGACCTTACACGACTGTCCCCGTCTGCTTTCCAGATTTGCCGCATCCCTTCTGGCTCAGAGATGGAAACAGCGCAGCTGCTCTTGAGGATTTTGTACCCCCACCCCGTAGCTCCCTACAGCATAGCCGGGCACTTTTAAGTGTTCACTTCGGATATAAACACACCCTCCTTCAATTATCTGCTAGAGACCCTCTGATACACTCCTGCCTTACACGTGGTAAGAATCCCGTAAGTGTTTGCAACCGCAATCTCTGGATATTAGGTCGCGAAGGTGGAGGTTTTCTCCGTATGCCCTGCCGTGTAAGGAACGTATCAGATATTCCATCATGTATACGTTGAAGGCACAGAAGGATGGCTGGATTTTTTTTTTAATACTTGAGAGATCAGTGGAGACTTTAAAACTCACATCTCTCATTTAATAATGATATTCTACATAACGGTCTCAAAAAACCGATGCCAAGGCAGAGGAGGCGGTCATGTAATTGCGACTGCTTAATTCAGAGAGATTTTGACATTTCCCTGGGCATGTGGACCACATGGTGGCAAGTCACACCAGTTGGCATCAGACCAGCAGTTTGGGAAACAATGTGATATTCCAGAGAGTAGTCGTTATAAAACTTCTGCACCATATTCAAAAAATAGCTGAACCGTAACATATGCTATCTAAGGAAATTCTTTTCCTTCGGAGCATGTATTTAATTAACATTAACATTTATGAAGTTTGGAAGTGCTAGACACCTTCAAGGGTGGATGTATTTATCAAGAAAGCACAGGTCTCTAAATTAGTCTTATGTTCTAGCAAATGTCCACCAATTACTTGGGTTTGGAAAATCAAAACGGAAAGAGAACTAGACCTATTTAGCAAGTACGCTGAAATTTTAGTACATGCCTGTTGTTTTTCAGGTTCTGGAACAGATTCTGCGTCTGGGTTGAATTTCACATCGTTGCCCTTGAGAAAAGGGTCAGCTCATCCGTTTGTGCCCCATCTCCATCACGGAAGAACTAAGTGACGCTGGGAAACCACAATTAACTTGTTGGAAGTGCCTTAGAAAGCTAATGTACGTGCAAACACCTTTACAGCAAAGTGTGAACTAAAACTGAGAATTTTTATAAATATATAATGCGCGTGAGATGTTTTATGAATACAGCAAGGAAGATTCTAATTAAAATGGCAGATTAAAGAAATTCTTCAACTGACATATATATCTTTTTACTGACTCCCTCTTCCTGCTTTCTTACAGAGACCGGAATAACTAAAGGAGCGGATGGCTTTCCAATGCCACCTTCAGAACGTGTTGCATCCAATTTTTTAAACAGACTTGACTTTCTTCGAGTATTTTAGTGCGCAGCAAAGTGGAGCACGGGCTCAGAGCGTGCCTGCAGTCCGCTGCCACCCTACGCCCACGGGCTTCCTCAACACCACCTGTGCACAGTGCTCGGTACCTGAGTCGCCGCCGATGACCCTGCATTGGTGCGTTGATATGTCACCGTCAACGTTCAGCGTGTGCGAGAGGGTTCGTCCCTGGAGGTGCACGTTCCGCGGGCTGGCACGTATTTAGTGACATGTATCCACCTTCACTGCTTCCTACAGAAGAGCTTCACTGCCCTAAAAGTTAGCAGCGCTCTGCCTACTGGTCCCTTCCTCCACCCTAACCTTCGACAACCTCGGCTCCTTTTACTAACCTCGTGGTTCTGCCTTTTCCAGAACGTCCTGCACTTGGAATCACACAGCGTGCAGCCTTTTCAGATTGGCTTCTCTCTCTTAGTCATGTAACTGCAAGGCTCCCCCATGGCTTTTCCTGGAATAATAGCTCGTTTCCTTCTAGCTCTGAATGATGGTCCATTGTCGGGAGGTGCCACCGTTTATTTATCCATTTGAAGGACAGCTTGGTCGCTTCTCACGTTAGCAGTTATGAGCGCCGTTGCTGTGACCATGCACGTGCAGGTGTTCGTGTGAACGCAAGTTTTCACTTCCTTGGGTAAACAGCAAGGACTGAGACTGGATGGTGCGGTGGCAATACGTTTGTCAGGAGCTGCCGGTTGCCCCCCCAGATGGCTGGCCCTCCTCACACGGCCCTGGCAGTGAACGTGCGCCAGCCCTCACAGCCTCGGGACCGCCGGCTCCGCGCGTTGGCCTTCTTGCTAGACGTGGACTGATATCTCCTTATTGTTCTAATTTGCATTTCCCTAAATGCAAATGGAGCATCTTTTCACGTGCTTATTTGTCATCTGAATGTCTTCTTTAGTGAGGTGTCTGTTCAGGCCTTTGGCTCGTATTACAGTCGGGTTGTTTGCTTTCTTAGCGTTGAGTTTTAAGAGTTCTTTGCATGTTTTGGGTAATGGTTCTTTATCACGTATGTTTTCCGCAAACAACTTCTCCTAGTCTGTGGATCGCCTTCTCATTCTCTTGATAGTCTCTTGTAGAACAGAAGTTTTTAATTTTAAAGAAGACCAGCTTGTTGCTTATTTCCTTCATGGAACATGGCTTTGGTGTTGTAGTTTAAAAATCATGACCGTATCCCAGTCATCCAGGCCTTCTCCTATGTTTTCTTCTAGGGGTTTTATAGTTTGGGATTTTATGTTTAGGTCTATGATCCATTTTGAACTAATTTTTGTGAAGGAAGAAAGATCTGTGTCTAGATTTACGGGTTTTTTTTTTTAAAGATTTTATTTATTTATTCATGAAAGACACAGAGAGAGAGAGAGGCAGAGACACAGGTAGAGGGAGAAGCAGGTTCCATGCAGGGAGCCTGACGTGGGACTCGATCCCGGGTCTCCAGGATCACACCCCGGGCTGAAGGCGGTGCTAAACCACTGCCCTAGATTCGTGTTTTTGCATATGGATGTCTGGTTATTCCAGAGTCATTAGCTCTGTTTCAACCAATTATAGAGCTACTATAAAAAAAAAATCTATCAAAAAACCTAGGAGGCAACTTGGTCTCAGGCGTATTTCTTGGTGCACGTTAGAAGCAACACTACTTTACCTCCAAGGAGAGTGACATGATATTTAGAAAACCAACATTTCATTAATTCTATTAAAGATAAATTGAGTACAAAGAGAGGATACCCAGCAGCAAGACAATGAGTGCGAACAGAGGGTCGCGACCCCTTAAGGGTCTTGGAACCTGACTGCATCCATCCCACTTTAACTGTGGTTGCTGCGCTTGTAATCAAACTCTTGTGACCTCGCTGCTCATGACATCTTCACCAAGGCAGACTGCTATGGAAAATGCGATGGAGACTCATCCATTCACTCTGGTAGCCTGATCAGCTTGCTCCTCTGGGTACTAGTGTCTACACTTCATGGTTTGAGAGCCAAAGACAACCAGAAAAAAAAATAAAATAAAAAAAAAAAAAGAGAGAGAGAGAGAGAGAGAAAAGGAAAAAACAAAAACAAAAAAAACAAAAACGAAAACAAAGACAACCAGAAACCCCTCCAGCTGCAGTGTAAGATGGGGCTTCAATATTCAATGCCCAAAATGTAGATTATTAAGGAACAAGAAAAATGTATCAATGTCCTTTAAATATGCTTGTGAGTTAAAATGTTCACTCTCATAAAGACGCGATGTCTTAGGCCAGTTTCCCTAGACATAGAGCCTAAGGAGGGGGTTCTTATGAAAACCATTTATTGAGTGTTCTTAGGAGAAACCTAAAAGAAAGTGAGGCAAACAGTATAGAGCAGAGAAAGAAGCTGAAAGAAATATAGAGTGTCAGTCGTAGTCTTGTCTCAGGCTGATTCCAGCTCTGCGGTCTACATGGCCTCATAGTTTTAAGCTGCCTGGAAATAGGAGACAGAGATTTTGTGCATTTCCGTATCGTTTAATTACCGGATGCAAGCTTCCCCAGGGAGGGCCACAAACTCTCAGGTACTTCCTAGCGAGATGGCTCCTTAAAGCAATTCTCCGTAGAAAGTGCAGTTGTGAGACGTCAACGGTGAATGCACTTAGCAGTTGGGGTAGGGGTACACTTGCCCCACCCCAGTGATCCCCGACAGGCACCAGCATCTACGGCAGGACAACCCTGCGCCGCTAGCTCGAGTTGCTCCTCCCGTTACGTTGATTCCATGAAGCCACGGCTTCTCCATGATTCCCACCGGTTACGATTTTGGGAGAAACGTGAAGGAGGAGCGTTGATAGGACAGTCTCCTCTGTTCCTACAGTGGTTGCCAAGCCATAACTGACACATTATCTCCAGTTTCCACTGCCTTTGTACTTTCCCCTCCCCCTTGGCAAGGGCTTCTACTGGTGCAGACGCTTTCTAGGTGGAGTATCGCGCTCTCGTCCCTAGAGGCCCGAGATCCTTGCTACCCTGCCCTTATCAGGCTATCGTTGCTGCCCTTGCCCATTTACAGTTAAATGGGGCTGAGGAATATCAAGAGATATATCAGCGGATCACCCGGGTGCAAACCTATCCTTCCCTGGCAGCATCATATTGCAGCATAATTGTCAAAAGTCCTGTAACTCCTTTCTTTGTCTGCGGGCCTGCAATCCCAAAGGGACCAGGCAGCAGACATGGCATTGAGCAGAACGGTCCTCCATGTGAAGAGCAGTCACTATACGGGAACCTGGAAACCTAGACCCACAGACCCACATTTGGGGGAAGGAGCAGGAAGTCCCCATACGTCAAGTGATTGGTAGAAGGGTTGGTGAGAGCGGCCCCGCTTTTCTCGAATCTTGTCTCCCATTCCCATTTTCCTACCTGTTGACGTATCCGTCTCAGTTGAAGGTCTGTTCTCTATCCTGAAAGGTGCAACACCCAGGGAGCAACATCTCACGGCTGCGCCTCAGGCGCGTGGCAGTGGCCGTCCTGCCACTCTCCCAGGGCAGCGGCTCCCAGATGCTGTGGTTTACACCCAGTGGATCTCAAGGCCACGTGCCCAGCCTCTTCCTCTTTCGTCTTCAAGTGGGTCCATTCGTTGGTCCAAAGCAGCATCATGCAGGATCTCATGTCAGCAGGTTAGAACCTCTGAAAGTCCTTGACTCGTGCTTAGGCACTGGGGTCGGGAAAGGCAAGCACACGTGGAGAACGTGTCAGTATCTGACGGGGTGTCACTGCCCTTCCCAGGCAGAGGATGCCCAGTTACCGATTTCCCATATCAAGCGGCTGCCCGTTCTCCCGAAGGGCGGCAGTGAATCAGAGGCACAGTACGGGCCCCTTGTGCTGACAGGTTGAGCATCAGGCCCTAGCAGGACCTAAACCAAATTTGATAAGAGGGAACCCAGGCTATGAAGCTTATCTCAGGTATCCGTTGGCCAAGGGCAGCGCTCTCTGATCCTCCACTCAGGAGTCCACTGATCAAGGCCCAGAGACTTGCTGATACCCAGTGCCGGAGTCATTCCAGTCTCTTCCTTGTCTTTCTTTCTGGTGCCTGCTCTCCGTCAGGCATTAACTGTGATAGAAGCTCCCTCCACTTTGTGCCACCCCCTTGGGCCTGTCCATACGCCTCGTCTCACAGCCTCCTCATCCCGGTCTTGCATCTTGCTCTGCAAGGGCAGGTAATAGGTCTGAGGCCTACAGTGACCGGGTGAGGCTAAGCGGAGCCCCGGAGCTTAGGTTACCCTAACTGGAGCCAAGGAGACATATCAGACAGGGCTTGAACCTTCCATTCAAAACCAGGGATCCAAAAGGATGGTTACGTCCGCCTGTGAAATTCTAGACACTGGCTTTCTGTTTTAACTTTGTTGAGAACAGGCCCTCATCCAGATGGATGAACCTTCTGCCGAAAGGCACAGAACTGACTTAGCCCAGGTCATCCTGCAGCTGACACCAGATTGGAAGATGCGGAGACCCGTTTCGGGGGTGAGGGTGAGCGTGGTGGCAAAGGCCCCAGTTCTGTCAGAGCCTGGAGGTCTGTAGAAATGAGGGGATGCTGAATTCAGAGCTGCTAGGAAAGTTAAGTCCAGAACTTGGTGATTGATCGGGATGGAAAGTTTGATCGGAGATTTATTTTGGAAAAGTTCAGGGCGCTTGGGCATTAACTGGTCTCTCAGGATAGCAGGAGGATTCTTTATTCGGCGTGTTAAGAGCTCCGAAAAGAAAAATACAGATGGTGTTCACACATGGTATTTAAGAGATCTTTCTTTCTATAATTATCACACTATGTATATTCCCTAATATTATTCTTGATAATTGGTACAGTATTGTTGCATTAGGTTTTTGAAATGTGTTTTTTAGCTTCAAATATACTGAACCACAGCTTCAGCTGCTTTAATTTTTTTTTTTTTCTCCCCTTCTGGAAGTTAATAATACTCCTGAAAAAGCAATTAAACCGAAAAATAAAGCTTCATTTTGAAGAATAAGCAGCTTGCAACCTGGTTTAACGCTGAGACGGCACTAATAACATAGCACTTATGATCTAAGGGAGAAAATAAAAAGTCTTTATTATTTCCCCAAACACTGGAACAACCAGGGCCTAAAGACACACTATCACCATTTATTGCATTAGATAACGTGCGTTTTTGTAAACGAAATGCTTACTTCTGAGCATTACATCCTCCACTTTAGTGATTTGGCTAAATAGTTAATTTGATCTCCAAACATAAAGAGTTCTAATGTCGTTTCAAGACTCACGGCCAAGTCCTAAGGTGAGCGGGAAATACCAGGCGGCTGAGCCAATGAGGCAGCCTCCGCTCGGAGGTACACGGGAGGCCGGGCCGCTCATTTGATCTAACCCACAGAAAATAATCTTTGCATTTTAAGATAGGGCTATTTTGAGAAATCCTTCTCCCTGATCCTTGCTCTGCTTTCCACAAGGCTGAGGATAAGGCAGGCAGGTTATTTCAGTAAAATAAAAGTGAAACTTAGCTTTCAACTGAGGGATTTAAGCCTTGCTTCTCTATTAGCCTCAAGAAATTGGACTCACTCTTGTTGACATACTCTTGGTGGTTTTAGCAGAAAGAAAAGCCGTTCACCGTCCTTATACCCCAGGAACGTACACGTTTTGGTTGAATTCCACCCTTGAAATTGGAAACTGCTATCCTAAAAAAAAAAAAAAAAAACAAAAAACAAAAACAAACCAAAAAAACAAAACAAAACTCCATATATAAAGTAAAAGCCATAGTAAAACAAATGATTTATCCCTCATGAAACATCTCGGGGAACTGCCCAGGTTTCAGCAACGGCATGGATCCCTCTGCTCAGCTCTTTTGGGGGTGGCCAGTGGGTGCTGGGGGTGAGGTTGTGTCCCTTGAAAGAAAGTAGTGTCTCCAGGGGCTCATGGGGGGCTCAGCGGTGGAGCATCTGCCTCCGGCCCCTGTCGTGACCCCCGGTCCTGGGATCGAGGTCTGCACCGGGCTCCCCGCGGGGACCCTGCTTCCCTCTCTGCCTGTCTTGGCCTCTCTCTGCATCTCTCAGGAATAAATAAATAAAATCCTAAAAAAAAAAAAAAAAAAAAAGTACAGTATCCTGAATGATCACACAGCCCCTCATGCCATATGGCACTGCACTGATTTTGAGCCCAGAGAAATGTGTGTAGCCTTGCTTTTCTCTCCAGGAAAAGATTAAAGCTTAATGTTAGTGGATAAGAGGAAATCCATACCCGATTCTGCTCTCACCCCCAATTTTTCCATTGGCTGCTAGGAAGCTTAGTTCCCTTGAGAGCCTGCTCCGAAGGCTTAGCTCAGGTGCTTTCTAAATACTATCGCTAAAAAAATAAATAAATAAATAAATAAATAAATAAATAAATAAATAAATAAATATAAATATAAATAAATAAATAAATACTATCGCTTTTCTCCCTCAATGAGTTCAGGTACATATTTATGCGAATAATTGCACTTTGCTCAAATAACACGTTTTTGGTTTTAACTTTCCTTGCAAGGAAGGCTGCTATGAGCTTCTGCACCAATGAAACAGCACTTATTTCACTTATGTTTTTGGAAGGAGCAACTTCTTAGGAAGCTGTTGGAAGAAGGGCTGCAAGAGCAAAACCAAGAAAGTGGGAGTGTCCGGAGGAACACAACAACCAGAAAGGAGTTTTTGTTGCAAATCTTGAGAAGTCGCTACTAACCCTGGATAGAAATCCACACGTTCCAGCCTGCCACTTGCTTCCATTGCCAGGTGGCCTAATGTGGTTTGGGGACCTCTAACCCCATCGATGGAAAGCACGGCCTATAAAAGAACAAATATGACGCTGACCCAGGGCTGAGCCAGCGTCGGTGGGAACGCTTTCAGAGAGCTGTACGGGAGCAAGGATTTCAACATTTTAATGACGTTTAAAAGAAGCATATGTACTTAGATCCGAAAACGTATTTCTGGAACCTAAACGAAAGAAACAGTCCCATATGTACTTAGATTGATGTACCCGCTTGGGCACTACTGAATTGTCCTAATATTTTATTATTGCTAAATAGGAGGGAAAAAAAAAACCCACAAATGTCTTAAAGTAAGGTCATGATTAAATAGATCCTAGTATGTATTGTTTTATGGGATTTCGTACATAGTATAGTAGTTCTATATATAATGAATACAAATGTCTTTAAATACATGTTGAATAAAAAATACCACAAAGAAAATAGCTAATATATTGACAAAACCCGCCCCTCTCCCAAACTATATACTTAATTCCTTTCTTATAAGTAGTTAGTTATCTATTCAAAGGGGATTTAGGAATCCTGGGAAGGAAAGAGAAAATGTTCACTTTTCATTCTATCAATTCTAATTTTTGAATATTCAGAGTATGCGCATGTTTTCATTTCTTTTTTTTCTTTTTAAAGATTTTATTTATTTATTCATGAGAGACACATCCAGGGATCCCCTCATTTCTAAGATTTATAATCTTTTTGGTATTTTAAATGGATACAATTTATTAACTTGTTCTATAGGATCAATCACTAAATCTCAAGTGAAATATTTATATTGAGTGCAACATCTCTATTTAGTAGTATTTTTCTTTGTTAGAGGATAATTTAATAAATTTTGACATTTTTCTAAGTATATTTTTAAAAATTCATATTGATATTTTTTTAATTAGACTTTTAAATTTTGAAATCATTATAGATCTACGTGAAAATATAAGAAATAGTACAGAAAAATTCTGAGTAACCTTTGCCCAGCTTTCCCAAATGGTAACATCTTACAAAACAAGGGTCCTTCACGTTCCCCTTTCAATCCACATGTTTCCTTTCTGCCTTCCCCACATTCTTTACCTTTGTCAACTCCTAATCTCTTATTGTTTCCATAATTTTGTCATTTCAAAATGTTACATAAATGGAATCATGCGGTCTACAATCTTATGGGACTTGCTGTTATTTTTATCCAGCATAATTCCTCAGAGATTCATTCAGGTTATCCTCTTTATTAACTGTGGGCCATTTTTTTATCACTTTGCTGCCCAATTTTTAACTGGATTACTTATTTACTTATAGTTGTGTTTTGAGACTTCCTTATATATGCCAGACACTAGTGCCTTGTTGGATATGTGGTTTATAAATATTTTATCCCATCCTATAACTTATTGTCTCCACCCTCTTTAAAGAAAGATCATGTTGAAAAGCTTTTAATTTTGATAAAGTCCAATTTATCTTTTTTTCCCCCCCTTTTATGGATTGTCTTTTTGGTGTCAAATCTTAGAACTCTTTATCAGGTCCTTGATCTCCCATTTTTTTTCCTCAGATAGTTTTAGTTTTATGATTTACATTAAGTTTATATTTATTTTGAGTTAATTTTTTGTGTAAGGGATGAGAGGTCAAAGTTCTTTTCTCATGGTCTTTTCAAAACCATTTTTTAAAAGGTAATCTTTCCTCCGCTGAATTGTTCCTGTATTATTGTCAAAAATCAGTTGGGCATATTTGTGTGAGTCTGTTTCTCAGTTTTCTGTTGCTTTCTTTTTTTTTTCTTTTTTTTTTTATTCTCTATTTCTGTCCCATTGCTATATCTCTGCCAATGTCACAGATTCTTGATTACAATAGCTATAGAGTAAGTCTTAAAATCAAATAAATTGATTTCTTTGTTTTTACTTTTCTATTTCAAAATTATTTTTGTTATTCTAGCTCCTCTTCTTTTCCATATAAAATTTTAGAATAATCATGTCTATATTTACAAAAATGTTGATATTTTTATAGAAATTATATTAAATATATATATTAGCATGGAGGCAGCAGCATCTTAACAGTGTTGTCTTCCAATTCATGGACATGGTATTTCTCTCCATTTGCTTAGATCTTTGATTTCTTTCAGCTTGGAACTCAAGGTGGTAAAGTGTGGCCACTGTGGAGCTGACTTCACTTGTTCCTATCTTCCAAAGATCACTATATCTCTTGCTTGTTTCAGGTGGGAGAATAAATTTGACCCCTGCTACTCAATTTTAGATAGAAGAGGAAGTCTCCAAAAATTCTAATTGTCCACGTATACCCATTTTCAAGTTGTATGCCAATGAAAAAAGAACAACAAGCAAAATCTATTCTGAAGTGGGCAGGATAAATATTTCATGATGATAAGTCCCAGATAGTAATGATTTTGAGCATTCTTTATTAGATTAGATTCCACTTCAGTCACACAATTGTTGCTGAATTTTTATTATTTTTGTCTACAATGACTCTTGCACTTTGGAAGGATAGAGCTTTTTTTTTTTTTTTTTTTTTTTTTCTTTTCTCTTTCTTTTCAACCTAGATGCCTGAATGTTGAGTGCAGACAATAGACACTATAATTGCTGTGGTCACGGTTATTATCATTATTATGTAGAATTTATTGAGCAGTTTCCTATGTTCTGGCAATAGGCTATATAGTAAATTACATGGGATAATTAAATGTCAGTCCTCACTTTGACCATTTCATGTTGGTAAACAATAATGTCCATTACTTAGAAGAAGAGAGTGAAAACAAAGAGGTGAAATATATTGGGATAAAAACCCAGACAGGTTGACTCTAGAGCCCAGAAAAACACTGTGAAAAAACTGTATTTAAATAAAAGTTTGTTTAAAAATATAGGCCAGCTTTTGACTATTGACATCTTTGCCAGAAAGATACTCTCACTGGTTATATTAGACCATTTCATTACCCTGAAAACTGGTGACTATGTTTTTAAAGCAGAGTCTTTTACCAGATATTATCCTGGATGCCTTGCTTGGACTTTCCCTAATTAAATGAACACTATCCTAAACTTTTCAACCAAATTTGAACTAAATGCTTACAAAGGACTCCACGGGCTAGAGGACTGCGTGTGGGTGTCCTCATTTCACACTCTTTGCTTTTTCTAGTAGATAAGCCCAGATAACAACAGACCATGACTTGGGCTCCTAGTCCTTTTCAACTCAGTGGTTACCCTGAGAAATTCATTAACATTTTCAAAGCAAACCAAAAAAAAAAAAAAAAAGGAGTATCAAGGTCCATATGTACATGTATTTAGGACAAAAGTGGATCAGCAAGTAAGACATAGAAAATCTAAAACAGGTTGATTCATTAGCACACGAATATGTAGCTTCTGAAACAGTCTTCCTACCCCCAATCTTAAGTATACCACATTTACTAAAATAATTTCCTTGTACCTGGGGCCCCTGGTGGAGTTACTCCAAGCAGAGAAGCAGCAGTTGGTAGACTCAGCTTTTCTCAAAGAGGTCATGAGGAGAGAAAGGTAATCCGCCCGTCGTTAGAAGGCGCGGTACTTTTTAATTCTAGTTTTTATTTTTTGCATCTGTCTTTGGGCTGCTCTTGTGATGGAACAGACCTCTGACTCATGGCCAGTGTGTGAGTACGGCCGAAGCTGCTCCTTCAGGGTGCCTCTCACAGGATTCCCTCTTCAAATTTTAAAAGAGCCTATCATTGCAAAAGAGAAAATGAATCTATCTGCCTGTCTCTCTATCTATCTAACCATCTACCTGCCTACTTATCTTTTGTGGTCTCCAAGAAACAGAGGATTGATTGAAGATACTTAAGAGGTGGCAGGGAAGAAAACAATCTACTCAAAGCCTTACCCCAAGCCCCAATTACATATCATATGCATTAATGAGGGAAGACAGAGCAATGGAAAGGAAACTGCAGAAGCCCTCCTTTACCAAGTCTAGTGACCTTTATAGCATTCTTGAAGAATGATTATTCTCATTGTTTTAGCAAATCAAATATAAAACAATCTTTTTAGGCTTGCATTTAATCCCATCACTTGAATAATTATCGCCTATTCAAAAATATGTGTATAAGCATTACCAAATCACCTTGCTCCCCCCCCATATTTCCTTAGCCTAAAAATAAAGACATTTGGCTCAACGTCTTTGGAAAACAAATATGCCTACAAGAGTTTTAAAACTGTGCTCTACTAAAATATAACATTTCTGAGCTGTAGAGGGAAAATTTTGAAATGTTATCATTCTTTTGTTTCACAATTTTTCTATTGACAGATAACCAGTTTTTCTGATGAGGTGTTCTGTGGCATTACTTAAACTTGTAATTCTACAATTCCTAGACACAGAGAAGGTTCTTTTTATTTTTTTTAAAGCTTATATAGTATTTGCTTGTGGTTCATTTTTTTTAATATTTGAAAAATAATTTTTTCCCCTCAAAAGCAGAATCATGTCATTGGACAGCCTATAACTAATGCATTACATTTAGTGTTCGGCTGATGCCAAAAAGACAAAAACAAAATTTGTATTTTTAGGAGGCCTGTATGAGCAAATCATTTAGAGGCTACTTTCTGTTTCCTGCTCAGACAGATGATTTATGCATAATACAGGTTTCTGGGTGCATAATGGAGGGAGGAGGCATAAGAATAAGTGCCTTGCCTTCATTGGAACTAGTAGAAAATACTACACAGCAAAGAGATTCTGAAGTTAACACGTGACTATGTCTAGGCAATTTATAACCAGTACAGCAGGGAACAAATTGATATTTTTATTTAACAGATGATATTTCAAACACACTAGATGGCATATTATTTGTTAAAGAGAAAAAAGAAAAACAGTGTAAATTGACTTATATTACAGATTATGCCTGTCTATATTTGCCATCTATACTGCATGATTTAAATCGACATATGTCTTCTTTCATCTGTGAAAGGACTTATTACCTTGTCCTTTCTCGACTCACTCTAAATTTTATTTATAGATAGTGAGGAGAATTTATAGGAGAGGGCTGTAAGTACAATATGCAATTATTTTGAGAGCTATATCTGTTACCAAGTGGGTGCTGGAAATGGTACTAATAAAATTCCAGATTCTTTCCAATGACGGTTAAATAAAAATTGAGATGTGCCTAATTAATCACGACAATGTTATTTATTCAGGTAGTATTTTTAAAGCACCCAGAGAATGAATATTATGTGTGGAGAAAATGTGTTAGTTTTATTTAAAATGGAGGACGCCTGGTATGGAAAATATTGTTCACGATCTCACAATGAACTAGCCCAAGCATGACTATGGTTTCATGGGGAATTAGAAACAAAAAAGAATAGTTTCACTTACTCCAAGTTTCCCAAACCTCCACAGAACAGACTTTTTTTAAAAGCAAAATTATATGCAATGATATACTTCAGAGCTTTTTAAAAGTTAGTGATTAACTGCATTAGTATGAAGCTTTCTGGGAAAGATCTATATTCAGTAATCAGGTATGGAAATCCTAAAATATGGAAGACCTTGCAATATGTAAAACTTTCATGTTGATGTTTCGTTTAGTGTATTGACAAAAGTGGAAAAAAGAAAGACCATCTTGTGTTACTAGGACCACTCTGATGCTCTAAAATTCCCCAGTAGGCCCAATGTGAAATATGACAGTATTTTTTTCTAATCTAGTACAATATTCTAAGTACTTACTTAACATTTATTTATTGGAAACTAGATGGTTCTTATTACTATAATCTTTGATGTTATGACCTAATCCTTCTGAAAATTCTTGTTTATCTAAATGTTTGAATTTAAAGAGATGTGAAAAAAATTAAACAAGAACACTTTGACTTTATGTGGTAGGACACCAGTGCAGAAAACAATATTCTTATAGTCTACATACATGGTGCTTCGTCAAGACTTCAACAATCCATGGGATAATTCAATTCTGAGTCGATTTCATATTAGCATTAGCATGTGCTAATTCTTCCCCATTTTGGTGGTTGATGTTTAATATAGATAACTACTTTCTTGCCTGTGAACTGAGTCAGACAAAATGAATTATGGGTAAGAATCTGATCACACATTTTTTTTTCTATCAAAAATTCTGGAAAAGAGTAAGTTGTTTTTAAAAAATTGATGTATTACTGTCTTTATGGATCGATTTAAAAAAAAAAGAACCTGATTGAATTTAAATAATCAGTAAAAGAAACCGAAAAATATTCCACCATGACATAAATGCAAATATATTATCAATTAGTTCAGATATAGTCCTTGACATTTAAAGGTGATTTCTCCTAATTTAGACACATAACATCCAGTTTTTTTTAAAGTTGGCTCATATAAGGAAACTAATATGTATTCAATTATATAGAATGAAGATAGTTTAGAATAAAGTCTTTTAAGAAATTTAAAGTAAAATATAAACAGTGATTAACTCCAGAAGGGTTGAAGAGTCCAGATGAAATGAAGGAGAAAGGTGGGATAATAAAAAAAAAAAAAATTGATTTAAATGTTAAACCCTTTGCAATGTACTAAATATATGCAAATTTTATAATGTGTACTTTTTAAAATAAAATGTTTACATGAGAATTATTTTTATATATTTGATGTTCGTAGTGATAGCTAAAATATTGTGACTATTTGCAAATATATTTTTCCTTGGAGACATCAAAACTGAACCAATTTTGAACACATAATTACATTCCATCAATCACTTATAAAGGTCGAATTGTAAAAATACTTGGCTAGACGTCTGTAACACTATCCAAGTAACAGTTCTTTCTGCTCATTCTTTCTGTAATCTACCCAATTTTCAGGTCCTATTTGGACATCTGACAGAAAAAAAATTGTTTTCTTTTCTTTTTTTTTTTTTTAAGATCTTATTTATTTATTCATGAGAGATACAGAGACACACAGAGAGAGAGGCAGAGACACAGGCAGAGGGAGAAGCAGGCTCCCTGCAGGGAGCCTGATGTGGGACTCGATCCCAGGACCCTGGGGTCATGTCCTGGGCCGAAGGCAGACGCTCAACCACTGAGCCCCCCAGGGTCCCCCCAAAATTGTTTTCATTCTCACTCACCACAGAATATCCCCCAAGTTGAACCTGAGGTCTTCAAGTCTACCAGATGACTACGGAGAACTTGAAGGAAGCAAAAAGATTTCTCATTCTGACTGATTTGATGCACATCACCAGTCTGTCATTTTCATGTGCAAATGTTGTTTCATCAAAGGTAGGACTAGTGCCCTAACTGCCTTTTCATCTCACACAAAGCTGGGCATACTCTTGTGTTTGTTGAATAAATACATATTTAATCATTGTGGCACCAGCTTTTTTTTTTTTTTTTTTAACTCAGATGCTCCTGCTTCTATAAATCTTTTAAATTGAATTGACTATTTGTTTTAGGATCATGCAAAATGATCTTATTCTGGTTGCTTTTAGACTTTTAACAGTCATTAGTTCTTTAGGCAGCAAGGAATTATTTTCTTCCCAAGGTTGAAATTGAAGTAAACCCAGGGAAATTAGCTTTTCTGGCTACAGTTAGAGGTAATGTACACTATGATGTGAGAAAATCGAATGTTTTCACTAACATCTAGTAATCCTGGAATTTTTTACCAATTCTCTTCACTTCTCTGCACTTAGTTTCCTCATCTATAAAACAGAATTTCTTATTTGACATTCATTAAACTGCTTTTTTAGAACAGTTTTAGATTTACAGAAAAATTGCAAAGACAGTTTAGACTTTAAAACAAAACAAAAATGTTACCGGAGATAAAGAAGGACATTCTGTAATGACGAAAGGAGCAATCCATCAGGAACATATAACGATCATAAACATACATTCATGGAACGACAGAACCCATAAACATATTAATAAAAAACTGACAGAATTAGGGAAGAAATTCACAACTGAGCAACAGCAGTCAGAGAGTTCAATCTCTACTGTGGTCTTCCCAAAGATGCAGGATGGGCCACCGCCTATGAATGGCATCGATGTCGAGACCGATGACTCTGCATATACACCCAGAGAGTGTAAAATTGTTCATTGCTCACATAATGAGGTTGTCTGGGGAGAACAAGAGTACCTTCCCCCGAAAGTCCAAAAATAGCTTGAAAGCAGAGAAAGGAGATCGGCTTGGAGTTTTTATGTTGATTGGGGGTAGAGCAGGGGTGGAAGTTCACGTGCAAGAGGCACACTACCTGTCAACACCAAAGGAAGGAGAGACTGAGCTTTCCTATCAGCTTAGAGTGAAGACAGAGAGAAACTTAAAAACCGTCACAAGAGAACATCAAAACGTGAGTGAGCCCCCACTAATAATGGATAGTAAAACTAGATAGAAGACCAATAAGAACGAAGAATTTGAATCAACCAACTGTAATAAATACATTATAAACCCTCCACCTCAGAATAGCATAGTACACACACTTCTCAATGCACCCAAAACAGTCTCTTGAACAGATCATATGCTGGGCCTTAAAAACGTTCCATAAATTTAAAATTATTGAAATCAAAGTATTTATTATGACCACAGTGACATGAAATTAGAAGTTTTCAAAAATGGGGAGGGGACTTATATGGAATTGTAGAATCACTATGCTGTATACTTGAAACTAATGTGACACTATGTATTAATTACCTGGAATTAAAATAAAAACTTAAAAAATTATAAATTAAACTAGTGTAAATCATTGCGACTCCAAAAAATGGTGGGGAGGGGGATGATAAATATGCAGAAATCACACAACATACTCCTATATAACCAGTGGATCAAAGAAGATATTACCAGGAAAGTTATAAAATACTTTGAGATCAAAGAAAAAATAAACATCAAAACTTACAGGATACAGTTAAAATGATGTTTAGAAAAGAATTTATAACTGTAAATGCATATATTTTGGAAGTTTATCAAATAAAAAAAATAACGTTTCAAAAAAATAACGTTTCACCTGAAGAGAATAGGAAGGAAGAGAAAACAATATGAAAAAGCAAAAGAAAAAAATCATAAAGACCACATCAGGAATTAATGAAGAATTAAAAAAAAAGAAAACACACAGAACATCAACATAAGAGATAGCTGGTTCTTTGAAAAGGTCGGTTCAATTGAAAAGTCTTTACCTTAACCAACCAGGAAAAAATGAAGGGAAACTCAAACAACTAAAATCAGAAAGTGGATATCCCTCCTGGCCTTGTAAAAATAAAACAAGGACTATAAGGAATTACTGCAAACACCTGTGCCAATAGATTAGATAATATAGATGAAATGGAAAAGTTCCTGGAAACTATCAAAACTGGCTCAGGAATAAATTAAACATACATAACTAGTAAAGATATTCAATTACCAATTTAAAAACTTTCCTCCCCCCAAAAAAGGCCAGATCCAGAGAATAGCTGCACTGGTAAATCCTACTATTTGAAGATAAATGAATACTATTTTTCTCAAAGTCTTTCAAAAAATAGAAAAAGAAAGAACATTTTTCAACTCACTCTGAGACCAGTATCAGCCTGCTACTAAAACCTGACAAAAATATTACAAGAAAATAAAACTGTACTCCCAATCTCTTATAAATACTGGTGCAAATATCCTCAAAAACCAGTAATTCAAATCCAGCAATGTTTAAAAACAATATACAAGACGATCTAGTGGTATTTTTTTAAATATACGATTGAGTATATTGAGAAAACAATGTATTTTAAGTAAAAAATACCAAATAAATTAACTGTGAAATATTAGAGAGGGAGAAAAACCATGAGAGACTCCTGACTCTGGGAAACAAAGGGTTGCAGAAGGGCAGGCGGGTGGGGGGACGGGGTGTCTGGGTGACGGGCACTGAGGGGGGCACTTGACGGTATGAGTGCTGCGGGTTATTTAAATTAAATTGAATTTAAATTTAAAAATGTAAAAAAAAAATCAATCAACTGCATCTTCAACTTCATTCTTCTTTTTTATTTTTAGTTTTTTGAAATCCTGTTTCTGTGGCTTAGTAAGATAGATAGAGTTTATTTCCTCTAAATTTTGTCATTCTCATTGGAAATTATGTTGGCCTCCACCTATTTAGTGACATAAACACACAGCTCCAGAAATTTTGCTTAAAGAAGTAAATCTGATCTCATCCTGCTCGTGGTAACAATTCCTTTGATTTGCAAGTTAATCTAAACCTCTCCTGCCAGAATAACCTCTTGTTAGTATGTGTATCTACTGGGCCGGTTTTGCAGTAAACCTTGTCTACCCACAGAAAATGAAGAAGAATGAATAAAAAAGGACAGAAGATTTCAATTTATCACCCAGGCCACATCTCACACCTTCAAATCTCCCTTAAAGTTAGTTATAGTTTCTTTCCATTGGTTTAAGAATTCAAACAGATTTCAGTGAGTGTATGGTCTTAATTTAGTATGGAAATATCTGGTATTTTACAAATTAATGCAATCTTTTAGAATAACTTCTTCGTTTTGATAATGAGTCTACTTATATTGTTGAAGTGATGCATGTTAATACCGTACTTTTTATTATTTGATTCTATTTTCCACACTCCTTATTTTATATAAGATGTGATTTTCTTCCAATTTATATGATTTGTCAATAAGTGCTGAAATTCATAATACATGCTCTGAGAGTTTCTAAACTCATTAACATCAGTATGAATTGGCATGCTATGTTGAAATATTTGGACTTGTAAGCTCTCTCTATCACCATGAAACTGAATTAACACAGAAGTTAAAAAGCCAGAAATGTCAAAGAAGCTCTCTTCTGGTATAATAAAATGACCATAGGTTTGGAATAGAGAGACCAGTGCTTAAAAAAAAAAAAAAAAAAGGTTCAGCCCTTCATTATCTGGATAACAAAGCAGAGTACTAAACACTCATAGTTTTTAAAACAAGAGCCCTTATATCTACATTGGAAGTTTTATAGAGAAGTAACTAAAATAATACATAAGGAATTAGCCCTATGCTCTCACCAAAGTATAAAAAAACATTCAGAAAATGTTTATTCTCTTATTTTCTTTTTTTTAGATATTTTATTTATATATTCATGAGAGACGCACACAGAGAGAGAGGCAGAGACACAGGCAGAGGGAGGAGCAGGCTCCCTGTGGGGAGGACTCAATCCTGGGACCGAGGTCCCTGGGGTCACAACCTGAACCGAGGCAGATGCTCAACCGCTGAGCCACCCAAGTGGCCCTTACCACTTTTTCTTATGGGTTTATGATACTATGTTGTTTGTGTAGAAAACCCACCATCCCCAAGCTTGTGGTTTAGTCTGGAAATGAGACAGAAACAAACACGTATAAACAAGCCAGAGAGCAAATAAGACTGTGTTACAAGTTTGAGAGAGATTGGAGGACATGATGAGAGATGAGGCTGGTGAGGTGGGAATTACAGTCTTAAGGATTATTCTTTTTTTAGATCATTTATATATTTAGAGAGAGCACTTTCGAGTAGGGGAAGGGGCAGAGGAGAGGGAGAGAGACTCCTTGCTGGGCCGGGAGCCCCACTGGGGGCTCAATCCCACAATCCTGATCTCACATCCTGAGCCAAGCTCAAGAGTCAGGTGCTTAACTGACTGAGGCGCCCCCCAAATCTTAAGGATTATTAACAAAGTGTAAGGAGGGTTATGTTTTGAGAAGAGAGGGCATAAAGAGGCAAAAGCATACACAGTGAACTCAAGGAAGACAGTATAAAAATCAGATGGTCCCAATGATCATTTTGTGAGAGAGCATATAAGGGAGAGGCACTGAATACACCAGTAACTAGGGTGCTATGTTAATGGGGAAAAGCAATGATCATTTAAAATTTTTGAGTTTGAGGAGGTGATAGTACAGTAAATGTGAAGAAGAAAAGAGGACTAGTTTGGAGGGCATTAAGTTATTTTTCTTAACTCCTTAGATATTTAATTAATATGTATACTGTAAAGGGTGTCAGGTCAGGATCACATTTACTAACGTCTCCATCACTCACTCCGTGCACTGGAACACATCCCTTAATCTGACGTTCTTTTTCGTGTATAGAATGGAGCTATTATAACTCAAAGAGATGGCTACTTGTGAGGATCAGAATTAATGGAATACACTGTCTATCATCATTTGGGGTTCATGTTAGGTACCTATTAAAGGAAGAAATATTCTGACCCTGTGAAGAACACACAACATCCTTTCTCTTCTTCTAGGAAAGACTATAATACAGAGCGTTTGAAATTACTAATGGACTTTAACTTAGGTCAAATAACTTGCTGCTACTTAAATGTTTGTTTACAGTAGAATAATTTTCAGCTAAACTTTTGCAAATCTCCTTCATAGTTATATGCAGAAAGGGTCAATCATCCCCCTAGAAGGCTGCAGGCATCTTTTCCAACGTCAAAAGTGTAAAGTCTAATTCTATGTACCCAGAGGATTCTGAAAATGGCTTCTGCCAACCAAATCATCATGCCCTCTAGATAAATCATTCCCAGTTCTACTTTGGCAGTGTCTTATGAGGCAAAAAAAGAAAAAATAAGAAGAAGAGGAAGAAGAAGAAAAAGTCCCTTAAATTGTGAAACAAGATAATTAGAACTAGCTAGAACTTGGCTGATAATAGGCTGGAATTTTTCAAGGGCATCATGTCAAAAACTTTATTTAATACAGGTCCAACATTTGTGAAAAATTGTACAAAGGGAAATGTTGCCACTTTGGATCCCTGAGGAGTTCAGTCCTTTGCTAACATGAATGAACTGCATTGTGCACCATCCATTGCTCCATTTCTAAGCAAAACATTGAAGTGGTTAGTGTCAGTCTGTTTCTTATATCTTCAGAGTTAGTGACTTAAAAAAGAAAAAAAAAAAGAAATGAATTCCAAGCCTTTTAATGTTACACATTCAGAACTCCAGCATGGGAATTTTCTATCTAAAAGAAAAAAAAGTGTGATAGTTAAAATATTATGTAAATCAGAACTTCTCAAGGAGAACAAGAAAACATTCTACAGTTGCAGTATATCATATCAGAATTTTTCTCTTAGAATATCTTTATTTTTAATTGATAGTTAACTCTTATTTCTAAATAGTATTTTTCAAAAATATTAAATAGATGAAGAAATGAAAATCCCTTAAATAAGTCCTCGTGTTTACTCTGTACCCAATAAAAGTCAAAGAATGATTCTGCATTTGCAAATATCTTGGTGGTTATGTATGATGGCGGGTGCTTAATAACAACAACACAAAACAATAGCCACAGAATGTGACATAGAAACACGCTGTGGTGTGACAAAGAGTTTAGGGAAACTTTAGTGTTTTTCTTTTCTGGTGATCAGAGTTCAAGTGTAACATATTCTTTTAACCATCGAGACAAAGGATGCAATGTGTGAAATGAGATGTACTTCAATTAACTCTGATGATAGTGGCATTCTTTAAGTGACTTCATCCCATGCTACTTCCTATTATTTCCTCATTCTAACTTTAGCCCAAAAAGATTAAGGCTCGGAGAATGAGTTTGGAAGTTCTAAGGTTTCATCTCACATCTGTCTCTCACCTACTAAACCTGTCCTGTGAACCCTGACAATCCACCTAACAACACATAGGTTTCATTTTGCCAAGTCTAAAGACTCTTTGTACTTTCAAGCTATACACATATTCAAAACCTGCTGTCACTGATGCTCATCAGAAAATTCATCCACGTTGGCCAAATAATCTAGTCCTTTTACTAATATAAACAAAGGGAGACTCCCTAACAGAGGGCTATTACTTTAACATGCTGAATAGGTTGAAAAGAATTTAATGGGAAGTAAATGTAATTAAAATGGATTTCCAATTCTGAGGAAGACAAGAGTTATGGATAACCTACATTCCCATTCTGGCGAAGACAAGAGTTATGGATAGCCTACATACACTCCAACCATAAACAACTATATCAATGGGTAAAATTTATGAAGCAGCTATTTGTAGGCATTGGACCACAAAATGAATGGAAATACATGACGTGAACTACATGTCTACCACGGGTTCTGTCTGTCTGGAGGCATTTTTCCAAACTTTGTTCTAGGGGAGTGAGAGCAATAACTTCACGCAAAAGAAATGAAATCAGAGTTTGGGATTTGCTGAACAAGCAAATGTGGGACAGAGGAAGAGGGACAGATATCTAGATAGTGATGTTCTTGAGGCTTTTGGCCTCAAATACTAACTTCAAATTTGCAGGATGGAATTCTGTGAGAACTGGAAGAGAACAGCTTTCTTTACGGAAATCAAACAGTACTGGGAAGAATTTGAGTTCTAATTAACTATTTAGAGAGAAGTCATTGGATACTCTGTCATTCAATGAAAATTCTAGAAAAGACTTTCCCTATAAATAAAACTGATATAATCTTAGAATCAGAGTTGCTCTACACTGTTCCGAACAAAGCTGCAATCCAGCTTCAGTGTAATTAAGCTGATCAAACAGTAGATTAGGGGCTCAACAGAGCAAAACCCAAAGCTCTTGAGTATGAAATCTAGCTTTTTATACATATGGTGCAATTAAAAAATTTGTAACACATTACCAGGAAAAAACAATCAATAGAAACAGACTGAGAGATGACACTATTGTAAAAATTAGCAGAGGAGTCATTTAAAGCAGCCATGTGAATATGTTCAAGGATTTAATAAGGAGAAATGGATGTGGAAATAAAGAAAGGTTTGGAAAGAAAAACATCTCCAAATTTCACATACATATTAACATACAGATTTGAGAAGCAAAACAAATCCCAAGCAGTGTAAGCAAAAAGGACAAATCTAAGCACACTGTTGATTAAGTCGCTGAAAACTGAAGAGCCAGGAAATCTTGAAAATAAAACCAGATGGAGAAAGATGAAAACATACACAAGAGAATATTGATAAGAATGGGTGCTGTTTCATCAGAACAATGCAAGAGAGGAGCCAACTGAATATCTTTCAATTACTAAAAACAAAAAGTCATCCTTGAATTATAAGTCCAGAGAAAATAGAATTAAAAATATAAGCAAAAGGAAGATATTTTTCAGTATAAGAGCTGAGAGAAGTTGACACCAGAAAACTGGAACTAAAAGCAGTATTAGAGAAAGTTTTTCAGATTAAAGGAAGGTAATATCTGACACTATATCAGGTCCATCTAAGTGACAAAAGAGAAAATTGGTACACAGGTATGTAAATATAGAGGACTAGTCATTCCCTGTGGAGAAAAACAAATATTAAAAGAATAATTGACTGTTTAAGGCAAAACTATAGTAATGTATGGAGACTTATAATAAGTGTAGAATTAGAATAAAAGCAGCTGACCAAAAAGGAAAATGGTTGGGAAGTGAGGTATATTATGTGAAGTTGGTAAATTCCAATGAAGATAGATTGCAGATGTTGACACCGAATATTATAATCCTCAGAATAAATCCTTTGCTGAAATTAAAAGCAAACAGATAAAACTTAAAAAAAAAAGTGAATGGCTGAGATATATAGAATAATAATAAAAAAAAGAACTTGGTTAATACAAAAGAAGTCAGAAGGACAAAACAAGAAGAGATAGGACACTGATGTTTATAGCAGATTATCTACAGCAGTCATATTATAAAAACAGCTGTGTCCATTGACTGATGAATGGATAAAGAAGATACGGTTTCTATACACAACGGAATATTACTCAGCCATAAAAAGAATGAAATCTTGCCATTTGCAAGGACATGGATAGAACTAGAGAGTATTATGCTAAACAAAATAAGTCCTGACCTGAGCTGGAAGCAGATGCTCAACTGACTGAGCCACCCAGGCATCCCTATTTGGAGAAATTTATAAAAGAATTAAAATATTGGTGATTGGAGACATTATTATTAATATGCCAGTGCAATTCCTAACAAAATGGGAAGAATAATTTCCATAGAAATTTAAAATCCGATCATAAAATTCATATAGAAGTGTATTGCATTTATAATAATGAAAACAACCTTTAAAAGGAAGAAAAGTCAACTACTTACACTACCCTCCATTCAAAATCAAGTTGTAAATTTACAATAAGCAAGACTATGGTGTTAGTCTGAGGACAGACAAATAGATCGGAACAGAGTAGTAAATTCAAAGTATTAAAAATCGGGATATAATTGACAGATAGCATGGTGTGTGTTTAAAGTATACAGCATGTTCGTCTGATACATTTATATACACACTGCAAAACGATTACCACTACGGTGTTAGCTTACACCTCCATCATGACCCACAATTGATGTTCCTGGGGGCGGGGGTCAGAGGCTGGGGTCTCCTACAATGCCATTTTAGTGATGTCACCTCTATGGCCAATTGATTTTTGACAAAGGCAGCAAGATAATTCAATGGGGAGAGTCTTTTCAAAAAATGGTACTGAAAGAACTTGAAATTCGTATGAAAAAATTTACCTCAACCTATCCATCCTGTATAGGAAAATTAACTCAAAACTGATCATTGGTCTAAATGTAAATGCTAATATCATTTAATTTCTAGAAAAAAATAAAGGAGAAAATTCCTGTGAGTTATGCCATGTAGATTTTTTTTTTTTTTAAAGGATGAAAAAGAAGTACAGGCTACAAAAGGAAAAATGATCAAGTGCACATTTTGATCAAGATTTAAAGGCTTTCCTAGTCAGAAGATAACATCAGAAAAAGAAAAAGGAAGGTCATACCCTGGGATAAAAATTCTCGAAAATTATCCGTCCAACAAAGGGTCTGTATCCAGAATATAAAGAACTCTTATAGGTCAGTAACAAGAAGACAATCTGATAATTACATTGATAGGACATCTGAAGACACCTCTATTCAAATGGTCAATAAAGCACATGAAAGATGTTCCACATCATTAGGCATCATAGAAATGCAAATTAAAACCACAGTGAGTCTCCAGGACCTACCCTCATCCATTACCATAGCTAGCATTAGAAAGACTGACAATATAAAATATTGGTGAAAAAGTAGAGAGCTGGAAATCTCATGCAATGCAGACAGGAATGCAAGATTGTACAGCCCATCTGGAAAACAGTTTGATGCCATCGTATAAAGTCATTAAATCCAGCCTTACTCCTCTGTACGGTAATGCAGGCTCATCAAAACGACCTCAAAACTGGAACTGTGCGAAATAATCTTCATAATGAAGGAATGGTTATTATTGCTCACGACCTTTTAAGATTTTGTAAAGTGTCACAGACTCACATTTGGTTAGACAGCTGGCCCTTGAACGATGTGGAGATTAGGGACACCAACTCCCTGTGCAGGTGAAAATCCACAGGTAACTTCCGAGTCCCCAGAACTTAACTATTAAGAGCCTACTGTTGACCTTATCAATACCATATACAGTGATTAACATATACTTTGCATATGTCCATTGACTGATGAATGGATAAAGAAGATACGGTTTCTGTATTTTTATAGTGAACTAGAGGAAAGCAAATGTTATTAAGAGAGTCATAAGGGAGATATATTTACATTACTTCACTGTATGCAAAAAACCCCCACACATACGTAGACACACACAGTTGAAATTTGTGTTGTTCAGGGTCAACTGTAATGCATACGGAAAGGAAAAACTCTGGTAAAGCTAATGTGTGTTTTGTAGACTGTAAATTCAAATATTGGGATCGGTGAGAATGACAATATTTTACTCTTGGTAAAAAATATTTCAGTAGCAATTTGAACAGTGTTTACTTTCTTCTCATTGTACAACACACACTCCGGAATGAACGTTTTTCCCGATGCCT
The DNA here is from genome assembly GCF_048164855.1 of Canis lupus baileyi. Lineage (NCBI taxonomy): Eukaryota > Metazoa > Chordata > Mammalia > Carnivora > Canidae > Canis > Canis lupus. The sequence goes on along the minus strand of NC_132840.1, from coordinate 943,435 downwards.
TGGCAGATCGCAACATTCCCTTTTTAGTTAAGATCAACTTCCAACAGTTCTTCCTTTGCAATTTCGATGTCACGCGGAGATGTTTTGCTTCCGTCGCTTCTCCTGGGACATCTCATCCTGTTCGTCGAGCCGCTTTTTCATTGGTGCGGGTGGGTTTCCTTCTCCGCTGCGTCCCATGGCTGCATAGCTCGGATCTCTTGAGTGGCAGCAGCAAAGCAACACACCCATGAGCCCCTCTTTCTTCTATAATTCCACTTTTCCTTCATTTGAATTTCACTTTCAACGTTATTGCAGCACTTTCATCTTTACGGGGCAGCTCCATTATCCATGTTTGTGAACCGTATATCATGGCTTTATCACTGAGAGGCAAGAGGCAACGCAGTTCCAAACGTTGCTGCCTAGGTGTGTCCTGAGCAACGGATGCACAGACTTGGAGCAAACGACATGAGTGCTCACTGAATGTGCGGCCCACCCGGTATCCGTGGTGTGATTACTGCCCTGGGGTCGGGTTCCAGGGGGTACACGCTTCACACAATCATCACGATATACAATGTTGGGACTGAAATCCCAACTGTTTTGCTGGGGGACCAGTGTGAACAAACTAAAACACGGCATCCTAGTTCACGAGGTGGGCCACCGCAAGGACACCATAGAGCCAGGGGCTCACACAGCACACAGTTGCTTCTCACAGATCTGGACGTGGAAAAGTCCGAGGTCAGGGCGTTGGCGGACTCGGTGTCTGGTGCAGATCTGCCTCCAGGTTCACAGACAACTCTCTTGTCACCGTGTGGACAAGATCATCAAACAACTTCGCTAGATATCTATTGGACACGTGACCTAACACCTGCAAAATACATGGAATTTTCAGATGTTTAAGGAATATTCCCTAAGTATTCCAGATGGACCATAAAGCAGGTCTCAATAAGCATAAGAGGACAAGAGGATTGAGCTCAGAGAATATCCTCTGTTATATTAGAAGTCATTAACAGAAGATTATCTGGAAAAATCCCCAAATAGGTATATAATATTAACTGACTGTGACCAATGACTCCAAAATAATTCAACTGGGAAAGGATATTCTTTTTTTTTTTTAAAGATTTTATTTATTTATTCATGAGAGACACAGAGAGAGAGAGAGAGAGAGGCAGAGACACAGGCAGAGGGAGAAGCAGGCTCCCTGCAGGGAGCCCAACGTGGGACTCGATCCCAGGACCCTGGGACCATGACCTGAGCCAAAAGCAGATGCTCAGCCACTGAGCCACCCAGACACCCCAGGAAATTCTTTTCAACAACTGTGATGCTAGAATAAGTATAGTATCACATGTAATAAAATAACGAACCCTACTCTCTACCTCACGGGACATGCACAAATTAATTTGAAATATTACATCCACGTATAGAGATAAATTCAAATATTTTGACACAGACATAGGAGCATATCTTTGTGACCAATGGAAGAAGCAACAGCTTAGGAGACAAAGAGGGGAATAAAAACCATTTAAATACCTGATAAACGATACTTCATAAAAATTTACCTTTTCTTTTCAAAGAAGTACCATTAGAGAAATGAATAAGAAAGGTGTAGAAGGAAAGAAAACTTTTGCAAGAAGTCCTGGTATTCAAATTATATAGATTTAAAGATTTGTAGTATTAAAAACCAATAAACAAACAAAAAGGGAGATTATCAAAAGACTTGAAAAGAAAATCCCACAAGAGAAGATGTGTAAATGGCAAAGGAGCCCATGGAAAAGTTCTCAATATCATTAGAAATACAAATGAAGGGACACCTGGGGTGCTCAGCGGTGGAGCGTCCGCCTTGGGCTCAGGGCGTGACCCCGGGGTCCTGAGATCGAGTCCCACATCGGGCTCCCTGCAGGGAGCCTGCTTCTCCTTCTGTCTGGGTCTCTGCCTCTCTCTCTCTCTGGGTGTCTCATGAATAAATAAATAAAAATCGTTTTAAAAAAATGCAATGGATGCCCCAGTGTAGAATAATAAAGCTACGCTGGAAAACTTTTTGGAAGTTTTAAAGTCATACATACAGGATCCAGAAACCTGAGTCCAAGAGAAGTAGATACATGTCCGTGCATCAGAACCTGGTACATGAGTGTCCATGTCCGCTTACTCAGAATAGACAAAAGGGGGAACTAATCCACACGTCCACGCACAGGAAATGGATTTGGAGATGAGGGTACGATCTGACCGTGGAGAAATAGTTGTCAATAAAAAGGAATTACTGAGAAACACAACACATGGATGAATTCCAGAAACTCCACGGTGAGTGGAAGAAGCCAGACACAGAAGAGGGTGTTCTGGGTGGTTCGATCTGCGTGAAGCCCTAGGACAGGCGAGGCCAGTCACAGATGATCGCCGCTGGGTGGGCTGGGCTGGGCAGGGTGGCCAGGCCACGGGAGGGGGCTTTGGGGGCAAACGGAAGGTCCAGGTTTTAAGGTGTGGGCTGCAGAAGTACACGCGTGTGTCAAGACCATCACACGGGCTATACCTACGTGAATCACACTCTCAGGAAGATCCCAAGTCCTAGATGTAGGGAGTTCAAATCTCTTCCTGGATGTGAGGGCCGGGCCATAGACGCAGCAGGTGCAGGGCCCGGGGACTCGGGGCCAGGCCTCTGTCTCAAGGCCTCAAGTCCCGGTCTCTGAGGCTATCAGGGCAGTGCAGGGGAGGGGAGGGGAGAAAGAACCCGCCCATTGGACCCGTGTCCCCCAGGAGGTTCCTATGAGGAGTCACTCACGGAGGTGCAGGCACTGGAACAGGAGGACCGCAGGCACCCAGCATCCCAGGGCTATTAGCAGTGGGGTGCCCTCTCTTGTTTTTCAAGTTTTTATTCAGATTCCAGTAGTGGACGCGCCGCCGTGTGATGCTAGTGTCAGGTGGGGCCCTGGGTGGTTCCCTCAGCTACGCTCTGCCGCCCTCTCAGGTCCTGATCCCAGGGTCGGGGGATCAAGCCCCCCCCAAGTTGTGCTCCGTGCTCAGAGGGGAGTCTGCTTCTCTCCTCCGTCGCCCCCTCCCCTGGCTGCCTCTCCCTCCCTCCCTCTCTTCCTCTCTTAAATAAAGATCTTTTTTTAAAAAATATATTAGCTTCAGGCGTGCAATATGGAGTCAACACTTCCACACCAGACCCGGGGCTCTCTAGTCCACCCACCCTGCCCCACATTCCCTGGGACCGTCAATTCTTTCTCTGTAGTTAAGAGTCCGTCTCCTGCTTTGCCTCTTTCTCCTTTGCCTCCTCCTCCTTTGCTCATTTGTTTTGTTTCTCAAATTCCACATATGAGTGAAATCATACGGTGTTTGTCTTTCTCTGACCACCTTACTTTGCTCAGCATGGTACTGTCCAGCTCTCCTCATGTCACAAGACTTCATTCTTTTCCTATGACGGAGTCACAGTCCACTGTGCATACGTGCCGCCTCCTCTTTATCCATTCCTCGGCCAGTGGGCGCCTGGGCTGTTTGCAAGACTTGGCTGTTGGATAATGTGCTACAAACCCCAGGGTGCATAATCCCTCCGAACTACTATTTTTGCATTCTTTGGGCAAATACCTAGTAGTGCAATTGCTGGATGGAAGGGTGGACTTTTTTTTTTTTTTTTTTGACTTTTGGAGAAACCTCCATGGTGTTTTCCAGAGTGCTGCACAGTTTGCCTTCCCACTCACAGCGTAAGAGGGTTCCCCTTACTCCACATCCTTGCCAACATGTCCTTCTCTCATCGAATGAAAGAGTCGGAGAGGGAAGTGAGACCAAACTCCTGAGAAGGAACAAGCACCTGAAGCAATCTGAACAAGGGTGGCTGCAGCCACGGAGGTCATCCTGCAGAGATCCTGGAGTGTAAACGCCGGCCTTCCTTCCTCCAATCTTCTGCAGGTTCCTTCCTTAGCTGACCTCGGGCAGAAACCAAGGAATCTTGTCGCTGTACTTGACTGTTCCCCAAACTGTAGCATGCATCAGAATTACTTAAAGGACTTCGTGGTATTGTGACCTATAATAAAAAATGTATATATTTGATCTTGGTCCAAGCTTCTGGCACAGAGTTCTGAAAACCGTTGGTATTTCGGAAGAGATGAGAGCCAAAGAGGTGTCTTTTGTTATGTTATTAAGCTGACATCTGCACTTTAGTTAACGGTGGAGGTTGAGTACCTGGGAAACCAACCTTGTGATTAGAAGACTGGAACTTCCAGGGATGTCTGGGGGGCTCAGGGGTTGAACCTTTGCCTTCAGCCCAGGAAGTGATCCTGGGGTCCTGGGATCGAGTCCCACATCGGCCTCCCTGCATGGTGCCTGCTTCTCCCTCTGCCTGTGTCTCTGCCTCTCTCTGTGTCTCTTGTGAATAAACAAATAAACAAATATAAATATATATAAAATATATTAATATAAATATATAAATTATAATATATAAATTATAATATAATTATTTTATATTAATATATAAAATATATAAATATATATTATATATATATATATATATTTTTTAAGGAGGTTGGAACTTCCAGTCACTCCCCTGACCTTGGCCAATGATTTAATAAATTGGGCCTATTTAGTGAAGCCTCCATAAAATGCCCCAAAACTGAGTTCAGAGAGCCTCTGGGTTGGTCAACACATGGAGAACTGGGGGAGTGGTGAGCCAGAAGAGGGCATGAGAGCTCTGTAACCTTTCCCTATCCCTTGCCCGAGGTATCTCTTCCACCTGGGGTTCCTGAATTATATCTTTTTACAATAAACTGGTGATGTAATAAGGAAAATATTTGAGTTCTGTGAGACTCTTTAGCAAATTAATCAAACTCAAGGAGGGGTTGTGGGAACCTCTGATAAACAGCCGGTAGATCAGAAGCACATGTGATAGCCTGGGTTTATGACTAGTGGCTGAAGTGGGGGAGATTGTGGGACACCCACTCGGTGTCCTGAACATTGCTTGGTGGTATGTGGAGGTGGAATCCCACTGGCCCCACGCAGTAGAACTGGGTCCAGGAACCCAAAACAGCTTTAAATCACATATTGCTGTTCCTCAGTTCAGAATTTCTGTTTCAGCAGATATGAGTGGAGCTGAATAATTTATATTCTATAGGGATCCTGGCATCGTTAATGCTGCTGGTCTGGGGAACACACTTTGAAAATCACTGACATAGTTCACAAGGGTCAGGCTTCTAGGGCAAAGGATATGGGAAAGAACATAGCCAGTGGATCGAGAATTGTGACAAATAGATGTCCAGCAGGATTCCATATATATGGAGAACATACACAGACACACATGAACGTGAATATATTTGTTAATCAATTGAAAACTACTCCTACCCCACCAACGACTTGTTTAACAAGGCCTCCTCTCTGCTTCACTCCAATAGAAATAAGTTCTTTCGACAATGGATATGAAGAATCTGCATGTATGTCATTGGCCGAAGGACTGGACATTTAATATCTGGGTTTTTTTTATAGTAACAACTATCCTATGAGATTGTTGTTCTCCCCAAAATCTTGGTGATCCAAGATAAGAAAGAAAATCACATAAAAAATAACTCACATTTATAGTTTTTGAATTTCTGGTGTGTTTTAAGAACTTTATATATATGACTTCACTTCCTCCTAACAATCTCAGGGAGTAGATGACATTAGTTTATTTTCTAATTTTTTTTTTCACAATTTGTTTAGTTAAAGAAAAAACGATCTCAAAAACGATCTCCAAGAAGAGAGTATAGTACGTTTGACCTTTGAACAACATGGGCTTGAATTTTGTAGGTTCTCTTATATACAGATAGTTTTTAATGAATACAGTACTGAGGAAGTGGGAGAGCGAGGTTCTTGTCTCACACAGTCAAAGAATGAAACTCAAGGACAAAAGAGGACAAGTAAAGTGATAGAGCTTCATTAAGTGAGAATATAGAAAAAGCTCTCAAGAGTGAGAGGGTCGACAGGGTTGCCACTCAGGACCTCTGGGTTGGTCTTTTATTGAAAGCTAACCAGGGAACTTGAATCCTTTTAACATCTCTATTGATAGCATCATTGACTAAAGACTAGTGGTAACACCTTTAATGGCTTATTTCCTTTTTAGGGTCTGGTAATTCTTTGTTAGTCAAGAGAAGCTGTTATAACAAGACCCCACCTCCGACTCCTGGGACAGGATGGTCTAGTTTGTTTCTTTATCTCTGGTTTCCTTTCACTGCTACTTTTTATTTATATTTATATTTATATTTTTATATTTTTATTTGTATTTTCATTTTCATTTTTATTTTTATTTTTATTATTTTTATTTTTATTTATTTGCCTGATCCCATAGGCCCCTACCTATCTCTCCCTACCCAGCCCTGCTTGTCTCTTACTCATTGTAAATGTGTTTTCCCTTCCTCCTAATTTTCTTAATAACATTTCCTTTTCTCTAGCTTCCTTTATTGTAAGAATACAGAATATAATACATGTAACATGCAAAATACGTGTTCATTGACTGTTTATGGTATTGACAAGTCTTCCAGTTAACAGCAAACCTCTGGTAGTTAAGTTTTGGGAGAGTCAAAAGTCATATGCAGATTTTGTACTATGAGAGGGGTCAGCACTCCTAATCCCCACATTGTTCGGGGGTCAGGTATATTCAATGTTATAATTTAATTTGTTCAATGTATCCTGTGAAATACAGTTTACCAAATGTATTCTGGATTTTGATCTGTCATCTAAAGTTAAACCACATTATTTTTACTTTCCCCTTTAATATTTGAACATCTACATTGAAGATGCTTTATTTTTCTATAAATGACTCCACCTGTAATTTGTCCATTTATATTATGAACTTTTAATTTTTCTCCTGTTTTAGAGGTACAGTTGTTAATAATAAAATGTTTTTAAGAACCATTCTTTATTAGTAGTATTAAGAAACTAAATTCAACTGAATAAAACTGAAGATCTAATTGGCTTTATTCAGTGATTCATGAATAAGGAGGCATCTTATCTAGCACATAGACAGAAGCTCCAAGATGCTATAGAAAATGCAAGGCTTTTACGGATTCAAGGCCATCCCTATCAAAATACCAATAGTATTTTTCACAGAATGAGAAAAAAATAATCCTAAAATTTGTATAGAACCATAAAAGATCCTGAGTAGACAAAGTAATCTTGAGAAAGAACAAAGCTGAAGGTACTACAATCCCAGATTTCAAGATATACTACAAAACAGAGCAGTACTGGCACAAAAATCAACAAATTGATTAATGCAATGGGATAGCCAGCCCAGAAATAAGCTCATGCTTATGTGATTAATTAATCTATGACAAGGAGGCAAGAATATACAATGGGGAAAAGGCAGTCTCTCCAATAAGTAGGAAAACTGGACAGCTACATGTAAAAAGAAAGAAGAAAGAAGAAAGAAAAGAAAGAAAGAAAGAAAGAAAGAAAGAAAGAAAGAAAGAAAGAAAGAAGAAAGAAAGAAAGAAAGAGAAAAGAAAGAAAAGAAAAGAAAAGAAAAGAAAAGAAAAGAAAAGAAAAGAAAAGAAAAGAAAGGAAAGAAAAAAAGAAAGAAATCAGATAAACTTCTAACACCATATACAAAATAATCATACATAATCATACAAAATCAAAATAGATTAAAGAGGCAAATGTAATACCCAAAACCATAAAGTTCCTACAAGACAGCATGGATGGTAATATCTTTCACATCAGCCTTAGCAACATTTTTCTAGATATATCTCCTCAGGCAAGGAAAACAAAAGCAAAAATAAACTATTGGTACTACATCAAAAGAAAAGGATTTTGCACAGTCAAAAAAAAAATCAACAAAATGAAAAGGAAATCTATTATGAAGGGGATTAAGAGTACACTGACCATGATGAGACTGAATAGCGTATAGAGTTATTAAATCATTATATTGTACACCTCAAATTAATATAATACTGTATGTTGACTATGCTAGAATTAAAATCTTAAAAAAAGTTTTTAGGGATGCCTGGGTGGTGTAGTGGATTAAGCATCCAGCTCTTGGTTTCAGCTCAGGTCATGATCTCAGGGCTCTATGCTCAGGGCCGAGTCTGCTCAAGACTCTCTCCCTCTCCCTCTGCGACTCCCCCAGCTCATGCTCTCTCTCTTTCTTTGTCTCTAAAATAAATAAATCTTAAAAAAAAAATGTTTCCAAAAGGCAACCTACTGGATGGGAGAAGATATTTGCAAAAGATATATCTGATAAGGGGTTAATATTCAAAATGTATAAAGAACTTCTACAACTCAGGAACCTGGGTTGCTCAATTTGTTAAGTGTTTGACTACTAGTTTCAGTTCAGGTCATGATCTCAGGGTCGTAAGATTTAGTCCCACATCATGCTCCTTGTTCAGCATGGAGTCTGCTTGACATTCTCTGTCTCTCTCTTTCTCCCTGCTCTTCCTTCCACTCACACACCTTCTCTTCAAGATAAATAAATAAAACCTTAAAAGAAAAAAGAACTATACAACTCAACCCCAAACACATAGTCTGGTTAAAAAATGAGCAGAAGACCTGAATAGACATTTTTCCAAAGAAGACATCCAGATGGCCGACAGGCACACAAAAGAATGCTCAACATCTCTCATCATCAGAGAAATGCAAATCACAATCATGATGAGACATCACCTCACATCAGTCAGAATGGATAGAATCAAAAAGACAATAAATGTTGGCAGTAACACGGAGAAAAAGGAACACTTGTGCACTGTTGGTGGGGATAGCAATTACTGCAGCCATTGTGGAAAAGAGCATGGAGGTTCTTCAAAAAATTAAAAATGGAAATGCCAAATGGTCCAGTAATCCCATTACAAGGTATTGACCCAAAGAAAACAAAAACATGAATTCTAAAAGATATAGACACCCCTATAGTTACTGCAGCATTATTTATAGTAGCCAAGATTGGGAAACAACCCAAGTGTCCACTGATAGATGAGTGGATAAAGAAGATGTGGTATATATGTGTGTGTGCACATATATACATATAAATCTATTATACAGATATATATATATATATATATATATGTATGTATATAGAAGATATTATGCCAAGTGAAATAAATCAAAGACCAAAACCATATGATTTAACTTATATGGGGAATCTAAACAAGGCGAACGAACAAACAAAAACGTAGAAACAGACCCATAAACACAGGAAACTGATAATTGCCAAAGGGAGGGAAGGGGGGATGGGAACATGGGTGAACAGGAGTGCGTGGGAGGTACAGGCTTCCAGCTAAGGAATGTATGCGTTACAAGGACAAAAGGTATAGCGTAGGACACACAGTCAGCGGTATTGTAATAGCGGTAGTATGGTGACAGACGGTAGCTACGCTTGTGGTGAGTGTCACAACTGACACTAATGTAACCTTGTATGTCAACTACACATCAATAAAAAATAATAACAATGATTTTTTTAAGTGGAAGGCTTTTACAGACCAAATGGGGCAGGGACAAGGAAGTCATAAACCAAAGAAAGGATTATTTTAGGCAAGGTCGTACCTTTAGGAGAAGAGTGGGAGTCTGTGATGCAGATTTCCTCACTAGTGTGAATCAGGCAATTCCAGACTGATTGGCTTAAAATTCTAGTGATGGGAGAGAATGAAACTGCAATTAGGTTAGGTCATCAATCCTGCTTTGCTGACTTGAGGTTTAACACAAAGGACTCCATTTTGGGCCTCTTGGGGTTTTGTTTGGTTGTTTGTGTTTGTTTTTAACATTAGGTTGTAAGCCCAAAATCAAATAATCCCTCTGTTACTCCTTTCAACATTGTTTTCCTCTTTCCTTTTTTTAGCTTCTTTCTTCCTTTCTCCCCTCTCCCCTCTCCTCTCTTCATCTTTCTTTCTTTTTTCTTTCCTTCCTTCCTATGTCTTTCTCTCTTTTACTGTGTGCTTTCCTCCAATATAAACATCTTGTAGTCAGATAATCGAGTGGAGATAAATATTTTTTAATGCATTTTCAGGCACTTTTTAAAACCCTGGTTGTATATCCATAAACATGGGAAGCAAACTATGTATCTGCTCACTTCACCCTATCAACAACCCTATGAAATAGCTATTACAGCTGTTCCTATGTTGCAGGTGATAAAATTAAGACTTGGACAAGCCTTGTTCCTTGCCTAAAGTCACAAAGCATAGAAATAGAGAAGGTGGGATTCAGACTCAGTTCTAATTTTGCCCAAACACTTCTAGGAGGGCAAAGTGATCCACGGGCTTGTCAGAAAATCATCTATGGAATTGTTAGTACTAAGTCAACATTTCTTTTCCCATCAAGTCCAAGGAAATTCAGTTATAACGGAGGCATTTACCACAGTTACATTTTCATCATAACTAACGCAAGCTAATATTCTGTATAAAATTACTACCATGAATTAACTTTATGTCTGCAGAAAATGGGATTGTATGTAATTACTGATTTCCATTCACAATAAAATAAGCAAATTATCTTCACCAACATAAATGTACCATAAATTGTTTTGAGGCATAATGAAGAAATGAATTTCTGAAAGAAATATGGACCAAATCTGCCAAATTATTGTAAATGATAGCCCCTTTAAAATTAGGGCATGTAATTGCAATTGGAAAATGCTATCCTCTTAACAGTTACATTATTATTTGAGTAGGCCAATAATCCTCTTTGCTGATGTTCCATTTCTGAAGTATTGACACATTTTACACATTTTTAATATCAAAACACCATCAAATTTATATATAGAATGATTTACTGTTTTCGAGATCAGATTTGTCATAATGAAGTGTCATCCATGAGTACAACATAATGACACTGTAATTGAGAGAAGATGCTTTGGCAAATAAAAAAGAATGCTATTTTTCTTTGGATATTTCTGAGTTTGTTGACAATTTTCAGCTGAGTATACTTTCAATTCAAAAGATTGTTCTAACATATGGCCACTTGCATTTAATCTTAATGAGTGAAAATAACCTTTACTACATGACATTTTAAATCAAATAGAATAATCAGCCTAATTTTGGCATAGTATTTTATAACAAGTATCTATTACATTTTGCATAAGAATGCAACATCTGCATCACAAAATGTCACAGATAATAAAGGTAGTGATCATTTTGTTGTAAAACTCTCACGTTATCTAATAGTTAGAAAGAACCATCTATGTTATAAAGACAATTCTAGTTAACTAGTAGCACTCAATTAAAATGCTTTCGAAGCAAACTTTCATTGAACTCAGAGTAGCTATGAGTGAATTTTCCATTCAGTGAATTAACCCATAAGTGATCCCTTTTCCACATAGCATGCTCATTTAACTAAAAGACATGCATGCTAACCTTTTTGCTTTGCTAGCATCTCCCCAGCATTCATTTCTCTGACTGTGACTTCTCTTAAAATAATAATAATAATAATAATAATAATAATAATAATAATAATAAAAAGATACATCTCTACGCGTACCTATCTAGCAAACCCTGTATTAAGCACTTGGTGACACTCAATTTAAGAATTCCTCTAAAGGGACACCTGGATGGCTCAGTGGTTGAGCACTTGCCCTTGGCTCAGGATGTCATCCTGGGGCCCCAGGATCGAGTCCCGCATCGGCTCCCCACATGGAGCCTGCTTCTCTCTCTGCCTGTGTCTCTGCCTCTCTCTGTGTCTCTCATGAATAAATTAACAAAATCTTAAAAAAAAAAAATTCCTCTAGAGACAGTTTTTTTTAATTACAGTGTTTTTTAAAAATTTAGAACATTTTAAAATATTTTCATAAATTTAAATGTGTATCAATATAATGTATATAAATTCATAAAGTGTGATCATCCCGATAAAAGTCAAAACATAATTCTAAGTGATTGCCCTTAAATTGAGCAATGGGGGAAAATAGTATAAGAGCATGATTCTCTCAAAATAGTAAGTATATAGAATATTGGAAAATGTTTTATAATGAAATAGTAATTTCATGACAAGAAAATAAAAACAATATATTTATAGAAACCAATTTCATTTTTTAAAATTCAAATTTGATTTGCCAACTTATAGTATAACCCCCAGTGCTCATCCCATCAAGTGCCCTCCTCAGTGCCTGTCACCCAGTCACCCCGTCCCCCACCCACCTCCCCTTCCATGACCCTTTGTTTGTTTCCCAGTTAGGAGTCTCTCATGGTTTGTCTCCCTCTGATTTTTCCCACTCAGTTCCCCCCCGTTCCCTTATGGTCCCTTTCACTATTTCTTATATTCTACACATGAGAGGAACCATATAATGATTGTCCTTTGATTGACTTTTTTCAAGCATCACACCCTCCAGTTCCAACCACATTGAAGCAAATGGTGGGACCAATTTCATTTTGTAAAGGCAAAAGAAATAATGGAGAAATTATTTACATATTTGTTTTCATTTTAAAATATGGATACTAAAAAAAAAAAAAAAAAAAAAATATGGATACTGATACCAGGATGAGGTTTCTCTTGTGAGTTGTGATAATAAATACTAAACATTTTCATTTCATCATTAATTGATAATTAATTATCAATTAATTATCGTTAATTTCATTTCATGATAATTTCTTTCCTTGGTGATGGTGGTGGGGATTGGATCTACTAATGGCTAAATTTTATTTTCCAAATCTCTGTTTTACCTGAAATCCCCCTCTCCTAATGCCTCCTAAATAGACATTTCCAAGCTTAGGAAAGTTGACTAATGAGAAATTTATTTTTAATCACTTATTTGTCATCTTCAACCTTTAAAGCTTTCAAAACTCTTGCAAGTTCTACAAGTAAGACACAATCATAAGAATAAACACTTAGCAATAGCAGACCTTGATAAATGCAAATTATTTGAACTTAATTTTATTGATCTATAAAACTAGGTCAGAAATAGTACACACCTCAGTGGCACATCTAGAGGTCTGAATGACAATATATATCTTAAGCAGTGGTTATTTCTCCAAGGTCTTTGAGCCCAAGACTTATAATTCAGATTTAGTTTTATGGAAGCAAAAGACAGATGATCACAGGGCAAAGTGTCAAGTTTTAACTCTATTATGACCTAAAGCAGACTTTGAAATTTTTTTTTTTTAGGAATTTTATGATAAGTTAGTTTTGTGTTTGGCATCACATTTTTTTTTTTTTTTTTTTTAGGAATTTTATGATAAGTTAGTTAGTTTTGTGTTGTTTGGCATCACATATTTGATGAAAGTCCCTTTAGCGAGCACTTAGATGAAAGCAGAAGAAGGGGACAAATCATGGTGTACTGCCTATAATAACTAATTTTATGGCTTGATAAAAATAATTCACTTCATGAATATCAATTGAGCAATTATGTCTGTGAGATACTGTACTGGACACCAGGGATAAAACTGACAAATAAACCAGATGTTTCCTGGACCTTTCTGTTTCTGAATATTAGTTACCACCTTTGTCTTTGAAAGAGAGTTCCTATAAGTAAATGACACAGATGTAACATGCCTTTATTTTAACCAGCAAAAGCTTACATTAAAAGGCCGTGAGCCAGATAAACGCGCTTCTAAATACACCATAAATATGAAGACCATGGCTTACAGCTCACTGAGAACCACATTCAGCAAGTGCTTTGTAATAGATTTCACTACGGGGTCTCATCTTTTTGTCTTGATCTAGGTCTTAAATAAAATTATGGAAACGACGTACACGTGAATTTTAAATCAATAGCAGAGCCAAGATCAAAAATAATCTCAATATGCTGTAATGAAAAATGAAAAGCAGCAGAAATGCCGTGGACAGATGAATGTCAAACCCTTTGTGTATGTTTAATATTCATCCCCCTCATCATCCACAGAGATCATATGGGAAGTGTGCTTGACAACATTGCTTGGTGTAAAGCCTGCATTCCCCCTAACCTCTCAGTTGGCCATGCAGGCGCCGATCAAGGTAGACCGCTCAGAAACCCGGAGTTTGCCATCTTCTCACTCTTTAATGCACTCACGGTGTCACGGTATGAAGGGTGGTGATGGACTTGATTCTAGCTCCTGGTTCCACCACTGACTGACTACTTTGGTGTCCTTGAGTTAAGTTCTCTAGTTTCCCAAATAGAAAAATCAAGAATTAAAATGTCTAATACACAGAGCTTCTGTCAGAAATGAACAAGACAATCGCCCTCGTTCCGCTGGTATCCGTAGGGCCATTTATTGGGCACTGATGCCCCATGGCCTACATGCAACTTCATGTGTCTTGCTTTCCGTGTAAGTAGAAACAGAATCACGAAGAAAAATCAGTAAAAGTTCCCAAGGTTCTATAGCTTATAAAGCCAGAATTAGAACATTAATGTGTCATTCAAAGTTACACCCAATTTGGAAATAAATAAAAATCTATGTTCATTCTGAAGATGGCAAGTAGGGGGAATTACCTTTTTCTAATGCCTGAGTGCACTGACATTTCTTCAAATAGTGTCTTCTTCTTAGTGCTTCTTTGCAAGTGCTAATAATTCTGCATTTGGAAGCAACAATCTTGGCCTACTCCAAAGATTTGTGTCTGTTTGTTTTTTTAATAATTAGAACTGATAATTCTATGGACTTCTAATAATGGGAGACGTTCCCCATCGTTGGCAGTTTTCAAGAAACAGACTTCCATAATTTATTTCACAAAGGAAAACAAATTAAAAAGGCTATTTCCCTTGAAAACATACCAGTGACTTCTTGATGGATGACAATGAAGAGCTGCAAAGAAATCCTTCTGTCATATTTTTCCTCTGCAGATTGAAATTTTACTGTTGTGTCGCCCGCACGACCTATGTCAGAAATCTCTGAAAATAGAGCAACTGAATGGACACACACACACACACACACACAATTAGGGGAGGTACGGGAAATGCTAAAGCCTTCGTGTCAGAAGCTAACACGGGGGAGGATTAATTTAGTCCCAGCAAAGTGTTCTGGGGAGAAAACAGGCGGCAGGAATCGATGTGATTTTCTGAGAGAAGAAGTGGGAAAGGGAGAACTGCCTGAAGGCCCAGTCGGTGTCACAGACAGCGCGCCGAGCGTTTGGCTCCCACGTTCCGGTTGGTCCTTCAACACCTTTGTGGGTAAGAATCACAGTGTTTATTTTTTTTTATTTTTTTAATTTTTTTTTTTTTTGAATCACAGTGTTTAATAACAACAACAGCACAAGCAACGGTTTGGAAATTTTAAGTAACGGGCTTAAGTCAAAGCGAAGGAAGAACAGAGCTGAGATTCAGGCGAATGGTGTTTGGCGTCCAGGCTCGGGCTTGGCCCCGCTCTCGCCCCTTACCCCCTCCGGGTTGCCGCGGCTCCCGCCCCGGGGCCTGCGGCTCTGCAGTTCGTTGTTCTCTGCTTCTTGGCCGGTTCGTTGCAGCTCGTTCTCCAATCGCAAGCCTGAGCGGAAGGTCTCCCTGGGGCTGGAAACGGCCTGACCGTGAGCGTCCCAGTCACTCGTGAGGGTGTGCGGCGTGGCCCACGTTGGCTTCGGCTCCTCTTGCGATCTTGGCAAGAGATTTGTTTGCACGAGGTCTGCTCTCCGGGCGCCTGAGGGAAGGCGTCGGGGAGGGGGCCCCTGTGGGGCCGCCCTGTGAGGCGGGGGCCAGTCTGCAGGCCCTGTGGGGTTCGGTCGGCCTCGAGTCCTGTCACAGTCCGTCAGCGCGAGCCCTGCGCTGCTCGGCCCAAGCCCGGGAGCAAGCCAGGGGCCTGTGGGGCTGGGACAGAGTCGGCGGCCGCCAGGGACGGGGAGACGGCTCGTCCCCACCCAGGACACCGGACGCTCCGCGGTGCCGCACCTGGAGGGGTGACTCTTGGCCGCCTTTGGAGAAAAGTGACAACCTGAGAGTCCTCTGTGAAGCGTACGGGAGTCCCAGCGTCTCGGTGATCCTAAGGGAAGCTCGCGGGACCGGAAGGCCGGGCTCGCAGCACTGCCCCAGCCCGACGGCCGCGGCCCAGGGTGCAGAGCCCTGAGCACAGGCCGCCCGGAGCCGCGGGGGCAACGGGCCTGGGCGAGCAGCCGCTGAGCCGCAGATGCGAGACACGAGGAAGGGAAACGACCCACCCCCACCCCCACACGCACCCCCACACCCACCCCCACACGCACACCCACCCCCACACCCACACCCACCCCCACCCCCACCCCCACACGCACACCCACACGCACCCCCACCCCCACCCCCACACGCACACCCACACCCACACGCACCCCCACACGCACACGCACACGCACACGCACACCCACCCCCACACGCACACGCACACCCACCCCCACCCCCACCCCCACCCCCACACGCACCCCCACACGCACACCCACCCCCACCCCCACACGCACACGCACCCCCACCCCCACACCCACACGCACACGCACAGGGTTCAAGGGCTTCCATCCTGTGTAAAATCCGAGATTCTACGCGTGGCTAATGCACAAGAAGTGGCCAGGCCCCGCCGCGACTCGGGGTCGGGAATGCGGCCTGGGCCGGCCGAGGGCCACGAGAGGCCCCGCGAGAACGAGAGCGGCCCACGGGCTCGCCGGGGAGGAGGAGCCGAAACCCGGGTCGCGCGCTCAGCAGCAGCCGCGGCCCTGAGGACTCCTCGTGGCGCCGGCGAGTCCTGCTGCGGCCTCCTCCGGCCGGGCGGGCCCTGAGCGGCTCCCGCATGAGCCCCAGGCGCCACCTGGTCACCACACGCGCCTCCTCTGCTCGGGTCCTCGGGCACCGTGTCCTGCCCCGCGGCGGCCGCCCCACGGACCGGGCTCCAGCAACAGCAGGACCCGCTCCGCCTCCTCCGAAGCTAAGGTAGGACCCGAGGCTGCGGCCCCCGCCCCGGGGCGGGACAGGGCCACGGACAGACGGACCCGGCTGAGGGGTGCAGGCGACCCTGACAGACCCCACTGCCGAGGGGTGCAGGCGACCCTGACAGACCCCACTACTGAGGGGTGCAGGCGACCCTGACAGACCCCACTGCTGCTGAGGGGTGCAGGCGACCCTGACGGACGGACATGGCTGAGGGGTGCAGGCGACCCTGACAGACCCCACTGCCGAGGGGTGCAGGCGACCCTGACAGACCCCACTACTGAGGGGTGCAGGCGACCCTGACAGACGGACATGGCTGAGGGGTGCAGGCGACCCTGACAGACCCCACTGCCGAGGGGTGCAGGCCACCCTGACAGACCCCACTGCCGAGGGGTGCAGGCCACCCTGACAGACCCCACTGCTGCTGAGGGGTGCAGGCAACCCTGAGGGACGGACACGGCTGAGGGCTGCAGGCCACCCTGACAGACCCCACTGCTGAGGGGTGCAGGCGACCCTGACAGACGGACACGGCTGAGGGGCTGCACGTGATCACCGCTGAGGGGGTGCAGGTCAGAGAAGGACTTTGCCCCCCGCCGGATCCCTGTGGTTTCCTGCCCCGGAGCCACCAGTTGGAGGGGAGTCCGCGGCCCCGTCGCTCCTGTCCCCCAGCGCTGAGGGCAAGACTCAGGCACCCGCAGCGTCATCGAGGGGCCTCCTGGCTTCAGGGCGACGGAGTGACGGGAAGCCCGAGACCACGAAGCAGGAACGGTCCTGGGCAGGGAGGCGGTGGGGAGGCCGAGGGGGCCCAGGCGCTGTCCTGAGCCCAGAGGCAGGGGCGGGGCGGGGGTGCAGGGAAGATGCAGGAGAGCTCCGTCTGGCCCTCAGGCCTCCAGCGCCGGGTGACCTGCTGTGCAAGCCTTGGGTCGCCGAGGGTCGTGCATTCCGTGGAGGGCCAGGATCACGGGCCTCGCCTGTTGTGTCACGAATGTCAGTTGTCCGACTGAGCCCTCCCAACCCCGCGCTGCCGTCGGAGCTCACGGACCCAGCTTCAGAGATATGGGACGTGCTGCTCTGCGCTGGGCCTGGGCCGCTGGGCGCCGAGTCCTAGTGAGCTGCTACGGCGGGGCCGGCAGCAGGCCCGGCTGCATCCAGGTGCGCGCCTCGCCGCCCGGGACACAGGACCCTGCGAGTCGGGCTGCAGTGGGCGACAGACGGAGGGACAGACGCAGACACGCAACGGCTTCGCCTTGAAGAGAAGCCCCCGGATGCTGAAGAGCATGATGAAGGGCCCTGGCTCAGAAAAGTCCGGTGTCACCTGGGATGTCGACTGCTTTGCCTGAACTCGTCACCCGCAGTGAACCTGCCCGTGTCACGGATCCAAGACACCCTCCTGAGCACGGCAGAGAAATACCCTCAGGCAGCTTCTCCCAGTTCGCACATGGGAACATAGACTCAGAAAACTTGAGTGGCTTTCCAAGGAAACAGAACCAGCAAGGAAACAACGGGAATCACAAATACACTTTTTTTTAAAAAAATATTTATCTATTCATGAGAGAGACAGAGAGAGAGAGAGGCAGAGACACAGGCAGAAGGAGAAGCAGGCTCCATGCCGGGAGCCCGACGTGGGATTCGATCCCGGGACCCTGGGGTCACGGCCTGAGCTGGGGGCGGCCACTCCCCCGCTGAGCCCCCGGGGGGCCAGGAATCTAAACGCAGGTAGGTGTGATCCCAGCACTCACTCTTTGCATGTGACCGGACAAAATGACAGGAACCACAGTTGAAACTGGGCCTACGACTCTAAGCAAAAGTCATAGAATATTTGTAAAAACCTCTGTCCCCTCCTACAAAGATCACTTCCTTCCTGAAGTAGGCCTTCTAGTCGTCACACGGTCATCAAAGGGGAGAACCTAGCTCTTAGCACCTCTCTGTGAGAGCCTTCGGGTGGTGCCCTCAAGGCCGACTACAGCGGAAGCTGATGAGAAAAATCATTGAATCTGCCAGTTTCATCTTTTGAATGAATGAACCCAAGAAATAAGCTTGAAAACACTAAGAGATACTCTACTCTTTTGAGGACGAGTAATACGGAGACATGTGAGCGTGGGAGCTTTCTTTTTCTTTTTCCATACAAATGTCATATGAAGTGACTTGTGGACAAGAAGTAAGATTTTTCTTTTTTCTTTTTTTTTTTTTTTAAATAAGATTTTTCTGAAGCAGCTATTAAAGCCTCTTGAAGAAGCACCACTGACCTTTACAGTATTTGCCTAAGATTTGCAAGCCACCCTCAGCTTCCGGGATTAAAGGTGCGGAGTATTTGGTAGGTTTATCCCTGTGTTGGCATCAGTGACTGTTACCCACTCCCTCATCAGCAATAAGGATGGTGCCCAGTGTTCTCTCTCTCTCGATTTTGTTTCCTTAACAACACGTTTTATAGTAAAAAATAAAGAACATTTTTCCCTACAAAAAAAAAAAAAAATCCACCAAAAAACAGAGCTACAAAAGAGGTAGTCTGTGAGTGACAGATTATAGGATAAAACACCATAATCAGTGAAAATGTATTATTTAGGGAAAGTAAATTCCTTCAGTTTCTGGTGGCTGCTCTAATCATCTGAATAAAATAACAGTATGCAAATGCTTGCTGGAGAGCCTGACAGGGCTGTCACTTTCCTTATCGGACACAGTGCTTTATCACAACGCTGCGGAAAGAAAGGAGGAAATGAGGTGGAAAACATTATTATAGGATTTTTAGGGTACTTTGATAGAAACTAGAGACAGCTGTTAAAACTACTGTATTTAAGAGCAAATGTGAGTAATAAGCCGGAAAGTGAAATACGGGGCCATATTTCTGGCAATGGACGTGCCCTCGCATGGATCTTCCTCACCCACGACAGCACCAACAGGCAGGCCGGGGCCGCAGGGGGACGTCGTCCCAGTTGTGCAGTCTCTGGGGAGGTGCAGGCCGTCCGCTGTCCTGGCTTAGTGACCGGGAGACTCCTCTCCTCTCCGCATTTCTCCCCTTTGCTTCTTCCTCCCTCTCTCCCTCCCTCCCCCTCTTTGCCTTGGCTGCCAGGGAGCTCAGGTGCAACACGCTGGGCCCATGTATCAGCTCTGCCCCTGGGAGATCATCGCTCTCCATTGACGACACCTTCCCACTTTCTCCGAATCTCGGTCTGCCCTCCACGGTGGTGACTTTATTGTAATCGGTTCCGAATGCCTTAAAGAGCAGCAGATTGTGGATTTTAAATGCATACGAAACACCTACCAGAGTCAGATAATTAATTCCAAAGAAAAGGCAAGAATACAGGCAGGTACTGATGTGAATCTTTTCTTCTTGGTAATCTTATTCTCTTTGCTGATTTTTAAATATTTTATTTCTCTATTTATTTTTGACACAGAGAGCAAGAGAGCGCACAAGCAGGGGGAGCGGCAGGCAGAAGGAGGGGGAGAAGCAGACTCCCCGCAGAGCAGGGAGCCCGAGGTGGGGGTGGGGGGTGCTGGCTCCCACGACCCAGAGATCATGACCGGAGCCAAAGGACTGAGCCACCCACAAGCCCTCTTCGCTGGTTATAACACAGAATGAGGGGGTGCTAATGTTGAGAATGTGCTCTGTTGGGTTAGAGATCTTTCCGAACAGTGACTTTGGGTGACTGCCTGCGTGGCCACATGGGTAGTATTGATTATCATTGCACAGTGCACTTTGTTACTATTTTTCTGGCTTTGTCCGGGGAAAATAGCATTTTAAAAAAAAAAAACTATTTATTTACTTTAGAGAGAGAGCAAGAGTGAGCATGTACGGTGGGGAGGGGAGGGGAGGAGAATCTCAAGTAGACTCCCCGCTTAGTGCAGAGCCCAACAGGGCCCGATCTCACGACCCTGGGGCCCTGACCTGAGCCAAAATCGAGAGTTGAATGCTTAGCAGACTGAGCCACCCAGCTCCTAGAATTTTTTCTTTTTTTTTTTTTAGTTACAAAACTATGCCTACCATTTCACTATGTTTCGGTCTCTCCAAATAATATTTTGAGATTTGTGTGGAATAGGTATTTAATACATCAAAAAAAACCCTATTAGAAATATTTATTGTGGTGCATGATTCTCCTTTGATGTGAGTTTCACTGTAGATGGCTAACATTGGGGTTTTCTTCTCTCTATTGTTCTTGTCCTGAGCTAACCATTTTTGTTTGTTTGAAATACTTGTTGGAGATGGTAGGAGAAAATAATGATCTTACTAACGGGTTTACTCGACTTTAAGAGGAAACGAGATGGTATGAAGAAATAAAGGTGACAACGCTCACCCTTAAGCAAGTAGAAATGCTTTTTTGAGAGCGGGTTAGACTACCCATGAAAAAGGTGTCACCGGGGTCGCGGCAGTCGTTCTAACACACACACAAAAAGGAGGTGAGAAATAAAATCTCACCCGTGTCATCAAAGACTGAGCTTTTTGGCCAAACAGTTGGTAAATCTTTCTTCCCTCAGAGAATGTGGAAGGCAGGGAGCACACAATGCCTTCAACTTGAACTCCGAATAAAACTTGACCCAACAATCTTTAAAGCCTTTGAGGCCAAAAATGAGAAGAATCTGCAAAGAAATGACATTTCGAAAATGGGAAACATGTGTCTGTCTTGAGAGAGTCCGAGCCCTGAACGGCCGTCTGCGGGGGACTGTCACTTGTCCCTGGAAAACAAGCTGAATTGCCCTTTTGGAGGGGCACAGAGGTGAAGGCGGCCCGCTCCTGGGGGGCAGCTCGTATCCCTCCCAAGCTCGTCTTCTGTTACCCACCGCTGCCAACGAGACCTTTCTGTGTGGTCTACATAAACGTCTTGAGAGTCTTGTGTGTTTTCATTCTATTTTTTTTGTAAGTAAACATACATTTACTACCTAACCGTTTATTAGCCGGTAAATATGAAAGTCACAATTACATGGCCCGTTCGTCGGGTGACCGTGTACTTTGCCACCCAAACCCAGATATGTCTGACAGTCACACAGGACACTCTTAGTTACACGAGGGCGGCGGTCGTAAACGCCCGGAGTCTAACTTTGGATTGTTGAAACTCAGCTTTCATCTGTGAGGCCAACCTCATCACTAGCACTTTTAGTCAAAGATTCAAAGGAAGCAAATGCCAAGATTCCCAAGGCAGGATTTTGTTGCTCTTTCAGTGGACAGAATCTAAAGTGTATGACTGGAGGTGACTGGATGCTGGGCCGGTTCAGGATGCACCCAAGCCGCTATCCCTAAGGTCTCGCCAGACACTTAACAACTTGTTCATTAAAAGATGGGAGATTTCTCAGGGGCGCATGGCTGGCTCAGTCAACTCCTTTTTTTTTTTTTTTTAATTTTTATTTATTTATGATAGTCACAGAGAGAGAGAGAGAGGCAGAGACACAGGCAGAGGGAGAAGCAGGCTCCATGCACCGGGAGCCTGATGTGGGATTCGATCCTGGGTCTCCAGGATCGCGCCCTGGGCCAAAGGCAGACGCCAAACCGCTGCGCCACCCAGGGATCCCTCAGTCAACTCTTAATCTCAGGGTCAAGAATCTGAGCCCCACACTGGGTGCAGAGATTACTTAAAAACAAAACAAAAATTATTAAAAAAAAAAAAGAAAAAACAACATAAGGGATGAGGGAGTTCTTTAAACCCACGTTCATAAAATCATTATGCATATGGTTCCCCTACGGATCCTGCTACAGTCCAGATTCTGATGCGACAATCTTGCGGCAGGGCCCGACATGCTGCATTTTTGACAAGCTCCAATGTGCCGATCTGCACGTTGAGTAGCAAATCTCTAAATGACTTGAGCCAATTCACGAATCTTGTTGGTCTCTAATTCTGTTATTCAGAATTCATTCCATCACACCGCCTGACGAGACACTACTGGAGTCACCAATAGAACGCCGCACTGGATATACAGAACGCAAGGTGTTGGCTCTTGGTAATAGAATTTCAGGAGGGCTTCTGTTAACCACCTCGGGGGAAACCCCTCCAAACAACGATTTTTTAAAATCCCATGCCTTGTCTATGGGCTGCTTAAAATTGTCCTTCTTCCTGGAAATAAGTTGAGTGTGTTCTTGTTTCTCTGATCCCTTCCTCTCAACCAGTCATGAATTTATTCTTTGTTTCAGAAATGCTCTTCCTTTGTTTGAAGTAGGTGCTTTCATCTACTACCTTCAATCTCCGTTCTAAGGTTTTAGGACCAACTGTGTCCTTCTCTCTCAAGTTAAGTCTGAACAACATGAACTCCTCGTCTTAGGAGAAGAATTCAGATACCTCCAAGTTCTGGTCAGGCCCCTTAGAGATGATTACTTTTGTCTAAGATGGCAAGGGGTGAAGAATATAGGAAAATCGGAGGGGTGTAGGTAGTAGGCACCAAGACGGTTTATCAGTGTGAATGTAGGGGCTGCCAATTAAGGGGCACCCCATCTACACGCAACCTTTGCATCTATTAGAAAAACTCTAAAAAAAAAAAAAAAAATACTCTATGTTTGTGACTCTGCCCCACGGCAGTGACACTTTCTACCAACACTTTCTCTTGTAGAATTGATGTGAACCTTAAAATCGACGCCAGTCATATTTTAATTTGGATACTCTGAAGCTTAATCTTGAAAGTATATTCATAACCTTTGCCTGCCTATGACCTTTTAAGCAATACGGTATCGAAGAAATGACTTAGTGGTAAGTCCTCTTCATCTCCCCTACCACACATACGTTGCCAGTTAACACATATTGGAACTCTTCAGTCAACAAGAGGGCAGTCCCCCTTTCCTAGAGAAAGCCATTATGTTTGATGTGACGTGTCCCCATTCACTCCTGCAAGCTTACGGAGCCCTCCAGACGGCACTTGCTGCAGCCATGTGCTTCTCAGAAAAGGCAAATACGCATGTACACAAGCTCACGTAGAAATTCCTTTGTACAGTGCATAGAGTAAGGGCCAGGAAATTTATTAACTTCCGTATTCATTAAATATTCATTTTTTTATAAAAAGAAATAACATATCAGAAAGGGAGACAGAACATGAGAGACTCCTAACTCTGGGAAACGAACTAGGGGTGGTGGAAGGGGAGGAGGGTGGAGGGTGGGGGTGACTGGGTGACGGGCACTGAGGGGGGCACTTGACGGGGTGAGCACTGGGTGTTATTCTGTATGTTGGCAAATTGAACACCAATAAAAAATAAATTTATTAAAAAAAAAGAAATGCCATCTGTTGTGAGTGTAAAATATACATTGGATTTTGAATATTCAGCATAAAAATGTAAAATATCTTACTAATAATTGTTATATTGTTTACTTATTGAAATAGTACTTTGGATATACTGGGTTAAATAAAATGTTATTAAAATTTTTTTTAAAAGAAATAACAAAAGTATTTTCATTCCAGATAATTCAGAGCAGTATTGTGATAAAATGAAAGATGAAATAATCAGATCAAGGGATTTTGAAGACTGGCGGATGTACTTCCTTCACTCCAGTGCTAGTTTACCACCAGAATCGCAACAGAAGATCAGTGTAGACGGCCCTTCAAACAGCTTCAGCTAGCTATCATAAGTATGCTTGACTCCGCCAAAATGGACCTTCTTCTGCATGCCTTTTTTTAAAAAAAGATTTTATTTGAGGGAGAATTGAGTATGAGCAGGGAGAGGGCCGGAGGAAGAGGGGGAAGCAGAGCCTGCTGAGCAGAGACCCCGACACGGGGCACCATCCCAAAACCCTGATCACGACCCGAGCTGAAGGCAGACGCTCAACTGATGAGTCACCCAGGTGCCCTGCTCTGCCACTTTTGACTGTGTACTATTACCTGTGCTCCTTAGCTTAGGTCCATTCACGAAATCTTGCGATGACTTAAAAGTCTTCTCCCATTAGCTCTGTTTTCTGGTCATCATTGCTCAGCTCTAATAGCCACGAGCCTATGTACATTCCCAGTGTGTATACATTTCTGTCTTTGTTTAAACATGTTTTTGATAATACCTTTGCAAAATCCATTCTGATGAAAATGGAAAAGAAGTCCTATCAACCAATATTTCCCTACTAATCAAATTTCTTATGGCAGAACACTATCATTTCTGAATTAGGAAAGGACTATTAAAAAAAAACAGATTAAATGAGAAAAATTCAGTCATTCATTGTATAAGAATAAGCAAGTTATTACTAATTAATCTTTTATTTCCCTATGAAACAGTTTTTTGGGCATTTCCTGCTTGAATTAATAGAACAAGTAAAAAGGAGGTGAAAAGACTAACATTCACTGCATGCCTTCCTAAGTGCCAGGAATGGTGAAATATTCCTCTGCCTACTATTTTTATTATGGTAGTTGATTATTATGGTTATAGATTAGAAGACGTTTTCCTTTTTTTTTTTTTACATTTAAATTCAATTTGACAACGCACAGTATAACACCCAGTGCTCATTACATCTTGTGCCCTCCTCAGTGCCCGTCATCACCCAGTTACCCCAACTCCCACCTCCCTCCCCCTGAAAACCTTCAGTTTATTTCCCAGAGTTAAGAGTCTCTCATGGTTTGTCTTTCTCTCTAATTTTCCCCCATTCAGTTTCCCCTCCTTCCCTTATGGTCCTTTGCACTCTTAGAAGACATTTTCCAGTAATAGCTTCCACTCACTGAAGACCTCCCATACTCCCACAAGCGGGGGACTTCATATGAATCATTTAAAATACTCTTAGCTGGATTTTATTATTCCAACTTAATGGATGATGGACCTGAAACTCAGAGAGGTTAAGTAGCTTCTCCAAATTTAACAGCTTGTTAGTGCCAGACTTTGGAGTCAGATAGATAGTTCCTCATTTGAATTTAAATTTCATGTTCTGTCCACGGCATTTATATTTTCTTGGGAAATACATGCTGTGAGTGCATCTAGCTCTTTTATATTGTTTATATATGTGTGTCCATGAATAATTTTTGAGATCAGACAATTCAAAGAATAACATTCTTCACTTCCCCCAAATATTTTTTTCCTACATCTTAGGCATAGATATATTCATATTTTGCTCGAATTGTTGTTTCCCCTTCACAATTATTCTTTATATTAAGCCATTTGTTCCATAATGACAGGTAACATTAATCTCACCATTTTGTGTTTTTTTTGTTTTTTTGTTTTTTTAATCTCACCATTTTGAATTGATAATTATACTTAGCATCATGATCTCCATTTTCATTTCTGTAATAATTTGAGCCACTTCTTAGCACTTTCAACCTTCTTGCTACTATTATACTTCTGAGATATAATGTTCTAGTGTTGCATATTAACAACTAGGGGTGCCCGCGTGGCTCAGTCAGTTAAGCATCTGCCTTCAGCTCAAGTCATGATTCCAGGTTCCTGGAATCGAGCCCCAAGTCTAGCTCCCTACTCAGCAGGAAGTCTGCTTCTCCCTCTACCCCTCCCTCTGCTCATGTTCTTATTTTTTCTCTCAAATAAATAAAATTTTAAAATAATAACTACAAAAATTATACAAATGCAGCATACGGTGGATCACAAAACAACATGACATCTAAGGCCTACACGACCTTTTCCTTGCACTCCGAGTAAAATCAAGCTGACTTTAAAGAGTAACATGGTTCACGTCTATGATGCTCATGTGCTGTAGGGCCCTATACTGAGCTGTTTCCAGATACCTGATGGTACCCGCTAATAGTCTACACACATCTGATATGTATGAGCATGTGATGTGTGATATGCATATATGTTTATTTCTTCTACCTTTTCTCTCTTTCTCTTTTTTCTTCATTGTTTTCTAAAAGCAATACCTTTGCCTAGCTCAGTGATTTCTTATCTTTTTTTCATCAGTGGCTCATCAGTAAAATATGTGAGCATGTATCACCAATGTACATATTTATTTGCACATAATATATAAGGACTGCCAGCCACATGGATATGTCTATATGTTATAAAACATGCAGAAAATAAAATATTTGAAAAGATATTTTAAAAAATAAAATTTAAAAGATGATATATAAAAACATGCTCTAATATTTTCATTCTGCAGCCCAATAAAGTCTGTTTCTCACCTCACTTGACTCAGAAGATAATATTCAGTCTCTGAACTTTAGCCTTCGAGGTCTAACGTGGAATACATGACACCAAGATATTGCCCCAGTTCTACCTCCTACCCATTTTTTGTCATTCCAGATAAACGTGCTTTCCTGTGCATGGATTTGACATGGGTCAGGGGGTAAGGGGACACTCACTGTGTGACCCAAGCATCAATACCACTTAAATAACAGGACATTTGGCAAAGAGCCCTGAGAACATTTTTTAGCTATAAAAATGTTTTCCATGGTTTGATCACGTAGACAGGATCTAAAAGCATTTGTGTTGTAAATAAAGGGTGCATTTGTGGTTTCTCCCTTCTGCAAACAACCCAGAATGATTCTTACAACCTGTGACACCTGTACAATTGAATAAAAGATTTTTAGGAAGACAGTAAAGGACCTCAATGAGCATTCTTTGGGAAAGCAATTTCCTTATGCTTTTTTTTTAACCAGATGAAAAAATGTGATTAATGAAATATCAGAATATTACAAGCATCTTATTTCATATTCTTTAGAATGAAAAAAATGTAAATTCATATGCACTGGCTTTCTATAAATGTCATAAAAATTAGGTAAAATTTTACCCATAAATGTCTTAAGTACTTTTACTTTCTACATAAAGGAACATTAGTCTGAAAATAGAATAAACTTTAAGAACAAGGTACTTCAAAAAAAGATCTTCCTTTGTGGTAAGTGCCAACAAAGAACACATTTTACATTAATTGGTTGTCTCAGTCCAGACCATCTGTCTCCCCAAATCTAATGAATGCTGGCATTCGTATTGGTATGTACTCAATAGCTCAAATTGGGTCTGAAATAAACCCTGCTTAAAGTCTTGTTATAGTATCAGCTTGTGAGCTGTGGAACAAATGCTAAAATTCTTCTTATCTGGGTCCCTCTCTGTAAAAAAATTAAGTTCAGCTCCATAGACCTTGAGCATGGGCTCCACATAGATGCATTTTCCATTTGCAAGGTTGTGTTATGCATTGTGTTCTCACTATATAATTCATGCATGTGTGTGTGATATTGTATAATGTGACTGCCTAGCATTTTATGTATCAGATTAAAACACACATATAACTTTATATTGGGTGCTCATTGTCTTCTGACAGCTTTATCAGATATGTAGGCAATCACCATTAGCTCCATTTTGTAGATAAGCAAATTGAGGCTTAAAGGCAGCCCATGATTCCACCCAAGAATACTTCTGTGATACTCTTCCTTTTCGTTCTGTTGCATCAGCTTATCAGGTCATCTCAACAGGCCAAACTCTTTTCCACCCTGGATCTGTGTAATTTATGAAAGAAGAAGGAGGCCAAGAAAGTTCCTCCATGTTCTTTTATGAAGTCTCATCTAAAGTGTCTCATTCACCAAGAAAATCCAGGGATTATTCAAGTGTTAGATATCTTTGCTACCAACATCACCACTACCATCTTGTTCAGAAAAATTAAGACCAGTAGAAGAGATGTTGGCCTTTAAGGGGAGGCAGTGATTTTAAGGGAGAGGATTCCACCTCCACCATGTTCCAAATGCTGAATTCTATCCTGTGACCTAATGGGGAACAAAATAGACACGGGCTCTATCACTATAGAGTTTATAGTCTCAGTGTTTTAATGCAATACATTGCATATTATGTTCTAATCAATGTCTGTGAGAAATACTATTAAGGAGGTTCTGATTGCACATGATATGCAACTCAATTTGGAGGCTCAGAACATTTAAGAAGCAACTGGAATAAATAGGAGTTATGTAGGTGAAAATAGAAGGGGACAGAGGGTGTTCTAGACTGAGGGAACAGTATATGCAAAGACTTTGAGGCTGAAGAGAGCATGGCACAAAAGCATGTAAAGCCTCATACATTTTCCAGTCACTTTACATATATTATCGCATTTAATCCTCACATCTACCGAATGAGGTAGGTATTTTTACCTCTAGTGTCACATAAGTACACAGATGCTCAAAGAGACTAAACGACTTATTCAAGGTCACACAACTACCAGAAGCTTATTTGAATTCAGACCTCCTATTTCTGATTGGAATTGGACTACTGAGTTTACTAACAAACAATCATAGGAGACTTCCTGGAGCATGTGGCCTACCGATTTGATGAACAGGTAATATTTAAGCAATCTAGATACATAAAGTTATCCTGCATCTACAAAGTCCAAATTAATTTCCAAGGAGCTGTATTGTTCGTGATTCATTTGTAGAACTAAAATTAAGTACTGGTATTAGAAGTCAGCCAGCATCCTACACTTTCCTTGCAAGCAAAGACTAGCTTTGAAACTATTTAAGAAAGCTGACAGATGCCTCAAGATGATCCAACCTGTTTTAAGTAGAAAAAAATAGATACCGCATTCCATTTATTTCACTTCTACATGTAAAGCTCATCCTAAATTTGACTACAAAATATCTACCTTTGAATGTAGAGCTATTTATTCCAAAATTCCACGCTGGCACATATGGTTTCTATTAAGTAGCCTTTTCCTCTATGCAAAAGAACAGAGATGAAGTAGATGAGATTCCTAGTGACTATTTTCATGACTTTCGTATATGTTCTCATGGTTGACAACTGCTCGGAAGACATGACATCATAGGGAAAGTTCAGGTACCATGGTTATAGGATTTATCTAAAGGCTTAAAAAGATAAAGGCAGAAAGAAATATATTTACCTTTCAAAATAATAGAATAGTGACTTTCCCCGGAATCCCGAAGAGACAAGCGGCCGAGTCTCATTGGATTGACGAGTCCTTCTGCAACAATCCATGAGGAGCTATTGTATGTCTCTTTAAAACCGCAGGAATGTTTTCAAGTCTTCAGGAGCGGGAAACTAATCGTGACAGATTGTGTTCTAAGCTCTTACCAACAACGTGTGGGGCTTGGTGCTTCCTTAAAGTCACGGCCAATCATGTTTCCGACGGGCTTTCCGCCTGAGAAAGCCACACCAAGGCCTGCCTCCATGATCAGACGCTGTAGTCCCTAAGAAGAGGACAGTTGCAGGACACTGCTCGCTGAATTGCTCATATAAGGCTCTCGCCCTGCTCTTACGTATGGAAACACCGTTATAAATATGTGAAAAAACATCTGCATAGACATTTCCAAAAGTCACTGTCATTACACTTTCCGAAGCCTGCAGAGACGGGATGCCAGCCGTGATGATTAAAATTCCATTTAAAGCATAAATCCTCATTAGATTTTTCAAATATTTTAAATTCATACTGTTATACATACTAAGGGAATTTTTAAGACTCTTCCTACATACAAGTAACACAGTTTTACATTCTCTGCCTTTTATATTTATTCAAGTTAGCTGTCTTTTTCTTCCCATGTGAAATGCTCTAATTCCTCTCTCTCTGTTAAGATTCTTTGGACACAAGCAACAGAAACCTAACTTGGCTAGCTTAATCCTTTCAAGCAATTGATTGAAAGGACACTGGGGAGCCCAAACAATCAAATGGAAAGGTGAACAACTGGCTATCTGGGAGGAGGAGAATCATGGCATACTGAAAGACATGAGCAACAAGTACTTGTGCACCATCTCTTTTTAGTGCTATCATTTGCTGAATATCAGCATTATGCTAAGAAGTTAATTCCAAGAATTGGGTTTTTCCTCTCTTTTGCCATTTTATTATTCTTTAAGTTTTTATTTTGATTTCAGTTAACATACAGTATGATTTTAGTTTCAGGTGTACACTTAGAGTGATGCAACAATGCCGTGCATCACCCAGTACTCTTCAAGCACATTCCTTAATCCTCCAGGGTTTGTTTTATTTTTTTTTTATTTTTATTTTTTTAATTTTTATTTATTTATGATAGTCACAGAGAGAGAAAGAGAGGCAGAGACACAGGCAGAGAGAAGCAGGCTCCATGCACCAGGAGCCCGACGTGGGAATCGATCCTGGGTCTCCAGGATCTCGCCCTAGGCCAAAGGCAGGCGCCAAACCACAGCACCACCCAGGGAACCCCAGGGTTTGTTTTAATTTGGGTTACAAAAATCACCCTGGGTGGGAGGTGGGGGAAAAAACATTGTTATAAAGACTTCCCTCAGCACAATATGGAATATAGGAGGAGAGGCTTCCCAAATGATCCCTGAGGGGATATTACAAACAAAACAAAACAAAAAGGACAAAGGAAGCAAATGCCTCTAACCAGTGTTTTGGTTTTGTTTGCTTGGTTTGATTTGCCTTTCTGTTTGTTTGTTGTGTTGTTATTTTCACCTTCTTTTTGTTTTTTAAGTTGCTACAGGAAACTCTTCGAATGACCATCGGTAGTAAAATGAATAAAATGTGTTATATTCCCAGAGTGGAACACTGTCCAGCAATGAGAATGCATGTCCTGTAACTGCACAAAAACACAGATAAATCTCGCAAACAAGATGTTGAGCAGAAGAAGCCAGACAAAAAAAAAATTTACTGTTTGATTCCAATTATATAAATTACAAAAATAAGTGGGACTAATTTATGGTGTTAAAAGTCAGGATTTTGGTAACCCCAGGGAAAAGGGTTTAGGGATGGGAAGAGACTATGAAGAGACTCTGGAAATACTGACCATGTTCTGTGTTTTGAAGTGAACACTAGTTTCAAAGACTGTGTTTAGTCCATGAGATCCACTGAGCGGTAAACTAAATGTACACTATTTGCTGTATACGTTGCCTGAGACAAAAGGAAAATTAAATAATGAGTCGGTCTTTAAAAAAAAAAATCCTAATGTGTTAACTGTGGACTTTTTAACATTAATTTTAATTAAAAAATAAACTGCATTGAAATATCATTTACCTTGAAAGCTGAATGTTTTGGTTTCTCCTTGAATTGTGTCCCTGAGGCCACTATCTCACTTTCCCCGCGGTAGACCAAACCCTGGACTTCCCAACAGAGAGACTGAAAACCGAAGGACGTAAGAGATCGAAACAAAGTCACAGAAATAATTTCTTCTCCTTTGAAAGCATTTTTCCTCACAGTTAGAGATCTTTCTACATCTACTACTCTCCTTTCTACATGGTTGCGCATAGTGGAATGAGTCTTAAAACCTTCCACACCTTCCCTTCCCCAGCCAAGTCATATATTGGATTTCTTAAGGAAAAACAAAATTAAGAATCTCAAATAAAACCCCCAAATCTAAATACCTTCTTCCTCAAGACTTTATATTAACTTTGATTTGTTGAGGAACTGTTACATGCAGTCACTGTCCTAGTCACTTAGCACATACTTTCTTTAAAACTGAGAACAAGTACCCCTGATTCTCTTCATGGTCTAATCAAGAAAGGATGATAATCCCCACTTTAGTGATGAAGAAGGAGGAGAAAATGGTTCTATGTCTTGCCAGAAATCACAAGCTAGGAAATGATGAAGCCATAAATCAATCCTGTGGATTGACTTAACTTCTTGGCACATATTTCCCAAACTCCCTGACTTACATCCCTAAAGTATATAGCTACACCTGGAGTTTGGCACCCATGAGTATACTTAGTAGGGTCTTTAAAAGGTAGCACTTATCAAATGTTTCCAAAGTCAATTTGGTTAAATTCAGGAAGAAAGGAAATTAAATCTTACACTGTCACCGTTACATCCTCAATGCCTGAAACTCTGTGGCACTCAGGATAGGCTCTCAAAATAAGTTAATTATATTTTTTAAATTAGGGAAACCTTTTTCAACGTCTGGTCTCTGTCATGGGAGACTCACCCAAATGTCAAAGGTTCTTGTTTTTAGTTCTGTTTTGTTTTGTTTTTTTTTCTTTTTTAAATGTCAGCAACTCAAGGATATTCAGTTTGAATTAGGCCTAAGGTCAGAACAGCTTTTTTTTTTTTTTTTTTTTTTTTTAATATGAAATCTACTACTCGTATTTTTTCAAAGAAATTTAATTTTAAAGCTATCAACAATTTCCCAAGATTAATCATCTTCCCCAAGAGAGATAATGATAAAAAGTCAATTATCAAAAAAGTGACAGAGTGTATGATTTTCCAATTATTGCCTTATGTGATTTTTTTTTGGCCTTTTCTTTAACGATAATTTGTATTTTATGTAATGTAGTTCTTTCTCTTAACACTTTAAAAGTCTATCAAGTACTTTTGTCACTCCATTTGACTTTGCTTTTGCTTTTGGATTGCCTATTTCTGATTAACAGAAGCTTGAAAGTCTCTTGTTCAGAAGTCAATCAGAATGCAGCTGTTTAATAATGGTACAGTGAACAGTTGACACTTTGCAGGGCTAACATCTTTTCAACAAAATGATTACATCTATTGCACATCAATCATTTGACATAACCAAAATAAAGCCAGCTTAATAGAACAATATCTCATGATAAATACCTTCCCTTGAAACTTCCCATCTTTGCCTCTACACTTATATATTGATAAATTATGTTCCTTCACCTTGATGCTCTTTTTCTCTGAACAGGAGGCCCATTGTCCTATGACAGCTCCTACTGAGTTCACTACATTACCTAGATGTTTAAGGCAGTTTTCAAACAAAGTCTTCTCCATCTCAGTAGATTGCCAGTTAAATCAATAAACGTTAAGAGCCCAGAGTTGAGAAGGGCAGATGCTTGCCCTCATCCAATGGAGCCAGGTAACAAGATAGCTGTTTCTTGTTCTTTGTCATCTTTATAGTCATGAGCAAAATCACGGTTAATATCAGGATCCCCGCCTTTCTTGGCCAGTGTCACAGGGCTTCGTTGAATGTGAACTCAGTCTAAGCTTCCATCTTTAATGGTTTCTTCCCTTAGTGGAATGAGAAGAATGATATTTATCTCTTGAATACTTTTAGTTAGACAATCAAACACAACTGTTGGAAATGGCACAGACTCCATTCAGGAGGCTTATAAGTTTTCGGTTACTGTACTACTTCTTTGTAAGTTTTTGTTATCCTCTGAATAAGTTAAAGTTTTTTTTTCTCATATAAATGCTGTATTAGTCAGGTCTTGTAAAAAAAAAATCATCTTAAAAAAATCATCTTCAAAATCTGTGGCTTTAAAGAGAAGTAGTTATTCTTGCTCATGAGTTCATTGGCCACCAGGATGATTCCGGCCAGGCTCATGAGTCAGCACTCGGTGGCAGGTCAGCTGGGGACTGAACTGTCTAGAATAGCTTCACTCAGATGCCTGTTGATTGGATGGCAGTTGGCTAGGCCAATGGGGTGACTGAGTTACTTATCTCTCATCATCCTACAGACTAGCTTCAGCTCATTTACACGGCATGGTTGAGTTCCCAGGGAAAATACACACCGAAACACTGCCTTCCACACATTCTGTTGACCAGAACAAATCCCAAAGCTAGCACAGATTCAAGGGATGAGAAATAAATGTAACCTCTTCATGGAAGATTCAAACTTACATTCCGAGGGCCATGGATTTCTTCTCCTTTCTCTACAGAGAAAGGAGAAGAAATTATGGTCAATTTTGTAATCCACCTATGGCAAATTCAGGAGCTCCCAAATAATCAAATATATTTGCATGAATTTAAAAAAATTATCATGCATTTTAAAATTTCAACTAAATTACTCAGATACCAGCCCAATAAAATAATTTCATTTATACAAACATGCTTTAAATTTCACTGATTGATTTGTTTTAATCACTGAATATGTTAGGTGGAAAGCAATATGCATGGATTTGAAACTTTCAACATAAATTTCTGTTTTGAGGACACTGTTTCAAAATCATATAAAATAATTTTAATTGCACTATCATCAGCATTAAAATTTTAGGATCTTAAGTTAGCAGTATCTGAGAATAACAACAACAATAATATAACCTCTATTTCAAGTAACATCATCCTTGGTGTAGAGGATCATCATATAAAGTAAAATGAATATCCTATCTGTTCAACTTGGTCACCATCCAGATGCCTTTGGTTTGTCTTCAGTAAGAGTCACAGAAACATGTTATACTTAAATCTTTATAGCAACCTCATAAAGGAATGGCTTAAAAGAAAAATTAACATTAGTAGAAAACACACTTTAAACTATTTGATTTATACAAGGATTAAAAAAAACGAATATAAGGAACTATAAGAGTATCTGCTATTCTTCACTGAATATATGGTAGTATTTCTATTCTAGATTTTAGCATAATATTACTTTTTGGAAGCTAGCATATATGTTGAATGGGTTCTGTGAACAACATCCACGTATCACTGTGGCATATTTCTGATATTTATTTTTAACCAGTAAATATTCTCTTTATTCTACTGGCTAGAACAGCCTGACATTTTGTAAGTTAGTAGCCTTGATGCTTATTTATGTAGGCTGCGTTATTTTTCTGCCAATTTGTCCTTTAGAGGGAGTCTGTTCCAAATAGGAACTATACTATTACATTAATGAACAAAAAAATGAAATGAATACTATTATTTCAAGTGTTTATTGAATACAATGCACTTAAACTGAGAAATGATACTAACCCCAAGTTTCCAATAATCTGCAAGTATGCATAGAAGAAACCAATATGTTATGAAGAAATGTAGGTTAGAATAATTGTGAAAATTAATGCTTAAAAACTTAATTACTGCTTTGTCTATTTTGTTCATTTTTTACTTTAAGTGGGCTTGTAAAAACTTCAAGAACTGATACTGAATTTTCATGGCTTACTACCATGAAGAGTAATTCTACAAAATGTATGATACATTTTTGTTTGTTATTTCATTCTCTCCTCTGAGATCAAGTTGCCAACAAACAACAAAACAAACTTCTGGCAAGGCGATATAAATTGTCTGCTGATAGGAAAGATGAATTCAGGGCATCACCATATCCATCACGACCACAAACCTTCCTTGCCTAACTGAGGGTTTATAGTGAAGAAAAAATATATCTAGAGAAAAATCGCTAGAGGAATTTTTGTAGCCAAGCTGGCTTGAAGACCTTCATGATGTAGAGTTACTGAAAAAATTACATAAGATAACAGCTACAAAGCGTTTTAGATGGTATGAGCCCAGTATGAGCTTAAAACACTGGTGATAATATTACCAACTGTAGTGAACATCCTAATCACCATTATTATCTTTAAAATATTTTGCATTGTTAAGATTTTTATGATGTTCAATTTCTTACAAAAGTAGCATGAAAAGCATTTTAACTCATTGTTCCTATTCACTGCTGGGTTTCACTCCTATCTGCACAAATGTTTAATTGAAACTGACATAGAGAAAAAGTTTCCTAAGAAGGGGACCTGAAACAATTATCATTACAATCATAGGCTTGCCCCTGAAGAGACAAATGAGATCACATCTTCAGCGAATGCTCTCTACGCACTCAGCCAGGTCTAAAGCAGTATCACAAATCTTGGACTTTGACAGAGTTGAAGTTTTCTTCAAAGCAAAGAACAGAGTTATATTCTCTGGTTCTTCACAGAGACATTGACGTTAGCAGTTGGAGTTGCAGAAAGAGCCAAAGCCAAAGAAGCCACAAATCTCTGATTCAATCTCTATCTTTCTCCCTCTTCCGCTTCACAAATATCCCCTCTCTGGGGTGAAAAATGGGATACCATGTGCTGCCTTACGTCCCTTAAGAGTTGACCATTGGGACTGCTGTTTCTGCCTGTGGGTCCTGTCCCTGTACCTTAATAAAACCACCTTAAAAAAAATTGACCATTTTTTGTCATGTCTCATGACCATTTATGTCTCTTATGCATAAACTCCTTAAGAGAAGAAACAGTGCTGATTGAACTTGTTGTGCACAGTGTGTACAAAGGAACAGAGCTAAAAAAGATACTTAATCAATACTGACTAAGGATGATAATTTGAGAGGTGAAGGAAAATCTATTAGGATTTCTTTGGAAAAGCCTGAATGATCAGAAACAAGATATCAATTTAGAGCTTAATCTGTTGGAACAAATTTATAAGAAAATAATTTTTTAAATACTCTGCTATCATGTTAGTATATTTTTTTAGTACTGCAGCAAGCTGGGCACTGTGCATATTGCTTGAAATATAAATGTCATTAAAATACCCATTCTGCTCTGGAGGAACAGGGGAATAGTCTGTGGTGGTACTTTCTGGGATGCTTATATTTTTGCATATTTAGGAGCAAAAGGAGGAAGTGATTTAGGCTTAAATATATGAATAAAAACTTAAGCTCAAACTGCATGTAAATCAGATGAAGGCAATTACTTATATCTACTCACTTGACATAAAAATCCATGAAGCTATTAGAAAAGGTATACATTTTGTAGATTTAAAAAATCATATTAAGAATACTTTTTTTTTTTTTTTTTTTTTTTTTTTTTTTTTTTTTTTTTTTTTTTTTTTTTTTTTTATATTTTTTTTTTTATTGGTGTTCAATTTACTAACATACAGAATAACACCCAGTGCCCGTCACCCATTCACTCCCACCCCCCGCCCTCCTCCCCTTCTACCACCCCTAGTTCGTTTCCCAGAGTTAGCAGTCTTTATGTTCTGTCTCCCTTTCTGATATTTCCCACACATTTCTTCTCCCTTCCCTTATTTTCCCTTTCACTATTATTTATATTCCCCAAATGAATGAGAACATATAATGTTTGTCCTTCTCCGACTGACTTACTTCACTCAGCATAATACCCTCCAGTTCCATCCACGTTGAAGCAAATGGTGGGTATTTGTCATTTCTAATAGCTGAGTAATATTCCATTGTATACATAAACCACATCTTCTTTATCCATTCATCTTTCGTTGGACACCGAGGCTCCTTCCACAGTTTGGCTATCGTGGCCATTGCTGCTAGAAACATCGGGGTGCAGGTGTCCCGGCGTTTCATTGCATTTGTATCTTTGGGGTAAATCCCCAACAGTGCAATTGCTGGGTCGTAGGGCAGGTATATTTTTAACTGTTTGAGGAACCTCCACACAGTTTTCCACAGTGGCTGCACCAGTTCACATTCCCACCAACAGTGTAAGAGGGTTCCCTTTTCTCCGCATCCTCTCCAACATTTGTTGTTTCCTGCCTTGTTAATTTTTCCCATTCTCACTGGTGTGAGGTGGTATCTCATTGTGGTTTTGATTTGTATTTCCCTGATGGCAAGTGATGCAGAGCATTTTCTCATGTGCATGTTGGCCATGTCTATGTCTTCTTCTGTGAGATTTCTGTTCATGTCTTTTGCCCATTTCATGATTGGAATATTAAGAATACTTAACATGAGTTCTACATCCAACAAAATTTTAAGTGTACAAAACAGCAACCTTAACTACAGGCACAATGTTGTATAGTAGACCTCTAGAATTTAGTCATCTTGCATAAGTAAAACATTTTTTTCAGTTTATGATGAAGAGAGTACCTTTGGAATCAAGGACAAAAGTGCGAGTACAAATAAATATTTATCAATAAGCATTTCAAGGAACTAACAAAAATATGCATTTTTGCATATTTAAGACAATAATCTACTGACTATTGTGAATGAGGCTTCAATAGTTTGAACCCGGGCTTTGTGTTTTTGCAATGTTTCCCTAATTTGCTCAATGACTATCATCCCCAAAGCAGCCTAGTCTGTCTGTATGTATATGCTGATCCTAAGGTACTGGGATAGAATGTAGGATAGAATTCTACAAAATCACACCGATCTGTTCGCAGAAAATTTTTTAGAATTTATTTTAACCACATCTTATAAGGTTGGGAGTATAGAGTAATTTCTCAAAGATGAGTTCCATGGACCAGGGCTATTCACTTGGCTATAAAGATTTATTTCCCTTCCTCATAAAGTTGGTTTGTAGTTTATTTTTAAGAAAAACAAAAAGAACAATGTCTCTTTCTCTTTCAATAGATATAATGATGTTTAATAGCATTGTATTAATAACTTCACACGGGTTTTTTCAAGAGATTTTCACTAAGAATGTTAAGCTTAGATGAAATTTCAGTTGCAGAAAATGGAACATTGCAAAATAGCATGAACTAAAGCAAAATAAAAATCTCCTTTTATGTCATGTAAAATGAGCCTGAACAGAGCCAGTCCAGGGCTGGTTTGTTGGCTTCCTAGTGACACTAGGGACTCAAGCTGTGCTACCTTTCTGCTCTGCCATCCTAGGCCCTCATTTCTATTTTCAAGGTCACTATGGTTGGAGATGGAGACTAGATTTCCAATCATGAATTCCAATCATTCTGTTTTACATAGAATTGAGGAGGAGGAAGAAAGTAGAGAGGCAAACATGGCTCCTCCCACCTCCTCTGTCTTTAATCTTGAATCTTCACAGAAATCTCATGCAGCACTTCTGCTTGTAGCACATTAGCCAAAACATTACGTCTTGACCACACCGGAGAAAAATGGCACACTTCGCCCATGAATAATATCAGGGTTGTGCTCCCGAAGAGGAAGTAAAGAATGAGAAGAGGGTAAGAGAGAGAGTGCCTGAGACTGGAAATAGGCAACTGGCTGACTGTCCCAACAAACCTTAACCAAGTATTATAAAGGGAAAACAGGTTAGACTCTTTAAATCACTGGCCCTTTTCTTTGCTCTTTTAGGTAACCAATACTATTATTGATAGTATTGATTTTTTTTCCATACGTTACACACCATCTTTGTATAAGGGATGCAATGTCTACCAGCTAGACAGGGTACTTGCTTTCACACTGCTTTCCATGCATCAAAGGGCTCTGGTCAAGGAATAGGAAAATGCACTTCAACGTGACATGGTCTATGGAAGGACGAGGGACTACAGCAAGAAGGCAAGACCTGTTCAGTTTAGATTCTACTTACAGTAGGAAACTCTGATTAGGATGGAGTATGATTAGGAGTTTGCCAAGCGAGATCAGGAAATGCAGAGTATTTCAGCACAAGGACAGCTCACAGGACAACCCAAGAGCACAGGGATCATGCCCTTTGTGGGACTTAAAGTTCAGTGTGACTGTTGTTACAGGGATTTAAGAATGTATACAGTAACAGAGAAGGTGGACGTGTGAATAGGATTTAGTGAGCCGCTTAGATAACTGTGTTTTTTTTTTTTTATCTTGCTTTTCGGAGTAATGGCCAGTCAGTGAATGGTGCAAACAGAAGAATGACTATATGTCCTTTTCCATGAAGTAAATAGTATTCAGAAACCAACGAAGGGTAGAACTGGTCCACCAGTTAAAAGCCTTAGATACTTTTCCACATTCTCTTTCCTAACTGAGATGATCAATTTTTTTGAGTTCCCATTTAGAAGAAGACATCATGAAAAACTGTTTAAAAATGCTGTCTGTCTTGGAAAACCCTGTCTCATTGTTCCATATTTATTGAAAAGCTTTACTTTACAAGATATGTGTATTGTTTGAAATCATACATTGGATTTATTACCACTCCTAAATTCAATTTAGAAGGCTGCTAAAATAATTTCCATATCTTTAATGAGTTTTGTAAATCACCTCTGAGCACACAGACTAATATTCTTTGTGAAGCTACTGGAAGAGGGATGGTCCTAAAAGGAAGCTTTGCTAATGAGTGAATTGCAGTGGAATATTCTTTCCACTGTATGTTTTCCATTATTTTAATCAAGCAAGTGACAAAGAGAATCTCTAGACTTATTGTTCAGCAACAAAAGCAACACCTGCAGAAAAATGGGGACCATGACAGTTAACAAATGTAAAGCACTGCGTGTGTTAAAATGAGTAATATTTTATCAGGACTGAAAATAATTCCTCAACACTACAATAGAAAGGGTTTATATTGTCATTCACAGCAGTTAAGCATATAATTATAACAGACCCTGAAATCCAGTCAACATAATCACTTTCCCTCAGTTGTCTGAGGTTAAAAATAATAATAATAAGAAAAAAATTGTGATTAAATTGGGAAATATTTTTGTACAGAGAGAATTATTAATCAGAAAAAAAATGTCCTCCACTGAAAGAAAGAAAAAAATCGTTCTTACTAAAGTGGAATAATTTTTCTATTAATTATTCCCATTGAGACTTCCTCAGTGACACAAAAATGTACATGCTTATATGCCAGATAAGTATAATACCCCAAGAATAAGACACCATGAGCCTTATTCAATATGTGTTCTGCTGTCATGGCATCAGAACTATTTTGAAAGGAATCCTTACTTTATCTTTAAGAAATGATAAAGGAGACAGACATTAAAGAAGAAACTAATGATCTCAGTAAAATAATTTCCAAAGTATGAATGGTCCTCGATAATTTTGATATAAGTATTTATGTTTAGATTTGTCCATATTATTTACTCTGTGACATCATGCCAAGTTAGATAATAAACAATTCTTTAGTCCCTGGCAGAGAATATTTGATCTTTTAAAGGAAAATATAGATCATGCTTATGCTGCCTCCCTTTATCAAGTAATTCTCTTTCCTTAACTTCTTCAAATAACTATGAAGGTGTGACTCTGAAAAGTTTTTGGATTTATTCAGTACCAAAGTACTATGAGAAATCTTCAGCATTAGTGTGAACTGGAAAACTGGACTTCTATAATTTGCAAATGCCCCAAAA
This sequence comes from Canis lupus baileyi, assembly GCF_048164855.1. Classification (NCBI taxonomy): domain Eukaryota; kingdom Metazoa; phylum Chordata; class Mammalia; order Carnivora; family Canidae; genus Canis; species Canis lupus. Next base: position 902,341 of record NC_132840.1, on the reverse strand, counting down.
AAGAGCTGATGAGGGAATTACTTTAAAATATAAACCCTGTAAATATGCAAATTGTTAAATATTCACTTCCATCTTCTTTGCAAATTTCATATCAGGTACACCAATAGGAGAGTCAATACTCTACATGTTCACAAATATAGAAATCTGGATAACTCAGCCATTAAAGTAGTTGTTTAGGACCCTTTTGTAACAAGCATATCTCAATAAATTTATTTTTTATTAATCTATATTATCAATATATTTTAATTCCTTTTAAGTGTGTATTTTAGTTTTATATCCTGGAAAAGGGTATTTCCATGAATAGAGAGATGTAGCATATAGCACGTGAAGGGGAAAAAATAGAATTAGTATATACAAGAATGTTCTGGGGAATCATAGAAGAAAAACAATTTTTGAACTAATGTACTAGTGAAAACTCCTTTGAAATCCATTGCCCACCCTCTCCTGCAACTACCCATCCTCAATCTATCTTTTTTTTATTAAGAAAAATATAAATTGTCTTGACTCTGCCTAGTCCTTTCCTAATTCTGGATATATAGGACAGAACACGAGGAACTCCCTAGGTTGGACTTTTAGAGCAAATCAAATCCTTTATAAGGATCTTTTATCTGTGAGAAGACAACTAGATATTTTCTCAGATACATTCTAGTATCTTAATTACTAGATTCACAATGGAGAAATAAGTGGAACTAAGTAAAAAACTAAGTGGGGATATTAGGATTATCACTCGAAGTCTGGGAATATAGGCCTCACACCTCACTAAATGATAGGGTCTCACAGTATAAAAATACTGAGTATTAAATCTTCTATATATTTAGTCTTTTGTTAAATTGCTCTTGTGTCCCTAGTAGCCATTTATTACACAAAAAAATTAGATTCGCTTGACACATATATGCCGCCTACCTGTCCCTTTGGAACCTGTTGAGCATCTCAGCTTTAATGCAATGAAAGATGCACCTGGCATAAATTTAATTTCTGTAAACTTTCAATATCCTCATTCTAGTCATCTATCTGCATCATCTCTCTCACTACCCAAGCTCTGCCTATGACTGAGCCCTACTTTGGCAGCCAGCCCCCACAGTGGTCCCCAGTTATCACCACCCCTTGGCAGTGGCAAGACTGGCCTGTGTGATCACACGCATAAAGCGGAAGTGAAGCTCTCTCATTCCCTAGACCACAGCTTGTGTCATGAGCACTCTCTCCTTCACACTCTCTCTTCTTCTCCGTTAACTTGCAATGTTGTGCAGCCCTGTGCAAGAGCCCATGCCAACAACCATGTGAGTGAGTTTGGAAATTGATTCCCCATCCCCAAGAGAGCCAACAGCTTAATTGCAAACTTATGGGAGATCCCCAGTTAGCTACTAAGCTGCTAACAGATTCCTGATCAACAGCAACTGTAAAGTAATACTTTCTTTTAAGCTGCTAAATCCTGGGGTAATTTGCTGTGCTGTAATAGCTAACGAACTCAGATTCTAGGACCTGGAGGTGGAGCTAAGCTGTTGGAGAAGTCTGAAATACAGGCGTAGCTTTGGAACTGGGAGTTGGAGCTCGAGAAGGACTTTAGTGAAAGCCTTGTGTCTTGAAGGAGTTATTCCAGTGAGGGCTTGAGAGAGGTAAATGTTATTGCAAACTATGTAGGTGCCGAATATTCAGCAACACCGCCGTCTGCAGTTACCCAGAATGTGGAAAATGCACCTAGTGAAGCAGGCAATCTAAAGAGATTTCCCAACACAGTGAGCATGCCCAATGGTTTCTTCCTGCTGCTTTCAGTGAAAAGTGAGAGAAGATGGAAAAAATAAAAGATTAACAGTTAAATAAAAAGAAGACAGAACTTGATGACTGAAAATCGTCAGTCTCTACAGATAACACAGCAAGATGCAAAGTCAAAGCTGAGAGTATGATTGGAACATCTTTTCTTTAAGACCTCAGAAAGATGGACGGCAGGCCCTCAGAGCGGCCTAGGTGAGCCATCCCCTAAAGCAACGCAAGGTGTGTTATCTTCTGAGTCAAACCATAGGGCTTTGAGGAAGCTTCATTCAGGTCACTGCCCTCAGCAATCCCAGCAGCAGGGAGAGACAAAGGATTACCTCACAGATATTTATGTGTTGGTTTGTTTTTCTAAAGGAGTAGATCCTAGAAAGAGTCACAGAGGGTCCACCAAGTTTTTAAAAGTCAAATGTTTGGGCTGAATGGAATAAGAGTACAGAAAAGACACCTTTATATTGACAAGAAGTAGGCAGAGAGGATTACTCAGCTGCAAACACGTAATAACCTCAAAGAAATGGGAAGGGTAACTGAGAAATCAGAATCAAATCTTGGAGGATTGAGGGAAGAGACATGAGGAATTAGTCCTGGAGACCTAATCAAGGAGATTCTGACATTGTGATCTCTATGGCAGTGATCCTGTATCAGATCCATCATTATATGTTGTGTCCGTGTGCACAGGGGCTGCAGACGCCTTGTTTCTTTATCTTTATAGGTCGAGAAGAGCTGCACTTGCACGGCTGTATTTAAGGAACCTGAGGAAACTCATCCATGCCTGGACCTTCTGCAGAGGATAAGATTCTTGAATTTGAGTGGATTTTTTTTTTTTTTAATTGAAGTATAGTTGACAATGAGTGGATGTTTAAATAGGATTTTAATTTGGGGCGTGGAGGGCCTTGAGAGAGGTTAAGTATACATTGAAAGGGTCAGAGAGATTAACAATTTTTAAGTACATGATACTGCATCATTCATTATAATCACCATTCTCTGGATTAGCTCTCCACAAGTTGTTCGTCTTATAAATGGAAGCTTTTATTGCTTGACATCTTCCCATTTCTCCAGACCCATAGGCCTTGGTAACCACCGTTCTATTCTCTGTTTCTATGAGCTTGACCATTTAAAAAAAAAAAAAGATTTTATTTATTTCTATGTGAGAGACACAGAGAGAGAGAGAGAGAGAGAGAGAGGCAGAGAGAGGCAGAGACACAGGCAGAGGGAGAAGCAGGCTCCATGCAGGGAGCCCAATGTGGGACTTGATCCTGGATCCCCGGGTCATGCCCTGGGCTGAAGACAGACACTCAACCACTGAGCCCCCCAGGCGCCCCTGAGCTTAACTTTGTTAAGGTTCATGTATACATAAGATCATACAGTGTTTGTCCTCCTCTGTGACTCTAGCCTAATACCCTCAAGCTCTACCTGTGTTGTCGCAAATGGCAGGATGTCCTTCTTTCTCACGTCTGAATAATATACACACATATACATGCACACAAGTACACACACACGCACACACACACCCCACATCTTTTCTTTACCCTCTCGTCCATTAACAGACACGTAAATGTTTTCCATATCTTGGTGACTGTGAATAAAGCTATAATACTGCTATAGCGGGAGAGTGCAGATACCTCTCCAAGATCCTGTTTCCATTTCCTTTGGCTATGAAGCCAGAAATACGATTGCTGGATCATACTTTATGGTAATTCTATTTTTAACTTTTTTGAGGAACCATCATTCCAATAGTGACTACCTCAATTTATATTGTCACCCACAGTGCACAAATATTCTTTTTTTCCACATCCTTGCCAACAGTTGTTATCTCTTGTCTTTTTCTTTCTCGTGCTTGCCATTCTAAGAGGTGTGAGGGGAGAGCTCACTGCGGTCTTGATTGCATCTCCCGTTGATTAGCCATGATATTTGAGAAGGATTGGCATTAATTCTTCTTTAAATGTTTGGTAGAATTCCCCAGTGAAACCATCCGGTCTTGGGCTTTTCCTTCTTGGGAGGTCTTTTGATTATTGATTCAATCTCTTTACTTGCTATTGGTCTGTTCAGATTTTCTATGTCTTCATGATTTAGTCTTGGCAGGTTGTATGTTTCTAAGAATTTACCCATTTCTTCTAGGTTATCCAATTTGCTGGCAATGAGACTGGCTTCTATAATATCCAGTGTCTTTATAATCTACTAAAATGGATGTAAAACACTGCTGGGACTGTATTTAGTTTCTCTTGAGAAGTTTAGTTTCCTCATAAGACGGATAGAAATCATCTTAGACTCGAGTGTGATTAGTGTCTTGGCAGAAGAACTATTATTCTAGAACTCGACAGCTAATGGATTTGGGGACATTAACACTTGAACTGTAGGTCGAGTTTTTGTGACAGCTACACATTGACTCTCATGTCCTGAAACTAAATATCAGATATCCCTTAAAATATTACTAATACCTGACTTCTGGTATTTATTTAGTACGTATGTGAGCATTTACATGAAATGGGAAAAGCAGCATTTGTCTTGGGCTTTCCCTTCACAGCTGAGGAACTAAAAGCTCACATAGTTCTTGCACTGAGTTTTAAAAGTAAACTTTTATTGTTAATAAATCCTTTAAACCATCAAGTAAACTCCATCCGATTCTTTCCAAATGCTGAAACAATTATTTTTAAAAGAGAATAAATTCATTCTAAAGGGCAAAGTAATTAGGATAAGGAAGGTGATATACAGCACTGGGGGCTGGGTGGCGAAGCAAACTGCACTGGGCAAAGGAGAACCAGGAATACAAGTGAACCTCAGGATCGGCCAAGGCCGTGAGTATGAAGGTGGCAGTAGAACATGGATGTCTCAACATGCTCTCATAATGTGGTTTGGATTGGGGTGAGCCAGGGGTAGTATTAGTATCACAGCCCATGACACGACCCTAAAGAAAACTTGTATGGCAGTCACTGTTGGATGGGTTCAATGTTATAAGACTGCAGAATAAGGCACATTGACTTTGCTATTTAGCTAGAGCCACCAGGTGTACCCTTTTCTAGTGCAAAACACATGATGGCTGATTTTTACATCAATGAAAAATAAATTTCATGACTGTATCTACTAATGTGCATGTTAGAACACCGAGTTATATCTTGAGCCTGTTGCAAGTATTACAGCAGTCACTATATTACAGAGTGACCTTGCGGGTCTTACCTGCTTTTGTATTAGTTTACTATGAAAAGAAATAATCTTCCAACATTACTATTAACATTTCTTGTTACTAATATCCACCTCACTAATAAAGGAATACAACAGTTGTAAATCTTAAGATTTCATTGTTTTTTTTAAATAAATGCCTCTTAATAAAGGCTTTGAGAGCCCCTGGTATCTTCGCCGCTCCCTTCTGCTTGCTCTCTTGTTACTAGGACCCCCTCGTAGGAGATTTCGTTCTTCTTATTGAAGTGTAATCAACACGTAGTGTTTAGTTATTAGTTTCAGGTATACAATACAATGATCCAACAATTCTCTACATCCTTAGGTGCTCACTGCAGTAGGTATAGTCACCACTGCCATCAAACAACATGACTACAGTCTTACTGAAACTTTTCTGTGTTGTTCTTTTCATCTTTCTGACCTATTTTGTAATTGAAACTGTGTATCTCTTTTAAAATATTTTTTAAAAAGATTTTACTTATTTATTCATGAGAGACAGAGAGAGGCAGAGACAGAAGCAGGCTCCATGCAGGGAGCCCGACGTGGGACTCGATCCCGGGTCTCCAGGATCAGGCCCTGGGCTGAAGGCGGCGCTAAACCGCTGACCCACCCAGGGATTGCCTGAAACTGTGTATCTTTTAATCTCCTTCATCGATTTCACTCATCCTGCCCGCCCGAAATCCCATGGGGCAACCGCCTGTTTGTTCTCTGTATTTAGAAGTCTGGTTTTTCGGTGTATCTCTTTTCGTTTTCCCCTTTGTTTTTCATTTGCTTTGCTTCTTAAATTCCACATAGGAATGAAATCATGTGTTATCTGTCGTTCTCTGTCTGATTTATTTCACTTAGCATAATACCTTCTAGGTGCATCCATATTGTCTCCATGGCATGATCTTATTGTTTTCTATGGCTTGGAGATATTCCATTGCGTGTACACCACATCTTCTTTATCCATTCATCTATAGATGGACATGGGTTGTTCCCAAATTTTGGCTATTGTAAATAATGCACCAATAAACATAGAGATGCAAATGTTTTCAAATTCATGTTTTTGTTTTCTTTGGGTAAATACCCAGTAGTGGAATTACTGTATCATATAGTCTTCCTATTTTTAATTTTTTGAGGAACCTCCATACTGTTTTCCACAGTGGCTGCACCAATTTGCACTGTGACCATAGTGCACAAAGTTTCCTTTTTTTCTCTACACCTTCATCAACACTTGTTATTTCTTTTCTTTTTGACTCAGGCCGTTCTGACAGGAACCTCTCACAGTAGTTTTGATTTGCAGTCCCCTGATGGTTATTGATGTTGAGCATCTTTTCATGCGTCTGTTGGCCATCAGTATGTCTTCTACAGAAAAATGTCTGTTTAGGTCCTCTGCCCATTCTTTAAAAGAATCACTTGTTGTTCTGGAGTTGTGCTTCTAAGTTCTTTATATATTTTGGGTAGTAACCCCTTATCAGATGTACCACTTGCAAATATCTTCTCCCGTTGAGTAGATGTTCCTTTCATGTTGTTGATTGGTACAGTTAACACTAGTGTCACATTTCTCAAGATCCACCTCACCCATAAACTAATATGAAGGTCATAATCTTTAAAATTAAAACCAAAAAAAAAAAAAAAAAAGACAAAAAACTGTTGGAAGAGCTACTAAAGTGGTGCCCGGTTAAAAAGAACAAAGGAGGATCAAAATAACTGATCTTTCTACGGCAAACTCAGAAGGAGGTTAGTGGGCAAACCAGCATCTGGCAAAGTTAGGCTCCTATAGAAGGAATCGTATGTGTCTCAAGTTATATATGTTTCTCTTTCTCGCCCCAGTGGTGTCAGGGAAGCATCTATAAATGTTACCATCTCATTTTCCAGATATTTGTAGGAGGAAGGCAGCTTCCACACAGTTGACCCCATTCGGACGTGGAGGATGAATGTGGTGCGCACCCTGGAATGACAGTGACCAGGACACACAGTGTTCAGCAGAGTCCAGCAGGAACTAGTAGATTCATACTGAGCACGAAAGCTCAGGATTTACAGCCGAACAAGATCCAATAGGATTCCTACAGCAGCCAGTTCACTTGAAAGCTGGAGACACTGAGCTTTTTTAATTTATTTTTTTCTAGGAGACCTAGAAAGGTAATTATAACACAGTTCAAAACTTAGGCTGTGGGATGGATTGCCCACTTATTTACTCAATGAACTTGAACCAATTACTTAAATTCTATGAGCCTCACTCTCTTCAGCAAGAACAAGCGGCTCCCGTGAGTTCTAACATGCGTGTGAAGTGAGGACACAAGGCAGGCCATGCAGGGAGCGCGCTCCGCAAGGCCCATGGCAGTGTGGACATGAGAGGCTCACACCAGCGGGCAGGAGCTATGGGCCCTGCAGCCATCACTATTTATAGATCTATTTCCAAATTCTAACTATTATTTGCTGACCTTCATGCACGGTGCACGCCAGTTCCCTATACACTATTCTTAATATTGCATCGTGACGTCTGCAGACCAGCTTTCTATCAGAATTAGCCTGTAATATTAAACGGCACTACAACTGGCCCATTTTTTTTCAGTAATATTCCTATTATAATTTCTGAACATTCTAATTCATCAATGCTAAGATAATTTCCTCCCCTCATAAAATATTAATATCCTTTTTTTGTGTGACTAAGAATTGTCTTCAAGCAAGTTCTTCCTGTCATTAATTAAAATAATGAGTAGTGTAATATTAAATGTGTAATTCTCTGACAAGCACTCAAGTGTTTGCCGAGAAGTCCCTTTCTACCAAAAACATCTGGAAAATAATATGGTAAATTAAAAAGCTGATACTTTAATATACTACCGGGTAATCCCCAAGTCGACGTAGGCAAAGTGCCAAGTTGGCAGGGCTCTTACTCCTGGCATGGTGCCACGGCTTCCTCGTTTTTGTTTTTTTTTTTTTTTCTTTTCTTTTCTTGATGTGTTTTGTGAGGGTTTTGCTCAGCCCCTCTGTATTTTCACTGCTTTCCTTATCAGACGAGCAAACGACAGCAAACCCATTCCGCCACAGGTTAGCTTCTCTGCTTGCAGCAGACACGGCCTCACACAGACACACAGCTCTCATAAATATTTGAGGAACTCCGATAGACCCGGGAACAGCCATAGTTAGTAAAAATAGTTGCATGACTCCTGCCCCAGCCGTAAAAGTAAATTGCTCCTTCTCATTGGTTTTATGTCCTCTGCTAGATGCATCTTAATGGGCATTCAGGTCCTCTTCCCAGAAGCTGGAGTCCTTTCCCTCCTTTTTCTCCTCTCTCGACTTTATGTTTTCAGGGTGTTGAATAGTATATTAAGAGCTCGAAGCTTTAAAACTCAGTCATCCAACACTTTGTGAAATGAGTTACTTGATTTGTCCAGGACTTTACTGTCCTGGTTCCCAGCCATATTACATCGTACGCTTTTCGTGAAAGACTTCGATCCTCAGATGTACACCAAAAAGGATTGATTTCCCCATTTTTCTTTCAAACAAAAAACAAAACAAAACAAAAAAAACCCCTGAAGCTCCAAAGAGTAAGTGATTCTTCTCAAAATCAAGAGGCAACTAACACAGCTGTGTTTATTAAAATGTAAAACTTGCAGTAAGATAATCATTATGCATATTAGATAGGCATTAATGGGAAAACAAAGAAATGGGACTAAAATGCAGGTCTTGTGATCCCACATCTAGAGATTTTTCTGTGGCAGCCCCTTGTACCACAAAATCCAGACAGGAAGAAGGAAAACAGTATATGAAACCAGCACGTGAGGGGCCCCTGGGGGCTCAGGGCTGGAGCGTCTGCCTTCGGCCCAGGGCATGACCCTGGAGTCCCGGGATCAAGTCCCACGTCGGGCTCCCTGCATGGAGCCTGCTTCTCCCTCTGCCTGTGTCTCTGCCTCTCTCGCATCTCTCAGGAATAAATAAATAAAACCATTAAAAAAGAGAGAGAGAAAGAAATCAGCCTGTGGAAAGACTGATTCAAATATTCAAATATTCCTCACCCCTCCATCTCAGGTAAAATATCATTGAAGAAGACAACATTTGTATCTGATAGAAACAAAACAAAAAACTCTTCTATGATATTTTCCCTGAGACCTGACGGGTAAGAAATATTTAATATGCTCTGAAAATCCTTCCATAGACTATTCTTATGGTCTTCCTCAAGATCCCTCCACGGTATTTCTCCTTCTTGTGCGTGAACCTTTTCCCTTACACTTTGCAACCCGGATAATTTCTGAAAGTTTGACGGGAGAAACTATGATCTCACTTTCTGCTTCACATACTGCAATAATATCTTTTAAAAGTAATTTTTTTTCTCAACAGCAAGAGAAAAGATTCAGTATGGAAACTTCCAATGAGGGAAGAGGAAACAGAACTGGGATCCGTGGAAATCTGTGTTCCTGCCAATGGCTGGCCACTTGACGGATCTTCCTCTTTTTGTTGTGTAGCATGTGAAAAACCTTCCCAATCTCCGAGGACACACTACATTAGCTCCGAAGCCTTCAACAGGGCCGGGAGGCTCTATTCTTCTCCCTTAGCTACATTATCCGTCCCTTCCTCCAACCCCACCAAATCCATACATTGTGCTTGCTCAACCACACTCTTGAATCCTCTTGGTCCTTCAAACAAAACCGTCCCTTTCTCCATGTCTTAGGTAGAGAGAACTTTATTGGAACTGTAGATTTATTGGGATGTGATTTCTGGAACAAAATGAATGAAGAGATGTAGAACTGGGTAGTGAAAGATGGGAAGCCTTTGAAATAGGAAACTTACCTAATCTCAGTCAGTATTGTCAGTGAATATAGTCTGACTCTGAGGAGGGGGGTAACGTCGGGCAGGGCATCTTGCTATGTCTGAAAGCAAGTCACAGAAAGATGTTCAGCTACGAGCTATCAACACACCACGGTCCAAGCAGATGGGAGAATTAATACCTCAGTCCTAAGGGGCAGTGCAGGCACAACACCACAGTGTCCACATTAGTTTGTAAAGCCATATTATACTCTTCTCTACCTGTGGCAAATCCTAGTCATCCTTCAAAATGCTGGCCAGACAGCCTTGCTTCTCTGACTTCTTCTTTAATCATTCACTGTTTTCATTATATCATATTTTATGTTTGCAAAATAGTATTTATCATGGGCCTCCTGAGTCTTTGAGTTCCAATGCAGAAAGGCCCTGTGTCCCTGTGTATTACTCGCTCTCCAGTGCTCAGCATAGCACCAGGCTACACCAATTAATAAATATTGATTTAAAATCCACATCAATCTAGCAGCATAGAGGCCCTCATCTGAATGCTTTCCTTCCTTCCAACTTGATATGGTAGAAACAAAGTCCTATATATGTACAGCCAGAGAGGATCTGCTGCGGTTCTGCTCTGAGGTTCCTGCATGAAACATTTTGTTGAGGAAGAACTTGTACCATTGATATCCAGAGGAGGAACTCATGGCATAAAACAAGAGACACAGTGGTGGCAGTTGTTACACACAATTCAAAACTGGGAGAGCTAAGTTTCAGTCTAGACGCAGCCACATACTAACTGGGAGTTCTCAGAGGGTCTTACCTATCCACCTATTTATTTATGATTTACTTATTTATTTGATGGGAGGAGAGGCAGGGGAAGAGACTGAGAGGATCTTGAGCAGACTCTCCGCTGAGCGCAGAGCCTAATGATGGACTTGATATCACGACCCCGAGATCACAATCTGAGCTGAACCCAAGAGTCAGCTGCTTAACCCATTGCACCACCCAGGTGCTCAGATGGTCCTAGCTCTTTACAGACTATGATTTTCTAGAATATAAGAGTGTGATTTCATCAGAGGGTGTTTGAATAAAAAGGGAATTTATAGAATTTTTAAACCCTAATATAGGTCATCAGAATGGAGTGAAAAAGGTTAAGGGTACTTTTCAGAGAAAGACCCTTTTAGACAACGAAATCTTAGTTATTTACAGATGGAATGGTGGTGGGCATCTGCCTTAGGTAACAGAAAGTGAGCAAAAGAGCTAATAACAAAAGAAAAATGAGACTCAAAAATGTCAGTTATATTTCCTAAATTAGTTCATATGTGCAGGGGCACAATTTAAAGTCAAAGCCTAAATATTCCAAGATTCCTAGACTTATTCTTAAACTCACTCTTTTTAAAATATGCTCTATCCTAGAAACCTCATCACTTTCATTTCATTTGCCTCTACCGGATTTGGCCAAATCTCTGGAAAGAGGTATTAGCCCGTGCTGTTATTAGACTGGGTCTCAGAAACAGCTTTTGCTGTCAACCAAGAAATATTTTGGGGGCCAATCAGGACACTGTGTGTTTAAAGACCAATTATAATTCTTGAGTTTTTTTTTTTTTCTTGAATAGATATACATTCATGGGCTTTAGCATTTTATGAGAGAATTATGTAAATGTTTTATTTCCCTTTTGATTTCTCTCTCTCTCTCTCCCTCTGAGACACACACATACATTCCCTGCTTTTCCACTGAAAGGGGTTGAAAGGAACTACATATACTCAGCAACAATACGCCCAGCATTCATACCTGCCTTTTAAATGTAACTGTCCTCTGGACACCCCGGTGGCTCAGCAGTTGAGTATCTGCGTTCGGCCCAGAGTGTGATTCTGGAGGCCCGGGATCGAGTCCCACGTCGGACTCCTTGCATGGAGCCTGCTTCTCCCTCTGCCTGTGTCTCTGCCTCTCTCTCTCTCTCTCTGTCTCTCTCTGTTTCTCTCATGGACAAATAAATAAAATATTTTTTTAAGAAATAAATATAACTATTCTCTGAAATGAGTCAAGGAGACTTTGGGGGAAAGGCTGAATCCAGCGTTGGATCGAGGAGGATTAGCAACAAACGTGGTGCTCTTGATGTGCCAGGAAATGAGGGGCTGTAGAAGGATAAGTGCATGTCCCAAATGTCCACACAGTAGCCAGTTTGAAAAGACTTCTACTGGCCAAAATTGAGACAATTTGAACATCAAAATAAAATAGGTAACAGACTCATGGAGAAGTAAACAGATTCATGAATGCATAGTAACATGGATAAATAAAGAAATATGATAGAGAAAGAAAGCTTTTCCTTATATATGAATGCCAATTAATAAATATAGAGGGAAAGCTGGATTTGGAAAATCACCAATGGTTGCTAAAATTATAGAATAACCGTACGATAGAAAAAAGAACAGTTAAATCATTTAAAAATATTTCTCTGCAAATGACTTATTATGAAACAAGAGTAGTAACTCGATAGTAGAGAAAACCCACTGACACTCCAGGTACTCAAAGTTAACGTCACCAATAACGGGACTAATTGGCATCACGTGCTTTATGATATGATACACTGAGAAGAATCCAGTACTATTTCTGTGGTATTCCTTCAAGCACTCCAAATACATGAATATAGTTATTAAGAGTAATCAAACAAACCCAAATTTAGACCATACTTTAAAATAACTACCTAGTACTCTTCTAAATTCAGAGTCAATAAATGCCAAAAAAGGTTGATAAGTTGTTGCACATGAAGGAGAAAAGACACACGAAAGGTAAATATGATGGGTCATCCCAGACTGGATCTTGGATTGGGAATGGAACACCTATACAAAACATTACTGGGAAACTTAACAAAATTTAAGTATGGACTGTAGACCACATAATGGCCTGGTATCAGTGTATATCTTCCTAATTTTGATCACTATGCTGGGCATATGTAACAGAATGCCTTTGCTCTTAGAAATTGTGCAGTGAGGAATTTAGAGGGAAAAGGCATCATATCTATAACTTTCTCTCCAATATTTTGTTTTAAAAATTGTGTGTATAAAACTAGATCATGCAGTTATTTTACGAGTAACATCTATCTTATACGTACCTTCACACACAACGAGCAAAACAAGCAATTGTTGAAATGTGAATGTGGGGTTTGCAACTTTCCTATAGGCTTGAGTTTATATCAAAAGTAAAGTTGCAAACAAAATATTTGACATATAAAAGAAAATCTATGCAGTAGTATGTGTTAGATAAATGCCTGATCACAGCTCTGTGCTGTGTACAAGCATGTGTGGCTTAACAGGCTTTTATTTCTAGATAAACACATCAGTTAGTTTCAAAGTTAAAGACAATGGAACAATGACGGGTATAGTATTTCATTTCCATGTTTTGTTATTCAAAAGTAAAATATATAACTAGTTTAAAAAGATGTTCTATTTGCAATTCTTCTGTCAGAACTTTAATTAGTAAAACTTTAATCCAACAAAAATGATTCCAGTGATATAGCATGTGACTTTTAGCTTACTCTTGTTCACTTCAGTAGTAAAAGGTGTGCCTTTTATTCAATTCATTATTAGGGGTATCCATGACACATTGATTACATTTCCAAATAGATAAAAATATTTAGCCCACTAGTCTCTTACTATATATCTGGCAGGCATCAGGGGTCAGATTTAACCACGTTAACTTTAGGAAGGTCAAATTAAACAAAAATAGAAGTACACACACAAGGTTAAAATTACTGCTACTTATATAGATATATCATGGGAATTTTTATTGAATTAAGTTCAAAGTGCCTTAAAAGAGTTGCCCTCTACTGATCTCATTCTTTCAGGCCTCAGATCATGCAGCTTAGGTTTTATAGAATATTCGAGACATCACATTCAGCAAACTCCCACTTCTAGTTGTCCTGATAATTCATATTGTCTTTCAAGGTAGGACTCCAACTTTTTTTTGTCCAAAATATTTCATTCAATTTTATAAGTCAGTAGTCGTCACTCTCATCTCTGAATACCTGCAAAGTCCCCACACATATGAGCCCCCATAGGATCTAATGAGAAGTCCACATATTAAATGTGAGTGCATATACCTATTTGTGGATACTTCCTTCATCGGATTATAAGCCTAAAGACAGAGAAAGCACATTTTTTTTTTGTTTATCATGATCTCTGACATAAAATTTAAATAAGCTAATGTCTATTAGCATCTGTGTGCATCTTAACACAATGTCTGTATGCTAGCATGCTGACCATGAATGAGCTAGTCCAAAGATATCAAAAATATCTGGCTCAGTCTGGTAGCCCAGCATAGTGGTTAAGAGTGGTGGGTTGGCAGTCTAAAATACCTGAAATTGAATCCTAGTTCTACTGTCTACTGGCTAGAGGACTAGAGCTAGTTATTCAATCTTTATATGTGTCCATTTGCTCCTTTAAAAAAATTTTTTTTAAAGATTTTATTTATTTATTCATGAGAAACACACAGAGAGAGAGAGAGAGAGGCAGAGACACAGGTAGAAGCAGGCTCCATGCAGGGAGCCTGATGTGGGACTCGATCCCAGGTCTCCAGGATCACACCCTGGGCTGCAGGTGGCACCAAACCGCTGTGCCACTGGGGCTGCCCTCCTTTAAAAATTAAAATGATAAAAAAATATGTCCTTAGAGTGGTGTGGGAATTAAATATGTTATAGATACAGTAGGTTTATATATCCAGTACTTAGTGAGTGCTATATGAGCATTTGCTATTACTACACCAATGCATCAATAGGTAGGTAGGAGTCCTGCCTTGCTTCACCTTGAACTATGACATATGAATAACTGTTGAAAACGGTGTAACGTTTATTCCAAAATAAACCAACAGACCATTTGAATCCTGGTTCTACTACTTGCTAGCCAGGCAGTCTCACACAAGTCTCCTAACTTCTTTGAGTCTCATACCTACATTTGTGAGACAGAACTAATAGTAAAATAAGAGAGAGATGAGAAGGAGGATGGAGAAAGGAGGAGGAAGAGGAGGGAGGAAGGAAAGAAGAGAAGAGAGAATCTGCAGTTTCAATGAGGAGGGAATAGAGACAAGATAGTAGAATGAGAAGACGAGCCAATGAGAAGACAAAGAAGTTGAGAAGGACATGAAAGAAAGTTAGTCATTGAAAAATACCTTGGAGTAGTTAAAGACGAGATGAGAATAGGAATATTAAGTGTTGAGTCTGAAGTAGATGCAGTGCTGGGAAGTAGACCACTCTTGTATTCTCAGAGTCCCCACTCTTCAGTAAATCATTTGGGTTAAACAGAATAAAAAAACTGAGGAAAGTGCTCAGTTCTCTGTCTTGATTAACGACATTTAGATAAAAATGACTATATTCGGTAGCACAAGCTCAAAGGCATAGGTATCTTCTGAAAATGCAGATGACCCATAAAATCCCAGAAACATTGGTGGTTGACTTAGACTTCTATGGAACAAGAGATAGGGGTTGACATAAAGGTATCAAAATCTCAAAGATTCAAGACACCTTACCTGTCTTCTGGACCAGATTGTCTTTAGAGGAAGATACGATGCTATACAGATTGCTCTAAAATACTGGGATTCTATGATGTAGGAAAGGGAATAATTTTAATTTTTCCAGAAATCATAATGGAGAACAATTTTTACAAAGGTTACAAAGAGACCAACTCAGTTCATTAAAATGAAGACTATCTTGATAATTAACTCTGCACCAAAGTATTGGGGGATTAGATACCATCTGTTCCATAACTAACTTGTTTAAACAGAATGAAATGACCACTAGTTCGCATTACCACAGAGGGGATTTAAGCCTGAGAGAAGGAGGTGAAGTAGTTGATTTTTTAAACTCTTTCAAAAGCAAAGAAAACACACAGAAGAGAAAATAAAGAAAGCAGCATTAGGAAGGAAAAAATGGTAGCATTTAATAAGAACTGATTCTGACTTGAATGTAATTTTTTAGAGAATACATTAGACCTGAATGGTAAGGGAGAGGGCCAAGAATCCTAATATCAGAAAAGTCTGAAAAAATGGGCACTGAGGAGAAATGGTGCAGCAGGGGAGCCGTATAGCATTTGACGTAGGGAGACGCATGTAGCCTAATTCTGCTCTTAGGCTGACCTCCCAGTGTGAATACAAGGCTGGAAGCTAACAGAGCAGACAGGTGCAATAGAAACACGTGACCGTAAAGTCGCTACGTGTTCTGGAAGATATACAAAACGGTGTATGCTCACTCTCACTCAACTATCACTTGTTGGACACCAGCTAAGCTTTGGGTCTTGTCGTTGAGATGGAGAATCAAGCAGGAACACAGTTTACCAAGAACAACCAGTTTAGTGCACAGCCGCGCTCTTGTTTGGTGCTAACAAGCATATTTGGCCTTACCGAAGCTGTTTTAGAAAGAAGTGCTTCCTATTTCCCTACTTTCTTACAATGTAACTATTGCTTAGCATCCTCTTTACACACTCTTTTGGGGAAGTCATAATATAATATTTTTCAAATCCTACTACTTACGTCCATACTTTTGAACTTTAAATGGCTTCCCTACCTCCTTAGGAGACGTTATTCCATAAAACTTTGAATCCAGTGTCTTCTGTCTTTCTATTTCATTCTTTCCTTCCACTTTCTGTTTCAGAAAACCATAAACAATTTCTTCTATCTTTTCCAATTTCCACATTCTCTTTCTTCAGAGTGAATAGCGTACTCAAATGCTCTATATTCTTCCTCCCGTCACTTCCTAGAAGGGCGGATATTATCAAATCTCTCGAGATTCAAATTAAAGATCATTTTGTCAAGGAGGACTTTTATTACCCCTAGATTATGGCGTTCTCCTCTTCCTAAAGTTCCAACGATGCCTAACACCCCCTGCACGTTTCACTGCAGTTACCCGTTAGTTACTTTGCCTCCTGTGCTAGGGTATCATTGAAGTTAAGGCAGGTATCACCACTATTTTTATTCATTTACCTCATTACCACTGGATATCATATGTGGGAGATAATGACTAAATGAGTGGATTGATGAGTGGATGAAAAGATAAATTAATCGGTGTGCATCTACCAGGTACCAGTTGTGCCCTAGATTAGGTGAAGGTATTCTAGATCACGTATAAAAACGAGTGGGATATTGCCCATTTAAGATGCTCAAGATTTAGATCAAGAGATGCACGTGTAAACGGCTCAGCCTAAGGCAGGGGGACGAGACACATGCTATTTCAAAAAGTATAAACAAAGTACTGCTGAGCAGTGAAAGGAAGGCCTAACCCCAACCGGGAGCATCAGGCGGGCATCACAGAGATGATAGGTCCGACTCCAGTCTTGAAGAAAGAGTAGAAAATTGGCAGAGATGGGGGTAGGGCGAATACTGCTCCAAGCTATAGAGGCCAAGTCAAAGATAATATTGTCAGGCGCGTGTGGTCTGGGCTTCGTGGGAGTGGATGCCTATAAAATGATTCAATCAGGAAAAACGAGACTGTGGGACACAACATGGATGGTTTCAGCAGTTAGACTAAAGAATTTAGAACAAAATATGTGGGAAATAGGGACACATAAAACATTTTTCATAAAATAATCTGTGTTTTTAAGCATAATAACCGGCAGTAGTGAGGAGAGTTCATTATGGAGAATGAAAGCACCGAGTGAAACAGGAGGCTGGTTAAAGAACCACGGCAAAGGAATGTCATGTGATACCATCAAGTTTGTGTTTCCTTTTTTTTTTTTTTTTTTTTTTTTTGTTTGTTTGTTTCCTATTATACTTGAACGACCATCCTTAATGTCTCTGTGATATGCACACCTACTTAGGTGTAAGACAGGTAAGTCTCTAGGGAAAGCGGCAAATGAGACTTACTGAAATTTATATCTGAAAATTAAATTTGAAAGGAGACATGTATTCAAACACAGATGAAGGCAACTGAGCTCATTATAGGTATTTATCTGTTAATTAGATCAAAACTAAGTTTGTATATTTGTCTGGATTTATAGAGAAGGGGGTTCTATTGTATCAATATTTGCCTTTAATACTGGCATAACTTGTTTTCCAAGCAATAGCCCATAACTTGAAATGACGTATTACATTTGTAGCTTGAAAATTTTAGTGACATATATATTGATTTGGGAAGTTATTTACTTAGGCATTGATTTTGCATGTTTTTCCAAGTTTACTGGGGAGGGGGGAGAGAAAACTAAGGAGAATGTGATTGAGATGACTATTTATTTTGAGGTCCTGGATGTGTTTATCTGTTTGTTTCGTCCTGATTAAGCTGCAGCTTGTGTTAACCTTGGTGAATGCATATCTTTTTCCTGATTTAATTGCAATCGCCTGGAGCCTCAATCCGCATGGAGTGCTGTGACAGTTGATAAAACCACAAAACAAACCGAAACCGAAGTCAGCCAGGGAGGAGGAGACAAGAGGAAAGTGAGGAGTGGGAGATTTTCATCTCATTGCATTTCACGGACTAAAAGTTTGGGCTCCCCCCAGATTCATATACTGAAGCTCTCATTGCCACGTGATGGTATTTGGAGGTAAACCTTTCCGGGTATAATCAGATTTCGGTGAAGTCATGGGGCTGTGACCCCCAGGATGGGATTAGCGCACTGAGGAAAGGCCATGTGGGGACACAGCAAGAAAGATGCCACCTGCAAGCCGGAGAAAGGGTTCTCCCCACATATCAAATGCATTGGAACTTGGATTTCTGGCTTCTCGGTCTCTAGAACCGTAAGATTTAATGTCTCTTGTTTAAGCCACCCAGTCTCTGGTATTTTGTTACAGCAGCCCTAGCTGACTAAGACACTGGACAGAATGCATTTTGATCACACCCATTTCCCTTTCCAGAAGCTAACTTTGTCTTCTTCGATCTAAGCATCTCAGTTTTCATCTATAGAACAAAATAAGAATGTGATATTCGGCGGCAACGGGTTTTCTAAGTGTTACCAACTATATAAAATGGGAAAAGAGCATAATTTACATATAAGTACTTAGAATGTATTTTTACAGTAAAAACGGGTCCTTTAGGCTCTGATGCTTAAAAGTTTGATTAATAAAATAATTGTGCTGTTTTTCGGTTGTGTGTGTACACTGCTGGTATTGCCTCTTTGGTGTCCGGTCTACACCTGTGTCCCACGGGAAGTCGTCTGTGAGGATGGCACAGGATAGACAGGTGAAGGGGACATTTTTAACTGTAAGGAATTCAAGGTGAAGAGTAACCAGAAAAAGTGTGGAGAGAAGTTAAAGTGGAAACTGAGACAGAGGTCTCTAGTGGTAATTATAAGGAGCGACAAAAAGGTAAAAAGCATCAATGATAAGCACGTAGGTTAGAAACCAGAGGGTCTGGGTGCATGACAAGTTGGATTCACAGACTGTTCTCAACAAGTGGTCAAACAAGACTGCAAACTTGAAAAGGAGGCTAGAATTTTCCATAAGGAACTTGATGTTCTCTGAACACACTGGGGTTGAACTCACATTCTCACATAAAAATACGTTGATTTTTTTCCAGGAATAATTTGGCAGTTCTGACCACACATTCCCCCCCCCCCCCATCTTTTCTGATCTTCTCCATCCCTGGTTTCTGTGATATGGCATTAGCCTGGGTTCTTGTCTCCTCCCTTCGACTGCTCATCTCCTTCTCAGAGCTCTCATGTGAAAGCATCTCCCGAGTCACCAGGGCCAACTCTATTCCTCCCTTGGATCCTAAGAACAGAATAACCAACTGCCCTTGAAGAATGCCTTCCTGATGTCCTGCTGGCACATCAAAATCAACATGCCAATAACTGAGCTTCTTTTTCCCAAACCAACTCCTTTTCTTGATTCTTGAAGCTTCTTATTAGCATCTTGAGCACTTAGGACAGTGTTCTCATCGTGACTTTTTGGCTTCTTCATCTTTCTTGCTCACCATACCCCTGGCCCTCCTCCAACCCTCAGGCTGAATTTCAAGAGGAGTTAGTAAACAGAACCAAGCTAAAGACAAGAATTATCTTCTGAAAAAATCCAAGATTTACAACGTTTTATGTTGCAGATGTACATTTCACATGTCTATGGAATTTCCTGTGAGTGTGGGATTTGAGTTTCTTTGTTTAGATATATTTGGTTTAGTTTATCTACCTGTCTGACAGATGCTCTCATGGATTTCCTTCCAAAGAATATTTTGTTGTATTTGCTTCAGGTTTTTTTTTTCCCCCTCTGTGAACACCACATTATTATCTTGAAATGTTTGAATTCTAGAGCTGTGTTAATTTGTGTTCTCTTCTAATTTTCTGGCAACTTAATGATCTCTCAAGAAGAAAAAAAAAATCTAACATCTTATTCACAGGATTTTCGCACATTCAATCTTACGCCTTTGGAGGGTAGATCTCCAATATCCTCCATCCCACGGAGCCAGGAGGTAAAGTCTCTTATCTCCTTTTTTCAAAAGTGTTGATGCTCAGGACTTGCTGCTTCGAAAATAGTGAAACGGGAGCTTGTATTTACTACCAACTTCCACTCTGAGTAATTGCAAACAAATGAAATGTTCTCTTTGTCTCAACTCTCTGATATTAAAAAATCCCTGACTTGGGTTAATAATAGAGCTATTGTTAGCTCATAAACAATAGAGAGTGACAGTGAGGCACTAGCTGTAAAGTTTCTCCTGGAGTCGCTGGACTCCATTAGCCCTGGTTAGGTGCTGTGGGTGTTGATTGTTACCACTGCCGCTGCTATTCCAGTAGGCGTGCTTTAAGAAAAAGAGACGCTCATTATAATGGGGATGGACTGGGAGCATGATATTAAATGCGAAAACATTGATATCAGCAAACAAACCTGCTAAATAGCAGTAGGACCATACTATAGTAGAAGATTTTGTTATTATTATAAAAACAAGACAATGACATATGTGACCACTTAGCACAAGGAAAACCTGCTTTTGCATCAGTAATACCCACTGAAAAGACTCATTTCATCATGGCCTAATTATTGATAACATAAGATCTGAGCCATTTAGAAAATAAGTGTGATTTGTTTTTTGGACTTTACTTGGTCTAAGAAGACAATGAAGCATGCATGTCATCTGGAAAGGTTTCTATTTTAAATTGTTAATATTTTAAGACTTAAAAAATGCAATTAACCGCAACAATTTAGAAAACCGATGGGAAAAATCCTTAGATAAACATTCGTGCCCTAAGAGAAAGGCACATTTGAAAGGAGAAAAACAAATCTTAAGTTGGCAGCCTGTTTTTCTACCTGCTTTGCATGACTGCTTGGTATGCAGGCACCAGGTCACAGGTGGAAGACGTTGAGGACCATTATACAACGTAAATGTTTATAATATATCATAATTACCAGCACACCTGTGGTAAATAACTTTGTGAGGGTGTGCAGCAAAGATGCTGAAAATGCTCAGTAGAGAAAGCAAGAAATACAACTCTCTCCAGTTTTTTAGCCTACCACTGGATGGGGTCCAATTTCCGTGTTTCATTAGTTGGAATCGCCACTTGCAAGGTTGTGCAGCAGAGGTCTGCCTCTAAACCATTCCAGTTCTCCCCAGCTCTCTATGTATTACGTACTTGAGATCCTTAGGGACAGTATTTTCTCTCATCACCTTGTCTTTTTCTCCAAGAAATACTTTGTACTTAAGTTTCATTTCAGAAATAAATTGAGTATTTCCTGCAGAAGTCAAAACACCCTAGTTAACAAGTCAAAAATCACAACTAATCATTGTAAGATCGAAGTCAATAATTCTGGCCAGGCCTCCCAATTCGAAACTGACATGCTTACTATTATATCTCAAACTAGCTAGTTTGCTTCCTTAGCTGTATGTTTTGCATCCAGCTTGTTTTGGGGGTACCCCAGAAAGAAACCTGGTCCAAGATGACATGTTCTAATGGATCTGTGTTGGGCCCCAACCAACACTTGGAAAGATTTTCCAGAGACCAATATCATCTGAGGGGAAGGATAGCTGCTTTAAAATCTATTCTTATTATGCAAGATGATTAGAAAACTTCATATCTGAACAGCCTTGCTGAATTCTTTCTTCCACCACCAACCTCATAGCATTTGTTATTGAAACGCATCTCAATCACCTACCAATGGGTAGAGCGGAGAAGGATTCTCTGAAGTGGCAGCTGTACCACATGGGCATTTTTGAAGGACCGTTTTCCTTACAGATTGTAATACTCCCTTGGGGACCACTGAATACTGGAGAACTCAGAACACAAATCACATACTTCTCGACTACAAGCTTTTGGTTTTTGTTTACTTCTTTTCCTCGCTTAATGGACACTGGAAAGGCTCAGGATCCCTGGGTTGGTTAAAGAAGACTCATAACCCAGTTTATGGCCCACCACTTACGGGCACACAGGTTTTTAAGATCAACATTGTGGGTACTATCATCACTTTCATTTTTTAAAAGATTTATTTATTTTAGAGGGAGTGAAAGAGAAAGATTGAGCATGGGTCGGGGAGGGGCAAAGGGAGAAGAGGAGAGCAAGAGAGAGAGAGAAGCGGATTCCCCACGGAGCATGAAGCCTGATGCGGGGCTCGATCCTACAACCCTGAGATCATGACCTGAGCCAAAATCAAGAATTGGATGCTTAACCAGATGAGCCACGTCAGTGCTCCTGTTCCTCTCTTTTCTATGATCTCATTCTGTCTCGTTTTCCAGTTATTCTGATTTCTTCATTCATTTTTTTAAATTTATTTTTATTTTATGTGTTTATGTATAGCAAGAGCCACATACATTATATAAGCATTTTCAATTTATTCTAAAAGAAAACAATTACCTAGGCCTTTGCTTTGGCCTGGTCTCTCCCTTCTCATCACATAAACACGCTGAATGATAAAAGCACGAAACGATCACGCTTTCTACCCTCTGGAGAAGTAAGATCAATGACACAAACAAAGAAACTGTATCTCATTTGTAAAAAGTCTCAGAAATAGATGTGAATATCTCAGCCCAATCTCATCACATTTATTTTTCCCCCTAGCTCTTGAGTTAAAGTTCGAAATGGAACTCACTTATGGGTCAGAGGTGCTCACAAAAGAATCGGCAAATGCTGCACAGCCCAGCGAAGCTTGGTGTTGATACAGTTTTAAGGGGAGAGGAAAATCTTTACCCCATGAACCCAGTGAGGAGGAAACACAGCCTGAAGCTATACCAACAGGGAATTAATGAGCCACAGGACATAAAGTCTAATAGAGAGCAAAGCATATTAATGAGCTCAAAGCTCATGTTCGCCCTCAACCAATTAGTTTGATAAGACCTACCTCGTGTTCCTGTCTCTGATTCCTTTCCGTTGGATCATTCGCACTGCTGCCACAGAGTCACAGCATCCCCCATTTCAGCTCCCCATCACCTGGAGAATGAGGTCCGGACGGTTGGCATATTCAAGCCCACGCACAAGAAGCCCAGAGTGACTTTCCTAGTCATCAGACACCTTCTCACATGCTCTCTAGCCACAGATTTGCCATGTTGGTGTCTGAGTAAATCATTCAATTGTGAGTTCATTGGATTTTTTGGTACAGATTGGTCTTACATCCCCAAATATCCTTTCTATCATGCCTTGTCTGTGCAAATCCCACTCATTCTTCAAGACACAGCTCAGATGTAAAATCTTCTCTGAAGCCTACCTCCGTATCTTAGTCTGAGTGTTCATATGTACAACCTACACTTTGTGGGAAATAATAACTCAGTTTTTGGGTGCCCAGCACTTTTATAAAGAAATTAAGTTAAGGATTAAGTGGGGATAACATCAGTGTTTGGTTCAAAGGGCTGTCTGGAGAATTTAATACAACAGTATATGCTAAGTCCTTAGTATCTGGTAAATATTAATTACTTGGTAAATATCTATGCTACCTACCAAGTGACGATCTATGAACTCTAAATGTGGACTCTCGCTCTGAGAACCATCTCGTAGAGGTGAACATACCTGTGTTGAAGTACCGTGCTGCACAAGCACTACAAACTCTGTGTTTTCAAGTTGGTTTATTTTCTGTCTTGGTCTCTTAAAGTCTCACACTTAACAAATGAACATACTGGAACTCTTTTACACTGACTTTCAGAGACAATTGTGAGACCCATCCAAGTCTGAAGATGGAGATACAGATGGCCATGGAATAAAGAAGAATTAAGTAATGAAAAACTTGCGGTGCTTTACCAAGCCACAGGGAATGGCTAGCACAAGATGGAATTTATCACATTTGTTTGGAGTTCTGACTTTGCCATATGGGTTCAGACAAAACTGAAATGCAAAATAGAATTCTAAATCATTCAAAGCTGTGAATAGAAATTGCCAAGTTTTACATTCTCAACTATGAGGTGGTAAGACCATGATATGGGAGAGAGGTGCCCTACATGAAGAAAATGATCTCATTCTCCTTAACTCCCACTTACTGAGCATCAACAACATAAGAGATGTGCTAAACACGATGGGGAAAATAACCGTAAGGGAAACATAGAAGAAAGCTCTTTTTTCTTCGGTCATCTCAGAAATTAAAATGTGGTGGAAAGAGCTTTGCTCTTAGGAGGAGGACATGAATTCGGCCTCATTACCCAGCGGTGTGATATCCCGGGATGAGTAATATTGTAATTACCCACACCTCACAACCACACAGAAGATACAGGTCATAACGAATGTGGAAGTAAGCCCATGGAATAACCATCTGCGTGGTAGTATCTTACCAGCAAGCCCTTCCCACTAACCCACACCCCTTTAGAAAACCAATTAGAATCTCGTATCTGTGAACCTCAGAGTTCTAACATGAATGGAAAAAAATAACAGTCAAACTAGGACGCACTGTGCATGTGTCTATGTTTTGAGGTGGGCTAAATAGCGAAAATCATACACGGCATTCTTCATCGAGAATGACTTCATTTCCCTTCATTCCTGAATAAAACCTTGGCCTGATAATAGGATTTTAGGTCGGAAATTCTTTTCTTATAGTATTTGAAAAAGCGTTGTGTCACTTCCTCTGCGGTTTGAATTATTTCTCCCTTATAGATAAAGCATTATTTCTTTGTCTGCTTTCAAGATTTGTTTGTCTTTATTTCTTAGAAGTTTGACCATAATATGTCTTGGGATGGATATCTTTGGATTTATCCTGCCTGAGTTTCTCTCAGATTCTGGAATCTACAGGTTTATTTCTTTTGACACATTTAGATATTTTTCAGCCATTATTTCTTCAAATACTTTTTCAGTCCCTCCCTCTTTATCTTCTTCTGCTAGGACTTCAGTGACATAGTGAGAGCTTTTATTATATTCCCATAGGTCTCTGAAGCCCTTATTATCTGTGTGTAGTTTCTTTTTGTTATTCAGATTGTGTTATGTCTATTGTTCTGTCAAGTTCAATGATTTTTTTTTTCCTCTTTGTCTCCTCTATTTGGCTGTTGAGTCAGTTCACTTGGTATTTTATCTCAGTTACTGAATTTCCTGAAACTTTTATAAATTTCCACCAGGTTCTTTTTTATTTCTTCTATTTCTTTAAGAAGAATGTTTAGGTCTTGCCGTGACTTTCTATTTTTTAATTTATTTCATGGGTATTCATCATTCACCGAAGCATTTTTGTTACAGCTGTTTTAAATCATTTGCTAAATAATTTGAACATTTCTCATCTTATTGCTGGTGTCTGTTAATTGTCTTCTTCATTCAGTTTGAGATCTTTCTGGTTCTCGGTAATACAGGTGATTTTTTATTGGAACCTGGAAACTGGGGTTACTGTGTTATGAAACTCTGGATCATGACTGGATGTGCTTCACCTGGTTTCTTCTGACGTTACTCTGGAAATGGGAGGAGTGGCAGTGCCTCAGTCCTGCCAGGTGGATAGTCATCCAGGTTCCCCACTTGGCCTCCACTGATACCCGTGAAAGAACTCCTCCTTAGAGCTGATGCAAACTAGCTCTCACCTCTTCACTAGACTTCCACCAACCCCTCTTGGCCGGGTAGTGGCGGTGTGCCTTGTCACTCTTCTTTATGTGCACTTCACTCGGACCAAGGTTGGGGAAGTGCCCTTGTTTTTACTGGGCAGTGGTGAAATGTCCCCATTATTTCCTATGTCTCCTGTCAGACCACCTCAGTACGGAGAGCAAGAGGAAAAGTACCCCATTGTTGCAGAGCGGGGATCAAGTCTAAGCTTCCCATGGGGTCTCACTGAGAGGGAAGGAGGGGTAGTCTCATTATTCATGGTAGTCATGGAAGTCATAGCTCCTGACTTGGGCTTCCTGGACACCACCCCACTGGCCTCACTAAAGCCAAGTCTTAACTAGGTTCCCTGCTTGGCCTGCAATTATAGGAGTAAGAGTGGGGCAACAGCTTTTTCTGAGATTTTTGGATAAAATAAAATTATTGTAGTCTAAAGTTTTTTTCTGCCTTGGTAGGCCCATCCTGCCTTTGTCTTTTAGTTAGAGAAAATAAGTTTTTGTTGGACTCTTTTTTTCTGTCTATTGGCATTTCCAGATTGCCAGCTTTTTCGGCTTTAAGTCTAGGAAGTATGAAGTCAAAGAAAATCTAAGGAACCCACCACGGTGTCATGCCTTGGGTCCCAAAGTTCCTAGTCAGTCTGCCTTCTTTCTTTTAACTTTCAGAGTCTTATTTTGTTTTTTTATGTATAATATTCAGGAGGTTTAGTTGTATATAGCAAGAGAAATTGGAAAAAGGACACCTACTCCATATGCCCCAAAGTGGAAATACTCTCATTTCATTTTACATGTTTCTGCTCTGAATTGCATTTCTAAGTCTCCTAATTATACTAGTCTCAGAAAAACTTCATAAATAGCCATATACATTTTCACCAGACACTCTTGTGCTTAGACTATCATTTCAAGTTTTCTCAGTATCCTAACATATAAAATGAGGCTATAAGCATTTACCTGGCCGGGTTCTAGTGAAAACTAACCAAAATTATGTATGAAGCATTTAGCAAAGGACCTCACCTATATTCACTCAAAAATAATAGTTGTAGTTGTTTTTATGGCTCACTAGGCACAAAATCATATTTTTTGAAATTAAAAGCCATGTTATCTTAAACTGTATTTTTTAATACAGCAAAAAGCTACTATCTATATCACAACACTTTCTTTATTTTAAGGTAGAAATTCATGGAATTTATACTGGTAACCGGGAGTCAGAACTGGAGAGAAAAGTTATCTTCAGAATGTTAGAAACAAATGTTAATTACACATTTTAGAGTCCACTGGAAGTTCCAGTCTGAGGATCAGAGTGAAGCAAGACAGCTCATGCATTTAGTCTTGTGATAAATGGCTTCACCCTGAGAGGATTCCACTATATTATTGAAAGTACATTATATTATGACAAAAAGGGAAATGTCAAAACTGTTTCCCAGATTTGAGGAGAAAATGTGCCACATCGTATGTCTTGATCAGCATGTCCTTTTATCGAATCTCTGAATATTGACTAGTCTTGTGCTACTGAAAATGTGTTTCTTACTGAGGCTTAGAGAATGTTCTAAGGACATAATCTTGACTATATCTGAAATCTCAGGTTTTACCTTTCTATGTTGAAAAGTCTTATGGCCTGATCCAGGACAATACACCTGGCTGAGGAGCCAATATTGAAAAGCATAGACCTTTGGAAGGACAATGAAACAAGATTATAGGCTGCCGAGCACTATTTTCTACTGCCCAGTACCAGCCCAGGAGCAATAGTTAAGGATGCACCTAACTTGTGAATCCGAATTTTGAAGTGATCCTATTACAAAATCTCAAGTAATTCAAGTGATTGCGAACATGGTGGATATTTCAGTTACCTGGAAGTGAACAGAAAACCCCTTTATTTATTACCTCAATCTCTTGGAGATTCTAGGTCACAGAATTCTAATTTCTCTGAGAAATGAGGATCAGGAAAAGCTCAAGTGAAATTCTCATCATACAGGACTCTGCAAAAGTGAGGAGCTTTCCAAAATAATTTTCTACCAGGTATCTGGCATCTCCTTTGTATTTTTTTCTGCCCACTATCCCTTCATCCTTGTAATTTCACTTTGAAATGAGGTTTGTGTCCTCCATTTTACAGATGAAACTTGTTGAGGTTTTGACACTTGCTAGAACCAGAATTTCCATCCAGATCTCTCTGCCTCTAAGTCCCAAGTGTTTTCTACTATATATTGACTATCTTCCCGGGCTGTTCTTCCTCAGTTTACATTCTGGCTCAAATGTTCCATCAGCCAAAATGATAACGCTTTCAAAGAGATTTTGAAAGAAGCACAGTGCATCCCTGTGGCCAGCACGATAAACAGCAGGAATTAACCAGATTTCAAGGAAAAGAAACAATTTGGCAGCGTCTAATACTGACTGCCTTATGAATACTTGAAATATGTTGTTCTTAAACTAAGCTCTTGGAGACTAACAAAGAAAGCAGCTTCCCTTTCAGGAGGTTTAATTTTGTTTTGTTTTAGCTTACTTGGTTATTTTGTTTGGGTGAGTGTATATGTACATTCACAGTTAGATTTTTTTAAAAAAACATTTCCTATATGACCAGAGCACAAAATCTTTTATGTGCATAATATCATTTAATCCTCACAATGATGCTGAGATCTTGGGACCTGAGGCAGTGATGTGCCATAAAACTTTTAAGATTTCGTGAATGCAGGGATCCATTTGTCTTGCTACCACCCAAGAGAAGCCTACTATGTAAGTTCTCCTTGCTTATGAAAGCTGCCACCTACTAACCTGGAGTGGCCTGCCCCTCTCTCTGGTCTCTCCCTCCCCTTCAGGTACAGGAGCTATTTTCAGATTTTATCCAGGAAGCTCCTAAAAGGGTTGGGAACCAACATTTGAAAACATTCTGTATCAATGTTAATTGGATATTATAATGGTTTGCCAAAACGAGTAGAATTTCATCCTCTTGTAAAGAAGGAAACTGAAAGACCAAACAACTACACACGGGCACATCTCCAGCAAAACAGTAGAGCAGTTATGTTTACTTCACCTTAACATGCACTTACAGAGAGTTCAGGTGAGGATGAATTCACAATGTAGGCCTCCATCACTCTAAGCCTGGCCCTCTGACCCCAGCATCAACATTGCCTAAGAGCTTGTTAGACATTCAGGAGCCCAGGCCCTACCCTAGACCTACTGAATCAGAATCTGCACGATTTTAATAATCCTTCAAGTGACCTGTCTGCACATCGTAGTTTGGGAATAATGGTAAAAGGCAGCAATAGCTACCTTATGTGATTTTTTTTTATCACTTAATCTATCTCAAAAGCATAAATAGATCCACAAAATGTACTAGTTTCCTATTTTTTCTTTTCATATTAGAACTCTGAGGTTCACAGATACAGGACTCTAACTTTGTTTTCTAAAGAACAGTGGGGGGTTTAGAGGGGGGCTGATCGTACAATATCGCACAGATAATCAGTTTATGGGCTTCCTTCAGCATTAGTATACAACAAATATTGTAATATTTGTCTTCCATGTGATTGTGAGGTTGGCTGGCCAATTACAACATTGTTTATCCAAATTAATAACAGAAGAATTTTTTGATTAAGCACCATTTCACTCTGAAGATATTCTCTAAGTATGCATATGCCTCTTCTCCCGTAGGGGCCAAGAGCAGGCTGCCCCCAAATGGCCCACTTTGGCATAAACATTATTCATGTTTCAAATCCAAACCTAGAAGATTTAGAAAAAAGGCTCATTACCTCCCCTTGACTGTCTGCTTATACCAGAAACAGAGTTATGAACAGAGATTTTTCTTTACCTAGGAAACTTATCTGCCAAACAGGGCAATCTTTATCTTCCAAACATCTTCTCTCACCTTCCTGCTAATAGTCTTTCTCCCCTTTGTATCTTCACACTCCTATCCCTCTCCTTAGCTCATATAATATCATGTTGCCTGTCTTTGGGATTCCATGTTTCTGTGGATTCACCATATGTGCACTATTAAATTTGATCAATCTTTTATCTGTCTCATGTCAATTTGACTCTTAGTCCAGCTAGAAGGACCTTCAATAGTAGAGGAAATTCTTCCTCCCCAACATTCACAAGCCAACCAAGAGTATTTCCTTTAATAACAGGACAAACAGGACAAAAGGGGATGTGGGACAAGTGTTACAGGAGCAGAAATAATCCTTTAAAGAGTATAAGTTTGAACTACTTGACCAATGGCTCAGATAAAACTCAGCACAGTAGATTAAATTGGGGGCATAGAACTCAACTATTCATAGACTATAGAAATGTTCAAGTTGGAAAGAAGCTAAGTTTGCATTTACTACAAAACCCTCAAATAAACAAAGTAACCTAGAGTGATCAAGTGCCTTGCCTGAAGATACACAGACCATAAACAGTTGAATTCTCTCAGTTTTCCGGACCATCAGTTCTGTTGTTATGCAAGCTATCCAGTTCTCTCGACCCTAAATTGCATTGCAATATAACTGCTAGTAAATCAAATAGCAAGTGAGTAACTCTACCAATTTAGTGCGACACAAAATATGACTGTTTTTTTTTTCCTCTTTACTTCATCATCTTATTTTGGCCTCAATTTGTTTATTTTATTCATCACGCTTTCATTTTATGTTTTGATTTCCTTTGTTTCTCTCTCTGGTTAGTCTTCCTGGATGTCCCTTCTATTTAGTTCTAAAGAAATCTGTGTAATAGTTTTGGCTGAAGTAACTATTTCAGTTATGAAGACAGATAGTAAAGCTATCTCATCATCTCCAGCTAACCCAGTAGTCTTTAAACTATAGCAAATGCCCTTAGCCCACGTGATCAATTAACTAATCTTCCTTTGTATATTTAGAGATCATGCATTCTTTTCTAGAAAGAACAGAGCACTTATGCAATCACAATACAGGAACCAGACCCCCTTGCACAACCTCCAAGCCCTGAGATAATGTCTGCAGCTGGCATCAGTGAGTCTGCACATAATCAAAAAATGTTAGAGACCAATGCATTCCTTTTACTGATGAACTAACTACCCTACTCCCCTTTAAAAATCCCTGGACCACGCAAAACCCTTGGAGTTAGCCTTTGGGCAACGGTCTGCCCTCTCCCCAGGGGGCCAGCCTTCTGAATAAAAGCTCATACTACTTTCCAATCAGCAGTCATCTCTTGAGTATTAGTCTCTTGAACAATAGGCAGCTGAACTTAGGTTGGGTAACAATAGCAACTCCTTTCAATAATCAATAGTATTAACAAAGTCCATTGATTCCACCATATTGAGTGCAGGCTATGGGGCAGGTACGGTTCAGTGTGCTTTATATGTATTTCCCCATTCAACTCTCCAATCCCATTTCTATAGTTAAGGTCTCTGAAGTTCATCGTTGTATGGCCTTGGTTAAGGAGTGGGTTCAGAATTCAAACTCAGATCTCCACGCACCCAGAAGAACACCTCATTATGATGCAAAGTGCCTTATGATTTTCCATTTAAAAAGTATGCTTAGACAAGCTGTCTCTTTTCTAGATCTCTGCAGGTTATGAATTTATAAATAGATAAAAGAAACCAAGACAGCAAATGAGGCCATCTCCACATTCTTTGACCATTTCCATCTTATTAGAATTTTAAACATATTAATTACTAATTAGACAAATCTAGATGGTAATCACAGAGATTTAATTTACCCAATATCATTTATTGGAGGGAGATATTTGTTACTTGGAAATGATAATTAACTCATCAGAAATGTTTTGGGATAGGAGGAAAAAAATAAAAGGAAGTACTCAGGAATTATGCTAAAAAAAGCAGCTAAGATTCTCATAGTTGCTGAATATATTGATGCAAGGCAAAACAACCTCTCAATAAGTAACATGTATGTGGCTCTAAAGCAGGAATTGTAAAGAGATACAATACTGGAAAGATCTTTGGATGTGTTAACACCTTAATGTAAAGTTAATAGTCTGTGAATGTTGGTTTTCTAATGCCTAATCAGAATTACAAATTGATTTTCAAAGTTCTTTTTTTCCGTATTGTTTTTCTTTTTATTGTCTTCTATGGAAGAAATGCACTACATCCATAGCAAGTCTTTTAATCTCATCTCCCTGTCTGTCTAACATACCAACACCAGTTAGACACAGAATAATAAATTTCATTACCAGTGTTACAGAGCAAATAAATGGTAGGTTTTTTTTCCCCAATGTTTATTGAAAGCTATGTGTTGGGAGTTTAGATATTAATATTAACAAGAATACTGAGTCTATCAGGAAAGATGCATTTTCAGTTTCCACCAACCTTTATAAAATCATCTATGTAGTACTCGATGAACTGCATTTTTTTTTGCAAAAGATCTAAGTCTGACCAGATGAAGTGTAAAAAACTCAAATATTTCATGGGCTTGACTTTTAAAATTTCTTGCAAAATATTCTCTAGCAACCAGAAATTTTTAATTAAAAAATAACAAAAAAATCATCCTTAAAAATTAAAATCTAAAAATTAATGGAAAATGAGTAAGAAACGTGTGGATAAATCCCTAGGTACAAGAAGTTAAGAGGGGGAAAAAAAAAGATCTTGCATTATTATCCAAAGATGTCTCTGTTCCAAGTTGTAATGGTGTGTAGTCTGTGCCTTTTTGGCACCATTGGACTCCTCTCCAAAAACATTGCAGTTTCCCAGCAATGGTGTTCAAAGAGCTCTTTAAATAGTGGCTTTTTCATTATAAATTTTGCATGTAAACACTTTGCATGTTCTGATTTAATGAGGCCATTCAATGCTTTCTTAATACTACTGAAACTTTCTCCCCCGGGACTCATTTGATTGCTCAGAAATATCTTTGATTCATTTGCATTTACTAATTCAGGGAACCATGAGGATATTTTCTAAGCCCTACTAAATTCCTGATAGTAAGCCCTGGGGATACAGCAATAAACAAGACAAATGTGGTCCTTACCTTCACTGAGCTTGTAATCCACTGGCTAAAACAGATTTTTGAGCAAGTAATTACAAGAACAGTGAATTTAACAAAGAAGTTCAAGGCACAATGCAAATATAAATATTTTATACAATATAAAATGAACATATGTCAAAGTTTTTATATAATTTGTTAATTAATGAGGGAACCAGAAATACATTGAAATTGGTTCAAATGAGAATTTAATTCACAGAGATTTTTACTCTATCAAACAAAACTTAGTTCATTATTATGAATAGAAATAATTTACATTGCCCTGGACAGGAAGTATTTACATTACTATTAGTTTTCTTCTAACCCTATGTAGTCATAAAATAGCTTAGTCAATCAAAGACAATGAATGACACCCCTGTGTAAGCAGGTAATCCCTAGAGGGTGCACCTAGCGCTCTCTTCTGCCCATTTCCAGGTCTCTGACAGCTTGCCCTGGTAGCTTCAAAGTGATAAGCTAGAGAGAAGGTTGGTGATAACTGGGATGACTGGACAGTCCCTATGTCTTTTGTAAACCTTACTTAGAAGGCTTAATATGAGCATCGAAGGGAGTCTTGAACCTCAAGACTAGGGGTCAGTGCTTATACACAGAATGAAACACAATTTTATTTTGTTTTATATTTTATTTTCTTTATTTTAGTTTAGTTTAGTTTATTTGCGAGAGAGAGAGAGAAAGAGAGAGAGAGAGAGAGAGAATGCTTATGAGTGGGGGAAGAGGCAGAGAAAGAGAGAGGACCTGAGGCAGACTCTGTGCTTGGCCAGGAGCTCCATGTGGGGCGTGATCCCACAACCACAAAATAATGATCTGAGCAGAAACCAAGAGTTGGATGCTTAACCCACTAAGCCACCCAGGGACCCCAAAACACAATTTTAGAACATGTGTCAACTTGCTTTGTCTCCAGGAAAAGCACTGACGAAATCCATGCTTTCTTGTGATTCAGCATGCCAGCCATAATTCTATGTCAATGATCCTTATGAATATGCATGCAGCTACTTGCTTTTCAAATGGAATCTCTGTGTGACGGCTAATTTTATGTGTCAACTTGACTGGGCCACTGAGTGTCCAGATTATTTGGACAAACATTTTTCTGTATGTTTCTGTGACAGTGTTTTTGGATAACTAACATTAAAATCAATGGACTAGGTAAAGCGGATTTCCCTCTCTAATACGGGTGGGCCTTATCCAATCAACTCAAGGTCTGAATAGACCCAAAGGCTGACCCTTACTCAAACAAGAAGGAATTTATTCTTGCCTGATTACCTTAAGCTCAGACATTGTTTTTTTTATCCTTTCAGAATGGAAAGGGTCTGGAGCCTGCCAACTTTCAGCCGGAACTACAGTGTCAGCTCCCCTGGATCTCAGCGTGCTGACTGCAACCCCTGGGTCTCGTCAGTCTCCACAATCATGCAAGCCAATATATATATATATATATATATATATATATATATATATATATATATATAATTTAGTGTTCTCTTGAGTATCACATAAAAGTTTGAAAATTCATTTCTACCTCTAAGAAATAACTCAAATTTTTCTATGTGTATATGCATCTTTTACATTTATATTTATCCTTGTTTATATAGCATGGGAGAAAGTATAAAACATCATTCATTTAAAATTTCCTGATAATATGAGATTGAAAATAATCAGTGTACCAGAGTTTATTCAATGATCTCCTTTAATTGGATTTTTAGGTTTATTAAAGTTTTTCACTTTTAAAATTACAATAGCCTTATATGTACATATTTGCTCACATATCTAAGAATAGATCTGTAATCTACTTTTACTGATAATAACTGCCACAAAAGAATGTAGATTTTTAAGTTATTTGATGCACAATTTTACCAATTAACAGATTTCTTCTTTCTTCCTTTCTTCCCTCCCTTTTCCAATACTAATTGAAGTAGATTTTTATTAAAACAACAACAATAACAGCAATAACAACAAAACCTCTCTTCCTGCTGTTAAAAATAAGTGAAGGTTTCTTAGCTTAGAGAGTGCTTCACCTCCTACCATGACTAGAGCCT
Source organism: Canis lupus baileyi (assembly GCF_048164855.1). NCBI lineage: Eukaryota > Metazoa > Chordata > Mammalia > Carnivora > Canidae > Canis > Canis lupus. The sequence goes on along the minus strand of NC_132840.1, from coordinate 867,820 downwards.
GTGAGGAAAATGCCCTTTAGAGAACATTTCTTCTTCCTATCCCTGTTGCTGGGTTGAAAGGAAATCATGAAGAACTTGAATGCTAGTAATTTAGAAGAATCCAGAAAGGAGACAAACACACCCTAATTTAAAATGAAAGGGGTGGGTACAGAGCCACCAGATACACTCTGCTAGTAAGAGGAAGGTCATCCAAACCATTCATGCCAAAGAAGGAATACAGACCATTTCTTTTATCCTCTTGAAGGATGCTTTATCATTGCAATCTCTTAAGAACAAAGAAGCAAGATATTGGCTTGTCTATCTCTAAAACATAATTTTTAAAAGAATTGTTTTTGAGAGACAGATCCTGTATGGTGGAGCTGGGGAGATGTCGGGGCTTGGGGATCATGGGCTTAGAAGCAGTGAGGGAAAGAGAATCTTAAGCAGAATCCACACCTAGCTCAGAGCCTGATGTGGGGCTCAATCTCATGACCCCGAGATCACGACCTGAGCCTAAATCAAGTGTCAGATGCTCAACCAACTGAGCCACCCAGGGGCCCCAAGTTTTAAAATAATTTTGAGGCAGAGAAACAAAGTAATATTTCTTTTATGTAAGAATTGACATGGGGATGCTTTTTAAAAAAAGCACTTAATATGCCCCTGTAGTTGTAGGCAATCAAAAATGTATATGTTCTAGTTAGTCATAAATTAAAATTATGGATTCCACAAACACATTTCCAGATAGCTAAAGATGATGCTGAACTTTTAATCGATCTCCCTTCAGCCATCCTAGTTTTAATTTTTTAATCCTCTCTCACTCATATGGGCTCTGAGTTGGATTATAGCAGCACAATTTTGTTAGATCCCATTAATACCTCATGTTCTATACCTAAAAAGGATTTGACATGATTTAAACAATATTAAAAAGGGGAATTTGGCCAAATAAGTGGCCAAATAAGTCCCTCACAGCTGGGAGCCGTTGAATGTCTAGGGACCAGGAATATAGTATTTATTACATTAATTATTAAGTAGTATTAACTATCATTCTGTACTTGCTAGAAATTAACACTAAAAGGAAAATTTATTGAGTTATGAGTCTCTTTTTCCACCATCTGATATGTATTTTTGTTGACAATAAAGTCTAGAAGCACTTACCAGCCGATTTTTATTTAAGAAATATTAGGTGGTGCTATGGTCTGAAAGTTTGCGTCCTCCCCAAACTCCTACGTTGAAATCTTAAGTTGATGGTATTAGCAGATGGGGCTGTGGGCAAACGTCAGATCCTAAGGCTGCAGTTCTCATGAACGGGATTAGTGCCCTTCCGAAAGAGCCCCTAGCCCTTTCCACCGCGGGAGGGCACGGTGAGAAGATGCAGCTCTGAATCAGAAAATGGACCTTCACCTGAATACACAGCAGCAATTGCATCTTGGACCTCCAGCCTTCAGAACAATGAGAAATAAATTTCTGTTCTTTATGAGCAGCCGAGTTTATGATAATTTATTAGAGTAGCCTGAATGGATGAAAGCATACAGCAAGACAAAAGCCATCACTATTGTGTAATATTATTTAGTTTTATGTTTTATACTATGTTTTATACCAAGAGAGTTTAGTTTTATGTTTTATACTATGAGAGTACTTGGAGAGCTTGATTTGTAGGATTTCATTCTATATACACATCATTTGGGTGTTTATAAAGGGAAAAGAAAGCTCATTTGAGTTCAGAAGTATGGCAGAAACAAGCGTGGAATATTTCTTTGCATGGTAATCTTTTTATTTCTTTTCCCCTCAAGCTGTTCTTCGGGAAACTTCAAAATGATTTCAAATTCCAAGACTCACTTAAACAGGGTGATGAAGATACCTCAGAGCAAGATATGAAAGGGAGGAAGGCAATTGGAAAACTATGATTCACAGCCGACCTAAGAGGACATGGAAGGGTTTCTATTTTCATGTCTTATATTTTTGTTTGTCTCTTATGTCACTTAGTAGCAAGAGGACAAGGTGAGGAAACAAGGTCATAGGAAATGAAGAATACAACAATAAAAAAAAAAGAGTAGACATGGAAAAAGAAATCCGTGTTTTTCAGCTACATGTTTTTTTTTTTTTTTTGCTACATGCTTTTTTATTTATTTGCTTGTTTGTGTTTATTCATGTCTTCTGTGAGCCCCCGTACTTCATGCCCCAGCTATGAGGACCACATTCCTTCCCGTCTCCTGGAGAGGCCGGGTTCTCACGAGGATGTCAGCAGGCACCTCGGAGGGGCCTCAGGCAAGTGCTGTCAGCATATACTTGCAGACATCCCGTGGGAGAGAGTCAGCACACCCAACTCCCACCGGGCCCCAGACTCTCCAAGACCACGAGACACATTGAAACGTCCCACTCTCACTGACCAGGGAATTACCATTCCTTTTGATAGAGAACGTTCCTTGGATATTTCATATAGTGTAAAGGTTTACTTTTTGAATGAGTGAATTTATCTACACTCCCTTGAATAGAAGACATTGTCTGAATGTGTACGCATTTACCCATCCTCTGCTCATCCGCCGCTTGGCAAATTTAACAGTGTGATCTGTCCCATCATAAGTAGCGGGAAATACAACTTAGGAACATATAGATCTCACACAAAATATCGAAAAATTAAATTGTTGTATGTCTCTGTTAGGGCACATGTTAACTTGTTTTAAAATTATGTGATTATTTGCGTATTTCAAGTACAGCGAGGGATTTGCAATCATAAAAACGTAGGGTCGCTTTCAGGCGTTGTCATTTTCTAGTTGAATGACCGTGGAAATGCCACTTAACTGCACTGAGCCTCAGGCTCCTCACCTGTAAAATAACGATCATAAAACAGACTTCAGAGCGTGAGGACTGCAAGAGGCGATGTGTGTAAGGGCCCCGGAATATAGGAAGAACTCCAGAAATTTAGTTCCCATGCTCTCCTTTGAGTATCATAGCAAGAGCGGTGTCTCCGTTCCTATTCTGTGGACTTTGTGAGTCCTGGACTATAGTCCGTGTATGGAGAAAATGTATGAATTGAGTCAAATTGGGGGAAATCAAGAATCCCTGAATGAGCTGCCGACAGCTTCCCATAGACACAGGCATCTGAGTCGGGCCTCGAGGAAATGCGCGTAGACGTCCTTTCATATTGACCCTGAGGGGACGTTTCATGTAGTCCTGGGTATAGGATAAAACCGAAGAATTGGAAATGGCTAATCAAAGCTCCAAGTCCTGACCGATGGTACATGCCGCGGGAGGCAGACGTTGTCCTTTCGTGAGCGCATGACTGTTCATGAGCACCAGGGTGCAGGCCATTTAAATCTCAGCAAGAAGTTTCCTTACTGGCTTTCTCTCTCCTTCCTCCTTCTTTTGGTAAAGAAAGTTTTGATAAAACGTTCTATCCCTTTGTCCTTCTGTCCCTCCTTCCTCTTTCCCTCCCTCCCTTCCTTTCTCCCTTCCTTCCTTTTTTCCTTTTTTTGGGTGGCAGTTTTCTTTTTTCCTGCTCCATTGAGACATTATCAGCATAATATATGTTAAATTAAGGTATCTCACATGATGACCTGACACGTCTATATCATGAAATGATGACACAGCACGATTGGTCAACCTCTCCAGTCCCCCGATGATCACCCCTTGTGCATGTGCGTGTGGTGAAAACATCTCATCATCTGCTCTCCTAACGGCAAGCGTGCGTTAGCGTGCTGTTCACACATCACCTGCCACCCCTCAAAGCCCCAGAGCACAGTCCCTCGCAGCTGGGAGCCGTACCGGTCATGACATCCTCCCACAGCCTGCCCTCCTCCAGCTCTGCGACCCCGACTCTATTTCTGAGGGTGGCTTTTTCAGATTCCAGTATGGGTGAGAACCCGCAGCACTGGTGTTCCTCTGTCTGCCTTCCCTCACTTAGCAGCATGCCCTTTGGGGCAATCTGGTGCATTTTGACCAGTGTTTACATACACCAGTGTAATCGACACTCCAGTTGAAATAAAGAACATTTCTGTCCAGGGACCCCTGGGGGGCTCATTGCTTGTTGGTCACGTACATTCGAGTATAGTACTTTAGGTTTTTTTTTGAAAATAATTTCAGACATACAGAAAAGTCTGAAAAACATAAAAGTAAGGCAAATAAATACCTCCCCCTTGTGCTTTAGTGATATCCACTCGTTGCCAGCATCTGCTGGGTCATTCGCTCCCGCCCCAGACTTGCCCTCTCTTACCTGTGCCTGTGCACACGCGTGTGCAAGTGTGTGCATCCTCTATCTTCTTAGACCAAGTGAGGACAGGTCAGGCATGCCTCGGCATGTCCACGGGCGAGACCACGAGGCGGCCTTCTCCTGGAGCACGGTGGCCGGCATCGCAGGCAGAGCTGAAGCACAAGGTTCACTTAGCCCCACACCCGTCAGCCGTCGCCTGCCCGCCTGCCAGAGTGACCGTCAGCACAGCAGACGCCTCTAACCCTCCATTTATCTAGGGTTCCCTTAGGTGTTCGCACCTACGTGTCCACAGCTTGACCACACTTTATAAAAAGGCTCCCTCCCCCGTGGCAGCTCATCACTTGGGCGCCCCTCCTCTCACCTTTTTATTTTTAGTGCCTTGTTTATAGCTTTCCTAGGATTTTCTATGTATATTATCAAGTGGTCTGAGAATACAATTTTGTTTCTTTTCTTCTCTTCCATACACTTTTTATTTTCCTGTCTTGTGCTCGTACAATGGCCAGGCCTTGCACTACACAGCTGAATGGAAGTGCTGATAGGAGGGTAGCCTTGTCTTGTTCTTGATCTTACGTCAAAAGCAGTTAGTTTTGCACTGTCATGTTAGGCATAAGTTTTTGTTGTTGTTTTTTAAATAAATATTATTATTTATTTTTTAAAGATTGTATGTATTCATGTGATTGTATTTATTTTTTAAAAAATAATAATTATTATTTATTTTTAAAGATTGCATTTATTCATGAGATTGTATTTATTTTAAAAAAAATAAATATTATTATTATTTATTTTTTAAAGATTGTATTTATTCATGAGATTGTATTTATTTTTTAAAAAATAAATATTATTATTATTTATTTTTTATAGATTGTATGTATTCATGTGATTGTATTTATTTTTTTAAAATAAATATTATTATTATTTATTTTTAAAAGATTGTATTTATTTATTCATGTATGTATTTATTCTGCGGGGAGCCCGATGTGGGACTCGATCCAGGGACCAGGATCACACCCTGAGCCAGAGGCAGACGCTCAACCACTGAGTCATCCGGGCGTCCCAATAAATATTATTCATCAAGCAGGGAATATTCCTTCTATTCCTTGTTTGCTTCAAGTTTTATCATGAATGTATGCTGAAATTTACTAAATTTACTAAATGTTTTTTAAATATTTTATTTATTTATTCATGAGAGACACAGAGAGAGAGAGAGGCAGAGACACAGGCAGGGGGAGAAGCAGGCTCCATGCAGGGATCCCCACGTGGGACTCGATCCCAGGACCCCAGGATCACGCCCTGGGCTGAAGGCAGGTGCTAAACTGCTGAGCCACCCAGGGATCCCCCCTAAGTGGTTTTTCTTCTTCCTCTATTGAGATAATCACATGGTTCTTTCCTTAATTGTGTTAATACGGGCAAGTACCTTAACTTCTAGACGTTGAATCACACTCGTCCTTCTTGAATGAAGCTAGACCCACCTAATGCTGAGCTTCTGCTTGTTGATACCATGTCAGACTTCTGCATCCGTGCTCATGACAGATACTGGCCTGTGTATTTTTTACCTTTGTGACATCTTCACTTTTGATATCTTGGTTATGGTGGCCTCATAAATATGTTAGGAAGCATACCCTCTTCATCTATTTTCTGATGAAAAGAATGCTAATATTCTTTTTCGGATGTTTGGCAGAACTCACTAGTGAAGCCATCTGAGCCTGGCATTTCCTCTCTGAAAAGTCTTTTATTTATGAATTGAATATCAGTGGCAGATATAACACAATTCAAATTTTATATTCCTGAATCAGTTTTGGAATAATCATGTCTTTCAAGGAATTAGTTATTTCATTTGGGTCATCAACTATATTGGTACAAAGTTGTTAATAATATTCCTGAATTATCATATTCCTGAATTATTCCTTTTATGTCCCTCAGGAGTCAGGTAAGATCTCTCCTTCCCTCCCCAGGACTGATCGTCTGTGTCCTCTCATTTTCTTGATCAGTCCATAAACGTTTATAAATTTTATCAATTTTACAGATTTATTCATAGAATAAACTTCTGTTTTTATTGATCATTCCTATTGTCTGCCCACTTTCTTTGTAACTATCTTATCTTCCATATTTGCTTTCATTTACTTACTCTCATTTTAATTTCCCCTTCTTTCACTAGCTTAGCAGGAAAGATTATATCATTGGTTTTAGCCTTCTCTTCTGTTCATAGTTCAGTGTTTAAATCTCCATATTCCCTGTAAATGCTGCTTAGCTGCATCCCACACACTGTGATGTGCTGCATTTTCATTCCCACTCAGTTTCAAAATATTTTCTAATTCCCCTTCTGATTTCTTCTTTGACCCATGGGTCATTTAGAATTCTGTTGTTTAATCTCCCAAATACATAAAGATTTTCCAGATATCTTCCTGGTATTGATTCTTATTTTAATTATGTTGTGGTAAAAGAATATGCTCTGCGTTATTTCAATCCTTTTAATTTTGTTGGGACTTACCTTGTGACCAAAAATGTGCTCTTTATCTTGGTAAATTCGTGGGAGCATTTAAAAAGGATGTGCATTTTTCTGTTATTTTGTGGCATTTCTACAGATGACACTTACTTCAAGTTAGAGAATAATATTCATAGGCCTTTCGTGTCCTGTAGAGGCCAGTTACTTCATATTAGTTAACAGTATTTACACCTTCTATGTCATTATTCTTTGTCTAGTTTTACATGAATTTACAAGAAAGCTGTATGAAATATCCGCTATAAATGTAGGGTTGTCTGTTTCTCTTTTCCCTCCTATCGGTATGTACTCCAGGCATTTTAAAGCTCTATTAATATGTGCACACACATTTAGGTGATAGATGTCCTTGTGATGAACTGATCCCTTTATCATGAAATGTAACCTTTATTCTAGATAATATTCCTTTTCCCGGTGTCTGCTTTCTATAGTAACAGAACACTCCAACTTTCTCCTGATTAGTGTTCGTATGCTTTGCTTTTTAAAAATCATTGCTTTTAAGGTCTCTGTATCTTTTTATTTAAAATTAGTTCTTCTAGAAAGCATGCACTTGAGTCTTGCTTCATATCCTAACAGATTACAGTTTCTGTTTTTTAATTGAAGTGTTTAGACAATACCTGTGCTTACTCTTGTGTTGTTTTTTTTTTTTTAATTTATGCCATCAATTCTTTGTGTTTTTTTCTATTTCCTTACCTTCTTTTGGCCTGAATATAGAATATATACAAATACATAAAAAATATCTAAGCGGTAGATAGATTTCTGAACTTCATAAGCATAGTATAATCTTCAACTGCAGTTTTGTTATCATGAATGATAAGGAAACAAACCCATCTAGTGAGATTCGTGATTTCACACACTCGTCCTTTGCGGTGGAACGGAAGGTCATTGATTGCTTAGTCTGGCCCTTGGTAATAGGCTGTTTCCACCACAACGCACGAACTGAGCCATGCATTATGTCTGTGAAAATCTGACTGGAGTATATCTACCTGAGACTGATAGCTTTCAGCTAACTGACTTTTGGACTTGCTTTTGGATTAATTCCACATTTGAAATATTATTGCATTCTAGTAAAGCAGTAATTAAAAATTCAATCTTTGGTATCATAATTTGGTGTCAAATCTTAGCTTGACTACTAGTTTGCTGAACATCGTACAGGTATAGAAATTTTCTAAGCTTTAACTTTTTTTAAAATTTTCTAGGTAGAATAATAATGCCTAACTCATGGGGCAGTTAAGCATTTGACTCTTGATCTTGGCTCAATTCATGATGTCAGGGGCAGGAGCTTGAACCTCGAGTTGGGCTCCAAGCTCAGCATGGAGTCTGCTTGAGATTCTCTCTTCCTCTCTCTCTCTCTTTCTCCCTCCACTCACATGCTTTCTCACTCTAATAGAGAAAATCTTTAAAAGAAATAGTACCTAATTTGTACAGTTTTGTGGAGAATATATGTTAGCAAACTCCATAGATGCTCAATAAATAGTCAATAAAAGATCATGTGTAAAAAGCTTAATGATAGCCCATATTCCCTGAATGATTAATATATATGTCGACAGATACACTAACTTGGAATTCAAAAGGTTTTAAGTAATAATTTCACAAAGTTGAATTTTCAAAAGGTAATATTTTAAAGTCAAAATATGAAGCAACAGTAGGGAACGCGAGGGGCCGTATGTTAGCATCAACTTGGACTAACCCAGCATTCAAGAACAATCATGCGCATGCCCTGAAGGTGACCTGCTTTACAGGGTATTGAACAATGATAAGTGTTGTCCTTTTGGATGACTGAAGGTACTAGAACCTGCAAGCTCTATCCATGAATCAAAGAATGATCTTCAAAGGACACTGTTCAGAAGGGCAATAGGTACCAACACTCTCACTCCCTCTCCCCAATTATTTTCTCTGAATCAAGCTGATTAATCTCTCTCCTCTGATGACACTTTTTTTCTCTTTTTCTAGATATTTTCATAGACATCCCAGCCCAGCATTATTGATCTAAAATCAGTCTGTCTTCTTCAAGTAACTTCCCTGGTTGTTACCTGCTCAGAGGAAAACTGATACACCATGTCCCAACGAAAAAAAAAAAAAAAGAAGTAAGATATTTGAAGTGAGGCAAATCTGGATGTAGCTTCAGGCATCTCACTGATGAAAATGATATATTTTTATCATATCATATTTTTATTTATCATATCTTTTATCTTTGGGTGGATATTTTATTTTTATTTTTATTATTTTTTTATGGGTGGATATTTTAATCTCATACTCTCATGTGATATATCCAAGGTTTAATATTTAAATTAAGCTACTGACTTTAAGTATAATACAAGATACCCTTTGTTACTTCTATCTTACCTAGATATTATATATATATAATATGAAAATATCTACATAATATATATAATATAAAATTTTCATCAAATACCTAAAATCATCCCTCTTGAGCATGCTTTTATTTTTTTTCAACTTTGATATGTATAGACCCTCAAAACCAATCCTGTTTTTAGACTCACAAAGTCCACCCAGTTCATCTTCCTGTCTTGCAACCATAAGAACGTCCTAAATATATGCATTCTTCCTCTCATCATGCCTGGATCTCCAAGAATCTTTCTGACCAAGACTCATACTTGTCAAGTGAGATGTACTCACCTGCTTTACTGACTTACAATTATTCCTGTTTCCACCAGGAAAATATGGCAGACACACATTAACACACATTAACATTTCCAGGCACACATTAGCATATACAAACCTCCTTACAAAATACATCTCCTGTATTCTTTAATTTTTTAAAAAAATCCTATTTTAAAATAATACATTTTAATATTGATCAAAATCTTAAGGTGGATTTCTTTTGTTTTTTACACTCTCTATATCTGCAAATTATTATTTTTTCTCTGCCGATACAAGTCTGTAGGTAAAGTCCGTGGTCTCACTATTCAAGTATTTCACAGTGTGATCAAGAAGCACAAGAGTAACCGCTACAGGATTTCATACAATAAAATGTCTCTTTTGCAACAGTTGGTTCATTGGATTCAGAAATACAAGGCAATTATAATTCCTAATTACTACTGAGAATGATGTAAGGAATGCCAATGATTTTTTCTGCAGAGAAAAAGCCAAATCGTTGGTTGTTACAAGTTCAGAGGTAAAAGTGTGGCATTTTATACATGGTGATCTATTTGCAGCTTACACGACTGAATTCGTGCTGACAGTCGGTACCCAAGCTGTCATCCACTCACCACTGAACTGCAACATTTGGGACACTGGGAGCCAAGGAGAAAACTCAAGTCCAAACAGAGTGGGCCGTGCCTGACGGCCACACAGGTACTCTCTCCCTCTGGTACTATTCAACGCTGATTGTGAGGCAAAACAACCAGAAAAGTCATCTCTTGTTCTGGAATATCCAGAGCTTAAATTCTCAGGTTGGTTGTGATTAAAGTGCCCTATGCCTGCCTTTCGTCAGTTATTGTAAAACAATATAGTTTCCCTTATGGGTTTAATTGGCCGACTTGAATAAATTATTTAAAATATTTCAAACGCTCTAAATGCATAAGATAATGATGTTGACAATTGGCTTATACCTTTTACAATGAAAATTATTTTGCTCTCAAAAAAGTACTAAAGCCCCGAGTAAGTATCACACGGTGCTTTGTATTCCATCATCTTCTATAGACCCTTTTAAGCATTTTTATAAAATCTGTAATAATTTGCCTGTTTTGGCTCACGATCACAGCTTTGATCTTAGCACAATGACCGGCATGAAGAAGCCACTCATTATTAAGTATCTGCTTGGTGGATGAATCAATCAATCTTTTTTTAAATTTAAACTTGTAAATGTTCATCCCCCTGAACGTCTCCCACATTTTCTCCAATATAAGTAATAAGTGAAGGGGGGAGTGGATTAGAAAAAGGAAAAGCAAAAACAAAAACAAAGCTCTCTTGTCATTCTCAATGCTTGTTATTCAGAAAATAATATTATTTTTATATTTCAATATGGGGAGGTATTCCATGGGATCAGTAAGTGAACTATCCTCCCCAAATGGAATAAATTTGGATAAATTAATATACTTGACAAGGCAAATGTCAACGATGACTCGAAGCAAAGAAGACAGAATCAGTCAAACCAGACTAACCAATAAGTAAACGATGCCTTTATATAAAGAGAATAAAGCATGAAGAACACACACACACACATCCATCATTCATGCACATTAATTCAAAGTTATTTGATGAGTTTGAATATATTTCTCTGATGAGACATTTAGATAAAAAATGAATTTACTCTTTTTACTTGAATTTGTATAAAAATCCCTCATTAATCCAGAAATAAAAACAGAGACTCAGTAAAAACATATTTTTCAGTCACAGAGGAATGGAGGCACGGTGGCCTAATGAGGAGAACTTTCGCTCCTGGGGTCAGATAATCTGTGTTCAAATCCCGACTTTGCTATTTACTCAGCATATGATATCGCTTGTCCTACTTTGAGGGCTTGTTCTGAAAACTGAAGTTAATGTGGAAGAACACGAAACTCACTTTTTCCATATGGGTGGTTCTCCTGGGGAAAATTTTCTTCCAGGAAATTTGTTTAGTTGATTTATTGATTTACTAAGATTTTATTTGCCAGAGAATGAGAGAGAGAGAGAGAGAGAGGGGGAGCACAAGCAGGTGGAGTGGCAGGCAGAAGGAGAAACGTGGGGCTCGAACCCAGGGCCCGGGATCATGACCTGAGCCAAGGCAGACGCTCACCCTCTGAGCCCCCCAGGAGCCCCTCTTCTGGGAAGTTTAACCCCGAGTTTTTGTGTGTGTTTGCGTGTGTATATGTGACCATGTCATAGTTTGTTGTTTATTTCCTCAAAGTTCTCCTAAAATATATGGATCATAACTGTATTACCTTTCCTAGATGAAGCCAAATTGAAGCCTTACATACCTGTCAGTCTCCAAAGGAAAGTCCTCTTTCCTTATGGCCTGAATATCTGGGAATGGGCTTCCCTTGGTCTTGTTCTGGCTAAGAAGGGAAGCAAGGGGGAGAGAAGAAAAATAAAGAAAACTCCCAACATCCCCTGGGTGCCTTGATGATGAGTGTGGGTTTGAAGTGTACAGATGGAGTGCCTACTGACGAACGTGGCCTTTCCAATATTTATTTTGAAACTAAACACTGCAGTACATAAAAATCCTGAAAAATTCTTTTTTTTTTTGAAAACATAAGCATTTAAAATAAATACGTCTCTTGCTTCAGTGAAGACTCACTAGCCTAAATGTTATAATTGCTTTTAAGTGCCAAGGAAGTTGAAGAAATAAAAGATAAAATTACAGTGACTGCTTCCCTCATGAAAAGTCATTCTTTTAGTAATTCAGTAAACAGAGGCGCTTATATAATCCTGTTCATCTGTGAAAAATACTTTATGACAAAGATGTCTCTGCGATAAGAATTAATTAAGATCAACCATCTGGTTTGAGGAGTTTTTCCTCTAAAAGCAAAAGGGAAGAAGCATTCTGGAATTGTTTAAAGAAGGCAGTATTCATTAAAGATAGAAAAGTAAATAATATTATTTTGATCGATTTAGGCAGGAACGTGTAGGTTCCAGAAAGGAGGGAGTTACCCAGCTGTGGGTGAAAACTAACTACGTGTCTGCACCTCTGTCTGAGTCTCTAGCTAAGTCTGGGCGTCTCCATGTATTTCTATCCGTCTCTACGGCATGTGTGGCTTGCATGGTTATTGTTGTGACTTCTAATTTAGACTTTCAAATGCAAAATATTTGGGGGCCTCGAAAACCTTTGAATTTAGAATTAATCTTTCTACTCTTCTTGTCCCAAACCCCACACAAAGTAAGCTCACGGAGCCTCCCTCAGGTTCTGTTATTTCAATCATACCTTTCCGCGATTCTACGATTCTACGGGTAATTTCACTAAAGAGTCATTGAACAATCCATCGTCGTGAGATTCTTCTGTGGCCTTGGTGTTAACCCTTCAGCTGCCACATTGCAAACCTGTCAATGAAGACCTACCCCTCCTTCAGGATGACGGAAGGCTGCACACAGGCTGCCCCTGAACACACGTCCGCTCAGGTGAGAGTAGGGTGACCAACCCCTCCAAGACCCATATTCTCTCCAATCCACCAAGCAGACCCGGATTGAAATCTCCCTTTGTCGCTTAGCATGTGGCCTTGTGCTGTTTCATAGGACTGTTAAAAAAATGAATCTCAGTATTATTTTCCATGACAATCTTGCTATCTGTTTATGAACTATTTAGCATGGGGTATAGAAAGGAGCAGGTGCTCAACCAATGGTAGCCTTCCAGTAGAAACAGCGTCCTAGAAGAGCCTTTTTTTAAAGGTTTTATTTATTCATTTATGAGAGACACAGAGAGAGGCAGAGACCCAGGCAGAGGGAGAAGCAGGCTCCATGCAGGGAGCCCGACGTGGGACTCGATCCCGGGACCCCCGGGTCACGCCCTGGGCCGAAGGCAGGCGCCCAACCGCTGAGCCACCCAGGTGTCCCTGGGTTTTTCTTTTCCAATACACTGCAGAATTTTCCTTTTTAGAAGGTTGAGCTGGTAAATGTTCAATTGAATCAGAAGAGTGTTGGCATTGTGCCCAACACACAAATATTCCAGGTACAACAGACGAGTAAATATTCATTAGAAGCGTTTGGGGCGTGAGTGCCCCAGGTGGTATGACGTGAACCCTGGAATAAATTAGCTTGTCGTCAGGTAGGAGTCAGTCAGGAAACAGAGGTCACATCATTTATTTTAACACAGATTTCATTTACTCTAAACTATTGTTAGCAAACAGAAAAGAAGGAAGAGGACCCTCAAGCAGGGTTTAAACGTTAGGAAGCAGCTACCGTCCCTAGGAATGGGGACACCAAGGGAGGAGGCTGCGGTTCTCAACTTCGACGCCTGCGTGTGGGGTCCTGTGGAGCAGAGATGCAGCCTCCGAGAGAGGACGCCAGCCGGGTGGCACCGCCTGTGAGCTCAGAGGAAGGCCCACCCGCTTGGGATCCAGCTGGGAACCAGTAGCTGTTGATCCTGCAGCTTCAGAAGAAGGTGATGAGGTTGACACTGCGAGTGTCGGGAAATTTGGGGACTGGAAATTTGCTGGCTTGACACTGACAGGAGCAGCAAACAAGCAAAAAATATGCAGCACCAGGATCCTTGCCCGGCCTTCCTCTAGAGGGGTGACAGCCACAAGCAGGTAGCGCCTGGACTGAGTGGAGCTCAACCACCGGCCTCGCACCATGAGTGCGGTTTTCTTGTGAGCACGATTTCAGTGTGCAGGCACTGAGTACTCAGAGAGGAGACAGTGAATGCAAACCGAAAAGATAAAATGACGTGACATTAAACAGAAAACTTAGGTAAGGGCGGCCTTAGGAGATGTTAGAGGGTGAAGCCCATGAGTGGAGGGAGAATGTGTATCAGGGCAGCCCAAGCGGGGGGTCCTCCCTACCGGGTCTGCCCAGAACTGCACCCGCTTTTCTCAGCTGCACCTCCTTGCTCTTTCTCCGATGGGATATAGCAGAGGATCCAGGGTGGGCGTCGGAGCTGCCATGTCCACGCGTGTCATAAATGACCCCGATCAAACCAGCCGACTGGTTTCCTCCGACAGGCCCGACGGGGCTCAGGTAAGTGCTCTTGTGTCATCGACATTGTCAAGCGCAGAACCACAGACCCGCTGGGTTCCAGTTTCTCTCTGCTGGTGAAGATGTGAACCAAGTGTCCGTGTACGTGGAGGAAGCAGAGCAGACGAGGAGTCTGCTCCCGGGAAAGGCTCCGTCCGAAGAAGAGGGGGCGGCGTGGTGGCCTAGGCCCCTTCCTCTAGGACCCTGGCACCACTCCGGCTCCTTCCAGCTTCCAAAGAGGGGGCGACCTTAAAACATAAATCCCACCTTCTTCAGAATCTATTGAAGGTTTTTGACTTTTGGTTTTTCTGTTGCAAGGCAGTCTCCTCCCTGGTATAGGATGTCTTCCCTGATTTAACACCTGACAGCTTCTATTACAAGGTCTGTTAAGCACATCCTCCCCTCTCGACACTCTTTTCACTAACTCACACCCTGGCATCCTCTTTTGTGGGGAGACTAACCCATTTTAAGAATAACCCTGATTTTGCTCCGATTTATAGTAAAAATAAAAAAAAAAATCCTTCACAAATTCCAGAATTCGAATGGCGTTTTTTGGTGAGTTATTTAAGGCAAAACTCATGGTATATTAACACCACGCTTGAGAATCGCGTGCAAACCAGTTGTGCATTTCTCTTGACTTCTTTTCTCTCCACCCGAGCGCTCTGCTCTTTCTTTCCTCTCTGTCTCCGCAGCTCCGAGCTGGTTTTTGGAAGCACAGGATGCAGTCATGCAAATGCCACTCGGACTTTTTTCAGACGCTCTTCCTGGAATTCTTCTCCAGGCTGGAATCTATCGGTCTTCTCAGGATTATTTCGTTATACAAGGTGGGAAGGACTTCAAGGTTCAGCTAGACATTCATACAAGAGACTTCTTCCTAAATACTGCAGACTTTTAGGGGTGGATGTGAGTCGAGTCTCCGGTAACCCATATAACAAAAATAGTGGTGGTCAGGTATTATATTTGTACAGAATAGCTTTTTGCCTCATAAATTATCTTTTTTTTGATGAGCCTTGAGCATTTTCTAAATGTACATGGACTGGTTTTTGTTTTTGGGATTTTGTTTGTTACTATTGTCCTCAAAATGAGATTGGATCAAGGTTATTATTTTTTTGTGTGTGTGATTTGAAAGTAAAGACTCTATACACTCTTGTTTTAAAGGTTGAATCTACAACTCTACTCCTGTTTCTGTCCTCTGCCAGCAGCCTTCCCTGTCTCAGCTGTCCCCAAATTTCCCCAGCTTTCCGTAAACTGTTTATTACCCTGGTTTTCAGGTTGTTTGAAAGGATTTGAAAGCATTTAAATAACTGGCAAGGGTTGGTTTTGCTCCTGCACAGATTAAACAGCTTCACCGTCAAAGCTGTTATTTTATTATTAACTCATTAAACAACAGCATCCTGAAAGTCATGGTGTTTTCAATTACCTATATTCCTTTCAGGGTTGTGTATAGCTAATTTTTCTCTCTCCAGCCATTCAGTAGGGCCTTGGCTTTCACTGAGGGAACAGGGATAGCATTGACTATTCAGGCCCATCCCTGAAGACACATGACATGCGGTGATTTGTCATTTTCCTGGTGCTCAAATTTGAGATGTGTGCATCGACGATGGAGTTCCATCGTCCCCTGGCTGGTGAATGAATTCTGCTGAGCCCTGAGACAACACAGCCCACCTGGCTTTGCTATCGTGGCATTTAATGCACAAGTTCCATCTTGCTGAAAATAGATATTTATTATTCGGGAAATACTGACCTTAAAGCAAGGATTTTCACGTTGTAGTCCTTTCTGAAAAGAGTAATTATTGTGATTTAAAAGACACGCTTCCTGTATGTTGATAGAAAACAGACTTTCGACAGATGAACAAAGGGGAAGGGAAGGAAAAATAAAACAAGACAAAAAAACATAGAAGGAGTCAAACCATAAGAGACTCTTAACACTAGGAAGCAACCTGAGAACCTGAGAGTCGCTGGAGGGGAGGTGGGTGAGGGTCGCTGGTGGGGTAGATGGGGGACGGACATGGAGGAGGGCACGTGATGTGATGAGCACTGGGTGTCGTGTGCAACCGAGGATTCACTAAATTCTACTTCTGAAAAAAAAATTCTACTTCTGAAACTAACAAAAAAAAAAAAAAAAGAAAGAAAGAAAGAAAGAAAAGAAAGAAAAGAAAAAAAAGGAAAAAAAAAGAAAGTGAACTTTCAAGTCAACAGCCAGATTCGTGTTGTAGCCAGATTCGTGTTGTAGTCCTCGTACCCTCCTTTGTCAGAGCTGGAAAAGCACTTCCTCATCTCTTAATTTACGTGTCGGCCTATAAAGTACTTCTGGAGCTGTCGGAGAGGATTAAGACAATAAATGCATATTAACACTGGTTCACAGTGGGTCCTTAATAACCAACGAGAATTATTGTTAGAGTTTATCTTAGTACTTTGGCCAAGAACTATAGATTTCTTTTTCTTTCTTTTTTTGTTCTTTTTAGAGCCTCTGCTGTTTGATTTTCAATATTTTGCATGGTTATTAGTGGACCTTCTCCAATAGAATAGTATCAAGCATAATGAAAGAGGTTAACCTGGCAGTTTTCTCTCACCTGGATGATTACATGGTCTCTTGAGAGTCTTTAATTGGATTTCAGTTGGTCAGTATCTTTTTTGAATTCTCACCCTTCCTGCAAGATACTGGTAGAGAACAAAAAAAAAATCAATTCCAAAACTAAAAATGATCATTTTTTAGTATTTATATCTCATTTTTCAAATATTCTAATAAAAGCATTTTAATACTAAAAATCTTTTTTTAACCCTTTATTCTTAATGTATTTCTCACAGACTTTGTAAGGACCAAAGCGCTTGCTCTTTAAAAGCAAAGCAGGCCCTCTAGTTGTCTAAAGAGATTTTGCTGCATGAAGATTATTTTTCACTCCATTCTTTTATTCTAAAATAAATCCTATTCTATGACATTGAAACTTTTTAAAAACAGCCTTATTGAGACATAATTGATATGCAAAGAACTGCACATATCTAATTTGCACAAATTGATGAGTTTGGATATATGCAAACCCCCGCGATCCCATTACCACAATCAAGGTAATAGATAATCCAACACCTCCACAAGTTTCCGTGTCCTTTTTTTTTTTTTTAAAAAAAAAAAAAAAGCTTTATTTAGGATAATTGATGCACAGAAAACTGCACAGTTTGATGAGTTTGAATATATTTCATACACCCATTAAGTTATCACCACAATCAACATAATAGTCATATCCCCCACCAACAAAAGTTTCCCCGTGTCCCTTTTTTGTGTGTTTGTGGTAAGAACACAGAGCATGAGATCAAAGGCCCTGATGCATTTCTGGTGCACAGCACAGTACTGCTGACTGTACCCGTAGTGTAAAGCAGATCTTACTCATTGTGCATTTACTCATCTTGCATCACTAAAATTCTATATAATTGAACAAACTCCAATTTCCCCTCCTCCCAGCCCAGAGTAGCCATCGGTTGTATTCTCAGCTTCTATAGTCTGACACTATAAATGGAATCCTGCAGCTTTTGTCCTTTTATGCTTGGCTTCTTTCACTTCGCGTGATGTCATCTAGGTTCAACAATGTTGCCGCAAATACAGAATTTCCTTATTTTTAAAGGTTGAATACAATTCCATTGTATGTATATGCCACATTTCTTTATCCATATTCATCCTCTAACATTTAGCTTCTTTTCATATCTTGGCTGTTGTGGATATTGTTGCGGCCAACACGAGAGTGCAATTACCTCTGTGAGATCCTGATTTCAATTCTTTTGGGGACATACACAGGAGCAAGATGGACCTTATGCTAATTCTATTATTTTAGTTTTCTTGAGGAAGCTCTCCTTTGTTTTCCAAAATGGCTTCACCAATTTACATTTTCACCGAGAGTGTACAAGTATTCCAATTTCTCCACTTACTCACCAATACTTTTTATAGTTTTTACTATTTTTTAAAGATTTTATTTATTTATTCATGACAGACAGAGGCAGAGGGAGAGGGAGAGAAGCAGGCTCCATGCAGGGACCCGGACGCGGGACTCCCCGGTCTCCAGGATCACACCCCGGGCCAAAGGCAGCACCAAACCACTGGGCCACCGGGGCTGCCCTTGTTTTCCTGTTAATAGTCACCCTAACAGGTGTGAGGCGATATCTTGTGGTTTTGATTTGCATTTCCTTGGCGATTATTGATGTTGATTACCTTTTCACCTATCTGTTGGTATGTCTTTGGAGAAATGTTTCTTCAAGTCCTTTGTTCATTTTTAATCCAGTTAGTTTTTGCTGCTGACTTGTAGGAATTCTTTTTATATTATGGATATCAATCCCTTATCAAGTGTATGGTGTGCAAGTACTTCTTTCCCTTTTAACTGCTGTTTTCTCTACTATGCAGAAACTTTTTAGTTTGAGGTAGTCCCCCTTGTCTACTTTTGCTTTTGTTGCTTGTGCTTTTTGTGTCATATTCAAGAAATCATTGCCAAGCTCAATCCCTTAAAGCTTTTCCCCTACGGTATCTTCAAGGAATTTTATAGGTTCAGGTCTTGTGTTTAAATCTTTAAATTTCAGTTGATTTTTGAATAAGATGTAAGGTAAGTGTCCAATTATATGTCTTTGCCAGTGGATATTCAGTTTTCCCAATACCCTTTGGGTTTTTTTTTTTTAATTTTTTTAAAATTTATTTATGATAGTCACAGAGAGAGAGAGAGAGAGGCAGAGACATAGGCAGAGGGAGAAGCAGGCTCCATGCACCGGGAGCCTGAGGTGGGATTCGATCCCAGGTCTCCAGGATTGCGCCCTGGGCCAAAGGCAGGCGCCAAACCGCTGCGCCACCCAGGGATCCCCCAATACCCTTTGTTAAAGAGACTCTCATTTCCTCCTTGTGTGTTCTCTGCCCCTTGTGGAAGATGAGTGGACCGTTTACGCCTGCGTTTATTTCTGGGCTCCCTATTCTGTTCCATGGGTCTGTATGTCTGTTTCTATGCCAGTATCATGTTGTTTTAATTGCAAGAGATTTATAATATAATTTGAAATCAGGAAAGGTAATGCCTCCAATTTTGTTCTTCCTTCCTTCCTTTTCACCTTTGTTCTTCCCTTGGCTATTTGAAATCTTCTGTGGTTCCATATGAACTTTGGGATTTTTTTCTATTTTGGTAAAAATTATCATTGGGATTATAGGTACTGCACTGAATTTGTAGATTGCTCTTGGGTAGTAGTATGGACATTTTAACAATAGTGTTATCTTCCAATCCATGAACATGGGATGTCTTTCCAATTATTTGTGTCTCCTAAAGTTCTTTCACCAGTTAGTTATTGTTTTCAGTAAGTCTTTCATCCCCTTAGGGATGAAAATTTATGCCTAAGTATGTTATTCTTTTTGATGTTATTACAATAGGTCTTTTTTGGATAGTTTGTTGTTGGTGTACAGAAACATAACTGATTTTTGTATGTTGATTTCATATCCTTCAACTTTACTGAATTTGATTATTCTAACAACTTTTTGGTGGAGTCCTTAGGATTTTCTACATGCAAGATCATGTCATCTACAAAGAGAGATAATTTTACTTCTAACTTTTCATTTTTCTGAGACTCCCATAATGCACATATTGTTTTGATCAATGTTGTCTTATAATTCCCTTAGACTTTCTTCACTTTCATTTTTTTTTTTTTTATCCTTTAACTGGATAATTTCAAATAGCTTGTTTTTGATTCTTTGCTGATTCTTTTTTCTGCTTGGTCAACTCTGTTGGTCAACTCTCTTGGTCACCCCTCCAGTGAGGTGTTTTTGTTTGTTTGTTTGTTTGTTGTTGTTTTTCTAGTTCAGGTATTATACTCTTTAGTTCTATAATTTGTTTTTATTATTTATATCTGTTTATTTAACTTCTCATTTGTTCATACATTGGTTTCCTGATTTTATCTAGTTTCTGATCTGCATTCTACTGTAACTCAGGTTCTTCAAGATGACTTGTTTTTTTTTCAATTTATTGTCAATTGTCAACTGCCTATTTCATAAATCTCCATTTCTTTAGGGTTGTTTGCTGGAGATTTCTTTTGTTCTTTTGATTGTGTCATGTTTCCCTGATTCTTTGTATTCCTCTTAGCTTTGCGTTGATGTCTGTACACTTGAAAAAAGAGTCACCTCTCCCAGTCTTCATGGACTGGTTTTGACTGAGAAAGACCTTCACCAATTAGGCTGCCTTTAGATTACTTCATTGTTACTGGCTGTCCCAGGACCCTAATCTGTTCTTGATGTTTCCCAGAACACTTCATCTCCTCTATTGTCAGTTTCTTTACAGAAACTCTTGTTTTAGTTCAGGCAGAAGTTAGCTCCTCAAGCAGCACACTGAAAATCTGGGGCCCTGGAACTGTATATACCCCACTCCTGCCTTCCCACCGCCCTCCCCTACCCCCAACGAGGGAAGAAGCCTCAGTTCTGTATCTTCTCTGATACTTGCAGAGCAAATTTGGCTGCAGGAAGATATCCTTCTCCCAGCTGCTCCAGGCATCCAAACTATGCTCATTCTTTCAGTGTTCTGTGCGTGACAGGACAGAAGCCTGACCTCTGGGAGTGCACAGAAATACCCAGAATGTTGAATGTTCACTCCATTCTTTCTCCTCACCTTCCCCTAGAAATAGTCAAGATCTCTTAAGGCGGAGTCTTCCTGCCTTAGGAAAGGGCCTGTTACAGGTAAAGTTTATTTGCTTTTTTACACATTTAAGTACAAGTGATTCGTTTCTGTGCTTGCTGAGGATACTGCAACTTCTTAACTTGAATTTCAATTTCTTATAAGATGGTTTGCTCATTATATTGTTGTTAAATCATTGCTTCTGTGGGACAAAAAGGGATGGGACTTCCTAGTCCTCCATCTTGCTGATATCACCCTCTGAGGCATTGAAACTTGCACTCTGTGTGCTCTCTTGGGAAAGGTGAATCAACTCCAAAGGAGAAGAAAAGTATTCAGAAGCATGGAGAATCGTCTTCTGGGAGCTTATGTGCCTTTGCTGTTGCACGGTAAGTAGCCCAGATTTTAAATTGAATGTCATTCATTGGTCTGTTCAGTTACTGGGTGCCATTCTTAAAATGTAGACTCACCAACCCGTCCTTTAGACAGGCCTATTACTGAGGAGATTTAGGTAAAATGAAAGAAGACTCTAAACAAAATATCAGTTATGAGGTTGAGCCATCAAATATGACATTTGCATGTAGAATTATGAATAAAACCTCAAAAATAGAAGGTTACTATGGCTATCATTAAGTGTTTTTTTCCCCTTCTTCTCTTAGTGAACAAGAAATGCCTGCTGGCTAGTCTACTTGCCTCCAGCTTTGACCTAGTTACATGAACATTGCCTATAGGACCTCTGGTACGTACTCTCTGAAAAACAACTCTGACCATGTCATTCTTCTTCCTCTTCCATTTTTTTTTTCTCTTATACCATAAGTGCTTTGTGATTTCCAGAAAGGAGACAGGCTGTTCTTTAACATGGTATACAATGTTTTCCCGTTGCCTGGTCTCTGCTAACCTAGCCTTATCTCTCTAGTTTCATCTCTTACCATTTAATTCTTGTTCTGAAATCATAAAAAAACAGAGCTTCAGAATCCTCTTACTGCTCACTCTGCCTGAGAGTTCTATCTCTGACATATGCAGTATGTTATTCTTCCTCTTTTTTTGCATCTTAACTCCTACTGTTGATTAAAAATAATTTCAGGCGTTTCTTCTTCCAGAGTGCATTTTCTGAATCTCCCAAGAAGGGATGAGTATATGTCATTAATATTTGATATAGCTTAGGGGCACCTGAGTGGCACCTTTTGTTAAGTGTCTGACTCTTGGTTTCAGGTCATGATCTCAGGGTCTTGGGATCGAGTCCCACATCAGGCTCCATGCTCAGTGCAGAGTCTGCTTGAGATTCTCTCTCCTTCTCCCTTTGCTCCCTCCCACTTGTGCACATGTTCTCTCTCTCTAAAATAAATAAATCTTTAAAAAGTATTTGACATCACTTGGAGACTTCTGAGACTATGATAAATAGTGTGTATTTTTATTTCTTCTGGTATGTGGTTCTTTAAGGAAGAAAATGTTTCACGTTTAAGTTTGTTTTGCTGCATCTAGCACATGCTTATAAGATCACAGTCATTTAATAAATAAGGATTATATATGGTAGAAAAAAAATAAGAGTCAAAAATCCTCTCTCAAGTCCTATACTTCTGACTTACAAATAGACTACCACAGTATTACTGCTACCTCTTTTTGGGTTACTGACTCAGCTTCTGAATTGATATATCCAGTTCTTTTACTTGCCTCCAGCCCTGCCACATGGTAAACATAACTTTGGACAAATCTTCCAAAATAATAGGTAAAGAGGACTTAAATGATCAAGATTCTTTAGCTCAGACTGAAGATATAGAAAATCAGGTTCAGACATTCAAAATGAAATTTAAAAATGAAATAAAAAAGCACTCTGAGTCTCCAACTTACATACTTTTATTTGGATTTTTTCCTTGATCTGAAATCTCTGTCTTGATCTTTGTATTTATTCTTGTTTATGCCCCAGTTATGTCCTACTTCCTAATTTACAGATCTAGTTCAATGTCTAATCAGCATTGAAACCTTTCCTGATTTATTTCCCCAACAAAATTGGAGTCTCTTTCATCTTAGACTCAAACTGTACCCTGTACATATTTAAGTAGCACATTTTAAAATAAGTAACAATGTCCATTTTGTTCCTCCTGTTCTAGACTGGAACATACCTGAGGGGAGGGAACCTATTTCCAGAAGTATGGTATAGTACTAAGAACACACCATTTGGAATCAGATTTAAGCTGCAAAATTGATCTAAATTGTATTCTATTTAGCTGCAGGATATTCTCTTTTCATCTGTTCTCTGCTACAAGTAAGCATGGTGGGAAAAATTTTGGAATGGGAATTCTAAATAATAAAATTACTATTGCAAAGCAGGAAAAAATGAGATTCATTCTGGCAACATAGAGAAGTCTAAACTGACAGTACGTCTGGTGAGGCATAGGCAGGGTGACCAGTTCTCCCAATCTGCCTAGGAGTTTCCTGGTTTTAGCATTGGAAGCTTCACATCCTAGAACTTTCTCAGTTCAAGGAAAACTGTGATGGTTGGTGACTCTATAGCTAATTGTCATAAATGTTCTTATAGATCCTTGTATGACATGAACATAAAATTTGAAGATTTGTCAGATAAGCAAAGAATAAAATGAAATACGGAAGACCAAAGTTACAATGATCAAGTAGTAAGATGTTGTACAAATCCAGTCCCAAACAGTGTAACTATTGCACTGGTCGAATAATGAGTATATGGGACTTCTGTCAATAGTCAATGGAATTTGATGATTCCCCATATAAAGGGATGGAAGAGGAAGAACTATAACCCCAACAAATTAGCTAAGAAGCTTATTAAGAAGGAAGATAGAATTATCATCAGACTTATTTCCTGATGAAGTTGATCAGTCAGATATCCCCACAACATTGAACCAATGAATATTCTTGAAAATAAAATTGTGGGAAAACAACATTTAAATGGGAAACTGAAATGAATATACCACATTATATCTTCTGATAAAGTGAGACTGCATGGAATTTTTGATAGGTAGCGGATAACGTGCTATGAACACATCTGGAAACTGTGACAGCATGAAGTGTAAGAAGCCAGGAGAGAAGTGGAATGGCTAGAGAGAATGTGCTCTGAATTCCACCTTTCAGTCCTGATGAGTAACACTAATAAAGTAATAATAAATGTTCAATACAAGCAGTTGTCAAGCATGTCAAGCAGTGTGCTAAGCACATGCACGTTATCATGAGCCTCCAAACCATTAGGGGTTAAGCATCTATTGAGAAAATATTTGGGTTATTTGCATTTGGGAAGATAGGAAATGGCCAAGAGGGACAAGGGATTCTGAGGGTTCAGATGGTCAAGACCTCCATGCTCTACCATGGGTAAGTCTCACCTCAACTACAGTGGAAACAAATTGAAATTAAGAGGAGGCAGCCAACTGCGACAGATTTGATATTATGTCTTAAGCATAAATTATGAAAAGTGACTTTTAAGGAATAGGTCTGTCAGCGATGTCATCTGGGACTAACAAAACAGATAAAATAAGTTTTGAATATTGAACTGAATTTCAAAATGCTACACTTCAAACAATATACCAAGGAATTTGATTCTTGTACATTAATGTTGAGAGGGTGTTTAGATTGTCTTACCCCAACAGTAAGGGATTACAGTCAAATCTGTGACACACTTTTATAGTTAATAATGCAGTTTGATTTTTCATCAAGACTATAACCTTTTTGAGGAAAACTGTGATGTAAAGTTAGATTGAAATGTTACTGTTGAAATATAACTGCAGAGACAAAGTCTTTTTTCTTCTAAGCATATATTGGTTGTATAGAGGAAAGTTAACAGAGAAGAAATATTGTGTATTTAGGAAATATCAGGCCTTGAGATTAACAAGATATATTCCATTTATACATTTCTCTTTTTTTTTTCCTAAGCATAGGAAAACCTATGACATAGTTCATATTGACATAGTTCCCATGTCACTTCCAATATCTGTCATCAGGGGTATTCAATACATCTTTTTTTCATTTATGTGCAACTATCTTTTTTCATTTCATGCAATGTAATTGAAGCTGAGATGAAGTTTTTAGAGAAAACTTATAAATAATCTGACAATTTAAGTTCTGAGAATTAAAAAAATCAGTATATTTATTCTATGAATGAGGAGACTAAAGCTAAAATTAGAGGACACTTTTCAATGAAAAACAAATCATTCTAAACAAATATTTATAGAATAACTGCTATGTGCCAGGCATTGGATCCATAGCACTGAGCAAGAAGATGTAGCAGCGCCCCTCCAAATGCCTACCGTCTGTGTCCCAGACGGTACGTAGGGTCACAATGATGCTGCATGATAAGCTTCCGACCTCAGAAGCACATGAGGGTATGCATTTACTCAGTGTACACATCTGGGGACTGGCTGAGTGTTTGCTGGCCAAAGTGAGGCTCCACTGAGTGGCACTGCTGCCCTTGACTGGCTCTCTCCAACAACCCAACTGACCAGTTGTCAACCTTGCAGATGGAAAGGTTCCTACTTGCTCAAATATAATGAGCTTCTCCAGCAAAGTTTTCATGACAGCTGTACTTACCACTCTATAATTTCTATCGGTTCCTTTATTAAAAAAAAAAAAAAAAAAGAACTTCTATCTTCGTTGATGATATCTGCTTGATGAGATACTGTCCTAAGACTTTCTTTTAGTTCTTTGGATGTTATTTCCTCTAATGCTTTGGACATCCTTAGAATGACTGAGTTAACGTCTTTCTCTAGTAAGCCCAACATCTGGGGTTCCTCAGAGACAGTTTCTGTTGACTGCTTCCTCTAAGGCGAATGGGTCGTGTACATCCCGTTTCTTGGCATATTTCATAACTGTTGTGCTGCAAATCGAATATTTTAAGTGATGTGAGAGCTGTGGAAATCAGATCCTGCTCTCTCCTCAGAGTCTGTAACTCTTGTTTCTTTCATTGTCTGTGTTGCGACTTCCTGAACCAATTCTGTAAAGTCGGAATCATTTTTGTACGTCAGCATTGAGGTCTGTCCAGTGTGCAACCAGCTGAGGAATGGGCAGACGTTGCCTTAAATTTTTAGGAACACAAACCCCCAAGTCTTTTCAGGAGCCATTTGTGTAGCTGTGATGACACACCTCAACCTTCGTCCGGGCAGTTTGCAGCTCCACCGTGACTTTCCTGCCCTGCTCACGCGGGGACCTATGATAAGTCATAGGTGAGCGGGTACAGCTGTCACGGGCCTCTCCTGGACGTTCACACAGTCCTACACGTGTCTATATTCCCTGAAATAGGTCAGAGTTTTTCCAAACTTCCTATGGACCTGTCGTTCCACAGATTTGGCTTTTACGATTCTGAGCAGCATGCTGTTTTCCCCAGCTGACAAGCACTACCTCAGGAAGCCATGATGTTCAACAACTGCCTCTTTCTTTTCAACAAATACTCCTAGAGAAAAAGCTTTTGCAGTGAGAAACCCCTGAGCCAGGTCAAATAAGGACCCATTATGAATGGGGTCACCCAAAGAACCACCACTCAGGTCAAAAAATCATAATTCTCTGGAAATGGGCCTTTGAAGATGTTCCAACCCAATTCTATCCCTTCCAGGGGCTGCCGGATGACTGGTTTTCTTATGATTGTGGGTTACAGGTTGCTAAGTCTATTATGGAGCTGGGCAGGAAATGATGAGAGTGAGGCAAGTCAAAATGCAGCAAAGCCCGCTGTCCTTATTAAGGTCAGCCATTTTTCTTGAATCAAATGCGCCCCCAAATGCTGCAAGCCTTTAGCGAGTTTCCAGAGTACTGAAAAGGTTCACTCTGATAATTGCTAATTTTTCTAGTGTGCCCTTTGCTTTCATGGAAGACAGCAGAGAATTTGGGAGGTCTTTAATCCACCCCTTTCTGACACGGTCTTTCACATACCCAGGCACCAGCTAAAGGTCCGCGGACTCGGGCCCTGTGCTACCTTTTATCCGCTTCCTGTGACTGGCGAGCTTGCCTGCATATGCTCCTCTCCTAATGACGGTAGAGGCAAAAAGGAAACATGAAAGCCTTCTTACAGCCGAAGCTCAGATCTGACACGATGCAGGAACCTAAAATTCACATTTTAAGGAAGGTAAATGCAGAGGAGTATGATGACTGGGGCGGCTATTGTCAAAAATCCCACGGTGACCCGCACACTACGCAAGCAGCCCACCGCAGCTGAGTGTCCTGAGGGAGGCAGCGGACCGTGGGGGTTAACTGGGGGCTGACTGTACAAACTTGTACAATGAGCAGATCAGGAAATAAATTCCTGACAATATATTTCCATACGATTAACTGGAATTGATCTAGACCGGGAAGAAAGCCTCGTACTCTATTGATCTGTAGGATGAGTATAAATAATACCATTTTAAGTTCAGAAAATTGAGAGTCTCAAAAATTTATTTTAGTTTTTGCAAGTTCTTTTGCCATAGAATGTTTGGAAAAACTCTAAAATCAGTGACTTTCTAAGTTTTCTCTAGCGTGGTCCTGGTGATGTTCTGCTCTATAGGAGAAATGACATGACGGACAAAGCACTGGACTTTCAGGGATCACACTCCAAGCCAAAGGTTTCACTGCTGCCTCATTTGGGGAAAGCTCTTTCACTACCTGGTGAACTTTATTTCCTCAGTCATAAAGTGGAGGTAATTACAGAGTGGTTGTGAAGCTCAAACAACTTACCGTACGTGTAAAAGCTTTATGAATGGTCAAAGCGTATGCAAATACGGAAGACTCTTACTATGCTGTAAACCTGAGCACGCTCTTGTCCCGCTGGCTTTATTGGCCAATAAATGCTGTGGATTGACTACGTGTAGAGAACCAGGGGAAGATTTTATGAAGAGTTTTAGCACCATCACCACCAAGTTCAGAATCACAGTCTGGGCAGCTTGCTACAGTCTCATAGAGAGTTACAGGATGGCAGGGATATGAGGGTGGTCCTTATTTTTTTTTTTTTTAAGATTGTATTTATTTCTTCATGAGAGACACACAGAGAGAGGCAGAGACACAGGCAGAGGGAGAAGCAGGCTCCATGCAGGGAGCCCGATGCGGGACTCGACCCCGGGACCCCAGGGTCACGCCCTGGGCCAAAGGCAGACGCTCAACCACTGAGCCCCCGGTGGGGCTGAGGCAAGTCCTTCTTTTTGATGTGGTGACTCTCAGGGGTATGCTGATCATGCATAGAGTGCATGGAAGGACACAGAAATTTACTTATGGATTACTGTCCAACCTGCACAGAGCAGCTTTGATTTATCCTCAGTGTTACTACTTTATCATCATTTCTTATCTTAAAAAAAAAAAAACAGGAAGATAAATAGTAAATATTAAAACACCCGTGTGTACCATTACTATTTATAAATATTATTTATCATTCTAATTCACAGGTACTATTTATTATATCTACACATTGATTTAATAGTTTTAAGCTATTAAAAGTGATATCCTATAATCACTGTTAAAATCACTTACCTTTTGTCATTACTACGCAGTAATAATAGTGAATTATTATTATGATTTACTAAATATCATGTGTGTTCTAGATCCTCTAATGAGCATAGATAACCTCATAATAACCCAGTGAGGATGACTTACTCTCTGCAATTTACCGGTTAAGAAAAATAGACACCTAAGAAGTTTCAGGAGCACGTATGGTGACCAAGCCAAAACCGGAACCAGTTGTCTGACTTCTAAGCTGATACTCTTGAAACACTAAGACACATCTTTTTTTTTTCTTCTTTTCTCTGTGTCTGATTAAAGTATTTTTTTTTTGATTAAAGTATTTAAACCAAATCCCCTTGAAGCGATATAACACTAATTTAAACAGAATATCATTTTCAATGGTTAACATTTGAAGCTGATCCCTATAATTTATGGGACACTTTGACACATAGCTCTGGGGAAATACTGATGTGGTGAAATGAAATCAAGTGGGAATAGTTTTGAATATTCCTGATGATTTTTCCACTAAAGCTCTCTATTAGTTGGTAAAGAATTTCTCAAGGGATCCCGGACCCTGCTTAGTATTCAGATTGCACAGAAAAAAAGAGCATCTACTCTCCCTGAGACATATAGCCGACTTAGATAGCCCCATTTCTCTGTGGGCTTGGGTCAGGCCTTTAATAATATTGTAATATGGTCACATACACTTAGAGAGTCACATTTAATGACTAGTCCAAGTCTACCTGAAAGAGGACACTGAGGGAAACCCATGGAAATGGAACAAAAAGACCATGTACTCAAATGCTGTTTTCACAAAGATCTGTTGAAACACATAGTGTGTTTCCTCACTTCCAGTTCACTACGTGCACACGTGTGCACACACACACTCCTGTGCCCATATCACATTTGGAACCCACTGAACATTTTTATTATGATTATTTCTTAAAGACTGGATTTACCTTTTTGAGAGAGAGAGAGAGGGAGAGAGAGTAGACAGGGAGTAGGAGCAGGAGGAGGGGCAGACGGAAAAGCAGACTCCCCAGTGAGGAAGGAGCCCAACACTGGGGCTTGATCCCAGGACCCCGAGATCATGACCTGAGCCGAAGGAGGTCAGACACTCACCACTGAGCCCCCCACGCGCCCCAGGAACCCACTGAACTTTTGATAGCACTTGGGACTTACGTCTCTTCCTTGATTGTTATTTTCAATTGCCGTGAAAAATACATAACAAAATTTACCATCTTAACCATTTCAGGTGTGCAGTTCAATTGCATTAAGACCATTCACATTATTGGGCAAAAGGTCTCTAAAGCTTTTTTCATCTTGCAAAACTGCAGCTGTACTCATTAAACAGCTGCTTCCCATCCTCTCCCTCTTCGTAGCCGTGAGTAACCCCCATTCTACTTTCCGTTCCTATGAAGTGCACGACTCTAAGTACCTCATGCAAGCAGAATCATACGGTGTTTGGGTTTCTGTGATTGGCTTGTTACACTCACCATAATGTGCTTTCAGTTCATCCATATTATGCCATGTGACAAAATTGCCTTTCGAAGGCTGAGAAGCACTGCCTCGTGTGGATGTACCACATTCCGTTCACCGACTCATCCAATAAGGGACATTCGGGTTGCTCTCGCTTCTTGGCTTTTGCGAATAATGAATATGTCACGAATGTGGGTGCACCTTTGAGACCCGGCCTGCAAGTATTTTGGATACACACACACCGACGTGGGATGGTTGAATGTGATATTTCTATTTGTAACTTTTGGGGCATCTCCACACTGTTCTCCACAACGGGTTTACTTTCCACCTTGCATTCCCACCAACAGTCATGAGCGTCCCCTGGAGCGCACTGGAGAAGGCCGTATATTCTGCTACTGATGGATTCAGTGCTCTCCACGCTCATCTCCATCAGGTCCCCCGGCCTAACATATGGCTCAAGTGCAATGTCTCCTCGCTGGTTTTCTGTCTGGATGGCCATCCATTGCTGAAAGCGACGTGCTGAGGCCTCTACTATTGCTGTGTGACTGTCCATGTCTCTCCTTCACATCTTTAGTATTTGCTCAACATATTATGTGTGTATGTGTTCATTATTGTTATATATATGGAGAGAAAGATGCGTATATCATTACATAACAAACTTTATTAATCTCCTACTACTGATTTTGGCCTAAAGTCCATTTTGTCTGTTATAAGCAACGCTAGCCCCAATTTCTTTCATTTCCCATTTGAATGAAATACCATTTACCATCCTTTTGCATTAATTTATTTACAGTATCTTGATGTTTCAGATTTTCTCATCTCTTGCTACCTTTGCACTTGATTTATCTTTTTCCTTGAATACTCATCCTCTTCCTATTTCTCCTAAATTTTCTGATTAGATTGAGTGAAATTTAATTTAATAATAATAACTGTCCAAAGGTACGTATGGTGCTTCCATAGCATTTTTTTTTTCACATTAAAGATGAAAGCTCAAACACCCTACCTTCCAGCGGCATTCTAGTCTAAAAGTCATCACCATCCATGGTGACTGTTTCGACATTATTTTCCAGACCTCTGGATTGATTAAGGTGAGGGAAAAATGCAAGCTCGTTGTCATACTTCCACTGTCTGTGACAAGATGAGTCGCCTGAAGGAGAAGCACACATCAACACAGCTTTAGGTCTTGCTGCGCCCAGAGTTGGGAAGTTCCTCAAGCCACACGGATGTCACCTTTTTAAGCAATGCTGAGACTGTCAGTAAATACCGTCTGAGAGTCTACCAACTTAAAATCATTCAGTTTGCTGTGGATTTCTACAGCCAAGACTATACGAGTCATAATTTCACACGTAGCAAAAGCTATCTCGTTATTATTTCTCCCAGGTACCTCAACAATGTGGAATATTTGCCATGTATATTGTACATATGTTTTATTACAGGAAAGGAATATTCATTAAGCAAAATTAGTAAGAATTCAGGTTCATAAACATCAGTGTGCCTTGAATTCAGTTCATTGGAATAAGCCTCCGTGATTCTGATGAACTCTCAAATGCTTGACCACACCTTTACCAAGCTGATTCTGGGAAGAAGAGCAGAGCTTGCATCATGGAACACCAGTCAAGGCAGACTGTGACCTGGGATGGGCCTAACTGTGGCCAGCTGGCCTGATTTCTCAGCTGTGTATACAGATATATAAAGAGACAGGGAGAGGCACCTCGGTGGCTCAGTCAAATGAGCATCTGACTTGGTTTCTGCTCAGGTTTCGGTCTCGGGGTCATGAGATCAAGCCCAAGTCTGGCTCTGGGCTCAGCAGAGAGTCTTGAGCTTGAGATTCTCTAACTCTGCCCCCCACCAACTTGTGCTCTTTCACCTCTCTCCCTCTCAAAATAAATGAATCTGAGAGAAAGAGATTACACATTAGTACTATTCTGATACTAACTTTTAAGATCTCTTCACTAAAGAAAACCTTAGCCACCTGGGGCCGAGTCAATGGGATCCATCATGACAAATTCTTTAACCAATGGTTTCTAAGATTGTCCTCTGATTCCTCTCTGCTTCATTTTAAAATTTTGTGTCTCAGGTCATTCGTTCTCACTGCAATATACAGTCGGCATACTTATCATAGGGATATTTCAACCTCTTCAACTACATTCAATGATTTTAAAAAGGATAATTTCAATCGCATTCACTCAGCCTGTTGCAGACTGGTTACCACAAATATCTATGCTGAGCTGACTTCCCGTTGTCAGATTTGGAAAACACCTGCTGCAATTTACCTTCTACCTGTGTTTGAGTTCACACTATTCTGAGAACCCTCTGATGTCGCAGTGACTGCTATAGATCCTGACTCACACAGGAATGACTTCCAAGTTTTATGTGACCTAAAAAAGGCTCCCCCCCTGAAAAGAAGATATTGACATTTATGTTTCCTCCTGTATGGCAATATCAACCATGCTGTTTGGCGGTAGCACCCTGTGGCTTTGTTGGCCAGCCATTCCATGCTCTCCTCCGTGTAGGATTCCATTTGAGAGCGCTGTGTGCCTATGGCTTTGGTTAATAAATGCCCAACAATACGGATGGATGTATGGATGGATGAATTATTCCAGACATGCGCTGACAACATGTACTAATATGTTCATTTGTTGATTTACTGAGCTTAACCACGATAGAATTTGTAATCTTTCAGATTTAAAATAAGCCCCCCTCCTTTTTTTTTTTTTTTTGCAAATTGCATGTGGTGAGAAAAGGTTTAATTATCTTCATATAGGACATGCCAATCACCAGACGATAATTCTAAGTAGAAATGCATATAAAAACGAAAAATATGTATATTTAATGAACAAGAGCCAGAATCTTGGAAAACAGAGCACCAAGGCTATCAAAGATTAATCTCTAGTAATTTGGTGTTGAAATAGCTGAAGAATAATATCGCCATTGACGGAACTATATAATGTCCTTTGTGAAAAGCTTGTCAGGACTAATATAATCAAATACAAACCCGATACAGGGAATCATGACCCTACATCTCAAACCACACTGGGCCGCTCCCACCCAGAGAAAGATAATTAATTGATTTCAGCTGGAGAAGGTCTGCCCGTCTGTAATTAAGAACATGTGCACCTACCACACTCCAGTCCTCCACTGCCGTAAGGACATGCAAGGTGATTAATGAAGGTAAACTGCAAACAGGCCTCTTGGTGTTCTTTGTTCTGTTTCAAACTCTCTCAAACTTCCGCTCCCACTCCACATTTCTTACCATGCTTTAAATGGGATTTCAAGAATATCAATTAAATAATAAAATACCTGCTTTCTTCATTTTCTTAAATAGATATTTCTACTCTAGGTTCCTATCATAAGTTGTGAAGTAAAACTCAGAGTAAATTTCAGTCTGGCTTATTAATACAGGGCGTGTTAAAAATGCTCATATAGTGCCTATTCCATGTGCACTGTCATCTCTAATTTTTTTAACTTGTGAAGTATTTGAAAAGTGATATTTGTAAGTACATAGTAAAGATGCAACGTGTTTTCTTTCTTCAAGATTTTGGCCTGCCATCTCTGCAATGTAGCCAGCTCAATAAGATAATCAAATGGAAAAATCAGCAAAGTGTGATACGTGTATGAAATAGAGTCAGGTTGATATTAAATAAGAATTTTTAACTTATTTTTGCTGCTGCTTAGCACTGTGCCTTTGGGGATATGACTCGGCTTCTCTGTAATTTTCTTACCTCCTCCATGAAAGGAAGATATGGTATGGTCAATATTGTGAGTATGTAATTATAGATATACTTAAGTAGGTCTATTACATATAAATATTTAAAAGTGAACATTTCACCAAAGAGGACACATGTATGAATAGTATGTACACAAAACTGTTCAATATCATAATTCATTACAGAAATGAAAATTATAACCATGATGGGATAGGACTACATATCTATTAGAACAGCTGAAATTAAAACACACACACAAAAAAAGAAAAAAGAAAAAAATAATAACAATACCAAATGATGGAAAGGATGCAGAGAAACTGGATCTCTCACACATTGTGAACGGAAATGTAAAATGGCACAGCCCTTGTGAAAGTAGTTTGACATTAAAATAATAATAATAATAATAATAATAATAAAATAAATAAAAACATAATAAAACAAACATACTTAAGCTCTGGTCTAGCAGCTACACCCCTGGACATTTATCCAGAGAAATAAAATTTCTGCCAATATAAAAACATGTACATGCCTCTTCCTAGCAACTTTTCTACAATAGCCAAACACTAGAAACAACCCATGTGTCCTCCCAGGGTGAACAGTTAACTGACCTGTGCTATATTGATACGGGGAATACTACACAGCAACATAAAGGAGCAAACCATCAATATGCCCCACATGAATGGGCCTCATGGGAACCATGCTGAGTTAAGACTGTCAGTATCAAAACCCTCTGATTTCTACAGAATATTCTTGAAATGATAAAATCATAGAAGTAGAGACAGATTAGTAGTTTTTAGGAGTTAGCAATAAAAGAAGATGAAGGGAACGGGTGTTGGATATAAAGAGGTACCATGGGGGGGGGTACAGCTACTCGGTTGTGGAGGTGCTACGTAAATCTACATGCGTTAAAATTGCACACACACGCTCCTCCACATAAAATGAGTACATTCAGAATCAACAAAACCAGAATAAACTCTGGATTGGATGATACCAATACCATATTCTTGACTTTGATTTTGTACTAGAGTATTGTACGATGCTACCATTGAGGGGAAATTGGGGCCTTTTCCGTACCATTTGGAACTTCCTGTGAATATATGATTATTTCAATACGGAAAGTTAAAAATATATAGGTATTTAAATCACATAGCATAAAGCATGGAACATAAACGTGGCTTAATAATTGTGGTTTTTACTGATATCACTAGAAGATGGGGGTTCAAGCCCCAGGTATACAGCTCATTGGTTTTGTCATAAACGGAATTTACTTCCACTTTTTCATGAATATGATGACAAAAGCAACATTTTCTCTGCCTGTCTCAATGAGTTCTCATGAAGATAAAA
This sequence comes from Canis lupus baileyi, assembly GCF_048164855.1. Classification (NCBI taxonomy): domain Eukaryota; kingdom Metazoa; phylum Chordata; class Mammalia; order Carnivora; family Canidae; genus Canis; species Canis lupus. The sequence goes on along the minus strand of NC_132840.1, from coordinate 832,969 downwards.
TTAGGCGTCTTTAAAATATATTTTATTCTTAAATTGCTTTATCCAGCAAAGAAATATTAGTGATCAGTGTTTGTTTGGTCTGCCTCAATAAAACACACCAATGGCTGCCTTCCCTTTCAAGCAATTTTCTTGAAGTATTTTAAGCTAGTGAGAAATATACATACACGTGTGTGCATGTGTGTGCGTGTGCATGTAAGAGAAAGGGAGAGACAGAAAGTTTTATGAAAGTTATAAAACAATTATTTTAGTTTTTATTTTTAAAAAGCCTTGTTATTCTATTTCTGGGATGACAAAATGACAATACAAGATGCCCTAAATAGGAGATCATAAGCCCAAAAGATGAATTTTATTCTTATATGACCTTCTCCCGTGGATCTCATTCCCATTATCATTAATACACACACACACAATATATATATATTAAAAGCATACATACTGAGATTTAAAAAAAGATTCATCATTTATTGAGAATTTACTGAGAAGTCATTGAGCAACCAGCTATATGTTTTCACTCATTAATTAAAATCTCCATTTATATTTAACAGAAGTTTCTTCATTCTAACTGTCCACTAAGTGTGACGATCCTTGGTCAATTTGTTGATTAATGAACTGATATCTTTATTCATTTAAAAATAATTTCCAATTGCCTACTACATGCTAGAAATGTGATTGTGTTATGTATTCTACACAGCTATACATTCTATACATATTCTATGCAGAATATGCAGTTGTTTAAAAAAAAACTTTTTTCCTGCTTATAAAAAAAGGACGACTGATATATATCAATACAGAATTAAGAACAGGTACCTTTGACTCTGACCTCACAGTTCAGGGAAAGCTTTCTAAAGGAAGTGGCATGTAAATTGAGAATTAGAATTGTTGGAAGAGATAAGTAAAAAAAAAAAAAAGGCATGGAAAAAAATCTAAATTATTAGTCATTCTTGTGGAGGTGATTAGTGGAATCTATGTGTCTTACCAAAGTAATGTGCTGTGCAGAGGAACAGGATAATAATTTCTTAAAAGGGACCTAGTTTTAGCTGGCTTTTCTGACTGCACTTTCTCTAGAGCAGATCAAGGAGTTGATGCAGAGACTAAAATATTGAGACAGAGACAAGAAAGTTTTGTAATCAGTAAGAGGAAGACAGGAATTAAGGGAAGCAGACAAAAGAAACTATTTTTGGCAAATTCTAGAGACAAGACTGGGAAGCTTACAGTAAGATCATTTACTAAATTCTGGTGTTCATTACCATGAAGCCAATAAACTAGCTTCTTTTAAAGGCCTGGGGCTGAACTTTGATATTTTTTCTTTTGTTTACTCATTTTTCTTTCACTTCAAAAATGTAGTAGTAGTGGCACTATTTTTCAGAGACACATTTTGAAAGGAAAAGAATGTTGATATATTTGTTGTCATAATATTCCTAATACCAGTTTTTTTTAAAGATTTGATTTTATTTATTTATTTATTTATTTATTTATTTTTTGGAGAGAGAATAAGAGATAGAGTGGGGGCAGAGGGTGAAGCAGACTCCCCACTGAGCAGGGGCTGAGATCATGACCTGAGCTCAAGGCAGACACTTAACAGACTAAGCCACCCAGGTGCCCCCCAATTCCAGTTTTCTTAAAGCCAGGAAGAGACAGAATCTTTCACACAGCATCCCTGCAATCCCAACAAACAATGTATTGTTGACATAGTTGGGTTTTTTTGTGAGGGTTGGGGAGGAGCTCTGAGGGAACTATTAGATGAATAAAATTGCTTGGCCTTGTAAATGAACGTTATTCATTAAATGGTATATGTTGTGCTAAATTATTAGCAACTGATCATTTCTTTGGTTGCAGATGTACAGAAGAAAAGTTGGGATTGTCAGAAGACTATGCATAAAGAAAAAAGATAAATAAGAAACATTATTTTGTCATAATGAAGTATGAAACGTTAGGTAGCAGGAACTAATTTTATTGTTCTCCATTATTCTGGCTGTAATATTAATGCAGAGAGCAGCTAACTTGGTAAAACATTTTTCTATAAAAATATCCATTCATACATCATCAAGCGAAGAAGCTCTCTTAGGAAGAACTTGCTTCAAACTCACCATTATTTAATTAAATAGAACTCATTCAAAAGGTTGTTTTTTGAATTGAGATTTTCTTTTCAGTTGTCCATACCAATCCAAGACTTTATTCTTCCCAAATTTATAGATCTTCACATTTTTATACACTCTGTTGTGGTATAAATGAAAAAATAAAGTCTGATTTCATGGTCTTTATTTTTTCCTTAATTACACAACAAACAGAATTTCTCACTAAAGCAAGATGGCCTATAAGAAACCATCAATATGCTTTCACTACAAGTCTGCTGAAATGCTAGATAAGCTACTTGGAAAATATTTAAAATAAGTAATATTACAAAAAAAAAAAAAGAGGAGAAAATCCCCAAGCTGATAGGCACAACGAAGTTACCAGAAACAGAGCTGAAGTACTTGAATTGATCTCACACTCCAGGGGTGTGTGTGTCCCCGGTGATGAGGAAGATGTAGAAATCAGGAGTGAATGCTTAGTCCTGGTACTCTTGGGACTTGAGGTTTCAGGTCAAATGAGTCGTCAAATATACCTTAAGTCATGAGAAGAGAAGGTGGCATTATTTTAAAAGCCTTATTTTTAACAACACAAATGAGAGCTTCAGTAAATGAATACCTGTATCATTTGAAAAACTGGATGCATAAGTTTATTATATTCACCACAGTTGAAGAATTTCTGGACTGCAAGATCATTAGGAAGACTACCAATTCAGCAGAGATGAAGAGACAGTATCAGAAAGAGATTTAGACATATAAAGAACTAGAAGTCTCTGTGTGTGTGTGTGTATACACACATACATAGAGGAAATGTAAACCATATATTATATATATATATATATATATATATATATATATATATATATTTCTGTTTCAAATATATATATTTTTTTCCTCCAAATATGGAGGAAAGAGAAGAGAAAGAGGCAATTTTTTTTTTTTTGATAGTCACATAGAGAGAGAGAGAGAGAGAAAGAGAGGCAGAGACACAGGCAGAGGGAGAAGCAGGCTCCATGCACCGGGAGCCCGACGTGGGATTCGATCCCCGGTCTCCAGGATCGTGCCCTGGGCCAAAGGCAGGTGCCCAAACCGCTGCACCACCCAGGGATCCCGAGAAAGAGGCAATATTGAAAAGTGCGGTAGCATTAAAGATGTCCACGAACTCTTTGACATTCTTCCCATTATGGGGTAGAACCCATTTTTCTTCCTACTGAATATAAATTGGTCTGTGACTGTTTTAAACAATAGAGTAAAAGGAAACAGGTTTTGTGCTTCCCTTTTAAGATGACAAGCTACTTCCCCTTGCTGCCCGGAGCCCTAGGCTGAACACAACATATGGAGGGACTGTGAAATTATATGGAGAGGCTGGCCTGCAAAGTATCTCTGCGAAGCCTGCTTGGACCTTCCAGACCAGACCGTTCAACTGCTGAATGTCACTGAGTGATTTCTCTCTATGCCACATGGAACAGAAACATCACCCTGCTGAGCCCTGCAGGGCCCAAGAAGCACAAAATCATGAGCTATCATTAAATGTTTGTGGTTTAGAGACATTACATCTTGAGGCAAGTTGTTCTTTTTAAGGTAGGAAAAAATATATATATATATGTAAAATATAAATAATGAATGAGAATAGTGGCAGAAATAATGGCTGAGAATTTTCCAAAATGAGCCAAGTATGAATACTCAGAGGAGCACATCAAGTCCCAAGCAAGAGAAATAAGACTACTCTCTACCTGGACTCTCTCGTGGACAGCACAAGAGCAAAGTGAGATCTTGAATGAAGCAAAAGGATAGATTATGTACAAATAAACAATTCTAAGATGGAAAGCAGATTATTTAATAGGAGCAAGAGATGGGAAAGTATGTAATAGAATAGTATCTTCTAAGTGACATGGGCAGTTGTCAACCTGGCATTCTATACCCTGCCAAATAACCATCCAGGATTAAGAGTAAAATTAAGACAACTTTTGTCCTAAAAGACTTACAATATTTACCAATATCTACAAAGCATCTCTTAATGAACTTAATGAACTATTAAAGGATAGATTTCAGTATAAAGAAAACTAAATTGAGAGAGAAACAGGGCATCATAACACAGAGTAAACAAAGAGCAATATCTACCTGTGAGAAAAAGAATGATAAGTAAATTATCTTCTTCTGTTTCCAAAGATGATCATTAGCAGATGAACATTTATGCCTGATGATTATTAGTATTATCATTATTTCCTTATAGTTGCTGCATGACAGAAATAATACTTTATCTCAAGTAAGGCTCTCAGCAACTGATGAAGTATGTATTAATATCTTCGTACAATAACAGAAGAAAATAGATATTAAATATCTTAGATTTTGAGCAGCTAGTACATGGCAGAGAGAGAATCTGAAATGATGCCGTGAATACAGATAGCAAGCAAATTCTTTAAACCATGTAGTCTCTTGTTTACCCTTTACCCTTTTTAAAAGATGGTTGAATGTGTTTCTTTCAAGCAACTTAAATGACTTATTTCTCTATTGTCCTATTCCCATGTCCAATACCCCCACCCTCTCCTTTCTCATGAAACAGTAGTGATGCCAGACTAGAAGTTGTTCACTCTGAAAACAGAGCATTACCAGCTGCTGGAACAGTGTTCCCATGACAAACAATTGTGAAAATTTTAAATTAGAAATCATACAGCCTAAGCATCCTGTGCATGCGATATGTTATCTTTACCTGAAGAACCAAAATATTAGTTCCTATGTACTTAGCAGGGGAAGGATTGCTACTTTCATTTTAAAGTAGATAAAAACGAAGCAAAGACAGACTTGTAACCACACCAAGTTCACAGAGTATGAAAAAACAACAACAAAACAACAACCACCACCACCACCACAACAAAAACCCAAGGAGATTCAAAATAGTGTCCAATGTGTCTAAAGATAGTACCTCTTCTACTGCCCATGGGGACTCTCATCGGTTGTTGGAATCTATTATGTAGTTGACATCAGAATTTGCTACTATAAATGATTTTTGATAAGTCTTGTTAGAAAGACATGATTGTACCCAAGTGAAAACAATTCCAAATGGCAGAAGCCAACATTTATTTATTGATTACTTACAATTTTCTGCCCCATGAATTATTACTTTACACAGATGCTATAATTAGGCACATCTCTGGAATGTGAAGAAAATGGGCCTCGTGTTGAAGTCAAACGCAATACATGAGGGAGGGGTATTCAAGCCACAGGCATCCACTAATTTTTCTGGAAAGAATAGGGGAACTTCTAGCTCAAATAACAACAGTTAAGTTTTTGGCAGTGATGTTATTAAGGGAGACAAAGTAGAGTAGGGGAGAAACCCTAAAGCCGGAAGAACGAGAAACGGATTTAAATCTAAGTAGACTCTTCTGCTTGCTACCTCATTGCCCACACTGAGGTTTATTTCCCTTTATTCTCTATATTGAATAAAATGGCACCTACGTTTAGGATTTGTGTGAATGTTTCAAGAAAAAGGAAAAGTGAGACAATGATGATAAAAGCACCTAACATAGAATCTAGCATGTTGTGGTTATTTAAGATATCACATGAATTGTTTACTGACTGAAAATACATTAGATTGTTTGACAAAGAAAGCTAGTAAAGAAAACAAACGTGGGCATGTTGAAAACGGGCATTAAGGTAGTCTGTTTTAAGAATTGGGCATTTACACTCATAAAGGACAAGAAAAATGTACTTATTAAACTTTGTCATACTGTTTTTCCTATTAATTTTAATTAGATCCTATTAAATATTCAAGAATTCCTTTTAATGCTTACCAGACTTACTATTTAGATATATTATTAAGTGTAGATGGAACTTCCCTCTTGTTAGACTTGCTGTCTTTTGAGGAATCTTGTTGCATTTAAAGTGTCCTTCTAGTGGGGGATCCCACAGCATGTTCCCAAAGAACATACCACCACGCTGTATATGCTGTGTACAGAGAAGAGGCGTTTCTCTCGATGGGGGCCTTGCTCTGGATACTATAACTCTAGTAGGAACAAAAGTCGGATGGGTCATATATCTGACACCAACTTCTAATGATCATCACAAGCTAGAAATTTAACCCTGGCCATTGAAACAAAATTATCTCCCCAGAGAACTAAGGAATACTCTTCTCCAATAACAGTTTGTGTATTGCTTCTTGATGAATCCTCCAAAAAAGAAAAATCAGCCCCCACAAGAGCGGGCATTGAAGTGTGAAAATGATTTACGAAGACTGAGATTTAAACTCTACTTCCATCGAGATGGCGACAAAAATTGAACCTTAAAACTGTGGAAAATGGTTGAATTAAAAAGTGTTCTGTTCACTGAACTTTTTATTTACTTGTTTTTCTTTCATTTGTGCATTTTCCACACTGGATTGGGGTATCAGGAAAGATTCCTGAAGGAAATGACAAGCAGACTTTAGTGAGGAAAATAAAAATAAAATGAGGGAGGAGATAGTCCTAATCCCTTTACTGGGAAGCAGTTTGACTTGGCTTATTAACTTAAAATTCCAGAAACTAAGAGTAATTGAGAGCTGGAGAAAGAAATATCTTTGGTGAATGGCTGAAAATAAGGTCAGAGAGCTGTGCGTTGTTACACCATGCGGGGAATTCGGTGCTAAATAAGTGCTTGAAACTTATTTGGAAAATTGTAAAGAGCCAGTGAAAGATAATGCAATTAGTTCTCTCTTGCTGCTATAACAAATTACTACAAAGTTAGTAGCTTTAAATTATACGAATTTATTATCTTGTGTATCTGGAAGTCAAAGCCCAAATTCGGTCTCACTGGCCTAGAGTCAAAATGTCAGCTTGGCTACTTCTTTCTGGAGGCTCTGAGTGGAGAGTTCACTACTTTCTTTTTTCTTCTTTTCTTTTCTTTTTTTTTTATATATATATATTTTATTTAAGTTCAAGTCAGTTAACATACAGCCTATTACTAATTTGAGAGGTAGAATTTAGTGATTCACCCGTTACACACAACACCCAGTGCTCATTACATCAACTGAGCTCCCTAATGCCCATCACCCAGTTACCCCATCCCCCCGCCCACCTCGCCTTCAACAACCCTGTTGGTTTCCTAGAGTTAAGAGTCTCTTATGGTTTGCTTCACTCTCTGTTCTTATCTTTTTTTTTTTTAAGATTTTATTTATTTATTCGTGAGAGACACACACAGTGAGAGAGAGAGACAGAGACACAGGCAGAGGGAGAAGCAGGCTCCATGCAGGGAGCCTGACGTGGGACTTGATCCCAAGTCTCCAGGATCACACCCCGGGCTGAAGGCAGGTGCTAAACCCCTAAGCCACCAGGGCTGCTCTCTCTGTTTTTATCTTATTTTCCTTTGCCTTTCCCTCCCCCATGTTCATCAGCTTTGTTTCTTATATTCCACATGAGTGAAATCACATAATTGTCTTTCTCTGACTTATTTCACTTGGTATAATATACTCTAGTTCCATTCACATCATTGCAAATGGCAGGATTTCATTCTCTGTGAAGGCTGAGTAATCTTCCATTGTGCATCTAACGCCACATCTTATTTACCCACTCATCAGTCGATGGACATCTGGGCTCTTTCCAAATTTTGGCTATTGTGGACATTGCTGCTATAAATATTGGGGTGAATGTGCCCCTTCGAATCGCTGTGTTTGTATCCTGTGGATAAATACTTAGCAGTGCAATTGCTGGGTGTTAGGGTAGCTCTAGTTTTTGCTTTTTGAGGCATCTCTATACTATTTTCCAGAGTGGCTGCACCAGTTTGCATTCCCACCAACAATTTAAGCAGGTTCCTCTTACATTCCCTTCCTCCACGCCCTTGCCAACACTTGTTGTTTCTTGATTTTAGTAATTCTGATAGGGGTGACGTGGTATCTCATTGTGGTTTTAATTTGTATTTTTCCTGATGATGAGTGATGTTGAGCATTTTTTTCATGTGTCTGTCACCCATTTGTATGTCTTCTTTGGAGAAATATCCGTTCATGTCTTCCATTAATGGACTGGATTGTTTTTTGGGTGTTGACCTTGATAAGTTCTTGAAAGATTTTGAATACTCACCCTTTACCTGATATGTCACTTGCAAGTAACTTCTCCCATTCCATGGGTTGCCTTTTGGTTTTGTTGATTGTTTCCTTCGCTGTGCAGAAGCTTTTGATCTTGATGAAGTCCCAATAGTTCCTGATTGCTTTTGTTTTTCTTGCCTCTACAGTCCTGTCTTATAAGAAGTTGCTGCCGCTAAGGTCGAAAAGGTTGTTGCCTGCATTCTCCTCTAGAATTATGATTTCTTGCCTTTCTTAAATTCTCAAGACTGGCCTTCATTCCTTGATTCATGGTCCCCTCCTCACGTTACTCCTACAGCTTGCTTCCCTCATCACATCTCCTATTATTAACTCAGCCTCCTGTCTCACCGTGATAAGAACCTCTGTGATTACACTGGGCCCACCTGGATAATCCTGGCTATTTTCCCATTGAGATCCTTAATCACATCTGCAAAGCCCCTTTAACTGTGAAAGGCGTGCACAGCTTTTGGGAATTAGAATATGAACATCTTCTGGAAACCATTATTCAGCTTACCACAAATTGTAAGCAGAGAGATGATGTGTGGTGCACTTTATATTTTAGAAGGAATCTTCTGGTACGGTGGGAGCCAGTTTGCAAAAGAACCAGCCTAGAGGAAGGGGAACAGTGAAAAAAAGAGGCAGTTTCTGAGCTCCTGATGAAAAATGCCTTATTCCACGTGCCTTAATGTTCAATGTGAAACTCTGGCTGCAGTTTCCCATTTCCTCCACAGAGGAAAGGCCTCCGTGATGATAGCAAATACATTTGTAAGGTATCTCTAACAGAAGCTAGAAACCAACCGGATAGGGAGAGAGGTGAAGATAAAAGTAAGGGAAATGACTTCAGTCTCTAAATTTGGATCACCTTGAATAGAAATGGGAGATTTAAAAAGAGAGGAGAGTGAGAAAGAAAAGAAAGAAGTTCAATCAAAGACCCTACTAGCCTACAGAGCATTGCTGTGCAAAATGGGAAAAGACAGCCCCCCTGGGCAAATGCAGTCCCACAGGCACATGGGTTGGGCACCAGGCCATGCCGTTATGCCGAGGAAAAGGTGGCCCTTCCTTCCACTGACACAGCTCGCTGGTGGGGCACAGTGAACGCCCACCACAGGCCATGGCCCTTACGAAGTCCTGAGCTCAGGTTTGTACATGACACTTAGGAAACATCAGCAAAAATCCAGCTGGAATCATCTACAGGCTCTTCTCAGAAGCAGAGTCCAAAATCTGGGCACTAGCATTGAGACTATCAGAGAAAACTAATAGATGAGGACATAGGATGGCTGAGATTGTACAGGAAGAAAAGAAAGTGACATAACTCCAAGAGGCAGTCTAGTTGAAAGAGATAATGTTCAAAATCACAGGATCTTTTCGACGGCCAGGATGGGGCTACCTCTTGCTGCAGAGACCTTCCAGGTGGATACTCTGTGCATTCACTTGGTACTTAGGACAAAACTATGCCTTTCCCATTTTGTTTGTTTTATATTTTAAAAAAATTAATGCCTTAAATATTGATGTGTTAATTTTTATGTGCTGATTTACTAGTGTAAATCACATTAGGAACAATAATAAGAAATGGAGCGTATGTATGTTATTTGCTATCAGCAAAAAGGCAGCTGAGGGGTCTCAACCATGGGTGAAAACAGCTAGAAAACTCGCTGATATATATTTAAGTCAAAGTCTCTTAGAAACCTCTGGGAAGGGAAAGAGAGACAGAAAATTGGAAAAGGGAGGGAATGAAAAAATTTGATTAAAATATTGTTTTTGATTTTTTTGACCAACTTATTTCAAATGAATTAATTCCATGAAATGATGCTTCACACTAATTATTTGAATCTATGTGCAATGTTTTGACAAGGGAAAATGCATCTCCTGAAGTTCCGTTTGTGGAATTTACGTATCCAGTCAATATATGTATTTTCATTTAACTTTAGCTGATTTGAGACACCCAATTCTCCACTGGGAGGCACTTGGCTTTTCTCATAAATGTGTAATTTTCAGCTCGAAGAAACACTTGCACCTTTAGGGAGCAATATATTCTCTTCTCCCAGTAGTTCCTTATTTTATTTACCCTGTCAAGTAGCCAACAAGAACATTTTCTCATACTGTACCAGGCCTAAGTGGAGTTTAAGCATTCAGGCTGCCCAACTTTTTAGAAGAAAATCAGAAAATATTCTCCATCAAAGTAACAATACTACTTCTTACAGGGCCGTAAGCCACCTGTTTGGAATTATCAATCAAATTAGCTCCTAGAATAAAGACCAATTATTTTCTTAAATATAATGCCTTCCAAAAGTGTTTGCATTTTGCCTTTGGCATCTCTGCAAAATGTTGGAAGAAAAGAGTCTAAATCTTGCAGCCTACATTTGTTAATTGTCCCATTTTGGAGTAACCTAAGCATGAAAAAGCTAGAAGTACTTTTTCTCTTATTGGTCATTTAGTGAGCTGCACAAAATTGAATATGGCAAGTTCCGATTCTCTGGATTGTTATTTGTAGAAAATGTGCAGAAATGAAGCTATCAGAAATGTTCCTTTTAAATGAATATTGAATAGAAGCTAGTGGCATCTTTCCAATAAAGTAATTTCTTCCTTAGTTAGAATGGCCTTAGTTAGAGGGGAAATCCTATTTCAGTGCCATTTTTTTTCCTCCCCTCATTTATGCCCAAAGCATATTGTATGTAGAGATATCACGCCATGGACCCAGTAATAGTTCTGCTGTAGACAATTTCCACCTGACTGCATTTCTATTACTGTGGATAACCTTCAACTCAGGAACAGCATTCACAATTTATAGAGAATATAGGAAAAAGAGGTCTTCCATATAAATCCAGAATTCTGTGTGAAGTATGGATAAATCGCATAACTTTGAAAGTGAATGCGAAATCCTTCGGAGTGTGATCCTTGTGGGAAGGATTACTGGATTGTTGCCCGCCCGGAAAGTCTTCCTAGGTGTGATGCTATTTTTCTCAAGTGTCACATGTCTGAAACCGTCTCCCTGATGTTTTCCCCGGGGCCCCGAGAATCAGACTTAGTTTGACCAGAAGAAGCTGAAGGTGAAAAATGTAGTTTAGCAAGAGGTAGCGTCAAAGAATAAAGTCTAGTTAATTCTGTTAACCTGGGCCAGGCAGACAAGGGATCGGTTCAGGGAGTCGGGCTCAATGAGGGAAACTTACAGAGGTCTACGACCATGTGAGGAGACAGGATGAAGAATCCGGGAGCTGGCCACGGCCTGTCTGGCTTTTCCCGTTGACGTCCTCAACCATGTACCATGGGACTTTCAGCAGGTAAATTAACACACCGGTTCTCTTTTTCCTCATCCTTCAAAAAGCGTTTTTGAGTAGTTTGATCTAGAGGATTTCTCTCAACTTGAAGCTTCCCAGTGTAAAGGAGGGCAGAACCAGTGTGCAAGCGTCACGAGGAGTCCATTTAAATCCTGAGCAGAAGGTGTACGTTTTCTGACTCTTCCCTGTCCTGCCATGTGTGGCTACGGTAGCACTTACACACATTTGCTCTCGATCAGGAGGCAAGAAGGAAAATAGTGGGTAGATCCTTCGAATCCAAAACAGGGAAGGTGTACATCCATGGCGAGGGCCTGCCAGTGTTGTAACCGACCCTGTGATCACGGTAGGATGGCTCTAGCAGCGCCTCAACCATCCATCAGGCACCCATGGGTGCATGCGTACCTGCGCCCACCCGCCTCTCCTCCACCGACATAGCCATTCAACCAATGCATACTGAGTAGTTCAAATAAACACTCTGCTTCATAAGGCAGGGCTGTGACTGCTTCATGGAGTGGGGTGTAAATCCAGGGCCACGTGTTACAACACAGGATTAATTACTCTTGTGGAAATGCCATTTAGGAAAAAACAGAGAGAACTCAAAGTGCGTAACGGGCAGCTTCTTTTCATAGAATAGACCTGATTATCCCCACAGAAACTAACCTCCTCAGTCAGAGGAAGCTTGAGATGCAAGTTGATTAAAAAGTCAAGAATGAAAAAAAAAATTAAAAAAAAAAAAAAGTCAAGAATGAAATTCATTTTTTTCGATGTTCAAACCACTGGATCTATTTGCGAGGCCGTACCATTGCCACAACTTTAACACTCCCAGTTTCTGAATAACAAATCGTTAAATTCAGAAAACTCCCTATGCCTGTTACGGCTTCCAAGAAGGCCTTGCAAAAGACTTTGCCCTTGTAAAGCCAAACAGAAGTGCCGTGACCTTTAACATCGACTTGGTATTCCAAGTACACTAAGACAAGAAAGGAGAACAGTAACGACGAAATCCTGAAGGAAATAACAGATTCGATCTTTATTTGGCAGAGAATGGCGTGCAGCTATGAAGCTACCAAAACTCCAAACCCAGGAGTCTAATCGACAATAAAGATGGTGACTATGGAAATACACGAAGACAGTTTTCCATGCAATCATGACCCAAATATCCCATTCTGGATTATAATGATCAACCGTGTGTCCTGGTTTGTCTAAGACTGAGGCTGTCCTGGAACGCAAGACTTTCAGTTCTAAAACTGAGAAAGTGTAGGTCAAATTGAGGAGAATTGGTTTTACATTTCCTATAAAGTAACCGTCATATAAGACTCCCATTATATAAGGTTCTAACGTCCTCAGTTTATGCTCCCTAAACCTGTAAGCCATGCATTATGGCCAACCGCTCTTCGGAAAATTTTTAGAAAAAAAAGTAGATTTTTTAGAATCTACTAATATTTCCATAAAGTTAAATTCTTAGCAGGGGCTATTTTGTCCAAAGCAGCATCAAGAAGCAAACAGGCAGGTGGCTCAGGTGGTTAAGCCTCTGATTGGTTCAAGTCATGATCTCAGGGTCCCAGGATAGAGCCCCACATTGCTCTCCACGCTCAGCGAGGAGTCTGCTTGTCCCTCTCCCTCTGCCCTTCCTCCAGTTCATGGGTGCTTGAATGCTCTCTCTCTCTCAAATAAATAAGTAAAATCATTTTTTTTTTAAAGAAGCAAACACACATAAGCTGTTGTCACAGTGGCTATTATTTCCAGTTCACATGGCACCTGCACTTTACAGAATTAGTGAACAGAAAAATGTACCATCTGGCTCTTCCATTTTATGATTTCACAGGCACTGCGGTCAGTGACTGCAGCTCCACTTTCTTAGCCTCCTCCACCCTCAGTTACTCAGCTAGAAAATGTCAGCGTTGGTTAGTGAGGCCACTCTGAGCTTCAGTTTCTTCAACTTTAAGAGCATGATTGTCGTAAGTGAAGCAAAATGAAGCCCTGTGCCTAGGGCTGTGTCTGGTCGATAAAGACAGTGCAAAGTAAGTTGCCAGCTAAGCTCGTTACGTGGATACACGGGGTACCTTGTTTAATTGTCCACAAAGCCCGTATGAAGTAGGCATTTTTTTTTTTTTGAAGTAGGCATTTTTAAACCACTTTATCAAGGTATGCCCGACAGGTAACGACAACTACATTCTGCTATATACAGTTCCATGGGTTCATGGATAAGTGCACACCTGTGCCAACCCATCATCAAGATCACAGACATACCTATCACCACGCAGTTTCCTCCTGCCTCAGTTATTAGTCACATACGTAGTAAGAATACTTAAGATTTAACCTCTTAGCAACATGTAAGTATACAAGGCAGTATCGTCGGCTCTGGGCACTGTGCAGTAGGAAGGGCTCCAGAGCTTATTTCTCTCGTGTAACTGAAACTCTGACCACAATACCTTTGACTATAGCTTCATTTACCCCTCCTCCTGTCCTCTGGCAATCATCATTCTGCTCTCTGCTCCAATGGGTCTAGATTTACTAGATTCCACAAACAGTGAGATCATACAGTAAGTGTCTTCCTGCGTCTGGCATATTTCACTTAGCACGTTGTCTTTCAGGCTAATCCATGTTGTCACAAATGGCAGGATCGTCTTGTGAAGATTGAATAATATTCCGTTATATGTATATACCATGTTTTCTTTATTAATTCACCCATCAATGGACACTTTGGTTGCTTCCATACCTTGGCTGTTGTAATGCTGCAATGAACAAGGGGGTGCAGTTATCTTTTTGAGATCTTGATTTCAATCCTTTTCCATAACTACCCAGAAGTAGGCTTGCTAGATCACATGGTAGTCCTAGTTTTAATTTGTGAGGCATCGCCATACTTTTTCTCTAATGGATATACCAATTTACGTTCCCACCAATGGTTTACCAAGATAATCTTTTTCCCACATCCTCACCAACATTTTTATCTTTGTGTTCTTAATAATAGCTGTTTTTTTTTAAATAGATATAAGGAGATCATTGTGGTTTCAGTGTATGTCTCTGGGATATTTGCTGAGACCTCCTTTTCATATACCTGTTGGCTATCTGCATGTCTACTCTGAAGGAATGTCTATCATCAGGTCCTTTGACCAATTTCTTAAAATAGAGTTATAGAATATATACATTATATTATGTATTATATTATATAATAGATACATGGTTGTAGAAGTTCCTAATACATTTTGGATATTAATCCTTTATCAGAATCATGATTTGTAAATATTTTCCTCCATTCCATAGTTCATCTTTTCATTCCATCAGTTGTATCCTTTGCTGTGCAGAAGATTTTTAGTTTTATGGAATCTTATATGCTTATTTTTGCTTTTGTTATGTATGTTTTTGGTGTCATATCCAAAAAAATCACTGCCAAGATTAACGTCAGGGAGATTTTACCTTATATTTCTTGTAGAAGTTTTATGATTTCAGGTCTTATGTTTAAGTCTTAAATCCATATCAAGTTGAATTTTGTGTACTATATAAGGCGGGTCCAATTCATGCACACATACACATGCACACATACCACACTTAGATATTTAGGTGAATAATTTGCTAATTTTCCCAAGATTATTCATCTTATAGAGTACTAGTAAGCTGCACTTCCTGCCGTTCAGAATATACTTGGGTATATCAGTGCCTAGGTATTAGAAAATATAGGCAATATTTTTCAAGCAAGAATATACATACTAGAAATTTTTATTTATAGACCACCCAAATCAGAACTGCCTTTATCATAACTATGGTTTTTAATACTCCTATTTTGTTCCAATTCTCAGAACTTAAAATTTGTGACCTTCCCCTGAGCCTCTGAGTTTAGTATGGGAACTGGGACTGTATTTCTTATTCTGGAATAGGACAAAATACCCAAATTTTTGCTTGGTCTGAATCAGATGGTCGTCCATGGTCAATAAGTGAAATGGCCATGCAGAATAAAGTGGAAATCAATTGAACCTACGTATCAGGTCCTGATAGATGACAGGGGTGAGGGCCGAAGGACAATGTAGAGAAGTGCTGATGTGAAGTTTTAGCTTCCTCAACAGACTCAAAAAACACGACACCTTCTCATGAGAAACAATGGCTCACTATAGCAGTTATCCCAAAATATGGGGAAATGCCAGATTCTGGAGCACAGGGACATGACATATTTGTTGAATATCTATTGTACTGCCCACTCTTGACAGACATAGATTTCCTGGAAATTAAACAATCTAAGCATCAGGATTCCTGAATCTCATCCATCTCTGACTCTGACTTACACGGAATAAGAGACATGGGGTCTTTCACGTTTTCCTAGTCTGTTTCCTTCTATGAGTTCGGCTGACAAAATTGATATGTAACTCCACAATGTGATTTCTCACACCAACTTTGTGAAATTAACATTTTTAAATGAGAGAAATGGAATGATAGTTCAATTTGACTTTTTGTTAAAAAAGTTTTTGTTAGTAAGAACCTACCTGACATAGTATGAGCATCTGAAAATCATAGATTATAAGGGATATTGAGAATGGTAACATTTCTGTGGAAATGTTGAAGAAAACACCAAGCACTTGAGGGTTTGAAGGAGAAAGTGGTGATGTTTAGATTTGAATGAGCCCATGTGAGGTGGGCAAATGACAGATTTCATTCACAAGATACTTGAAAATAGCTACTTTCTATTTACTAGTTCTTTAACTTGCTCCAAGAAGACAAAACCAGTGATTGGAAGATAAAAGAAATTACTTCAAAAATTTACGAATGTGATCAAAAGTGGAACAGAACATCTCATATAAAACTGAGTTTCTATCATGTAGGTACTTCAGGCAAGAAAGTGTCAAGTGAAAGATTTCCAAAGATATTTTATACTTATATTCCCAAGGTGTGTACCATGGAAGAGTAGATCCAGGTTAGGTTTAATGGGGCTTCTAAATTTTTTTTTTCATTGAATCTGATCAGAAAACTCTAAGTTAAATTAAATTAGACTTTTTAATTGCAGGACTTACTAGAGCACTTCAAATAATAGTGTGTATTCCTAAGCAATGAATGAAGGGGAGAGAAAATGGACAAAAATAATTTAAAAAATAATGGATCTGAGATCTCAAGATATTATTTTTGTCCTTATATTAATCTTGCTCAAAACAGTTTTAAAAACCATTGCCTTGTGGGGTGCCTGGGTGGCAGTCGGCCGAGTGTCCAACTCTTGGTTTAGCCCGAGTCATGATCTTAGGGTCATGAGATCGAGCCCCATCTGGGCTCCACATTGAGCACAGAGTCTGTTTGAGACATTCTTTCCCTCTCTCCCTGCCCCTCCCTCACTGCCCTTCAGTGCTCTTTCTCTAAAATAAATAAATCTGTTAAAAAAAAAACCCACGTTACCTTGTAATTGTAGTATGTCACAGAATAAAAATAAATAAATATAAATAAGTTATGAGAGAAAATCATCAATCAACACTCTGGGTGCATGAGGTTATTCCTGAAACACAATACAATGACAGCAAAAGAGCAGTAGATGTGGCAGCATTGTCTACACGTGCTTATCCAGCCGGTAATGCAAGGGCATAAGGTGACCACTAGGACTTGATTTGGGAGGCCTTGGGGTAACCCATTCACTTAACTAAAGCCCGTAATAAATAATACTTTTCTACCTTTAAGGGATCGGGTGATCTGGGCCAGCCCCTGACCTGTTTGCCCTCAGATCTATTTCTTGCTCCTTTTCTGCTGCTCCCTACGTGACAGGGAAGCCCCTCTCTGCGGGCTACCAGGTGGGCTGACTTGGAGCTGTGCTCAGAGATTGAGCCCACACACTGGCTCCTGGGGGACTGGCGGTAGGATGAATAGGATCCAGGGATTTTCCTCTCCCCTTTCTCTGCCTCGGGTTGGGTCTGCGTAGCACCTCAACCACATCAGTGATTCCGGTTCAATCCTGTCCTTTTCTTGGTTCCTGCTGCCTCGATGGCACAGGCTTTTCACTTTTGCTGATCTCTGGGTTGCACCAGAGTCTTCTGGCTTCTTAGCAATTCTATCAGCCACATAACAGAGTTCCAGCACTTTATCTCCTGTGACTTCTGTACTTTTAGTGGCTCTTATTCTCCTGGTTGGACTCTGGTCAACATGAGGGTTTTTTTCCATTACAAAATATCTTTAAAAAAAGAAATACTGGTGCATTGTCATTTTCTCAGAGGACTCCAGAGATGAAAAGGATCTGGGAAATTGCTTCGCCAAAGTGTCAGAGCGCAGCTCGTAGAGACAAGGAGAGAGCCAGACTGGTGGGGATGGGGCCTTCTTACCCATGTTTCAACAGGATCATTATAATATTTACCTGTTTACTGATTCTGTGTTATTAAAAAAAATGTTCCATAGACGTACTTGCTCCCCTAATATTGAAGAAAAGGCTCAGATAAAGATTGACTTTATTTAGTCCGATTCACTCTACTACATCCTTCCAGGTCCAACAACCTTTTATTGAATGGATCTATTCTTTTTGTCTTTTTTTTTTCCCCTTCAAGTATCTTGAGGGACTTTACTCATGCAGTTTTGCTTTATCTTCCCATCAGCCCTTTAGAGGTGGAAGTATTATTCAGAAATTGAGGTTTAGAAAGAGGTAAAATAGCTTGTCTACTCCTACACTATAAATAAGCCTCCAAAATCAGACCTAAACACCAAACTCAGGTCTTCCCACGACGCAATCCTGCTTCCCTTGATGATTAAATGCTTATCTGATCTTAAAGTCACACGAGGAGAAAATGATGCGTTTAACTGTGCAGATGTCAAAGAAAAAGCAAGTGAATGTGCCTTTTAGCAAGAGCCTAATCTAACACCTGATCTAACCCTGATAC
The DNA here is from genome assembly GCF_048164855.1 of Canis lupus baileyi. Classification (NCBI taxonomy): domain Eukaryota; kingdom Metazoa; phylum Chordata; class Mammalia; order Carnivora; family Canidae; genus Canis; species Canis lupus. The sequence continues at coordinate 814,746 of NC_132840.1, read as the reverse complement.
GGCAACTTTTGCCAACTCCGTTGTTTTTGTTCTCACAGTGTCTTGTGCAATATAATATATATAAATGTACCTTTCTCACAACTTATTCCACCTTCAATAAATATTAACATCGCAACCGTCATCATCAGCCTCTCCAAAATAATTTAAGGCACATGCCTTTGTCTGAGCGGGGAACAAACAGACAAAACCCTTCAACAGATTCACAGACGGGAGGGAAAAACCAATTAAAGATTGTCTCTGAACCAGGACTGCCAATATGAGATGAGATGCATAACTAATCAGCCCCAGATATACAACAGGTGAAGTGATGAAAATGTGATTGTGAGAAATGTAGCAACAGTCTGATGTGCATAATTCATTTTTCCCGTGGAGCCCCTGCCCATCTGCTGTGACTCAATCGAATATCAGAAGATGGAAGGAGGCCATCATTCATTAACTCGACGAACTCCTTCAGGGCCCAACTTCGCCTTCATTTTATTTTTGTTCCCGCACCAAAGACTTGGAAACCATTAATATTGCTCTGTGGGTTTCTGAGCTTTCCAGGCTCCGCTCAAATCGGCTTCTCTTCTAAAGGGACAGAGGTATGAAGTGCTTCACCCACAAACCAAGTAAAGAGTGTGTAACATTTGTTAACGCTCCCAAGAGTTGCCTTCTCCTGGGCTATGATGGATTAGAACCATGAAAACACAGCCCAATCCCAATGTTCTTGCACCGAACCCCCTCAGGTTTGATTTTCCCCGTGTCTGTTCTAGGCTCGTGTAGGTTTTTGACATGAAGCATTTCCAGCCTGCTGGCCTTTGGAATCGTTGCTCAAGAGGATTTTTGGAACTTTAAAGTCCACATAAAATAAGACAGGTTTGTTTTTTTTTTAAGATTTTATTTATTTATTCATGAGAGACACAGAGAAAGAGAGGCAGAGACCCATGCAGAGGGAGAAGCAGGCTCCCTGCAGGGAGCACGACGTGGGACTCGATCCCAAGACCCCAGGGTCATGACCTGGGCCGAAGGCAGGTGCTGAACCGCCTAGGCATCCCAACAAGAGCTCATTTTAATCTGATTCTATATGATATATTGGTGATTTACTTAAAAGATCTGTATCAAAGGATGCTTTGTGTTGAAATGTCCCTAATTTTTCCTTGGTATTTCAGGGATAGTTTTGTGTTTCTCACGCATTCGTGGGCTCGTCTGACAAACACGCATGAATGTTTTCTGTGCCAGGCCCGGGCATACACTTTTGGGGCCCGTAAAACCCAGGACCTAGGCCCCTTCTTTTAACGAGCTCAAGTTCCGGTCGGGGCTTCGTGTCTGCATGAATGCTGCAGCAAGAATGGGCACCATTTTCCCTTTCAGGGTGTCACGTCCTTCTCTCTAAATCTCGGAATCCTGCATCTTGTCCTCATTCCTCAAGGGCTGCCTAAACTATGAACCCTGTGAGAGCAATGACTGTTCCTGCCTTTGCCCGCTCCCTCTCTGCCCCCGGTGCCAGCAGTGCCCATCACATAGTGGGCACGTAACAAACCGTTTGGTTACTGATTTATTGCAAAATTCTTTTGTTATAAGTTAAAGACAACATACGCATAGGGAATATTGAAATATTAGGATTGTTCTCTGTATATGTTATAAATCTGTATAATAAAGCTTGTTTTGAACATGATCCTTTTTTGGCAGTTTTTAAAAATCTCTTTATTTGTTAAAAATGTCAATTGAAAAAGGTTACAGCTCAGTGAAACTCTATAAATGCATGAACACTTATTAACTGTCAGCAAGACCAAATTATAGAACATTTCCATCAGCCCAAGAAGTTTTCCCTCAAAATATCTCAAAAAGGGAGCTGCTCTTGGTGTGTCACTTCATACAAAAGGAGTCAGGAGTATCAAACAGGTGCGATATGTTAACCTTATGCGTTCAATGCTTTATAAACAATTTAGAGCTTTATAGACATTGCATAATTAATATTAGAATGCACTAAATTATTTGAATTTTCCCAGTCACCACTCTGATTAATCTATTTTATTTCTTTAAGATAACTCAAACCAACATGGTCTTAAAAATAACAAATATGTTGGTTTAAATAAAGGAAGGGTGTGAGAGAACCTTTTAATATCTTTGGGGGAAAAGGCAGATAGTATTTAGTGGTGCATGCCTATCTTGAAATGTAAAACCTAATTCCTCTCATCAGGGAGTCTTACTTGAAATGCATATGGTTGGCCAGAGAATAAAAACTTGGGTTCCAAGAGGAGAGTGGCCAAATGTTACGGTTTAGCTCTAATTTCTAAAAGCAGATTAGAACTATAAAGACTAGGAGCTGCTAGGAGAATGCAGAAATTCTGTAGCTTTGAGTGTTATATTTAAACATGTCTACCAAGATTCTTAAGAATGTAGGCTTCTCTGTAGTTGGAAGCCTGCAGGTCCTGTTCTCCTGCCAGAAATCAGAATAAACTGAAAGTGTTGGCATGGTCCACAAACAATAAACAAGATTAGCGGAAGTTACACATCCTACTCATTATTGCTTTGTTGAAGAGTCACTCAATGGAGAGAACAATATTACAGGAGTTATTTACGCTGATGTGAATCATTTGGTCCATAAACAAATGAGTAATGACCTGTTAGTCCAGAAGATTAAAAGCTAAGCAGATGTTTCACAAGAACAAAATTAGTCTGGGGGAGGAACAGAAAACAAATTCACGTTCCCAGTGGCTTTTGGAATGGAGTGGGGTTAGACAACTCGTGTTTGTTGAGAGGAACTGCTCAGGACTATTTATAAAGAAGTTTCAAAAGTCCTTTTTGAAAAATGATATGTTTATGGGCACCTGGTGGCTCAGTGGTTGAGCGTCTGCCTTCAGCTCAGGTTGTGACCCTGGGGTCCTGGGATCAAGTCCCATGTTGGGCTCCCTCCAAGTAAGCATGGAGCCTGCTTCTCCCTCTGCCTGTGTCTCTGCCTCTCTCTGCGTCTCTCATAAATTAATAAATAAAATCTTAAAAAGAAAGATAGGAAGTTCTCCCACCAGAGCATCTCTTAAAAAAAAAGAAAAGAAAAAAAATGATATATATAAAAAGGAAGTAGGTACTGAGAAAATGGATCCTCAAGCAGCTCACATCCAATTTTACAAAAGCCCACTGAACGTCTGTGGATTGAAATTTATGGCCTGTGGATTGATTTCACTGGACTTGTCCCAAATCATCAATTCATGGGTAACCCACTGCAGTAGGTCATGCTGTGTCCTGTAACTATTTATGCTACCATCAGTGAAGTAGAGAGGACGTTTTTCCAGGATATTGGACAATGATGAACAATAGGCAAGTGGAGCTCACAGAGATCAAACAAGTCAATCTAGTAACAAGGTAATTAGAGTACATGATTCATTAAGGACCTAAAATTGGCGGTTCTGTGCTTTAAAAAAACACGGGCTGTCTACAATGAGTGTTGCACTAAACTGAATAGTAGTGATGCAAGGATGGACCCCCTACCACCAAGGAGCTTACCATCTCATGAAAAAGACTTTACAGCTTTGTAATAAGATCTTTTCAGCCTGGATCTCTGGGCCTCCAAAGATGCACTGACTTAGCACTTAGGTCAAGAACGTTGCCGATGCTGGTGAGATGGGAATGTGGACGCACATTGATCAAGGCAGCTGACACTTAATCTTAGAATCTAACATGCTTCTATTTCCTAGAGAAAGACTACTAGTCTCTAAGCGGGCAACACTAAATCCTGAGAATACGGCATTCTTTCTTCTCAGCTGGCGTGGTCAGCATGCATATTGAATACCACAATCTTAATTTTTCAGTTAAGTAATCTAAGACACAGAGAGTCTAACAAAATTGCTAAAGCTGCCACAAGCGTAAGCAGCAGGTCAGGATTAAGAATTCAGGTGGGTTTGAGTCCAGTTCGGTACTGTTTCCACAAATCTAATGTTAAGGACTTGGAGGTGTGAATAATTGGGGAGTTCTACAACCATATATATCAAAGCTCCAGCACTGTGACCGCCAAGTGCCATTACAAATATACTACATTTTAAAATACTTTCATTAAAGATGTGTTGGCATAGTGTTTAACATGTCTCAGATTGTTTAACTTATGCAAACTATTTGAAAATCACCTAACTATGCAAACTAGTACATTCACTGGAAGGCTCCAATTAAGAAGATTCTATTCTTTTCAAAGTGATTTAGCTATGCCTCTTAATAAAGCTTTAAAGCTGCATGAATATTAGGAAATTTTGAATGCATTTGCTAATATGCTGATTACATAATCAATGATACTGATCATGTAGTAGGATAAATTGCCATTGACTTTGAACTGCCTTCAAATTCCCCAAACATAAATTACCATAAATTTTTAATTAGAACTAACTTTGTTTCCAGAAAAAGCAACATACTATCATTTAGTCTATGTAGTTATTTGTAATTCATTGACTACAATTAGTGTTCTTAATATATCAGATGAAGTCTTTCAACTGAAAATTTTCCTAGAAAATTGTATTTAGGGCAGATTTCTACTGTCCCTGGTATATGTCATGTGCTTATGATCCCATGCCTTGATGCATACTTCTACTCCTCATTTTTCTGTCCTAATAAGTTCTCTCTTGCTCATACTACCTAGCACGTTCAAGCATCACATCCTAAAATAATATCTTTCCTGTAACTACAGGTAATGGCACATAATCTATGCGTAATATATTATCATGGACAGAAAGAAGGAAGGAAAAATGAAGATATAGTGTGAATTCTGATGCTAGCAGTAAGAGCAGCTAACCTTAATTGATAATTACTTCATTAAGCACTTTATATACAATCATGCTGTCGGTGACCTCCAATCAGAAGCCACCAGGAACATGCCTATGCTTGAAAGAGTCAGTTTATTACTCACAGCACATGAACACCATGGGAAACCATGGGGTCACTCAGTAAAATTGTGGTAGGTAGGACTTATGATAGGATTTGTGCTCTCGTTCACTTGGGGTGGGCCCAAAGAAGCTGGGACTTGCACTGGGTCGAGGGATGTCAGAAAGCAAGGATAGTTCTATGATTACGATTCTCAATAAGTCTGATCTTTAGGGAAGGTGAACTAATAAAGGGAGGCTAAAGCTGTATCTGGTCAATATTCTGGATAATATTCACATTTGGTCAGTTTTTAGCCTTGATAATGGAGTGGCTTTCGTCTTGGCCATCATGACCTTAGAGTGGCTATGTCTGATGTTGATAATGAAGGATAGTGTCTAGCAGTGAGTGCCCCCAAAATGCGTAGCAACACTAAAGCTTAGCGAGAGTGCCAGGCTAGCTCCTGGATGTCAGAGATTGCTTTCCTCTTTCTTAATACATATATTATATAATTTATTTAATCTAAATCCAATCAACTTTATGCTATTTCCATCTCCATTCTATCGGTGAGATAGATGCAAGTCAGATGGGTTATGGAACTTGCCTAAGGACACGGTGATAGCAAATGGACTCAGTATTTAAACATGAGGCCATCTGCTGCCCTGATTTCAGAAGCCAAACCATTAATCCTAAATTAAACTCTCCATGAATACACATATGAGAGAATTAATAATTGTATTTTTCCCCTTTTGAGTCAACTCATTACTCTTAAGAGTCCACAAACATTAAAATGTTTTCTATTCTGGATCCACTGATTGTGTCTAACATTTCAGGTTTAGCTCTCCGCTCTTCTTCCCTTACCCTTTCACAATGCTTCTGTCTGTAAAGTGGTCAGTTTGTTCCGTACTGTCATGAGGTCCAGTCATTCAAAGTATATTATTCTCATGCCTTTAGACTGAAATACAGAAACCATATAAATGCTTCAAGGCTGAGCCATCTAAACCTGTGAATAGGTAAAGCCTGTCTTTCACCCAAGGAGATGAACAGAAAAGTTCTCTCGCATAATCCCCACGAGGTCTAAGATTGCTTAGGGATTTGTTTGGCTCACAACTGCAGTCATGGCGAGCCTCACAGGGCTCAACAACACAGTGGCTTTTTTATACAGGCTGGTTCTGTCTTCTACCTTGAATTCAGGAACTCTAGCAAGAATTCAGAACCATGTGACTTCAGGTTTCACTGTTTTAAGATAAAAGACAGCTGATAGGGGATCCCTGGGTGGCACAGCAGTTTGGCGCCTGCCTTTGGCCCAGGGCGCGATCCTGGAGACCCGGGATCGAGTCCCACGTCGGGTTCCCGGTGCATGGAGCCTGCTTCTCCCTCTGCCTCTCTCTCTCTTTCTCTGTGACTATCATAAAAAAAAAAAAAAAAAAAGACAGCTGATAGTATGATGCAAAATTTGGCTAATGTTTTTTTATGTTTATCGATATGTAACATTTTGATAGAATTAAGGTGTTTGATATAACTATATTTCAGGAGATCTATCTAATGTTAGAGATAAACCACTAGTTTTAAAACATCACGTCAAATTCTTTGACACTGTTCCCAATGAGAGGTCTGGTGAGTTCCCTCCCTTTGAATCAGGGCAGGCTTGTAACTGTTTTAACTATTAAAACACAGCCGAAGTGGCACAGTGACTTCTGAGGCTAAGTCATCAGAGGCTAGGCAGCTTCTGCATTTCTTCTTGGAAAACTCACGCTTGAAGTCTTAAACTACTATAAATAATGTCTCATGACCCTGCGATTACCCAAATGGAGACATGAGCCTTCCCCGTCGGGGCATCAGACCTGTGAATTACATTGTCTTGGGCCCTTCAGACCACGGGCCACCACCCAGAGGGTAACAACACCCTAGAGGATAGAAAACCACCCAGCTGAGCCCTGCCTGAATTTCTGACCCACAAAATCACAACATATGATAAAATAGCTATCATTTTGTCAGAGTTTCATGTATAGAAATAGAATAAATACATTTATCTCTGAAAACATGAAGGATGCATGGAATTTCACATGGCTGGAGAAATGACTTTTATTATTTTTATTTATTTTTTTGATAATTAAGAGATATCTTTTTGCAAACACAAGTCACCATAAACATGATGCAAATTAATTAATTAATTAATTTATTTATTTATTTATTTATTTTTCCCAAAGTAATACAAGTATGGATGTGGTCAGGAGAAAAATAAATATTCCTTTAAATTATTTTGGGTAAACATACCTATTAGTGTGTAAACACACTATTAATTAAGCATTCATTCACTCAATCAAAGAACAATTGTTCACTGCAGAGAATACATTTTTATTTGGGATTTACTTTGTACTAGGCACTGCATTAAGCACTGGGCACATAGTAGAAAGGCCCACACTCTTTCTCCCCAAGGTTTTTTTTAGTTTAGAGGAAAAAAATACAAATATTTAAAACTATTCTGGTATTTGTGTGTGTGTGTGTGTGTGTGTGTGTGTGTGTGATGGTTCCAGTCATTTTTAATCTGTTCAATCATCTCTTTCAATTTCTGGATTCAAATGGCAGCAGGGAAACACATTTTAGTGTGATGGGTAGTCTTACTCAATGATGAACATAAAGTGATTTGAAATAGTAAGAAATGATTCTGATACTAATACATGCAAACAATACTTAACTGAAGGGAAATGGTTATTAAAAAAAACTGAATTACCCAATGTAAAATATAATAATAAGTGACAAATGTTTGTATCAGTAGTTCTTATTTGGAGTCTTTATTTTTATTTCATATACTTTTTACCAAGTGTGCCTAATATTTTTGCAGTTAAGAAATACCTCAAAATTCTGTTTGTCAGTTCTCACTAAATCAATGCATTATTTGCCTTTGGGACAGGAAATATGTAAACTCAGATGAGGCAAATCATGATTGACTTCATTTTTGAAGTTCAGTTTGTAAATAATTATGTTAGGAAATAGATTTTTAAAAAGCATAATTTTACATTCGATTACTAGTTATTAAAAATGTATAACCTCCTATGAAATTATATTCTATCATAAAAAATCAAGATTTTTGTTGACTAAAAGTAACTTAAAACTAATTTCTCACTGTAAATGGTTAGGATACAGGAGTAAATAATATGTGAATTGTTCAGAGACCCATAAGGAGACTGTAAATATATCATGATGAAGGCTGAAGCCCTGACAAAAGGCCAGGGAAGGAATTGAAAGAAATTCTAATGCAAATCATTTATAAATTTTATGCAGAATTCATAAAGAAAAACATGAAGAACTGTGAGGCTACATATACTTGCACATTAATGCTGTGGGCAGTTATTCACATAGATCAAAACTCAACCCTTATGTGGCCCATAAAATGATTTTAGTTGGTAGGATAGCAAAACATGAAAGAAAATAAAATGTTGAGAAAGACATCTTTCATTTTTCAATTCTTTTGAATATATTGTAAGATTCAGTTTGGCACTGATATGTCCTGAACAGCATTCTAAAACTTACATAATCTAACAGAGAGTAGGTTTATGGCACAGAGCCTTCAAAAAGAATAGTCTTGTTAGAATATAACTATATGGCTTTTTTTCTTTGTAATTATTTTTATATTTATCTTATATTTTTTTTGTCAAATGACATTGATTTTTCCACCCACAAGTAGAAGAAAAATAGGCCCCCTAGAATGTTGAAAAACTACTCATAAATATTCAATGATACATACATGTTCACTCCCTGAGCTTTCTTTTCCAGAATGAAGACCTGTCCTTATGGAGTCTGAATTCAGTTCCACAACCAAATCCACCAACAAATTTTGTTATACACACACACATAGTCTATATTATCTATATAGTCCATCTCTCTCTCTCTCTCTCTTCTCTCTCTCTCTCTTTCTCTTCCATTCTCTCCCCCATCTCTATTTCTCTATATCTATCTATCATCTATCTATCTATCTATCTATCTATCTATCTATCTATCTATCTATCATCTATCTCAACCTCATATCCAGATTCTGATCCTCACCCCACAATTTCCTTTGTCAGAGCCAGCATCATCTCTCATCTAGATTAAATAGCAATGGTTTCTAAGTGATGTATCACTTCCTACCCTTCCCCTACATTCCATTCTCAAAACAGCAACCAAAGGGTCCCATTAAAACTGCAGCTGCTTTATTCGGAATCTTCCAATGTCTTCCTGTTTTATTCAGAATGGAAGTCTATTTGCAATGTCCTACTAGAGTCTGGCTGCTGGTATCTACTTGAGCTCATCTATTACAAATCTTATCTTGCTTCCACTTTATGGCAAAAAGTGATCCTAAAGAATATTATATCTTCAAGAACTTTGAATACTGATACACATATTTTCAGTTAAATTGGATTCTGCTAATAATTTCTACTAGATGTTGCTATTTCATTTCTAATTTTTGAGATAGGTATGTAATCTCTTAAACAGCCAATGTTTTATGCAGTTGAGATGGTGAATTTCTGATCTTTATAAAAGACAATGTTTGAAAATATTAACACTTTATAAGTTCCATTATTCACTCCCTCTCAAGCCCAGCTTTATCTTTTGTCACAAAGGCCAAAATGCTATGGTTTAAAACCAGATTTAAATAACCCAAATAACAAGATGCTGAAGCAAGCAGGAAGACAAGCTGATCGTTCATGCACTCCATTATTATCATGCTCCCAAAGCTCTCTGTTTTACATTTCACATCATGTATCAGTAAAAATGTGGCAATGACAAGGTAATAGAAGGATGATTAGCTTTAATGTACTCCCTTTCATGTTTGTAGTTAGAGCAAATATGAACTAATTTATAACCTTAGCTATTTTTCTTTTCTGTGTGTATTGTAACAAATGTGAAAATTGCTAGTGTAAGTGTAATCGATCAATTGAGATAAATGCAAGTTGAGTTCGATGAATCTTTAACAAATTTTCATTTGGCTGCCCTTCTTGATAAAAATTGTTAGTAATTTCTATGTCAGCATAAACACTGTAGAATCCTGTGAAGTCCAGGTTCCGGTAGGTGACATGGATTTTTGATTAAGCAAGTGAATCAAATAGCAACAAATCAAGTTAGCAGACAATTGAGTGGTACAGAACAAAGAAATAATAAAGCATGCATCTGATCTTAAAGCTGCACTTTATGTTATCAACAGTATAGCAAATCAATATTTTGAAAGGACTTGGACTACAGTAAAATAATACATGCTGTCAGTTCTCAACAACTCTAAATAAATTGTACCTACAAATTATTCACTATTTTTATTTGGGGCTTTATTTCTGGATATCTTTTATACAATATGAAATATAATCAGAATGATTAATAGAATCTTCATCAAATTTAATGATATACATATCAACAGTGAATCCTTCCAGAAAGACAGCTGAGATTGTTTACCAAAGCAGACACTGCTGAAGGCAGTATGAACACTTATTATACAATGAAATATTATTCAATGATAAAATGGATGAGCCATCAAATCACACATAAACATGCATGAAATTTAAATGCGTATTGCTAAGTGAAAGGAGTCAGCCTGAGAAAGGTGCATGCTATATGATCTTATATAACATTCTAGCAAAAGCAAAATTACAGAGATGATAAACATCAGCTGTTGGCCTAGATTCAGAAGTTGGGGGAAAATAGGTGAAACACAGGGTAATGTTTATGTATGATACTGTAATAGCGGATACATGACAATATACATTTTCCCAAATGCATGCAATTATAGAACATAGAGAGAGCCTTAAAATATACAAAAAAAAATTTAGGAGGCTGGGGTTCTAAAAATATAATACAGAATGTGACCAAAAATAGAACTTCCTGTTTGACAAATGTATGGAACAACTTACTGGGGGGAATAAGGTGCTGAATTAAATAACTTTGGAAGTGAGTGAAATCTCTAAGGCTAAAGGCAAAAAGAAACTGTATATATGCATGGTACTTTAGTCAATAAAGTTGTCTCCCATTGGATTACAGGTTAAAAATTCAAAATCACTACACCTGTATAATGGAATTAAATAATTGCTGCAGATAGTGGCAGCCACTATTGAAGTAAGAGGTACAGATAAGCAAGAGGAAAAGGCTAGAATAATCCATGTGATAATGGATTAGAGTTGGTGACATCAGTTTACCTGGTGACGTCTATATATAGATACAAATGGCTACAATTATAAATATTATAAATATGTGTATATGTACATGTTCGTGTGCTCACATATTTCCTTGCTCAGTTAAGAAGTCCTAGAAGTGGAGCCCTGGGTGGCTCAGTTGGTTAAGCATTTGACTCTTGATCAAGATCTAAGGGTTGTGAGATACAGCCCTACAATGGGCCCTGCACTGACTGTGGAGCCTTCTAAGATTCTCTTTCTCTCCCTCTCCCTCTGACCCTCCAGTCCTAAACAAGAAGAAGAAGAAGAAAAAGAAGAAGAAGAAGAAGAAGAAGCTGTCACCGCTGCCCTAGACACAACAGCACTCTAGTAGCAATGAGCTCATCTTGTGTTAAGCTCTTGGTCTCTAATACCATTTTTTAATTTAAAAAAAGGGGGGCTCCTTGGAGAAATAACTAATCCTAGAAATGGAAAAGGATATATAGGCATCTGAAATGTCTTTTAGTGCCAGACACTAAGGAAATGCTAAAAAGAAAACCCCTAGTAATAATAAGTCTATGTTAAAGGGACAAAGGAACCAACTCAGAGTTCCCAGTGGCCAAAGCTGGGACAACTTGAGCAACCAACAAATTAAGTAGTAATGGACTATAACTCCAAGTATAAAATAAATATATGTAAGTCTTTACTGACATGAATAAATAATAGCAAAAATAAATAAATGGAGAGGAGACAAATCTCCCATGACAAATAATTCCAAATAGTTTAATAATCAAGGAAGGAAACATAACTACCGACTCCTAAGTATCAACCAGATATGATGACTTCATTTCAAGGAGAAAACTATGAAAAGAAGATCCTTCTTCACTTCTTACAGTGAAGACGCCTCACAAATATTATCCCAGCCTATCTTACCAAGGTCAACATCAGTAGTGATAAATCATACTGATATGATATATAATGGTTTAAGGATATGATTTAATACCATTTGATGATAATGATATGATTTAATGATAATGTCACTTTACTTCTGTGGCATTCCTCCCCCAAAACTCCAGCCTAATCATGAGAAGATCAGTGAAATCCCATTTGTGGGTCCTTCTATAAAATACCTGATCAAAACTGTCAAGGTCATCAAAAACCAGGCAAGTACGAGAAACTTTCAAAGCTCAGAGAATGCTATAGTGTCATGATAACTAAACATAAACAGTATCGGGGGCAGGATCCTATAGGAGAAAAAGGTTCTTAGGAAAAAAACTGAGGATGTCTTAATAAAATACAAACTTTAGTTAATAATAATACATTAATATTGTTTCATCAATTGTAACAAATATATCCTACTAATTATAAGATATGGGAAATGAGGTTTGGGGACCATGGGAACCCTCTACTACCTGCTATATCCCTATAAATCTAAATTATTATGAATAAAAGTTTAGAAAGGGATGTAGCACTGTATCTGAGTTTAACTTTTTTTTTTTTAAGGGAGCATTAAAGGTGTAATGGCACTGGTGCAATCACTATGGAGAACTGTGAGAGAGTTCCTCAAAATATTAAACACAGAGCTACCATATGATCCATTAATCCCACATCTACTTATACATCCAAAGAAACTGCAAAAGGATCTTGAAGGGTTATGTGCACTCTTGCATTCACTGGCATACAATTCATAATAGCCAAGATACAGAAACCACCTGAATGTTCACTGATGGACGAATGGATTAAGAAAGTGTGGGGAATATACACACATGGAATATGTTCCTTCTTAAAGAGAAGCAAATCTTTCTTTGGTGACAACATGGATTATGCTAAGAGAATAAGCTAGACAAAGAAAGACACATACCATACGACTTATATGAGGAATATAAAATAGTCAAACTCCTAGAAGCAGGGCGTAGATTCCTAGTCTCCAGGAGCTGGGTGGAGGGGAGCGGGCAGAAATGCAGAGGTATCAGTCCAAGGGTACTGAATCTCAGTTATGCCACACGAGTGAGTCTTGGAGATCTATGCAGCAGGGGCTACGGGTCACAATCATGAATTACAAACTTAAAGATTTTGCTGAGAGACTATATCTTAAGTGTTCTTATCAGATACAAAAAAACATAATAAAAAATAAAGAGGGTAGGAGGACACTTTTGGAGGTGATAGTATAGATTGTGGGAATGGTTTCACAGACATATATTTGTCTCCAAACTCACCAAGTTGTATCTGTTAAATACATACAACTATTTTTTTTTTGTCAATCATACCTTAATCAAGCAACTAAAAAATGAAAAGCTAAAGCCAAAAAAGAATAGCAGTGGCAGAAAGCTACCATTGTTATCCTGATCCTTTAAACTCAAAACCCATACCCTTTATGAACAATTCATGATTTCCCTGGACAGATAAATTCTCTTTTTCTCTGAATTCCCATATCATTTTATTGGTTGATTTTCCTTCAAAGAAAGAATAATTTCCTTTTCATAGTTAGAAAAATTGCTAAAGCAGTATGTACCTCATTTTCATTTAGTGTTTAGAGCGATCCAGTATTAGGATAAAATTATTGACATAAATAAATGTGGTCCCGAGTTATTTTAAAAAGATAAAATATTCTCTGTACTATTTTTATAATCAATTCATAAGATGAATAAATCTCTTTTTAGAATTACATATTTAAACCACGTTTTAAATAGGACTATCAGAACTTAAATGAATTTTTCAGTTTTCTGAAAAGATAAGAGCGGTTCTCAATGTATTCGGATACATTTCATATCTTACTGTGGCGGTTCCTCAGCATGGTTCACCCAACACTTCCGGTTCTCCTCCCACTGAGACAGTAGGACCACATTTCCCTGCCTCTTGAAGTCAATGTGACCATGTAACTGATACTGTCCAATGAAGTATGAGTGGAAATGACATATATGACTTCTGAGTGGAAACCTTTAGGACTTATTGTGCAATTACCCATATTTAGTTTTTCTGTCTTTGCAAGCATGATAGCATAGCTAGACACTGAATCCACTTCATATCTACTTCATAATGACAGTGGTGTAGACCTAATCTATCTATTGGCTACTCTGTACTATTCATGTACCATGAGCAAGAAAAAGTCTTCGTTATTTTAATCCACTGAGATTTTTAGAGTTGTTTGCTCCTTACAGCATACTCTAACCTGTCCTGAGAGATACATTTATTGTCTTTTTTATTTATAAGAAATATATGGCTTATATTTTCTGGAGCAATACGTTAAAAATAAAATATCAAATATTGAATGCATTTATATTAAACATGAACTGATGTGATATGCTCTTTTCCTTCAAAAAGATCATTTCATCAGATTGGAGGGCATGTAACAGTTATCTGTCAACAAGTTGTCACTTTGATCATGTAAAAATAAAGTTACTTTATAAATCCTTTAATTTAAAATATTTAATTATTAATTTTACCCAGAATCCCATCTGCCATGCTCAGTTATGACACAGATCAAAAATTAAAAATTATACTGATCAAAAATAGAGATTATAATAACTTGACAGCTGAAGGCACCTAACTTTAAAGACTGATAAAAGTTCAAAAAGTTGATAAGTATGTTTGAAAATGCACAATTTCTGCAAAAAGTATCAACTTTCTGGAAAGGAATTTACTTTGAGGTTTGCATATTAGATATGCCAATATAAATTATATTTAAAAGAAATAAGACCATAAGGGTTGGAAATGTTTGTTTCTGGTACCTCCACCGTCAGGTGAGTCCATATGACAAGATCTGGCTAATACAGCGTGAGAATATTTGATGTACATTATTTTCAGTAAAGCTGATGCCTGATTTCTGTCTATATTCCTTCTCTGAAAATCAAAGAAGCCTCATGCTCCAGGTAGGGTGGGTGAAAGATGGCTTCAACTCTGCTAATACTGCACTATCTCCTGTGGTCCCCTGACACTTGGCACATCTTAGCAAATTTACTCTATTAAATTTGCTAGAATTACAGTAATTTAAATATGCCACTTGTTTCCTGCTGAGCCTCTGATTCATAGAACCAAACCAGGTCCTGGAGTATTATGTACATAAGAACACCGGCCCCCTCCAACGGGCCTATGATGAACACGTAACATCAGGAAGAAATAAACCTCATATATTAAGCAACTGAGACTTGGGGATTGTTTGGTAAGACACTATAACACTAGCCTATCCTGATAAATAGACCTATTGGACTAGATAAAGATTCATATGCATCTTATTTTCCTAAAAATCTCCTGTCAGAAGAAATTGTTAAGAGAGTAGACACAGAAGGAAAAAAATCAAAAAAAAAAAAAAAAAAAAAAAGGTAAAATTTCAGGATAGTTTTAGCCTAATCTTTCAGGGGAATTGTGGAAGTAAATTTACCTCAGAGTTTGTACCAAACTGAAGCAAGTGAGTTCCATAGTGAACACTCACTGATCATTAGTGGATCGTTCTTACACCTCTGTATGTGGACAGAGATTCCAAGGGTAGTTTTTCAATAAGTTCTCAAAAACCAGTAACGGTGAAAGGAGCTTAATTTGAAATTAGCACAAGCAGTATCTTCTAGAACAACTCTCAAAACAGAACACGTTCTTATCAGTAACAGTTAAAATCTGCAACACTAGAAGGAGGAATAACAATTTATATTTATAAAGGTCACAGAGATGTTAAAAATATGAAGTCTCAACATAAAAAAATAATTAGGTACACAAATTTTAAGAAACTTTCCGTTATAAGAAAGATATCTTGATTAATTTACCTCTTATATCTTAAGTCACATATCCCAAACAGGTGGTATGTATCCAAGAAATGTATTATTCCTTTAAAGCAAAAATGATTATGAAACTACTACATACTCATAGGGAATATGACAACCAATAAAAAAATTCTATTTCCTCAACCAGCATATGTCCTAGTGAGAGAGATAGAAAAACAGAAACAAATAAGTTTTAATATATTATTGGGTGGTAAAAAATGTTTTGAGAAAAATAGAAGTAAAGTAGGGAAAAGGCAGTGAAAAGAGAGTGGGTTATTTTAGGTAGTGTAGTAATATTGGGAAGTAAGGCTTGAAGGCATCTGGGGGAAAAAAAAAAAATTCTAGGTAGTGGACACCCCAAGTGCAAGTTCTCAGAGCCTACACCAGGCTTATTTTGTTCGGAAAATGAAGAAACTTCTGGCCATAGCTAATGGGAGAAGAACTGCTTGTTGGCATATCTGTTGAGAAGCAAGCCAGACCATGCAGGTCCTTGCAGGCCATAGCAAGTTTTATTTGTGTGTGTGTGTGTGTGTGTGTGTGTGTGTGTGTGTGTTGTTGTTGTTATGGTTGTTGTTGTCATTCTCACTTTTAAGCCATTAGAAGATCATGAACATCAGACTTGCATTAACTGATTCTGGACAAGAAGAAGCAGAACACAAATATGAATCAGTAATACTCAAACAACTGGTTTCACATATTGGACAATAGGTACTACTAGAATGTGACCCTTGAAAATAAAGAAAAATGAGTTGAACCTACAGTTTTCCCAACTTCTTGCCTAGATGCAATGTCTAGATTGCATTCACAGAGAGGGGCAAGAATGCAAGCAAGAGCCTGGCCTTCTCATTGAGTTGAGGAGATAGAGACCAGGGTTTTACGGGGAGGCGTAAGTGACTGAAAGTTAGTAGAAACAGGAAGCTATGGGAGAGGCAGGGGTAACTATGTAGAAACACAGCTCCTGGGTTTAGGGAGGCTTAAGTGACTGAAGTAGTAGAACAGAGCTAAGGGGAGGCAGGGGTACTATGTAGAAACACAGCTCCTAAAATCTGCATAAGGGTTCCCTTTTGTCATTGCTAAATACTTAGCTATATGTGCATGGTAAAATTCCAAAAGGCTTGGCCAAAAATACCAGTAAGTTACAAGATTTTAAAAAATGGCAAAGCTCGAATAAGGTAGGCCGTTGTTCAAAGTCTAACCAGCATCACTGGTGATCAGCCACGTCATCTGGTGGAGACCTTAAGAGAGTCATATCTCCAATATATGGCTTTATTATCCCTAGAGTGAAGTCTACTTAGATACACCCTAGAAAATCTTAAAAACAGGGTCAAGGTAATACATTTTTCTACAGGGACTAAGTGCCCAAATTAACTGCCAAAACAGTAGCATAGGATTCATAAAATCCAGCCTCCAATCAAAATACTTTATACATGCCAAGAATCAGAAAGAAGGTAACCTATAACCAAGAAAAAAAAGCAATAGAAAAAGACACAGAAATGAAAGAAACAATAATAGACAAAGATGTCAAATACCTATTACATCTATGAACAGGAACTTAACTAAAAACATAAAGATAGTGGGGAGAGAAACTAAAGATATTTAAAGAATGGAACTGCAATAGATTAAAACAGTATCTGAAATTAAGATATTGCTGGGTGGAATTGATGGATAAATACTGCAGAATAAAATTTAAGGGAACTTGAAAACACAGTAATGGACTCAAAACAATATGAAATAAAGAGAAAAAAAGAATGAAAAGAATTAAGAGCCTCTATGACTTGTATAATATCTTAAGCCATCTATAGACAGTACATAGAATTGGTCTCTTAGAAGAATCAGAGAGACTAGGGAGACACAAAAATATTTGAAAATACAGTGGCTGAAAAATTTCCAAATTTGGGGGAAAATTGCAAACCCACAGATCTGAAAATCTCAATAAGCTTAAATAGTATAAACATGCATGCAAACATACCAAGATTTATCACGTTAATAAAATTTCTGAAAACCATGAATAGAAAGAAGAATCTCAAAAGCTATCAGTGGAGGAAAGACATACATGTACAGAGGAATGACTGGAAGACTAAATGGAAGACATTTGAAAAAAAAACTATGTGAACTGGGAAACAATGGAATGACATCTTTAAACAATTGAAAGGGGGGATAAAGGAGTAGCTGTTTATCTAAAATTGTTATCTAGCAAAATATATACTTTAAAACAATTACAAAGGGCCTAAGAAGATGGGGGTGGAGTAATGGAACTATTCCGGAACTTGATGGTGGTGGTAGTTATACAACTCCCTATATTTATAGAACTAGACACAGAAAAGAGTGATATTAACTGGATATCCATTATATATCAATGAAAAGAAAAAGATGAAAAATAAAATAACTTCATTCAAATAAAAGTCATGAAAATTTGTTCCCAATGGACCTATACTCTAAGAAATCTTACAGTTTTTTTGTAAAGAGAAATGACACCAGGTGGAAACTTGGATCTACACGAAGGAAAGCAACAATTTAAAAAATATATATGCATATATTACAATATATAATTAATATAACATAATAATATTACATAAAATTACACATTGTGTGATAAATATATTAATATGTATTATACGTAATATTAATATGAGACATTATATATTTTATATAATACATATGTATAGGATAGTGAATAAAGGCTGCCATTATGTATGCGTGCCAGTGTATGCACACTGCAGGGACAACAGAGGGAAACAGTGGCCAACGTAACACGGGAGTTCTGTTTCTTCCCCACACACTCCTAATACTCACTCTTTACTTCTTTACACACTAACACTAGATATGGCTAGTATTTCTAATTTTAATCACTCTGATACGTAGTAATATCTCATTGTGGTTTTTAATTGCATTTTCTTAATGAGTAATGACATTGATCATATTTTTGTATGTTCATTCTCTCTTCTTTGGTGAAATGTCTAATCAAATCCTCTCTCCATTTATTATTTTTGTTTGTTTCTTGTTTGTTTTCTTCATTGTTGGTTTTGAGATGTCTTTGAATAGTCTGGACACATAAGTATAAATAATCAGGTATATGATTTGAAAATATTTCCTTCAGTCTATAGCTTGCATTTTGATTCTCTTAACAGTCCATTTGAAAAGTAGAAGTTTTCTAATTTTAATTAAGTTCAACTTATCAAATTTTTCTTTATACAGAGCATGGTTTTGATGTACCCAAGAAATCATTTTGTAATACATAAAATATTGAATCATTATGATATACACCTGAAACTAAGAGTATTGTATGTCAAATATACCTTGATAAAAAAAAAAAAACAACAACAAAAAAAAACAAAACCAAAACTTGCCTTACCCTAGGTCACAAAGATTTTCTCCCATGTTTTTACCTAAAAATTCTATAAATTTAGGAGTTAGATTTTTAAACATATGGACCAAAGTTCAATGATTTTTGGCTATGAATATTCAATTATTCCAACACTATCTGTTGAAAAGGCTATTTTTTAAATCTATTTAATTGCATTTGCACCTCTGCTAAAATCAATTTTCCATATATCATGTCTTGGATTATCAACTCTGTGCAATTGATCGACTTGTTTGCGATGATACCGATCTCATACTGTCTTGATTACTCTAGCTTTATCATGTATCTTAAAATCAGGTAGCCTTCCAAGTGCGTTCTTTAATTTTGCTAGCTTGTCTTGGCCAGCTTTTGTCCTTTCACTTCCATATTAAAATCAGCTTGTGAATTTCTACACTGAATTTCTCTGCAGTGCCTGCAGAGATTTTGTTTATGGTTATGCTGAATCTATTGATCAATTTGGAGAGAAAGAACAGGGATGGTCAGAGTTAGAGAAATACATTGATGGTGTGAAATAAGCATCTGAGAAAACACTAAAATAGTTTTATTATTGCACAAAATTGTACGATACTACATACATATCGGTATCTAAAGAACAAAAATCCTAAACCCCTTTTTTCATGATTTGTGACCTTCTAATACAAGAGATTTCCAGGAATTGAAATCATGGCTGGAAATGCTGAGAAAACAGTATTTGGTCACATCATGATTGAATCATTATTATTATTTATATTCAAATTTTTGAATTATTTTTTTTTCAGATGTCAAAGATAAAAAGAGTGACAAGCCACCAAGACCCCAAGTGTTTTGGCTTTTGCCTGTCTTCTTGTCCTTTGCTTCACCCTCAACCTAACTCACTAGTTCAGATATAGTGACTTCTTCCCGTCTACTGAGCATGTCAAACTTGATTCGAGCCCAGGTTTCTGCGCATGCTGTTCTCTCTGCTGGTGATGTCCTTCTCAACGGGCATGGACGGGCCCTTGTCTGTTCAGATCCCTGCTCACATACTACCCCATGAGAATAACCATCACCCGGACAAGAGGAGATGAGAGAGGGAAGAGAGTACCTTTCCTGGAGACCTTTCTTACTAGACAAACCATGCTACAGTTTTTTGTTTTTAAGAACAGATCACTATATTAAGTTAGTGTTAATTTGTTTTCCAGCATCTTCTAAAAAGTAAGGTAGAGAATAGAACTGTCCTGCCCCCCGCCGTATCTGCTGCCCCTAGAAGACTGCCCAGCGTATCATGTATACGAACAAAGAAATCTGTGGAAGAAAGACATAAAGAAGAACTTTCAAAAGTGGATTTCAAGCTTTTTTCTCATTTGTTAGCCTTGGGTCATTTGCATTCTGTTTTGAATCTGCATAAATTAGCTTTCTTACTGGGAGTTGAAATGTTATCTAGTTTGTTCTTTGGGAAATAATAAAGTGAGATGAAATTGAGATGGCATTTGGCCAGCATTCCCTCTCTTGAATTCTTCTAGGGAGACGTATAACACAAAGGATGAAGCAAAGCAGAGCAAAACTTTATTACTGGTTGACATTATGTCCCCACAGCCAGATGAAGAACGCTGGTGATATAGGCTGGAACAACTGGAGAAATCATTCTTTAATCCGCATTAAAGGCCTATGTAAACCAGAATAAAGAAGGCCAAAAGGTTGGTTTTTGTTCTTTTCCATCCCAATGGACAGACACAATTATTAAGTCTACATTGCAGAGAAAGAGGAGGGGGGACAGGAATACAACTGTGATGGTAAAGACTGACTTTTTAAAAAATGTGTTTTATTTTCTATCATCACAGACCATGATTACTGTTCCCTTGCTTAGGGACCTTTCTGAAAGGAAGAAATGGTTTCTTAAAAGGGATGAAACTGCCCCCTCCCCAACAACAACAAAAAAAGAGATTTCTAGGCTTTCTCTCAGCTGGAGCAAGCATTAAACATCTAAACTATGAAAAGGTAATAATTGGTGAGATATTGCCAAGGTGAACTATCTCAAGCAAAGCTATTTCCACATGCGATAAGGAAAGTAGAAAATGACCGGAGAGGAGGGGAAAAAAGACTAGAAATTCTCCCAGAGGTGTAAAGCAGCAGCTTCCTGTGATGTTTCCTTTAATTACGAAGTTACAAAAGGACATAAAGAGAGAAGAGAAGAGATGATGAGTAGCAGGGGTTGAGCGTGCTCCGTCATGGACAGAAGCTCGTTCTCAGTCCTGTGAGTACCGCAAGAGACTGAAGGCGCAGGCAATGGAACCGTCCCCTGTGCTGCAACCACTCCAGAGGCCGAACCGCAGCCTCACAGCCAGCTGAGGATGCTTGGAACATGGTTCTAAATCGCGGCTTGCCCATTTTTGCCTCTGTTCTCAACACCAGACCAACCAGAGAAGGCTAACTGTCCTCCTTCTGTGCGTCCCGTTACAGACCTCACTTCTAGTTAATCCACCTCCAGCCTCCCCAGGCCAGCAAAGCCTACGCAAGAAGGTTGGAGGGCCCTGGGCGGCTCCGTCGGTTAAGCACCTGCCTTCAGCTCAGGTCGCGACCTCAGGGGGGGAGCCTGCTTCTCCCTCTCCTTCTCCCTCTTCCGTTCCCTCCTGCTCGTGCTCTCTTTCTCAAAGAAACACATAAAATCTTAAAGAAAGAAAGAAAAAAAGGAAATCTTAAGTACCCCCTGCTTCTCACTGTGAAGCTCTCGGACATCCCCGTCTGTTTTTGAACCTTTGCCAAACTCCGGTGATGGCAGCTGACTCTCTTGCCCTAATAAGCTCTGGATAGTGCCCTGCGCTTGTTCTTATTTGAGTAGTCATCCTTTATTTCTACAAAAGAGAGAAATAAAATCAGAGCTATAACTGGTAATCCCCATGAACTAGGAGAAGTGGCAAAATGCTCTAATGGCATTCTAATGTCTAAGGATGTATTTATTTCACGGAGAGCGAGCATGTTCGCACATGAGTGGGGGGAGTGGGGGGAGGGAGAGGGAGGGGATGCCCAAGCCGACCCCGGGCTGAGCTCAGAGCCTGACGCGGGCTGGATGCCACGACCCTGAGGCCATGACCTGAGCCCAAATCAGGAGCCGCATCCTTAACCGATGAGCCCCCCGTGTGCCCCGGCATTCTAATTTCTGGAGAATGAAGTGTTTCTCACCTTATTGGTAAGCTTGATACCTAGAAAAAACTTTACATTTCCATTAACTTCTTTGAATTATAATAGGCTTAAGATTAAAATAATAAATAAGAATAGTTGTTCATATTATTAACAAACAGGAAAGACATCTATTATATATATAATATATATATATTTCTTTATTTGGTAGGATTTTACGGCCCCCACAATGAAGCAAGGGGGGGCTCAGGTAAGAGCCGACACAGGACATCCTCTCATGCCCTTTCCCTGTGACCACTACCAGCTCCTTGATGAGGAAGATTCGACAGGTGGTTGAGGAGAGAAAACGAATGATCCCCATTTTGAGCCCCGTCCTGGGCCTCACGTCGGCAGCTGCTCGGCCTCTGACCTTCTGTGACCTCATACCTTCCCGAAGCCCCATCTCTCCGTCACGTTGGTAACGAATTACAGACAGGGGCCTCTTGGGTGAGTCGGGGCAAAGGCGCAGCTTCACGTCCTGCGAGAGGCACGGTTCTAAGATGACCAAACTTTACACACGGGCTAAGCGGACCCCTCTGAGCTGGAGCTAGAAACTGGGCTACGTTCCTTATTCACATCGTCGCCTGTGATCACCGCAACGGTCTAGCGAGGTGGCTCTGTCCTCTTCCTTCCAGAGGCACATGCAGTGACTTCCCATCTGTGGCGCAGGAGAAAGCCGACTTGCCGCCTGAGACGGGTCCTCCTGACCCCAAACTGCCTTCTTAGTCAATAATCAGTGCTCAATATGTTAAAAGGTATTCTTGGGGGAAAAAAGCATGTTGTAGGGACACGTGCAACTCCGTGACACGACCGTTTTCTAGATCTGGGGGTGGGGTGGGGCTGCAGCTTGCCTTTCTTTAAAAAGCCCTTCCCAGGTAGCTAAAGCTTTGCCGCAGACGCGGACCCCGGTACCTGGGCTGCAGTCTGGCTCACCCTATTCTCTTCCCTTCTGATTCAATGGGAGATTAATCAAATTGCATCTGTTCATCAAAACGTCCTGCAACGTGGGTTGGAAGAAAAAAAAATACACTATTTCAAATGCTTTGAAAAGTCAAGGACCGGTTTCTTAGCCCAGATTTCCTAGAAGAAAAAGGAAAAAGAGGCTGAGGCAAAGCTTCAGGTAAGAGAGCACGTCTCAGGACCTGAGGCAGCGGGCAGGAGGGCGAGGGGCAGCGGGTCAAGCAGGGGTGACGGCACAGAGAGGGACACAACCCAGTCCCCGCCCGGGGCCCACTGGAGCTGTGCACGTCCACCAAGAGAAGCAGGGAAGGGCCTGCCTCCGGCTTGGTGCCAGCTTCTGACTCCCCAGCCAGGTGTGCCCTCGGGCACCGACCTCCCAGACCTCGGCCTGCCACCCTGAGGCCTCCAGGGCGGCCCAGGAGATCCCTACCTCTGAGGGTGCAGGTGGATCTGGGGCCTATGGGGCCGGGGGTCACACTGGGACCTGGAGCCTTCCTGGCTCCCCCTCTGGAAGAGCAGCTCGGTGGTCCTGCCAAGCCCCGGGCGTCGGGTGCTGGGGGGTGAGTGGAACGTGTATATCCGCGTGCAGGGTGCGTGTGGGCTGTGCATGCACACCCTGGGGCAGAGCAAACTGAGAGGCTCATGTGGCCGCTCCTTGAGTTCGGCATTCGATATTCCCGACGGTTCTGTTTCCTGAAGAACAGTGCCTGTGAGCGAGTTTTGTGATTTTCAAAACAATCCGCGGATGGTAGGATGGAGTTTAATGAGCTATCGCAAAGTAAACCAGCCTACAGACTTCAGTCTTCTGTTAGTTTATTTAACAACCCCCCCCCCCCGGCCACTCAGCATCCATTCATTATTAGGCTCTAATCCAGGAACTAGACTTGACAGCAGGGAACAAAATAGCCAAAAATTTCTGTCCTGGTAGGGCTTAAACTATTAAGATGACTATTAAGATAGTGTCAGCCAGCGATAGATCTCAGGAAGAAAATACGATGGCGCATTGTGCAGAAAGGGGAAGGACAGAGTTAATTTAAATTGGTTTTAACTGAATCCCTAATGATAAGAAGGACGCAGCTAAGCTAAGTTGGGGGTACGGGGGCGTTAGAAGTTCTTGAGGAAGGACACACCGCAAGTGCAAAAATCCAACAAGTAGGGATGAACCTGGGGTGTTTGGAGAAAAACTCCAAAAACTCTTGTTCCCATCCTTCGTGGCTGGTTGAGATAGGGAGCTAAAGTTCATATGAAAAAGGCCGTCTACACTTTCTACGTAAGACTAAGAAACACGCTCTCCTAAGAATGTTACTGGGGGACGCAGGGGGCGGGTGGTAAAGTAGAAAGCGTTTCCGTGATTCCTCTAAAAGGATAGCTGCGACATGAATGCAGGAGAACGTGCAGAAACATATTCGTGGCTTCCAGAAGATACAGTATAGTAAGGTGAGCCTTGATCAGCCATGAGGTGTGGCTAATTTCTGCCTCAGGGATTTTAGTGCGTAAAAACTGATGCTTTCATAAAAAAAAAAAAAAGAAAGAAAATTTTGTCCCTGGTCATAGGAAAAGATTTCTGACGCAAAATTGTCCTTGTACCTAAAGGGTAAAACTCTGAAGCGTAAGTCTTGTTCGATATTTAAGCCAAAGGCCAACCTGACTGCATTTCCTTTAACATAAATTTTAAATTCAAAAGTCGAATACAAATCAAATATATCCACAGATAAATGCAGACAAGGTGACACCCCCCCCCCCTTGGAGAACTTTGTGTCTTGCTTTGCGAAGTATTTACTGATTCTCGAGCAACAGCAGAAGGAAAGATGGAGGCGGAGGAAACGGAGAGGAAATGTAGCGGCCCTGACCATGGGTGGTAATATCAGCGGCTGCCGACATGAGGTCTGTTCAATACTGTTATTTGCTGATAAAATGGGCATAATCTTTCTAGAAGTCAATGTCTGTCAAGAGCCTTCAAAAATTAGTGTTTATTCTTCTAATACCACATTCACTAGCCTTAATTTGCGAGGAAAATGAGAGTTGTAGAAATATCATTTCTCAATATGCTAATGATACGAAATGCAACAATATTTTTTTACAACGATAATTTAAATACTATTCCAAAATTGAAATTTGAAGAAAAGGGAAATACGCAAAGTGAGGGAAACTTAAATAAACACGGCATAGTACAAAGGTGGAAAACTAGAATTAATTTCTTTTAGAACCAAACCTTTATTGACGTGGAAAAACACATACTGTTAAGGAGGAAATTTGAGAGCGACACCATATTGTGTTAGAAATTCTGAGATATTCCACGAATTTCTTGTTCTCCCGTTCACAGAATAGAGTTGTCATTTATAAGTGACTGTTAAACCAGTTACTACATTTTCTAGCATCTCCTGTGTCTAGGTAAGTCCAGTGAAAAGAAGATGAACTTATTTTAAGATTTTATTTGAGAAAGTGAGAGAGGACAAGAGAGCATGAGTAGGGGCAGGGGGAGAAGCAGCTCCTGCTGACTGGGGAGCCCGACGCGGGACTCGATCCCAGGACCCTGGATCATGGCCTGGGCTGAAGGCAGAGGCCTCACCGACTGAGCCCCCCGGCACCCCCAGATGACCAGAATTCATGTGTGCCATTTCCAGCCATGTCATGTGTGCTTTTTTAAAGAAGATACATTTCCTCCAAGTTTTGTGTTTTTTTGTTTTTGTTTTTGTTTTTGTTTTTGTTTTTGTTTTTAGCCCCGTCTCTTACATGGAGCAAACAACTGTCCCGTTCGAGAGGGTGGAAGAGGCACAGCATAGAAGCAGCCCGCCTCCACGGATCGCTCCTCGGAATAGAGCGCCCCGACTTGGGTACAAGCAGAAATAAGCTTCTATTACATTTGAATCTTTATATATTTTGAGGATGTTCATCAGCTAGTGTTACTGAAGTAACTCAGAATCTACGATCCATAGTGAAAGATAATACTCTACGTAAGAAAGGAAAAAGGAAAGCGCACACAGACATAGGCAATCCTAAGTGCAGTTCTACCTGCTTTATACACCGTGTCTACTCGTTTAATCCACGTAACCAGCCATGACCCCAGAAAGCGCCCTTGTGTTTCCTTCCTGTCGTCCCCCTTCCAAAAAAAAAAAAAAACACTGTTCTGATTTCTATCACTGTAGATTAGACTTGCCTATTCTTGTAAATCATATAAATGGAATTTTTACAAATACTTAACTTAAAACATATTATTTTGAGATAAGTTTGCATTCATAGAGGAGTTGAAAATATTTACAAAAAGAGGTCTTTTTTGAACTAAGAAAAAGCGAATGCCAGTTTGCAGCAAGAAATAAAGATAGGATCAACATAGCTGTGGGTTTGTCCTCTACGGCCTTTATTATGTTGAGCTACATCCTTCGGCAGCTGATCGTTGAGGATGCTTCTCATGAAAGGATATTGAATCGTGTCAAAGCCTTGTTGTCTATTGAGATGATCATACGATTTCTAGCTTCACCTGCCCGTGTGGTGTATCACATTTATTGATTCAAGTCTGCTGAACAATCCTTGCACCCAAAGATAAATCCCACTTGATCATGGTATTTGATCCTTTTGATGTGCTGTTGAATCTGGTTCCTCGCTATCTTGTTGAGAATTTGGGCTTCTCTTCGCTAGGGGCACGGGCCTGCGGTTCTCTGTGCCTTCAGTGTTAGGCCACGCGCACGCGTAGACTCTGGTGGTGTAGACTCCACCAAGAGTGGAAATTCAAACTCCATTGTCTTTTTAGGTTCTTTGCATGCTCACTAAATATTTGTATTATATTTTAATTATCTTAATTTAAATCATAATTAAAATTTAAGAGTATTTAGTGACTGGGACTTGGCAGTAATTACACTAATAAAACTATTTTAGTTGAGCATTTGACCTGTTGGGATGCCTCTTGAGCTCGCACTCCCCCTGTGATTCACACACCGTGCATTTCAACGAAAGACACTAAATGATGACTATTTATATGCAAACACACTTATGGTACATTGTTTCTTATTGTCCCTTGGCTCAGTTAAGTGAGGAGTCCAGGTCCCTTCTAAGGAAGGGCTAATCCACATGGCTCGACTTCCAATAGAAAATTTTGTGCACTAGGTATGACTCCTCCCCACCCCCCGTCCCCCCTATGCAGAGTACACATTTCCTTCAGTGTGATTAGGAAATGATTTTTAAAAGTCTTGTCTTTGCTAAGCTAGACGACTTTTAGGAACAGCACGTTACAAACCATTCCCATTTCCACGTAAATAAATATCGTTGAAGTCGCAACGTTTAGCAAGTTCTTACAAACTGTGATGAACTTTTGCTCTGATTCTGCTTGAACCTTCTAGACCTACTTAAAACCAGTCCATGCCCTAAATCATATAGAACAAAAAGTACTTTCTGGAAAAACAGCTTGAATGCTTTCCAAGAGATGGGCCACGATGTCACAACATCAGATACATTTTCTCTGTATACGGTAGAGAAAATGACGACCGAACCGATAGTCCATTTTTGTAAGATCTACTCTAAAATGCTGCCCATCCTGATAGTAAAAGGCCTCCGCAGAGCAAAACTGAGCAAACCCATGTTGTGATATTTAGAGGTATTTTGGGATTTTTCCTCTCTTTTCATTGCTTTCTCCTCAATGCCCACTGCAACTCATTCGAAGCCGAACTATTTATACAGGTTGAATAACGTCAGATTAAATATTCGAGCCTTTATTTAGAAAACAGGTGATGTTTTAAATATGTTTAAATATCTAGAGATTTATCTATTCTTTTTCTCTCTCTCCCCAGTCCTGTAATTCTCTGTTTAAGTCTCCGACACAAATGCCTAATATCTGTCTTATTACTGAATGCAATGGAAAATTCTGAGTTTTCCCCTTGCCCATCAGCAGCATCTGGCCCAGCTGCTGCTTCCTCCTTGGCAAACTCTCAGGATGCGGCCCCTAGAACCCCCAATACTCTCCGTCTTCCTCACACATCATTCTGCGCCTTCTCTGTCTTCTTCAGCGGCTCTTGTCTCTGTCCCAAGCTTCGTCGTGTAAGATGCTGGGACCCAGTCCTTCGCTACCCCATCTTGCTCATCTGTACGTACTTCCTGGATGTGTTCAATAGCTTCCAAACTCCACAGACAGCCCACCAGCCTCGCGTTTCCTCCAGCAAAGGCCTGTGTCTGAAGCTCCAGGTTGGTGTATGCAGTGGTCCCCCCCCTCCATCATCATCATCATCATCATCATCATCATCATCATCATCTAAATGTCAAACAGACACTGAGGATTCAACAGACCCTTTATTGGACTCTTGGCCTCCCAGCAACACCTACCCTACCCACAGTCTTCCTCATCCTGGTTGCTACCAACCTCCGTCTTTGTTGTCCAGGTCAAAATACCGAAATTATCTCGACTCCATTTTTTTCCCCCTCTCACGTTTTATAGCCATTACGTCAGCAAATCATGTTGACCCTGTCTTCAAAATACGAGAATTTTGTCACCTCGAAGCATGTCTGTTCACCATCTGCATTTGAATACAAATTATACATGAAATTATTCTAATTTAGTAGAGATGTTTTTTTACAATAGTTGCACATGTTTTTGGGCTTCTGGCTGGTCATATTAAACCATTTAGGAGAAAGGGAAACCGTCTGCGTGTTAACCCCTTTGTGCCCCTTTAACAGAGCTACCCCATAGCCCTGAGCCTCGGTGTGCTTACGTGCAAGATGGGACTGAGGTCACCCCCTTGAACAAATTCTGCAGGAGGTAATCTTCTACCTAGGGAGTCACCTGCAAGGGAGTCACACGGCTAAATACTCACTAAATATGCTCACTATGCTCACTTGGGGCCTGGAAAGGTGCAACGGAGTCTCTTATAATGAACCCAAGGCCAACTTGTGTGTTGCCTGCAGATCTCCTGGAGGTGAACTGCACTGCCGCGGGCCTGCAACCCCTGTAAGGTGAGGGCCAGGGCCCTGCGGGTGGTCAGAGCCATCTGCGGGAGCACCTGGTGTCACCCTGCAAGGTCTCCATTCGGACCAAGGCACAGGGAGAGGTCCTTTGGAGACACGCAGCCACTCTCACCTTGAGCCCTGCCCTTGAGCCCTGTCACAGTTGCTGCAGCCCAGCCCAGAGGCCAGCGGGGCATACCCCCGGGGGCCGCATACCCCCCCTCAGCGGGCCGCATCACCTCCGTGGGCTGCATACCCCTCCCCGTGGGCCGCATCCCCCTGTGGGCCGCATCCCCCAGCCTGCAAGGGGAGTATGTGGCCCAGGGGGGTATGCGGCCCAGGGGGAGGATGCGGCCCATGGGGGGGAATGCGGCCCGCAGGGGGGGGGGATGTGGCCCACGGGGGGAATGTGGCCCACGGGGAGGAGTATGTGGCCCATGGGGGGGAATGCAGCCCACGGAGGGGGGGATACGGCCTGAAGGGAGGGTATGTGGCCCAGGGGAGGATGCGGCCCACGGGGGGGGGGATGCAGTCCACGGGGAGGAGTATGCAGCCCACAGGGGTGATGCGGCCCACGGGCTGGGGGTGGGCTAGGCCCACCGCTCCCAGTTCTGCCCCCTCCAAGCTGCGCTCCCGGATGGGCCACCCTGGGGGTGCTACTGAGGGTACGACCCCCCTACCCCGGCCGCCAGGTGCCTCCCTGCTCTCGCTGGTTGGTCTGGTTCTGGGGTGCCGAGTGGACCGAAGTACAGGGCTCACCCTGGGGCCCCGGAGAGCATGAGGTGGGCACCCAGTGCCTTGGGGAGGGCGGGCCAAGGGCTCGGGTGCCGGGGACTCCCACCCGGGTGAGCTGCACCACGTCGGCTGCGACGGTCCCTCGGTGGCTGCACAGTCCCCGACCTGCCACATTCCAGCCGGTGAGCGCACCCGGGCGTCGGCTGTCGGGGGGCCTGGGAGAAGAGGGCCATGGACCAAGGCCTGGAGCGCACCTGGCCGCAGGGACCCAGGGCAGGGGTGGGGAGGCTGGGCTGCTGGGCTACGGCGGGCTGCTGGGCTGGGTGACCCCCACACACACCTCCCCCCCCCCACTCCTGCTGCAGCAGGCGCCAAGGAAGGGGCAGTTCTTGGTGTCTCTTAGCTTCCTTGCTTACTCCTGCCTCTTAGATAAGGTGACCTGTTGGAAGTACCACATCCCCGGAGGGCCATGTCCCCGCGGGCCACATCCCAGGAGGGCCACATCCCAGGAGGGCCACATTCCAGGAGGTCCACATGGCCTCAGGGTGGGAGCAAGGCACGGGGGTGGGGTCCATGGGTCTTCGGGGGGGCCAAGGCACCAGGAGGAGACAGAGGAGGTGGGGTCCACAGGACCTGGGGGCGTCATGGCACCAGGAGGAGACTGCTCTGCAGGTGGGGGGCAGCTATGTCTGCCTGCGCCTGAACTGCTGCCCTCCCCCCTTTCACATCCCTTCCCGTCCCCTTCCCGGTCCCCTCCCGGAGCGCCCATCCGCGTGTGTCCGCCGAGCCACCGGTGGCCCCAGGGTCACGGGCAGGGAGCGTCCCTTTGCTGCCAGGCCTGCAGGTCCCGACCTCGGGCATCCCCATCCGCAGCCCTCACGCCCCGTCCTTTGTTTCTGGCCCAGCCGCACTTGAAGCCCATGTTTCTGTTCCTGTGGGCGCTGTTCTAAAATCATGTTTTAAGGCAGTTATTAAAAATGCTAGATGACATAAAAATTGTTGTTCCTTTTCTTCTTTTATGAAAAATCTCCTAGTTTAAAATTCCCAAGTTCTCATTCAAGGACAGATTAATTTTATGGTGCGAAGTTGGGGGGGCAATTTATGGGAACTGGCAGAGATAAATAGAACGTGATTCTTTTTCCTAAAACGCATGCGATATTGTTCTAAGTCAACAAATACGTTTTAAAGCAAAAAACAAGCAACGCCACGCAGCTCGGAGAAGGAGCAGCCGCCGAGTCCAGGAGGACACTGCAGGTACCAGGGCCGCTCCCATCGCAGCCCATTGGCGTGGCCTGCAGCTGAGCGGCCAGGTGCGCCGAAAGCCCGGCAGGTGGGGGCCGATGCGCTGCACCGCCTTCCCATGGGGAGGAGCCCGGAGGGTTGTAAAGGGCCTGGGGTCCCTGCATCCCCATTGCCCCCGAGGGTGAGCCCCTGCAAGTGCCCAAGCACACCCCTCCCAGCCTCCCCACAGGCAGCCTCCTGAGGCCACCCCGACCTGGGTGCCCCCGGTGCCCCCAAGGCACCCTCTGTGGGCCTGCGGCAGGTGGTGAAGCGAGGTCCTCCTCTGAGCGCAGGCAACTAAAACCCAGTCGTGTCACCTGTGGGGCAGGGCCTCCGCCATCCAGGGCAGGAACCCCTCCTCCTCAGGGCACCCGGAGGCAGTCGGCACACCGACCATCCTTGCACTTTCATGCTCACCACTGTGACTTGCATGAATCGAGCTGTGGAAAAGTTCATAGCGGATGTACCGGCGGTTTGGGAGAAGACGCTCCAGGCCACACTTGCACAGCCCTAGGGTAAGCAGCCCGTCCATTCAGACCGGCAGTGCCAGCGCGGAGCCCTGGGCCCGGGGCTGGGGAGAGGCACCCGCGCCATCTGGGGCTTCCTGCTGGCCCGGCTCTCAGGAGATCATTTCCTCGGATCTTGCCCCGTGACTGCTGCCTCCAGCGAAAACACCTGCTAAGTTTCAGATCAGCGGAGAATCATGCACAACAGACCATTGCCATGGATGTAAGAACATAACGCACTTCGGAATGCGCTCAGAAACTACTGGAAAAAATATTAGAAAGGTCACTAATGACTTTATTATTTGAAATTATATATGTTAGCAAAAGGAAGTCTCATCCTTCCGCTTAAAGGTCCCGGCTCCGAGAACTGGATGCACAGTCTTCCCTGTTTTTCTCCGGTCTTGGTAAACAGCCCTGCGTTGTCTTGTTTTGTTTCTCCCAACTCACTACATAGCATGAGTTTATGTTCAGGTAAGTAAATATTTAGAACTCATTTTTTAAAATTTATATTTTTATTTTATTTATTTTTATTTATTTATGATAGTCACACAGAGAGAGAGAGAGAGAGAGAGAGGCAGAGACACAGGCAGAGGGAGAAGCAGGCTCCATGCACCGGGAGCCCGACGTGGAATTCGATCCCGGGTCTCCAGGATCGCGCCCTGGGCCAAAGGCAGGCGCTAAACCACTGCGCCACCCAGGGATCCTGAACTCATAATTTTTTTTTTTTTAAAGACTGTATGTATTTATTGAGAGAGAACACATGAGCGGGAGGGTGGGGAGAGACGGAGAAGTGGGCTCCCCGCCGAGCAGGGAGCCCGACTCAGGGCTCGACCCCAGGACCCTGACATCATGACCTGAGCTGAAGGCAGATGTTTAGCTGAGTGAGCCACCCAGCTGCCCCCGTAACTCATTATTTTTTTATGAATTATTGTCCATTATTTTGCTGCGACGTAGCTATGTAACTATTAACAATTTATCTGCAATTTCACTGCCTTCCTACTGCAGTGGGACGCGCAGCCTGTTCCAGCATTTTGCTCTTAGGAACGATACGCGGTGACATTGAAATGACATGAATCGGGATGAGTCCCAGAGCTGTGACTAGGGTGTCTGGTCGTGGGTACTTTTCTTAACCATTCTGAGCCTCATTTTTATTTCAGATATAAGAGGGAGACTAGGATAGTTACCCTGGTTCCGGGTGGCTGTCAGGAGGAAATGGGCTCAGGTACCTAAGTCAGCACGCACATTTTTTTCTTTTTTTATTTCACTAAGGATTTAATTTAGATTTATAGGAAATAAGATACAGAATCTGTTATAAATATCCCAATTCTACCATATGAATTTCAAGTAATCCTGATTATTACATAACCAGAGGTTTACCAATCTGTGATTTTCTTTTTAACAAATTAAGTGACATGACTTAGCCCAAAACTACTGTTGAAAACCTTACGTATTTTGTCTGTTTAGCTCAGGCTTTCCTTAATTTCTACCATTTGCGTAGCACTATTATGGCTTTGCCGTATCTGTGAGCTACTTTCGCTCTTATTTATGTAAAACTATAGAACTACATATAACGTAACAGAGCATAATGTGTATAATAGTGTAATATACGATGTATCCAAATTTAAAAGTGTAAAAGTGGAAACTTCTGTCATGAAAGACTGACCCTGCACCTAATTACAATTTCATAATAAACAGAATCTACAGTAAAAATGTCCTAGACATCGTACAGGAGTCAGGGTCCCGTCAGAGGATAGACGCTGCGCTGGTAGTTTGAACAGGAAAGTTTTAATATAAAAAACATTAATAAGTAAAAGTGGTGAACTCCCAAAAGAGGCTTTTTAAAAAGGATTCTAACAAAGATACAACAGCCGCACGGAGAAGCTACTGCGCCTGGGGCCGAGGGGGAAGCAGGGGAGGGGAGAGAGCGAGCCTGGGCCGGGCCTGCAGGCCGAGGTGGGCCGCCCGGGCTCTGGAAGGCAGAGGGCGACGCTTGGGCTTGGGTGGGGGGCACCCAGCCTCGAGAGGCCGCCCACTGAGGGGACCCGGGGTCCCTGACCGGTGCCGAGCCCTGAAGGCTACCTGCCGGCACAGCTGGCAGCTGCAGGAGCAGGGAGGGGTCAGCAGGGGTGGCGGGGTGAGGGCAGCCCTTCTGGCCCCCTCCAGCAGCCCCTGCGGATGGTGCCCACTGCCTGGTGCAGGACCCGGGCCTACAGGTAAGGGCAGGTGCACCTGCCGCCCAGATGGGACCCTGCAGGGCCCTCCCGGCCGCCCTCCAGCAGCCCCTGCGGATGGTGCCCACTGCCTGGTGCAGGACCCGGGCCTACAGGTAAGGGCAGGTGCACCTGCCGCCCAGATGGGACCCTGCAGGGCCCTCCCGGCCCCCTCCAGCAGCCCCTGCAGATGGTGCCCACCCCCCGGTGTGGGGCCTGGGCCTCCAGGTGAAGACAGGTGCACATACGTCCCAGACGGGACCCTGCAGGGCCCTCCTGAGCCACTGAGCATCGTCCCACACGGCCTCAGCAGCCCGTGCGCCGGGCAGATGAGCCCCAACGTGCACACTGAGCTTTCGGTGCAGAGTCTGCCGTCCAGGGTCCCCGCACCTTAGGCGTCCATGCAGGTGGACGGTGCTGACCGTCTGCGTTGAACTGCACCGTGCAGATTGGGGAGCCAAGGCTGGGGAGACCTCGCGGCCGCAGGTCCCCATGTAGCCACCAGCAGGACAGAACTTTCTAGAACTTTCTTCCTTGGGGTCCAGTTAGGCTTCTTTCCGAGTATTTCACACCCTGAAGCAGTGAAATATGGCGCGGAGGCTTCCTGGTTCTTTGAAAGGACACTATCCGAGTACTCAGCTAATTTGCTAAATTCCGTCTCCTTTGAAATCAGGCAACAGTGACCTTGCCCCACGGACGCAGGATCTGACCGGGTCATGAGATGTCGCTTGGGCGGAAACCGGCCTGGCCGAGGGTCTTGGAGATTTTCCACCTTGAGCCGCTGTCCACGGTTTCGCCAGGAGACCTGGAGCCAGTCACGTCCATGTCTCTCGGGGTCTGTTTCTTCATCTGTAAAGCGTAAGGAGGGCTCTTGTTTACCCAGAAGCCTCCTGAGAAGCCTGTTATTGTGGAGGCAGGCGTGATGGCCAGAGCTTGGCAACACTTGAGGGTATAGAGGATTCCGCCAGCGATCATTCACTTTCAACCTGTTTAAACCTCGTCGCTGATGGGTGAAATCCCAGCATCTCAGGGGACCTACCCAGGCGTCAGGCCGTGATCCCTGTTCTCACTCCTGTCTTACAGCCCACGGTCTCCTACCGCTTGGTGGGCTCCCAGGGCTCTGCTCCTTGTACTCCCCGCGGCTTCTCAGTGCCTCAGTGCACCTGTCCGCTGAGCATCCCGCCCTGTCCCCGCTCCCCCTGCGGCCACTCTTCGTCCCTGGCTCCTCTTAGCAGCTCCCAAGGTCCTCAGAGCCCCAGACATTGGCGGGTAGGCGAGAGCTGTCCCCCCACAGTCCCCCTGGCGCGTCTGGAGGCAGCCACAGGAGCACATCAACCTGTCGTATCAGATCACTTGGTATCAGAAAGGAACCGGACACTTAGACTTCTCATTCCCTGGCGGTTCGAGCCTGTTCGACTCCACACTCTTTAAAGAAAACTTTGCAGCGACCGATTCGTGTTTCTACAGGCCCCGCCAACTCCGTGCTAGCCTTTGGCCAGAGTTATCTAATCCAGGTGTCAAATGATTTATTCTGATTCGAGTTACAGCATCCTTGGTCATAATCCCTGCATTTGTGGATCCGGGTGTTAGTAGCACTATCGTATCAAAGTGTCATTTCTAGGCTGGAAATGCTTCACTTCAGCCACAAATGAATATTGTCAAAGGCGATTAGCCGTGTCACCTTAATAGATGAGGCTGCTCTCCCTGCCTGCCCTTGCAGGGCTGCTCACCTAGAAGAAACGCTGCTTTGTAAAGGAAAGGAAAGGTAAAGAGGGCAATCCGGTAGAGAAAAAGGCGAGGCAGACCATTAGCCTACTCAGCGTCAGGGCATGGTTTTTAAGTTAAGCTGCAGTTCAGCGGTTTGGCATTTCTGATATTGCTTAACTATCTGGAAACTGAATTAGCCCCAAGTGCTTGTTCCTTGGTGACCTGGGAATTTCTTGGATAAGAAAAGGGAAGAAATTGAGACAACAAAACCAGGCAACTTCCAAGTCTTCCCACGCTGAATATAATTCAGAATGGTTATTCTACATATTATTTGTATTAATCAAATGCACTGACGTTTATGAAGCTTAAAGTACACGCGACCCGCCTAGGAGAACAGATTTTCCCAGCCACAAAACTCCTGCACCTACCGCAGCCCCCAGACCTCCCCAGAAGCAAGTCTGATGTCTCACCTTTGAGAATTCTAGTTTACTAATTCAGCATTTATCCCTTCCTTAAATTCTGGAGTACTTAAGTAGACTTTTTTATTTCAATTTTTTTAGAAAACTTAGAAAATCTCGGGTATTAAAAGAAACACACAAAAAAAGATCTTTTGGAGCTGTTGCTTCTCTGTAACAAAAGGTGGGAAGTATAATCTGAGTGTCCGGAATGAAAATTGCATTGCTCGGGTACAAGCGTGGACTAAGAGGTAATAGGTACAGTTATTCCTGTAAGCAACGTTGTAATGTGGCGGAAATCACAAGTATAATGGAAATTCGGTGATTTATTCTTATTTCTTCATCTTTTCTGAAACATCCATGCAGATGAAGGTGAAAAACCTTGAGACTAGACTTCTAATATCCCTTTCAATTGAACTCCCCATTTTGTAGGTGAAGAAGCTGGTAGGTGGAGAGATGATGTGAGCTGTCATGACTCCAGGATGGAGAGTTGCATGCTCTACTGATTGAGCATCCAGGAATCGCAGGAAATACATTTTTTGCTTTCTCTCTTTCTCTCTTTTTTATTTACAGGAAGCCCAACCCTTTCCCTTAACTATTAACAAGAGATGAAATTCAAACATATTAATTCTGAAAATGGAGGCAATTTGCACAGGTATATACATGAACACAAACTAAATATAAATATATAACAAAGTAAAATTGAATGAAGTAGGTATAATGTTACTGTGCCACAGGCTTAGCCTAAAGTGTGATTTAATTTTAATTGCTCAATTAAAAAAAAAAAAAAAGGAAAAACCCAACACCTGACTCTGGGCTTCTGCTGGTTGAAACTTAACTAAAAGCACTTTATGTTTATAAAATAAACACCAAAGTGTTTCTTGTAGGAAGCAATGGGTTTCTTGGTAATAAAACCCGAGGGGGACTTCCAATTTCCGGTGTGGTGTGTAAGGAGTTTGGAACTCATCATTTATGTCCTAACAACAACAACAACAAAAAATGCTGAACAGACTGAAAATCAACGACATTTCTTAGATCCAGCAAAGAACCAAGATCACAGGGTAAATTGCAGCCCCCAAACTAAAGAGACAGATCGGTGAAAGCGGAGAATCGTAAGGTACTGGATTGGAAGCCCCAAAGCATAAACTCCCACAGCCACTGGGACGGGGGCGGGGAAACCTCAACTGTAAGTGCTAAATTGTTAGAGGCTCAAAGTGCACAAGTTAAGAATTAAAAACACCAGGGGGGCCCCGGAGTTAATGGAACGCCTCTACTTCTGTGAGTTGTACTGCAGGAGCCCTACCAGGTGCTCGCAGTGAACACCTGCAGGGGGACGGGAAAAGCCCTCATTTTTAAATAGGAGAGCTTGATTTTCCGGAGCCTAAATGAGCCTGAAGAAGAGAAATACGCAATTCTACTCCTCTAGTGTTCTTGTCGTATCTACAGAGGAAGAAAACCCAGAAATATTCATAAAGATCACAACCTGGGGCACAGGTCCACTGAAAGACTGAAACTTGACCTATAAGGCTGTGGAATGCTCCCCTTTCCCCTTCCACACACACACACACACCCACACACACTCTACTACCACTACCAGATTAAGAGGGACTCCTGCAAAATAGGGGTGAAAATAATCAGAATGTTAAAGAGACTGCCTTTTTCCCATTGGATATTCTTTCCGGCTTTGTCACAGATTAATTGACCACGGAGTTGAGGGCCCATTTCTGGGTTCTCCATTGTGTTCCACTGACCTATGTGTCTGTTTTTGTGTCAGTACCAAGGGGTCTCACAGCTTTGTAGTACAACTTGAATTCTGGAATTGTCGTGTCTCCAGCTTTGTTTTCCTTTTTCAATATTCCTTTGGCTTATTAGGGGTCTTTTCTGTTCCTTACATATATTAGGATTATTTGTTCTAGTTCTGTGAAAAATGCTATTGTTATTTTGATAGGGATTGCATTAAGTATGTAGATGGCTTTAGGCAGTATAGACATTCTGACAATATTTTTTCCAAGTCATGAGCATGGAATGTCTTTTCATTTCTTTGTGTTATCTTGGATTTCTTTCTTCAGTGTTATATAGTTTTCAGAGTACAGGTCTTTCACTTCTTTGGTTAGGTTTATTCCTACGTATCTCATGATTTCTGGTGTGATTATAAATGGGAGTGATTCCTTAATTTCTCTTTCTGCTGCTTCATTCATTATTGACATATAGAAATGCAACAGATTCCTGTAGGTTGATATTATATCCTGTGACTTTACTGAATTCATGTATTGGTTCCAATATATTTTCGGTGGAGTTTTTCAGGTTTCCTATGTAGAGTTATCATGTCATCTGCAAATAGTGAACGCTTGATATCTTTCTTGTCTATCTGGATGCCTTTTATTTCTTCTTGTTGTCTGATTGCTATTGCTAGGAGTTCCAGCACTATGTTAAATCACAGTAGTGAGAGTGGACATTCCTGTCTTGTTCCTAGAGACAGAGGAAAAGCTCTTGATTTTTTCACATTAAGATGATATTAGTTGTGGGTTTTTCATAAATGACCTTTATTATATTGCACTATGTTTCCCCTAAACCTACTCTGCTGAGGATTTTTATCCTGAATGGCTTTTGTACTTTGTCAAATGCTTTTCTGCATCTATTGAAATAGTCATATGGTTCTCATCCTTTCTTTTACTACCGTGGTGAGTCACACTGATTGATGTGCAAATACTGAACCACTCTTACAATCTAGAAATAAATCCTGCTTGATCACGGTGGATGGTTTTTAAAAATGGATTGTTGGATTCGGTTTGCTATTATTTTGTTGAGAATTTTTGCATCCGTGTTCATCAGGATATTGGCCTGTAGTTCTTTTTCTTAGTAGAGTCTTTATCTGGTTTCAGTATCAGGGTAATGATGGTTTCATAGGATGAATTTGTAAATTTTCCTTCCTTTTCTATTTTTTGTAAAAGTTTGAGAAGAAGCATTCACTCATCTTTAAATGTTTAGTAGAATTCACCTGTGAAACTATCTGGCCCTGGACTTTTATTTTTTGGGTAGTGTTGTGATTATTCATTTAATTTCTTTGATGGTTATCAGTCTGTTCAAGTTTTCTACTTCTTCCTGTTTCAGTTTTGGTTTACATGTTCCTAGGAATTTAACTATTTTTTCCAGATTGTCCAATTTGTTGTCATATAATTTTTCATAATATTTTCTTATAATTGTTTATATTTCTGGGGTGTTTGTTTTTATTTCTTCTCTTTCATTTGTGATTTTATCCTTTCTCTTTTATTTTTGATAAGTTTGGCTAGAGGTTTATTAAATACCATATTATTTCACTCATATGTGGAATTAAAGAAATGAGTGAAGGGGAAAAAGAGAGAGAGGCAAACCAAGAAAGAGACTCTTTACTATAGAGAACAAACTGATGGTTACCAGAGGGGATGTGGGGGTTAAATAGGTGATGAGGATTAAGGAGTAAACTTGTGATGAGCACTGGATGTTGGATCGAGTGTTGAATCAATACATTGTACACCTGAAACTAATAATTACCATGTATGTTAACCAAATGGGATTTAAATTAAAATATCAAAAAAAACAATAATAGCAGTACAAAAGAAAACGAATCAAGATTATATATATATATATATATATATATACACACATATATATATGTTATGTTTCTGTAACTTTGAAATAATATATTGTGAGGATACTGGCAACCAAGGAAAACTAGAAATATGAACTTGCCAGGTATAATTATAAGCGTTTTTTTTTCCATAAATGCTAAGACAATTTGTGGCATTGATTTGTCTGTAAAAGATGTTTTGCAATATCCTCAGGAGCAATTGCATAAAAATGAAAATTGGTTTTATGCAACAACAAAAAAAGAGAGAACAAGGGCAGTAAATGGAAAACAGTAAAAAATAAAGTTGATATTAATCCAACTATATATAATCACTTTGAACATCAAAGGTCTAAATGCACCAATTAAAAAAGACTCTCAGAATGAATAATATATATAAAAAGACGCAACTACCCATTGTGTACCAGACACCTACTTTGAATATAAGACAGACTGAAGACAAAAAGGAGAGGAAGTTGTAACATGCTGACATTAATTAAAAGAAAGTTGGAGTAGTTACACTAATTTCAGACAAAGGAAACTTTAGAACAATGAAAATTATCAAGGATAAA
The DNA here is from genome assembly GCF_048164855.1 of Canis lupus baileyi. Lineage (NCBI taxonomy): Eukaryota > Metazoa > Chordata > Mammalia > Carnivora > Canidae > Canis > Canis lupus. The sequence continues at coordinate 774,601 of NC_132840.1, read as the reverse complement.
AAGGAGCATCCCATAATCATAAAGAGAGAAAATCTTCAAGAGGACAAAACAATCCTTAATATGCATACACCTAATTGTAGAGCATCAAAATACATGAGATAAAATCTGATAGAACCACGAGGCAAAAGAGATGAATCCACTATTACTTTTGGAGATTTAATAAGCCTTCATCAGAGTCTAACACATGTAGCACATAGTAAATCGGTAAGACACAGAAGAATTGAAGAGCACCAATAGTCAACTAGATTTAATTGGCATCTATAGAATACTTCATCCAACAGCAGTGCACACATTTTTCTGAAGTTCACACAGAACATTCACCAACACAGACCACATTCTATGGCCACAAAACACACCTGAACACTACAGAGGAACAGGAGTTGTATAAAATATGCTCTCAGGCCACTATGCATTTAAACTAGCCCTCAATATCAGGAAGTTAGCTGGAGAACATCAAAATATACTGAGATTAAATAGCACACTTTGAAATATCACACGAGTCAAAAAGGAAGTCTTAAGAAAAAAAATATTTTGAGCAAAATCAATATAAAAAATTTGTGGGACTCAGTGAAAGCAGTGATTAGAAGGAAATTTATCCTGTAAATGTGGTGGACTACATTCATCGATGTGCATATGTTAAACCATCTTTTCATAACCGGGATAAATTCCACTTGATCATAGTGTATGATACTCCTAATGTGCTGTTGAATTCGGTTTACTGGTCTTTTGTGGAGAATTTTGCACCAATGTTCATCAAGGGTATTGGCCTGTGATTTTATTTTCTTATCATACTGTTATCTGGCTTTGGTATCAGGATGATATTAGACTCATAAAATGACTTTGGAAGTATTCTCTCCTCTTCAATTTTTTGGAAGAGTTTGAGAAAGACTAGAGTTTAATTCTTCTTTTAAATGTTTGGTGGAGTTGATCAGTGAAGCCATCTGCTCTTGGTCTTCCTTTTGTTAGGAGGTGTTTTGGTGCTGTTTATTCCTGTAGCATCAATGTAATGTCTCTACTTTCCTTTCTGATTTTATCAATTTGGGTTTTCAAGAGACTTTTTTTTTTTCCCAAAAAGACATACAAATGGTCATAAGCTATATGAGAAGCACCCAAAATAATTATCAGGGAAATGCAAATCTAAACAATGATGAGATATCACCTCATATCTGTTAGGATGACTATTTTAGAAAAAGATAAGTGGTGGAGAAAATGTGAAGAAATTGGAATCTCTCTGTTGATGGGAATATAAATTGGTGTAGCCACTATGGGGATCAATATAGAAGTTCCTTTAAAAGTTAAAAATAGAACTTCCACATGATCTAGCAATACCCAAAATATTATACCCAAGAGAACTGAAAGCAGGATCTCAAACATCCACACTCCCATGTTCATTGCAGTCTTATTCCCAGTAGCTAAGCTATAGAAGCAACCTAAGTATTCACAACAGATGAGTGGGTAAAGAACATACAATAGGCTGTCATTTAGCTTCAAAAAAGGGAAAATTCTGCTGTTTGCAACAACATGGATGATCCTCAAAGACATCATCATCATGCTACGTGAAATAAGCCAGTCGCAGAAGGATAAATACCACATCAGTACACTTAGATGAAGTATCTAAAATACTCAAACTCATAGAAGTGACAATATAACAGTGGTTGCAAGGGGTAAAGGGATGGGCGGGAAAAGCAAGGAGTTGTCCAGTGGTATAAAGTTTCAGTCATATTATGTGAATAAAAATTAAACATCTGCTAAAAATCTGTACAACATGGCGGCCGTAGTTAACAGTACAGCACTGTGTGATTCAAGATTCTTTAAGATGCTAGATCTCAGGTGAAGTGTTCTTACCAACTAAACCAATCGATGAAAAAGAGACACAAGGAAACTTTGAGAGGTACTGTGTCGATGATATAACGAGTATTTGCATGTATCAAAACTCATTAAATTCTATACATAAATTATATGTGCAGTTTTTGTATAACTACACCTCATACAACATCAAATACATACATTAGAAAAGAAGATCTAAAACCAATACTCTAAGGAAACTAGGAAAAGAAGTGTTAAAATGTGTGTGATGGGATATTAAACTTTCATACAATATTATGAACTTATCAATTCCAGTAAGCTCAAGATCCAAGCCCATAAAACACTCCTGTTTTGTGCTAGTATATGTTGGCTAAGTCCTGCACCTCATTTGGGGTATATTCCTGTTCCTTCCCTAGCAGGCTCATCACTTGTCCAGGAAAATTATGTTTAACCTGATTCAGCTTATAGGCCAAGCGAGAAGTCAGAGGAGACCCTGAGATGTCTTTTTTTTTATGGTCCCACAAAGCTGTCTGCAATTTTGTCAAGGAAGAGTGGAATGTTTCATTAACAGGGCACAGTGGGCCGTTTCTATATATTTCTACAAGCCCAGAACATTGTAAGGCATCTTGGAATTCAAGATTTGGGGATGCATCAGCCAAGATGTTCTCATCTTCTATCTTCAGAGCATCCCGGTCCTTCAAAATCAGGACACTGAGATGGAGAATTCAACATCCTCTAATATTTTGCTATTCCTTTAAGTCCTAGGTCTTACCTGCATATTTTTTGTTTTTTGGTTACATGAGACTAATGTTCCTCAACACGATGCTAACAATGTTTTCTGGATTCAAAATTAGTCCTTTATCCATTGTCCCATAACTACTACCCTCTCCCAGCAAGTCCCCATTTTTTTCAAATACCTGAACCATTGTCCTTTCCAGCACATTTTTCTTCACTAGTATCTTATCCATTTTAACCATGATGGAAAATTTTTATGATTGCAACAACTACAGCGTGCTAAAAAAGACTATCCATACTCCAGGTGTGGAGCGATGGGGTGATTTTTGCCAGCTGTTTAGTGATTCATCCAGCTCCAAAGCCCTTTGTCAGAGCCTTATTCTTCTTGGCACCACTTGCCTTAGGTCAGGTTCTGGGAGACAGATTCCAAGAAGATTTGCATGTAGAAGCTTTACAGGAAAGTGATGTAAGTTTGATTAGACAGAGGGCTGGAGCAATTTAATTGCAATGCATTCACAGCAAGTGTATCGGCTGATTCCATGGGGAACTCTGGAGTTGGGATAAACTTTCAGAGTTGTCATGCCTCGAGGCAAAGAAACTAGGCATCGTTAACCGCAATAATGACCAAGGAGTAGATACAGGGCGCCCCTGGAGAAGGAGCATGACCATGAAAGAAGGCATCTTTTTGGCTGGGGGCAAATTCCCAGAGAGGAATTCAGCTAAATGTTAGCTGACAACATTCCAAGTAGTTGGAAGAATGAGTACTTCATTCCGGACGGGGGATCGGTGCATAACCACTGGACTCCCTTGTCAGATCCTTTGTTCCTGTCTTATCTAACTGATGCTTAGTTTTATATAGAGACATTAAAAATCAGATTCTATCTGCATTTCCAATGTTTATACTCTTGGACAAAGAACTTGACTTCCCCAGGCAACAGAATTTCCATATGAAATATAGATACCTGGATATCTTCTCTAACCCACTTCTCAGGGTGTTAGTGCAGAGAAAAACAAAATCGTGAATAGAACAAATATTTGAAACTATAACATGGCCTAAAGATGACTCATATGGGCTTGTACTTCTGCCTGTGCCTGAATCTGTACCTGTTTCTCACGTCCTCACATTATAGAGGGTCAAAAGCCGCTATCTGGGTGAAATTTGATGCATGGAATCTTCCTTGAAAAGGAAAGAAATAAACGTGTGATGTCAAGGTTTTCGTTTGTTTCATGTTGGTGAATATCAGCACGTATTTTATTTCTGAGATAGCAAGCACAGACAATCGGAGAATGTGCACACGTAAGTATATACAGGACACGGTATACATATATACAGTACGTATGTGAACATCACCAGTCCGAAGATCTATGCTGGCAAGCGACCAACAGGCTATAGCTTCTATCTTACCCCAGGACCACTCCCAAAGCCGCCTTTTTAGAGACTACCAACCAAGGCACTCCAAGACGATAAACAGTTGCATCAAAAAGAACTCTTTTTCTGTCAACTAAGAGGTGAAAACACCACCAACCACAAACAACAACAAAATAAGTACCTTCCGCCAAAGTGCAGCAGGCCATCACAAAAAAGAAGAAGAAAGAAAGAAAGCGGCTTCTTCTCATGCCAAGTTATGCAAGTGTCAGATAGAAATGACTCAGAACTCAGAACCACCCACTCTGCTTGGGTAAAATGCCAGCAAAGCAGATGGAACAGCTTGTGAAATATCTTCAGATGGTCCCAACCATTTACTGCATCTGCTTTTATGATGTGAATAAATGAAAAAAAAAAAAAAGTCTTTGGCTTCTTAGATTTTTTTACAGGTTTCAGAAATCAGGTTATGTCATTTTGAAATCTGCCTATGGAAGGAACTTCGCTTAATTAAATCCTTCCAATAATGACCGGACCTCAGCCTTTAGTGTTGACTGGGTTGTACCGATGGGGTTTGCAGTCATCTGAGTAACTGGCTTTCAAGATCAGCTGTTCCTTCTGAGCAGCAGGCTCTTGCTTCGGTCTCTGCCATCTTCTGACCACGAGGACGACTAGCCTAAGGAACGAAGTTGTTTTTAGAGCCTCCTGGGGCTGAAAGATGAAAAGACAGATATTTAACAACATCAAACCTCTGCTAAGTGTTTAACTTGTACTTATGTGAGGACATTTTGTTATGAGATATGATCATATTTTTCGTTTTATGTTTAAAAGTCATTTTACATGGAATCCTCTGTTATATCTGAACAAATACACGGAGGTAAAGAAGGCACATTAAAAGGAGTTATTTTTAATGGATGTTTAGGTAGAAATGGCACTGAGCATAATACACCAACAAACCCCGCGCTGGCGATTGTACTCTTTTCTCAGCCATGCGGCTTTACATCAATCACAAACTCTCCCACTAGTTAAATGGGGTTAATGTTTTCCTTGTATCTTTGGAAGAAAAGAAATGGTAAATGTATATAAACTAAACTTTGAAAATTATTAAAGATGCTACGTAATGTGCTACTTAAACATTCCAAGAGTTTATACTACAACTTTAACAGAGAGAATTGTGCCAACAGAATGACTCCCATGTGTGAAATGTGTGTGTTTGATGACATGAAGATTTTACACAAATAAATGAACTAAAGCTTTTATGCCATATGCACAGCCATTGGCCCTTCATACATACTAATATGATCAGAGGTGATAATTTTGACTGGAAAAATTAAACACAACAGGCAAGTAAACAAAGATTTCCAGAACAATGCCTGCATTAAAAAATCACCTCTAGGACATTAGGGAATTAAAAACCCTTCATTTGTAAAATCGTGTTTTCCTGGTAACTTTGATGGGTTGCATTTTGATCTTTCATTAAGAAAAATGACAGCAAATGCTTAACTCTTCCGGTCGGCTGGTATAAATGGAATGGATTTGTCTCAAGGGAATGTTTGTCAAATTTCTGAAGACAAACTACCAAGCTTATCTAAAGAATCACTTTTGTGAGAAATGATAAAATATAACAACGAGTAATCAAAATTAGGATTTTATTAATTCCATTCAATAATTCACCATATGTCTAGAAGCTGACCCGTGCCATGGGTTAAATAATAATAAAGCTGCGTACTATACATATTTTAGAGAATATGTATATATACTTATATTTTTATTGACTTTTAGAATGTCAGTGATGGGAAATGCAGAGGTGAGTTTATTCATTCACAACGCCATATTTGAACTTGGCGTAACCAAGGCTTAGAAAGGATAAAAGCCACCATTTATTGATGGCCTATTATGTGGAAAGGACTTGACACTCATGATTGAATTTAATCCTTGCAACAGTCTGTGATATTAGAACCTCTATCCTCATCTTAGAGATAAAGACAGTCAGGCTAAATAACTCATTCAAGATCACACAGCCAGTGGACAAAGAAAGAAGAAAGTCAAGCTCACGTCTGTATGGCATCAAAGGTCATGGTTGTATCCATTACTCTATGCAGCCTTGGAAATCAGGAGACACGGATTTCCACTCCAGTACACTAAAAAGATTCAGGTGTTTGCACCAGGAAGGCACGGGCTTAGATGCTGTCTCTGTGCCACTAGATGCTGAGTTTTATGTTTCGTAACCTGTTCGTGGATCGAGATAGGATTGTAGAGATACTTTCAAATCTTGCAAGCTGATATTTAAAATTCAAAAGCCATAACTTTACTAGATAGACTCGAATGCTTTACCCGTACATAAGTTAGCCAGGAACTATCTGGTACATGTTGTTGGCAAAGCCTGTAGTGAAACCTGATTACCCGCACAAAATATTTTATCCAGATGTGTCTTTTAATGGGTTACATTTCATATTGGATGTCAGGCTCGGTAACTTATTTTTTGTCACATCTATTTCACAATTTTGGATTCAGTCATCGCAGATACTGGGAATAACACTAGAGCAAGAGCTAACCTAGCCAGCTAACTCTTTGGCACCTCACTCGGGTCCATGGTAAAGGCATGGAGATTCACTGTCCTGGAAAAATGAGGCTCAAAGAATATAATAAGGAGACACACAGACACACACACACCTGTACCTACTGTAAGGCATGTACACGCAAATACAAATTTTGCAGGATTCTTGTGTGTTGAAACACTTAAAGCATATGTTGTAAGGTCTCACATCACAGCAAATACTCAAAGATCTTTAGTTCCCTTCCTACAGTCCTTCTTTCCTGGCCAGCCGGTAACTGCTGTCAGGTTGTGACTGTGCTGGTGCCGTCATGAATCACTGAGCGTCTCTGTGCAGCCTCACCAGTGTCCCGGCCAGCAGCTGCCCGAAGTCGCAATTTATAAAAACACATATGGTACATTCCTGTTAGATATCACTTCGGCCTCTTTCACCCAGTTCAGCTGAAATGCGCCAAGTAGACACCCTATTTCTGTATCCAGGAAAACTTGAGGCACTTAGGACTGCTGACAGCCGGAGCAGAAAAGTGGCACCAACTCTAAGTGCTATTCATGGTGATGTCTGACAGGCCGCCCTCGCTCGGGCCGGGAACAGCGGTAAGGGCTGTACTTACATCCCTGCTTTCTTGTCATGCTCCCGAGCCCAAAAGGTAGAAATTATTATTGACTTTCTGATGTTGACTTTGGGTTTGGGGAAGAATGACTAGCTGGCTCACGGTTAGACTGCTATTGAATATCTAGATCCTGATTTTCCAAACTTTCCAGAACCCCAGGATCAGGTCGCCTCCTTATGCTTTCTCTCTTTTGCTTCTCCCTCTGGATCTCTCCCCCACACCTACAGCTGACTCTGCTCCATGAGGAGCTGCCCTGTGTGCACGCAGACAAGGCCCCTTTGTCCCGTGCCTCCTACAGCATCCGGTCCAGACCGAGCACCTGAACAGGAGCAGAGTCTTCCTTCTCCAGCCTTTGCCAGCTGCTGTTGGCGAGCTGTGCTCCGTCGGGCAGCCCAGCCCACCCAGCCTCTTCTGTCTCCAGAAAACCAGCCCCTGCCTCCACCCCTTCCCGACACAGAGTTGTTCCTAGTTCTGAAGTTCTGAACTGTCCTCCACTCTGCCTGCACCTTTGAGAATGGTCGTCTTCTCATTCTCTTCTACTGATTCCAGCAGAAACGTGCCCCCTGCTCCCTACCAGAACCCTGGCTGATGGCTGCCCCCTTACACAATTCTGAACTCAGCTCTTACTCTTCTGAGTACTTAACACTGTCAGCGACCACGGATTAGAACAGAAAAGCGTTGACATGCCAGTTAATGTATCTCTCATCTGATCTCCCTTAGGGCAGGGACCAGGTCCCCTTCGCTCGGCCTTACACCCTTGGTGCCTGGCTAACTGCCTGGTGCTCAGCTGGTGCCCCAAGTATCCATCGACTGAATGATCACCTCTAGGGGACGGGGTAGGGAACCTTCGAGTTATCTCTGGAACTTACTGTTTGTCTTTCAGAAAGAGTGGGGGGGACTATTACACCAAAGCTATCTGTGCAGTTTCTTTATTGAAATTCAAGAGCTAATAAGTATTTTGAACCCTTAGCATAATAAGTAGAATATTAACAGGCATCCAACCCAGAAGTCCAATGTCCAAGACAATGTCTATTCTTTCTGCTAAAAGGAGCTGAATATTATAAGACTGACAAAGGGCTGAGAAGCTAGGCTTGCAGCTTAAAATGTCATGTCTCCACCAGGTTTTAAAGCAGACTTTCACAGTGTCCCTTTAAAAACATTTATGAAGATAAAGAAAGATAATAAAAGTCACATTATAGCAACGAAGTAAGAGTGACAAACATGCAAATACATTCCTGAATAAATTTTCAAATGGCATGTATTGACAGGATGGGGGAGGAGGCACCACATTTTGTGTGACACAGTTAAGACTGCTCAGATATTGAAAGTGGCAAGATATAGTACTTTACGCCTTAATTCTCTACACCCTCATACAAGCCCTAGGGCCTATACCAAACAGCAAAATTGACAAACCTCTTCCTCTCATTTTTTGAAAAAACATGTAGAACCCATGAAGAAATCAGGAAAGAAAAATCAACTTCTTTCTTCATAAGATAATAACAAGCTTAACAAAACAGTCATAGAAAAACAGCTTCTTTTTTTTTTTAATTTATTTATTCAGAGAGAGAGAGAGAGACTGAGAGGCAGAGACACAGGCAGAGGGAGAAGCGGGCTCCATGCAGGGAGCCCGACGCGGGACTCAATCCTGGGTCTCCAGGATCAGACCCCGGGCTGCAGGCGGCGCTAAACCCCTGCGCCACCGGGGGTGCCCAGAAAAACAGCTTCTTAACAAAAAACAACAACTCTAAAGTTACCTTTTAGAGTATAACAGTAGAGGTTGTCTTATAAAAGCCAGGAGCATGACTAAGATTTTTATGGTACTATCAGTAAACAATGTTCTTGAGGTTACATCCAACAGACTTAGCGAAAACAAAAACAAACCAAAATAAAAAGACAAAATATGGAAATGAGACAAAATCATTAATCCTTACAGATGATAAGCATATTTGGCAGGAAAACTATAGAGAATGAACTAAAGGTCTATTTAAGGAGTTGGGTTCATTCAGGTGGCCAGTTACAAAATAAGTGTCCAGAATCAACAGAAATTTTCAAGACTGCTAGAAGGAGGAAAATAGAAGAAAAGAATGGGATCCTTACTGAGGTACATTAAAAAAAAATAACGTTGAGATAAAATGCAATACTATAATGCTACTTCTATCTTATTTACAAATATGAGATTATACATATTTTATTGATATAATAGTTCACAGTTATTCTTTGTTATGGTTATTAAAGGTCTTTGTTATGGCTATTAAACTCTTAAAACATGTGCTTAACAATAATCACCTTTGAAGTCTTTGTCTTAAAATTCTAAGTCTCAAATGGTTGAAATTGCAGAAAGTAAAATACACTGGTTTATTAGCATTCTGTTGCTCTGGATCATCTGGTGGGTTGATGTCTCCTTAGGTGTGACAATTTTGGATCTCATAATGAACCCACCACAGGGCCCCATACGTTGGCAAGGTATTACGGGAAGAGGACAAGGTATTTCATTCTCAAAATGGCTGTTTGAAGAGAAAGCTCTCCATGGTTCTCAAGAGAAAAAGCATCCACCGGTGAGGTGAGGCCGATATATGAAGTTGGACGTGAACACAAGGAGGTCTGCCATGAAGAACAGTGTGAGCAGAAGAAGATAGACGTGCCTCTACCATGTTCCTGTGACATTTAAAGACTGAAAAACATTTTCTTTCTACCAAAGGAGATAGAAACCTCCTTAGCATAAATAGAACTTTCTTTTATTTTGTTTGTTTCCTTCTCCTTCTTCTGTTTCTTCTCAAAGGAAATGAAGGTAACCCAGAAACTCACAGAATCAAGACTTAGGTGGCACTTCCATTATCTCTAAGTCAGTAAATGCCTTCTCTCTACCATACACAGCTCAGTCATTCACTGAGGATGTAAAGCAGAAGTACCCGGCAATGGCCCTAGAACCAGGTGCATCTGGGCCAAGCGCCAACTCTGCCACAGTTGGCTGTGTCAACGTAAGCACAATCCATAATTAGCATTTTTTCAGACCTACTTCTCTATTTATAAAATAAAGATTAATAGTATCCTTTGCCTCAGAAGGTTGTTGTTGGGATTAAACACAATAATATATGCAAAGTTTGTAGCACTTTGCAATAAATATTAGTTATCTATTTCAGTAATTGTTAGAAATAAATAACTCTTAGTAATCTATTCTTCAAAAGCAGTATTTCTTCTAATATTATTTTGAGTGACTTTGATTATAAATATCCAGAAAACTCAATGAAGGATAGCTTGGAATTACAGAGAATGTAGTGGGGCATGTAATTTAAATAGCCAGAGTGAGTTTAGGCATAATTTGATCAAGGTTGTGATGTTGTTGTTGTTGTTGTTGTTGTTGTTTTTGTTGTTGTTGTTGTTACCAGTTTCTTGGCTCATGTCACTTCTATTTTTCAGTTAAGCACTCATGGTTGAAAATGACTGTAGAGGCCTGAAACTTCAGGTTTGTGTTACACAATGTTCAAAAGGAGATCACTCCATTTAAGATTCTGAGGAAAAGTACTGATGGTCCTTCTAAGTGAACTACAATAGAAATCAGCCAATATATCTAAGGGAAGCCCGGGCAGCAGCTGGCTAAAGCCCAGATTAACTGAAGCAAAACCTGTAGCAAGTAGAGTATGATGAACTGACTTATTCCAATCATGGCTTTGCCCTAGAATTAGATGTAAGTTTATAATAGTGACTTCACATTATTTGTTCAGGGAGAGTGAGGAGGGGATGGAAGACTGAGAATAGAGATGCATGAATGAAAATGATATTCTTCAAATAGATTCCAAATTTCTGTATTAATAGAACAACATTTTCTAAGACTTCCTCCCTAAGTTCTCATGTTTGCAGGCATAATATGCCTTGATATTTTTAGCTTGATATCTGGAGTTGCAATCACACTGAGTCCTATTCCAAATCTCAACCATTAATGATTTGCAGGATCTTTAAGCAAGTCACATCTAATCTCTGGGCATCAATGTTTTCATTTTCAAAAAAAGGAGGCTGGATTAGATGACCTCAAAGTTGCCAATAGTTTCATGGGTCTCAATGAAAACAACACATTTCCCTTATAAGTGGGGAAGATGGCTGTTAAGCAATCTCTCAACTTCTGTTCTGGAAATTACACAAAATAACCCATGTTCCTTTTATCTTTCCTCACTGATACTATTTTCTATCCCTTTAATCTTTTTGTTGATATTCTATGGACCTGCTCCAATTTCTCCACATCCTATTCTCTATGTGAAATCTCTCACTGGGAAAAAAAAAATCTTACAGAGACATGAACAATGCCTCCCAAGTAAGGAGAGCTTTATTTCAAGAAATTACTGTAAATCTTGCCTGTATATTTAACAAAAATTTTCTTCTTGCAAATTTCCACCTTAGACTATTTTGGCAGGTATTTAAAATGTTCTATTGGGTTCTTTTTTTTTTTTTGAGTTATAAAATTTAAATACAATGAAATGCACTAATCTTAGTACATGTTCACTAAATTTTGAAATGCATCCCTCATGCAACATATCCCTTATCAAAAGCTGGAACATTATCACCCTATAATATTCCTCATGCCCCTTACAAGTCCAACCACACATGATAACCCTAGGGGCATTGATTATTCTGATTTTCTTACTATAGATTAAATTTACATGTTCTAGAACTTCATATGAGTAAAACCATACAATATGTGTTCTTTTGTATGAAAAGTGTATCTTTCTCTATAATCAATTGATTATATTTGTACACATCAATTTCTGGACTCTAGATTCTATTCCACAGATCGAAATTTTTATTCTTTTGCCAGTACCACATTGTCCTGAGCTCTATAATTTAATAGTATACTTTGAAATAAGCTAGTGTGACTTCCTGTTTTGTTAGTCTTTTGAAGATTATTTTGGCTCTTCCAGTACCTTTCCTTTCCTTATAAATTTTAGAATAAGCTTGTTGATATCTACAAAAAAAACCTCCAGTTGAGATTGCTCTGAATCTATAAATAAGTTTTTGGAGAATTGACATCTTAACAGTATTTAAATCACTGACCCAACTTTAACTTTCAATTAAAAAAAAAAATTCTTGCAGTTTCCTTCTTTCTTTGTTTCTCAAGAAAGAAAGCCAGGATTTAAAATATTAATATTAACCTTTGGAAGAGAGGATAAAAACATCCTTATATGTTTTTAGAAAGCTGAGGATCACAAATTAAAAATACTAATTCTAATAAATCAGTAATTTCTAAGATGCAACTATTAGGTATATTTATTAACACCAAAATAAAGCAAAGATGCTAAGGAAGATTTCTAGGAAACATTGTTGTACCAATCCTCAGATTCATCAAGTGTGGTGAAGGGAAAAAGTGATATAAGGCATCTGAGAACCATGCAGTAAAAAGATGGAAGGGGTTTTTATCTTCTGAACCCAAACAGATAAGCCTTACATCAGATCAACGTCCTCAAAAGCTGTAACACTTTTGCAGAAGATCATACAACTAAGTTCAACAAGCGCATTTCTAATTTATACTGAATCTTTTGTTCCAGAGTAGCTAAGTTACTAGGGCCAAGAAGTGAGACAGATGTTCAGGGAGAGAGTGATGAGTTCCCAAAGAGAAGAAAATGGAAGATACATTTGAGTTAGATCTTTTTTATTTTTTTTATATTTTTTTTCTTTATTTATTTATGATAGTCACAGGGAGAGAGAGAGAGGCAGAGACACAGGCAGAGGGAGAAGCAGGCTCCATGCACTGGGAGCCCGACGTGGGATTCGATCCCGGGTCTCCAGGATCGCGCCCTGGGCCAAAGGCAGGCGCCAAACCGCTGTACCACACAGGGATCCCCATTTGAGTTAGATCTTAAACAATAGTTAGATTTCAGACTTTTGGAGAAGTTGGAGAAAGTTCAAGCAATGGTAAAGATACTTATCTTCTTTCCTTCCTCTACTCTCACAATATCTCACCTCTTTCATTCTAATAGCAAACAGCAAATGGATTCAGTGGGATAATCTCTGGGCTGTGTTCTGAGACCACAATAGTATCTTTGCTTGTTTTTCTGAACCCTTTTCCTGTCTATAGATCTCAGCTAAATATCACTGTCTCAGCAAAGTCATTGTTGACCTAAAGAATAATTCTCTTGCATTAATATATACATTAGTCACTTGTCCCTAAGTTTACCTCTATCGTTACACATTTTAACTTTCTAGGGTTTTTTTTCCCTCTCTTATACAGGGAACACCACAGTATCCCCACTACATCATGGAATTAATGAATTAATACACAGGTGTTTCCTTTGACTACCTTGCAAATTCTTAGAGGGAAGGGACTTTCTCTAATTCATCTCTGCTGAAGTGAATCTCTGCTCTCAAGATAAATATCAATAAATTTATTTAACACATGAAGTGTTAGGTAACTACAGAATTTGTACAAAGTGGGTGAAATTCTCTCAGGAGTTCTCTAATATTCTAGAGAGTACAAAATAATTCCAGAGGCAATAATCTATAGGTTGCATCTCTAAAAAGTAATAGCTATTTACCTGGCAGATAAAAGGGCACAGACAACCCTATCAACATTATTGTGAAAATAAATCCATCCAGTCATTCACTCATTTGATAAAAAATTTACCAAGATACAATGTCTAGTACTAGGAATGTATGATACAAGGTAATCAATACCAGACAGTCTCCCCTCTCATTTAACTTAAAATCTCAACCCTGACAAGATAATCAAAGTCAGGTACCATATCTTTTGCCCTAAGCATTTTTTTTTCTATCTTATTTCACTTAGTTCTCACAATAATCCTATGGGATGATTACTATTATTAGCCCCAATTTTATAATAATAAAATTGAAGAGATACAGATGCAGTTAAATGCCAGGACACCTGCACCCCAATGTTTATAGCAGCAATGTCCACAATAGCCAAACTGTGGAAGGAGCCTCGGTGTCCATCGACAGATGATGGATAAAGAAGCTGTGGTCTATGTATACAATGGAATATTCCTCAGCCATTAGAAACGACAGATACCCATCATTTACATCAATGTGGATGGAACAAGAGGGTATTATGCTGAGTGAAATAAGTCAATCAGAGAAAAACAATTATCATATGGTTTCACTCATACATGGAGTATAAGAAATAGTGCAGAGGACCATAAGGGAAGGAGAGGAATCTGAATGGGGAAAAAACCAAGGAGGGAGACAAAACCATAAGCAACCTAACTCTGGGAAACAAACTGAGGGTTGCTTGAGGGGAGAAGGTGGGGCAATGGGGTAACTGGGTGACAGGCATTAAGGAGGGCACATGATATGATGAGCACTGGGTATTACTCACAACTGATGAATCACTGAAAACTACATCTGAAACTAATGATGTACTATCTGTTGGCAAATTGAATTTAAATTAAAAAAAATGAAGCAAAACAAAGTTAAACGATTATCCAAAGTGATCATCCCCAAATCAGGTCAGTGACAAAAGTGGGGATCACGCCCAGATTTCAGAACTTGAACAGCCAAACCATAGTGAATATGAAGTCAAGTATAGGAAAAGTGCAAAGGACGGCCAACAAAGTGATCTGAGATTAGGCTTGAGATGTAGATAGGACCAGTCTTGTGGTTCTGTACAACTTGTTAAGGATTTTATTTTCCTCAGAACAATGGGAAACCATTGAAAGCTTTGTTTTTTTTGTTGTTGTTGTTGTTTTGTTTTGTTTTGTTGTTGTTGTTTGTTTGTTGCAAATGTGGATGGGAGCAGTCGGGACGACATGAAAAGATTGGAGATGGTCCAGAGGGCTGTGACAAAACCCGTAAGAAATCTATGACAGTAGTCTAGATGAAAAATGATGGTACCTTGGAAAAAGATGAGAGATATAGTTGAAACAGGAAAAACTGAATGGAATTGAGAGCTCTTTAAGAAAGAATCTAAAACCCAAAACTGTATTGATGTAATACAGTAGTAGGCCCCCCAACACAGTAGTTGTTCACTGTGATCACCCTCCCTGTATATAGCAGAAAAGAATCACTATAAATAAATCTAGACAGTAAAAGAGGCTAGTTTACAGCCAACGCTGCAGCATGGCAGCGTTGAGGTATGGTGGAGGGAGCTTCAGCTGGAATCTCAGACCTACCATTGACTTTCTGAGAAACTTTGCACAAGTTATTTTTCCTCACTGCAACTACATTCTCATGCGGAAAACGAGTACCTAAGTGACTAATATCTCAAGATGGTTTGAAAACAACATTTTGCAGTGTGGGAGGAATACAAAGTTCCTTACATGTGGGCAGGAAGGAATCCTACTATAACAGTCATCAGTTTGGCATATTAAGGTGCCTTCCTCCCCACAATCCTTCCCAAATACTGAAAACCCTGAAGTCAAAACATAGCTTAATCTATGAGGTTAAAAGAGAAAGTTTGCTTATCAACCACTGAGTTAGTCCAGAAGAAAATGAACCCTGTTTATTCCTTCTTATATTGTGTTCTTGGAGCCTATCATCTGGTTTCTGGGGGAAGATGCAGAAAACATAGGAGAAGAAGCCCACTTGCTAGGGTTCAACATATTGAAACTCACAGACAAAGGCAGATTGAACTACATATAATACAAACACAAAATACATTTCTTTAGACTTTAAATTACAGAACCTAATTTCAAACCCCAAGATGGGAGATCTGGAGATCATATTCAAGAAACCTTGAGAATGAGGTCAGCTGTCCAATTATGGTAGCACCATAAGAGTCCGGAAAATATTAGAAGCAATATTATCCAGACATCAAGAAGTACGGAGGTAACAGATGAAATCCAGGTGATATCTGATTCTGTGGTTAATTTTTGCTAATACTCATCATTTCTTAAGGCAAGACAATTTTCCCAAGGTTCCCAAGGTTTCCGAAGCCCCAAAGGAGTGGGCTATGAATGACAGCAGATTGGGTTATGGAACCATGTACTGAGTTAACAGACATGAAACACAAAGACTGAAGAGCTTCAAAGGCAGGATGCACTGCAGTGGATTTCCTAAGAAGAAAGAAAGAGAAGAAAAGAAAGTAACTGAGGATACAGTGCTATTTCCCATTGTTCCAGATCTCTGAAATCAAAAAGAAATTTCAATCCCCTGTGTTAATCCAGGGAGTTAGGATCATTGCAATAGATCAATATAACTTTTGAGCATCACAGCAACTCTTCCACAAAACTGACCTTGCTTTAATAAATAGATATATAGGCCTAAAAAGTGAACATTTAAATAATTTGGGTTCATGTGCATTTTGTTTTAAGAAAAGATTATTGTGGGATCCCTGGGTGGCTCAGGGGTTTAGCACCTGCCTTTGGCCCAGGGTGTGATCCTGGAGTCCGGGATCGAGTCCCATGTCAGGCTCCCTGCATGGAGCCTGCTTCTCCCTCTGCCTGTGTCTCTGCCTCTCTGTCTCTGAGTCTTTTCATGAATAAATAAATAAAATCTTTAAAAAAAGAAGAAAAGATTATTGTTAGAAATAAGATGAATGAATGAGTCTCAGTATCTCTATAACCTGATAAGGGCACATTTCTCTTATTGTAATATAACACGATCAGAACGCAAGAGATCCCCAAAAGAAGCATATCTAAAGCGTCGTAAGTGTTCAGGGGAGAGGAATATCAGATTGGAGGTCTGTACAACAGGTACAAGAGGTCTATGAATTCAGTACTGGATTAGGAAATGTAATGGGCAGAGTGACTCTTCCAGACACAAAGAGCAGTGTGATTAAAGGATCGGGGAAGAGAGTGCCCAGCGTGATGGAAGCACAGTCAAAGCGAAGCAGTCTTATTCATGCGCATGGTACTTTTACTCGGGAATACTTAGGATGGACGAGAAACCAGCATTGCGCTTGAGTGTTGGCTATGACTAGAAACACACGCTTGAGGAGTCACCTCTAGGATGTCCAACCCGAGTCACTAAGAGTTGTGTGTGGTACCGTTTTGCAGAAATATTCCTGACATGTGAGAAGGAGCATATTTGGAAGAACACACACATCATTCTGTGGATAAGCAGGGTAGACGTGGCCCCACTTGGCAATTACAGACGCAAGGCTGAAGTCCGAACGGTAGCCAGGGCCCTGATGGTGGGTTTGAGGCAACACTCCCCATGGGAATAGATAGGATCCTATGCCGTCCTCCAGACTCACATCTCTCCACACCTAGGTTCAACACACATGAAGCTTCACGCCCTGGAAGACTATGCTTGGAGTCCCCCAAACACGTTCTGCTGCCTGGCACCCCCTCCCTCCCTTCTCCTGGGGTGGCTTTGTCACCCTTGGCCTCTTATCAAGAACCTATGTAACTTCTATTAGTTTATGCAACTTCTATCATCAAACGCTTTCCTTGCTCTGAAGAAAATTCCAAACCTGCTTTGACTCGGTTCTTCCTTGATTCTGAATCACTGCAGCTGGTGTGTGCTGCACCGGAATTATTAG
Organism: Canis lupus baileyi; assembly: GCF_048164855.1. Taxonomy (NCBI): domain Eukaryota; kingdom Metazoa; phylum Chordata; class Mammalia; order Carnivora; family Canidae; genus Canis; species Canis lupus. The sequence goes on along the minus strand of NC_132840.1, from coordinate 757,109 downwards.
CTCTTAGAGTATTTCCCCCAACAGGTTTAAATGCAACTAGGAAAGGCAGGGTGCCAGTATCTCTACCAGCTCATTTCTGAGTCCAAGCAGTGTTTGGCATAGAGTCTTCACTCGCAAACTCATTCAAAGAGTCCTTCGGCCACCAAGGATCGGCTGCAAACAGTATTTACAAGTAAGTGAAATGCCAAGGAGCCTGAGGCAAAGGGAGGATGGGAAGTACCTTGAGCAAAATGTGAAAACCGTGGAATCCAAACCAGAGCGGCATCCTGGCTGTAAGACACTCCGAGTCAGGTGGGCAGGACTTTCCACTACATCTCCTTTTGCCCCCTTCCTAGACTCATACTTTATTTTCTGCTTCCAGTTCTACACGTCGATGAGACAGGGAGATCATTACAGGCAATTACTGTGTTTCTTAGGTAGAAACATTAGACCCTAAAAAACTTTTTTTTAAAAAAGATTTATTTCAGAAAGAGAGAGAGAGAAAGAGAGAATTTCAAGGAGACCCTGCCCTGAGCACACAGCCTCACAAGGGTCTCGATCCCATGACCCACCATCATGACCTGAGCCGAAATCAAGAGTTGGTTTAATCTACTGAGCCACCCAAATACCCCGATTATAAAATTCTTAATATTGTTCATTATTTGCAATCATTTTTCTCCTTTCATATCAGCCCTTATAACTGCAACCCCTAGCAAAGTGCCTAGTGCACAAGGAAGAAAGCTTCTCTTACTCTCAGGCCATTTGACAGGATTGCCAAGAGGCAGAAGAGTTTGTCTTATCACTTCCCATTTAAAATTTAAATCTCAGCATTCATCTGACTAGAATAGTTTGTTAATAGAGTTCAAAACATAAAATCTCTGAAAATGTGTTTGTTAAGATCAAAAGAAATTATTAATTTAATTATGTGTAGAGTTAGGATTCGGTAACGAAAATGTATCAAATATATAAGGAGTTTTTGAATCAAAAAGTATTTTTACTCTTATAGCATTAAATTATAGAGTTACCTTTGTTAGTCATATTTATTCATGAGAGGTAATTTGATATCTTACTAAATAAGCCAATACATGGTGTAACCTCTTGCAGTCTAATTTTTCATGGATGAGCTCTTGCATATTTAATCTCCTTGGAGGTTATATTTTAACATAGTCTAATTACCACTTTCCCTTTATTTCTATTCAGTTTGACACAGCCACTTTGCCTAAAATAATTTAATATTCTTATGAATGAGATAGTGTTAAAACTAGCCTATAACATCAGTCGCCTTTGTTTATGTCAACACCTCTAGTGAATTGACATACTAGGATGTGGGAACAAACTGCCCTCGGAGAGAAGTGAAAAAATATTCTTCACGATTTTAACATGAGTTCTGAAGAATCTTAAACATTCCTAGTCTGAATACCATACATCTGCAGTACAAATCAGAGTCCTTGGTAGTCTAATAGGAAAGAAAAAGACCTTTTTAATACCTTTTTTTCCACTGCATCCTTACCCATCCAGCCAAGCATCAATGCTGTCTGATTGGTCAGAGCTGCTTTGGGCAAAACCAGAACATGCTTCATAAAACGTCAGACGGCGTTTCTACGGACACACAGACAGCGGGCTTACGCAGAAGAGGCCTTACGAGCTCAGTTCCTGGGCGGAGATACAACGGAATCCTGATACTGAGCCTCACACCAGTCTTGCTACCCTGGATGAGTTATGTGTCCTCTGTTTTCCAATTTCTTTTTTTTTTTTTTGAATATTTTATTTATGTATTTATTTGAGACAGAGAGAGAGAACAAGCCGGGGCGGGGTGGGGGGAGCTGCAGAGGGAGAAGGAGAAGAAGGCTCCTCACTGAGCAGAGAGCCTGATGCGGGGCTTGATATCAGGACCCAGAGATTAGGACCTGAGCTGAAGGCAGACGCTTAACCGACCGAGCCACCCTGGCACCCCAGTTTTCCAACTTCGGTAGCAGGTTAATAATAGTGCAATGTAGTGAGGACCATGAGAATTAAATGGGATCATCCATGCCAAACACGTGTCTCAGCCTGGCAAATCATATGGTAAGAATTCAAATACTATTGACCGAACTGCTATTATCAGCATCGGTCTAACTTTTACCCTATTATTTGTTCATTCTCATATCAACGTTATTACCTGTGTCCTTCAGGGAGCATCATTTAATAGAATTTAAGTGATGTCAAGGATCTATCAGCTTTGGGAATCAGGTGGAGGCTTTCCGAAAGGCCAAGGAAACTTTCTAAGATACACGGGATGACGAAGCTCAGCTACCCAAAGTATTGTTCCGTCCTTTTCTACATTTTAGACCTAATTCTAGCAGCAGCAGCTGATAAAATGACATCCAGCAATATTGCCACAATAAGACATGTTTCTATTTAGACACTGGGAACAATTTAGAAAGCACAGAAAGGAAAAAAGAAAAAAAAAATTGATCATAGCATTTCATAGGTGGTCGTCTTGTTGGAGGAAAAAAACCAACTGTGATCGCCAATGGCCCAAAGCCATGGAAATAACTATTCACAAGATCATGATTGCGAAACCCTGACTATCGATAGTGGACATCAGGGATTTAATCCGCAGGATGTGCTTGCTAATAGATTTATTTTGGCCGAGAGTGTGTTGTGCCTCCGGCCAACGTGAGCAGTACCTGGAGTCGGCCAGAAGCACCCGGATCTGCGCGGGGCACGTTTTGGCCTCTACCCACCATCGCGAGCCTCCTCTGTGAAGTACAGACATTAGCACGAGGTCTCATCGTGCGCACGCAGGGGACCTGGGTCGCAGCCCGGGGGCTCTCAGCGAGCAACCCTAGTGAAATAAATCAAAGTGTACGCTTCTTCTCTCAACTGGGCTCTGATCTACTCGTGTGCGGACTTTAATACTCATTCCGGGGCTGTCCCGTCTGATCGATGATATCTTTGGACAGTTCGGAAAAGAATAATCAGCCACAAAGCCCAACTTGAAGCTGAGCTGAATTTCAAAGTCTAAACATTTAATGTGCTTTGATTTATACTTGCTGAAAGGCTCAAGAAATCCAGGCCATTTATATAGGTCTCATCACGCATAGGCTTAAAATTTGATTTCCATCACCTGAAGTGTTTCTTTGTGAAGAGCATTCCCACCTTAGTAACCGGCCTCCACGAAACTTCTTAAATCAGGTAAGAGTGATGATCATCCCATGTCATCGTTGGATACATTTCCCCCAACACTACGAACTGCATCTTATATGTCACCAACATTAATTATAGATGATTCATAGGTGGCCACGAATGAAACCTTGTGGCAACTGAAGGGCGTGCAATGATTCATTGAGAGCATCGCCATGACACTTTAATGCAGGGGTTTCTGGAATTCCTGTGGCATAAAAGGGATCAGGAAATACTTGTCACATAATATATGCAGGGGTGGGGACAGCCAAGGATTATAAGTGTTTTTTTTTTTTTGAGGGGGGTTCAATTAAAGATATCGGGATGTCATATATCAAGATATCATAATTACCATTTTCAGATTCTTCTTTGCTCTCCGCACATTCGTTACATAGTAATTGAGAAATTCCGTCTATTGTATGTTTGCGTAACAACATATAATTTACCTTTCCGGAGTACATGCTAGACATTTGATACGTATAATTACCAAATTTTATTTTCCTTCCGAGCTTATTATCTCCGGTTAGGAAAAATCAGACAAATAAGTGGCCTAATTCTCACTTTCAGCTACCGGAAAGACGATTTGGAGAGAAGATTGTTTTTCACTGAGACATTACTGTTATCTGATGACAGGTCAGGAAGCCGAGGATCACCCCACAGGGGCTGCAGGTGGGAGTCGTGGTTACCGTGGCTCGCACCGATGCACCGGGGGCTGGTGACTTCGTGTCTGAACTGCCTCAGTTCCCCAGAGACCGGGTCAGCAGAAGACCAGGGTCGGCGGGGTCAGAAAGGCACAGAGGGCAGATGGGAGTGTGGCCCACTGTCTGCACACAGCGGACCCTGGGGCTCCGGGCCACCTTGACAGCTCCATGCGATGCTCCTGCCTGTCCGTGTCACGTACCACCGACGGCGCCGGGGATCTGGGGTCCCTGCCCTTGGGCGAAGTCACCCCTCACCGGGTCCGTGGCCCACTGCGCTGCTGCCGGGGCCGCCGAGTGAGGGCGGCATCACTGCAGGCAGGGGCCCGGCACCCTGCGGAGCCCCCTTGAGCACAGCCACTTGCCAGCTGCGCTGGGCAGCAGGTGCACCGAGGTCGGCGCCGCTATTCGGGCCGGTCTTCCCGTTACACCAGACTAGGGCCTGCTCAGTCGCCAGCCGCGGGACAGCCTGAAGGGCCTGCACCGGGTGTCGCCCTCAGCGGGTGACAGCAGCCTTGGGAGTTGAGAACAGACGTGCACGATCCCTGCTGCCGGGGGCTGTTAAGGAAAATCGATGACATTCCCATATCGCCTAAAAATCTATGGGGTTGAGAGCTGCCACTGTTTCTAGCCCTGAGCCCCACCAGCGTCTATCTGTCCATCTCTTTGAGGTGTTAATACGATAAAAATATAAAGGCCTCGTGAAGTGCGTAGGTTGCCCACCCAAAGCCCTTGACTCTCGGTTGAAGGTGATCCTAGAGGAAGGAATGCAGCTCCTTACCCGGCTTCTACCCGCTTCCAGGGGAAGAGAAGGCCACCGTCAGTGCCTGTTCACTCTTGAGGTGTCCTCGTTATCACCATCGATGGGCGCTCCTAGCGGTACAGGCCCAACCCGGCTCCCTGTAATCTCCGCCCGCGGCCCAGCGCCACGCAGATGCGAGCGTCTCCAGTGTCTCTTCAAGGCTCTCCCTCCTTCCCCTGGCCTGTCCCCCTCACCTGCACCCGAGCCACCAAGGGCACCACCAGAACCAGAACCACACGAGGTGCTTGTGTCCCCAGCATGTCCAGCCCTAGTTCACAGTTATCTCAGGAAGTTGCACGCACACGGGGTGATACGGGTTACTGGTGTGGCACCTGCAGAGCGCGCTCCTGCCCTTCCCTGCTGCGGGGTCAGCCCCGGTGTAGACTCGGCCCCACTGCAGGGCTGCGGCCCAGCTGCCAGTCGTCCCTGTGCCTTCCACCTGCACAGGGCTTTCAGGCCATGGCAGCCCCGAGTCCTTCCAGAGGCCCTGCCCTGTGCACAGCCACACCTGCGGAGAGACAGCACTCGTCGGGAGAGAGGAAGGACCAGGAGCTCCTGGGGGTGTCGGGGCCGTGGGGGTGATGCTCCTGGGGGTGTTGAGGGTGTGGGGGTGATGCTCCTGGGGGTGTCGAGGGCGCAGGAGTGATGCTCCTTGGGGTGTCGGGGCCACAGGGGTGATGCTCCTGGGGGTGTCGAGGGCATGGGGATTATGCTCCTGGGGTGTCGTGGCCGCGAGGGTGATGCTCCTGGGGGTGTCGGGGCCACAGGGGTGATGCTCCTGGGGGTGTCGTGGCCGCGAGGGTGATGCTTCTGGGGGTGTCGGGGCTGCAGGGGTGATGCTCCTGGGGGTGTCGAGGGTGTGGGGGTGATGCTCCTGGGGATGTCGGGGCCGCGGGGTGATGCTCCTGGGGGTGTCGAGGGCGCAGGAGTGATGCTCCTTAGGGTGTCGGGGCCACAGGGGTGATGCTCCTGGGGGTGTCGAGGGCACGGGGATGATGCTCCTGGGGGTGTCGTGGCCACAGGGGTGATGCTCCTGGGGGTGTCGGGGCCACTGGGGTGATGCTCCTGGGGGTTTTAGGGCCACGGGGACGATGCTCCTGGGGGTGTCCACCCCGTCCATCCCAGCCCACCCTGTCCATCCCGCCCCTCCCGCATCAGCGCGCTTGCCCTTTTCTACCAATCCTTGTGGTGCTCCCCATAAGCCTGGAAGCAGCCGGTGGGGTTGGGCCCTGGTACTTCCCATTACACCCAGTGGCTGAAGTTTGCCATGTTTGGTAGATGAGAGTAGAACACCCAGGTAAACTTGATTTTCGGATTAAAACCTGAATGATTTTTGGGGCACGAGTCCTAAGCACTATGAGAGCAGAGACCTGTCACATCCTCTGTCGCCGTCTTTGGCAGAGATTAACTGTCCGCACTCCCAGTGTCTTCTCATCCCCTTCACCGCTGAATGTTACCCTTTGGGACAATCCCTACTGACTTCTAACGTAGCCATACATGAAAAGTTACAAATATTAATATCCACGGGTTCTAGACTTTCCCACTTTCCATTGTTGGCTTCCCTCCCCGAGCAGATAACCATCCCCACGCCGCGCAGCTTGTCGTCCAGGGAGCTGGTTGCATCCACGCCTGTGGTAATTAAGGAATCAGATAATTTTAAGTCTCAAAAGGCAAGTAGATGATTCTTTTTTTTTCCTTTCTCAGGAGAAGAGTGTCTTACATTTTGTTATAACTAAAACAGCTATCTTGGGATACGGCGAAATAGTGAATTAAATGCAAATGTTCAAACTTTGATGAGGATATTCCCTTCTAACCGAGTTTGATTTCTTAGCCTGGAGTCAAAAAATCCCTTTCTGAAGGAATATGCATGACTGGTTTCAAGCCAGCTTGGCGTTGAAAATCCTTCTGTGTGGCTTTCCTCAGCTGCTAAAGCTTTGGCTCCTCCAGAGAGTGAGAGACAGAGAGAGGGAGAAAGAAAGAGAGGGAACGAGGAAAACTTTTAAAAATACTTTCCCCTAACTGAAGAGAAAGCCTTAATTTGCCTTTTCCGGCATTTTGCTCTTCTGTGACTCTGAGGAAAACGAATTAGGGGGGGGAAATCCTCCGAATGCATTGCTGAGTACAAAATACCTGTGAATAAATCCCTTCTATGGTTTCTAATCTAAGAGGTGGCGATTCGAGCTGCCTTCTGGACCAGCACCTGTGCTGAGAGGTGGCAGTGGGCTGAAATCTGGCATCTACGGAAGCCAACACACCTCCCCCCCTTTTGTATGTTTATCCTCTACTGAGCCCCGCTCCAGTACTTTGCTTGTTGCAAGAGCGAGAACGAGAGCGAGGAGAGCACGGGCGGGCAGAGGGGCATCCAGCACTCCCCGGTGGCAGCCGTAGCAGGCCCACAGGGCCCTCAACCAGTGACCGACAGGAGCGGACATTACGATGTCCCAAATCCCTATGATCTTGTGTAGGATACCCCGAGAGGTAGCTCAATTGCCAAGGGATTAAGTTTCACTTAGTCACTGTGGTCCCCGGCTTGACTACGTAGTCCTCTTTGGCTCCTTGTCTTTCCAGTTTTACTTTTCCACTGGTATTTCCTGAGATCACTTCCCAGATAACTCCTTCCCGAGCTCTTCTCTCTGACATGCTTCCCATGGAACCCAAATGAGACAATAATACGAGCAATCCTTGAGCATCTATGCTATTGATGCTTCACTTTCCTCAACGTGATTGCTTGAGCCACACGTCTACAGTGTGTGAGAAACGACTCCAACTAGACAGAAAAGACCGTATTCGATAGAAGGTTTGAAGGGAAGCCTGGGTGGCTGAGTCAGTTCAGCTCCACCTCTTCAGTTTGACTCAGGTCACGATCCCGGGGCCATGAGGCTGAGCCCTGTATCAGGCCCTGCGCTCAGCAGCGAGTCTGCCTGGGGTTCTCCCTCTCCCTCTGCCCTGGCCCTACGTGCACTCTCTCTAAAATAAATAGGTAGGTCTTTAAATAGAAGACTTGAACAACACTAGAAACCAACTGGACCCAAGTAACATTCAAAGAACACTCCACCCGACACCAGCAGAACGTACACTCCTTTCAAGGACGTTTATGATATTCTCCGGTATAGTCCATACATGAAGCTCAAACAGGCCTCCACTTCATTGATTTATCTATTGAGAGAGAGTGAGCAAGAGAGTGAGCGAGCGAGCAAGAGCAGGGGAGAGGCAGAGGGTGAAGTACACCCAGGGCTTGGTCCCAGGACTCCTCTGGGGTCATGACCCGAGTCAAAGGCAGACCCTTACCTGACGGAACCACCCAGGCATCCCAGCAGGCCTCTAGATTTTAAAAGAATTAAAATCATGCTTATATGGTAAATTAATCTCCAACAAAGGAGGTAAGAATATGCGATGGGGAAAAGACCATCTCTTCAACCAATGGTATTGAGAAACCTGGACAGCTACTCACATACACACAACTAAACTCAGAAGGTTAACCCCAGCGTTACCGTACCACCTCGCGATCCCGCCGCTAGATACATCCAGAGAAATGAAATGTCCATCTACACCAACCTATGAAGGGATGTTCAACGCAGCATCATTCATAATAGCCCAAAAGAGTAGACGACCCAAATGTCCATAAACTAAGAAGTAAGATGTGATACATCTATACAACGGAATATTGTTCCGTGATAACAGAGACGGGTACTGAACATGCCACATGGATGAATCTTTAAAACCTGCAAAATGAAAGAAGACTGCTTTGTGTGTGATCATATTTATACAAAATGTCCAGAACAAGCAGATCTTTACAGGCAAAAAGTAGATCGGTGGTTGCCTATGAGTGAGTTGAGTGTCTGTGGCGACCGGCAGGGGGGTGGGGATAATTGCTGATGCCACGGGGCTGCTTCTGGGGTGATGTGAATGTTCCAACATTAGCTTTTGATGATGGCTGCACAATTCTGTGAATATACTAAAAACCAAAGAAATTTATACTCTAACGAGTGAATTGTACAGCGTGTGAGTTATGTCTAAGTAAAGGCACAAAGTATGGCAGCTTTTTATTTGTTGGGGAGGTTGAGCAAAGTCTCAAATGACACTGCAAGTTTCTGTGCCATAAACCACTCATAATATGACAAAATATCCATTAGATACTCAAAAAATGCTTGTTATGCAAAATATGAAATGTTTAATAGTTCAGGAAAATTCTGTCTACAGGTCAGTGTTCCAGCTTCTTCTTTATTCTCACTCTGCATAGGGATGTATCACATACACCAATGAACAATAAAGATTGATTAAATAAAAAGAGGTGAAATCACAAAACTCCTCAATTTTCCAGAATATCAAAGATCCAATAAAATAATAAATAAGTCTGTTAAATCAGAATAATTTAACGTGTCTCCTCCCTGAATCCTCATAACTAACACCTTGGTAAATGTTTACCCCCCAAAAAAATGCATCCACATAGAAATTCTAAGGTTCTGGACTGACTTTTTTTTTTTTAATTTGCGGCAAAATATATGGGACATGAAATTTACCATTCTAGCCGTTTTTTAAAGTGTACGGTTCAGAGATACTTACATACATTGACAATGTTGTCTCTGAATTGCCTATACAAGGCTTTTAACATCAGCATTTGAGGAGCTGGAGAGATAGGAACACGTCTACGTTCACCATGTGTCTCAATTTGCCTGGGACAGATTTGGTTAATATCTATTGTTCCAGCTTGTTAACTGTGCCCTCCTTCACTCTATAAAATGTCCTAATTTGGAAGATAAATGACCCCATCACCCATAAATCCGTACCTACTTCTCTCCTGCTTTCTGGTTTCCTGCTGGTTTTTCTTTTCTTTCTTTCTTTCTTTCTTTTCTTTCTTTCTTTCTTTCTTTCTTTCTTTCTTTCTTTCTTTCTTTCTTTCTTTCTTTCTTTCTTTCTTTCTTTTTTTTTTTTTTCCTGCTGGTTTTTCATCCTGGCACTGGACTTGGGGATTTTCTCCATCTGGCAAGTCACTATGCATCATCCAAGACTCTGCTCAGGTCTCCTCCCCTTTGTGGCCCGGCTTAAACTCTTTCCTCTGCATCCCACTCCATTTTTTTATGTAAACCTACTGAGGCATTTAGGTCTGGAAAGGCCCCTAGGTCAGAGTATGCCTTAAAAAGGGATCATTTTTGCACTCTCTACTTCCTATACCACGCAAGACACGCAGAACACACGCGAGTGCTTGCCAAACGAATGGATAGTTAGTGGTTCATGCTTTTCGCAACATCTGATTCTGGGGGAATTAGAGAGGAATATCCAACGATATTCATCAGAGGAGATGATTTCTGTGGTGTTTGATTACCTCTTAAAATAACCACACGGGCACGTGGACACACTCACACACAAGCCAACCTCCGTTCCCCACGGCTATTCAATAAATAAATAAATAAATAAATAGGCCACGCTCATAACGCTTGTCAAAGTTCTACGTCCCACAGGAGATTTTTGCTCTCCTCTCTCATTTATCTAGGCATGTGCGGGGGCTTTTGACCCAATTTAGCATAGACAAATGACCCATGATGTGAAATTTCCCAACAGTTTAATAATGCATTTAACTCAAAGTGACACTTGCTTGCAGCTGCCTTAAAGCACTTTGGAGGCGATATATGTCTCTTTGAAATGATGGATGGTGAGGAGGGAGGCCCGGGTGAGAGGCCCCCTCCCACCGTCTTCCCTAGGGAAGACCCAAGGAAATCCTCTTTAAATCGCCTGCAGCAGATTCAGAGCTTGTGAGGCTTAATTGAATGTATGCATTTTCCAATATCATTTACAGTTATGCCCATTACATTAACCCTAGAGTGAAGCTTTTTGTGTCCTGTCTAATATTCCCTTTTGTGTGTGTGTGTGTGTGTGTGTGATACATGCAAAAGATTTTATCGATTTCTCCCCACAAAAGATTAAGAGCAAAACTTTGTGCTTATTACTTAGGGTCTTTTCATATCCACCAAATAACTGAGCTGAGGCAAAACTGCTTTTGTGTGTCTTTAAGATCATATTCCGGGCAGCCCGGGGGGCTCAGCGGTTTAGCGCCTGCCTTCAGCCCAGGGCGTGATCCTGGGGTCCTGAGATCGAGTCCCACGTCGGGCTCCCTGCATGGAGCCTGCTTCTCCCTCTGCCTGGGTCTCTGCCTCTCTCTGTATCTCTAGTGAATAAATAAAATCTTTAAAAAATCGTATTCCATAGCTGAGAAATCTTTATTTGTATTAAATTCAATAATCGTTAGATCAATACATCCAAACAGAGGTTGTTCATCACGTTCAAGAGGATGAACTTTCTATTTCTGGTTTCACTTTCTCTGTTTTTTGTTTTGGTTTGGTTTGTTTCGGAAAGACATTCCACAACGGGTTGTAACAGCACACGTCCTGTGGCAGACGTTAAGAACAGAGAATTTTGCTATTTTTTTCCGATCACACTATCTTTTGTGGACATATTTGTAACTCTTCAGAGTATATGATTAGCAACAGAAGAATCTTTTGCATTGTCCTCTATCTGCCAAGTTATTTTACTCAGTCTTATTCTTTGAGTTTGGTATCTGCGTTGAGAGACGTTCCAACACTAGCAATCAGAAGAGTGTGGTACAGAGTCCTAGGGGAGCCATTACTGGGTTTATTTATTTTTATTATTTATTTATTTATTTATTTATTTATTTACTTATTTATTTAATTTTTTCATTACTGGGTTTAATATACACAAGTCATTACATCCGTGTGGACAGGCATGCACAGAACTTGGGGGAGGGGTGCAAAGCAGGATTCAGTAGAGGAAGGCTGGGAGTAGCTGCCGTATTTCTGACCAGACTCCTGACATCCCAAACACGTCGTACCGCATCTCATAGACTCGGTTCCCCTCAACATGATATGCGGATGTTCCAGGCGTAGCTTGACTTGCAGATGTGCAAAAGCACACATACGTTCACACACACATGTACACACACACAGAGCATGGGAGGCAAAAAGTAATTGAGATTTGGATCCTCAGATGCTATACTGATGCCTCCAAGTGTCAGATTCCATCAGGCTTCAACCGTCCACCGAACCTGATGATGATCAGAAGTCCTGAACCATCCGCAGCCTCTCTCTCATGGGCTCAGTGGCATCCTGGCTTCGGCCTGGGCTGGGGCGCCCCCAGGGCCTGGCCCACCGCCTCCACGATGGCCTGACAAGTCCCTGAAGGGTTTTCCCAGCCTCAGCAGATGGCTCAGCAGACATCACTGCCATGCACCTGTCAGCACCATGCACCACCTGTCAGCCCCGTGCACCTGTCAGCCCCGTGCACCTGTCAGCGCCGTGTACCACCTGTCAGCCCCATGCACCTACATGTTGCCCCAGGCTGTGCCTCCCAGCAATTGTGCAGCTGGGCCCCAGGGACAGGGAGGTTCCGTGCCCGCTGGCCCTCCGGGGGTGGGGGCTGCCTGTATTCACGATGCGCAGTGCCAGCTCCGCTGTCCAGGTCCCTTCCTTCCAGCCGAAGCATCCAGACGGAGGTGGGCGACGGAGCACCAGGGAGCAGGCGGACAGGCGGGGCTCTGGACGGGCTTTCCCCAGTCGGCAGGCACTTCTTGGGGGACTGGAAATAGGGGACATCAGACAACCTGATGGGGCCACAGTCCGACGAGTCGGGCTCGAGCTCAGAGTCTCCCAGCAGCCCAGTGAGTCCAGGCAGACTACAGTCTTGGGGGCGTCCGTCTCCTCGGCTGCTGTCCTCACTCAACTGCTGGAGCAGGTGTGGCCGAGAGAGACCCAGTAGACGGACCAGGGGACAGTCTGCTCACGAAGTACCTCCAAGTGGCAGGTGTCCTTCTCGCCACCGGTGTTCGAGGCCCTGGAGGCAGCCAAGTCACCCCGCTTAGCCCGGGCCACCAGGGAGGAGACCTGAGAGAAGCAGGAGCTAGCCCTGACACAGATGCTACGGGAATCGCGCCTGTGACAGGAAGAAAGAGCCGCAGCCCGTTGCTCTACCGCCGTGCAGGTGTCCCCAGGCACCTGGGGGAAGCTCATCTACTCTACAGTCCCAGCCCGTAGCTGCAATTTCTCCACGCAGGGAAAGTTGCCTTGTCTTAGAGAAGGTCTTAAGATCCTAAGCTTCAGGTGAGAAAAATGAAAATCAGATTAAGCAACATGGGTGACATCAGTGACACATTGAAGACTCCCAAGGTTGGCGCGTCCCGAGCTCAGGTCCGGGGCGTTCTCCGTGGCACCGCCTGCATCTCTGTGTCTTCATCCATACTCCGTTGCTCCTCTTTTCTAAACAAAAGCATCTGCCCCTCCCCCCAACAAAAAGCGGGCCTGACACGGCTGCGAAAATACTACTCTCCGTTGGTTTCTTTTCCCCGAATTACCCACAAGCTCGACACTTGACTTACTCCACAGGGCGTATCTGGCGTTAGGTCAAATCACATGTGGTATCAACGTAGGCATAATATTTCTTCAACCCTAGAATCTCCCCTGAAATCAGTACAGTCCCCTTTTTTCAGTAATTATACCGTGCACTTGGAAATATGCTCATGCAAGTCCATCTCTCACCGCAGTTTATACGGAAAGCGCAAGCTGAAGGCCTTTCCGAGATAAGCGTATTTATACATTTCACAAAGAATAGGGAACAGAGAAATATTTCTTATGCTTATATGCGACCAAGTATTTGAGGAGCTGCTACAGAGTACGGAAAATACTTAAAAATGAAAATCTGGATATAGCTTTGTGGCCCCCCGGGGTAGCTGCACGCTTCTGGGTAAACCACCTCTCGGCCTCCACCTGTCAGGTGGCTTCAACGGAACATGCGAAGAGCGTCTCGCTGTGCCGAGTCCTGGGGTCTGAAGAAGAGCACCCGCCCTGGCTTACCTCCCCCTGCCCTTCCAGTTCCAGTCGTGTGATCTGGGGCAAGTTTTCCCTAAAACTCTTATCTCTTATCTCCGCCTTGAGGAAACTTTTACCTAATGAATGACTTCAGAAATTAGCTGAGTTCAGCACACTCCTTACAGGTGGAGCATCAGGCATCAAATACAGCGTCAAGAAATGACAGTTATTTCGGAGTAGTGAACGGTAAGCACGCTCGCTTAGTCACGTACTGAGGAGCATCGTGGTTACCCTATTAGCACCATTACCCTATTAGTTGAGTCTATTATGAGTCATTCTCCGGGATCGCAGCACTAAGGCCATGTTAGTCTGAGGAGACTCATTTTGGGGACATCGTAAGTGTATTTTCCGCTTCTACTCCAATGCGTTTATCCTTTTGAGATTGGCCTCGATCCATTAAACTAGACCCGTGTGATTAATGGGATAGAAGTTAGATCATCCTGTATCCTCAAAGATATCGTTAGTACCTCTAGGAGCAAAAGTGCCAAATGGTTGTGGTTGCCAGGGTGTGCTGAGTCACCTTATTTAACAAGATCATTTCTACTCCTTGGACCTAGACTCTTGACCTTCACTTGTGGCCTTTCCGAATTCGGGCTAGAGTTGGTTATTAGGAGAACAACCCGGCTGAGGACGCTGGATCCCGCCGTAGGTGTCTTCCCTCCCCTGAAGTTTCTATGAATATGCAAATTAATGTATAACATCTGAGCAGTTTTCCTCTAAAAACCCTCTGTCCAGTTATTCGCCACATTAGTGTCCTTCATAGGTCGGCTACTTGAGGTTCCCCACACTACCAGGAGGGTTACAGGCCAGGGAAGCCAAAACCGTTTGCTCTCTTAGCTGACCACGTGCGGCGGATGATGGGGAAGAGGAAGGCTGCACACACGAAATGCTGATATTCTGATTCTTCTGAAACCCTTCATTAATTACTATAGAAATCTTAAATAGCCAATATATTTAAAAATACTAATCTTTTTTTCTTTCTTTCATTCTCTTCTTCACTCCATCCTCCTTCCTCTCTTCTTTCTTCTCTTTTTCTTCCTCCTCATCTTCCTCTTCATTTCCTTCTTCTCCCTGAATCTCTCTTCCTTTTGTCTTTCTTCCTTCTTCCCTTTCTTCTTCCTTATATCTCTTAATGCTTAAGGATTAGGATCCACTCTCATTGTACTCTTCTCACTGCTTCAAAGACACCGTGAGGACTAGAATACTGAGATAATACTCGTTTAAGTAACAAATATTTGGGGAATGATTTTAATGAGTACTTTTTTCTCCCCATAGGAAAAGAACATTTAAAAAATATCTGACGATGGAATGCTGGGGGACACCTACATTTTTATTTCCATAGAGCAACTGGAAGCCTATGTATTGGTGAGTCTTCAAAAAATATATATATATTCAAAATATAGGGGCCCCTCAGTGGTGTAGTCAGTTAAGCGTCTTGACTCTTGGTTTCGGCTCAGGTAATGATCTCAGGGTCGTGAGATCAAGCCTCACATCGGGCTCCAAGCTGAATCTGCTAAAGCTGAGTCTGCTAAGGGTTTCTCTCTCCCTCTCCCTCTGCCCCCTCCCTGGACTCACACTTTCGCAAGCTCTCTCTTAAGTAAATAATTATTTAATATGTTTTATATATTTATTAAATTATATATACATATATATACATGTACTGAGTTAATCCTTATATTTTTCTCAAGTTTTCTAATTCCACTATCTCGTATCAATCCCCAGTTGCAATTAATTAACTCTCTTGGCTATCTTCCATGATTATCTTCTTTCTCCAGTGCCTATAGCTGCAATTCCAACGGAGTCCACCAGTCTTGTCTGCAGAATAATAGCCAATAAATATTCACATTTCTACATTTGTTTTCTAAATGGCGAACCTGCTCGTTGGGAAGTCTATTTGAATTGTGATCTAAATAAAATTAGATCATCCACTCCTTGTTAATGGCTGATATGACTCAATTCTCTTTTAATGCACATTTCAACATTTTTTTGTACAGTTTTTTTTCTTGCACGATTTTTTGTTTGGCAACTATGTTATTTGCCTTGTGGAGTTTCTCATCTTATTTTGTTGATTAAAATTCTGTGGTGTTATTTAGGTTATACCTAGAACTGTGCTCAGGTTAATAGTTTTCATATCTGCATAATGTCTGATCGTCTTTCTTTTGGTCATATGCCGCAAGCCACTAAGTAGAAAAAAAAATGACAATCTTGGAAAGATATTTGTCACACAGAATCATATCCTTAATATACAAAGAACTTCTAAAGAAGAAGCTAGGAAGCTAAAGAGATGAAAGAAGGTAGGAAATCTAAAAAAAAAGGTGGCTTAAAGATATAAAAGGGAGTTCACAGAAAAAGAGATACAAATAGCCCATCGCCTTTCGAAAAATGCTGGACTCATAATAAGATAAACGGAAAGTAAAACCACACTAAGGCACAATTTCTCATCTATGATATTGGCAGAAAAAGTTTGACAGCTTGTTCTGTTGGCAGCTATGGGAATATAGGCATGTTCACACTTTGCTGGAGAGGAAGTAAAATGATACAACCCCTAGGAAGGGGAATTTGGGAATATCAAGCAAAATCACACATATATTTCCCATTTGACTCAGTAATCCCACTTACAGGAATCTAGCTTTACAACATGCTGGCAAAAATAAATAAATAAATAAATAAATAAATAAATAAATAAATAAATAAATAAAAAAGACAAATGTGTGAGACTATTAAAGACTGTTTCTAACAGCAAGAGTAAGAACTACCCTCAATGACCTTTGGCAAAGGTCTTCTTAATTACATCCTGATACATCTATGCAATGGATTCCTATGCATCTGTAATAAAAGGAATATGAAATATCTCCATACTACCAAAATTTGATGCTTAAAAATTTTTAAGTGAAAAAAGCAAAGTGGAAACAACACTAGTATGCCGCACTTTATCTAAGAAAGAAAGTGTGTGCACATACAGCCATATTTGGTGATATATATATTTTAAATATATATTTTTTAAATATATATTTTTTAAATGAAAAGATAAACCAATTTAAACCTAAAATAGCTTCATTTGGGGCTATTCTAAACAAAAAGCATTACCCATAGAGAGAGGGAAGGAATGGTGTGAAGAAGATAGGGATGGGCACTATTTTTATTTTTTCAAGTTTTTATTTAAATTCCAATTAGTTAACATACAGTATAATATTAGTTTCAGGTGTACTACATAGTGACCCATCACTTCCATACAACACCTGGTGCTCATCCCAGGTGTACTCCTCAATCCCCATCACCTATTTCCCCCTTCCCTCTCCTCCCTCCCCTCTGCTAACTGTCGGTTTGTTCTCTAGGGCTGAGAGTCTGTTTCTTCATTTGCCTCTCTCTCTCTCTCTCTCTCTCTCATTTTCCCCCTATGCTTGCTTATTTATTTTGTTTCTTAAATTCCATATACGAGTGAAATTATATGGTATTTTTCTTTCTCTGACACTTCATTTAGCATGATACTCCCTAACTATGACCACATCATTGCAAATGGTAAGATTCCATTCTTTTTTATAGTTAATATTCCCTTGTGTGTAGATGTACGTCTTCTTTATCCACTCATCAGTTGATGGAAACTTGGGCTTTTCCATAATTTGGCTGTTGTAGGTAATGCTGCTCTAAACATCAGAGTGCACGTATCCCTTTGAATTAGCGTTTAGTTATTCTTTGGGTAAATGCTTAGGGGTGCAATTGCTGGATCATAGAGTTTAAACTATATTTCTTTGACTACAACTTGGTTTATATATTTGGCTCAGGGACTAGGTACATATATTGCACATTGGATAAAACAAAACTAAATTTAAAAAAAGAAACTCTTGAAATTGAAAATAAAATGAAAACGTATAATTCTATATCCAATTGTTAATATAGCCACACACAGAGGAATCCTCTATTTAATGCTAATTAGATTAGCATGTTAATATAATTGGGCTGAATATGCCTAATGAGATTTTTCTAATAGTCAAAAAAAAAGCCTTTAAAACTCGGTTTTCAATAACCATATTATTGGTGATAGTGTCAATATTGCTCTCCTGAGACTATTTTGTGTGACTAGTCAGTGAGTGGGTATGTATGTTAAAAGTAAATGAGCAGGTTGTTAAAATTTCTGAGAGTCAAGATTTTCACTGGGGCTAAAAGATGATAAAGATGTAAACTTGATGAAGTTATTTTTTAAAAAAATTATTTAAAGAGAGAGGGAAGGGCAGAGGGAGAGAAAGAGAATCTCAAGCAGATTCCTCATTGAGCATGGAGCCAACTCAGGGCTCGATCTGATGACCCATTTTAATTTTCTGAATTAAATCAGAATAGGACCTGAGCCAAAACCACGAGTTGAATGCTTAACCAAGCCACCCAGGGGCCCCTTGATGAAGTTAGTTAATAACAATGATTTTTTTAATTGGAATTGGAATACCAGTGTACACAATATATTTTTATCTATGTGTTTTTTAGCTTGCTCCACTGTATACAGGCCCAGAACACTCACCGACTCAGGAAAAATGCCAACCTTCCCATTAGCATAGTAGCCTCTACATACCATATTCCACAGAAAGGGACAAGGACTCCTTGGAAGACTGGCTGACTCATGACTGGGGACAACATATACTTAGGATAAACCTGGGACATCTTATCATACGAGAGGGCAAGAAAATTATTGAAAATTACTGGGTCTTGTGAAAGGACTCAGGAGCCAATTTTTAATACAGACCCACCGGCCAGACGCAGGGGAATCCATGGTAACAATAACTGCCATGGAGCAATAGCTGCCATTAGAACACCCATCAGTATTGACTGGTGATTTAACGATGACATTAAAAACTCAACTTTGTACTGTATGTTTGCAACCAACTCATAATTTTGTAAAATGGTAAGTAAAAGGAAAAATTAAGCGTTCATTATGCCTTTCCCACCTCAGTGTAACTATAGTTAAGGAGGGAAAGTTTCTATCATCGAAGGTTTCCAGAAGATAAAGGAATGAAAAAATTAGGGTATCACCACCTCGTAATACCTAATAAATGACTGGATCTAAGAACTGTGCATTAGTAGTTTCTTAGTATTCACCCAGGAAGGTAAAAATGTGATCATAAAAGTTTTGGTGCTATGGTTTACAATATGACAGGTCAACCCACCAGCCCAGACCATCTTCTTTTTTAGTTTAGTTTAGTTTAGTTTTGTTTTTTTTGTTTGTTTGTTTTTTAATTCCTAGGCACCCGGGTGGCTCAGTCAGTTCAGTGTCTGCCTTCCACTCAGGTCATGATCTCAGGGTCTTGGGATCGAGTCCCAGGTCTAGCTCCCTGAGCAGCAGGGAGTGTGCCTGTCTCTCTTGTTCTGCCCCTCAGCCTGCTCATGCTCCCTTGCTCTCTCTCAAATAAATAAATACAGTATTTAAAAAAAAAAAGAAAAGAAAATTCCCTTATTTTTTTCTAAAAATCCACAACACTTATTTTTATCATCAACTTGACTAGCTGCAGGAAAAAAAAAGATTACATTACTGGAATTACTTAAAATGCGTACATTAATTTAAAGGAAATGGTCATTTAATGCCTTCCTATCCAAAGACATGAGAAGCCCCAATTTTTTATTTCCATTCTCCATATTGGTTTTGAATTGGTACAGTTAAAATTTCATTAAATATTTTATTTTTTCCAATTTATTATATTTATTAAAACTATTTTATTATAAACTATAACTGGCCATATATATGAAGTTACATATTTTAATATTAATTTTATAAATAGCTACTTCTATTAAATTATAGTAAAGGTTGTTAATAGTTTATATAGTGTGTGTGTTACCAGTATTTTACCTCTTTTTAAAAAAATTTTAAAAATTTAAAAAATTTATTGACTCCAATTTTTCTTTCTTTTGGCTTATAACTCATTTTTCTGCTCTTATTTTAATTAATTCCTGCTCTTTGCTTTTTGTGGTTATTCATTGTCTAAATCTTTGGGTTGAATTTTTTTCCTCATTTTTACTGATACAGGTATTGAATGCTATGTATTCCCTGAGCGCTGTTTAACAACACTACTAATCCTTATATGTATTAGCTTCATTATTACTCTTACTTCATTTTTAATTTTCTGAATTAAATTTGAGATTACTGCTTAGCTCCCCAGTCCCCACTTTTACCCGGACTGCTCTTTTTCCTCAGTGGTGCCTGTCCTGCTCAGTTTGGATTCTTTAAGTTCTTCTTTATACTTTATATTCTAGTTAGTTTACATACAGTGTGATAATAGTTTCAGGTGCACACTAGAGTGAGTCAACGCCTCCATACTACGCCTGATGCTCATCATGACAAGTGCCCTCCTGAAGCCCCGTCATCTATTTAAACAGCACTCTCTCCTTCATGTAGGGCTTTGTCACAGAAGAAACTTCAGTTAATGAAGTCCAGAACTTTCCGAACTCATCAAGGAATTTCTTTGCACTAACCATGATGTTTGACCAGGAAAATCCCATCGTTTCAGAGGCTGCTCTAGGATTGTCCTTCCATATTGGTAAGTGCTTGTTGATGACTGGGGACTTTGTTTCTCAGACCCCACAGCAATATAAAAACATCCTCTCCTCTCTCTCACAGATCCTGACATCATGCAAAACTTGAAGCTATAGTGGGTTGTCCACACCGGCTTATATTTCTGGGTTTGTGCGCACTATGTCTCACCCAGTTTTGTGGCAGATGTGTGTTTTCAGTTTTCTACCCTAGTTTCACTCTTCCTTTGTTTTTATGGGGGAGAGGAAGCATTCGGATAAATGCAATAATTATGCATGCTACCATGATTTTCCCACATCTAAAAATGTTATGCCACAGTCTTTTTAAAATTTAACTGTCAAAGTACAATTTACATACAATAAAATGCATCCATTTTAATTGCCGTTAAGTGAGTTTTGACACATCCCCTCATGTAACTGTCTCTACAACCAAGACATAATATTTGCTCTACACAATAAATCTCCTCAGCCTGGTTTTAGGCGACCGATGAGATGTTTCCTGTTGCTACAGTTTAGGATAGCGTTTCCTAGAATAGAATGTAAATGAAGTATGTACTTCTCCGTACCTGACATTTTCCCCACTTGGTCCAACTTTTCACTCAGATTTATCTATTTCAATTGCTTACTTTATGGCTGAATACAATCTCCATGGAGGAGTATTCGTACCACAAGGTATCTGTTCACCATTTGTGGACATTTCAGTTGTTTTCACTTTTCCTCTGTTGTGACTAAAGCTGCTCTAAACACCCACGCACAGAATTGTTTTTCCCCTGACATTTATTAAGTCCTTGCATGTTACTTCCATGGACATTCTCGTATCTGGATCTGTTTGAACTGACTGATTTTTCTCCCAGTTACAGGTCACATTTTGAGTCCCACCACATGGGCCATATGTTTCTTTGAATGTTTAGTAATATTTTATTGGTCCTTGGTCCTTGCCGAATGTCGAAATTTTATTGTCTTCCTCTAAGCAATGTTGGGTTTTCAAGGTACACATTTGCTTAATTGATCCTTCCAATCTTGTTTCTCCTACTTGTAGCACGGGTCTGGAACAAGCATTATTCTAGAGACGTTCAGGCCTGTTACTAACGTGTGAGCCTTCTGGGGTGTCTACGCAATGGCCTGGGTGATCAGAGAGGACTTTCTGGGACGGCTGCTCAGACCTCAAACACATTACTGCCTGCGTCAACTTTCTGAGACAGTTCATGTTTAGCTCCCCAGCTCTTCCCTGCCTGGCCCTGGGGTTTGAGTGCTCGCGCAGACAGCCTGACAAGTAAACACATTCTCAAGGAGACACAGACGCAGATTCCCAGAGAGCATGTTCTGCATAGCTCCCCCCTCTCAGGACTCTGCCCAGGAACTGTCAGCTGCCTCAGTTTCTCACTGTCGCCACACTTCAGCAAACCACTGTGCCGTGCTCAGGATTTCTCCCCTAGTATTGTGAGCTGGAATATGCCCACAGGAGTAAAACTAGGGTCATCACAGAGCTCACCTTGCTTATTTCCTTTCTCTCAGGGACCAAACTCTAAGGTGCTTTTCTTTTTAATACCTGAAAGTCATTTCATTATCTGCCTAGGATTCATTCCAGTACCCACCAGACCGTCATGGACAGATGCAGAAGTGACCTCTAATAACGTCTGATTTATCTCCCTTCTTTCAGTTCTGAGATCCTTGATTACCAAGGCAGCCATAATTAATGTAAAACAATAGTGTAACAGTGTAACTATTATAATTCTTCCTTTCTTAAATTCTTCAGTGACTCACCCCATTGACCAATATAGTTTCTTAATATTTAAGAAAATAAGTGGCCATGCTCTAAAATTACTTGAATCATTAAATATGATATATCAAACTAAAATACGACATATTGAAAAAGGCATCTAAAGACTTCAAAAAACTTATTATCCTGAATCCCAAATGAACCTAAGTAGATTTATAACCAATGCCATATGAATATAATGTATTTAATAAAAATACAGATAAACATAGGAAAACAAAACTAGAAAAATATGGATGAATACATACATGTTGATTTTGAGGCTAAAAAATTTGATAGAACAGGGCATCAAATTTGTTATAAGGTTTGTAGTGGCCAAAGGCAGTTCAAACACTGTGTTGATCCACTCCACTGACTTACATAAGCTAGAGTTCTTTGGTTACAAACTCTGGTCTTGGTAACTCATCGACAAGTTGAAGTAACTGGAAGGATAATGAATATCGTACATTTTGACAATAAATTAAGTCCAGAAATGAACAGGAATTAGGGCTTCTCAGTATATCAAGGTAAAAAAATCTATTTAATTGTTGAATCAACTCCAACCATTTTCAGTATTTTTATCTTTATTCCACAACTCAAAATCTGTATTTCAGGAAGTGACCATCAGTTTAGCATATCTACATGAGGAAAGGGCAACTGGATTAGAGGCTCTTACTCTATCCTGAAGAAAAACTCATATTTTTGGTTATGACTCTAAGATGGATAAGATGGTGGATGTTCAAAAGGAAGCCAATGATTGTAATGCACTTCCATGCCTGAATTACTTAGCTCTTTTTTGAAAAGAGGAAATATACTGATTTCTAAGGGAATTAAAGGTTTTTTCCTGGCACTAAGTCATAAGAGAATGCATAATGTAAGCTCCTGCCCATGGGAGACTGCATGGTATTGTGGACAGCAGTAGTTTCAAAACAATTAATTCTTACAACAACTATGTACCAAGGATGAGATCAAAACAGATCTCAGTTAAGAACTTTTCATAAGTATCTTAGCTAATGTCTAATGTTGTCCATTTATATAGTCAGATAGATATACAGAGTTTAAATTAGTAGCAGGTGACAGGTAGTATTCCCCTAAATTTCTGGAGCTAAAGAAGAAACAATGTCTCTATATACATAACAACTTTTGAGAAAAAGTCTTACTACTGCTACAAATGTAGACACAAAAATCAATGCTTCATCATCAGATATAATGTGATAAATAAGCTTTTTGTTTCTTTAAGTGATGCCCATGGTAGCATTTCACTAATTAGCATCTCAATTCTTTAATAAATAAATGAACAACTGGAAGACTTGAGTTTCATAGAAAGAGTAAGTTTTTTGTCAAGAGTAGAGATAATAAAATGAAAATTATCTTTGTAAATCTACTATGTATGGTCTTTTCAGAAAAAGTAAAATATTTTATTTTACCATGACTGTATTTGCTTTCTCTGGTAAAGTAACTACTAGAATGTAAATAATTAATTTACAGTCTGAGATACCTTGTCTTAAACTTTGCCCTGGTAAAGGTAGTAATGCTAGTAATTTCTAAATAAGCTTCCTTTTACTTATCCTCAATCTTTTCTTTCTTTCTTTTTTTTTTTTTTTTTTTTTTTGTAGTGTCTCTGGCAAGTCCTCCAGAATGTTAATACTGCTAGAGACAACCAAAGTATGCAAGCGGAGGGGAAATTCTCAGGTGGGTATCTGTAAGTGAACCCCAAAATGCTGAAAAAGAACATCAATGAAAACAACCCTTACATTCCTCTGTTTTACGGCATTAGTCTACTCTGCCAGAAAATCAGAACGTTTTACCGTTGTGTCCTACTGTGCAAATGATGTCATATGATATCGTAGCAATAGGAGCAGAGGAGGCCAACAACATGATTTAGCAGCATGAAGAGAACACACGGGCATCAGCTGCATCATTCCAGCAGCAATGCCTCTAGTATCTTAACCCAAGGGGGGCGAGCAGAGGAAACGGCAGCCCAATTACACTGATTACAGCAGCTGCAAATATGTGCACCTACCTTCATGCTTCAGTGATGCTGTAATGAGGTTTCTAAGACTTGCTGTATGCAGGTGACCTCGTTCTTGTTTCAATCCTGCTGTTCATTACCTGTCATCCTAACTTCGCTCCTAGGAGTGGAGTAATGTATATTATACCACGTAACAGGATACCCCTGCTGAACTCCCATCAAAGTAATGGACTTTTTAAAAGATCGTCTTACCAATTTTTTCTTTCTATTTTGGTCAAACTTCAGCTAGTCCTTATTGAATCAATCTGTGCTAAGAGGGCACTTAAACAAATTTACCTTCTTACACAGAGATCCGCTATGTGGACGGGCTAGGATGAAACTGGGATAGAATCATCAGGAGTGATCTGCCCATAATTACGTCATCAGACTGTGTGCTTCCTACTACCACTGACGGAGCATGGAATTGAGAGTTAGGGGAATTCTGTGGGTAGTTCAATAGTAGGAAGACACCTTTTTAAACTTTTTACCTGGTTATTAGTGTGAGTATCCATGAAAGGTACTCATCTTACGCTTGTGGACATATCAAATGATTAATTTCCTGGTAAATCAGATTCTCTAAATAGTTGATCCCTGGAATAATTTCGAAATGCCAACATGCATTCCCTTCATCTTTAAAATCATCTCTTTCTGTTCCTATCAGGTCGAACTCTCTAGTAATCCCCTTTGTGGGACAAGGATTTCCTCCCTTTCTCTTCTAAACTGCACTTAAGACAAATAACTGATGTGTAGAGATGGTCTGGAGGTCACAGCGTGGGGCTGGTGGCACAACTGGCAGAAAGGAGAGTATTATTCAACATGGCAACACTGTGACGCTAGAGTAAGCCAGAGAAGATGAGGGTTTGCAGCAATTGTGCTGGGAATTTGGTGAGGTATCTGAGGGAAAAATGACCAGAACTTGGTAACTAATAGATGTGGGGCTTAAGGGAGATAGAGAAATCTGGAACGATTTCCACATTCTGCTTTAGATGGAAAATGGTGATGCTACTATCGAGTTAAGAAATACAGTTGGAAAATCAAGATGGGGTTAGAGAAAGATAATGAGTTCAATTCTTAACATGAATTTCAAGTGTCAATGGGATATTTTTCTGCAAAGATTAATGTTCTTTCACTCCCAAGAAAAATGGGAACAGTCAAAGAAAAGGACTGGGGATTTTCTGAAGGCTAAAAAAATTGCATCTACCACTTCAATCATCCTCGAAATATTCTGGGAACAAATTAGGTATGCTAAGACAATTGCTTCTCTTCACTATATAATTATTTCTCTGAATCTTCTTTAATGGAGCATTTGGTTATTCTAAAAAATATCATATTTTGGTGTTTTAATTAACAACAACACATTATTGCTTAGCTAGGAATTTAAACAATTTTTTCAATAATTAAATTCAGAATATTGAAACCTTTCTGACAATTAAAGTCATAATTCATTTCTACTCACTTAGGCACCTGGAGTGAGCTGCAAAAGGTAATTATATTCATTGTAAATTCACATGCTATGCATATCCTGGTAAGCATTCTGTAGGAAAGTGTTACAGGAAGACACAGGTGCTTAAATTAATAAACATTAGGAAATCAGCAAGAGAATTAAACTACACTAGTTATTGTTTCCAAACTAATTATTTAATAATTGAACATCTCTATACACCTGGTCTCAAATCAAGGGATTCCGTGACCTCATGAGGCTTGGGGTTCACATTTGATCATTTAATATCAAATTTGTATAGTGCAGGGCAGTTGATATAGTACTTGTTGGAGGGTGAGTTAAATTTCCCTGAAGTTCTTTAAAGTTCACAAATCAAAACATTCACACTTGTAAAACAAGGCTGTAATTAATTGTTAAGAAGGCTTGTTAGTACTTGAAACCTGAGAGCAAACAAGGCCTGTTGCAGACAGTAAGTTCCCTGGAAGAACTCTTGAAGGAGGCAGTAATAGAGCAATTACCCATGGGCTTGACATAATAATTGTGATATTCTCACTTTGGAGACAAGACTGTCTCTTTGCTTTACCATCTGTCCAAAGGCTGTGTCCCCCAGGACCTCCAGTGGCCTTTTATTTTCATCCCAAATACTAGCATTCTGAAAATCACTTCCTAGTGTGAGGAATTCCAGGAAAGTCCTCTGACAAAGTTAACATGACTTCATGGCGGCCAAAGCAGTATCCGAGCATCTACATGTAGCACACTTCTCCGCTAAGATTCATAAACATATAAAATGTTTGAGTGAAGCTATTTCACATTACATCGAGCACACAGAACATTACATTATTCACTAAATATTTGTTAAGAAATTAAATAGATAAATTAATAAATAGCCAAAGAGATAACTTAACTGATTGAATTGGTACATTGATGAATACGTACATGGAGTCATTTTCTGCCTCTGCAACAGCAGTGACAGAAATGGTGGCTAAGCAATCCCTTAATTCACAACAACTCAACTGTCCTCCCCTCGTGGGTTGTTATCCCCTCATCCACTAGGCTGCCATTCATTGGGGTATACAGAGAAGACCCCTTGGCTCTGGATCGTGAAACCCAATATCTGGAATAGGTGGAACTCTTAATACATGTTTTTTGACAATTTGTTGAAAGGTTAACCAGCAACTCACTTCAGAAATGTCAGATACAAGAAGAGTAAGACAATCTTAGGAGATAATGAAGAAAATCTTTTTCTTCAACATCCAGCTCATACATTTAAAGTTGTACCAAAGGAATCAATTTAACCTTAGAGGTGAAAGATTATGAGACAATGATTAAAAGAAATTGAAGATAACACTAGCAAATAGAAAGATACACCATGCTCATGGATTAGAAGAATATTGTTAAAATATCCCCATTAGCAAAAGAAATCATCAAATCCAATGAAATCCCTATCAAAATTCCAAAGGTATTTTCCACATAAATAGAACAAACAGTCCTAAAATTTGTATGGAACCACCAAAGACCCAAAATAGCTAAAGCAATCCTGAGAAAGATGAACAAAGTTGGAGGTATCACCAACCCAGCTTTTATGGTATTCTACAAACCTATAGCAATCCACACCATATGGTGCTGGCACAACAAATGAATCTATAGAATGGGATAGAGAGCCTAGAAATAGGGCTCATAGGGTGAGTTAATCTACAACAAAGGAGGCCAGAATATAGAATGGAGAAAAGACAGTGTCTTCAATAAATGGTGCTGGGAAAACTGGACAGCCACACACAAAAGAATAAAACTGGTTTGCTTTCTTCCATCATACACACACACACACAAATAGACTCAAAATGGATTAAGGAACTAAATGTGTTGATACCTGAAACCATAAAGATCCTAAAAGAGAGCACAGGCAGTAATCGATTAGACATCAGCCTTAGCAAATTCTTATGGATATGTTTCCTGAGGCAAGAGAAACAAGAGCAAAAAATAAACTATTGAGACTACATAAAAATAAACACAGCAAAGGAATTCGACAACCAAATGAAAAGGCAACCTATTGAATAGGAGGAGACATTTGCAAACGATGTATCTGAGAAGGGGTTAATATTCAAATATGTACAGAATGTCTATAACTCAACACAATAATAATAATAATAATAATAATAATAATAATAATAATATGATTAAAATGGGCAGAAAAGTTGCATAGACATTTTTTCCAAAGAAGACATACAGATGGAAACAGACCCAAGAAAAGATGCTCAACATTACTAGTCATCAGGGAAATGCAAATCAAAAGCACAATAAGCTATCATTTCACATCAGTCGGAATGGCTAGTCTCAAAAAGACCAGAAAAAAACAAATGTTGGTGAATGTGGAGAAAAGAGAATCTTCGTGCACTGTTGGTGGAAATGTCAAACTAGTGTAACCACTGGAGAAAACCATAGAGCGGCTCCTTGAAAAACTAAAAGTAGAAACACCAATTCAGTAATCCATGACCTGGCATTTACCCAAAGAAAACAAAAACACTAATTTGAAAGAACATATGCATCCTTATATTTAGTGTAGCATCATCTACAACAGCCAACAATATGGAAACAACCTAAGTGTGTGATGACGGACAAGTGGAGGAAGAAGACTTGGCATACACACACACACACAGGATTTTACGCAGCCATAAAAAACAATGAGATCTTGCCATTTGTGAAAACACAGATTGACCCAAAGAGAATTATGCCAAATGAAATAAATCAGGGAAATGTGCATACCACATGATTTTATTTATGTGTGAAATCTAACAAAACAAAGGAACAGAGGCACCGGGCTGGTTCAATTATGGATCACGTGACTCTTGATCTTAGATCCTGAGTTCAAGCCCTTTGGGGGGAGGTTAGGGTTTACTTTAAAAAATAAAAAAAAATAAATTAATTATAATTTAAATTATTATTATAATTTTCTAAAAATGTATAATTAAATCTGTGATTCATACTCAGTCATTTTTGGATAATTTCAGGGAAGAGTTGCTCTTCATTTTTTCTACCTGCATATCTAGTTGTTTCAGCTTCATCTGCTGAAGAGGCTCTTTCTCCAGTGGAGTTACCCTGTCACCTCTTTAAGATAGACATAAAAATATGTTTGAGTGTATTTCTAGACACTTTGTTTTATTGAGCTGCTCTATTTATTTATGCTTATGCTAATAGTACACTGCCTTGATGATTATAGTTTTATAATAGTTCTTAAAGTTAGTGGAAATCCCCCAATTTTTACTTTTATATAGCTAAAAATATTCCAGATATTTACTATTTTTCTAAAATAATTAGACTTAGCTCAATGTCCAAAAAATTTATGTACAGGATTTTGATTATGATTGTATTTAATGCATGGATTAGTTAGGGAGGGTCGATATCCTAACAATAAGACATTTTATCCATCTGTGTAATGTATCATTCCACTTATGGGGATCTTCTAAAAATTACTCAGTAATATTCAGTAGTTTTTACTGTAGATATTATATATAATTTGATGCTAAAGGATTCCTGAGAATTTTATGTATTATATGTTATTGGATATAACACTGTTTTGCTTTCCAACGTCTATTGATAGCACAAGGAAATACAATTTTTTTTTGAATCTATATGTGTATATTGACCTGAATCCTGGGACCTTGCTAACTTTACTTATTAGTGTTGCTAATTATTTTTGGATCCTTAGGATTTTGTAGGCAAGTGATCAAGTCACCTGCAAATAATTTTACTTCTTTTTTTTTTTAACATTTTCTCTTTCATTTATTGATTGTGTCTTATTGTACTAGCTAATATCTAAAGTATAACATTAAATAAAAATTCTTAGAGAAGATATACTTAAATTTCTTTCCTAATTTTCCAAAGGGATACATTATTAGGTATGTTAAATGAAACTCGTTTTGGTCGCACTTTATTAGATTCAGGACATTTCCTTCTCCTCATAGATTTCTGAAAGGTGTTTTGTTTATTTTTGTTGTTGTTTTTACTCAATAACAGGTGATCAATATTATTATATTTTTATATCAACAGAGTAAATTATATTAAATATTGATGAATTCTTGTATTCTTGTGACGAACCACTCTTGGTCATGTTGTTTTTATTACCCATTTCATATTTTGATAAATGCAATTTCCTAATATGTTGTTAAAAACTTTTTGTTGCTTGCCTTTGTTCAAGAGTAATACCAATCCTTAATTTTGTTTTCTTCTAAAGCCAGTGAAGCCACCCAGACCTAAAGCTTCTATTTGGGAATTTAAGAAAAATCAGATTTATCTCTTTGATAATATGATTTCTCATTCTTCATAAACCTAACCCATGTTCAAGAGGAGAATGTGATTAGTGTGACCCAGTCTAGAAGGAGAACAAATGATTTGTCATCTGACTCCATCCGTCTTAAACTTGGTATTTTGTGTATCAGGATCCAGTTGACTTCATTTCTTCTCTACCTCATTTATGGTCACTTAACTAGACTCTGAGCTTCCCCTTCTGTCCCACACAAACCTGTTTTCTGCACAGGAAACAAAGTGAATTTTCAAAATATAAACTTCATACTCTGTTACTCTTCTGCTTAAAACTCCATTTAATAGTGCATTAATGATCTAATTATGCTTCAGATAAAGCATAAAATTATGCTCTAAAATTATGCTCCAGAGCTCTTACTAAGTGTGTAGTTTTATCCTTGCAGGCTTCTTCTCAAATCTCTCTAGATTCTACTGTCCTATATGCCCACTCTACATCAGCTACTCAATTTCCATTCAGTCCTTCACACCCACTAAAATGGTCAGTTTATAAATCTCTTCCTCATGAGATTCACAGGACTGGCTGCTTCTTGTCTTTCAGGCCAGGTGCAAGTTTTGCCCACTCAAAGCATCATTATCTTTCCATCATATCTAAAATGTGTCTCTTACTCATTAATCTTTATCATAACATAAAATACTGAGTCCTTAATAATTTAGTGAAAATTCAAATTAGAAAATTAAAAATTGCTTATTTTCTTGCTTAGATTTCTCAGATTACATTTGTTTGGATTTCTTTATCACCATATTTCAGACTTCTGAAATGTAGAGAATCAGAACTTTTTCTTTTTTTGTCACCTAGCATTGTCCCTAATATGTAATAGGCAACGTAATAAGTACTTTTTGAATTATGGGTAAATGAATAAATTACAATGCATTTGAGTGTGAGAAGGAAAAAAAAGAAATTGTTAAAAGTGGATTTTTGCAGATTATAGGACAAAATTGTGGATATTGTTAAGACTTTTTTAAAGACAGCTACCCCTCTGATTAGCTTTGAAATATATGCATAAATATAGCTTGTGGGGAATGGCATAGAAAAATGTTTCATGAACAAACTATTTTTGATTCAAATATTATTGAAGGAACTGTGCCATTTTCTATTATGTATATGATTATATTGTGTTCAATATTACCATTTTTCAAAAATCTTACAGCTTCTGTAATGTCTGAAGTTTAGTGAGATGACTAATGACCTCAGCTCAAAGTCATTTTATAATAATAAAGAGTAATCATACTTGTTCCCATTATCACTGCTATTCAGATCATCATTATTTTACAGGGAGGATTTCATAAGATATGGAGTCAAATAAAGTAGTTTTGAATTCAAACCACATCATTTACCAGTGGGTGACCCTGAACAACTTAGATAATTTCTCAAGCCACAGCTTCCTCTTTAGTGAAACAGAACTAGAAACACCTTCTTTACAAGGTGTTTGCAAAGCCTGAATTATGTCATTTAAATTCTAGAGCAATATTCATCTTGCAATCAATGCTCAGCGAATACTCCTTTTTTTTTTTTGTCTGCTTTATCATCACCATGCTGGCAATAATCTGGTGGCCCTTGGGGGTCTATAACGGTCTACAACTGAGTCTCTCAGGTTAAACTGGCGGGACCCATTTTGGAGGATGGCAACCCTGATTATAGTGGATGCTCTTGAGTGGTTGGTAGGCAATGGAACATTAATGATGTCTTCTAGGCAAGAGATCATTAATTTATCAAAAATCTGTTGAGAGCCTTATCTGTGCCAGGCACTCTCCATGTACCTTCCAGGACTAGGACAGTGAACAAAGCACTGAAAGCCCTTACCCTCAGCAAGCTTGCATTTTAGGGAGAGGCAGATACGATAAAACATAAATGGGATGGCATCATGTCACATGTTACTAGGAATAAAAAATAAAGCAGGTAGGGGAGTAGGAAATGGTAAGAGTGGCATCAGGAAAACTATTCCCTGAGCAGCACGATTTAAGCACAATGTTGGCAGGTTCTGGAGGTTGGAGTAACCCTGGTATGGCCGGTGAGATTCCAGCAAGAATAAGCACAGGAAGACCCGGATGTGAAGAGGAGGGCAAATCAGTGCACGCTTTGAGGAGAACCCAGATTCCATTTTCACTGTTTTGGGAATCCTTTAGCAGGTTTCCAGCAAAGAGGAGCCATGATTTCATTTTTGCAGTGAGCACACGCTGGCCCCCAAGAAACATGTGCGTGACGTTTCTTCTTCCTATTCAAGTCCCATTAAAAGATGAAACACAAGGCCTTTCTAAGACTGGAAACCATCCAGTTTCACAGTATTATTATGTACTAAATACACACTTACGGTCCTTATAGAGTGATTTCTGGGTTACTTCTATTAGGGAGAGTTCTCCTCTTCACATTTTATGAACAGGTAGGCTAAATGAGAGCGAAGACGTTAGCTGTATTTTTAGCCAGTGTTTGGTCAGCTTTTTAAAACCAGAATTCTACTTTAGCCAAGCCCTAACTTTCCACTCATGGGTCAGATGGTCAGAAGTTAAAATGTGCATCTATCACACACTACCTGTGTCATCTGGGTCAAGTTATCTAGCCTCCCTTCTTCCTCTGGGTCATCGGAATAGTCACACCAACACTGCTGATAATGAGCTAGCAGCTGCAGGGCACATAGTAGGTGCTGCAGAACTTTCTCTTCTCGTGTGAAACCTGCTACTTTTCATTGAATCTGAGTAGCAAGCATGGTCTGATCATGAATCGCTGTAAAGATTGGCTTGAATTTGGTAAAAGTAAAGGCTGAGCAAAGAAAATGGTCAAGTGTGCTGGTGACCACTCTTGATTATTTTCCACTACCTGGAGAAGTGTGTGCTTCATGTAGCCAGCATCAGACAAAATATTTTGATCAAAGCCCTAGTCAGGAATGTTAGTACCTGTTTTGAGAACTGAGCTGTGAATTCACAGGGCCGGATGGAGATGGTAACAATCAACACTGTCCCTGGAGTTATGCAGCTGGACACAGCCCACTTTGGACAGATGGTGTTGTAGGGAGTCTTTCACATTTAAGAATCTATTTATTTATAGCTCTAGAATGTAATTTAGGACATCCAGCCTTCTGGTCTCCAGCCCACATGAGAAAGTAGTTAATTTGCAAGGTGGGAGAATCGGTGTCTGTGTAACCTTGAAAAAAATACAGAATTCCAGAAAGACACTGTGGTTCTAATCTTGCTTGTGAGTCCTTTCTTCATGTACCTCATCTCTACCTGCACCGCATCTCACATAATGAAAGGTTTGGAGTCCTTATCTACCTCTGCAATCGTGATAACCTGTCCAATTCTAATGTTCCACGTTTATGTAAGGATTTTTTTAAAAAGTCATACCCAAGTAATACGCAAAAATAATTTAGGATGCTCCAGCCTGTGGTGACATTTAGACACCTAGAAATTTCTTCCTCAGACGATGACATCTATCAAGGAGGATGACAGCTCTGAACAGCAGTTAAAATGAGAGAGAATTTATCAACCTTCCTATTAACTGCAAATTTATGGGATGTTTGAAAGTTGCAAGCGAACTCTTAAGGCCATGTTAACGAGGTGGCCTTTAACTTGAAAGGGATCTGGAGCTGAACTGTGTCTTTGAGACTTGGCGTTTTAATGAGGTTTCATCCCATTTGAACAGAGGCGAAGAAGGACAGCAAAAATGCCATGCCTGTTAGACACTTGATGGTTTTTATCCTGGGGGAGAAGAGGCTGGGCTATGTCAGAGCCCACACTCTTGGCCATTCATCTGTCCCTTCCAGTCCCAAGGGTTTTCACACTCTGCAGGTCACCTACATCACGTCCTCCGCTGCGTACGGAAATCTACGGGTAGAGAGGTCACGGACATACCCAAACTTATGATACCACGTTACCAATTCATTTACTTTCCTGACATTTCAAAGTGATCCTCTACCTTTGTGACCTTTAGAACAATAGATTATTTATGTAGGTATTTCAGAAGATGTACAGTGCATTAAAATTACTGAAGCGTTTTGTGGCTGGTGGGGGCACACGGAAGGCTCAAGTGTAAGGGAAATAGTGTTCCTCTTTTAGTTACCTTTGAAATGGCTTAAATCATCGACAGAATAAAGGTTACACTAATAAATGTCTCATTTGTTTTAAATGCTCTGAAATGTGAACACTTCTGCGGAACATAGAAGATCATATACAGCAAATGGGCTGTGGTGAAAAGAAGGGGATGCAGTCACCTCTCTCTGAGTTGCTCTTTCATTCCCCTTCCCCTAGACCAAGCTCCGAACTGGAGCAAAGCAGGAGTGGAGACTATGGAGCAGGACGGTGCTAGTATCTCTGAGGCTGGGAGGAGAAGGGAAGCGCCGCGACACAAGCCTGAAGTTCGAGGTGGGCTGCGAGTTAGCACGCGTTCTCCCCAGACGGTGCTCATCCTGCCTTCGCCATACCCAGGCGTGGACAGCTGTCCTCGGGACATGCTCCCTGCACCTGGCTTCTTCCCTAAGACAACCGCTCCCTCGTGCACTGTAAGGTCTCCTATGACCCTTCCTAAACCCAGCTCGTTGGAGCAGCACAGCCGGTCTCCAAAGATCCCCCCGTGAGCTGCCCATCGGGTAGGTTCTCAGGTACCTGGTGATACTTTAGTGCGTGGATTCAGAAGTCGGCCGTTGAATCACGACCCCTGCTTTCACCCTGTATTTGTTGTGAGGTTCTGGGTAGTTTCTCAACAGATCTGTGCCTTTCCTTCATATCCAAAAAAACCCAACAAAGAACTATCAATTCCACATGGTTTCTGTGAAGATCTTAAAAATATCAGAACATTTTAAAGCGGTACTTAGTACAAAGCGCTCAGTCAATGTTAACTATGTGTCATCATCTCTCTACTGATCTCATCATCACAGATACCACGTAGTGGGCACGACCTGTGAAACCTCCTGCGCTGGGAAGACTTCATACCTTGGTACCCTAACTGGGTCTGCTCATGGGTCCATGGCTCTTCCCTGCCACTCCAATTCAAGAGCAAGTTGCCAATTCTTTGGCCCTGCCCTTCCCGCCAGCCAGTTCCGTCTGGCTCCTAGGCCTCAGTAAGCTCTCAAGGAATGTTGACTTCAATTTCTTGCCTTGTCATGCAAAGGAGGATTCAATTAGAGAATATCCCTGATTTACCTCTTTTTCTGAACATTATCAAATGGGACTTTTAAATCTTTGGAATGTTTTTGACCACAGTTTTGCTAGACTCAAACAATTTACAAAACACTCAAGAAAATCTGTCTCTTTTCCTGTAAAAATAAAAAATAAATAAATAAAATAAAAATTAGTCTGTGACCTTTTTAATGATTGCATCTCTTCGACACATTGCTCAAAGTTCGGGGGGCTCAGCCCAACAGTGACGGCTGCAGGGGCTCACAGTCAGCGTACAGCCACCCAGGCCCCCTTTGTTACTTGGCGGCTGTCCTGTTTTTAGAAAACAAAACAGTAAGTCAGAAGAAAGGCAGGCTGAGCGACGAGATGGAAAAAGAAGAGCTCCAAATACATTCTTGGAACAGCTATGGCATTTCTCATTTTTATGATCTATTAAATAATAGCTATTGCTAATAGTAATACTAGTAATAGTAGTCCTTCATTTACGCTAGTTTAAATAGGTTCTGTCAACTTGCAACTGGAAGAATGGTGCTCACACTCTGGAAGAGCTTCCTTCCAGGAGCAGCACAGTACTGCACTGTAGTACTGAGGAAAGGACCGGGTTCCTTCACTTCCCAAATATATTCTGGGTGCGTAGCATCTCCCTGCTGCAGCTCGAGGCACTGAGATACAGTATGGAAGGGCACCCATAAGGTCCGGGTGCTCACGGACCTCACTCTCTAGATATACGGGCCAACCCATGGGTCTGGCTCATGGTGGAAATACAGCAGAGATAATCCATTCCCTCTTACTCCTTCTGATATTATCTGCATAAGCCAATGCCTTTGTTATAAATACAAAGAAAATATAATCTGACATTTAGGAAAATGGGAGCTTTCTCCCATGAGGGTAGAAGACATTCTAGGACACAAGAACTATCTTCAATTATTTGACAAAAGCCCACATAGCAAGAAAAGAAGGCCTTATAGCATTTGAAAGAAAATAACCAAGGACAATCAGAGGCACTTGTCTTAGTCAAGATCATGTTTTTCATGAGGTCCGGGGTGGTGTCTGTTTTATTTGCGGTAAGCGTCATGCCCAGGACAGCAAGGACATACAGTGAGCCTCGACCCATATGTGTTGAGCAGATGAAGAACCGGCTAATGGAGGGAGTGAGTGCGGCATTGAGGTAAACTGCCTCATCATGCTGAGCATCTCCATTCCCTTGAGCTTCTCAAAGAGTCCGTGTAACCCCACCCCCCAAGTCTTTGGCAACTAGAATACAGAACCTGATAAGGCTAAGTGACTTTTAGGCTCCTGTTTATCACTTAATGCTCAGATCATTTTTTTATGATTCTATACTTCCCCCAGGGTTACATTTTTCCCCAATTTGCCAACATGGAGCTCCTCTCCATTTACATCGACATACTGCGTTCTGCTCTATTAGTCACTTAATCTCGTCGCTAATTCCCATATGTTGCTGCATCATTTAATTAAGGGTTGCACCGCTGTGTGGCTGAAGCTCAACGTCCTTTCCTGCTGTGAGAACACTCAAGCTCTTGGGAATGCGAAGGTTCTCACTCTGGCTGGATTTTAGAAAACCTGGCCTCATTTATGTTTCTGAAAAAAAAAAATTTTCTCAAAGCAATTCATGCTTGTATCCGATAGCATCAAATTCCTACAACTGTTGACATTTACTCTACTTTTTTTCAAACGGGGAAAGTAGAATAAAAATACTCCTAAATGTTGATATTACGTTTTGTAAAGAGTGGTGGGAACATCTTTAGCCCAATAAACGGCTAGTTGTTCCTAATTGCATGACTCCAGGAATGGCAGTAGTTCCTCAGAACTTCTTGGTTTTTGCTTACCATATATAAGATACTTGTGTTTTTGTTGTTGTTGTTGTTGTTTTTTAGAAAATAAATCAAATTATCCAATAATCATGTAAAGTAGATTGAAGTTGTATTTACAGTAATTTATAGATTTTATTTTATAGATTATGAAGTTGATTTTTTAAATTGTGTTCTGTAAAACTGTGTGAATTGTTGGAAAAGACTTGAATTTCCTCACTAAATCCATAAGAATTATCTACTTTAATCCTACAAAAAATCTGATGAAATGACTCATAATTTTTCTATACACATGCAAGAATTTTTTTGCCTTGTTTTTTTTTATAGGATGTTATGTAAAATCAGCCAGGAATAGCATCTATTGTGTTTCCATGACATTTTCACTACTGTAGTCAATACTGAGGAAAACAGATACAAAATATAAAACCATCTAAAACCTATTTCAACCCATGTTAATAAAGGAGGTGAGGATTCTCTGTATTGCTTAAACTACACCTGAAATATTATATATGCCAGTTGAGTTCACCCCAAATTAAGAGTGATTGTGTTCCTGACCTCCAAGCAAATCTTTCTAAAGGACCTGAAAATCATGAATAATAAAAAATGTCTGAAATAACTGGCAGTTAACATGACAAAAGAAAAACAAATCCTCAAAAGGATATGACATACTTCCAGGTTCAACCCCAACAAGTACTTGGAAGTTATCACTCCCATGCCCTCAACAAGAAGAAAAAATATGAACTGTAAATTTTTTTTTAACTTATGTGTGGCCATTTTCAAGGAGAGTTTTCAAAATCATTCACTCTGAAATCTGGAGAGACAGGAAAATCCAGAGATTCAGTCCAAGATCTGCTTACCTAGAGCAGAAGCTGCTAGAGCCACACATGGGTAGGAACATTTAAATGGTATTTGATGAACTGCTGGAGGCTAAGGGTAGACTAGTATTAGAAGATCCCCACACTTTCATAGGCTTTACCTCCAGGATTCCCACCAGGTTCTCATGGTGAAGACCCAAAAAAGATGCTCACATAGCTCCGGCAGGAAGAGGTAAAGAATGATCACTAGGAATATGCCCAGAGCCTCCTGTAGGGGTAAAGCATTTTCCAAAGTCATGGATGAATCTTAAATGCATATTACTAAGCAAAATTAAGTAGTCTAAATAAAAGCTATATACTGTATGATTCCAATTATATGACATTCTGAAAAAGACAAAATGATAAGAGATTTAAAAAAATCACTTAGGAGGCTAGGCAATCCCAGGATGCCCACCTTCCCTCATATATTTTAGAAAGGGATAGTGGAAAAAGGTGCTGACATAAGCAACTCTGGAAATTAATGGACTATGTAAGACTAAAGGCAAAAGGAGCTATACGTAAATACTGTATTCTAGTTGATAAAGTTATTTCCCATGGACATATAGGTTAACAATTCTAAAACCACTGTATTTCATACTGAAATTGACCAATTAAGTACATGGATGGCAGATTGTTAGAGCCGTTTTTTTTTTTTTTTTTCCTATTGGAGAGGGATAGTACAAATAAACAAGGAGAGATGACGAGAATGATCCACGTAGTAATGATTAGAGTTGGAGACATCAAAATTAACTCATGTTTAGCTAAAGGTAGATACATAAATATTCGTAGATATGTGTGTGTACATAGGTTAGTACACACACAACTCCTTGCTTTGTCAGCTGGGTGGTCCTGGAAGTAACACCCCAGCAACAATGAGCACAGCTAATACCCACAACATGGAACGTGGATTTTAATAAAAAGAATCACAGTCCCTTGGAGAAATAGCTGATTCAAAGACTGAGGCAGGAAATAAATATGATGAGGCTGGAACTTCTTACATTGCCAGAAGGTAAGAAGTGATGCACACACATGCTCACAAAATAAAGGAGGTATGTCAAAGAAAATAGGCATGTTTGAAAAGAGCTCTCCAAGGTCAAAGCTGGAACAATTTGAGCAACATAAAATTGGTGATGGATTATAGCCCCAAGTATAAAATAAATATCCATGAGCCCAGACTGATATAAATGATTAAATAAATAAATAGGGAGATAGACAAATCCCCTCTGCAGAAGAATTTCAATCTATGTAGACTTTTCACTTTAAGAAAGTGGAGCATAAAGCTTCCTCCTTTAAGTGTTGACTACACATAACAGCTGCCTTCCAAAGAGTACAGTATGGAAAGGAAGAAAAAAGGACTACTTTTTGGTCAAGGAAGTTGACAAATGCTAACTGCCAGGTGATCAACGTTAACATCAACTGGAATACTTCCGTGTTGAAAGTATGTACCTGTACTAGTCAGGATTCTGCAGAGAAACAGAGTCAACACGACAGATATAGACTCATTGTAGAAATTAGCTCATGCGATTATGGAGGCCAGGATACCCCACCACCTCCTGTGTGCAAGCTAGGGAACCAGGCAATGCAGTGGTGTAATCCAGCCCAAGTTTCACAGAAGAGCCAATGGTCCGAGTCCCAGCCAGAGCCTGAAGGCCTGAGCACCACTGTCCGAGAGCAGGAGACGGATGTACGAGCTCAAGCAAAGACAGCAAGTATGCCCTTCCTTGGCCTTTTTGTTCTACTCAGGATTCAATGGGTTGGATGCTTACCTGCACTGGTGAGGATGAGGTTCTTTACTCAGTCTGCTGATTCAATTGTTAATCTCTTCTGGAAATACCCTCACAGACACACGCGGAAATGGAGTTCCACAAGCTAACAAGGCTGCCCTTAGCCCACGCAAGTTGACACCTAAGAGTAACCACCACAGTATCCTTGACAGGATGTGATGAGGATGGTACTTTGCCTCTGTGCTCTTCCTTCCAGAATCTATAACTCCAGTCTAATTATCAAATCCCAATTAAAGGACACGCTACAAAATGAGAAAAGTATCATTAAGTCCCAACTAAAGGATATTCTACAAAATACCTGACCAATACTCCTTAAAACTGTCAAAGTCATCATAAACATAGAATGTCAGAAACTGTCATAGTAAAGGGAAGCTAAGAGAATGTGACCACTGAATGTAATTTGGCATCTTGAAAGGGATCCGGGAACAGAAAAAAAAAAAAAAAAAAAAAGACATTTGGAAAAAAAATGAGAATATCTGAATAATACATTAACTTCATAACGATTTATCAATACGTTCATCAACTGTGATAAAGGTACTCTACTAAGGTAAGATGCGGAAACTGAATTTGAGTAATATGAGAAACTTAACTTGAAAGATGCAGGAATTACCTGTACTATCTTCACAGTAATTCTATAAACCTAAAACTGTTCTAAATTTAAAAGTTTATTAAAAATGACAGCTATCTTAAAATATTGAAGAGACCTCAGATGAAAATGTTTGGCTTCCTCATCACAATCACCAGGCTCTATCTAACCTAGTGTGTGATCACAATTCAGATTTTGACTCAAAGAAAATAACAACCGAAAATACAAAAGCACCGGGGCACCTGGATGGCTCAGTCATTTGAGCATCCGCTCAGGTCACGATCTCAAGGTCATGGGATCAAGTCCCTCAACAGGGCTCCGCGCTCAGCAGGGAGTCTCCTTGAGATGTTCTTTCTCCCTCTCCATCCGCCCCTCCCCTGCTTGCACACTCTCTCACCTGCTCTGAAGTGAGCGGGTCAGTCTTTTAAAAAAATATAAAAACACTAAAAATAACAGCATCATAAACACACACACACACACACACACACCTCTAGAAAAGTTGAACTAAGTGGTAGTAAGGTCGTCAAAGAATTTTTTGAAAAGGCTGAGTGACTAGCTGTGACGTAGTATGATTCTAGCAACATGCGGATATCGGATTATCGTCGGCAGCGATGGCTGGGCTGGCCACCTGTCTCTGCGAATGGGTTTGATGGGAACACAACCGCACTCATGTACATACTGTCTAGGGCTGTCGTCGTGCTACAACGGCAGACTTGAGTAGTAGCGACAGAGTCTGGCCTGTGAAACCCAAAACATTTACCATCTGGTCTTCTACAGAGAAGGTTTTCCAAGTCATACATTGGACAACATGGCCAATCCGTGATCCCTTAAACACCAGGATCCCATCACCTTACCATCTCCCCCAAATCCTGGCCGACACACTGACCCACTGTAAACGTTCTCCTGTATCCACGCTTTTGAAGACGCTGCTTCATAAGCTGTCATCTCTGGCACGTCCTATCAGCTCAGCCAAAGAGAAAGCAAACACAGCCTCCGAATAAATGATGATGACACCAGAAATACATGACACCAAGTGACTCACTGATTTGGCACCTGAAGACGGGTGTGAAAACCCCCAACCAAATAAGCGGTGGAGAGTATGATACTAGGGCGCGTGACATCACCTGCTATGCGCTGTTTTTAACCCATTTACGCACCTCTGGCCCCAGACCTGCACTCCCATCGGGGTAGAAAGGCAGCATTAATGTCACAACACATGTGGCTCTACAAGCACAGAAAATACCGGGTGTTCATTCCTGGCTTCCAGCTTTTCTAAAAGTTGCTTTCCTTTCTTCTTCCTTTCCTCCACCATTCCTTCCTTTTCCCCATTTCTTCTTTTCAATTTCCCTTGCAATAATTCCATCATTTTTTATAACAAATTTATTTTTTATTGGTGTTCAATTTGCCAACATACAGAATAACACCCAGTGCTCATCCCGTCAGGTGCCCCCCTCGGTGCCCGTCACCCAGTCACCCCCACCCCGCCCTCCTCCCGTTCCACCACCCCTAATATATCATATGTACAGTGAGGGCCCGAGGTCGGTAAGACATAACTTCTTCCCTAAGGAAGTCACCTCTTCTGGAAGAGGCTGAGGACACCTCCCAAAACGTGTTACGACTTAGTAAGTGCTCTAACAGAGGTCTCAATAAGGCTGCGTATTATGAAGGATTCTTAGGGAAATCGATGCTTGTGTAGCATCATTTGTTTTATGGCTTCATCCTACTAGGACTAGATAAAGAAGACGTTTGGCCTCACAGATTTAGCACGAGGACGTTGGGACTCACCACTTTCCATGTGTAAGAAGAGCGTAGCAGACACAGTAACGGTGAGTGGGACTAGTCCCCCCGTTTGTCTAGTACATGGCACTTCACAAGCCACTTTCACGGTCCACATACTACGAGGTCAGGCTCATGGCACGTAAAGGGTCTGACAGCTGGGGAGTCACGTCTGCTGCATACGTGCAGTCCTGCCGCCACTTTAGGCCCAAATCTCTATTCTTTGATGCTCTTTCCCACTGACTCCGCTCGCCCCTTACGTCGCTTCTCAGCACGAGGCTCTCCGCAGACCCACAAGATCTGACGAGCCAGCTTCACAGGCGTGTGCAAGCTTCTCTGTAAGTCACAGCACCTTACGAACAGGAAAGTGGTTATTCAATGGCACCCACCACTCGGGGGGTATAATCGAGGGAGAGGTAAAAAGTATTATGTGAGTTTTACTGCTCCTCCTTCCCCTTAAGGGTCTTGAATACAGACCAAACCATCCTCTCAAATATTAAAACTGAGTTTCCCAGAGAAATAATGTGAAAATATGAGTATCATTTTGGTGATAAACCCTGCTCCTATGTCTGTGATTTAGGCTAATTCAGGCCAGCTCACAATAACTCTTAGATCCTCTATTGTTCTTCAAAGTTACAAATGTCAAGATTCCTAAATGCCCCGTAAAGATTAATTAACATTGGTTCAAAAATATTTTATGTGAAGGGACCTTTAATTCCTTCATCCTAGGCTCGTTGTGATCTCTGTGATGTTATAAATTCTGAGTCTCAGTAATTTCAAGATCATTATATTCTCTTCAAAAGATTATTCAAAAATACGTTAATGCAAGAAAAACATCTACACAATGATTGCCATTTACCAAGCCTCAATAACTGTTGGGTACACTGAATGGCAGAGACAAGATGAAGAAAATAGGGACGGGAACAACGGGCTTTCCTTACATATAGATAGGGGCGAGAAGGTGTCTTTTAACTTGCCTACCATAACCTCTTTTATACATAATATACATTTTTATTTATAATTTCTTCATTTAGCAGGGAAATACTGCTCTGTGGATCATTTAAGGTTTGCACGGAAGATGATTCATTAGACCCATTTCCCACCATATTAAAGCTGCAGAACTGTCCTTCATGAGAGGAAACTGCTTTCAATAAATCACAGTCTCCCCAATTCCCCTACATCCCTTCCCCTCTCCTATGAGCCAAAGCCCAAGGCTCAGGGGTCCTGTTGACATGCGACGTTCTTGTCCACTCAGGGGCCACTGGATGGGATGAGCACTGGGTGTTATGTTGTATGTTAGAAAATTGAACACCATTAAAAAATAAATTTTATTTATTTATTTATTTATTTTTAAAATAAATTTATTAAAAAAAAAAAGAACCTCTCGCTGAGGGTCTCCTGTTCCGGGGTCTCTAACCCCCCGAGCCCGCGGATGCTCCCCCCCGCCGCCGGCCTGTTAGGTGGCCTGCCGAGGACACAGATGCACCTGCAAAGGAAGGGACCCGCAAGGCCAGGTCAGCCCAGGGCCTTCCATCCCCACGTGCCTGGCGCGTCTCCCCGGGGCACACAGGTGTGTCCACCTGTCCTGGGGCTCCCCAAACCCCAAGCTCTCGGGGCCTCCTGGAGGCCGTCTCCCACATCATGACCGATGACTGACCTGGCTTCAGGCCGCCCCTCCCCTTGGACAAGGGGGACGCTGCAGGCTGGGAATTCTAAGCTGCTGCTGGAGCCTCGCTCCTTCCGGGACCCCCCCCCCAGGGGCCATCCAGGAACCTGCTCCCAGTCGGCTCATTAGGACAAGACCCTCCTGTCATCCAGGAAGTTACCAGGGCCTCAGGACTCCAGCATCAGGACCCAGAGGAAGAGACCTATACATATGCTTCCTATTATTTCACTATTTTCCTAAAAGGGAGGCTCCTGGATATTTGCTCAGAACTGTGTTCCTGACTTTGCCACAATTACGACAATCGTTGCCATTTGATGTCTAAGTTTATAAAATACTTTCAGTATCAAATTTAAAGTGTCAGTTACTACAGATAGGTCCGCTAAATCTAAGAAATTGCAAGTGACAGGAAAAGAAGTAACAAATTAACATAAAGATTAATGAAAGGAATTTTAATGAGAGGGGCATGGAGAACACAGAAACTTAAGGGTTTAATTCCATCGTTACTTTCTAAGGAGATAAAATATTATTATGGTTGTTTGAAACACTGTGCTGAATTCAACTCAAGATTTTTAAATTATGATGTATTCTAGTCTCTTTAATATGTTCCTGCATTTTAGTAAAAATATCTAATACTAAAAAAATAAATCTAATACTTATACATTTAAAGTGACTTTTTAATATTACTGTTAAACATATTATAGTGTGATTTTTCATTCCTCTTAGGTGCTATGTGTCGTACTCAGTGCCAAGTACGTTTAATGCTGTATCCCATTTATTTTTATTATTGTTTTTATTATATAGCCAAGTGACACATGTCACGCAGATAAAGAAACTGAGGTTCATATTTACTAAATATTTAAAGTCACATGGATAACAACACATCTGGAAATAAAACTCAGGTTTTCTGGTCTTAAGTCTAGTGCTCTTTTATCTTTACGGCACCCATTTCTGTACGTATTTTATTCATCTTTGAAAAAATATTTTATGTGAAATAACTAATGTGAGAATATTTTATGTGAAATCCACTTACTTACGGATTTCAGAAATTGCAAGAGCACACAATGAAGGAAAGCCCATCATAAACAATGAAGCCATGAACGTCCTCATACATATATTTTTGTTACCCACTTTTTGGATTAGTCACTAAGAAGAATTGACCAAAGGATATGTGTATTCTAATTTTGATATATACTGCTAGTTTGTCCTCCAAGAAAATTTAAAACAAGCCTTTCAAAAGAAAATGAAAGTGCATCTTGCATTGATGGGTAGTCACCTCTGAAATATGTGCCTTTTGATAAATCATTCTACTAATTCCTAAAATCAGACTAATATTGGTTTAAGGCCTAGAGGAATTGCAGTGAGGCCAGGAAATTAGCCATGACCCAATTCCTTTCTAAATCATTCTAGCCAAGAATACAAGGGAGCTCAAGAATTGGAAATAGCCACTCACTGATTCAAAGCTTACACCAAGTCTTCACTGCATGCCAAGCCCTGTGTACAACATGACACATCTGACTTCGAGGAGATCACGTGACATCTTGGTGAGCCAGGCAGATTGGCTGCAGTTACAGATACAATTATTCCCCTGCCTGTACACAGGACTCTGCAGCGTGACAATGTGGCTCTTCCCATTGAGACGTGGAGTTTGTTTCTACCATTTTTAATGCTTTGTCCCTGTATCTTGTTTTAAAAAAGAGGATGCAATAGGAACGATGTGCTGGTTCTGAGCCAGCCCATCAGCTCACTCTGGAAACTT
Organism: Canis lupus baileyi; assembly: GCF_048164855.1. Classification (NCBI taxonomy): domain Eukaryota; kingdom Metazoa; phylum Chordata; class Mammalia; order Carnivora; family Canidae; genus Canis; species Canis lupus. The sequence goes on along the minus strand of NC_132840.1, from coordinate 712,200 downwards.
GTCCAATCACCATCAATTAATTGGCTAACCTGCTGGAGGATGAGAGATAACACGGCCCAGTCATCCCTACCATCCCAACCAATGTCCAGCCAATCCTCCGAGACAGATCTACAGACGTGCGACCCAGCCAAGACAGAAAGACCACCCAGCTGAGATCAACTCAAACTGCCCTTCAACAAAACAAAACAAAACAAAAATATTTCATTGTTACTTTAAACAATTAAATTTGGGGGTTGATATTTATACAATAAAAGTTATCTGATGGGACATCTGGTGGCTCAGTCGATTAAGCATCAGACTCTTGGTTTTGGCTCAGGTCATGATTTCAGGGTGGTGAGATCAAGCCTCACCTGGGCTTCTGTGATCAGTGCAGAGTCTACTTGAGATTCTCTCCCTCTACTTCTGCTCCTCCCACTGCTCATGCCCTTCCTCTCTCACTAAAATTTAAGAAAGAAAAGAAAGAAGAAGAAAGAAGAAAGAAAGAAAGAAAGAAAGAAAGAAAGAAAGAAAGAAGAAAGAAAAAGAAAGAAAGAAAGAAAGAAAGAAAGAAAGAAAGAAAGAAAAAGAAAGAAGAAGAAGAAGAAGAAGAAGAAGAAGAAGAAGAAAGGAAGGAAGGAAGGAAGGAAGGAAGGAAGGAAGGAAGGAAGGAAGGAAGGAAGAAAAAGAAAGAAAGAAAGAAAGAAAGAAAGAAAGAAAGAAAGAAAGAAGAAAGAAAGAAGAAAGAAAGAAAGAAAGAAAGAAAGAAAGAAAGAAAGAAAGAAAGAAGAAAGAAAGAAAGAAAGCTGATATTTTCACTATCTTCACCACAAAATTTAAGAGTGGAGGGGTCACTAGGGTGGTGCTATTGGCTGAGCATCTGCCTTCAGCTCAGGTCATGATCTCAGGGTTCTGGGATCGGGCCCCATGTCAGGCTCCCTGCTCAGTGGGAGCTTCTCCTTCTCCTCCTGCCCCTCCCCTTGCTTGTGTTCCCTCTCTCTCTTTCAAATAAATAAATAGTCTTTTTAAAAAGTTTATTTTATATATTTTATTTTTTTAAGAGGAGAAAGAAAACTCCTACTGCTAGGAGAATAGGGTTTGTTTTTTGTTTTGTTTTTTGTTTTTTTTTTGTTTTTTTTTGTTTTTTTTCTGTGAAGTGTAGCTTTTGGTCTCGTCGTTGAGGAGGGTCTGAAATGGAACATGTGACATTGACAGAGATGGTCCCAAACAAGCAGAACCGTCCCATAGTTACCAGTGCTGGAGGCTGTTAGAGGAACGGTTGTCAGGCATTGTTAAAAAGATGGGACATATTACGCCAAGGAGTTAAAGCCCAGTCACGGTACCAACTGCATGGGTGTGGTTAGGTTCTGATATGTTCCCCAGTTTTCACGTCTGCAACATGGGGATGATGTGGAGCACTTAGATCACAGAATTTTTGTAAGAAGTCCACAAATCAGTGGATGTCAAGTGCCTAGAATAGTATCCAGTACATACTAGTAGCTATTAGCCTTGAGCGCCAAGTTTAGGATCTGATTTGTCATATTCACCCATCAGATTGCTTTTGTGGTGTAGATGTGTACACGCATCGATGTATGTGTGTATACAGAGGGTAGTCAAGCACAGCAGATGGGAAAGGAAATGTCTGCGTAGGCAGTGGCCTGCACACAGAAGCAGCATGTCTGGCTGTGGATCTCAACAGCAATTTGTAGTTTTACAAAGAATTTTCACACAATTATTTTGTTTACTGCCCACGGAAAGCTGAATAATCTGGCGTGTCTGTTGGGTGGCTTCCATATTTCGGGCATCGTATTAGATGGTGCTTAGGTGCTGTAGGAGCAGCCACCCACGGCACTGACTTTAAGGACTCGAAAATCTCGCAACTCAGCAAGCTCCCCTCTTTACATTTACCAACGGGAAGCTGAAATAAAACGTCCTGCCCCATTGTAGCAAAGGAACGAGTTTGTGTATTAACACCATCCCAGTTTGAGATTATTCTGCTACTATTAGCCTTTTATTTTTCCAATGCACTAACTCATGTCTTTGTTTCAATTTTTCATTATTTTTAAAGAGAGAGAAAATACAAACACGGAGTGAAATTGAGACTTCACAAAACCAGTTCTGGGTTCTTTTGCTTTAGAGTGTGAGTCCCAGAGTTCCACTCAAAATTAACTTTTCATCATCACAAATCTATGGATTGGATAGACAGGAGACGCAGAGTTGTTTGCATTTATGAATTTTGTTTTCATAGGTTTCCTGCGTTAGGGTTGCTCCCTATTGCCTCGATGTATTGATGTTTTAAAATTTGCTTTTTGGTTGTTATTGGGCTAAGAAAAGTTTTCTCCACTTTGGCGCTATTGACATCTCAGGTTAGACTGGAGCGAGGTTTCCCATGGAATGTTTAGCAGCATCCCTGGCCCTGGTGCTCCCCCGTCACATCAGCCGCGACAACCAGAAGGACTTCCCGACATTGCTAAATGTCCCCTACGTTGAGAGCCAATGATTTCAGGAATTAACTATGTGGCAAAATGTTTTTGTTATGAGTTTACTCATTCATTTACTTGCTTATTGAGTATATTGTTTGCAATAGCATAGAATAATCTAAGAGTCTAAGTGACCCCAGTAATCACAGCTGTCAATGAATAAACACACGGAATTATACAGTATGTCAAGGACTCTCAATTTGTAAAATATAGAACCAATATGTTTCCAGAATAACCAAGTTTATAACAAAACAGTGGGAAGTGCATTTCCCTTTTGAAGAAACATGTATGTTTCATTAATTATTGCGTCAAAAGAAAAAAAATTATTTGTTTAGCAAATAATGGAAAGAACTACTTGTTTTTATTGAAGATTTTCTTTTATTTACAAAATACCCATAATTCAACTCTGCTGAGTTTTTAATGTGCAGCATTTCATGTGCAAGAAGATCATTATGTTAATATAACAGATGTCTTTCAAACTGTCAAACATTAATTACAATTAACTAGAGTGTTTTTAAAATAAGATTAAATTGTAACTTATTTTGAATTATGGTTCAACAAGCTAATGTTCTTTTTTCAAAGGCTGAATATTGACTGATCATGGTAAAGAGCAATTGCAAGATAGATTTTTTAAAGACTATCCTCAGGGAAGCATGTGATACTTTGTAGGCTATCTTTGGAACAATTCTTAGTCTTTGGCATGGAATGAACGTAGTTTGCTGCATCAGAAGTACAAATATGTCTGTATTTAATAGACATTGAACAAAATGCCAATTTTCAGATCCCTATCAAGACCCATCAAGGGTTCTAAAAGCATTTAGTATAGTGATCTCTGATAAATTTGTAATAATTTGTTTTTAGTAATACTTAGCGTCTACAGAAGATTGCAATCTTTAATCTTTAGATATTTCCAACAGAAGGCCCAAAATAGCAAAGCTATTGTTAAATGCTTTAATATCTGAGTAGATCAAGGTTTGCCTCATCAATGTAAAAATCCCTGAAATGCACTCACATAATGCGCATCAATTTCATTTGTAATCTTTTGATTTACACTGCAAGTTTCTACTATTAAACAAATATTGAACTTGAATATATGAAAACTATATCATGAAAAAGGTCATTCCCTAATTTAGACACTGTTTGAACTCTGTTGACTATATTTAACTCCTTACTCTTAAATGGTATGAATTAAAATTATGTGGGACCCTTTAAACTTTACTAGATTTCAAACCAAGTTTAATCTCAAATTCCTGATGTCCCACTTCCTTAGACGTCAACACAGGCAACTCATCTAATATCTACCCTCATCTGTATTCCTTATCTACAAAATGAGGATAATTAAAGTGATTCCTGCCTGCCCCTGTGTTGATGTTCTTTGTTTTATTTGTTGTGTGCTTTGTTTTTGCTTGGCCCCCTCCTGAACTGAGTAAATGTTGAGTGACTATTAGCTCCGTTAAATTCCCACATGGGGAAAACCAAAATTTGACCTATCACACATGTTGCCCAAATTCTTAGCATGTCCCTGATATTTGTAAACAAAGGACCCAATATTCTAATAATAGTACTATAGGAGAGATTCTGTGGTAGGTAGAGTAAGAGCTGCCTAATGATGCTATGTCCTAATCTCCTAAACTTATGAATGTGTTAGTTTTCATGGCAAAAGGGACTGTGCAGATACATTTAGAGATAAGTACCTTTTAAGACTCCCTATCACACTATACAGATAATACAATGACACGTTTCTGGCATTAACTTGCAAAATAGATGAGCTAGCCCGGTCACATTTCTCTCTGTTAAAACAAGTTTATCACCCTCAGACTTCTTTCCTGCTAAAATTATTTATTTTGATGGAACATGTCAGGTTATTTTTTGTTCCCCTGACAAATAAGGCTGGCCTGGCATGAAGCAGAATACAACAATAGGCAATCGGTTCCTTTCCTTAACATTAGCACATGGGGTGGTGGTCTTCCAAAGATGTCCCAGCTCTAATTCCTGAGGTTCGTGAATATACTACGTTACCTGACAAAGGGTAATCATGGTAACAGATGGAGTCAAGGTTTCTAATCAGCAGATTTTAAAATAGGGAGATTATCTGAGATCATCTGGGTGGGTTCAATGTTATCCTAAGGACCCTTTAAAAAGAAGGGCGGGGAGTCAGAATAATCAGTGTCAGAATTAGAGAGAGAAATACTTAACCAGACAGCAGTCTTTGAAAATAGCAGGGTGCAGGGGCACTGGGGGGCTCAGTGGTTGAGTGCCTGCCTTCAGCCCAGGCCGTGACCCCAGGGTCCTGGGATCGAGTCCCATGTCAGGCTCCCCACAGGGACCCTGATTCTCCCTCTGCCTGTGTCTCTGCCTGTCTATGCATCTCTCATGAATAAATGAATAAAATCTTAAATGAAAAAAGAAAAAAAAAAAACCAACAGGGCCATAAGCCAAGGAGTGTGGGCAGTCTTCACAAATGACAAGTGGCAAAGAAGTACTTTTCCCCTAAAGCCTCTATGAGAAAATAGCCTTAACTGATAATCCGACTTTAGCCCCATAAGACTGAGTTTGAGCTTCTGACTTCAACCACTGTAAGATAATAAAGTTTTGTTCTTTGAAGCACAGTTTGTGATCATTTGTCTTACTAGCAATAGAAAATTAATATACAGATTTCTGTTTTCCTTTCTCCTAAAGGTACCTCTTTTCAATCTCAATCTGCCCTCCTATTTGGTCAAATACTTCTCCTGTATCCTTACTTTCTAAAAGAAAGCATGCTGAATGTTTTTGTTTGTTTGTTTAACCAAATATCCCACAGAATCCAACTTCTAGAGTGAGTCAGCCTTTTCAATCTGATCTCTCAGTGTTTCTAAACTCAGAGCTGTAAGAATAATATAAATGTGAGTTTTCTCTGGACTATATTGACTTTTCTTTTGCTCTTAACATTAAATAAATACACAAGATTTAGGGATTATTGCAAAAGAGAAAATACTAAAACATACAGAACATTAAAAATGGCCATTTCTTGGCTCATGTAACTGAAAAATTCAGTAATAAAGCTTCCATTAATCAAAGCTCTATCCAAGTCCTTGAATAATATCCTCAGGGATCTGTCATCACTCTTTATCTCTGTGTTTTTCCTGTTGACTTTAATCTCAAACTCTCTGTTCAAGATAGCACCAGGTTTGTATGCTACAGATTTTACAAACTAAGAGAAAAATTCTCTCTGAAAAGCTCAACAAATGTGTCGAGTATGGCTCTGGCTTAGACTGAAATTCCCACAAAATAGACTGAACCAAGGATTAAAGTACTAACACTGTTTTTTGTTGTTGTTTGTTTGTTTTTGTTTTTTTGTTTTGTTTTGTTTTTGTTTTTATTTTTGTTTTTGTTTTTAGGGATTCAAACCAAGGCAGTGAAGGTAAGGGGAAAATTACAACGAGGTAAATAAAAAGGTGCTACATGGCAATATAAGGTTTTACCATACTACTGATTCTTCAGAGATACAGTTGAAGTAGTCCCAGATGGCATGTTCACTGGGCACATGGAACTTCCCATGAAGGAGTGAATGGGAAAACCTTGTCTCAGACTCCTAACAAGGAAAAGAAAAGAAATGAAATCTGCCTATTTCTCATTTTCTATTAGTCGGCGTTGCTCTGAGAAACTTAGATCCCATGCCCCACACTTTGGTGTTTTATCCAAATCTCAGAGTGCAGTAGCAGCTTGCACAATGGGAGTCTTCATCCAAAAAGAGGGAAGAAAGATGTGGTTGAAGGAATCTAAGGAGCACAAGTGGGAACATGATTGTCCAACTGGATCACGTGCCTGTGTCTGAACCCATCACTGGGGCTGTGGAATATGGAGCTAAGACTCAACAGCATTTAGTTGCATGTCTATCTGTGAAGCCAGACATGAGTGGGTGTTTGCTTGCATGGAAAATATGTGGACTTAGAAGACCACGTGTGGTGTTATCACAGGAGACCATGTGTAACGGATGTAGCACAAGCTAACGCAACAAGCCTCAACCTTTCTCGAGGTCACCAATTATACGTAACAAATACCCTTCAAGATTCACTAACGACTTCTAAGAGACCTCCTAAAATGTCTCCTGTTAACTTTATATTTTCTCTGAATACTATCACTTGCTGTTTATTCTGCACTATTTTGCATCATGTAGTAGACTTTAAGCTCTTCAAATATTATATTTGTTGAAAAACATACATGTAGATCTATAAATAGTATTCATTTGTTTTTTAGAAAATATTTATTTAACATATTACATGCTAGGCACTATATAAAGAGAAATAGAAATCCTTGACTTTCAGAAGATCTAGAAAAAAAATTTTAAATTATAATTTGATTTGAAAAGTTATTAATAGTTACATATTATATGATGCAGGCTCTCAGCAGGAATATGAATCCAGCCCAAGAAGCCATATAGAGAGGGACTATATACTCGTGTATGAGCAGGATTCAGGGACGCTGAGGCATCCAGAAATGAGCAACAGTAGGAATGTATTCTCATCCTGAGATAAAAAAGAGAAAGAAGAGGAAATGCAGTTAGTCATTGGAGCACAGTGTGAGTTGGAACCATGAAGGAGAGACTGATTGGAAAGTCCTGGATGAAGAGCCACCTACATGGACAATACTATTCACTAAATAGAACCAGTGAATGTGACCAGATAGATTAGCTAAAGTTTCTCTTATGTTGACTTCTACACAAATCAAGAATCGTAGGTTTGGTTGCTACCAGTACTTCTGATTGCTATCATCCAATTTCAGTAGAAGCTCTTTTGTGAAATATGTCCTGATATTTCAACCTTACTGGATCCTGATTTTTTTTTAATTAGTCTTTGTCATAGTTTAAAAAAAAATTCATGTTGGGCTAAAGATATTGAATAAAATTTTATAGCAAGATTTGTACATGATTCTTTGGTAATATTTTAAATTTCAAAGGAACTGCAGAATTAGCAGTCCTTGTAATTACTGCCACCATTATTCAATTAAAATTACGTTCAGAAATCTAGTACCAGATAAAATAAGAATGGAGCCTACAAGATAATAATGATTATTAGACATAAGATAAAAATCTAAAAAATGAACATATAGTCTCATTTTTTTCCATTCCAGTACCTACAGAGCTCATTGGCTCTGATAGATAATCTGGTGTCCTTAAAACCGATATAACTAAATGAGTTAAATCACTTTAGGGAAAACTGGCATTTGGTGCTACCGTATACACACCACGTCTCCCCGCTCAGGGAGATGTCATTACATTGTACCTTCATCACAACTGTTCTCGAGTTTTTCCAACACTTGAATCTGTATGATGAGGACACGGTGTGCTACTTCAGTTAGCCTCACAAACGACCCTGTGAGACAGGCGCTTGCAAGAGGAGGAAACTACTTCAAAGAGTTTTAAGTAGTTTGCATGAAGATAAACAGAGCTGGTCTCCAGGCTGAGGTAGGTCCACATCCTGAATCATTACGCTTCCCTGAATTCATGGCGCATTCTGAGGTTTTTTAATGGGAGTTCTTGACTTATTTAAGTGTTGTCTATAATCCAACTCATCTTGCGGCTCTCGTTCAAATGTCCCGTTCCCTGAAACCATGCCCCCTACTCCTGGCAGAAGCGATTGCCCCCGATTTGGAGATTCTAAGATTTGCGATTTGAGCATAATTGATTATTGTTCTGAGTATGCTACGACAGAAGCACCGCATCTTGCATTTCATTGAAAAAATATACTTCCAGGAAATCTAAAAATATGTTAAGTATACAACTTGTCGAATTTTCACTAAGGAAACGAACCCTTGTAAGCAGTAACCAGAACAAGGAACAGCATTACCACGATATCAGAAACCCCTTTTTGTTCCTTTCCCGATACGATCTCTACCCCCATCTCCCCAAAGATAACTATTATTCTAAGAGGATGTCCTAGTTTGGGACAAGTATTATTTTACACATAATTTATTTAACACCCACAACTGCCCTGGGCATAGACAGAGTCTCAATAACTTACCCAGGGTCACACAGCTGGTAAGTAGTGTAGAATAAGGATTCAAATGCTAGCAGTTAGCTGCAGAGATCACTCATTTAATTCATACTTCTACATGGTTCAGGTTGCAAATAGCACATTATACCCTGTTTTCTCATTAGTTGTGACTCCGTCTTATTTCTCCCAGATAGACAGTAAGCTCCTGATGTATAAGGTTTATGTGTAATTCATCTCTGCAACTTGTTTAATAGTGTAGCTTATAGCATGCGTAGTCAGTGGATATTTTTCTGGCTGATTAAATAAGAATGAATGAAACAAACAAATGATTACATAAAATGTTGTACAATGATACTCCAGAACCTTGAGAATAGTGAAGTGATTTTAATGCACAGTTTAAGGCACTGGTTTTTTATTTCTTACAGTCACCAAAGAACACATTTCAGTGAGCCCCAAATCGCTCCGCAGTTTTCAGTAATTGGGTATTTTCCGTTAAATATAGTCATGTCAGCAGTAAAAATCTGTGTCGAACATGTAATGTTGTCTGACGGGATTTAGAAAAGTAGAATTTTCCCCTAATATGAATAGTCTCCGCTCAGGCAGCATCTTTCCGCCTCAGATTACAAAGTACTTAACTGTTTAATTCACTTTCTTTCATCGGCTGACATTTCTTATTGCTATAAGCAAGATGCCTTTGATAAACACTTTTCCACCACTTCCTCAGAAGGAGCAATTCTGTTGGTTGTTAAAATACATTCTTCCCAGTACTTACAGCTAATATTTCCATTAGTGTAAAAGATTAAGCTAGAGAGGCAACATCAGTAAATATCAGGGCTAATCCTCCAAGTTCAGTACTAATGAAGATTTTAGAGGTCACCACGTCGAGCTCATTATGGTCCAGAGACGTAAAGAGAGTTGACCAAGGACATATATGAAACCCTGTCTTCCTAACTTCCTGCACCACATTCATCCCACCTCCAATTAAATGGAGTATCTTCTCTCCTCTAGTTGAAGACCATCAACGGATCATCTCTCCTGATCCTCCTTATGTTCATTGCACATGTCTCCTCAAGTTGGCCGAGGCAAGAGAGTCCCTCTGCTCTTTTCCTTCATCTGCCTCTCACTAATATTGTGTGAACTGCCCACAAAATATTGACCATGCAGTGGCAAAACACAGGTCAGAAACTTCTTGTAGCTAAAGTGGATGTTTAGCTACATTTCGTTGGGAGCATCATGGAATCCGTGTTTCTGCTCAGTGAAGGACTCCATCTTTGTCGCAGATTCCATGTGAAAGTTGCTCTTCGCACTAAATTTGAAATACACCTCCCACATATATGCAAAATGCAATTTTGAAGATGTGTATTAGCAGACAATGATATTCTGTGCAAAAAGTAATCAAGACACGGATTTTAAAATTTGCTAGGCCCCCTGTGGCAAGCTGAATAGTGGTCCTTCCAAAATGTCCACATCCTAATGCCTAGACCCTGGGAAAATATACTACTTTACATGGTAAAAGGAACTTTTCAGATGTGATTAAGTTAAGGATCTTGAGATGTGGAGATTATCTTGGATTGTCTACAGGGGCCTGATATAATCAGAGTTTATAAAAGGGAGACAGGAAGGTTAGAGTCAAAAAAAGCAATGTGATGAGAGCAGTAGAGAGAGCAACTGGGTGATGCTATGCAGCTGGGAGGAAGCCGGGCTCCGAGGTCAGGAACGCAGGCCGTCTCTGTCAACCAGGAAAGACAGAGAAGCGGATCTTCCCCTTGAGTTTTCAGAGGCAAAACAGTCTTGTTACCCCATTCCAGGTTCCTGACTTTCAGACCCAGAAGGGAATGAATGTGTGTTGGTCTAAGCCACTGTGTTTGTGGTGATTTGATAAGGCAACGATAGGAAACAAAGCCACCTTATGTTGGAAACTGTGGGGCAAGAAATGCAGAAGACATTCAGATTGTGTAGTGGAAGAAAAGAAGACAACATCAGATTAAAGTAGAAAAACAATTCGCTTGCTGAAGTCAGCTAAAAATTCACATCAATTACTTAGAAATTGGGAAGATACCCGAATTCATCCCATTATCCTTTATCATGTTTGAATATGATAATGCTTAATTGTACAGAAAGGTAAGACTCTTTGTCATTTCCATTGCAGTTTGGTTCCATCAATAAAATATTGTCGCCTTCCAACAAAGGCTGTGTCAAAGAACTCCTGCAAATGCTGCTGTAGATTAATGCCTGTCCTCAAGTGATTTTTGTAAAACTTAAAATCATAAGAATGAGGAGGATCCACAGTGTGCTAATTTAGGCAGGCATGTAAGTGTGTGTACATGCACATATGTGTGTGTGCTCACTCATACGTGTGCATGGATGCGGGTCTGTATGCAATGACCATCTGGTTCCATATTAAGTAACTTTAAAGTCATCAAGTTTGCGGTAATTTTCAGCAGTAGCCTGATACGGATTTTGGCACTTAAGAATGGCGTGCTCTTCTAAAAAATACCTAAAAATGTAGAGGCGGCTTTGGAATTGGGTCACAAGTAGACACTTAAAAAATGTTAAGGTGCAGGATGGAAATACTTGATTGTATTCAACAGACCGTTGATAGAAGTGCAAGCATACATGCTCTGCTGGCGAGGGCTCGGAGGAAGGTAAGAGAATGAGAAAGTCTGTATTACCTTAGAGAATATGTTCTGTCTATGACAATACACATATTCAAACCATGAGAGATTGAACCGTAGGAAACCAACTGAGGGCTGCTGGGGACGGGCATGAAGGAGGGCACTTGAGTAATGAGCACTGGGTGTTAAGTGTAAGTGATGAGTCACTAAGCTCTACGTCTGAAACTTGCATTGTGTCTTAAAAAAAAGAGCATGTGCAGTGCAAGAAGTAGGTGCCAAAGACGGTAGAGCGAGGCTGAAGGAGAGTGGGGAGGAGGCCTCTACAGTGATGGCTGCGTGGGCCGGTGCGTCTCCAATGACCTCTCTGCACCATGACTCTTTGGTCAGCCGGCTTGATTTCAGAGTCCCTGGGGCCACAGTGCAGCTGCTAACGTCCCCCATGGGCCTTCAGTGCTCCCACATACCAGTGAGGAGGCGAGGCATGCATGACCTCCACGGGGCCTCCCGGCTTGCAGTGCCCTTCTTCCCTTCCATAACGAGGCCTATTGCTTCAAGGCACCGGATGGTTCTTATCGTCGACGACAGATATAGTCACTTCGTCTTATTTACATAGACAGAAGCTGTGTAGTGACAAGGTCCCTTCAAGGCTTTAATAACATGAACAAAATAGCACATGGTATCAATCTTGTCCCACTGACTCGACTGTAGTGATTTAAAGCTTTCATTCTTTGATTCAAAAATCTAATTCTTAATGCACTTTCTGTCAGCCGCCTTCATGGATTCTAAATGAGTTTCTGTCATCCTGACAGACTCTTAGATAAATTGAAACTTAACTAGGGGGAAAAAAAATGTTCAAAAAACAATTTGATTCCGAATAGAATAAATGCGATATATATTTTGGTCATTTTCCCCATAAATTGTCATTGGCTTCTGTGTGTTGGGGAGCTGATGAGTATGTGTGAGGACCAACTGCTTCTGTAATTTACCGCCTGACAATAGATTTGTAGGCAAATTGCCAGGCTGACTTTGCCTGAACCCATTAAGCCTTATTCCTTTTCAGGCACACTGACCTGAAGAAACGACTCAAATCATTCTTTTTCTTCCAGCATAACCTAAAATTACTGAGCATTTCAGCTGTTATTTCTTCCAAGTGTTCACTTTAATTGGGTGAGTAATCATTTTACTTGAAAAAAAAAAAAGCCATATATGGTCAGTGATGGATAAGCAGGCAATACTGTGGTTCTCGTTCACTGGCACAGTACGAGAAGACGGAGAAATTGAACCAGGGAGAGAGGGGGCACGAGAGAAGGAAGGGGTGCAGGGGAGGGGGGGGGATGGTGAGAGAAAGGGGGTGGGGAGAGGGGACCGAGAGATCAGGAGAGTGGCATTTAATCAGTTTCAATCCAGCGGAGGAAAGTCCAACTACCCAAAGCATTCTACGCTGATACCCCAAAGTGCTGAGTTCTCTCAAAAAACATATAATCATCAACATTTGTAAAGCAATTTACTACTTACTCACAATGTCACTTCTCAGAGTCTTAAAACACACCTTAAGTACCCGAGCTCCACGTATAGAGAACTTGACGCTCCACTAGGACAAGGGGCTGAGCCCACGTCACACAGCACAGACTATATTGGAAGCAGGTCTCTGCCTCAGCCGGACATGAAATCCAGAGCGCCCCACGCCTTTATACCAGGGGCCTGGCTAGCTTCCACCGGGCATTGATTAGATTTTTCTTTTCATGGACCTTCCCTGAAAACGTTCTGTGGTTGTTTTCAAGAATGTTCTCCAACACAAGTAACCCTCTAGTCTTTGAAGACAGCCTTGGGTTGAGGCTCCGACCTTCCCGGTCTCCACGAGGCATCGAGGAGATAGGCCTCGGTGCAATGCAGCCTGAGGACACTCCCTGGTTTCCAGAGGAGAAGTGCTGCATGGGCACCCCCGTTTGCCTTGGTCTTAGCCCCAATATTTCATTTGCTAGTTGTCCTTAGAAATGGAGTTAATAAACTATTTAGGTCCCATGTCATTGACTGTAAAATAGGACCAGATGGGACACCTGGGAGGAGGCTCAGCGGTTAAGCGCCTGCCTTCGGCCCAGGGCGTGACCCCGGGGTTCTCGGATCGAGTCCCACATCGGGCTCCCTGCATGGAGCCTGCTTCTCCCTCTGCCTGTGTCTCTGCCTCTCTCTCTCTCTGTGTCTCTCATGAATAAATAAAGTTTTTAAAAAAATAGGACCAGAAATATCATTCCTTTAAGGATAATAAGAGCTAACGCACGGACAAGCCTATAGCACATGTAAGATATTAATGCTAATGAGGTAACGACTGTCCAAAGGGGTGGCCAGTGCACAGTCCTAACACCCTTTGTAGTACTGGATTGCTGTGCGGGAACGGGAAGGCTAGTCCCTGCTATCGAGAGCAGCTAGTGTTGCTGCCTCACCCACGTCTCCTCAGACTCCCAACCCCATTCATGCTGTAGCTTCTTAAAGCAAGCCCCTGAAGGACCACACAATACACCCAGGGAATACCCCTCAGCTTAAACTAGGGGAGAATTAAGGACAGGTATGCCAAAGTGTTCCCCTTTCAGGTGGAAAGAGTCTAAGGAAGTTTTTTCTAAACTATATAGTAGTTTTCTAACTACTACTATAGTAGTAGTTACATAGTTTGTCGTCCCACAATGTCAACCATCCTAAAGAAATAGAGTCCTAAACTGCTGAATAAATCAAATGGAAATGTTTCATGTTTACTGTCTGCCTTTGCGACCGTCTGGCATCAGTACCTTCATGCAGATTGTGCGGATGTGCCCAACAACCCACCACAGCATTTTATGACCCTACGAGAGGAATGAAGCTAAATATGTATAAATACTAGGAAACATCTTTCTACAAACCATAACGCTGAGTTTGCTGGCAGTGGTGTAAATCTTGAAAAAACAGAGAAAATAGCCTCGGGATCATCTCCATTTTTTCAAATGACTGATAAGAGGAAAGGAGGAACAACTAGAATAGAAATCCTGAAACTAATCTCCATTCCAGAGACCATGAAATCTTTGTAAAATGTTTTCTTGATTTTGCGTTTGATCCAAGCTCAAACTAATTCATTGCTTGACTGATGGGACATATTAAATGTCTGTGGCCAATAAAATATCATTTAAAAATCTTCTGGTCTGCTGATCTATTTCAAATGTCTATTTTAAGTTACCACAGTATGCTAAGGTCACGGAAACAAAGACATGTCTTGATGGCCATGCCAATATTTGTAAATCTAACTTTATCTGCGGCTCAATCTACCTTGCTATGTATTTGTTATCCACACAGCAGCCAACACACACACACACACACACGAAAATATGTGTATATACATATTAAGCAAATGACTTAATTGTCTGTGCGTCTTAATTTTTACATTGAGAAGGGGTCGCAATAGTACCCACATCATAGAGTTACTGTGAGGATTAAATGTGTGTGCGTCTACTCATATCCGTATTTATAAACTGGCACAGAACACGCGCTGTATCAGCACTAGCATTGCCGTAACACATGCTCTGCAACCGACGTGACCCACGCGTCACCAGCTCACATTACAGGGAGAATTTGCCCACCCACATTTCTGAATTCTATGTAGGTGCGGCACAGTTATTATATGCATGTAGCACAAGGAGCAGACATTGTGACTTTGGGGATGATGTTGACTAACCATATGAAAAGGCAATCTCCCTCCTGTGGGGAGTTAAACCCGGCCTCTCTGGGTGCTCCATGAGAACTCCAGCCCTGAGTAATTAAAAGCCCTCTTAGCACCACTTGAGATCCGTCTTCCAAAAGCATTGTTCAATTCTCCCTTACGGGTCAACTGTATTCGCTCCCAGTTTCAAGTAAAGTTATCAATCCTTTTCAAAGAAAGAAAAAAAAAAAACAACCAATAACATAAATAATCATAAGCTATCACGTTAATTGGAGTCATCTTCCTCCCGGGTGTCTCTAGATAGCGTGTTCCTCCCTCATCAGCTGATTACTATTCAGAGCACCCTGCAGCCGCCCCTCCCCACAGAGTTGTGTGATACGGAGGATCTAACGGAAGAGCAGACTGGCTCGGTGGCCACCGAGGGGCCCCAGTGCCATATTACCTTCAGCAAAGGCCATAGGGATTTCCAGTATATATACTTGAAATCATTGTCTGCTGGGATAAATACATGAAGAGAGAAGAATAAAAGCACAATAGAAAATTTAACTCCACCCCATGCCTACTTCTCTGGACTTCCCTCTTTTCCCTCCCACCCAGAATCTGTTCTCCAGTCCAATGAAACTACTGTCAATCCTCGGGGGTCTTTACTCTGCACTTCTCCCAAAATCCCTTGTCTTTTCTAAGTAAATTCAAATATTTGCTCCTATTGGTAGGTTTTATCCTAGATATGTTTATGTCCCGGTAACTTCAAGCTTGATTTAGAGGAAGGAAAGTCAAGGGGAACTGCTATTTACTTTTTAAGATTTTATTTATTTGTTTTAGAGAAAGCGTGAGCGAGTGAGTGGGGAAGGGAGAGAGAATCCTCAAGTGGACTCCCCACCGAGCAGGGAGCCTGATGCGGGGCTCCATCCTCGACCCTGAGATCATGACCTGAGCCAAAACCAAGAGTTGGCGACGCAACCGACTGAGCCACCCATGACTCGGCTCTCCTGATGCCCAGGACTGTTGGGCATCTCATCCTACACCTACCTGTGCCCGTCTGTGTCCCTTCTTTGGGGGGTGTCCACTCAGTCCCTTTGGCCTTTTTTGAATTAGGTTTTTCCTTGTTGTTGAATTTTATGAACTCTCTATTCTGTACATCACCCCTTACCAGATATATGGTTTGCAAATGTTTTCTCTCATTCTGTGGGTTGCCTTTTCTACTCTTTTGACGCTGTCTTTTGATGCACTGTTTCTAAAAATTTTCATGGATTCCAATTTGTTTTTTTTCTTTTATTGCCTGTGCCTTTGGCATCATATCCAAGAAATCGTTGCCAAACACCCTGTTGTAAAGCATTGGCTCTGTATTTTTTCCTAAGAATTTTGCAGTTTTAAGTTTTATATTTAGATCTTCAATCATCTTAAGTGAATTATTGCATACGGTGTTAGAAAAGGGTCTAACTTTCTTCTTTTGTTTGTGGACACATAGTTTTCCCAGCATCATTTGTCGAAAAGACCATCCCTTTTGCATTCAATGATCTTGACACCCTTGCCCCAAAGAGCTTATTTCCGGGTTCCCTATTCTGGGGATCTATATGTCTGCCTTTACGCCCGTCACATTCAGTCTTGATGACTATAGTTTTGTCATAAGTTTTGAAGTCAGGAACTATGAGTCCTCCAGATTTATTTTTCTTCTATTAGATTGTTTTGGGAGTCCAGAGTCCTTTGATATTCCATATGAATTTTAACATGGGTTTTTCTATTTCTGCAAAAACCATCATAGGGATTTTGACGAGGATTGCATTGAGTCGACAGATTCCTTTGGGTAGACATCTTAACAATATTAAGTCTTCTAATCCGTGGATATGGAATCTGCTTCCATTTATTTATGTCTTCTTTAATTTCTTTCACCAATGTTTTGTAGTTCTCATTATAAAAATCTTCCATCCTCTTGGTGAAGTTAATTCTGAAGGATTTTATTCTTTTTGTTGCTATTATAAATATGTTTCTTAATTTCCCTTTCAGATTGTTCATTGTCAGTATATAGAAATTCAACTGATTTTTACACATTGACTTTGTATCCTGCTGGCTTACCTAATTCATTTATAAATTCCAACAGGCTTTTTTTTTGTGGAATCCTTAGGGTTTCCTACGTATAAGATCATATCATCTGCCAACAGAAATAATTTTAGTTCTTCCTTTCCAATCTGAAGGTCTCTTTTTCTTGCCTAACTGTTCTGAATATAACTTCTGATATTGTGTTGAATAGAACTTCCAGTACTGTGTTGAACAGAAGTGGCAAAAGTGAAAAAAAAATAAAAAAAATTTAAAAAAGAAGTGGCAAAAGTGGACATCCTTGCCATATCACAGAGGAAAAGCTTCCAGTCTTCACCACTGAGTATGATATTCATCGTATGTTTTCCATATAGAGCCTTTATTAGGCTGAAGCAGTTTTTATTTCCAGTTTATTGAATGTTCTTATCATGAAAGGATGTCAAATTTTGTCAAACGCTTTCTCTGCATCACTTGAGGTGATCATGCGTGGTTTTTCCCTCTCCATCCTGTTAACGTGGTGTATTACATGATTGATTTTCATACATTGAACCATCCTTACATTTCAAAAATAAATCCCACATGGTCATGGTGTATAATACTTTTAATAAACCACTGAACTTGGATTCTTACTATTATGTTGAGGATTTTTACATCAGTGTTCATAGGGATATAGGTCTGAGGTTTTCCTCTATTATCTTTCTTTATCCAAGTAATACTGGCTTCACAGAATGCCTTTCTCTTCACTCTTTTGGAAATGCTGCAGAAGGACTGGTATTAGTTCTACATATGTTGCTAGAATTCACCAGTGAAGCTACCAGGTCCAGGCCTTTTCTTCACTGGGAGATTTTATTACTACAGATTCAATTTCCTTAATAATAATAAATCTATTGAGATTGAGATTTTTTGTGATTTAGTCTTGGTAAGTTTTGTGTTTCTAGGAATTTTTCCCTTTCATATAGTTTATCCAGTTTTTGATGTACAGCTATTCATAGTCCCTTTTATGTCTATAGAAGTGGTTGTAATGTCCCCACTTTCACTTCTGATCCTAGTAATTTTCCGACTTTCCTTTTTAGTACATCTGGCTAAAGGTCTGTCATTTAGTTGATCCAAAAAACTATTAGTTCCATTGATTTTCTCTATGTTTTCTAGTCTCTATTTTATTTCTAATCTTTATTATTTCCTTTCTTCTGCTAGCTCTGGATTTACCTTATTCTTTTCTTTCCCCTCTCTAGATCCATGAGATATAAATTTTTTTACTGATTTGAGAATGTTCTGGTTTATCACTTTAAGCATTTTTAGCAATAAAATTCACCCTTAGTACCACTTTTACTTCATCTCCTAAGCTTTAGTATGTCATGTTTTTATGTTCATTGCTTTCTTCATATTTCATATTTCATAATTTTGCTTGTGACCTCTTCTTTGGCACATTGGTTATTTAAGAGTATATTGTTTCATTTCCACAAATTTATAAATTTTCTAGTTTCACTTTTATACTTGAAATTTAACTTTATTCTGATAGTCAAAGATGATACTTTGTATATCTATCTTTTAAAATCTCCCAAGACTTAATTTGCACTGGGGCACCTGGGTGGCTCAGTTGGTAAAGCGTCTGCCATCAGTTCAGGTCATGATCTTGGGTTCCTAGGATCAAGCCCCATATTGGGTTCCCTGCTCAGTGGGGAGTCGACTTCTCCCTCTCCCTCTGCCTTTCCCCCTCACTCCTGCACTCTCTTTCTCTCAAAATAAATAAAATATTTAAAATATTTAATTTGCATCCTAATATATTGTCTACCTTCAAAAATGTACACTGTGCACTTGAGAAGAATACGATTATTACTGTCATTGGTTAGAATACTTTGTTAAATCTAGATGGCTTATTGTGCTGTTAAAGTTCTCTATCTTCTATGTGTTCTATTTATTATTCAGGGTGGGGTATTAAAGTCTCCAACTATCAGGGACACATGGATGGCTTAGTTGCTTGGGCATCTAACTCCTGGTTTCAGTTCAGATCATGATCTCGTGGTCAAGGGCTTGAGCTCCACATTGGGCTCCACACTCAGCATGGAGTCTGCTTCAGCTTCTCTCTCCATCCGCCTCCCCCCTCTTCCTTTTCATGCTCTCTAAAATAAATAAAATATTTAAAAAAGAATAATAAAGTCTCCAACTATTATTGTAGAACTATGTATTTCTCCCTTCATTTCTGTCCATACTTCCTATATTTTGGTGGTCTGGTATTAGGAACTTAAATGTTTATAATTGTTATATCTGCTTGCTGTGTTGACCTTTTTATTAACATATGATGTTCTTCTTTGTCTTGTGTAATTTTTTTTTTCTAATTTAAAATCACTTTTGTTTGATGTTATTATAGCAACCCTTGCCCTCTTTTGGTTACTGTTTGCATGGAATATCTTTCCCATCCCTTTTATTTCAATCTTTCTATGCCTTTGGATCTAAAATGAGTCTCTTGGAGACAGGATATAGTTAGATCTGTCCTTTGAGAGGAGATTTTAATACATTTACATTTAATGTAATTACTGATAAGGAGAGGCTTACTTCTGTCATTCGGCTGTTTATATATTCTTTATAGTTTTTCTTTTGTCCCTCATTTTCTGCATTACTGTCTTCTTTTGTGTTTAGTTGACTTATTTAGTGAAATATTAAAATCCTTTCTCATTTCCTTTTGTGTATATTCTATAGCTATTTTCTTTGTGGTTAGCCTAGGGATTACATTTAACATCATATAGTTCTAACACTCTAATTAGAATTTATACCAGTTAAGACTCAGTGACACAGAAAAACTCTGCTCCTTTCCTGCTCTATCTCTACCTCTTTCACTTGTTGTCACAAAAATTCCATTTTTATACATATGGGCCCTGAAGCATAAACGATTTTTTAAAATGTATTTGTTTCTTAAATTACATGGAAAAAAGTAGAGTTATGAACCATTGTGATAAGAGTACTAGTTTTTATAATTTTCCATATATTTACTTTCACTAAGATCTTTATTTCTCCATAAAGTCCAGGTCATCAACTAGTTATTAAGGATTTCTTGTATGAGACCAGTTGCTTCTCTCTTGTTGTTTGCAAGATTCCTTTTGTCCTTGGCTTTTAAAAGTTTGATTATAATGTATCTCAATGTGAGTGAAGACACCTTGAGTTCATCTTACTTGGAGTCCACTGAAATTCTTATATGTTTACACTCTTGTCTTTCATCAAATTTGGGAAATTTTTGGTCATTATTAGTTAAAATATTATCTCTGTACCTCTTTCTCTCTCCCCTACTTCAAGGATACCAATGGCAAGTATGTGATAGGCTGTCTGTGCCAAAGATCAATTTGAGATGTAAACATAAGGTCTTACAGATCTTTTCTGAGTCTCTATCATTCCCTGGGCATATGCAGTCATTTTCTAACTTTCCTTGTATATGCAGTGTTTTAATATCCTGTCTTTAATGTCTGGGTCCCCAAAATGAAAAAGAGAAAAAGGAAGGTAAGGGGAAGAGGTTAGCACTTTAAATCCCCTGAAAGTTGCTTCACTTGGGGGTGGAGGTGTGGGGGATGGCAACAATGACTGCCTGCCTCTTTGCACTTCTGTGATCAGAAGCAACCATGAGTGATTAGAGCATAGATCCCCACTGTTTGTACAACAGGTCCTTTTTGCCGACCTTGGCTCCCACAAACTACATGTAAGCTGCTCATGGAACACTTGCACAGCTGCCTGCCAGAGGGCTGGAGAAGAAATATGGATAGCTGAAATTTACCAAAATATTACATAAGGGAAAATATCCAGTAGAAATGTGTTAATATGTCAGGATACACAAAAGTATTAAGTATCACGACATGAGCTAACCAAAAATCAATAATGTTTAATATTGCTAGTGTTTTCCCCCTGAATTTGTATTTTATGTTGTGCTTACCAAAAAAGACATAAATGTGGATAAGCTCATAATATAATAGATAATATCAGAACCCATTCTGGTTTAAAGAAATGAGTCACAACCATCAAATAACCAGACAACCAAAATCAGAAATAACTTGGAGGGAAAAAAAATCTGCTAGATTGTCAAGCAGCAATATATATCCTTAATGATGATGGTACTAAATATCTGTGCATGCATTTTTCATTTATTATGTGCCATGTACTGTGTTCAGTATTATATAATATATATATATGATTTCTGTTATCTTCACAGAAACTCTTCAGTGGCATCATTATCTTTAGTTATAGACTTTTAAAGAGTAGCTCAGAGAGAGTAAGTCATGATTAACCCCAAAATAGTGAAATATAAATCAGTATGTATCATTTGCTCCATACTACAGAAGCACATTTTCACAAAGGGGGACAATGCTAGAGAGCAAAGTGAGTATCAGTGCATAGAGGTCTGCAAAGTAGCAAACCACACAAATGGGGAGGAGTGTTTATTCATGAACGGCTTCTTGGTTGCCCACTTTGGGATATGTTTCACGGATTAGTGTTATAATTCAAGTGAGAATTAAGAGAAGCCACTTTTGTAATACAGCAGCATTTTACAATCTTTTGATGTTCTTAAGACTACAGAAGGCCATCCCTCATGAGAAGCTGACACAGACAACTAAATTGTTACCTGTAACAGGGTCAGTTCTCAAAGCAACTAGGGAAGGAAGACTGGGTTGTGAAAGGTCTAGAAAGTTCAATTTATGTGCAAATTTTGAGAGTTGCTGGTCTTACTATGATGGTCAGAAAATGGTCTCTGGAAACAGAGGGCCTCGGTTTGCATCTTGGCCTCCCTATTAACTGCCTGGACAGATGGCGAGTTCTCCAGCCTCTCTCGAAATGGACAGGTGGATTTCCATGGTACCTTATGTGATTTGGCTAATGAGGTGCTCTCTGTAGAACCAACCCATTACACACAGCACACTTCTGTTCCCACCAGCTCAGTTCTCCACAAGATTCGAGTATCTCCTTTTTCTCCCCCATATACGTGTTATGACCATTCTATCTGTTATTGTAACCATGACATTTAATTAAATAATCTGTAAACTACTGAAATGTGATTACTGCAGAAAAGGCTTTTTTTCTCCCATGTTGAATGTGTTAGGAAATAAAAAAAGTAGGTAACTTTGAACCACAAGCGAGAAGACCTCTGATGAATGAATAAGAGATGTCTGTAAAAAGAATCTGAACCCAAAATCTCTCCTAGAACTCTGAAGTACGTTTTCTGCTTCAATTGAATTGAAATTGGGACGCCTGGGTGGCTCAGTGGTTGAGCATCTCTCTTCAGCTCAGGGTGTGATCCCAGGGTCCCAGGATTGAGTCCCACGTCGGGCTCCCGGTGCATGGAGCCTGCTTCTCCCTCTGCCTGTGTCTCTGTCTCTCTGTGTGTGTCTCTCATGAATAAATAAATAAAATCTTTATTTTTTTTAATTTTTATTTTATTTTTATTTATTTATGATAGTCACAGAGAGAGAGAGAGAGGCAGAGACACAGGCAGAGGGAGAAGCAGGCTCCATGCACCGGGAGCCCAATGTGGGACTCGATCCCGGGTCTCCAGGATCGCGCCCTGGGCCAAAGGCAGGCGCCAAACCGCTGCGCCACCCAGGGATCCCCTAAATAAAATCTTTAAAGTGAACTGAAATCATAAATTACTGGCAGTTTGCTATGAGAATGTAAGGTAAGAAGGTAAGAAAGCCTATGTGGATTCCAATGAATGGTAACACACTCAAAGAAAAGACTATGACCCATCTGAAGAGCCTGGCAAGTAGAACAAGTATTTATATATTTAAATTAGGATAAAATGTCTACATTATCTATCTTTTAACTGATGTTCAGCTTTCAAATAAATAAGTTTATTTGATCAGTTCACAGGACAGAATTTCTGCTTTAGGTAACTTATCAAATTGTATTTAATAAGACAACACATATAAATCCCTTAGAACAGTGTTAGCATATATAAATTGTATTAGTTGTATTTAATAAGTAAATTAGTTGTATTTAATAAGACAATACATATAAATCCCTTAGAACAGTGTTAACAATAAATATTGGTTATTATTAGTAGTCGTGCCAGTAATGGCATTAGTGATGATGATGATAGGGCAAGATACTAAAGATAAACAAGGAGGAAATTCAACTTGGCAGCTGTAGATGCAAATAACTGAAATGGGACAAGTAAGTGAAAGTCTAGAAAGGCAGGTCACAGACTGCCCTATCAAGAAACTTCCAAATGAATATTTCTGCTCAATGTTTGAATGGACTTTCTCACAAGTATTTAGTGTCGTGTTACAGGAAGCTTGCTTATGTATGGACCAGATAATTCTATGAAAATGATTTTGAAGATGCTGATTTAGGAGTTTTGAATCAGAGTCCCCAAAGGATTCCTTTGTCCCTGAGCATTCATCATTCCAGTTGGTTTCTTTGGCTCCCTCCCCTGAGGTGATCCATCAGCCTTGGAAACCCAAGGCTTCCAAGCAGATGCCTTAGCTCCTTACAAGTTCCAGAAGGAAACAGATGAACACAGGCAGCAGTGAAAGTGACTCTACTTCATACCCTGACCCTTCATCTTGCAGCACGAGATGTGTTGATTCGATGGGGTGAGGGGGAGTGGTGGGGAGGAGGAGTGATTCCAGAATTTATAAAATATGAATATAAGAGTAATGATAAAAATGACAGCAGTTGTTAAACCATCCTATCATGGGTTTGTTTTGATTAAAAAAAAAAAAAAAAGCCCAACTCCTATCTGCCCAATATCGGCCCAAAAGGTCAGATTTGTTTATGGAAAAAGTACAAAGAAAAACATCACTTTCTACCCAATGAAAAAAATACTAAAGACCGATGGGATATTCTAGACTCCATATCAAGTTTGAGAGAAAGATTTCAAATTTTCCATGATCTTTTGTGAGCGAGGCTACCACCAGCATTTGCGGATTTTTCTGCCAAACTTAGCCCCCGAAACACTTCCAGTGCCATGGACAGTTGCTTTAGCATTTCAAAGTGACTCCAAAAAAGTTAGGCTTCAAGTTCTTTGGAACGTGACCTGCCATGACAAAGAAAAAGTGCTTCGTGGATATTTAGAGGAAGCTCGGGTTTATTTCCTACCTACTTTGGGGTTCTATGGGGCTGCCTTCCACAGCGGTATCTGAAATCACGCAGTCCCCAGTCATCCTGGTGTCAGTCCCAAAGACACTTGTCCTATACTCAACACTTGGTTGAGGGCAAATTTACAGCCTGCAGATCCTGTGAAGTGCCGTGTATTTTTCTACTTCGCTCCTACTTTGCTATACGCTCAGTGGACTTTATTAGCATGAAAATCTTGTACCTAGAACTCCATTACGTTTGAATATGTTGAAACTCGTAGCTGCGTATCTTCCCAAATGTAACGCGTACTGCATGCCAGGTACTGAGCATTGAGTGGTAAACTCATCAGTGAAAATCCCCATTCTTGTCGAACTCTGGGCCTAGCTGAAAAGACAGGTATTAACGAGGGAATTGGAATATGTGCTTTTCTTTTTAAAACTACATGGTTTCCTAAAAGTACTAGTAGCATCATCCTGGTCATGTATCTGCATCAAAGGACCTGCTGCCTGGCACATAACAGACGAAAGTCAATGTTTGATAAATAAATGGAAAGTATTTGTTGGAACACGTAGTGGGGAGAGGGTATAATCATCAGCTCTGATAGTCTGTGATGTCCTGAGGTAGCATCTCCCCAGCTAGAGTTTTTAGCTTGCATTCAAAGTTGCTGAGGCATTTGAGACCAACACCCCACCTGCTGCTCCCTGCCAACGGCCCCTACACAGAACTTGGCCTTTGGAACATCACGCCGGGCATTTGCAATCCGCTTTCCGCGGTTCAGGCCATCCTGACATAGTTTCTCCTGTAAACACGGGGCCTTGAAGAAGTATGTAAACTCCTCCCACCTCCTTTCCTCCAGCATCCATCCGGGAACAGACTGCCTCATGTCCGAGCTGCGAATCCCACGTGCAGGCGCTTCTTCATTAAGATACTTTTACGTCACCTGTTCTGTGACATCACTGAATTCTCCAGGATCAATCGTGCTTTCCGAGGCTACTCTTTTATGAGCACCTCCCCCTCTCCTACCACTTCGTCCTCCGGCTCTGCAGAAAATTAAATGTAACACATGTGTAATACGTAGAAAGAATTCAAATAATGGGATGTAAAAGAAATGTGTAGAGAGAAGTCAAATACAGATAATGAACAGCAAAAATTGGCCTCAATACCATTAAATGCCTGGCTTTCATAGGCACCAAAAATTATTTCACACTATTATAACCCTCATGTTACTATGGTTTACACATGTAGCAAATATTACATTCCTAGACTCTCACTCTCCGCCTTATTTGCACACCAAGTACTTTGGGGACTACACCAGACAGGCTTGACTTTTGGTTGAATGAGGCTTTTCTTTTCTTTTCTTTTCTTTTCTTTTCTTTTCTTTTCTTTTCTTTTCTTTTCTTTTCTTTTCTTTTCTTTTCTTTCTTTTCTTTTCTTTTCTTTTCTTTCTTTTCTTTTCTTCTTTTCTTTTCTTTTCTTTTCTTCTTTTCTTTTCTTTTTTCTTCTTTCTTTTCTTTTCTTTTCTTCTTTCTTTTCTTTTCTTTTTCTTTTCTTTCTTTTCTTTTCTTTTCTTCTTTTCTTTTCTTTTCTTTTTTTTCTTTTCTTTCTTTTCTTTCTTCTTTTCTTTTCTTTTCTTTTTTCTTTCTTTCTTCTTTTTTTTTTTTGAGAGAGTATGAAGGAGGTGGGGAGAGGGGCAGAGGGAGAGAGAGAATTTCAAGAAGGCTCGATCTCACAATCCTGATACCATACCCTGAACGGAAACTTAGCGTCAGATGCCCCACTAACTGAGCCAGCCAGCTGCCTCTGAATGAGTTATTTTTTAAAATAATTGTAGATAAAGACTCAATTTTTCATTTACAAAGTCTTTATGGGGCTCCTCCTAGGAGTCAATTTCCCTGGGACAAGTTTTGTCCAAGCACGCTAGTAAAGAATTTTGGTGAAAGAATCATTTATGTTGATGATTCCTAATAATTTCTCATACATTCCACAAATAGATAAATGGAGGATGCTATGGGAATGCAAACATATAAAGGGCACTGGGACCAACATCAGGGATTGAGGAAATATTTTTCTGGACAATGGAAAATCTAAGCTAGACCATACAAGATGATTTGCAATTGGCTCTTCATTCATTTATCCTATAATAATATAACGAGAACTTTGGGAAACACAGAATGTATCCAAGCAAAAGGAGAGAATACAGAAAAAGGTAATGGCACTGTGTGTAAAAGAGGATGAACACACAGTAATGAACGTTTGAGGCCTTATAAAGCTTGGAAGAGAGGAGTCATTCACTGATATAAGTGATGCAAGAGGAGAACGGGATTGAGGAAGATGGTTTCATCTTGGACTTTGAGGAGCTTGTGGCTCATCTTTATGGAGTTAGCTCATTCTAAATTCAGAGCAAAAAGCAGGAAACATTAATAAAAATGAAGTTCACAGATAAGATCCAAAGTCTCCTAAATTCCAGTATTTTTTTATTTTCTTCTGAGTAACCCAATTTAATTCACAATTAAGATGTGGCCCCATCTTGTTCTTTCTGATACCTTCAATCTGATGAATCACTACGCCTACGCTTTCATACCATATTTTTTGATATTTTCTATGTCCAGACTCTAGGAATGCAAAGATGGTTAAAAATTAGTTCCCACCACTGAAAATTTCAAGAGAGTCATCTGTTCCATGTGTTTTCCTCAAACATTATTCTTTTGATAGTCACTAAGGATTGCCCTCAACACTCTGCTTCTCTAAAACATTAAGAGAAAATTTTAAAGGAAATATTCCGTGGTCAAATGCATTTAGGAAAAAGCTTATATTTTAGCCTATTCTTATTGATCCACAACTGCAATCAGTATCATAACAATAACAAGAAAACCTGAGGCAAAGAAACTTGCTTTACTTTATCTGACCACGAAATTGATTGTTACTGTTATGTGCTTACCACATATTAATATCGCATTAATAACATTCCCCTTTGTCTCTCCTGCCATTTTCCACGGATGTACACCCTCCAGATTGCACGTTTTTTTTTTTTTTTTTTTTTTTTTTTTTTTTTTTTTTATCTCCTCTGGTCACAAATACAACTGGAATCTCAATCGTACATTTTCCCAGAGGGTTGTCTGACAAATTTTTCAGCACACTAAGCAGAAGCTCGACTGGGGTTTTGAAAACATTTTTCCCTGATAATCTTTGATTTTCCCCATCATTTTGCAAAATTCTACATTGCTTTCACCAAGTTTCCACAGTTCATACCACCTGTGTATTAACTTAGTGTGTTCTCTAAATCCACCTTACATTGGATAATAACTTTTTTGTAATCACCTAAGCAATAAAGAAATTGATATGCTATTTACATTTGCTAATATACATCTGGTTAAATACATATTTTTAAAATATTTTTTAAATTCATTTATTCATGAGAGACACTGAGAGAGAGGCAAAGAAACAGGCAGAGGGAGAAGCAGGCTCCATGCAGGGAGCCTGATGTGGGACTCGATCCCGGGTCTCCAGGATCACACCCTGGGCCGAAGGCAGGCACCCAATCGCTGAGCCCCCCAGGTGTCCCTAAATACATATTTTTTTAAATACATATTTTTTCAACAAAGTTCATGTACTACCTAAAATCATCTCATATTGCACAAATAGTATGGGCAGACCATTTTCAGAAGCCATGAGAAACAGAAACTCATTACTGTGACCACTTACATATGTGCAAGATACCAAGATTTTCGGCAACAACATTTGGAATTCTCCGTTGAACAAAAATGTGAATTTTTTTATTTTTATAAATTTATTTTTATTGGTGCTCAATTTGCCAACATATAGAATAACACCCAGTGCTTGTCCCATCAAGTGCCCCCCTCAGTGCCCGTCACCCAGTCACCCCTACCCTCCCGCCCACCTCCCCTTAAAGTCAGATTCTATATCACTTTTCTTTGGCAATTCATGCAAAACAAGAAAGCTTATTAATTAACTCAACCAGGTATTTAAGCAGGATCCAATAAAAACAAATCAATCATCATGTCTTAAAGGAAACCTTACCGAGAAAATAAATGCCCTGAAATAAAGATCATAATGAGAGCCTGCAAACAGTCAAACAAAACACAAAATGCTTAAAATACTCAAGCAATAGAATTGTGGTTGACAGTTTTTTTTTTTTAAGTCTATTTCTGATAGTATTTGAAAAAAAGAAAATCCCTACTTTCCATTGCAGCCAAGGTAACAGATTCAGGGATGGATGGAGGCACTTGTTTGTGGGATGGGAATGGAGGCGCACCACCTCCAGTCACCCGAGATCTGTCTCCTCCTGGCAACAAGTTATGCTAGAAATCCCCAATATTTATAAAGTTTATATCTCAATAGCCTTACGGAATCATTACTTTGGACTAATATATATATATATATATATATATATATATATATATATATATAATTTATTCTTGAAGACACATGGTCAAGATTGGTTGATTTTGGTTTTCTTGAGAAGTTTTAAAACCCCAAATGTTTAGGGTGGGAACTTCAGGTTGAAATAACAAGGAAGTGCTGTGAATAAAACAATTTAGCATTATTACAAATTAAGTAGGTTTTGTGAACCTCCCTGAACACCTAACCAAACCTTTAAAAAATTAAAATGAAATATGCATTTTTATAAAAATTAAAATGAGATATGCAAATTTTAGAAACACTCGAGGTACACAAGTTATCATAAGCTGGAGACTGTATGCCCATTAGCTCCAGCGCCACTACCACTGTAACAACTACTACTAATTAACTTTTATTTAAAACCTACTACCTGTGAGCTATTTTGCTGAGGCCTTTATACAATTTCATTAATCTTTAAAGTAATTCTAACATTAAGTAGTATCATCCCCTTTCTCATTAGGGGGCAGTGAGACTTGTAGACACTGCAAGATTGAACGTATTCTTTTATGCTTAAACCAAAACGGATCACACGCCACATAAGCCAAGACTAATTGACATTCTTACCCTGAAACAACTTTCATGGCAACATTTTTTTAATAACTGTAAAATACAAAGTTCAGTCCTTGGTATATATTAGGTGCTCAATACCCTTTAGCTTTCTAATCCTCTTTCAAATAAACTTAGTAAAGCAACACAGATGGTGGCTATGCCTTTGTGCAATTTTCTCAATGGGCTTGTTGTATCACCGACGTTATTTAAAGCAGACAGAACCAGTGATTAATAAAGGGAATTGTGATATGCTCCAGTCATACAGCTGGCAAACGATGAGGCAAGCATGAAAACTAGGACTACGAATTCCAGGTACGACGCTGTGTTCGCCTTCAACAAAAAGGGAGAGCTCTTCCCCATCCCTCAGAACTTGGGGTGAAGGTTGTTACCCCTGTAGGAAATATAGGAGAATTTTAGGACACACATAGGACCACGCAGAATAGGAACAGATAAAGAAATGACAGGCACAATAAATAAAAGAGGTGACAACACAATTTCAGGCATGTCGATCTGCTTGGAAAGCCTACAGTTTCAGGAGGAATCTCTACAGCAGCAGCTTTGGAAATGAAAAATGGATTGCAGAAGTGTCTTACATTTCAACTAAGTGTTCAACATATATAAAATGGGATGCTTGCAAGAGTTTAACAGGATTAAACCAAGGATCATACCAAACTGACAGCTCCACTTAAAGGATGAATTGTAAAGTCACAGAAGTTACCGAGAGAGGTCAAGCCACAGCAGGAATTTATTGCTAAAGGATTGATGAAGTGACATTTTCCAATAAAGGGAGATGAAGATCATTTTGAAAAATAAAATCGGAATTATATTCGGGGCTCCTGGGAAGGAGTCAAGAAGCATTATCAGAAATCTTTTTAAAGGCACAAAATATTTTATTTAATATATAACCAAACAGCTCAAATTATTTGAGCTCAGAAATACAGCTACGTATTAGAAACACATCACGTTCATTTTAGCCCATTAACAGGATTAATGAGTTCCATGTTCCAAAAATCAACGATATCTGAAAAACTGTTCAATTAGTAGGCACACAAGCTAACCAAAGGATTTTGTTTTGAGAAACAAAAACAAAAGGTGGAAAGAATTACAAAGAATGTAACTTATTAGTGATGAACATAAGTTATGGCGTCTGTGTCTGAAGATTCAAACATCACCTCTGCATGAGGGCCCCTTGGTGACTTTTCATTGGCTTTTGAGACCCTGGGAAATGTTGCATAAAGCTTTCTTAAGGGACACATTTAAAAAAGTTCTTTATTAAAATTCAGTTTAGTTAACATGCACTGTATTATCAGTTATCGGGGCAGGATTTAGCGATTCGTCAGCTGCATGTAACACCCGTGCTCATCGCGTCCCCAGTTACCCCATCCCCACCCGCCTCCCCTCCAGCGACCCTCAGCTGGTTTCCTAGAGCTCAGCATCTCTTACGCTTTGCCTCCTTTCTATTTTCATCTTATTTTATTTTTCCTTCCCCTCCCCTATGTTCATCTGTTTTGTTTCTTAAACTCCACCTATGAGTGAAATCGTTTGCTATTTGTCTTTCTCTGGCCTACTTCACTTGCTATGATACCCTCTAGTTCCATCCAGGTTGTTGCAAACGGCAAGATTTCATTGTTTTTGATGGCCGAGTAATACTCCTGTGTGTGTGCACGTGTAAACCCCATCTTCCCGTCTGGATGACAGTTTTTATTCATGACATTTCAGCTCAAAGAGTTTCAGTTGCCAAGACACATGTCCACGTTGCCATGGTTACCACTGAAGTGCTGGGGTGAGATGGGACGGATGACCGTGGCTGAGAGTCCGCAGGAGACAGGCAGTAAACGCAGAGGGGAAAAGGTGAGCGGCCTCCCTGAAGGCCACAGTGCTCCGTAGGGGCCCAAGTGCCACTAGTGGAATCTATGCCATTTGAAACGTAAATCATGAGTCTGAATCTAAAGGATTCCTGTGCTGGCTTGTCTCATCTCTTTTCTAACATTACCTTGTACATATGTCCTGTATGGACAGGCTTTTCTTTGCTTTTAAACTGCACGGGGCTAGGACTATATCAATTCACAGGTCTCCTATTTTTCTAATTCACATGTGTACACATTCTTGCTAAAATGTGATTGGTGTGGGCAGAAGACATGAACAGAAATCTCACAGAGGAAGACCTAGACATGGCCAACACCCACATGAGAACATGCTCATGGCCATCGGGGAAATACAAATCAAAACCACAATGAGATCCCACCTCACACCAGTGAGAATGGGGAAAATTAACAAGGCAGGAAACCACAAATGTTGGAGAGGATGTGGAGCAAGGGAACCCTCTTACACTGTTGGTGGGAATGTGAACTGGTGCAGCCACTCTGGGAAACTGTGTGGAGGTTCCTCAAAGAGTTAAAAATAGACCTGCCCTATGACCCAGCAATTGCCCTGCTGGGGATTTACCCCACTGATTCAGATGCAATGAAACACTGGGACACCTGCACCCCGATGTTTCTAGCAGCAACGTCCACAATAGCCAAACTGTGGAAGGAGCCTCGGTGTCCATCGAAAAGATGATGGATAAAGAAGATGTGGTCTATGTATACAGTGGAGTATTCCTCAGCCATTAGAAATGACAGAGACCCACCATTTGCTCTGACGTGGATGGACCTGGAGGGTATGATGCTGAGTGAAGTAAGTCAATCGGAGAAGGACAAACATTGTATGTTCTCATTCATTTGGGGAATATAAAAAATAGTGAAAGGGAATAAAGGGGAAAGGAGAAGAAATGAGTGGGAAATATCAGAAAGGGAGACAGAACATGAGAGACTCCTAACTCTGGGAAATGAACTAGGGGTGATGGAAGGGGAGGGTGGGGGGTGGGGGTGAATGGGTGATGGGCACTGGGGGGGGCACTTGACGGGATGAGCACTGGGTGTTATTCTGTATGTTGGCAAATTGAACACCAATAAAAAATAAATTTACAAAAAAAAAAAGACAAAAAACAAAAATGTGATTGGTATCCTACTTCTTAAAGGGGATTTCAAATGAACTTTGAGGTGTCTTAAAATAAAGACATTTTCTTAAAATCTAATCTTCAAGAGTTACATGTAACTGGCCATCGGACCTCAGGTGTGCGTAGCAGTACCTGTGTACTTCATGCATACCCTTGTGAAGGCCCCAAACTTGGAGCCTAATGCATGGAGTCTATGTGCTGGTTTTGCTGACGGCTGCTTCCAGTCAAGGTTAAGACTCACTGACAACATGATCAGAAGAAGAACTGCAGCATGGACCATAACAAAGATCATCCAACTCAACAAGGACTATATAACCCTTCTGTGATATGAATATGTTGTAAAGAGGAAATCACACTCAACTGAAATACAAACATTTAAACTGCCTAAGTCAGTTATTCAATAATACTTAATTATTTAAAAACATAACATAAATTCCTCTCTACACTCAAGAAAGCATATCCAAAAAAAAAAAAAGCACTGGATTTGGGGACGAGTACAAGGATATATGGAGAGATGGGTGATTTAAGCCACTTTTATGTTCAAAGAACATAGCAGGGCTATGCCCCGTTAATCTCTACCCTGGGTGTTTCTTTAATGTCTTTTTCTTTTTCACGCAAACTGGCCACTTCAAAACAAAGCCAACTTGCTTCATCTGGGATTCAATGGGAGAAAAAGGAGTATGTTTCCATATTAGAAGATGAAAATGCCCTATTGGACTTTCATGGAGAGGCTTTGTCTCTAGATTGGACTTTATGGATGATGTGAAGACTCTTCAAGGGCAGTTTCACCCTCCCTGCTGACATTAGGACCACCCTTCCTTGTAAAACGTTAACATCGTGTGGAGTCATCCCATGCTGTTGGATAATCTTCAGAAACTCACTCAACTCCTTGGAACTTAGTTCTCATCTTCTAAAGGAGATAATGATCCTTGGGGCGCCGGGGTGGCTCAGGCGATTAAGCGTCTGACTTCGGCTGGGGCCCTGGGGTTGAGCCCCAAGTCGGGCTCCCTGTTTCCCTCTGCCCCTTCCCCTGCTCATGTTCTCTTCCCTCTAATAAATAAATCTTTAAAAAAAATAAAGAAGCTAACTATCTCTTAGATTCCTTTTAACTGTGACATTCTGCAATTCTGGGAAGTACCACTGGGTGCATGGGTCTGTATAGAACACTCTTCTCGATGTAAGATTACACGTTGCCATATTCTGCTTCTTGGAGGCCCCACCCTTGAAGAATCCCTTGCTTCACCTCCCATTTCTTCTTACCTCGTCCAATAGCTGTTCCACACTATGAGGGATCCATCCGTCCATATGAGAAAGTTCTCCTTTTATCAACACTTTATAACGTGATTATCGTGACCATCTTTCGGGATTATAAATCACAAAGCTTAAGTATGTAAAAAGCAAATAGATTGGAGGTATGATTCCCTTTAATGATATTAGCAGAAAATGTAGATTGAGACCATTTAAAACCAAAAATCAAAGTCACAGACTTTTGGAGAAGGGCGGCACTGTATCAGAGTAATATTATGGTGGATCCTAAACAACATGGGCTTAATGCGTGGGTCTACTTATACATCAATTTTTTTTTCTATAAATTTAGTACAGAACTGAAAAGGTATTTTCCCTTCCTTACGATTTTCTTAATGATGTTCTCTTTTCTCTGGCTTCTTTGATTGGAAGAATATATAGCATATAAAACATATACAAAATAGGTATTAATCGACTGTTAATGTCATTGGTGAGGCTTCCTGTCGACAGTGGGCTATTAGTAGTTGGTGTTCGGGAAGTCAAAGTCATATGCTGATTTTCAAGTGTGCTAAGGTCGGCACCTCTAAGCCCTGCGTTGCTCAAGGGTCAAGTGCACATGTTTTCTGGCTAAATGGGTCACTTTGAGTTATAACATCCAAATAGTTGACAAAACATTCTTGTGTCCAAGAACAGCAGGTATCTTGTAAAATATCACCTCTGGAAGAAGGAGTAATAGCAATTGATATTTTCAACAGTGTCAAAATACAGCCTTTGATCATTAGTATCAAAAGGACACTCGATTTTTGTATTCCATACTTCTCTTTTTTCCCTTGGATTCACTTTGTTTGATAACAAAAATCCCTAATGATTGGAGAGGAGGGGGACTGAGTGGGAAATATCAGTGGGGGAGACAAACCATGAGAGACTCCTGCCTCTGGGAAATGAACATGGGGCAGTGGAAGGGGAGGTGGCGGGGGTCGGGGTGACTGAGGGGGGCACTGGATGGGATGAGCACTGGGGGTTATCCTGTATGTTGGCGAATTGAATTTAAATTAAAGAATGCAAAAAAAAAAAAAAAAACCAAAACAAAACAAAACAAAAAACCTTAATGATTTGTTGTAACCACAATCTCCAAGTACTCTATAACTCACACAAAGTGTTTCGGATTAGATTATTCTAAAAACACATCTGTCACCTACCAAAAGGCAATTTTGATTTAGACAGGAGAAAACACACAATTTGAAGAAGAATTTTTAATGCAAAGTGTTAAAAAGAAACCCACATGGCCAAAATGGTATCACTTAAGGCCCCAAAGTACTTAACCAAGGTGTAGTATCTAACCCAACTGCAGTTTCAAAGCCCCACCCCCACCCCAGGGACGTAGATTGTAACCAGTCAATGTAGGAGTTTCCTGGTCTGTACTAGGAACTTTACTGAGAGGCCTCGTCTGTTCTCCTTAGGAGGGTGACTTTGCCTAAAAAGGTGGATTTTTGGCTAATAATTTTCTTTTTTCTGCCTCCTCTCCATCTTTAAAACTCTTTCCCTTTTCTGTAGCCCCCTGGATCTCCGCTCCACTTGCTGGAGGGGATGCTGCCCAATTCGTGAATCGATAACAAAATCCACAGAGATCTTTAACATTTACTTGGTTGAGTTTTTGCTATTTAACAAAAATCTTGAAATGTAGACGGAGAGAACTAAAGTCTGTGCATCCCTCTTGTTGCTATTATTTTTCTCAACGGGACAACCACTTAATACGCTGGGATAACAGTCGGAAGGCCCCTTGGAGGTGCCACGCAATCTTACATAGGGCTTAGCGGGCTGGAGAGCCACCCGCAAAGTGGGATTCTGGGGCCTGTCTGCCCTTATCTGATCATTGACTTTATCGACAAATCATCCCCTGTTTCTTCTGCGTCATTTAATTTTCTGTCTCTACGGCATTGTGCCTTCAGCATGTCACCACACTGACAGCTTCTAGCTTTAAAAATAACCAACACAAAAGCTTCCTGAGGAACCGGTTTTTACTCCAGCTTTCCAAACATGTTATATTCCCTTTTACAGCCAAACTCCAGCAAAGAATGATCCATCTTCATCTTTTATCCTTAGGCCTCTCCTCTTCCCCTGCCCCCTTCCTTCTTTAGCCTCTTTGTCTCCCCTCTATCTCCCCCTCTGCCCCCCAGCTCCTCTCCCTTCCCTTCCATGCTGACATGCCAGGAGGTCACATGCAATCCCTTCCCATGGCTTAATAAACCATCATTTATATCTCAGTCCCTAGCCTAATTCTCTAAACCTTGGATTTAAATATCTCATTGCCTATCAACATCTTCATTAAAAAAATATCTTCCTTTGATACATATTCATCTTAATGTTATAATAGTCTATATAAAATGACTTTATCTTTCTAAACAAAAATAGCACACGTCGTCTAACAACCGTAAAGTGATATTAACAAGTATAATAGGATGGCTGTTAGAAATGGAATAGTTTCAGAAAGTCTGAGTTACACATATTCTATATTAAAATACATATTTCCCGCTTGGTTCATGGAATGTTTTCTCACTGATATAAAAGGTAAAAGATTTTTCGACATAACTTTATGCAGTCTGTTGCAGAGTTCTGTAGCCTGGGAAAGATAGCACCTGTCAAGTCATGTCCACGAAATGGAATTATATTAAAAGAGGTGTAAGTTCTCTTCCCGGCTAATTATAACAGCAACCTAATTCAAAACAACTCATATTTGCCATACAAGATAGTACACATCCACACAAAATTTTGTAATAAATCATCCTACAGGACTGTTGAAAGCCTGATGTTTACTTTTTTTTCTTTTTTCCCTTAACCAATAGATTGGATCATTTCCTCTGTTTTCTAGCAATAGAGACAAAAGTGATCTGGCTTTTTCCTAACAGGAAACACTTTCTGTTTCATCACTTTGATATAGTGCAAATAATCAACAATATCATTAATGCTTCTACATAGTCTTCAATTAAGTCAAATCAGACCATCACAATGACAGACTCAACAATAGCAAAGTATTTGGCTTTTACCAAATTCCACTCTGTACCATCGAACAGTTATATGGCAAACTATACAACACTGTCAACGGGATATGGGACAATGCTGCTCCAGGTTTGTTCCTTTTTTTCTTTTTTTGTAATAAAAACAGACATACAAAATCTCACTATCCTGTATGATAAAATATAGATGACCATAGTAGAGATTATTTGGGAAATAATGAGTAAAAAGCATTCATTGATTTCCATATAATAAATATTTCAGCTTCTAACATAGAAGAGACACTACACTACATACACATTACGTGATGCTTGCACTGATGAAATAACCTTTATCTTTTTTTTTATTTTCTGTATCTTTCTCTCAGTCTTACTCTGACTCTTACAAAACTACCACTTTCATACTCCATGAAGTAGTTCCTTGAGTCCATTCCTTCTAACACTGGATCAGATGACAAAATCTTAAGGACAAAACCTCTTACCCATTTATATTTGCATCTATTTTATGACTCTTATTTTATCCGGGAGAACTTAGGACTTGAGAGTTGCATCAGCTAGCTTTTGTTGCATAAACAAAACACCACCCCCCATAAAGAGTTTATTTTAAAAATATTTATTTATTTGAGAGAGATAAAGAGAGAGAGCGGATGAGGGGTAGAGGGAAACGGAGAAGTGACTCCCTGCCAAGCAGGAACCTTGATGCGGGGCTCCATCCCAAGCCCCGGAAATCATGACCTGAGTTGAAGGCAGACCCTTAGCCCACTGAGCCACCCAAGCAACCCCCTTCCAATAAAGAGTTTATTATTTTTTTAATTATTCAGCTCATTACTTGTGAGGTTGGGATTTGGGACTTAGTTAAGCTTGATGGTCACTTGGGTCCCGGTTGAACTTAAACATGTACAGTCAGCTGTTGGAGCAACTATCCGAGGTTAGATCTCAGCATTCCAACAGACAGACCAGAAGTCTGCAAGGCCTCTGGAGAACTAACCCCCACACTGGTACAACACTGCTTCTGCTTCATTCTCTTGGCCAAAGCAAGTCATGTAGACATCCCCGATTCAAGAAATTGGAAACCAGACTCAATTTTTCCAAGTAGGATCTGGGAAGTCACGTTGCAAGGACATGAATAAAGAGAAGAGAAGAATTCATGGTTATGTCTGTCATCCGCTGCAATTGTTTTAGTATTTTTCAAAATAGCATGTCTCTTATTCCATATATTTCCAAAATAAAGAGTTCTTGCTTGCTCGCTTGCTTATAGTTGACACATAGCGTTACCTTAGTTTTAGGTCTACAACGTAGTGATTTCACAAGTTCATACGTTATGCTATGTTCACGAGTGTCTCTACCATTTGTCTCCTTACATCACTATTACAATATCACTGACCATGCTCCTTGTGCTGTGCCTTTTACTCCTGTGACTTCAAAATTGTTATTTTATACATTAGAATTTACTATTATAATCACTACTTGCCATTCAATGTGGGAGTAATTGAATCATGCACTGGAAGAGCTAGATGGGAAACAACACATTTACTAAGCCCTTATCTTCCAACAAAAACTGATGCCTGAAGAACTTGCAGGATTTGCCTACAATCAACGGCTGAATCTCCCCTAGAAACCAACCTCCTGACAGCTACTCCAGTTCCAGGTTTTTAGCAGTCCACACCACAGCCATGCTGATACGAAGAATTTATCTCTAATATTCATTTTCAGTCAGGAATATTTATTCAGTTAGGATATTTATTATAATGCAAACATTCATCATTGTCCCAATAGCTGGAATTTATTTATAAATGACATACTTGATAGGCTTTTTAAAAATTAATTATTCCCAAAGAGCCCCGCTTCACGTATTTCCTTTGAAACCATACTTCTGTTGTCCTCATTCAAATTTTTCAAGTATGTGTATTAAACATTCAGATACAAGCTGCTAAACATACAGACATCAGTGCTGTTTGATTTAAATGGCCCTAATTAGGACACTGAGAAACAGTCAACATGATATATACTGAAATTGTACAGAATAAAAGAAATCATGTAAAGATTTCAAATTTTATATATAAAAAGCAAAATATTAA
The DNA here is from genome assembly GCF_048164855.1 of Canis lupus baileyi. NCBI lineage: Eukaryota > Metazoa > Chordata > Mammalia > Carnivora > Canidae > Canis > Canis lupus. Next base: position 674,088 of record NC_132840.1, on the reverse strand, counting down.
TTGCTTTCTTTATTCATCATGTATAATGAAGGTTTCAATTATCTCTTTTCTATGAATTCTGTCAAAAATGGACTCAGATGATGCAATAAAGAAAAACTGGAAATTTCTAAGCAAATTGACATGTCTGTATGAATAATTTTCCAGAGCATAGAATTTAAAGTAACATATCTTACATAAAAAAAGAGTTTTATCAGTAAGATCAAGCATAAAGACAAAGAATGGATAGCATTAGATTAAAATGGGTTAACTTTTTTATTTAGAGTTTTCTGGAAATATAAATGCGAAGCCCAAAAGATCTGCCTATTACTGCTAAATTACCAAGAAGGATTGTTTTGGCCAGTTATCTATTCTTTCTTCTTTTTCATTAGTGTTTTCATTTATCCTATCCAAAATTAACCACCCAGCATTATATTTAATAGTGGCCCATGTGCAAGGCATTTGAATGTCAAACAGTAATTAATAAAGTGTGCAAATGTATATTAAATATATTAAACAGAGAACAGTATATACTAATAAAAGGTGTTGACTATGTTGCCAATTTACTTAGGAAGAGGTGGCCAAGGCTCCGAACTTTGAGGGTAAGAGCTAAGTTTGTCTCCCTCCACACTGGATCCGTAGTGCTAAAGAATGAGAGCCAGGTTTGGCTCCCAGGAGACATTGGAAAAAAGGCTTACCGAATTAATAAGTCATAACTAACAGTGAGTTAGTGTCATTCAGGACTACAACACATCACATATATCTCAGTCTAGGAAATGGATCAAATGAATTAAATATGTTTATCATGATGATAACAATCAACCCCAAAGTAATGTCTTCTTTATTGACACTAAGTATTGAAAATATGATCATGAAATATATGAAAATAAAATTTCTTACTTTAGTTACTACTGAAGGTAGAGATTAATTATTAGACCTATAGCTGAAAACAAGAATATATGCTATTTTACAAATATTATTATCTCATATATTCGTTTTTTCTCTATAAAGCCTGCATAGTCAATTTATTATGTTAGAGTATATTTATCAAAATAAAATAAAGTTAAATTTAGCAGCGAGAACAAGTAAATCCTGACACTTTAATTACATGAGTTGACTCTGAGAATCAGATAATGTGCTACACTACCTTTCTCACCCATATTTAGATATATTGATCTCATGGACTAAACAAGGAAGGACCTTGGTATGTTTGCTTCACTTAAAGTTATGCAGACTTTTTCCATTTTTCTAAAAAAAAAAAAAAAGTTCATTCCAAATTTCAGAAAATCAACTTCAGATTCCAAGCACACCTGAATAAAAGGACAAATGCACTGACTATAATAGAAAGAAAATAAATCAAATCCGAGCACAAATCTCTAGAGAAATTACCAAAGAAATGCAGCATATCCAAACAGGTGAGAGTGAGAAAATAAATATTATAACTGCAATTAAAAATAGAGTATTTAATGGACTGTAAAGGGAGGTGGGAATTAACTGGCTGATAGATTTCAAACTGCTGAGCTAAATCTATAATATCTGTTTGCCTTGCTATAATTTAGAGTGTACAATTGCCTGGAGGTCACCTTTGAGGAAGCAGAGAAAATCAATACATTTCACTATAAGTTAAGTAGCATCATTTACCTCTATTAAATAAGCCTTTGATGAAAACACACACAACAACAACAGAACACCAAGACCAGCAGTGCGTTTTTTGGTTCGTGGAAGGACATTCCTTGTATTATTCTTCCCAGTGATCAAAACACTGCTGGCATCCTCTGATAGGGATGAACCCAGGAGGGTTGGTTAGTGTACTAACACTAGGATGGGATTTAGGGCTAGAAAGTCCCAAAGTATCTACTGAAAGTTCTGTCCTGAAAATGCTGAAATCAGAACAGAGGAACTATCAAAGAACGTCAATATAGTCCAAGGAATGGGCACCGCATGAGTTATGAAAGAAGAGGTCAAAATGACTGGGAAGCCAGGTAGAGCTTACATCGGAGTCAAGAATGGTGATTAATAACACATTATTAATAATAAGCCCGTTATCTGGATTCAATTGAGCTCTTATAACAAGAGAGCCATCGTGTAAAACCCTGCAAACAGGGTAATGAACGAAGCAGACGAGCTACCTCTCCACAAGTTTTCACTATTATGTCGGGGAAATCCACATAAACTCCCTGAAAATTTCAGATTACCAGGTAATATGATCCTGAAATGAATTCTACTCAAACCCTAGCAAATAGTTTCATTACAGAAGTCTTGTTTCTACAGTGGGATTTTTGAGCCCTGCTCTTGCTATCCCCTCTAAAGATGCCAATGAGCTCACTCGCCCCCATCGTTCTATTCATCGAAAGTGAATTTCAGTGGAGTTCACTGGGGCGAAATGCATCCTGCAGTCCCTAAGCCTTAATTTATTCTGGTCAGAGCCACAGTCTTTATCAATAGATCGACTTGTGGAGTGCCTCGGTATATGCGGTGATAATCCACAGCAGAAAGTTTTCACAAATCCACTAAAATCCAAAAACACATTTCATTTCAAACATAACGGGGAAATGGACTAATTGATTCCAAGTAGGTCATGTGGTTTGTGTTGTCAAGTCACGGACACTGGGTCTACGGAGTCATGTAGGTCATTCCTAACTTGTCGATACACTAGGAGTATAAACTTGCATAATTCCCAAAATTTGGTCTATACAAATGAAAACTAGGCAAATCCCAGGCTTGCTGTGAAGATTGAATATGATGGAGAAAGACACCTAGTGCAGCATCTAGAATGCAGGTGATCACTCGATGCGGTTCTTTTTGGAACAACGTTATTGACAGTTACTGAATGGTACCCTAGCAATCTCATACAATGAACTCTTATTTTCAGGTATCACAAATTTCTGGGACCTATAGCTACATTACTAAATATCATGGAAACCCATAGCTATTTAAAATCACGTTGTTTTGTTTTGTTTCTTTTTTTATTCAAGATGACACAATAAATAGTAAAACAAGGCAAAATACCAACATAAACAGAAAGCAAAAGAAAAAAATCATCACCAGTTATCTTTTTAAAAGAGTTAAAATGAGACTAAAAGGCATAAAACATAAAAACCCCAGTTAACTACTTGAAACAGCCCTTCCAGAGTTAGAACAAGAAAAAAGAAAAAAAAAAATGCAACTTAGCAAAGACCCAGCTTGCCTCAGAACAAGTTCAGCATAAACCAAATTTCTGATAAGTTTGATACTCCTATGAATGCTTCTGTAATTTTTTGTTTGTTTCTGTAATTTTAAGCAATGGTCATCCCAGTAAGAAGTACGACAACCATGCTTTCTTTTGAAAATCATGGACATGAAATGGGCCCTTAACACGTACACGTCTGGGGCCACGGCCTGCGCCCCCCGGACTCCGGGGAGCATCGCCAGGTGGACTAAGTGCCTTTCTGGAAGCCGTGAATCACCTTTATGATTCTTTGCCCTCTGATCAGGCTGGAAACCTGAACTGGTTTCCTCGTATCTGTTTTGAAAAAAAATGTACTCCCCTCAAAGGCAAAGCCAAAAGTTGTCTAATCCCAAACTCTGAAATTTTAAGGCAGTGAACATTCCTTCAGATTTCTCAATTTGCATCGTAGAAACAGGACTGACCGTCTGCGTCTCTCACTGCCTGCAGGTTCCACTGAGAGGCTGAAGAGAAGGACGGGGGTGGGGGGGTAGAGGAGCTTCTGTCGCTGAGGGGTATTTAAGCGCTTCGTTTAAAGACAATCAATGCAACCTTTTCAATATTCTTATTCTCAAACTAAAAGGAAAATGCGTGCATTTTGCCCTAGGGTGATCGATTAGTTGTGCCTCCACGCTATGCACACCCAATTACTAGTGCAAGAAAGCAAAAAAAGTTTGCTAGGGAGAAACAAAATATGAAACTTGGTAGCCTGGGAGTATGACCTCATAAAGATAATTAACAAGTAAAATATGTGCGGCCGAAGGAAAAAGAAAACACAGAGGATGGTCTGTACGCTCGGGACTAGCGGGAAGGCGCACCCCAAGCCCGTTCACACCGTCCCTCGCTGGGCCTCACGGCAGCCATCCCTCGTGGGACACCACGCCGCGCTTCGTGGCACAACCCTTGCTTTTACCTGCAAAGCAGCAACACGTTCTTTGGCAAGACGGCATAATTCGCAGCCTCGCAACTGCCGGGCAGCCGTCCCATCTCTCTGTTCTGTGGGAAAGCCAGGGAAGGCTTCGTGAACACCCGTGGGAAGACAACGGGACTCCAGGAGAAAGCACCCGGGAATCCTCAGCTCACGCTCGTCAAATACAGACGTCAGGCAACCAGAACCCTCGTTCACGAGGTGAGCACGCCGGAAAAGATTAAAGCCAAACCTCAAAAAGCCCCCAGAAATTAAGAAATCAGTTTTCAGCATAGCCAATAAAATAAACCTTTTTTTGTGTGTGTTTATTTGTTAAATAAGAGGACTGGTAAACCTGCCTAAGATTTAACAAGATAAGCAGAATAAAAAGACAACGAAGTGGGAAAAACTGTTTGCCACCTACCGACGAAGGATTGATACCTCCAATATATGAAGAAACAGGAAAGAAAGAATAAGGAAGCAAAGTGCCATTAATGCCACAGAAAAACTAGACGGTTCAGATGAAAAGAAATGCAAGTGCCGCCAACGGTTTGGAAAGCTGCTCTCCTGGACTCATTAAGAGAGGATGCAAACCAAGCCTTTGCTGAGATTGCTCCTCTCCCATCTGAGCGGCGAAGCCCCAGAAGCCCGACAGGCCGGCGGGGGGGACCGCGGGGACCTGGACTGTCCCACGTGGCTGGTGGGACGCTGGTGGGACACCGGGGGTCAGGACGCGTGCAGAAGGAGACCTGGCTGTGCCTAGAAAAATGGCATTTGTCTTCCCTGGTGAAACAGGCTTCCAAGGATGCACCCCAAAGGTGCAGTCCCAACATATCAGAAGGACCTGAACAAGGCTCTTAATTGCACAACTAGGTAAACACGAGGCCCCCGAGGTGCGTGATGCTCCTGGGAAGGAAACGAGGAGCAGAGCTGCTGGGCGGCGGCCACTCGGGGCCAGGCAGTGTGGCCCGCGGCCGCCTGTGCCTCCACCTGCACCCGTGGGCCTTCTCCCACGTCGAGGGGGAGGAACTGTGAAATACAAGGGCTGCCTTTGAGGAAAGGGAGGGACAAGGACGGGGCCACGAAGGTGGAAGCCAGACTGAGTAGGTGGTGACCCTGGAGCCATGGCACACGTCGCACCTGCCAGGTCACAGCCCTGACAGCGCGGTTGCTCCTACACGTTACAAGTGGCACAAAATCACGATGCTGTTACCCAACCAGTTGTCTGACGACCGCACGGCGGGCAGTTGTTTCATCCTCCTGCACGTTCCCCGTGGGCCACAGCCCTCGGGCTAGGCAGGCCCGTCGGTAAGCAAGTGGGCCAACGAACTAAACGAAGGCTTCCGGCGGCTTTCTAGAACGCGGGCTCTGCTGTGTGTGCTCTGGTGTAAGACAGGGAGCCCACTTGGCGTGGAATTTTGTCACGCTTGAAGAGCGATGTGACATAAAATCGGTGAGTGAAAACCTCAGTTGATTTGGAAATGTCATGTGAACCGACCTTAAAATGACGATGGATGCTATCCCGGGCCCTGCGATAGCTCAACACGGCTCGGCAGGAACAGCGTGGGATGTAGACTGCGAGTGGGGTGCGGCCCAGGGCAGAACACACGGAGGAGCTCGGATCTGGGGCACACCAGCCACCAAAGCCAGATTGGGCCTACGGCCAGCTACCAATTCACAGGGAGCAGCAGGTTCAACCACAGGATAATCGCCATCGCGTACAACAGAACCAGTCGGATAGTAATGATTTCGTAGGACCACAGGTAGTATAAGCACTAGACGCTCTTTAAATAACACGGTAGGAAAGTGGGCATTAAAACATGGGCTCTGCGAACATCTACGGGACCAGCAGCCCAATCCTTATAATAAAAATATCTAAGAACAGCAGAGTAAGAAAAACCTACAGAACAGAAGATAACAAAGGATGCAGAAGACATCAAATAATTACCAAATTACAATAGACCATTTTATTTTATTTTATTTTATTTTATTTTATTTTATTTTATTTTATTATTTTATTTTATTTTTTTATTTTATTTTTTATTATTTTATTTTATTTTATTTTTATTATTTTATTTTATTTTTTTTATGATAGACCTTTTTAAAGTCCAAATGAACACAACCTTAAATTTTAAGAAATGTAATTTTTTTTTAATTTATTTATGATAGTCACAGAGAGAGAGAGAGAGAGGCAGAGACACAGGCAGAGGGAGAAGCAGGCTCCATGCACCGGGAGCCCGATGTGGGATTTGATCCCGGGTCTCCAGGATCACGCCCTGGGCCAAAGGCAGGCGCCAAACCGCTGCGCCACCCAGGGATCCCAAGAAATGTAAACTCTGACTGGATACGGATTTTTTAGGGAGCTGATCTTATTTTTAAGGTGCGATCATGTTATTGCAAATATTTTTTTCCTAATAGTTTTATCTTTAGAGATTGATACCAAACCATTTACAAGAAAATATTTGTTTCAAAATAACAAGGGGTGGGGAATACTAGAGTAGAAAAGCTAGACGTGAAACAAGATGCATGTCAAGTACATCGAGTTTACTAGACTCTCTTCTCTCCTTTTGTGTATATTCAAAATCCTCCGTTGGATATATCTTTACTTCTTTTTAAAGTAAAATCAAAGGATGGGGTTTGGGGTTTTGTCCATTTTCCCACAGAGAAGAAAGCCTGATAAGATCTCTAGCATTTTGATAAGTAGGAATTTTTGGAAATCAGGTGAGAATGGAAATTACAACTTATTGATTGTTGACAGCATGCCAGAAATAATGCTTTGAAATTCATGTGTTAACGCAAAGTAAGTATTACTATTTCAATTTTACATTAGGCTAAATTTATGATTTTAAAATAAAGTATGTAGTAAGAAATAAAATGATTAAGGGGGCCCCTGGGGGACTCAGGGGTGGAGCGTCTGACTTTGGCTCAGGGCGTGATCCTGGGGTCCTGGGATCGAGTCCCACGTCGGGCCTCCCGCACGGAGCCTGCTTCTCCCTCTGCCTGTGTCTCTGCCTCTCTCTCTCTCTGTGTGTCTCTCAGGAATAAATAAATAAAATCTTTAAAAAAAGAAAAGAAATAAAATGACTAAATTAGATTTAAATAATAAGTTCCGTAACGCAAAATAATGTGACTCAGTCTGGATGTGTTTCTGATGCAGCTGGGAAGCAGGGCTTCTACAGGATCCAGGGGAGGGGCTGGGGCAGAGGAAGCTCCACATAAAACTCTTGAAAGTTGGTGGAAGTTGGTCACAAGGAAGTCAGGACGGATTTTTCCTCCTCGCCATCAGCTGTTGAATCACCAGTGCTGAGCAGGTAACATCTGTCATCCACCCACCCACCCGCACACACACCACTTGTTCAAAATATTAAAATTCTGAAATCATCCTGCCACTAAATCATACTCCCTACGACTTTCTCTCTTGCTAATCGGATGCTGTTGGATAATATGGTGAAGTGCTGCGGCCTCCCGGGAGTTTGGCGAGACACTGTTTTCAGCCAAGTCATAGATGCCTCCTCTGTGAGGGAGGAAATACCCACTGGCGACGGCGTGGCCGCAAGGATGAGCAGCTCTGCCGCACGCGGGCCCCCGGGCCTGAAGAACCACGTCCCAGGCCCCCGCAGGGTGTGGGCCAGAGTCAGACCTGTCTGAAAGGCTTCGATGGGCAAGTAGGGAAGAGACAAAGGGCTTGTTTCAGCGTCTGGCACGTGGAGCTCGGCGATGGCGAGTTTTCCTTTCGAGGCCTTCAGTCATGGCTCTACCACGTTGCTACTACGTTTGGAGCTCGTGTCCTGCTGCCCTCCATTGCCATCAGGGCAGTGACATTCGCCAGGCCGCGGGGGGCCCTTCCCAAACATCCTTCCTCCTGGGCGAAGAGCAATGTTCACGGGTGGCGGGGGAGGCGGGAGGAGCCTGACCTCATAAGGAGTCATCTCCCACGCGTTTTCACCAGCAAGACTTCTTGGGTGGTAGGTGGTGCCCGGTTCATCCTTTTGTCAAACGCGTTTTGAAGGCTTCAAGTTGTCCGGCCACAGCCAAATGCTTATACTAATTTTGTGCCACTTGATTTTGCTAACTGCCGCGTACCCTGGCCCTGTGGGGCTGACGACGTGGAAAAGCTTTTGTCTCCTTGAACATTATTGCCTGTCAAGAAGGGAGTTTCATTTTTTGGCTTTTTTTTTTTTTTTTTTTTGCAAGGGCAGATATGCTCCTGAGTGACAGTTAAATTTGTCGAAGGTATTAAATTGCTAATGCTAATGCATTTTACAATCTTCTGAACTGATTTAATATATTAGGCTGCCACTCAAAGGCGGAATAAACAATACCGCGCTCTTAGTTGGAAATCATGTCAGATCGGGCGGCTTCCAGAAATGCCCACCTATGTTCAGAGTTTACAAACATGGTTTTATTTCTCTGCGGGCTGCCCCACAAGCCAGTGACATAAAGACTTCAATTTGCATCTCTTGTCGCACGGTTTGGAGGTAGCACCGAGCCGCAATAAACACCTGCCTGGAAATCCCCAAGGCCACGAAATAATCCTCCACTTCGGAGGTGAGGATGCAATTTCGCATAAGGAAGGAACATTTAAGACTTAGCATCCGTTAACCTCGTGTGCTTGTCACAGCGTCACATGCATCTCCTGCCTTTGAGGACAATAGGCCGACACAGGCCAAAATATATTTGTAGGTAGGCCCGGCTGAAGGACTTCCGAAGCCCAGTAATGAAGACGTAATGGAGACAAGGAGACACAGCCTTGGCTTTCCTCAAGGACGTGTCTCGGCAGCCGAGAGAAAGCGCTTGATCCAGCTTGGGTTAAGAATAGTCTTAATAACATCTCAGGAACACTGCATTTTAAAATTTTCAAAGTATTTTATGTATCCTATTTCATTTGATATTCACAGTAAACCTGAGAAAGTAGAAAAGGGGATTATTGTTCCCTTTCTAAGTAAGACAACTAAGGACTCTGATCAGGAAAAAAAAAAAAAAACCACATACTCAGGCTTATGTAGGCACATCATCAGGGGGGCCAAGAGGAAGAAAAATACCCTGTCTTACAGCTAAAATTTCCTTTATTTTTCAAGTAAAAAAAAAAAAAACTTACTAGCATTTTTAATTACTACTTATGTACTTATCCTTTTTATTTTCTGTAATTTTTCTTCTTTCTTATCTTCAGCTTTATTGGGATTTAACTGACAAAACTGTAAAATATTTAAAGGATGCAACACGATGACTGAACACCATGAAAGGATTCCCCCCATCGGGTTAGTGCCACCATGTAAACGGAGAGGATTGGTTGCCAGGGGCTGGAAAGAGTAGGTAAATAGGTAAAAGGGGGTAAAAATGTTCAGATTTTCAGTTATAAGATACGTAGGGTCTGAGGACCTCAGGCACACTATGGTGATGATACGGTAACAGTGTAGGTACAAGTAAAATTTGTGAAAAGAGTAGGACTTGAATGTTTTCACCAAACAGAAAAGGCTCTGATTTCCTCTCATTGTACCACCATGAATGTCTTCCTGAGAGAAAAATAAAACCTCCTTATATTAATCTGGATGGAAACATTTATAAAAGTAAATTGGAAATTTGTTTTGGGTGACGTACATCAAAATAAACAAAGTCGTAGTTCCCCAAAATGACTGCATGCAGTGGAGCTGAGGCCAGGAAATAGGCGAAGGCCTGTCCTCAGGGAGCTTCAAGTTTGAAGAAAGAAATAGAATACGAGTAAGTGTCAACATCTAGCAATGCAGGGGATGAGTATTGTGAAGAAAAATAAAGTCAAATGATCAAGTTTGAAGAAATCCGCCATGTTAGAATGGAAAGGGTTGCCTTTCCTCTAAGAAAAACTGTTGACGGGGCCCCTGGGGGCCCCTGGGGGAGCTCGGGGGTTGAGCGTCTGCCTTCAGCCCAGGGTGTGATCCCGGGGTCTCCAGATCGAGTCCCGCATGGGGCTCCCTGCATGGAGCCTGCTTCTCCCTCTGCCTGTGTCTCTGCCTCTCTCTCTGTGTCTTTCATGGATAAATAAATAAAATCTTTAAATGAAAAGAAAAACCGTTGAAGAGAAATAAGAACAGTGTGAGAGAGCCAATGGGGTAAATAAACACTGGGATTAAGAACATTCTAAGTAGCTATTGCTAAAACGAAATCTTACTGAACTGCTCATTTATTGCATTTTTTTCAGTACCTACTTTACTAAAAAATAAAAAAAAAAAGGGCAAGCAGGTAGAAAAGTCAAGATTAGACACCAGATAATCTAATTTTGAAACTATTAGCAACTGTCCTAAGTGCAGGAAACTCTCAATTTTATTGAATATCCTCTTTTGTCCAATCTAGAATTCATGAAAATGCTAATCTGCCACTGGAAAGGCACTCCTGATGCAGAAGGGGTCACCAGGAAAGGCCGGCTGGCTGCCTTCCACAAGCCTTCACTGGGATTGCAGGCATTACCGCAGCTCAGGGGCCAATCTGGTCTTGCAAGCTCAGCAATGCTTTTGTCAACTAAAAAAAAAAAGCAGTTCTGCATGTCCGTGTGTGCGTGTGTGTGTGTGTGCACGTGTGTGTTGAGAGACCAGCGACTGTGGAATGGCTTCTCAGAGTCCTCCACTTTACGTAATCAATGAGTGAAATCACAAAGACAATTTATTTACAATGAGAAAATTAATCATCCGTTGCAATAGAATGTTCTTAAACAAACAGGAATTATTTTCTATAATATACCGGACACTTAGTAGAAGCTTAATTAAATTCTGGTTGACCTGGAGGTCCCTGTTGAAGGATCAACTCTATGAGCAGCCACATAATAACCAGAAGGATACACTGTGAACATGATTCAGAGAAAAGGGTATTTGTTTCTTTGGTTTTGGGGGTAAACTGAGTAGATTGATTCATGCAGTTATACAATACCAACAACCCCGACAGCTGTAATTTCTGCTTGTAAGCCAAGAGTTGATTTTCCCCCTACCTTTGCTGAAGCTAACCAAATAGGGTCAAACAATAATAACTGGTTTTCAACCTCCTCTTCCTTCCCCAAGATCCCATTGCTGGCCACAGGGTTTTTTAGAGCTTCCAGAGCCTCTCTCCAGATGTTAACACTTTCAAATCTCTCCCAGAACCAAGAGCTACATCCTTTTAAAGGGGAGTGAGCATATTTCCGATTTAATGAATCCTGTGCTGATGGAGGCCCCTTCTACAGTTGTTCCTTTCTTTTCAAATGGAAGATTACAGCAAAACTTCTAAAAGAAAATCCTCATATACTGGAAATAACTTCCATCAATGCTATTCTTATCATTCAATCCTGTTAATGAAAACATAACTAGTTATTTACTAAATAGGCCAGAAAAATCTGTGAAATATTCTAAAAAAAAAAAGCTTTTTTTTTTTTACTCCTTGCCTACTTCCTCATAGGAGGACCTTTCCTTGAAATGTACAGTTCTACTGAAATATTTGTTTAAAAATACTGTCATAGGGAAGGATAATAGCAAGATGACAAAATAGAGAGTCCCAACCCTCTATCCCACAAACACAGATTTCACATGGATTTTCACAATTTGTATGAGACAAACTATCCTTTAGGCCCAGAAGCCAATTAAGAGGTTGTGGTATCCCAGAAGAGTAAAAAACTGAGAACAGTCACACAGTAAGAAGAGCAATTGTGCTTTCCCTGCATCAGCCCCTCCCACGAGCCTCCACACCTCCATGCTGAGACTGCCTCAGCCTGTGACTTCTCCCTCAGGGAGAAAAGAGAGTGAGCATGCATCCAGGATTCCCTGAACTTTAGAGGGGTTACCTAGGGGACCAGCTTCTCTGTCACCTCACTGGGGATACTGAGGGAACCCACATAGTTTGGACACCTGGGAGAAGCTGAGTACAACGGAGGACAGTTCCTTATAACTAGCATTACTTTGTGAGATTGAGAAGTGTACCGCCCTGAGACTTCTCCTCCAGAAAGAAGAAGAGTAAAGTGTGCCTCCAAATTCTATGCCTTTTGGTGCACTGACCTAAGGAAATGGGGTAGGTGGCTTGCTACAGCCAACATGGCTCTGTAGACTGAGAGAATGCACACAACCCTGAAATTTCTCCCCAAGTTGGACAAAGAAGAGTGGAATGCACACATCCAAGAAAAATTTTGAGAAGCACCCACAATTTCTATCAAGACATTGGTTAAGGTCATCCCCTATTAAAACCAGCTCATAAAGAATGCAAAAGGTGAAATTTCCTTCAAATGCATAGGCATTAATGTAAAGCTACAAGAAACATAAATAATCAGGGAAATGAGACAAAACCAAGGAAATAAAATAAATCTACCATAGCTGACTCTAAAGATAAGGGGATCTATGAACTGCTAAAGAATACAAAATAATCATCTTTAAAAAAGCTCAATGATGCAGAAGAGAAGTCAGATAAGTCAATCAAATCAGGAAGATGATATATGAATAAAATTAGAATATCAGCAAAGACAAAAACCATAAAAAAGAATATATATGCAATATATATTATATATATCGAAATACATAATAATAACTGATAAATCAATGGAAAGCTTCAAAAACAGACATGATCAAACAGAAAGGAATCAAAAAACTTGAAGATGGATTATTTGAAATTTTCCTATCAGAGGAACCAAAAAAGAAAGAATGAAAAGAATGAGCCCGAGGGACTTATGAGACATCACCAAGGCAACAAATACGGTACCCCTTTCCTCTGTCTATGGGGAATATATTCAGTAGACTCCTGAAGCCACATATAGTACCCACCATTTACATAGTATGTTTTTTCCTATACCCACGATAAAGTTTAATTAAATTAGGCACAATGAGAGATTAACAGTAACCAATAAATAGAATAATTATAATAAAAAAATGAAAGTTAAATAAATATCATCTCTCTCTCTCCCTCAAAATATCTTATTGTACTGTACTTACCCTTCTTGTGATGATGTGAGATGATAAAACGCCTACATAATGAAATGAAGTATGGTGAATGATACAGGCATTGTGATATAGTATTAAGCTGCTACTGACCTTGTGACAATATGTCAAAAAATGGTTCACCTGCTTCTGGACCACAGCTTACCATGAGCAACCGAAACAGCGGAAAGTAAAATCATGAATAGAGACCACTGTATATGCATTATGGGAGTGTCAGAGGAGAATAACAAGAGGAAGAGACAGGAAGGTTATTTAAAGAAATAAAGGCTGAAAAATCATTTTGGGAAAGGCAAGAGGGGAATAACATCCAGAGTCATGAGCATAAAGTATCACAAATAGGAAAATTAAAAAAAAAATCTACAATGAGAAGCATTATTAAATTATCAAGTCAGTCAAAGAGAGAATTTCTAATGCAACAAGATAAAAGTTACTCACCAAATACAAGGAAGCTTTCATTAAGTCAATTATCAGATTTCTAAGCAGAAACCTTGAAGGCAAGAAGGGAGTGGGATGATGTATTCAAAGTACTGAAACAAAAAATCCCTGCCAACCAAGAATAACGTGTCTGGCAAAGCTGACCTTCAAAAATGAATGAAAGATAATTTCCCACAAACAAAAGGTAAGTGACTTTATCACCATTAGAACTGCCTTATAAGAAATGCAAAAGAGAGTTATTCAAGTTGAAACAAAAATGCTAAATAGCAACACTAAATCATATAAAAAGTTTAAAAGTTGCTAGTAAGGTAAATATATGGACAAAATAATATTGTCATGGAGGTGTGAAAATAACTTTTGATATTAATATAAATGTCAAAAAATAAAATATTAAGTAGTACTGTAATTACAAAAAAATTTAATGGATACTCAATATTTTAAAAATGTGAATTGTGATATTAATGACATCAAGGGAAAGAAAAAAGTGCAGAATTTTGTATGTGGTTGAAATTATCAGCTTAAAACTGAATATTATTACTGTAAGATATTTTTAGTAAAAGGTGAAAGATTTATACGATCTGAAGAGAAACCAGAGTATTATAAGATATTTGTATAAGATATTTTTACTATTTAGATAATTTCTAAAGAGAAAAACAAAAGAAAAAGAGAAAAGAATCACAGCATATGGTTATGAAAAAAAAAACAATGAAACACAAAGGAAAACAGCAACGTAGGAAAGTAATAACAACGTAGGAAAGTAATAACAATAAAGTAATAACAAAGATCTGTAAAAGACAGGAAACTATGAACAAAATGACAGTAACAAGGCCCTCCCTATCAATATACTGTAAACATAAATGGATTAAACACTCCAATCAAATGGATTTAAAAAAAAAGAAAAGACCCTACAATATGCCATCTATAACAAGTTCATTTTAGATTTAAGGAAATAGGTAGGCTGAAAGTGAGGCAATGAAAAAAGATATTCCATGAAAATTTTTAACCAAATGAGCAGGGGTGACTATACTTCTATCATACGAAATAGACTTTAAGCCAAAAACTATCACACAGGCAAGGAAAGACCTTCTATAATGATAAAAGGAACAATTTATCAGGAGAGTCTAACAATTATATATTCACCCAACATCAGGGAATCTAACACCGACAGAACTGAAAGGTGAAATAGACAGCAATACATTATTAGTAGGAGACTTCAGTATTATACTTCCTCTGACAGATAGAACATCCAGACAGGAAATCGATAAAGAAACAAAGGACGAACATCACTGTAGACCAGACGGACCAAAGAGACACATATAAAACATCTCACCCAACAACAGCAGTTTTTCTAGTTCTCTGTGGTTTAAAATTAGATTGTTTATTTAGGATCTCTTTTTTTTCTTAACGCAGGCATTTATCGCTATAAACTTCCTCGTAGAACTGCTTCTGTCGCAACCCATGAGTTTTGGGATGTCGTTCCCATTTTCATTTGTCTCAAGCTATTCTTCGATTTTCTGTTTGACTCATTGGTTTTTCAGGACTGTGTTTGATTTCCACATGCTTAGGAATTTTCCAGTTTTCCTTCCAATATCGATTTCTAGTTTCATACTACTGTGATCAAAAAAATATGTTTGATATGATTTAAATCTTTTTTTTAATATTTTATTTATTTATTCATGAGACTCACACACACGCACACACACAGAGGCAGAGACCCAGGCAGAGGGAGAAGCAGGCTCCATGCAGGGAGCCCGATGTGGCACTAGATCCTGGGAGCCTGGGATCACGCCCTGGGCTGAAGGCAGACGCTCAACTGCTGAGACACCCATTGAGCCACTGAGCACTCCAACTTAAATCTTCTTAAAGAAAACTGGAATTTTACAAATCAGAAATGAAAAGGGAAACATTACAAGTGAGGACACAGAAATAAGAAGGATTAGAAAAGATTAATATATAAAAGAACAATTCTACCCCAATAGACTGGATAACCAAGGAAAAAGGGATAAATTCCTACAAGCATACAATCTATCAAGAATGAATCGTAAAGAAATAGAAAATCTTAACAGACCAGTAGTAAGTAAGGAGATTGAATCCATAATCAAGGATTTCCCAAAAAAGAAATCCCCAAGCCAGATGCCCTCACTGCTGAATTCTACTGAACATTTAAATACCAATCCAGAGAATACCAATTCTACAACAAAAATAGTGAATGTTCCAAACATTTTATGAAGCCAGCATTACCTTGATATCAAAGCCAGACAAAGATACTACAAGAAGAGAACACTATAGATCCATGTCTCTGATAAATATAAATGCAAAACCCCCAACAAATATTAACACACCAAATTCAACAGCACATTTAAAAGCTCATACACCATGACCAACAGGAAATTATCCTTCGGATACAAAGACAGTTCAACATACACAAATCAGTTAGTGTGACATAAAGGGGGAAACCACACGATTGTCAGAGGATTCTGGGAAGACAGCAGAATAGGAAGCACCAGGACTCTGAGTCCTCACTTACCTAACGGCCGCGCTAGCAGAGTTTGTCTAATGTAACTATTTTGGAACTCTAGAGTTCAAGAGTTCCAAAATTGAAGGCTTACAATTTCCAGGGGAAGGCTTGGACCCGTAAACTGAGGTAGATTTTGGTCAAAATCAACTCTTAGCACAGTAGACTACCCATCTTCCACCCACCCCAGCCCCACGGCAGACAGTTCTGCACGTGTTCCTGGCGTCCCGTGAACACAGCTTGCAGGAATCAGGGTGGGCAAAAAGGATCCTGTCATCCAAATACTGGGGATCGGAGCTGTGATTGCTGACGGCTGCTTTAGTCTTAGGGGTGCAAAGAGGCAAGCAGCCACTGTTGCTGCACCTCCTCCTGCTGAAGTGACTCCCAAGGACTTAAAAAAAAAAGAAAAAAAAAAACAAGATCTCTCTCCTCTCTCTTTCTCTCTCTCTCTCTCTCTCTCTCTCTCTCTCTCTTTTTTTTTTTTTTTCCATTTAGGGAGTCCGACATTAAAGACAAGTATGCTCAAAACTAGCTGAACACATGGGCAAAACTAGAAAGCAACTTCACAAACCCAAGAACAGGTGCAGGCTCAGAGAAGATCTGAGAAGATCCTAAGTTTACTCCTCAAGCTGATCCTTGGCACAGAGACGGTGTACAGTAAACAAAAAAAAAAGAAAAAGAAAAAATAAAACATTGGTGAAAACAATTTCATTTCCATATTACCATATTAGATTCAAATATATGGTTTTTAATAAAAATTGCAAGCCATATATAGAAACAGGAAAGTGTGATCCATTCAAGGGGAAAATAAATCAGCAGAGACTATCCCTGAAAAAGGCCTGATGGCAGATGTACAGATAAAGACCTTAACCAACTTTCTTAAAGATGCTACAAGAACTAAAAGACAACGTACGGGAAGTTAAGACAATGATGTATGAATAAGATGGAAATATCAACAAAGAGACAACTCCTAATAACACTGTAAGCTAAAATGTACAATAACAAAAATATAAGATTCACTAGAAAGTTTCAAAGGCAGGATTAGCTGAAAGAGGGAGGAAGTAAGGGAAACAACCTAAGAATCTATTAAGGGGCGAAGGGATAAAGAAAATGTGGCACATGTGCACAACATAACATTATTCACCCACAAAAAAGGAAAGCCTGTCATTTACGGCAACATGGATGGATCTTGAGAGCATTATGCCAAATGAAATAAGACAGAGAAAAAAAAATATAATCTCACTGACTTGTAGAATCTAAAACAAAACAAAACCTGAACTCAGCGATAAGAAAACAGACTGGTGGTTGCTGTGGGCAAGGAGTAGGGGGTGAGAATCGTGGGCAAAGATGGTCAAAAAAGACCAACTTTTAGATGCAAAATAATGAAGTCCTAGGGAAATAATGTACGGCATCGTGACTGTGGCTAATATACATACTGTATAGCAGATGTGAAAGTTGCTGGGAATGTACACCATGACTACGGTTCATTTGTGGCCATATGTGGTGATGGAAGCTAACTTGATTTGTGATTATTTCACAATATATATGTGTATTGAATCATTACGCTCTACATCTGAAACATACTGTTACATATGTCAGTTATACATCAATAAGAATAAAATAAATAATAAACACAATGAGGGATCCCTGGGTGGCGCAGCTGTTTAGCGCCTGCCTTTGGCCCAGGGCGCGATCCTGGAGACCCGGGATTGAATCCCACGTCGGGCTCCCAGTGCATGGAGCCTGCTGCTCCCTCTGCCTGTGTCTCTGCCTCTCTCTCTCTGTGTGACTATCATAAAAAAAATAATAATAATAATAATAAACACAATGAGATACCTAATACCTATTAGGATGGGTATTATATATAAAAAAAGATATCAAGTATTGAAGAGGATATGGAGAATTAGAACTTTGGCAGGAATGCAAATTGTGTCGCCACTATGAAAAATAATTCCTCAAAAAAAAAAAAAAAAAAAAAAAAACAGAAGTACCAATTGATCCAGCAATTCCGCTCCTGGGTATATAGCCAATAGAATGGAAATCGCTATCTCAAGGAGGTATCTGTCCTCCCATGGTCGTGGCAGCCTTATGCACAGTAGCCAAGATGTGGAACAACCTAAATGTCTATTAACACAATAATTGGGGAGCATGAACGGCTCACTCAGCTAACATCTGACTCTTGGTTTCAGCTCAGGTCAGGATCTTGGGTTTGTGAGATTAGGCCCTGCTTGATGTTCTCTCTCTCCCTCTCCCAACACCACTCCCCTCTCTTAAAAAAAAATAGACAAATAGGTAAAGAATATGTTGTACATACACAACAGAATATTATTCAGTCTCATAAAAGAAGGAAATCCTGCCATTTGGGACGTAGATAACCTGGAGGCCATCGTGCTGGTGAGATAAGCCAGTCACAGGACAAACACGGCATTGTCTCACTTCTACGAGGTATCTACAATAATCCAAATCATAGAACCGGAGAGTCCTGGAGGTTGCACGGCTGGGAGAAGAGAGAATGGAGGGTTGCTACGTGGGCTTCATGTTTCGGATACGTGGGATCACGGCCAGAAATCAGCCATACAACATAGTTCCTAGAGTCAACAATACCATATTGTGTACTTAACAAATTTGTCAGGGGACCACCTGTGTTAAGCGTCACCACCACCCCCACACACACAAAGCTAAGAAAGAGGCGTAACCAAACTTCTGAAGGTGAAGGGGATCTTTATTACCTTAATTGTGGTGACAGCTTCATGGATGTATGCACACATCCAAACTCATCAAATTGTACATATTAAATATGTGATTTTTTTAATATATCATCCACCTCAATCAGGCTGTTAAAAAAATATTGGTACGGGGTGCAAAGTCAGATGAAAGTTAAAATTCTCTAAATACCAGATAGGTCTAGGCAATTGCATTCAGCAAAAAATTTAAGACTGGCCTCTGCCATCAGAGATGTGCCTGGTAGTCGGGGTGGAAAGGCTACGGGGTACGAATACCGAAAGCACCAAACACCATGGTTCATAGCTCCCCGCTGTCGTGAAAGTCCTCTCCAGATTTCTTAGCGATTGTTATATACTGAGTAACCGGTGTGTGCCCAGCGTTGCCCTAGCCCTGAGGGTGCCCCGGGTGATGGAAGCAGAGCTCCCTGCGATCCGTGCCGGGAGCACCTCTACGATCCCTCCGAGGGTCTCCAGCCATACTCCACAGTCAGACTGTGTGGCTTCCCCAGCTCTTCCTAACTCAGATAACCTGTGGACGCTTTCCTCTCCGCAGGTCCTTCGAGTCTCATCTGCCTGGCAAACACCTCGCCCTTCAGGTTTCCAGGCTTCTGACTCACCCGACGTTCTCACTGCGTGGCTCTATGTCCCCTTACACAGGACTCACCACTACCGTGATAATACTCGTCACCCCGCAGCATGACCATTTGCTAATCTGTCTGACTCTCTTCGATTCTCAGTGACTTAAGGTCGAAGACAGCACCATCCTCATGTCTGCCTCCTCAGCTTCTCACCCAATGCTGGACACTCAGTACATGCCGAGCAAACGTTGCCTCAAAGAATTAATGTGCCCATTAAAAATAATGCCGTTAAAATTGATAGAAGGAAAGGTTCACGATTGGAGGGGGCCTATGGTGTGCTGGTAAATGCACAACAACTGGCTCTCCAGAAAACTAACGGGTCATGAGTCATACTTGCTAACGGTCATGGTGTAAATCCCCCCCTACATCCGATTTTGATGCGATGTCACTGAGTACGGAGCCAGGAAGCAGCAGCACACCACTGCAGAGGGTTTCTACCATTCTCATATAACATTCATGAGTAAAACTCATAGGTCATAGTAAGACAATTAGAAAGTAATGATTTGTCAACGTCTATTACAATTGATTAAATCATATTAAAAACTAAGGTGAGTTCACGCGGTTATCTTTGCATGATGGCCACGTTTCACAGTCGGCTTGCCAAATCCCTCAGAATCTTACAACTGGCTCTTCAAGCTGGTCTGACTTGGCACCAGGACGTCACCAAGTAAAGCACCGTAAGGGCAGTAGGTAGAGCAGCGGGAGGTTGTATAGACGAGTAAGTCTTCCGATGTCCATTATGAAGGAATCATTTCAAAAGACAATTAAGTTGGGCGGAGAATACATGCTCCATAAGGACACTGATTTTTGTGCATTTAATTCCCTGGTTTATCCGTGGTGTTAAGACGAGTGCTGGACACGCACTTAATGTTCATAAAGTATTTGTTAAATGAATGGATGTCATACAATCCAGATTCTGTGGGCCCCTTGCCTGAAGCGCTCAGCCAACTTACAGAGGCCCCCCTGGGTCTGGATGAACGGGCAGTTAACCGAGATGCTTTCAGGCGCTGTCTGTACTTGAAGACGAAGAAGAGGGCGAAGGGGGGCTCCCTGGGTGGCTCAGCGGTTTGGCACCTGCCTTTGACCCAGGGCGCGATCCTGGAATCTCGGGATCGAGTCCCACGTCGGGCTCCCTGCATGGAGCCTGCTTCTCTCTCCTCCTGTGTCTCTGCCTCTCTCTCTCTCTCTGTCTCTCTCTCAAATAAATAAATAAATAAATAAAATTTAATTTAAAAAAAGAAGAAGAGGGCGAAGGTGAGTATGGCCAACTGGAGACCTGTCTTCGCTGCGGGCGGCTGGCAGCCACGGTCCTAGAATGGTGGCGTGCAGGGGCGAGAGGCTGGGGTCGCTGCATCCGTGAGCAGCCGGGCCAGCAACAGAAACCATCTGCGTCAGATTGTTTATCATTGAGAGAAGGGATCCACCGTGTGTTTACGCCCATCACTCCAGGGTGAACTCTTTGCGGCTCGCCCTACCTTTTCTAACTCCTGTATTCATGCAACTTGGCAGAGGGCTGTTTTCCTGAGCATGTGCAGGGGAGGAACAGGTAAAATGGATAAGAGAGTGGCCTGCAGCCCAGGAGCAAAGCACCCGGGCCTCTGAGCGTGACACCGGCTGCTCTTTCTTCCTGGCTCAGGGCCTCTGCATCATGCGGGAGGTGCCAGGTTATGCGACGCACAGCGGGAGCCGAGTGCAGGAGGCACAGAGACGCGCTGCCGACGATGAGGGAAGAAGGGCACGGCGGAGAGTTGCCATCCCGTGCGGTTTGGGAGACTGATGAAATCCTAATTGTGGAGAAGATGCCGTACTGCCAACCGGGACTGCTTCTCGCATACGGCCTGGCACATATGTCTCCTGCTCGCGCGGGCGGCAGAAGGAAAGCACAAAAAGAAAAGAGCAATTTCCCCACCGTAAATTGGAAAGTCTGCCAACCAGCTAAGTGATCTGCCATCAATCAGTGCTAAATTCTCCTTAGCTGCAGAAAATTCAAGGGCTAACTATTACTGAGAGATTTCACGCAGTGACTAATGGTATATGACAAACACATTTAAAATCTGCATAGACCAGCACCAGTTTAAACTGTAACATGAATAATAAATAATTTTAAAGAAATCTTAGCATGCAAAATAAGATATAATCTCTTCAGGCATAAATTACACAGAGAAGATTATAGTTCTCGAAACGCATTTGCAAACTGGCCAAAACAGAGTCAAAAGTGTCATTTATTCAAAAGGCAACTACCTTTGCCCATAGACGGATCTTGAAAGGGTTGGGACGATAAACCCTGGAGCAGTGGCCACCGAGGTGTCCCCAGCAGCACCCAGGCCCCTGACCGGCGACTCCAGCAGCCACAGACACGAACGCAGTCGGGTCGGCCCTTTCCCAAGAAATACAGCCCTTTGTGACAATAAGAAAACATTTTTCTTCTTCTTCTTCTTCTTCTTCTTCTTCTTCTTCTTCTTCTTCTTCTTCTTCTTCTTCTTATTCTTATTATTATTTTAACCATGTTAGGCTGTGAACCTGGAAGCACAAAGGGTAGCGGGAAGGTGGGCACTAGGGGAGTTAAGCTTAAAACTCTCAAATCCTCAGAAGTTGTAGACGTTGGACTTTGAGGAGCAAGAGGAACCGCCCGGTAGAGTCTCCCCCACACCCCCCCAGCCATGGCTGTCGCGGGCACACGGCTCCTATCCTAAGACACTGGTGATGGACACGTGAGCGGCAGGTATGATGTCTGTCACCGATGGTAAAGGGTCACTCACACATTCGTATGACTGTTCTGTTATTCCATTTAGCAATAGGACAAAATGAATATAAAAAAAAAAAAGACCCATAACACTGGAGTGGAAAGGAAGCAGGGTGTTCTTGCCTGTCTAAAAATGAAAAAAAAAAAACTTTAATAAAATATTTAGATAATAAAAACAGGCCTGTTGAAAGTGAGCTCCTGGAGGTTTTGAGAACTGTGGAAGCTGTATAAACAAGCAAATAAGTAAAGGTAATTTTTTAATCATGAAAACTAAATTTTGTTAGATCATTTCCAAAATATTAACACGTTTATTCTTCAATTAAGTCCCATTTTTCACAGGTGTGCCATGATGAACTGTTTTTCCTTGATTGGATTTTAATTGTTGTGATCAACAAGAATCTAAAATTTTTTGTCAAAGTTGAAATTTCCATATATTAGTTTGGTGAATAGTTAATATACAACTTCCTCATTGTGAAGCAGTGGGAAGCAGTAAACGCCATCACTAAGATGATTGTGTTTTATCATATAAATTAAATTGAAGACTCTAGTAATTTTAAGAGTATAAATAAAAGTTGAGAAAATTAAGAAGAATATACAAAGATTCTTAAATTTCTTTGGCCAATCTGACCGTCACAGTAGGCCCCTGCTATCAAATGGACCATCACTCACATTTCCTTTTGAAAGATGAGAAAAATCAATCTCCTCAAACATTGAAATGTTTTTCATCAAATAATGAAATGTTTTTTGCAAAATCTTCCAGCAAATTTGTATTACCAGTGAAATATACACTCAGGTCCTTCCACGTTCTTTTAAACTATATTTTTTGTGCCAATCTCAGTAATGTTCAAGACAGCACCCTACTTGGGATGCCCCGGGGGCTCAGCGGTTGACCGTCTGCCTTCAGCCCAAGGCGTGACCCTGGGGTCCTGGGATCGAGTCCCACATCAGGCTCCCTGCAGGGATCCTGCTTCTCCCTCTGTCTGTGTCTCTGCTTCTCTGCATCTCTCATAAATAAATAAAATCTTAAAAAAAAAAAAAAGACAGCACCCTACTTTACTATTTCAAAAAAACACCACAAGTTGGTAAAAACAATTTTTGATCAAATTTAAAAATTCCCAGTTTTACATCTTAAAAATAGTCAATGGAACTGGATTAATGAAGTCATTAAAAACCCACTGTGGTCTTGTTTAAATTACACGTTGAATTTATTCATCAACATTGATTTTTTTTTCCCCCTAAGAAAGGTACAAACTTAAAATCAATGCAGTAGAATCTAGATTTTTAGAATATTGTTTTAGGGGAAAGACACTTGTGGACTTCAGGTGTTTTGTTAAGCAGAAATAGGATAGGTTATTGAGTGTCAACAACCCCAAACTTCCAGTGGCTTAACACAACAGAGTTCACCTCTTGGTCACGCAAAAGCCACAGGGTCCCAGTCAAGGCCACGGCCTGTGGCCCCAGTGCCAGCTACTTCCATTTTACATCGTGCAAGGCCACAGTGGGGCAGGGGGAGGGCGCTGGGGGCTCTGCACTGGCAGCCAACAGCTTCTACACACAGTTCATGGGCCGGAGTGGGTCAGGGATGGATTTAACCCCAGGGAGGTTACTCTGAACCGAGTTGTGTCCCCTCAAAACTCACACATTGAAGCCTCAACCCCAATGTGATGGTATTCGGAGACGCAGCCTTTGGGAGGTAACTGGGATCATATGAAGTCTTAAGAGTAGGGTCCTGTCCTTGCAAGGAGCATCAGAGAACTTGTCCTCTCTCCCCCTCCGCCCCCTCCCCACGTCAGGCATAGGACGCCATATGCATGCTTTGTGTGCATAGAAATGTACAGCTTTTTAGCTTAATGTGCAGTGGGATGTTTCCAAGATCAGGTAATAATAAGTTAGTATGTATCCCAAAGGAATAAAAACTGCCATCACAGAAAATATTTTCAAACATCAGTCAAATGTCTGGCAGTATAACTGATAGCTTTCATTTATTGTGTCTTCTACTGATATGGCCAAACATTGTAGTTGATGCTTTACAGATATAATTACATTTAATTTTTAGAATGATCCTACAGGTCATGAATTAACATCAGTATTTTCAAAAATGCAGAAATTGAGACACATAGAAATTAATGAACCTGTCAAAGTTCAGACAGCAAATGCAAACCAAGTCTGTTTAATCTGAATTCCAACCTGCTGACAGGAAGGTCTGGGCTCTCTCAGTAGTTCCTTTTTTATTTTTATTTATTTTTTTGCTTCTTGTATATATTTTATTTTACGAATGCTTACATGAATAGGATGATCTTAGGCAACAAAAATGCAACATCACATATTCTTTTGGTTTCAGAGAAGACAAAAATACCTCAAAGTACAAAGTTTGCTTGATTTAGTTGATGATTATAAAAACAGGGAATATGAGAAAGTAGTAGACTGTGGTGGCACATTAAGAATTCCGTGGCTGAAATTAGCAGATGGCAGCCGCCGTAACTTTCTCTCCAGCAACTCTGTGTACAGCAGACGTAAGTGTTATGCTAGCGTATTTCTGTTAGGGAACAGGACAGGAACAGTGCATTGGTTTGCTGTAATTGTTCCATGATTCAGCAATTGAGTCACTTAATGACTCCCACGCATACCCCAAACTCCTATAATTTTAAGAAGGGTCTAGTGTGTGGACCATCTGTTACAATAAATCCACAGTGCCTTGAGACATCAGTGGGTAATGCTCACGGTGCCCCTACTAGTTACGAGGCTGTACTTTTAGTGAAGGTGAAAGAGTAAAAAGACTATGTTGGAATCCTCTGCTGAGGATTGTACATAGTTCATTTCAATTTGTTTACAACCCATTAACAACAAAAGAGAATCCCACTACTGGCCAAAAAAAAATGGCATTCACATTTTTTTTTTAAATAGAAACATGGAAGTACAGGGTGGGAATTTTTCCAGCTTCAAAACTCACCATAGCATTCTCTAGGTGTGAAATGATGGAGCTTCCTTTGTAGGCATCTGAAAGAATGTACAACAGAAACCATAGGTCAATCACGCATTAAGTCCCTACAGCGCTCAAGATACGACGTTAGGCACTGATGTGAAGATGAGTGTGTCCATGCCATCAAAGACCTGCTCCGGCTCTTAACAGAAAAAAAAAAAAAGAAAAAAGAAGCTGCTCTTAGTCGAGAACAGGACACACAGTCACGGCGCAAGAACACAATGCGATGGTAGAGCCAGACGCAGGCCATCACTGATGCACAAAAAAGAATGACCTACCTAGACCAAGACTGGAGATGGAGGGAGGAGGTTAACGATCATCAGTGTTAAATCTAGGAAATGGAGTTGTTTAATGAAATCTAAAGGATCTGCATCTTTGCAGTCCATATGTGACATGCGTTTTCTTCAGGCTATGGGTGGTCCGCCTCTTTTTCAGAAAGTCACTGAAGACGTGATGTTTGAATTACTTACTGAGTAACTATGGTCAAAAGCCCAGCTCCGGTCTCATGCACAGGAAGGGAATGAAAAACAAGACATGCCCTCAGGGGAGAGAATTTGGAAGGATCTAGCGAAATGACACGTAATTTACTCTGATCTAGAAATGCAATTCCTAGGAATTTACTGAAAGATAATAGAAATATTGAAAAAAGTATGCACGAGACTATCTCAGCACTATTCGTGATGGCAGAAGGCTGGGGGAAAGACACACGTGCATCAATAGCAGGCGGCGCTTTCTATGACTAATCTGCAACTACACAGCAGAATGTTGTGGAATCGTACAAGGTAATATGGAAGGACTCCATAAGTAACTGAGAAATCCTTTACAAAAGAGTAAAGAACAAAGTTGGAAGAATTTATGGATAGCCTAGTTTACCCTACCTTGTCTTGTTTCGATCTGTGAGACAATGGTAAATATTTTACATGATTATAAAATACAAAATAAAATATAAAATTGAATAATGAAAATATTGGAAATATCAGAAATAATATGAAAAATATTGGAAAATATCAGAAATAATATGAAACCAATGAACATACATAACGGTATAGTCCATTTTCAGCAACAGCGGAATTCTCCCCAAGGGTCCATAAAACACGTTTCACAACACCCTAACACAACAGGTCGCAAAACAAAATCGTACAGTGTTTTAGTAACGAAAGTGTGAGTAGTAGTGTAGATCTTGTTAATTTAACATTATTATGTGTGTGAGTATTCCAAGATAAAGAAAATGGGTATTTATCTTGATGTCATTGGAAACCAAGTTTTCAAACTGGGAAAAAGAAGACATAAATATAAGATCAATATGGTTCAAAAAAAAAAATCACATAGTCCTAAAATTGAATAGAAAATTTCAATAGGAACACATGGGGTATTTTATTTGCAAAACAAATAAAATTAAATTCTGATTCCATCTATTGAAAAAACCTGGAAACACTGAACAACCCAGTAACCATGATCTCTAAAGACTTAAAGTTTGGTCCTTAGATGCCATTTCCCTCTTCCTGAAAGCAGCCGCTCACTCTAGCTCTAGAGAATGAAATATACACGATGATAATCTAGGCTGGACAATCTAAGCATCAATGAGTTAATATATTCAATGGGTTGAAACACTCAAATATTTCAACTTGTGAATTCATGATTCTAAAAAACTATTTTTGGAAGGTGATAGGAAATTGACACTATTTTGAAAAGTGATTAAAAAGAAAATTCAAGTTGTTTTTTTTTTTTTTTCTCCTCTACAAAAGCAGAAGGCAATAGTATCAGAAAGGCATTAGGGATAAGCCAATAAAAAGAGTAAACTATTCTCTCCAAGAGTTTTTCAGTCCTAAGACATGGGCCCTGAATCACAAGGCTGCAGCCTACCCATGGTGTATTTCTACTGGAATTTCAAGTGAAGACCTGTCAACGCCGTAGACCCCCCCCTCCCTCCGTCAGGGCAGATCCAGCAGGAACCTCTCCAGGTGTTTTGTATGACTCTTCTCCAGGGCAAGAACTTTAAAAACAAACAAACAAACAAACAAACAAACAAAAAACAATAGTCAATAATCTATGAATAAACAACACAGATGCAAATAAATTCCTCTAAGAGCACAGACAAATAAACGAAAACCGTAGAGTCTCTGACCCGATGAGCCTGCGGCTTCTGCTAACAGCACGGACGGTCACACCGAGGTTGTGGATGAGGGATGCCCGACCGATGCGTTGTTATAATACACACTCTTTTTCTCAGAGATTCTAAAGGTGTGATAGTCTGCTCAAGCTGCCCTGGAGAAGTGCCACAGACTGGGCTGTTTAAACAAAGAATTTTTTTTTTAAGATTTTATTTATTTTATTTTTATTTATTTATTCATGAGACAGAGAGACAGAGAGAGAGGCAGAGACCCAGGCAGAGGGAGAAGCAGGCTCCACGCAGGGAGCCCGACGTGGGACTCCATCCCGGGTCTCCAGGGTCACGCCCTGGGCCGAAGGCAATGCTCCACCACTGAGCCCCCTAAGTGTCCCTAAACAACCTCACGTCTAGCAGATGTGGAGGCTGGCGAATCCGAGATCCAGGCACTGGCTAGTGTGATGTTCTGCTGCGAGCTGTCCCTGGCTCGCAGAAGGCCTCCTTCTCCCTGTGCCCGTGCGTCTACACAGGAGCGCGCTGGTGTCTCTTCCTTCTATGAGGACATAGACCTGCTGGATTAGGACCCCAGAGTATGACCCCATCTAGCCTTTATCGGTCCTCACAGGTCCTACTTCCAAATACAGTCGCATGGGGGTTAGAGCTTTAACCTGTGAATCCCAGGGCACATAACAAATAGCACAAAACAAAAGATCTGTATATGCAGAAATACACGAATAGACTGAGGAAACCGAGTCCACGGCAGAGGGACGACGCACCAACCAGGCATTCAGCTCATTGTAGCTGCGATCAGCGGCGGATTCCGAGCTTCCCGGCCGTCCAGGGAAAAGGGGGAAGTGCTTGTTCCTGTTAGCTGTCCTTATTGGAACAGAGAAAAACCCTACTCCCTGAGGCTTTCCCTACAGTGGAATTCGAGGACGTCTCTTAAGTGGGACTTCAGGGGGGATGCAAAATATAATGAAAAATATACCTCAAAAATGTCAACATTCCTGTAACTTTCTTAATACTCAAGGGCATCACACACACACACACACACACACACACACACACGCACAGGGAAGGGGATTCGTTCCCATCCTCTAAAGAAGAGAAACACAGAATACAAAGTTGTATGTCTCAATGCTGCAGCTTTTCATGGTTTGCTTTTCCTCACATAGTTTTCCTTTTTTGTCTCTTTCATTGCTTGAGTTTGACTTATAATCTGTGCAAATGGTCTATGACTATCTCACAGTCTTGCTATAAGTTGCTTAAAGGGGATCCCCGGGTGGCTCAGTGGTTTAGCGCCTGCCTTTGGCCCAGGGCGCAATCCTGGAGTCCCAGGATTGAGTCCTGCATCAGGCTCCTGGCATGGAGCCTGCTTCTCCCTCCTCCTGTGTCTCTGCCTCTCTCTCTCTCTCTCTATCATAAATAATAAATAAATATTTTTTTAAAAAGTTGCCTAAAACCTTGTTGGAAAGGGGTTAAAAAGGCAAATAAGCAAGGACATTCTCATCATCCTCTTGGAGGAGGAAATTTGCCCCCTGGCTTTTGAATGACCAAGGCAAGAATTTTATTCAAGTCTCCAGGCTGAAGGGGAAAAAAAAAATCAGCAAATTAATGAAATCAACAGGAAACCCAAAGAGAAATGCCTGGAGCCTTAGAAAGTGCAGAGAACAAAGCAACAGCAAGAGCCATGAATAGTCACGAGATTCGAAGTACGAGTCCTAGCAGGAGCTTTTCTTCTCTTCTGTCCATTTAACCACGGCCTCAGGTCACCTCCTCGGGCCCCAGTGGAAGAGACCCCACCCAGGAAGTCTTCTCCGGAACTGGGCCCTTCAGGGACAACGGTAATTGTGTAAGAAGTAATCCAAATTTGACTTTTTGTAGCTTTATGCCCATTTTGTACGAACACACGCATACACGACCACTGATGCTAAACTGGAAAAAATGGGAGAAGTATGTTGTGAAATCACTTCATAAAATTTGGCTTGCTCATGGGGGGTGGTGGTCTGTTTTTTTTTTTTTTTCTCAATAATCATTATGCTCATTATCAATGACTTTACCTGCAACAATTAGCCTAGCTCTTTGTTTTTGAAAGAGCTCAAAAGGTAGTAAACATTTTGTAAGTCATGCTTCACTTAGGACTAAAAATAAACCTACGGGATAAATATTATTTCCATTTTGCAGAAGGTAGTACACGGAGGTTGGTGGAGCTGGGCATCTTGACCCCTCTTCTCTTTGCGCTGGCCACGTGCTATCAATCAACTGTTCAGTCTCAATGAAATTCTGCCTATCACATGATTTTTATAAGAGCAACTGCCCTGTACTTCTCACAGTATTTCTTTAATGATGAAATCTGTCTTACCTCCGGTTTCTTAAGAAAAAAATCAGAACAGAAATATTCACATGGACAGCACAGGCAGAGTAATCAGCACTGTAGGCCTCAGGCTAGAGGATGGCAGGCATCCAAAGGCCCATTTACACATGCTTTTGCTCTGGATTATCAGCCTCCTTGGAGGTCAAAAGT
This sequence comes from Canis lupus baileyi, assembly GCF_048164855.1. NCBI lineage: Eukaryota > Metazoa > Chordata > Mammalia > Carnivora > Canidae > Canis > Canis lupus. Next base: position 644,414 of record NC_132840.1, on the reverse strand, counting down.
CTATAATGGTATCAGAATTCAAGTAGCCACAGGGAATCAATGCGTGACTTTAAGATTCCTTCCATGTTTGAGATGACGTGATGGATAAGACAAGTAAACTTCCCATGAGGAGTCGCTAATCCCAGTGCGTGCATCCTCTGCATATCCCCATGCACTGTGCCTGCAGGTACATCCCTTATTTGGAACATATAACGTGGTTTTCAACAACGATGAACTGAGTGCCTAACAGGTTGGGTCATGGTAGGTAAAGCGGAAACAAAATCCCTGTCTTCTTAGGGCCTCGAATCTTGTAGGACACCTATATTTCTCGCTCAATCACTCGACAAAATATGAAATGATTACCAGGAAAAGGCTACGAAAGACAAGAGATCCTTTATGTATAATGATAAAGGGAAGATTTCCCATGTTCAGAGTCAAGACAGGCTCCCCCTCAAGTGCTTTTGAGCTAAAGCAGGAAGTTTGAGTAGAAGCAAACTGTGGAACAGGTGGGTTTGTGTCTGACACATACTAGGGAGAAGGAAGCACGTGCGTAAGAAAGGAGTAAATGTTTCCAGACTTTGTAGCCAGAGGAGGCGTGACGCAGCCGAGGGGCTGCCGGGACGTTTGGGTGGTGGAAGCAGAGAACAGGGTGAGACACCTAAAGGAGGCCTCCACGCTGGCAGGGGGCCGAAGCACGATTGTACAGCAGGCTGCGTGTTAAGGATCTCGTGTAGGTCCCAAGGGCGATGCAGGCCATGAGTTGGCTTTAACGAGGCGAGCGGCACGATCGCTTCTGAATTTTGGACCTTTCACTGCAGCTGCACGGAGGACAGTGGTCTTAAGGAAAAGACTGGAAACAGCAAGAGTAGTTCAGAGGAGTCCAGGGCTCAGGCCTGGGTGCGGCATCTTTAAGAAAACGGACCAGGTCTTAGGCCTGCAGCCATAGCAACTTGAATCTGAAAACACGCCTGAGACATTACAGGAACAGGAACAGGAACAGGAACATACCGATTGCGGTGGGAGGTGGCAGAGGCGCGGTGGAGGCAACGCGGTGGACACAGCAGAGGCGGGAAGGGCATGAGCGGAGGCTGCTGACCGAGGGCGCTCAGGCTCAGCCTCCGAGGCACGAGGGGGGCCTGCGTGTTAATCCCAGCACTGTGGCCTCTAAAGCTGCATTAGGACCTCGTTAAATCAACGTTCGTGACGTGAGGCATCAGCAGGCAGGTGGTGAGCTACAGTTTGCAAGACCACAAGAGAGACGGACTCACAGGCTCACAGCACATGGCACAGGCGGAGAGCAGGCGAGAGGACGTGAGGACCTGGGGGATGTGCCCTTATTTAAGTCCCTGGGTGGAATGCCTTGGTGTCCGCAGAATAGGGTCCGACTGGTCACTTCAAACCCAAAGAGTGGATTTCAGGACAGGTCTCATGTAGGGAGCCCGTAAGGCACACAGGGGCTGGGGGGCACCTACTGACCACAGGGGCCATTGGAGAAGCTGTACCAGGAACTTGTACTTGCCGGTGAGACCCTGGAGCTGCCTTCCAGGGCACACACTCGCGTGAGGGGCTGGTGCCAGTTCACGGTCCCTGCAGTCCAGCGGCCTAACCAAATGGACGCCAAGGTAGGAAGACCACGGAGCAGCTTCGCCGAACCCTCAACGCCACGTCAACTTTCCTTAAGGCTACTCAGAAAAAATCAAGAACTTATTTTATCAACAAGAGAAACTGAGTGTCTAACTCGCAGAGTTTTTACCGAGATCAAGTAACATAAAGTGCTTTGCAGAGCACGTGAGAGGTACAGGTACTTAGCAGTCCACGGATGGTACATTTTTATTTTGTTTTACCAATCATTACTTTTATTATTCTCTACAAAAGGAAAATGAGTGATCTTGATGAGTGAGCCAGAACTGAACAAGTGGAGAGTGGGGATCAGTCTACAGAGAGAGCAAAAAGCAACATGTGCCGGGGACTATTTTTAGTACCAAAAAAATCAATATATCATTAGATAGCATATAAGAAAATCAAGAAACTACAATAGATTAAGTAGTGCTTGACCATCAACTATGAAAAACTTCCCAAGGTCTAAAAATAATAAGAGGGCACAGAGGGGAAAATGGCTAAAAACCAAATCTGAATCCAGGTAGGACACCTGGTAGGACACCGTGATTCAGGCACTAAAACCTGCTGGCTTTTCGTCCGCCCATCGGCCTCTACCTTGTGCCCCACGTGTTGTTAGTGGTGACGAGCATCTCTGACGTTTTCAGAGTTCCTCCTTTCGCTCCATTCTCGTTCTGCCCTGTGGCCCCCAAGTCGTGAGACTCGAGGGCAGAAATCCTCACAGAGCACTTTGTAATTTGACCCTCAGTGCTTCAACTCTACTCCGCCTTTTATGGCAAACACGGTTGCACGTGGGGTGAGTGCCTGGTTCCAACCAGACCAACAACGAGCTATCGAGGGGCAACTACCCATTCCCATGGAAATATCACCGATGTCCCCCGGTCTGAGAGCAAAGATCTGGACCCGTGATGCTAAGCAAAAGGCAAGGGAATGCTCAGCATAGGCTTATGGGTTCAAGATCCCATTAGGCAACATTTGCAGTTGGGTTGAGGAGTGGGAGGGAACGGAGAGCTCATCCAACAATGCTGCTCGCCCAGCGTTTCAATTCTAAAAAGAATAATGGAGTAGTTTACAGTAACAAGTGATGAGTGGTGCTAGTTGTCTTTAGTGACAATTACAGATGGTACATCATTAGTTTAGAATCCTGTAACTGTACTCACAAGGAAACCAAACAGAGGAAGCAAAAAAAAAAAAAAAAAAGGAGAAGAATTTGTGTCATTTCCCAAGGACCTAAATAATTATTTATTGCAAACATAACAACTCAAAGTTGAAATTTGTTTCTTAATTCTCCCCACAGTTGCTGTAGTTAAGATTGCTGCTTTTTATTTAGAAGTGTGACTTCGCGTGTAGTTTTGTCTTTTTTTTTCCCCCATAAAGACTTCATAAAAGCTTAAGGGGCTAATATTTTTTGGTGTGTGTGTGTTAAATATTAATGGCGGTTTGTTCTGAGATTCTGCCTTCCCCACAGAGTCTTTAAAAGCTGAATTATACCAAAAGTTATGACATTACACAAGAGGAGAAGCAATCTTCACCGTAATGAAGTCATTTGTTCATCAGCCTGAAAATATTCAGCAGCTTGGTTATCCCTCCTCTTCTCCCTTCCTCCCTCTGAAGCAAGAAAGCATTAGAAATGCAAAGGACACCCCTGACCATTGCTTAGCACCCGTTTTAGTGTCATTTTTGTTCTCCCCCTTGACGCTTGACTGTTCAACATTATTATATAAAGAAATAAAAAAGGGTAGCCCTTTTCTCTGAAAATAAGCTCACATTTCAATGCTCAGTAGCAACTGGTGAGAGGAGCTCTCTTACTTTGCTATTGGAACAAGTGGATTAAGTCCTGTGCTGGCCACGACTGAGGCTGACATCGTAGGGGTGAGGTGTGAGGAGGCAGCTTGTCTAGAGCCCACGCATCAAGCTCTTTGGTGTTTAGGATGATTTGTTCCCTTCCCTGAAGAGGTCAATATCTGCAAGGACTGCTGCAGCTATTGCAGGTTCGTAGGCATTTTCTGGGAGTTTGCTAAGCTCCAAAGAATATGCTCAGTGATAGAAAAATAACTATCAATAAAGCACCAATATTCTCCTCAATATTCAACTTCTCAGGGAGGAGATGGTCATGTGCAAAATGCTAGAGAGATGAAAGAAGTCAGACTAGCTTATCTGTGTAAATGATGTGTCTTGGCTTATGAAACTGGGGACTCCAAAGTCCAACTTTAGAAGATAACCACCTCTCAATAGCTCAGGTCAAAATCCTCCATGAGAGTTAGAGTAGGATTAGGACATCTGTGCAGCCTCAAAGCAAACACTTGTAGCCCTGGGGTTGACAGCCCCAACAATGAAGGGCAGGGGAACATGAAATGTGGAAATAAGGAAGAAATCGTTTTCCAGAGGAAAATTATGGTGCTATTAGCAAAAGAAAGAAGAGAAACAAGCAAGAAAGCATCAGAAATGCAAAGGACACACCTGACCATTACTTAGCACCCGTTTTAGTGTCATTTTTGTTCTAGTCCCAAACAACATTGCCCTCTTTAACAATAGCTAGTCCCCTGGGGCACCTGGGTGTCTCAGTCAGTGGAGATGCTGGCTCTTGATTTTTGCTCAAGTCTTGACCAAAGGGTTCTGGGGTCAAGTCCCCAATCAGGCTCCACGCTCAGTGGGGAATTTGCCTGAGGACTCTCTCTCTCTTTCCCTCTCTCTCTCCATCTGCCCCTCCCGGCCACTTGATTGCTTTCTCTAAAATAAAATAAATAAATAAATAAATAAATAAATAAATAAATAAATAAATAAATCTTAAGAAAAAGAATGTCTAATCCACCCAATTTTGCTCATAAACTAAGATTTCCTTAAAGTAAGGTAGACAAGCAATAGTACTGGAATAGCAGCAGTGTCGTAGGGTGACAGATGGTAGCTACACTTGTGGTAAACACAGAATAATGCATAAACTTGTTGAATCACTGTGTTGTACCTCTGAAACTAATATAACACTGTCTATCAGCTGTACTAAAAAGAAAGCAGACAAGCAGGAACGGGCAATGCCCACTATTGGTGTACATTTGTACAACACTTTATATTTTGAAAAATACACATGCATACTGCATAGCAGTCCAGGCTTAGAAAAGTGTGAAATTCATGTTTAACACAAAGGCAAGCAAGTCACACGGGCAAGACCACCGAGTTAAATATTCCAGTGTTCCCGACCTCCACTCTATTCCTGTGATCCTGGCCCAAGGAGAGGAAAGTAAAAGGTATAATTCAATCCACTTTTCCTAGGTCGGTTCTTTCATTTATGGCATGGGATACTATAACGGTACCTAGATCAGTTTTGGGGTTAGACACTAGCACATACTCAATGTGTCACTAAGTGAGGCAGATTTCTTAGTAAAATGCTTTACAGTCATTTAATAGACAAACTTACCTTACTCTGTTGTATCATTTCCACGTCTGCCCTTGTTAAGTGTATCTTGTTAATCTTTCAATTCCTAGTACCAATTATGTTCTCACTTAGTCCTCATCAAAACGAATGAAGAATCGACTAAATATACAAATGGACGAATGAAAAAAACTTTCTCTGACTCGGGGTCCTACCACATATTTTCTTTGTTAAATTATGTTTGCTAAAATTGAAGATGTGGATAATAAATTTTTTCCAAAGGACACTCAAAGGCCAGAAACACACATTGATATCAACCAGACATTAGAATCCCTGGGTGAGTGAATGGTTTTACTCCAACTCCTCCAGCAGAATCCACCACATCTAGGTACCTGAAGACTCACGATGAGAGCTTCTGATTTGAGAGACCTGAAATTGCAATTGTCACCTGAAGTGCCCCTCAGAAAATGGATATAAAAAGCTCCTGGCAGTGTTCTGATGATGCAGACCCTGACACAAACATGAATCATGACTCCTGGATTGACTGCCTGTTATTGAGCTATCATTAGGCCCGATGCTCTGTGCGCCCTTAGGACAGCAATTCCCTTGTTAGGGTAAAGGAACCTGCATGTGTGACAATTCATGCATGAGTTCTGATGCCAGACTGGAAGTTCTCACGTTCCAGCATTAAGTCTTGGCTCTGATACTTGAATTTAGACAAATTAGGTGCCAGGTACACAGTAAGTACTCTATGACACAGGCATGGAAACGTCAAAACTCACAGAACTATATACGCCGAAGGCTGGATTTTACCGTATGGAAACAAAACCTCAGTGAACCTGATGCAAACCTAAATTAATGATTTCTGTTCAGAAAAGCACACTTTGGAGCAAGTTAAGACACAAAAGACAAATTTGGAAGAGATACCTGAAATATCTAAAACCAACAAGGAACTACTATCACTATCTAAGATGTATTAAGACTTTCAGTAAGTCAACAGTAATGAAAAAATGGGCAAATAATGCAAAAAAATGATAGAAGTAGAAACTCAAAAAATATATATATACATATATATATATATGTATATATATATATATATTCAAGTGTATTGGTCATCAAAAAAGTGGAAATTTAAACAGGAATGTGGTAATATTTTGTAAGTTAATTAAATCATCAAAAATTAGAGTGTAGGATCATGTTAAGAGTTGGAAAGATATGGGGCTATGGGGTTCCTCATACTCTGCTGGAGGGAGCGAGAATGAATATAACCCTACTGGAACTAATATAGCAATGTTTGGGCAAGTTAAGCGTAATGGAACCCCTTGACCCAACAATCATTGAAACGAATAACTAAAATATTTTTTTTAAATGTATGCTAGAATAGGCAAAAGTAGTTTGGGGGAAAAATAAACAAGATTGAACCATTTGCACTCCCTAATTTCACCAGTCATTGCAAAACTACAGTAATCAAGATAACAAGGAATTAGCATAAGGATAGCTATATAGACAAAAGGAACAGAACAGACACAATCAAAATGGTGATTGATTTTTTCAAATTTAAATCATACAATTCATTTAAATTGTAAAATTAGATGGATTTTAGTATGTTCACAGAATCATACAATCATCAATACAATTAATTTTAGAACATTTTTATCACTCCAAAACTAACCCCATACAACTAGCAATCCTTCCCCCTCTGACCCAATATCCCTTTCTCCCCATCCTAGTCAATGGCTAATCTATTTTCAGTCTCTACAGGGTCATCTATCAAGGTTTTGAAGAAAATGCAGAATATCTTTGTTAACTTTTGGTAAGCAAAGATTTCTTAAGATAAACAGCGCAAGTCATTAATATTTCAAAGCACAAATTAATTAAAATTTGCAAATTAGACTTTGGTAAAATTAAATACTTCTGTTCTTCAAATGCCAACAAAATTCTAGAATTGAAAAACTATTCCTTAGTGAAAGAAATCAGATCAGAGGTTATCAAGGCAGGTAGACATAAGGAATTTTCCTGTGGTGATCATTCTATCTTTATCAGGTGGTATTGTGAAATTCATACATTTGCAAAAATCATCTACTTTATGCTTAAAGTAATATTGTGATTTTTATCCTAAGGAAATTATACTGCAATATAATCTATGTTACATAAGACAGTGATGTTCCAAGCACTGTGCTATGTGCCTGGGTATACAATGACAATGGAAATGTGTAGCGCTGGCTTTCATGGAGGTGATAATCCAATCTATTTTTTTAAATTTTTATTTATTTATTCATGAGAGACACACAGAGAGAGGCAGAGACACAGGCAGAGGGAGAATCAGGCTCCATGCAGGGAGCCCGATGTGGGACTCGATCCCAGGTCCCCAGGATCACGCCCTGGGTGGAAGGCAGTACTAAACTGCTGAGCCACCCGGGTTGCCCATCTAATCTATTTTTATGTTATCTGGGTTAGCTTATCCAACCTCCTAAAACTATCTTATAAGAAAACAGGGGCTGCAATTATTCTCTTTTCAGAAATTAAGAAATAATGGCTCAGAGATTCTAAATGAGTAGCTCGAATCAGAGATATTATGGAGCATAGCGGGACTAGAGCTAGGCATTCTGGCCCGACAGCCTCTTTTCCTGCAAACTATGGAGTGGCACATTTTACAAGTATATACAGAACACACACATACCTGGCAGCAAAAGCATTAACTTGTGGCAAAAGCATACAAGGAGACCTGCACCCAACGCCCTATACCAGGTATGCTTCTCTCTAGTTTTATTACCGTGGAAAATGCACTTAACTTTGAGATTCAGTTTCTTTTTCTCTAGGACTGGAATGAGCTGCCTGTTTATTCATGCCTCAGCACATACACCAACTAATCTGTCTTTAGAAAATCCCTTCCATACTTTCCTGCATGCTTATTAAAACATACATGAATATGTATATCATTATAGCAGCTTTTGATAATTAAAAAAAATACTACATATGTGCCTATATCCAAGGGAGTGTGCATGTCTGTACATGTATCTTTGTAGTACACGTTTTTCACCCATTTAACATATACCCAGATCTGTGTGTAAAAATCTACCTCATTCTATTTTGTAGCTACATGATATTCCTTAGTAATGTCTTGACATTTTTTTCCTTCATTATTCTCCTTCATGAAAGAATTGCACAACCTTCTATTTGGAGGCGGGGAGCACTATAAACAACACTGTAGGATATGTTCTTTAGAAAGGCGAACTGCTAGCTCAAGAGTCATCCATCTGTACCTCTAAAACGTTGGTCAAACCATTATCTAAAATGCTTGTAGCAATTCAAACACACTCCCATGGCAACGGGTGAGGGTGTATGTACCCTGTATTCAATACCCTCTGTTGCGTTTATTCCAAGCTCAATAAACAAATTTGTGTCCGTCATGTTGTGCTCATCCAAACCCACTGCCTGTCTTCCTTTGTCTGAGGCAACGGTGGTCACGTCATAGCTGCTCTGTGATAAGCCACCCCTGAAACCCAGGGCTGGGCTCTGAGCAGAGAGTCAGTGTGCCAGGGCCCAGGGTGTGGGGACAACAGAGACAGGCTTTTCTTCATTCTAGCAGCTCATGTATTTACGGTTTTCCACATGTCTGAGCTAATGACTCTGCTGATGTGGAGCAGAGGATTACACTAAGCCACTCTTTGTAATGCTCGCTTGACTGAGGATGAACTCAGGATGAAATGATGTTTGTAATGTTCTTTCAGGAATTGCAAGCCACTGAATTTGTCAAATATTTATATTGGGCAACCAGCATCTACCTGTCTGTCTCTCTGTCTCTCTGTTCATATATATATCTATAAAACCCTGTTCTTTTGTCCCACAGTATTTTCAGAGGCTTACCCATAACCAGATAGGACATAATCTCACTCAAGGGCATGGAACAAGATTCCAAATGAGGTTATTGATATAATTTATTGATTTCACAGAGTTTGCATTCAGTCCTTTCAGCATCAGCCATAGATAGGGTTTAAATGCTCCTTGTTCCCTTTTCTTTTTTCTTGTTCTACTCTACTTCAGTCCCTCAAAGACCCTAACTTAACTTTAGAGACTATTACTTATCACGGAGGTTGCTAGGATTCATCCTGCCTCTGTTCTAGGATAGCAACAGTTGATCTTTAGCGAGGAACTCTTCCAACCTCTACTTTGTTAATAATAAAAATCATTCTATGGAGAAATCTTAAATAGCCACTGTTCCAAAATCTCTTTTTCTGTCAGGAATAGAAATGAGCAGGAACCAAGGTGGTGGGGGCGGGGGTGAGAAAACCATACCTGTCTGCATGTGGATAAATAAGCTATAATCTCCCACTTTGAGGAGCTCAACGTCTAGCAAGGTCAGAGGCATACACAACTACCTCAAATGATACACGCTAGAATGGGACAAGATTGAAAACACACACTTACACACACACAAGGTAGCACAGGGAACTAGATATCTTGCTTTGGCTAGAGATGGCTTCATACAGGGGCTGAGCCTTCAAAGATGTGGTAGGACAGACAAAGGCCAAGCAAACGACATCAATGAAAACACAAGGATCATAATGAGTATGGCACTTGGAGTCTAGTACCCCTTTATAAAGGTAAACTGGAAGTAATTGCAGCAAAGTTTTAAATTTAGAATTAAAAGATTAACGTCCGGACCCCAATGGAAGGAACCAGAGGATATTTTGTTAAGATAATCATGAGGACATTTTTCAATGTGTCATTATTCCTCAATTTGTAGCTCAAGCCCCAGTGAACACGCTGAATCTCAACATTTCCAAAGGTCTCTACACACAAAAGAGAATGATGGGCGATTTACAGTCAGGGAAATAAGCCACTTGGGACATACTCAGAGAGTGGCAATTCTGGGCATTGTTAATTCTGACCCTGTGGCCAGAAAGTTTGAGGACACCAGCGTAGGCATAACCAACCCTTCCAGCTCAAAACCCGCAGGGGAATAGCTTCGTAATGATCAGGGCCCCCGTGAGCCCTTGATTTCTTGTACACTTGGGAAGGTGCCTGGAGGCCTGGCCTGATAAACCGGGCTCTCTGTCCTAAGCATACAGAACAGAGTCACGGCAGGTGACAGGTCCAATTGCTGCTAATGCCAGTAAAAGGATACATCTCACTTTCCTTACAATTAAAGGCAGTAGGCCCCTCTTATTGACAATGCATTGGTTAAAAAATGAAAATAAAATAAAAATAAAATAAAGAATACACAGGAAAACGAAGAGAATATCATCTGCAAAAGGACTTTTGCTCAAAGGACTTTTTTTTTTTTTGTAACTAATGGACAAATCTGCTTGCACAAATCAAGTGTGAACTCAGCATTTTGTCCCAGATAATGAAAAGGACAGGCAATAGGAACCATTGTTAAACACTGATAGACAAGCTTACAGAAATTCTAGGGGAAAAAAAGTCTGAACACAGCATTTGTTTCAGGTTCAAGCTGTAATTGCCAAATTGCCAATATAGAAAATGTATAGGAGATAATGGGTTTGGAAGTGCAGAGCGACATGGATTGGCAGAATTAATATTGTGAAAATGTCAATGTTACCCAGGGCAATATACACGTTTAATGCAATCCCTATCAAAATACCATGGACTAAAAAAAAAAAAAAAAAAAAAAAAAAAAAAAAAAAATACCATGGACTTTCTTCAGAGAGTTAGAACAAATTATTTTAAGATTTGTGTGGAATCAGAAAAGACCCCGAATAGCCAGGGGAATTTTAAAAAAGAAAACCATATCTGGGGGCATCACAATGCCAGATTTCAGGTTGTACTACAAAGCTGTGGTCATCAAGACAGTGTGGTACGGGCACAAAAACAGACACATAGATCAGTGGAACAGAATAGAGAATCCAGAAGTGGACCCTGAACTTTATGGGCAACTAATATTCGATAAAGGAGGAAAGACTATCCATTGGAAGAAAGACAGTCTCTTCAATAAATGGTGCTGGGAAAATTGGACATCCACATGCAGAAGAATGAAACTAGACCACTCTCTTTCACCATACACAAAGATAAACTCAAAATGGATGAAAGATCTAAATGTGAGACAAGATTCCATCAAAATCCTAGAGAAGAACACAGGCAACACCCTTTTTGAACTCGGCCATAGTAACTTCTTGCAAGATACATCCACAAAGGCAAAAGAAACAAAAGCAAAAATGAACTATTGGGACTTCATCCAGATAAGAAGCTTTTGCACAGCAAAGGATACAGTCAACAAAACTCAAAGACAACCTACAGAATGGGAGAAGATATTTGCAAATGACATATCAGATAAAGGGCTAGTTTCCAAGATCTATAAAGAACTTATTAAACTCAACACCAAAGAAACAAACAATCCAATCATGAAATGGGCAAAAGACATGAACAGAAATCTCACAGAGGAAGACATAGACATGGCCAACACGCACATGAGGAAATGCTCTGCATCACTTGCCATCAGGGAAATACAAATCAAAACTACAATGAGATACCACCTCACACCAGTGAGAATGGGGAAAATTAACAAGGCAGGAAACAACAAATGTTGGAGAGGATGCGGAGAAAAGGGAACCCTCTTACACTGTTGGTGGGAATGTGAACTGGTGCAGCCACTCTGGAAAACTGTGTGGAGGTTCCTCAAACAGTTAAAAATATACCTGCCCTACGACCCAGCAATTGCACTGTTGGGGATTTACCCCAAAGATACAAATGCAATGAAACGCCGGGACACCTGCACCCCGATGTTTCTAGCTGCAATGGCCACTATAGCCAAACTGTGGAAGGAGCCTCGGTGTCCAACGAAAGATGAATGGATAAAGAAGATGTGGTTTATGTATACAATGGAATATTACTCAGCTATTAGAAATGACAAATACCCACCATTTGCTTCAACGTGGATGGAACTGGAGGGTATTATGCTGAGTGAAGTAAGCCAGTCGGAGAAGGACAAACATTATATGTTCTCATTCCTTTGGGGAATATAAATAATAGTGAAAGGGAATATAAGGGAAGGGAGAAGAAATGTGTGGGAAATATCAGAAAGGGAGACAGAACGTAAAGACTGCTAACTCTGGGAAACGAACTAGGGGTGGTAGAAGGGGAGGAGGGCGGGGGGTGGGAGTGAATGGGTGACGGGCACTGGGTATTATTCTGTACGTTAGTAAACTGAACACCAATAAAAAAAAAAAAAAAAAAAAAAAAAAGGAAGTGCAGAGCGATCGGACAGGTACAGATCCATAGATCTAGTCCTTGGGAACGCCCCACCTGTTCACTCCTCCCCTCCAGTATTTGACCTTGTTTTGCGATCAGCCTACTAAAAAGTTTGACCATTCATTTTTCCACATTTTTTACTCTGTGGAGAGTGTGTGTGTGTGTGTGTGTGGACCTATAAGCCAGTAGTATGTGCATTCTTGATATTTTTGCTTCCCAGTAAAATCAAGGTCACATTCCCATACATGAGGTTCAGACGCCACCTTGGACATTAAAATTATATACATCTAGCACTGTTTTAATCAGAGAAGGTTAGAATTGGAAAAAAAAAAACACTTAAAAATGGTTCAGTTGTGCCCCCAACACTTCAGATGTGTTATTGAAAGACAACCCCCAAAACTGGTGGCAACGACAGGAACTAAGACGAAGCCAGATCCATTATTTCCCAGATTGGGACCTTCTTGCTGGCTCATCCTTTCGGTCCTACATCCGTCCATGCAGTCAGAGTATTTAACTGCTTATATTGTACTTATTAGAGCAACTACTGTAAAATAGGATTTGAATATAAAAACCCAATAAAAATCAACGAGGAGCCCTTTCCTTGATGATTTCAGTCCCCAATTAAGCACATGGAACTAAGAGTCACAGTACAGCCTAGTGCATGAGGGTCACAGGAAATCTCTCGTTTCTCATAGTAACTCCAGCAGAAAAAGTCAGTCCACAAAAAGAATGCACAGAGATCAAAGACAGTTATAATTAAAAATCATGAGAAACATAAATGCTCATCACTGATTATAATGGTATTTACTATCCATTATGGGTAAAACAAAACCATCAAAAATAATTGAAGTTCAAAGGTTGTATTTTTCTTTTTTTTTTTATAAATCATGCCGCTAAATATTTTTCAAAAGTACTGCTGTAGTATTTTCACTTTGGGAGTGCATTTTATTTTTGAGGGGTACGTTTCCCTGTGTAAAATAAGGAGCGTGGGCTTGCCGTCCGCGGTAGGCCCTAGGAGGGCCACCACCTAAGCCCCAGCACTTGGGAGCCAGTGAGGCTACAGGGTGAACGGGAATCAAGGGTCCAGGCTCTCACTGATTTTAGCATGAGATCGTCCTGGACTCTCCAGCTGGGCCCCGGAGGCCCACTAGGGCCCTTAAATGTAGGTGTGGGAGCCAGAAGCGCCGGGGACAGAGAGGCAGAACCGAAGACTCGTGACCACTGCTGGCTTCGAAGGCAGCGGAGACACCGCACCCGAGGACCAGAGTCCGCCTGTGCAAGGAGCCGAGAGGAACGGGGCCCGGGAGGCCGTGGCCGTGCTGCTCTCCTGCCTTTCGTCCAGGGACACTGATGGGACCGACGGCCTCCAGGACCCAACGTGACTTGGACTGTCTTGAGCCACCAAGGGTGCGGCACTTTGTCTCAGCAGCAACGGGAAAGTCACACGACGTCGCTGTCCTCCCGAGGCCGTGGTCGCAGTCACCCTGATGGAAGCAGCGCATCCCCCTTCCTTTCCCTCTCGGCTCCTCCCCATCTCCCTTCCCTCATTTTTCTCCCTCTCTCCCAGAACCGTTGAGAACGCTTTCCATGGTTCCGGCCTTATTTTATTCGCCTCCTTCACCCCATTGTCCCTTCTATTCTGCAGAAACACTACTCACATCCCATTAGACATCAGTACAGTCTGCCTTGGATCCTCTCAACTTTCCCTCTCTCTCATTCTCTTAAAAAGTCTCACAAAGCGACAAAGATCGATAGTCCTTAGAAGAAGGAAGGTAAAACGTTTCATCAACATGTTTTTACTTATAGGTCTGTTCCTCTTGTCACAAATGTTCTGAAGAACCTATTTAAAACATGGAATCGGCAAGCCTGCTTCGCCAGGATCGTGCAGGTTGCAACTACTGTATAAATTACTCCTAATACCATAGGAAATATTCAAATATAAAAGCTAAATGGAAACCACTTAGTTCAGGTGCAAAACCTTGAAATCAATCTTTTCCATACTTGCCTAAATTCTTTCTAGTCACCACACAAGATGTTTATTAAAGAACAAAAGGAAAGAAAAAATAAGTATAAAAGGATTCAGAAAAACCATCTCTGTTTTGTAAATAATGCAGTTTGAATATACTTGAATTAGCTATTCACTTGAATTTATCGAAATGCAGTATGCGTCTAAGCTGAAAACTAATCCTGTTTCAAACATGGCTCAATGTGCACTGAAAAAAAAAAAAAGATGACTGAGTATGTGGAAGCGCATCTGAATACACATTCAATATAAACTAATAGCAGCTGAGAAATAAAATGCCTTTGATGCAGATGGGCAAGTGCTCTATAGAAAACATTTTTATCTTTTTTTAATAAAAGGGTTTTTTTTCCCTCACTTTAATACAGACATAATCATAAAGAAAATTGCAAAGAATTCATTGCAAAGTATGTTCTTAGAAAAACCCATCAAGATTTTAAATCCCCTCTCCTTGTGTGTTTGTGGGTTTGTGTGTGTTTTCTAGGGAGGACGTACACACCCAGCACGGGCAGGTTAGGTGGTAAAAGTTTATTTCCAAGCAGTCACTTGAGGCTCAAAGTATTGTTCTCCATAACTCGATTTCTTAGCTGGCGAACTACAAGTATATTTAACCCATAATCCACTAAAACAGTAGATTTTATCCAAGGAATGAAGAAAGAATGCTGTTGCAGTTATGGGAACAACGGCAGAACCATTAAGTATTTTTGCTCTCTGATTTATGCTTTTTAAAAACCGGGAACATGCCAGATGCCTCGTATCTGAAAACTCGTAAGTAACATTTGGCAGCGCTCGGTGTGTGCGGGGCTGGAGCCGGGCGGGAAGCGGTGCCCTGCGTGCTGGTGGACGTGTCGCTCCACTTCCACACCGTTAGCCCTGCCCGGGATACCTCGTGTCAGGACGACGAAGATGCCAGCGTACCCGGAAGACCCTCCACCGCCTCCGCTGATGCACCTATTCCTCCAGAGCCTCTTCTCCCGCGGGCCGACCGGGCGCCGAGGTCGTGTAGCTTGTCTCCTCAGAGAGAGCCGTGGGCTGTTCCCACTTCACGGACGTGGCAAGTGAGGCTGAGCGTGTTAGTGGGCAGCTGGCTCTGGGAGTCCGAGGCCACCCTCCACCTCACCCGGGCTCCGTGACTCCCTCAGGAGGCCGTTCCTTCTGCTGCCCTCATAGCAAAGGACAGAGAGTAGCGGAATTCAGCGACTGGCCCGAGGTCACAGGCGTCTACTGCCGTAGCCCGCAGTCAACCCGGAGCTTCCCCAGACGCCTGGCCGCACGCTTGAGCCCTCTGTTAGGTGACCTGCCAGCGAGGGGCGAGCGCTACAAGGAGAAGCTGGGTCTGTGAGGTAGCAGCAGGTCCTACTCCAGAGCCGAGCGATCATCTAGGGAGGGAGGTAACGATGCCACGCGGTCCTTGCGATGGATGGATGTGGCACAGGCCGCAGCCCCGGTGGGCGCGGGTGGGCCCGGACGGCAGGACAGCAGCTCTCGGAGCCGAGCCTCCCCGCCGGAGCTGGGCCACAGCGCACAAGCCGAGGGAAGGACATTTCAGCAGAGGAAACGTGGGTCCCCGCAGTGCAGGGACGGGGGCAGCAGGTGCATTCAGGCATCGTCAAGACCCCGGTACAACGCCCCGTAGAATCCACACCTGGAGGCACGGAGAACCAGGCTGGGAATGCCAGGGCAGCCGGCCGGGCCTCTCCTCCTGCCGGGCTCACTGGTGGGGCCAGCGGCTCCTCCCTTCACCCCACGGGCGTGTGCGAGGAAGGAGGGGGACAGCCTCGGCTTTGATCCGGGCATAGGTCCCGTGGGAGCGGCAGCAGCTGACCCTGAAGAGCACCTAAGAGGCAAGACGAACTTCCTCGGAAACGTGCTGCAATGTCCAAGACAGCCTTGATTGGCTCACGCGAACACTGTCAATTTAGTAGGGACACGTTCACGGACAGAAAACCCGGTTCTGTTCACTGACGCATGTGCGAGATGAGATGCTGGCAGAGGAATTGTGTATTTATGATAATTTTGCTATTGCAGGGCCGCGGAGGCCATCTACCAGGGAATTGCAGTAATTAGATGAGGAAAGTGATTGTTCCATAAAACTCAGCTGAAATGTTACCGCGGAGCAGAGAGAAATGAAGAATAAAGAGTATTTCCCAAATCAGAAAAGATTGTTTTATTGTCTATTTTACAAGCGTAGTTAGGGTGTTAAATTGGAAGCAAATCTAGCTGGAAAGCAGTAACATTCCAGATTTGGCCATCAAATTAATTCTGTCGTAATGAAATGTGAAATTTGACTGAAATGAAGAGGAATTGGATTTGGGCTGCCGGGGCTGGTGGCTTTCAATTATAACACCACACAACCCACGGCCTTTTGTTAAACATAAAAATAAACGCTGAGCAAACAGAGGCGACTGCTGAGGAAGAAACAGGAACAGAGTTGCCAGCCTAGAGACGCGCCAGGCTTACCTGGGAGGCGTCAGAGGGCCCGGGGCGCCGGGGCCACCGCTCCCAACGTCCCTGCAGCGCCGCTGTGCCTGCAGCCGAACCGGGGATGGGATGCGATGGGAAATTTGGAAGACGGATCACCAATCTGTAAGTTAAGCCGTTCTAGATGATTCCTGTCATGGTTTTCTGCTTGCTCTCCTGATCTTAGCTATGCTTTAAGACAGAACAAACTGGTGGAATTAGAGAGGTCGTGGGCAGCCGGGTGGCCACGAGTGTGCAGGAGCTCGCAGGTCTGCGCTACAGCCTCGTATCTGCACCTGGACCACAGCAGTGGATCCACTCCTGCCTCCAGCCTCCCCCGACCCGGTCATCTTCCCCTTGAGACAGTCACTGGCCATGGCCGGGTGATGGCCTGCACCAGGGTCACTGATCCAGGCAGCCTGTCGGACCCCATCCGAAGTCAACCTGTCAGACCCAGGGTGACAGGAGAAGGAAGCATCACTTATGCCCTATTATAGCTCTTTGCATTGATGGTATATACAATAGTATCTGGAGTAAACTGGGTTAAATAAAATATATTAACATTAATTTGCTTCTTTTTATAATGTAGTTATTAGACATTCTTAAAATTATGTATGTGCCTTAAATTATATTTCTATTGTCTGCTGCGCTAGACAATGCACAAGATGGGACAATGGCCCACGATCTGGGGCCTCACTGTGACTGAGGAGCAATAAATGGTAAGTGCGCTAATGCCTTAGTAAGACACATGATCTCCATAAGTAGGGAGAACCCACAAAGCTTTGGGACCCTAGAGACTGGTGAAATTCTGAGGATTCCAGAGTTCTGGGGCACTCTGGGACATACTCTCCAGAGTAAGATTCAAGATTTTACCTTGAACCGCCCATCACCAAGGGAAATGCACAACAGTTGGTGGACCTGTTTCGTTTTTAGAAGTGTTCTACAGCTGGGAATAGGGTTCTAGTGAGTTTACTGGGTGACATAAAAGAATACTGATTTTGAGATCCCGCAGGAATGGAAGACAGCTAGTTCTATGTAGGTCCAGTCTGCGGTAAAGAAGCCCTATAGCTCGGTCCATATAACTTGTCAGAGTCCATGTCGTACAGTGAGTCATGGGGGCTCTAGCTCTATTGATCACCTTCCTTTTAAAATTATTTTCCCAGAAATGTGACCAAAGTGCTACAGAAGCTAGGAATTAATTAAATTGAATGCAAAAAGCAAGTGGATTTGATGGACTCAGAGGCATGCACTGTAGTAGATGCTTTTGTTCAGATACCATTCACTGGGCCAGTGCACCCACCCCCTGGAGGCTCTGGATGTTTGCTCTCAAAAAATGTCCCTACTCCAGAGTCTTCCTTGGATGGATGGTAGCTTCCTCTCCCAGGACATTACACTTCGGGCCGGCCAGCTGCCAGTAGTCGGTTAATAAGGTTCTGACACCCCTTGCCTCAAGTGAGACTAAGTCCGTGGTACAATGGATGGCTCAGATCTCCCTGAAACATGAGGTTGAAATTATTCCCAGCCAAGTCCACATCCTTGCTTGGCTTTCCCTGCCATACAGTGCTCTCCTCACCTTTCATATCCTTCTTCCCATCCTTCCCTTCTCCAGAGAACACTTTAAATAAATCCCTTTACTAACAATCCTCATCTTGGGCTCTACTTTCTGATGTCAGGAACTGAAATCCTCTTTCTGTTCCTCAGTTTATGCATCTATGAAATGAGATAAGAGATATAAAGCATCTTGCAGACTGAGAAATATAACCAGGGGCTCATCCTACCAGCCAAGCCACCTAGACCAGCATGAGGGCTCTCTAAGGGTCAGGGGAGTCTAGAATGGAAGGTAAATATAATGAATATTAATCGATATTAAGTTATTTTTATTTTAGTTATGATTTTAAGTTACTAGATGTTATAAAAGGGCCCTGGTAGTAGTTGTGAAGGTATCTGAGAGAGGGTAATGTCAGAGCTAAGTTACAGATGAGTAGTTGTTAGCTCTGAAGAAAGGTGAGAGGAGAATAGTACAGGTGATGGGAATAGAACAATCAAACAGGCCACAAAAATAGGACTGTGTATGATCCTATGTCTCTTACGGTATTTTACAGCAGAACTTACTATTTGTGCCATGCAAAACAATATCTAGATTTGAATTATTATAGCATAGAGACGTCTTAATCAGGAGAATGGGATTTATGCTTCTCCTTACTTTCATCAGAGCAAAGACCATGTCCTTTATCTTCCCCATTTCTCTATTGCTCACTGAATATTAATCACTCCCAGGCTATTGTGACCACTCTGCATACCCCAGTATGAGGGGTTCCTCATGTAATTTTTTAGAAGGCCATGGTTAAAAACACTATGCTATCTCTCTAAGATTTTAAATTTACAACTTCTTTCCTAATTTCAACTCTACAGATCCAACCTCCCACTTGAAATCTCTACTTGAATATCTAACAAGTATCCTTTTGTTAGATGGATAAATAAACACCTTCCAGATGAGTTGCGGAAGGTTCTGGGGCTAGCACATAGTAAGTACTCAGCAAAGTCAAACAAAAAACAATGTAGTGTGGTTCCAGAAATATGAGTCTATTAGGAATGAAGCATAAGCAGAACCAAGATAAAATATTGTAGGACTTAGAGGAGTTGTAATTTGTGAATCTGATCCTAGTGTAAGAACACTGTTCTTACTGTATATAGTTTAGTTTTTATAGACTAGAAAACGGCCTTATGTGTATGTGTGTGTTTGGGGGGACTTGGCATTGGTGGAAAGACGGGAGACGGAACTAATATATGGAGTTGACAGGCCAGACGGATGATGTATTTCAATCTAATGTAAAGAACATTTCCCTGGAATTAGAAACATTAAAAATGAAATGAAATATTTGACATAGCACAGAGTTTCCTCTCTTTTAAAATACTTCATTCCAAGAGGATGGAATAGATGCACCTTTCTCTATTTCTCCTGCTACATATAACCAAAGCCTGGAAATTACACACAAGAAAACATAAAACTCTGAAACGTGGAAAGAAAAAGACCAGTTAGGGGCCTCAGAACCAAAGGAACTACATGGTGGTGAGTCCCTGGGTTCTGTTTTTGCCTTACATATGGCAGTACTCGGAGTTTGGGAAGTCAGCCATAAGGAAGCATTGATGGGTGCAGATGAGGAAGAAAAAAAAGCCCCCTCCAGACGGCAGACTTAAACTCTAATATATCACTAATGACATTAAACATACAGGATCTAAGTTTATCAATGAGATGACAGAAATTGCCAGAGTGGATTATTTTTTTTTATTATTTTTATTTTTTTTTAAATTTTTTTTCAGAGTGGATTTTTTATAATGACCAAATGTATACTGTCTACAGGGAATTCACTTCAAGTATACAGGCATGCTGAAAAGAGAGAAAAAAGATAAATCATGCAGACATTTGTCATTGGGAAAAAAAATGGCTATATTAGTATCAGATAAAATAAACTTCAGAGAAAAGAAAATTACTAGAGACACAAAAGGATACTATAAAGGATTAAAAGGTCAATCCACCAAAAAGACAATAATCCTAAATTTGTATGCACTGAGCAAAAGGGCTGCAAAGAGGTGAAGCAAAAACTGATGAAACTGAACGGAGGAGTAAACAAATCCGAGATTATAGTTAGAACTTCAATGTCCGTCTCTCAATTCACAGAACAACAGAACCAAATCACCAATTCAACAACACCATCCACCAACCCAGTCGATACCTATAGAACAGTCTCTACCTAACAACCACAAAATACACAGTATTTTAAAGGACACATGAACGTAAATTGTAGCTCATATCCTGGACCACAAAACAAACCTTAGGAAATTTGAAAAAAAAACTGAAAATCATACAGCGTGTCCTTTGACTAAACTGGAATCAAACTAGAAATCAACAACGGAAAGACAACAGGGAAACTTCCAACCAGTTGGAAATCAAATACACTTCTAAATACTCCACGGGTCAAAGAGGAAGTCTCGAGGGAAATTTAGAAATACACTAAACTGAATAAAAATGAAAATACAACATATCAAAAGTTGTGAGATACAGCTAAAGCAGCGTGGAAATGAACATTTATAGCACTAAATATATACACTAGAAAAGAAGACAGTATCTCGAATCAACGATCGAAACTTCCATCTCAAGAACCTATTAAAAAAACAGAGGAGTGGGGAGCAAAGTGAGCCCAAAGCAAACGGGAAGAAGAATAACAAAGGTAATAGCAGAAGTCAATAAGTGGAATTTAAGAAACAAATAAGCAACAGGGGAAAAAGGGAGAGAAGCTGTAAGTGTGCAACCTAGAGAGCCTAGCGTCGATGGAAATGTTCTGTGTCTGGGGCGCTCTACGTATTAAAATCCTGGCTGTGATATTTTACTATATTTTACTATATTTTTGCAGAATTTTATATTTGAGGGAAACTGGGTGAAGGAGGCAGGAGAGCTCTCTGCTTTCTTACAACTGCATGTGATTTCACAATTATTTCAAAATAAAAAAGTTCAAAAAACATTTAAGGAAGATCCAGATCAACAGCAAATCGTAGTTGCTACTGTGGATGTGTAGCACAACGGGTCAAGAATCCACCTAAAGATCTCTGATGGTCCAGTCAACACTAAGGTTCATAAGACAATCGTTTTATGAGCGTGCAAGTCAGAGTTATTTGTAGAATGAAGAGAAATTACTTTCTTCAGCATTTGGAACATAATAGAATTTCTATAAATACATGCTAAATAAGTGAGCACTTATACATGTTCTGCTTTATGAATTTCAATGAGCTATACATCTATAAGAAAATTATTTTGTTTTTTGTGGGTTTTTTTGAGAAAATTATTTTGCATTGTAAAATATATAATATAAATCTAGCACATACGGTCCAAGAAAACAGCACATATTAAAATTTACTTAAAATCTCAACATGCTATTTAAATAAAATATAAAATGCTTCCCCATTCTGCATTTGATTTATCAGTTTCCAAACCGTTCCTTATAATTAAAGATGGGAAAGGCTAGTGGGATCTCTCAGTCTATGTCCTAGGTCTGCGTAGGCCTGTAGGCAACGAAAGCCAGCTGAACAGAGTAACGCTCCATCCTTCTCTGCGGGTGTCAGGTATTCCGCAAATTGACGTTTGTTGTATCACCGTAGGACTCCACCCTAGACTCAGTGCACTTGAGCAGAAGAGTTCTAAAATTGTCCTTGAAAACACCACAATTATGGTCCTTAGAGTGTTTTTTATACTAAATCAAAAGCTGTAAAAACAAAGAATATGGGGCGCCTGGATGGCTCAGTGGTTGAGCGTCTGCCTTCAGCCCAGGACGTGATCCTGGGGTCCTGGGATCGAGTCCCGGATGGGGCTCCCCTGGGGGAGCCTGCTTCTCCCTCTGCCTGTGTCTCTGCCTCTCTCTCTGTCTCTCATGAACAACAACAACAACAACAATGAATATGTATTTTCCTTATAGTATTTTGTAAGATTTCTACTCCCAGGGCTGAAAGAACAATAAAAATGCTCTTCTTTTACACTGACTTGGCTAACAAAGAAGCCAGTCACTTATCTCAAAGCTTCTAGAATAGACATTTAAGAAACATCAGACCTGCCGGCCATTCTGTGCACCAACCCTTTGAAGAGTACATTAGTCCTCATGAAATTTAGGTTCAAATAAGAATAATGGAAATCTTTGAACAAACAGGGGTACGTACTCCAAGAGAATGGCGTCTATTCCTTTGATTGTAGCGTAGGAAAAAAGTGGAGGTGGAAGAAATTAAATCAACAGGTGGTGTTTGCATATTCACTTACTGGTAGGCACTGGAGACGAGCTAAAAGTGTTGCCCCAAAAGAAAGAATATTAAAGAACCAGCGGTCTGCCTGTTACGGGCGTGTGGTGGGTGATTTACAAATATCGCTGTCTTTAATCCACTCAACTCAAAGTCAGTATTATTATCAACCCCACAAGATAACAAGTAGGTTATCACGTGCAGCTGTGGAACCTGGGATCGGCTCTACCCGGAGAAGCAGGCCACTAAATCCCGTTCTACAGACAGGGATGGAGCGTTGACCATGTGTCGGCATCACGGTTAGTCACGTGGTGTACAGGTTCTCACCTGATTTTTACAGCGACCCTTCGCAGTCACCTTGCTAACTTTATGATTTGAGAAAACAAGCCCTGAAATTTTATTGAGTAATTTTCCAAGCTGATACAACCTTGAAGGAGCAAATCCTAAATGTTAAGCCCATGCTGTTCTTGCTTCATCCCTTGGGCCTATAAACAAGCACAGCAGCAGGTCAAGAACGTGTGTTAGAGGCCAACAGAGCCACGAAGGAGAGTTAGTGCGCAGGTGGGTGGGAAAGCTCGGGAGGGCCTGCTTCACGGTGGGACCAATGAGTGCAGTGGCAGGGAAAGGAAGAGGACGACGCTTACCCCGCTGGGCCTGAGGGGAGCACTCGTATAAAAATGGGGATCCAAGGGCAAGTAACGGATCCCTCTACTCCAAATAAAGCGCCTCTCTAATTTCTTGACGGGCAAACATCTCAGACAGGACCCCGTAGGCTTCCCCGAAATCTGCCTTTCTCGGTGTTCTCTATTCTCAGGGTCTCCACCACTTATCCGGTTGCCAGAAGCCAGGAGCTCACCTGGACAATTCTTCCTCCCCCAGCCCCAACACCCGGCCACACCCTGTTGGTCTGCCTCCCGAACGCCTTCCAATTCCGTGTCCTTACTGCCGTCCCTGCTGCCCACTGTCCCTGCTCCTGGGCTGTGAGATCCCGGAGTAAACGGCGTGTTTCCTACTTACCTGTAAGCCAAGTTTGGCCTATGCAGGCAGGTGCTTCTCCACTTGGGGCCACTTTCACTGTGCCGTGGTGCACTCCTTCACACACCTGTAAAATAGTCTCTTGATCCTCTGTTATGAAGATCACTGCCCCCCCCCCCCACTTGTATAGAAGGAAACTAAGACTTACAGGTTAAAGTATTTGTTCAGCCAGTACAGGTGGGGTTTGAATCGGGTCGGGCTTAATCCAGAAGCAGCGCTCTGAGCCTCAAACTACATTCCCCTCCCCCGCTGCACCTATCAGGCTCATCTATTACATCATCGCCTTCCCAGAGAACGCAAAGGGGTTTCCCTAAACCTAAGACTTTCTGACTCTTTTCTTTTAGGAGTGGCCCTAATTCAGAGATTATGTGGGATAAGAACAAAAAGGATTCTGGCTTTGAGAGGCCTCATTCAACCTGGGTTGCTTAATAGAGCAGAATCCCAGTGGTTTTCTGGGCCTTGCTCCTTTTTTTCTGTGACTGTGGTGGTGATTAATTCAAACCCACTGCCTACTCCAAGCCTGGCAAGGCCAGAAAGTCAATCTTTCCTTTCTTCCTTATGGTTATTAGAAATCAGAGGGGTATATTTGCAGGAATGAACTTTTCTGTTTCAAAGTGAGTTATCCAATTCCAAACCTCTTGATATTTTTAAAGCATCTGATTCAGTGGCACCCCATAATCCATATATCCTAATTATGTATTTCATTACATACCTTGAGTACAGTTATTTATAGATCTGGTTACTGAAGCAACAGTTATACAACCTTACACATTTTTATTGGTTATCCCAAACTGAAATTACAAAGCTGGAGACTGAAGCTGATGTCTCAACGTGCTTTTTCCAGATAATCATCTTCCCTTAACAATAAAATGGCTTGTGAAAGGAGGGTTTAAATAGACCGCAATGATGTTGCATAAATCACACTGGGAAATTTAAGGTTCATAGAGCTCTCCTTCCATTTCTTGCCCCCAGCCTGATACCAAGTGTCCTCAGTTAGATGCTTTTATTATTAAAGTCTTTTTCTTTTGGAAATTGCAATTCTGAAAGGCTTACAGTATTTTTTTATGGCCTAGCAGTTCCACTCAATGATATAACATCAGGGCTTAATATTTAGCATAGAATATGGAAAAACACCAGAGGGGATAATTAAGCTCACCAAATGGGACATCGCATTCCTCCAGGAGCCAGCGGTAAAATGAAGACCACGTTATTAAACTCCCATAACAAAAGCTCCAGTCTCTAACTACTGGAACGTGTTGGCTCCTCTTGGTCATTTTCTATTTTTCAAAGGAAAATGGTCAGGAAGTTGGTACAAGGCAGAAAATAGCTTTCATGATGGATGTGGAGTAACAGCCCTCGCTTGTGTTTGTATCTTGCCTCAACCGATCACAATCAGTGAGCATCAGGAGTATTTACATGCAATTAATATTCCAAAGTCTATTGCATCACCATGAATTTTCCTCAGTCACCTTGGAATGTAATCTCCGAAGACTTAGTATCTCAACGAAATAATTTTCTACTTGGGATTACTTCAATCCCCTAAATAAGGCCACCTAACGTTTGATCAGGAATAATTTAAATTCCATTCTCAATCCCGTTTCAAAAATCTATTTCTGAATGTATTTTAGTGCACATTTACCGTTAGCGCTTGACAAGATGGATTTTACCTCTTTTACTTCCACAATAATGTCGTCCATTTTCAATGTGTCGAACCTGAAAGTGGGCACATCACACCTGCCTTTTTATTTTATTTTTGCCTTATTTTTAACACTAACTTCTCCTCTGCATTTCCTACTTGCTCCATCGGGATCTCTAAAACACAATTTACAGTTGCTGCAAACCCACAGCATTGCCTTCCAATTACTATATGTTACTGTTCTGGGATTCACAACTTATACGTCTCCCTTAAAAATTTTAAAAATATCTTATGAGATGTGATGTGTTTCCATAGAGACTCGGTGGTATAAATCATTTTGTATATATCTCAGGTCATTACAGAGCTCTTTGGAAAGAGGCTGTAATTTTAGTAGACTCTAGTGTTTTTGTATACACAGTTTATGAGAAGGTAGAAACTGACAGTAATAACAGAAGCTTCCAGAGATATCCAGAGACTGTATAGAGTCGACAAGAACCTTGAGGACCTAGAAACCCTGTCATATGACGAAGTAGTTTGCATGCAACACCGAGGACAAGGACAGTCTCATTTTAAACAATTTGAGGACAACAATCGCAGCGGTCTTCCTCGGCACCTTGTGTCCTCAGTGCCTAGTGTACTCACCCATGCATTCATTCAACAAATATTTTCTGATCAGTTACGAGTCCCAGAGATGACAAAGACCAAATACCTCCTTTCCAGAGCCTTGAGGAAAATGATCTATGAGTCTGTTACTCAACCCTTGTCAGGTTGAACCAATAACCCCTTTTTTTCCAGTTCAAATTTTCCTCAGCATGGAAAATGGCATTCTTTCCCAATTCTAAATCATTACAAAATGTTATATGAAGGCTAAACTTTAGGGAGGCTGATCACTTTTAGACCTAGTGTGAGTTCCTGGAATGTTCTTCCCTCAGTGAGAAGTACTACAGCGCAGACTGAGAATGTAAAGAAAGACTATTTGCTCTCTTCTGGGGAAAACCCTAGTAGACAGTCCCCTCCAAGGAATACAAATTAGGTCAAGATATACCATCTTGTTGGATCTTCAGGGGAATCCAAGAGAGCTGCATTCATTCAGAAGCTTTTTCCTCCTAAGGCGATATATAATAAAAATTTGAGGATGGTGATAATTCTAGTAAGAGAATCAAGAATTTAGCTGATTCTATCTTCTCTAAAGGCTACATAAGTTCACCTTTAGAGGTTGTATTCAAGCCATGTTTTAAGAGTGGGTAAACTTTGGGAAATTGGAATATATGAAGTTGCTGGAGAGAGATGCTTTTGGTTTTAATGGCCCTGGGGTATATTAGATGTTATGATTTAGCTGAAATTGGATCCAAGTTTCACAGTTTGAATTTTAGGAAGATCAGAGTCAGTGTATGGACATGTTCTTCATTCTCGTTTTTGGAAAAGGTCAAGGTACAAGGTACGTTCTGGATGAGTCATGTTCTCCTCTAACTTTGCCATAGCTCTGTCAATAAGCTCTTTTCTGGCCATGACTTCCATGGAAAAAGACAAGATGAATGGAAAAGAGCTCCGAGGTCTATCTTCCCAACCTTAACTCTGTATTTTTTAATTCTCGAGAACATTCTTATCCCCTTTAGCTGACACCAACATTTCAAGTACACATCCTTACTCTATGCTTAGTGTTAGACTAGAAAATGTCAAAATAAATGGGATGGACGGTTCCTACCCTTCCCGTTTACTTCTGAGTAGAGGATAGAGGAGATAAGATATTTAGAAAAATAAAAGCAAACATAAATCACATGCCAGGGTGATACAGGCAGGTAGGTATTCCAAGGAACTCAAAAATCTGAGTTCAATAATGGACATCAACAGAAAAGTACAAGAAACCAAATCTAGTCCCTCAAGCCATAAATCAGGATGATTATTTATATGTAAAAAAGATTTCTCCCTTAAAAGAAACACGCTGGATGATAAAGCTATGAGTGTGGAGAGTCATAAAGTAACTCGTGGATTTTTTTTCCCCTCACATTCTTACATTACTGTAGCTGACATCCCTTCACAGAGCACACATTTCACCATCTATCTGTGCAAACAAACTCACGGCAACGTGTCTAATTGAATCTTCAATAATCAAGTCAATTTGTGAACTATCTTACAAGTCCTTCCAATGTGTACCCCAAGTCTTGTCTGAAGGTGATAATGGCGAGGACTGCTATTGCGGGAGGCAGGCGGTTGTCACAATTTAAAAGCCCTTCATTCCTGACATAGTTTAGCACAAGGCAAAAATGAGTTTGCCCTTTAAACGCTGTGACCATTTTCCTCTCAAGTTGGTCTTTTATTATACAAATGAATCACTCTCCAGTGATTGTGCTAAAATGAGCAAAGCAGAAAACCTCCAGCTCCCAGCGTCTACAGGGATGTGAACTCATCCTAGGGACTGCTCACTTGACTCCTGGCAGAGGAGAGCATCCAAACGTCAGTGCAAAGAGAACTAATTGTTTGTCAACTAATTTAAGGTCAGGAATGGCTCTGGACACTTCCAGAGTCTGAGGGGAGGGTTTTGAACACTCCCCCGAATGCTTTAGAATCTTACATCATGAACCATAATGGCCCGGAGACTTCCAGAGACATCTTCGTCCCGTTCCAGCCTGTAGAAAGGAGTCGTTTAGCTTAACAGTAACTTGATGGCTTGTATTTGTCCATACATATTGGTTCTGAGCAACGGCGATGGGTAGGCTGCATCCCTGGTGTGGATCGGTGGTGTCAACTAACGGCGGTTTGTTCTCTATTTGATTAGCTACGTCTGTCCGTCTTAGAACTGGGGTAGGTAGCAATGGTCCTTGGAGCCTGGCCATCCTACGTGAGAGATCCCATAATTCAATCTGCCCACCGTAAAGGAAGGCCAGCACATGGGCGAGGGACTGCGTGTTCTTACTGCTCCCTACATAATTTCCCAAAAGCCTCTCCTTCCTCATTGCAAATGATGATACTCATCTTTATGTACCAGGGTTGTTGCAGATTACATTAGATAAAGTAAAATAAAGCACTTAGCATGGCACCTTGATGCATTTTAGGTGTCAGGGAGTATAATTATAATTGCTCCCTTTCTTCTCTATTAACATCTTTAAATCTTTACAGTTCAGTTTTTCAATGCAAATAAACTATCGCAGCTCTCCTCCTCATCATTGTTGCCATTATCATCATCACCTAAATTTACATTTTCAAGGCATTTTACATTTATTATCTCATCAAATATTTACTGCTTGAATACTTCCAATAATAAGAACAACGAGAACAGTCTCATTCATAGATCAACAACTTAGGTTACAAGACAGTCGTTCCTTGTACTGAGCAGGTACCTGCCATCGCTCATTAGTCCTTGGTCTCTTACCCAGGCATTAAACTCGGAGATCTCTTCCACAGAGCAGTCCTTCTGAAACGTAAAGGTGGTTATTGTCGCTCCACCCTTCAAGTCTTCTCTGAGAAGTTATATGGAATTCTAGAAATTTCCCCACGACCTTCATTTAACCATGCAGACTCTCAGGCAATGCCCCTTAGGTCCAGCAATCCGAATTTTTTTGCGCACACTTGCAGGATCCTGGCACACATGGTCCAAAGATCCCACCAGAGATGGATTAGTTTGTTGGTTATCTTCAATTTGCTTCTGCAGGTTGACTCGTCCGCTGTCCCCACCCTGTTCTGTGCTCTTGGAGGCTGAATGGGGGCTATGTCAATGACCCTTTGGCTCCCTTGTGGTTTCCTCTGACAGGAAGCATGAGCAAGGCATCGTGGACTCCTTCCCACGGGATCACTCCAGGCTGGACCAAAGCGCAGCCCCTGCAGGGGGCTCAGCTCGCTCCCTCAGATGCTCAGTAATCTCTTCTTCCTGCTGTATCTTCAGGCCTCCAGATGGGAAAGACTGCTTTATTCTTACTATTCCCAGGAAAATGCCTCATATCTACTGATTTTTCCACAAGCTGCCCCTTCTTTGTAAATGGTGACTCTGTCTAGCTCTCCTCAAAAGTACTCGGTTAGACCTCGGTTAGACTGTGCTGTCTCCCTTCTGCAAGGGTCCTGGATGACACAATAGTTTAGACAAAGCTTGTTCAAATCCCCTCTTGTCCACTTGTTTAGTAGTAGAGTCCTAGGAAATTTTCGAGCTTCATTTTTCTCTTTGAAACGGGTTATTAGGAATACCCACCTGCTGGAGGACTTACAAGAATCGAATATACATGTGTGTGCTCCTCTTAATGAAGACCCTGGCACACAGTAAATATTTGATGAAACTTAGCTATAGCTGATGCTATTCTTCTCCGGCACAAAAAAAAAAAAAAAAAAAAAAAACTATTCAGACTTTAAATCCATTGGGACCACAGGAGAATTTGTTTATGAAACATCAAAAAAAAAAAAATATATCAAAGGAAGAGAAAAAATATAATTATAAGGTAACTATTTTAAAGGAGATTTCAATCCAAGAAATTAGACAAACATATTTCTCATCTTTAGTTCAAGAAATTTCTAAAGCTACAGAAATCCTTTCAAAGTAAATATCTGATGAGAATTTAGGAACACATTTCATTAAGGGGAGTTAGGATTCTAAATGAGAAATATAACAAGCTTTAGCTGATGTTTTAAAAAGTCCATTAAGATAAGAAGATCCCCAATACTAGTCATATTCATTGATTTAGTTTGATGAAAGTCAAAGATAAAAATGTGGAAAAAAATAAGGATTAGACCAAATCCCATATAATCTTTTCAGTAGGATTACTTACGTCTGAGAGTTTTTTCTCATCTTAAGATAGCACCTTGAAAATTCTGGGCTTACTGGGAACAAGAAGATAACATGAATCCTTTCAAATTTATTTAATTTTTTAAAATAACCCACATTGGCTACATGGGAAAAAGGCTTAGTCTGAGAATTATAAACCCTGGGGCAACAGTAGGATCCACATTCATTACAGTCCCTGCCAACACCACACCATTACTTCAGGTTCAAAGCGAAATCAATAGCAAATCATTTGACTTTGTAATAGCAGAAATGCAAGACACCACCAAGTTCATCAAAGGCAGCTCTCTGGAAAGAGGCCGCGGCATGTGCCACTGAAACCTGAACAATTTCAGCCCCAAGTGCAATAATTGTCCAAAAGCTAGCTTTTACATTTGCTTATTATTTAGGCAGCTAAATGTCTAGATATAAATCTTAATACTTATTAATATCCCACCAAACAGGGGAATGTGTGTATTCCTCTCAACTAAAAAAAAAAGGTATTTCTAGGTGCAGGAATCTGATACATGTGAGCAGAGATGGGTCCTAGCTCCTGATGGCTTTAGCAAAGTCTTAGCAACATGTCTTTTGTCCCCTATTTTCGTATGTAGCTCAAATTATTACGTAATTAGTTCAGTCACATGATTCAATTCTCTTTCTAATGATGGAAAGAAGAGGAAGGGAAGGCTGTTGGCTGCAAATCACATTTGCCATGAACAGTCTTGTTTACATCTACATGTGGGCAAATCAGTAACACGACAAAAAAAGGGGGGAGGGTTCTCGAGGGCAACAATACACGTTTACCTTCTCATTTGCTGAGATATTTCCATAGAGTCTCCCTAGGTGAGAACCAGGGCTATTACTCACATGGCAAAGAGAGGATAGACCTCCCGTCCCAGGCATTAGGACCAGGAAAGGGGTGGTGGGCATATTTGTCTGGAAGAAGTCATTGGAAAGGTTATATATTGCATGAAATTATAAATTATTTGAACTTTGAGGAACTTGAGGCAACATGTAATTTAATTCTCTTTAAGATGAGAATAACCAAGGTCTGGGCAGGTCCATGACCTGCTAAAAGGTTTATATTTGCTAAAAAAAAATAATAATAATTAAAGCATTTGATTAGTCTGATTCACTTCTCTTTATTTCGATTGCTCTCTTCTCCTCTGATTAAATTTTTTCTTCTCATATGCTAAGGGCATTTGATTTCCATGAGGTCTTGGAATGTATTGATTATCTTAGTATGGCAGAGGAGATTAATATATTTGCATTGCTTTAAAAAAAAAAAAAACAAATAACCAAACAAAGCATTGGATTACTAACTCATACCTGAAAAAAATAAATCAGAAAACTAAGCAATGGAAATTCAAGATAGTTTAGAGAGCAAATTTTTACCTTTTGGCCTAAGGGGCGAGGTGGTGATCATACCCATTTGCTAGTCTGTAAGCCAGCCCACGGATGTTGAATATTTGCTTTGTAGATTTATTCATTTAACCTCACAATTATCAAACATGGTTGAAACTGCTGTCTTCAAGTCTAAAATAAAAAAGAATATAAAACAAGAGCTCTACTCAAAGAGATCCCTGTCTGTGGCGCTTCGTGACAAGATCTTCTGATAATGTGTTCATTTCAGAGATGAAGGAGCTAGATGACCTTGCTAGGGGAAATTTTTTTTTTTTTGGCTTATTTATATTTGGGAGACAGAAACTCTCCTTTGTCGCTAACGCAATGTCCTACAAAGAATTTTTTTTAGTAATATTAGTAAGGGTTTTTAAGCTCGCTCTTAAAATGCTATTTTTACATTGGACACTAATACTTACTAAATGGCTGCTCCGAAGGCCCCGCGCGTCTTTCTGTAGCCCTTAGCACAACCCTGCGAGGCAGTCAAGGGCCTGACCGTTGCCGACGCCGGGGGGAGGGCCCTGAGGTCACGGTGCCCGCCGACCCCGGTGCCTGCCACACCAAGAGCACGTGGGCCTTGAACACACGCATTCGCTCCCCAAAGTCCCCTTACGTCACCTGACACTTGCTGCTTCTCCATGTTCTCCTCAATGGTCGAGCGGTTAAGAGCTCGTGCGTGGAGTCAAGCACATGGGGTCAGATCTACTGTGTCCTAAAGGTGTGACCTTCGACAAGTAACCTCCAGAGTTTCCCCACCTGAGACTGGTGATTCTCTGGGCACCTCCCTCAAAGGCCTGTTCGGAGAATCCAATGGAACCGCGTGCGTGCGGAGCCCCGGACGGTGTTTCCTGCGATGGTTAATGCAGCCCTTGGCAGCCCGGAAGCCAGCAGACGTGTACGCCCGAGAGCTCGGCACAGGGCAGTGGGAGCAGAGGAGACAGTGGCTGACTCTGCTGGAAACCCCCAGGAAGCGGGGGGAAAAGGTGAAATGCAGCAGCAGAGGATCACTTGCGACAGGAAGGCGGAGAACATAGAGACTACTCGTGTTGCCGGAACTGGAGGAGAAATGTGAGCAAAGAACACGAAGGTAGACCCATTGATAAGTTGGGGCCTGTTAGAGCCCGCGTGTTTGCGTTCCCCGAAAGCTCCTGTGCTGAAGCCCAGGACGCGGTGGTCCCAAGGGACGGGACCCTCGGGAGGTGATGAGGTCGAGGTGAAGCCTCGGGGTGGCTCTGGGGTGGCTGGGTCCTCGGGTCCTTGCAAGAAGAGGAAGACAGACGGCGGCTTGCCGTCTTCTCTCTCTGCCTCTGCCACGGGAGGACACAGGAAGAACTGTCTGGAAGGCGGGGAAGGGCCCGCGGCCAAGCTGGACCATCGGCCCCGCCGTCTGACCTCCAGCCTCCACGCGGTGGTCGGACAAACCTCTGCCGTTGAAGCCACGCCGCGCAGGTGGTTCATCGTGGCAGCCGGCGCTGCTGATTCGTGGCCAGGTATGGGAGAGGCCGAGCGGGACGCAGAAGGTGAGGCCGCGAGCCACACGCACATCGTCCCGCGGAGGCCTGCTTGGTGGGTGCACGGGCCCCCCTTGGCCAAGGGGCCCCGCCGGGCTGAGGACACACGGTACGGAGTCCCCGCGAGCAGTGAGGGGCCTGGTCTAGCACCGCGCAGCCCAGAGCCGCTTACAGTCGGTACTTTCTCGTCCCCCCACTGTCCTGTCCCCCAAGCCGGCCTGTCCATGGCCAGAGCCTCGGCAGCCGAATGAAGGTCCATGGTCTCCAGCCGGAGCTCTGCACCGCGAGGGAGCGGGCAGGTCCCAGAGGGGGTCAGCTGGGAGGCCAGGGGGCCGAGGGGTCAGCTGGGGGGGCCTGGGGTGCCCAGGGGTCAGCTGGGGGGGCCTGGGGTGCCCAGGGGTCAGCTGGGGGTCTAGAGGGCCAAGGGATCAGCTGGGGGTCTGGGGGCCAAGGGATCAGCTCGGGGGTCTGGGGGGGCCAAGGGGCCAGCTGGGGAGTCTGGGGGACCCAGGGCTCAGCTAGGGGTCTGAGGGGGCCCAGGGGTCAGCTGGGGGGTCCGGGGGGCTGAGGGGTCAGCTCAGGGGTCTGGAAGGCCCAGGGGTCAGCTGGGGGGCCCGGCAGGCCGAGGGGTCAGCACGGGTGAATCACATGATGTTTCCTCCCAACAAAATTATTTATCTGGATGCCCTGAATTCTTACCTGATGCAAAAGGATTCAAAATCCTTTTCTGGCAGTAGATTAAGAGATAGATTATTGGATTTAAAATCTAAAGAAGAGGGCAGCCCGGGGGGCTCAGTGGTTTAGCACCTGCCTCCGGCTCAGGGTGTGACCCCGGGGTCCCAGGATCAAGTCCCGCGTCGGGCTCCCTGCATGGAGCCTGCTTCTCCCTCCGCCTGTCTCTCTCTCTCTCTCTCTCTCTCTCTCTCTCATGAATAAATAAATAAAATCTTTAAAAAAATAAAATAAAATCTAAAGATTAAACCTTACCAAGGTTAACCGCAGCTTTGTCCAAATAGCGGTCCAGGCTTCCGGGATGGGATGAGAGTACGATTAAAATTTTCTACGTAACTGAATAGATATTTTTTAAGGAAAAAATGTCAGATACTTGGAAAAGGCCTGAGTCCGATTCCGCAGGACGCGCCAGGCTCTTCTCTGTCTTTCAAATGACTGGTTTGTACTCTCTGTAGAGATGAAAGTTCAGTCGTAGAAAATGGAATATTATTGTCTGCGGCAATAAAAATGAGAGTTGTCCGGAAAATACAAAATTGATTTTCCAACCTGTCGAAGACATGACTCCAAACATCACATTTGATTGCCCAATAGGATTTCAGCCAGCTCGGCCTCTATTACCACGCTCCTGTTGGCCTTCCCGGTGACCCGATTAATCTGTCGCTGAAATTCATGTCTGGACCCAGCGGCAGCATCTTCCCAGTTCCACGGAACCACTGTTACATAACTTCTTTGACAGGTTTTCATTTCTATTTGTGTAAGAGTGATGAATAGGGACGCCTGGGGGGCTCGGCGGTGGGGTGTCTGCCCCTGGCTCCGGTCGTGGCCCCGGGGTCCCGGGATCGAGTCCCGCGGCGGGCTCCCCGCAGGAGCCTGCGTCTCTGCCTCTCTCTGGGTCTCAGGAATAAATAAATAAATAAATAAATAAATAAATAAATAAATAAATAAATAAAGCTGCCACCTGCCAACCTGGAAAAATAAATAAATAAATAATAAACACACAGACAAAATTCTGGTCTATGCTATGGAGGAAACGAATATTGATTTTTAAGAGCAAATAATAGAATCAGACCTGGTAATGCAGTCCTGCCAGACGTTCCTACTGTTTTGAGCTAATTATCTGGGAAAAAAGCTGGTAGGCCTCTGCGAGGTCTGCACGAGCACGGGGAGGAGATTCTGCACGTTAGGGATCAACCATGTGGACCCTAGAGAGGCTGGCCGGCTGGAGCGGGGTGGTTCCGGGGACGAAGCACCGGGCAGGGTCTTACAGGTTCGTGGTTAGTATTGGGGTCAGAACACATCACCCGTCCCTGTGCGCTCCGCCCTCTACAGTAGGGCCCCAGGGCTCCTGTGATGTAAAAAAAAAAAAAAAAAAAAAAAAAGACAGAAACAAAACCTGTTTGCACCAACAGGGTGAAGCTGGAGCAGGAGGAGAAGGGGTCGGAGGGCAGGGCCCACTGGACGCCCTTGTTTGCTGGGGGTGAGGCTGGATCTCTCGGGGCTCAGGGGTGCTGTGAGCCCCAGGGCCATCAGTGCAGCTGTGGGGTCACCGAGCGGGCCGCGGAGGGAGAGGGGAGCAGGTGCGTCACAGGCCGGGCGCCCGTGCAGGTCAGTGTCTGTCCTCCGCCACTGAAGGACTGGAAGGGCCACATGCCACGTGGTTAGCATGCCCCCTGGTCCCTCCCCAGCAGGCTGCCCCGAGGTCCCCCCCAGCAGGCTGCCCCATCCCCCCCAGCAGTCCACCCCAAGGTCCCCCCCAGCAGGCTGCCCTGAGGTCCCCCCCAGCAGGCCGCCCTGAGGTCCTCCCCAGCAGGCCGCCCCGAGGTCCCCCCCAGCAGGCTGCCCTGTTCCCCGCCCCCAGCAGGCTTCCCCTGCAGCTGAGCGAGGCCCGGCTGGGGTCTGGGGGCCCAGGGCCGCGGGCAGGTGGGGTGGCCCCGGCCCATCCCCCTGGAGGCCTCCCCGCGCCCCCGCGACTCCTAGCCTGTGCGCTGAGCCTCGCTGGGCAGCTGGAAGGGCGCCCAAGGGGACCCACCCGGGGGCTCCCTCCTGCTCAGTGGCCACATGACCGTGGGCCTTGCGGGGGGTGGGGGGGACAGATTTCTCACCTAAGGTCCCTGAGGTCCGGGTCGTGGTGTGCTCCCTGACTTTTTTTTTTTAAAAAGCCTCAGATAATAAATATCCACTGAATGAATGAAAGAACGTGTCCTCTTAGGTCACGTGCAGTATCAAGTCTCCAAGCAGTTTAAATCCGAAACAGCAAGATTCGGCTTATATTTTAGACTATACCACATTTGAGGCCCACCTGCCGGACAGGGGCGGGGGGAGTGGAGGCGCGGGCACCTCGGGGCAGCCTGAGCGTAGGGGAGAGAAACAAGATGCTTTAGGGTAAAAATCCTCGTTACACGGGAAACACGGTATCATTTTAAAGAAAAGGTCTTAGATTACGTTTTCTGGGACGATGGATGTTTCGATTTATCCTCCTGAACACCACCAGGTGCTTCACGGTACCTGATGCCCATTTATCAGAAGAGACAAACGAGACAAACCCACAGCGAACCCCGTCACCGCGGGGACACGAGATCTGAGGAAGCGCGAGGTTGCTGCCCCTGTAACGATCCTCTTTTCGATTCATTTAGACCCTACAAATATACAAATGATAAAACCAAAGCCACATTCTTTACACAGACTCCCCAAATGCGTGAGCCTCCCTATATGCCGCTTCTGGCCTAACAGTTTTTTGACACTTTCCGGCGCCCTTTACGCCAAACTTAGTATGACGGATTATCCAGATTTTTTTTTTTTATTTCCCTGAGAATTAAGGTCGGCCCAATGGGCCTGAACAGACTCACGGGACCCTGCGGCCTGAAGGTGCCGGAGCCCCAGTCCCCGAGACCTATGACGGCCTCGGCCTGGCTCGTCAGCGGGCTGCAGGGTGAGAGACGAGCCTGGACTCCGCGGGGGCCCCGCAACCCCGTCCTCGCAAAGCTCAGCCTGAAACATCAGGGGAAGCGCCGGGTCGGGGGCGGCCGTGGGAGCGGGTGAGGCCGGGAGGAGCCCCGGGCCGAGGGGAGCGGCCGCAGCCTGGCGAGCTGCACCCCGAGGCTGACCCTAGACCCGGAGCCCACCCTACACCCCAGGATGACTGCGTGATGCTTCGCGACGGCGGCGACGGGAACTTCACACACGGACTCCCCCAAACTCCCGGGGAGGAGCGTCTCTTGAGGGAGTCCCCGCGGCCACGAGCCCAGGCCTCCCTGCAGCGGGACCGGGTCACAGGGGTCGGGCCTGCCCAGGGACGGCGCCCGCCTCGCCCCACGGCCTGCGGGGCAGCGAGACCCGGGGGACACGGGTGCTGAGAGGCGTCGTGCAGGACGGGGATGGCGACAGGAGGCGGCTCACAGCCCCAGGGACAGGGGTCACGGCCTCTGCATGGGGGGGGACCAGGCCGCCGATCAGCCTTTTCCTTCCTTATTGTTGCTGTTTGGATGTCTTGGGGCTGCAGGTGCCCGAGCAGCTGCCCCTGGAGGCCCGGCCGATCCGGGGGGGCCCGACGAGCTGCGGCCCCTCCCCACGGCGGGCCTGGCCCCCCCCACCCCCCCGGGCCCGTGGCCGGAGCCGGAGCAGGAGCTGCTGACCGTGGGGGCCCTGGGTGGCTGCTGGCTGCTGCCCGAGGCCCTGGAAGGCCCTGGAAGGCCCTGCCGTCCGCCGCTGACCCCCGGGCCCCGAGAGGCCGGCCGGACACCCCCGCCTGCTGGGCCACCCGTCCCCTCGGGGGCCGTGCTGGGAGCTGGGGTAGGACGGGGAGGCCCGAGGGGCAGGCAGACACCGAGGGACGGGGCCGGGCCGCGCTGGCCCTGGTTTCCAGGAGCCCCAGGCTCAGGGCACCCGTGACACCCGCCCCGGCCTTTTGGGACTGGGGGTCCCTGCCGCGCCGGGCGCCCCACGTAACCACCTTTGGGGTCTCTCTCTGCACTTGGGAGCTCTGCCAGCGCTCCTGACGTCAGATGCAGCGAAATTCGAGTATGAGTCGTGACTGTCGTTCGTGAGACCCATTAAGTTCACAATCAGCCTTGCCGGAGTAACCCAGGGCCGAAATGAAACAAAGCAAACATCCCCTCTCGTGGGATTTTCCGCATTCTGTCCCCAAAGCCCCGTGAATATGAACTCGCCTTATGTATGGGACTGGGCTTCAAGAAGTGGGAGCAATCTAGATGGTTCCTGAGATTTTTTTTCAGAGATGATTCTGCGATAAGGATGTTTTTTGTAGGGCAGCCCCGGGGCTCAGCGGTTTAGCACCTGCCTTCAGTCCAGGGCATGATCCTGGGGTCCTGGGATCGAGTCCCGCGTCGGGCTCCCTGCATGGAGCCTGCTTCTCCTTCTCCCTCTGCCTGGGTCTCTGCCTCTCTCTCTCTCTCTCTCATGAATGAATAAAATAAAATCTAAAAAAAAGAATGTTTTTTGTGTTTCTAGGGCCACAAACCATTAAACCCC
This sequence comes from Canis lupus baileyi, assembly GCF_048164855.1. Taxonomy (NCBI): domain Eukaryota; kingdom Metazoa; phylum Chordata; class Mammalia; order Carnivora; family Canidae; genus Canis; species Canis lupus. The sequence continues at coordinate 606,434 of NC_132840.1, read as the reverse complement.
ACCGTGGTCCATCTGCTTCGGGAGCGTGGGCCGCCTCGACCCCGGGGCCCCGACGGGCAGGGAGGAGGCGGAGAATCCCCTTCGATGGAGACTCTGCCCCCGCCGGGTCCCAGCACAGACGTGGTGACGTAATGAGGCCGCAGCCGCGCTCGGTCACTTTGCAGGGATCTCACTTAACATCAACAGTATCCTAAGCCTTCGCGATTTCACTAATAAACCAGCAAACAGCGGTTCTTCTGGGACGGTTTGACTTCTTCCTGCCGAAGAGCTGCATCCCCCCCGCCCCCCCCCAACACGCGGCCGGAACGAGATAAACAGCCCGAACTGAGAACTGATGAATTGAGAAATACCTGAAAAAGCTTTGTCTCTAATCTGGGTTCTTGGCAGAACTCCAAGCAGTAGTCTTGATTTTGATTAATATTACAATTTATCCAGTTAAAGGAGCGCCTCATAAATACCCATGAAGCATTTTATTAGGTGATTGTAAATACTTAAAATCTTATTTTGCGCTTCTTTCCACCGCAGACAGGAGGAGCAGTCCGGGGGGTGCGGCGCCCAGCTCGCTCCCGGGGTCGCGGCCCGCGGCTCAGACACGCACTGTCCCCACTCGGCGCGGCTGGGCCGGGCTGGTGGCCCTACAGGCCTGTCCTCGCACTGCCCCGGGGCCCCGAACGGCCGCCAGCGCGCCTGCCCCGGTCGTCCCACTAACGCCAGGCACCCGGGCCTGTGCTCGCGGCAACCAGGTGGCAAGCCTGACACGCGTCACCGGCCGCCCTCGCCCCTCGGGTCCCCACCGCCCCGGCCGCCGGCTCACACCCTGTCCCACCAGCACACGCCACAGGATGAAGCCAGCAGGTGGGTGGTGGCGACCCCGCGCCCAGGACAGTGCACCTGCCCATGGGACCTGCAGGCCGCCCCGCCCCGAGCCGCCTCCCGGCTCATCTCCGCGCCGGTGACACTGGTGTCCCCGACATCCCTCTGCACCGTCTTCTTCTCACTGAGCCTTCTCTGGGCCCTTCTTCCTGGTTCCCCACAATCTCCAGACCAGCACCTGCCAGGTCCCCAGTTTCTCTGTTCAGTGTGACCCGTGGGCGGCTGGACAGCGCTCGGCTTCCAAGGACCCGTGGGGCTCCGTCTGCAGGCTGCGGCGGCTGCTCGGGGGTCAGGGGGCGCTCGGGTCGGGGATGCAGGGGGCACTCAGGTCGGGGGGCACAGGTAGCCCTCAGGTGTGGGGTGCAGGGGGCCCACAGGTCAAGGGACGCAGGGGGCGATCAGCTCAGGGTGTGCAGGTGGCCCTCAGCTCGGGTGGCGCAGGTGGCCCACAGGTCGGGGGCGCAGGTGGCCCTCAGCTCGGGGGGTGCAGGTGGCCTGCAGGTCGGGGGGCTCAGGGGCACCCAGCTCAGGGTGGCAGGTGGCCCTCATCTCAGTGGCAGGGGGCCTGCAGTTCAGGGCTAGGGCCCGGCCACCAGGGTCACAGACGCCCTCGGTGTTCCAGCAGGTCTGTAGGGAAGAGACCCCATCAGTCACTGCACACGCGTCACTTGCGGAAACCTGGGATCCGGCCCCGGGCACCTTCAGACCCGTGTGCGGGTGACAGCCCTGCACCCCACCTGCCTCTGCGGCCCCTGTGCGCCTGGGGATCAGGCTCCGGGGACCAGGCTCCAGGGACCAGGCCTCTGCAGGTGCCCGGGGAGCCGCGCAGGAAGCTGCCCTGGCCGCATGCTGCAGGTGGCAGAGGCAGGGCACTGGGGGGACCCAGGGCGCCGCCGCGGGGAAATCTAGGGGCAGCGGCCGGCTGGGTAGGGCTGAGGGAAAGGCCACAACCCGAGCCTTCACCCCTAAAGGGGAAGCGGGGCGTGGGGTGGGGGCACCGTAGGGAACCCGTCCCCGTCCCATGTTAACCTGAATGACAAGCTTTGCTTCTTCACAAGTGGGACATGGGCTCGGCTCCGTTTTTTTTTTTTTTTTTTTTTAATTTTTTTTTTTTTTCGGCTCCGGTTTTGCGTGAGGCAGCCCAGGCCTCGCTTGCTGGATCCTGGGCTGAGGTCCGGGGTGGCAGAGGGGACCTCGAGCCCAGAGCCCAGAGCAGGCCCCAGGGAGCCCCACGCTCAGCGGCTGCTCTGAGACCCTCTGCCCCGGGCTCCGGACGCACAATGACACGCGGAGACACCTTGTGCTCGAATCCGTCCCGGGGCCGCTCGCCTGCCCTCAGCCGTCCTGAGTTCACTGGGGTGACCGAAGCCATCGGACCAGGACGTGTTTGCTGGGTTGGGTCTAAACGTCAGAATCCTAGGGCGGATCGGCCCGTCTTGCTTTTGCTGGGGGCTCTCCTCCGTCGGGCCTGCGACCTCTCGGGGCCGAGTCCCCTACGCATACAGTCTGCGTCCTGGCCACGACGAAGGGCTCCTGCTGCGTCCTTGCCCCATCGACGCCTCTTACCGGCACGTTCTTCCTACAGCATCTCCACGACTAGTCAGTATATTCTGGAGGCTGAGAAAACTGTGTACAATGTGGGGTGGGACGTGACATGTCGATACCCGAACCCTCATCCGCCACACTGACCAGCATCCTCTGAAGCGCACTTCGGAAAACCCGTTTAAGGCGACGCCGACTGCGCCTTCTGATGCCGGAAATCTCTGGTTGGCCCCTGAGTGCTCCTAAAGCCCCCCAATTAGTTTGACCCAACCCTCCGGACTCCACGCTTGCACTTTACTCTAAAAACCGCGTAGCCGCCCGTTTTACAGTGGGTATGAATTACACTAATCCAGAAAAACACACAGAACACAGAGCGAAAGGCCTAAGTCTCTGACGAGCAACTAGAGTAAATCAACCAGTTTGGTAATTCTTCCCCAAACAGCCACTCTTAATTTTGCTCAGTTTCTGATAACGTGGTTTTTTTTTTTTTTTTTAGAATTTTTTAAATGGCTTATTTTTTTTTTTATTGGAGTTCAATTTGCCAACATATAGCATAACACCCAGTGCTCATCCTGCCAAGTGCTCCCCTCGGTGCCCATCACCCAGTCACCCCCACCCCCCGCCCACCTCCTCTTCCACCACCCCTTGTTCATTTCCCAGAGTTAGGAGTCTCTCATGATAACGTGTTTTAAAAATAAGCAAATGAGGGAGACCTGGGTGGCTCAGCAGATGAGCACCTCCCTTTGGCCCAGGGTGTGATCCTGGAGACCCAGGATCGAGTCCCACGTCGGGCTCCTTGCATGGAGCCTGCTTCTCCCTCTGCCTGGGTCTCTGCCTCTATCTGTGTGTCTCTCATGAATAAATAAATAAAATCTAAAAAAAAAAAAAAAGATTTTCTTAAAAGAATAAAATGGGTGACAGGCACTGAGGGGGGCACTTGACGGGATGAGCACTGGGTGATATTCTGTATGTTGGCAAATTAAACACCAATAAAAAATAAATTTATTATTAAAAATAAAATAAAATAAAAAAATCTTAAAAAAGAATAAAATAAAAATAAGCAAACAAAAATTAACAACGTTAGAGAACATGTTGCGTCAGGCTTCCTGTATGAAGTCTGCTCCTCCCTCTGCCTGTGTCTCTGCCTCTCTCTGTGTGTCTCTCATGAATAAATACATAAAATCTAAAAAAAAAAAAAATTCTTAAAAGAACAAAATAAAAATAAGCAAACAAAAATTAACAAAGTTAGAGAACATGCTGCATCCTCAGAAGAACCCAAGCAGAGAAAAACATCTCCCCTACTAAGAAACACTTTCTTAGTTACCTACATACGAGTGACATATCATTCATCATCCAAAAGGAGCTCTGAAAAACAGGAGAGCAAGATGTAATTAGTTCACCTCACGTATCAATTATCCACTTCATGCAGGGCACTAGTCCAGGTACGTCGGGGGATTCCGAGCAGAAGGAGTATGACCAGGTGACCAGGTGGAGCCTACACCCCACCGGGTGATACGGGACTGTACACAACTAGAACTGCCAGATGGGGTTACTAGGATCACAGCAAACAATAAGGTATATCGAGTGAATAAGGAAACAACGTAATTTCAATCGATCTAGGGTAGAGTCTATAGAGAAAGTGGCATTTCATCTAGTTTTTTACGGAACAGGCTGACGTTTTAGCAGTGAAATTTCTAAGTCGAGAAAAATATTGGATCAGAAATATGAATATTAAGAACATGTAAAGTATGTCTAAGTATATTTGGGGAAATTTCTGCTTCAAAGATTGTTGACTATATTCCAGGCATTTATAAAGGGTATTTTCCCTTATGAACTGCATTCATTCGGAATTAGATTAAGGCCAGAAGTCATTCGAACTCAGTACGGATGAGCAGTTGTCAAAAGTTAATAACTTGCACTGATTATTTATGATCCCCTTGAAGTTTCTTTAATTAAGCTGGCTTTCATAATCCCTGCCTAATGCCTTATCAGCTTGATTCTTATCTGGGTAAGCACTGGCTGCTACAGACAGGGGATCCGCTATGAGACTCAAGATGATACAAAAGAATTTCAGACTTAAATGAACAATTGATTGCTAATGTCAAAAAAAAAGAGGAAATGGGCCCAAAATGGAATCACTTGGGTTAAGCCCCTCGTCAGCACACCAAAGTGTAATGGCTAACTCGGCTGCAGCTCCGTCCTCTCCTAAGAATGTAATCTTTGTCAGTCTGTCCAGCATCTCCGGGCTGCGCCAGGAAGGTGGTCGGCCTGGCGGGTCCCCTAAGGTAAGATGACCGTCCTGGAAGAAAATCCTGTCTTCTGCTTATGACTTCGTTCTCCCACCCACTTTCTGTCTTTAAAAACGTTTCCTTTTCTGCAGCTCTTCCGAGCTCCTTTCTGTTTGCTAGATGCGATGCTGCCGCATTCACGAATCACTGAATAAAGCCAATTAGATTTTCAAATTTACTCAATCGAATTGTTTTGCTGTTGCTTTTGTTGTTGTTTTTAACAGTAAGTGCCCACTCAGCATGGGTTAAGAGTTAATCTCTCTAATTTTTTCTGTCCTGAAATGCTGGTACGTAGTGCTCCACTCCTGAAACTGGACTCCCTTTCCTCACACTGCTAGACTGTCCTTTGGCCCTTCCAATACGTGGACCTTCCAATACGTGGATCGTCTTAGCCACGTAGATCATCAGATTTACAGAGTGAAACACCGCATGAGATTGTAGCAGAACAAAACTGAGAGGGAAAGCAAAAGAACACTAACGGTGCAAAGTACAGCAGAGAGGCCACAACGTCAAAGCACTGATACCCTAGAAGAAAAGAAAAATAACAAGTGCCAAGAGAAAAGGTCTGTACCTTCTTAACCCCATTCCAATACCCCGAAACAGAGTTCGCCAAACACCCCCATCATTAGACTCACCCAAGAATCCCCTTAGACGTGCAGATGCTCAAGATCTAACCCAGGCCTCTGAGGTTGGAGGGTCTTCAAGGTGGAAAACTGGGGGGGGAAATAAATAAATAAAAATAAAAAAAATTAGAAAAGGTGGAAACCTGGGGATAATCATGGCGATTCTCATATACACTCAAGCTTAAGAAGAATGAACGTACGGCCTCGATAATTTACCCTGAATTCATGGGCTGCCTAGTTGTTAACTCTTCTTTTTATCACTATGTGACGTCTCAGTGAAGAAGGGAATGCGTGGTCTAGTCCCTTTAAGCTAGCACCTTGCTTTGATGGCTGATTTGTCCCTAGGAAGTCGACCTTTAAGGGCGGCTCCCCCTAACAGACCCATCTGATCATGGTTCCCAGACCCAAACAGGATCAAGACCCCATGGCCCCCCCTTCGTGGGTCTCCTCATGTTACATGTGGATGATCATTAAGGAAACAACTCTTAATTGTGGACAGACTCCTAGTAACACTGCAATCCTACCTACATGTCTTACTTGATACAGAAAACATCAACCTAGAGATAATAATAGATAGAAAGGTGAGGTTATCAAGTGGATGGAGTCCTAAACACTATTTTTTTTTTTTAAGAATTGGCAAAGGACTCATAAAGAGTGGTAAATCTTCTCATGATCTGGTATCTTCCTACACAAGGGAAATTACATCTTCTTTTAAGCCAATTCACTCTTAAAAGCAACATTTAATACAAATTGGGCTCAAATTTAATTTCTTTTTGTCCTGTAGATGGATTTTTAGAAGTGACTTTTGTTTTCTTTGATTTCAGAATAGCTTTGAACAATCTCCTCTTAAGGATACAGAAATGGTTTTGCAATCTTCTGTTGTTTCCTTGTGACCCCCTGAGATTTCTGCGTTCTATTAAGTAATTTTAATCTCATTTGTCTTTTTCTCTTGCCTACTTTTCTCTGTTGGACTTTGGGATTTACGCAAATCTCATCAAAAGTGGACCATCCTGCTTAAGAATAACATTCACTTTTTTTTTTTTCTCCATCAATTTCAACCCAAGTTTCTTGATCCAGTCATTTTTGGCCGAGAATCTCAACTTCATCTTGAAGAAAAGTTATTTATTTCTCAGGGGATATGATTATATCGTTTTTCTCTCTCCTCAAATGACTCATTGAAATAGATTTCTGGGGACTAATTTATATTAATTCCAAAATATGACTCTGAGGGCATGAACATTAATTGAAAGACTATTTTTATCACCTTATGCTCTCCTTTAAAAATAAGTGACATTTTCCCTAGATTTAATTCAACTTTCACTTTTGACTAGGGTATTAAATGTCAGAAATTATACTTCTCTGTGGTGTGTGTGTGTGTTTAATAATTCTCCAACAAATGCAATTAGTCTTAAGAGAATCAGGTTATGGTGTGTTTCTTTTAATTCCGTAAAATAAAACAGTCATTTGTGTTGAGGCAGAAGGTTTCTGGAAGGACATAAGCCTTAAACAATGTGTAGTTCACAAATATACATACTCATTAAAAGTAGACATTTTTGAAGCCCTTATAAATAAATCCTTAAATAATTTAAATGTGAGGTTTATAGCCCCAGCACATGTGAGAACGACGGTAAACCTCAGCTTCAATAAGAGAGAGAAGTAGTAACCATTAGGCTAACACGTGTTGTGTGACTCGTAAGTGCCACAAATGGCCCCCGTTTAATTCAATAATCACAAAAAACCCATGTAGATATTCTTACTATCCTCAACTTACACACACTGTCGAAAGTCACACATCTTGCAAGTCAGAAAACCAGATTTCAAAGTCAAGTATTTTAATTCAGAAGCTTCTGTCTCTGTCTCCACATTTTACTGGAGTATCTCAAGGAACTTTAGAAAACAAACCAATGGGGGTAGGACAGTGCTTCTCACACGCCTGCCTGTGGTCCCTGCGGAGCTGCGTGTGCTCGTCGGCAGGAACGGGGCTGCTCAGGGCGCGCCTACCAGACCGCGGCCTGCAGGTGCACGTGGCCGTCCCACCAGGAATCTGCCTTTGGAGGCGCTACGCACTGTAGGGTCCATTTCGTCTGTAGAACTACAATACGGTTACCTGCTCAGTTAGACTTTTTCCAAAAAATAAAAAATTCAACAAATATCTATTCATGAATAATTGAAAAACAAACTCATGACATGAACCAATGACTACTGAAATAAATCCAAAATGTACACACGTGAATCAAGATAATTGGAGAAGGAATTTCTGGATGAAGTACAATCTTTTCTACTTCAGAAACTAAAATTACATTCTGCGATTTCACAAACTGAGAGCCCTCTTTTTCTACCGTCCTTATTCACACACACGTACACACCTGCACACACACACACACAGAATAGGTCCGTGGCCAAGGGGCAGAGAGGGAGTCCCGTCCAAGCCCGCTCCAGGTGGAGCTCATCTCCCTGACATCACAGCAGGATCCCCACCTCTTCACCTGACATCACAGCAGGGTCCCCACCTGGTCACCCTGACATCACAGCAGGATCCCCACCTCATCACCCAACATCACAGCAGGATCCCCACCTGGTCACCCACATCACAGCTGGCTTTATCAGGCCCCTCCTGGAGTCCATCAGGCATCTGAGTCCCTCATTTCTCAGCTCGGCTTGTCTCACCCGGTGAGTCCGATGGAGTCGAGGGCTTCCTTCCTAACGTGCATGAGGCAAGTGATCATCAGGAGCTCCGGGTCACAGCCTGTGACGTCAGCAAATGCACGGTGTCCCCTGAGGTCCGGATGTGACATGGCCTGGAAGGACCCTGGTTAGCCTGGCAAAACCCGCGGCGTGCGGGGAGCAGCACGTTCCCCAGAGGAAGACAACATGAGCAATCCGCCAGGCTTGTCACACATTGAGGCCAAGCGTGTAAGCAAGGGGAGACGTCACCCTAGGCCCACCTGATCCCCAGGCCCAACTTCAGTCCCCTAGTAGGAGATCTAAACTTGTCCTTTTCCTTTTGGAACAGCTTGCAAGTGGGGGGCAGACGTGTGCCGAAGCCTCATCGCACACGGTCTCCCACCTGGCATGGGGCCATCCCGTTGCCGCAGCGCAGAGGCTGCCCAGCCGGGGGAGCGGGGGTGAGGGTGGAGGCCGGGCGCGACCAGAGGCCGCCTGGCATGCAGGAGACGAAGGCCAGCCCAGACCACTGCGGAGTCGCATAGAGCAGGTCACAGGACAGGGCCCGTCTGGGATCAGGAGGCCACAGCTGACGGCTCCGCAGCATCCGCTGCCCTCAGGCGCCCGCCTTCCACCCCAGGCAGCTCGTGGCTCCCCCAAAGCATCGGGGCGGCTCTGGATCGTGTGTCCCCTCCTGCAGGAGCCCGGACCGGGGCACCCAGGTCACGACCTCGCGGGACAGGGACGGGCCTGGCTCGGGCCACCCCGGGTGAGGAGCCTGCCTGAGGATCCCCCCACTCACACGTGTGCACGCCGGCCTCTCTCGGCGGATTCGCACAGGTCACACACACACGAGGGGAGGCCGGGGAGCACGAGAGCCCCCTTAACTACCGCAGGCGTTTAACTCGTGATCGGCCCACCGAGTGTCTGCTCGGAGCGTCCCCTGGGCCACCTGCTCTCTAGAGTCCTGACCATGAAGATCTGCGCCTCTACTCGTGTGACTTAGCAAATCGATCCGTGACACTCGTATCAGATCTTTCCTACCGCGGCCACTCATGTCTCGTCTTAGAAACAGCACATCTTTTGTGCGAGCTACCAGTTGGTGACCGTGCGCTCTGCCCCAGCCCACGGGCCACCGTGTGATTCTTCACGGATCCCCTCGTGGCAATGTTTCCTCTGCGAAGCCACTCGTCCCCGTGGCAGGTAGCGTCACATTTCCAGGCGGGATGGGCTTGCTGGAGGCCCAGGAAGATTCTCGGACGACTCTGATCAAGTGATTGAGCTGGAGCTCGCGCCACGCTCCCATGCTGGTTCCTGACTGCACGTACGTCCAAATGCTCAAAGGCCTCCTCTGCATAACATATAGGGGGAAAGAAACTGTTGACAGAAAGAAAAAAAAAACTTTCTTGTCTAAAACTGTGCCAAAAAGGAATGAAAAAAAAATAGAATGCCTAATTATGTAAAGTTTACTGCTTGATTTAAAAGCCTTTCCATTGTTCAGGATCCTTTTAATTACTGCTGTGAACTGCCATCTCCTGTGATCTCTGGTGCGCACCGCCATCTGTTTCTCAAATATCTTATGATCTTGAAATAACACTGCATGCGACCCACGCTCTTTCAGTCAGTCTGCCGGGACAGCATGAGGGACCCCACACAGTGGGGCCGCACATCTCGCTGCTCACCGTGAAGGAGGAAAGCAAAGCCACCTGCAAAGGCCCGGTGTGTTCTCAAGCTTCGTCTGGACGGTGCCTCCAGACAGAGGAACGGAGGAGGCAGGCCCGCCACTGATTCCCTGCAGGGCATTGCGCAGGTTTACGCGGCTCGCTGATTTTCAGTTTTCCCATTTGCGTAAAGAGGGGGTGGCCCGGCGGAGACAGAAGGCCTCCCAGAGCTGGGGCGTCCACCAGCCGCGGACCCCCGTACCGTGGGGTGTCGCCTACCCACCCCCAGGAGTTCTTGCTCTGTCTGCAGACGCCCACGGACATCAACACACAACCCAGTCAAGACACTGACTTAATCACAACATGGAACCTTTGCTTAATGGTGACTCGCAGGCTTCACTGCACAGCAACCAGGTTTCCGTAGGCTACTGAAAGAAAGTGGTCGTGGGAAAACATGAACAGAGTCATTCTGATTCATTCTACAAAAAAAAAAAAAAAAAAAAAGTCCTCTGTGTAAGTGTGCATGTGTGTGTTGGGGTATTGTGTTGTTGGGTTTGTTTATGGGATTTGGCATGATAGAGCCTAGGAAGTCATGAACTCAACAACAACCAAACCTCAGGTCTCAACCCGATTAAAGGCCTAGAGAGTGAGGGAAACTGGCTAATCCGTGTTCATGCCTAATTTGCGCCTACATCCTCACCGTGCGCAGAACGGATGCCAAACCGAGTTGACCCTTGAGCCACATGGGCTTAAACCACATGGGTCCACTTATACGTCGATTTTTTTTTCAATAAACAGTACAGGACCATAAGTGTACTTTCTCTTCCCTACGATTTTCTCAGTGGCACCTTCTTTTCTCTAGCTTACTTTACTGTAAGAATAAAATATATAATACATTTAACATAAAAACTGGGTTAACCAACTGTTTACGCTATCAGAAAGGCCTCTGGTCAAATGTAAGTTATGAGTAGTTAAGTTTTGGGGAGAGTCAAAAGCTATAAAGTGGATTTTCCACTGTGTGGGGCAGTCAGTGTCCTTAACCCCTGTATTGTTCAAGGGTGAACTGTAAATATTTATTGACCTTTAAGATTTTGCGGTTCTAGGATTATAATTTGACTGAAAGAGGTTAAGTTAAGACATGTCAAAACAGTCCAGTCTGCTCAGTACCTGGACATGGTGAAATCCCTTTTATTTAATTAACCTATTTATTTAAACAAAGAAAATCTGTCAAAATATTTGTTAAAAAAAGCCCAGCTGTTTTACTTATTTTGGGGATTATATCGTGAACATTCTAAGGAAATAATTTTGAAATATGCAAAAGATTTAGGTATAAGAATGATAAAACTAAAAATGTATAAAAGCAAAATTTGATATGATCTGTTAAAAATTGGGTTGGTTAAGGCTATCATGGGGCAGCTACGTGATTTTTAAAAGAGTGATAATACATACACACATAGTTATGTTAAGTAAAGAGCAGAATTGAGTTGTATGGCTATTGTCTGACGCTGATACAAATTTATTTCTAGAAATGTGATATAATTTGCTAATATAATGCATTAAAATTCTTTGTATAGTAAAATGATTGCTTGCTTTAACATATCATCAAGTATATATTATATCAAACAAAATTCACTTAAAATATTATTACAAAAATAAAAAATAAAAATAAAAAATATTATTACATATCATAGATAATACATAGTAAAATGAGTAACGCACTATATATGTGACAAATAAAAATTCTCTAGTATTAAAATGAACGATCTTAGGTTCTTGGTCTGTGGATGTATTTTATCTTTCATATGCATTACAAATTTTCTCTGCATAAAAATTAAAAAGATTTTTTTTTCTTCTGATTCACTTTTTCTGTGTGCTTCCATTTCAACCTTCGTACTGCTACTCAGTATCTGTGGGGCTTGAAGCAGCTCAAGTTTTCTTCTGTTTATTCTCTGCAAACGGAGGAGAGAGCCTCAATTGAAATGTACTTGGGGCAGTGACCTAATCAAAGAAGAGAATGAGCCGAATGGATGCCAGGACTGCACTGGAATACCACCCGTTCGTTATAAGGCCCCTTCGTGCAAACTCAAGTGTCTACAAAGAATGCAGAGTATTGCAAGGAGTGCAGAAGACTGAAGCAGAAGACGACCCAGGAGCAGGGCAGCAGATGGCAAAGCGCATCTTCCCGGCGCCCAGACACTACAGACCCGTGTAGCTCCTGCTGACTGTTGCCAGATGGGAATGTGGGTTTTGCATTACCCGGGGCACTGGCGAGAAGTCTAGAACTTGGGGTAGTTTCTCAGTGTTTACCACCAACTGGTGGCTAACTTTTGTCTTTGCTATTATTTTTAAGACCCTGATGGCCATAATTTTGTGTACGGTATTTTGTGTGCAGTAATGTAGGTAGGGCCAGTAATACCAGAAGCAAGGGGAGGGCTGAGAGGGCGTTTCCTGACCTGGAAACAAGGATCTCCTAAAGACACAAGTCGAGGGACACAGCCACGCTCAGTGGCGTCAGGGAGAGGGAATGAGCGACATAACTCTGTCCCTGGGGCCTCCAGACAAATGCAAAGAGAAGTCAGCGTCCGAGAGCCCACCAATGTGGTCGCACAGGCCCAGCCCCTGGTCAAAGAGCAGCGTGTACAACGTCAGGGGGAGAAAGGCCAAGAGAAGATTTCTGGCACAAATCCTAAATTGCTTTTCATAAAATATTAAAGCCAGGGTTTATCTCAACAGTGCTTTGTAGCTTTCAGCAAGTCTGTCCTTTTTCATCCCGTCCAGGATATTTATAACCAAATACAATCATTTTGCCGAAGTGTAACCAAAGATAAATTAATGTATGACTTTATAGCACCACAATCTAACAGGCTGTTAAACAGCATGATCGAATTAAAGGTCCTGAAAATGGCATAACTAATGGCACTGTCTTGGAAAAAAAAAAAATCGTGCTAATGTGGAGGTTCATGAAATGTGTATGAACCGTATAACATATTCATGCCCTATTACTGAGAATTTCAAAGTGTCTCACTGCTCAAGATAATAGGCCTTGATTCAATTCAGTCTGATGTGGCATGAATTTTATGTGCTAATTAGTAAAGCATTTCTTAATGATTAAGGAGAAAAAATCAGATAACATTTGATTGGAAACCCAACTGTCAGAGATAAAACATAGCTACAACTGAGGTTAGAATGAACGCCACTCATTCTGAATTCAGGTGTCTTAATTATGATAATTAATGATTGTATTCTCTCTACAAATGAATTCAACCAACATGATAAGCATATGGTAATTAAAGTGCTTTTTTAGGGTAGGAAATTTAAACCAATGACATCAATAATAATCGTGTCCTTTTTCTGTGTTTTAAGGTTAGTTTTCTATCAACGTCTGTTTCCCCCCTTTAGTCCTTTATGAGTCTCATGCACTGTTACTACTTTAATAACAAGCGTATTTCGAGGGGTTGATATCTGTTGACATTGGATTTCTGGCAGGAATGCAAATCATTTCCTTTCCTTGAAGTTAGAGATAGTGAATCCTGCTCTCTATCAGCGCTATGAAAGTTTGTTAAAAATAACGTTGGATTTATAAGACACCGGTGCCTGGGGTTAATAAAAAAAATAAGTAACTGACCCAGGAGACATAGGTTAATATGGATAGCTTTATGTAAGGATGATTGCATAAAATTTGATAGGTCATTTACATTCTGAATATTCTGAGTGTAATCTAATCACAGGAAATGGTTTTATTTTTATTTTTTATTTTTTATTTTTTTTAGGAAATGGTTTTTAAAGGTTCACATGATCATTGCAGGGCTTGATCCACATCCAGACCCAGACTTCCACAGTAACCGTCTGCCTCCTTTATCAGCCAGCCCCATCCTACCTGCATTACCCAGCACCCACTCCTCACTTCAGCTGATACCGAAGAGCCTTCGTGAAATGATGCCGACCTTCCCGTCCAGCCTCACCTTCCACGTTTATTCTATTTGTGCCTTACTCTTCGGGTCAACACGCTTGATTGCTTACAGGCCTCTCACCCCTCTGTCTCCTTGGAAACGCCTCCCTCCTCCACTGGTTTGGCTCCATCCTTCAGGAAGATGCTTGCAGACCTTCTAAGCAACCTTTCAGGACTATCCCTCTAGAATTGAGCCCTGTGTGACTTGCATATTCCAGTAGACACGCTCCCTCTTTTCTTCCCCACAAAACTGTGAGATGCCCGAATATAGCCGTCCTTTCTTCTCCTCAATGCCTACAGCATGTTTGGACATACAGCAGATGTTTTAACAATATCCTCAAAAAAAAAAAAAGTAAAAAAAAAAAGTAAAAAAAAAATATCCTCAGTAATGAGAGAGATCAATCAATGGTCAATACCTTAACAAAACAAGGGAGGCACCCTTAAATAATTGTGCTATTCACTATTTAGCGGTGCTTATTAAGTTGTGATTTTTTTGTTTTTATTTTAAAAGTATGAGACCCAGTCTGTGCAGCTCCGATGTGTCACTGGACAGCTACCAACCACTAATCTACTAAAAAAAGGTAATTACTCCACGGAGTGGGGCAGGTGATACGGAGATATTGCTCGCAAGCCCCAAAACAAGTCAGGAAAAGGAAAGGAAAGTCTAGCTCATGAATATTCCGTATGGGGGGAAAAAAGTGGGAAAACAATATTTTTGTTTGTTTGATATTTTTTTTTTTTTTTTTTTTTTGCAGTCCAAAAAAAGTCTTAGAAATAGAAGCTGGTCAAAGGAATGGAAAGACCGCTCCAGCGCAGAAGAGAGATGATGCTGTGATCCTTTCCCTGATGCAGAGGTAAGGTTTAGGCAACTTTTTAAACCCATAGGCATATTCCTCAAAGTGTAAATTCATTCGTTCTCTAACAGACCTTTTGCTGATTATCTAAAAACCCAAGCCAAAGAAAAATGTTCTCTTATTTTCAGGCAAGTAGCCAATCAGGGTGGACCACAATGGACAGTGAGAGTCAAAATTCTAGTACATTCTACGTGTAAAAACTAGACATGCACAGATGTTTGAACGGCCTTGAAGGGGAGGACTATGGTGAACCAACATTGTTCCATTTTTCTTTCTATTCCATAGTAAATTTTATGTATTATTAGGATGTTTTCATATGGAAACTAGTCTGTTGCTTTAGTCAGGCTGGCGAAAACCACTACGAATCCATACTTCCTAAATATCGACGTTCAGTAACTAAATTTGCTAATTTGGGTTAAATCTAGTTCTTTCTGGTCACATCTGTCCTAACGCAAAACCATCTCACGACACAGCAGTCAGTTCTGGGTTCCTCCCACAGCTTAGGTCTCATGCAGTTTTCTTTTATGCTCTAAGCATCACATCGAGGGCTTCAGGGGGTCGGCACTTCTGTTATGGGTGGGCCCTGCGGGAGGCAGGAGTCTCCCCGAGTGTATGCTGGGTCACCTCGCGGCGTCCTTGGTCCCTTTCCTGACGCCACGGAAGCCACGGGGGTGAGCGCAGCATCCAGACCTTGGTGGCCAAGATTCTGACATTTCAGAAACAAAAGCAAAGGCCTTTCAGTCCCGTGTAGCAGCAAGGCCAGAGCCCCCGGAGCTGGGGCCCATCAGGCATGTGGAGGGACCAGGCCATGCGGCCTGGGGCGGGGGGTTGGGGCCCAGCCCATCTCCCCACCTCCTCTGGATTAACCCCCGCACGCCAGTCATCGAACCTCATTCTCTCCTATGGTAGCAAAGTTCATAAGCTGCAGAATTTTTGAGTTAGGATGTACATATTCTGGTTCCTCTTCTGAAAATGGAACATGGCAATTTGAGGAGAGGCCAGCCAAGGTCTCGGAGCAGACACCCCACACCGTTGTGCTTCCTTTCCTGCCACGTGGCTCCTACCTGTCCAGGTTGCTTTGTGTAAAGAGAGCTGGGAGTCAGGGGTGTCCCCCCGCCCCGGCCCTTCTGCCTTTGCAACTCGAGCCCCCGACAGCCCACTTGTGAAAGGGGAGCTTTTCCCTTCAGTGGCAAAAATACAATGTAAACATCCTGGAAGCGGGGTGTTTGGTAAAGTACCAAACGGAGTGTGCGGAGACGTAGCTGAATTCACCACTGGAATCTTTTTTGTTGAAGAGTGACTCAAATGCCAAGCTTTCCGGAGGTCACACTTTACCGTTGTCTCAATGGGGCTCAGAAGGCCCAGCAATGCTGCGGGTCCGGCCCCTGATAAGCCCTGGTCTTTAAGAAGGAAGGAGACACACTCGAACCCCGGCAGCGCTGGCCCTGAGCAGAGCTCCTCTCAGCTCTTCCCGCGTGCGGCCCCGCGGCCCCCTCATGGTGATGGTGGCTCTGACGCTGCAGATGGAAGCGAGCAGTCGTCATCACAGATATTACACAAACAGGGTGCGAGAGCCATGGTGCTCCACGGTCACCTCAGGAGGCGGAAAGCTGTTGGTGTTATGCTACGTCCGACAGGAAGGGCTGTGATGAGCGTTGTCCAGGGATCGGGGGCTTCCTGCTGCCCCCATAGCTGAGCATGGGGACAGGATACCAGCCTCAGTTTTGCACGAGCTGCTCACACGCACGGAGCAGAAGCATTACGCTGTGCAAAGCCGCCGGCTGCTGAGGGCGTCTGTTCTAACCACACATCCCCAAACTGAAAAGTAACCTCAGGATGTGCTCAGAGAACCGCCGAACCCACTGCGAGGCAGACCTAAGCCAGGTCACTCGGCCTCCATGACACCAGCTTCAACAGGTGGGCCAGTGACTCCGCGGGTCTCCAGCCATTGGCGCGAGAGTCCACTATGTCCCTGGAGAATCTGATTCTGTCCTTCTCCCCAACGCTTAATAAAACGCCATCTGTCCCCTTGGTGGACGGCTGGGAGTCATGCTAATGATATAAAACGTTGACAGGAGAGCAGGATCCTTCCTCAAGGGGACGTAGCCTTCCCTCCATTTAAGGGGTCCTAGGTCTGTCGACTGACTCAAGTCTGAAGGACCATGACACTGTTCTTATGACTCAGGTTGGACATTGGATCATTTTACCCAGAATTCTTCATCTGATTCAGACCAAGCAAGAATTTAGGAGACCGAACGTCTATTTCTCTTCTAAAGACACGGCGATACACCAGCTGATGCCACAGGTCTGCGGGAGTCAGACCATTCTCATTGCTGTTTTGACTCTGCTGCCCCTTGTGCTAACCAGACCTCCTTCCTTTGGGGATGAAACACTGTCTCTTGGCCCCTAGCACTGGGCCCTACCACTAACTGGGATAAGAATCCAGTTCCCCCCACCCCACTGCATTTAAGGATCCTATGTCC
Organism: Canis lupus baileyi; assembly: GCF_048164855.1. Classification (NCBI taxonomy): domain Eukaryota; kingdom Metazoa; phylum Chordata; class Mammalia; order Carnivora; family Canidae; genus Canis; species Canis lupus. The sequence continues at coordinate 589,497 of NC_132840.1, read as the reverse complement.
ATGACCGCAATTCCCATAGTGGGAACTTTTGACCTACGGGAAAAGAATGACCACAAAGCTCTCCATTGATGCCGGGGCCACTCCTCACACATTCATCTCTCGGTCATTGGGAGAAGTCAAGTCCTACATGATAAACCCACACTAACATTCCCATCCCTCTAAGGAGACGATCCCCTAAGAGGGTCCTCCTCCACAGCGTACCGAGGCAGCTCTGGCATTTCCCCCTCGCACAGTGTAGGCCACCTTTTGGGCCATGTTCCGGCCAAACAATCAAGTACTAGAGCCTTTTCTTACCTCTTGAGCTACAACCTCAAATCCAGAATTTCAGCTTAGTGGAACTGAATAATTTCAGTCGGATCCAACTTTATGTTCCTCACATCATTATCCCCCATCCTGAGTATACACTCCCACCTGTAGTCTCTAGATTTTTGCAGAAGAAGTTTGTGTATATATGTTTAGCATGTAGGTATGTGTTCATGAATTAAGAAACAAAAGATAGTGATAGTCTTTTTTTTTCTCCTTGTCATTCCCCTTTTTATGGTGATAGTGCTTAATATTTTCTCTTCTTTTTATTATTTTATTTTATTTTATTTTATTTTATTTATTTTTAATATTTTCTCTTCTTACGTCCATTTAAGACTAAAGTACTGAAAAACTTATATCTGATGGGTTTAGTTTGGTCCGAATAACCATCCCTCTGTGTCTGTCTGTGTATGTAGGATTTAGATCATCTCTATTGAGAGCACTTCCCTTGTCCTTCTCACAATTCTCTGTTTTATGAACTCTTGAGAGAACTTTATTTTTTCTTTTGTGAATTGCTTTTTTTTTAAAATTCAATTCAATTTAATTAATATATATTGTATTATTAGTTTCAGGGGTAGAATTTAGTGATTCATCAGTTGCATATAACACCCAGTGCTCATAACTTCAAACCCTCTTTGATGCTCATCACCTAGCATTTAACGCTCATCACCTAGACAGGAGAGCAAAGGGAAGATTCTCATACACCAATGATACCCCATGTCCCCACTTGCATCGCCTCCAGCAACCCTCAGTTTGTTTTCTAGAGTTAAGAGTCTCTTACAATTTGCCTCCCTCTCTGTTTTCATCTTCTTTATTTTTCCTTCTCTTCCTCCATGTTCATCTGTTTTGTTTCTTAAATCTCATATGAGTGAAATCACTTGGTATTTATCTTTCTCAGACTGACTTATTTCACTTAGTATAATACCCTCTAGTTCCATCTACATCATTGCAAATGGCAAGATTTCATTCTTTTTGATGGTTGAGTAATATTCCATTCATATTTTATATATATATATATATATATATATATATATATAACCCACATCTTCTTTATCCATTCATCTCTTGATGGACATCTGGGCTCTTTCTGTGGTTTGGCTATTGAGGACATTGTTGCTATAAATGCTGGGGTGCAGGTGCCCCTTCAAATCACTATGTTTGTATCCCTTGGATAAGTACCTGGTAGTACAATTTCTGGGTCGTAGGGTAGCTCTATTTTTACCTTCTTGAGGAACCTCCATATTGTCTTCCAGAGTGGCTGCACCAGCTTTCATTCCCGCCAACAATAAAAGAGCATTCCCCTTTCTCTGCATCCTCACTAACATCTCTTGTTTCCTGACTTGTTGATTTTAGCCGTCCTGGCTGGTGTGAGGTGGGATAACACTGTGGTTTCGATTGGTATGTCCCTGATGCCAAGTGACGTTAAGCATTTTTTCATGTGTCTTTTGGCCATTTCCATGTCTTCTTTGGAGGAATGTCCATTGATGTCTTTTGCCTATTTCTTAACTGGATTTTTTGGCTTGGGGTGTTGAGTTTGGTAAGTTCTTTATAGATTTTGGATACTAGCCCTTTATCTGATAAGACATTTGCAAATATCTTCTCCCATTCCATAGGTTGCCTTTTAGTTTTGTTGACTATTTCCTTTGCTGTGCAAAAGCCTTTTATCTTGATTAAATTCCAAGTTCATTTTTGCTTTTGTTTCCCTTGCCTTTGGAGACGTGTCTAGCAAGAAGTTGCTAGTATTTTAAGACTTAATAGATTAATTTAAAAAAAGCTTAATGGATTAATTCATAAAAATAAAAATACAAATACCCAATAAAATATGAAAAGCTTAAAGCAGTTCTCAACTTCACTATCATGTAAATACCACTGAATAAATATAGACACCATTTTCCTTCAAATTATATACATACGTACACAGAATAACTAAGACAGGAGAGCAAAGGGAAGATTCTCATACACCAATGATTTAAATACAATGTGACAAAATTTCCAATAGAAACGTGGCTCATTTGTCATTATCTTATTTTAATAATATTTCTATAAGTATTTATTGAGTAATAACATTTTTTAACCACACATACTCACCGCTTACACCACTTTTCACAACACACACCCAACACAGAGCACACACTTGCCAAACGTGGACCACACACAGCATACATAGGCCACGCACACACCTTGTGTAGTCCACACACACAACACGTAAACCACATGCCCCTCACACATACACCACACACATGACTGCCACACACCACATATATACCACACTCCACAATACAATATACACATATCACACTAGACCACACACGCAGAACAGATACCCACACACGTCATGCTAATAATGCACATTTAGCGCACGAAACCTATGCCACAAGCACATAGCACACACCATACATACATGACACATTTGAATAATCATCTTTGCAGAATGATGAATAATGTCCAAAAATAAGAGAATAGTATAAAAGCGAAGAGAATTCGTATGGTGCAATACAATGTTTCTAATTTGTTTTTTAAAAGATTTTATCTCTTTATTTGAGAGAGAGAGAGCACATGCACACATGAGTTGGCGGGGAGGGGCCGAAGGAGAAGCAGACTCCCCCTTGAGCAGGGAGCCCGATGCGGGGCTCCATCCCAGGACCCTGGGACCATGACCTGAGCCGAAGGCAGACACTTAAACGTCAAGCCACTCAGGCACACTAGAATGCTTCTAACTTAAAGCCCATTTTAAATAAAGTCTATATAAGGAAATTCAGAGACCATCTTTATGCATAAAACAAAGATCATAGAGTTCGTATAGTTTTACATTGAAAATGTATTTATATGCATGAAAAAGCTGGATGATACATACCAACATATTAATTTATATAGTCGTTGCTTCTGGGAGTTGAGAAAGATATTTGTAAGTTTCTTTTTCTTCTAAGAAATCCCTTAGTTTTTAATCTTAATGTTTTACAATGAGTACATACTAGAAACACAGAACCATAAGCACCCTTAGATTGAAAATGTATGCCATATATCTTGAGCTTAGAATTTTTACCCTAAGATCTTTTCTTGAGTTCTTTTATCTTTTTGAAGCTAAATGAGTAAATGCTCCATGCTTTCACCTAGGTTCTTCGAAAAAGCAAAGCCAGAGACAAGGGCTTTCAGGTAGGTTGATTAATTTTGGAAATTATCCCAAGAAATGTGATTCAGGGAATTGAAGAAAAAACATTAGGAAGGAGTTAAAACAAATCAAAGATGGGCTATGGGTCTGGTCACCAATGCAAGCAACTGGGACAGACACACAAAAAAAGGAGGCTTGTTTGGGGAGCCCCCAAGGGGCTATGTGGTGTGCACCTCAGAATTCTACTCCATGAAAGAAAGAGAAGAGCATACCAGCACCCAGTCAGGAGTTGTTTCATGCAGCGTTAACCCCCTCGTATTTCCAGGTGTGAATATGCACAGAATTACTATGTGTAGCTATTTGCTACAGCAATGTCTAGAGTAAAAAAATAAATAAATAAATAAATAAATAAGGCTCTATTATAGGATATAAGGTAGAGCAAAGGATCCTTTCTAAAGATCCTTCTAGATGATTGTTATTACTGTGTGAGTTTAGACCCATTAATTATTAATGATTCTGATATTTAAAAAAATTAATATCAGGGGACCCTGGGGGGCTCAGCAGTTGAGCATCTGCCTTTGACCCCGGGGTCCTGGGATCGAGTCCCACGTCGGGCTTCCTGCATGGAGCCTGCTTCTCCCTCTGCCTGTGTCTCTGCCTCTCTCTATGTCTCTCAGGAGTAAATACAGTCTTTCTAAAAAATAAAAATAAAAAAACTAATATCAGGGGGTTACTTTAGTTTGTATGCGTGGATTGTGGTGAAGATCTTTTAGTAATTTTTATTAAAGAACTTAACCATGCTTTACAAACATTTTCTTAAGTTGTTAGTTCACATATTCTTCATAATGACAGATGCTAGATGACAATTATTAAAGATCTTGCCGTTAAACATAGTTACTTCTACATTTTGGCAAAGAATAAGTCAGCCTCTACTAGGTTCAATGGGGCACCGTGGTCAAGGACAACTGAAATATAATCGTGAGGGAGAACCACTGACCAATTAACCAGATAAACCCTCCAATCCACGTCGGCCAGATGCCACGGATACTCTTAAGGCAAATTATCCGGATTTCACAACAGCAACAACATTTCAGAAAGGCCATGTGTAAGTCCTATGTAAAGGCACAATCTGATACCTACACAAAAAACAGAGCATGATCCAAGAGCCATTTCCCTGGTAGCCTGTTCTAAGGAAATAATTCAACATAAAGCTTCAGAGACAACACCACCAAGTTTCCAATAACATGAAAGTTCTGGGATAGGAGAATATTAATTAAATTATTCTTCCATATGGTAAAATTTCAAACAACCGTTGAAATGATTATTTCCTATATAATACTATATCACAAATACTATGTCATTTGCTTATGAGAAAAGGAACTACAAAATGATGTATGTGATACTCAAATATGCAAAAGTTTTTCCTGTATAAGGGAAAATGACAAGAAGGCATGTGAATAATTGAAATCAACAACAAGGTGGGGAATTGAGTGTGCTTTTTAGTTTTTTTTTTTTAGTATTTTACTATTATAATTTTTATGGGTACAATATAACACAGTTGTTAAGGGCAGAGGATGTAAAATCAACGGCCTGAACTAGAATTCTGTTTTTTCTTTGTTTTTTTTCCCCATGTATCAAATACGTGAACTCGAGCAAATCACTTAATTTCTCTGGGCCTCTACTAGTTGTTCTGAAAAACAAAAATAATAAGGCCGCCTCTGCATGAGGTAGAGAAAGCATCGCGTGTTACTGCACGACCAGTGCTTGGCACAGGGCCTAACCCGTAATAAGTGCTCAGCGAACATCATCTCTTTTTATTATGTTGGAAGAGGAATTCGGTGTAATTGCTTCCACGAACGCCTGTCAAGCATAAAACTTATGGTAGTAATTTCCAAAGACTATTACATCATGATTTCTTTTTATTTTAATCTCACTTTGAAATAAAAATGCATATAGGCTGGTAAAAAAAAAACTAATTAATACCTTTTGTTAATGACTGAAATGAAAAATGTCAAGATTTTAGCTCTAAGGGACACGCAACGCCAGGATTTGAGATGACTTAAGCGTCCATAATCTGAGCCCAAATTTGAGTCGCGACTCTTGATGGCTACACAGCTGTCCTCTTCGGGCCTTCACCGTCAGGGGCCGGGCACGGGTCTACAGGGAGTGGCCAGAAAGTTGTATTCTAAGCTGTTTTCATCTAGAACTTCAAACTCAAAATGACCAGTTAGCGACTGACCACATCATTCCAGGCCTCTCGGGTCCCTCCCAGGGCGCTGAGGTGCAAGCCAGCTCCAGGCCACAAGACGCACCACGGCTCATCCTCTGCAACCTGGTATTGGGGTCCTGGGGATCCTGTAGCCGCAGCTTCCTGGCCTCCTGTGAGCACTCGTTTATGTGAGTCAGCATTTTATTTTTTTAAGTTTATTTAATTATACATGTAATGACTGGGCCTAAGGAAACCGGGACTATACGTTCATTAATCGGGACATTTGAAAGTGTCGCCTGAGAGAACAACCATGTCACAGGTCAAGCAAAATACCTGCAACAGCCGTTGCTCCAACTGGAGCTTCGTGGTGCCCGGCTGGCTGACATAAATGTGCTGGTATCTTCAGGCAAAGCGTCCAAAAGATTAAAATAGATTAGAACAGACAGATGCACGCCAGTACCGTGGAGTGAGACGCTCCTCTCTGGGCTGGTGTAAGTCAGATGTTTGCCAATGAGACTTCCTAAATCCTCCTCATTATTGATTATATCGTAACAAAGACAAACCATCCGTCACCTACTTGCTGGGTGTCTCTTAGGAAGTTTCTCCAAGTTCCTTCGTTTTCAGGATTCATCACGTATTTTTGTCTGATTGCAATCAGTGATCCAGAAAACAGTGAATCTAGTCTTTCTTTTACTAAGTCTCTTACCTCCCCAAGTGCGTTCTTGTTTCCGCATTAAATGAGTCCGTTTAATATTAATATTCTACTATATGAATACATTCGAGCGCGTTGGCCCTGCAGGTGTGTGTTACTGAGCGTCTCTTGCATTTCCCGCGGCTCCCATGGTGTAGGGCTACGGCAGGATCACATCTTCCCCGGGGGGAAGTTCCAAGGGACTACGGATATCTTTACCCTAGAAACTCTTTCTGACAGTAATGTTTATGATGAGCTCACGTCAAAACAAAACATCTGTGTAGGTTTTGCTACACAGATTCAGTCAAATCAAGTTTTACTTACATTTTATTTGTGTAAATCATTTTACACGGATGTAAACAGAAGATTTATTCATCCTTGTCACCTTATTCATGTAGAGGCCCAATAATACCATGTATTGTCATTACTTATAAGTGCCCTGATATTGAAATCTAAAGCAGTAGAAGCAATTTAGAGGTTAACATTACCTACATATTTGAAAAGCTAACTAACCATTGGCTTATTACTTCAAGTTCTTCATCTATAAAATGGGCTGGGAATAATCCACCTACACCAAAAGGTGATCTCAAGTAAAATCACTGATAGCTAATTTTAATAGGAATAGAAATAAGATAAGTTGCAAAATTTAAAACCGTGATTCTAAATCAGGAGTTAGCAAGCTTTTTTTCTACAAAGGGACATTTATTTAATAAATATAAATATTTTTATTTTGTGGAATATTTATATACACATATGTGTGTACTCTTTGTTGTTGTGGTTTTAACCCTAGAAAAATGTAAGAACTATTCTTAACTTTCCGGCAATGCAGTTGGCCTGGGGAATGCTGTTTGCTCTAGATTACTCCCTCTTTACATTGCTTTTGTACTAAACAATATTCTTCTGAGTTTTTTAAATATTAAGCAGAGCACAGATGTATGGTTTTGATGGCAAAATATTTATACACAGTCTTTATGACATGCATCTTTTCTACAAACAGAGCAATAAGAGCAGTTGAGTTAAGAGGGTATTTTTCTTAATCAAGAATATCTATTCACATGACAAAAATGAGGCCCAATCCCCAAACAGCCAAATTCCTGTAGCTTGCTCTCATGAAAAAAAAAAAAAAAAAAAAGATCCTATGGGAATCAGTATCTTCAAGATTCAGAGTAGGCCCTGAATGCAAAAACCTTCAGCGGGACTTCTCTTTCCAGCTGTGTTTTTGTTTGTTTTGCCTTTTAAAAAACTATCCAAGCTACTCAACTGCATCCGTGTGCTCCCTTGTCTAAGTTACAGACGCAGCCTCTCTCTGAGGGGCCCACAACGTCTGACGACCTGAGCTTCCGCTGGGAGCTCCCGGAACTCCTGACAGTTAATCACCTTTCACCTCTCTCAGCCCGTTTCCTCCCTCATTTGTTTCCAGCCTGAAGCTGGGTAATTGAAGCTTCTCCACCATGGATCCATTAAATTCATTTGCAAATACATTTTGCCTCATCTCAAAACCAAGAGGATAAAGAGACTATTAACATACCCGTATGGTGAGACCAAGAAGGTCACATCAATGATATGCAAACAACAAGCAAACGTGCAAGAAATTCTCACAATTCTGGCAATGGTCACCCTTTCTCTAGGTGTTAGAGAAATTCTAAGGAATTGCATCCGCTGCTCTGATCATGGCTTTCAAGCTATGACAGAACAAAACCATCCCAGGTGTAAATTGCAGAAACTTTACAAACTCTTCAGATATGCCAAATTCACACCCAGAAATGACTGGACACAGCCATAGCAGTAATGGTGCAATGAAGCTGTTCTTGTCTTCTGGGAGGAAAATGAGAACATAAGAACTTGAAGGTCATTATAAAACATAATGGATAACAAGGTGACATCACACAGTGTTTACTTCAAACTGTTTATTTTAAATCAAACTAAAATTTTAGACTTAGACTTTCCAAAGTGTTTTACCAAAAGAGCCTCTGAGTCCAGCCAACAAGGAATGTGAATTCTGGCTCTCCTGTTACTCCTGTGGACTCAAGGGACCTCTGACCACAGTGTCTCTCTGTTTCTACCACATCAAGGCTTTTTTTTGAGGATTAAAGGACTGAACTGACTTGGGGCACCTGAGTGGCTCAGTCAGTTAAGCGTCAGGCTCTTGATTTCAGCCCAGGTCATGATCTCAGGGTGGTGAGGTTGAGCCCTGCGTTAGGCTCCACACTAGGCCTGGAGCCCGCTTGGGATTTTCTTTCTCCCTCTCCCTCTGCCCCTCCCCTGTGCCCTGAATGCTTGCTCTCTTGCTCACTCAAAAAAAAAAAAAAAAAAAAAAAGCAGAATTGACTCACACAAAATAAGTGTTCAGTCAACATTAACCCCCTCCCCTTTTTTCTCTTGACATCATCATCTACAAACTTATATATAGGAAGCACTCTCCATGTTGGTGGGGGCAGGAGGAAGAAAATAGTAATGTATTCCTGAGAGGAAAAAGGTCTCCAGAAGGGGAAGTGTTGGGTTGGTAGCCAAGAATCCTGATTATTTATTTCCAGGGTTGACACCGGCTGGACTTAGAACATAAACCTTTCGATCTCTCTGTTCTCAGTGACCTTACTGGTAACATTAAAGGGTTTGACAAGATACTACCTGAAACCTTAGTTTCATTCCCACTCCACAGCCTACCTGGCTGGCCAGGGTGAGAAATGCCTCAGTGAGGAGGGTAAATTAAGGTCCTCTAAGCTATGAAAAAAAGCTGTGGAAGTAAATGCAGCACGAGCATCTCATTTTACAATTGTAGGAACTAGGGTCCAGTGTTTTTAAGTAATCTACCCAAACTCTTGTAAACGGTGGGATTCAGCTGTCTGTATTTTCAGTCTAGGGATCTCTTTCTAGTTGACTCAATTTGCCCTTCTGAGAGCAATAGCATCGTGACCATGTCTCCCAATATAGTGACGCAAGGGAATAACAGAGAAGCATCATCTGCATGGCCAATAAAAGGAAAGCCCTCTGGCCTTGACGATTGTTAACACCATAATATAATGAGCAATAACTCAGTGAAATGTCCTTGTTTTTCAAAGACCTGCAACTATAATTATATTCAAAATGAAAATAATTAAACTTATAAATGTCATCTGCTCAACATCTCATCATCTTTCAATAGCCTCTTACTGATAAATCCAGGGAGCCACCAACTGTTCATTAGACATGAAAGTACTTGCAGAATACTGCTTGACAAAACCAAGGTTCACGGAGAGGATGGGACATGATTGAAATCATGTAATTTAACAAGAGCAACAAAACTCATTCTCCCATCTTCCAATGATGGGTCAGCTTGTGCTAAAAACACCTATCAACCTTCACGTAGCTATCTACTGCTACTCCCTAAAAAGTCCTGAGACCACTTGGGCATTCAGCAGGAGCCGGCAATCTCAAGACAACCCGTTCGGCAAACATGAATCTAGGCAGCAGCTAATGAGCCACTGCAAGTGACAAAAGTTAAACTGGTAGAGAAGTGGCATTGAAATAAAGTCCATTTTTTAATTATTATCCTTGATGTATGTGTGTATATATATATATATATATATCTTTGTACGCATTGCCTGCGTTCGCACATTTCCTATATGGCAACAGTAAATACTTGTTTAAAAAGCTAAGAGATAAAAAAAAAAAAAAAAAAAAAAAAAAGCTAAGAGATTTCTCCATTCATTTGAAAAAGATAAGTAAAAAAACAACAAAAAAAATCACATCCTGGGCAATCGCCAGGAATCCTAGAATTCATATCATCTTCTCCTTTGGGGAATAAGAACGGTAAAGCTAACAAATAACCCTGCATAGTTATTACTGATAGTGACGTGAAACCTGTAATCTGTTCCTGGCTTCTGCCAACCCTGTCCGTGTATGACTCACTTCTGCTCTCTGAGCCTCACCATCCCCACCAGTGAAGTAAAGAGTTTTTGCGAGCAGATGATTGATAAAGTCTTCTGGCCCTTTCTTTCTAGATGTATGGAGTTATAGGGCAAGGAAGATAAACTACAACTTATGTATTCTTAGAAATGCCTAAGGGTAAATATTCTTTGTCATGACCTACGGCCTTAAAAAATGAATCAAAGTCCGTCTTCCATTTAGAAGTGATCAGCTTGGGATTGTGTATCTCTACCCTCCATCAATATTTAATTTCTGCATTTACTGGATTTGAGGTTTCCCTGGTCCTCAATCCTTGCCAATCCTAATGGCTACATGGAGGGAAGATTATGGAAGCCTATAATGTTAAATAAAATCAAAGAAAATTCAAAGGGAATCAAGGACGTGCCGTCACCTGCAGGCCTCCTCAAGTATGAAAGGCATTTAAGCATGGATTCTTACACCCCAAAGACAGTCTCATTTAATTCTGCAAACCTCTGATGAACAATATTTTACCACCATGACCATTGCCATTTTAATTTTGTTTTATGTCTGCTTTTTCTCTCATGCTAGACCCAGAGCCTCCACTCTGGTTGTTCTTCTGACTTATGATCCTCGGAGTTCAGGAAGGTGTTGGTCAGTTCCCATAGATCATTGGAATTGTCTGGCCAACTTTATGAGCTCTGGAGCCTCTCCTTGTATAAAGTCCTAGAGTAGTGATAAATGACTTGTAATTTATCTGCTGAGTGCTTTGGTTTTATATTCCCAGTTCTAGCTTTACAGAGTTTCTTTCTTTTATAAAAAAGAATGTGTCACCTCACTTCTTGTAAGTCACTGCATTTACGGTGCAACTTGCTGCAAGTTGATGCACAAAGGCAAAAGAGAAGTAATGGTTGCACAGAGCAAGCTTCAAATGAAGTTCCTATTCTGTTCCTGCAGATTGACTCTCCCAAGAAACATCATTGAATCATGAAACACTGTTCTCTCTCGTGTTCTTTTTAAATTTTCATCCTGTATCAACTGCCTGGAGAATTTAGGTCATTGGAGACACTGAGGCTATCCATTTTTTTTTTCTTTTTAAGAAACACCTAGAGGAGGAATATTCTTGTCTTGACCCAGTGTACATTGATTTCACATTTGACTGCAAACACATTACACCCAAAAATGTTATAATCTAAGTATGACTTCCAGCAATTATAAATATTTCTCTTTTAAAACTAGCAGTGGGTGATATTTTAATATTTTTTCCTAACAAATTTCCAAACTTTTTTTCCAAAAGTTGGGCATTTTGTGTATACACAAAGGTGGAAATGTCACACACATATGTCTAAGCTTGTTGCTGGGCTTCCAAGTTATCACTTAGAGAAAAATTTACATTAGAGATGCTGTCCAGAGAATTTAAAATCCTTGGACTAAATAAATAAAATAAAATAAAATAAAATAAAATAAAATCCTTGGACAATTTGACCTGTTCCAAATGACAACTCCAAGGAATTCATTTGCCCTTAAGGATAGAGATGTTAAAAGAGGACCAGGAGGTTAACGCTCTTCTGGGTGATTTCCCCTTGCCCAGTTCCAATTAATGTAGTAGGACTGTAAAAACCTTTGTGTAACTATTAGCATCTAATGACAGAACGAAATGGCAATTCATGACAACTTCCAGTTTATGGTACTTTCACTATTGAAGGATAAGAATCTTTCATGAAGGGAAACTCCTAAACACAAAAATGGCAGTAACGCTTGATAGTTTCGTGCTTATTTTAATTCCTAGATACAGATAATATTGAACATTCACCATATATTGTCTTTCCACTATACTTCACTGTCAACAGTGAGAGGGAATAACACTTAGCCCTACATATTACTTCTCCTGATTGAACTGAGTTGAATTTATTGAGCAGCCACCATGTGTAAGACTCTACTGGAGACGGAGATTCAAAGATTAAATGATAGAATTTCCAGTGACTCAAAGTTAGTGAGACAAACAGATATTTTTACGATGAAAATCATTTTCTATTCATTCATGAATTATACTGTGTGACAGGCACTGCTTTGGACGCCTCTGCTCCTGAGGTTCTCTCCTACTGTAAGTATACACTCTCTGGCTGCAGGACTAATAGAAGGGACGTGATGCCAACTCTAGTAGGTCATTGAAGGCTTCTTGTAGAAATTATATCTAACAGAACTTAGGGCATGTGTAGGACTCTTAACCACTATCCTCCATCCCCCATTTACCTACTCAATATGTCTAGGAAGAGGGTTGCTAATGAAAAGTTTTGAGAGGGAGGAAATAGCATATTTGGACAAAGGACTGTGTGAAAATGCCCAGGGGTCAAACACTTTTTGAGGAAGGACCAAGAGTCTGTTGTAGTCACACAGGTTATGAAGGGATGTATAAGGAGGCCTTGAATGTCTGGCTAAGGAGTCAACGCATTACTCTGACTCAACTTCAAAGGAAAAGCAATAGTGGCATCTAACAAGGGCAATCATGAAGACAGCAAGAGCCCACGTGGTATCTCGCCCATGTGCTTTTCTTCTAACCTGGGGGGAGATCTGGAGATAATTGGAATGAGACCATGGATCAAAGACCATAGCAGGCCTCCCAGAGAGATATATGCTGACCATTCTGCAAAAAATAAATAAATAAATAAATGCACAAAAATACATTTCTATAAAAAGTCCTTTTTATACCCAATATGTGCAAATCTATGTTTACAAAAATAAATAAAAGAAAGGAATAAGTCCAAAGTGATTGTGGCAGTTCAAAATGAAATTTCACTATGCAAAAAGAATCAGAATAGGCTCCTTTCAAACACTAAATTACATTTAAAGACATTGGTACCCAAGTCCAAAAGGAGATGAAATCTCATTTTCATCATTTGGCAGCTTTGTGAAAATGAGCAAACAAAAAAACTAAGCTCCGCTTTCTGTTTCTTTATCCATAAAATGTGATTGAGAATAATCCTCTACTGTTTGATCCCCGTTTTATGTTTCAGGTAGGTATGGTGTCAGTTTGGGGCTTCCAGAAAGCAGATGCCAAGAAACTTGGTGGGGCTGATGCCCTTGAAAGATGAAAGAGAGAAGGAGTTGGATGGAAGGGGCTAGCTCCAGGCTCTGACGGCAAAGGGCAGATGGCAGGGAAGAGCCCCCCGAGGTGGTGCTCGGCTGCGGGGCCCAGGCTAGGCCCAGGAGCCCCGCCACTGGCTGAGCCGGCCTCGTGGGCCCGGGGTCCCAGGGGCTCTGCACTAACTGCACTCCTCGGGGCTCGGGATTGTATCGTCATCACAACGAGTAAAATTAGGATCCAAGCCCCACAACCAAATTACGCACAGCGATTCAGAGTCATGCTGCTCTTCGAGTAACCTAAGAGTCAAGCGCGCGTCTCACCTGGACGCTCATATGTGTTCTTACCAGTCCATTTTGAAATCCGTGACAGGTGAATTATGTGAGCTCCCCCCTCATGGACGTCTGGAAAAATGTCTTCCCTAAGTTCCTCCCAGAGCCTCTCCTAAATACTCGCGGCATTTTTCCCTCCAGTGCTTCATTTGGGTCACACGTTGCTCTCTGCCTTCAGAAGGTAGATCCGTCCTTCGCAGCTGGAAGTTTATATGAAAGCAAAATCCAGTTCAAAAGTGTCTCTGAAAAAAAAAAAAAAAAAGTGTCTCTGTGATCCTCACTCACCATCGCAAACCGCTTGGGCCACGCAGAAGCTCAAGAGACATCGACTGAAGGAACGGAGATTGCTCCTTCTCCAGGGATGTGCTCTTACTACTTCTGAGTCCCTGTGGCAATAAAGCACAATACCCGGATTCTAGTGAGGATGTGTGCACAGACAGTAGGGGGTAAACGGACGCGGCCATCTCTGGATAAGACATTCAGGCCTTTTATATATAAATATACAAATATAGAGAGATACATATATTTATATATAAATATATATTTATATATACAGAGACATATATTGAGATATATACATATATATGTTTTATTTTTAGTATCTTATACCTTATTTCTTTTCTTTTTTTTTATTTCACTGCACTTAGGACTCATGATAGTTTATAAAGATTGAATGATGAGTTGCTCTTCAGCCATAAAAGACAATAAAGATTTCCCTTAGGGATTTCTCATTATGGAAAGTGAAATGTGGACCTGTTGTCATACTCCTATGTTGTAATAAATACTTGACAAGCTCCAGCAGCAAGTGAAATATGATAGAAAAGGGGCTTAGTGCAAATTGGAACATTATACGGCCGACTTGCCTATCTTGGCTCTGAAGCAATTAGTCACCAGAAGTGAATGGTGCCACACATGCGTGAATCTTTCCGGATTTTTTTTTTTTTTTTTTTTTTTTGCATCTAAACACAGATGTTTAGATATGGCAGTAATTATCAAGACTCTGCATTTATGGGGCCTTCTTCTCTTTCTGCCCCCAAGTGAATGGATCTACTTCAAGGATACAGAAAATAAATTAGTCCAACAAGGTCTCTGACCTCCCAATGAGCTCTTCCCCATTAAATTTCTGCCAAGAAAGACAGTAATAAGGTTCATGTGAAGGGCTCCCAGTAAAATATTTTCCACCAAAGCTTTCATATCTCACTCTCCTTTAATTAAGAATAATTGTGATTAGAGAGTTCTTCCCCTATTTTGACTAGAAATACAGAGATTCACATGCATACCTCTTTTAAGTCTACTGCCGTCTGTCCAATTATTGGGAAGGAAGCAGATGCAGCTGAAGTAAGTTTGAACAAGTGAGGGGAAAGGCTTCTCTTATTTCTCCAAAGTAAAGTTTTAGTTTTGGAATTTTGAGAGCTTATCAAAAAACGAAACCAGCAATGAGAAACTGTAAAGCAAGAAAAGCTTTTATTGCCACCTTGAAGACCATTTGGTTATGCTTTCTGTCATTATTCTCAGGGAAGAGAAGGGTCGAGCTGACATTGATTCTTTAACGCAGACATTATCCCAGAGATTAGATCTTATAACACCCAGTAGTTTAAGTACATCCTAATGGCAATGAAACTGCATTTTGCGATATTTCTTGAATAACAGGAAGAGAAACAAATTCTCAAGTCCTTGGTTCTGGTGTTGTAATGAAATGTCACGTGGAGAAACAGCCATTCCCCTAAATGAGGAGTTGCACTGAATTCTTTGCAAGCAAGATTATAATTCATTATCTATCATCAGAATGTACCAAACACAATTGAGAGTGACACTATAATACTTCCTAATCTAATAATGATCATTTCTTTATCATTAGAATCCTAATAGTCAACTTCCTTTTCTAAGCAAACAATTAGAAGCATGATGAAAATTGAGCATATTCTGGTGATTTAGATATAATGAGCTTTGGGTTGTGATAGAAACAAAGTAAGAGAATGGCCGCGTGTCTCAGGGAGGAGGTAGGGAGTTCAGAACAGGACACCTGGGTGGAGACCCTGGCTCTCGCTTGCTAGCTGCATGGCTTTGCTGTTCAGAGTATTAGGTAAGTTTCCCATTGGCTAATTCCTAAAATGGCTGCATTTCTACTTTATCCACTGATTATTGTTGAGTTTAGGTGAGATAACATCCCTGATAAAGAATAAACCTCCCTAAATGAGCCTTCTCTAAGCACTTTCCCTCTAATGAGCTTTCTAGTTCATATCGGACCATTTATCACATCATAGAACAAATACTCAATTCCGCCTGTGGTTTTCCATGAAGGACGCTGATCTGCACCGAGGGGAGAGGAGACTGTTTCATGTCATGACATCGGCGAATAGCCAGGTGAGCGCTAGAACACGGGCCCCACAGTCACTGGCTAAGGTCCCAGAGACTCCATATGAGCGACGCTTCCCACATCCCCCTTCAGGACTGATACCCTGAGAGGGGAGGGTGACTCTCCTGGCAGAGAACCCGAGGGATGGCGAGCCTGCTTCCGGCCCTGAGGGCTGATGGTCTCAGCAAAGGGACAGTGACTGCCCTTTACGCCTGTGAACCGGTGTCGATAGGCAACTCGATACAAGATTCATGCTAATCCTTGATTCTTCAGTTTGGAAATGCAAGACGGTGCCCAGCAGCCCGATGGAACTCCTCCGTGAACTCCGATAACTCAATTGATTAGCCCACCATACAGTCGTACCATTTTCAGGGTGGAGAAGCAATAGAATGATCCCGACATGGCAAAACTGAGTGGGATACAGCATCATTAAGTGAACTAATTTCAAGGCTAGAAGTAAAACTCAGTTTTCCACATCTCTAAATTCGGCAATTCCCTACCCAAACCACAGGACAACATCTACATATTAATACAAGTAAACATATACCAAGACCCCAAAAATGAACCTGGAAAAGGCATTTTTCCTGCCTGGCAACCACAGGGGGAAATAAAAAACCTGAACATGTTATTTACATCTGTGCTTCTAAGTATAAATCACTTTTTTAAAAAATAACTCTTCTCCTATCTTCTATTATCCTGTTTCCTCTATTTGATTCCTTTTTTGATTTGTTGGGTTCCTAAAAGTCATTACCGAGTGTTCCACAACCAGAGCATGTGTGAGGGCCTTATAGGTAGTTACCTCTTCTTCTGGACTTATTAGTTAGAATATGTTTGGTTCAGTGGGTCTGCAGTAACTTTGAAAGAATTTGAAATAATTTCCTGAGGACTCAGAGAAGAAGATGGTAACGATTTATTGGACTCAATACTCTACAATCTGTACCAATAATCCGATCAAACCAGCGCATGGCCCCGTATTGGCCTATGTCTTACTGCTCCTCTGCCCTCCCTCCCCCCGGAGCGGAGTCACAGTGTCTCACTTTGAAATGTCCTTGACTAGATGCCATTCGCCTCTCGACAGGAAACCGCCTCATGAAATTCACCGTAGTTACTTCAAGGTTGATAGGAACGTGGCTGAGGAGGCTGTTCATTACACCATACGGTGTCTTTCTGAGGCCTCTTTGACCATCTCTTCCTGAATAGTTCATTTGTTTTGATATCCTGTATGTCAACGCCGTAGCCTAGCAAATCCCTTCAACATAGGCTGCTGAAAATCTCAGAAACAATGGTTAACTGCATAAAACTTTTATTAAAGTGAACTTGTATTTTGTCCTATTTCTGGTTTGACTTTAGATTCCTAGTCTTGTTATTTTTCTACTTTCTCACCTATTTCTAATTATGTTGCTTTGATGTATTTTAAATATCCTCATAAGCTATCTTAAATCCTTTTCAGAACAAAGTGAGGAATAAATAAATAAAACTATGAGCAATTTCACATGTGCAGAATAAGATGGGAGGGTGAATATTCATAATATAAAATTAGGTTTTCTTTAAATAGAGTCTGTGTCAAATAAATTGGGCTTTTTACCTTTCTGTTGGCTTAGACGCCACTCTTCTTTTCTCATTAGCTAAGTTAGGCCCTTATTTTACATCTTTCCCTTTTAACTATCCCAGTGCTGATTAAATCGTGGATGTTTTATCTCTGTCTATTTAGAATCCATGTACCACTGAAAATTAAATCATCTTTCTAAAACATCACAAATTCACCTACTCAGAGGTTCAGCACAATCTTGGATAACAAGTGAGATACTAGGAATGGTACTATTTTTGATTGGGCCAAGCTGATGAGGGATGACAAACAGAGATGATAATTTAGGCAGAATAAATGGTTTAGCTAATTAAAATCCGTGGAGGTGTGTGAGAGGCGGGTGTGGGTGGGGAGTAGGAGAGTAAGACACAGGCTGGAAGTGACAAGGAAGCAATGAGATCCCCTTCCTTCCTTCCTTCCTTCCTTCCTTCCTTCCTTCCTTCCTTCCTTCCTTCCTTCCTTCCTTCTTTCCTTCCTTATTAATTATGGAAACAGAATTGAGGAATACTGAATATAATTATTCTTTGGAGTTCTTTTTTTTTTTTTAATATTCTTTGAGTTCTACTTCATTTTACCATTATTGACAATCAATGTGGGTAATTATATTTCCCATAATCCGATTGTATTGCTGGGAAGACATTTTCTATGGCTTTTCATTTACGGAAGTATTTTTTAGCAGTTATATTCTCTTGGCACACAGAACATTGCTCATGCATCTATTATAAAAGTAAAACTATTGCCATCTATTTATCTGTTTGCATTCTCTCCTATCTATTAGGTTTCAAACGCCCTGAGGTCCAACCTTTTTCCTTATTCATCCTTATCCAAACAGTGCCTGGCTTAAGCTAAGCTGCTACTGAATACCATAAATAATTTACTCAAAATAGTCCCTGTTTTTCAAAGATTACACTTGGGGAAAAAAAATAAGGCAATGAAACAACTAAGG
Source organism: Canis lupus baileyi (assembly GCF_048164855.1). NCBI lineage: Eukaryota > Metazoa > Chordata > Mammalia > Carnivora > Canidae > Canis > Canis lupus. The sequence goes on along the minus strand of NC_132840.1, from coordinate 571,020 downwards.
AAGAAAAGCATGCTAAAGTGGTGATGGTTAAGTCTGTAAGAGCACCTCCAAAAGAGAGAACAGTTGTGGGATAGAACCATACAGAAGCCTTCATGGAGCAGATGGAATATGTCCTGGAATGAAAGGATTTAGAGAAACGGGAACCGGCTTCCCTGGCATGGAGAATATATTCTCATTCAATGCCTGCTGTGTTCTCTTTATGCATCGAGCCCTGTGCTAACCACCAAAAACTCACACGAATGAGATCGACAGGCTCAGAGCTGACACTGAGTGGGGTACATAAGGAAGCAACCAGGTCACGAAAAAACAGTATACAGAAGCTACTGGGGAGGAATCACAGCGTCCTGAGGAATGTCTGGGGAGGGTTTCAAGGTGGAGACAAGGACAGGTCTTGAGTAACCCCTTGCTTAGTGGAGATCTGTAGATAAGAAGACATCAGCAACATAAAGAGAGTCAACAGCGTAGGTTGAGGGTAGGGGTGGTGGCAGGGAAAAGGAGGTTGTTCCAGACCAGAAAATGCAAAACAACAACAACAACAAGGAAGACTGGCAAAAAAATAAGGTTAAAAATAATAGGAAAGAGCCAGAACATAAGGACTTTACAAGCCTTAGAACAGAGTTTGTCCTAAGAATGATAGTGAACAAATTGAAAGACTCTGAGCAAAAGACCACAGTAAAAATAAAATAACACTAATGATGATAAACATAGTCAAGGGCAGAAGAATTTGAAGAGATTAACTAGGGTAGAGATGACATTATTTAGAGTTCCATAAAATTAGTAAAGTGGCATTTGATTTTGAAAGACTTTGAGAGACAAGTTAAGCATTTCAGCTGTTCACCAAAAACTCTGGAGATCTAGGGCTTGTTCATTAGCCTAGACAGGCTGATGTACGCTTCGGAAACAAATCATCCCCTCAATCTGAGCCACTTAACAAAACAGATGTCTACTTTTTAATTTGCGTGGACTTATCATATGTTTTGTCGTGTCCTGGGCAAGTCACTCAGGGACCCAGGCTCTCCATCTTGAGGATGTATTATCTAGAAAAGAGACAGATGGAAGGTAGGATGAAGGTGTCAAGAGTTAGCCGTGGGTGCAGGAAAGAAAAAGAAAAGTAAAGAGATTGATTAGAAGCAAAATATTGTCCAGAGACTATGTAAAACAACACTAGTGGGAGATGGAAAGCTGCTGAACCTGGGGCAGAGCTTACACCAAATGGGAATGGTGCATATTCATAACCAATATGGGAAATTAATTCAAGAATCTACTGACGTTAAGAAGTTTGCTAAATAAATTTATCATTAAAAAAAAGAAGTTTGCTAAATAAAATAATTAATTAATTAATTAAAAAAAAGAAGTTTGCTAAATAAGCTGTGTTTTAGAGCACCCTGACTTGATGTTTTTATATGCAGTTTTCCTGAGATAGAGATTTCTGTCCAATAATTAAATGCCCATTTTCTGAAACGACTAAATGTCACAACAGGTGCTTCATATGAATGTCAGGATAGTGGGAGCGCGGAATGCGTCTACCAGAATACAGCAACCTGAAGCAGCTCAGAAATGAAAGTTTGAGAATCCGGTCGTCGAGGACAACCATGTAGCATTTGTAATGCACTAAGAGCTTTTGGTCTGTGGGAAGCAGTGATTAGAGAGGGCAGCCTGAAAACGTACTTCTAGGAGATTTGGGAGCCCTAGTCCTTGAAGGGAAGATTTACTCTAGTAGATTTTACAATTTCTCCATTTTTGGTGGTTGTGATGTTTGCGTCACAAGGGTAATAAACTCCAAATAGGTTGAAGTAAAGTTAAGTACTTCCTAGTATCTTCTATTAATTATCTGTGAAAGAGAAGAAAGGAAATTAATGCAGAGACATAAGCTGGTCTTTGAACAAAGGGGGATATGTTTTACTGTGACGGTTTCAGCTATCCTCTGTTTCAAAATGGGTAAAAGGATCAAGAAGTATTTAAGCAGATTTAACTCATAATGAGAGCAGTGTTATCAGGAACGTATATGTTATATATACTAAGAAGGAAGTAAGCAGGTTAACATACGCAAGAAGAGACCTAGTATAAGATCTGGAAAAAATGTCTTGCTGACCATGAGCACAGAGAGGGCTTATCCACATGGGAGCGTTCACATTCTGTCAATGGCTAGAAAACAGACTTATGTCACAATTTTTAAAAAGGAATGTGTGTTTCCAGTCATTAAAGGAATATTCATAATTTCCATATGTTTATAAATTTTTTAAAAAATGGGAAATGAAAATTAGGGCTTAGAAAATCACCGCAGCACTGTTTGAAACAGTGACATATGGAAATAACTGAGACTCCTATTAACCGGGCCTGGGTAACTACAATGTGGCCCATGTGATGGAACACCAGGCAGGGGTCACATAGACCCAACAGGTCCATGCAACATGCACAAATATCAATATGCACCAGAGAAATCAGCTGAGGGGAAGAGGCTTCATCACCCTCACACGGCTTATACTAACTGAAGGGTGGTATGGGTCTCAGCAGCGCCGGCAGTGCCCTAGGGCAGCACAGTGTGGGGAAGGCAGGACCAGCGAGGTACCATGGAGATAAAGTAATAGGGAAAGTGGTGAAAGCGGAGTCTGGACAGAGGGACAATCTTGTAAAGGATCTCAGATGTTTTCATTTCCATGTCTTGTGCCAGCGTGTGCTAGACGAGCAGCCTGATGCGGGTGGAACAGGCAGGCCCTTGCCCACGCCCACACCCACACCCACACGACCAAGCTGCTCATGCTGCCCCCGGCTTATCAGGGTCACAAGCTCCTTCCCAGACACCTTCACCCATGAGACTGGCACAAAGATGCGTGCCCCTCCCACAGGAGAGACCCAGAAGGGCAGTGAGCAAGCACTGCAGGGCCACTCTTGACAAGGGAGGCTGGGGGCCAGTGGATAAATACTGTCAAATACCGATAAATACTGTGTCTTTCATTGGGCGGACAATTTTGAGAACAGATACAGATAAGTAAGGAGGAAATGATAGTACTTTCTTCAAATATCTGCAAATAGTTCACTTTGTTATTTTTATTTTATAATTTATTTATTTTTTTAAGATTTTATTTATTTATTCATGAGAGACACAGAGAGAGAGAGAGAGGCAGAGACATGGGCAGAAGGAGAAGCAGGCTTCATGCAGGGAGCCTGACTTGGGAATTGATCCCAGGACCCTGGGTCACAACCTGGGCTGAGGGCAGATGCTTAACCGCAGAGCCACCCAGGCATCCCTAAATAAAATATTTTAAAAACCAAAAAAAAAAAAAAAAAAAATTGTCACAAACTCAAAAGATGCAGCTTTGTAGGAGATACAGAACGTGTGCCCATGTTCATGCACACATACATGCGTAAGTCTGAAGTAGAGGTACCCACAGGGGTTCTGGTTAGGATTTCAAATAGGCAAAAAAAAAAAAAAAAAAAAATGGATTTCATGTAGGCAGATACAAATAATGCAGGGGGGCTGGGTTCCAGGAGAGGATTCTGCTTTAGCACTACGTATTTGAGTGTGGTTGCGCTTCAATCTTGACATGCAATTTGACTGGATAGAAATGCCTCTTGGGAAGAGTACAAAGAGGAGAAGAGAAGCTGGACATGGTGAGAATAATGAGGATTTCCAACCAGGTGAGCCGTGGAAGAGGAATCCGTGGCGAAGTCTCAAGCTGCCTAGTCAGAAGGCAGGAAGAGAACCATAAGGAACAAAATGGTGTGTTAAAGAAGGTCAAAAAGTTCTATGCAACTGAGGGAAATCAGCCAAAGACCCCAGAAAGGTTATCTAAGTTAAAGACGGGAAATTATTCACCAAACCATGCCAAGGGGAACTAATCAATGATATTAGTGAGGACAGCCTTAGGATAAGGACGGACACATAGGAAGCCAGACCACAAGACATGGAAACCCATTGGTGAGGAAGGTGTGGGGCGTGTAGGCTCCTGTTAGGTAGAGTGTAAAGAAAGTAGGAGAGCTAAGGCCACACTTTAACTGAAAATATTTATGTAGTTGGAGATACATTTGTAAGATACTTGCTGCTAAATGTGACCAAAAATAGTCTGATTGAACCGGAAATACGATTGCCTTTCTTAGTGTTAGAAACTAGTAGTAAAAAGTCTAACTGAAACACTCAGATGTAGTAAATGTGCTCTTTTAAGCGAACGTACAAAACTTTGTGCACTTTACTCTTAAACCGTCTACCTAGTTTCACCTGCAAGGAGAGAATATGCTCAGCCTAAAGGCAACGTTTATTCTTATCAATCGCAATCTGTAATTACTACATACAAGTAAATTTTTGTTTGTTTGCTTGCTGGCCTGCTTCTGGAAACACATAGAAATGCAAACAGAAAGATGAAAGAATGTGATAACTATTGAAGAAACAAGGAGGTAATTCACTTCTTTTAACCCTCCAGTCAAATCCTCACCATATTCCGAATGTACCTTGGAGGGAAGAAAACAGTTCCAGGGCATCAGATAATCGGAGATTTATTTGAATAACTTAACTGCTTAGTACAAAATTATTGATTTTCAAAGGAAAATCAAGAAAAACTCTGTTTCTGTATTTTTTTTTAACCAAGTAAATTGCAGCCCGGTGGCTCTGCTCAGCTCAGACCCCGGGTTCAGCATCCTTCGGGCTTTCCCAGCTAATTGGCCCCAAGATTCACATGTGTTAAAAAAACAAAGAAAGCATATAAGTGAGATGATTATTTTAGGAATAAAAAATGTGATTGAGCGGTGGGGCAGGACTGCTGCATTGTATCATGTGCCGGACAAAGAGCTCAGCACCGCAGTTGCGGGCTGAACAGGCGGGCAAGGCAGCTTTCGGCTCAGACCCTCCGGCCTCAGGCCTTGCTCTCCGGCAGAGGGTGCGCCGAGCCTTCCTGCCGTCACTCTGGAAGACGCTGCTCAGAAGGTCACGATACACCTGAGGATGCATCGGTAAAGGTGGTGTGGTGGAAGTTAGCGCTTCGGTGATGCTGCGATTTATAAGAAACGCGTATTTGGTCACTTAGGTGAGCGAAATCTATTCCTTGTAAGTATTTGGTCTTTGGGGCCTGGAGGGCTCAGTTGTTAGGCTCGGGTTAGATCCCGGGGCCCTGGGGTGGAGCCCCACACCGGGCCCTGCTCAGCGGGGAGTCTGCTTCTCCTTCTAACCCTCTCCTGCCCGCTCGCTCATGCTCATTCTCTCTCTCAAATACATAAAATCTTTAAGGAAAAAAAAAAAAAGAGTATTTGGTCTTCTTCCACTATTCCTGATTCCGAGCTCCTAAAACTCTAGGAATTTCCTTTGATAAGGACAATTTAAATGTCTTTTGTTATGTTGATGAGTGAACTTTGGACGCCCCCCCCTCCCAAGGGTGGAGTCTGGTTTCCCCGAGACCCAACAATGTGATCAGAGAGCCCGATCTTTCAATCACACCCCCTGACCTCCAGGGAGGAGAGGGGGCTGGAGGTTAAGTCAATATCTAATGGACCATGATTCAGTCAGTCATGCCCATGCTATGAGGCCTCCATAAAACCCAAAGGATAAGTGTTACTGAGTTTCCAGGTTGGTGAACACGCGGCCGTGTGGGGAGAGCCTGGCATCCAGAGAGGGCCTGGAAGTCCTGTGCCCTTTCCCCATAGGACAGTCACCCTGTGTATCTCTTACTGTTGATTCATGTCCTTTAAACTGGTAAACATATGAGTGTTCAATGAGCCCCAATCTGAGCATTTGCAGAGGTCCCAGGAGAAGACTGATTCTACGTGGCTGTAAGCCAAGGCCTCCTCGCCACCCGAAATGTCTCTCTATTACCCACATTCACCGACTTTCTTTTCTGAGTTATTCAGAGCTAAATGAGAATGCGTTTCCTACAGAACATAAGCAGTTAAAATATGTTCAAAGGGAGAAGTTTGGAAGAAAGAAGTATAGCAGCGTAGTAAGTCGACACAATGGTGACTAAAAGTTTCTTTACCAACAGTTATTGTAGGGGCACCTGGGGGGCTCAATCGTCCGACTCTTGATTACACCGTGGGTCATGGTCTCAAGGTCGTGAGATCAAGTCCTGGTTGGGCTCTGCACTCAGCAGGGAGGCTGCTTGGGCTTCTCTCCCTCTTCCTCTGCCACTAACCCCCTGTTTTTTGTAAAAAATATATATAAATCTTTAAAAAAAACACAATTATTGTACATCTATTTCCATCACCACACCTCATCAATTAAAAATCATGCATACATCAATTTCCAACTAATTGCCACTTTCAAGGGACAGAGAAGATTAATTATGACATCATGCCACCACGTCCCACTCTGCTGTCTCCTTACCAGAGTAAACCGACCCTAGACCTAATCCCAAATTAAAATCCAAAATAAAATATTCCAGAAACATCTTCCTGTAAGTCAGAACATAAAGGAGATTTATGTAGTGTTGGGAAATGTTATTACCGAGTTTTCTTCCTCTTTACCTAAATAAGTAGTCTATGAAATTTTTAAAAAATATTTCTACCATGAGCCAGGAACCTAGGGGCACCACCCTCCATTCTGCACCGATTTCATTTTATTTTTATTGTACACATGCTTGCAAGAACATCTTACTTTAAAAATACAATCACTCAATATTTTCAACATGTCTTGAGCTCAATTAGTTTCCCCAAATCTCTGTGGACATTTAAGTGGTTTAACTTCATCCAAATTAGCACCTTCCTAATAGAAGAAACTCAGCTTTAAAGTACATGCTGCACTGACGTCTCAGGGGAAGCAAAGGGAAATTGGTACAAAAAATTTATCTTATTCTCATTAATAGGCAAACTGGAACATGGACTCCACGTGAATTTTTGAAAAACAGAAAACTTCCAGAATCATTCAACAGAAAGTAACCACTAATCAATCCTCTTTCTTCTCTGTGTAGCTCCGTAGGTATCATAGCCCACAGGTATTTTATTGTTGTAGATGTTGAATTCTTTGCCTTTCTACATCCCCGGCTAATTGGAACCATCACCTCCGCGGATGACTTGGCACAGGAAATCTGGAGCAAAGGATAATCTTAGAAGATAATCTCACCACAGTAACATGATGCAGTTGGATAGAACATTAAGATTAGGGTCTTAGCTTAGGTCTCCTTTTTGGAGATAGTTGTGCTCAACTATGGGAGAATTGAGATTATCTAAAAAAGAAAAAAATTACCAGAACGCTTTCCCCAGATTTTCCCCTCATGTCCTTTGAAATGAGGAGCTTTACAAGGGACCCAACACCAAGCTAAGGAATCTGCATTTTATTCGAGGCTCTTGGAATTGGCACAAACTGAATGCCTACTCACGCCCAAGACTACTCCTGGATGACAAGTCCTTTGTGAAACCTTCCATCTGTCCCAACTTCCCATTCAAAATTAATCATGCTTTTTTCTATTTCCTTGATTTGTTATTTATTTGAGCATTTGAGGAACAAGTAAATCGAATAGGCAACAGACTGAAATTAGCACTAAATTTCTGTTTAAATTAGGATGCTCCATGTAGAAGGGACTGGCATTTATTCAGATTTAATTCCCTATTTAAATTGAAGTCATTTGGAAAACTGGCCTCTCTCTCTTCATTTTTTCCCTTAATTATGTATGGGAAAATCAATACTTCCGCAGCATTAACCACTTCCTGGCTGTGTTAGAGAAATTTTGGCAAAATATTCTTTTGAAAGAAAAAGAAAAATGAACTCGGTTCTCTATCCCTCTGAAAATCATTACGCACGTACATAAGTATGCACTTATACATGAACGCAGCACCAATATTTTAATGTGATTATCATGCCAAAGCGGGGGGTGTAAATCAAATAATTTAGCTTATCAGACACAAAATTGTCAAACTAGCTCAACTTACTCATTTTATCACTACAGAAAATGATGCACAAAAAAGAGATTATGTTCTCGAGCGGTTTCAGTTCATTGATAAGGGGTCAGGATAATAAGTGACCAATATATCAGCACAAAGTAGGTGGAGCAAGTTGCAAAGCTACACAAGATATTTTGACACCTTTGTCTCAATTGATCTCAACCCAATCAAACTCTTGTGCAAATTGTAACGGGATAAAAATCTCAAAGGAAAACGTTAGATTATGGGTTTTCTAGAAGCTTTAGAAGATAATACAACCACCGGTAGCTCTTGGGTGAATCACCTAAATTAGCCATTCAACAAAAAGTTATATTTCTTGTGCTTATCAGAATTATAGGTCTGTTCTAAGATCTACGTTCTGAAAAAATAAAAATAAAGATCTACGTTCTGCTAGGAAGGTTTTTCCTATTGGTTCCATAGAAATTTGCAGCATTTAAGTTTTTTTTTTTATTATTATTATTTTATTTCTGGCATTTCATGTTTAGAGAATTCTCCCTTTTTTAATCTAAAGCATTTTATGAATAGAATAATAAAATAAAGATACAATGGACAGGTGTAGGTGTATGTAGAGATATAACGTGAATACATAAGACTATATAAATAAAATAAAAGGGACTGAATATACTTATGGGAAATAGCTACCTGACAGTTTTGAGACATGATTCACCCTGAAAAAATACAATTTTATTTGCAAAGAAGGTGAGTTTAGATCTCATCAAAAAGATAAAAGAGATGGTTGAGGAACTTGACTGCGCAGAGTATAACTTTTTACCTGTCTGCTGGGTCTGGGGAGTCCCAGTCTCCGCCGCCCGGCCCTACAGCCCGTCTCGGGCGATGGAACCGGCGGAACCCGTGCTTCTGTGCAACAGGAACAACTTCAGAAAGGAAATTAAGATTTCAAACAGAAGAAGGGGGAGTGTTTCCTGAGACCCGTGCTCGAGTCATTTATATTCCACGGTCTGCGGGCTCCCTGGCGGGACTGGAGCGTGGCTCAGGCAGTAGGGCACCTGTCGCACACCTGAGGACTCAGCAACCTCAGCAACCAGACGTTCGGGGACTCCGACTCCAACGACGTGTTTCCTGTAACCTCGGGTCCCGGCTTTGCTTGGGCGACACAGGCTCTATCCTTCAGCGAAGCGGAGGCTTGGAAGAAGCAAACTCTGGTCGTGCAGCCTCGGAAGTCGCGGCTGGGCCTGTCGTCAGCCTACACCTGTGCCCGCCCTGGGGGAAGGGATCCTTAGCCGCTCAGAGGAGGCTCCATCAGTATTTCCTGACCCGCATAGCCGGGTATCGTGTGTCCCCTCCACCTGAATTGACACGTGGCTTCTAAAGCCATGAAGCTGCTCTTCCTCATCTTGGGAGTGTCGGAAAGTAGCAGAGGAGCTGCTCGGAAATCCTGTGGGATGGGCGAGCAGGTGTTGGGGTTCCCTGGATGAGACCCCACCTGCCCGGCTGCGGGGACGGGAGGCGGACGCCTGTCACACCGTCCAAGGGGACTGGCCGCAGAGCCACTCTCGGGATCCCTGGCTGCGGGCCGGCCTGCGGGCTTCGAGGTCAGCTGTGTGGGCCACCGCCCCATCCCTTGTCTAGGACGTCGCCCGCTTTGGGCTGTGAAGTGCGGCAGCTCGATCCACCCCAACGACTCCCGGCCTTGCAACAGTGGCCTTCAGGAACCGACAGGGAGCCTCTCCCGGGGGCCCAGGGGACCATCGGCCTCCCCGACGGATGGCAGACACGAGGCCTCGACAGCCTTGAAAAGAAGCAGAAGTGACCTTGTTAGTCCCCTCTCATTCCAGAAACAGATGTTTTCATTAGGAAGTGGGTGCTGGTGAGACACAGCTTTTTCCCTGAAGACTCCACGTAGACAGTTAAAGGGGCCATTGAATCGTTTGCCCCAATAAATATTTTCTATGGAACCCCAAGCGGTTTGGCTTGGATGTCACCGCTTAATGTGGAAAGCCCTCTGACAGGGAGACACGACGGTTATTTAGTGACAGTCTGATGGGACTTTGCGTTTTGGCGAAGAACGCATTGTCATGATTCAGGGAGACCGAGTGTCCTCCTTCCCCCACCACCTCCTGTTTGGTCTCTTCCCCTCCTGGGGATGCTTTATGAGGATTTGGACAATTCGTTGGCTGGCTCTCGAACCATCCAGGCAAACCAAGGCCCGGAGACCTGGACACTCTGCGCCTTTTGTCGGGCTCTCACTTCACGGGGATCTGTGCCTGCCACGGACCCTGGCATCTGAGGCCAGAGCACACTTCGGCTGCTGACCCCACTAGGGGCGGCCGATCTTTGCAGGAATTCCCCTAAGACTACGGAAAAAAAAAAGACTCTAAAAATTCAGGAATTTTAGGCTGGCTACAGGCTATGGGCTTGGCGTCGCTGCCCCCCAGTTGGCCCCACCCGATTGGCTTGGCCGCTGCTCCCTCCGAAGGCCGCGGTCACCCCAGGAGCAGCGCGGCCCGGGGGCGCCCGGGGGCCCTGGGCTCTGCCGCACGGTGAGGATTCCTGTTTCTCAAGTGCAGTGTCAGTCTTGATTTAAAAGAAGCACAGAGTAGAATATCATGAAACTGAAGAACTGTTGGCGTAAACTAAACGAATAGGTTCTAAAATCCACAAAGTACGTTGCGATCGGAAATATAAGGCTGTCCTGGCCGAGGTCAACGGTGGACCTTTTTAAACTTTATTAACGTGATTAGGATTCAAAATAAGAAATGATTACATTAATGATTGCATCTTTTACTTAATTTTAAGAATAGGCCTTTAATAAAATCAGTATGCATTCTAATTGTTTATTTACACAATATTAATATTCAGACAGAAGGATCACTAAAGCACAGTTAATTAAATATAAATTAATGTGGTGGAATATTTAATTATCTTTTCTACACCTCGCGACTAATGATTATGTAAATGCCTTGCATTTAATCTTGTTGCCAGGAAATTAACTTAATGGCCTTCAACAAATGAACATTTTGTATGCATTACAGGACACTTTATCTAAATTTCAACAGCGTGGCATTAGTTTCAGATAATAACACGATTACACGCTTTAAAATGTAAATGTACACAGCACCTTCGCCCCTCCCCCACCTTTTCTACAAAGAGGGGCTGCCCCTGCTCCCCAAGCATTCGGGAACTCACCCCGAAAGTGTGAACGGTTTCTTGGTTTCTCTCTTTATCTAAGAGAAAGCCAGGTCCTTTGAAAGGAAACGCTTCAAAAGCACAAGGCAAGTCCCCTCGCAGGGGACAGTTAACTCGATGATCTCACACAACCATGTCAGAGGATGGCAGGGCCGGTAGCCCTCTAAGTGATTCTCCAAGCTTCGGGGATTTTCTGAAGTGCCGACACTTTTGGCTCTGTTCGCGGAGCCTTGGGACCCGAGGCCCTCTCAAGACTTCAAAGCCCGGGATTAATTACAAGTCTCATTAGATATCACAGGAAATAGGGGTAGCAGAGATTTAATTTTCCAGCGTGAGATCCTTGCCTTGAGCAGTTCCAAGTGAGTAGATGCTCCAATATATAAATGAATAGAAATGACCCATCCTACACTGGACGGAAGATTCCGTAGACGGGATGCTGAGCAGATGGATGGCCCGGCATTCCTCACTTCGTGAACTACAGTAGATGTTCGGGGTGCCCTTACCTGACTCCTTGTTCTTACCGCCCAGAGCGCACGGGCACAATTGCTAACCGACAGCACCAGCATTTCATTTCCTAAGGATGATTTTGCCACCAGGGACCACCTGGCTGGTCTAATCCTCCCGTCCCAGCAGCCCTCAATCAATGATCCAAGCTGATATGTTAGAGACTCAGCTACCTTGCTTGCCCCTTGAGTGACATCATTTCGAAGCGTGTTTTTCACGGACTCCCAGAATTTCCTACTGGAATTAAATTCCAGTTGCACCCTTATGGACTCTCCTTCTCTATTTCACTTCCCAACAAACATATCAGGGCTTATTTCACTCTCAAATAAATTCCTTGCATTTACGTCATTACTCGGCCTCTGTTTCTGGGGAAATCCAAGTGAAGACATTAGGTCTGTTTGCCAGTGAGAGAATCAATGCAGTGAGACAAAGGATCGAGATCGGGACATTATAAAGTGACATTAGGATTAGTGCAAGATCCAAGAATTTCCAGGTTTATCAGATCACAACCATTCTTCCCTCACCAAGTCTCTGAAGGGAATCTATAGAGAAATAATAACTATTAAGATACCTCATATTTGAGGGCTGATTATATATCAGACATTTTTAAATACCTCACATGTACTATCTCATTCAATTCTTGAGAACTCCACAATGTACATACTATTATAATTCCTCCAGGCTTAGTAGCTTATAACAACCGCTAGTTTATTAAATCTCATGATTTTGAGAGTTAAGAATTCAAGCAAGTCCATGTTGAATGATTCTCCAGTTCCTTATGACATTGATGGAGGTCACTCAGTTGTCCTCAGCTGAAAGACAGGCTGGTCTAGGGCCCAAAATGGTTGCACTCACCCATCTGGCACGTTGGTGAGAATGGATGGCCTGAAGGCTGGGCTCCTTTGGGATTGCCAGCCAGGGCACCTACACCTGGCTCTTCCAGCAGGGTGATCTCATAACAGTCTGATACACGGTAGCTCAGGGCCCCCAGAGAGAAGGTTTCAACAGAAGGAAGTACCTATAAGTATAGGAAGTACCTATAAGTACCCATAAGGCCTGTACCTAGAAATTGGAACTGCATCACCTCCACTGACTCCTTTGGTCAAAAGCTACTCCTAAGGTTCAAGGAGGAGGGCAGAGAATTTACAATCATCTTTAATCTTCCATAACAGGTTAGATAGTTTGCCTGAGTAATTAGTCAAGCCAGGATTTCAACCCAGAAAGACTAACTCCTCCAAAGTCCGCACTCTCGTGCACTATGCTTTGTTTCCTCATTAGTACAGAGAATAAGAAATGGGGAATCAAACGGTGTTTTATTAACATCCGAGGCCTTTGTATCTACACTTCAACTCAAAGAATTCTTTTAATTTGAACCATAGGTAGACTCATGTTTCCTATACCAGGTAAGATTAATAAAGAGCATAGAGAGGATTGTCTGGTACATAGTAAATGCTAAATTGTGGTATCACTGTTTTTTTAAAGTATTTACTCCAAATATAAAGCAGAGTTAAGTGGAGAACACAAAATATAGCTCTAATTTCCAGGTAATATCCTTTCTTGTACTCATACCAAGACTTTGTTTCAGATACAGGAAATGTCTGCCCTCGACCATGCAACAGTAGATTTCAGATTTCAGATACTCTGGTGAACATGCAGTTGCCTTTTTCATATTTTTTTATACAAGGGCTGATCAACGTAATGTACATGTGTCAGCATAGTCAATAGGCGGTTACTGAGGGTAAGTCTGATTTTTAATGAATCTTCTGTTCTCATGTGTTGCGTATTCACAATCAGGAAGTATTTTATCACCAGCTGAGGTATCCTGCGAAAGAAGCCATCTTTCCCTAGAGTCTGCCTGCTTCCATCATTTGGTGTCTTTAGGATCTAGAACTAGACATCTCTTCTCTGCCTGTTTCAAGGCTCCTTCTTTTTCTTTATTTTCTTTTTTTAAAGACTCATTTATTCCTGAGAGACACAGAGAGGCAGAGACACAGGCAGAGGTAGAAGCAGGCTCCATGCAGGGAGCCCGGCGCGGGACTCGATCCCCAGACTGGCATCACACCCTGAGCCAAAGGCAGAGCCACCAAGGCGTCCCTCAAGGCCCTTTCTGTATTATGACCATACTCCTTAAGTTTACATTTCTTTTTTTTTTTTTTTTTTAATTTTTTATTTATTTATGATAGTTACAGAGAGAGAGAGAGAGAGAGAGGCAGAGACACAGGCAGAAGGAGAAGCAGGCTCCATGCACCGGGAGCCCGATGTGGGATTCGATCCCGGGTCTCCAGGATCACGCCCTGGGCCAAAGGCAGGCGCCAAACCGCTGCGCCACCCAGGGATCCCAAGTTTACATTTCTACCCAAAGGAACATTTCCTTCCTTTGCAAAAAAGAGATATATGCCAGATGTTGAAATCAATAAATCTTTTCATACATTTCTTTGAGTTCTTTATGATTGCTCATAACTGAACAAGTGTCAGGAATATCAGCTTCCAGAGTGTGAGGTTTGCAATTTTAAACATATGGTATTAATGGCAAACAGTCTTCACTATTAGGGAAAAATAAAATAGCTTATGCATATTTAAAATATGATGGATTTGACTTACTATTTTATTGTTACTGTTGCTATTTAATGACCTTTCATAATAGAATTAATATGTATGTATTGCTATTAATATATTATTCTTTTTCCTATAGTCCCTATGAGATATAGTCCATATAAAGACTATAAGTTGAAAAACAAAAAGGCAGTGTCCTCTAATTTTTATTATTCACAAAATATTTTAAAACCTTTAGTGATTTATTATACCTTGATGCATAGGAAAAGTTGTGTGTTACAACTTGGGAATGGTTATTCTAAATGGTTAACTATTTTAGTTAAAGAAGAAAATCACAACTCCCTTTGGTTGTATTTTCTCTTAGCATACAAATATCATTTCATACTTCAATCTTTGTGTTGAAGGAATCTGAAATTTTCAATTTCATTCAAGAGTCCCCCCTTTAACTCAACTATGTATAAGACATTTCTACGTGTTCCCTTTCTAAAGAAAGCTGGAAATAGTGAGAAACCCTTCTGCCCTCACTCTAGAAGCAAGAACCAAAGGAAAATTAGGCAAAAAATTAGATTCCATCATTTAAAAAATTCAAACTTGTTATTTCAAAGATCTGATTTTCCTAATGATAATCTCACATGGAATTTGAGGTCTCTTACTTTTTCTCCTGTGACTCCCTACATTACTTTAAAAATATCCCTATTATTCCCAAAGAGGAATTTCATTACTAGGAATAAGTAATTTCCAAGTTTAAAAACTACCAAAATTCAATTCAGGAGGAAAGAAAAGAAGAATAAAGGGAAGGAAAAGGGGACACCTGGGTGGCCCTGTTTGTTAAGTGTCCAACTCTTGGTTTTAGGTCACGTCACGAGCTCATGGGTCTGGGGATTGAGCACTGAGTCTGGCTCCACACTCAGTGGGGAATCTGCTTGAAGATTCTTTCCTTCTGTCCCTCCTCCCACTCTGTGTGTGTCTCTATCTCAAATAAATGAATAAATCTTAAAAAGAGAGAGGGCAGCTCCGGTGGCCCAGTGGTTTAGCGCCACCTTCAGCCCAGGGCCTGATTCTGTAGACCCGGGATCGAGTCCCACATCGGGCTCCCTGTGTGGAGTCTTCTTCTCCCTCTGCCTGTGTCTCTGCCTCTCTCTCTCTCTCTGTCATGAATAAATAAATAAAATCTTTTTAAAAATAAAATAAAAAGAGAGAAAGAAAAGAAGAACAGCAGTAACATATGCAACCCCACACATGCACACACAAAAATGTACACTCACACAACTATGGTACAGCCATGCATTATAAGATTATGTAGGTATTAAAATGACATACACATGGAGGATACTTTTAAAAACGCACAGCAATCCTGATGCTCTCTGTAAAGAAAAATGTAGAAGTGCCTGGGTAGCTCAGGGGTTGAGCATCTGCCTTTGGCTTGGGTCATGATCCCAGGATCCTGGGGTGGAGTCTCATATCAGGCTCCCCATGGGGAGCCTGCTTCTCCTTCTGCCTAGG
This sequence comes from Canis lupus baileyi, assembly GCF_048164855.1. Classification (NCBI taxonomy): domain Eukaryota; kingdom Metazoa; phylum Chordata; class Mammalia; order Carnivora; family Canidae; genus Canis; species Canis lupus. Next base: position 555,453 of record NC_132840.1, on the reverse strand, counting down.
TCCCTGCCTTTTTATGTGTGTCTCATGAATAAATAAATAAAATATTTTTAAAAAAATGTAGGAGAACCATGAATATATTATTATATTCCTCACTCTGTAAAAAATATTTATATATAATTATACTATATATGCATAGTTGTATAAGCACACTTTGTGGGTGATGCAGTTATTGTTGATATATTTTCTATAGTTGATCATAAGAATCCACCAAATATATAAAAGTTGAAATTGTGGTTTGTGACGTTTAAAATAAACTTTGGTATCCAATGCAAATGAACAAAAATAAGTTGACTCTGGATAATAATCGCTTGATAGTTCCACTTACCCCTTCATATCCTCTCCTGACCCTTTTCCATCATGTTCTGTGCTACAAAAGTTTGAAACATATGGACTATATTGACTATTTCCCCAGCCCTCCGCCTTCCAATAGGTTCAGTCAATGGGAAAGCTGGCAAGAGACTGGAAAAGTAAGATGAGACTGGGGTCCAGATATCTACGCGGCCAGAGATGGGCAATGGCTGGGTTACACTACTCAATTCTACAGCTCCTGACAACTGGCCTTCTTGTACAATTCTCTCAGGGATCTAATAATGATTCCCTTTCTTGATTCTTCAGGCTTAAGCAATAATGGCTCCTCCTGTTGCTAGCCCAGGGCTAGCATGTCTTGTAATCTTCTTTTTACCCTGCACTGCCTTTGCAAATAGTTCCTCCATTAGCTTTCTTCAAGTATGTATTTGGCAGTGGCAATCCATTTCCTGCTGTGACCCTGAAAAATACAGTAAGCTTCATATTTGTACTCATTCATTTCTTGCAGGACTAAACACGCTTACAAAGGAACTTTGAACTTAACAGAAGTATGCAGTAAAAATCCTTCCCTAGCACATTTTCCAGGGATCACAGGTACATCTGAATGGTACAATGCACAAGTCCCAATGCACTTAAAGTTAGATACATATAGAAGAAAGTAAAATATATATATTTTTTGAGTCTACTCATGAACTTATTTTCAACATCACTCTCCATATTCTCTTAGAAGAAACAATTTAGTTTAGAGCTCTTTGCTACAACTTCAACATGAAGTGCTCCTTGGGTGGCTCTCTGGATGCTGTACAAGTAGGAAATAAATATTTCCTTCTAGATGGATAAAATATTGCTCAGTTACTTTCAACTTATATTTGGTTTGTCTCTACGGGCTCACCTTCTTAGGCACCGGGGTGAATATTATACATAAAAACAGTAATGGGCCACTTTCATGAAGTTCACATTCTAGAGAGGTAAGTGGACATTACCAACATGAAGGTAGGACAAAGAACAGAATACTGTTTTAAAAACAAGGAACCTGCATATGTGAAACCTTATAGCGATGGCACTTGACTTACGTGCAATGGTCAGGAAAGACATTCTTAAGAAAGAAAATGTAAATCACACTTAACACTTACCATGTGAGGGTGAGGAGACACCAAAAGAGGGTTTTGGAGAGGTTCCTAAATATGAAAGCCTCTGGAAAATGTTCAGAGTTGACTTTGCTGGACTGGACATGGTGAATTTAAGAAAACGCAGGCAGCAGAGAGAGGCTAGAGCCCCAAGACTTGTAGGAGGGCGGTCGTGGTAGAAACAATGGGCCAGGTATGGATGTGGGTACTGACCGACCCGGGACCAGGCTTAAGCGTTTCATTATTTCCTGACAGTAGGACAGTCTTTGAAATATTCTAGAGGATATTATACAAGAAAGATCTCATATGAATCCCCATCCAGAATATGCTGGGTGAGTTTGCTAAGCAACCACACAGTTTTGTTTTGTTTGAAATCTGTAAAGTGGATCTCTCTCTCGGACTATACATAGATGAGGTGAAATTCAGACTTTTTTTGTTGACACAAACAAGTACGAAGAAGGAAAACATTTCCAAGGGGGTAGGGTAACACACACTTCAATGTTCTTTTTGGAATGGGTGCTGCTCAATAAGTATATTCTGTAAAAGTGTGCGTGTGTGTGCGAGTGTGTTTCACAGACAACTCAACAGTTGTATAGCACCAAATAGCTTCATATTCATTTTATCCCTGTTTAACTTTGAAGGGCTTATTACCCAGAGAAGCTAATATCAGGGCAAACAAAAGTAAGTCCTATTTCACCAATGAACTCATGGCTCTCATTAGCATAAGAATTTGGTATTGGCATTGAATAGCAATGATAAAATGATGCTTTCTACCCCATTTATATTTGTGAATAAGTGGCCAATAAAAAGCGTCTAAAGTACGTGTAATTGACTTCACAATTGGGGTACAAATCAGTAAGATAAACAATGCACTCTCCTGGTCCAGAGAGCAGCTGTCCACACACACACGTGTGAGTGAATGTGTAAAAACACACATTCACACGCCCAGGGGGCCCTAGCCAGTGTTGATTATCAAGAGAAATGTCATATATATTTAATAATTGATTATTAAATAAAATTATCCTGTTAGACTAATTATGTAAAAATTGCTGAATCTCACAAGCAAATGAAGAGATTGAAAAAATAACTTTAAAAGGTTGGTATAATAAAAACGTAGCAGATCTTAGGATACTGTGGTATATTGGAAATATGTATCGACTCTCCATGCTGTATAACAGCTCTGCCCTTTAATATATAAAGCAGAATCGTTCTTAAACATCAGAGTTTGGGGAAAATAAATTGAACTATACTGTTATAGGGAAACATTTTTGAAGATTTTATGTTTTAACAGATTTCATTTTTGAAGACTTATATGGGGGGAGATGCAATAAAGCACACAATTCTGTGCACAACTCAAAGAGTTTTTGAAAAGTGAACACACCTGTGCAATAACCATATAAACTTGAGTTATAAACTTCATCAGAACCATAGAAACCCTTTCTTGGACTCTCCCAAATAACCCCAAAAGAGTTCATTACTATATTTAACTTCTATCACTATAAATTAGTTTTGTCCATGCTTCTACTGTATATAAATGGAATCCTGTACATGTAATCTCCTTTTTTTTTTTTTTAGCATTATGTCTCTAAGATTCACCCTTGTCGTTTTGCTATGTAATTTCAAACTGTTCCGTTTTGAGAGTATAATACAATATATTTCTTTGTTCCCCCCGTCAGGACAATTATGTTGTTTCCAAGTTTGTGCTATTATCTTAAATACTTCCAAAAATATTATTTTACATTTGCATTGGTGTATATATGTATGCAGTTCTATGGATAATGTTAGGTGGAATAATAGCCACCTCCCACACAAAGATGCCCATGTCCTAGTCCCTAGAATATTAAATATGTTATATTGCATGTCAAAGGTCAATTAAGATTGTATATAAAATGAAGATTCTTAATCAGTTGACCCTAAAATGAGTTCTTAAAAGTCAAAGAAGGAGGCAAAAGAGAACCAGAAAGAGGGGACACAAGGATTGGACCTAATGTTGCTGACATTCAAGTTGAGGGAATGAGTTTATGACTCAAGGAATGCAGATGACCTCTAGAAACTGGAAAAGCCAAGGAAATGAATTGCCCCTTACAATCTCCAGAATGAATGTGGCCCTGACTGCAAGTTGGTTTTAGCCAACTGAAACTCATTTCAGACTAATGACATCCAGAACTATTAAGATAAGAAGCTTATGTTGTTTATTTAAGCTACAAAGTCTATAATATTTTGAAAACTAACACAGAGGGTTAAAATATATTATAGTAAATGGCTATCTAAGGAAGCCAGATCCATTTATAGATAATCTTACCATTCTATACTGCAGAGGCTACTTCACTGAAAATGAAATGACCATATGTGAGTCTGTTACCAGACTGTCTTAAAAACTGTAGCTTTATAGTAAATCTTGATATGTGGTAGTGTAAATCTTCAAACTTCTTCTATAATATGTTTTGGCTATTTTAGTCTTTCGACAATCTGATTCTAAAATTTATACAAAAAATATAGTTTCAACCAAAACAAAAATCCTATTGGAATTTTGACAGATTACACTGATTTGTAGAGCATGTGGAGGGAAACTGACATCTTATAAATATTGAGTCTTTAGATCCATGAATATGGTATAGCCTTCCATCTAATCTAGGTCTCTCTGCTTTTTGCATTATAATGTTTTTCTGTTTCTGTGTGGACAATACTGCCATCTGGACCTATAGTTATCTTGTGTGAAAGTTTGTTTCCAATTTATTTTGGGGTCAGTTTTGGCATAGAGTGATGGTTTTTAAGGATTTCATTCATTTCACCTAAATCAAAAACTTATCCAGTATCAAATTATTTATCATATCTTATTATAATGTTGGTATGTATCCTTTATATACTTGGTAATTGGGAAACTTTTGTCCCTTCGTTTTTTTCCTTTTTCAACTCTCCAGTGGTGATATTGGTCTTTATCATGATCTCTTCCCTACAAAGTGAGAGAACATATACAGATCATCACTATTAATAACAATAGTAAAAGGAAAATAATATTGATGGAATATGATGATATCATGGTTCAACATATTCAACTGCTATTAAGTAGTATTTTTCTTTGATATAATGAAAAAATATAACCATAACCCTAAAATTAAAGTTTATAAACATAATTTTGTTAGTACAATAGTTTAATTTAAGATTTAGGGATTTATACAAACTCAGTTTAACAACAGACCTGTATTCTCAGTGACCAATGGTCAATGAAACTGTAGACAATAAGAAGAGTAGCATACAATACCATATGTACATTGGAAAAATATCTTTTAAAAGGCTGGCTTATGACCTCAATTGTTTGTAATCCTTCCTTACAAAATTCTGCAAAGTTTATATTCTTTCATGGTAATTGATCTCAGAATGATTACATCAACTACTCAAGTCATGGGATCAGATTGTGACGCTGGTCCATGTGAATTTTAAGCTTATTATCAGATTGTTCTTCAGATACGTAATATTTTTGTTTCAGACATTTATTTTTCACTATTTACATTGCTTTTTAAATTATTACTAATATTCTACTGGCATTAGACATTCTTTATTTTGCCAATATCTCAGCAGAAAAACCTATATTGCCCAATTATCTTTACAAAGAAGGGAGAGGTGATAGAAATAGAACCAAAGATTCACTTTATTCACCTTAAAATATCATAATTCTCAGTATATAAGTCTTGCATTAATATAGGATTCAGTGAGAGACTGTCTTACAATGTATTATCACTCATATATAATGAGAGGATAATTCTATTAAGCACTTATACCTTACTAATAATGAATATAATGTCATGCTAAATGAAAGATATCATCAGAGTATTTTAAAGAAACTTCCTAAAGTCATTAGTACTTTGTCAAAAGGAGGGATTTTATTTTAGTAATTGGATTGGTGGGATTTATATACGATACAGCATAAATCTCAAAAAATAGTTCTTCACTTCAATTATGTTCTTTACTTCTGGGGCACCTAGGTGGCTCAGTTGGTTAAGCATCTGACTCTTAATTTTAGCTCAGGTCATGATCTCAGGGTTGTGAGATCAAGCTGGGCATGGATCCTGCTTAAGATTCTCTCTCTCTCTGCCCTGTCCCCTTTCTCATGTGCACACATACACTCTTTCACTCTCTCTTAAAAAACAAACAAATAAACAACAACAATAAAAAAACAAAAAACACTTCTATTTTTCTCATAAAATTTTAAAAAGTTAACATTTAAAATTATTGACTCTATTCTGTTACTTTCATCTGTGAAAACAAGTGACTTTTCAACATATCCCAAGAAAATCAACATATAATATGTACCATCTAGGAGCTTAAATTGGGATTTATAAAAAAATGCATATATATTTTTATATCCAGCTGAACTTCTGGCCAAGAAAACGCGGAAATGCTAGATTTCCTTGGCATAGTCTAACGTTTTACTTTCTATTCTTAGTGAGATAGCAACATATACATAACAGCCCTAAACTGTCCTCTGCGGGTCACGTTAAGATGTCTTTGGGACCTGGGTGGAGGAAACACAGGAGGATGGTGGTACTCAGGGTTTCCTTTCTCCCTCTTCAGTTAGTGAAAAAAAAATTTATATATTCAAATTTTAAAAGTTCATGTAAAGTGTGTGGGAGGAAAAAAACCCAAAATTCAACTTCTAATATAGTTTGTAAACTGGTAAAACCAAAGTTGAGAGATGAGTAGAGAGGAGAAAGAAGGAAAGTAAAGGCTGATCATAGTCCTTATGAACAATTCAGCCATTTGTTGTAAGATTCACCACCAAATGAATATTCATTCATCTCTTAGTTACTGAAGTGTGATCATAAGCAATTGAGAGGAAAAGATGCAAATGAATATAAGCATCCATTCCATTGCAATTTGGCAGTAAAGCCAAATAACATAGGCTCCTTGGTGCCCAGTAATAATCACAACGCTACCAACTCTTACTATTGAGTGTTACACATGGGAAGTGTTTATAAAAGGCTATTAAGGACATAAATCCAGCCCTGACCCCACACAAAATGACAACTGTACATGCTGAAAAGGTGAAGCAGAAACATCTCATAAATTTAGATTTAATTCGGCTACTAACCTCCAACCTACATGCCAAGCTCGTCCTATTCTTACCAAAAGAAAGGTTAAAATGTATGGATTTTGTTCTAAGAACTGGAGCCTCTGAGTTCCTCTTGTCTGAGTTGGAAAGTAAATGTAAAACTCCTATATTCCGCATTCCTGAAGCTGGGCAAAGCAGCGGGGGTTTCAATTAAAAACCACAGGCACGGGAAGGAATACGTCAATAAACCACAGACTTGTAAGTGCTGCGTACAAGTGTGCAAACAAACACAGCAAGCCTTCCTGGACGATGAGTCCATCACCGTAGATTTAAGCCGGACGTGTGATGGCAGAGGTGACTGTCTCACGCGGCCTCCCCTCATCTCACGTACAGGCCAGTGCACATCTGCACCCTTGGTTCCTTGTGGCAGATGCAATGAGGAAATCTCCTAACTGAAGGAGGCATCACTGCAGTGGGAGAAGCTGAAATGATACTAAATCTGCCTTTTAAGTAGGAAGATCATTAAAGCACAAGAATTTTAAGGCTGAACTGATATGTAATCAGTAATGGCGGAAAATTAGTTTTTCAAATATAGACATCAGGTTAATATCCATTTAAATTACATGGTTTTCACCATAAGCTTTCCGCAAACAGTGTCTGACATTAGAATATATTTGTTGAGTAATCAATTGGTTATAGAGGGGCATAATCACTACATAAAATGTTACATATTTTACAAGCCTAAAATTGGAATAAAGGCAGTCAAGTTGAACGGAGCATGGGCAAAGTATTTAGCTTATAATTCACTGTACATAGTGGTGTATTTTTTAAAGAAGCAATGCGTTTCAAATATGTAAGAGAAGATAGCTATGTGGGAAAAACTGTATCGTTTACCTGGTTAATTAGTTAGGCTAAATGTGGTTTAACTCTGCTACCAGGTAATCATAACTGGTTTCATTGGTTTCTCATTATGCTCGAACAGTTCATGACTTTAATCTCATTGGCTACCTGGTATACTAAGATGCTACTGGAGGTTCGAAGGAAAATTCACTACGTTTTTAGTTAAGCTTTAGGTATCTCAGTTGACTTTGACAAAAGATGTGTTACTTCTCTTTCCACCGAAAATAGGTTTGTTTTATCTACATTTAAGGAACAACAGAAAAAAAATTAAATTAAAAAAAAGGACAACAGAAATAAAAGTGAGCTTTGTTTTCCAATAATTGGACGCTCACCTTATTGCAGAGTATAACGAAACACGATTGCAGACACAGCACTTATTGTGGGGTTTATTTTATGGAAGGCTTTATTCTTAAGGCAAAGATAAAGGTTGGGGATGAAAGTGAATATGTTTTGCTTTCCAAGTTTCCTATATACTGTAAAGGATATATACAGCGTAGTATGTAAGGACATTCAAAGGTGGTGGATGTCTTGCTCTTCCTAAACAGTTAATTTTTAAGAATTACGAATTTCAAAGAGTCTGACAGAGGTTTAATCCTAAATCTCTTGGTTATTTTTATCAGCCAATTGCAGAGGCATCTGATTACTGTAATGACAAAGCCCGACAATTTTGAGCTGTGTTATCGTAAACTCAAAACATAAGCATAAATTTTTAATATGAAGTGTACCATTTTTGTATTTGAAGATATAAGCTTAGTAATTAGAAACAGGACAAAGAACAAGTTCTATATAATCTGTCTTTACTGTTTTGCCTCCTAATGTTTATTCAGCCCAGGGCCTGAGAGTAGGTGTTTTGTTGTTGTTGTTTTTAAAGATTTTATTTATTTATTTGAGAGAGAGAGAGAAAGCGATGGAGGGAGACAACGTGAATAGGAGAAATGGGAGAAGCAGCCTCCCCGCTGAGCAGGGAGCCCGGTGCACGCTTCAGCCCAGGACTGGGATCATGACCTGAGCCAAGGCAGACACGCCAGTAACTGAGCCGCGCAGGTGCCCCCAGAGTAAGTTTTAGAGCTGTTGGGGCACCTGGGCGGCTCAGTGGGTTGAGCTCAGGTCATGATCTCACAGGTTAGGGATCCAGGCCTCTGTGGGGCTCCTCTAACCGCATGGAGTCTTCTGGAAGATTCTCTCCCTCGGTCCCTTCCCCCAACTCTTTCAAATAACAACATCTTTGACAGAAGAAAGAAAGAGAGAGAGAGAGAGAGAGAAAAGAAAGAAAAAGAAAGAAAGAAAAAGAAAGAAAGAAAGAAGAAAGAAAGAAAGAAAGAAAGAAAGAAAGAAAGAAAGAAAGAAAGAAAGAAAGAAAGAAAAGAAAAGAAAAAAACAGTTGGGTAGCTAAGTAAAAGAATTAATGAATGAAAATGTGACATTAGTTTGGAAACAAATCTAAAAGATAGATTTTCTGGGGATCCCTGGGTGGCGCAGCGGTTTGGCGCCTGCCTTTGGCCCAGGGCGTGACCCCGGGACCCCGAGTCCCGTGTCAGGGTCCCTGCATGGAGCCTGCTTCTCCCTCTGCCTGGGTCTCTGCCTCTCTCTCTCTCTCTCTCTCTCTCTCTCTGTGTCTCATGAATAAATAAATAAAATCTTTTAAAAATAAATAAATAAATAAATAAATAAATAAATAAATAAAATAAAAGCTAGATTTTCTAAAACGTGCACCCCTTTCTTTTTCTTTTTAAAATGGGACCTGTGGCATCATACAAATTATGTAAAATGTTTGCTCCCTCAAGCACTCCAATTTTGAGACTGCATTACCACCAAGTAAATACTACTTAATGAAGAACACCACTTTAGAAACAGATACCATTAAAAAAAGAAATTTACATTTTCATCGCATAGATCATAATGTAGAAAACTCAAAAATCAGTATTTGAACATAAAAATGTTAAATATTCCTGTGAGGATTTGTAATTGCTGCAAATTATAAGAACAATTACGATTAGCCTTTATCCCTAACCTACTCAAATATACTGTTAATAAAATATCAAATGTTTAATACTAAAGTCCCTAAATGCCGCTTAGTTATATGCAGGTATGTATTAGATTATTAAAAAGCAGTTAGCACAAGGCAGACTAGAGTAGTGGTAAGTGGTTATTTATCTGATGTGAAGTGTCTACAAATTAAAAGGTTAAAGTCAATAATAAGAGAAAGCTAAGCAAATTAAGAAATAACGCATTTATCATTTGCTAAATGCTTTGACACTTATTTAAAACAAGGAATCTTGCTACGATCAGCTCGCAACATAGAAATAGTCAGCTTTATGTATTAAAGTGTGTCGATTAAAGTCTTAAATGTGTTGGAACTCCTAATACAAGCACTGTGTGTAGCACATGGGGTACACGGTCAAGACTGATGTAGAAGACAGGAGGCAAGGGGGAAAAGAAAACAGACACAGAAAAAGAGAAAAATCAATGAAAAAAGGATCTAGACTATTGGAGTTGTTAACTAAGTTGCTGAGTAGCATTTAGGATGCTGTTGGCGTCTTCCTGTCTCTTCAATACCACTCCCAAAATATTCCTCTTGGGCTCTTATATAAAAAGAGTGATTTCTTTGACTCATTTGTTATAAAAACACACAAAATTAATAAAGACAAACCAGAGCATAATTTCAAAATAACATCCTACAGAGCTAACATTGCATTCCCTCTAAATTAAATTAAAAAAATAAACTAAAGTATTTAGTGTGAGCCTAACTTTTTAGTTGGACAGCACAGAGTTGGATTCGTGGTATTTTACATGCATGTTTCTTCAGCTTGCACTGTATTATTTTACATATTTATATAGAATATGTACAAATGTATCATATATGAAGTGTCAAAGATCTCAAACTCTTAGTCCAAGATCAAGTAAATCGTGTGTTCTATAAAGGAAATATAAATGTGTCTACCTCAATTGGGGGCATTATACTCAGAGTTTGGGAAAACAAGATATACGTAAAAATAATGAACCATGGATAGACAACGTTTATGACCTAGAGTTGTGTTTTCTAGCTACATAGAAATATCTAACTCTGCCTCAACCAGTTAGCTAAGACCTGCTTTACAAACTAAGATATTTCTTAAGTAATAGAAGAAACATGGAGCACTTTATTTACTATAAGCACAGGATATAAATTCTCTAAAACCAATAATATTAAATTTGTGGTAACTACAGGGGTATAAGATTGACATTCCTGATGAAGTACAGCTCTCCCTCCATACAGCCACCTCCAAGGGACAGAGTTTGGAAATAAGGTAAATTCGCCCAAATTGCTTTGGGGTTAGAGGGCATACAACTTGTCATTCGTAAATATGTATCCATGTGTATACGTGTATATATGAGTTTACACACACTCATATGCATGTGTTATATATGATATGTAACTTATATAGATCTTATTTTAGGAAGATAAATTAATAATAACATTAATAATTATCACTTAAGAGAACTCAAAAAACAAAGAAAATCTATTGAAATCATTATTATCCATCAACTCCAAACTCAGAGACAATATTTCAGAATACTGTCTTCCATATATTATTGTATATGTCTATGTATATGTTTATTTTATATGTAGATTTGTGTATGTATATTTACATACATAATATAAATATACATTGCAAGTATATATACTTGCAATATTGAATATCTACAACTCTGTGAAAAGGAGGCATTCCAGATCAATCAGTTATATTGATATCTTAAAAGTCATTCTATCTTCGAAGAAAATAAAAAGTCATTCTATCTTCCTTAAATACAGTTTAAATACTGCCTAATATCTCAAGTATGCCTTATCATTTAATCATTTTCTCAATTATTATTCATTTAAATCATTTTCTCAATTATTATTCATTTAAATTATTGTTAACCACAGTTATAAATAAAGCCGTGGCATCATGGGGCTCAGTCTCATGACCCTGAGGTCACGATCTGAGCCGAAGCCAACAGTCAGATGCTTGACCGCCCGGACCACGCCTGTGGCATAAAATATTTTTGACCATTTCTCTCATTTCTTCCCCAGGGTTGAATTCCTCAGAGCTGGACTCCTGCATCAAACTTACTGGAATTTTTAAAGCCCTTAATGAAGAGGTAATAGAATTTCTCTAGAAGTTGATATGGATTTAAATTATTTGAAAGTTGGATGTTCATGGAGAGACAAACATTATGCTTAAAATTTATCATCAGACAAGGTCAACAGTTCATGGTGAGTGGGAGTTTTATGAAGACATAGTATGTTCAACAAAGCACAGTGTGCTTTTGAAGCAGGGCTTTCTGGTACTATTTTTGGACCTTTTGAGTAGTTCTTTTCATTATCACAATCTTACTTTAACTGGCATAGAGCTGAGATGGATATTGTTTGCCGGAAAAAAAAAAAATTGAAACCATTTTAGTAACTAAAATTCCGTCGGAAAATATGAAATAGTTTATCGCAGAAGTGAGTCAAGCTTCATATTTTATAAACCTATGCCAACCGCGAGCTGGGGGGCCGGACCCCAGGGCTCACCTGGGAGAGAAGCGCGCTCACCGGGCGGAGCATCCCTGGGCCCCCCAAGCCCCATCTCCGGTCCTCCCCTCCCTCCCCCCAGCACCCCCCTCCCCGGGCCCTCCCCCCACACTCTCCCTGGGTCCCCATCCCTGGTCCCCCCCCAGCACCCCCCCCGACAGCCGCCCGGGGGGCACAGCCTCGGTGCCCGGGGCCCCAGCACTCGGGGCTCCTCCGCACTCACCCCGCAGGCGCCCCCGGGTGAAGCCAGAGGATCCAGACTGGCTTCGGGGGAAGCACGGGCTCCCTGAGCGCAAACCCTACAGCCTCGCCCTACATCCCGGGTCGCTCCCGCCGCAGGTGGGTTACTGGGCCCCTCGAGGCGGCCCTGCTTGGATGCGGGAGGCTCCGGGACCGTGTGGACCCCGATGCCGAGGCTCCGACCGCGTGGACCCCCACGCAGGGCTTGACCTCAAGGCTCTGAGATCACAGCTGATCCGCCGCAGGGACCAGCAGCGCGGGTGCGAAGGTCAAGGACCGGGCACCGGGGAGCATCACCCGCTGAGCCCCTGCAGGTGCGAGGACCGGGCACCAGGGAGCATCACCCGCTGACCCCCCTGCAGGTGAGAGGAACCCGGGGGCACCGGAGAGCATCACCCGCTGAGCCACGGCAGCTGCGAGGACCGGGCACCGGGGAGCATCACCCGCTGAGCCCCCTGCAGGTGAGAGGACCCCGGGGGCACAGGGGAGCATCACCCGCTGACCCCCCTGCAGGTGAGAGGACCCCGGGGGGCACCGGGGAGCATCACCCGCTGAGCCCCTGCAGGTGAGAGGACCCCGGGGGGCACCGGGGAGCATCACCCGCTGAGCCCCCTGCAGGTGCGAGGACCGGGGACCGGGGAGCATCACCCGCTGACCCCCCTGCAGGTGAGAGGACCCCGGGGGCACCGGGGAGCATCACCCGCTGAGCCCCTGCAGGTGCGAGGACCGGGCACCGGGGAGCATCACCCGCTGACCCCCCTGCAGGTGAGAGGACCCCGGGGGGCACCGGGGAGCATCACCCGCTGAGCCCCCTGCAGGTGCGAGGACCCCGGGGGGCACCGGGGAGCATCACCCGCTGAGCCCCTGCAGGTGAGAGGACCCCGGGGGGCACCGGGGAGCATCACCCGCTGAGCCACGGCAGCTGCGAGGACTGGGGGCGAACGCGAGGGCGGCTGCGCAGGAGGAGGCCCCGCTTGGGTGGAGCAGGAGCAGTGACTCCACACCTTTCCCGCGCTCCTCACTTTGTGGGACAGTTTTGTGGTGAAATCCACTTCCAAAAGTGTCTGGAGTGAGGCGGTGTTGAACAGCACAGATTTTTAATTTAAAATCCATTAGCATTCCATATAATTAATTAGAATTTTACACTCCAGCGGCTTTTGGTTCCCTACAGAAAATTGAGCACACAGAATATAATTTGATTTAATTTTTGGTCTAGGTTTAATCTACCTTAAACATTTTTTTTTTTTAATATCTCAGGGGAAATTTTAACTACTTAAAATTTTGTGGGGTTTTTTTTTTTTTTTTTTTTTTTGCCTTAGTAAACCCAGAATTCTACTCTGACATCCTTTGTAGGGAGGGGAAGCTTAGAAAGTTAAACGTAAGGCAAAATATTTAATGCAAGTGTTTAGGATCCACGATACAGGGTCCACAGCCCCGCTGTGCTAGTAGACTCGGGGAAGGAGGAGAAGTGGTGAAACTGGGTCACTTTCTCACCCCTTGTCTTATTAGAATCATGGGACTAAACCTTCACATAAAAAAATTAAAAAAAATTAAAATTAAATAAATACATAAACCACCACAGAAGTCTTTTTTAAGTTCCAGCCTGTGCCACTAGAGTGACCTTTCACAGAGGGCGTCGCATGTGTCTGACGTTCTTAGAGCAGGCTCACCGGGGCTCACCGGGGCTCACCAGGGCCGAGTGCTAGGTCATAATTCCACTGCATTCCACCTTGTGGGGACCGTTTCTGTGGGGGAGCCTCCTGTTGGATTATTTATAACCATGGAATTAAATCACAGGGGTTGAGGCCTTGGCCTAACTTCCAGTTGCTCTGCAACGATTGTAATAAATGTTAGGTCTTTAGAATTCTTTGACTATCCAGTTTAGTAAAGTCATCAATCAATTTTTTCGACAACATTTTCTTTTTATTCTAATGTGTCCTTTAGTTTCTTGCCTTCTTTTAACCATAGGTTGCCCTGTGCCCTCGGAAGCTAGCATATTCATGTGGTGTTCCCGATGCGTGCAAGCATATTTACTTATTATTCACCTGGATGAGGTTTTCCTATTGCTTTGCATTATCCCTACATTGACTTATCTTTCACGCATATATATTGAGAGCAACCATCTATCATCTATTAAAAATAATTATAATATTGTCACATACTCCCTATGAAAGGCAATATATTTCAATACAGGACTGTGGCAATAAAAATATTACATATAAAACGTGTACACACACGAGCAAACTCACCTAAGATATAGATTGTAATGTATATGAAAAATATTACATGTACACAAGTACACACGCACATGTACACACCTAAGACACATAGGCTTGACATACACCTATCGAATAGCAAACTTTGAGAATTTTAGCATCACTTAATACCAAAGATCTTTTGTTCCTTCTGTTGCACAACCAGTGGTTTGAACATTATATATATATTTGTAAAGATTCTATTTATTTATTCATGAGAGACACAGAGAGAGAGGCAGAGACACAGGCAGAGGGAGATGCAGGCTCCCTGCGGGGAGCCCGACAAGGGACTCAATCCCGGGACCCTGAGGTCATGACCTGGGCCAAAGGCAGACCCTCAACTGCTGAGCCACCCAGGGATCCCCTGAATATTATATTTCATTTAAAAATACTTTAAATGCAGTGCACAGCAGGAAGTACAGTGTTCTTTTAGGTTTTCAAATCTTGGGGGATATAAGATGTTATTTAGTTCCCAGATCCAAATTTAAATGAGAGACTTTCCATACACGGTCATTTTATGGACTTTAGATTCAATTTGTCTCTAGGTAGAATTTAAATTTTTAAGTCACTTACATATATACAATTTAAATATAAAGGGTGGCTTCAGGCTTATTTTGACCTTTTAGAAATGTTCAATTCAAATGTAGGGAACAGGAACCCTGGGTGGCGCAGCGGTTTGGCGCCTGCCTTTGGCCCGGGGCACAATCCTGGAGACCCGGGATCGAGTCCCACGTCAGGCTCCCGGTGCATGGAGCCTGCTTCTCCCTCTGCCTGTGTCTCTGCCTCTCTCTCTCTCTCTCTCTGTGTGTGTGACTACCATAAATAAATAAAAATTAAAAAAAAAAAAAAAAATTCTCAAATGTAGGGAACATCTGGTTCAATCTCAATCACAAACATATTTTTAATATTACGATTTTGCATATAAAACCTAAAATATCATGAAACACAAGTGAATTAAAAGAGACAGACAAGATCAGGTTATTACATTAAAAAATGCAATTCCTTGGTTTTGTGTCATAATGTGAATATGCTAATAACTGTGGGGTAATTGACACTGTAGGAACAAATATAAATGCATTTAATGAGGTTATTGATTTTTCCCTCATAAATTTTCTTACGTACTTTATAGTGTAAGCATATCACTAATGATGTATGTCTTTTCATTAGAGTTGGCATAATAAAGATGACAATTAATTTTTAATGTATCTGTTAGTGAAATTTAATATTGAAAAATTAATAAAGCAAACTAAATTTCATTGCTGAGTCTATTATTAGCACTACGTGGATTAGCAAGCAAATTCACCAATATGAACATTTATATCGGGCAACTAGGTTAAGAAAGCATCGAGAACCCTAGATCTCTATTGGGCTGGTCAGGAAGAGAAGAAAACGTGGCTCCTCAGGGAGTAAACCTAAGGCCGCAGTCGAGAGCATCATAATCTTAGAGGACCCGTGCCACGAGCCTCATCTCAGGCCACCGTCGTGACAGCCTTACGACATCCAGCTTGTTGAGTGAAACTTCCCATTGGTGGTACGTGAACTGAGCTACTCTGTAGAGGTCTTCGGACTGACTTTGTAGTCCTCGTCCGGCCTTGGGTTAACAAGGATCATAGGAGGAAATTCTTGTTCCTGTCTGCCTACATCAGCAACTTGAATACACCGTCTTATTAAAAACCCGTTCCTTCTGACAGGTCGGTGTTATTACCTGCAGTCTGTAGACGAGGGAACCAAGTGTCAGAGAAGTCAAGAAACATCAATAAAATGGAGCTCTGAATCTAAAACAACTGGATCTCTTTCCAGGATGACTGCTCTTCCTAGCTTGAGGAACCTACATCCTTTTTTTCTTTTCTTTTCTGTAAATTATATTTGAGTAAGATGACAAATGTCCTAAGATTCTGAATGAGATGAATTGGTCATTTTCTGAAAGAAAATGTTAAGCTCAAAAAACTTTCCTCCTGTGATTAAATGTAGCACAGATTCTATTTTACACCAGTTCATTCAAAGACATCTTTAAAAGTGGCCGTCAGGTAAGCCATACATCTATTTTCTTCCTCTACACAGTACGTGATACAAGCATCCCTCTGGTCTATCATTTGCAACTATTATATCTCTAGAAAAGCATTCATTTCAAATGGATGGTTTGTTGCTAATTTTTGGCTTCCTACACGCGCAGGCAAAGGATCTGAGAGAGAAGGAGAGTGGATAAAACAAAACAACAGCCCAGTTTTCTCCGTCCAGAGTGGCATAAAGTCTTTCAAAAGCTAGCAATTCATCAGAGACATAATAATATTTAACATGTTCTCGACATAAAGGCTTCTGAAAAGAAGACGATTGGAAAAATATAAAACAACAACAGCAAAAAGGAATTTTGCTTTGAAAAGATCACGTTTTCTTAGAATGTTAGGCCGATTCCCTAAAAACTCTACATCTTTATCAACCATTTATTCAAACCATTCCTTGATTCATTTGGTTTGTGCAATTATTGAACTTGGGGTGCAGAGAGGACATTGGGAACCAGAGAAGTGTACAGATCGTTGGAACATATCTCCAGACTGGCTTTAGGTAGTGCACTAACTTCAATCAAACTAAATCCAGAAAACTGCATAGAAATGTTACATGATTTAGGTTGGGCTCCATCCCCCATGAGCTGATGACCTTGAGAAAGTACTTTATCACACAACTTCACCTGCAGAAGCCGTTTACATTACATAAGCAGATGCGGGGCTATGCATATTTTAAAAAATAATTATAAAGGTAAAGTATTAGACAAAACCCAGAATAAGCAAAGAAGATAACACATAGCAAAATACTAAAAAAAAAAAAAAAAAAAAAGATCAAATGTAATGAAACCAAGACAGATTGTCATGTCAACTAGTATGAGAAGATGAGAGTAAGTTTGGACAATCTCAGGTTGGACACAATGGACATGCAAAACCAGGGACATTTAGGGGAAAAAAGCAAATAAAAAGAAAGTAGGTAGGGCTCTTGGGAAGTTGGAATTCAGACCAAAAACAAGTAAAAGTGAATAAACTAGACTAAGCAATTCATGCTGGTAAGATTGCAATCCGAAGGAGCAGTTATGGATAAGCGCGAGCCCAGTGATGGAGCATTGGTGGTGATGAGGCAAAACTGTAAAAGATACCGGAGGGAACTACGCAGAAATACCCTGCAAGCAGGAAGCTTTAATTCACAGATCTCCAGCTACAGGATGCCCACTGTAGAAAACCTCATTTAGAAAGAACACAAAGAACCCAAGATTTAACTAATTTGCATTAAATTGCCTTCCCTGGAAATGAAGATACCTCCCTTTTTCTTATGCTCATGGAGTGGTACCAAAATTGACCATATGCATTATGCCACAAGGAAATCATCAATAGATGCCAGAAATACAGAAATACAACAAACAGTATTCTCTAATTAGATGCAAAAATCTAAAATAACAAAACTGGAAAAATGAATCATCCCTACCACCTAGAAAGAGAGAATTTATATTAAGAAACTCTTAAGTTAAAAAAAAACAAAAACAAAATAAAAATAAAACAAACAAACAAAGAAACTCTTAAGTTACTAAGAATATAAATCAAAAACGGTAAAACAGCTTATAATGTTAGTCATAGTCATTAATATCAAGCCTTAAGATACATCTAACCGCATGCTCAGAGGAGGATTGGTAGCCTTGAATTCATATATCAATATTAGCAAAGATTTTTCTTAATGGATTAAGCAGAAAAAGAGAGCTGACCTAAATAACATTTTTTTTTTTAATGTTTTGACTGGATACTGTAAGGCTAAGTTTAAAAAAAAAAAAAAACAATTGTATGTACACATTGTGCTCTCGTTGGCAAGTTTGTTTCCCAAAGGGGTCTTCATGGATTAGCAAATTCGAGACTAGTGCCCACGTCCCCTGGAGCCGACCTGGTGACTGTAGTACTGATGGGCTGACATACGCTCGCACACGCACACGGCCCTACGGACCTTACAGACGCTGCCAACGCTCGTACTTGTGTGTACACACACGCAGCCACTATATACTGTGTAACTACATACATATACTTGTGTATATATACGTGCATGTATATAGCTCTCTCTCTGTATATGAAACTATGGAAACTTTCCTACTGCTGCTATAGGAAGCCACCACCGCCGTAGGAACTTAATACGAATTCACCTCTGGGAGGTCATCTGTTTCCTGCCCCCCCACCCACCGCCGCCCCTCTTCAGAAGCACCTGCCTTCCTTGACGTCCGTCCCTTCCTCCATCCTCGAAGCAGCAGCCTAGCATCCTCAGCCTCTGCCTCCTGCCTCCTGTGCCTCGGTCGCCCACTTTAAGGACATGGGATCACAATATGCACACCTCGATAAACCAGGATAACCTTCTTGTTTTAATGTAATTGATTAGCAGCCTGGATTTGATCCACAACCTTAATTTTCTCCCTCGCCACCGTGTAACCCGATAAATATTCACAGGTTCCAGAAATTAGAACGTAGATATTGTTTAGGGGCCACAAGCTGCCTATCACCAAACCCAAAATCTTTTGCAAGACAATTCTACCAAAGTTTTAAAGAACAGATAATTCCATTGCCTTTTGGACTGCCTCGGAGCATAAAGAGAATTAAAATTTAATTATTTCTTTTAATCAAGCATAAATAAAATTGATATTTAATTTGGCTTGGCTCCCTCTCAAGCCCCCGAAAGATAATTACAAGTAAATCTCATTTCTGATCATCAAAAATAACATCTTAAATAAAATATTGGCAATTAGAATATAGTAACATATCAAAAGAATAATACATCTGACCAAGCGTTATTTGTCTTCTTAGGCAAAGAAAAAGTATTTACTACAGTTAAACATCTATTTTTTTATTTTTAAAAGCCTTCAAATATTAATATTGCTGTGCAATAATGCATATTTACCCAAAAGATGTTAAATCTAATGGAGAAAAAAAGTAAAGAATCTAAAGTACGAAATTAGAAAGGAGGAGGAAGTACTCTTCTCATTTTATGCCTGAAGAACTCAAAAAAATCAACTAAAAACCACTATACACAACATAACTTAGCAAAGTAAAAATTTCATAGTTCAAATAATAGCTTTTCTACAAGCAAAACAACCAGCTAAAAGATTTAGAATAAATATCTGAATTTACAAAACAAACATAAAATCTATGAAAATAAAGTTAACAAGGAATGTCTGTAAGAACTGTGTGGTAAAGGAAGCTGGGTGGCTTAGTCGGTTCAGCATCTGCCTGTGGCCGGGTCATGATCCCGGGTCCTGGGTTCGAGCCCCGCGCTGGGCTCCTTGCTCAGGGGCGAGCCTGCTGCTCCCTCTCCCTCTGCCTCTCCTCCTGCTCTGGCTCATTTTCTCTCAAATAAATTAAAAAAAAAATTTAAAAAGAACTATATGGTAGAAAAGTTAGCACATACGATAATTGTATGTTTATTTATTTAACCACATTGATTTTCTCTAAATTATATCACAATAAAATAGCAAAAATGTCTTTTATTTCTAAGTCAGCAAAATGAGTTAAAATTTTCGTGATCCACAGCACAACGACGACTGTGAGAACCAGAAGGTCAGATGACAATGGTGCTGGTGAGGATATGGGGAAATCAGAGATCCTACCAGTGGTAGGAAGAGAAAAAGGGGCAGCCATTAGTTTAGCTTAGTTTGACTGCCTGGTGGTTCTTCAAATGACTACAAAGGAAATTCCTAGCAATTGTGTTCTGAGCCACATACCCAAGAGCAATGGAGACACAGATACACACAAAAAAAATGCTTGCATGTGTGCAGCACTAGCAGCGTTATTCCTGACAGCCAGGTGGGGGGGGGGGGCAACTCAACGGCCCTCGCCCTGGGGTGATGGATGGGTGAGCTCGGCGTGTCCCCCGGTGGGGTGGTGCTCAGTCCTAGGAAGGAGCCACATGTGTGCAGGCCGCAGCGTGGAGGGTCCTGGGAGCTTCACTACGGGCCGCCAGACCCGACCACGCGTGACTCAGTTCCACTCCCGTGAAACGTGCAGAAGAGAACCTACAGCACCAGGAAGCGGGTGGGTGGTCGATGGGCGGTGCAGCCTCAGCACTCAGCGCCTCCTTTGCAGGTGAGGAAGCCGGTCCAAGGCCCACGGTGACGGGGCCACACGGCCTGGGACAACACTGGGAACGACTGCATCTCGGGCTTCGAGCGAGCGAAGTGCGACGTGTGGATGACATCTCAATAAAGATGTGAAAGAGTTCTATAAGAATGAAGAAGCAAGCGGGCCTGGGGGAAAATCCTCCAGGAAGAGAAAAGCAATAACCATGAACTCAGTCCCCTGCGACGTTGTATCAGCTCATGAGCAAAGGGCAGAAAACGGAACACAATACACAGCGCAAAGTCAAACACAAGTAAGGATGGAGAAATCGAATCAGTGGGGAAAGAGGCAGAGTTCAAAAAAACGTGTTGAGACCAGCTTCTCAGGTAGCTGGGTACACGCGAGAAAAGTAAAACCGGATCCGCATCTTATGTAAAATACCGACGTGAATGGCCAAATACCAAAGATTTCATTATAAAAATAAAATGATAAAAGTAATAAAGCTTTGGATTCCAAATTATTTATTTGTTTATTTAAGGTTTTATTTATTTATTTGAGAGAGAGAGAGCAGAAGCAGGGGAGAGGGGCAGAGGGAGACGGGGAAGCAGACTCCCCGCCCAGCAGGGAGCCCAACACGGGGCTCGATCCCAGGACCCTGAGGTCATGACCTGAGCCGAAGGCAGACGCTTCACCAACTGAGCCACCCTGGCGCCCCTGGATTCCGAAATTATTTAGTCATCCTATAGCAGAAAGGCTTTTCTAAATTGTGGCTCACATCATACAAACTATGAAAGAATGAATCAATTAAAACTCAAAATCTTGGGCAGCCCGGGTGGCTCAGCGGTTTAGTGCCACCTTCGGCCCAGGGCGTGATCCTGGAGACCCGGGATCAAGTCCCACGTCGGGCTCCCTGCATGGAGCCTGCCTCTCCCTCTGCCTGTGCCTCTGCCTCTCTTTCTGTGTCTCTCATGAATAAATAAATAAAATCTTTAAAAAAAATAAATAAAACTCAAAATCCTCATGTAAAAATATATAAAAGAAAAATTTAAAAACATACTGTCAGAATGCAAGTAGCACACCAGGTATACTAATTGTAAAAAAAAAAAGCTCTAGAAACAACAAAAAGAAAAACAAACTGATTTTCAAAAAACTGGGCAAAGATTACACAAGAAACAACAAGTTTTGGCAAGGATGTGGCGGAAAAGGAACCGTTATACACCGTTGGTGGGAAATCAAACTGGTGCAGCCGCTGCGAAAAGCAATAGGGAGATTCCTCAAAAAATTAAACATAGAATTCCCCTATGCTCCACTAATTTCACCTCTGGGTATTTACTCAAAGCATAAAAGCACAAATTCAAGGAGATATATGCGCTCCTATGCTTATTGCAGTATTATTTACAACAGCCAAATTATGGAAGCCGCCCCACGTCTGTCAATAGAGGAGTGGATAAAGAAGAGCGTGTACAGCCTGCGTGTGCACACACGGACACACACACACACACACAAGGGAATAGATTAGTCATAGAAAAAGAAGGAAATCTTGCCATTTGCAAAAGCATGGGTGGATCTAGAGGGCATAACGCTAAGTGAAATAAGTCAGAGAAGGACAAATACCCTATGATTTCACTCATGTGGAATGTAAGAAACAGAAAAAAAAAATGAAGAGAAAAAGAAACAAACCAAGAAAACAGACTCATACCCATGGAGAGCAGATGGTTACCAGAGGGGAGGTAAGCGGGCGCGTGGCTGAAACAGGTGAAGGCGATGAAGACACACCCAATCATGACGAGCCATGAGTGATGCACAGAGATGAGGAATCACATGACGTTGTGCACCTGGAACTAATATAACGCTGCATGGAACTATCCTGGAATCGAAATTTAGAAATAAAAATAAGATTTAAAATAATAGTGATAAAAATTGGGCAAAAACTATGAACAGCCGTGAGCAAAGAAGAGGACACTTGGTGGGACCTTAATGATGAACGGATGCTCAACCTAATTCGTAATAAAAAAAAATGAATAAAATTTTAAAACAGGTTTGGATACTACCTTTTGAGATTGGTGCATCTCTTAGGTGTTTGATAGCACACGGCGGGCAGCGCAGTTGGAAACGAGCCTGCACACATTTCTGAAGGGGCTACAACTTGACGAGACGCCCAATGCAGGAACTTTGGCAGGACCCAGAGGACTCCTTGACTTTTAACAATCAATTCTACGTCCCACGTGTGGAATAATACATGCAGTTATTCACGGTGCAGAATCACAATAAAACACGACTTTAGAAATCACTCGATCGACCACGTGTAGGAGACAGGAAAGTTGAGGTTTATCGACATAACACAGAGCTTTTTAACCTCAGCCTTGTGGACGTTCTGGACCAGATAATTATTTTTTTTAAGATTTTATTTATTTATTAGAGATTCAGAGAGAGAGGGGCAGAGACCCAGGCAGAGGGAGAGGCAGGCTCCATGCAGGGAGCCCGATGCGGGACTTGATCCCGGGCCTCCAGGATCAGGCCCTGGGCCGAAGGCACCACTGAACCGCTGGGCCACCCGGGCTGCCCTCGGACCAGATAATTCTTTAAAAGGGGAGGAGTGTCCCGTGCACTGTAAGATGCCTCCTGGCTTCCAGACTCCAGGAGCAGCCCCTTTCCTAGTCGCGGCCGCAGGTTGGGTGCGAAGATTCCCAATTAATCAGTCAATGACACTTAAAGAACAAAGATGGGAGCGTTGGAGCATGAGCTTGCAGGAGGGCCCGCAGCTGACGCCGACCAGCAGGCCACCTGCCCCCCTCCCGGCTCACCAAGGGGGAGGGCGATGCTGCAGGAGGGGCAGCGCTGCCCGTGCCCTCCGGGGATGTCCCTCAGGGGCCCACCCGGCCCAGTAACCTCCGGGCCCCAACGGGGCTCCATGGGCCCTGTCTCTGCGGCCCAGGAACCGCAGTCTGTGCCTCAGGTTAACCTTGTTAGATGCAATATTGACGACGTCCCGGAGCTCTGGGAGCTGTACGGAGAGCCCCCTGCCACCAGGCCATCCTCCCCGGCCCGACCCCGGCCCTAGGGGCCGCCAAGACTCCTGCACACCCGGCGGGGCATGGCTCCTGCACAGGACTCTCCGGGCAGCGCCGGGCACACCCCACACCCATGGAAACCCGCATCTTGGGGTCGGGCCTGCGAGGAGGTGGCCCTGGCGGCCACTGTCCCCACCTGCCACGTCCCCCGCGGCCTCCACATTGGCCCCCGCTGCCCTCCTTTCCTCCCCTCCTCCCGCCTGTCCCTGGGATTCCTCAATATTCTCTGTCCCCTTAATGTCTCCACCTTTGAAACAAGTAGGAAGAATTCGGCTTTTGTCTGAAACCCTGAACTAATAGTATTTCTTTCTACAACTTTCAGAGACGTACACACACACACACACACACACACAAGTCCCTGAGACACTCCTCTTCCTGTGCTTCTCATCTTAAACATACACAAAACTGTCATAAATCTAGTATTAAAATATGTGAATATGGTCCCATACCCTTTGGACAAATAGCAATTTAGTTTTCTAGAACAAACTGCAAACGCCTTTACTAAAGAGCTTTTTTTTTTGCTCTTTTCGCATTTGTGTGTTTTATGTAATAGAGCTCAGTAAAGGACTTGACATGATTGTTGACTATTTTCTAAAGGACACACGCTGAAACAGCATTTGCTCCGTTTTTAGAGATTTCATGTATTTATTTGAGAGAGAGAGAGAGGGCGCGGGGGTGGGGCGAGGAGCAAAGGGAGAAGCGGGCTCCCGGCCGACAGGGCGCCTGACGCGGGCCTCGATCGTGACCTGAGCTGAAGGTAGGGCTTAACGGACTCAGCCGCCCAGGAGCCCCAAAGAGCATTTGCTTTTAATCGATACGACAAACGCTCGCTGAAGGGAGACTCAGCCTTTGCAGAAAGTTCTTCTGTCATTTTGTCAACAGCATTTGAAAGTTCCTGCGGCTGAAAAGTACCACGAAATGCAAGAAACAAGGAAGAGGAGGCTGCGTGTAAGCTCATAAGGCCGCTTATTAATAAGGGCAATTTTTCATCATGTAATTATCCTGCCGGGCTTTCAAAGGTTCATTTTTCCCCCAAGTGTTAGAAACTCTTTTTAAGTTTTTATTTTGATTCCAGTTAGTTAACGTACAGTAGTTTTTTTTATAAATTTATTTTTTATTGGAGTTCAATTTGCCAACATATAGCATAACACCCAGTGCTCATCCCATCAGGTGCCCCCCTCAGTGCCCGTCACCCAGTCACCCCCACCCCCGCCCTCTTCCCTTTCCCTCACCCCTAGTTCGTTTCCCAGAGTTAGGAGTCTTCATGTTCTGTCTCCCCTTCTGATATTTCCCGCTCATTTTTTCCCCTTCGTAGTGTTCTGTTAGCTCCCGGTGTACAACTGTCTCACGCGTCACCCAGTTGCAGGCTCAGCCTTAAATGGCTTAGAGCGGTGAGGGCTGCCCCCCTTCCCAGGTGTTCCCAGGGTTTACCTTCGTGGTTGGCCATCTCCCTTGGAATTGTGCCTTAGTCCCTAGTGACGCGTTAGCGTTCAGTGCCATTTGTTATCATTTCCTTTCCGCGTCCTTTAAGCATGCCAGCTCAGGAGACGTTGGTCCAAACCAATCCACGTCCCACAGAACTCAGAATTGTGCCGTGGCCTCTCTACTCAACGCATCTCGGATGGATTTTTTCTTTTTTGATGCATTCTCACTTACTCATAAAAAAAAAAAAAAAAACAACAACAAAGCCCTTCAGTCATCATTGAGCAGACATCGCCGGTCCTACACTCACTTCCATTAGCGTCTCTTCATGTAAACGGCTTCCTCTCACAAAACAGGCTTTGGTAGAAAATGATCCTACGAGGAAGATACACATTCAAGAACCCTTAAGCAGCAGTGTTTTATCTACAATGCAGCTAGCTGCTTACTAGACTGAAGACTATTTTTAAAGCAAGATAGCACTGAAACTAATGAGCGTTTATAGAATTAACAGGTTTGGGGGAGTTATCGCACACTAGCTTGAGAGCATTGTGATCAGAAGCTAGATAAGTCGTGTAATACGTGGAGCATGTGTAGAGAAGATAGGGAGAGAGAGAAATAATAATAGAAATAGACAAGTTACCAGTTGTAATAAAAAAAATACTAGGCTGCTCCTAATACTTACTCTTTGAGAACCTGGTTTGGGTCTGGGATGGGTCTGATGTGACAATTCTTTTTCTTTTTTTAATTTTAATTTTAATTTTTATTGATTGATTGATTGATTGACGTGACAATTCTTTCAGGCAGGAAAAACTGTCCCCTCTCCGCTACCTTGTGCTGGGCTTAGACTCTCGTCAAGTTCACCAGGCTGTGTCACAGCCATAGAGTCACAGGATTTACTCATCCGTCGTCACGCTGAGCTCTTGAAGCGCGTTCTGGCGTCCGTGCGGCAGGCCTAAGGAACACCAGGAGGGCTGTTGGGGACACAGGGTATACGCAAGTGAGGGTTGTGGGGTGGTTGAAGAGTCATGAAACTAGGGCTCTCAGCAGATTAGCTAGATGTGCACTCACCGAAAATCACACAGCTGGTAAGAAGCAAGCCAAGACTGAGAGCAAAGGTCACACATGCATAATGCTTCTGGTCGATGTGACCATTTAGAAAGATGGTGTTTTATAGGGCGCCTGGGGGGTTCAGTCAGGTAACCGGCTGACTTTGGCCCAGATCGTGATCTCAGGGTCCTGGACCAAGCCCCACAGGGGGCTCACCAGTCAGTGGGGAGTCTGGTTCTTTCTCTACCCTCTTCCCACTCATGCACACTCTCTCAGAAAATAGATAAAATCTTTGAAAAATAAAATAAAGTAATAAATAGTGTCTTACGCATGTTAGGATCACTTCCTCATGTTCTTTCTCTTCAATTTTTTCATTATTATTTTAGGTAGTTAATGTTGTTGAAGGAAAGAATGCACAAATAGACAGAAAGGTGAATAATTGAGAGGCTTACCCAAAGCCACATAACTCCCCTGAACCCATTTCTTCATCCATCAAATGGAACCAATGACTCCCTCATTGTCGAGCTTGTGGGACTAATTTAACATCGACTTACATGATAATATCTGGTGTGCATGTATGTGTAATATATATTAATATACAGTTTACCTAAATCTATCTTACATTATTTGATGGAAAGAATATAACTATCTCCCAAATTGAGTTTTTTTTTAACATTTGTTTATTTTTGAATTCAAGTATAATTAACACCCAAATTGAGTTTTGATAGTAAACTCACATAAGCATACCTTAGAATATTGAATCACATTCAAACACTTTTGACATCATTTTCACTTTTTCATTTTTTTTAAAAGATTTTATTTATTTATTCATGAGAGACACAGAGAGAGAGGCAGAGACACAGGCAGAGGGAGAAGTAGGCTCCATGCAGGGAGCCCGACATGGGACTCGATCCTGGACCCCGGGATCACACCCTGGGCTGAAGGCAGGTGCTCAACCGCTGAGCCAGCTGGGCATCCCAACTTTTTCTTTTCTTAATAAATACTTTGCTATATGTCTTTACTCTTTTACTTTAGGATAAACCCGAGGCTTATAAAAGTCACCCGAATTCTCAAGGATCCTTCAGCTCCAACTGAAAAAAATAAAAAATAAAAAAGCTTCAGAACAATGTGAAACGTCCTTAAATTCATCATTCTTATATAGTGCAATTAAGAAAATTCTACTTTTTTTTCAAGATTTTATTTATTCATGAGACAGAGAGAGAGAGAAAGGCAGAGACACAGGCAGAGGAGAAGCAGGCTCCATGCAGGGAGCCTGACGTGGGACTTGATCCCGGGTCTCCAGGATCACGCCTTGGGGAGGCACTAAACCACTGAGCCACCCAGGGATCCCAATTAAGGAAATTCTAATCTTCTATTAGTCATAAAAATAGTTGGTAGCAAAGATTTTATTTTTATTTTATTTTTAATTTATGATAGTCACACAGAGAGAGAGAGAGAGAGAGGCAGAGACACAGGCAGAGGGAGAAGCAGGCTCCATGCACCGGGAGCCCGACGTGGGATTCGATCCCGGGTCTCCAGGATCGCGCCCTGGGCCAAAGGCAGGTGCTAAACCGCTGCGCGGTTTAGGGATCCCGGTAGCAGAGATTTTAAAATGAATTCTGCAGTATTTTTCATCATGTGTTAGAAATATGACTAGAGTAATTCTTTTTGTCCCAATTTTTAGGTGTGAGTCCATAAGCAATGCATTGATTTCAATCTCTATTTTATAAAATAGGAAACTGGGCTTGAAAGTATTCATTTTTCATAGGATTGTTTTGAGGATTAAATGAGGAAGTATGTTAAGAAAAATAATCAATATAGTCGTCTGACATCTACAGACAGTCAATAAGTATTTGTTTTTATAAGTATCCAGTGAACAGAAATAAGTGAGTTTATAGAATTGTGGGCTCAGTGGTAAAGTAGCTACACAAAGGATCTCAAGTGTTGAAGTCCTCCCTAATCATTCCTGATCAAAGGCTCAAAACCAGGCCTGGATGTTGCTTTTCTGGTGGAATTAACCAGTGAAAACTAAATCCACTGCTTGTTTATTAGCTTTGGAAAGTAAGGACCCAACAACCAAACCAATAAAACAAAGCAACAGAAATAAGAACAGAAGATACAAAAAACAAACAACAAAAACCCTCAAACTTTGCACACTCTTTTCCACCACTTTCTTCACTTTAAACAATTTTTGATACTTGGAAAACTCTGATACTTCTTCCCTTTTCATATAAATATAAAATATAACTGTGACTTGGTTTCTATGATCTGGCTCTCCCTTTAGATAACTGGTACCTGGGAGAAAAATGGGTGGGTGGGGTAGCTATTTAATAAGATACAGGTTATTTCCAGATGGACCTAACAGATATTTTCAGAACATTCCACCCTAAAACAATAGACTCTACATTCTTTTCAAGTGTACATGGAACATTCTCCAGAATAGACTACGTATTAGGTCACAAAACAAGCCTCAACAAATACAAAAAGATTGAAGTCATATCATGCATCTTTTCTGATCATATTATGAAACTCGAAGTCAACCACAAGAAAAACCTGGAAATACCACAAATACAGGGAGGTTAAATACCATTCCACTAAACAATGAATAGGGCAATGAAAGGAGAAATTTAAAAATACATGGAAACGGGGGGCGGGGCCTGGGTGGTACAGTCAGTTAGGCATTCGCCTCTGGGTTTTGACTCAAGTTGTGATCTCACAGGTCATGGGATCAAGCCCAGCATCAGGCTCCATGCTCGGTACAAAGTCTGAGTTTCTCTCTCCCTCTCCCTCTCCATCTGTTCTTCTTCCCTGTGCACTTGCTCTCTCTCATTCTCTCTCTCAGATAAATAAATAAATCTTTTTTAAAAACATAGAGACAGATGAAAATAAAAACACAATAGTCCAAAAGCTTTGAGATGCAGCAAACGTGGTCAAAAGAGGTAAGTATATACCCATACAGACCTATCTCAAGAAGCAAGAAAAATCTCAAATAAACAACCTCATCTTGCACTTAGGAGCTGGCCAAAAACAACAAACGAGTCTGAAGCTGGCAGAAGGAAGGAAATAATAAAGATTTAAGCAGAAATAAATGATATAGAAACTAGAAAAACAACAGAACAGATCAATGAAACTAGGAACTAGCTCTCTGAAAAAAATCAATAAAATTGATAAACCTCTAGCCAGACTTATAAAAAAAAAAGAGAAAGGACCCAAATGAATAAAGTCACAAATGAGAGAGGAGAAATAACAACCAACACCACAAAAATACAAGCAATTATAAGAGAATATTATGAAAAATTATATGTCAACAAATTGGACAACCTGGAAGAAATGGATAAATTCCTAGAAACATAAACTACCAAAACTGAAACAGGAGGAAATAGAAAACTTCAACAGACTGATATAACCAGCAAGGAAACTGAATCGGTAATCAAAAATCTTCCAACAGACAAAGTCCAGGGCCAGATGGTTTCACAGGTGAATTCTATCAAGCATTTAAAGAAGAGTTAATGAATATTCTTCTCAAACTACCTCAAAAAAATAGAAAAGGAAGAAAAACTTTCAAAATCATCCATGAGGCTGGCATTACCCTGATACCAAAACCAGATAACGAGTCCACTAAAAAAGAGAACGACAGGCCAATGTCCCTGATGAACACAGATGTAAAAATTCTCAATAAAATACTAATAAACTGAATCCAACAATACATTAAAAAATATTTTACCACAATCAAGTGGGATTTTTATGCCCTGGGTTCAGGGGTGGTTCAATAATCACAAATAAATCAATCTGATACATCACATCAATTACAGAAAGGATAAGAGCCACATGATCGGGACGCCTGAGGGGGCTCAGTGGTTGAGCGTCTGCCTTCGGCCCAGGGCCTGACACCGGGGTCCCGGGATCGAGTCCCGCATCGGGCTCCCTGCATGGAGCCTGCTTCTCCCTCTGCCTGGGTCTCTGCCTCTCTCTCTCAGGAATAAATAAATAAAATATTTTTAAAAATATGAACCACATGATCATTTTAATAAATGCAGACAAAGCATCTGGGAAAATACAACATCCATTCATCATTAAAAAAAAAAAAACCCTCAACAAAATAAGTTTAGAGAAAACATACTTCAACAGAATAATTGCCGTATGCAAGAAAAACAAAAAACAAAAAACAAACAAACAAACAAAAACCCCACAGTTAATATCATCTTCAATGGGGAAAAACTGAGAGCCGCCTTCCCTCCTCAGACAGCAAAGACAGGGATGTCCACTCTTATCACCCTTATTTAACAAAAGAGAAATAAAGGCATCTAAATTAGGAAGAAAGAAGTAAAACTTTGACTATCTGCAGACGACATGGTACTCTGTATGGAAACCCTGAGCGACTCCACCAAAAAACTGCTAGAACCGAGTAGTCACAGGACAGAAAAATCAATGTACACGAACCTGTTGCATTTCTGAGCATTAATAATGAAGCAGCAGAAAGAGAAGTTAAGGAATCAGTCCCATTTACAATTGCGTCAAAAACAGTGAGATACCTAGGAAGAAACCTAAGTGGATGACCTATACTCTGAAAACTGTAAAACACTGATGGAAGAAGCTGAAGGCAACACAAAGAAATGGAAAGACGCCCCATGCTCACGAATTGGAAGAACAAATATTGTTAAAACGTCTATACTGCCCAAAGCAATATACACATTTAATGCAATGCCTATCAAAATGCCAACAACATGCTTCACAGAGACGGGACAAACGATCCTAAAACGTGTATGGCACCACAGAGGACCCCAAATAGCCAAAGAACCTTGAAAAAGAGAAGCAAAAGTGGAGACATCGCAATTCCACTTCAAGTATATTACAAAGCTGTAGTCACCAAAGCAGGACGGCCCTGGCCCAAAAATAGACCCAAAGATCAAGAGAACAACATGGAAAAACCAGAAATGAACACACAAGGTCAAGTAATCTTCAACAAAGTAGGGAAGACCATTCAATGGGGAAAAAGAGCACCTCCTCAACACATGGTGTTGGGAAAACTGGACAGCAACACGCAAGACAATAAACCCGGGCCGCCTTCTTATGCCGTACACAAAAGTGAAATAAAAATGGGTTAAAGAGTATGAGATCTGACACCAGGAAAATCCTAGAAGAGAGCACAGGCAGTATCCTCTTTGACATGGACTCCAGCAGCTTCTTTCTAGATATGTCTTCTGAGGCAATAAAAACAAAAATAAACCATCGAGACTTCGTCAAACTAAAAGCTTCTGCAAAGCAAAAGAAACAACCAACAAAAGCAAAAGAAACAACCAACAAAACGAAAAGGGGTGGCCAGGTGGTTAAGCATCTCAGGTCATGCTCTCCAGGTCCTGGGATCAAGCCCCACATCAGGCTCCCCCTCTCTCTCCACCTCTCCCCACTACCGATGTTCTCTCTCTCTCTCTCAAATGAATAAATTAAATCTTTGAAAAAACAAAAACAAAAACTAAGACAACCCACTGAATAGCAGATATTTGCAAACGACACCTCTGATAAAGGGTCACTATCCAAAATCTATAAAGAACGGACACAGCTCAACACCGGAAAAACAAATAATCCAATTAAAAAATGGGCAGAAGACCTGGACAGATGTTTCTCCGAAGAAGCAGCAGAGATGGGCAGCAGACGCGTGGAAGTTTGCTCATCACTCATCATCAGGGAAATACAAATAAAAACTACAGCGAGGAATCACCTCACACCTGTCAGGATAACTATAATCAACAACATGGGAAACAGCAGGGGTTGGCAAGGATGTGGAGGGGGGGGTGCCTCATGCACCGGTGGTGGGATTGCAGACTTGCAGCCACTCAGGCCATGTCTACACCGGGCTGAGGCATCCGGGCCATGTCTACACTGGGCCAAGGCGTTCTGGTCTTGTCTACACCAGGGCTGAGGGGTCCAGGCTGTGTCTACACCAGGCCGAGGTGTCCAGGCCGTGTCTATACCGGGCTGAGGCATCCAGGCCGTGTCTACACTGGGCCGAGGCGTTCAGGTCTTGTCTACACCAGGGCTGAGGGGTCCAGGCGGTGTCTACACCAAGGCCGAGGCATCCAGGCTGTGTCCACACCAGTGCTGAGGCATCCAGCCCATGTCTACACCGGGCCAAGGCATCCATGTCTATCTACACTGAGGCCAAGGCATCCGGGCCATGTTTACACCGGGCCAAGGTATGCGGGCCATGTCTACACCGAGGCTGCAGCATCCAGGCCATGTCTACACTGGGCCAAGGTGTCCAGGCAGTGTCAAGGGGCAGGGCCAGGCGCCCTGGGGTCCCCATCACTCAGGGTGGGGGCCTCAGGTCCCCATCACCCAGGGTCGGGGCTGGGGCTGGGCACCCTCGGGTCCCCATCGTGCAGGGCAAGAGCCTGGGGTCCCCATCACCCAGGGTCAAGGCCAGGGACCAGGCGCCCTGGCAATCCCATCATGCAGGGTCGCGGCCGGGGCCGGGCACCCTCGGGTCCCCATCGCCCAAGGTGAGCACCCTGGGGTCCCCATTGCGCAGGGCCGGAGGCTCCAGGTCGCAGCTGGAGGTTGCAGCAGGGCTCCCGATGCACTTGCTGCTCCCCCACCCTGCCCGACCCTGCGGGCCCTTGTGGGACCCTAAGACGGGGCAGCCGGGCCCAGGGACCCCAAGCTGCGGTGCACCAGGCCCCGCGCCCCCAGCCGTGCAGCACTGTCCCCTCGTCCCCTGGGGGCCCGTGGGCAGGTGCGGGTCACCCCTGGGCTCACCGGGCTGATGCTCGCCCGCCTCCTGCCTGTGACACACCTGGTGCAAACACTCGGCGCTCGGGGCCTTCCACATGGAGGTCATGTCCCCGAAGGCTCCAGAAAGGACCTGGCGCCCAGCTCTCCATCAGGTGATGATCGCCCCACTTCTGCCTTCATGTAAGATACAGTCATTCGGGAATTTACGGGCCACGGAAGCCCCCTGACTCCGATCATGCGGAGCCTCCGCGACCTCTGATTAGCTGCCGTTTACCCAGGGACCGCGGGACGCCTGAGAGCTGTTGAACGTTCTCCCTGAATTCCCACGACAAGTGTCAGGGAAGCTGTCGTTAGGCCCCTTGGCGGTTTCGGCAACAGTCGAAGGTCACGCGGCCGGTGCCCAGAGCCACCATCGAACCTGGGAACATCGGTTATTCCGTCAATGAATAAAGGGGCGGGGGGGGGGGCAGCGTGAAGGTTGGTACCATCTGCTTCGTATTAACATTTGCCATTTTAGGATTTATTTATCCAACCGGCGTTTGCGAAGCTTCACGTAGACATAAAACACATGGGATTGTTGGGTTGTACATCCGATGGGGGAACCTAGGAAGCCACCGCCCCCGGGAAGCAGGTGCTCAGCTACCTGGCGGCCGCGCCGCCTCAGCTGGGTGCTCACCTGCTCCCCCCGTCATTCTAGGCCAGGATCCCCCAACAGCGTTACTATGGACTCTTCAGAGCAAAGGAACCCTTGTGAGGCCTGGTGGGTGCATTGTTGGGGTTTCTAGCAGCATCCCTGGCCTCCCCCCACTCCACTGGAATGGTTTCAGCTCCCGGGTCATGACCATCAAAACTGTCTCCAGACATTGCCAGATGTGCACCGAGGGACCAAACTGCCCCTGGTTGAGACTCCCTATCCCAGACTGGAAATCCCATCTAACATAATATTATGTCTCAAAAATACCCATCACGCTGTTTACATTTAACAGCTGATCCTACCCTCTTTGGTGACATGTAAGCTCCTCAGCGCGCGGCTAGGACCACGGTGACGGAGCAGCGCGTGGGCCCCCGGCAGCTCTTAAGGAGGAGTTGGTTGGATGAATTTACGGACTGACCAAGTCAACGCATTTATGTATTAAGACGTTAGCTTTGAAAACATGCTTTGCTGAGTTTTTAGACCAGCCAAACAGGGAAACAGGGTGTGGTTGTTTTTTTTGTTTTTTTTTTTTTGTTTTTTGTAGGTTAGGACTATCCTTAAAAGAAGTACAATGTAAAACTAGTAAAAGCCAAAAGGACCTGCTTTTGTGTCCAGCTAAATATACCTGCATAGCAAATGGCTTTGGCTTTCCTGGCAGCCATATATTTGACATTGATTCTCGGCAATGGAAACATCAGTACTCCAAGGTCACCTTTCAGGTGTCCTATCTCCAGAAGGGAATTAGAAAGCATTTTTCTCAAAAAAACAAACAAACAAAAAACAAAAACAAAAACAAAAAAAGCATTTTTCTCAATACAACAACATAAGATTTTAATATTAAATTTTATTTAGTCATGTTACTCATTCTTCATTCTTTATAGTATAATGGGTCAAGGTCAGAGAAGGTCTCCAGTTTTCTTTTTCTTTTTTTTTTTTTTAAAGATTGTATTTATTTTTCTATCATATTAAGCAACGAGTGTTATTGAGTGAAAAAATACATAAATGAAGGAGAAGAAGAGATATACGGTTAGATAAGTAAAAATAAAATATCCTTTGCATGATAGTTTCTAGACCTTAAGTATTTACTCTGGGAAAATTGTACACATTTAGGCTACAACAGAATCGTTTTCTCTAGAAAATTTGTGATTGTCTGACCCATCATGTATTATTTCCTTCAAATAAAATACCATGAGTGTTTATTTCTCTAATAAACATACATTTGTTCCACAATAGTCAGATGACAGAAACATGTGTTTGTTGGCACCAAGTTGATTCTTGAAAGGATGAGCCAGATTTAAAACAAAACAAAACAAAACAAAACAGTCACCATCGTATTCCACTCCACTTTCCCTTCGGACGTGCCGGAGAACCGCGACCCGTGTGGCCGAGGGCCCTGTGTGCCGAGCCAGCGCCCGGGCGTGGAGCACCCGCTCCAGTGCTTTCTGGAGCAACACTGCCTGCCACGGGGGCCTCTGGGAGGCCTTCTCTGCCAGCAAGCTCAAGCTTACCATTTTCCTCATCAAACCTCCATGACACGCCACCTAGAGTTTAGCCTCCATAAGTCACATATAACCCATTTTCAACAAGAGTATGTGAATAAACAGGCGCTTGGTCTACACCGCGCTTGAACTGCTTCCATCACACACGTGCTGGCCAACATAGCTGCCCTTCCCTTCTCCACGCCTTGGAAGCCCCTCCTGCTTCCAGGAGGGGACACTTCTGTCTCCCTTGGACCCATAGGCCTTCCCCTCTAGGGTCATCCAACATCATTAACTGTTAAAATGCAGGTTTTTAATATTTTTAAAGTCCTGTTAATTCTTACTGGAGATAAAAGTAGCCTCTCACCTCCAGAAGTTAAGGACTTCATTCTCTAAACTCCGAGAAGGGAGATTATCTCTCATTATCTGAATTATCTTACAGCATCTAAAACCAAAAACCAATTCATAGTTCAGTGGGTTACCACGTGACGCTTACTATGAGGTTTGTAATAAGGCAAACCACCAAATTCTTCATTGCTAGGCCTGTGAGCATGAGAATTATTAGCTACATGAAGCATAAAACTGGCTTAGAAACCCCAAAACGTAAAGCACTGAAATGAACACATTTGTGCCGCACTTTGGTAGCACAAAAGGTCTTCTCTACCTTTGACTGGTGGGAATTATTTAAGAATTTATAGTTATCTCTATAATCTTCATAATTGTTAATAATATGTGTATATTAGGAGAATGTACAGCTCAACTTTTTTCCAGGAATATACGATTCTTTTGTCATGGTCTTCAAGCAAGAATCAGTTTATCCAGTATATGATAAAGAACAGTAAATTTTATGTTATTTTATTATTTTTTTAAGATTTTATTTATTTATTCATGAGAGATATAGAGAGAGAGGCAGAGACCCAGGCAGAGGGAGAAGCAGGCTCCATGCAGGGAGCTCGATGAGGGACTCGATCCCAGGATCCGGGATCATGCCCTGAGCCAAAGGCAGGCGCTCCACTGCTGAGCCCCCCGGGTGCCCCTAACGGTATATTTCAAGAAAACACATGCAACTTGTATTTTCCAAGAAAATGTTTCCTATACAACATTGACTATCACCAACTATGAAGAATTGAGGATACCTAATTCTAAAATTTCTATATACCAAGGCTCTGGGCATCTGATCAGCCTCTTAGAATTATATCCAATATATAAGTAATAACTTACCCACTTCAGATGCTACCCTAAAAGATCGGAAACAGGAAGGCTTAGAAAACTGACCAAAACCTGACTGAAAGAAAAAGATTGGAAAGCTTCCAGCCATAGTTTACATTTTCATTGAACTCGGCACTGATGAAAATTATTAGAAATTCTGAGATGGGTGCCTTTCAATCCACTTGTCTCAACATTGAGGTTTCTTTTAATTAGCAATTTATTTTATTATTTTTTAAGATTTTATTTATTTATTTATTCGAGAGAGAAAGAGAGAGAGAGAGAGGCAGAGACACAGGCGGAGGGAGAAGCAGGCTCCATGCTGGGAGCCCGATGTGGGACTCGATCCTGAGTCCTGGGACTCCAGGATCATGTCCTGAGCCAAAGGCAGGCGCTCAACCGCTGAGCCACCCGGGCGTCCCTTAATTAGCGACTTAAAACATGCAGTATGCTTTTGAACACTGCATCATTTACTGTGTGTTTTAGAAAAAGAAGATTCCTCGTAAAGAATTCCTCCAGCCAACAATGGAGATTTACTTCTCACATTTCCCACTGTTACTGCCAGAAACTGGTGTCTCTCTGACCACAACCTCGGAAAGTCATACAACTATAGAAAAAAATGTAACAGAACACGCTACGTGGCCCACACCACGTGGATGGAGCTAAGAGCCCTTTGCTGTAGTCTTGGGCCCTGTTGCACATATCTCTGGATCACCAAATTTACCCAAAGATTTTTTCTTTTTTTTACAAAAACAATAAATTGAACAGGCTAAAAATATAAGAACATATTGATGATAATATGTATGCTAATTGTGGAAAAATTAGCACAGCCCTAAATTTCATGCTTTGTCTTAAAGATCAGTTAAAAACAGGGGCACCTGAAAGGCTCAGTAGGTCAAGCGACTCTGGCTCGGGCCTGATCTCAGGGTCATGGCACTGAGCCCCCCACATGCTCCCAACCGCGTCAGGCTCCCTGCTCAGCACGGAGTCTGCTTGAGGTGCTTTCCCTCTGCCTCTGACCCTACCCCCATTCGCACGTGCTCTATCTCTTTCTCAAATAAATAAATTAAATCATTTAAAAAATATTAATTAAAAACAACTTTTGCTCGCAGTGACCCCATTTACCTCCCGATGAAAAAACCAGGACATAGGACTTTCATCATCTAACTCCACATGATCTTATCCATGTTCTTCATTAGCATTTATTTCCTCTTTGTTTTTTATTTTTTTTTTTTGAGGATTTTATTTTTATTTATTTCAGAGAAAGAGAGAGACAGCATGAGTGGGGAGAGCGGCAGAGAGAGGGAGAAGCAGGCTTCCCTCTGGGCACAACCTGAGCCCAAGGCAGCCCCTCCTCATTATCTTTCAAATGACTTTTAAGTTCTTAGAAGATGAGGTGGTGTCAATCAATCAACCAATCAATCTTTTACCCATTTCTCCTTATTTTGATCTGATTTCATCAGATCAGGAAATTTTCCGATTTCAACCCTTGCCTTGCAAGAACTCCAAAGACGGCCCTGTAGAGAGATACGCCTGTTGTAGAATTCCAGTTTTTGTAGAACTACCAAAAGTAGCTCCCATGTGAAAAGTTCTAAGTTTGTACCTGAGCCAGACAATATATTTTCGTTGCAGCCTCTCCAAGCGCAAACTGGCAGACAGAATGGGTCCCAGACCTGGTGCCACCAGTGCCTCCCCGTATTCCCATGAAGTGCAAGCACGGCAGCCTTCCGCCGGGAGCCATCGGCGACTGGGGGGTTTGGGCTGCGGAGGAAGGGAAAGAGATGAAAATGTAATTACTTCTAAATGTAAAACGAAGGTTTCACATTTTTAATTTCTGATGATATGAAATCTCTGGTTTCCCTACATTGGAACCCACTGTCTAAAATTGCTTTTTCTCTATTGATAAAAACAATACATGTTAAGAAGAATTTGGAAAATTAAGAGAATAAAATTATTTTAAAAACCCACGTTGGGTCCATCAAGTCAGATATAATTGGTAAAAGTCATTTGAAAGAATATACACAAATATGTGATATTTTCATAGATACACACGCGTACAAATATTCTTAGGACGGATATACTTCTGTCCATATGTATACATTAATGAGTATGGATGTATTCACACATGTACATCTGTGTAAATGTAAATTGTATTGCTCATCCTAATGTGAAACTTCTTATTTTTTAACCTGATAACATCAACATTTTCCAGTCACTGGCTATTCATCTGCAACTTTGTTTTTACTAGTTTTGAATGATGGGTGGACTATCACTTATTTATTTATTTTATTTATTTTTTAATTTTTAAATTTTTTATTTTTTTGGACTATCACTTAGTTAACCGATTCCTTCTTGATAGGTATTCACATATTTATGTGCCATAGCTTATTTTTACTAGTAACACCACAATAAACATCCTGCCACTTAACTCTTTTTATAAACATAACCATTGGGACACAGAGCACAACAAATGAAAACTCTCTTTGCCTTCTTTCATGCTAAAATAAGTTGAAATCGTAAGTAGCTTTTGCTCTACCATTAACATGGATCACAACAACTAGGAAATTGCTGGGCACATGTACAACGCACACATATGTTAAAAATGTTTTAGACTTATTTGAATGAAAAATTGCAATAAATAAGAAAATTTTAGTGACCTACTTGGGACCTTTTAATCCATGTGACACTGTGTTTGTAAAATACTTTCACTTATATTCACCTTTTTGGGCCCAGCCCCTCCCAGCATGAATCAATATGGTACCTGATGATAGAATATTAAACAGGCCATTGGCTAAGATCTTTGAAATTATATATTACTTATAATATTTTATTTTAAAAGCCGGGTTGGAAGGAGAAAAATTTAGTGTAAGAAAACTGGAAAGCCTGGAAAAAGAATTTGATGAGAAGTCAGAATTCCTGACAGTGCTACTTTTTATCAAACAGTTTAACGGACATCGTGGATTCTTGCTGGTTTGCATATGGTTTAGATGGCGAGAGTATGCATTTACAGAAGATCCATAAGCTTCAGAAAGACAGTTATTGTAGAACTAAGTGTCAGAGCAAAGAAGTAAATAATGGCAGAAAAACAAGATAGATGGATAAGAACGAGAAATAATTAAAAATAACAAAAACAAATACTTAAGGAAACTTTTGCTTTTGCCAGTTAAAATCAGAGAAGAAAATTCAGAGGAAAACGAGAAAAGGGAGAAAAGGCCATTTTTGTGGGACAGTTTGTATCATTTAACTGACTACAGAAGGCAGACGTTTCATTATTTCACTGTCATCCTATCACACAGAAAAGTATTCTCTTTTTCTTAAATCCTGTTTGAACGGTGTATTGGTAATTCCCTTCATTTAGAGTAGAGCTTGAGTAGGAATGAGTTCCCTGTTCTCCTTGAGGGCCACGGAATATACTCAAATCATCTTTATTTTATTTAATGAAGACTTGAAAAGTGAATGTCACCTTCTTACATATTGTATGCTTTCGCCGATAATAGCTTCATTTGGCATGAATCAATTGATGGCCCAAAAAGTCCTCACTTTTCAGTAACAAGGTAGAGAATTTTAAAATAATCATATAACATGTTGAATTATTCAATAAATAACCATGAATAATTAATGCCAAGAAGTATAACAAAAGTCATCACAGCTTGCTTTACAGAGAGTTTCCCTCAGAAGATAGGTGTCATTGATTTTCAAAAGAGAGCTTCAGAATTGGGAGCCCAAAAGCCGTAAGTGAAGCAATTTATATGAGAAGTCTACCCATGAATAAATAATGGCAGAAGGAATGAGTCACCTCGCCGAAGATACACTTCATAGCAGGGATCGAAATAATGGTATATTGAATATACTGCCTCAAATGTGTTGAGTGATCATGGGGCCGAGCTGAGCCTCCAACTAGAAAGACCTTGGAGAGAACTTTTTGTACCGAAGATAAAGCGAACGCCGGCCTAGCATCCACCAGTCCGCTGGAGTTAGATCCCTGTGCACAGAGGTGATAATTGGGTCTGCCCCGGGGAATGCAATTCTACTTCTTCTCTGTTCACAGTACTTCGGTATTCTCAAAGATAATTACTTTCCTGGGAGGAGGAGGGTTGCTGGGGGAAGGAGGACGAGTGGAGTGGATAAAACCCACGAGCGTTAGGTAACTGTTTACAACTACACTCTACCATGTGACAGCCACGCCCGTCAGGCCAGTTACTAAACTTATTTTGATCCACGATGGTTTTTTTTTTAAAGGTCCTCCTGCCTAGACTAGACGTTCAAAATATATGCATTCTTTTTTTTAAAGATGTATTTGAGACGGAGAGAGAGAGAAACCGTGCACGAGGTTGGGGGATGCAGAGGGAGAAGGAGAGTCTTTTTTTTTTTTTTTAACCTTCTACAGTTTTTTTTTTTTAATAATAAATTTATTTTTTATTGGTGTTCAATTTGCCAACATACAGAATAACACCCAGTGCTCATTCTGTCAAGTGCCCCCCTCCGTGCCCGTCACCCATTCACACCTAACCCCGCCCTCCTCCCCTTCCACCACCCCTAGTTCGTTTCCCAGAGTTAGGAGTCTTCATGTTCTGTCTCCCTTTCTGATATTTCCCACACATTTCTTCTCCTTTCCCCTCTATTCCCTTTCACTATTATTTATATTCCCCAAATGAATGAGAACATACACTGTTTGTCCTTCTCCGGTTGACTTACTTCACGGAGCATCATACCCTCCAGCTCCATCCACGTCGAAGCAAATGGTGGGTATTTGTCGTTTCTAATGGCTGAGAGAGAGTCTTAAGTAGACTCCACGCTGAGCACAGAGCCTGACGTGGGGCTGGACCTCATGACCCTGAGATCTCAACCTGAGTTGAAACCAAGTGTTGTGTGCGTAAGGGACTGTGCCCCCCAGGCGCCCCAAGATATATTCATTCTTAACGAAATTCTAAGATGCAACAAGGAGAGCGGCATCTGAATCAGGTGTATGCTTGTGCTTTATAACCACATGAATACCTTTAATTCATCGCATTTAGCTTCTAGAATGAAAAGCTGTTCACACTGAAGTTCATGCCAAATTAGTATTCTGTTATAAAATGGCTTAATCATAGGTAACAATTTTTAGTATTTACTTTGTGTTAATGTTACAAGCTAGAGTTTGACAAAATGTTCTCTGTAAATGGCCAGACAGTAAATATCTTAGGCTTTTCAGGTCATAGAGTCTCTGTCACAACCACTCAACTCCGCCTTTGTAGAGTGAAGCATCTATACCCAGTACATAAGCAAATGAGCACAACTGTGTTATTTATGGACACTGAGTATTGTGTATTTTTCATGTATCAAAATTGTATTTCAGTTTAATTTTTTTTAATTTTTAAAAAATGTAAAAACTATTCTTCGTTCTTGGGCCATACAAAAACAGGCAGCAGGCCGAATTTGATCCACAGACTAGTTTGTCAACCGTTTTGTACATTCAGGTGTAAATTCACACACACACACACACACACATACACAGTCGTGACGCTTCATCCTCACAAGAACCCTATTAAGTGATATTATTGTTATCCCTCATAAGAAGATGAGACGGTTGTGTTACAAGGAGGTTAAGCTACAGTAAATAAATGGAAAAGGTAAATTTTGAACTCCTTCCAGAGCCGTTTCCAAACAGTGCTGGAATCCTTCCTCCCTGGGACGTGCAGGCGGAACTACACTCTTCACTCGAGAAATATATTACACTCACGTGATCCGTTTTCATGGTTGGCATCTGTGAGAAACCAGAACTGGGACTCAAGTCGCCCTCTGAAGCTTGTCTGTGCTTTTCGTCTTCTTGACTGGTCAATAGGACCATCACCTGAGGTCTCCTGAAACACGGTGGGCACCCAACAACATTTACTGACTCAGAAACTTCTAGTGCACGAGAAACAATGTTGGGTAGAAATAAGGCCAAGGAGTAGTTTATGCCACCCCCTAGTTGGTTAGCTCTACTCAAAATCAAATGAAACAAAGAACGCAGCCCTATAACAGCAAAAAGCGAACCTATCAATGTTCTTCCGTTTTAATAATTGTGAGAATGCCAGAGAAGATTAAACCTCGTCCTTATGTAATCAATTACGGATTTGGATATTTGATTCAACTAATTGTCCATTTCAGAGTGGATCATCATTTTTGGAAGATTACATCTATTTCCTACTGATATTATCAAACGTGAGAAGTACAAATGCATTAAGAAAATTAAATCCAGCAAAGTTATTCAGCCTAAATGATATTCAAGCAAGTCCCTTACTTTGTCACAAACTGCAAATTGCCCCGCTTACAGAACCAATTAGCTCTCCTCTCACTGGTACGAGAGCAGGCAGAATTAATACGAGTGGTGTCGTGCACACGGTCGCCGAGGCTTGGGACGCTTGGTCTTGGTAAGTTGGGTTCTCATGTTTCTGGTGAACCGGGGCTACTGAGAATCGAAAAGGAGACAATCTGATTATTGGGCACATCATCTGACAGCACAAGGAGAAGATGTAAATAAAATTAATTGGAAAAACTTATTCTTGAGAATAACTCAAAAATTTACCCCGACACCTTCCAGCCTGGATGAGATTGGTTTAATTTTTGTGCTTTTGTATAAGCCCCTTCCTCCCGTTCTGTGCTCAGTACAGATGGGGAACAGCTGGTCACCCCCTCATTATGATTTCCCTCAAATACACAATGGCAGTAATTAAGTCACATTTCAACACTGCATTCTCGAGTCTCAATAATTCAGGATACTAAATTGTAACATAAAATTCTTATGAAATTACTTCATTTCTAATTTTAGCAAACTAAATCATTACCTACATTAAAACCTGGATTTTCCCCTTAAACTAAAAAGGGTGTTTAGTAGAAACTTTCTCTCGTGTATATAATGGCCCCAGATGTGACTTTGGAATCGGATATTCACTCACTCTTTCAGCGAACACTGTTGATATGAAAAGTGTCTTTTGTGTAGTCGGCACCATACCACATGCTGGGAACGTAACTGAGAAAACTCGGAAATAGACTCTGCTTCCATGAAGCTTGCATTTTGGTGGAAGGGAAAGAAAAGAAAGAGTAAATAAGTATTGCACGTTGTGACAAATTCTATTAAGTAAATAATCAAGATAAAATATGAGTGATTCAAGGGGAAAGCGGGTTCAAAATCCCAATTCTGCTACTTGCTTCTGTAAATTACCTAATTTTTCTAAGCTTTTATTCCCTCATCTATAAAACTGGTAAAATAGTATCACCTACTCCATAGGGTTGGTTTGGGGATTAATTCAGATAATAATTATAAAAGCAAGTGGGGCCATGCCCAAGACTTTGTAAAAACTCATTAAGAATAATGATGATTATGGGGCACCTGGGTGGCTCAGTCAATTAAGCCTGTGACTCTTGGTTTCGGCTCAGGCCATGATCTCAGGGTCATGGGATGGTGCCCAGTTTGGCTCCATGCTCAGTGGGGAGCCTGCTTCCCCTCTCTCTCTCCTTTTGACCCCCCTCCCTGCCTCATGCATGCTCTATGTCTTTCCCTCTCTAAAATAAATAAATGCATCAT
Organism: Canis lupus baileyi; assembly: GCF_048164855.1. NCBI lineage: Eukaryota > Metazoa > Chordata > Mammalia > Carnivora > Canidae > Canis > Canis lupus. The sequence continues at coordinate 511,774 of NC_132840.1, read as the reverse complement.
TAAAAAAAAAAAGAACAATGATGATTACATTGGCTAACACCTTTTGTCATTTTCAACATGGAGACAAAGTCACGACAACCATTCTGGCATCAAGAATATAATCTAGAGGAGCACCTGAGTGGCTCAGACAACTGAATGTCTGACTTTTGGTTTCAGTCTAGGTCCTGATCTCATGAGTCATGAGGTCCAGCCCCAAGTCAGGCTTCACACTCGGTGGGGAGTTTGCTTGAAGATTCTCTCCTTCTTCCCCTTCTACCACTTGCTCACTTGCTCTCTCTCTCTCTCAAATCTTTATTTTTTTTTCTCTCTCAAATCTTTAAAAGAAGAATACAATCTATGGCTTATGGTGAAAATGAAATACAAATCTTCATGTATTTAAAGCATCCACACAGGAATTATCTCATTGATTGTTCTTACATATCATTTAAATTGGTGAATTATTTAAATAATCCGTATAGAGTGGGCCAGAGTGTTATAAAAGTAATTTCTATTCACTTAATATATTACACAGAGACATTGCCAAGACTCTACCGTGTGCTCCTGCCAGAGAGGCACAATGTCTACCCTTAAGCAATTTGGCTTCTGATATGGATAAAATGACCAATGATGTGGAACAAAGTAAAGAAAATGAGTCTAAGGCAAAGCAAGACACAGAACTCAACTACAGAGAACAAATTGATGGTCACCGGAGGAGAGAGGTGGAGGGGACGCCGAGTGAAATAGGTGACGGAGAGGGCACTTCTGATGAGCACCGGGTGTTGTTTGGAAGTGATGAATCACTAAATTATGCACTTGAAACTAATAGTACTCTGTATGTTAACTAACTAGAATCTAAACAAAAAACTTCTAAAGAGAGAAAACAAGTCTGTGTTTAAAATAAATCACCTCTCTTCTCTAAACCATGGTTTCGCCATTGGTTAAGTACGTAGGTAGCTTCATCTCTCTGGTTTTTAAGAGGACTTCCTAAATTTTATATTCTTCATTCTGTGATTCTAAGACAGCAACTTATAAAAAAATGAATAGAATAATAGGGATACAGATCTTCCTTAGAAGAAGGTTACAGTCATTGTCAGTATCAAAGCTCAACGAGAGGGGATCCCTGGGTGGCTCAGCGGTGTAGCGCCTGCCTTTGGCCCAGAGTGTGATCCTGGAGTCTCGGGATAGGGTCCTGCATCGGGCTCCCGGCATGAAGCCTGCTTCTCCCTCTGCCTGTGTCTCTGCCTATCATAAGTAAATAAATAAATCTTTTAAAAATAAAAGAATTAAAAAAAATAACTCAACGAGACCCCCAGCTTCTAGATGATTAGTTCATATTCTATTTGTCCCTCTTTTCCGCCTAAACTAGCACCTCAAAGCCAATGCTCATTTCTAGCTGACAAAGATCACATTTGCAAAATAAGTCCCAACATTCACTGACTGTATGACTTTGGGAAGAGGTGTCTAAGACCCAGTTTCCTCATGCATAAAGAAGAACTAAGAAAATACTCACACCAAAGCACTGTTGTATGAAGAGAAATAGGCAACAAAAATGCTAGGATATGGGGATGTCTGGGTGGCTCAGTGGTTGGGCGTCTGCCTTCGGCCCAGGGCATGACCCCGGGGACCTGGGATGAGTCCCACATCGGGCTCCCTGCATGGAGCCTGCTTCTCCCTCTGCCTGTGTCTCTGCCTCTCTCTCTGTGTCTCTCATGAATAAATAAATACATATTCTTCATAAAAAATACTAGAATATGAATTCTCACTGATACACTCTCAATAAATATTAGCCAATTATTATTCAGTGGCAAATCTATATATTGTTCAAATATGAAATGTGAATAGCAGTACCCTATGGCATAGATTTTGCACAATTAAAACTTGATTTTCATGCTGAGAGATGGAAATCCAAAATCAATAATAACAAAAAGACACGCGATATCCACAATAATAGTTATATCAGAGTTTCCCAAATCACTTTTATAAAGCATTAGCTTGAACCCCTCTGTGAGAAGCAAAATCAAGCTTGGTCTCTATCTTTGGATTCACAACACGCCATAGCACACTAAATACACTGACCAACGGAAACCCACGACCAAGCAGAAGTTGCGGAGATAGAAATACCCCAACCAGCTAGAGTGATAGGGCCCCCACGAGGACATATTCATTGCTCTGTGGGGAAAGACAGCAATGATAGCGTAGGCCTTCCCATGCAGAATTATTCACATTTTACAAGTGAGATCATAAAAGCATTAAAGTACATTAAATATGTATCTTCACATATTTAGATCCATTACAGTTTATCATCTCAAAATAAAATCTGAAAATTGCCTACTCCCCAAGTATAAATTAATAAGACGGGTGACAGGATTCCGGAATATCGGCAGTATACACACACACAACTGGTGAGGCCTTTGGGTGCTGTCTTTTCTATGGTTGTTTCTAAAACTAACTGCAAAGCAACAAGCCTGATCATAATCGAAACATACAATATTACCCTCACTGACATCTTTAAGCTAGAAGTTTATTCTGTGGCAATTGCTAAAGCTAGTGTGGAGAATGTTGCACAGGGAGGGCCAGTGGGAGTACAATTAAAAATATTAGTTTAGAGACAAAAGCTGCACATTATCAAATCTTGATTGAGTAGCAAAGTCAGCCTGACGGAAAAGTCCAGGGTCACTTTCCTTCTCAAGGAAGATATTTCTAAGTGGGGGGTAAACAGTTGGATGCGGGGAGTGATCTATATAGCAGAGTCCGAAAAGAAAATATAAAGCTAGCACTGTAAAAATAAGAAAATAGTCATTATGAACAATCAAGTAAACAAAACATATTATAATCTTTGCATTATTAGCTTGAATCTCTTTATGATACATTTCTGGTTGCCCATGTTCTTGGTTGTACTCTGAGTTGTCTTAAAGGAACTTCCGAGCACAGTAAGTACAGAAGGTAGGACGGAGCGATAGCACGGGAGGCCTCAGACGCAATCTAAGTTCTCCATGTGCGTTGGGAAACTTGCTAAACTATAGGCATTCGTGTTTCTCTCCACTGTCTTGTCCCCTTGGAGATCCAGAGTTAATCAATATTCAGTCATCAGGGGGCGCCCGGGTGGCTCGGTGGTTGAGCATCTGCCTTCGGCTCAGGTCATGACTGTGGGGTCCTGGGATCGAGTCCCGCATTGGGCTCCCTGCATGGAGCCTGCTTCTCCCTCTGCCTTTCCCTCTGCTGCTCTCTGTGTGTCTCTCATAAATAAACAAATAAATTCTTTACAATATACATATATATTTAGTAATCAGTGTTCCTATATACATTCAGATCAGGATGGAAGTTATAAGTAAAAGACACATTGTGTGGAAAAGGAAGGGAATATTCAGCAAAAGGAGGAAAGGTTTTGTTTGTTTGTTTGTTTGTTTTTGAACTCCCAGACAATTTGATAATTGTCAGAAGATATAATTAAGTTGAACCAGTTTGCAAAGTATTTAGATGTAGAAAATAAACATTAAAAACGAATCTGGGGCTTTTATTTCAGGCCATATAGCATATTAGATATGCTGAGAAACGACCCCACTGTATGATAGCTAATGGTGCTGAATAATATGCCTCTAAAACTCTTTTGGCTAAATAAAGGGAAACCTTCAGAATCCACAAACAAAACAGGAGTTGGAATCCAGAGGAGTAAGACAAAGTTTTAATAACCACATCAAAAGCACAAGATACAAGGCCCCAAATCCACATAGCGTGGATAGAAGATCATAAATCACCCGCACTGTGCTGAATCTCCATGGTGCCAAACCCTCTGTGAAACTGTAAACTAGAGAAAAAAAAAATTCCCCACAAAGGGAACTGGTAGGAAAATCATCTTAAACCTAACTTTAAATAGAGGAGAAAACAAAATCTCCTATGGGGATGCATAATCATTCACAGTCCATCATTTGCCTTCAGACACAAGATCAAGTCAATAATTTATTTTTTTAATAATAAATTTATTTTTTATTGGTGTTCAATTTGCCAACATACAGAATAACACCCAGTGCTCATCCCGTCAAGTGTCCCCCTCAGTGCCCGTCACCCAGTCACCCCCCCCCCTCCCCTTCCACCACCCCTAGTTCATTTCCCAGAGTCAGGAAACTTCCATGTTCTGTCTCCCTTTCTGATATTTCCTACCCATTTCTTCTCCCTTCCCCTCTATTCCCTTTCACTATTATTTATATTCCCCAAATGAATGAGAACATATAATGTTTGTCTTTCTCCGATTGACTTATTTCACTCAGCCTAATACCCTCCAGTTCCATCCACGTTGAAGAAAATGGTGGGTATTTGTCGTTTCTAATGGCTGAGGAATATTCCACAAGTCAATAATTTAATTTAAGGGGCGCCTGGGGGGCTCAATTGGTTCAGTGTCTGCCTCAGCTCAGGGTATGTCTCGGTGATCTTTGATGAGACTATTGCAACCGTCCTGGGACACCCAAAACATGGACTGTGCTCCTGTAAGATGGCAAACCTAATCGATAAATGTATGTGTGTATTCCACAACTTTGTATCCTTTGACCACCATCACCCCGTTTTCCCCACCTCCCTGCCCCTGGGACCGTCTTTCTACTCTCTGCGTCCATGTATTCAACTTTTTTAGATTCCACATATACGTGAGATCATGCCATTGTTTTCTGTCTGGCTTATTGCACTTAGCAGAACGTCCTCCACATTGCTGCAAACCGCAAAACCTCATTTTTAGGGCTAAATAATATCCCGGAGTGTGTGTGTGCACGCGTGCGTGTGTGTGTGTCACAACTTCTTTAACCATTCATCCATATGACAATGTTCTTTATTTCTAGTAATGATTTTTATCTTAATTTCATTTTCTTTCATATAGCAAACCAAGTATTTTTAATTAATATATTCTGTTACATTGTTTCACTTTTTTTTAATGTTTTCCCTTCTCCTATTCTTTTTTCCCCAATATTTTTTATGATGATGATTTATGTATCTATATATACATATAGGTAAGCCTAGAGATTTAATGTATTGTATGATAGTTAATAATACTATATTGAATAATGGAAATATGCTGAGAGTACATTTTAGATATTCTCATCACAAAAAAATGATAACTGTGAGGAGATGATACAGCAATTAGTCTGACTATAATCATCGCATTATGTATATGTATATAAACCATTGTGCTGTACACCTCAAACATACATGCTTTTTATTTAAAAAGTAACATTTTCATAATATAATTAATATTTGTCATTATGCATACCTAATGAATAGTTAAATTAAGTATTTTTTAAATCACAGAAAAGGAAAATCTGAAAAAAAAATCAACATTATGATGAAAACAATACCCAGATCTCTTAATAGCTGACAGTTTACCTAGACAATAAGCCTCATGAGATATATATATATAAATAAATATAAATTTATATATATATAAAATAAAATTTATGTATATATATAAAATAAAGAGCTCCTGGAGTAACTATAATTGGCATATTTAGAATATTGTGGACAACAATGTCAACAACAGATATGACATACTTATTTTAGAATGTTCATTGTCAAATAGCTCACCAAATTTCAAAAGAGCAGTATCACATAGACCTCTTTATAAGACAAAAGTGATAAATTAGAAGTCAAAAGCAAGAAGATAAGTAATATGTGTGCTACAGATATATATAAATATACATATTTTTATGTGTATATACATATGCATGGGAAAATTTAAAACATTTGAGAATTTATAAACAAATTTCTAAATTACTAGTAGGTTTAATTAAAACAATAATTTAATGATTGAAAAAATTAAAATATTTGAAAGTTGTGAGGATACAGTGAAAATGGCATAAAAAAAGAGCATTTATATGAGTTAGAGTACTTGTTGGACAATGAGAGATGGAAAAATTAAGTTTCCAACTTGAGGATGCAGAAAAAAAGGAAACAGATTGAATCCAAATTAAAAAATTATTTAAAATAATATGATTAGAAATTAATTAAATATATATTTGAAGTTACAAAAAAACAAAATCACTGTTTCCTCAGACAAGTTATTTGAAGAAACAAACCTATCACGACTGATCAAGAAAGATGAGAGAAAACACACATAAAGATCAGAACATCGAAATAAATAAAAAGCTGGTCTCCTAATGTAAGAGACTTAAAAGAATACTATGAATAACTGTATGCCAGCAAATTTGAAAACTTAGATCTAAAAATATAAATATATGGCTCAAAATAAACAGGAAAGCAGGATATTATCCTATAAACATTGCAGAAATCCAATGAGTAGTACGACCACGGGCATGAACAGGGGACCTCGACATCTTTACAGGTAAGTCCTACCGACGCTGAAGTCATGGATCATTGCAATCACACATTTATACTCTCAGAAAATAGGGGGAAAGAAAAAAAAAAAGACTTATCTATTTATTTATTTAAATCTTTTAACCAAAACACCAAAATCGGACAAAAACAGTGTAAGAAATGAAAACTACAAACCAGTCTCACTCAGGAAGAGTAAAACAAAGATCGTAAATATTAGCAAACTGAACACAGCTAAGTAAAATTTGCGTATAATAAATCACATCCGGACCACACTGAATTTTTTCCAGACACGTAAGTTTGGTTTAACATTAGAAAGTAGATTTATGTAACTCCCCACGTTAACTTAAAGGTGATTTAAAAAATAGGATCATCCTGATAGATGAACAACCCAAACTGGCCCTTCATAAAGTCAACCCAGGCTAACCTTCCACCTCCCCTTGGTGCTAAAAGAATTACCTGCATTCCTGTGACCAAATGAAGTTCAAACTCTTCTTTCTTTCACTAGAAATGAGAGAAGACTGGGTCTTCTGGAACTCCCTCTAATTCTTTCTGTACTCCAGATTGAACAGATTATCCAGCACCCTCACCCAATCCCAGGTGCCTCTGAGGTACCCCCAGTCCCCTGGGCAGCACATGATCGTCAGCGGTTCCGTCTCTTCTACAGAACAGTGAACGTAGGTCGACAGAGATGGACACGGAGCGTGTCCCAGTCTGAGCGGACACAGAGTCAGGATAAGCCACTCCTGTTTCTGTGCCTCCCCTCGGTGTGGCTCCCGCCCCTAACAGCCTCCCGGACCATCTTCACCCTAGTTCCCCAGCTCTTCTTTAAGGTCCGGTGCCAGGTAAGTGGGACGGAATCAAGGCCTGGGCACTGAAGAGATGGTGATGATAATTTTCAACCGGGTTGACCAACCTGTTCAGGTGGGAGACAGACCCCACCAACACTGGGGGGTGTCCAGAGTATCAAGACCATCTCATTCGTGTTTGCATTGACTGCACTATCTTACGTAGTGTTTTAAGCATAACAGTGATTATTTTATTCGTTGTTGAGAGCATTTGATTTTTTGATAAAACCACATTAGAACAGCAGCTAGCGTCACCCACTCGTCCCTTGTGTTTCCAGGCTGTTCCTTGAGCGACAAAGTAAATTAAGGAGGGTATTAGCACAAATTGTGATGTCTTGAAGGAAGGGGAGGAGATGGTCACATAGAACAGATGTGGATCATTTCTCCAAAACCTGCTGAGCTACCGCCGTTTGGGATGAGGATGCACGCGCCGCTGGCACTACGGGCGCCCACCTGTGTCTTCCAAGCACTCTTCATTCCTGTCCACACTCACCTATGCATCCAAGCCTCTTTGCACGAGGGATTTTGAGTCAGGGAGGTTTCCCCATCCCCTGGGGACAGACCACACAGAGCCCTTGGGGGTAACGCCCCTGGGGAATAGCCCTGGAGCGATGACTGACAAAACAACAAATAGTCCTTTTTCAGTATTTGTTTTTATTGATCCTTTTCCATCCACACCTCACTACTCTCCTCCCCTGACCTGCTTCTCCCCGTCACTTCCAAGACAAATTATTTTGCCCTCATCCCCTTACCCTAGGGTCTAATTGTAGGGCAGCCCAACCTAAGACACTCCTTATGTCCATGTTTCTGCATAAAAACACCTCTCTGACACCAAGCGGAATTCCTGTGTAAAAATCACAATGGGAATTATGAATCTATCAAAAAACAAATCAGAGGGATTTACAACCCAGTCAGAAGTAAGCTGTTTTCTCTATGGCACTTTTCCCTTGGCTTAGTTCACTGTGGTCCCTAAGAATCTTGACTTAGGGTTGTTAGGAAATAAATAACTCCCTGAGGAGTGCTTTAGAAGTGTGAGTTTGGGTGCGGGTGTGCGCCTGTTTACTCCTGAAGATCTCTAACCGGAAACTATTAGAGTGATGCTCCATTCAAAAATGGACAGACGTTCATGCATGAACTTTAAAATGAAGGCAACGGATTCTCATAAATTTTCCAATTCAGCTAACGATGAAGTCCCTTCTGACCCCGTATTATTCTTTGCATCTTCACTTATTCCATTTGCAGACCTTACGCATTGAGTTAAGAGCATAGTCTTGAACCAGAAGGATCTGGACTTAAGACACAGTTCTTTCCTAGCTGTGTGGCATTCCTCTAGTTACTAACCCCTTGGTGTACAGTTACTTCATGTGAGAAAAGGGGAAGATTTTAAGAATGAAAGGGGATGACGCACTTAGCATAACACCTGCTTCATAGATCTCACTTAATAATTGATAATTTCCTCCTTTCTTCCCTACCTGCCCTCACCCCCTCCTCCTTTCCCACCATCTTCTTTCCCCCCATCCTCTTCATTTTTGTTCTCTTTCTTTCTCCTTTCCCTCCTGCCTTTTTTCTTTCTTCTTTCTGTTCTCATGTCAACCTTTATTGTTATAATTGTGTTCTTGTTTTATAATCTGAATCTTTATTATCGCTCCTTACGGAAAATTTTGCTCCACAAGAGAGTGCTTTGTAAAATACTAATTCAGATGAGTGATTCTCGATATCTTTTTCTTTCCAAATTGAGAGCTCCCTCACTGCCTCCTCATGGGCATAACCAAGTTCTTCTGGTCTGTGAAGTGACATTGTGGTTTCATGTGGTCCCTTGGGGTCTTTTGTTTGGGAAAAGAAGGGGGAAAAGTGCCCGTTGTATAGAACATTATTAATAATGACATTGCAATCTCACTGCTAGAGAGAGAGAGATGACGAATAATTTTATGCTTTACTCAATGGATTCTGTAAATTTTCTAAAACTACTAAGGCTTTTTGTTAACTCTACGTATGGTCCTTTATTAGTTATGTAACACCGCTTAGGTTACTTCGCTCTCTGAGCCACTATTTCCTTATCCTAAAAAATGACGGGATTATACATACATACAGTGGGGTATTACTCAGCCTTTAAAAAGGGTGAAATCTTCCCATTTGCAATGACATAAATGGGGCTAGAGTATAATGCTAACAGAAATAAGTCAATGAGAGAAGGCCAAATATGGTTTCACTCATGTGGAATTTAAGAAAAAAATAAATAAGCAAAAAAATAATAATAATAAAAGGAAAAAAATAAATAAGCAAAAGGAAAAAAAAAGAGAGAGAGAGAAACAAGTCAAGAAACACTCTTAATTGTAGAGAATAAACAGTTACCAGAGGGGATGGGGCCGGGGGGGTTTGGGAAATAGGTGATGGGGATGATTTGTATGGAAGTGTGGAATCACTATACTGTACACCTGGAGCTAATATAATACTGTATGTCAACTACTGGACTTAAATACATAAGCAAACAAATGAATAAATAAGGATAACAAGTAGTTATTACCTTAGAAAGCAAGTGAAAAGTGTCTCAGATAATGCCTCACACACGAGGAGCACTCAATAAATGGTAGTTGTTACTAAAGTACCTGGCTCTCTTCTCCCAATCGCAAGTCCCTTATCAAATCCCTGCACAGGTTGGGAACCTTCTCAATGCCCCAATCTTCTCCCAATCCCTTAGCAGCCATCCCTATCTCCTAGAAAATATAGTCCTGCTTCTGTATTGGGCGGTAGAGCCAATAGTATTCTTTGCACAATACGTTTCTCATTTATGTTTTTCAAAACATTGACTTAGTTTCTTATGAAGATTTTTAGAAAAATCTACCACCTAATAGCTAAGGAAATGTGGAAAAAAGAATGAAAACCCTATGATTTTACCCTTATAAGTTCATACTCCTAGTTTAAACCCTAAAGAAGGCATTTTGCAGGTGGCCTTTTATTCGTACCATCTGCAAGTCTAGTCTTCTCTACCGTTACTGTGCATGGACTTCTCTCTCCATCCCATGCTTCTGCTCCCGTTTAGTCTCTCCCAAGACTACCACAATAGTCCCTACTTCCAACCTTGTTCCTTGCAGAGGCCTATCACTAAAGGGCACGTCGGAATCTTTTACTACCCTGCATAGAATCCCCCAGTAACTTTTGAGAAAATGAACCTTACCTGTCTGCCCTCACCACCTACTGATCACTACGGCGGCCTTTCTGTTCCTTGAACTTTCCAAGCTCATTCTTGTCTCAGGGCCTTGCACCAGCTATTTGCTCCAGGTGTTCTTCCCTCTGTCTACACTAGCACGTGATTGGCTCTTCCTGATCCTACAAGGTCCAGCAAGATCAAGACCTTCTCAAGAGCAAACCCTAACTACCACATCCGCGTAGCCTTCCCCCATTCTTGTCATTTTCCATCACACCACGATCATCATCTATTTGACGGACATTTTTCCAGGCTCCACCATATGCTAACAAAACAGACAAAAAAAAAAAAATCACTGCTTTCCCGGAAAGGATATTACAGTGAAATACTGAGAATTATTTGAAATAAACTTGTACATTTAGTTAATTGTCTCCTTCCCCTAGATTCGTCCTTGAGTCCAAGAATTTTATAGGCTGTGTTCATCTTTTTTAGTTCTAAGTAAGCACTATGCATAAAAGTAGACGGTCAATAAATAGGATTTAATTGGTGAATTATGTCACATCTCTGGCATTCTAACTCAGCCACATTTTGATTGCAGTATGAGTCCATATAGGAAAATTCTAAAGAAAATAAAATAATTGTAGAACAAAAATTAATAAGCATCTTCTTAAGTCCCTGGCATCCTCTACTAATATGATCACATATAAAAGCATTTTTAAGAGATATTTGAATGTAGTTTCTAAAGAAAATTTATTCTATCAATTAAGGACACTTGAAAGCAAAAGCTAATAGGATGTTGTGAAGTCGGTGGTTGTGAAGGCCACTTAAAGAAAATATTTTTTTTTATGGGCTTATAACTCTTCAGAGCCGGCTCTGGCTGGAGCAGCTCTCACAAGCACTTACTCTTTCCCATAAGTCAGAGAGCGATGCCTCTTTGTCAAGGAGAGTACCAAGAGGGCATTCTTGCACCCCCTGAATTGGATGGGAAGTTAGCACAGATTGACGACAGGTCATCTGAAAATGCTTGTCTCTTTTATTTTCGACTTTGCTGGGTGGAAATTGCCCATATTTTGTCTATGTGGCTCACGTTCCATGCCCTTTTTGAGTATCTGACACTATCCTCGAAACAGTTAATGTCCAAACACTGAAGCAATTTTTCCATTCTTCAAGACTTTATAATGTAAATATTTTACCAGTATCAATACTAAAGCCGTTGTCACAAATCAATTGGGTCTACCTAGCAAAAATCAATTATGTCGGGGAATAATTATATAGTTATAATTCATGGCTGGTCCTGGAATTTTTGTTCAGATACATATCATCACATTTCAAATATATATATATATATATATATATATATATATTTACTGAGAAAACTATTAAATTTATATGAAACTCTTCCTTAGTCTTTTTGTCCTTGTTTTGAATGTTATCTTTTTTTTTGAAAATTATTATACACATGATGCTTATTTTTTTTTCTGAAAGAGGGATTTATAAATAAATGAAGCAAAGTGAAAAAGAAACATGTAGTCCCTGTGGGGTTCTTTTGGTTCTGTCTTAAAGTTTAGAAAGCTGCAATCTAGAAGAAATGCTGTGATCTTATGTCACATTCAATCTTTACCTAAAATTTTGGAATTCTGCTATCATCAAGACTCTCATTATTACTTTGTGGCTTATAAATGACATTCCCACTGATATAGGGGGAACAGACTGAATTGTAACTACTGGGCGTATCTGAGGTTGAAATCATGTGTTCCTGCGTCTGTACCTGTACACTCCCCCTCTAGCTGATAAGTCAAGAGCCCCAGTCACTGATCCCTTCTTGAATGCAAACTTCTGCATAATTCTGGCTGGGCCTCAGCCACTTTCACCTTAACTTTCTCATCAGTAGGCAAAAGAAATAAGATGCAACCTCCATGTTATGCCGGGGAGTCTCACTCCCATCCTTCTTCATGCTTGAGTAGGAAAAATTTCTGAAATACTTAAACATAATACATTCAGCTATCCAGTCCTGGTCGGAAAGCAAGGAAAAACAGGCATTTTTGTGCACCTGCTACCATCTTCAAGGAAAGCAATTTACAATACGTAGAAACACACTAGCCTCTACACCCCTTGACATGGGATTACGGATAATCCTAGATTCCTAGGGTTCTATTTTGATATTGTAGATGTTTATTACCACATTGATAATGTGACCAAATAAGTAAAAACGTATTTTTAAAATTACCTGTAGAAAACCCCTAAAACAAATTACCAACTCAAACTACCAAGATCACACTCAAAAATATAAAGACAATTGAAAGGAAAATCCAATCAACCAAGTTTATAGTAGAAATGGAAGATTGGATATCCAAGGAGACCCAGAAAGATTATGAGAAAGGGGAGTAATGGAAGAGAACTTGACTTATTAGATACCAAAATATACTAGAAAGACGTGGGCATTAAAACATGTTGACTTTGGCCCCCAGACAATAAAAGATAAGAGATTGTGCAAATAGACCTGAAATCCATGGGACATGTCATATGATAAAGATAAATTCAAGCAATGAGGTATAGGTGAATATTTTAATAAATGATGTGAAGAAAACTGAATACCAACCTAGGGCAAATATTCTGCATTTCTATCTCTTGTACCCCAAAATAAATTTTAGATAAAGCTAAATAAAATATTATTTCTGGAGGAAAACATGCCACTGAAAATAATTCTTGAGCAAGAAAGGCTTTCTAAATAAGACACAAAGCCTAGAGGCCACAACAAAAAATACTGATAACTTGACTATCTTTTAAAAATGTAAAACAAAAAATAAATAAATAAAAATGTAAAACAAGTAAATAAATAAATTAGATGTCAGCAAGTTCTTTTCTTGTACGTATAACATTTCTAACTATAATTCCATAAAACGTGAACCAGTAACAAACATCAAGAAAAAATATAAAAGAATATACATCAGAACACTCTAGACAAAAGGAGTGAGAAACTCACTGGAACAAAACGGTGAAACACACGTAAAGGAAATCTAAGTTTTTCCCAATGGAGTCCGCTTTGTGGATTTGACCTTGAAAACCATCTAAGTGGCTTAAAAACTATAAAACAAAGTTAGTTCAAGATGACAATAAAAGCAAGCACTTAAAAAAGAAAGCAAAATCAAACAAATGTGTCTGCGTGTTGATTTGCTGTTTAGACCACCCGGAAGGACTGTGTTCCCAACGGATCGCACCCCGCCACCGTGCAGCCGGGGCGCCCACCCAGTAGGACGGCTCGGAGCCTCTGCCTCTGCGGCCGGGTTGCCTGCACCCCCCTCCAGCACCCACGGGCCACCCTCTGCACCCGGGAGCTGGGGCCCAGTGTCCACGGAGGCCACCGGCCTGTCCACCTCCCGCATCACCCATCATACTCCTTATTCTTTCCCATTCTTGCTCCACAGGACCCAGGCCCTGCGGCCGCACGAGCTACAGCAGCGATTCCTTGTGCCGGAGGCACCTGAGAGGTCGTGCGGCATCGAGTCAGGATCCGGGCACCGACGCAGGCTGACTCACGACATGTCAGACCCCCGTGAACCACCATCCCCAGGCCTGCTGGGAGTCGCTCCCGGGCCCAGGTCCCACCTGCGTGCAACGGAGATAAAAGTGCCTTGGACTGGGATTCACATTCTGTGGTCTCAGGTGCCAGCTGTGGGTCGTTGGGTAAGTCCCTTCCCTCTCTGAACCCTGGTCCTGCCTCCCCCTGCCCCGGGCAGCAAGTGGCGAGTGTGTGCTGCAAGCGTCCCTGCGGAGCCACCTGCCGAGAGTCGCACGAGGCTGCGCATCACCCCTCACCTGACATATCTCTATGTGATACGATTGCGTTTTATTTTGCTTTACCCTTGTCTGTTTTAGGTCACACAGCATTTTGTTAAAGGTGTACAAGGTGGTGACTTAATATACAGATTCACTCTAAAATGGTCATAAAAATAGAGTCTGTTAGCAGCTTCCATAGTCATGTTTTGTGTTGGGGGTACAGACTCTCAGATCCACTCTCTTGGCAAATGTACGCGCACAATACGGCGTTATTGACCCTAACCGCCATCGTGCACATCAGATTTCCAGAACTTGCTCATCTTCGGACTGGAAGTGTATGCGGTGGACCGACTTCAAGTCCGTAGATTGTGCAGGTGCGAGATGCCACGTGGGGCGGCCCTGCACCCGCTTCAGGTGCCTCAGCCCCGTGTCCTCAGGCCCGCGCCTGCTGGTCCGTGCTGTCGCCTCCCAACGAGCTTTAGGACCGTTTCCTCTAGAGCCGTGAAAAATGTCTTTGACGTTTTGATAGAGATTGTGTTGAATCTCTCGGTCGTGCTGAGCAGTGTAGATGACGGTGTTCGTGCTTCCACTCCACGAGCATGGAACGTCCTCCCGCTGATCTTTCCCCCCTTCTCTCGCTTGGTCAACGGCTTAGAGTCTTAGTGGAGAGACTGGGGGAGCAAGGGTGCTGGCGCCTTGCAGGAGCCTGAGCTCCCCTGGCCCCGAGGGCACAGCGCCCAGGACACCAACCTGAGGCCTGGGGGGCTCCCAAGGAAGGGGGAGACTCGGATCCCGGGCACCGTGGGGCACGGGACACAGACACGGGGAAACACATGGAGCAACGTGTGCTGGCCTATCCCCAAGCCACGGGCTGTGGGACGGGGGCTCAGTTCTATGAGTTGCTGTGACCTGTGGGGCTTAAGGCCTAGAGCCGTAGGGGGGCATCTGGGTAGGGGCCCTGGGAGAGCCCAGGAGGCCGGCAGGCAGCTCGGGGTGGGGGGCACCTGGGCGACGGGGCCGCAGGCCCAGGCCATGGGTCCTGCCTACCCGAGGTCAGCGGACGGGGATGGAGGCCTGGGCCTGAGCTCTGGGGGTGACAGGCCACGTGGTGCAGTGGACACAGGCCCTGTGCCCCCCAGATGCGTGAGGACCAACAGGTCACTGCAGGGTGCTCACTCGGGGTGGCAAGCAGACCCCCCCCCGGGGGGACACAGGCCCCAGGCACCATCCCCGGGGGCAGGAGCAGCTGCAGGGAGCAGGGGAGCCGGGCCCACCTGCCCACCCCGGCCACCTGCCCCCCACCCTCAGGCTCGGGTGCCCCAGTCTCCAGCCACCTGCCCCCCTGCCTCCCCTCCCAGAGCCCTCCCTGGGCCTCCAGCAGGAGCCCCCAGGCACCGTCCCTGGCCGCTCTCCGAGGAGCTCTCCGAGGTTCCGGGCCCGACGCAGGAGCACAGCTGGTGGGCAGCGGCCCCAGCACTACCCGGGCGGCAAGGACAGGGCCACAGGTGACGGCTCTAGGACAGGGCTCGACGGGGCGGCAGCGGCGGGGCTGCGCCTCAGAGACCCCGAGGGCCCGGCCCTACACCCCGTGGACCCCTCTCACGGTCCTCCCCCCGAGCAGCACACGCGGGGGCTCCCCAGCACCCGAAGCATCCACTCACAGAGCTGCCGGGACCAAGCCATCCATCTCCAGTGAGACAACGAGGGCGCGTCTTGTAACACACGTGAGTCGCGTACCTGGTGGAGAACTGAGAGCAGCCATCCTAAGGACGCTCCTGGGGCTTGAGAAACCGTGGAAGACCTCAGGGAAGCCCTTGGAGACAGGAATTAAAAAACAGAGAAAGACCAAATACCATACGATCTCACTCATGTGTGGAATTTAAGACACAAAGCAGTTGAACAAGGGGGAAGGATTGAAAAAAATAAAATAAGATAAAAACAGAGGGAGGCAAACCATGAGACTCTTTACTGCAGGAAACCAACCGAGGGTTGCTGGAGGGCGGTGGTGAGGGGATAGGGTAACAGGGGACGGGGCACTAGGGAGGGCGTCTGACGAAGTGGGCCCTGGGTGTTACACGCGACTGATGACACACCAGACTCTGCCTCTGAAACTAATAACCACACCATAGATCAGCTAAATTGAATTTAAATTTTTTTTAAATCAGTCAGAAATGAAAAATACAATAATTGAGGTTCGAAACAGACGACACGCGGTGAACACGAGAATGGAGGAAATAGAGGAATGAATAAGTGATATAGAAGGTAAAATGATGCAAAGTAATGAGGCTGAACAAAGGAGAAAAAGAATATGGGGCCTGGTAATAGGTCGGGGAACTCAGCGACTCACCAGGTGTAAGGACATTCGTGTCACAGGAATCCCAGAAAGAAGAGAGAGGAACGGGGGTTGAATATTTATTTGAGGAAGTAAGAGTCAAAAATCTCCCTAACCTGGGAGAGGAAACAGACACTCAGATCCAGGAGGCACGAGAACTCCCAACAGAATTAACCAAGGCGGGCCAACGCCAGAGCAGTGTCAAGGTCGCAAAATATGGTGGTAAAGAGAAAGTCCTGGAACAGCAAGGAAGCCCCTAACTTACTAGGGGGGACCCGTGGGCTAGCCGCGTACCCCCCGATGGAAGCCTGGCGAGCCGGGAAGCCCGGAGACCCCCCAACAGGGTGGAGAGAAGGACACATGAGCTCAGGGAAGTCACAG